>NC_080191.1:164515592-169315592 GCF_030028045.1 Hippopotamus amphibius kiboko | reverse complement strand
ACAGTGTACAGTTGTGCACACTGCACGTAAAGGGCCAGTAGAGCTGGTAAATGGGGATGGAAATCCAAGCTGTGTGTCCTGACTTAGAGGTGGCTCTTCCCAAAGGGGCAGCACAAAGGTATCCTGCAGGCAGCTAGAGGCCCCAACAGGGTCAGTGTTGGGTCCCACAAGGCCAGACCCAGAGCTTAGGGAAGCGTGACAACAGGCTGAGGTTGCTGTTATGTTGCACCTTGTAGAAATGGTATGCTTATTAGAAGGCTGCCTGAAAGATTGCGCATGAGTGCCTGCAGATCCTGGGAGAAAAGGGCTGCGTCGGTGGTTCTTGATGGAGGAAGGGAGGAGGGGTGCCCCCAAAGGACAGCTGGCAACATCTAGAGGTGTTTTTGATTGTCCTGACTGGGGGGTGCTACTGGTGGTTAGAGGCCAGGGATGCTGCTAAACATACTACAAGCCATAGAACATTGTCCCACATTAAAATTATCTGATCCGCAAAATCAGTAGTGCCACTGTTGAGAAACCCTGGGTGACAGGAAGATAAGAGAATGAGTTTCCTCCATAGGTGGATGTGTGGGTAATAATGTGGTTGTTTTAACCTATATTTAAGAGTGGCCAGTTGTATACTTTAGGTTTTTCCTTGAAGTAAAGGTTCTTCCTCCACCCCAATCCCATCCCGTCCCACCCTCATTTCTTTCTCACCTGTCCCCCTGGTGCCGTGGGAAAACAAGATGCTCAAAAGAAACTTCTACGTGATGATTGTGTGAGTGTCCGTGTGCACGTGTCTATGTATGTGAGGGAGAAAACGAGACAGACTGAGAAACAGAAAAAGACACTTAGAAATGCAGAAAGAGGTGTGCAGAGAAAGCTAGTGAGGAAGTCGGGCAAGAGGTAGATGGAAAGAGAGAGAAAAAAACCCACAGAGGACGGACCTCCAACTAATGTTTTTCAACAACTCCCACCTATGATATGCCAGAGCCTGGAAACTCAGTGATGACAGGTCTGGATCCCTGCGTGCTACACTCTTTCCAAGAGACAAAGGCCACCAGCTGTAACACACGTGGAAAGGGGGACGCTCACAGTAGTCATAAGCAAAGCTGGAGGGAAGTGGAGGAGGGGCTCACCGTGTCTGGGGGCGGGGTGGGGGGCACCGGGGGAGGCGTCCGGGGGAGGTGACCACTGAGCTGACCGGCGCTTCTGGGGGAGAAGCACTTTGTTGTGGGAACAGAATGAGGAGTGAGGATTCTTGGCGGGTGGGTTTGGGGAGTGGCAGAGGGTTGGGAGGAGAGGATGCAGGGTGGACCTGGGCATGGAGGGGTAGAGGTGGGGATGGAGGTTGAAAAGGGCAGTTATGGCCCCCACGACCCCCCCAGGGCAGGACTAGACCTTGAATCCATGCGTGAAGTTGTACACATGGATGATGCCTGGAGCTTCTTGTGGAATATTTCCTTGCCTCTTTCAAGTGTTTGCCTTTTCAGCGAGACCTACTCTGATGACCCTGTGAAAAACTTCAGCCCACTCCGCCGGCATCCGCAGCCCCTCTATCCTTTCTGTAATACGCATCACCGAATAGCATATTATATTCAATTTATTTATTAATGTTTTTATCCCTTGACTAATGTATAAGCTTCGTAAGAGCAGAGATTTTCTTTTGTTTACTAATGTATCTAAAACAGCGCCTCATGCATCATAAATACTTAATAAATATTTGCTGAACGAATGAAAATGGGAGCTGGAGACATTCCCCCCCTGTCAACACCTATCTAGAACTTTGTATTTCTGACAGTTGGGACAGTTGGGATAGTTTTCTAGTGTTGCATAACAACTTACCACAAACTTGGGGGTTTAAAACAACACGTGTTTCATCTCACAGTCTCTGTAGGTCAGGAATCCCAGCAGAGCTTCTCTGAGCTGCTGTTTAGGGCCTCATAAAACTGTGATCATGGTGTCCGCTGGTATAACTGGGTCACTTTGCTGTACAGCAGAAATTAACACAATATTGTAAATTAACTTTATATCAATTAAAAAAGAAAAAGGTGTCAGCTGGGGCTGAGTCTCCCCTGAGGCTCTGCTGGGGAGGGGTCCACTTCCAAAGTTCCCTCAGGGTGTCGGCAGAGCCCGGTTCCTGAGGCTGCGTGACACAGAGCTTCAGTTTCTTGCCGGCTGTTGGCTAGAGGCTGTTCTTAGCTCCCTTCTGTGGTTCCTGGGCGTGTGGGACTCCCCAGCGTGGCCATGTGTTTCCTCAAAGCTAGCAAGGGAGACAGAAACTCCAGTAAGATGGGCACTGTAATTTTATGTAGCATAATAAGGTAATTACATACACAGTCACCCACATCCTGTCACCTTTGCCTTGTGGTAGGATCCAGTGAGTCACTAGTTCCACCCACGCTCAGCAGGAAGGGATCACATAAGGACATGAACACCAGAAGGTGGGATCAGAGGGGCCGTTTGGACAGAAAGCCCACTCAGGAGGTGATGGCTGGAGGTGATGCCCCTCCTTTGAATGCAGGCAGTCCCTTGGCCTTATGCACACCTCAACCCCGCACCACATTAGGGTTGTTTACATATGTTAAATATGCATTACATATTTACATGTGCCTCTCCCACAAGACTGGAGGCAGAAATCACTCTCACTCCTCTTTAGAGTCAGCGTCTAGCACAAAGCCTAGTACATAGGAAGTCATCAGTTTGTAATGAATGGGTAGAAGGATGGATGGATGGATGGTGAATGCATTTATCATATATAGATGGAAGAAAGGCAGAAAATAAAGGAAAATGTGGTAACAAAACACTGTGAAGGCAAAGCACCTAACAAAGGACAGAAGGAGTGTGGCCCTCACCTGATAGCAGCCCTCACGCTGTGAAATGAGAAGGTATAAGCAACAGGTGTGGATCTGTTCACGGTCCCAGCCTCATTCCTGGAACTGTCACTTGGACTCTTCCTATCAGGGCAGCCAAGAGACCAGAGGCAGGCAGCCCCTCTTTCGCAGATGGTCTGTTTTCTCTTCGGGAAAAAGTCACAAGGGATGTCCAGATGTTCCATGTATGAAGATATCAGTGAAACCCTGCATCTCTTAGTGACTTTGGCAGGTTTGGAGGTAATTTCCTAAGAAATAAGCTGAAGGAAGAAAGCATTACTTTGTAATCCTCTCCAAGGCTCAAGGGAAAGGCTTTTGATAACAAAGGATTTTAAAAGTACTTCATGAAGTAAACACTGAGTTTTGAGCAGAACCTCCTTGAGCTCCCACTGCGGTGCGGGGTGGTGAACCAGGCCTTGGCCTCTGAGTCCAAGGGGGAAGCCAGGCCGCAGGCTCCCTGGTGCTGGCAGTGGGGGCCTCGGGCCGCAGGTCCTCTGTCAGAACTGTGAGACGGCTGCCCCGGGGCAGACGCTACTGATGGTGCTTGTGTATGCTCCACCCAGTAATGCCTCGTGGGAGTAAAGATGGTGACACCTTTTCTGGCTGAGAGCTTTAGGCCGAGTGACTTTGGGTTAGAACTTTATAAGTGCATACTTTTTTTTTCCATTTTGCTTGAATTTTTATGATTTCTTTTGTTCACTTGATCCATGACAGGCCATTTTGCTTTATGTCAGGTAAAGGCCATTAATATCCAAGGTGAGGGAATTGTGACAAGGTCACACCAGAGGTGATACTATTTACGTCTTTGCTAATCAGGGCCAGAAAGTGAGGCTGAGGGACACCCTTGTCTTTAGAGGTGACAACTGAGCCTTTGCACGGGTCCATGTTTGTAAACATCTTTATAACACAAATCTGTGAAATGTTTGGTGCTTGGTCTCCCAGGTGTTGATGAACCACAGACGCTCTGGATATTCTGACCCATGAAGAGAATGTCAGATTCCAGGACAAGGCACTAACTTTTTTTCTTTTTTAAAACCTAAAATGAAATTTAATGCCATCTAGGAAGGAGTGGATGTTCACGGGTATTTTGAGGACATATAGGTGAAGTGAGTTCAGAAATAATAAGATATATGGAAAAATATGTAGAGGCTGAATCAAATGGTAACCTCAAGGGCACTAACTTTTTTTTTTTTTTTCATGTAGGTCTTATCCAGACCTAATTATTTTATTCATATTTCATAACAGATTTTATCATATAGTATACTATTCATTATTCTAAGATCCTTGTGCAGCATGAAATATACATGTTTGCATAGTGTAATTATAAGATAATGCAAGAAGTTTCAAAGACTTATTTCAATATAGAGGTACTAGGGATATGACATGTAAACAGAAACAGATAAGTATTGGAAAGAAAAAAGAAAGACAAATTTCCTGTCCTTTAAGAATCATGGGATGGGTTCTTTCACATTGGATGTGGGACATATCTTGACATAGTAACGATATATTAGCATCATTTAATGAACAAGAAAAAAACTTTAACATGAAAAATTGACAAAAGGAGGGGGTGGGGGTGAAGGGGAAGCTGAGACGAAGCGAGAGAGTAGCACAGACATGTATATACTACCAACTGCAAAATAGATAGTCAGTGGGAAGTTGTTGTATAACAAAGGGAGTCCAACTCGAGGATGGAAGATGCCTTAGAGGACTGGGGCAGGGAGGGTGGGGGGGACTCGAGGTGGGGGGGAGTCAAGGAAGGGAGGGAATACGGGGATATGTGTATAAAAACAGACAATTGAGGACTTCCTAGGTGGCGCAGTGGTAAAGAATCCGCCTACCAATGCAGGGGACACGGGTTCGAGCCCTACCCTGGAAAGATTCCACATGCCACGGAGCAACTAAGCCTGTGCGCCTAAAAAAAAAAAAAAAAAAAAAAAACAGACAATTGAACTTGGTGTACCCCCAAAAAAATAATAAAGAAAAAAAAAAAAAGAAGAGCTTTGAGGGCATCAGGGAGAAAGAAAAAAAGCAAGAGAAAATGTTTCTGACTTGGTTTCAATAATCAATGCCCATGTTCTTTAACTGGCAATGAGGTCAAGTCTGTGTTTTCTCTCTCTCTCTGTCACACACACGCAGCTACATACACATACTTTTCTTAGAACAAAACAAATATCAAGTAGAAGAAAAAAACCCTCAGTGATAAGTACAAATTTAATGTTTTATGCTTGAAGTCAGAAGTGAGGGAAAAGAATATTAAGGGTGTATATTTTAATCAGCCTTTTGTCAATTTTTCATGTTAAAGTTTTTTTCTTGTTCATTAAAGGGCACTAACTTTTAAATAAACATTTTAGCCTGGATTTCTCTTCCTGTGTTTTCTTTATACCCTATCAGCCTGCCACCACCAAGCTAAAGGAGCTTAAAGCAAATCTGGAGAAGCCGATGAATAACAGTGGGATCTTTTTACTAAAACTGCCCTGAGAGCAAAGTAGTACGGAGAACTTGGAATTCCCCAACACAGCGTTCCTCCTCGTTTTGAAAGCAGTGTCCTCGCTTGAGAAGAAAGGGGCTTTAACCTGTTCCTCCTCACACTGGCTCATCGCCCAGCTCTTTGCTTGAGCTCTTCCTCTCCTCTGTAGAGTTCCAGACACGAGAGTGTTGTTCCTCTGGATCCAAAACCAGTAACTTGACCGGGAAGCAGCATGAGAAATGTTAGAAGGACACGCGTTCCCTGCTGGGGTCTCCGTGTCCGGAACCCACACTTCAGGCCCAGCCTTTAAAAGCTTTAAACGCTGACTTGACACAGAGGGGAAGCTTCTGAATAAAGGCATCCATCAGTACTGATTCTGGGTGCATAGCACGTTGTTTAGCACACTGAGGGGACACAAAAGGATTAAAGTCATGGCCCTCACTCTCTGATGACAGATGGGACTTAATCCAGGGTCACCAGGAACCCTTCACCAAGGAACTGACTCTAACTGGGGAGCATTTCCAACTCAGGTAATACCTGGTATTCACAACCAGCTTGAGCGGATTCATCCTGGATTCCTGGGCTGCGTCAAAGAAAATACAGAACCATCCCCTTGCTCGTTTCCCCAGAAGGGGCTAATCTCGCAGGTTTTCTGTGTAGGAAAAGTGCATCACCCCCCCCCCCCCCACACACACACACACGCACACACCCACCCCAGCTGTTTGTCCCAAGTACTTGCTACGTGTTCCCTCAGGGCCCACCTTGCATCCCACCCCTTCCCCTGACCCCTGTCTTAATGGAGGGGTTTCTAATGGCACAGCCTGGACTCACTCTCAGTAACTCATTCTTAGTAAATCGTCGCCATTAGAGTGAAAGACTTGCTTTCCATGTGTTTCCCTCTTTCAACATCAGGTCAAAAGCAAAGAAAAAGATAAAATTCACTATCTCCTGTTCTCCCAGTGAATCTTTTTTTTAATCATTCTACATTTACTTTAATCTTTTTTTTAATTTTTATTGGAGAAGAGTTGATTTACACTGTTGTGTTAGTTTCTGCTGTACAGCAAAGTGAATCAGTTATACATATACATATATCCACTCTTTTTTAGATTCTTTTCCCATATAGGTCATTACAGAGTATTGAGTAGAGTTCCCTGTGCTATTCAGTAGGTCCTTATTAGTTATCTATTTTATATATGGTAGTGTGTATATGTCAATCCCAATCTCCCAATTTATCCCTCCCCACTTCCCCCTTGCTAACCAAAAGTTTGTTTTCTACATCTGTGATTCTATTTCTGTTTTGTAAATAAGTTCATGTGTACCATTTTTTCTTATTCAATGGATTCCACATATGTGATAGCATATGATATTTTTCTTTCTCTGTCTGACTTCACTCAGTATGACAATCTCTAGGTCCATCCATGTTTCTGCAAATGGCATTATTTCATTCTTTTTTATGGCTGAGTAGTATTCCATTCTATACATGCAGCACATTTTCTTTATCCATTCCTCTGTTGATGGACATTTAGGTTGCTTCCATGTCCTGGCTGTTGTAAATAGTGCTGCAGTGAACATTGGGGTGCATGTATTTTTTCAAATTATGACTTTCTCTGGATATATGCCTAGGAGTGGGATTGCTGGATCATATGGTAGCTCTATTTTTAGTTTTTAAAGAAAACTGCGTACTGTTCTCCATAGTGGCTGGACCGGTTTACACTCCCACCAACAGGGTAGGAGGGTTCCCTTTTTCCTGCACCCTCTGTGGCATTTATCATTTGTAGATTTTTTCATGATGGCCATTTTGACCATTGTGAAGTGATACCTCATTGTGGCTTTGATTTACATTTCTCTGCTAATTAGTGATGTTGAGCATCTTTTCATGTATTTGTTGGCCATCTGTATGTCTTCTTTGGAGAAATGTCTGTTTAGATCTTCTGCCCATGTTTTTGATTGAGTCGTTTGTTTTTTTGATATAGAGCTGCATGAGCTGTTTGTATATTGTAGAGATTAATCCCCTGTCAGTTGTTTCACTTGCAAATATTTCCTCCTATTCTGAGGGTTGTCTCTTTGTTTTGTCTGTGGTTTCCTTTGCCGTGCAATCCCAATGAATCTTAAATCACTCTCTTTCCTTCTGAACATGAGTCTCTCAAACTGCTAGCTTTCCATCTTTATTTATATTTCTTCTTAAGAAATTTAACCACTGTGGAGTATTTTTCAAATGGATGAACACGTCTAACAAACACTGCTTTCTTAATTGGTCCATGTCCTTTTGACTTTCTAATATTTAAAAATGCGTTTGGATACAAAGGCCTTCCCTGTCTATCTTATCTGAAATAGGTCCTACCCTCCTATCCACCCTGGCCCACTTTTCTCTGTTTACACAGCCCCACTCATTTTTAAAATCTAGTTTTTTTTGTTTATTTGAATTTTTGGTCTGTCCTCCCCTGTTGGCCTGTAAGCTCCATGAGGGGAGAGACCACATCTGTTCTGCCCTATGTACCCCCCAGCTCCTAGCAGAATGTCTGCCATGTACAAGAATCTTGTTAAAATACTTGTTGAATGGATAAATAGTGTTCATTGTAAGTGATATATCACTTAGCTAATTAATTTTAAATAAGTTTAACAAATTTAAATAAATTTCCTTAGCTAATTAAAAGTGAAAAGCAGGGTGAAGCAGAGTGGAGGGTAGCAATGCCAGATACGTCAGAATCGGGTCTTTGGAGAGTGGAGCAGAGTGCGCAGGAGCTACCGGAGCTGACAAGTCAAACGAAGGAGGCTGTCATCACGGGCATGAGTGCCCTCGGCTGCCAGAGTCAGGGACGCCGAGGGAGGACCTAGGGGAGGTGAGGGTAGATGTGGGCCTGGTCACTGCTTCATGCAAGAGGGGCCAGGCCGGCAGATAAAAGACCATGTGTGTGAGCTACAAAGTGACTGCTGCTTCACCTCCACCCTCCAAATCTCACGTGAGGATCCCGCTGGCGGCCCACCCTTTCCAGAAACATACAGGAAGGAAAATGTGATGTCGCCTAGCCAAGTCAACACATTACATGTTGTAACATAAACAACCACACATGTGGTCGGCGCTCACTGTTATGGAATGACTGTTTGAATGAATGAGTGAACGAGCGGGCATGGCAGCAGGAGGCACTTGGCCGTCCGGCCTCACCAGCACGAGCTGTCCACGAGGGATGGGGTTTTTGCCGGTTTCATTCTTTGCTGTATCCCAGCGCTTAGAATGGTGCCTGGCCCATGTGGGTGCTTAAGACAATTTTGTGAAGTGAATATTGAATGGTTCTGGTCCTAAGTCAAAAGGACTTGTGTGGAGTCATTAGAAGAAACGAATGAATGGAAAATTTTCTTTGGTACAGGGTGTAGGAAATACATGAGGAGCCATTTTATACATTTAGCATAAATGGTCCTGAAGTGAAACAAAGGGAGAACCATATTTCCTTCTCTTACAACATATCTCAAGAGAGCGAAATATAAAATCGTTGTAGTGACAGTGGAGCAAATATCATAAATTTGTATATCAATTATAGAGAAGCTTGGCTGCTCAGCCAAGAACCCTGTCTAAGGGGGAGGAGAGGGGAGAGGAAAAGTGAGTTAGATGTGTGTTATTCATAGCCTTTCTCCAGGCCCATGTGGGAAGCTACTAAGCAGAGTCATTCCTAGAAGGGCCTTGACCTGCTGAGAAGCCTGACAGGCCACGGATACCCCAGGGCTAGAGCCATTCAGTCAGAGCCAGGCTGTACCCTGAGGCAGACTTAGAACTTAGTTGTGGGGGGCTCAAAGTTTAGCTCAAATATTCTACTTGTCTGTTGGAACGTCTCGCGTGAACTCTGATGCAATTGGAGCATCTCTTTCACCTTTCTGTCTCCCTACCCCTCATATGATCTCATTTTTGTTTCAAAAGATGTATGCCTCTCTATAACTCTTCTACAACTCTATCTCTATATATCAGAAATACCAAATGGTAACCATGATTCTCTCTGGCTGGTGGAATTACTGGCTTTCATATGCTTTTCTTTTTTGTGCTTTCCTTTGTTTACCACTTTTTTTAAACACGAATTACTTCTATAATCACACACATAAAACAGTACGAAAGCACTTTTAAGTACTCTAACTAAGGGTGGCTGGAGCAATGAAAAAGAGGTCTATTGTTTGTACGTTTTTAAAATAAATATTGCCAGCAGCATCTTACATGAGCAACTTAAAGTGTACATTCTACTTCTAAGCTACCATGTCACCCTAAGTGAGACACCTATGGATGTGGGAGCGATATGGTACTTGTTCTCAGCACTGAATTTCTTCTAGATGTAGCACCCTGGGGAAGTTTATTATCAGCCAAATGTTGGTTTTCAGCTTGAATAAGACTTTCTTAGATCTTTATACCGGATATAAACTGAGACTCTTTGTCCACAAAAATGCAATAAATAAAGTAAAAGGAGATAACTTTCCATTTATTATGTGTGGTATCTGCAGGATTATAGACCTAAATAATAAAAGATGTCAAGGTGCCAGCAGCAGCACCACATCCAAGATGGCAGCCAGCAGGAGGCTGATGAAGGAGCTTGAACAAATCCTCAAATGTAGGGTGAAAAACTTCCTTTATATCCAGGATGATGAAGCTAATTTATTGACTTGGCAAGGGCTTATATCATGACACCCCTCCATATGATAAGGGGACCTTCAGAATCATAAACAACCTTCCAGCAGAATACCCATTCAGACCACCAAAGATCACACTGAAAATGAAGACCTGTCACCCAGAACATTGACGGAAAAGGTCTGTTTGACAGTAATCAGTGCTGAAAACTGGAAGCCAGCAGCCAAAACCAACCAAGTCATCCAGTCCCTCATAGCACTGGTGAATGAACCCCCAGCCCAAGCACCCCCTTCAGGCTGACCTAGCTAAAGAATACTCTAAGGACTGTAAGAAGTTCTGTAAGAATGTTGAAGAGTTTACGAAGAAACGTGGGGGAAAGCGGCCTGTGGACTAAAGTCCGCCAACTGTCGATTCCAGCGTGTGAGCAGAGACCTTGAGCAGTGCATGCAGACACCCACAAAGCAGGCCTCTGTGGGAAACTGACAGGTGCCGCTGCCTGGCATCCACCCGTGGCAGTTACTAGTTTCCTGCACTTTTTGTTGTCAAAAGTGGTCTAGGTAACCTATAAAGGAAGGTTAAATTTTTAAGGTGTTTTAAGAAAAAGAAAAGATGTCAATAAATGGTGTCAGTGGGTGTGAAAAATGCAGTTATCACTGTGTCATGGATCTATTAAGCAGTATAAAGCAAAAAAAAAAGAAGAAGAAAACAACTGAATATTTGGCTTTAAATGAAAACCAGGGCATATCTGAGGACCAAGTTTTATGATTCATCCCTATTTTCATAGCTGGTTAAAATCCACTGACAATAAAAAGTATCAAAGTTTCTCCACCCAAATATCTCCAAACAAATCACTAGAGGTGTCCTCAGTAAAGTGCATATGGAAGATTAACATCATGCTAGACTTTGGAGAGCTAAATTTTAGAAGTTTCCTCCTGCCCTAATTCTTGGTAGAGGTGAGTCAGTAAGAGGAAAACTCACTTCTGTCCTGAGTCACAGCCTTGGTCTCCCTCTGCTGCTCCTCTTCTCTCAGACTTTTTCCTTATTTTACCCCCAAGTTCAGTGCTTCAGCTAAGCAAGTCCCAGGGCCCTCCTGAGGGGTGAAGGCTTGGTCTGGGGACAAGCTCACTGCCCTCTCCCATCATTTGTATCCGGGCAGGAGTGGGTAAAATGTGTATCAAGGGCAGCCTTGGGAAGGGTGTGAAGGATGGAGACAGGGAGAGTCAGCAAAGCGAAGCTGG
This sequence comes from Hippopotamus amphibius kiboko, assembly GCF_030028045.1. Lineage (NCBI taxonomy): Eukaryota > Metazoa > Chordata > Mammalia > Artiodactyla > Hippopotamidae > Hippopotamus > Hippopotamus amphibius. The sequence continues at coordinate 169,304,432 of NC_080191.1, read as the reverse complement.
CTGCTGGAGAAGCATGTGGAAGGGAAAGGAGCAGTCGCCTTGGACGAGGAGAATTACAGGAATGTTGTGTGTATGTGTCTGCGTCCCAGTTTGGTGTGCAGTAGATGAGAGAGTGACCCCTTTTTCCCACAAAGAAAGCCTGTCCAGAATCAGCCAGGCACTTCGTTCTACCCTCTCCAGATCAGCTCAGGGCTCTCACTAACTTCGCAAGGCTGGTTCTGATCTGACCACTAGAGGCTTATCGTAAAAAGTCTGCCTTTCTCCTGGAGTCCAAGGATCTCAGCTCTCAGCCACACACAGTTACATAGATATATAATTAATGTATCTATGATAAACCCTCCTTCTCAAATAATCAGTTCTTCAATTTGGTAGTAAGAACCAACCAGACCATCTGGGTTCTGCAAGTAATTAACCCATGGAATCCTGGAATGATCCCATATCTCAACCAGAGTAACAGACCTTTATATTCACTAAATGTCCACTAGATTGAGTGCTAAACAAGTTCGCTGGGGTAAGACCATGAGAACATCACACAGAGGAAATTCTTCTGGTGTCAAACTCTGTGAGGACAAAATGTACTTGGAGTTCAACTCCATCTCTTCTGTCTCATGGTAGGTTACTACAGTTCATTGGGAAAATAGTTTGAAATTTGCGAAATCTCCAAATCCTGACTTGGAGAGTCTGTGCCTCTTGGCTTTTTCACAGCTTCTTTGTGACCATAAGATAGGTTTTATAACCACACTCCGGGTTACACAACTGTTACTGTCCCCGTTGGAGAAACACAGTGGAGAAAACTAGAACCTGCGTTTGCATTTCCTGTTCCATGTGAACAGTTTCATCTAAGAGAACAGCATATGCTGTTTCTCCACAACTATAGTCCTCTCCTGCTGCTGAGGCTGGAGGGCCTGCAGCACATGGTTTCAAAACAGAAGGATCTTCCCCAGCTGTACTCTCCGCATGCCCTGCTTTCTCTGCTCATAGCCTGTCTTTCTGACTCTCTACCCCCATGATGGGTGCATGCATGGAAAAGAAATGGGGACCCAGTGAGTCTTGGGGCTTCTGAGGAAGCCCGCAGGCCCTGATGAGAGCTGGCAGTTGGGAGGTGGATTGCGGCCAGTGGGCTTAAAGGGGCAAGCAGAGTTATGTAGGGATGCAAGGGTTTTAACCGTTGCTAAGCTGATACGACCTTCCCCCAACTTCCCTTTCTGACTCCCCTGATCTGCCTGGGGTCCTGTCTTCTTCCCAGACTAGGTACCAAATCACAGTCATAGAACGTTAGTGGCAAGAAAGGATGAACTTTGATCTGGGCAGAGGAAGTACCATACCAAAGTCAGCCACAAATTGATGACAAAGCAGGATCTAGAACCCTTCTTTTTTTTTTTTTTTTTTTGTTTAATATTTATTTATTTGGTTGCACTGGGTCTTAGTTGCAGCACATGGGCTCCTTACTTGTGGCACGGGGACTCCTTAGTGTGGCATGCGAACTCTTAGTTGCATCGTGCATGTGAGATCTAGCTCCCTGACCAGGGATCGAACCTGGCACCCCTGCATTGGGAATACAGAGTATTATCCACTGAGCCCCCAGGAAGTCCCCACCCTTCTGTCTTGATTCACAGACCTGTGCTCTTTCCAGCACTGCTAACATTAAGAGGATTCTTTAACTGAGCTGTTACAGAGATTCTCATGGATTCTTGGCTGTAAATAATAATGGCCTGTCAAGATACCAAAATTGAAATAAGACAAAACCTTAGTTGGCTATACCATCACTGAGAGAAGACTACAAACTCCCTCATCCCTGAGACACGCAGGGATCTGAGCAGGGTATGTTATCACAGAGGACCAGGTTGGCCACGTGAATCTTTCCTTCCCTCTGCCGTCCGCAGTGACTACTCACAGCATGACTCGTTCCTAACATGTCTAGTACAGGTCTCTGTGGAACTCTAGATGCTCGGGAAAGGAGCAAGCCTTAGAGGGCATACGGAATAACCACACGTGTCTGGGTGTATAGATGATCACGTATGTTAGAAGCAGCTGCAGGTCTAAAGGCAGCCTCCTATGCCTGTGTCCACAGATCCCTGTGGGACTTGAAGATGTGGCAGTTATCTGGTTAGTTAATCTGAACAGGTAGAAGTTAAGCTGCATATTTCAAGCCAGAATGTTCACTATGCCACTTGCATTATTCTATTTGGCAGTCTGCACTGCAGGATTCCTACAGTAGAGCTAGAAATTCCCCTCCACTTATCCAGCGTTCCAGTCTACAGTGTTGAGGGTATCCCTCTGCTCTGCAGGATGTCCTAATGTAGCCGTTTATCCCCTGGGCCACTCCCTTGGCCCATGCTGTCCCTGGACCAGAGACGTGCTTCCTCCCAATCCAGCACGGATGCTCTGGGAGGCCTGGTACAGTGACCTGGGCTGGGCTGACCCCGCCACTCCATCTGCTCACGAGAACAGTGCTTCCTTTGTACCATTGTTTGGTTTTTTGTTTTTTGGTTGCTTTTTTTTACTTGTCCTTCTCCCTAGTTTCAAACCTAGTCCCTCAGGGCTTCATTTGAAGCCCTCCCTGCCTAAGCATATCCCCACACCACAACGTGTACTTACTCCCTAAGCAGGCCACGGATATCTTTTCAAATAACCCTCCTGAAGTGGGAAGGTCCTGGGAAATCCAGTCACTTCCCCTCAGATGGAGGCACCAGCTTCTGGAAGATTCCACAGCTCTGGGCCCTGGCTAACGGGAGAAAAGGGGAGGGAGTGAATTAGATGCCTAAATCTTTAGGCCATCTGTTGGGTTCTTTTGAGTGAGTTAGGGTGACTCTCAAGGAAGTGAAAAAAAAAAATTCTCAACCTGAAATAGTTATTATGACAACATGAAGAGCATCTCAGGTCAAACTGCGGAGAAAAAAGGCAAAGTGTGTGTGTTCATCCCTTCAGGTTGTGAGGTGGGACCCTCCTTCAGGCCCAGCAGACTTTCTTCAGGGGAGACCTTCCTTGGCCCTTTCCAGAAAAATCACAGATCTTCTGGTCACGATTGAAGTCTCCCTATTTGAAGCAGATTTGATGAGCCGACTCTTTCGTTCACATATTTTTCTTTTAAAAGTTGAGTTTGTTTTCCTAAATTTAACAAATTCTAACTACATCAAAGCAGCCCAGTCCAAAGACACAGAATGTACGAGGAAAGCAGACATTGGATCATTAAGGGCAAAATGTAAATAAGGCATATTTACTTGAGAGTTCATGACACCAAAGGTAAAAGGATTTCTGCCTGACAGGTCAACAGGCTTTTTTCCCTGGAGACCAGCGTCCCCTGTGGTCCCAGTGATACCTGCAAGGCTGAGTTAGGCACCTGCGATGCTGAGGGCCCCTAAGCTTTGTCATTCTCTCGAGTGGATGTGGCTGGGAGAGGGGGAAAGGTAAGAGACCATTTGCAGCCCCTGGATGGGCAGGACAGAGTTACCCAGGGCCCTTCACTGCAGGATGCAGAGTTCATGAGTCTTCAGGAGTTTGTCTGGTTAACGGCCATGTTCAGCTTCTGCTCTGGGTGAAAGAGGCTGAAAACCAAGTAACCAGAGCAACTACTCAGGGTGGAAAGGAGACAGAATAACAAAGTCCACAGGGGCCGGGATTTGATCTTGTACATCTCATCTTCCTGGTGCCTAACGACATCACTAGTCCTTGCGAAGTGCTCAGTGAACTCAGTTAAGTTAATAAATGACTGATTTATGAGAGCAGGTCACAGGTTTAGGCCTGGGGTCGGGGAGACAGAAGGAAGCCTAAGGGGCTTCGTCTGGAACCTCGGGGAAATCCTGGCAAGTCTCAGAATCATTGACTGAACAGAGAAATTCCCTTCAATCCAAGACCCAGCTCCAAATGCAGCTTCCACTAAGGTTTTGACCTATGGTCTGAGCTTAGTGACACTTGAAACTTCTCATGTCAAGTTAGATGGTGGCTTGAGATAAGGTATTGTCACTGGGGAAAGAGAGAGGGATGAAATAGATATTTAGGAGGCTGGATGGAGAGAATTTGGAGACGAAGTATGTAGGTGTTGAAGAAAAGTGACTCAAAAGTAAAAAATAACAGAGACAATATTTACTTCACAGGGTTGCTGTAAACACACAGAGTCTCTGGAGTAGTATTTGAGTACCGCTGAGCAGGTTTTTAATAGAAGCAGCTTTCCTCCTCCTCATCCCTCTCCATTTTCAATAAAGGCAAGAACTATCCCACCTGAAAACCTCAGAGTGTCCACCCCAAGGAGGCTCTGCCACTGGTGTCTTTATCCGAATCTCATGACTGAAGGCTGTGGACACACCCCTGCCTCTACTGGTCCCCACTGAGCAGATAGAAATAAAAGTGTCTTCTCTCCAGGGCTGCATCAGGAAAACCCTGAAAGCCATTCTCTCACAGTCAGAATGTTTTCTTTGTTCCTCTGAGACAGAACCAACATCTCTGTAAGGCACAAAGAGGCAGCTTGACTCATAAGCCGGGCAGACGCTCTGGGCTGAGTGATGACTGCGCAGGGTAGCTGGAGCTGAACCCCTGAGACTTCAATACTTGTCGTGGTGTATATTATGACAACGTGCAGGAGACCCTTTTAAAAACCAAATATGTGTATTTCTGAATGTCAGGTTTACATTCAGCCTCAGACCTCTCCAGACACACTCATCCTAAGCTCTCCTGATGTGTCTTCAAGACCCTTGGAGAACTAAGAAGAACCAGACATGTGTCTAGCCACATGTCTGATTCTTTCCCTCCAAATATTTTCATGCCCTCATTTATTCAACAAACATCTACCAAGCTCCTACCTTGTGCCAGGCACTGTGCTGGAAGCTGGAGCTTCAAAGAAATAAGGCCACATCCCTTCCCATGTACAGCCCTGCAGGGAAGACAGACAAACCACAGAATAGAACCCTGGGGAATGTGTTAGAGTTTTCGCAAACAGTTCTGGGAGCACAGAGGAGGCCACAGAGCCCAACCAGGCTTCAGAGAAGACTTCCTGGAGGACCAGCAAGAGTTGACCAGGTGAAGAGGGCGGGGAGGCCTTCCAGGTAAGGGAACAGCAAGCAGGATGGCCAGAGGCAACCAAGACCATGACTCGATGGTTCTCACCTCCCTGCACGTTGAAATCATTGGCAGAGCTTTTTCTTTTTATTATTATTATAATTTTTTATTGAAGAATAGTTGATTTACAATGTTGTGTCAGTTTCCAGTGTACAGCAAAGTAATTCAGATATAGATATATATATTCTTTTTCATATTCTTTTCCATTATGGTTTATTACAGGATATTGAATATAGTTCCCTGTGCTGGACAGTAGGACCTTGTTGTGTATCTGTTTTATATGTGGTAGTTTGTATCTGCTAATCTCAAATGCTTAATTTATTCCTCCTTCCCTTTCCCCTTTGGTTACCATAAATTTGTTTTCTATGTTGGCAGAGCTTTAACAGTTACTGATGACTAGGCCCTCACACAGATCCATTATATTAAGTCAGAATCTTTGGAGATGGGACCCAGGAATCAGTCTTATTAAAAGCACCCCAGGTATATGTGACCAGAGTTAAGGACCACTGGTCTAAGGAAGAGTCACTAACACAAGATACTTGGAGAAGAAAAGCACAGAGAATTCTGTAATAGTTCACACCATCAATAATTCTAAAACAGTGGCTCTTAGACCCCATGCAAAGCATGCAAGACCAAGGGATGCATTGATCTATGCTTGAGTCGATAACAGATCTACTGTACAGCCTCCACCTGAATCCAGAAACCAATGAAATCCATGGTTCTCAGTTACCTCCTCTACCCCACATCCACTTACTTCCTCAAGGAGATGTAGCCCATGGAAAAGCACTTGCCATTCTTAATGGAGTATGCTGTGGTTCTCAAATCCAGCGGTACCCTCCTCATCACTGTAATGAGGACCTACTTGTAAATACTCATTTCAGGAAACTTAAAAGGAGGCTTCCAGGCTAAACACAAAATTCCAGACACAGTACAACAATACCTCTTTTCACAAAGTAAATAATAAATCAAATCAAATGGCCATTTTCTTAGAGACTTAGATGGAGACATAGAAATCCTGTTCTTCAAATTGGGGCACGCCCCATTGTAAGAGGAACTGCCTTGGACCGAGAGACTGGCCTATAGCTCCCGTTCACGAGCAGGTGAATTCGCAAGTGGGTGTGAGTCCAGCTCAGCCGCTCGCTGCACCATGTTAGGCAAGTACTAACCTGCGAGCAAGTTCTCTGCTCCACGAAATGGCTATAATTATACCTACCTTTCGTGGCTGCTCTTGGCGTAAAGGAGGTATTGTATGTAGAGTACCCAGCATAAGAAGTGTCTTGTAGACGGGCGCCAGCTCATCAGTCAGTGACAACTCTTTATTTATGCTAGCATCACCTTATCATCAGAGACTGTGTTACGGGGGGGAGTAACACAGGAGGTAGAAGGATGGCCAGGTCATGGTTCTCCTCCTGCGGCCACCCTCTCCCTCTAATCTTCTCCCTCGAGGCAGCACATGGCACCTGTGACTCTCAGTCTGCAGGCCGCTCCTGCCTCTCAGGGGTGCTCCCCAAATGCACATTTATGTGTGCAACGGTTCAGCCCCTCTACCCAGAGGAAGACAGCCTGTGAGAGCCTGAAGCCTGGCTCTCCCTCTGCCACCTGGGCCCCAGCCCACATGTGATGCTCCATCACCTCCTACTTATTGGCCTCTCTCACCAGCATTGGGAGACTGCCCTTCACTCCTCCACCCTCAGTTGGACTTCATTAAAGAAATTTCTCTCCCAGAAGGTATGTTAATGGAAATTATGTCAAATCAAGCAGGGACCCCAGAGATCCTCTGGTAGGTTCCTACCCTTTTTGTGCCTTGGACCCATTGACAGTTGGGCAAAAATATCCATAAGTGCATAAAACAAAACAGGATCACGAAAGAATTCAGTTTTATTGAAATACGATTCTATCAGCCTCCCATGGAGACCCATGGATTCCATTTTATAAACACCTGATAGTCAAACCCTGGACTGAAAGCTTGGGAAACTCTGCAAAGTCATCCAGCTAAGGGGTAAGAGAGCCGAGGCAAGAACCCCATTTCTCCCTATTCCTGAACCCGAGCTCAGTCCACCCATCTATTTATTATCTTAGAAACTTAAAAAATCAAAACAGAACTCTTACTGCTTCTGCATTAAAAAATCCTGAATTTTGGTCCCGTTGGAAGGCATGGAGGTGGCCCCGCTGGCCTTGTATATCTTCATAAGAACTGGCCTCATTTTATATTGGATTGCAAAACCGGACAAAGACTGTTTCCCAAAAAACATCTGGAAAAGCTTAAGGTCACAATAGGTTGACTGAGGATTCATCTAGTGCACTGGTAACTGGTAGCACATGTCCCAGCTCCTGGAATTTGTTGGATGACAGTGTTGGATGATGGACTAGATGGATGGGTTCAATTCCTCTGCTAAAAGATGGCCTTGGTCAACTAATGTCTGGAACACTAGTTTCTGAGCCTGGTGCAGAAAACTCAGCCCTCCCGCTTGCCTCAGCATTTCTCGGGAATTAGTAAGCCGTTGCTATCATCTTTCTCTGCTGAGAAGGTTGGAAGGGGTTAAACCCCTGGCCAATCTCCCAGTGAACCCTTTCACCCCTTTCTGTTGCAGGGGCAATAGAACACAGTGGTTAAAAGCATGGGTTTGCAAGTATTGGTGAGGATATAGAACCATGAAATTCTCTTCCGCTGCCAGAGGGAGTCTAAACTGATGAAATGATTTGGAAAACAGTTTAGCACTACCTAGTAGAGTTGAACATGCACAAGTAATTCCACTCTTAGATAAAGACACTTTTTCACGTGTGCACCAGGGAACACTGTAAAGGGTGTTCAAAACAGAACTTTGAAATAGCCCCAAACTGGAAACAACTCAAATGTCTGTCAATAGCAGAAGGCTTGGTTCCTTTGCCTGTTTAAAATTGGGTTGTTTGTTTTTTTTATTGTTGAGTTGGTGATAGTTCTTTGTATATCCTGGATACAAGTTCTTCGTCGAACATATGATTGCACAAATTTTCTCCCACATTCACTTTCTTGATGGTGTCTTATGAAGCACAAGAAGTTTTAATTTTGGACTTCCCTGGTGGCACAGTGGTTAAGAATCCGCCTGCCAATGCACGGGACACGGGTTCAATCCCTGGTCTGCGAAGATCCCACATGCCTTGGAGCCACTAAGCCCATGTGCCACAACTACTGAGCCCACGTGCCACAACTACTGAGCCCATGCGTGCCTAGAGCCTGTGCTCCGCAACAAGAGAAGCCACCACAATGAGAAGCCCACGAACAGCAATGAAGAGTAGCCCCCACTCATCACAGCTAGAGAAAGCCCACACACAGCAATGAAGACCCAACGCAGCCAAAAAATAAAAATAAATTGATTAATTAATTTTTTAAAAAAAGCACGGGTTTGGAGTCACACACTAGGACTTAAATTCTTCATCGCTTTAGAAAAGTTGCATGACCTTCTCTTCCCACCTCAGTTTTTTCATCCCTCTAATGGGACTAGTACTAATGCCTGCCTTGCAGGGTGTGTGACAACTAGAGCTAATATATGGAAAGCACCTTTACAGGACCTGGTGTTGCAGTGTTCAATAGTCAGGAGCTATGATTACAATTAGTCCTAGACTGAACCCTGCACCTTCCCCACTCTATACCTTAATGAACAGAGCAGGTGTTAAGGCAGGTGTCATTAGCAGAGTGACTGTGTTCAAGGAAACCCATTTACCATGATCAGAGAAGAATTGTTTAGTTTCTTCACAGATCTCAGCAAGATAAGTGACTTGACCATAGTCACACAAAGAGAAAACCCCGCATCCTCTTACCACCAGAGCTACACCTCTCTGCATCTGGCTGCCTCCCCTGTGCCTCCCCTCCTGTTTCTATGGACCCAGAACCCTTGCTCCTCTCAAAAGCCAGCCTCTCCGTCTGTGCTCTGGATCCCGTGCCCTCTCTCCGGCTCAGGATTGCTCTTGCAGTCTCCACCCTCCTCTCCTACATAGTCAGTGTTCCTCCCCAGCTGGATCAGCCCCACGTGCGTGCTCTGAGTGCCTCCCTCAACCTCCGTGTCTCCCTTCAGCTACTAACCCATTTCTCTACTTTCCTTCAACTTCAAAAGCAAGTTGCCGTCTCCATGTCCCTTCCTCAACACACTCAAATTGGGCTTCTAGACCCATTATCCAAAGAGACTGTGGTCACCACTGCTGTCAAGGTCACCAGTGGCCTCCATGTGCTAAATCTAGGGGCCACTTCCTCATTCCTATCTTCTTTGAACTTTCAGCAAAAGTTGATTATTTTCTTTTTCTTGAAACATTTTCTTCCCTTGGCTCTGTGATAGCCCATTGTCCTCTTTTACTTCTGTCTCCTGCATTGGCTCCTTCTCTCTCCTCTACTCAATCCCTCTAGGTTAGAGGGTAGCAGGGATCTGTCCTGAGCATCCTTTTCTCCTGTTACTGTGTGCTTCTCCCTTCATAACCCCATCGAGTCCCATGACTTTGAAGACCATCTGTGTGCTTACGATTCCAAAATCTCTGCCTCCAGTCCTGACTTTTCCCCAGATCTTGACTTGAATATCCAACTGTCTTCTTTACATTCCTACGTGGCTGTCTGACAGGCAACTCAGACATCCTTTACCCAGGAAAGAACTCGACTTTGCCTCCCACACCTTCTCCTCCCTCAGGCTTCCGAGCTTTAGTCCTTAGTGTGAGCACTCACCCAGTCACTCAGCCTATAAATCTAGGAGTCAGTCTCGATTCCTCTTTTTCTTTCATTATCTATTTTCAATACATCAGCAGATCTTCTCCAAAGCATATCCCAAATTCGTCCACTTCTCTCCATTTTCATCACAGTCACTGTGCTCCAAGCCACCATTACCTGCATGACTGCAGTAGCTTCCCAGCTGATCCATCTGGAAGCATTCTACAATGCATTCTTGACAGGGCAGCCTGAATCATCTTGTCACATTCTTGCATAAAACCCTCCCATGGCTTCCCATTGTACTTGAAATAAAATCCGAATTCCTCAAAGCAAGATGTAACATGGGGGCGGAGTCGGCAGCGGCGTCTCGCACCATTTTGCTGGTACAGCCTACCAAGAGGCCAGAAGGCAGAACTTATGCTGACTGTGAATCTGTGAATAAACCCATGGAAGGTATTTGTAAAATGTGTGAAGAACATCTGAAGAGAATGGATCCCGACAGCCCCTCTGTCATGTATGATATCAGTCAGTTGTTTGATTTTAGTGATGACCTGGCAGACCTCAGCTGCCTTGTTCACAGAGCTGATACCCAGACATACCAGCCTTATAACAAAGACTGGATTAAAGAGAAGACCTTCGTGCCCCCTCGTCACAGGCCCAACAGGCTGGGAAATAGCTGAGTCTGGAAGTGTTGGGGGGATGGAGGTGGGCTCGGAGCACAGGTGTGTACAGCGTGCTGTTGTGGAAGTTTTGTATTATAGTAATCCTGGTTCCATTTTGGTACACTCTAGCCAGGATTGAATGTGTTCGATGAAATGTGAGGATCTTGTTCAATCTGAAACCCCCTTCTCCGCCCACTCCCCCTTTTTTTAGCTTAAACATTTTTATGATGATGTAGATTGATTGGTTTTTGTCAGTTAATGTTGGTTCCAGTCCTTCAAACTGTTCTATTTGCTTTATAACATTCACTGTACTAACCCTTCTTCAAATTGGGGTGGGGGGCGGTGATGCAGTTTAGTTATGTCCTCAAGACAAAGTCTTAGTGGAAAACAAATAAATGTTCTTTAGTTATTTAAAAAAAAAAAAAAGAAAAAAAGGATGTAACATGGTTTCTGCCTACCTTACCAAACTCACTTTGAATCCTTTTCCTCCTCATCTCTGCACTCCAGCCACACTGGTCTTTCTGTCCCTTGAAAACCTAAAATCTATTCCCGCCCTAGGACCTTTGTACTAGCTGTTCTTCCTGGAATGCTCTTCCCCGTGATCCTTGAATGACTATTTCCTTTTCATCATTTCATATCTCAACTGAAATGTCAGTACTTAGACCCTTACTTAGCACAAAACTGAAGTAGCCCACCCACAAAACTGAAGTAGCCCACCCAGAAACTCCCTTTTACATCACCCTGTTCTCTCGTATATGTTTTCCTGTCTGTGTGTCTGATTTTCTTCCGGGTGGTAAGTCCCACAAGAGCTAGGACCTTGTCTTTCTTCTTCACCAGTACATATGCAGGACTTAGAACACTTACTGAACACGGCAGTGCTTGATATATGTTGTTGAAAGAGTGAATGGATAGATAAATGAGCTAGTAACAGAGCTAGGACCAGAACCCAGGCATCCTGCCTTCCAGTTCCGTGTTCCTCCCCCAGTGCCATGTCAAGTTGCAGTTTTCACCAGTTTGATTGCTTTCTTGCTGTTCAGCAGATGCTTGGTATCCTTCAACTCTCAACTGGTTCCAGCTCCTAGTGATAAAGGAAATGGCCACAAAGGAGCAGGAAGGAGAGTAAAGAGGGCATCTGAATAAATCATGAAGTATGTGGTCATCCCCACAAATAATGAGAATTAAACATTCAATCATCAAATAACATTTAGTAAACACTTATGTGCCAGGTATTATGCAACTTACCAGGGACATTAAGACAAACCCACTCTGAAAGATCTGACCATCTCCAGGAGGAGATGGTGGGCCTTGTGGGATGCTTGACATGGTGTAATGGGCCTGAGAACAAAGTCACACGTGCTGTGGAAGCACAAACCAGAGAGTGATGAACACTGCTTTGAGTGGGCAAGAATTCAGGAAGACAACCAGAGACTGGAACTTTTGACCTGAGTCTTAAAGAGTGAATGCTTGTTTTTGAAAACTTGTAGTCTGGGTGTTCACATGAAAAGTACAGTTGTGTTTCGCCTTCATTTTAACTGACAAAAGAAAAATAGCTTTATTTTCTTTTTATTTATTTATTTACTTATTTATTTATTGGCTGCATTGGGTCTTTGTTGCTGTACACGGGCTTTCTCTAGTTGCGGCAAGCGGGGGCTACTGTTCATCGTGGTACATGGGCTCCTTATTGAGGTGGCTTCTCTTCTTTGTGAAGCACAGACTCTAGGCACACAGGCTTCAGTAGCTGTGGCTCACAGGCTCAGTAGTGGTGGCGCATGGGCTTAGTTGCGCCGTGGCATGTAGGATCTTCCTGGAGCAGGGATCGAACCCGTGTCCCCTGCACTGGCAGGTGGATGCTTAACCAGTGCACCACATAGGAAATCCCAGAAAAATCACTTTAGAAAGGCATACAGGATGACTCTGGCAGTTGAAAGAACCACTTATTAATAAATACAGAAATTTCCATTAAGGAAACTTTTTAAAAAATAAATTTATTTATTGGCTGCATTTGGTCTTCGTTGCTGCAAGGGCTTTCTCTAGTTGCAGAGAGTAGGGGCTACTCTTCGTTGTGGTGCGCGGGCTTCTCATTGTGGTGGCTTCTCATGTTGCAGAGCATGGGCTCTAGGCGTGCGGGCTTCAGTAGTTGTGTTGCACGGGCTTAGTTGCTCCGCGTGGCATGTGGGATCTTCCTGGACCAGGGCTCCAACCCATGTCCCCTGCATTGGCAGGTGGATTCTTAACCACTGCGCCACCAGGGAAGTCCTGGAAACTTTTATTTAAGCTATTTCTTGCTACAAAATTTCCATGAAAACAACTTCATCTTCCCTGAGGGTCTTATGGTGAAATCATTGAGGCAATTACCTATATGATGAAAGATCACACAACTAAAGAACTACTTTCCTATGAAACCATAGGCCATCTCTTTGAAGAAATGTGCTGTCACTAAAAAGGTTTTACACCAAATGAAGGAATGAAGTAGATCTATATGACTTGATATCGAGAGATACATTATTACCTGAAGACAAGCAAGTTTCAGAACACTGAATGTTGTTGCTATTATTGTTATTCTTTTGGGATCAGTCTAGGAATATCTAGACGAATAAGTACAAAGTAACAATCTCTGTGGTGTGGAATTATGAGACACACTTTCTGAGGCCTGCATTTGGGTACTATTTTGTTTATAGCAAATGTGCACTATTTTGTAATTTAAAAATAAAGACTTGTTTAGAACACAGGTCTGATTGGTTTTATGATGTTTAAGAACTTGTGCTTGGCTCTACATTCCAGAAACATAAAAAGAGGATTTCCCTAAATTATATCATTTGCCATCATTTACAGAAAAATAAACTGAGACCCAGAAAGATAATGTGATTTTCTCACACTATGACTCCTAGACTAGTACCCTCAGCTCCACAGTTCTCGATTTCATGCTGAGGATTCAAATATATAAATATGTCAAGCTTATCTTACACACTTGGAAATTTAGCAACATTGCTTTGTGGAAAACTGTGCAGCTATTTAGTGTACTTGTTACAGGCCAGTAGTTTCCTCAGAAAACAATTCAGATAGAAGTCTCTTGAATATTACTTCTAGCTCCTTCTACATATCTTAGAATACTCAGTAAACTCTTTGAATATATAGGTCCCTTCCATTCAGTTTATAAGTAGTTACTGAGCACTTACGATGTGCTGTAGCCACTAGGGGTACAGCAATAAGAAAATGAAGCAAATCCTCTGCACTTGTGGAGCTTAGATCCCAGTGGGGAAAACACAGTAAGTGAGAAAAAACATAAATAAAGGATATAATTTCAGGTAAAGATATAGTAAGGATATAATGAACTAAGTAAAATGATAGTGACATGAGTGCTATTTTTGAAAGGTCAGGAAGGCCTTTAAAGGAAGTGACATTAAATCAGGGACCTGCAGGGAGAGAGGGAGCCATGCAGAGCTCTGAGGGGAAAGCACTGCAGGAGCACAGTCAGAGTCAGTGCCCTGAACAGGGATAAGAATTCCTTCTTTTCCTGAAAAGGTAAAGAACATCCCAGAGAAAGCGCTCTCAAAGTTTGGTATGTTAAGGTTTACTCGTGTTGTTGTTATAATGTTTATAAGGCCTAGTGCTGTAGATTTCTCTCTATTGCTTACAAATTTGAAAATGAATTTTATCTAGGAATAAGTCTGCTACAAAAGTACTGTCTTATCAAATGCCACCTTCTGCCAATGTGGTGTATATATACAATGGGATATTACTCAGCCATAAAAAAGAACAAAGTAATGCCCTTTGCAGCAACATGGATGGACCTAGAGATGATCATACTAAGTGAAGTAAGTCAGACAGAGAAATACCATATGATATCCTTCATATGTGGAATCTAAAATACGACACAAATGAATTTACCTACAAAACAGAAACAGACTCACAGACATAGAGAATAGACTTGTGGTTGCCAAGGAAGAGGGGAGGTGGGGGTGGGGTGGGGGGAGGGAAGGATTGGGAATTGGGGATTAGCAGATGCAAAGTATTATATATAAAGCGGATAAACAACAGGGTCCTACTGTACAGCACAGGAAACTATATTCACTATCCTGTGATACACCATAATGGAAAAGGATATGAAAAAGTATATATATATACTTTATATATATATATGTATAACTGAGCCACTTTGCTGTACAGCAGAAATTAACGCAACATTGTAAATCAACTATACGTCAATAAAAACAAAACAAAACAAAAACCTTCTGCCTATCACAAGGACACAGAATCCAATTTCTAAGAGTCATTCCAAAGCTTTTCATTGCACAGAGAGGTGAGGTCCAACCAAAAGTGCCCCTGGGCTTAAATCTGCACCGCATCCCCTACTCCCACCGCAAGCAGAACAGGCTGCCTAGAATATGTACCTGGGAGGGTCATCTAAGGCACTGAGAGAGGAGCTGCAGAGGACGCCTTTGGTGTTCCCAGCTTTTAGCCCCTACACGCCCAGCTGTGGTGGAGACAGAAATGAGCCTATGCTTCACAGCAGGGAGACTCAGAGAATGGGTGGCTTGCCCAGGATCACAGAGAATGCCAACTCATTCCCAACCTTCTCTCTGTTGCCAGCATCATCTTCCAGGCCAGGGACCACATGAGTGGAATTCAGGCTCCATTTTCAGGAAATGGGATTATTGCTTTTTCATTTACACAAAAATGAAAAATAAATACCAGATGTTTGAACACATGTTTCAACTCATCTTACTGGAACTTAAAAGTGCATACTAACTGAGAAAATTAAATTAGAAAATCCACACAGCAAAAAAGATGTTTTAAATGAAATGCACTTTGTCTTTCTCTCTCTCTCACACACACACAAACAATATCTCGTTGTTTCTTCTTCAGGGAGCAGCTGTGAAGGAAATTGGGGGAGGGAGATGAACATAACATCCCATCTTTGTGTTTCATACAGAGCGAAGCTTTTAGGCCGGCCTTCCTGAACTGGAGGGGGTGTGGCATGCATTAAAATTAAACATCAGTGACCTGAGGACGCTTATAAAACAGATTGGGAGAAGCCAGTCACCAAGAGAAGGCATCTCAAGTTGGATGATTTTGCATGTGGAAACTGCTTTCACCTTGATAAAAAAGGTATGTACTGTGGTTTTAACTCTCATCTATGATAAATAATGCTTAAAAATAGAGACAGTCTTGACTTTTCGTTGCCTTTTTTCAGCTAAAAATAACAACTAACACGACTGAGGGCCTTTGGCCAGTCCCTTTGCAGGCTTGGTCTCATTTTTCCATAAACAGCCTTACAAGGGAGATATTGTTAGTGCCATTTTTCAGATGAAGAAACTGAAGTTGAGACATCCTAAGCAACAGGCCTAAGGTAAGACCACCGACAAATGCGAGAGCTGGGGTGCCCATGCGGTGTTGACTCAACCTCAAAGTCTTCTGCTTGCACCGTGCACGCCCCTCTGCACTGTATGAGAGAAGCAGGGAACCAGTCCGCACAGCAGTACTGTGGTGGATGAGTTCTGGGGGGCTGTTATCCGGTGTGCGTTACAGTAAAATTGACTGAAAAGTGAATTGGAATACACTGTGTGAATAGAAAATGCACTTAATATTAATAGAAGTAATTATTAAATTAAATAAAGTTAATAGAAAATGTGAAAATATTTTCTTCAGAAGATGTTTTCTTGTTAGATTCAATAGCAAAATGGTTTTTAAGACCCATTTACTTGTGGAAATGTTTTTTGGGTTTGTTTTTTTTTTTTTTTGGTCACCTGAAATCTAAAAGACTAGTCCTTAATGTTCTGCGGCTCCTTGAAACCAGGCACCAGGTCCACTCTCACATGCAGGTGTGCAGGCTCTTAGGCAACCTGGCCTAAGTTCTGGTTTCACAGCTTATCAGGAAGTAACCTCACTGAGTACCCTGAAGATTGTCAGCGCAGGACCCTTCCAGATAGGATGCTGTGGACATTCGGTGCACATGTAAATCCTCAAGCCAGGGCTTCTCCCTGGAGAAGCCCAGCACGTGCGAGCAGGGACCCACAGAGGCGGTTCTGGCCCAGCGTGGGTGCACCATAACCGGGGTGGAATTATTTTTTAGTTATTTAATATTTAGTTAAAATAATATTTAATTTATATCTTTTTTAAAGAATTTAAACTCTCCTCGTTAGGACAGTCTTCCCATTAGTATAAAGATGGAAGAAGATGCAAAAATAAGTCATACGTACCCAAGTTCATAGATATGTTAGTACTGTGATTTACCTTCAGAAGGTGCTCAATAAGTGTTGGGTGAATTAAAACGCAAGGGGCACTGAAAAAAAATAGATGTTATCAACTCTTTCTCTCACAAAAAGTTTTAATCATAGGAATAAGACTACTGCAATAAAGAGGCATCTTTGGAAGAGTTGCAGACAAGGGGGATTAGTTTTGCTCTGAAATCCTCCTACAGAGCTAAGGAGTGTTTCAGCCCACAATAGAACAATTTGTAACAAGATACTTGTCAGAGTAAGACAAGGAACTGACTTTTGGTGGAACTGTCATGTGGTGAAAGGAGATTTATGAGGTACAGAGGTAGGTGTTTATTGAAGCCACCAAAAGTGGTCACAGAAGGAAGCACGGCTCAGGGGTGCGGCAGAATGAAGAGCTGGAGATGGGGTCCAAGCCCCAGCCCTCTGCCCCTTCTGGGCCTCAGCTTCCCCATCTGTATACCTGAGAGGAGGGGTTGGATCAACGACCTCTAAGGTCCTGTCCAGTTGTGGGGGCAGGGGGGAGGGTATACTGTAGACTGCATAGTGTGTGGCCGTCCTTTGAGCTTAGGACTCCTGGGCAAGGCACTGAGCTTGGAGCCTACTAGGGGCCAAGAGTAGAACTTCAGTGGTTCTGTGAACCTCTTGGAAAGGAATGCAAATTTTTGTGGGTTTGGGCTGGATTTTGGCAAATCCATCATCCTCCAAAAGGTTAAAAGACATGTGTTGTTTACGTGGTGGTAGGGGCTGATGGGAGTGGAGCCTCAAAGACTAAGGAAAGTGGCCCCACAGCAGACTTGCTCAAGGCAGGGACTCAGGGACCACCCTATCTCCCCCCAACCTCGCATCAGCTTTTACTCATTATGTAACTGTTCTTTTGAAAAAATGGGCAACAAAACCTCCAGAAGAAAACCTGTTGATTATTAAAGGTTATTTGGAGGTTTAGAGATTTATAAAAAAGTGGTTATAATTATTCCTGTTATGACACATCCTTTTAAATACTCAGATCTGAGAACATCTTGCTTGCATTGATTCAGTCCCCTTCATCACAGAAAGAAAGGCAAAGAGCTGGAAATAGCTCCTGTGCAGCTACAGGCCAGGCGTCACAAAGAAGAGAACAGACTGAGAGCAAGTCAGTGAAAGAAGCAGGGAGCAGCCCAGGCTACCCTGTCAACAGCCCCACCCCTGCCCACTGCCCCTCCTCAAAGCAGCTTCCACACCCAAGGGTACTGGGCTCAGATGCTTTTTTCACAATCACAAGTCAGCAACTGGTCCTTCTCTGGTTAAATGTACAGCATCTATGAAAAATACCCTCCACAGAATGTCAAAGGGAAGGAAGGAAGGAAGGGAGGGAGGGAGGAAGGGAGGGAGAGAAAGAAAAAGAAATTCAGGAAACAGTCATTTGTTTCTGCTTTCCATAATAATAATAACTAGCATTTATCGAGCACTTTCTCTGTGTCAGACACTGCTCTAAACACTATATTTTCTCATTTAATTCTTGTGAAACCTCATGAGGTTGGTATGATTATTCCCACTTAATAGCCAAGGTAGCTAATGCATCCATTGGACACGGTTATCCTCAGTATGTGCAGAGCCAGAATTCAAACCCGGTCAGGGCCCCCCTGCAGCCCCCCAGCCCTGTTAGAGTTCCCAGGCCTGCTCTTGGGTTGGTAAACAGCCCGGCAGGATGGGGGCAGGGCCGGGAGGTGGACTCCGGGAGGCATTCCTTTGATGAACCTCACAGGCCAGGAAATGTAGCGAGTGGTTTGTTTTCCGTTTTCTCTCTCCTGGTTCACTTGATGGCTTCCCTCTCCCAGTTTGCCTCCCCCCACCCCACCCCCCACACACATTGTTCCTGTTCACTCAACAAGTGTCTGCTGCGCCTGGCACTGCCAGGTTCCCAGGGTGAGTCCAGGGAGAAGCAAACACGATGCTCCCCCTTGAAAAATGCATCATTAGGTGTGTGGGGTCAGGGGCAGCTGGCAAAATAAATCCAGCACACGCTCATACCAGGCAGAATGTGTTCTAATGGAGGCACACAGGCTTCCGGAGAGGCGCTCAGGGGAGGAGGGCCTCGCGGAGACCCCGTGCCCGAGGGCGCCCCGGCAGGTGAGGGGCTCAGGTGGGCTGAGTGGGAGGTGCCCACGGAGGGACCGGCCGGCCCAGAAAGCTTCCTCCCGGGACGCCGTGCCCCTCCAGCTGCCGTGCTCTCCCCGCTCCAGGTGCATCCCCAGTCCCGCGGCCCCAGGATGGCGCCCCTGCTGCTGCTGCTGCTGCCTGCCCTGGCCGGCCTCTTCGGAGCAGCTGAGGGACAAGCCTTCCGTCTCGGGAAGTGCCCCAGCCCTCCCGTGCAGGAGAATTTCGACGTGAACAAGGTGCGGTAAGAGGCTGGCTCCCACTCGCTTGGCTGTCTCCTGTTTTGTTTTTCTGCTCTAACGGCCACAGCAAGCCTTGGGGTGGGTCCTTATCGTATTGGGAGCGCCCACAAAGCAGACTCTGAGACCAGAACGGGGAGGGGTGGGGGACAGAGAGGTTTTAGGAGATGATCCCAGGAAGCCTGAGTGGGCATGTGGGGAAACAGACAGCGAAGGCAGGAAAGCGGTAAGAGGTGAATTCATGAGCAGGTTACTCGGAGCACCATGGGGGGCAGTCCTGCCGGGAATCCTCCGAGGAAACGTGTAGAACGTGCCTCAGATTGTCCCACAGACAGGTGCGGGGGGGCAGGGCTAGCTCCCGTGGCACTGGCCAAGCCCCTGGCAGAGGAGACCCAGGGGCTCACGGTGGGAAGCTGGCAGTGTGTAGGGGAATTGCCTGCCATGATGGAGGTGAGCCCAGAGGTAGGCTGAGAGGACGGGCCAGGGCATCGACAGCAGCTGCTGCAGAACGGTTATCCTCACTCTACAGCTGAAGAAGCTGAATGTCAGAGAGCTTGCAACCCACTCAGGTCACACATTCAGTAAATGCAGAGTAGGATTCAAAACTAGGCTTCCCAGGAGTGCAGGACCCCAACAGGTTACTCAAACAGGGCCCAGGAGAGGACAGCACTCCTCCAAGGGGCTTTCTTGTTACCTGCACTAAAAAGATATCGATATAATCAGCTGCCCCGTATACAGTAAGGATTGTCTTTTCACCTTATTGATGTGTCTTTTGAGCACAAAACGTTTTAATGTTAATGAGGTCCAATTTATCTTTTTCTTTTGTGCTTGTGCTTTTGGTGGCATATCTAAAAAACAATTGCCTAGTCTAAGATTATAAAGATTTACTCCTATATTTTCTTCTAAGTGATTTATAGTTGTAGTTCTTACATTTAAGTCTTTGATTCATTTTAAGTGAAATTTTGTTTATAGTGTGATATAGGAGTCAAACGTCTTTCTTTGGCACCAGGATATCCAGTCGTTCCAGAACTGTTTGTTGAGAAGACTATTCATTCCCCGTTGAATAGTCTTGACATCCTTGTTGAAGATCAATTGACCATACGTGTAAGAGTTTACTTTTGGACTCTCAATTCTATCCTATTGAGCTACATGTCTAAATTTATACCAGCACTATATAGTCTCGATTACTGTAGCTTTGTAATAAGTTTTGAAATCAGAACATGAGTACTTCAACTTTGTTCTTCTGGCTATGTTGGGCCCTTTGTATTTCCATATAAATTTTAGGATCAGTTTGTCAATTTCTGCAAAGAAGCTAGTTGGAATTTTGATACTGTATTAAATCCATTGGTTAATTTGGAGAGTGTTGCCATCTTCACAGCGTTAAGTCTTCCTGTCCATGAACATAGGATGTCTTTCCATTTACTTAGGTCTTCTTTATTTCAACGTCTTGTAGTTTTCAGAGTCTGTTTTATTCTTCTTTGGTTAAGTTTTTTTTCATAAGAATTTGATTATTTTGATGCTACTATAAATGGAATTTTCTTAAATTAATTTTCAGATTGGTCATCGTAAGTATAAAAATACATTTTATTTCTATTTATTAATTCTTGTATCCTTTAACCTTGCTGAATTCATTTATTAGTTCTAATAATTGTGTGTGTGTGTGTGTGTGTATTCCTTAGAATTTTCTGTATATAAAACCCTGTCATCTGGAAATGGAGATAGTTTTACTTCTTCCTTTTCATAATTATTTTTAAACATTGCATTCTCCTTATGTAGATAGAGAAACAAAGACCCCCAAAGATAAAAAGACCTTCACAAAAATAATATGAGATCATGCGGGAACATGACATGAAAAGCAATCTTCTGCCTCTGAGTTTCTTCCTTCCTGGAAAATCATCCTTCCTCATTTTTAATTGTGGAGCATTAAAGTGACCTTAACAATAATATAACTATTTTAAATGCACTGTATAAAATGGAGATTTTCTGAGGATGCCTATGAAACCAATTGACCTTTAACCTTATTCTTTGGTGATTTGAATATGTGTTAAGTTCAGTAATTTTAACTGAAAGATGTTCTTAACAAATGAGTGGAAAATTTATGTCATAAATGTGGGTATATATTTTAGGAGAGAGCCAGGTGAGCGAAACAATACTGCCACCTATTTGCAGTATGTTCTCATTTCAAATTCTGATTTTTTGAAGGTGGCTGCATCTCCTTGATTTTGTTTTGTTGAGTAATACATTTTTAAATTTCTAAAATAATTTCAATTAATATTTTGCCTAGGTAAATATGTTCACATTGTTCAAAATTGAAAGCTGCAAAAGAACATACAATGAAAACTTTCCTTTCTACCCCTGTGTCCCAGACTCAGTTTTCCTCCCCAGTAGCAACTAGTAAAAACAGTTTATGATGTATCCTTTGGGAGATAATGTGTATGTATATAAAAAAGTACATACATAACTGCAGTAGGAAGCATGATGTCCATGCCCTATTCCCCAGAATCTGCAAATATGTTTCTTTACATGGAAAAAGGGATTTGCAAGATGTGAATGAAGTTATGGTGCTTGAGATGGCAAGAGTATCCTGGATTATCAGGTGGGGGCAATCTAATCATTAGGAACAGAACAGAGAACCTTTCCCAGCTGTGGTCAGAGAGGTGTGATGATGGAAGAGGAGTCAGAGAGATGCAGTGTGAGACGGATTTGACCAGCTTTTGCTGGCCCTGAAGATGGAGGAAGGAATTCACAAACCAAGGGATGCAAATGGGCTCTAGAACCTGGAAAGGGCAGGAAGACAGATTCTCCTCTAGAGCCTCTGGGAAGTGACGTAGCCCTGCCAGCACTTTGATTTTAACCCAGTGAGACCCGTGTCAGACTTCTGATGTACAAAACTATGGGACCATAAGTTTGTGGTGTTTTAAGCTTGTGGTAATTTGTTAACAGCAGCAATAGAAAACTGATGTAATAGCCTTTCCCCATTTTTACATGAAAGGTAGCTTAATATATACACTATTTTGCACCTGGCTCTTTTTCCCTTAAATGTGTCTTGGAGATCGTTGCATGTAGCTCTTTTAAAAGAGGGTGTATAACATTCCATTGTATGGTTGTGCCATCAGTCCCCTACTAATGCTCGCTTAGGGCGTTTCCTGTCTTTTATGATTACAGATAGGACTGCAATGAGTAACCTTATACATACATCATTTCTTATTTTCAGGAGGATACCTTCCCAGAAGTGAAATTGGTGGGCCAAGTATCTGTAGTTTTAGTTTTGCTAGATATCACCCAAGTTGCCCTCATGAAGGTGTAGATTGGAGTAGTCTCTATGCCGGGCAATGTATGGAGAAAGGAGTGTGCCTGTCTCCCCTCACCCACACAGTTGCTCACTTCCTTTAAAATTGACTGTGCACCGAAGTTACGGACCTAGAGCAAGCCCCTAGGGGAAGAATGATACAAGTCTTCTAAATCCTGATCACCTGCCAAAAGCCTTTGTGGGGTCTTATGAGGAGAATTCAACCAACTCTGAAGTCCCAGCTCCCCAAAGTAAACATATCTGACTTTGCACACAATTCAGAGATGCCTTGTAGAATCATAAAATATTTGAGATAGCATCTTACATCATCTCAACCAATCCCTTCCTTTCACGGAGTTTAGAATTTCACATAGGTTTTGACCAAAGGGGACGCCGAGAGCATAGCGAAGTGAAAAGCATTTTAGGAACAGGCTGTGGCATCAACCAGTGCCCACACATCTGATTCACTTACTCCCAATGGAATCGATATTGTTCCCCGGGGGCTGCTGGGAACAGTGCAGCCTATTTCGCCTGGTTTCTCCAGGAAAGGGCTCTGCTCTGCAAGACAGCAATGGGGAAGAGTCTGCAGGTCCCCAGAGAGCCACAGGATTTGCTCTGTTTGTTGTTGTCTCTGCAGTATCTTGGAAGATGGTATGAAATTGAGAAGATCCCAGTGAGCTTTGAGAAGGGAAATTGCATCCAAGCCAACTACTCGGTAATGGAAAACGGAAACATCAAAGTGATAAACAAGGAGCTGAGGTGAGTGGCTGTGGTTTCAAAGGCAATGCACATCCAAGAGGCAGCCCTGCGGAGACTGTCCTGGAGTGACGGGTGACCCTGCTGTGTTGCAGGGAGAACGCAGACATCGCTGGGTCTGGGCTGCCTGCTCACAACAGGTCCTGAGAGGAAAGATTTGGGCAGGCAGGATGGTAGGGACTAGGAGTCACTCGCTCATTTCCATGACCACTTGTTGAGCACCAGGTTGTGTCCCACACCCTGTGAGAGGTCCTAGGGACTCAGTGGTAACACAAACTACAAGGTTCCTGCTCTCATTGCAAAATAGACCCTCTGATAGCAAAGGACAGCAAAGGACCCTCTTGTCTGACCTCCAGCCCAGGAGAGACGCCCTTTCTCAATCATCTCCAGCTTAGCTGGGAGAAACTGGGAGCTCATCACCTTCCATGACAAGTTATCCCATCTCCAGACAGCTTAACTCTCAGAAAACTCTTTTTCTTATTAAGCGAGAATCAAGTACATACATAGTCACACTTAAGATTGTGTGAACAGGAGAATCTACGGAAATATACTTCTCTATTACTGAGGGCTTCTAACAGACTGATATTTGATCCCCAAATTCATACTTTAGAAAGCAAATATAAACTTAAAAAGAAACCTAGGAAGAACTCCTACCCACCCACGATCCACAAAGAGTAACAATAAACAGTGGTAACTAATATTATTTCCTACGTGCAAGGCACGGTTCTGCATGTGTGTATATACGTGTGTACATATACATGTATTTATGTGTGTATATGGAAATGCGCATAGGTATTCATTTACTCCTCTAGCAACCTGAGGTCGGTACTATTGTTAACCCCTCTTTATGGATGAGGAAACTGAGGTACAGAGAGGTAAAGTAATTTGCCCAAGGGTCACACAGCTTATAAGTGATGAAGCTGAGATTCAAAACCAGGGAGAAGTGAAACGGGGAAGAGACCAGAAGACAAATGAAAGAGGCTAGGCGTGAAGGGTTGCCATTCCTGTTTCCTAAACTGTGTAAGAGCTGTGTTCAACTTCAAGAAAACGACTCCCACCCAGCGTGGAGGTTACTCGGGCTCAGAGAGCATTAGCACGGCCATCCTATTGCCCAGTAAGCTTCCTGTGAGCCACAACACAGTGGTCTCTCTGAGCCCACATAAACCAGAGAAGCAAGGGAAGAGTCTTGAGCGACACTAAAGAAAAATCTTGCTCATTTCAGAGCACAGTAAGGGCTACAGAAATTGAGACGCAGACCCCTGGAAGATCTCGCAGGAATTTTGTAGGCCCCAAAGTAGCAATGACTTGATTTTAAATATTTTGTCCATCCTAAGACCAAGAGTCAGACAATGACAGAGATCCCCAAACCCATCAGATGCCCCCAGCCCTCCTGCTGAGCTGGCCGGGAGTCCTCTTTAGCTCTATCTGGAGTATTCGGTCATTCTGCCTCTAGAGTCACTTCTACTTAAGAGCAAGGGCATATGGAGAAAAGTTTGTTAGTTCAGGAAGATGGTATAGATTCTGCAGACAAGCATGGGGCCTGGCAGGGAGCCTGAGCCACGTACCCTTAGCCGGTGTCCGAATGCTAGGGCCAAAGCGGTGGGCTCGGGGCTGGGGCTTTGCAGTTAAGCTGCCCAGTTTCAAATCCTGGTTCTACCACTTACTAAGGATGTGGTCTTAGGTTAGCTATGGTAATTTTCTAGGCCTCTGTTTCCTCCTCTGTAAAATGGCACTAATCGTAGTACCTCCGTCCATAAGGCTGTGTAAGCATTGAATGAGGTAACACATGTAAAGTACTTAGGATGGTGTTTGGCATGTAGTAATTATTTAATCTTACCTATTGTTGCTAATCTGCTGCTACCCTTGAAAATACAAATGCATTTTTCCTATGACCAAATTATGAGTTTATGGTCAGAGACTGGTGTTTTGAAAACTGTCCTGAAGCAAAACATAAATGATGGTGAAAGGGGGAAAGGTCTTTGGAAAGAGACTGGTGTTGCTAAGCAATTGCATGCAGATGGAAATGGACCATCTTCCATCTTAAGGGCTGACTTCCCGGTGAGAGAGTGGGACGCGGTCTCCAGCCCCTCAGTGATAAACAGACTCGGCAATCCAGGAGAGTCAGAGAACATCCCCCCCCCGACCCCCCGTACCTGCTCCTTATTGTCTGGTTTCTAGGACATCCATCCCCACTAACCGTAGCCTACTGACTTTCTAACACGTCCATTGCTTTGATTTTAGTCTGTCTGCCCCTCTCTGAGGACTGGTGGACAGGCAACTCCTCTGTTGGCCTGCTAGGAAGAGCACCCGCCTTCACAGCCTCAATCCCTAGGCCTTTCCCCTCTCCCGTTGGTCCACGGAGTCATTAGAAGTTATCCAGACACAGGGCCAGCTCCCTTCAAAAGAGTGAAAGTATTTCATCCATCCAAGCAAAGACCCTCACGTTTAAAACACACCACCATTTTATATACCATTAAAAAAGAAACGACACTGACAGCTGTAAGGTGGCGTTAACTGTAAGATGCACATGTCTTCACCTATAACGTCTCTGAGGTCTGGACGCCCGGGAGAATCCCTGAAGTGAGGGAAGTGTTTCCTCACTGCCTGCTTTGATGTCAGAACCTCCCGCACACAACCGGAGGCTTGCTGAACTGGATGGGGTCTCGGAGCTGTGATCCCAGGCATACGAACCCCTATGGGACAGATGATGCCACATGATATCACGGAGGCCCAAAGAGGGGGAAAATTT
Organism: Hippopotamus amphibius kiboko; assembly: GCF_030028045.1. Classification (NCBI taxonomy): domain Eukaryota; kingdom Metazoa; phylum Chordata; class Mammalia; order Artiodactyla; family Hippopotamidae; genus Hippopotamus; species Hippopotamus amphibius. Next base: position 169,278,662 of record NC_080191.1, on the reverse strand, counting down.
TGCAAATCTCCAGACTCCATGTTTTGCATGATTTTCAGTAATCTAGTCAGTCCTTCTTTTTTCCTTTGGCCCCTTCTCATCTCTAAAGAAGTGAACCTTGTTTTCCCTCCCCTTTTCCTCCGTCTTGGTTTGGAGCCCAGGAACAGGAAACGGCCTCGCAGGCCACTGCATACGCTGCAAAACAGTGTTGGAGTGCCAGGGCCTCACATATTATCCAGTCCTGGGGTGTAGCAATTGTTCTTATCACCCCAAAGCTGTCTTCTTCTGCTTGGGCTCAGAGACAGCAAGAAAGCAAAGGGCAGGGAAGGCACTAGGACCCAGCCTGCCTTCAGGAACCTCCTACCCAGATATTGCAATTTGGCCACCATGATTGTGGGTGTCACAGATCTTGCCTTTCATTGATTTGGGGCTTTTAATGAGTTCAGGTTTTCTGGGTTTTGTTTCTAACTGATTGCAGAGCTGATGGAACTGTGAGTCAAATTGAAGGTGAAGCCACCCAGGAGAACATCACGGAGCCCGCCAAGTTGGGAGTTAAGTTTTACTGGTGTAAGTATATACTTCTCGCAGGAAGTGTCAGGGACAGGAGGTGTGCAAACTGAAGCCTAGAGCCCTGGGTGAGAGCACGCATGTCACATCTGAGTGTCACCCCTATTGACTCAACACATTATTATTTGTTGAGCACCTCCTACCTGCCACGCGCTGGGCTAGGCCCTAGGGATGCAGAGATGAGCAAGACCGAGCTGGCTGCCCTTGTCCCTGCGAAGCTTACATGTCAGTGTGGATACTGACAAGCACCCAGGTGATTTACTATAAAACTACAGCAAGTGTGTCCATAGAGGAAGCACAGATTCGAGCCCGTTAGGCATGAGCCGTAGGAGACCCAAGCCGGTCTTGTTTCCCAGAGGAGACTAATAACTGAAAGATGAGTAGGACGACTAGCAGGACGACTAGCGTGAGAAAGCGTGGAGGCACGCGATGCTGAGAGTGAAGGTGAGCTGGGGTCCTGGCTCTGTCTGCCACGTGCTCGCCAAAATGCTGGGCTTTCACTTGGTTCCATCCTCCCCTTTAACAGGCTGGGCAATGAATTCTCCTCGGTGTCAGGAAGTGGAGTCATTGAATTATATCTTCTAAACTGAAAAGGAACTTTGAGACTGGAAAATGAAGTAGGCAACTCCGTAAAGAACAATTAGGAAGTTTATTGTGGGTAGCAGCAGGCGTGCGACCCTCAGAGGCATTCACAGCTGCGCTGCATTCCGCCTAAAGGGGTACAGGGGCTCTTAAAGGGGCCAGAGCTGAAAGTGGGATCTGCTGCCAGAGAGAAGCATGTCCACACGGATAGGAACCGAGGGGCTTTCCTCCCCCCACCCTCACCCCGGGGGTCTCATGACCATTAACTCCCCGTGTCAGCAAAAGGCATTCTTCCAGTGTTCATATCAGATGAAGTTTATAGGGAACTTATCTGGCTGGGGTGCATTCCTTGTGAGTAAGCTAAAGCTCAGTGACGCGGAAAAGAGGAGGGGTTAGGATGGCAGGCTTAGGACGGAGCTGACAGAACGGAGCCAGTGTGGTTTAGCGACACACTTGACCTGGACCTGGGCTGTGGAGGTCAAGTTCACGTAGGAAGTTTCTGGATTCAGATGGAGGAAGTAACTCCTCCATCTCTCTTAAGGACCCTCTTAATGTGGAGCTTTCAACACTATACAGCTGTCACTCGGTGAACTCTCATAGGCCCTTTGGGAGGAAGAGCTTGTAACCTGTTACCACCTGATTTACCATGTTCTTAAGAATGGTGGGATGTTCGGAGTTCAGGCGAGAAGAAAAACAAGCAAACCAACATTCGCCCCTACCTCCTTCCGTAGGTGGGTTTTAGAGGAAGCTGGGTGGTGCAGACTTGGGAAGCCTGAGGCCCCTGACCTCGCATTCTTGACTCCGCTTCGTACGTGGTGGTTCCACATGCACGAGTGCTAAATGCAGCCCGTTGGTTCAGGGGATGCGGCCAAACCCCCAGGTATCATGGACGTCCAGGTACCAACCTGCGATCAGGGAGGGGCCCAGAATAATGGCTCTGAACTGTGGCTGCAGACCGGAATCACTGAGGGACTTTCAGAGGCACCAGTGACCTCCAGTCCAGAATCTGGCAGTTGCGGTGGGGGGAGGTGGGCCTGGTATTTTTCAAAGTTCCCGTATGATTCCCACACGAGGCTGGAATTAAGAACCACTGATGTAGAAGAACCAGAACCCCAGAGCCTGGCTCCCAGGGTGCTGGAGATGAAGGTTTCTCTTGCCCTGGTCCCTCCTAATGCTGCTTCCTCTGCTTCTCAGTCATGCCATCAGCTCCGTACTGGGTCCTGGCCACCGACTATGAGAACTACGCCCTCGTGTACTCCTGTACCACAATCATCTGGCTTTTTCACATGGATCATGTTTGGATCTTGGGAAGAAACCCTTATCTCCCTCCAGAAACAGTGACCCGTCTCAAAGATATCCTGACCTCTAATAACATTGACGTTGAGAAAATGACTGTCACCGATCAGGTGAACTGCCCTGAGTTCATGTAACCAGGCTGTAACGGGAGGCTGCATTCCCTCCATGTTCCTTCTTTTGCTTTGCTTTTCCCCTCACCACCCCTCATAAAGACAAACCAAACCACCATAGCAAACTATTACAAACACCAGAAGGGAAACGTGACCGCAGGAGCTAGGGGAGAGGAACTCAAGGCAAGTTGGCCCAGACACTTAGCCACGCACCATCCTGTTACCTTGCGAGCCTGATAATAAACTTGCTGCTGACCTGCTGTGCTCACACTGGCTTCCAAATTGGACTAATTATTGTGGGTTTTTAACTATAAGCTTATGTTTGGAAATCCTGAAGCAGTTATGTGGAGAAAACTAAGCACTGAACACTTGAAAGGTAACAATCCTGTTTCTACACACGGAAGGCTGATGGCAAAGGCACATTCCAGGTGACCTGAATCCGGGTGCCCCCATCCTGCACTAGGCGGTCCCTAGAAGGGGAATCATTTGGAGGTTCTGAGTCTCTGACAGGCAGTTTCCTGGAAGCATTTACTTTCTTATCAGGAGGTCTTCAGAGTCAGGTGAAGAATGGGACCATCTTGCGTCTGTGAAAGGAAGAAAATCTGTGAGGAAGAAGCTGTGGGAATGTTTTTAAGAGAATAGTTTTCTTGGTCTTTTATTCAACTGGTATTTACTGAGACCTAACTGCATTCCAGGCATTGGAAAATAGAGAATCCCTGTCCTCCCACAGAAGCCCACAGACTTGTGAGGGAGACTGACAAGTAAAGATACGATTGTAATCTAAGTTGAGGGGTGCAAAGGCAGAGGCGTGTGGAGGGAGCCCTGGGAGCTCTGAGAAGGTCTCAACCCCTGCAAGGCACAGGCACCCACAGGGTTGTACGCTCACACCTGGGGGTGTTCCAGCTTCAAGGAGTCAGGAACCACCTGGCGTTTGTTGTTGATTTTTTTTTTTTACTTTTTAACTATTAAAATCAGAGCAACTTCAGAATTACCACCCTGCGATGACTCTTAGCTCACATAACATTTGTAATCCACTAATGATTTGGGACGTGAATAGACAGTGAAGCCATTTTATTAGACTTTTGCGTTTTCAGCATGAATATAAAATATTTCCTTGGGCACCGGAGACTCTTCACTGCTTTATATTAAACGTTATAAAAATTCCCAGAGGGCTTCCTAGGTGGCGCAATGGTTAAGAATCCGCCTGCCAATGCAGGGGACACGGGTTCGATCCCTGCTCCAGGAAGATCCCATTAAAAAAAAAAAAATTCCCAGAAACTTAATTTGTATCATTTGCATTTTACTAAATGACTATGACCTCAAAATGTAGCTTGCAATTCGAAATTCCTAAAGGCTGAAAACCACTGGACAGAAAGGTGGTGATGAAAGGGTAGGTATTGAGGAAGAGCCTCTTCCCACAGCTTGGCCTGCTGTTGCATCCTGTGCTTTATCACGCTGCCTACCCCACCAGAGGGTACCTGGCTCCTCTTCTAAAATACAGTTCTTGCCAAGAATGTTAAACTACCTACCTATCTCTTACCTCATGGTGCAAGGTAAGTTATCGTTGTGTCCCTCTTACCAGCTGTCTGGTAGCATCTAAAACAATGAACGTGGCTACATTTTGCATCTTTACAGTGTCTTGCCCAATGCATAGGCTCAAATTTCTTGTGTGAATGAATTACTAAGTGGATGGATGGATGGGCTTGAGGATTTTCAGGAAAGGAAAAGGAAACTAGGAAGCAGATATCAGGGCTCATTGAACCTAAGAAAATGGAGGCGGGGGCAGAAAGCAGCATGGAGGCACCAAATATCTAGAGGAAATATGGCAGAAAAACATCAAAAAACCCAGAGGGGAAAGCAAGAGAAGGGAGGTGGGAAATAGGCGCAGTAGTAAATCCCCTTGGTCCCCTAAATAAATGAACTCCGTGTACCCATCGTCAGCTCCAGTAGTCATCAACGTCTCACCAATGGTGCTTCAGCTATCACCCACCCGCTCCCAATTTTTTCCCTAGGGTGTTTTGAAGCAAATCCTAAATAACACATCCTATTATTTTGTTCATTAACTACCTAAGGATAAATCTCTAGCAAGTATAGACACTTTTGAAACAACAACAAAAAAGCAAGGTTATGTTTTATATCCTGAAGGCGCTCAGAGAATGTAATTTATGTAATTTAAAGATTATATTATGCAGATGAAAGGAAACATATGTGTACAAAAATGTTCATCATACTTTTATGTGTAGCAGCCCCTAAACTGAAAGGAGCTAAACTAAAACTAACAGCAAAGGAATGAGCTCATAAATTTGGAACAGACACTTGCTGGAATGTGGTGTACTCATTAAAATGTGTAGTTATGAAGACTGCAAGGCCACATGGGAGCCGGTGCCTGCCTGCCCACACTCACCACTTGTGGGGGGAGGGGAAACAAGGGGGGAAGAGGGGAGGATGAGGAGGGGTCCCGCGTGTGGCCTTGCTGCCTCCAGAGGTGGAGTCTGCAACATGTGCTCTGCTTACCCAGCCACATCTGATAGGACCAAGGTGTGTCCACTTGAGCTGATGACAGCCAATCCACAGGCTGAACAGAAACCTCTGACTTTTGTGGCCTACCTGGATGGAAAAGGTAAATTAGGCCAATCTAATCAGAATTTGACTTTAAGAGATCTAGAGAGAGGATAATTGGAAACTCTGTAAGCCATAACCATAAAGTCGTGTCGTTTGGGGTGGCCATTTTTGTCAGTGCACAACTGAAGTGATGAGAGTGCAGAACAGAAATGCAAAGATAAGCCCAGACCCCACCAAGGCCTCCAACAGAGCAGCTTCAGTAACTGACGGCAATCCGTGTCCTAGCTCCAGTTCCTGGGGGCTTAGCTGTCTTGGGTTCCTGTCTTTGGATTTCTAGAGGATTAGGCTCACACACACCTACAAACACACACCTTTCTTTCCTGAGCTCATTTAACTTGACTGAGTGAATGTTCCTTGCGACCTAAAATAGCCCTAAGACAAAAGTGTTCACTTTTTGAGTGAAAAAAAGAAGGCAGCGTTGTACCTAAGTTGTATTCACATAAAATGATGGCATAAAATCAAGGACTAAAAGTGCAGAGAAATGAAAGCAACTAATATGTGAGAATGGTGGACGTACAGAGTGATTTATTTTCCTTTTTCGTGTTTGCTGTTGGTGTTTGTAGCGCAGGCCCTAAAACTTCAGACCCTAAAACTTCCTCCTAGTTCAGCCTGACCCTCTGGGACGTCGAGTGCCAAGCCCCAAAGAAATAGGCTTCTCCTCCCAGCGATTACCTCAGGCTTCGAGACCTTTCTAGACTCCCATCCCACCGCACTCCCGTGACACCTGAGATGATGGCCTGATCTGTGGCTGTGGGACGTGTGAGTAAAGCAGTCTTTACGTACTGCCAGCAAGGTCCTCTGCACACTAGGCGGCATGCAGGGAGATAAGCAATTCGATCTGTTCACACAGTCGTTTAAATGCTGTGTTCTTTTACTTAAAATTTCTCTCCAAAGCAATCACTTTCATCTTGATAATTATGAGAAACTATTAACATTTTGAGTATTTGTTAAATATGGTCAACGTTTATGCTAAAATCAATATTTTGTCTAAATATCAAATATGAGATGAAAATAGGTTCACCATATCTAAGGTTTTCCAGCAGAATAAGGTGCTCTGAACTATTTGGGCGTGCTGAGGGGGGTGTGGTGGACAGCGCAGTGCGATGGGATCCAGGGCTTGTCCCTGCTCCAGTCGCCTCCGTCCTCACCTGCGTGTTGCATCATTAAAAGAACTAGATGAGGTACTTCTGAGGACTCTTCCAGGTCAAACATTTACAGTTCTATACATTATAGTTTTGTACATGATTAAGTAAATTTTTTTCTACGAAGGAAGGGATACCTGTACCTTTATAGAGAAAAGAAGCCATAAATTTAAAAGACATAAGCAACTCTTTGAATTGTTTTGGCCCCTGATTCTCATCAATGTACACACACACACACACGTACACACACTACTCTGGTTTTCAATCAATACGTGTATCTTTTTTCATACTATAATTATTTGGATGTATACATTTTTTCATAGGGGTAAACACATAGCACTCACATAACATGTTATGTTCTAGATGCATTGGAAGTATTATAACTCTCCTGAATTTTCCTAGGCTGCTAATTATTCAAGTATAAGAATGCCAACCTTAAGTCAACTCTTCAGCCTCTTCAGAGACCCAGGGGAGGGACAGCTCATTGAATTATAAAGTGACTCTTCCATGAGCAAGGTTCGAAGAGGGCTTGAGACACGTGCTGTCAGACGCCGAAGCTCCGGTGCTTTGTGAAGACCTAGAGAGGTGGGATAGGGAGCGTGGGAGGGAGGCTCGAGAGGGAAGAGATATGGGGGTGGATGTATGCATACAGCTGGTTCACTTTGTTGTACAGCAGAAACTAACACAAGAGTAGAAAGCAATTACACTCCAGTAAAGATGAAAAAATTTAAAAAAAAAGCCAAAGCTCAATACACATGGTCAGATATACAAACCTTTATCCACAATCCCTTCACCCAAGTGTGCTGAAGCCCTGATGACGCCTCTGGGTACCTGCAGAGGGGGGTGCTCGGCTGCTGCTCATTTCAGTGCCCCTTGATGGACATGCACCCTCCTGGCCTGACATCTCCGCCCTCCCAGTGGTCCCCCCAGCCCAGCTTTCCTGCCTCTCCTCCCCTTGCTGCATCTCAGGCACCCAGTCTACTGGCTCTCGGCCAAAGCACGAACAGTTACCTGAGAGGATACATACATTCCTTGGGAAGACATCCCAGAATGGGGAGAGGGTCAGCAAAAGAGGGCAAATTTTACAAAACATCCCCCCAAGGAATTCAGATTTGCTTTCATGCCTCAATTGAGAACTCTTGCTTTGTCAGCAAGAATGACCTCTCCCTGTGTCTCCTATCTCGACCCCTTTGGAGCACATAATTCCCCTTACTGAAATCTGCTGCCAAAATCTAACCCACCAAGTATACATCAGCACTTTTGCAAAGCAATTTGGCAATATCTAGCAAGTTGAGGATGACACAAACTTTGAGCTGGTAATTCTATTCTCTGGTAAATATCCTAGAAACAATCCTGCACACAAGCACAAGGAGACGTGTGCAAAAATATTCATTGCATTTGCTACCTGAAAGACTGAGAAACTAGGGACAACCTAAATGTGCATCAACAAAAGAGCTGATTTAAAAATTGTGGTATACACACACACACCACACACCCCAGAATACTATGCAACAGTGATAATGAATTAGATCTTCATGTATCAACATATATAATTTATAAAATATGTATTACATATACATAAATTTAAAATATGCAAAAGGATAGAAGCCAAAAGCAATGTTCAGAACGATACAGTATGATTGTATATATAAAATGGCATATTAGTCCAGGATACATACACATGCAATAAAATATAATGAAATTCAGAGAGGGGGTTGCGATTGGATACCGTAGCACAGGTGGTAATTATATTAGTTTCCTATGACTCCTGTAACAAATTACTACAAACTTGGTGGTTTAAAACAACAGAACTTTATTCTCTCAGAGTTCTGAAAGCCAGAAGTCCAATATTTGAAGGTGTGAGCAGGGCCGTGTTTCCTCTGCAGGCTCTGTTCCTTGCCTCTTCTGGTGGCTGCTGGCATCCCTTAGTTTCTGGCCACATCACTCCAATTTTCAAATCTCTTTCTGTTGTGTCTTCACAAGACCTGTGCAGATGAACGTGGGTGTGTGTGTGTGTGAAATCTCCCTCTGCCTCCCTCTTACAGCACACTTGTAGTGGCATTCAGGGCCCATCTGGATAATCCAGGATAATCTCCCCATCTCAAGTTCCCTTAACCTAAGCACATCTGCAAAGATCCCTTTTTCCAAATGTAACATTTACAGGTTTCAGGGATTCGGACCTGATATGTTTGGGAGGGGGTGCAATTTCAGCTACCACAGCAATGCTTTATTTCTTACGCTGGATGGGGGGGGAGTGGTGGGAATAGCAGACATAGTTATCTGTGCATGTGTCTTAGGTCAGACACCAACCATGAACCTGTAGTGGAAGGAGAGGTCTCCAGGAGGCTGAAGAGCAGCTGTAATGGGAGTAACCCAGTGGGAAGCTTAGAAGACTAGGAGTCGTGCTCTAAGAGCAGGGTGTATGAATTTGTCATTTCAGAGGTGAGGCAATTCTGGCTAAGATGAGATTAAAAGCAGGTGGAGCTGGCAGCCACCAGCTCCTCCTGCTTTTAATCCAAGCATTCTGTCTCCAACCCTTCCCAGGTCAAAAGAGCTGCCAGTGCTCTGTGAGTCTGCTCTGTCCCCAGAAAGCGACAAATGGGCTCAGGAGCTCCCTAGCCAGAATGGGCGGTACTAGAAAAAGCAGGTGGCCACTCGTTTGTCAGCACAGTTCAGCTGTGACTACGCACATGTTCATTCCTTGCCTTCAGCCTGGTCGGAGCAGGACTGGTGAGGTCAGGGCCTGCACCAGAGACAGAAGACTCCCTGCGTCCACCTTCCTCAAATGAGGACGTGGTTGGTAACAACCAGGACCAGCCCTACTGGAGGATGCTGTGGAAATCTGCAAAAGTGCGACTGACATCTCTGGCGTTCTGCCTAAGGGCATTGTGTCAACAAGACGTTGTGTACATGAGGAACAGTCTACATGCGTCATTTTTGCACCTGTGAGTTACTAACATGAATAACCTCTCTACCTTGGCAGGCTTAGAAGCTAAGATTGTTGGCATGCCATTTGGCATTCATTTCTCAGCTCAGATGGCATCTCTACAGGCATCTACCTAAAAGGGATTGCCCTAATTACCATCTATCCCATACGCTTTTTAAAATTTCTTTCTTACCACTTTTCACAATCTGCAATTATCTTTTTTTTTAAATAAATTTATTTATTTATTGCCTGCATTGGGTCTTTGTTGCTGCACATGGGCTTTCTCTAGTTGTGGAGAGTGGGGGCTACTCTTCATTGTGGCACGCGTGGGCTTCTCATTGTGGTGGCTTCTCTTGTTGTGGAGCATGGGCTCTAAGCACATGGCTTCAGTAGTTGTAGCACGTGGGCTCAGTAGTTGTGGCTCGCAGGCTTTAGAGCACAGACTCAGTAGTTGTGGTGCACGGGCTTGGTTGCTCCATAGCACGTGGGATCTTCCCGGGCCAGGAATTGAACCCGTGTCCCCTGCATTGGCAGGCGGATTCTTAACCACTACACCACCAGGGAAGTCCATGCAATTATCTTGTTTACTTATTTGCTTATGTATGTATTGTCTGTTTGCCCCACTAGAATATAGGCTTTCTGAAGACAGGAAACTTGCTTTTTTGTACATTCTCATATCCTCAGAGCTTAGGATAATGCCTAACACATAGTAGACACTCAATAAAGTTTTACTAAATGAATGAGTGAATGAACAAATGAGTAAATGCCCTAGGGCCCAGAAAGAATCAGTTGTGGAAATGAAAACAGAACCCAAATAAATGTACACATCCTATATTCCTGTGCTTCCACATATTCAGATAAGCCTGTCTCCCAATTTGCTATTTCTGTTACGTTCCCACAATTGACCACTGGAATATCATCCCCTCATATGCATATTCATTCTCCAAATGGAGAAACTGATGTCCAGCAAAGTGAAACAGCTTAAAACTATGTGGCTAGTTACAGTGATGACTTGGACACTAATTTCTATCAGAGAAGTAATTTACTCACAGGATAACTGGAGTTTTTTATTTCTTTCTGTTCCTTTTCCCCACAAACAACAACAACAACAACATAACACTTCCTATGAGAAAAACGTTTTTGTCTCCATGAGACAAAAAACTATGGTACAAAGTCAGTGTTATATTTGTCAAGTCAACAACCTCTGCATAGGAGGCTATAGTCAAGGAATAATGACTAAGAAGGTAGTTTTGGCTAGGCCTGGTGATACTCTATGCGATTAGAGATGAGTAAGAGCAGGACATGCTGCTCCCCTGGGCCACCAGACACATGAGATGTCAACAAGGAAGTCTTGGACTCAGACTCTGGTTATTTTTAGCATTAGGAATATGGTTTCATATGGCTAAGGGGCAACTCCACCAGGAAGCAGGGGGCTGACTGACTTCATGAGATCTTCCAAGCATCTAGAGCCATCTGGACAAGGACAGCACAGGAAGCATGAAGAACAGGAGTTTCTGATACCCCTCCTCCCATGAGACTCTGCTGCCTCCTGATTTGAGGGACAAATACTGATTGCATGTGCTTACCACACTGATTGAGAAACTACTAATTTCTTACTAAGTGTGAATGCTTTCTCTGTGTGCAGTTCTCATTGTCCCTTTATATGTTATAGAAAGTATACCCTGGGACTTTCTTGGTGGCGCAGTGGGTAAGAATCCGCCTGCCAATGCAGGGGACACGGGTTCAGTCCCTGGTCTGGGGATCCCACATGCTGCAGAGCAACTAAGCCCTTGCGCCATAACTCTTAAGCCTGCGCTTTAGAGCCCGTGAGCCACAACTACTGAGCCCGCGCGCCACAACAACTGAAGCCCATGTGCCTACAGCCCATGCTCCACAGCAAGAGAAGCCACCGCAATAAGAAGCCCACGCACCACAAAGAAGAGCAGCCCCGCTCGCCGCAACTAGAGAAAGCCCGTGTGCAGCAACAAAGACCCAACACAGCCAATAAATTAACTAATTAATTTTTTAAAAAAAGAAAGTATACCCCAGCTCATCCATTCCTTCCTTCTTATTTTTTTCTCTTTGAAAATATCACCCATTCTGAAACTTGTTTTGAATTACAATAGAAAAGTATGACTGTCATTGAAAGAAAGAATTTTTATCATTTCAAACAAATAAAAGCCCATATCATCTCAGAAGTAAGTTCACTACCAACCGACGGCAAAAGAATTACCCACAGTAAAAGGAGACTCTATGAAGATGAGTGATTTACCAAAGATTAGCCTACCTTAGAGAATCTTTCTTAGCTCTCAAACCTCACCATTAACTGTTTATTAATTATGTCTAGTATTGTAACAACCACCTCCACCATCATCTTAAACAAAAACACCTCCCTTTAAAGTCACAAAGAACGGCCAATGGATGGCTTCCTGAGAGACAATTTTCAATACACAATGATGGTACCCTAAATGTTAAACAGAAACAAAAAAAAATTGCAAAGCAATTTACAATAAAGAAAAATTATTATTTCAGCATAATATAAGAAAACTAAAAGAAAACTATTCAGGTAGTAGAGCAACTCTATGAGAACAGAATCCACAGAACATCCCAGAAAACATTAGGCCACCAAATTCAATATGGTCAAGAAGCAGTGTGATAGCTTTCTGCCTGAGGCACAAAGGCTGTAACCCACGCGGTGTTTCCAGTTCCCTGCTATGAGCACTGGTTTGACTCATTATTTGAATTACGCTGAAGAATGCCAACAGCTCACATACTAGATTTGGCAGGAAGGCAGCTCTTCTCGTTCTTAGAATTACTGCCTCCAAAGACCAATGTGTCAACTCTAAATCATCTCCTTCACGCTTAGCTCTTGGTTGGCCAGCCTGTGTTTCCAACAAGAGGATGAGGGCCTTAGGGCAGGGACGCTGTCATTCAGTTTTGTTTCCCTCACTTCTAGTACTGAGGAATGACGTTTAACACACTCCTCTGGGTAGGTGTGGAGCCTGCCTCAAAAGTCAGTCTCCTTTAAAGTTCTTTCTTATTTTATCTGCTCTATTCTTTATTTCTATCTTTTTGGCATTTGAAGGACTTTTTAAAGTATTTTGACCCAAAAGCACCTCAGACTTTGTATTTCAGATTAGCTTATAAGAGATTTGCAATATTTATGAAGGATGGTGATGTTAGTTCCCTTGTGGCTGTTATTTTCCTTTCATTTACTACGAATCAAGAGCTTAAAATCGCCAAATAATATTCTGGATCCTAAAACGCTAATCATAAATACTAAATTATAAAAACTAACTTGTACCAAATATCATGGGTGACTGAAAGCAAGTTCTGTCAAGTATTTACAATTGGGATTCACCCACAGACAACAGTTTTCAGGGTCTCCATATAATCTCCACATCTCATCTGCAGCAGTGCTTCCAGCTGCCTGCCAAGTGCTCTATCCCCATCTGATTCGGGCTTTGCTGTTTGGTCTCCATCATGGGTACCTGCCAACATCACCTGTCTGGAGGGTGTCCACATCTAAAGTCTATGTAAATCCAGGAATTCCATCAGAAAAAAAAAAAAAAAAGCAAAATAAAAATGCCAAAAAGTAGGCCAAAAAAAGCGCAGGATATCCCCAGAGAAGCCAAAAGAGCAGTCCTTTAGGTACACTGCTTTTAGGTGAACTGACCTGGAGCCTGCTCGATTTGTTCACAGTCTACAGAGAAACATAAACAAGAAAATCAACCATCACAATGTAGGATTCAGAAGCTACGCAGGATTAGGAGCTGGAATCGAGGTTAGAATTGGGCACTAGGGGAGCACTAGGGAAGGAGGGGTACTTGACCCGATCTGAAGAGTCAGGGAAGGTTTCTCTCAAGAGCAAATCCTGATTTGCCTTTGGAGGAACAAGCTGGTTAGCCAGAAATAGAAGGGTGAGGAGGCGGCATCCCAGGGAGAAGAAAGACTGTCACACGAGAGAACTCAAAGAATTCAGTAGCCTCTGGGGTCCAGGGTCTATGGAGTAGCAGTGAAATAGGAAGCTAGGTAAGTGGCCAAGGTCAGATCACCTATAGCCTTGCAAGCCATGACAAGGAGTTTGGATGTCGATCTGAAGGTGAAGGGTACTGATTGAAGGATTTAAATCTAGGAAGTAATGTAACTTGCATTAAAAAAAAAAAAAAAAAGAATACCTATTTATTAATTCACAGTGACAAAGTCCCTAAAGAGCAGATCAGAGGCTGGAGTGCTCTGGGAAGCAAATGCTCTGCCTTCTGTTGACTGCAGGGGATGCCAGGGTCTGATGAGGAAGGGGTTGGTGAAACTCAGGCAGCAGGCTAAGGCCGCCTCATTCATGACACAATGGGCATTCACCTACCACCTGCTCAGACACCTTCCCCTGGGAAGGGCACTGTCCTGAGCTGAGGGATGGCTCTGGCAGCAAAGGAAAATGGCGAGGGGTAGGTGAGCATGAAAGTGGGAGCATCCGTGAGGTGGCTGTTACACTAATATATGGGATGATGAGGGCCTGAACTAAGGCAGTGGGGATGAAAAGAACAAGGCAGATTTGGGAGCGTCTTTGGAGGCAGAATCAGGTGGACTTAGGGACCAACGAGATGTGGGAAGTGATGGGGAAGTAGGAGTCTAAGATAAGTGGTTACCAGGGGCCAATGAGGGAGAGTAAAGATGTGGAGGCATGTTTGTGTGGGAAGACGATGAGATTCATGGCCTGCTTCCTGCCACATTTTAGGATTATCTCTTGCCACTACTGAGTACAGATCCTTCACACCTGCTAGACTAGACCACTTGCAATTTCCCAAAGGTGCCATCCTCTCAGACCTCAGGCCCTTTGTGCACATCGCTGCAGGTGATATAGCTCCGCCCCCTTTCCTGCTCCATCCCAATGACTCCAACTTACCAGCTCACCAGTTCTGTCCAGACAACCTTCTCTGGCCCTTCCCTTCCTCTCCTTCCTACCCAACTGTTATGGGTTGAGTTGTGTCCCTCCAAAAGATATGTTGACATCCTAACCCTCAGTACCTGTGAATGTGACTTTATTTTAAAATAGGGTCTTTGCATATTTAATCAAATTAACATGAGGCTATTAGGGTAGACCCTAATCCAATACAACTGCTGTCCTTATAAGAAGAAAATGCTATGTGAAGACAGAAATGCACGGGGAGAACCCCGCTGACAACGGAGGCGAGATTAGAACGATGCAGCGGCCATTCAGGCAGGCTAAGAATTGCTGGCCACGACCAGAAGCTGGGAAGAGCCAAGGAAGGATTCTACCCAGAGTCTCGAAGGGAGCACAGCCCTGCTGACACCTTGATTTCAGACTCCTAGCCTCTAGAACTGTGACAGAATACATTTCTGCTGTTTTAAGCTGCTAGATGGTACTTTGTTACAGCAGCTACAAAACACTAATATACCAACCATTTCCATGTGCCCATGTTTCCATTACTTAAAAATGCCATATGTCCGCTCAGGCACTTGCTGTCTAGTCTGGTGAGTCTTTTTTTTATATTTATTCTTTAAACTCTGAGCTTATCTTACACATCTTTGTACATACTGCACACTGGCACAATGAATGCTTACTAATGAATATTTTTTTCTTTCCTTTTTTTTTTTTGGCTGCACCACACAGCCTGCAGGATTCTAGTTCTCCCCACCAGGGATCGAACCTGGCCCCCCACAGTGAAAGTGCTGAGTCCCAACCACTTCACTGCCAGGGAATTCCCAAATATTTCTTATATGAGAAAAAAATGAGCCAAAGTTCTTGATGAAATGTAGAGATTGGCAGGAGCTTACAAAATGACCGCAACTGAAAAGGGCAGACAGGGATACCTAGGAGCTGAAGTGAGCCTCAAGGAGTTCTTACCTTGGGGTGTTGGGTCAGGGTAGGGGGAGTATGATGAGGGAAGCAGCCTTGAGAGTCAAGGAGAAAGGCCCACCCCTTTCCATCCCTGGGCTCCACGGCACGTGGGTGACCTGCCAGCCATGATTTGTAAGGGCTGCATGGGAGAGAAAACCCAGAATTCTGCTAAGGTGAGGAATGCAGGCAACGTTCTGGGAAGCCACTTGGCGTCTCAGACAGACTGATCCTCAGTATGTGTGCCCTCACAGCAGTCCCACTTGGTAAGCGACCACTCTTCTGAGCCTCTGGAGTGTCCCCACTACTTGGCCTTCCTTGGGTCCCCCAGTGAGCCCAGAAACTAAAGGAGGGGGGCTTCCCTGGTGGTCCAGTGGTAAAGAATCTGACTTCCAATGCAGGGGATGTGGGTTTGCTCCCTGGTTGGGGAACTAAGATCCCACATGCTGCAGGGCAACTAAGCCCAGCGGCCACAACTAGAGAGAAGCGCCACAAAGAAGATCCCACGTGCTGCAACCAAGACCCAACGCAACCAAAAATTAAATAAATAGATAAATAAATACATAAAATATTAGAAACTGAAGGAGAGACACTTGGTACTGCAGAGGCCTCCATGAAGTATATGAACCCCTACCTGCATGATGGACATTCTTCTTTCTGTTTGGAGCTAGCCCACACCGTTTTGGTTACCAAATATTCCGAGCAGTTTATTTGTGAGGAATGGAGGCTGGAGTGCCAGCAGAAAGGGCTGAGGAGGAAAATGAGCACGAAGATGCCTAAAGATGACAGTGGGGAAAGAGGCTGCATGTCCAGGGAGGCTGAGGATGACAGGGTTGGTGGCCTAGGGAGCGGAACTGGCCTTGGGTGTGAAAGGGCTGGTCCATGGTATGTGAACTCTCTGAAAGCCGCCTGAACTAGGAGAGAAGCATGGCTAACCTACTTGGCTCCTGGAAGCAGCTGTCCCAGGAAGAAAGGGATTGGCTGGGTCCCAAACTCCAGAGCCTGGAAAAATTGAAAATGGAGTTTGATGCCTGTGCGGGGGAGGTGGGAGCAAAAGACATGTATGCTAAATTGCACTTAGTTATTTTAGCAATGACTTAACTTTATTACATTCTAATCCTGCAACAAGTATAATCTCCCATTTCATAAGTGTGCTAACTCGATTAACCAGGAGACTTTATTCCTGCCCACTCTGCATACATTTTCTTTATTTCCACGTCCCTCTGTGGAAGGAGAAACAGGAAGCAAGAGCAGTTGATGTGTGTATGTGTTCCCTTTGACCCTGCAAGAGTTGGAGGGAATTTATCCTGCAGCGGTAATTTACTGTTTCCTATTTAGAGGGATTTAGCAAGATCAAAGTGAGCTTCCGCTACAGTCACCCCCAGAGGCCCCCGATCCTGCACTGCAGCCATTTTAGCACAGACTCAGATATGCCTGTGGACTCTCCTCTGAGATGCGGCAAATCTAGTTCATGGCCTTTGACAAGCACTGCTGAGCAGTGTATTTAAGACTGTTGGAGTATTAGGGATGCAGTGGACCCTCATAAAATTAAGATAAAACTAACGTTTACTAAGGGCCTATCTAGGACACAGTTGGGTTTCCAAGTAGGTAGACCATTAATGAGAGGCAACTCGAAAGAATATTCTAGTCCGTTACCTATAATACAACCATATAGGTGCCACCGTTAGAGAAAAATTCTAGGGACGGACTTCCCTGGCTGCCCAGGAGGTAAGACTCTGTGCTCCCAACGCAGGGGGCAAGGGTTCAATCCCTGGTCAGGGCAGATCCCTCATGCCATGTGGCACGACCAAAAAAAAAAAAATATTCTAGGGACAGCGAGTATTCACCTGACTTTGGCTTCGTTTTTGGTTCAACTCAGTTCAAGAAGCCGGCTGGAACACCGCCCAGATGAGAACATGTGAGGAGCAAATTCCTCCGTGCCCTAGAATGTTCTCCACAGGAGATTAAAAAAAAAACAAAACCAACCACTGGGACCCTTCCGCACGTCCTGCTCTGCGTCTCACCGGCGGGAGCGTTCGCGCTGACACCGCCCCCCGCGCGCCCGGCCGGCGGCTTCCCCGCGCGCGCGTCTCTCGCGGCCTCCCCTCCCCCCTCCCCCTCCCCCCCTCCCCGCCCCCGCCCGGCGGGAGGAGACGGCTCGGCAGCCGCCGCCGCGGGAGAGCTCCGTGGGGCCGCGGCCGCCCCGCGCCCGCCCGAGCCGCGGGGGACACGCGGGGGGCCGCCGCCCGAACGGCGCGCAGGCCGCTCCACGCGAACGCCGGCGCCGCGGCTCCGCCGGAGCACAGGCCCAGGCTCAGACGGCACGCGTTAAAACGGCGTGTGTGTGTGTGTGTGTGTGAGAGAGCGAGGAAGCCATCTTTTTAGAAAGGATTCTGAACCCACACCGCAAAGAGCCTGCAGCCGCCACAGTCGAGGTTACGAGGCCTGGCCGCGCCGCCTCTCCGGCCCTCCCTGCCGTGTCCTGTCCGGCGCTGCAGCCGCTTCGTAGCTCGCTGCGCATGGGGAGCGAGACGGGTGACCAGGGGGTCTCCCAAGACGCTGGCGTTCTTAGGGGACCCACGGCTGGCCTGGGGGACACCCTCAGAGGCACGGCCTCGTCCACTCGCCGGCCGCCCCGCCGCTGCTCAGGCGCCTGCGCCGGACAGACCCCGGGAGCTGGGAGGAGGCCGCCGCGGCGGGGCAGACAGCCGGAGCCCCCGGGAGCTGTGCCACCCGGAGAGGCAGGCGTGCCGACGGCTCCTCGGAGAGCGGAGTGGGGAGCAGGTGACCTTTGAACGGGGGCGACTTCAGGGCAAGAACGGGGCAAGCGCTTCACACAGAGGCGTGGAGTGTGGCAGGGTGAAGGAACCGGGGGTGCTCTTGTTACCCCAACCACGTTTGTGTTGCCCGCCATGCAGCAAGCCAAAACACGGAGACAGGGAGGTTTGCAGCAGACAGGGCTTCTTTGCAAGGCAGCCAGGAGAGGAGAACAAGTTTCAGATCCGCCTGCCACATGCTTGGGGCTCAGCGCATGGATGGCGTCAAACAGCCAGGTGTCTGGAGGCCTGGGGAACGGGGCGGAAGGTGGTTGGAAAAGGTGTGGTAACCGTCATTCTGTGCAGGTGTAAAGGAGCTCCGGGCCTCTGCGCATTCCACAGTGGAGGCACAGCATCCTTTGGGAGTGGAGTGTTTGGCCCACCGAGTGGACCCTCGCGCATGTCCTGTTGGAGGGTCCGTGGTCCTATCTAGTCACAAGCAGTTCAGCTCGAACTAGACGCAGCTGACTCTAAGTTTCTGGAAAACAGCTCTAGCAAATATCTGACTGTTTAGGCTACGTGCTGCACGGAGGACACGCAAGTCTTAAAACAACCTTGATTAGGGAAGGCAGGTGAAATGGATTTGACTCACTGCCCACGGTTTCTTTCTGGCACCTTGACAATAGCCGTGAGATTGGTCTGAAGCACACAGTGAGAAAGAAACTGGATGTGAAAAGGCAGGGAGCCTAGAAAAACAGATGGGGCCAGGCTGTGAAGGCCTAAGGAGTTTGGACTTTATCCTATGCAATAAGCAGTCACCGAAGACTGAGCTCCTTGAGTAAAAGACGAAAGGGGAGGGAAGGTTCTGATTAATTGTTTGCTCCATGCCTAACACCGCATGTGACAAGGCAGAGTTGATTTTACAAATTATGTTTTATTACATATCACAATTTATTTTTTTATAACATGAGAGCAGTATGAAGATGAATGGACAGTAAGGAAAGATGAAAATTGGTCCCTAGACCAATCTAGAAATGTTACAACAGTCAAA
The DNA here is from genome assembly GCF_030028045.1 of Hippopotamus amphibius kiboko. NCBI lineage: Eukaryota > Metazoa > Chordata > Mammalia > Artiodactyla > Hippopotamidae > Hippopotamus > Hippopotamus amphibius. Next base: position 169,259,774 of record NC_080191.1, on the reverse strand, counting down.
TAAAAAATAATAAGGTTACATGGTTGAGAAATTTCACAGTAGAACAAATGCAAGTGAGCATACAGTGCTTAAAGTAACAAGTCTTCCTATTATAAACAATGACTACAGGCTTCATAATATATTTAGGATTTTCCCTGAAGTACTTATACCAATGTCACATGTACTCGGAATCAAAGTCTATACTCATTGCATTACGAGTTCACAGAGTAATAAAATGCAGTAGAATCTGGCAATGTTAGCACAATGAAATTACAATACATGGCATTGCTTGCTTACTACTTGCAGTAACTTACAAACCAGACCGTTGACACTTACGGAAAATTTACAGTCACAAAAAGCTGAGAGATTTCTGGCAGGCACAAGATAAATTTGTAGCTTAGCCAAGAAAATTATTCACATTTCCTACTTACCGTAAGGCTCTTCACACTTCTTATCCTGCCTTCTTTTTTCTTTCAATTTTTTTGTCGTATAGGTTTTGAAAAAAGTAAATACTTCTCTAGATTTCCTCAATTTAACTGGTTTTTAATGGGTCAGGAAACATCTAGGAGCTAATGAAACCTTTGTATACGTGTCAGGTGTACCTATGCTGTGTGGTTCTTAGAAAAGTATTTTGGTGGTGTTTTGTGGTGAGGGTAAGGAATCCCTTTGGTAGGTATCTTTGAAGAGAAGAGAAACAGTGAAGAGTTGCAAATCAAAGCCATTTTTTTAAGCAATAAAATGATTAATCTTTGTCCTTGGCCTTCTCTCCTGCTTTTGAATACTTTTGTACTTTTGTTTAAGTAATCTTGCCCCTGCTACCATGAATTTCTACCATGTACTATAAAATCTGTGATTTCTCTTGTCCATTGGAAGGATTACCTGAAAAGGAAAAGGACAATGACTATTCCTGACAAGCAAAGAGCTGCTGCTGACTCAGTGGTCATTAAGTCCCAACCCTTGGGTATTTTTCCAGAGGTTCGCGGTGGGCACTCTCACTTCTCTGTTCAGTGGGCCCTGGCTGATGACTTAGGCAGGCCAGTCATGGAAGCCATTTCTAGCTTTGGAATTCTGTTCTTGGTGAGAAACCAAGTGGTGTTAGCCTCCGCTGCCTACTCCAATAAGCAGAGAGCCAACTGGTTCAGCCACGTAAGGAGGTACATTCAACATGTCTCCTCTCCTCCTCTCTACACGTAGCATTGAACCAGGCAACCGTGATGAAGTCTTCAAAAGGAGAGCAGAAATACTGGTAATTATCAGGTAACACTTAAACATGTATATATATATTTAAATATATGATTTGCCGTGATCTCTGCTACCTCCAGAAACTGAAACCAGAATGGAAGATTCCATCCATAATCCATCTCTTCTCAGCCAAACCCTCAACACACAGGAAATGTAACACAAATACAGCCAAATTCAGCGCTTGGGCTGTTTGGTCCAGATGATTTCCTACGAGAGAGGATCTCAGTAGAGGCATAGAAGGAAAGCTCTCTTTATAGGCATTTGGAAATCTTCTTTGGGCCACACTAAGGAGGAAAGTGGTTCAATTATTCCAAAACATAAAGAAAAGCTGTAATGGCACTCATAATCTTGCAGTTAAATTAATATTTCATTAATATTTTTATACACTAAGAAAGTCCTCTTCATCTACATTCGCTTTTAGCGGGGTCGGGAGTGGAAGAAATAAAACTAGAGGCAAAAGTTTGACTTTTGATGATGGAAATATTTTTTTCAAGATTCTTCAGAGAACTCTTTATCACTTCCTGTTCCAACGCTTTTTATTTTATTAACTGTAATAAAACATTATGTCATACTGTGCTAGCTCTTTTCATTAGTGTTTCAAAGTGACACAGTGCCTAATTTAGAGCCCAGTCATGGTTAGGTTCAGGGAGATGACTGCTAGGCCCAAGCAGGAACCCAGCAAATCTGCCCCATGATTTCCACCATGAAGGAAGTTTTGTGTATCCCCTGAAAACAGGATGACCACCACTGGAGCTGGGATCCTGCTGACAGGGCAGAAGAGGCAATGCAGATGTTGGAAACTTGGATGGAAAGAACTCAGGAAGGGAGGTAGCCATCCAGCGTCCCCCTCAATGAGAACCCTCCCTCTGCCCCAGGGGCTGGGCAGGGCCTCAGTGTGTGATGTCAGATCCACTGGGCGGTGAAAGATCTGCGGATAGGAGCAGAGGTGGGGCCAGGAAGGGGAGGTGCCAAGGGGGCTGTGGAGGCCTCTGCCTGGGGAGATCCGGGGACACATGCAGCTCTGACTAGCCAAGTTGCTGCCCTCCTGCCCTTCCCGCTCAGGCCCCCTCCATTGTCTCCTTTCAGCAATCATTCCTCCAGGGAGGCCCCGTTCCATGCCAGGAACTCAGCTACAGGCTGGGGGTCAGGCACTAAAAACAGAATAGTTTTCAGGAACCCTGCAGTCGTTCCTGAGGAGCAGAGTCCTAAAGCAATGAACTGAGCGTTGCTCTTCAAGGCTCAGAGCCTGCGTTAAGGGAGGCGAGATTTGGGGCCCCGGAATAGGGGCTTTGAGTGAGATTACTGCTATCAAGGTATGATCAAGTACCTCTACCTTCTCTACACCTTTTCATCCCCTACACCAGTGGCCAGATGGTGCTGGTAACCAGGTGTCAGCTCAATCTAAGGAATGACTTTCTGACCCAGAGCTGTCCAAGGATAAAATGAGCTGTGTTGCAGGGTGGCGAGGTCCTGGCCACTGGGGTTGTCAGAGAAGAGGATGGATAGCTACCTGGTGGAACTGACAAGGTCCTTTCAAGACCTAGTAGTCCGTGAATGAACTGGGGGCTGGTCTGCTGGAGGTGGCAATTCTGGATGAACTAGTCTGCTCTGCTGTGACATGTCATGAGGATAATAAGGAGCCCCGATCAAGGAAAGGGTGATGGAAAAGAACCTGGTGATGAGGGAGCTGGAGATTAAGGGTAGGAGCGGGAGGGGAGGGGTGTATTCGGCTGTCTTAACAAAGTACCTCAAACTGGGTGGTTTTAAACAACAGAAATCTGGGACTTCCCTGGCAGTCCAGTGGTTAAAACTCTGTGCTTTCACTGCTAAGGGCGTAAATTCAATCCCTGGTCGGGGAACTAAGATCCCACAAACCACGTGGTGCTGCCAAAATAAAAACAATAAACAACAGGAATGTAATATCTCACAGCCTAGAGACCAGAAGTCCAAAATCAAGGGTCAGCAGGGTTGGTTCTTTCTGAGAGCTCTAAAGGAGAATCTTCTCCATGATTCTGCCAGCTTTGGGTAGCCCCAGGTGGTCCTTGGCTTGTAGATGCATCACTCCAGTCCTCTGTCTTCACGTGGCCTTCTTCCTATAGGGACACCAATCGTATTGGATTAGGGGCCCATCCTACTCCAGTACAGCCTCATATTAATTTAACTAATTAGACCTGCAATGACTCTATTTCCAAATAAGGTTACATCCTCAAATACTGGAGGTTAGGGCTTCAACATAACTTACTTTTAGGGGGACATAATTCAACCCGTAACAGGAGGTAACTTGCTTAATCTCTGAGCCTTCCTCTTTTCCCACCTCTACAACTCCAGTGCTGGTGCTGCATGGACAGAGGCTGCGTGGCGGGAGTGGACACTACCCCCTCTGCTGGCCTAAGCTTGACTTTAGATGCAGCCTAGTTCTAAGAGTGTTCCCAGGGCCTCAAATGCCTGTCCTTCCCTAGAACCCACTTCTCCCCACAACAGCCACAGCACCCACAACCAGGACACATATGTATCCCGGCGCCTTAAAGCCTCACGCTCTCTTCTCTCTCATCAAAGTCCTCCCTGGTATCTTTCATTCACACCAGGCAGAGATAACATGGGGAGAGTGTGGGGGGGAGGGTTGTTTTTTTTTTTTTTTCTCTTTGGGACTCATCTTACAAAGACCTAGACGGTCCCAAGGCTTTTGGCCTATTTCACCCAGTGTTGGACAGCTGGTTACACTGAGTTCCCAAGATGTGGGTGGAGACATTATAAACTACAACTTCTGCCAGCAATACCTTCCATGGCATTACCAACACAGAGGCAGAATTTGGTGAAATGGGGAAGCATCAGACTAGAAGCAGAAGTCTGAAGTTCTATGACCGCATACTACGGATGGGCTGTGTTACAGTGGTGGTTGGTTCACTTCTCCCTACCCTTCAGCTTTTCCGATGGTAAAAATAAATTGGACTATTTCAAGGCTGATGTTCTATGATTTCACAGAAGTCAACATTCTGTGATCTCACAATAGGTCTCTAAGGACCATTCCGATACTATTTCACGACGTATAATGGAGAGTTAAGCTTTTTATGCTGGTTAAATGGAAGGAAAGAGGAGATATACTTCATTTCTCTGAAAGTCTGTTAATATCTTTGGAGAATGATGACACCTTCGAGCCTCAACTTTCAGATCTATAAAATGCGGAAATAACACCATGAACCTCAGGAAGTGGTGGCAGCGAGAGAGACGCACACCCCCTCACAGGGTCCAGCCCGGACCTCTGCGAGGGCTCTCTCGCCCCGAGCAGCCGCCGCGCTTGGCCCGGGGAGGGGCGGGGCGAGGGGGCTGGCATTGTTCTCGCCCCGCCCCCGTCCCGCCCCAGTAGTTATCGCGAGAGGGCAGGCCCGCTCGGCGTCGGCGTCGCTCCGGCGCTAGGCCGGCTTGTGTCCGCGGGCCGCGGGTGAGGTGCCGGTGGCCGAGGGCGCGCGAGAGGCCGCCAGCCACGCGGCGTCGGGTAGACGCCGGAGCGTCCGAGTCGTTGTGTCGTGACCACGACTCTGGTGGCTGTCTCCGTGACAGCAGGTGCGGCCGCTGCGGCCCCGGGCGGGCTTGGCGGCGGCCTGGCGAGCGTCTGCTCGCGCCCAGCCCTTCCCTTTCTGGACCCGGCGCCAAGCAGCGACGCTGAGCCGACCGCCGGAGCGGCGGGCAATGGCGGCCTCGACGGCCTCGCACCGGCCCATCAAGGGGATCCTGAAGAACAAGAGCTCGACGGCTTCCTCGGTGGTGGCCTCGGCCGAGCAGCCCGGCAGGAGTGTGGACGAGGAGCTGAGGTGAGAGCCGCGCCGCTCGTCGCGCGGTCGGCCTGGGTCGCCCCTCCCGGGCCGCTCGCCCGCCCGCCCGCCGCCGCCGCCGTGGCCGACCCCGGGCCCCGAGCGCGGCCGGCGGCGGGGGCTGCGTCCGTGCGGGTCTCCTCCGCCGGCCGGCCTGAGGGGTGGCCTGATTGTAAAGAAGGCAGGAGCCGTGGCGTTTACGGGGCTTTCTTTTTCTCTTTTTTTTAAGTATGTACACATGTGAAATAATTTTAAAGCGTACATCCTGATCCTTGAGCTTTTGGAAATGGGGACTATTAAAGAATCAAATTGAAGTTTTAAAGCTTCACCCGTTAAGCATGTCTTATTTCTTCACCTCGTATCCTGGTGTCTACAGCTCAGTAACTGAAGTGTATTTTCTTGGCTTGGGAACCGTTTAAGATCTAGTTTCAAGCTAATAAGAGACTCCTCCGAAAAAGAGATGATTTCTCCGCTTTTCCAGTTGTCCTTCTTCCACAGTCATTCCTTTTTAGGTGAACACTATCAAAAGCATCACGGCACATTCACTCTCTTGGGTCCTGGTTTGTTATTATCTCTGCATTAGAGGAAACCGAAATTTTCCCAGTCTGATCTCTATTTAATGGAAAGCTACTTATTGCTAATTATTTTTGTATCTGCAGCGAGAGTTTGAAAGCTTTCTAGTCTTTGTTCCTCTTGAAAGACGTATCTAAACTCAGAACGGTTCAGAAAGTACCAACTTAAAATGATCCTGTGATATAGTTGCTTTTGCATACTCACAAATACGTATGTGAAAAGATGTGTGTGATAGTAAGTAATCGGGAAGAACCCAAGGTCCATTAAGAAGGACTGGTGAAATATTAATTATGGTACATTAGTATAATGGAAAGACAGACCAGCTTTTAAAAAGAATGAAATAGATGTTAATGCGCAGAGAAAGATATCCAGGGTGCAGTCCTCAATGGGGGAAAAAAGGTGCAAAACCGTGTACATAGTGTAAAATATAACAGTGGATTAGAAGTCCTAGGGGGTTTGTGTGTTCTAAGATACTAAACATATGAAGACTCTACATTTTGGAAATAAGGCTTAAGAAAAGTTCTTGAAATCTGTGAAGTCATAAAGCTAAAATGAGGATGATCCCCCAAACTTTGAATACTGGAACTAGGGCACACCTGTTTAAAAGGATCATTTTAGAGGTATAAAAGAAACTACAGTTTGGTGATGGTGAATTTATGGGGATTTGTGTTATCTTGAGGAAAACATTAAGTAGGATCAGAGCTCAGAATCATGGCCTTTGGGGGTTAGAAAGGACCTTAATTTGTCTAGCAGCTCTCCTACTCCCACTGTCTTTTGGATGCTTGACTCTCTTACATTCTCTAACATTCAGTTTTCCAATCTCTATTTGGGGTAAGTTGCTTCAAATGGGAAATGGGGGGAGGGGTTGTAATGGATTAAGAAAGTAGAATTTTACCATAGCATAGCTATAACAGGGAAACCAAGGTGGTCTTAAAAACAAACTATGAAAGGCTTCTTATATGACTTCAGGGTATTCAGCAGCAGGAATGCGGTTCTCACTGGCATTTAAGTTATTTAGCTATTCTCCAGCATGAGCTTCTTTTTGTTTGGCTACCAAGTAGCTTACTGTTTTCTTTTATCTTTCACTGCTGCATCTGTTCTCAGTTTTGGTCTGCTGTAATTTCTGGTGACCGCACTCTATGTGTTGGCCTCTTTATATAATTGACTGGGATTTACCTGCAGATCCTTCTGCCTGGAAAGCCACTATGCTAGACTGGCTCACCTACATAAGGTTGCTCCTTCTCTGGGAGATGCTTACAGGGCAGATTCACTTAGAAGGGGCCTTTTGCAAGGTGGTTGACTTTGACTTGTCTAAATTAGAAGGTAATAGTCCTATCTTCAAGGGGAGCTACCAAGCCCTAATTCATTGGGGTTTATGATGTTTGGTTCTAAGTAGTAAAAGGGGATGGGGTTTTTTGATGGTAAGTGTCGTATGACTGTAAAACAAGTGAACTAACTCTGTTGGTATACAGTGCACATTGTTATTTATGGCACAGCTCATGCAGACAACATTAGTGCCTTTATGAGAGCCTCTGAACAGAAACAATGAAAGTATAGGTGAACACATTTGAAACTAACTTTTTGTAATATTTAATTTTAATTTAATTACAACCAGTATTTTCCCTTCCATGTATAAAGGACTGAAATAAATACTCTTTCAATTGCAATGCACCGTTATGCAGAAACTAAAAAGTATAATGTAAAAAAGTATAAATGTAATGGTCTAACTTTAAATGTTGGAACCAGAGTATAAGGCAAAATAATCTCATACTAAAGTGAAAATGACTGGAAATTTAAGTCAGTTCTCACTGTTCTCAGTAGTTTTTGAGACATTCTGTAAAGTTGCCACAAACACTGAATTAGTTAATACTGAACTGTTACTCCTAGGGGAAATACAGACTTAGGTTCCTGGTAAGCCTCTGGTCACAACAACCAATCAATCCATAACCTTTTAAAGTTTCTGTTTCTGTTTAAAAACACTTAATTTACTATATAGTTGATTCATGAATATTGCACATATGGCCAACAGCACTGTAGCTCATGCCTGAATGAAGTTGATCTAACACATGCTTTCTCCATAAGACACATAACAGCCTTCTTGGGCTTAGGAGCGCTAGGCGACACTTAAGCACTATCCTTGGGAGCCATTTTGAACAGCTGATTCACCAAAACGGCGAAAAACATGGTGCAAAATAGACTGTAAAAAGGACACATTTACAGTAAGAGAGCTGAAACAAGAAAGTTGAATCTTAGCTGGGAACGTATATCTGGCAATTCAAAATTTTCCCTGCTCTGTGTGTGTCAGAGAGACAGAGAAAGCTCCTCAAGTATTGATTTTGGAGTTTCCGATAAATTTCAGCAAGTAGGCAAATTTGCAAATACAGAATCCTTGAATAACCATACCTTTTATTCGTGCCTTTATCATGTGAAATACAATGGTAGTTTCCCTTTTCTGCAAAAGCCACTCCCCCACCCCCCCTACACACACACATCAGTTGTGAGAGGGTATAATTTAACAGAACATTTTATTTAACATAAAAAGATGTTACTAAGGGATTCTTTAAAGTCATAAATTGAGTTGTGCTATTCCAGTGGTCTCTAAATTTTTTGATTATGCATCATTTTAGTAGGAAAAACTTGAAATATGTTTCAAATACGTTTATGATTTATATAGGTATACTACTGCCATTAGATAATATCTGAAGGTTCAATATACACTTAATACTGCCACATTTCAAATAGTCGTCAGGATTTTTTTTATGCAGTTCTTGTCAAACCATTTTTTTTATGTCACAGTGCTGTTATTTTCTTATTCTCTATACTTTGCATTGGTACTGTTATTTTCAGTGAGTGGTTTCTTCAGGTACCATTTGTCAGGTACCACTTTTTTGAGGGTTAGTTCAGTTAAAACCAGATACAGTCTGTAAATCCACATAATTAGGGCATAGATAATCGCAGTACATTGTAGCACACTGCTCAGCTAGTTAGAACACGGCTGTCATCCCTGTGATTGTGGAATTCCCATTCTTTTGGATACTTTGAATATAGTGAACAACCTGTGAAGGTCAGACATAACAGGTTTAATGATTAAGTATGTGTATTTCATCAAAGAAAAGACACCATTGGTTTTAAGATGTACCATGATTTTATGTAGCACCAAGAAAGAAAAAAAAAATACTGCCAATTATAAGATGCCATCCATTTTAAGATTTGTTATGTTTTCAGAAATACTAAAGTGAGAAAAATGTGCATTTGGAATTGTTGAAAATATAATGTGTTACTAAAGCATATCTTACTAGAAGTGTTAAAGGTTAGTGATTGATATGGGGCCAGATTGCCTGGGTTTATATCCCCTTTGCTACTTATTAGCTCTGTGACTTGCAGTGAATTATTCATTATATCCCTGCCTAGTGTAATTATTAAATGAGTTACTAAATGTAAAGTGTTTAACCCAGTACCTCACCCTCAAATGTTAGTCTTATTCTATTGGAAATATAGAAATCTAATTTTCCCCACATTTGAGGTTGTTATACACCATATGCTTTGGATTCACTATTCAATTCAAAGTCTATAGTAGTCTTAGGTAAGGTAGGCAAATTCTGCTTGGAAAATTGTGCTTTAATTAATTTCCTTTAATATAATTCTATATAAGAATGCTTCAGTTTTGTCTTTTTCTACCCATAAAGGGATATGGAATATGGTCAAAGGCTCACTGAGTAAAGTTTTCCAAAAGTGACCTTTTATTTACTAATTGCTTTTATTGTTAAGTCTTACTTTAATTGTTCAAGCTTCAAAGTCTTATACCTCGTCAACCCACAGAAGTTGAATCTTCATTTAAGAAAGAACCATTTCTTGAAATGTGAGGTTAAAGTTTAACACATCGAAGCAAAATCCTGCTTCCCACTCCAAACTCAGCTAAAACTAAAAAAGAGATGGTCAAAAGCAACAAGAAATATGAGTAGATCTGTGAGATGGCATCATAGGAGCTATCAAAGTGAAAGTGAGAAGTGGTGACTTTTTCTGGTACAGATTTAGGCTTCAGGAAAACCAGTCACCCCGGGGGTGGGGGGGAGGGGAGCTAAAACAAGCAGGTGCTTTCACCCCCACTGCAGATCTTCAGTGTAAGTGGTAGTGCCCCTATTTTTTGTAAGTAGAGAGAAGGTCACATGAATGGTTTGTGGTAATATTGGAATTAAACTGAAGTTCACTCCTTGGGTATTTTTGTGGGTTTTTTTGTTTGTTTTAATTTTATTTATTTTGGCTGCGTTGGGTCTTCATTGCTGCAAGGGCTTTCTCTAGTTGCAGCGAGTGGAGGCTACTCTTCATTGCAGTGCACAGGCTTCGCATTGTGGTGGCTTCTCTTGTTGCGGACCATGGGCTCTAGGCACGTAGGCTTCAGTAGTTGCAACACAGGCTCAGTAGTTGTGGCTCTTGGGCTCTAGAGTGCAGGCTCAGTAGTTGTGGCGCACGGGCTTAGTCTCAGCATGTGGGATCTTCCCAGATCAGGGCTCGAACCCGTGTCCCCTGCATTGGCAGGCAGATTCTTAACCACTGCGCCACCAGGGCGGTCCCACTCCTTGGGTTTGGTTACTCAACCAGTGTTAATTCTTCGACTTCATTACTTTCCTCCTAAGAATTTCTAGCATTTTCTGGAGCCTAGTGTTGTTTGCCCTTATTTAAATTCATGGTTTTGCAGGATATCTTCTCTGGATCTCAACAATTGTAAGGATTTCTTTTTCTCTTAGTATTGTGTTGAAGAAGTGGAGTGAAGCTTTGGATATTTAAAACTTTAATTCTCTTTATAGTAGAAAGTAAATTAAATGGCAAGCAAACTGGGGAAAATATGGGTTATATATTATGTGGTTCTGTATAATATGGTTTATACCTTATATATACCTTTGAGTTATGTATAATGTGGTTTAAACCTTCTCATAAATTTGAGTGAGTTCTTTACATTTATGTAGATATAAAGAACTCACTCAAATTAATGAGAATGTTTCCAAAAAATAGGCAAAGGATGTAAACAGTTCACACAAGGAAAGTAAAATAAGCACTTTTCATATTATTAGGTAATGAGCAGAGAAACATAAAACAGCATTTAAATATCAATTTATACCTGCTCGGGTGGTAAAAACACACACACAGATACCAAAGCCTGGCAAAGTTTTGATAATTATTTGGGTATGTTACAAATGGTCCTCTCTTTAAAAAAAAAAGCTATGTGGCAGCATGGACTGAACTACAAAGCCCTTGATAAATTTAACCCAGGTATGCTTATCCTAGCAAAGTATCCTAAAAACATCATTGAATAGAATATGCACAAACATGTTCATTTCTGCTTTAAGTAGAAAGGCAGGGCTTCCACGGTGGCGCAGTGGTTAAGAATCCGCCTGCCAGCGCAAGGGACGCAGGTTCGAGCCCTGGTCTGGGAAGATCCCACGTGCCACGGAGCAACTAAAGCCGTTAGCCACAACTACTGAGCCTGCGTGCCTAGAGCCTGTGCTCGGCAACAAGAGAAGCCACCACAATAAGTCCACGAACTGCAACAAAGAGTAGCCCCCACTTGCTGCAGCTGGAGAAAGCCTGTGTACAGCAACAGAGATCCAACACAGCCAGAAAGGAAGGAAGGGAGGAAGGAAGGAAGGAATTGGATTCAATCTAAATATCTAATATTAGATGAATAGTTTGTTATTGAATATTGTGCACATAATATTAAAAAGGTAAAGACTAGAAAATATAAGCAGCTTATAAAATATATATATTGATATAGAAGCTATTTCTATATATACTATATGTACTGTTTTGTCTGTATATTTTTATATATACTAATAGCTTGGGTATTTTTTCATATATGTTGTACAGAGTGGAAGGAATATACAGAAATCAAAATTGTTAGTGGGTTAAAGTGCTAGGATTGTGATTGTTACGTTTTATCCTTAATTTTAAGAAAACATCTTTTCTTCTTATATCCTACAGTTCTTTTTCTTCTATCATTATCTCACAGAGCAGATTTACAGGATGTTTGAGGGGATACCTTTTAACTCCAAAGGGCCGTCTTCATTTTTCTATTGTAGTGATGATAAATTGTCATTTTTAATTGAATATTGTTAGCATAATTTAGGAAATAGCTTGTTTTTCTTTGAGATTAGGACACACCTAAGAAAGTCATTTCGTATGTGTTTATTTTAACGTGATACACATACAGGAAAGTATATTAGATGTAATTTTAAAGCTTTAGGAATAATTATAAAGTGAACACCCTAGTCAAGAAGAAGAATGTTTCCTTCACCTCAGAAGTATCTCCTGCCCTGTCCAATCACAATCTCCTCCTCCTCTGTAATATAATCATTATCCTGACTTTTATGGTAATTCCCTAAGTATATATACATCTCTAGACACTTTAGTTTTTGCCTGCTTTTGAACTTTGTATAAGTAGATATGTGCTAGTTATCTTTTACAGTATCTTTAATAGGGAATCTTAATTGGACTGTATTAATAATACAGGGTTTTTTTAAAATAAATTTATTTATTTTATTGGCTCTGTTGGGTCTTTCTTTTGCTGTGCGTGGGCTTTCTTTAGTTGCAGTGAGTGGGAGCTACTCTTCGTTGTGGTGCGCGGGCTCCTCATTGCCGTGGCTTCTCTTGTTGCAGAGCATGGGCTCTAGGCGTGTGGGCTTCAGTAGTTGCAGCACATGGGCTCAGTAGTTGTGGCTCACAGGCTCTAAAGCGCAGGCTCAATAGTTGTGGTGCACGGGCTTAGTTGCTCCGCAGCATGTGGGATCTTCCTGGAGCAGGGATCGAACCTATGTCTCCTGCATTGGCAGGCACATTCTTTTCTTAACCACTGCGCCACCTAGGAAGCCCAATACAGGTTTTATGAAATTTTTACCTGTGTTTTTCTGTTTCTGACTCTAACTTAACTCTGGCTTGTTTCAGAAGCCTTGTCTAGGGTGGGGGAAACATTGAGTTACCATATCATGGGTCTCCCTTTCTTCATTATTTGAATTGCTTTCTTCACAAAATTAATCTACTTCTCTTAAAACTTGTATATATCTTTATCCTTCTAATCAGAAGTTTCTTGATCATTTCTACTGTCTAAAATCTTTAGAACTGTATCTCTAAAGAGTTTCCTTGTATAGAATATGACCATGAGAAGACCTAAATCATTTGCTTTCTAAATTTACAGAAATTTGTAGATAATAGAACTACATAGCAAAATAAAAATCTGAAACTGTAGATTTAGTCAAATAAAAGACTGATTGATTTTTAGAAAAACTCATTCTGTAGCAGATCATAAATATTCAAAATCATTTAAATTTTGAATGTTGTGGGACAGTGGGAGAAGGCATTCGTACAAAAGCCATTTAAACATTTTTTCAGAATGCCTTATTGCAAACCATTCTCTACAGTGCTAAGTGAGATATGGGTTCAGGACTTTTAACAAAATTTAGATTTAAAAATCATAAAAATTCCATCTTTTATAATTTACATGTAGAGTAAATAGAGCCCAAGAGAGAATGTGTGTTGGACTTGCCTATAGTAGCAGGACTAATGGAGGGTAACTGGAACTTGAACCTTAAACATCTGTCTCCCAGTTGTTTGTTACTGTTTTTTTTTTTTTTTTTTTGCCACAAAACCATTACTCTGATAGTCAGAAACTAGTCATCTAAAGAAATCAATACTATTGTAAAGCAACATTTATATACCCAGTCTAGTTCAATCAAGTGTTATATACATACACACACTAACAACATTTGAGTTTGATTAGTTGAAAATTCAGGTGAGTTCCATGCTGAATGAATAAAAAAGCAGTTCTTTAAAGAAGAAATGTTATTTCTGTGCTTAAAAATTAACGACCCATTAAATTTAAGCTTCTTATAAACTTAAGATTTTGAGTTTTTTTAAATTAATTATTTATTTATTGGCTGCATTGGGTCTTCATTGCTGTGCGTGGGCTTTCTGTAGTTGCGGGGAGAGCTGGGGCTACTCTTCATTGCAATGCAGGTGCTTCTTATTGCGGTGGCTTCTCCTGTTGCGGAGTACAGGCTCTAGGTGCGCAGGCTCAGTAGTTGTGGCGCACGGGCTTAGTTGCTCCGCGACATGTGGGATCTTCCTGGACCAGGGCTTGAACCCATGTCCCCTGCATTGGCAGGCAGATTCTTAACCACTGGACTACCAGTGAAGCCCAAGATTTTGACTTTTTCATGGTGAAGAAACATTAGGCAGCTTCTGACTGTTTGGAGGGGAAATGGGAGTTGTAGTGTCAGTCACCTGTGGAGTATATCTAGGCCAGCCTTTGCCTCTTGATAAAAGGAAAGGTAAGTATACTTAAAAGGAAGTTGTAGGTAATAGTACTTAGTCTGCAATTGAATATTATTCAGCCTTAAAAAGGAAGAAACTTTTGACACATGCCACAGTAGATGAACCATGAAGATGTTAAGTGAAATAAGCCATTCACAAAGGACAAGTACTGTATGAGTCCACTGTTAAGAGGTACTTAGAGTGGTCATAGAGACAGAAAATGGAATGGTTGTTATGGGGGGTGGGGGGCAGGTAGTGTTCAGTGGGTAGAGTTTCAATTGGAGAAGATGAATAAGTTCTAGAGATGGGTGGATGATGGTGATGGTTGCACAATAATGTGAATGTACTTAATGTCACAGACCTATACACTTAAAACTAGTTCAAATGATGAATTTTATGTTATGTAGATTTTACCACAACAAAAATATGAAGGAAAAAAGTGCTTAGTCTTAAATGGGGACACTGTGGGCTCTTTAGGATGGAAAGCAATAGAACATAAAGTCAGGCTCACCTGCCACAAGTGGGCACATGTAATTTTTAAGGTGACTCAGAACATAAAAAAGAGAATATGATATTAAATTTTTAAGTATGTCATTCTTCAAAAGCATTTCAAGATCCAGGTATTAGTAGATTTAGGAAAATTGAGCATATCTGCAGTAAAACCTCACCAATGTGGAGCAAATATGGAAAGGATGATTTGAATCTGTGTAAGGTTTACATTGATTTTTTTTAAGTACTTTTATTTTCAAGTTATATAAGCAAGTCACAAATTGTATATGTAACAGAATATTGTTAGCTGGCAGAGAAGTTGTTGATGTCCTTTTTAATGAGTAGATAAGGATTTGTAATTAAGGCATGTAATTATTCAGCACCTTAGTAGTTGTACAGGTGTTTTGTTGAATAGATATTAATGGATGTTCATAAAGCATTGACGAAGCATTTCTAGTTCTCTTAAGTAGATGTATCCCAAGTGATCAGAATACACTATTTCTCACCAAACCGTAATATTTCTGTTAAAAACAAAAAACTGAGCTATAATTTTATGTGCAATCTAAATTTTTATTAATGATATCTGAATTTGAGATTTTCTCTGTAGTTTTATGTTCTGATTCTTTTGATTGTTATGGATACTGCTAAAAAAAATTAGGCTGAGGAAAATATTCCTGTTGTGTTTTTTGTCAAACTGTTAAGGATTTTTGATCTCTGATATATATATATATATATTTTAATTTTATTTATTTATTTATTATTTTTGGGGGGGTACACCAAGTTCAATCATCTGTTTTTATACACATATCCCCGTATTCCCTCCCTCCCTTGACTCCCCCCCCACCCTCCCTCGAGTCCCCCCCACCCTCCCCGTCCCAGTCCTCTAAGGCATCTTCCATCTGATCTCTGATATATTTTTAACTACTGAGATCAGTCAATATGTAAGTTGCAGTTTTTGCTGTTATTCTGTAGGCTAGATGAAGGTTAAACATGCCATAATGTAATAGTTTTCTGAATGCCTGGTGAAGAGTCTGAGTACTCCTCCAGATCTACAGGTTCTGCATCCCCAGATTCATCAACCATGGATCAAAAATATTCTGGAAAAAAAAGTTTCCAGAAAGTTTCAAAAAACAAAACTTGAATTTGCCAGGCGCTGCCAACTGTTTGCATAGTTTTTATATTGTATTTACAATTATTTGCGTAGCATTTACATTGTATTAGGTACTATAAGTAACCTAGTATGCTTTTAAAGTGTACGGGAGGATGTGCAGAGATTATATGCAAATACTGCACCATGTTATAGGAGAGATATGGGCATCCTTGGATTTTGGTATCCATGCAGGTCCTGGAACCAGTCCCCCAAGAATATCGAGGGACAACTGTAGTGTGTTTTTAATATGTGGATACTTACTGACATTTTATTGTAGTTACGGCTTTTACCCATGTCAGTTTCTATTCCAAGAAAGTAGATCTAAAAATAGAAGTGAGCAGTCAAATAGTAATTGAAATGTGGGATTTGGATGTTTGTGAATTTTAGATGTGTACATTTTGTATCTTTTACTACATCCAGGAAATTTTTTTTTTCTTCCTATTTTAGTAAAAAGTCCCAGAAGTGGGATGAAATGAACATCCTGGCAACATATCATCCAGCAGACAAAGACTATGGTTTAATGAAAATAGATGAACCTAGCACTCCTTACCATAGGTAACGTTTTGTACACATCATTCCTTTTTTCACTTGTTTCCATTTTGCATTTGATATGAACTTCTGGATAACAGATGATTTGAATCTTTGTTTTTTATGTTTGTTATTGGAACACTAATTTAATAACCCAACTTTGTGTAATAGTATAAGTAATATGGAACTTTATGCAACCCATTTTTTACATTATAATTATAGTAGTATATGTTTACTCATTGCACCTCAGTGGTCCCTAGCTGCTAATGATATACACAGGTTAGTGACTTTTGCCTTCCTTGAAGTAATCTGTTTGTAAAAAGGAAGATGAGAGTTGGGCTTGTTTGCTTCCTAAGTAGATATCAGGGGCTTATTCATTCTCTTTGCAGAAAGGGATAACTTCACAGGTGGTAACTCTTTTTTAACCCATGCAGAGACAAGTGGATGTTACTGCTGTTTCATGTCCCTGTTTTTGAACTTACATGATATTGTAGTTCATATAATTGCATTGTAATTGTTAGTTTTGAGTCTGCCAGAATTTTATGAGTTGTAAAATGGTAGTAAGTGTCTGTAGTTAGTATGAAGACAAAAATAATGTACCAGTAAACATAATGAGATTCTAAATAAGTTAGAAATACTAAATTCAGATCATGCCTAGATTATATTGAAAAAAATAAAGATTTTCAGGACTGAAATATTTTGTATTTGTCATTGAAGTAAGACAACATAAATCCAGAAATTACTATTAAAATAGAGTTAAAGAGATTCTGTTTTAAATCAGTGGATGAAGCTTTGGAAGATAAGTTGAGATAACTTGATGATAGCAAAAACAGTAAAAAGAATCAACGTGAAGATTGTGACAAGGGGAGAAAGAGTAATGAAATAGGAGGTACAGATACTGAAACTAGTACTAATAAAGCTTGAGGGAAGAAATAGACATATCATTTATGAAAGTGATCCTTATTTTTCTCTTAATTACAGGTATGTACTTTAAAACATATCCTAAAACTTTCATTGTACCAGAAGCCAAAGTCAGTGCTTTCTTCCTTTTCAGTGAAGGTAGTAGACATCCCTTATCTGTGTTGGTTGGAGATAACAATCCTAAAGAAAATTAAAATCAAACATGATTCAAAAATAAACAGCTGTGGCCATTATTTTAAAAATGTTTATATTTAAATAATAAAGATAACCATTTTTTGCAATTGTGGGGAGCAAATGTTTCATTAGAGAGTAGATTGTGAAAGCTAAACAGCTCTTAAACTTCCTGAATTAGGTCTTAGGATCTAATTTTGTTATTTTACTTAACCTGTGTCTGCATAGATCATTTGTATCTTATCTTCAAGCTGATGTACAAATACATGTTCTAAAACTGGATAGGGTTCTTTTTCATTATTTGTTCCCTCCCATTGGGTGGAATAATTGAAGTTTTTTTTTTTTTTTTTTCCCCTCCCCGGATGATTTGGGTTTTCAGTATTTACTTTCATGGTTGCAGTAGTTTTGTTTGTTTGTGTTTGTTTGTTTGCTTTAATTATTTGAAGGCTTTTCTTGATTGGTGCTGTACTTTTAAATATTTGCATTGAATAGAAACAATTTAAAATTAAACTTCAGAGATGACAGCAGAGTCATAAATATATTGATACTTTTAGTCAGTGGAATTATGTTTCTCTACCTTGTTTTCCTGCTTGAAAAATTATAGCTCGGGTATTCATTTATACTGTGCCTGTTATCCTAGTGTGGTCGGTGACGATGAAGACGCACTGAGTGATTCAGAAACCACCGAAGCCCTGGCCCCAGATATCTTAGCTAGGAAGTAAGTGTTGATGCCTGGAAAGCATTTTCCTCATGCTGTTTTTAATTCTGCAGAGTTAAAGACATTTTACTTTAGTTGTAAATAAAACTGGATTTTTGGATTTTTGATAGCAACTTCTATTGTCTTATTTCTAGGTTAAAATCAAGGTATGTAGACGAGTAACAGAAGCTGGTACACAGATTTCCTGTGTCATTTCCTTGTGTGGAGGTTTTTTTTGTTTTTGTTTTTTAGTATCCTGCCACCTGGGTTTTAAATATAGAAGTGAGAAAGGCAAAAATAAGTTGCATTCCTTAAAAAAAGCTCTATTCTTTTGTTGTTCACGGATTTGTCACTTTCCACTCTTCTTGTTTATTGGCTTTTATACACATTCCCACTCTCTTGCTTTTTATTTTCCTCCTCAAGTCATAGCTAGCACGTTAATGATCTTTAGATGTTTTTGTGAGGCTCAAAAGTTGAATAAGACCCTCCGTTAATATGACTATCACAGTGTTGATTTCCTTCTAAATGACTGTTGTGTAGATTAACTGCTGCTGCTGCTGAAAGCTCGGAACCAAAGTATCGAGTTCGTGAACAAGAAAGCAGTGGAGATGAGGATAGTGACCTGTCACCTGAAGAACGAGGTAATTTCTTTTACTGCTCTTAGCATTGCTAATAATTTTGCTAAGATAAGTTCATTATATAGAAGATTGTCAAATGGTTTTCCTTTTTAGGGAATGGATGGTGGGAGCTTAGGGAGAAATTTTTATAATTCAGATTCTACTTGTGTGGGTTTATTGTATAACACCTTTCCCCCCTTCATTTCAAGAAAATATTACCATCTTTAAAGTATCAGTAATTACCATTTTTAAAGTATCAGTAATTACAAGTGTTCCTCTCTTTGTACTTTTTGTTCCTTTCTTTGTACCGAGCATCTCCTCTATACCAGGTAGATGCTTGGTAAATATTTATTACATTAATGCATTTAGAGTTATTAAGTGTTTGGATGATATTAAAGTGGATAGCAGTAAGAGCTGATTTCCCAGTTGCTTGTGGTTTTTCTGTATTAAGACAGTGGTGAAGCTTACCACATGAATCAAGATGGTCAGACTTGGAGTAAAGATTTTTATTAGGTCCCGTTGAACAAAAACAACAGTAGTGTCACAGGAAAGGAAATAAAGATAGCCCTCTCGGGCTTCCTAGCTGGCACAGTGGTTAAGAATCCGCCTGCTTAGTTGATTGAACCTGGTGTACCCCCCAAAAAAAATAAAATAAAATAATAAAAAAAAAAAAAAAAAAAAAGAATCCGCCTGCCAATGCAGAGGTCACGGGTTCGATCCCAGCTCCAGGAAGATCCCACATGCCGCGGAGCAACTAAGCCTGTGTGCCAAAAAAAAAAAAAAAAGAAAAAGAAAGATAGCCCTCTCAACAAGGATGGAAGAGGCTCTTTTAGCCCATACAGCACATGCATAGTTAAGGCATTGCTACCTATTCATTGTTCCTGTTTTTACAAGTATTAGTTCTTATCTGTGGAGGTTAGGAAAGAAGGAAGGTATTTCACCTTGTTGCTTTTTATAATTTTGAAGTATGTGAACGTATAATCTCAAGAATTAAAAATTGCTTATTTAGTTTATTTTCAGTTATTTTTAAAAGGGAAAACCAAGCGTATATGTAGGCAAAAAAAAAAGATGCAAGAAAAACACACACCCTCACAAAAAAGAAAAAGAAATAAGAGATTAAGTAGTTTACTTGAAGCCTTGAAATGCAGGAACCACCTGTATTGTGAAGAAGTTTAGAAACTTTAGAACTAAGATTCTGAATATTTGCTAGTTAACTGACAGGATCTTTGTCATGTGTACCTGCAAAGGTACAATTGGCTATTCCCTCCTGTCATCTTTAGAATGTAGTTTATTGAACAAAACTATGATAGTCTGAGTCTTAAGTATTATACAGGAGAAACATTTTACATATAACATAATCTCAAATTGTATTATATTGTCTGTCTTCTTCCTTGAGTGACTTCCTGATTTATTTTCCCAAAATATACCCCAAAAGACCCTTGAAATGGGTTTCAGATAGAAATTGTTCCTAGTTCTTGTTAATTCCTTATTCTCTAAAAACATGATCTATTGAGAACAAGGAATTTTTTATTAACCTCTAATTGTCAGTTTTCATTAAGGGATTTTCCCTCAAATTGTAGTTCCATGACTTAGCCAGCAGGGGGAACCATTTCACTAGTTACAATTTCACAAGTTCAAGTTCCCAGTAGTATAGTTTCTCATACTTGCAGGTGTGTATTGCTTTTAAACAAATTACATGTCTGAACATCCTTGTTTATTGAAGAAATTCTTAGAAAATTTTATCTTGTAACTAGTAGCGTAACAGTTAAAATATTGGCTATGGAGTCAGATAGATCTAGGTTTGTACTCCAGGTATGTCACTTACCTAATTTGCTTAATTTCTCTGACCCTCAGTGTCCTCATTTCTAAATTGGGGGCTATAAAAATATTTAGAGTAATTGATGAGTATTAAATGAGATAAAGAATTAAAACACTTAGCACTGATTCTCGCATATTGTACGCATTCGGTAAATATTAACTTTTAATAACTTAAAATAATTGGTTTATTCTCCATTATATTATTTTGTAAAATAGCAAAAGAAAGTATAAAAAGGGTAATTTACCTGTCAGGTTCACATAGATAGTTAGTTGTCATCAGCGCTGGGCCTGTCTCGCATCGTGCTGCTCTGCCATACAGAGATCATGAGGGAAGCTCATAGTCAAAGACGGTGGAGGCCCTTGCGTTAGCAGCTTTCTGCAAAACAAATACATAAGTTATATAATAAGTTTTGAGTATTCCAAAACTAAAATATATCTATAACAAGGAAAAACAAGTTTAATATCTCTTGGAATGAAAAAGAAGTCATTTTCTTAGACTATAAGTATAATTGGCAAAAGAAAAATACTGTAAGATCAACTCTTAGGTATAAGACTGCAAATTAAAACAACATCATGGTTCCCTTCTTTCCTCTCAGATCAACAAAAATTAAAAAGCATGACAATTTCCCTTTTTGTGTGACTGTGGAGAAATGAGTTACTCATATACTATTGGTGGATGTGAAAAATGATGTGGCTTTTCTGAACGGCAGTATAGCAACATATGAGCCCAAAGCGTTAAAAGAAAATGACACCGTTTGATCTAGCAATTCAGTTTCCCAAGGTTTATTTCAATGTTTCTCAAACATTTTTTAGCAAGTCCCACTTAGTATACATGTATACATAAAATTACAAAAATTAAAATTTCACAAAATAGTACTTAACCTTTACTATATGTGATACATTCTAGTTTATTCTGTTTTATTTCATTTTTTTTAAATGTTCGTTATGAGTTACTAAAGGGTTATAAGGCACAGTTTGAAAAAATACTAATGTTGAGAAAATAATAGAACACATGCACAAAAATGCATGTGCAGCTGACCCTTGAACAACATGGGTTTGAACTGTGCAGACCCACTTACACAAAATACCTACTACGGTACTACACAGCCTGCAGTTGGTTGAATCTACAGATGCTTAACTGCGAATATGTAGGGCCAACTGTAAAGTTATATGTGGATTTCAACTATGAGGAGAGTAGGTGTTGTTCAAGGGTCAACTGTATTTTTTTTTTTTAATTTTTTTTTTATTATTATTTTTTTTTGGGGGTACACCAGGTTCAATCAACTGATTTTATACACATATCCCCATATTCCCTCCCTTCCTTGACGCCCCCCCCTCGAGTCCCCCCCACCCTCCCTGCCCCAGTCCTCTAAGGCATCTTCCATCCTCGAGTTGGACTCCCTTTGTTATACAACAACTTCCCACTGACTGTTTTACAGTTGGTAGTATATATGTGTCTGTGCTACTCTCTCGCTTCTTCTCAGTTTCCCCTTCACCCCCCGCCCCCTCCCATACCTTGAGTTCTCCAGTCCATTCTCTGTATCTGCGTCCTTGTTCTTGTCACTGAGTTCATCAGTACCATTTTTAGATTCCGTATATGTGAGTTAGCATACAATATTTGTCCTTCTCTTTCTGACTTACTTCACTATGTATGACAGATTGTAGTTCTATCCACCTCATTACATATAGCTCCATCTCATCCCTTTTTATAGCTGAGTAATATTCCATTGTATATATATGCCACATCTTCTGTATCCATTCATTTGTTGATGGGCACTTAGGTTGCTTCCATGTCCTGGCTATTGTAAAGAGTGCTGCAATAAACATTATGGTACAAGTTTCTTTTGGGATTATGGTTTTCTTTGGGTATATGCCCAGGAGTGGGATTACTGGATCATATGGTAGTTCTACTTGTAGTTTTTTAAGGAACCTCCAAATTGTTTTCCATAGTGGCTGTACCAACTTACAGTCCCACCAACAGTGCAGGAGAGTTCACTTTTCTCCACACCCTCTCCAACATTTGTTGTTTCCAGACTTTGTGATGATGGCCATTCTGATTGGTGTGAGGTGATACCTCATTGTGGCTTTGACTTGCATTTCTCTGATGATGAGTGATGTTGAGCATCTTTTCATGTGTTTGTTGGCCATCTGTATGTCTTCTTTGGAGAAATGTCTATTTAGGTCTTCTGCCCATTTGTGGATTGGGTTATTTGCTTTTTCGGTATGAAGCTGCATGAGCTGCTTGTATATTTTGGAGGTTAATCCTTTGTCCATTGTTTCATAGGCAATTATTTTTTCCCATTCTGAGGGTTGCCTTTTAGTCTTGTTTATGGTTTCTTTTGCTGTGCAAAAGCTTTTAAGTTTCATGAGGTCCCATTCGTTTATTCTTGATTTTATTTCCATGATTCTAGGAGGTGGGTCAAAAAGGATGTTGCTTTGATGTATGTCAAAGAGTGTTCTGCCTATGTTTTCCTCTAGGAGTTTGATAGTGTCTGGCCTTACATGTAGGTCTTTAATCCATTTGGAGTTTATTTTTGTGTATGGTGTTAGGAAGTGTTCTAATTTCATTCTTTTACATGTTGCTGTCCAATTTTCCCAGCACCACTTATTGAAGAGGCTGTCTTTTTTCCATTGTATACTCGTGCCTCCTTTGTCAAAGATAAGGTGCCCATATGTGTTTGGGCTTACTTCTGAGTTCTCTATTCTATTCCATTGATCTTCCTTTCTATTTTTGTGCCAGTACCATACTGTCTTGATCTCTATGGCCTTGTAGTATAGTTTGAAGTCAGGAAGCCTGATTCCACCAACTCCATTTTTCCTTCTCAAGATTGCTTTGGCTATTCGGGGTCTTTTGCGTTTCCATACAAATCGTAAGATTTCTTGCTCTAGTTCTGTGAAAAATGCCATTGGTAATTTGATCGGGATTGCATTGAATCTGTAAATTGCTTTGGGTAGTACAGTCATTTTCACGATGTTGATTCTTCCAATCCAGGAACATGGTATGTCCCTCCATCTGTTTGTGTCATCTTTGATTTCTTTCATCAATGTCTTAAAGTTTTCTGCATACAGATCTTTTGCCTCCTTAGGCAGGTTTATTCCTAGGTATTTTATTCTTTTGGTTGCAATGGTGAATGGGAGAGTTTCCTTAATTTCTCTTTCTGCTCTTCCGTTGTTAGTGTATAGGAATGCAAGAGATTTCTGTGCATTAATTTTGTATCCTGCTACTTTACTAAACTCATGAATGAGTGGTAGCAGTTTTCTGGTAGAGTCTTTAGGGTTTTCTATATATAATATCATGTCATCTGCAAAGAGTGACAATTTTACTTCTTCTTTTCCAATTTGGATTCCTTTGATTTCTTTTTCTTCTCTGATTGCTGTGGCTAACACTTCCAAAACTATGTTGAATAACAGTGGTGAGAGTGGACACCCTTGTCTTGTTCCTGTTCTTAGAGGGAATTCTTCCAGTTTTTCTCCATTGAGAACAATGTTGGCTTTTGGTTTGTCATATATGGCTTTTATTATGTTGAGGTAATTTCCTTCTATGCCCATTTTCTGGAGAGCTTTTATCATAAATGGATGTTGAACTTTGTCAAAAGCTTTTTCTGCATCTATTGAAATGATCATATGGTTTTTATCCTTCAATTTGTTGATATGATGTATCACGTTGATTGATTTGCGTATATGGAAGAATCCTTGCATCCCAGGGATAAACCCCACTTGATCGTGGTGTATGATTTTTTTTAATGTGCTGTTGCAGTCTGTTAGCTAGTATTTTGTTGAGGATTTTTGCATCTATATTCATCAGTGATATTGGTCTGTAGTTTTCTTTTTTTGGGGTCAACTGTATTTTACATCATAAAAAACAATGAAAATACAAAGGGGAAAATCAGAAACCTTTAACCAAGAGAGGGGATTTAATTATAACTCATTACTTTGTAACCTTTTAGAAATTTTGTAAATCTGCTATGTACACAGCAGAATTTTACTGTATCTTCATATACTTTATTGTCTAAACACTGGATCATTTTAAGAGTGAAAGGGTCCCTAATATAGTTCCATCAGACAATAGGCATAAACTGAGACTTCCTGGGACGTGGTCATTCTAACTATATAGTAAGTGAGAAAACAGCATATACAAGGTATGATTCATTTTTATAAAAAAATATATTTTTAGAAAAAAGTCTAGTCATAAAATGTTAATGGTAATTTCTGAGTGAGGAAATTGAGTGATTTTTTTTCTTAGGTTTCTACCATTTTTTTAAAACTTTTTAGAAGTTTTTTTAAAGTTGCATTAAAAAGAACACATGTTACTTTGTGCTGAGAAAAAGTCTTACCTTTTTAGTAAATGTATCTGGTATTGGAGGCAATTAGAACCATTTTTTGCTTTTTTAATATTGGCTTTTACATCATCTGAACATCATCACTAAAAATTTAGTCATGAGAATTTGGTCTTTTATTGATTTTTTTTTTTTAAATTTTACTTCTACAATGTGGTACTTTCAAAGAGTAAAACAAATCACAAAAGTGACTTAGAGAAGAAGAAGGATGCCTGGCAAGATTTTGGTCATTTGAAACCAGTGTTTATAACATGAGGATACGGATGTTGATCTTGGAACTCTCCTTGTCCCAACCCAGACAGAGGCTGAAAAGTGATTGATCAGTAATGACATGAACTGTAAATGCTTGTTTTTAAAACATAAATAAGAATAGATGATAAAAACTTAGGGGGAGGGACTTCCCTGGCGGTCCAGTGGTTAAGACCCCGAGTTTCCACTGCAGGGGCGTGGGTTCAGTAGAGGTATTAGAGGACATTGAGAAAGTACTTTGAATAGCCTTATTCTGAGAGATTTCTCTTAGGCCTTTTTGGCATTAAAATATTTTTATGAATACCATAATAAACCTGTGTTGAATGAGTTTTAATGCTCTTGACAAAGTAAACAGTTGGCAATTGTATGTCAACCCTTTTTTTTGTTTTTTAATTTACTAGTCTAAGAAATTCTAAAATCTTATAATTTTTTTGATAAACAGTTAATCTTTAAAATATGGTCAGTTGTGTTGATTTACAGCTGTTTTTTTGTTTCTGTGGTGAAGACTATAAATGAAAGAATAGTCTAGAATCACTTCACTATTCCTAACAGATTTTTCTTAAAAATACTCTGGGAATGGGGTTATGTTTTTCAGCCAGCAAAGTTGTGTTGTGGTTTTTTTTTTTCCTCCCCGCATCCCTCCCCTGCTCCCTCCTTCAGCCCAGCAATGTTTTAAATCATGGCACTTTCTTAATGGATAATAGGAATTTTTAAAAGGAATTTTTTCTTAATTATAAAAATAGAAAACTTGAAAATATTAAAATTACCCCACAGTTCCTTGACCCAGAATTAACGACTGTTAATTGTCAAGTCTTATTTTGTGTGTGCGCGTGTGCGCCTGCGCTCCCGTGCAGGCTTTGTACACAGTATGTCTGTGGTGTTGCGGTTTTCCTTTTTTCCCATTCAACTCTATCATATCTTTAAATTTCCTTCACAAATATAACTACTAATGGCTCTTGCTCTTAGTCTTTCATTAAGATGTACTTGAACCATCTAAGGCAAAGGTTGGTAAACTTTTTCTGTAAAGGGCCATATTTTAGGTTTTCATGGCCATGCGGTCTCTATTGCAACTACTCAGCTCTGCCATGGAATACAAAAGCAGCCTTCAGCATTACAAAAACAAACGAGTGTGACTGTGTTCCAGTAACACTTTACTCACCAAATAGACATAGGCTGTAGTTTGCCAGTCTTTGAGCTAAGGACTTCCTATGCCTATTTTTTTGTATCTTGTAGAAAAAAAGCGACAGTTTGAAATGAAAAGGAAGCTTCACTACAATGAAGGACTGAATATTAAATTAGCTAGACAGTTAATTTCGAAAGACCTACATGATGATGAGGAGGATGAAGAAATGTCAGAGCCTGCAGCTGGAGAAAGCATGAATACAGAAGAATCAAATCAAGGTTAGATGTTTTGAAAATATCACTGAGACACTTGCGATACTTTGTGCCTTAATAATATACTTTATCTTGCTTGAAACTTTGAAGAACCTGAGAAAATTTTGCTAAAATTCACTTTTTATGCCAAAAGTTTGGGAAATTTTAACCCCTGTTGGCCAGTTTCAAAATAATGGTTTTTATGCTCAGAGTTGACTTAGGACCATATGTTATGTTATATGTCTATGTTGTTTGGTCTGCTTGGCTTTAAGCAATGATGTTTGTCTTCATATTAAGCTATACTTTGTTTTTAATGTTTCAGATCATATTTTATCTGTTGTAACAATGTCAGTTAAGGTTTGGAAGATATGTTTTAACATCCCTTCAGGTATAAAGTATGTCATATCTTTCCAGTGTTGATTCTTTTGACTGTTGGGTCAACAAGTTATTTGGCCGATTTTTGTTTGTTTTGTTTTTAAGTCTCAGACAAGCATCCCTGCAGCCTACCAACTCTTGATCAGTCATAGGAAATCGATTTTCTTTATTTTTAATAAACTGTTATTCTGGCATTCAACGAAGGTGAATCTTCTGTACCATTAATGCAGATTTGGTGCCCATCTACCTGCTGTTTGTGCTGCAAACTAGTGCTTTTGAGTGGAGATATACTTACTTTTATATGTTGTGCCTTGGATAGTTGAGTCTTAGGAAAGTAAATTATTATTATATTATTGTTTTGGTGAGCATATATGAAATATAAGTGATTCTTCTATGGTTGAACCTGATGACTGTGTCTCACTATAATATAAGGATTATAATTTTTTTTGTTATCCCATGTTATGCTTTTGCCTATCAGTTTGTTTCATACAGCATTTTCTTTCCATTCTATTCACCATAGTCTGTTTAGCTTGCATTCAACTTGAACAGACTTTATCTTGAGTGATTGTTGTATGTCTCTCTCTCCTTTTAAATTTAGTATCCATTTTTAGGTGACCTATCTCTTAGTTGGTTTTTGTTTCCCTGTTATCTATGTCTTGGTGATTTCTTTTTATGTATTCAATGTAAATGTTTCTTTGGTTATAACTTTTCATCAGTTTCTTTTCAGACTTTCAGTATCCGTTGGTAGCAACTCTAACAAAGCACTGGGAATACCTCATTTGCCAGTGGATATTTATACCAGCACCATTATGCTAAAGATTAAAGGGCTTTCTTTTGAAAAATAACTGGCCTTTTGTCTATCTCTCCTTCTAAAACATTGAATTTCACAGATTTAGTGCATGAAAACATTTTTTCATTTAGTTTAATAGATGATTAAAATTTGTATTGACTCAATGCCTGATTTTTCTTCAGTGGAGACTAAGTACTCCTTACATAGGAGTATATACTACTTCTCTTCAATGATGTCCACAAAGATAGAAAAAAGGCTACATAATATGGCATAGAGAAGAACGTTTGTTATTTATTATCTGTGCTTGGGCCCTTAAAAAAAATTCTGCCAGCTTTTAAAATCTCCAAGGTTCTGTGGCACCCATTACTTTCTTATCATTGTCTTTCTTTTCCCCCTCTTCTACACTCCTGCCCATCTCTGCCTATTTTATTACTGTTTTTATGAAAAGAAATGTGGCATGTTTAGACTCTGAGGAAATATTTTATCATTTTTACATCATAAATGCAAATCTTTTATAGCTTTGGATATTTGAGTTGTCATAAACTCTTAGCTATCTACCTGTGATTTAGTCACAGAAGTGTTCAATCTGAAACCTGTTTGTCCTACCACTAAGTAGATACACCTGCTCTGCTCTTTAGGCTATTTACAGAGTATACAGATTCTTTCATATCATATTGATCAGTCTTCATGAACTGTAGACATCGCTTGTTTTTTTAGATCTTTCTATTTGTTTATCATCCGTAGCAGTAGAAGGGAACTTAAGTTCAGGTAGTTCCAAGTTTGGCAATACTCAACAAACAAATTATGTTGCTGTTTTTTTCTTTTATCATTGCAGGATCTGCTGCAAGTGACCAACTGCAGAACAAATCACAGAGTTCATAGAAGAGATTTGTTCAGCACAGTAACTGTCAGATACAAACCCTGTTACTATAATATACTGCTTCTTGTTCTCTACAATTCATGACTTAAGTACCAACGTGCATACCAGTTATTATATATTGCCAAGAATTAAATAACTTTAGAGACTGATTAGACTGAAAATGCCTAATTGATACATATATTCTTGTGCCTAGTACTTCACCACAAATACAGCAATGTCATCAGTCCAAAACTACATTACTTTTGTAAGAACGCTGGTTAATTTGTATAAGATATATAGCTTTTTATGCTTTAGAAGTTAATATCTTTTGGGGAGGGAGAGGGGATCTAATTTATTTTCTTCACTTCTAGATGTGATAGCTCTTATAAAAAGTTGGGTTTTTAAAAAATCAAAATGCGATTGCAGCAACAGATCATAGAGGCTGATAAATACTCATCCTGGAAAGTATTTTAACACAGGTCTTCAACTTGCCTGTTTCATTGAAAAGGATTATATTATGAGTTACTGTTGCCTTTTCTGGCATACTACCTTTAAAATTCCTGTTGAGTTTCTTTTGTGTTTACAAGGAAAGGATTAAACTGTTTCTCATCAAAACTAGCTTTTTCCACAAATAAACTATCAGGTTAAACTTGCACTAACCTCTGCTCTGACTTTTTTCTGTACACTCAATGGGCAGACTTCAGATCAGTTTTTAAAATAAATATGATTCTAATATAGTCTCAGCATTCCCTTTATATACCTATCTTAACCTCCTGCCCTTGTTTCTTACTCCTTTCCACACATACGCACAGAATCCTTTACCTTTATAAAAGATCATAAAGATTGTCATGACATTAGCAACTTTTCCTTTTCTCACATATTCTGTCATTTGCTGCAACATTGAAAATCTTATTTTGACTATCAATGCCTATTAGTTCTTCTAATACATGGAGAAAATAGATTGAATAGCAGCAGTACTATAGACAGAAAATACAGTTCAACTGCAGAATTTCTACACCTCTAATTTATAGCTTGCTAAGTAAAGTGCTATTATTAGTTTATTGTTTAACTTAATTAGAGCTTAGAAAACAACTAACTGAGGGGTTTTTTTGCATGATGAGAGAATTGTGTGTAACCAGTGATATGATGATAGTTCTTGAATGTATAGACAGAAGTAATTCTGAACACTTTTTAATTTAAAAACTTGAAGTAGTTCCTGCTTTAAGGGAAATATGATAATGTATACTCTGACAAATATACTTTATTCTTCTAACACAGCAAGATTTGGACTTAAACCCTGAAATGAAGTGCAGTTCCTGTGTATCTTAGTTTAGTGATGGTTTCATTTCTAGTCAATTATTTGTATCTTAATTTTTTGTCAGTACCAAAAGAATCCATTATATGAACAGACTTTTAAAATAATTTCTGTATATTGTATACATGAATTGGCTTTTATTGGACAGCTTTTCTTCCACTTGCAAGTTTATGGAAATATCAATATGTCGAAATAAATAAAAAGTGGGAGAATTCTTTGCTGTTAGAAGAATGTTTTTATTAATTTGAAAGTCATTTTTTTTTAATAGAATCCAACCAGTACTTCTGAACTGTAGGTTCTAACTAAAACATATTAGCTAGTAATACCACTGCTTTATAAACAAAATGATGTTTATCTCTGCTTTCTGAATTCAGAATATTGAGGTATTCTTAAGCTGCCTAAACCTGTTTGGGGATGTCTAAGCTTACACATTTGTGTATGCGTGTGTTCATGCACACAGATCTCTGTGTTTGGTTTTCTCATTTCCAGCTCTTAGAAAGTATCCGTGTGTCCTTTATTTGTAGAAATAACTGCTGTACAGTGAAGAAAAGGTAAGACTTAACAACTGATCCTTTTGGTGTTTTCTACAAACTATTTCTTGAAACTTAAATTACAGGCAAACTGGCATTTCTGGTTTCAGGAAGTAGATAGTTATCTCAGAGGACTAAGACATGGCAAATAGCATGCTCGGTAGGATTTTAGGTAGTCAGATGTGACTGAGCAAAACTGTTTGCGTCGTCCTGAGTTCCTAATTGACATGGTATTGAACTATACAAAAAATGAACCTTTATGACTCAAGTTAGATTTTCCTTTGGAGAAAGTTATCTGTCAGTGTTCCGTTCTAGCCAAAGTAGATGGCTAGTAGTTCTAGCCAAAGTTTTTTAATCAGTACCTCTTCTCCGCTTAACTCTTTTGATGTCATCTTTTCTGTTTATTCATATTTCAATCTGAAATTCAGCAGTGATGCTCTTTAAAATCTGAGACATATAATGGTATAAATGGGTTATTAAAAATAACTTTAAATTGAAGATTAAAGCAAAGTGCCATTTTTCCCTAGACTTTCGTTTTGTTTCCATTTTTTTCCCTTAAATTAGTACACCGAACACATTGTAATAAAATGCAGTACTGTGACGGTTGCTTGTGTGTGGATTTTATTTTCTTGCTACCCAGCTATCCTGTTCCATTGGCCAGGCGTTCCGGATACCAGGAGGGGGTCTTGGACTGCGCTGTGGGAGAGTGGGTTATGCAGTTGCCCAGTATTATGTAGGTTTCTGATATATAATCCTCAAAACAACCACGCAGAACAGGTATCTTACCAGCACTTTGTAAGTGAGGGAAATGCTCTTGGCCAAGTTCTTCAGTCTGAATGTCTCATACGTGGCAAATGACAGGATTCAAATCCAGATGTAACTAAATTTCATACTCTTTATCCATGCCTTTTTAGATGTAGAAATTCCCGCACTTTTAAAGTTGTACCTTACAAGTAAACTTTATTTGGATTATTGATACACATCATGTGCTTTAGAAGTAACATTTTTCAGGTGTTTAGTTTGATTTTTTGTTCTTTACTTTGAAGAAATATCAAAATTTTGAGGTTTACATAGCATTTAGGAAAAGTCTCAAAAGCACACATGATGGAGATGGTGGTAGCTGGAGATGTCTAAATGCATTCCACAAGTTTCTTTTTAAACAGGATGTTTCAAACTCAAAACGTGATTTTTTTCATAGGCTCTGCGTTATAAAACAAGTACCAAGCTAGCCTGTGAAAACTGACATATGCCGAAGCCAGCATTTCCCAGTGTGTTCCATGAAGTCCTCAATCGCACAACATGTTCCATGAAAAGGATCCCTGAGCAAATATGCTTTGCACGTGCTGTATGCTTTATTGCCCTACCCCCAGAGGTTATAATAATGCACATCATCGTATTAAAGAGTCTGAGACACCCTGCTTAAGGAACCTGTTTAAAACTTGGTTTAACCTAGCATTTTTCAGACGTTTCACAACCACCCCCAACTCCCTTTTCCCTCAAGTAGCATCCCAAATAAGAGTAGTGAAATAGGCTGGGGTCTCTAATATGTGAAAGTTGAACTTCCTCCTAAAAGAAGAGAACAGTTTACCGCTGAAAGAGGGAAGACACGGTAGCAGTAACTGCACATTATGGGTTGTATGTAATTTGCCAGACATAAGACTTTTTACTTTTTGGTAACTTAGGCAAGAAACTGTAAAACACATATCCAGGACAGATGAAGGTGTGGTTGCTGTGGTCGCTTACAAGCTGCTGTGGTTCAGTATTGATACAACTGTTGCTCAAAAGACTTGCTGCTCTAAGCAAATTTCCAAAATGCCTTGTCCTCCCCATCAGCTCACATAACTGGTTGACAAGAGCACATCTGCTACTCACTGGGAAAGTAAAAGAGCAGGTAGCAAGTGTCTCTGGCCTGTGGCGTGTACCCCCAGGCCTTGGTTAGCTGCCCCAGTGTTTGGGGGGGGGGTGTTGGGGGATTTTGGCTCCTACACTTTAAATTTGGGATTGACTCATCTAGTTTTTTATTTGAGGAATTATTTGGGGGAGGTAATGCTGAGAGGAGGTAAGTGAGGGTGGATTTGGCAAGTGTTTAGTCATGATTTTATCTCAACTGCGCAACCTGAAATTTTTTTCGGTAAGTCTGCCAAGTTAGTGTTTAGCATTTCAGTTCTATTACCAATGGGAATTATTGGAATTGGAAGAAAACTACTTTTTTGTTCTCTAATTCTTTTGGATTGATGACAGTGTGTTGCCTGGAAATAGAAGAGGATTGTGCAGGCTGATCTTTGGCATCTTAATATCATTTGACCTCACTTTTTAGGCAAAGGGATTATAAGCAGCTTTGCAGTATGGCTTGATCTAATAAATAATTCAGCCCGAAAAAGTATTAACCAGTAATAGACCTAACAAGCATAGGAAGAAGAAAGTTATGTTCTTATCTAGTTACACTACCTGTTATCTGCAGTATCACTTACATAAGCAATTACTTACAAGATAATATATTTTCATCTTCCCTTGTAAAAGAGATGCCCATGGAAAAATAAGCAAGCACTCTATTGTAGGGCATCACGCCAAGCTAATTGGGAAATATGGACATAAGAGTCTTGCCCTGCCTTTAAATATTTTTAAAGTTACATGTATATACAAAGCAAAAAACACACTGGGGGAACAAGGAAGGAGTAAGCTACACACTTGCTTGCGTCATTCTGAGGAGGCCTTTCTGATAGGGAAGCCTGGGCTAATTATAATTAGCAAGACTTTGTTATTTTGCAGATTTTTATGCAATTTTCCTGAAAGTAAGATTTCTTTAGTGACCTAAGACAGAATTGTTACTAAGCAAGATAGAGCCCACAGAAATCAAAAATGTTAAATGACCATTTTTTTTTTTTAAACAAAACTTAATCCAAAATGTTGAATTTCAGAAGTTGAAGCAGATTTGTGGATTGTTGCCAGTTAACCTTCTGCTGCCACTTTAGTTATCCCTAAGTCAGGTTATTGGGGGAAAGGGGGCAGGTTGGTAGGGTCTGGGTCCAGACCACAATTATGGGAGTCCCACTGTAGTTTGAAGCTATCAGGAAATGTGCTCTGGTCCAGTGCTAACTTCAAAAAGCAGTCCCCAATTCCCCAAGTGGGAGTATCTTGAGTTTTTTTAATGTTAAATCACAAAGTATAGAATTCAATCTAGGAATTTTTAAACCAGCTCACGGGTGGTGGGACTGGAGGGGAGGCAGGGGGGGCGGGGGGGGGGGGTAGTGGGAAATTGACCAGACTGCAAAGTGAATTGGACCAAGAATAGTATTCTCTATTCTAAGCTTCAAACACTGTTCTGAAGACCGGGACTAGAATCATCTGAAATTTTACAGTCTGGATGAGGACACACTGGTAAATGTAAAATTCAGGGGAAAAAATGTTTATTTTTGAGAATATTTTTAAATATGTATTAAGCACCAGCTGTGTGTCCAGGAATTTGCTGGGTAATGTACATAAAAAGGTAAATAGAAGATGGTTCTTAGAAAAAAGTATGCAATTACCATGACCAAAATCAAAAGATATAAAAACAAAGGGTTCAGGTGTCTGTTGCTTACATAAGATGTCTCATATATATCGAACACCACATCTAAAACTGAGCTCTTAGACTTCCGTGGCGCAGTGGTTGAGAATCCGCCTGCCAGTGCAGGGGACACGGGTTCAAGCCCTGCTCTGGGAAGATTCCACATGCTGCGGAGCAACTAAGCCCGTGTGCCACAACTATTGAGCCTGTGCTCTAGAGCCCGTGAGCTACAACTTTTGAGCCCATGGGCTGCAACTACTGAAACCCACGTGCCTAGAGCCCATACTCCACAACAAGAGAAGCCACTACAATGAGGATCCCACGCCCCACAATGAAGAGTAGCCCCCACTCACAGAAAGCCCGTGTGCAGCAACAAAGACCCAACGCAGCCAATAAGTAAATGTATAAATAAAACTGAGCTCTTTATTTTTCCTCTAATTAATTGCTCTGTCGCCCACCCAAAACATTCTCCCAAAAATAACTTAGCACCATATTATTTCTCAACTTTGATTCTTTTCATTCTCTCAAATACGTAAAAACAATCCATTATAAAACCTTTTGACTCTACCTCCATGGTATATTTTAAATCTCTCCAGTTCTCCAATCCTTACTGCAGTATCATAGTCAAACCACCATCAGACTTTTTACTCCTGCCACAGCCTCCCAAGTAATTGATTTTCCCACTTGCATTCTATCCCTTTCCAATCCATCTATAACAGCAAGTGTTGCTGCCCTACTTAAAGCCCTTCAGTGATTTCTCTACCATCCTTAAGAATGAATGCAGGGACTTCCCTGGTGGTGCAGTGGTTAAGAATCCGCTTACTACAAGCCTCGGAGCAACTAAGCCCACGCGCCACAACTACTGAGCCTGTGCTCTAGAGCCTGCAAGCCACAACTGCTGAAGCCCGTGCACCTAGAGCCTGTGCTCCCCAACAAGAGAAGCCACCCCCAGCCCCCGGAATGAGAAGCCTGCGCACTGCAACGAAGAGTAGCCCCCACTCGCTGCAACTAGAGAAAGCCTGCGCGCAGCAACGAGACCCAACACAGCCAATAAATAAATAAGCGAATAAATGAATAAATGTATTAAAAAAACAAAAATGAGTCCAAATTTCTTAGAATGGCTTAAAAAGACTGTGTGTACTGACCCCCAGATACTTCTTCAAATCTTCCTGTGCCACTCTCCTGCTTACTTCTTATACTTTTTGTTATGTTTTGTTTCTCCAGTTTACTGAGTTTTCCCCCTTTTTAGGGCCTAGGCACTAGAGGGTTACTCTGCCTGAAATGCTCTTCACTAATACTTCATATGGCTTTTCTTTTCATTATTTAAGTTCAGATATAACCTCTCTAGAGGTGCCATTCCCTGACCATCTTATCTAAAAAAATCTTTCCTATTATTCTCAGACTCTTGTTTCCTTTCCTGGTTGGTTTGCTTTGTTGTTGCCCGACTCCCTCACTAAACAGAAAGCTTAAGGCAGGATCTCTTTTACTAACTACAGTATTCTCAGAGTTTGTATAAATCATCTCAACAGAAGCCTCAATAAACGTGTATTGAATGAATAAAAGGAAGATAATTGTTTATAATGTGATTTAACTTTTCCTTCCCATTATTCTTTAGCATCTTCATATACTTAATGTTTGAATATTAGAACTGGAAAGGATTTTAGAAATCAGCTAGTCTAATGTCCTTGTTTTTCAGAGAAGTCAACCAAAGCAAAGAGAAATCAAGATTACCCAGCTGGCTTTTGGCAGAGGAGAATCTAGAATCTAGGTTCTCTGACTCTTTATTTTCACAATAAACCTCTCCTTGGATTGAAGAACTCTAGCCCTGTCTAGGCTTGGTGGTTATATTTTTTCATAGTGGAGGGAGTTAAAAATTAACTCATTTTTCAGGATTATCTGAAAATGAGTTCTTCCACCCAAGTAGAATTTCTCAAAGCTGAGTTACCCAAACTGTGACTTTTTTGCTACTGTAATTAACATATGATATTGTATTAGTTTCAGGTGTACAGTATGATTCAATATTTTTATACATTATGAAGTCATCACTGCAGTAAGACCGGTTTCCATCCATCACCATACGTCATTGTGGTATTATTGACTCTGTTTCCTGTATATATGTTACATCCCTGTGACTTATTTATTTTATAGCTGGAAGTTTGTAAAAATTTTGGAAGTAAATCTTGCTAAAGAATGGTGCATTTTCCAATATTCACATACCAAGGTCCCCAGACATAATCTTTACTTACTGACTCTGGTTTGTTCTTATCAACATTGATTATTGTACTGTCTAAAATACAGTCTTGCCCTCAAGAGCACATTGAAGGGATTTTCCCCAAGCCTTAACATGCTGGTCTTTTTCAAAAGTAAGACATCTAAGAGTAGTTACCAGCTTCTGGATGTGGCCTTTGTGACCGTTTCCCTTGATGCCAAGAGGCTTGTTTCATTTCCAGCTTCCTGTCTTTTTTTCTGGCTGTAATTGCCGAAAAGCTCACACCAGGGTGAATGGGTTGTTTCCATAGCGTAATACTTCTTGAACGCCTCGCAGCCCTACCTATCTTAGGAAGGTCTTTAACACTTTTGAAAAAATATCAGTTGTTGGGTTCTGTGATCCAACCAGAACATGAATCAAAGAAGTTATACATTTTGAGAACCAGGCTGAATACTTAGCGCTTTCTCTTGCCCAAATTCTAGAAAATTATATTACATATGTTGATGAGATTCCCCTGAAGAATTAAAATGGAAGAGCATACTTACCTTATTCTTCTTTTAGCTACCTTTCTCGATTAGTTATATAAATACAAATGAATAAAAAGGTGATGACTTTTCAGTTTTGAATAATGGAAAGATCATTTGCTGGATTTATAAATAGTCAGAAGGTACCAAGAAAAGACAGAAGTTTAGAACATATCTTGAATATTTCAGATACTCTACTAAGTATATTAGATGAATTAACTCATGTAATCACCAAAACAAGAGGGCTAACGGGACAAAATCTTCTTTTGATTTAGGGTCACCTAGGTCAGGGTGATCTTGGTGAGAACTGACTTCACTGGCCTTGTGAAGGTGGAAGCCAGGTTGCAGGGGGCTGAGGAACAAGTACAAGGCATGGAAATGGATATTGCATGCGTAGGCAGCTTGTTCAAGAACTTTAGTTGTGAAAGGGAAGAGGGGGATAGAACAGTAGGGGAAGTGGAGCAGAGATTTGTACGTTTATATTTTAGAAAATGTTTAGTACAGACTTGAGAGAAGGTTCATCTTTTTATATAGGTTAAAAATGCACATATGACTAAAGTTTAAAAATTAATCTAAATCACCAGCAATAACATTTGAAAAGAGACCTATGAAAGTACCTAATAAATGACCCTGCCTTACTCTTCCCTGAAGGAGCTGTCTCCTTATCTGTGCACGTGATAATGTATACATAGTGTTCATTCAGCATCTCATCTGGCATCATCTCAGACCATTCGTTTAATGCAGTGCCTGAAGCACATCATTGTTTTCTGTGTGCAGGTTTATGAGATCTATATTAATATTTTCCTCTATTTTGATGTCATTTGCCTTCAAAAGATCATCTATTTTTAAACCATTAATTAGTCTCCAAACAGATGGCACAACAACTAAGAAATCTTTTTTGGTTTGGTACATATTAAGTTAGAACCCCAAGCGTTATGCTTCTTTGTCCACACATCTTATTAAAAAAGTTATTGCATCCAAAAATTTAGTTATAATAAAAATTAAAATATCTACTGATGGCAGTAGATAAATTAAAATTAAAAAGGCTACTGAGAAAAACATTTAAAATTACCATCATCTATCTTTTGTTAAATGAAATTTTGGACAGTAAAAGTGGCAGGTCTTAGAGAAACGGGATATTCCAAAGCCCCAAAATAAAATACTTGAGCACAGAGCTAGACAGCTCGGAGCTAATTTTGGAACTCAGTAGTCAAAGCAAAATTTTTCTAAAGGATATCTGAGAAAAAGCATATTTTAAGTTTACATTCCTCTGTTTAAACTCAATGTGTACAAAACTAAACTCATAAAATTTCCCTACCAAACAATGCCATAATTGTGGAGCAATGTCTTCCTGTCACCCATGCTATGTAAAGCCATCTTTGATGCTCTCCCAGCCCTCACCCCAACATCTTATAAATGACTAAGCTCTGTCAATATTACCTTCAAAATATCACTTGAATCTCTCCTTTTCTAACTTCTCTGTAACTCTTCTCACTCTAATCCTTTATTACCTACCCTCCAACTAGTCTCATTCTTTAGTCCCTCCTCTGTCATCCTTGCTAATCTATATCCATCATGTTCCTGGATGTTAATTTCCTTTCAAGAGAAACATAATTATGCATTAAAATTCTCCTAGCTCAGAGAGCCCTGGCTCTCTGCAGCATACTGGATAAAATCAAAACTGTTTGCCCTTAGATCCTTTATTCCTACCCCCTATACATTCCCTAGGTTTGTGTAAAGCTGGACTGCCCTTTTTTCACTAACATAGCTTAGGCTTTCCTTTATCTTTTCTCTGTCAATCTTTGTCATTCTGATATTTTCTGTGTTTTAGGTCAATATGCACTTCTTTCCTTACGCTTTTTCATGTGTGTTTTTTTCCTTTGAATCCCTGTTACATTGTACTTATTTCTCCCTTACCACATTCTGCTCTGTGTTGTAATTATTGATGTACCTGTCTTCTATTCCCTTGGACTAAATTCATCTTTCTTGTATTTTCTAACACATAGAAAAGTGCATGACAGATGTTTAATCGTTCTTGAGTCTTGAGGTATACAGACCAGTGAAACGTTAGACTGTGATTCCAATCTGTAGTGATGGAACCCTAGGCTCAACTGAAAGGGGATGTGGGTAGAGGGACCAAGAGGAAAGGTTGCATAGATTCCCGTGCCTTGGACCTCTTTCTCTTTTGGATTTAAGGAAACATTACAGCTGCACTGCTCTTCCTTCCTCTCTAGATCTGGGCACCAAGCAAACTTGTGGATTGCCAAGGTATTATCTATATGCAGATCCCAACAGATGGGATTTGGGCTGCCACAGACACATCTCTTTGGTTTAGTTTGAGCTGAGTTTATTCACCCTCTGTAAGGCCTTACAAGGTCCCTCTCTCAGAGGACTGGAGTAGATTTGGCTTGAACAGCTGTCTGCTTCCAAATACTGGTTAGCAGAATAACACAATGATATTTTATATTTCTTGGGGACATGTGAGTCCATGGAGATAAAAATGTTAATTTCAGCAGATGTGTTGATTTTCCTCAGGGAGAAGGTGTCAGAACACTGTACCAGCATCAAAAATAGCTTCTTGAAGGCACTGGGTGCCTGAATTTAGAAAGGTTAAAAATAAAAACAAAAACATTTTTACATACTTTTCAAATGGTGGTAAAATATGCTACACTTTACACAAGGACCTTCTCAGTGTGCTTACTTATTAGGATAGCTTCTTGCATAACCTAAATGATAAACATCTCTGCCAAGTTTTCATAAATTCCCAGGGATTTTTCATCTGCCTTTGCTCTCAAGTTATTTACTGATATGGGAAGGCTTGTTTAACAGTATTTTGTTATCCACGTGCATCTTAATCCAGTTTTGAAGAGAATTTGGTTTTGGCTGCTTTTCAATTCCAAGAGAACAAATTAAGTAAGGTGGGTGACTGAGTAGCTGGTTGGCAGCTGGTTTTTAGAATAGCTTTGTTCTTAAATCTGGTTTGCTTCAATTACACATTACTCCAATTTCCTTCTTACATTCAAACAACAAAAACAAGATTTTGCTAAATGCTATGAAAGTAAGGGAGAAGTTACTAAAATATTAAATACGATGAATTTGTGGATATGGAATCCCATTAGACTGTTGAAAACAGATGATGCCTTTTTATTATTATGCAAAGATGGCAGAAATAGCAACACTGTGATACTACTACATGTATTAGGTTTTACTGAGACTGAAATCACTTTCCCTGAAAAGTAACAAATACAATGAAATCTTAATATGACATAGATCATTCGTAAGGTGCCTCCAATAACTGACATGAGATCCACTGTAGATCTGAAAACATGGGTTACCAAAAATATTGACTAAGTCTGTGCCTTGGGTTATCAACTAACCTGATAACTGAATTCTCTTTTTTCTTTTTAAGAACTTTTATTGAGATATAATTGACATACAATAAACTGCATTTATTTAAAGTGTACAATTTTATATATTTTTTCTTATTAGTAATGTATATATGGCAATCCCAATCTCCCAATCCATCCCACCCCACCCCACCCCCATTTCCCCCCCTTGGTGTGCATATGTTTGTTCTCTACATCTGTGTCTCTATTTCTGCCTTGCAAACTAGTTGATCTGTACCATTTTTCTATATTCCACACATACACATTAATATACGATATTTGTTTTTCTCTTTATGAGTCACTTCACTCTGTATCAGTCTCTAGGTCCATCTATGTCTCTACAAATGTCCCAGTTTCATTGTTTTTTACAGCTGAGTAATATTCCATTGTATATATGTACCACATCTTCCTTATCCATTCATCTGTTGATGGACACTTAGCTTGCTTCCATGACCTGGCTGTTGTAAATAGTGCTGCAGTGAATATTGGGGTGCATGTGTCTTTTTGAATTATGGTTTTCTCTGGGTATATGCCCAGCAGTGGGATTGCTGGGTCATATGGTAGTTCTATTTTTAGTTTTTCAAGGAACCTCCATACTGTTCTCCATAGTGGCTGTATCAATTTACATTCCACCAACAGTGCGAGAGCGTTCCCTTTTCTCCACACCTTCTTCAGCATTTATTGTTTATAAATTTTCTGTTGATGCCCATTCTGACTGGTGTGAGGTGATACCTCATTGTAGTTTTGATTTGCATTTCTCTAATAATTAGTGATGTTGACAACTGATTTCTAACTTTCATCCTTACACATTGTATAACATCCATATTGACTTTTTTTTTTTTTTGGTCAGGTTCTTGAATCATCTTACAAAGAATGTTATATAGAGACAGACTATTACAGATATCTTAGAAAATCAGAGTGTCTTTCATAGAAGGTATGTATATCAAATCTTTCGGTGCAAAGAAACTAAATCCTTAAGCAAAATAGGAATTTATGGTTCACATAACTGTAAAGTCCAGAGGTAGATCTGACGTTAGTTGTGGCTGAATTCTCTCCACCTGGTGGTAGAGTTGGCTGCCGCTTCCTGGTCTGCATCATCTTTAGAGGCTTGGGATGCCAGAGAGAGCATCCTCCACAAAAACCCCCAGGAGAACTCTGGTGGCCCAGCCTGGGTCTTGTGCTGCTCCTTCTTGGAGCAATCACTGTGCGTGTGTGTTGCCCAGAGGAGGCGGGAAGGGAGGTGGCAGAGAGTGAATGGAGGACTCTGGGCAAGTCTGGATCTCACCTTCACTCCTCGCCAGGACGACACAGACCAAGAAGAATCACTGGGGAAGAGGGAGGGCTGGCCCCGCCAAAGGAAAGAACAACAGGCAGGTAAAGCTCTTCAGTGTGCTTATTCAAACCTTTTATATCTAAGCACATTCAGAATGTGGGGGGAGAGACTAATTTAATTTGTTGTCTGAATTCTTTATATAGAAGAAATCTATATTTAATTTTCTGTTTAAAAATGTTTTTTCTTTATATGTAAATTTTCTGTTTAAAAGATAACTTGCAGATTCTGAATTAGTGAAGTCTACCTTAATGAACTCAATTTGTTGTACAACTTGGTAACCGATAATATTAATGGCTAACATTTATTGAGTGCTTTAGTTCTAGAAATTATTCTGAGGGTTATATATGTAATATCTCATCTAATCTTCAAAACAACCCTAATATGGTAGGTACTATTACTACTGCCATTTTACAAGTGAGGAAATTGAGGCACTGAGAAATTAAGTATCCTGTCCAAGCCTATACACAGTAAGTGGTGCATCCAAGATTCCATTTCCAACCCAGGCAGCCTCTAGAGCTCATGCTCTGCTTTTTTTTTTTTACCCTCTTTATTGGAATGTAATTGCTTTACATTGTTGTGCCAGTTTTTGCTGTACAACAAAGTGAATCAGCTGTATTTATACATATATCCCCATCTCCCCTCCTTCCCGCGACTCCTTCCCACCCTCCCTTTCCCACCCTTCTAAGTCATCACCAATCATGAGTTGATCTCCCTGTGTTATGCAGCAGCTTCCCACTAGCTGTCTGTTTTACATTTGGTAGTGTATCTACGTCTATGCTACTCTCTCACTTTGTCCCAGCTTCCCCTTTTTTCCCCCTGCCCCCACCACCGTGTCCTCAAGTCCATTCTCTGCATCTGCATCTTTATTCTTACCCTGTCACTGGGTTCATCAGTGCTGTTTTTTTAGATTCCATATATGTGAGTTAGCATACGGTATTTGTTTTTCTCTTTCTGGCTTCCTTCGCTCTGTATGACATCCACTTCACTACAAAGAGCTCAATTCCATCCCTTTCTACGGCTGAGCAACATTCCATTGTATGTATGTGCCACCTCTTCTTTACCCACTCCTCTGTTGATGGGCATTTAGGTTGCTTCCGTGTCCTGGCTGTTGTCCGCAGTGCTGCAGTGAGCGTCGGGGTGCGTGCGTCTCTGGGGACCAGGGCTTCTCAGGGTACGTGCCCAGCAGTGGGCCTGCCCACGCGCCTCTTAGCAGGTGTGCCGCGTTGCTGCCGAAGCCCATATTACACCTCCGTCGTCCACTGTTTGTGCTGCTCTCTGCGTGTTTTTGCTTTCGTTGTCTTTTTAGCACACGCGTAGTGAGAGCCCTGCCCTCTGCCCTGGCCCGCAGGGCTGTGCGTGATCTGGCCCCCGCCTACCGCGCTAGCGTCATCTGCCACCGTCCCCCTCGCTTGCTCCTCGCTCTTCCTCAGGTGTGAAGCCCAAATTCATGCAGACCTTAGAATCTTCACACGTTCTGTCCTTTCTGCCTGAGCTGCCCTTTCCCCGGATCACCGTCTAGCTTTCTTTATTTTTATTCAAGTCTCTGTCTGATCTTGCCTCCTCTATGATCACTCTGTAATCCCTTTCCTCTTTTACTTTTCTTCATGGCATGTATCATTCTTGAAATTATCTATATCTTTGTTATTATTTTTGTCAATCCTCCTTTCCACTAGAATGCAGACTCCACGAGGGCAGGGATTTTGTCTGTCTTGTTCATGACGTGTTCCTGGTGTCTAGAGCAGTGCCAGGCACACACAGCAGGTGCTCTACTTACTGAATGCATAAACTTAGTTCCTCCCAGGAGTCCTTGGGGCAGTAAGGCAGGAAATATTATACCCTTTTTATGGTTGAGATGGTCTCAGAAAGATGAAATACATATCTCAAGTGTATTGGCTAATGAGTGGATGGGACTAAAGTGAGACTAAACTCCCTCCCCCTTCACGCTCAGGCCTGGACATTTATTTTTCACTCTGCCTCCATGGTCCGCCTGATGTCATCTGTTTTTCTCTTCTCTGCCTCCAGATTGGTTATAAAACATTTCTGAAATTACTGTCTGCATAAGTCATCACAGTAACCAAACCACAGCTAAGATGGACTATAGTTTGAGAATTCTTAAGTTAGTGATACTAACATTTGTTGTCTCTTGATGTGATTTTTCTACGGCTAAAACTTTGAAATATTTGTAAATTTGTGTCCTTTTCTCCCTCTCCCATTCCGTATGTGGTTAGAATATTTAGCTAAACCCAAATGTTTGCGTAACTTGTAAGAATTATTTTATTTATTCAGTGTGGATTTGAACTCCACCCTTGTATTTACTGGTATAAGTCACTTCCTTTCTCTGGGCCTCAGTTTCCTCATTTACTAAATGAGGATAATAGTACCTACCTCATAAGGCTGTGCTGCTGATGAAATGAGATTATGTTAAGTGCCTGACAGTAGCATCAGCTCAGTAAATAGCAGCTATGAGCTGAACCGCTATGTTCTAAGCATTCCTTGATGTGAGAATGCAATGAACAAGCCAGATATGAGCCCTCCTCTCTTAGAACTTTCAGTCTTACAGGGAAGATAAACAAATAAACACAACATATGTCAAGTACTCTAAGGGGGTAGGTAGGAGAATGTCATCCTTGGAGTTATTCTGGACACCCTCCTCTCATACCCCACATCCAGTCCGTCAGCAAATCATGTCAGCTCTACCTGCACAAAACATCTAGAATTAGACCACATCTCACCACCTCTACTGCTGGCACTCAGGCCTTGACTGGCTCTCACCTGGTTTACTCAAATAGCCTCCTACTTGGTCTCCCTGCTTCCACCCTTGTCCCCTGCAGTTTATTCCCCACAGAGCACCAGGGTGATCCTGGTAAAATCTAAGTCAGATCATGTCATTTGTTGTTGGCAGAGTAATACCCTCCCCAAAGGTGTCCTGCTTCAATCCCTGGAACGTGTGAATATACCACCTCACATGACCAAGGGACCCTGAGATGTGGCTAAGGATCTGGAGATGCAGAGATTATTCTGGATTATTCAGGTGGTCCCAGCCTAATCACATGACTACTTAAGAGTAGATCACTCTTCCTGGTAGTGATCAGAGGGAGACGCGGCTGCAGA
Source organism: Hippopotamus amphibius kiboko (assembly GCF_030028045.1). NCBI lineage: Eukaryota > Metazoa > Chordata > Mammalia > Artiodactyla > Hippopotamidae > Hippopotamus > Hippopotamus amphibius. The sequence continues at coordinate 169,215,540 of NC_080191.1, read as the reverse complement.
AGAATGGACACACAGCCCTACGCTACTGGCTTTGAAGACAGCGGGAGAGGGCTGATACAGAGGCCTGGCAATACTCTTATTTTCAGAAATTTTTACTATGTATCTAGTTAAAAATGAGCTAGATGGTTCAAAATGAAATAGCACAAGGAGTCTTTGCTTATGTGCATGGGCCTCTTAAAACTGCAGGTTGTGACTCATTCGTGGGTCATAAACCAATTTAGCTGGTCAAAAAAGCTTTTTAAAAATAACAGAAGGAGCTCCCTGGCAGTCCAGTGATAAGGACTCCGTGCTCTCACTGCTGAAGGCCTGAATTCAACCTCTGGTCAGGGAACTAGGAGCCTGCAAGCTGTGAGCCATGGCCAAATAAATAAATAAATAATAATGATAGTAATAACAGAAAACAGAGCATAGCATTTGGAAAGGGTAATACTGTGTCATGCCATGTGTGCTTCAATCACACGTGTGTCTACATTTCACTCATGCTCATTGCTTACGAGGTTAAAGGTATTTCTGACCATGGGTCCTGGTTTCACAAGTTTGAGAAACACTGCTTCAGGGGACCTGTTCAGACTCTTGTTCTGCAAGCAGGCTGTGCCACACGGGGTGAGTCGTTTACAGGCTCCTGAAGGTTCTTTTTTTTTTTTTTTTTTCCCATATGGAAAAAATACTATATTGAATTGCTATCTCATGTTTTTGCAAAAATCAGTTCAGGGAAGACAAAAGACAAATGTGAAAAGCAAAACTACACAAATTCTACAAGGCAGTAAAGAATGTATGACTTTGAGTAAGAAATGGTCCCTCCGCTACCATGAAGCCAACGTGTATCCAGCTTTATAAGATACTTTTCAAAAATAGTTACTTCCAACAGGACATGGGTGACAACCCATAACCTCTTATAACTTTCAAACTCCCCTCCCCAAAAAGTCAACAACGTCTGTTGCTGCCAACAAATAGGAAGAGTTTTCAGAAAGGGTGACTATTTCACATGAGGCACAGAAGAGCTTTTCACAGGTCAACTCTGACATGGAGGAAAGGAACTAAAAACTCCAGGACGTTAGTGAGATGATCCACAAACTACAAACAGGAGTCCTGGCTCTCTTGAGCAGCACCATCTTGATGTCATCACCAGAAAGCCTGAGGATTGTTACCTGACGCAGCTGACTCTAGGGGTGCCAAGGCCGCATCATGACTCGGTTTCTGGAAGTCACGGATGTGCTGATGGCGTCAGGAAAGGAGAAGACATGAAATTGTGCTTCCCCACACGGTAAGGCTTCTGAGCCATAGTGGCTGTCATGTATGAATGTCAGAGAATCTCTCTCAAGAACCAAGAATAATCTTCAAATACAAGGACAGAAAATTCTATTCCCTCCACTTCAGTCCAGCTTCTGAAACATTCTACCAGTGGTTACTTGCCCTTTCCACAAAAGACAACAACAAAGTGTCTTGTGTGCTGACAACATAACTTAAAAAGAAATCTACATTTTTACAAAATTTGATTTAAAAAAAATAGTATTTCAAACAGCAGAGTCACTAGAAGTACAGAGCTATCCAAAAAGTACACTTCACTTGGCATCCCCGGTGCCTTCTGCTTTCTGTGACTGGACTGTGGAGGCATCTCGATTTTTTGCAGGGTTGTTCCCATCCTTGCTGCCTTCTGCTTTTCCCTTTCTGCCTTTGGCCGGCTTCTCTCCCTTCTTTGCAGGGGCCTTTTTGGGCCTGGGCTCTGGTTTCGGAGGGGCAGGTTTAGCAGACAACCGTGCCGATCTCCTCTGTGGCTCATCCTTCACCTTTGCTTTGTCACCTTTAGCATCTGCTTTTGCCTTTCTCTTGGGCATGGTGGCAGCAGCGCCTGGCAGATGGCTCTTCCAGCCCCAAGGGTTCTTCTGTCTTCCTCACTGCTCCTAGAAAGACTTCTGTATTTCTGAGTGGTATAGAGAGGATTTGCATTGAGCACCTGCCAAACTTGCTGTCTTGCTAACAAGGGAAACTATAAGATCATAAAAGCATGGGTCTTTCAGAGAAGGTATGAAAATGGAGGCGTAATAGGGCTGGGGAAGGGATGCCTATACAAGCTGCCCGAGTCTCGCGGCCGTCCGAGGGGCGCGAGGCTCCCAGCTGCGGGTCTGCCGCGCAGGTGCCCTGGGCTGGGGCAGGGCCGGCGCGGACAGTGGGCAGGCGAAGAGACGCCGGGAGCCGGGCGCTGCCGGGAACCTCCTGAAGGTTCTTATGGCTCTGTAAGAGCACGTCTCCCGACACAGGAGGGCCTCCCTGTTTGGTTGTGCGGCCGTATGTCTTGCTGTAAGCTACAGTGAGTTAAAAGGCAAAACCCAACCACTCTTGGAGGGACGGCCCCAAGGAAGCAGTTGGCAAAGCACAAGCCAGAGCAGAGCAGCTGCGGGAGGCTGATTTCAGATCCCAAAGTACCTCGTGTTTCCAAGTTAGGGAGTGGGAGGAAGGATGGGGAGGTGTGACTTGCTTATCTCCACAGTGCCACCCACCTCGGCTGCCTTCAGGAGTCACGTGGACACGCTGCCGACAACTCTGTGGCAGTGCCCTTGCCCACCCGGCCGCTTTCAGCTGCCAGTGATGGAATCAGCTGAGGAGAACAGTGAGGGCTGGTGCGTCCGTCAGAAGACTGCGGGTCTCTGCATGCCTGATGGCCATCTCTGGGGAACTTCTTTGCCGGGAGTTGCCTGGCAGCTCAGCTGTTCCGTGGGGGAGGGGAGGGTTGACTCTGGCTAATTATGTGTATGTAGCAACTTAACCAGTGCCGGTGTGATACACACCCCTTTCGTCAGTGGCGGCATGCCACGGGCACTAGCCCACCTATTAGTTTTGCTCTTAACACATCTTCTAATTCTCTGAGAGAGGCAAGAGGCCAGAGTCAGAACTGTGAGGGCCTGGAGTCCTGGTGGTGGAGATGAGAGGAGCTGGACAACTTCTGTTCTTTGAATGCAGCCATGTTGTGACCAACCATGTAGAGATCACAGCACACTGAGCCCCAGGTGCGGAGGGGGCTGTTAACCCCTTGGACTCCTGGACTCTGCTACTTCTCTAACAGTTTATTCAGTCTTCTCGATGTTGTACTAACTTGACATCATCCTCCCCCTTGCCTTCCCAGAGCATACATGTCTGGTGTTTGAATGTATAGTTTCGGATTTATAGCATTTGGGCAAGCATTTGTTTTGGTAAGGCTATTAGCAACATCAATATTACATTTGAAAAAAGAATACTTCCCTTGTAATGTAGGTCTGTACCTTGATATAGGACAGTGTGTTCAAAGGAACTAATAAACAGGTAAAATTCATCAGTTCCTCCCTCTTCTTTTTCTTTTTTTTAAAGCAACAACAACAAGAAGCCACTCTGTCACCAGGAGAGATAAAGGAATGAGGTAGGTAGCTTCTTAGCTTTTCTAGTAAGGGACATATTTGGCTCTATTCCTACTGTTCATAACAATGGAAAAAAATGTTTTTAATTTCAGCCATGGAAATCCATAGCTTGGTTTTACCTAGCAATACCAACTTTAGCACAGGAAGGAAGAAGAGGAGGAAGAAGAGAAATTTATTTCTGTTGCCTTCTACTTCCCTAATGCTTCTGCCCAGAGGCAGTTAAAGGCAAAAGACAGATATTCAGAAGACAAGCAGTAAATATTCTGCTGAAGGTCACAGCTGGCACTTGGTAGGTAAGGAAAGAAGCAGAGAAGCCCAAGACGTGAGAGCCCCTAACATCCACAGGAGCAGGAAGGAGACCTACCCTTCACTGCACACCCCTTTGTACATGTGCAAATGCTCAAAGTATTTAAATCATAAACAACAGCAACGCATCTAAAGTCCCCCAGTATTTGGATGAAAGCTTCATTTTCATATTTGGAAATACCAAACTTTCTTTAAAAAGGAAACAGGGTATGTGTTTGAGGCCCACTAGAAGGAAGTACCTAAATGTCCTTGTGATAATACCACATCCTCATGTGTAAGCACTTTCAAAGCCATGAATTCAGCACTAAAGAGAGGGTTCAGTGGACGTGCGTGTGAGTTGGCTAACAGGTAATAGGAACAGAAATTAAGCTTGTATAGACTTCTCTTGGAACTCAGGAAAATGTTTCTCTTCCCTGACTTACTGGTATGAACTCTTTCCTCAGTTAATTGGAACAACATAACAGTGTATTTTGTTTTTAACCTTGTCCAAAAAAAAGAGAGCGAGAGAGAGCCAAGGTTCTTAGCATAACTTTTTATTCTCTTCCCCATAGTTTTCATTTTTTAAAAAACTTTCATTTTAACTGCCTTATTATTTAATATTTTCTCAATTTAAGAGATATGCAGGATAGACATGATTAAAATAGAGCCAATAGGTAAAATTTGAAACCCTTCAGGGTTTACTTTTCTTGGAATAATAGGTCTGAAGACTTTTTTTCCAATTACAAACGTAATATATATGTTTACAAAGAAAGGAGATACAACATAAAGGAATAATCCAAAACAAAATAATCGCTGCTAATATTGGATTTATTTCCTTCTCTCCTTTTTTCCCAAGAATGACATATCATATTCTACTGTATGGTTATACAGTAGAATATGTAATTATTGTAATTTATTTAACCCATCTATTAGTAAAAATTTAGGATATATCCCTTTTTCTTTATCCAGAAATAACACTGCAGAAAACTTGTATATATACATGTCTCCCATCCTTTTCTTAAGATAAATCCAAAAGGTAAATATATTTAGCACTTTGATACACATTGCCAAATGGTCCTTCAGAAAAGTGCTGTGTTTCTACAGTATGTAAGAAACTCTATCCACACAATCTCCCCACTGTTTACTTAATTTGTCCTCCTTATACACGTTTCCTGTTTCCTTTTTGAAGGTAGTTTATCTTCTCATGCACCACAGCTTTCAGAACTGTGTGGTATAGCCAGTTATACTTCTTTAAAGAACAGGCATTTTCTTACGTGTTGCGTACGGCAGAGGGAAGGCTGCAGAGCTTGGATCTGCCTGCCTCCCTGGGCAACAAGGAAAGCCATCTCTCACAGGTGTGCCCGTCACTTATTGGATATTAAATATTAAATGGTCCCAACTATCTGCCAGGTTCTGTGCCACATGATAGGGGCACAGTGGTGAGCCAAACGGGAGTTGCTGCTCCCAGGAGATTTGCCCTCTAATGGGTTGTTTCCTAAGACATTCTTTTTCATATTTACCGTCTGAGAGGGGAGGAAAAGGTATATCTTTCTAATTTGCATGTATTTGATTTCTGAATTCAGTAATTTTGTATCCATTTGTCTTACTTCCAGTTTGTTAATATGACCATTCTTGGTCTTTCCCTTCTTTTTCTTTCTGATTTGTCAGGGGTAACCACATTGATCCTTTGCCGTAGTGATAGACACCAGTGCCACTTCTTTGTCCTTGCTGACCAGGCCCTGACTGTGCTCAGGTGCCAGGTGACCAGCACCCATGGAGCTGGACTTGGTTCCTGGGCTCTTAGGGGAAGCGGGAAGCAGTGCACCGAGCCTGGGCTCTGGCATGTGATCCCCGTGAAGTCTGACAAGTGCACAGATTGCTTTCGCTGCACCTCCATTTCTTCACCTATAGAGTAAAGGGACTGGACAAAACAATGTTTTTAGTTTCCTCTTCTGTCTGTGACTTGTGACCAAGTCTGGGGTGGCTGCTTCTCACTGGCCAAGCCTAGGTCACAATCCCTCCTCCCCTGTGTGAGGAGGGCTGGGAAAGAGAATGACAGCCGTTCTGGCCTTGATGGTGGCAGGTCGGCTCTGCTGAGTAAAGTGGAGGAGTCCCCAGACACCCAGGGCATTCCAAGATGGAGTGACTCTGTTAGTTTGCTGTGACTGCCATAACAGAAACATCACAGACTGGGTGGCTTAAACCACAGAAGTGTATTTTCTCACAGTTCTGGAGGCTGGAAGTCCAAAACCAAGGTGTTGGCAGGTATCTCCTGAGGCCTCTTTCCTTGCCTTGCAGGCAGCTGCCTTCTCCCTGTGTCCTCACTTGGCTTTTTCTCTGTGTGCCTGCATCCCTGGTATCCCTTCCTCTTCTTGTAAGGATATCAGTCATACTATTAAATGAAGGCCCCACCCTTGTGACTTCATTTAACCTTCATACCTCCCTAAAGGCCCTATCTCCAAACACAGTCATGTTCGGAGGTACTGACAGACAGGGCTTCAACATATAAATCTGAAGGGAACCCAGTTCAACCTCTAACAAGGCAGGAGCCCAGTTGGGGTGCTATTTAGAATAATCGTGGCAAGGGATATTGAAGGCCTGAACCAAGGCAGTGGCACTGAGGACTGGAAGGTGGGCACGAATTCAAGAGCTATTGCACAGGAGAAAGTTAACAGGGCCTGAGCATCAATTACATGTGGTCGTTATGAGCGAGGACGTCCAGGAAAGCACTCAGAGATGGACCACAGCCAAATCAAGACGTTAGGAAGCAAATGCTTAGAAACTTTGGTGTTTTGGATCTATGGGGTTCGTGGCTGGGCAAAGAGTATGTCTTCTTACCATGTAATAAAGGCAGGAATGTGGGAAGGGGCAGAAGGAAGGAAGAAGAGCAGAAGAAGGTACAGATTGTGCTGAAGTATAAACCCAACAGGACCTGTGCTGGGTCCTGGAGTTACAAAATGAACGTGAGGTAGCATCAGTGAGGAAGATTCAGTTCTGAAGGCTGCCCATCAGAACCATCTGTGGGACGTATGCCCTGGCCCACCTCTGGAAAATTCAGTACGTAAGGCCCACAAGTCTACATTAAAGCAAACAGAGAACGACACTGAAGGTGATTCTGTTGTATGGCCAGGGTGGAAAACCTCCCGATGAATCAGGCATCGTAGGGCACTTTTATGTATATCTTACTTAATTCTCACAATCACTGTAACATACAAGTGTTGTTATCTGAGCTCATAATCTGGTGGGGAAACATATAGATGTGCACAAGTAATCATGGAGATATGAATAAGAAAAAGATCATTTGGGGAGAGAAATACATCTATTTATTCAATATTCATCAGGCGCGTAGTAAGTGCCAGGCACGGGGCTAGGTTCTAGAACTAAAAAGATGAAAAGAACATAATGTCACCACTCAACAGCTCCAGGTCTGAAGAGAACATGGGTTTAAAAATCTCAAATTATAACACTGAACTCTATTCTAATGGGAGTTATGTGCAACAGGTGACACAAAGGAGAAGTCATGTCACGTGGTGGGGAAGCACCTGAGCAGATTCCATTTAAGCCAACCTGCAAATAATGAATTGGAGCTGACCAGGCACACAGAGGGAGGAGGCCCACTCAGGCAGAGGAAACATTGTATACCAAGGTGGGGCTGAGAAAAAAGCACGGGGAAGCCACTGAAAGAATCCCTTTGTGGATGGCTGAACCTGTTTGGAGTAGAGAGACTGGCAGCAAAGAAAGTAGGAAAGGGGGCTTCCCTGGTGGCGCAGTGGTTAGGAATCCGCCTGCCACTGCAGGAGACACGGGTTTGATTCCTGCCCCAGGAAGATCCCACGTGCCTTGGGGCAACTAAGCCCGCGTGCCACAACTGCTGAGCCTGCGCTCTGGAGCCTGTGAGCCACAACTACTGAGCCCTTTTGCTGCAACTACTGAAGCCCACGTACCTGGAGCTTGTGCTCCACAACAAGAGAAGCCACTGCAATGAGAAGCCCTCACATTGCAACAAAGAGTAGCCCCCACTCACCACTAGAGAAAGCCCGCGTGCAGCAATGAAGACCCAATGCAGACAATAAAAAATAAATAAACTTATATATAAAAAAAAGAATGTAGGAAAGGTTGGCAGGTTGACAGGACCTTATTTATGAAATTAAGGAATCTGGAGTTTATCCTACAGATCTGTGGTTTTCAAATTCTATTCAGTAGAGCTGTGAGAACTCCTTGGAGACTGCCAGTGGGTCAGCTGGGAATGGGGAGTGGGGCCAGGTGGGTGGGGGTCTGGGTCTCCCACTTCTGATTCAACCACACCAGCTCTGCTTTCATCCATTAAATAGTGGGCACTGGTGAAAGCCTTTTTCTTTTAAACAAAGGGTCCCATGATTAAGGAAAGCTTAAAAACTATAGCTTTAAATGATGACAAACTATTGAAGAATTTTAAGCAGAAGAGTGCTGTGAGTTTCCAAGGTGAAAGAGTTGCCAAGAGTGTCAAGTGCTGAAGAGATGTCAAGAAAAATAAGTACTGGAAAGTGTTCTTTGGCTTGGCAATTGGAAAGCGACCTTATTGAAAACAGCTGATGGGGGTGGGTAGGGCATGGAGAACAGAACGCAGAGGACAGTGGAATGTACGGGAGGAGAAGATGTGGCGACTGTGCTCTTGAGACTCTTAGGAAGCAATGGAGGGAGATTTGGCAATAGCCAAATACCCCACTCACCTGTCCCCCTTCTCTGCTAACTGATCCCCTAGCCACACGCTCACAGGGGCAGGCTTCTGGAAGCTGTGTCTGTATGTGGCTGTCCCCTTGGTGTGGTCAGTTGGCCCTTGATGGCGTACATCATCCAAGCTGGGCCTATACTTCCCCCAAGAAATTGAGAATTTGGGTCAAGAGAGAAAACTCTTTCTCTCTAGTTGGCTGGTTAATCTCAGGAGCTGGGCCTGGGCAGTCAAAAGAAGTGGGCTTCAGGTGTGCAGAAGAACAAAGCCAATGTGTGGAAAGGACAGAGGGGAGGGAGCATCCAGGCTTTATACGGCCTGGTTCCAACTACTTCTCAAGGTCCGCGGAAAGCCTGCCACCCCCATTCCAGGTGAAATCATCCTATTTTATCACGAACTCTTTATTTTTGCCTTACTCAGTTTCTCTTACCACAAAAAAGATCCTTTCTGATACAGCGGATATATGCTTCTATTTCTCTTTTCTTCAAAGAGAAAAGAAAGGTCAGTGGAGAGGAAGGGTGAGGATACCGAGAAAGAACTTTTCTCAGAGGAGAATGGAAGGGGGAAGAGATACACTTTCCTCTGAGATAAGTGGGTAAGAAGTAAGGAAGATGGGAATGTAGATGAGCATGTGGGGCAGGGCTGGAAAGAGTACTCCTACCTAATGACTCCTGTTTTCTTTGTGAAGAGGCAAACTTATCTACAGATCAAGGAGGGGTGGGCCACAGCATGGGTGGCAAAGTTTGGGAATAGCCATTGTGTCCGTGTGTCAGGGATGTGGCAACAGATAAACAGTACAAAGACAGCTGAAACACCTAAGTATGTAGTGTCCAACTCTTGAACGACTGAATGCAGTGATACGGTCTCCGGCCTAAAAGCCTTCACCTCTTACCTACCCAGCCCCCGTTAACATACAAACTGGATCACATCACACTCTTCTGCGTCAGCTCTTCCAGCGGCTCCACTGCTTTCAGATATTGTCTCCAGTATTGCTCAAGAGCTGGGGGGTGGCGTGGACGGCATCATAAAGGAAATCTGTGCATTGATCCAGCGCCGGGCGTGTGACATAGACAGCGGATGACCTAGGGAGAGGTAGGGGGGATGGTTTAAAAAAAAAAAGTTGTTGAAGTGGAGAAGGAAGAACAGACAGGTGGATACCAACAGCCTGAAAAAGAGAGTCCTGGGGTCGGGGCTTGGGGTGTGAAGTGAATGTGTGTGAGTGAGACAGACAGCAGGGAACACTGAGGGCTGAGCTTGTGCATGGAATGTTCTCGGTGAGGCAACGTTTCATGTGGGAACATTTAAGGACTTTCTGGAGTGACCTATTCTGAGAAAAAGAGACAAGCTTTCTTCTCTGTGAATGGAGACACCTCCCACCATCACCCAAACCTGAAACCTGGAGTTATCCTGGGAGTTCAGTCTTCATTTCCTCCCTCACATTCAGTTGGCCGTCAGAACCTTTTAATTGTATTTCCTAAACATCTCTTGACGGCAATTGCCTTGATCGAAAACCTCAAAATTGCTTACTGTCAGTCTTGATGGCCCCACCCCCTTGCCCCACTCTCCTTTCAAATTCAAACCAGATCTCACTCCCAGGCTTAAATTCTCCCAGTGGGTCCTCATCGCCTTAAGATACAGATTCCTTAGTGTGGCAGACAAGGTTCTTGGTATTTGGTCACCATTTACCTCTGTGCTTTAGTTTAGTCACACAGTTCTCTGTGATTAAAGGTCCTTGGAAAGACCTTCCACACCTTCTCTTGGATCTTACTTTTGCAAGATCCCTCATATCTGCGGAGAGAATGTATGAGAAACCTTATTTCCTCCACCAGGAGAAATGGCCGTCAGAGTACGGGCAGCCGCTTGCACATGCTGCTGGCCCAGAACTAATCACATGTTTTCCTCTCTGGTCTGACAGCTCAAAACGGGAGACACTGTTTATTTCACCTGTAAACCTCAGAGCCTACCACAGGGTTTGGCCAGAGTACACGCTCAGTGGATATTATTGAATGAAAAAGGAATGACTTAATGTTGAAATCTCCTTAGCTGAGGGTAGGAGTTGGGGTGGAAGATTGTGAGTCAGAGGCCAAGGTCTTAGATGAGAGTTTTCGAGCTGTGCTCTATGGGACCTGGCCATTGACACCTTTGAGGGAAATGCCTTGTCCAGTAGTCAGCTGTCCTGCATCCCCTATCCTGACCCCATTCCTGTACAAATGATTAAGTTGAGTGATCCTGCCCTGCTCTCAGCTTGCCAGGGACCTGTGTGACCTGTCATGAAAAGATGAGCTGGGTGAATCAGATTTTCTCCTGGCATCTGGGAATTGGAAAACAGATTAAAATGATAAGCTCCAGGAGCATAGGTTGAAAGGATACCTCAAGAATTGTCAAGAAATATTTAGCAGAAGTTGCAGCATGGCCCTGAGACATTTTTATGACCTGTGCAATGTTTTCTAATATTTTGAACGGGTTGCCAACGTTTGAGAATTGGAAGGTTTCACATTGAAATCTGGCTAATTGGTTTCTCTTGTAAAATTCAAAAGTCTGATATGGCAAAAACTGAAGCCGAGCAGAACACAGGGCACATGCTTTTCCCTTCACCATGGCCTCCCCCACGCCATGTGCTTACACCTGGCCAGCCTCATTCATTTACATTATCTACTTGGCCCCTATAGCCATCTGACAACGAACCTGAAGGAACAAATAGCAATGAGGGTTTATATGCAAGCCAGGTTCACAGAGAAACAGAATCTCTAAGAGAGCAGAGAGGAAACTGGTGGGAGCTGGGGAGTAGGCGAGAAAGAGAAGATACAGCTGCTGAAAGAGGGAAACCAGTGCCCAGAGATGCCTGAGTTTCTGGGCTTCCCAATTCCAGTACCTGCTCACAGTTAACTTCATCATAACTCCCTTTTCTTGAGATAATGTGCAATGCAACCAGCCAAGCTAAGGGAGGGAGCTACTAGGAAGTTGGTTGGTAATGGCAATGAGGCAAGTAAGACAGTGGTATAGTGAGATGACATTAGCCTCAAAGCAGAAGAAATTCTTACATGAAGGTGGAATATCAATTACAAGTTGCTGTCAACAGTTAGACTCTTGCTGACTATGTATCCTGGCCCAGAAGGATCAGAGAGTGGGGACAGAACAACCTCTGTCAGAGGATATACAGTCAGAAGTATTCTCAGAGGAAATCAGAAGCATTCTGGGAAGGACTGTGGGTATGCAGGGGTTCTGAGGGTTTGGAGGAAGGAACTGGGATGTCTGGGGAGAAGACATTTGGAAGGGATTTAAGTTTTGATCATTTACATCATCTAAGAGTATAGACTGGGCTTGGTAACGAACTTTCATTGTGTGTTGAAAAGGGCTATTTCTGCAAACAGAGAAGGCTTCCTGAAAGAGGTGGCATTTGAGCTGCATTTTAAAGAGGAGATGAAAAGGAAGTGCTTCACAGGCAGACGGAACCACAACTGCAACGGTCGAATTCTAAAGGGAGAGTGGGCAGTTTGCAGTTAAGAGTCTGGCATCATGGGGCCTGAGTCACTGAGCAAGTTATTTTTATATCTTGGGGCCTTGGTTTCCATTATTATAAGAATAATAATATTGTATTTCTTCTATTCTAAGACAATGTTCCTACCCTATCTCACTTTTAATATGTCTCTATTTAGGGCATATCTTACAATTGACACCCCAAACTGCGACAGTGTTATCATTCCTGGGTGTATGTAAATGTAGCCAACCACAGAAAGGTGTTCATTTGATGCGTAGCTTAGTTGAGCTGTCTGCACTGATGGTGCCATGTGGCTGAATTTTAATCCGAATCTCAAAGTGTCAGGTGTCTTCCAAAAGGTTACATTGTATTGAAGCATTGAAACAATAAGGTACTGTATATACAGATTAGTTGTCATGCATCAGGAATACAATTAAATGTAGAAAAGGCCAACCCTGTAAATTTGACATTGAAGTTATAAATCTAGAAGAGGTTGTCTTGACCAACTGAAGTGCCTGAGGACAGTGAACGTTTAACTGTCAATAGTTTCCAGTTATTAGGAGAAGCTGCATAGATTCTAGGGGTATGCAATTCAATTAAAAAAAGAAATCAAGTTTATAAGCAAAGAAGAAACATATAAAACGGCTCCTACGAAATGTCTCAAAAGTATGCTGTTAATTTCTAAAGGTGATGAAGAGCTCAAGATATAACCATAGGTTATGAAAAACAGCATGCCATCATGCTCCACTGAAGCCGGTGGTCAGAAGAGTTACGTACGACTGTAGGCGGTGGAGGTGAGAAGACTTAAACGTAACCTCTGACGACGGCACTGAAGAAGAGCGTAAAGTAGGATAACGGCCAACATTTACTGAATGATCACGACGTGGCACCGCGTGACAGGCCTTCAGAGTTCGTTTCTATCCAGCCCCGGGGACAGCTCTGTCAGATCAGCGGCGTCCCCCTCCTGCTCAGCGGGAGAGCCGGAGGGCAGATCCAGGACGTCCACCTCCAGGGCCTCCCTGCGCAGCCCCACGGATGCGGGCTGCAGGCCGGGCTTCAGCGTGCACACTTGCACACACGTGCGCGTGGTACTTTTTCCCGCCTGCCACGCGTCCGTGGCGTCCAGGCCTCGGAAGCGCGGGGCTGTGGGGTGGTGCTGGGGTCAGGTGGCGAGCAGGCGGCCGCGGCTCGGAGGCGAGTCCTGCGCCGCGGGCGGACCCCGCCGTCCCAGGGCCGGCCGAGGCCGCCGAGGGCAGGGCGTCTCCCGCGGCCTCCGGAGCGCGGGCTGCAGGCAGAGCGCCCCGCCTCCCGCCCGCGTCCCTCGCCCACCCCCAGCGCAGCCCCTCCGGAAAGGACCCCCCGGCTGCGTGAGGGTGTGCGCCCGGGGGCCCCTTCTGACCACGGCGTGAGGAAGCCCGCGAGCGAAAGACGGCTTCTGCTACTAAGGCTGCCCTCGCCCTTCTCCCGGCCTCAGTTTCTCTGCGCTACAAGGAGGCGGGGCCCTGGGCCCTCTCTTCCTTTTACAGTCTCAACGCTTTGAACCTCTTCAGGCGTCTGCCAAGGCTGCCTCGCAGAGCCGCCGGCCCTCCTCAGACCCGCGGGCGGCGGCTCCCCCGCGCCGGCCGCCCAGCGGGGCGGGGCGGCAGGAGCAGCAGCAGAGGCGGGGGCTCTGGGGGACGCGCGGCGCGTAGCCACGTGACTTCCTTCCCGAGGAGCGTCCGCGCCCGGCCTCCCAGCAACCGCGGCGTCCCGCCTAGCGACGCTCGCGCATCCTGGTTGGCCCTCAGGGACTCCCGTGGCAAGGAGGCGCCCACGGTCGCGCCGCTCATTGGCTTGCGCTGCCGTCGCTCAGGCGCGTTGCCCGAGCGCCCGCAGGCGGTGCTACCGGAAGCCCCTCGCATTGGCCGCCGGGTCCGTGGCTGGCCGGCCGCAGCTGTCACTCCGGGGCCGTTTCCCTGAGGCCGGAGCTCCGCTGGGGGCGGGAGGAAGAGGGGCCGGACTGGGGCCTGACGAGCCGCCGCCGCCGCCGCCGCCTTCGAGGCTGCTATGCCCACCGGCAGACGCGCCCTCCGCAGCCCCGCGCAGCGCTAGTCGCGGCCGAGCGCCCGCCGTCGCCGTCCGGGTCCCCAGCGCGGCCGTCCCGCCGCCGGCCTCGGCTCCTCCAGCGCCGCCTGCGAGGCGAGGCGAGGCGGAGGCAGGATGAAGATGACGGTGGATTTCGAGGAGTGTCTGAAGGACTCGCCCCGCTTCAGGTAACCCGAGCGGCCGCCGGGCGCCCGGCCGGCCTCCCGCGGCGGTGGGGGCGTGCGAGCCGGGCCGCGGGCCGCGCGGGGCCCCGCAGTGCGCGCCCCCCGACGGGGCGGGCCGCCGCTCCCGACGCGGAGAGGGCACGGCCGGCGCGACGAGCCCCTGGGCGGGGTGGGGCGGGCCGGCCGGCCGGGGGACGCCGCCTCCCGTCCGGCTCCCTCGGCCTCTGCCCGGGGCGGAGCGCGCGGGCGGGCGGGCGCGCCGGCTGCGGGCCCCGGGGGTCGCCGCGGCCCCGAGGACGCGTGCCCTGCGCCGCGCGCTCCCGTCCCCTTCCTCCTGCGGCGCGTCCTTCGCTCTTGCTTCCGCTCTCTCCATGCCCACCCCCGCGCCCGCGCGTGCCCGGGGGAGCTCGCGGGGCCGCCCCTGCAGCTCGTTTGGTCCCCCTCTGCGCCTCTGCCCTCCCCTCACCCCGGGAGGAGGGGCGGGGGGCGCGCGGGGACGTGGGTGTCGCGGGTGGCGTGTCCCCTGCCGGGGCTCCAGGGAGGCGCGGGCGGCTGATTCGCACGGGGGGCGGGGGTGGGAGCGCTTTGACCGGGCGCGTCCTGTCCGCCGCGGTCCGAGGCTCTAGGCGCCCCTTTCCCCCCGAGCTCCTGGAAGGGGGCACCGCGGTCGGGAGGTGCCGGGCTGAGAGGTGAGGGCTCTGGGCACGGACGTAGGAGGGCCCTGGCGATCGCGTGTGCGTTCCTCTCCCGGCAGCGTCGGCCCGGGAGGGCCCCGATCCCCGGGGGACGCTCCCAGGGGACCTGTCACAGACACGGACGTGGTGGCACTGCGATTCGCGTGGGCCGGCCTCCCTCCCTCGAGAGGCGGCAGTCCTTGGGGTGTCCAGAGCACACGCTCTTTCGGTTTCGGGCATCGTAGGGCATCGTAGGAAACTCGTGAATTGTTTTGGAGAACGGAGTTTTGCTGGGTTGTGTTTTATTACAGCGCACTTATAGGGCTGTGCTTAGGCCTTAAAAGTAAGGCCTCCGAAGCTTCCGCTAGAGAGTGACCTGTCTTGAAAGCGTCCCCTGAACATGGATGTGTGTGCCCGCTGATCTCCAGGCCAAGCCTGCGGTGTGGAGTCCTGCATCCTCTGCTTGGGAACTGACCGTTCTCATCCTCAACACTGTTAGTTTGATTTGCCGTCTTCTTCTCAGTGAAAATCGAAGAAAACTATTGTAAAACGAAAGAACTCCTACTTCTAAGAGAACGTCCTTTGATTTTTGTTTGTTTTTTAAAGTGTTAATTTTATTTGGAGCTTAGGGCTGTTGCTTGTAAAAACGTGCACCTGGTTTGATTGTTGGTGGTGGTGGTAGTTTCTAAAACATATTGTGCGAGATTTGACAGACTCAGAGGAGATACAAATGGATGGTTTAGGACAGCTTTGCAAGTTAGATTCCGGGACTGTGTGGCAAAGGAAGTGATTTTTAAAGTGTACCTTTAAAAGTTGTACTTTTTTGGTGAAATTTTTATTAATGTGACCCAGCTATTACCGGATAATGATGTAATCACTGCATTTTTCGTCTGGAGAATGTACCTTTGTGCTCAGTTTGTTTCACATTTTAAGTTTCATTTAAAAAAAAATTTGAGAGAAGTGATTTGGAAATGCTTCTAATCACTGGTATTGGTCACAGACCATGTGCTGTCTTTGTGTTTGAAATAAAAGAATCATTGAATATAAAATAAAAGGAAAAGATACTGATTAAGCTGCATGGACTATTCCAGTGAACGTTTGTTAGACTTGAATATGATATCTATTCTGTATTACTTAAGATATTAGGGATATTCAAGAGGTGTTTCCAGTATTCCAGTTACTGTTGGCTGCAAATTGGGAAGAGAAACCAAGACTCAGAGAACTCCATTATCTTGTATACATTTGTGAGACTAGATTAGATTTGCAACAGAGGCAAGAATGCCAGGAAATAAAAGTCTCATCATTCAAATTCCTAATTTTTACAGTTTTCCAGTAACCTCGTTATTGTGTAGGTTTCTATAGCATTTGAAAATAATATTTCAGAAGTCTTTTTATTCACGTCTTATGTATAAAAGAAACTTTTAAGAGCGTTTTGCACTTTATGAGTGATGTATTGAAGTATTTTTATCAAAAGAGATTTGTGGCGGCTGGGCTTTTTTTTTAAAAATATTTTTTAGGGCTCGTTTTTTTGATAGCAAGGCAGTTGTACTATTTATTCCTTGTAGTGTCCTGATCTGCTGTGCTGTTTTAAAACTAATTCCTGTTTTTATTATCCTTCACAAATGAATCTTCTGGCATTTAAGTCTGGTATGTGGACATAACTGTCTTGAATCTTGTAGAATCAGTGTAAACTGGCAGCTCTTGCTGAAGAAAAATTTCACCAGTGTTCAAGCTTTAAACATTAACTTTCCTGTTAAACCGATAAGGAAAACAGGCGGAAGACAGGTTGAAATGGGGGAGAAGTATGTTGCAGTTGCAACATTGTTTTTAGTAATTTGAATAAAGTCAGCGGTTACTTTTACATTCCTGTGAACATTTTGTTTTGTTTTTGGATTGGAAGGCACATTTCTTTGGGTAATTTTGGGTTCCCTTAGTTTTTTAAAAACCAGTCTAAAGGTCAAAATCTTGTTCATTTAAAATCTGCAGGAAAGTGAATGCGTCTGAGTATAGTTTTTTAAAGTGAGAATTACCCATTTTGACCAACATTGGTTGAATAACTCTGAACTTGTTTGGGCCCTACATTGTATGTGTAGTTGCTCTTTAAAATTTTATAAAATTTTTATAAAAATTGTGCTTTTCCTTTATATAGGCATGTGGTTCACTCAGGAAGTGAATATTGTGTTTGAAACAAAAAGTTTAATTAATTAGTGCTTTTTGTACTGTGGAAGACTTTTGCTCTAATTCCTTGCTCAAATATAAAAATATTGAGTCTTTATCCAGTGCATTTATTTTTTAACCCTTAGCAGCATTTATTTTGCACCATTCTGAAGGTTTTTTGTTTTATCTATTTCAGATAGGATTTCTTTTCAGTAACTTAGGATAAAAATCTTAAAAAGATGTTTTAGGGTGAAAGGTTTTCTTAAGTGAAAGAGGAACTTCCCTGGTGGCGCAGTGGTTAAGAATCTGCCTGCCAATGCTGGGAACACAGGTTCGAGCCCTGGTCCGGGAAGATCCTACATGCTGTGAAGCAACTAAGCCTGTGAGCCACAACTACTGAGCCTGTGCTCTAGAGCCTGTGAGCCACAACTATTGAGCCTACGTGCCGCAACTACTGAAGCCCAGGCGCCGGTAGTCCGTGCTCCCCAACAAGAGAAACCTCTGCAGTGAGAAGCCTGAGCACCGCAACAAAGAGTAGCCTCCGTTCACCACAACTAGAGAAAGCCTGTGTGCAGCAATGAAGAGCCAACTCAGCCAATAAATTAAAGAAATATAAATAAATAGATAAATAAATAAATATATTAAAAAAATAAGGGAAAGACATTGGAATGAGAAAATATATATTCACACAAAAGCACACAGAGACACACACACGTATATAATGTTTTGCTATTTAGCTGGTGCCCATTCTGGCTGGTTTGCTGCTTTACCTTACATATTTAGAAAAGGTACACTCAAGAATTGGTACTTTATATACATGGAAAATACAATAGGCACGAGGTGAAAGAAAATGTTTTTTTTTTCAGAAGTGGTAGAGTGGAATTACAAAGTATCAATAGTTGTATCCTGAACCAAAATACAGTAACCCAGCTATTCCTCATTGCAGCTTCTAGTTCCTCATTTAACATAGTATCAGCTTAAGTTGAAATAAGGAACAACAAGCTTTTATAACATGCCAGACCTCATACTAGATACTTTTATAGCTACCATCTCATTTAATGTTAAAATATATTATGATGCAGGGATTATTATCTCTGTTTTTAAAATGTTTTAAAAAATACCAAACTGGATATTTTGAAAAGTTAAATTGACTTAAAAAAATAAATTTACTTATTTATTATTTATTGGCAGTGTTGGGTCTTTGTTGCTGCACGCAGGCTTTCTCTGGTTGCAGTGAGTGAGGGCTACTCTTTGTTGGGGTGCACAGGCTTTCTCATTGCAGTGGCTTCTGTTGCAGAGCATGGGCTCTAGCCTCATGGGCTTAAGTAGTTGTGGCACATGGGCTCTAGAGCGTAGGCTCCGTAGTTGTGGTGCACAGGCTTAGTTGCTCCACCGCATGTGGGATCTTCCTCACCCAGGGATCAAACCTGTGTCCCCTGTGTTGGGTTGGCAGGTGGATTCTTAACCAGAGCCACCAGGGAAGTCCTAAGTTGACTTCTTTTTTTTTTTTTTTTTTTTTAATAAATTTATTTATTTTATTGGCTGTGTTGGGTCTTTTTTGCTGTGTGCGGGCTTTCTTTTTAATTGTGGTGAGTGGGGGGCTACTCTTCGTTGTGGTGCATGGGCTCTAGGCACACAGCCTTCAGTAGTTGCAGCACATGGGCTCAATAGCTGTGGCTTACGGGCTCTAAAGTGCAGGCTCAGTAGTTGTGGTGCACGGGATTAGTTGCTCCTTGGCATGTGGGATCTTCCTGGAGCAGGGATCGAACCCGTGTCCCCTGCATTGGCAGGCAGATTCTTAACCACTGTGCCACCTAGGAAGCCCCCCTAAATTGGCTTCTTAATGGTGGACCTTGAAGTGGTGGACTGTAAGTGAATTTACTCTCTTACTCTTTTTACATCTCTCAAGCCATAGGCTTTATTGTATTAATTAAATTTGCATTAAGTGTGTGTATGGAGTCTTTTATTATATAGAAACTTAAAAACTGGCTTTCATGTATTCCCTATAAAAATGTTCCCATTATTATATGATATTTTCTGTTTATAGCAATTTTTAGTTTCATGTAATGCAACTGGATTTAGTTTTGAGTGTGGGAGATAATCCTATTTTATTTTCTTCCCAATGGAAGCCCTTGTCCTAATACCTTTTATTGAATAACCCATCCTTTCCCCGTTGGTTTAAAATTACACACATACCTGCATTTACATACACATATATGAACATGTGTCTTTTTCTGGATTCTACTCTTTTCTGCCAGTGTAATTGTCTGTACTCTTGCAAATACTGTTAATGTGTTAGTTGGGAAGTTTTATAGTCTGTTATGATATCTGGTGGGACATGTTTTCCTTTGTTACTGTTTTTTCAAAAATGTAATGGCTATTGAATATTTTGTCTTTATAGTAGCTTCTTCAATTTCAGAAGAGAGTATGTCTTTCTGTGGATTTTGGCCTTAGAAGTTTTTATTATGTAAAGTTTCAATGATGATCCAACTACATGTTTATTAGAGAAATGCTTTAGATTCAAAGATACAAATAGGTTGAAAGTAAAAGGATAGAAAAAGATAAACAGTGCAAGCAGTACCCGGAAGAGAGCTGGAATGGCTATACTAATATCGGGTAAATAGAGTTTATGACAAACATTGCTAAAGATAAAGGAAATGTTATAATGATGAAAGGGTCAATCTATCAGGAAGACGTACACTTATAAACATAAGCACTTAGCAGAGCCTCAAAATACATGAAGCAAAAATTGACAGAATCGGTGGGAGAAATAGAAAATCCAACAATAGTAGAGACATACTTTTAATAATGGGTAGAGCAACTAGGCAGGTGGTCAACAAGGAAGGTAGAAGATGTGAACAACAATATAAACCAAAATAAGATTTAATAGATATCTATAGAACACTTCATGCAGCAATAGCAGAATTCATATTCTCTAGTACACATGAAAACATTTTCTAGCACAGACTGTACATTAAGGCATTAAACAAGCCACAGTAAATTTAAAAGGATTGAAATCATGCAGATATGTTCTTTGGCCACAATGGAATGAAATTAGAAGTCAGTAACAGAAGGAAATCTGAAAAATTTACAAGTACGTGAAAATTAAGCAACACATTCCTAAATAACCAGTGGACCAAAGAAGAAATTACAAGAAAATAAGGAAATAATTTCAGACAAATGAAAACAAAAATACAACATACCAAACTTATGGGATGCAGCTAAAGCAGTGCTTAGAGGGAAATTTATACCTACAAACACCTGTATTAAAAAGGAAGAAATATTTCAAATCAGTGATCTAACCTTCCATTTTAAGAAACTAGAAAAAGAGGAGCAAACCAATCTCAAAGCAGGGAAAGGGAGGAAATAAAGACTAGAGCAGAAATAAATGAAAATGGAAACTAAAACAACAGTAGAGAAAATTAATGAAACCATAAGTTGGTTATTCATAAGGATCAACAAAGCTGACAAGCCTTTAGCTAGTCCAAGAAGAAAAAGGAGGAGATTCAGATTTCTAGATTCAGGACTAAAAGAGGGGACATCACTGCTGTCTTAACAAAAGAAGAGGGATTATGAGAGAATATGATGAATAATTCTCAGACAGTAAATTAGTTAAGCTAGATGAGATGGATATATTTCTAGAAAGACACAAACTACCGAAAATGACTCAAGAAGAAATAGAAAATCTAAATAGACATGAGATTGAATTACTAATCAAACAGCTTCCTCAAGAGAAAAGCCCAGTCCTGGATGGCTTCACTGATGAATTCTATCAAATGTTTAAGATGAAATAATAACAGTCCTTCATAAACTCTTCCAAGAAATATGGAAGAGGAGGTGTTGCTTCCCAACTGATTCTGTGAGGCCAGTATTACCCTGTTACCAAAGCCAGAAATATCACAAGAAAACTGCAGAACAATATCTGTTATGAATACAGGTACAAAAATTCTCAAAAATATATGCAAACCAAATATAGCAGTATATAGAAAGAATTGTACACCATGACCAAGTGGGATTTATCCCAGGAGTGCAAAAACAATGTAATAAACATATTAATAGAACAAATGATTAAAAACCATGTAATCATCTTAATAGATGCAGAGGAAGCATTTGACTAAATCCAACCCACTTTCATGATGAGACTACTCAATAAACTAGGAGTAGAAAACTTCCTCAACCTGGTAAAGGACATCTATAAAACACTCTTAGCTAACATTATACTTAATGGTGAAAGACAAAGTTTTTCTCTAAGATCAAGCAAAAAGTCAGTTCTGGGACTTCCCTGGTGTTCCAGTGGCTATGACTCCACACTCCCAGTGCAGAGGGCCCGGGTTCTAGCCCTGGTCAGGGAACTAGATCCCACGTGCTGCAATTAAGAGTTTGCATGCTGCAACTAAGGATCCTGCATGCTGCAACAAAAAAAGATCCTGCATGCTGCAATGAAGACCCCACACCAGCAATGAAGATCCCATGTACCACAACTAAGACCGGGCACAGCCAAATAGATAAATAAGTAAGTAAATATTAAAAAAAAAAAAAAAAAAAAAGAAAAGTCTGTTATCATTTCTATTCAACAGTGTAGTGGAGGTTGTAGCCAGAGCAATTAGATAAGAAAGAAAAATAAAGGCATCCATATAAGAAAAGAAGTTGTAAACCCATCTCTACTTTTAGATTATATACAGTTGTCTCTTGGTTTCCATGGGGATTGGTTCCAGGACCCCTGTGTATATCAAAATCTGTGGATGTTCAAGTTCCTTGTATAAAATGGTGTGGTATAGTCAACCCTCTGTATCTGTGGGTTCTGCACCCAAGGATATGGAGGGCTGGCTGTATCTTGTATATAGAAAATCTTAAGGAATGCACAAAAGTCAAATAGACCTAATAAGTTCAACAAGGTCACAGGATACAAAGCCATCGTCAGGATATTCCACAGTTTATTTTGCATTCACCTACCAAAGGACATCTTGGTAGCTTCCAGGTTTTGGCAATTATGAATAAAGCTGCTATACACATTTATATGCAGATTTTTGTAAGGACATAAGTTTTCCACTCATTTGCGTCAGTACCAAGGAGCACAATTACTGGTTGTATGTTGTATGTTTTAAATATTCTAAGAGTATGTTTAGTTTTATAAGAAACCTCCAAACTGTTTTCCAAAGTGGCTGTGCCAGTTGCATTCTCAAGAGCAGTGAACAAGAGCTCCTGTTGCTCTACCTTCTCACCAGCATATGGTGCCGTCAGTATTCTGGAGTTTGGCCATTCTAATAGGTGTGTAGTGGTATCTCGTTTTAATTTGCATTTCTCTTCTCACATATGATGTGGAGCATCTTTTAATATGCATATTTGCCATCTGTATATCTTCTTTGTCAAGGTGTCTTTTAAGGTCTTTAGCCCATTTTTTAATTGAGTTGTTTGTTTTCTTATTGGATTTTAAGATTTCTTTGTATGTTTTGAATAACAGTCCTTTATTAGATATGTATTTTGGAAATTTTTTTCCCCAGTCTGCAGCTTGTCTTCATTTTCTTAATTCCCTTTATTTTTGATATGGAAATTCCCTCTGTCTTTCATATATTGGGTTTACTTTTCTTGATTTTCATGTTGTTGTCTTTCCTGTTTACTTATTTTGGCAGAGTGCAGTTTCTACTACCTTCCCTTGAAAAGGTACTTTTTTTTTTTTCCTTTTAGACTTTACCTGTCTGGAAATGTTTGCAGGATTGTAGATTGGAACCATTTTCTCAGAATTTGCAGGCATTACTCCGTTGTCTTCTGGTTTTCAGTGTTGCTGTTGACATGTGCTGCTCTTTTTATTTCCTGATTCATTTTTTTGTCCCTGAAGGTTTTTTTTAATTTTTTTTAATTCTGAAATTTCATAATGATGTGCCTTTGGGTGGGTCTTTTTAATTTATTGTCTTGGACGCTTACTTTCAATATGAAAACTCATGTGTTTTAATTCTTAGGAATCATATTATTTCTTTGATAATTTATGTTCCTCTTTTTTTTAAATCTGTTTTTATATTCATATTTTGAATGAATCCTCTAATTTTTTTTCTTTTCCCCTTTTCTATTTCTTTGTCTTCTTTTCTACTTTCTGGATGATATATCCAAATTATTTACTAATCGTAATTTTCAAGAATTCTTTCTTACTCTGAATATTCCTTTTTAATGTCAACCCATTCTTGAAGAGCTTTCCTTATACATCTGAAGAAATTAGTCATAGTCAGTTTTTTTTCTCTTTGAATTATATTTCCTCTAAGCTTTTGGCTTGTTTGTTTGTTGTTGTTGTTTGTTTTGGTCTTCTTTTAGAAGTTTTCCTTAAGTATTTCTGCTGATCCTTGGCTCTCTGTTCACATCAAAGAATGAGGCACTTAAAAAGTTATTGGAAGTATGGTATATTTTGGTATGGCTTGTTGACTGGTGAATTTTACTGCGGCGCAGTATTTTCATTGGGACCACTCTCAAATGTCAGGGTCTTTAGATCTTTTCTTGTTTAATCTTACATGTCCTTAAAGAGCCATCTTCTGCCTGGTAGATAGAGCCTAAGTCCTGAATTTCAGGGAACTGAGCTAGGGAAGGGGCTGGAGAAGGGCTGTGGGGTAGAAACTTCTCACTGGAGTTTCTTTCTCATAGGAAATTTTTAACTTGAGTTTTAATCAATACTTTTGATTTAGTTATGTAAACCTTTATAGAAGATAAAGCTTCCATCTTTTGTCAGGGTGGAGGAGGGGTAGTCATGTCAGGTTGGAGGAGTGGTGTGAGGCTCTGAAGAATCTGGTTGCTCCTTATGAGTATAAAATTTCAACTAGTCCTGTTTTCACCTTCCCACCTCCTCCACAGTTCAGTTTCCAGAATCGTGTTGCTACTGTTATTGCTTCTGTTCTTTGTCCTGTGTATTAACTCCTGTTCCTTTTCTGTCATTTTAATTGGATTTTTTGAGAAAATGGAGATAAATGAGTTTATTTGATCTGTGATGTGAAGGTTTCTGTGCTGTTGGTATGCAAAGCATAATTTCTACTGGAGAACACTCTTTTAGGGTAGTGAATGTGGACCAAGTATGTGGGCTCCTGGAGGTTGATTACCTGTTTCCTTTCTTTTTCACTTACTGGCTGTGAGACCTTGGGTAGATTTTCTTACCTAGGCTCAGTGGGAACAATACTGCATTACTGAGAATTCAAAATGCCTTTCATAGAAGTGGGTGGGGAGTACCCACTCACTAATGCCAGTTCCCCCTCCTCTCTCGTATCCTTGAAGAGAAGCTTGGATGATTTAGTTAAGGATGCTGGCATTCCCACGTGGAATAATCAACTATCGGTTGGAAGCATGTAGAATGCATGAAGGATTAGGCATGTTAACTTGTAAATACGAAAATCATCTGTGTTGTGAAAGATGAAACAATAAAAGTAGATGGACAAAGTTCACTTTGTAGAAGGAGAGCAGTAAAGGTCTTTAAAAAGGGCCATATGTAGATTTTATGTGTAGAGTATTTAAGAAGGAAGAGTGAGCAAAAGAAGAATAGGAGGAGAAAAAGCAACTGAGGAAACGGTGCTTTAAGGATTTAAATACTGAATGATGACAGAGCAAAGGATAAGAGAAGTAAACTTATCCTTGTTGTAGAAGAAAACTACTATGAGGAAATGTATGTGTTTACTTAAGAGTACATGAAATCTGTTTCCATTGGATTGTACCTAGGATTTGGAGGTTAGATAAATGAGAAGCAATGCAAGTTAAACCTCTGCAAAGATTTGGGTAAATGAATACATGAAGAAATTCTCATAGAAGAAATCGACTTGATTATAATCTTGCAGTAATTTGTACCAGAAATATGTTAGCATTCCTTATTGAAATATAGTCAGCTTTCCTGTTTAAAGTTTTTATATTTTCTGTGATGCCACAGACATACTCAAATTTAAATATAGTTTTTTTTCACTGTTTAGAAGGTTGTAGTTCAGTGTTGTGTAAAAAATGGTAAAATAGTTTAACTGAAGGCAGGCAATGGAGAATGGGCACTAGGACAGTTAATATCAAGGATTTAACTTTGTATATATTTTAGAGTCACTTTCAGACAAAAATATGAGCAGAGTGTGTAGACTTTTTTTTTTTTTTTTTCTTGGCGCACGGGCTTAGTTGCTCCGCGGCATGTGGGATCTTCCTGGAGCAGGGCTTGAACCCGTGTCCCCTGCATTGGCAGGTGGATTCTTAACCACTGCGCCACCTAGGAAGCCCCGAGTGTGTAGACTTTTTAAGTTGACTCATGTAAAATAAGTTGACGGAACTAATGATTTGATTTTATACTTCTAGCCAGAAATGTGGTCTTTTTTTTTTTTTTTTTGGCTGATCCTTCGGGCTTGTGGGATCTTAGCTCCCTGACAAAGGATTGAACCCAGGCGCTCTGCAGGGAAAGCTTGGAATCCTAACCACGGGACCTCCAGGGAATCCCCCATGTTCCATTTTAAATAAACAAAACTTTTTCTCTTATAAGAAATAGTTTTTAGCTTGATGATATGTTGTTTTACTTTGATTTTCAATTTTCTGTTCAAAGAGGAGCTTTTTAGTAAGTTAAAAATCCCATTTCTATGAATTTCTGAATTAAAGTATTTAAATTAATACAACAATAAAAAGACTAGATTTTATTGGTTAGCGTCAGGTAATAGTTTTGTATGAATAAAGTGAATTAAGATACTTCCTTAGATGATTGAACTTGATGTACCCTCCCCCCCCCCCAAAAAAAAAAAAAAGATACTTCCTAGCACATTTATCATTTAATTTGAAGACCTCTTTTGGCATTTCTTTTAGGTTTTATCTGGTGGCTAAGAGCCATCTTCGTTTGTCTGAAAAAGCCTTTGTTTTTCTTTGATGTTTGAAGGCTGTTTTCCCAAAGCATAGAATAGTAGGTTGGCTTTTTTTTTCTTTCTTTTTTTTTTTAAAGCACAATGTCATTTCATTGTCTTTTGTTTATGTTTTTTATATTCTTATAATTTATGTTACAAGTTTGTTTAATTGTTGCTCTTTGGAGCATAATTTGTCTAATTTCCTCTGGCTGCTTTTAGAATTTTTTTCTTTTACTGGTTTTAAAGCAGTTTTTCATGATGTGTAGTTGTGGTTTCTGTTGTATTCATCCTGCTTGGGGCTTGTTGGGTTTCTTCAGTATGTTTGGTTTGTAGAGTATCTTTCATCCATTTGTAAAATTCCTGGCTGTTTTATCTCTAAATGTCGCCTCTGCTTCACTTCTCTTCTTCTCGGAGTCAATTCCACATATGCTAGGTTTACTTATTTATTTATTTATTTGCTGTCTTACGTGTCTCTTGTTCTTTTTTTGAAATATTGTTCTTCATAGAGAAATAGGATATTTTTATTGACTTGTATTTCCTCATCTTCTGCTGTGTGTAAACTGCTGTTAAACTTGTCTGTGGAGTTCTTCAATTATATCTTTTCACTTTTGGAAATTTCATTTGATTTTCTTTTTTATAGATTCTTGTTCTTTGGTGAAAATTGCTAACTTTTCTTCTGTTTCTTGCAGGTTTTTCTCTAGTTTTGTGAATATGTTAATTATTGCTACTTTAAACTCGCTATCTAATAAAACCAATATCTAGATAATCTGTGGGTCTATTTCTATTTGTGTTGTATTTTCTTGTTGTTATTTAGGTCTTTCTTTTGGTGGGCCCAGTTTTTAACTTAATTCTGTATGTAATATATGAAAAACTGTAGATGCTCTGGATGATATTCTCTTTCTCCAGAGAGGGTTAACTCTTTCCTTTGTTAGGTAGATAGAGTGGCAGATGGTCATCCTAGTCTAATCACTGAGTAAACTTTGTTAATTTCCTATTGCTGCTGTAGCAAATTATCCCAAATTTAGTGGCTTAAAACAACACAAATTTATTATTTTACAGTTCTGGGTCAGAGTTTCAATACAGGTCTCATTTAGCTAAAATCAAAGCGTTAGCAGGACTGCATTTCTTTCTAGAAGTTCTAGGGAAGAATATTTTTTGACTTTTCTAGTTTCAAGGGGCTGCCCATATTTTTTTTGTTTGTTTTTTTTAATTTTATTTATTATTTTTTGGGGGGTACACCAAATTCAATCATCTGTTTTTTATACACATATCTCCGTATTCCCTCCCTCCCAGTATTTCTTGATTCTTGGCCTCCTTCTATCTTCAAAGCCAGCAATGACTGTGACACTCTCTGGCTGTCTCCTTCTTTCACTTACAAGGACTCTGTTGTAACCTTGCACTTGCCCAGATAATTCCAGGTTAATTTCCTCATCTCAAGGTCAGATGATTATCAACCTTAATTCTATCTGCTGCTTTAATTCACCTATAGAGTGTAACCTAACATCTTCACAGGTTCTGGGAATTAGGATGTTGACATTCTTGAGAGGCCATTATTCTGTCTGCCACATTCTACCCTCTGGCTCCTAAAGTCTTACCTCTGTCTCACATGCAAAATGTATTCACCTCATTGTAACTTCCCCCAAAGTCTCATCTCAGTCGGGTTACAGTTTTGCCAAAAGTCTCATCTGTGTTTGTTAGTTTACACATTACCTTCTTAAAATCATATCATAGGGCAAAGTTTTGGTTGCTGTGCTATTTTGTATTTAGTATGTTATAAATTTTCAGTATTGCTAGGAAGGTTTTATGATTTAAAGAAAATGGTTGTATTATATGTTCTATCCAGATGTTATGGGACTCCCCTGGTGGAACACTGGTTAAGAATTCACCTGCCAATGCAGGGGACACGGGTTCAAGCCCTGGTCCAGGAAGATCCCATGTGCCTCGGAGCAACTAAGCCTGTGTGCCACAGCTACTGAGCCTGTGCTCTAGAGCCTGTGAGCCACAACTACTGAAGCCCATATACCTGGAGCCCATGCTCTGCAACAAGAGAAGCCACAGCAATGAGAAGCCCACCTACTACAACGAAGAGTAGCCCCCGCTCGCTGCAACTAGAGAAAGCCCTTGTGCAGGAGTGAAGACCCAATGCAGCCAAAAATAAATTAATTAAAAAAAAAAGTTATGGCATAACAGTTATTACTAATCCTGTATTCAAAGTGATGATCCCCCACTTTTCTTGGTTATAGATAATATAACTAATTATGTCATGTTACTTACTTTTTTGAAGAGGGTAGACAAAGTATTTTGTACAATTTCCCACATTCTGAAGTTGTCTGGTTGTTTCCTCTGGATAAATTAAGTTGAAACGTTTTTGGCAAGAATACTCGTAAGTGATGATTTATCATTTCCATCAGGAGGCCCGTGGTATTTGGTTATCTTCTGGTTGACAGTGCAGAGTTTGATCTCTGATACCATGGATTGGAAACTGGGGGAGGAGAGGCTTGTAAATCAAAAGCCTTGAAATGGAAAGGAGCATGATCTTCAAGGAACTAAAAGAGGCCAGTGTGGGCTGGAGCAGAGTGAGCAAGAGGAACAGTGGTAGGAGATGAGAGAGGTCAACGGGAATTAGATCATGTTAGGCCTTATGAGTCACCCATAGTAAGAAGTTTGGATTTTACGATTAGTGCAGTAGAAAGCCATTAGAAAGTCTTGGTGAGAGATGATAAGGCTTATATTTTAAAAAGATTGTGACTACTGTTTGGAAAATGGGTTGTAGAGGGGACAGGGTGAATGTGGAGAGACCAGTAAGGAAACCATTGCAGGAAACTAGTTATCAGACTAGGCTGGGCAAGAGATGATTTGGGGAGATAGTGGAGATAATTTTGGTGGTAGAATCAAAAAGAATTGCTGTTGAATTACTTGTCAGGAATAAGAATAAAAAATGACATTTTTGGGACTTCCTGGCAGTTCATTGATTAAGACTTTGCCTTTCAGTGCAGGGGGTGCAGGTTTTATCCCTGGTCTGGGAGCTAAGATCCCACATGCCTCTCAGCCAAAGGGCCAAAAAAGCAAAACATAAAACAGAAGCAATATTGTAACAAATTCAGTAAAGACTTTAAAAACGGTCCACAACAAAAAAATCCTGAAAAAAAAAAATGACATTTTTGCTTTTAGCAAGTGGATGGATAGAGTTATTGTTTGCTGATAAGGGGAAGGCAAGGGAAGAACAGGTTTTGGGTAATAAATCAAGAGTTCTGTTTTTGTACTTGTTAAGTTTGAGGTACCTAGTAGACACCCAGGTGGAGCTGTTAAGTAGAGTCAGCATAGAGTGTAGGCTTTTGCAGTTTTACTTTACAAACTGATATGATCTCATCCCATATTCCCTTCTAGATTATAAACTCTGGTACAGAGACCACAAATGTCTTTGTTTCCTTTCTCTCTCAGCATAATTCTTTGCACACAGTAGTTAGGCTGCGGACTTCTGTTGCCAAAAGTTAAGTTCGTAAAAGTCATACATTCTCTATTTTCACATAACATACTATTTTTATTTTCTAAATCTTTTTGTTATTGTAGTATTGATGAATCTGCACAACTATAAGTAATACATGGCAGGTGCTAGGGCTTGTTTAACTTTTCTTTCACAACACAGTAATTAAATCAAACCAAAATCTTTAGATCCTCTTGGGTAGTTGTTACAATTCTTGAGAGCCTCGTCTGCTTCTCAGCTACCAGAATATTTATACGTGGGGATTATAAGGAAATAGTTAATTTCACAAACTGAACTATTCAGAGAATTAGTGCTTGTTGCAGTTGTATAGAAAAAATTTTGTGTCGTATTCTTTTTTTTTTTAATTAAAAAAAAAATTTCCCCCTTCTACCTTGAAAGACTTCAGGCTCTCAGCAGTGAAAGCGAGGAGTCCTCACCACTGGACTGCCAGGGAGTTCTCTAAAATATCATATTTGTCACCTTGATAAACCGTTAATTTTTCAGTTGACTACCTTAGAACATCTGTAACAGTCTTTTGGAAACTTGTTCCTGGACAACCTGATTCAGAGTGAGATATTTGAAAGAAATGTAACTAAGACTCTTTAAGTGACTGTAAAATAATTGTTCTTAAGTTGCTCTTAGTCATCGTGAAATCATTGGAATAAGTGTGTTTCTCTAAGATAACCTTTGAAATGCATGTTTACTTGGGGATATGTGATCTTAAAATTTTTATCAGGTTTTACTTTAAATCATGTTCTGGTTATCTGTTGCTTTGTAACAAACCAACCTAAAATTTAGTGACTTAAAACAACCACTTTATTTTGCTCATGATTCCTGGGTCAGGAGTTTGAAAAGGTCTTGGCTGGAAAGTTCATCTCTGATCCCTGTTATGACAGCTGGGTGGCTGAGGCTGGACCATCCACTTCCAACATGGCTTCTTCATCCACATGTCTGATGCCCTTGTGCTTCCTGGTCCTTCTGCCCTCTCTTCATGTCATCTCATCCTGGAGGCTAATTAAGCCACCAGGCCCGTTAAAGGCTAAGCCTGGAACAGGTTCAGCATCATTTCCACTGTATTCTGTTAAGGCATTCACAGGGGCCACCTGGATTTGAGGGAGCGGAGAAGTCGACTCTGCATCTTGATGGGGGAGTGGCCAGGTCATGCTGTGGATGATCACACGTGGCCATCTTTGGAAAGTATGGTCTACTGCACAGTGTGTCCAGAAATGCCCTTGATCGTGAAGGTGAGGGCAGTCATAAAGGTGCAATAAGAGTGCGTATTTCAAGCTAAAGTGAGTGATTTTTTGTCTGTCAAATGGACAGTTTTAAGAGTTCCCATTGCTAGGAAAGGTATAGGGAAACAGTCCTCATACTGTTGGAAGGAGTGTGGTTTGGTAGAGCTTTTGTGAAGGGTAAAGTAGTGAAATATCTCAGAATTAAAAAACATGTATACTTTGATTTAGCGTTTTTACATCCATGAATTTCTCCTAAGGAATAATAGGAAAAATGTGCAAAGTTATATGAACAAGGATATTTTTCAGATATATTTATCACATTATTTATAAGAAAAATTGTGTAAGTAGAATATTGGTTAAGTAAAATACTGTTTAGCTATTAAAATATAATGATAGCTAACACTTAAAAAGCACTTTATATTTACTAGGACCATTCTATGTACTTTATATAACTTGTGGAGTCATGTAGGGCCTCACTCTTAGAAGGGCCCTATGCTTGGTTTATTGCTCTGCTGTCACTATTTAGAAATTCTTAATTTTTAAACAAGAGACCTCATTTTTTTTTTCCAATGGTCCCTGCAAATTATGTTGTCATTTCTACTTGTGAACTAGGTTTTTATATCTTTAAAAGTTGAAAAAACCCAAAAGATACTTTTATGACACAATGAAAATTATACAGCTTTTTAAAAAAGTAAATTTATTTATTTATTTTATTGGCTGTGTTGGGTCTTTTTTGCTGCGCACGGGCTTTTTAGTTGCGGTGAGTGGGGGCTACTCTTCATTGTGGTGCGCAGGCTCCTTATTTTCGTGGCTTCTCTTGTTGTGGAGCACGGGCTCTAGGCGCGTGGACTTCAGTAGTTGCAGCACACAGGCTCAATAGTTGTGGCTCATGGGCTCTAAAGCACAGGCTCAGTAGTTGTGGTGCATGGGCTTAGTTGCTCCGCGGCGTGTGGGATCCTCCTGGAGCAGGGATTGAACCCATGTCCCCTGCATTGGCAGGTGGATTCTTAACCACTGCGCCACCTAGGAAGCCCCCAAATTTTTAAAAAAGTAAAATTATTTATTGGCTGTGTTGGGTCTTCATTGCTGCACGGGGGCTTGCTCTAGTTGTGGCGAGCGGGGACTACTCTTCATTGTGGTGCTTGGGCCTCTCATTGCAGTGGCTTCCCCTATTGCGGAGCACGGGCTCTAGATAGTTGCAGCATGCAGGCTCAGTAGTTGTGGTGTGTGGGCTTAGTTGCTCTGTGGCACATGGGATCTTCTCGGCCCAGGGATCCAACCCCTGTTCCCTGCATTGGCAGGTGGATTCTTAACCACTGCGCCACCAAGGAAGTCCCTATACAAAATTTAAATTTGTATTTGTAAATAAAGTTTTATGGGAACACAGCCATGCTTATTTATTTACATATTATCAATGACTTTTTTGCTACAATAGCAGAATTGAGTAGTTGGAACAGGGACTGTATGGCTCTCAAAGCTTAATATTTACTGTCTGGCTCTGTATGGAAAATTTGCCAACGCTTGCTCTATCGAAACCACTGTTCTAGTCTGCCTTTCATAAAAGAATGAGAAACAGATCTCAATTTATGGGGATAATGTCCATGACATATTATGTGAAAAGAAAAAGTAGAATACAGAGTATACTTTAGAATGTATAACATGACACTGTGTACGTCAAAGGGCTATATGTTAAAAAGTCTGGAAAACTATTAATGTATTTTATATCTGGGAAATAGGAATATGCTTTCTGGCTATTATTTTGAAGTTTTATTTACAAAAATAAGTGCTGTTAGTCAAAAAAAAAATGATATTATGGAGAAAAGGAGGCAATACATTCTTCCCCTTTCCCCTCTGCCTCCCACAACTTTTTGCTTTAAAAATGTTCAAGCTTACTGAAGTGTTGAATGGATGTGCAGTGAATACCTATCTAACCTTCATCTAGATTCTCCAGTTGTTAATATTTTGGCACATTTGCTCCCTCTTTCTGTCTTACACACAGACACACACACTCGTATATACATACAGTATGTACATTTTTATTTATTTATTTTATTCATTTACTTAAAAAGTGTTTTTGGCCTTGCTGCTTGGCTTATGGGATCTTAGTTCCCCGACCAGGGATAGAACCTGGGCCCTTGCAGTGAAAGCACAAAGGTCCTAACCATTGGACTGCCAAGGAATTCCCCAGCATGTACATTAAAAAAAAAACATTTGAAAGTTCAACATGCATATTCTAAAAATAAAGACATTCTCCTTCATAACTACATTTATAACACTAACAGTAATTACACGTTCACATTTTCCCAGTTGTGCCAGTAAGGTCTTTTGTAAGTAGTTTTTTTCTCTTTGATTCAGCATCCAATTAAAGTTCATGCAGGGGATTGCTTTTTCATTACCTTTAGCTGAGTGTACATTCTTGATTATTTTAGTCAGTTATCTCTCACTGGGGCAGCTTACCGTTAAGAAAATATTAGATTGTTTTGGAGCTAGGAGAGATCTCCGTCATACCTGAGGCCTTGATTCGGGTAAGGGCCAGAACATGCAAGACTTTGTATATCACGTTAAGGATTTTGGTGGATCGTCATAGAAACATAGTGGGACGCTCTTATAGAGATATGATGTTCAAATTTGGACAGTGTATAAAACCTTAACTTTTGAGGCAGAATATTTTAGAATATCACATTTGATACAAAATGATATATAGCCTTGAACAAAACTAAAAAATACATTTTTGAAACAGTCTGGGAAAGTCAAACATGAAATGGTTATTGAATATTTTAAGGAATTACTGTTAGTATATGATAATGATAAAGAGGTTCTAGTAAAAGTTTCTTATCTCTTAAGGGTCAATGAAAGAATACAACAGTTGGTGTTTTCTTTAAAGTACGTCAGCATAAAGCAGGGTTACATAAAACAAGAATGGCAAAGTTTTGATAATTGTTGAAACTAGGTGATAGGTATGTGGGGGAGTGCATCATGCACTTCTCTCTATTTTTATGTGTGTTTGATTAATTTCATAAGTAAAAAAGGCATAACCACTGACACCTCATTTTTGACTTGAAAAATGAACTAGAAGCTAAGTTGTATGTGAAAGTTGTCCAGTATCTAAAACTTCTGTTATTTTCCATAGAAATTCTTTATATATAGTATCAAATAAATACACCAAATAAACATTTCTAAACATTTGATTAGAAAAATAATTCTTAGCAAAAATGACTATATGTTTATGAATCTTTTGCAAAGAATCCAACGTTTTAAGGTATTAAGAAATAATCTTGTTCTTAACAGTGTTTAAAAACTGCCATCTTTTAAGTGTGGCAGAAAGCTAGCTATAACAATAGAAAAAGTCTGTACAAATTACAAAACTGTTTAATTCAAACCACCACTCACAATTGTAGAACACTGTTGTGGAGATTTCTTGCTTAATCAATCAGCTATTGTGTAAATTGTGTGTCATCTTTCCTATAATTACAGCACTAAATGCATTGCTAGCACTGCTTTACTGTGATTCCAAGAGATGTAAACAATGGCATCTCTTTTGATGTGAATCCAGCCAGCTGTATTCTGGCCACAGGTGCTAGTTGCAGTCATTGAAGTAAAAATGTGACCATGTTATGAAGGTAGAGTTTGAGTCTAAGAAAGTGAACAGATGACTCGTTGTCAAGGCCTTTGCCCTCTGTATTAACAGTGTGTTAGTTTTCTTCCTATTTTCATGTTTGATTATTTGAGAAGCCATCCGTGTAGTCAAATAAGTAGTTTTAAACCAGAGGACCAGGGGCGCCCATCAGAGTCCCCCGGGGAGCTTTAGCCACAGTGCCTTTGTTTGGATTCTGCTCCAGGCCTGCTGAATCAGAACCTTGGAGGAGAAGAAGGCCTAGGCATGGATACTTTGAAAATGTCCTTTTAGGTGGTTCTCATGCGAACCTTTATTCAAGGACTGTTCAGGGGCTACTGTTCTAAGAGTGTCAGAGTTCTTGTTTAATGTATATAAATAGATAATAAAACAGTGATTTACAGTCTTCTTGTCTTTTTTAACCTAATAGTTCCAGGCAAGGTACTATTTTCTACTGGCTGTCTATAACTTCATTCCTTATTCTTGTTTACTTGTTCTCTAGAACAAGTAGAGCATTCAGGATTGTAGCGGATAACCGTTGAAGTGTTTTTTAAGCCGGCGAATGGTGTGATAACCTAGGCCTCTGGCAGTGAAAGCACCAAGTGCTAATCACTGGACTGCCAGAGAATTCCCAAGGCTACTGTTGATGTTCTGATTATATGTGAGAAAGATTATCATCTACTTCAGGTGATCCTGGATCATCACGCCGTGATGATGTCAATGGCAGGTGGATTGGAGCAGGATAAAGCACAGGATTTCATCACAATATCCAAAATGGCGTGCAATTTAAAATGTATTGGTTGTTTGTGGAAATTTCCATTTAATATCTTTGGACTTTGGCTGACTTTGGGTAACTGAAATGGGGACTACTATAGTGTCATATTGACTTCTTAATTTTTTTTTTTTAACTTAATTTTATTTTTGGCTGTGCTGGGTCTTTGTTGCTGCACGTGGGTTTTCTCTAGTTGCGGCGATTGGGGGCTACTCTTTGTTGCGGTGCGTGGAATTCTCATTCTCATTGCGGTGGCTTCTCTTGTATGTGCGGGCTTTCGTAGTTGCAGCGTGTGGGCTCAGTAATTGTGGCTCTTGGGCTCTAGAGCATAGGCTTAGTTGCTCTGTGGCCTGTGGGATCTTCCTGGACCAGGGATCAAACCTGTGTCCCCTGCATTGGCAGGTGGATTCTTAACCACTGCACCACCAGGGAAGTCCCCAATTTTCTCTTTTTTTTGGGCGTGCCCCACAGCTTGCAGGATCTTAGTTCCCCAACCAGGGATTGAACCCAGGCCCTGGCAGTGAAAACACTGAGTCCTAACAACTGGACTGCTAGGGAATTCCTGAGTTTGAT
This sequence comes from Hippopotamus amphibius kiboko, assembly GCF_030028045.1. NCBI lineage: Eukaryota > Metazoa > Chordata > Mammalia > Artiodactyla > Hippopotamidae > Hippopotamus > Hippopotamus amphibius. The sequence continues at coordinate 169,180,098 of NC_080191.1, read as the reverse complement.
CAGTTCTATTTTGTATTAATATCTGCCTTAATTTTCATAATTCCTTTTTTTGCTTCCTAGAAAGAATAAAGTAAATCTGATATTGAGTTCATTTACATTCTGTTGTCAAATATTCAATATAAAGTCTTTAAGAGTATGTTTTTCTTTGAGTTTAGCTTTTGTTGGATTTTACTGATTTTGATGTGAAATGTTTTTGTGATTATCATATATTGTTACTATGTAGTTTTGATTTTCTTTTTAACGCAACACTGTTTAGGAGAAAATTTTAAAATTCCTGAGATTGGGATTTCTTTTTGTTTGTTTACTTCCGCTATTTCAATTTTCATTGCATGCTGGTTAATGAGTGCGATTAGATGTATTTTTACTTTATGAAATTATGAATTTTCTTTATGGCTTAACTAATCATTTTCTTACAGTGGTCCATGAATGTTTCAACAGAAGGTGTGTACTCTGTTTGCAGAGTACAAATCTTAGTTGATAGCTATGTGTCTATTAGATCAATTATATTAATAATCTCTTAGAGATTATAGACTGGCTAACATGGTCTTATTTGGCTCACAGACACATATTTTGCTTGCCATGCATCGTGTCAGCCTGCATAATGTTAAAAATTAACATTGATTAAAAGTGCCAGTATTAAAAAATTTAGACATTTTATATACATATGTGGATTTCCAATTTCCTCAGAAGGTCTTATTTCAGCTCCTCAAGCAACTCGTACTCCCTCCTGCCTCCTCCAGGCTTCAAACAGGCTGTTTGTTCCCTTTGCCACTCTCTTTTACTAGCTTACTCCTATTCATCCTTTCTGTCTCAATGTCAACATTACTGTCTGCCAGAAGCCTTCCTTCACCTCTCAGGACTAGCTAAAGATGTAGGGTAGCAAATAAGCATACAGAAAGGTGCTCAACTTCTTTAGTCATTAGGGAAATGCAAATTATTTAATACGCTACTGAGATACTAGATACCCAGTATAATGGCTAAAATGAAACAGGTGGATCATACCATGAGGAGCAGCTAGAATTCTCATACACACTAGTAGATATGTTAAATGGCAAAACTACTTTGAAAACCAGTATGGCAGTTTCTTGAAAAGTTAACATACACTTATCATATGATGTACACATTCCACTCTTAGGTATTTATCCATGAGAAAAGAAAGCATAGGGCCATAAAAAGACTTGTACCTGAATGTTTATAGCAGCTTTACTTGTAGTTGCTGAAAATTGAAAACAACCCAAATGTCCATCAACAAGTGAGTGGATAAACAAACTGGTATATCCTTGAAACAGAATACTACTCAGTGAGAAAAAGGAATGAACTGTTGATACAACGTAGGTGAATCTCAAAATATGCATGCTGAGTAAAAGAACCCAGATCAGAGAGTACATATTATATTAACCCATTTACATAAAATTCTTACAAATTTAGTCTATAGCAACAGAAAGTACCTGGGGGGTGGGGAGGGGCAGGAGGCAGACATTACAGAGGGGCATGAGGAAATTTTGGGGGTGATAGATATGTTTATTATCCTGATTGTGGTGATGATTTCACGGATGAGTGTGTGTGTGTGTGTATATCAAATTGTACACTTTAAATATATGCACTGTCAGTTACACCTCAATAAATGTGTTTAAAAAAAAACCAGACAGCCTGGAGAATGCTATTACTATTACTCCCTAATCCATCAGTGTGGATCTCGAACTGCTTTTCTCTTGTCATAGGCCAGTGCTTCCTGTTAGGCTGGTTGTTTACAATATTTCTGTCCATTGGCATCCGGTGGTACACTTCAGCCTCTGCAGAAGTTTCCTCATTCCAGGATATAAAATAAGTCCAAGACAGCTTTAAAGTGGTTCGTATTTCTTACCTGGGAAGCATTCTCCTTGGCCTATTATCAGTGACAGCGCAGCTACTTTGTAATTGTAGTCTTTTGCTCTGCTGCCGTGGATCCCTCCAATCAAATGCTAGTCTTTAGGTTTCTCAGGTAGAGGTCAGATAAAACCAGTCCACGGAGTCCCTAAGCGCCAAAAGACAAATACCAAGTTCTCAGAGTGGTATCCTTGAAGCCCTCCTTACTGGGTGAGAGGTGAGGGTAAAACACCATTCCTCACCTTTGACTTGAGAGTGTTATTGACAACTCACTCTAAATAGAGGAGTTTTCATCTGCTCTTTAGATCTCTCCAGATCCTCCCCACCTCCACCCTTTTTATTTTTTTATTTTTATTTATTTTTTAAAATTTATTTATTTATTTATTGGCTGTGTTGGGTCTTCGTTGCTGCACATGGGCTTTCTCTAGTTGCTGCGAGCGGGGGCTATTCTTCATTGTTGTGCATGGGTTCCTCATTGTAGTGGCTTCTCTTGTTGCGGAGCACGGGCTCTAGGTGCGTGGGCTTCAATAGTTGCGGCACACGGGCTCAATAGTTGTGGCTCACAGGCTCTAGAGCACAGGCTTAATAGTTGTGGCGCACGGGCTTAGTTGCTCCGTGGCATGTGGAATCTTCGCAGAGCAGGGCTCGAACCCGTGTCCCCTGCATTGACAGACGGATTCTTAACCAAAAGTCCCACCCTTTTTAAAAATAGTTGGAGCTGGGTGATCAGCTAAGTATTGTAAAAACTGCCCCTCCCCCCTTTTGGCTACTTCCTTTGTGGTGTAGCCCTTCTTTTTTTTTTTTTTTTTTTTTTTAATATTTATTTGTCTGTGTCAGGTCTTAGTTGTGGTATTGCCTTGTGTGGGGTCTTTGTTGCGGCACGCGGAATCTTTAGTTATGGCATGTGGGCTCTTTTAGATGTGGTACGCAAACTCTTAGTTGCGGAATATGGGATCTAGTTCCATGACCAGGGATTGAACCCGGCTCCCCTGTGTTGGTAGTATGGAGTCTTAGCCACTGGACCACCAGGGAAGTTCCTAGCCCTTCATTTTGGATAGTGGAAGTAAATAGTTGGCAGGTAGTACCTTGGAGGCTCAGCTAAGACTGAGACAGAAGTTTATTTGGTGTCATGTGCTGTTGATAGGACATTTCTGAACTCTGACTTAATTTAAAATTCTGTACTTTGCATAAGATTAGTGACATTGTGGGAGCCCTACTTTTCATTTTGTCCTTACTTCATGATATTGGACCTATATTCTTACCTGTGGTATGGAATTGTAGCCATTCCCTAGTTTCATAGTAGGTGGAGTTTCCTATCATAACTGTTTTCTTTTTATTTATATTTGTAAACTTTAGGGAAGGAAAGAAACATGCTCTTACCAGTCTCCTTTTTTTGAAAAAAACCGGTCAAGTCTCCTTGCTTAAGACAGTCATCTCATCATTCCCTCACTGACTTCCATCATCTCTAAATTTCTGCAGAATTTATTTCTTTGTAATACTTATTATTTATATTTATGTAGTGTTTTATTCTTTTGTGTTTATTTCTTTTCAAGTGCTTTAGTGGAATTGGTTTGTTTTCTGCATTTTTGAAACAGAGCAGTTAACATGGGTTATCTTTGATAGCCCCTGGCTCAGAGGTTTCAGAATTCTCAAAGCTCTTTTGGGAAAAGTAGGGTAAGTAATATTATTTGGAGTTTTATAGATAATGAATAAGTCAAATTTGAAGTGATTGGCTAGTATAACATAGCAAATTAATGACAGTAAGCATTAAAGCTCAGTTTTTACCAACTCCATTCTGTTGTCTGGGTACTAGAAGTTTTAGGATTTTCTACTGAGGGATGTGTACGCCCCGACCCCTGCCTCCCATAATTGGTTTATGTATTGAGTCTAGAACTGACAGATGGAATAACTGCTGCTGGAGTGATAGGTAATGTGGGAATGGGGATTGCATTTGTTAAAAGTCTCACTTATTAGGTGTTTTATTCTCTACTGCATGTCATGTAGTGGGGAGTTATCAAAGTAATAGATTGGTCAGAAATGACCATAGTACCAATAAATTTACTTAAACCCCAGGCTAATTGCTAAATTTTGTGTATGTTTCTTCCTACTCTTTTTTTGTTTTAACTCTGTAGGCTACAAAGTCTAATCTGAATAATGAAAAAAGGAGCTTTTTTGTGTAAACTGCCTGTGTTAAGAGGTAATATGTCCTTATGAAAGTTCCTGTGACATAGACCTGATTCTGGAAATTAAGTGAAACATTTAAGATATACAAGAATGTTGTCAGAGTAAACAGGAAGAAAAAAAAAATAGGAAAAGAAACTGTCTTTCTGCCCTGCCTGCTTAAGTTAGCCTTGAAGTCTTATCACAGGGAAGCCATTAGTATAGTAAGATTTATTGTGATCAACATAATTAAGAGGTCATTTATTTTGATCTTGAGCCTCAAAGAGACTCAAAAGAGGAACTCTGAGAGGAAATGACTATGAGAGGGAAAAGCAACGTAGTCACCCTCTTCATCCCAAATTAAGTCTAATACGAAAGTCATTCCAGGGCTTCCCTAGTGGTGAGCGCAGTGCTTAAGAATCCACCTCCCAGTGTAGGGGACACAGGTTTGAGCCTTGATCCGGAAAGATCCCACATGCTGCGGAGCAGCTAAGCCCATGTGCCACAGCTAATGAGCCTGTGCTCTAGAGCCCTTGAGCCACAACTGTTGAGCCCATGTGCCACAGCTACTGAAGCCCACATGCCTTAGAGCCCGTGCTCTGCAACAAGAGAAGTCACCTCAATGAGAAGCCTGTGTACCGCAATGAGGAGTAGCCCCCGCTCACCGCAACTACAGAAAGCCCTTGCGCAGCAACGAAGACCCAATGCAGCCAATACATAAATAAATAAATAAATAAATAAATAAATAAGTATATTTTAAAAAATCATTCCAGATGGTTCACCACTAAAAAGATTTTCATAATTTTTCTATCGATAGTTATTTTAGACTTAGATTCCTCTTAAACAAGAATACATTTCTGTGCCATGACAATAGGCTGCTTTTTTTTTTCCTGGAAAAACAAATATGTGTTAGTTTGTGAGACACATTTAGTGTTTCAGTGTTAAGTAGTAAATCACATTTTTAGATTGAAAGCTATGTCAGATGGATTCTGAGTAGAACAGGTTCTTTTACTTCCATCCATGGTCCTTTTCTCCCAAGTTCATGGCTGTGTAATTCTTTCTGCTGTTTATTTCGAAATGTCTCTGGTCTTCCTTGAGAAATTTAGCTTGTTGAATATAGTCAGAGATGAATCCATTTTCTTTCTTTATTTTTTCTTTTTGAATTTAAAATATATTTATTCTGTCTTTAACATCCTCAGAATACCCCCCTGAAAAAAAGTAACATACAAAACAATGCACAGTGCTCCCCTTTAAAGGAATGGAAAGATAATACACTTTATAAAACAATCTTTGGAATCATGTGTAAATGTTACTCTGAATCTCATCTGTTTTCTGATCATATTCCTGTAGTCCTTTTCCAGCTTATAATGTTTAGGTCTGATTAAGTATAAGGCGTATATAATGAAGATGAGCAAAACAATTCAAAAAGGACTTTGAACACGTTTAAACATTAAAGTTAGTAACTCTCCTATATACAGATTAAGCAGATAGAAATAAAGACATGTTCAGGAAAATCTCCTTTAAGTTAATGAAAAAATACATAAATGAATAGAAATGAAGTCAAGAAAAATATGTGGAACTTTATAGTTATACAATAACTAAAAGCTTGATGACAAAAAGGGAAACTATGACTAAGGAATCATGTCTGTTGCTTGAAGACTCAAAACTGTAGAAGTGTAAATTTTTCCTAAATTAATTTTTAAATTTAAATCTCTAAATTTAAATGCAAGAACAAATATGCTAGACTAGCCAAGAAAATTTTGGAAAATAAGAGCAATGATGTCCCCCCCATCAGGTTTTAAAACATATTATTGGAATACCAAGATTAAAATAGTGTTGTATTGAGCTCAGATCTGACAGGTGAAAGGAACAGAATTTTTAAAAGTTCTGAGACAGACTCAAATGTATATGAGCTTAGAGTATGATTAAGGTGATATTTCAAATCAGTGGAAAATAGTTACTTGAGAAATAAAGAGGGACTGGTGGCTCATTACTTGGCGAAAAACAAGGTAGGATACATATACTTCTCCAGAATAAATTTTAGGTGGATGTTAAAATTGAAGCTGTGAATGTAGTCATGGAAAATATAGATGAGATTATTTATTAACTTGTGATCAGGATAGTCTTTCTAAGCATGACACAAAAGACAAAAGCCTTAAAATAGATTTGACTATAAAAATGTCAACTTCCCCTCCATAGGTGGAAGTTGGGAAAATATTTGGAATATGTGAAAGAAGTTTCAAATCTTTTATATTTAGAAAGTTCTTAGAAGTGTCTGGCAGGAGCTACTAATTTGGTGAACACGTGGAGATTTGCGGGGGAGTGGCGAACTCAGAGAGCATGGAAGCTCTGTGCCCCTTCTAGGCACCTTACCTTATGCATCGCTTCTATCTGGCTCTTCCTGAGTTGAGTGTATTTCTCCTGGATCATAGGAATGCCTCTGCTGATCTGTATTCTATTTAGGTAAGAGGTGATACAAATGCATATCTAGACTCAAGAATGTGTTTGGTTGGACATGCAAGAAGTCTCCATTTAAAAGTCAGAAACATAACACCTAACTCGGATCTCTGAAAATGTCTCTATCAACTTCTGATCTATAAAAATAGACTCTGATGTAATAATTTTTCCCTGTCCTCTCATCAAAAGCCATTTAAATAAATCCAGAGTGCTTTACTGGGAAATTTTTTTTTGCAGTTCCACTTGTATGAAATGTCCAGAATAGGCCAGTCTGTGGAGACTGAAAGTAGATTAGTGGTTGGCCTAGGCCTGTGAACAGGGGAAGTTGGAATGGGAAGTGACTAGCTGATGGGCATTGGATTTCTTTTTGGGGTGATGAAAGTGTTCTAAAACTATGGTGATGAGTGCACAACTCTGTGAATATACTAAAAAAGATTGAATTGTATACTTTAAGTGATTATAGTATTTGAATTATATCTCAATAAAGGTGTTAAATTTTTTTTTTGATTGCAAACCTGCCTCAGTAGAAAATAGGCTAATATCTACTCAGCCGTAAAAAAAGAATGAAACAATGCCATTTGCAGCAACGTGGATGAACCTAAAGTTGATCATATTAAGTGAAGTAAGTCAGACTGAGAAAGACAAATATCATATGATATCACTTACATGTGGAATCTAAAAAAATAAAACAAATGGACTTACAGAACAGAAATAGACTCACAGACATAGAAAACAAACTTGTGTTACCAAAGGGGATAGTGGGGAGGGGGAGATAAATTAGGAGTTTGGGATTAACATATATATACTATCATGCATAAAATAAACAAGGACCTACCGTATAGCACAGGGAACTATATTCAGTGTCTTGTAATAATGGAAAAGAATCTGAAAAAGAATACTTATGTATGTGTAACTGAATCACTTTGCTGTATACCTGAAACTAAGACATTGTAAATTAACTGTACTTCAATTGAAAAACGGTTAATAGAAAATAGGCTAATATCATAAATAGGCAATTAAAAAAAGAGAATGTAGGTGGCTAGTAAACCTAGAAATTATTCACCTTTTGTATTCAATAAACGGGATTAAATCCACATTACAATGCCATTAGTTAAGATATTTCAGTTGACAAAGATTTGAGTCTACTCATATATAGTTGATGGGAGTGTGAATTGATCAGCCTTTGTGGGAGGCTGTGTATTACTGTGTAAGGAAAAAAGTAGCCTTTAAAATATTTATACGCATAAAATGTTTGTTTTAGCAATTCCACTTTTAGAAATTTATAATACCTGAAGCTTTTTTCACTTAACAGTCTATTGCAAGTGTCTCCATGTTATATAATGTCTCAGTATTTTGAATAGCCATGTATGTGTGTGTATTTATTTATTTATTTCAGAATATTCCCTACAAAACACTTTTATAGAATGAATGTTCTTATCTGAACATCTTGTTTATTTCTTTTGACTGTTGAGAAATTATTAAAAACAACAATCTTCAAGATGTGTTTCAGGCAGACTGAGCAACCATCCAAGAGCAAGTTAATTGCAGATGGCAAGAAATTGTGGTTTCTTGCTTTTTAAAGAAAATTCAACCTGTTAATCCTTTAAGCTAGGTTTTGGAGCTTTAATGGTGAGAAGACTCTGTCTCTGCCTCATGAAGCAAAGGGACACTTAAATTACAGTGTGTTAAGTGATACAGTTGAATTAAATCCTGGGGGCAGGTAAGCAAGATCTCTGTCTTGCATGGGCAAGTAAGGCTTCCTAAAACAGGGAATGTTTAAGCTGACAGATGGACAAATTGGGAATTACCAAGGTGAAGATGAGTTTTGAGAAGAAGGGCTCTGGCAGAAGCTGCTTGTGGAATGGCCCAAAAGTAAGTAAGAGTGTAGAATGGTGAGGATGGGGGCATAAATATGGCTAGGTCATGGACCTTGTGAGAATGAAGGATTTTAAGCTGAGGGCAGTAGAGAGCCATTGAAAAATGTTAAGTAGGAGGTTGCTTATCTTGATCATATTTTGCTTGTTAAAGAACATGTTGATTGCAGTGTGTTGATAGGATTAACTTCACTGGAGCAAGAGAGAGTCCTTTAGAAGGTGGTTGGTGCAGTTCAGATGAGAGGAGATGATGGTTGGCTCTGGGTAGTTAGTGGAGATAGAGGTGGGACAGCATCAAAGCTTTCAGGAGGTAGAATGATAGGATGTGTTTGCTTGCATATGAGGGATAGTGAAGAAGGAGGCCAGGATGATGTCCAGAGTTATGTCTTGATCAACTTTGCAAATACTGTTGCTCATCACTGAGATAGAGAACAGCAAATTTGGTGGAGAACATAATACCCACTTTTTTAGTGAAGCATGGTTCATTCAGTCAGAGACGTTCAATAGGAAGTCTGAAGCTCTGAGAGAGGTAATGGGCTGGAGATAAATATTTGGGATCTTGATATTTATTTCCTTGCGGGTAAATTGGGTTTATAAGTTGGGATAATTTTCTTTTGTATTTTATGACAGCGTATGCTTATACTTAAAGAGCTCCTTGCCAAATGACAGGCTTTATCTGAAAGTACTTTGTTGGTCATGTTTTCACTTCCTGTGTTATATATAATTGGTGAGATTCAACTTGATTTTTTTTTAAGCAAGTGTTTTTTTTTTTAAATTATTTTTTTGGGGGTACACCAAGTTCAATCATCTGTTTTTATACACATATCCCCGTATTCCCTCCCTTCCTTGACTCCCCCTGCCTTGAGTGCCCACCCCAACTTAATTGATTCTTGTTTTTTTAGTTTATTTTCAGTTTTCGTGGTGTTTTAAAGTCCATTTTAAGAAAATACTTCACTGTATTTATCTCTTCTTCCGTGGATAGACATTTGTTTCCTGTTTTTCTCAGTGCTGCTGTGTTCATAGTGTTACTGTGAAGCATGTGTGCGTCTTTGCACGTGTGTGAGAGCTAGGGCGTGGCTCTACCAGGTGGCAGGGCATATGCATCTTTAATTGTACCAGATCTTGACGGGTGTCCACTCCTACTACCTGTGTATGAGACTGTATGTTTCATATCCTCTCCTATGTTAGGTATTGTCAGATTTAAAAATTTTTGCCAATCTGATGGGTGTGAAATGGTATCTTGTGATTTTAAAGTTGTTTCTTAATTGCCTGTGAGGTTGAACATCTTTTCATGTTAATTGTCCACTCATGATTCCTCTTCTACAAGTTGCCTATTCACATTTCCCCCCTGCTTTCTGTTGGCCAGTTTATTCTTTTCTTCCTGATTTGTGGAATTTCTGAACACTGTTGTCAGTGATAATCTCTCCTCCCAATCTGTGGTTTCTCTTTACTTTTAATGTTTTTTTTCCACCCTAAAACTTCACCTTCTGTGATGACACTTTAAAAATTTTTTGCTGCTTCATTTACTGCTTATTTTGAATATATACATCTTATTTTTTTAAAAAAGTTATTTATATCTTTTATACATAGAAAATTTATCAAATCAATGGTATTCAATGTTTATACATTTGAAAATATTTTGAAGTTGTAAACTGATGATACAGACATCAGCAAATGCATTTTTCACTAGACTTTTTTTTTTTTTTAGAGCAGTTTTAAGTTCACAGCAAACTTGAGCAGAAGGTGCAGAGAATTCCCGTGTCCCTTTGTCCCCACATATTTACAGCCTCCCCATACTCCATCAGGCACCATGGTACCTTTGTCACAATCAAGAAAGCTGCATTATCACCAAACCTTGAAGTTTACATTAGGGTTTGCTCTCAGTGTTGTACATCCTGTGGATTTTGACAAGTACGTAGTGACATGCTGTAGTGATGTACAGAACAGTTTTACTGCCCTGAGCATCCCCTGTGCTCTGCTGATTCATCCCTCCCTCCCCCTTGACCCGTCAACTACTGATCTTTCTAATATCTCCATACCTTTTCCAGAATGTCGTATCGTTGAAATCATACAGTATGCAGCCTTTTCAGATTGGCTTCTTTCACTTAGTAATAAGCATTTAAGTTTCTTCCATGTCTTTTCATGGCTTGATAGCTCAGTCCTTTTTTTAAAGCACTGAATAATATTCCACTATCTGGATGTGCTACAGTTTATTTATTCATTCACCTGCTGAAGGACACCTTGGTTGTTTCCAGGTTTGGGCAATTGTGAATAAAGCTGCTGTATACATCTGTGTGGCAGGGTTTTGTGTGGGCATAAGTTTTCCACTCATTTGGGTAAATACCAAGGAGCACAGTTGCTGGATTGTATGGTGTGTATTATAAGAATATGTTTAGTTTGATAAGAAACCCCCAAACTGTCTTCCAAAGTGACTGTGCCATTTACATTCCCAAGAGCAGTGAACGAGAGTTCCTGTTGCTCTGCCTTCTCACCAGCATTTGGTGTTGTCAGTATTCTGGAGTTTGGCCATTCTAATAGGTGTGTAGAGGTATCTTGTTCTTGTTTTTTAAAAGTAATTAATTAATCAAGATATAATTGATTTACAGTATGTGTTTTAAGTGTACAACATAATGATTCACAATTTTTAAAGATTATACTCTATTGTTACTATAAAGTATTGGCTATATTCCCTGTGCTGTGTAGTATGTCCTTGTAGCTTATTTATTTTATACATAGTTTATATCTCTTAATTCCCTATCCCCCTCATTGGTTTTTTAATTTATATTTCTGTGATCACCTGTGATGTGGAGCATCTTTTAGTATATTTATATGCCACCTGTATATCTTACTTAGTGAGGTGTCCAGATCTTAGGCCTGTTTTTTAATTTGGTTGCTTCTTTGCTGCTGAGTTTTAAGAGTTCTTTGTATACTTTGAATAGCAGCCTTTTATTGGATATGTATTTTGCAAATATTTTCTCTCAGTTTATGGCTTGCCTTTTTATTCTCTTAAGCAATATTTACGTTTAAATATACATCAGGCACTTTTGTTTGTGAACTATAATTTTCTAATTATTTGATTAGCGTCCTAAGATAAGAAATCTTGGTTGTGATGTAGCCCACCAAATAAAATAAGGCAGAATCAATAAAATTTTAAATCAATAAATAATTGCAAATAAAACGAGTTACAAAAATAACAAAGCTTGAGTGCGTTAAGGTCTAAATTTATGTAGAGCTCCCCTCTGTGGGATATAATAAAAATCACATTTATTCAGCTATTTTCTTAACTGTTTATATTGCTGGAGAAATTTCTTTCCATTCCTTAGTATATTTAAGCTGTATTTTTCTTAAATATTTAAAATTGAATCCCCTTCCATCACTCTGTATCCTCTTATCCTGCTTTTTAAAAAAGTGCTTATACTACCTGATAAAATATGTGTACGTATTTATTTATAGTCTTAACCCTGCTTAGATTTCTTTATTAATTGTTGTAACCCCCTTAGAGTCCATGAGAGCAGAGATTTGTTTTGTTTATTACTGTATCCTGAGTCCCTTGTATAGTGTCTGGCATCCAATAAATGCTAAAGAAATATTTGTTGAATGAATAAAAACCTTACTTACATTTTAATATGCAAAGCTTAAAAAAATGCCTGCTGATTTCAGAGGCAGTTGTTAGGGTCTTAATTTGCTATTATCCCCAAGATTGATTTTACAAAGACTCCTCACAGCTCAAAAGGGCTTAAATCTCAATACTAACTACTGCTCAGAATTTCTGAGCAACAAGTTATGCTCCCTTAATCGAGTGTGCTAATTCTTATTTTAAAGCCAACTATAGATTTTTAAGTGGTTGGTCAGTGGGTCTGTGTAGTATGTGATGTAATCCCTTACCATCATCGAGACCCAGCTTTAAAACAAGTTTTGCCATCCAGTATGAGTTTAAATGCAACGTAATTATGTTAATTATCTGTAAATTTCCTGATGGCTTGACCTAGAAATTTGAAATTGGTTAGTACTAGGAATATACCAGTCACAGGCAAAAGACTACAGATTATAGATTATCAAGGAAAGAATTAAATAAAATGCATATGTCTTTTGATGTGAAGAAATTCTTTTAATTTATTTTCCAATTTTTATGGTGGTAAAATACATATAAAATGTACTATCTTAACCATTTTTAAGTGTACATGTCAGTGGTACTAAGTACATTTATATTATTGTGCGACTGTTATCGCCATTCATCTCCAGAATTCTTTTCATCTTCCAAAAATGAAACTCTGTACCCATTATGTAATAACTCCCCATTTCCTCCTGTCCCTAGTCCCTGGAAACCACCAGTTTACTTTCTGTGATTTTGAGTACCCTAAGAATCTCATATAAATGGAATCATACAATATTTATCTTTTTGTGACCAGCTTATTTCACTTAGCATAAGTTTCATCCATGTTGTAGCATAGGTCAGAATTTTGTTCCTTTTTAAAGCTGGATAATATTCTGTTGTATGTACCTAACATATTTTGCTTATCCATTCATTTGTTGATGGACAATGCAGTATTTTCCCCTAGGCTTTATCTAGGTGATGGATGCTACCTTAACAGTTGCCATGAAGGGAATGACTTTCTCCTTCCGGGAGCCCTTGTCTCTTTTAGGAGTGTGGTTTTATTCCTGCAGGTTTAAATAATATAGCTTCATCAGGATATAACACAGCCACATATCCATACAATAAGTACAACGTTAGTGTTGGGGGGCTGTTTCCTTAAGAAACACACTTTTTACTTTTCTTCAGCATTGTTGGAAACAGTAATAATAGTTTTAAGGTAATCACTAGAATGTTGAAACCAAGGGTGATTTCTATTCCCAGTGCATTAACATACATATGGTTTCTTCTTATTTTAAAATGTTATGTGTTTTACAAGAAAAAGTTTGTGTTACAATGTATTTTTTTTGCCCATGAAGGTGTGACTTCCTGTGGCTGACTGCATCAGAGTCACCTGGGAGCTTATTAAAGTTACACATACTTAAGCTGTGCAAGTTAAGGTTATGTCACAGTGAGTGGGATGGAGATCTAGGAGTCTGTATTTTGACATGCTTGTCATTTGGTCAGAGATAGATGTGGTTCCCATTATTCCAGGAGAATTCCTTCTGGCGTCTTTATATATTTTAGTTTTTAGTGTATGTCATATACACATATATCTCCACTCCTTATGGCATTAAACGAAGACAGATTCAAAATAGACTTGTCAGCAGTTATTTTGGGACTTCAGTAGAATTCCTTTATAAGACTAGTTGTTAGACACAGATATAGATAGGCTACAGGTCATACCATAGAACAAGCAAGATTTATGTCAAGTCATAAATCTGCAAATGTTTACGTAGTAGTTTGTACTTCTTTCCTTTTGAATTGTGTTAAACACAAAATGCCTTGAACTTTTAGTCTTAGTTTATACTTACTTGGAAGTGTCACATTAGCAGTTTTATGAAGGTATATACATTTTTAGTTCTCTCAGGTCATTTGATGTCTTAGAATGACATCAAATATTTAGTTGATAATATTAGCATCCATTGTATCTGTTAGCCATTATAAATCAGTGGATTAGAGCTAGTGATGAACTACAGAATATGAATAAATGCTCAGCTTAAATACACATATTACCAAGACTGTACAGTCTTTACTTAAGCTGCACGATCTTCTTTAGAGTATCAGGATTATTAAACAGGAGGATGAGGACTTGCTGATAGAAAATAAAATGTGAAGTATAAAGATTCTTGGCTCTTCAGCAATATAGTTAATATGATTGCGTTTAAGACTACTGTTGCTAGATTAAACAAAGATAACCCAGACTTCCTGTTTTTTTCACTGCTGAAAGATAAGATAAGCAAATTTGTGGGACAGAATTATAACCCATCCCTAAGCAATTAATGAAATTAATTTAAAATGATTGGTCTTGTGTGTATGTGTTGCTTTTAGTTTTGAGACTTTGTTAACAAAGGGTAATGTAGCTATAGAAGAAGAACCATAGAGTTGGAATGCAGAATATCCCAACTTTATAGAAAGACAAGGAAGTACAGATCTTGATCCATAACTTGTTTCATGGAGAGTAAGAGCTAGGTTAGCAGTCCTTGTATTTGTAGGAGTTAGATTGTGTTTAATATTATGAGTAACAATAGAACTTTTGCCCTGGACTTCCTGAGAAAGAATAGGAAGGTTTCTTTTTCATGTAATTAATTAGCTTTAGCTTCTAGAAAGGGATTGAGAATGGAGAAGAGTAAACCTAGCTACTTGTCTTCCTTGTTTATCGTTAATATATATTTTTAGAGTTTCTATTTGGAACTTTTTTTTCTTATTTTAGTTTCAGGTGCTTTATAGTCCTAGAAAAATTTCCAAACTTCTTCTTCTTTTTTTTTTTTTAATATTTGTTTGGTTGTGATGGGTCTTAGTTGTGGCAGGCAGGCTCTTTAGTTGTGGCACACAGGCTCCTTAGTTGCGGCATGCATGTGGGATCTGGTTCCCTGACCAGGGATAGAAGCCGGGCCCCTTGCATTGGGAGTGTGGGGTCTGAACCACTGCGCCACCAAGGAAGTCCCCGAAAAATTTCCAAACTTCTATTTTAAAATATTAAATTAATCCCTTCCATAGGAGCACACCCTTGGTTCATCAGAATACCAGGCTAGAGGTGTTTTTCAACATAAAAAAATTGTTTTCCAACCATTTTGACTTGTCATAAAATTGGTGTCTATTCTAAGCCCTTGTCTTATTTGATCTGTTAGTAGCTTTAGACATAATCACTCCTTCCTCCTTGGTATGCTTTTTTTCACTTCCCTTCTACACCACACTCTCTTGGTTTTCCGCATCTCATAAGTTGCTTCTTCTCAGTTTCTTTTGCTAGTTCCCCTTGTTCCTCCTGACCTTCGATATCAGAATGTCCCAGACCTCAGTCCTTAATTCTCTTTTCTGTCTTCAGTGTTTTGGATAATGTCCAGTGGCATGGCTGTAAATGCTATCGATAGGCCCATCATTCCTAAACTTGTACCCCCAGCTCAGACTTCTAAAATCCAGGCTCTTGTATTTATCCATCTATTTGATGTCACTACTTAAATATCTAAAAAATATTTCAGAGTCAAGTCCCAAACTGAACTCTAGGTCCTTTCTACCCAGACCTGTTCTGCCCATAGTCTTCTCCGTCTCAGTTGGTTGCAACTCTATCCTTTTGGCTGCCCCAGCCAAAACCTTTTGATCCATCTTTGATTACTGCAGCAATCTCTGCTCACTGCACACCTGTGTGTGCCTGTGTTCACACTCCACATCCAGTCCCTGAGGGAATCCTCTTTAGTTTAAGTCACTTTCCAAACCCTCTGTTATTACACATTCTAAAGTATGGTGAAAAAGAATTCCCATTTCTCTCAACTTTAAAAGAAATTATAGGTATTGTAATGGTTCAGTAAAGGTGTATAGGCTTCTCCTTGTATGTGGGAAGAACTTTTTCTTTGTTTCATTGTAAATCTGATTTTGAGGTTTATGGAATTGTTTTTGTGTTCTTTTTTCTTTCATTTTCTCTAAAGATGTTTATAGTAACACCTACAACGAGGCTGGAGAGATTATGGCAGATTGGAATAGCTAAAGTCTGGAATTGTAATTGGAAAGGGAATTGGAAAGTTACACGTAAGTACATGTACACTGAGATGCAGGTATAACCACCATAAGGGGCCCTGGGCCCCAGATTACATAATTGTTTTAAATGCTGCATCTCTCCATCCATCCAGTAAATAGGTGTTTTACTTGTTAACTAACTGAACTAGGGATATATAGCTAAAGGAGCCATAGTCTCTGCTCAAGGCCTCTCAGTTTAGGCATCTAGACCAATGGTTGAATTATCATTTTGAGTGCCAAGGGCTCTATTTGAAGTGAACATAGGGTGCTTTGTGGAGGGGGGGTGGTGGTGGTGGTGAGGTACTCATCCCACTGAGGAGTAGAAGGGGCTTCAGTGTTCCAAGTTTACTATCCAGAGATGGTTTATGGTATGAATATTGTCTTTAAAACCCCAAGCCTGTTTATTACGCTCTTAAATTTGTATTCTTCTGCATCCTGTTTACAGGTCTTATAAAATTGCAGCATTTTTTAATTATTATTATTACACCTATATTTATTTTATTTTTTTAAATTTATTTATTTATTTATTTTTTTGAGGTACACCAAGTTCAGTCATCTGTATTTATACACATATCCCCGTATTCCCTCTCTCGACTCCCCCCCACCCTCCCGTCCCAGTTCTCTAAGGCATCATCCATCCTCGAGTTGAACTCCCTTTGTTATACAGCAACTTCCCACTGGCTATCTGTTTTACAGTTGGTAGTATATACATGTCTATGCTACTCTCTCACTTCGTCTCAGCTTCCCCTTCACCCCTCCCCCCAACCTCGAGTTTTCCAGTCCATTCTCTGCATCTGCATCCTTGTTCTTGTCTTGTCACTGAGTTCATCAGTACCATTTTTAGATTCCGTATATATGAGTTAGCATACAGTATTTCTTTCTCTTTCTGACTTACTTCACTCTGCATGACAGACTCTAGGTCTGTCTACCTCATTACATATAGCTCTATCTCATTCCTTTTTATAGCTGAGTAATATTCCATTGTATATATATGCCACATCTTCTTTATCCATTCATTTGTTGATGGGCATTTAGGTTGCTTCCATGTCCTGGCTATTGTAAATAGTGCTGCAATAAACATTATGGTACAAGTTTCTTTTGGGATTATGGTTTTCTTTGGGTATATGCCCAGGAGTGGGATTACTGGATCATATGGTAGTTCTATTTTTAGTTTTTTAAGGAACCTCCAAACTGTTTTCCATAGTGGCTGTACCCACTATGGAAAATTGCAGCATTTTAATGGAGATAAAATACTATGTGAAGTGCTTTTCTAAACACAGCTGCTCTACTTTCATTAAACAGTTCTGACATTCAGCAATTTGCTAAGGTTTCTTCCAATTCGATTCTATGATTCTGGGGTTGTTGCTCACTTCCTCTTAATATTTTTCTGTTTATTATTTCATATTGCTATTTTATATTCATCTCTTAGTATAATATATGCTATATCATGCACAAAGGTGCCATGCAAATTGTAAAACATAAAGAAGATATAATGCAAAATTATTTTAATTTTGTATTAATTTTTGTTGTTGTTGTTAATGGAACAGTCTGGGAAAGTTATAAATGTGATTTGTCTGTTAGCCTATGCTATGTTGTGGAGAGAACCCCAAAAGGCCCAGTATGAGAAATCTCCTCTCCCTCTGTTATGAACCATGAAGTTTACAGAACTTCTTCTCCCTAAAGGTATTGCCTGTGATACTCTACAGCTACAATAAGCATTGCAGTTTAACTGCTTTGGTTTAACATTTGCTTTTAATCCTCTAAACAACAATGGTAACTACCTTATTTTCCTACTGTGGCAACAGCTACTGCAGTGTCAAGAATTCTTGGAACTGGACTGCCTTTGTAGAAAGTCAACTGAAAAAATTTTTTTTCTTTTAAGTAGACCTGCCCGAGTTTGTTGTGATTTCAAGACAGAAAATACTTTCTTCTGTAGCTTTTATTTTTGGGGGCCCAGTTGAAGGCAATATGGAAGGTGTTTTTTGTTTTTGTTTTTGTTTTCCTTAATCTTTTTTCCCCCCCTCATGAAAGTGACCTTACTTTTCTCTAGATAGCAGTGCTTTCATTCTAGCTTTACATCTCCTACTGTGAAAACTGGAAGGGACTGTTAACCAGTCACATGTCACTTATTGATCCCAACATAATAGTGGGGCCGCCCCTTCTTCCACCACCTTCTTTTATGGCACAGTAGAAGGACATTACCTCCTGCTGCAGTTAGAAGTAGGATATGCCCCTGCTTAGATACGCTGACTCCCTGGACAAGAAATTCAGCCTGTTAGAGGAGGGGGGTGAAATGGAAATATGGCCTTCTCTTGACTTTTTGTGAGGAAAAAATATAAAATAGTTTCCTATCTGATCAGAATAAAACATTACTAGTATTTCCTTAGACTAGTTTCCTGTAAATAGAGAATACTTGCCACAGCACATGATAAAAAAAATGACTTTGTGTACAGTTCCTGTCTACTACGCAGAGCAAATTTTGGAAGTGATACTGAAGTTATATCCCTGTTAAGGAGAGAATTTGGAACCCTAGGAACAGAAGATCCTGTACTTCTCCCCTTCTCCCACCCCCTATTCTCTATGTAGGGTGATCTGGATGTTAGTTTTTTTTATAATGAGCTTTGACTGATAGGGTTATTGAAACCCGAGTAATGACTTGAGAGTGTGGTATTCATTCACTTGGTCCTAGTGCTTATATCTGGATCTTGGGCTGTGGTTTGGTTGTCTTTTCAGTTACACTCTTCTGTGGCCTCGGTGGTTTTACTTTGGATACTGTGTAATGACAAGGGAGAACTTGAGAGGAGAGGGGGTATATGTTCCTTCAACTACCTTTTAAAAAATGTTTTGTTTTCTCTGAGAAATGGCAAAATAATGTTTACGATCTTTAAAACTGAAATATAATGGTGCTCACTCAGAAGGATACACGTGTGAACAGAAGATACAATTTTTTTCCCTAAAATGTTGAGCTGAACAAAAAACTTAAAAAAAAAAAGACCCCACTATTTTCGTCTATACTCATTGTCTTTTAAGTAGCATGTAGAAGAGGCGTTTGAAAGGGATGTGTGAAACTTACACATTTTAGTGAGGGTTTTCATGGCTTACACATTTTTTCTTTTATTCTCTCCATCAAAATTTCGAGTGAGGGCCTGGAGGAAATCTTGCTCGGGAGAAGATAATCAAATCCAGGTTCTAGCTTTCCTTTGAATGCTTATTCCAGAATAATAGAATGTTAAGATCTGAAAATGGTATTAACGATGATTCAGTCCATTCATTACTTTTTATGGATGAGAGAATTAAGGTCTGGAGAGACTCAGAGATCTTTCCAGGGACTCATATTAGTTGGTAGAGAGTTAGACTAAAATTTTGTTTTCAATTTCCAGTCTGTTTTTCCACTATTATTTTTTCCATTACAGGACTGAATTTCTCATGGATCTTTCCAAGTTTGCTTAGTTGACCAATCTGAGCCAATAGAAGCAGTTAACAACATTTCTAGCATAATATTTGGAGAACATCCTTTTAACTTTACTGAGACTTCCCCAAAATAAAGGCAGAGATGTTCTGAAAAGGTGGCTGCTGCTGCTGCTGCTTCTTATTAATTTTTTAAAAATTTATTTATTTATTGGATTTATTTCTTTTTTTTTTTATTGGCTGTGTTGGGTCTTTGTTGCTGCACATGGGCTTTGTCTAGTTGTTGTAAGCGGGGGCTACTCTTCATTGTGGTGTGTGGGCTCCTCGTTATGATGGCTTCTCTTGTGGAGCACGGGCTCTGGGCGTGTGGGCTTCAGTAGTTGTGGCACATGGGCTCAATAGTTGTGACTCATGGACTCGAGAGCACAGGCTTAATAGTTGTGGCGCACAGACTCAGTTGCTCTGTAGCATGTGGTATCTTCCCGGGGCAGGGCTTGAACCCATGTCCCCTGCATTGGCAGGCAGATTCCCAACCACTGTGCCACCTAGGAAGTCCTATTATTATTGTTATTATTTGAGTTTATTGAAGTATAGGTGGTTTACAATGTTGTGTTTAATTTCTGCTGTACAGCAGAGTGACTCACTTATATGTCTTCTCTTTCCTATTCTTTTCCGTTATGGTTTATCACAGGCTGTTGAGTATAGTTCCCTGTGTTGTACGGGAGGACTTTATTAAGAAGTGGCTTACTGTTATTGTGTCATAAATACATATTCAGGGCCTTGACTGCCCCGGTGCTGATTGCAGTGTTGGTTCTCTCTGTAGGCTCTTAGAGGAGTCAGATAGAACCCTCCTTGATAACCTTGGAAAACCTAGTGGATTTTCAAATGAGTTTTATTATATAGTCCTGTGGCCTAGATTGAAGTTACGGAGAAGAAGACTCCAGTGTGTATTTGACATGAAATTTTTATTAGAGGGCAAAGTATTGAAGTGTTGTCTCTTAAAGCAGTTTAGGGACTTCTTAGGTGGCACAGTGGTTTAGAATCCGCCTGCCAATGCAGGGGACACGGGTTCGATCCCTGTTCCAGAAAGATCCCACGTGGCTCGGAGCAGCTAAGCCCGTGTGCCACAAGTATTCAACCTAGTTCTAGAGCCCGTGAGCCACAACTATTGAGCCTGTGTGCCACAACTACTGAAGCCCATGCACCTAGAGCCCGTGCTCCACAACAAGAGAAGCCACTTCAATGAGAAGCCCGCGCGCCACAACATAGAGTAGCCCCCACTCTCCGCAACTAGAGAAAGCCTGTGTGCAGCAACGAAGACCCAACACAGCCAATAAACAAATAAACAAACGGTTTGGACTTGCTGTTTTATCTGCTGATCATAGGCCTATTGTAACTTTTTTTGCTCATTTTTAAACCACTTTAAATTCTTGTTGAAGTATGTGATAACTTAATCTTATTACCGCTTTCTTCCCTTTTGGCCCCATGAAATGAAAGTGAAAAAGAGATTGTGTATTTCCTTTACCACTATAGATAATTATAGCAAACATTCATTGATTACTTACTGAGTGTTAGGTACTGTGCTAAGGTTTTTATATGTATTTTAAAATTTATTCTCATATATCTCTATGGGAGATACTGTTATTATTACCTGTATTTTATAAGTGAAATTGAAACACAAAGAACTTGTTCAATATTACATAGGTAGTAAGAAGTAAAATATGGATTTAAACCTAAACAGTTTTTAAAAACTATTCCATTGCCTCTCAACATAAAGTTATTACAGAGACCCAATTATAAAGGACTCAGAACTTATTCAACAAAGTAAGGGGAGGCTGTTCACATTACAGAATGATCTAATGAGGGATTTCCTTTAAAAAGTAAGTTTCCAGAGTGTGTCGTCTCTGTGTTCTCTGATCAGAAACCCAGAGGGAGCCATCTCATTATATGGGGAGTTTGGTCATCTAGTTTTGCCATATGTTGAGTTATAGGGCTACTCTCGGATCAGTGCACTATCCCTGATCCTGCTGTTGTCCTTTCTTTGCAAAGAGCCCAGCATTGCCCACGGTGGGTAAAGTTGCTGAGCTGAAAGAGTTGGTTAGGGATGGTAGGTCATGGTAGACATACAGGCAGTTCCTCTGAGTATCTAGATGGCTGTTCAATTTATATGCAGTTTATAGGACTATATCTATTAAAACAAAGAACATAGATGTAGTTTCAAAATGTATACACTATAGTTTACGTATTTATTTGGTCTTTTTCATAATTCTTTAGGAGGTAGTTATGACAGAGCCTCAAATCCATCTTTAGTGCTTTTTGAGGCTGTTTATGTGCTTAATAAGTGATCTTGAATGTCCTGTAGTTGCATTTTAGATTGCATCATCATGTGACCTAGTCTTAGATTATCAATTCCATTTTAAGAG
Source organism: Hippopotamus amphibius kiboko (assembly GCF_030028045.1). Taxonomy (NCBI): domain Eukaryota; kingdom Metazoa; phylum Chordata; class Mammalia; order Artiodactyla; family Hippopotamidae; genus Hippopotamus; species Hippopotamus amphibius. The sequence continues at coordinate 169,158,268 of NC_080191.1, read as the reverse complement.
TATTGCCAAACTTGAAGTGGAAGCAGTGTTTTTTTTAAAGGATCTCAGATGGATGGGTAATTTCTTTATCATACTTCCTGTTTCTTTCAAATAATTTTCTTTTAAGAAAATGTAATGCTCATGTTACACATACTATTTAGTTATTTTTATGGATAAACTTGTAAAAGCAGTGGTTTAAAAAGTTTATTGTACATCAACTATAGTTCAATAAAAAAATAAAACAAAAACAACAAAAAAGTTTATTTCTGCACCAGAGGTGTGCAATTATCTGGGTGGAGAGAGTTCTATTTTTGTGCTTTTCATAGAGCTTTATTTAATTCACAGCCCAAAGTGATCACCATGTGATTAGACATGTCTCAGTGTTAGTACTTGCTGCTAGATTTTTTCCTGTTCTAGTTTTATGTTTTTATTTTTAGTCCACTCTCTTGTGAGTTGATCATAAAAAACTGTGATGCAAGAATAGATAAAAGAATGAAATTCTATCATTAAAAATAGAGACCCTAGTAACAATGTCCTGCTGTATAGCACAGTGGTACCCCAGGCTTCCCATATAAGGTTGACAAATGCTGAAGTAAAAAACATGAAGTGAAAAAGTGCTGTGGGGAAGGGAAGGACTGGGAGCTTGGGGTTAGCAGATGCAAACTCTTACATAGAGGATGGATTAAACAACAGGGTCCTACTGTACAGCACAGGGAACTATATTCAATATCCTGTGATAAACCGTAATGGAAAAGAATATGAAAAAGAAGGTATATATATGTATAACTGAATCACTTTGCTGTATAGCAGAAATTAACACAACATTGTAAATCAACTATACTTTAATGAAATTAAAAAAAAAAAGTGAGTTCCTGAAATCTGGGCTTATTCAGCTTCTTAGGGTACAGCCAACCAGAGCTGAGTCCTAAAAATTATTTTTTTGTATGTAGTTCATATACGAAAAAGCGTATTCGTTCATGTTCTTGTATTTGATACTCATACTAAAGAGTCAGTAAATCTTTTCCATATAGGGCCAGATAGTAGTAAATATTTTAAGCTTGTAGGCCATACAGTCTCTCTTCCAACAACTCAGCTCTGCCAGTAGGGCGTGAAAGCTGACGTAGGCAGTGGGTAAATGGATGAGTTTGACTGTGTTTCCGTAAAACTTTATTTATGGACACTGGAATTTGAATTTAATATGATTTTCATGTCATTAAATATTATTTTCCTTTTTGGTTTTTTTCAACCATTTAAAAATGCAGCAACCATTTTTAGCTCGTGGGCTGTGTGAAAGCAGGTTGCAGGCCACATTGCCTAATGGGCTGTGATTTGCTGACCCCTGCTTAGAATAATCCTGTGAGACTTTGCTGTCTTCTGTTTTATTGCCCTTTATTGTACCATCTTTCAACATTATTGTATATTTTTCTTATTTTGCTACTTAATCATGTGTTTTCTTTCATTGTGAATGTGTATGCAACTTTTAAAATTTAATAATTTTTCTTACATTTTAAGCTGTGGAGGGTAGGGTCTATAGTATTGTCCTCTTTAATGCCTTGCACACTGCTCGATAAATATTTGAGAGAGTTGTAAAGGAACAACATCTGTCTTTAACTATTTGAAGGATTGTTGTGAAGATTGTTTTACTTATTCATTTATATATTAAAAATGTGTTCCAGAATGGTTCTCTTGCTTTATGAGTAGTAACAGGGAGGCAGAACTCACTTCAGAACGCAGGGACGGGAAAGGAGAGAAAGAAGCTCTTATGAATTGTGTGCTTTGTGTCATAGTACATACATACTGTGGTCAGTGATGTGGACAGTCCCTCATTTAACCTTTACAACTCTTTTAAATATGTGGTTTTTTTTTTAAGGTCTTTATTGGAGTATAATTGCTTTACACTGTTCTGCTGTACAGCAAAGTGAATCAGCTGTATTTATACATATGCCCCTTCCCTCCTGTGACTCCTTCCCACCCTCCCTATCCCACCCCTCTAAGTCATCACCCATCATCAAGTTGATCTCCCTGTGTTATCCAGCAGCTTCCCACTAGATATCTATTTTATATTTGGTAGTGTATATATGTCAGTACTATTCTCTCACTTTGTCCCAGCTTCCTGCCGCCCCGCCCCTGTGTCCTCAAGTTCGTTCTCTACATCTGCATCTTTATCATCTTTATTCTTGCCCTGTCACCAGGTTCATCAGTACCTTTTTTTTTTTTTTTTTTTTTTTTTTTTTTTAGATTCCATATATATGAGTTAGCATATGGTATTTGTTTTTCTCTTTCTGGCTTACTTCACTCTGTATGACAGACTCTAGGTCCATCCACCTCACTACAAATAACTCAGTTTCATTCCTTTTTATGGCTGAGTAATATTCCATTGTATGTATGTGCCACATCTTCTTTATCCATTCATTTGATGATGGACATTTAGGTTGCTTCCATGTCCTGGCTATTGTAAATAGTGCTGCAGTGAACATTGTGGTACATGTATCTTTTTGGATTACGGTTTTCTTAGGGTATATGCCCAGCAGTGAGATTGCTGGGTCATATGGTAGTTCTTAAATAGGTATTTTTTTACTCAGTTTACAGATGAAAAAGTTAGATAAAGTACCTTAGCCTTAGATAAGTGAGTGGTGGGACAGAACCAAGACCATGTTCTTTCCATATACTTTTCTTTTTATATTAAGGAATATTCAGCAATTAACCAGGCTGCCTTAGACACTAGCTACTTACTTATTGCTACAAGTTTTCACACACATCTTAGATGACCAAGGACAGAGATTTTTTTTTAGAGAAGATGAAATGTTGATTTGAACAACCTCCATGATAAACTTTCAGATTCTTTGAATATGATTACAATGGGCTTTATTTTAAAATGATAGGAAAAATACATTTCCCTCTTACTCTTGTGCATAAACTCTTACCTCTCTTTAAAGAAAGGTGTTTAAAAGTGTTTCATAAATAAATTTGTAAAATCTCACAATGAAGTAAGATTGAGGAATGTACATGAAGTTTCTATCAAACTGTGTTTAGTAGAAACCAATGATTAAATCAGATCTTAAGCTGATCATTTCAACTAATTTTCTTGAAGTTGAAGATTGAGTCAAGCTAAATTAAATGAAGGTTAAAAGTATAAATGGAGGGGCTTCTGTGGTTGTGCAGTGGTTAAGAATCTGCCTGCCAATGCAGGGGATGCTGGTTTGAGCCCTGGGTTGGGAAGATCTCCCATGCTGCAGAGCAACTAAGCCCGTGTGCCACAACTGCTGAGCCCACGCAAGGCAACTGCTGAAGCCCATGTGCCTAGAGCCTGTGCTCTGCATCAAGAGAAGCCATTGCCATGAGAAGCCCGCGTACCACAACGAAGAGTAGCCCCCACTCGTCACAACTAGAGGAAGCCTGCGTGCAGCAATGAAGACCCAACAAAGCCAAAAATAAATAAATAAATAATAAAGTAAATCTTAAAAAAAAAAAGTATAAATGGAGAGGGAGTTCCCTGGTGGTCCAGTGGTTAGGACTCCATGCTTATGCTGCTGGGGGCCCAGGTTTGATCCCTGGTCGGGGAACTAAGATCCCGCAAGCGATGGGGCGTGCCCCCCCCCCATCAAAAAAAGGTATAAATGAAGAAAGTTTCTGACAGAGTAAATAATTGTGGAGTTTCTTTCTTGACTCAGCAAGCATTTTGAGTCTCTATGCTGCTACCAGGAGTTCAGACTGGTGAGAGAAATGGACAGGGATAGAGATTCCAGGAGGACCCACCTCCTGCGAAGGTGATGTCTGAGCTTATTTCTTTTCCCCTTTTATTAGCTTTAAAAATTATTAAAAAACACATATTCATTGAAAATATTGAAACAGTCTAGAAGTATAATTCGTAAAAAGTATAAATCCCTATTTTCACTTTCTGCTATCCGATCCCCATTCTTCAAAGTTATAGTTAGCAAATTGGTAAATATGCTTCCAGATTTTTTCTTATGCATATACCAGTAGGCTCCCCCCCACCAAATTGGGGCTCACTCTATGTATAATTTTGTAACTTGTTTTTCCTCCCTTGTGGTAGTCTGTAATGTACATGTTTCCATTTTAGTAGATACAGATCAATGTCATTTAAAAACCTGCCTCCTCACATAATGGGATGGAAAACCATCATTTATTACATTATTTTTCATTGCTGGATTTGTAGGTTTTCAACCTATTTCCAAAAAATAGATATCCTTGTATTAATATATTTGTTTTCTTTTGTGAATTAAGTTTTAAATGATGAGTAACATAGAGACAGGTGAAGAGAATAAGGATTAATGTGAAGGGGAAATGTTTTCTAGGCCAAGGAAACAATGTGTAATTTGAAAAACACTGCTTTTAGTTTTTAGTTAGGGGAGAAGCATTTCTCTTTCTGTGCTGTGGAAGTGTACACCTCTTGTTTTCTTAACTGTATGCTAAAGTATCTCATTTTTTTGGAATCCACATTTCTTTACTGAATACTTTATAGTTACATAATTTTCTTATTTTGGGGATTAAAAACTTTTCTCAATCAGTGTTACCAGGTAGAGAAGTGGAACCACAAGCTGATAAAAATGGTTATTTAAGAGGTCATACAGAGGTTAAGTGGGTAGTTTTGGGAATAGAGCTTATATCTTAGCTCTTTTTCTCTTCTTAACACTGTCTAATTGAGGATTCTTGCCCAGAGTTCAAAATAGCATTTTGGGTGGCTCCTCCCCCACTGTTATCCAATTGAAACAAATTTTGGTTGATTCAAAAAACAAGTATTGCAAAGCTGCTAGTTTATCAAGTAGTTGTCTGAAAATGGAATAGATAGATGGCTTAAAATAGATGAATAATGTTTTTTACTCTTAAGTATAAAATCTTGTTATCCTTAAAAAAGTTTCAGTTGCTGCTCTTTTATCCCAAATTTCCAATTTTGGAATGTTGCCCTACAGGGCATATCAAGTACTACTTAGTGTTAGAATTTTATCATTCCCCTGACAAGGAAGAGAATCTGCTGATTTCTTTAAAAATACATTGGAAACAAAATGTGTGTGTGTTAAACAAGGGTAATAACATCTTTCCAAACTATTTCTAAAAGTAAAAGCCTTTATTTTTTTATTTTTTTATTATTATTATTTTTTTTGGGGGGTACACCAGCTTCAATCAACTGTTTTTATACACATATCCCCATATTCCCTCCCTTCCTTGACGCCCCCCCTTGAGTCCCCCCCACCCTCCCTGCCCCAGTCCTCTAAGGTAAAAGCCTTTATTTTTGGTTGTCAAGGATGCTTTGCTGTTTGGTTACATGTGCTTTGTTAAACAGAAATACGGGTCTTTGTTAAGGCTCAACTTTCAAAATTTCAAAATTTCTTACTTGTTTTTAAAAAGATAAGCTAAGTAGTTCTAATTAGTGTTATTAATTTGAATAATATAACTGCTTTGAGTAAATTAGCCTAATAATGTTCTCTTATTACCTTAAACAATAATTGTATTGTCTTTTGTAATACATCATTATGAAGTATTCATACTTTGTTTTAAGGGAGTTATTACTTTATGTGAAGTGTAATTTTTAAGCATTCATATCTATTTTTTCACTTGGAGTTACTTTTCAAGACTAAAGTACACATTTAAACAAAATAACTTACTTTATGTTTAATTTTTCTAGGGCTGCTTTGGAAGAAGTAGAAGGAGATGTAGCAGAATTGGAACTAAAACTTGATAAGGTAAATTTAACTTTTTAAAACATTAATTCTTGTTTTGCATAATGATTTGTGCCTGTAATACTAGATGGTTCAGGTGACTTCTTTTATCTCTGTGAGGGTAAATGCTAATATTATCCCAATTTTACACATGAAGTTGAGGCTAGAGACATTAAGTAATTTGTTGAAAATTTAATCTGAGTGCTAGAGCAAGAATTTGAATCATGTCTGACTAGACATCTTTTATGTTGTTGGAAATTTGTTTCCTTCTCTGTCAAAAAAGATTGCAGTCTTTTTTGATGCTTAATGGACATTATACGTAACCTAACCACTCTTGTTTATAAATTTGAGTGTGGCCATGTTCAAATATAAAATTTTAAATACTCATTCCATTTTTTAAAGCCAGTGCCAGAAATGTTGAATATGTATTTGATAATGGATATTAAATCGTCATAGTCTGTGCAAGGGGAAATGTACATTGCTTCCTATCTTCTCTGTTAATTATTGATAATCTTTTCTTTTTTTCCTGCCTCTACCCAAGAAATGTTATCTGCTGTATAACAGAGAAAAACATGAGAATGAGTAAGACATGGCTTCTGACCTTAAGTAACCATCATTCATTGTTAAAATTCTTGGAGATAGATGCATAAATTTGAAATACCTTTTCTGAAAATTATTTCCTATTTATGTAATTATTATTGTAAATGGAATTGTTATGTAAAGCAGTGCTTCTCAAACCTTCCTGTGCATAGAAATATGTGAGGTTCTTGTGACAGTACAGGTCCAGATTCAGTAAGTCTTGGTTATCTGAGAGCTGTGTTTCTAACCAGGTTTTAGGTGATGCCAATGCTGTTGTTCCACAGACTGCACTTGGGATAGCAGGGATGCAGGATACATCAGTTAGACCGATGGCTCTCAGATGTTTTGAAAAATCATTAAATATATGTATATAATGCAAATGGTATAGAAACTATATAAGGCAATAGTTATTAGATATATATGTAAAACAAAATAATTTTAGAATATCTTTAGTAGTAAGTTGTTTTTGTGCAGTACTCTGTAGTTTTCAAAGCACTTTGACATATAGTATGTTTTTGAATTTTTATGATAATCCCGTGAGGTAAGTAGGACAAGTGAATTACTTCCATTTTATATACAAGGGTACCAAAGCCCAGAAAGTGAGCAGGACTAGCTTCAAATCACAGAGTTAGAAAAGGCGGAACCAGGGTTAGAACCCATCTGTTCTATTCTTAGTTCAGTGCTCTTCTTGTGCACCGCTATATTTCTGGATCCGTGTTGAGGGAGCACATGCCACTTGGAAATTTTCTGAGGAACACTAGCAAGCTTCCAGGCAAGTGTTTTTAAAAACTAAGTTAGAATTTTTGGTAAGCATATTATTTTCAAAACCTTTATTTTGTATTTAAAATTATATGCGTGGGATCATTGTTGTTGTTGTCATTGTTATTATTATTTTCCCCTGAGGTGTTACGTTTATTTTTAAGGACTCAGTGAAACAAAGTTTTAAACCCTTAAGGTAGGCAGCAGAAGATATAGTTTTGATTTTCTGGTAGATTTGTTAGAAAGGATATAGGAGGACAAGGCTTTTTAGAGAATCATGGAGTAGTACAAGGGTAAGTCAAAAATTATCCACACTCTGGCTGTAGAATTTATTTTAATTAACTTTTAGAAAAGACAGATACATCATTTTTCGACATAATCCCCTTGCTTTTCAATACACTTTGTCCATCTGTCAGCAAGCTTTCGTATTCCCTCATTAAAAAATGTTTTAGGCTGAGCTGCGAGCCACGAACGCACCGCTGTCTTCGCTTCTTCACAGAAGTGAATCTTCATCCTCGTAGGGCTGCTTTCAGGGAACCAAACAGGTGAAAGTCCGATGGAGCAAGATCAGGACTATAGGGAGGATGCTTTAACACCTCAAAATGAATATTTTGCAGAGTGTTGATAGCGTGGGCAGTGTGTGCAGACGTGCACACCCTCAGACCACAAAAAGTGAATCACTGCACGCTGCTCTTCTTTCATGCAGATCATAAATGGGGCATCCATTTTTCCTCGCACCAGTTTTGTTACATCAGTTACACCTGCACAGCAGTGACTGGGGAGACAGTAGACTTGAACAGAAAGCGCTAATAAGACAGTGTGGCCAACAGAAGTTTTAATATAACCGGAGTGCGGGTAATTTTTGACTCATCTCATACAATAAGGATATCAATCCTCTTTGCGTAGAACTGCATCTAAATCAAAACACTTTGTGTCAGGGGTGGACCTCAAAATTTAAAGTATCTAAACAGAATCCTCTTATGGTATTTTTGTTAATGATTTTGCTCTTAGGAGCATCTATCTTTTTTCCCCCCTTTATATCATTTACTTGGGGTTTGAGAGACTGGTAGAATCTTAAAACCACAAGATTCAAGTCTAAGGCAAATTGTTAAACTATTGGCATTCAGTACTAAGGATCCTAAACCCTTTCTAAGGTCCATATTACCTGAAGGGCTACTAAGGACATCGTGGATACTTGGACATCTTTTAAAATATCATCTTTCACCCAAATAGAACTTCTATAATTACTTTTACATTTTTCTAGTTTAAGATCTCGGTCCCTTATATAGTGTCCCTTTCCCAAATTCTTAAGCTGTTATTGATCATTTTTACTTTAGAATTATGAGGCCTTAAAATTAGAGATGAGAGCCTGTGAGGAGAAAGAAATGGTTGTTATTGAGGGTGGTGGCACTCGAGGACTGGTAGAGGGGAGGGGTTGCACCTGTAAATATCATTGCAGATCATGGCAGCAGCAGGTTTAACTGGCTTGATGACTCAGCTTATATTTATTTTGCTTATAATGTATGCCACTACTAGTTACCCTCTTTCTGATAAATAATGCTCCGTGAATGGATTGCATTATTTAACTAGGTCCAGTTATTTATCCATTCTGCCAGGTATTCTGGCATTGGCAACATCACAGAGCATCAAAGTTGCCATGTAGATATAATTTCTGTATCTATTGCATTTTCTCACTGGAATGCTTGCTCCTTGTTTGTTAAGCAGATACCCTTTCAATGACAGCTCAAGTACTACCAAACTTAGGTTCTTTTTCAAGTATTGCATTATTTCTTGCATTTTTACATTTCTTACATTTTAAAATTATACCTCCATTTAAATTATAATATTACTGTAATTTTTGGTTTGTAGCGTAGTCTGGTAGTTAAAAGCACAAAGCCTGGAGCAAGGCTGCTGTATTTGAATAAGGCTGTACCAGTTACTAAGGTGTATGGCCTTGGGCAAGTTGGGAAAATAAGAGTATCTATCTTATAGGGTTATTATGTGAATGTGTTAATACATGTTAAGTGCTTTGGCACATGATAAATTCTAAATCAATGTTAATGATGCTGGTATCTCTTCAACAGACTGTTAGAGCTCCTTGAAGACAGATTGTCTTTAACGGGGGAAAAAACCCCCCATTTTACTCTTAGGTAAAATTCTTCCCTCTTTGTAGGCTTATGTTATTTAGTTATAGCTGTCATCGCTGTCATCTAATAAAGACTTTGACACTGGCAAAGTATGTCTGTCTATCCATCTGTCTATCTGTCTATCACCAAGTCAGTCCTTCTTCCTGGATAGCTGCAGTGTATATGTGGTTCAGCTGCAGTGACAATTTCATTTTCTCTCCAAGTCCTGTGATAGTGACCTTTATTCTAATTCTGATGCCTGTTTTCCTGGCCATATGCTGTTCCTTGTTGCTCAAAGTCTAATCTCTGAAACTGGAATGCTCATTGATATCTTATTTTCTGATGTGAGTCTCCAGTCTTTCCAGTTCTCATCTTGGACTCCTCCTGCTTCTGTTTTTCAGGCTTATCTAGATTTCTAGTCTTTAGTCTGTCCACTTCCAATATTTGAGATCCCTTTTTTATTCAGTGCACTTTAAAAAATTTTTTTATTGACATAAAATTCGTCTAACATAAAACCTACCATTTTAAAATGTACAACTCAGTGGTTTTTAGTATATTCACAATGTATGCAACCCTTGTCACTACTTAATTCCAAAACATTTTCATTACCCTAATAAGAAACTCCGTACCTGTTAGCAGTCACTTGCAGTTTCCTTCTGCCTACATCCCTACGTCCTCTGGCAACCACTAATTTACTTTCTGTCTCTATGGATTTGCCTGTTCTGGACATTTCATATAAATGGAACCTTTGACCTTTTGTGACTGGCTTCTTTCACTTAGCATAATGTTTTTTAAAGTTCATCTGTCTCTGTTGTAATATTTCCAGTATTTCCTTTTTTATGGCTGAATAATATGCTGTTGTATGGGTGTACCATATTTTATTTATCCATTCATCAATTGATGGACATTTGGGTTGTTTCCACTTTTTTGGCTATTATGGATAATACTGCTATGAACCCTACCAGTCTGTTCTTAATCACATCACATCTTTATCGTGTCATTATAACGTATAATCTTTATCACATCATTATTTCTCTTCTGAAGACCTTAGTTTCCCTTCCATAACACCTATTCTGCAGAATTCTGACTATATTTGTCAAACCATCTGTATTCTCTGTCCCATTTCTGGTCTCTAAAGCTGTATAGGAGAAGTGACACAATTGTTTGGTGAAATTAGTTGGTGGAGCTACACATTCCTGGGATTCTTGACACAAAGCAATTTTTTCAAGACTCAATCAGGTTATCTTACTATCTTTAGCAGCTCTTATATTTAACTGTCTTCTCAAGATTTACCACCTTGCTCATTCTTAGTGGAGGAACTTGCCTCTTCCTTCCTTTTGGGAACACCTTTATTTCTTGCTTTTAATCTAGAAACCTAACAGAATCTGTCCTTATTCCATTTTTTCCCCATTTGAGTGATAAAAGTATCCCTTTTCCTATGCAATTTCAAACTCTAACTTCTTAGGACTTTGCTTTAGCCATCTCTCTCCTTTCCCTTCTCTACCACCTCTTTAAGTAAACAAAAATGTTTGTTTCTCTTGAATGAAAACAAAACCAAACAAAAGAAAAATCTTACCTCTGACAAGGAATCGCAAATCTTTATCAAGTATTAACCATGTGCCAGTAACAGTTTGTGCTGAGATGTTTATGTGCATTATCTAAACTCTTTTATAGTAACCTTCTATGGTTTGGTGCCACTGTTAGGTATCATACGGAAGAAACCGAAGCTTCTTGAGGTTAGGTCTCTCAGAATCAGAGCGTTAAGTTTGGCAGCAGAATTTGAACCTAAACCAACTGAGCCGAGAAACCTGTTTTTAACTGTAATGTCCTGCAACCCGTCTCTCTGTTTCTGTTTTTATGGAAACTTTCAATTTAATTATTTTTGAATTATTTGATTTGTTGAATAAGCAGTACCACACATGTGGTACAAAATTTAAAGGTACAAAAGGTATCCAGTGAAAAATTAGTCATCTAATCTGTCTCCTAGAGGAGAACCTGAACTAGTTTGTGTGTTCTTCCAGAAATTTCTTAAGCATGTAAAAGATTACATGTATTTGTATTCTTCCCTCCCCACTGGGACAAAGATAATAACATTGTTCTACATTTTGCTTTTTTAAAGTATATAATTTAGATTTAGTTCCTTACTGTTATTTATAGAGCTGCCTCATTCTTTCTAAGGGCTGATAGTATCTTATTTTATGGATGTATCATAATTTACAAGTCCAGTTGCCCACAGGTGGATACTTAGATTGCTACCAGTGTTTTACTAGGGCTGCAGTGAATGACTTACATGTGTGTCATGTGACTTCTTTGTAAATATATCTGTATGATACGTTTCTAAAAGTGAAATTGCTACATTTGAGGGCATGTATGTTTAAAATTTTTGTAGCTCTTGCTAAGTTGCCTTCCATAGAAAGTGTATCAGTTTACTCTTCCACCAGCAATGTGTGAGTGCATATTTCCCCATATCTGCCTTCTCCAAAACAGCATGCTGTCACACTTTTTGGTCTTTGCTCTTCTCTAAAAAATAGTTTACCTTTCTCTTATTATGTGTGAGATTGAATTTCTTTTCATGGACATTAGGTATGTTTGAATTTTCTTTTCTGGGAATTAACCTGTACATGTCTGTCAGCCATTTTTTCCCTAGTGGCTGGTTGGATTTTCAAAAATGAGTTGTATACCCTTTCTTGTAGTAGGGAAATTGGTCCCTTGTGATTTGTTGCTAATATTGTTTTCCAATGTTGTCATTTGTCTTTTGACAAAGTTTTTTTTCTTACCTAGATGTTTTATTGCTGTGTATTTGAATTGATTAGTTTCTTCTACAGCTTTTGAGTTTTGCATCCTTCTCAGAAAGACTTTTCCTACTTTGAGGTTATAGAAAAAATACTACCTCCTTTCTCTTGGTTTTCTGATTTAATATTTTATGTTTAAATATGTATTCCATCTGAAGTTAATTTGAGGGTTTGGAATACAACTTAGTTTCTTCCTTTTTTTCCCATTTACATGGCTATCCAGTGTCCATATGTCATTTAGTGGATAATTTTTTACCCCACTGGCTGGAGTGTTACTTTAATCAAGTACTGCATATTTGTATCTCTTTCTTGACTCTGTATTTTCTTCCATTGACCAATTCATCTATTGTCACATCCATTACCAGACTTTTAATTACTGTACCTGTATATTTTAATAACATATGAGGCTAATGTCCCCACCTCATTTCTCTTTTTCAGTTTTTTTAATGTTCTTCTTGCATGTTGGTTACGCCATATGAATTTTAGAATTAGTTTTTTTGGTTTTTGAGGTACCCTCTTTTTTTTTTTTTTTTTTTTGAAAATAGCAAACTGTTTGAAGGACTAGTCTCTGTTAGCATTTCTCCTAGTAGATTTTGTGGAACATTGGTCCTATGAGAATGCTTCCTCTAAAGAGAATTCCATGTCAGATATTTTTGAGAAATGCTGCAGATTATACTTCTCTTTTAGAATTCATAATACACATTAATATATCAAAGGCTCTTAAAAGTTTAGTAATAAAGAAATCTATTTAACTTGACAAACTGAGTTTCCCAGACTTATTTGATCACAGAATCCTTATTTTGGTATAGAATGTTCCACTTGGATATTCTGTGGAGTATGTATTGGGGAAGAATTGATCTATCATTATGTCTTCTTCATCAACGTTCATAACTCACTACAGTCTAGCTACAGCCCCCCCAGTTTCTCTTAAAACTGTTCTCACTGGCGATGCTGGGGGCTCTGTCACCAGACTCAACAGCCTTTTTTAAGTGTTTTTAAATAAAAACTTGACCTTTATGGATTTTCAACCTATTTATCATCCATCTGTTGATACTTGTTCTTTCTCAACTTTGATGAACTTAATCTCTCACTTTTCCTCCTACCTTTTTCCCGCTTCCTCTTTAGTCTCCTTTGTGGGGTTCTCACTTTACACCAGCGGCCCCCAGCCTTTTTAGCACCAGGGACCAGTTTCATGGAAGACCATTCTCCCGTGGACCGGGGACGGGGGTGGGGTGGTCGTGGTGATGGTTTCGGGATGATTCAAGTGCATTGATTTATTATGGTCTCTGTGCCGTCAGACCTCTCTGCTGCTGATAATCCGTATTTGCAGCCGCTCCCCAGGGCTAGCATCACCACTTCAGCTCCACCTCAGGTCGTCAGGCATCAGATTCTCATAAGGTGCATGCAGCCTAGATCCCTCGTGCACGGTTCACAGAAGGGTTCACGCCCCTGTGAGAGTCTAATGCTGCCAGAGATCTGACGGGAGGTGGAGCTCCGGCGGTAATGTGAGCAATGGGGAGCAGCTGTAAACACAGGTGAAGCTTTGCTTGCTCGCCTGCTGCTCACCTCCTGCTGTGCACCCTGGTACCTGGCAGGCCAGGGCACCAGTCTGTGGCCTGGGGGTTGGGAACCCGTGCTCTACACGCTCTGACCCCTGCTTTTTGTCTGGGCTGTAGCGCGGTAGCACTGACTCCTGTCTACCTACGGCACACTTCTCTTTTTTGATCTTTAAACATCTCTTTTCACTTGTGTTTGATAGACTTTCCACTTGGCTTATTTCACAGGATGCATCTAGCTCACCCATGTAATGTCTTTATTGTTCCCCATTTCGTTTCATGTAAAATGTGAACACTTCAGCTTTGCGCACAAGGCTTTTCCTGATCTGGCCTTTGTGTGTGTTGTCACCCTGTGCTAAGCTACTTAGCGCCCCTGGTTTGCCCTGCCTTCTAAGCTTCGGGGCCTTAGCATGTGCTCTTGCTAGAGAAGTGTCTTCTTATTAGCCTCGTCTGATAGGCTAGTTCCTGTTGGTCTTCAGGGCTTTTCTCAGGTGTTACCTTTTCCAGGAACAGTCCTCATTAGACATTCTTCCTTTGTTCTCTCTTTCATGGTTTTGATGAACATAGCAGTTGTGTTTGTGCTAAATAGAATTTATCTGCTTTTCTAATGGTTAGAATTAGACCAGAGATTGTTTTTCACTTCTGTTCCTCTGGGCCCCAAGGTAGCAGTTTTAAATTATACTCCTGAGATCCTTGAGGTGTTTTCTAAAGTTTTCCTGCACTCTTTATCCTCTTCTTGGTGGCCCCTAGAGCAGCTCCACGTTTATCTTTTTTTATATTTGACTTTCACCCAAGATTTTATTTGCTTAAGGAAAGTGTTCTGTATCTGAGTGAAATAAAGAAAAGAAAGAAAAAAGGAAGAGAGAAAAAGAGAGAGAGAAAAGGAATGAGAGAGAAAAAGAGAAAGATGAAAAAAAGGAGGGGATGCATGGGAGAAAGAGAGAGGGAAGCTCAGTTCTAAGATTTAGCACAGTGCCCAGAATGGTAGGCATTGGAGAAATACGGCTGATTAATCAGTTCTGCTTTGATGGTCTGATATTAAAATGACCAGCATGACTAACCCTCCATGCCAGGTTACTTCCCTTTCCTCCACCGTACCCGTACCACAGTTGTGGTCTTTAAAAATCTTTTTTCATACTGCTTGCTCTGCCTAAAGTTTCCTTCTCTTCCTTCCACGAGGTGCTTAATTCATTTTTATGGAGTTTAATTTCTGGGGTGGAATTTAACTTGATGAAATGATTGGTAGTTGTTCTCAGACAGCCTCTGCCTCCTGAAAGGTCAGCTTTTTTGGTATAGCTTTCTTATGAATTTACTTTATAGGCCAAAAGAAAAAAGAAGAACAATTTTCATTTAGTCTGTTTTGGGTTTATTGATGAACTATAATTTATCTTAACTAGGCTATCTCATGTGGTTATTGGTAACACTTGTTCAATTAAGTAATATGTAAAATTATTTTCAATGATATGATTTTTTTCTCTTTCAGCTTGTGAAGCTATGTATTGCAATGATTGATACTGGAAAAGCCTTTTGTGTTGCAAATAAGCAGTTCATGAATGGGATTCGAGACCTGGCGCAGTATTCTAGCAATGATGCTGTAGTTGAGGTTAGTATTATTAAACTTAGTTAAAATGATAAATGCAACAAGATATTAAAGTATTATGCATCCATTTACCTTATTAAGAGCAGTAGTGGTCCTTAAAATTAGAAGTGGAAAAGCTGTCACCTGTTGGTACTGTCTTATGTAATCCTGTTTTCTGGGACGGTTAGGAGGTGTTGGTTGATTTGCATTGTGAATGTAAATTTACTGTACCTGCTGCTAGGTGAGCTGAAGCATCAGCACGGGGACCTGAGCAGGGAGAGTAGGGTCATGCTTATCAGGGCAAGCAGAGAGCGTTAACCGAAGGTTAGCATCTGCCTGCACGTTTGGGGGCTGCGTAGGAAAGTTCCGGTCAGCTAGCTATGCAGTGTTAACTTAGGCTGCTTGCTGTACTATGTGGTATTGTGATATTTCTTTTATAAGGAATAATAACTGGTGAAGAAATGGGTGTAATTTGATGATTATTTGATCCATAGATGCACAGTCTTGATATACTCAATTTCACCTTTAGGTTTATATATGCCATTTCGATTTGTTATCATAATAGTGTTGATAGGGCAGTCTAAGTCTTTGACTGTTCTAGGGTTTTATGTTACTACGTGTAGACTTGATGTCTCTGCAGAGCATGTCTGAGAGGTAGTAAGATTGTTCTAGTGAGAAATAAAGGTTACTGTTTACAATCTAACTTGATCTTTGTCAGAAATGCTGAAGTAACATTTTTGTGGCCTATATTAGTGGCTCTTAAATGACTTGGTTTTCTTTTGATTTTTTTCTCATAGACAAGTTTGACCAAATTTTCTGACAGTCTTCAAGAAATGATAAATTTTCACACAGTAAGTGTTAGTAAGTAGGTGTTATTATGACCATATTTATGTTTTAGTATTTTTCTTTGGTGGCAAGATTTTATAAAATTACTCAAGTTGGAAATCAATGACTTTGATTTGTTAACAACTTTTTAGTTGAGTGGATCTAAATTGTGTGTGGGTGTGTGTGAGAGAGAGAGAGAGAGAGAGAAAGAGAGAGTATATGTATATTATTTCCCATTCTATAATAGTGAACTTTAATTTCAATGAAGTACACACCCATAAAAGTTAATTGTTTTCCTTTAAGTTGTGCCTTTGTAAGTTTTTAAGCAGTTATTTCAAGAAGAAAGACATACAAGTCATCATTCTAAATTTAGCTATTTTTTATTAAGATACAAATATATCCCCTTTGTCTAATCAATTGCTAATATTAAATACTGTTGTATTCTTTGAGCTATTTATGTGTGTGTTTAAGATTTGAGGGCAAATCTTCAGGAATGAGGGATATGTATTAGTTTTGGAATGTCATGAAATTCCTTTATAAGTTTTGTGAAAGTTTATTGAAAATATAACTTGTAAGCTATATATTTCTTATAATTTTTTTAAAAAGCCTAACATATATGGCTGTCATATAATTATTTATTTGGTGCTTCAAAACTTGTTAGCAGGGTATCTCTAATCAGAATATCAATACTTATATTCTTTGTAAAATCTGTTAATTTTTGGTCCTTAGTTAACTTGATTTTCTTAAATTTTCTTGACAACATATTAAGGATGAAGTTATCTGATATTTATTTTAATTGTGGTTCAGATTTTATCTGCACCAAAATTATGATATACAAGTATCTGCTTCAGTTTCTGCTTTCAGTTCTTTTGGATATATATCTAGGTGTAGAATTGCTGGGTCATATGGTAATTCTGTGTTTATCTTTTTGAGAAACCATCAGACTGTTTTTCGCAGAGGCTATACACCATTTTACATTCCCACCGGCAATGTACGAGAGAGTTCCAGTTTTTCAAATCCTTGTCAACATTTGTTATCTTCCTTCCTTCCTCCCTTGCTTCCTCCCTTGCTTCCTTCCTTCCTTCCTCTTCCCTCCCTCCCTTCTTTTTCCCTAATGACTAATGTGGTTGAGTATCTTTTCATCTGCTTATTGGTCATTCATGTATTTTCTTCTGCCATTGTTACCATTGTTGTCCACTTAAGTCCTTTGCCCATTTTTTAGTTTTTTTATTGAACTCTTTATATATTCTGGATATTAAACCATTATCAGATGTGTGATATGTAAGTAATTTTTCCCATTCTATAAGTTGTCTTTTAACTTTCTTGATAATGTCATTTGATGCATAAAAATTTTAACTTTTTAATTGAAATATACGTAATTTACAATGTTGTGTTAGGTTCAACTGTACAGCAGAGTGATCCAGTCATACATATACATATATATTCTTTTCCAGATTCCTTTCCATTATAGGTTATTACAAGATATTGAGTATAGTTCCCTGTGCTATAGAGTGGGTCCTTGTTGTTTACCTATTTTATATATAGTAGTGTGTATATGTTAATCCCAAACTTCTAATCATTCCTCCCCCTCCACCCCCCACCTGCACTATTCCCTTTGGTAACCAGAAATTTGTTTTTTTGTGTCTGCGAGTCTATTTCTGTTTTGTAAATTAGTTCATTTGTATCATTTTTTTAGATTTCACATATGTGATGTCATATATTTGTCTTTCTCTGTCTTACTTCATTTGATAATCTATAAGTCCATCCATGTTGCTGCAAATGGCATTATTTCATTCTTTTTTATGGCTGAGTAAAATGCCATTGTATACATACCACATCTTCTTTGTTCATTCATCTGTTGATGGACATTTAGTTTGCTTCCATGTCTTGGCTATTGTAAATAGTGCTGCTATGAATGTTGAGGTGCAAGTATCCTTTCAAATTAGAGTTTTCTCCAGAAATATGCACAGGAGTGGGATTGCTGGGTCGTATGGTAGTTCTGTTTTTATTTTTTTAAGGAACCTCCATACTGTTTTCCATAGCGGGTGCACCAATTTACATTCCCACCAACAGTGTAGGAGGGTTCCTTTTTCTCCACACCTTCTCCAGCATTTATTATTTGTAGACTTTTTAATGATGGCCATTCTGACCAGTGTGAGGTAATACCTCATTGTAGTTTTGATTTGCATTTCATAGTAATTAGCAATGTTGAGCACCTTTTCATGTGCCTCTTGATCATCTGTATATCTTCTTTGGAGAGGTTTCTATTTAGGTCTTAACGTTTTTTTATTGAGTTTGTTTTTTTCTGATACTGAGTTGTATGAGCTATTTGTATATTTTGGAAATTAATCCCTTGTCGGTTGCAATGTTTGCAAATATTTTCTCCCATTCTGTAGGTTGTCTTTTCATTTTGCCTCCTTAAATAGGTTTATTCCTAGGTATTTTATTCTTTTTGATGTGATGGGAAATGGACTTGTTTTCTTTTTTTTTTAATTATTTTTTTGGGGGTACACCAAGTTCAGTCATCTGTTTTTATACACATATCCCCATATTCCCTCCCTCCCTTGACTCCCCCCCACTGGACTTGTTTTCTTAATTTCTCTTCCTGATGCATGGTGGTTAGAGTATAGAGATGCAACAGATTTCTGTATGTTAATTTTGTATCCTGCAACTTTACTGAATTCATTGCTGAGCTCTAGTAGTTTTCTGGTAGCATCTTTAGGATTTTCTCTGTAGAGCATCATGTCATCTATAAACATTGACAGTTTTATTTCTTCTTTTCCGGTTCGTATTCCTTTTATTTCTTTTTTTCTCTAATTGCTGTGGCTAGAACTTCCAAAACTATGTTGAGGAAAAGTGGTGAGAGTGGGCATCCTTTTCTTGTTCGTGATCTTAGACAAAATGCTTTCAGCTTTTCATTGTTGAGTGTGATATTAGCTGTGGGTTTGTCATGTATGGCCTTTATTTTGTTGAGGTAGGTTCCTTCTATGTCCACTTTCTGAAGAGTTTTTATCATAAATGGATGTTGAATTTTATTAAAAGCTTTTTCTGCTGACATTATCATATGGTTTTTATTCCTCAATTTGTTAATGTAGTGTGTCACATTGATTGGCGAATATTGAAAAGTCCTTGCATCCCTGGAATAAATCCCCCTTGATCATGGTGTATGATCCTTTTAATGTATTATTGGATTCACTTTGCTAATATTCTGTTGAGGATTTTTACATTGTGTTCATCACTGATATTGGCCTGTAATTTTCTTATTTTGTGATATCTTTGTCTGATTTTGGTATCAGGGTGATGATGGCCTCATAGAATGAATTTGGGAGTGTTCCTTCCTCTGCAGCATTTTGGCATGGTTTCAGAAGGATAAGTGTTAACTCTTCTCTAAATGTTTGGTAGAATTCACCTGTGAAACCATCTTGCCCTGGACTTTTACTTTTTGGGAGTTTTTAAATTACTGATTCAATTTAAGTACTGGTAGTTTGTTCATATATTCTATTTCCTCCCGGTTCAGTCTTGGGAGAGTGTACCTTTCTAAGAATTTGTCCATTTCTTTTAGGTTGTCCATTTTATTGGCATATATAGTTGCTTGTAGTATTCCCTCTGTAATCCTTTGTATGTCTGTGGTGTCAGTTGTATCCTTTCCTTTTTCATTTCTGATTTTATTGATTTGGGCCCTCTCCCTTTTTTTTCTCGATGAATCTGGCTAAAGGTTTATCAGTTTTATCTTTTCCAAGAACCAGTTTTAATCAGTAGTTTCCCTGATATTTTTGTTTTTTTAGTCTTTATTTCATTTATTTCTACTCTGATCTTTGTGATTTCTTTCCTTTTACTAACTTTGGGTTTTGTTCTTCTTTCTCTAGTTGCTTTAGACAAGGTTAGGTTGTTTGAGATTTTTCTTGTTTCCTGAGGTAAGCTTGTATCACTATAAACTTCCTTCTTAGAACTGCTTTTGTGACTCCCATAGGTTTCAGATATTTGTCTTGTTTGTTTTCATTAGTCTCTAGGCATTTTAAAATTTCCTCTTTGATTTCTTAAGTGATTCTTTTGTTGTTTAGTAGCACATTGTATAGCCTCTATGTGTTCGTGTTTTTTGCAGTTTTTTTCTTGTAGTTGATTTCTAGCCTCATAGCCTTCTGGTCAGAAAAAATATTTGACATGATTTCAGTTTTCTTAAATTTACTGAGGCTTGCTATGTGGCCCAGCATGTGATCTATTCTGGAAAATGTTACATGTGCACTTGAAAAAAATGTGTGTTCTGCAGCTTTTGGATGGAATAAATATCAATTAAGTCCATCTGGTCTAATGTGTCATTTAAGTCCTATGTTTCCTTGTTGATTTTATGTCTGAGTATTCTGTTCATTGATGTAAGTGGGGTGTTAAAGTCCCCCACTATTATTGTGTTAATGTCAATTTCTCCTTTTATGTCTTAACATTTGCCTTATATATTGAGGTGCTCCTATGTTGAATGCAGATACCTTTACAACTGTTATATCTTCTTTTTGGATTGATCTTTTGATCATTATGTAGTTTCCTTCTCTGTCTCTTGTAATGGTTTTTATTTTAAAGTTTATTTTGTCTGGTATAAGTATTGCTACTCCGCCTTCCTTTTGATTCCCATTTGCATGGAATACCTTTTTCCATCCCCTTACTTTCAGTCTATATGTGTCTCTAGATCTGAAGTGAGTCTCTTGTAGGCAGCAGATATACAGGTCTTATTTTTGTATCCATTCAGCCAATCTCTGTCTTTTGGTAGAAGCATTTAGTCCATTTACATTTAAGGTGATGATAACCAGTATGTATGTTTCTATTGCCATTTTCTTAATTGTTTTGGATTTGTTTTTGTAGGTCTTTCCCCCCCTTTTCTTCTTTTCTCTTTTCTTATGATTTGATGACTCTATTTAGTGTTATGTTTGGATTGCTTTTTCTTCGTGTGTATATCTATTACAGATTTTTATTTTGTGGTTACCATGAGGTTTTTGTATAGGAGTCTGTATTTGTACATGCTTGTTTTAAGTTGCTGATCTCTTAATTTCAGACGCATTTTAGATACCCTGCATTTGTACTCTTCTCCCCTCATGATCACTGTTTTTTGACCTTATATCTTGCATTAGATTGTTTTGTGTATCCCTTTACTGCTTATTGTGTATACAAATGATTTTACTACTTTTGTCTTTCAGCCTTACTACTAGCTTTGTTCATGGATGATTTACTACCTTTATTGTATGTTTGCCTTTAGCAATGCGCTTTTCCATTTTGTAATTTTCTTGTTTCTAGTTTGTGGCCTTTTCTTTTCTGCCTAGAGAAGTTCCTTTAGCATTTAGTGTAAAGCTGGTTTGGTGGTGCCGAATTCTTTTAGTTTTTGCTGGTCTGTAAAGCTTTTGACTTCTCTGTCAAATCTGAATGAGAGCCCTTCTGGGTAGAGTATTCTTGGTCTCTAGAGTTTCTGCTGAAAAATCAGCTGATAGTCTTATGGAAGTTCCCTTGTATGTTATTTGTTACTTTTCCCTTGTTGTTTTTAATATTCTCTCTTATCTTTAATTTTTGTCATTTTGATTACAGTGTTATAGTGTATTCCTCTATGGGTTAATCCTGAATGGGACTTGCTGCACTTCCTGGACTTGGGTGACTAGTTTCTTCCCCAGGTTAGGGAAGTTTTCAGCTATTATCTCTTCAAATATGTTTTCAGGCCCTTCCTTTTTTCTCCTTTTGGGATCCCTGTAATGCGAATATTAGCACACTTAATGTTGTTCCAGAGGTCTCTTAAACTGTCCTTATTTCTTTTCATTCTTTTTTCTGTTCGGGGCAGTAATTTCCAGTGCTCTGTCTTCCAGCTCATGGATCCATTCTTCTGCCTCAGTTAGTCTGCTATTCATTCCTTCTAGTGTAGTTATCTCAGTTACTGTATTTTTTAATTCTGTTTGGTTCTGCTCTATATTTTCTAATTCTTTGTTAATAACTTCTCACTCTGTGCATCCCTTCTCCTCCTGAGTTCTTTTATCATATTTACAGTCATTACTCTGAACAAGATCTCTCTCGGTTAGATTGCCTGTCCACTTCACTTAGTTCTTCTTCTGGGGTTTTATATTGTTCCTTTGTCGGAAACATTCCTTTGTCGCCTAATTTTATCTAAATTGGTATTTGTATTTTTGTATATGTGGTAGGTTTCTTAGATTTCTCGACCTTGGAAAAGTGGCCTTCTGTAGGAGATGTCCTGTGCGTCTCAGCAGTGCCTCCCCTGTAGTCACAGGGCTGGGGACCAGGTAGTCCCAGGGTAGTGTCTGGCCTGTGTATGTGGAATTGTTCTGCATGCTGGCGGACTGTAATTTTCTTGCTTCTGGTATCTGCCCCCAGTGGGTGAGGCTGGTCGAGAGGCTTGTACAGGCTTCCTGGCAGGAGAGGCCAATGCCTGCACCCTGGTGGATGGGGCTGAGTGTTCATCCTCTGGTGGGAAGGGCCATTCTAGGGGTTCTAGAGGCTGCTGTGGGCTCAGGAATTCTTTAGGTAGCCTGTCTGCTGATGGGTGGGGCTGTGTCCCTGCTCAGTTTTTTGTTTGGCCTGAGGTGTCCCAGCACTGGAGCCTACAGGCTTTTTGGTGGGGCCAGGTCTTTGTAACAAAAGGTGAGCCTCCAGGAGAGCTCACATACATGAATGTTTCTTGATATGTCCACTAGCAGTGTTTGTGTCCCCAGGGTCACAAGCTGCCCCCTGCCTCCCCAGGAGACCCTCTAAGACCAGCAGTAGTCTGGCCCAGGCTCCTATCAAATTACTGCTTTTGTCTTTGGTCCTGGTGCACTTGAGATTTTGTTTGTGCTCTTTAAGAGTGAAGTCTCTCTTTCCTCCAGTTCTCTGGAGCTTCTGGAATCAAGCCCCACTGGCCTTCAATGCCAAATGCTCTGGGGGCTCTTCTTCCTGGTGCCAGACTTTCAGGCTGGGGGGCTTGATGTCGGGCTCAGCATTCTCACTCTTGTGGGGGAATGTCTGTAATTTAATTATTCTCTAGTTTTTGGTCCCCTACCCAGGGGTGTGGGATTTGATTATATCACGGTGCACCCCTCTGGCCAGTCTTGTTGTGGTACTGTCTTTGTCTTTCATTGTAGAGAATCTTTTCTGGTAGGTTTCAGTCTTTTTCAATGATGGTTGTTCTGCAGATTGTTGTGATTTTGGTATGCTTGTGAGAGGAGGTGATCTTAGGGTTCTTCTACTCTGTTATCTTGGCTGCTCTCTAAAAGTTTTAATTTTGTTGAAATCTAGTTATCTTTTTTTCCCCCCTGTTCCTTCTGCTTTTGGGGTCATAGCCAAGAATCCTTTGATAAATCCCAGATCATGCAGATTTATCCCTTTGTTTTCTTCGAAGAGTTTTATGATTTTAGCTCTGATATTTTGCACCAATTTTTTTTTTTAATTTATTTTTTGGCTGTGTTGGGTCTTTGTTGCTGCATGTGGGCTTTCTCTGGTTGTGGCGATTAGGGGGTTACTCCTTGTGGTGTGTGTGCTTCTCATTGCTGTGGCTTCTCTTGTTGCGGAGCACGGGTTCTAGGTGCACAGGCTTTAGTAGTTGTGGCATGTGGGCTCAGTAGTTGTGGCTTGTGGGCTCTAGAGTGCAGGCTCCAGTAGTTGTGGTGCATGGGCTTAGTTGCTCTGTGGCTGTGGGATCTTCCTGTACCAGAGATCGAACCCGTGACCCCTGCATTGGCAGGCAGATTCTTAACCATTGGTCCCTGCACCAGTTTGTTTTTAATGACCTCTTTTTAGTTCTCTTTTTGCCTTCTATTGAATTTGGATGCTAGTGTGTAGTATATTTGCTTTCTCTTTGAATCAAGGGATGTTTTGGATTCAAACTTCTTAGAGTGTATTATAATGAGAATTAAATTTTTTAAAAAGTTACTGATTTTAAATTTACATAATACGTTAAATTTTTTTGGTAATATAGTATACTTTGTAATAGTCCTGTTTCTGATATTTTCTTTAAATTAGTAAGTCTTATATTATTGCTTTGTATAAGAATATCTTGCTTTTTGTTCTAGTTTTATATGTGAAAAATTATGATTAAGATAACCTTTTGGTAAATAAACAGTTTAAATGATGTTGAAATCTGTCAAGAAATCTTAAGTTTGGAGTATTTTATAAATCATTGTCTTAAAGAAAATTGAGTCTTTAAAAATGACGTTTGTTTGAAGCCAGGTATATAAGTGTAGTTTGCTTCAAGAGGATAGAGATTGGTCTTTTTAGTGCTAGTGCTGTTAATGTGCAGCTAGTTTCTTAAATTGATTTCAATAATGTGTGTTTTTATTTTTCCAGGATTGGAAACAACCAATATTTCTTGATTTTAACATTGTAAAAAGAACATAGAATTTAGATACAAACAGCTTTGAGTTTAGACTTCACTGTTTTTAGCTATGTAACTTTGGTCAGTTTATTTGATCCCTTTCATTTTTCAATTCACTGCTCTGTAGAGAAGGGGAACAGTAGACGCTAACACATGAGGGCGCTGTGATGAGGAATAAATGTGTGCGCCAGACCCGGGAGAGTGGGGCCTCTCCTTTACTATATTGGGTGGTGTCTATTTGGGAAAATACAAACCACATATGGTATTTCTTATAGAAAGGTTTTAATATAGTGAATTGGTTACAAAATGTTGGAAGGGTTGGAGGAATGAAAAAAGCCGCAATGATGCTGTCTAGAGATCGGTCAGCATAGGAAAGAGCTATTGTCCTTAGGGCTGCAGGAGCAAGGGTGGAAGTGGTGGTGCCAGGGCCGCTAAGTACTGCACTATTGCAGTCCCATTGACACTCCTGCATTGGTCACTGATGCTGCTGAAAATTGGAGTAGGTGAGTTGCTCACTAAAAGCTGTGTTAGAACAGAAGCTGAAAAAAAAAGTGGTTTCTTATCTCCTGCCTCTTAATCTAACATCAGATCCCATTTGTAGAAACTAACCTCTTAGATTGCAGGGGGTTTGGGAAATATACTTTGCAGATCTCTAGCTCCTGGCAGCACAGGGGAGGACATTATGGAAGGGTGATATAGTGGTGAAAGCCAGTAAAGAAGCGGCACACCAACCATAAAGGCTGTAATTTTGAAAACACTTTTCGTAGGCAAATTATTGTGCAGTCTTAACAATTTTTATCCTTGAAATCTTTTTCTGTGACTTTTCTTTTTCCTTCCATACTCCGTATCCCACACATTAGAAGAATCTACTCCAGGTTCAACTATAGATAGTTTCCCTGTCCCCTCCAAGTCTGAACTTTTGTTGAGGATTATATAACTTGTATCTCTGCTTCTCTTGTAGCCTTTCTAAATACGAGGAGTTCTATATACAGCAGCCAGAATGAACTCATAAAAATATAAATTAATTCACACCACTCACTTGCTTTAGCTCCCTTTTACCCTCAGAATAAAATCCTAACCAAGCCCTGTGTGGTGAGGCTCCTGCTGATAACTTCCTAATTTCACCTCTGCTCTCTGCCTGGGCATAGCCCCTGGGGCTCTTTGTTGTTCTTTGAACTTGCCCAAGTAATTGTCACCTTAGGGCCTTTGCACTTGCTGTCTGTTGTGTGCGGAATGTTCTTCCTCCATATTTATGTGTGACTGTCTCCTTACAGTGTTCTTTCTCTTTCTCTAGGTCTCCCTCACTGTAATAGCTCACTGCCTCTATACAAGAAGCCTTCCTTGACCACTGTGTGGTTACTCTCTATCCTTTTACGTGCCTGTGCACTGCGAATACACACACACCATATATATGTATATGGTCTCGTTCTTAAATATATGTACTTATTTTATTGTCTGTCCTTCTCTGAGTTTCATGACTGTAGACACTTTGTTATATTCATTTCTGATACTGCCGCCTGGAAGAGTCCTTGGTAGGAAGGAGTTACTCATGGCAGGGTTGAGGAGACTGAGATTCTGACAACCCTTGTATGTTTTTTTCAGTCATTAAATAAGATGTGTTAAATCAGTGACAATTCAGTGAACAAATAGACAATTAAAAGTATTTAATCTTTAGAAATATGCTTAATATGCTTTAGAAAGATAATTTGCAAACTAAGAGGACATCACTGTTTGTCTGCCTGTCTGCCTAAAGGCTACATAGGTTGGTGAGCTTGTGTGTGTTTACATACATACTTATATATGTACACATAGAGAGAACTCTGTCTGATACTACACCCAGATGTCTAGTGCCTTTCTAATTTTATTCCCATATTCCTTTTTGTACCATCTCAGAAATTTTCCTACTAATAGCTGTAGGTATGAAATTGTGAGACCTTAGTTTACTTTCTTTCAATTTTCTTTCCTTTTATAGTTGCTATGCTTTGTGTTTTCCTGGGCATTTTTGTTTTTTGTTAACAAATACTTTTTATACACTACCAAATGTGAAATAGATAGCTAATGGGAAGCAACTGCACAGCATGGGGAGATCAACTCGATGATTCGTGATGACCTAGAGGTTTGGGATAGGGAGGGTGGGAAGGAGGATCAAAAGGGAGGCGATATGGGCATATATGTATAAATGCAGCTGATTCACTTTGTTGTGCAGCAGAAACTGGCACAACAGTGTAAAGCTATTATACTCCAATAAGGATCAAAAGAAAAAAAAATTCTTTTAATTTTTTCAGTGAGAGTGACCTCTGTGTCCTTGTGTCAGAATTTTTATATTTGTGCAAAAGTTCTTTCCCCATCATAACTCTGTTTACTTCAACTAGATTAAAGATAGGGATGACACATATCTTGTTTACTGTTAAATCTTCAGTACTTGCATAATTCTTATTCTGGGGAAGTAATTTAATTTTTCTAAGCTTTACGTTCTACCTCTGTAAAATGAAGGGGCTTTACTAGATGACTTTTAACTATAAAAATTCTAAGATTATAAAGAATTAATTATTATAAGATTTAAATATGATCTCAGAGTCATTTGTTAAAAATGTGGGAAAAACCTAGGTATAAAAAGCTTTATTTTAGTAGCATTCTGTTCAGTGAAATTTTAATCAGTAGCATTACAGGATAAAGGCTTTATAGGATAAGAAAAACTGCTTTCTAAAAGGCAATAAACACTGGAGTCTGCTTTACATTCTGTAGCACAGCTCATAACACTGAAGTCTTGGTATTTGACTTTGTATCAGGATAAAAGGCTGGATGTTATAGAGATGATATTTTTGAGTAATTTTGTGGGCTTAAATAAATGTTTGAAATAATAGAACCATTTGGGTTTTTAGCCAAGTAAGATTAAAGATAGATTGTACTTGGATTATCCAGTCATTTAAAAAATAAATTATTTGGATTCCTTTGTGATTTAATTCTTCTGTAAAAATTGATAGTACTGTTCCTTATTCCTTATAGAATGAGAATTTCTAAGGGTTGCTCTTTAACTCATATGATTTTTATAAGGTGCCACCTCATGAGTTTTTTTTTTTTAAGAACTTTTATTGAGATACAGTTAACAGACAATAAACTGCATATATTTAGAGTGTACAGTTTGGTATCCCAATCTCCCAATTCATTCCCCCTCATGACTTTTAAGAGCAGGTCATATATGCTACATTTTACTAGGTACTAGGGTTGATTTGACCACTGACTTGCTTTCCTGGAACTTAGAGCTCTGTTTTTGTAACATCATTGATGACTCTTTTGGATTCTAATTTGCTGTTGCTAAGGAACTTGGAATATTTACTTGATTACTTGCTGAATGAAGTTTTCAAGTTAAATTGCTACATAAAATTCTATGGAAGTGTGTGACTGTGTGTGTGTGTGTGTGCACGCGCGTGTGACTTTGGCTTTCCATTTTACAGCTGTCTAATCATTTGCTCCACAAATGATTTTAGGTAGTGAGAATATAGTAGCTCAGTGCTTCCCAACTGTTCTCATCTCATGGCACAGGTAGAAACTGGTGGTTGTATTTGTATGAGACACTAGAGAAAACTTCTGGGGGATATACGGTGTCATGTCCTATCTGGGTGTTGGTGAAAAATGTTTAGATTTTCTTTCTTATGGAGTTATGTTAAATAATAATTTATTTTTATAGAACTACATTAAAGTAAAACAGTGTTAGGAAAGATATTACATATTGAATGTGTAAAACACTTCCATATATTTAAAAAATATTTTAATGAGAAACGTGAGCTGGCTGAACATAACTTTAAAAAAAAGTGTCTTATGCATGAAATGATTTCCAGCAATTCCTGATCAAGATATGAACATTGATGATCTCTTCAAATTCTTGGCCATTGTCATTGATGAAAACTTTGTCTGCATAGGTAGACATATTAGTGAAAGGCAGGTGAACATTTATTGTTCATCTTTCCTCCTGACTGACAGGAAGTCCTTTATCACTTGTAATTAGAATTTAAGTAATACCTTAAAGGAGCAATCATTGATTAAGTGGGACTGCTCTTCCTTTTCTTTCATTGACACATATAATGCTTAAATTTTCTGGGATAAATTGAATGGATTTTGAATAAAATAATGATGAAGCTTTTCTGCAGGTATACACAGAAGTTGCTCTACCTACAAAATCCCATCTACCTGCTTTTAATAATTCTCTTTGTGGATTCATTATAGCACTGAGTCCCTAGTGACTCATTCTCAACCCCTTGTTTCCAGCACTTTGAATCTATAAAGATTGTTGGTACATGTTAATTGTCAAAAAGATCAAGGATTGCTTGAAATAAGATCATCAGCTGGCAGAACACTAGTTAAGTAAGCCACCTTTTAAAGTCAATACTTAGCACTAAACAAATCTGCAAGTTGAAAGTTGTTCATCCTAAACTTTTTTTAAAAAATAATTTTTTAAATTTATTTATTGGCTGCATTGGGTCTTTGTTGCTGCAGGCGGGCTTTCTCTAGTTGTGGTGAGCGGGGGCTACTCTTTGTTGCAGTGCATGGGCTTCCCATTGTGGTGGCTTCTCTTGTTGCTGAGCACGGACTCTAGGCACTCAGGCTCAGTAGTTGTGGCTTGTGGGCTTTAGAGCGCAGGCTCAGCAGTTGCGGCGCAGGGGCTCAGTTCCTCCGTGGCATGTGAGATCTTCCTGGCCCAGGGATTTAACCCATGTCCCCTGCATTGGCAGGCGGATTCTTAACCACTGTGCCACCAGGGAAGGCCCCAGACAGTGATACTCTTGTCTCATTTCTATACCAGAAGCTGAAAATGAATGAAATGTTTTGAATATTTTGTTTAGATTCATTCATCACTTTCATAAAATTTAATTTGAAATTTATATCTGCATGTAACCTTTTACGTGTAAAATACTTTGTGAAATAATGACTTACTAGATTCTCACAGCTTTCTAAATGAATTCTTAATGTAAATTTACATCTTGCTGTCTTTGTGGCTGCACTATCAGTAGGCAAAATTACTAGTTTCCAAATTTATCCTCTTTGTTTTAAAGTTTTCTTTTGGCATTTGCATATTTCATCCCTAGGAATTTGTTTTGGTACTTAGAAAAACAGTCAGTGTTCTTCCGAGATAATCTGTTCAGAAATTTAAACTATTGCTGTTAATTTGAGCATAGTTATTAACATGTAGAATCATAACGCAGCAAGGAAAACTTTTTGATACAGTTGTCTTCTGGGTTAGTAATTATTGCTGTGTTTATCTGGCATGCCATCAAATGCATCTGTTAATTCTGTTATTTGAATGTGGCACATTTTCTGTTTCCTTTGCTTCTTTGGAAATTGCAAAGTTCCGACGTTTTCCTTGCAGGCTGGTATACTATGCAATTTTGCAATTGTATGAGGCATTCTGACTTTAGCTAGTAATTGAGTAACCTTTTAAGCAGCTTCTTAATCTGATACAGTTATAACTAACATCCTAAGAGAACTTTGTTTCTTATTTTGTGTTTGCAGAAGTTTAAAGTACAAATCTTTTTCTGTATTAAATGGATTTATTTTGTTTGAAGTCCTGTATGATTTGCTTCTGCCATTGCTTTATTTAATAATTCTTTCATGTAAAAATACATTTTGGTTGAAGAAGAGAATTTTGGGATGTTGTGTTCTCCTTATGAATGTAATGACTTTCCAATACTGTTTAATGCCAAAGTTGTCCATTATAGTGGAAAACAACAATCACTAAAAATCAGATCTATTTAAATATGAGGTAAAATAGGATATGTTTTAAGGTTGAGAAATTGATCGTGTATAATTTTCTGCATTCTTAAAATGTTTTAAAGGTAAATTATATTGCAAGATTATAAAATTAGGCATTTAGTAAATAAGATAGGGAATATTAATTCATTTTAGTCTATTCAATAAATGTCATGCTCATGTATGATCAGAAAATGAAGTTTAAAAAATGTTTTTGAATCTGCAAAGGCCTGCAGTCCCA
The DNA here is from genome assembly GCF_030028045.1 of Hippopotamus amphibius kiboko. NCBI lineage: Eukaryota > Metazoa > Chordata > Mammalia > Artiodactyla > Hippopotamidae > Hippopotamus > Hippopotamus amphibius. The sequence continues at coordinate 169,128,077 of NC_080191.1, read as the reverse complement.
TTTAAAATGATATAATTATGTGCATTTAATTCCATCTTCAGAAATAAGTGTTTTTTAATAATTTAAAATAAAACATAATTAAATTTCATTGAGTCAGACTTCAGCTAATTAACATGAAAAGCCAATAATAAATACCAAGAGGTAAGAGCCAAAAAATAACAAAAAGTTACATTCTAATAGGAGTAACCTTACAACAAATGGTGATGATGCTAAGGAAACATTCATACCTTGTTAGTAGGAGGAATGTGGGACATAACAATAGGAGCAAGCTTTGTGAAAGATAAGCAAAAGAAAGATGCAATATTTTGACAAGGGGTACAAAACAGAGACGTGAAGACAAACACATGGAGACTACAATATCTCTGGATGATTCAAATGGTAATGCCATGTAACTTTTCCCCTGAAATGTAACTATTTTAGTGTGCCCTGACCCAAGCATTGAGAACCTTTACAGTAGTACATTGGTTCCCATTCCTAGGGATTTTGATTTATGTCATCTGGAGTGCAACATTAGAATTTTAAAAATCTCCACAGGCGATTCTGACGTACAGTAGAATTTGAGAACCACCTCTTTAGATCGGCGATTCTCAAATTGTGGTCCCTGGACCAAGCAGCATCAGCATCACCTAGGGACATGTCAGAATGGCAGCTTCCTAGGGCCCATCCAGACCTACTGAATTAGAAACTCTGAGGCTGGAAGCCAGCCATATGTGTTTGAACAAGCCTTGCAGGTGATTCTGATGTAGTCTTAAGTGGGTGAACCACTGTTCCAGAGCAGGGGTTGGCAGACTGTGGCTTACAGGCCAAATCTAGCCCATCACCCCTTCTCTCTCTCTCTCTTTTTTTTTGTATCACTACAAATTTTATTCGGAAACCCATCTTTTTTTTTTTGTTGTTGTTTTTTTAAAAAAATGCCCATTATGAACTGGTTTGGTCTATCAACTGCAAGACTTCCGAGCAGACATAGGTAAAAATGGCATGGCCCAGATCTTTCCCGATCTCTCGACCGCCTGCTGTCGCGCTCCCGTCCTCCGCCGCCGCCGCCGCGACCACGGCCTGGAGGCCGCGAGCGTCGCCGCCGCGAGCGTCGCCCCCGAGAGCGGGAGCGCGATCTGTGCCTCTTGCGGCCGCGCCCGCGAGACGGGCCTCAGGGCTCCGAAGGTGCGGACGCCTCCCCGCGTGCGCTCCCCCGTCGCGCGCTGGCGGCAGCGGGCTTCTCTGAAGTCGGTCACCGGGGAGAGCGCGGCGCGGCTGGGCTGCCCGTTAACCCAGCGGCTGTTCACGTCCGGCACGGCCTTTCCCGCATCTTCTTCACGGCGGGACTTGAGACACATTCCCGACGAGGGGGTCTCCGAGGCTGTCGCAGACGTTCGTCTCCTCCACCTCCCCGTACGTCTCCTCCATTTCTGTGAAAACCTCCTCAGAAAGCTCGTCCCAGTGTCCCTGAATCTCCACAGCGCGCACGGCACGGCGCCAACCGTCAGCAGACTGGGAGGAGTTCTGAGGGGGACGGTACATGTTCAAGAGGGCGGGGGTCTGCCTAAAGGTCGGTGTATTGTGCAAGCGAGAGCATCTGTCTCCATGACGACATGCTCCGATTTTGAAATAAAATGAACAGTGGACGGTCTTTCTCGGTGCCGAAGATGGAGGCCCAGTACTCCGCCATGTCCCACCCGCCGCCGCCGCCGCCCTCCCCTTCTCTTTTTAATATAAATTTTTATTTTATGCTCATTTGTTTCTGTATTGTCTGTGGTTACTTTCGCACAATGGCAGAGATAAGTAGTTGTGACAGAGACCCCATGGCCCACAAGCCTAAAATACTATCTAGCTCTTTACAGAAAAAATGTGCTGACCGCTGCTCTCAAGACCATTTTTGCCCACTTGTAGGGACCGTATCTGTCATGACATCCACTGAGGAGAGGCCCCTTTCTGCTCTCCGGAAAGTCATTTAGTGATTTAGCTGCCTTAATGAATTCTCAGTGGAGTGCTGGTGGGCGGCAACCCAGACTAGTTCAAATCAGATCTCTGGGAGTAAGGACCAGCCATCAGTAATTTTTAAAGCTCCACAGGTCATCCCAGTGTGTAGCCCAGTTTGAGAAGCAGCGTGTTGCTTCCCCCAGACAGGCCACTTGGAAATCTTGGTAAAAGCCGCTTCTGATTCTGTAAGTCTGGGGTGGTTCTGGAGACTTTTCATTTCTAAGAAGCACTCAAGTGATGTCGATAATGCGGGTTCACATCTGGGCAACTTAAAAAATACGGATTCCTGCGTCTCACCAGGTTTTCTGATCATCTCAGCATCGGGGTATTTAAAAGTTCCCCAGGTTGTAGTACTGTATAACCAATTGAGAACCCCTGGTCAGAGCAGTTTTTCTCAAACTTTAAGAAACAGAATCACCTAGTGAACTTATTGAAAAATACAGAAGGATTCTATCCTTCTTCAACAAGCTTGAATCTTTGTATGGTCTGTTAGCTTTGCAGGTGATTTAGATTCACACCCAAGCCAGTGAAGAACCACTGCCTTAGAGGAACGAAGAAATGGAGAAAGAAGAGGTTAAATGGGTAGATTAGGACAGGCAGAGGATTTAGAAAAACAGGGACTCATAATAAATATTCACTTGTATATCAGGACCTGTTTCTGATCAAAGCAAAGAAGAGTCTTCTTGATTATTATAGGCCTGTAATAAACAGGCCTAATGAGATTAACTAAAAGATTCAATGCCTCCACAGTGTCAACAGCCATAGTCCTGTGCCTATAGATTCTGGAAAGGACAGGAATGATTATGTCATGCAGAATCAGCAGACGAGAGCACTGTGGTAGCTCAGTAATGTTTAAATGGATCACAAAGACTTTACAGATTTTTTACCCTTGGCCAGTGGGACCTAAATGGTGAGAACTGGAAATAGTTCAGTGCTATCTATGGATGTGCAGCCTGTTCTGCGAAGCTTCTAGAGTAGAGTGTCTGCCACCTGTGTACTGTATCTCAGCTTTCCTCCTTTCCTGAACACAGCCGAGATAGTGTGGCTTTAACTGGGTGCAGACATGAATAGGGAATAACTTCAGTGTAAGCCATTGCTTTTATTTATTTTTTTCTTTTTTTTCTTTTTGTATTTTTATTGGAGTATAGTTGCTTTACAATGTTGTAGTTTCTACTGTACAGCAAAATGAATCAGTCACACATATATATATATATATATATATATATATATATATATATATATCTCCCCCGTTTTTTGGATTTCCTTCCCATTTAGGTCACCACAGTACATTAAGTAGAGTTCCCTGTGATATACAGTATGTTCTCATTAGTTATCTATTTTATACATAGTATCAAGAGTATGTATATGTCAACCTCAATCTCCCAATTCCTCCCACCTCCCTGCTTGGTATCCATACCTTTGTTCTCTGCATCTGTGTCTCTATTTCTGCTTTGCAAATAAGATCATCTGTACCATTTTTCTAGATTCCACATATATGCATTAATGTATGATATTTGTTTTTCTCTTTCTTACTTACTTCACTGTGTATGACACTCTCTAGGTCCATCCACGTCTCTACAAATGACCCAATTTCATTCCTTTTTATGACTAATAGTCCATTGTATATATGTACCACATCTTCTTTAGCCATTCCTCTGTTGATGGACATTTAGGTTGCTTCCATGTCCTGGCTATTGTAAATAGTGCTGCAATGAACATTGGGGTGCATGTGTTTTTTTGAATTATGGTTTTCTCTGGGTATACACTCAGTAGTGGGATTGCTGTGTCATATGGTAATTCTGTTTTTAGTTTTTTAAGGAACCTCCATACTGTTCTCTATAGTGACTGTATCAGTTTACATTCCCACCAACAGTGCATGAGGTACTGGCACAAAAACAGAAATATAGATCGATGGAAAGTCCAGGGATAGGTGACCCATGCACGTATGGTCACGTAATCTATGACAAAGGAGGCAAGAGTATACAGTGGAGAAAAGACAGCCTCTTCAGTAAGTGGTGCTGGGAAAACTGGACAGCTACATGTAAAAGAATGAAATTAGAACACTCCCTAACACCATACACAAAAATAAACTCAAAGTGGATTAAAGACCTGAATGTGAGGCCAGGCACTATAAAACTCTTCGAGGAAAACATAGGCAGAACACTCTTTGACATAAATCACAGCAAGATCCTTTTTGACCCACCTCATACAGTAATGAAAATAAACAAAAATAAACAAATGGGACCTAATTAAACTAAAAAGGTTTTGCACAGCAAAGGAAACCATAAACAAGATGAAAAGACAACCCTCAGAATGGGAGAAAATATTTGCAAATGAAGCAGCTGATAAAGGATTAATCTCCAAAATATACAAACAGCTCATGCAGCTCAATATCAAAAAATCAAATAACCCAATCAAAAAAATGGGCAGAAGACCGAAATAGACATTTCTCCAAAGAAGACATACAGATGGCCAACAGGCACATGAAAAGCAGCTCAACATCACTAATTATTAGAGAAATGCAAATCAAAACTACAATGAGGTATCACCTCACATAGGTCAGAATGGCTATCATCAAAAAGTCTACGAAGAATAAATGCTGTACAGGGTGTGGAGAAAAGGAAGCCATTGGTTTTGAACAGCCATGATATTTATGCACTTTAGTAAGATCCCTTTCTAACAAGCAGTTCGGTCAGATGACATTGTTGGTTATTTATCACACATGCGTTGCTAAGAATAATGCCATTCACTTCCAGAAGTGAAACGGAACCTTAGCTTTTGTTTTGGTAGCCCCAACCCCTACGCCCCCAGGACTCTCTCACTGTGGCTTTATTATACCATCCCAGGTGTTGTGATGTAGACATGGAATAGAAGACCTGAGATGCCCTCAATTCTGAGGATGAAACAAATTTTGTTTTTGGTCTACATCCCAGATAAAATTTTTGGGTGGTTGCTGAGCACTTTGGGTAAGATGTGGGTCAGAATCTGCAGCTAGTCAGGACAGTAGAACTCGACACAAGGAAAATGAGGAAATGGGGTAAAGGGCAAAAATTTAGGGAAGAGTCTCGCAAACTTCCTTCCACATCACTTCCAGGGACATTGATTGACAAGGCAAAGTCTTAAAGCTTTTTGCCTTCAGCATGTGAAAAGGAATGCTGTGTATTCTCTCTTAGTGGGTTGTAGATTAGTGCCCTATTGAGGCACCACTTTGTAACAGTTCACCAGAGGAAAAAAAAAGAGTTAGCTGTTAGGTAGCTGGATAGCTTGAAATTGGCAAGTGGGAGACAGAATTTTTACTCAGTTGCCTTTGCATTACAGCATATTTTCACTCTAATGGAGGTGTTAAAAATGGGTAGGCCAGGTTATTGACAATTGCCTGAAATACTTCTCATTCTATCCAAATGTATATAAACTTTAGTTTAGGTAATGGTATATTTTAGAAAAATTAGATAGTAATGTTTGTATAGTTTTAAAACAACAATAAGAATAGATAAACCATTCTCTTTCTTTCTCTGGGGTATATTGATTTTGGGTTTTACTGGCGAATAACTGACATAAACTGCATAGTAAAGTGTACAGTTGGATAAGTGTTGGCCTGTGCATACCTCCATAAGACTGTCTCCTCAGTTAATTCAATGAACATGACAGTCATGCCTCAGAAGTTTTCCTGTGCCGCTTTATAACCCCTCCTCCAGTCTGCCGCCACCCCATTCCTAGTCAGCCACTGGTTTGCCGTCTGTCATTATTGGTCAGTTTGCATTTTCCAAACTTATAGATAAATAGAATTTTTTTTTTTGGTCTTATTTCTTTCAGTGTAATTATTTTGAGACTCAGTCATGGTCTGTGTATCAGTAGTTTATTCCTGTTTTTTTTAGTGGTTAATAATATTACATTGTGTAGATATATCACAATTTGTTAATCCACTCACCTGTTGATGAATGTGTTAGTAATCTATTGCCATATAACTGATTACCCCAAAATACGGTGGCTTAAAACAACAAACATTTATTATCTCAGTTTCTGGGCCTGGAATTTTTAGAGAGACTTAGCTGGGTGGCTTTGGCTCAGAGTCTTTGATGAGATTGCTGATAAGATATTGGCTGGGGCTGCTGTCATTTGAAGGCTTCACTGGGGCTGGAGGATCCAGTTCCAGGATAGGACCATGCATATGACTGTTGACTGCAGGCCTCAGTTCCCCCTTTGCAAGGTTGCTTCAGTGGTTTTTACTGCATGGAATCTGGTTACTCCTAAAACAAATGATACAAGTGTAAGGGCAAAGAGAAAGATGCAATACTATTCATGACTTTGTCTAAGAAGTTACTCTTTGTCACTTCCTCCATATTAGGATTAGTTAGAGGTAAGTCACTATGACCAGCCCACTCTAAAGGGGAAAAGAATTAGGTTCCATTTTTTTTTAAATTAATTAATTTATTTATTGGCTGCGGTGGGTTTTCGTTGCTGCACACGGGCTTTCTCTAGTTGTGGAGAGCAGGGGCTACTCTTTGTGGTGCGCGGGCTTCTCATTGAGGCAGCTTCTCTTGTTGCGGAGCACAGGCTCTTGGCGCGTGGGCTTCAGTAGTTGCGGCACATGGGCTCAGTAGTTGTGGCTCACGGGCTTAGTTGCTCCGCGGCATGTGGGATCTTCCTGGGGCAGGGATTGAACCTGTGTCCCCTGCATTGGCAGGACGGTTCTTAACCACTGTGCCACCTAGGATGTCCCTAAGTTCCACTTTTGAAGAGAAGAATGTCAAAGAATTTGTGGACATATTTTAAAGCCAGTGCAATGAACATTTGAGTGTTTCCCAGTTTTGGCTATTGCAAATAAAGCTGCTTATAAAAAATATATGTAAAAGGTTGTATAGACATATGCTTTTATTTCTTTTGTGTAAATCGCTAGAAGTAGAATGAACAGTATGTTTAACTTTTTACAAAACTACTTGTATAGTGAAATCTACAAAAAAAATTGCAAAGAAAAATTATGGTAAGAAGAAGTTCTTTTATTTATTAATACTTATAATAATGTTGATATTCATTTATACATTAAATTTCTGAAAGTTTTAAATTTCATTAAAGAAATTAAAGAAAACCTCCAAAAATCTGGAAATGGTTTGTATTCTTTTATACAAGCAGTGTTTGAGAGTTCTAGTTGTTCCACATGATTGCCAGCACTTGGTATGGGTACTCTTTTAAATTTTGTTGTGGTTTTAATTTGCCTTTCCTTAATAACTAGTGATCCTGAGAATCTTTTCATGTATTATTTGCCACCCATGTATTTTCTTTGGTGAAATGTCAGATCCTTAAGCCATTTAAAAAAATTGGGTTGTTTATCTTATTATTTAGTTGTCAGAGTTCTTTCTGTATTCCAGATACGTCTTTTGTCAGATAGGTGTTTTGCAGATATGTATTTTCTCCCAGGCTTTGGCTCATCGTTTTTATTTTTGTAGCAGTATCTTTTGAAGAGCAGTAGTTTTTAATTTTGATGGAGTATATTTATTGATCTTTTTTTCTTCTATAAGTTTTCTTTTTGTGTACTATTAAGAAATATTTGCCTAACCGAAGTTCACTAAGACTTTATTCTATGTTTAGTTTAGATCTGTGGATCCATCCCAAGTTAATTTTTATATATGTTGCATGGTAAGGGTCAAGATTAATTTTTTGGTCATAAGGCTGTTCAGTTGTTCGTTTCAGCATCATTTGCTCAAAAAATCATCTTTTCCCTGTGACGTCTTCTGTTAAAAAAAAAAAAAAGTTGACCATATGTATGGGTCGTTTCTAGACTCTATTGTTTTATTGATCTTTTTTGCCTATCCTTAATACTACAAACACCTTGAGTACTGTAGGTTTCATAATACGTCTTGAAATCAGATAGGTTTGGTATTCCAACTTTGTTTCTTATTTGCAAAACTGGTTTGGCTACTCTAGGTCCTTTACATTTCCATATAAATTTTAGAATCAAGTTTTAAACTTCTAGGATATGCCTTACTGGGATTTGGAGTGGGATTGTATCAAATCTATATAGATCAATTTGTGAGAATTGACATCTTACTAATATTGAATCTTCTAATTCATGAACACAGTATATCTCTCCGTTTATTTAGGTTTTCTTTAATTTTTCTTGGCAGTGTTTTGTGGTCTTCATTGTACAAGTCTTGCATATCTTTTGTCAAGTTTATCCCTAAGCATTTCCTGTTTTTTGATGCTATTGTATATGATATCTTTTGAAAGTTCAATTTCTAATTGGTCATTGCTGGTGTATAGAAATACCATTGATTCTTGTATATTGACTTTATTTCTGCAACCTTGCTAAATTCACTTATTAGTTCTAATAGGCTTTCCTGTAGTTTCTCTTTAGTTATGTTTGTTCATTTGTTTTGTTTTTTAGATTCCTTATGTAAGTGAAATCATATAATATTTATCTTTCTTTGTCTGACTTATTTCACATAACGTAATACCTCCTAGGTCCATGCATATTGTAGCAAATGGCAAATATTGGAAGTCCTGGCTGCAGCAGTCAGACAAGACAAATAAAAGGAATCCAGATTAGAAAGGAAGGTGTAAAACTGTCAATGTTTACAGATGCCATATTATACTATATTTAGAAAATTCTCAAGATGCCACCAAAAAACTACTGGAACACGTCAATGAATTCAGTAAGGTTGCAGGATACAAAATTAATATGCAGAAATTGGTTGCATTTCTGTCTACTAACAATGAAGTAACAGTCCCATTTACAGTCGCATCAAAAAGAATAAAATACATGAGAATAAATCTAACTAAGGAGGTAAAAGACTTATACTTGGAAAACTATAAGACACTGATCAAAGAAATTAAAGATGAAAAGATGAAACAAACAGATGAAAAGGTATACTGTGCTCATGGATTAGAAGAAATGTTTGTAAAATGAGCATACTACCTGAGGCAGTCTAGAGATTAAGCATAATCTTTATCAAAATTCCAATGACATTTTTCACAGAACTAGAAAAAAATAATTCTGAAATTTGTACAGAAACATGAAAGGCCCCAAATAGCCAAAACAATCTTAAGAAAGAAGAACAAAGCTGGAGGTATCATGCACCCTCATTTCAAACTATGCTACAAAGCTGCAGTAATTAAAACAGTATAGTACTGGCACAAAAACAGACACATAGATCAAGGGAACAGAATAGAGAGCCCCAAAATGAACCCACATTTATATGGGCAATTAATCTATGACAAAGGAGGCAAGAATACACAATGGGAAAAAGGCAGTCTCTTTAATAAATGATATTAGGAAAACTGGCAGCTACATGCAAAAGAATCAAATGACTACATTCTCACACCACACACAAAAATAAGCTCAAAATGGATTAAAGACTTAAATATAAGACCTGAAACCATAAAACTTCTATGAGGGTGAGTCAAAAATTATCCGCACTCCAGTTATATTAAAACTTCTGTTGGCCACAGTGTCTTATCAATGCTTTCCATTTAAGGCTACTGTCTCCCCAGTCGCTGCTGTGCAGGTGTGAATGTGTTCTGTTAGTTCATTTGTAACTGTGGTGTGAGCAAAAGTGGATGCCCCACCTGTGATCTACATGAAAAAAGAGCAGCATGCAGTGATTCTCTTTTTGTGGTCTGAGGGTGTACCTGGTGCTATTATTTACCGAAGACTCTGTGCAGCGTGGGGGAAGTGTTTTATCCTGAATAAGCGTTTATGAATGGATAGAGAAGTTCAAGGAATGTCACACAAGTGTTAGCCATCAAGAGGGAGCCAGACGCCTGTCCACATCCACAGCTGATGACAATATTGAGTGTACACGTGAAATGATTTCTGTCGAATAGAGGAGTGACAGTGGATTATGTGGCAAATCATTTGCAAATCAGTCATGGCTGTGCCTACGAAATAATCCACAACAGACATAGGTTTTGAAAAGTTTGTACTGAAGCCTAAACTTCGGATTAAACGCAGAGGACTGCTATCGAAGGGTGCTGTGATCTTGCATGACATGCATGTCTGCACACTTCTGCCCACACTGTCGACACTCTGCAGAAACTTCGTTTTGAGATGTTAAAGCATCCTCCCTGTAGTCTTGATTTTGCTCCATTGGACTTTCACCTGTTTGGTCCCCTGAAAGCAGCCCTATGAGGATGAAGATTCGCTTCTGATGAAGACGTGAAGACAGCAGTGCATTCGTGGCTCGCAGCTCAGCCCGAAACATTTTTTTTAATGAGAGAATACAAAAGCTTGCTGACAGATGGACAAAGTATATTGAAAAGCAAGGAAATTATGTTGAAAATATTTGTTTTTTCTAAAAGTTAATTAAAATAAATTCTACAGCCAGAGTGTGGAAAATTTTTGACTCACCCTTCCTTGTAGAAGAAAACATAGGCAATATGCTCTTTGACATGTGTCTTAGCAATATTTTTTTGGCTATGTCTCTACAGGCAAGGGAAACAAAAGCAAAAATAAGCAAATGGGACTACATCAAACTAAAAAAGTTTTATACAGTGAAGGAAACAATCAACAAAACGAAAAGGCAGCCTACTGAATTGGAGAAGATATTTGCAAATGTTATATCCAACAAGGGGTTAATACGCCACATATACAAGGAACTCATACAATTCAACATCAAAGAACCCAGTACCCCGATTAATAAAATGGGCGGAGGACCTGAGTAGACATTTTTCCAAAGAAGACAGACGGGTAGTCAGCAGGCACATGAAAAGATACTCACTGTCACTAGTTATCAGGGAAATGCAAATCAAAACCACAATGACATGTCACCTCACACTTGTCAGAATGGCTGTCATCTAAAAGATAGCAAGTAGCAAGCATTGGTGAGGATGTGGAGACAGGTGAATCCTTGTGTGCTGTTGATGGGAATATAAATTGGTACTGGCACTGTGGAAAACAGTATGGAAATTCCTCAACAAACGAAAAGTAGAACTGTCGTATGGTCCAGCAAGTTCACTCTTGGGTATTTAGCCAAAGAAAGCAAAAACACTGGTTAAAAAGGTTGTATGTAGCCCTGTGTTCTTTGCAGCTTATTCACAATAGGAGAGCTGTGGAAGCAACCTCAGTGCTTATCAATAGGTGAACGGGTAAAGAAGGTGTGATGTGTATCATATATGTATATATACAGTGGAATATTACTCAGCCATAAAAAAGAATGAAACCTTGCCATTTGTGACAACGTGGGTGGACCTAGAAGGTATTAAAGTTATTGTCAAATTTAAATGTAACAAAATTGATTCCTTGTGGTGTACAGTTTTATGTTTTGACAAATGCATATAGTTGGGTCTCCATACCTCAATCAAGATGCAGTTTCATTAACTGTACAAATACTCTTATTAACCCATTGTTAGTCAGCCTTTCCTCCCTCCCCCACCAATGTAAATTGCAGATTTCATCTCTATCCTTTAGTTCTGCCTTTTCCTAAATGTCATATAAATGGACTCATTCAGCTTGTAGCCTTTTGAATATGATTTATTTTACTTATCAAAGTGCATTGAGAGTCATCTATGTGATTACATGTATTAATAGTTCTTTGTTTTTTATTGCTGAGTAGTATTCCATTGTATACATACACTATAGTTTGTTTCTCCAAGGACATTTGGGTTGTGTCCAGTTTTTGGCAATTAGGATTGAAACTGCTAAAAAAACATTTGCGTGCAGATTTTGTGATAAACCGAAGTTTTCATTTCTCTTGGGCAAATACCTAGGATTGGGATTGCTGGTTTTATGTAAATGTAGCTTTAATTCTATAGGATATGGGAGGTTTTTCACTGTAGATTCTATTTCTTTAATTCTGTTTAGGTTTATTTTTGTTTTTTGGCCACGTCATGCGGCTTGTGAGATCTCAGTTCCCTGACCAGGGACTGAACCCGGGCCATGGCAGTAAAAACCCAGAATCCTAACCACTAGGCAACCAGGGAACTCTGTTTAGGTTTCTGATATCTTCTTTTTTATTTTATTTTATTAATTAATTAAATAATTTATTTTTTGGCTGTGTTAGGTCTTAGTTGTGGCACACGGGATCTTCATTGAGGCATGTGGGATCTTTCCTTGCAACGCACAGGCTTCTCTCTCGTGTGCGGGTTTTCTCTTCTCTAGTTGTGGCGTGCAGGCTCTAGGGCACATGGGCTCTGTAGTTGTGGTGTGCGAGCTTAGTTGCCCCATGGCATGTGGGATCTTAGTTCCCTGACCAAGGATCAAACCCTCATCCCCTGCATTGGAAGGTGGGTTCTTTACCACTGGACCACCAGGGAAGTCCCTGATATCTTCTTTTTTAAAAAATTTTTAATTGAAATATAGTTGATTTACAATGTTGTATTAGCTTCTGGTGTACAGCAAAGTGATTCAGTTATGTGTGTGTATATATATGTATTCTTTTTCATGTTCTTTTCCATTATGGTTTATTACAGAATATTGAATATAGTTCCCTGTGCTGTAGAGTAGGACCTTGTTGTTTATCCATCCTATATATAATGGTTTGCATCCACTAATTTGAAACTCTCAGTCCTTCCCTCTTCCACCTCCCTTCCCCTTTGGCAACCATAAGGCTATTCTCTATGTGAGTCTGTTTCACAGATAAAATCATTTGTGTTGTATTTTTGATTCTGCATATAAGTGATATCATATAATATTCGTCTTTCTTTGTCTGTCTTCACTTAGTGTGATCATCTCTTAAGTCCATCCATGTTGCTGCAGGTGGCATGATTTCATTCTTTTTTATGGCTGAGTAGTAGTATTCCGTTTATCTGTTCATCTGTCAGTGGACGTTAAGGTTGCTTCCATGTCTTGGCTGTTGTAGATAGTTCTTCCATAGAGTTTTCTCTGGACATATGCCTAGGAGTGGGATTGCTGGATCATATGGCAACACTGTTTTTAGGAACCTCCATGCTGTTTTCCATGGTGGCTGCACCAGTTTGCATTCCTGCCAACAATGTAGGAGAGTTCCCTTTTCTCCACACCCTCTCCGCTATTTATTATTTGTAGACTTTTTAATTATGGCCATTCTGTCTGGTATGAAGTGAGACCTCATTGTAGTTTTGATTTTCATTTCTCTAATAATTAGAGAAGTTGAGCATCTTTTCATGTACCTATTAACCATCTGTATGTTTTCTTTGGAGAAATGTATTTTTAGGTCTTCTGCCCAGTTTTTGATTGGGTTGTTTGTTTTTTTGTTATTGAATTTTATGAGCTATTTGTGTATTTTGGAAATTAAGCCCTTGTCAGTCACATCATTTGCAAATTTTTTCTCCCAGTCTGTAGGTTTGTCTTTTCATTTTGTCCATGGTTTCCTTTGCTATTCAAAAGCTTATAAGTTTGATCAGATCCCATTTGCTTTTTTTTTTTTTTTTTTTTTTGCTTTTATTTCTATTGCCTTGGGAAACTGAACTAAGAAAACATTGCTACAATTGAGCTTAGTTTTTGTCTTTCAAAGAGCTTACCCATCTCATCTATCAAATTTTTTGGCGTAAAATTTTGTTTCCCAGCTCCCCTAATTATCCTTTTTGAGTATCTGTAGAATCTGTGGTGAAGTCATCTCTCTCCTTCTTGTTGTATGAAATTTGTGTCTTCTTTTTTCCTCATCACTTTGGTTGTGGGTTTATCTAATTTAGATCTTCTTAAAGAACTAGCTTTAAGTTTCATTGGGTTTGGCTGTTGATTTTGTTTTCTGTTTAGTTGCCTTCCAATCTGATCTTTATTGTTCCCTTTCTTATGCTTAATTTGAGTTTAATACTTTGGGATTAACATAATACAAAACGTTTTTCTTTTGGAAGTGAAACTGATAGGTTTTTAAACCCCTGTACTCAATCCAGATTTTGTGTGTGTGTGTGTGTGTGTGAGTGAGTGAGTGATTTAGGCAAGGACGTAAGACTTTGCTAATAGCAAGATCCCATAGAGATTGAATTATTTTGGTACTGCTTTTGGCTAATTGAAGGACAGAGGATTTTCTTTTTGTTTTGAATATTGATTTTTCTGCCTGTTAATCTGACATGTGTTTCAAATTCTGAATGAAGTACATCTTTAAATTATGAAAGTACTTGGAATTCCTGTGCTAAGCCCTGTGAGATTTACCACACACAGAGTTAAATATGTGGCATCCGTTAAGTGGGGTAAAGTATTGTCATGAGAAATAAAATTTTATTCTTCTCTTTAATCTCAGCAGTAATTTAACCCTGAAGGGCTATTTAATATTTACTTGAATTCAGAATGTAAGGCATTTAAATCCACAGGTCTTCCCAAATGAGAAACCTCTAACTAAGGTATAAGGCAGTTCTAGAGTTGTTTTCATTTGTTGTGTTTTAATATATTAGAGTTAAGAAATTTCTGTGGTGGAAAGAGTAGAATTTGTATTACTCTTTTAGGTTGTCTTCCAAAGCCTGAATTAGAATCAAGGAAATAAATTGCTCTACTGATTGAACATTGTATGTAAATATCAATGCACATTTGATTTCCTCTGTAAATAGAAGTAATTTTATTTTTTAAACAGGTGAAATTGGCTTGAAAATCAGTTTGTTTCTTTTTTAAATATATATTTCTTATGCACTGTTCAGTAAGAAATGTAGGTGTTATTAGAATTGGAATGTTGTTGGAGGGATGTAATATTTACAGAACTACATGAAAATTATTTTCTTTGTTTACTTTTCTAATTGTTTAATGTTTCTTCTTTTGTTTTAGATCCTATTTGATCAAACTCAAAGATCAATTAAGGCACAGCTTCAGAACTTTGTTAAAGAGTAAGTGAATTGCAGTGAAAAGAAAAGAAAAGCAACCAGTGAATGATTGCATTGGGGAGTTGGTATCTTTTGAGAGAACTTAGAGCCATGACTTAGTGAAAATATGGGAGTTTTTATTTGTTTTTTGCTTTGTGAAATTTATATTGCATTTCTTCCTGAATTACTCTGTAAAGGAATCAGACTTCATGCCATTCAGTGAATCATTTATACTATGAAATTTGTGTTCAAGATATATGGCTCAAATTGTTACAGATGAAAACAATTTTTTAATGTGAATAAATGGTCTAATGGTCTTTAAAAATCGAAGCAGATCCTAAAAGTGGTTGAAATACTATCAGTTATTCTGGTTGTCTCAGTATGGTATTTTCTTTGTAGAGAAGATAATAGAAATATGAGAATGAGTAATGAAGGTGCATAATAAGTAATGAAAGCAAACCTTTTGTGTCACATTCATTACATTTTTATGTGAAATAAAATGAAACTAGAAATAAAAAAAGAAATCTGAGCTTTTCAGGTAGGAACGTTTTCCTTTTCCACATTAATAATTTCAGTTTCGGTTTTTTAAGTCCTGACTGAGAATATATTAAATTACAGGTGAAGTTGATTATGTTATAGTATTCAGATGTTACAGGCTATAAATAGTGGTAGATCTCATGAACATAATGCACTTCTGTTTTAGTAGGTTAGAATTTGTTGTCCTGGAAGTGATGTCTTGCAGATTGTGGATAAATTACTTCATAATAGACTAATATTCAAAATGTCCTTGTAGCGTGTATACATGAAAGTTTATGGCTTCTTATAAAGAGAAGAGTTTAAAGTCTTTGCTAGGTATACTTTATTACTATTGTTATTATTTTAAAGTCAATTGTTTTTAAGTTACTTTGCTTAATTCCTTGGTAGAAAAAATAAAAGCAGAAGGGGGTGTTATGTATTTATTACCTAAGATCATCAATGAATTGAGGTTCAGATTCTTAGACTGTTTGAAATGGATACTGTTACTGTTTTCTGGTACATAATTCTTTTAGAAAGCATCATGTCTGTGTGTTCTAAGAATATATTCATGCCCTTTGGCCTACTAATTTTCTTCAACAAGAAATGAATGTTGTTTCTTAAAGTGTGGTCTGTAGACTAGTCATAACAGTGAAATCAAGGGCATGTCTTAAGAAAATCCCTCAGATTTCTAGGGCTTATCCCCAAAACATGAAGAATTGTAATTTCTGGGAGAGGATCCTTGGAACTTGCATTTTAAACAAGTTCCCTATGGTATATATTTAATAGTAGTGTTTAAAAATCATTTGGTTAAAAGTTGATACGTGTCCCTGAATTTGTCTTTAGAAAAAACAGATTAACTCTGCCTTTTATGTTTCTGTCATGTTTATTTGATAATTTATTTCCACTTCAAATTGTATAGAGTTAAGCAAGGAAATGCTAGCTGACTATATCAGGAGTAATATGTACTCATAAACTAATATATATATTAGTTAGAAGAACTATTGCATATCATTGCAGATAAATAAGTAGAGGAACATAAGAATTAAATTCTAGATGTTATTTTGGTGAAGTTTTTCATCAAGAAAATTTTATGGAAGTTTCACTATTTTAATTTTTTTAGGGATCTTAGAAAATTCAAAGATGCCAAGAAGCAGTTTGAAAAAGTCAGTGAAGAAAAAGAAAATGCATTAGTAAAAAATGCTCAAGTACAAAGAAACAAACAGCACGAAGTTGAAGAAGCCACAAACATTCTGACAGCAACAAGAAAATGTTTTCGACACATAGCCCTAGATTACGTACTTCAGGTATGTTTATTATGTTTTCAAAAAATGCTTACTAATGTTATTACTTTTGAGTGATTGCACTGAAGGGGATAAATGCTACTACTTCTTTTAGTTCAAAATTAAGCCATGATCTTTTGTGAAAAATTTTCATGTGTGTGAGTGTCTGTCCTGTGTATGCACTATGTGTGTGTGTGGATGTGTATACCTTTAGTTCTGATTTCTTCCCCTGTTCACTTAACGTTATGCTTTCCCCCTTTCTAAAATGTCATGAAAAGCATTATTAATTGATGTACTTTATTCTGTGGACATGCTGTGTCAATTTAATTAATATCCAATTATTAGATATAGTGTTGCCAATTTTTGCTGGCAATAGTGAAAATATAATTTTCAGTAATTGTAAATGATAATAACATCTTTGTTTACGAATCTTTTGCCACATTTCTGATTATTTCTTTAGAGTAGATTCTTAGAGGTGCAAAGGCTCACTGTATTGCCAAATGAAAACTATTTCTAGAAATAATGTTCTTATATTTGCATTAGATGCTTTTTTTTTATACATTTATTTATTTTATTGGCTGAGTTGGGTCTTCATTGTTGCACGCGAGCTTTCTCTAGTTGCGGCGAGTGAGGGCTACTCTTCATTGTGGTGCGCAGGCTTCTCATTGTGGTGGCTTCTCTTGCTGTGGAGCACAGGCTCTAGGTGTGTGGGCTTCAGTAGTTGCAGCATGTGGGCTCAGTCGTTCTGGCTCGAGGTTTCTAGAGCGCAGGCTCAGTAGTTGTGACACACCGGCTTAGTTGCTTCGTGGCATATGGGATCTTCCCAGCCTAGGGCTCAAACCCATGTCCCCTGCATTGGTAAGCAGATTCTTAACCACTGTGCCACCAGGGAAGGCCTAGGTGCTGCTCTTTAAAAGTAGAGATCTATATTTGGTTAAGTTGCCAGGTGATCAGGGACAGGGGAGTCCCCGTAGATTGTTGACTTAACAGTGGTCACAGAGTTTTTCTTAAAAAAATACTTAAGTAACCATGTTGCAAATTAGTGATTAAAAACTCAGATAACTTTGCAAAAACAGTAGAAAATGACTTTAAGATTTTTTTCTATTAAGTTTGTATTCAGTAAGTGGGAAGTTAAATATTAAAAAATGAAGTACACCATTTATTAATGAAAGGCTTCTAGGATGGAGTAGTCTGTATTTCCTATCTCCTCTTACCTACCTCACATTTATACCACTTCCTGCAGTACCATGATTACTGAGTCTGCCTACCCCATTCTACCGAAATGGCTCATGTTAAGGTCTTATTCATTAAATATATTTTGCTTTTTAACCAACTTGACTATTGTGTTTCACTGAAATAGTAGACAACGCTCCTCTTGAAACATACTTTTATCTTGATGTGTCTTAAACCACTTGTAGGTTGTCATCTTAATTTCTGTTTCTTTTCAGTTTCTACCTTGGGTTTCTCTCCTTTGTCTACCTTTTCAGTCTCTCTTTTAGGATTCCATCTTTGGTCTTCCTGTTTTCTGATTTTATGATTTCCCTTACAGTTTCATCATGCCCTTTGCTTGAATTACCACAATATATAGATGACAAAATCTGTTTTTTCTCAGAAGCACCTCATTCCTTTTGTGTCCAAAACTGAAATCTGTCTTCTTCTCAAATGGCTTCTTATTGCTGTTACCAAACTGGGTGGTGTTACCCTCTTAATCACAGAAGTGAGAACTGGAGAATCATATCAGGTATGATTCTTAGCTACTGTATCTAATAATCGAAATTGCCTTGGAAAGTTCTACGTACCCCTGAAATCTGTTCTTTCTCATTCTGCTGTGGCCCCAACTCCAGTTCTTTCTGTTTCTTATCTGGAGTATTAAGATGTTCTCATAGAAATTGGTCTTTCTTGCATTGCTTTTAACCTGCCCATTAGCAGTTCATCCTCTGTTCTGTGGTCAGAATTACTCACATTTCTCCAGGCAGAATGAATCATCCTTGTCTCTGTTTCCTCTGTGCTGCCGTATTATTGCCATACACATTGCTGTTAGAGCACTTATCTGATTTATTCTAATTATTTATTTATATGTCTTTCCTACTCCTAGATTATATCCCTTCCCTCTAGTCCAGTGGTTGGAAAATAGATAGGTAATGTCTTTTGAAAGAGTGAATGGCTTAATTTTAAATTTTATTTGGGGAAGGGGGAAGTTAGCTGAAATATTCATTATTTTCAAATTTATACATTGTAAACTATCCGTTTCCTTTGGTGTTCAGCTAATAGTTTTAAGTTAGGACCTCACCTCTCTTATAACTATTAGTTTGTTTGATTTTTCTAATGAGAACTGTTGTATTATTTTATTAACTGGCTAAAGTGTCTATTTTAGAGAATAGTAAGTAATAAATATTCAAATTCACAGTTTGTCATGCTTTAGCTTCTCTAGATATTTGAATATACTTTTGTTTTTTCAAGTGTATAGTGTTTTTCACTGTCAAACAGAGACATTTTTAACATTTTTATAAGCTTTTACTTAGAGTATTTGAAAGGTAATATTTTAGTTCTGAAAACTGAATAGACCTTGAAACAGACAGGCAGAAGAAACTAGTGCTTAGGTAAACAAAGTTATTAGGTTTTTCTTGGTCTCTTTGTTTTCTGGTCAGTGCTTTAAAATTATAAAACAACAGGCAGAATATTCAGTGGAAAGGACATATTAAAAAGATAGATTATTCTGTAATCTTTTGGAAATTTTAGCAGAGAGTGAATGATTGTTTTCTTGTATAAACATTTTATTTCATTAAGCTGATATATAATAACAGACCAAAATAAAAGGCTTGTTGTGAATTTCTAGAGTTGGGAAGATACCACAAAAGGCAACTTTTATCATTACTGGTCTTTCAGTAGTTTAGTCTAATTAAAATATTTATTTAAGATTCATTAATTTGTTTAACAAACATTTACTGAGTGCTTAATATATACAACTTGCAGAATACAACTGGGAATAAGGCAGGACCTTGACCTCATGGAGCTTATGTTTTACCTGGCGAAAAGACGTAATAAATAAAATACAAAGTAGTTATGAATACTGTAAAGAAAATAAATAGGGTTGGTGTACTAAAGAGTGCTTAAAGGCTTACTTTAGACCTTTATGAGGAGATAGTATTTAAGCTGGGGCCTGATGGGTAAGAACCGTAAGCCCATCTTGGCTAAAAATCATGACATGAAGACAGAACAAATAGTTTGAAGGCATTGAGGTGGGAGTACTCTTGGGTTGTGGTTGGAGCACAGAAAAGGGGAAGGTACTGTAGTAGAAAATTAGGTTGGAGAGGTAGCAGGAGCCTCTTCCCAAAGGGCCTTGTAGGTTATAGTAGGGAGTTGGAAGGCTTTAAGATAGATGTACATGATCTTTTTTATTGTTTGAAAAGATCACTCTGGTTGCTGTGTGGAGAATGAAGTGTCAGGAGTCAAGAGCAGAAGCAGACTAGTTCATAGACTACTGTAGCAGTCAGGAAAAGATATGATGATGGTTGGTGGTAGTGGGAAAAGTGATGAAGATTTGTATTAAAGATGTATGTTAAAAGAGCAATTAGATAAGAAGAGTGGAGAAAAGATGGAATTCTAAGAAATTCAAAAGTTTATCAAGGTGATAGTTTTTATCAGTACAATACAGTTTTATGATTTAACATGGCCAGTTTTTCTTTGAGTTGAAAAATGCATGAAAGTTTTGTTGGTATGTTTGTCTTAACTGTTTTTGCAAAAAGCAGGTCAAATGGTGAAAAAGTTGAACTTTGTTTTCATTTACTTTTTCTGGAAAAGTGTTAAAGCATTAGAATAAGCAAATTTTACAATACTGCCTTTTGGATTAGTTTTTAAAATAATGCATAGGTGATTAACCAAGTGTGTTTTCCCTCAGATTAATGTCCTTCAATCAAAAAGGAGATCAGAAATCCTGAAATCAGTAAGATTTATTTATTTATTGATTACTGAAATTATGTTCTGTTATTTTAATATGAAGTTAAAAGTATGTATTTGTGTTTAAAATAGCACCATATATGTGTGTATATATGTATATGTGTATTTATTTATTGACTTATTTATTTATTCCAGGTTCATAATTAATCTTACTTCTTCATGATGTTTTTGTAATTCTTGTATGTCACCCACTTTTTTTGGTCTCCTTTATATTATAGTTATTTATGTGTGTCTCATCTATTAATACACTGTAAGATCCTTATGGCAGACATTTAAATAATTTGAGATTAGGGCATTCATAAATAGTGTCATTTTATAGAAATTTTCCCTGAGGGTTGTTGATGGTGTATCAGCTTTTTGGAGTGCAGGTAGAAAACAGAAGAGATCAAATCTGAAGGATGACATGGCAACAGTGATTTTTTTATTTGCCCATTTTTTGTCTTAAACCTAACAAAGAGGTGGGCAGAGGACTCTTTTATATTTTGAGAACCTTAGAAATAATTTCTTAGCTCTGATTTTGTTCACTGAAGTTTTTTTTTCCTTTTTTCTCAAAGGGTCTACTGAAATTACTTTTGATCCTGTCCCCACCTAGCTTTTCCCCAAATTCTCTGTTAATATTTTATGTTATTTCTTATCAGATGAGTACATTATACTTCCTGTTTACCTCCACCTCCTTTTCCAGTTTGAGAGTAGTATGTGTTAATTGTAGCAAACTGGAAGATAAAATATATGAAGGAAAAATAAAAATCCTTACAAATGGTACTACCAAGAGAGAACCACTGTTAATATCTTGGTGTAATCTTTGTCTTTTCTCTTTGGGGGTGTGTGTGTGCACGTGCCTGTTTGTGTGTGTATGTGAATATGTATATACGCCTTTTAAAAGTACATTTAATTTTTTAAAACAAAATAGGAATCATTACTACACACTGTTCTATAATTTTCTTTTTTCACTAATGCATTCCGAACATCATCATGTGTCATTAAATATTTTTTTATTTAACAATGACTTTTGTGGCCAGGTAGAATTCTACTATGTGAATATAGTAGGGGTGAACAAACATTTTTTTTGAAGGGCCAGGTAGCAAATATATTAGGTTTTGGAGGCCATGTGGTCTGTGTTGCAACTACTCAGCTGTGCTATTGTAATGAGAAAGCAGTCATAGACAATATGTAAATGAATGGCATGACTGTTCTAATAAAACTTTTTTGTGAACATGGAAGTTTGAATTTTATATACTTTTCATGTGTCATGAATTTCACGTCTTATTTTCATTGTCTTTAACCATTTAAAAAGGCAGAAACCATTGTTAGCCCATAGGCCATCCAAAAATAGGTGATGGGGCTGGATGTAGTTCGTAGGTCACAGTTTGCTGACCTTGAATATACCGTAAGTTAACTTTACCCATGAATGGATTTTAAAGTAACTTCCCTGTTTTTGACGTAAGTGTAGCATTATAGTGACCACCCTGGTGAATAATATGATTATTTCCTTTGGATGGATTGACACAAGAGATTACTTAGTCAAAGGGTTTAAGCATTTATTGAGACTTTTAAAAAATAACGTCAAATATTAAGGGTTACACAAAATTTCCACTTATAAGTGTGTGAGAGAGAACATTCTCCCACGTATTACCAATACTGGGTCCTGCAGTCTACTCACAGTTTGGTAGGTAGAAGATGTCATCTCCCTGTTTAATTCTGGGTTTCTTTGATACAAGTGAGCATGAATGTCCCCCCCCCCCCTTTTATTTTCTTGGTCACTTATGTTCTCTCTCTGTCCTTTGTCTCTTTTTCTGTTGGAGTCTTCATGTTTTTCATATTGATGTGTAACATCTCTTACCTATTAGGACTATTAACCCTTCGTCATATGTTTTTCCCTAGTTTATTATTAATCTTCTAATATGCTTACTCTGTGTTTTGATGTGCAGGCATATTTTATGTTTTTATGTACTTGTAACTATTAATCGCTCCCTTTCTCTTTTTTAAAAAAATATATTTGGTGTTTTTTTAAATCACATTCACAAAGTTGTACAACTGGCGTTATCTAATTCCAGAATCATCTTTCAGTGAGCTTTGTCCTTTTACCATTGTATTTTTTTTATTGGTTTTTCTCTTCCAAAAAAATTTCTTTGGAAGAATTCTTGAGTATTAAGGACTTTAGAGCCTATTTTAGATTTTAGAGAATTAAACAGATGTCTCTTCTTGCTAAAAATAACATGGATGTTTGGAGGATTCTTTTAGTATTGTGATTGAATTATTTAATTCCCTCTCATATAAGAACTAATAAAAATAAGTGTTTTTCCTCTCATGAATAGGTAAAACATAGGAAAACTTAGAAAAAAATCTTAACCCATTAATGACATTTTTGGAATTTTGGAATGAATATGACAGAATCTCCATATTGACAAAGTCGGTTGCCTCATTTTAGTTTACTGTCTTGAGAAAAAAAATGAGCATTCCCTTATTTCATGTTGTACTTAGTGTTCTATAGGTTGTAAAGTGTTTGTGATTGTTTATTTTGAGAGCTTCATATGTCCCCTTCTAATCTTTTAATGTTTTGTTTGTAATTTAAGGTTTTGCCAGTGAGTTTTGTTGAAAAAAATGCGTAGATATTTTATGATGTTCCTGGGAAGATGGTGAAGCTACTGAAAACTTGATTCTTTGAATCACTGCAGTATAAATTTGCAGATGTTTTTGAAATACTTTTATAAGAAAAATGAGTCAGCTTAATTTTGAATAGGCTTGACATTTTGGGCTCTGGTGGAATAATTTTTAAACAATAGATAGGATCAGAGTTTTTTTTTAATTTCAGAATATTTATCTGAGAATTGGTTTTAAAATGCTAACCATTTTTTCCTCCTGTTAGATGTTATCCTTTATGTATGCCCATTTGGCTTTCTTTCATCAAGGATATGATCTATTTAGTGAACTTGGGCCCTACATGAAGGATCTTGGTGCACAGGTAATGTACTGTACTTCTTGATTATGTGTTATGTACCAATATCTGTATTTTTAAAAATTGAGATTATAATTTACATATAACATTTTTGTTTCAGGTGTACAACATAATAATTCAATATATGTATTACTATAAAATGATTATCACAGTATGTCTAGTTAGCATCCACCCTAAATAGTTATACTTTTTTTTTTAATCTGATAAAAACTTGTAAGATCTACTCTCTTAGCAACTTTCAGATATACAATACAGTATTAACTGCAGACACCATGTTATCTGTTACATCCTCAGGACTTGTTTATTTTATAACTGGAAGTTATACCTTTTGTATAACTTGTTAAACGTTGTACCTTTTGACCCCACTCACCTGTTTTTGCCCACCTCTAGCGACCTCCAATCTGTTCTTTCTATGAGTTCTTCTTCTTTTTTTTTTTTTAATTTCACATATCAGTGAGATCCCACAGTAGCTGTCTTTCTCTGACTTACTCCAGTTAGTGTCATGCCCTCAGGATCCATCCATGTTGTTGCAGAAGGCAGGGTTTCCCTTTTCTATGGCTGAGTAATATTCCGTTGTATATGTACACCACATTTTAAAGTCCATCTGTGGGCCCTTAGGTTATCTCCATGTCCTGGCTAAGTAATGCTGCAGTGAATGTGGGGAGGCAGAGATCTTTTCGAGTTAGTGTCTTCATTTCCTTCAGGTAAATACCCAGAAATGGAGTTGCTGGATCATATAGTAGTTCTATTTTTAATTTTTTTAGGAACCTCCATACTGTTTTTTGTAGTGGCTGCACCATTTTCATTCTCACTAGCAATGCACAAGGGTTCCCTTTTCTCCCCATCCTTTATGTATGTACTTCTACAAAGTCTTCTTTTGTCTTTGATGACAGCCATTCTAACAGGTGTGAGGTGGTATCTCTTTGTGGTTTTGATTTGCATGTCCTTCATGATTTAGTGACATTGAGTACCTTTGACCCCTTGTTGGCCATCTGTATGCCTTCTGTGGGAAAATGTCTGTTTATATCCTCTGCCTGTTTTTTTTTATTTTTTATTTTTTTGGGGGTACACCAGGTTCAATCATCTGTTTTTATACACATATCCCCGTATTTCCTCCCTTCCTTGACTCCCCCCCGCCTCGAGTCCCCCCCACCCTCCCCGCCCCAGTCCTCTAAGGCATCTTCTGTCCTCGAGTTGGACTCCCTTTGTTATACAACAACTTCCCACTGACTATTTTACAGTTGGTAGTATATATATGTCTGTGCTACTCTCTCGCTTCGTCTCAGTTTCCCCCTCACCTCCCGCCCCCTCCCATACCTCGAGTTCTCCAGTCCATTCTCTGTATCTGCGTCCTTGTTCTTGTCACTGAGTTCATCAGTACCATTTTTAGATTCCGTATATGTGAGTTAGCATACAATATTTGTCCTTCTCTTTCTGACTTACTTCACTCTGTGACAGATTGTAGTTCTATCCACCTCATTACATATAGCTCCATCTCATCCCTTTTTATAGCTGAGTAATATTCCATTGTATATATATGCCACATCTTCTGTATCCATTCATTTGTTGATGGGCATTTAGGTTGCTTCCATGTCCTGGCCTCTGCCTGTTTTTAATTGGATCTTTTGTTGTTGTTGTTAGTGAGTTGTTTGAGTTCTTTATATATTTTAGACATTAACCTCTTTTCAAATATATGATTTTTAAATATTTTCTACCATTTGGTAGGTTGCCTTTTCATCTTGCTGATATTTCCTTTGCTGTGCAGAAGCTTTTTAGTTTGATGTAGTTTGACTTGTTCATTTTTCCTTTTGTTATCTTTCTTCTAGTATCTGTATTTTTAAAGAGATTTAGCATATTGGAAAATTTGACATTTAACTTATTTAATGAAGAAGTTTGGTGCTATCAGAGATTAATGGGTTAAATGTGTAACCAAAAATGAGATTAAAGTTAAAGAAAATGTTATAGATAATATATGAGGGTACTGAAGAGAAGAATTTTGAAACAGTATGTTTGTTTTACAGTATACATAGCTGGGTTTATTGTTTTGTATCTTACATTTGGATTATTGAGTTACTCTCCTAATTGGTATTTTATTTGAGTTACAGCTCTTTTTTTTTTTTTTTTTTAATTTATTTATTTATTTATTTTTTATTTGGCTGCACCAGGTTACAGCTCTTTTTTTTATTTTCAAAGAAGTTTGCATTTTGCTATTTTGAATAACAAAATTTTAGAATCTTATGACTATAGAACTCTTGGGAGCTTTTTCATTTTATACACACACATACACATGCATGAATTATATATAAGAATATTATATAGAAATTTTATTATATCCAAATTATTTATTGATATCTAATCAAAACTTTGTTAGATCTATTCCTGGCCATTTTTTTTGTTGTTGACTGGTGAGTTTTCTGGATTTCTGCCAATTTTCAGTTGATTTTCTTTTCCAAAGTGGTTCAGGTTACTTTTTGAGGAGAGGGGATTAAGGAAAATGGGGAAAAGGTAAGCGCAGAATGAGAATTGCATTCATTGACCAAAAATAAATATGGTGCATGCACGTGTGTGTGTGTGTGTGTGTGTGTGTGTGTGTGTGGATGGTGCTGGAGAAAGATGGTGTGCAGACCATATTCTATGAATGACAGAAATGCTCTTCCCTGCCTTTACGGAACTTAATCTATTGGAAGAGAAAAACAAGTCACTACACTTCAGTCTCTGTGCTGAGTGCCCTGTCTGGGTATATAAATTGAGATTAGATTTGTTTGCATGTGAGAAAAGTAGAAATAGTAGGAATTTTAAGAAGAAAAAATTTTATTTCTTCTATGTAAAATCAAAGGCCTAGTATGGTGGTCACTTAATCTGTAGGGACCCAGGCTTATTTGAATCTTGGGGGCTGCCTTCTACTGCACTTCAGTCAGAATGTATGAAAAACATTTATGTGCCATTCAGTTGAAGGCTGTAAAACCAGGGCATAATGGTTATTCCACTCATTCAGTATAAGAAACTATTGAGGACAACATTTTCCTAGTGCAGCATTACCCGTTAAATCAATGCGACATGTTACTAAGGTATGTGTGCGTTAGATCCTGAAGTGGAGTAGTATAGTTACCATCTAAAGAAAATATTCTATAGTAGTGACAGTTCTCTTTCAGTATGTTTTCTTTGGTCCTTTATTAGAATTCAGTGATATTAAGATTCTGTGGCCAGAATTAGTCTCCTATAGAAAATAAAAACACCGTAGAGAGTGGATAAAGGATCACATAGTCTTTTAAGAAGGCTTTTTTCTGTTTGGTTTTTAAAGAATATCAGTGAAAACATGTGGACATTTAATACTTTATCTTTCTCCATAGTCTGTTGATATTTACATTTTTATTTATTCATTTACCACACATTAGTCAGTTCGAGGTGATGGGTGTTCAGAGATGAAATGACATACATCACAGTTTAGAAGAGTAAACCCACATAATGGAGTATTTTATAACCCAGTTGTTTGTTACTTCAGCAAAGAGGAGCTCAAGAAGCCAGTGCTTTTGTCATAATACTGGAAATCAGATATTTCTTTTCTCATGGAAAGGATCAAGAAAGAAATGGGATTTTATGATTTAATAAGTTTTTAAATTTTTTTTCTTAAAGAATCTTAAAAGTTGGTGATTTTATACCCTGATCTAATGAATGGTTTCTTTCCTATTCTATTCTGTTCTGTCCTGTCCTGTCCTATTCTGTTTCCTTCCTTCCTTCCTTCCTTCCTTCCTTCCTTTCTCTCATTTACTTTCTCTTTTATCTGTTGAAGTGTTTTTTTTTACCTTTTAGATTTTATTATATTAGGATGCCAACTTGAAAACATCATGCATCTTGAGTAATTGAAAGTGTCTGTTACATTGAACTTGTGAGAGCTGGCACACACTAGCCTAAGCTGCTACTTTTGCTGTCTGGGAAGAAAAATCCCCAGTGTATCTTCTTTCTGTCTTTGATAGTGACTGCCAGAAGTGCTGAGTGCGTCAGCAGGCAGCTTAATCTAGAGCCATTCTCCTTAACTCAAGGAGTGAACATGTTATCACCAGTGTGCCCTGGACAAGGCCACCTGTCACAATTGCTTGGCACCATGATTGTTCTTAGAAACGTTTTCCTTAGAGGAGTTATAGACATTCTCAAAGAGGATATGATACCAGACACTTTAAAGTTGTAGCCAAAATGCCTTTGTAGGTAAACTTAAATTGACTGACTTATTTGGAATGTGATTTTTGAAAAATAATCATGTCTTTCTTTAACTTTTAAGTCTCTATAATTTACTCCTTTTCTCCTTTTATAGTTGGATCGACTGGTTGTGGATGCAGCAAAGGAGAAAAGAGAAATGGAGCAAAAACATTCCACCATTCAGCAAAAGGTACTGGAGGGGAGAAGTTAAAGGAAGTTAATTCCCATTTTACACAATTTCTTGATGATTGGTTTCAGCAAGATTTCATTGTGTTGGCACAAATCCTTTGAGTTGCTTTAATAATTGAATTGTATAGATAAATCCCTCCTTGTTTTGTAAAAAAATAAAATGTTTTTCCACTGTCCAGGTATGCATTTTATTATTCTTGTATATCAAAATATTTGAAAGCCATGCTCTTGAACCAGTGTATAAAAACATCAGTCTCTTAGAGCCTTAAAAGTGGCCCTTAGAGTTTAAAATGCTACTTATAGTCCCAGTTAGCATATCAGCAACCCCCTGTAAAAATGTGTGTGGGGGGGTGGGTAGGTGGAGATGGGCAGGGATTGGAGAACACCGTAGCATCAGTGTGTGTGTTTGGTACTAGAAGTTTCCAGCTGCAGTCACTCTAAGACAGCACTTCCCCTCTCAGATGATGCCAAAATTTCACTTGCATTTCTTGTTAATTTGCCTAAGCCTAGCTAAACTAATATTTGAAAAACATATATTTAAAAATAAAGATTTAAATGCGAAGCCAGTTTTTATTTCTGTGTGCTAAAAGCTTTGAATATAATATACTTGGAACTCAGTCTAATAATATTTTATCTTATATAGTCATTGATTTTTTTTGTGTGTGTAGTAATTTGAAAATAAAAGGAGAGAACAGGAGGTTGAATGTATGTAAAAAGTATGAAAAAAGATGTCTTCTGTACTCATCTGGCAGGAGAGATACCATCATCACGAAGGTGGTTTTTCCAGGGTGAGGCTTATCCATCCCACTCTTGCGATTTCCCCAAATATGGGAAACTTGATAGCATAATTTTTGGTTGTGGGGGACTGCTATCACACTTTCCCCTAAAAACATACACACACACAAAAACCTTCTAGCATTGCTTTGAGAAATCTATTCTCTTGGTATTGAGCAGTCAAATCAACTTTTGTTATGGTTTATTTAGCATTTCAAATAACCAGTAAACTAGATCTGATGTAGATGTCAGTGGAAAAAAGTGAAATTGAAATCAGTAATAAAAATAAGGAACATTTTATTGATGATGGGTTTGTTAATACTCAAAGAGAAACAAATTTTAAAAAGGGGAAGATTTCCTACCAGATCATGTTTAATTCTTTACTTCTAGTTATAGTCAGGTAAGACTACCCCCATGTTTTATTTTGTTTAAAGTTAGTACCACTTTTGGTTGGATAACTTGTTTTAATGACATTACCATGGAAAGATTTTTAAGAATTAGGACCAATTATTTTTAATTAAAATAAGAGGTCTTGATATTTAGAAACATGTGACTGTTTAAACTGAATTATGTAATGAATATTATGCATTTTTTAATATCTTCCCCTATTGTATAAACAGCTCAATGTTGTACCAAATATCCAAGAGTAGTAGATTGTTAAATCTGATTAATTTATTTGATTTTAAATAATTGTCAGTTATTGTTTCCCTTAAAGAG
This sequence comes from Hippopotamus amphibius kiboko, assembly GCF_030028045.1. Taxonomy (NCBI): domain Eukaryota; kingdom Metazoa; phylum Chordata; class Mammalia; order Artiodactyla; family Hippopotamidae; genus Hippopotamus; species Hippopotamus amphibius. Next base: position 169,098,815 of record NC_080191.1, on the reverse strand, counting down.
AGTAATGCTGTTTTTGCTCATTAGGAATACTTACCTTTTTTTTTTTTTTGCCCTTAAATGCTGACACAAGGCTGCATTACAGGTAAAAAAAAAAAAAGAAAAAAAGAAAGGAAACAAAAAGATCCAGTCAAACTAAAAATTAAGGAAAAGTATGTCTAATGTAATGATTTAGATTTTTCAAGAATTGAAATTGATCAGTTGAGCAAACAGTGTTGCTGTGCATATGTATTCACGCGCATGCCTTTTGGGTCTGTGCACACGGTTCTCATGGATTTACACCTGCGAGTAACACTGCTGGGCCAGAGGGTGTGTATGTATGTTCCGTGTCAGCAGATAATGCTCAGTTGTTCCTCAAAGTGCTCCACTGTTCCTGGGGAGCAGCGCTGTGTGACAGGGCCCATTGCGCCTTGCCCCCTCGTCATACTGTGAGAGTTTTACATTCTCGGCCTATTTTGGTGGGTAGATATTGACATCTTGTGGTTTCAATTTATGCTTTAAGTCACTAATGACCTTCTCCTAAGTCTGTTGGTCATTTAGGTATCCTCCTTGTTAAATGTCTGTTAGTCTTTCTCCCTTTTCTCCATCAGGTTGCCTAACTAACGTTGATCATATCTTCAAATATTCTAGATATTAGCCCCCCCAACCTGGGGTATATACGCTTTAAATTTTCACATAGTTTTTTTTTTGTTGTTGTTACTATTATTATTTTTTAAATGTTTGATTATTTATTTATTTATTGGCTGCGTTGGGTCTTCATTGCTGCGCGCGGGCTTCTGTAGTTGTGCAGAGTGGGGGCTACTCTTCATTGCAGTGCGCAGGCTTCTTATTGTGGTGGCTTCTCTTGTTGTGGAGCATGGGCTCTAGGCACGTGGGCTTAGTAGTTGTGGCTCTCGGGCTTAGTTGCTCCTGGGCGTGTGGGATATTCCCTGGCCAGGGCTTGAACCTGTGTCCCCTGCATTGGCAGGTGGATTCTTAGCCACTGCACCACCAGGGAAGCCCCTCACATAATTTTTAAGATGTCTTTTCTGTTTGGTACTTTCTGTGTCCTTCCCAACCCAAGATCATAAGGGTATATCGCCTGTACAACCTTCTAAGTGTTTATAGATTTGTCTTTTATCAATATATCTAGATCTTTAATCAGTCTAATTTTTGTGTGTGTGCATCGTATGAGGTAGGGGTCCAGTTCCTTTTATTTTCACATTGGTAGCTAAACGATCTAGATTCAGTTATTAAAAAGTTTGTTTTTTCCCTACTTCTCAGTGTTGTATACTCTGTTATGCATCACGTTTCCATACATGTGAGGTCTGTTTCAGACTCTCTCTTCTGTTTTGTTGGTCTTTTTGTCTTTATGCCAGTACTATGCTATCTTAATTATTTTAGCTTTATAGTATATCTTGATATCTGACACAGCAAAGCCTCCTACCTTCTCTTCTTCAAGAGTGAATTGTCAAAGTTGTGCTTTTCCATATAAATTTCAGGAGTGGCTTTTCAGGTTGTGTAAAAATAGTTTTTGGGATTTTGATTGGGATTGCTTTGGATCTATGAATCAGTTTGGGGAAGAATTGATATCTTTATTTTAAATGTCTTCCAGTCTGTGAGCTTGAAATATTTTTCCATTTATTTAAGTTTTCTTTAATGTCTTTCATAAAGTTTGTTAATTTTCTTGTACATCTTTTGTTAGATTTATTTCTAGATACTTGTATGACAAATGTTATTATAAATGTTATCTTTTAAGTTTCTTTTCTCACTGTTTACTTTTGTTATATATTAGAATAGCATTTGATTTTTTATGTATTGATTTTGTAACCTGTAGTCTGTTCAAACTCTCTTTAATACTAATTTATCTCTGGATTCTTTTGGATGTTGTGTGTATACAGTCACATCATCTGCAAATAATCATTTCCTTTACTTTTTGTTTATTTTGCCAGCTAGGACTTTCAAAATAATCTTGAATCAAAGTGGTAATAGTGGTCCTTCTTGTCTTGCTTGCAATTTCAAAAGAGAAACTTCTATTAGAGTCCCCTCATTGGCCAATCTTGGTCTTGCTTTCTATTCCTTGGACCCCACACCAAAGCTTTACGTTCTCCTGATGAGACAAATTAAATGCCCTTAAGGTGAAACTTTGCTTCCTTGCTCTGCTTACCTCTGTGGCTTCCAATTTTCACTTATCCTTTTCGCCTGTGAGTATTCCTTCCTGATTTGTCAGCTCATCAGTGTATTTAAATTCTAATATTATATATTTTATTTGACATTATTAGTTGCTTCATTATAAAATCATATCTGTCACATTTTCAGTACCTTAAAATATTAATTGATATTAATAGTAATTACATTGAAGACAATTTATCTTGAGAAAAACAGTTGAAATTAGAAAAAATACTTATAATGCACTGCACTTTCAGAGAAGTCTTATTTTTTAAGTGGCTTCAGGATTATTAGAAAAAGCTGCGGATGTTACAAATGAAATCTTTAGAATGTTGCCAAACTCAATTATATCTATTGCTGACTTAATTCTGTCTGCAAAATTAAATAAATTATAGCTTCAAATACATTTTAAATGAAGAAATTAAAATTTCCCTGATTTTTTTCCCCCAAAGTAAAAGTAGGAAGAAATGTAGCAATTTATTTACAAATTATTTCATTTGATTAGTTTGGATTATCATGTCTTTTAAATTTTGAGAGATGTCAGCAGTGTTTGTTTTTAATTCTGAAGTTAGTCTATTTCCTTTTCCCATAATCATAGACTCTTAGATTTGGAAAGCCCTTAGGTGATGCTCACTCTTTTTTCCCCTCCGGTACAGGATCCCCACATCCCAGCTTCTTGGCAGGTGGTCATCCAGCCTCTACCAAAGTCTTTCTCAAGACAGAACATCTACTACTCTTTAATAGAATAGCACTCTAATTTTGATTATCGGTCCAGCAGTAATTTTGAAAGTTTCAAGACTGACTTTTAGAGTTTTCAGTTTGGGGATCGCAGCAGTCTTGCAGTTTTGTTGAAATTACTTTGAAACTTCACCAGGAAATGTTTTAAAAATAGGATTTCTGATTTCAAAACTTAATGAATCTTTGGAGAAAAACTGAAAGTTTGAATTGCATTCAAGTGAAAACTAGAACGATTAGAATGATAGAAGAGGACTATGAGTGATTCTGTAGTCCTCATAAAACAGTGAGCTTGGAATGCCCACTTCACGTTGTGGTGCTTCTCCTTTGCAAAAATAAATGTTATTTTAATCCTTTTTCTGAGCTCCCAAATACTGGAGTTATTGTTTCTATCAGATTTAGGAAACTACCATAATAGTAATATATTTAGAAAATAGTGATAGATTTAAATAATCCCAATTAAATATACCCATATTCCTTTTAAAAAAATTGTTGCAGACACATCACCATAAAATATTGGGATTAAATAAAAACATTTTAAACGTAATACCTATAGAATATGAAGTTGTTCCCTTTGTCTATTTGTATACGTATTGTGTTTTTAATTACAGTGTATATACAATTTATTATCCAAGTTATATAATTTATAAAATTTATATTTTTTCTCTTTTAATGTGTATTCTGTATACTTGTCTGTGTTATTGCATAATAGTCCACTGAATTGAAATACATTAATATGTTGAAGCATTCTTCTATTATTGAACATTTAGGTCTCTCCCCTTTCTTATGAATATTGTTCATATAACTATCTTAATACAAAGCTTTTTCCTGTTTGAGCTGTTTCTCTAGGATAGATTTGTTGTCTAGGGAAATCAGTAAAAATCATATGAACTTTTTTTAATGTGTTATTTTGTCTAGGATTTCTCCAGTGATGATTCTAAGCTAGAATATAATGTAGATGCTGCAAATGGCATTGTTATGGAAGGTTATCTGTTCAAACGAGCCAGCAATGCCTTCAAAACTTGGAACAGGTAATATATTTCAAATCCAGTCTTGCTCTTTCCATATTCTCAGTTTTCCGACTTTCCCTATGGTTTGGCAGCTCTTTCCTTCATAATTCTCTAGATTCACAGTCTCTAGTAACTTTCCTGAACCCAGTCCATTGAAGATAAGATGCTGTTCTAGGAAAGGGACCTTAAGCAAGTGGAAAATAACAGTAGTAATTCTAAATTCTAAAATTTAAGCACAGCTTAAACCAGGGAGCAAGGAGAATTTTTATCATGCTTGGTTTGTAGTGACTAGATTGTTACAATGAATAAATTTTTAAATGTGAGCTTCCTCCCATGTTTGTTACAAAATAGATCTGATTGCAAATTATATATTGAATATAGGGGATGAATAGGACAAGTGAGCTTTTGTTTCCATTTGAGTTCCTCCTGTATATGCTGTTTATGTACATTTTAACTTAATTTTGGCTTGTGAATCTTTAAGCGGTGATCCTGATCTTTGCAGTAACTTTAACCAGGGGTTTTAGAATATGGAATTGTTCCTGTATGTGAAGTGCGTATGGCAGCTGGTGCTGTTTTTTCCTAAACTTGATGCCTATCAAAAACTGAAAATTTTTTTTTTCTAAATCGATATTTGGAAATATTGACCTAGTAAACATCTTCTGAATGAATGTATAAAATATTTTATTATATTTTCTCATGTATTAATAAAGTGAAAGAATTTCAGATGTTAAGGCAAAAAAAAAAAAAAGATTGAATTACCTCAGGATCATCCTTCTGAATAGCAGTGATTAGTCTTTTATTCAAGGATGCTTCCCTTCTTGCAAAAAAAAAAAAAAAAAGAGTAGTCAAAACAGTTTTGTAATAGTTGAGGGTAGTATTGGGTTCTGGTTAATTGATTTACTGTTATATTATTGGTTGAATGTATATATTTTATTTACTACTTGAACAGGATATGAATTCACTTAATGATAGAGAACATTGTTTTCTTTTAAAAAAATGGACATTAGCAAAATAAATAGAATTTTCTTGGTAAGTTTAATTTAGTATACATTTTTGTTAATTTAAATGGAAACGATTATGCTTGGATATTCAATGTATTGAAATAGATTCCTAGTGCACTTATTTTGAGTTCATGGTGATGAGGTTATATAGAAAAAACATTTACTGATATTTTCAAATGTCAGTGATACATTGAGTATTTCCCTAGCATTTGATATTGTCAGACGTTTAAATGGTGCATGGTGTGTTGTATTTGGAATAATTTTTCTTTACTTGAGGATGATTATAAACTGGAAAAAATGATTATATTTGATATTAAGTCTCTTGAGTTATGCAGAACTTTAAAAAAATAATACATGAATATAGAGGGATCAACTAAAATGGTCTGGTTAAGAAATAATGTTTTAACTATTGTAAAGTAAAAATGAAAAATTAAAATTCTGTATTAAGCCAATAATCTTTTAAGCCTTCCCTGGCAAATTTCCAAAGCCAGAGTAGGAAATTAAAAAGTAGTGTGATTGTCAAATTTTTGTAATAAAGATTTTTCAACCAGTACAGTTCCATGGGGTAATGTTAGAACTGAATTTTAACCTTCAGATTTCAAAACAACCTTCTTAAAATTTAACACAGTGAAAATACAGTAAATCCGTAGAAACTGTACCATTATGTTAAGAAGAAATGAAATGAACTTCCATGGACTACTCCAATCAGAAAGCTCTCAGACTTCAAAATGAAGCACAGTAAGTGTTAGTGGAAAATTGCATTCCCATTTAGGACAACAGAAGAACATTAGTTGATTTAAGCATGGACATTTTGGTTTTTTTATTATATGTTTCATGAATTTTATTCATTGGCATAGACATTAAAATGTAACTAAAATCAAGTAGGGAATAACTATTAATTTGCCAAGTGAGAAAGATAATAACTTTGGAAATGAGACCATGTTTTAAAGGAGATGCCTTTTCTATGTGGTAGGATGACAGTTATTGATTAGACTCATAGATTGTAGTTAACACCCTAATTTTTAGTAAAGAAATGGAGGTGCAGGGAGATGGCTGCTCATTCAAGGTCACACAGCTGGTTTGTGACAGAATTGAGGCTCAAAACCTGGCTTTTTAAAAAACTTGCTATGGAAATTCCAAACAATCTGTATTTTGATAGGACAAAATACAACTTCAATAACAACAAAAAATAGCTTAAAAACTAATTTTTAAAAACTTCCTAATCCATTTGCATTATTAGGAATAAATTATGGATAGCAAATTAATTTCATTTTCACATGCCTTTAAAGAATATTTTGATGAAAACACTAGTTAAAAGCAGACTTGTAAGGAATATAGCATATAAACATTATAAAAATCTCTTTTCAAAAACAAAAGCATAAGTCAAAACCTTGTAATAAAAGTCTTAAATATTTTCTAGGTTATAGGTCAGTAACTAAAAAAGCGAGAAGAAAGAAAATCTATTAAATGTTATTTAGAATTCTGCTTTTTCAATTTGAAAAATTTGGAATGTATCTAAATTTTTTATATGAGGGTCCCAAAAATCTAATCTTAAATACTTGCAAATGTTTCCCTTTACCTGTATATGACTTCAGACTCTGCCCTACTTCTGTAGTTCTCTGTCCAGCTTGATTTAATATATTCTACTAGCCTCCGAATAAAAGACTGTATTTGTGATATTTGTGCCTTAACTTTAAAAAGCCAGGAATTCAGCTGTTCAAATATACATATTTTTTTCTGCCCACTGTTTAAGTTTTTTTTTTTTTTTTTTTTTAAGATTGTTTGTGGTTTAGTTTTAGGAAACATACTTTCTTGTAGTCACTATAAGGTCCCAATCATATGATGACAAATTTGCTGTTGTCTATAGTTGTATGGAATAGTGGCATATAATATTTTCAAAACCAACTTTTTAAAAAGATTTTCCTGAAGGAAATATGAATTTGACTAGGAATTCCCAGATAGTTTTAAAAGCTGACCCCGTATTTCGTAAAATCTAAGTATATCTTGAAAGCATCATTCTGCAATATGAAATTTAACCAAAGAGATGGTATTTTGTGTGATATGATTGAAATAGTGTGACGAGTGAAACGTTTTACGGCTTATGTGAATTGTTGAGCTTGTTTCTGGTTGGTTTCCGATTTCTGGTTTGTGGTGTCTTAAGACTTTTATATGTCTATAATACATATATTTTTGAAGATGTGATATCTACAAAATAGTCTTTTTGCACCAGGCCATCTTCTCAATGTGGCAGCTTCACTTCAAGCTCAAGTCAGTGCTGTATGGGTTACTAATACTGTTTCTCTTTTGCTTTTCATGATGAATTTAGAGACGATGGAACAAGGAAAATAATTAAATATTAACATTATTTAGTAATGAGGTGTTTAATAAAGAAGTTGAATAATTACGTACTATACTCAGTCTTTGTTGAACTAGAAAGTATAGCTAAAAGCATAAAATGTATTATACAGTATCATAAAGCAAAGTATTCTATTTGCTTCTAGCACAGATACAAATAAGAAGTGTACACGTAGATTAAAGATAAGCTCTGCTCATGTGTGGCCTTAGAGTCTCTGCTGTCACTTGATGAAAAGAGAGCGAGCAGGTGGAAGGAACTTTTCTGTATGGAAAATTCTTATTTGTTTCAGGTTTATATAGGTATAACTGTAGTGATTATTTCCTTTAATTTTTTAAGATGAGGAAAGGTACTATTTATATTTTATAGCTCTGACCATAGAGGCAGAAAATAATAGTAGAGTGTGCTAAGTCTTACCTGAACTTTCTATACCATAATACTTTGAATAAAATTTTGACTATTTCTGAAATATTAGCATTTCAGATTCCTAAGATTTGAAATTCATTGTATAAATGCATGTATGTATAATATGTGAGCAAAATGCAACAGATATTTTTGACTTGTTAGATTATGAGCTTAAGCTGGTTCCTTTAATTCTTACTTTATTTTCATATCATGCTAGTCCTTTGCTTATTTTGCACATTTGCGTTTTCATCCTTTTACCACCTTTCCTTTATGTTTTAATCCTGCCCCATTTTTTCACATGACAGGAAAAAGCCCGATCATATCAGGTACCAAATGGCTTCCTTCCTCTCACCCCTACCTTACTCCAGTTTCCTCTTTGGCACGAGAAGGCTCATAATTAACCTGCATTTCAGTTGGATTACTTGCAATGGATATAAAGTCTCTTATGTTTTAAATTGGGAAGAAGATGCAAACATCTTCTTTGAGGAATGGAATTGTACCTTTTCATTGCTTATCTCAATTGTTTTAATCTGGAAAAGAACATTTGCTATGTGTCACATAGTTATCCAAAGAAGAGTAATACAGATACATACATATTATGTGTGTGTGTGTGTGTGTGTGTGTGCGCGCGCACGTGCGCGTCTTTGTGTGCGCGTGTGGTGTGTGTGGTGTGCGCGTGTGTACATGTATTTTTAAGGGAAATAAGCGAGTAAATGCTCTTTAGGGTTCTAAGCAGTGATCAGAAATTAGCCCCTTTGCTCCTCACCTCATTAATTGTATTTAAAGAAAACATTGTCAGTTCCTAGCTATTTTGTTTTACCATTTTGGTCTTTTTAACTTGTGAAAAATTAAATTGAATTTTAAATAAAGGAAACACATATGTGCTCAAGCTTTTAAGCTTGTTAAATGTTCACGTATTTGGCACCTATGTGAATGTGTGCATGAATCCATCATCTGTATAGTTTTAGTGATAAAAGTTTATACAGATATAGAAGTTTGACTTTTGCCCATGTTCTTGATTTCAAGTCCAGGGATCAAAAATTGTAAAAGATGCTTGATTTATTTTTTAATGTATTCCCCCCCCCCCCAAATTTTTGCCATCTGGAAGCTCTCATTGGTGTTTAAAAATTAATACTTATTTATGAATGTAATACTCTGATCTAAAATCTTTATTGAGTTATCTCAATTTGAGATAGGTATAAAGTGATGTCTTAGTTTTCTTAAAACCAAGGAATCTTCCTTTTTAGAAACTTACATTTTGGCTTTGTGGTCAGTTTTTAAATCTTGTAGAATATAGTGTAGTTGTCAGCACAATGCTTTCCAACATTTGTCTTTTTTATTAAATTACCTTTTAAAGAATCTTCAAATTGCAGTTAGCATGAGCTTGAAATATTAAGTATTTTTCCATATCCCATAGACTATGAACTGTCTTACTTTTCCTTTTATAGGAATTGTTAATAATAACTAGGATTATTCTATAGGAGCAATTTAAAATTATATTTTATTTTACTTACCTCATTAAGATCTTGATCAATGTAAATGAGTAAAGTTAGCTCTTTTCTCTTTTTTTAATGGCAGAGGAGGGGAGATAGTATTGTAAGACATACTGATCTTAGTCATTAAAATTTTTTTCTACCTAGGATACATTGTGATTTTTTTTTCTTAGGAGATGTCAGATTAAGATGAATTTATAGTGTCTTGAATTTATGGTGTATACAAAAACCGATGATGTGAGAAAGTTACCCAGGAGCAGATAGATGTCAGGGGAACTGAGTTTCAGAAATATAAATGATCTATGAAGTTAATATTCAGAGGAAATGGCCTCTAACAAAAAAACATGAGTTTTTATCTAGTATTTTATTCTTGTGTTTAGAGGCTAAGATTCAGCAGGTCAGAAGAAATTTATTTTTTGAAGACCTCAGAAGCATGAAAAGTTTACATGGCTGTTTTTCCACTGTGCAATAAAATTCTTGCAGTTTTTCATCAAATTGTATAATATGATTATTATATATAAAACAAAACATTTTATTAATATAGTTTACACTACTTCAAATGATTTTTTAAAAAGCACTTTAATCAATATCAGAGATTGTTTCCATTGCATGTCATCCCATGTGGCAGGGCTGCACCATTTTGTTTGTTTGAAGGTATTTCCTTAACAGTTCTAACCAACCATGTGTCCCACAGCAAAGAGACCCAGAAGTTCTTCCTTTTCTAGCCCACCTCTTGATGATTTGCATTCAGAGGCAACCCACTTGGTTTTATGTAGTTGCTTATTTAACAAATCTCTATTTTAATGGTAAAGGTGATACCTTTTTAAATAGCAAGAAAATCTAACAATCTGTCTAGCTTAAAAATAGAAAAGCATCTAATCATTTTCTCAGCTTTGGAGAAGTAACTTAATTTTTTAAAATAGAAATTCTAAATATGTCTAAATACAATTTTTAGTGCTTTGTATTAGTATCAATGAAAAGGTAGAATCTCTATCTGCTAATAGATTAATAACTAATGTTTACAATAGAAATCATCTCACATGAAACTAATTTTAAAATAATGAGTCAAATATTGTTTTACCTTTCATGCTTGATGAGAATTTTTGCTTCCTTTTATGAATGGCTTTTGGCTGTGATTTTTTTTTTTGGTAAATCTTTAGGTCCTTTTACTGTTTTAATAAATTAGAATTAGTAAATATGCCATGCATAGCTTAGTTTTTTCTTCTAAAGAATTGCAAGTAAAGTGTTTGCCAATTAATTTACAGTAATGAGCAGAACAATATAAATAGTTGGGTGACTCATTTTTAGTAATAACTTTGATTATTCTGCTTAGAAGTATTTTACATGAAAGTAAACCCAAGTGAATTGGTGACTATGTTCTGTTTGATATCAGTTCTAAAAGGATGATATAATTTTCTGTTTTGCTTAACAAATCAAATGCTTGCTGAATTAGCTGCAGAAAAGTTGAAAACAAAGCACCATTTATTTCAGTCTTTTATACAAGTGAATAGTCTTATTTATAATATAAATTTATTTCTACTTTATAACAAAAGCAATTTATTTTGGGGGGAAGATTTAGTTATTTTTGAGGAAGCTCAAAAAGCTAAATTTTTATTTTAAAACAATTATTATTTGGTAATGGCATAAAGGATAACAACTTCTGTTAGGATATGAATTTCTGACATAACAATGAATCAAAGTATAGTAATTTTATTTTCCTAATCTTTGGTTTTAAAATTGTCTGAAATTGTTTTTTACTTTCAGTGGTTTTCTCATTGACATCAGTTTATATAAAGCAAAACAAAACAATGCATTTCTAAAAACATAATTACCATAAACTGATTTTCTAGTGCTTTCCCAAATATTTCTAACAACAACTGAAATAAATTCTGTTTGTGAAAACGTAACCTATTTTGTATTTATTTAGACGCTGGTTTTCAATACAGAATAATCAGTTGGTTTACCAGAAAAAGTTTAAGGTAGGTGTTTTGTTAAGTAATTAAGTGAAAACTCATGGAGTCCCCAGTTTCAGTTTTTTACCTGTCCCTGTTGGTAAAGCATTGAAGTCCATAAATATGCATGTATACAAAATTACCGTTTACTAGTTTTATATTTGGGTATGTATAAGAAGACTGAGAAGTGGAAAGTATCAAGGTTGTTTCCTGAATTCTTAATTCCTAGCTTTGAGATGGATTTTTCTGTGTCCCAGGATTATTACTTGTATTCCTTCACATGTTTCTTTGTCCAGCTGTGAGACAGGAATTCCCTAATACTGTTTTGGTGCTGAAAGAAAGGATGCCTTTTAAGAAATACCAGCTTAGGGCCAAAAGTGGTAATAGAGAAAGGTTAATAATTACATTAAAATGTAAGCTTGAATTAATTTAAATGGAAACCTCTAAATTTGTTAATATTGTATTTGCATATTTGTTTTCCTGAAACTGATTTTAAGAATGAGGTATTTTTATTTAATGGAAAGGTGTAATGAGATTATATGTAACTTGAGAATATTAACGATAATTAGAGAAAAAGAACTATTAGTTAATTGATGACGATTTTTACTAGTTAGCCTTTATGAATGATATATTCAACTGTAAATTTCAAATATCCACTTTACTCTTGAGATGACACAATGTGAAATTTTACTTGCTAGGTTCTATGGTAGCAGGTTTATTCCATACAATTTCTTTATTCTAACTAATCAGTTCATGGTATTTTCTACTCTGATAAGCTTGGTTTTGAGTTCATATTTATATTAAGTACTAAAATATGATAAAAAATTTCTCGTTTTCTTAGGTATTTTAAGAAGCATGTATAGGCTTCTTATTTTTCTTTCAGTTATTTAAACTTGACTTATGAAAGGCTTCTTTTTTGGAGGAAAGTAGCTTTTATTATATGCCAGAGGGGGTCAGGAGAGAAATCGATATGAAAGCAAATGGAAGAAAATTAACAGGAAGTTAACATTTATTGAGCACCTGCTAGTTAACTACCAAGTGTTGGACTAAGTTTATATAAACTATTTCATTTAATTCTTATACAGCAGTTTTATGAAGCAGAGAAAATTATTAACAGGACAGAATTACCTTTATTAGTTATATCTATGTTGATAACTCCTATTTCTAATCTAAAATAAGATAAAATATAAACCTTTAAAATTAGACCATTTATTTCAAGTACTGTTTTTAAGTATGTTTTTATTGGTAGTGGTATTTGAAACCTAGGTTGGTAAGAATGGGAGTCTTGTTTCCCTGCTGTAGGATAATCCCACCGTGGTGGTGGAGGATCTGAGGCTCTGCACGGTGAAGCATTGTGAGGACATAGAACGACGGTTCTGCTTTGAGGTGGTCTCTCCGACAAAGTGAGTGGTTCTAAAGAATTTGAGAGTTGCTTTTATGTTTCTATAGTTGTCTTAAAGAACCTTCCAAACTACAGAAAGATTTCTGTTGTAGTTGTGATTATATGAGCTAAAGAGGAAAAAAGTATTCTAAAAGTAAATTTTAATAATTAATGGTTACACATATTAAATCAGATATTTATGTAACTTCTACCCAGTATCATATTCTTTAAATTCTATAAAGATGATTGATGTGGCCATATGAAAACATTTTAACTGTCATGGTAATGAACTGAAGTCATATCTCAGATAAATTTCTTTGATAACTATCATTTCATATATCTCTCCAGTGGAAAAACTTAATGTTATTTTATGTGGCAAATTTAAAGTTGTTTTTTTTCCTTTAATTTACAGGAATGAGTTTTCAGTAGGTAATTCATTTCATTGGTTCCTTGATTTCTTTATGAACATGCTCTGTCCTAAAGATGGGTGAAAAAAAACCTTTCAACAGAAATTATTTTTTTTGTTAGAAAATTATTAAATAGCAGAGTGGACAAAAAAGTAAACCTTCTTACTTGTGGGGTTAATTTAGTATCTAAGAAAACAATGTTATTTCCTTTTAGAAGTTGTATGCTTCAGGCAGATTCTGAAAAGCTGCGCCAGGCATGGATTAAGGCTGTTCAGACCAGCATTGCTACTGCTTACAGGGAGAAGGGTGATGAATCAGAGGTTAGTAGACAATATTGCAGTACCAAATGATATATTGACAAAGTTTTTAATTTTAGTTGCAACATTGCATGATCATAACATTCTTTTTTATGGAGGAGGATTTTTTTGTAATTGAAATGGGTTTTATTTTTAAATTAGAGATTCAGTTTCTCTTATTTTATTCCAATATTTCAACATGTTTAATCCAGTATTTGAATATGTGTCCCAGGTATTCTGATGCAAATATTTTCCCCACATATTTTATTATTCTAATAAAACAGTGAATGTGAAAGGTATTTAAAATTAAAATGGGATGAAAAGCAAAAAAGGAAAGCTCATATTTTTAGTTGACATCTCCCTGGAGAAGATAAGGTGAATATAGAGTCTTGGATCGTAGTCTGGCTTTTTGCTACCCAGCGAGTTTATATACTCTTTTGAGCAAGACCATGAGTGAGTCTTCAGAAATGGAGTGCACCACTTCCTCTACCAGCTTCCTGAAAACGGGGCATTTGTGAGTCTGTGCATGTCTGAAAATATCTTTATTTTATCCTCACATTTGTTTGATAGTTTGGTTGAGTGTTGAAGTTTTAGGTTGGAAACGATTATTCTTAAGATTTTTAATGGCAGTGTTTTTCTTGTTTCAGGAGTTGCTGTTGAAGTCTTTCTTGTTACCAATCTTTAATATTCCTCCTCTCCAATTTCTTTGTTTTCTTTTTCTGGAATTTCTGGACTGTTCTTATGATTTTCTTATTTTTTGTATTTTTTACTCTGCATTCTGGGAGATTTTATCAGTCTTCCGAAACCTTCTATTGAATATTTCAGTTCTGTTAGCACATATTTAATTTCCAAGAGTTGTTCCTTTTTGTTTGCTGAGTGTTTATACACATAAACCTGTTCTTTTTTCACGCATGCAGCGTTAGAGTTGTGGTTCTTAATCCTGACTGCACATGATGATAACACAAGAAGCTTTAAAAAACCCCAGTGCGTAGTTCCCACCCCAGAACAATTGAACGGGGTTGGGACCCAGGCATCAATATTTATAAAAGCTTTCTAAGTGATTTGTGTGTGCAGGCATTGTGGAGAACCATTTTATTAGGGGCTTTCCTCAGCTACCTGGTCATCTTCTCATGGCTGCAAGCGAAGGGCTGACCTCTTTGGAAGCTCTGAGAACGTGGTTAGGACTTTGTTGATTGTGAGCTTCACCAAAGTGTGGACCGTTTGTTGAGGAACAGCGAGTCAGGGTCTTTGGAGCCTTCAGCGAAGGCGCGCCAGAGAAGACTCGCCCATCCCTGCACAGGGATAAGGAGCTGGCTGGGAGCGCATTGCTGGGGATCTTGGCATTCGGGGTGTATGTGTTCATTCAGTCGTCTGCCTTCCACCTTTCAGGTAAACCTCATCCAGTCACTCTCTGCTTTACTTTCTCAGAGAATAAACCTCTAGTCCTTTGCGTGTCTTTGTAGAGAGCAGTCCACTAATGGCAGCATTGGGGAGGGGACCTTCAGTCTAACTGCTTCTTAAACAGTCATTCCTCCTACTTTCATCCCCACTTCCAAGATTCACTGGTATAAATCCTTGAATCCTTTGAGTATTATGTGATGTAAATTGATAGACTTAGATTTTTCTTATTATTTCCTTAGGTTTTACCGTGGTCTACTCAGTTACCATTCATCCAGTCACTTTCCAGCTCCCCAAATTTTGTTGCTTTTATTTTCTTTCCATTTCTCCCTATTCTTGTGGATAAATGTCTTAATTTTTTTAATTAAAAAGGCTTAAGTTTTCTAAAGTAGATTACAGATATAATGTCATTCCACACTTAATAGTAATTTCTTAATATCGTCTGTAACCCAGTGTATATTCAGATGTCTCCAGTTGTCCTAAAAAAACGACTTTTACAACCTGTTTTACAAAGTAGGATCTTTTCTATGACCAGGCATTGCATGTGGTCTTATGTTCCTTGTCTTTCAATCTAGAACAGTTCCTTTTTTTCATGACAGTGACTTGCTGAAAAGGTTAGGCTATTTGTTCCTGTAGAATTGCTTCTCATAGATTGCAACATAGGTGATGTGTATACTTCATGTTGCAACAGGAGGCACAAAATATTGTTATCCAACCATTGCTAATGCTAAAATTTTCTGTGTGAAGATGAAGCAGACAGATTGGATTAGGGAGATGACAGTATGATCCCTCCATTGTCACTTACATTTCCTTTCTTGTTCCCAGTCTACTTTGTTATTTTGTGTAACAAATCTACTTTGTGTTACTTTGACCCTATGAGATCTTCACTCCATCAACCATTCATCTGAGTTTTATAATTGAGTTTGTAATTTCATTAGGAATTGCCAAATGATGATTTTCTAATTCTGTCATCCTGTCTGCATTTATTAACCTGCATTCTTATGTGAAATACAGGTTTTCTTCATCAGTGGAGCTATTTAGTTACTTTAATAAGATGCTTAATTTTTTGCTTTTAATTATCACATTTGGTTGATTTATTAGCTACCTTAAGTGGGGACAGATATGTTTTTTGGGGGATGTCGTTATACACTCATGGATTTTTATAAATACAGTGGGTTCCAATTAACTGCAGTAATTACTCTTTTTTCACATTCAGATTATCACAGCTTTGTCCAAATAAGGGCTCTGGGTAATGCCTTTTAAAAATTTCTCTAGTTTTTATGCAGAGTTTTGAGAAGGAACAAATTTAGTCGTGTATCCAGATCATCTTGATGAAGAAGCTAGTGGTATTGCTGAAATACCTGTGTTAGCAAAATCATACACCAGAAATAGTAGGGGTCACAGGAAAAATAGGGATAGGGCCAACCTAAAAACCTGTGTAAGTTTGTAACTTCAATAATTTTAGGAACTTTAAAACCTCAATAAAAATATTGTGTTGGCCAAAAGTTTGGTTTTAAGTAAAAAATAAAAGACATTTTTCATTTTCACGAAGAACTTTATTGAACAACGTATTCACTAACCAAATGAACTTTTTGGCCAACCCAATATTAGCATCATTAAATTCCCGATACGTGAACACTGTAGTATAGAGTACAAATAGGACTTAACTTTAAAAATTGGTGAAGAGAGCTTAAAGGAAGGATACAGAAGGGTTGAGGCTTTGGTGACATATGCAAAATACATAAAGATGAGGAAGAATGGTGCAGTAAACACTCTGAAGTCATAGCACATGGCCAAAGTGAGCTACAAAGAATGGGGATGGTTGTCATTTTCAGTCCTGTGTTCCTTGAGGTGGCCAGCCCAAGTTCTGCTGTGTTAGTGAACTTTGCTTTTGGCTTCTCTAATTTGGTGCAAAAACATTAGCTAATAAAGGAAAAATTGGGAATGAACCAACATGATTTCTGCATTATGTTGACATCCTTTCTCTATATGATAATTGCTTATGAGCTAATTCACATTATGAAACATATTTTAGTAAAGCAGATTGTATTTCTTTTTTTTTTTTCTAATTTTAATCTCAGATTTACAGAGAAGTTCCAAGTATAATACAAATAATTTTTCCCCTGAACTATTTCAGAGTAAGCTGCTAACATATGCCCCATCATCCATTATTAATTTAATGAGTACTTCCCACAACTAGGACATTTCTCCTATATAATCGTAGTACAGTCATCAAAATCAAGAAATGAGCATTGATCCATTAGTACCATTTAATTCTCAAATACCATTAAGTTTTAACAGTTGTCCCAGTAATGTTCTTTACAGCAAAAAGATCCAGTTCAGAAGCACAGCTCTCTTTTACTTGTTGTGACTCTTCAGTTTCCTTCAGTTAGGTATGTCCCTCAGTCTTACTTTGACTTTCTCGACCTTGATTGTATTGAAGATTACAGACTTTTGTAGAGTGTTCCCTCATTGTTGGTTTGTTTGATGTTTACTTACAGGTTATGCATCTTTGGTAGGAATGTTATATAAGTGATGCTGTGTTCTTCTCACCGCATCCTCTCAGGTGGCACAAGATTTTGATTTGTCACATCGTTGGTGGTGTTAACTTTGATCACTTAGTTAGGTGATGTCTGCTAGACTTCTCGATTATAATGTTGTCTTTATAATAGTGTTGTGTGTGTGTGGGGGGGCGTCCTTTGAGACTACGTAAATACTCTATTCCTCATCAAGCTTTAAATTTTAAAATTTGGTTATCTCAGTATAGCCCCCCATTTTATTCACTGTGTTATAGTTCATTACTGTCATTATTTGTTTTGTTGCTCAAATTGACCCAAGTTTGACCAGTGGAGTCCTGGTTCTGTATCCTTTTGACATGTTCCCAGCAACCTTTGAGCTCTTCCCTACTTTCTAACATGATGAGATGTTCCGAGTTCAGCTTCTAGTACTTTCTCTGCACTAGCCTTGAAATCAGTAGTTTCTCCAAAGTACCCTAGTTCTTTTTGGTGGAAAATAGTTTTTAGAAACCAAGATAAGGGAATATATGTGTGTATATACAGATACACACATTTACATCTGTATTACTTTTTTTCTATTTATAGTGAAACCAGTTTGGGTGCCTGTTGGTATCTCCAGTCCTAACTTAATACAACAGGATTTGTTCTAAGTCTCTCTCTCTTTGTATAAATAACTCGTTTCTCTGCAACGAGAAGTCTGGCTCCCATTTATTTTTAGCAGGTTTACTTATGTGACCAGTGCCCCAGTGTGTGACCAGCATCCTTCCTCTGCTGCCCTTTCCCACCTGCCAGGCTCTAACACCTCTCATTAGGTGGCACTGCTACTTGGTAGTTCCTCTCTGTCCTCAGGCTTTCATTTCCACTCTTGGGCTGTCTCCCTCTGCAGGTACCCTCCTTCTCCTGCTTGGGAACAGCCCCGTGCACAGGGTCCCTCTCCTTTGAGGGTATGCCTCTCACCCAGCTCAGTCCTCTCTGGAATACCGTATCCCCACACTTCGTTTCCTTAGCCCCACCTAATGCCTATTGAGTTGAGTTTTCAAGAAGGGCAAGACAAGGGCCAAATTATATTTCTGTTGATTCTGTACTAAAATACTGGCTTGTTGAAGTTGAAATGTTTTTAGACCAGAAGACTTTTTAGGCCATATTTTTAATTGCTTAGGATCCTCAAACGACATCTTTGAAGTTGGTCATTATTGGTATAGACTTTGTCGTGCACTTAAAAAATCAGCTTTTTGCATATCTGCCACCTTTTGCTTTCCTCCTGGTTTCCCATGAGATTTTAGACATCGTGCATTCTATTCTTGATTCACTGCGTAATTATAACTATGCAGTTGATCTCTTCATTAGTAAAAGGTCATACCATTTTCAGTAACTCACCGCAGTAATTGAAACACCTTGCTTCCAGTTCATTGAATACCTTGGAAAAACTTGGTATAAAATAATATTTATTTTATTCTTGAGTCTTAATAGTCTCATGTGTACTCTTTCTGTCTCTCATCCTGCATGTTAAATTATTGTTCCCCTTTCTCTTTGCCATTTTATCTTAGACATAAATTCATTGTGTTGAGTTATTTTTCAATATTAATGTGTTTCTCCCTACAAGACTAAAGGCCAGTTGATGGAGGAAGACTGTATCTTTTTGTCCTTGAATCCTTAGTGCTTATAACAGTGCTTGGCTTAGGCCCGTAATAGGCCTTCAGTTTGTTGATTGGAAGCTTTTGTTTGGAGCATGTAGTGCGCAACGTAGTATTAAAATCCTGTTCTTTTGTTTGTTTGTTTAATAATTCTTAATTCTTTTAGAAGCTGGATAAGAAATCATCTCCATCCACAGGAAGCGTGGATTCTGGACATGAATCCAAAGATCAGTTACTGAAAGGAGAAAGCGCGCTGCAGCGCGTCCAGTGTATCCCTGGCAACAGCAGCTGCTGTGACTGTGGCCTGGCGGACCCGCGCTGGGCCAGCATCAACCTGGGCATCGCGCTGTGCATCGAGTGCTCTGGGATCCACCGGTGGGTAGGCCTGCCTGGCTGAGAGGCTGCTTCCGCTTAAACACACGTCGAAGACGCGCGTGTCCCACGGGCTGGGCGACCTTGCCCACGTGCCTCATTTGACTGCCATCTTGTGTCTTTGTACCTTTTATGAAGTGGGTAAAATTCTGGTTTGTGAAGTACTTTTGAGGACTTTGATTCACCATTCATGACTAACTAGAAGATCTGTCCCTATTTATGTATGTATCGAGGGCGGTATTGGAGACTGTGTCACATGAAGAGAGAAAAATAACTTGTACAGTGTGCAGATAGAGACTTGAAAGTTTTATATATTAATACAGTCTTTTTTTTTTTTTTTTTCCTGCTTAGGAGTCTTGGAGTTCATTTTTCAAAAGTACGATCTTTAACTTTAGACACCTGGGAGCCTGAACTTTTAAAGGTAAAATAAATATTTGCTTAAAAATATTTTGTTTTCACATAAAAGTCAAGATTTTATTTATTTATTTATTTTTTTGCCACACGGCTATGTGGGATCTTAGTTCCCCGACCAGGGATGGAACCTGTGCCCCCTGCAGTGGAAAGGTGGAGTCCTAACCACTGGACCACCAGGGAGTTCCCAAAAGTCAAGATTTTAGAATCTGGGTTTACAAATGTGTGAGTTTCTCAGTGCTAACAATGAATTAAATTGTATTGGAATATATCTGATGTTATTTTGGCAAATTTAGTGTTTTCTTTTCTTTTTCTTTTTTTTTTTTTTTAATTTCATTTAATTTTGGCTGCATTATATCTTCATTGCTGCACGTGGGCTTTCTATAGTTGTGGTGAGCGGGGGCTACTCTTCATTGTGGTGCACAGGCTCCTCATTGTGGTGGCTTCTCTTGTTGTGGAGCTCGGGCTCTAGGCGTGCAGACTCAGTAATTGTGGCTCACAGTCTTAGTTGCTCCATGGCATGTGGGATCTTCCCGTGGGATGAAACCCACATCCCCTCCATTGGCAGGCAGATTCTTAACCACTGCACCACCAGGGAAGACCCTGTTATTGTTTTGTGTTGTTTTTGTTTGTTTTTAATTGGCTGCATTGGATCTTCATTGCTGCACACGGGCTTTCTCTAGTTGCGGCAAGCGGGGCTACTCTTCAGCTACTCTTCATTGTGGTGCGCAGGCTCCTCATTGTGGTGGCTTCTCTTGTTGCGGAGCATGGGCTCTAGGCGCGTGGGCTTCAGTAGTTGTGGCTCACAGGCTCTAGAGCGCAGGCTCAATAGTTGTGGTGCACGGGCTTAGTCGCTCCGCGGCATGTGGGATCTTCCCAGAGCAGGGATCGAACCCGTGTTTCCTGCATTGACAGGTGGATTCTTAACCACTGTGCCACCAGGGAAGTCCTGGTTTTTTAAATTGCTAAGCTTATGTAGCTGTCTTAACTCCATGTCAGTTCACTTTTTAAGGAAACCAGCACCCCTGCATTTTTATGTTTTCTCAAAAATTATCTTAGGTTCTGTGCCTTAATTTTAATATTTTGTAATATAATATATAAATTCTTGTTAAAAATATGAGATATTGCTGTAGTGAGATGCATAATGGATTAGTATAGCATGTTGTTATCATTGCATTATTTTACCATAAGCACATTTGCAAATTTACATTTGTCAGGGGAAGTAGTCATCAAACTAAGATATCCTTTTTCCCTGTGTAAGGATTCATATCTATGAAAATGTCCTAAATAATTTTAGATCACAACTGGGTTTTTAATAAGATTTACAGAATTTATACTGATTAATAGTAAACCCATTTTAATTCCCACCATTTAGTTTACCATATTATAAAAGATACATGTTTGTTTAAAGTTTTGTTTAAAATGTATTTGTTTAAATGTAGTGTATTCTACATTTATTTCTGTCTGAAAATTGTGTTCTTGATGTGCTTGTGTTTTTATTTCAATCCATAGATAAATCAATAATCCTGTCAATTACATAAAGTAAAAAAGTTTTCTTTGTGGAATTATTGTGTAAACATCTACATGGAAGTGATTAGTTGGCTCCTGTGGTAGAGCCCTATTTTGATAGATTCTACAAATCGTTATGAATTCAAAGGAGAAGAAAGTAGAGAGTGGGGGTTGGAAATCTAATTTCTACATCAACTTTCTGTGTAGATATGAACTCAGTGGATTCAGTTTAGAAACTCTGATTGAAACATAACTGTCTGATAAATTTTAAAAGTACTGAAACTTAAAAAAATATTTAGAAATACTTACAAATAACGTGTAGGGAGAAAACAGTTTTGCTTCAATTCTGAGTTGTTTAAAACTTAACCTGTCCGGACTTAGGCTTCTTTCTTTCAGTTAACTTAGCAGACATTGTGAGTATGTATGTAGCCTTGTGCTAGCCACAGTGGAGGGACAGAAATCTGGTAGGAGATGAGGGAGCAGAAACCCTTTCTTGAGGAGTAGTAATCTTCTAGGGCAGGTGTTCTGGTGAAGAATGGCGAACGGTGGTATTGCTCTCAGTCCTTGTCGCATTTTGTTTTAACTTTGTGAAATGAGCATTTGCAGAACATGCAAAAAAGAATTAAGTAGCTCTGTTTGCTTAAGGATTTATATAGTCTTTTTTAGGAAATTATAGCTTATTTTCTTTCCGCCAAACAGCTTATGTGTGAGTTGGGGAATGATGTTATAAATAGAGTTTATGAAGCTAATGTGGAAAAAATGGGAATAAAGAAACCGCAACCAGGACAAAGGTACTATTTCAGTTGTGTTAATATTACCTCATTCCCCCCCCCCCCCATTGTGAATATAGCTATTATTTTATTTCACTTTAATCAATATGGAGTATTGAAACAGACTGTTCAGAAGAGATCATTACTGCTTCTGTTAAAATGTGGCTGTCTCTCTCTTGGCTTTGTTAATTGGATCATTATATTTTATTAGTTAGATAATAAGTTATAGTCTCCAGATGAGAAGGAATCTTAAAAATTAAGGCTCTACATAGGAATATAAAAATCTTAGCAGTTAAAAGTAGACAAAGTTCTGTTAGTGGCAGGCCTTTAAAAAGAGGTAATCTGTTCATTAATATCTCCAAGGATCAAGTTTCTACTACCTACAATGAATAGCTTCAAATTGTTTGACTTAGTTCAGCAAATATTTGTTAATTACGTATTTCATACATGGCATTATTATATTGTAGAATTACAGATGAACAGGGTAGCTTCTGGTAGGGGAAAGTACTTACTTAATTGCTGTGTTGGAAATTTTACTTCCAATTCTATATATGTAGACTCATTGAAGGAAGTGGCAAAGAGTGCCTGCAATTGCAGGGTGGATTTTTTAGTTCTGTTGTTCATGTTATTTTTGTTCTTTATGATTCTTTATATTAGGTATTAAAATTTTATTTGCCATAATCCTATGATTGACTATCTTTATGAAAATTAATAATTTTAAAAAAATTATTGCTCTCTAAACCAATACCATGAAGTCAGATTCTTTTTTTTTTTTTTTTTTTTTTTTTTTGCTAAAGCATGCCTGTCTGAGTTATTTCAGACCTTGAGATATCCTATTTTAGCCAAAGTTCTAGGCATTTTATTTAGAAGGATGTAAGTAAGAAAAGGTATAGAACAACCCTGGCGTTTTATAGTTGTATCATAAATCAAAACTTTTTAAATGTGATACCTTTTTTGGTTCCCCTTAAGTTAGAAATGCTGTGTTGTTTTAAAGTGGTTGTCTTATGAAAAATTATGGCCATGACTAGTGATAGTTCAGTATGTGACGTTATTTATTAGAGTAAAAATGGAATTGAAGTTAATTTCTATAAATTTTAATAGTTTCTTGGTAAAGCTTTTCATTCTATAAAAAGCAAAAGGAAATATGTATAGAAAAGAATGAGTATGGAAATTAAGACAGTAAGAAAGTGCCATGTTAATACCTGTGATTTTTCAGTTAGTTTATCATTTGTATTTCATTTAAACATGAAATCATAGCTTATTAAATATTTGGAAGGAAAACATGTTGCAGAATGTTGCAGGTTCAGTTTTAACTAGTATTACATTTAGTGACTTTCTTTGAAAAATTCCATACGTAACGGCTTCTTTCCAGTGTTAGCCATGCTAAGAGATTACGCAGAGCATCATGACATTTTTGTGTATACCAACCAGACAGGAGAAAGAGGCGTATATCAGAGCAAAATATGTGGAGAGGAAGTTTGTGGATAAATATTCTGTATCATCATCACCTCCTGAGCAGGAAAAAAAGATTGTCTCCAAAAGTTATGAAGAAAAGAGGCTGAGCATTTCTAAACTTGGGCCAACTGAACAAGTTAGAGCATCTCCCCAAAGTTCAGGTATTACAGTTTGCTTGTTGTCTGTATAAATATTTTGTTAAGCTGAAGTCACTTTCTTAATCTCTGAATTAGTGGCTGTTGTAGAGTTTTTAAATGGTAAAAACCAGTTTCCTTCTATATATCCTAAGAAAAAGTTGGATTTCTCTGTCTTTAAAACAGTTAAATTTAAATAGTGTTCTGGTAATTCACATTTCTAGGTACAGTTGACCCTTGAACAACTCGGGGGTTGAGGCGCTGACTCTGCTCATTTGAAAATTCACATATAATTTGTAGTTGGCCCTCCATTTATGCGTTTCCTCCATGTCTGCCCTGCGGTCCTCTGTATCATCAGTTCCGCATCCGTGGATTCCACCAACCCCGGATCATGTGGTACTGTAGTATTTAGTATTGAAAAAATCTGTGTATAGGTAGACCCGTGTAGTTTAAAGCTGTGTTGTTCAAGGGTCAACTGTAATGTGGATATTGTAAGGAATAAAACTGCTTAAAATGCAAGGGGAGATGGGAATTACAAATCTATCATGCAAAAAGCCTTAAATATCTGATTAACCACCTAATAGCTAATAGCCTTCCTATTTTTTCCTCCTAAATTTTTCCCAATAACGTTGTTTCCTGCCCTTTTCCCTTCTTATGGCCTGCTTTGTGCTTTGCTAACTTGCATGTCCCCAGTGGTTGCTGTAAATAGCGACGAGGCCAGGCGGGAGTCTCTGTTCTGTCCTGATGAGCTAGATTCACTCTTCTCCTACTTTGATACTTCTTCAAAACTGCGTAGTAGTAAGTACTACTCTTGTGGAGCATTCCAAGTCTGTGCCAGTGGTCATTGTGCGGTGTGGCCATTTCTCTAGATGTTACCCATTGTCTCAGAATTACACATTACTTATAGTCATACATTAAATTAACTCTTTGCTACCCCTGACGGATTATGGGGTAATGAGATATGTTACGACTCTGAAAATAAGCTTATTCTCAGGCTTCATGATTGATTCATATTTTGATAAGCGAAGTGTTCCAAAGGATTAAAATTGTGATAAATCTGTTCTGCTGGTGGTGGCTGAGTTCACACTGATGTATCAGAGCTCATCTTAAAACCTCATTGTTTGTGGGACTTTTTTTCTTAATGGTGCAAACTTTAACCACTAGCTGGTTTTTCTTTAAAACAGTCAAAAGTAATGACAGTGGAATCCAGCAGAGCTCTGATGATGGAAGAGAATCTTTACCTTCCACGGTGTCAGCCAATAGTTTATATGAGCCTGGTGAGTTTTGGTGACATTCACTGTTAATCAGTATTGTTTGCTGAAAAATGCATGTGGTACATGTCAAGTTTGATTAAAGAGTCTCTAAAGGAAGTGGTTAGTCTTTTAGAAGGTACTGAGGAGCAGTTAGTACTGCTAAATGAGAAAGCAGCTGTTTCATGTTTGGAAGTTCTCTCCTAGGTGTACATTTTTCTCAGCCTCATGATATGTGCTAAAAGTGACTTGTCAGTAGCTAAAGATAATTTTTAATCCACACGAACTGTATGTCTTATTACCTGTTATCTTCTTCTGTGGCTGTCTTTTCTTATCAAGAGAAAGAGATCAGCGGATCACACACATACTCCCCCCGCCCAGCACATTAGGTTTTTCTTCTGACTTGTGCTTTCCTCCTGTATTCTCTCCTTTATGATTTCGGTGGTTGTGATGTTGCAGAATACTTAGGGTAGTAAGCATTTTTTAAATTATTTGAACTGCTTGTACTGCACATTGTGTTGATGGTATTGGACCATCCTAGGAATAAAGGGAGGTTTGGTCTAGCAGCGAAATTCTTTAGGGATTCTTACTGCCTCTTCTGAGTCCCTAAGTCCAGGCTTATAGTCATACAACTAATTTTAATTTAATACAGAGTAATTTACCTACCCACTGGATACTGGCAAGACTATAAGGCCTCATGTACTTAGTCGATGTATTTATAAGAGAATAAGGTTGTGGGGAGTGATTAGTCTATAGGAAATAAGATACCTTTGTGAAAATCTCCCATTAGCTCATTTTGTTAAACTAGTGGTTTCTTATGTCACGACTTTCATATTGTGATACACGTAAGATTTCACTTTTCTAAAAACATAACATAAAATTTACCATCTTAACCATTTTCATGTGTACAGTTCAGTGGCATTGTCTGTTCACAGTGTTGTGCTGCCATCGCCACCATCTGTCCACAGAACTCGTTTCATCTCACAAAACTAAAACTCTGTACCTGTGAAGCCCTGACTTCCCATTCATTCTCTCCCTCCCTGCCAAGAGTTCATTTTTATTGATGTATTTGTGTTTACTTTTCAGAGCCAGAAAGGCGGGATTCTTCTGTGTTTCTCGACTCTAAACATCTTAATCCAGGACTCCAGCTTTATAGGGCCTCATATGAAAAAAATCTTCCTAAAATGGCTGAAGCTTTGGCTCACGGCGCAGATGTGAACTGGGCTAATTCCGAGGAAAACAAAGCAACACCACTTATTCAGGCTGTATTAGGGGTATGAATTTGTAAATTCAGGTTTTCAGTGGTAATAAAAACTGAAATTTTCTGTTTTTCAGTAGACAACAAAAGACCATAATTCATTTTGAGCATAGCTTTAACATTATTATTTGCTTTAAGAGATGGGTTGGAAAATAGAAGCAGTAGCTAGTAGTGATTTCTGAATATCGCTTTTTGTAAGCTCACTTTTTTTTAATATAAATTTATTTATTTATTGGCTGCATTGGTGGGTCTTCCTTGCTGTGCGAGGGCTTTCTCAAGTTGTGGCCAGCAGGGCCTACTCTTAGTTGCGGTGCATGGGCTTCTCATTGTGGTGGCTTCTCTTGTTGTGGAGCACGGGCTCTAGGCATGAGGGCTTCAGTAGTTGTGGCACGAGGGTTCAGTAATTGTGGCTCACGAGCTCTAGAGCACAGGCTCAGTAGTTGTGGCACACGGGCTTAGTTGCTCTGTGGCGTGTGGGATCTTCCCGGCCCAGGGATAGAACCCATGTCCCCTGCATTGGCAGGTGGATTCTTAACCTCTGTGCCACCAAGGAAGTCACTTCAATTTTTTTTCTTAATGAAAGGGAATTCTAGTAATGGAAGTAGTGCGTTTTGCTAGATCACAGATTGCAAATTGAATCCCAGTTAGAAGTAGTTCTTGGGAAGAAAATAATATAATGTATTATTTCTCAGCTTTTGCTGGGGGGGTATTTTCTCTTTTGGGGAAAATACAATAGAAGGGCTATTGGTGTAAAGTACATACTCTGTTTTTAATAGAAATACATTGTTGTTTGCTTTTTGTCCATTGTTATCTTCTTGTTTCCTCCAAGGGCTCTTTGGTGACCTGTGAGTTTCTCCTTCAGAATGGTGCTAATGTGAACCAAAGAGATGTGCAAGGGCGGGGACCACTGCACCATGCCACCGTCTTAGGACACACGGGGTAAACTGTAGTGCTTGTATATTTAGGTAGATTTTATTTGAAAAATTACTTTGAAATAATGGTTTGCTTTCTCAGGTTAAGATCGTTAGGTAGAGTGTATAAATTGATACTTTCCTGTGACTTATATTGTCATGATGGAACTTGAAATTTTAAAAAAATTTCATTTAGAGAAAAGATACTTTTCAGATAAGAAAATTGCCAAGCTTACCTTGAACTTCACCAATTCTTTATGTAGATCTATTTTAGTATTTAAAACTCTTACTGAAATTGTGGTGGTTTTATCGGACGACTTAAGTCTCTGTGTGTATTTATGCATGTACATACATTATGTACACAGCACACACATTTTGGGAGAATTTTGTACCTTTATAAATTTCAGTTTTCCCACAGGATAGTTAATTCTTACTTTATGCTGTTGATGTTGTGGCTTCTGGAGCAATATATAGATTCACAGAACAATAAAGCCATAAAAACGGGCTTTCTGCTAGAGGGTACAAATAAAATCAAAATATTGGCCTTATATAAAGTTTGTGTCATAGGTCATTGTTTTTCAATAAAACATCTCAAGATCTCCAAGTCTTATTACCTGGACAACAAGGCGCTGTCCTTCTTTAATGTGTATTTGTAGCATCTTCTATTTTCATCATAGCTTGTTTTCGTTCCCTCTATTAGCAAGATGATTCAGTTCAATAAATTTATCACAAAAACTTTTCTATACTTAAAAATGGTTATATATAACTCATCCTTTGTATTTTCTTCTTAGTCATAATTATTCCCATTTACTTTGTAGACTCCATTTATTCCTTTTTCATTTTTTTTCATTTGCGTCAGTTTCTTAAAGTTACGAATATTTGTGGAGTACAGCAGCAACATTACTTCCCACTTGTTCCTGTTGTATTATCATTAGTATGTTATAGTGTTACCATTGCCTTGGCTTCCTGCTTTCCCACATAATTACCTTGAGTGATTTTTGTTCTTTTTAAGTATCTGTGTACATCTTTTTATCATATTCTTTGAGGGTAGGGTCCGTAATTTATACATCCCACTATGCTGTATATTACCAGGTTAAATGTGAAAATACCTTGAGATTTATAAAATGTTGATCATGGTAGATTTTTATTATTAGAGTCAATATTCAGTAAATCTTTATAGAATCAAGAATTTCCTAATGAAAATGTTATTTCTTTAAGTAGTGTTTCTTATTTTTTAAGGTGAATGCTGTTTTTATTACTGGCAGTATCTCAGAAATGCTGTTTCCTTAAACAGGCAGGTGTGTTTGTTCCTGAAACGAGGCGCCAATCAGCACGCCACTGATGAAGAAGGGAAGGACCCTTTGAGTATAGCTGTGGAAGCGGCCAACGCTGATATAGTGACCTTGTAAGTGTCTTCTTTTCACTTGATTATTTCGCATACACTGTGTCACTTACACAGGGTTTTAACATGGAGTTCCATGTGCAGGCATGAAATGTAAACTTGGTTCTTTGCTGGAAGCCATTTACTGCTCTAGGCACATTAAATGTATGAAGCGCTTTACATACATGAACTTGTTTGGTTCCCACCTCAACCCTGTGAGGAAGGTTTTATTATCATCAGCCTTATTTATAAGGAAGCCAAGCCACAGATAATTTGAGAAACTAGTAAGTGGTGGAGGTGGGGTTTGAAATCAAGAATTCTGGCTCTGAAGCCCGTGTGCCTGGCCAGTAAGAACAGAAAGTCAGTGACTTTTCTGAACTGTGTTCTTTACCTCTCGGTACAGTACTGGGGCGGGAGCTGGACCGGCACAGTAACAGGCAGTCTCGCTACTGTCTCCAGACGTGGAGGGTTATAAGCAAGGACACCAGCTGCGCTGACGTTAGTGACTTATGCAGTTGCATTGCCTTCGGGCAGTGATACTTAGGGGACTGGTTTGTGCTCTTTTTTTTTAAAGAATTATTCATGTCAGTACCTTATTTTGAGGTAAAAGTGTTTGTTTTGGAATATTTGAGTACAGTTTAATATGACCTGTTAAAGAAAGAGTCTTGAGGTTTTTATTTGATTTTCATCTTAGATCAAAGTTGTCCATTACACTTGGAATCTAGGAATGTGGTTGTCACATACACTTTATTGTTATGTAGGAGCTCTCAAGCATATATTGTATGAGTCACTTATTGATTCTGTTTTGAATGAAGCCCAGGATTGTTGATTCCCTGTTAGATAAGCAGAGGGAGTTCATCCACACTTACTGGACTTCAGTCACTTACGAAGAGACACACCCTTGACTGTGGTGAGCTCCCGAGCTCCCACTGAGAACTCTTGACTTGCCTTAGGTCACCTCTCCCTAACCCCTGCCCCAGTAAAACGAAACAAACGACTCAAAGAGCAAAGCACATTTTCTCTGTACTTAGCTTCTTTTCCTCACTGGAGGGGTTATTGTTATTGTGGAGACTATTGTAGGAAAATTTAGATCTGTTACATCATTACAGACTTAAAATTGGAGAAAGAAAAGTTATTCAAGAAAAGATAGGAGTGATATAGAGAAATTAACCCTGGCTGCAGCTTCCCAGGCATTTCTTACAGTAATTGCCCTTCTGCCCCCCAAATATGTTCCAAAATTATCTAAATTTTCTTGTTTTGTATGAGGATGTCGGTTTCACTTAAAATTTTTTGAAATAGGCATCCACTCTGAAAAATCCAGACACCAAAAAGGGAGACTTATCTTGCTATTAGTAATTCACACAATGGTTGAAAAAGGAAGTGGCAGAGAATTGTGGTACTTTGAAGATAAGAAAAGCCCATGTCAGATGCTGCAGTTGCCAGAGAGAGCATGTGAGAAGAGGGTGACAGGAGTCTGGAAAGGCAGTGAGTATTTGGTGGCCTGGAGAACAGGCCAGAAGAGCAGAGTAGTAGAGGGGCAGCACAGGTAACATTTGCCTGTTTCAAATTGTTGCTTAAAGTTAGTAAGAAAATGAGAGGAAATTCTTGTTTTCTTAATCCAATGCTATAGGACTTCCTGCTGCCAGGATAAATAACCCAAAAAAGAATGTATAATCAATGTGGTAACCACGGGAAAATCTTGGTAACCTGTGGTCATTTATTATAGTCTCTGTATGTCACAATATATCCCCAGTATTTATAGATAACATGTTTTTTGTTGTTGTTGTTTTTTATAAATTTATTTATTGGCTGCATTGGGTCTTCGTTGCTGCACACGAGCTTTCTCTAGTTGCAGCGAGTTGGGGGCTGCTCTTCATTGTGGTGCGTGGGCTCCTCATTGTGGTGGCTTCTCTTGTTGCAGAGCATGGGCTCTAGGCATGTGGGCTTCAGCATTTGTGGCACACAGGCTCAGTAGTTGTGGCACATGGGCTTAGTTGCTCTGAGGCGTGTGGCATCTTCCTGGGGCCAGGGATCAAGCCTGTGTCCCCTGCATTGGCAGGTGGATTCTTAACCACTGCACCACCTAGGAAGTCCCAATAACATGTTATTTATACATCTGGAACTACTGTACCTCAGGGTGAACCAGAATGATCTTATGACAGACTGCTGGTTCCATTCTGTAGAAGCAATAATTTCAGCAGTTGGCAGTTAAAGTTTGACAGGTTGCTTTAGAAGCCAGGAATTCTCTGTGTCTGGAGGAAGTAAGCTGCTGGAGGTGCTGCAAGGAACCTGCTTAAACAGAACTGAAATGCACTTGTTAGAAATCTTTTATTTTATTGTCCTCTGTCATGAGAATTGATTGAGATGTAATACAGTTATTTTTGTATCTCAGATTGCTGGGTCTGATAAACTAAAAGTCCTTTTATTTCAGTGGCAAATAGTGGTGAAAAGAAAAAATTCACTAGTACGTCTTAGCTGTGTATATAATTCATTAGTTTATGAATATTTATATTGTATAACTTATCTAAAAATTATTTTATTTACTTTTAGGTTACGTTTAGCAAGAATGAATGAAGAGATGCGGGAATCAGAAGGACTTTATGGACAGCCAGGTCAATATTCTACTAATAACCATACTGAAATGCAGTATAAGAAATGCATCCAGGAATTTATCAGTTTACAGTTGGAAGATTCATAGTTCTTTAGCAAACTAACTTAATACTATAGAGTTTTTATAAAATTACTTGTAAATTGTGAGTTGTTAGGTATGTACTGTACTTACTGAATTCTTGGGAGTGGCTCACTCCCGAGCCTTTAAAAATCCGTAACTATTCCTATTATAGTACACATTTACTTGCCCTATTTAACTCTGGCTGCTGACTTCTTTATCTGCTGTACAGATGTCTTCCATATACATTCCAGTGAGGTGAATGGAATGATAACATATCTTTATACACTTACAGCAGCACAACAGTCATTTTCTTTTTGGCTGTCAAGTGAATATAACAAAATTGTTTCTTTTTGTTATTCAGGGAATTTCTATAAATTGTGTTCAGGGACAAAAACAAATCACTATGTGTTGACATATAAAAGTCAGTATGGAAGATACCTAGAAAAAGTTTATTGAATTACGAGTTCTGTATTTGATCTAAAAATGAGTTGAAGGTTTAAAAATAAAATTTACCAATAGGTTAAGAAGTCCATAAAAGGAATGGAGTTAGTTTAAAAGGTATAGGGAAAAGGTCAAATTTTATCTTGTAGCTTTGCCGCAAGTAATTATATAATATTTGTTGGATAAATGGAAGTATTTAGAATAGTATTTCATGAACTTGATGGCAAAGTAGACGTATTCTTATTAGAGAAATCTCAACTCAGGATCAGCTCAAGTCTCATTTTGAGTAATTTTTATCTTTGAGTTGAGATGTCAAGAAAAGCAAGAGATGTTGCTGATCAGATTTCTTTCTTTGATGAACACATCCTGATTAGACATTCTTTGCAAAGAAGAGAGTAAGAATTAGATCTCCAGTTTCATGAATTTGAGTATATGAATTACTAATTTACCCGTTTTAAATTCATATACATGCTGGTTAAAAATTTCAGGAATTCATGACTAAAATAATTGAGAATGTTCCATTTTCAGTGAGTATGTTTGATTTTTTTCAATGAATATTAATATATTATTTTAAAAGTGGCTTGTGATATCATCTGTCTTTCCTGTTTAAGTATGTTTTGAAATTTCTGTACTTTATGCTAGCTTCGGCCATTCACTTTTTTTTTTAATTAATTAATTTATTTTATTGCCTGTGTTGGGTCTTTTTTGCTGTGTGTGGGCTTTCTTTTAGTTGTGGTGAGTGGGGGCTACTATTCGTTGTGGTGCGTGGGCTCCTCATTGCCATGGCTTCTCTTGTTGCGGAGCACAGGCTCTAGGCGCGTGGGCTTCAGTAGTTGCAGCACATGGGCTCAATAGTTGTGGCTCACAAGCTCTAAAGCACAGGCTCAATAGTTGTGGCACATGGGCTTAGTTGCTCCGCAGCGTGTGGGATCTTCCTGGAGCAGGGATCGAACCCGTGTCCCCTGCATTGGCAGGCGGATTCTTAACCACTGTGCCACCTAGGAAGCCCAGCCATTTACTTTTATTTTAACCAGATTAATATATAACTAAGATAAATATGGGGCCATTACTTTCTCAGAGGACTTTATTAATTATTTTTGGTCTAATTTAATAGGAAAGAAGTAAAAACTTTGAGAATAGAGGCACTTGAGCTAGATACTTCTAATCTAGGGTGTCCCACTTTAATCCTATGGATCAAACAGTACTAGTGACTCGTGTTGTACCAAGATGTGAGAGTGCTGATTAAGGGTGAAGTCTCAGCCTTAATTCTGAATTTCACCCATTGTTTTAAACTTGAATGTTAAATTTTAAATGTGTTATAATTTTGTAACAGATATACTTAAGTGATAGTATTACTAGGCCATTTTTGAGGCCTTTGTGTTTAAGCACTTTAAAATGAAAATTATTCAGAGAATATGACCTGATAAGAGTGAATTGAAGATTTTTAAGTTAAACCATATTTTTTTTTCCCTGACATTTTAAATGTAAATGTTTGGTCAGCTGTGCTTTCCTGAAGGTGTTTGCTGATGAAGCTGCACCCAGCTGATTAGTCAGAAGGTTGGTGAGTGACTTTTCTCTGGAGCTGGGAAGCTTGAAAGGACAGGTCCTCTTATGTTCTTGCAGCTTCTAGTTCTACCTGCACTGGTTGGGCTTCTGCCCCCATCTAGGAGCATTCAGATGTCTCTTTCACTGTCGTTTATGTATGTTATCAGTGTATACCTTCTGCTGAACAGTAGAAAAATAGACTTTTCCAGTTTATTTGAATGAAAATTTGAAGAAAAAAAGGCTCATTTGAAAAAAAAGCTTTCCTACCACTCTGAAAGTTTAGTTTAGAAAAGATTATAAAATGGATCAGAAGTCTGGAAATGGTATATCAGCAGAATAAAATGAGATTCTGATTTGATACTAATTGGATTTTAAATTCCTTTAGGGGAATTTGTAGTTAAAGCAGAACAACTGTATACGCATACAGGCGGCGTGGCAGGCGGCGTGGCGAGATGGCTCAGCGCTTGCTCTCTGGCTGCTTTTCCTTTATGAGTCTTTGGAGAGCAGATATTTTTGCTCAGGCAGCACGTCTTTTTTCCTCTCTGCTTATCACTGTAAATTTCCCTCTCATAGATTTTGGCTGGTTGTTTTATCTAAATCCTTTTTTTGTTGCCTAGCAATAGAAGGAAAACCTCAGAATTCTGGGTAGTTTTAAAATGCAGGTATTTTCAGTCTTTTCATTATGAAGATCCCTACCATTTAAAAGACTCAGATACAGTCTTTGGAAATCATGGACCTTTTCCTAGGAAACCCCACTTTTGAACTTTCTATCTACAACCCTAAGGACCTGAGCCTCCCTGTTTTTTGCAAGGTGACCTAAGAGCACATGTTTCCTGAAGGGAAGATGTTTTCCTCTTTGTCAGTTCCCACAGCTCTTAGAAGGACTGGGTGGGTGAGTGCAGCTCCCGCCCTGCCCTCAGCTGTTGGGAGCTAGTTTGGTGGTTCCCACCAAACAGTGTCTCTGGCTCTGTGACTCCTCTTGATTGTTGGCAGAATTTCTTAGCCAGTTGAAAAATCACTGCTTTAGTGAACCGCTTCTGGTTGCGTGAGTATGTTGCTGGGCGAAGACTCATCATTGATCTAATCAGTTACAGAAAGGAAGCTGTCACCAGCCCAGAAGGGTCAGGATCATACCCGGATCACCGGGGAGTGGGGTTCACATGTTGCCACATCTTTGAGGGGAGTACATTTTAAGAGCAAAATTAGCAAAATCTTGGATCATAATTGCTGTTGCAGTGCTTATTCTGAATACCAAAAATCAAAAACTATTTTAAACTATCCGTGGAAATATAGCAGTCCACATTTAAAAAACTCAGAACTGTCCAGGCACACAGAAAAGGTAACTTTCTGAAAAGAAATAGAATATGATTAAGTAATTTAAAGAATATAACTTAGTATTACAAATATTGGGTGGTTAATTGTTTACTGTTTATAGTAAACTGTTAAATGTACTTGTATGAACTTTCCAGGGCAACGTACTCTGGGTTGTTGTTTATGTATTCTAGTGTAGACAAGTTATATTTGCCGTGGGAAACATTCTACATGATTACCAATGTATTTAAAGAATCACATTGAAGTTCAATTTGTGTTAACTATATTAAATATCGTAGTCACTGTTGTTATTGTAATGTTTCCTTTTTGACAACACATTTTGAGGTCTAAGAAAGGTATTATATTGATAGTCCCTTAATTAACGTTTGGTTAGAAACTGAATGTTAACAAAAAGTTTCGTGTATGTGTGTGAAGGTGAGACTTCCTTTTGTATTGTATTAACTCTTTTAAAATGTATTCAGTAAGTGAAACCAATGATTAGTGTAGCACCAACACTTTCCTTCAAGGAAGCATTTAATTCAGTGAATAAAAAATCTTATAATTTGTTTTGCATGGTACAATGGTTCTACTAAAATGTACTTGTGTAGTAGGTACTAGATAATTTAGAAACAAAAACTGGAAAACCACACACACACACACACACACACAAATCCCACAGCTTGTTATACAAAATATGCATTGCTAATAGTAGAAGCCATATATTGCCATTGTACTGTTGTAACACTTAAGATTGCTCATCTGGTGCTATCTGTAAAGTATTTGGCGTTAGCGTCTGCTAGATCCTTCTTCCTGTTTCTTCTTGAATGTATAATGTGTGCCTTTTAAGTTACTTCTGGTGTTGAATGGTAAAATCAGTGTAGTATTTTTGTATTATAATCTGCACTTTACACTTTGTTGGAAAGTAAAATTCCAGACTCTCCAGTTTAAATAGTATTTTTAAAATATTTATAATGTTTACAATAAATATTTTAAATATTTGAATTCAATATCTAAGAATAAGAAAAAATTTTAAATATTTTATATGGTTTGTTAAGTGATGTTTAATGTTGGTCTTAGTTTATTTTATATCTTTTAGAATGGCTAAAAATGGGAATAGATTGTAGTTTGTCTTTTAGTGTGGGGGTGAACTCTTATGAAATGAAACATGGGTGTAATTGAATTGTCTTACCAGTTGTTCTAGCATATCAACCTTTATTGTTTTAGTAACAATAATATGAGTTAGATGTTACTCTTAGCCAACTTATTAAGAGTCTCTCCTTACTGTATTTTTTCTTTTTAAAGTAGATTGATTCAGGTCATGAGAAAATTTCCAGGGCTAAATGAAAAACTCTATAGAGATTTTAATAACTTGCTTTTTACATTGACTAAATATTACAAGCATTAAAATTTTTTATTGAAAATCTTGGGTTATGCTCTTAGGCCTTTTTACTAGATCTTTATCCTCCCTCAATTTTTTTCTAGTTCTCTAGCTTTTGGTATGACATCTGTTGCCTCAAAAAATCTTGCTTTTTAAAAGCTGACAAAAGTTAACTGCACTATTAACAACAACTAGCAATTAGTGTGTAATAAGATGGATGCAAGGTATCTTCACGGGGAATAATTATAAAACCATGTTGCAACAATAATCATCTTAAACAGTATTTGACAGTCTAAATCTTGAAAACAGAATTCTGCCAAGCTTCTGTATAAAGCTAATATGTTTAACAGGAAGCATTCATGATGAATGATTCATCTTGAAAATAAGATTTCATTTTATACAAATCTTTTGTCTGAGGAGTTAGCCTGTATGTGTGTATATATATTTCATTTTTCATTGCAAGAAGAATAGTATTCAGTCTGCTTAATATCAGTATCTATAATCTTCTCTACAAACATATTTGTACGTATATACATATGTATTACTCTAATTTAACATGTCTTTGATGTTTATCCCCCTTTTGTCATAGCATCCTTGCTCATATGACCTACAGTAAATGAAAAACTTCTGACTAAATGTGAAACTATGATTTTAAAGTCATTTTCTAGGCTTTGTTATTTTGTAAGCTTAGTAAAACGTGGATTAGTTGCATTAATTTTAGTTACACATTAAAGTTTGAGTAAAGACTTACTTTTTTACATGCTATTTAAATTAAAATGCCTTTAAATGAAAGATAATATTAAAATAAGAGGCTTTTTTCCCACCTGGTTGTGAGTTTTGTCTTGCTAATAACTTGCATCCATCGGAAACATTAGTATTTGTTTTTGGTTTTTTCTTTTGGCTTTGATCAAGGGAAATATTTACTTAAAGAATGCCTTGTTTATTATATCTCATTTAGAATGACTTTTATTTCTCATGTGTTAATAAATGTATTTCTTTAAATTGCTTTAAAACACTTGCATCTTTGCTCTTTTCTAACTCTGAACTTTCCTCTGTGGCTGCATCTGAGGTGCTTTTTTCAGGTATAGTTTTTTTTCCTTCCACTATATACTTTTTCCAGCACTTATATTAGTTGGTCTTCTTTCTTCCAAAAATGCTCATCTGAACAAAATTTTAATGTAATGAATTGTAAAATAGTTACTAGTCATAAAAATGAATGTTTATTTAATATTTTCATTGTGTAAATTTTAAATGTCTCCTCATTTTACTTTCATGCAGGTGATGAAACTTACCAGGACATTTTTCGTGATTTCTCCCAAATGGCATCCAATAATCCAGAGAAACTAAATCGTTTCCAGCAAGATTCACAGAAATTTTGAATATTTTTAAGAAGGGGAAAATAGTAAATCGGGCAACTCCCTAAAGTGTACATCTGAAAACTCACAGATTTTTACTGCTTTAATTCTACTTACTTTTAGTAGCTATTGAATGGTTTCGAAAAAAGGTACCCATTCATTGATATTTTATAAATCCACTGATATTTTTATAAATCCAAACATAGATCTCTAGTAGTTGGGAGAGGAACCTAGTTTAAGACTTTATTAAAAAAAAAAAAAAAGCCTGTTTAAAGGGCTATTTTTTGGAGATAAAAGTTAAATCTAGACTTAGGACATCTCTAGGTTACAAGATGCTAAGAGTTTAGACAAAATAATCTTTTTTCCCCAATGGGTGGTAGCATCGATTTTTTTTCTCCTGTGCACCGTGGCCAGGATCGTTCAGTCAAGCATGTTGGCATCGAGTGGGAGCCTGATGTCCTGCCTGACTCAGGAGTATGTCTTTGCTTTAGCTTTCCTGATGGTGGTGGTTCAGAAATAGGTTGGGTTTTTTTGGTTGTTGCTGTTGTTGTTGTTAGCCTATCTATCATATACACAATATGTAATTTAATTATTAGAACTAGAGAATATGCCCCCCCCCCCATTTGCTCATAAATGCAGTTACGTTCCTTGGTATTGTCCAGTACTTTAATATACATACAGTGGCTGTACAGATTGACGTAACTCAGTCCTTTTAGACTTACTCCATTTTATGAAGCAAAAAAAAGCCCTTGACAATTTTTTTTTTTTTAATTACCAAAAGAATCTCGTAGAAGTTGTTCTTCATTGTTGGGTTGATTTCCTAAAACCTTGAAAAATTTATTGATGTAATAAAACTGTGTTTCAAAGGTTACCTGAATGTTGCAAAATTATGCTTTCATCAGATTGTAACTATCAAAGGAAATGCTGACTTATAAAATAATGTAGAACATTTTTATATTTGAAATGTGTCCTTTTCCAGATATATTTTTGCTATTGCTCCTAGTGAAAGGAAAAATCTCTCATAAAAGGAGAAAAAAAACTCAAGTTTTTTTAGTTTATATTAAAATATACAGCAATAAATTGCTTTTTAATTCTTCTAACATCTATCATGTGTACTTGTACACGGTATATACATTCTTTTAAATTATAGCACCTATATAGCTTTAGTATTTTGTTACATGAATCACAGATCCTTGAATTCCAAAATATTATGTATATACTAATTTTCGATGTATATGCTACAGATTAGTCTGATTCCATCTTTGATATATCTTGTCAGGAGTATAAAAATAAGTAGTTTGCCTTATGGTTTCTTTCTAATATTGTCATAATTAAGTTTAATTTTCTTTTTCAAGTTACATGTAAGTAATATTATTGATACTCAGTTTCTAAATGAGAGGCTTTTAAACTTGTTATCAAATAAGTAGAGAAATTATATTTCATTGGGTAGATAATAAATTTTCTGACATTTTCCCAGCAGTAAGTAGAGTTTTCTAAGTTGACTGAACATCAAATCAGAATCTGTCTAAACAAGAATTATACTGAAATGAATTTACATCACAGAAAAGGTTCCATATTTGGCCAAACCGCATGCATATAATGCTTATTTAGTAATAATCGCTGTGTATTAGATAAGGATAAAAATATATTTATGGATTATTTCTAAGCAAATTCTAACTTCCAGAGCCTTGTGTTTATTTGCAGCAATAACACGAACATTAATTCTTTCCTGTTTCACCTCAGAGTCACAGATCACCTGGCTTTGCAAAAGTCTGATTTGTAGCATTTTTATTAGTGTACTTTGAAATTAATTGTCCAAAAAGCTCAAGGAGAAGGAAATGTGTTGAGAAAAGAAGTGAAGGAAGAAAAGAGAAGAAAAGAGAAGAGAGCCGCACTTTTCCTTTGTAGTGCCTCTTCCTGTTCTGATCCTAGGAGTCCCTCTGACCTTTTTCTGAGGAAGCCTAGGCAGCTTTCCCTTTGGATCCAGCCTTTGAGCTTCAGATCACCTCTGGGATCTCTGGATGTAAAAGCAGTTCTTTATGACACTCTTAACTCCTGTGGCTTCAGTCATGAGTTGTTAATGTAGCAGTAATTAGTGTCTACTTACATTTAATTGTTAGAGATGTATTTGAAGTACACTAAAGATGGTCATGGTTCTGAATATCTTCAGAGAAAGTGAAATCTTTAACAGTACAGGGAGCCTGTACATACAAAAATATATTTCTGTGGCTTGATTTCTTGAATATGCCCAGACCCAATTTGGATTAAATTTGGCAGAAATGATGCAGTAGCAACAGCAAGGTTTTAAAGTAAATTAACAGTTACAAGTAGTTACAAAGTAGGTTGGCTCTTAACCAAGGTGAATTAGCTGTGTCAACTAATAGCTTTTCTATAGTATGTAACAAATCTGGGTTTCATTATGCTGTGAATTATTCAGTACGATATGATAAACTATAGTCAGTCATAGTCTTGGGCTTCAGAAATCAATTTGACTGTCCTTTGTTTTCTTTCCCTAACTGATCTGCTGGTATTAGTTTCTGATTCCTTATCATTATTCCATTAACTCATTATTATTAGCTCATTAACTTAAAAGTTAGATTAATCTCAAAATAAAAGTAGCAGTACTATGAGGAATTCATAAAATGCAGTTTCATGTTAGAACTAGACTAAAAGTAATTGCGCAGTTATTTGCAGTTTTTCATTGTAACACTTATATGTTTAAGATTTCTAAGATTTTAAAAATTACCTTTGGTACAATCCTTAGAAATTCAGAAATTTCCATGGATTCCCTATATTACAGTGTTTGCCTAATTTATACTGGTTTTCATTGTAGATTTTAATCAACTTTGGTGTTGACTTCCCAAAACATATAGATTTCATTTGGAATATTACTTTGGTTCTTCATGGGTGCATTTTGAAAAAAACTTATACTTTCACAGTCTGGACAGCTTAAGTTTGTGATGTGCTAAGCAGTATTTTAAAAACATAATTTTACATATGTAAAGTGTCGTCCCAGTAAACCAAATTGTATTTAAGACTACGTTGACCATCCATTTTGAATAAGACATTCCTGTATCACTCTTGCATTGTTGAATTAACTTTTCTGTTTGATAGCACTTTCGACTGTGGACGTGAGCTGGAAAAATGCTGTATTTTTATAGATTTGTCTGTCCATAATGACTTCAGACCTGCATGATATAGTGGAAAGAGCACTGGGCTAGTAATTACTACTCTTTTTGGATTCAGAGCTCCTCACAAATAAAATGAGAGGGAGGAAACAAGGTGAAACTGTAACAACGTCCCCTCCTGTACTGTGTCCGGCTCACAGCTGTTCAGTGTACTTTGCCCTTACTTTATCTAGCAGGATTTTCACAATAGGACTTCTGAGATCTTAATCTAAGAGCACCAACATTGTCTCTTCTTTGATCCTAGGCTGCGCCTCTTGTTTTACAGAGCAGGTCACTGGTATGCTGGCTGGTGGCATAGTTGACACCAGAACCCCTGTCTGACTAGTATTCAGAGGCACTTTACTCATATTATGAAATTATCTGAAATCATTGTAAAGCAGCAAAATCTGATAACGAGTGCCAGCTTTCCTTGTGTTTTGAAAGCAAAGACTCCAAATATTCTGGAGAACCTGGATATAAGGTTATTTTGAAGGACTAGATTAGGGTTTGAAGATGTTAAATGGTAGGGAATTTTCTATTTTTCCAATAACAGACATTGATGAAGGCAAAACGTTGTAAAGGTGATTTTAATTCACTGTATGCTTATCCATTTCTTGATGCTTCTAAATGAAGACAACTGAAAGGGGCATGGATTCAGTCTGGCCAAATCCTGACATCTATAAGTACAATTTTGTGGGCATCCTTCTGTGTTTACATCGGCTGATCTGCTAAAATGAGGTAATTGAGGGAGGGAAGCAAGGTTTGATTAAATAAACGTCTCTGTAGTCCTCTTTTCACTGTCTTATGTACTAGATTTTCCTACTTTTCCTCAGCACGCCTCCCATGGGTGTTCATGTTAAACAAGGAAAGCTCGCTACGTTATAAAGAATGTTGGCACCGTTTATTTTACACAAAGGCTAAAAATTAACTTTTGGAAATGATGAGCTACTTTTCTATATGTGTTTACTTGTGCTTTGTGATATTTCTGGATCATTCCAGTCATAAAGACTTATTACATGTAATATTTCCTGCTACCTGTGAAAAGGTATATTTTAAAGAATGTATAACCAACAATCCTTTTACTTTTTATTAGTATGTAGAGGATTTATTTGTATCTAATTCATGAATGTAGTTTTACTGTAGGATGTCACTGTAAATGGAACAAAGTACATTATCTTTATAGCTATTCTAAAATGTACATTATGTAAGAATTGTAAATATTATACCTGGTTAAATTCTTTGTATGCCAAGAAATTATGTCAAGTCAATAAAAATCTCACCTCTGGCATAGTTCTTTCATGCTCAGACTTCCACTTTATTGTGAACTACAATTGCAGATATGCCTGTTAACAACTGTCATGTTTAAGGTGCTGCATTCCTTTCCAACCCTGTCACATTGGTCCAGACTGAGCCTATTTGCTGATTGCCTCAACCATGAAATCCATTTTGATCTTTTAAATGTTTTCTTCTGCCTGATCACAGAGCTGTGTGGCTCCCAGTTCATTAGCTAAAAACCACAAAAGGCCTTTTTTGCTGTAGCTCTAATTTTTTTCCATTATGGGTGAGATACCTGTTGAAGTTTCTCATCTAGGTAACACATTTACATTCAGTCCTTTTAGTAAACAAACAAAAACATGTTTTTGTATGAATTTAGATTGAAGGAATAGAGGCTTGAAAGCACAGACCTGGAAGTGAATTGCCTGCTTTTGCCTTTCCTTTAAAAGTTAATTGAAAGCAGACACTTAAAACGTTTCTATGTAATTTGGTTTATTCCACTTCATTTCATTTTCATAAGAGTTGTTTGACACAGAGAATCCAAACCTATAGTCAGTAAATATTTTTAAATGAAAACAGCCTAGTTTTCCTTGTTACAAAACTCTGCTTTTTCATTGTAGGAAAATGTCTAAATAATGATAAGTACTGATGAAAAGGAATTCCATCCTAATTCCATCATACACCTGTAATGTTCAATATGGTATCTACTAGCCAAATGTGGCTACTGAAATTTAATTAAAATTAGACAAAATCAAGAGTTCAGTTCGTGTGTTGAATTGCCATGTGCCCAGTGACTATTGTTTTGAACAGGGCAGATTACGGAACATTAATCCTAGAAAGTTCTGTTGGATAGTACCGATTACAGGGGAAGCTGTTACTTCCTTGGTATATACCCTTCTAGACCTTTGGGTGTGTGTGTGTTTATATGCAGTGGGATCATACTGTTTGGTCAACTGCTTCTTTCACTTAATAAATGAGGAAAAAGTTTATAAGTCCTTAAGTAATCTGTATCACCTTGGGGGGGATTTTTTAAAATATTTTCATTATGGAAAATTTCAAACATAAAAGAGATTATAACTTCAGTAGCTATTATTAGCTCATAGCTAACATTGTTTTATCTATTTTATCTATACTCCCACCCGTTTTTCCTCTTCATTTTTTTTAAACCAAATGCCAGACATTTCAACAAATTGTAAAGTATGCATCTCTAAATATCGTATGATATCGCT
Source organism: Hippopotamus amphibius kiboko (assembly GCF_030028045.1). Classification (NCBI taxonomy): domain Eukaryota; kingdom Metazoa; phylum Chordata; class Mammalia; order Artiodactyla; family Hippopotamidae; genus Hippopotamus; species Hippopotamus amphibius. The sequence continues at coordinate 169,056,266 of NC_080191.1, read as the reverse complement.
TATTTGCAGAATCTTAAAAAAAGATACAAATGAACTTATTTACAAAACAGAAACAGACTTAGAGAATAGACATAGAGGGGAAGGGTAAGGGGGGATAATTAGGGAGTTTGGGACTGACATGTACATGCTGCTATATTTAAAATAGATAACCAACAAGGACCTACTGTAGAGCACAGGGAACTCTGCTCAATATTCTGTAACACCCTAAATGGGGAAAGAATTTGAAAAAGAATAGATGCATGTACATGTATAACTGAATCACTTTGCTGTACACCTGAAACTAACACAACATCGTTAATCAACTATACTCCAATATAAAATAAGAAGTTTAGAAAAATAAAGGGGAAGAAAAGGACTGTAAAAAAAATCATACCACCTTCCTTAAACTATGAAACTATATAGTCAATATTCAAGTTTTCTCAATATCATAAGTGCATTCTTTAAAAAAAGATTTTTCAAATCAGAATTCATGTAAGTTCCATTCATTGCAATTGGCTGGTATATCGAGTCTCTATAGATTCTTCCTCCATTTATTACTGTAAAAAATTTCCACTTATGGTTTATTGAATATATCACTTTTAATGATAGCATCTTTTAGTTTCACTTTACTGATGAACATTTGATTCAGTATCTTGTCATCAGAAACCTAGCTCTGCATTACCCTTATGGCTAAATATTTGAGTATATTCTTCCTTATTTCCTTAGGGTGAATTCCTGGATGTGAAAATGCTGGTTCACAATGGGTGGGTATACTTCTGAGGCTCATTCAGTGAGTCAGGCACTGTGTTAGGTACTGGGGATATGGTAAAAAAAAAAAAAAAGGGTAGACACGCTACCTGTTTTTTGAAGCCTTGCCTTCTTGCAGTGCAGAAAGATGGGACTGGGCAGTTCATAGGTGGCCCTCATGGGATCCGTGAGGGTGGTGCCACATCTGGACACTGGATGGATTGGTGTTTAGAGACCACTCCTCGAGGCAGTGACATCTAAACGAAGGTCTGAAGCAAGAGAGGTTGGCTAGGTGAAGATCTAGTGTAGCGCTTTTCAAACTTTGGCTTGTAAAAGAATCACCATCAAGTTTCAGGCTCATTACGATAATAGGTCCTGAGTCCTTGTGTTTTTACCAAGCTCCCCATTGCTTCCAATGCCAATCAAAATTTGAGAACCACTGTCTCAGGAAGAAACATTCATCTGGATAGGAGAGAGAACTCAAAGTTCTCTTAGGAAGATTTTGGTATTGCCAGAGTGCCCTCCCGAAAAGTTGTGTCAATATAGGTACCCTCATCTGCTGTAGAGGAGTGTCTGTTTCTCTATATCTTTGACACTATTGGGTAGTGATCAATAAAAAAAAGTCTGCTGAACTATCAGATTTCTACATTACATTAATGGAGATTGGGGTTAAGTATTTGTAAACACAAGAAAAGCTATGGTTGCTAAATTATATTTTGTACTTGCTGGATATTTAGACTTTGAGTTTGGTAGCATAGTTTATTGTTTACTAAACAGACACTATTTCAACTGCTTTTTTAAAAATCTATTATCTCTTATGCTATGAGGCATAAGTACTAATATTGGCCCCGTGTTACATATGGGTATAATTTGCAGTTCAGAGAGATTAAGTAACTCACCTGGAGTCTAATAACTCCTATTTAGCTGTAAATCCAGCTCTCTTGTGCCTGTGGGAGGAGCTGTGCTCAGGGTCTTCCTGCTCTGTGATCTCGACACCCCCCCCCACCCCAATCCAGCTCTCTTATCTTGCTTATAACAAGCTTTTAAGAGAACTTGCTCTGTTAACCATAACTCATCTGCTGTAGGTTGTGGTAAAATACACACAACTCAGAGCTTGAGTTAACTGCTTTCAGTGCTAATCTTGGCTAAAAGCTTGGGTTTTGGAAGTGGTATGGCTTGGGTTGGGATCCTGGCTCCATTATTTACTAGATTTGGGCAATTTACTTCTCTAAATTTCAATTTCCTGAATTGTAAAGTGCAAATAAGCAAATAATACCTCTACCTCTTAGAGCTGTGCGGATTAAATGAACTAAGGTAATACCTGTTATTAAAGTTCGATAATTCTGCTTTTTTCCCCCAAGGTGAGTAGCACGTATTGAACTTGTTGCCAAGCCTACTTCAGAGGTCCAGTGTTTTTCAGAGAAGTGTTGCTCCAACTGAAAAGAACAAGAGTTAAAAATGAGATGAATTGTGGTTCTGGGGACCACACTTTGAGAAATAATGGCAAGACACAATCAATAAAGGGGTGAGAGCCTGTGTGAGTGCATTTGTGCCTGCGTTTTCACCCTCACCTCTTTCAAGCATACAGACCACATGTACGTGTTTACGTGTTCTTGGTCCTTATAAGAATGAAGGTAATGAGTTTTTTTTTTTAATAAATTTTTATTTATTTATTGGCTGCTGTTGGGTCTTCGTGCTACACCCGGGCTTTCTCTGGTTGCATCGAGCGGGGGCTACTCTTCATTGTGGGGCGTGGGCTTCTCACTGCAGTGGCTTCTCTTGTTGTGGAGCAGGGCTCTAGGTGCACAGCCTCCAGTAGGTTGTGGCACGCAGGCTCAGTAGTTGTGGCCCATAGGCTTAGTTGCTCTGCAGCATGGGGGATCTTTCTGGAGCAGGGCTCGAACCCATGTCCCCTGCATTGGCAGGTGGATTCTTCACCATTGTGCCACCAGGGAAGTCCCAGTTAATGAGTTTTTATGTAGTTGGTAGTGTCCAACTATATCGTGAAAACTCCCACTGTGTGACCTTGGGCAAGTGACCTGAGTTAAGAATTTGCCAGGCCGCTGGGTACCTATTAAGCCTCTTTCAAAGGGTTAAAGTTTGCTTAGACAAGACAAAGCTCCATCACGAGCCCTGGCAGCACTCTCCGGGGCAGCTCTGAACTACGTGAGTTTGGAGCAGCTGGGCCCCCTGGTGGCCACATCCGCTGCACCACAGCGCCTCTCGTCCGCCTCAAAGGTGCCAGGTGAGGTGACAGGCGACTCCCACCTCGGCTGTCACTCCTCCTTCACCGGGAAAGGGGAAGGAATTGGGAGTTTGAGTCCTTCAGCCCCAGAGCGTCCCCACGGTGTGAAAGGAGGCGGGGAGAGGATCTGAAGCCTTCCGGACATCAGGCGGGGAAAGGTAGACAGAGAAAGCTTTTCTCTGTGCGTCCAGTTTAGTCTTCTTGCTACCGAAGGCGTGGCCGCGGTCTCCGGCGTCTGGGGCTGGGCCCTGGAGCGGGCCATTCTACACCGAGGGTGCGGCCAGCGGGCCCGCGCCTCCCGGGCGCCTCTGCCCACGCAGGGGGGCGACTGCGGACCCGCGGCCCTTCCCGGCTGCCATCCTTCGGCGCCGAGGACCCCGCGGCGGCCGGGGCCCCGCCCCTCGGCGCCCGGCCCCGCCCCTCGGCGCCCGCGGACGGGCAGCGCGGCCCCGCCCCCGCCATGGCCGCCGCCGGGGCCGCTGAGAGGCTGCTGAGGGGCCGTCGCCGGGGCCGCTGAGGGGCCGCCGAGGAGCCGCCGCCGGGGCCGCTGAGGGGCCGCCGAGCCGCCGCCGGCCTCCGGTCTCCGCCGCGGCTCCCCGGCCGCGCCGCGCGGGCGGGCCCCGTGCGTGCGGGCTATGGCGCGTGCCGGCGCGGTGCGCGCCCCCTCCTGCGCGCTGCTGCTGGCCGCCGCGCTGGCCGTGTGCGCCTTCTACTACCTCGGCTCGGGCCGGGAGACCTTCTCCAGCGCCACCAAGCGGCTGAGGGAGGCCCGCGCCGGCGCCCCCGCCGCGCCCTCGCCGCCCGCCCCGGAGCTGGCGCGGGGCTCCGCGGCGCCGGCCCCGGGCGCGAAGGCCAAGGGCCTGGAGGGCGGCGCGGCCGGGCCGGTGGACTACCACCTGCTGATGATGTTCACCAAGGCGGGCCGCAGCGCCGCGCTGCAGGCCAAGGCCCGCGTGGCGCTGCGCTCGCTGCTGCGCCTCGCCAAGTTCGAGGCCCACGAGGTGCTCACCCTGCACTTCGTGAGCGAGGAGGCCAGCCGCGAGGTGGCCAAGGCCCTGCTGCGGGAGCTGCTGCCGCCCGCCGCCGGCTTCAAGTGCAAGGTGAGCGGGCCTCCGCCGAGGCTGCGGCGGGTGGCTCGCTGCGCGCGCCCGGCCGGGCCCCGGGAGGGCGGTGTCTCCGTCGCGCCGCGCGCTGCCGGCGCCGGTGGGAGCCGGACCCCCTCCCCCCCCCAGCCGCACCCCTCCCCCCCCCAGCCGCACCCCTCCCCCCCCCCAGCCGCACCCCTGGCCCGAGGGGCGCGGTCGGGGGCGGGCCCGGGCCCGGCGCCTGGGCGTCCGTGCCCACCCCGACCCGGTCTCCCCCTTCCGCGGCCGCCCCCCGGGGCCCGGCACGCCCCCGCCTTCCCGGCGTTGCCAGACTCGGCAGTCCGTGCCTTCGGCGTCTGCCCCTCCTTTTATTCCTCTCCGTTGTGGACTCTTTGAGGACGGAGCAGGTCATTGCAAGGCGCCGGGGTTCTTCCGGCGCAGGGTCTGCTGGGCGGGGTCTCAGGCCGCTGGAATTGTGCCAGGTGCGGTGACTTTTCTCCTAGCGCGAAGGCATTTCAGCAGGACCTAGGCAGGCCCGGACCCGGCCCGCGTGCGCCTTCTCATCTCCTCCGCGTGCCCCCTTCTCCGCTGCCCCCGAGGGTCGTGAACCCATTTAGAGAAGCACCCGGGTCCTCCCAGGGAGGAAGGGAAAGCTCCCGGAGGTGCAGTTAAGATCTCGGGAGAGCAGAGCAGGGCAGAGCTAGCCACCTTGTCCCAGGCTGGACCCACCTGCCTGCTCATCATCTCACTTCACCGCCTGGCTCTGCTTCTCAGAGATTGGGTTCCTAGCTCAGTGTTAATGGCCTCAGTTGAATTGTTTGCCTCACTTTGACCTAATAGTTGCACAGAGGGGATCCAGTATCCGATTTTGGAATAGAAATAGTGATCTTAAAGGATGGAGAATGATGGTGGGGGGAGGAGGGGCGGTGAGGCAAGAGTAGTGTTCCATGTGTTTGTGCCCAGTGAGTGGCTAAGGGGAGCTGATGCCAGGATCCTGCAGAATTCAGGGGTCTGTTGTTTGTTGTCTACAGAGTCAAGTCCTCATTTCTTGGTAGGGCTGTCTGTGTTGTGGGCCTGGCTCTTCTCTTCAGCCTACCTTCTTGTCCTTCCCCTACATGCACCTTAGATCTGAACTGTACTAAATGTGCCTTTACATAAGCTGTACTTTCTGCCCAGAATGTCCTTCCTTTCTTCTCCGGCCCTCGGCCACTCTTTTTTTTTTTTCTTTTTTTCTTCTGGTATAAAATGCTTTCTTTTTATTTTTTACAAAGTGTTCTTCCATCCTGAAAAAGTGTTGATTAAATAAATCAAACTTCAGAAGACAGGAAAAACAGGGGGCTGATTTGATCACTTTTAACAGTGACCTATCTTGATGGAGACGTCCCGTTTCTTTCCCAGGTGCTTCCAGGTAAATTTGCGCCGTCAACCTTCCGGGGAGTAATTGTTCATGTTGGGTACTTCTGTAATAGGAATCATGTCCTCTCCTGCTGAAATGCAGCCACCTTAGGGGCAGATGGTAATGACCGCTTGAAAGAGTGTGGACTGCTGTAAACAGATTAAGCATAGAAGTGGCACAGGTTATGAGAGACTTCAGGGGACTTCGAGACAGCTAGAACAGAATTACCCAAATTACATTTGGCCTAAACAACATGCTAATGCTTCTTTTCTAACCACATGTTTCGGGGAGACATTAATGTTCTATGTTGTAATTTTCTATACCAGGAGAGAGGCATTTTTGTGCAAAGCAACAGTTTCTAAGCCATTATTGTATTTGCTTTTTGGTTGTTTGGAATCTGGAAATATCTGAAGTCTTTGTTTATTATTTTATTTGTACGTTTAAAATTGTGGTAAAATACACATAACAAAGGTTATCATTTTAATCCTTTTTAAGTGAACAGTGACATTAAGTACGTTGGCAGAGCTGTGCAACCATCACCATCAGCCACCTCCAGAAGAGTCCTTATTTATTTTTGTTGCATAGAGATTTTAGTGTATATGATTTTGTATACTTAAAGAACTGAGTTTTTCTTTTCTTTTTCTTTGGTTATCACAGCCTCTTCCCCTGTGTATTTTGTAACTGTTTCAAAAATAGGTTTTCAATTCACAATGTGTTTCTCTCAGGAAGATAAATCATACACCCCACTCTTCTCAATAGAACTGACATCTCAATTTGAAAAATACAGGAATGCTTGGCTTCTCCAAGACTGTGTTGCTAAGGCTTAAACCAGAAGCCCATTATCCTCGGTCACTCTTTAGTTAGTTTTCACCTTCCCCCAGGAATGTCCCTAGACCTGGAGACAATCTGTGTCCAGCTCTCCACAGCTCTCCATTCCAGCTTCCCCCCATAGCATCAAAAGTCTGTTCCCTGCCCAGAACAAATGAGCCCATCAGGAACACCCACCACAGTGAGGGAGAGGCACCTGGGTCTGGACTGCATGGTACAGGAGACCAAGAATCCAGGTCCTGGAGCTTGTGGCTGGAGGGGCCCTTGGCACCCGTTTCTCACCTGGGGTTTTTCAACCTGGGGCCCATCCCTTTTTCGCTAATTGCAGTCTCTGGAGGTAGGGCCTGGCAGACCTGTTCCAGGTGGTCCTTAGGACTTTAATGTTTGAGAAATTCTGTGCTAGTCCAAGGGAGAAAACCAAGGGCTCTTGATTATAGGGCCAGTCTGGACAGAGCTGGGATTTGACCAGCTCTCCAGACACCACCTTGAAGACCAGTGTTGTCTTCTCTTCACTCTCTGAGTCAGAGGTTGCAACGCAGGCCATCTACCCCATTGCTAGGGCTCTACTGTCCCCTTCTTGAGCTCCAGCCATAGCATCTTGTTGCAAACCCAGTGCTTTCCAGCCTACATGCCTCTGCTTCTTTTGTTCCACTGTCAGGATACCCTTTCTGTCTGCATTGCCAGGTCTTGCCCATCTTCAGATACCATCCCCTCCTTGGAGCCTTCCAAGGAACCCCCATTCGAAAGGCACATCTTACTCTTCCTCACGTACCTGCCTGGTTCTATAGACTCTATGATGTCTTATCTCCCATCCCTATGCCTGGCCCATAGTGGGCACCAGAAATACTGGTCCAGGGCAGGTCTGGTCTCAGGGGCAGTCTCCCTTCTTGAAGTCTGTGCTTCATGCTCTGACTCCCTCCCTCTGCTGGGCCCAGTTCCGACAGCCATAGCCATCATCCAAGGCCTGCGCAGCTGCAGGTGACCTAAGGGAATTGGCATCACCCCTACTGAGGCGTGAGGAAGGAGGGCCTGGTGGTTTTCAGCCAGACGGCTGTGTTCAGATAAGGGTTTATCATTATTATCTAGCTAAAATAGCTCCTGTTCATTTTTGAATTATTTTTTGTGAATCTGTTTTCTGTTTTTGACAAAAGGTGCCCCCCCCCCCCCCCCCCCGCCTCGCCCCAGTGTGCAGTCCTAAAAGGTTTGCCTTATTTTAGTTGTCATTTAATTAGTCCTCAGGTTTGGAATGCTTCTGGTACCGCTTCACACATGCCTCTCCCTCTGCCGGGAATACCTCCCACCCCTGCCCCGCATCCTAACTGGTCCTCTGCTTTCAAGTCTCAGCATAAATGTTCTTTCCTTACTAAACCTTTCCTGAGCCCCCATTGTACATTCTCATCACACCAAGGACTTTTCTTTAGTAACATTTCTCACAGTTGTCATTATGTAATTATTGAATGAGTTATTTGTCTACCTTGCTAGACTGTAAACTCCTTAAGGGCATGGACCCTGACCTCTCTTAAGTGTATCCCTAGCACAGAGCATCATATCTTACATACAGGAGTGCATCTTACATGAGAGTTAGTTTTTCAGTGTTAATTAGGAAGAATGAAACTAGAAATTCTCACCCCAGTTGCATCAGAAAACTTGCCTAAGGCCACTTGGGGAGTTATTGACCCGGCTGCGGCTTGACTCAAGTCCTAGGCCAATGTTTTTCCCTTTGTACCATGTTCCCCCTTTAAGGAGCACATCTCTCTTGTAAGATAAGATAAGAGCACAGTCCACTCCCAAGGAGAGTTGCCCTAAGTGTGTAAGAACACTTTGGGAAGAGGAAGGCAGCTCCTGGCCCACCCAGCTGCCTAGAGACAGCCTGAAAGTTCTTCTTCCCTCAGGGTGGGATCTGGGACTCCTCCAGGTGTGCAGGATGCAGGGCAGGGCTGCAGTGAGCCGGCCTAGGACTTGTGTTCACACGCAGGTGTCTCTTCTGGGGCCATTTTCAAGTGATACAGAAGTGGTTGAGCCAAAATGGTTGTAGAAGTAGATCATAGAATATTACTAGTGACCTTGGATTATATTTTGGTTCATTAAATATTAGTTAAAAAGCCATTCACTTAACCAGAAAAATCTTGTTTCGAATTATTTCTGGAAGTCTTTCAAAATCCACTAGTTTATCTCCTAACAGTATGGAAATATATTATGTGCTCATTTCTTTAATAAACATCCGAGCCTGTTATGTTTGAGGTTCCAGGTTAGGAGCTACTGCTAGCTGATTTACTGAGTCTGTGAACTAACTGCTTCAGATTCTCCTGGGGACAGTTACTCAAAATACAGACTCATCGACCCTGCCCCAGCCTGTGAGCCAGAATCTCCTGGTGGGGCCTGGAAATCTGAATTTGTACGAGGCTGTGGGGGCAGGCGTGGGAGTCTCTGCTCTAAGGGATACAGGAGGGCCTAGTGCTTTCCTGCCCGCCTTCAGATGCAGCTCAGGCATCCTCTCCCCTGTGCGGCCTGCCCTGTGAACACAGTGCCCAGCACATAGTAGGCCTTCAGGAAGCATTTGCCTTTCACCCAGGCTATCTTGGGTCTGTGGGCTTGGGGAAGCCTGCCTCATTCATCTTGTTAAAAGGGGGCTTTTATCACATCACTTCCACTCAGAACCCCCTGGCTCCTGGCTCACGGTCATCCCAGCTCATTCCAACACTCTGGCCTACGGTAGCTGGCTGGCTTCCGCGTCCTTGTCCAGCCTTTCCCCTCTAAGCTGCAGGGGATGCTGTCCCTTCTCTTGGAGCCTTGCTCGCTTTGCTTCTGAGCCATCAGTTGTCTCATTCTGTCTGTCAAGTGGCCCTTCTAAAACTTAGGTCCAGACTTGTCTGTTCCATAAGGTTTCCTTGCTGCATTAAGTTTGCTAGAATATGCCATGGAAACCCCAAATAGTGGTAGGTTAAAGCTCTTTATGGAGCGTTATTTCTCATCTGAGTGGGGTCCAAAGGTAGGCGTTCCCGGGCTGGCACAGGAGCTTCATGACGTCATCAGGGTCTTGGCCCCTCCAGCTCTGTTTTCCCATCCCCACGGAGTGGCCCTTGTCCTCATGGACCAGAATGGTTGCTGGAGCTTTAGTCATCACATCTGTGTTGCAGCAGCAGGATGGAGGAAGAACCAAAGCAGAGTTCCAGTTAAAGACGGGCTCAGTTAATAAGGAGAGGAGAGGAGGCTTTGGGGTAGGCAGCCAGTCACCTCTGCCCAGCCCTCAGGAGCCCTCAGGAGCCCACCATGTATGTTGAAATCCCATGAAAGACCTAGCACCTGCTGTGTGTTGGACCCTGAATGCACAACGGCAGGGGACACAGGCACAGCCCCTGCCACCCAGGTACCCGTCACTTAGCATCACCCCCACATACAGCCTGTCCCGTTGCTGAACCTGCTGGGTTGGACACAAGATGATTCTGAGGGAGGGAGACAGCACTGAGTTTAAACCCCAATGGCCAGTTACTAGCTGGGGGGCTGTGGGTGAACCCCCTTGCCTCTCAGGCCCTCCCAGACCTCCTCTAAGATGAGGATTAAACACCCGTCCCTCACAGGGCTTGGGATTAAATGCAGCCTTGCCGTATCGCAAGTAGCCCAGTGCTGCTGTGTCCGTTGTTGTGTGTCCAGTCTCACAACACGGTTCTACCCTGCTGACTTCTGGGGACTCAGCACGGGTGGGACCCTGCAGCCATCTCCTCCCTCCTTTTGGGGGTGGCCAGCCCCTTACCGAGGCCTGGGGGGGCTTACCCAGCACTGTGGGGACCCTCAGGGGTACAGCAGGATTGGTTCTTATGCTGTCTCTCTTGTGCAGTCGCTGTTATCACTCAGATGGTAACGCCTCAGGCCTTCCCCGAACCCCTCTTCTAACGCAGCAGCCACCCTCGCCCTCGTTTTCTTTCCCACCACCTTGTTTGTAGCACACACCCATTTGTTCATTCATTCAGCAGGTGTTATTGAGTGCTCACCTGAGGCCAGGCCCTGTTCTAGGAGCCTGTGGCCAGTGGGAACAGAAGCAGGTCCCTGCCCTCACGGAGCTTACATTCTGGGGCTCTGGGGGGGTGTGTGTGGGAGATTGTCTTTAAACAAACAAGTCCATGTAGAGTGAGTCAGCTCATGATCCTTCGTGTAGAGAAAAGCAAAGGCGGTTAAGGGCCACAGAGTGTTCGTGTGTTGGGGTGGGGCGTTGTGGGCTGTTCTGTACAGTCGGTCAGAGGCCCCGTGGATACAGGGACATCTGAACAGGGGCTGAAGGAAGTGAGAGAGCTATTTGGACATCAGGAAGCAAGTTTGCAAAAGTCACTACCTTGTTTCCTATTTTGCATTCTGCCTCTCTCTACTAGAGGCTCATCTCCACGGGGGCAGGCATTAGTTACCTTCTTCATCTGCTGACGTGGGCAGGCACCCCGTAAATGTCACCCCAGTTTCTGGCCTGAGTTGGGAATGACAGACACAGGGACAGGCACCTCCCAGCCTGGGGTACAGAGCAGACAGATTTCTGGAGGGACAGGCAGCCCTGGACAGCTGCTGGCCACCCTGCAGGGAGGACAGGCTCTCTGAGGCTAATTCCAGAGGAGAGGAGAAGAGGGTGGGGCAGACCTGCCTCCCAAACTCATCCGTCACAGCAGTTTCTCCTCCTTCCCTAAGGGAGGCGGTAGTGTGCACGGTAGGGAAGGGGGGCTGGGGGGGGAAGGGGGGCTGGCGGGGGAAGGAGGCAGGGAGTGATGGTCTGCTGGGGGGTCCTCCACCACTAGAATGGAACAGTGGAAACAGAGGTGTTCCCTATTCCTCCATCACTTATATTTTTAGCACAGTTCCTGGCACTTCCTAGGCTCTCCGTAATATTTTATAGTCGACTGATAGCTATATTAATTCAATCTAAGAAATCATAGAAGAGTTCTCTGTGATCTGCCCCTTGTACGTCAAACTTCAGCCTCCTCAGAGCACAAGGCTGGGTTGCTCCATCTCCAGATGACAAGCTAGGAACAAGAAGGAGGCCTTGTGCTTTCCACACTTAAAAGTGACTGTTGGATTCCAGGAGGAGCGTGTGCTGAGGACTGGATGTAATGAGAAAAATGTTAAAGCTCTTTGCACACCGTTTTTGAATTTGCAGAGTTTCTTTTATTGCAAGAGCAAAACTCTGAGTAGCTTTGAAAAGCCTCAGCTCATAGTTGGGGTTTGAAAGAAGCTTGAGTATAAAGACAGCCTGAGTATGCTGGCCGTCTCAGTGAAGCTCATGACAAACAAGGTGACGCTGCAGTGCAGAGTCTCCGGCTGTCACAGCAGCAGGTACCTTGACCAGAAGGAAACTTTTGAGTAAGTTATGACAGTCTGGGAAAGAGGTGATCAGAGAAATGTGTCCTGAAGTGAGAGGCTCTTTGGAAAGATTGGCTGACATTTTATACTATAGAATTTAGAGCAGTGGTATTTTATAAAACGCAGTGGAACTCTTTTAAATTATAATATGTTTGTGAAACAACTGTAGTAGTTCATGTACCAATGCATGTTTCTCATGGAAAACTTTGGTCATGGAGCTGTAGGGAAGAACTTTTTTTTTTTCATTTTATTTATTTATTTTTTTGAGGTACACCAAGTTCAGTCATTTGTATTTATACACATATCCCCATATTCCCTCCCTCCCTCGACTGGGAAGAACTTTATATAGTATTATTGTATCACGCACAGTATACTCTGGATAATTTCACAGGTATGTGTTGAAATTGTAAGGCAAAGCCCATACCATAAGACCAGTGATTGTCATGTAGATGAAATACACTGATAGCTGGGTGATTTGCAAATGCTGTGGGGGCTTCAGTGCATGGATGAAATGTTCCAGCTTTGGGTAACAGTCATTCTTCACGATTACTTGACTGTTCTCTGTTCCAGTAGGTCGTTTTGGAAAGACAGATAATTACATTTTCTTGCAATTAAAAAAACCTGAGATGTAATTCACATCCCATGAAATTCATCCTTTTAAAATATACTATTCAACAAAACTGGAAAAATTTGAGATCTCCCTTACTATAACATTGCCACAGATCATTGAAATGCAGTTGTATCATGATGTCATTAGAATCAGAAATATATTTTAGTATTGGCTTTGTAGACAGATTGCTTAATATTCAAAAAATATTCAATTCAGTGGTTTTTAATATACTCACAAGGTTGTTCAGTGATGACCACTAATTCCAGAACATTTCATCACCCCAAAAAGAAACTCCATACCCATCAGCAGTCATTCGCACTTCCCCCTTTCCTCTCAGCCCTGGCAACCACTAACCTACTTTCTGTAAATTTGCCTATTCTGAACATTGCATATAAATGGACCTTTTGTGTCAGGCTTCTCTCACTTAGCATAATGATAAGATTCACATTGTAGCATGTGTTGGTACTTCATGCCGCTTTATGGTTGAGTAATATTCTGCTGTGTGTATACCACATTTTATTCATTCCTTAGGTGATGAACATTTGAGTTTCCACTTCCTGGGCTATTATGAATAATTTTCTGTGAACATTCATTTACAAGTTTTTGTGTAGGTTTGTCTTCAGATCTCTTGGGTATATACCTGGGCATGGAATGGCTGTCATATGGTAACTGTGAGGAACGGCCAGACTTTTCCAGAATAGCTGTATGGTTTTACATTCCCGTCGGCACTGTGTGAGGTTCCGATTTCTCCACATCCTTGTCAGCACGTCTGTGTTGATTATAGCCACCCTAGTGGGTATGAGGTAGCATCTCGTGATTTTGATTTGCATTTCCCTAGTGATTAAAGATGAGATGATTACGATTGATAAGGACAGTCAAATAAGTGTATTTGGAAATTTTCTTACATGTTTACCAAAATGCACTTTACAAGAAAAACCAGGTATCTTGACTCTCCCCTCCTCATCCTGAAAGATGTTATTACATCTCTGGAAACACCTGTTTCTGAAGAACACGGTTTGGAAATTCTGATGTCTACAGTAACCATGCCTAAAATCAAGGAGGAGGTGTTATTAGTATGATTAGGAGAAGAGTTACACTATTTATTGAGTACTTTAAGAGCTTATGAAAGTGCTTGCAAAAACGTCTCACGTGAGTATCACTGCGACCTGTGAAGGAGCCTCCAAGGCTGAGAGGTGGGGTGACTTACCTGAGGTCCCACACTAAGCCGTGGGGCTGGACTGTGTCACATGCTTTGGGGAGTAGCAGGCAGGACAAGACAGGACTTTGAGGTGTGCAGTCTGGATCATTCCGCTGCCCAGATGCCGCCAAGTAACATGCAGTCTGAATAAAGACTGTGCTCGCTGCCAGCACCGCTCGGCAGAGCCTTGCGGAGTCACCAAACACTGGAGCCGGGAGGAAATTCGGAACCTGTGAGTGCAGCGTCCTCCCGGTGAGCTGAAGATCCTGGGGGGCAGGGCAGTGATTTACTCAGCGCCCACAACGCCGGGCTTAGGACCAGCCCAGGCCCTTCCCCCTTCTGCTTGCGGGTCCGTGCTTTTAGCAGCCTCTGACCCTGGCGGGAGGGTGGGTGAGAGCCAGCTCACCCTGAACCGCGCAGCAGAGTGGTCAGGATGCAGGGTCGCTTCCGTCCCAGCGGAGCCTCTTCCTGGGTCTCCAAGGGTTCTTCAGGCTGGGAAGGGGGGGGAGGCACCGCCCTGCGCTCTAGCGGGCCGAACCTCTGCTGTTCCCGCGGGGCCCGCCTTCCAGCCGTCCAGTGCCCGAGACGACCAGGGAGTTCACACTGGGGGAGCTGTAAGCCCTCGAGAGACCACGCGGTTTGTCCTCTGCTTGGGGGTGCGCGCTGGAGGGCGCTCCAGGGCTAGCGGCAGCGCGCGGCGCCCCCCCCCCCCCCCAGGCCAGGAGGAGGAGGAGGAGCCGCAGGAGAGCCGCCCGCCCCGGGCCTCCGGCCTCCTCCCTGACGCCCAGTAGGGGGCGAGCTTGCGCTGCTGCTCCCAGGCCGCGTGCGGCGCTCCGTGCGGCCACTGGGGGGCGCCGCGGCACCGCGTGCGCTCGGCCGGAGCCGGGAGCCGGGAGCCCGGAGCCCGGGAGCCCGGAGCCCGCAGCCGCGTCTGCCTCTCCCTCCGCGGAAGCCCGCGGCGCGGGCAGAGCCGCGCCTGTTCCCTCTCCGCCAGCGCGCCCCGCCCCCCGCCCCCGTGCACGAGGACGGCAGGCCGCCGGGAGAGGGCACGTGCCCGGCGGTGCGCGGTCCCCCCGCCCCTGCGCGTGTCCGCCCGTCTGGGTGAGGGCCTTGGGGAACGGCGGTGGGACGCCGGCGGGGCAGCCGGGCCCCGGACGGAGGCGGCGTCGGTGCTCCCGTGTCGCCCAGAGGGACGGGCGGGGGCGGCCTCCCTGGCCCCTCGGGCTCCAGCCGGGCGCTGCCCGTGGGCCTCGCGGCTTGGCCTCCCGGGGCGCATCCTCTCCTGTGGGGTCGCGCCTCGCACGTGCCCTCCGGGGCCGGGAGGCAGGCTTCCGCTTAGCTGGGGCGGCGGTGCGCCTCGCTTGCGATGAGTGCTCCAGAGGCGCAGGGTTCGCGTGCAGGCGGCGGCCCCGGGTGGCCTGGCTCCGAGAGGACAGCCTGGTGGGGAGGGTGCTGGGCCTGGAAGGCCCCCTGTTGCCCGACTGCCTGGAGCCCCCTTGTCCTCAGCTGTCAGGTGGGTCGGATCCCCACCCCGAGGCCACGTCGCCGTGGTGCGCCGCCGCTTCCGCAGTCTGCCTCTGGCTGATGGGCCACCCGCGGAGAGGAGGCGCCGGGCTGCGACTGGAGGTGAAGGGAAGCTCCCGCCCCTGCGGCAGCACGCAGGCTCTCGGGGTACCTGACCGGGCTGCAGAGTTCCCCGCTTCCCCTCCTCACACCCCTCCTGGTCCAGGGCTCTTGCCTTATGGCCTGGGGACCGCTCACCCTGGCCTGTTGGTTGCGGGGGGGTGGCGAGTGTGGCCGGTCCGGCTGGTCAGGCCTGGTCCCAAGAGGCAGCTCTGTGCTTCCACTCCTGTTTCAGTACCTGTTCTGAGCAGCCGAGCCAGGCCCTGTCGGCTGGCACGAAGCCTGCTCTTAACTTAATGTCTTTTAAATGAAAGCCATGTGCTTTATTTATCGAGGTGATTACTGTTAAGCAGCCCTGATGAAGCAATCCTCCGGCTAGTGGGACGGTGTGGCCGAGAGGCTGGCCTGTGTTGCCCTGCACTGGTCCTGGGCGCACACTGTTCTCCCTCAGCCTCCTCTTCTCTCCTCGCCAGAGCTCACCACCCTTCCCGCCCCAGTGAGTCTGTCCTGGGCCTGCCAAGGAGAGGCCCCAGGGCAGGCGCGCGTGGCTTGGAGCCCGAGACCTGGGCTCACATGCAGTCTGTGGCATCTGGGAACAGTGTAGCCCTGGATGTAACCCCTCTGAACCGCCGACCCTTCACACATGACCTCACCAGAGTGGCTATGAAGCAAAACTGAGGCAACACCAGGGCCCTGGCACATGGCAGGTGGTGAATGAGTGGTGGCTGCTACTAGGGGTACCTGAGTAGGTGTTGGGGGAGGACCTTTTTCTCATCATTTCGGAAGGCATGACACCTGTTGATTCAATTGGAGCGCAGTGGCGTGAGCTTGAAAATCAGCGTTCTGCCCAGGTTTTTTTTTTTCAGGGTGTCTTAGTCTGTTCAGGTTATGACAAAATACCACAGACTAGGTGCTTTATAAACAATGGAAATTTATTTCCCACAGGTGTGGCGGCTGGAAGTCCAAGATCAGGTGCCAGCATGGTTGGGTTCTGCCAAGGGCCCTCTTCCCAGCTGTAGACTGCCAGCTTCTCCCTGTGTCCTCACATGTGGACGGGGCTAGGATGCTCTCTGCAGCCTCCAGTAAGAGCATTCATCCTGTTTGTGAGGGCTCTGCCCTCATGATCTAAGCACTTCCCAAAGGCCTCATCTCCTAGTACGATCACATTGGGGGTTAGGATGTCAACATGTGGCTTTTCATTTCGGGGGGGGGGGGGCACAAACATTCAGACCATAGTGCAGGATGCCTTGTGATCTTTCAGGTCTTCCCCAGTTCCCCAAACTTACAGTGTTCTCTCCTTCTCTGACCCTGCCTCGGTCCCCCATTTCCCTCAGCAGTGCACTGTTTGCCTCTCTCTGAAAGCACCGGATGCTGTGGCCTCACTTGGTGCTCAGGTGTGTCCGTGCCTTCTCTCTTCTGCTGGAAGGAAGAGGGCCTGATCATCAACTCTCCCTTCCCCACCGTGCCTAGCTCGCACCTGGCTCTGGGCAGAGGCTCAGCAAATGCTAGCTTGCTTTGGCCTGTGTTCTGGGGCAGGTGTCATTTCTTATCAGGATGGGGAAGCTGGTCTATGCTTTGTATTGTAGTCTTTGTGTAGGCCACACGGATGATCTTGCTGCACCTTCTCTGTGAATGTTCCTTTCTAGAAGTTCCAATTCTAGAAGTTTCTAGAAGGTTCCAGTTCAAAGTTGTTAATAGTAAAGTGAGCATTTTTCGTGTTTTGTTTACCTCTTCTTAATGGTGTTTGTCTTCTTGGCCTAATTGCACACAGCAATTGTTCATAATCTTTTTGGGAATTCAATGAAGTATAAACTGATTTTAAAAAGCCAGACTACAGGGGAGACCCACATCCCCCTGAACTTGCTCATTTCCCTTTCCCACCCAACCCTCTGAGTGGGGTCTTAGGCCTCACCCTCTGTGGCTCGTGCCCACCAACTGCTGTGAGGGGCTCCTGTTCTTACCAGACCAGCATGGCAGCTCAGGACGTGGGGTCGCTCCCTGAGACCTGCCCAGGTGGTCAGGCCCCTTGAGTCCGGGTAACTGTGGGATTCTGGAGGGGCTTCACTGGCTCTGGCAGGTGGACAGGTGGATTAGTCATTGTTTGGTAACCTGTACAGGATCAGGCAGAGTGCAAGCTATGCTCTGGGCACCCCTGGCCACCACTGTTTGAGGGGGGCAGGAAGACACAGGGTGGGGGATTCCAGGTGTGTCTGGGGCTGGCTTTGTGAGCATGGAGGGGCTGTGGGAGTCACGGAGCTTTGGGGGTGTGTATTCATTGTAAGTGGGTAGGATGGGGCCCTCCCGGCCTTGCCGAGGAGGGAACTGAGGCAGCTGGGGCAACAGACTGGCCTTGTCTCCCGTACCTGGCAGGAGAGTCATGCCCAGGAGATGGGGGAGGAGAGCGCGGGAGGGAGGGGCCTTCTGACTGGTGGTCAGTGGTCAGACGTAGCCTGGGCCATCGGGGCTCCGGGACAGGCAGAGGAAGCCGCACCTGTGAGGCTGGCTGTCTCGGGGCGTGGCTGGCCGTCGTGTGTCTCTGCTCACCCAGTCGCCTGGTGGCGTGGGAGCCTCTCCACGCCTCTGGGACTTTGCTCAGGTGCCTCCTGTCCTGAACCCCCAGCCCTCCCTTCTTCATCGGGTTGACTCTTCTCACCCTTCGCAGTTAGGCTCTGGTGGGCGCCAGTTACGGAAGGAGGCTGTCCCCTACCACCCCGCCCGCGATAGCCCTTCTCCTCTGAGCCCCCCTGTGCTGAAGTGGGCCCCTGTGCAAGCTCCTGGGCGCGGGGCTGTCTGACTTCCTTCTGTGTCTCAGGACATGGTATAGCCCAGGGCCCGGTGCACAGTCAGACCCAGCACGAGCGTGTGCGACGGGCGCAGGTGGGCCGCCAAGCGCCCTGCTCCTTCAGACATTCTGTGAGCGTGCTCTCACACCTTAGGATGTGGCTGGCGACACGGGGGGTCCTTGCCTTCTAGAGAGGCCCCTTGATTTAAATTAGGCCCTCCCTGCACCTTTTCATGCAGGTCCTTTGGACAGAACGTTGCCCAGTCTGAAACCAGCCGGGAGGACCCAGGTGTGTGTTGGAGACGGCTTCCTGGGTGTCAGAGCGATTTCCCGTGTGTTACTGTGCGGAGATACGGACGCTGGTCTGGAGAAGGTGGGAGGGGCTTGGCGTCTCCCTCTCGCCTTATGCAGAGAGGGAGGGTGGGGCTGCAGTGGCCACTTGATCTGCCCGGAGCCCCCAGCTGGTGAGCAGTGCCTGGCGCTGCTGCTCAGCCTGTCTGGTAAGCATCCCGGCCCCTGCCCATCGCTCACCCTCAGAGTCCTGCCCATCGCTCGCCCTCGGAGTCCTGCCCGGGTCTCCTGATCCTGGGTTCCACAGGGCTCTCCCTGACCCCGGCTTCCACGGGCAAGGCTTTCCGTGTCTCTGAACCTCAGTGTCTCGTCTGTAAGGTGGGCAGGGGCGTTCTAGCCCTAAGCGATCTCCCTAGCTCTCTTACGGGCATGTTGACATTGGCCGTGAGACGTTGTAAAACACGTGTTCTTTGCAGACTTTTCCTGAGTGGGAGGGTAGGAGACGGGGGGGTGGGGTGGGTCTTGAAGCCATTGTTCATCTCTTTCTGGGATAGCGTCCCGAGTCCTGCTTGCCGACTCAGCGTTGCCCCTCTGGGAGATAGTGGTTCATTTCCCGGCCTCTGCCCCAAGCCAGGCTGCACCTGAGGACGCGGGGCTGTGGAGGCGCCCAGGTTCTCTCAGGTGTCTCCCAGCATCGGTATTGGTATTGCACAGCTGCCGCCACGTAAGGGGTGGGCGCCCTGCTGGAGTCCACCTCCCTTCTCTTACTTAACCTCAGAGCGATCCGTCCCGTGAGGAGGGAGGGACTTTTCCCGAGGAAGGGCTTTCCCAGGTGAGGATGCTAAGCCCAAAGCAGGTTCAGCGCTTGCTCAGAGCCGCGTGAGCCCGAGGTGGTGGAGCCAGGTGGGAGTAGGTCTCTCTGACTTGGAGGGTCTGTGCCCTCGTGCCTGTGAGGCCTGTTTGTTTTGGTGGTTTGTTCCAGGCCCTCCAAACAGGGGGTGCTCTGGGAGAGCTGGGGTCCCCCCAGGAGGGCGCCCACGGTGCCCCGGTGCCCTCCGCGGCCTCATGTATCCTCTTCCCCTGGTCACCAAGTGGTGTGAGAAGCGCAGGGGAGCCTCAGCCTGCTCGGGGCGGAGCTCTCGTGTCTCCTCCACATTCTGCCCTGAGAACAGCCAGGAGCCCCTGTTGAGGGTGTGGGGTCTTTGAGGACCGTGGTGTTTGGGGCTGCACTTCCCTCCCGTGGCCGCAGGTACGGGGACAGGGCCAGAGGAACCTGGAAAGGCCATGCAGTCCTGGCCCCTCACATCACCTGTGTGGAAGCGGGCTCAGAGAGGCAGGGACTCGCTCAAGGCCGCACAGCTAATCAGTGCACAGGGGTCTTGGGGCCAGGTCTCCGGTCCACACCGCCTCCCTGTCTGCTGTCTGCTCTGTTTGTTCTGAAGCCAGTTCTCGGGCTGCGCTGGTCTCTGTGCGCGTGTTTGTCTTTTGTTTTTGTGCCCAGCCTGACACATTTTTCACGTCACCCACCTGTGACTGCGCTGCAGGCGCCTGTGTTTTGTGTACGTGGAACGGCCTTGCTTCCCGCCCCTCCGAGCAGCTGCTCCAGAATCCGGCTGATCGGGCGCCTCGGGTGCCGGCCCCAGCGCCCCCGAAAGCTCCCACCGCCCCTCTGCCTGCCCTGCTCCGCCCACGCGGGGCCTCGAGGGGGCTGAGCCTGTGCGTGTGTGGACACGTGTGTGGTGGGGGTATAAGGATCCCTCTCTGTCTCCTGCCTGGGTCTGCACCCCGTCACACCCAGGCCTGCTGTGCCACGAGGATCTCTGGGTGCCGGGGGTGGGCCCCCCGTTATGTATGTGAGCTGATGTGCATGACGCAGTGGGCGCCCTGCTGCCTCTTCTGAGTTACCGTCCACTCGCCCCACCTGGAGAGCCCACTCTCCCTGGAGGCCTGTTGCCGGGGCCGGTCTTTTGATGCCTCTGCTCTCCCCTGCACGGCCTGCAGTGCTGGGGAAGCTGCCAGGTGGGCAGCCTCGAGGGCAGGCTCCGTGTGGGCTTTCCGTCCCTCTCGGTGCAGCACGGCCTGGGCGTGGGCAGGAGCTTCTCGAGTGAGCGAGGTGTCGGCTACAGGTGGGCCTGGGCAGGTTGCAGGCTGCCGCATCCCTCTGGGAGGCAGTGGGTATTGTTTGCCTTCTCTGATCTCCTTCCTCATCTGCACAGGGGGCACAACACCACACCCACCGCGAGATGCTGTTGGGGGGTGAAATGAAGATGACTTAGCGTGTCTAAAGGACCGGTCTGTGCCCAGCACGTGGTAGGGGGTCTGCTGTGGACCTGGGGCACGGCGGCCCCATCTGCCGTGAAGGCCGTCCAGGTCTGCCTCCTGCCCCCCAGCGGCAGTACCCTGCCTGGGTCCACCCCCAGAATACGACCTCATGGCCCTGCCCTGCTGGTCTGCGCCTGCTCGTCGGGGGTCCCGGGTCAGATCCTGGTGCAGGCGGCCGTGCCCCAGCCTGGGCTGTGTGAGCCGGCCACGTGGACCCTCCGGTTTGTCTTATAAAATAAAAGAGCAAGTTCGGCACGGAGGTGGCCTGGCCCGCACACTTTATTACATTTGGTGTGTGTACTGAGTAAGAGGCAGATGGTGACGGAGCCCTGGGGTTGGCTGAGCAGCATCACGTCCTGTGGTCCCAGCTCCCTCCCAGTGGGAAAGGGATGCGCTTTCTGCTCAGGAGAGCGGCTCTGGGGAGGAGACACGATGTGGGAGTGCCCTGGAGGGAGGCGGGCCTGTGCCCGGTGGTTGTCAGGGCGAGAGGCTTGCGTTTCGGCGGCTGATGGTTTGTTTTAAGGTGAGTTCAACCTGTGGTCAGTGTCGGGTGAGACGTTGGTCTTGGGTCTCCGCGGTGGGGCACTCATCGTTACAGTGATGCCTGAGTCTTGGCCAAAGTCTCAGATTCCTGATCGCCTGCCCGCGTGGGGTCCGGCTGTGCTGCAGGTCCCTCGGCCAGGAGCGGGTGATGGACGGGGCACGGGATGCCCAGCTACACGCGGCCCAGCCGCGGGGGCGCGGGTCACCTGCAGTCTACAGTGGAAGGGGCTTCCTGGTGGGAGCTTGTTTCCGAGCCTCACTTCTTCCACGTGTTCCCCTCTAAAACCCAGCCTGGCTAGTGACTCCCTTCAGCTGTGGAGACTGGACGGTTCACTAGTTCACTGAGTGTGGTGAGCAGTTTGTGGAGCAGGTGAGCTGTCAGGGAGGTCGGTTGCTTTTACTTGTCTGTTCTTCTGACCCCCAAGCAGCTTTTGCTTGGATCAGAAACATGAGCCACTGAAGTTAGTCACCCGCACGGCTCTCCGAGTGTCCAGGACTCTGAGAGCAGATGCAAAATGAGAGCATTTCTCTTTGCTGCAGGGAACGCTGGGTCTCAAGCCCCTGGTTCTGGGAGGTGAAATAGGACCTTGCTGTGATATGGCAGCATCTGGAATGGATTTCTGGAAATCTTTGGGGGATCTTTTAGAACCTGGAAAAATGCGAGGGAGTTCTTGCCGCCCCGTGAGCGTCTTTAGCTCTGAGGAATCGGAGTCCTCGGCCTTGAGAGGCATGTGAGGAGGAAGGGCTTAAAGCTGGGCAGGCGGGAGCCGCGACAGCAGCCCCTTCACGCCCGGCTCCTACCAAGAGTGTGAAGCTGTAGGTGGGATGGGCCGTCCTCGTTTGTCCAGGTTCCCTTCCAGCCTTGTCCGCTGGCTGGGTACCTCTTGTGTCGCCGGGGAAGGGGTTTTCTGCTCATTTCACTTAATATGGGACCCACACGTGGTGGTGCATCTCATAAACATCTTCCCATTTTCCTGTCTCATCTTGCCTTTATTGTTTGTATGGCTGTAGCATAAGTTACTGTCCTATTTCTTTTGTAAGCATGTCTGTAATTTCCTGATTTTTCACCCCATAAATAACACCACAAAGAACATCTCTGTATATTTTTTTTTCCTTCTTCTTTTGAATTGTTCCCAGAAACACTTCCTTGACTCCTTACAAGGAACACTTTACAATCCTAAATGGTCCTGTGTCTACACATTAATATTAGAAAATTAGGACCCAGCAGTGATGCTCCTCAAGCTCTCTCTCTTGGCTTTCTGTTATTACAGGGCTTGAGGGCTAATTTAAATCGCACAGCCTTGCTTTCTCTCATCTAATTAGTATTTTATTTAAAAAAGTTGTTTTAAACAACAAGGATTTACTGCATAACACAGGGAACTGCATTCAATATCTTGTAACAACCTACAATGGAAAATAATCTGAAAAAAAAAACAAAAACCTGAATCACTTTGCTGTCCACCTGAAACTAACACAATATTGTAAATCAACTATACTTCAATAAAATTTTTAAAATATTTTATTCTTATACATGAGATTATGAAGTGTCAAAATTAGAAAAATTGAGAAAAATAAGATACCTATTTTCCTGTTATGTAGGTTAGATAGGGGGCTAACATTTTGCTCCATTTGCTTAGATTCTTTTTTTTAAAGAAAGAAAATGTTACAGGTATAGCTAAAGCCCACCTTTTCCCTCCCCGCTGCCCCAACAGTGTTCACTATCACACACAAGGAGGTGGTGTGTGTTGTGGAATTTGTTTTTGTACTTTTAGCACATACATGTGTCCTTGCACACACACGTATGTACCTATGTATAAATGTATGTTTTACCGCTTTGTGTATCTTAAACCGTTATATAAATGCTCGCATTATATACCCTTTTGCTGTGTCTGTTTTCCCGTGACGTCATGGCTTTGAGGCGTGCTCCTGTTGATACGGGCAGTCTTGCTTGCACATTTTAACTGCCGTGTAGGATGTCGTTGTGGGGCGATGTCAGCTTATCCGTTTTCCCTGTGAGAGGTGGCTGGGTTGCCCCCACTTTGTCATCACACACATTTCTCAGTGAACATCTGGGCGCACATCTGCATACACACATGTGCTTGAGCATCTCCGGCCTCCACACCTGGAGGGGCCTGTCCTGGTCCAGGGTCTGCGCGTCTTCCCTAGAGCAGGGGTCCCTGGCTCTCTCCGAGTGCTGCTGAGCGGCTGGAGCAGATGGCCTTTTCCTGGTGTGGGTCCGGCTGCCTTTGTGACAGGAGGTGGAAACTTGAGGGCAATTTGGGGAATAGGAAAGGAGGGAAGCTTTGAGGCAGACTTTAGTGTTTCTTGGCGCCTCTGTGAGCTCTCTGCTTGTGTGGAGGCTTGACCCAGCATTCCCCAACGTTTTTGAATCTCTGTAGGGGAGGGTGTCTCCAGCTACAGGGGGAGTGCCTTGGTCTGGGAGGCGCGGGGCCTGGCTTTGGGGCTGGCTCCCCCAGTGACTGGTCGTGGAACCTGGGGAGAGCCCTGCCCGCCTCACGGGGCCCCACTCTCCCTCCCTGAGACGTGAGGGGTCGAATCTGTGACTCGCACATATGGCCTCTTGGCTCTGTCCGTGTTGCTCACGCACGTTGGCTTTTGCGACTGGAAGAGGGATCTCCGCTGCTCTAGCCACGGCTGCTGGGCCTGAGCCGTGGGCCCCCGGCAGGCCGGGGTGGAGGCTGGCGGCTGCCTTGCAGGGCAGCAGAGGCCTGGCGCTCAGCGATGCCCTGGCTGTCCCCCAGTAGAATGGTCCGTGCTCCCCGACAGCCTCAGATCCCAGGGCTTGAGGCCAGAGCAGATTCATGCTGACAGAGGGGAAGCCGAAGGTCGCTGCTGGGCCTGGGGGACCTCACCGAAGCCAGAGGCAGAGGGGCGCTGCTGTCTTTCCAAGGCCCGTGTGCGCCCATGCAGCATTGCGGCCGTGTGAAGCCTCCATGGAACCAAAACGTCCCGTGTGTGTGAGAGGCGCCCGCACTGTCCCGGGACATCGGTTCACACTGGGTGTGTCCGTGGGCAGAGGAATAGTCAAAACCCCTGCCCTTGTGGAGCATACCTCCTGGCAGGAAGAGGTGTGAGCGAGCCGGTAATACGCGTCTGCTCTGCTGCCTGGGACACCGAGTAGTAGGGGCTCGGGGGTTAGGGTTCATTTCATCTTTTTGTTGTTCCTTGAGAAGCAGGTGAGTAAGTGGTACCGCGTCCTCAGAGGCGATTCAGGATGTTAGCGTGAGGCGGGTGCGGGCTGTCACGATCTGCAGTTGGGCAGACAGGGGCTCTGTCACCGAGAAGGTGGCACTGGAGCAGAGGCCTGGAGGAGTGAGGCAGCTGGCCCGGCAGCTGCAGGAAGGGCGTATGGGTGGAGGTGCCTGGCATGTTTGAGGAGCCGCAGGGGGCCAGTGGCTGCAGTGGAGTTGCGGGGGGTGGGCTGGGGGGGGAGGGCGGGATAGGAAGGGGGCAGGCCTGGCGGGGGGAGAGCAGGTCCAGGCCAGTCCCAGGGAGGGTCCTGGCTTTGCTGGAGTCGTGGGAGGGGCCGCTTCCGGGTTGTGAGCAGAGAAGGATCGCTCTGGACAGAAAGAACGGGAGACCAGTGTCCTACCCCAGAGGGGCAGGTGGAAGCTGGGGGGCTGGGGAGAGGTGGGGGGGATGCTGGGCCCATCCAGGAGAGGGGTTTTCCACATGAGAGTTTATTCAGACACGGGCTTGTGGCCTCGAGAGGGCTGTGAACGAGATGCAGCTCTCGGCGGAGCTGGGCTGTAGCGTGCTCACGCAGTGTGGCTCTGCCCCTCGTCTAGGGGATAAAGTGGCAAAGGGGGGTGAGGGCAGGCCACGGAGGTTGTTCACATTCTGGAATCAGAAAGGTCTGGGCTCAAACCTGGGCCTCGGCCATCCACCAAGTCCCCTGGGACGGGTGGCTCCACCTCTCCGAGCGGCCATGGCTGCCTCCTTCCTGGAGGGCGTGGTGTTTGGTGAGGGTCGGATGGACCCGTGGTTGTCCACGTTGCTGTCTGACCCTCGTTTCCTCTTGTTCCTTTGGGGTCCCGTGATGAGCAGGTGCCAGGGCCTCGCGTGGCAGGGCTCAGAGCAGTGCTGGGAACGGGACGTGGCGGGCGGCCTGTCTTAGCTTGAAGTTAAGGTGGGGACGTAGTGGACAAGCTGCGGACGGGGAGTCGGGAGACCCAGGCCTGACGTCATCGTATGTGACCTTGGGGAAGGCGGGGACTCAGCCTGTGGACACCTCCTGGCCGCCGGGTCTGTGCGCGGCATCTTAAACACATCATCTCACCCTCCAAGGGAAGTGATGGACGTGAGCAGTGTCCCCAGAGGCGGACCATCGACGGTTTCCTTCACGGTTTTTGCCAGTATCCTAGAACCACCTGCCGCATTAGCTGCTTAATACGTATTTTAAACTGACTTTTTTTTTTTTTCCTTAGCTTCTTCTTAGGTGGTATCTGTGAAATCGTAGTTCTAAAGTGTTTTTAATTTTTCGAGTGTTTTATGTATCAAAATAAGTCTGTGAGCATTAAAGTGGTTGGTCTCTTTGCCTCTTTAGGAGTCCCTTTTGTACCCCTCCAGAGGTGTGTACCGCATCTCGGGGAGCATTGGATGAGGGGGTTTCAGGAAACCTAGGAGAGCAGGCAGCTCAGAAAATGACGGACACTGTCCTGGCTGGCTAGTCTGAGCTCAGCAGGGTGCTGTGGGGGCCACGGATCCCCTACTTGGGTACCCACTGTGTCCCCATCCCAGAGGGCCAGGAGGAGAGTGGGCTAGTATGGACAGAGGAGGGGGTGTGGGAGGCCTGGCTGAAGCCGCCTTCCTGCCTGCCCAGTGGAAGCAGGAAGCTGGCTCAGTGTTCCTTGGGAGATCATAGGTCATGGAAGAGGACCACATAAAATAGGACAAATCAAGGAATCTGGTGAAGAAGACCTGATAGCCCTACAGCCACCCGACTCCTTGGTGGGTGGGCAGGCTGGGACACGTGCCCCCAGATTTCACAATAAGTCCTTATACTACAGGGTCACTACTCTCTTTCCATCTCTTCTCCCTTCCCTACTTGCTTTCTCTTTCATACCTTTTCTTTTCTTTGGGGGTGGAAAACATTATTTTGTAGAAAACTGGCTCCTACTCTCAGGAGAATTCAGTATTAAATCTAAAGAACTCAAACCTCGTAATTTATAAAAGAGGTGAATTAAGGAATGACTATACCCACTATGTACAGATTACTTGAGATCACTAAACAGATTCTTTAGTGAGTGCTGGGAAAGGTAGGGAGTGACTGGGTGCACTGAAGAATGACTGCGGTGGGATCACTTGGGGTGGCTTTTAAATGAAGAGTCCTGAGCCTCATCCCAGACCCTGACTCAGCGTCTGGGGTCAGGACCCAGGAGTCTGCATTTTTACCAGACTCCCCAGCGAGGGCCCGCACACACTGAAGACGGGGGACCCCGGGTCCAGACCGCCCTCCTGGCAGCGTGGCTGGAGCTCGCAGGCTTGCTGGACACAGGCCCCCTGCGGAGGTTGCTCGGCCCTCGGTCACCGCCCGTCCAGGGGGCCTTCTCCACAGGTGCCAGGCCTGTTGCTCTTATGTTCTGTTTCCTTCTCGTCCTGTCCGACCCCGGTCATACCGAGGTTTTGGGGGACGGGAGTGCGGCCCATCTCGCCTGAAATGTTGGGCACCTTGTAGGAGTCCCAGAACGTCAGCTGCACGTCTGGTCATGCGGACGCTGCTGATGGAGCCGTAGGTGTGAGGTGGGCCTGGGGGCAGGGAAGGAAGCAGACGAGGTCGCCCTGTAGTGAGGGCGCTGGGAGGGGCGGCCGCTTTTGTGCTGTCAGCGAACTGGGTCCTGAGAATGGTGTTGGAGATTGCTTTGGACGTTAGGGGGGCCGGCTTCTCTCTTCCTCTTCAGCTGCTGGTGGGTCTGCCTGACAAAAACGGATTGTATCTAGGACAGCTTGCAGAAGGTGAACGAGAGGGTGAGTTGCATGGAGGGGGCAACCTGTGGACTTACCGTTTCCTTTTCTCATAAAAACTGTGCATCAGTTGTGATTTTTAGTTTTTTCGTTTAAAACTAACACATGTGCAGCGTTTTTCACTCATCCTGGGAGATGTTTGTTTGCAAAGGAGCTGAAGTTACTGGACGGGGACAACAGGCAGCCGCTGGTAACTGATAGTGTTTTTAGGACTTGATAGTGATTTGAACACAAGAGACGAATATATCTCTCCGTTGCTCTGCCCATCCTCCGGTCCGTCATCTGTCTGCAGCTGCTTTGTCCAGGAAAACTTTGTTGAAGGAGAGACCTTTGGTATCATTTCTGACATAAAGTTAAAAGCTAGAACATCGTTACCCTGAGGCCGCTGCAGGTTGGGTACAGGACTTAATAGGCAGCTGCTCTGCTTCTGACAGAGTGAGACGTTGCAGCCCAGCGGCCGGACAGTCTGCTCAGCAGGCTCACGTGAAAAGAAGACCCACATTCCTGAAGGTTTAGGATAAGTCCCATGTGGAAGAAGCGCCTCTCCTTTGGCAGAAGAGCCAGGATGGAAGCGGGGAAGCACATGACAGGCCCGGGAGAGATCCTGGGGTCAGAAAGGCGCCTCCGGGCCTGCAGGGCGCCCGCTCTGCGTCCTGGGGCAGGCTGCCTTGTCACGCCTCCTCTCTGGACACCTTTATCTCTGCTCATCCATTTGCTCGTTCCTTCCTACAGCAAGCAGTTGCTCAGCTCCTACCAGGAGTGAAGCACTTTGCCAAGAGCTGGGCACTTAGCCATGAGTAAGAAAGACCAAGCCCCCCCCCCCCCCCGCCCCCATGGTCCCTCATAGGCTGGTTGGGGCCTGGGGAGCGACAGCAGTGCATGACTCAATACTGAAAAATTAACATGTCAGGTGCTGAGACACGCTCTGGAGAAGATAAATCTGGTAACGGAAGAGCCAGAACTAGTTGTGTGTCGGTGGGGTGGGGCAGTAGCTTTTTCTGGTGGGGACTCTCCAGGAGGTGACATTTGAACCGGCGCCGGAAGAGCTGGCAGGACCTAGGCATGCCGTGATTCTGGGGGAGCGCCTTCTGGACAGAGGGAGAAGCTGGTGCAGAGCCCCTGAGGCGTGGAGGCCTTGGGCGTGTTTGCGGATTTGAAAGGCTGCCAGTCTGTTCGCAGGTGTCTCTTTCCGGCGTGGAAGTATGCTTTCACATGCCTCGGGCCCATCAAGGAGAAAACAGACTTTTTTTTCTCCAGGAAATCATTTTCCCTCCAGCTCTTGCTGGAACGGATTACGGAGAGCACACAAATGGGGAATGCGTTTGTGGGAGGGACCAGCCGGGGGGGGTCCGCTCGGTAACCCCCACCCCGGCTGGAGTGCTGCAGAAGCCAGGCAGCTCTGCTTATTGCTGTGTCGCATCCTGGGCTGTTTATTACAGAAGGCGTCCTTTGTGTGAAATCTAGGTATTCTTGCATGGGAAAGGTCATCTCGCTATCGTGTAACGGGGTGAAAATGTCAACGGTCCTTTTTTGAGCTCCTGCGACACGTCTCGCAAACACCTGGGAGACCAGCACCATGATTTTCTCATTTTGTAAATGAGGTGGTGTGGGTGTTTTGACCAGGGCTGCCAGGGGATGAAGTGGTGGAGTTAGCATCTAACCCAGAACTGCCTGCCCCAGCCCCAGCCGGACTCCCCAGCACAGGTGTGATTCCTCACAAAACTGGTACCCGCAGAGCAGGGTGATCGCTCTGGGGGCGGCACGTTTGCCAGCCCCCTGGGGGATGTTGCTGTCAGCACTTTTCTGCCGCGTCCAGATGTTGGCACCGCAGCCCTCCTGCCCAGTGCCCGGGGCAGCCCCTTGGGAGAAGCGGACCCCTGTTTGCTGTTCCTGCAATGTGTGGGTCCCCGTGATTTGCGTAGGCGTCTCGGAGCATTTTGCTGTCACTCTTCCTCCAAGAGCTCCTCCAGGGACAGCTGAGCACAGGGAGGAGACGTGGCCGTCCCGTGGCCCTGTGCCTGCGGCTGGAGGAGCCGCTGCTCTTCAGGCAGGCCTGGGCGTTTCCTGGAAGCCTGGCATCTCCCTTTGCGCAGGGCCAGCCGCACCACCGCCCTTCTTGGCTCCGAGAGCTCAGTGTGTCCTGACTCCCAGTGGGCATGCCAAGTGATACCTGAGTTCTCTATAGCAAGTTGAGCTACAGCTTGGCATGGCCCGTGTCCCCGGTGGACGTTTAGAGGAGTGGCGGTCTGGCTCGTCAAGCCTGTCTGTGCCGATGAGACCAGGGCTGGAGCTCTACCCCTGCCGGGCACCAGGCTTTGCCGTTCTGGGTGCTGTGGCCTCCCGTGGAGGACGTGTTGAGAAGGTGCTGTGCGTGGTGGTTGCGAGGCAAGCTTCCCTTCTCCCCCCCCCTTCCCCAAGCTGTTCTTTGCAAGAGAGATGAGTCTTTCCAGTCTCGTATTTTACAGGGCACTCTCTCAACTACATGCTTTATTTTGAACAACAAAGTACAGCTTGAGACCACCTTCGCCAGAGACAGCTTCAGTCGTTACTGAATGTGAGTGCTTCTAGGACTGACTGGACAACATTCATTAAAGGTAAAAGGAAGCAAAGAAATTTAGCCCCGATTGAGCCACTGTTTTTGGGATTTTGACCTCTTAATTATAAATGTGGAATATGGATATAAGCAAGCCTTTTAAAGTGGCTACAAATATCTGGTTATAGGCTGATGAAAACCCAAGTGCCTTAATGATATCAACGTGGGTTCTCATGGGTTGGGATGGGTACATTTCCGATGACAGCATCCTACACAGATATTTGAGGGGCTGTACCCAAAACGTCTTGACTAGATGATGAGGATGACGGGTTTTGAGTGACTCAGCTTGCCTTTGGGGTTGATGAAGACGTTCACATCGGGGAGGGATGTGCAGGGTTTGGAAAAAATCAGTTGTAAGCTAGGTTGGGGGTGGAAATGGTGAATGGGAATTTAAATATGTATGAATTAATAAAAGTTACAAGTAATGATTTGGCTTTTAACTCTACATCCCTAAAACAGTATACTCAGTTGGCGTAAGCCGTTGCCTTGGATCTTCTCTTTGGTTGGTTGCCTTCAATACTGGAGTCACCTTGTGGTCCTGGGCTTCTCGGTAATGTGGGACTTCTTCCTGCAGCCTCTGAAGTGGGGGCTTGAAAAGGAGGAGGAACAGAGGGAGGGGTGCCATGTTCTCTCCCCGCTTCCTCCTTTTTCCCTCTCTTTCCATCACTCTTGCTTCGCTTCCCCCTGCCAGGCATCAGCGCCTGGCTGGGCTGGTGGCTTCGGGGAGTGCCAGGCTCCAACCCTGCCCTCAGGAGACCGTGGTTTGCAAACCTGTTTTAGACGCTGGCAGGCCAGGGTGTTTTGATTCACACTTGCCGTGTCTGTGGTTTGCTTTTTGCCGCAGAAAGTGTGTTCCATGGAACATTAATTTATCTTTAAGTAGATTTATTATGCGACGTGTTCACTGGAGCGGGCTCTGCTGTACAGCGTTTGGAACAGCGTAGCTGGTACAGCTTGTCCTCATAAATCTATTCGTGCTGATGGGATGTCATTGTCTCCTGTGACGCTTTGGGGTGAGGTGGCGGCCTGGGTAGGGGAAGAAGCGGGGTGGAGCTCCCGCTCTCTCGCGCAGCTCGGTGGTGCAGGTCCTGCTCCGAGTGTGTGTGTTTCCTCATGTCTGTGCTTTCTTTTCCTTTTTAATGAATACAGCGGCTTCCATTTCTGAGGGCCTTCTTGTCAGCTTCCAGCTTCTTGTCCAATTCCAGCTTCCAGCAGTGGTTGGAGATGTCATGAGGCTCAGAGGGAGAGGCTGGCTCACGAGTGAGGACTGGTCTGTGAACAGAGGGCACTCAGGGGACCGAGGAGGTGGGGGAGCGGGGAGCAGGCTGCTAACACTTAGGCATAAGTGCAGCGTGGCGAGCCCTGAGCTAGGCGTTTTATCTGCTTGTCCCAGGTGGACCTTACAGCCTGGGAGGGAGGGGTCATCACCCCTGTGTTATCCACGAAGAAACGGAGGCTCAGTTGTGGCTCCGAGAGGCCTGGTAACTTGTGCAAAATGCAGCTCGTTTGGTTCAGCGAGCCCATCCTGATGGCCTGGGGTTGGGCCCGGGGCCCGGGGCAGGCACAGCCACTGGCCTCCGGGAGTGTCCTGTTCAGCGGATGCAGAAACAGGCCCAGCGGAGGAGACACACAGGGAGGTGGAGCCCCCTCCCTGTGCCGCAGGGTGTGCAGGGCAGCGAGACGCATTGTGGGGTCCGTGGGGAGGCCGGAGGGGGTGTCTGAGCAAGGCTGGAAGACTGGATGGGGGTTTAACCCGGCAGGCGGTGGCTGGGTAGACGCGTTCCAGACGTGTGAAGAGCAGGTCCAAACACGTAAGGACGTAGGACAGCAGGGTGTGGTGGGCAGGGCGCGGACTGCCTGGTTCGGTTCTGCCCAGTCCCCGGGGGAGGGGAGGGCCGAGGGCCAGGCAGAGCCGCTCGTGCGGGGCCTTGTGGGGGCATTTGGGCTGGAACCCAGGGCACTGAGGAACCACTGGACGTTGGAAGCCAAGGAAAGAGAGGAGTGAATTTTTGTATTTGGAAAATTACTCTAGGGGCGCAGCAGAGGAGCAGCCGGGGCAGAGCTGTGGGAGAGGGCAGAGGTGAGGGGCCTGCTTGGGGGCTCCTCGGGCACTGCCCCCACCTGTCACTCCTCCTGCGGGCGGGGCCACCGAGAGCGCAGGCAAGCCCTACAGGGGCCTCGACGGCCGCTCCTCTCACCGTCGGCGCCCAGCTCAGGCAGGCTCCCGGCCCTCGCGTCCGGGTATCGGCAGCTGAGCAGCTCGTGGCTGTGGCGCAGGCGCGTCCTGTCCTGCTAGCCGCCGGGGAAGCGGGGGGTGGGAGGTCATCCGATCTCTTGTGAGGGTCGAAGAAGGAAGGGGGGACCGTCCGGGCTCTGGCCTGGATGCGTTCATTGAGCGCCTCTTGTGTGCAGTAGAGCGTGCTTCAACCTGGTTTCCAATCCCTGGGCGCAGAGCTTCCTCCAGGCTGCCCCAGTGTGAAGTCCAGAAGCAGACTGGGGGCTGCTCCCGTTCCCCGTGCTGGCTCCCACTGCCCTTCCACTACACCGCCCCCGCCTGCACACCCTCGCACGTGGCGTCCCCGGCCCTGGCGCCAGCCTCTGCCGACTCCCCGCTGCTCCTGGTCCCTTCGCTCTTTGGGTGCCACGCCGTGTGCTTGTGGGTCCCCTGGTCGTGGGTCAGTCTGCGTGTGTGCCAGGTGCCTGGCTGGGGTACTCACTGCTGCCGCTTCCTGTGCCCTCCTGCAGGTGGTCTTCCACGACGTCGGCGTGCTGACGGACAAGCTCTTCCCTGTCGTGGAGGCCATGCAGAAGCACTTCAGTGCCGGCTCCGGGACCTACTACAGCGACTCCATCTTCTTCCTCTCGGTGGCCATGCATCAGATCATGCCCAAAGGTAACCGGAGCTGTGGGACAGTAGCTCCTGGGGTGTGACTTTGCACCTGTTTTCCTGGCCCCAGTACTGCTGGTGCCCTGCATAAGAGATAAGAGCTCCACTCCAGCACGGGGGAGGTGGCGAGGGGGCCAGCCAAGCCCTCTATGGGCAGAGCTTCCTGGCAGAGACTCCAGGGCAGGGCCCTGGGCTGCCCAGCTCCTGGGGTCCATTCAGAGTTCACAGTGTGAGCTGTGCGGTGTGGATTCCCTGGATCGGGGCATGTGGGCTCCAGCCCTGACTCTGTGTCTTACATGCAGCCCCCCTGGGACTCAGTTTGCTTATCTGTAAAATGGCAGGTTGGACGAGATGACCCTCCATCCCAGTCTGTGATCTTGCTCTTTCTGGTTTGAACCTGTACTTATCTGACTTTAAAATATCAAATCGATAGATGTTAAAGATGCAAATTATGACTTATTGGGAGTTTTTCTGAAACTCTGATGCACAATTCAGGTATTTTCTGGGCTTTGGTCCCTGCAGGGCAGAAGAGCTGTGATTGCCTGGTCTTGTGTGGAGGTGCTGGCAGGTTATCCTCGGACTAGAAGCCTTGAAGGGGGCAGGGGCCTCATTCGTGGCGTGTCCCAGGCTACCGGGGTTCTTTCCTTCCAAGTGGCCCACGATTGGCTCTGGAACCCTGGGTCCCGCCCCCGGCCCATTTCTGGCCGCAGTGACCCGTGAGCTGAGAGTCTTAGGGGTGTGGGGGAGTTCTGGGGTCTTGGGGTAGCGGCTATCCAAAGCGTGACTAGTTGAGTTTCCTGCAGTTCCCAGGTCCGACAGGACCCGGCAGCCTAGGGGACAGCCAGGCCACTTGGTGGAGGCCCGCTGCTCCAGCAGCCTGAAGGTGGAGAGGAGTCGGCAGCACCACCGTTCGAATTCCTAGTGAAGTAGGAACTCGGGAGTCGGAGGATGGGGCTGGGCTCCTGTTGGCCGGTTGTCATAGCACTGGAAAATCTAGCCCATCCATTTTGGCTGGGACTTTGTCTCCATAGGGCAAGTCCCTGCACCACAGAGGCCTCTGAATGTTCTCTTAGCTGTAAGGCAGAGGCTCAGGGAGCTTCAGTGAGTGCAGGTCTGAAGGAGACAGGGGATGAACTCACCTAAAGGGCACGGGGAGGAGAGCGAGCATTTGTGATTCTGTACGGAGACCAGGTGCAGCTCCGTCAGCTCCCCGAGTTCCCTCCATAGCCCTGGAGGTTACGTGGGAGAGCTGACTGAGGAGCTGAGTTATTTCTCTCCCCTTGGGTGAGCAGGTGTGATTTCTCTGGGCAGGCCCTGTGCAGGTGCTCTGGGCATCTCAGATTGGAGGAAGGTGTGGTTCCTTCTTGCGTGGATTCCAGGGGAGGTGACAGACGTGGCTGCTGGTCCCAGCTCTGCCACTAACCCCTGTGTGCCTTTGCTGAGGCCTCAGTTTTCCCCACCTAGAAATGAGGGGGCTGGTCTAGTGAAGAGTCCAGGGTTACAGGAATCTCCTACGGGATTCTGTAGTTCTGGGGAGCAGAAGGAAGAGGGGTTCTACCCTTATCCTGCTCTCTCTCCCACCCCCACCTCACTTTTAGCAGTGCATCTTGATTGCTGTGTAGATCAGGCTTGGTTCTAGGGTTCTGTTTGGTCAAGAGGTTTTGTGGTTAAACTAGCACTTTGAAATGTCTTCACTAGGTGGGCCTTAAGGGCTGCCCAGTGCTGTGGTCCGGCAAGTACGACGGGCCTTGAATGAAGCTCTGTGACAGAGGAACCGGCAACGGAGAGCAGGAGATCTGGAAGGAGGTGTGCCTGACCTTCCTTTCCCTCCTCCTGCCTCCCTTCCTCATTAGCTGGTAGGTCTCTGCCCGTGATGTGCTAAACTCTAGGCCAGGTTATGCTTTGGAGCAGCCAGAGGCAGGGGAGTGTCAGGACAGAGAAGGTACTTCTGCCTCACAGCACTGGCGAGGACCAGGCTGTGAACTCTAAGTGCAGATGACAAGAGGTGGGGGCCCAGGCCGCCGCCCCTCTGCCGCGCCGGCTCTGCCCTCCCCGTTGTCCGGCCTTGCCCCCGGGGCCATGTCCGCAGAGAAGAGGCTTTGCCTGGAGTTTTGCGGTCCAAGCAGTAGATCAGACCATAGGTGTCCCTCCAAGTGGT
This sequence comes from Hippopotamus amphibius kiboko, assembly GCF_030028045.1. Classification (NCBI taxonomy): domain Eukaryota; kingdom Metazoa; phylum Chordata; class Mammalia; order Artiodactyla; family Hippopotamidae; genus Hippopotamus; species Hippopotamus amphibius. Next base: position 169,021,657 of record NC_080191.1, on the reverse strand, counting down.
CCGTGGGCTCTGAGGGGCCGCTGTCAGGAGCTGGGGAAGGAGCCGTGTGAGATGTGCGGACCCAAGCACGGACTCTTTTCTTGGGTTCTTTAGGTGAACGCTGTGCTGCCAGACGTTCATTTTTACATCCGCCCAAAGTCCTCTTCCTAAGAGGCACGTTATTAGGAGTTACTAAAGTTTGATAATCATAAAATAAAACGAGCCGTCCTGGAGTTCCCGCGGAGTTTGGCTCTTTCCCTGGAGCAGTCTGGCTGCTGCACAACACTTGGCAGTGCTGCAGGGCTCCTACCCGGCAGGTCCTCTGGGGCTCCTGCCGTTTTCGGAAGGATGCTCTGTTTCCCAGCGCAGTGAGCGCTGCTGAGTCGGCATCTTTGCTGCCTGCTTGGTGCTCATTGTTTTCATTCATGGAAATCGCTGTTGTTTTGTGCTTTGTTGATGGTTTTGCTCTTGTGTAATTGCTGCATTCTTGCTATTTTGGTTTATTTTGTTTCTTTCACAGTGTTCTTTTTCCTCTGGGAAAGGGAGGAAGGGATGTGGGTGGATCTTAAACCGTTGGTCTCGTCCAAGGGAGCTGGGTCAGAAAAGCATGTGTTCTCCTGAGATATGTCTCAGGAGGTCCTATCTGGTGTTTGCCCCCCAAATTCAGGTTATTCAGATTATTTCTGTGCGTTGAAGCCTCTTTTTCCCCTCCCCCTTCTGAAGCATAAGTGTCACCCTTCTGTACTCAAATTGCCATTACAATATGTTTACTTCTTTTTCTATTCTAAAAGTAACACTCATTCATAAAAAAAAAATCTGAAAACTACATTAAAATAGGAAAAAAGTTATCCCTTTACTACTACATCAATATCACTACTGTTAGTTCTCCGATTATCTTCTAATATCTTCTCAGCATGTAGCTTTTTTAAAATTTAGGCAAAGTAAGAGTTATACAATATATTTAAAGCATTCTGAGTCTTTTAGATATCAACATCTGAAATTGAACCTTCATTTAAGCTCAAAAATGAAAGAAATGGTACAAGTAAATCTGTATCATGACTTTCCGTTAATGTCACTCACCATTTTCTGTGTAGTCATAGTCTTTGGAAATTTTTTGAATGGTTCCATTGAGTAGATGAACCTTAGTTCACTTTATCATTTCCATGTTCTCAGCTACCTAGACGTTTTCTGTTTTTTTCCTACGATCATAAATTATAGTGTGATGAATATCCTCACGCATAAAGATTATTTTCTTTTAATTGGGATTGTTTCCCTAGGCGAGCTCCCCGCAGGTGGAATTCGTGGGCCAGAGGTGAGCCTTACAAAGCCAGCCTGTGTCAACGGCCCCCGCCCCACTGTCTCAGCCTGCACGTGCGAGGTTTGGTACAGTTTTCTGAGCCCGTTGATGTGTGGCCTCTCAGGGGAGCCAGAGGCAGCTGCACTCGAGCTGAAGGTCCGTCGCTGTCCCTGCGTGACAGGACAGCGCGCAGGGAGCTGAAGGCAGGCCACCTCTCCACGTTCTAGGGTGAGCTGGGCCTCCCCCCGGGTGCCTGCGGCCTCAGCCTGTGCGCATTCTGACGGCAGGACCTGAGTGCCAGCCCCTCACACCCACGCAGCCCCTTGGGCCTTCCGAAGCGTGGCCTCCTCTCCTCTTCCGGGCCCCTCGCTGCAGCTCTGCAGAGGGGGCCTGGCTGGGCTGGGTGGGCGATGCTTAACCCCTTGTGTTCTGCCGCGACGGTCCCCTTCTGCTCAGATCACGTCCTCAGAGACACATGAAGGGGCCGTGCTGGTGGAATGCGCTGGCTCTGATTTTAGTCAGACCTTGTTTTTCCTTCTGTTGCTTGTTGGCAGGGCCACGTGTGGCTGGCTGGTCCTGCCGCTCACATTTGCCTGCCCATGTGTCCTGCACAGACACGCAGCCTCTCTGCTCCTCACTCACACCCGCAGGGCTTTTATCTCCCCTTGTCCGTGGTGTTGGGTTTGTCACCACTGGAAGCATTATGTAATGGAAAAGAAAATATTTTTTGCCCAACTGGAGCTGGAGGGTGCAAAGAGCATCTTCCCTCTCCTTGTCACACGGCTCCAAGGAGCTGTTGGGCTCTGACTTAGAGACACAGGCCATAAAAACGGCCCTTACCCAGACTGAGCCACGAGGCCTGGTCCATGGCTGTGGTGGGGTTCCCCTGGGCAGGGAAGGAGGTGTCCAGACAGTCAGCAGTGGGTAACGCTGGCCACAGGACCTGGGAGACTTTCCTGCAAGGCTCTCTTGTCCCGTGGTCAATCCTTTGCCAATAGACATCCTTTGCCAAGGGTCTGACGTTTGCACAACATTGTGCCAGGCACTCTGGGTGCCGCAGAGATGTTTGCTGGCTTGCCGCTTGGTGGGCTCATGGCAGTGGGGTGGGTGGCACGGTCCAGCATTTTGGCAGGACGTCATGAAGACCACAAGGGAGATCCACACAGTGCTGAGCATTCAGAAGAGGATGTCACGGATTTGGCGGGAAGTAGGAGGACTTCATGGAGGAGGTGGTATTTGAGGTGGGGCTTGAAGGGTGGGTAAAATTTCATTGTGTGGAAACAGGTAGTGAGCAGTTCAGGCAGTTGGGAAGAGTATGGTGAGTGTTGGGCAGACAGCACACCACCTCTTTTGACAACATGTTAGGGCTTGTTTTGGGGAAGCAGTGATAGGAAAGATGGGCGAAGGAGGTTGGCATGTGTGTGGGGGCTTGGATGTCAGGCTGAGGGGCTTGCTGTGAACACGGGGGACAGAGCCTCTGTGAGCATGCTGGCAGGGAGGAACGCGACCAGATCCACACTTTAGGATGTGTCTAAGGTTGGGAGTGGATTACCAGGGGAGCTGTTGGAGTCCTGCTGCCTGTCTTTACTGGGTGTCCATTGGCTGGACGGGCTGTGAGAGGCCCACAGGCGGGCTCCTTGGCCTCAAGCAGCAGCTCATCTGGAGTGTGTGTGCGTGCACGTGTTTACCAAGATGTCACATACAGAAGGTGAACTCAGCGCTGGGTGAGACCTGACAGGCATCCCAGCCTTTGCACAGCCTCCCTCTTTCCATGAGAGCCCAGGGAGGGGCTGTGGATGTTTTTACACTGGCTGCTGTGGGAACAGTTATGAACTAACTTCAGCTTTTAGCAACTCTGTGGGTTAAGAACAGAAGGAAGTGAAGAACTTCGGAGCGTGGGCAGGACAGACAGCCTTCCCCTCTGCGCTCACAACCCCCTGTAAGACCGTGCAGGTGTTCCTGCCCTGGAGCCTCTGGCCCGTCCGTCCATGGCAGGTGTGAACTAAAGCTGACGTGAGTTGGCCTCCAGTCCGATTGCTTTCCTCTGACACTGAAGGGAGATAGACGACCCAAGGGAATGAGATGAATATGCTAAATAATGACAGGTGAGGTTGAGGGAAACGTGGAAGGAAGGAGGAGAAAGGGATTTTGGAGTCTGGTGCACTCCTGGGATCTTTCGGAGATAAGCTCAGGCTTATCTTGAGGAACCGCTGAGTCCAGGCAGAAGGAGGTTGGGAGGACGGAGGCCAACTGCCTGATTAGACCTCGATGAGGTCTCAGTTGTGGAAAGGTCAAGGAGACCCTGCTCTCCTCTGCTGGTGCTTTCCTTCCTAGACCCCATGAGTCTGGCTCCTGGGCCCTGGAACCCAGGCCTGGGCGGTAGAGCTTGGCTTTAGCCACGGGGTGCATCTACTCGGCTTCTGTGGGCTCGCCTGGGCACCTGGCTGTTTTCACCATGGTGTCTTGGGGTTGGGGCGTAGAAATGTCTCAGTGAGAAGTTCCAGCTTCTTGATGAGCCTTGGGCAAAACCAGCTCCGTGGGAGAGGGGCGTTTATAGACCTCGAGCCCCAGTGGAGCCTGGGCAGCCTCTCGCTCTGGTGTGTGAGTGTATGGGGTCCCGTCTCCAGGTGCCTTGTGTTTCTGTAGGTTTCCCTGCCTGCAGTGGAGGAGTACGTTCTGCGCGATGCTGTGTCTGCACGGGGGAGGGGTGGGTACGAGTCGTGGCAGCCTCTCCTGAGTTGGCCTGTGGACGGGACATTCAGAGGGTTAACGAGATGATACCTCCAGGAGCCCTCAGTACCGTGCCTGGCACATGGTGAGTGCCCAGTCATTGTGGCAGTATGAGACGTGCCTCCAAACGCAGTACCAGAGGATGTGGGGCTGGAGTTATTCTCAGACTCTGAGGCCACCCAGTTTGCCTCTTGGAAAGAGCTTCTGCTACAGGAGAAGGAGATTTCCTGGGTGCTCGTGGGCAAGCCATGTGACCTCTTGGCTCCAGGGTGAGGACTGCCGTCTCAGACCCGCCTTCCCCTCAGGGTTCCTGGGAGCCGGAAATGGAGTAATGCAGCTTAAAATGCCTCTCCCCCACCCCTCAAGACCAGCTTGCACAATCAGAGTACCTGAGGTCTGAGCCATCATAGCACACTATTATCACCAGCGCGGTCAGCCCCGTCCTGCTCAGGCTTCCTGAGGAGATCTGTGTGTAAAAAGATCCAGCAAATGCAAAATGTGGTAAACACCCTGAAAGTGTAGGCCTTGGTCCCTGAGCTCCTCTGCCCCAGAGTCACCTTCTTGAAGCCTCGTGTGGTGATCGCTGTTGTAGAACAGAGTGAATAGGTGACTGGTGATGAGTAGGGGGTGGCCCAGTCCTGCTCCCTGCCCCCCTTCTCCTGGCACCGCAGGCGCCATCAGCCCTGCGCATCCTCCTTTCAGTGATCTGTCCTGGGGCCTTGCTGTCCTGAGGCTGGAGGCAGATGGTGGGACTCTTGTGAGGACATTCTTGGGTCCACTTCGAGTCAGTGGTGCTGGATGGAAAAGGCTGATGTGAATCTCAGGTAATTCGTGCACGGGTGCAGGTCAGGCCAGGTTTACAGGCCCACGTGAGAAAGGATGGAGTCAGGGCTAGAAAGCCTGCAGGCTGGGGATGAAACCAAAATGGGAACATCCAGAGTGGCAGCTCTCATTCATTCATTCCTGCTTTGAAACACTGAGGTCAGTGTGCAGCCTTTTGTAGAAAGCCTTTAAATGCCATCTTTTTTTTTTCCCCTCTTAGGTGAAATTTGACAAATGTAGTAAAAGCTATATTCAGTTTGGACTTCTTTGTTCTGTGCTTTTTGTGTTTTGAGTCGCTACCGTGGGGGGTGGTTCATGTTCCCCACTGTTCTCTCATAGCAGTTTTATAAAACAGAGAAGGCTTTTAAGGCTGGTTTGTGGAACTTCATCATTTCGTTCAGTTAGCACCCAAATCAGGAAACGGGTCTTTCATCAGTGTGTACTCGTCCATCGGTGAGGCAGGCGTGTGTCTGGTCGGCGGGGTCCTGCGGTGGAATGTACGTGCATTCTGGAACCTGGGGTGCAGTGGAGGAGGGTGGGGATCCTGGGGGTGGCCGCCTCTCCAGCCCATCAGCCTCAGTGTCAGGGGAAAGCGGAAGCAGGGGTCCCCCTAAACTCACTGATGCCATGTTAGTTGGTTTGCCAGCCCCTGAAATCCTTCATGGGAAAGGTAGCAGTTGTGCCCACAGTGAGTGCCATGGCCTCTGCTTATTTCGGGGGCGAAGTGGCCGTAGGGGTGGTTTCGTGTGGACGTGGTGTCAGCAGGGTGGGGGTGAGTTCTTGCTCGTTCCCCGCTATCCCGGCTGTGGGGGGGCCGGCGAGCTCTCCCCCCTCCCTGAGTCCTCCCCAGAGGACGGGGACGTAGACTGAGGCTAGGGCCCTGTTGACTCGCGGGCACGGGCACGGCCACGGCGTGCAGGGTCGAGGGTGGCTTCCCTCCTCTCTGGAGTTTTCTTCTCTCTCTGAGACAGGAGCGGCAGGCGGGAAGAGGGCCGCCTCAGCAGGGCAGGGTGGTGGCGGTGGGGCGTCGTGTTCCTGTCTCTCCTGCCGCCCTCAGGTCACGCGTGTGCGAGGGGTGGCAGGTCCTGCTGAGCCTTCGGGCCTCGGCCGCACTCTCCAACCTGGCTTGCCAGAGTTCTGCACCGCAGCCCCGCTGATAACAAGGTGTCCTTCCCACCTGCTGTTACTGCTGGGGTGTCTGAATGCCTCAGAAGCCTCCTCGGGCGTAGGGCTCACGGGGCCTCTCTGAGTTCTCGGGTCAAAGCAACGTCTGGGGCTGCCTGAGCCCTCCTGAGTCCCAGCAGAGGCTCTGGGGGAAGAGCCTAGCTTCTCCGTGCCGCCGGCTCTTTGTTTAGAGAAAAGGGGATAATGGATTGTGCACGCGTCCTAGGGCTGCATGGGGACTGGCCTGGCGTCTGAAGAGCCAGAGTCTGGCACGTGGGGACTAGTCACATACGTCACGCGTGCTTTTCCTCCTGGAGGGCCCCGTGCATGTCAGCACGTCAGAAGCTCTGAAGTAGGAAAAGGACTGGAGTACTGAAGTGGAAAAAGTGTCTCTCAGTGTTTCTCAAACATAACGCATCACAGAGCGCCTTTCTGAGGAGCAGGCGTGCACAGGCCGCGTGCACACGCCATGCGCACACGGCGCGCGGGGCTGTTTCAGAGCTCGCCCTGAGCAACGCCGCCTCCCCACGAGCCTCCGAAGCACCCACGCCGGTGTCGCGCGCCCCGTGGGGAGGGCTGGGGCAGGACGCCTGGGGCGGGTGTGAAGGAGCCCTGGGGCCGCCCGGCGTCTGCCTCGGGCCTGGAAGCGCGAGGGATGCTTTCTCTGGGTCGCGCCCCGTGGCGGGGCCGCGGGGAGCGGAGCGGTGTGTCTGGGGCCCCTTGGCACACAGGGCGCCCCCAGGGCCTGGGCGCACTGGTGTGGCCTCGGAGCGGGGCGCCCGGTGGGCCCTCGGGGGAGCCCTGCGCCAGGGACGCCTCGCCGCCTTCTTCCAGCAAAGTGATCCACTTATACCTCCGCGTGCGTTCTTTTTCATGTTCTTTTCCATTATGATTTATCACAGGATGTGGATTATAGTTCCCTGTGCTGGACGGTAGGGCCGTGTCGTGTTTCCATCGTACACGGAATAGTTTGCAGCTGCTTATCCCGAGCTCCCCCTCCGTTCTGCCCCCTTGGCAGCCCCAAGTCTGTGCTCGATGTCTGTGAGGACTCGATGCCTTCTGAAGGGCCGTCCTGGGAAAGAGGAAGCCGGCCCGTTCTGTGTGGCCCTGAAGCCCACCCCAGGTGCGGCCGACGGCAGTTTCCAACTCTGTCTCACCTTTCTGGGGGCCCAGGGGGCAGGTCCTCGCCGACAGCCTGAGGGGTTGAGTAAGAGCCAGCGTGGAGACGGGCCGCTGCGGCTACAGACCACGATCGGTTTGGCCACTTCACCATCCTCACAGGGGCTTTCAGGGGCAGCGTGGCTGGGAACCACCTGTTCTAGCCTCGCGGCTCTTGGTTCCCTGTCTCCATGTGGCCTGCGGTGCCTGTGGGTTGCAGCCCCATTTAAAGCTGTGCCGTCCGCTCAGCTCTGCTCCTCTCCCGCCGAGCGCTCCCTTGTGCGTCCTCCCGCAGCCTCACCAGCTCCCCTGATCCTCTGCCTGGACCGCCCTCCCCAGAGATCCCAGGGCTCGCTCCCTCACCTCCTTCGGATCTTTGTCCGGGTGTCACCTCCTCGGTGAGGCGTGTCTGAGCATGCTGTGTCCTCGTCCCCTCTGGAGCACCCTGCTGGGACCCCTACGTGGCTCTCTCCTCATCTTCCTTATCCCATCTGGTGGAGAATGTATTCCTCTTTCTTCTGTCTCCCACATCTAAATGTAGGTCCCATGAGGGCAGGGAGTCTTATGTGTTTTGTTCACGGCTCTGCTCCGGGTGCCTAGAACAATGCCACACACAAAGTGGGCATTCAGGAAATATCCGTCAGGTGAATTAAGTGAATCCATTTTTGTTAGGTGTGTATTTTGTGGGTCACCTCCATAGGCCAGTGCTGACTCACTGCCTCAGCATGTTTTCTTAAGCCCGTTGGTGACTGCCTGGGGATGAAGTCCAGCAGCTTCTGATACATTGCAGAGAAACCGGGTGCTCTTTGTGGGCTAGTTACAACCAGGAGCGTGGATTTCCTGGACAAGCACTTCTTGATGGGCCCCCTCAAGCCTCGAGGAAGCGCAGTGGGTCCTGGTTTCCTGGTGCAGCTGCTGACGCCCTGACTGCCAGCGGTCAGCGTGGCGTGAGGGGCGGGCGTTCTCCTGTAGAGGAAAGCACAAGGGAAAACAGATACTCAGGAACTTGCCTGAGTGAAGACATCTGAGTAAATACTGAACAAAGCTTATAAGCATGTGTTCAGTGATGGCAGTGAAAACTGTTTTCTGGCAGCTCCTATGGAACAAATTTAAGGCATTTCAGCCTTCTTATTCTGAAAAGGGACAACTGAGCAGATTTCTCATCAAATGCTAAAAATAATAATGTGACATAGACCACTTTCTTTTAACTTAGTGCCAGAGGCTCTTTGTAAGCTGATGAAAGCAGTTGCCGAGCTGATTGAACAGTGATACCTTCCATGTTGGTCCCCCCATTAGAGTCTGTCTTTTGACTTTTTGAGATCCTCTGTTAAATTCTTGGCTACCAGTCGAAGGCATCAGCCCGCATTTATTGCCGTCAGGAGGTCAAGCGGCATTTATGCTCGGCATCTTGTCACCTGTGACGGGCCGGCTGTCTCCTGCCACATGCAGGGCACCGCTGTTCTGCCCTCCAGGAGCTCCCCTTCTGGTTGGGGAGAGAGCCCAAGCGCATGGGTGCTCACAGGGCCAGAGGTTAGGGGTCCACAGTCCTGGGCCTGGACTGAGGAGACGGTGTGGTTTTATTTGCGTGGAGAATGGACCGGTTCTGCCAGCACTCAGAGGGGGAGCTTGGTTGAGGATGAGGTGGGTTTGTGCCAGGCCTTGAAGGCTGCGGGGTTGAGGGTGGGGGAGGAGAAGGGCAGGCGTGCTGGGCAGCCTGGGCAGAGGCCGGCGTGCCCTAGGGACGCTGCCTCTTCAGGCGGCAGCAGATCCCACAGCCGTCAGTCCAGCGTGCCCGGCAGGCACCTCCGGGGTTGGCATTAAGTGTGTATCTTCTCGTCCCTGTCTTGGTGCCTCGCCCCCTCGCACGAGAAGGCTCGTTACTCTCCGCAGGCTGTGTGTGTACCTGCTGATGCCCAGGGCCTGTCAGGCCTGCTCTTCCGTTCTTTTCCCCGCCCGCGTACTCTGGCTGCTGGACAGCCTTTGGGGTGTTCCTGGCTGTGCCTGGGCCTCGAGGGAGCGGGCGCTGGACGGGCGCCTCGGCTGCTGTCACCCCCGCCCGCCAGCATAGGTTCTCGCTGCTCGCCCGTGGCCGCGCTGCTCTCCGGCCAGAGCGGCTGCCTGAAGTTGTTCGTGGTCAAACGCACACTCGGCTTTCCTACGTCCTGGCCTTGCTCAGCTCTTCCTTCGGCCCGAACGCCTCCCTGCATCCCCAGGCACCGCTCTGCCCAGCACAGGGTGTCCGCAGGAGGCCTTTGCCTAGACCTTTAGGGGGTGAAAACCCCTTGAGAGTCCTAAGTCAGGTGTGATGGGACATGACGTGAACATAAACTTTTTTAAAAACAAATTTGTTTATCTTATTTTTGGTTGTGTTGGGTCTTTGTGGCCGCACATGGGCTTTCTCTAGTTGTGTGCAGGCTTCTCATTGTGGTGGCTTCTCTTGTGGAACATGGGCTCTAGGCACATGGGCTTCAGTAGTTGTGGTGTGTGTGCTCAGTAGTTGTGGCTCAGGGACTCTAGAGTGCAGGCTCCGTAGTTGTGGCGCAGGGGCTTCGTTGCTCCGGGGCATGTGGGCATCTTCCCGGACCAGGGATTGAACCCGTGTCCCCTGCATTGCCGGGAGGATCCTTAACCACTGTGCCACCAAGGACGTCCCGAACGTTTTTGTAAGATCCGAAAGCCTTTTGTGGGTGGGTGGGGACGACTCCCGTCACACGTGGATAAGAGCTCTCAGCAGGCAAGGGGTTCCACTAAGTGCGCAGAGTCAGCCACGGGGGCGTGGAGCTCCGGTGAGCAGATACTGTGTTAGAGCTGCTTGTCTCTCAGGAAGCTGTCGCAGGTCGCTCTAAAGCTGGCTTTAAACCTTGGCTCTTTGGCGTCTCCCCCTCACACCAGCTTCTTGCCTTAGTTCAGAACTGACTTCTTAGCCAGGCTTAGCAGGTTTTGCCCTGATCTCGCTCCCGTCTTAAGCTCTGGGACATAACGGCTCCCTGAGAGGTGAGTGAGCACGTGAGGTGCAGCGGCGGGTGGTCTTCCCTCTGCGTTGAACTGCGGTTGTCAGGTTCAAGGTTGATATATTTTTTTAAAGCATCATCTGTCACATACTGAGATTTGTCCATTATAGTCATTAATCACAGACCTGTAAAATTTGGGGAACTAGCAGTGCTTGGGATAGGACTGAACTTTTGACTGTGAGCTGGTTTGGTGGCTAACCTCAAACTCCCTCTCGCAAGCCTTCTGACGGGGCGTGCTGGCCCTCGTCTGATGGCCTCCCAGGAACCCTAGAGGCTCTTTCTCTTCCTCCCTGTCTTCTTCCTGGCTTATGAGAAAGTGAGACCCATGCAGGTCAACACAGGGAGAGGGACTGTTACGGGAGAGAGCTTGTAATTGGGGGCAGCTCTGGGGACCCATCTGTTCTGGTGATTCTTTCTCTCTCCCCCTCTCTAATGGTATCTCTGTTTCTGTCTTTACTTCTCCATTTTCTTCTCTGTACACTGCTGTCTTAAAAAGCGTTTTTTCTGTTCCCACGGAACTGAAGCTTGCGTGGGGCTTTGGTTTGTTGTAAGTTCCCCATAACAGGCATCCTCTCTTGGTATTTTCCATTTCAGATCCTGAAAGAGAATCTTCTAGCCAGCCTGCAGGCCATGAATGGTTGACTTTTTTTTTTGTCATTGATCCAGTCAGCTGGGACCAGAGCAGGTGGGGCCACCAGGCCTGCCTCTTCAGCAAAGCTGTGGGAGGGGACAGGTGCGTGATTGCCCTCAGACACAGAGCAGCCGTCCGCCCTGGCAGGGAGGGGAAGCAAAAAGATGTGCATCAGATGTGGGCCTTGCCCTCAGGACTTTATTTTCTAGTTGAAAACTCCTGTCACACAGACGCATGGATTTTGGAGGTGTCGTAGGCAGCCTCTAAACGGGCTCCGGCTGCTCCCCGCCTCCTGGTGTTCTCGCCCTTCGCGTGACGGTGAGCTGGACTGACTTCTGGTGTATAGAACATGGCAGAAACTCTGAGACTATGTTATTAATGACGGTGGCTTCCATCTTGGGCATCTTTTTCCTCTCTGCGCCCTCGCCCTGGAGGAAGCTGGCTGCCCTGGGGAGTGGCCTCCACGGTAAGGAATTGATGTCCCTGGCCAACAGCCCAGAGGCCCCGAGGCCCACCAGCAGCCACGTGAGCGAGCGCAGCGGTGGTGGCAGCCTGTGAGCCAGAGGCATCCAGCTCAGCCGAGGCCGCGCTGTCTCAGAGGCTGCGAGGTAACAGATGATTGCTGTTTTCTGCAGCAGAGTTTTGGATTAGCTTGTTATGCAGCCATGGGCAGCTGCTCAGGGGTGTAAGCACAGAGCTGTGAGAGGGTAAAGGAGGGCGCACCTTTGGCCGAGAACTTGGGGAAGGCTTTGAGAACAATGTGGCATCTGAGCGCGGCCTGCCTTTTCTCCCTGGAGCGGTCTCTCGTACATCTAGAGGGCGAGGAGGCCAAGCTGGCCGTCCCATTTTCTGAGGTGGGTCAGGTGAACACGCTGTTTTTCTGTTGCGTGGCCTCTGAGCACGTCTGTGTCTTCTGTGGAAGAAGGGCGGGACTTGCTGTCTCCTGCAGCCTCCTGCTCCGCTGCCGTGTGGCATCTCTGATGAAGGTGGGGTCTCCTGGGCGCTGGGGGCTCCTGCCCGGCTGCTCAGCCCCAGCCACTGGTTAGAGAGACAGCGTTGGGTTCACAGCTCAGCTGCATGCCTCTGGCATCAGGTTTTCTCTCTTACTGATGGTGTGGCCTTAGGCAAGGCGTGAGTGTCCTCCCTGGGACTTCTCCTGCACCTTTTATTATGAAAAATTCAAATATATACAAAAGTAGAATAACATAATGAACTCTCTCGTATCCATCACCCAGCTTCAATCGTTATTTTATCTCTACTCCCACCCAGTCTTCTTCCTCCACCCTGGGTTATTTCAAAGCACACACCAGTATCATATTGTCTTATTCTTAAATACTTTGATAAGTAACTCTGACAGGTAAGTACCTTTTTTGTTTTTACATAAACACAGTATCTTTATTACATTTAACAAAATTAACAATAATTTCTTATTATCTAATATCTAAGCAGTATTCACATTCTTCATTTGTCTTAGAAATGTGTTTTTATAGGTTTGTTCAAATTGGGATTCAGACAAGGGCTATATGTCTCTTAAGTCTCTCTCTTTTTGTAAATTAAACTTTTGGATTTGAGATACTTGTAGATGAACACATAGTTGTAAGAAAGAATATAGAGATCCTAAACCCACTTTCTCCCAGTGGTACCATTTTGCAAGACTATAATACCTGACAGCTAGGATACTGACATGGATGTGGTCGCGGTACAGAGCATCCATCGTCACAAGGCTCCACACCCACTCCCCGCACCCCCACCCCACCCTTGGCAACCACTGTTTTTCACTCCTGAACGTTTGTCATTTCAGGAATGCTGTGTGAATGGAATTATAAAGTATGTAAGTTTTTAAGACTGACTTTTTTCCACCCAACATAATCCTCTGGAGATTCTTTTAGACTGTCGCGGGTGTTGGAATCTGTTCCTTTTTATTGCCGAGCAGCGGTCACTGGGACAGGTGTGCCCTGTGTGTGTCACGGGTCACACGTGTGGGGATGTCTGGGCTGTTTCCACTTCTGGGTTATTGTGACTAGAGCGGCTAGGACATGTGTGTACAAGTTCTCATGTGAACAGAAATTATTTCTTTGGGATAAATGCCTGAAAGAATAGTAGCTTGGTCTTATAGTAGTTCCATGCTTAGTTTTGTAAGAAATTGCTAAGCTTTTCCAGAGTGGCCATACCATGTTACATGCCCAGCAAGCAACGTGTGAGTGTTTCCTGAGTCTCAGTCTGTAGGTCTTCTCTCCCTCTGCGTCTTTCTGCCTTACCAAGTTGGCATAGAAACCCATGCCCTGATTGTCTTGCATGATTGAGATGATACACGTGAAACTGCTTTGTAAACTCGCCCTGACTGAGATGATTCGTGCTTCTCTTTTGGGGGGTGTCTGCAGATGGCATCGTAGCACCTTCAGGAAGCACAGTAGGTGCTTCCTGACCATCCGCCCCTGCGTTCCCCGGCCTGGCTGGATTCCCAGGGCAGCTGGGTCACCAGGGTGGCCGCATGTCAGACATGTTCAGTACAGCTTGGCTTTTAAAGAACATGGCAGGGCGGGAATGAGATATTCAGGTTGCCTGAGCAACCCATGAAACCCTGCCCACCACCCTGCCTGCGAGGATGGGTCCTCCAGTCACCTCTTACCTTCCTTGACCTGGCCGGCAGTTCTGCTGACCGGAGCGTGGCGATGCCAGCGTGTAGTGTGGTTGTGTGTGCCTGTGCACGCTGCCCTTTCAGCCACAGGTCCACACCAGGTTTGCTTCAGATAGTGACAGTTTTCTAGAACATTGTGTGCAGCAAATTCCAAGTTCTATTAGAAATAAAAATGTAGGCTTTTTCAAAGCACTGCTCTTGTCTCCTCCCTTGTGCGGTGTCTGCCACGACTGTGATTTCCTCAGTGTCGTCATCCTCCCCCGTCACTTGCTGAGCTGTTGACCGACGTCCCTGATGTTAGTGGCAGCCTCTGTTCCAGGGCTGAGCTGACTGAATGTCCCCAGGTTCCTGGGTGACCTCAGACAAGAAGCACTGCAGTTACCTGGCCTCCAGCTCCTTCAGCATCAAGAATGACAGTCCCAGCATTCCGCAGCGGGGGGCTGTGAAGAATCAGTAATAGATTTATGGAAAAACACTGCACAGAGGAATTGTGTTGCAGAGACACTAACAGCAGAGAGGATGGTTTTGTCAGGCTATTTGCACCTTACTTTAAACGCCAAGGGATTGCTAGATCTCTGTTCTTTGTGTTCTAGAAAACGAGATTTCAGTGTTGTCAGACTCGCTTCTTCCATGGCTTTTCGCCAGTGTCAGCACATTCACCTTCTGTATTACTGTCGGTCCATGCCTGGGTTGGGGTTGTGTCTCCTGCTCTCCTGAAGGATGTGCGGAACCAAAAGGGTTTTCAGTGAGGTGCAGTGGTGGGTACAAGTCACTGAATTAACAAATAATGGTCGTGAAGGTCCAGGAGTGGGGGACCCTGGCGTGAGTGTTCACATCCAAGCAGCACAGAGGTGTGAGCAGGAGTTGTAGCCAGAGGGCAGTTAGAGTTCCTTTGGGGCTACTCTGCACGAAACGTGCTGGCTGTTCCTGTCTCACTGTCCCTGACACGCTGTCCTTCTTTGGCGGCGGGGGCTCTGGGAGCCAGGCTGTTGCCTTGGTGACACTGTGCCCCTCTTCTTTGGGCTGTGGTGACGCTGCAGTGGCCTTTCTGGGCCGTCACTCTCTGGAGGTCCTGAGGGCCCAGGGGGCGCACTGCTTATCACCCAGTCCCTTTCACTCGTGCCTTACTTTCTGTCACACTTTTGTTAACACCTGCTGTGGACGCGGTGGCCTCTGAGGAGGGCTGAGACGCAGCCTCCATGGCTCTTGGCCCCACAGAGCTCACAGGCTCCTTAGGGAGAGACCCTGTTCCCAGCCGTTCCCTCCCAGCTGCTCTCCCTGTCTTCATCTTCTGCCGTCTCCTTGGGTCAGATCCTTGTTGTAAAATGTCATAATAATGACAGTAATGATGTAGAGAAGCCTCACGTTGTGCCAGGCATGTGCTGCGTGCCTTACTATATCGTATTATCTCCTGTTAACCCAGAGAGAGGTATAATTCCCTACTTTACAGGTGAGGAAACTGGGCCCAGAGGGATCAGGTAAATGGTCCCAAGACACAGCACAGACCACAGGAGAGCTGGACAGAACGTGGACTGTCGGACTCCAGGGCCTGCTCTTTACAAGTTCAAGGGGGGTTGGATGGTCCATAACCCTGGCAGGACCTTAGAACGTTGCCCTGGCCACCTTCTTCCTCACAGATCACTTTCGAGGACAATGAACAGTGCACAGCTCAAAGGAGCCAAACAGAGCAAACAAGGCACACTGAGTGAGAACCAGTAAAACAAGAAACAGCAGAAGTGGAGCCTCTAAGACTTCAGGTGTTGGAATTATCAGCTTCAGATCATAAAAAACATGCACGCTAACCATGCTTAAAGAAACAAAAGATAAGCCTGAGGATACTTGCAGGGAAGTTTTTAAAAAGTGACCTAACATATTTGAAAAACAACCAAATAGAACTTTCAGAAATAAAGAATACAGTAATCAAAGCAATGGGTGGTCAATTAGAAAAATCTTAAAAATGCAGACTTTTAAAGGTAACCAGTGCACAGATTCCTTCGTCCCTTCTTTCCTACCCCAGTTCGACTCCCCTCCTCAAGGGTGAGCACTGTAAATAGATTGGTATGTTTCATTTTAAGCCTTTTTTCTATGCACTTATGAATACACGTCAACACACAACAAAAGGTTTTTTTTAATATAAGTGAGATTTGCTTTTTTCCCCACTTAATAACGTGAGAGACATTTAGATATTGATGCATATAGATTTACTACATTGTTGAAATTCATTTAGAATTTTTATTGTCTTATTTTCAACCACTTTCTCATGGTAGAAAATTCAGAAAACATAAAAGGATATACAGAGAAAATAAGTCTTCTTACCCTCATCTCTGCCACCAAGTTTTCAACTCCCTGGAAAGATTCTGCACATTATTTTTTTTTTTTTTTTCACTAAACAATATGTCTTGTTGATATTTTCAAATCAGTGTATTTAGGGATGCCTCATTTTTTATAGCTACAGTTTTATTTTTAAAAATTTATTTTATTGAAGTATAGTTGATTTACAATGTGTTAATTTCTGCTATACAGCAAAGAGATTCAGTTATACATATATATACATTCTTTTTCATATTTTTTTCCATTATGGTTTATCACAGGGTATTAAATATAATTCCCTGTGCTTTGCTACAGTAGGACCCTGTTGTTTATCTACTCTATATATGATGGTTTGCATCTGCTAATCCCAAACTCCCAATCCATCCCCCCCCCCCCCCCCCCCCCCCCGCTACAGACTTTTATTGTATGGAATTTAATTTACTTAACTAGCCCCTTGTTGATGTACTGTTAGATTATTTCCAAATTTTATAATTAAAAACAATGCTGCAATTATTACCTTGTTCACCAGTGATTTTAGACATATGCAGGATTTTGTTGGATGAACCCTTAAAAGTGAAATTGTTGAATCAAAGGTGTGCACATTTAAGACTGATAGATGTTGCCAAATTGCCTTCCATAATGTTTATATCAACTTCTAAATACACCAGCATGAATGAGATTGTCTGTTTTCCCATACCCAGCTCAGAATGTAAGCAAATTATTTGATCTTTGCCAATTTTATAGGTGAAAAAATGTATCTAATGAAATATTAATTTTTCTTGCTCTTATTTTGAGTAAATTGGATCTCCTTTAATATGGTAAGAACCAGTGAATTTACTTTTCTTTGAACTATTTATATCCTTAGCCCATTTTTCTGTTGAGTTGTTGACTTTTTCTTACTGATTTCAAGAAACTCTTTATTTATTAAGGAAATCAGTGGGGTTTTTTTGTCCCTGATAAACATTGAAAAAAAATTTTTTTATAGTTTGTTATCTTTTGACTCTTTTTCCCCCATGAATTCTAAAAATAATTGTTGTCAGATACTTTCAGTCCTTTGTGATTTCTAGATTTTGTGTCACACCTAGAAAATTCTTCTTCACTCCAAGATTATAAAAAATATTATTTCATGATTTCTGATGAAGCAGTCTGTAAATTGTAGTGTGTTAATAGAGAAATGAACTGTTATTATCCTTAAGAATTGTTCTGGCCTACTTTCTTCTCTGAATTCATCTAAAGTAACTCTTCTTTTGAGGTGACTCAAGTGAGTGACTGGATGCAGAAGTTTAGAAGCTAAGGAGCTGACACTGAGGATATCCCTGTAGCTTGGGCTTGTGGTTGCCAAATCAACAGTGTCCTCAGGATTCCTAGGTTTTCATCGTGAGGGCTGCTGGTAGACGTGGCGGGCTATACGTATGGGAGTATGTGTATAGAACTTTAAGGGACAATGGACAGGATGGTGGGCAGTGGAACCGTGTGCTCTGCAGCCCATGCCTGAGGTTTCCTCCTCCCAGAACAGGGCTCAGGGGGCACTGTCACATTTGCTTCTGAGACTCTCTTTGTCTTTTGATGGACAGCTTACATTTTAAGACTTATTAATGTATTCTATCAGGTTACTGCCAATTTTTTTGGCCAGGGACCTAGTTGGTCTCCTTAAGGTTCCATTGCAATCTCTGCCCTATTCCATTGTGTGTTGATTTTAGGATTAGTTCTAAACACTTATGTTTATTTCTTTTGTTTTCACATTATTATAAGTTTCTCTGTAGCCCTTTGTGCTGACAACTGGAACAAAGTGAGATTCAACCCTCCAGAAACTTGTTCTAAGTGTGACATTGGCCTCATCCAGTTCCCTTCTACTCTTGGCTCTTAGTCATCTCTCAGTTACCTGTGTGGATGGAGGAGAGGAGCAGAGAAGTGGCTAAGTCCCAAACTCAGAATTAAACCGAACGCCGAGGCTTTGGGTCCCTCTGGGTTATGGCACCTTTATTCCCTGGCCGGTGATAAAGGTGACTTGAAAGGCAGTAGGTTTGACGCCCTCTTCACAGAGAACCCAGAAGCCGGGTGGCCTTTTGTAAGATGCTGGAAGGGATGCTTGTGGTTATCTGGGCAAGTTAGCTCTTAACAAGTGGGTGGATCGGAATCACCCAGGGAGTTTTTTCAAAATGCTTTGCCTGCCTGTGTTCCAGCACTCTGAGATTTTTTGTTGTTGTTAATTAAGGTGAATTTTATATGCAGTGAAAATAGAGATTTTTGACTCAGTAGGTCTGGGGTTGGATCTAAACAGGATTATTTCCAGAAAGTGCCCTGAATAAGCCTAGTGTTCATCTGCAATTGAGGACCTGTGTTCACTTCACCCCTAAATGTTACTGATGGGGAGACCGAGGCCCAGAGAGGTGGCTAGTGGTGGAACACATTAGACCCTGGGGCTTATATTGGACCAGGGACGGGAGCCCAGATTTCCTTCTTGTGGTCCAGGGCTCTTTCCACCAAGTGACTGTTATCCTTAGATGAGTGGCTGAAGTCAGAATAGGGCAGTGTTGTTTGAACTCCTCTTCCCAGCGCAGTCTAAACAGATGTTTCCAGGCTTCCTGCATGTCACAGTGTAGTCCTGCATCTGCCCTACGGAATCCAGGAGGGGGTTCACGTGGGTCAGTTGACTGTAGGTCCGTGAGCACTGGTCACCAAAGCCCTTTCCTGGGGGCAGCCAAGTTGTAAGGATGAAAGGCGAGGTCTGTGTCTTGGTGCAGGTCTCTTGGTAAGCACTGGGAAAAGCATTTTCTAGGCTTAATTCCAGAGGAGTTATGGAATTCCACTACCACTGTTTCCACTGCTGCTGCCAGTGAACCGTGCTATGCACGTTGATGAATTATCTCACGTGATCCACCCTTGGGAATGGGTAGTCATTTATCCCATTTTACGGCTAAGGAAGCAGGTTAAGTACCATGGCCAGGGTTACCCAGCTGGCTGGGTCAGAGCAGGAGTTCAAGCCAGACATAATGACTCCAGCCCTGGGCTCCTGTGCTGGCAGTTCCACGGTGTTCCAGAGCATTAGGTCTGGAAAAAAAAAAATCTTGTAGAGCAGCATTCCTTAAACTGCATATTCCAGGGTTAGGAAATGTGAAAAGCAGTGATGGAAGAATATGTGGAAACACAGCATTCGATCCCTCCTTGGAGACTGACAGTATGCTTCGTCATACTGGAGACGTGGACAGCAACGGGGAAGTCTCTTTAACTTTGACTGAGGAGCAGTTCCCAGATTGATTCACCCATGGAACACTTCTTTCCACATCATCCTGAAAGGCTTTCAGGCTGCTGTTCCTCGAACACCAGTTTGGGAAACACCTTCATGGTTGATAAGTCCAGTTCTCTCATTTTCAGTGAACATAGAAGGGCAAGGACGTCTCTAATGTCCAACATGAGTGTGTCACAGGGCTGGGGATGTCTGTAGCCTAAGCTTTGCCAGGATGGCCATCTTCAAGGGGACACCTTGAGTCCAGATGGGAGGCAGGTGGATGGTAACCCTTAAAGAGGCCCTTTATCTTGGACCTTTATGAAGGTAGCAGCAAGATCTGTTGGAAATGATTAGTTCTATCCATAGGTATACAGAGCCACGGAGGTTACATGTTGAGCGGCTTTGGATAAAACCCCACTTCCTCTCTCCCAAGGTGGTGATGGGACGGCTGAGCCAGAAGCTAAGGGAGGAGACGGCAGTTGTCGGGTCTGGGTTCCTCCTCTGGTCCCGCCGATGGGGCCTCTTCCACGGGCCCTGCTTGTCCCCACACGGGCGCCCGGGCCCAAGGGCAGCACCCACATATCCCAGTTCTTCGTTCACGTTGCAGGTTAATTTCAGCCCCAGTAGTGCAATTGATCAAAATTAATTTCCAAGCAGCAAGCCTCTTTCAGTTGATTTTTGTAGAGATTTGTTTTTTCCAGTGTGCTTGGCAAAATGCCTACCAATATTTACTCATTAACTCGAGAATTGGTTTTCGTGCTCCCGTCTGAGGACTCTGCGGCTTTTATCTGAATTTTCTGTAGTGATCAGTGTTCTCAGTGTGGGGTGGAGGGAGCATTTTGCTCCCTGTGACAGAAGCGTCACCTCCCGAATTGGCTATCGAGAGCTGTGGGTGCCCTGACCTGTGAGCACCGTGGAACATTCCTCTGATGACGGAGGTGTTGTGTTCAAGGTTTTGTTACGTGTCACATGATGGTTGAGAGCACTGGAACAACCCTGCCTGGGTTTGAAGGCAGCTCTGCCACTTAGCGATGAAAATAACAGTACCTGCTTTGAAGATGATTGAGTTACTATACATACTGTGCTCAGATGGCCCCGGGCTCACGCGTGTTAGATGGGCGCTCGCTGTCCTGCGCTTGTCGTGTGGCTTCAGTTGGGACATCCCTACAGCCTGGCTCTCCTGCCAGCCAGGCCCTGGACTCTCTGTACTTGATAACCTTTACTTACCATGGAGTCATCGTAGCCTAGGACTCCTTCAGGCACTTGGCCTTCCCGGGATGAAACGTCTGGGCGGCTTGCTCCTGATTGGCTCTTTTCTAAAACGCCAGGGGTGTGAGAAGAGGTGTTCTACCTTGTACGACACCTCTCTAGGAGCCCCTTTCCTACTTAGAGGTACTCATCCTTTGTGTGAATCACCCGTGCCAATTATGACCTCCTTAGTTTGCCTCCTTTCCTTGCGAAGCATGCTTCTGGGATGTTTCCCGCAGTAATTACTCCACAATCAGGAAATGCAGCTTAGTTTTTATAATCCAAGTCAGACAGAATTGGGTGAACCGGACATACACTGTATATCTCCAAGCCCCAGTTGAACGGTTATTGGATTATCTGCCATTATGAATTCGTCTCACTTGGGCTGGTCTGGTCTTACGGGGGTGAAGCCTGTGATTAGCACAGGAACCAGGTGCAGCCCAGGTTGGCTTCTTTCCCCAACTTGAAGGGACGGTAATGGGTGCGTGGGGCCACTGTGAGCTTCCCCTCTGTTTCGAGCCTGCAGGTCCTTGGGGGGACGCCTCTGGGTTTGCTTTTCTATGAGCTTCTCGCCTGGGTTAGGGAAGTGCGTGAGGCCAGATGAGCAGAGCATTTCTAGAGAGGGAGCGTGATCACTTGCGTCGCACGCTGATCATTGGTTGGTATGCCGAGGGCTGGATTTAGCAACGTGGAGGTCATCTGTGACCTTGACGAGCAGCTTCTGGAGCAGGGACGCGTGTGAGCCTGACCGAGGTGGATATTGAATCATTTCCCTTTTTATAGGACGTTTAATTTACTTAGATTGCTTCAGTTTTTGCCGTTTGAGATGATGACACTTGTGAACATCTTCAGGTGCATAGTTTCTCTTTTCGAGTATTGTTTCATGAGGTGGATCATCACAGTACGATTACTGAACAGGGATGAAGGCACTTTAATAGCTTACCACTGACATCTGCCTCTCAGTCCGTCTTTTCCCTAAAACAATTTGTAATAGCATTCCGTTTTTGCTGTAAATAAATATCTCAGATAGAAATAGAGACTGGCTGCTGTTGTTTTAGGCTAAAAGCTAACTGAGCCATGAAGACTCATTGTCTGCTCAGTAGCAGGAGGTGCAGAAAATAATTGCCTCCATGCATATTGATTTCTTTCAATCCAAGGTGGTTATACAGTGAGATAATTGACCAGCAGTGGCTTTTTAAAAGGACATATCCGTCGCAAAGCAAAGGCAAAGCAGAGCTGGTTGCTCTGCCTGTCTTGAAACCTGCTACTTCTTTTTAAAATATTTGCATGAAAAGACAATTAATGACTTGAAATTATAGCTGATTTAGTCTTATCTCATTCTAATATTCATTACATGGGTATTTTAGTTCCTAAAAAAGCATTTTATAATGATCTCTTTTCCTGTCTAATGTGACTCTTAAATTTTGTTTTACATAATCTGGGCCCCAACTCTTAATATAGTAGTGAAATCATGACACAATTCCAAGCATGTTATTTATTCAGGTTTCAAAAGAGAAAGCTGGGGCCTCATCCACCGGTCACGTTTGCATCTCGGGTCTGACTCATCTGTGTGGTCTCTCCCCCGTGTGTGTTTTTTCCCCCTAAGGTGTATTGTCGAAACATTAAAGGAACAGGTGTCAGACCTCCGTGAGCACACCTGTTGCCCCAGGGGGAGTATTTGTACAAGTCAGTGTTGCTGGTCCTGTGGTAGTGCTAGAAGGGATGCAGAGGACGCCAGGGCCCATGTGTGCCGTGAGGGCGTGGGGCAGGGTCCGCGGGTGAGGGTAGGGGGCACCCAGCCCTGCCCAGCAGCCCCCAGCAGGGTTGCTAGGCCAGTGTTCAGTATCCAGCGCTGTGCTGTCTGAATCAGCAGCCACTGGCCACGTGTGGCTGTTTTAAGTTTAAATTAATTAAAAGTAAATGAAGTTAAAACTCCAGTCCTCGGTCACACTAGTCCTGTTCGTTGTGCTCACTAGCCAGATGTGATCAGCAGCTACTGCACTGAGCAGCGCAGAGGGGCCACATTGCCATCACCGTGGGAACTTCTGTTACACGGCGCTGCTCTAGAGGGCGGGGCAACCTCCCGGGAGTTGGGAGAGGCCAACGTTTAGGGTACAAGTTGGCCAAGCCCCTTGAGCGGGGGATGGGGTTCAGCTTCCTGAAGAAGGGACGTTGTGGGTGATCTGGGAAGGCAGGCTGTGGCCTCAGGCTGGGAGGAACAGCAGTGCCCGGCGAGGAAACTAAGACAGGATCCCAGACACACCCTGGGTCACCCCCAGTGAGGAGGGAAAGGGACTATGACTTGGAGGTCAGGGCAGGTCCCAGGCCCGCTGCAGCACCTTGGATGCCTCACCACGTGGAAAGCCTGCGGCTGTGTCTGGGGTTGCTGAAACCCTGCCCACTGGAGGGGCTGGGCCTACAGCTGGGGTGCAGGGAAGGCAGGGCTCCCAGTACAGCCCTGTCCTGCCCCTCAGAGCTGCTAGAGAGCTCTGGGAGCTGAGCTGGTGGGGTGAGCAGAGGAGGGTGCTTCAAGAGCTGAGCAAATGGGACACAAAGGCTGGTCATTCCTGAATCTTTTTCTTTCACAGTACGCTAGGGGTGGCCTTTCCCCAGACACCTGAATGGTTCCAAGAGCAAAGGAACAAGTAAGAAAAAGATGGCTTTTTTTGTTTGTGTGTTTTTAAAGCTACAAGAGGTTCTATTCAATGGAAGGAATGTGGCCACTTTTCGGGGGGCCTCCTTTTAGGGACAGTTCTGGCTGCCCGAGAGCCTCTGGGGGAGTCTGCAGCGGCCACCCCTGGAGGGCTCGGGACCACCTTCTCAGGGCACTCCCAGGCGTGCCTGTCGCGTTAATAATAATGACACTGGAGATGAGAGGGACAGGAATGACAGCACAGAGGTTAGGGTGTCCACCCTCCGGGTAGCTGAAAATCTGCTATGACTGTATAGTCAGCCCTCCGTATCTGCAGATTCAAACAACCTCAAGTTGTGTACTGCTGTAGCACAGATCTATTGAAAAATTGCACGTAAGTGCAACTGCACAGTTCAAACCTGTGTTGTTCAAGGGTCAACTGTAGTGAATATCGGCCCCACTTGTTTTATTGCATTTTGCTTTATTGTGCTTTGCAGATACTGCATTTTTGTTGTTGTTTTTGTTTTTTTACAAATTGAAGGTCTGTGGCAACCCTACATCCTACAAGTCTGTTGGCACCATTTTTCCAACAGCATTTGCTCACTTCATGTCTCTGTGTCACATTTTGGTAATTCTTGCAATATTTCAGACCTTTTCATTATTATTATATTTATTGTGGTGATCTGTAGTGATCTTTGATGTTACTATTGTGTTATTTGGGGGCACCATGAAACACACCCAGATAAGATGGTGAACTCGATAAATGTTGTGTGCATCCTGACCGCTCCACCAACCAGCCGTTCCCCTGTCTCTCTCCCTCTCCTCCGACCTCTCTGTCCCTGAGACAACAACGATATTGACTTTAGGCCTGTTAATAACCTTACAATGGCCTCTAAGTGTTCAAGTGAACGGAAGAGACACATTTCACTTTCAGTTGAAGCCAGAAATTATTAAATTTAGTGAAGAAGATATGGTGAAGGCCAGAATAGGATGAAAGCTGGGCCTCTTACACCAGGTAGCCAAGTTGTGATTGCAAAGGAAAAGCTCTCGAAGGAAATTAAAAGGGCCACTCCAGTGAGCACAGGAGTGATAAGAAAGTGAAACAGCCTTATTGCTGATATGGAGAAAGTTTTAGTGATCTGGATAGAAGATTAAATCAGCCGCACATTCGAAGTCAAAGTGTAATCCACAGCAAGGCTTGAACTCTCTTCAATTCTGTAAAGGCTAAGAGAGGTGAGGAAGCTGCAGAAGATACGTTTGAAGCCAGCAGAGGTTGGTTCATGAGGTTTCAGGAAAGAAGCCTTCTCCATAACATAAGAGAACAAGACGAAGCAGCAAGTGTTGAAGTAGCAGCTGCAGCGAGTTATCCAGAAGATCTCACCAAGATAACTAAGGAAGGTGGCCGCACTAAACCACAGATTCTCCGTGCAGGTGAAACAGCCTTCTGTTGGAAGTAGATGCCACCTAGGACTTTCACAGCTAGAGGGGAGAAGTCAATGCCTGGTTTCAAAGCTTCAGAAGACAGGCTGACTTTCTTGTTAGGGGCTCATGCAACTGGTGACTTGATTTCTTTTTCCTTTTAAAAAAGAATCTTATTGAGATATAAGTGATGTACAATAAACTGCATATATTTAAATGTACAATTTGATGTTTTTATATTTGTCGTCTATTTTATACATATTAATGTATATAAGGCAATTCCAGAATCGAAGCCAGTGCTCATTTACTGTTCTGAAAATCCTAGGGCCCTTAAGAATTATGCTCAGTCTTACTCTGCCTGTTTTCTAGAAATGGAAGAACAAAGCCTCGATGACAACACATCTGTTTATAACATGGTTTACTGAACGTTTTAAACACACCATTGAGACCTTGTCCTCAGACAAAAAGATCGCTTTGAAAATATTACTGCTCATCGACAATGTCCCTGTTCACCCAAGAGCTTTGGTGGAGACGTGCAGTGAGGTTAATGCTGTCTTCATGCCTGCTGACACAGCATCCGTTCTGTAGCCCATGGATCAAGGAGTAATTTTGACCGTCAAGTCTTACTATTTAAGAAAGACTTAGGATAGAGATTATCATACTAAGTGAAGTAGGTCAGACAGAGAAAGACAAACATCATATGATATTGCTTGTATGTGGATTCTAAAACATGACACAAATGAACTTATCTACGAAGCAGAAACAGACTCACACACATGGAACAAACTTATGGCTACCAAAGGGTAAAGCGGGGAGGGATAAATAAGGAATTTGGGATTAACATATACACAGTGCTATATATAAAATAGATAACCAACAAGGACCTGCTATATAGCACAGGGAACTATACTAGATATGTTCTAATAAACCATAAGGGAAAAGGCCCTGAGAAAGAAAATATATATATAAACTGAATCATTTTGCTGTATAACTGCAACTAACACAACGTTGTCAACCAACTATGCTTCAATTAAAGGAAAAAAAGACATTCTGTAAGGCTGTAGCTGCCATAGATGGTGATTCCTCTGATGGATCCGGCAAAAGTCAACTGAAAACCTTCTGGAAAGGATTTACCATTCTAGATGTAATTAAGAACATTTATGATTCATGAGAAGAGGTCAGAATATCCACATTAACAGGAGTTGGGAAGAAGTTAATCCCCACCCTTGTGGCTGACTGCGAGGGGTTCAAGACTGCAGTGAAGGAAGTAACTGCAGATGTGGTAGAAGTAGCAGGAGAACTAGAATTAGAAGCGGAATCTGAAGACTTGAGTGAATTTCTGCAACCTCATGATAAAACTTGAACCGATGAAGAGTTGCTTCTTCTAGATGAGAAAGTTGATTCTTGAGATGGAATCTACTCCCGGTGAAGAAGCAGCAGGGTTTGAGAAGATGGACTCCAATTTTGAAAGAAGTCCTACTGTAGGTAAAATGCTATCCAGAGAAATTGTGAAGGGAAGAGTCAATCCGTGTGGCAGAGTTCATCGTTGTCTTATTTTAAGAAATTGCCACAGCCACCCCACCATCCTGATCAGTCAGCAGCCATCGAGACCCTCCACCAGCAAAAAGATTATGAGTCGCTGAAGGCTCAGATTTTTTAGCAATGCAGTACTTTTTAACTAAAGTATGTATATTTTTAAGACATAATGCTATTGCATACTTAATAGACTGTAGTGTAGTGTAAACATAACTTTTGCATGTGCTGGAAAACCAAAAAATGCATGTGGCTTGCTTTATTGTGATATTTGCTTTATTGCAGTGGCCTGGAAATGAACCCGCAATATCTCCGAGATATGCCTGTATTTATACAGTGCTTACTAAGAGCCAGGCACTGTTCTAAGTGATTTATTTAAATTCATTTAAGAGGACATTCATGAGACAGTCGCAAAGTTCATCACTGGAGGGCTTCCAATTGGAAAGGCCCAGCACTACAAATTTAATAGCATCAATAACCATTGTAATAGCAGCTGCTATATTTTAAGGTTAAAAAATTTTTTTAACATACATTGTCTTCTTTTTCCTCCCAAACAGTTTTGTTGGAATACAATTTACATACCATAAAATTCACACATTGTAAATGCACAGTTCAGTGATTTCGGTAAATTTTTAAAATAATGCAGCTATCACCGCAATTCAGTTCTAGAACCTTTCCATCACTCCAGAAAGTTAGCTTGTGCTTGTTTGTAGTTAATCCCTGCTCCCACCCTTAGCCATAGGCAGTCACCAATCTTCCTTCTCTGTAAATTTACCTTTTCTGAAAATTTCATATGAATGGAATCATACAATATGTAACTTTTGCATCTGGTTCTTAGCATAATCTTGTTGAGGTTCATTCCTGTTGCTGTATGTATTGGTAGTTCATTCCTTTTAGTTGTTGACTAGTATTCCTCTGTGTTGATATACTGTATTTTGTTCATGTATTTACAAGTTGTTAGACATTTGGATTGTTTCCATTTTGGGTTATTATGCATGATGCTGTTATGAACATTCATGTGTGTGTTTTGTGTGAACATCTGTTTTCATTTTTCTTGGGTAGATTCTTAGGTGCAATGGAGTGAATGTTTATGTCTGCCCACAATTCATATGCTGAAATTCTAATCCCCAAATGTGGTGGCATTTGGAGGTTGGACCTCTGGGAGGTGACCACTTTTATTCGTTTTTCTGTGTGGGTTCCTTGGGATTTTTAACATGCAGGATAATGTCATCTGTGAATAAAGACAGTTTTAATTCTTTCTTCCCAATCTGGATGCCTTTAATTAGTTAGATGATGATGATTAATAATATTTTTGCCTTATTACACTAGCTAGGACCTCCAGTATAGCGTTGCATAGACGTGGCAAAAGCAGGCATCTTTGCCCTGTTCCCAATTCTAGGAGGAAAGCATTCAGTCTCTCACTATTTATGTATTATGGTTGCCTATAGGTTTTTTAGAAAAACTGATAGATGCCCTTTATCATGTTGAAGAAATTTCCTTATTTTCCCAGTTTATTGAGAGTTTTTATCTTGTCTTTTGAGGTGATCAGTGGTTTTGTCCTTTATTCTACCAGTATGGTGTATTGCATTAATTAATTTTGGATGTTATACCAGTCTTGCATTCCTGGGATAAATCCCCACTTGGTTATCCTGTATAATCTTTTTATATATTGGTAGGTAGGGTTTACTAATATTTTGTTAAGAATTAAAATATTCTTGTGATGTTTTGTTTTTGGTCTCATAGAATGAGTTGGGAAGTATCTGTTTCTCCTATTTTCTGAAAGATTTTGCAAAGGGTTGGTATTATTTCTTCTTTAAATATTTAATAGGATTCAGCAGTGAAATCATCTGGGCTTGTGCTTTTTTTGTGTGGGAAGACTTTAAGTTATAAAATAAGTTTCTTATTATAGACCTATTCAGATCATCTATTTCTTCTTTGGTCAGTTTTGGTAATTTATGTCTTTCTATAGATTTCCATTTTATCTAAGTTGTCTAATTTGTTGGCATGAAGTTGTTCTGTAGGATTGGTAATGGTGTCCCTTCTTTCATTCATCATTTTGTAATGTGTATCTCCTCACACTCTTAATTTTTTCTCTCTCTGATCAGTATAGTCAAGGATTTGTCAATTTTTTTGATCTTTAGAAAGAACCAACTTTTTGTTTCTTCTTTTCTCTAGAATTTTTCTGTTTTCATTTTAGTTGATTTCTGCTCTACTGTTTTTAATTTACTTTCTTCTGATTGCTTTGGTTTTTAGTTCTTCTGTTTCTTGTTTCTTAAAGTCAAGATTAGGTTATTTATTTGAGACCCTTCTTTTCTGTTACAGGCATTTAAAGGTATACATTTTCCTCTAAGCATTGCTTTAGCTGTATCCCACATATTTTGACATGCTGTGTTTTCATTTTCACTGGGTTACAAATATTTTCTGATTTCCTTTGTCATTTCTTTTTTGACCAGTGGGTTATTTAGAAGTGTGTGATTTCTAAACATGTGGAGATTTCCCAGGTTCTTTCTGTTTTGATTTCTACTCTTAAACAGACAGCATACTTGATAGAATTTTAAACCTTTTAAATTTATTAAGACTTGTTTTATGGACTAGCATATAATCTATCCCAGGGAATCTTTCATATGTACTTCAGGGTGCTGAATCTGTGCATTGTATATTCTGCAGTCTGTATATTCTTTCAATTCTGTTGATATCTTTACTGTATTTTTTGAGTTATTTTCTTAGTGGTTGCTCTAGGGCTTACAATGTGCATCTTAATCACTATCTACTTCGGATTAATAGGAACTTAGTCTCCTGTAAAATCAAACTTTGCTCCAGTGAAGCTGCATTCTCTTTCCCTCCTTTTGTGCTATTGTTGTCATACTTATTATATGCATATATGTTATAATTCCAACAATACAATGTTATTTTGCTTCATACGATTTTGTTTTTTTAAGATAAATGAGAAAAAATTTATATATTTTATATTAACACATTTTTAATATGGTGCTCTTCATTTCTTCCTGTGGATTCAGATTAGATTACCATCTGACATAATTTCCATCATTTCAGATTACCATTTGACATAATTAGGCTTAACGACTTCTTTTAGTATTTCTTACTTATATAGCTAGTCTGTGAATGATGAGTTTTCTATTTCTTTATTTATCTGTGCCTATATTAAAATAAATTATTTACTTACCTTGTTTTCAATTTTGAAGAGTTATTTTGCTAGATATTTTTCTTTTACTGCCTTGAAGATTTTCTTTCTCTTTGTCTTTCAAGAGTTCGATTATGCTTTGTCTAGTTATAGATTTCCTTGTATTTATCCTTCTTGGTGTTTGTTGAGCTTCTTGCATGTGTAGATTGATATTTTTCATCAGATATAAGAAATTTTCAGTCATTATTTCCACAGATAGTTTTTCTTCTATCTCCCCTTGCCCACTCCTTCTGAGACTCTCATTACATGTATATGGTATGTTTGATGTTGTCCCTGAGGCTCTGGTTTATTTTTTTACAATATTCTGTCTATTCTTTAGATTGGGTAATTTCAGTTTCTTTATATCCAAGTTCACTGATTATTTCTTTTGCCATCTTGAATCTTATGTTGAGCCCCTCTAGTACCTTTTCATTTAAGTTGCTGAACTCTTTAAATCCAGAATTTTCATTTGGTTCTTAAAATTTTTTTTTATCTTTATCGAAAATCTTTATTTGTTGATTCATTGTTACCATATTTTCTTATAATTCTTTAAATGTGTTTTCATTTAGTTCTTTGGACATATTTATAATATATGCTTTGAATTTTTTCTCTGCTAAATGTAACATCTGGGTACATTAAAAAATAGTTTCTATTAATTGCTATATTTCCTGAATATGGGTCACACTTTCCTATTTCTTTGTATGTCTCATATTTTTTATTGAAAACTTAACATTTTGATAATATACTGTAGCAGCTCTGGTTTCTGATATTTTCCCCTGATGGTTGTTGTTTCTATTTATTTGTTCCTTTCTTTGTTCAGAAGTTGCCTTGAGTAAATCTGTGAAATCTGTCTCATCTCCAGTGTGAGGCCACCAATGCCTTTGTGCACTGTATAGTCTTTTAATTTAATTTTTAAGACTGGATCACTGGAGGTTGCCCCTTTGTGTAGCTTAGTGGGCAAGTCACATATGTTTTAGATCCTGGTTTCTTATGTAAAATGGGAATAATGTAGTACTCCACTAATAAGGTCTCGGGAGATTTGAATTACCTAATCGGTCTGAAGTACTCAGCATAGTGATTAGTGCATAGTAGGTGCTCAACGGATGTGAGCACAATTATTTACTATTGTGTGAGGAAAGTAAGGCTCAGAGATGAAGTGACTCAAGATCACACATCTGGTGAAAGCTAGAGCAGAGCTTGAACTCAGGCCAGTCTGATGCTATTCTACCAGGCTGTACCTCCTGGTTCTGAGATGTCTCTGCCAAGTTAAATCACAAAATGTTTGAGTAAGTGCTTGATGGAGTGAGGATTGGAGGAAATTCTGACCCTGCAACCCCAAGATATGGTGATTCTGAGATACTGCACAATGGACAGAAATGAGAGCAAACAGGTTTGGTTGTTCAGCGTAGAGCTGGGTGGGCCCGTATGGTCACTCAGTGTTGGCTGGCGACTGGGGCCTCAGATTCCTGAGGGTCTAAAGTCGGAAAGACCATGTGCACCGGGAGGCATCTTTGGCCCTTAGTCTGGGAAGTGCCTGGCAGAGCTCACCTCACCGGGGCCTTTGCAGGAATCTGGATTTCTGGAGAGCTCCCTGGGGCCAGCATACCTTACGTCACTGTCTGCCCAGCTTAAGAAATGAGAGGAAACTGCAGAAGAAAGTTCGCACATCAGATGTCGCTGTTGCTGGAATGCACGTCCCTGTGGCCCTGCCGCCGCCCCAGAGTCTTCTCCAGCCAGCACGGAGGATTGTTTCAGTCACGCTTCCTGGATTTCCTTCCCCAGAGAGTAAAGGGCAAGTCCTACATGTGTGGCTCGCTGGCTAGAGACTGTTTCTACTAACTATACCTTTGGGAGGTACGCTCATGTAATTCTGTCCCTTAGACTTTCTTCCTGTCTAGAAACGGTATCTCTGGAATCAAACCTTTCCTAGAGTCAGGGGTTTAATCTTATATCTAAATTTAGAGCCAAGGAAACTGGTTGAGCGTTAGTTGAACTCGCGTCCTTGGGAGGCGTTTGCTATCACAGTGACTTTCTTTAGTAGGGCTTTGTCAGAGAGAAAGAATTTGCCCTTTTTTCAATTGGAGGGTAAAAGGTTGACGACAAACAAGGACACATCTTTGAAGTGTTTAGTAAGATAGGGACGTTTTAAATGTTTCCTGGCATTCATCTAATTTACAAGAGCAGAATCATGTCCAGGCATGTCCTTAGCCCCAAGGCTTCCCATAATATCAAGAGCGTGTTCACTGGAACACAGCCTGCATCATTCACTTCTGGCTACAAATGAAAAGTTCCAGTCAACTGGAATTCTGCCTCAGCTTGCGTGCACTGCAGTTACAGTTACAGAAGCTTCGTGGGATGGTTTCCAGAGGTGGAATCCCATTTCTTTCTCCTTCTGTGTGCTGCAGGTCTTGAGTTACGTCACTCCAGTAAACATTAGGTCAAGATATTGGGGGAGATCGCCTCTCTGATTGATTGACTGTCTTCTTATGGGTCCTCACAGTGCTGCCTAGATAATTTGAAATTTTCTGAAAGAACTGAATGGGGTAATGCCTGTGGAGAAGAAGAGAAATTTGGAAGGATCAGAAGCGAAGCTTCAGCCAGTATTGCCAGTAAGAGGACTCAGGTAGATGGAGAAGCTGTCACCAAACTTCATCACCTCATTCATTCAGCAAAGATTTATCGAATTCCAGCTGTGAGCCAAATCCTGCCCTAAGTGCTAGGGGTACAGGGTTTAGAAAAACAGATGTGGCCTCTGTCCTCATGGAGCACACAGTGCAGATAGACATTAATCAGATCATCGAGCAGGTGGTTAATTAATTGCAGTTGTGATAAGGGCAGTGAAGGGAGCTGCAGGTGCTGTGCTAGTGGGGATTCAGGGTTTGTGTGTGTGGGGTGTTAGAAAGGCTTCCTTGAGAGGGTGATGTTTAAAGTGAGACTGACAGGTGGATGGGGTTCAGTTGGGCCAGAAAGCAGAGCAGGAGGGGCATAGTCTGAAAGCATAGGGGAAGTACAGACTTTGGGGGTAGAAGGTATCTGACGTACCCTAAGCATGGAGGCCTAACCAGTGTTGCTGGAGCCCAGGGAACTGCAGAGCAGGGCTGGAGGGGTGGGCTGGACCAGGCCATGCAGGATTGAGAGCTGGGGACAGTGGGATTCGTAACGATTGATGGAATTTTCAGCAAGGGAGAAACATGGTTTGCATTTTCATCTAGTGGCTCACGTGCTTTTTCATGCATTCTTTGGTGGGATGGATCAGAGGGTAGCCTGGATTTGAGGATCCCCATGGAGCACATCAAAGCCCAGTGAAGAGCTCTGTTTGTGGCATGTGGCTGGGGAGCCAGCATTGAAAAGTTTTGAAGAGGAGGATGACATAGTCTGGGGAGCAGCTCTGTGGTGGCTTTCAAGTTCAGGGAAACAGAGTATGTACCAGAAGGCAGCTGAAGAAGCCAGTCCAGGCATTTAGGAGGGAAGTGGCTTGGAATTTTTAAGTAAGAGGGAGGTTTAGTACTTAGGGCAGGTTTCAGAGGGATGGTGGAGCTGGAAAGCTCTAGTCTGAAGTCTTCAGGTGCTAAGGAAGGAGAAGGCCTTCACAGGAAATTGAGGAGGTTACAGAGCTGAGTGAAAGCGACTAAGGAGAGGAGGGAAGAGAGGCCAGAGGGGCTTCTGGGCTTGTTGTGAAAGGAGAGGTGGGTATCCGGGTGTAGAGCGGGGGTGTGAGCCCCCTGTGAGAGGAATAAGAGGCAGGGCTCACTTTCAGCAGTCAAGAAGGACCTGAGGGAAGGTCGTGAAGCCACTGTCCTCACTGTGTCCCTCTGCATCCGGCGGGGGGGGGGGATGGATCTGCCTCTCTGGCCAGGTCAGCCCATCCCGGTAACTCCACGACCTTAGGGTGGAGGGCT
This sequence comes from Hippopotamus amphibius kiboko, assembly GCF_030028045.1. Lineage (NCBI taxonomy): Eukaryota > Metazoa > Chordata > Mammalia > Artiodactyla > Hippopotamidae > Hippopotamus > Hippopotamus amphibius. The sequence continues at coordinate 168,988,776 of NC_080191.1, read as the reverse complement.
AGTGTCATTTGTACCACAAGCTCTGAAGTCGGAAAACTGCTTTTTATAAATGAGCACAAATTGCCCTCATTACCCATGGTCATTAAGGGACTGCAGAGATCAAAGTGACAAAACAAAAAGAGATCAAAAACTCCAGACCACAGCTTTCCTCTGGAAGCAGGACCCAGACAAAGATACCAGCGGCTGGCTTTCTGCTCAGGTGTGTCTGTCCTCCTGGTGCTCGTTCTGGGGAAGATCCCTTCCAGGCTGTTATTCCTCCCTGTCCCCTGTAGATGTGCTCAGAGTTTCATGTTCCACTAATCATATTATCATGATGGAACGTTCCCTACGCAAGATGCTTTTTTATTCTTTAGTCTTCTAAGTTCTGAGACAGTGAGCCTTCCAAAACATGGCTTGTTCTCTATTTCTCAGAACAGTCCTTTCTTCTCAGTACTGCAGGGTTCCCCATCCTTTCCCCCTTTTTTTCTTTCCTTTTCCCTCCTCTCTTCACTTTCTTTAATTGGAGTGAGGTCATGTGTGGAGCTGTTGCTGCCCCGCGGAAGGATAGCCAGAAGGGACGCCAAGCCCTCCTTGCTACGACGTCTGATTTGTGCAGCCTGTAAAGTGAGCCGTATAAGGTACCCAGCATTTGAGAAAATTAAACTGAAGGAATTAAGATACAGGAATACACAGAACTCTCCTTTTTACTGTGGTCCCTTTTCTTGGTGAAGATAAGAGTGATTTGACATGGCGGGGGAGGACTCCAGGCTTCTTCTCTAACTGAGTTATAGACACTTCCTTCAGGGTTGGTAACTTCCCTAGACTTTTCTCCGCCCACAGTGTCTGTGCTGATTTGAATATTGGAAGTTTTATACGCTGTGCGGGAGTTGGAGGAAGTTGTGTTGACTGCCCAGCGAGACCTGAAGAGGGAGTGACCTTGTTTCTGGGTAAATAGACCCAGATTAGATAGACTCACCAGGTTTCTTGGGGGGAGGGGTTCTTCTGAATCATTTTGAGGATCTTCCTGAACTTCCAGAATTAGGAGGCCATTTCTTTTAAGCTGGTCTGAGGGTATGGTGATAGCCACTGAGCGGAGCTGGGATTTCAATCATGTTTTCAGTTTAAAGACAAAGGCAGGGAAGATGGATGCTGTTCTGTTAGCCCGTTGCTGTGATCCAGTGGCATTTGACAGTTTGAAATCCAAAAGGAAATCGTCTAAAATGTGGAGGGCTCCACACCCTGTGTTAACAACCAGTCTGCACTCTACACTTAGCATTTTTTGGAAGGTGTTATCTGAAACATTCATGTAGTCTGTTATTGTAGGAATCGTGCAGTCACCAAGCTTGTCCTTTGTTCCTGGGCACTGAATTAACTCACTGTTAATAAAAGACCCAGATGGGGCTCCACATAGGTGGCCTCGGTGCAGGGCTCATCTGTGTATCTTGCTCTGACGGTCCCTGGTGGACCTCATAGGGTCATCATGGAGATTAAATGCATTTATATATGCCAGGAAGTGTTGCACAAACTAGGCCATTAGTTTTTATCTTTGTTTTTCTCCTTCACCCCCTCTCTAGATGATAAACTCAGCCTGTCTTCTAACAGAAGATTTTTATTCCAGAACGTAGGATGGTTCTTCTCTCTTAAAAGGAGATGCCTCACAGATGACCTAGGGCCACTGAGTGGATCACAGAGCTCTTTGACTCTGGGAAGTCTCAGGCCTTCAACCTTTTTCTGGCTGTTCAACCCCAGTTTTCTGGCTGTGAGACACCAGTTCCCTTCAACTCCTGGGGTTTTGAGGGCTGGGGTAGGAGTTGGTTCCAAGTTACCCCTTTCCTGTGGACTGGGGTAATAACTGGGTTCTGGGCAATTTCATTTCCTTCTTGTTCACAACCGTAGCAGAGCTGTGATCCCAGTCTGGAGTGACTTGAGTCCTCTGGATTCCTGGAAATGACTTGACCTTCTGTGGCTGCAGCAGATGAAAGCCAGTTTCCCAGAGAGCCCCAGGGCAGGCCAATCCCAGCCTGAACCCACGGGTTCAGTGGGAGGCAGACAGTAGTTGGAACAGAGTGATGAATCTGGAGTTCCCAGACCTGAGCCTCAGCCTGGCTTCGCCGCCTGCTGGGTGTGTGACGTCTTTATTTATGTGTCATGCCTGAGCCTCAGTTTCTTGATTTGTACCTCGTAGGTTTTTGTAGAAAATAAAGGAGATGAAATAAATGAAAACATGATGTAAGCTTTAATAACATAGTTAATTTTTTCTGCTTGTTCTCTAGATTGGGAAGTTCTTTTATCCTCGGTACATGCTTTAGCAAAAGCACACTAGAAAATTCTCAGTAAATCTTTTTGTGTTTAGGGAGTTGTTTTGGCAGCCCCAACTTAATGGTTTAAATTTTGACCTTCTATAGGGAGGTAGTTGTTGTTGGGAGAAAAAAATAGATTTCACATAAAGGGATGAAAAATGTTAAGTTCTTTTGTTCTTTTTTTTTAAATTTCCTTCCTTCCACCAAGACTTTTCGTATTATCTTCACCTCTTAATGATGAAAGCAGACCTTGGCTTATTGCTAAGTTTCCAGCAGGAGGAAGGAGAATGAAAAACAAGCAGGATGTTTTCTCCTCTGCAGAACTGTTTACAAGTTTTGGCTGTGGGAGTAGCACACTCTGCTCATCTAATGGGTCTGGCCCTGTGGCCTGAGGCTTGGCCACTTGCACGCAGGGCTGACTGATTTATTTATTTGGAGAGTGATTGGAGACTTAGAACCTGTAGAATGAAGATACTATGTTGCAGTCCCTTGCAGAGTAAAGCCTACTGTTACTGCTTCGAGAGGTGAATAGGTTGCTTTATGTGGTTGTCCCTGTCAGGTAATAGCAGCCGCAGCAGCTGCTGTAGCCGATGTTAATGGAGCGACTGCCAGATGCTGGCCACTCCACCGCTCTCAGCGCTCTGTGGGTGCCAACCCCTAACCACACAGCTACCCTGTGAGATCAGGAAGTAGGTACATCTCAAACGTGAACAAGGCTAGTGCAGAGAGGTTAGGTGACTTGCCCGTGAGCACACACCTGGTCGAGCGGCTGGCACAATATTTGGGAAGGTGGTGACTACGAACCCGGGGGTTTGGATTAATTAATTAACGTGCTCTTCACAGCGTATGGCACAGGCAGGACCTGAACATATGGCAGTTTTTAGTCATAGTGGTCTGGAGTTAGCCTGGAGAAGTGAGGTGTCCCTTGAGACAGAAAGTGTGTTTGTAGTAGCGCGTTTCACTGGAGATCTTGCGGGACCAGGACCGTCAAGAAAAATACTGCAGCTCATTTGGAACTAACATCAGAATTTAGTTTGAGCGCTTAGTCATTGTCTGTGAGTTAATTAGACAATTCATTTGTCTGTCTTCCCCTCATATTTCCATGTGTAGCACATTGGGTAGGGGTATAGCCTATGAAGGAAAACTTTGCTGGTTCAAACCCTAGCTTTGCCAGATACCACCTGTGGGCACATAACCACTCCAGGCCCAGATTTCCTCCTTTGCAAAGGGAAGATAATAATATACCTATCTCCAGGGTTGTTGTGACAACCAAATGAATGTATGTAACAGGAAGACCTTGAAACGGTATCTGGCACATGGTAAGTGTTCAAACAATGATAATGTGCTATTTTTTTTTTTGGTTGCGTTGGGTCTTCGTTGCTGCACATGGGCTTTCTCTAGTTGTGGTGAGCGGGGGCTACTCTTCGTTGCAGTGCAGGCTTCTTGTTGCGGTGGCCTCTCTTGTTGCGGAACACGGGCTCTAGGCGCGTGGGCTTCAGCAGTTGCGGCACGTGAGCTCAGTAGTTGTGGTACAGGGGCTTAGCTGCTCGAGGCACGTGGGATCTTCCCGGGCCGGGGTTGGAACCCGTGCCCCCTGCATTGGCAGGCGGATTCTCGACCCCTGTGCCCCCAGGGAGGTCTGATAATGTACTATTATCGTTGGTATTTATTACCGTCTTCTTACTTAACCCCTTGCCTTAGTCCTCAGAGTGTTTGAAGTGCTCACTAAAATAACAAAGTTGAAGGAATAAAAGCAAATAGAGACTCAGGGCTAGGGAGTAAATATGTAGAAAATGAAAGATTGGGTCTCAGAAAAGATATAAAGACATGCGTAGTTGCAGAAACAGCTCTTCAGCCTGGCAGCAGTGCAGAGAGGGAAATTGTCCTCATTCATGCAGGTATCCTTATCAGAGAGGAGGAAGCAAAGCTTTCCCAAGCACTGACTTCTGAAATAAATGAACACTTTTATTTCTTTTATTAGCAGAAATGGACTCAAGTTCTAAACACCTGGCCCATTAGATGGGCTTTGTTCACTGCCCATAGGACACACGGGAAACCTTCACCCCCAAGTCTTTTGTCTAAACTCAATTCTTTGCAGTCAGTTGGGCATTTTGTATTTTGGTTTGTGGTCACCTTTCATTAGCCAAGCAGGGATATGAACCATATCACTTACTTTTTTACAGCTAACGTTTTACATCACTTTGAAAACCTTATGAACAAAATCCTGTGATAGCAATCGAGTTCTCGTGGCTTCTCCTAAGGGCGCCTGTATTGTTGTTGCCGCTGGCGAGCAGATGGGGTGTGGGTGGGGGAGCAGCGGATGCCTTTCCCATCTGCTCTTGCTGCGTGTGGAGCCGTCGGGCCGTGAGCTGGGTCACGTTTGCAGTGATGCTGGCGGCTGCGGCCACCACTGCCGTCTGGTCCTCTTGGCCAGACGGGGCCACATCGTGCGCTGGGGCTGGGAGGGGCCGTGCGGACGGTCCCCAGAGGCCGACCCGTATCTGTTTGTTTGCTGATTTCCAAGGGCTACAGAGCCAGGAAGAGGAATACAGCCTCCATAGAAAGAAAAAGGAACAGGAAATTGTTCAGAAGGGAATGATGAAATGAGAAAAGCATCGGGAAGCAGCTCGGGAGTCAGGGGAGGCGTCCGCCGAGGGAAGGGAGTTTTGAGGACCAGGCTGGCCGGAGGAACAAGTCGTCCCCAAACCTCTGGGACTCCTTCCTTGTTGACCCTGGCCAGCCAGGTGTCCAGGACAGAAGTGACGTCTCTGGTTGCTGAGGGGCTGTCTGTGCCACCCCCTCCCCCGGCGTCAGCGCAGATCTGGAGTTGGAAGTGAATCTGTGCCCGTCTGCGCCAGGCCCTCCCCGTGTGCTGCCTGTCCCCTCCCCCCATCCTTGCACCTCTGCTGCTCCCCTCCTCCCTCTGCAAGGTCAAGATTGCTCTCCCAGGGACCCCCGGGGCTCCAGATGGCTCCTTGGTGCTGCTCCGAGATCTCTGTCCCTCACCAGCAGCTCTGTCTCTCCACGTCCACCCTCTCCTGTCCTGGCCTGGGGCTGCCGCCTGTGAGGGAGACACGTGGGCGGGAGGGCAGGGGCGGTGCCGCGTGGGGAGCCCAGGATTCTCAGAGGTGCGTGGCAGACGCAGCGGGCACAGGGCGTCCTGGGGCAGAAGCCGCATCTTCGGAAATCGTTTGGTAATCGTGGCTTGCTTTAAAATTTGTGAGTGACGTTTGAGAAGTCACCTTTGAGTGTGTCCCTCCCGGGAAGGGTGAAACGGAGCCCTCATTTAGAAAGCGTTTTCCTCTGGGTATGTCAGCCTAGTTTGTTTCTGTTTCTTGGGATTGATGATCCGTTTGTAACCTAATAGTATCCACTCTGGGGTTTGTATGTTTGTATGGCATCACGGTTTCTCCCCATCCCCCAGCTATTCCCATGAGCTTGCACCAGCACACCCATCTCCTTAGCTTGCTGATTCTTTGGCTGAGATTCAGATTCAGTTTAACTAGGTCGTGACTGCAAACCAGTCCTTGAACTTCCCTATCCTTTTCTGGTCAGGCTATTGAATGTTGCAGTTTTTAGTGGAGATAAGGGAGTAGCTGCATTGGGTTAGAGAATTTCAGGGTTGGAAAAAACTGGAAGGTTCGATCCCTTCATCACTTCTTTTTTTTTTTTTTTTTTTTTTTTATTTTTTTTGGGGGTACACCAGGTTCAATCAATTGTTTTTTTTACACATATCCCCATATTCCCTCCCTTCCTTGACGCCCCCCCCTCGATTCCCCCCCACCCTCCCTGCCCCAGTCCTCTAAGGCATCTTCCATCCTCGAGTTGGACTCCCTTTGTTATACAACAACTTCCCACTGACTATTTTACAGGTGGTAGTATATATATGTCTGTACTACTCTCCCGCTTCTTCTCAGTTTCCCCTTCACCCCCCGCCCCCTCCCATACCTCGAGTTCTCCAGTCCATTCTCTGTATCTGCTTCCCTGTTCTTGTCACTGAGTTCATCAGTACCATTTTTATATTCCGTATATGTGAGTTAGCATACAATATTTGTCTTTCTCTTTCTGACTTACTTCACTCTGTATGACAGACTGTAGTTCTATCCACCTCATTACATATAGCTCCATCTCATCCCTTTTTATAGCTGAGTAATATTCCATTGTATATATATGCCACATCTTCTGTATCCATTCATTTGTTGATGGGCATTTAGGTTGCTTCCATGTCCTGGCTATTGTAAAGAGTGCTGCAATAAACATGATGGTACAAGTTTCTTTTGGGATTATGGTTTTCTTTGGGTATATGCCCAGGAGTGGGATGACTGGATCATATGGTAGTTCTATTTGTAGTTTTTTAAGGAACCTCCAAATTGTTTTCCATAGTGGCTGTACCAACTTACAGTCCCACCAACAATGCAGGAGAGTTCCCTTTTCTCCACACCCTCTCCAACATTTGTTGTTTCCAGACTTTGTGATGATGGCCATTCTGATTGGTGTGAGGTGATACCTCATTGTGGCTTTGACTTGCATTTCTCTGATGATGAGTGATGTTGAGCATCTTTTCATGTGTTTGTTGGCCATCTGTATGTCTTCTTTGGAGAAATGTCTATTTAGGTCTTCTGCCCATTTGTGGATTGGGTTATTTGCTTTTTTGGTATGAAGCTGCATGAGCTGCTTGTATATTTTGGAGGTTAATCCTTTGTCCGTTGTTTCATAGGCAATTATTTTTTCCCATTCTGAGGGTTGCCTTTTAGTCTTGTTTATGGTTTCTTTTGCTGTGCAAAAGCTTTTAAGTTTCATGAGGTCCCATTCGTTTATTCTTGATTTTATTTCCATGATTCTAGGAGGTGGGTCAAAAAGGATGTTGCTTTGATGTATGTCAAAGAGTGTTCTGCCTATGTTTTCCTCTAGGAGTTTGATAGTGTCTGGCCTTACCCTTCATCACTTCTTGAATCTCCCCTGTGGCATCATGGAGCGTGAGGTTGTCCAGCGCGACCTGCTTGGACGCCTAATGACAGGGCGCTGCTACCGCCAGAAGCAGCCTCTTTCATCTTCAGACATGTTTTGGTTTTAGAAAGTTCTTTCTTACATTGTCCAAAACCTGCTTTTATCTGTTGGTGCTTATACCAACTCTTGACCTCAATGAAGAAGCCTAGTTCCTTTCTTGTAGAAATTCAAAGGCAGCTTTCAGTCAGGGGAAACAGTTCCAGTTTCCTCGTGTGTTCCCCACAGGAAATATTTCTAGACTGCTCACGGTCCAGCCACCTGCTTCTGGGGATGCTCCACTTGGTCTCTGCCCCCCTTCAAATACGGGGCCCAGAGTGGAAAACAGTACTTCAGAGGTGGGCACTGCGCAAGGGACGGATGCGAGCTGGCAGACAGAGCAAGGCGATCGATAGTCTCGTTTGCCTCTGTGGGTGGAGCTGCACAGGAGTTCTTAGCTGTTGGCTGCGTCCTGCTGGAGACGCAGTGCTTGCAGATACCGCGAACCCATGTGTATCCCCTTTGTTGTGGTCACCCACTTCGTACCAGAGTAGACCCCCCCAGATTTGAGAGCACCTGTTGAGGCTCCCTGGGGAGAGCAGAGCAGGCTTCCCAGACTAGTCTGAGAGTGACGTGTGAGAGTAGGAAAAGGAGACCAGCGTGCAGGTTTTATGGTGGTTGTGGGTGCAGCTGGGGTGACGTTTCCGCATGGGCCAGGGCTGGTGTGGTTTGAACATCCCACCAAAGGAGGGAGCCCCCAGGCTTTCTTGTCAGCTTGCCCAGGTGTGGGGCAGAAGGGGAAGACAGGTATGAGGCTTGAGAGCTGTCAGCAGTGAAATAGCAAAAAATGGGACCACACGACCGTTCTTTGTCTCTGCTTCCTGACCTCAAGCCTGGTGGGTCTTGCTTCTCTACCTTCCGGCAAGTCTTTGGTGGAAATATTTAACAGAGTAAGCCTGAAGAGAACGTCCTGAGTTCACGCGCTTGAGGTCATCTTGCAGTTGAGGGCCTCCTTCAGATCCTGTTCCCTGGGCTGGTGAGACACAGACTCATGAACGCCTGGTTAGTACCACGAGCATGCAGTAGAATTGCATAGACAGACACTGAGAGGAAGGAAGCATTTCGGCTCGGACACGAGGATAAGGCGTTCAGCAGGAGGAGACCTGCTGCGGCCTGAGGAAGGGGCAGAGCTGCCGTGAGCAGGGATTCCTGGCTGGCTGTGCTGGCGTGAAGGCCCAAGAGAGGATGTGGCACGTGGTCGCTGAGATGCTGGAGACGGGACGTCAGCCGTGAGGGGTTTGAGAGTTCCTTCCCATTGGTTCTGAGTAGGTGGCCATGTCCTACGTCTAAAATCACATTTTCAGCAGGCCTGTAGGCAAGTGTTCTGTGAGGTAAGGAGTGTTGGTACGGGAACATGGACTTTCACATCTTCTCACTGAGCTATTCATGTCGTCCGTTCCAGCCCCAAACTTCTGCCTGTTCAGAGTCCCTAGGTGGGCACGAGGGGAGTCGCCCCCGCGAACTGTGCTGGGAGATACAAAGCAGCGTCGCTCTCCTCCACTTTGCTCACCTCCTCAGCTTCAGCTCTTCTCCAAACGTGAGGCGCTGGGGAAGCCAAGGGCCCTTCATAGACGTGGTAGAGGAATCCGGTGACACTGGCGTATCAGAGGAGTGGTCCACACTGCTGGTTCCCAGGCATGGGTGGTGTGCTGAGATGGACCCAGACCTGGGATTCATACCTGAGGTCTGCTTCTCTCCTCATTTCCTGCAGTTATGCTCAGCGTGGGGGCTGGAGGATGAGCGCATTGTCAGGGTTACCTGGAGGCGATGTAAAGAGTCCGTGCAGCGTCTCCCGCCCATGGTCACGAGGTGCAGCCCCGAGTGGGGCAGGGTGCCTCTCTGAGGAGGTGTGTGGGCCGCTGGAGGTGCGTGCTCGCCCGGTGCGTGACTTGACCTCTGCTACTGCCTGTTCACGGAACGTGGGTGACTCCTGCCGCAGCAAGGCGAGGCTAGACTGGGCTGCAGTCGCAAACGCGCCCTGAAATGTCAGCGCCTTAACACATACTTGCTTTTTTTTCCCAAGAAAATGTCACTCTGGGTGTAGCCACTCTCTAGGACAACTTCTTTTCAAGCAACAACCCAGGGATCCAGACCCCTGCCATCCTCCAGCCACGCCCCCTGGCATACAGGCTTGCAGAGGAAGAGTAGATGGGGCACTGCAGTGGCTTTCACGGTTGTTGTCTAGAAGTTACGCCCATCACCTCTGCTCACAGTCCATCAGCCAGGAACCAGTCATATGGCCAACCAGCTGCAAGGAGCAAGGGGAACAGGGTGTGTGCGAGCACTGGTAATGTTCTGCCACCATCCACCTGAGACTTGTTTTTAAGAAGTCCCTATTAGTGCTGGCCCTGGAAAGCCCCACCTGAACACCCCGAGGTACAGCGAAGCCAGCAGGCAGCCCGGAGCGGATGGTCTTCCTCTCTGCAAACTTACCCTGCTTATCTTGGCCAACAGTAGGTTGCCTGAGCCAGAAACAAAGGACTCATCTCAGACTCCCTTCCTTCCTCCTTGCCCCTTAGGTTGTCACAAAGTCTCATGAGTTCTCCCTTATACTTTCCCCTCCCCCCACCCTTTTTAAGATATTAAATGATTTTGTTTGCCAGTAGGCAGAATTGCACGTACAGTTTTCTTTCTTCTTCTGGCTTTATTGAGATTGTATTGAGGCACAGCACTGTGTACGTGCAAGGTGCACAGCATAATGATTTTTTAAAAATAAATTTATTTATTTTTTGGCTGCGTTGGGTCTTCGATGCTGCACGTGGGCTGTCTCTAGTTGAGGTGAGTGGAAGCTGCTCTTCGTTGCGGTGTACCGGCTTCTCATCGTGGTGGCGTCTCTCGTTGTGGAGCACAGGCTCTAGGCACGTGGGCTTCAGTCGTTGTGGCTCACGGGCTCTAGAGCACAGGCTCAGTCGTTGTGGCACTCAGGCTCAGCAGTTGTGGCTTACGGGCTCTAGAGCACAGGTTCAGTCGTTGTGGCGCTCAGGCTCAGCAGTTGTGGCTCACGGGCTCTAGAGCCCAGGTTCAGTCGTTGTGGAGCTCGGGCTTCGTTGCTCCGCGGCACGTGGGATCTTCCCGGCCCGGGGCTTGAACCCATGTCCCCTGGATTGGCACGCGGACTCCCAGCCACGGCACCACTTGGGAAGCCCCGGCATAATGATGTGATGTGCATGCGTCATGGAATGCCTCACATGGGCCTCTCGATGGCTCCGGCGCCCTGTTCCTGTCCACGGGGCTGGGGCTCAGGCAGCACATGCTGCATGGCCACCCCAGCTGTAAAAAATTTGAATTACTTACGTTCTGATTGGTAAGTTGACACTCCCCAAGCACCCAGTGACGCTGGCCTACGGGCCTCCAGGATCCTGCTCCAGGTGGTTTCCTTTCCTGTTGTTTGGCTTTGCCGTGTGCTCTGTCAGCCTGCGGCCCCTCTTGTTCCTTGTGAGGACTTGCCACTTGTCCTCTAAGGACTTGGGTGGAGTGTTACCTCCTGGATGTCTTTCCCTGACCTTCCGCCTCTGTGGCCCTTAGGACCCAGCCCTGTTGGCTCTGAGGAGTGTTTTATAGTCGCCCCCACAAGACGCTGAGCTCCTTGAGTGGGTAGCTCCCTCCCAAGTGAGTCTGGTTCTGGGAATGTCTTGTATTTCCTCTTTTTCAAACAGTAGCTGTTGAATGTGTCAAGCGCTGTGCTCGGTGCTAACATTATAAACCCTCATGGAGGCTACAGTCACCCTGGAGGGGCCGACCCTAAATAAATAGACAATTAAATGTATGATTGCAAGTTGTAAAAAAGTCCTTAGAGGACAGAGAATGGGGTGCCTAGAGCAGAAGAGTCCAGGCAAGTCCTTGGACTTGGTCTTTGGGGGTCCCCAGTCCAGGATCCTTCTCCTCGGCCCCTCATGGAGGGACGTCTGCAAACTTGAGACAGAAATAGGGTCGGGAGAATGAGCTTCTCCTGACTGCCAGTGGCAAGGCTGTTTCCCGGCTGCTCTGAGACTTGGTTTTTAAGAAGCTTACAGATAGGATAATCGACAGTCTGCATTTAAAAAAAAAAAAAAGATCACAAGAGCAGCGTCCATGTGCCGTGGGTCCTCTCTGTGCCGTGGGTTTCCTGTCCTCCTGCCAAGCTGGGTGACTCTGCGCCCTGCAAAGAAGCCAAAGGCTGTGTCAGCAGCATCCCTGCTGACAGGGGTTCTGTGATCCAGTCGCCACCTGTGGAAGACGCCCTGGGGGTGACCCCTGGTCCCTTTGCTTCCGGGAAGGGTGGTCACGGCCTCTGATGGACAACAGGAGTGGCTCTGTGGCCGGAGCTGGTGTCCCCCTGGACGGCGGGCAGGTGCTGAATGGGGCAGGGCACTGCCTGTGCCCTTTAAATTATGATTCCCCGGAGCCTGTACGTTAGCCTGAGTTGTTTGATGGCCGTGGTGGGGATGGTGGAGGAAGGGATTTGGGAAAAATAGAATGCTTACTGGATATTTGAACACCAGGCAGGAAGATGAAGGAGCTTTGAAAGGATGCTTTTAATCATTGAGAAAGTAGGATCCAGGTAACAAAATACAGTTCCGTGCCAGTTTTTCAGCGAACGTTACGGGTGCCCTGGGGGTGTCCTCTGCCACGTCTCACGGAACGCAGCAGGCTGTTCAGCATCGGGAGTCACCCGGTCAGCTGCCTCCCTGGGGCGCGTGCTGCAGTGCTGGTTGCAGGGTTAGAACCCGCAGAGGTCTGCGGGACCACCTAGGCCTACCCCCTGGTTCCGCACATGAGGAAGTGGACTCAGGGCTGCCGTGAGGCAGACCACGTGCGACGGGCACCCTGTGAGCCCTGCCGGCTTCCTGGCCTCGCTAGGAAACCGCAGGGTCTGGCCGTTGCTGTCAGCACTGCTGCCTGTGGCTCACGAGGCATGTCCAGCTCCCTGGGGCCTCTGGGGGCCCCCCTTCCGTCCACCAGCAGAGGGCCCTGTGGAGGGCAGGGCATCGGTTGGCTTGGGCAGCTCCGGTTCTCTTCTTGCAGGTTCCCCATGGCTGCAGTCGGCACGCAGGGCACAGGGAGGTTTGGTCCGATGAGAAGCAGTGGACACGAGCCCAGCTGGAGGGAGCCCCCACTTTTTAGCTCTCTTTGGAACGCTGCCTTTGCAGCCCAGCCCTTTGTGGCTGCACGTGGCTGTGCGTGGCCCCACCGCCTAGCTGGCAGCGCCGTGCTCTGCTGTGCTGTGCCGGGGCTCCCCACGGGGCAGCTGGAGGGCAGAGAGGTGTTTTTGTCAGGGGAGTTTGGGGCCTGCAGCCTGGGTGTCCCTCAGCGTTGTCCCCCACCAGCCTGGGTGGGCACCCGTCAGCCAGTCTCAGAAAAGCCCGAGCCCCTGTGTCTACAGCAGCACGTCGTCCTGAGCCGTGGCTGTGAAGCAGAGCCTCCGCGTTCACGCAGAGACCTCTCTGGTCTTGCCTGTTGCATCTGCCTGTTAACTGTCCCCCCCCCAGCCTGGCTTGGGAGAGCCATGCCCTCTGCCGGCCTGATCCTGTCAGTCTTGTGATCAGTACCTTCCCTGGTTCCCTGCCAAGGCGCAGCACCGGAGTCCTCCGTCAGGTGCCCTCCCGGCCTCATCGCCCCGTGCCGCTCACACACCCTTCCCTGCAGGCACACTGGCTTGCTCCCTGCTCTCCCTGAAGTCCTCCAGCTCTCGCGTCCCTGCCGCTGCCAGTCTCTCCTTCCGTGACGCCCTTTCCTGCCCAGACGGGCTCTGGTTCACACCTGTCTCTCAAAGCCCGTCGTGGCCTGGATCGTGTCCCCCAGGCTCCTGCCCTGACGCGTAGCTTGCGGTGCGATGGTATTTGGGGGTGGGGCCTTTGGGAGTTGTTAGGGTTACGGGAGGTCATGAGGATGGGGCCCTGGTCCAGCAGGATTGATGTCCTGATCAAAGGGGGGACAACAGCAGCGCACTGTGTCCCCTCTGAGTGAGCGCAGAGGAGAGGCCGTGCGGGGACGCGGCGCGCGGGCGGCGTCGCAAGCTGGGACGAGAGCTCTCTTCAGAAACCGGACTTGCCAGCACCTCGATCGTGGACTCCGGCCTCCAGGGCTGTGGGAAAATCAGTGTGGTTTAAGCCACCCAGACTGTGGCAGTCTGTACGGCAGCCAGAGCAGACCAAGCCCAGGCCCCCTGAGCACCGTCCGTTCTCCGAGCTGCCTCCTCTTGGTACCCGCGGCACGGCCGCTCCCTCCCTGGACGCGTGTCACAGGCTTCCTGCGCTTATTACTTTTGTGAATTAATTTCCATTAGTCTATCAGCAGTTTGAGGGCAGGGGCCTTGTTTTGCTCATCCTGATCAGAGGGCCAGGTATTGTTTATTCAGCTCATGACTGAATGCGTTAAACACACACAGACGCCCATCCTGGCCAGTTGGCTGTTAGGCTGCGTAGGGTCCGTTATGGCTGCTTCTCAGGTGTTTCTGCTCTTGGTGACCATGCAACCTGATCTCTCCAGGGTATTAACATGTGGAAGGGGTAGGGGACCCGTGGTGTTATTTTCTCACCCTCATTATGCCTCGGTGTGCCTGGATGTGCAGCTTTTCCCACCTCAGTTGGTGAGAGGAAAGGAATTATGAACCGAGGCTAGGATCAGACCCAGCCCATAATGACAAGGAAAGAGAGAGTGCACGTGTCCCTAAGCCTTCCTGGTATCGTCTTCCTTCAGGAATAACTTTCAAGTCCTCTGTCTTTGAACCCCAGCCTCACAAAGGTTATGTGCTGGAGAGAAGCGGCTCTCTAAATGGGCGGCGGTGGGGGGATTACATCTTTCAAGTTGAGCTGCTAGGAGCACAGCCCAGAGAGCCAGGGTGCCCGAGGGGCACGTCCCATTAGGTCCCAGGGCAGCAGGGCGGGGACGGAGGCCCAGAGAGGTGCCAAGTCTGTGGAGCAGGGGCGTTGCCAGATCAGGCTGCCCCCCTGCCCTGCGCGTCTGGTGCCCGCCTCACTCTGCGGCCACGACTTCCACGCCTCCCTGTCCTTGTTTCACTCGGATGCGGTAACGGTGTTCCCTGATTTTTCATTACTGACTCCCTTTGCCTTCCCTTCCCCCAGATCTTTTCATTTCCGTCTCCCCATCTTGCAGGTCCCAGCTCAAGTGCTGCTTGTTCCAAAGGCCCTCTCTGTCTCCCCAACTTTAGTAGCCCTTCAGAGTGTCACGTTGCCCCCGGCCCTGATTCTCTTCTCCACAGCACCTACAGCTGTCTGAAGTCATCCTGTGCAGACGGAGAGTGACACAGCAGCAGAGCCCTTGTCTGTCGTTTCCCTGATGTATCTGCAGTGGTGAGAACAGTGCCTAGCATACAGCTGAGGGGTAATAAGTATTTGTGGAATGATTGAAGGAATGCAGAGTTGTTTGTCACGAGCAGGGAGGCGTCTGGTGTCTTGGAACTCTGCAGTGCACACCGGCTGTGTGTGCGGCTGGCGGGCCGGGCCCTCAGAGGGGTTGGCTTGGTGCTTGCCCTGGGCTGGGAGGGCGTGCAGGGCCACGCTCATGCCAGGCAGTGTGATCAGCTTCCTGGGGGAGCCTTTTTCCTCCGAGTGGTTGGTTTACTTCTAGCAATATCGACTTTCCATTTTTATTACAGCATCTGAAGCCTCTCATTAGATGCAGAAGGAAACTTTGGTGCTGTTCCAGATTTTTCTTTCGCAAAGGAGAAAGCTCATCCTTGAATAGAAACTCATAGCTCTGCCTGAGCTCACCCTGTTTTTGACAGTCAGGAAGACCCTGAGGTCGTAGAAACCTTGTTTATATTCAAGGAATTAAAGTTACCAAGCATCGCAACTGTACTTCAGATATAAAGGAAAGTGAAAGTATTTTAAAAAGAAAATAAGACTTGCCCTGGCTTCCACAGAAAAGAGACATTCTTTTTTTCTTGTGGTGCGTGCTTGTTGTTTCTGTGACCACACAGCCACGCCTGGCTTTATGATGAAAATCATTAGGGAATAGTGTTAAGATTGTTCAGCTCTCCCATCACCAGCAGTTACCACACCGTGTACCTGGAAGTTTACGACGAAGGACTCTAATGATGCCACAGTTACCTGTCACACGAATTGCACAGAGGCAACTTCGTCTCCTGATGTCAGGCTGGAATATTCCTAAGGCAGATTCGCCCTGACCTAGCATTCCTTGAGCCAGACCGTAAACACTGACCTGTGGGACTCTGCCTGCCTGGGTAGAGGAGGGAAGGGGCAGGCCATGGCCTCCTTGCTTAATCAGAGCCGTGTAGGTTTAGAGAACAGGCAAGACACCAATCTCCTGCTAAGAAAAGGTTAAAATGTCATATGTTTCCATAGAAATGCTGAAGTTTTTCCTTCATGCAGGCATACAGGAAATTAAAACACAAGAAAGGCCAAGTCAAATTTCTTAATCCACCCCAAGCAATGAAATTTGAAGTGTGGGCTTATGGTTGGAAAGTGACTGGATACAAATAGCACTGACTGGCTCAGCAAGTCAGCCTCCTCAGGCTCCCAGGGCCACTGGTGCCTGCGGACTCTGCTCACAGACCCTTGCGCTGGGCTGCTCGGAGCCTGCCCTCCTTTGGGAAGGCGGGGTGGCAGGAGGACTCAGTCCCACTTTTGTCATCTCCTGCCTAGTTCCCTGCTCTCTCCATATGCAATTCCAGAAGTTTCCAGTCCAGCCTCACCAGTGTGCTTTGGTGGGCGTGATGTGGAGGGAGGCCCCTGGCTGCTTTGGTGCTCGGGTTAGATGGTCTCTACATTTGGGGCCATGGCAGCTTTGTTGCCTTCAGCCGTCGTTGTCCACAGTCACTCACCTGGCAGGAGGAGTTTGCTCTGCCTCAGGCTTCCTCCCTTGCTGCAGAGGGTTGACTGAGCTTTTCTGTTTGTGATCTTGCGTCCTCATGTGTCTCTAAGGCTGATCTTTCTTTTTGGGATTCCTCTAGGCCTGGAGCTCTGAGAATGCAAATTGGCCTCTGAGAGACTCATCCCCAAAGACTTGAGGGTTTTTCTAAGCTGCTCAGATATGCAGAGCACCTGCCATTTACCTTGAACTTCCAAGATGTACTTGGCAACAGGAGATGGGAAAACTGTATCAGAAATACAGTTAGATAAATAACAGGAAAAAGAAACCAGATGAGAGTGACTTTCAGCTTATTGTTTGCTCTTTCTTTAAAAAAACACACTTGGAAACCCAGAAAACTACCTTGTGGTGAACTAGGAGGAAGGCAGAAGGTTCTAGATGGACCTGCCTTAGGAAAATGATTATAAAAATGGGTAACCCTGGCCACCTTGAGAAGAATCTTAAAGGCACTTGAGGTCATGGCAAAATGCCTTAAATCTGATCGACTTTGCCAGAAAATGGGTATTTTCTATGAGGTAGTTAATCCCTTTAGAAACATTTTTAATTTAAAAGCAATACATGTCCATTTTGAAACGATGGGCAAGTACTTTAAAAATACACATTTTTGGGGACTTCCTAGGTGGCGCAGTGGTTAGGAGTCTGCCTGCCCATGCAGGGGACACGGGTTCGATCCCTGCTCCAGGAAGATCCCACGTGCCGCGGAGCAACGAAGCCCGTGCGCCGCAACTACTGAGCCTGCGCTTTAGAGCCCATGAGCCACAAAACAAACAAACAAACAAAAACCACATTTTCTTCTAGTTGCATGTATGTGTGTATATATATACATAAATATATAATACATTAGTATATATATAACATACTCATAATGTACTATGATTATAATAGTATATATTTTAATATGTTAATTTTTTTTGTCATTACGAAAATACATACATATATATGATAGGATATTTAGAATAGCATAAAGAAGAAATTTAAAATAACCTGTAATTCTACTATGGAGTGAGGGAATGTGGCAGCTGGTCCCCAAGGATGACCTCCTAAGGGGCCGTGCTTCCCAGCACTCACACCTGTGTGCAGTCCCCCTCCTGGAATTTGGGCAGGCTCTCTGCCTTGTTTTCGGTGGATAGGATACAGTGGAAGTGATGCAGCCTGTCTTCTGAGGCTCCGTCACCAGGAGCTCTGTGCAGTTGCAGCCTGGCTGTCTTGGAACACTTGTTCTTGGCAAGCTCCCTTTTGGAATCCAGCTGCCCTGCTGGGAGAAGCCAAAACCCCAGGGAGACCCACATGAAAGTGCGCTGGTTGAGCCCCAGCTGAGCTCTTTGCCGACAGCCAGCGTCCACTGCTAGCGATATGTGTGGTGTCCGTGCAGCCTGGCAGAGCCTCTGGGAGACTGTAACCTCGGCCGCCGTGTCCCGGCGTCCACCTGGGAGACCCTGGTGAGGACTGCCCAGCTGAGCCTAGCTGACCCACAGAACCGCGCGGGGTAGTCGTGCACTGTTTTAAGCCACTACGTTTTGGGGTGGTTCGTCCTGCAGCTACCGATAACTGGCACAGTGTGGGGGCCCGTTTCCAAGTAAACACGTTTAAAGGGAGCGCGACATGGCCAAGGAGCTCAGACTCCAGGGCCAGAGAGGCCTGGCGTGCCTCCCTGCTGCGTCCTCTCTAGCTCTGTGACCTTAGGCAGGTTATTTCCATTTGTTAAATGGGAATTTGGAGATTTAGAAGTATTCCGGTGTCTGGCCCTTAGTAAGCACTGAGTAAGTGTGAGTTTCCATGTGGTCACGTTGAACAGTCATGGAGAGCGGTGATAAGGAAGCGCTGGAAACAGCAGAGAGTATATAATGAAAATGCTGCTGTATTTGTATTTTTGAAGCTGTGAACAATGTCATTCATTTCTGAACCTCCTCCTCACCTAACATGACACGGGGCACATCGCAGGGGTTGTGGCTGGCTTGGCTTGGCATGGCTGAGAGCAGCGCAGTGAGGAGTACCATCTGTGCCTCACCGTGCTCTTCTGAGGACAGGCGGCTGGGCTACGAGTGAGGGAAAAGGCCAGCTCTGTTCAGAGTCACGAGGAGCAGGGCCCGTAGGGGTGGGGAGAGTGTCCGCTTCAGTGCTTCTGTCTTTGTGGCCTGGGGAAACTGCTGTCCGAAGGGCACGTGGCTTGTCCACGGCCGCACACGGTGGCAGAGTCACGCCTGTGAGCAGGGGCTGTAACCCAGTGCCCTGTCTGCTCGCACTTGCCCAGAGTTCCTTAGTCCACATTGCATCAGATAAGGCAGAGCACACTGCACTGTATTACTTGTTTTTAAAAAACAGGGCATCAAAATTAACATCACCAATAATGGGACAAATCGACGTGTACTCCTGATATGATGGAGTGAGAAGACACCAGCATCACTTCTGTGTTGTTCCTGGCAAGGATGCATAACCTGAATCTACTCAGAAGGGAATCTTAGCAAACCCAACTTTAGGGAGATTTTTACTAAATAATTGGCCCATGCTCCTCAAATTGTCCCAGATCCCAGAGGATGAGGAAGGACTCAGGAACTATTTCATATTGAAAGGATGTGACAACCATATGCCATCCTGGACCAGGAATTTTGTTTTCGTTTTTGGACAATTGACAAATTTTGAACGGGACTGTAGATTAAATGGTAGTGATGTGTTAATGTTAATTTCCTGGGTTTGACAGTGGTACTGTTATGATGAGAGTGTCCTTGTTTTATAGGAAGTACATACTGAAATATTTAGAGGTTGTCTTTTTTTTTTTTTTTTTTTTGCTTTCATCTGCAGTGATGTCAATTTGGCATTGCATTTTGTCTTTAAAACTTAAAATGAATAATTGATTTAATTAAAAATGAGAAACTAAATTAAATGAAATTAAAATTAAAATAGGTGAATGAATCAGTGCTTAAGTACAATTTGGTAGAGTCTTTTCAATTTTTGTGTCTGTGAGAGTAATGAGTTATAAAAAGGATTTCGAATGAAAATTGGAGTGTGGACTCCCAGCACAGGGGCCAGTCTTTTGACTTCTCCACATTCTTGGGTAATTCTTCTTAGATTCCTAGTAGAAGGGGCTCCTCTTAACCTTGGTAAACAGGGATGAAAGCAAGGAAACATAGACTGTATCTTGGATGGGAGAAAACTATAAAATGGGGACAATAAACCCTACTTGTAGGGAGTAAATTAGATAAAACACGTAAAAATGACCTAGCCCAGTACCTAGTTCTCAGGCATATGGGAACCTCATTATTTTATAGGTGATAGATAGCTCATCTTTTTTTTTTCTTATTGAAGTATGTATGGTTGATTTACAGTGTTATGTTGGTTTCTGGAGCATAGCAAAGTGATTCAGTTATATATATGTGTCTGTGTGTGTATACGTATTCTTTTCCATATTCTTTTCCATTATGGTTAATTACAGGATATTAAATGTAGTTCCCTGTGTTATACAGTAGGTCCTTGTTTGGTATCTACCTTATATATAGCAGTATATATCTGTTAATCCCAAACATCTCATTTATCCCTCCCTCTCCCCCCTTCCCCTTTGGTAACCATAAGTGTGTTTTCTATGTCTGTGAGTCTTTCTGTTTTGGAAATAAGTTCATTTGTATCATATTTTAGATTCCACATATAAGCAATATCATATAATATTTGTCTTTCTCTTTCTGATTTACTTCACTTAGTATGCTAATCTCTAGGTCTGTCCATGTTGCTGCAAATGGCATCATTTCATTCTTTTTTATGGCTGAGTAATATTCCATTGTATATATGTACCACATCTTCTTTATCCATTCCTCTGTTGACGGACATTTAGGTTGCTTCCATGTCTTGGCTGTTGTAAATAGTGCTGCTGTGAACATTGGGGTGCAATGTGTCTTTTCAAATGAGAGTTTTCTCCAGATAGGTGCTCAGGAATGGGATTGCTGGATCGTATGGCAGCTCTGTTTTAGTTTTTTAAGGCATCTCCGTTCTGTTCTCCATAGTGGCTGCACCAATTTATATTCCCACCAACAGTGCAGGAATGTAAATTTTTCTTTTGCTTTTCTCCCTCTCCAGCATTTATTTGTAGACTTTTTGATGATGGGCATTCTGACCAGTATGAGGTGGTACCTCATTGTCTATTTGACTTGCATTTCTGTAATAATTAGCAGTGTTGAGCATCTTTTTATGTGCCTTTGGCCATCTGTATGTCTTCTTTGGAGAAATGTCTGTACAGGTCTTTTGCCCATTTTTTTTTTTATTGGGTTGTGTGGTTTTTTGTTATTGAGTTGTATGAGCTGTTTGTATATTTTGGAAATTAAACCCTTGTCAGTCGCATCATTTGCAGATATTTTCTCCCAGTCTGTAGGTTGTCTATTCATTTTGTTTATGGTTTCCATCTTTTTTTTTTTAATGTAGCATAAAAATCAAAATACAGTGACATTTTTTCAGGAGGCCTGGCTTAGGAGGCAGGAAACCTGGAGAGCCATTTGGCCATTGGCAAGTCAGTTTGCAAACTGTCATGGGTGTTCCTCCTGAAAAGACTAAAACGTTTTAATCTTTTAGAAAGAAAAGCAGATTTTTTTCCTCCTGCTTCAAAAGGTAAGGCAGTGGGTAGATCTTTACCTGTCTCAGAGAGGTATTTCTGGGTTCATAAAGTGGAGAAACTGGTTTTTCTCCTTGCAAGTTGCCATACTGTGGATTTCTGGGCACAAGGAATGATGTGGGACCTCTCTTTCCTCAACTGCTCCATGGTCCCAGGGAGAAGTCAGGCGCCTGCCCGAGGGCAGGCTTTCTCCCCTTGGGGAGAAGTTGGCTGTGCTCTGCCTGATCCACTTACCCTCCTGATGTAAGTGTCTTGGAAGTGCCCATCCCCTTCTTGCTGGTCCTCCTGCTGTATCAGCTAGAGAAGAGGCTGAAGGAGACCCATGGCCTCGAGTCTGAGGGTGGTGGTGGGCTGCAGGACCACATTTGAGAAGGATGAGTTTGCTGGGTAAAAGGGACTCAGGCAGTTCAGCCCCAGGAAGGAGTGATGGGTCCATTGTTCACACCAAGAAGAGCTGTTGCCAAAATACAGGAGCCTTTTTGTTTTTTGTTTGTTTGTGTGGTGAAGTGAAAGAAGTGGCCAGGGTGCTAGGACCTTGAAAGCAAAGCTGCCTGTGCTTGGTTAGGTGCTGTCATCAGAGACCCCAGGCCAGCGTCCTGCTCTAGCCCACAGCCAGGCAGCGCGCAGGAAATGCGCCTTCAGTGCCGTAACGGAACCAGGCGCCAGGCTCACAGGAGGTTCACCCCCGGAAACAGTGTTAGGAGATGTCAGCCACCCTCGCTGGGGGGCCCCGAGCTGAGGCATCCTGCTCACAGAACTCCCGTGGCCGTTACAGAGCTCAGGGTATGCCCCAGCTCTCTGGGGTCTGGGTTGGCTCTGGCTTGGCTCACCTCACGAGTGCTCATGCCTGGATTAGGAGAGACACATTGGGGCACAGGGCGAGGAGCCAGGCAGGGAGGCACGTGTGAGGTGAGGAAGGCCAGGAGTCCTTCATGATGGCAGGCCAGGACGGGCAGGCGCAGATCTCAGGGGTAGGCCAGCGCGGAACAGGTGAGGGCTGAGCAGTGGTCTGGAAGGTGAGCAGACAGGAGTCCAGGCAGGAACTGCAGCAAGGGGACTTCGTGAACAGGAGAAGGAGTCTGGACACGGGTCAGATGATGTGCACTTAGTTCCTGTGTTGCCATTACTGACCACGTGACCTTAGCAAAACCTGATCTCTTTGGGCCTCTCCTTCTTCATCTGCAGAGTAGGTGGAATGAGTACTTGCCTGCTGTGGGACTACTGCTAGTTGCTGCTCTATTCACTCCTTTTTTATTTTTAACTGAATCCCATTTATTTGGGAGCAGCATTATGCCCAGTAAAAGAATATATTCCACAGCTTCCCTTGCAGCTAGGTGTGGCCATGGGACTACATTTTGTCTGGCGTGATGTAAGAAGAACTGTTAAGGACTTTCAGGAAGGTTGCTTAAAAGGTCTGCCTTATTGCAGGGGGCAAAGAGGTGGGAGGGCCTGTCCGCCTTCCTATTTTCTGTTGCCTGGAATGCAGCCACGTTGGCTGGAGCATCAGTAGCCATCTCGCACCATTAGGTGACCTTGAGGATGGAAACCAGACCCAGGACAGCAGAATGAAAAGGTAGAAAGAACCTGGACCCCTGGTAACGTCACAGAGCAGCCATCCCATCCCTGGATGGCTTAGCTATGGTCTTATGTGTGTTTAAACCATTGTTACTTTAGGTCTTCTGTTATGTGCAGTTGGACCCAACCCACACAGGTGCACCTTCCCCGTAGGGTTATTGTAAAGATTAAATGAGCTAAAGCGTGGGAAAGAGTTTTGTGAGCTGGGCATGCACTTTGAACATGTGCTGTAAAATATAAGGAGTCAGTTCTGTTGTTGTCAATGTCATCTGAGTTAAACCAAAGCGGGGAGGGCTGGCCGGGCCCAGGGGCAGGAACGTGTGTCAGGGCGAAGCTTGGGGATGAGGAACTGCAAGGCAATGGGACAAAACTTTTGTTAGTTTTCCTAATTCTGAATGGAATCTGTGGTATGGGGTAGGTTCAAATGCCAGTACAGAGGAAGAGAGTGGCTGGAAGATGGAATGAGAGAGGGCAGCTGGGATTAGAAGCAGGAGCTCCATACTTCCAGTAAAGAACCTCAGAATGAGAAATTTGCAATGTCGCGCTTTGACCGTTTGGGCAGACACATGGCAGCTGCTCTGTCGCTATTTCCAGAAAACACCTATTAATTCTGCCCAGAGAGCACTGCTTTCTACAGCTGCCATCCTCAGGGGTCTGTGAAAAAAGCCTGCTGGTGAAGAGCAGAGACCAGGCGTAGTCTCCGCGTTCCTGAGCGCAGTCAGAATGTGGTCCTGCCCCCGACAGGAAGGAGGGCGTACACATTTGGAGATAGGAAGGAAAGTCTGTAGCAGACACCAGAGGGCTATACGCTGTGGCGAGGCCAGCGGGGACCATGGACATCCATACCATAGAAGTGAAAGGAAAGGGGATGTTCTGGTATTCTGCTTTTCAAGTCTGAAGTTCAATTTCCCCTGCATATTGAACTTCATAAAGAAGAACGTGAGCTGTAATTTCATATTGGCAGTAGAAGTGAGAGGAAAATTGAGGCTGGGTGTTTTATGTGCTGTCTTCTTATATACGTTCCCTAAAGTTTTTCAGCCAAGTTTGAAATAAATTCTGTCCTATCTTCAAGGATATGATCTATACCAAGTCACAGAAGGTGCTGAGGGTGAGGGAGGAGACTCCTGTTACACTGTCGCAGAAGCAAAACCCGCGTCTTTTCGTAATACTTTGTTCTGTCCACGAAACAGGAGCTGACCGTTGTAAGGAACGTTACGGCTGAGCCTAGCTAGCACTCTGTGCCTCATTTTGAGAGGGGTGCGTAAGACTAGAAGAGAGAATTTGCTGTGTAGTTAATACATAAAACTGACTGTGGTCATTAATTTCAACCTCTTGGCCCCAAAGCCGTTCAGGGGAGCTGCTAACAGGTTGTGTAAATCACGCTCAGGAACCGCGTTTCCTTTCCCTTCCCCTCCTCCCTCGGGGAGGGGGCGGGCTGCTGCTGTGGAAGGCGTAGATTAGCCTGGGGGACTTCCTGACTGCGCTGAGCCTGCAGACCTGAGCGCTGCTGTCTCCTGGCCACCCAGGGGCCCGGAAGGCAGGGACGTGCGGGGCTGCAGAGCAGGTGTGGGGCTTCAGCACTTCCTTTCAACTTACTTCTGTGGCATGAAACCTCTTTTTCCTGAAACTTCTCCATTGGCCCTTGCTCAGTGAAAGGGAACCCCAATAGTCTTCAGGATCCTTGAGGGTGGGGGTCTTGAGGGAGGTGGCCGTGGGAGGCGGGGAAACCCCTTCTCTGCCCGAGGTGCTCTGGAGCTGTCTGGTGTTTTCGCTCTTATTGTGGCAGCATTTCTTGTTTTTAAAGATAACGGAATTTGAAAAGGGACTTTGGAGATATCCAAAGGTTTTTCTCAGAAACCTGTATCAGGCAAATCTGTGCTCGCTTTCAACGCCAACGCTTCCTTGCCAGGTTGTCCTAGACGCGTCGCCAAAACTCTCTGAGCCTCAGCTTCCTCATTGGAAGACGGGAGGTCCTCTTGCCCACCCAGCAGAGCAGAGTGAAGGCTCGTGAGCTGAGTCAGTACTTGTAAAGCCCCAGTGCGGGCCTGGCGCAGACACCTCCTCCCGGCTCTGGGGGGGAGCGTTTGGCTGTCCAGGCTGGAGGAGCCCCAGGAGTCTGAGCCCTTGGACCCTCATGTTCTGCTGCGTTCCTTCATGCCAGCTATTCCCATAGTTAGCCCGCTGCCCTGCAGCTGGGCCTTGCAGGGGGAAGGGAATGGAGAAGGAGCTCTGAAGGACAGGGAAGAGCCCAGCTGGGAGGTGACCCAAGTTCCCTGTGGGATGTGAGGACCACCCCAGCCCATGGCACCCTCGGACCCCCTTGGCGACACAGCGTGGGTCTGCACAACGCGATGGCGGGCCCTCCATCGTGCACGGCTTGAGACCCTCTGGTGGGAGAAGCCAGGCTGGTGTGGCACATGGGGGCTGTCTCCTCCCCGGTCAGGAGCCTCCTACCCTTAGAGGAAGTCTCCACCCCTTTCAGCTGCCCTTTGGCTCCTGCAGGCCAGAGGCGCTGCTGAGCCGCAGTTAAGCTCCGGAGGATGATAAAGCAGGTGGCAACATGCTGCAGTCTTGCCAAGTGGACAGTGAGAAAGCGAGCTCCCTTTCCAGGCAGCTGCTTCCAGGTCCTCAGCCTCATGATGCCCCGCGTAGCTTGGGGTTGTCATAATTTCCCTTCCTCCCAGACCCCCTCCTGGCTAGTGGAAAGCTTGGGCTGATGTTCCGAGGGGAGAGCCCTCTGATGTGTTATAAATATTTATCTTCAGGAAGCTCTGATGCTCTTTCAAAACAGAAAGGGAGAGAAGGTGCTCGCATGGTTCATCTGCCCCCAGAGAAGGCCTGTCTGCTGCCCAGGATGGGGGCCCATTGCTTACCTAAGCACGTCTTATCTCCTTGCCATTTCCTGACCTGGTATGTTTTGTGTGGTGTTGTGTGTGTTAAGATGTGTCTATTGTTTCTGGGGATAGGAGAAGGGAGGGGAGAGGAAAGGAGTTTTTTTTTTAATCCTTTTGTTTGTTTGGGGATATCCTTAATTACTCACTCTGGGTTGTAATTCCATCCATGGTCAGGTGACATGCCTTGTGGCCGACTTAATTGGAGGCTGATGAGCTGTCTGAGGCCTGTTCCCCCGGGAACGCTGACCTGGGAACCCCCCAGCTGGTTCTAGGGCTGTGGACATTGCCTTGCGCAGGGCACGTGTGCCGCACCATCGACCCCACAGCCCAGCCAGGCTGGCGTTCAGGGCCTCAGACGCAGCAGCGGGGGTGGGCTTCCTGAACCCCGAGAACGATCACACGGGCAGTCGGGAGCTTCTCGGTGCCATCCAGGACCAGGGTGGTGATGACGGTCATGGGGTCTTGAAGGTCTTGAAGGTGCATTTGGAGCCAGCACTTGGGATTTTGTCTTTCCTTTTCTGACTTGTTAGAACCAAGTGGCACTGTTTTGTTGGCCTGAAACTGGAGCACGAGGGGATGAGGTGAGCCGACCTGTCCGCTTGTGAAGAAGGCACCACAGTTTCTACTTTATCCCCTGGAGCTGAAGTGCGAGAGGAAGCACGTCTCAGACCAGAAAGCCCACCTAGGCCCTGAGCAGCTTTTCCCAGTCTAAGTTGACATACTTTAGTAGGTCTATCTTATGGTCACACATTCATCAGTCCTGTGTGACCCCTGAAGCCCCTTCTATCCCTGTAGGCAGCACTTTTTCCATCTCCTGAAATAGCCCAGGTCAGCTTGTCTGAGCTCTTGCCAAACTGTTGTCCTCCATGGAAACCAGCATTTAAAGCCCCAGCTGCTGAGCCATGAGGTGGGAATGCCGGCAGCTTTTCCAGGTTCCGTCATTTACTGAGAGGCCTGGGCAACCAGCATCAGGGAGCTGAACTCATCCGAGGAGGACGACCAGCCACAAGTGTGTTCCTTAAACACCAGGTGCGCACACAGGCCTTTTCCTAACACGTGAGCCATGCTTCCTTCTACCTGAGAACATGACACTTCAGTTCTTGTTTTTGTGATTTAAACACCTACATGGGAAGATTTTAAGTCTAAGGGGCTTGTTGGAATGCCCCTTACCCAACTAATTGGATGTAGCAGCGAACACATTCCCAGAAATGCACAGGTCTGACGGGAGCAGAGGAGGCTGGGTGTGGGGCGGACAGTGTTTGACTGCTGGCTGTCGGGGCTCTCACACCAGGCCCTGGGTTTGCATCTCCGTGGGTGGCTCCTAGGTGCTAAGTTACGTTCCTGCCTCCCTCTGAAGGTGGCACAGCTCAAAGCGTGTTCTTAGAGGAATGTAAAACTTTGTTTTTTTAACATTGCTGGCTGATAGTAATTTGAGAATACGGAGAGCCATTTTCCCATTCTAAAAGTTGCCTACAAACTTTGTGGGTCATGGAAGTCTTCTTTTCTTTGGCTACTGCCTATTAATCGTCAGGTTTACCTTTTCGTGGGATACTATGCGGATCCTCCGTGGGCTAGTTGTGTTGGGTGCCTGGCGGGTCTTGTGCACGACCCTTTGGGCCGTTACACAGTGTCTTCCGCTCCCTAGGGGCACATGGTCTGTGCTGGGAGTGTGTGGTGGCGGGGGCACTGGCTAACGTGAGAGCGTTGGCTGGGGAGTCGGCTTGGCCACTTAGCTTGGCTGTGTGATCCCTGGCCAGTCCTCCTTCTTCTTTGGTCCTCAGTTGCCCCATCTGTAAATGGGTATATTGGCCTCAGTTGTTATCAGGTTCCCTTTTCAAATTTGTTATCCTAGATCATCCTGTCCTCTACCTTTTTTTTTGCTATCTTCTCATGGGATTCCGACATGGTGGACACTTAGCCAGCCTTAGATGCAAGCCATTCTTCTGTGTTGTGTAGACAACTAGCCCTCCTTTTGCTGAAACATTCTTCCCCATGTTTTGTAGATTTCATCTCCTCTTTGCTTTGGGGGCAGTGATCTCATTCATTTATTCCTTACGTTTCAGTGGTCCTACTGCTATCATTATTAGAGCTGTCCTCCAACCAGCATCTTCTCCGGGCCATCCCCGTGGCTGCTACTTCCACATGTTACCCTGTTTCATCCTCAGAACAGCCTTTCAGCATTATGTGTAAAACCCTCCAGATGTAGTTCTCACAGAGAGATAACTATATCAAGGA
Source organism: Hippopotamus amphibius kiboko (assembly GCF_030028045.1). NCBI lineage: Eukaryota > Metazoa > Chordata > Mammalia > Artiodactyla > Hippopotamidae > Hippopotamus > Hippopotamus amphibius. Next base: position 168,961,324 of record NC_080191.1, on the reverse strand, counting down.
CCAGAGGAACAGGGCCCTTTAAAAAATCTCATCCTAATGAATTCCAGCATTCCTGGTAAGCATCGTCCTCTTTTCAGCAGCGACATTTACAACTTGGCATCTTATTTCACAATTGCATAAAAGGATAACCGTCTGGACAGGTGCCCGCATGATCGTGCAGGCTGTGCTGGGGGCTGTGGGCCTCCCTGAATAGAAGGGAGTGTCCTGCCTCAGCCTGAAAGGTGACAGCTGGGTCAGTCCTTTCACATTGGTATGAAAGGGTCACTTCACGCTGGAGCTGCTGTCTCTTTCCTTCCTAATCAGTTAACCTTGTGTGGTGAATGCCCTCTTGAAAGAAGTGCTCCCAGTCTTAAGCAAATCCTTCCTGAAAGGTGCTTTACCAATGAGGAGTTATAAAAAATATTAAAGCATCTCAAATTTCTGCGTCTAAGGGCTGTGTGTGACCTTCCCAAGTTCCCTCCCAGCCAGTCCCTGAAGGGCCGGGAAAGTGCGCAGATGTACTGAGGGGCATATTAAGATGAGGCCAGGCTCTGCCCAAATGCAGGAACTGGGTCTCTTCAGGGGAATATGATGTCCTTGAGCTCGGCCCTCTACCCAGGGCCTGTCCAGGCAGGCCAGGGAAGGAGACGTTCAGGCTGCTTCAGGCAGATTAAGTAGGATTTAGATGATCTTGAAAGACCAAAGCGTACGCATAGTGCACGGTAGGCTTTAGAGGAAGAATGACTGATCGACAGACTGAGTGGCCCCCTACCAGGAATTTCTCTAATTATAGTGAAATTACCGCTTTTATACAGAGGACTCCCCCATAATTTCCATTTTGTCAGGCTGTAGCTCTGGGTTTTGTCTGTCAAGGTCTTTGACACGTCTGTGTGCTCCCAGGCCCCCTGTATAGGTAGCATTGCAGCTAAATCCTACCTCCCTGGAGCTCCTCTCCCATCACAAGCAGAATCAGGGTTTACTGGGAGGCGTGTGCTGGGCTTTCAAGTCAAGCAGACCTGCGTTCAGATTCCAGCTTCGACACTTGCTGGTTGTGGGACCTTGGCCTATTATTTTTAACCTTTCGAAGCCCCTGGTTCTTCATCTAAACATGGGAATAACTCCACTTCATGTGGTTATGAGAAATAAAGCTATTGCCTGTGTAATAATACCAGACACTTACAACCACTCTGAGAAAGAGTGCTTCTTATGTGGCCATGGGTGATATTAGTGGAGGTACTCCCAGGGCCATGAGGATGGGCCTTCCCCTTCTTTCAGAGCCCTGACAGTGCCACAGAACTACCACCATACTTCCTTGAGGCCTCCCAGCTCCAGGTCAAGCACCCTTGTCCTCCCCACCCTCTCCGCGATGGTGTGATTTCTCTGCTTGGGATGATGGAGCGTCCTATCCCTGTTTCGTGAGAGCTCTGCTTTACCCTGTGGCAGAGCTGCCTGAGACCCTGGATGTGGGCGCTCGGGGCGCAGGAGGTGGACCGGAAGAAAGGGGAGAAGTGGCTGGAGGGGTGTGTGCGCGGCGGGGCCTCCGCAGCATGACTTCTTGATGACTGCAGCTCACGCCTGGACATGCTCTCCTAGGACACAGTGTCCTTCCCGAAGCTTCCATCGGGTTCCTTCCCTCTGCTCCCCAGGGCCACCTCTGAGAGCAGCAGGTGCGCTGAGACTCTGCCCTGTGGCCCGTCTCTCCCCTCCTTCCTGGTTTAGGGCGGCTTCTCAGGAGGCAGCCGCATCACCACCAGGGCTTCCTGGCCTGCAGGCTCCCAGCTCAGCACCGCTCCTGGTTTCTGGATGGTTGTGATTGTTGCCTTTAGTGTAAGTGGGAAGCAGCAGTATTGCTCACACGTACACGCGGGGTGGGCCGTGTGCAGGCAGGCAGGCAGGCTGCCGGGTCCACACTGGCCTGGGGCCCCTTCTCCTCCACTCCCTTCCCAAGGGGCCCGAGAAGCGGCCTGCTGGCTTCTCACTTTCTTCTGGCCCGAGCAGCTGGGTTCTCACCTACGGGCACTTTTTTCAGAAAACTCACACGGGATGTCAGCTCATGTTTTGTTTCTGCGTCACAAAGGAAAATAGAACAGAATCAGTTTTTCTGGACTCATAAGCTGTGATTTCCTCATGAGATAGTCTAGAGAATGGTCGTTGAATTCCACAAATGGTCCTGAGCGTTTGCTGAATGCCCAGCCCTGCACTGTGAGTGGATGGAGGCTGAGATGCCGAAGAGAGGGTCCCTGTCTTCAGGGGCCTCCGTGGGCAACGGGCGCCGCGCAGGGCCGGCGTGGGAGGCCGGTGGAGAGCCGGCGGGGGGGCCCGGCGTCCTGGGCGGGTGCTGCCGATGTGGCGCTGCGCCTTGCCTGCCCGGTCCCTCTCCTCCGTTCCGTCTTCCTCAGCTGCCTCAAGCTCCAGCGAGTTCCCTGCTCTCCAGACCCTGGGTTCCTGGGGCGCCTGCAGCCTGGTTGGTGTTTCCCACCTGTTCTCTCTTCTTGGCATCGCAGTCTGTGAGGCACAACACATCATGTGCACGTCAGCAAATGAAACACCTAACGTTTAGAGAAGGGAAGTGAGTCCCCCAGGATCACAGACTTAATCAGCAGCAGACCTGGAATCTGCTCTCACGTCGGCTGATTCCCAGGCCAGAGCATCTGTTAGTACCGGGTACTTGCTCTTTCTCCTTCGTCCCTTAACCCCGAGCGGCCCCTCTTCCACGTCACGTCGGCACTACCCCCGACCCCCACCCCGCCCCCGTTTTCAGTGGCCTCCGTGTCCCTCCCTGCGGGCGGGGCCCCATCAGCCTGCTGTCTGGTCCCCTGCCGGCACCCCTGGCCTGGGAGCTCGACAGGCTTGTTGGATGAAGGATGGAGAATGAACTCAGCGCCTCTCTTCTCTCTTCTTGGCCCTGAGTCATCTGGGGGCCGCAGAAGCAAAAGCTCTTAGGAGCCAGGTGCTTGTGAGAGTCAGTGTCTAATGATAGCTCAGTTAGTCTTTCAGACAGTGGATTAAAAACATGACAGTATCTGAGGTCTTTTAGCGGTTTCTCTCTGGGGCAGCATCCTAAATCCACACATATCTAGGTTTGCAGAAATATACAGTAATTAGAACCTGAAGCAACAGTGACTTCTGTGGGTCTTTTACCACCTGTGCCCCAAAGAGAAACACCTCTATTCTTTGAGTTTTCGGTAAGGTGTCCATGTACTGTATCATCTACATCAGATACAGTTGAAATGAAATGATGCCCTGTTGACAGTTACACCAGGACAGTGGCCTAAACTGGAGGATCTGGTTGCTTAGTTCTACAGAAAACGTATGTCTGCAATTGGAAGGAAACCGACGGGGCAGTTGTTCTCTATTTTAAAGCTTCTAGCTGGGGGGGAGGGGGGGGGGTTGCTGGTAGATGAAGGGCCTGTGTTTCCAGCAGGGTCGTTGCATGATTTGGTGACAGCAAGAGTAATCCAGTACCCTCTTCTGCACCTTCCACTTCATTTTCTGTCAGTGACGGAGCCTCCCAGGATGCGTGTCTTTCTCATTACCGCGTTGCTCTTTCCTCCAGAGATCCTGCGGATAATTCAGCTGGACCTAGACCTAAAGTACGAGACCAACATCCGGGAGTTGTTTGAGGAGTTTGACAACTTTCTACCAGGCGCCGTCATCGGCATCGCGAGGGAGATGCAGCCCGTGTACAGGTATGTGGCAGCAGCGGGCCAGCGGCCGCCGGGACCGCTCCCCGCCCACCGCGCCCCCGCCCCCCTCAGCAGGCTGGGGTCGATCGGTCTGCAGTCTTTCTGCGCTGAATGTCTCAGGGACGCATCTGTAGTTATTGCTTTTTTTTTTTTTTTTTTTGGGGGGGGTACACCAAGTTCAATCATCTGTTTTTATACACATATCCCCGTATTCCCTCCCTCCCTCGACTCCCCCCCACCCTCCCTCGAGTCCCCCCCACCCTCCCCGCCCCAGTCCTCTAGGGCATCTTCCATCCTCGAGTTGGACTCCCTTTATTATACAACAACTTCCCACTGGCTGTCTATTTAACAGTTGGTACTGTATATATGTCTGTGCTAGTTACTAGTACGGGCAGGTGGGTCTGTACTGAAACCGTAGATGCTACCTCATTCATTTGTCAGAGTTGGTGACATTTTTTCCTTGTGGAAAGCCCAGCCATTTGGGTTGTTGGTTCTGGTTCAGCTCAGAATTTTAAAATCTTGGGCTTTGTCTTAGGAGGTATCAAGATACAGCTTTAACTTGCTAGTCTGGTGATGAACTAGGTTTTCTTGGCCTTGAGTCACCGTGACCCTTCCTCTGTATAAGTGGAGTGGGTTTATCAGTGTCTCTCGTGGAGGGAGAGGCAGCATGACACAGATTGGCGTCACCTGGTGAAAAGCGCGTTCTCGTGCTGCAGTGTTTCCTTATCAGGGGTGCAGCTTAAAGGAACTCCAGCACCCGAGGACCGGGAGACATGTTCAAGAGTGTTCATCGTGGCATTGTTTAGTAGCCCAAACTGAAAACAACCTGAGTGCTCACAGACAGCAGAATGGATAAAATTAATATATTCATCTAACTGAGTAAATATAAAAATATAAAAATGAGCAGATGGGTAGCTACGTACCCTAATAGGCAGAATGGAAATATAATCGTGAGGGCTATATACACAGGTGGTAAACATCATAAGGAAAACCAAGGAAATGACGGTTCCCAAAGCCAGCACGACAGTGGCCTCTGGAGGCGTGGCGGGGAGCACGGACGTGGTGGGGATCGCTTCTGGAGGGCTGCGGCGCTCCCGTGCTCCACTTGAGGAGCTGTGCGTGTGTTTGCATGTGCTCCTTTGTATGTGATATATATCTTACAATTTAAAGAAATCAGAAAAGGAAAGGAAAAGCAGAAGCACCTGTAGGTTTTTGTGAACAACGAGGCCCATGGCCCTGGGTACAGAGAGTTCCTTGTTGCTGGTTCTTCCTCCTCCGGGCAGAGCCATCGCTCACCCAGAGCCTGGAGCTGGGATGTCACTGCCCCCTGGGCTGGTCCGCCCTTGGTTCTCAGTGCAGACCCTCATGCTGGCTCTCTGGGCATTCTCAGGGCTAGGCCCAGTCTTTGGAGAGCTGCAGGGCACATGCAACGAGGGACTCAAGAACACGCATTTCCTCTAAGAGGAGAGTGACAGCCTCAGCTTGGTGGTAGTTATTTGCAAAACCAAGATCACATAGCAGGAAATTCCTGCAAGGCCTCTGAGTGAGTTGGTAACTCCTGGGCCTGGTGGGCTCTTCTCCCTTACGTAATCCTCTCGCAAGTTGCTCCAGAGTCACAGAGTAGAGCCCCTTACTCTGCTGTGCATGGGGAAGAGAGATGGTGTGGGCACACACCTGCCCTTGTACCCATAGCAGCCTTCCCGCCTCATTCCCTCACCTTCAGAAAGGTGTATCTTATGTCTGGGGTCATTGATTTAACAAGGGGAGGAGGTGAAAGGAGCACTGAACTGAGAGTCTGCTGTCCTGTGTGCTGGTCCCAGCCCGGCCCCCACGCTTGGGCCCCCCGCCCGAGGATGGGAGCAGCTGGGCTCCGAGGCCTCCCTCCTGCAGCCCCGACACGCGTGCTCCCGGCCCTTCCAGCCCTCGCCGTTTCCCCGTCGTCTTTCCTCGTCTGCTGCTGAGCTCCTCGCGGCTCCGTAGGGCCTGTGAGGTCATCAGACCAGCCTGACGGTTAAGGGCAGTTGGAGCCCTGAGGCCTTCAACCCCTGGTTTGGCATCTTCTCATGTAATATAAATAGAAACATGATCACACTTAATGTAAATGGTATTGGCCAGAATTTGTTTTCTGTACGTTAAGGATTTCACAAACAGTGAAACAAATCCATCTAATTGGCCTTTTCAAAAGAAATCTCAGAAAGATTTTAGATCCAGAATGAAATTGTGTTTTTCTCACCTTCAGAATCTTTAATTATCATTCTGTATAATGAGACGGATGAGACCCCTGCAGCAGGGCTGCTGGGAGAATCCAAAAAATGCCCTGTTTGTAGGGCTTGCACCCTCAGAATCAGCAGAAATCAGACGTCCTTTACGTGTTCTTCCCCCCTTGCATCCCCCTCCCGCTGAAATGCTTCTGAAGACCTCTCTCATAATTCAGTCTGCAGATGCCTGCCCTGTGCGAATCGGAACCTCACCGGCTCCGGGTCGTGGCCTCTGGACATCTGCCTTCTGTCTCGTGCTGGGGCTGGGAACACTTGGTGCTGGCGGGGACAGGAAACAGAGTGTGGCTTTTTGCTGTCTTCCACCAGAAAACTGGAGACTCCAGAGGCCCAAAAGATCACGTGTCCGTGGTCTGCCACGTTGGGGTCCGCGCCTGGGTGTGTGTGTTTGCGGGGCGCGGCTGGGGAGTGAACAGGGCCTGAGCGAGGGCAGGCAGAGCCCCACCTCCCCGGCCTTGGCCATCGCAGTCGCTGGTGGGGAATCCCTGCGGCCGTCTGCCCACCTCCGTGGGCACCCGCCCCTCCCCCAGGAACTGGCAGTGGGGCCCGACTGCCACGTGGCCTCCCTGAGTATGGACTGTGAGGCGGGCAAGGTTTTTATCATAAACAGACTCTGCTAGTATCTGTGAAAAGAATGGAGCACGTAGAAACCAGACAGCACGAAAGCAAAACTGGACTGGCGGACAGAGCACGTTCTGATCTGGAAATTCACTAAGCAGCAGTAAATCTAGACCTTCTCAGCTGTGTTATTTTTATAGTCACTTGTCTGACAGTTACTGTACTGCAGAAAAGGCCCATATTAAGTCATATTTATGGTTGTTTCCCTTTGATGGTGTGCCATGAATGTTAGACACTTGAGGGGCTGGAGGAGAAGGTATTTTGCACTGTCCTTTTGACAAATAGCTTTTTAAAAAATAATCTCTCCTCCCCTGCCCCCCCCCCCAAAAAAAAAAACCCAACAAAACATAACACCCCATCAGCTGTTTTCAGGAAAATGATGGCTCGTGGGATGCTAGCATAGTGATAGAGGAGCTTCTCTTCCTCTTGGGTCCCTGTAAGATTTTGTCGAGTCAAATATCTCATGACCTTCCTCATCTGAAAATTGGGGAGCAGTCGTCTTGGGTGGAACGTTGTCCTTCCTGTCTTGACTCTTTCTCTGCCTCTTTGTCAGGGAACTATGGTTAGTTGGGATAAGTGGCCAAAAGGAGAGAAGGGTCTAGTGCTTTCTCTGCGAATAGAATGCTCTCCGTAAATAGACAACTGTATTTTGCAAATGTGTTAGTCTAGGATGCCATTTAGAATGTACTTCCTTACGAACGTATTGGCCAAGTAAAGAGAACTGTTGGACTCGCTTTGTGTACAGCCTATAAAAATTACAAGGGTGTATCAGCAGGCAGAGCAGCCGTGTGTAGCAAGCGGTGCTCAGGTTACACTCAGAAGCCGTGGGTATGGTCCTGCCTTTCACAGATTACTCATGGGACACTTTGCAAGTCAGTGAATTCTCTGGCCTTCTGTGTTTTCCTCTGTAAGTGGGGATAAATATGTCTAATACGCAGAATTACTAGGACAGTCAAATGAAGTAATGCACATGAACGTTTCCGGTGTGAAAGAGACTCTCAGTGAAGAGCGTTTCTTCCCTCCCTTCCTCCCCCCCCTTAATCATCACACTTGCATTTGCGTTTTCCTTTCCAGCTGATTTGTTGTTCTGTATACCTCTGACTACCCCATACCCAGCCATACAGGGTAGCAGGTAAAATTCAAGACACTAAGTTAAATCGAATTTCAGATAAACAACAAATACACAAAACAAGTATTTGTTGTTTATCTGAAATTTAAATTTAACTGGGTATCCTGTTGAGTTCCTTCCTTCCTCCCTCCCTTCCTTCCTTCCCTCCTCCTGCTCTCTCTTTCTTTCTTTTTGCTAAATCTGGCGCGTCCACCCCTACCCAAGTTTAAACCCTCCCTTTTTAGCAGAAGACAGTGAGCTGGCTTTTCCATAAGATTCCTGAGTGAGCAGGAACAAAGGGTATGGAAGTGGAGCTTGTGAGGGAAACAGGCAAGAGGGTGGGAGGGTGAGAGGCAGCCCTCCACGTCTCGGTGAGGCCCCAGGCCTGAGGTTCGCCGGCCCTCTGCGGCAGCCAGGGCCCAGGCTGTGGCCTGGCTTGTTCAGGCGGCCCCTGGGGCTAGGAAGCCTGGCAGTGGCTTAGCTTCAGGCCACAAGGCTCCTGCTGAGCCTGGAATGGGTGGGTGAGTGGGAGAGTGTGTGTGTGTGTGTGTGTGTGTGTGTGTGTATGTGTATGTGTGTTGAGGAGCTGGTTGCAGCCGTTGGTCATGGTCACTCTGTCTTGAAGCTGGCCACCGGAGGAGCTGCTGAATGGCAGCTTTGTTGGTGGGGGCCACGGGCTTCCGGTTCATTCTCTCTTGGCTCCAAAGGCTTGGCTTCCTGCTGGTTTGAGCCCAAGCCCACCGTGAGGTGGAAGCAGCAGGCTAATCCTGTCAGCTGCTGCTAACGCCACCGGGCAGGAATTTGCTTTTGTGGTAAATATTTTAATAGTATCCACTCGTCTACCTTTTTAGGTCACATGCTTTTTATTGATAGAATTTGTGCCAGCCTAACCTCTTTCCAGATGCTTGGAATAAAAATGTCCAGCTTTTTTTTTTTTTATAAATTTATTTTATTTATTTATTGGCTGTGTTGGGTCTTCATTGCTGCACACGGGCTTTCTCTAGTTGCTGTGAGCGGGGGCTACTCTTCATTATGGTGCGCAGGCTCCTCATGGTGGTGGCTTCTCTTGTTGTGGAGCACGGGCCCTAGGCACGTGGGCTTCAATAGTTGTGGCACATGGGCTCAGTAGTTATGGCTCACGGGCTCTAGAGCACAGGCTCAATAGTTGTGGCGCACGGGCTTCGTTGCTCCGTGGCATGTGGAATCTTCCCAGGGCAGGGCTTGAACCCATGTCCCATGCATTGGCAAGTGGATTCTTTACCACTGCGCCACCTAGGAAGTCCTGTCCAGCTTATTTGCAGGCCTCTTTATCCCATTCCTAAGACTGGAGAAGGTCTCTGAGGGATGTTGGGAAGGAAGTAAGGACTAGTACAGGAGTAGGAGGGGAGGAAGTGGACTGATAGCACTCTGCCACTCGTGGCTGTGTGACCTTGGGCAAGTTTCTTGACCACTCTGAGCTTCAGTTTCTTTAGCTGAGACCTGGAGATTATAGCACTGTGCAATACTGTATATGGTGGAGTTGACTGGAGGCTAAATTAGATAGTGTGCCTGGCACAGACTAGCACTTCCTATTGGTGGTAGCAATTTTATCCTGTCCTACTCAGCCACTTAGTTCTGTGACCTTAGGGAAGTCACTTAACCTCTGAGCTTCATTTTCCTCATGGTATGTAAAACTGGAGCAACTGATAACTTGGCATAATTAGTGCTGATATTTTGGCTTCTCAGCATTTGAACCCCTTCCCTATGTTTGAGGAATTTCCTGCCATATAAGCCTGCCTCCCTTTATGGGAGGCATAAGGGCTGGAGACTCTCTTTCCTGGACTCCTTGCAGCTGGGGAGTGGTGCTATGTTCCCCTCCTTCCCTCCCTCCCCAGAGGAAAGCACCAGCAGGGATTTAGTATCTATGCAGACTGGTTTTATACTGCTACTATATACCCTAAGCAATATAAGGTATTTGCAGAACAGAAAGTGACAGTATTACAAGGAGAAAACAATGAGTCAACAATAATGCAGTGAAATTTTAACATGCCTCTATCAGAAACCAGGAGCTCAAAGAGGCGGAAGGTATTCGCACAGAGGATTGGGAGGGTGCGGGGGGTGTGAGGAGGACAGACTGTGCCTGAGACAGGCACCCGTCCCGTTTCATACCGCAAACCTGGCTGAGGGCCTGGGGGATTTCAGGCCCTACAGAGTGTGAACTTCTGCCCACTGCCTGCTTCCGGACTCCAGCTCTTGGCTCTAGTGGTTTCTGGTCCATGGAGGTGTTCATCTCATTTTTCACCCCTTACTGTTTCCCTTCCTCTGCTGCATTCCTCGAATTAAAAAATTATTATATGAGTAATACATTTTCATTAAAAATTCAAACAGTATACAGGGATTATTATTTTTCCAGAAATTTTCTACAGATTTATCAGTTGTGTGTGTATGTGTATAAGTGGACTCATACTTTATATACCCTTGTGCATCCTTTTCTATTCACTAAACAGTATATCTTGGCCATCCTTATACCTAACTCAGTATTCCTTTATTAAACATTGCTAGTCTCCCAATATAATTTTTTTTTTATGTTTTATGTTGGAAAACTTTCAACATAGAGGGAGACAGAATCATGTAGTACTCTGGGTGCTTCAGTCTTATAATATTCACGGGGCTTCAGTAATTACCAACCCTGGGGCAGCCATCTTTACCCCATCCACTTTTCCTCTTACCCCCTCCCCACTCACCCCTTATTTTGAAGCAAACCTGGATAGCATTTCATTTCATTGGTAAACGTCATTTTAAATCTGTCATTTAAAAAAAAAAACAATTCTGTGTGCTTGTTTCTGGGTTTGGAGCTGAGAGATTGTGTGAACTCATGGTGTCATTTTTGTCTTCAGCTTCCTCAGTCTGAAATCAGTTTGCATGAGGGAGGAAAACAGACGTGGCTCTAACATCTAACCAAGCGGCATTTTCCATCCCTCTCCAGATTGTCGTATGTTAATGTAGCAGTCGCGTGTGGAGGGTTTTATGGCCCGATATAAATTCAGGTCCGTTGTTCACCAGGCGTGAAGCTCTGCCTTTTAAGATAGCCCTGCCACCGCCATCGTTTCAGGATGAGTAAGCGTAGGACTTGGAGATGAGAGGTAGTAGATTTTCTGCTTCTGTTGACACCTGAGGATCAACTTCTTGGCTCTTGTTCTTGTGTTTTTTTAAAAAAATTAACCAAGATTGAACCTGTCAGTTTCTGTTAGAGTTATATCTGAGTAAAGAGAGAAAAGCCTGCCCGCTTTTAAAATAGTGACTGAAAGAGAAGCCCCATATTCCTTCATCCCTGGGAGTTAGAAGACAGGGCTGACTGCTTTTGGGGAGCCCGTGTGAGCTGCAGGCCGTGGGTGGCCCCTCCAGGAATCACTAATAAAAGGGGAGAGAAATACCTGCCCTGTGGTGGAGATAAAAATATCTATTATAAAATTATTATTTTTTTAATGACACCGCTGGGAAAAAGCTGTGTACAGACAACCTGAGTGGAGTTGTCTTACTGTTAATGTAACCGTTTCCTCTCTGATGGCCGTGCCCCCCGAGGGAGCTGTGAGCATCTGCTGTCAGCTGATGGCCCTGGGAGTCAGGGAGGCTCCCAAAGGCCCAGCACTCAGACTGAGATGAGGTCCTAGTGGGCACCATGTGAGGGGCTTCCATTCTCTGAAAACACAACTCATTTCAGCTCTTCTGTCATCCCGTGTATTATGACTCCTCTGGCACTACCGAATCAGCAAGATCCACGGCTGGTACCTGATGCAGAGGCCACTGGGAGAATGAGTGAGGAAACAAAGGAGCAGATGGGGCGGGACCAGGTTGCAGCCTCACTTCAGGGTGTGCAGACCGGGTGCCAGGCACGTAGTAGATGTTGACTGAATACGTGAACGGACCATTGTTTAATCAGAGGGCACTTCCTTACTTAACAGCGAGTCAGCCAGCTGTGAAGCAAGGGTCTGTAATCCTATCACTGGTGTTTTTATAGAAATTGCTTTCACGTTTTTCTTTTTAAAGACAATCCATGGGAAACTGTTATTTTCAATTTTTATTGGGTTCATCATGTGTGAACCACAAGATTTGGCATTTTGAGGAATTACGAGGTAGAACACGTGGTTCCTGCTTTCAAGGAGATTACAATGCGAGGGAGGTAGGGCGGATGAAATTCAGTAAAGACACAAATGCCAAAGATGCAAACATCAAGTCAGGGCTGCTGTTTAGAGCTTTCCCTTGGACGAGCCACAAAGACGTTTTGCTGTAGGGACTGGGAACTTCACTGTGTGGCCCACGTCATCCTCAGTTTAATATTCTGCCTTCAGAATTTCTAAGAGAGAGGGAGCGAGCGAGAGTGTGTGTGTGTGTGTGATGCTTTTGTCTTTCTTCTGAAGGGTCTCTTGGAAGGGCGCTGGGATTTGCTGTGCGTGTATAGCCTCCAGGAAGCGTGCTTAGGATGGACCTGGCCCCGCTGGGTGAGAGAACTCATCCAGTGGGCTTTTGCTGTGAGCCTGGCTGAGTAAGAGAGAGAACTAGACTGTTCTCCAAGAGCTGGCAGCCTAGCTGGCGAGACTGCACCCTGGATGGCTCCACTAAGGGCTGGGCCTGGGCAGGTGCTCCAGTGGAGGCCCAGCAAAGGATGACAGGCCCTGCAGAACGGTCCATTTTTTGCATTACAACTTGTTTCTTTTGCCAAATAAACATCGTGTTGAGAGAACCTCATTTGTAATCTAGGCAGCAAAAAAGACTTATCTGTAAGCATCTTTCTGGGGAAAAAAGGCAAAATAGCATAGTTGAATCACAGTGACATATGTACAAGAGGGACTTTCTGTGACAAACAGTGTGTGAAAAGGGCCGAGCTAGGCATGACTGACTCCACATGAGGGGAATTTCAGTATGGCTCCACGGCCACTTGGGTACACATTTCGGCCACATGACTGTGTTTCTGCAGGTGATTAAGTGAAATGAGTATTCAGTCCCCAGGCCCTCTGCCTCTAGGTTAGTTGCAGAATTGATATTGCAGAAATATCGATTTAAAGAGCTTTTTAAACTGGCCTTGAGTTTGAAATAGGCGCCTTACCTCCCACTCCTGTGCTGGGCGACGTCCTTAAACAAGCCATTTACTGTTGATCGTAGAGTATTCCTACGAGCTTCTGTTTGGAGGTGGCAGAACTGACCCCCCACGTCAAGGAGCTGCTCATAGGAGCACTCTGATCCAGGGACCTGGTCATCCCCGCGTGCCCGTCTTTGAGACTTTTCTGTCACTCTTTGTAAAAGGAGATGCGCGTGTAGAACCAGAATTGCTGCCTCTGTGTACGAACCTGCCCGTCCGTGCCTCTGCAGATGAGCGCTCATTCTGAGGCTTGCTGGTCCTGGGGGGCTTTCAGAGGCGTGAGGTTGTGGAGGAGCTCGTGGGGTCTCGTTACTGTGCGGCAGCGTGGAGTGAGTGCCAGTGCACTTGGGTACTTCTCTGGTTCCCCTTGATCCCCTGTGACCCTGTGAGGAGACACTGCCTCCTTAATAAAATGAAGCCCAGTGTCTGCCCAGAGTGTAAGCGAGGCAACCCTTTCCCTAACTGCTAGGACCGTCTTACCTTGTTGGACCCAAGAATCATGAGCTTGGAACTGTGAAGAAGGCAGTAAAATTGTAGTGCTCTAACTTGGCTCAGCAGTGAACAAGATTTTCCTGTTCCTAATAATGTAACTGAAGTTCATTGGTATTCAGCTCTCAGCCTGGAACATAGTGTCTAAGCAAGGTAAAAGCAAAAAGGTGAATCATATTTTTTAGAAGGAATGGAGCAGAGGAGAGGCGTCCGTATTTCTTCTGCCTCTTCCTTCCTGCCAAGATGTCAGCAGGGTTTGGGAAGAGTACGGCGTGATCTTGGTCCTCAGACCACCTCTCTACTGACACCGCATGTCTTTTCAGCTGCTGTCAAAGGCTAAAGGCATCGTACAGATGATCAAGCAACACATTTTGCATAAAAGGAGCAGAGAGAGCCTTTGCGGCCTTGCTGGTGCGGAGGGGACGGAAAGAGCCAGAACCTGGGAGAGATGTGTGGGTAGATGGAATATCTGGATTAGCTGTGAGGATAGGTGCCCACCAGGCACTGCACAGCCCAGAGCAGAGGAGCCCCAGTCTCCAGTCCCTGTGCCACGTCACATTCAGGGTCAGATAGCTGAGTGGTTTTTTATTTTAAAAAGTGTAAAATGAGAGGACATGTGTTTAGGTTCTCAAAAAAAAGGGTCATCCAGTGAATATAACATCTTGCAAAAGGCACACAGATCATTTGTGATTTAGGAACTCAGGACCCAGCCTGTAGCAGTTCAATTTTAGGTAAATGCCTTTAGGAAATAATACAAGTTTTTGAAGATTTAAAAATGGATTGTGACAGAGAAGGAAAGAGAGCAGTGGATTGAAAATCCATCTATGCCCTACTCCTTAACTGGTGTTTTTGATGATCTTGTTTATTTTGCATGAATATGGGCCCTGTGTTGCCAGGTGTTTTGATTTTTTTTTTTCAAGAGAAGCCAGAAATTTGTCATTAATGTAAAACTCCTGATTTTAAAATAGTGGCAATTAAGCAAACAGTCTACTGGCCGAACAAAACAAAATGGTACACCAGATTAAGCCCAAGAACTGCCAGTTTGAGACTTTGAGTCTGAAAGTTCACTGAGGCAAAAAATTGACCAAATGCCTCTTCCAGTTGGCCTGGACCTTCTGAAGGCTTTGGTTGTCGGCTGGTCCTTGAAGTCTGATGACAAAAGTTTTTGGGTGCTCAAACTTTTTCTCAAATGTTTTCTCCCTTTACTCAAAATAGTTGATTTTTATTGGTAACTTAAAATTCCATCTAATGATTTTCTAACCTCACACTTACCTAATCATGAAATGCCAAGACTAATCATAATTCTTGTCCAGAAATGTAATTTGGGAAGAAAATGAAAAGATCCCCAGACTTACCATTTATCAGAGTGGGCAGCTACTTTAATGTGTGTGCGAACATCTTCAAACTACTCTCCGTGTCTGAAGGTGCTTTTAGGAGCTTGAAGGTGTAGGTGGGGAGGAGAGGAGGAGAGAAGCCCGAGGCAGAAGGGAAGGAGGAGAGGCCTGGCGTCACACGGCAGCTGTACGTTCCCGGCGGCTCATCCACCACCCTGTCTCTTCGGTGCTGCCTCGTGAGCAAGCCAGGGAAGCGCTGACCCCCAGAGACCCCAGCCCCCAGGCCTTGCTGTCTGTACAGACGCGGGAGTGAGGATACTGGAATGTTGTCAGCACGCACAGAGTGGCCTCCTCGACGGCCCAGCTGGAGACTCTTCTCCCTGGTCTTAGTCACGAAGAGTCTGATTTCTCCCAGATAATGAATTGGTTTCCCCTTCCGTACAGCTACGCAGATGTCCTTTTTTTTCAGTTGACGAACAGAAATCTTAGAGCCAAACTTGGGTACACCCGTAGCAAGCTTGTGGCTCTCTATAGGATGCCTTCTGGTATCTTTGCTAGCAAAGATAAACCCTTCTGGAACTAAATGGGGCGTGTGTGTGTAAAGTTTAAAGGCAAGGAGAGAAGGAGGGAAGGAAGCGGGATGCAGTCTGGATCCGTCTCCGCTGTCTGGGTCTGCCTGCCTGTTGTAATTAAAGATAAACATCGTGAGAAATAGTCCTGGAGGAGGTGCAGCGTGGGTGCGGTGGCCATTTAATTTCCCCATTAATTTATTGTTGAAACTAGAACACGTTGAGAGTGAAGAGGGGATGCTGTTAATACTCACGCCAGGACCACAGGGGTAAACCAGGTCTGTCCTGGGCTAGGGTTAGGGTCAGGGTCAGGGTCAGGGTTAGGGCCAGGGCTAGGGTTAGGATTAGGGCCAGGGTTAGGGTTAGGGTTGGGTTAGGGTAGGGTTAGGCTAGGGTCGGTTTAGGTTAGGGCTAGGGTTACGTTAGCGCCAGGGTTAGAGTTAGGGTTAGGGCCAGGGTTAGAGTTAGGACCTGGGTTAGGGTTAGGATTAGAGTTTGGGCCAGAGTTAGGGTTGGGGTTGGGTTATGGTAGGGTTAGGGTTGGGTTATGGTAGGGTTAGTGTAGGGTTAGGGTTAGGACCCGAGGTTGTGTCATCCCCCTGGCTCGAGGAGACAGAGCCGGGAAGGGCAGACGGGAGAAGACTGGGCCGGGGATGAGGCAGGCTTCGGAAGCTGCCAGAGGCTGAGATACTTAGGATCACAAATAATGCTGCGATTAGCGGTGTATCTGGACTCATCTGTTAGAACCAGGAAGGGGATGTTGTGCCGTTCTTGGGCTGGAATGTGACTTTTGACTGGATTTCCAAGGTGAAGAGTAAAAGCAGCCCGGCTCTGTGAATGCGTCTTTTCCCCCACTCTCCTGTTTTTCTGTGTCAGCGAAGGAGCTTCGTTTTGCCCAGGACGGAATGGGAAAATTGGGCTTCTCTTTGGGTTGGTGCAGACACTACGTAGACACTAACTTGAGAACTAACTGTTGGGATTTGGCCATAATTCCACATGGAGGGAACCAGAGGAAAGACGTGAGGGAGAGGCGACTGCCTCTGAACAGTGTAAATGCTTTGTTTTCTCCGCTGAGTTTTGGCTGGTCTCAGAAATTCCCAGGAGCTTTTCGTGCGTACTTGTCACACGTCCTAATTTCACCAGGGCTGCACCCTCTCAGCTTGTGACTGGGAATGGCTGACGCCGTGTTTCTGTGCACCCCAGAACGCCTGCAGTTGGAGTGGGGTCTGCGTGTCTCCCCAGATGAGGGCGGGGGGCCCCGGAAATGTCACCGCGTGCCTCCTGGGAGGGCTTGTGTTATGCCTGGAGCAGCATCTCCAGAAGCTGGGAGGGGTCCTCGTCTGGGAGCCGCTGGCCGAGGCTGGGGGTGGAGGCAGCACAGCGCAGCTGCGGGGGGCAGGAATGGACACTCCGGCTCTGCTGGCTTCGCAGGCCGGGCTTGGATTCACCCAAGACGAAGGCCTCAGGCAGTTACTGGGCATCTCGGCCTTGGGTGCATTTTGGAGGAGGTGGCCCTTGTCCTCACATCTCTGGCCACCTGAGCTTACCCGTGCTGACTTGGTGACTAGCGGGTTAGCTCACAGGGACTCCGCAGGTATCTGTTGAAGGCCTGCTCTATGCCAGGCTCAGGGGACAAGCCACACGTCCCACCCTCAAGAGTGTGCGGTCTGGACAGCTGGTCCTGCCTGTAGCTGAGGTGCTGAGCACCCTGTAAAATTCTCTGTGGTCACATTCTCGCCACTCGGAGGTCCCTCCGGACCGTGCTTCCTTCCTGCTGCCCGTTCCGATGCCGAAGGCCCTGGTTCCCTCTGCATCACTTCACGCCATTTTCTGCTGCTCAGACGCTCCTTAGCCAGGCTGCCCACCTGACTTTCAGTTTCAGTTCATGCTGCACACAGTCTCTTGGCTCACGGACAGCTCTGTGTTCTGTAGCCAGGGGACTGCCTATCCCATCCCTGTCCTCCCGCCCCAAATTAACGGATGGCGTCCCTCTCCCAGACTCTCTTGAGCCCCTGCCGTGTGCTAGGTGTCGTGCTGATTCTAAAGTCCAGACTCGTTAGCCCACCCCTCGGGGGACGTTTCAGTCTGCCTTCCCCCGCACCCCGTGTGCCCCCTCCCGCCAGCTCCATGTGCGCCTCGTACAGGAATCCTGAACCCCTGCTCTCTCCCCGACAGGGGCTCACCCGTGTGTGTGGCCTCTGGGGATGCCCTTGCCCCTGCCTAGGAGGCCCTCCCTTCGTCCTGCGCTTCTCGTTGCTCCACGCATCCTTCAGGGCCCACATGGGGAGCCGCCACTTCCAGAGAGCCCCCTGAGGGCCTCCTTGCTCCCGGCAGTAACCCCCACGCCTCAGCACTGACTGCCCTGAGATCGTGCAACAGGTCTGAACGTGGAGGCTAGATGCTTCCTGTGCGCGCGCGTATGTCTCCCCCGACAACGGCGTGAATTCTTTGAGGACAGGGCCCTTGGCTAATAAAACATTGTCATTCTCTCTCCCAGTCTCACAGGGACCGTTTGGAAGCCTTGAACGGAAACCACTCCTGTAGCCATCATCCAACTCTGGTTCTCTAAGAACATCTTGGAGTTTTAAGGCTTGGTTATTATTTTCAAATAATGACATGAAGGGTCAGGAGGAAGTAGAGGGGACTGAGCTTTAGCCATAGGGATAAAACCAAATCCCTTGGTTTTCTGGCATTTATATTGTACACGCCCTCATTGCATTGTGAAGATAGACTAGGATGTTGGGAAATTGTCCAACCTCAGAGTCAGACAGAGCTGGGTAGACTCCTGGTTCCACCCCTTGACTAGTTGTATCACTTCACATAATCTATGTAAAGCGTCTACGGCCTCAGTGTCCTCGTATGTGAAATGGGGACATGGCCGGCATCTTGGTTATAAGGTGACCTCTGCTCCCTGCGCCATGGCGTGTTTGAGAGGTGTGACGCACGTGTCACAGTGCAGGTGAAAGGATGTGTTTGGAAACGCCTTCCTGGTGGTTCCGATGCTGGCGTTTCTGCCTTCCCTGTCCCTCTTTGAGCATCACCGGCGTCGTCCCGTGGGTACTCAGTGAGCAGTTGAGAGTGAAGTGATGTCCTGTACACATCACACGATACCAGGCGTAGAGGGGCTCCGTGAGCGACGTGCCCTCCCCTCTCCCCTGTCCTACACAATCCACATCTTCCTTTGGTGCTGGTCAGTAGTGGACAGTGTCCCCAGAGGGGCTACTGTGGAGTGGAGGTGGGGCCGGCTTTTGGAGCCAGAAGGACTTTGTCTGGGCTTGGAAAGGCAGTGTGCTGTGCAGGAAGAGGCTATCCTGCCTCACACGAAGCTGCCGCTGGCCCTTTTCTTTTCACAGTCTTTGGGGTTCCAGGCCAGTTGCATGCCCTTGGCCATGATGAAACATGCGGCTTTGCGTTTCTATTCCATGGGCCAGAAGGCCCGTGTGGAAAGCCCCATGGCAGAGGTGCAGAAACTGGCCAGATTGGAGCTGACCGTGAGGAGCCATCTGTGTTTTGGAAATTACAGACTGGACGGCTCACAGCATACAGTGCCAAGGGTTTTTGAAGCACTCGTATTAGAGTATTTCAAGCTTCTCCTTGTAATGTGCCCATCCCTGGGTGCCACTCCGCCCCCATGCCCCAGAGGAGTGTCAGACTCCACTCTCTCTCTCTCACTCCACTATCTCAGGGCCCCTTCTCTGCCCCGGTTTCTCCAAGCTGGCTGATGCGATCACGGTCTCTGCGGCACGTGGGCACCGTGGCCTGGTGTAACCATGCGGGGTGACCAGGGCTGCCCGCAGCTAAGTCTGAGTTTATGGACAGCCTCACGGGACTTGATGGAGCTGAAGTCTATCCACCTCGTCCTAGACGCTTGTTCCCTGGGGTCGTGTCTCAGTTTGAGAACCTGTCTTCTGCATCTAGACTCTTGTGGTGAAGGTCTGACCGTCCCACACCACTTTTGTTCCAGAGGCAGAGAATAAGCTGTTTCCTTCCTCAGGCCTCTGCCTGGTCCTTTCTTGTTCAGGCCCTTGGACAGAGATGCAGTCAGCTTACCCGCAGCTCGGCTGCGCGCTGTGAACTGCGAGCTTCCCGCGGCAGCTTCTTGGCTGCTGCCAGTTGTCGGAGCGACACTGCGGTCCGTTAGGCTTGAGCAGGGCTCGGCTGTTTCCAGGTTGGTTTCATCTCTGCTTCTCATGCTGATTCAGCAAGGTGGTAAGGCAGATCGTCCTGTCCCCTCTGTGCAGAGCAGACGGATGCGGGTGTGGGTTAGATGTGCCCATGGTGGGAGCTGGAGCGCGGGTGCCTGTGCACTGCGTCTGAGGCCCCCGGCGGATGGTTCTGGCCCTGCCCCTCCTCCCTGCACGAGGAGGCAGCGGGTCTGGAGAGGCCCTGCAGCCTCACGCCCAGCCGCCTCCCAGCCCGAGTCCCCCTTTTTTGGGACTCACAGCATATACAGCTGCCCCCCTCCACCCACCTGACTTCCCAGGGTCCACGTCTGGGATTCAACCAACCTCAGGCCAAAAAAAAAAAAAAAAAAAAATCCCAGAAAATTCCGAAAAGCAAAACTTGAATTTGCTACACACTGGCAACTATTAACATAGAATTTACATTGTATTTATGACTATGTACATAGTATTTATATTGTGTTAGGTACGGTAAGTAATCTAGAGATGATTAAAGTATATGGGAGGATGTGTGTAGGTTATATCCACAGATTTTGGTATTCCTGGGGGGTCCTGGCACCAGTCCCCCACAGAAACCCGGGAAAGATTGTATTTGCCTGTTACAGACAATCACACAGTCTTTCCATTAAAAACTTTAAGAGCACTCAGGCTCCTCCTTAGTGTGTGAGCCCCGAGCAAACTGCGCTCCCACCTCTGTTCACAGTCGCATTTGGCAAAGGCTGGATTTCTGCTCCGACCTGTACGGGCCCTCTGACAAAAATAGTTTTATCCGTTTTCCTCACAGCACGGTGATGTCCCTGGTGGTGGAAGCTGTGATGAGCGTGTAATTAAAGAGATTGTGGATGGCCGTTCTCAGTCTGTTTCTTGGAATTTTTGGTTTTGGGGGCATCTCAGTGGTGCAGATTTTAGTGTGAACTGTGTCCAGTCAGGCCACTCATAGCTTTTATACCAAAGAGGGCATGTTTTCAGTTTTTAGAGGGCGTGGGCTTCGTTTGTGTGATACGAAGCAGCTTGACTTGGACTAAATAGCTCTTACTGTTAAGGAAGCATTAGAGCATTTTCCTCTCTTCCTTCCCTCCCTCCAGCCATCCCTCCCTCCCTCATCCGTGACCCATCGAAGATGACAGGAAAGATGTACTGTGGGTGTCTTTGAATCTGATGAGTTTCAGTGTCTACCCCTTAACGTACAGAAATCCCATCCTGCTCTTTTACTGCAAAAGCAGCCTGTTTCTACTACAGGTGCTGAGGCCTGAGGTCCCGTTGTTCGGCCTCTAGGTGCTGAGGCCTGAGGCCTGTGTGCAGAGCCAGCCTGGGGTCTTCAGGGCGGTGTGGAGGTGCTCAGCGTGTCACTGGCTCTTGGAAACTGAAGCCACTGGTCCTTTGCCTGCTCCCCCCCCGCTGCCTCTCTGCTCTCACCGGCATACCTCACACGCCTGCCTCATCCTGCTGCGTGACTGGTGGGTGAGGGGACGGAGAGACAGCCTTGGGTGGCTCGAGTCAAGTCACTTCCTCTCTATCTGCCCTGGGTTCCTCTTCTATAACCTGAGAAGGATGAATTGAAATGTCTTTCCTAGCTTGAGAAGACAATTATAGATTCTGTTAGAATAATTACAGAATCTCAGAAACAGGAGAAACATCTGAGGGCATCTTTTCTTGTGTTTAAATTCTCTCTAAAGTGTCCCAGACTTATTAGGTCTCAGCTTGATTACCTCCCGTGATGGGGAACTTGCCACTTTCAAAGCAGCCCATTATTTTATTGTTGGCCAAGTTCACTGGAATGTTTTTCTGTATATTAAGTAAAAAAAAGTTTGCTTCCCTCTGGTTTCTACCCACTTTCCTCACTTCTGTACTCTGGGGCCACACAGAGATGTGTGTGCGTGTGTGTGTGTGTGTGTGTGTGTACTCTTCCCCACAAAAGTCCTTCTGATGTTCAGATGTGCAGAGAAGCTCTCATTTCCTCTGAGTCATCTTATGTGTGGCTACTACCCCTTCCCTCACACACACCCCTTCTCCCTCCCCCAAGGAAGGGCATGCCGCTTCTGACCATCAGCAAGTTGGAAATACTGGTAGAAGAGCCTTCCGTCTTGGCCCAGGCACCCGGTGGCAGGAAGGAGGCCGCTCTAGCGCAGGGCTCTGTGGGCATACATTTCTTCCCTGGAAAGCCAGGGCCCCAGCTTGTAGCCTTCCCTGAGTCCCACCCGGCCTCCGAGGCTTGACGGTCTGCCACAGGGATACAGGTGTGTGTGCAGACTCCCCGGAGGACTCCATTCCCCGGGCCGCGCACGCAGCCCAGGAGCGTGGGAATCAGCAGGGCTCATACTCAGGTTCTGGGCAGAGGTGCCAGCAGGGTTTCAGGATGCCTGGAGCTATTCAGAGAAGAAAGGGACAGCCAGGGTCTGGAAGAAGTGTTCCACTTTGTTGGGAGTTGCCTGCAGCGACGTCCCCAGACGTGGACGTGCACACCACTGTCTCGTGCTTTCCCCTGCTCACTTATATTCTCCAATGTCCATTTTAAGGAAAAAATAGATTCTCCATGGCTGTGTCATTTCTCCTGACGGGTGGGCTGGCTTGGCCATGTCAAGCCAGAGAACCGAAGTGAGATGGATGTTGGCATCTACAAGCAGGGTCGAGCACGGTCTGTCATTCTTTTTCCAAACCATGCTGTCCTAAAGAGCTGCTTTTTCTTCCTGCCGTCTGGATGGGGCCTGCACCTTCTGGGGTTTTGCCAGGTGAGGACCGTGCACTTTCACAGCTGCTCACTCCGAGGGTCTCTGCTCCCTGGAGCTTCCTGACAGCTGGATTTCATGGCCATGGGGCGTTAGTCACAGCTTTGGGGGATTTCTCTAGGGCAGCTTTGAGACCATACTGCTTCTGTCGTCACCTAAAAATTAGCTTAGATCTTATATTGAGATGGAAATGAACTGAACCGCTAGATGTCTCTGGTATACATCTGGGCTAATCTCTAGGGGTTTTGAAAAGCTTAAGCTTCTCATGCAGGGGATTCTGGTGTGGAGCTGTTGTTCTGCCCTGGCGTTCAGGGCCCTGAGTGTCTGGTCTGCCAGGAGGTTCTGCGGAACAGGGGTCCCAGCGTGTGTGGAGAGGAAGGGCCCGGTCTCTCAGGTTGCAAGCTGGGTCGCTTCCTTCTTCTCTCTCAGAGCTGGGCTGAGGGTGATGCTGATGAGGCGGCGTGGTGGAGGGGTTAAGGGCACAGGCTGGACTGAGTCTGAATTCTGGCTCTGCCACTCACCACCTGTGTGACCTTGAACTGGCCCCTCGACCTCACTGTGCCTGGGGGTATCATCTGTAAAACAGTGCCTTCCCCACGGGTAGGGGTGGGACTGTGAGGGCTGAACAAGTTGAAATTTGTCCAGTGCCCAGAGCAACGCCGGGCACAAGTGCTTTGTGAGTATTGGTAAAATAAGTAAAGCGGTTGTCTTACATGTGCAGTGCAGCGTATGGTGACTACTCAGAGAAAACACGTCCAAGAAGCTGAAACACCAAATCATCTCCTTGTGGCGGTTCTTCCAGCAGAGGTGATTACGTATGGAATGTTATCATTTGAGAGGCTGAAAATCTGGTTTTCTGGGTGCCAAGATGTTCTTTTAGAGCCTGGTAGGTGCTGTCGCTTATGGAACAATTTCTCCAGACGGGTTTTGGTCACTTGTTTGCCTGCAGTCCTTCTAGAATTGTTGGGCAGATGCACCAACATTTTTCTTCTCTCCACTTTGGGAGAAAGGTCCCTCACATCTTCTCCCTCCACAGAGCTGGCAAAGCTGTCCACCTGCAGATGTAGCTGCTGTGACTCCAGTATCATTCAGGAAACGTTAATTTTCCACTCATCACAGCCCGGCAGCCAACGTTCCGTTTAGCAGGAGTTGCATTGCCAGCTTCTGCTCTCTTCGCTCGCCCCATTTCATGCTCCTTGATCTGCCTTGTCCCTTGTCTGCACTGGCCTTGTCCCACCAGGCTCCTGAGACATGCTGGTGTGTACACCTGCCCACCACCTCCACCCCGGAAAGGTCTTTCTGGAGAAGATGCTGTAAGATTCTGTTTCACTGGAACTCAGCTAGCCAGAAGGTTCAGTTTACAGAATGTAGATACTTCTGCCTTTGTTAAACTAGAAAATCCAGTTTATCAGAATACGCAGTTTTGATAGAGGATTATGTGTGGAATTAAGCAAACTGAATGGTCTTCCTTTACTTTCTTCCGTGGTAAAATGAGAGTCATATTGCGTATCTCACGGAGTTGTGAGAAAGTCTGCAGAAACCTCAAGTGCTGTATACATCTCTGAAAGACTAGTTTATTGTCAGACGTTAAGCAGCCAGCTTCACTGGAGTCTCCTCTGAGTAGGGGAAGAGTAACAACGTGGCATCGCTCCCTGGCTCGTCCGCTCTGACTTGGTGCATCAAGAGGACGATACGTCATCTCCCCAGCGAGGCCGGGTCATTCCTGCCTCCGCAGCCTTTCCTCCTCTGCTGCGGTTTAAAGCAACGGTGAGCAGAAATATACAGGGTAACAACGAGAGTTGGTGATGAGTGTGTGTCCCGTGGCGAGCACCGCCTCCCAGTGCCGGCGTGTTGAGTTGTCCCAGCTCCGTGAGGTCAGCGCTGTTTGCCTCCCCGTCTTACAGGTGAGAGCCTAGAGGCCCGGGAAGGCAGACCTCAGACCTCCTGCCCAGGGTGTCACGGCCTGAGGAGACCCGGGCGCCGCGCTGCCGTGTGCTCTGGGTGTGCGGGCTGGCCCTGGTGGGCCCGGGCGAGCCCCCTGTGTGGCTGTCCAGCTCCTGAAGCAGGAACGCTCTCCTGAAGGGACGCGCTGTGCTCAGCCGCCTGCACGTATCTCAGGCCGTTTCCCGGGGGGTCTGCGTTTCTGAGACGACGAGAAGGAAGCGTCGTGTCCAGGGCTGGTGGGTCTGTTTAGACGGGAGTTGAGGGCAGGCGCTGGCCGTGTGCCCCTGAGAGGCAGCTGCTTGGCGTCCGGGACTGGCAGCCGCTCCCTCCCCCACCTGTGGAGGAGGCGCCCCTCCCCCGGGGCCCCAGGGTTGAGCCCTGGGCTCCGGCTGTCGCTCAGACCGTGGTGTGCGGTCCCCTGCAGGTGCCAAGGACCCGTGTGGTTCGTTTCATACCTTTCCCCTAGAGTTGAACTAAGCAGGAAGCTCATCAGGGGTGTTTGGGGCCTGCTGTGTCGAGGTAGCACCAGGCGCTGGGGAGGGAGAAAGGAGTCAGACACGGGCCGGATGCCCTGGGGGTGCTGGGGTTGAGGACTCTGAAGGTGGGGGAGAGGTCCTGAGGCTGAGTCGGTGGAAAGGCCCTGCTCGTCAGAAGGAGCAGCCGGAGTGAGGGCAGAGGCAGGAAGGGATCGGGGCTAGAGCCCGGGGGCTGCCGGGGCAGGGAGGGAAGTTGAAGGCAGCCAGCTTTTAGACACGCAAGTGTGTCCATCTGTGCTCCCCTCGCTCTGTGGGCTGACCCGGGGACATGTGAGGTGCGTGCGTGGCCCTCTCCAGCCCATCCCTGGCCCCATCCACACCAAGACCCTACAGGCTCAGGGCGCAGACGTGGTCCCACGACCACACCAGGCCGGCCCCGGGCCCGCCGCCCCGGCTCAGCAGCCAGGCTCCAGCCTCGGCCCCCGTGTCTGAGTTCCTGCTGCCTCCTTAGTTGGGCTAAGGAGTTGGGCTCCTTAGTTCTATGGGAGTGAGGCCCTGCCTGGCTCTCTGCAGTCTTGCTGGCTGGCTTCCAGCATCTTCCTGTTGGCCCTGCAGGGGCTGACCACCCGCACGGACGTCTTTACTGCCACATCTAGTCAGCAAGACCCTGAGGGGAGAACCAGGAGAGAGAGTGTCCCCATTTTACAGATTTTACCCAAGGTCACAGAACTAGGAAATGGAGGCCCCAGGCCTCAAGCATACTCCAGTATTCTTTCTACTATATGGTAACGTTGCGTCCTGTGTGGTGAAAACAGCCTGCCATCCGGGGCCACTGATAAACACGTACCGTAGAATTTTGTCACCTGCTGGCTGCTCTGCCAGCCCAGCCCTGCCCAGCTCCTGCTCAGAGAACAGTCTTCCCAGAAGGACATTCTCACTCTCAGTTTGAACCATCGCTGCGTTGTTGACTTGTAACCACAGCGGAGGAAAGAGAGTGGGAAACGTGTCTTACAAGTGGAGTGGGCTTTCTGGAGATGCATTTTCCTGCTGCAGCAGATTCCAAGCTATTCTTCATGACTGCTGATGCGTGCATTTTGCTGCAGTAGCAGAAATAGCCGTACAGTAGCAAGCCAAACGCTATATGTCTAGTTTGCTCTGGGACAGCTAGCTGCAAAGCCAGGGCCTGCCCTTGCTTGGAAGGTGCTGATGACAATGTGGAGCTAGGACTGAAAAACCCACCTGCGTTGTGGAAGACCAAGTCAGAGCGCATGTCGTGCTGGCAGTGGCCTGCATGGCCCTTTCATGGGCGATGACTGTGTGTGTTTAGAAATGAGTGGGGATGGGGAAGAGGGTGAGAGAGACCTTCTCCAGCTGGTTCAGGTTCTGATTCTAAGGTGGTCGAGCTACGCGGGGGTCAGAGCTTTGGCAGTTAGGATGCCTGTGCCAGAGAGGGGCTGCTGCTCCCAGCAGTGAAGGAGAAACAGGCTGGGGGAGCAGATCAGCATGAGGCAGAACACTTTTGTGATTCATTTCTGAGGGCAGGCTGCAGGGGAGGGGCCGGTTGGCATTGTGGAGGGAGGTGCCTGAATGTTGCTGCTTGCAGGTCTTGGCTGTGACATTGCATTTGCAGGTCCTGAGCTGCGCAGACCCTTGGGAATCCTGCCACCATGGGGCCCCGACCGCCTCCGTTCCTTGTGACTTGCAGGACAAGGCCATATACAGTGTGGTGTGAAAGGCCCCTTTTGATCTGGCTTCAACCTGATCTTTCAGACCCATTTCCGACCACTCCCCGCCCCGCCCGGAAGCTGTATGCACAGTGAGCTGTGTGTGGGTCTCGGTGCATCTGTTTAGGTTCTCAGAGGTGCTGGCCTGAGTCCAGCCCCTCAGGATTACCTGTTGCCTCTGTTCTCCTTTACCTGCAACGCTTTGCGCATGCCTGTCCTCGGCGTGGCATGCCCTTCCCCAGCTCCAGCTGCTGAAATCCTACTTGTTTTGTGAGCTGAGCTCAAGCAGAGCTACTTGCAAGAAGTCTTTCCTGATCACCCCGAAGGTGGAAGCACATCTCCCTTTCCCTTTGCTTCTGAAGCTCTTTGCTTATGGCTCTGGTGTCACCACAGCTCAACTGTGACGTTTTTGCAAGCAAACAAGTTCTACCCTCACTCATTTCTGCATCCTTCACTCTCAGCCCAGCCCCTCCTCGTAGTTTCTAGAAGACCGCGGGCTGCACAGTCCCCTGTCTATTGAGTTGAAGCATTGTCACTTCCAAGTCGGCTCCAGAGTCATCTCTAAAGGTGCACGTGAGTGAGTCCTCTCCACTGGGGGGCTGCTGGGGCTGTGCCCAGTGTTCCCCAGAGAGGGACCCAGAGATCTGCCAGGAAGTCCTGGGAAGAGTGGATTACACTGAGTACGTGCTGAGCCTGGGAAAAAGCAGGAGAGCGATACAAATGGCCAAAAAGCACAGGAGAAGATGCTCAACATCATTAGTCATCAGAGAAGTAAAGATCAGAACCATAGTGAGATACCACTACACACCTGCTGGGATGACAGTAACACAAAAGACAGGCAATAACAAGTGTAGGTGAGGACATGGAGGAACGGAACCCCTCACACACTGCCCACGGGAATATAAAATGGTGCAGTCACTTTGGAAAACAGCCTGGCTGTTCCTCAAAAAGTTAAACATAGTTACCATATAACCCAACCATTCTAGTCCTAGGTATGTGCCCAAGAAATTGAAAATATATGTCCACTCAGAAACGCATACACGAATGCTCCTAGCAGCGTTATTCACGAGAGGCACGAGGTGGGCACGACCCATCCACCAGTGGATGGTGTGTAAACAAAACGCGAGGGGGTAAATAAATATAAGGGAATGTTATTTGGCCACAGAAAAGGAACAAAGGGTTGACACGTGCTACAACATAGGTGAAATGGAAACATGATGCTTAATGAAAAAAGTCAGTCGCAGAAGACCGCATAGTATATGCTTTCACGTATGTGAAATGTCCCAGACAGGCCACAGTGGGTGCTTAGGGCTGAGGCGGCTGAGTTTGGATGGTTTGTGGGAGCGATAGCTAAAGAGTACTGGGTTTCTTTAGAGGTGATGAAAACGGTCTAAAACTGATTGTGCTGTTAGCTGCACAACTCTGTAAATATACTAAAGACCATTGAATTTTATACTTTCAGTGGATGAATTGTATGGTATGTGAATTATGTGTTGATAAAACTTATCAAAAAAGATAAGGGTGGGAGTAGATACACTGCTGACATTTAAATGTAGACGTCAATGTGGGTGCTCAACTTTGTTTTTCAAGGAAGAAGACATCTTTTAATGCTCTTGCTGTCTGTCTGTAGCCTGCCCGCTTTCCCCCACGCAATGTTTTTTCCAGAATGGAATGCGCATAAGAAACTGACAAATCATATAAAGTCATTTTTTAAAGATGAAAAATTTTTTTCATTTTTATAATCAAGCTGCCCTTTTACTTTTCCAAGAGAATTAAAACGACTCAGCTTGCATTTGGATTTCTTTCTCGGCCACTGGGACAAGAGAGCTCGACTGATCTTCAGTGTTGGTGGCTGCTTTCATTCATTCTTTCATTCATTCGTTCACTGCAAACATGTACTGTGTGCCAGTGTTTTAGGATCTGAACAGACAGAAATAAAAGTTTCCCCCATCAGGGAGCTTACAGTACAATGCGGGAGACATTCACATAAGCAAGTAACGGATCGGTTTTGTGCTGGGGGCTCTGTAAACACGTTGAGGGGCTCCTGAACTCAGCTCGATGTAATCAGGGAAGGCGTCAGGAAAAGGTGACTTATTGGAAGACAAGCAGGAATTGGCCAAGAAGAAAGGGCGTTTTAGGTAAAGGGAGCTTCATGGGCAGCGGCCAGGGGGCTTCAGGAAACCGTGAGAGTTCAGTCCTTGGTACCAGGGAGGGCAGGGTAAGGGCAGACATGGAGTGCCCCAGAAACCACACAAAGGCGTTTGTTCTTTGTCCTGTAGGGGATGGGGAGGCCCGATTTCATTTTCATTTTAGGAAGGTCAGGTTGGCTGCATGATGGAGATCAGCCTGGAGAGGAGTGAAAAACATGAATGCCTGGGACCGGGGGTGAGATACAGGGAGGGAGGGTTGGGTAGGAGGGCGAGGGTGCCATGGGGTCAGGGACGCCACTCAGAGTTCTGGCTTGGACATTCTGGTGGGTGATGATGTCTGTCTGTGAGCTGGGAGGCACTCGGGGACACGCAGTCTTCGGTTGGTCGTTTGCCTCCTGGGGGCTGCCCTGGTGACACTAGCAGACCTGGACTACGTGTCCCTGAGTCGGCCGGCAGCCAGTGGTGTGACCACGCGCCGTCACAGGTCGTGGTGCCCGTGGGCCCTAGGCTCCCGGCACGCCAGGCTCTTTCACGTCTCTGGACGCTGAGCTCGCTCATGGTCTGTACAGCAAGGAGGTAGATTCGCTGCCCTTAGCACTCCCTTCCGGATCCAGTAGTCTGTCCTCCTGTGTGCTGGGAGATTATGCATTTGCACAGTCACCGCTTTTGATGATTTTCCGTAATCATTTCAGAGACACTTCAGATTCATTTCTGATCATCTGTCCACTCTGAGAGAATTCCAAAAGCTTAGGTTTTGGTGTTTCTGTCCCTGCCTTCCCAAGGCCCCTCTTTCAAGCGCTAATCTCTGAACACTCAGATTTACTAGGGAGCTGTGTCAGAGAAGGCTTTTCTCAAGGACTGTTCCCAAAGGCGATGCCCATCCCAGGTAGTTCAAGTTCTTCCCACCCTTACCTCTCAGGCCCTCTTCTTTTAATTTCTTCGCCCAGTCCCGAAAAGCCACAAGGAGAACATGCTGTGAAGTGGAGCAGGTGTTGCTGCTGTCCGCGAGCTGCAGAGCGGCACATACAGAGATGAAAGGACTCTTTCCTTCTCTTTCACGGTGAGAGTGTGTTGGCCCCTCTGCTTTATAGCATCATAATTGCATCACAACCAGGCAAGAAAATCAGATCACCTCCCACCAGATTCCCAGTGTTTTTCCACTAGGTGACCAGGGCAGAAGGAGGGCTCCTGAGAGGCCAAGCCCGCCCCCTCTCCCCCCAGCCTTAGACACATGGCCTTGCTGTTGACTGTCTGCTTTCTTGAGGGGAGGAGGAGGAACCCTTCAGGGCTGCCTGTTTTTCTGTATTACCTCTTTCTCAAGAGTGGACATTCTGTCCCTGCACACGTCCTTCCCTGGAAGTCACTTGTCCTGTGGGGTCTTTGCGAAGGCTGAACAAGATTGAGGGATGTCAGAGTTGGAAAGTCCAGTCTAAAGCCATGAGCTCCTTCCTGGAGAACAGGACTGTGTCTTCATCATCTTTGTGTCTCTAGCACTTGGCACAGTGCTCGGCACACAGAGTCTCTGCAAACATTCACCAAGTGAATGAAGGAACTGCAGAATGACAGGTTTGGTTTACCAACGAGGCGGTGACTCTGACCTTCCTTCACCAGGGGCATGTGATTCTGTTAGCGCCCATGGGACCCTGCGTTCTCAAGTTCGGGCGGTGTCGTGGCCACATCTGCACGCATGGGCCAGCCCAGCGCCGGGAGGGTGGTCGATGAACAAATACCGCCTCCCCCCATCATTGCTGTGGTGCTGGTGTGGCTTCTTCAGACCGGGTCTGGTGGCCTTTGGGCGGGGCCTAACCCTGCCACCGGCTCACAGGGGGAGTGAGTTTCCACCTCTGTGAATTAGGAGTGGAATGCAACTCATTAAAACAGAGAAGGAAAGAAAAAGAAAATGTGCTCAAGGAAGGTCTGCGAGGAAGAGAAATTTAACAATAACCTTACAGAGTGTGTGTGATGTGGCTGTTTGTCACTGGTGGCATTTTTCATCTGCCGACAGCCAAGCAGTAACTCCTAGATGTGGTTTTGTAGTCCTCCCTGCTAGCTCTCTCTGTGATTTCAAGGGTTGTCATGAATCTGCTAGAAATGTGCTTGAATCAAAGTTTTAATTCACATATTTTTAATGATTTATTTATACCTTAGACCCCCACCTACTTGTAAAGATTTTCAAGGTGGCATCTAATAAAGGAGATATAGATAATGTTAAAAATAGAAAAAAGATTTTTTAAACTGTAGGAAGGGGAGGTAAAACGTACGATATTTTAATTGCTTTGACTGAGGATTCAGTCAGCCCTTCGCTTCCTGGAGACCAAGAAAAAAAGTAGATTATGGTGAAACATGTGACACGTTTTGCAGCAGAAGCCTGTGGTGTCCGATGCCCTCGGCAGCTCGGATTTCAGCTCCAGCTGTGGTGAGCCGTCTCCCGAGAGCTCAGACCAGCCCTGGGGCACCTGGGGGGCATGGGAACTGGGGGTGGCGGCGCCAGCCTCCTGCCTGTTTGGAGAGCTGTTCTGGGAGGGCCCTGCACGCTTGCCTGGGTCCGGGCTAGACCGAACCCCCGTGCCCCCCGCTGCAGTCTAGATGACGCACCCTTACGTGGGTTGCATGGTGTCCCTTGTCTTCTTGGCCCCTCTCAGGCCTCACTACTGTGGTCCCTGGGCAGACGCTGTCTTCCTCTGGGCCTCTCCCATTCGGGGGGCTCAGTGGGCCTGTGCTCAGTAAAGGGCATCCTTCATTGAGCTCAGGGGCCCCCTCAAGGAACAGCAGCCCCCACCTTATTTCCATTTCCATCTCCAGACATCCTGCCTGCTGTTTTCACTGTCACTTTTCAGAAGAGACTGTTTTGTGAGAAGAATGAAGGAAAGCACTCACGGGCAGGGCTCTCCTTTGTCTGCCTTGCCCAGAACGTCCCTCTGCCCGCGTTCCCTGCCCGCGGGCCCTGTCGTCTGATCGGGCTCCGCTGTCGTGGACGATGGGGGTGCGTGGACTGGAGCCGCGGACTCCTGGGCTCGTCCCCATGCGGGGCTCAGCCCCCGCTTCCAGATGGGCACCATCAGGGCCTTGCAGCCGCCTGGGCGCAGATTCCGATTGCGGAGATTTCAGCTTATTTCAGACAGGATTTCTGTTGAAAAGCAGTGCGGTTTCTTGACTTCGTGGGGATAATGTGTCTTTGGAAGCCTGGGGCCACCCAGTACTCCCAGGGGATTCGCTGAGCTTCGCTTCTCGTTGGGACTCACTGCCCACCCCAGGAGGCTTGAAGCAGGTGGCCCGCCTGGAGAGTGGCTGTCACAGCCCTCCTCTGCTCACCCTGGGCCCTGCGACTCCCCCCTTCTGGGAGCTCCCTCCCTCACCCCTCCTGGTGAGGACCCTGCTGGCTAGGACCCTGCTGTTTCATGGCATCTGCGAAGGAGGCCCGCCCTGAGCTGCGGCCTAACTCCTGAGCCCCTCAGAGGAAGGAGATGGGACTGAGAGGGATCTGGGCCCCAGGCTTTCCCCACCTTTACCTCTTCCCTTACATTTTTGGGACTGTTCTAGTCAAAGGGAGGAGTGGAGGCTACAAGCATCATTGTTCAGGCCCCAAATTTACCATCACTGCAGCTTTCTGTCAAAATCAGGCTCTTTGTCCTGTCTCGTAGGGAGAGTTTCTCTGTGTATCTCCGTAGCTGTCCTCCTTGTTCCGTGGACTTCTATACATATCTTTTCTCTCCTTCTAGGTCATGAGCTTCTTGAGGGTGGAGACCAAGCCTTTCATTTTTTTCTCTTTCCTCGTGAGTAACTGGTCAGTAAATATGTAATAAATGAATGGGTCCTAGGTTGGTTTGAAAGAAGCTGGGATACCATTTATTCCCACTGCATCTGTTTCCCCCATGTATTTCAGATAACTCACGGCTGCCTTGCTCACCCTGCATCATTGTGAGGAAGTACAGCTGTGTCTCGCGTCCGTGAAAGATGCTTCCAGTGCTGGCCCTGACTCCAGCCTTCCTGGAGCCAACCCCTTTCCGCACTCTAGTCGGCTCCAGTGGGAGCCTGGCTGACCACGTCCCCAGGCAGCAGGGGCAGCCCCACAGTGCTCAGGAGCAGTCTGTGTTCATTTCTCCAGGGGCCTTTTGCATCTGGAAGCAAGAGGGCTCATTGGCAAGGTGTCTTGAGTTCTTGAAAGTGGACATTAAGGCATGTGCTCGTGAGTCCATCTGTCAGCAAGTGTTTACCGAGTGCTGTCTGCTTGCCAGGCCCTGTGCTAGGGGCTGGGGCTGCATTCATGAATAGAAGAGACACGGTCCCTACCCCTTGGAGTTCGCAGTCTAGCAGGGTAGATGTAGAAACATTAAGCAAATTACCAACAGGGAAAAGCGTTCTTCTGTACCAAGCCAGTGGTCTCAGAGCTCTGTCGTGCTGTTACTGCAAACCATTTCCCTCCAGGTGGGTCCTGGGGCGTGGATTCATACCCGTCGTCATCACAGACGCATTTCCGTCCCCAGCTCTCTTGTCAGTTCCTGGAGAAAACCTTGGCGTTTCCCCTAAAGCAGCCGCCAAGTACCTGGAACACTGCCGTCTAGCATGAGGGTCTCTACGTAGCTCCGGCTCGCTGTGTGACCGTTCTGGTCCTCCGTCTCTTCGTCTGTGAGATGAGGGCTGTGTGGTCTAGGGCTACACTTCTCAAGGTGAGCTCCATGGAAGACCAATCTCAGAACATGTCCTGGAGAAAAGGATTTCATGATGAAATAAGTTTGGGAAATTGAATATTTTGTGTAAAATATATACAATGTCTTATGTAAAGACACAAAATATATATTATGTATATATATTCCCCTTTTCTTGATTCACAGAGCACATCAAAGGCTCTGAGACGTTCTGGAGTATACAGTCTGGCCTGGCTTTGTTGAGCACAACCTCTTTTAAACGTTTGGACCTAGATTCCTTTTTTCACGTGGTACTTATTTTCCTGAGGCTTTGGGACTCTCAAGAGCCTGCTGGTCCAGAGCGCCTTGAAGGCCCCGTCTCCTCTGGCGCTCCGTAACTAGGACTCCGGGGCTGCTCTGTGCTGTAGGACAGGAGTTGGCGTGGAGCAGTGGTCCCAGAGCCTGCAGCGTCTGGCACCCCTCCTCCTTTGCGATGGTCATGCCCGTGTCCAAGGAGACGGTTCACCACGTTTCTTGCAGCAGATTCCAGAGACATTTTAAGACACTCACTGGTAGAGGCACTGCCTCAGAATCCACACTCATCCTTAATTGGCCTCAGAACCGTCAGCTCGCGGAACCACCTGTCATGGGAAACTTGAGCAGGATTCAGCGTTTCATCCATAATTCAGTGGATGAGCTTCTGGAGACGCAGGCCTTGCAGCCCTTGGGGCTCACTTGTCTGCTGCCTCCAGAGACGTTCCAGGGAGAGTTCTCTGTTACGGTACGGATGTTAATGGCTCAGGGAGTAGCGCTGCGATGCTCTCCCAGAATCCCCAAAGCCTCATCTGTCGGAAGAGGGAAGATTGATACAGGTGAATCCCACTCTAATTATATCAGCCAGCTCGGAGGGGTGGGTGGGCTGGCTGGCAGTGAGGCTCCAGGGCGTGGATGCCGACAGCAGGCTTCAGGCAGGCCCCTCATGCTGGGGTGGTGGAGGCCTTATCCACTGCTGTAGGTTCCTTCTTCTATCTGTAGCGTCCCCAGCCGTGCAGAAAAAACTACATAAGTTTTTTTTTTTTTTTGCAGGCTAGAGATACCTAAAAATATTGGTAGAATTCGTTCTAGCTGATTAGATCTGATTCTCATTCCCTTTTAGTAGAATTATAGAATGTCACAGCTGAGTGGGGACATAGAAGTCATCTCGTCCAGCTCCTTCATTTCTCAGTGTAGGAAAAATAAGCCCGGAGGAAAGTGACTGTCAGGGTTACCCAGCTGGTTTGTGCAGAGCCTGCCTGGTCCCCAGGCCTCCTGGCTCACAGCCCCGTGTCCTCTCCAGCATGTCACACACCCCACGCTGAGCACAGGGAGCGCTGCCGGCAGTCTCAGGCACAGTGATGTGGGGACACCAGAGGCTCTTTTCCTTCTCTGGCGCCGTGGCGCCAAGGGTAGCACCTCCGTCCTGGCTGTCACGCTGATGGGGCTCTGAGGCAGGTTTACTTGCCATCTGTAAGGTTAAAGAAGGAGCTGGGCTCTCCACCCTCCTCCTCTCAGCTTCCCTGCTCATTTGTGGTGATTGGTGCTGACTGTCACCTCTTCGAGTCCCCCCCCCCCCCTTGAGAGACTTGCCTCCAGGGGAGGCGAGCCTGGCTGCTCGGGGAGGCGGGGCTTGGGAGCAGCCCTTCGCATCCTCTTGTGGAGATTGCTGGGCCCGGCCATGGGCTACTTCCTGGCTAGACACTGAGCTGGTTTTTCCACCTTCCCCTGGAGCCTGGAGAGAAGGGGCGGGAGAGGGGAGATCAGAGAGCCTGCCTCTTCCATCTGCATGGGGGGAAGGATGACAAGCACCCTGGAGTCTTGAGTTTCTCGTGGCGTCTCGGAGCTAGAAGTACCTTTGCAGATGACTGGGTCCTGCACCCACTATTTATATTAAGGACCCCGAGGTCTGGAGAGGGGGCAGCCTCGTTTAAGGTCACAGGGCCAGTTGATGGCAGAGCTGGGGTGAAGCTTAGGTTTCTACCCTGTTTTTCCTGGAGTCTCAGCTACAGGCCTTCAGCCTTTCTAGTTTGGGATGTCATTTTCCAGTGTACGACCAGCATGTCTCAGCCCCAAACCCCCGTGGTTAGAAAGTGCAGAGCGGGTTTAGGGAGCAGAGAGCACTCTGCTGTGGCCCATGGGGGTTTAGTGAAGTGCAGGGACAGATAAGATGGGAGAGTTGGCTGGGCCAGGCAGCCAAGGGGCCTTCAGGGGCTCAGCAGAGGAACAATTGCCTGGAGCATCTGTGCTCTGCAGGGTCTCGGGATGGTGTGAGGGCCAGTAGGAGGTAAAGGAGCAGAGCTGGGATGAGCCAGGGGCTCCCGGCTGCCTCTCTGCACCTGTTCTGATGCAGGGAGCCAGACTTCCTTCACTTCCTCTCTGCTCTAGAGGGACCCCTTCTCTCCTAACATGTTTTGAATTTTAAGCCGGGGCAGTACTTGGCCAATTTTCTGCCTGGAAGTCTCAGGGAGCTTCAGCCAGACGAGGCCCAGGCTGGCCTGAGGGGAGGGTTGACCATGTCCTCAGGTGGAGAGACAGACACCTGGCTGGCTCGGCAGCCTCAGACCCCCCGGGTGCCTCCAAGGCCCCCCCACAGCTCAGTGAGACTCTCAGTAAGTGCGGTGTCTCCAAGGGCAGCGTGTCAGCGGAGGATGCTGCAGTTGCAGGTGTTTGGGGGAGGGACTCGAGGAGGAGGCAGTGGCAGCCAGACATGGCTCATGGGCCCTTCCCCACTGCTGCAACCTTGGCCACCCCTGCCTGTGACTCATGCAACCCTGCCTGTGACCTGTGACCACAGCGCATGGAGCACTGCCCAGGCCCCGTGGCAGGTGAGGGTTCCAGGAAACAAGTCCTGAGGCCCTGGCTCTGCGGAAGCACCGGCGAGGGGCAGGGCACGGGGTGCAGGAGCTGTGCCGCCCAGGGCCTCACCCCCACCCCGGTAAGCACCCTGAGAGCTGGCATGGGGCTCACCTTGTCCTCTGCTCCAGGACCCCACATAGTAGGTGCTCAGTGCCTGAGCTGCAGAGAAGGGACGTCTTGAGTGAAATTAGAATGACGGAAACAGGTGCTGAGCTTTTGCTTCCTAGCAATTATTAAGCACTTTTCATGGGCCCCAGCTCACATGAGGAGAACACTGAAGAAATAATACTAACGCTGGCGATGGTAGTGGCAATACAGAGCTGCGTTGCCCCTGCGGATGGGAATGAACTGTGCTGAGCACTTTATGTGGGATGCTGTTTAATCCTCACCAACCCCCCCCCCCCACCCCGTATGAAGTAGCCTGAGGCTATTTAATACCTCACGGGGGTAAAATAAAAAAATCATTATTATTATCCCCATTTTCCAGATGAGAACACTGAGGCACAGATTGTTGACCTGCTCATTCAGGGTCAGCCTTGGAGCCAGCCAACAGTGGAGCCACGACTGCACGTGCCGTCCGAGGCGCCCTGCCAGGCTGTCCTCCTCCGAGGCCGGTGTGGGGGCGTGGGCGCCGTGCGGGGCAGCAGCGGTGTTGGAAGGGAGGACGCCCCGAGAGGATGGGGCCCCTACAGCAGCAGAGTGGGAGCGGGGAGGCGCTTCGCTGGACGTCTGGCTTCTTCCCTTCCTTGAGCAGCTCATCCCCTTCCTGGGGCCTTGATGGAGGCCTTAGACAGAAAGCAGGGTAGAAACCTAAGCGTTTCATTTTCAGAGAGCAAAGAGAGACCGTGTGAGTTTTGACTGGAATCGGATCCTGGAGAAATGCAGCAAGTGCCCCAGTCCTCCCGCAGGGCTCCTGCGGACCCAGCGGGAGCCTCCCGTTCCAGGGGGAGCACAGGCACAGGGCTGCACCCACCAGCGCCGCCCGGACCCTTCTGCTGGCCTTCCCTTCTTCAGCCAGAAACCCTCAGCCTTGTTGTTTCAACTGCACGGAGCAGGTTACCAGCGGTTGTTCTTGGAAGCCTTTCTGTGATCTTAGGACCTTTGAGAAAAGAACAAACAGCTATAAAAACACGAGGTAGTTAAAAAATGTGTGTGATTTTTGTGCTTCATGGAACAAAAGAGGCATTCAGGAGACTCAGCATTGTTCCGGGGGAGCGGGGATGAAATGGCTCCTTCTCCTCTCCCTTGGGAGCATCCAGCTGATGTCCTCAGACCATCGCCCAGTGGCAGGCTCCTCCTCTGTGCGGGGCCTGGGCTAGGAACTCATTTATACTTGTAATCAGCCTTAATGCTCACTCAGTTTCTGTCTAGTCCGTTCTCTTTATCTTGTTGGGAAAGTGGCTGAACGTTATCACCTGGTCACCATAGTGTCATACTAGTTACTAGCTACCCAGTCTCTTATTGGAGACCTTCAACTACTGCCAGTCACATAGCAGTCCAGTGTACATAGTCATTTCCCTTATTGGATCTTTATTTCTGTTTCATTATATAGAAGCCATCTCTATCTTATCAAAGGCAGAATTGAGGTTCGAAGCAGGGAAGTGACCTGTTAACGGTGTTGCTCAGGTAATAACGAGCAGAGCCCTGATGAACACGGGCTCTTAAAACTCTACGAAGATTCCTCCTTCAAGGCATTAAAGTTTAAAAGGTTACT
Organism: Hippopotamus amphibius kiboko; assembly: GCF_030028045.1. Lineage (NCBI taxonomy): Eukaryota > Metazoa > Chordata > Mammalia > Artiodactyla > Hippopotamidae > Hippopotamus > Hippopotamus amphibius. The sequence continues at coordinate 168,923,717 of NC_080191.1, read as the reverse complement.
GCCTCTGCTTCTTGGGAAATTCTAAAACACTGTGGACCCACTGCTGTCTTTATTCTTGAAAGCTCTTTCTAGGATTGAGGCTCTAAGATCCCAGGCCCAGGTCTAATTCTGAACTGGTTCATTTCTCCAGAAATGAACGGCCCAGTGCCCACAGCCGGCCGATGCGCCTGGCATGCCCCGTGCCTCCCTCCAGCCCACAGCCCTTCAGCAGGCAGCTGTAAGGGAGCCAGGATGCTCGCTGCCTTCTCCAGGACACACGGCTGACTTGCCTCTCCCCGTTCCTCCTGCCTTGTCCATGCCTGGTTTAACCTGTTCAGCCGTCCGTGTGTACGTCACGGCCAGGCAAGCTCAGTGGGATGCACTTGGGACTTAGCGTGGAAGCTGAGTTGCAGTGATTTGTGTTGAAATACCAGTGGTGGGCTTCTTTCACGCGCTTCAGAGGAGGGCTCTTGGGGAATTAGAAGGGCCTTTGGGACTGCCTTCCTCCCTAGCCTGCTCTGTTTCTCCTTCAGAGTTTTTCTGCTAGAGATGGTGCGGAGGTGTTCCTTTGGAGTGCTTGGACACGTGGGGTCTTTGCCCGTATCCTATCAAAACCCTCGGGCTTCACTGGAGGAGTAACGACTTGCCCTGCGGTCAGGAAATTCCTGAGCTGTGTGCTCAGCACCAGTCTGAGGAACTGGGGATGTTTAGTCAAGATAAGGGAGAGCCCATGGGGGTATGATCCCTGTCTTCATGTGAGAGAGGAAGTATGCATGTTCCTTGTGGCTCTGGGGCGGCAGAGCTTAGACCAGAGAGTAGACGCTTGGACAGGGTGACATTCAGCACAATGTAAAAGGAACTCACTAAAAAGCAGTGTTTTCAAAAAAACAGAATATGCTGTCTGGAGCAGAGTGAATTTTCTCTCCCTGGAAATTTGCGTTCCTCTGATGAGGAGGCTGTGACGCAGGGTTCGGAGAACGGCAGCGCCAGCCCTGAGTGGAGAACGAGGCGGCCGTGTACCTTTACACGTGTTGGCCTGTGCTGGTGCCCTCCACGGTGTCCTTTAGGGACAGCTGCCCACGGGGACCGAGCCAATCCAGAACGGGGCTCCGGGAGGCACCCCGGGGGATGACGAGGATTAGGGAACGAGGAGGCCGCGGGCTTGCCTCCCCACGTGGGGCCCGTGCTTTTGGTCGCAGCCTCCGTTTCTCTGGGGGAGGGGGAGGGGGTTGGCGGTGGCGGCGGCAGCAGCACAGGTCCGTCAGTGAAGAGATAGGCCTTTTCTGTGGAGAAGAAGAGCTTAGCTTGCCTGCAGCTGGGCTGTCGTGACTGGTTCTGATGGGCTCTTGAGAGAGGCGAGACTATATAGCATCTCATTTCCAGAGTCCCACCTGGCGGGCGCTGGGAGGCGTTCGCTGGAAGCAGCAGCGTGGCAGGGCGGCAGGTCTGCTCTTCCGGCAGCCTTGTGAGCTGGAGGCGTGGATGGAGGCGAGCAAGGACTCCCCCGATGGCGACCTTTTCATCCTTCGTCATTCTTCAGTGCAGGCATGTGTGTGTGTGTGAGTGTGAGTGAGACACACACACACACACACATACACAAGAGGACATGGGGAGAGATGTATTGGTTTTTTCTTTCTTTCTTCCCCTTGTTTCCCTGTGCCCGCTCCACACTAAATAACCCATTTTAATCACTTGGAATCTTTCCATACTTTTGTCTACACGTGTAAGAATTATGTAGTTAAACACACATAAACACATACATATGTGTACAAGTTTTTTTAAGTAACTGTTTTACAAAAATGGGATCATATTAATCACATTCCCTGCACACTGCTTTTCTTATTCATCAATAACACTTCATAGAAAAATCCCTCCAAGCCAGCTGGTATACCTCTTATTTCATTCTTTTTATTCCCTAGAAGGGATGGTCTTTATTTTATTCAACCATTCTTATATTGATGGGTATTCACTTTGTCTCCAGTTTTGTTTTTTTTAATTTACAAATAACTACCTCCATAGACATCCATAAACTGCTTCCATAAGCATCCTTGTATATGTGTGTATATCCTTATGAACTACGGCTTTTATTTCCCCGGGGTAGATTCCCAAGAGTAAGAGGACTGAGCTGAAGGATAGAGTACTTTTACTTTCGGTAGGTGTTTCCAGACTGTCTTCCCACTCGCCGTGGGTGGGAGTACCTGCTTCCCCATCCCCTCCTTGTCAGTGTTAACCCTCTGAGGGGTAAGCAGTAACATCTCCTTGTTACTTTGGTTTTCATTTCTGTGACTCTGGTAGCGCCTGAGCATCCTTTCATACGATTATGCGCCATTGGCACTGGGGAAGGGACCAGCACGACTCTGGGTCAGCTGGCAAGCAGGAGTCTGTTTCCATAACAGCCTTCACCTGGTCCTGGGTGACAGCGCTCCACGCCCTTCCCCCGCCCCTTCCCACCGCTCTCTCCCTCCCCTCTCTGCTCCTCCCCGTCTCTCTGTCCCTCCCCTCCCCCTCATTTCTCTTCCCCACCTCTGTCCCCCTGGTACAGGTTTTAGAGTCCAGAGAAATGAGAAATTAAGCCACATTCTCCCAAGGGTCCCAGGGTAGGGTGAGGAAAAGCAGAAAACAGCTGTAAGCAGGTGAGAGCTGGCAGGCTGGTGTGTGTTTCTCCTCATCCCTTGAGAGGCCCTGAGCTAGTTCTTTAACTTTTTGCTGATGTGAAATCTGCATCCGTAAAATAGGGAACCGACACTTGGCACTTGGTGATGCATCTGTGGGTAGTTCACATGTTGACTGATGCTTACAGAGCTTCAAGTATGGGCACTCACAGTGTGGTCTGGACCAGAAATACAGAATCTCAGACGGCACCCCAGACCTACTGCATCAGAACCTGCATTTTAAAGAGACACCCCCACCCCCTGCCCAGGTGATTCGGATGCACATTAAAGTTTGAGACGCACTGGCTTAAAGCACATTGATTGGAGTTGTGAGAGGGAAAAAAAAAAGGTAGAACTTGCCCAGAAATGCTGCGGCAATTGTGAACTTCTGAGATGCGCCCGTCGATCCAGTATAGTATGGGTTCGACCGCGCATGGTGGCACAAGTTCTTGCCTCTTGACTGTGAGGTCTCTTAGTAATGTCACCTAACAGAATGCAGCACCCCTCTTCCTTGGTGACAGGGATACTTCAGTTTAAGAAAACTCAACACACCCAAGTCCAACTGGTTCTCCCTGTGGCTGAGCTTTATAGGCACCCGGGCCTGCACTAATCAACAGCCTGCTCCAGCCCCGCAGCCCCGCGCCTGGCAGACACTCGGTGCTCCAGCTGCCTTGACTCCTGGTCCCCTGCAGTCTCCTGTCCCAGCTCCTCACCACTGGCTGTGTCACCCAGCTTCAGCCTTTCTCTTTTGCATGTGGCTGCAGGCTCCACTTCTCCAGTTCTCACACTGAATTCAGACCTTGTCACCCTGTAGGTAACGGAGCCTGGTCCTGGCACTGACACACTTAGCTTGCACCTTCCACCATCTACCTCCACACAGACACGCTCCCCGTCTCCCCCGCCCTCTGTCTCAGCTCCAAGGTGAGAACACCAGGGTCTTCCTCCAGGGCTGCCCTGGGACCGCCTCATCCACCACGCGAGTCTCGTGGTGCTCCTTTAAATAGCGGTGCTCCCAGGAGCCTTTCCACTCTGGTTCTGTGGATTTGAGCTTGCTCGATTTATCCAGATGGTTTATCCACCGGGGTCAGTGCTGGAAACAGAATCCACTCCACGTAAAGCAGAAGGGGTTTAGTATTGGGGACTCAGTGCTTATAGCAGTGATGGTGCGGTTAAAGGGCAGGTTCTAGACTGGGCCTTTTGGTTGATGCCTAGATTGTACAGCTGCCAGCCTCACAGCTGTTTCTGGACTCTCCAGGAAGCTGCAGGATCTCAGCCCTAAGCTGAGGTGCAGGGATTAGGGTTAGGACAAGAAGCTGCCTCCACTGCCCTGCTGTTTGCAGACCGGGCAGCGGCTGCATGCGCTCTGGGTGCGGAGAGACCCGCAGGGACAGCCAGGAGCTGCACTTCCTCCCTCCCTCCCTCCATATCTCATGGACTTTTGCTTGGCAGACCCTGACATACATGCAGAGCTCCAGCTGCCTGGGAGTCTGCAGAACGTGGTTGCCCAGGTCTGGCCTCCTGAGAGGAGAGTGAGAAGGAGTGCTACCTCAGACAGGCAGGGTTTTGACAGGTGGAGACAGGCGGGGGCATTCTGCACTCACACTCCAGAACTCCGCCTCCACCCAGCCCCAGGGAATGACCACACGGAGGCCGGACCCCGGGCTGTGCTGCCGCACCTGCTGCAGGTGGCGGCTCCCTCTGTGGAGTATGTGTTTTCCTCCCGAGGGACGGCGCCAGCAGGCAGGCTTCCTTCACGTGTCTCTGCTGTCCTAAGCACATAGAGCATTGCTGCCTTCCTGAGTGCTCCAAAAGCTTTATATTTTTATTTTTACCTAGTTTTACCTGATTCCGGAGTGACGAGCTCAGTAGAGATGCGGGAAATATGACGGAACTAAGTGCTGCCGGCTTCAGCATGAGATAGTGTTCGTTTTAGGTCATTAGGATTTCGTGTCCAATCCTGGTCCTCATTACTAACCATCTAAAAGGATGTTCTCTCCGCCCTGTAATGAGCAAGAACGTTTTCCTGCTCATGACAGGGTTGTATAACATGACTGCCTGCGGACTTTGAGGGGGAAATGTGTTTTAGGTATCAGGGAAATGACAGTGACTTGGGTCTCAGAGGGGCCCATGGGAGAGTGCTGGGTTTGGGGGTGTGACAGCTGAAAGCAGCTTGTGGCCGCAGAACTGGCGGGGTGTTCCGTGCCTGGAGGCAAGGGTTGGTTTGAAACAGGGGTGAGGTGGAATTCAGGAGCTACCGTGTGCCCTGGGCAGAGGCCTCTTGGCTTCCATCTCAGATCCTGACACAGTACCATGTGCAGATGAGATGCTCAAAACGGTTTGTGTATCACATGGAAGAAGATAAACAGATTAGACGTGGGTAGGAGTTAGGAGGCTCGCGATTCTCGGCTTCTCCCAGCTCCAGACAGTCATCATCCCCTAGGCCCCCTGTTTCGGGGGAAACAGATCAGGGCAGCTGTATTCAGGGCTCCAGGTCGAGGAGAGAGCAGGTGGCTGCCCCCTGCGGCTTTCCTGGAGAATGCCTGGAATGGGGCAGTGTTTCTGCAGGATGGTAAGTTACCGGCACTACCGAGCAGAATCCAGAGTGGGTCCTATAGCAGACCCTCACCCTGCTTCCGTAACTGAGTCTTGGGACGCGTTCTGAATTTTAGGCCCAAGGGGCTTGGCATCCGAGGCCTTTGTGGCTGGCCCGGAGTGCTCTAGCCAGGTTGGATGCTTGTGCTCCCTCGTTGCTGTGCCAAGTGCTCACCTTCTTGTCTTTGCTTGTGCTGCCCCTGCCTCCTGGGGGGCTTCTCTGCTCTTGTCTCCATCTTGAGAAACGCTGTCTTTCACGGCCAGCTCAGTCACACCTTCGTCACAGCATCCTGTGATCAGCAGACACAGGAGCCCACTCTCGCCCTATCTGAACACCCAGAGCACTTTTCTCTCCTCTTCTCCTGGCCCTCGCCTCTTTCTGCCCATTCACGAGGCCTGTGGGTGCCCTACGGGCCTCCCTCCCAGCCAAGCTCTGTCTTCCCAGGTTCTGGCTCGGAGTTGGTGTCAGCAGCTGTTTGTGGAGTGAATGATTCAAAAGTGAAGTGAAAATTAACACAACTTTGTAAATCAATTATACTTCAATAAAAAGTTTATATCTAGCCCTAACAACAACAACAAAAAGTGGAGCAAAACATCCATTAAACAGAGGGGGAGTCCCAACCCGTTGCAGAGAAAGGATTCTGACAAAAAAGGGCAGCACAGTAGTGTGGTTAAGCCCAGAGGTGCTGGGTCCATACTGCCTGTGTGTGGTCTTGATGCCACCACTTAATAGCTCTGTGACCTTAAGCAAGCCGCTTAACCTCTCTGTGCCTCAGTTTCCTCATCTATTAAGTAAGGATAAGGATAATACCTACCTCACAGGGCTGTTTTGAGAATTCAACTATTATAAAGTATATAAAGTTCTTAGAATAGTGCCTGGCCCATAAGAAGTGTTGATGTATGTTAATACACCCCTCTTCCCCAAAACAAGTAAGAAACTTTCAAAAGTTTCTTACTTGCTTGTCAGAAGACAGTGCCAGATGCTGGGGGTTTTCTGAGCTCCCACTGGATCGCCACCTCTGTTTACATGCGGTCCAATCAGATAGAGATTTTTCCCTCAAAGGACTTCATCCTTCCCACGGAAGGGTAGAAGGGCAGAAAGTTCCACTGACCAAGGACTGGCTATGGCTAGGGTCTGTGCGAGGGTTATTTGTACAAAATGCTGTTTAATCTTTACCACAGCCTCTAGATGTGCATTCATATTCCCCTCTTGCAGGCAGCTGAAGTTCAAAGAGCTCAGCTAGTGAGTGGTGTGGCTTACAGCTGAAAAGCAGATCAGGCTCCAAAACCTGTGTTCTCCTGGCCACCTGATGTGGCTTCCCTGCCTCCTGGGGCTTGGCTATGAGTGCGTGCATGGTCCCAACAGGGGCGGGGTGGGTGTGTTGGCCCTGCCCTGCCCTGTGTTGCCTCACAGGGGAGCAGTACAGGTGTCAGGAGTGGGAAGAGTGGATGGCGTAGGCATATCTTCCTGGGGCCTGGAAAACTCGGAAGCATCCATTAAACCAGTGTTTATCCGTATCCCAGTGTTGAGCTGTTACAGTTGGTGGAATCGGACCTGGATTCCTGTAGCCTTTTTGCCAGGATGTCACTGAGGTGTCAGCGAGCCGTGTTTCTGTTTCCTAGTCTATGGAGTCTCTTCTTGGTTAGAAAAGGTCCTGTTGGTTTTAAGAATGATTACAACCCTTTTTTCTCACGTCAGCTGATGCGGTATACCAGTGTACTGATTGATATTAGCACCCACATCATTTGCACAACATTTATGCAGCGACGGTAATGCCAAGTAAACTGTAGAAGAAATGAGCTCCTGTGGTGTTTACAGCCCATCTTAATGTACACTTTGCATCTATAGCATGCATGCTCTCCTTGAAGCAAGATTTCACCACTGGGGTGAGCAAATGATATCTGATATTTACATATGTTTTCCCTGCAGGAGGCATGGGATAAGGACACCGTACCTCTATTTTAAATCTTTAAGTTGAGTTTGTATTTTTGAAAATTCTATTCTGTTGAAACCGGTAAGATCGCCCCAGGGTTCTCTGAGGCAGCAGACATCCACAGCCCATCTGTCAGCTTTAGCAGCTTGAAGGCGGCAGGAGTCCGTGGCACACTATGTGATTCTACCAGTGGTGGACGGTGGGTGGGCCAGAGATGGCACCGTGGTGCTCAAACTTGGTCACAATTAGCATGTCCCTTACTACTGCTTACGGACGTTCACAACGACAGGGGTACCCCCTTCATCAGAAACACTGGCGTCAGCCCACAGCCACCCTGGGGATGTATCCTGGCCAGAGGGAGTGCACACAGCCCGGCCAGTCAGCCCAGCCCCTCCTCTCCCTCCCTTCCTCCCTCCCTCCCTTCCATCCTCTGCTCCCCCCCCCCCCATATATTTCTCTCTCTCACTCACTGTTCTGGTTGAATTGTGTCCCCCCACAAATACGTATGTTGGAATCCTAACCCCCGTGTCTCAGAATGTGACCTTATTTAGAAATAGTGTCATTACAGATATAAGTAGTTAAGGTGGGATCATGAGAGGGGCCCTAATACAGTATGATTGACGCCCTTATTAAAAGGGGAAATTGGGACAGAGACATTCTCACACGGCGAGGGGAGCGCACTATGTGGAGATGAAGGCAGAGATCAGGCTTTGCTTCCAAAGAAAGCAAAGGACACAAAGATCGCTAAGAAACCACCAGGAGGTAGCGGAGAGGCAGGGAGCACATGGGCTCTCACAGCCCCCGGGGAGGAACAACCCTGTGGACACCCTGACCTCAGACTTCGAGCCTCTAAAACTGCGGAACAAAAATTTCTGTTGTTTAAGCTACACAGTTTGTGGTACTTCGTTACAGCAACCCTAGCAAACTGACACACACACACACACACACACACACACACACACGGAGACCTGGTTATTATCACCCTCTCACACAGCCTGTTCTGGGGGGTGGAGGGGTGGGGGGGGGTTGGGTGAACAGGAACTTCTTAGTTGTAATGAAAGTGGCTGCAGGGGTGTTGCCTTCTCATGTGGAAGCACCGTGCATGTGCCTTCCTTTTTAAAACTGTGCTCTTGTTCAAGAGTGGAGATCTGTAAAAAGAGAAAGGATCTGGTGTGATGCAGAGAGCCTGCGTTTTGAGGGTAGATGGATTGTGGTGATTTAAAATCCTGTCCCATTTTCTAGTTCATTTCACTTCCCTGAGACTTTGCTACCTTATCGATATATTGGAAGTCGTAATAATAATACCTTTGGGGTTGTTGTGAGAACTGAAGAAAATGCAGGTGAAACTTTGAGGGTGGTATTTGCTTTGCATGGTGATAGCTGCCCTACTTATTATTAGGGATAAACACTTTGTGGGAAATGATTGTAAGAGAAGCATGTTGTACAGGGCAGTTTTGGGGTCTGCTTTGCTGAGATGCCCTGACTTCCAGCTTCATGTCCGTGTGTGTGTATGAGAGAGAGGTGGTTATTCTTTCCTTAAGGTTTGTAGAGTGTTCCAGCTTTTTTACTTTGAACGTGTCTTTTTCAAACAAGACATTGATTTCTTTTAAAGGAGAAAGATTTAACTAAGTCTCGGATGAGTCAAAACGAGTTAAAGTCAGCGATCTGATAACGGCTGAAGGCGCTTGAGAAGGGTCCTGTCGTGCCTCGCCCTTAGGACGTTCTCGGGTCTCGCCTGGGTGAGGTTTCTGTGCACGTGGTGGCTTGCACGTCTCACTACCGCTCGTGCCCGGCTGGCTTCAGCGCGCGGCTGCACGTAGGAAAGGAAACAGGAGCGGACGGAGGGGCCGGACGCGGCGGCCGGCGCGCGCGCGCAGTCCCAGCTGGCGACCCGGGGCGGCCGCGGCAGGCCCGAGAGGGCGGCGGGCTGGCGCGGGGCAGGCGGCCGGGGCCGGGGCGGCGGGGCGCGGGGCGGGGGGCGCCGCTCGTCCCGCCCGGCACGGCGGGGCCCCGGGAGCGCGCCAGAGGCGTCGGGGCGGCCCTCCGTCCTGGAGAAGGCAGGCTGTCGGCGGCGGGTGCGCGCCCACGGCAGGCAAAGCCCCACGATCGCCCTCTTTCCACAAGGCGGGGCGTGCGTCCGGGACCCGCTTTTATCTTCCAACCCTGCTCGCAACAGAAGAGGAGCCTGAGGAGCCCCGGCTTTATCACCGGCGGGGGCAGCAGGAGGGCGCGGCGGGGGCGGGGCCGGGCGGGCGGGGCCCCGCGGCGACGTGCGGGCGGCTGGGCGGGGCGCTGAGGGGACGGGCGGAGGCGGCTGGTTCGGGGCCGCGGCCCCCTGCGCGCTCCGCGGAGGACGCCCGCGCCTCGGCGCGCAGTGCCCCGCCGCGCCGGCAGGGGTCGCGCCGGGGTGCGCGCAGGTGCGCGAGCCCTCCCGCGGCCCCTCCCCGCCGCGCGGCGCAGCGGCCGACCCCCTGAGCGGGCCGTGTGCGCGCCCCGCCGCGGCCCGGCTGCCTGGGGGGCGGGGGAGGGGCGCGGGGCGTGTGCTCGGCCTCCGCAGGGAGGTCTGGTCTCTGCTCTCAGCGGGGTCGCACGAAGCAGCTGTTGTCTTCTTGGAGAACTTTCACCGAGAGGCGGTGGACACCCCGCAGGCCGCGCGCACTTGAAGTGTGCCCCGTGGGGTTCCCGTGCTGCTCGTGATGTGCGCGCGGCCACCCCGCGTGCAGCCGGCGCTGGCGCTCTGCGCCTCTGGCCCTGTTTCTGCCTTGCGAACCGGCCCGTCTGTGCCTTTCGTCTAGATTCCGCTGGATGTGTTAATCTGCGATATTTGATTTTCTCTTTCTGACTCATGAAGGCACTTTATTGACGGTGTGATTATCCGTGATAGCCGGTTGGGCGCTTCGACGTAAAGAGCCCTCGTTTACTGGAAAGCGCCTTTTCCCTAGGGATCAGCCGCTGCGGCCTTCAGAGCCACGGTTAAGTGCTGCACCGCGGTGAGATGCTGCCTGCAGTGAGTCGGAAGGTCTCACCCTTACGAAAAGGCAGTAACTCCAGGGAACCTAGCTTGAAGGTTACTGAGAAGTAACGATATTAGGGTAAGAGAAGGTAGGAAAACAGGAGGTGTGGCTCTAAATGCTGGTGGCCGTTGGTGATGTCACCAAGAAAGGAGAAGTTAAGCCCAGCGCGGGTACCTTGGTTTCCTTGCAGCCTCCCAGCGCAGACAACGCAGAATGCCTGCAGGGGCTCTGCTGCCCGTGGGCAGCGCTCAGGTCCCTCTGACTCCGGTGGGCGGCCAAGACGGGTCTCCAGGCCACTGCTCTGAGGCCTGTACGGAGACGGGAGGTGTACACGTGGCTGGGCTTCCTGGGTGGATTGTTATTTCTGAGGGAGTCTGAGTTGCTCACAGCACAAAGCGCTGCGGTGAGCAAATCCTCCAGAAGTGACCCTTGCTGCCCAGATGAGCAGGGCCTTTAGAGCAGTTTAAGCGCTTAATTTCCTTTGACTGCTTCTTTTTATAAAAAATGTAAATAAACCACTCTTAATCCATTAACATGTGAAAGCTGTGTGTTGTTAAAGGATGATTTCTTATTATGTCATCATTTTCTCCCCCATCCAACGCATTTCTGACATCTTTCTAATGCCTTTTTTCTTGGATCACAAATTTAAATAGAAGTCTTAATAGAAGCCAGATAATTTTGCATGTGAGCCTCTCACCTGTAGACATCATGTGGCATTTTGCCAGTGGGCCTAGATCAGATGAAAGAATGTGGATCTAGATATGTTTGTGCTTCTCAAACCTTGGCAAATATCCTGGGACACTTGTGCTGGAGGAATTCACAGGATTAACGTACTGCATCTTCCTGAAGAGTTGGTGTTACTCAAAGGTTTGGTAAGGGGGAAATTGCTGTATTAAAATATATATGGGTATGTTATAGAGTAGAATTCTAAAGTTTTATAACTCTTTTAGAGAAGACACAATTTTATGTACTTGGCAGCAGCTGTGTCCCAGGTCACCCATATGCTGGCCTCTGTCCTTTCCCTGGAGAGAAGTTTTAGAAGCGCTGGTCAGTATTTTTTGTGGTATGGTCATTTTATTATTCTTATAATATTATTTTATCATTATGAGCTAGAGGTATGAGACAGAGTGAGTGTCTGGTTATACTTACGAAGCCAAGGAAAGTAATATGAACTTGTCAGTGGATCCTCAAAGTCTGCGGCTACATCATAATCACAGCCTCAAAATACAGGTTCCCAGGCTCTCTCCCAGAGGGATTCTGATTCATTTGGTCTGGGGTGGGGTCTCTAAATCTGAGTTTTGGACTTACACCCAAAGTGATTCTGGTCTGTAACTAGGTTTGGGAACCAAAGAACTGAATAGTTTATTCTGACCAGAGGCCCTGGGAAAGGGGCTGCAAACTAGTACCCACCAGCCAGGCAGAAGAGTGTTTTTTTTCCTTCCTGTAGCATTCTTTTTCTTAATATGTATTAGTTGCCACCATTTAAAATCAGGATGTTTTATAGCGTTTATTTAAAACTCAGAAGGCGCAACAGCGCTGTGCCTGCCCTCTCTCCAAGTCCCGTGGTCAGAGCTGAGCAGTGGCAGCATTTTTGGTGGCCCGTACTCTCCAGTCCTCCCCAGCACCCCCACCACACACACTGCCCCAGCTTCACTCGCTGACATCACTGTCTGGCCCTCTGGGCACCAGAGGTTTTGATCCTGCTTGGTGAACACATGGTCCTGCATAATGTTCTTTAATCATGACGAACAGCTGAGTCACAGACATCCTGGTCCAGCAAACAACAGGAGTCTCCTGCTGCCCCCACTCCCGGAACAGCTCACCTTTGGTCCCACCTGGGAAGTGAGTCATTTTAGAGAGAGACGTCAACTGAGGACTTATTGGGACTCGGAATCCTCACCTCTGCTTGGTACTTCTTGTCTTTCAGTTACTTCCCCAAGCTTCTGGAGCCCCATTTTTCTCTCTCAGACCGGCACTCCCACAAAACACACGTGCACACACACACGTGAGTCCCTCCGGGCCATCATCATGGGAATGTGGTCCCAGAGTGCCCCTGCTGACCCGTCAATTTCACGGCCATGAACGCCCCTTTTGCCTTCACCATTGGTCCCATTCTAAACTCTAGGTCATTCTGTGTTGCATGTATAAAAAGGAGCCCAAACACCATGAGGAGATAGCTTTTATACGCAGTTGTGTTTAGACTTCCAGACAACAGGCTTGACGCTATGAACCTTTGGAGTGTGGTATTTCTGCACCCTTGTTGGGAAGCCGTGTCTGAACACACAGTTTGGCAGGAACAGGAGGCGCTGCCAGCCTGTGCTGGCCCTGCTCAGCAGTCAGAGGCATGACCCCCGTTCCTGTTTGCTTCTGAGATGTTACAGGGGCTCTCTTTTATTCCGTGAGGTCAGAGGATGCCATTGGATTGGCTGCTTGACAGGATTGCATCGTTTCTCTTCGTTTTTATTCTATTCCAAGCCCCGAATCACAGTTCTCTCGCCTAGCAGCTTGCACCTTGATGGATTCCAGAGGTCTCACAGAGCATCGCCTCATGCCTCATTTATCTGAGTAGGTAAAAGCACAGAGATGGTGAACATCAGTAACCTATAAAAGGCTTTGAAAGGCAAAGAACATTTTCCTTTTAAAATCTGACCTCTCTCTTGCCTTACCTAGATGGATTCTCTGGGCCCTGAGAGTGTGTATGACTTTACTGTTCCAGAAATGATGAATATAGGCTGCTGGGTGGAATTGCATTTCTGTGCTCCTTTCTTTCTTGCAACCAAACCACTGGCTGGCTGGCATTGAGAAACGAGGCCCACGCTTGTGGCCCCAAATCCCCGTCTCGTGTCCTGAGCAAGTCGCCATTTCCATTTCAGATTCCCAGCCTCACCTTCCATCTGCTGCCTGGAGCTCCAGTGGTCACTAGCTTTAGCCCCCGGTCTCCCCATCAGGTACTGGCTTTTCATTCGTTAGAGATGCGAAAAGTAGCCAAGTTAGAAAACATTCAGTCTAACTTCACTGTTGGAGAAATGTAGAATCAGAACCAGACCTGCCAGGCGTGTTTTCTGACACATCTGAATTTCATATATTTCATCTTAATTAAGGGCCAGGTGCTCTCATTTTCATTCAGAACATATGTTAATCAGAGATATATGCAAAACCACCATATTTTGCCCACATCTTTGGGGCTAATTACCATTTGCAAATATTTACATAAAGCAGATGAACGTTGTATACATTTCTAGAGAAATTAATGAGAGGGAAGGAAGAGGTTTTGCCAAAGGGGGTGTGTTTACCAGTTAAACCATGGTGGTGCCCTGGGAGTGTAGGTGCTAACCCGCCAGGGAGACGGCGGGTTTTTCCCAGTGTGATTGGAGCAGCTTGGGTGAGGGCAGCAGTGCGGGTACAGTGTTTATTCTGTGCTGTAAATCAGTTACGTAGATCACGTTCCGTGTGGTGGTGCACATCCAGGCTCTAACGGGGAAGCGCGGCCCCGGCAAGCGGCCCAGCAGGCTCTGAAGATAACGAGCTATGTGCTGGTTACGGCCTCATTGTCATATGTTGTGAGGTGCTTTGTGGCTGCCCCACCGAGGCTGAGTGTAGCTGGAGTTGCTCCCAAAGCCTGTTGCAGACATTGGCCCGGCCTCGGCTGGGTGGCCACAGTGTGGAGTCCAGCCATGTCGGAGAAAGGCAGGTTTTATCCTTACCATTGGGGGGTGAGAGTATGCCTGTCTAGAAAAATTCACTTTAACAAATGTAGACTGAGTCCCTACTTCTTGCCAGGCACTGGGCTAAGCAACAGAGATTCAGATAAAAAGAGACACAGGCCCGGTCCTCCAAGAACGCACAGCTTAGTAGATCGGAGAGGCACACGGTGATACAGACACCGCAACCACGGACGCGTCCGAGGCCCGGAGGAAGGAACTACACAGAGGAGGTGGCCTCCGAGCTGGGCTTTAATAAGAGAAGGGATAAGGACGCTGCGCTGAGAGGAGCAGCAGCACAGAGGCCGTGGCAGGTGGCAGGTGCAGGGAGCCCAGCTGCTTCGGGCTGGATGAGCACGGCGGGGCAGGGCTGGGGGGAGCCGCCGGGGATGTGATCAGACGGGGGCAGGGGCTGGGTCGTGGGGGTCTTGTGTGCTGTGCTGAGGAGCTGCCGTTAATTCCAAAGGGAGTGAGGGAGGAGCTTGGCGTCCCCTCAGGACCCGCATAGGAGATTCTGTGGACATCCGCCTTCTGGGCGATGGGTCAAACCCTGACCCCATCCTAGCTGAATCACGCCGTCTTGTTATTTTAGCGGTCAGAATGCTGAGTTGTAACTCACGTCCACATATGGGTATAGGTCACACTTTCTGAGCAAGATCCCAAGCTAGCTGCAGACCAGAGATTCGGAGATGAATAGGTGACCAGCCCTGTCCACCTGTCCGTCAGAGGGCCACATGCTGGTGGGGGAGGAGAGGACAGACGTGGCTGGACCACTTGTAAGCAGCGATACAGCCTGTTGTATGAAGCAGTGGCAAAGATTCATTTCAAAGGCAGGCTCTCAGAGGATTTTATATAGGAGTTGGAAATTCCAGATTCCACCAAACTTTTCTTCTGAGAGATTATTTATGGCACTTTATGTAATCTGGCTTCCTTTTTTTTTTTTTTTTTTTAAAGTATAGATGAGTGACTTTTTTTCCCCCTCTCCTTCTTGTGCCCAGCAACAAACAGATTCCAAATATCACCAAAGCTCCACCTGAAAAACAGAAATTTTTCTTAAGAACCTCTATACTGAACAGGATTTCAGATACAATTAGTGCGTTTATTTCTTTATCCAAAAGCCCTGTCTTTGCTCACTTTTACAGGAAAAGGGGCTTGGGAAGCAGTTTATTATTTCTAAAAATGGACTTTCCTTCTAGGGACTTGTCTGCATGCAGACTGACAGTGCAGGCCCCAGACGGCCTTGCCGGGCTGCCGGCAGCCTCGATGGTGTGTGCAGGTGTGTCTCTGTGGTCACAGGGCCCAGGTAGTGACGGAGGCAGAACACCCTCCGTCCAGCTGTTGCCCCAAATGCGAGTCCCCACACCTGCCCCAGGGCCTTTATACGTGTGAAGCGGGACAGGTTTGTTTATCTCTCGGAGGTTTATTGTTTTGATCTCTTGAGAAGGGAGAAGGAAAGGAGAAAACAGTCTTCTTGCAGCAGAAAGCTGTTATTGTTTGAGAACCTGACCCCTGTCCCACGTGTCCTCGGCTCCCTCGGAACATTCCACATTAATTACACCGTCGGCGGCTGCCACGGCTTTTCCTCTGGCATCCACAGCTCTGGAAAACGGATTGTGATTGTAGAGCTTGAAGCAGTGAGAAGAGGAAAGCCACAGCCCCAAGGGACCAGGGGCCTGGAGGCGGCTTGGAGACCAGCAGCCTGAGGGCAGGGAGGCCTGGGGGGGGGGGTCCTGTGAGCAGCTGGCCTAGGGGATGCGGGCAGAGAGCGAGGCTGTCAGGCGTCTGATTCTGTGGCCAGGGCTCCAGCTCGCAGATCCTGAAGGGAAGGAATGGCTCCACCCTGCACCTGGGCTCAGCAGCAGGGCAGTGCAGTGAGAGGGCGGTTCCTGGGCCCACTGGCCGTTTCTCCTCTGCTTCTGTGTGTGTGTGTGTGTGTGTGTTAAAATATATAACACTTAAAATTTGCCGTTTTTTAAGCGTTCCATCATTGGCACTAATTGCCTTCACAGTGGTATGCAACCATCACCACTATTTCCGAAATATTTTCGTAACCCCAAACAGAAACTCTGTACCCATTACGCAATAGCTCCCCACCCCCGCCCTCCACTCCCAGTACCCTCTAGTCTCCTTTCCGTGCCTGTGAATCTGCCTGTTCTAGGTGGTTCGTGTGCCTGGACGCACAGTGTTTTTGTCCCCTCCGCCACTCTGTCGCCTCCAGGCCCTGGAGCACACCGTCCCTCCTCCGCCCCACGCTGGGCCTCTGGGCCTCTGTCAGTGCTTCTTCCTCATTCATTGCTGAGGCTGTACTCTACTCTCCATGGGCCTTTCTTTATTTTAAAAATTAAGTGTAGTTGATTTACAAGATTATATTATTTAGTTTCATGTGTACAGCACAGTGATTTAGTATTTTTGCTGATTATACTCCATTATAGGTTGTTAGAAGATAATGGTTATAATTCCCTGTGCTGTCAGTATATCCTGTTGCTTCTCTCTTTTTCCACGGGCCTTTCTTGATTCCCCTCACCTGGCCCAGTCTTCCTCTATCTGGAACATCTGGTCCGAAGAGGTCTTTCAGCCCAAGCTGGCTGCTCTGCGTGAGGTTCTGCGTCTAAGGATGTGTTCTGCACCCACACTCCCCTGCTGACCCAGGAGCCCCTGGAGGGAGCAGCCGGACGGCACAGAGTAGATTCTCAGGGCTGTGCTCGTCAGATTCCAGGGCTCTCGTCCACTGAGGGGCAGTGAGGATGGAATTGTTAGAGGGGCGCTGGCGCCTGGCCGCCTGCGTTTGAACCTAGGCTTTCGCTAAATTTCTCAACCTCTGTGAGCCTCAGGCTCCTCCCAGTGCCTACCTTATGGGCCTGTGCAGAGTAAGTGAATGCTTCAAGTGTGTGAAGCACTGAGAACATGCTTACAGGTGCGGACACGTGCTGCTTTACAAGTGTCTGCCCGTGTCACTGCCATTGTTGTAACCTACGTCACAGGGTTGTGAGGATGAAGTAACTCGTGTAAGTTGTTTTGAAAGTGGCTGGCATGTAACAAGCATTTAGTAAACGTTAGCTACGAGCACACATGAGTGTGTGTGTGTGCAGGCGTGCGCTGCGTACTGTGAGCGTATGTATGTATGTATTTTTACATCAAAACCAGCTCAGCTCTGAAACTACTCCCGGGGGGCTGCCTCTGACTTGAGAAGTTGCCGCTATTCTGATAAAGGGGACTCGCCCACCCCAGGGGCGGAAAAAAACAAACCTGCTGGCATTGCCTGCCCTTTTGAAGACAAGAGCAGAGAAGTAGGAAGCCTCAGAAGATGGATGCCAGGGGAAGGTCTTCTTAGGAGGGTGGCGCAGTGGAAGTCAGTACCGCCTGCACTTGGAGGTGTCGTCTGAGTTCACAGCAGTCTTACTAGTGTTTTCACCTTTAAAAGAAAATTGGAAACAAATCTTGTGAATCTGCATTCCCTCTAACCTCAGGCAAAAGATCCTCACATTCTGTCTCCATTTGGAAGACTGAGTGGGCTTTACTGTTTATGTGGGTGCCTACAGTTTCAATCAAGATTCTCATTTTTTTAAACCCACAGAAGAAATGTTATCCTCTATGGAAACCAAGCTTTACAAAACGTGTCTCTGTGCTCTGATTTTAATAGCCAGTTAAAAGAAACCTTAACCCTGCTTGTTAAATAGCTGTGTGAAATGTTATCAGGGCACGGAGGAGGGCTGGGGCTGGAGAAGGAATGGCCTCCTGGCAAGTTTGTACCTCTTTCTGAAGAAAGGAGAACTCAGAACCAGCTGGGAGTTGAACCTCAGCTTCCCAAAGGCAGAGGAAATGCGTGTGTGTGTTAGGGACGCACTCTGGGAACAGCGTGGTTTCTGGGGATCGCATGTCATCGCCCCTACTCAGAGCCCGTGCACTCTGTGTTTGCACCACCATGACTTTCAGGGCTCCCTCTCTGGCCGCATGTGTCCCTCTGTCCTGGATGCGGGCTGGTACCATGCCGGAGGGACCCCCCCCCGTCTCAGCAGGTGCCCTCTACAAGTATGATGGAACAGCATATTTTCTTTTTTTTTTTTTTGAGTTGAAATATCATTGACTTACAATATTCTGTTAGTTTCAGGTATACAGCAAAGTGATTCATTTATATGTATGTATTTTTCAGATTCTTTTCCATTATAGGTTATTACAAGATATGGAATATACCTCCCTGTGCTACGCGGTAAAGCCCTGTTACCTGTCCACTCTACGCACAGTGGTGTGTGTCCGTTAATCCCATACTCCTAAGGTATCCCTGTCTCCCTCCCTTTCCCTTTGGTAACCACATGTTTGTTTCCTATGTCTGTGAGTCTCTTTCTGTTTTGTATATAGATTCATTGGTATTATTTTTTAGAATATACATGGCATCGTGCACTATTTGTCTTTTTCTGACTGACTTCACTTACTGTGATATTTTCTGTGTCCGTCCGTGTTGCTGCAGATGGCAGTATTTCATTCTTTTCATGGCTGAGTAGTATTCCATTGTGTATATATACTACATCTTCTTAAGCCAGTCGTCTGTTGATGGACATTTGAGTTATTTCCATGTCTTGGCTATTGTAAATAACGCTCTTATGAACACTGGGGTGCATGTATCTTTTCAAACTAGACTTTTCATCTTTTCCAGATATATGTCCAGGAGTGGGATCACAGGATTGTATGGTAGCCCTATTTTTAGTCTTTCTAAGGAACCTCCATACTGTTATTCTCAATAGTGGTTTTACGAAATTACATACCCACCAACAGTGTAGGGGGGTTCCCTTTTCTCCACATCCTTATCAGCATTTATTATTTGTAGACTTTTTTTTAAGCTCTTTATTGGAATGTAATTTCTTTACACTGTTGTGCCAGTTTTTTTCTGTGCACCAAAGTAAATCAACTGTATTTATACATATATGCCCATATGCCCTCCCTCCTGCAACTCTCTCCCACCCTCCCTATCCCAGACCTCTAAGGCATCACCCCTCATCGAGTTGATCTCCCTGTGCTATGCAGCAACTTCCCACTAGCTATCTGTTTTACATTTGGTAGTGTATATATGCCAATGCTACTCTCTCACTTCGTTGTAGACTTTTTGATGATGGCCATTCTGACCATGTGAGGTGATGCTTCATTGTTTTGATTCAGATTTCTCTAATAATTAGCAGTGTTGAGTATCTTCTCATGTGTCTGTGGGCTATTTGTATGTATTCCTTGGAGAAATGTCTGTTTAGGTCTTCTGCCTATTTTTGATTGGGTTGTTCTTTTGATATTGAGTTGTATGAGCTAAAACAGTGTAATTTTCTGCTTAGGATCAAAGGGGTTTGCTTTTGTATATGTGTGCGGGGCAGGGGAGGCTAGGATGCAGACTGGCTCAGTAAAAGCTTACTGAAGGTGGATTGGCCATCAGTCTAACTTCTCCTCTTGCCTTTGCCTTAAACCTTAGAGGCAGCACTGCTGTGTATCACGTATTGAGCTCAGTTCCCTGAGTCCCTAACCTTTCCCTGGAAACAAGATCTCTGAAGCTGCTTGACTACCTATAGGCCAGGAAAAGGGACAGGAGAGGAATGGTCCTCTTCTCAGCCAGACTGGTTAATGCAGCATCTGAAAGCACCTACCTTTCTTCTGTTGAGCGGCTGACCTGCAGTGAGAATCTGACTAAGTGAGGACGCCCAGTCCCCTCCAGTGGTCACTGCCCCGACCAGGAGGCAGTGGGGCTTGGGGCCTTACCCAGGGCTCTCCAGGCTGGCTGCCATCTGCAGGTCCTTGCTCTGTATGGTTCCTCCCATGTGTTAGCAGGCATCCTTGCTCACGCACACGCGTTCAGGCCGCAGAGTCACTTAAGGAATCACCCCTCAGCATGACCTAAACAACCCACTTCCCCAGCACCACAGGCATAGGCACTCAGAGCTGGACGTGGAGACCGTTGGTCTAAGAGCCAGGCCTTCGGGCCCTCCCAGCCCCCTCCCTGATCACACGGGGCACAGGCTGTGTGCCACGCCCAGGACTAACAGCAGAAGGAAAGGAGGGAGAACGCTCATGTCACCTGCCCTGCACCACGGTCTTCAGATGTGATTTCATTTAATTCTCTGGCAATACCTCTCTTGAGGTATCACGTTCCTCCGATTACTGGGAGAAAACTGAAGCAAAAGGAAGAGAAGTCGCCTTTGTGCACACCTGCGGCTTCAGGGGCTGTGGACTCTGCGTTACCTCCTGTAATCCTCACAGCAGTCTCTGGAGGTGTGATGCTTGGTTCTGGTGAAGCTGGCACTCCACGTCTGACCGCCACGTCTCTTGCCTTTCTTTTCTCGTTCCCCAAAGTGTGGCCCATGGACCACCGCAGCAGCATCACCTAGGAGCTTGTCAGAAATGCAGGATCCCGCCTGTCCCACCTGCTGAACCCCAGCTGCATGTGCCTGGATCTGCAGACACACATTTTGTGTGCACAGGAAAGTGTGCGCAGCCCTGCCACTCACCGCACAGCTCTTAGGGAAGGGAAACCCAAGCTGGGAAGGGGAGGAAGAGAGGGCTTAGCCGAGAAAACCTTCACGGGGGTAGACGTGAGCCTCGCGAGTCCACCCGGGGGTGCCACGGAGGAGAGGCAGCACTGTCTGCTCAGAACGGCATCAGCAAGTACCTGCCCAGCCCGTGCAAGAGGGGCCCCGACTGTGCAGCCCCTTGGTTCCTGCCCGTGTGGCCAGGCAGACAACGGGAAGCCGGGAGCATCGGCAGCTGTACAGGCCTCGTGGCCCCACGCGTCTGGAGGCCGCGGCTGCTGGGAGAGGCAGGTGACTCGGAGCCGGCCCTGTGAGACATCTGCGCCTGGACGGCCTCTGAGGAGGAGAGCAGAGGCTGGAAGGGCTTCAGTGGGTAAAAGTTGCCTGAGGTCCCACGAGGAGTCCGGCTCTGACGAGGTGTGGGAGCAGCCCTGCACGTGTGTGTCCGGGCAGGATGAATGGTGGGAGGCCGGCTGGGCCCCTGAGGGCCTGCATGCGTGTGGGCAGGTATCTAGGTCTTGGGCGAGGGCCCAGGAGGCTCTGAGGAGGGGGAGGAGGAGGTCCGGCAGGGGACGGGGGTGTTGAAGATCAAAGCCCCCCTGTGGCGTGGATGCAGGTGTGAGCAGGGTGCTGGCACTGGGCTCCACGGGGCCCGGCCCGGCTCTGCTGCATGGCTGCATTGCTTTCCTTCTCTGCCTCCTTCCCAAGGTGTGTCCGCAGCCCAGCTTTCTTCTTGCTTTTTCTCACGCTGAGAACTACTTGGGAACGTGTGGCCTCCCCAGCAGGATGGCCCTGCAGGTTTCACCCAGGGCAGAGAGCAGAGCAGCTCAGCGCCCCCACCCTTGGCAGCACCAGAATTTTCAGGATGCGGGCCCCCGTGGGATGCGGGGGCGAAAATAAGCACCGAATTCTTTTGGCTGTGGTTCCAGTCAGGACACGTCTTCCTCAGTCAGCAAGTGGGCAGTCTGCAGGGCCACAGGGAGAAAGGTGGGGAGAGGGCGGCCAGGAGCCCTGGAGGAGGAAGAGCTGCCCCCTGGACAGCCAGAGAATTCCAGAAGAATGGCTCGGGGAGTGGTGTCCAGCAGACTGCTGCTGTTTTCAGAGGATTCTGATTACTCTCTGCAGGTGGTGGCTTGGCTAGCTTCTAAGTTTAAGGCCAACTTTGATCTGTGTTTTTAAAATTCCACTCTTCTCCTTTACTCAGACCCCGGTCGGCTGTTCTGGTCCAGCCTAGGCCGCAGGGAGAGCTGAGACGTCACGGGCCCTGTCTGCTGTGGGGCCGGGGTCGCTCTCCACAGTGCTCTTCTCGCTCCGGGAGAAGCTAGAGTAGAGAGCGGGGTGGGGAGAGGGGGTGAGGGTGGTTCTTATCCTTTTCTGCGTTTAGAGGGAGCACGCCAGACTCAGCAGAGATCCTGGTGGTGTGTCTGGAAAGCGTGGGGAAGAGACTTGAGCAGAACAGGTCCAAGGGGGTGGCTGCGGGCTACACTCCCAGGGTGGAGGGGAGCACATCTCCCTAGGAAGTGGGCGGGGAGGCAGGGGACGCCTACCGGCTGGGGGTGAGGGTGAGGGTGCCCGTCATCAGAAAGCAGCAGGGGAGAGACGGGTTTGCTCCAGGTCGTCTGCAAAGATGGCGGCGTGTCAATGGGCCGCACGGGCCAGCGTCTCACAGCTGTCCCTGCCCTCGCAGCCTTGTCCTGTGTTTGGAGAAATGCACAAAGGCAGGAGTGAGTGTGGTGCCGGTACCGAGCTGACTGTGGGTGGCACGGAGCCACACGGATCTGGGCTGGGAGGGCCTCCTTGTTGTACCGGTGGGAGAACAAGGCCCGAACAGGGGCATGCCCTGGCCGGTGTCCCCACGCACGTCGGCGATCGTGGTTAAACAGCTGTTGCCCTTTATGCCAGGCCCGGAGTGCTCCAGACAGAAACCCGGGCACGGTTCCTCCCCCCCCTCCAGCCCCTCTGTCTGGCCTTCAGCCCTCGGGTCCTGTCCCGGGCCTGCCGATCCCCTCCGGGATCCTCTGCTTCCCTGCATCCCCAGCACCACTGCTGTGCTCCCCTGGGTCACTGCAGCAGCCTCCACCTATCGTGCTGACTCCAGCCCTGCCGCCTCCCGGCCCTCCCTGCCCAGCCAGGGGCCTTGCTCACACCCAGGCCCCTTGCTCCCCTCGGCGTCAAGGTCAGCCTCTCTGACCTTCCCCGCAGGAGCCTTCCTGGTCCGGCCCCTGCCTGCCACCCGTCTCGCCGCGGGCCGGGCCGGGCTGCGCGCAGTTCCCCAGGCCAGGCGCGCGGTTGCCCGCCCTGCTCTGCGCCTGCCTGGCTCTTCACGTCTGGGCTCACATACCACGTTCTCCAGGAAGCCTTCCGTGAACCCCGTAAGACCGGGTGAGGCGCCTCTCTTTTGGGGTCTTACGGTTCCCCGTTGCTGTGCCACCCGGTCTCGTATCAGCCGGAATTGGGGTTGCACCTTCCCTAGATACTCAGCTCCGTGAGAGTAGGAGCCATCGTTGTCTTTCTTGTTTATTGCCGTCTCCCAGGGCCTAGATGGTGTCTAGCACACAGTAAATGTTCAGTAAGTATTTCTTCAATTAATACATGTGCCAGGCTCCCCCCGGCGCTTTGATTTAAGCCTCAAAGAGATCTCATTCTCTCAGGTTTGCAGATGACCACCTCAGAGAGTTAAGGAGATGGCTGGAGGCCCCGCCCATGGGGAGGGGCAGCCCTGAGACGGCAGCCCAGGCCTGACTCCACTGCCCCTGCTCTGAATGCCTGTGCGTGTTGAATGGAACGGCAGGTCTGTGGTCCCTGCTGGACCCCCGGCGTGCGTAGAGACCGGGAGGGGCCTCCGTCCCAGCACGCTGTGCACGGGGAGCGGCTGGGATCCCGGCCACCTTTGAGGAGCTGTGTGTTTTCTGAGGCAGACAGTCCTGATCACCCCTGGGGGATGCTGCTCTTTGATTCAGCCTGGCTCAGCTGTGACCTGAGCTGGCCTGCCAGGAGGACGGATTGTTTTGTGGAATTTCTTCTTCTTTCCTTCTTTAAAAGAAATGAAACAGCGAAGATAGTGCAGTGGAGTACCAAGCTGCACGGCTTCAGGGCACAGCGTGCAGCCCGCTGTGTGGGGATGCTGCCAGGCTGGGGGCAGCCTGGGTGTTCGGGCGGGCCGGAGGCCAGGTGCGTGCGGCTCAGGTGTGCTCTCTACAGATGACGTCTCATGCCGCTGCCGCGCGCGTGGGCCCCTGGCAGCCCCCGGTGAGGAGAGGCTTAAACCGTCAAGAGCAGTCCTTCTGCCTCTGCGGCCCCGTGGAGTTGCGGGTGGCCTGCACGCACAGCAGGCGGCGGTGAAGGGGCAGCTGCCTCCCGGCCAGCCCCCAGGGTGGAGGGAGAGGCTGGCCTAGCCCCCGGTCCAGGGCCTCTTTCCTGTGCTGAGCCCCGCGGTCGTGCCACCACCACCCTCGGAGGGCGAGGCTCTGAGGGGCCCGAGAGCGTGAACGAAACCCTGGGCCCGTCGCTGGGGGAAGGGTCGGGATGATCGCAGGACGGGCGTGGCCTCCCGTCGCCCGTGCTGGACTCTGCCAGGTTGTCACCACCCACAGGCACGGGCTCATCAGCACCCGCCGCAGCCCACGGACAGGCAGGGCAGGGCCCTCGGGGCGCGCGGGGCTCAGCGCCCGCCCCCTTTCTCTGACGTCTCTGCGGGAACAGGGATGGGGATGGGACTCTGACACCGCTCCCACGTCACTGTCCCCTGCAGAGGCTGGGAGGGGGCGGGGCCGTGGGGCAAGCCTAGATGTCCTCTCCAGAGCACACGCCCCTTCTCTGAGCCATCCTGCGGGCACTCCACCGAGCCTCCTTTTGTCCGCAGCTTGAACTTTCAAATGACAGTAGTTTCTTTGCCTACTTGACCTCATGCAGGAGGATTAAGAATGCGTGAATAATTTAAGTCTCACGGGGATGGCCCTTTGCTTTAGAGGCTCTGTCCGCATGAAGACATCGTGGCCACGTGGGAAGCATGGACTCCGCAGGTTCTTACCCTGAGCTCCTGTGGCTGGCGGGATGCCTGTCTCAGGCATCGTCAGAGACACTTCCCCGCCAAGAGCCAAGGTGAGCTGTCCCCAGCGTGGTGACTGGTTGTCCCATCCTAAGTGATTCCTGCAGGACAGAGGTCTCTGTGTCATTCACCTTTGTGTGCTCAGTGCCCTGCACATTCCAGGCCCCTGGGATGGATCCCTGCGGTTTGGTTTCAAAGGCTGATCCGGTCCTGGGATTGTGTGCAGGGCTGGGGGTTTGCAGAGAGCATCCTTGGGTGGTTAAACGCACCAGATGATGGCACGTGAAGAACAGGCAGCAAGAGCTGACCTAAGTATTTTAGGGAAAGAACTGATGTACTATGACCCTAAAAAAAGAGTGTGATCTTCCTCAGTCAGACTCTGGAAAGCATGAGACGAAAGTTGAGGCGGCCACCCTGCTGGGGTGGGAGGCCCTCGGGCAGCTTTTTGGTGCCGGGCGTGTGAGCTGTTATAGCTCAGCCGGGTGATCTTGTGCAAGTTGCTCCCTCTCTCTGTTCCTGGGTGATCTCTGTAGGTGTTTTCCGCTACGGGATGTTGGTTCCAGGGCCAGGGCCAGAACTGGAGCCAGGCTTCCTGCCTCCAAGTGCAGCTGGGGCAGGGAGCTCGCGGGCTCACCCCTGCTGGCCTCCTGCCCTTACTTGTCCTGCTCCATGGTTGGAACTGGCCTGACGGAATCCAGACCGCACCCCAGTCTTGGTGTGTGGAATGCCCTATCCTGCCTTCTGCTCCACCAACCAGACCTCCTCTGAGGACCAGAGCACTCTGAGAATCTATTTTCTGAGTCCTTTCTCACTCCTGCCCTGAACTGGGTGGGAGCACAGGAGGTTAAGAGCCCACCCCATGGGCTCCACACCTTCAAGGGCCCCTCTGGGAGCACAGCGCTAAGCTGGGAGGGCACTTCCTCCTGCCCGCACAGCCTCTCCTCTGGGCTTAGCCTCACAGGAGGGCTGTGTGACCACAAGCACACTACTTAACCTCTCTGAGCCTTCACTCTCTTATCTGTACTGACCACAGATGTCACGAGGGACTGAGAGAATGTATGTGAAGCTGACGAAGGGCGGCAGTGAGTGGCGGCAGCTCTTTTCCTCTTCCTCCTGGTTATTTCAGGTACGGCGCTTGGCCCGTACTAGGCTTTGAACAGGTATTTACTGAAGAGTTAGGGATATGGGTGAGAAGGAGTTGATGAGGACAGAGGCCTCTGCTGTTGGGGACACTGGAGGAGAGACCCCAGGGGTCATCTCGGTGGGGCAGGGGTGGGAACGGAGCCACAGAGAATCCACGCTGCTTCTCACTGAATGTGATGTGTGTCCTCGGCCTCCGTCATCTCATCTGACGGGACAGAGCACTTTCCCTGCGGCATCTCATAAAATCCTCACAGCAGCCCTGTCTCCGTACGGGAGACCTGAAGCACAAAGCACGTTAGCACCTTGGGCGGCAAGCGGAGCACCAGGATTTGAGCCTGGACTGTCTGCCCCAGAACCTCTTAGCCCCCGTCATGCGCGGGAACTTTTTTTCAAGTCGGTGGACAACGAATACATACCTGCCACCCCGTCCACCCCAAACGGACTGCTCATCCCTGGGATGGAAGGTGGCAGACCTGGGCGCTCCCTCCTGGCACCCCAAGCGCCCTGGTTCCAGGAAGCATCTCCCCAGCAGCCCCCCAGGACTGCAACGTGAGAAGGCTCAGCAAATATTAGCGTAAAAATGTGCAAGTGGCCATACCATCCATTTCATGGCCACTTTCAGGATAAACTATCACTGCTACTCAGCGTAGTTTTCATTTCTTTATAAAATTATTGAAAATACCATTTTTTCCCTCCAAGTCCTGTGACCCTCAGGCCAGCAGCACCAGCATTACCTGGGAGCGCGTCAGAAACGCAGCATCCGAGTGACAGCCTGCATTTTAACGAGACCCCGGGGAGCCCCCGGCACAGTGACGTCTGAGACGCGCTGTTGCCCGTGACAGCAGGGCCAGCGTCTGGCACCCCCACCGTGCCTCTCCCTGTGCCTGACAGGTGGGAGGAGATCCCCAGCGTTTGAGTCAGCGTGCCAATCTCTCGTCTTACCCTTGACCGAGACCCTTGCCGCCGTGTGTGGGACAGCGCGCAGGGGCAGGCAGAGGCAGAGGTCAGCCGAGGTGAAGCGCCAGGGCTCACAGGAGGTGACCGTTTCCTGGAGCGCGCTCGCCTTTGTGCCGGGTCAGCCAGGCTGGGTGAAGGGCGGCCGGGCTGGGTTGGCGCCGAGCTTCGCTCGGACACAGGGCTGCGTTCCACCCGAGCCGCCCGCTCACGCGCGCGCGCTGCTCGCTGTCCCGGAAAGCACCTGGCGGGCGGCCCGGGCCCTCGTCCCCCGTGTCCCCTGGTGCCGCAGGGCTGTCCTGCTGCCGCGGGAGCAGCGAGCCAGTTCTGAAGGTGACTCTCTCTGGCTTTGTCGTCACCCTGATGAAGTCCCTCCCCCAGCCCGACTTCTGGGAAAGGGCGGGACGGTGGAGCTGAGCGCGGGCCCCCCTGCGCGTGGGTGGTGACCAGCCCAGCCTGCTGGCTGCAGGCCCTGTGGTCTCCTGTGGGGCCCAGGGCTCACACCAGATTTGAGCTGCTCCCTAGCAGGGATGTACAGGCCCCGCTACTTGGAGGCCAGGGCCTCTTCCAGGGCCAGCGCTGGGAAGGACGTTGTCCACAGGGCTGTGGGCACCGCCGGGTCAGGGTACCACCTGGGGCGCCTCCCGGCTCGCATCTGTCACACCTGCATCTCATCACAGGTGTGGATTCCAGAGCGCATGGGACCAGCGTTTCTGCCTCGCCTTCTCTGCCCTCACCCTGGGGGAGACCTGGCTCCCCCAGTGAAGATCCCCAGGGCCCCGTGCCGGGCCCGGGGCGCACTCTCCTCCAGCTCCCTTTCTGAGCTGTTTTTCACCACCTTCATCAACACTCTCCTCTTTTAAATTTCTGCCATCTGATTTTATAGTCTCTCTTATTCCTTTGTTCATTCTTTAATCCATTCATCCGTCCATTCGTTTGAAACCTCACAGTTCTCAAGGGCGTGCTGTGACTCAAATGCCCACGCTAGGTTCTCAGCACATAAAGGTGAATAGCGCACATCCTGTTGTCAATCCAGGGCTTCCTCGTGCCCTCGCTACTCCGGCAAATTCTTTCATTCATCTTTTAATGATTCCTTATTGCATTTCCCTGGGGCCCTCATAAACGATGTCTCTTTCTTGGGCCCTCTTGCACCCCAGCTCCTCTATCGCCCGAGGTGACTTCACCTCTTACCTTCCCAAGGTTTAGCGTTCACCAAAAATGAGCTTTTTCCGATGTCCCTAACTCCCACCTCAGAGCCACTGCATCTCCTTATGTCTGTCCCTCCTCCAGGCTCGGGTACGTCCCAGGACTTCCCTCTTCTTGGCAAGCTCTTCTGCCTGGCTCCTCTGACCTTGGGCAAATATCTTATAGTTTCTTATCACACTCATCTGTAAAATAGAGATAACAGTACCCACCTCACAGGTTTGTGACAGACATTAAACGAGGACTTAAAACAGGGCCTGGCACATAGTACTCACTAAATGTTAGCCATTGTCAAGATCGTCATTCCTCAGAGGGCCACCCTGCCGTTCATCCCGTGTGTCTTCTCTCATCTGGCACACGCATCCCTTCCCCTCGGCGGGTGGACATACTCATCTTCCCTCTGTGTAACTATTTCTCTCTGCCCTCTCTTTGCTGCGGGTGTATCTGCCTGGCCTGCCACTGCTTCCCCCGCTCTTGGGCCCCCAGGGCCATGTGTTTGGCCTCTTAGGCTCCACCACTCACCTCTCTGAGGTCTCAGGCGCCTCCCGCAGCACTGCCAGCTCTTCATCCTCTGCAGCTTTCAACACGGTCACATTCTAGGCATGCGGTGAGGTGTGGTGAGGGCAGTTTACACCAGGTGGGGAACCAGGGGAGCCAGGAGAGACTGACAGTCTAGAAAATAGGGAGAGGTGGGCCCCAGAGACTCCCAAGGGACCAACAGGCAGGTTCCGTGAGGGCGAGGGCAGGGTGTGTGGTCAGAGGGGGTCTGCCTCAGCTCCCTGTCCCTGGAGGAGAGTGCCTTCTTCTTCTTTTTTTTTTCTTTATTGAAGTATAGTTGATTTACACTGGTGTGTTAATTTCTGCTGTACAGCAGAGTGATTCAGTTGTACACATATATACATTCTTTTTCATATTCTTTTCCATTCTGGTTTATCACAGGATTTCAAATATAGTTCCCTGTGCTGTACAGTAGGACCTTGTTGTTCACGCATCCTGTATATAGGTTTGCATCTGCTAACCCCAAACTCCCAATCCATCCCTCCCCATCTCCTCCCCCACCATAGATAGTGAGAAGTCTATTCTCTGTCTGTGAGTCTGTTTCTGTTTCATAGATACATTCATTTGTGTCATATTTTAGATTCCACATACAAGTGATATCATATGATATTTGTCTTTCTCTTTCTGACTTCACTTAGTAGGATAATCTCTATGTCCATTCATGTTGCTGCAAATGGCATTATTTCATTCTTTTTTATGGCTGAGTGGTAGTCCATTGTATATATGTACCACATCTTTATCCACTCATCTGTTGATGGACATGTAGGTTGTTTCCATGTCCTGGCTATTGTGAATAGTGCTGCTGTGAACATACAGGTGCATGTATCTTTTTGAAATAGTTTTGTCTGGACATATGCCCGAGAGTGGGATTGCTGGATCATATGACAACTCTATTTTTGGTTTTTTGAGGGACCTCCATACTGTTTTCCATAGTGGCTGCACCAGTTTACATTCCCACCAACAGTGCAGGAGGGTTCCTTTTTCTCCACACCCTCTCCAGCATTTGTTATTTGTAGATTTTTTAATGATGACCATTCTGACTGGTGTGAGGTGATACTTCATTTGCATTTCTCTAATAATCAGCTATGTTGAGTATCTTTTCATGTGCTTTTTGGCCATCTTATGTCGTCTTTGGAGAAATGTGTGTCTAGGTCTGCTGCCCGTTTTTTGATTGGGTTGTTTGTTTTTCTGTTATTGAGTTGTATAAGCTGTTTGTATATTTTGGAAATTAAGCCCTTGTAAGTCACATCATTTGCAAATATTTTCTCCCAGTCTATAGGTTTTCTTTTCATTTTGTTTATGGTTTCTTTTGCTGTACAAAAGCTTGAAGTTTCATCAGGTCCTTTTGTTTTTGCTTTTATTTCTGTTGCCTTGGGAGACTGACCTAAGAAAACATTGGTGCGATTTATGTCAGGGAATGTTTCGCCTGTGTTCTCTTCTAGGAGTTTTATGGTGTCATGTCTTATATATAAGTCTTTAAGCCATTTCAAATTTATTTTTGTGTCTGGTGGGAGGGTGTGTTCTCACTTCGTTGACTTGCTTAGGCACTCGGAGGGCCGTCCTGTGGCAGGTCAGAGCCCTGCCGGTGGGGGCGTTCACGCTCCGTGTTTCCGGTGCGATGCCAGCTCTCCCAGAGTCCCACAGGGGTGGACAGGTCAGAGCTGGTGCCGCTTTGGTAGTGAGACAGATGGCCATTCCAGACTCCCTGGGGCAGGAAGCCGCGTCGGGACAGAGCCCTGCGGGCGCGCAGATGGGGAGGGGGCTGCCCCCTGGGCACCACCACACCCGAGAAGAGCCTGGGCAGGAAGCCCCTCGGTGACAGCCAGGGCCACTCCTTGGGCCTGGCGCTGGGCGGGGTCTGGCGTGCGTTTGCTCCTAGAGTCCAGCACGGCCCCAAGGGGCGTTTCACCCTGTCCCCACGTTATCGCTGAACAGACCAAGGCCCCGAGAGGCCCAGTGGCTCACACAGCTGGTCCTCAGCCCGGGCACCCAGGGTCCGGGCAGAGCACCGCAGCGCCCAGCTCGGGACCGCGACTGCTGGTGTGCTCCCAGCCGGGTCTCCGCTCCTTGCGGCACGCTGAGGGCAGGGATGCTCTACTCACCGCCTCTGTGTGGGTTGGGTCTAGTGGATGCTCTGTTAAATATTTGAGCGATCGCTGATTGATCCTTCTCAGTTCGGCGCGCTCTCTGGTGTTCCTGCCCGGGGCAGGCCGGCCCCCCGCTTAGTGCCGTTGCCCTCAGCTCTGAGGAGCACATGAGGGGGGGGCCCTGGTGAGACGTGCCGCCGGTGAGGCCGTCCTTGTGCGTCCCAGCCCTGCCGCGGAGCCTTCTCGGCCTGAGAGCCTAGGGCTCGAGCTCCGCCTGAGTCGGCACGGGCCTCCAGAACCTTCCTGGGGGGTGTTGTGCAGACGGCCGGGGCCCGGTGTGTGCTCCCATCTTTGCTTCTCCCCCTTGGAAGTTCAAGTAGAAAACTGAGCCCTAGGAGCTGAGAAAGGCCAACCCAGGAGAAAACGTCACGACGAAACAGGGAGGCAAAAGGTCTGTGATTTGGGGTGGTGGGAGGAGGAGAGAGGGATGATGCGTGGCAACGTGGGTTCTTTTTTGGAGAACGTGCGCCTTCGGGTCTCAGCCAGGGTCTCTGGTTGAGAGACTCGCTGGAGGGACCTTAGCAGTGGTCATCAGGGGAGAGACCTGAGGAAGGAAGTGGCTGTGCTTTTCAGAGTTATAATACTTCAAATACCCTTCCTGTAAAGATGGGTTTTCCTCACTAGAACTAGCCCACTAGCTTTTCATTGTCCTTTTAATGATTATTAGTTAGGACATATTGGATATAAAGAACTTAGGAATCACCTATAATTAGAAGAATGTGCTTGACGTCTCCTCGTCGACTCCTGCAAGGACGTGGTATTTACAGTGGACCCGCTGCAGAGGGGCTCGTTTTATAGTTCAGGTTATTTCTAAAGGGGAAGAAACAGTGTCCCCTCTCGTGTGGGTCTCCAGGTGAGCATGGGAGTGGGAACAAGACCCCGCACGGGCCCGCGTGCAGCTGGGCAGCGCCACGTGGCTGCGCCGTGGGCATGGAGGTTAACCGGAGAAACTTCTGGAGGCTCTCAGAACCAGACTCCTTCACTCAAGCAGAGGTTCCTGCAGCCTCAGCATGTGTCCCGGCAGTGCCCCGTCGAATGTATACGGTCAGCCCGGCCCTGGGAGGAGGGCGAGCGTCTGGGGTGCTCTCTGACCACCCCCCCGAGGCAGGGACGCACCAGCCGTGGCGGCCTCACCTGCTGGCCCGGTCCCCGGCGCCCCTGGCCTTGGGGCATGCCAGCGCAAGTCAGAAATCAGATTGAAATCCAAGTGCTTGCTTCTGGGAACATCAGCCCGTGGTGGAATCGGAGGCAAAGATGAAAGGGACCTTGGAGATCGGAGGCCTGGATCTGAGTCGGGGCCCCGCCTCTGGCAACCAGGGGCCTCTGTTTCCTCCCATTAAATGCAGGCGGTCACGTCCCTGTGCTGCCGGGAGAGGAGCGGGGTAGAACGTCGGGAGAGGGCTTTGCCGCCCGCACGTGCTGCCGTGGGTGAGGAGTTGAGGACCCCACCCTGTCAGGCTGGTGCACGTGGGATCACAGCCCCTTACGTGAGCTCTCATCCCTTCCACATCCCTATATCACTCTCTACCCCAGGGCTGGCGCACTTCCTCCACGAGAACCAGCTGACGTGCGGCCACAGAAACCCACCATTCCCCTGAGCTCTGTTTTGCTGGGTTCGTCTTGGGGTAGTAGGAATGCTTTAAACAAGGGCGATAATTTTGTGCTTAGAGAATCATTGGTTCATTTTCAGGCTGTGTGTCCGCTTCAGACACCCCGGGCAGCTTGCGTTTCCAGTGTCCTTTCCCTCTTACGAGCCATGGTGCGCTGGCGTCCGAGACCTGGCTCCTTCTGGCTCTGTTATGAAATGCCTCGTTGTCTTGATTCGGCAGCGGTGCTAGGCAGCCTGTTCCCGGAGGGCCACCTGGGTGGTGGTCTCTGCCCAGAAGGATGTTGTCCACCTCTCTGCCTCCAGCGCCCGCCCCCCCGCCGAGCCCAGCAGGTTCGGCACCAGGTCTCTCTGGTGTAGACAAGAAGCTCCGGGGGGCTTCCCTGCAGCGGTTGGCAAGGGTGTCCTGGGGCTACTGAGGGCCCCTTCGCTCCCCAGCTTGCTCAAGAGTGGAAGCCCTTCCGAACCTTTTTAAAACACCTGCGCGCCCTCGCGTGGGTCCCTGCGCGCCCCTCTCCCCCCAGGTGGACCTGGTGCCCTCGCGTGGGTCCCTGCGCCCCCCTCTCCCCCCAGGTGGACCTGGTGCCCTCGCGTGGGTCCCTGCGCCCCCCTCTCCCCCCAGGTGGACCTGGTGCCCTCGCGTGGGTCCCTGCGCCCCCCTCTCCCCCCAGGTGGACCTGGTGCCCTCGCGTGGGTCCCTGCGCCCCCCTCTCCCCCCAGGTGGACCTGGTGCCCTCGCGTGGGTCCCTGCGCCCCCCTCTCCCCCCAGGTGGACCTGGTGCCCTCGCGTGGGTCCCTGCGCCCCCCTCTCCCCCCAGGTGGACCTGGTGCCCTCGCGTGGGTCCCTGCGCCCCCCTCTCCCCCCAGGTGGACCTGGTGCCCTCGCGTGGGTCCCTGCGCCCCCCTCTCCCCCCAGGTGGACCTGGCGCCCTGGCGTGGGTCCCTGCGCCTCCCTCTCCCCACAGGTGGACCTGGCAGCCACGGGTCCAGGGTGCGGACAAGCAGCGGGTTCTTCTCGGCAGCAGCAACTTTGTGTCCTGACGTTCTCCTGCCCCTGGTGCCAGATGACGTTGAAGGCCACAGAGCCTGGGCTGCACTGACCTTTCCCTCCGTCCGTATGGTCACGTCATGGTTCCCGAGGCTCTGCTGCGCCAGGTGCTGAGGAGGCAGAAGCAGTGGCGGTCCTGGGAGCCCTCGCAGCTGCGGGGAGGGGGGCACAGAACCGTGGGAGACGCACAGCAGGACCGGCGGGCTGGATGGAGTGTGAGGTGTCCGGGGCCCCACGAGCACCTCTCTGCTGTCGTCTTCTCCTCCCAGCCCCAGGTCTCTCCTCTCTGGAGACTGAATCCAGTGCCTTGGCAGCAAAACCGCCCTCCCCTTAAAGAAGACAGCGGGGGAGGAAAGCCCTGTACCTAAGGTGACGTGCAGACTGGTCTGAACCCAGACATTTCAGTGGATGACCAGCGGTCCTGGTCTGCCTGAGGTTAGGACTAGGCGTTTCTCAGGACATGGAACAGCTGGTCTCCTGCTTTTGAAAATGAAAGGGCACACGACTATTCAGTTCACAATCCTTCGATTGTCTTTACGATTTCTTCTTTGGTCAGTGGATTGTTTAAAGGTGTGTTGCTTAATTTCCAAACATTTAGAAATTTTCTTTATCTTGTTTATTTCAAGTGCAATTCCATTTTGGTTAGGGAGAATTCTTTATATGAGTTTTTTTTTCGGTGTACTGACCTGTGTCGTCCAGCATATGGTTTGTCTTGGTGAATGTTCCATGTGCAGGAGAAAGAATGTGTTCAGCTGTTGTTGGGTAGAGAGTTCCACAAATGTCGACGGGGTCAAGCTGGTTGATAGCTTTGTTCAGATCTTCTACATCCTTTGTCTACTTGCTCTATCAATTACTGAGAAGAGGGTAATAAAATTTCCAGCTAGAATGGTAAAAAACGAAACAAACAAAACCGTCACCTGATTGGAGAGTCCCTCCTCTATCATGCCGTGGTAGCCCAGGTCTGTTTGGTAGAATTTTAGCTGGTTTGAAACCTGTAAATTAACCAACCATTCAGAAGAAATAGTTCATTTTCGCGTAACAGTTGTCTAACTGCATTCTAACCCCGCTGTGATCCCATCACTGCAGGCTTCGGTGGCGAGAAAGATCTAGCATCTCTGTTTGCTTTGGAAGCTTATTTTTGCCAAGGTTGTTCCCATCAAGTAGGCGCCAGAGCTCTGTCCCCGCACAGTCCACTGACGGTGAAATTCAGACACTGCACCTGTGTATTCCACTTGTAAGATGTCCAAATGCAATGCCTTGCCCCTGGCCAGGAGCAAACTCTGGGCCCGCTTGTGACAGGCGAGGCCTCGAGGACGCGCTCTCTGTTCCCGGACGCGGGGAAACGTGCTGAACCGGGAGATGCATCAGGTGGCCCCCCCAGGGCCAGGCCTCTGGCTTTCCTTCCACGGCGCCGTCCCCTCCGCTGCACAGCTCCCGCCTGTGCTTGGTCGGGGAGCTGCCCTGTGGGAGGCCAGAGGGCGGCAAGAGGTGCGGCTGGTGAGCCAGGGGCGTCGGAGCCGGATGCGGGACACTCCCCGGCCCACTCCTGCCTTTGCCCACGACAAAGGGCCCTCCGTCTTTCCTCCCTCCTCCAGGCCTCTCTGCTGTGACGGCACCTCTGCGGGTGGGGGGCTCTCTCTGCCCCGTCCTGGGCCCACCCCATGCAGGAGCTTGATATTGAGGAGGCTGGAGAACAGAGTGGCTAGTGCTCTTACCCTGTCACCCACCGGGAGGTTTCCGGATCGGACGTCCCGTCTCCAGATGGAAGCGTTTGGGTAGAGGACCTAGGAGGGGCCCCCTGGCTCTCACACCCCATGAGCTGTGGACTGAGCTCAGATTTCTAAATCTGCCTAGAGAGAGACGGAAGTTGAGCTGCCCTTCTCTCTAAAGTTGCCATAATTCTACCTGGCTATCCCATGTAGGCACTGTCACTCTGCCCGTGGGTGTGCCCTGAGCTGTTTCAGGAATGCTAGGCGTGGGGTCTTAATGGATGAGGCTTATTCTAAAGCAAAACACAATTTTGACTCAGCCTGCGTTTAGCTCCCTGTGTCTTTACCTGAGCACCATTCAGAATTGCTTCCCCGCTTTTCTCCCTCCTCTGCTCTCCAAGATCACAAAGACAAGGGCCGGGGAAGCTCCAGCTAGGTTGTCTCTCTCCTCAGACGTGGACACTGGAGCTGGGTGCCTGAGTTCAGGCTCTGCACCCGCTGCTTGCTGGCTGTGTGACTTTGGGGAGATCTCTGAACCTCTCTGTGCAGCTTCCTCAGGCGTGAGGTGACGTGTTGTCTCTGAGCACCCACCTCGTAGGGCGCAGTGCCTGGTGCTCGCTAAGCCTGTAAAGATGTGACCGATGGAGACGATGATGTCATCCCGAGGGTGGTGGGAAGAACACGAGGCTTGGACTTGGGAGACCCGGACCGGCTCTCTGTCTTGCTGGCGTCGTGGTGCAGGTTCTGAACCTCAGAAGGTCTCAGTTCTCGTAGCTATAAGACGAGTGACGATGGGGCCTCCCTCCTGGGTGCTTGTGAAGATCCAGGGAACCAGGACTGGCAGACTGTCCCCCCCGACACACACGCACACATCAGGCTAAGTCTGTTCTCTTTTCCCTCCCCAGGCACACGTTCTGGCAGTTCCGCCGTGAGAACCCCAGGACCCGGGTCGGGGGCCCCCCTCCCGAGGGGCTCCCCGGCTTCAACAGTGGGGTGATGCTGCTCAACCTGGAGGCCATGCGCCAGTCCCCGCTGTACGGCCGCCTGCTCGAGCCGGCACGGGTGCAGCAGCTGGCCGACAAGTACCGCTTCCGGGGGCACCTCGGGGACCAGGACTTCTTCACCATGATCGGCATGGAGCACCCCGAGCTCTTCCACGTGCTGGACTGCACCTGGAACCGGCAGCTGTGCACCTGGTGGAGGGACCACGGCTACAGCGACGTCTTCGATGCCTACTTCCGGTGTGAGGGCCACGTCAAGATCTACCACGGGAACTGCAACACCCCTATCCCAGAGGCCTAGGCACCTCCTCGCCCGCCGTGCCCTCAGGCTGGGACAGGCCCGGGGCTGGGTCTGAACGCCCAGAGAGACACTGCAGGGACGTGCCTGTGAGCGGGTGTTGCAGCTCTCCCACCGCAGGTCGCTGTCCCGAGGCCGCCCCGTGAGGGCTGGCCTGCGCCCTGCTGGTGCTCGGGAGAGGGACAAGCACCTAGACCGGCCCTGCTGGGCTGGGAAGCAAGCGCTCGAAGGGGAAGGAAACAAAGTGGTGCCGCTCGCCTTCCGCCCCCAAGGAATGGAAACCCTTTTAAGAACTGGGCCTTCCTAGACCAAATATAAACGTACTTTAAGTTGACAAGGGAGACAGGACAGACACGACTGCTGTAGCTCCCGGGGAGCTCTAAATGCGCGAGCCAGGGTCTTACCAACCAGCCCAGAGTTCAAGCATCCAGATGAACGCTCGCCTCCCGCGCACGCACCCGCGGAGACTGTGGTCGTTCTGGTGATGCGCGTGGCGCCTGGTGCAGGTGTGACGATCACCGCCTCTTTGGGGAGGGCCTTCGGCACCACCTGTAGACCACATAAGAAGACTGGTCTTCATTACTGTAGCCTTCACAGCATTTCTCCCCCAACTGCGTCACGGAACCTCATTGTCCCTCATTCATCTGAGCCAGCTCCAGGTGACCAGACTCTGCCCAGAAATCACATCTGCCATCAAAGAACAGAGAAGAGATTGGCCACCGCCAAGGACAGGCGATGGAATTGTCTGGATTGGGAAGACACATTCCGAAGGGGAGCCCGGCAGTGCCCGAGTGTAACCACACAGCGTGGAAGGGGTGTCGCTCCTAAACTCATAAGCATTCTCATCTCTTTACGTGGAAGAATTATCCTTGTGACTTTCGTGCACCAGGTCAGGCCCTATACCTTAGAAGAAATTAGGCTGTCATTACTTAATTTCTGCTTTTAATGAGTTTTCCTATAAGTGAGCTGCAAACACGTAAGCCCCTAGTGGTCCATTTTGTATAATCCACCTGAGGTCCTTGGGGAAGAAATGTTGTTGGATTTTCATCTTATTTCAGCTTCATTTATTTTTTTCCACCATGCGTGAGACTAGCTAATAAATATGCTTTGAGAACACAGTGATTTATGCTGTTTGCTCTCTGACCAGTTTCCCTACTACCTGAGGGACCTGAGTCAAGAGTGTGATCCGTGTCCGTCTCCCTCCCCGTGGGATTGAGCGAAGCATGCTCACGGGGTCCCTGGGGCCTGAGGGGAGCACTCTGAGAAGGCTCTATGGGGCTCAAAGTAGAGAATCACTCCAGGCCAATCTGATTCTGGGAGCAAACCCACCACCCCGTCCCTTCTCATCTGCTTAACCCCTAACCGTCCGGCCACATCATCGCCTGACAAAACGGAGCACACGTCTCTGCTGACTCGCAGCTCTGACAGAACAGAGGTGTTCTGTTAGGTACTTGATTTCCCAAGTATTGCTTCCAGTTACTGAATGTCTGTCTTGTGCCAAGAATTGCATTACCTGTGATACACGTTATCACTGAGACGCGTGAAAACCTCGTGAAGGTAATTCAGATTCTAAAATTTATTGTAAGAAAATAACAAGAGATGTGGACAGAGAGTCATTGTTTATCACAACCTTTTTATAGTAGAGAAAACCTGGGTGCAACTTAAAATGCTGAATAGGGGAAGGATAAGTAATGTGTGTTGTAGCCATATAATAGACTATTTTAGGCAGTACAAATCATATTTTTGAAAAATAATGCCTTGGAAAATGCATATAATATGCTATTAAGAATGCAGAATACAGAATTATATACATAGTATGATCCTAAGTTTTTATATCTACATAGACATACATGTAATTTAAAAAATAAAGAGCCAGAGAGCCTGTTCTGCTGTATTTCATTAGTTCAACTCCTAAAAAAATTCATGGTTTCAAACACCACATTAAAAAAATTATTTTGGGCCATCCCTGGTGGAATAATGGTTAAGAATCCACCTGCCAATGCAAGGGTCGCGGGTTTGATCCCTGGTCCTTGAAGATCCCACATACCCCGGAACAGCTAAGCCTGTGCACCACAACTGCTGAGCCCGAGTGCCACAACTCCTGAAGCCTGTGAACCTAGAGACCATGCTCCGCAATGAGAGGCCACAATGAGAAGCCCATGCACCGCAACAAAGACCCAACGCAGCCAACAAATAAATTTAAAAAATTATTTTAATGGGGAAAAAAGTGAGTGAAACACTATAGAGCATTTTAGACTCACAACAGCAAAGGTATTTTTGCTGCAATAATTTCCATAGCTAAAGTGTTTCTATAGCTATGCATAGATTTTTGTCATTGCAAGGAAAAAGCAATAAACTGATAGATCAAAATGGGCAAAAGCCAAACAAAAGCCTGTTTACCTTTGAGATCACCTACTCAGGAGCTTCCCCCATCTCTGTCACCAATGACCGTGACCTTACAATTCCACGGTGAACAGCAAAATAACTCAGTAAGAAACCCAGCGAGACTAACAAAGCCATCACGTGCTCCTGTGCTTTTCCACAAGCAAGTTTTTGACAGATCCTGGAAGGCTGGTGCCTGACTGGGGTCCCGTGATAATCAGTGCAATGCGCACATAATTAATTGTGCTGTTTAAGTTGCCTTGTGAGTGCAGTATGTGCCTGTAGGTGAGATCGGAACAGAAGGCCAAGAAGAGAACCTTTCTGGGCAGTAGGATTAAGGTGCTTTTTAATCTTCATTTGTATTTACTTCTGTATTTTCCATAGTGAAAAATACTTTTAAAGATAAACAATAAAGGCTACAAAAGCTGTAAAATTCTCGCCACCCGCCTTCCCTACAGTTACAGGTTGGCATCATCCTGGCCTCTTTACAGCTTGCGGTTGGCCGTGGTCACCATCACCCATAAGAAAACATAATCTTGGTTAAATAGGCTCTGGGTTTTCAGCTTTCCCTGTGGATGGGCTAGTTCTCCAAATAAAAAGGATCTAATAATAGCATCTCCAGACGCTGCTTTCATTTCGGATACTGTCATCTTTTGTGTGTACACAAATGACGATGGCCTTTGGAAGGCTTGTGGGCTTGTTGAAGAGGTTTATTAAAACCAAACTACAGCACCCCCTTTCCATAACATCTCAAGCTAAAGAGTGACATGCTGGTTCAGCAAACCCAACCTAGGGCACCCCGGGGGGTTGTGGGCTAAGGGGGCAAGTGCAGCCGTGACTCGGTACCTGCTTTGACCAAAGGCCTCTGCACCTCAGCATGGAGGCCCGAGGTTGGGCTGAACGTGGAGTTTGGCAAGGCAAGCAGAGATTTCCAAGTGAGCAAGGTGGAACCATGGAGAGGAGCTCTCACCTGAGACAGGCCTGGCTTTGAGTCCACGTTCTGCCCTCACTACGTGGGCAGTCCTGGACAAGCAAGATCACCTCTTTCCTCATTTCTAGGAACAGGTAATGAGAACTTCAAAGCAGTGTTGTAGGAAGCAAAGAGATGTGTAAGGGCTCGGCGGGCTGCGAAGTAATACACAGATGCAAGGGAATCCTTAGAGTTACTACTTAAAACACTTAAATAAATGAGGGCTTCCCCGGTGGCGCAGTGGTTAAGAATCCGCCTGTCAGTGCAGGGGACACAGGTTCGAACCCTGGGCTGGGAAGATCCCACATGCCGCGGAGAAACTAAGCCCTTGTGCCACAACTACTGAGCCCACGAGCCACAACTACTGAAGCCCACGTGCCTAGATCCTGTGCTCCACAACAAGAGAAGCCAACACAATAAGAAGCCTGCACACCACAACAAAGAGTAGCCCCCACTCGCTGCAACTAGAGAAAGCCCGTGTGCAGCAACAAAGACTCAACACAGCCAAATAAATAATACATCTCTAAAAAAAATAAAATAATACATGAGCCATTCCGGGCACATTAAATGTCATCCCTACAGTCCTTGGATGACCAGGTGCTTGCTTGTAGGCTGATTTTTTTGTGAGCCACACCGCTCTGCAGAGGCCTTGGTGTGTCCAGGAGGCTGGGGGTCCTTGGGTAAACCCCCTCCCTTCCCTGGGTTCAGTGTCTTCATCAGTGAAAAACAAGGGGGGAAGTGGACTGGGCTAGGTCTCCGAGCAGTCCCCCCGCCCCGGCTCTGTTGGGAGTAACATCCATTGGGGTGCCCACGGCAGGGAGTCG
Source organism: Hippopotamus amphibius kiboko (assembly GCF_030028045.1). NCBI lineage: Eukaryota > Metazoa > Chordata > Mammalia > Artiodactyla > Hippopotamidae > Hippopotamus > Hippopotamus amphibius. Next base: position 168,883,455 of record NC_080191.1, on the reverse strand, counting down.
AAATCAAATGCAGACCCTCCAGGCCTCCCCTCACCAGTCACCGGCTTGGAATTGATGACCATTCAAACTGAAACGCACTCAACACGTGCTGTTAGCACACTCCCTTCCCCCCAGCTGGGATAAGCAAAGTGAATCCAGACGAACTGAGGGCGGGGTGGGGGGGCGTATTTAAGATCTAGAGAAAACCAACTGCCTTCCCTGAGCCCCAGCCCCTCTGCTCACAGCCCCCTGGTTTCAGCTGTGGCAGCTAAAATCTCGTCTGAGCTTTTGGCTCATGTGACCAGCTCCCAAAGGGCCTGCCAGGCAGAGCTGCTCTATAGCTGCACCCCTACCGCACGGGCGTCACCCTGGGGCGGCCTGAGCCGTGAGCCCCCCGGCCAGTAGAGATGCCCTGCAGGACACATTGAAGGGACTGGCCAGTCCCTCCCTGAGGTGCTTGCAAAGGTCAAAAGCCCTTCTGGAGTGAAGGCTTCTTTGACTGGGGCTCGCTCAGCTCCCAGGGTGTCTCCAGGTGTACCCCCGTACGAGGGAGACCTGTCTGCTGCATGCAGACCCTGCAGCTTCGCTGAGCACCGCACATCCTCAGAGCCTTAGAGGCCAGCTGCTACGTCCAGACCCCCTTCCCCGATGGGACTTGCTCCCGTCCTCCCCCGGGCCCCGCTCCCTGCACACTGGCCCACAGGACCATGCAACACGGGTGGAGCCCGGGGCGTTTCTGGCCCCGGTGCGGAGTCCCTGTGGGTGCCAAAATTGAGTCAAGAAGAAAGATAATTTGAACAGACCAATCACTAGCAGTGCAATCGAATCTGTAATAAAACAAAAACTCCCTGCAAACGAAAGTCCAGGACTGGGCAGCTTCACTGTGGGATTCTACTAAACACACAAACAACACACACCGCTCCTTCTCAGACTCTTCCGAAAGACTGAAGAGGGGAGAATACGCCCAAAGTCATTCTATGAAGCCATCATCTTCCTGATACAAAACCAGACAGAGACAGTACAAAAAAAGAAAATGACAGACCAACATCTTTAATAAATATAGATGCAAAATTCCTCAACAAAACATGAGCAAACCCAAGTCAACAATACGTAGAAAGGCTCACACGCCATGATCTAGCTGGATTCATCCCAGGGCTGCAAGGATGGCTCAGTGTATTCGAATCAGTCAATGTGACAGAGCTCATCAACAAAAGGAAAGACAAAAACCACCCTCAGGCTGCACCGTCATGGCACCTTGCCCCCTCTCCGGAAGGCCTCCTCTCACATCCCAGGCAGCCAGGGAGCTCCAACCCTCTAACCCTCATCCGGCCTGGGCCTGGCACTTCCCAGAGCACAGAACGCTTTTACCTGAAGCACGATGCTGGGCTAAGAGCACCCGCTAGATGTGTGTAGAGTTTCTGTGCTTGAAGGTGTGCTGTCAGAGATGTAGGTAAGCCTCTTTTGTTAGCAACAGGCTGAGCCATAAGGTGGCAGGGATGTCGGTAATCTTCCAAGGCTACGTGAACACATGCTTTGAAACGTGTAAGTCCTTGTTCACAGTCACAGACCAGCAGCTTCATGGTAAACCTGGGTCCATCTCATCCCGTCCCACCTTTCAGGAAAACTAACCTTATCTCTACTCCAGGAAGCATGACAACCTTCCTCCCCTCCGGGCATCCCTCCGGGAGCCTCTCCCCTCCCACCTGCCTTCCCCAGCCCAACCTCCTCGCCCAGGGCCCTCAGGATGCCCTGCCACCCCACGTGCTCTGAAACTTCACAGCGGAGGCTCCCACCACCGCTCCCTGTGTCCCAACCACCACCTGCTGTGATCTGACACCACTCCCCACCTCTAACAGGGCTTATGCTGCCCCCCACCCCGGGAAGCAGGCTCTGAGGTGGAGATTCATGTGCCAGAGGCTTCCTGGGGAAGGTTCTGTGGGAGAGGAGGGGAGCAGGACTGGGCAGGGAGAAGCTGAGCTGTGAGGCAGTCATGATGCAGCCCTTAGCCAGTCCCACGCAGAACTCTGGGGCTGGGGTGGCCTTGCAGAGGAGCCCTGCTTGGAGCCTGGCAATGGGGCCTTCCACCGTCTCCTGTCCAGTCACAACACAGGCTGCCCCAGGGGGGTTCTGGGTCGTGCACCAGTGTCCACTCTGGAAGCCCTGGCCCTGCAGCCCAGCTGCCCACAGCCCTCCTCCTGCATCTCCCTCCTCGGCTTTCCTCTGAACTACTCTTCGCTTTTTCTTTCAAAGTCTTCCAGCTGTGGGCATTTCCCGTTTCAGCTCTGCCCTCTTCCAGGTTTCCTGGCCCTCCTCTGAGCAGGAGCCCAGGCTCCCTGGTGACGCTGCCCCCTTTTACAGCCCAGCACGCCCCACGGTGCCAGGCTAGTCCTGCGGGCAACGCGGGGGAAGGGCATTGGCTGTTTGTAGGGAGCAAGTCCTTATCTGCTGTCCCTTCCCTCCAGACTTCAGTCCCTGCAGGAGCCCAGTGGGCCACCTGCCTCTGTGCTTTCCAAGATCTACGTGTGGCCCAGGAACCACGGACAGGCTGTAGGGAGGTCACTTGGCAGGAAGAGCAAGACCTTGGCCACCGTAACAGGCGGCGTGCTCGCTACAGGTCCGGGACCCCCCCAAACACAAGGGAGCATCTGCTGTTGCCAGGGGCGATGTGGGCCTCTACGGGCTCGCCTTTTGCTCACTGTAGGGGAAGGACGTAGGAATAATTCTGTAAGGAGAGCATGGGCTTCGGGGGAGGGGGGACCCACGCTGATACCCCAGCTGTGACGCTGTTCTTCTGTGTGTGTCACAGATATTTACCAAGCCTCTGCTGTGGGTTAGATTCTGGGGTCACAGGGGTGAAGTTCTCACAGCAGAGGTTCTCACACAGTGAGGTAGTCTCACTGCCATGGGTGCACATAGAGAGGCACCCTAGGATCCGGACTAGTGGGGAGGGATGTGTCTTGGAGGATGCAACAAGAACCCCAACCCCTGGTGAGAGACAGCATGGCTGTGTGCCCTTGAGGAACATACTTGACCTCTCTGAGCCTCCCAGTTATGCCCTTGCCCTGGGGAGCTCCCTTGCCTGCCGGGAGGTCTGCTGGGACAGACAGCGGGGCTGGAGGGGCTTGGACTCCACTCTAAAGGAGTGTGGTCCAGTCTGAACCTCAGAGACCACTGTTATACCCATCTGCTGGCCTCTGTGAGGACTAAGTGAAATAACATAAGTATCATAGTCTCTGGTCCCAACTCATGGACCAGAGTTCCAATGCATGGTGGCTATTACTACCATAAATATAGGAGCTACCATTTTCTTGGAATGAGGAAATTACCTGAGCTCAGTGGGTAAGTAATAGCTAAGGACTTTGTTCAATCCAGGGTCTGGGTGGGACTTGGGATGCTAGGATTCTCAGTCTTGCCCTGCCACAGCCACCGACTTGCCATGTGACCCAGAGGAGCTTACATCCCATCTCTAACCTTGCATCCTTTGTAACAGAAAGGAGTTGGACCAGAGTCTGTCCAACTCTGGAAATAAACATTTAAAATCCAAGTTGGGGAGGAGGGATCAAGATGATGGAGTAGGAGGATGTGGAACTCAATTCCCCCCATAAACACATCCAAAAATATGTACATGTGGAACAATTCTCAGAGAAACACTGGAAACTGGTAGAAGAACTCTTTACACAAAGCTGCAAGAAAGATCTCCATGTAACCAGGTAGGACCCCCCCCCCCAAAAAAAAAAAGACATCAGGATGGAGCCAGCACCCCTGGGAGCTATGTATAAAAGAGAGAAGGTCCACATGGGCAGGCCCTTGCCCTGGGGAGCTCCCTTGCCTGCTGGGAGGTCTACTGGGACAGATAGAGGGGCTGGAGGGGCTTCGACTCCTCTCTAAAGGAGCGTGGTCCAGTCTAAACCTCAGAGACCACTGTTAACATGCACATGGCAAGGGCTGGTCTGCTGGGCAGACTTTGTTGGTGTGCATGTGGTGGGGGTGGTTCTGGCCACATCTGACTTTGTCAGAGTTCACATCAAGTGGTACCACAGAAAGTCATATCTTAGGTGGACAGCCCCTGGGGAGGAGTACACAGTGGTTCAGAGTGCTCCAGCTCTGCCTACCCCAGACCTCAGCTTGAAGCCAGATCTGGGGCACACAAGTCCTGGGAGACGCCTGCCAAGGAGGCAGCCCAGGTCCCAGGAAGCAGCACAACCATCTCAATTCCTGCAACCACAGTGCCCCAGCCCCCAGCACCAACCCACCCACATCACATCCTAGCACTAGGTTTGGGACAAACACAATGGAGAAATGGACATGACCTTGGGCTGCTTCTGGGCAGAACCACAGATGCTTGCACAGGCAGCAATAGGTTCTCTGTGACCACACAAGTCTCACTTGCTTCAGTGATCACCTCCTTTCAGACAAAGCATTCACTCAAGGGCAACAGAGCCTTATGGCTTCCACTCCAACAACTGGGGAGCAGACTCTGCTCCTGACAGGGCTATGACAGCCACAAAGCACAGAGGAGGCCCTGCCTAAAATCCAGTGCAGGCTCTGGTCACCACAACACCAATCACACCCCCTATTAAGGGGATAATGGCCAGCACACTCTGAGGAAAGACCTGGCTGGCATCCACATCAAAAACAGCCCTTGCACCAAAAATACTGGACTCGCACCTTCTACACAGGGATGCTCCCACATAAAAAGAGCCCTTTGAGACCACAGTAGATAACTTTCTCTGTCTCTATGAATTTTAGGGGAAACAGTTAAGTAAAATGAAAAAGCAGAGGAACTGCTCCCAATTAAAGAGCAAGAGATATCCCTTGAAAGAACAAAGAAACAGACCTCACCAGTCTACTAGATTTCAAGTTCAAAAAGGAGGCAGTAAAAACTCTGATAGAATTAAGAAAGATTACTGATAGAAACGCAGATCACTGCAACAAGGAACTAGAAACTATAAAGAACCACCAATCAAAATTAGATAACTCAATTGCCAAGATAAAAACCAATCTAGAAGCAATGAATAGCAGACTAAATAATGCAGAAGAATGAACAAGTGATCTGGAAGACAGATTTATTGGAAATCACCCAATCAGAAGAGGAGACAGAATGACAAATGGAAGAAAAAAATGAAAGCAACCTACGATATCTATGGGATAATATAAAGAGTGCCAACCTACATATAATAGGGGTTCCAGAAGAAGAAAAAGGGGAAAGGGAAATCAAAAATGTATTTGAAGAAATTATGTCTGAAAAATTCCCAAAGTTAATGAAGGAAACATTCATCAAGGTACAGGAAGCACAGAGGGTCACAAACAAGATGAAGCCAAACAGACCCACACCAAGCACTTAAAATGGTAAAAATTAAAGAAAGGATTCTCAAGGCAGCAAGAGAAAAACAAAGAGTCAGTTACAAGGGAACCTCCAAAAAACTATCAGCTGACTTCTCTACAGAAACTTTGCAGGCCAGAAGGGATCGGCATGATATATTCAAAGTCTTGAAAGGGAAAAAGGCAACCTGGGATACTCTACCCAGCAAGGTTATCATTTAGAATAGAAGGAGAGAGAATTTCTCAGACAAGCAAGAACTAAAAGAATACAGCAATACTAAACCTACCCTACAAGAAATATTGAAAGGTCTTTTCTAAATAGAATAGCAGCAAGAATCTATAGGAAAGGGAAAATCACAATAGGAAAGGCAAATAAATAAAAGGATTGAAGATAAATAACCCAGTACATATGTTAAAAAACAATCAAAAAGTTGTCAAAGCTATGATAACTACAATAGTAGTGAAAGGATAAACATAAAGATGTAAAATAGGAGATTGAAAGCACAGAATGTGGGGAAGGGGGAGCAGAGTAAAAAAATGTAGACCTCTTAGAATGTGTTTGAGCTTATGTGACTACCGTTTTGAAGCAAGTAGATTTAGTTATGGGTCAACATACTTGAAAACCTAATTAATGGGACCTAATTAAACAAAAGCTTTTGCACAGCAAAGGAAACCATAAACAAGACAAAAAGACAACCCATGGCATGGGAGAAAATATTTGCAAATGATGTGACCAACAAGGGACTAATCTCCAAAATATACAAACAACTTATGGAGCTCAATATTAAGAAGACAAGCAACCCAATCAAAAAATGGGCAGAAAATCTAAATTTCTCCAAAGAACACAAACAGATGGCCAAATGGTGCATAAAAATTGCTCAATATTGCTAATTATTAGAGAAATGTAAATCCAACCTACAATGAAGTATCATCTCACACCAGTCAGAATGGCCATTATCACAAAGACTACAAATAATAAATGCCGGAGAGGGTGTGGAGAAAAAGGGACACTCCTACTTTGTTGGTGGGACTGTAAATTGGTACAGCCACTATGGAGAACAGTACGGAGGTTCCTTAGAAAACTAAAAATAGAACTACCATATGATCCAGCAATCCTACTCCTGGGCATATATCTGGAGAAAACCATAATTCGAAAAGATACATGCACTTGAATGTTCATAGCAGCACTGTTTACAACATCCAAGACATAGAAGCAACTTAAATGTCCATAAGCAGATGAATGGATAAAGAAGATGTGGTATATATGCACAATGGAATATTAGCCATAAAAAAGACTGAAATACTGCCATTTGTAGCAACATGGATGGACCTAGAGATTATCATACTAAATGAAGTAAGCCAGACCAAGAAAGACAAATATATATCACTTATATGTGGAATCTAAAAAAAAAAAAAAAAAAGATAGAAATAAACTTATATGCAAAACAGAAGTAGACCCATGGACATAGAAAACAAACTTATAGTTACCAAAGGGGGAAGGGGGGAGGGATAAATTAGGAGTTTGGGGTTAACAGATACACTATTATATATAAAATTGATCACCAACAAGGACCTACTGTATAACACAGGGAATTATACTCAATATTTTGTAATAACCTATAAGGGAAAAGAATCTGAAAAAAATAGATATATGTGTATAACTGAATCACTTTGCTATATACCCGAAACTAACATAACATTGTAAATCAACTATAATTTTTTAAAAAAGAAAGAAAAAATCATGTAAAATAGGACATCAAAATCACAGAATGTTGGTGGGGGGGGGGGGAGTAAAATAATGTAGATCTCTTAGAATATGTCTGAGCCTATATGACTACCAGTCTAAAGGAAGTAGATATAGTTATGGGTTAACTTACTTGAAAACCAGGGTAACCACAAATCATGAAACTGGGAGAAAAAAAGGGACTCAAGCATAATACAAAAAACCCCCCATCAAACCACAGAAGGAAAAACAAAGAGAAGAAAGGAACAAAGAAGAACTACGAAGTCAATTGGAAAAAAAAGATTTAAAATGATAATAAAAATAAATAAAAAATCATAAAAACATACTTATCAATAATTACTTTAAATGTCAATGCACTACATGCCCTAATCAAAATACAGAGTGGCAGATTGGTTAAGAAAAATAATGAACCTTCACTATGCAACCTATAAGAGACCCACTTTAGGGTGAAAAACATACACAGATTGAAAGTGAGGGGATGGAAAAAGGTATTTCATACAAATGGAAATGAAAAGAAAGCAGAGGGAGGCAATACTCATAACAGACAAAACAGACTTTAAAACAAAGTCCCTAAAGAAAGACAAAGAAGGACACTATATAATGATACAGGAATCAATACAAGAAGAGGATATTACACTCATTAACATATATGCACCCAATATAGGAGCACTTAAATATATAGAATACTAACAGATATAAAGGGAGAAATTGACAGGAATGCAATTATAATAGGAGATTTTAATACCCCTTTGACATCAACTGACATACCTTCCAGAAAGAAAAATCAATAAGACAATAGAGATCATAAATGACATAATAGAACACTTGGACTTAGTTGTATCTACAGGACACTACATCCAAAAAATCCCCAGAATACACATTCTGTTCAAGCGCACGTGGAACATTCTCTAGGACTGACCACATACTCAGACACAAAACAAGCCTCAATAAATTTAAAAGAACTAAAATTATTTCAAGCATCTTTTCTGACCACAAAGGTATGAAACTAGAAATCAACCACAGAAAGAAAAATGGGAATAAAATGATTACATGGACACTAAACAGCATGCTGCTAAAAAATGAATGGGTCAACAATGAAATCAAAGGGGAAATCAGAAAATACCTCAAGACAAATAACAACAAACCTTACAGCATCTCTGGGATGAAGCAAAAGCAGCTCTAACAGGGAAGTTCATAGCGATACAGGCCTTCCTCAAGAAACAGGAAAAATCTCAAGCAACCTAACCTACTACCTAAAATAACTATAAAAAGAAGAACAAACAAAACTCAAAGTCATCAGAAGGAAGGAAATAAAATCAGAGAGGAAATACATAAAAGAGAGAAAAAAAAACAATACGAAAGATCAATAAAATGAAGAGCTGTCTTTTTTGAAAATTAAACAAAATTGATAAAACGCTAGCTAGACTCACCAAGAAGAAAAGAAAGAGAATCCAAATAAACAAAATAAGAAACGAAAGAGGAGAAATAACAACCAATACTGCAGAAATACAAAAAGTCATAAGAAAATACTATGAACAGTTATGTGCCAACAAATTGGACAATCTAGAAGAAATGGACACGTTTCTAGAAACATACAGTCTTCCAAAACTGAGTCCAGAAGAAACAGGTAATTTGAACAGATTGATCATTGGAAGTAAATAGAATCTGTTAAAAAAAAAAAACACAAAAAAACCCTGCAAATAAAAGTCAAGGACCAGGTGACTTTACTGGGGAATTCTATCAGACATACAAAGAACTTATACCAATCCTTTTCAAACTCTTTCAAAAGATTGACTTTGGAAGTGTTGCCTCCTTCTCATTCTATGAAGTCACCATCCCCTTGACAAAACCAGACAGAAACACTACAAAAAAAGAAAATTACAGGCCAATATCTTTGATGAATATAGGTGTAAAAATCCCCAACAAAATATGAGCAAACAAATCCAACAATATATAAAAAGGATCATATACCATGATAAAGTTGGATTCATTCTAGTTTGCAAGGATGGTTCAATATACACAAAGTCAATCTGATACACCGCACCAACAAAAGGAACGACAAAAACAATATGATCAAATACAGAAAAAGCATTTGATAAAATGCATTCATGATAAAAAAAAACTCTCACCAAAGGGGGTATCGAAGGAACATATCTCAACATAGTAAAGGCCATTTATGATGAACCCATAGCCAACATAGTACTTAATGGTGAAAAGCTGAAAGCCATTCTGCTAAATTCAGGTTTCCAAGACAAGGATCCCACTCTTGCCACTTCTGTCCCACATCGTTTTGGAAGTCCTAGCCATAGCAATCAGACAACAAAAAGAAATAAAAATTATTCAAATTGGAAGGGAAGAGGTAAAACTGTCACTGTTTGCAGATGACATGATACTGTATATATAGAAAACCCTAAAGAATTCACACAAAAACTATTAGAATAAATGAATTCAGCAAGGTAGCAGGATACAACATTAATATACAGAAATCTGTTGCATTTCTTTACGCTAACAATGAAATATCAGAAAGAGAAAGTAAAAAAAAAAAAAAAAAACCCATTCATCAAAAAACAATAAAATACCTGGGAATAAATTTAACCAAGGAGGTGAAAGACCTATCTGCTGAAAACTATAAAACATTGATAAAGGAAACTGAAGATGATTCACAGAAATGGAAAGATATCCTTTGGTCTTGGATTAGAGGAATTAATATTGTTAAAATGTACATACTACCCAAAGTAATCTATAGATTTAATGCAATCCCTATCAAAATACCCATGAAATTTTTCACAGAACTTGAACAAATAATCCTAAAATGTATATGAACCATTTTAAAAGACCCAGAATGGCTAAAGCAATCCTGAGGAGAAAGAACAAAGCAGGAGGCATAACCCTCCCAGACTTCAGACAATACTACAAAGCTACAGAAATCAAAGCAGCATGGTACTGGCACAAAAACAGACATGTGATCAATGCAACAGAATAGAGAGCCCAGAAATAAACCCACACAGCTATGGTCAATTAATCTTTCACAGATAGGCAAGAATATACAATGGAGAAAAGTCTTTTCAGTAAGTGGTGTTGGGAAAGCTGGGCAGCTGCATGTAAATCAATGAAACTAGAACAGTCCCTCACACCATATACAAAAATAAACTCAAAAGTTAGGTTTAAAGACCTAAATATAAGACATGACACCAGAAAAATCCTAGAAGAGAACATAGGCAAAATATTCTCAGACATAAATTGTAGCAATATTTTCTTAGATCAGTGTCCCAAGGCAAAAAGAATTAAAAGCAAAAATAAACAAATGGGGCTTAATCAAACTTACAAGCTTTTGCACAGCAAAAGGAACCCATCAACAAAACGAAAAGACCACCTATGGAATGGGGGAAAATGTTTGAATGATATGACCAACAAGGGGTTAATATCCAAAATATACAGGGATCGCCCTGGCAGTCCAGTGGTTAAGACTCCACGCTTCCAATGCAGGGGATTCAATTCCTGGTCGGGGAGCTAAGATCCCACATGCCATGTGGCATGGCCAAAAAAATATTTATACAAACACACACACACACGCACGCACACATCCCTCATATATTTCAGTATGGGGGCAAAAAAGCCCAATCAAAAATGAGCAGAAGGGCTTCCCTGGTGGTGCAGTGGTTAATAATCTGCCTGCCCATGCAGGGGACACGGGTTTGAGCCCTGGTCCGGGAAGATCCCACATGCCGCAGAGCAACTAAGCCTGTGCGCCACAACTACTGAGCCCGCAGGTCTAGAGCCTGTGCTCCGCAATGAGAGAAACCACTGCACTGAGAAGCCCATGCACAGCAACAAAGAGTATCCCCTGCTTACCACAACTAGAGCAATGAAGACCCACTGCAGCCAAATAAATAAATAAATAAAATAAAATAAAACATAAAAAAATCTTTAAAAAAATGAGAAGACAAATAGATATTCTTCAGATTTCATGTGTCAAGGGTTTCTTGTAAGAGGAAGCAGTCACACTGAGCAGTGGGCTGCATCTCCTGCACGGCAGGCGTGACGGAGGCCCAAGACCCTCTGACTCGATGCGTCCTCTAGTCCCTGGCCCTGCCTGCAGAGGGAAGCAGGAGTCCAGGGGCCCCTTGGCAGGTGGCTGTGAGGCCTGGACTATCGGGGAAAGGACAGAGAAGTGCTAGGACCTGTTTTAAGAAACGGGTCATGAGTGAGGGATGCAGAGCAGGGGAGGCACGTGGAGATGTGAGGAGTTTTCCAGAAACTATAAGACCTGATGACACTGGTGGCAGTGGGCTATGAATGTGATCACCTTTCCCCTTTTTCATGACACATAAATAGAGATTGATCTTGCTCTTGCATTTAACTTTGGCTGTTGGACTACATGATGTTGGATGCCACAAAAGGCTGGGACTGGGTCACGTGGGGCCCACGGGTTTGTTGCCCAGACACCATTGTAATCTTGCTGCCTTGCCACTCTTCCAACTCTGCCAGTAATCAGTGCACACCTCGAAGGCAGGGACCCTGGCATCCTTGTGCCCCCAGCACTTTGACAAAGGCCTGACACATGGTGGGCGTGCATTCAACCATTGTCATCTGATTGCATGAATAAGTCAAAGCCATGCTCACACCCTGAGTAGAGAAATGGCACCAGTGGGTTTGGGAGCAAGAGGGAAGAGTGGAGAAAGGCCCAGAGTGGCCCGCGTCACCGAATCCCAGGAAGGGCCAAAGGAGAGGCAATGGGAGAACACTGGGGGGACATAGCTTTAGAGCTGACCTGGGGGATATGGGTAGAGGCCCGGAAGTCAACACTCATGCCAGGAAAGCTCCCTCTGTGTCCTCATTTAATGAATATCCTATGCTCACATTGGTCCTTCCTTCAAGCTAAATGAGTTCCTGGGACTTGACAGTCCCCGTGGCAATTGTTTTGCCCATAAAATTCCCAGTATCTGATTGGAGGATGCCCTCAAATATTCTATTAGCCATGCTCAGTGGGACCGGGGGGGATAATCCTGAGGTGCAGGTAGAGTGGGAAAGAGACGTTTAGAAAGGTAGTGAGCTCCATGGCACTGGAGGTATGCCAGCAGAGGCTGTGCAGCCTCATGTGAGAGAACATGCGATGAACGTTGAACAGCAGATGGAAGCTCACATGGCCTGACCTCTGTGTCCCTGATAACTCTGAGATTCTCGATCTCCAAGCCCATTCCCTGCCCTTTTTCTCCACAACTAACTGCACTGAGAAACATTTACTCTCTACAGCTGAGCATTTTCAGGTTCCGCCTAATTCTAGGAAGGAGACTCCTCTCTAAAGGCTATAGGACCAGAATCCTGTGCAAATCCCTTCATACTCTCATCACTCTCCCTTCCCACCTTTCCATGTGGTGATCTCAGCCTCCTGTAAGAAGTACTATAGAAGGTCACGTTGAGCATCCCACAGGCAGACAGAGACCCGGAAGGGAGGGAGGGGGTTTGGGGAAGGGGCGTCAGGCTGGGCCTGGCCTGAAAGGTGGTGAAAAGGGGCTTGATGGAAACTCGTGCTGCTGCAGGGATTTGATTGTGGTTCTGGCCCATGTGCTGCTCAGCTCTCAGTTCAAGCCACACACATGGGCTGAAACCCTGAGAAGGGAGGGGGATTAATAAAAGTAGTATTGGAAAGCAAAAGACAATATCCTTTAAAAAAAATTACAACATTAAAAGATTAATGATCTTAGCAAAATGGAGACAGAGCCATCCTGACCCAACCCAGTAACACATACCAGTGCCACACAGCTCCTGCTGTGATTTTTCTTAAAAAAAAAAAGAAAAAGTCCTCAACAAACGCTACGGATGCTCTGGACTACAGTTGAGTGACTGTAATCCAGGAAGTCCTTGGTCACCGACTGACACCAGGTTGGCTTAAGCCCTCTCTGGGTTCAGCTTACAGTGCCTGGGCCACCACACTCTCCTGGCCAGGGTAGCGCAAGAGCCCCGCCAGCTTCAGGTCTGGGGTAAAAACCACAGAGACACCACCCAGCGGCTTCTTTCTGTACAGATGGCAGCGGGGCCTTTCTCTCTGAAATAAGGGTATTAAACCCAGTTACCCTCTGCCCTTCCCAGCCCTCCTTTCACTCCCACTCCTTCTTGGGATAAATGGAGTGAGTGGCAGGGGAAGGGTGCAAAGAGGAGCCCTTCCGTGCATCTTCAGGACTTCACGGCTCATAAACAAGCCCTTGCAGAGGGTCATCACTTTCACAGCCTCATTTAGTCTTACAACAGTGTGCCAACCACCTCCCCCCAACCATCAAAGATGGAAAAGAAACGGACTATTATCCCCATGGTACATATAAGGTAAACTGAGGCTCAGAGAGGTCAAGTTCTTTGCTTAAGCTTGCCTAGCTTCAAAGCCATAGAACTGGCATGATAGCAAAGACTCCTGGTTCCCAGCTATTCTATCATTCAACAAGTCTTTATTTGGTTCTTACTGTGTATCAAACACTGTTCAAGGCACTAGAGATACAGCAGTGATCAAGACAGACATGGTCCCTGCCCTCATGGAGCTTATCTTCTTATGGGAAGAGACAAAGAAATAAACCAATAAACAAGCAAGATCATCTTACACAGTGATGAATGGCATAAAGGTGATACTATAGTTCCTGGAGTGGGAGGTGCTGCTTTAGAATGAATGGTCAGGGAAGTAGGTGACATTTGGGTCAAGAACTGAACAAGAAGGAGGCAGCCCTGTGAAACCCTGGGGGAAGAGGATGCCAGGCAGAGGGAACAGCGAGAGCAAAGGCACCAAGGAAGGAAACAGCCAGACCTGTTGAAGGACTGTCAGAAGGCCAGGGTGGCTGAGGACAGAGAGGGGGGCCAGGGAGGGAGGTGGGGTTAGAATGAGAGGTCATATCAGGAGGGCCTCACCAGCCACAGGAAGGAGTGGGGTTTTATTCGAAGTGTGATGGGATGACACTGGAGAATTTGAATTAGGGAAGTGACATAATATGGTCATTGTATAGAAAGTAGATTATAGGTGGGCAAGTGCGTCAGGAGGAAGACTAATTAGGAGGTGATAAAATAATTTAGGCAAAAGATGATAAAAAATGTGTAGGCTTGGGTTGGTGGCCAGTTAACGTGGAACAAGAAATGAAAGAACAGGATGCATTTTGAAGGGAAAGCAGTCAGGTCTTGCTGAGAAAAAGGGCTGCAAGCAGGCTGGGATGAATAAAAGAGGGGGATTACGGCTTTCTCCTGTGTTTTCAGCTCAAGCAATTTGGTGGATGCCTTTATTAAGACAGAGAAGACTTAGAGAGAAGCAGTCTTTTTTTTTCCCCTAGGGCACAGAAGAAATTGTGTCTTGTTGATGACAAATGTGAGATTTCTTTTTAAAACAACCAAGTATAAGTTTCAAATATACTGTCAGAGTGCAGGGGAGAGATCAGTTATGGGCTATCCATCTGAAAGTGAGATTTGTGGTTTCATGATGGTTAAGTGAGGCTGTACTGCACCCCCTCCTTCTCCTCTCGAAAATCACCTTCAAAACAAAATAAAACAAAAACCTAAAATAAATCTCCAAGTCTGATGAAGTGAGGAGATATCTGTAACTCCAAACCACAATATATGAAGATGGGAGGTAGACAGAGGGACGAGAAATGATTTAGCAGAGAGGAGAAAGCCTCAGTCTAAGTGCCTGAAGACAGAGGGTACCAGCAGGAAGGGATCTGGTCCATCTTGCAGAACCCCTGTGAGGAATAGGAGTGGGGGCACTAGATAAGAAAGATGGGAGGGAGGCCAGGGAAATGGAGCCTGAAAACAGGGAGGGGATTTTGAAAATCTGTGTAAGAAGTAGTCCTTGCCCAGATTCCCACTAATGAGTACCATTTCCCCAAGCAGGCAAGAGACTGGAACTTTGTTCTCTGAATGATGAACCAGGGAGGTCTGAGAGTGGGAGGGCAGTGAGGAAGCCCTAAGAATAACAGACTAAGCAAGATTTGCAACCTGACAGGTGAGCCTGCGCCAGCCTCTTCCCCTGAAGCTAGGCGTGTATCCTTGGGCAGGCAGGGGGAAGAGAAGCTTTCTATTCTCTAGAGAAACTGAAGTGCCCAGGGATAACTTTGGGGGTCCTAAGTGAAAATACCATGGACCACCTGACCACCCCACAAGGAAGCTTGCCAATCTCCTAATCCCATCTGTGCCCTAGTTTCCTGTAACATTTGGACACAAAGGCACAGTCAAGTTCCACCAAATATTTTAGGAAAACCTCCAACACAAAACACAGAGATCAAAACAATCAGAAAAAAGGCACCCAAAGATACACACACATACACAAAAAGGTCAAAATAAATGATAATATCCTCAGAAAGATGAGTTGGTACTGAATTCACGAGACACAAATAGAAGCTATTAAAAAAAGGAACAGCCAGAGATCATAACATATTCTTTTTTTCCTTCTCTTTTTCTTTTTTTCTCTTCTTTTGGTTTCCTTTCAATAGCATATTCTTGAAAATTAGAAATGATACCTAAAATAAAAAATTTAATAATAGGGTTGGATGATAAGTTTGGGGAAATCACTAGAAAATGGGGGTGGGGAGGACAAAGGTGGAAAATAGTAAAGAAATTTTTTAAATTAGAAGCTCTATGCAGATAACATGATACTATATATAGAAAACCCTACAGACTCCACACAAAAACTACTAGCACTGAAAAACGAATTCAGCAAAGTAGCAGGATACAAGATTAACATACAGAAATCGGTTGCATTTTTTACGCTAACAATGAAATATCAGAAAGGGGATGTAAAAAAAAAATCCCTTTTAAAATTGCATCCAAAAATATTAAATACTTAGGAATAAACCAGACCAAGGAGGTGAAAGACATATGCTGAGAACTATAAAACATTAATAAAGGAAACTGAAGATATTTCACAGAAATGGAAAGATATCCCATGCTTTTGGATTGGAAGAATATTGTTAAAATAGACATACTACCCAAAGCAATCTAATGCAATCCCTATCAAATTACACATGACATTTTTCACAGAACTAGAACTAATAATCCTAAGATTTATATGGAACTATAGAACACCAAGAATTGCCAAAGCAATCCTGAGGAAAAAAAACAAAGCAGGAGGCATAACCCTCCCAGACTTCAGACAATACTACAAAGCTACAGCAATCAAAACAGCTTGATATTAGCACAAAAAGCAGACATGATCAATGGAACAGAATAAGCCTAGAAATAAACCCACACAGCTACGGTCAATTAATCTTCGACAAAGAGGCAAGAATATACAATGGGAAAAACAGACAGTCTCTTCAACAAGTGGTATTGGGAAAGTTGACAGCTGCATGTAAATCAATGAAGTTAGAACACACCCTCACACCAGACACAAAAATAAACTCAAAATGGCTTAAAGACTTAAATATATAAGACATGATACCATAAAACTCCTAGAGGAAAACATAGGCAAAACATTCTCTGACATAAATCACAGCAGTATCCCAAGACAATAGAAATAAAAGCAAAAACAAACAAATGGGACCTAATCAAACTTACAAGCTTCTGTACAGCAAAGGAAACCATAAATAAAACGAACAGAAAACTTACAGACTGGGAGAAGATATTTGCAAATGTTGCGACTGACAAGGGGTTAATTTCCAAAATACACAAACAGCTCATACAACTCAACAACAACAAAAGCCAGACAACTCAATTGAAAAATGGGCAGAAGACCTAAGCAGACATTTCTCCAAAGAAGACATACTGATAACCAACAGGCACATGAAAAGATGCTCAACATCCGGTGATTATTAGAGAAAGGCCAGTCAAAACCACAATGAGGGCTTTCTGCTGGAGCAGTGGTTAAGAACCCACCTGTCAATGCAGGGGACACAGGTTCGAGCCCTGGTTGGGGAAGATCCCACATGCTGTGGAGCTACTAAGCTCCTGCCCCACAACTACTGAGCCTGAGCTCTAGAGCCCATGTGCCACAACTAATGAGCTTGTGTGCCACAACTACTGAAGCCCGCATGCCTAGAACCCATGCTCTACAAGAGAAGCCACCGCAATAAGAAGCCCGCACACTGCAATGAAGAGTAGCCCCCTTCTCTGCAACTAGAGAAAGCCCGCACAACAATGAAGACTCAATACAGCCAATAAATAAATAAATAAATAAATAAGCTTATTTAAAAAAAAAACCACAATGAGGTACCATCTCACACCTACCAGAATGACCATCATTAAAAATCTACAAATAACAAATGCCAGAGAGGGTGCAGAGAAACGGGAACCCTCCTACACTATTGATGGGAAAGTAGGCTGGTGCAGCCACTATGGAAAATAGTACAGAGGTTCCTTAGAAACTAAAAATAAAGTTGCCATGTGATCCAGCAACCCCACTTCTGGGCATATATCTAGACAAAACTATAATTCAAAAAGACACTACCCACTGTAAAATAGATAGCTAGTGGGAAGTTGCTGTATAACAAAGGGAAATCAACTTGATGATGGGTGATGCCTTAGAGGGCCAGGACAGGGAGGGTGGGAGGGAGTCACGGGAGGGAGGGGATATGGGGATATATGTATAAATACAGCTGATTCACTTTGGTGTACCTCAAAAGCTGGTACAGAGAGGAAAAAGATGGCAGCGAAGTAGAGGGACGTGGAATGCATCCCTCTCCACAGATGCATTGGGAATACACTGAAGGACGCAATAATTCCCACAGAGAACCAGCTGAACACCAGCAGACGGCCTTGGACGCCGGAAAGGACCGCAAGGAGCCCGACATGACCAGTAGGGAGGCATCTATGACGGCTCAAAGAGGGTGAAGCGGTGGAGCTGTGGCAGACGGGAGGGAGTGAGAAACATACAGAGGGTCCGCAGCGCAGCTCAGCGTTCCCGGACCAGGACGTTGATCCACAGCTGAACAGAGGGTCCGGGAGCAGGAGCGTGGGAACCGGAGAGCTGGTTCAGGGTGAGAAACATTCTTGCCAGTGAGGTGATGGACCGAGAGGACAGGAGGGAAGAGGTCCGCGGCGAGGAGTGCCCGTCCCTGAGAGCTGCCTGGCCATGATGGTGGCTGGAGGCTGCAGGCTCACGGGCGGGGGGGAGGAGCCGCGGGCATAGCCTCTCTCTCTCTTTCGGCGCCTCTGCAACAGGCAGTGGAGAGACACCCCATTGGCCACCTAAGGTGCTCAGGCATAACAAGCACCCTTAGGCACTCGGGCGGGGCTAGATTAAAACCCCTTGGAACGCTGGCAGCAGGGAGGCTGCTGAGAAAAAACAACAACAACAACAACAACAACAACAAAACCCGAGAGAGGCCCAACTCTAAGACTTTCTGTGTACGCCTGAGCCACCAGTGCCCTCTGCAACAGGCACCTCCAAGCCCGACAGAAACAACAGTGCGCCACTGCTCACTCACTCCCAGGAGAAGGAACCACTATTGTACCCTCTCCCTCCCCACACACCAACGCTTACAGTCGAACAATAAAGGAACCTCTGCTGGTCACAGAATAATGCAAAAAAACCCAAGGCGAGGAGAAGGACACTTACAGCTGAGACGCTAAGGAAAGAGAAATAGTAGTATCAATTCCTATTGAACCGGTCCATTCTGGGATCAGTTCTGGATTTTTTTTTCTTCTTCTCTCTCTCTCTCTCTCTCTCTCTCTCTCTCTCTCTCTCTTTTTTTCTTTATTAAATACGATCTTAGCCCTAAGGGATCTACAAGTTTTATAACATAATTTTTTAATGATATTTTTTATTCTTTTTTTTTTGCCTTTTTATATACTTCTATATCTAGCTAAGTTTTTGGTAGTATGGACAATATATCTCTCATACTTTCCTTTCATCCCTATCTTTTATACATTTCTATTCCTTTCTTTTTATTTGCATATTTCCAACCACACTACGCTCTTCTGTTCCCCTTTCTTCCAGCCATTTTAAGTTTATTTTACCTTAACATACTTATAAGCAACACTATTGATCTGCTCATATTCATTGCTCTATTCTCCAGATGACGCACCACCTTGGTATTTAATATTAGGTTTTTGTCTTTATCTTAATTCTTAGTACAGTTGTCTAATTTCATTCTGAGAATCTCCATTCTCTCTGGTGGTACTCTGGCTCTTTTCTATATTTGGTCCTAGCTTACAAAATCTCCCTGGACTAATGTTTGTATGTGTAGGGTGTTATTTGTTTGTTTGTTTGCTTTTGCTTTTGTCTCTGATTTGTTCTGTTTCAGTTGTCAATTTCTGTTGGGTTTCTCTTTGAATATCTGATAGCACACTGGGGTTCTGTCAGGTCTTTCTAGAGCCTTATGTCCTAATGGATTCAGTAATTGTGTGTCTTATACATGTATGTGTTTCCT
Organism: Hippopotamus amphibius kiboko; assembly: GCF_030028045.1. NCBI lineage: Eukaryota > Metazoa > Chordata > Mammalia > Artiodactyla > Hippopotamidae > Hippopotamus > Hippopotamus amphibius. The sequence goes on along the minus strand of NC_080191.1, from coordinate 168,864,075 downwards.
AGACTTAATATTTGTTTACTCCAATACTTGGACATTAGTCTGAGGCTTGGACAGTCTTCTATAAACACCTCTATCACCAGGACAAGCAACCCCAAAAGTTTGGACAACCATGAGGAAACAAAGAAACACCATGCAGGCAAAGGGGCAGGAAAAAACCCACAAGACCAAATAAATGAGGAGGAAATAGGAAAAATGCCTGAAAAAGAATTTAGAGTAATGATAGTAAAAATGATACAAAATCTCGATAACAAAATAGAGAAAGTACAAGCAACAGTTCATAAGAACTCAGAAAAACAAACAGCAATGGATAACAAAATAACTGAAATTAAAAATACTCTAGATGCTATAACCAGCAGAATGACTGAGGCAGAAGAACGAATAAGTGAGTTGGAAGATAGAATGGGGGAAATAACTGCCACAGAGCAGGAAAAAGAAAAAAGAATAAAAAGATTAGAAGACAGTCTCAGAGACCTCAGTGATAACATTAAGTGTACCAACATTCGAATTATAGGCATCCCAGAAGAAGAAGAAAAAAACAAAGGGTCTGAGAAAATATTTGAAGAGGTTATAGTGGAAAACTTCCCCAACATGGGAAAGGAAATAATTCACCAAGTCCAAGAAGCACAGAGAGTCCCATACAGAATAAACCCAAGGAGAAATACACCAAGACACATATTAATCAAACTAATGACAATTAAACACAAAGAAAAAATATTAAAAGCAGCAAGAGAAAAGCAACAAACAACATATAAGGGAAAACCCATAAGGATAACAGCTGACCTTTGTACAGAAACTCTGCAGGCCAGAAGGGAATGGCAGGATATACTGAAAGTCCTGAAAGAGAGAAACCTACAGCCAAGAATACTCTACCCAGCAAGAATCTCATTCAGATTTGAGGGAGAAATCAAAAGCTTTCCAGACAAGCAAAAGTGAAGAGAATTCAGCACCACCAAACCAGCCTTACAACAAGTGCTAAAGGAACTTCTCTAAGTAGGAAACACAAGAAAAGGAAAACACCTACAAATACAAACCCAAAACAATTAAGAAAATGGTAATTGGAACACACATGTCAATAATCACTTTAAATGTAAATGGATTAAATGCTCCAACCAAAAGACACAGACTGGCTGAATGGATACAAAAACAAGACCCTTCTATATGCTGCCTACAAGATACCCACTTCAGACCAAGGGATACATATAGACTGAAAGGAAAGGGATGGAAAAAGATATTCCATGCAAATGGAAGTCAAAAGAAAGCTGGAGGAGCAATACTCATATCAGACAAATTAGACTTGAAAGTAAAGACTATTAAAAGAGACAAGGAAGGACACTACATAATGATCAAGGGATCCATTCAAGAAGAACATATCACAATGGTAAATATCTATGCCCCCAACATAGGAGCACCTCAATACATAAGGCAAATGCTAACAGCTATAAAAGGGGACATCGACAGGAACACAATAATAGTGGGAGACTTGAACACCCCACTTACATCAATGGACAGATCATCCAAACAGAAAATAAATAAAGACACACAAGCTTTAAATGACACATTAGACCATCTCGACTTAATTGATATTTATAGGACATTCCATCCAAAAACGACAGACTACACTTTCTTCTCAAGTGCACACGGAACATTTTCCAGGATAGATCACATCTTGGGTCACAAATCAAACCTCAGCAAATTCAAGAAAATTGAAATCATATCAAGCATCTTCTCAGACCACAACGTCATGAGACTAGATATCAATTACAGGAAAAAAACTGCAAAAAATACAAACACATGGAGGCTAAACAATTCACTCTTAAACAACCAAGAAATCACTAAAGAAATCAAAGAGGAAATCAAAAAATATCTAGAAACAAATGACAATGAAAACACAACAACCCAAAACCTATGCAACGCAGCAAAAGCAGTTCTAAGAGGGAAGTTTATAGCAATACAGTCCTACCTTAAGAAACAAGAAAATTATCTAATAAACAACCTAAACTTACACCTAAAACAACTAGAGAAAGAAGAACAAAGAAACCCCAAAGTGAGCAGAAGGAAAGAAATCATAAAGATCAGATCAGAAATAAATGAAAAAGAAAGGAAAGAAACCATAGCAAAAATAAATAAAACTAAAAGCTGGTTCTTTGAGAAGATTAACAAAATTGATAAACCATTAGCCAGACTCATCAAGAAAAAAAGGGAGAAGATGCAAATCAACAGAATCAGAAATGAAAAAGGAGAAGTAACAACGGACACCTCAGAAATACAAAAGATCATGAGAGACTACTACAAGCAACTTTATGCCAATAAATTGGATAACCTGGAAGAAATGGATACATTCTTAGAAAAATACAATCTTCCAAGACTGAACCAGGAAGAAATAGAAACCATGAATAGACCAATCACAAGTACAGAAATTGAGGCAGTGATTAAAAATCTCCCAACACACAAAAGCCCAGGACCAGATGGGTTCACGGGCGAATTCTATCAAACATTTCAAGAAAAGCTAACACCTATCCTTCTCAAACTCTTCCAAAATATTGCAGAAGGCGGAACACTCCCAAACTCATTCTACGAGGCTACCATCACCCTGATACCAAAACCAGGCAAAGATGTCACAAAAAAAGAAAACTACAGACCAATATCACTGATGAATATAGATGCAAAAATCCTCAACAAAATACTAGCTAACAGACTCCAACAACACCTTAAAAAAATCATACACCATGATCAAGTGGGGTTTATCCCTGGGATGCAAGGATTCTTCAATATACGCAAATCAATCAATGTGATACATCATATCAACAAATTGAAGGATAAAAACCATATGATCATCTCAATAGATGCAGAAAAAGCTTTTGACAAAATTCAACATCCATTTATGATAAAAGCTCTCCAGAAAATGGGCATAGGAGGAAATTACCTCAACATAATAAAAGCCATATATGACAAACCAAAAGCCAACATTGTTCTCAATGGGGAAAAACTGGAAGAATTCCCTCTAAGAACAGGAACAAGACAAGGGTGTCCACTCTCACCATTATTATTCAACATAGTTTTGGAATTTTTAGCTACAGCAATCAGAGAAGAAAAAGAAATAAAAGGAATCCAAATTGGAAAAGAAGAAGTAAAATTGTCACTCTTTGCAGATGACATGATATTATACATAGAAAACCCCAAAGACTCTACCAGAAAACTGCTAGCACTAATTGATGAGTTTAGTAAAGTAGCAGGATACAAAATTAATGCACAGAAATCTCTTGCATTCCTATACACTAACAACGGAAGAGCAGAAAGAGAAATTAAGGAAACTCTCCCATTCACCATTGCAACAAAAAGAATCAAATACCTAGGAATAAACCTGCCTAAGGAGGCAAAAGATCTGTATGCAGAAAACTTTAAGACATTGATGAAAGAAATCAAAGATGACACAAACAGATGGAGGGACATACCATGTTCTTGGATTGGAAGAATCAACATCGTGAAAATGACTGTACTACCCAAAGCAATTTACAGATTCAATGCAATCCCGATCAAATTACCAATGGCATTTTTCACAGAACTAGAGCAAGAAATCTTATGATTTGCATGGAAATGCAAAAGACCCCGAATAGCCAAAGCAATCTTGAGAAGGAAAAATGGAGTTGGTGGAATCAGGCTTCCTACTTCAAACCATACTACAAGACCATAGTGATCAAGACAGTATGGTACTGGCACAAAAATAGAAAGGAAGATCAATGGAATAGAATAGAGAACTCAGAAGTAAGCCCAAACACATATGGGCACCTTATCTTTGACAAAGGAGGTACGAATATACAATGGAAAAAAGACAGCCTCTTCAAGAAGTGGTGCTGGGAAAATTGGACAGCAACATGTCAAAGAATGAAATGAGAACACTTCCTAACACCATACACAAAAATAAACTCAAAATGGATTAAAGACCTAAATGAAGGCCAGACACTATAAATCTCCTAGAGGAAAACATAGGAAGAACACTCTGTGACATACATCAAAGCAAGATCCTTTGTGACCCACCTCCTAGAATCATGGAAATAAAATCAAGAATAAACAAATGGGACCTCATGAAACTTAAAAGCTTTTGCACAGCAAAAGAAACCATAAACAAGACTAAAAGGCAACCCTCAGAATGGGAAAAAATAATTGCCTATGAAACAACGGACAAAGGATTAACCTCCAAAATATACAAGCAGCTCATGCAGCTTCATACCAAAAAAGCAAATAACCCAATCCACAAATGGGCAGAAGACCTAAATAGACATTTCTCCAAAGAAGACATACAGATGGCCAACAAACACATGAAAAGATGCTCAACATCACTAATCATCAGAGAAATGCAAGTCAAAGCCACAATGAGGTATCACCTCACACCAATCAGAATGGCCATCATCACAAAGTCTGGAAACCACAAATGTTGGAGAGGGTGTGGAGAAAAGGGAACTCTCCTGCACTGTTGGTGGGACTGTAAGTTGGTACAGCCACTATGGAAAACAATTTGGAGGTTCCTTAAAAAACTACAAATAGAACTACCATATGATCCAATAATCCCACTACTGGGCATATACCCAAAGAAAACCATAATCCCAAAAGAAACTTGTACCATAATGTTTATTGCAGCACTATTTACAATAGCCAGGACATGGAAGCAACCGAAATGCCCATCAACAAATGAATGGATATGGAAGATGTGGCATATATATACAATGGAATATTACTCAGCTATAAAAAGGGATGAGATGGAGCTATATGTAATGAGGTGGATAGACCTACAGTCTGTCATACAGAGTGAAGTAAGTCAGAAAGAGAAGGACAAATATTGTATGCTAACTCACATATACGGAATCTAAAAATGGTACTGATGAACTCAGCAACAAGAACAAGGACGCAGATACAGAGAATGGACTGGAGAACTCGAGGTTTGGGAGGGGGCGGGGGGTGAAGGGGAAGCTGAGACGAAGCGAGAGAGTAGCACAGACATATATATACTACCAACTGTAAAATAGATAGTCAGTGGGAAGTTGTTGTATAACAAAGGGAGTCCAACTCAAGGATGGAAGATGCCTTAGAGGACTGGGGTGGGGAGGGTGGGGGGTACTTGGCGGGGGGGAGTAAAGGAAGGGAGGGAATATGGGGATATGTGTATAAAAACAGTTGATTGAACTTGGTGTACCCCCCCAAAATAATAAATAAATAAATTTTTTTAAAAAAAGCTGGTACAAAAGTGTAAAGCAATTATATTCCAATAAAGAGCTTAAAGGAAAAAAAAAAAGACATGCACCTCTATGTTTATAGAGCACTATTCATAATAGCCAAGACATGGAAACAACCTAGATGTCCACTGACAGATGTATATATATCACATCTTCTTTATCTATTCATATATATATTCATATATATATACATACACACATATACATACAATGGAATACTTTGCAGCAATAAAAAAGAATGAAATAATGTCATTTGCAGCAACATGGATGGATTTAGAGATTATCATACTAAGTGAAATAAAGTCAGAAAGAGAAAGACAAATATCACATATATATGGAATCTAAAATATGACACAAATGAACCTATCTACAAAACAGACTCCTACACATAGAGAATAAACTTGTGGTTGCCAAGGGGGAGGGAAGGTAGAGAAGGGATGGATTGGGAGTTTGGGGTTAGCAGATGCAAACTATTATACACTGGATGGATAAATAACAAGATCCTACTGCATAGCCAGGAAACTATATTCAATATCCTGTGATAAACCAAAATGGAAAAAACCATAATGATAAAGAATGTATGCATATGTACAGCTGAATCACTTTACTGTACAGCAGGAATTAACACAACATTGTAAACCAACTATACAGCAATAAAATAAAGAAAGAAATTGTAAGGTCATTTCAGAAGGTCCAACAGGAGTTCTATAAATAGAAATCAGAGAAAGTAGTAGGGAGGATATTACCAAAGGAATAATAATATAAGACCTATAAGAAAATACAAGAAATAATATAAGAAAAGTTCCCAGAACTGGAGGACACAATACCCAATCCAAAAAATGCCAGAAGGTCTATATCAGTGCAATCAACATGAACTCAGACTGAGCTAAATCAGACTGGTCTTCTCCTTCTAGTACAGATTTAAAACTTTTGGCTGTCACATCACTAGCGATCCCCTTTCAACACCTGTCCCCAGTAGAGAACTACTTTCTCTCCTGTGCCCCAAATCTATTTTGTTCTGGAGCTGGCGCATATCAGCTTGAAAGAGCTGACTGTTAATTTGTCAGGAATTTTGCAGTCTGGTTGTGATACTGTGATTTATAATAAGAAATAAATAGTCCCGTTTCTAGCACAGAGCTTCTAAAACCCTTAAGTGGCAGAGAGATAAAGGTGTCTTTTGTTATGCGAGTGAGGTGACTTTGGGGATGTCCCTAGGTCACCTAAGGATGGGGCTGGTTGCCAGAGGAAACCACTTTGTGACTGGAGGTTGGAAATTTCAGTGCCACCTCTCTCGCCCTTCGACCCCTGAGGAGGCTGGCTCAGTTGCCAATGGCCAACGATGTAATCAATCATGCCGATGTACGAAGCCTCCATAAAACCCCAAAAGGATGGAATTTGGAGAGTTTCCACATGTGGAGATTCAGGTAGACTGTCACACCTGGAGAGGACACGGGCATGCTTCCCACATACTTCGCCCTATGCATCTTGTCCATCTGTTGGTCCTAAGTTATATCTTTTTGTAACAAACTGGTAATCTAGTAAGTAACATGTTTCTCTGAATTCTGTGAACCACTCTAGCACATTAATTGAACCCAAAAATGGAGGTCGTGGAAACCTCTGATCTGTAGCTGGTCGGTCACAAGCACAGGTAACAATCTGGACTTGTGGCTGGTGTCTGAAGTGGGGGAGGGGGTAGTCTTGTGGGACTGAGCCCTTAAACTAGGGGATCAGATGCTGTCTCTGGGTAGACAGTGTCAGAACTCAGTTAAATCGTAGAACGCCCAGGCGGTGTCTGGAGAGTTTCTGGGTGCCGTGGGGACCCCCGCCCCACCCCCAGCCCTTGCACATACACCCGCTCATTGGAAATAGTGATCAGAACTGCCATTTAGGTTAAGTGCAACCATCATTAAAGATTAAACTATATAAACTTTCAATTAGACAAATTATCTTAAAAGCAAAAATAACCAATACTCAAAACTTCTCACTTCCTAATGATTTTATATCATTTTCCAATTTTCTATGCTCTTGAGGTTATCTGTGTATGTATGGTGAAAATACCACCTAAAAGCAGACCACTGGGCATCTTTCTTAACTCTGCATCTGTGACGTCATGTCGGTAGCTTGAATTCAATTACAGTGAGAATATTTACACCACAGAAATTGGCAAACACCACAAACCAGGGCTTTTCTCCCAGATTGCTGGTGGTTAAACATATACCAGTACATCACTGCTTACACAATTCTTTGCATATTCCTCTTGCATATACAGTTGGATGAATGGGTAGATTGCTGGTTGGTTGGTTGTGTGGTTGGTTGGCTAAGTAGGGTGTGATTCTAGCTGCCAAATGTTCTGTTCTTAGCAGAAAGTATCACCAATTGGCTCAGCCTTGCCTGAGCATGGAGAAGGAACAGCTTGCTTGGAGAAGCAGGGCATCTCCACCCGTATTGCTAGGAGAAGCAAAGCCTTTCATGCAGAGGGAAGAGGCTGCCTTTTATTCTCTCCATGCCTGGAGGGGCCTTAGCGTCAAGCTGTCCCCTGCCTGTTCCCTGCCTACCGCACCCTCAGCACTGCAGGCTGACCCCACCACTCCTCACTGACACGCTTATTTTCATGGAGCCTTTGCTGGCAGCGAGGCTGAAGGAAGAGCTGGGTACACAGCTCAGGTCACACAGAAATTGCTGTTAGGAAACTCAGGCAGACACTGGGGCAACAGTATATGAAGGGACCAGCATAATCCCAGGAACTGTAACAATAATAACAGGTGTGCATGGCAGTGGGCTGTTTTGTGACCTGATTCCACAGGAGAAGCCAAGCACGGCACCACTTACTCACCAGTAGCTGCCCCCACCCCACCCCATCCTGCTCAAGAACATCAGGAAGCACCTCCTACCGTCTTCCGGGATCCTGGAAATAGCGGAGGGCTGGGTTTTCATCCCAGCTATGTTCCTCTGTGACGCTGAGTATATTAATTTATCCCTCTGGGCCTCAAGTTTCCATCTGTAAAGTAATGGAATGAGCTTAGATCAGCATCTCTCAGAACATGTTAATGGCTGTTAAAGAAAAAAAAGAAAAGATTTCACGGTCGGAAGTCAAAAGGTTTCTGGGACAAATGTTTGGAAAACCCCGTACCCACACTGGATCCCTTTCTCAGAGATTCACAGTGTTCTTGCATACATATTAAAGACTCTGAGAAGTCCTGCAGGAGAGAACTATGTCTATTTTTACTCTGAGACATCTCAAATTTATTTCACCACAGAATCCTTTTTAAGGAATTGCTGTTTTGGAGTATATTCAAGGATGGGTAAGAACCTTTTGCAGGTGGGGCCCATTCAGTATGACTGCTTGATTCCAGGGGTAACAGTGGTCATTTCATGCTTATTTCCAAGTCACTGGCCACAGGGTAAAGCGAAACAGGATGGAACAAACATCGTGGCCCTCCTCTATTCTAGGTGCTTTTTTTCCCATTAATTCTTCTTTAACCAGGTGCTTTTTACATCTCTCATGTTATTTAAACCTAATGAAAAACTCTGAAAGGAAGGCATATTGCACCAATTTAGCAGATGAGGAATGAGTCTTACTGATACTAAATTACTGACTCAAAGCTTCACAGTCAGCAAGTGGCAGAGCTGAGATGCGGCCAGAGCGTCTGACTCTGAGCCCCCCGCCCTGCCCCTGCCACCGTGCATGTCCCAGGAGGGTCGAGAGGCCGAGGCTTGGCTTGTGTTCTTTGTCCGTTTCTGGGCATGAGCTGCAGCTGTCCCCATCGCCGTCTGGACCTGGGCAAGGCCTCCCCACCCATGGGGCTCCCCCACTCAGCGCACCGCCCGTCCCCCCACCGGGCAGCTGCCCCTGCAGAGCTGTTTGGGCTCTGGCCTGGCTGCCACCCCACACCAGGACTCACCAAGTCCTTGGTCTCCCTGGGTTTCTGCCTGGTGTCCTGCACCTCACCTCCACAGGAAGTCTCCCCCAGTTCTCCCAGTGCCCTCCCTGTGCCCTCCCCTTTCTCATTCCTGGCACTCATCATTTTTGGACTTACGTGTGCTTTCTTTCCCTCTGGACTGTTTGTGTGGCTCAGGAGCCCTGGCTGCTGGCTCTGGGGTTACTGTGGGGAGCCTGGAGTCGGCACAGCACTTCCTTGAGGGTGTCAATGAGCTGCTGGGACCCTGCTCCCAGTCCCTGGACACTCCCGCCCCGACCCCACAGACCCCCATGCGTGTGGGCATCCCTGGGAGACCGGAGAGCGAGTAGACAGAAGCTTGGTGGACAGAAGAGTGATACTGGCGTCAGACAGACCAGCCCTGACCCTCCACCTTCACCTCTCTGAGCCTCACCTGTGAGACGGAGATCCGGGGCGGCCTGGGGACTGAACAGAAACACGCACTTTGGGTCCTCAGCCCCTGGCTCTGCAGGTCGTGAGTGAGCGAGACGCCGTGGTGAGGGTGCAGACGACGGTGCTGCTGACGACCAGGGCCGGAGCCTCCGCGGCTGCTGCAGGATGGGCTCTCTAGGAAGTGGACTCTGAGATGAAGGGCGTGTGCTGGGGAGAGCTTTAGGCGCCACACCTGTGGGGGGGGAGGGGAGGACACAGGATTGCAGAAAGGAAGAAGGTGAGGCCTCCGCTGGCTCCAGGGGCTGGGGGCAGGGGTGGTGCTTCGGCACCGTCCTGTGTTGGGGGAGCGGCCAGACAGTTATACCCCTAGGTTGGTCACTTACCCACTGCGGGACGCTCCAGAGGGAGGCGAGACCTTGTTCCAGGCAGGTTTCTTCAGCTTAGCTCAACCTCATGGGGCCAAGAGTGGAGGCTGTTGTCTGGCAATGCTCTCAGCAGTGGGGACGATGGATCCTTCCTTCGGAAGAGGGTCTGACCAGCCCATAGTGGTGCCCACCCCAGAGGTTCTCGAGCAAAGTGGTCCTCCAACTCAAATCACCTGGAGGCTGTGTCAAACCATTGCTGGAACCCCAAGCGCTAGAATTCCTGCTGCAGCCCCCAGGTGGGCCACGCATTTGCTCCCCGGGGGTGATGCCGCATGCCCCAGGCCACATCCCGAGCGCCCTGCTCTAGTCTCATCTCTTCACGCCCTCAGATGGCGTATTATTTGGGGACTGTGTGAATATCTTGTTCCCCAGTGACCTCTTACCCAGTGGTTTTAGCCTCCATTGACTCTCAGGTGTCCTTTATTCTATCAGTGGTTGCAAATGCAAGTGCTTTGCTAATTCTCTCATTCCTTCTGGATTTGTTAGCTGGCATTCTACTGAAAGAGGAGCTTTCTCCCTTTTCACCCTTTAGACCAGTGGCTCTGTATTTGAATTACCTGGGAGCTTTTAAAAACAGTTTGTGCCCGGCCCCAGATTCTGGTTTAATTGATCTGATTGGGGCTTGAGCGTCAGTATATTTTTGAAGCTCGCAGGTGACTCTGCTGTGTAGGCAGGGCTGGGAGCCGGCTCTGGGTACGGGAGAGCCATGGGAGAATCTGATGCAGGCGAGTCAAGACCCTGTCGAGAGTTCCAGAAGGGGCCCTCCGGGAGGGCTGGCGCTGGGGGCCGAGGGGCGTGGGAACGCTGTGCGACATCCTGCGGAAGCGCCGTGACGGGGAAATCAAAGGAGTGACGTTCACGTGCAGGAGCACTTAGGTGCTGCAGTCCTGGGAGGTGTCTGAGGAAGCTGTGGGCTGAAGTTAACAAAAAAGGAGTAGACTCTCTCTTTCATATATGTGACTGGGCCCGCCTTTCTAGCATTTTCATATTCCTCAAAACTCACACTTAGAAACATTCGGGGAGAGAAGGACTGAGGGGGAGGGGGAGGCGTGTGGCACCGCCCCCCGCCCGGCAGGTGTGCTCTCCAGCCCCCGAGAGCTGAGCAGCCAGCCGTCTGCCCCTTACCTAGAAAATGGCTTTAAGACACAAGAGGGAAAATGATCCTTTTGGCTTCAGCGTCTCCTTAGTTTTAAGATTACTCATTGCCGTTGGCTTGATGCTATTTATTTGAATTACACGGACATCCATCAGCCATGGTGCGCAGGTGGGAGCCCAGGATTTGGGGGAGGGCATTACACTGCTCTCACCCTGGCGGGGTGTCACAGGACGGTGGCTTCTGGGGCTGAGCCCACGCCCCTGGGCAGACGCCAGGGCAGCTCAGGAAGGCCCACCTGGGGTGACGGGGTCTGGCTTGGCACCTCTCCTTTGCAGAAGGGGCCCTTCTTGGGCATCTGGAGGAGCCTCCGCCAGCAGGTGTCTTGGAGCCCCGGCCCTGGCTGGTTTCATGGGCCCTTCCCCTCGGCTCCGCAAGCCCCTCAGGGAAACGCCTGCCTGGAGCACTGCTGAGGGGGAGGCTGCCGTCCCTCCGCTCGCCCCCAGCCTTCGAGACGGCCCGCCCAGGGCCCAGTGCATACCACGGGTGCTTAGCACCGTCCTGCAGCCCAGCTAACTTCATTCCATCGGGAGGCCACTCCGACTTGTCTCTCGTACCCAAGGAACCTGCGGGGCAGCCAGGCACGGGGGCATGCCCTGGCAGCACCCAGTAGTCAGAGAGCCAAGACCTGGGTCAGTGATGACATGTGACACAAGAGACAGGGCACAGACCGTGCGTCATGGCTGTTGGAGGACCGTGGGGGAAGGGGGATGAATGACACCTCCTTGAAGAAAGTGGCACCTGAGTAGGGTCTTGGGATGGTTAGCACTTCCTGGGGTGGGACAGGGCACTCTAGTAGCCAAAAGCAGGATGGTCTCTCCAGGGAAGCCAGTCTCCTATGGGAGCCCTTGTCAACAGAAGGTGCCAGAAGAAGGGGTCTGAAGTCCCAGGTGACAATGCTGCACCCAAGGCCCCTTCTCCATTGCTAAGACCAAGAAGTGACTGCGGTCCTGGTTTTGCCGCTGCCCTTGCTGTGTGACCTTGGGCAAGTCCCCACCCCTCTGTGGGCCTCAGTGTCCTCACGTTCTGCGCGGCCCTTCGGGCTGTAGCACTCTGGCCTTTGATTTATTCTTGGGGCCCAGGCTCCCATTCAGAGGGGCAGAGCTGGCTTGGGTCCAGTCGTCGCCACTCCCCCTCCCATGGCCTGCGTCTTGACGAGCAGCAGGGCGCACCAGGGGTTTGCAAGCGGCTGAGCAGATGAGGCTGACCGCTCTCTCCAGGTTTATCTGCTACAGGCTGCGAGCAGTGTGGGGCAGGACATCGAGACTGTAGCTTTGGTGCGGTGTGACCTTGGGTGAGTCAATTTCCCCTTCTGGGTTTCAGGCTTCTCATCTGTTGAAAGGGGCAATGCCTGCCTCTGTCCTCAAAGAATTGTTGGGCAGATCAAAGTTGATGGCCTCTGAACCCAGTCAAGAGCTGTTGGTTGAACGTAGGTGGAGAACAGTTCTTTCTGTCACGAGGTAGAACCCTCGGGGCTCTCCCTCCCCGCAGGAGCTTTGCAAATCTGGGGCAGTGATTTTTCGTCATAGCTAGGTCAGCAGATTTCCTTTTCTTTCTCCTCCTTCAGCTCTCCATTCCCTTCAAGATGAAACTGCCTGCCACCCAACTCCGGGGGAGTGCTGTGAGGTTCAATGAAGTAATACTTCCAAAATCCATCTGGCTATGGAACCAGCTCCTTTCTTTGCCTTCCCTGGGCTCCGCACCCCCACAGCAGGAGCTGAGTGGGGTTCCTGCTGGGCCACCCAGCTTCACAGGCCCTTCTCCCCACACTTGCCTCTTGCAGCCCAGCTCCGGGTCCCTGGCAGTTTGTCCCGGGTCCTCGGACACCCCAGAGCAGGTCCCTTCATACGCTGCCAAGCAATTGGCCACCTGGCCCTCTGCAGGCCAAAGATTCACTCGAAAGGACCAAGCTCTTTTCTCTACTTGGAGTTTTTCTCCCTTTCTTGGAGAATGTCAAACAAGAGAAATGGAGTTTAGAAGAAATTGATATTCTCAGATGGAGGAGAACTTGCTGCATTTAAAGCAAATCAATTTGGCACAAATTTATAGAGCACCTGCTGAGGGTGGGCCCCTCAGCCCCGGAAGGAACCAGAGTTGAATCAGCCCACACTGGGCGATGGAGAAGATCACAGACGGGAAGGGAGATGGACACAGGCTTTAGTAATTCACATTAAGCTGAAGAGTGCTGCCAAATCAGAAAACCACTTACCCCTCTGAGCCACCCCTTCCTTACCTGTGGTGTGCTGGCAATACTACCTACCTAGGGTGCTTGTGCAGAAAACAGGAAATGATTTTTTTTAAAGCACGTGAAAGGACTTTGCAAGTAGCAACCTACTACCTGGCCGTGTTTCTTGGAGGAGGCTGGATTTGCACCTTGAAAAATGGTGTAATATTAAGTTTGACTGTTAGTACAAGAGAAATCCAAAATAGCAAATGACTTAAGCAAAATACAAGGCTCTTTCTTTCCACAGAACTATCCAGAGGTAGGTGGCCCAGTGCTAGTATAGCAGCTCCATGGGGTCAAGAACTCACAGTATCGATATGCCTTGTTGCTTTAAAATGACTGCTCCAGTTCCAGTCATTAAATCCACATTCCAGATACCAAGGAGGAGGAAAAGGAGAAAGGTATATCTCTTCCCTTTCAAAAAGTCCCTGAAGTGGCACTCACCTATTGGCTAGATCTTAGTCACATGGCCATATCTACTGTAAGAAATGCTGGGAAACGCAGTCTTCCTTCTCAGCTAAGTATCCCATGGAACAGGGAGAACAGATTCTGGGACCAACAAGGCTTGGCTGCTGCAGGTGGGCAGGCCCCTGGCTGCCTGCAGACTTTATCTTCAGCTCTCATTTCTTTCTGCTTTAAGGAGACCTCTTTCTGCCCCTCCCATCTGGTATCCAGATGAATGAACCCACAAGAGCCCGGCCGGCTGGCTCTGAATTCTGACTTCCCTGGGAAAGCACAGGAAGTTACTTACACTGTTTCTGCTGCTCCAGAAAGAGCCCCGCCAGGAGCAGAGGGGTGTAGCAGAGGGTTTGTCTGGACAGCCTCGGTGGCGTGAATCCACTGATCTGAAGATTTGCGCCCAGACGGGAGGGATCCTCTCTCTGAGGCTTCTCTGAGGCCCCAGGCGGGAAGGCCGTCTGGGGAGCTGATGGAGACGCGCCCCACCTCTCCCCAACGGTGAGGAAGGAGACTGTGTCTCTTGGACCCACCTCCGCTTTTCCCAGGTGGACAGGAGTGGTGCCGCCGGGCCCTGGGCCCCTCCACCTGAAGAGGAGAGAGCCTGGAGAGGGGCTGGGTGAGTTGCAAATGGAAGGTGTCTGGAGGATTCCATCTCTGCCTGCCTTGGGGCACCCAGGCTTCAGGAACATGGGGTGTCCTGTGAGGCTCTCGGCGTTCATCTCTCCTGCCCACTGCTGCCTGGCTTCTTACGAAGACCTCCTCACTCAGCTCAGGGCCTGGTCCCGGCCCCGTGCCTGACTCACCCCTGTCCTTCCAAAGCCTCGTGAGAACGCCTGTCCTTCCTTTCCTTATGCTGATCCTTGGCCTGGAATGTTCCGCCCCCTGCCTTTCAGGCCAGCCCCTCCTCCAAGTCCCCCTGTGCCCTCTTCCCTCAGTTCCCTTGGCTGTGACCCCTCCCACCCCCACTCCAATCTTGGAATCCCCTTTGCACTCAAAACACACCTCTCCGAATGGGACCACTTTTGGTCTTGGGTGTAGGTATTTGGCGCCTGTCCTGAGTTCTGCCCTAGGCTGTTTTTCCCCCAGTGAGGACCTGGCCCAGAGTAGGTGCCCAGCAGTGTGTGCGGAAGGAATGCGGATGGACACAGGTGAGCCCACCTCCTAGTTGCCCGCTGGATGAAAAGTGTTTGCTCGTGGCGACGTGGTGGTGGGGCCCTAGAGCCATGAGGACTTCACGGGTATGTGGGCGGATCTCGTAGACGTGGTGGGCCAGCTGGGCACGCAGCGCCGTTTAGGGCACGGTTTGCACGCGACACACGCTCTGAGTTCCACACAGCCTGGTTTCAAATAAGCTCATGGGAATAAGTTATCTTTGGTGAACTCGGGGACTCACTGCATTTCCCCGCACCAGATCCGGGAGCCCTGTCTGAAGACCAGCCAAGATGGGAAGAACATAAACACTCCTGGAGCAGCAGATGGGAAGCAAAAAGTCCCCCAGTGCCTTGTCCTTGTCCTCGGAAACTGCAAAGGCCTGAAACCATCTCGCCACCCACCCTTCCTGCACTGATGAAACCCTAGGAACGCCGCTGTGGTGGGGCTGCAGCTGTCTGTTTCACTGTGTCCTCAACAGACTTCTCTGAACCTTGAAGGTCAACATTGCAGCACTTCCTGGATCAGAAATAAAATGATCAGTGGTTAGTTCTGATTGGCCAAGGCCCACTTCTGGGTTTGCGGTAAGGGCCGTATCACTCTCCCTTTTAACCTGCACTGATCACTATGCAATTAACCCCATCTAACTCGGCATTTACTCTGCCAAGCGTGTCTACTGAACGACCCCTGGCTCACCTGATCCCCATCTCTGCTGGCTCTCACTTAGACTTATTTATCTGGCTCTGCTATTGCTGAAACGCACCAGTTAAACAGTTTCAAGGAGAAAAATGTATCCAGGACGGTTTGTATACCCTCCCACCTCTGTGCTGAAAGAGGTAATTGATGATTGAAAATGACCTTTCTGAGGAATTTTCTCTAGGACTAAAATCCTAGATTTTGCTCAGCTATTTGTTTTGGGGCCTCTCAACTTTTTTATTGATAATATTTTCAATGCCTGAGAACATGTTTGGTATTTTAGGTTTTTACCGTATCTGCTTTGTACGCATCTTTGCAAACAAAACATATCTGTGTAGCCACTCTGTCATATTTAAAGCCCTGATTTATCCAAATAAGATCCCATCCGGAGGGGAAGCCCCAACAGTGGGCCCAGATCAGAGGCTGTGTTAGACTCACCAGGCCTCAAACAAGCTAGAAGGGAGGTTGAACTCTGTCCCTTGCCCAGAAGAGGAAAGACAGGCCCCAAGAGCCTGGCCGCCAGGCTAGTCAGAGGGCTGGGGCTCAGACCTGCTCCTGGCACCAAGTCTGCCCTCTTCCTGCCCCCACACCTGTCTTCCAGTCCAGCTCATCGCACTGCATAACCTGCTCTCTGGCCTTCCTGGAGCCGATGTGCCCACAGTGTGGTCCCCAAACAGCGCACGGATGGACGGATGGACAGGGATGGGGGTGGCAAGGCCAGCAGGTCTGTACTTTCCTTTACAGCCAGGGACCCTGTAAACTTGTCTTCCTGGCATCAGGCAGCAGACTCTGCCCACTTCCTTGCTGAGAGCTCCCTCAGTCCACTGGGAGACCAGAGCCCATGTATGTCGATTCTCGGGCAGCATGTAGCACTTACCAGGCATCTGCTGCATCCCCGTCACCTGCGTCAGGCTGGTCCATCACTTGCACGTTTAACAATGGCGTGGCACGACACTGCCCGGTGAGGAGCATGCGGCCACAGAGCTGAGCAGAGTCCTGGAGGCCCTGCCAGGCCGGGAACCACCCTGTAGCAGCCAAATGGGGGACCCGGGGCCCTGGGGGAGATGCTGGGCACCTGGGGGTGGGGGACTCGCTGGGGTTCAGGCGGCAGCAGGACAGAAGTATTTCACTACTTTAACAACTGGCCTGGGCACAACCGGTGCATCCCGAGTGACCGTCAGCCCTGCTTAGAGACCTCATGAAGGAAAGGTCTGTTCCTCACTCCCAGGGAGCTTGTCACCCAGCTGAGCAGACAGGTGGGAGCTTCACAGCTGGGAAGACTCTGCACTTCAGTCTTAGCTGGTCAATCCATGTGCCTGTCCACCCTCGTGTATCGCAGACCTGCTACCTTCCAGGCACTGGAGGATGAAGATAAGATGGTCCCTGCCCGTAGGAATGCGCGGTTTACAGGAAGAGCGAGGCAGCTACACAGATAACCGCAGCGTAATCTCCTGCGGGTTGATAGGCTGAGTTTGAGATCACTTACAGCACTACCAAGCTTAGAGCCTTCCAGAATCACTTTTTCTAATCCCATGGGTTTCAGATGAGGAGCCCGGGGTCTGCAGGAGAGAAGTTACACACTCCAGGGTGGAGGACGAGGGCAGAATCAGACCTTCTTGCCCCCTCGGCTGCTCTGCATGTACCACATTCTGGCTCCAGTCCTGGAAACAATGACCTCAAGGAGGTGGAGAAGCTGCTGAGGGTCACATGCGGACAGCCTGACAAAGGGGGCAGGCCACAAAGGTATAAAAAGCCAACGACGACAAGAACTCAAAGCAGGACCCTTGGGGACCACCTGGGGAGGGCCACTTGCCCCACCCTCCCCAGTGGACCTGAGGGGGTCCCTGAGCCACCAAGTTACGTGCAATTTTAAAAATTGAGGTGTAGTTGATTTACAATATTATGTTAGTTTCAGGTGTACAGCAAAGTGATTCAGTTATATATATAGAGAGTTCTTTCCATATTCTTTTCCATTACAGGTTATTATAAGACACTGAGCGTAGTTCCCTGTGTTATACAGTAAATCCCTGTTGCTTATGTATTTTATGTCTAGTGGTGTGTATCTGTTAATCCCATCTCCTGACTTAGTCCTCCCCTTCCCCCTTTGGTAACTGTAATTTGTTTTCTGTCCATGAGTCTGTTTATGTTTTGAATATAGATTCATTTGTGTTAATTTTTAGATTCCACATATAAGTGATATCATATATTTGTCTTTGTCTGACTTACTCCACTGTTTTATTCAATTTATTTGCTTAAGAATATACAGTGAGTATACTGTTTTTAGGAAGTTTTACATCTACATTATAAAAAAACTTTTTTAAGTTTACCCTTTGGAACGGTCTTTACTTGCCTACCACAGTCACCTCTGTGGAACTCCTGTTTCCTGGCAGGTCGGATGGGGGACTTTGCCAGGAACTCTGTAGCGCTCTCCTATGAGAATCACGTAGGGGACCTCCGTGCCAGCTCTCAACGCCCAGTTACGGTACAGACCCATCACTCGTCTGCCACAGCGTACGGGATCGCCTTCGCTTACTCTGACCTGGGCACTGTTTTGAAGGAAAGTGGATTTCGGGTGTAAATGCTCTGTGATGACTGCATGTTCCTGGGGCATAAGCCCCTCAGGGCCCTTGAAAACAGAGATTCAGGCACCAGTGGCCAGGTTCACCAAACCGGTGGGGGCCCCTTCCCACCCTGAGGGGTGCCCCACTTGCCAAGGGATCATGGGGCGCTGGAACTGCCAGGCCTGCCTCTTTCTGCCACACTTGTGTCACAGGGAAATTCCAGGCTTCTCGAGAGACCGTCTCAGCTGCTTGGAATCTGCCCCTTGACCTGTCTGGGCTGGCGCAGGTCTGGGAGGAAAGGAAAATAAATAAGTATAAATCCGTTTGCTCACGGGCAGAACCTTTATCTTTCAACAGGAAGCCTCCTGAGGAAGCACAGTGACGGGGTGTGGAACGAGAGGCTGGGTGTGCTGGCCTGTCCAGGCCTCTGCTTGTTAGGGTTACTGCCTGGCGTGCCCCCAGAGCCCCGCCGGGAGTGGCGTCGTGGCCGCGCTGAGTCCAGCACTCACTGCATGGGTGTCCTAGGGCCCTGTCCTTCCCACCCAGGTCCCTCCAGGGGCACCTCCCCCGGATCAGTGAGGACAGCCGATGCGCCCGGCCCTGCTCCCTGCGGCTTCCCAAGCAGAGGAGGAAGTGGGCTTCACTCCTGAAGCCAGTGAGTCAGTCTCCCTCGGGGAGCCGCATCTTCCTTGGGGCTGTGGAGTCAGTGCTGGGGCAGGGGGTGGGGTTGGGAAGCCAAACTCATCTGTTCCTCCTTGGACTTTTCAGGATCCTGGAAGAGAGAGGATGCGTGTATCCTTCTGGTTTTGGCCTTGGGAATCACTTGCCTGGGACATTTGTCACTTCCCCTTTATATCGATACATCTCTGTCCTTGTCCGGCTCTGGCTGTGGCCTTTAGATGCTAAAGAACAGTAGGGGTCCCAGAAATCCTTTCCTGAAGCTCAGGGAAATCCAGTGACCTGTGGTCCAAAGCCCATTTGCTAATTAGCTGGTGAAAAGTCATGGTCTCTCTCAAGCCCCACCCAGTAGATGACGTCTACTCCGGAAGTCCCAAGGGCACCTTAAAATGACCACATAGAAACTAACTCCTCACTTGCCCCTCTTCCCTCTTCTGTCCACTCTGCCCTATCCTTCCTTCTGCGGGACGTCTGAGAACTCAAAGTGATTCCACATCCTGCAAAACTCTTAACATCTTACATCAGAATCCAGGTGATCATCGATGTCCAAAGATGTCCATTTTGATGAACCTATTTCACTTGATTTGGTCAGACTGATCCCTTTTCATTCATTCAACTGTTCATTCATTCCAGATGTTTCTAAGGTGCTGGGCCCTCTACCGGAGCAGAGGTGAGGAGGATTTAGGCTAGGCCTGACAGGAGAGTAGCATTGACGACTACCTCCCATGCCAGGGCCAGGAAGAGCGCCGTGCGCTGGGCTGGAGGGGCAGCCCTCAGTGGGCTCCACGCTTCCGGCACACCCCTTCCCCCCAGATTTCCATCCTCTGCAACAGGAAACACAGGCCACAAGATAATGGTCGGTGTAAACAGAGAGTCAGAAGGTGGGGAAAGGGAATAAGAGGGGCTCTGTCTGCATCATTTATTTTTGGGGAAATATAGTTCATTCAGTCGGGAAGCTTGCTGGATCGCTCGTGGGTCCACCAGGAAGAGCACAGAGGGTTGCGGTCCCGTGGTGGCCCTGCATGGCACAGGCCAGCCCCGTGCTGGCATGTCACGTGCAGCAGCATGACTAGTCCTCAGCACCGCCCTGGGTGGTAGGTACTCTGCACATTCCCGCTTTACAGATGGAGAAACAGGGTCGGAGGAATTGTGTGGCTGGCTCACAGTCACAGAGCGAGGGCCGGGATTCAAATACAGGTCTGCCTGACTCCAGTGTTTCTGTTAATGACAGCACAGAAAGGACTCCTTGTTTCCACCAGCTTCTTTTTAATCAAGGCAGACCAGGCATTCATGCATTGGCTAAGCTAGCCTTTGTGTACAGCGACGTGTATTTAGCACCTACAAAGCAAGATTCGCTGTTCCGTTTGCTGGTATTCTGGGAATCGACTGTTGACAATTACCAGCCAGGCTTTATCTCAGGTTATGTTTTGAAATCTCAGCCCGTGTTTACCTTGCCCACAGAATGGCTCTGGAAATGGAATAGACTGAAAGTCAGGTGACTGAAGTTGTAATCCTGGACCTGCAGGGGATTAGCTGAGTAACCCTGGAGAAGTTGCTTTTCTCTGGTTTCAGTTCCCCTATTTGAAAATGAAAAAGAACACAGTAATTCTTTTAAGACCTGGAGAGAAGTACAGGTACATCAAGCAGCATGCCCAAGGGTGTTCATGGCAGCACTGCATGTGATGTGACAACCTGAAGACCACCATGGTAACCTCATGCGGTAGCCGGCCTCCAAGGTGGCCCTCAATGACCCCGCCTCCTGGTATTGCCCCAGATGTAGTGCTCTCACACTGAACCAGGGTTGTTATACATGACCAACAGCCAACAGCACATGGCAGAGTGGTGGCATGCCATTCTTGAACTTAGGCTATGAAAAGACAGCAACTTCCATCTTGGGTTTTCTCCCTCTTTCTCATCACTAAGGAAGCTGCCTTGTGAGCAGCCTTATAGAAAGGCCCATGCAGAGAAGGACTGAGTCTTCTTGCCAATACCCATGTAAGTGACAGCTTCCACCTTACATGCCAATCTTTTACCCCTGGCCAAGTCTCCAGTTGACTGAAGCCCTGGCCCACAGCTCAACTGCAGCCTCATGAGAGACCCTGATCCAGAACCACCAGGATAAGTTGTTCCTCGATTCCTGGCCTCAGAAACTGAAGAGATGATAAATGTGTGTTGATTTAAAGTGCTAATGTGGGGGTAATTTGTCACATAGCAGTAAATAACTAATACACCACATACTGTATGTAAAATTTTATGCAGCAGTTTAAAAATAGAGTAGATCTCTGTGTGCTGACATGGAAAGATTTCTAAGATACGTTGTTTGAGAAAATAATAACTACAGAAAAATACACAGAACTATAGCCCCTTTACATAAAACACCATCACCACCTGCTATATTTTTTGTGCATTTACATATGCATGTACATATGTAATAAATAAGACATCATAACACACCAACAAATTAACATCAGATTACTTCTCAGTAAGGGGGTCAGAGGAAGATGCAAAAGAGGACTTTCATTTTTTTATTCAATATATCATAATTTCATTTTAGACTTACCGTGATAACGTGTTCATGTATTACTTACATACAATTAAAATTTTTTTTTCTTTACACAGAGGGATTGGACTATATAATCAATGAGGTCTCTTTCAACTCTGGTGTTTTATAGATCTATTAAAATAGTCACTGAATGCAAATAAAAAGAATGAGATAACATTTATTACCTGTTCCTTGGGAAGCATTAAAAAGTTTGATAAATTAAGTATTGGCAAAGATATTGGGAAAATTGATACTCTCATACACTCCTTCTGGGAGAATAAAATGAGAATCAATTAGGAAAGCTGGTTAGGATGAGAATAAGATATCGGCTAAAAAAAAAAATGCAGACTCCACACCCTTTGAGGTCTAGCACTTCTACTTCTAGATATTCATTCTTTTACATAGAAACATGCTGGAAACCAGATGGTATTGTGTTTATTAACATAAATGCTATACTGTAAGGAGCATTCTGTGACATGCCCAAGGATGTACGTGGCAGCAGGGCTTGCAAGAGCAAATACTAAGATATAAGTTAAATGTCCATTAATAAATTAGTGTATTTTCATGCTATGAAATACTATGAAACTATTAAAATGAATCAGCTAGACTTATATGTCACAATGTGGATAAATCTCTAAGACATATCAAGTGAAAAAACATACTGCAGGGGCAAGGAAAGATGGCAGCAAAGTAGAAAGACGTGGAGTGCATCTCTCCAGATGCATCAGGAATACATCAAAAGATACAATAATTCCCACAGAAAACTGGCTGAACACTAGCAGAAGACCCTAGACACCAGAAAGGGCTACAAAGATCCCAGCATAACTGAATAGGATAGAAAAAAAAAAAGGAGAAAGATGAGGAGAAAAAAAAGGGAGGGATCCTACACCCTGGGGCAGGGGTGGCTGAAACAGAGGCGAGATTACCAAATTCGGGGAAACCACCCTTATCCGATGCGGAAACCTCCTCTCCAACAGGGAATTTGATTGGGTCAGAAGGGAGGCATTTGGGACTGTCCAAAGAGGGTGAAGTGGCAGATGGGAAAGAGTGAGAAACACACTGAGTGTTCTTACCATGGCCCTGCATGTCCTGGACTGAGATGTGGGTTCACAGCAGTACAGGGGGTCTGGGAGCTGGAATGTGGGGACCAGAGAACTGGCCCAGGATGAGAACAATTGTTGGCTGTGGGGAGATGGACTGAGGGGACAGGAGGGAAGAAATCTGCAACAGAGAATGGCTACTGGGAAAACTGGGATGCCACTGTAGCAGGGAGCTACTGCTGAGTCACAAGCATGGGGGAGGAGCCACTGTTGTAGTCTCTCTCTCAGCACCTGCAACGAACAAAGGGAGGCCCCCTCTGAGCCTGGCTGTTGAGTGCCAGTCGACAAGGGATAGAAAAAGCCCCCTCGGGGGCTGGTCTGGTGTGCCTGCTGCCAAGAGCCAGAAGTTGGCAGAGCGGGCCATCTCTGGAGATATTCCTTTTACACCTGAGCCTGCCAGCTTCCCTGTGCAATAGGCACCACCACTGCCACCAGGACTCCCGTGACCCAGGCAGGGCACTACTGCTGACTCACATGCAGGGGAAGAAGCCACTATTGTACCCTCTCTCTCCCCACATATCTGTACCTACAGATGAACAATAAAGGAAGCTCTGCTGGTCGCAGAGTAACACAAAAGGCTCCTGAGGGCTGCCCCTCAGGTGCCTTATGCCAGGCACCAGTAAAGAACCACACTAAGGCCAGATTTCCTATACCCACAGCTGCCAGCATCCCTGCACATTCGGTGTCAACCCCGGGGCTCCCACAATCCAAGCAGGGTGCTACTGTTGAGTCACATGCAGGGAGAGGAGCCACTATCAAAGCCTCTCTCTCCCCACACACTTGTGTCTGCAGATGAACAAAAAAGGAAACCCTCACTGAGGCAGACCCAAAGAGCTCCAAGGCAGCCTCAGGACCAGACTCCATCCATTGGACCACACGCAGAAGCAGGGACAAGACCAAAGCTGAACACCAGGGACAGGGGGACTAAGGAAGAGGTTCTAAAATCTTTCCATCAGATATACAAGCTGCAGACTAAATCCCTGTGATCAGCTAGGTAGACCCTATGTCTTTGGAATATCTGAGTAGACAATGAATGTTCCCACAAACGAAAAAGATTTAGCTCTGGCAGCTGTGGACTTGGGGAGCAAGCACACACAGAAGTTGGGCCAGATCAGAGCCTAAGTGGACCCCACAGGACACACAGCAGGTCCAGAGTCCAACCCAGAGGCAGAGGAGGGCCTCTTGAGGGAGCAAAGGTGGCCTGAGGCTCAAAGCGTGTACAAGGACACTTACAGCTGAGAACCCAAGGAAACAGAATTATTATTATTAATTCTATTGATTTGATCCATGTTGTTGTCAGTTCTGGCTTTTTTTTTTTAAATTACAATCTTAGTCCTAAGGGATCTTCATGTTATATAACATATTTTCTATTCTATTTTTAACTTTACTTTAATTTTTATCCTTTTTGTATATTTCAATTTCTAGCTAGCTTTTCTGAGGTGCTGAGTTTATCTCCCCTATCTTCTTTTCTTCCTTATATTTAATACATTTGTATTTTATTTTTTTTCTTTTTATATTTCCAGTTATACTATACTCTTCTGTTGCTCTGTTTTATCCCTTTTTATTTTATCTTATTATACTTTTAATCAATATTATTGGCCTGCTCTGTTTCCTTGCTTTATTCTTCAGATGACACACTGATTTGGTTTTTGTTATTAGGTTTTGTCTTTATCTTAGTTCTAATTATAATTGTTTGATTTCTTATTGGGAATCTTCAGTCTATCTGGTTGTTCTCTTGCTCTTTGTTATATTTGCTCCCTGTTACTATTTGGTTCCTGTTATATTTGGTGCTCATTTTCATAATTCCTCTGGTTGTTGGCTTTTTTTTTTTTTTTACACCATGCTTGTCGGTTTGTTTTATTTCTTGCATCAGTCTTTAGTTGGCACTCTGCTTAGGTTCCGTTTCTCTTTTGGTTTTGAATTTCTGTTGGATTTCTCTTTAAGTGTCTGATTGCATTCTGGGGTTCTTCTGTCAGGTTGTTCTAGTGCTTTATGTTCTATTGGGTTCTGTTTTTGTTTTTCTTGTGCATGTATGTGTTTCCTTGATCCAGTATTTGCTTGTTTGACTTAACCTTTTACCAATAGTCTGGGGCTTGGATAGTCTTTTTGAATCCCCTTTATTGCTGGGATGAGCAACCTGTGGAATCTGGATTCCTCAACCAGAAGTCAAGTCTGAGGCTATGGGGAAGGAGCACTGAGTCCAGGATGCTAGACCACTAGACAGTCCTCAGCTACAGGGAATATTAACTGCAGAGAACTCTCACAGAGGCCTCTATCACAGTCTAAGACCTGGTTTCACCCAACTTCCTGAAACTCCCAGTGCTGGATACCTCACACCAAAGTACAAACAAGACAGGAACACAAACCCACGCATAAGCACACTGATTACCTAAAGCCATATTAAGCTCACAGACACCCAAAACACCACCTGACATGGCCCTGCTCATCAGAGGGAAAAGACTCAGATCCACACACCAGAAAGCAGGCACCAGACCCTCCTATCAGGAAGCCTACTCAAGACACTGGACCAACTCCACCACAGGGAGCAGAGAACAGACACAAGAGGAATTACTACTAGGCAGCATAGGGAAAGGAGATATCAAATAATATAAATTAGACAAAATGAGAAAACAAAGAAACACCTTGCAGGCAAAGGAGAAAGATAAAAACCCACAAGACCAAATAAATGAAGAGGAAATAGGAAAATTGCCTGAAAAAGAATTCAGAGTAATGATAGTAAAGATGATCCAAAATCTCAAAAACAAAATAGAGAAAATACAAGAAACAGTTAATAAGGTCCTAGAAGAACTAAAGAACAAACAGTAATGAACAACACAATAACTGAAATTGAAAATACTCCAGACAGAATCAACAGCAGAATAACTGAGGCACAAAATCCAGTAAATGAGTTGGAAGATAGAATGGTGGAAATAACTGCCACAGAGCAGGAAAAAGAAAAAAAGAATAAAAAAAACGACAGTCTCAGAGACCTTGGGGACAACATTAAGTGCACCAACATTCAAATCATAGGCATCCCAGAAGAAGAAGAAAAAAACAAAGGGTCTGAGAAAATATTTGAAGAGATTATAGTGGAAAACTTCCCCAACATGGGAAAAGAAATAGTCAATCAAGTCCATGAAGTGCAGAGAGTCCCATACAGAATAAACCCAAGGAGAAATACACCAAGGCACATATTAATCAAACTAACAAAAATTAAACACAAAGAAAAAATATTCAAAGCAGCAAGAGAAAAGCAACAAATAACATATAAGGGAAAACCCATAAGGATAACAGCTGATCTTTCTGCAGAAACTCTGCAGGCCAGAAGGGAGTAGCAGGATATACTGAAAGTCCTGAAAGAGAAAAATCTACAACTAAGAATACTCTACCCAGCAAGAATCTCATGCAGATTCGACGGAGAAATCAAAAGCTTTCCAGACAAGCAAAAGTTAAGAGAATTTAGCACCACCAAACCAGCCTTACAACAATTGCTTATGGAACTTCTCTAGGCAAGAAACACAAGAGAAGGAAAAGACCTGCAAAAACAAGCCCAAAACAATTAAGAAAATGGTAATAGGAACATACATGTCAATAATTACCTTAAATGTAAGTGGATTAAATGCTCCAACCAAAAGACACACACTGGCTGAATGGATACAAAAACAAGACCCTTATATATGCTGTCTACAAGAAATCCACTTCAGACCTAGGGACACCTACAAACTGAAAGTAAGGGGATGGAAAAAGATATTCCATGCAAATGGAAGTCAAAAGAAAGCTGGGGTAGCAATACTAGACTTTAAAATAAAGACCATTACAAGAGACAAGGAAGGACACTACATAATGATCAAGGGACTGATCCAAGAAGAAGACATAACAATTGTAAATATTTATACACCCAACATAGGAACACCTCAACACATAAGGCAAATGCTAACAGCCATAAAAGGGGAAATAAACTATAACACAATAATAGTAGGAGACTTTAACACCACACTTACACCAATGGACAGATCATCCAAACAGAAAATAAATAAGGAAACAACAAGCTTTACATGACACATTAGACCATCTCGACTTAACTGATATTTATAAGACATTCTACCCAAAAACTGCAGAACACACTTTCTTCTCAAGTGCACATGGAACATTCTCCAGGATAGACCACATCTTGGGTCACAAATCAAGCCTCAGTAAATTCAAGAAAATTGAAATCGTATCAAGCATTTTCTCTGACCACAACGCCGTGAGACTAGATATCAATTACAGCAAACAACAACAACAACAACAACAAAAATGTAAAAAATACAAACACATAGAGGCTAAATAATACACTATTAAATAACCAAGAAATCACTGAAGAAATCAAAGAGGAAATAAAAAAATACCTAGAAACAAATGACAATGAAAACATAATGACCCAAAACCTATGGGACGGACCAAAAGCAGTTCTAAGAGGGAAGTTTATAGCAATACAATCCTACCTCAAGAAATAAGAAAAATCTTGAATAAACAACCTAACTTACCTAAAACAATTAGAGAAAGAAGAAGAAGAACAACAAAAAAAGCCCAAAGTGAGCAGAAGGAAAGAAAGCATAAAGATCAGATCAGAAATAAATGAAAAAGAAATGAAGGAAACAATAGGAAAGATCAATAAAAGTAAAAGCTGGTTCTTTGAGAAGATAAACAAAATTGACAAACCATTAGCCTCATCAGGAAAAAAAGGGAGAAGACGCAAATCAATAGAATTAGAAATGAAAAAGGACAAGTAACAACAGACACCGCAGAGATATAAAAGATCATGAGAGACTACTACAAGCAACTACATGCCAATAAATTGGATAACCTGGAAGAAATAGATAAATTCTTAGAAAAGTACAATCTTCCAAGACTGAACCAGGAAGAAATAGAAAATATGAACAGACCAATCACAAACACTGAAATTGAGACTGTGATTAAAAATCTCCCAATAAATAAAAGCCCAGGGCCAGATGGCTTCACAGGCAAATTCTATCAAACATTTAGAGAAGACTAATACCTATCCTTCTCAAACTATTCCAAAATAAGCAGAAGGAGGAACACTCCCAAACTCATTCTATGAGGCCACAATCACCCTGATACCAAAACCAGGCAAAGATATCACAAAAGAAGAAAATTACAGGCCAGTATCACTGATGAATATAGATGCAAAAATCCTCAACAAAATATGAGCAAACTGGAGCCAATAACACATAAAAAGGATCATACACCATGATGAAGTTGGATTCAATCCAGGGTGCTTCAACATAGACAAATCAATCAATGTGATACACCACATTAACAAAAGGAAAGACAAAACCCCACAGTCATCTCAATAGATGCAGAAAGAGCATTTGATAAAATTCAACATCCATTTATGGAAAAAACTCTCCAGAAAGTGGGCACACAAGGAAATTACCTCAACATAATAAAAGCCATATATGACAAACCAAGAGCCAACATCATTCTAAATGGTGAAAACTGAAGGCATTCCCTCTAAGAACAGGAACAAGACAAGGGTGCCCACTCTTACCACTATTATTCAACATAGTTTTGGAAGTGTTAGCCACAGCAATCAGAGAAGAAAAAGAAATTAAAGGAATCCAAATTGGAAAAGAAGAAGTAAAACTGTCACTCTTTGCAGATGACATGATATTATACATAGAAA
Organism: Hippopotamus amphibius kiboko; assembly: GCF_030028045.1. NCBI lineage: Eukaryota > Metazoa > Chordata > Mammalia > Artiodactyla > Hippopotamidae > Hippopotamus > Hippopotamus amphibius. The sequence continues at coordinate 168,835,843 of NC_080191.1, read as the reverse complement.
ACCCTAAAGATGCTATCAGAAAACTGCTAGCACTAATTGATGAATTTCGTAAAGTAGCAGGACACAAAATTAATGCACAGAAATCTCTTGCATTCCTATACATTAACAACGAATGATCAGCAAGAGAAATTAAGGAAACACTGCCATTTACCATTGCAACAAAAAGAATAAAATACCTAGGAATAAACCTGCCTAAGGAGGAAAAGACCCGTATGCAGAAAACTATAAGACACTGATGAAAGAAATCAAAGACAGTACAAAAAGATGGAGGGACCATGTTTTGGGATTGGAAGAATCAACATTGTGAAAATGACTATACTATTCAAAGCAATTTACAGATTCAGCACAATCCCTATCAAATTACCAATGGCATTTTTCACAGAACTAGAACAAGAAATTTTATGATTTATATGGAAATGCAAAAGACCCTGAATAGCCAAAGCAATCTTCAAAAGGAAAGATGGAGCTGGAGGAATCAGACTCCCTGATTTCAAACTATACTACAAGGCTACAGTGATCCAGACACTATGGTACTGGCACAAAAACAGAAATATCTATCAATGGAACAGAATGGAGCCCAGAGGTAAACCCAAGCACATATGGGCACCTTATCTTTGACAAAAGAGGCAAGAATATACAGTAGAAAAAAGACAGCTTCTTCAATAAGTGGTGCTGGGAAAATTGGACAGCAACATGTAAAAGAAGGAAATTAGAACAATTCCTAACACCATACACAAAAATAAACTTAAAATGGATTAAAGAACTAAATGTAAGGCCAGACACACTAAAACTCCTCAAGGAAAACATAGGCAGAACACTCTATGACATACATCAAAGCAAGATCCTTTTTGACCCACCTCCTAGAATCATGAAAATAAAACCAAGAATAAACAAATGGGACCTAATGAAACTTAAAAGCTTTTGCACAGTGAAAGAAACCATAAACAAGACAAGAAGACAGCCCTCAGAATGGGAGAAAATATTTGCCAATGAAGCAACAGACAAAGGATTAATCTCCAAAATATACAAGCAGCTCATGCAGCTCAATATCAAAAAAGCAAATAACCCAATCCAAAAATGAGCAGAAGACCTAAACAGACATTTATCCAAAGAAGACATGCAGAGGGCTAACAAACCCATGAAAAGATGCTCAACATCAGTAATAATTAGAGAAATGCAAGTCAAAGCCACAATGAGGTATCACCTCACACCAATCAGAATGGCCATCATCACAAAATCTAGCAACAATCAATTCTGGAGAGGGTGCAGAGAAAAGGGAACCCTCCTGCACTGTTAGTGGTAATGTAAATTGGTACAGCCACTATGGAAAACAGTATGGAGGTTCCTTAAAAAACAAAAAATGGAACTACCATATGACCCAGTAATCCCACTCCTGGGCATATACCCAGAGAAAACCATAATCCAAAAAGAGACATGTACCATAATTTTCATTGCAGCACTATTTACAATAGCCAGGACATGGAAGCAACCTAAATGCCCACCAACAGATGAATGGATAAAGAAGATGTGGCACATATATAAAATGGAATATTACTCAGCCATAAAAAGGAATGAAATTGAGTTATTTGTAGTGAGGTGGATGGACCTAGAGTCTGTCATACAGAGTGAAGTAAGCCAGAAAGAGAAAAACAGATACCTTATGCTGACTCATATATATGGAATCGAAAAAAATGGTATTGATGAACCCAGTGACAGGGCAAGAATAAAGATGCAGATGTAGAGAATGGACTTTAGGACACAGGGTGGGGGGTGAAGGGGAAGCTGGGATGAAGTGAGAGAGTAGCATTGACATATATACACTACCAACTATAAAACAGATAGCTAGTGAGAAGCTGCAGTATAACCTAGGGAGATCAACTTGATGATGGGTGATGGCCAGGACAGGGAGTGTGGGAGGGAGTCACAGGAGGGAGGGGATATGGGGATATATATATAAATGCAGCTGATTCACTTCGTTGTACAGCAGAAACTGGCACAACAGTGTAAAGCAATTATACTCCAATAAAGAGGTTAAAAAAAAGTAAATGGGAAAGAAAAGGCATGTAAACAAACAATAATCAAAACAAACAAACAAAACATACTGCAGAACGTTACATATGATACCATTTAAGGTCATAAGCACACAATACCGTCTTGTTTCCTAATATTTTGAAGAAAAATCATAGAAAAAAGTCTGTAATTGTACAAACCAAAGTCATAAGGGTGTCTGTGTCTCTGGAGAAGGGGAATAGAGTATAACTGAGAGATAATGAAAACAGACTTAACATATGTCTGCAATGTTCGGATGTGATTAAATAGTTATAAAGCACTATATAAGAAATGCATTTAAACATTCATGTGTCATTAAAAATTAAATTATAAATAGTCATTTGTGCATACTAAGAACTTTGGCTGGACAAGTAGGAATTCTGATACTTTAAGAGCAGTATATCTCAGCTCTGGCTGGCTGCACATCAGAATCACCTGGAGCTATAGAAAAAATGATGCTAGTCCCAGCCACATCCAGCAACTCTGGTGTAATTGGTGAGTGGCTCTGGCCTTGGTGCTTTTCAAAGTCTTCCTAAGTGATTCCAGTGGACAGCCAGGGCTGAGAACCCCCAATTTAGAGCAGCAGGCTCTGAAAAATTGTCACAGATGGTAGGACACTGAGGAAACATAATGATGTGGTCTCCTGGAGTGGATGCCAGAACAAAAAAAGGACATTAGTAAAGTCCAAATAAAGTCTATAGTTTAGTTAACAGTGTGTACCAACGTTAACCTCTCAGTCTTGATAAATGTACCCTAGTTATGTAAGACATGAACATGAGAGAAGCTGGGTGAAGGGTGTAGGGAAACTCTCTGTACTATCTCTACAACTCTTCTGTGAATGTAAAACTCTTGCAAAATAAAAAAGTACTACAATTATCTTGGATAATTGTTCTGGTGATATTTAAATTCTTGCTCAATTAAAAAAGTCTTTCAGGGCCGGAGATCAAAATGGTGGAGTAGGACGTAGAGCTCACTCCCCCCCACAAACACATCAAAAATACATCTACATGTGGAACAATTCTCCCAGAAAACCACTGTTGTTTATACAACAAAAGCTGCAAGAAAGATCTCCACATAACCAGGTAGAATGAAGAAAAGACCAAAAAAAAAAAAAAAAAAAAAAAGGAATTGGGATGGAACCTGTGCCCCTGGGAGGAAGCTGTGAAAGAAGAAATGACCCTTTGCCCTGGGAATCCCCTTCACTGGCTGGGAGGTCTACTGTGGCAGGTGGGGGCTGCAGAGGCCTGGACTTTGCTTGAGAGGAGTGTGTGAGTGCTGGCTTGCTAGCAATCAGGGCAGAGAGAGACTGGCACTGATTGCTGCCATGGTCACTGCATCTCCTAGCCTGAAACGCATGCCTGCTGGTACATGCAGTGGCTAGTTACTGAAACTGGGGCTTCAGAGTACAGACCCTTGGAGAAGACTCAGTTTAACTGTGTGGAGACAGCCTTAAGGGCCTAGAGTGTGGTCCAGGCCACCACTGTTAACATGTACAAGATGGTGCAGGTCTGCCATAGGATCCCTATTATCAGTGCATACAAGGTGGGACATGGGTCCACCATAGGACACCCACTGTCACCATGCTATGGTGGGGTGCAGCTCTGTCCATGACAGGCTTTGTGAGGGCTCACATGTAGGAGGTGGGGTACTGGAGCCGGGTCTGGGGGAAGGTCAAGGAACAATGGACTTTGTTGACTTACACATAGGGTAGTGGATGGTGTAACAGAAACTCATGGCCCCAGTGAACAGCCCTGGGGGAGGAATATACAGGGATTCCTTTCCCAATGGAAGAGTTCCAGTTCCACCTACCTCACACTGCAGCTTACAGACAGATCTGGGAACTTCTACTCCAAACACTGGGGACCAAACCCTGCCCCTGATAGGGCTGTGACAGCCACAGAGAAAAGAGGAGAAGTTGCCCAACAACCAGTGCAGGCTCTAACCACCACAACACAAAATACACCCCCTGTCAAGGGGACAATTGCCAGCACACTCTGAGGAAAGACATAGCTGGCATCCACACCAAAAAGTTTTGACCCACAGTCTACACAGGGATACTCCCACATAAAAACAGCCTTCAAGACCACCATAGATAATTTTTTCTCCTAAATACATTGAGTCAGAGAAATTTAAATAAAATGTAAAAGCAGAGGAACTACTGCCAATTAAAAGAGCAAGAGAAATTCCCTAAAAGAACAAACAATGAAACAGACCACTCCACTCTATCAGACCCCAGGTCCAAAAAGATAATAAAAATGCTAAAGGAATTAGGAAAGATTATCAGTAGAAATGCAGGTCACTGTAACAAGGTACTAGAAAATATAAAGAGGAACCAATCAAAATTAGACAATACAATCGCTGAGATAGAAACCAATGTAGAATCAATGAAGAGCACACTAAATAATACAGAATAACAAATAAGTGATCTGGAAGACAGAATAATGGAAATAACCATGCAAAACAGCAGACAGAAAGGCAAATAAAAAGAAAATAAGAGCAATATATAAGATCTATAGGGTAATATAAAGTATGCCAAACTATGCATTATAGGGGTTCCAGAAGGAAAAGAAAGACAAAAGGGGATCAAAAATATATTTGAAGAAATTATGGCTGAAAACATTCCAAACCTAAAGAAGGAAACAGATATTTATGTACAGGAAGCACAGAGGGCCCCAAACAAGATGAACCCAAACAGGCCCACACCAAAACATACAATTAAATTGGAAAAAGTTAAAGAAAAAGAGAAGATTTCAAAGCCAGTAAGAGAAAAATCAAAAAATCATTTACAAGGGAACCCCCAGTAAGGCTAGCAGCTAATTTCTGTACAGGAACTTTGCCTGGCAGAAGAGAATGGCATAATATATTCAAAGCCCTGAAAGGGAAAAGCCTGCAACCTAGGATACTCTCTCTATTCAGGAAGATTACCATTTAGAATATCAGGAGAAATGAAGAAAGACAAAGTAATGCAGCAACACTAAACCTACCCTAAAAGAAACATTGAAAAATCTTCTCTAAGTAGAAAAGAGCAAGAATCTATAGGAAAGGGAAAAACATAACAGGGAAGGCAAATACATAAAAGGATTGAAGGTAACTTAAGCCAGTACATAGATTAAAAAGAAATTAAAAATTTTTGTAAAAGCAATTACAACTACAATAATAGCAAAACGACAAACATGAAGATGTAAAATAGGATATCAAAAGCCACAAAATGTGGGGAGGGGAGTAAAAAATGTAGATCTTTTAGAATGTGTTTGAACTTGTATGAATGTCAGTTTCCAACGAGGAGATATAGTTATGGGTTAACATACTTGAAAACCAGGGTAATCACAAATAAAAAAAATACAATAGATTCATAAAAACCAAAAAGAAAGTAACTCAAGTATAATACAAAATAAAACTATAAAACCACAGAAGGAAAAACAAAATGAAGAAACAAAGAACTGAAGAATCAACTGGAAAACAAGGTTTAAAATGTCAATAAATACATACTTATCAATAGTTACTTTAAATGTTCATGGACTAAATATCCCTATCAAAAGACATAGAGTGGCAGATTGGATAAAAAACCCCCAAGAACCTACAATATGCTGCTTACAAGAGATTCACTGTAGGCTGAAAGATTGAAAATGAGGAGATGGAAAAAGATATTTCATGCCAATGGAAATGACATGAAAGTAGGGGTAGGCAATACTCATATCAGACAAAAGAGACTTTTAAAAAAAGTCCATAAACAGAGACAAAGAGGGATTCTATACAATGATAAAGGCATCATTACAAGAGGATATTACTCTTGTTAACATATATGCACACAATATAGGAGTACCTAAATATATAAAACAAATACAAACAGATATAAAGGGAGAAGTTGACAGGAATACAACAATGGTAGGAGACTTTAATACCCCCCTGACACCAAAGGACAGATCTTCAAGACAGAAAATCAATAAGTAACAGAGATCATAAATGACACTACAGAACAGTTGAACATAATTGACATCTACAGGACAATACATACAAAAAAACCCCAACAAAACAAAACAAAACAAAACAAAACAAACACAGAATTCACATTCTTTTCAAGCATGCATAGAACATTCTCCAGGATAGACCACATACTCAGATACAAAATGAGCCTCAACAAATTTAAGAGAATAGAAATTGTTTCAAGCATCTTTTCTGACCACAATGGTATAAAACTGTAAATCAACCACAGAAAGAAAACGGGGAAAAAAGAACACATGGAGGCTGAACATGCTTCTAAAAAAACCAGTGGGTCAATGATGAAATCAAAGAGGAAATCAGAAATACCTCAAGACAAAATGACAATGAAAACACCATCTTACAATGTCTCTGGGATGCAGCAAAAGCAGTTCTAAGAAGGACACTCATAGCGATATAGAGCTTCCTCAAGAAACCAGAAAAATCTCAAACAACCTAACCTACCACCTAAAAGAATTGGCAAACAAAAAGCAAACAAAACAAAACAAGACAAAAAACAAACAAACACAAAAACAAAAAACCCCAAAGTCAGCAGTAGGAAGACAATAATAAAATCAGAGAGGAAATAAATAAAAGAGGAATTAAAAAATAGAAAAGATCAATAAATCCAAGAGCTGTTTTTTTTTTTTTGAAAGGATAAACAAAATTGAAAAACTCCTGGCTAGGTTCACCAAAAAGAAGAGAGGACCCAAGTGAATGAAATAAGAAATTAAAGAGGAGAAACAACAACTGATACCACAGAAATACAAAAAAATCATAAGAAAAAATTATGAACAGTTATATGCCAAAAAATTGGACAATGAAGAAGAAATGGGCAAGTTTCTAGAAAAGTACAGCCAGCCACAACTGAGCCAAGAAGAAACAGATAATTTGAACAGACTGATCACTAGAAGTGAAATAGAATCTATAATTAAAACAAAACAAAATAAACAAACAAACAAAAAACAACCCTGCAAACAGAAGTCCAGGACAGGATAGCTTCACTGAGGAATTCTATCAATCATACAAAGAAGAACTTATACCAACCCTTCTCAAACTCTTCCAAAAGACTGAAAAGGAGGGAATACTCCCAAATTCATTATGTGAGGCCACTATCACCCTGATACAAAATGAGACAGAGACACCACAAAAAAAAGAAAATTACAGGCCAGTATCTTTGATGAATATAGATGCAAAAATCCTCAACAAAATATGAGCAAACTGAAGCCAACAATATATAAAAAGGATCAGACACCATGATGAAGTTGGATTCAATCCAGGATGCTTCAACATAGACCAATCAATGTGATACACCACATTAACAAAAGGAAAGACAAAAACCCACGGTCATCTCAATAGATGCAGAAGGAGCATTTGATAAAATTCAACATCCATTCATTATAAAAACTCTCACCAAAGTGGGTATAGATGGAACATATCTCAACATAATAAAAGCTATTTATGACAAACCAATAGCCAACATTATACTCAACAGTGAACAGCTGAAAGCTGTCCTGCCAAATTCAGGATTCCAAGACAAGGATGCTCATTCTCACCAATTCTATTCAATGTAGTACTGGAAGCCCTAGCCACAGCAATTATATAAGAAAAAGAAATAAAAGGTATCCGAATTGGAAGGGAAGAGGTAAAATTGTCATTATACATAGATGACAAGACACTCTATATAGAAAACCCTAAAAACTCCACACAAAAACTATTACAAGTAATAAATGAATTCAGCAATGTAGCAGGATACAGATTAATACACAGAAATTTGTTGTTTCCTTACACTAGCCATGAAATATCAGAAAGAGAAAGTTAAAAGAAATCTCATTTAAAATTGCATCAAAAAATAAAATACTTAGGAATAAACCCAGTCAAGGCAGTGAAAGACCTATGCAGTAGACATATAAAACACTGATAAAGAAAGTTGAAGATGACTCACAGAAATGGAAAAATATCCCATGATCTTAGTTTGGAAGAATATTGTTAAAATGGCCAAGCTACCCAGAACAATCTACAGATTTAATGTGATCTCTACTAAATTACCCATGACATTTTTCACAGAATTAGAACAAATAATCCTAAAATTTATATAGAACCACAAAAGGCCCAGAATTGCCAAAGCAATCCTGAGAAAAAAGAACAAAACTAGAGGCATAAAACTCCCAGACTTCAGACAATACTACAAAGCTACTGTTATCAAAACAATATGATATTGGCAAAAAACAGACATATAGATTTATGGAAGAGAATAGAGAGCCCAGAAATAAACCCACACACCTATGGTTAATTAGTCTTTGAGAAAGGAGGCAAGATAAACAATTGAGAAGAGATACTCTCTTCAACAAGTGCTGTTAGGAAAGCTGGACAGCCACATATAATGAAATTAGAACACTCCCTCACACCATATACAAAAATAAACACAAAATTTAGGTTTAAAAATCTAAGACATGACACCAGAAAACTCCCAGAAGAAAACTTAGGCAAAACATTCTCAGACTAAATTGTAGCAATATTTTCTTAGATCAGGCAAAGCAAAAGAAATAAAAGCAAAAGTAACCAAATGGGATCTAATCAAACTTAGAAACTCTTGCACAGCAAAGGAAACCATAAACAAAACAAAAAGACAACCTACAAAAGGGGGAGAAAATATTTGCAAATGATGTGGCTGACAAAGGGTTAATTTCCAAAATACACAGACAGCTCATGCAGTTCAGTATTAAAGGTACAAACAACCCAATAAAAAATGGGCAGAAGTTCTAAAATAGACATTTCCCCAAAGAAGACATACAGATGGCCAACAGGCACCTGAGAAGATGCTCAAAATCACTAGTTATTAGAGAAATGCAAGTCAAAACTACAATGAGGTATCAACTCCCACTGATCAGAATGGCTATTATTAAAAAGTCTACAAATAATAAATCCTGGAGAAGGTGTGGAGAAAAGGGAATCCTCCTATACTGTTGATGGGAATGTAAATTAGTGCAGCCACTATGGAAAACAGTATTGAGTTTCCTTACAAAAAAAAAAAAAAAAAAAAAAAAAACCCTAAAAATAGAACTACCATATGATCCAGCAATCCCACTCCTAGGTATGTATCTGGAAAAGATGAAAACTTTAATTCAAAAAGATATATGCACCTCAATGTTCACAGCAGCACTATTTACAATAGCCAAGATATGGAAGCAATCTAAGTGTTCATCAACAGAGGAATGGATAAATAAGATGAATGGAATACTTCTCAGCCATAAAAGAATGAAATATTGCCATTTGCAGCAGCATGGATAGAGCTACCATACTAAGTGAAGTAAGTCAGACAGAGAAACACAACTATATGTTATCACTTATATGTAGAATCTAAGAAATAATATAAATGAGTTTATTTACAGAACAGACGCACAGAAAGAAAACAAACTTTTGGTTACCGTAAGGGAAAGTGATGGGTGGGCAAGAAATAAATAGGAGTTTGGGATTAACAGATACACAATACTATATATAAAATGTATAACCAAGAATTTACTGTATAGCTCAGGGAACTATATTCAATATTTTGTAATAACCTATAATAAAAACAAATCTGAAAAAAATATATAAATGAATTGCTTTTCTGTACACCTAAAACTAATACAACACTGTAAATCAACTACATGTCAACAACCAAAAAAAAATCTTTCAGTAATTGTCTAAGACAGCGGACTAGAAAGATCCTGATCTTATCTCCTCTCATGAACACACCAATATTACAGCTATCTGCAGAACAATGAAAAAGACCAGAAAAGATCTTCTATAACTAAAGACATAAAGAAGAAACCACAATGAGACAGGTAGGAGGGGTGGACTTGCAATATAATCAAGTCCCATAACCCTGGATGGGTGACCCACAAACTGGAGAATTATTATATTGCAGAGGTTCTCCAGAGCAGTGAGAGTTCTAAGCCTCATGTCAGGATCCCCAACCTGGAGTCCTGAACCCAAAAGGTGATCCCCCAGAGCATTTGGCTTTGATGACCAGTGGGGCTTAATTTTGGGAGCCCCAAAGGACAGGGGGAGATAGAGACTTCACTCTTATAGGGCACACACAAAATCTCACACACTCCAAGACCCAGTGTAAAGCAGTAACTTGATAGGAGCCTAGGCCACACCTACTTCCTGATCTTGGAGAGTCTCCCAGAGAGGTGGTGAGGGGCAGCTGTGGCTCACCCTGGGAATGTAAACACTAGTGGCGGCTACCTTTGAGAGCTTCTGCTACTGCATGGACACTGGTGCTGACAGATGCCATTGTGGAATTCTCCCTCTAGCTCATTAGCATCAAGACCTGACCCCACCCAACAGCCTGCAGGCACAAATGCTGGGACACTGCAGACCAGGCAAACAACTCAATGGGGACAGAACCACACCCATCAGAAGATGGGCTGCCTAATGTCTTCCTGAGCCCACAGCTACCTAGACATGCCTCTAGACATAGCCCTGCCCACCAGAGGGCCAGAACTCAACTCAACACACTAGTGGGCAAACAACAGATGCAAGAAAACCACAATCCAGAAGCCTGTGGGCCAGGCCTGCTCACAGTAGGCCAGACCCTCCCGTAATACCAGTTGGGCCCTTGCCCTGCCCACTAGCAGGCCAACACAAGCATTGGGACACCTGGTACCCTTCACCCAACTGTGTCAGGAACCTCCCCTCCCCACCCCCCAACAATCTGACACAAGCTCTGGAATCCTTGGGCTCTTTAACCATCCTCCAGGTCCTGGCTCTGCTTGTCAGTAGTCTGGTCCTAATTTCAGGATAAGCTTCACCCACCAGTGGGTAGGCAACTGCCCTGGAGTCTTCTGGACCCTGACTCCACCAACTAGTGAGACAGCACTACCCTGGAAGTCCCCGAGGTTCTGCAGTCAGCTGCTTCATGACCAGGCCCTGCCAACCAGCAGCTGGCAGCCTCTGAACAAGGCTGAGTTTGGCAACCAACTGGACTAGGTGCCAAACAAGAATACCAGACCATCCACATAGTCAGCCTGCCACAACAGGAGGACCCACACAACCCTCATAGGGGGAACCCCTAGAGCATATAGTTTGGGTGACAATGACACATAGGACACCTCCTATAGAAGGTCACTTCTCCAAGGTCAGGAAATGTAACTAACATACCAGATACATAAAAAATACAAAGAGCAACTTTGGCAAAATTAGGCTTCAGAGGAACATGTTCCAGATGAAGGAAAAAGGTAAAACCCCAGAAGAAGAACTAGGTGAAGTGGAGACGGGCAATCTATGCAGAAAGAGTTCAGAGTGATGACCATAAAGATGATCAAAGGACTCAGGAGGATAATGGACACACGGAATGAGATGCTAGAATTTTTTAACAAAGAGTTAGAAATTATAAAGAACAACCAAATAGAGATGAAGGGTACAATAACTGAAATGAAAAATACAGTAGAGGGAATCAATAGACTTAGTGATACAGAAGAATGGATCAGTTAACTGGAAGATAGAGTAGTGGAAATCACCACCACTTAACAGAAAAAAGAATGAAATGAAATGAGGACAGTTTAAGAGACTGCTGGGACGACACCAAGCTTGCTGATATTCACATTATAGGGGTCCCAGAAGGAGGAGAGAGAGAGAAAGGGCCTGAGAACATATTTGAAGACGTAACAGCTGAAAACTTCCCTCTCCTGAAGAAGGAAACAGTCACCCAAGTCCAGGAAGTGCAGAAGTCCATACACGATTAACCCACAGAGGAATACACCATGATACATTGTAATCAAAATGACAAAAAATAAAGTTAAAGAGAGAATGTTAACAGCAACAAGGGGAAAACAACAAATAATACACAAGGCAACTTCCATAAGCCTATCAGCTGATTTTTCAGCAGAAACTCTGCAGGTCAGAAGGGAGAAGCACAATATACTTAAAGTGATGAAAGAGAAAAACCCAGAACAAAGAATACTCTACCCAGGAAAGTTCTTGTTCTGATTTGATGGGGAAATCAAAAACTTTGCAGACAACAAAAGTTAAAAGAATTTAGCACCACCAAACCAGCTTTACACAAATGCTAAAGGAACTCCTCTAGCTGGAAAAGGCCAAAACTAGAAACCAGTAAATTACAAAATAGAAAAGCTCACTGGTAAAGGCAAACATACAATAAAGGTAGGAAATCATCTACCCACAAAGCTAGTAGGGAAGTTCAAAGACAAAAATAGTAAAATTATTTTTATCCACAATAGGCAGTTAAGAAATACACAAAACAATTAGACATAAAATATAATATCAAAAACAGTAATCGTGAGAAGAGGGGATTACAAATGCAGGGTCTATGCATTTGAAATTAAGAGATCAGCAATTTAAAACAAACATGCATAAATATAGACTCCTATACAAAAACCTCATGGTAACCACAGAACAAAAACCTATAACAGCTATACACACATAAAAGAAAAAGGAACCCACACATAAAACTAAAGATAGTCATCAAATCACAAGAGAAGAGAACAAAAGAACAAAGGGGGAAAAAGACCTGCAAAAATAAACCCAGGGACTTCCCTGGTGGTGCAGTGGTTAAGAAGCCACCTGCCAATGCAGGGGACATGGGGTTCGAGCCTTGGTCTGGGAAGATACCACGTGCAATGGAGCAACTAAGCCTGTGTGCCACAACTACTGAGCCTGTGCTTTAGAGCCTGCAAGTGACAATTATTGACCCCACATGCCACAACTACTGAAGGCTGTGTACCTAGAGCCTGTGCTCTGCAACAAAAAGAAGCCACTGCAATGAGAAGCCCGTGCACCACAACTAAGAGCAGCCCCAGCTAGCTGCAACTAGAGAATGCCTGCACATAGCAATGAAGACCCAACACAGCCAATCAATCAATCAATCAATCAATTAATTAATTAAAAAAATCCAAAACAGTGAACAAAATGGCAATAGGAACATACATATTGATAATTACCTTAAATGTAAATAGACTCAATACTCCAACCAAAAGATATAGACTGGTTGAATGGATACAAAAATAAGACCGATATATTTGCTGTCTAAAAGAAACTCACTTCAGATCTAGAGGTGCATACAGAATGAAAGTGAGGGGATGGAAAAAGGTATTCCACACAAATGGAAATGAAATGAAGGTTGGAGTAGCAATACTTATATCAGATAAAACAGACTTTAAAATAAAGACTGTCACAAGATACAAAGAAGGGCACTACATAATGATCAAAGAATCAATCCAAGAAGAAGATGTAACAATTGTAAATATATATGCACCCAACACAGGAGCACCTCAATATATAAGGCAAATATTAGAAGACATAAAAGGAGCAATTGACAGTAACACAATAATTGTGGGGGACTTTAACACCCCACTTACATCAATGGACAGATCATCTAGACAGAAAATCAGTAAGAAAACACTGGCTTTAAAAGACACATTAGAGCAGATGGACTTAATTGATACTTATAGAGCATTCCATCTGAAAGCGGGAGAATACACATTCTTTTCAAGTGCACATGCAATACTGTCTAGGATAGATCACAAGCTGGGTCACAAAGCAAGCCTCAGTAAATTTAAAACTGAAACCACATCCACAATCTTTTCCAACTACAAGGCTGTGGGGCTAGAAATCAACTATAAGGAAAAAAAACCTGCAAAAAACATAAACATGTAGAGGCTAAACAATACACTGCTAAACAATCAATGGATCACTAAGGAAATCAATGAATAAATTAAAAAATACCTAGAGACAAATGAAAACAAAAAGATGATGATCTAAAACTTATCAAATACAGCAAAAGCAGTTCTAAGAGGGCAGTTTATAGTGATACAAACTTACCTCAGGAAACAAGAAAAATCTCAAACAACCAACCTAAACTTACACCTAAAGGAACTAGGTAAAGAAGAACTAGATAAAAAAAAAAAATAATAAAAAAAAATAAAAAAAAAAAAAAGAACAAGCAAAACCCAAAATTAGTAGAAGGAAAGAAATTATAAAGATCAGAGCCCCAGAAGTCCTACTGGGGAGGGGTCTCAGAGGAGCCATACTCCTTCCTTCAGGATCACAGTCTTCTTGCAATGAAAAGATGTTAAACAAAATTCATGTTCTCCAGAGAATTTGTCCCTCATGGTTCACAGGGTAAATTTCTCAGGAGTAAGAACTATCCATGAAGCTTGCTGGCTATTCCAGAATGAGACAGTAGGAAAGAAAAAGTTCCTTCCATGGGGAGAAACCCCAGAGCCTTTGAGCTAGGGGAATCTGAGTGTTCTTGGGTCTGATGTGCTCTTTGCAGAGATTGGGAGAACAAAGGCCAGAGAGATGGGGAAGCCAGGCCACACCTGCTGGGAGTGAGTGGAGGGCAGCACTGGCCTTCAAATCCAGTTTTTTTTGATCTGAAAATTTAGGGCCCATCCTGTTACTTCACCTTTGTCCCTGTACTTGACAAGCAGATATCTGTGTAAGGGGAAACTCATCTGTGGGCTGAAGAGAGCCCAGAACTTATATCATGGCTCCTGGGGACTCCCTCTGTTTCTGCTGAGGAAAATTTCTCATTTTCCATTACTTCTAGGAGATGGGTTCTGTGAGAGGGTGCCAATATGCTAGCTGCTAGTGCTTCACAGAATGCAATCATCTCATTGAATTTATAAATTCTAAACCTACTTCCACTCGAGTCCTGGACCCTGTCCCCACAGGCACTCTTGGCTGATAAGAGTTTTGCTCCAGTTCTTCCAGAAAGCCCAGGTTTCTCTCAGCTGATGTGGGTGTTCAGCTGAGATGAATGAGCCATGTTGCTGTGAAGTATTCCCAGAACATGAGCCATGCCTCCCCCAGCCTGACAGACCACTCAGGGGCCTGAGGATTGGCCTGCCCAACCCAGAACATCTCATTTTGGGTTGATCTGGGTAAAAATGGCCTTGGAGAGAAGCAATTGCTCCTAAAATCATCCTCCATAAAGTGCCTCTGGTTTATCTTGCTTGAGGAGAGAAAGAAATGATTCTGGCCTATGGGTTTGATTGGGATGTTATAAGGAGCAGTGGTTCTCAGCCTGGCTGTGCAGTAGAATTACCTGGTGCCCCTCCACCCCCATTAGGATCTAATTGATTTGAGGGCCTAGACATGGTTATTTCTAAAAGTGCCACAAATGGCTTTAACACACAGCTAGGATTGGCACTCCTGAGCTGGAGGGAAAGGGAGAATGAACACTGAGGTCAGTGGATGGGACTGATTACGTTTGCCAAGTGGAGAAACTTTCTAGGGGGGAGTATGACTTGTCCATGGTTTGCATATGGTTGGCAAATTAAAGTCAAGTTTCAGTTGAGCAAAGATCTGGGGGCTTAATCTCTGCTGTTATGGAAGGAAATGGGGATAGAAGTGGTAATCTCTCCCAGCCACTCACCCAGATGTCATGGGCAGCAGAACAGGAGAAAGGCCAACTCCCAACCCAGGCTCCTGTGAGAAGATGGGGGAGGCAGCACCCAGCTCCCAACATGGTCTCCTCCCACCAAGTCCAACCTGCAAACCAGGTGTTGAGTGACTGTCTCCTTTGAACAGCCTTTCCTTTGAAAAGTGGGATAGTATAGTAATTGATCACATAGGCTCTGGAAGCACACTTTCTGGGTTAACTGAAGCTCCAGTGCTTCCCAGCTGTGTGAACCAGGGCACATTATATAACCTCTCTGTGCTTCAATTTCCACATCAGTAAACTGAGGATAATGAGAGCACATGCTCCAAGGGATTGGGAGGGTTAAATGAGTCAGTATGTGCATGCAAAGTGCTTAGCACTGTGCCTTGCCCCTCACACACACTTGTTCAACATTAGCTCTTGCTGTTAGGCCTGCAGGATCAACACTTCTGGTTGCAAGGGAGCAGAGTTTCTCTGCAAACAACTCTGTTCTACTGGTGCATAAGCAGTCTTTAATGCCAGGGTGGCACACCTATTACTGTTAGTACCCTCTTTTCTGTACCCTCAACCATCTGCTCTTGGATGCACCTTTGTAAATGAGCAGGACCCTATGGGGCCTTCCAAGGACAGATCCTCTCCCTACCCCCACCACCCCATGTCCTCCACCTGCCTCTTGTTTATAGGAAAACTTTAGCCTCCTAGGCCTTCCTCAAGTCCCAAAGACCAGATTTAATCTGAAAAATGAGAAAATAAAGGAACAAAGGAAAGCAATCAAGCAAGACAAAATAATAATAATTTAGCCATTAAACAAAGTCAAGGACCTTTAGTTCCTCCTCAAGGGCTACAGATAATGTCCTGAGCCACACCCTTTGAGCTGTTTGGCAGATACTGAAAGCCCCACCAGGTGGAAGAAGTTAACTGCATGCTGCCCACAAGCACATAGACCCCAGACCAGTTGGAACCAGAAGGTTGATGATGTTAATTTCCAATTACCTCACCACCAACCAATCAGAAGAATGTCCATGAGCTGACCACATCCCCCACAACTCTCTCCCTCACTGTCTTTAAAAGCCTTTCCTTGAAAGTCATCGGGGAGTTTGGGCCTTTTGAGCATTAGCTGCCCAGACTCCCTACTTGGTGTCCTGCAGTAAACGCCTCTCTTTCCTTCCTTACAACCTGTTGTCAATAGATTGGCTTTCTGCAGGTGGACCCACATTTGGTTCTGTAACACCTGGGCTTAGCTCCATCTACAACCTGCAGCCACTCTACCTGTGCTCAGCTCTCACCTGGACCTGGGTCCCATCTGTGTCTGGTTCTTGTCTGAGCCTGGTCCTGCTGTGCCCACGGACTTACCTGTCACCACCTTGGGCTTGTGTTTGAGAAGCATGCTCTTCTTAATAATCAAGGACAGGTATGTGATGGTGAACTTACTTCAGCAGGAAGGAGCTGTGGATTCCTGTGCGTGAAAAGGGGGGAGGCATGGATGAGCTGGGATGGTGATGTATTCACTCATTTAAGGGAACGTGCAGTGAGCAATCTGCAGCAATAGGTGGGGGCTGGCCTCTGAAAAGCAGCAAAGGAAACTACCGCAGAACCAGGTGAGTGAAAACTTTCCTACTCTCCTTGCCTTATCTTTCTCTCCCAGAGTGCCTACCCTAGGGAGGGCCGAAACTGCAGCTAGCAAGAGAAGGAGGAAGAGTAGGAGTGGTGAAGAGAAGAGAGGGAGAAGCCCACCCTTCTGTTATGGGCTGAATTATGTCCCTCCCCAAATTCATAAGTTGAAGCCCCAACCCCCAGTACCTAAGAATATGGCTATTTTTGGCGATAGGACCATTAAAGATGTGATTACATTAAAGTGAGTTGTTAGGGTGAATTCTAGTACAATGTGACTGGTGTCCTTATGAGACAAGGACATTTGGACACACAAAGAGACACCAGGGGTACAGGTGCATAGAGGAAAGGCCATATGAAGACACAGTGAGAAAGGGCCATCTGCAAGCCAGGGCGAGAGGCCTTAGGAGAAACCAAACCTGCAGATACCTTGACCTGTGAATTTCAGCCTCTAGAACTATAAGAAAGTAAATTTCTGTTGTTTAAGCCATCCAGTCTGGGGTGTTTTGTCATAGCAGCCCCAGCAAACTAATTCCCCAGCTGGATGCTTTCTAAGGATCCTGTCACTGAACATCTTGCAATTTCTTTTGTGTCCTCACTAAAAATGATTTAAAATTGTCCCTGGCCCTTGGGGAAGCCCTGAAGGGGAGACCCTGGTGCTAGGATGGGGGTGCTGGATTCTGGTGTGGCCAGCTGTCTACCACACAGGCTCAGGGCACAGGAAGTGTGGTAAGACAGATGCTTCCCTGGGAGCATGGCTCAGCCTGCTCTCTCATTTCATGGTTGCTCTGTTGAGCTGACTCCCCAAGTTAAGCAGCGATGTAGTTCATAGCCAGTGGTGGGTAGAGAGGGGACTCTGCCAGCCTGCCAGGCAGAGCCTGCTTTCTGCATCATGAATAAGGGGTCAGATCTGAAATTCTGTATTACTAACAGGCATTACTGCATAGTGAGTTCAAGTCAATTCGGCAGAGTGCTGGCTGCATGTTGAGCCGTCTGCTAGGCACATGCTGGCTAGGAGCTTGCCAAGAGATGTGGCCCAGCCTCCATCCCCAGCCTTTCTTCTTCTCTACATCCCAACCAAAGCACCTTGCATACCTGTATTAGTCAGGGCTCTTTCAGTCACAAGGGACAGAAAACCAATTCAAATTAGTATAAATAAATAGGAAGGTATTTATTAATTCATGTAACTAAAACGTTTTAAAGGGTGCAGGTGACTTAAGGATTCAAGGGATTAAGTGCAAATGTCAGTAATGTGGCTCTTTATTCTCTCTCTTCACAGCCTGCTTTCCTCTTTGTTGGCTTCATTCCCAGACAGACTTCCCTACATTAAGGCAAAGTGGTTCCCCAGCAGATCTTTTATCTGAAGGAGCCCTGATAGATTTGGCCAAGACTCTGATTGGCTCTTGTAGGATCATGTGCCCCTTTCTGAAATAATCATTATTACCATAAAGGGGGGTATTGTGATTGCCCAGGCCTGGATCATACGCAGCCTTATAGTGGGGGAAGGAGTTATCCACATGGAATGGGCTCCCACTTTTAAGGAAGGGTTCTGTTAGCAGAAGAAAAGAGAAAGAGAAAAGACTCAGGGCAAACAAAACTTATAGCCGGCACAGTCTGTTTCACAGCTAAATAGAACAGAATTGTTATTATTCCCAGACCCCTCCCTACATTTCCCTACCACCTTGACTCAGGCCTCCCTGCAAGGCTGTGCTGAAACAAAAATCAACATAGCATATGATGGCTATGATCAAACCTTACTGCCGTCCATAAGGGCAAGCTCAGTAAGTTCCAGGAAGTAGAACTAGTATAGACTTTCTTTGATCTCAATGGAATACAAATTAAAATGGATAAAACTAGAAGCAAAAATTCCCATTATTTAAATTTTTAAAAATAAAACCAAATTGTATTCTTCTGGGTTCTGTCCCAGCATGTAAGAGCTTGGAAGTTGCCACTTGATCCTAATAACAAGTAAAAAGATGAACAAACTGAAAAATAAACAACTCTCCCTAAATCTGTCAGAGAAGGGAGATCACAGGGCAAACCACTGCCCCCAAAATTGAATAAACAGAGAATCACAACTTACTAGAGCAGAACTCTCCATGGGAACAAGTACCAAGTTAGGAAAACCTAGACTGTAATCAACGATTGCTGAAGACTTAATGTGGACAACTCTGTGAGTTAGAAACTTCCACTCTGTGAAAGATACAAGAGAATAAGAGGGCAAGCCATAGACTGGGAAAAAATATTTGCAAAAATTATATCTCATAAAGGACTGATATCCAAAGTATGCGAAGAACTTTTAACACTCAACGATAAGGAAACAAACAACTTAATTAAAAAGTGGGCAAAAGACCTAAACAGACACCTCACCAAAAAAAGATGTACGGGTGGTAAATAAGCATATGAAAAGATGCTTCACATCATATGCCATTAGGGAAAAGCAAATTGAAACAACGAGGTACCACTACATACCAATTAGCATGGTCAAACTCCAGAACACTGACAATGCCACATGCTGGTGAGGATGTGGTGTAACAGGAACTCTCATTCACTGCTGGTGGTAATGTAAAATGGTACAGCCACTTTGGAAGACAGTTTGGGAGTTTCTTACTAAACTAACACACTCTTATCCGCATTGCATCCCATGTAAGTTGAAAGCAGATGTCTACTGTTAAGGACTGAATGTTTGTGTCCTCTCAAAATTCATGTATTGAAGCCCTAATCCCCAGTGTGACCGTATTTTGAGATAAGACCTTTGGGAGGTAATTAGTTTTAGATGAGGTCATGATGGTGGGGTTCTGATGATGGGATGAGTGCCCTTATAAGAAGAGACCAGGTCTCCACTGCTGAGGATTCAGCAAGAAGGCAGCTGTTTCCAAGCCAGAAAGGGGGCTCTTACCAGAACCTGACCATGCTAGCACCCTGATCATGGACTTCCAGCCTCCAGAACTGGGAAAAATAAATATCTGTTGTTTAAACCACCCAGTCTATGGTACTTTGTTATAGCAACCCTAGCTCACTAAGACATCCACATGAAAATCTGCAAACAAATGTTTATAGCAGCTTTATTCATAATTGCTAAGATGTGGAAGCAACCAAGACGTCCTCCAATAGGTGAATGGATAAACTGTGGTACATCCAGACAATGGAATATTATTCAGCGCTAAAAAGAAATGCGATGTCAACTCACTAAAAGACACAGATAAATCTTAAATGTGTCTCACTAAGTAAAAGAAGTCAACCTGTAAAGGCTACATAACCAAATGATTCTAACTATGTGACATTCTGGAAAGAGCAAAATTTACTCTATTTACTGTGGAGATAGTAAAAAGATTAGTGGTTGATTAGGTTGGTTAATAGTTCATCTTTTTTACTTCAAAGAAGCAGTTCTCAGATTTATTAATTTTTATTATTTTTCTAATCTAAAGGTTCACTAATTTTTAATGCATTTATTTATTAACTTATTCCTTGATAATTATAACTTAATCTTGATATTCTCAGATACAGAGCAAACTAAGAGGGTTCTATGATGTTACTTTGCTCTACTCTATGCAAATCATTTTGAAAATCTGGATGAAATAGATTATTTTGTAAGAGAGTACACATTCCCCAAACTTACCCCCAAATAGAACATGTAAACAGAAAAATTAATAAAGAACAGAGAGAAAATATTGTCAAACAACTACCAAAAATATCAGGAGACTCAGATGGCTTCACAGGAGAATTCCATAAAAATCTAAAAGGGTAGATAACAATAATGCTAGTTGTTATTCCAGAGCACAGAAAAAAATTTTTTACGACATAACACTGACACCAAACCCCAAAAAAATCACACAAAAAAGGAAAACTGCAAACCACTTTCACTTTTGATTATCAATGCAAAGAAATCCCAAATGAAGTATTAGCCACAAGAATATACCAGCAAATTAAAGGCATTTCAAATAAGTGATACAAATATGGATTATTTAATAAATAGAATTAGTACAATTGTTAGCTGTCTGGAAAAAATTAACTTGGATCTATACCTCATGTTTTGCATCAAAAGAAATTTCCAAAGGGATCAAATATTTAAATATAAAAATATTGTAGGAGACCACAAGATTTTTTTTTTTCATTTTTCAGAGTAGGGAAGTTCTTTCTCAGTATAACTGCAAACCCAGAATCCATAAGGCATATAAATTTAGGTACATATTTTTTTTAAAAGCTCAGTATGAAAGAAACACCATAAACAAAGTCTGAATATAAATTAGGAAAATTACAGATTATATCATAAATAAAAGCCTCAATATTTAAGAACCTCTACAAAGCCATAAGAAAAAACCCACAGCCCAACTGAAAAATGGATGAAGGATGTGAATAGATAATTCACAGAAGAGAAAATACAAATAGGTTTTAAACAAATAAAAAGATATTCAACTTCATTTATAAAAATTAAATGCAAATTAAACTACAATGAGCTACAATCTCTGCCTGTCAGACTGGCAAAGGCAATAAAGCTGGAAAACGTGGGGATGTAGTGAGGGTGGGAAGGAGCAGGCTCTGTCGCACTCTTACTAGTGGGGCTGTAAGTGGGTACAACTTCTCTGAAGAACACTAGCAACATCTTGCAAAAAATTACATAAGCCTTTGATCCAGCAAATCTACCTTTACGAACTTATCTTATAGATATACCTGCACATGTACAAGATGGCTCATGTTTAAGAGCATTAATTGCAATATTTAATCATTGTAAATGATTGTAAATGACCTAAATAACTATCAGTAGGGGATTGGTTTAATAAACTGTGGAACATCCACACTGAGGAATACTATCAGCTGTTAAAAAGGCACAGGGAAGAGCATATGGGAACTCTGCACCCTTTCCAATCTTTCTGCAAATCTGAAACTTCTCTGAAAGAAAGACAATAACAAAGAAAACCCCACGACCTCTGGACCACCCATGCCACGGGCTGTGTTATAAAGGAAGTAAAAGAACTATTACTGGGACTTCTCTGGTGGCGTAGTGGTTAAGAATCCGCCTGCCACTGCAGGGGACGTGGGTTCAATCCCTGGTCTGGGAAGATCCCATGCCATGGAGCAACTAAGCCCGTGCGCCACAACTACTGAGCCTGGGCTCTAGAACCCATGAGCCACAACTGTTGAGCCCACATGCCACAACTACTGAAGTCTGTGCGCCTAGAGCCAATCCTCTGCAACAAGAGAAGCAACCGCAATGAGAAGCCTGCACACCACAATGAAGAGTAGCCCCACTTGCCGCAACTAGAGAAAGCCTGTGTGCAGCAACGAAGACCCAATGCAGCCAATAAATAAATAAATTTATTTTAAAAAATTAATTATTAAAAAATTGATTAAAAAAAAGAAATATTACTATCCTCGAGGAACTTGAAATGTATACAAATAAAGCCCAATTCAATTCAAAAGGCTGATGGATAGATAGTATAGCTCTTTATCTCTGTAAGAAAGACAGACAGACATGAGGCAGCTTATCACATCTGATATGAAACAATGTTCAATAAATGAAGTGAAAAAAGCAGCATTTAGAACAGTATCTATGGTATGCTACATTGCTATATTATTTGTGGGAAAAAAAGGAAAAAACATATATTTGATTATAAATGCATAGAATATCTCTAAAATGGTATTTAAGAGCCTGTTAGGATTGATTGCCTCTGGGGAGGGAAACTGGTTAATAGGATGCAAAGACTATTCTGTTTTACTCCAAATCATTCTAAATATATGTTTTGTATTTTATACCTTGTCATGAGTTAATTATCCAGAATTTTTAAAAAAAATTAAATAATGCATTTCATGGAGGGAAGAGCTTGCTTTTAACTGGGATATTCAGGGAATGCTTCCTGGGAGAAGAGGCATCAGCTGGGTCTTAAAGGATGATGATGATGGCCAGAACGTCCTGGGCAAGGGGACTGCACAAGAAAAACATGGAGGTGGGAAGCTGGAAGAGGGAACTGGAGAGTCACACAATAGTTTTATTGAAATGTAATCTTTAGTAAAGTGACAGCTAAGGAGATATTTCTATAAGGATATGTTATGCAATATAATAGGGTACAGTGAGTGAAAATCAGGTCAAACATTGTACCATTTAGTAGCTCTGTGACCTCGGGAGTTATTTGCCTTCTGTTAAATGGACATAATGATAGAACCTCTTAGGGTTCTATGAAGACTAAGGTAGGTAGAGGGCTCAGGTGAGGCCTGGCAGCAGGAGATGCTAAGTGTCAGCTCCCATGTGACCAGAGGGCTCCTAATGCCAGATTTATTCTGTGGGCAATCAGAAGCCAGTGCAGGTTTTGGTTAGAGGAGTGACATTACCAGAGCTGAAATTTAGGAAAAATCACCTGGTCATCTGTGCAGGCTGAGTTGCAAGGGCATGAGATGGGAGTCAAAGAGACCAGGGAAGAGGCTCCTGACACAGTCTAGGTGAGAGAAGAGGAAAGTCTTAACCAGGTTGGTTCCATGATTAGGGAAGGACAGACTTGATAAGAACAATATGAACAGAGAAGAAGGTGCGCTGAAGAAAATTTGGGGTTTTAAATTTAAGTAACTCAGATGTGGGTGGCACCTCTAAAGAAACAGAATCATGAAGAAATGAGCATGATTAATAGAAAAGATGACTTTTTGGAGGTGTTTTAGTGTGTGAAGGAATCAGTATGAAGTTGGAGATGTGGGAAACTCCAGGAAAATGCTGAGATAAGAGATAATACTCGGGGTGATATTAAAATAGGATGTTTAGTTGCAAGAGAGAGAAGTCCAGCTTGAATTAGTTTAGGCAGAAAGTCTATTTATGTGTGGATCTGGGAAGCCTAAGGAAGGTAAGCATGGCTGGATCCAAGGGCTTAAACAGTGTCCTCAGGCCTCAGACACTGTTTATCTTTCTGCCCTTGTATGCAAGGCTTTAATTTCTTACAACCTCTCTGCATGAGGCAGCAAGATAACCACTGGAAACTCTATCAATTCCAATAGAAAGTTCCCTTTTTCCCTTTAATTATAAATTTTGCAGAAAAATTCTGGAGAAGGCTATATTTGGCTTGAATTAGATCACTTCTAAATACTAGAGAAAAGGCAGAAGAATCAGCAAAGAGTGGTGTCAAGGAAACTCCCAAGGAGGAGTAATCATTGATGTCAAATGCTGAGAGAAAACCTTGTAAAAAATGAATAAACTTTATTTAATATATATATGTATGTGTGTGTATGTGTATATATATACATACACACACATACATAAGTGTGTATGTGTGTGTGTATACACAGAGAGAGCAGAGAAAACATTTCTTCAAAGAAAAAAATTATGCAACATACACACATTGATCAATGTGAATATATCAGCTGGCTACCTATTGCTGTGTAAGAAATCACCCCAAGACTTAGGGGTTTAAAACAATATTTATGGAGATCAGCCAAGATGGTGGAGTAGAAAGATATTGAGCTCACCTCTTCTCATGAGCAGACCAAAATCACAGCTATCTACAGAACAACCATTGATGTAAAAGAGCAGAACCTACCATATAAGGTCTTCTTCTACAACTAAGGACATAAAAAAGGAACCACAAGGAGGCAATTAGGAGGGGTGGACTTGCGATATAATCAAGCCCCATACATGCAGGTGGGCAACCGACAAACTGGAAAGTAAATATATTGCAGAGGTTCTCCCACAGAAGTGACAGTTCTGAACCCCACATTGGGCTCCCCAGTCTCCAGATGAGCCTTCAAAGCATTTGGCTTTGAAGGCCAGCAGGGCTTAATTTCAGGAGCCCCACAGGACTGAAGGAAATAGAGACTTCACTCTAAAGGGTACACACAAAATCTCACTTGTTCCAGGGCCCAAGACAAAAGGCATAATTTGATAGAACCCTGGGACAGACATACCTGCTGGTCTTGGGGAATCTCCCAGAGAGGTGGGGGTGGCTGCAGCTCACCCTGGAGCAATAGATTTTGGCAGGAACCATATTTGGGGGCTCCTTCTACCATGTGGATATGCTACTAGTGGCTGCCACCCTGG
Source organism: Hippopotamus amphibius kiboko (assembly GCF_030028045.1). Classification (NCBI taxonomy): domain Eukaryota; kingdom Metazoa; phylum Chordata; class Mammalia; order Artiodactyla; family Hippopotamidae; genus Hippopotamus; species Hippopotamus amphibius. The sequence goes on along the minus strand of NC_080191.1, from coordinate 168,810,800 downwards.
AACCCTCCCTCTAGTTCATTAGTGCCAAGACTTGGCCCTGCCCAACAGCCTATAGGCACAAGTGCTGGGACACAACAGGCCAAACAACTAACTGGGTGGGGACACAGGCCCACCCATCAGCAGCCAGGCTGCCTAAAACTTCCTGAGCCCACAGCTACCTGTAGACATGCCTCTAGACACAGTCTTGCCAACCAGAGGGCAAAGATCCAGCTCCATCCACCAGAGGACAGGTATTGGCCTTGCCCTCCAGGAAGCCTGCACTAGCCTCTAGGCCAGACTTACCCACCAGGGGGAAGACACCAGATGCAAGAAAACCACAACCTCACAACCTGTGGATCCAGCCTGCACACAGCAGGCCAGATCCTACCTTGGGACCAGCTGGGCCCCAGCCCTGTCCACTAGCAGGCCAACACAAGCTTCAGGACATGCTGTACCCTGTACCCAGCTGTGTAGTGAACTGGTCTCCCTGCCCCCCACCAGTGATCTGACACTAGCTCTGGGATCCCTAGGCCCTGCAGCCAGAATTCAGGACACAGTGCTGTCTGTCAGTAGTCTGGCACTAACCCCAGGCCCTGGCTTCACCCACCAGTGGGCAAGCACAAGCCCCAGAGTCTTCTAGCCCCTGACTCTGCCCACCAGTGAGGCACCACTAGCCCAGGGCCACCTAGGGCTTTGCAGCCAGCTGCCTCATGGCCAGGTCCCACTAACCAGCAGTCAGCACCAACTGCACAAGGCACCACCTGGCAATCAACTGGGCTAGAGGCCAAACAAGCCTACTAGACCACCCACATAGTCAGCCCACTGCAATAGAAAGACCTATGTAGCTTTCATAGGGGGAACACCTAGAGCATACAGCTTGGGTGATGAGAGGGGAGTGGGCTACTGGGACACATAGGACATCTCTTACAGCAGGCCACTTCTCCAGGGTTGAGAAATGTAAATAAATTACCACATATATAAAAATACAAATAGCAACAGAGACAAAATGAGGTGACAGAGGAATGTATTCCAGATGAAGGAAAAAGATAAAACCCCAGAAGGAGAACTAAGTGAAGTGGAGACAGGCAATCTACCCAAGAAAGAGTTCAGAGTGATGATCATAAAGATGATCAAAGGACTCTGGAGAGTAATGGACACACGGAGTGAGAAGCTAGAAGTTTTTGATAAAGAGTTAGAAAACATACAGAACTACCGGAGATGAAGAGTACCATAACTGAAGTGAAAAGTACACTAGAAGGAATTGATAGTAAACTAAATGCTACAGGGGAATGGATCAGTGAGCTGGAAGACAGACCAGTGGAAATCACTGATGCTGAACACAAAAAATAAAAAAGAAAGAAAAGAAATGAAGACAGTTTAAGAAACATCTGAGACAAGATCAAGTGCACTAATATTCACATTATAGGGGTCCCAGAAGGAGAAGAGAGAAAGGGCCTGAGAACATATTTGAAGACAAAATAGCTGAAAACTTCCCTAACCTGGGAAAGGAAATAGTCACTCATGTCCAGGAAGCTCAGAGAGTCCCATACAGGATTAACCCAAAGAGGAACATACAAAGACATGTAATCAAAATGACAAACATTAAAGATACAGAGAGAATATTAAAAGCAACATGGGAAAGCAACTAAAAACATACAAAGGAACTCCCATAAGGCTATCAGCTGAACTCTGCAGGCCAAAAGGCAGTGGCAGAATATATTTAAAGTAATAAAATGGGAAAAACCTATAACCAAGAATACTCTGCCTAGCAAGGCTCTCCTTCAGATTTGATGGAGAAATCAGTAGCTTTACAGATAAGCAAGTTAAAAGAGTTCAGCACCACTAAATCAGATTTTCAACAAATGTTAGATGAAATTCTCTAGGCAAAAAAGAAAAGACCACAACTAGAAATAAAAAAAAATTATGAAATAAAAAGCTCACTAGTAAAAACAAATATATAATAAAGGTAGGAAATCATCCACCCACAAAAAGGAGGTTAAAAGATAAAAGTAGTAAAAATGGTCTATATCTACAATAAGCAGTCAAGAGATATACAAAACAATTAGATGTAAAATATGATAACAAGAATAGTCATTGTGAGGGGAGGAGAGTAAATGCAAGTTTTTTCAAAAATGCATTTGAAATGCATTTGAAATTAAGAGATCAGCAACTTAAAACAATTACATATATAACAGATTGCTATACCAAAAACCTCATGGTAATCACAAACCAAAAATCTGTAATAGATACACAAACACAAAAAAGAAAAAAGGAATCCATACATAACACTAAAGATAGTCATCAAATTACTAAAGAAGAGAACAAAAGAAGAAAGGGGGAAAAATCTACAAAAACAACTCCCAAGCAATTAACAAAATGGCAATAAGAACATACATGTCAATTATTACTTTAAATGTAAATGTAAATGAACTAAATACTCCAAACAAAAGACATAGAATGGCTGAATGGATATATAAACAAGGCCCATATATATGCTGCCTATGAGAGATTTACTTTAGATCTAGAGACACACACATTCTAGGCCACAAAACAAGCCTCAATAAATTTAAGAAAATTAAAATCAGTTTGCATGCAAACTGAAATCAAAAGAAGGCTGTAGTAACAATACTTACATCAGACAAAATGGACTTTAAAGTAAAGTCTGTTATAAGAGACAAAGAAGGATACTATGTAATGATCAAGGGATCAATCCTAGAAGCAGATATAACAATAAATTGGTGTAAATACATATGCACCAAACATTGGAGCACCTATGTATATATAAGGCAAAGATTAACAAACAAGAGGAGAAATTGACAGTAGCACTATATTAATGGGGGACTTTAACACCCCACTTAAATCAATGGACAGATCATCCAGACAGAAAATCAGTAGGGAAACACTGCCCTTAAATAACACATTAGATCAGATGGATTTAATTTTTAAAAATATTTTATTATTTATTTGGCTGTGCCAGGTCTTAGTTGTGGCACATAGGATCTTCATTGCTGCATCTGGGATCTTTGTTGAGGCATGCAGGATATTTTTTTTTTTTTTTTAGTTGTGGTATTCAGGATCTTTAGTTGCAGCATGTGGGATCTAGTTCCCTGACCAGGGATCAAACTCAGGGCCCCCGAATTGGGAGTGTGGAGTGTTAACCACTGGACCACTAGGGAAGTCTCCAGATGGACTTAATTGATAAAGAACATTTCATCCTAAAGCATCAGAATACACATTCTTTTCAAATGCACATGGACCATTCTCTATCTTCAATCACATTCTAGGCCACAAAACAAGCCCCAATAAATTTAAGAAAATTAAAATTATAGCAAGCATTTTTTCTGACAATAATGCCATGAGACTAGAAATCAACTACAAAAAAAAAAAACAAAAAAAAAAAACAAAAAAAAAAACCCTGCAAAAACCACAAACACGTGGAGGCTAAACAATATGCTAGTGAACAACCAATGGATCACTGAAGAAATCAAAGAGTAAATTAAAAAATGCCTAGAGAGAAATGAAAATGAAAATATGATGATCCCAAGCCTATGGGACACAGCAAAAGAAGTTCTAAGAGGGAGTTTGTAGCAATACAAGCTTATCTTATTAAACAAGAAAAATCTCAGGTAACCAATCTAACCTTACAACTAAAGAAACCAGAGAAAAAAGGACAAGCAAAACCCCGAGCAAGCAGAAGGAAAGAAATGATAAAGGTCAGAGCAGAGGTAAATGAAATAGAGACAAATAACAATAGAAAAGATCAATGAAACTAAAAGCTGGTTCTTTGAAAAGATAAACAAAATTGATAAACCTTTAGCCTGATTTATCAAGAAAAAAAGAGAGAGGGCCCAAATCAATCAGATCAGAAATGAAAAAGAGGAAGTTACAACTGACACTGCAGAAATACAAAAGATTATGAGACTACTATGAACAATTATATGCCAATAAAATGGACAACTTAGAAGAAATGGACAAATCTTAGAAATGTACAATCTCCCAAGACTGAACTAGGAAGAAATAGAAAATCTGAACAGTCTAATGAATGAATCAGTAATTAAAAAACTCCCCAAAAGCAATAGTCCAGGAGCAGATGGCTTCACAGGTGAATTCTACCAAACATTTAGGGAAAAGTTAACACCTATCCTTCTCAAACTATTCCAAAAAATTGCAGAGGAAAGAACACTTTCAAACTCATTCTATGAGGCCAGCATCACTAATACCAAAAGCAAAGATACCATGAAGAAAGAAAAATACAGGCCAATATCACTGATAAATATGGATGTAAAAATCCTCAACAAAGTACTAGCAAATAAAATCCAACAATGCATTAAAAGAATCATACACCATGCCAAGTGGAATTTATCACAGGGATACAAAGATTTTTCAAGATCAATGTGATACACTGCATTAACAAATTGAAGAATAAAAGCCATATGATCATCTCAATAGATGTAGAAAAAGCTTTTGATAAAATTCAACATCAATTTATAATAAAAACTCTCCAGAATGCAGGCATAGAGGGAACACCATAAAGCCTATATATGACAAACCCACTGCTAATATCATACTCAATGGTGAAATGCTGAAAGCATTCCTTTAAGATCAGGAAAAAGACAAGGATGCCCACTTTTGCCACTTTAATTCAACATTTTTTTGGAACCCCTAGCCACAAGATCTGACAAGAAAAAGAAATAAAAGGAATCCAAACTGGAAAGGAAGAAGCTGACAAGATACTATACATAGAAAATCCTAAAGACACTCCCAGAAAACTACTAGCACTCATCAACGAATTCAGTAAAGTTGCAGGATACAAAATAAAAATACAGAAATCTCTTGAATTTCTTTAAACTAACAACCAAATATCAGAAAGAAAAATTAAGAAAACAATCCCATTTACCATCACATCAAAAAGAATAAAATACCTAGGAGTAAACCTACCTAAGGAGGCAAAAGACCTGTACTCAAATAATTATAAGACACTGATGAAAGAAATTAAAGATAACACAAATAGATGGAATGGTGTACCATGTTCTTGGATTGAAAGAATTAATATTATTAAAATGACCATACTACCTAAGGCAATATACAGATCCAATGCGATCCCTAAAAAAATACCAATGGCATTTTTCACAGAACTACTGATAGAAAAAATAATTTTAAATTTTGTATGGAAACACAAGACTCCAAATAGCCAAAACAATCTTGAGAAAGAAGAACAGAGTTTAGGGAATCACACGCCTGGACTACAAAGCTACAGTAATCAAAACAGCATGGTATAGGCACACAACCAGACACACAGATCAATAGGATAGAGAGCCCAGAAATAAACCATGCACTTATAGTCAATTAATCTACTAAAAAGGAGGCAAGAATATACAATGGAGAAAAGACAGTCTTTTCAATAAGTGCTGCTGGGAAAACTGGACAGCTACATGTAAAAGAATGAATTAGAACATTCTCTAACACCATATACAAAAAAATAAAAATAAAAAACAAACCAACCCCCCCACATTTAAATATTTATATGTAAGACCAGATAATGTACATAGGCAGAACACTTTAAGATAAATCATGACAATACTTTTTTGAGTTCGTCTCCTAAAGCAAATGAACTAAAAGCAAAAATAAACAATTGGAACCTAGCTAAACTTAAAAGCTTTTGTGCAGCAAAGGAAATTATTAACAGAACAAAAAGACAACCTACTGAATGAGAACAGATACTTGCAAATAATAGAACTGATAACAGATTAATGTACAACATACATAAACAGATCATACAACTCAACAATTCAACATCAAAAAACCAACAGCCTGATTTAAAAAAGGGTAGAAGAACTGAATAGATATTTTTCCAAAAAGGAAATGCCAATGGCTAACAGGCACATGGAAAGAGGATCAACATCACTAATCATCAGGGAAATGCAAATCAAAACCACAAGCAGATGTCACCCCACACCTGTCAGAATGGCTGTCCTCAAAATGGACACAAATAACAAATGTTGGTGAGGATGTGGAGAAAAAGGAACTCTTGTATATTGCCGGTGGGAATGTAAATTGGTGCAGCCACTGTGGAAAACAGTGTATTCTCAAAAAACTAAAAATAGAACTACCACATATTCCAGTAATTCTACTCCTGTGTATATATCTGAAAAAACCAAAAATGCTAACCTGGAAAGATACCTGCACCCCAATTTTCATAGCAGCATTATTTACAATTGCCAAGATATGGAAGCAACCTGTGTCCATCAACAGATGAATGGATAAAGGAGTGGTATATATATACAATGGAAGACTACACAGCCAAAAGAACAAACTTTTTCCATTTGCAACAACACAGATGGATTTGGAGGGTATTACACTAAGTGAAATAAGTCACAGAGATAAAAACAAATACTGTATGATGTCACTTGTATGTGCAATCTAAAATATACAATAAACTCGTAAATACAACAAAAAAGAAGCAGACTCACAGATGTAGAGAACAAACTAGTGGTTACCAGTGGGGAGAGGGAACAGGAGAGGGGCAATATAAGCGTAGGGAAGTAAGAGTCACAAACTATTATGTATAAAATAAGCTACAAGGATATATTGTACAACATGGGAATATAGCCAATATTTTATAATAACTATAATGGAGTATAACCTTTAAAAATTGTGAATCACTATATCATACACCTGTAACATATAATATTGTACAGCAACTATACTTCAACAAAAATATCAAATACATTTTTTTAAAAAACCAATATTTATTATCACAGTTTTTGTGGACCAGCAACCTGGGTGCAGCTTAGCTGCGCCCTCTGTCTCAGAGTCACTTACAAGGCTGCAATTACGGTGTTGGCTGAAGTTGTGGTCTCATATGAAGGCTCAGCTTGGGAAAGATCCACTTCTAAGCTTATTCATGTGACAACTGGCAGTATTCAGTTCCTCACTGTGCGTTGGTTAGAGGCTACCCTCAGTTTTTTGCCATGTGGGCCTTAAAACATGTCATTTGACTTTCATAAGAGTGAGCAAATGAGAGAGAGAGAAAGAATAAATCAGTCTTTTACAATCTTAACTTGAAAGTGACATCACATCACTTTTTCTATTCATTAGAAGCAAGTCACTAGGTACAGTCTACACTATAGAAGAGAGGATTATACAAAGCCATGAATACTAGAAGAATGGGATCATTGGAAGTCTGTTAGAAGCTCCCTACCACACTGAATCATTAGGAAATACACAATGCATTTGAAAATGTAGAAACCTTGGAGGCCACATTTTCTAGTAACAAAGCAATATGGCTAGAAAATAAATAATTTGTAAAGTAAAACTACAATACCAAGAAACTATATATAAAACCCAAGGGGTGCAACCAAACCTATACTTGGAGGAAATTTTATAGCATTAATTGGTAATGATATTTAATAAAAAATAAAAATAAATGGACCCCACCTTCACCTTAGGAGGCTATTCTTCCTCTACTACCCAACAAACAGACCTAAGGAAAGCCACAAAAACAAATGCAGAAATCAACAAACTGGAAAATAATAAAATTAATAAACAATTCAAGTGCTCATTTGAAAAAAAAAACAATAAAATTGGCAAATCTCTAATAGAGTTAACCAAGAAAATAAGGGAAGACATATCTAACATTAGATTTGAGAAAGGGAATAAACCCACATGAACAAAGGACATTGTTTTCAAGTGAAAGAGAACATTGTGCAGTACATTTGCTGATAGATCTGAAAATCTTCAGAAAATAAATGTTATTATAGAAAAAGAATCAGAAGAGTCAAACAGATTTCAAAGAACAACTCCATGGGTGAATTATGCCAAAACTTTAAAGCACAATTCACAAGCCATTTATTCCAGAGTTTAGAAAAACATCTCATTTAATTCTACAAAGATAGCGTCACCCTGGTACCCAAATCTTGATCATCAGTTCATCTTCTTAAGCAAAGCTCTCTCCTCCGAACTTTGGTTTCCTGTCCCACTTGTTCTCTGACTACAGTGACTTTCCCCCATCCTGTGCTGCTAGTGGGGAAGGATGCTACAGAGTCAGCAGCTACAGAAACCTGTTCTCTCTTCAGAATCTCCTGTGTCTGTCCTGCAGCTCAGGCAGGAGAATTTGGAAGGTTCAGACAAGAGCTGGGGATTTCTGCTGCCTGGAGTACCTTTTCCCACTTTCTCTAACAGAACTGTGATTGACTGCAGCTTAGCTGGCCTCTGTAAGACCCTCCGGCTCTGCTGTAGAGTTAGGAACACTACAGGTAGATTCTCCACTCTGGTCAGAAAAGGCTTTTTAATGTGTTTACACCCCAATGCTTTAAAAAATAAATTGGAGTTCTCACAAGAAAAGGTATCTTTCAAGTAAGCTGGAGGGATAAGTAGAGAAAATTGAGACTGAGGAAAAGAGGAAGAAAGTAAGCTAAAACAATAAGTATTAGTATTTTTCTCCAGGTTTAGAGATTTGAGATTTAACTGACATATAACATTGTGTAAATTTAAGGTGTACAATATGTTGATTTGATACACATATATTGCAAAATGATTACTACCAAAGCTTTAGCCAACACCCCAATCATGTCACATTATTACCATCACTTTTTTGTGGTAAGGACATTTAAGACATACTCCCTTAGCAGCTTTCAAGTATATAATACAGTATTGTTAACTATAATCACTATGCTGTACATTAGACCCCCAGAACTTATTTATTTTAAATCTGGAAATTTGTACTCTTTTTAAAAAACTTTATTTTTATTTGTTGGCTGTGTTGGGTCTTCCTTACTGCGTGTGGGCTTTCTCTAGTTGTGGTGAGCGGGGGCTACTCTTCATTGTGGTGTGCAGGCTTCTCATTGCAGTGGCTTCTCTTGTTGTGGAGCACGGGCTCTAGGCTCACAGGCTTCAGCAGTTGTGGCACATGGGCTCATTAGTTGTAGCTCATGGGCTTAGTTGCTCCATGGCATGTGGAATCTTCCCGGACGAGGGATCGAACCTGTGTTTCCTGCATTGGCAGGTGGGTTCTTAACCACTGTGCTACTAGGGAAGCCCTGGAAATTTGTACTCTTTGACCAACATCTCCCCATTTCCCCCACCCCTCAGCCCCTGGTAACTCTACTCTCTGTCTCTGAGTTTGGCTTCTTTAGATTCCATATATATGTGATATTATACACATATTATCTATCTGGCTTATTTCACTTAGCATAACTGCCTCAAGTCTCATCCGTGTTGTCACAAATGGCAGGATTTCTTTCTCTCTCATGGTTCTCCACTGTGTATGGGTACACAGCATCTCTTTTAGCCATTCAGCTGCTGATGGACATGTAGGCTGTTTCCATACCTTGGCTACTGTGAATAATGCTGCAATGAGCTTGGAAGTTCAGGTACCTCTTTGAGATCCTGTTTTCATTTCCTTTGGAAATATTGTATATGCAGAAGTGGGATTGCTGGATCAAATGGTAGTTCTATTTTTAATTTTTTGAGGAACCTCCATCCCATTTCACATAGTGGCCATACCAATTTACATTCCCACCAACAGTACACAAGTGTTTTCTTTTCTCCACATTCTTGCCAATACTTGTTACCTCTTGTCTTTTTGATGATCGTAATTTTAATACATGTGAGGTGATATCTCGTGGTTTCGATTTGCATTTCTTTGATGATTAGTAACAATGACCACCTTTTCATGTACCTATTGGCCATTTGTACATCTTCTTCAGAAAATTTATATTCGGCTCCTCTGTCCAATTAGGATTATTTCCTAAGTTGTATGAGCTCTTTATATATTTTGGATATCAGATATATGATTTACAAATATTTTCTCCCACTCCATAGGTTGCCTTTTCACTTTGTTGATTGTTCCTTTTGCTGTGCAGAAGGTTTTTTTAACTTGATGTAGTCCTACTTATTTATTTTTTCTCTTTTTGCTTGTGCTTTTGGTGTTATATCCCCCCCAAAAAATCATTACCAAGACCAATGTCAAGGAAATTTCCCCCTATGTTTTCTTCTAGGAGTTTTATGGGTTAGCTCTTATGTTTAAGTCTTTAATCCACTCTAATTTTTGTGAATGGTGTTAGATAAGTGTTCAATTTCATTCTTCTGTATATGGTTATCCAGTTTTCCCAATACCATTTGTTGAAGAGACTATCCTTTCTCTGTTGAGTATTCTTGGCTACTTTGTCAAATAGTAGTTGACTGTATACATTAGGGTTTATTTCTGGGCTTCCTATTCTGTTCCATGAGTCTATGTGTTTATCTTTATGCCAGTACCATATTGTTTTAATCATTATAGCTTTAGATTGAAATCAGGACATGTGGTGCCAATAGCTTTGCTCCTCTTTCTCAGAATTTCTTTGGCTATTTGAGATCTTTTGTGATCCAATACATATTTCAGAATTGCTTTTACTATTTCTGTAAAAATAAATGCCACTGGAATTTTGATACATATTTCATTGAATCTATACATAGTTTCGGCTACTGTGGACACTTTAGCAATATTAATTTTTCTGGTCTATGAATGTGGGATATCGTTCCTTTTGTTTGTGTCTTCAATTTCTTTCATCAAAGTCTTATAGTTTTAAGTATACAGATCTTTCACCTCCTTGGTTAAATTTATTTGTAACCATTTTATTGTTTTTGATGCTATTGTGAATGGGATTGCTTTCTTTCTTTTCCTTTTTCAGATGTTTCATTGTTAGTGTTAGAAGTGCAACTGATTTCTGTGTGTTGATTTTGTATCCTAAAACTTTACTGAATTCACTGATTCATTCTAACAGTTTTTTGATGGAGTCTTTAGGATTTTTCTATATATAAGATTATATCACCTGCAAATAAAGGTAATTTTACTTCTTCCTCTCTGATTTGGATGTCTTACTATACATCACTATTAAAATGGATCATATGGTTTGGTTCTAAGCTTCTTGGCAGCCAGTATAAAAAATAAAACATGGAATGTTATGTAAAATATGTAAACATATTTTCTTAGGAGAAGAGACACTTGCTGGCACTAAATTCTAAAATTATTTTTCACCTAGCATTTATATAAGGAGAAAGGGGGCATTTATTAGACTAATTCTTCAAAAAAAAAAACCCTCCGTAATAAATGTAGGAAATTAATTCCAGATGTTTCTTATAATGACTGTCAAGAAAAGCCCAGAACAAGACATTAAAACACAGCCTAGTAAAGGGGATTCTGCAGGAGGCTGAATTCCTGTGATTCAAGTAGGAAAAGCCAAGACAATAATTGGTCATTGGGAGAGTGAGCATTTTCTGTAGAGTGTTGGGGTGGAAGCCATTTTCAGGAGTTAAGGTACAACTCAGAAGCAAGGAAGTGGAGACAGCAGACATTGAATCTGTAGTCAAGGAAGTTGGTGAAGGTATGGTGAAAACCTTCTAGTGAATTTCCAGTTCTTTTTTTCCTTGAAACTTTTCTTTCACCCTTAGAGTTAGAAGGAGGTTATCACTTCTCCTGCTGCAGCAAGTGAAGAAGAACTTGTGCTGAGAAGGGGGAGACACAAGATTAAAGTAGTCTGCTTTTCTGTGTCCCCCACATGGAAGACAGTTCCCCTGGATAATCACTTTAACCTGTAGTGGACATTGCCTGAGTGAGGAAAAATAAGCCAAACCTTTGTTATGGTAGAGTTGGGGCTGTTTGTTACAGCAGCATAACCTAGCCTGACCTAATTAATACAAGAAGACTGAGGCAAGAGAAATGAGAAGTGCAGCAGGGTGAAGAGAGGCTACCTTTATTTATATTATATTATATTATATTATATTATATTATATTATATTATATTATATTATATTATACTATATATAATGGATTTATTTCTATCTTTTTTTTATTGGAATATAATTGCTTTACACTCTTGTACCAGTTTTTGAGGTACACCAAGGTCAATCATCTGTATTTATACACATATCCCCATATCGCCTCTCTCCCTTGACTCCCCGCCACCCTCCCCATCCCAGTTCTCTAAGGCATCATCCATCATCGAGTTGAACTCCCTTTGTTATACAGCAACTTCCCACTGACTATCTATTTTACAGTTGGTAGTACATATATGTCTATGCTACTCTCTCACTTTGTCTCAGCTTCCCCTTCACCCCCCGCTCCCCCAAACCTCAAGTTCTCCAGTCCATTCTCTGCATCTGCATCCTTATTCTTGTCTTGTCACTGAGTTCATCAGCACCATTTTTAGATTCCGTATATATGAGTTAGCATACTATATTTGTCTTTCTCTTTCTGACTTACTTCACTCTGTATGACAGACTCTAGGTCTATCCACCTCACTACATATAGCTCCATCTTGTTCCTTTTTATAGCTGAGTAATATTCCATTGTATGTATATGCCACATCTTCTTTATCCATTCATTTGTTGATGGGCATTTAAGTTGCTTCCATGTCCTGGCTATTGTAAATAGTGCTGCAATGAACATTATGGTACATGTTTCTTTTTGGATTATGGTTTTCTCTGGGTATATGCCCAGTAGTGGGATTACTGGATCATATGGTAGTTCTATTTTGAGTTTTTTAAGGAACCTCCATACTGTTTTCCATAGTGGCTGTACCAACTTACATTCCCACCAACAGTGCAGGGAAGTTCCCTTTTCTCCACATCTTCTCCAACATTTGTTGTTTCTAGATTTTGTGATGATGGCCATTCTGATTGGTGTGAGGTGATACCTCATTGTGGCTTTGACTTGCATTTCTCTAATAATTAGTGATGTTGAACATCTTTTCACGTGTTTGTTGGCCATCTGTATGTCTTCTTTGGAGAAATGTCTATTTAGGTCTTCCACCCATTTGTGGATTGGGTTATTTGCTTTTTTGGTATTAAGCTGCATGAGCTGCTTGTATATTTTGGAGATCAATCCTTTGTCCATTGTTTCACTGGCAACTACTTTTTCCCATTCTGAGGGTTGCCTTCTAGTCATGTTTATGGTTTCTTTCACTGTGCAAAAGCTTTTAAGTTTCATTAGGTTCCATTTGTTTATTCTTGATTTTATTTCCATTATTCAAGGAGGTGGGTCGAAAAGGATCTTGCTTTGATGTATGTCACAGAGTGCTCTGCCTATGTTTTCCTCTAGGAGTTTTATAGTATCTGGCCTTCATTTAGGTCTTTAATCCATTTTGAGTTTATTTTTGTGTATGGTGTATAGAAGTGTTCTAATTTCCTTCTTTTACATGTTGCTGTCCAATTTTCCCAGCACCACTTAAAGAGGCTGTCTTTTTTCCATTGTATATTCTTGCTTCCTTTGTCAAAGATAAGGTGCCCATATGTGCTTGGGCTTACCTCTGAGTTCTCTATTCTATTCCATTGATCTTCCTTTCTATTTTTGTGCCAGTACCATACTGTCTTGATCACTATGGTCTTGTAGTATGGTTTGAAGTCAGGAAGCCTGATTCCACCAACTCCATTTTTCCTTCTCAAGATTGCTTTGGCTATTCGGGGTCTTTTGCATTTCCATGCAAATCGTAAGATTTCTTGCTCTAGTTCTGTGAAGAATGCCATTGGTAATTTGATCGGGATTGCATTGAATCTGTAAATTGGTTTGGGTAGTACAATCATTTTCACTATGTTGATTCTTCCAATCCAGGAACATGGTATGTCCCTCCATCTGTTTGTGTCGTCTTTGATTTCTTTCATCAGTGTCTTAAAGTTTTCTGCATACAGATCTTTTGCCTCCTTAGGCAGGTTTATTCCTAGGTATTTTATTCTTTTTGTTACAATGGTAAATAGGAGAGTTTCCTTAATTTCTCTTTCTGCTTTTCCATTGTTAGTGTATAGGAATGCAAGAGATTTCTGTGCATTAATTTTGTGTCCTGCTACTTTACGAAATTCATCAATTAGTGCTAGCAGTTTTCTGGTAGAGTCTTTAGGGTTTTCTATGTATAATATCATGTCATCTGCAAAGAGTGACAATTTTGCTTCTTCTTTTCCAATTTGGATTCCTTTTATTTCTTTTTCTTCTCTGATTGCTGTGGCTAAAACTTCCAAAACTATGTTGAATAATAATGGTGAGAGGGGACACCCTTGTCTTGTTGCTGTTCTAAGAGGGAATTCTTTCAGCTTTTCCCCATTTAGAACAATGTTGGCTTTTTGTTTCTCATATATGGCTTTTATTAGGTTGAGGTAATTTCCTTCTATGTCTATTTTCTGGAGAGCTTTTATCATAAATGGATGTTGAATTTTGTCAAAAGCTTTTTCTGCATCTATTGAGATTATCATATGGCTTTTATCCTTCAGTTTGTTGATATGATGTATCACGTTGATTGATTTGCGTATATTGAAGAATCCTTGCATCCCAGGGATAAACCCCACTTGATCATGGTGTATGATTTTTTTTAAATGTGCTGTTGGATTCTGTTAGCTAGATTTTGTTGAGGATTTTTGCATCTATATTCATCAGTGATATTGGTCTATAATTTTCTTTTTTTGTGACATCTTTGCCTGGTTTTGGTATCAGGGTGATGGTGGCCTTGTAGAATGAGTTTGGGAGTGTTCCTCCTTCTGCTGTATTTTGGAAGAGTTTGAGAAGGATAGATGTTAGCTCTTCTCTAAATGTTTGATAGAATTCGCCTATGAATCCATCTGGCCCTGGGCTTTTGTTTGTTGGGAGATTTTTAATCACCGGAGAGGCTACCTTTAAATATAAGGAACACTTGAACATATTTATAGGTTGAGTAGAATGACCCAGAAGAGGTGGAGATGTTGAAGCTACAGAAAAGAGAGGACCTGCCTGACCATTCAAGTTTAATACATGACAGAAGTTGTGTGATTTCCAGCAAAAGAGGAAGATTTATGGTGTCCAATATGGCAACATAGGAGGCCCCTGAACTCATCTCTTACCATGGACACATGAATCTACAGCTACACATGAAACAACTCCTTTTGAAGCAAATCTGGAAGCTACCTGAGCAACTCCTACGCAATTTGGCAAATTAGAAAATACCCTCATCGAAGTAGGTAGCAAAAGCTGAGACACACTCTCACCATAAACCCCACCCTGGCACAGAAAGAGGAAGGTTTACATTGGGTCAAGAAGAGAGATACTTCTTCCTTGAGCACAAAGGGAAGGAAACGATGAGCCATGAGAGAGTCGGAAGGAAGGAGGCTAACAGCTTTTGTCTGGT
This sequence comes from Hippopotamus amphibius kiboko, assembly GCF_030028045.1. Classification (NCBI taxonomy): domain Eukaryota; kingdom Metazoa; phylum Chordata; class Mammalia; order Artiodactyla; family Hippopotamidae; genus Hippopotamus; species Hippopotamus amphibius. Next base: position 168,795,696 of record NC_080191.1, on the reverse strand, counting down.
AGTCTTGACTTCCTCAATAAATGTAGAGATGAGGATGCCTGGTGAGAGGTGGGAAGGGGTGGTGGGACAGGATTTGAGACAAAGGGGAAAGGTTTGGGGAACTCCCAAGAGGTGAATCATGGGGTGGTGAGGAAGTGGAGGTGCCTACTACAATAGCTCAGCATGAAAAGCTGGTTTTTGAAAAGCTGTGACCTTCCCTGGGAAATCTCTGTCTCCTCATAGTGGGGAAAAGATAGTCCCATTAGCCTTCCCAGGGGAAAGGCAAGCTCCCCATCACTGAAGCTATTGAAGCAGAGCTTGTGTAAATCTATCCCTGAACTGGATGGGCTAAATAACATTTACATTCCGTGTCAACCTTGAGATTTTATGATTCTGTAATTCTAGGTATTGTAAGTAAGTTAACAAAATCAAATTACTTCTAGCCTATGCAAATTATAGTGACCTGCCTTTCAGCTTCCCCATGGGAATGGATTAACAATGCTGTGTGCTTAGAATAGATTATGTGATTCTTGCACTCTCATTCCAGGTCAGTTCTCCCAAGTATCAGATAATCATCATGGAGCAGATGTACCATCGTGCTGACTGATGAGTTAGCACAGTATTCATCTCTCTTGAGCAGGCATGATGGAATGACTGGAAATGGAGTATCACTTCGATATATACTCTTTTGGTTTGCTGGTGACTTTGGGCATTTTCTATTCCTAAACTCAGCATTTCCCCTGCTGACTCTGGGTTATCAAAGTTTTGTTCTCTTTAGAGAATTTGAGTTAATGCTTATATCTTGGAAGCAGCTTTTGAGGCAGCAGGTGATATAGGAGTGTCCTATGTGGTTCTAGCTCTGAAGGAACCACACATTTCAGACTGATGGCAGGATCTCCATATGAGTACTGGGTCCCTCATATGTCCTGGAATAATAGGGAGAAAACAAAGACTGTTCCAACACTACAATGCTTGCTTCATATTGGGACAGAGCTATATATTCCCAGTCTGGATCAAAGGAAAGAGGAACCTTTTGAACAAGGCTCATTATATAAAAATCACAAAACCATTGAATGCTTTGCAAGTCTAATCTAGTTTTACTGGGTCCCCCCAACCACTTCCATCACCATAACATCTATTCAATGACCAGCAACAGATGTATTTTTGAGAGAAATGGGAGGCATTAACTTGTCAACATGACCTCTGGCACCAGTCTGGAGATCTTTGTTCCAGGAAGTCTCCTTCTATCTTCTGGTCAGTTCATAATGTTTTGTGATGTAAATCACCTGTCCAATGCACTGAACTATTTCCATATGGAATGGGGCTTTATGCCACTCTTTGGCATAAGAAATATTGCCTGAGTCCCCCTCAAGCCCAGCATCAGTAGATTAGAGGAATATCAACAGTACAGAAGTCCTACGTGTCAGGAAAGAGGTAGAGGGAAAATGTTCTAAGAACAAAAGGAATGCAGATTATCACTCTGTTTATAGATAATAAACTGACACTGACAAATAGCTTCATAGTACCTAACGGTAAAGAACAAAAGGGCAGAAATATTAATCAAAACTCCAATCATCACTGCCTATGTGGGGAGTCAGAAAGAGCTCTTCACTCCTGGTTAATGTCGCCCCACCAAAGCACTGACAAGTATATCAATTAAACGCTCCTGACCCTCATGTCCCATCTGAAAATATTGGGATTAAAATGAGAATCTGTTTATTAACACCATCTCTGGCTGTTTACAAAATAGATATTAAAGGTCTTGATTAAAAATGCATAACTTAGATGATTCTTTAATCTGAATAAAAGGAGAACCGTGAAGCAAAATGGAAAGAGAAAAGGACTGTACCAGAATCCTAGCCTGAATAGAATTACTGTAACAGCAACTGAAACTTAGCCCTTAAAGTCTTAGACTATCTGTATGATTCTTTACCAGCCTAAAATACCATGATGCTTATGTGGAGTAGTTACTTGCATTTACCAAACAGGTCCTGGGGTAGATGGATGGTTAACAGTGTTGATGTGAATTACTGTAAAGCCCAGGAAGGAAATGGACTGTAGGAAAATAACTGGATAAGCATAAATTCTTCTGCCACAGGCATCTAGATAAAATACAACAAAAATTATTGTAAGTGAATATCCAAGGGTGCAAGCAAGAAAGGAAACTCACCAGGCACAAGAAATGAAGAGGGGAATAAAAGCTTTAGTGGAAAGTGAAAGAGCTGCTGCTGCTGACTCTGAGGTGGAGTTGGGGTAGCTGTGGGAGTGGCTGTTGTGGAGGTAGACGTTGCCAGTTTCAGGCACCTAGGGGCTTGGGCTTTCACATCCACATAGAGACAGGAAATGAAATCTTGGGTCACATAAGGCATGGAGTTAGAATGAAACTTATAGATGGTATGCTAAGAGGGCCACACCCTCAGGGGAAGTACAGATTAGAAAGAAACCTGTTCACTGCCTCAGCAAGATAACAAGAAAGCATGTGTGTCTCTGCTTGGGCTCCATGTAAAAAATTCTCCCCTGAGAAATCAAAACCCAGGGCTTGTGTCTCACATAGATTTAAGTTTGAATTTATACCATCCAGAAGTCTAGGATACTCCCAAGCCAAAAACCTTAATGAAAAGTTGATCCCAGGCTGCTGATACTTTTGATTTACCTGCAGGAGTGAATATAGCAACACTCTGGAGGGACTAGTCAATAACCTGGGATGAAAAGAGTTTCAGGGAACACACAGCCCACACCAAAGATGAGGAACATGTCCACCTGCACGTGAATCTAGCAACATGATGGACACAATGACTGGAGTTCCAGGAAAGGGGGAAAATAGATAAAGAATGCAAGTGTGTCTAAAATTAGCACAGAGCTTGTACATGTACAAAATGACATGTGGACAGGGTTATTTGTGGCAGTATTATTTGTAAAAGCAAAAAAAAAAAATCTGGAAACAACCTGTGTCTTTGTTTAGAGGATAGGTTAAATAAATCGTGGTGCATCTACAAAGATGGCTATGCAGCTACAAAAAATAATGAAGCTCTTTATGTACCGATGTAAAAAAATTCTAGGACAGAGACTTGCCTAGTGATCCAGCGGTTAAGACTCCACGTTCTCAATGCAGGGGGCACAAGTTCAACCCCTGGTCAGGGAACTAAGATCCCGCATGCTGCAGGGCACGGCCAAAAGAAAAAAAAATTTTTTAAAGACATATTGTTAGCTGAAGAAAGCCAGTAAAAGTCTATATAATTAGTTACCTTTTATTTAAGAAGGAGGGTGGAAATAAAAATTTATACCCTTATCTTTGTGTATTTGCACTGACATGGAAAGAATATGCAAAAATGTTAGTAACTATTGTTGATGATAGGGTTGGAGTATGGATGTGTAGATGGGACATGGGTGCGAGTGAAGCATTCCAATGTATATATTTTTATGTTATTTTGATTTTTAAGCCATATGAATGTGTTAATTATTAAAATTACTAGAAATAGAGAAGATTTGGATAATATATTTAATGTTTGACCAATGGGATACACGTGGATAATGCACCAACATTTTAGAGACTACATTCAAAACATTCTCTGACATAAATCATGGCAATGTTTTCTCAGGTCAGTCTCCCAAGGCAAAAGAAATAAAAGCAAAAATAAACAAATGGGACCTAATCAAACTTATAAGCTTTTGCACAGCAAAAGAAACCATAAACAAAATTAAAAGACAACTTACAGCCTGGGAGAAAATATTTGTAGATGATGTGACCAACAAGGGCTTAATTTCCAAAATATACAAACAGCTTATACAACTCAATAACAACAACAACAAAAACCACAAACAACGCAATCAAAAAATGGGCAGAACACCTAAATAGACATTTCTCCAAAGAAGACTTATAGATGCCAATAAGCACATGAACAGATGCTCAACATCACTAATTATTACATAAATTCAAATCAAAACTAGAATAAGATACCACCTCACATCAGTCAGAATTGCCATCATCAAGAAATCTACAAATAATAAAAGGGAGAAAAGGGAACCCTCCTACGCTGTTGGTGGGAATGTAAATTTGTCCAGCCACTATGGAGAACAGTATGGAGGTTCCCTAAAAAATTAAAAATAGAGTTGCCATATGATCCAGCAATTCCACTCCTAGGCACATGTTTGGAGAAAACTCTAATTCAAAAAGATCATGCACCCCAATATTCACTGCAGCACTATTTACAATAGCCAAGACATGGAAGCAACCTAAATGTTCACTGACAGATGAAAAGATAAAAATACACACACACACACACACACAGGAATATTAATCAGCCATAAAAAAGAATGAAATAATGCTATTTGTAGCAACATGGATGTACCTAGAGATTATCATACTAAATAAAGTAAGTCAGAGAAAGACAAATACCATATTATATTGCTTATATGTGGAATCTAAAGAATGATACAAATGAACTTCTTTACAAAACAGAATAGACTCAGAGACATAGAAAACAACTTACAGTTATTAAAGGGGGAAGGAGGTGGGGGAGGGATAAATTAGGAGTTTGGGGTTAGCGATATATTCAATATCATGTAACATTTGTAAAAATTGAATTCTCTTTAGGTCATAAGTAAATCTCCAAAAAAATCATCTAAGAGTTAACATCTATAGTCCTCAATCCCTGATCACAATATAATAAAACTAAAAATTAATATGTAACCAATACACCAATTTTAATTTGTTATTTAAAAACTGATCTATAAATAATCCATGGATTAAAGAAGTAATATTAAAATTATGAAAATATTTAAATATTATTAAGTATGTGAGATACACCTAAAGTGATCCTTAGGGGGAAATGGATTACCTACATATATATATTTAAAAAGTAGCTTGTATGGGCTTCCTAGGTGGTGCAGTGGTTGAGAATCTGCCTGCCAACGCAGGGGACACAGGTTCGATCCCTGCTCCAGGAGGATCCCACATGCTGCAGAGCAACTAGGCCCATGCACCACAACTATTGAGCCCATGTGCTGCAACTGCTGAAGCCCACGTGCCTAGAGCCTGTGCTCTGCAACAAGAGAAGCCCCCACTCACCGCAACTAAAGAAAGCCCACGCACAGCAAAAAAAAGACCCAAAACAGCCAATAAAATAAATAAATTTATTTTTTAAAAAAAAGTAGCTTGTATAGATCAACGGAATAGAATTAGAAGTCCAGAAATAGACCCTCACATTTACTGTCAATTGATTTTCAACTAGGGCACCAAAATAATTCCATGGAGAAAGAATAGTCTTTAATGAATGGTGCTGGGATAAGTGAATATCCACATGCAAAAGAACAAAGTTGTATCTCTACCTCATACCACATATAAAAATTAACTCAAAATGGATCAAAGACCTAAATGTGAGAGCTAAAACTATTAAACTCTTAGAAGAAAACATAAGTGTAATTATTCATGACCTTGAATTAGGCAACGGTTTTTCAGATATGACACTAAAAGCACAAGCAACAGAAGAAAAATATTGGGCATCAACAAAATTACAAACTTTTGTGCTTCAAAGGCTACCATTTAAAAAAACTGAAAAGTTAACCACAGAATGGGAGAAAAAATTTTGCAAATCATATGTCTGACAAGGGACTTTTTATGTTACAAAACATAGAAAGAACTCTTAGCACTCAATAATAAAGAGACAACCCAATTTAAAAAATGGGCAAAGGTCTTGGATAATTATTTTTCCAAAGAAAATATACAAAAAGCATATAAGCATATGAAATGATGCATAATGATGGTTCAACATCATTGACCATCAGAGAAATACAAATCAAAATCACAAGACACCATCTCATACCCACTAGGAGGGCTATAATAAAAAAGACAGATAATAGCAATGTTGATGTCAGTGTGGAGAAACTGAAACCCTTATGCATTGCTGGTGGGAATGTATAATTGTGCAGCCATTTTGGAAAACAGTGTGGCAGCTCATCAAGATGTTTAACATAGTTACCATATATGGCCCAGTAATTCCACTATTAAATATAAGCCCGCAAGCAATGAAAACATATGTCCACATAGAAACTTGTACATAAATGTTCATAGTAGCATTATTAATAATAGTCAGCAAGTGGGAACCACCTAAAAGCCCATCAATTGATGAATGGATAAACAAAATGTGACATGTCCATACAATGGAATATTATTTGTCAGTGAAAAAAAACTGAGTACTGATATATGCCACAACATGGTTAAACCTCAAAACCATTTTGCTAAGTGAAAGAAGCCAGTCACCAAAGGCCATATATTGTATAGTACCGTTTATGTGAGATGTACAAACTAGATAAATCCATGGAGACAGAAAGTAGATTGGTGGCTACCTAGGGGTGAGGGTGAGAAAGGGAGGCATGTTAAGAGAATAGGTATAGGGTTTCCTTTAAGGGTGATAAAATGCCCTCAAACTGGCTATGGTAATAGCTGCACAACTCTGCAAAGGTGCAAAAATCCATTGAATTATACACTTTAAATGGGTGAATTAATATGGTATGTAAATTATACCTTAATAAAAGGCTTTATTTTTTAAAAAAGTAGCCTGAAAATGAATGAGCTAAGCCTACAACTCACGAAACCAGAAAAAGTATAGAGTAAACTTAAAGAAAATAAAAGGAATAAAATAATGTGAAAGCATAAATTAATGAAATAGAAGTTGAAAACTTCCCTAACATGGGAAAGGAAGTAGTCACCCAAGTCCAGGAGTGCAGAGTCCCATAAAGGATAAACCCAAGGAGGAAAATGCCAAGACACATATTAATCAAACTAACAAAAATTAAATACAAAGAAACAATGTTAAAAGTAACAAGGGAAAAGCAACAAATAACATACAAGGGAATCAGAAAGTTATCAGCTGATTTTTTTTTTTTTTAGCAGAAACTCTGCAGGCCAGAAGAGAGTGACATGATATATTTAAAGTAATGAAAGGGAAAAACCTACAACCAAGAGTCCTCTACCCAGGAAAGCTCTCATTCAGATTTGACAGAGAAATCAAAAGCTTTACAGACAAGTAAAAGCTAAGAGAATTCAGCACCACCAAACCAGCTGTGAATTAAATGCTAAAGGAACTTCCCTAGGCAGAAAAGGAAAGGCCATAACTAGAATCAAGAAAATTATGAATGGGAAAGTTCACCATTAAAGGCAAACATAAAATAAAGGCAGGAAATCAGCCACACACAAATATGATATCAAAACCAGCAATCATGAGATGAAGAGAGTACAAATGCAGGATGGTGGAAACACATTGGAAATTAAGAGACCAGCAATTTAAAACAGTTTTACACATATATAGATTGCTATATCAAAACCTCAAGGGAACCACAAACCAAAAATATGCAATAGATACACACACACACAAAACAAAAAGCAATCCAAACACAACACTAAAGATAGACATCAAATCACAAGAGAACAAAAGAGGAAGAGAAGAAAAAAGACCTTTAAAAACAAATCCAAAACAATAAACAAAATGACAATAGGAACATACATATCGATAATTACCTTAAATGTAAATGGATTAAATGCTCCAACCAAAAGACATAGACTGGCTGAATGGATACAAAAACAAGACCCATATATATGCTGTCTACAAGAAAGTCACTTCAGATATAGGGACACATACAGACTTGAAAGTGAGGGGATGGAAAAAGGTAATCCATGCAAATGGAAATCAAAAGAAAGCAGGAGTAGCAATACCCATATCAGACAAAATAGACTTTAAAATAAAGACTGTTACAAGAGACAAAGAAGGACACTACATAATGATGAAGGGATCAATCCAAGACAAATATATAACAATTGTAAAGATGTATGCACCCCACATAGAACCTCAATATATAAGGCAAATGCTAACAGCCATAAAAGGGGAAATTGACAGTAACACAATAATAGTGGGGAACTTTAACACCCCACTTACACCAATGGACAGTTCATCCAGGCAGAAAATCAATTAGGAAACACAAGCCTCAAATAACACATTAGACCAGATAGACATAACTGATATTTATAGGACATTCCAGCTGAAAGCAGCAGAATACACTTTATTCTCAAGTGCACATGGAACAATCTCCAGGATAGATCACATCTTGGGCCACAAATCAAGCCTTGCTAAATTTAAGAAAACTGAAATCATGTCAAACATCTTTTCTGATCACACTGCTATGAGATTAGAAATCAGTTACAGGAAAAAAAAAAACTGTAAAAAACCCCAAACACATGGAGATTAAACAATATGTTACTAAACAGCCAATGCATCACTGAGGAAATCAAAGAGGAAATAAAAAAATACCTAGAGGCAAATGACAATGAAATAACAATGATCCAAAACCTATGGGATGCAACAAAAGCAGTCCTACGAGGGAAGTTTATAGCAATACAATCGTACCTCAAGAAACAAGAAAAATCTCAAACAACCTAACCTTATACCTGAAGCAACTAGAGAAAGAAGAACAAACAAAACCCAAAGATAATAGAAGGAAAGAAATCATAAAATTCAGAGTAGAAATAAATGAAATAGACATACACACACACACAAACCAAACAAACAAAATAAGCAAAGATTAATGAAACTAAAAACTGGTTCTCTTAGAAGATAAACAAAATTGATAAACCATTAGCCAGACTCATCAAAAAGAAAAGGAAGAGGACTCAAATCAATAAAATTAGAAATGAAAAAGAAGTTACAACTGACAGCACAGAAATACAAAGGATCATAAAAGACTACTACAAGCAACTATATGCCAATAAAATGGACAACTAGAAGAAATGGACAAATTCTTAGAAAGGTACAACCTTCCAATACTAAACCAGGGAGAAATAGAGAATATGAACAGACCAATCACAAGTACTGAAATTGAAACTGTGATTTAAAAACTTCCAACAAACAAAAGTCCAGGACCAGATGGCTTCACAGGTGAATTCTATCAAACATTTAGAGAAAAGTTAACACCTAACCTTCTCAAACTCTTCCAAAAAGTTACAGAGGAAGGAATACTCCCAAACTCACTCTATGAGGCCACCATCACCCTGATACCAAAACCAGAAGAAGATACTACAAAAAAAAAAAAGAAAGAAAAGAAAATTACAGGCCAATATTATTGATGAACATAAACGCAAAAATCCTCAACAAAATACAAGGAAACCGAATCCAACAACACATTAAAAAGATCATATACCATAATCAAGTGGGATTTATCCCAGGGATGCAAGGATTCTTCAATATATGCAAATCAATCAATGTGATAGACCACATTAACAAACTGAAGAATAAAAACTATATGAACAAAAAAACAAACAAAAAAACAAACAAAAACCGTATGATCATCTCAATAGATGCAAAAAAAGCTTTTGACAAAATTCAACATCCATTTTTGATAAAAACTCTCCAGAAAATGGGCATAGAGGGAACTTACCTCAACATAGTAAAGGCCATAATACAACAAATCCATAGCAAATGTCATTCTCAATGGTAAAAAACTGAAAGCATTTTCTCTAAGATCAGGAACAAGACAAGGATGTCCACTCTGGCCACTTCTATTCAACATAGTTTTAGAGGTCCTAGCCATGGCAATCAGAGAGGAAAAAGAAATAAAAGGAATCCAAATTGGAAAAGAAGTAAAACTGTCACTGTTTGCAGGTGACATGATACTACACATAGAAAATCCTAATGATGCTACCAGAGAACTACTAGAGATCATCAATGAATTTGAGAAAGACACAGGATACAAAATTCATACACAGAAATCTCTTGCATTCCTAAACACTAACAACAAAAGATCAAAAAGAGAAATTAAGGAAGCAATCCACTTACCATCACATCAAAAAGAGTAAAATACCTAGGAATAAACCTACCTAAGGAGGCAAAAGACCTGTATGTGGAAAACTATAAGATACTGATGAAAGAAATCAAAGATGACATAAACAGATGGAGAGATGTACCATGTTCTTGGATTGGAAGAATCAATATTGTCAAAATGACTACACTACCTAAAGCAATCTACAGATTCAATGCAAACCCTTTCAAATTACCAATGGCATTTTTCAAAGAATTAGAACAAAAAATTTTACAATTGGTATGGAAACACAAAACACTCCAAATAGCCAAGCAATATTAAGAAAGAAAAATGGAGCTGGAAGAATCAGGCTCCCTGACTTCAGACTATACTACAAAGCTACAGTAATCAAAACAGTATGGTACTGGCACAAAAAACAGAAAGCTAGATCAATGGAACAGGATAGAAAGTCCAGAGATAAACCTTGCACCTTCGGTCACCTAATCTATGACAAAGGAGGTAAGAATATACAGTGGAGAAAAGACAGTCTCTTTAATAAGTGTTGTTGGGAAAACTGGACAGCTATATGTAAAGGAATGAAATTAGAACAGTCCCTAACACCATACACAAAAATAAACTCAAAATGGATTAAAGACCTAAATGTAAGGCTGGATAGTATAAAACTCTTAGAGGAAAACATAGGCAGAACACTACCATAAATTGCAGCAAGATCTTTTTTGATCCACCTCCTACTAAACTTAAAAGTTTTTGCACAGCAAAGGAAACCATAAACAAAATGAAAAGACAACTCTCATAATGCGAGAAAATATTCGCAAATAAAGCAACTGACAAAGGATTAATCTCCAAAATATACAAACAGCTCATGCAGCCCAATACCAAGAAAAACAAACAACACAATCAAAAAATGGGCAAAAGACCTAAATAGATATTTCTCCAAGGAAGATATACAGATGGCCAAAAAGCACATGGAAAGATGCTCAACACTGCTAATTATTAGAGAAATGCAAATCAAAACTATAATGAGGTATCACCTCACTCTGGTCAGAATGACCATTATTAAAAAATCTGCAAATACTAAATGCTGGAGAGGGTGTGGAGAAAAGGGACCCCTCCCACACTGTTGGTGGAAATGTAAATTGGTGCAGTCATTATGGAAAACAGTACACAGCTTCCCTAAAAATCTAAAAATAGAGCTACCATATGATTGAGCAATCCCACTCCTGGACATATACCTGGAAAAAGCCATAATTTGAAAAGATACATGCACTCCAATGTTCATTGCAGCACTATTTACAACAGCCAGGACATGGAAGCAACCTAAATGTCCATCAACAGATGAATGGATAAAGAAGATGTGGTACATATATATAATGGAATATTACTCAGCCACAAAAAAGAACAAAATAATGCCATTTGCAGCAACATGGTCAGGCCTAGAGATTGTCATACTGAGTGAAGTAAGTCAGACAGAGAAAGACAAATATCATATGATATCGTTTATATGTGGAATCTAAAAAAATGGTACAAATGAACTTATTCAAAACAGATGCTGAAAACAAACTTATGGTCACCAGTGGGGAAAGGAGGGGAGGGATAAATTGGGAGATTGGGATTGACATATACAAACACTATATATAAAACAGATAACTAATTAAGACCTACTGTATAGCACAGGGAACTCTACTCAATACTCTGTAATGGCCCATATGGGAAAAGAATCTAAAAAAGTGGATATGTGTGTATATATAACTGATTCACTTTGTTGTACACCTGAAACACATTGTAAATCAACTATATTCCAATAAAATTATAAAAAATGAATTAATGAAATAGAAATCATGATCTTTGCAAAAAATAATGACAGACAAACCTATGGCAGGACTACTAAAGAAAACATGAGAGAAAGCTCAAATAACCCACATCAGAAATGAAAAGGAGCTGTCATCGTGGATGCTGCAGATAATAAGAGGGTTTTATCAACAAATTTATACCAATAAACTAGATAATTTAAAGAAAAGAAAAATTTGCCTCAAAATTGTGTCCATTATTTGAGAGATAACAGGCATCCCAGGTTTTTTCCTTTTTCTTTCCTCAGGCTTTTTGACATGGATCAGTTTAACTTATGGAGAGGAAGATGTCAAAGGGATGAAAACAGAGTAAACTCTGATGACAGGAAGAGCAGTGGTCCATCAGGCAGGACTGGGCACAGCACCGTGGAGGGAGGTGATTGGCACTGAGGGGCACCAGTGGGGCCCTGGAGCCTGAGAGAGAGCACAGAAGGGACATTGCAGATTGCTGGTGGCCACTTTCCCAGGGCCACAACACTGCTTTGGGGCCTTCCCATCTCTCATTCTGTGAGGGCACCTCTTTCTCTCTACCCTGGGTTGTCGTCCTGCTCTGCTACCACTTGCTCTGCATCTTACATGGGTTCTTTCTCCAGTTGGGGTTTTGATTTCCTTCCCTGTCACGTTGAGTTTGTCCAGAAAATGTCTCTGCTTCTCTCCAACCCCAGAGGTCTCTGAGTCTGAGTTGTCCTATCTTCCAGTAGGTGCCAGAGATGTGAGACATGAATGTTTGGTGGTTTGGCAGGTCCTCCACAAATTCCAAGTTGCAGAGCAAGCTCTGGAGTGGTGGTTCTCACACTGTGTTCTGTGGAATCCTAGGGTTCCAATAGTGATTCTTAGGGACCTCTGAGGGGTGGAGGGAAGATCAGCTGTGGGGCTTAGGCCTCACAAGACTGTAATCCTGAAGCTTTGTCGGAGTTGTTTTATATTCTTGTGAAAGTTCATTTGCAAAAAAATCCTCAATTCTAAGCCATCCTGAAGATCTCTCACCATCTAAGCTACAGCAAGAAAATAGGTCACTGACTGTTGATGTCTGGGGGGTCCCTGCTGAGGCTCAAGTCTAAGGGGACATCTGCTATGGGCCAGCATGAAGGTCTCATTTATCCACCGGGGATTTCGGAGCTCAGGGTTGGTTTGTGTTTGCTATGAGGCTTTCGGAGCACTTGATATATTCTCACCCTACTTACCAATCGGCCCCACAGCATTCAAAGGGCCTCAGAAGAACGTGAGCCAGCGTTCGATGTGGCTTTCTGCAGAGCCTGCTGAGTTGGCTGGGCATCTGCATAGTGGACGTTCACTACATGCTCCATCATGGACGGGGTCTATGGTGAGAAAGACGTGGGAGTCAGAGGCCAGGCAGAACATGAAGGGAGAAAAGAAAAGGCCAGATCCTGAGTCCACTTGCTGAGAAAAGGTAGCTAAATAACTAGGGGAGAATCAGTGGCATTTGGTGATGGCGGGGTGGGGGGGGGGGGGTGGATTATAGAAAGACAGGGAGCTGTTTAGCCAGGGCCCCGCGGAAGCTGTCAAATGGAAGAAAGGTTAGAATCGTGTGGCTGCCAGAGGTGGAATCAAGAGCCGTGAGTGGAAATTAATCATGAGTGCCCAGGGATGCAGGTGCTCAGAGTCTGGGCTGTTCTTCTTGGGGACATGGAAGAGAGAATGGGTGGTGGAGGGGTGGAGTGGGAAGGGGGAGCTGTCCGATCCCCACGGCCCCTTCTAGCCCTTCCGGCTTCCGGTTAGGAGCTGCATTTTTAGGTGCAGACACAGGTGCAGTAAAGGTTCAGAGAAAGAAGTCAGCACCGTCTGGATTGGTCAAAGGGGGCTTCTTTAGGCCCTAGAAGTCAACCCTGTAAATACCAAGTATGGCAGCTGTACTCCAGGCAGCCTCTCCTGAGCACTGGGCAGCAAAGTGGGGAAATTACAGTACATAATCTGCACTGTGGTCACAGTGCTGGGTGTGTGATACCATCAGGAGACGAGGCTGGGCGCTGAGGCCTGATGTAACCCATAAGTGGAGCATCACACAGGCCTGGCTAGCTTGGCTCTGTCCCTTCTGAGCAGTGCTGAGTGAAAAACACATTTATGAAATGCCCCGTTCATTTCCTGCCAGAGATCCTATCTGAAGCCAGGGTTCTTGCTTCCTAGAAAAGTAATTGTTTCTCACAAAGCCTTCCCTGCCCTCAAAGATGCTGAGGGAACCTTGGGGGAGGAACAGTTTCCATTTGGCAAAGCAAACTGAGTGGTCTCCATATATCTTAAGTATACTACTTGGCTTGTTGAAACATCCGGTGTGAGATATTGGGCCAGTGTAACACTGCGTCATTTCCTATCACATACTTTGGGTGATCTGAGAGAAAACACTTAAAAGCTGTGAAAATGATCTGAGTCACTGTAGATGCTGGAGTCCCCAGTGTAGAACGCAGCTAGATTCCTATATTGTAAATGTAAAGCTGTCTGAGATGCCAGGAGCTCCAGTGGAGGGAGACTGAAATGTCCAAGGAGGACAGAGACGCGGCCTCAAGTAATAACTTGGCTTCTGTAAGGCAGCCTTGCAGGTAACCACCCACAAAAACAAATGATGGTGTGTATCACTGCTTCCATCCATCTACCCTATAAAGATAAGAAGATCCAAAAACCACAGTCATTGTAATAGGCTCATCTGCATTGTCCCTGGCCTGGACCTGAGGGAATTCGTCACTGTGTAAATCTGGCTGAAATTCTGAGTGTTCTTAGAAGAGAACCAAGGCTCAGAAGCAGGAGTTTTGATCTACAGTCTTGCCTGACCCCTGACTTTTGGTGAGATGGGTGGTTGCTGGCAGGAGCGTGTGCTTTCCAGCCTTAGAGCCGGTTAAGAGCCAGCTGGGCGCCTGCTTCTCCTAGGCTGTGCAAAAGAGGGAGGGGCCTAGGTGGCAGATCCGGGGCCGCCGCCCTGGGGACGGTCTTGGGCACGGCCATGGCATGGGCTGGCGGGGAGGACGAGCGTCTCTGAAGTGACCGCACAGTTCCTGGGAAGACAGCAGCCCTCCTCCAGAGCCGTCGCTCTGAGGCCAGCTTTACTTCTTTGACGGCTGATTCGGCTCAGCTTTCCTTTCAGCCTGAGTTCTTCCTCTGCTCACGTCTCTCCCACCTCAGAACCCCTCAGAACCCCTCCCACCTCAGACGTCCCCTGACCCTCTTCTGTCCTCTCCCACACTCTACCTGTGTTAAAGGCACGTGTCTGGATCTGCCAGGCTGCCTGAGCGCAGGGACGATGTGCGTGCTTCCCCTCCGGGGTGCCCGTGGTAAACACGGGGGCGGAGGGGCTTGCCGGGTGCCTGAGCTCGGGGGCAAGGCCTGTGTTGTCCCCATGCTTAGCACAGAGCAGGGACTCCATGAACATCTGCTAAACAGCAGGACCTGACCCACTAGGTGCTCAGGGCGGCTGACTCTGCTGCTTGATCTCCCAGGGCCCCTCACCTCGGGGGCAGGCAGGCCCTGGGAACCCTCCGGAATGGTGTTTGATGTGTCCACCAGGTTCCCTTGCACGTGGAGAGGAGGCTGCCTTGTTCGGCCTGTGACGTGGGCGCTCTACCTTCCTTAACTGTGCTGCGGGGGGCTTGGCTCTGCCCGTGCCTGGCTTGCTCTGGTGTCGGCCCCGTGCCAAGCTCTTGCGTCTCTCCTCGGCTGACAGGGGAGGCTCACAGCGCAGAGCCCGGATGGCCGGGCCCCAGCTCTCCCTCCCCCCGCGTTTCCCTCCCTCTGAGGGGAAGTGCAGCTCCCATCAGCCAGCCAGGGTCCGGGGAGGAGGGCTGGGGCGGCGCTGTCACGTGCACGTGCAGCGAACCAGGGCCAGAAGCAGCCGCCCGGCTGCGCCCCAGGGTGAAGAGGGCGGCACCCACCCAGAGGGGCTGGCCCAGCAGCTCTGGGCAGCCCAGCCCGGTCCTGGGAAGGGGAGGAAGGGTGTCAGCCCCCAGTGGGGAGTCCTCGAGCTAAACATCACCTGTCGGAGGGAGGAGCCCCTCGTCCTGGAGGGATGTGCCCGTGTCAGTCCCTCCGGTGGCTCCATCATTGGCAGGGGGTAGCCCACTTCCCCGTCTCTTGCGGCATGTCTCCCAAGGGTCAAGGGCGCTCTCCGTCCCAGGTCAGGCCTGCATTGTGGTCTAAAGGGTCTTCCTCCATCTCTGGCTCTCTCCCCTTTATCTTTCACAGCCATTCTCCCATAAATCTCGTTTGTCTAAACTCATGTTGATACCTGCTTTTTAGAGGCTCTGAACCATCACATGTATGGTGTGTTCCTGTGTCTGGTTCCCTTCTGCATCATCTGTCAGTGACAGCTGCCTTGGTCCTAGAGCAGGAAGGATACAGCTGGTGTCCTCTTCCACGTGATAAGAGGCCTTATGGCTGCTGGACCTTTAGGTGTCCTCTAGTGCCACATCTAGGAGGGCCAGGGCCAGGGCCCCTGACGGCATTCCTGACAGGTGATCACCTGGACACTGCTTGAACATCTCCAGGGAGAGGTCACTGTGAGTCCATTGGAGGGCAATGCAAATTGCTAGAATTTCTTTCTTGTGCTGGTCAGCCCACAAGACGCCTAACTGCTTCCTCCAGTGGTGTGGCTGACACAGACCATTCGACTCATTTCTTCTTTCTTTGAAGGAGTGGTACGTGAGGCCTGCCGTTGGAGGCGCATGTGAGACCTCACTTCAGACAGGGCAGTGGGGAGCGGATGGGGGAGTGAGGTAGGCCCAGCCCAAGGCCTTTCCTCTGTGCAGGGGCGTTGGCAGAGGTGAACCCTGACTGGGGTGGGGTGGGGTGGGCTGGCAGGAGGTAATGAGAAAGGACGAGAAGCACCTCCATCAAGGTTTCTGCAGCAGCAGGCTGAGTGCCCCAGCCTCCTCCTTGGACATAACACCCTTCTTTTGCTAAAAGGGATAAAAATGTCTGGTCTTCTGCCTGGTTTTAAGTCCCAGCTCTTATTCCCAGAGGTTGTGTGATCTTGAGAACTCACTCAAACCCTCTGTATCTCAGTCTCCGCTTGTATGAAATAGGATAATAATACTTTCCTCCCAGATCTTGTTGAGGATTAAATAATTTGAAGTTTGTGAAGCATGTTTGGTGGAAGACAATTATTACCTGACACGTATGCAACAGCTCAGCTCACAGTTATGAGCTGCTGGTCCTGGATGTGAGTTTGGGGCTGCATGCATATAGTGGTGCCCTCTAAAGAGGTATGTTCACGTCCTAATCCCTAGAAACTGTGAATGTGACCTTATGAGGAAACAGAGTCTTTACAGCTGTAATTAAATTAAAGCTCTTGAAATGAGATCATCCTAGATTATCTGGCTAGACTGTAAATCAATAACAAGTATCCTTACAAAAGACAGAAGATGTCCTCACCTAGACCACAATGAGCTGATAGAAGGAGTTGCAAGCGGTTTGGGGCTGATTAAACTGAGGAGCTGAAGTGACGATTTGCCATCCTAACAATGAACTCCTTCCTGCCAGAACAGATGGTGCAAAGGCTTGCTTGCTTTTGGTATTCATGTCTTTGTAACTGGAAAAACTGCATTTTGGAAGTAAAGAGTTGTAAAATGAATGAAACATTATGCAATATCTTGTAAGTATGAAGAAAAAAAAAATAGCTACATGGATGTTGACAGAAGTCTGAGTTTGGAGAAAAATCCCATTCATGCCCAAAGCATCAAGCCTGCTCTCCCGCTGGCCTTCCCCCTTCTTTCCTTCAAAACATATTTATTAAGCTTCGAGTGCGTGCCAGGCATTGTATTAAGTGTTGAGCACATAGCTGCAAAGAGCAAGACAGTCTTTCTCCTGCCTGGGCACGCAGCCTAGGAAGGGAGCTGGGTGTTAACCAAAACGCGGACACATCATCCTGAAGGATAATAGGTGGTTAAGCGTTATGAATTGCCTTGGGTGCCCTTGTCAAAATTCAATGACCCTACATATGTGGGTCTATTTCTGGGTCCTCTATTCTGCTCATTGATCTGAGTCTTTCTCCTTTCACTAATACCACGCTGTCATTCGCTGCAGGAAGTCTTGAAGGCGGGGGTTGTACATCCTCCAACTTCACTCTTTCCAAAATTGCTTTGGCTCCTCCGGCTCTTCTGTTTTCCTATCTAAATTCTAGCATTTGCTTTTTAGATTCAATTAGCCATTTGTCAAGTGTTATGAAGGAAAAGTCCGTGGAGTGAAAGATTTTTCATAAGCAAAGTCTTAGCAGTCGAAGTTTTAGACCTAGACCCGAAGTTTTAGGTTATAGGCAAATGATGGATGAGGGGAAGTTAGCTTGTTACTTTTTTAGACTTCTCACAGAGGACCCTGAGATTCTATGATCCTTTCACAAAAGCTTTGAGGTAGCTGATGGTTGGATGTGGGTCACAATTATTTAGAGCTGCCCAAACCATCCTTTGTGTATTTTTGCTTCTCTTACTCATTCTTAATAACGAAGGGGTAAGTGAGGCTGGAGGCATGATGGTGACCTCAAAAACAGAATGTCAAGGAGAGCTGGGGAGAAAGAGGCCATCTGGGCGGTAATAACCTTAGACCAGACCATAGGATGTTCTGCAGGCTGACAGGTTTACAGTCCCCAAGCCCCTCCTATGTGGGCCAACAGTGCAGACTTGGAGTGCTCCATCCAGGGACTTAGGGGACTGCAGGCCAGTCCTGTCTGGCTGATTCAAACCTGAGAGAAGTGAGTGGCCCCAAATCTGGCCAGGCAGGGAGCCTGCATCTTGCCTGGGGAGCCCTAATGGTCCTTGCCCTGCTAGGAGCTGGCAGAAGCCTCTTCACTCTGTTTTGGCCTCAGCAGCATCGTGGTTCAGATGGTGCATCACTCCCTGATGGGAGGTGGGCAGGCAGGCAGCGCCCAGGCTGCACGTTGCCCTCCCCGCCCTTGGCCTTCACGAGACATGCAGCAAGAGACAAGCAAATGCCAGCTCAGGATGTCTGGGGCCTCCCAGGGAGAGAAAATGAGAGATCTGGGGCCGAGAAGCTACCATGTTGTCCAATAGACTGGCCTGGCAGCTTTGCCCTGGGGGGAGGCAGGGAGGTCCTGAGACCTGGAGGACAAGATTCCTGCCCTCCAGAGTCTCACGCTTTCCTAAGGGAAGGAGAGGGGGTCTTCCCAGATGAGGGGATCTAAAAACGCCATGGACAAGGCAGCAGTGAGGGGCAAAGGCACTGGACTCAGGGTTGAGACCAGCCTCCTAGTTGGCCTCAGCCACTGCCTTGGTCCATGACCTTGGATGGCCACACAATTTCTCTAAGCCCATTTTCCTTTACTGCAAAATGGGATAGTCTTTCTGCCAGTCTTTCCAGCCAGTTGAAAATCAAAATAAATAGTAGACAGAGGAATGGGTGGATGGACAATTCTAACCACAGACAGGAGTATGGTGTTTACTGCGTGCCCAGCACCGGTCTAAGCCCCTTAGATGCACGAAACCACTGAATCCCACACTGCCCTCATGATGGAGGTACAGTTATTATTACGCCCATGATGCAGATACGAGAAATAGGTTCTGAAAGGTAATGGAACTTGCTGAAGGTCAAGTGGTGGGGCTGGGATTTAACATGGGTCTGTCTGATTCCAGAACACTTGCTCTGGAACACGGCACTCCTGTGTCTTTGGCAGAAATACTCCAGGAACTGCAGTTTTCCTCCCGCTGTCCGCATCTGGAGGCTGAAGCTGTGTGGCGAGGGTGGGGTTGGATTAGATGCTCTGCTTCTCGGAGAGCCAGCAGCTTGTGAAGCTGCAGGAGAGGATGCGCCCCATTGGCCAGGGTACCCAGGAGGCCTGGCACAGCCCCCTCAGGGCAGGGAGAGGACACTGACCCATGAAGGGCCTCAGGGTGGAGTCCGGCGACCAGCTGTGGCTCCTCTGGAGACGTGGGCAGTGTTGTTTGCCACCCAAAGCTCGCCTGAGCCTCAGCCCACACAGGACCAGTGCTACCAGATGACAGAGGCTGGGAGGAGCCCTGGTCTGGGATGCACAGGGGCAAAGGGGGCTGGAAGAGGACGCAGCATGGGAGTAACTGGCGACAAGATGCAGAGCGTCTTGGGATCAGAAGGGGCTCTAGAGGTCTTTTAGTCTACCCCCTGGAGCCTGAGGCTGGGTGATTTGAGAGGGCCTGGAATGACCCAGTTCCCTAAATTATCTCCTTCAACGACCTCACAGGCCTGAGATCCTGCGCTCAGAGCTTTCTGCCTTTGAGTTAAACATTACCCTGTCTAGCAACTTCTTTGAAAATGCGAACTTACCTGGGGCCATAGCGTCACCAAGACCTGAATGTGAGGGAGTCTGGAGCCAGTAAGGAGCAGGTGGAGGGCACCAGGCTGGGAGAAAATGAAGAAAGAGACATTGCAAGTGGGAAATGAGGAAGAGGGGATTTTGGCAACTCGCTGGTTTCACCTACAGCTGGACCTCAGAGAGGCAGCCTCCGTGGAGAACAAGACTTACCAGGGTACTCAGATCTCTGCTTTGATCCGTTAGGAGAGCCTTGCTGCTGTAACAAATGACACCCCTCCCACTCCCAGACACCCCGCCCAGTCCAAAATTCAGTGCTTTAACACCATACAAATTTTTTCTTATGATACAGATTTCTTACTTCCAGCACAGTCTACTGCAGGGGGCCCTCAGCGCCCCACCATCATTCAGGGTTGCAATGTCCTCCCCTCCTCACTGCTCAGGGGCCGCTGAGGGGGGAGGCGACGAGAGTGAACACGGCACACGGCACACGGGTACGTGCCAGGCTGGGCAGTGGTGCTCACCTCTTCCTCCCGTGTTTCATCTGCCAAAACTCAGAAACTGGGCTGCACCTGATTACAAGGGGAGGTACTCTAGCTGTGTGTCCAGGAGGAAGAGGCAAACAGAGATCCCTCTCCTGCCTTTTAGAGATGGATCAGAGCACAGTTTGAATCATCAGGAAGGCTCCGTGGAGGAGGCAGCATTGGCTCTGGCCTGGAAGGATGGGAGGCTTCTCCCCAAGACGGGGTGGGTGCTGAGTGCAGAGGGGATCTGTATACCTAGCCCCGCCCCGCCCAGTTTTCCACCCCAGGCGCAGTTACCAGGGCATATGGGGACAGGGCTCATCCTACCAGCCAACTCAGGATGCAGCAGTGTAATTTGGGAGGAATAAGGAGGGTAGTTTACCCCAAATATTTCAGGCTAGCTGACCTGCACAAATGAGGACACATCTTATCTGCTCTCACAAGGACAAAAGATGGTCATTTTGTGAGTCAGGAAGGTGCTTTTATAGCCAATAATTAAATACTCACTGGTAAAATGTAATAAAAATCATTCCTCTCTTCATTTATTTAAATGTGATTTTGCTGTAGTCATTATACAATGACTGGCATTTTCCAGTAATATTATTAAGAATAAATGTGCCACCATTTCTCCATCACCATACAGATTCAAATGTGAGAAGGGCTTCATTAGATGGGGAAAGTGGGGAGGTCAGGAGCCATTATCTTGAAGACTCTGGCAAGGTGCAGGGCACGTTTGTCAGGTAATTTGGAACAAATGGTACCAGAAACATTGGCTGGTGCTGACAGAATGGTTTGCAGCTGCCTCCAGCACTGGGCTCTCTTCTCAGCACCCACGCTCACACCTCCGGACATGAAGCATCTCAGAGGACGTATTCCCTGTGCTCAGCTGATGGCAGACCTGCCTGCAATCGGAAGCCCAGGGGCAGGCCCCCCAGAGAGGAACAGGCTGAGTGCATATTTTAGAACTCCTCGTGCTGTGTGCTTTTCCCCAGCTCTCCCCTCTCCTAGATGACTGGGATGGAGATTGATATTCTTTTTCCCAGAATATCACTTAAAATGGCAGGGACTGTTTCAAAAGAGCAGATCTGGGACTACTTTGAACTGCCTGTGCCCAGCACCTGCGCAGCTGTTCCTAAGGCTCTTAAATTATTCACAGGGAACATGATGTGAATTGCTGTGGGGCTTGGGGAGTGGAACACTGTGTACAGCTGCTCAGGTTGTGCACTGCCCAACTCCAGGGTAGAGGGGAGGGTGCCTTTCACACAGACTCCAATGCGTACCAACTGCATGACTGTAGGTGGGTGGCCCTGCTACAGAATCCTGGACAAAATGGGGGAGGCAGCTAGGAAAACCCCCGGCTGGTGCTGCCAGGCTTTCTCTACTTGGGTGAATCAAATGTGCTCCAGACTTCTTGTCAGTTGCCAACATAAAGGCAATGGCATTTGGGTGGCAGGACCTGGGAGCCATTGACTGGGCTTTGTCGCCTGGGCAAAGCCATGCCATGCACTGCTCTCCAGTCAAAAATCACTCCTGTCCTAAATCAAAAGAGGTGAGTGGATGGTACAGTCTCCTCCTCTGGGAAGTGAGGACCCCTGGAGACTAGAGGAACACCCTCCTGAGAAATACAAATCTGAGGCTCACAGGGAAAGGAGAGTGAGGGGCCCAGAGGGGCAGTGGGAGGGGAAACGGTAGCCTGTGATGCAAGAGCCCAGGTTTGAGCCTGCAGACTGAATTTGGTCCAAACGCTCAGGCTGGACAAGCAAGCTGGTGCCGAGAGTTTATTCTTTTCCTCACAATCATCTCACATCCATTGAGCCCTTTCCTCATGCCAGGCACTGTGCCAATGCATGGGATCATCTCATTCAATCTTCATGGGGACACTTTGAGGCAGGTACTTCTGTGATCCCCATTGTATTCTATTTTTAAAAAATTTTTGGAACTTCTGTTTTTTTAATTGAATGTGATCCCTACTTGAGCGATGAGGAAACTGATGCCTAGAGAGGTTCAGTGAGTTGCCCAAGATCACACAGCGTTTTGTTGCTGCTGTTTCTTTTTGCAATGGATCTGGGATTTGAACCCAGTCTCCCTGACCCACAGCCTCATTTCCAACCATCATGCTCATCTGTGTTCAAAGTTACCTAAACAATAGGAAGTGAGACTGGAGGAGGTGGACGTGAGATGGTAGATGGAACTGTCCCAAACATCCTGAGCTAGCCGTCTGTCTTCCAACTCCTCGATATCCTTCCCCTCTTCCCTTTCCACCTCCTCTCATGCTTTTTCGTGGGATACCCTCCCTTCCAACCAGGATAATCCTTAAACCCGTGTCTCTGGGCAGGGGGGCTATTTCCCAGATCCCCACTTTTTTCTGTCCATCCATGCCAGGTCTTCCCTTTTAGATTTGGTGCCAAGTTCACTGCCTTCAAAAAGCCTGCACAGGCTCACTTCATTTATTTCTTCAATACTGTTAAACACCTATTTTGCATCAGGGACAGTTCTCAGCCCCAGGACGCAAAAACGAAGCAGTCATGGGCCCTACCCTAAAATGGCTCACTGCCTAGCTGGGGAGACAGACCAGTGAATAGAGTAGACACAGAACAGATTAGGCATCCCTAGGAGAGCAGCTCTCAAGCTTACTGTGCCAGCGCATCACCTGGGGATCTGGTTAAGAGGTCCACGTGGGGCCCGATGGCCTTCCTTTCCATCAAGCTCTCAGGTGATCCTGCTGCTGCTGAGGCCCACGCTTGGTGTAACAAGACCCCCCGCGGATTTCAGATGCTATGATAAGAATGTATGCCTGGTGCTGGGGGGAGGGAAATCGAAGAGGGAATGGGAGTCTGGGAAGGGGCTGAGGCCTTAGCCAAGTCCTGACCAATGCTGAGGGGATGTGAGCTGTCACCCCTTGGAAATGAAATGCATTCAAGACAGCACCAAGGGGCCAGGATGGTTCTAATCTATCCCCAAATAGGTATTGTGACTTGCTCTAAATAGTTGCTGACTTCCAGGAATTGTGGGATTGGGCTAAGGTCCCTTCCAGCTCTAACAGTTTTTAAGAGTTTGTGATCCCCACCAAAAACAGCAGACTAGTTCCATTTTGTGGACCAGCCCTAGAGCTTTGGTACACAGAAGGGACCTTAGAAAGGACATAATTTAACCCCTTCATTTTGCAAATGAGAAACAGGCCCCAGCACAGGGAGGGGGGAGTGGGAGTGCGAGGAGTGAGAGTAGGGGTGATTTTTCAAGATCACATGGTGGGACTTCCCTGGTGGCGCAGTGGTTAAGAATCCGCCTGCCAACGCAGGGGACACGGGTTCGATCCCTGGTCCGGGAAGATCCCACATGCCGCGGAGCAACGAAGCCCGTGCGCCACAACCACTGAGCCTGCACTCTAGAGCCTGCAAGCCACAATTACTGAAGCCTTTGGGCCTAGAGCCTGTGCTCCACAACAAGAGAAGCCACCACAGAGAGAAGCCCGTGCACCACAAGAAGATCAGCCCCTACTCGCTGCAGCTAGAGAAAGCCTGCGCAGCAATGAAGACCCAACGCAGCCAAAAATAAAAATTAATTAAAAAAAAATCACATGGTGGGTCAGGGCCCAGATCCTGGACCCCAGAGTTCACAGTGACGAAGCCTGGGCTCCTTCTTTTAGGGCCCCCATGTCCTTGTGCAGTTCTGGGGTGGCGGCGGCTCCATTTCGTCACATTTCATGTAAAATCCTCCTCCAGGCAGCATCCCCTCCCTCCATGATCCTGACTGGCATTCAGAATGAGACAAATAAGGAAATAACTCACCTGGGAGCAGTGACCTGAGGCCTTCTGGGAGGAGCTGGGGACAATGACCATGAAGGTCTCCCAGCCTGCAGAGCCGGGTTCTCACGAGGGAAATCACGGAGTCCTGGTACCAATCACAGGGACAGCAGTGCAAGCACCAGGTCTTTCTCTCTCGCGACCTCAAGGGATCCACTGAGCGGTACAGCTTCCCTGGGGCTTTAAGTGCAACAGAGCAGCTGAAACCTGTTTGGCCGGCAAGTGCATTGGCTGAGGGCACGCCTGCCTTTGGGGCTGGAACCTGACGCAGACGTGCACGTGCACGGCACACACGCGCACACGCGCACACGCAGGTCCCATGGAACGACTGCACATACCTGCACACACCTCGGTGTTCAGGAACGGTCAGGAACCCCGCAGAAGGCGCTGGGCACAGTGATGCACCACAAATGCCTGTTTGGAACTCTGAAAAGCAAACTAGCGCAACCTGCAAGCTGAAACCCTATCCCCTTGAAAAATAAGCCCCAGCCCTCCCCCAGAGGATGAACCAGTCTCTCCTCACCCACTGTTTTAATTAATAGGCAGCACAGCTGGTGAATGGAAGGCAGAAGCCTGAGTTGCATGAATGCAGAATTCCAATACGTCACCAAGCTTGGACGGCCACTGTGATCAGGATGTTTTGGTTAAATGAACAGATGCAGCAAAAAATGCCAATGAGCACAAAGCCGGTCAGGTGCTCATCTACAGGGAGCCGTTGGCTCCTGTCCAGGCCAGCCCTGCTGCGACAGAGATTAGAAGGCCTAACCCCTTCCCAGCTCTTCCAGCCAGTAGACCCACCACCCGCTGACTCCCTCCCCACCCATTCAGCAAGGTCCCCCACCCCCCTGGCATCCCTTCCAGCCATCTTGCTGCTCTGGCTTCCCCCTAGGGATTCTCTTGGCATCACCAGTCAGGTTAACGTGCCCCCAAACTCTATCCAAAGCCAAAGGAAGGTGTGATCTTCTGCAACACAGGGGGCAGAATGTGGGCATTTAAAAAATAAGTTGCTTTAAATAAGATCATTCTGAAGTGAACTCTAGACCCTGAAGTGAGCTGGCTGTGCTGGTTAGGAATCAAAGCAGTAGATGCTCCATTTCACTATTTCATGGGGGGAGGGGGAAGAAGAGATGTTATATAACAATCCTTGAGCAACTGAGAGAGGGACTGGGACGACAGCTTCTCTCCTCTGCTGCCCCCCAGGCAGCAGTGAATCAGTCCATCCGCATCACTTGTAAACTGTGAAGAGCGGCATCACCATACATTCATGGGCGAGGAGATCTCTAGCCTGAGAAGTGGGAGGGTCAGTGTTAGTGGAAAAAAATTCCTCCCTCCTTTCCTCACAGCACAAGTTAGACCGTGTCTGCCTAAAAACCCAGCTGACAGCCAATCTTCCACGCAGGTTCTCCGGGGCTCTGAGGTCTCCAGTCTCTGGGGAGTAGAATCTTTCTGGGCTGCACTGACTTTTGATGGCGGCTGATGAAATGCCATCTTTGTCCCTTTGCTGAGGCAGACACAAGACCCCAAGGGTCTTTTGGGCTAGAAGGCCGGGGTGTGGGTGTCCAGCCAAGATACTTGAGTGGGTCTGGGCTCACATCTGGGGGCCCAGCTCCAGGCAGCCCCATTCTCTCAGCTTTCCCTGGGTGATCAGAGTTGTGCATGAAAGGCTGGGGTGGGCTTTGAGGATCTGGGAATTCTGGGTGGTGCTAGAAAGCATTCCTCTAATTCTTCCAGTTCTCAGCTGAGTCACTGCATCCTTGGGAAGCCTTCTCTGACCTCCTGACCAATTCTCATCATACTGTTGTAGGAAGGGAGACCCCTTCCAGGCCCCAAGGGGGGGCTCTTGTCTAACACTGGGAAATGAATTGTCCGAGGAGACACATGTGCTGACAAAGCAAGAGACTTTATTGGGAAAAGGCGCTGGGGTGGAGAGCAGGAGGGTGAGGGGACCCAGGAGGACTGCTCTGCCACGGGGCTCACAGTCTCAGGCTTTATGGTGATGGGACCAGTTTCTGGGTTGTCTCTGGCCAATCACTCTGACTTAGGGTACTTTCCGGTGGTGTGCGCATCTCTCAGCCAAGATGGGCTCCGGCGAGGATTCTGGGAGGTGGGTAGGACACGTGGATGGACATCCTTTGACCTTTCCGTGTTCCTCCAGTTGGTGGTGGCTTGTTAGTTCCCTGTTGTAAAATAACTCATGCAAATTGTCATTGTCTGCCTGGTCAGGGGGATGGGGTACAGTTCCAATCTGTGTTTCCCCTAACAATACCATCAACCTCTCCTTCTTGGCACTTGTGATAGTTTCAGTTTTCATTAATTTGTGCAATTGTTCATTTAATGTCTCTCTTCCAAGGAACCGTGTACTCCCTGAGGGCAGGTCAAGTGACGCTCCTCACTCACCACTGTGCCAAGCCCAGTGTCTGGCACATGGCTGAAGCGATACATATCTTTTGGTTGATGGAAGAATGATTGAATGAGTGAAGCTTTGGATTTGTTAAGTGCCCTTTGTCCCTGATCTCTTGAATTAGGCCTGCTGCCCCATAGGAGTGGGCTGGGCTGGCGAGAGTGGCCTTCCCTGTCACTAACACTTGGGCAAGGACTGTTCCTGGGCAGACGGGCTTAGGATGTGATGGCTGTGGTTAGAGAAGAGCCTGAGCCTCAACCCAGAAGGTGGTCCTGGGAGAGGCCTGCGGGCTGAGATTTAGGCCAAGGATGCAGGGCACTGACCAGGGAGGTGTCTGAACACCAGACACACTGACACTCTGGTCTAGGTTTCCATTTCATAAACATGATGGAGAAGCAAGTGGGTTCAGCTTGAATTTTATATGTGTTTTTCAATCTGTGGTTTTCGTATTATAAAATTAATAAAAGAAGAGATCTGAGCAGACAATAAGTATATGAAAACCTCTTTAATAATCATGAAAATGCAAATTTAGATGAAAATGAGACACCATTTCCATTCATCAGCTTGGCAAAAAGGAAATGGTCTGAGAGTGCCAGTGCCAGTACTGGTGAAGAGGTGGGGAGGCCTTCACAGGCCACTGGGGGGAGATAAATTGGTGAAGTGCTTTGAGAGCTATTTGGGGTTGTAAGGTAGACCCTAAAATGCGCAGACCCAGGCACCAGTGATCCATTTCTAGACACGTGCTCTAGTCTAGAGCAGTGATTCTCAAACTGTAGCGTGCATTGAACCACCTGGAAGATTTGCTGAAACAGATCACCCAGTCCCAGTGCCAGGGCTTCTGGCTCAGTCTGGGGTGGTACCTGAGAATTCGCACTTCTACTAAGTTCTCGGGCGATGCTGATGCTGCCGGTCCTGGGACCACACTTTGAGAGTCACTGTTCTAATTAAGTTCTTGCTTACATGCACAAGAAAGTACGCCCAGGGATGTTTGTTGTATCATTTCTTACAGTAAAAATTAGAAAAAACCCTGAAGTCCGTCAGTGAAGGACTGGAGAAAGGTATTGTGACATATCACACAATGGATTCTCTATACAGCAGTTAAGTGAATGAAACAAATACATTTATTTCAACACAGATAGTTCTAAAAGGATATAAGTTGCAGGGTATTTTTTTAAGCTCCTGATTGGAATATAATTGCTTTACACTCTTGTACCAGCTTATGAGGTACACCAAAGTGAATCAGCTGTATTTATACATATATCCCCATATCCCCTTCCTCCCGCAACTCCCTCCCACACTCCCAGTCCCAGCCCTCTAAGGAATCACCCATTATCGAGTTGATCTCCCTTTGTTATACAGCAACTTCCCACTAGCTGTCTATTTTACAGTTGGTAGTGTATATATGTCTATGCTACTCTCTCACTTCATCCCAGCTTCCCCTTCGCCCCCTGCCCCCCCAACCCCGTGTCCTCAAGTCCACTCTCTGCATCTGCATCCTTATTCTTGTCCTGTCACTGGGTTCATCAGTACTTTTTTTTTTTTTTTTATAGATTGCGTATATATGAGTTAGCATACAATATTTGTTTTTCTCTTTCTGGCTTACTTCACTCTGTATGACAGACTCTAGGTCTATCCACCTCATTACATATAGCTCCATCCTCATTCTTTTTTATAGTTGAGTAATATTCCATTGTATATATGTGCCACATCTTCTTTATCCATTCATTTGTTGATGGGCATTTAGGTTGCTTCCATGTCCTGGCTATTGTAAGTAGTGCTGCAAAGAACATTATGGTACATGTTTCTTTTTGGATTATGGTTTTCTCTGGGTATATGCCCAGTAGTGGGATTACTGGATCATATGGTAGTTCTATTTGTAGTTTTTTAAGGAACCTCCAAACTGTTTTCCACAGTGGCTGTACCAACTTACATTCCCAACAGTGCAGGAGAGTTCCCTTTTCCCCACTCCCTCTCCAACATTTGTTGTTTCTAGATTTTTTGATGATGGCCATTCTGATCGGTGTGAGGTGATACCTCGTTGTGGCTTTGACTTGCATTTCTCTATTAGTGATGTTGAGCATCTTTTCATGTGTTTGTTGGCTATCTGTAGGTCTTCTTTGGAGAAATGTCTGTTTAGGTCTTCTGCCCATTTGTGGATTGGGTTATTTGCTTTTTTGGTATTAAGCTGCATGAGCTGCTTGTATATTTTGGAGATTAATCCTTTGTCCGTTGCTTCGTTGGCAATTATTTTCTCCCATTCTGAGGGTTGCCTTCTTGTCTTGTTTATGGTTTCTTTCACTGTGCAAAAGCTTTTAAGTTTCATTAGGTCCCATTTGTTTACTCTTGATTTTACTTCCATTATTCTAGGAGGTGGGTCAAAAAGGATCTTGCTTTGATGTATGTCACAGAGTGTTCTGCCTATGTTTTCCTCTAGGAGTTTTATAGTGTCTGGCCTTACATGTAGGTCTTTAATCCATGCTGTTTATTTTTGTGTATGGTGTTAGGAAGTGTTCTAATTTCCTTCTTTTGCATGTAGCTGTCCAATTTTCCCAGCACCATTTATTGAAGAGGCTGTCTTTTTTCCATTGTATATTCTTGCCTCCTTTGTCAAAGATAAGGTGCCCATATGTGCTTGGGGTTGCCTCTGGGTTCTCTATTTTGTTCCATTGATCTTCCTTTCTATTTTTGTGCCAGTACCATACTGTCTTGATCACTGTGGCCTTGTAGTATAGTTTGAAGTCAGGAAGCCTAATTCCACCAACTCCACCTTTCCTTCTCAAGATTGCTTTGGCTATTCAGAGACTTTTGCATTTCCATAAAATCATAAGATTTCTTGTTCTAGTTCTGTGAAAAATGCCATTGGTAATTTGATAGGGTTTGCGTTGAATCTGTAAATTGCTTTGGGTAGTACAGTCATTTTCACAATGTTGATTCTTCCAATCCAAGAACATGGTATGTCCCTCCATCTGTTTGTGTCATCTTTGATTTCTTTCATCAGTGTCTTATAGTTTTCTGCATACAGGTCTTTTGCCTCCTTAGATAGGTTTATTCCTAGGTATTTTATTCTTTTTGTTGCAATGGTAAATGGCAGAGTTTCCTTAATTTCTCTTTCTACTCTTTTGTTGTTAGTGTATAGGAATGCAAGAGGTTTCTGTGCATTAATTTTGTGTCCTGCTACTCTACTAAATTCATCGATTAGTGCTAGCAGTTTTCTGGTAGAGTCTTTAGGGTTTCCTATGTATATCACATCATCAGTTGCAGGGTATTACATATGGTATAATATCATTTTATTAGTAGTTTAAAAACAATGTAAAAAATCCAATTCTACTTCATCAGTATGATATAGGTACTAAAATGTGGGCTGAATACACATCTAATCTATAAAATCTGTGGTCTCTGGAGAAGGAGAGAGAGGACTAAGGCTGGGGAAAGAGGACACAGGGGCTTCTATCTAGTCTGTTCTTCCATTCTCTAAAAAAATAAGATCCAAATAAAATATGGTTTTTATTTAATGGGGCAGATACATGGTTTTTCAAAAATATTTTTTGTGCTTTTCTATATTCTTTAAGTGAATTTTAAAACAAAGTAATACAGGCTCATTGTAGAAAATTAGAAAACATAGAAGAGTATGAAGACAGAAATTAAAATTATCCACAAATCCATTGTAAATTTTTTGAACATTTTTCCAATTTGATTTACTTACAAAAAAGAAAACAGGGGCCATGTACACTAAATTACATTTGCATCCTACTTTTCTGGCTTAATATGATATTGTAAATAGTTTCCCACTCATTAGATTGTTTTGAGTAATGTCCTTGTATTTAGCTACATAATAATAGCTATGGTGGTATTTTATTTAAGCAACCCCCTACTGGTCATTCAGGTTTCTAGGGTTTTCATTGTTACAAATAAGAAGGTGATGAATATCTTAATACATCCAGCTTTGCCCAGGTTACTTCATTCTCTGCCTGAGGGCAGCAGTGTCCCTGAATTTTGGGGTCACAAGGCAGGTGACCCTGTCTTCCCACAGGGCCTGGGATGGGGTGGCTTGGGATATGAGGACACAGGTCTGTGTGGGAATGACTCGGGCACCAGTTCAGTTCCCAGAGCCCTGGAAGTACTGAGCCTGCTGGTCCCCTCTCCTTATCCATTCATTCACTGCAGGCAGGTTTACTGTGTCTCCGACGTGCAGGACCTGTGTGGCCTTGGGGCGGGGATGTGAGGTAGTTAGAGATGACGAAGCCTGGTCTAGATGGGAGACATGGGCACAGCCACAAATATCACAGTTTAAGGTACAACATGGGAGTGAACCCAAGGAGGGGCTGCAGGAGTCCTGAGCAGGGCATGCTTGGTTCTGTGCAGTGAAGGCAGCTGGGGAGTTTTCAGGAAGCAGGTTATATTAACACTACTAGGTGTTTAGTTTTAAAAAAACATTTTCTTTTAACCAGCTTTGTTGAGGTGTACTTTACATATAAAATTGAGCCATTTCAGGTGCAGAATTCAATGATTTTCAGTAGCTTCACCAAGTGGCACAACCATCACCATATACCAGTTTTAAAAGTTTCAGAAAGATTCCTCGCATCATTAACAGCTCATCCCCGCCCCCACCCCATCCCTACGTAGCCATGGAGCCACTTTTTCACTCTGAGTTTACAGGATTACATTTTAAAGGATGGAAACTGCATCTTATGTTAAGGTAACTGCAAGGAAAGAGCAAAACCTGGGGACACAGGTGGTTTAGCTCTTTGTAGCAGAAAAGCAGTTCCCTGGTCTCTAACTTTGCCATCTGGGGTGAAATTCTGAACTTGGAAGTTTCAAACAGTCAAGAGCTCTTCATGCCCTAGAAGCCGTTTTTTACCTTTGTGCAGTAAAGGCTTCCTTTCCTTGGTCCCTGGCTTTGAAAATGCATCTGGCTGTGGATGGCCTGGTGGTCATAGACAAGCTGGCCGGCAAGTCCCTGGAGGACACCAGGGAGCTCCATACGACGTGGTAGAGTGATCTCTACTCTTGCAATGAAGGTCTCTACTCTTCTGATGTTGTCTGCCCTGGTCCTGCCATGATAGAGGTCCCCATGATCTCTGCCCACCTTAGGCCTAAACATTTTTCATTGTGAGGAGAAAGGTGTGAGCAGATCACCTGTGTCCAGTCTGTCTGCTTTTTTATAATCAGGTGTGCTTTGAGATGCTCTGTGCAAGATTCTTTGAAATAACTTTCCCCCTAATTTCAAAACTAATGCAGTCTCAATGCAGAAAAGTAGCACAGTAAAACAGAAATCAGGCCCTGTTTATGATCTCTCACCTGCTGCATTTGACCGTGTATACTTCCTGTCTTTTCCCACTACTTGTCTGGCATTTTGTTGGCTTCCATTAAATCCCCATGGCGGGTGGTGGTGGGGGAGGTGTTGTGGATGATCGGACACCAGCCTGGACCTTACTGGTCAGGAAGCTCTGGGCTCCCATCCTGGCTTACTCACGGGCTGCCTCTGCCACTTTGAACTAGTTGTTTAACCTTGATCTTAGTTTTTCCCTCTGACAATAAGCCAAATGCTTGACTCTGGGGAGAGAGTCCCTCTGCCTGGGCCATTATCTGCTGTGTAAAAGAAGACAGTCAACTTGAAGCTATTAATAGTTCTAAATTATCTAATGAGTATCTGGGCAGCAGGTTGCAACACATCTGAGATAATTCAATTTTTAAAGAAGCTATTTCCATTAATCATTTATTAATGGCTCTCCCAACTGAGGCAATTAAGTAGACCTAGGATTAAAAAGAGACCATACTCATTTCACATGTGTCTAATTACCCTTAAGTTCATGGATTCTGGAAGAATGTGAAAGGGGGACTCCAGTCTTTTCCTTTGTATTCTCCATTTCTCTCTGGGTTTGGCTTCAGCCCCAAAAGGAGGCAGCCTCTGGGGTGTGTATGTGCGCATGCGTGCATATGTGTGTGCGTGACACCCCGTGGTCCAGCCTCAGAGGAGAAGGGCACTGACTGTGAAATCTGAGGAAGTCTTTTGGGGTGCAGGCAGGCGCTGGGGCAGGGCTGCTTGAGGAACGGGAAACCCAGAGATCCGAGCCTGTCTTCTGGGATTTGAGGGTTAGAGGTAGGGAAACAGAGTAGCAGCCTCCTGAACTTGTCCCAGAAAAGGCAGCAGGGAGCATGCTGACCCTGAGCTGAAGAGCAGGGGACAGCAGGATGGACTGGATGTCACACGGCACCTCCTGTCTGCGGGAAGCGTTAGATACGTTAGCTGTGTACTCCCATTCATCCTCCCCAAACTCTGTGGGTTAGATATCAACAACTACATTTTGGACAAAAGGAAATTAGGGCCCAGAGAGGCTACGTGACTTGTTACAAGTCACACAACTGATGAGTGGCAGGGCCAAGGTTGGAGTCCAGCTGTGCTGACCTCAGTGTCTTGGCACTTCCCCTGAGCCACACAGCTGTTGCCACGCAGCCTAGCCTGGCATACTCCAAGATTCTGTCACAGAAGCAGAAAAGCCAAACAATGTGGGTTTTCCACTGCCATGGGAATAAGGCACTCCTTTTTTTTTTTCTTCAAGGAATAAAGAATTCCCGGGGAATCCAGTGGAGCTGAGAAAGGGAATTCTTACCCAATGTCCTTTCCTAGGGCAGGTCCTAAAGATGGGAACTGATTGCTGTTTTCCAGCAGCCCTTCCCACCAAAACACTTGGGTCCAGAGAGGTTATTTCCAGCCTGTGGGACCTTGGACACCTGTCAGCTTCCCCCAGCCTGGAGCAAAGGGTGGAGGCAGAAAGGTGGAAACCAGGGTGTGAGTAAGTGAGGGTTAGCAAGAACAGCAGGTAGGGCTGCTCCATGGGAACCTTAGATGGTTTCTTGGATGGCCATGCCCTAGGGCAGTGGTGTTCAAAGTGAGGGATGCCAACCCCCACAGGTAGGAGACACAGCCACGGAGTCCAGAGCACTGCAGGTTTGAAAGGACTGGATGACCAGACGCTCAGCTTCCCGTGGTACTCTTTCTTGAAGCTGATCTCCCTGGGAGGCACCTGGCTGCATGCTAACCCTTCCCCTACCATAAGAAAGCCCGATATGCCCTCATCCTCTGAGGGATGTGAAACCTCCCGGGCTATAAACAAAATGGAAGCCTCTTTTAAGGATTAATCAAGCCACCCCAAACCCTCAAAGGGGTACAAAGTCTTTCTAGGTCCTACACACATTTCCGTTAAAGGGTAAAGCCCGGCATTAAAAATGGGAATTGGGGCTCAGGGTGGGCTATTCTGAATCCAGACGCATAGATGAGTGTGGTGGTGGAAGCAAAAATTTTGGTTTAAGAACTTTAACTCTTCTATCCTCCAAATGTAAGTCTAATGTTTCTAGGACTGTCACATTTTTCAAGATACACTGAAAAAAGCAGATAAAACTTTTATGTGATGTCTTTCATGTTTGTGTACATTATTCAGTAAAGTAGTTTAAAGTTATTTTTATATCACAATTATTTATTCCAGGTGCAATCTTCATCTTATACCATCTTGTAAATTACTCTTATTTTCTACCTCTCATTTAAAGTATGCTGGCTGTGGGCCAATTATTTTTTAGCAGAGTTCACCTTTTCTCTTTCATTAAATACAGAGAAAAATTGGACCATAATGTCCAATGAAATGAACGGAATTATTTCTTTAACTTATTCCCAAAACCAACACCAGAGTTCAAAGAAAAAGGATGCTTTTTAATCAAACTCCAAACTTACTAAAAAACTTAAAATTTTGTTTCACATTATTTAGAAACCTTACAAATTAAGTAATCATTAACTATACATTAAGCTATGATTTTGTTTTTATAATGTATAAAATAGATTAAATAATTATATTGGATCAAAATCACGTAATTC
Source organism: Hippopotamus amphibius kiboko (assembly GCF_030028045.1). Classification (NCBI taxonomy): domain Eukaryota; kingdom Metazoa; phylum Chordata; class Mammalia; order Artiodactyla; family Hippopotamidae; genus Hippopotamus; species Hippopotamus amphibius. Next base: position 168,761,229 of record NC_080191.1, on the reverse strand, counting down.
TTGACCTATTTTTAGAACACTATCTTATGAGATTTATTCCAAAATTTATTTTCCAGTAGATTGTATGGTATTCCTTGAAATGCCCATTATTTTTCTGATAGAAAGTAAGTCTGATTGGATTGGTGGATTTAACAGTAATGACTGGTATGACAAGTAGTGTTAGAAATATTTTTCATAGGTTGATGAACTAAATTCACAGTTTCTAGGTACATATTGCAAAAAGCCCCCGCCTACCTCTGGCTTCCTGATCCTTACCTATGAGATGAATTGGGAGTGAGGAGGCAAAAGTCCGTGGGCTCTCCTCGCTCCGACTTGCTGGGTTTCGGTGATTCTCAGGCTTGAAACTGAGACGTAGGTAAAGGGGACTCAAGCCGTGAAGGGAGCTCACAGCACAGCAGGAGTGAAAGTCTCTGCTTCTCAAGTCCCTGGAGATCCACCAGGTCTCCTGCCTCTTACACACAGCCAGCAGGGTGACTGCAGATGCTGGGCTGACTGGACAAACCCAAGAGCTGCCGTTTCTGTGATCAGGAGACAGGAGTGAAGGTGTGTGATCGCTGCCACAGGTCTCTCAAGCGAATCCCAGGCCCAGCAAGCCCCTCCTCAGCACTCCTGGGAACTCTGTACCCTGCGATGGGCACTGTTCCACCGATGCCCGGCAGAAGTGGGCACTGACTGAGGGGTTGGCAGGGTCAGGGCAGGGCCTGAGGATGAGGGAGCTGGAGACAGTGGCCCAAGGAAGCAGAACGGGCAGGAGGTATGCCGTCTCCCTCCATGAGTCAAATGGGGAGCAAAAGCCCAGAGGATCTAAGCGACTCACCCCAAATTGTCTACCTAGAGCCCCAGCTCTGGCTGCTGGCCCAGGGCTCTTCTCCATCGTCACACTGCCTGCCGGGTATGGGCTGGGCTTTGCAAATTGGTGCCATTTAACTGTGTTTTTGTTTGAGTTTCTAGTGCAGAGAAGAAATTTGCAAATGTAGCTGGAAGTTCTTAATCTTGGGAAATCCCATACAAATGACCACAGCTGGTCCTGCAGGCCTACTGACTCCAGGGCCCTCAGCTGCTTTGTCCCTCCTTTGTAAAGGCCTTGCAGGAAACCCTGTCAGAGGGTGGCTTCAAGGCTTCTGAGTTCTGTGAGGTTTCTGTTCAGTCAGACCCCTGACATTCAGAAAGGAGACCTGGGCTCAGTTCCTGACCTAGAGGGTCACCAGCTACGTGATTCAGCCAGGAGCCTCCGTTTCTTTATCTGGGGGTAGGAGTGAGGGGCTGGGGGGGACTACATGGTCTCTAAGGTCCCTGTGACCCTGGTCCTGCAGGAAGGGGAAAAGTATTCCGGATTAGAACTGTTTCTATCTCAGCAAGCTTTGAAGATCAACATGTCCAAAAGGAGCCTGACCAGAGAAAAAAGGAATGCTAATGATTGTATAATTACATCACGCATATCGTCTGCATACTTCTCCACACAAACGGGACGGAGAAAAACTGTATAGGGCAGAATCACGCTCAGGACCCTGGGATGGAAGTTGGGCTATACTCTGGACTCTTCTGTTACTTGGTTTCCTCTTAGATTTTGCTTCTTCAACTCGATCCTGGCTCAGCCATGGCCGACTGAACATCTAGGCGCTTTCACAAACAGGATCTCCGCTTAGCTCCTTGGTGTCCGGTGAGTCCTCTTCTCCAGCGCGTCTCTGCTTCTGTCCAGAGGGACGTGCAGGCTGTCTTCCGGCGTCTCCAGGGCTGCTGTGTGGCGGAGACACTGCACAGGAGTCGCCGTACCTGGTGAGGAATTTGCCTAGACGAGGTCCTGGCTCACCTTGGGTCTGGACGACTCAGTTCTGGGGCGCTCTGCCTCAGCCGTGTCAGCCGGGGCTCCTTCGGGTGAGCGTGACAGAAACCCAGCTCACGCTTGCTCAGACACAGAGGGGACCTCCGGGCCCGGGAAGCTGGGGAGAGACGGGGCTGAGGGCTCGGCGATGCCGGCTCTCTTTCAGCAACGCGCAGTCGCTCTTCTCCGTGAGCGGTCTTCATTTTTCCCTCCTTCAAGCAGACATCTTTGGCACGGGCGCGGGGCAGGAGGAGCGGCATGGCTGCAGACGGCCCGGCTGAGCCCGCCCCAGCGCGTGTGCCTAGAAGGGCCCTCGGCGCAGACAGGCCCCAGGGGAGGCGGTGCTCGGCGGGCTGCGGCCACACGCCCGCCTCGGGACCCACACCGCGCGCAGGCCAGCTCGGGGCGGCAGTCGCGGCGCAGGCCCCGTGCGCGGGGCTTTGTGGACCAGGCGGCACTGCCCTCCGAGCGAGCGCGGCCAGAGGGCTGCTGAGGGGGCCCACGCAGCAGGAGCCCACGAGAGATGTTGCGGGACGCGGCGGCCGGTCAGGAGAAGGGCGAGGACCCAACACAAAGCACCCCCGCGTCTAATGTCCTTCCCTAGACACCTGCCGGGGCAGAGCAGGCCCCCAGGGAGGGCGGAGCCGGCAGCTTCGGGAAGCACCGCCGTGCCCCCGGCTGAGGCAGCGAGCGGAGCTTGCAGGAGCACGGCGTGGGGGCGGGGGGGCCCGCAGAGCGGGAACGCGCACTCGGGAGGCGACGGGGACGCCCGCCGGCTGCTGCCGGCGCCCCCTGGGGGCGGGGTGGGACGAGCTGGGTCCCGCCGGAGGGTAAGAGCCGCACGCGGGAGCCAGCTCCAGCTCGGCCTCGCCGGGGGCCAGCGCTCCCGGAAACAGGAAGCGCGCAGGAAGCGGACGGGGCGCAAACAGGCCAGAGCCAGCGGCTCTCCCGCCTCCCGCCCTTCGGCGCCCTCGCGCGCCCCCTATCGGCGGAGCGAACGCGGCGCCCGCGGGCAACGCCCAGCGCGTGTGCGGAAGCCGCGCCCGGGTGCCGCGCCCGGGTCCCGCGCCCTCACAGCGGCTTGGGGATCGACCCCAGAGTCTCGCTGCGGGCGTTCCGGGTGGAGTGACTGCCAGAGCCGCAGCCCGTCTCCCTCGGGAGGCTGGGACCTCGTAGAGGCCAGGGGCACGCCCTCCCTGTCTGTCCTTCCCCGGTCCGGTACCCGGCCTGGGCAGAGCCCCTCGGGAGTGTGTGCCATGCTGAAATGGACGCAGGAGGCCCCGAGGGCAAGTGGGTCCGGGGGCGACTCTGCAGCCCTCCCTGCCCAGCCTCTAGCGCTCCTGCCTGACTCCCCTGGCAGTGTGATTCTAGGCTCTCCCTGGAGTCCTGCGTGGGGCAGGGAGGAGGTGTGGAACAGCGACTGTGCACAGCCTGGGGCAGGCTCTGCCCAGCCTGGTGGATGTGCCCACAGCCCCCTTGTCATCCTCACCCACCTTCTGACAGGGTCGACAGTAGGGTCCCAGCTCCACCGCTAATGAGGTATGTGGCATTGGGCAGGTTATCGGATCGTTCTGAGCTCCAGTTTCCCCAGAAAGCCCCCTTCAGTCGCTTAATCTCTGCAGCAAGAGACAAGAAGAGACTCTGGGTCCTCTCCATCCCGCGTCCATGCCCCTTCCTCCAATTCCCCTCCCCCCATCCTGCTTCTTAGAAGCAGTGATAATTTAGCATCATAATTAGGCTTTGAAAGGTAAACCGTATTAGCAAGACAGATTTGTTTAGCTCAGAGGAAAGTAAAGATTCAGGACAACTGGGACTTGCTGGGCAGGGTAGCTGCAGGATGAAGCAGGTCCCCATGGTGTGGAGAGGAGGGAAGGCAGAGAGGAAGAGGGGCTCTGCGTCAGCCCTAAGGAAGCAGAACAGGTGGGCACCATCCTCTGGCTCCCAGAGAACTCCAGATCTGCTGAGCATTTGAGCCGGACTTCTCAGGTGCAGGCCTGAGCCCCTCAGCCTCCAGCTGCTTCTGGGCAGGACATCAGGGGGACAGGCCCTGTGAAGGTAAAGGACCTACAAAGACTTGATGTGACCATATAGGAAATGGGATCAGGCCAGTGCCCAATACAGAGAAAATACTCCAATGATAGATGGTAGCTGTCGATCCATTATAGCCCTTACCACGTTCTGGCCTCTATCAAAAGTGTCTATGTGCAGCTTTATCTCCCTCACTGATCTCGAGTGCTTTCAAGTTACAGGCTGTGTCTGATTTTTCTCTGGTTGTGTTGTGCCCAGAGAGTATGCAGGGTTTATCTAGAGACCACAGTCAAGGTTAAGTGAGTGTTAGAAGAGCCTGTCGTGGCAGTGTGCCCTAGGTCACGGCTGAGCAGTGGGCCTGTGAACTGAGGCAGGGGCTTAAGTGGTGGCACATGTGACATTTCTGGCAGGCAGGCAGAGGGGATCAAACCACAGGGTCCTCTTTTCCAGCCAGAGGAGAGATCACCAATGATCCAGGTGCCACAAAGGGAGACTAATTGGATCCTGCGGACTGATGGGGGTTCCAGGACCCACTTGGCATCCTCCCAGCCAAAGAGCACCTGCTTCCTTAAGACTTTACTTTTCCTTTGTTGAATGCAACCCTCAGATGAAGAATGGTTTGAGCTCTTTCTTTTCTTTCTTTCTTTTCTTTTTTGAAATGAGCACTCTTGCAAGAAGATTCCAATGCCTGGCAACTTTGAAATGCCAGGGCTGGGATGGGGACTGACATTTTCAGAGCAGCCCCTCAGTGCAGTCAGCACCTGTCTCCCTCATCTGCTTGACTGCCCCTCTGTCTGTCCTGCTCAGTGCTGGTGGAAAGGTTCACCTACTGGCCACTCCCGGAGTGCTCTTTCCTTGGAATTGGGGAGTGGGGCTGGTGGGTGGAAAGATGTCTGAATCCAGGCTGCTGACACTTTTTCCTGTAGCCCAGACTCACAGCAGGGGGTGGACATGCTTCCTTTTCCTTCCCTGGTTAATAACCATCCGTGCTGGGCCACCTCAACTTGAAAGATGGGACACAGTACCTGTAGTGAATGGTGGTGACTCAGGAGTCGGCCTGTTTGTGTCTGAATCCTGACTCTGTGTCACCCTGGGCAAGTCAGTTCACCTCTTCAAGTCTCGGTTTTCTCATCTGTAAATTAACTATCCCAGAGAGCTATGTGAGGCTTAAATTAGATCATTAGGGTGAGACGTTTAGCCCAGGGCCTGGCACATGGTAAGCATGATGGAAGTATAGTTTCTGTTAGTAGGAGGGTGTGTTCATTTCCTGTGGCAGCTGTGACAAGTTACCATAAACTGCGTGGCTTGAGACAGCCAGTTGCAGTTCTAGAGTACAATGCCAGCATCAAGGGGTCAACAGGGTCACACTCCCTCCTGGGGGCTCTAGGGGAGAAACTGTTCCTTGCCTCTTCCTTGGCTGCCAGCATTCCTTGGTTTGTGGCTCCATCACTGCAGTCTTCAAGGCTGGCATCTTCAAATCTCTCTCCCTGATCTGTCTTTACCTGGCCCTCTCCCCCGTATGTGTGTGCTCAAGACTCCCTCTGCCTCCCTCTTATAAGGAGAGATGTGATGCATTAGGGCCCATCCAGATAATGCAGGATAGTTTCCCCTTCTCATGACTCTTAATTTAGTCACAATTGCAAAGAATTTTTTTTTTTTTTTTTTTTTGCCACATAAGGTAACATTCATAGCTGCCAAGGGTTAGGATCTTTGGGGCGCCATTTTTCAGTTTAAGCAAAGGACAGGCTGAAGGGTGGGGAGGGACCTGATGCCAATTGTCACTGTCCTAGAAGCAGATCCCAGATGAGGATTCGTGTGCATGAGGCTTATTAAACTGGGAAGAGAGGGAGAAGCAGGTCAGAGGAGCAAACGCAGCCAAGCAGTGTCAGGTGTGAAGCCCCAGCCTCAGGCTACTCCCACAGGGAGCTTTAAAGAGAAAAATCCCTGATGAGATGGACTCCCACTTTTATCATTATCCAATCCTATTTCCTTCCTTACCCTTCCCAAGGAAATTATTGTCCTAAATTTGATATGTTCCTTTTTGTCCACCTCAGAAATGTTTATAACATACGTATATGCCCATAAGCGATGTAAAATATTGTCTTCTGTATTTTAAAAATATTATATAATAATATAAAGAAATTATATCAGCTATATACATCTTTCTGCCCCTTTGTCTTTTTTCACACAGTGTAGGGTTTTGGGGATCTGTTCATGTTGAAACTTACAGATTTAGTTCATTTTAACTGCTGCTAATTCACATATACTACTTTTAAATTATTCATTATTTTCTTGGTGGAAATTTAGGGTGTTTACTTTTTTTTTCATTATTACAACAGCACTAAGCTGTCACTGCTCACATGGAAGATTTTTTCTAGGGTTTAACTTGGGAATTTGCTAGATCATGTAATATGTGTATTTTCCAATTTAAATTAAAACTGCAAAGCTGTCCTCCAAATGGCCATGCTAGTTTATCCCTTGACATGCAGCGTATATGTTCCTATTCCCTGGCATCCTCAAAAAGATTAGTATTAGACGTTTGAATTTTTTCCAAAGCATGGGGAGTGAAATGGTATCATAATGTTTTAATTTGTTTTCCATAAGTGCTTGGGAAGTTGAGCATCTTTTCAGATGTTCATTGGCCCTCTGAGTTTCCTGTTCTGTGATTTCCCCTTCATTCTCTTACCCTGCTTTCTATTGAGCTGAATATCTTTTTCTCGTTGAGTTGTAGAAGGTCTTTATGTACTCTGGAAACTACTTTTGGCTGTTATATATTTCAAATAATTTCTGATCTGTCACTTGTTATGATATTTTAAATATTTAGATCTTAATTTATCTGAAATTTATTTTGGTACACATTATGAGATAGAAACCTAATTTTATTCTTTTACACGGAAAGTCATTGTCCCAACACCATATAGATGTAGTTTCTACGCTCTCCCGGCAGTTAATTTGATCTATGTTTCATTGCTGTACAAATACTATCCTATTTTCATTATTAAAGCTTTATAATAAGTCTTTATAGCCTGTTGGCTAAGTCATGTCCCTTACCCTCTTGTTGTTCTTTATAATTGCATTGGCTTTTCTTAGTGGGAAATGTGAGATGAAAGCTAGAAATCTTGCAGCCATTTTGCTCCCAGAGGGAAGCCAGCCTTAGAATGAAGGCGATACTGTGAAAGAGAGAAGAGATGGGAAGCCATCAGATTCTTGATGACATTGTTGCTGAATCACCTACTCTGATCCTGCCTCTGGAGGTTCTGTTTATCCGAGTTAGTAATCTACTTTATTGTTAACTGTTTAAGTTAATTTTTCCAATAAATTGTAACCAAGGTTTTGTTTCACCTGGTATATCTTTTTCTAATTATTTTCCAGCTGTGTCATTATGTTTGGTGCACTTTTTATAAGCTGTGTTTATTTGGATATTTAAAGTGTAGTCTGAGTGTCTGTCTTTTAATAGGCAAGATTAACTCTTTTCTAATTTGTGTGATTACTGTGATTATTTGGAGAGAGCGATATATATATAATGTTGTTTTGCATTTTCCATATATCATGTCGTTGCCTTAACTTTTTCCTGCTTTCTGTGAAATTGATTGGTTTTTCATCACTCATTTTCCCTCTAATGATTTGGTAGTTATGCATTCTATTTCTGGTCTTTTAGTGTTTTCCTAGTTTTTAGTAGACATACTTCACTCTATATTTTTCTAACAAAGCCTGAGGTTAATATCTTTGTCCTCCTCCTGAATAAAATTAGGGATTTTATTAGCTATAATTCTGTCTTCCCCCATTTATCTTCCTATCACTATTTCCTGTTATCCGCCTGTTACTTTGTTACTATTTCCTGTTACTCCCATGTTATTAAACCTCCTCAAAATGATGATGATGATTCAGTACTTATTTAGATCTTTATGATTTCTTTGCTTATCCTTACCTTTTAAATTAAAATTTTTTGCTGTTCTTTTTTCTGGGCTCATTTTCTTTTTTCTTTTTTTTTCTGAATTAAATTGTTTACTAGTTCTGGTTCTTTCAGGGAGGAATATCTGGGTTTAAACTGTTTCAGTAAATCTTTTTAAAAGTATTTATTTTGCCTCATTCTTAAATGACTGTTTAATTGGGTATAGAATTCTAGGAGTGATTCACTGCCCCAAGGTATTTGGATTTAGTAAGCCCCATTTTACCAAATTCTACACCTCACAGGAGTGATTCTCTTTGGTCATTTCCTCAAAAGGACATGTTAAAATAAATGAGAATTTGTTTGCACTGTAAACTGATACCCTTAAGTGCATTGATACCCTTAAATCTAAACATATTGAGAGAGGAAAGGGGAATTTTGCACACTGGAATCCCCTTGGGAGATATTTTTTCTCAGTACTTTGAAGATATGATTCCATTGTCCTATGATGTCTATGATGATGGAAACTCTGTTACTTATCTAATAGCCATTCTTTTGCAGGTATCTATAATTTTGCTAAACTAGCTTTTATGATTTTTTTCTTAGTAGATGTGCATTTATGTTTATTTATCCTGCTTGGGGTTTAATGTGCTTATTCAATGTAAGGCCACATATCTCTCCTAAATTCTGGAGAAATCTCGGCTATTATTTTTTAAAATATCATCTCTTTTCCAGTCTGTGTATTCTTTTCTTTTGGAATTCCTATTAGATATATATTGTGGCTTCTCAATGTCTGTAACTCTTAATTCTTCTCTCATATTTTATAGCTCTGTGATTTCCTTAGATTTGTTGTCCTATTCACTAATTCCTCCTTCAGTTGTATCTTGTAATTGTTTAACCTGATCATTGATTTTTATTTTTATTTTATTTTTTATTTTTTTATGTATTTATTTTATTTTTTATTTATTGGCTGTGTTGGGTCTTCATTGCTGCATGTGGGTTTTCAGTAGTTGCGGAGAGCAGGGGCTACTCTTTGTTGCAGTGCGCAGGCTTCTCAGTGCAGTGGCTTCTCTTGTTGTGCAGCACGGGCTCTAGGTGTGTGGGCTTCAGTAGTTGCAGCATGCGGGCTCAGTAGTTGTGGTGCATGGGCTTAGTTGCTTTGTGGCATGTGGGATCTTCCTGGCCCAGGGATCGAACATGTGTCCCCTGCATTGTCAGGCAGATTCTTAACCACTGTGCCATGGGGGAAGCCCTGATCATTGATATTTAAAAATCATTTGTTATATTGTTCAATTCTGCAATTTTCTATTTGGTACTTTCCCAATCCTTCTATTTATATTTTATAATAATCTGGTTTTTGCCTTATAAATCTAATCATTTTGAATTTCTTTGCATTCTGCAGGCACACCTATTTTGAAGACCCTTTCAAATTTCTGTATAATTTTTAGCTTTTTACTTGTGTTTGTTTAATGTACTTGCTGATTATTACTCATAGACTTTCTTGCACACTTTGTAATTTTGTGGGTGAGGAATTGTTTTCTGTGGGGGTCCTATGCATGTGTCAATTGTGAAAATGCTCCTGTGGTGTGGTATTGAGATTACCTCTGCTGTGTGTGAAGGATAAACAATTTTTGGACCAGCTTTTATATGAGTTTCTAGGCTCAGGACATTCGCTTCATGTTGATTGTATGAAAATAGCTGTCCATATCTCCATACCACACAGTCTAGAGGTTTAGACTATTGGGTGGTCTATTGGGTGACCACTTTCATCACAGGGCAAGTTAAGTGGCCCACTTTTGTGCCTGATGTTTGGGTCAGCAAGCAGAGTTTTTTAAATCCCATTTCCCAAATAGAGAAGCCCTTTCTTGACTCCTGGCTTCATTTAAGGAGCTTAGTTCCAATATCTCTGCTATTTGTAAGACTGCAGCTTTTAAATCCCTCCATAGGTGACAATTAAAACTGCAGCCTCTCGAAAGACTGTTTGATTCCATTTATATGGAATTCTGGAAAAGGCAAAACTATTGGGACAGAGATAGATCAGTGGTTTCCAGGGACAGGAGGTGGTGGAAGAGGTTGACTATAAAGGGCTGAGGGGATTTTAGGGGGTGATGAAACTGTCTTATGCCTTGATTGGCATAGTGGTTACGTGACTGCATTTGTCAAAACTCATAGTATTTAAAAGAATGAATTTTACTATATGTAAATTACTTCTTAAATTTCTTAAAATTCCTTAAAACTTCTTAAAATTCCTTAAACATTTAATTTTTAAAAGGACACAAGACTGCATATTCAGTTCAACATAATTTTTGATAAGTCACACACTCACAGACACACACACAGACACATGCAAACAACAACTCAGCCTCTAAGGCATAGGCGGGATAGGTTCAGCCCCTGGTCGTTACTGAATCTCCTCTTCATTCAGGCATCTACAGATTTATTTGGCTTCTGATCTTGGTTTCATGTTCAGAAATTTAATTTTCAGGGTTTTCCCTAGCATTTATATGTGTTTGGTGCAGGAAGGGGACTTGCCGTATCAGCTCAGATCACTACTTTGACTGGATGTGAGGTGCCTGTCATGCCCGCTTCAGGCCATTGCACTGCTGGACATAAAGTCCCCTGCTGGGCTTTAGTACCTGGAAAATAATGCATTTTCCAAATAAGCAGCATGGACCCTTCTGGGTGGCCGGGACTGCTCTGCTGTTAGTCTAGGCGCTGGGTCCTTATCTTCCCCCTTCTTTCCCCAGGGTTCTGCCTCTGCTTTCCTTGAAGTGCCCTCTGCTCCGCCCTGGGTGGGGTCCTTCTGGCAGCTGGTGAGGACTGGATCGCCCTGGAGTGTTGCTGCTGTAGTTGGTGCAGCGTCCATCTATGCTCAGCCCTAGGGCTTGACTCAGCGTCCACGGGGCATCAGCAGTGGCATCTGCTTCAAGCGCATGCTAGGTGTCCAACAGTTTGGGCAAGTAATGGCATTTCATTTGGCAAAATAAGAAGCCGTGTCACTGAAAATAACTCCAGGAGGTAGCACGACTTCTGCCTTAATTATCCACGTTGGCTCATGAAATGAGCTAAAGCTACTGAGATCCAAAATGGATTAAATTAAGAGCGAAGTAGTTAGGAAGTTACAAATCCTTCTCTGTGCCACTGAAGATGCGCTTTCCAAGCCTGATGTAAAGAGAAAGGGAATCATTTTTAAAAATCAATGGAAGGTATGTAACTAATATATTATTTCTTCAAAATTTTAAAGCGTGTTTAAAAATTTAGAGCAACACGATGTTATGGTTTTTGTAAAACACACACAGACAGATATATGAGAGAGAAGGAAAGAGTGGGGAGGGACGGGGGGAGAATGTCAGAGTGAGAAAAACCTAGAGATGATCCAGTACGGCCCTCTGGTTTTAGTGTCAGGGAAATGAGGCTCAGAAAGGTAGAGTGACTTAACCAAGGTCACACAGCTGACCAGTAGACCAGTACAGTAGGTCAGTAGAGCCCAGGTCTCCTGAATCCTAGTTTGGGACTTGTCCACTGGGCCTCCCTGCCTGAAGGTGTCTGATCAGCTGTGCACATGAGGGTTGCTGAGGGAGCCAGGGGACAGTGGTCCTGGAAGCTTTCCTGGTCCTGAGCCTGGGAGAAGGGAGAGCATCTGGGTCAGAGGTGAGGCTGAAGGCATGGCAGACAGCAGCAAGCATCTGACCGGAAGCAGAGCCTCCTTCTCTTAGCTGCTGCTTTAGCACAGCCACGAGAAGGGAACATGTTCCCCTGGGCCCTGAATGTCTAAACACTGATGCTTTCAGGAAATGACAGCAGGACCCAGGTCACTGCACTCACTAATGAGGCTCTTTAGTAAAGACGCGGGGCTTACTGGAGGGGAAATCAGCACTCTCCCTGAGCATGATTGGCACAGCCTGACGTGTTCTTCCATCTTAGCATCTCGAACAGACTCTGCCCTTAACGTGTGTGTGGATTCATCTCTACTAGTTCAGGAGCCCTTCCAGGTTGGAGGGGGATGTGCGGGTAACAGGGGGAGCGATGTGCCCCAGCTGTGAGAGTAATCGTGTCATTGACTTTGTTCCGTCTCACCAATGCCTGGTGAGAGGAAAAGGCACAATGACTTTTAGTCAGTTCCATCGGCGTTTGAGGTTCTCTGCAGACAGTGCACCCCGCCTCTTCCCGTGTCCGGGGGGACCGCTCTCAGTGCCGCCGTCCCGGTCATACTGCTGTTCAGATCGCACTTGACAGCGCTCTGTGTAGTCATCTACTGACAGCAGGGCTGCTTGCACGGCCACCCCAGGACGAAAGGGCAGCAGGGAGAGCAAGTACTTACCAGCTAGCCTCTCTAGTGGAAGGTGGCAAGGGAGGGCGCTTGTAGGCTGCCATGCCCTTCGGCGCCTGTGCCCTGAAAGGGTGAGGCATTAGCCCTGGCAGCTGGCAGACAGGGTCCAGCTATGGCCCAGCATCTTGGGAGTTCTCTCACCTGTCAGTGGAGACCACCGCGCCCCACCCTCCCAGAGCCGGCTGTGTTGGACCGCTATGGCCAAGACCCCCCATAACGGAGCACAGGTGCTGGAGAGGCCGATCCCACAGAGATGAGGTGTGAGGACGTGTGTTCTGGGTGCCTCGAGTCTAAACAGTTCTGGGGATGAATCCACCCAACGAATGATAATTCAGATTCAAAATTCGAGAGTGAAAGAACTTGACATGAACCTAAACAGTCTTACCCAGCGTATCAGTAACAGCTACAGATTTTCAGTGGAAAAGCTCATGTTTGGCTGTTGCCATTGGAATATACGTTTCTATGTCTTCGTCATCAGGTACCAAGATCTAACATTCCCATGAGTGATGCTGAACATTCCTGTTGAACATTCCATAAGTAAATTAGATAAATTTGGTGAAAGGTTTGCTTGGCAAGTTGAGTTCTGCTAACTGGCTCCCGGTGAATTGGTTTCTCAGCCTTCTGTGAACTGGCATCTGCTGGGTTGACCTAGACTCACCTTCTGGATGGAGATGAGAGGGCTGGAGTGACCTGGTCAGCGTCCTAGGGGTGAGAGCAGACACTGTATTTAGGGAGTGGAGCTGTGACCCAGGTCCTGAATGGTCCTCATGTTATTGCAGCTGCCGGGGTGAACATGCATAGAGTTGACTTGGCTGACGTGAACTTGTTGTTTAACTTCCAAAGGATCTCATTGGACAGATTCACCACAGAAGGCATTTCGGGGATGCTTGCTGAAGGCTTAGCAGCTTTGGAGAGTTCAGAAGCCTTTTCCTTCTCAGGAAGAAAGGGGCTGATGCCTAAGACCCCTGGCTGATGCTTGGAAGATTATTGAGGTGTCGAGGACCTGAGTCTGAGCAAGATGACCAGATGTCAGAAAGGGCCAGAGTGAGAAGGAGGTAAGTGAGACAGCCACACCCGTTTGTAGCGGCCGGTCTTGGAAGGAAAGGTTGGAGCCGTGCCACCTGCTGGCCTGCTAAGAGGGACCCTGAGAGCAGCACCTGTGAGTACGGTGGGACAGGCAAGGGTCCTGGAGCAGGCAAAATCCAACTTTATGGTGCATATCCAAAGGATACCATCACACCCAGTCCTTGTTAGAATCTCAACACTGGATGCAAAAAATTGTGTCCTGTTTATTTTGCAAACAATCACAAAGCGTTAGGTGTGTGTATGGGGTGGCTGGGGTGCGGTTGTTGGGCAAAAGAGGATGCTTTGCTAGTTCTAGAGCATTGCTAAACTGGTCCATTTCTAAAAACAAAATACATATTTGTTGACTGATTTGATTGTTAATTACAGTTTGCCTGCCAATTTGCACAGCTATTTGAGTGCAGAATAAGACATGCTTAATCATTGTTGACATTTTTCTAAGGGTAGTGTTGGCAGAGGTTAGAAGTTTTATAAATATATTTTTCTGGGTAACGAGGCTTCTTCAGGCTGGGGATGAGGAGTTGTTTCAGTGTAAATAATCTAAGAGCTTGGACAACAAAGGCTTGTGGTGTGCAGTAATGGGCTATGCAAGGATTTTATTAGATTGCTGCGTCTTAAAAATTGGAGCAGATTCAGGGCCCTTGAGAGAGAGATTCATGGTGCTGTCTGGATGTCTGGGGCCACTTGTGCCCTGGCCAGGCCTGAGATCCTGACCTGTTAATCTGTGGCCCTGACACTTGGCATGTACTCTGTCTCCCTGTAGCTGTCTCTTTTCATGGCATCCCTCAGCTCCAGCAATAACCAGGAAGCACTCTGCATACCCCAGCCCTTTCAAAAAGAGAAACCTCCCCCACCCCCGGAACATCTCCAGCAACCCATATATGGGAAAAGGTCAGATTTTATTTTAAAACTTTCACATTGGGCAGGAAAATGCCAGTTCTGTGGAGGGATCCACCACTCTGGAAAAACCGTGTTCTGAGCTATGCAGATGGCTCCGGGAGGGGTTTTTGGCGTGTCTCCATTGCCCACACAGTGGGATTTGCTGGGTTCTCAAAATAAAGAGGAAGTGTATGCACTATCAGTGGATGTCTTGCTTATCTACTGCTGCACAGCAAATCACCCAACGCTTAGACGTTAGATCAGCAATAATTATTTCATAACTCTTGTGGTTTCTCTGGATCAGGAAGTCGGGAGCAGGTTGGCTGGGCAGTCCTCACTCAGGGTCTCTCCCAAGGTTGCAGTCAGGTGTCAGCCAGGGCCACCGTCGTCTGAAGGCTCATCTGATGCTGGAGGATCCACTTTCAAGGTGGCTCACGCTCACGACTGGAAAGTGGGTGCCAGCTGTTTGCGGGAGCCTCAGTTCCTCTCCATGTGGGCCTCTCCACAGGGCTGCTAGAGCGTGCTCCTGACGTGGTGTCTGGCTTTCCCGAGTGAATGATCCGAAAGGCCAAGGAGGAAGCTGCTGTGCCTTTTATGTCCTAGTCTTGGATGTCACACATTGTTACTTCTGCTGTGTTCTGGTCTTCACCCAGACCAGCTGATTCATTTGGGAAGAGACTACAGAAGGGCTTGACTATCAAGAGGTTAGGATCCTTAGGGACCATCTTGGAGACTGGCTACCAGAGTCAGTATAAAAAGCAGACTCTGAGAGTCATGGAAACGAGTTTTACCTCTAATGTACTCAAGTGATACCAGAATTTGGTTAACCAGGCCATGCATGGTGCTGGTTATTTCCTGGTACGATAAAGGTCATATTTTAAGTTTATAAATCAGGACTTTGTACCACTTTAGCCAGACTTTCTTTTGCTTCTCTGCCTTCATTTTGTAAAACAGTGCATCTCTCCCACCTGTGTTGAATGCTTTGTTGCCTGCAGGGGTTGCTTTGACAGCTAGGGTGTTTTGCTGGGGAGCAGTAAGGCACACCATCTATTTAAGCTTCTCACTCTTCATCCGATCCCAGCATGCTGTCGTCTCGTTACAGTCTAAATGTCCTGTTGCCCGGGAGTCAGTTATAAAAGAGGCATGTCACAGGAAGAGGAACATCATCTTTGGCTAGTCAAGCTTTTTAGTTGCAGCAGCGGAAAGCCATTTTACTAATTTAAACCAAAAAGAGACTTATGAGCTTAGAAAATAGGCCAGAACAGAGAAGACTAGCAGGGCTCAGTTTCACAGCCAAATTGCAGCCCAGAACCAGGCTGGGGAAGATACTGTTGTCACATCTGCTGGGAAACACAAAGCTTCAGCTGGCGTTCCTCCTACCCCACCACCATCACCACCGCAGGATGCTGAGCGCGCGAGCACGCGTTACTGCTGGCTCTGCTTCTCCTGCTGCCCGCCCCTCCCCCAACACTGACTGCCGCAGACACAGATCCTGCCACCCCTGGAATGCTTTTCCTGTTGACCCTACTGTTTTTCATCATCAGATCCTGGCTCACGGCTGGGGCAGTTGCATCTGATTGGCCGAGTCCAAACCATGTACTCCTGTCCTTGCGACTGGGGAGGGTGGGAAAACACACATCTAGCCTTCGTGGCTCCACAGTGGGAGGAGGGCTGTGCTTCCTATCATGACTCATAGGACGGTAAATTCACAAGCATGGGGGAGGGGTTCCAGATGCCGGGCCGTCAAAACAACAGCGATTACCAGACAAATGTCCTCGACAATTAGTTCCTGCCTGGAGGATATTCTTAACGAAAAATACCTGGAAAGCATGTGAAAAGTTGACCCAGCATGACGGATTTGTCAAAAGATCAAAGGAATGTCTACAAAAAATGTGGAGTGGAAAATAACAAAGTCAAAGCAGGAGGAAACACAACTCCATAATAAGAAGATCCAAATCAAAAGTAGGCAAAGGACTCGAATAGACGTTTCCCCCCCAAAAGATATACAAATGGCCAATAAGCGCCTGAAAAGATGGTCAGTGTGATTAGCCACCGGGAGAATGAAAATCTCAACCACGAGTCTGAGCCCCCTAGGATGGCTCTGTAACCAAAAAGACAGATAATAACAAGCGTCGGTGAGAGTGTGGAGAAATAGGACTCTCATACGTTACCAGTGGGAATGTAAAATTGTGCAGTCATTTTGGAAGACATTCTGACACTTCCTCAAGTAGTTAAACATAGAGTTACCGTATGACCCCGCAGTTCTCTTCCTAGGTGTATACCCAAGAGAAGTGAAAACATACGTCCATGTGAAAACTTGTATATGAATGTTTATTGCGTCATTATTCATAACAAAAAGGTAGAAACAACCCAGATGTCTTTTAATTGATGAGTGAATAAACAAAATAAGATACATCTATACAATGAAATATTATTCAGCCATAAAAAGAAATGAAGTGCCAATTCATGCTACAACATGGATGTACCTTGAAAAACATTATGCTACATGAGAGAAGCCGGTCACAAAAGAGCACGTATTATAGGATTCCAGTCCAGGATAGGCAAATCTATAGAGAGGTAGGAGATTTGTGGCTGTTTAGGGCTGAAAGTAGGGGTTGGAGAGTGATAGCTTAAGTGTACAACTTTTTTTTTTTTTTTGATATGATGAAAATGTTCTCAAATTGACTGTGGTGTTGGTTGCACACATCTGTGAATATACTAAAAACCATCATGTTGTATTTGTACACTTTTAATGAGTGAGTTGTATGGTGTGTGAGTTATATCTCAGAAATGTTTGAGGAGCTTACAAAACATCCACTTGGTGAACTATGTGATACAACCATTAAAGTAATAAAATGGTGGAAAATATTTACGTTCAACAACAAAAAAATCAAAATTAAAATTCAATACGTATTGTCCTCCAAAATACTAACACCTGCTCATTATAGAAAAGTAGAAAGAAATGGAAAAATGGAACTTTACCCTGTGTTAACATTTTGCAATATTTCTTTTCACTCCTTTTCCAGGCAAAGTTGATGGTTATCTGGTAACATTTGAAACAACGTATTGGATTTTTTAAAGCATAAATGCATAAATAGCAAAAGAGAGGAGGCAACAGCAGCAAAATTTGGAAGCTGAGAAGCAGCTGGAGGAGTGGTCACGGACTTAGCAGATACATTAAAACTGGGCATTTACGCTGTCTCTGTTTCTTCATGATCATAAGTATGGTTTGATGAACATCTTTGCTCGTGAAGTTTATTCAGAGTTTTATTTTTCATTATCATCATTTTTACTGAAGTATAGTTGCTGTACAGTATGATATGTCACAGGTGTACAATATAGTGACTCACAGTTTTTAAAGGTTATACTCCATGTATAGTCATAAAAATATTGGCTATATTCCCTATGTGGTACAATATATCTTTGTAGCTTATTTTATACCTAGTAGTTTGTACCTCTTAAGATTTTCAATTGTTCGTTACAATAGGTTCACGTGGCAGGCTTATTGGGTTAAAGAAATTGAATACCTCCAAGACTGGTGATACTTGGCACTAACTTGCTACGCAAGGAGATAGACCAATTTACCTCTAAAAAGATGTTTTAAGAGAAAGAAATCCCATGCCTCACTCCCCTATGCTCTAAATTTTGTGCTCTTCTCCTCTGATCTTCTGATTTTTTCTTGGCAATGGATTTGCACTGTAATATATGCAGTCAAATTAATGTCATTCCTTGAGTAACCATCTTCTGAATCGATCAGACATAGCAGCAGAATCGTGAGAGGACACGATTCTGGGTGTCCATCCTCAGCAGACAGCACCCCTCCCTTTCTGGCTACTTCTGCCTCCTCCAGTAGTCCCCAAAGACTCCCACAAGATGGGGCAGTCATTTTAATCTCTTGCCATTCGAAGTGTGACCCATGGACTGGCAGCTTCAGCATCACCAGGGAGCTTATTCAAAATGCGGAATCTCAGAGCTCCGCCCCTCCAGACCTACTGAATCAGAATCTGACGTTTATTTGACAAGACCCCCAGGAGTGTGTGTGTGTGACCATGAAAGTCTTAGGAACGCGGCTTCAACACAGTGGTGCAATGGCTTTTCCTAGTTTCACTTCTGCTAACAGGGAAGCCCTCTAGTCCCATCCAAGAGCTGTTGAGAGAAGTTCTAGGGTATTTCTCTGTGTGTATATGAGAGAGAGACAGACAGAGACAGAAGTAGACAGAGAGTGGGCCTGAGATGAGCACACACGTGCATGAACATTTTCAGCATCTCTGGGCAGTTATCACAAGTGATCTCGCACCCCTGTGTGAGCCAAGTTCTCAGGTGCATGGGTGTGGAAAGGGAGTGTCCCCTGAGGTAGAGTGGAGAGGTACAGCAGAGAGAGGGAGAGAGAGAGAGACAGGCAGGAGAGAGGGAGAGAGAGCAATAGCTTTTTTTAGGAAAGGCCACCTAATGGTTTACTTTAATCAACTGCAGATGGTGATTCCTAAAGTGCCTGAATCTTTGGAGGGGGGATGCTGGCTGGTTAATTATCTCCAGACTTGATGGTTAGCAGCTGCTGGAGGCAGGATTTCCTCTAGTTTTCTTGGGATCCTGAATCTGGTTAAGAAGACATAGGATCAAGACTGTGTGTGTGTGTGTTCTTTGGAAAGTGTCTCTGCCTCTCTGCATTTGTTTCCGCATTTGTAGAGCAGAGATAGACATCTCTGCCTCTAACCTAGGCTTTGGGTGGTGATGGTGGGGGTTGAGTAGTGAGGACAACTTAGAAAATCCCGTGGAGCACTCCATGAAGTTGGCAGTGAATCAGAGGTGCCCCCAATGTGAATCACAGCCACAGGATGGTGTCCTCATCTGCTGTCGAAGAATCGATTTCCCATGCTTCTCCAGGAATCTCCCAATGGAACCAGGGAAAATGGAACTAGCAGAGCAGAGAACAGAGCTGTCTTTTTAACTGACAATCTAGGTTCATGTAAGAAAGAGCCACAGTGCAGAACATCTTTTTAACTTTGGAATATAGATTGGGTCGACTTCAAAGAAGATTGCATACCAAAAGCATTTTGCTATTAAATTTTATAAGGGAGACCAGAAGCCATCACTTAAGACAGTGCTAGAGAGAGTGACTTGATGGTACAGCTCTGATAGTACCAGAGAAGGGAAAGATCAAAGAGTGTAATTAATCACATGCTTTTACAGACTGGAGAGAAATGGAGGCATAGAAGAAACATTCCTGTTGAAGAATCTCACACCTGGGAAAGAATATTTGAAGAAGTAGATGAGGAAGGGAAGAACATTTATTGAGCCTCTACCACCAGCCAGGCACTGTGCTAAGTGCTCTATAGCCACATTGCTCTAACTTTAATGTGCTCATGAATTAGTTAGGTGACAGAGTTGGGCTTCAAGTTCAGATCTGTTAGACTCTGGAAGTCACACCCAAATGCACCACTCTGTCTTATGATCTCCCATAAAGCAGTGCTTCTCAAACTTTAATTATCAATTACAGCAGATTAAATGCAGATTCTGATTCATAACATCTGGGGTGAGTCCCGAGATTCTGCAGTTCTAAGAGGCTCCCAGGTGATGCTGATATTTCTGGTTCATGGACCACAGTTACAAAAGCAAAGCTTTGGGATAGTCTATTCTAGTTATTTACAACCTTAAAGCACACCAGCTTTACCTGGGGGTTCCCAGGCCCAGGTCATTTTTAGAAGTTCTCTAGTTCATTCTAATGTTCTACCAGGATTGAGAATGGCTGATCCGGCCCACTGGTTCTCACTCAGAGTGTGGGGCTGGGGATGGTGTGTAGTGGGGAGTAGGATAGGACTTGTAACAGAACCACCTATGGGATTATTTCAGACTGTGGGGTATGTTTATTCCTTTGTAAATAGGTACAGTTTCCAAACTATATGTGACCCTCTGTTCTGAGATTCAAATTGTTTCCTGAATGCACATCCTTCTGCCTACCTCCTTTTGACATTTGAGGGATGCTAAAGTCATAAATAAGGGCCAGCTAGCCCTGGAAGAATCAGACATAATTCAATGAACGAGTCAGAATATTTTTCTTAAAAATGTAATGGCATTCAGAGAGATCAAGAGGATACTGCATCCATAAAACAGAAATAGACTTGTTTCTCAGATGCAAAAAGTCATGAGAACAAGAAAAAGATCTTGTAGAAATTCAAAGCATGATTGGTGAAATTAAAAATTCAGTGGGATAAGCTGAATAGTGTAATAATGGGCAAGACAGAATCAGATTGTTAATTTGGAAAGGAAACCTCCAGAATATAGAGCAAAAGTACAAAGAGAGAAAATAAAGTCAAGAGACATGGAAGATACATTAGAAGGTTCATAATCTGCCCAATAGGAGTTTTAATAGAAAATAGAAGAAACATTTCCTGAACTGAAGAAATCAGGAGTCTTCAGATTGAAATAGTCCACAGACTGTCAAGAAGGATTTAGACACCAAAGATCAACATCCAGACACATTCGGAAGGAAGGACAGAACTCAAAGAATAAAAACAAAAAATATAAAGACTTACAGAGCAAGGAAAAATTGGTACCCTGAAAAGTAAGATTTAGACTGACATGAGATTTCTTCTCATTATTTATACTGGATGCTAGAAGCCTACTGTTCAAAGCCCATTCTTCAAAGTTCTGGGGAAAAATCATTTTCAGTATAGAATATAGAATTTTTTATACCTAGCCAAACTGTCGACAAGAGGGTGGCATCCTAAACAGTCATTTTTAGGTATGGAAGAAATTATAATGTTGTTGTATTAGTTTCCTGTGGCAGCTGTAACAAATTACTACAAATTTGGTGGCCAAAAAACCCATGAAATTTATTCTCTCATCATTCTGGAGGACACAGATCTGAAATCCGTATCATTGGGCTAAAATCAAGGCATTGGCAGGGCTGCACTCCCTCTGGTTGTAGGAGAAAACCCTTCCTTGTCTCTTCCAGCTTCTGATGGTAGCTGGCACACCTTGGTTTGTGGCTGCATCACTCTGGCCCTTAAGACTAGCATCTTCAAGTCTCTCTCTGTTTCATCTTCATATCTCCTCCTGCTCTATGTCTATGTGAGAAATCTCCATCTGCCTGTCTATTATAAGGGCACCTGTGATTGCATTTAGGGCTCATTTGGATAATCTCCCCACCTCAAAATCTTTAACTTAATGACATCTGCAGAGACCCCTATTTTGCCATGTAAGGCAATGTTTACAGGTTCTAAGAATTAGGATATGGTTATCTTTTAAGAGGCCATATTTCAGCCTACCACCAGTTACTAATAATATACCCTAAATGAAAAATTTTGAGGAAATACTCTAGCAAAACTGAACAGAAATTTTAAAAGAAGGTAGCATGAGCCAAGGAAAAGCGCAGCTGAAATTCATCCAGAAGAAGCGAAGAAAAGCTGAAAGGAAGTGATGTGTCTCCACTAGAGTCTTTTCTTTATAGAAAAGCCTCTGTAGAGTGTCCAAGGTTATCATGACAGTGAACACATTTTCTTCTCTGTAGATCAGGCTTTGGTGAGTAATGTTCATAGAGGCACAGTTAGAATTACCTCATAGATAAAATATGGAACATTTACTTATAGCTAAAGCACAGAGTACAAATGTTATAAACCTTGAAACTGTTAAAATATATATACATATATATATCTGTGCGTGTGTATGTATATATGTATGTATTAAAATTGAAAATTAGAGAGAGGTAGAAAAAAGAGGCTCACTTCTTTCCTCAACTTTCGTAGTGAGGAATTAATGAATGTTGCATAAAGTGGATAAATCAATGCAGATTTTTAAGTAGATTATTGATAGTAATAATAATAACCACTGGAAGAACTAAAAAGAGTCATATAACTAACCAGCTTAGGAGGTAAAGCAGTGTGGAGATGGGAAGTGGTGTAAATGTGCTGAATTCCTAATCCTGCCTCAAGGGCAATCAACAGATGCTATCTAGAGAAGAGCCAAAAATCAAGGTACAGTTGTGTTTTTAAAAATTATAATAGAAATTATCACAATAAATATAAATAGAATATTTCAAAAGAGGCTTCCACTGGGGAGTGGCACTGGGCATGGAAGAGAATGGAGGGAGACTTTTACTTTTTTGTTTTAGATTCTCTTTTGCTATTTTGAACATTTTAAACAATGTCCATGGATTACATTTATAGTTTATTTATTTATTTATATTTATTTTTGGATGCGTTGGGTCTTCGCTGCTGCATGCGGGCTTTCTCTAGTTGCGACGAGTGGGGGCTACTCTTCATTGCCGTGTACAGGTCTCTCATTGTGGTGGCCTCTCCCGTTGCAGAGTAGGGCTCAAGAGCACAGGCTTAGTAATTGTGGCACATGGGCTTAGTTGCTCTGCGGTATGTAGGATCTTCCCAGACTAGGGATTGAACCCGTGTCCCCTGCCTTGGCAGGTGGATTCCCAACCACTGAGCCACCAGGGAAGTCCGACATTTATAGTTTTTAAAAATCAAGTTTAATAATATGAATAAATATAACACTTTAAAACATGAAGCAATAAAAAACAACATAAGGGACTACTACAAGCAACTATACACCAATAATATGGACAACCTGGAAGAAGTAGACAGATTCTTAGAAAGGTATAACCTTCCAAGACTGAATCAGGAAGAAATAGAAAGTATGAACAGACCAATCACAAGTAATGAAATTGAAACTGTGATTAAAAATCTTCCAACAAACAAAATCCAGGACCAGATGGCTTCACAGGTGAATTCTGTCAAACATTTAGAGAAGGGCTAACACCCATTCTTCTCAAACTCTTCCAAAAAATTGCAGAGGAAGGAACACTCCCAAACTCATTCTACGAGGCCACCATCACCCTGATACCAAAACCAGACAAAGATACTACAAAAAAAAAAAAAAAAAAAAGAAAAGAAAAGAAAGAAAATTACAGACCAATATCACTGATGAATTTAGATGCAAAAATCCTCAGCAGAATGCTATCAAACAGAATCCAACAACACATTAAAAGGATCATACACGATGATCAAGTGGGGTTTATCCCAGGGATGCAAGGATTCTTCAATATACGCAAATCAATCAATTAACAAATTGAAGAATAAAAACCATATGATCATCTCAATAGATGCAGAAAAAGCTTTTGACAAAATTCAACAACATTTATGACAAAACCTCTCCAGAAAGTGGGCATAGAGGGAACCTACCTCAACATAATAAAAGCCATATATGACAAACCCACAGCAAACATCATTCTCAATGGTGAAAAACTGAAGGAATTCCCTCCAAGACCAGGAACAAGACAAAGATGTCTACTCTCACCACTACTATTCAACGTAGTTTTGGAAGTCCTTGCCACAGCAATCAGAGAAGAAAAAGAAATAAAAGGAATCCAAATTGAAAGAGAAGAATTAAAATTATCACTGTTCGCAGATGACATACTATACATAGAAAATCCTAAAGATACCACCAGGAAACTACTTGAGCTAATCAATGAATTTGGTAAAGCTGCAGGATACAAGATTAACATACAGAAATCTCTTGCATTCCTATACACTAACAACAAAAGATCAGAAAGAGAAATTAAGGAAACAGTCCCATTCACCATTGCAACAAAAAGAATAAAATACCTAGGAATAAACCTAACTAAGGAGGTAAGAGACCTGTACTCAGAAAACTATAAGATGCTAATGAAAGAAATCAAAGATGACACAAACAGATGGAGAGATATACCATATTATTGGATTGGAAGAATCAACATTGTGAAAATGTCTATACTACCCAAAGCAATCTACAGATTCAATGTAATCCCTATCAAATTACCAATGGCATTTTTTACAGAACTAGAACAAAAAAAAAAATCCTAAAATCTGTATGTAGATACAAAAGACCCTGAAAAGCCAAAGCAGTCTTGAGGGAAAAAAACGGAACTGGAGGAATCAGACGCCCTGACTTCAGGCTATACTAAAGCTACAGTAATCAAGACAATATGGTACTGGCACAAAAACAGAAATATAGGTCAATGGAACAGGATAGAAAGCCCAGAGATAAACTATGGTCAACTAATCTATGACATAGGAGGCAAGGATATATAGTGGAGGAAAGACAGCCTGTTCAGTAAGTGGTGCTGGGAAAACTGGACAGCTACATGTAAAAGAATGAAATTAGAACACTCCCTACCACCATACAAAAAAATAAACCCAAAATGGATTAAAGACCTAAATGTAAGGCGAGAAACTGTAAAACCCCTAGAGGAAAACATAGGAAGAACACTGTTTGACATAAATCATAGCAAGATCTTTTTTGACCCACCTCCTAGAGTAATGGAAATAAAAACAAAACTAAACAAGTGGGATCTAATAAAACTTAAAAGCTTTTGCACAGCAAAGGAAACTATAAACAAGATGAAAAGACAACCTTCAGAATGGGAGAAAATATTTGCAAATGAATCAATAGACAAAGGATTAATCTCCAAAATATATAAAGAGTTCATACAGTTCAATATCAAAAAAAAAAAAAAACCACCTCAATCAAAAAATGGGCAGAAGACCTAAATAGGCATTTCTCCAAACAGATGGCCAAGAGGCACATGAAAAGCTTCTCAACATCACTAATTATTAGAGAAATGCAAATCAAAACTACACCGGTTAGAATGGGCATCATCAGAAAATCGACAAACAGTAAATGCTGGAGAGGGTGTGGAGAAAAGGGAACACTCTTGCACTGTTGGTGGGAATGTAAATTGATACAGCCACTATGGAGAACAGTATGGAGGTTCCTTAAAAAACTAAAAATAGAACTACCATATGACACAACAATCCCACTGCTGGGCATATATCCTGAGAACACCATCATTCAAAAAGACACATGCACCCCAGTGTTCATTGCAGCAGTATTTACAATAGCCAGGTCATGGAAGCAACCTAAATGTCCATTGACAGATGAATGGATAAAGAAGATGTGGTACCTATACACAATGGAATGTCACTCAGCCATAAAAAGGAACAAAATTGGGGCATTTGTAGAGACATGGATAGACCTAGAGACTGTCATACAGAGTGAAGTAAGTCAGAAAGAGAAAAACAAATACATATTAACGCATATATGTGGAATCCAGAAAAATGATAAAGATCAACCAGCCTGTGAGGCAGAAATAGAGACATCGGGGGGGGGGAAAACGGGGGTTGGGGTTGGGGTGGGAGGAATTGGGGGATTGGGATTGCCATATATACATCACTAATAAGAAAAAAAATCAACTTGTACTTTGTAAAAAAGATAAAAATAAAACATGAAGCAATTTCCTTGTGAGGTCCCCAACTCTCCTGCTCTAGGACGTGATCCAGGATCCTTTCTGAAGGGCACAGGAGCAGGACAGTGATGTCCAGAGACAAGGGATGAGGGCAGTGGGGAGGGGGTGTGGATCTATGTCCTCGGGGGAATGGGAGGCAGGCCAGCCTAGAGAAGGGAAGCCCTGTGGGGACTGAGAGCCTCTCTGAATGTTTGGAGGCTGCCATGGACCTATGGGGCACAGATTTGTTTCTTGAGACCCTAAGGATTAGAATTAGGCCCAGGCTGGGGAACCTCTAGAAAAACCTCAGCTCGTTGTAAGGAGCACAGAGATGGAATGGGTGTCCTCAGGATGTAGTGAGATCCCCGTCACTGGAGATGTTCTAGACCACTATTTGGGGGAACTGCAGAGAGAGACAGCACACAAAGACAGAACATAGAACTTGAAGTCAGGTGGCTGCGGAGTCTAATACCTGTCAATGCTTTTTAGTGACAACGTGACATTGAGCAAGGTGAATATCTTAACCTCTCTCTGAGTCCCAGTTTCCCTCATCTGAAAACAGGATGAATAATTGCTAGCTTATCATGCTGTTAGAAGTGAAATACTCCATGCAAAAATCAGCCTGGACAGTGCCTGGTACTTCGTAAGTCTCGGATAAAGGGCAGACGTCATCACAGAGAGCACTGAATGGCATGTGAGAGAGAATAAACCAGATCACCTATGAGGTCCCTCCACTCTGAGATGCCTGGGCCTTTGGACGCAGAGGCTGGACCTGGTTACGGAGCTCAGAGTCTTGTCTGAAAGCCAGAGGGTTCTGAGCCCTGAGCCCTCCGTTCCATTTCTACTGTGGGGACCACAGGGTCAGGTCTAGGGTGGCCTCTTTCCCACTTTGCCAGCTGCAGGCTGAGGAATACGTGGATCACCCTGTGAGTCTGGGGTCAAACAGGAGAGGGGGCCAGCTGCCGGGAGGGCGGGGAGACCTAATGACCTGGGGGCGCCCCTCCAAAGGAGCGTTAGACGGCTTGGAACATTGCTGTGAATTAAGACCGTTGAAACCCGTGGGCAATAGCAGCCCCCTCGAGGGTAAGCCAGCGTATAGCAGCCATCCCACCCGGCACCCCTGGGGCGTGCAGGTCTCCAGCTCAGCCTGTGCCCTGCCCGCCGTCCTTTCGGCCGACAGCTTGGAGGGTGACGTGATGTGCACTCCCAGCCACGGGCACAGCCCTGATGGATTCTCCAGCCCAGACACTCAGGCAGACGCCGCGCTCTCCCGGGGCCGTGACCACAAGTCGCGTATACAGGCAGCTTCCACATAATCGTGCCACTGTCCCTGCAAGGACACGACCTGCCACAGAGCCGGAAACCTGCACCCCACACCCTCAGCCCCACGGCAGACATCCCAGGTGAGGAGATGACGTGATGTTTTGTTTTCCGTCTAAAGCATTTAACTGTGAGTAGCCGTGTTGCAAATGAACCCTTTTTTTTCCACATGGGAAAGCAATAGCATCCTTGTCACCGCAAGGCCCTTGGTGCCAGGACCAGGTGCTCAGCCAGGGCCCAGCCTGCTCTCAGCAGCCTTGGGTTTGGTCATGCCTGGCTAGGGTGGGCCAAGGGCACATCATCACAAGAGCTTTCAGGGCACCCAAGGAGCATGGGTGTCCTCCTCTAACCCAGTCAACTCGTAGCTTTTTCGGAAAACACCAACAGCCCTGGTAACAGAGAATGTCCCCTGACTTGCTGTCTCTCCTGGGAGCCAGAGGTGGCCCAGCAGATGCCGGGTGACCCTGACTACCAGAGGGATGGGGGAGTAGGTGGGGTTTGAAGAAAGTTAGGAGGCTTTCTGGTTGTCCCTTTTTTATTATTTTTCTTGAAGTGCTGTACATTTCCTGAAGGTCAGACACACCCCTCATTCACTGTGCACGACTGAGCTAAGTGAACCTTGGAAGTTTACACTCCAGGGATTCCCCTGCATGGCTCCTTCTCAGCAAGGACACTGTGGCCAGGGAGCTGGCTTTCTGCCCTCCCTGAGGTCACGCCCCAGGTACCTTTCCTAAGTGATAGTGTCATGTGTGCATCTTGTGGCCCCTACCAGATTGGGGGTGGGGGGGAGGCAGTGTTCCTGGAGGGCAGAGATCTTATCTCATCCCTGGGTGCCCTCCCTCCACGCCCAGAAAGAATGAACCCAGCAGCTGAGAGTTTACTGAATTTGTTTAAGAATGAGCAAATGCCTGGGCTTCCTCTTTTCATTGCCTCGTGGAGCACAGGGACGGAGGATCCCAGAGGCTGCTGGGGGCAGGCAAATGCCTGGTGGTCTGAGCCTAGGCATAGAGTGGTGGTGAACAGCACGGAGTCAGACCAGCCTGGGTTTAAATCCTGGCTCTGCACTCAATGACCATGTGACCTTGGCCATGATACCGAACAACCTTGAGCTTCGGTTTCCTCATCGGTAAGATGGGTCTAGTTAACAGCTGAGAGGTGAGGCAGGAAGTGCAGGTGAAGCCTGGAGCATGGTGCCTGGCACCCAGTAAGTGGTGACTAGTGCCACTGGGTGTGTGGTGGGATTTGGGGACTCACACACACACACACACACCCCTGGTTTTCAAAATGCTTCAGTAAAGGAGTTAGGAAAAATAATTATTACTAAAGGATATATTTAACTAATTAACTTTTCTAGTGTTATTCAGGCCGCTGGACCCTCACAAGTGGGGGTGGGTGCTGAGGGGTGGGCGGCAGCAGCTGGGAATCTTGAACTTGAATTCACTGCGGGCTGGTCCTGTCTCACCCCACCTGCTCTCCTCACACACAATATATCCGCCTACACAAGAGCCAAAGCAAACATTCAGGTTGATAGTAAAGAGACGTGAGGGGCGATTCCACTGAGCTGGTTCTGTGTGCGTAACCCAGGGCTGTACACAGGAAAACCCATCTGAACTTGAGTTGACTTGAGGCCGTGTGAGGCCGGAGACCATTCAGCTCTCCAGCGGCCATATGAGCCTTGGCGAGTCACAGCGTTCTTTCCACTCACCTTTATAGAATGATGGATACAGAGCATGGCTAAGGCCCAGGTGCGGTGACAGGCCCACGGGCCAGAGCAACGAGAAAGCCTCACCATGGTCCACAAACAGCTGCAGGTCTGGACCACATCCCTTTCCAGTGGTCTGGCCGTGGCGGTGGCAGTTGATCAACGTAGGGGACCTTCTAGAGGCAGGGTTAACTCTTGCCTGGGAGGCGGTGGTGGGGGATGACTTCAAAGAGGAGGTGACGGAGGCTTGGCTAGACCAGAGCCCAGGAGTCCTCTTGAGCAGTGCTCCATGGCACCTGCGTGAAGCTCTCCTCCGGCTCCCCAGTTTGGGGCTGGTGGCCCTCCACCACTTCTTGATCTTACTTTAATACTGAATCTTACCTTGGCTGGATCAAGCTGTGGTTGGGTACCCTCTCCAAACTTTTTGGCTGGAAGATGACTGATGCCCCCCTGGGGAGCTGCAAAGTCCTGCCTGAGGGTTGAAAGTAAAGGTCAGCACATCCAAGGGAGGCTTGTGGTCCTGGAGACCAGAGGCAGGCTACGCCCGCTGTGCGAGGAGCTGGCTGAGCACCCGGGCCATCCAGCAGAAGGATGGTGCCCGCAGTAAAGATGCCGCCTGCTGTCTTCTGGGCGGGTCAGGCCACACTGGGGGGCCAGGTGAGGCTCTGAGCATCACCCCTGGTCGGAGGGACAGTGAGACCCTGGGCTGCTTCCAGGTGGTGAAGGAGGACAGAAACCCAGGGCATTCGAGGGTCCGTGAGGGTGGAGGTGGGTGAGGAAAGACGTGAGAGTGGTCCTCCAGGATGGAAGGGCGTCCTGGGGAAGAGCCGGCTGCGGCATGCTCTGAGCCTCTGTAGGAGTGAGCCAGGCGGGGCGGGGAGTTACGAGCAAGCAGAATACAACTCTATTAAGTACTTTATCCCCCAGGGTTGCCAAGGATGCCGTACACTCATTTGGAAGGTAGTGAGCAGCCTGTACCTAGGGATGCTCTACCGAGTACAGAGCCTCTTGTCGAGGATGTGGTGGGGGAGGTTCAGGCATCATTGAATAGTGATTGGACCAGGCATGCTCGACGGTCCCTTTTTCATCCTGAGGTTCTCTGATTTTTTGTTAAAACAGACCTTATGAAATGGGCATGACACATGAAAGTGGGACCCTCTTCTTCCTTTTCTCTGTGGGATAACAACATTTAAAGATTCCTGTCCCCACAAAGGGCTCTTTCTTCCTCTCCTCCCTTTGTCACCCCCTCTGGGGCCCGATGGGCCTTGAAGGTGCACAGCCACCCGGGACTGACTTTGCCTGTTCCAGAGTCCTTGTCAGCCTGAGCAGCCACGGGGCAGCCTCTGGGCAAGGGTCCCAAATTTGGGAGCCAGAAATGACATCTTCAGTTCGTTTCTCTGTAACGAGCAGCATCCCCTCTGGCATCATACCCCTTTGAAGCCCTCCTTGCTTTGAAATATTTTCACATTTAATTTCCTTTCTCATCTCAAAAACTGAGAGAAGCACACGTTTATTCACTGTCCATCCCACCATTCTTCTCCCTTATCAGTTTCAGTTGGAATATTCCATACCAGGCCCCGTTCCGCCTTACGGTGCCCTGGGAATTAGCACGCCTCTCTTTCCTTGATTCAGTAATTGGCATTTCCCGATAAAGTGGAGGTTTGAAGGGAAAGATGGAGCATCAACGTCCTTAAGTCCTGAGGAAATGGTGAACGTGGGGAGCAGCGTAGGGAAGTAAAGGAGCCCGTGCTACGCATTTCGGGATTCTGTAAACGGGCCGCGTTTGTCCAGGCGTCTGAGGCAGGTCTAACAAATGCCCGGAGGGCACGACGGACACAGTGGGATATGCACCTGCAACTCACACTCTTCATGAGCAACAAACTGCCCTGGGAGGCCCCAAGATTGTTGCTGCTCAAATAACACGGGCCACAGCAAGAGGCCCGGGAGCGGCTGGGGGAGTAGGAGCTGATGACTAAAGGGTGTGCGTCCTCAGACAGAGGGGCTGTGTACCAGCCATGGGCAGAGCCCCAGAACCAGTGGGGGAGGGTGGGGTGCCGGGGAAGGATTGCTGGGGGAGTATGTGATTCTAGCCTTGGGGCCGATGTGCCCCATCTCCTTCAAGGAGACTCGGGACACGCTGTTTGAACGGATGGATGAATTCGCTAATGAATAAGGAGGGGTGTCATGCCCCTTGAACCACACAACGTGTGCTTTGGGGGACTGAGGCCTCAGGGAGCCAGCAGATCCCATGAGGCAGGGAAGGGCTCGGTCAAGGCTGTCTGAAGCCAGGGGTTGGAGAGAGCCTGGAGGCCTTGGTTCGGACCCCTCTCCCTGTGACGGTGGTCTGAGGCCGGCCTCTGCTCCCTTCCCCGTGTGGCATGGAGTAGCTTACGCTTCTTCCTGTGCGGCTCTCTGAGCTGTGCTGGAAATCAGGGGAGACCTCGGTTGTACGTGTCGTGAGAAGCCAAGCCAAACAATCTGAGAGAGAGAAAGAGAGAGGCCAAAGAAAGCCCAACCACCACTGCAGGCTGCACACACCCACACGGGCACCGCAAACCCACCCCCATGGGGCTTCTCCTTTTCTGGAGAGGAGCAGAAAGGCTGTTCTCATGCACCTGAGCTCAGATCAGCTGGGGTTGCTGACACCGAGGCTGAGAGAGGCCGCAGCTGCTTCCTCCTTGACAGCAGACACTCCAGGGACACTTCTGAGAGCCCTCCTCTGTGCAGCGGCCGGGCTGGGGCTCGGCAACTAGACCTCCCGAGTCCAAGTGAGGCCATTGTGTCAGGAGACATCAAGTAAGAGCAGGAGGAGGGGAGAGACTGGGCATCTCATCCATCAGGGGTCTTTCTGGACCTCTCTAAATCTTCCTGGATTGAGGCCTGCTGGATGACGGAAGCTTATTCTAGCACCTCCAAAGGACAGGACCCAGTGAGAGCCCACTGGACCAAGACAGAGGGGAAAGTTTCTTCATCTAGCCTCTCCTTATATGTGCAGGGTACTTATTTCCATAGCATCACCATATTATATAAGCATGAGAGTTTGTTCTTCAAGATTTCTAAGGACTAACAAATGTAGAGCATATTAAAAACTCATAATCCAAAGTGCATTGGTTAATTATATATATGGTTTATATAAAATCAGCAAGCATTACATATTGAAGTTAGGGGATGGTCTAGAATAATAATTAGGCTAGAAATGCAAAATCACATCACATACATACTAAATGTTTTTTTTAAATAAAATGACTCACAAATGTTCTCAATGGGCAGAAAGGAAAGGCCTCCCTGTATCAATGGGTGTACCTGGAAAGTACTTCTACCAGGGTTCTTTTCTTTCTTTCTTTCTTAATTACTTTTTATTGGAGTATAATTGCTTTACAATATTGTGTTAGTTTCTACCGTACAGCAAAGTGAATCAGCTACACATATACATATAATATCCCCTCTTTTTTGGATTTCCTTCCCATTTAGGTCACCATAGAGCACTGAGTAGAGTTCCCTGTGCTATACAGTAGGTTCTCATTAGTCATCTGTTTTACACATAGTAGTGTATATATGTCAACCCTAATCTCCCAGTTCATCCTACCCCCTCTTCCCCCTTGGTATCCATAAGTTTGTTCTCTACATCTATGTCTCTATTTCTGCTTTACAAATAAGTTCATCTGTACCATTTTCTTTCCTATTAATGTAACCTTCTGTTGTTTCCTGCTGTGGCCCAAGCACCTGTCACAGTCCCGGATACACAGTGTGTGCTCACTAAAATACATGTTTAAATGAATGTCTATTGAAATGTGTCTGTACACGTGTCGTTTTGTTTTGCTAGGCCATCCCCTCCTCGAGGACTAGGCCTGTATGGTCATCTTCTCTGTGCCACCAGCTCCTAGCTAAATGCCTGACACTTAATCATAACTCCAAAAAAATTTTTGGTGAGTACTTCGTGTGACTCATTGAAGAAAGGAGGGGAAGCTCTTCCTCAACCAGAGACCTGTCCAGAACGTCTATGTAGGAAAGACTTGGGGCGGAAGACCAGTGTGAATGTCCAGTGATTTGTCTCAGCTAATATTTGCCAGGTAGGTGTTCTCTTTACTTCATATACACTTATTTGAGGTAAACGATGGAGATTGTTAGAGGGTAAAGCCCGTTCGGGTCTCCTTTGGCTGTGCCATCACCTGCGCTGAAGGGATTCCGCTGGGCGTTGACGGTTGGACGCCTACGGGAGTGGGGGTATGGGTGGCGGGGGGCAGGGCAGCAACCTCTGCACACCCATCTCCTGTGCACCTGCAGGCCTGGTGGCAGGGGCGGGGAGCGGGGCGGGCTCCAGAGGCTGCGGCCTGCTCCTCAGGACGCCTGCGGGGAAACTGAGGAAACAGGACAAAGTCATCATGAAAAATTAAATACCACTGGGGCGGTGACACGAGACGATACAAATAGATAGGATCCGGGCCTTGTTGGAGGTCACCTCAGAGGTCAGGAGGGGACTCAGCAGGAGGCCTCTGCTCTGAGTCAAGGCCATTTGTTATCTGTTCAGTTTTCAGCACCATAGACCCACAAATAGTGATGCATGTCAAGAGAGAAAAGGAGAAAATAAAAGTTATAAATGAAGTTGAAATAAATAGAAGGGGTGATGGATGAAAGAGAGACTAGAAAACCAAAAGGCAAGTGAGAAAACAGCAAGAGGTTATGGAGGAGATCTCGTCTGCAGAGGAAGAGGAGAAAAAGGCGGAGGAATCCCTCACTTCAAAATGAGATTAGGGAGATGTGTAAAATGTGGGAAACAGTGCAACATTTTGTAGAAAAACATCACCTGAATAAGGCTGTAGCAGTGCAAGTGATGAATCTGTTTAACGACAATGCAATGTCACATTTCCGCGAAATCCTCAAAAGGAGGCAAAAGCAAGTGTCATTGGAGAGGCTCCTTGTTAAAGCTGAACGAAAAGAAAAAGATTCCATTGAGCCAATAGATAGCAGTGATTCCGTTAGTGAGAGTGAAAGTTGTCCTACACAATAACCCTCCTCTCTCGTCTCCCTCACACCAGCCACGAAGGTTTTGAAAGGTAAGTGCAGGTTAATTTGTTTATTTTTCTTTATATTTTGTACTTTCTTTATTATTTTGTATTATATTACTGTATTGTAATCATTTTTATATGAATATTTCGGGGTTGTGGAACGAATCATCTGAGTTTCCATTATTTCTTATGGGGAAATTCGCTTTGATATACAAGTGCTTTGGATTATAAGCATGTTTCCAGAACGAATTATGCTTGCAAACCAAGGTTTTACTGTAGTGCCTTTATATCTAAGAAATATGTATTTAGATTTCAGGCAGAGTGATTAACACGCAGCATATAGTGATAAAGGAAATGGACCTCCCAGCCTAGCTGGGAGACACACCTTGATAAAATAACCGCAGAGATAACAGATTTCAAGAGTGTCAAGTGCCGCCGAGGAGCAGAACGTGGGGCAACACGCACGTATGATCTGGGGATTTGCCTGAGTCGTGGGAGGCAGGGAGAACTTCCCCACGGAAATCCCAAAGAGCTGAAAGCTGAGGGAAGAGCAGGGAGAGAGAATTAGGTGAAGGGGAGGGAGTTCCAGAGAGGAGAGCAGCACGTGTCATCATCCTCTGTGTCCCGTCCTGCCCTGAGCTATTAACTGTGAGCTTGTGGAGGCAGGAGCTGCTTCCGGTTATCTCTAAGCTCAGCCCAGGACCCAGTCCTCGCAGGCGCTCAATACATCCTTCCATTGCACTGAATTGAATTAAACTGAATTATCACACCCCAGTTAGATGCACGCACCCATTCAGGCCACGGCTGACCCCAGAGCAGCCTGCCCCGCCCTCCTGAGCTTGGGCCCAGGGAGCTCCCGATGACTGCACCGTCACGAAGCACGTTTCGCGTGGTTTGTGCAGTCTCGCCCTTCTGGCTGTAGTGGATACTGCCTGCGGGCTGGCGTCAGTATTTACCAGGGGTGCTGCAGGCAGACCGGAGCAGTGACAGAGCGGCCAGTGCTATTTAGATGCTGCCCTTGCAAATGGGGACCAGGTGATGCCATCTGGGAAAAGGTTTTGCTTAAGTAATCCCAGAGCATCTTCTGCTAAGAGCAGATCCTCTGACCACCTTCCTTCCCCCCCACCGCCCCGAGGCATGTGCCTCCCCACAGAGTCCCAGAGATGCCCGAGAGTCACCAGCGTTGGTCTGGTCCTGCTGCAAATGAGGACCCTCCTGTTACGAAGCATTTGCTTCTGGTGGCCGAGGACACAAGGCCACTGTCTGCCACAGAGGCCTGCACGAGCCGATCAGTTCAGTGGGGCCGTGTGAAAAAAACACGACTCACCTTTCCCTGGACCTTGGAAGGAGGGGAATAGGTTGGAACGGGTTCTTCCTGCCCTGGGCCCTCTGGGGATGCCACCAGGTGCAGCTGTCCCTAACCATGTGGAGCCTGGGCCAGGCGTGGGGTGGCCAGGGCCCCGCTCGCCCTGGAGGGGTGGGGAAGGTATTGCGATGCGGTGGGGGACAGAGTACACACCCTGGGGCTCAGGCAAGAACTCCAGGGTCCTGCAGGCCCTGTCGTCTCCCACTGATATCCGTGTGCTCAGCCCACGTCACCTGACAGCACCCAGTGACCCGGGACTGTGACCAACACCAGGGGATGGTATTTGAATCCACCGGGTTCCAACAGATGGCCTGCACTCTCCAGCCCAAGCTTCCCGCCTCTCCTGTGAGCTACTGTAGAGCCCCGTGCTTTAGCCCGGCATTCCGGCTCTGCGGCGGGTTGAACACCGTCTCTCCCAAACACCGTCTCTCCTACACCCGAGCCGAGCGACACCATGCTCTCCTTCGTGCCATATTCCTGCCTCTTGGCTCCTGCCACCTGGGGAACCTTTCCACTTCATCCCAGCAGAGTCCAGTTCTGCCAGCCCCATTCCACTTTCTCCACAAGAGCCGGGGTCTCTACAGTTAGAAGGGACGTATCCCCTTTCTCAGCTCTTAAGTGGCGTTTCTTACTCTCTGGCCTGTCTCATGGCTACTCGTGCACTTGTCTGGTCAGCCCCTCTGGGTTGATCTCGGAGAACAGGCAGCCTGTGTTACACCCATCTCGCCTCTCCCTTCCATCTCCCCTGCACCTGGTACCAGCACAGTGTCTGGGCCGTGCTGGCCACCAGCTACCATTGGGGCGAGGCCTGGGGCTCAGCCCTGGGGACCCAGCTGGCCCAGGGAGCCTGCTGGCATTCAGGAAGGCTGCTTAGGATGGCTACAGAAGTGCTGCCTTGCCGTCTCGAGGCCCCACTCATCTTCTGGAGAAGACAGAGGCCTTCTCACCTGCAGGACAGCGGAGCCGGGGGCGATGCGCAAGGCTGGCTGGGCTGTCAGCCCTCCCAGAGGTCATTAGTAATCCCTGGAAAGGCTGTGCTCAGGTCATTTTTCAGGGAAAACGTATCACCCAGATCGAGGCTGGCTCTTGGCAGAGGCATCAGCCACAGAAGCCACGGGCATTTGTCAGGAGGGGAGGCGTCGTAGGAAGTCCTTTTACTGCTGCTTCTCTGGGGGACCAGTAGCTCTAAGCTCCCACCTCAGCTTCCTTTGCTTTCCAGTGTGCCTTGAAACATCCCCATTGTGGGCGGATGTGGGACCTCAAACCACCCTCTTGAACGCTGATGGGGGAGCAGGGAGCAGCCAGCCTAGAGGATGAGGCAGAAAGCTGGGGGGTGGGGGGAGAGGGCAGAGCTCCTCATCCTTCCCACTTGTAAAGTCGCTTTTTTCCCTTGCCAATTCCCAGAGCATCTGAGTGATGGGGGCACCCAAGACACTAATAACGTTCCATGCCAAGGCAGTGTTCTAAGCTCTGCATGCCGTCAACTCATTTTCATTCTCCCCCAAATATTGTGAATTCGTTTCTTTTTTCATCCCCTTCTAATAATCAGGAAATCAGAGGCACGGAGAGGTTGAGTAACTTGTCTAAGATCACACAGTTAAGAAGTGGGATTTGAACCCAGGACTGTCAATTCCAAAGTCAGTATTTATTCTGCTGTTTCTGCCCAGTATTCAAAACTCTATCAACATCAGCGGGGAAAATGCACGTGCAGCCCTGGATGAGCCACCTCACCTTCCTGGGCTTGCGTCCTCATCAGTGGAAAGGAGGCGATATTGGTAAGTAATTGCAGTGAGAATTCATTAAGGGAATTTAGCAAAGCGCTTGGAGGAGGAGTGAGAGACAGAAAATATTTATATGAAGGCATTGTGGGCAGGGGCAGGTATGAGACCCCATAGGTGCTGAGAGTTTCCCAGGGGCCACAGAGATAAAGAGAGATGTGGTGGCAGGGCCCTTGCCAGAGTCAGGGCCTTGACGCTGCCACGCTGATAAATGAGGCCTTGGCTTGTTCAACTGATGACGTCAGTGGATCTTCCTCCTTGTCTCCCAGGACTTGTGTTCAATTACTTATAAGAAACCAAATTAGGCAATAAAATAAGGAAGTCCAGATTTCATTAGCATTTCCGAGGAGAGAGAATCACTCTTGTGGGTGAAGCTCCCCGCCCTGGGTAGCTGGAATCCAGCATCTCCCTGCTTTACTTAGCTTCTCACTGTCAAGGCCAACTGCCCCCTCCTTTTCCCAGTGTCCCTGTCCCAGGCTTGGGATCCTATTTTGGGTTCCTGGGTGAGGCAGCCGGGCGCACTGGCACCAGACAGTGGTTCACTCAGAAAAACATCTGACCTGGTCCTGCACCATCCTCCTCCCATGAGACTCAGATGTGGTTTTGATTGGCAGAAATGTTTCCTTTTCCTGAATGGACAAATAGACACAGGCTGACTGAGTCCCAGATTTTCTAGGTGACCACTTGGTTCTAAAGGCAAAGACTGATGCCTGGGGAGTTTAGAGCATGTGACTCCCCTGTTTTTTTTAGAATTATGGGAGCTTTGGGTCAGAGGTGAGTAGAGTTTCACGGCATTTGACTCCTGTTCCCTTTTCTATCCTCTTCCCAGCAAGCAGTTGTCAAGCTTCTCCTTGGATGCCTTTACGGATGGAGAACTCATTACATCTCCAGGCCAGCTCAGATGGAGAGGGCCGTTCTTTGGTGTCTTCACAGCCAGACCCTAATTGCTCCAGCAGAAACCCCTTACCATGGAAATCAGAACTCAGGAACTAGGATTACCTGCTCATCGAATCCTGAGCCAGGGTCTCAGCACTAAGGCTGTACAGGCCAGCTCTGGGGGGCCCTTGGAAAAGACCTGTTCTGACTGCTGTATCTTATAGAGATGGAAGCAACTCCCCTACGAGGGGTCATCAGTGGCAGGGCCTCTCTGCTTACAGTGACAGCTGACAGTGGTTGAGCCCTGATTGCTTTCCAGGACCATTGATGAATGCTTGCAGCTGCAGGATTTCATTTAGCTGCTACTAGGCACTTGTAAGATGGGGATTATTCATGTAACAGATGAAGTGACTACAGTTCAGAGGGGTGAAAGGCTTTGTCCAAAATCACAGCAGCCCATTAATGGCTGAGCCAGGACTCGAACCCAGGCTTGTCTGAATTCAAAGCCCGTGTTTTCAGCCACCTCTGCTAGTCTTTCAGTGCTACGCCCAGCTTCGTGGAAGTTAAAGAGTATTGGGTTTTCTATGGAAGAAGTCGATTAGGACTTACTATCAGGGGTTTAAAAATTCACTGTAGGCTCTGAGTTCACGTAAAATGCTGAACTCGGATTCATGCAGATAACAAAACGAGGGGAAAATATATCATCAAATGATAGAAAACTGGTTTAATTAATAATTTGCTGCTTGTCTACACATCTAGGCAGTTCCTCTCTAGTTGGTTCGCCTGTGCAGTTACAGTCTGGAGGCCCAAAGGGCACCTGTTATTCTCATAAGGTGAGCAATTTGTTTTATTTCCTGAATCCTATCATCTCCAGGTGAGGTCATAAGCAGTTGGAGATGCCTAATAGTTTGCTTACAAGCACAGAGCTCCCAAAAGGTTTTAAAAAAATTGAAGCAAGAAATTACTGTTTAGCCGAAAAAGAAGTTAACATGATCTTCTTTAAAACAATGGAAAGAACTTTTGAGCCATTATTTAAAATTAATTTTCCCTAAGGTTAAAACTTCTGTTAAGTCAAAGATAAAATTTAAGATTTAACTGTGTGAATTGCTCTATGGTGAAGAGACAGCCTTTGGGTACTTGAGTTTTTCAGGGCTGACTTAAGTTTTAGAGCATCCCAAAGGACTTGTCAGATCTCTCCATCCTCTCCTATCCTCTCCCAGAAAAGGCAGAGGGGAAGCTGGCAAAGCTTCTGCCTTTCCATTTGCTTTCTCAAACACAACCTGCCAAGTTGGAAGGTGGGATGTCTTATTAGCCTGGAAGCCATTTGGCTAAATAATTCTTCACGTTGCCCGGAAGCCAGATGGCCCTTTGCTGTGGACTCCGTTGCACTCTGGTGCGGCTGCCTTTCAGGAGGGAGGAGCTTCAGAACGCAGGAAGCAGAATCGGCCTTTTCCTCCTCCTCCATCTTGGGGAGAGCCTTGCACCAAAGCTCCACGTCACTTGGCACCCGGGGCGGGTGCCGCTGGGCTGCAGGCAGGGTAGCTCTGCCCATGGACTGGGCCTCCTTTTAATGTCATTCTGGCAGTTTGGAAACAAAGATTCAACAGGTCGGTGCATACCACACATTTTATGCTGTTCTTGAGCTATACAGATTCCGCCCCTACCCCCACCCCAGGGGCAGAAGACCTTTCATTCTTTGGACCCAGGATGGTTTCCTGCCCCTTCTCAGAGGTGGCATGTTCCTCTTGTACCCTCCCTCCATTTATAATGGGTTCCCTGGGGTGACAAGATTTGCCTTGCTCTGCCCTTGGCTTAACGCCGCAGGGCAGAAGGTTCTGGGCAGGGCTTTATGTCTTTTCCTGCCGCATCAGCTCCGCCACCTCCGTGACTGTACCACTGAGGGAGCTTCCTCCACGTTTCTTGAGAGCACCGGGTGCAGGTTCTTGGAGAAGCGTCTAGATGAGAACTCCTCTCGTGTCTGCAGTTTCTCTTGGGTCCGCAGCACCCAGGCTAGCCTGCGCTCAATCTCCAGCGAGTTCTTGGAAATTTTTGCTGAATTCTTACACCTGATCTGTCTTCCTTCCGTGCTGTGCCGCAGATGAACAAGGGCCCGTCTTTTCTTAGATTTCAGGCTACGTGGCTGCCCTGAAACCTCAGCTCTTCGATGGGCACGAGCACAGTGACAGTCCTGGAGTGAGGCTGGCGTTCTGTCGTTCTCAGGGCAGGAGTAACATTCTTCCCAGCGTCTCGGCACAGCTCCGCAGCCTCAGCCCCACGGGAGCGTTATGCTCCCCCCCTCTCATCTGCACGTTCCACGTCTAGTTATTGACGTACCCTCCGTGCTTGGCATGAAGTGGGCATCCCTATGTGTTTGTGGAGGGAAACGGGCGCTGCAGCTGGCAGCCGGGCGACCCGTGGAGCAGCTGGAGTTGTCGGCAAGTGGAGGGTGCCCCAGGAAGGACCAAGACCATGGCAAAATTGTACTTGGAAACTCTTGTGCCCCGGATTCCTGTATCTGTGTCCATTTACACTCAGCCTCCCCCATCATGCCCTTCTCCAAAGTTAGGATCTCATTTGAGGTCTTATCCCTCAGAGGGGAATGCATGCCTCTTACTCAGAGCCTCTTCCAAAGCGTTGAGAACCCAGAGAATTTTGATTTATTCATCCACCAAGTGTTTATCCAGATCCTGCTTTGTGCCAGACACCTTTAGGTACTCCTTGATCCTGAGTCCATTCTTGGGGCTCTACGTGATGCCAACTGGGTCTCTGTGTGCGCTGGGATAATGTCAGTGCCTTAACACAGAAGACATTCATTGTCCAGCACAGGCATTCACGGGCAGGCTTCCCCGATCGCAGCTTTTTCCGTCTTGAATTCTTCTCTCCGCCAGAGCCTCTTCACTCAGCTGGCTGATGATTAAAGAGACCATGGAGGAGACACACCTACTTCTTTTTTTTTTTTTAATTTTATTTATTTATTATTTTTGGGGGGGTACACCAAGTTCAATCATCTGTTTTTATACACATATCCCCGTATTCCCTCCCTTCCTTGATTCCCCCCCACCCTCCCTCGAGTCCCCCCCACCCTCCCCGCCCCAGTCCTCTAAGGCATCTTCCATCCTCAAGTTGAACTCCCTTTGTTATACAATAACTTCCCACTGACTATCTGTTTTACAGTTGGTAGTATATATATGTCTGTGCTACTCTCTCGCTTCATCTCAGCTTCCCCTTCACCCACACCTACTTCTTAACCACAACAACACAGAAGTCAAATACGTTGGTTCCATTATTACCTTGTTGATGACAAATAGTCACGTCATCCCCTCCCAGATGCCAGAGAGGTTGAGAACCGTAGAGAGGAACTGCTCTGGAGCAACCATTCTACGCTCTAGGAGGGGGACTTAGATTCTGGGTGATGTTCGCCGTCTCTGCCAGTCTTAGAGAGATTGAATGGGCAATTGGCCAATTGATTCCAGCAAGGATTAAGTCTTGAAAAGACTCCATGGAAATACTTCTCAGCTGTCCTAAGCGAGAAGATATTTGGAGTGTGGGCTTGGGAGATTTAGAGTGTGAGATGGGGAGCCTTGGGGTGTGACCAGGAAGATATCTGAGGTGTAAGCTGGGGAGATTGGGGAGTAGGAGCTAACCATTTCCTAGGTTTTGGCTGGGACATATGCTGGTTTGCCATACGAAGTGCAAATTCGTCTATCTAGAGCTTAAGATCCATCATAATCTTGCCCCAACATACGTACCTAGGCTTCTTCCACTCCTCTGCTTGTCCCCTATGCCTGGATTACATCGCACCCCGCCATCTTCCTTACAGGTCAGATCAGTACTCGTTCATTCATTCGTCCTTTGTTAAACACTGTGTCACTCTCTAGAGCAGAGCACAGGAACGGATGAGCGAAGCCTCTGCCCTCAGGAACTTATGTGCTTATGTGCTCTGACCTTTTCAAAGTGAGCCTTTGCTGGGAACTTGATACCAGATAATTCCCTCCTTGGGGAAATATCCTTTTATTGCCCTGCCTTCCTCTGAGTTGACACTTACTGTAGACTCTCTGGTCTGGTTCTGGCGTCTACACAATGCGAGGGCCCCTTCCAGAGCTTTCCCACCACAGCCATGTAGCGTTGGCTAGAGGTATGCCAAGGTCAGCGGCTTCACTACATTCTGAGACACCTGGTAATAAGAACTAAACTCTGTTTCCTTCTGGCCCTACCTATATCCTCAGGGCCCACACAGTACAAGTTGCCCCTTTGTCCACAGGGGAGATCTTCAAAGATTGATTGAGTCTTCCCTTCGGAAAGGCCTCTCATCAGACAACACCTTCTTGCTCTGAGAACCCACGGTGTCCAGTTTTATCAAGTGCACCACAAAGGTCCTTCAGCTCCCAGACCCCCAGATCACTTGCCCGTTGCTGTCCTCACGTGGGTCTATTCACAGATCCCTGACCACATGCCAGGTGGTAACAAAGCACTGCAATGAAACACAACCTGACTTGGTCAGATGAATCCAACATCGGGTAGGAGAAAGATTGTGAAAGATGCCTTGCAGAGACTTTGTTCTCTCTCTTGATAACTTTAAGAAAGATCTTGCAAACGTTTGGTTATATTCAGAGATGGGCTTGCAAAAGGTTAAATTAAGTGTTCTACAAGTTTTGTTTATTTATTTTTAGTAATTTATTTATTTATTTATTGGCTGTGTTGAGTCTCTGTTGCTGCGTGGGCTTTCTCTAGTTGCGGAGAGCAGGGGTTACTCTTCATTGCAGTGTGCGGGCTTCTCACTGCGGTGGCTTCCCTTGTTGTGGAGCACGGGCTCTAGGCGTATGGGCTTCAGTAGTTGTAGCACATGGGCTCAATAGTTGTGGCTCCCAGGCTCTAGAGCGCAGGCTCAGTAGTTGTGGTGCATGGGCTTTGTTGCTCCGAGGCATGTGGGATCTTCCTGGAGCAGGCCTCGAACCCGTGT
This sequence comes from Hippopotamus amphibius kiboko, assembly GCF_030028045.1. Taxonomy (NCBI): domain Eukaryota; kingdom Metazoa; phylum Chordata; class Mammalia; order Artiodactyla; family Hippopotamidae; genus Hippopotamus; species Hippopotamus amphibius. The sequence continues at coordinate 168,718,918 of NC_080191.1, read as the reverse complement.
CCCCTGCATAGGCAGGCGGGTTCTCAACCACTGCGCCACCAGGGAAGTCCTGTTCTAGAAGTTTTAAATTTGCTTTCCTCCCTTGGCTTTATTATTTTGAGCATTCTCCAAACGACATTCTTTTTGGGGAAAAAATAGTCTGGAACTTCATGAGATGTGCTTTTACGTTGTAGGCAAAAAAGTATGGCATCTGTTGAACTGATTATAATTTCTGCAGGAAGACGTGTGTGAGCGGCATTCTAAAAGCCTTCGCTCTGCCGTTGGTTTCTGTCTGTGTCCCACTTGAGTGATTTCCGCTCACACCCTCCGTCCCTGGGCCTCGAAACCTGCTAAATAAGCGAGCCCGGGAGACATCCAGAGCGCCAGCAACATCCTGGAAACCTGAGGCCCCGAGGTTAAGCACAGAAAACGCTCTCTTTCCAGGAAGGAATGACTGAATCAGAGCAACGACCTTGGCTTTCAGTTAGTCCTCGTCCAGCTTTCCCCAGTCTTTTCCTCTCTGCCCTCCACCCCTCGTGCCCCAAGCCGTGTGGGGTGGCTGGGACTACCCCCAGCTCTCTTGCAGGAGCCCCTCCTGCCTTTGGCATGCGCCTCAGGACTCTCTGTGTCCACAAAGCTGGGCTGAGTCAAGTTTCCTCTCCAGCTCCGAGAAGAATGCCCGTCAGGAAGCTCAATTATTTCGAGAATGTGAAATACAGTATTTTAATGGAGCCTTTTTCCACATCCCTCTAGAAAAAGGATGTAGAGTTTGTTGTTGGTCTATCTGCAAATAAGTCTTGTTCACACCAGAGTGCTTTCCTGATTTCGACACAACGAACTCGGGGTACCTTTCTCTGCCGCAAAGAGATTTTGGCTGTGGTTCTCTCTTCACAGGTGCAGTCCAGTGAGACAGGCTGTTGAAATGTAGAAGGCGTCCTTAGGAAAGGGGCCTGCCCTTGGAATGAATCCTGCAATCACGGTGCCAAGCCAAGCTACAGCAAAACATCAAGCAGGGTGTTGACATTTATTTCTAGATACTGTGCCTTGTCCTAAAACGAAACCGTGATGCTAGCAGCAGGGTGGGAGAAACCAGTGCCTCTCGTGCTATTTGGCTGCAACGCAAGTGGATAAAGTTTTTCTCAACATTTTACTTGTGGTCGATGTTCCTCCCACGATAAGCACCAAACCAGCCAGTAGCAGGAGAGAGTCCTTGGCGATAGAGACTGTTGTCATGAGTCAAATTCCTCAATTTTCTTTGTCTAGGATGGATTTTTGGATCCTCTGCTTTGTTGGAATAGGCTTATATTGATCATAATAAAGATGAATAATTAAAATAGCAAAGTTGAGAGCATAATTCATATCGCTGGGCTACGGAGCTCCAAATACTTCACTGCTTTGGAATTTAAAAAAAAATCCTTGTGTAACAGTCAGTGGCTTTTCCAGATGAAACTGGGCTACACAAACATGCTCTGAGTACGTGTGATTTCACTTAAAACACGCGCCTGGCTCGGAGACCTATTGCAAAACCCAATCAATTCAGGGAAATGAATAATCCTTACTCTTGGGTCACTTTGTGAAAGACAATTCAGCCTTCTTTGAAGCCAGAAAAGAAATGTTTTTTAGAACCAAAGCTTCCTGTGCCGTGTTGAGCTCTAGTATTACTGCACTGAGGGGAAGTAAAGACCGGGGAAGAGAACGTCACGGAGAGAAGCCACGTCACTGGACCAAGGTGTAGGGTTCTTTGAGACGTGCCTTCCCGTGTCTTGCACTGGTTCACCATCAGCACTTCCCGCCTGCCCCTCCACCTGGGAGGCGGGAAGAGGGGTGTGGGGGAACCGGGTGGACAGGGAGAGGGTCCTTGAGTCCGGCAGGCGCAGGGTGCTCCGGTGTAGGCTTTGCAGATGAGGAAGAGGTGGTTAACATTTCTTTGACTTTGAAAATGCCTTTGACCCCTGCTGCACAAAAACTTGCTGTACTAGCTTGGCAGGCAAACAGGACTACATCTGTTTGTAATGTTCCAACTAATCGCGTTAGTGCCCCCACAGCCAAGTTCACAGGAAGCCCCATCCCTCTCAGGACTTCCCACCCAGTAACGACTAGGAATCGTCATCCTGCAGGGCCCTGGTATGGGCTGAAGAGCGGAAAGAAGGACAAACCAACAGGGTTCTGCTCCTCCCCAGGCTCACACTCCAACCACCAACCAAAAGGCGCAGGGAGGGGGATGGGGCTTCCAAGCTTGTGTGCGGGGCCAAGGGTCCTTTGTTTCCCTGACTCCACACCCAAGTTTCCCTGTCCAGGAGGAGCTTGGGGGAGGGGGATGGATCTACTCGGAGTCCTTTCCTGCCAGCTGGCCCCAGACCCAATCACCTGCGGCCAAGGTGATTGGGTCTGGGGCCAGACCTGTGGATCCTAAGCCTGTGGATCCTCAAAAGGATGGAGTCAGAGTTGCTTTGGGGCTTTTCCCCCAGGAGCTTCCTTGACCTCTGCAGGTTTACCAGCTCCTTCCCAGAGGAGGGCAGTGGGGTGGCAGAGGGACAGGCTTGCCCCTGGTTTGCAAAATCTCAAAGTATGCAAATAATTGTAGGTCTAAACCCTCTTCACCCCCAAATAAAATTCTGTGACCATGGGAAGAAGATCTCACAAGACACAAGGAGACTGTGTCACTTACTAGAGAGTGAGGCTTGCGGTTCATGCTAGTAAGTCTCAAAATTTATTCCTAAGGAAGCTACTTCCACCTGGGAGATCTGCCCCAAGTCGAGGACACACCTGGTAGCAGTAACATTAGTTTTAGGGTCTGCCCACTTAGGTACGTGCAACTAACTCAGAGTATATATATAACCTACTTTTTAAATAGTATCTACAACTTCTCTTTTTTAGTGTAGATAACCTACTCTGGCTGCTACCTTTTCCCCAAAATATCTTATTTCAATATTTTCAATCCTTCAGAAAACTTTCAAGAAAAGTAGAATGCCATACACTTATGATCTGTGTACTTTTCTGTAATACTTCAATAAAAGAAAATTCAGACCAGCGCAATGAACACCCATATATCCTTCAGCCTGATTCACCAGCTTTAATGTGGTGCCGTATCAGCTTTATCTCTCTGTCTCTCTGCACACATACACATCCATGTGTATAATAAAATGTGTATAGATGTGTGTATGTATATGCCTTTGAGGTAGTTTAACCATGTGAGAGTATGTTGCAGACACCATGGTTCTTCACTCTTTAATACCATGTGTCTACAAATAGGACATTCTCCTACATAACCACAATCACTTTGAGGAAGCTTAACAAGGATACAAAACTGTGATCAGGTATACAGTCCCTTTCCAAGGTTTCCCAATGGCTGTGATACCTGGATTTTAAAATATCTAGAATACAGTCAAGAATCATACATTGCATTTTGTTGCCATGTCTCTTTAGTCTTTTTTCAATTAGAATAGTCCTCACAACTTTAAAAACATCGTTTATGACGCTGACATTTTTGAGGAGTCTGGGCAAGCTGTTTCGCAGACTTGGATGCTTTGAATGGCTCTGATTGTTTCCACGTGATTTATGTTAAGCATTTTCGACAGGAACAGTACATAGAGGATGCTGTTTACTTCCACTGCATCTCATGAGGGGGCAGTACACGGTGCCTGTCCCATTATAGGGGATGTTAAAGTTTGATTGTTCAGTGAAGGTCATGTCAGCCAGATTTCTCCTCTGTGACTACTATATATTTCAGTTGGAAAGAGTATGTTGAGAGAACCTTCTAAATAATAATAATTTAAAAAATACTTATAGCTACTGGCTAATATAACGGTCCACTTTTATCTCTTCTGTTTCCTTTAGTTTCCTAACAGGAGTTCACGGTCAGCCAAAGCGCTGCTCTGATAGAAACGCACCCGTCCACTTATGCAGCTGCCGGTCCTTGATAACCGGCTGGTAGCTTGTCCACAAGGACTCTCGTTGGATGAAAGGTCCTCATTCCCCTCATTGGTTCAAAGGTGTTCTCTGATTAAACTTGGCCAGTCTGCCAGCCTAGAGGGAGCCTCTGCTGACTTTTCCTATCTGTCTCTGGGTGGGAACTGCCAGAGAGAACCTCTTTTTAAGGGTCATACACGTATTTGTTTTCCCCTTAGACAATACAAATGATTGGATCAAAATACAGCTCATCTTCCCAACTAATCTCATAAACACGACACATTAAACATAACTAAAAATACACTAACAAAACAGAGGAGTTTCAAAATGAAGGAGACTATAATGTAGAAAAGCTCTGGACTGGGAGTTAGGAGAGCCGCGTTCAAGTCCTAACTCTTTGATTTACAAGCTGTGTGATTTTAGGCAACTCCTTCACCTCTCTGAATTTCAGGATTATTAGCTCCAGAAATAAAATCATATTCATGTCTGTCAGTGCATCAAGTAAAAAAAAACATGAATTTTCACAGAAAATGGATAGCTCTTTAGAGTATATAATAACATTTGCTTTGGGTGGCCCTGAGGGACACCTCAAAGAAATAAATAATTGTATCAGTCAGGATAGTCTCAGTTTTGCCTTCGTAACAAGTTAGTCCCCAATCTCAGAGACTTAACACAACCAAAATTTCTTTCTTTCTTACATTGTTAATATACATCCATTGCTGGCTTGCTGTGGCTCCAGGTTAGCAGCAGCAGTGAAACACTGATTTAACGATGGTTCAAGGTCCTCTAAACAACCCTGGAAGAGGGGGGCAGCAAGTCTGTTATGCAGGGACGGCAATACCTGCCACATGAATTTCACAGGCTTCTTGTGGGGATTGATATGATGTCACATGCGACAAGACTTTGGATTAGAAAAATATGAGACTTGATTGTGTCACTGCCACTAGACTTAGAGCTCCTTAGAAGTAGGGAATTTGTCTTTGAATTCCCAGTGCTTAGCCCATGGTAGCATATAGTAGAATCTGAATAAATACTGATGGAATGAATGATGGAATGAGGACACATACAAGGATAAGTTATGGTAAGACAAAAAGGTCCAAATCTATATTTGAAAATTATGGATAAACTAGTTTTGTGAAGTTTGCATAACCTTAATTGATAAGAGAGATCATGGAAGAAAAATTACAAACCAATACCTCATGTAAAAATGAATGTAATAGCCCCAAAGAAGGAACTCCTGTTACAGTAATGGAGTAGCGTGTATTGAACCAACCCTCCTGAAGGTAACGGTTATAAACTCTGAAGAAAATATAAAAAACAGCTAGCTGAAGACACTTAAGAGCGGACAGAAACTGGAGGGGAATTGACATTTAGAAAAAAGGGATGTCACAGGGTTAGCCCCCTTTTTAAAAATGGTTTTTCACTACGTAAAGAAAGGAAGAGTACTGGAGAAGAAGTAAATAAGGGTAAAATAAAATCCTTCATTCTTCTTACTCTTAATCGATCTAAAAGATAACTATTTGCTTGAGTAGCAATAGGAACAATGTATTGGGTAAACATAGCTTATTGATAAGTAAAATGAATGACAGTAATGTCATAGGGATGGAAGAGAAAAATTGGGAACGCAGTTACAAGGTACCTACATTACATGAAATGTGGTATGGTGTTCTTTAAAAATACACTTGGGGGACTTCCCTGGTGGCACAGTGGTTAAGAATCCACTTGCCAATGCAGGGGACACAGGTTACAGCTCTCGTCCGGGAGGATCCCACATGCCACAGAGCAAATAAGCCCACGCACCACAACTACTGAGCCTATGTGCCACAACTACTGAAGCCCATGAGCCTAGAGCCCATGCTCTGCAACAAGAGAAGCCACTGCAGTGAGAGGCCTGCTCACCGCAATGAAGAGTAGCCCCCACTCCCCACAACTAGAGAAAGCCCGTGAGCAGCAATGAAGACCCAATGCAGCCAATAAATAAGGAAATAGATAAATAAATAAATAAATATTTAAAAATACACTTGGATTAATTTTCACATCTATGTTGTAAATTCTAGGGCAACCACTAAAAATTTTAATAAAGTATTTTTATTATGCTAAGAAAGGAGATAAAATGAAATCATACTAAATGTTCATTTACAACCAGAAAAGGCAGAAGGGGGGAGGGAAAAGTAAAACAAAGAATAAATGTAATGAACAGAAAAGCATTACAAATATGATAGATATTAATTCAACTCTATCAATAATTGCTTTAAATGTGAATGGTCTAAAAATGCCAGTTGAAAGACATCGTGTCAGACTGAAAAAAAGAAGACTCAACTATACCTACAAGAAACTCACTTTAAATATAGAGACTCGGATACATTAAGCAGAGAGGATAGAGGAAGATACTTGATTTGCTAAGACAAATCAAGAGAAAACAGGAATGACTATATTAATTTCAAACAAAGCTCACTTCAGAATACAGAAAATTATCAAAGACAAAGGAGGGCATTACAGAATGATAAAAGGACCAATTTTCCAAGAAGACGTAACAATTCAAAATGGATGTGCATCTAATGACAAAACATGAAATGTGAATCAAAACTGGGTATAACTCAAGGAGAAGTTGACAAAATTTACTGGTATAGTTGAAGACTTCAGTACACCTCTTTTGGGAACTGATAAATCAAGCAGACAGAAAATCAGTAAGAATATAGTTGAACTGAATGGCATTATCAATCAACTTGATCTTATTGACATTTCTAAAATACTCCATTGAAAAACAGCAGAATACATATTCTTCTCAAGCTTACAGGAACACTCGTGAAGAGGTCATCTCCTGGGCCACAAACACACCTAAGGACATTTAAGGGCATGTAAATCACACAAAGAGTATTCTCAAAGCACAATAGAATTAAACCAAAAATGAATAATAGAAAGATACCTGGAACATCTCCAGATATTTGGAGATTAAACAAAACACTTCTGGATAACATATGCGTCAAAAAAAGAAGTCTTAAGAGAAATATTTTTAACTAAATGAAAATAAAATTGATCAAAATTTGTGGGATGCAGTGAAAGCAGTGTTTACAGGAAAATTTATAGCATTTTGAATGCATGTATGAGAAGAGAAGAAAGACTGAAAATCAATAATCTAAATTTCTACTTTTGGAAACTAGAGAAAGAAGAATAATTTAAACCTAAAGCAAGAATAGGAAAAGAAATAATAAAAATTAGAGCAGAAATCAATAACTTGAAGACGGGGAAAAATAGAGAAAAATCTATAAAGTCAAAAGCTGGTTTTTTGAAAAGATCAATAAAACTGATAAAACTGTAGGCAGACTAACGAGGAAAAAAAGAGAAAAGACATAAATTACCAATATCTGAAACAAAAGAAAGCTTATCTATTGACCCTATGGATATTAAAGGATAATAAAGGAATACTATGAGCAGCTCTGTGCCCACCAAGTTAATAACTCAGATGAAATGAACTGATTCCTTGAAAGACATAGACTACTAAAACTCACACAAGGAGAAATAGTCTAAATAGGCCGATATTTAGTAAGGAAATCGAATCAAAAACTAATAACCTTCCTAAAAAGAAAGCATCAGTAACTTAAGATTTTACTAGTGAATTCAACCAAACGTTTAAAGAAGAAATTATACCAATTCTCTACCATCTCTTCCAGAAACTATGAATTCATTAATTTTAACAAGCATACAATATTACGAAAGATGTTAATGATAAGAGAAGCTGGGTGTGGGGTACATGAGAAGTCTCTGTACTATCTTTACAATTTTTCTGCAAATAGAAAAACTATTCTAAGAACACTGTTCTAAAGTAAAAACAAACAAACAAAAACAAAAAAACCCCACAAAACAAAACAAAACAAAAAACTAAAATGCTAAAACTGTCAACCCAGAATTCTATATCCAGTAAAAAATGGTTTTCAAGAGTAAAGAAAAAAATAATTTTCAGATAAAGGAAAACTAGGATAATTCATTACTAGCAAGCCTGCGCTCTAAACAATACTAAAGAAAGGACTAAAGGAAAATAGTACCAGATGGAAGGTCGGATCCTCAGGAAGACATAGAGAGTGTCAGAAATGGTAACTCTGGGGAATTCCCTGATCCAGTGGTTAGGACTTGGCGCTTTCACTGTGGTGACCTGGGTTCAATCCCTGGTTGGGGAACTAAGATCCCCCAAGCCACGGGGTATGGCCAAAAATAAATCAATATATAAAAGAAATGGTAACTATGTGGGTGTATATTTTTAAAACTATCTTTCAAAAAAATTTTATTTAAAATACATCTGACAGTTTAGAGCAAAACTTATATAGCATAGCGGGTTTTTTTTTTTAAATAAATTTATTTATTTATTTACGTTTGGCTGCAATGGATCTTCGTTGCTGTGCACGGCCTTTCTCTGGTCGCGATGAGTGGGGGCTACTCTTCGCTGCGCTTCATGAGCTTCTCATTGCGGTGGCTTCTCTCATTGCAGAGCACGGGCTCTAGGCACGCGGGCTTCAGTAGTTGTGGCACATGGGCTTAGAGCGGCATGTGGGATCTTCCTGGACCAGGTATGGGACCCGTGTCCCCTGCATTGGCAGGCGGATTTGTAACCACTGCACCACCAGGCGCATCCCTGTGGGGTTTATAGAGTATCTAAATGTAATACTTATCAGAACTGTAGCGTAAAAGATAGAGGTTATAATGAGTATAGAGTTAAAAAGTTCTTACATTTTTAAATGAAATGGCATAATATTAACTCTAAGGAGACTGAAAAGCTAAGGATTATCACTGAAATATCTAGAACAACTACTTAAAAATGATGCAAAAAGGTACAACTAAAAATCCAATAGAAAAATTAAGATGCAATTCTAGAGAATACTCAATTAGTCCAAAAGGAGGCAGAAAGGGAAGAACAGAAGAACAAAGACCAGATTATACAAACAAGAAACAAAGAATAGAATGCTGACCTAAATTCAAACATATCAATAACAACATTGACGATTGATACCAGTCTGTGATTGATAATGACAAAACTGAACTGAATATCCCGAGTAAGAGCCAGAGCTTAAAAAGACCCAGTTACATAATCTCTAAAAGAAATGTGCTTTAAATATAATAACACATGTGGATTGAATAAAAAAGGATAGGAAAATCACCCAAATAGAAAGCATAAAATGTTGTAGTGGCTGCATTACTGTCAGAAAAAAAAACAAACTTTAAGGTAGAGTATTACCACACATAAAGAAAGACTTCAGCGTGATAAAAGGGGCGGTTCCACAGGAAGATATAACCATCGTACACGTGTTTGCATCCAATAACAGGGCTCCAAAATGTATGAAGCAAAAATGGACAGAATTAGAGGGAAAACAGGCAATTCTAATGAAATATGTTAATCATAGGGGAAACTGGGAAATTTTGATAGTGCCCTCCCAAAAACATAAATCACTCAGGTGTTTATTTAACCATATATGTCCAACACCTCTACAAGGAAAATTAAAAATTGATGAGAGAAATTAAAGACTAAATAAATGGAGAGATGAGAGTGCACCATATTCAAGGATTAGAAGACTCAGTGTTGTTAAGATGGCTATTCTCCCTAAAATGAGCTACAGATTTATCACCATCTCAATCAACATTCAAATGGACTTTCTAAAAACACAAATCGGCAAGCTGATTCTAGAATTTATTTGGAAATACAAAGGACCTAGAAAACACAAAGCAATTTTTTTTAAGTTAGAGGGCTTTTTACACCATTAATTTAATAAGAAACCATAAATCATTGTAATGAAGACAATGTTACAGTGGTGAAAAGTTATACGTGGAAATCAATGGAAAAAATAGAGAATTCATAAACAGAACCACTTGGGCATGGTCACTTGATAGCCTACAAAGGAGTCAAGGCAGTTTAAAGGGCGTAAGAAAAGTTTTTTCAACAAATAGTGTTCAATCAAAGGGAAAAAAGTGGACATTAGCTCTTTTAGCACACAATATGGAATAATTAACAAGACATGGACCAAGACCTAAACATAAAACTTAAAAATGTAAGACATTTGGAAGAAAATATAGAATAAAATATTTGCAAACTTGGGAGTAGGCAAAGATTTCTCAGAACCAAGAAAGCACATTTCATAAGACAAAAAAAAAAAACATTTCAAGGAATTACATTTCTTCAAAATTACAAACATTTTGCTCTTTGAAAGGCACATTAAGAAATTAATAAGGTAAGGCACAGATTGGGTGAACTTTCTTTGTGCAAGTACTCTCTATATCCTTAGCAAGATCTGGAGGGCTGGAGAAGATCTAAGAAAGCATGGTAGACTAAAAACCCAGGAATGTGGCAAAAAGACAGAGGTTAAGAATCTATCTGTCAGTGCAAGGGACATGGATTTGAGCCCTGGTCTGGGAAGATCCCACCTGCTGCGGAGCAACTAAGCCCGTGCACTGCAACTACTGAGCCTGCGCTCCAGAGCCTGAGAACCACGACTAATGAGCCCGAGTGCCACAACTACTAAAATCTGTGTGCCTAGAGCCCGTGCTCCACAACAAGAGAAGCCACCGCAATGAGAAGCCTGTGCACCACAATGAAGAGTAGCCCCTGCTCTCCACAACTACAGAAAGCCCGCATGCAGTAATGAAGACCCAACATAGCCAATATATAAAAAGAAATTAAAAAAAAAAAAAAGCATATAGAGAGAAGTATTGGGTTGGCCAAAAAATTCGTTCGGGGTTTTTTTGTAACAGCTTATGGAAAAACCCAAACGAACTTTTCGGCCAACCCAATATATGAAAGGCACACATGTAGGCATGTTGACCAGATCCCAGAGGAGCAGAATGAGAATGTCTGTGGATGAAGACCACTGAGGACACGTAAAATGAACTGTTGATCTGCCTAGGGAAGGAGGAAAGTTTTGAGTTTGTTGCTCTGAGAGGTGGCACTTCGAGAGGTCAGGAAGGAGTTTCATGTCTACAACATGTGAAGGAAATCTGTGAATGCTTGGAGCACGCCCTCACCATTCTAAGATTGATAGCAATCATGTCTGGTCGTCTACGTGCTGCCACTTCTTCCCAAACCAGCCCTTCACCCTGTCTCTTTCCTTCCCACACTCGGCCCAGTGGTCTAAGCTCTGCTTGGCAGAGATGTTGGAGATGGAGTGTTTTGCTGGCAGAGTCCCAATTTGGTCTCCGTGTCCATCCTTCTTTCATGTGACTAGCTCCAAACCTCCTTTGTTGTTGTTGTTGTTGTTTGTTTGTTTGTTTTTTGTGACTGGCCAGTGGGTGGGCCTGGGACCCCATCCTGACCATTGAGCCCTAAGGGGAGGTGCATGGATACAATTTCACATTTCTTCCTATGTGGCATGGCTTTGACATCACTTCCTTAAAGTTGAGACTTCAAACTAACTCTAATTCTTACTTTGGCTTGAAAAGTCAGGCTAACAGCCATGGTCGATCCAGTTGCTGCCACCAGGTAAGAGAAGCAGCAGTGTTAACCGCGATTTTGATGGGACAGCCCAGAAATCTGTGCGCAGTCTTCCAAACACGTCAAAAGATAACAAACTAAACTCTGAACACGTCGATGAATCCTGTCTTAAGTGACATTTCCCTCTCCTGACCATCTTACATGCCTTTTATTAAATAAGCAGAGGTCTTACCATCTTGTTTCATACACACGTGGAGTAGGTCCTGCTAACCTAAGTTTTCAATCGTAACGATCTCATCCCTACCCCACCTTCAATTATTCTGCCCGTGTCTCATCACTGTTTCTTTTATTCTGGTGTGTGAGCCTGTAATAATCCCGTAAGGGGGACGATTAAATGGAGAGCAGTGGGAAGAGTTGTTAGGGATGCAGCTGTGTGGATTTTCCTCTGAGTGGGGAGGAATCTCACGGAGCAGTATAGAGGAAGGGCAGCGGACGGCCTGAGGGGACCACAGCCACCGTCTGTCTAGAATCTGTGTCTTGTGTGGGAAGAAGCATTCTCTCTGGATCCTGTGGCAAATAATGCTTTGTTCCCCGACCCAGAAGAGGAGGGAGGTGGTCGTGAGTATCTTTAAAGATGAGAGGTTGATTCAGATAAGACCAAAGATCAGGGGAACTTCCTTTGATACCGTGAGCATTCAACTCTGAATGGAAATGGCCTCTGCTGGCACAGCTGACAGCGCCAACTCACACTTGAACAGAGATAACAGAGTCTCCTTTGGTTTAGGGAGTCGATATAATGTGTCTGGTTTGGGGATTTGTCAACCTTTTAAACTGATGCTAAATAACCAATAGATATGGAAATGTCTGCTCCTGCTCCCCTCTCCCTCCCTCAACCCGACAAGCACTGGTGCAATCCGCCGGCAGCTCTGGGAGGGTCTGATGGGGGCTTTGGAGACGCCCTCCAGTCCCCTTCTGACCCCAGGGAAGCAGCTGGGCTCCCCATGGCCTACAGAGAATGGATCTTTCTGGCTTCCAGGCAGGAAGAGGGTACTGCTCCTCTGAACTGCCAATTCAGACACAGATGGAGAAGAGAAGCAAACGAGGGAAAAGTTCACATGCTGCAATTATGTCCCAGCAGAAAATGAGGCCGCTGGGCAGCTGTTCTAGGAGCGAAAGACCCCGTGGTTCCCATTGGGAGAGAGAAAAAGAAATTGTCACCCTTTCTCATGTGATCAACAAGCTCTCTAGGTTTCAAACGCCTGTTGCCTGCAGGACCTCATCTGACCCCTACATCTGGACAGAGCACTGATGTGAAGGTTGGCAGATGTTACTCTACCAAGAGCGAGCTGTGGGGCCTAAACTGGGTTCCTGTATGTGCTTTAGCTTGAGAGTTGCTATCTGTAGGAAGCCTTCGCTGACCCCGCCCCCCACACACAGTAAGCTGGTCGATCCCCTATTAAAGACGCCGGTTGCACCCTCTGTTTCTTCATCATGACAATTCGTAGACCTGTGATTACCTGTTCCGTGTATTCTCCAGTGGACCGTAGGCATCAAAAGGCAAGCAGTGTCTCAAGCACTGCTGTGTCCTTTTCATTAATAGTAACTGCACAGAAGAGGCACTTGAGGAAGATTTGTTGAAGTGAACTAATTAAAATGAAAGTAAAATGGTGTAATCCTTACCTTTACAGACCAGGAACTATGTGCCCAAAGAAGAGATGAGGCTTACTGAGGTCACATGGTATGCAGATTGGCAAGGATGGGGCTAGCACAGAGCCTCCCACCCCCATTCAGCGCTCTGCTAGGAGCGGGAGCCACTTCTCTGTGTCTCCTTCAGTCTCTCAGCAGGGAAACCTGGCTTGGAGGGCCTGGAGGAGCAAGGGGAGGGTGCTTGATTTATCCAAATCCTCTAATGGTCTGCGCAGTATTCTCTGCTACCGCCTTATTAAGTTGTCCTTCCCTCATACTAGTGGTTTCTTAGCAAAAACCAGAAGCTTTGAGAGGTTTACGCTATCCCATGCCACAATCCCAGGCCCCAGCTAAAGAGCCATCTTGGGTGTTTGCCAATGGGCTGCAGGAACCATACTCCGTTCAAAGTCTTTGGCGAAGGCATGAAACTCAGTGCATATTCGTGGCACACTTGGTAATGATTCCTGGTGTTATGTACCATGAATACGTATTATAGAATTATCATGGGGTAGATTTATTGGAGGTGGGAAGTAACCAAGTTTTATGAGAAGTAATTGCCACCATCAAGTTGATATAATTACTAGTACTGGTTTGCCAGGGCTGCTATCCAATTTTATTTATAGGCAATTTTTCTGATATGGTTTAAACTACACCCTGAGAACAATCGGTCTGTTTTAATTTGTGTCCAGCCTACTCCTCTGCTGCCGCAGCTGGCCTGGGGAGGACGAGCCGAGGGCGTGTGCGGCGCGGCTGCTGCCATGGCTTCTCTTGCCAGCGGGCCAGGCTCTCCTGGCAGGGAGGGCTGGCCGGAGATCCCCTTGCCCTGCTGCACGGGGAAGGGCGTAGATGTGGACGCTTCCTGTCAGAATCACGCCCCGCTTGCCCTTCTTTTGAACAAATGACTGTATTCTTTGGGATGCAGGGTCTAAGAGAGAAATTGGCTGTAAAGAAAAAAGGAAAATAAGGACAACAGAAGAGAAAGGAAATAGGTGTTAGGATTATGTAGGGCTGTGTTCCAACTCTGGTTCTGCGGCTCACATCCAGGTGACTGTTACCACCGGGGTCTCGGTTCTGGCCTCTGTAAAGAAGGGACTGTACCTTGGGGAGTTGTTGAGAGAATTACATGGGGTGATGGGAGCCAGCCCACTCCAAGCCTGGCACCAGCAGGCACACAGTGTGATGCTCCCGGGAGGTGGAGGCTAGGGTTGGGGGAGGCTGGCCTCCTTAAGTGGCACAGCCCGGGGAACCCTGGGGGACAAGGGGACTGCCATCTCACAGACCCTATAAGGAAGCAGGCTTTGCTCAGGGGGGCCACATCCTGTCATAGCTGAGAGGGTTGGGGGGGCACCTGGCCTGAGGTCAGCAGATCAGTAGGCTGAGCAGCTGTTCCATGAGGTAGGTTAGCCTAAAAGCTTAGTCCAAACAAGGCGGATGGATGATTCTCTGAGCTGAGTGGATTTCCTCTGAATGGTTCATGAGAGGCAGAAGCGAGCAGCATCCAAGGAGAAGCAGAGAGAGAGAGAGAGGGAGAGAGAGAGAGAGAGGGAGAGGGAGGGAGAAGCCAGCTAGGTAAGGGTGGAGCAGGGGCTGCTGCGGGTGCAGAGGTGACCCACACAAGCCGTCCTGGGCTGGGAACGTGCCACCAAGGGCAGAGCTCCTGGCGGGCTCCGCAGCATCGGCCGTGGGGCTGTGCCGGGTTCCTCTATGACACCCGCCTTCCCCGTTGCTACTGAGCTCCTACAACAACCTTCATCAATTGAGATAACCTGTGTGGGTCTCTGTTCCTTGCGACAAAAAGCCAACCTCGCACCAGAGACAAGGGAAACGATGCCCTGCCCCCAAGCCCCACTCACCAGCACACGATAAACCCGGGACCCTGGACCCCAGAGAATCCAGCATCACTCACTGAACTAGTGGCCCAGCTGAGGCGCGAAACTAGGTCCCCTGACTCTTTGTTCATTGAGAAGAAGGGGCCAAGTTTGTGGTCCTCCAAAAGCTGACAGGCATGGTTTTGTAGGGAAGTGGTAAAATGCAGGGTGAGGAGGGGAGTCGCAGAAGCAGTCATTTCTGGCCCTAGACACGTTTGCTCCAAAATGCCCTCTTTGCTAGAGCGTCCCCCTCCCCCCCTCCACTCACACACTGTTTGCAGCAACTTCGTTCCCCGTGTGCTTGGTCTCCCGCTCAGTGACAGCTCACACCACGGGCAGGGGACATCGCATGGCAGTCTGGTAGTTCTGGGTGTGTGTCTGAGAGTGTGTGTGTGTGCATGTGTGTGTGTGCACGCGTGCACTTGTGGGCACTTCTGTGTCTACAGAGAAAACCTATGGGACCCTGGAGCACTGAGAGCCTGCCACGTGCTTCCTTTCTTTAGTGAATGCTGGGGGCTTCAGCTGAGAGCTCAGAGGCGTCCACAAAACCATCACTAGGTATCCCCAAGGTGACGTTCATCCCCGTCAAGGGCAATTTAAACCTTTGCAGATTTCTTAAGAACCCTCTGCTGCTACTTCCTGCCTCGCTTACAACAAATGACCCCTACTTTTACTTCATTGGAGAAGAGATACAATGCCACAGAAACATCAAAACTTCCTCACCACAGCGACAGATGTTTTTTTCGGAAGAGAATGGAAACAGTTTTATTATTGAATAAGCATTTTGCAGATTTACTGATGTATACCTGACAAAAAAATTGCCAGATATTTAAAGCGTGCATCGTGATGATTTGATATACATGTACATCATGGAAGGATTCCTCTCATCTAGTTAATTAACATATTCGCCACCTCACAGATTTATCTTTTGTGTGTGAGAGAGAGAACACTGAAGTTCTACTCTCTTAGCAAATTCATTAATACAACACAGTGCTGTCAACCATAGTCACCATGGTGTACGTTAGATCCACCCATCTTATGCATCTCACAGCTGGAAGTCTGTGTCCTTTGACCAATCTCTTCCTACTTCCCCCACCCCACAGCCCCTGGCAACCACTTTTCTGCTCTCTGTTTCTGTGAGATTGACTTTTCTCTATTTAGATTCCACATGTAAGTGAGATCACGAAGTATTTGTCTTTCTCTGTCTGGCTTATTCCACAGCTAAGTATTTATTTGCCTTTGTACCCAGTCCTCTCCTGTTTCCCTCTGACTCCATGAGAGAAAGACCCCAGTGTTCTGAGTCCTAACCATCGCTTTCTTTTTTCTTTCTTTCAGCAAACACTCTTAAAGGCCTAGGATGCTGGGTACCATTGCTATTTCCAAATTGCTGAAAGACATTCCTCTTTGGGAATTGGGAATAAAAGATTGGACTTTCTGGGATTCCTCAGGAATGACCAAATCATAAGTTATGGTAAAAATACTTGGCAACATTCTTCATGCTCTTTACTCATTATTAATATCTAAACATTTTTATTTAATAAGTAGGAAATATTAACTTTGGTAGAGTTTGTAAAATATTTGTACTTGATGTATATAAAGCACTTCTACTTTGGTAATATTTGTAAAGAAGTGTTGCTTATAGCAAATATTCAAACTGAAAAATGCCAGTGAATATCATTGGGTAGTTTTTACTTACATAGTGGCTGGATCTCTTAGTGGGGAGAATAGCACCTCCTAGAATCTATGTGCAAATTGCCAATTTTAGGACTTATTTTGCTTCCAAAACTCATTCTTCCTTGGAATACCATTGAGTTGTGTTAATGCCTACTATACATAGAAACATTAATATTTATTGTGTTTGGACCTGTGACTCACTGGTGAGTAGCAGCAGAAAAGCCCAAAAACACACATTTACGATAAGGCAAGAGTCACATGCGAGGCTGACCAGTGAGACTGTGATCACGTCTCTCCTGCACGTCCCAGTTCCCAGAGACGCCAACCTTAGCCTTCAACTCCATGGGTCAGTGTTTCCTGCTCTTGCCTTTGACCTGATGTCAGGGGATACCTTTGACTCGCAATATCTTTGTGTTAATTGTTAATTTTTAATTCTCACAGAAGAATTATAATCCCTTTCCCCAATTTCTTGACTGATTTTTCTTGGTATTCGGGATTTGGAAACATAAATTTCCTAGAAATGCAGGGAAGGCGCTCCTGCATGGAAACACTGACATTGGGCATGGGGGAGGTACCACCGTTGGGATTAAGGGCTCAGGATGTGACAGACCTGAGTATGAAGTCTGGTTACACTACTTACTAGCTGTGTGACCTTGGGCATATTCCTTAACGTGTCTGAGCCTCTGTTGCCTAATTAGTAAACTTAATTCATAGAGTTGTTTTGAGATTAAATGTGTGTGTAAAGCCTTTAGCAACTTCTGGCACATAACATGTGGTAATATATGTTATTACTAGTAAGACACAAATCCTGATGAAGGAATGCATGATCTAGACCAGGGCTGTCTAAGAGAAATAGAACATGAAACACAGATGTAAGTTCAAATTTTCTGGCAGCCATATTAAGGAAAATAAAAATAAACAGATGAAATTAATTTTAATAATATATTTAATCCAGTATATCCAAAATAGTATCATTTCAGCATGTATTTAATATGAAAAATTATTAATGAGCTATTTTACATATACATGTATTTTAAAACCAAATTATCAAAATTGTGTGTGTTTTTTACACTATATCTTAATTTGGGCACTAAATTTTCACTGGAAATACTTTATCTATAATTAGATTTCATAAAATTTACAGTTGAAAAAGCAAATTCACACACTCAAGTGGTTCCAACCCTACTTAAAAGTTTTCCAGTAACTGAATAAAATATCAAAAAGTAATTTTCCTTTAATATTTATAACCACATTACCAAAACTAGTTCATCTTTTTCAGAAGAATCAGTTTAACTTTGAAGCAAAAAGTATATGTTTTACCTCTACTTCTCTTTGAATGCAGTAAATTGACTAACTCTTGTGTCAACTAAGTATTGCTACCATAGAGTTCAAAGACATTGCATGAATTGAAAAGCAATTCTATATTTGCGGATATCCACAAAGCATTCTTCAAATTTTCTTGTATTTTTGGCATCAAATTTAAAAGATGCTATTACATACAATTAAAATCTTCTGCATATAATAAATTCATGTGAGAAAATGTACAAAAGTATTATGGTTGATTTTTACTATAAATAGTTTCAACTTCAGCATAAATTCTCACACCTGTCTGGCTGGGTCACAAGAGAGGGTTTTGTTTCCTAGGGACTTCAAATTTGGTTATTCATATGCAGTGTGATATTGCCATGTTTTGTTTATGATCATTGAATAATTGGCAAGCATTATTCTTATATCAAGAAAACCTTGAATTGAAGCAAATCTTTGTTAAAAAAAAACCTACCATTGAACCCACGAACATTGGCAAAGAACCCAAGAGTATTAAACTTATTGCCTTTGTTTTCAATATTTCCATAAACTGGCAATAATTTATACATTTGTATACATACACTGCAAGGTTAAAACAATTGTATCAATGACACCTTGCATGATGCTTCTTTAAAAGCAGAGAAAAAATATTTTCATGGAGGAAAACGTCAGTCTTTTGTTATAGAATTCCAATAAAATCTGGATTTTTAAATCTAATATGGTACAAGCACTATTCACCACGATAGAAACTAATTTTTCATATCTAGTGGAAATTCTTATTTGGCAGATACAAATGATTCAAAATAACTATGCCATGAGTTTGGATTTGTTGGCCATAAATTGACAACATTTCTTCATAAATTTGGGAATCTTTTGAGACAAAATATACACAAATATTAATTGGGTAGAATCTTTTATATTGCATGACTCATCTAAAGCTAAAGAAAAGTATCTGCAGTTTTAAAACGTTGACTCAATTCATTTTGGATGTTATTAAAAGGTCTTGCATCCTCTGAGCGATTGCTCAGTTAGCTTCACTGACGATCTCTCAATTACCAAAATATCTTTTTTCTTCATAATTTCTATCAAAACTTCCATAACTTAAATAGTCAAAAAAATTTTTTTACCATCATTCATCTAAAATATTTTTTGTGTATTTGCAAAAACTCCAAACCACTTTATAGTTGACCAAAGTTACGAGCTCAAATACTGTTAAAAATAGTTTAAATTTTTTGTTGAATATTTAATTCTCATTTCAGGTGACTGATTTCATTGATTCTTTTTTGATTGCTGACAGGAAACTTCTTATCAGATTCAGTACTAGTTGCTGAAAATCTCTCTTAGTCATGTCTACTTTGTTATCTTTAAAAACGTGTACACAACAAACAGCTTTTTTGTTTTGCCCTGCTGCAGTGAATGGCAAATACCGTTCTCTGTCTCTATCCACATTTCTTATTCCTGCTTCTCTCTGGGTGTTGATTTCCCTCTTTCAAACGACATTACTCCACTTATGTGGGAACCTGGTCACTGGAAATCACTTTTAAGGAAATAAAGGACTATCCTTGGACTTGCCTGGGGGCCCAGTGGTTAAGAATCCACCTGGGCCGGGAAGATCCCACAGGCCACAAAGCAACGAAGCCCAGGTGTCACAACTACTGAGCCCAAGTGCCACAACTACTGAAGCCCACTTGCCTAGAGCCCGTGCTCCGCAACAAGAGAAGCCACCACAGTGAGAAGCCCGCACACCACAACAAAGAGTAGCCCCCGCTTGCCACAACTAGAGAAAGCCCATGCGCAGCAATGAAGACCCAATGCAGCCCAAAATAAATAAGTTAAAAAAATGTTTTTTTTTAATTCCATAAATTTTGAAAACAACAACAACAACAAAGAGGACTAACCTCTACCAGTTGCAGTTGGAAAAACTCTAGGGAAGGATTCTGATTGGCTTGCTTGGGGGACGATGTGATGCTTTGATTGGTCCAGTATGTATCGTTTGCCTGTGCTCAAGGCCAAACAGGTGTGGCCTGTCACCAGAAGAAGGGATAGAAGCCTAGAGGAGTGGTCCTGAATCCTCCCAGGGCGGAAAGAGAGTCAGGGAAGGATTCCTAGAGGAGAGGTTCCCTTAGCTGAGTCTTAAATAATGAATTAGAAGTAACCAGTCAGAATGGAGAAAAGGGGAGGGGATTGGAAGAAAGGCATTCCAGGGAGGGGGAAATAGGAGGAAAAGCCCCGGGGTAAGAACAAGCATGATGTGTAAGCCTCCGCTCTAGACTTCGGGCAGCTAGGCTGTCAGCATCTCGAAGGCAGCTGTTGGGTCTTATTCATCCTCGTCTCCATGCATCTACTCCATCAATGCGAGGTGCTCGCTACGTGACCTTTGACTGAATGAATGGATGACAAATAAACTGTCAGCAACATTTCATAATTTGACAATGCCAGGCAGGGGCTGACGTGACTCCTCCCCACCCCTCTGAGAGCACAGGCCAGGGCTCCATGTGAGCTCAACTGAAAATCAGAAAATAATTTGCTTTCCATTTTTTTTGGAGGAACAAAAATAATTATAGCAACTCCCACAGGAGCCTTAGCTACTGAGGCTTTTGTTTGCCATCAAGTCTTCCTATGCAGTCGCACTGTAGGGGGTCACGTCAGACTCTCCCTAGGAGGATAAATCACCCTACATGACACTCCAAAATGCAAAACCACTTCCACACGTGTGACCGTGTCAATAAATTCCAGGTACAAGAAAAATCTGAATTAACAACACATAATGGAGGTATATTTTTAACATTTTAAAATCTTTATCAAAGTTTCACAAATAAGTACTTTTAAAGAGTCAAATAGTTCTACTGGTCATTGAAAAAAAAGCAGTTTCCCACCCAACCCTATTTCTTACTATCCTGAGGCAACAATTTTCAGCTCTTTCCACTGCTTCTTTTGGTATTTCCTTCCATAGATGCTGTTATTTTTACTCATGAATTTTGCAGTTGGGCATCACCTATTGACTTCCAGCTGTAGAAGATGAGGCTCTGACACCCACCTCTATCTTTTTCCCCCATCACCTAGACACACATCCATGCAGGTACACTTCCTGCTCTCCCGCTCTCCTCATATGGTTATATGGTCCTTTAGCTTAGATCCTTACGCATTGTTTACATTATTCTGACTCTGTACGTGCTATTCATAGCTGGACTGTGTTGTGTACCATGGTTCCTTTTCCTTTCTTGTCCAACTTTTTGATTACCCTGGAGTTAATAATTGCTCTTTTTTTTTCACTTGCTAAGTTTTCTATGTATTCAACACCAATTTAATCTCTCTCCTGAATGTGTACATTTTCTCTCAACAAGTACAAGTTTTAGCACAATAAGTATTCTGTCAATTTTATTTTCTGGACAAAGTTTCTTGTGAAACTGATCCAATCTGGGATCTTCCTGCACCTCTCTCTAGAATTGGATTCCCTCTGTTTTAAATCCTATAATTTCTTCTTTAGTTTACTCTAATTTTGGTGGAGCACATCCTCTAATTTTCCAAGAAAGAGTACATAGAAATAATTTCTTGTTTTTGTCTTTATACATTTGAACAAATTTCTAGTTTATTCTCACATTTAATTGATGTAGAATTTTAGGTGGGAAAATATTATTGCCCACTTTTGAAGGCACTGTTTCACTGTCATCTCGTTTCCAGTTCAGCTGTTGTAAAATTCATGCATTTTGATTCTGATTATTTGATTATTGTTTCTTTGAATGAAATCAGTCCCTCCTTTACCTCCCAAAGCTTGCAGATTCTTCTGGAATTTCACAATGATGTGGCTGTCTTGAATCTAGTTTTATCCATTTTACTGGGCATTTAGTGGGCATTTTTCATTTAGAAATTTATGTCTTTCAATTGCAGGAAAATTTCTTAAACTATTTATTTGATGGTTTCTTCTCCATTCTCTCTTTCTGGAACTCATTATTTGGATATTGGATCTCTCTACAACTTGTGCTCTATTTTTTTAAACGATTTTTCTTCCTTATTTTCCATGCTTTGCTTTTTTGCTCTACTTTCTGAGATATTTCTTCATCTTAATTCTTTAATCTTTCTATTGAGTTTTTCATTTCTGCTTCTATACTTTTAATTTGTAATGGCTTTTATCCTGTTCTCACAATACCCTGTTTCTGTTTCACAGAACGCAATATCTTATCTCTGCACGGCTATTATGATAGATTTTTTTAAGTTTTATTCTCTTTGCATAGTTTCTTCCATCCAAGTTTCTTTTTCCTTTCTGTTTGTCCTGGCCTCTTTTATTATATTAGAGACGTTCCACCACTGTCTGGTGATCACTGCTGTTTACGTATACTTAAAAGTGGGGCCTTAACAATAGAAGCTTTAGGGTGCATGGGCCGTGTCCACTGTGGTTTGCAGTGCACAGTGATCTGGCTAGGGACCCCTATTTTCAATACCTTCTTTTCACTTGAGCTGTTCAGCTGCCTCAGAGAATAATCCTCTTTCATCTTCCTGAACCATATAATCTGATTTCCAGTGTTCAGGGTGCTGGATAGGAGAAGAAAGTGTTGATCTCAACAGATAGCACATAACCTTCCATTTAATGGCTCTGTTTCCTGTATGATACCCTTGCCCTCAGTATGGTCCTTCAGTGAAGACCCTCTCTTTTATCATTTATTGAGAATCAGCCTCCAGTCTTCTGCAGAGGCAAGTCCCTACTATGTGAAGTAGAGGAAGGAAACCAGAAATCTAACCATCTCTTACACAGTTTTTAACCAGTCCTTACATTTTAGCCCTCTGTTACCCCCACTTCCAGAGCTACCTGAAGCCACCGACTCTTGAGCCTTTTGAGAGTTCCTCTGTGTAAAATATTCCTCGGCCTTCCATAGGCTGCCTTAGAATTCAGCTTCCCCATGTCCGCTACGTCCAGTACCACCCCCGCTTCCTGACCTCTGCAATATCGTTGCTGGTGACTCATTTCCCACTCTCTTTGTCCTTCTGAGATTATGCCTGTTGTTTAACTTATGACTTTTCCAGTGATGTTTAGAGATGGAGGGGAGATCAACTGGTGCATTCAACCCATCATTTATCTTGGAGTTCTGGTCTTTTTTTTTTTATTCTTTCCTTTGGCTGCGTTGGGTCTTTGTTACTGTGTGTGGGCTTTTTCTAGTTGTGGTGAGCGGGAGCTACTCTTCCTTGTGGTGCACAGGCTTCTCACTGTGGTGGCTTCTCTTGTTGTGGAGCACAGGCCCTAGAGCATGTGGACTTTAGTAGCTGTGTCTTGCGGGCTCAGTAGTTGTGGCGCACGGGCTTAGTTGCTCCACAGCATGTGGGATCTTCCCGGACCAGGGCTTGAACCTGTGTCCCCTGCATTGGCAGGCAGATTCTTAACTACTGCAGCACCAGGGAAGTCCCTGGTCATTTTCCATTTAAAAAAATTTCACCAAATAGTTCTAAATAGCAAGCTGCTCTGTTTCATTTAAAATAATATTAGGTTAGCAAATCCATATTTCACAGTTTTCAGGAGCGGTTATTTTTCTGGAAGGCAAGGTGACTCCCTGGATGAGAGAGAGAATTCATCAGTCAGGAGAACACGGCAGCCTGACTTTTATGAAATTTCAGCTTTCTGTCCTTTTAAAGATTTTTATTTCCAGGGTCTAATAAAAGTTTGGTTTCTGGATGAAGAAATGGCATTTGTTTCCGAAAGGAGCTTGGAAAATGACCGGTGTCTCTTTGCGGTGATCAGCCTGGTGGCTTTGCAGCAAGGCTGGTGTAAGCAAGAACAGGTGGGCGACCCAAGTGCAGCAGAGGCGTTGGGCTGGAAGTCCGCCGGGAGTCTGCTGGGACAGGTTTTCTTGCTTCTGAAAAAAAGAGGCACAAGGAAGAGACAGCTTCTGCCGTTCCCCTGGATGTCATTGTTTCTGGGTGTTACCCCCGGACTGCTGCAGCCATCTAGCTAGGCAGTCTCGGATCCAACTGAAATTGAGGACTGCAGAGTGGAAACATAAAACAAATTGAATCCTTGCTGCTTTATTGAGCTGCTGATTGAACCAAGCTTGGGCTTCCCCTTCCTCTGAACTTCCAGTTATAGGAAATGATAACTGTCTTTATTCCTTAAGCCAACTTGAGCTGGAGTCTTCTGCTTTTTACAGCTGAGAACATCCTAACTCCATATACTGCCAATACAAAAGCCACATTCTTTGGAAGGAAAGCACTTATTTTTCAAAAATTATGTAGAAATGTTGATTTATAGTCTCTGTTTAGAGCATGAAAATAGATTTAGGAAGAATGAGTTTAATATCTGTACAGATAGGAATAAACGCATTACTTAGCATTCAGGTGCCTGAAGGTTACATTTTGAACAGTGTTTTTTTCATTGTCCTGAGTGTCTCTTTCTATCAAACAAAAATTTGGATTTTTTCCCCATATACTTGTGTCCTAGTTAATATAAAATAAAATAAAGCAGAAATGAATTTCAGTGAAACGAACCTTCAGAAGTAAGTGGAATATATGATTCCTTTATTTTTAATTGCTTTTATCAGTCCTTTTGAGGTTCTCCTTTGAAGAGGATTTTTTCTGTAGGTTGTTCTGAAAGTTATTTGAGTTTCAACGCTGTGAATTATCCCCTAAAAGAGAAATTTTATTATTTCTTACAACAAGCAGCTTTAGCAGAGATTGTCTTGAGATGGGGTGGTGTACGGTGGGGCCAAAATGTGTTGAGCAAATGTTTTACTGTTAATGCGCGTAGCCTATTGCATAAAGGCTGAGAGCACAGGCGCTGAGGGTCAGGAGAGTGGGTTCAAATCCTGCCTTAACCATTCCCTAGCTGTGTCGCTATGGATAAGTTACCCAGCCTCTCTGTGCTTCCATTTTATCACCTGTAAAATGAGGGTAATAATAATACCTACCCCACAGGATTGATGAAAAGATTAAAGAAGAAATGTATGTTTAAAAAAAACATCCCTGAAACCGTGCCTGACACATAGCAAGTACTCAGTAAGGACTGGCGGTTATTTTCAGCATCATCCTTCCATTTAATGTTTACTGAGCATCCCTGTGAGCCCTCCCCTCCATGTTGGAGTCACGGGCACCCAGCTGGTTAGGTCAAGGAGAGGGATACAGAGAGCTGGTCTCAGAGCCCTCCCTTACATCTCAAGGCTTCCTCATCCCTATCTTTCTCATCTTCCTCGGCACACAGCCATGGTCATCTCCTCCTGGCCTGGCCCCTCGGCCTCACCCTGGGCCCTGAGACAGGTTTTTCACTCACCTCACTTGGGATCAGTTTCGTCTTTCCTCTGCCAGAGGACACAGCTCCCATCCTGACTCCTTCCCACCCTGAGACCACTCCCTGCTCCTTCTGAGGAATGCGTGTCTACTCCATTTCTGTTCAAAGCTCTTTTGGTACCAAAGTTACTCAGACAATCCTGGACAATGCGGCAGGGGGCTTGGGAGTCCTTGGAGGGCCAAGAAGTCCTTTGCACCTCGTGCACGGGGCTGCTTTATGTCCTGGGCACGGGAGGGCACCTAGAGGTAAGACACGCACAGCGATAACCACCTGTGGCCTGGAAATAAGGACCTTGTGAGAGTGGAGGTGAGGTCTTTGGAAGGACAGAGGAAGAGGAGAATTTCTGAGTTGGGGAATCAAGAAGGGCCTCCTCCCAGAGGAGGTGACATTTGAGCCACGTCAAAGGATAGGGAGCTTGGACGTGCAGCGGTAGAGACGCGTAGGAAAGGAGGGAGGGGAGAGTGTGAGCAGTGCCAGCGTCCTGTCCTTTCCAGAAGCTGGCACGGCCGGGGAACACTGTGACCGCATGCACTGACTCACCCCTGGATTCTCTTTCCACGGTGTGAAACTCTTACCTTCTTATTCGACCTGCACTGCTGTCGCCAGGCCTCTTCCCTTCACTTCGGGTGACTGTCCCTCCTGCATAGCTACCCCCAGTCTGTAGGGGAACCATCAAAAATGCGAGGCTTTGACTCTGAAACTGTGGAATCTGTGAACGTCCCTCCCCTGCCCCCCGCCCCCCAGGGCTGTTCTCTGTCTGTTTACTGCCTATTTGGAGTGAGGAGAGGATTTGGTCATCTTTAAGGTCCAACTCCAGGACCGCCTCCTGTGAGAGGAAAAGAAGGAAATGGCTTTTGCTGAGCAGCCTCTCCACGCAGGCACCAGCTGGGGCTCCCCCCCCCCCCACTTCCTTGTTTGGTCCTCCCCCTCGTCATATCAGGGACTTCCCTCAGGCTGCTGTGCTCTATTAACGGAGCACGCCGTGACGCCAGCACCAAAAGTGGGTCTCCCCTTGATGTCCAGCCCCCAGCTCATGATGGGAGCAGCCACAAGAGCCTGCAGTTCAAAGCCCAAGTTCACGGGGTCCCAAGTTCACAGCAGGATCTGGCCATTTCAGGAGTCCAGCCAGTTTCTTCCTGAGGATGTGCTCCAGTGACTCATGCCCAGCCCCATGGGAGACTCATGCAGAGTCCACTCACCAAAATGTAACAATAGCAGCATTTTAATCATCTCCTAGGAGTGACGGAGGTCACTGCCTCCAGGGGAAGAGGAGGTGTTCCACCCAGCTGCATCCTACGTGAGGCCTCCCTTCCTCTCAGGTGTGTGGCAGGGCTGGCAGGATGGGGTGGAGATGGAGGTGAAAGGTAGGGTCACTTTTTCACAATCAGAGAACTTGAAAAGTTGCTGCAGGTTGGGGGATCCTCTAAGCTGTGGGCCCTCGCGGATAAAGAAAAGGGGTAGGACTGTGTGATCCCTAAGCCTCCTTGCAGTCCACAGCGTCCAGGGTTCTGAACATTCCAGAGCTCCTGTGCTATCCTTGAGGGTTTTCTGTTTGAGTTGCAGCTGGAAATTAAGGCTTTGGAGCCCTAAAAGGCGGAGCAATTCTTCCAGCTTATCTCCCACCAGCTGTCACCAAAGCTGCCCTTACCTCCTGGTCCCAGCCAGCTTTGCCCAACTTTTATCTGCTAGTCATTTTTCATGATCAGACACTCAAGCCAGGAACTGGGACTTCTGGAAAAAGGACCCAACCAGACCGTCACCTCCTGCAGGGCCCTTATCATCACGTCCTGGACTTCTCAGAAGACCTCAGTTACTAGACGTGTGGAATGCAAGCCTAGCTGGAGAGGCTGCAGTGGTCCAGGGCAGGAGGTGAGATCAGTAGTCTGTCACCTCTTTGAAGGCAGCGCCCAGATTAGCATCTCCAATGTCAACCTCTCTCCTGGATACCTGTGGGCATCTCACACTCAATATGCCCACAGGACTCATTGTCCTACCCTACAGACCTGCTCTCCCTCCTGCTCTCTCTATTTTAATGCCACCAGAGGGATCATGGGTGTTTTTTCTCTCTCTCTCACTGGCTTTCCTATCATCTAATCCCTTATCCCATTTGGAAGAAATTCTAAAATGTGTGAGTCTGAAGTGGGCTAGACATTCCCACACTTGCCCCCTAGTGACTGGGGCACACTCACGTGACTTGGATATCGTCATTCACATCATCCAAAGGGATTTTGGTTCCTGAGAGTGGAACAAGGCTAGAGATTACTCACAGCAGGAATGGAGGAGGGCAGTGCTGCAAGTGTCCAATCACAGGGATGCTGTGGCTTCAACCTGACCAAGCTGCTCTTATAGTATAACCCAGGTTCCAGCCTCTCATCTATTTTTTAAGACTGATTTTCCAGCCTTTCTATTGATTCAGTGAGCTCTAATAAATACATATTTAATAAATTTCATTGCTTCTTAGAGGACCAGAATAAATGTCTGTTGTTTGCAACGAAGTCCTGGCTAGTACTCTCTCCATCCCCTCAGTCTCCAAATCAGGAAGCTGGAAATCCTTCCTGACTGTCCCTTTATGGTTCACACAACATGGTCACAGGAACACGCCTCCTGCCCTGTGATGTCACCCCGCTGGCCCCACTGCCACCCCAAAGCAGGCCCTCACTGCATTTGCCTATTTCTCCTGTCCCTGTGTTGATGGCTTCCCTGGCCTCTCTGGGCTCTTCTTAACCACAAGTACCTACTTTTGATCATACCTCAGAGTCCAGGATCAGGCTGCATCCTCCATCAGGGTTTTTGGCAGAGGAGGAAAAAGAGAAAAATGGAGAAAAGAAGGGCGTTTAGCAATTCTGAGTGAAGAGGGAAGAGAGAAGGCAGGCACCACAAAACAGGTGTAACTCAGTGTCCCTGTAATAACTCCGTCTGCCTGAGGTCCTGAGATTGGATGGGCTTTTCCTCTTCCTTTTCCCTGTTCTCTAAACTCACATCAATGAAAAGTATTAATTACCCTTTAAATGGAAATACATTAACTTAAGAAGATGCAGTTTCATCTTGCTTTTCTAGTAGCTGAGTTCCCTGAGGACACACTAATTGATTTTAAATCCAAATCAGCCTAATACACTCGGACAGCGTGCTGGGTGATGGAAATGAGTGACGACTTCCATAAAGGAAAGGCTTGATGCCAGTTCCTTTTTTCCACATTTTTATCACTGTGGATGAGGTAAGCTTCATCACGGGTGAAGAAGGCCCGGCAGCACCAAACTATTTATTCAGTAAATATTCATTGAGCATCCACTTTATGCCAAGGACTGTGCAAGGCGCTGGGCATCCCATGGTGGGCGGGACAGACTTGCTCTCCCTAATGAAGCTTACAGCTGAAGGCATTGAAACGCCTTTGGGGCGCTTCCTAAAGTTCCAAGGCACAGCTCCCCCCTGCCTGGGTCCCCCGGAAGCTGGCTGTTGCAGGAAGCCAGGCCCAGAGGCACCTGGGGACTGAACATCAGAGAGCCTCCTGTGGAAACACCAGGAGACTTGGGAGCTGTGAACAACCACGACAGGGGCTCAGCTTGGCTGGGCTCACCCCCCCGCCTCCCCAGGTTTTCCTATCTGCAGACACAGGTTAGCGGACAGAACGGGTCCTAGAAAGCCTGCGGAGATGATCTCCAGAACCTCCTCCCTGGCACGCCCATCTGGAGCTGCCAAATTTAGCACATACAAATACAGAACACACGGTTAAATCTGACTTTCAGATACACAATGAATAATTTTTTAGCAGAAGTAGGTCCCATACCATATTTAAGATATGCTTATACTTATGTTCAACTTAATCGGGCATTTCTGTTTTATCTGGTGACCCTACCACCCCCTCTCCCACCCTAGCAAGTTGCCTCATAGGGAACAGAAAGGCTTCTCATTTATTTCTTCCTGGTTCATGCAAGGGAGCTTTCTCCAGCCAGGCAAGCATTTGCAGCAGCAGTGGCAAAGCCCAGCCCTGATCATGGCCTGAAGGTGGCCAGAGAAGAAAGCCAAATGCTCCAACTGCCTGTCTGCAGAGGAAGCAGCAAAGAAAATGTCCCACAGGGGCTGTGGGCCCTCCTCATTGGAGGGATCCTGTGGGCTGTGATAATTCCCCGGGGATTACTCTACACGCTCAGCACATTGTATACAGACCGTCCCAGGGCTAAGGTTTCGGGAGACAGAAGAGCTGATGGCTGGTTGATGAATTCTCCCCAGCAAGTCAATCAGACAGACTCCAGCTGCCCCCCAGCTGGTTGGTTAGCTGGGCGGGGCTCCCCGGTCAGGGCTCAGCGTGGGTCCGTCAGGGCGTGTTTTTAAGAAATTAAAGTGACATTGCTAAGCGGGTACACGTAACGCCCTCCTGCCCCTCCTTCTGCCTGGCAGTCCCTGCACGGCAGGAATCATGCACGAGAGCGTGTCTGTGTGCCTCCAGAAACTTCACGAAAGCCGCCTGCAGCCTGGAGTCCGCCCGCGCCAGGCTCAGGCGTGCGGGGGGCAGGCTCCCGGGCCCCTTCTGGGTCCGTCGCCCTTGTGGACCCTGCCCCTCAGGCTCCCCTGGACCCCGGAAGGAAAGCAGATGGGACACCGCTGGGGACGCGGAGGCCAGAGATGCAGGGCCGCGCCGCTGGCCCTCGGCTCCTGCGTGTGCCTCCCGACGGGTCATCCAGACCTCACTCGCCGCTGTGTGAGCCTGCCACGCCCTACATCTCCACCTCCTTGCGTGTTTTCACTTTCCCTAGACCCCCGTCTCTAGGTGTTGGGGGCCCTGCTGGAAGGGCCCAGGCCTGGCTCCCCTGGACTGGCATCCGCCCTGCTCCCTTCCCCTCCCCGTCCCCTCCCTCCTCCCTCCTTCTCCTCCTCCCCCTCCTGCTGCTCCCTTCCCCTCCCCCACCAGCGAGCTGAGCTGGAAACCGCAGGAAGGGGCTGGGTTGGCTTTGGCCGCACAGGCTGAAAGCTGGAGGTGGGGAAATCAGGAAACCCAGGCTTGACTCCAAAGGGAATTGGAAATATCCCCGACAGCCAGAGCGTGAGATAAATAAGGCTCCAAAAACCTGTGACAGCAAAGGGTTTTTTAATTTCCATTAAATCTTAAAACTTTTGTTTTGAAGCACCGTCCTACCAATGAGGAGCAATATGGCTTTTTGTTAACTCTTGTAAACATTACACGTGGTCATGGTGCGGGAATCAAAGTCATATAAAACAGTGTGAAGTGACTTGCTAACAGGATGAGTTAACCGTATCAGATTTCGTAGGGCAACTATTTTTCAAACACACAAAATTCAGGATTGAAACTGCAGAACTCGAGTAGAATCTGTGGGGGAGGAGGGTTTGGATTGCAACGGAGGTGCGTGTGTGTGTGTGCATGTGTGAGTGTGTGCGTGCGTGTGCGAGTGTGTGCGTGCGTGTGTGAGTACGTGTGTGCGTGTGTGTGTGTGCGTGTGTGAGTGTGCTGTGTGACTGTGAGTGTGTGTGTGTGAGTGTGCCTGTGTGAGTGTGGGCACAGGCCATGGGTTACTGACGCAGGCTCTGCTGTCAGCAGCCCCGGTTCGGATTCCAGCTCCTCTGCTCCTAACTGTGTGGCGAGCTGGGCGGTGGCTTCACTCCTTGGTGCCTGGTCTTACCCTTTGTACCTCGCGAGTAATGATGACAGCGCCTCCTACACAGCTGCGGAGATTCGACGAATTTTCAGCTCATGAAACACCTGCGAAAGGTGCTGTGACTCCTGCCCCTCCGCACCTCCGTCCCACCTTCTTCCAGAACCAACGGTAGTTCCAGCGGTGCCTGGTGTGCACGTACTGCCGTGTAGTTTACAGCCCGCGGAACAGACGTCCCCGGGAGGCAGCCATGGGACCCCCCAAAGAGGGGAAGGAACCCAGGAGCGGCCGCGTGTCTCAGATCCTAGAGCTGTGCGTGCCAGAGCTGGGCCCACACCCCGAGCAGCGAGATTTTTCCGGTGCCCCCGTGGGGACCCCGGTGGCTGTCTGAGGGGCGAGCATCCCGGCATGTGACGCTGGGCGGGGGAGGGGCTCTTGCGGCTCCCCTCACCCCACCCCCACCCCAGGAGTCCGGCCTCGTGATTTTGGCGTGACCACTGGGACAGCAATCAGGCCTCTTGTGCCAGGCTCCGGCCGCAGGTCTCAGGGGCAGAAACATCCTTGGGTCAAGT
Source organism: Hippopotamus amphibius kiboko (assembly GCF_030028045.1). Classification (NCBI taxonomy): domain Eukaryota; kingdom Metazoa; phylum Chordata; class Mammalia; order Artiodactyla; family Hippopotamidae; genus Hippopotamus; species Hippopotamus amphibius. Next base: position 168,687,641 of record NC_080191.1, on the reverse strand, counting down.
GTCTCAAGTTTCCTCCCCTTCTCCTCATTGAGCGTTTATAATTTTCATCAGTCTAATCGCTTGTCATGTTGTACTTTTTTTATTATTTTTTTTAATTCCTGAAATATTTTCTATTGGAGTATAATTGCTTACAATGTTGTGTTAGTTTCTGCTGCACAGTGAAGTGAATCAGCTGTGTATACAGACATCCCCTCTCTTGTCGACCTCCCTCCCACCACCCCTGTCCCACCCATCTAGGTCATCACAGAGAATTTCATACTTTACACATGTATTACTTTTCCTTTTTACAAAAGTGATACCTGTGGAGTATGGGACGTATAAACAAGCAAACGGAAAGTGAAAATAAGTATCACAATACAATGGTGTTCTGCTTTCCTGGAGGGTCCCTTCCGGCCCCCAGCTTGACCAGCAAGGCCCACCACCAATAGCACATCCTTTAGCCAAGGCTGCCTGTCAGCCCCTCCCAGCTTCAGCAACAAGCTGATTATCACGTGAAACTTTCCAGGATTCACAAGATGATTGATTACAGTGATTTCGAGTTGCAAAGGACTCATAAGACGACAGCATGACGTATTGTTTTTAAAGCTGCTCCTTAATTTAAAAATGAAATTAAGGACTCCACGCCTCATGTGGAATTTGACAAAGTTCTTGAAAAAATCGACGTGGTCTGTGGATCTGAAAGTGCTTCACTGCCTCAGCTCTAACTTTCTTTGACATCCTATCCAGAAAATAAACTTGCCGTAGAGTTTAGCAAACTGTTACTGTGGGTCCCAGAGCTCAGAGACCCTGCAGGGAGAGAGAGGCACATAACAGGCAGTTACGATGGAGGACACTGAGTGTCATGATAAAGATGTTTACCCAGGGCTTGTGGGCGCGCCGGGCTGGGGCACTGCACTTCCTGCAGGGGAAAGAAGGTCTGGGGACGCGTTCCTGAGGAGCTGGACATGGAGTGGGGACGTGAAGGAACTTTAGCAGTTGGTTAGGCAGAGAAAGGATGACAGGAAAAGAGGTGGTGGCGGAAAGATGGGTGTGGCCCGGGCGGAAAGGATGGGGAAGGTGGAAGGGGCGGGGTGTGAGACAGAGTGGGGAGGGGTCCGCAGGACCAAGAGATGAGGCTGAAGGAGGGGATTGGTATCTGGTTGTGAGGTACCTGTGTCCATTCCGGAGAGTCGGGTCTTCAAGGGTCCAGGCCTCAGGGCCCCCACCCTCGTCTGTTTGCCAATTCCTGGGGCTGTTGCGGGTCGATGGAGATGGAAGGGCTCAGCCTCACAAACCAGGGGAAGCGTGCGGGGCAGGTCGGCTTGGGGAGGAGACATGGACTGGGTCCCTCTCACGCGCGCTTTTACCAATCCCCTGCAGGGTTTCTCTGGAACGTTCTTGTGTTTCTGTTACCAAGTGTCTGTGTTTAGCCAAGTCGCTTATGAATATTGAAGCGTGCACGTGCGCGCGCGCACACACACACACACACACACACACACACACACAGCAAAGGGAAACAATTCATTCACTGTGTTTTCCCAAGAGTTTTAATATGGGAACTTGGGATGGTAGGAAAATACAGCTCAGGAGACAAGGGAAAATAGAGAGAAGTGGCGCAGGTAGTAAACAGGCAAAAGCAAGGAGGTAAAATCGAATCTCCTCAGGGGCGTGTGTTAACTTTCGGCCTTTTAGAAGATCTTCTACTGCTCTCTGACCTGGGGGTGATGGAAGCAGAGAGGAGAAAGCTGGCTCTATCACTAGTTACTTGCATTTTTCTTGGACGTATTTTGGCCACCTGGGTCCTGTCAAGGTGAGAAATGTTTCGGCAGCTGTAAAAGCCCTCACGCTCCCTGAGCCAGTACGTCAGCGGAAGGGAGAGCTGAGCGAGGCCTCCTTCTACTCAGCCCCTTCCCAGCCTGGTTCCCCTCACCCTCCCACCGCTTGCAGCCCAGTGGGTCAGGAAGGAGCCGGAAGTCACGGAAACAGCTGGTCCTGCTCAGCTGCGGTGGCCCCAGACCAGCTGATCCCTGCCCTCTGAGCTGTTGAAGGCATCTGGGCTGCAGGGGGTGGAGGGGAGGTGGAGAAGGCTTTACGCTGGGACAGGGCTTGCTGGGAACAGGAGGAGTCAGGGTCCCGGCACCGCCAGCTCCCTCGTCCTGGCCTCTAGCATCTGTGGCTGGAACCAGAGCCCTGGAGGGGACTCCTTCCCTCAATCCTGGCTTCCCTGGGGGATGGAGTGTAGTGATGGGGTGTGCGAGGGGGACAACGGAAGGGCGTCAGAATGCCACCTCTCACGGGGGCTGGCCAGCGGGGGCAAGAAGCCAGGAGGGGCCCACTTGCCTCCGGTTACTGCCGAGTTTTCCTCTGAAATCAGCTTTGTTCCTAGAACGTTTAGAAGAAGGTACAAATAGGAGGAAGAAAACAGGTCCTGACTGGTGTGACCAGATGCCCCCCATGTCCCAGGCCCTGGGAATGCAAAGATAAGTAGGACTCAGCTCTCCAAGAGGACTATATACGTTATCAGCACTTTATCCCTGCCCCTCCCCAGGGCCCCTGGAAGCCGCGGGGAGGTACCTCTCTCACCCAGCACCAGAAGCTGAGGCTGCTCAAATCCCAGCATCCCGACATTCGGGATATCTACCCGTGCTCCTCCCTGGACAACCAGCACCTGAGGGCTTCCCGTTTCACTAGAGCCCAGGAATACGATTGACGTGGCAGATCCCATCTCCGCGATGTGCCCTCGTCTACCCACGCCTGATGAACCAGACAGCACATCCTAAACTACAACTCTACCTACGTAGGTATTTTACAACATGGGATATGGCTCTTGAGAGATAACACACTAGAGGCAGAGTTTTTGAAGTCTCAATCTGCTTCTCAATCCTGTGATTTTCATTTACGCTGGCCACTCTCTAAAAAATAACCTTCCTGATTCTCCTCTGCTCTTTCTGCTGCTCCCTCCCTCCCCACTAGCAGACGACACCGCTTCAAGGTCCCCTCCTTTTGTCCCCCCAAAGATCCAGTATTTGGCACGGGTCAGTCTCATGCATAGGCAAGGAAACGCCGTTAAAATATCCCGAGGCCGCTGCTTATTATGGGATGACCTTGGACAAGGTAATTAATGTCATCCATCCCATCACCTGTAAACCAGAGGTAATAACAGTCCTTACCTCTTAGGCGAGTAAGGAGTAAATGTGACAATATAAGTAGAGGCATAGTGCCCGGCACATAGTAAATGCTCAGTAAAATGTTGACTGAGCTGAGGCTGCTGAGATTTCTCTGGCCTCCAATATTTCCTCCCCAAAACTCAGCATCAGCAAACCCATTAGAAGGTCTCTCCTTGGCGTTACTAAGAAATCAGTCCTTATCAAATTAAAATACTCTCATAGTCCCTCTTTGTTTGGTTTATCAACAAAAACTCAACTCTATGTGAGAAGAGCTCGGAAGGACTCAGTTTCCTCATCTATAGAGTGGGGGCCTCACAGTGCTGTTTCAGGGACCCAATGAGATATGGGACGTGACTGTAAGAGGTCATGGGCTGAGCTGGTTTGCAGGTGGCTGCGGTTCCCTTCTTCTGGGAAGGTGAGGGCCTGCCCCCTCCTCTCTCCCACCCACAGGGTTCCAGCAGAAAAGGCGGGGCGATCTGACACTCAGAGCCCACGTATAGGGACCGGATCTGGGGGTAGAACATCCCTGGTTGCCCTCACTTCCACCGCCTGAGTCACCACCAGGCCCAGGACAGTCCCGCACCTTGATTTGGGGAAGTGGAGCCCCATCCTCTCATCCTGGCCTCAGCATTTCCCTCTTTCTGAAACATCTGCTCTAACCTTGTTGCCTTGCTCTTGGCCTCCCAGTTCGTCACACACCCTCTATTGCTGCGTTCTCCCTGCTTCTTTTTGTCAAACTCAGAATGGTGATACAGATCCCTGAGAGCCGGCCTGGGTAGCAGGAGGCCTGTGCTCCTGCCCTGAGGCTCGCCCACCCTGCCTCCCGCATCCTACTTGCCTCGTGGACACCAATTCTCTGCCGGATGCCTTGGTGGATGGTGGGGAAAATGGTGTTGTGGACAGACGCGGTTCCCACTCTCACACAGTTTAATCACCCCGTATGAGCTGTGGGACCACGGGAGAGTCCACAGCTCTGGATCTGTTTCCTTCCTTCCACGCCTTTCTCTGACACCCAGGCATTCTCCATTCTGTAATTTCTTGTGATTGAGCTGCTGGCTGAGGCTTGAACGCCACAGGGGTGAGTCTGTGCAATTTTAGTTGCAGTCCAAGAACCATCAGACGCAATGCCCATCCTATACCTATAAAAGACCTCTCCCTCAAGACTACTTGAGTCCAGTTCTCTATTTAAACCATAACCAAAAGCAAGCCCCCAACATTTGCCTAAGAGCCATGTAGTTGGCTTAATTTGCCCAACTGGCCAAATCCCAAACCTCCTCCCTCTATGGAAACCAGCCCTGCAGTGGAGTCTGACCCCATCCCTGCCCCACCCAAGGCAGGGTCTCTCCCAGGGCAGTGTCCTCAGCAGGACCCCTGGCTTAGGCTCATCTTGGAGGAGCGAGGCTGTTTTCCGAAGTCCGTGTTCTCCCACAGGCAGCCTCCCTCAGCAGAAAGAGTCAGAGCTTGCCTTCCATGGTGTGTCTCCTGTGGGTCAGGACAGCCCATCAGACATTCCAGGAGGTCCCTGAGGATTCGCGCAGTCGCTGGAGGGGGGTCTTCCAGGCTTATCGTGAACCCATGTTTGCATAGCAAGCACCCCGCTTTTATTTACGTTGCATGTTATAAATCATTAAAAGTAGCAACGTCCCGTAAAGATGTATGTACTCACACTTGGGATGATAACGAGGGAACAAGTCGTCCACGTGAAAAGTTATTACTCTGCTGTCCTGATGGGTGACCGGGGTGGGGCGGGCTTGGAGGTCTGGCTGGGGATTCTCGACACCACCGTCCAGGGCCAGCCTCCCGGGAAGCAGCGCTGGGGAAGACCCAAACCTATAGCTGGAAGAGCCTAAGGAGCGAGTGCTGTGTTGGGCAGGTCCATCACCGCTTTGGGCTTCCGCTTCCTCACCTGTAAAGCTGGGATCCAAGTTCCCACCTGCTCACGACTCTTGAGAACCAAATTAAATCAAGTAACAGGTGAAAGCCTTTCGTGAGGAGCCACGCTCTGTGTAAATGGAGGATAGTGTCATTGTTGTTTTAATTGCAACCCGGTTACCCACACGGAACGCGGCTGAACCCATGGAAACACCGTGGAACTGGTACCCCCGCATGCGCATCTGAAGCCCCGCCCCTTGTGCTCCCGGCCCCGCCTACCTGGCCGCGCCCGCGTTTGGACGCACAGCACACGTGGGCTTGGATCATGACCTCAGGTGTCCGTTGGAAGCCGCCTTGCCGACTCCAGTTTGTTGTGACTCCTCTTTCAGCATGAATCTGAGTTCGCACGTGTCCATGCATTAGGTGACAAAGGGTGGGCACGGCTGGGTGTGCTTATTGCAGTTCCTCGCTCTGACTGACCCAGAGCTTAAGGCTCACGAAAGCCGGAGCTTGAACCCTCCCAGCAGCCTGGGAGCTCATCGCTTCAGAAATCTTCACCGATGGCTTGGTGTCCTGAGGGCGTCTGCAGAGGTAGCCACAGACCCGCCCTCACCTGAGGCAACATGAAACTCAGGGGTCTTGGCCCTCAGTGCTGTCCTCTCTGTCCTTACTCGAGAGGGTTCTGGGGCCGGAGGGGTTTCCGGATGGCGCCGTGCTCCCTTTCATGTTGCAGATGGGAATCAGATACCTCCCGGGGAGAGAGGTGACTGGCCTGAGCAGAGAGAAGTTTGTGGTCGTGAGAGTCTGACCCGCCAGGCTGTGCTGGGTTGAATCGTGTCCCCGCCCCTCCCCCCTCCAAATTCATGTCCACCCGGTACCTGTGAACGTGACTTTATTTGAAAATTGCGTCTTTGCAGATATCCTTAATTAAGCTGAGGTCATACTGAATTAGACCGGGGCCTAAATCCCATGATGTCCTTATGAGAGGGCCACGTGGAGACAGACACGCAGGGAAGACGGCCGGGGGTGGTGGAGCAGTGGGTGAGGCAACTGCAAGCCGAAGATGCCAGAGAGGGACACCACCTCCCTGAGCTGGAAGAGGCAGGAAGGAGTCTTCCCTGGAGACTTCAGGGGGCGTACAGCCCTGCTGGCCTCCGGAACTGGGGGAGAATACCTTCTAGCTGTTTTAGGCCACCCAGTTTGTGGTGCGTGTTACGGCAGCCCTGGGAACCGAACCCAGAAGCCGAGGCTCTCTCCGTTGTTTCCTGCAAAAGCACAACCTGCCTTCACTGCACCCGGGGCTCAGGGCTGAGCTGAGCCGCATCTCATTCCATTCTTATCCCAAGCACGTCAAGAATGTATCACCGTTCTCACGGCAACTCTAAGAAGTAGGGCACTTTTCTTTCCTTTTCACTGTAGTTTTGATTAGTACTATAGTCACATAACACAAAAATGTAAAAGCAACTAAAAGGTATGATCCACAAGGAAAAGGCTCCTTCTAGCCCGCCCCAGGCCAGTTCTCCGCGCTGGGGGCAGCCATCGTTACCAGGTTCTTCCAGAGCTGTTCTAAAGGTAAACCTGCAGATCAGCTAAAACCTTCTCCCTGCCACACACACCTTTCTAAACACAAAGTATAATGAAACTATACGGAGCGTTCCACGTCTCACGCCTCACTTATCAGTACAGCTTGGCGCTTCCATCCTCATCTCGGCAACACTGGACCCAGGCGAGCATCCCCACCTCTCGAAACGTCCCCTTTCTGTGACCCCGTTCTCTCCTGGTCTTCCGTTCTCCTTGCTGGTCATCCTTGGCAGAGGCCTTTGCTAATTCCTCTTTGTCTTCTCTGCTATAAACGTTGGTGACCTTCTGGCCGTTGCTGAAGACCACTCCCTCCCTCTCTCCCTCAGCCACCTCTCTGCTAAAGCACGCTAAGCATAAATGTTATAGGTTGAATGTTTGTGACACCCCACCCTCAAAATCATATACTGAAATCCTAACCCCCAATGTGATGGGGCCTCTGGGAGGTGCTTAGGTCGTGAGGGCGGAGCCTTCATGAGTGGGATGAGTGCCTTTGTAAAAGGGACCCCAGAGAGCTTTCTTGCCCCTTCCACCATATGAGGACACAGTGAGAAGACAGCCATCTATGATCCAGGAAGCAGGTCCTCACTAGGCACCCAGTCTGCTGGTGCCTTGATCTTGGACTTCTCAGACTCCAGAAGGGTGAGAAATAAGTGTCTGTTGTTTCCGCCACCCAGTCGATGGTGTTCTTACTCTAGCATCCCAATGGTCTGAGATGGTAAGTAAGCTCGTGCTTACTTGTAAATCACTGGCTCCCGCCTTTGATCTCCAGATTGGACCTCTGGGGAGCTCGGTCTGTCAGAGTCATTATATCCTCATTTGTCTGTCTCACCAGTATCTCAAAATTTACACACTCAGTCAGAAATCTTGATCCTCCAATACTGTTCTCTCCATCAGTTCTCCCCCATATCAGTAAGTGGCACCCACCCTCACTCACTGGCTCAGGCAGACGACCCCACCAACACATATACACTCACCCCATCCCCACTCCACCCACAAGTCCTGGGGATCCTACCCCCTGAGAATACTCGACTCGGTCTACTCCCCACCTCCGCTGCCATCACGGTGCCTCTCGGGACTTCTGCAACAGCCTCCTGCCTGGACTCTTCACTTCCCATTCTTAACCACCACACCACCCCTACCCCATCTCCACACAGCGGCCAGTGTGGTCATCCCAGCACTGCAGCGACTGCCCGTGATCTTAGAACACAATCCAGATTCCTTCCCCACCACCAAGCTCTGCAGGATAGGACTCCTGCTGTCTCTCTAGCCTCACCAGATGCCATCCTCCCCTCGCCCAGCCCCACTGGTCTTCTTTTAGTTTCTTGACAGCACCGAGCTCTTTCTGACCCCAGAGACATTGCACGTACACTCTTCACCTGGCAAGCTGTGCTCTGGTTGGCTCCTCTTCCTCTGAGGTTCAGCTTAAGGGTTGCCTCTCCACGAGACCCTCCCTGACTCCCGTTATTCTTCATCTCAGCTCATGGTTTCTTTCCTTCCTGTGAGTCCACTTCTTTTTTTGTTATATTCACTAGTTTCCCAATATCCTCTTTTGTCTTTAGCTGAAGATGGTATTTAAGGTGAGGGATTCGGCCATTTTGGTGAGCTGTTCCATTCTCCTGAGTCTCTCCTATGTATACATGTTATCAAACTTTTGTTTGATTTTCTCCTGTTAAAAACAATAAATAAATAAATAAATAAATAAATAAATATTCAACTCCTTCCTTCTGGCTGAAAAATTTCCACCTTTGTCAAGCAATTTGTCTGTAAGAGGAGGCCATTGGAGGCGACGGGCAGGGACTGGGAAGGCTGGGGGTTCCTGACAGCCGTCCCTGGAGCTGCAGCCACAGGAAGGATGGAACTGGCAGGGGTGGCTGACCACATTTTTCTCTGGACCCAGCAGACAGGAAGTGCATTGTGTGCTAGGGAAGCACATGTCCTTCCTTCGTTTCGTCCCTGTGCTCGCATGGAGAATTTTCATAAGCACTTCCCTTCCCCACGAAGGGCTGGGAGGAGTGAGGGGTGAGGACAGGGGAGCATAGCTGTTCCTACACCTTTGTTTCCTTAAAAAAAATTTTTTTTGAAACATGAAAGTCACACAGAAAACCGAACCTGTGAGAAATCCGTTGAATGAGGTTACTGTTCACTGAATAGTCTCGCCTCACATTGAGTTCCATGAAATGAGCCTATTTTGTTACTGACGTTGGACGAGGCCACATGAGGTGCTTTCGCCAATGGAATGTGGTCAGCAAAAGACACTAGTTCCTAGCCTAGACCTTAAGAGACCTGTGTATTTTCTTTCACCCCCTTTGGATCCTGCCTTTCACCTTAAAAGAACACGCCTCGGAGAGCTGCCAGTTAATGGAGGAAGAGAGACGTGTGTGGCCCTGCCCTCACCCCGCAGCTTAGAGCCAAGGCCAGCCCAGCCCGGCCCAGAACTCTACCCACAAACAGCCAGCAGGAAGTAAACACTTACTGCCGGCCTCTGGGTATGGGGGTGGTTTGTCGTGGCAACAGCCAGCTGACACAATAAGGGCACAGCCCAGTGCATTTTCACCAAGTGAATACACCTTTGGAGCCAGCGCATAGATCAATAGATAGAACATCACCGCACCTGAGAAGTCCTGCCTCCTTGGTACCCAATCCAGTTCCCACATCCTTCTCTAGGTAACCACTAACCTAACTTCTAATAGCATAGAAAAATTTTGTCTTTCTTACTTTCAATAACAGAAACACTGTAAATCAACTATACTCCAATAAAATTTTTAAAAATTTTAAAATTAAAAAAAAAGGAAACATGCAGAATATACTCACTTGTGTCTGGGTGCTGTCGTTTAATACCATACTTGTAGGATTGATCCCTGTATTGTTGCATGTGGTAGTAGTTCGTATATTCCCATTGTTATGTTGTGACTACACTATAATCAATTTTCCCATTCCATTGTTGTGGGCACTTGGGTTGTGTTTTGTTTTCAGCTGTTGTGCATAGCGTTGCTATGAATATACTCATGCGTGTCTTTTGGTGACATTTCTGTTGGATCTGTACTAGAAGTGAAGTTATATATAAAGTATAAGTATATTCAGCTATAGTAGACTCTAGGAAACTGTTTTCCAAAGTTCACGTACCAATTTAACTACGAGCAGCTTATGAGAATTCCGGTGGCTCTACATCCTTGCCAATACTAGGTATTTTCCATCTTTTAAAATTTGGTAATTCTGATGGGTGTGTTGTCAGAGTGCATATTAGTTTTAATTCACATTTTCCTGATGACTGATAACATGTCATATTTCATAAGCTTACTGGCCATTTGGTATTCTTTTTTGCGAAGCGTCTATTCAAGTGTTTTGCCTATTTTCTTTGGGTTTTCTCTCTTTTTCTTATTGATTTGCAAAAGTTCTTTATATATTCTGGATATTACTTTTGTATGTATTACAAATATCTCCTTCCACTCTGTGGGTTGCCTTTTCACTTTCTCAACAGTATCTTTTCATGAGTGGAATTTTAATATGCGATTGACCCTTGAACAACATGGGTTTGAACTACGTGGGTGCACTTATACACAGCTTTTTTTCAATACATATACAGGTAGTACTATGTTTACAATTCATGGTCAACTGAATCCTGGGAGGTAGAATCCGAGAACATGGAAGGCTGCCTGGGGGACTTCAACACATGCGGATTTATCATCTATGGCAGGTTCTGGAACTAATCCCCTGTGGATACTGAGGGACAACAGTTATCTGATTTACCAATTTTATTATTTATGGTTAGCGACTTTTTTGCCCTGCGTAAGGGATTGTTACCCACTACAAGGGCATGAAGACGGTCTCCTATGTTTTCTTCTAAAAGCTTTACTGATCTATAACTCAACTGGGATTGATTTATGTGTGTGGTGAGAGGTAGGGATTAAAATACTTTTTTTTTCCTGTATGGATATCCAGTTGACCCAGACCATTTAATTGAAAGGGCTGTTCTTTTCCCCCTGCACTGCACTGTTGCTATTTGTTTTTTCTTCGGGAATTGAAAAAAGCCATGGTTTACAGACCATGCTTTCGAGGTAGATGAACTAGACTCATATGCTAACTTTCATACCCCAGCTGTGGATTTGGGGTGAGCTACCGCCTATCTCTGAGTCTCAGTTTCCTCACCTGTATTTGAGAGTAATGGAGCTTTCCATCTCAGAGTCTCACAGACATCAAATGGGAAAATGCACGAAAAGCACTTAGTACAGCCCCTGGGAGTAAAGGCTCAATAAATATCCGCTGTAACTATTGCCATGGCTACTTCCATATGCCTGATGTTAGCACAGCTAAGTCAAATGGGACCTTTCACACCTGGGAAACACATCTGGTGTCTGTGCTCAGCTGTTTCCCTGTCTCTGTGAGACCCGATAGGACCCTTCCTATCTCCAGCCTGTGCTTTCCTGGGCCCTCTACGAAATCAACAACCTCCCCGAGCTGAACTTACTACCTTCTCTGCTCCCCTCAATTCACTGCTGCTCTGCCTTTGAAGCTGCAGACCCAGCTTCCCCAGTGAGCTGGCATCTCTGAACATAGTTTTCTGGTTTGTTTGTGACACCCAGCCAGCTGCTGGCCTGTCCAGCAGAGAACCAAAAGATGCTTTTTTAGGACAACATCCTGTCTTTGTGAAATTGCTTTGTAGAGAAACAGCTGTGAAAGAAGCCTGCTTGGCCCAGGTCTCTGGCAGCAAAGTTTTAACTCAGTGCAAAGCACAGACAAAATAAACATCAGACATTTCACACATCAACCTGATTCGAGTTGTGCGATCTTGCTGATTAAAAATATCTTCTCAGTACTTCTCGCCAGCAAGTGGAGTTAACGCTGTTGCTGAAGCTGGAGAGACTGGATTGGAAATAAGTTCCCTGGGGCTTGGCTTCTGTCTGTGGAAATGTCAATGGTTTATTCGAGTTTTAGGAAGCTGCAAATGTCACCACTTGTGATTTTCGAGATCGAGTTAAATGTTTGTTGGGGGTGATGTAACTAAAATGGTCTGATCTTCCACAACCTGCACGGAAGATGTTGCTCGAGCTGGGTGTGAGCCTTCCTGGCACGTGGTTCATGTATTTGGTCCACCCACAGATAGGATCACACCAGATCCTCTGCTGGGGCAGGGGGTAAAAATGTTCTACCTTTCAAAATCCTTTCACTTATGAGACTGTAACTCTTAATTGACGATATTTTATACGATAGGCAGATATTTCCAGAACAAAAGTTGGTGTTGTCTTTAAACATTTTAATGTCATGCTTGTGTTTGTACTCTGACTTACCAAGACATCTGCCTCAGCGTGGGTCCTTTGTGGCAACTCTCCATGGGTGACAATTGTATAGCATGTCCCTGCTGAATAGGGCTTCTCAGTTTGGTTTGATTGTTGGTGTTTTCGGCTTTGCTTCCCACCAGGAAGCATCTATTTAGTCCCTACATTTATAAGATAAATTAAGTACATATCAGTTGGTATCCAAAGTCTGCTTGGTCTAGTTACCTGAAATCTGAAGCAAGATGTGAACACCTTTTACATTAATCTTGGAGATATTTGAAATCATATCTCTTTCAGTGGAGTGAGTATTGGGAACTTTTCATCAGATGCCAAAGCCAGTCCCTTCTGTTCTCTTCATTTCAGAAAAAAAATCTATGTGTATATATATATATTTTTTAAATTGTAAAGATTCTCATGTCATGGTTAGACATCTGTGGCGTTAAATCATTGGTTAATTCATGAAACAGAATTTTGTGCTTTCAAAAATATTTTTGCCAAATCTGGTTCTTCATGTCACAAGCTATCTTTTTTCAACTTCCCTGGAGACCAACAGTTTCCAAGCTTTTTTGAAAGAGCATCTATCAGTAAACAAAAAACACTGAGTATCTCTTCCCAACATGTTTTGTTTGTTTGTTTAGCAGTTATACACACAAAGAGACTGTGGACTGAAGCCCCCCGAGTCTAAACAAAGCTGCTGAGCATGTTCAGGTGGGGTTTTGACAGAGTTCATCAAAGTCCAGTCCAGATAAGCCAGGCCCGGACATTTCAAAGAAGTTCACTGACGCCAGGAAATTCATGAAAGCAGAGAGGTCTTCTGTTTCTCCTCTGTTCCCTGTGATGGGAGAGGGAGGCACTTACCTTACTCCAAGCCCAGTGAGGGACTGGAAGAGGACCACTGGAAAAATTCAGAGTGTCTGCAAGAAAGGGTATGAGGGAACCCACTCTCTGCCCTGGGGCTGCTGAGCTCCTGAGGGTAACCTTATCCCAGGAAGCCACCGGGAGAGAAGTTTCTAGAGAGAAACTGAAGAGCATCCCCAGAAGTACATACGACTGGAGGCTGCCACACACCCAGGGAGGTGTGAAGACGGGAGGCTGGCTGGGACCGCCTATGGTGCAGGCCGGCGGGAGCCGCCTGCATGGACACTGACCAGCTGCGCAAGGACACACGCGTCCCCACGGGCCGGGGGATGCGCCAGAGGACCCCCAAATATGAGGTATGTGGAGGGACACCATCCAAGAGGGTGGCGTGTGGAGCTGAGGGGATTCCAACGCTAAAAAGTTGGAGATTTACAGAAGGGAGTTTCGGCAGAGGTCATTCAGAGAGCGTATTGCTAGTGGAGGGAGAGAGAGTGCGACTTGTGAGTCTCTGTGCAGGGGAGGCAGGGGAGGGACATCTCCATGTAACACCCAAACACGTCTCATGAAGCAGACAGGCGTCGGTGGATGGCTACCTCCACAGAGGGCACCGGCAGCCCGATGGCAATAGCATAACCCATCACGCGAGACCTCGCCCCCTGTCCTCCGATGCCCGCCTCTGTCCCCAACCTGGCGGAGTGAGAGGACAGGCCTCTCCTCCGTTTCCCATGACAGGTCCTCAAGCCAGCAGTGGGGCCTGGGACAGGGAAGAGAGCAATTATTTAATTGGGCGTAAGTTTGAAGTTTTGATTCAGACTGCCCTGAACTTTTTACTACCTGAGCACGAGACTCTTCATAGAACTGAAAGTGACCAAAAAAGTTTCTGTCTGAGCTGTTATCAAGGATGAGAAAGGAGATCAAAAAAGGTATGTTTGAAGGCAGCGGTGGGAGCTGTTTCCTGCTCGTCCTTTTTGAATTTGTCCGCGCAATAAACTGGCTGCCTCAGAAAACCTAGAACTTCCTCCTCCCTTCCTTCCTCCCTCCCTCCTTCCCTCCCTCCCTCTCTCCCTTCCTTCCTTCCTTCCTTTTTATTCGGGTAAAAATTAGTGCAGAAAGAAGTCCTAATGTTTTCCTCTTGGGCCCTAGTGCATCATTTCCCGCAGCCCCTGGGCTGAGCAGCCACATTGGAGGACAGTGCCCCACACCTGGTCCACAGTCCGCCAGAACCCAGACTGGCACTCTGGAGACCAGGCCGTCTACACAGCTCAGAGCAAAGCTCAGGAAATGCACCGTCCACTTCTAAACCCACTGGGGCCGATCACCTGCTCATCCACTCATCCATCCATTCCATTCACCAATTCACCCATCTCCTGCCGCCTCCCAGGTGTCAGGCTCTGTGCACCGCTTGGAGGTTCATTGGTGAATGAAGTAGACAAGACTTCTGCCCTTGAGAAGTTTACAATCTAATAATAGAAAACACACTACAGACACATAAATATGTATTTACAAATTGTGGTTAGTGTTATAGTAGTGGCAGTAAACAAACAAACAAATAATAACAACAACAAAACCCAGAGTGCAGTACTAAAGAACTGGGTTGTGTGCGTGTGTGTGAGTATTGGTGGGGGTCCGTCCACTGGCAAATCCCCACTTAACCAGTCTAGCAGCTGAAAATTACCCAAAGAAAACCCAGCAATTATTATGCATTAAACTGGGGGTTTTCATTTCAGAGGCGTGTGTTCTTGGAAGGGAAATGAGGATGAAAAGAGTGTGTGTGTGTGTGTGTGTGTGTGTGTGTGTGTTTACTTAAAAGATAATTTTCTCTAACAAACATTTGCTGAGAATCTATTTGAGTGAGGAAACATACGAGGCAGTGCCACGGAGAGAGATTTACTAGCTAAGGCTGGGCCAGGGGTCTCTGGGTGTGTAGGAATATCTGAGCATCTCTGAGCCATTTCTAACAGCAGAGCAGTGAACTTGCCTTTGGCTGCCCAGCCCTGGCGTGCCCAGGCTAGGAGCAGACTTGGCAAAGCAGGAGGCAATGCCACAAAGGATGTCACCAGGAATGATTTAGACGTCTCCTTGAGACAAGAAGCCATCTGACACAAAGCTTTAGCTTTAGACCCCTGTCTTCTTGGCTCTTTTGCTTTCCAACACGTCATCTAAGGCATGAATAACAATATTGCATCCCTACTATGTGCTGGGAGACTTCCTAGGTGACTTTATACGTGATGTCGTTTAAATCTCAGCACCACTGCATGATGAGGGCGCTAGTACCTTCCGTTTACAGACGAGGAAGCTGGGACTCACACTAGTTGAGTCCTTGGCCCACATTCCATGCAGACCCAGGTTTCCAACGCGTGTTTGTCCCTGTGCAATCGCGCTCCTTCCCCTCCACCCTACCATGCCTCCAGCTAGACCCTGGAGCTTGAGCATCTTGAGGCTGAGAGCACGTCTCATTCGTTCCTGTAGCCCCCAGAGCCCAGAATTGTGCGGAATGCAGCCTTCACGCATCTATGCATCCAAACCCAGTAGTTACTGAGCACCGATTCAGAGCAAGGACCTGTGCCTCGCAGTCATTAAATATTTGAGAAATGAAAGAGGGAAGGAAAAGAGAAAGGAGGGAAAGTCCTTTCTCAGGGCTCGGGAGGGATGGCCGCAGGACCCCGGGCCAGGTGGGAGGAGGGGCCGCAGGGAGGGCTGGGCGGAGCCCTCGCTGGGGTCACCCCTTGGCTCTAGCACTAATCTGCTACCTCTCTGGGCTTCAGTTTTCACAGAACTTTCCAGGGCTCC
Source organism: Hippopotamus amphibius kiboko (assembly GCF_030028045.1). Taxonomy (NCBI): domain Eukaryota; kingdom Metazoa; phylum Chordata; class Mammalia; order Artiodactyla; family Hippopotamidae; genus Hippopotamus; species Hippopotamus amphibius. Next base: position 168,672,121 of record NC_080191.1, on the reverse strand, counting down.
TCAGGTACCTTTTTGAGAGGTAATGCTGAAAGCTTTGTAAACTGAGCAAACCATGTGGCCTGACCGTTCCTTTCACTGGTGTGGCCTTTCCATGATTTGAGCGAGCTCTTCTCAGGAGGAAGGACTCTTTTCCTGAGGAGTGATTCGGATGCTTTCACTGGAGACCACCTGTCCCCGTTTTGCTTCCCATGAACTGTAGAGGCTGGAAGCCAGGCATCCAAAGCTCCAAGGTTCCTGGCCAAGTGTCTGACCAATAGGAGCTCTGAGAAATGGGTTTTTATTGTTGTTGGTTTTTTCTAATGAAATAATTATGGATGAAAATTTAAAAGTAAATGAGAGATTTAGAAGAAAGGGGAGAAACAGCAACCCATGTGGAACATTTCAACATGGAAGGATTATTATATTAGCTTCATCTACTCTCTCTGGACCTATATTTCTCAGCTGTAAAAGATGGAAAATGTATAAGTCCTGGTAAACTGGCTCAAGAAACAAATAAACAAAAAGCCCTAACCTGTAACATTCGCCAGTTTCCCTGATGTGAATACTCTCACCATGGTCAGTTTTCACTTGTGAATGGTTTAACGATGGCTCAGAGAATTCCTGGGTATCTAACAAGCGCCCTCCCAAGCCTGCAGCAGCCGGCTCCGGCAGGGCACGCTAGGGGAACACACGCGTGAAACACGTGTGACGTGCTTGGGATGATGCTGAACTACCAGCTATTATCGTGGTCGCGATGGTCATTACCATTGTCATGTTCTTTGTCTTTATTTTGCTATTAGACAGAATTTTTTTTTTGCTCCTCCAGGGCTCAGAGTTGCTGAGGGAGAGGCTTTTTTTTTTTTTTTTGCAGTGTTTTAGGTAGAAATCTGGTAGCCCCCAGCACCTATGCAGTGTTCTCAGGCAGTCTGCTTACAATCCAGAGAGCATTTCACAGAAACGAGTAACATTTTATGAGAGTTCGTAGTTTTTGAAGCACTTTTGTGGCTTTTTCTCCTCTTCTGATACCCAGAACAGCGCGATGAGGTAGGGAGGGCTTCCTATTTTGCAGATGAAGAGCGGAGGTTTGGAGAGAGTGTGACGTACCTGAGTCACGCCGCTCTCAGTGGCGGAGTCGGCTCTCGAGAAAGCCCAGTTCTCTTTTCCCCTATCATAGCTGCCTCTTCATTTCCAGGAGGCATCTGTGCGGGATACATGGTTTCCCTGGCCAGGGACCCAACTTGAACTGAGAGGAAGGGAAGGAAGGAGGAAGGCGGATGGTCTTATCTACGCTAAACAGAAGCCCACAACACTCCCGGGAGGCAGGAGCCAAAGATGAAGAAAGGTAACTCAGCGCAGGCACCTTCAGTGAGCAGTTTCGGGAAAGGCATCTCCAGGGGGAAAGATTACTAATTCATGATGAGGATAAAGTGGACCCATCTCTCGCTTTTCATGTGAACTTGAGTTACTGAGATAATTAAGTTTGGCAATAAGAGTATTAGCCATGTAGTGCAAGAAGCCCTCTTACCTGGAAGACACCAAACACAATTTAATGGGATGGGGATGCGTGAGTGCGTATTAAAGACAGGCTGGGGAGGACTCCTGTGACATTATGGAGATCGGTGTCTGCTAAGCTGGGCAACTAACAGGGCTCCCAGATGCAGCTCTTGGGCTGAAAGCCTCTCCTTACTGAAGAGGCAGTGGCTGTGTCTCTGGAGAATGGAATGTACTCCATTCTGTTTTCTGGGGATCAGCAGGAGGTGGTGGCGTCAGGAGGAGGGCACACGTGATGTTTGGCGTATGTCATGTGTCCTGCGATGTGACGCGTGCTCAGAGTGTGCTCACCAAGATGGGGGAGGGGTGGGCGGGGTGATTTTCCTATATTTTCTGCCCTGGTCTTCAGGTGACTTGGTGCTTGCAAGAGGACTTGGTGAGAAGTGGGGCTCCCTGTGGCTGCAAATAGAGCAAAAGGTCTACATGGAGAATGGGTGCAAGGCCTCTCCGTCCTGCCAGGGTGACCCCTGGAGAGCTAGCCCCAGATTTTTATGTCTCAAGATAAAATCCCCAAAACAGAAACATACATGAAGTGTGTGTAAACAACAGTAGGAGAGAGCCTGCCAGGTTGGATGCCAATTTTTTTTAACTTATAGAGTTTTATCAATATTATTAAATCAATAATCACAAATTACTTGCTTCCAGACCTTTGTTATTTTGCCTCACAGTGCCCAGAAAAAGCTATGCTAGGGCGCAGGAGAAAAGTGGGTCCCAGGAAGCCTCGGGGTCCCAGGAGGCTTTGGCAGGAGCTGCTGGATTCCGGGACGTGGAGGGCCCTGTTTCACAGCTTTGGTGCTGTGGGCTCCAGACACTCTCCAGACCCAACGTGTCTGGGTGATGCTCCTCAAGCACCAGTGTCCTGAGATGCTCCCCTCTCGGTGTGAACGTGTTCCGCTTTGACAAGTGCCTGTGGTGTCTGGAGCCCAGAGGTGATGCAACCAGCACCTGCTGAGCAGATCGGAAGTGACAGGCTCCGTGCTGATTGCTTCCTCCCCTTACCTCACTGCATCGCTGGAACCACCAGTGAGGTGCCCACCATTACCCACTCTTTCCAGGAGAAGCAAGATGCCCAGGTGGTCCAGCTGGGAGACAGCAGAAGACGGGGGACAGGACTCTTACTCTGCCTGCCTGGCTCCTCCGAGCCCAGTGTTCCAGGCATGGTCAGCTCGGCTTGGACCAGCACGGCACTGATCCTCCCTTGATCCAGACGAATGCTTCCACTAATCCGGTCTGTGGGTAAATTAACTTTGGCATATCACCTTTTTACCCAGAATGAGGAGACCTAAAATTAAATACTCACTTAGAGCCAAGCCCTCGCTAGGCCCGTATCAAAGGCAGCATGATGTAACGGAAGAAGCACCAGCTTTGGAAATCGAAGATCTTGGGTTCAGGTCCTGCTTGTCAGTTGTACAGTTTTGGGCAACTTAACCTTTCTGAATCTCAGCTTTCTCATCAATAAAATGAGTACAATAACAGCACAAATTCTTCTTCATAGACCTGTGAAAATTTAATGAGCTAACTGATGTGAGGGCCTAAATGTTGGCGTTATCATATATTCTTCATAAACCTGTGCTGAATGCCTGTTACCCAGCCCTTTAGCAGTACAGTCCACAGCTTTGTCCAAATGCACTTCAGACTTTTTATCAGTAGATTTCAGAGTACATCTTCACCCTCTTTTTTTTTTTTTGGACACACCGTGCAGCTTGTCGGATCTTAGTTCTCTGACCAGGGATCGAACCCATGCCGCCCTGCAGTAGAAGCACAGAGTCCTAACCACTGGACTGCCAGGGAAGCCCCTTCACCCTCTTTTTGAAAATAGGACTGCATTTTCCATTTCTGTATGCCAGCTCCTTTCATAATTCCCCCAAAATCATCTCCAGTGCTTTACCGGGCTTATTCAGTCACTGAGTAACCAAGAATGCATTCCATACTTACTCATGGGAAATAATAACGGTTCTGAGAATGGCAAGGAGGGAAAAAATCTTTCACTTATCTTTTTGTCCTGGGTTATTTAATACCTGCCACATATCACTTAGCACCTACTATTCGAGGTACCATGAAAGATGCAGATGTGAAAGCCACCATCTCTGTCCCCATGCAGCACACATTTTAGGAAATAACCAGAGAGCAAGGCAGAGAGCATTACACACCTGAGAAGTGCCTGGGGGAAGGAGAGACACCTTCAGGCTTGGGCATCACAGAGGAAGACAAATTTGGACAACTCAAACTTTCTGGAATGTGGACAACTTTGTTAACCTTTGGACCAGGCTTTGGAGAGTGTATATGGTTTAGGAGATGATCTGGGAAGAGGAAGGGCAATTAGAGGTTCATGGTGGAATATATAGGACGTGACAAGGAGTCCCGTCTGGTTGGAGCTGACACGTTACGTCAGAGGAGAAGAAGAGATAATTTCTTTGCAATCCAGAGTGTAGAAATCTTAAGCATCAGGCTCTGTTTAATTTCAGTGAGGAGCCACTGACCCAGGATTTTCAAAAGAGGAATGACATGATTCCCACCTAGAGCTGTGCTGTCCATCAGACGGTGGAAATGGAGACCAGAGAGAGGAACGCCGATGCAAAAGTCGCTTGCCAGGTGAGAGATGAAAAGTGGGCATTCGAGTGGGGGCCGTGGGCAGGAAGGCAGGGAAGGCCGCGGGGGCTGCCCAGGATAAGCAGCTTATAGATGGAGCCCTGCGTTCCCATCCAAGGTCTCCCAGTCCCTACACGTGGGGTCCTGCTAGTCCTCTCTGGGCCTCAGTTCCCATGGCTGGGAAGGAAAACCCTTGCACCAGAAGATGATTACGAAATGTCCTGCCAGCCCTGGCCTCCTCTGACCCTTTGTCTGACATTTTTGTCACTGCTCCTCAAACTTGCTGACCAACTGTCAATGGACAGGGGAGGACTCTTGAGCCATGCCCCAGTCACCCTGCCGGCAGCTGGTGAATTTTCTTTTGTCAAGCATAGCAAAGACACGCAATGAATCAGCTTAGCTCTGTTGGCTTTGACTTCACAAATCTTCCCAAACTGATCTTAAAAGCAAAAAGAGATCAATGGAGCAAAATAATGATGTCAAGAATACATAAGAATGTTCTTTTTGTTGCAAAGGTGACATTTCAAGTGAATGAGGAAAGAACAGTTTCACCCAGCAGCCCTGCAGTCAATGGCTGTTTAGGAAAAAAATAACATTCCATCCCTACCTCACTTTTTGGACCAATATTACCTCCAAATGGTTTCAACAGAGAAATAAAACATTATTGGAAGATAACACTGAAACTGTTAAATAATCTTGAGACAGGATAAGTTTCCCTTAGTCTGACACCAAGGCAGTTACAATAAAAGAAAAGATTAATAGATTTGACCTTGTAAATATTTTAAAATTCTGCATCCCAAAGATACCAAAGCCATTCCATAGCATTGCGTCAGCCCTTCTGGGAAGGGTAGGAAAGCCATTTCTTTCTTTCTTTCTTTTTTAAAAAGAAAACATCTCATCAATTTATTAATTTATTTATTTACTTAGTTAACTTTTATTTTTTTAATTAAATTTTTGGCTGTGTTGGGTCTCCGTTGCTGCACACGGGCTTCCTCTAGTTGCTGTGAGCAGGGGCTACTTTTCGCTGCGGTGCATGGGCTTCTCACTGTAGTGGCTTCTCTTGTTGTGGAGCACAGGCTCTAGGTGCCCGGGCTTCAGTAGTTGCAGCATGCGGGCTCAGTAGTTGTGGCACATGGGATTAGTTGCTCCGTCCCATGGCATGTGGGATCTTCCCAGACCAGGGATCGAACCCGTGTCCCCTGCATTGGCAGGCGGATTCTTAACTACTGCGCCAGTAGGGAAGGCCCCAAGGAAAGCCATTTCTGATGATCTCAATGTGACCTGGCAGAGCCCATCACTGAAGGAAGTGAAGAAATAAGCTTCAGGGAAAACTTCAGAAAGGAAGGAAGCCTGCACTGCAGGCTGGAAAGGGGGCTCTCAGGGAGGCGATGCCGGGAACAGATGCCCAGAGGATCCTAGGCTCCCACTCCTGGGGCAAGGCCCCCCCCTTCCCGTCTGCCCTGCTGGTTTCCCCGGTGCCCCCCACCTCCCACAGGGTGTAAGCAAAGCCCCTGCCAGATTTGCCTTGCCTTTCCTAGGCCTTGGACTTCTTGGCTGTCTGTGTGACCAAAATAAAGAGATTCGCTTCCCTCCAGGCAGCATCCTTGGGTCCCTCCTGAGAGTCACAGGAGCTTGTCTTTCCTGTTCTGTCTTCACCACCTGGGTATCACAAGGGAGGGATTTGGTGTCACCCTGCAACCACGGCCCGTGGCTGCATGCCAGGCCTTGGTACCCACAGGAAACACGACTCCACCTGCTCTAGGGACAGATGGACCACGTGCCTCACAGGCTCCCTGATGTGTGGCTGGAGCCTCCAAGGATGGATCGCTGCTTGTCGGAGCCCGCAGATTCCTTCTGCGCTGACTCTTCTGAGCGGGGGCGCTGAGAAGGAGCCCCAGCACTCCCTGCAGAGATCCAGCTCCCTTTCTGGTCCCTCTCCATCCACGGGCTGCTGGCCTCTGGTGAACAGTGCCTGGGATGGGTTGCCTGGCCTGCATGCCCGCAGCAGCACATTCGTATGTCATAATGGGTCCCAGCCCACGGTGGGGAATTTTAGAAATGGTAGGTGATATGAGGGCTACCATGGCTTCCAGGAAAAGAGCTCAAGTTGTAGCCACAGGTGCAATTTACACATGCCTGGGTCTCCTGGCCAACTGGGGAGCAGGGGCCCAGGTAAGCCTAAGAGCAGAGGGAGCTAAGGAGCCCCCGGAGAGAGCTCGCAGGCTAAGGGAAGAAGGAGCCGGGCATGCTGGCCTGGAGTGAGCGGCAAAGCCTGAGTGCTGGAGGAGAGGAGCCGTTCTGAGCAGCACCTGAGATCCTGATTTGGCTCCATGTGCCGCTCCCGTGAGACTCACCTCTGAGTTCTGTGGAGAGCTGAGCACTATGCAGAAACAAACTCTGTGCCAGCTCAAGGTCCTACACAGAGTGTATCGATCAGGATTCTTCATTACGGGCAACCAAAACTGATTCTGGTTAATTGACGCGGAGAAGGAATGTTGTGAAAGGGTATCACATAACACACAGCATGGCCAGATGATGGGAAAACGAATGGAAACACGAGGTTACTGTACAGCCAGATCTATCGCCAGAAACACAGGCACCAAATCAGCCTGGAGAGAAGCTGCTGCCTTCTCCACTGCCTGACTCAGACGGCTCAGCAGACACCCAATGTCAGTGACCTTGGACACTAAATGCCACCTACAACACCACACCACCCCATCACCCCCATCACCACCATCACCATCACCACCACCACCTTCACCTCCACCATCACCACCTCCACCACCACTACCACCACCCCATCACCCCCATCACTGTCACCACCACCACCATCACCTCCACCACCTCCACCATCACCACCACCACCACCACCACCACCATCACCACGACCACCACCCCATCACCCCCATCACCCCATCACCATCACCACCACCACCATCACCACTATCACCACCACCACCACCTCCACCACCACTACCACCACCCCCCATCCCCACCATCACCCCATCACCATCACCACCACCACCTTCACCATCACCTCCACCTCCACCATCACCACCACTTCCATCACCACCACCAACACCACCCCCATCAGCATCACCACCCCCATCACCATCACATCATCACCATCACCTCCACCACCACCACCATCACCATCACCTCCACCATCACCATCACCACCACCACCATCACCATCACCACCACCACCACCACCTCCACCACCACCACCATCACCATCACCTCCACCATCACCATCACCACCACCACCATCACCATCACCACCACCACCACCACCTCCACCACCACTACCACCACCCCCATCCCCACCATCACCCCATCACCATCACCACCACCACCTTCACCATCACCTCCACCTCCACCATCACCACCACTTCCATCACCACCACCACCATCATCACCTCCACCACCACCACCTCCGCCATCACCCCCATCAACACCACCACCACTTCCATCACCACCACCATCACCACCACCATCACCCACATCACCATCACCACCACTTCCATCACCACCACCAACACCACCCCCATCACCATCACCCCATCACCATCACCTCATCACCATCACCTCCACCACCACCACCATCACCATCACCTCCACCATCACCATCACCACCATCACCATCACCACCACCACCACCTCCACCACCACTACCACCACCCCCATCCCCACCATCACCCCATCACTATCATCACCACCACCTTCACCATCACCTCTACCTCCACCATCACCACCACTTCCATCACCACCACCAACACCACCCCCATCACCATCACATCATCACCATCACCTCCACCATCACCACCACCACCATCACCACTACCACCACCCCAATCACCACCATCACCCCATCACCATCACCACCACCACCTTCACCATCACCTCCACCTCCACCATCACCACCACTTCCATCACCACCACCAACACCACCCCCATCACCATCACCTCATCACCATCACCTCCACCACCACCACCATCACCATCACCTCCACCATCACCATCACCACCACCATCACAACCTCCACCACCACCACTTCCACCATCACCACCTCCACCATCACCACCATCACCCCCATCAACACCACCACCACTTCCATCACCACCACCACCATCACCACCATCACCCACATCACCATCACCACCACCATCATCACCATCACCTCCACCACCACCACCTCCACCATCACCACCACCACCACCATCACCACCACCACCACCACCACCACCACCACCATCACCACCACTTCCATCACCAGCACTGCAAGAAAGAATTTGCCCCTGCCCCTGCTTCACTGTGGTCACAGATTCCTGATTCAAAGATGGGTGAAGCTGATTGGCTCACCCTCTATTCTCAAGAAAGACTGGGGATGATGTCACCTGTTTTCTTCAGCTTCCAGATTTGTACTTTAGGGAATTCTTCCAACATAGGCAGTTGGGGAGGCAGTCAGAAACTGGCATCCCAGAAGAAGGAGGAAAAGAAAACACGAGAAACAAACACTACAGCCTGAAACAGATATTGAAGAAGTCACTTCTGTTCTGTGGACCTCAGTTTCCTCTTCCACAATGGGGGAGATGAAGGAAATGAACGCGATACTCCACCGTCAACTACCGTGTGGCCAAATGAAGTCACCCTTGTTATTGTCACCACCATCATCTTCAGCATTATCCTGCACATGCAACCTGGGTCTCCCGACTTCCAGCACAGTGCAGACTGAAGCGGTGGGCAGAGATTCCTGTCTCCACCACAGAGTCTTTTCTTTCCCCCTATTTCAGGGTTCTTCCTCAAACTCAACTCTGCTCACATTGGGGCCAGATGACGCTGTGTTCTCCGGAGCGTCCTGTGCATGGCAGGATGTTTAGCAGCATCCTTGACCTCTGTGGACTAAATCCCAGTAGTACCTCCTTCCCCGTTGTGACAACCAAAAGTGTCTATAGACGGTGCTAAACATCCCTTTGGGGCATCCCCAGAATTGCCCCTAGTGGGTGTAGGGAAGCAAAACTTGCCACCCCAAAATGTCTCTTTGGCATGCAGATAATTTCAGCTGGAAAATACCAAGGCCAAAAGACTCAGGAAAAAACTTGGACCTTCCTCCTAACTGCCTGAAGGATGTAGATAGCGGACCTGCTCCAGGAAGGGAGATGTCACCACAGATAACTATGACATGAACGAGGTGTGCAGACGAGGAGAAGCCTAGGAAAGTCTGTGTGTTAAAATCCCTCTCTGTGTCCCTTGGTCTCCGTGTGGCCCAGCAAACATTTGTTTACACGTGTTTGCTTTTCCATCTCCACGTCGACTGCCTCCCCAATCCCTCTGAAGTGCCCAACCACTACCCCCCACATCTTCTTTTGTCTTTAAGGTGAGAGTTTCAGCCATTTTGGTGAGTTACTCAGTTTTCCTGGGTCTCTCCCATGTATACATGTTATTAAACTTAGGTTTGATTTTCTCCTATTAATATGCCTTATGTCAATTTAACTCTTAGACCAGCCAGAAGAACCTAGAAGGGTAGAGGAAAATTTCTTCCTAACAGTTGTCAGTGAGGATGAAATGCAATTACTCAGGCCAAGGCTGCTGCAGTTAGGAGATCCTGGGACACCTGATAGAGCTGGCAGAAGGTGAGGACTCTTACCAAGTCAGTTAGTCTCCCAGATCTCTGCCTGCAGGGTCTGTTGGAAAGGAGAATGGTAAGAGTTTTTCTCTTTTCTAAAATTAAGAGGAGAAAATATGTGTGGGGCTAGCTTCTTGGACTCAGCAACTCTTGGGAAATTTGAAAGAGTACTCTTGGCTTATTGATCCTTTTCCTCCCAGAGCTGGTCACTGTGTTCTGTTTTGTTCTGTTTTGTTTTACATCTTTGTCTTTTGTGTCATTGGCCACGTGGAGGAAGACCACTGATTTGATTAGGTTTTCCTTTTATCTTGTTCAATGTCTTGAGTGCTTGGTTTGGTGACCAGTGAGGAAACTCTCCCTGGTCTCTGCCATCAGCAAGATGGTGATATACATACAGGTGGGCGTTTGGCAGCCAGTCAGATAACTCCTGTTTGTAAAGGACTTGTGCATTTATAAAGGGAATCTTCACCTATGAGAGTGTCTCTCTCTCTCTGTACCAGGAAGAGGAGGATAACTGTAGCACAGGAAACTCTCATCAGTAGAGAAGGCATTGACTTAAATCTACAAGTTATACCTCATCCTTGTTTACCCTGCTTTTTCTGGTAACCTCCCATAACTGGCCTCCTTCCCCACCGTCTTTCTTTTGTCTTTAGCTGAACACGGTGTATAAACAAGTGGCTTAGACCCCTCTGTGTGTTACTCAGTTTAGCTGGGTGTCTCCCATGTATACATGAGGTATACATGTTCATAAACTTCTGTTTGTTTTTCTCTTGTTAATCTGTCTTTCATTATGCGGTGTCTTAACCGAGACCGGAGAAGAGTAGAGGGAGTTGTTCTTCCTCCCCTGCAGGCAGAGGAAGAGGTTTTTTACTGACTCACGGGGTCCTCCTTTCCTTCTGCCATTAGAGACACGTGGTGGGAAAAGCTGAGATGCCCCGGGCTCACTGAGGCAGGGGGAGCATGCAGCGGTGGTGAGGGCTGCAGGTGCCCTGGGATTGCCTCCAGATTAGGATGGAAGGGAACCCACCTGAAATAGGTTGTTTCAATGCATAAAGGCAAGCTTGGGGCAGAAGAATGAACCATGCTACGCTCAAGTCTCTTCTCACCTTGCCTTCAGTTAACTTTGTTTACGTTTCTATCCTCTTGTTCCTTAGGCAATTTTTCATAAAATAACACTTTCATGGAGGCAGATAACTAAGATGCACCTTTCCTGGCCTCCGTGCACCTCTCCCAAGAGGTGTAGGACGTGGATTCCACGTGGTTACTGGGTCAGTTAGCACAGTTCCTCTCCTTCAGTGGTTCTCAACCTCGGCTGCACTCTGGACTCAGCTGGGGAGTTTGAACAGATGCTGATGCCAGGTTCCACCCCCAGAGGCCCTGATGTGCCGGGTTGGGCGTGCGGCTTGCCCACTGAACGTGTTAAAAGCCCCCAGATCAGACCCAGTGCGCAGCAGGGGTGAACGGCACTGTCAACAGCCAGGAGCCCGGGCACTTTCAAGGAGCAATTTGGAATAGACTTGAGGTGCAGAATTGCCACCCCTTATCCCCACCGATGAAGAAAATTCAGAGAAAACTCTTCCTGCTGAGAGCTTGAGGGGAAGGGGTTCACTTTTGACGGATGAACGTAAAAGGAAAAGGGTTTGATTTGCCTATAAAGTTTTCCTCTTGCCAATACGAGAGTGCTCCAAAACCTTCTGAAATGCATCGGATTTCAGCAGCAGAGGCTGATGAAACACAGGTACTAGGGGAGAACAGTTTACACGGAAGACCAGCAGGCCCAGTTCTGGCTTCTCTCTTGAGCAGTTTCTGGTTTTCACAGATATGTCTGTAATGGCCTTGAATCCATCTGTCCTCACTGTTCTCTGTCCCTGCCTTCATCCAGGCTGCAGAATCACAGCCGCCTAACCGACTTCCCTGCCACCAGCCTTTTCCTCCTCCATCCACTCTGCCTCACGCTCAAGAGATTTTTCGAGGATGATCACGTCACTCTCCTGCTTCAAAATCCTGCAGTGTCTGCTTCCTTAGTGCACTGAAATAAAACCTGAATTCCTTAGTACAACTCATCGTGTCATTCGTGGTCTAGCATGTGGCTACCTCTCTGGCTTGGCCTCGAAATTTCTCTGTAATCCACCCCCTCCCCCATGCCCTCCACGCCACAGTGAAACCGAATGACTCATTGTTTCCCAAACAGGTTGTGCCCTTTTATGTCCCTGGGTTATTGTTCAAAGGGGTCTGTCTTTCTAGAACATCCTCTTCACCTCCTTCTTCTCTTGGCTAAGTACCACTGGTTTTTCGAGAAGCTTCTTTGCAGCCCCTGGCCCAGGTGAAGCGGGCCTCCTCTTCGTTCGCAAAGCCCCATAGGTGTAGACCTCAGTCACTACTCTTTACGCTGTATTATGGTCCCCTGTTTACTTGTCTGCGCTCAGAGGCCGTCTCTTTAATATCACCCAACACCCAGTCCACAGCCTAATGGACTGGTGCTTCCTATGGTTTACAACAAAAGGAGTCAAAAGAATTCCCAGAATATGTTCATTTCTGCCCACTGCCTTCCAGCAAAATGGGCCACTGAAGTAGTTGGTTTGCGTGGACACTAAGACAATAAATCTTTGTTCTAAGGGGCACCTAATTTCCCTATACATTCATAAAATCTCTTTGAAAAGTATCAAGCCGTTGCCGAATGACCAGCGCTATGGGGGGTAAACAGAGACTAGGACGTGGTTGGTTCTGTTCAGGCAAATGCCTTTCCTTCCCCTTTACTTCTACCACATTAGTATCCCTTGGATAAATCCCTTCCTTCTTCCAGAACTGTTGTCACCTGGGCACGTACCTCTTACGCCACCACACTCGAAGCCTCTGGAGGGCAGGAATCACGCTCGGTGATCCCTCTAGGACCCGCCTTCCCTGGGGCAGGTGCTCAGAAAATGGTCTCCAATTCTGAATTATGATAAACTAAGGCTATGGGGACACATTCTGAAATGTTTGCCTTGGGGCCCAAAATTAACTTTCACCTCTGATGAAGATGCTCGAAATGGTTTCTAGAATAAGGCAAGCTATAAATAAATGAACGCAGGAAAGTGAAAGTATACATAAAAGTAAATATGTAAGGACATGAAAACATATTTGCTGAAACCCACTCTCTCTCACTGGCTCATTTACTCACCAACCCATCCTTCCATCCAACCAACCATCCTCCACTTAACAAATACAGATGTGCCTGGCGGTGCCAGGGGTGGGCTCAGAGGGGTGAGTGAGACAGAACCCGTCTTTGCCCCCGTGCATGGGCTTACATTCTAACAGGGAAGCAGGCAGTTGATAGTTGCAAGTGTCCCCGGGAGAATTTGAAAGGCGGTATGGAAGTGTCCTCCAGATAGGCAGGGTGGGGTGGGGTGGGGTGGCCCGTGTTCACCTATCTGCTCAGTCACGCCCTGGCTCATCCCCAGGTCATAGACCAGAGCCTGGACCTCCAGCAGCACCACTAAATGCTAACTGAGTGAACGAATGAGGGCTGCTGCCCGTGTACTGCGCAATTAACAGAGGAAGCTTTATCTGGACGTTCTCCTTGGGAGCCCCGAGTTTAAAGTCGCACGTCTTTTAAAAGCGTCTGCTTTCCTCGGATCTTTGCTGTAGAAGAAACACAAGCTTCTGTCAAGTCAGAGTTAGGACCTGAGGACTGACAGTCTTGTCATCACTACCAAAGAGCGCACTGGGGCCAAGGTACACGTGTTCTATAACAGGGAAGTCCCCGGTGCGTTAGCCAAAGGAAATTTGACTTCCAATGACAAAGAAATGACATTTCCATCACCTGCCCCCCACCTCTCAGGCAGCAAAAAGACATAAAACAAATCATGGTGCCGTAATTTCAGCAGTGAATAGGATCCAGCCTGAACTGCAGATGCATCACGTCCCGCTCTTCATTGCCCACGACCCTTCAGTTAGAAACCCCGCCCCGTATAGCTTCTCCTTCCTAGGAGTCCCAGTGGGTCCAGCCAGAGCCAGCGGGGGCCCTAGTGATACCTGCCTGTCTGGTGGCACAGAAGGATTGGGCTTTGGGTTGTCTAGCTAAACATGAGGGGGAGGAAAACAGCACAGGCAAGCTTGGGGATGTCACTGTGACCTCGGCTGGGGCCCATGCTACTGCCAAGATGAGTCGCCTGGAGGACAGAGTCTCGGTCGCTTGTGAGCTGGATTTTACCTTACTTGACATAAGTAGAATTCTGTAGCAGGTGGGATGAGCTGTCACTCCCCACTCTATTTGAGTCTGGGTCTGCAGAAGCAGCAGTGGGTCCAGAAAGCTGAGGCGGCTTCTGTGCACGTCTGCTTTCCAGCTTAAGAACTGGCAGGGACTGTTCTTCCAGGTGCTGAAGAAAGGATCCAGGCCTTGGGTTGGGAGCCCTGTTTCTGGTCCCAGATCTGCCACCAACTCCATGTGCAACCTTGGACAAGTTGCTTTTCCCCCCTGGCTTCGCTTTCCCCATCTGTAAAATGGGAGTTGGTCTAGTCCAGAGGCTCTAACTTTTGGGTTTCTGATCTACCAGAAGTTCTTTAAGACTGTCTGTGTCTGTGATTTCCAAAGGCCTGATGGAAATTTACTTTTCCCAAAGAAGGGCTGATTTGACTAAAGAACCAAATTCCGTTGCTTTTGAATAGATTACATATATTCAGACTCCTGTGATGATTAGAAACCCCTAACAGCAGTCGCATATTACTTTAATAAGCATTAGGGAAATACATCTATGTTAACATAATATATTTAGTTCGTTTAGTATGTAAAATCTTTCTATTTTCATTTTTTACTTTATTCAACTGTACTTGATTTACTGTGCTGTGTTAGCTTCAGGTGTACAGTTTCAGGTTGTTACGAGATTGTGCATATGGTTCCCCGTGCTATGCAGTGAATCCTTGTTGTTGACTTTACATTCCTAATGTATCCCTCCCCCTCCCCTTTCCTTTTTGGTGACCATAAGTTTGTTTTCTGTGTCTGTGAGTCTGTTTCTGTTTTGTAAATAAGTTTATTTGTATTATTTTTTTAGATTCCACACATGAGAGATATCAGATGATATTTGTCTTTCTCTGCCTAACTTCACGTAGTATATCTCTAGGTCCATCCATGCTGATGCAAAGAGCAATCTTTTGCACTTGTTTATGGCTGAGTAATAGTCCTTGTATGTGTAACCACACCTTCTTTATCCATTCCTCTGTCTAAGGTTGCTTCCATGACCTGGCTGTTGTAAACAGTGCTGCAGTGAACATTGGGGTGCGGGTACCTTTTTGAATTATGATTTTTCTCTGGGTATGTGCCCAGTAGTGGGATTGCTGGGTCATATGGTAGTTCTGTTTTTAGTCTGTAAGACACCTCCATACTATTCTCTGTAGTGGCTGCACCAATTTACATTCCCAGTGACAGTGCAGGAAGGTTCCCTTTTCTCCACACCCTCTCCAGCACTTACTATTTATACACTTTTTGATGATGGCCATTCTGACAGGTGTAAGGTGATACCTCACTGTAGTTTATAAAGCCTTTCTAAATGCGAGGCAAGGATGAAGGATACCTTTTGAAAGTGTTTTTGGTAGTAAAAGCACTGGGGGCCTGTGAAACCCAGCACCCCTCAGCTCTGAGAGTCTAAGATGGGCTAAGGGGCCCAGCGACCCGCCCCCGTTACTTCCCGCTACTTGCTCTTCCGCAGCAAACTAGGCCATCTGCCCCTAGGACCAGGCTGCACGCGCTCCCTTCAGACAAGAGCAGGGGCCCCCTGTGTGCTCAGAAACAGTTGGAGAACTTGGTGACTTGGGATTCGGATCTGTGCTTGCCCAGAGAAGCACTCAAAATGCACTGGCAATCCACTGGCAATCCACCTTTATCATCATTGCCTCCATTTCCTTTGTACATAATAATGTCCATTTCTCTCTATCCTAGAGAAAGCTTTTAACTACTGGATACGGTAAGAGGAGCGGCAGGTAGGGAAACCGGAATTACAATTCACTAAAGTGGACCCACCACGCACACGCATGCACGCACACACGCACACATGCACGCACTCATGCGCACGCACACACGCACGCACACATGCACACACACGCGCGCATGCACACACGCACACGCACACACACATGCACGCACACGCACACACAACCATAATCTCCTGCACACATCCCCGAACCCCCAGCCCTCTCTCCGTGTCCTCTTTCTGGCGTGAGTGAGCGCCGGCATCTGGGGTATCAGGAGAAGAGCTTGCTCAGTTTAGAGCCCGAGCCCCGGGAAAGTCTTTGAGCATCATCCCACCCAGCCTTCCGCCAGGTGACACCAGAGAAAGCCCGGCCTCTGTGTGGGTACCAATGCTCCGACTCCCTGCTACTCAAGGTGGGGGCATCCAGGACGTGCCCTGGACTTGGCAGAGGGAGAAGAATGCTCTAGGACATCCCGCCAAACTCCCTCTCACAGAGCTAAAAGTGACCCTTCAGAGCCAGCGTGAGAACCCAGGGACGAATGAGACAGATAACGTTAGGCCATTAAAATCAGAAATCCATCTCTCGGTGTGGTATTTACAGGAGCTGTGCGTAAAAAGTCGCACAGCCACCATTGCCATCACTGCCATCGTCACCATCACACTGAGAGGAGCATCTGCTCCGTGCCCCGTAATGTACAAAACAGCCTGCACATCCACTATCCTACTTGCATTCATAAGCACCCTGTAAAGTGGGCACGGCAGGGATTATTTCTTAACCTTCATGCTTTTTAAGACTGAGAAAAATGCCAGAGGAAGCGTGGCTTGTCCAGGGCCTCTGCTCTGTTAGTAGCAGAGACAGGACTAGAACCCAGGCTTCCTGACTCCGGCCCAGAGTTCTTTCCCCTGCAAGCTGCTGCCTGCCCGAAAGCACCTTGGGAAGTGGTGGGAGTTGGGAGGGAGCCCTCCGGGCTGGGCCAGGCGCTAGCTCATGCTGATGGGGAGCAGAGCACCTGGGCCCTGATGGAGGCCTGCAAACCTTCTGGCTCCTGTGGGGTCGCTGGTGGTCCTCATTGCTCCAAGGGAAGCAAGTGATTTTCTGGTTGGCTTACTTTTTTGATTGCAGTTGAGCTGAATCTTCAAATTGAGTTTGTCAGAAAAAATTGGTGCAAATTAAAGACGAGCCTTCTGCTCTCCATGGCTGGTTGGAGTTGAGAGGCCCGGGGGAGGTGGGCAGGAGGCGTCTCTGCCTGTGAGGTCCAGCCCTTGCCCTCTGGTTCCCGAGGCTACTGCTCTGTAACGTGAGGAGCACGCCGCACCATGAGCATCCCTTGCTTTCCTCAGCAAATCCTCTCTGTGTAATTTCTCCTCCTGCAGCCTCTCATGTCCTCCTTTCTACCTCCTTTAAATCAGCCCAGCCTAACCTCAGAAATGTGCTAAAGGTCCCTAAAAGTCTAACTGCAAACACGGAGGCTCCACCTTCAGAAGGCTGGGCCTTCCGCTGACCTCTCCGACACGTCTCTCCTGCACCCGCTCCCTGCTCCTCCAGCTCTCCACCCGCAGCCTTGACAGCCTCCCGTCCTGCGGGTGCCACAGTCCATCCTCCCCTCCCCCAACCCAAGCAGGGCAGGCTCCCCCCTCTCCAGTCTGTACCCGAAACAGTTCATTCTCATTGCTGCCCCTCCCACCTAGGAAAGCATTCCACCCTCCCGGCTTTTATCCACGTCAGCCGCGTACACCACGTATCCTTGATTGCACGTGACCTCTTTCTTTGCGAATCAAAGTTCTGATCAAGACGGCCCCATGTTGGCTTTTGAGCGTGGATTATGTTAGCTACTGCATTCATACTTTTGTTACTGATTTCTGAATTCTGTAGGGCCTAGAACAGGGATTGGCCCAAACGTTCATGTTGGGTGGGTCGAGGGTGAACCGCTCAGTGAAAGATGGGGTCAGGCTTTTCAGGCGCTGCCTTCTAGGCAGGGTTCTCCTTAGAAGGGTGGGGCTGCGGGCCGCTCCACCAGCGCGGGGCCGCCCGGGACATGCGCACTTGAGAGGAAGCTTCGCCATCAGTATCTTCAGAGGCCTCTTGGGAGATCAGTCACGGCCGACATTTCATGTTGGACTTCACAGCGTCCAGAAGAGGCCCAGAGCTGCTGCCCACCCTGAGAGACCAGTCTGTTTCTAAGCCCCACTGCAAGGGGTAAGGGAGGCTCTTCTAGGCTGGGTGGTCAGGCCAGAGCACCCTGGCTTCTCAGGAGAGAACTTGGGAGGCGTCAACGACACCTGGCACTCGCCGTGGGCGCTGGCCGCCTCCCTCTACGAGGATGAAATCACGTGCTGCTGCAGCTGCTGACGGCCAACACCCCCCCGACAGGTGTTCGGGGGGAGGGCTGAAAGGAGGCCCTCTGCGCTCTGCGAACACCTGGCAGAACAGGTCACTAGGTAGTTCGATGTGTTCAGGAGCCGACTTTATGGGCCCAACCCTTGCATCCCCTCGTGTCTAGAAAAACACTAAAATCCTTCATGGTGACGACGGCTCCTTGTGACCAGCGGTAACTTTTTGCAAACCATATGCGCTTGATTGCATGTTTTTCCCTTTCACCAAAACCACATATACACTGAGCTTCCCCCCTGCCTCTTGGGAACAGTGTCTGCGAGATATCTGGGATGCTGTCTCCTGGGCTGCAGTCCTCATGTTGCCCCAAATAAAACAACTTGCAACGCTCACGTTGTGCATTTTTTTTTAAGTCAACAGAGGGAGTGAACACGTTGCCCTAAGTCTGCCTTGACTCCCCTCCCCCATCCTTTCCTCAGACTCTCAGAGGCCAGGATTTGTACTTTTGACATATAGTGAGCTGTTGGAATGAATCATGCTTATTTCAAGTCTTAAGCAAGTAGCAAAACTGACTTCCTCTTTCAGGTGACATAAAAGAGTGTAGGCTGAGGCTGGGGAAGAATCTGGTGCTATGATGTTTTAGGAAGGAGAGAAAACATTCTCTTTTCTACACTAGAAAGTCTTCCGGGTTGGTCTGATCTAAGCACATGTTCTCATCTCCTGCATGTCCCCAGGCTTAGAAACATGCAAAAATGAGCTGTTATCATCTGTCAGTTATTGCCTTTTCAAAGTTATCACTGACTAGGTTTAAGATGATGTAATGAGGACTCTTGGACCTTAAAAAAATTCTTTTTTTTTTGCTTAGTGTTTTCATTAAAAAGATGATTAAGGGTCTTTATGTGGACATATCTACATGGTATGTCCACATAAAATTCACTCTGAGGAAGGATTTTGTACCAATTTAAAAAATCAATAGAATGTAATAGCAGTGGATGCATGGGGTGAAATTAATCTAATGCTGCAACGCTGCACATGCTTACAGGTCAGACCTCATTCCTGCACATGCAACTTTGGCTCAGCCTCTTCATCACAAGGAGATTTTGGACTCCAAACACCAGCCCACTCACGGGAAGTGATGAGTGAGTCAACACTATTAACAAATAGGACCACAAAGGCATTGAGGCCCCTGTTACCGCAAATGCGTTTTGTAACGAGGTGAGGGAAGAAGAAAGGAAGGTGGGAAGGAGGCGAACAGAAGGAGGAAGGAAGGACTCCAGTGAATTTCTTACAATTCGTGTGTAAGAGATCTCGCCTATTAATGCTTCCTAGTGTTCTTTGAAGGGAGGATTCCAGAAAATAAGATGAAGAAGTGCATCACTAAAATAAAGCCTCTTCAAGAATCTTTTAGGAATTTCCCCTTCAATTTCCTATCAATCCACCATCAACTTCCCCTCTTTGTTATGAAGATGGTCTATTACCTAGTTGGCCCACATTCTGGTCCTACAGGCCTTGCCCCAAAGTTTGCAAAGGAAAGTTTTCAATTGAGATATTGGACCTCAGTGTCCTTGCTTTGAACTCATCTATGTTTAAAGAAAAAGACAAAACAAAACTGAATTGAGGGCTGACCTTCTGTTTTTCTACCAAACTAGAAACCTACACACCCTCTTCAAACTCTCGCGATCTCCCTCTGTTGGCATGACTTGAGCAAGTGTGTGTGCGTACAAATGCGACTCTTGCCAAAGATTTCTGTGCCACTGGAGAGACATGAAAGTATTTATTCTTGCTGAGATGCAGCCAGGGCTCGGGCCAGTACCAACATGACGACTCACTTGTAGCTCACCTGGAAGAGAATGTTCTTTCGAGAGCACTTAAAGACAATAGCCTTTGGGGGACAGGTAAAAACAGTGTAGGAGTTGAGGATGTTTAGTCTGAAGAAAGAAAATGCAAGAGGACAAGAGAGCAGTTCTCAAACATCAGAAGGACTGCTCTGGGGAAGAGGGAGAAGGTTTGTTCTGCACAGCTCCCAGGGGTTGAACTGGGCTCAGAGTGGGGATGGGAGCCTGAGGAGGGTGTCCCCCGGGCTCGGCTGTCCAAGGACAGGGCTGTGCCAGCTGCTCATGGGTGGAGTTGTTCTACCTGCAGTCTCCCTGGCCGGCGCGCCCTCCTCCAGCTCCACGCTGCTGGGATTTTACGAGCATCTTGTCCAACCAAAATCCGTTGGAACCAAGTCATGCTCCTGGCTGTACTTCCTTGTGTCCTATGCAAATCGATTTACCCAGCTTACTTCCTGTCTTGGCTAGGCCCTGGGGATGGGAGTGCAGCTGGTCTCAGGTAAGACTGAGGTGAATCAGACCCACCCTTGCCCAACCAGGGCCTGCAGGCTGGTCACCAGCAGTGCTGTAGAAGGCAGTCAGTTGTGAGAGCCGGAGCAAAGGCACAGTGTGGGCGGCTTGTCAGACAGAGTGTTACGACCAGCTGGACATCAGAAATGCTTCTTAGGGAGGTGGTATTTGAGTTGCATGTTGAGTGATGGATAGGATTTTTTGAGTGGAGAAAAGGGGATAGAGGTGAGTCTATTATAATTCTCCAGTAAAAAATATCTCTCTTGAGTGGGTAGATAAGTAGGAATGTAAGATAGTTTTAGTAGGTTTTGTTTCTTCCAGGTATCCAGATACCCACTCTTCACTCTGAAAGACATGTATGTCTGAAACTGTCTGTTTTAAGTCCAGAACCAAACTCATCTATCCGTGGACTCGGTGGACTGGGACCAGCAGAGGAGGTAATGGAGAGGAGGTGGGGGTTAGGGCTTCAGGAAGGGCCAAGGGACATTAAGAGGAAGCAGACTGTAGGGGACTTACATGTGACCCATTTACGGGACAAATGTTGATAACTGATACAACATCACTTGCAGCAGGTGCTGGGCTGGGAACCAGGTATTCTAAGATGAAGACAACAGGGTGTCTGCCCCTGGGAGCCCTCATGTTGATTCACACCATCTCCACATTCTTTTCGTGGGAATTCCAGCTTCTTAATCTATTAACTATAGCTATTGGCTCTGCTATCGACTGAAGGTTTGTGGTCCTCCCTCTCTGGCAAATTCATGTGTTAAAACCTATACCCTGCGATGATATGAAGAGGTCCTTTGGGAGGTGATTAGGTCATGATGGTGGAGCCCTCACGAATGGGATTAGCAACCTTATAAAAGAGGTCCAGAGATCTCCCTCGCCCCTTCCTCCACGTGAGGACACAGTGGGAAGACAGCTGTGTGTGTAACGGAAAGAGGGACCTCACCAGACACCAAACTGCCGGTACCTTGATCTTGGACTTCCAGCCTCCAGAAGTGTGAGAAATAAATCTGTGTTGTTCCTAAGCATGAGCAGTAGCAGAGCAGCCTGAACAGACTGACACAGCTCCCAGCGCCTCCTTCTCTCCGTAGTAGTGCAGGCGGGACTGCTCTTTTCTGGACTTCACTGCAAGTTAAAAGTTGCTTTTAGGAAACAGAATAGGATTGCCTCGTACCAGTCAGTCCCTTCCTTCTGGGGGTCACGTCAGGGTTCGTAGAAACCACTTCGCTACTCACATGCAGGTATTTTTAACCCTCTGTGGGTTGGGACTTCCTCTTTCCTTCCTTGTTTTCTTTAGTTTGCACTCTCTCCTCTTTCTTCAGAGCAAGAGTAGGGGATGCTCTCAGTGTACACACACGTCAAAGTTCCAGGTATCTTGGAGAGAGCAGTTTGGATGTAGGTATTTATTCTTATTTTTATATGACCATAAGTAAAATCTTTTCATGTAAATGAAGCTGTTAATATTCTATAACACAACAATTACCATGTGCTGCTTCAAATAACATCATTCCAATTTTCATCTTTGCAATAAGAACAGGTTCAGGCAGTAGCACGTTAAAGAGGTATTTTCTAACTTCTGACGTTCACGGGATTGAAGGCCTGCTGTGAGTGAACACGCTAGAAACCACTGCACGCTAGGCAGAAAGGAAAGAAATCCAGGCAGCAGAACCGGGGTCACCACACGGCCCCGTTGTCAGTTCAGCCTTTAACTCTCAAGCGAAGGGAAGGGCGTTTAAGGCAGACGCGGGAGGATTTTGCAGCAGCTCCACTACCGTTGTCTGGAGACCAGAGGAGAGAGTCAGAGGTTCTGACTGAACGGCAGAATGGAATTTTGGAGCAGGTCTCATTGTATTTGGATGAGAAGGCCATTTGGAGGCACTAGAAAAAAATGGCGGTGGGGAGGGAAGAGAGGCCCGAAGGGGCGGGCGACACCCCTGGTGCGCCGCCAGGGCCCCGCGGCAGGCGGCCTTCCCGTGCAAGCCGGGCTTGGCTGCTGCACAGCCAACGCCTCCTCCTCCCTCCTCAGCACCCCACCAACGGGGGCTGCTGGGACGTGGTGAAAAACACCCAAGCCCCTCTACTCTCCGGTGGGGACAGCTCTGAAGTGGGCTCTACACGGTGTCCCAGCGTCCCCAGTAGACATGAACCTCAGCTTCCCACCGTGGGAATCAGCTCAATAATGTTCCCTTTACTGATTTCCTCCTGCCCCTACTGTCCTACTGGGGTTTTCTTCGTCATCTCCCCCACCTTTTCCCCAAGATACCTGCCCTTGGATCCCTGTCTCAGGGTCTGGGAACCCATCGTAAGACACAGGAGGTTTCAGCAGCTGAAACGAAGGCCTTGGCGGGGAGGTGGGGAGGCGCCGGGCGTACCTGGGAGCACGAACGCTCCAAGATGGCCAGCGGTTTAGAGGTCTGGTGGACGACAAGACTAGAACGCTGGGGTCGTGGTGTGAAGTACCTGAATTCTGGACAAGATCAGCCAATTGTTCTGTAGACAATGGAAACCATGCGGTGATGGGGGCAGGGAGAACTTTCCTTCCCGGTCTTCAGGCATCTCCTCCTCTGGCTCAGCCTCCAGTGACCACGTGATTTTCTTCCAGCCCGTCCATTCTGAAGAGGCTGCTTGCGAGGCATCCTGCAGGGTGCACTTCAGGCCCACCCAGCTGAAGTCTGCTTTTGAAGAGAATGTTGACTTTGAGCTTCTGTGTGGAAAGGGCTGACATTTGGAGGAAGAGCCAGGTTCTTGGAAGAGTCTGGGCTATTCTGGCATGAACTAGATTCTTCCTCACAAGCAGAAGAGGGTGAGTGGTTTCAGCTGGTAACCCCAGTTCTTCTAGCCTCAGAGGGAATGTTTGACGTGAGAGCGACCTCTCTAGCCTCAGACAGCCGAGGAGGAGCCCAGCTCACAGGGTTTGGCACGTCTGGTGGCAAATAGGAAGGCACTTCCAGCCAGTGCCAGGGAGTCAGGTGGCAGTTGCTGGGGACACTGTGGTGTCAGAGCTGTTCACAGGGCTTTGCAGGTGGAAGAGTGTCCATCAAATACCACCCCGTCCACTGAGGGCCTCCTGGGCTTCGGAAAAGAGCCTCCAGCTCTGGGGAGTGTCTGAGGTGGTGGTGAGCGGCCAGGACGTTTCCCAACAAGGATGCCCAGGGACGGCCCCTGCTCATCCAAAAGCAGTGCGAAGGAGAGAGGAAAAGGAATGTCTGCTTTATTGGGAAGGCACAGGTGCTGGCCAGAAAGGAAGCAGGATGGTCTTGTCGTGCTGGTGGGGAAAGGCTGGTGGGTATCATTCATCCGACCTGTATTTATCAAATGCTGCCTTTGAGCCAGGTCCCGGGCTGGGCGCTGAGGGGAGGAACCGGCGGGAGGAATAAGACCAGCTTAAGGAGTTCACAGTCCTGGGGCATCAAGACGGTGTATACACATCTAACCAAACTCCAGAAGCAGTCTGACCAGGGCCATGGAGCCGTGCAAAGTTCCTGGGAGGGCACGAATTCACGTCTGGGTTAGAGTGGGAGTGATTTATGGGCCAGTGGGAGGAGGAAGTGGCATCTAAGATGGCCTTGTAGGGTGTACAGGGTTTGACATATGCATAAGGCGCTTGGTCGCTGGGGGCATCCTATTCCCAGGGATGCTATTGGGGGGGGTCCGAAGAGCCCCTCTCGGCCTGGCTCCTCTGTCCTCAGCTCACGGTTGGCCTGTAGGCAGTGGTGCTGCCTGAGAGCCACCTTCCAGCCACGTGAGCGCTGCTTCCCTCCCATCGCTCCTGACACTCCGGCCGGGAGCAGGATACCTGGTTCTCATCCTGGCACATTCTAGCATTGCGGGAGGCCACGACCTCTCTCAGAGGCACTGTTCCCCACTTGGACCCCAGGGGAGTTGGGATGGTCAAGGGCATCAGGCTAACAGGGCTGTCTCCATCCCTCCATCCTCCCTAGGGGAGAAGCCCTAAGGGGCTGAGCTAGTGGATTCTGCCAGGAGGAAGGATGTCCCATCCCTCAGATGTGTTCAGGGGTGTGTGTGTGTGTGTGTGTGTGAGAGAGAGAGAGAGAGAGAGAGAGAGCGCGCGCGCGTGCGTTAGGGAATTCAGTGGAATGGCCCTCCCGAACGTTTTAGAATTCCTTCAGACTGACACTTGCCCCGGTCGTCTCCCTCCCTCTCCACCCCTTCCACCCCCTCATCTAACCACACATGCCAGTTTGCCCGCAGTACACGATGTCCCGATGCCCAGCCGGCTCTCAGGGAACTGGCCAGCCTCCAGGCTCAGCCGGGCTTGCTCCACGAGCAGAGCTGCCGGCTCTCCTCCTTCATTTGTGAGCTCCTGCGTGCCAAGGTGCAGCGTGAGTCTCATGGAGGGATGATTAACGGTGCAATCCTGAAATGCAAAGAGACTGAAGCTCCTGCAAAACTCTCTCAGAAACTAAGCGGAAGATTGATGTGCTGCCCGTGGCACTGCTAGGGGCTCACCCCTTTCCTTTTTTCACCAGCCCATCCTAAGTCTGGACTGTTCTCTTAAAGGAAGTTCTTCCTTGGGTGGATGGGAACAGCCTCTTCATGACTTTGACGTCTAGTCCCAGGGGTGTCTTCTGTCATGACCAGAGCTCTGCCCCTCCTGCAGTGTCCCAGCTCCTGCTCTTTTGGGTTCTTCTTTGTTGATTCCTATAAGCTGCCTCTTGGAGGCATGGGCTTCCCAGCCAGGTGCTCTATGAAGGGTATCTCTTGGCTCTGCTGTGCTTCTGCGACATTTGAATTGTCCAGCACTGACCTCCCCAGGTCAAGAGGACATCCAGTCCATGCTGAGCACTGTAGGGGAGACAAAGAATGGGTCGCACGAGGACGCAGTGCTCTGATGGCTCACAGCCCAAGAAAAGAGCTATCATCAACATTTTCAGGCGAATAAGTGCCTGAAAAGGGGCACAGAGAGCGTGCTGGAGGTTTTAGGCAGGAGTTCAGAGTCACACCCAGCCTGGTGATGGGGGGCGGGCGCGCGGGGGAACGGGGGACGAGGATCAGGAAAGATATCTGGGAGACGGGGGCTCTGAATTAAGAAGGATGCAGAGGACTCGGTCAGGTAGAGACGGGGGGCGATCCAGAGAACAGCAAGCAGGAAGACGAAAAGCCAGGGCGTCCCCTGAAACTGTGACGATGCCATGCTGGCCAGTGTGTGGGGTGTGATGGGGGATAAAACAGGGTTGATGTTGGGAGATAAGTGGGACCCACTCTCAAGAGGCTTGAATGCTCGGTTATAAAATTTAGACCTGGAAAGTGCATATTCTCTGTTTGTCTCTCCAGATCTAGTCTCCACGCCATTGTGGTGGATTAATTACAAAAACGAGCATCCGTCATTCCCCTTGCTGCATCCACGCCCCCTTGCCATGTACCTTTCACCGCTCTCCTGCTCTGAGTCTGAGCTCAGCCACGTGACTTGCTTGCCCAATGGGATGTTAGCCGTTGTGCACAAGCAGAGGCTTGAAAAGTGCCCCTGGGGGTTTGTCCTCTCTTGCTGCTCTTGGACTCCTGCCACCACGTGGATGAGTATGTGGGAGGACGAGGTCACGTGGAGGAGCACTGACCACAGACGCGTGGGTGAGCCCAGCAGGGATCCACAGAACTCCCCAGCTGAGCCTGGCCAAACTGCCAACCTGCGGAATTGTGAGCTGAATAAACAGGGGTTGTTTTCAGCTTCTACGTGTTGGGGTGGTTTGTTATACAGCAAAAGGCAACAGCCACAGGAACCGACCCAGATCTGAGAGATGCAGGTCGGGAGGTCCTGGCAGACGGGAGAGTACATTTTACACGTGGGAGGAATGTGAGGCATCGTGCCTGCAGCATAGACCATGGCAGGTTGCAAAAAACTAGCCACCCCTTCTTCCCCTCCCCTCAGGAGGTGGAATCTATTGTTTTACCCCTTGCATCAGGAGGACCGTGTGACTTATTTGGGCCAAAATTGCAGAAGCAGATGCACTGTGAGCAGAGGGCCGCAAAGAACGTGCACCCCTGGTTTGCCCACTAGCCGCTCTTGGGCCCTATGTCTCTTTCTGCGTGAGCCCAGGCTGGTAATCTGGAGGGTGAAAGATCCAGGTCGACACAGGGTCTCTGAATCTCCCTAACCGCCTCAGACGAGACCATTCTAAACGCGCTGGTCGTGGTCAACCCACCAGTTGAGAACAGACACGTGAGTGAGTCTGGCCGAGATCAGCCAGACCAGGCAGAGATCAGACCAGAAGGACCAACCAGTCGAGCCCAGCTTAAATGGTAAATGACTAATCTACAAAATCAAGTCCTGAATCAGTGGGTATAGTCTGAAGGCACTGATTTTGGAGTGGTTTGTAGAAGTTCCCTGAACTGTCCCTCCTGCTCTGGGCCAGAAGGCTGACACATCCGGGCTGCATCAGTAAGTCCCCAGGCCCCTTACCTTCCACCAGCAAGAGCAGGTTGAGGCGGAAGCATTTGTCCCCCTGGTTCTCACCCTGCTGGGCTGTCTGGCTTGTCCACAGCCTCTGCCCGGCCCGGCCCTCCAGCCACCGCTCCCTGTCAAGGTTCTGGCTTTGGATCCTTCCCGTGTGCCTTCAGGCCAGGGCGCTGCCTGCTTCCCAGGGTGCCAGCCCTGGGGTTCTTCGACCTGCCACCTGTGTCTCTGCCCCGTTCCCCCATCTGAGTGGCCACCTGTTTTCTCAAAGGACCCCGATGGGCACAGCTATTCCGTGCCCAAGTAGGATCTGCCGACTGCTTTAGGAAGCAGACACTTCCGGTTTGGGCAGCGTGGGATGGAGCCCTGGCTGGGAGGCGTCTGCTCTGAAGCTCCCGTAAGTGCTGCTTTGGACTTGGACGTGTGGGAAGTCCTGCTGGCCAAGGAGACTGCCAAGGAGCAACTTTCCCAGGCTGGCTCTTGGGAGCCATCTGGAGCACTGCTTTCTGCAGGAATAGTCATTGCCCCTTTTCCTGCCAATTCCCCAAGTTAAAGAATGAAAAACGAGCCCTTCCAGGGCCCCCTGGCACCTTTCCTCCTCTCAAGAGAATTTTTCTCGGGTATTTTAGTCAAGCGTTAGGCCACTTGTTAAGCAAATCGGAAAGTCGGCCTCCGGAGGACCCTGGTTAGTGACAGCCCAGCCTTGCCCCACCTTTTCCTAACAGCGACCCACGCAGTCAGGACCCTCCAGTGACGTCACTCCCAGCAGTCTCAGGCTCTGTGCGAGGCCGTGTGCTGTCAGCAGTAAGAACTGTGGTCGATGGAGATGATGATAGATGGCAGAGCAAACTGGGAATCTACGTCTGCCACCACCATTGCCGCTGCCTCCCGTGGAGAAGCATCTGGACCTCTGCTGCCACGTTCATATAGGAAGCTCTGTAACGTAAGGCAGAGCGTGATGGCGTTGCTGTGAGCAGCGGTAACACGTATTTCTCATCTAGAAGGGTGGAGGCTGGAAGGACATTTATCCTCTCTGTGGTGAGATGTGTTTCATTTTAGAGACTCTGGGGAAAAACGCACCGCAGAACAAGCCAGCTTGCGAGTCTTACCACCATTTTCCCCTAGCAGCCCAGGCGATGGACCAGAACGGCCCCTTCCCTCCGGGAAGCTGCCCCTCCTCTCTCAAGAGCGCAGCAGTAACCGCTTGGAGACAGAAAGCACTGGCATTCCACACCTGAGGCTGTCCCGTTTGCAAGACACACAGCAGGGACTTTGGGAGACGGAGGTTGGATTCTCTCGGAAGAGACATTGACAGAATCCAGACTAGGAAGAGAGGGACTTGGTGACATTTGAGGGGCTAGGGAGGGCTTCACGCCTGCCCTCGCCGCGTCGGCAGGACACTTCTTTATTGTGTGGGACTGTCCTGTGCATCAGAGGCTGACCAGCATCCCTGACCCCAGCCCCATAAATGCCAAGAGCACCGCCCAGTCATTGTGACAATCAAAATCCCCCTCCCATTCCAACCATTCCTAGGGTGGGAGTGGAGGTGCGATACAGCCCCAGGGTTGAGAAACACTGCAAGGGAGAGAAAGAGGCAGAGAGTTAGGGAACGGGGGAGACCTTTGTGGGCAACTTCCAAAAGCCCAAGGCATGTCCGCGTGGGACAACCTCTCCACCCCCCAGAACTCTCACTCCTCTCTTGACTCCGTGTGCACGTGGCTAGTGACAATGAGCCTTAAGTAAAGAAACACACCTGCCCTGGAAACCAGAGAAGGCGAGGCAGTGAGGCAGGTCAGGCAGGACTCGGAACAGGTGGGGGAGTCTTCACTCTTCCCTGATCAGTGATGGCCAGTGGCCTCCATGGTCGTGGCTTCCTGGATGTTGAGGGCCAACTCCTCAAGTTCTCCTCTCAGAGACATGGCCGGTGGGGCAGAGGAAAGGAACCGGCCACGGGGCTAAGCGTAATCAGCTCCGACTTATCCCTACTGTTCTCTGCCAGGGATGAACCTCCCCCAGGTCTCACGTGGCTGGCTTCTTTCCCTTAATTCAGGTCTTTGCTAAACTAGATCTCTCCTCCCTACCCAGCACTCTCTATTCCTTGTCCTAGTTATTTTCTTCAAAGCACTTGTCAGCATCTTATATCAGATTATTTATTCACTGACTTAACACGAGCTTTCATGAACGTAAGTTCTTTGGAGCAGTAAAGTAATTTGTCTTGTTCACGGCTGTATCTCCAGTGCCTGGCACACAAGAGGTGCTCAATAAATATCTGTTGACTAAACTAGCAGATTGCTGAGATGTTGTGCTAACGAATTTGCATTGTGTCATGTAAACCTCAAAGACTCTTTGAGGTAAATACGTTATCATCCCCGTGATTTGCAGAAACCAAATCTTGGTGAGGTTGAATAACCTGCTTGGAGAAAAATAGTGGTCAAGTCTTGCAAGCAGGGCTGTGTTGTGGTTAATTCTCCCTTGGAGGACCTGAAATCAAACACCTCTCACCACCGAGAGGATAAATGTCCTTTCACCTGCCTCGATGAGAAGTACACAGTAACTCTACTACAAGGTCACACAGCTCTTTATCAAGTGGCGCAACAAGGGTTTGATTGATTCCAGTGTCCACAGTCTTACAGGAAAATAAACAGATACAAATGACCAAACTCTGGGGAGCAGATGCTAAGTGCCTCAAGGGAGGTGTGGCTGCACGCAGGACCACGGGACTTGAGAAGCGCGGACGACGCTTCCCAGTCCGAAGTGGGGGTGGGTCAGAGGAGAGGGCTGTGTTAGCTGAGCCTCCTCAGATGGGGAGCATTCAGGTGTGCGGAAATGGAGCCCAGGAGGGGGACGTGAGCCAGAAGGGCAGGTTCAGTTCTCCAGGGAGCTGGTGGCTCTGGAGTGAAGGTCCATGTGGGGGGTGGTGGGAGATGGCCCCAGAAAGGAAGCTGGCAGCCAGCGCGTGGCAGGCGGTGAGCACTGGAGTGAGCGTTTTAGACCTCGCTGTGGGCAACGGGAGGCACTGAGTGACAGTCATGGGGGTGAGACAACAGGATCCACTCCCCACCAAAGGCCACGAGTGCTTCCTTTTCAGCAGGAAACCTCCAAAGTGAGACCCAGTGAGATAGACACACTGCCAGAACTTGCTGGAGGGAATCCCTGAAAGGAAGGCATGTCTGGGAAAGTCAGGGGCTATTTCTCGAACATCTAAGGCCCTTTTCCACACTATTTCCCATCAGAGTAGACAGCAGCTTCAGGCAGGAGCCGGAGAGCTTTTCTGAGCTGATTTGTTCAAAAATGCAAACTGGGATTCGGTCTGGCCCCAAACCTCGCTTCCAGCCTCACCTGCTCCGTGCCCTCCCCACGGCGAGCCAGCATGCACCCACCGCGGCCTCCCACCCTTGTCTGCATGGGGATCCAGTGACCGCCTGGCACTCCAGGGCTCCTCCTCCAGCAGCCTCCCCTCCCCCTCCGCGCTCCAGCCTGCAGGCAGACCCCTGTGAGAGCCCAGCACTGTTTCCCTGCTGCCCCCCACCCCCCAGTAGCCCTGGCGCTCCTGGAGGGCATCTTACCCCCAAAACGTGCCCGTGCCCATCTCAGCGCCTGGTCCTAAGATGGTCTGGAGGTGTCCGTTGAATGAATGAAATTCTCCTCTCTAGGACGCTTTCAAGCTGCTTTTCCTTCTGTAACCAGGGGCAGTGGCTGGAACGGTTGGAACGTGGTCTTGTTTTTCCCTTGGTTTTATTCCTCTGAGCATTGGCCAGACTCCCTTGTCATTTCTGGTCCTGGGGGACTTCACATTTTAAATTCCCCCTGGGGTAGGACGCTCCCAGGGCTGCCGCCCTCCCATCTTTTCTCTCCATCCTGGCCCGATCCGCTCTCCCTTCCTCACCAGAACATTCCAGAACCATCAGGCACCAGGGAGCCAGACTTCTGACCACTCTCCCAGGAGTCGTTTGGCCGAACATGGGAGACACGGCAGCTCTTCCTGTCCCTGAAACCCAACTAAACAAGGAAGATTTTCACCTCAGCACCTTCCTCCTCACGGGAGCCAGAGATCTCTCAACGTCAGTGCCAGCTGGGTTCCCGTGACCTGCTGCCCCCCAGGCCCCCCACTGAGACGGGGTGCTTTTGAATCATTCAACTCACGTATTACAAGGAGGGAGTGGTCAGCGCTAAGGGGTCTTCACTGAACAGCCTTTTCGAACGATGAGATCCCTTCAGGGGGCTGAACCCGTCTGCAACGTCTTGGATTTGGACTCAGAGCCCAGCACGTAGCTGCTCTTGCAAGCACCGTAGTCGCTTCCGCATCCCTGCGGCGGTCCCCCCGCTGGCTGGGAGTGTGGTGAGGTCGCTGCGGGGTGAGGCCGAGCTGCCTCAGCTGCGGCCCTGAGGGCTCCAGGCCTCCCCTTCGGGCCCTGACTGGGGGTCCCGTGCCGGGCGGGGTGCTAGGAGGGGAGGGGAGGCTGAGGGAGCCGCGCAGCTCAGAGGCGTCCTTGTCCCTGAGGGCCCTGGCCCCTGACCCCCACTCTGTCACAAGCTGACGCGGGTCCCCCGCGCAGTGAGACGTGGAGTTGCCTGCCCCAGCTGCTCAGCCACAGCCCCATTTGGAAGCCCAGGACGTATGGACAGGACCTGCTTGTCTATGTCCACCAACGTACTATGATTTAAACCTATTTGCTCCCCACCGAGATCCCTCCCAGAATCTACCAGCCCTGGAAACCCCTTTCTTACAGAACAGCCCAGACAGCTCATTCTGTCTTCAAAAGCCCATCTCATAGATTTGCTCCTGCCACGTAGAACAAGCAGAAATGTCCTAATATTCCCCAGGCCTTTTCACCTCCAGGCCTTTGCTTCTGCTCTTTTCTCTGCCAGTGATGATATACTGGTTATCTAGTAACATTAGTACCACAAACTTAGAGGCTCTTCATTTATTCATTTATGACCTCATCATTTCTGTGGCCTCATCTCAAGGTTCAGTGGGAGAAGGATCCACTTCCTAGCGTACGTGGCTCTTGGTAGGATTCAGGCCCTTGAGGGTGGTTGGACCAAGAGCCTCAGTTTCTCGGCTGTTGGCCGAAGGCTGCCCTCATTCCTAGCTGGTTGTTGGCCAGAACCTGCCCGCAGTTCCTTGCTGCATGGGCTTCTCCAAAAGGACTGGTTGCTTCTCTGAGCCCCCAAGGGAGAGGGTCTTCTAGTAAGACAGGCGTTATAATCTCACATCGTGCAATCGTGGAAAGGACCTTAGTCACCTTTGCGTAGTCTCCTGGTTGAAGCAAGTCACAAGTCGTACCCTCACTCAAGGGGAGGGGATTGCTCAAGTGTGACCACCAGGAGGAGGGCATCAGGGGCCACCTCAGCCTCTGGCTGCCACACACGCCACTCTACGGACCTGAGCCTAAGGGGGATTCCGTGAAAGCTTCCTTCCATCCCAACCAGAACTGTGTATCTTTTTTGAGCTCCCACGTGGCTTTGCTTAAATTATTCTTTGGTGTTTCATTCATTTGTTCAGGCATTTAACAGATCCATGTTGAGCCCTGACCCCGTGCCTGACGCTAGAGATCATGTGGTGTAATGGTTAAAGCTGCAGGTTCTAGCATCTTGGCTCTTGGCCCAAATCCTGCGTCTGCTGCTTCGTGCTGGGCCTCAGTGTACTCACCTGCAAATAATACTAGCAGATGGTAAAGCTGTGAGTAAGGTTTGAATGAAATCACCATGTAAGAAGCTTAACATGGAGCTGGGCTGACAGCAAGAAATCAGTACTGATTCAACCTTCCTGTAGGTGCTGTGGCGGTTCTGTAGGATGTCGTCCTGCCTTAACAGAGCCCACGCAGCTTGACTTTGTTGTGAGTGTTTCTGTGCATGCCTTACCTCCCAGTGGGCTGTCTGTGACTTCCCCGAGGACAGATCCCGGTCTTGGTGCTCTCTGTCACCTCGGTGGCACTTAGCACAGGGTCTGGAACGCTTGAGGCTTCAGCGACTGGCTGTGGGTATAGATGGTCTCTAACCAACGCCGGTCGGCAGCACGGCCTCGTCAGCGCAGCCCATCCGACGCCAGTCCTCACTTCCCCACGGTGCCCCTGCAACTCTGGTCTGCCCACTTCCGCGTGTGTCACGTGTGGTGGGTTCAGATGCAAAGTTATGAAACTGATGAGAATGACGGCAGATGGAGTGTTCTGCCTCCCTCCTCCCCTGCTTGATACTTGGCAGTGCCCTGCGGATGAACGTCTCAGCAGGAGAACGGGAGCCGGGCGGGAGGGGGTGGGCCGAGGGGGAAGGCCAGTGGCTGAGAGGCCAGAAGAGCCAAGCCTCTGAAACCACGTGGTGGACATCGGCCTTTCATCTTTTGCTGGCCCAGAATCTAACCTCTCCTTACTGGTATTGCGAGCATCCTCGCTCTGTGGGTCTTACAAGGAGGCAGGGCTCTGTCTCACGCAGAGAAAGTCAAAGGCCCGGACATCCCCTTTCCACGTCCTGGCCTTTAGGGCCTGGACACTAAGGCAAACTCGGCTTTGGGCTGCCGGTTTGACTTAGTTGAGGATAACCCTGGTTATATTGGGTCATCTCGGGAGTCCGAGACAGATAAGGAGAGCAGCCCACCAAGCGTATTTCTACCCATTTCAGCCTCTGAAACGTCTGTCCATCTTGGGGCTGTGAAGGACCTGGTTCAGAGCAGAATCAAAGAGGCTGTCTTCTCTGCCGTCAGCATCTCCTCAGTTCATGCTTTGCTTCTCAGTCATCTCTTATTTATTCCTTTTTTTTTTTTCAGGGAAGTTGAGGGAGAGACTAAAACTGCAATTAGCTGCCTGCATTTAACGTCTGGGCCCACACCCAGCTCATGAGGACTGTGTTCACAGCATTCCCATGCCAAATGTGTCACCAGGGCCTAAGTGCAGCCTCCAAGACAGGGAGTGGGAGAGGGAAACTGGGCCATACGAAAGTCAGAAAGGCAATTTTTAAAAAAGAAGTGGCTGCTTCTAAAAATTAGAATTCTCGAGCTGGGAAGAACCCTGGAAATAGAATCAAAGAGCTGGCATCACCCTCAGGAGCTGTCTGGTGAGGCGTCTTGTGCTGCAGCAGACTGTGTGCTTTGCTCACCCGACGGCTCCCCCTTCTTCCTTTCTGACAGCACCCCGGTTTTCCCCAGGTACGGAGTGTCTCATGGGCCCTCCCCGTGCACATTGACCAACTTCAGCTCATTAATTAAGCTAATTCTTTTTGCCAGTGGCTGGTGGGGGCACGCTGCTAGGATCTCACCCTAGCCAAGGAGGTGTGAAGGGAAGCCTGCGAGGGCTTCTGGGAATATTTTCTCCATTTGTAAAAGGAAACTCAGTATGTTCTCCTTCCTATACCTGGGTGTATTTCTATAAGGAACTGTCACTCCCAACTGTGCTGCCCCCTTGGACCACGAGGGGAAACCCAAGAGAGGCCCAGAGACGCTGCCCGGAGCCCTGACTTTGTGCTGTATCATCCACCCTATCACGTCAGATAACAGGGCTTCTCATTATGATAGGTAACAAATTCATTATTGTTTAAGCAACTTTTAATCTGTGATTCTGTTGGTTGCAGCCTCAAGCCTCCTAACTGACAGGCTAGCCCACACTCCCTTCTCAGGCCTCTGCTGAAACACCCCCAGGAACAAAGCGCTCACTACTTCCTACCTCAAGCAGAGATTGTTATTAGGATGTCCTCTCTGATACCAAGTGGAAATCGGATCCTGGTAACTAACCCCATGATAGAGACTGATTTCTGCCTTCTGGAATCAGAAACAATAAGTCATCAACCTCTTTCCCCGAGGCTTCCCTGTAGGCCTCAGAGGACAGCTTCCAGGTCTATCTGTGTCTTGGTTTTTGCAACTTTGTCAGGTCACTGAGAGCTCCTATATCCAAGGCCGGCTCAAACTCCTAAACCCATCAACCTATAGAGGAGAACACCAAGGCTGAGAGGGCGGCAGGCCCCGCGCAAAGTCCCCCAGCCAGAGGCACCGCCTCTCAGCGATGGCGGGTAGACGGTGATGGTGGCATGGACATAGCACGGGCAGGAAGAGCAATTGAGTGTTTTTGACTGGGTCAAGCAGCTTCATGAAGGGAGAGAACATCTGAGCTTGATCTTAAACTATAGGGAGCAGTTAAAAAAAAAGAGAAAGAAAAGAAAGGGAGAAGAATCCGTAAGTAAAGGCGGGCATGGCCTCTGCAGCGACGTCAGCGTTCCCCACCAGAGTGGTTTTCTGGCACAGAGCTGGGTGCCTTGTGAGACAGCCCATTCCTCTTAAGCCTTAGGAAGTTCTTTCTTTTCTTCTCTTTTCTTTTTTTAACTTATTTTATTTATGTATTTATTTTGGGTTGCATCGGGTCACAGCTGTGGCACACAGGATCTTTGTTGTGGCATGCGGGCTTCATTCTAGTTCTGGCGAGCGGGGGCTACTCTTCATTGTGGTGCCCTGATTTCTCACTGCGATGGCTTCTCTTGTGGTGGAGCATGGGCTCTAGGTGCGTGGGCTTCAGTCGTTGTGGCACGTGGGCTCAGTAATTGTGGCTCGCGAGCTCTAGATCACAGGCTCAGTAGTTGCGGCGCACAAGATTATTTGCTCTGCAGCATGTGGGATCTTCCTGGACCAGGGATCGAACCTGTGTCCCCTGCATTGGCAGGCAGATTCTTAACCACTGTGCCACCAGGGAAGTCCCAGGAAGATCTTTCTTAAGCTAAACTGAGGTCTGCTTCTGTATCTCTCGTCCCAGGATTTCCAAAAGGTTCTGGGGCCATCTCTTTCCAAGCTCTCCCATCTTCTTGCAACTTGTTTTTTTTTTTTTCCCTAGATTTTGAGAAAAGAGCCGTTAAACTGACAGACCTGCTTCACCAGTCACCACCATCCCACTCTCATTTCACTCAATTGCTTTTGCTCTCTCTCCCAATATAAGATAAAGGACTACAGAAATATCAGTGGACATATACAGAGGGAGAGAGGGCTTCTCAGTCCCACGGGCTTCTTTTACCGTGTTCCCTTAGTATTTTCTCACTCAATTCTGAGCTTGAGTGAGAGCTCAATTCAAAACCCACGCCCAGAATGGCCACGCTCAGTTTATTAGCAGACCCTTAATTGCCTCTTCTTTTCTCCTGAAGAAATTTCAGGACACACTTTCTGCAGCAGTCCATGTTCCACTGAATTACTGTGGAATAACTAGTTTTATAAATGAATGTATCTGGGAAATGAGCCCTAAAGGTCTCCTGCCTGATGTATGACCTTACGCTGGGAGACCCTGGGCAAGTCCATCCCCTTTGCCGCCCCACTTCCCTCCTCTGTCGAGGAGGGGATTGGCCTAGATGATCTCCCAGGGCCCTATGGCCCCTTGAGATCCTGCCATTCTGATTCCATGCCTGAAGAGAAGGCATTTGAAGGAAAATATGCTTTTTGTTTTTAATTATAAAAACAAAACATGCTTGTAAAACAGAAGTATGCAAAACCTAGAATACTGGTGTTCCTTCCTTCTCCCGTCCGTCCCCCTGGAGAGAGTCTTGGGGGCCGTATTTGCCAAGCACACACAGTCCTGTTGACCAACTCACCAGGACAGCCAAGGACGGTTCTGAGAAGAAGCTGCGTCTGTTCTTATAGCTTCTCTTTTCCCTGCAAAATTTCTGGTGTTGTTTAAGAGGCTCTGCTGCCTGGAACCTCACCTGTGTCTTTGTCAGAAAACAGGACACAGCCATTTGCAGCAACATGGATGGACCTAGAGAGGATCATGTTAAGTGAAGCAAGTCAGACAGAGGAAGACACACACCATAGGATGTCACTTACATGTGGAATCTAAAAAGATGATATAAATGAACTTATCTACAGAACAGAAGTAGGCTCACAGACATGGAAAACAAACTTACGGTTATCAGAGGGGATAGTGCGGGGGCGGCCGGGGGGAGATAATTAGGCGTTTGGGATTCACATATAGCACTGTATCTACTGTATATGCAATGCCTTGTAATAACCTACAATGGAAAAGAATCTGAGAAGGAATATATGTATGTATATATGTATCCACATATATGTATATACGCATGTATAAGTGTATATATATATATATATAATTGAATCACTTTGCTGTATACCTGAAGCTATCACAACATTGTAAATTAAGTATACCTCAATTTAAAAATTGGTTATTGGGAAAAAATAAGACACAGAATCCTGGCCTTAACCCAAGACTTGGATTTGCAGGGACCAAGACGTCCGGAGAGTGAGTGCCCAGGGCACGTCTGTCCCTCTGCAGCCACGGCTGGACAGTCAGGCCCAGAGACTAGAGCCCGGGACAGCAATATTGACCTCCTCCCTTTGCTCTTCCCACAGAACGTGAACATTACCTGCTGTGTGTCTGAGGTTTTAATCACTGGAGCTGCACTCTGCAGCGGAGATCTGAGATAACACAGATTGCCGGGGAATAACATAGAGACGCCTTTCTGTCATCCCCCGTCCTGGCGAAGCAGCCCATCAGGGAGGGGAGGATCGAGGGCGCTGACCACGGACGCTTCAGCCACGCGCTTACTCCTCAGCGTGCTCCCGGCCTCAAGGAAGGTCAGATCCGAGAGAGGAGGCGTAAAGGGCACCCAGCGTGGCCGCAGGAGGGAGATGTGGACACGGCCGGGCAGACGCGGGTGTGAGGTGTGGCTCAGAGGTGCGGGAGGGGCAGGTGCTGGGAGAGGCAAGGGGGACAAACTGGACTGTTCACAAGGCAGAGGGGGTGGGGAGAGGGCTGGGCCGCTGGACACCGTGCGGGCTTAGATAGGGAAACAGTGAGAGTCAGTGGGCTGAACCTGGCCCATGACAGAGCGCAAGCCACACCACACCGCCAGTCCTGGGCCTCAGGCCCTGAGGGACCTGGAGAAGCTCACTGGGGGTGACAGAAGCAGAGGGCAAAAAGCACAGGGCGCTGAGATACCCATTCATTCGTCCATTCACTCAACAAACGTTTACTGAGCTTTTCTATGCACCAGGTACCGTGCTAGGCCCTGGGGACATCTGGTAGATAAGAGAGATGCAGGCTGTGCTCTTAGGAAGGCTTCGGCTCAGTGAAGGAGGCAGACACTGAATTAATTTCTAGGCGAATGGTCAGGCAGAAGGGTAGGAGCAGAGGGGCTGGGGCTTGGGTGTGGACAGGGTCAGAGAGTGACCAGCCTTGCAGGCCAGGGAGCAGAGGGAGCGGGTGCTTGCAAAGAACTAAACTGTGTGGGGTGGGAGTGAGTGAAGCTGTTGGCGCGATCCTGGGGAGAGAGGACGACCCCAGGGTGGGGGCTGCGGCTTCCGGGAGAGTCTGGCAGGTACATCTAGCCAGTCGGTGCTGGACTGGACGTGTGGGGAGTAGACGGGGGGGAGTCGTGCATGACCCCTGGGTTTACGGCTTGGAGCACTGAGGGAGGCTGGGGTAGGAGTGGGGAGCAGGGGGTATGCCTCACACAGTCTCTTCAGCGGCGGATCACACAGTCATGTGACCTCTGATTCTGAGATGGAGATCAGGGGCTCTCTGGGATGAAAACGCTTCCTCTCTATAAAGCTACTAGAAAGGGGCAAGCAACCTCTCTGCTCTTCTTGAGGACTAATTCCTTCTCAGTGTTTCCTTCTTTGTTTTTTTTTTAAGAGGAGAAAAATTGTAAAAGTAGTTTATTGGAGGCAAAAAGAAGTGACTATTTCTAGTAATCTCTTGTCAAAATCAGTTTCACTGAAGTGTAATTTATATCTAGTAAGTCATCAATTTAAAGCATACAATTAAGAGTTCTGACAACTGTATAAGGTTTTGATATAAAATACAGTCATGATACATTTCATCACCCCCCAAAATTCCCTCATGATCCTCTGCCATCAGCCCCCCTCCTCCACCCTCCTACACAACCCATGATGTACTTTCTTTGCTATACTTTTGCCTTTTACAGAAAGCCACAGAAATGACAGCACATAGAATGGACATAACACTTTTGAGCTCCACACATGCTGTTATCAGTGTTTCCTTCTAAACAGTGAGTTGAGATAACCCAAATTAGGAACTGGAATTTGGAAGGAGAGACTCAAGAGCACTTCCTTAAAATGGGTAGACGCGTGACATCAGTGGGAAGCTAGGACCCCAGGAGTGACAGGGAGTGGGACAGTGCAAAGTGTCTCAGCAGCCCTGTGGAAAAATCCATTTCTTCTATAATCTCACCTGGCAGTGGATATTCTATGTGCTTGGTTTCCTCCTCTGTCAAATGGAGGCCGTCATCTCATAGGATTGTGGAGAGAGATAAATTAGATAAGGCATGTTAGAGCCCTAAGCACTGCCCTGAATTGCAGCAGGTTCTTGGTAAATGTGAGTGTCCATCCTACCCCCTTGGCCTCAACCAGCCGCTATGGAATGGAGGGTATTATAGGCTGCCCTAGCTTATGAGGCAGAGTGAGGCAAGCATCTTGAAGTCCTTGACGACCTGCACAGTATTATATGAACAGAGGTATAATTACCATCAAGATGACGGTGACTCATGGTAGTAATCATGATGAAAGGTGACTCAGAGGCTCAGTAGGCTTGTCAACAGCAGGGATGGCTGGGACACCGTTTGCAACACCTGTGGGTGGGACCAGGGTGGCTGGCCAGCAGAGCCTGGGACATGGTCGGAAGGGCTTGGGATTGAATCTTGACTCCACCACTGCTCGCTGTGTGACCTTATGAAACTATGTGACCTCTCTGGGTCTTATCTTCTCCTCCAAACAACATAGATAATGCCATCCAGCTCACAGGGTTGGCCCCAGCAAGCAAGCTAACATGTGCAGCTCCTGGTACCCACCAGGCAGACGAACACACTAAGTCCAGGTAAAGGAATAATTTAACTTCATAGTGCTTTAGGTTTCCCTTCTGTGAAATATGGATATTAATAGTATCTGCTTCCTATATGACTAAATTGTATAATATGAGGAAAACACGTACAATGCCTGACCTAGTCAGTGTTAATTCTTACCAAATAGGTGCTCTAGAGAGCTGGCTCTGCTCCCACTCCAGGCCTCCTCTGACTTTACCCGTGGTACTTGTCTGGGGGAAGACATCTCCTTTAGAGCAGGAGGGTCCTGGGTTCCAGAGACAGTTTTGTACCATCTCATAGTCCCCGTAGGGAGCAGCCTGGAAGTCATTTGGGAAGGATGGCTGGACCCAGACGCTTTTGGTAACCTCAGCAGAGCCTGTGAAGCTTTTGCAATTCTGAGGCCTACCCTTCTGCTCTAGGGAGTAGAGATAGCTCCTGTATTAGCCAAGGTTCTCCAGAGAAGCAGAACTAACATGATATGTATATATTTATTTATTTATTTATTTTAAGGAATTGCCCCCCCCCCACCCCCAATCTTGGAGTCTTAGTAAAACAAAAATCTGTAGGGTAGGCAAGCAGGCTGGAGACCCTGGGAAGGGTTGCAGTTTGCATCCAAAGGCAGTCCACGGGAAGAATTCCTATCTCTCAGGGGAGGTCAGTCTTTGTTTTAGTCAGGCCTCCAACTGCTTTGCTGAGGCCCATCTACAATATGGAGAGCAATCTGCTTCCCTCAAAGTTCACCAATTTAAATGTTCATCTCATCCCAAAACACCTTTACAGGAAACACCCAGAATAAAGTTTGACTGAAGATCTGGGCACCATGGCCCAGCCAAGTTGACAGACACATAAAATCAACCATTGCGGCTCTTTTCTTCACTCTTCTTCTTTAGTAAACATTCTAGGTTCAAACTAAGGCTCTGGGAGACACAGGAACATTGTTAACTTCCCATGTGCCCAGCACAGACCCTAGGACCCTGTCAAGCTCACCCACTTCCCTGGAGATGACTTAGTATCAGCCTAGAGATTAGTGACCGCATCTAGGATAGAGAAGCACACCAGAGATGGGGAGTAACTTACCCCAGGTCACACAGCAGAGCCAGCCCTACAGTCTGGAGCTCCTAACCAGCTCTGTGTTCTCAGAGTGGGGGTTTACTCCATTCTCCTAACCCCCAAATGCCAAGGAGCAGAGCTCTTTGATGGCTATAGAAGGCTCTGGCTTCTCATTGCCCTGTCTCTGAAAGATTAGCTGTTCCTATAGGAAATCCTTCCAGTCTTTTACTTCCAGAACACTTTTTCCCCAAATATATAGCCTTTTGCTGAGCTGGACTGGATTGAGATCAATGACGTTAATTTGCACTGAGGAGAAGTTAGTGATTTCCCCCTTTCAGATATCAGGAGGCCTTGCCAACAGCTTCGTAACTTTAGCTCTAAATACTATTCACTACAGAAGCCAATAGTACAGTTGAAGTAACCATAGATGACTTTTCAAATCAAACAATCCATCGTAGTTTACAGGAAATTGCATTGTAGAGGTTTGTATTGAATGCTTATTTTTGCATGTTGATGTTGATTAGCTAATAAACTGTAAATGTAAGACATGCAAAAAAGAAGAAGAAGGAGAAGGAGAAAGAGAAGGAGAGGAAGGAGAAGGGGAAGGAGAAGGGGGAGGGGGAGGGGGAGGGGGAGGGGGAGGGGGAGGGGGAGGGGGAGGAGGAGGAGGAGGGGGAGGAGGAGGAGGAGGGGGAGAGGGAGAGGGAGAGGGAGAGGGAGAGGGAGAGGGAGAGGGAGAGGGAGAAGAAGAAAAGAAGAAGAAGAAGAAGAAGAAGAAGAAGAAGAAGAAGAAGAAGAAGAAGAAGAAGAAGAAGAAGAAGAAGAAGAAGAAGAAGAAGAAGAAGAAGAAGAAGAAGAAGAAGAAGAAGAAGAAGAAGAAGAAGAAGAAGAAGAAGAAGAAGAAGAGGAAGAGGAAGAAGAAGAAGAAGAAGAAGAAGAAGAAGAAGAAGAAAAGTCAACAAGTCTTTATTTAACTCCTGCAGAGTTACTGGGATGAAGCCATGATGCTGGACACACTGTTAAAATCGATCTTCTCCACGATGTTCTTGGGCTGAATGCTCTCCTCCTGCCTACACATGAAAATCTGGGCCCAGTCGTTGACTGCTCCAGCCGTACTTGTTCATCCACACCTTTAGCTTGTGGTCTGATAAGTTATTTTAAATCCTCTGCAGACAGTTCCTCAGGCGAATCACAGAATCTTGGAGTAGGAAGGAGTTTCTGGAAGAGTTTATGTTATCCAATTCCTTTCCTTTTCAGATGAAGTCACAAAAGACCCAGGGTCGGGAAGTAATGTGCCTCAGACACACAGCTAATGAGTGGTCTTGTCGTGTTCTCTTCCTTTATCAGGATTTGGTCCTGGGAAGAAGGCGCCCAGGCTGGCTGAGTCAGAGAAGCGGAGATGAAGGGTCCACGGGAAGCTTTCCTACAGTCCAGCTAAGATGTGATGGGGGCTGGACTCTGCGGTTGCAGGGTGGTGGGAAGGATGAAGGCTAAACACTGTAGCCAAAGACAGTTCTGAGAGAGAACTGAGGGGCACAGTGACTGGTTACATGTGAGTTGGGGGACGGATGGAGCTCAGGGTTTCTGTCTTGGTGTCTGGGTGGATAGAGATTACCACCCAGGACAGTGGAGCAGGTAGGACGCAGGCATTTTAGAGGATGGACAGTGAGCTTTGGATGTGTTAAGGGAGGTGTTCGTGGGATGTCCAGAGGAGACTATTTGTTAGGCAGTGGGGTGTGTGGCCTGAAGCTCAGATCACAGGATTGAGCATGAGAAGTGGGATTTCATCACCATGTTCTGAAAACTGAACCCATTAGAGGGAGGATTTGCCAGGAGAGCTCATGGCAGATAAAAGCAGAACCAGGGCCACTCCTGGGTCCGAGCTCGTTCCACGAAGCCATGGAGGATGACCAGGGCTCACAGACACCTCCTGAAAGAGGGCTTCCTCCCGGCGTTCTCAGCGATCTCTTCCTTTGACCGATATCCCGTATGTCTGTAGACGGGACACCGTCCCTCCTTGTCTAAGAAACAAATGCCCCCAGGTTCTCAGGAACAGCAAGGCTGTTTGCTGCTTTGTGTCTTGGGAAAGAGTTCCTTTGGCGTGGGGAGAGCTCAGACGAGGAGAGTACAGGTGCACCTGACACCTCGGCCTCCCTGGCACCCAGGGTGCTCCAGGCCCGGGAGAGCGGCTGCTGAGTTCTCTGACCCCGCCCACCACCAGGCAGGCTGAGTTCTCTGACCCCGCCCACCACCAGGCAGGCTGAGTTCTCCGACCCCGCCCACCACCAGGCAGGCTGAGTTCTCTGACCCCGCCCACCACCAGGCAGGCTGAGTTCTCTGACCCCGCCCACCACCAGGCAGGCTGCGTTCTCTGACCCCGCCCACCACCAGGCAGGCTGAGTTCTCTGACCCCGCCCACCACCAGGCAGGCCCAGAGCCTCACAGAAGGCATAGAGCAGCCACTGAGAGGCTACGTGGCTTTCTCCGATGCCCTGAGTGCAGCAGTAAGAATGGGTGTCAGTAAGCTGTCACCTTGAGTTCTTTGCAGCTGTTTGGTAATTCATGTTAAATCCCCGATGAGGATGTGTGCGCTTCCTGGAAGATTTCAAAAAACGGAGGTCAAGAGAAAATGGAACCATTTCTGAGATTTCTTAGATCAAATGGCTTAACCATTTTTTTTTTTAATTTTAAAATAACTCATTCTAGAGTTAGCAGACATCCCATTCAGAAGGACTCTGACCTAGCAGCATGAGGTGACAACTCTTCCTCTGAATTACACGTTATTTATTCAGTGCCGAGTATGAACCCGGCAGGTGACAAGCTAAATTAAACTTCCTGGCTGTGCGCGGGCCCACGTACACACACGCAGCTCAGAAACCAGGGAGCGGGCAGCCGTGCCTTGAGGTGGCCCCTCCACGGGGGAGGACTAAGGGTGCTGGCGGGGAAGACCTCTCCCTGCTCTAAATGGGGAAGGGAATCGGGTGCACCCTGTGTGCCAGGCGCGGTGCTAGGAGCTGACCACGTGCGATGACGTCTGTTCTCTACGACAGCCCACGTGGTGTGTATCGTGACCTCCCTTTCACAGATGAGCGGATGGGGACTTTGAGGGTGGTAGGAACCCCCCTGAAGCCTTGAACCCACGTGTCCAACTCAAAATCCAGAGCTCTTCTCAATACTGCATTAGAAGACGCTGATGGCCGTGGTGCGAGCTAGTCTCTAAGATGGCCCGATGCACCACCCTCAGTGGCTGACCCGTCTGAGCAGTGCCTCCCATGCCGCGTCGAGGCGGCACCGTGTAACCAAGGGAATGTGGCACAGGGGCTGCCGTGTGACTTCTGAAGCACGGTCACAAGACGCCTTCCAGCTTCGTGATCTCTTAGAAGGTTTGGTCTGAAAGAAGCCAGCTGCCGTGTGAGAAGTCTGACTTCTCCAAGACTGCCACGCGGCGAGGAAGTCCCAGCTCACCCCATGAAGAGCTCCACGGCGAGACGCCCCGCCAGCCTCCAGCTGTTCCAGCCATGTCAGCTGAGCACAAAACGTGCTCCCACTCAGTCCGTCCTTCAGATGACTTTAGTCCCTCAGCCGCCACCTGCCTGCAAGCACATGCGGAACCTCAGGTGAGAACAGCCAGATGAGGCCAGGCAACCTGGAGAGTCATGGGAAATAATACACTTTGTTTTCACTGACTGTCTTTGAGTGGTTTGTTGCACAGTGATAACTGAAATAATTGGGCTTCAAGACTATCTCATCTATCACAGTCATTGTAACCAGTTTTTACTAACCATTCACTCTTAGCCAGGCACGGCACTAAGC
This sequence comes from Hippopotamus amphibius kiboko, assembly GCF_030028045.1. Classification (NCBI taxonomy): domain Eukaryota; kingdom Metazoa; phylum Chordata; class Mammalia; order Artiodactyla; family Hippopotamidae; genus Hippopotamus; species Hippopotamus amphibius. The sequence continues at coordinate 168,627,677 of NC_080191.1, read as the reverse complement.
ATTCTATATTTGTTACTCCAATTGTCACAAGAACTCTATGAGACACTGCTTATTATTATCCACTTCACCTGTTTCACATCTGAGAAAGGTTCAGAGATGTTAAGTAATGAACCCAAGGTCACACAGCTAGTAAGTAGAAAGGCCAGGATTCAAACCCCAACAGCTCAACTCTAAATTCACGCGATCACACATTGCTCTGCTCTGTGGCTAGATGCAGGTGACTCAGGGGACTGAGCCTTATGGATGGGCTCAGATCTGGGGGATTTGCCTTGGAAGGTCTCACTTTGCCGAGAGCGCTTTTCTGGAAGGTTTGGAGCAGCCATCTGGGTGTGTGTGGAGTCTTCCAGGACACGCGGCCAGAGCTCTCTGAATGCATTTACATGGAGAAACAAATGGTTCTGACCTTTTCTTTTTGAAATGTTTTTCAAGGGGAGCCAGTGCTACCAGCAGCGTCTAGAGCGTCTAGACGGGTGACATTGGATGCTGAGAAGAGGAGCCTGCGCCCCACACTGCTTCTCCTGGTACCTCGGGTCAGATCAGCCAGAGACACAGCAGGGCTCGGAAATGCCGCGTGGATTCCCTGTCCGGAGCAGCCTCCCTCCCTATTCTCCCCACCTTTATTGCTTTTCTCATCTGTGGGGCACTGGGGGCTGCTTTAGATTTCCTGTCCTCAGAGTAAAAGGTATGGGAAGAGCAGGAATCCAGCCACATGGAATGAGAGGGCAGAGATAAGGACAGGAAACGAGGGCAGGGGTAGCGGACCAACACTGCTGTTCTCCGGGGCCGGGCCCGGCCAGGCACCAGACCAAAGCGACACAGGCCCGTGCTCCCCCACAACCTGGCCCTCTGTGGGTAGCTGGGAGACAGGGACAGTGGCCCTCATTTGCGGTGGCAGCTTGTTCTGGGCTGAAATATTGAAAAATGTACATATGTGGAATCTAGAAAAATGGTATCGATGATCTTATTTGCAAAGCAGAAATAGAGACACAGAGGTAGAGAACAAATGAGAACAAACATGGATACCAAGGAGGAAAGCGGGGGGTGGGATGAATTGGGAGGTTGGGGTTGACATACACACACTGCTGATACCACGTATAAAATAGATAACTGATGAGAACTGCTGCAGGGCACAGGGAGCGCTACTCAGGGCTCTGCGGTGACCTAGATGGGAAGGAAATCCAAAAAAGAGGGGATATGTGTACGTATCGCTGATTCACTTTGCTCTACAGTAGAAACTAACACAACATTGTAAAGAAACTATACCCCAACAAAAATTAGTAAAAAAAGAAAAAGAAAAGAAAAAAGAAAGTGCTGATCTTCTGTGGGTGCCGCTGGTTCTCTTTCCTCCAGCCAGGCCTCCCCCGGGTGCCTGCTCCCTGCACCCTCGCCCTGCCCCCCGCCCCCCAGCGCGCGCGCGCACACACACACACGACACTGACCTCAGAGCGCGTCCTGACACAGGCAGACGAGGGGGGACATGGGTCAGGAACGGCATTGGGACACAATGAGAGGCACAAGATCTCTACTCTCGGGGAGAAATGTCAGCCTGTGGGAAAGTCCTCCACGTTCCAGCCTCGGGAGGGCAACATCCCGCCTGCCCCGCTGCCTCTCCATCCCCATCCAGGCTCTGCTCTGCTCTGCTTGCGGGGAGCCCACAGCTCTCATCACGGTGGAGAAAGTCTCTCTTCTCCACTCCCGCTGTCATGACATTTCCCAAACTTTGGTTCTTTAAGTACATTTTTCCTATTTTTCCCATCATCGTATAGCGCCTGTACTACTATTTACTTACTAGTTTGCTTTAAATAAACTCTTCCTTTATACTTAAGTTAGTTGACTTTAAAAATAAAAATATAGGATGGAAAACCATTATCACCTGCCTTAAATGGAAGATGCCTGTACAAATGGATACAGAAAACCTCAAAACAATGTCATTAAATTTTAGCTAAATGTTGTCTGCCAAGATCTAGGCTTGAGACTTGTCCTGTGTTTGTTAAAAGGAATGTTACTATCTGTTAAAAATGCACCAATGAAAACCCTCCTTAATGTAAACTAAAAAGGCCAAAGAGAATGAAACAGGGCGAACGCTTCTTGCTATGCAATTTACTGCTATTCCGCGAGGCGATGAATCTCCCTGACGTCATTTCTTCTCCCACCCACGGCCTGCATTTCATGCTTTGATAGCTACTGCCCTGCTCAGTCCCGCTGCATCTTTAAAGACCAGCTCAAAGCCTTTTGTTACCACTCCCACCTATATCTTTCTCTTCTTTCTCTCAATATTTATACGAACAGATATCATTTGATAGTGAACAGGTACGATTTATTATGACACATTATAAGCTAACTGTCACCTGATTGTTCTGGGGTTCCATGTTCTGTTTTTACAGGGTTCTCACTCTCCTAGAAGGCAATAACTGTGAACTCTTTTTCTTGGTGTGTGTGTGTGCACATGCGTGCGTGTGTAAAGGGAGAGTGATGGGGATGTCACACAGTATCTTTCATGTTGCTGAGCGCACAGGTGATGTTTGATTTACCCTGCTGAGTTAAATGTAACTCCCTATTACTGCTAATTATAATTGCTCTTAAGTTGATTTTTTTTACCATCATATCAAGTAATATGTATAAAAATAACAAAATAATTTCCCAGCTCAGCATACTTACTTCATACAATGTGCCACACAGCACAGTTCTGGCATAACAAAAATCTTGCAGAACCACCTCCATTTTATACAAAGGCTGAGTTGTCTGGAGTTGGTATTATATACATTAAAGAGGGAAAGCACTGGAGATTTATTAACGAACTTTATCTGTTACCCTCTTACTTATCCATTCAGCAGAAGTTGGCAGAGTACCAACCACATGACAAACACTAGCGGAATAAGAATGAAGAATAAGTTGTGTTTCTGATTTGAAGCTTATTATTTAGAAAGAGAGATGACAGGAAAACCAATCATTACAGTTCGATGCAAGTGCAGTAATGCAGGTATCCACCATGGGCTACGGGAACCAGGAGAGAGTTTTCAGTTCTGACGAGGAGAGCTGGAAAAGGTAGCACAAAAGGTAGCACGAAAACTTGACCTTTGAGTTGCGCTTTGAAAATGAGCCAGACTTGTCAGAGAAAGGGCATCCCAGGCCAAAGAATAAGCAGGGGCAAGCACAGGGCAGCTTGCACCTGGATGCTCTAGAAGTGGCCATGACTGGAGGTGGTTAGAGAAGGGAGCATCTGGAGAGGGGGACAGGAGATAGGACTAGAATGAGAGACAGGGGCAAAACTCTGAAGGTCTTTACGTGCCTGGCCTTGGAGAGTTGTAGAAGGTCTTTAAGTAGGAATGTGTAACAGAGATGGCTGGTTACCTACCACAATGTTTATTCTCCACTTTCTTCTTTTTTACAGAACTCTGCTATTTAGCTTGAGCCTGTTAATTTCCAAACCAAACTATGATATTCCTCAGCTTCCCATGTAGTGGGAGGCAGTCATATGAATAAGTTTTGACAAAAAGATATACGCAGAGTGTGTGTGGAACTTCTAGGAAGGCTGCTGAAAGGGATATGAGCTAGCCGGGTGAGACCCCATTTCCCCTTCTGCATTTTGTCTTCTTTTGGTTTGCAACTTGGACGTGATGGTTGGAGTTCCAGCAACCCTTTTGGACTTCGAAGTCACCTTGATAATGAAACCAAAACTGAAAATGATGGTGCAGAAAGACGAGCCACCAACCCTATGTGTCACCTTGTCATTTAGATGAGAAATAAAGTTTTTAGGCTGTTAAAATTCTTGTTGTTTGGGGGTTTTATACTATTCAGCCAAACCTAATCTTAGCAAATACATGGAGTCACAGTCTCTCTGACTGAAAGACCATGTTTGAGGACTCCAGCTTCTGGGTACGCTCTGGATCTGTTTACATATATTTTTTTCTCTTGGTTTTTGTCATTTGATCTTGCCTCCTGGTATCCCTGGTGAGTTTTGATTGGAAACCAAACACTGTAGAGAACCATACTGTTTTAGTATATGTGCTGCCAAAGAGAGCACAACCATACTGTTTTAAAAAGCAGCTTCTAGTTACGTGTAGCTATTTGAATTAAAACTAAAATAAATTATGAATTCAGTTCTTCAGCTATACTAATCACATTCCAAGTACTCAATATGGCTAGTGGCTGCTGTACTGGGCAGCGTAGATTATAAAGCACTTCTATCACTGAAGGAAATAGACATTTCTGGTATAGAGATTATTTGATGCTCCAGAGGATATTATTTTCCTCCGGAGAAAGACGGCTCATTTCTGATGAGCACTTAGGCTAAGGACTCCTTTGGTTTGATAGACCCTCCACTCCATCTTTGGTCTCTCTGTGCCCAGGAGATTCTCAAGTGCTCTGCTCAGCTTCTCAAACTCCAGACTGCTGTTTACAAAAGGGCGAATGCCTCAAGAAGGACTTATGTCAGCTTACCTCCGTGTTCTTCCCTTCTTTCCAGAATCTTGGCCCTTCACATTTTTGGTTTTGGTACCTCTTCAATGACTTCAAACGGATTTTTTTTTACAGAGTGAAGTAAGTCAGAAACAGAAAGACAAATATTGTATGCTAACTCACATATACGGAATCTAAAAATGGTACTGATGAACTCAGTGACAAGAACAAGGACACAGATACAGAGAATGGACTGGAGAACTCGAGGTTTGGGAGGGGGTGGGGGGTGAAGGGGAAGCTGAGACGAAGCAAGAGAGTAGCACAGACATATATATACTACCAACTGTAAAATAGACAGTCAGTGGGAAGTTGTTGTATAACAAAGGGAGTCCAACTCGAGGATGGAAGATGCCTTAGAGGACTGGGGTGGGGAGGGTGGGGGGGACTCGAGGGGGGGGGAGTCAAGGAAGGGAGAGAATACGGGGATATGTGTATAAAAACAGATGATTGAACTTGGTGTACCCCCCCAAAAATAATAAATAAATAAATAAAATAAAATAAAAACAAAAACAAAACAACAAAAAACAATAAAAAATGCTCAATTTACTAGTAAAAAAAATATATACATATTTATTTATTTATTTATTTATTTACTTCTTTATTTTTGGCTCCATAGGGTCTTAGTTGCAGCACACTGGATTTTTTCGCTGCCGCACACGGGCTCTTCATTGAGGCACGCGGGCTTCTCTCTAGTTGTGGTGCACAGGCTCAGTAGGTGGGGCACTTGGGCTTAGTTTCCCCATGCGCGTGGGATCTTAGTTCTCCGAGCAGGGATCAAACCTGTGTCCCCTGCATTGGGAGGTGGATTCTTAACCACCGGACCATCAGGGAAGTCTTGGATTTCTAAAATATAGATATGTTGTATCTAAGTTTCAAGTTATTATTGGCAGGAAGTTTGGTCTGATACAAGCTAGTCTGCGGAGGTGGAAACAGAATTCACCTCTGTTTTAGGCGTATGGCTCTGGGGGAAGTGCAGAGAAAGTCTGGTAGGATGTTCTGGAGAAGAGGCCACGAGGACTGGAACGAAGCACCAGCAGGGAGGGAGGGTCAGATCTGAGAAGTCTGGGCAATTTAGGAAAGTAGAGTTAGCTGGAATCAGTCTCAGATTCGATGCGGGCATGAGAGACAGGAGGAAGCGTTCAAGCACGGCTTTCAGGTCGCGGCCCTCAGCGGTCTTGGGCAACAGTGTGGATGCACCCTTCCAGGGTGGTCTCAGGAGTGGCGCCGGGGCAGAATTCTTTCCCGTGGCTTTGGGGGCAGCCACATCAAGGGTGCTGTGGACAGTGCCCTGTGCCAGTGACACTGAAGGTGCCACCTGTTATGTCTGGTGGTTACTGGCAGGGAAGCTGTGCCTTCTCCAGGCTGGTATGGTAACGTGACTTCAGTGTGATTCCAGCAGCTTCCCTTCTTCCTCTTCCCCTTCCCCTTTTTCTCCTCCTCCCCCTCCTCCTCTCTTCCTCCTTCCTCTCTTCCTTTCTTTCACCTTCCTCTCCTCCTCCTTCTCTTTCTCCTTCTCCATACTCCTTTATTTACTGCTTCTCCAGCCTTTGGAGCAATTCTGATACCCTTAAAATGAACTTATTTTCTGTTTCTGGAGTCCATTTCTGTGCCTTGAAACCCAGAACTCTGATGCATAAAGATGTGTACAGTCAGAATATTTGATCTGTGTATGACAAAGGGTTTTCTCCTCATGGATTACATTTCTTAGTATAACTTATAAGCACATTTGTCCTGTTTTTCATATATTCTTAAAAGTGATGGGGAAAGGCCAGAATGTCAAGATGAAGGGTGGAACAGAATAGCTTTTTCAAGCAATGGGAGTATAATAAATATCTATTGCTCAGTTGAAACCATGAGCATGGCTAATATTTCCCAGACACTGTGTAGCCTGAGAAAGACAGCTTATGAGTTTTTATTTAGTCTACCGCCTTCATCAATCAAGGTGAGACGCTCCCTTCTGGGAGCGTCTGAGCTAATTCCAGGGATTTAGGATGTATGACTTCTTCCTAGCAGGCTTCCCTGCCGGTCAAGCAGGGACCAGCCCAGCATTGACCCTTTAGCTGGGGAGCAGCAGGCTCTCTGCTGGGCCTGGGAAGGACTGGTCTGCCCTGAGTGCCCGCACTCTGCTCCCTGCAGGGCCTGGAGGCTGGCTGGGGAGCGAACCATTCAGTCTCCCTGGGGCTGGTGGTCTAAACTGGGAGCCCAGGGGCTAGAGACCAGGTTTAGGGTGATTTGTGCCAGTCTTAGCCTATCCATAGTGGTGCTATTGGCTAGAAACGCTGGGGGACACTCACCTGGGCCTGGGTTCTCCTTTTGGAACCAACATTGTGGCTGGACTAGCCCTTGTGGTTCTTATTATGACTGCAAGATGCCATCAGACATAAACATCAGCAAACGATGAAGCAGACAAGGTTTATCACTCACAGTCCTGAAGGGTACACGGCATGCCCTGAGCCACACAGTGAGGTCGCAGGGGTAGGAGGGGATGAGGGTGAGGAGAGAGAGAGAGAGTATGCTGGCCCTGCTATTGGGGTAGAGGTGGGGGGCCTAGGGTTTCATGAGGTCACTCTTCATTGGTGAATTTAAAACATAAGAACAGGAATTAAAACACAGGGAGAAAAGGGGGAAAATAGAGGTCCAATGGTCAGTTACCTAAATCAACCAAAGATATTCAAACAGAGGAACTCCAAGGGAGGCGGTCTGACTCTTTATCCAGTGAGGGTGACCTCTCTGCAGCCATGCCTTGGCAATTAAAGCTTAAGTCAGGCACTTGCCTTACAAAAAAGAAAACCATCAGTCAGGGCTCACACCACACAGGGCATCACTAAGTCAACATGGCCCTTGAAGCCCAGCAGACCACAGGGGAGGCAGGGAGAATGCCTGACACCTGGGCTTCTGCTGTTCAGAGATGAGCACAGGTGAGACCCTGTGGCATCCTGCTGGCCATGTCCAGGAATTTGGGCTTTACCCTGGGAGCACTGAGGGTCAGGAAGTTCAATGACATAATTTGCAATTTTGAAAACTGACTCTAACTGGAAATAGATGGGAGGGAAGAGACTGTATGTTATGAAATCAGGATCTGCCAGCTAGTTTCCACATGAGAGAGGATGCGTCTTCGCGCAGCAGAGTGTGGAAGGGATGCCAGGGAGTGAGGAGAGATGACGGACATTTCGGAGGCAGAAATGATGGAATGTGGGCAAGACCTAGGGTGACTATTAGATGTTCCTCCTTAAGGCAGGTCCCCAGGGTGTGGAGGGCAAATGGTGGGTTCTGTTTGGATGTGGTGGTTTGAGGTGTCGGTGGGAACTTCAAGGCAGTGGGACAGGCCGTGAGTCTAAGGATCAAGGGCAAGTTCTGGGGGATAGATGTGGATTTTGGAGTCCTTGGTCAGAGCTGGCCTCTGTCTGGATCACCCCTACCCCAGACTCCCTGGTGACAGCCTGAGTGTCTGTGTATGGGCCGCCCCTGACCCCGTGAGGTTGGACTTACCAGCCATCTTCTGTTAGGACCTCCTCAGATGACCCACCGTGCCCTGTGGGCTGGCCGTGTCTGTGGGCCCCAGTCCTCACAGTACATCTTATCCTGCCTGTGAGGAGCTGGAGTTCTTCCAGGGGCCAGCCCAGCCAGCTCAGGCCTCTCGCTGGGAGAGGCCAAGGGCTCACAGTTTAACGGGACTTCTACCTTCTCGGAGCTGACTGTGGGGACAAACTCACAGCCCTCGTGAGAACCACCCAGGCCAGCTACAAAAGCATACTCAAGGGAGGAGCAGCTGTCACAGGAAGTGTGAACGTGCTGGAAGACTCTCCAGGAAAGTTACATCAACTCAGGCCGCAGCGCGTGGCCCACGGCCCACACCTTGGCTCCCGCCAAAGCTCAATTCACCATTTACCCGTGTCCTTCCCTGCCAGCCCCCAGCGTCTCTGAGCCTGGGCTCTCTCCCCATCACGCTTTCCTCACACAGCCTTTTCTCATTAGTTTGGGAATCCCCCACATCTTCTTCCCGACGAACGAGGACACATCCTTCAGCCCGTTCCACCATCACCTCCTCTCTGAAGTTCTCCCCAAGCCAGGATCCGTCCCCCTCCTCTGGGCTCCCACGATGATCTGGGCAGCCTTGAATATGGTGCCCATTTAGGACATCACCTGGAGTGCTGTGTTTGCAGGTCTGTCTCACCTGTCAAACGTCGAAGTCCTTTTTCATCTTTCTGTGTCAGGTACTTAGTCCAGGGGTTGACAAATAGGAACTGAATAACTATTTGTTAAATGGATACATGAATAAAATAATTACATCAAAGAACTAGAAAGAGCCTCGGCCTGGTCCACAGCAGACCTGAGTCCAGTCTCCTGGTCCCCGAATCACCTTGGGTAGGTCACTCTCTCCTCTTCAGCCTCCTCATCTGTAAAATGAAGGAGATGGAACAGTTGTTAGGGGTTTTTCATTCTGTAACCTATGAACTGACCTCACCCTACTGCTTGTAGCCTGCAAATAAGGGATCCCAAAGACACAGAGCTCTAATTAGAACTCGAAGGCTTGAAGATAACGTCTTGCCAAACCAACACCCACCAGAGTGGGGGGAAGTTTTGGGGAAGAGGGGCTGGGAGCAGCAGAGTGGGGAGGGAAGACCCGCAGGTGCAGGAAGCAAAGGCACAGAAGGGAAGCGCGGTGTGCACGGAGGCGCAGCGAGGCACTGGTCCTGGGGGCGCCAGGCCGGCCGCTGGCCGTCCCACCATGCGCGGGAGTCCTTGCCGTGTTCCGTGCAGCCTCTCAGGAGGCCGGAGGGGATCCGCACAGATGAACGACCGAGGGCCCTGGCGTCCCAGCGGCAGAAGCGGAGGGTAGCGGCGCTGGCAGGAACTCGGGAGGGGCTGCTGACTCTGAGTCTGGGGCCGGTTCTGTCTCCCGGGTTTATCCGGGGGTCTTTAGAGGCTTGACGCACCTGCCTCCCATCTCTCCCAGGTGCCTCCGGCGGGCCTCTGAAACACCCAGGGTGGGTTTCATGATCACTCAGCAGGAACCAGAAAGCAGCCACAGAAGCTCGAAGGATGCTGTTCAGCGTGCGGAGCGATCGCAGCCATTTCGGGCGAGACTCGGGGAACTTTCCAGAGCGCTGGCGGCCCGCCACGGCCCATGGGGACCCTACAGGAGTAATGGCTTGCCTCTGTGAGATGATGTAACTCTCCCCGGGCAGCAAATGGTGAGAGAAAGAAGTCACTTATGAAGCGGCCCCCTCCTGCCGCCCGAGAGCACATGGGCTTCCCGTGGGCACGGAAGGCACTCGTGGCAGGAACATCCCTGCAGAGGCGCGCTGCAGCAGGGCTGCCGGAGCGCCAGCCCTCCACGGGGGTGACTCGCCTCCACTTTTATTAGCGGGACCTCCGGCCAGGGCGGAGAGAGACTGTGCTCGTGAGAATTAAATCCTGTCTCTCCCCGCCCTCCCCGGCCATTCTCAAGACCGAGGCCCAGAGAGAGCGGGGCCGCCCGGAGCCGTTCAGAGGTGCGGCTGAAACAGAAGGACCCCGACCCCAGTGCAGGCTCTGCTCTCAGCCCAGCGCTGCGAGTGCATCCTCCCTCCGGGTGGCTGGCTTAGTCCCCGGACGCCCCTCCCCCGCGTGCCTCTTTATTGGCCCTCATCTTTTTTCTCTCAACACTATGTTTTTGTTTGTTTGGGGTTTTTATTATTATTATTATTATTGAAGCAGAGTTGGTTGATAGTGTTGTTTTAGCGTCCGGTGTAGACCTTGTTGCTTATCCATTCTATGCACGCTAGTTTGCGTCTCCTGACCCCAAACTCCCAATCCAGGAATTTTGATTTTATAACGTGGGAAATTCAAAGACACTGAACCGTAGGGAACGCAGGGGTCTGTGCAGGGTCGACGGAGGCCAGATCAGAGTTACAGCCCCGGCTGTGCCTCCTGCTCAGCCTGCCTCCCCCACGCCAGCCCCACTATCCTGAGGTAATCCATATCCACCGCCAGTGCGTATTTTTCACACCTTTCCTTTTGCTCACGCAAATACATAGCACCCATCCCGCCTCTTTAAAGACGCTAACAGGTTGTCCCACATGTTGCTCTGTAACGTGCATTGCTCACTGAAAGTCAGCAAACATCCTCCAAGTCATTGCACACACGTCTGGCTCAGCTTTGTTTTTACTGGTTCTGTTTTAATCCATGCGTAGGTTTCCCATAATTTACTCAGCCACCTGCCTATTGAAGAAGACCGAGGTTGTTTCAAGCTTTTGCTAATATAAAAGATAGTGTAAATTTACTCTCATATACTTACTGTAACAACTTCTTTTTAAGAAAATATGCCCCAAAGTAATACTCCTGTGTTAAAAAGCAAGTCCATGTAAAATTTCAGTAAGTATTTCCAGATTGTTTTTCCAAAATGTTGTATCAATTAATTCCCACTATTACATGCGCTCATTTAATGGCAAAAATTAAGATGTCAATGATACCAGGTGTGGGCAGATATATTCACTAACCGGATCGCTTACTCTTGCCTGCTGGAAGTGCAAAGCAGTACGACCATTTGACAAGTAGCTTAGCGTGATCATATAAAGTTGCACATTCATATACCCTGTAACCCAAACAGGTTTACTACTAGGTATGTATATAAGAAAATACTTTCACACCAATGCCAAGAAACTCACATGACAGTTATGATGTGATATCCAGAGACAACACATGCCCTTTGACAGGACATTGGATATGTAAATTGTGGCATTGCCACACCATGGTAATAAAAATGAAGGAACTATTACTACATGCTATAGCATAGTATATGCATGCCGTAGGTATATACTATGTATATGCTATAGCATAGTATATACATACTGTATACTATATAGACATGTATAAAAGACTGAGTGAGAAATCAAGACCCAGAAGAATAGTGTTTACTGTTGTTAGAAACAACTGTACATATACTAAAAATAAAGAAAATTGTATACATGATAAAACTTTTTTTATTCAAGATAATAACAGACAAGTGGTTGCCTTAGGTGGGGAGTGGAAGAGGGAATGGATGGAGAAGAAACACACAGACAGATGTATGTTACTGTCAATGAAGTGATTTGTCAGTGTGAACTGTATCATAAATAGACGATAATTAACTAATTACCTAACTGACTAACTGGAAAGGGCCATTCATGAGACTGCATCAGGAACCAAGGCTGTAATAAGAAAAAGACAGAGAAAAATGAAACCAGCATCAAGGAATAAGAGATGCGACTTCAGCTCTGGGGACCAGGTTTCTGTCTGATGACAACTCAGGATTCTCAGCCTCCTGGGTTTGGTTCAGGGTGTTTGTGGCGGACGTTGACACATTCAGTACAGAGTACCCACAAGAAACCTCAGTTGTTTTGTAAAAACAAAACCCAACTAAGATTGGATAGGACCACCTCCCTGCCCCCTGGGTGTGCGCGAGTGTCCGCTAGCTGACCTTCTGATGTCAGAGAGCTGAAAACTCCACCCTCGGCTCGTGCGAAGCGCCCACATTTTTGAACGCGCAGAGACAAGTAGCTTTGTTACGCCCGTGCAGAATGGTGATTCCTACCCTCTTCTCAGCCACCCTCCTCCGCGGCGGCACGCCTCAAACCCCCCTGCATCTCTATTCTTCATTCCAGCTGTGAGCCCGCCGCTTGCCTTTAGGAGGATGGGTCTGAGGCTTCTTGCCTCCTAGCTTGGCTACCTTGTGAATAAACCCTCTCTTTATTGAAACAAACAAACAAAGGAACAAACAAACAAAAAAACAAACGACATGGATTCCTTCTCTTCACGCAGTGATGTCGTCCCGGTCTGTCAGTCATCCTGAAGGTCTAGGCTTGATTGGTTTCTTCCTATCTCCTGTGTTTCACCCTTTGGAGAAAAATATTATCTGGAAATGTTTATCTTGCCTGGCAGTGATACACCCATTGGTTGAGGTGATTCAGCACCAAGCAGTCACACACTTTTGTTTGGGATACAGCATGAGATTGCCCGGAGCAGGGTGAACTGCCCAGGAGAGAAGCCCTGTTCTTTGGGTGCACCAAAGGCATACTCACCTCCACATTAGCTCTCTGCTGTCCCAGCCAGCTGGCAACACCTCCAGGCCCAGGAGGGGCGTGGATGAAAGGACAGAACAGACTGGAATGTGGAAGACTGCCATCCACACGTGTTATCAGGGACTTCTCCCAGGTGGGGCCATCCTGGCCTCCTGCGGGCTTCCTGCACTAAAATAATTCCCTTCCCTCCTGAGCCTGCTTGGTTGCCAACCCTCTTCAATAAGAAAGGGACGAGGTTGCTACTTGCGCTTGGGTCCGGGCTGGATGGGTCAGGATGGGAGCACAAATTTTCCAGCCGCCTCTGTATCCTGGGGCTTGGAATGGAGTTGTCTGGGGAGCAGCTATAATTGTGTAATGACAGATGAAACACTCGCTCTCTCCAGCAGGATGAGAAGATGGTGAGCCGTTACGGTTATTATTTTTTATTTACCAAAAGAGCAAGTCATAAAGCCCCAGGGCCACTTAGCTAATAGACACATAATTCACCAGGAGCTCTCAAAAGCATCATGTTATGGGCATGATAGCCAGCTCTGTGCTCTCCTCCTAGCCTTGGTCTGGCTAAACAGTTGGGGCCAACACCAACACAATCTGGACGGTCCTGCTGACAGCCCAAATGCGTGCACCAGGCATCCGTCCCCCTCCAGACCTGTGTGGCACCTCTGGGCCCTCAGAACTTCTTGCACCTGAATTTGTCAACATTTGTCAACTCAAGAAGATAAAACTCTGTTGCTCGTCGTTTCCCTGACCTGTAGCCGTGGCAGGGACTGCAAACATAGGGACCCATCCTCCCCACCCTGACCCTTCTCCCTCTCAATAAGAAGACCCAGCTACGTGGGTTCACTTGGTCTCTAAAGAATCCTTCTATTTTGGCAGAATACTCTGTCCACCATGGCCAGATCCTCCTTCCCAATGCCCATCTTGAAATTCTGCTCCTTCTTCAAGCCCCAAGTCAAATGCTGCCTCCTGCTTGGAAATGTCTTCTTTCTCCTGGTTGGAATTAAATTCTTCTCCTTCTGCACGTGCCCTTCTGGTGGCATCTAAATTGTGTACCGTATGTGGTGGTCTAGCGAAGATTCGCCTTTTCTGTTTGCTGATAAGTTCCCTGCAGGCAGGGAATGAGGTGCTGAGAGGTAAGACGTGAAGAGCAGTGGGAGCACGGCGGGTGCTGATGGGATGGTAGCTCCTGTTTCTCTGCACGGCACCTTGGAGCAGAGCAGACCTTCCGAGCTGAGCTGGGGGTGCGTAGTTCTGCGAGAAGGACAGAACGACAAGCAAGCCAAAGTAATATGAACTAGGTTAAAAACCTTGGGGGGACTTCTGAGTTATTTGTTTTGCGTGGGAAAAGATAGGGAATAAGTCCAATTTTGTTACAATACAATCTGGAGGGGCTGTTCTAGGTTTAGTTGTACCAAGTACAGGAAATGAATCAGATGGTGTGATTTGAGTCTCTCAGTTTTGAATATTCGAGATGAGTTTTGCCTGTCGTTCTCATCCAGCCCGCGTGGCATCTGAGCCACATGTGCTGTCACAAGGACGAGGACGAGAGAAGGTGGCCGCGTGGTTAATGGACACAGTGCATCCCACACGTGTGGTTTTCCTATTTGGCTTAAAGTGAGTGAGGGAGCCATCATTTCGACTTGAAACGTTTTGTTATACCAAATTTTAATTGTCACAGTTGTAATAAAGATGTGGCCTCCAAATCTAGGTGAGCCGTTAGACAATCTCCCCGCAAAGGACAATCCGTTGCAGCTATGTTTGTTTAGTGCTTCAGATAGTCTCGACCTTACTGTTTATCTTCAGGTGGGACAATGTAAGGGGAAATGAGCTTGGAGCAGCTGGGGGAAGATTAACAATAGTCGCGCCAACCCCACTCCCAGCCCCCTCCATCAGCACCACTTAACGACCACCAACTCGTCACTGTCTCTACGCCACACACGAACCCTGCAAAAATAAGTGATGTTTCCTTTGTTTTAAGATAAGGAAACGGAAGCCCCCACACGATAAGGGATTTCAGCTCAAGGCTGAAGCTAGAATTCACTCTCAGGCCTATTAGCCTTTGATGCTGGTCTCGTGCCCAGGACCGCCCAGCCCAGACCTCCTCCTTCCATGAAGCCAGGCTGGCTTTTGTGGGGAGGCACGGGGCAGTGGGACGCGGGCACCGGGACGCGGGCACCACTTGCATTAAATGCTCCTGGAAATTTTGCTGGAGAGTTTATGGAGGGCTGGGGCTCCTCTTACTTGGAAGTCTTCTGCTCTTTTGATATCGTGAAAGTGTTCCCTCTCTCCACCCCGCCCCCAGCTTCAGGACCAAAAGGCAAATGAGGAGGACAACGTCCCGTAGAGTTTGAACCCTGGTTTCCTTCTGAGCTTAGGCATTGCTCTGAGATGTAGTGGAAAGCTCACACAGGCTGTGGACACAAAGCTGTTTACCTTGAGCAAGCTGCTTAGTGTCTCCGAGCTTCAGTTTCCTTAAAACGAGGCTAATAAAATCCCCTTGGGGGAGGGTATATAACGAGAAAGTGATTTGTTGAGTGGTAGTGCCTAGAACAATACATAGAACATACTAAGCACTCCCTAAATGAGGGTATTAATGAACCGATTAAACAAGAATGATAGTCCCCTCTGAGGATTGGTGTAAATACAGAGAGAGACGATGAAAGCCAAAGGGCTCTGTCAATGCGACACTGCCGAGACCAGCTCGGCGACTCGAGGTGAGTGACGGGTGCCGCAAGCTTGAAGAAGACACAGACACAGGCTGAAGAGAAAAGTGGGACCGGGGGGCTCAAGACCTCTCGGATCAAGAGCCCCGCTGACTCATCCCAGGCTGCTTTTATTGAGTTCGTGGGCTAACATTCTCAGGTTACACTCATAAACAATCAAAGGCCTCACATGATTGAGGCAATTATCTTTGTTTACTTCCTGGGTCCGAGTTGAGCAGGTGTGGATTTGAGCTGGGGGTGGAGAGCAAAACAGCCCTGGGGGCAGGAGACCTCTCTCAGATATTAGGGGTCTGTGCCCCACCCGTGTTGGCCCCTCTGCGACTGTGCCTGTCTTAGGTTGTTCCTCCCTTGAGGAATCTTACCCGTCTCTGGCTAACCAGTCATCCTCCAGGGCCAAACACGGTGATATAAGGAAGGTTCTATGCACCAACCCTGTTGGCCCCTCTGCGGCTGTGCCTGTCTTAGGTTGTTCCTCCTCTGAGGAATCTTACCCGTCTTTGGCTAACCAGCCATCCTTCAGGACCAAACAGGGTGATATTAGTCTCCATGCCCCGCACCCTCAGCTCCTCCACTGCTCAAGAATCTCATCGCTCGGCCCACATCAAAAAGGTTCCCGAATGTCTTCCCACACGACACCCTGAGCGCACGTGTGGGATGATGACAGCTGATCTCATGGATGTGGATGCCATGCCTCTGAGCAAGTAAGCGATTTGTCCAGGGTTCCTTTTGCTCAATGAGGCGTGGATGTGTTGTCCCTCCTCAGTACCCCGCAGCCCGTTCCTCAGCGCCCTGCGGGGGCAGGAAGTGTTGGACGGCGGGAAGGTGCGGAGGCTGTCCTGAGCCCAGCACCTCCGAGGACAGAGGAGATGAGAAAAGGAAAGCCCACCTTCAAGAGGTGAAAATCTCCAACCTTTCCCTCGAGTGGTAGACGTCAAGCACTTTCCTTACTTTAGAGGACTGAAAAGGCAAGAGGCTCTAGCTTATTTAAATAACCCAAATCTTGTATCAGGAGAGACCAAAAAAGTAGTTACAACTCAGCTAACATTTGTCAGTCCCAGGAGCAGCCCCAGTGCTCACTCGGGCGACTCGGAAGGCGGCTGTGCCGTAGGAGCGGGTGACTGATGGCTGTAATATGCTCCAGCAGCTCCAGGCTGAGCCCTTATCGCATTAGCTCCCATGCCCGGAAGCCTGATGCATTGACTCGATCCACTGCACGTGGCGGATGGGCCTGCTCGGACGTGAGGGCTCCTCTCTCCAGACACACCTGAGGGCCAGGGAGGAGATCATGAGGAAGGACACAGGGTGGTGGGGAGAGGGCAGAGGTCGTGGGCTGGACGGCTGCCAGTCATGCTGACCCAGTGCACCTGGGGCTGGAGGACCACAAGGTAAATGGACTTTTCTGTAAAAAATAGAGCATCCCTACATAAAAGAGTGACGTGGTTATGGTGACCGTGATGTAAGATGATAGGTATTTTTACTATATTTTAAAGACGATGCTCGTATTGTTTCTATGATTTAAAAAATAAAAAGCAAGAAAATGGATCATTCGTTTTAGGATCTCATCTCCCAGTGGATGAAACACCCTCTGAACTCTGCAGTGGGGGTATTGATGGAGAGAAGTCAGCCTTTGGTGGGTAAGAGGACTCTTGGCAAGTGTGAACCTGCCCATCCTCTTCAGAGATAGCAGATTTTTTTAATTGCGTAAAATAAATGTTAAGTCAGAACCATTAGAAAAAAAAAAAAAGAGCACCCCTTCACCTGGTTGGTCCCATTTGTTCCATTTCAGTTGCAATGGGTGAGGCAGTCAGAGCGTACGTAGCAGCATAAATTCCTGGAACCTGCTCACTTTTGTTTAACCCTTGTCTTCTTTCATGCTTCTGGCTTGTTTTCCTCTGGAGTTTTCAAGTTACTAAAATCTGCTCATTTATTATTTTCAAAACCTTTGGCTCACTCAGACGAAGGGAGCTTGGACGAGCGGAGAGAACATTTGATTAGGAACTCCGAGACCAAACCAGCTCTGTGATCGCGGGCAATTTCACTCTTGCAACAAATATTTAGGGCCCTCCTTATATGCCGGGGATCCTGCCGGATGCCACAGATGATGCCAAGATGTACAGAACAGCCTCTGCCCCAAGGTGCCTACAGCCCCCTCCTGGGTCTCCCTTTCTTTATCTGAGAATAAAGAGAATCACAGGATATGTCCAATATCCCCCATCAGGTTGCAGTCAGGACCAAGCACGAAAGCACGGAGTTCAGTGCCCAGCCCACAGAAGGCGCTCAGCACATCCGGCAGTGACATTGAAAGTGACTTTGCTTTTCTCCTATCCTTGTGTACGGAGGCTCTCATCAACCAAAGTGTCATCAAGCTGTGCCTGTTAACTTTCCAATTTAAAAACAAGAAAACAAGACATTACTTATAACATATTATAACGCTGTTTGCTTACCCAAGGATACAGACCATAAGAACGAATCTTTAATCTGAGGAAGCTGGCAGCAGGGGCAGAAAGGGGCAGGCTGCTCCCTCGTTCTGCAGGTGCAGAGACCCGTCTGCCTGCCAGTATTACTCTGCTTTCATGCCGTTAAAAATATATAATGCCCCGAGAGTGAAGAAGAAATGTGGTCTTAAATTATCCTAAGGGAAAAAATCTAGGTCAGAGAAAGACCCCTGAGAAAAATCACTACTGCCTGCCAACTGCCTTGCATCATCTGGAAAGGAAGGCAGAGGTTCGAGAAGGCCACTCAGTGGGGGGAGCAGGTGG
The DNA here is from genome assembly GCF_030028045.1 of Hippopotamus amphibius kiboko. Lineage (NCBI taxonomy): Eukaryota > Metazoa > Chordata > Mammalia > Artiodactyla > Hippopotamidae > Hippopotamus > Hippopotamus amphibius. Next base: position 168,609,698 of record NC_080191.1, on the reverse strand, counting down.
GCCGTGGCTCTCTGAGTTTCTCCCATGACTCATCAAGGTGGAGCAGCAGATGGAAGTCCTCAGAGCCCGGGATGGAGGCACCGAGGGGTCCGAGGCACAGCCAGAGAGCTGGGCCCACGCTCGGGGACCAGGGTGAAAATGGCCAGCACGGATTGCCCACTGGCTGAGGGAGCATCTCAGCAGGACCCCCCAGTAAAGAGGAGGGACGCCCTGGATTCAGAAGCTCGGTGTGGCTGGCATCCGACGAAAGGGCAAAGCCCAGAAAATGGCTACGTTGCCTATAAGTCGCTGCTACTCTTTCATGTGCTCGGTCTCTCAGGATTACCCTGGTTGACCCCTCCTGCTCAGACACCACAGGTCAGTTCAGGGGGAGGCTGAGGGCTACCCAGGCACAGCCACCGAGGAGGAAAGCATCAGTCTGTCCTCAAAGGATGGACAGCCCCAGTGGGGGTGGGGGGGGTCAGTGCTTCAAGACGCCAGGAGAAGGAAGCTGTGTTTGCTGATATCTGGGCCCTTCTCTGCCTGTTCAGCTTCACAGACAGAATCCTGAAGCCCCCTGCACAGCCAACAGAGGGTGGAGACTGAGCAATGGGTTGTTGATAACATAGGATAAGGCCGGGGCAAGCTGGGCAGTGTCCCTGTCGGACACAAACCATTGCTTGTCTTACACCCGGGACTGCAGGAATGATGGCTTCAGAACCTATGTCTTCTTCTTCTTTCCAAGCTTCTTCCCCCACCGAAGTGACGATGCATCCTGGGATGCAGCCTGCCTGGGCCAGCGGCACCTATCAGCATGGCGATGCCTCAAAGCCGGCCCCCGTGGGAAACTGGCGCTGCTAATTGCACTAAGGGGATGGGGTGGGAGGGAGGGTCTATCTGTGCAGTGTCCTTCACACCCGGAGCCGTGGGAGGCACGGCCGTGGCACGCGTAGAATGAGAGCAAAATTCATCATCCAAACTGGTACACCTTTGAAACGGAAAGGCACCTTCCTAATAATTACTCCAGGACAACAGGGGTAAACGCGGCCATTTGTGGCTGTAGTGGATGCTGTGGTATGCCACCCACATGCCTCCCTCCTGGACCAAGACACGCACCTCCCCAACGCCGATGACTCCAGCACTGCCCTCGGATGAGAGAATGGTATTCCCCCTTCTCAAGGATAACATCCACCGAAGACTGGTTGACGTGGGGACCCAAAGGCCTGGCCCCTTTGCCTCAATTTGGAACAGAGCTGAATGGCCGCTCCAGCCCCAGAGTTTACCACGGGATGGGCTGAGGCCACAGTTGTGACTGCGTTGTCCTTCACTTCCTCCCTCTGCCCAGTCCGCTTCCTTCATCCCTCATAGTGTCCTTACTGGGAGGACTCTCCATTAACCTGCTCAGGATCCACCATCTCAGAGTGTGTTTCCTGGGGAGCCCAACCTAAGACCGTTGGTGCCACCAGTTACCCGAGGAAGCTGACTCTAAAATGAGGATGGGGGCCGGATGGCCTTTCTGCTGGCTGATGTGTGGAGCTTGGGGAGCCCCTGGAGGGCTGTGGCAGCTCAGGTGCTAAGACGTTCACTGGTGGGGAAATGGGATACAGGGCTGGTAGCAGGGATGCACCAGCAGGCGTCGTATCGCAGGTGTTTCAGGGGCTGAGGAAGTCATAGTTAGGAAGACTAGGGAATCAGAGACTGTCCCAAAGGGCCGTGCACGCATTGGAGAAAGACAAGGAAAGACTGAGAATGACTACTTACCAATGTATGGCAAAAGTATGAGAGGTAGAGGGCCTCTTTGGCAGCATGTAAAGAAATTTCATCTCCCGCATCTGGAGGGCAGAAAAACTTGGAATCAGGCTCAGGGCTTAATCTTGAGGGTAGCTGAGCTCCAGAGAAGGTGGAATTCTTGACCTCAACAGTGCTGCAATGTCATAGTTGTCATGGTTGGGAAGGAATGAGACCTTGATACAGGACAGGGACATCTGGGCCAACATACCTGAGAATCATGAACTTGAACTTTCTGTACCTGCAGAAGTGACCACTCCTCCCCACTACAGGCTACTACCCTCCCTTGCTTAAAAATATTGTAAGAGGTTCTGCTTTGCAAGATAACAAGTCCTTGTTCCTCCTCCTTCCCACCCCTGGATCTAGTCCCCCTTCCCCTCCAGGTCACCAGACAGAAATGGGACTATACGACACAGCCTCGCCAAGATGTCCCAACAGAAACCAAGAGACCCGCCGTGGGACTGGATTGCAAGGCTGCCAGGTCAAAGGGACAGAACATAAAGCTGGTGAAGGAAGAATTTATTGCCATGGGAGCACTCTGCATTGATGTCAGACTTAACACTCTGGCAAGCGCCCCAGGGAATGGTGCTAATACGTTGTGTGCTTTGTCTCAGAAACCTAGAAAAAAGTCAAGTGGAAATTCTAAAACTGCATGGAGGAAAGGACCCAAGGGCTCAGGGCGTGCTAGAGAGGCCATACTATATGAGGCCAGAAAGCCTACCGGTTGGCTGTTCTGTGAGAGGGTCTGGCAGACCCTCTATTTGCCAAGGCAACAGGAATGGTGGCGGGCACCAGCATCCCTGAGAAGCCCGGTGGTCCTCTCAGGCCAGGGCTGACGGGAGGAGATGCTGGTACAGAAAGGGGCTCCCTGGCAGCAATGGGAACAATAGGATCCTGACGTAATAGAGGCCAAATGACAGCAGCAGGGGAAGTGCAGTTTTCTTAATGAGGAACAGGGATGGAGTGGCAGTCAGGGGGTGGAGAGCTATGGAGATGTAATTAATTGAACACGGCTGCTTTGAGGGCAGGATATGGGTGGCAAACAAAGTATTAATCAATCTGCATAATAAAAAGAAATCAAAGATGGATGATCAGGAGGCTGAGGGCAGCGGCCCCAACAAAAAAGCCATGATCCTAGCTTGGAGTCACAGGAGACCGAGTACGGGAAAAGCATTCACGGTAACAGGCCAGAACGCTACTGGGATCAACCTTGAGAATTCAAAAATAAAAGGGCAGCTGATATGGGATTACTGATGGAAGGGAGGGAAAGAGGAGGAAAGTTCTAGTATCCTTACCGACCACGGTAAGAAGAAAAGAGATAGAGGTTCAAACATATTCGTTAAACTTACCAGTAGAGGACTAAATCTAGTGCTGTGGATATATTGGCAGGGGGCAGCGGGGTGGCAGAGGAAGTAAGTGAGCAAATCTCCATCTGTCAAGGCAATAAACAATGTCTAAAGTTAATGATTGAAGAATTAATCATATAAGCTGTTTAGTTAGAGAAATGGAGGTAACGATTAGGAAACTAATTTAAAAAATACCCACCTTCCCCCACCCAAGTGAATATAAATGGTTGTGGAACTGGGTTGAGAGAGGTGAAAGAGACTTGACCAATTGTTTTTCTTTTATAAGCTCATATATACTCTTATTTTTAATCAGGTGCCTGTATCATTTGGGGGCATTTTTAAATAATAGTGAAAAAGAAAAAAATGGAGACGCCTCACATTGTCAAGCCATGAATACTCAGTCCTGCAACAAAAAATGGAATGCTCACATGGAATTTGTTATGTGTTCAATTGTCCTCTATCAGAGGGAATTAGTTAATAAGGGCTGGAGAGAGACCTATGAGGCATTTGGCTTCAAATTCAAAAAGAAGGGGTGGTTTAGAATTGATGTATCACTGCCACCAGGATGACTGCGTGTCGGGTAAGCGCTGCGGCACGTCTGTTCTCGGGATGTAAAGATGAGGCAGCCGTTGTTGGGCTGGAGTTGGCTCTTCAGTGAATGGTCCAGTCCACAGCGGGTTCAAGGTGAATACCTTGGCATCCAGAGAGGACACCGTTTACATAAAAGGGCTGGGAGCTGTTAAACCTGTAGGATCTCTTTCCTCTGTCTTCAGGGAGTAGTTTAGTGATGGAACGGGAGGCACGGACTCAAGTCAGGCAGGCTTAGCTGGATGGGAACCCTTCTTTCTGCCCCTTTCAGGTTGTGTGACTCCCAGTCTTAGCTTCAGCGAGCCTCAGTTTCTCCGCCTGTAAAACGTGGTGAATAAAACCTGCTCCCAGAGCGGCCGAGAGAATAAGGAGAAATGCACGATGCATAGCTCACGCTGGCTGCAGTGTGAGGAGTGGGAGGAAATGTGAAGAGGGCAGGGGTCTCCCATCGTCTAGCTTCAGGAGGGCCCAAGGGCTGATTTGCAGGCCTCTGGGATGGAGAACACCACCAAGCCCGCGAGGAAGAGAGGCTCTGAGCAGCTGGGAGAGGGCAGAGGGACCGAAGGGGCAAAGCGAGAAAGAGGCCATCCGACGGTGTCTCTGTACCCACACAGCATTCTGTCAGTTACCTGGCTGGGATGCCTCACAGCTTCATAAATAATCACAGGGCACTGAATCATAGAGAATCATAGAGAATGGCTTCTTTGTGCTAATTTTATTTCCCAGGACAGCCCAGCTTGACTCTCCATCTGTTTTCAGCGGGACCCTGATTTCTACTTAATTTCTCAGTTGGATGCTAGAGGCAGAGAGAGGTTAAGTGATTTGCCCACAACACCTCGGCCTGGTTACTTTTTACAGGGTGATGTCCTGGTGGCTGCGTCAGGGCCTCCTCCACAGTAATCCTTTAGTGAGGTTCAGGGGAAGCTGTGAGGTCTGGGGCCAGACCAGCTTGGTATGGCAGTCCCTGCTGAATAAAAAGCCCAGCTGTTCATGCTCTCCAAGTCTCAGTAACTGCACGAACGGCACCTAGCCTGCCAGACCCTCGAAAGGCACATAGCGAATGTGTGTTCGTCCTCAGAAAAGCTGGGCGCAATACAGGGGCTCGACATGAAGTGTGTTGCTTTCGTTGTCGCCATACAGACCCTTACAATCGGCAAACTCTTTCAAATTCCTTATCTTGGTGGTTTCTTTATAGACTTGATTTCACAGACCAGTAAGATTCCAAAAAACAAGTTGTCAACAGTAGAGAGTTGACAATTTTATTTTGCTGAGATCGTTAAAGAAAAACTACTACCTATGGGCACCATACTTTCGTAAGAGAAGGGCTCTTTTAACACACACAGAACAGAAATGATATAATATTAGAATAAAGTCTTTTAAAATTGGGTGCAATGTGATTTGTGAAACATTCGCTATGTTATTATTTTTCTCATTCCTTCACAGGTTGGTGAAACCTTGGCCGAAAACTGACTCCGTACACCTGCACTTGGGAACCCCTGCCCGAGTTCCTTTGACCTCAAGACAACAAACGAGGAGGACGAGGAAAGGACTGCAGCATTATTTCCATTTTACAGGTGACCAAACTGAGTCAAGGAGAGGAGAAGTAACTTCCGATGTTTCTTGGCGCTCTAAGCTCTGTTCTATTACCACCATCATTTGCACCACCAGACTCCTTAGTGGGGTGTTTCCTGAGTGCCAGACACTGTCCTAAGCCCCTCACAAGCATCACCTCATCTTACCCTCCCGGCAGCCCCGGGACTGAGGGGGCCGCTATCCCCACTTGGGTGCCGCGTAACGTGTGGGTAGAAAGGTGAAGTAGCTTGTCCAAGGTCACACAGCGAGTACGTGGCAACGCCAGGATTCAGACCCAAGTTTACACAGCTCCAAAGCTGCGGCGTTTTACAGCTTATCTCTTCCCAAGGTCACCCGCTGGGAGGAGGACAGGTTGGCTCCCAATCCCAAGCCTTCTGACTCTTGGCCCCCTGTTCTTCCCCCACACGGAAGGTCTGAGGAGCCTGCAGAAGGCAGAGGTCTCTGCCTCTCCCTGCCGTTCCCATCTGTCCCGATACACTGCCGCTGGGCTCCATTGCCTTTGACAGCGGGAACCGGGGCTGGGAGGCAGAAGCTGACTGAAGAATCCAGAGTAATCGCCTCTGACATTGGCTGTCAGGTTCCGTTATCAGCAGTGAACCGAGGGCTCGTGCCTCTTCTTCCCAGGAAGCGTTCAGCCAGGCAAGGCAAAGATGCTCTTAGCGTACGGCTACTCTTCACGGACTGAGACTCTACAGACCCTGGGGAGGTGGAGCTCTCCAGGGCTACTCGATGGAATCTGTTTCGTGATCCAGATGAGGAGTGAAAACTGCACCCGTGTGCTCCGGATGGATGGGAAGTTCCCATCTGGTAAGTAAAGAATGAAGTATGGAGAGCTAGTTAGATACAATAGCTCCCTGAGAGCCAGGCAGGGCCAGTCTCTGCCCTTCACTCCACACCAGACGCCCCCATGCGGGCCTCCCACAGCTCCAGGGTGAGGGGCCACAGGCGAGGGGTGCCCACCAGGAGCCCCCGTGCCCCCTTCTAGAGCATGCTCCTGTACAAGGGACCAGAGAATCCCCGTTCCTCCAGCCTGGAGCCAACTCCAGGGCCTGAACTGGCCTCTTCCCCAACCTGCAGAGGTCAGGGTGTGGCCCAGACGTGACGTCTGTCTGCAGGTGGAACATTGTGTCCCTTACGCCACGTCCCCCCCCCACCCCACCGCACAGAGTCAGGGGCGCACACCCTCCCACTCCCAGCCCTTCCTTACCAGTGCCAGCAGAATGGAGATTCAGCCTCTAAATGAACTTGACAGAATGGATTTTGAGCTGAGGGTTCCTAGGCTCAGTGGCGGGTGGGGGGGACACATGGGCTGAAAACGAGGCGTCAGTGAGATGTGTGCAATGACCTTGAGATCCTACCCCTTCCCACAGCCAGGCATACGCCACCCAGCAAGGAGCCAGACTGCCTCTCAGGAGAAACCGAACAGATGCCAAGAACAGATCTCGAGGAACTGGCACCTGGGGGTGCTTCAGTGAAGGGGCTGGCCTGTCCTCTGATCATGCACGCTACAGCGACATTCTCCAGGCAATAAGCTAGGGTTATAATCGTTCACCTAAAAATGCCCCCGACTCTCTCGCCCTCCTCCCGCCATTGCACTCACAACCACACACTGCTACGCCATCTTTGCAGCCCTCAGAGTTCTCCTGGGGAGCTTGTTATCCTTCTCAGCAGGAGGACAACCGTGTGCTTTGTCCACTTCCTCAAACTCGATCCCTTTCGCCCGATGACCTCATCTCATTTGTCTTTAATATAATAGCAGCCAACAAGAGAGAAGCCCTTGCATCTGCCCGCAACCCTGCAACGCCAGAGCCGTGCCTGCACCTGTGCCAGCTTCCTCCCCCTGCTGTGCTGGACACGGCGCCCTTCCTCCTGCCACAGGCCCTCTTCTCCTCACCATCGCCTCTGCTCTTGAATGTTGCTCCTACAGAGCTCTCCTCTCTCAGCGCATCCTCAGCTCTCCCTGTCTGCTCAGTCATCACTTCCACGCGCGGTCCCCCACCTTTAAACGCCGTTCGTTTCCGCTCCCATCCCTGTCCCGCTACTGCTCCATCTCTGTTCCTCCTCACAGCACATCTTATTGAAAGCGCTGGCCCTCCTCACCGTGCGCCTTTTCTCCCCACCCATCCACTCTTTGAAACTTATTTAAAGTCTCTCTCAGGTTATTCTCTCCTCCGTTATGGCCGCTGATATTCCAAAATGGAGGTCCGTTTTGATACATCGTTGTCTGGTTTTGATGGTTTTAACGGTAACCCCATCGTCAGCAGGGGTTGTTGTCTGGGACCAGCCCACGTGCCTTGGCTTATGAAGAAGTCTCCCCAGGGCGGTTCTGTGCTCGCCTCTGCGAGGGCCATTGGGTTTCTCTGGCTCTGAACTGGGTTTGATATTCATTTCTTGGTCCTGGGTTTCTGCATGCCATGGCCACGTGTGTGGTGTGGCGCAAGCTTGGTTTTCCAATTTCTTTCATGTCTCTTTCCCAGCAGACCATCAGCTTCCTCACTATCAACCCAGACGGTGAGTCCAGTTTTTCCAGTCCGTTTCAGGGACAGAGGGCTCTTCACATACCAGTAAGCAGAGTCCAGGAGAGACGGTTTTTCCTTTAAGATTTGACAGTAACAGGAGTGACCCTTAGAGCATGGGATTATGTGCCGAAAAATTCTGAATTGCACTGATCAATTTTTCCAGTAAAATATAGTGGCAGAGTAGAAAGAAAGAAACCAAATATATCAGATGTTACACTAAATATAGTTTTTAAATTAAGCTAGGGACTTCCCTGATGGCACAGGGGTTAAGAATCCACCTGCCAATGCAGGGGATCCCTGATCCAGGAAGATCCCACATGCTGTGGAGTGACTAAGCCTGTGAGCCACAACTACTGAGCCTGTGCTCTAGAACCCATGAACCACAACTACTGAGCCTGCACGCCTGGAGCCCGCGCTCCGCAGCAAGAGAAGCCACCGCACCGAGAAGCCCACGCACCACAACAAAGAGTAGAGAAAGCCACAAATAGAAAAAGCCCATGTGCAGCAACAAAGCCCCCCCCCCCAAATTAAGCTAATTTTATAATTAAAAAGAAATACTTATTTAATTTCTGATTAGTCTTTCTTCCTCTCTCCCCCTCCCTTCCTGTCCCCCTTTCTTCCTTCCTTCTTATTTTCCTTCCTTCTATTTTCCCTTCTCTTCTCTTCTCTTCTCTTCTCTTCTCTTCTCTTCTCTTCTTTCTCTTCTCCTCTCCTCTCCTCTCCTCTCCTCTCCTCTCCTCTCTTCTCTTTCTCTTCTCTTCTCCTCTTCTCTCTCTGTCTTTCCTCTTCCTCAGGCTTAGTGGTAAACTATCTTGATTAATGTTATTTTTCTCTGACAAACCCCTGCTTTTCTAAAAGCTTGAGGGCATATTTATAATTCACGTAAATCAGTATCTTTAATCATTTGACTTTTTCCTACATCTCCTTCCTCCCTTCCCTCCCTTTCTTTTAACGCAGAATAACCCCCAAAACAAATGAACAAGCCAAGGACTCCATTTATTCATTTATTTTAAGACGGGAAACAAGCACTGATTATGACACCCTCCTGTGTCCCTCTTCACACACCCCATTAGTGCGGGGTGCGGTGGGGTGGGGGTGGGGGACTTTGTCTCCTTGGTTTCCCGCACAGTACACACGTTAAGGGCCTCAGGAGATGGACGTGCCCTGAGTTTTCTCAAGGGTGAACTTCCCATAGAGTAATCAGTTTGCGCGTGGAGCATCTCTCCACCCGTGCCTGGTTCAGACCTCCCTGCACGGTACTCCTCCGCCGCCGAGGGAGCCGGCGCGCTGCCTTGCTGGGGACCGGGCTACATTCTCCTACTCCCAGTGCTGCCTGAACAAGCTCCATTTCCTCCAACCACGGGCCCCACCCCCCACCCCCCACCATTTAATTTATTTCTCTTCAGGAAATAACCCCTGCTTCCCTCTTCATCAGTGTGTCATGGCTTTTTCCCCAGGGATGAAGTAGGAGTCCTGATAAAAGGAGGGAAGGGACAGAGAATCCTTGACTCCTTTAAAGCCTCTCCTGAAAGGCCATGAGAAGGCAAGGTCTTCCTTGGGGAGCTGGGTTATGGAAACTACGGTGGGAATTTCTCATCCAGCAGGTGTAAGTCTTCCAAGGACACACCCCTAGGTGTGTGGGAAGTGGACACTGCCACCTCCTTAGTCTCAGGCAGAGCACTGCTCTTTTTAAACCAAAGGTTATGGACATGACCTCTACGGCCAACTGTCCTACCTTCTGGTTTTATCCCTGGGAGCTCTGATGCCCGAGAGGGAACGTGACCGCAGAGTTAGGCCGTGACAGAGGCACCGCCTCTCCCAACTCCTCTCTCCTGTCTAATTTGCATTACTCCTGGATTCCTGACCCGAGACCCCCCAGAACATCTTGTCCCCCCACATCTCACAGAATGTGTGGAAACAAAATGTGTCTTTGTTTGCTTGGTTTGCACGCACGCCTGCCTCCATCTCCCGCGGAAAGTCTTTTAGGAAGGGGTGGGAGGACGGGTTACAAAATCAAACAAGCCATGACCAGGTATTACAGCTCCCAGAGTCTGGTAATCCTCAACCGACGTGTCCTGTGATGCAAGAGAAGGATGTACGAAATCAGAACTTATGCGGGTGGGGACTGGAGATGAGATCATGTTTCACCAAACACCATTTTAAGGAACGCATTCAAAAAACTTGGTTTACAAACAGATTAAATGAAGGGAAGTAGTTATTTATATTACCCGTCTTACCTAAGAAAGCCTTTAAAAATGGACACAGCCAGGCTTCCACTTACCAGCTTGTTACATAACGTCTGTAAGTCCTGCATTCCTCCTTAGTAAAATAAAGCTCTTTATAGCTTCCTCACGTGGTCAAAGCCAGGACGTTGGGTTGTAACTCAGCAATGGTGAGGGGTCCTGGTCACTTTTGGTGAGCTAAGGTCATGGGCCAGACAGAGACAGGATCCCTCACCAGGGGAAGACAGCGCAGACTGTGCAGCCTTGAGAGGCTTGGACAGTCTTGGGTGATTCCTGTCCAGACAACACAAAGGAGACCCACGGAAGAGATAGAGGGCTGGACCAAGTTTCCGCTCTGCCCCTGCAGGACTGATCACAAAGGGCGGATTAACAGCCGTCCCTGTGGGATCTCCCAGCACGGGGAACTCGCCTCCCAAAGCAGCCCGCCTGCACCGTGAGTCCTGCTTTCAGTGACTTGAAACACGCCACCTTCTCCCCCACTGGACTCTGAGGGAGGAAGCCTGCCCCTCGTCCACAGTTAGGATGGCCATTCAGATATTTGAAGGCAGTTCCCATGCCTCCCCTTCGTCTTCTCTGTTGCAGGATCCCTCTTCCTCCAGCCGCTCCTGATGTAACCTCATTTCAAACATGAATGAACTGGGAGCTGGGTGTTCGCCCACCTGGCCTATGTAAGGAATCTGGTGAACCTGCTGCTTTTAACAAGCACCCATCTCGAGTGAGTGGTGATGACATCATCGTCAGGAAGCATGGGCCCCTGTCGAGATGTTCCTGTCTACAGGCCCTGCGTCCCCAGTCTGAGGCCGCAGCTGTGGGATGTAGCACGTGTCACGAGGGCCTGTGTTCGGACAGATTATCCCCGCACATTCCAGACAGGAAGTGAAGGAGGAACTAGAAAGATCTTGCGTTTCTACCCCTTCCTTCTTTTCTTCCTCCCTCCTTCCTTCCATCCACTGTAGTCGCTCTGAACGCCCCCAGCTCCTTTCTGAGACTGGCCAGGCTCCCTGTCCTTGCTTCCTCAGACAGGCCCTGGGCCTTCATCTTGTTTTCCTCTCTCTGGACGGCTGCCACGCCACTGTATCCCTGGGATTCTGTCCTCCTCCAGCCTGGCTCCCGCCCCCCCCCCACCATTTTTATCCACTTGCCTCCATGCACACACACAGGCTCTGAGGCCCAAAGGATGTAACTGCTCAGGAAACCATCGGCGCGGGAACAATAGAGTCAATGATTATGTACTCTCTTTGTACGTGACAGATCGGAACTGGACGGAGCACGGGATTATTTTGAAATGTATAGAAATATCAGATCGCCGTGTTGTAAAAAAAAAAAATGCCAGGAAGATCCCACACAGTCCTAGGAACATCTGTTCCCAGATGCCCTTCTGAGACAGGAAACGATAACCGCATTGGGCTTCCATCCTCTCACTCCAAGCGGGGAGAATCCTCCCTGGTTACTCAAACAGACAGGGTTAGAGGCAGGAAAATGGCAGCCTGGGGCCTGGGAACAGCTGTACTGCAGGGTGGCCAGTGCGTGGCAGGGCTTGTATCTGTGGCCACGAGAAACAGGGGGTAGGATGGAGGGAGGGACTCAGACGACCTCAGTAGCACCCATGCCTCTTGAGCCCGTGGCCCTAACTCGCTCATACATTCTGCCTCACACGGACCTGGCTCAGGTTTACATATTTTACACGCCGTTGTACAGTGTGTGTGCGTGTGAGATGGGCAGGGAGGGGCGGGGTGGGGGTGGGGGTGGTTTGGGGGGAGCGTGGTGTGGGGGGCTGGTTATCAAAGACATAGACATGGCTGCTCTTCGCTGTTCCTCACAGACAAGAGGGGCACTGTCTCTTTTGTCAACCAAGGTCCTCACACAAAGTTAAAAAAAAAATCCATTCTCCCATGATAGCAGGTCATCCATGTGTTTACTATTTTTGTCTGGAGTTAAGCTTTCTGGCATAAAGAGGGCAGTTTGTGTATTTAAAAAAAAAAAAAAAAACCTTTGAATAAATTTTTAAAAATATACTGACTTTGGATTAAAGAATTTTTTTGCACTATGCCCTAATATTTGTTAGCAGAAACAAGAATTAGTGTTGGACGCTTGAAAATGTTAGCATGCCTGCCTTTCTGGGCATCCTTTTACAGCTCTTATAAACTAGGAAATAAAACTGCAAGTTGAAACGGAGTCACGGCTTCTGCCATGTGCTTCTTGAGCGAACTGGGAACGCGGATGCGTGCTGGAAAGACACCTCTTCCTGTTATCCTCCCAGAAGCCATTTACTGCTGAAAGAAAAAGTGAGCCTCATGGAGCATAGATTCCATAGTGTGATGGCAAACATCCTTCCTTTGAACCATATGTCAGAAGCGTTCACATTCCAGAAGTCGAAAATGACCTGCGATGTTTCCTAAACAAGAGCAGATGTATCCAGGAAACACGGATGGGCCGAGCCCTGTGTCTGCGGAGGGCTGCTTTCCAGCACGTGGGAGTGTGTCACAGAGAGCAGCCCAGCCGTCCCGCGGGGAGGTCACGGCAGACGCTCGTGCCCGGCGTGGGCGTGTGTGCCTGCCCTGCAGGGAACAGGCACGACTAGACGTATGTATGTAACATACACGTGTATGTACTGATGTCAGTGCTCTGTGTTTATGTGTGGGGGGGAATGCATTTACACAACAAATGTGCATTAAGGACCTACCATATGTTATTACCAAGCACGTCAGGCAGACGTTGAGTCCCTGCTTTCAAGGCGTTCCCAGCCTGTTTAACAGTCGATGAAAACTATTCTGGGGTCAAGGAGTGGGCAGGAGAGGGTGGGAGTGATCTGCATCAAGGCAGAGCCTGGCACTTCCAGCTAGAGCAGCGGGGAGAAGGCACAAAGCGGACCACGAGGAAGCAGGGCTGCAGGCAGACCGTGGGGAGGACGGAGGCAGACCGCGGGGAGGACGGAGGCAGACCGTGGGCGGGATGGAGGCAGACCGTGGGCGGGATGGAGGCAGACCGTGGGTGGGATGGAGGCAGACGGTGGGGGGCATGGAGGCAGACCGCGGGCAGGACGGAGGCAGACCGCGGGCAGGACGGAGGCAGACCGCGGGGAGGACGGAGGCAGACCGCGGGCAGGACGGAGGCAGACCGCGGGGAGGACGGAGGCAGACCGCGGGGAGGACGGAGGCAGACCGCGGGCAGGACGGAGGCAGACCGCGGGCAGGACGGAGGCAGACCGCGGGCAGGACGGAGGCAGACCGCGGGGAGGACGGAGGCAGACCGCGGGCAAGACGGAGGCAGACCGCGGGGAGGATGGAGGCAGACCGCGGGTGGGACGGAGGCAGACCGTGGGGAGGACGGAGGCAGACCGCGGGGAGGAAGGAGGCAGACCGCGGGCAGGACGGAGGCAGCAGCGTCTGCCCCCCTGTCCATACACATTGTGGGGCAGGAACAGGTGCCGGGCTCTTTGGAGGCAGGTAACGACCCCGACGGGGGCAGCATCCCTCCTGCTAGGGCTCTTCTCTCCACCGGGCCCTCAGCGTCCTCAGAACCGCCCTCGGTTAACTGTCCCCTCTCATTCAGGAAGCTGTCAGCGTGCCCCCGGCCTCCTTTCCCCTGGGACCCTCCTAACCCCTTTCCTCAAATCCGTCTTACGGTGCCTCCTCCACCTGTTTCCAACGATGCTCTAGGCTTTCCCTCAGAGCCACGTCTCTTAACCACGTCGCCCACGTCTCTCCTCTCTCCCTGAGACTGGTCCGATCTGGCTCTGCAGCCCCCTCCCCAGGTCAGCCCCTGCACGGGCGCTCCAGCCCTCACGCTGCCCGGCCTTTGGCGCGTCTGACGGATGCCCCAGGGGCCGCCTTCCTAGTGCCCCGCCTCCTTGGTTTGGCGAGCTAACGCGCTCCCTCGAGGCCTCCTCCTTGGAGGCCAGGCTGCCTCTGGGCTCTCCGCCCTCCCCGGCCCCCACGTACAGCATGGGCCTGTCCATCTGCCGTCTGTCCAGGCTCCATCAGCACAGCTCCACGGCCGTGTCTCCCAGCCCTGGCGACTCATCACAAGGAGCACCTGGGAACTTTTAGGATCTGCTGCTGCCAGGGCCCATTCTGCAGTAACTGAGTCAGAATTTCTGGAAATGGGGCCCAGATACCAATATCTTTTCTTTCAAGCCACCCGACTGGTTTCGGTGAGCGTGAGCGCTGAGACCCCTGCTCTACAGGCTTTATCGGCTCCCTAGCCCCTTCCAAGCCGATATGTCCAAACCTGGTTTCTCCTCTGAGCTCCCAGTTATATATCTGATTTCCCGCTTATTGTGGCTACTTGGGTATCCAAGCGGCTCCTTATCATAAGGGGTTCAAAACAAGCCTGCCTTTCCCCCCACCTGCTCCTCCTCCGTGTCCCCCGCTCCCTGAAAGGCACCAGCCTGCCCCCAGTCACCAAGACTGACCCTGGTTTGACCTTACACTCTCCTTTTCTCTTGTCCCCACACACCCAATGGGTCACTAAGCTCCGTGACTAATGTTTAGCCTACCTTCTCATTACTTTTACGTCCTTCTAGAACTGGATCCTGTTTTCACCCTTTCTGACTCCACCTACCTCTGTCCAGGCCCCCATCCTGTCTCACCTGCTCTCCTTCAACAACCTCCACCTGGCCTCCTTGTCCCCAGCCTCACTGCCCTCCAGTCCACACACAGACAGCACAGGGATGCTTCTGAAACCCACATGTGCGTATGCCGCCTTCTGCTCAAAACTTCCAGTGACTCCCACTGCCCTCCGGGCAGCTCCTGCGCCTCCTCTCTGACCCTGCTGACGGTCAGCCTCACGGCCCCTGCCTCCCGCCTGCACCCGCTCGGACCTGCCTTCCCTTCCCACAGGCTCCCGGCTCCCCCGCGCCCCCGGCTTGCCACGGGAGGCTCCCACAGTCTGCACCGCTCTTCTGTTTTCCACTCAGCCTTCAGCTGCCCAAAGGGATGACCTTCCTGAAGCCTCTTATGACATCTCCCACCACCCTGTGCCCACCGTGCACTGTCACTGTCGCCTCCCCCGGGGCAGGGATGCCGTCATTTATCTGTGAGCCTAGCACAGGAAGGGCCTGGCCTGGGTGCTCAGGAAATGTTTGTCAAATGAATGAATGAAGGAATGAATGGTAAGGAGTCTGACTCCAGGGGAGGTGGGTGTGGGGAGGTGGTGGAAGGAGACAGAGGACAGGCAGGGACCCTCACCACTACACTAAGGAGGAGGGAGACAGAAGGAAACACCGAGCCCATGTCACACTATCCAAGCTCATCCTGCCTTCAGACACCCGAGGATTTGTTTTGTATTCTGTAGCCTAACAGAGCTGTTACAAGAGCACAGATATTCCTTTATTTTCCTAACCCATGAAATGGGAGGATAACATCCATTTAGCATGAAAGCCATGAGAATCAGAGAAGGTAATGGATGTGAATGTGCTTTGAAAATCATAAACGACTCTCCAAACACGCGGGAGGACCATCCAGTGGCCTCGCTTGGCAGCAGCCTCTGTGCCAGCAGTCCAGAGAGTGTCCCGCATGGAGAGGCGGCACCCAGCTGAAGGAACGGTGCCCTGCCTGCCTGGCGGGGACCCACAGAGGGACAAGGCGGTACTTGCAGTGTGGCCTTGCACAGTGAGCCGTTCCTGTGTTCAGAGAGGAGGATGTGGGGGTTTCAGTTCACCTCCTTAACGGACACCAGGGCCCACCTGGCCATAAGCTAGGCGCCTTTGCGTGCATGCAGTGAGGAGTTCTCTCTCCCCCTGTGGTTAGCAGCCTGCAGGGCCTTAAAAATAGCGCCGGGAAGGCAGTTTTGGTTCATCACCCCGAGGCGTGGCTGGAGCCCGCAGCCTCCTGTGACGCAGGAACACTGCTTTGGCTCTGTGTGCAAGTGATCCAGACAGCCGGCTTTGGACTTTGAGGGTGTAAAAATAAAAACAAGGTGTGGGAAGCTGGCTTCCAGCCCAGAGATGCCCCACCCCCACAACATCTGAATAATTGCTCATGAGAAAATTTAATCTGAGCCTCGGTTCTCTGGAGATTACACAAATCACAGGTCTGCCTGGAGGCTTTCAGGCCAGTGGGTAGGACAAAGAGCAGAATGACCCCAGTTTACAGATCAGAAACTGAGGTTGTGAGAGGTTTACCTACTCAGAATCTCCAAATCATGGGTGGCAGGACCACATTTGGATCCACACCACACTGTTTCGTATTTCAACCATCTTTCATGATCCTTAAATCTTACACCTCAATCAAAATGCACAAAAATACACACTTCACTTAACAAAGATTAACCTTCTTTTTGCATCCCGCCCCCTCCCCCTTTATATTTCTATTTAATGGCAGAAAAAAAGGGAAACAGTAGAGATGCAGAAGGAGAGCCTCTAGCCCGTGATTTCTCAGGCAACTTCCCCAGTTCCTTCATCTTTTTAAATGCAAGAGCTCTGGACCATCTTTGTAACTCTTACAAGGTAACTAAACCAACTTGACAAAACGCCAGTCTTATTTTAGGGCCTTATCTTACCTAGATGTCATTCATGCCTTTCAGCCACTCCAGTGACCAAAGGGACAGAGGAGAGACCGTCTTCTCTGCAAGTTGCTGTAATCCCCCAGCACACAGCTGAAGACCTGGTCCCCTCACTAACTACTTACAGTGCACTGCAGGCAGCCTCTTGGACCCTGAGTCCACTTCCCTCGCAAGGTCATTTTTTAGGGCCAAATGCAGTGATGTGTGTGGAAGCAGTTCTTTTTTTAAGTTGCAAAAGGCTTTATGAAATACAAAAGTATTATTTTATTCATTATTCTGATTTGCCAGTGGTTCCCAACCTTTCCAAACATAGGTCTGGTTTTTTTTTTTAAGTTAAAAAAGAACTCCCTGAATCCTGACTATTAAGCATCTAGTACACTTGGCCTTGAGCAAGGTGCTAGGAGTACAGCTGCAAACCAGACAGAGTGGCCTTTTCTGGAGCTGGCACTCCTGTTACTGGGAGTCTTGCTTGTCTCTTGTAGCATCCACTGAGTGAGGAAAGCACAAACACCTGGCATGAATTGAGAGCTACCTTTTAAAGGAATGTTATTTCACTAGTCACAATGGCCGCTCCGCTGTACATTTGGAAAACTATGTTTACTTACAAGACATAGTCCTCACTTAGTCAGAGACAATACTTGATTCATAAATGGATTGCGGACGCCTTGCAATAATTTTAAGCCTTCCACCCACTTTCCTCTACTGCAGCCCAGGATTCCGTGGCCCCGGGCCCTGAGCTCTGGAGGGTTATACCAACCTTCTAGATACTTTATGCTTGTTCATGGAATCTGACACCTTTCCAGCTCTGCTAAGCTCTGACGATTCACCCCCAATCTTTGGAATTCAACAAATATTCCAGCTCTGCAGAGAAAAGACGGTGGAGTCTTCAGGGTGAAGCCTCAGGTTGCCAATTAGGAGCAATTAAAGGCCAGGGCTCCTCCGTCCCAGGGAGAAGTCAGCACGAGGTGTTGACAACTGGGCTTTCAAGACTAAGTCCCATTGCGACCACAGCAGCCCTTGTTTCTCATTTTGTCCTTCATGCTATTTATAGATTTTTAAGAGGGTCCTTCTGGACATGATAGTCTTCTGACGTCCCTTAGAGGTAACACATCCCTCAGAGGAATAAGTAATTCTTAAACAAAACAGGTATGAATCAGCACCATGGGCCACAAAAGGTTGATGATGACCTCTGAGGTTTGGATTCCAGGGTTTTATATGGAGGAAAACTGAAGTTCTGTGCTGAGAGAAGTGACTTGCCCGAGTCAACAAGGAGCTCAGAAAGCGTGACTTCCTGCCTAGAGTTTTTCTCACTGTGTCACCTGCTTTATCCAGATCACCCCTGACACCAAGGCCTAGGATGTATCTATCCCAGCAAATCTATTTAGGAATAAATTAATTCACAATCACTTACTGAGCTCTTCCTACTATATACTGGGAAGCGTGCCGGCCACGGGGGATACAGTGCTGAATAGGAGAGAATCCAGGTCTCAAGGGTCTTACGTTCTGGTAAGGGGAGCAGACGACGAAGCAGGCAATACGCATACACTATGGTAACAGCCTGCCAGAAGGGTACCCGGAGACTCTGGGCCTCCTGGTCCAGCTGCTGGGAAAGAGGTGGTGGGGGTGGAGGGAGTGTCCTGCATTGGTACCTTCAGGTGATGTCTGAACAGGGTCTTCGAGATGGACTGGGCACTAGGGAGGGCAGGGCTGGGAGCTCCAGGCAGTAGCACGGCACGTTCGAAAGCCGGAAGCAAGCGCAAGCATGGGATGCCCGTGGTTGGAGCAGGAGCACAAGGGAGCAAGTGTTACGGGACAAAGATGAGGCTGGAGGTCAACAGGAGTCGCGATGGGAGGATTCGCGGGTAAAGAGGCTTGGCTTCAATCCTGAGGTCTACGGAAGCCACGGAGGCGCAGCAGGGACCTGGTGTGATCTGTGGCTTAAGTACGGTTCTGCGTGCCGTGTGGAGAATGAATGAAAGGGGAACCCGAGGGGAGTCAGGACGGCTGGCTGGGGAGCCACGCAGTGTCCAGACAGGGGGTGGCCGGGGGTGGAGAGAAGTGGATGTAACCAAGAGATATTTAGGGGGAAGAGTCAAAATGCCTTGATGAGTTATTGAAAGTCCATGTGCACAAGAGAAGCCCCATAACTCCTTGCAAATAACATTTAAAATCCTTCACGTGGTAACAGTTTCTTGGTTGCCGTAGAAGTCTAACAGAGAAAAATGGGCAAACCATCTCATAGTGGGTTCTGGCTGCACCGGACAACCTGGTCTCACTCCCTCCAGGCCTTGGAGCGTTGGGGCTTTGCATGCCTGAGCATCTACATAAATAATTTCCCTCCCAAACTACTCATCAGGAGGTCTTTTTATGGAGATAGCTAGTAACGAGATTGCAGCAAACTGGGGAGCACTCTCAGATAGATATGTACAGAGAGAGAGCCATGCATATATAAACACAAATTTCATATAGATATAGATGTCTGCAGGTGTACATGTACATAATATATATAATATATTTATACATATAAATTTTCAGGAATTTATATGCAAGACCCCTTGCACAGGACAGCTCCTAAGAATGGGTTTCAGGAGCTTCCCATCCTGAAAAACTCCTGTGGCGGCCTGCAGGACAAGCCTGCTGCTAAATCCACGTTTCAACCCTCCATGGGAGGGCGGGTGGGGAGAGAGGAGGAGGGGCCGGGCAGCCAGTTCCAGCGGAGCCAGAAAAAACAAATAATGTAGCAAGATATCTATAAATCAGCGCAGGGTGTTTCTGCGATAGGTGAACATATTGTAAACAGATGATAAGAAGCTGACAGAGCTGAGGTTAAGGATCCCTAACGGCACCCACCCGATAGGCCACTTAACGGAGAGCGGGCTGGTCTTCGCAGCAGGAAATCCCTGGGCAGCACCGCACATGCGCGGGACTCTGCCTACGTCTCACTCAGCGTGAATGAATGGAAAATGAATAATTGCTTAATAGAGCCAATACTCCACATGCACAAGTCTGATACGGTCAAATACTGACTTTGATCTCATGGAACCTGTGAAAGAAGGGTCCCTGCAGGGGCAGGTGCAAGCTGGAATTCCCTCGGCAGGGCAGGTGTGCTGGAAAGTCCCTGGGTGCTGAAGGGGTTGGTCCATGAGCTGCTGAGGTGCCTTCCAAGCTTCTGCAGCCTGGGATTCTGGACAAGCAATCCAAGAAGAGCTGAAGGAATCCCAGGCTCCCTGCATCCCTGGATCCTGTAAGGAAACTTCTTGAAATGAATGCCTTTTGGGCACCCCGGGCTCCTAACAGGACACCAACGAAAGTGCAGTGCAGGCCCTCCCACACACACCGAGGGCGACAGTGTGTCTGATGGTGGCTGTGGGTGAGGAAGAGTCTCGTGTGTGTGTGTGTGTGTGTGTGTGTGTGTGTATGTGTGTGTGTGTGTGTGTGTTTGCAGGGTTGAGACTCTGTGATTTATGAATGTATTAAAGTAAGAATTCTATGTCTTTTTGAGTTTTGATTTAAATTTCCTTTCTTGAGATCTTCTTTCGGAAACAGTAGCCATCATTTAAGGGCGTTCAGCGGCACCCTTTCCCACAACAAAAGACATCTGACTAGCCCTAGGGCTGTTTTTTTTTAGCTCTTTATTGAAATATGATTGCTTTACACTCTTGTAGCAGTTTTTGAGGTACACCAAAGTGAATCAGCTGTATTTTTACATATATCCGCATATTCCCTCCCTCCCACGATGCTCCCTCACCCTCCCTGTCCTGGCCCTCTAAGGCATCACCCATCATTGAGTTGATCTCCCTCTGTTATACAGCAACTTCCCACCAGCTATCTATTTTACAGTTGGTAGTGTATATATGTCTGTGCTACTCTCTCACTTCGTCCCAGCTTCCCCTTCGCCCCCCTGCTCCCCCAAACCCATGTCCTCAAGTCATTCTCTGCACCTGCATTTCCACTCTTGCCCTGTCACTGGGTTCATTAGTACCATTTGTTTTTTTTAGATTCCGTATATACGAGCTGGCATACGGTATTTGTTTTTCTCTTTCTGGCTTACTTCACTCTGTATGACAGACACTAGGTCTATCCACCTCATTACATTTAGCTCCATTTCATTCCTTTTTATGGCTGAGTAATATTCCATTGTATACATGTGCCGCATCTTCTTTATCCATTCATCTGTTGATGGGCATTTAGGTTGCTTCCGTGCCTTGGCTATTGTAAACAGTGCTGCAATGAATATTGAGGTGCATGTATCCTTTCAAACCATGGTTTTCTACAGATATATGCCCAGGAGTGGGATTGCTGGATCATATGATAGTCCTATTTTTAGTTTTTTAAGGAAACTCCATACTGTTCTCCACAGTAGAGAACTGTACCCATTGACATTCCCACCAACAGTGCTGGAGGGTTCGCTTTTCTCCACACCCTCTCCAGCATTTATTATGTGTAGATTTTTCAATGATGGCCATTCTGACGGGTATGAGGTGACACTTCGTTGTAGTTTTAGACAGGTATTTTGTTTGTTCTTTTTTAAATTAATTGTTATTGGAGTATAGTTGCTTTACAGTAAAAAGAATCAGCTATACACATACATATATCCCCTCTTCTTTGGATTTCCTTCCCATGTAAGTCACCACAGTGCATTAAGTAGAGTTCCTATGCTATACAGGAAGTTCCTGTTCTCATTGCTTGTCTATTTTATACATAGTATGAATAGTATATATGTTTCAATCCCAGTCTCCCAATTCCTCCCACCCATCCCCCTTCCCTCTTGTCCATACATTTGTTCTCTATGTCTGTGTCTCTATTTCTACTTTGCAAATAAGATCATCTGTACCATTTTTCTAGATTCCTAGACAGGTATTTTGAAGACAGACTGGACAGGACTGGGGTTGTTTGGACACAGGGGTTAGGGAGAGGGCAAGATCAAAAGTGATTCCTGTACTTCAAGTTTTGGCAACTGTTCTTTATTTATTTAAATCAGAAAGAAAAGTGACATGACATAAACTTGGGGGAAATGAAGAATAGGATAATTTCAACAAGTATAAGCTGAGTGATGCTAACCCTGTACCAAACACCTCAGCAGATAAGAAAAAGTTTCACAAGGCCTGAGCTTTTCCCACCACGTCCATTGCTGGGATTATTGTCTTGCCTGTCTGGTTACCAGCCTGATAAAGTAAATAAAATTGAGCAATTGCTCATACCTCAGGAAAATAAATCATGTCCTGGACACATAATGATTAAATTAAAAATAAGATGGGTTTTTTTTTTTTTTTTTACTTTTATTTATTTATTTATTATTTTTTGGGGGGTACACCAAGTTCAATCAACTGTTTTTATACACATATCCCCGTATTCCCTCCCTTCCTTGATTCCCCCCACCTCGAGTCCCCCCCACCCTCCCCACCCCAGTCCTCTAAGGCATCTTCCATCCTCGAGTTGGACTCCCTTTGTTATACAACAACTTCCCACTGACTATCTATTTTACGCTTGGTAGTATATATATATCTGTGCTACTCTCTCGCTTCATCTTAAACTAAGATTTTTATGCATATCAGAAACCTTGGGGAAAAGATTGTCGCATAACAAAGTTTAGAAGCCCAAGTAATGGAAGAAGATACAATTAGCCAGGTAAAGAACATAAATTTCCACAACGGGAGTCTCAGGCAAACTGGGAAGGAAACCTGACAGGAGAGGAAAATGGAAAGATGATCTCAGAGACAAAAAGCATTCTCAGGACTTGAATGGGTAAGAGCAAGAGACCTGTCATCAGCAGTACCTGGGCTAAGAGACGCCTCATTGGCTCAGTCCAGAAGGAAAGGAGAAATCAGGTGACAGACCGTTATCACAGGGTAAAAGGGAGGGAATGAAAGGACAGTGAGCACACTGGCAGCAGGCATCCAAGGTGACCACGCGTCCACAGTGGTCCTGCTGCCTTCTCTTCCCAAGGGAGGGAGAGAGAGAGCCGCCTAGTCACAGGGGTCCCAAAAGGAGCTGAAGAACTCCTCTGCTGCCTGCACTGCCCACCCTACCCTCACCTTTTCTCCCCTCCTGCCCTACAGGGCCAGCCCTCAGCCAGGGCCCTCTCCCTACAGGCTGAGCCTCTCTCCCACTCCTTGACTGAAAGGCCTTCCTCTCTTCCTCTGTCATAGTCATGGTCAACAGCATTGACTAGCGTGGGGGTGCAGTTGCATGAGCAGAAATATGGCCACAGCAGCTCACAGCCCTTGAGTCACCATGGAACAAGGGCTTGCCCAGCAATTAACTGACATCAATTCCTCAAGAAAGGCTTGCATCAGAGAATTAAAACATGGAACTAATGGACAGTCTAAGTGTAAGAGGAAGCTTAGGCTAAGGACAGAAGCTGTGGGTACCTGGAGGGGCTGAGGGAACAAGAAGTCAGGAGCCTCAGTTCTCCAAACCACAAGGGAATGGATTCCACCAACCGACGTGAGCTCCGAAGTAGATTCTCCCCAGGTTGAGCCTCCAGACTAGCATACAGCCTGGCTGACACCTTGAACGCAGCCTTGTGAGACCTGACAGTTGTGATAGGTCTTGAGAAACGGGTAGCATTTCTGCAGGCCTGGAGGAGAGAGGAGGACCTTCTAAGCCAAGAGGACAGTCTGAGCAAACACAGTGCATTAGGGAAGGTCCAGGTATGTGCAGGGAACAGTGAGAAGCTGGCTGGGTGGGGGATATGAGGTGTCTAAAGAAGCAAGTTATGGTGGGCAGAAGACCTAAATAGGCATTTCTCCAAAGAAGACATACAGATGGCCAAGAGGCACATGAAAAGCCACTCAACATCACTAATTATTAGAGAAATACAAATCAAAACTACAATGAGGTATCACCTCACACCGGTTAGAAGGGGCATCATCAGAAAGTCTACAAACAGTAAATGCTGGGGAGGGTGTGGAGAAAAGGAAACGCTCTTGCACTGTTGGTGGGAATGTAAATTGATACAGCCACTATGGAGAACAGTATGGAGGTTCTTTGAAAAAACTAAAAATAGAGTTACCAGATGACCCAGCAATCGCACTGCTGGGCATATACCCAGAGAACACCATAATTCAAAAAGACACATGCACTCCAGTGTTCATTGCAGCACTATTTACAATAGCTAGGACATGGAAGCAACCTAAATGTCCATCAACAGATGAATGGATAAGGAAGATGTGGTACATATATACAATGGAATATTACTCAGCTGTAAAAAGCAATGAAACTGGGACATTTGTAGAGACATGGATGGACCTAGAGACTGTCATACAGAGTGAAGTGAGTCAGAAAGAGAAAAACAAATACCGTATATTAACGTATATATGCGGAATATAGAAAAATGGTACAAATTAACCTGTTTGCAAGTCAGAAATAGAGACACAGATGTAGAGCACAAACATATGGACACCAAGTGGGGAAAGCGGGGAGGGTTTGGGGGGGAATGAATTGGGAGATTGGGATTTCCATATATACATTACTAAAAAGAAAAAAAACACCAAATTTTACACTCTAAATATATGAAGTTTATTGTCTGTTAACTGCATCTCAATAAAAGTTCTTAAAACAAAAAAAGAAGCAAGTTATGGAATAACTCAGAGCTAGAAAGATGTTCACAGCCAGTGCAGAGCCGTGATGCCAGCTAAAGATCAGTAGGTTATGGGAGCCACTGAAGCTTTTAGAGAAGAGGGGCATGCTCAGAGCTGAGTTTTTGGAAGACTGATCAGGCAATTATCTGGGGTTAGAGCGAAGAACCAGGGGAGAGATACTGAGGGCCAGACCTGAAGGGACAGTAGTGCAGGTGGAATGTCGTAGGACAGAACTGAAATTCACACAAGCATCATTTTGAAATCATGAATCAAGGTTGGCAGAAAACAAAGCCGTGATTACATAGCAAACAAGAAGTCTCCAGTCTGCTTTGTGGTAAGACATTTGTTTTCCTTTACCAATGTCTTGGGTATCGTTGGCATCAGCTCCAGACCTGGATTAATGGTTTGTGGGATTGACTCAAATAGTGGAAAGCCCAGGAAAAGGGAGTCATGGAGAAGCACTCAGCGCTGAAGTCAGAAGACGGAGGTGGTCGTCCAGGCTTGTAGATGTGTGACTACAGCAATTACGCTCCCTCTCAGGACCTCAGTGTCTCCGATTGTAAGAGGGGACTGTCCAAGGTCCCTTCCAACTCTTACATGCGCTGCTTCCGTGAACAGGAAGGATTACGCAGGGGCCTATGTCTACACACATGTCAGGCACTAACCTGACTGCTTTTACGCATATTTAAATTCATCGATCATGGCAATGCTGCGAGGTGAGTACTTGCTACGGTCTGACCGTTTGAGTCCCCCCCAGAAAATTCATATGTTGAAATCCTAACCCCCAAGGTAATGGTATTAGGAGGTGGAGCCTCTGGGAGGGGATGAGGTCATGAAGGTGGAGCCCTCCTGACTGGGATTAGTGTTCTTATGAAACAGACCCAGAGAGCTCTTGCCCCTCTACCACTGGAAGACACAGCAAGAGGACAGCTCTCTGTGAACCAGGAAGTGAGTTTTCACCAGACACTGACTCTGCCAGCACCATGATCTTGGATGTCCCAGCCTCCAGAAACTGTGGGAAATAAAGTTTTGTTTTTATAAGCCACCCCGTTTATGAAATTCTGTTATAGTGGCCCACGCTAAGTACTGTCATCACCCCATTATGAGGATAAGAAAAGAAGGCCCAGAGAGGTAAGTATAATAGAAGGGCAGGATTCCAACCCAAGCAATGGCTTCTGAGCTCATGCCATACATGTGGTCTCTCCATGCGACATGGCAACACAGTGCTGCCCAGGGGAAATCGGGGCCTAGCAGCGGCCAGAAGACTTCTTTGCAAGTGCTTGAGAACCATGCCTGTATGCCAGCACCTCGGGGTTTCTCCTCACAGGGCCTGGACCACTCCAACAGGCAGGGTAGCGCTTGTGGTGCTGCTCGAACAGCTGTCAGGGTGTCACAGCATGGCAGGGTACAAGCCTACAGACAAGGCATTGTAGGGTCTTGTGTCCAGTCACATTGGAAATGTCACGCCCATCCCACCAAAGCTGCCAGAAAGTGAGCTGATCCGATGGGAACCAGTGTCCCCTCCCCATCCATTACCAGGTCCTGCTTGCAGCCACTGCAGTCCCTTGGTTCACATTTACCAAGCACTGGGGTTCCCAGAGCTTTAGTTAAAGACAGCAACGCCTGTCTGGAGGGTCCGTGCCATCCTGATGGCTAAAAGAAGGCTCCTGCTCGAGGTGGGAGCATGTTCATTACCTGGGTGTGTGACCCCCACCTTTTTATAGAGATTCACAGCGTACAAGGCATTCTTATGAAAATCATGTCATTTGATACTCAAAAACAACTCTACGAGCTCTACAACACATATCATGCTCGTTTCCTAGTTGAGGAAACTGAGGTTGAGAGAGATCAAATGGCTGGACTGAAAGACCAACTATCAAATATCAAAGGAACCCAAACCCTGCTCTTCTGTCTTCAAATCCAGGACTCTTCCCTTTACACCATGCATCCCAGTGGAAGATGAAAAGTCAATAGCATCTACGGTTTTTAATCACATGCAATGAACAGCCAGACAAGAAAGTTCTGTCTCTGTCACTGGCTCCCAGGCCTGGAACATCTCCCAGTGTAACAGTATGCTTTCTTGTGTTTGTGGGGAAACTATGCCAGATTGGCCAAGGAAGCTGAGAAAGGGGGTGTGCATTGCTAAGATACAGTGCATCTTCTTTGGGATTCCCAAGACTGCCTGCGCATCCGTGAGTACCACAGTCCAACGAGCAGTGCTGAGGGGAGGGAGCACAGGCTCTTGGACAAAGCCGGGGACTGTGACCTTGGAGCCCTGAGTTGAACCTTGCTCTCCACTTCCTCATGTGATCAAGGCAGGTCAGGCACCTACTCATCTTCCTCATCTGTAAAACAGAGAAAAAACTCCATGTCCTGCCTGTCTCACAGGGTTGTCGGGGAATCAGATGAGAAAATGGACATTAAAGGAATATATTTGTCCACTGAGAAAAGTGGATGTGTGTGAGGGGTCACATCCCAGCCGTTTGGAATCTTTCCCAAACCAAGGTCATTTACTGATCCTAGAAAAATGACTGACAATTCTTGGACCCCCTCTAGCTGCTAAGGCTACCCACCAGGTCACCTGAATAATCTCCTATGACTTGGAGTCTTCCTGCCAACCTCACTGAAAACATTGTCGATAGACCAAAGAGCCACTGAGTAACTGGTTTCCTCCGGGGGGCGGCTGTCCCACTAAGAGATGTGGAAAGGGATGTGGAGCCACTTTTATGAGGATGCCTGGTGGACTCACCTGCAGCAGCAGCTCTGCTGGAACCCTGAGGAATCTTTCCACTACTTCCAACTCAACTTATCTAGTTGACGTCTCACTTCACTTCTAGACTGAAAAGTCTCTGAATC
This sequence comes from Hippopotamus amphibius kiboko, assembly GCF_030028045.1. Taxonomy (NCBI): domain Eukaryota; kingdom Metazoa; phylum Chordata; class Mammalia; order Artiodactyla; family Hippopotamidae; genus Hippopotamus; species Hippopotamus amphibius. The sequence continues at coordinate 168,582,699 of NC_080191.1, read as the reverse complement.
TATGAAGCTGATTCACTCTGCTACCATTGCCAATTCAATTTACCTCTCTAAATGCCATTTCCCCATCTGCAAAAACCAAATTGCATTTCCTTCCCACCAGCTGCAGGGGGCTGCTGTGCAGTTTAATTAGACAGTCGCTCTAAACCCGATGATCTCCTTGGAGGATGCCTGCCTCACTCAATCACTCAGTTGTAATGAGATCATCGCTGGAACTAGCAGCTCGAACAGCCTTGGAATTCAAGCGCAACACACCAGACTTGACACAAAAGCTTCATAAGCCTCCGGTGCCCAGCTGATGTCAACCTTCCCACCAGCAGCCCCCCGAAGATGCTTCAAACACAGCTAGGCCTGCCGCCATCTCATAAAGTTCTCCCCACAGAGAATTCTCTTGGGCTCTCTGCTGCTCTTCCTTAGAAGTCAAATCTTTATCAACAGAGCCTGGAGAAGAAGAGAAGGAAGATTGGAGTTCACGATATGCCACTTCTGGTCCAGCCAGTCTTTAGCCTGTAGGAAGAGGGAACCATTGAGAGTTAGTACTGCAATTCTCAAAGTGTGTGCTGGGGTCCCTACCCTTCCAGGGGTTCCATGAAGTTAAAACTATTTTCATCATGGTATGAAGAAGTTATTTACTTTTCCTTCCCATGTTGGTACTTGCAGAGATGGTGCAAAAGCAACAGTGAGTAAAACTACTGGTCTCTTAGCACAAATCATGATAGAAACACTACACCAAGTGGATAATCATTGTATCCTTCACGATCATACATTCATGGTAAAAAAGTAAATGTTTTAAAAGTCAGTTTCACTTAAGATGGTCCTTGATGAAACAGTAAAGATATTTAACTTTATTAAATCTCAACTCTTGAGTAACACGTTGTTTTAACATTCCACGTGATGAACTGGTAAGTGCATGTAAACACTTTTATACCTTACGTGGAAGTATGATGCTTGTCTCAAGGAAAATCACTTAGTGACTGAGTAATGAGCTGTACTAGTTACTTTATCAGAAACCATGTTTTAACTTGAAAGAAGCAACTGACAGACAAACTATGGTTATTCAGACTTGGGTTTTGGCAGTTAATTTCTCAAAAATGAATTGGGTGAGTCTGTTGCTGCAGGAAAACAACTGACAGGATTTGTTGCCAACAACAAAATCTGAGCTTCCCTGGTGGTGCAGTGGTTAAGAATCCACGTGCTACTGCAGGGGACAGGAGTTTGATCTCTGGGCCGGGAAGATCCCACATGCCGTGGAGCAGCTAAGCCCTCGAGCTACTGAAGCCTGTGCTCCTAGAGCCTGCATTCTACAACAAGAGAAGCCACCGCAATGGGAAGCCTGTGCACCGCAATGAAGAGTAGTCCCCGCTCACCACAACTAGAGCAAGCCCATGTGTAGCAATGAAGACCCAAAGCAGCCAATAAATAAATAAATAAATAATAGTTTTTAAAAATCTAAAAAAAAAAAAATCTGAGCTTTCAAGTGACAATTAGAATTTTGAAAATATTGTATCTGTCTGACACTGTAAGTTTGACAACTTCCCCATACATCATGACTTCCAGTGATATTCCAATAGTGATATTAATGAATGTGATTTTTAAATAGCAAATAATGAAATGTGATGACGCTTAGAAAATGTATGTAAGTCAGGGAACCAGTATGTTTTGAATGACCATTACCTGGTGTTACAAAAAGATATATTCAACATGCAAAACAAAGGAATGGACTTTAATGTAAGAGAGTACAAAATGTTCATTGATATGGTTTCAGACTTCACATTGTAACTGACCTTTAAGAAACTACCACTTCTTGATGTGGCACATGTATACAATGGAATGTTACTCAGCCATAAAAAAGTATAAAATAATGCCATTTGTAGCAACATAGATGGACCTAGAGATTGTCATACTGAGTGAAGTAAGTCAGACAGAGAAAGACAAATACCATGTGCTATTGCTTATATGTGGAATTTTAAAAAAGGGTGCAACTGAACTTGTTTACAAAACAGAAGCAGAGTCACAGAGGCAGAAAACAAACTTATGGAGGGATAAATTGGGAGATTGGGATTGACATATACACCCTATTATATATAAAATATATATATAAAATAAGGACCTACTGTATAGCACAGGGAACTCTGCTCAATACTCTGTGATGGCCTATATAGGAAAAGAATCTTAGAAAAGAGTGGATATATGTATATGTGTAACTGATTCACTTTGCGGTACAGCAGAAACTAACACAACATTGTAAGTCAACTATACTCCAATAAAAAAAATTTTTTTTAATTAAAAAAAAAGAAACTACCACTTCTTGAGTTTGGGTGTAGTATCAAAAAAGAACACCCATCATTATCTAAGACCGTTAAAATACTCCTCCCTTTTCAACAACATAGATGTGTAAGGCCAGATTATTCTCATATACTTCATAGAGCAACATAGCACAAAACAACAGAGCACAACAGACTTCAGCTTAAACTATTAAGCCAAACATTAAAGCAACCTGCAGAAATATAAAACAATGCCACTCTTCTCAGCAAATTTTGTTGTTGTTGTGTGGAGAAATAGAATTACTTTTTATTTTTAAAATGTTATTTCACATGCTTATTATTGCTATTTTAAAAAGAATTAGTAAACAAATATTTTTAAACTCTATTTTAATTTCTAACACAGTAAATATTGGTAGCTATAACTCACATAAAATCTCTTTGGAGTCTTCAGTAATTTTTAACAACGTAAAAGGGTCCTGAGACCCAATAGATGACGATGTTCTGTGGTTTTAGGATTGTGGACCTGCAACGGTGGGGAGGATTGTGGTCAGGAATTCAGTGGGAGCCTTCCATGTGCTGGCAAGAGCGGATAAGGACCAAACTAAAGCAGTGGTGTTAGGGCTGGCCAGAGGTGTGATGTATATTCCTTGTGAATATCCGGGTCGCTGTATCTTATTTTGGTTTGGTGGCAGTGCTGAAGTCTACAGGACCATAGCCCTGAGTAGACCTGGTCCCTTCTGAAGGGGGTGGTCATTTCCAACACCAGTTATTTGAGGAAGAGATGGACACCCCCACAAGAAGCAGAAAAGGAGCACGTACATAGGAGGAGACCCTTGCTCTGGCTGCCTGGGTAGAGGCTTGAGGAGTCAAGGGAACGGGGCACATCCTCTGCCTGGCAAATGCTGAGATAATGCCCATCATAGCGATATGGAAGAGGGGCCAGGATGAAGCAGGGTCTGCTAGCTGCTAAGGGGAATTCCACCCTGAACATCAGGGCGCCTTGTGTCACATCATGCCCTGTGTTCCGTTCCTTCTTGTCGTCACTGAGTCCGGGGTGGAACAAACCTTGTCAAATAGTCCAGCTTTGTCTCTGCTGGAGCAAAGTATGTGTTCATGCAGGGAGAATAACAGGGCTTCACCCAGGTCACCATGGATGGGAGAAACGGTTAGAGAGAAATTCCCAAGGGGAATCTTGTGACTCAGAGGATGACTGTGTTTACCAAAGGCAGGATTTTCCGTAGAGGAGGTGACAGACCTGAGATATATTTTGGAAGAAAGAATGAGTGGAATGGGGGCTTCCTAGGTAGCTCAGTGGTTGAGAATCTGCCTGCCAATACTGGGGACACGGGTTCGATCCCTGCTCCAGGAAGATCCCACAGGCCGCAGAGCAACGAAGCTCATGCGCCGCAGCAACTGATCCTGCGGTCTATAGCCCTCAAGCCACAGCTATTGAGCCCATGTGCTGCAACTACGGAAGCCCATGCGCCTAAAGCCCATGCTCCGCAACAAGAGAAGCCACGGCAATGAGGAGCCCGTGCCTCACAACGAAGAGTAGTCCCCACTCACCGCAACTAAAAAGAAAGCCCGCGCACAGCAAAAAAGACCCAACACAGCCAATAAAATAAATAAATTAATTAATTAATTTATTTATTTATTAAAAAAAGAAAAGAATGAGTGGAATGAGTGGAAGGCAGCTGGTGAGTGACTCCCACATTCTTCTACTTGGAGTTTGAGGTGCCCGTGCGACACCGCAGGTGGAGACACCTAGACGGCAGAACGTTGCAACGTCTGGGGCTCGGGCGCTCTGGAGAGGGGGTGTCAGTGTGAGAGTCCTCCAGCGACAGAGTCAGTGGTTGTCCGGCTTTGGAGTGATTGAGAGTCACCTGCGGAGGAGTTCAGAAAGGAAAACGCCTGGCCCAGATCAGCTCAATCAGAATCGCCCGGGGTGACCCTGATGCCCACCGTGGGGGGTCCATGAAGGTGGAGGAGACGCTGAGATCTCCCCAGAAAAGGAGAAAGAGCGAGTCTGAAACGTACCCCAAACCCAAAAGCATCTTGCTGCCGAGCACCAAGTCTGCACGTCCTGCCAGGAAAGAATGTGCTTAATTAAACTCGAATGAGCTTTCGACTACTGGCCCACGCCGGCACGTGCAATACATGACTCACTCGTCCTTAGACAGTACAAGAGGCCTCTGCTGATGTGTGAGCCTTGAATGTAGCCACTTAACTTTCTTGTATACCAGGCAAAATTAGGGATGCCAGAAGCAGCTGGCGGGCCTGGCCATAAAACAGGAGAAAAGCCAGAGGGCAACAGGGGACAACCCTCAGCCCTCCCCAGATGCAGCTTGGAAAGGGGACACTTTCTTCTAGAAACGATCCCTTTTCCCTGCAGCCCTGGACTGAATGAAATGAACATCTCCGAAACATGCCCAGAGAACATACTGCTCTCTGGGAGGCCACCGCTGTCTCTTCTAGCAAAGGAAGGGATGAGGTGAACAAAATCATCTTTGCTTTTTAAACAACCTTCTCTTGGTCACAAACAAGGAGCTAGATAGCCAGACCAGGGTTTCAAACCTCTTCTTTTAAATGTCACTATTTTGTCCCCCTTACAGAGCATATCTTTTGAACTATATTCTGTGCATTAATTAATAACCCATTTACCCGTGTACTAAGGAACCAATGAATGGCATGTAAACATGTAAGGTTCATGTCCGCCTTGCGTAACACAGAGTGGGTACTCAGTAAGTGTTTACTGCAATGAATTCAACCCAGTGTCACCGTACTAAGTAGATCTATTTTCCACCAAAAGCAAAGAAAACGGATATTTTGCTTATAGCCTTATTACTGTGAAGAGTGCAAGGATTTGTTTGTAGTACATGGAGCACCCGGGTTCCAGGTGACCCGGAGCAGGGAGCACTTATATATACTAGGGTCCCCCAAGCTGAGCGTTGGTAAAGCACGAAGTCCTTTCCATGGGGACTCGCAGAAATGCTTGGCAGGACTTCCCAGTTGTACCTGGATGAGAGAGGGACACCCGCTCAGTGAGGGTAAGAGAGACGCCTCAGCTGAACTTCTGGACCAGAGGTAAGATGGCAGCGATCCAAGGACGTATTCTGGAGCCTGCGTAGCTATATTTGGCTGCAGGCAAGTCAGAGTAACCTGTCAGCTGAGTGATTCCCACGTATGGTCCGTGCACCACACGCATGGGAATCACCTGGGGAAGCTGTTAAAATACACATTCCTAGGCCTCCCCCCAGATCTGGAACAGACTCTTCAGAGAAGGGCTCTGCAGGCTGCGTTTTAAACAAGGGCTTCTGATGGCTCTTCCCCTTGAGAGCTGTGGGCAGCTGCTCCGCACTGCCAGGCGTCCAGGTTGGGTTGGTTGGGACATGAAGACGCCCCGTCCTCAGGGAACAGCTGGATCAGCCCCGAACCTCTCTCTTGTGGGATGCCCTGCCTTGGTGTTCATCGCGTGCCCTGGGCCAGAGTCTCATTCCACCCTCACGAGCTCAGGGAGGTGGCAGAGGGTGGCAGCGCCACGGAGGGTCCCAGAACGCCCACCACCTGCCCTTCCTCCCTTGCAGGATTTCCTCCCCTCAGCTCACCCTCCTCACCCACCCTCCAGCCAAATGCACCGCGTGAAAACATTTTACCCTGCATCGTCCCCACTCTGGCCAGGGAACACCTTCCCACCCTCACCAATGGAATGGACGGCCGCCACCCACATGTTGGCGGGGCTCTGACAGGGGCTCAGGAAAATATAACCCTGACCCAGAGGCAGCACAACAGGAGGGGCTCTTGCAAAACGTGCCACCTGGACGGGGCGAGATGCCGAGGCACCACCAGGGGAGCGTTCCAAACCCCGAACTCCCTCCCTTTTCCCGGCTCTGGAAGGAGAGACGCACACCTTCCCAACACCAGAACCTCAGCTCTGGCTGCAGAGGAGCCGCGAGCCCAGGTCTCCTGCCCTCCCCCTCCTGCCAGCCTCCGTGGGAGCTTCGGAGGCAGCATCTGAGCTGCTGCCCGAGCGCGGCTAGCTCGGGGCCACCAGGCCTGCATGCTCTCTTGGGGAGCTGCTGAGGTCCCAAGAAAGGATAGAATGCGCGGGAAGCAGGTGTTAAGGCAAACGGAAACACCAGGGACCTTCGGTGGACTTTCCGCGCCGTGCTGGCACCACAGCTCCTGGCCAAGGGGCGGCCCAGCTGGGCAGGCTGTTATTATCGTCTCGATTAGGGCTGTTGGGTGGTGCCCATGTGGAGTGCGACGTGCTCTGTGGCTCCTGGCGCCCTCACCCTCTCCCCACCCCACCTCGCCCCCCAGCCAGTGCCACTCGCCTCCCACCTGTGAGCCCAAGGCCACAGCCGTGCTGTGAGATGCCCCAGGCCAAGTCATCCAGGCCCCAGGCAGCCTCTCTGTGGGGCTCCTCACGTCTCCCTTCCCCTGCTTTAGCCGGAGGAAAGGGGTCAGGGACCTCAGGCTCCCCTTCTTCCTCGAGTGGGAACCACCTGCCCCACTAAGCTATGTCGTGAGGTGCCTAACGATACCCTGCCCCCGCCGTGGTCAGTCCTGCCGCTGTGGCTCTGAGGGGCGGGGCACGGTGCAGCAGGGGCTCCGTCATCGAAGCCGGGAGCGCCCTTGCTGGACCCCACTCACAGGTAGAAAGAGTCCCTTCACCTCCCTCCCCAGCGTCCTCATTTGTAAGCAGAGTCGTACCTAACTCCTGGGGCTGTTGTGAGATCTGATTGTAGATATTGAAAATGCTTAGAAGATGGTAAGGTTTATTTTTTCCTACTTATAAAAGTCATACATATATTGCAAATAATTTGGTAAGTGCAGAAAAGAATAAGGAAAAAAATTATCCTTAAGCCCACCGCCTGAGCAACCCAGCTCACTTTTGGTTTATTTCTTTCTTCCTTTTTAAAGCAATTTTTAACTTAGTGTAACATAACATTGTCCCATGCTATCAAAAAGTCTTCTTGGACATAATATGGAATGGCAATGGACATTTTTGAGCACAAAGCTTTCCGCGTGTTGGGGTTACTTTTACAGGATAGCTGCCGAGAGTCAGGTCACGGGGTTAAGGGTAGGAATGTTTTAAGACTTGATGCATATGTGTAGCCATTGTTATCCCTGTTTCCCGAGGTTAGAAACGGAAGCTCGAAAATTGAAATCACGTGTCCTAATTCATACAGCTCATCCGAGGCAAGGCCAGGACAAACACGCAGGGCAGGACAGTACCCATTCTGTGCTCCGTGCTCAACACCTCAGCCCAGGAGAGAAGGCTGCGGCTGTCCTGCAGAGCATCTGGTCTTTGCACTGATGAGGACAGCCCCGGGGGTGACCAAATACAGAACAAAGGCAGGTGCACGGAAAAATCAGCCTGGGGGTTGGGACCGCTGGGCTCTACTGACGGCTCTTCTGCTAACTCCATCACCCTGTGCAAGTCCCTTTGGCCTCAGCTTCCACCTGGCAAGAGGAGGGGCTTGGACTGGGTGTAACACACTGCCCCTCTGCCCACATACATCACTCCCAAAGTAAAATCAGAAATATTTTGGTTTTGTTTTTGCACAAAAAAAACCAAAGATAACCCATTAGCTCCGGCTCAGTGTAGCTGTTTGCTCTGCGGGCCATAACACCGATCCAGCTGGGTGCCAAAGCCTGCAGGTTGGGGTTCATGAGACAGCCAACCCCAGAGAACATGCCCCAAGCCGCAACCTGCCAGCAAGTGTCAGGAGAAGGCAGTCCTTTCAAGACCGAGGCAGAAGCTCAGAAGTACGGCTCAGCCCTGGGTCTCAGCACCAGGCTCCGCGGTAGAGAGATCCCGTCAGCTCTGGCCCTCGGGACGGACGGCATCAGCACCGGCGGTGCAGGGCGCCAGGCTACTGGCCGTCCCTGCGTGTGCACAGCTGTACTGATGGGCCGCCCCCCCGGGTGGTCAGGGCACAGAGAACGGTGCTCTGGTTGTCTTCCCAAGGGACCGGGACCTCGGGAGCCCGCATCAGCCGCTGTGAGACCAAGGCCAGCGGAACAAGGTGGGTGGGGCCGCTGTTTATCGGATGCGGACACGCAGCTTCCCAGGACGCAGAGACGAGAACCTCTGTCCCGGGTGCGGGGCAAGTCCCACGAGCTGCGGGGGACCGGGCGCTCCTCCCTGCGTCTCTGTGTGACTCCCTGCACGGGGCTCATGGATGGGAGGTACGTGTGCACCCACAACACGTCTGGGCCTGGACGCAGATCTGGCTCAGCTCTCTCAGAAGCAGAACGGGGACGTCAGGGAGGAAACCCAGGAAGAGGCTGGATGGTCGGTGTGAAAAGGCACACGCAGGGTGTCAGGAAAACGAGTTGCTGACGCAGAACGAGCCGTGTAATGTGTGACTTACATAAGTAAAAGCACACATATGCAAAAGAACACACCTTTTGCAAGAACATATCCAAGTAAAAAGATAAGCTTTAAGCGCAGTAAAATGGTGGTCTCTGGGTAAAGAAAGGGAAGGGCCTGGGGCCGGAGAGAATCTCCTTTCACCCAACCACCACGGTGCCAGGACTGAGGCACAGCATCAACTCAGCCCTCCGGACGTCAGGTCCAAACTTTTAAAAAGGAAAGGAACAACAACAACAAGAAAAGTAAGCCAAACCCAGGGCATGATGGTAAGAGAGGCTTTGGAAGAGCCACAAGTGTGTTTTTCGGAAAGGAGGAGGACATGAGACTCCACATGGGACAGAGGAGTTCACAGCCCTGGGCGCAGTTTTGAGCTACCAGGGGAGCCTTCAGAAGGCACTGGACACCTGCCTTAGCTGGCTTGGGGTGAGCCCAGGCTTGATATGGAAAAAGATCCGGGTGGAGCACCTGGTGCGGACGGCAGAAGGAACCCTAGAGTGCCTTTGGGCTCTGGCGTTCAGGATGCATGGGAAGGAAGGTCTTGCCGAGAGCTGAGAGCCGGAGGAAGAAGCATTTTGGAGGGGAAGGGTCAGTGGTGCCCAGAGAAGGGTGACTCACAGTGAGGCTCTGCTTTGGGAGGGGGAGTAGAGGGGAAACCAGAGGGGGGAGGGGTGTCCAGTGGAAGCCTGGGGTGGGGGAGGGGAGACGGCAGGGGCAGGGGGCAGGGCCAGGGTCACCCCTGCCGCTGACCCTCACGTTACAGAAAACCGTAAGACGGTGAGAAGAAAGCCACTTACCCAGAGATGGGGCTCCCACACCGGTACCCCCTCCACCGGGCTCCCCGCACTGTCCCCGGAGCCCCGGGATGCTGCGGCCACATCCCCGGCCGCCTGGTCGATGCCCACCACAGAAGCGGGGTCGGGGGGCGCCCCAGAGCGAGCTGGCACGCGCTTGTAAAGAAGAGTAAAGTAGCGTTTAGGAAAGAATCCAACTACTTGTTGTTTATTCCTCTCCCTCTCTTAAGTAACTGTTTTCCTTCACCGCCCTCCAAATTCAGCTCTTTTCTTCTTAATCCCTCCATTCTGGAAGCTCACCTGTTTTCAGTGCCTTCAGTGTTGCCAGCCAGGCCTGGTGACTGTCCTAACAACTCTTGATTTCCTGAAGCTCTGATGGTGTGTTTGGCCACCCTGCTGAGAAAGGGAAATTCGTGGCGTGAGGGTCTGAGGGAGAGGGCTGAGAACACTTGGTTTCAACCAGAATACGTGGAGTGCCACGTGCCCGCCAGGCAAAATGTTTTCACGTTTCCTCAATGTTTACGGATAAGAAAAGTAAGCTGATGAGAAGTTACTCACGTTTCCAAGCTCTGCGCGCGCTCCTACGGGAGGTCGGGTCTTACTCCCGAGTGCCCGGAGGGGGCCCGGCCCGGTGTGGGGCAGCACGGCAGACAGACGCTCATCAAAAGCTCACTGAAGCCAGGGCCTGGCCGAGAGCTGCCTAGGCCTCTGACTTACTCTCAGCATCGGAACCACGGGCACAGACCCCCGGCCCCCGCAGGCCATCCTGGGCACCCTTGGCCCCGCCCGGGTCTGCTGCTTACAGCCTGACCTAGCGCCGTGCTGGGCGCACAGCTGGCGCTCAGTCAGCACGCACGGCCCAACCCTTACAGCTGTGCCCAGCCACCCTGGCCCTGATAGTCAACCTTCTGTCGAGATGTGCGGGCAGAGAGCCTGCGGCCAGGGTGGATCGTGTGAGGGATTCCGGAAGAATTCAGGGCTGAGAGCGGCATGAAAAGTCACCTGGTTCGAAAGCCCTCTCCCCTCCCTCCCTCTTCACCTCCAAACCCTCTCCCCTGCCCTCTGCTTCTCTCCCCTCAGACACACATCCATTCCCCCAGTGGCTGGTTGGGCCGGCAGATGAGTTTCTGGTTCACAATATTTGTTTATTTGCTGTTGTTAACACGGAGAGGTTATGTGGAAAGGCCATGCGTGCTAGCAGGGGGCCTCAAGACCCAGTGGACGGTCAGCACGAATCACTAGACAAGCACGTGGAGATACCTCCCTATAACAGACGCCTACAGAGTCAGGAGCAAAGTGCTGTGGCGCTCAAGGGGAGAGGGGGGACTCATCCACGGTGCGGACATCAGGCCAGGCTTTACTGCGGCCGTAGGAAGAGGGAGGGCCTTCAAGAATGGCTAGGCTCGGGGCTTGCCCGCGGGTACAGTGAGGAGTCAGTCTAGGTGAGCCAGGACGTGATCACGGTCACCGTGGACCTAAGACGCCAGATTAGCTGTAGGAAACCAGAGAAGTTCATGTCCCTGGAAGCCCTCAGCCGGCCCAGCAGGGTGGTGGAGCAGGATGAGTTCTCAGTCACTGGGTGTTGCTCTCAAGCTCCAGGGACTTTGAACAAGGCATCAAGACTCTGGCCAGGACTTCCCTGGTAGCACAGTGGTTGGGAGTCCGCCTGCCAATGCAGGGGACACGGGTTCGATCCTTGGGCTGGGAAGATCCCACATGCCACAGACCAACTAAGCCCATGCGCCACAACTACTGAGCCTGCTCTAGAGCCTGTGAGCCACAACTACAGAACCCACATGCCACAACTACTGAAGCCCAAACACCTAGAGCCCGTGCTCCACAACAAGAGAAGCCACTGCAATGAGCAGCCTGAGCACCGCAACGAAGAGCAGCCCCTGCTCGCTGCAACTAGAGAAAGCCTGCGTGCAGCGATGAAGACCCAATGCAGCCAATTAATGAATGAATGAACTAAAAAAAAGACTCTGGCCAGCTTCCTCATCTATCAGGGAAGGGCAGGAGACAGGGAGGGGCTGGGGCTCGTACAGCAGGAGGGATTCGATGGTGCTTTGCTGGCTGTGGGGGATGTTGGCTTTCCCTCTGCCACTTACCTGTTGTAGGGCCTTGAGGTGGCAAGTCTCACTGAGTCTCGGTTTCCTCACCTGTAAAGAAAGATGGCAATCTCTGTACCGCCTGCCTCGTGTTTATCCATGAAAACAGAGATGACTGCTGTGACAGTCACTGGGACCAGTGGCTCAGGGTGCCTGGCACTGTCCTGAGGATGTCTCTGTGCCCCATCCTTTAATGGCTTCCCACTGAAATGCATGTGTGTTCCAGTGACCCTGCTGTACAGCAAACCGCCCCCTGAGACCATTTTGGGGGTGATATAAAATAACCATTATCTTGCAGATGGTGAGAGTTAGGGATGTAAACGAGGCTTGGCCAGGCTGGTTTCTCTCTGCTCCAGAACATCTGGAGCCGTATGTCAGAAGACATGAAGCCGGGGCGGGGGGGGGGGGGGGGGGGGGCGGTGGCCAGGGAGGATGTTACTCAACAGCTGGGGCTGGAAGTATCCGGACTTCTCTTCACTAATATGTCTGCTGATTGATACTGGCCATCAATGGGGACGTCAGCTGGGCGGTTGCCGGAACACCGACGCGTGGCCTCTCCGTCTGAGCCTGGGCCTCCTCAGAGCACGGTGACTGGGCTCTAAGAGAGTATCCCAAGAGAAAAAATGAAGGTGCGTGGAATTTTTATGATCTAGCCTTGGAAGTCACATGACAACCCTTCTCCCGTACTCTCGGGGTTGAGGCAGTCTCGTCCAGGCTCAAGAGGAAGGGGTGCCTCTCAGTGGGAGGGGTGCAAAGGTCACAGTCTAAGAAGAGCATGAAGGCTGGACATGCGGCCGCAATCCCTGAAAAATACAATGTACCACAATATTCCTCGTGTTGGCACTTAAAGCCTCTGCCGTGTCCTCCCAACAGCATCTCCTGTTACTTGTCAGCATGAGCCCGTCTGCCAGGCAGTGCAGCCTCCTCGCGGTACCCAGAAAGTGCCACCCTCACCCCAGTCTGAGGCCTTGCCTGCTCACACCTCACTCTCCTTCTGATTCTTCAAGTCCTGTCTCTCCAAGGATTCAGGATCCTGGTGTATTTGAACAACAGTTAAGATGAAAAAGGAAGACTCTTAGCAAACATAGTTCCTGGAGTCTTCCTTATTGCTCTAGAGTGAAGGCTGCTTCTTTCTTAGAATTAGTAAAAATTCTACCACGCTGAGAATGATTGGTTCTGAAAAACATCCGCCAAGCACAGGCATGGGTCCCCTTCAGTGGTAATCATTGCACACACTTACAAAACGCAGGTTCTCTCTCTCTCCCAGACAGAAATAATGACTCTAATAAATGAAAGTCAGCTTGTTTTAAACCAACAAATGGTGTGGCTGACAATACAAGTGTAAATATGGTTACACTTAATGGCTTTTACTCAGCCTTGCTCCACTTCAGCTCATTAGACTTATGACTAATAAAGAGTCGGCCAGCACGGCTCACTAATTGCCTCCAATTAAATCAGGGGCCAGGCCCTGCCTCCTGGGCAGACTCCCATCGCTGAGCGTTCCGGGCATCTAATGGAGGAAACCCTCCCGGGCTGCTTGATAGAAAAACAGAAACAAGGCAGCCAAACCATGCAGTTTCCCTACATCCTCGCTGGAGATGGGCGTCCCCACGACCATAGTGAGCACATCCACGGTGACTGCCCGTGGGCAGAGTTTACTCCTTCCTAGAAGCCTTCGCATCCTTTCCTCACTCACCGTCTGGTGAGGCACAGAGTGACGATATCGGTGCCTCCAATTTTCTGATGAGGACGCTGCATCTCACAGAGGTGAAGGGGCTTTTGCAGAATCAATGGCTCCCGTGAAAAGAGCAAAGACTTCATGCTGAGTGTTTTCTTTCCCGAGTCCTGATTCTTTGTTGCTGCGCTGCCTCCCGTTCAGCTGGCTCATTCACTCTTTCACTTATTCATTCATTGATTGATTTGCCAAACGCTTATTAAGCACACACTTTACACACAGCGTGGCACAGGCCCAGGGGAAACAGTGGTGAGCAAGGCAACATCCATGCTTTCATCCATGCGGGAGAGAAGGCAGTAAGTATCTAAACAATTATATACATAAGAGAATTTGACAGAACGGCAAGTGCTATAAAGAAAACAGAACAGAGTAATGCGACAGAGAATGGCCAGGATTGTCGGGGCAGGGAGGTAAAGAGGGGGCCTTTATGCTGGGATTGTCAGGGAAGGCTTCCCTGAGAAGATGATGCTAGAGCTGGGACCATAATGAAGACAAGGGGCTGGCCATCTAGAGATCTGAGGGGTAAAGAGTCCCAGGAAGCAGTTATAGCAGGTGCAAAGGCCCTGGGGCAGGACTGAAATAGGCTGGTCATGTTAGAGTGACAGAAAGGTCAATTGGGGTGGAGCATCTTGAGCAATGGGAAAAATGTGCAGGGACCAGAATGTGTAGGGCCTCGCAGGCCTAAACAGTCTGTGCCAAGCACGATCCTAGATGCTGCTGTACAGTGGTGAAAAAACAGGCCTAACCCTTCTAGCAACAGCCAGCCCAAGCTCCATGAGTCTCTCATGCTTGATGTCAATATTGTACCCCTGCCCTCTGCATCAAGGTAACCGTCGAACCACTCTAATCCTTTCACTGACAGGATTGTCTGAGGGATGTGGCTTGCATGGAAACAATCAGTCAATGAAGGTAAACTGGGATTCCCAGGAATTCCGATGGGTTCCATCTGCAATCTGCCCAGTCCCTTCTAGTCTTCGCCTGTAGATCCTGGAAGCGGAGGAGGAAATGCCTGGAATTCCATGACTGCTTTCCATGGTTCCCCCACCCTCTCCTACCACTATGTCCAGCCTGAAGTCAGAGCATCCTGGCCGGCCTGAAAGGAGGATGGCAAGAGGCAAAACAGCATCTCCAACTGCCCAAGTCCCTTTGCAGCATCAGATAAACAGACACACTGATGCAGGGTAAACCTTCTGGACTCTACATGAATGTAGTTGTTTCCCCAAATCAAAAACAAATTCTCCTGAAATACAGGAAGCACAGACAGGAGCCAACCCTGTTACAGTAAGAATAACAGCTCACTCTGCATGCTTTTCCCTTAGAAGCTGTAACTGGGACCAGCAACAGGTGATCTCCAAGTCCTGGTAAGGATGGATAGGTAAGAGGGAAGGAAGACAGTCTTTCCTGATGATGCCCTTTCCCTCTCCCACCCTCCACCCTGGCCTAGTCACCGCTTCTCTCTCTCTCCCTCTCTCTCTCTCTCTCTCACACACACACACACACACGTTCCCAGTTTCATTCCATCCCCTCTTGGTTGCTATGAGTATGCCCTACCCCTCCCCCAAACCTGTCCCCGCATCAAACCAAAGACCATGTTTACTCACAGGCTGACCTTCAGGAAAACAGACATCCTGGATTTGCTTCCTAAACTTCCTCTTATGCATAAAGAACGCATTGTCCTTGCAAAGCCAGGACTGGGACCTAATATTTGTCCCATGCATCGCCGCATTACTTGGTTACCATGAACGTGGACAGCCTGTAAGCAGCCTTGCAGGTCCCTCAGGATCTGAAGTCACGGCCCCTTCCGCTTTGGCCGGACACAACCAGCTGAGCTCACAAGTTTCTCGTTGATGCCCGTGGCAGCCCTGTGAGGCCACCAGCCTGCCCAAAGGCCGCTCTTGACATGGCACTCCTTTACGAAGGAGCCAGTTGTGGGCAACACTGACGCCCATCCCTGGGGGACACAGAGGCAAAATGCAGTGGGTAGACTTCATGCAGCACGATGCAGAGGTTCGTTAATGTCCAGAGACACACACGGCGGGATGGATGGATCTTACAACCACAGTGCCAAATAAAACGTCAGCAGCGGGATAAGACAGAGAAAACACAAACTCACTTACATGCGTTAGAATAACATGCCTTCTAAGCAACTCAACAACAATGTACCTTATACAAGAACATGTACGAACAGAGCAAAAGACGTGACGCATGTTAGAATGCGTGGCTTATGGATGGGGAAGTGGGACTAAATCAGTAAAACAGAGAGGGAATCTGTAGACACCAATGATGACAATGTGTTATGAACTGGAGAACATGATTAACCCAATCCTCTCCGCTCAAAGTCAACAAACATCAAAAGGAAAGACACAGAAACCTCTGCGCTGGCCCAGGCTGAGATTCCCAACCTCAGCTGCCACTTCCTGCTCAAGTCACACGGGAAGACCAGCTCCGCACACAGCGTTGCTGCCTCCTTGCCTTCGAGGACGCTGCCCTCCCTACAGCCAGGTCCAGCCCACCCTCAGAGGTCCAGCCCCCACCACCTCCTCCGGAGATTCCCACCTCTGAGCAGCCACGCCCTTCCTCTGCACCACGCTGCAGGTGCGGTCAATGTGCCTGGGAGCCTGTCCTTCTTAGTAGGCAGAAGTGATCCCAGTGGAGCCCCAAGGTGGGGTTGCCCTTTTCAGGGGGGTAGGGTAACGCAGCAGTAGCACTCTGTGCCTCTGGCATCTGCACACCTGGGTTGCAAGTCACGCCCTCGAAGGGCTTCCTGGAAAGAACGGACCCAGGAGGAGCCCTTTCTCCCCACAGAGATGCAATACTTTCTATGAGATCCATCACAGAGCAGGCACACACACGTTTAGTGAACGGCTAAATGACAAGACTGCTGCCACCAGCTCTTGTACAGTGAGGCCCTAGGCCCTCTTCCCATGTTCAAGACGGCTCTCTGAGGTCTCCTTTCCTTCCTGCCTGCAAGACCCAGCTGTAGCCAGCTTACCTCTCCCCCTGGAAACTACCTGCACCCTTTTATCCTTTGCGCCTCCTCTAAAATCAGGCCTGACTGTGGAAGCCATTACCCACCCCCACCCCAGATGCCAGGCTGTTAACCAGAAGCCACTGAGAGTTCTGCAAACAGAAAGATGCTGGAGTTGGGAGTGTTACGTAGTGAAATCTCCTTTCCTGGCTTCAGCATGTGTGCAGCAATAAACAAATACTTTTAAGTGCCCGTTCTGTGCTTGGTACTAGTTCTAGCCCTGAAGATTAATGACGATTCTCTCTTTCACAAAGGTTTGTCTCCGCATTGTCCAACTTTAGCAGGAATCCTGCTAAGTCGGTTTAGCTAGAATCCCTCGTCCTCCATATCTGATCACTCTTGGTGTCCAATAAGGGTCCTCATTGTGATATTGTGATTTATAATAACAAATATGTATTTGCTCACCATTTCTGGCACAGAGCATCTAAAACCCTTGGAATTTCCTAAGTGATAAGAGATATAAAGGTATCTTGGGGGGGAAATGAATTGGGAGATCGGGATACCAAATAACACACTCTAAATATACGCAGTTTATTGTATGTTAACTGTATCTCCATAAAAGGTCTTAAAAAAAAAGCAAAAAAAAAAAAAGAGATATAAAGGTGTCAATATTCATTTAAAAAAAAAAAACCCTTTCAACCACACCTGAGCTCTTGTTAATGAGATGACTCTGAATCGCCTAAGGATAGGGGCTGTTGCCAAGGGAGTCGACCTTGTGACTGAAGGATGGGAGCCACCAGGGAGGGGGAGGGGCTGGAGATGGACTCAATCACCAGTGGCCATTGGTTTCCTCAATCCTTCTTATGAGTCCTCCGTGAGAACCTCTGGCTGCCCCTGAGTTATGTCCTTTTGTGATAAACCGGTAATGTCGTAAGATGTTTCTCTGAGTTCTGGGAGCTACTCTAACAAAGGAGGGGGTGTAGGAACGTCTGCTTTATAGCCAGCCAGTCAGAAGCACACTCGATACCCTGGACTTGTGATTGGCGTCTGAAGTCAAGTGCAGTCTTGTGGGACTGAGCCCTTAACCTGTGGAATCTGATGCTCTCTCCAGGTAGGTGGTGTCAGAACTGAGCTGAGTGGCAGGACACCCAGCTGGCGTGGACGAATTGCTGGGGGTGGAGGAGTGGGGTCTCCACACGGTAGAAGTCGTGATCAGAATTGTACTCATCCTGCGCCAGCTCCCAGCTGATATCTGATCACCCCGGTCTGCCTTCAGCAATAATCCTGTGAAGGCAGTTTAGCCAGAACCCCACTTAGAAGCCCCGATGTTTCCTCCTTGTAATTTTCCATCGTGGATCCACACGCTGTTCGTCGGCGATAAACTCCCCCTCGCCATGCTGAATTTGGAGTTGAGCCCAATCTTCCTCACCCCTGCAAAATCCCACCTCTACCTGTCGTGTTGGTCTCCCTGAATAAAGTCTGCTTTATCCTTCTTTAATGGTGTTATTGAATCATTTTTTCTTAACCAGATATGATGACCAGTAAAAGCAGACTAGGCCTGCCCTCACGGGGCTGATGGATAACGTCTTACTTCCCACGTAAGGGAGCCACTCCCGCCCATTCTCAAAAGACACGGTGTGAACTTTGCCAAATTCCATTTCCATTCTCCTGGGTCCCATATACAGCATTGGCTGTAGAGGGGAGCTACTGGCTGGAGACCAGCTGCCTAGCGAGGCCCTGCCAGGACTGGTATAAAAGGGCCAGCGTTTCTATTCCCAGAGCCTGGCTCCCATCCAGGATGGCATCTGCTCAGAGTTCAAAGCCCAGCGCACTCTAATTGTCCTGTGGGCTTGTGGCACTTTCAACCTATCAACTGAACCTTTCTTAAAAAACGAATCCTGTGTTTATTGGTTTTCTGCCCTGAATTGAGTCACTGAACGCTTCCATTTTTAAGCAGTTTCCTTAAAAATGGAAGGAGTTCAGAGAACCAGATCAGGAAGTCTCTTCTGTGCCAGGACCTGAGTGAGAAGGGCTGGTGACATATTGAGGGAGAACTGGCCCTGTGCCCACCCCCGCCTCTCACCACCCCACTGCTTTTCTGGATGGTGTCAGCCCCTTCTGAGCCCTTTGGACAAGATGCTGGGACCCTCACCCCAATCAGATGTCACTGCCTTGCTGTGTGGCCATGGCCTAATCCCTTTCCTCTGTGGACCGATACCCTCTCTAAGTGCTTCTTGAATAAGTGAAATCATAGATGCAAAGGAAGTTTTTAAGCTTTGTAAAAATGTAAGACCCTGTGGGAAGGCTCTGTGCTTCCCACTCAATTTTCCTATAAACCTAGGACTTATCTAAAAGTAAAGTCTATTAAAAAAACAAGCAAGCAAAAAAATTGTTAGGCCCTACAATGAACCCTGGGTGGAGAGTGAAGCCCTAAGTTCTTATAAAAAGCTCTGCACCTTTCTGTGTGGCTTTGAGAAGTATGGAAACTTTCTGAGCGTTGGTTCCCCTATTCTACCCACTGTGGCTACTATAAGAGTATATTGACATTTATACACCACTAAATGTAAAATAGATAGCTAGTGGGAAGCAACTGCATAACACAGAGAGATCAACTCGATGATGGGTGACGACCTAGAGGGGTGGGATAGGGAGGGTGGGAGGGAGGCTCCAGAGGGAGGGGATATGGGGATACATGTGCAAATACAGCTGATTTACTTTGTTGCACAGCAGAAACTGGTACAACAGTATAAAGCTATTATACTCCAAAAAAGATCAAAAGAAAAAAAAAGAATCAAATAAACTAATGTTTTTGTTTCTGTTTTTGTTTTTGTTTTTTTGCTACATTGGGTCCTCGTTGCTGCACTCGGACTTTCTCTAGTTGCGGCGAGCAGGGGCTACTCTTCATTGTGGTTCACTGGCTCCTCAGTGCTGTGGCTTCTCTTGTTGCTGAGCAGAGGCTCTAGGCGCGTGGGCTTCAGTAGTTGCAATACACAGGCTCCATAGTTGTGGCTCATGGGCTCTAGAGCGCAGGCTCAATAGTTGTGATGCACAGGCTTAGTTGCTCCGCGGCATGTGGGATCTTCCCGGACCAGGGATCGAAGCCTGTGTCCCCTGCATTGGCAGGCAGATTCTCAACCACTGCGTCACCTAGGAAGTCCCTACTAATGGGTTTTTAAATGTTGAGTTAATTATAGAGCACTGTCCCTCTGTGAGAGCTTCTTATTAATATTTGTCACTTACTAAAGAGACTGTACTGAGGGTTGGCCAGCCAGTCCCAAGTTGGCAGAAATTTTGTAGCTCTTAGAGGGCACTAGGAAACTCTAAAGAAAGGATGGATGGATGGCTCATAGGCACTGCAAACTTAGCATGTTCAAAACGGAACAGGAGGAAGAGAAGGAGGAGGCGATGGAGGAGGAAAAGGAGATAGAGGTGATGGGGGAACAGAAAGAGGAGGAAGAGCAGAAAAAGATAAGAGAAGCAGAAAAAGCAGAAGAAGAGGAAGAAGGAGGAAGAGGAAGAGACGAAGGAGAAGAAGGAGTGGCGCCAGAAGCAGCAGCGACAGCAGAGGAAGAAAAGCGAAGCAGCAGCAGCTGCCGTCGCAGAAGGAGCAGAAACAGAAGCAGATGCTTAAGAAGCAGAAGCACAAACAGAAGCTGAAGCAGAAGTGAAAGAAGCAGAGGACGAGACAGAAGATGAGGAACGAGGAGGAGGAGGAGGAGAGAAGGAAGGAGGAGTGGAAGTCGCCAGAGTTGGAGGAGGAGAAGCAGCAGTAGGAGAAGGAGGAGAAGTGGGAAAAGCCCAAGTCACGAAAGCAGACGCTGAAGCCAGAGCCACAGCCACTGAAAAAGCTGGTGGAGGAGAAAGGAGGAAAAACAGAAGTGGAAGGAAAGCCTTACGAGGCAGGAGCAGCCCCAGCGGGAAAGGAGCAGACGCGGAAGTGAAAGAAACAAGGAAGAGGAGGAAAAGAAAGGAGCAGCAAGCAGAGAGGGAGGAGGGAGAAGCAGGGGAAGGAGCCGCGGAGGAGCAAAGAGCAGCGGCCGGAGGGGAAGCAGCAGAAGTCAAAGCACAGGAAGCAGAAACTGAAGCCAGCGGAGCGGAAGCGAAACCCAGAGCAGAAAGAGCAGCCGCCGCAGCAGAGCCCGGCCGAGGCGGAGCAGACCCCCAGGCTCCAGGACACCGGGCTCGGGAGGAGGACACAGGGCCGGCTGGGCTGGCTGGGCGCCGGCTGCTCCTCGAAGCCGTTCCTTCAGAGCCAAAGAGGCGGGGGAGCCCGTGAGAGGCTCTCGCAATTCGGATCGTTTGGGCCCTAAACACGAGGCAGGGGACCAAGCAGGAAATGTTCCCCAGACGAAAAAACGGGAATGAAGGAATGAATTTTGATCGAGTGCCTTCGGAGAGCCAAGCAGAGACAAAGGAGGCACAGTCCCCGCTTCCCATGAGCTCAGAGTCCAGGGCCGGGCGGTACTAGTGCTCAGAGGAGGGCTAGAGAGCGCTCAGGTCCAGAACTTGGGAAGTGAGGAAACGTCAGAGAGGCTTCAGAAAGAGGCGGGATTTGAGTTCTGAGTCAACACGTGGAGATGGAATTTAATACGTGGAATTGGGGTGGGGAAGAAGGGCTCTCCTCCCGGGGAAGGGTGCACCCAAGGCTCTCGCCTTCAACCAGGCTGATGGCCTGGATCAGATACCGGAATTGCCTACCCAGGGCTGAGCACAGCAAGCCCCTGCCCAGGAAACAATTCCTCTCCCTGTCAAGAGGTCTGTGACATGGAGGTCAGGGCTGCCACGGAACAGCCTTCCTGCCGGGGAGAGGCGGCCACTGGACTCGTCCCACCGCACTGACCAGAGGTGCCTGCGTGGTGCTCAGAGGGCCCTGGTGCTGGAGGGCAGACCCCCCTAGGCCCTGGAGGATGAGCTTAGGGGAGAGAGGACAGGCTCATCAGCAACCCTCCACAGTTCCCTGTTCTCTGCAGGGGTTGCTCCTTCCAGGAAGTCTGCACCAGAGTTGCCTCCAGATCTAGCGAGGAGAGCCAGCCTGTCCCCAGAGCAGAGCCTTCCCTGGTTCCTCTCAGGACCCAGCTTCCCCAGAGCCGCCCCAGCCTTAGAGCAAGGAGTGACCCAGGGTTCGTGAGAGCCAGGCCCTGAGCGGAGAATCTCAGGCTCTGTGAAGGTCCAGGAGAGGGTGGGGCCCCCTCAGGCCTCCCTCATTCACCCCAAGGACCCCAGCTCATTTCCCGAGTCCTGCCCCAGCCAGAGCCTATGACGATGTCCCTTCCTGAAAACCCACTGCAACGTGACAGTGAAGCCAGCACGAGGAGGCCATCCCCTGGTGAGACAGCATCTGTGTGGAGGCTACAGACCCTCCTCCCCTCCCCTCAG
Source organism: Hippopotamus amphibius kiboko (assembly GCF_030028045.1). Lineage (NCBI taxonomy): Eukaryota > Metazoa > Chordata > Mammalia > Artiodactyla > Hippopotamidae > Hippopotamus > Hippopotamus amphibius. The sequence goes on along the minus strand of NC_080191.1, from coordinate 168,561,078 downwards.
GCCGCCACAACCCCACCACCAGCGTGTGATAGAGGACGGGTCTCCCGTGTGTGTGTGTGTGTGTGTGTGTGTGTGTGTGTGTGTGAGAGAGAGAAAGAGAGAGAGTTGAGATGGGGAAAGTTGGGGAGTTCCAGGCAGTGATGGGCTCTGTCCCAAGGGGAAATTCCAAGTGAAAGCAAAGGGAAAATGGGAAAATCAGAAGGGAAAGGAAAGGACAGAAAGGAAATTCTTCAGCCGTGTTAATCCAAGGAAGCGTCCTAGGGCTGGTGAATAGTGATTGAACACTGCCTTCATAGCATCCAACAAAGTGCCGGGCACTGTGGTGCCTGGAGTCCTGGCTCAGCAACCAGCCTGCCTCTCTGGGCTTCAGTCTCAGCGTTTGGAAGGTGGTCCCTCCCTCCCCTCATAGGTACTATATGTAAGTGGCTTAGAGCAGTACCTGGCAGATAGTAAATGCTCAATAACTCTTAGTTATTATATTATTGAAGGAAGCATATTAAAAAGACCCACTCATTGGATAGAAAAATTGTATTAAAACCTGAATGGGCAGCAAACGTTCTCATTCTGAGCAGGTCAGATCTGAAAATATTTCAGGAGTGAGGAGGCTAGCATCCTTCAACATGACGGCAATAAGAGGGATTAGGACCATTTTCTCAAACCAGTGGTGTCTTCGAATCCTATTTACTTTGGGTGAAACAAACATCACCAGTAACCGTGTATTCACCTGGGTTGCATCCACGTTTGCAATTACAGCAAAATTGGTGACTTTTCAAATCGTTTAATGGCAGGCCTAGCTGTCCGTCCCACCCCTCACATGCTGGAGCATTTTTTCAGAATGCTTCAAGAGCTACAGATAAAAGAAATTATTGTGGTGTAGGAGGAACAAGGCTCTGGGGCTTCTCTGAGTGAGAAAAGGAAGGAGGCCCCCCTTCTGTGCATCGTGGAGCCCTGATTCCCGAGATCCCTCGACTCACCTTCCCAGGCCGGGGCTCCAGTCCAACTTTTTCTTCGTATGCTGAAACATCAGTTGGCCATGATGGTCGGCAAAGGGGTCATCTTCTCTCACTCTGTCCATCCCTCTCCATGCCCACTCTGGCCGAAGCTATGCTTACGGCTCTCTAGAGCCCAATGACCTTGATGGTCTCAGATCCGCAGCTGCAAGAGAGATCTTCTTATTTTTTTAATTTTTTTACTCGAGCATAGTTAATTTACAATATTATGTTAGTTTCAGGTGTACAACATAATGATTCAATATTTTTATAGATTATACGCCACTTACAGTTGTCATAAAATATTGGCCACGTTCCCTTGTTGTGCAATATATGCTTGTAGCTTATTTTTCTGTACATGGTAGTTTCTCTTCACCCTTGACCCCTATCTTGCCCCTCCCCGCTTCCCTCTCCCCACTGGTAACTACTAGCTTGATCACTAATCTGTGAGTCTAGTATGTGTTGTATACGGTCATTTGTTTTATTTTTTAGACTCCACATATAAGTGATAACATACAGTGTTTATCTTTATGTGACTTCATCAAGCATAATACCCTCCAGGTCCATCCATGTTGTTGCAAATGGCAGCATTTCGTTCTTTTTTATGGCTGAGTCGTATTCCAGTGAGTTTGTGCGTCACATCTTCTCTATCCATTCATCTGTTGAAAATGCTTAAATTGCTTCCATATCTTGACTACTGTAAATAATGCTGCTCTGAATATTGGGGTGCATGTATCTTTTCAAATTGGTGTTTCTGATTTCTTTGGGTGTGTGGTGCAGCCACGATGGAAAACAGTGTGGGGTTCCCCAAAAAACTAAAACTACCACATGACTCAGCAATTCCACTCCCGGGCATATATCCAGAGAGACCTTTTCCTTTCTTTATTCATTTATTTAGTTATTGGCTGTGTTGCATCTTCATTGCTGTGCGTGGGCCTTTTCTAGTTGCAGCAAGTAGGAGCCACTCTCTGCTGTGGTGCACGGGCTTCTCAGTGCGGTGGCTTCTCTTGTTGTGGAGCATAGACTCTAGGCACATGGGCTTCGGTAGTTGTGGCTCGCAGGCTCAGTAGTTGTGGCGCACAGGCTTAGCTGCTCCACGGCATGTGCGATTGAACCCCTGTCCCCTGCATTGGCAGGTGGATTCTTAACCACTGCGCCACTAGGGAAGTCCCAGTGAGAGATCTTTTAAAATTGCAGATATGATGGCATTTTAGCTGCCCTCTTCCTTCCCACCAGTCCTTTGACGTTAGGTAAACACCTTCACCCCTTGGGACTGGGAACCCTTTGAATGCTGCTGAGGGGGTCGGGCTGCTTAGTTTCCCAGGGTCCTCCCCACCCGGCCTATGGTTTTCTGTTGCTGAGTGTACTGACTTCAGACTCCTCTGGCCCCAAACAGACTTTGAAGCCAGCAGTGACATGGTAGAAGTGGAGGTGAGAATAAATCTCCCTAAAGAAACAAATTCTCCTGCTCGCTCTGTTGTCAGAACACTTGTGCTTGAAAGTGGCCTTCACCACCAGAGCCTAGGAAATACTTTGTCATCTGCAGTTTAATTCTTGGTTCCATTACTTAAACCAGTGACTTAAACTTTCCGTTTCCTCTCAAGACTGCCGGAAAGTGGGCATAGAGCATGTCCCCAAGGCATGACGTGTGGTCTACAGGGCACCAGTTGAACACAGGCGAGTCTTTAAAATAAATCACTTCCAACCGTTGTTGTATTAAATAATAAATAAGGACATCTTGGGCACATTTGTTTTGGGGATTCCCTTTCTGCCCTGGGATATATTTCTTCCCTATCTAATTTTCATTCCTTCTAACTTCTTAGATCTCTAGAATTAGAATATCTAACCTTCTTTTGCTCAGAACACAAAGTAATAATTATTCCCATTTTGTTTCCACGGTAGCAGCCCATGTCTCATATGTGCACACTTTATACCCAAACATCATTTAAATGCAGCAGAGAGAAAATAGAGTCATTCAAGAGGATCAGATAGGAGCCTGATTCCAGGTGCTCCCTGAATAAGACTTTTTCCCTCAGCAATTCAGAGGCTCTTGAAATTTGCACTTTCCCATAAAACACTTCATGAGCCAGTGGAACAGGCTTTTGTTGGGAATTCATTGGACGGGCACTCCTTCTTGTTGAATCTACCCTCCAAGAAGCCTGGCAGGTTGCCAGGGACCCCAGCCTCTGGGGCTGACACTGGGGGTCAAGGACTTCTTGGTGACTCAGAATCTGAGAACCTGAAGTTTGCATCTGTGTCCCTGCTTGGAAGTTCTCTTTGCTGTGAGCACTACATCAGACGCCACTGCAGTGCAGAGCAAGGTCCGTGTGGATGGCGGCTCTTCTAGTGCAGTCACCCCACAGTCACTTCTTGGCATTTGCGCACATCCAATAAGCTTGAGAGTAAGATCGTAGCCCCCTGGCCCGGTCCTAGATTGTGAGCATCCTTGAGAGCACGAATTGAACCCAACATCTGCCACGTGCTAATCCGTACTTCAATGGATCAGTGCTTTATCTAGATAATCCCCAGGCATCTTAAGATGAGTCCCATCTTCTTAGGCTCATAAAAGTTCTTCTAACTTAATTAATTTGTTCCAGGTAACTTGTGTAGAAAGCCTAAACACAAAGGAAAATTAAAATAGCCCCAAAGTGGTGGTGTTCTCCACATTACCGTGAACATGATAGCCATTTAGATTTTAATCAGAGGAGTAACTGAAAGTCTTAATATCTCCACTGTGCACTAGGGAAAACTGAGATCAGTTTCTCGTCCAAACAGGTTGGAAATCTCTGTTGCAACATTTCTACAGGACCACGGTGAGGATGGCAATAAGTCTATGATGTTGCCATACCTGGTCTCCTCCCAACACACACGAAACACTGACAATCTTCATCTCTCAAGTCTGAATCATCCCTGATAGTGTGCAAGAGCTTTGCCATGTGTGGATACTAAGACACAGACAGGTGGAGTCACACGTGCAGGTCATGCAGTCAATTGGTGTGCTGGCTCTTAGCTGCCATCCGAGGTGACTCCATCACCAGCTTGATGGATGTTCATGTCTCCAGCGGTAAAATGAGAATTTCAGAGAGAAAAGAAACACAAAGCAATTTTTTTAAAAAGAAAGAAAAAAGCTCAAGTGTTTGTTCCCAGGGTTATCTCTCGGAATGTGGCTTTGGAAAATGATTTAGTTGGCAATTTTCCTCCCAAAGGATTTTTTTTTTCCTATTTCTACCTTTTCAGGTATTGTCAAGAATGGGAGCGGGTTTTAAAGGACTGGGCGTTCTTGGCCGTGTGTTAACAGCCGCCCTTGGAACAGAAAGCCTCAGTATAGTCTCAGTCTCTCCCACCCCCTCCTCTTCCTCCTCCTCTTCTCCTTCCTCCTCCTCCTCCTCTTCCTCCTCTTCCTCTTCCTTCTTCTCTTTCTCTCACCCCCTACACACACACACACAAGGTTGTTCAGTCAGCGTAGGGGGTTTAGGAGAAGAGAGGTAAGCCAGCAGACTTTTAGGTGCCTTTACATTCCCCTTTCAGTGAACTTAAGTAAAACAGCTGTCTTCCTCGGCATATGGCCCAGAGAGTCGCCTGCTAATTCTGTGGCTCTAGCAGCAGCTCTGTAGTTAATGCCAAGTGCAGAGAGGCTAGAACGAGCAGGAAATCTGTATTCCCACAGAGATGGGTCACTTGGTGATACATTGCGTTTCCATCTGTAAAAAAGAGAGGAGGAACACTTAAAACCTGAAGCGTTCTTTTCATTATATGTGTGCTCTTTATAAAATAATAACAAAACAAAAAATTGAGATATGCCCTAACAGCATCAGTTAATTTCAAAACAGTGCAAATCCTTTCAATGTTTTTCAAAAATCCTAAAAGTAATAGTCCACAGATACATGTACCCCACCCGCCTGTACCGTGAAACCTCATCAACAGAGGAGAAGAAGCTGAAGGAGGGTCAGTCAAAGAAGCTCCAGGGGGCCAGTTAGGAGCTAAACCAAAGTGTCCACCCTGCCATCTCCAATCCCCTCAACACCCAGATTCTCCCTCAACTGCTCATCCTCCCCCACCCATCTCTTTCTTAATTAACTAGATTATTTAAGCTGATTTCAATTTAAAAAAAAAATCCTCTCTCTTTCCAAGGTAAGGGGGAGGGGAGAATTGTCCTCACCAATACAGGGTTCACTTTGTTAGCTTGTGGTGGTTGTGATAAGACTATGGACATTCCCAGGTGAATGGTCTTAAAAAGATAAGAGAGTGACAACACACACCTTAATCAAAGGGAGGTTTCAATCAGGAAACAAACGTTTTTCTGTACTTGGGCATCAATTCAGGCAGCAAGAAACGAGTGCCGACGCAGGCCCTCAACGAAGCCCCAGCTCATTCATTTCCTGTGTGGCCCTTAGGTAAATGACCTCATCTTTCTAAGCTTCTGTTTCCTCATCTGTAAAATGGGCATAATAACAGTTCTTACCTCAAAACGTCATTGGGAGCACTAAATGAAAGCACTCATGTAAGAGCAATGAGTCAGTACCTGGCACAATGTACCTACCTAACGTGTCAATGATTATTATTTATCTTTTTTTTTTTAATCTTTTTGGACATATCATATAGGATCTGGGACAGGAACAGGAAGTGGATATCTATAAAGATTCCTGGAATAAGGAACCCCATGTTCTAGCTCCTCTGAAGTGGGTTTAATTAGTTTCTGAACATCAGGCTTCACTGTCCTACAGGCTTCTGGGGAGAGCTAAGGGAGCAAGGGGTCACCGCGTCTGTAGCTTTCTAAGAGAGGTGTTCATCCTCACAATGGCTCGCAGCAGTCCCTTACAGGGAAAGCTGCGGGTGCATTAAGCACATGCCTGTTGCCTTCTTTTAGTCACACTGTCTGCGATAGAAAACTGGACTGCCTCTACTAGGAAGGAACCCTAGGGCCTGAGGAAAAGAAAATGTTTGCCTGCACTCAAGCAGCAACAGCCTCATAAGAAGGCGTTCACTCCTCTGTCTCCCGAAGAGTTACAAGCAGAGCTCAGATCTCACCTCTGCCACGTCCTGTGGAACCTGAGCGAGTCATTCATCCCCTCTGAGTTCATTTGTCCATCTGAAAAGCAGAGTTGATATTACCTGTCTTGAAGGGTTGTTGTAAGGAGTAGAGATAATATTTAATATCAACATATGACCTACAGTAAACATGACACCATGTGCCCAGCATTTTACAGATACTTAATAAATAAGAGTGTTTGTTAGACAGATTGTAATGGTGCATGATCATTCCTGGGTCAGAGAGGAGAGTTCCCTCATGTGAATCCTAAGAGGTATTTGACTAACATGTGTCTTGATTCATACTGGGCCAGAAATGAGGAGATGTGGGGCAAGTCACACAGCCTGAGTGTCAGGCTTCTCGTATGAAAAAGAGGGAGCTGGACCAACCCTCTCAGAAGCATAGACCACAGAGACTCGGACTGTGCGGTTCCAGGCTCTAGAACTCTGCTCCTAGGCTTGCTGATTAATGAGAACATGACCAAAAGCATATATAGCACTTGAATATATGATCCAGCCATCCCACTCTCAGGTAAGTATCCAGCAGAAAAGTGTACACCTGTTCAACAACGTATGCAAGAACATTCATTGCAGGGCTACTCGCGAAAGCCAGAAACAGCCCAAATGGAAAGCCAGAAACAGCCCAAATGTCCAGTGACAGTAGAACAGATCAATAATTGCAGTATATCCACACAATGGAACACTACCCAGCTGTGCGAATGAACATCTGCTGCTACACACACACAGTGGATGGGTCACAGAAGTAAACTGTTGAGTAAAAGAAGTCAGACACAGAAGAGTATGTACTGTTCGATTCCATTTACATAAAGCTCAAAAACAGGCAAAATGAATCCATGATGTTAGAAGTCAAGATGGCAGCTACCTTTGAGTAATGAGAAGGTATGAGGGAAGTTTCTGGAGTGCGGGTAAGGCTCTGTTTATTGATGAAGCTAGGTCTGCTTTGAAAACACGTGTGTGTGTGTATGTGTATAATAGTTCAAGAAAAAGTTTAGGACTTCCTAGGTGGCGCAGTGGTAAAGAATCCGCCTGCCAATGCTGGGGACACGGGTTCGAGCCCTGCCCTGGGAAGACACCACATGCCACAGAGCAAATAAGCCTGTGCACCACAACTATTGAGCCTGTGCTCTAGAGCCCATGAGCCACAACTACTGAGCCCATGTGCCGCAACTAGTGAAGCCCACGTGCCTAGGGCCCGTGTTCCACAATAAGAGAAGCCACTACAATGAGGAGCCTGTGCACCACAATGAAGAGTAGCCCCCACTCACCACAACTAGAGAAAGCCTGTGTGCAGCAACGAAGACCCAATGCAGCCAATAAATAAATAAAATAAATTTATAAAAAAAAAAGTTTAGTGTGTGTGTGTATATGTGTGCATATATATATGTAAAATAGTTCAAGAAAAAGTTTATATTACAAGTATGCATAGAACCCTTTTCAATCTCCAGGATCTCCAATTTTTATTTCCTCCTCTGTGCCAGACACTGTCCTGGGGGAGGGGAGGGTAGAGGTGACTGCATACAGAGACAAATAAGAAGACAAAGCATCTACCATTAAGGAGATCACAGCTTCAAGGGAAGACAGATGGGTAAACAAAAAATTACAACGTGATAAAAAGCTATGGTGCAGATTCGAACTGATAAATATAGGAACCCAGAGGGACAGAGGAGGTGACATTTGAACTGGATCTTAAAGAGCACTCCAGGCAGAGGCAACCACATGTGTAAGCAAAGACTGGAGAGGGGGATTAAGAAGGCTCAAGAGTTGAAGAGGAGGGGGATACAATTTGTATCCCAGGCTGAGCTTAATGGACTCTATGGTGTCAAGCACAATTGGGAACCACTGTAGGAAGCTGAGACCTTGCAAGAGTACCTCTCATCATGTCAACCATTTATCTTCTGGTCGTGTGGCTGAACTGTTCTCTCCTGGCAAAGACCAGCTCCTCCATGCCTACATGTACTCCCTTCCCTTCTCATCTACTCAAGAATATGCTCCAGCAACATCCCCTCTCTCCCCTGAATCACCCACCTGTTCTCGCTATGGGCCTTTGATACTAGCACACAGACATGCAATCATTTCTCCCATCCTAAAACAAAGATGCTCTTGACCTTCATTTCCCCCTCCAGCTCTCTCTTCACTTTGTCTTTTTGGCAAAACTCCTAAAAACACTGTTAATGCTTGCAGCTTCCACTTTCTATCCTTCCAGAACGCCATCAAAACAATGGCCTCCACACTGCTATACCCAACAGTTAGTTCTCCAGTATTTGCCTTACTTAGGTCATCATGTGACCTAGTTAATGTGGACTCTTCTTCCTTGAAGCCCTTTCTTTGCTTGGCTACCAGGGCACTCTGCTGGCTTTCTTCCTACTTTACACCCTGCTCTTTCTCAGTCTTTGCTGGTTCGTCATCTCTGGACCGTTCTATCTTGAATTTACCCCAAAGCTCAGTCTTTGGACCCCTTCACTATCTGAAGTACTGATACCTCATTACCACGGTAATGATACCCCGGTGATTTCATTCAGCTCCATGTTTTTAAATTTCATCCATAAGCCAGTAACTCCCAGATTTATATCTGTGGCCCATATTTCCCCCTCTGGATTTTCAGACACATCTATCTGACTGCCTACTTGGATATTTAGTAGGCATCCAAAATTTCACGTATTCAAAACTCAACTCATGATTTGTCCCTAAATCCTGCTCCTCCTGCAATTATCCTCATCTCAAGAATGGCAACTCCAGTTCCTCAGGCCAAAATGGTCATCCTGACTACTCTTCTCTCATACAATGAGTCCAAACTGCTGGTGTCACGGTGCTGAACAGTGGGAAATAAGAAGGGATGGGAAGAGATGGTTCAAGATGGTGGGAGAGACGGTGGAGTAGGTGGAGTAGGAGGATGTGCACTCACTCCCTCTTGGAAGAGCACTGGAATTACAACTAACTGCTGAACAATCATCGACAGAAAGACACTGGAACTCAGCAAAAAAGACACCCCACATCCAGAGACAAAGGAGAAGCCACAATGAGATGATAGGAGGGGCGCAATCGTGTCAAAATCAAATCCCACAATGCTGGGTGGCTGACTCACAAACTGGAGAACAGTTATACCAAAGAAGTCCACCCACTAAAGTGAGAGTTCTGAGCTCCATGTCAGGCTTGCCAACCTGGGGGTCTGGCAACAGGAGGAGGAATCCCCAGAGAATCAGATTTTGAAAGCCAGTGGGATTCGATTGCAGGACCTCCACAGGACTGGGGGAAACAGAGACTCCACTCTTGGAAGGCACACAAAAAATAGTGTGCTTACCAGGACCCAGGGGAAAGGAGCAGTGACCCCATAGGAGACTGAACCAGACCTACCTGTTGGTGTTGGGGGGTTGCCTGCAGAGGTGGGAGGCAGCTGTGGCTCACCGAGGGGACAGGGACACTGGCAGCAGGGATTCTGGGAAGTGTTCATTGGCGTGAGTGCTCCCAGAGTCACCATTAGCCCCACCAAAGAGCCTGTAAGCTCCAGTGCTGGGTAGCCTCAAGCCAAACAACCAACAAGGTGGGAACACAGCCCCACCCATTAGCAGACAAGAAGATTAAAGTTTTACTGAGCTCCTCCCACCCAGCCCTACCCCCCATCAGTCCCCCCCATCAGGAAGCATGCATAACCCTCCTAGATAGCTTCTTCCATAAGAGGGCAGACAACAGAATCAAGCAGTATTTCATCTTGTGGAACTGAAACCCACAGCCACAGAAAGATAGAGACAATGAAAAGGCAGAGGACTTTGTACCAGATGAAGGGACAAGATAAAACCCCAGAAAAACAACTAAATGAAGAGGAGATAGGCACCCTTCCAGAAAAAGAATTCAGAATAATGATGGTGAAGATGATCCAAGACTTTGAAAAAAGACTGGATGCAAAGATCAAAAAGTTGCAAGAAAAGTTTACCAAAGACCTAGAAGAATTAAAGAACAAACAAACAGAGATATGCAACACAATAACTGAAATGAAAAATACACTAGAAGGAACCAACAGCAGATTAACTGAGGCAGAAGGGCGAATAAGTGACCTGAAAGACAGAATGGTGAAAATCACTGATGCAGACAAGAATAAGGAGAAAAGAATGAAAAGAACTGAAGACAGCCTAAGAGTCCTCTGGGACAGCATTAAATGCAACAACATTCGCATTATAGGGGTCCCAGAAGAAGAAGAGAGAGAGAAAGGACCAGAGAAAACATTGGAAGAGATTATAGTTGAAAACTTCCCTGACATGGGAAAGGAAATAGCTACCCAAGTCCAAGAAGCGCAGAGTCCAAGGCAGGATAAACCCGTGGAGAAACACACCAAGACACATAGTAGTCAAATTGACAAAAATTAAAGACAGAGAAAAGTTATTAAAAGCAACAAGGGAAAGATGACAAATAACATACAAGGGAACTCCCATAAGGTTAACAGCTGATTTCTCAGCAGAAGCCTGCAAGCCAGAAGGGAGTGGCATGATATATTTAAAATGATGAAAGGGAAGAACCTACAACCAAGAATACTCTACCCAGCAAGGATCTCATTCAGATTTGATGGAGAAATCAAAAGCTTTACAAACAAGCAACAGCTAAGAGAATTCAGCACCACCAAACCAGCCCTACAACAAATGCTAAAGGAACTTCTCAAAGTGGGAAACATAAGAGAAGAAGAGGACCTACAAAAACAAAAACAAAACAATTAAGAAAATGGTAATAGGAACATACATATCAATAATTACCTTGAATGTAAATGGACTCAATGCACCAACCAAAAGACACAGACTGGCTGAATGGATACAAAAACAAGACCCATATATATGCTGTCTACAAGAGACCCACTTCAGACCTAGGGACACATACAAACTGAGAGTGAGGGGAATGGAAAAAGGTATTCCATGCAAGTGGAAATCAAAAGAAAACTGGAGTAGTGATACTCATATTAGATAAAATAGACTTTAAAATAAAAAATGTTACAAGAGACAAGAAAGGACACTACATAAAGATCAAGGGATCAATCCAAGAAGAAGAGATAACAACTATAAATATATATGCACCCAAAATAGGACTACTTCAATACATAAGGCAAATGCTAACAACTATGAAAGAGGAAATTGACAGTAACACGATCATAGTGGGGGACTTTAACACCCCACTTACACCAATGGACAGATCATCCAGACAGAAAATTACTAAGGAAACACAAGCTTTAAATGACACAATAAACTAGCTTGATTTAATAGATATCTATAGGACATTACATCCAAAAACAGCAGATTACATGTTCTTCTCAAGTGCACATGGAACATTCTCCAGGATAGATCACATTTTGGGTCACAAATCAAGCCTTGGTAAATTTAAGAAAATTGAAATTGTAACAAGCATCTTTTCCGACCACAACACTATGAGATTAGAAATCAATTACAGGAAAAAAACTATAAAAAACACAAACACATGGAGGCTAAACAATACATTACTAAATAACCAACAGATCACTGAAGAAATCAAAGAGGAAATCGAAAAGTATCTAGAGGCAAATGACAATGAAAACACAACAATCCAAAACCTATGGGATGCAGCAAAAGTGGTTCTAAGAGGGAAGTTTATAGCAATACAATTCTACCTCAAGAAAAAAGAAAAATCCCAAATAAGCAATCTAACCTTACACCTAAAGAAACTAGAGAAAGAAGAACAAACAAAACCCAAAGTTAGTAGAGGGAGAGAAATCATAAAGATCAGAGCAGAAATAAATGAAATGGAAACAAAGAAAACAATAGCAAAAATCAATAAAACTAAAAGCTGGTTCTTTGAGAAGATAAATAAAATTGATAAACCTCTAGCAAGACTCATCAAGAAAAAGAGGGAGAGGACTCAAATCAATAAAATTAGAAATGAAACAGGAGAAGTTACAACGGACACCACAGAAAGAAAAAGCACCATAAGAGATTACTACAAGCAACTATATGCCAATAAAATGGACAACCTGGATGAAATGGACAGATTCTTAGAAAAGTATAAACTTTCAAGACTGAATCAGGAAGAAATAGAAAATATGAACAGACCAACCACAAGTAATGAAATTGAAACTGTGATTAAAAATCTTCCAACAAACGAAAGTCCAGGACCAGATGGATTCACAGGTGAATTTTATCAAACATTTAGAGAAAAGCTAAATGTTCTCTTCTCAAGCTCTTCCAAAAAATTGCAGAGGAAGGAACGCTCCCAAACTCATTCTACAAGGCCACCATCACCCTGATACCAAAACCAGACAAAGATACTATAAAAAAAGAAAATTACAGACCAATATCACTGATGAATTTAGATGCAAAAATCCTCAACAAAATACTAGCAAACAGAATCCAACAACAGATTAAAAGGATCATACACCATGATCAAGTGGGGTTTATCCCTGGAATTCAGGAATTCTTCAATATATGCAAGTCAATAAATAGGATACACCATATTAACAAAATGAAGGATAAAAACTACATGATCATCTCAATAGATGCAGAAAAAGCTTTTGACAAAATTCAATACCCATTTATGATAAAAACTCTCCAGAAGGTGGGCATAGAGGGACCCTACCTCAACATAATAAAGGCCATATATGACAAACCCACAGCAAACATCGTTCTCAATGCTGAAAAACTGAAAGCATTCCCTCTAAGATCAGGAACAAGACAAGGTTGTCCACTCTCGCCACTCCTATTCAATGTAGTTTTGGAAGTCCTTGCCACAGCAATCAGAGAAGAAAAAGAAGTAAAAGGAATCCAAATTGGAAAAGAAGAAGTAAAACTGTCGCTGTTCACATATTACATGATACTATACATAGAAAATCCTAAAGATGCCACCAGAAAACTGCTTGAGCTAATCAATGACTTTGGTAAAGTTGCGGGATACAAAATTAACACACAGAAATCTCTTGCATTTCTATACACCAACAATGAAAGATCAGAAAGAGACATTAAGGAAACAATCCCATTCACTATTGCAACAAAAAGAATAAAATACCTAGGAATATACCTAACCAAGGAGGTAAAAGACCTGTACTCAAAAAACTATAAGACACTAATGAAAGAAATCAAAGATGACACAAACAGATGGAGAGACATACCATGTTCTTGGATTGGAAGAATCAACATTGTGAAAATGACTATACTACCCAAGCAATTTACAGATTCAATGCAATCCCTACCAAATTACCAATGGCATTTTTCACAGAACTAGAACAAGAAATTTTACGATTTGTATGGAAACACAAAAGACCCCAAATATCCAAAGCAATCTTAAGAAGGAAAGATGGAGTTGGTGGAATCAGGCTTCCTGACTTGAGGCTATACTACAAGGCTACAGTGATCACGACAGTATGGTGCTGGCACAAAAACAGAAATATAGATCAATGGAACAGGATAGAAAGCCCAGGGATAAACTACGGTCAACTAATCTATGACAAAGGAGCCAAGGATATACAGTGGAGAAAAGGCAGCCTCTTCAATAAGTGGTGCTGGGAAAACTGGACAGCTACATGTAAAAGAATGAAATTAGAACACTCCTTAACACCATACACAAAAATAAACTCAAAATGGATTAAAGATCTAAAGGTAAGGCCAGACACTATAAAACTCCTAGAGGAAAACATAGGAAGAACACCCTTCAACATAAATCACAGCAAGATCTTTTTTGATCCACCCCCTAGAGTAACGGAAATAAAAACAAAAATAGATAAGTGGGACCTAATGAAACTTCAAAGCTTCTGCACAGCAAAGGAAACTATAAGCAAGACGAAAAGACAACCCTCAGAATGGGAGAAAGTATTTGCAAACACATCAACAGACAAAGGATTAATCTCCAAAATATATAAACGGTTCATCCAGCTCAGAACCAAAAAAACAAACAACCCAATCAAAAAATGGGCAGAAGACCTAAAGAGGCATTTCTCCAAAGAAGACATACGGATGGCCAAGAGGCACATGAAAAGCCGCTCAACATCACTAATTCTTAGAGAAATGCAAATCCAAACTACAATGAGGTATCACCTCACACCGGTTAGAAGGGGCATGAGCAGAAAATAGACAAACAGTAAATGCTGGAGAGGTGTGGAGAAAAGGGAATGCTCTTGCCCTGTTGGTGGGAATGTAAATTGATACAGCCACTATGGAGAACAGTATGGAGGTTCTTTGAAAAACTAAAAATAGAGTTACCATGTATCCCAGCAATCCCACTGCTGGGCATATACCCAGAGAAAACCATCATTCAAAAAGACACATGCACCCCAATGTTCATTGCAGCGCTATTTACAATAGCCAGGACATGGAAGCAACCTAAACATTCATCAATGGATGAATGGATAAAGAAGATGTGGTACATATATACAATGGAATATTACTCAGCTGTAGAAAAAAATGAAACTGGGACATTTGTAGAGACACAGATGGACCTAGAGACTGTCATACAGAGTGAAATGAGTCAGAAAAAGAAAAATATCATATATTAACACATATATGCAGATTATAGAAAAACGGTACAAATCAACCACTTTGCAAGTCAGAAATAGAGACACAGATGTAGAGAACAAACATATGGACACCAAGTGGGGAAAGTGGGGAGGGTTTGGGGGGAATGAATTGGGAGATTGGGATTGCCATATATACATTACTAATAAGAGAAAAAAACCCAGCAAATCGTACACTCTAAATATATGCAGTTTATTGTCTGTTAACTGTGTCTCAATAAAAGTTCTTAAAAAAAAAGAGAAGAAGAGATGGGAAATGAGGGGATAGGGCACTAATGTCATGTGCAGGTTTTTAAAGGACTTCTGAGTTACAAGCCTGAACATCAAGGTTGGACGTTGACCCTTGTTCTTTGAAACAGATTGTGGCCTCTTGAACTATATTCTTAAATACTTCACAAACAGCAAAGTTCTTTTTTATGAATGAATAAAAATAGAATATTTGGTAGTAGAGAGCAATTGTTCAGCCTCAAATGGAAAGCACTGTGCAGACCTTAGTCTGATCTCAAACTAAATGCTTCACCTTATTAGGGAACTTCTCAACTGGGACTCTTAGCCACAGGTCACCCAGCTTTACACCACTCACCAAATTTCCAATGTGGGCATATAGTTGCTTAGAAAATAAGGAGGACTTCCTGCAACTATTATAAGGCCTCTTAGCTCCTGTCTCTCAAAAAATAAAGGGTCTAAGATGATCGGTGCCTGGTATTCATGCTTCCATTTCCTTCTCTTCTGTGGTCTAAGACCTTGCTCATCTATCTCGATACTCTTTCCCTCTGAATGTGGATCTGGCTCCGGAACCATTTTTAACCCAGTAGCCCAAGCAGTCACTACCAATGGATCTATCAGTTTTGGAAAACAAGTTTAAACCTAATTGGCTTTCCTTGTCTGGTCCTTGCTATGTGTACATATACATACACATGCTCAAGACCAAAAAGAGATGACAGCAGTGGTGCTGTGCCGTGAAGATCAGACTCAGACCCACCCATCTCCAGGGAGCTGAGTATTTCCACCCGACAATCCTCCCTCCCTTGAGCTGTCCACATAGCACCTACTAGCTCATGGACAAGTCCCACTTTTCACCAGGGTATCTTCCCGAGAATCGTAAGTGGATTATATTTTCTTATAACAATAGACTAATTGGAGGTTGTGTTTCTAATTAAGAACTTGGCAGCAAATCAATCACAAAGATGATCAACAGCGTGTCATACAGTCATCCAACAATAGCCTCCGATGATTCATTCAACTGTGAAACTTTAAAGTCCCTTAGAATGGGCCTAAGTAGGTACGTGGATTAGTCAGTGTGTATAAAGTGCTCACATACCATGTAAGAACACCCAACTCTCCTGAATCATCAGTTTAACCCATCTAAAATGAATATAGGAACTTCTGTAAATGGTTGTTAAATTTTTTATTGAAGGAATTGGGTTTGCCTTCTTAGGAACTAAGAAGGCTTTGGGGGATAATTTGGATGATCTAGATTTCTTTGGAGAAGAAAAGAAGCCACCAAGGGAAATCTGAACCATAGCTTCCTCTTTTTCTTAAAGAGACAACATTGGCCAATTTTTTTTTCTTTCTTTCTTTTTCTTTTTCTTTCTTTCTTTCTTTCTTTCTTTCTTTCTTTCTTTCTTTCTTTCTTTGGTTGCACCAGGTTTTAGTTGCATCAGGTGGGCTACTTAGTTGTGGGCACGCATGAGGGATCTAGTTCCCTGACCAGGGATCGAACCCAGGCCCCCTGAATAGGGGGCACGGAGTCTTTTTTTTTTAATAAATTTATTTATTTATTGGCTGTGTTGGGTCTTTGTTGCTGCATGTGTGTTTTCTCTAGTTGCAGTGAGTGGGGGCTACTCTTAATTGTGGTGCGCAGGCTTTTCATTGTGGTAGCCTCTCTTGTTGCAGAGCACGGACTTCAGTAGTTCTGGTACATACGCTCAATAGTTGTGGCTTGCGGGCTCTAGAGTGCAGACTCCGCAGTTGTGGCGCACGGGCTTAGCTGCTCTGTGGCATGTGGGATCTTCCCGGAACAGGGATCAAACCCGTGTCCCCTGCATTGGCAGGCGGATTCTTAACTACTGCGCCACCTGGGAAGCCCCGAGCACAGCGTCTTAACCACTCACTACCAGGGAAGTCCCTGGTCAATGTTTCTTGACGCCTGCTCTGTTCCAGGCATTGTGCTGAGGGCTCCAACAAACAAAATGATTCACACTCACGTCACTGACCTCAGAGTTTACCCACATCAAGGCCGCAATCTAAGGCTCTCTGAGAAAGTTTGGACTGAATGTCAGCCCAAATTCCATCTCAAATTCCCTTGTTTATTACTTTCTTAGGGCTGCTATAACAAAGTACCGTAAACTAGGTAGTTATTCTCTCACAGTTGTGGAGGTTAGAGGTCAGAAATCAAGGAATCAGCAGGGGCGTGCCTTCCCTGAAGGCTCTAGGGGAGAACACTTCCTCGCCTCTTCCTAGCTTCTGGTTGCCGGCACTCCTTGGAGCTCCTTGGCTTATATCTGCATCACCCCAGTCTCTGCCTCTGTCATCACATGGCCTCTCCCCCTGTGTCTTTGTGTCTCTCTCTCCTTATAAAGATACCAGTCATTCGATGTAAGACCCACCCTCATTCAGTGGGACCTCAGCTTAACTTGATTATATCCACAAAGACCATATTTCCAAATAAGATTCTCAGGTTCCAGGAGGACACAAATTTGGGGGGACGCTCCTGAACCCAGTACAGCTCAGATACTACTTGTGGGTAGTCTTGTTCTCCATCCCTAGGATGCAGGGCGCAGAAACATTTATCTCAGTCTACGGGTAAGTCTAATTAGATACTTCATCCTTCCCTAAAGTGTTAGAAAGAAAGCCATCTGCCCATAGTCAAAGGAAAACAATCTGGCTAATTAGGTTGCCCTTTTAAATGTTTCCAAGACAGAGAGATGAAAAAGGAAGGTATTATGCTGGTGTTTTTTTCAGATTTTATTCCACACGTTTAGCTATTTGGCTGGTCCCATGACTGTTTAGAAATAGGAAATGTAATATTTAAAGTGTAATCAACTCATTTCTTTCCTAATAAAGGTTGTCAGACTATATACCGAACACACACACACACACACACACACGCACACACACACGCACACACACACAGAGGAACTGAACTGCAAACTACTTTTCTGTTGAAATGCAGCGTTGTAGCTGTTCACGTAGTTGGTCCCAGGAAGCTCAAAGGGGAGCCCAAGCTGATACTGAGACTCTGTAGAAATCCCTGTGAGATAATCATTTAACACCAGCTGCTTTTACTTCATCAGCGACTTTCTTTCACACAACAGGAGGCAGGTTTCAGCCAGATCTATTGTTTGCATTGCCCGTCAGCCCCAGGCCCCAGGTGTGTTTGCAAAAGTAAACCCTGTTAAGCTTTGAGGAAAGAGAAGAGGCATTTAGAAAACCCCCAAAGTCCCCCAGGTTCCTGGACTGACCTAGAGGTCTAGGGTTTGGGAATTCACTAGTCCCTCTCCCATTTCTTCCTGTCCCGTGAACGGCCACCTTGGAGATGTCACAGCCCATATGTGCTTCCTTCTGTGAAATGAGCCTTACGATCATTGGCTTTGAAACATCAGGGGAGCTTGCAGAGCAGCCAGGCGATGTTAACGTCTTCTCACCCGCAAGTTGCACCAGCTGCGTGCTCGGAAAGGCAGACACAACAGCAGTTCAGGGCTGGAAGATAGATAGCAGTAAAGAGTAAAACGCTCTGGAGTTGGACTGGCTGGGTTCAAATCTTAGAGCCATTGGTGGGTGTGGTGGAGGGAGAGAGTACCATACTTAACTTCTCTAAGTCCGCTTGCTCATCTGTAAAAAGAGGCGGATGACAGCGCCTGCTTCCTGGAGTTCTGTGTAGTGAAGTGGTAGTGAAGGCAGCACGGTGCCCGGCACGGAGTAAGTGCTTACAGATTCTAGCCCTTATCAGCTGGAGTACGAATTCTACTGAATGTTCGTGGATGCCTCGATCAGAGTCTGGAGAGGTCATGTTCGGGCTTAATGGGAAGGCACAGCTGATAGATTAGTGATGTCCACCCTGGATGTAGAAAGGAGAGTGGGTCTACTGGAGTCACACATTCCTATAGGGACATATCGAATTCATTTCTGTCTTCCCATGAACGCTTTCCAGGACCCTCCACATGAAAGGTACTCAGCAAATGTGCAGGAAAATAATTACTTGTCTTGTGCTTCTTGCCATAGTGGTATAAGGCAGGAGGGGACGGCATGGGAAATAAGTGGGTTCAGTACCTGAGACAAAACCTCTCTCCCCAATATAATTTTTTAAAGCTCTTTACTGAAATATAATTGCTTTATGCTATTGTGCCAGTTTTTGCTGTACACCAAAGTGAATCAGCTGTATTTATACGTATATCCGCACATCCCCTCCCTCCTGCGACTCCCTGCCACCCTCCCTATCCCAGCCCTCTAAGGCATCACCCATCATCGAGTTGATCTCCCTATGTTACCCAATGTAATTTTTTTTAAGTTCTTTATTGGAATATAATTGCTTTACACTTTTGTACCAGCTTTTGAGGTACACCACAGTGAATCAGTTGTATTTATACATATATCCCTATATCCCCTCCCTCCCACAACTCCCTCCCACTGTTCCTGTCCTGGCCCTCTAAGGCATCACCCATCATCGAGTTGATCTCCCTGTGTTACCCAGCGTAATTTTTGATACCTCCCTGTTGTGAGTTAGGAGATCATCCGGACTACATAGAGTCTTACCAACAGGTAAACCCTTGCTTTGAAATGGTCAGGGCTGGTATGCAGTGGTGAGGTAGAAACCTGGAAAACTCATGGGCTGATGTGAAAAACCTGGAGGAGGACTGCTATAGAGGAAGGAGCCACGGCCACTCCTAGCTCCTCTGACAACCCAGCCCACACCTCGCTGGTCCTCAGCTCCCTTACCTATAAAATAAGGATGATCACCTCAACCAGGGGTGTTGTGAGGCTGAAATGGCACAAGTCAGCAAATGGCATAAGCGTGAGAGTTGTTTTACAGGAGCAGGGAGTAGAGTATGAAATTCCACCAAGACATCAAGAGCCTAATCAAATATCAAAACACGTACCCCAAATTTCAGCCAACCCTCCTCGGTACTCCTGCCTCTCTCTGTCTATCCCCATCCTGATATGAGTGTTAAAGTATAAAGGAGTCCCGTCCCCCCTCCCCCACCACCTCTCAGAGCAAGTTCTAAACCAAGGCCTGTGGTACGTCCCAGGGGCCGTCACTTCGTATCGCCGATGAGAGACTTCAGCCGCGCTGCTCATCCAAAGCTAAGTGCTGCTCATCTAGGCGTGTGGCTCCAGATGCAACGTCCCCACCCTCGCCTCTGGACGCGAAGGAAGCAAAGCCAAGAATCCCAAGCACAACCCACCAGCCACACCATTTTCAATTCTCTGGCAGCAGCCATGACCTTGGGTAAGTCACTTCCACCCTCCAGGCTTTGGAGCCTCTTTTAGCCTGGGGTCTGTGCTTGGAGTCGGAGAAGCAGCCTCGGAGAGAACAGGAAGCTCCGAGTCCTGCTGTGTCATGCCCGTCTGGGAGGTCTAGTGAGCTAGGAGGAGCCACAGAGGGAAGGACACGGGCCTAGATGGAAGATTCCAGAAGGACCCGCGAGCCCACAATGCCTGCAAGGGCCGCGGACACCAGGGCTGCTCAAAGCTAACAGCCAGAGTGGAGCATCGGTGCCTCAGCAGCAGGTGAGCCAAAAATACGTGGGAAGCATCACTTGAACACAGAGGCTGTGCAGTGCTTTGGCTGGGTGCCACGTTGACTGTTTATTCCAGGTCTGCAGCAAAGGAAAAGCCAGCCCGTGTGCAGACTGGTCGCTGGCTCCTGGAACAGAAGTACTGAACACACACCAGCTCTGGGAGGAAAACCAAATCCACCCTTCAGAGCAGCCTGGGGGTTATTTCTGTTCTGTCTACCATACAAGTTATCCAAGGTGAAAGCTAAGGGAAAACGTCAGGAAGAACCTGCAAATTATTAAATGTTTTTCAGAAAAGAGTTTGAGAAACAGGAAAAGTGAAGGTGTGGTGGGTTTCCCCCCTGCTGTGATAATAGAGGAGCATGCCAAGGAGGGAAGGGGCCCAAGAGGAAGTTGGGGTGCTTGCAAGGATGGGAGTCATCAAATGGACAGGAGGAGCACCTGCCCTGGGGGGTAGGGAGGAAAAGAAGATACCACGTCTGCCCCCTGCCCCCACCCCAGACCACGTGAATCACATTCTCCACGGGGTGGGGCTGGGAGATTGCTGTCATTGTGCTGCTTCGGTGTTTGGGGCTCTTAGCGCCTCCGGGGACTCTGAGGTTCTGCAAGGTTGAGAAGCACTGTGGGAAAGTCCTATCCAGAGCGGGAGGCTGGGGTTCAGGCTGTTCTGAAGGAGCCTGCGCACTCAGAGGTAACCTGGGAAAAGGGAGTTGGGAGAAGAGAGGGGCGGAGGAAGGAAGAGGGGGAAGCAGCTTGGTGGGAGGAAAGAAACGATCAGAACCTAAAAGGCCTGCCAACATTAATTGCTGAATTTGACCTTAGGAAAAGTTAAATTAATGTGTTGTGTCTTGCGCAGACACCGTGCTTGGAGCCTTGACAAGTGAGACATTATGCAATCGTGACATTATACCAACCCAGTGAGGCAAGCCTCCATGCTCCATTTACTAGAGGAAGAAAGGGAGATCTGGAGAGGTGACATGGTTTGCCTAAAGTCATCTGGCTGTTTGCGGGCTGAGCTGGCTTTCCAGAGCAGGTAGATCTCCAGATTCCAAGACCAGATGAGAAAGCCCAGACTGGATTTGCTTGAAATGTTGGCGCTGACCTGGACTCAACCCATTTTTATGAAGAATAAAGAAGATGAAATAGACATTAATAAACGCCAGAAACCAGGACATCAGAGACCCATGCACTATCTGAGCACCTGGAAAGCCTGAGGGAGAGAAAACATTCAGGATCTCCAGGCCTCCAAGATGCCCCTGTCCCCTGGCAGGAGGTGTATGTGAACTTGTGCTGTTCTTACACAAGCCCCAGAAGTACAAGGCTGGAGCCGCCCAAGGCGGTGCACCCAGGCAGACAGTTCACCAGTGTGAAGGTGGTTGACCCTTCATGCGGAGAGGTGTGAGTGCCAGCAGACAGCAGGTCGGAGAGGAGCTGCAGATCAGACATGAAAACAGGAAGGGGAAAGTGGCACCGCACGTGTTTGTGGGCAGAGCTGAGACTGCACCATGCAGGGTGGCAACCAGGGTCCTCAAGCCAGGTGGTACCACATCCAGACCTGCACCCCAAGTGCACGCCAACCCATCTCTCCCCTGGTCACCTCCACCTGCCTCATGCTCAGAGCATCCTGGGTTGGTGCCCTACTTTCCCTTTATTACTTTATGTTTTTTTAATTATGCAATCGTTCCAAAAGGCGAGAGTATAGAAAATGGGATAATTTGTGCACATCACCAGGATTTGTGAAATCCTAACGTTCTTCTCCGTATTTGTTTCCGATACATATTTTTAAAGACAAAAACACCGATATCCTTGAAGCCTCCATATACCCTGTTTCCGGGGGAAGTCACTCTCTGGAATTTGATGTTTATTATTCCCACACATCCCTTCACTTTCACTACGAGTGGACATGCACAAATAATGATCTTTTCACATACTTTGACTTAATGGAATCATAAGTGTAAACAATATAAATTAACATAGTATTAATAAATCATAATATATTTTATATGGTATAATAAATAATTTATGAAATACGATAATAAATATGATATTAATATAGATGGAATCAAGCTGCTACCTGCTTTGTGTTTCGCTAGCATTCTTGATCAGGGATTCGTCTATGTTAATGCTAATTCATTTAATTTGATGCTGAATAGTATCTCATTGTATGAAAATTTATACTTTATATATTCATCCTCCTTTCATCGGAAGGCAATTTGTCCACTTTTTCCACAGTGTTCCAATTTCTTGCTGTTGCAAGCAATGGCATAATGAGTTTCCGTGCATATGCGTGGGTTTGTCCAGGCTGTGTACCCAGGAGTGGAGCTGCTGGGCTGGGGGGACCCATATCCTTCATCTTATGCCTCAGTCTCTTTTGAGCCCCTTTGCCGATACCTTGCTATTGTGCGTATTTCAGAGGCACTCCTGGCACCAAGGATGAGATCAGGATATGCTGCCATGGAAACAGAAACTGCTGGACATAAGCTCCCAGTACCTACATGAGTGCCCATTCTAAGCTGGGCTGGGTGTGCTTGTCAGTGAGTCGGGGCCTCTGGCCCAGATGTTCTCTGGGAGCTAAGAATATCAAATTACTCGACTGAGACCTGAAGCCTGCAGTGACCTCACCAGCTACGTTTTGGGGCCTAACCTCAAACACATAGCTGCCCTCTCTTTATTTTTTTCTTTTCAAATATTGAACTTTATTTCCTCCGACTATCAAAGTAACACATACTCTTTTTTTTTTTAATTTTATCGAAGTACAGTTGATTTCCAATTCGTAATAAGTACTCAATATAAATTTTAGAAATATTAGAAAAATATGTTTTACGTTAATCACTTAAAATATCACTCGTCAGAAACAGTCACTATTGGTATTTTAGCATAAATATCTTCAGTCTTTTTTCTTAGCATTTCCCCTTACATATATATTCTATTGTATTCTGATTTTTAACCTAATATTATATAATTTTCCATATTGTTAGAAACTCTATAAACATAATTTTAATGAATTCAGATTATTCTTTTACCAATTTTCTATTGTCTACTTACTTAGATACTTGATTATCTACTTAATCCCCCTCTGTATACATGAGGGACTGGTCCCAGGAGCCCCTTCACGTACCAAAATCCTGGGATGCTCAAGTCCCTTATATAAAATGCTGGCACACAATGAACACAGCTGGCCCTCCATATCTGCAGATACAAAGTTCACGAATAAGGAGATCCAACTGTGTATTTATTGAAAAAACAATTCAGGTATAAGTGGACTCTGTGTTCAAACCTGTGTTGTTCAAGGGTCAACTGTATATTGGATATTTAGGTTATTCCTAATTCCTATTTTTCCAATTAAAACACAGTGGTCAGGACTTCCTAGGTGGTGCAGTGGTTAAGAATTCGCCTGCCAATGCAGGGGACACAGGTTCGAGCCCTGGTCCGGGAAGATCCCACATGCCTCAGAGCAACTAAGCCCGTGCACCACAACTATTGAGCCCGTGTGCTGCAACTATTGATGCCTACGTGCCTAGAGCCCATGCTCAGCAACAAGAGAAGCCACTGGAATAAGGAGCCCACGCACCGCAATGAAGAGTAGCCCCCACTCACCAGAACTAGAGAAAGCCTGCGCGCAGCAACGAAGACCCAACACAGCCAATAAATAAAATTAATAAATAATTTTAAACAAACAAACAAACAAACCACAGTGGCCATCTTTGGGGCTAAATCTTCGCTGACCTTTCAGATCCTTAAGAGAGGATCTTAGAAGTATAATTCTCAGAAGGGTAAAGAGCATTTTTAAAGCTTTCGATATTATAAAACTGTTCTAGAAAGACATCCATGTTACAAGCCCACAGACAAAATGTTCAGAATGCCCAGCTGGCCTACCTGCACCTGTGCTAACTGTGAGAGCTTGTTACACTGGGGCTCAGATGTGAAGGAAAGGGAACCTTTAAACACCGGCGCGCCCAGCCACAGACTGCTGGGTTTGGTGGGATAGAATGTTTGGCGTCCTCCCAAGCAGTATGTACTAAGCTGCTTTCCTTCCATGAGAACGAACAAGACAGCAAAATGAATGAATCATACTGTGGGAAAGTCAGACTCCAGAATCAAGTCTCATATATAGTAGACACTTGAAATAGGCCACTGGGACAGTAGAAGATGTATTATTTAAATTTCTTTAGGTTGAAAGTAACAACAGCAAAAGGACTCTGGTTAATTTAAGCTAAACAAAAAGGAATTTGTTGGAAGGATACTGGGATCAAAGGACCGTGTCAACTGTTGGGCTGGTTGTACACTGTACGACTCATTCACATTGCCATCTATATGAATGGCACTTCCTAGAGTTGTGCAGTGCACTACCTACACAACGTACGGAGCAGCCCTGCTGGACTATCTCATAGGACAGTGTTTCTCCAACTATCTGTGCTGAAGGCCCAGGTTTGTTTTTATTATTATTATTATTATTATCCATTGTAGATCAATACTTTGATAAATTACATAAATTTGAATTACTAGAAAAATAAAATGCCTCTTGATGTCTCCACAAAGTTAATTACTATAAAAGTTACTAAACACTCAGCTTCTGAATTTACCTCATTATGAACTGGTAATGCAAAGTTCGTGAAATGGCACTGGTCCACAAACACACCTGAGTACCCTTTGAGTAGTACCGACATAGATTATCCTAGCTACACAAGTGGGAATGGAATGAGAAGTCCAGAGCCAGAACCAAGGAGTTAAACACATCTGGACTCTCTGTCTCCCATGTTTTTCCCTCTGCCTGTTAGTACCAGTAAACCCCATCACAGAACAGCTTTCTCTGGATACGAGAAAACCTAACAACGAAGGGTTCTTTATGTTTTATGTCTTACAGCCTCAGCCACCAGGGAAAGAGTTACCGGTCGCAAATCCAAACATTTCAGAAAAGGGACTGAGTGGCCCAGCCCAAGTCTGGTGCTCACTCCTATGGCTAGGAGATGTGCTGCTTGTGGTCAAGAAAATGCCAGCTCCCTTGGGAACCATATGAATGGGGCTGGGAGCCGTTCTCAGGTGTGGGGTACGGTGTGGCCAGAAATAATCGAATGTGGGTGTTCCACGCAGATGAGGCAGTAGGTTTGCGATTATCAGGTCTATGTTTTCCTATACTTATATTCTACTGAGTACTTTTTCTGAAATATATCTTCCCCCCCAAAAAAGGGTTTATGATCACATAAATGTGGGGAAAACTTTAGGTTCTATCACCCTCATAGAGATCCATAAGGAATATTAGTATATGAAAGGCTCTGAGGAGTCCTGTAAAAAGGGAACTTGTTTAACTATGATTAATTCAGTGTTTCCTGACCTCATCTGATCACTGAAATCTTTTCTAATGTAACATCCAGTAACACCCCATGGAATGAGTGTTCCAAGGACACGTTTTGGGGAACCCTAGGTGATAGATGTTCTCCAGAAAGATATGCCTCAAATCCTTTAAAAATAAACAAATTTTTTTTAAACAAACCAGAGAGCTGGATATTTACAGAAATTGGTCAATTATTTGCAAAGAGTCATTTTATAACTTAAGTTATAACACCATCAAAAGTACCACTTTCTAGGCTCAGAGTTTTGTATGTTCAATCCTATTAACCTGGGATACATCTCTGCACCTCCAAACCTTCCTGCTCTGGAACATTCCTTTCCTAGGGCACTTTTACAGGTTGCTCGGAACCCTTTTCACGTGATGTCTGGTACCCTGCACACTTCAGGGTGAGGTGTATCTTTGTGCCATTATGTAGTTGGCCACTGCGGCTGGCAAAACCAGCTTAGTAGCACGGGGCATCTGCTCCGCCCCGTGTGCTCGTGTAATAAAGACGCCCACTGGGGTGAGCAACAGCCTGGAGAGCAGGGTTGGCGGCACCCACATCTGGGGAGGTTTGGAGGTGGCGCCGACATGAATAGCTACGATGATGGCCTTCTCCTCTCTAATGAGAGATTAGGCTCTTACACCAGATCAGCCAACTGGATAGAGGCACAGCTAAGGGACAGAGTAAACTGCCTGGCAGTCAGCATCAGAGGGCATAAGAGAGGTTGGCCACCAAGTCTGGCAACACAGGCCAACATATAATAAATGGTTCATGGATATTGCATTATAACACAAGATAAAGTAATATCTATGTTTCCAGACGTTGTGGCCACTCTGGAGCCAAAGCTAGGATTTAGATCAAGCAGTCACTAAATGTCAGGAGGCACTGTTCTTACTGTTTTACCTGAATTAGCTAATTTAATTTTCACAACGTCCCTATGAAGCATGTACTGTCATCATTTCCATGGAAAGAGGTGCGGAGACTGTAGCACAAAGGAACTGAGTATCTGGCCCCGGTCGCACCGTCAGTGAGTGGTGGAGCTGAGCTGTAAGCCCACCAAGCCTCACTCTAGAGTGCGTCCTTGTACCCACCACACTGCAGCGGTCTCGCCTGGAGGCCTCTATCCCTATGCTTTGCTGAATAGTCAACAAGCAAGGATGTAGGGTTCTCTCTCTTGTATGTTTTTTAAACAAAGGTGGCTTAGGAATAATTACTGGAACTAACATCTGTACTGTTCTCTGCAGTTTGCTGCTCATCTCAACCCATATGGCAAACCAGGTAGGACCCATGGATTACTTTATAGATAAAGGAATTTGGGTCTTTAACAGGATCTCTACCTACTGAATGGCAGAAACATGTCCTCTGACTTCAACCCTAACACCATACACAAAAATAAACTCAAAATGGATTAAAGACCTAAATATAAGGCCAGACACTGTAAAACTCCTAGAGGAAAACATAGGAAGAACACTCTTCGACGTAAATCACAGCAAGATCTTTTTTGATCCACCCCCTAGAGTAATGGAAATAAAAACAAAAATAAATAAGTGGGACCTAATGAAACTTCAAAGCTTCTGCACAGCAAAGGAAACTATAAGCAAGACGAAAAGACAACCCTCAGAATGGGAGAAAGAATTTGCAAATGCATCAACAGACAAAGGATTAATCTCCAAAATATATAAACAGTTCATCCAGCTCAAAATCAAAAAAACAAACAATCCAATCAAAAAATGGGCAGAAGACCTAAAGAGGTATTTCTCCAAAGAAGACATACGGATGGCCAAGAGGCACATGAAAAGCTGCTCAACATCACCAATTATTAGAGAAATGCAAATCCAAACTACAATGAGGTATCACCTCACACCGGTCAGAATGGGCATCATCAGAAAATCTACAAACAGTAAATGCTGGGGAGGGTGTGGAGAAAAGGGAACACTCTTGCACTGTTGGTGGGATTGTAAATTGATACAGCCACTATGGAGAACAGTATGGAGGTTCCTTGAAAAACTAAAAATAGAGTTACCATGTATCCCAGCAATCCCACTGCTGGGCATATACCCAGAGAACACCATCATTCAAAAAGACACATGCACTCCAGTGTTCATTGCAGCACTATTTACAATAGCCAGGACATGGAAGCAATCTAAATGTCCATCAACAGATGAATGGGTAAGGAAGATGTGGTACATATATACAATGGAATATTACTCAGCCATAAAAAGGAATGAAACTGGGACATTTGTAGAGACATGGATGGACCTAGAGACTGTCATACAGAGTGAAGTGAGTCAGAAAGAGAAAAACAAATATCATACATTAACATATATACGCGGACTATAGAAAAATGGTACAAATCAACCGCAATTTGCAAGGCAGAAATAGAGACACAGATGGACCTAGAGACTGTCATACAGAGTGAAGTGAGTCAGAAAGGGAAAAACAAATATCATATATTAACACATATATGCGGACTATAGAAAAATGGTACAAATCAACTGGTTTGCAAGGCAGAAATAGAGACACAGGTGTAGAGAACAAACATATGGACACCAAGTGGGGAACGTGGGGAGGGTTGGGGGGGAATGAATTGGGAGATTGGGATTGCCATATATACATTACTAATGAGAAAAAAAAACCAGATTGTACACTCTAAATATATGCAGTTTTATTGTCTGTTAACTGTATCTCAATAAAAGTTCTTAAAAAAACAAAAGAAGAGTCTCCCGGTTTTAACTCATTTCTTGTGTTGGGCTCTGTGGTGACCAACATCCAATCTGGTCCCTCACGATCCCTGTCTCTTGTGTTATCCCTCCCACACTGAATAAGATCCACTCGTGTGACCACTAGGATATCGTGGAGATGATGGTGATGACTTCTGAAGCTACGTCGTAAAAGACTTTGGAGCCTCTGCCTTGATCTCTCTCGATGACTCACTCAGCAGGAACCAGCTGCTGTGTTGTGAGGATGCTCCAGCAGCTCCACAGAGGCCCCCGGTGAGGAACTGCAGCCTCCTGCCCACACCAGCAGGAACATGCCAGCCACGTGAGCGAGCCCCCGTGAAAGCGGGTCCTCCAGTCCGTGAGACGCCTGCGGCCCCAGCCGACATCTCTACTGCAATTTCATGAGAGACCCCATAATGGTTAATTTCCTGTGTCAATTCGACTGGCCATGGGGTGTCCAGATTAAACATGATTTCTGGGTGTACCTGTGTGGGTGTTTCTGGATGAGGTTAGTATTCGGAGGTGTGGACTCAGTAAGGCTGAAGGTCCTCCCCAGTGTGGGTGGGCATTATACAATCCGTTGAGGGCCTAAATAGGACAAATGGCAGGGGAAGGAGGAATTCATGCCTCTTCTTCCTGCTTTACCGCGTGAGCTGGGACATCTCATCTCAGCGTCTCCTGCCCTTGACTTGGATTTACATCACTGGCTCCCCTAACTCTCATGCCTTCAGACTCGGACTGAATTACATCACCAGTTCTTCTGGGCACCAGGCTGTAGACAGCAGATCGTGGGGCTTCTTAGCATCCACACTGTGTGAGCCAATTTCCCATAACAAATTTTATTTTTATATATATATAGTTATAGTTTTATAGTTTATGTATAACATATAAACATATATTAATATATTATAGTTTATATATTATAGTGTTTATATATAAATATATATATTTAAACATAAAATATATATATGTATATACACACACACACACACACACACACACACATATATATATAAAACTATTGGTTCTCTTTCTCTGGAAAAGGCTAATACAGACCCCAAGCCAAATCCACCCAACCAAGTCACTCTTGAATTCCTGACCCACAGAAACTCTGAGATGATAAATGTTTATTGTTGTTTTAAGCCCGTTTTTTAACTGTTTTTTTGAAAGCTGGGGGGAGCTGTGCTTTGCAGTTGAGGTGACTAATACAACTTCCACCTCCAAAGTGTTGGTCCTGGTGAAGGTCACTAACCAGCTATGATCTTGAGAAAGTCTTTGGAGCACTCTCTGGTGCTCCCCTGCTAAAAATAACCCAGGAAAATTTCTGAGTCATTCTTAAGGTAATTAGTTAACCATTACAACTGGATTCAGGGAACGCTCTGTGTAGAGACGAACTCCTGGCACAAACAGGCCAGTTCATGGCAAACGTGTATCACGTACCGCTAAGTGTTTAGGGCACGTTTCATTGGTGCATCTCATCTATCAATTCGTAAAGATCTCCTTGAAGACTCTGACAGAAGTAGCCTGCACATGGCCACCAAGCACCTCTTAAGTCCCGTGCTCTGTGCCGAGATGCCTCAGAGGGAGGTAGGCCTTTGCTCACACTGAGCATCCACCAAGAACGTCTTCCCTTATCCCCGACTCACCATAAACCTATCCTTTGCCCAAGGCTCAGCTCAAGTGCCTCTGAAGCGTCCCAAGGCCACCACGTCTGATGTCGCCCTCTGCACCACCCACAGCAGGAGAAGCTCAGCAGTGGTGTGTTGGTAAATGCTTAACAACCGGCTCTCTGAGGAGAAAAGGTCCTGATTTGCACACTTTTTAAAAAAAATGTCTATGGTGTTAACACTTCTCCCGCCGCTGACTTAAAGCCCCCAAGATGATGTTCCTGAGTGCCAAGTTAGGAAAATACAGACATACCCGGTCTCCTGAGCCAGGGCCAGCCGGCTCCAACACACCCCTGCACTGAGACATCTCGTTCTTCCTTATCTGTGTCCTCTTGATTATTTTGAAATGTTCTGGGACCTGTCCCCTCCCCCGTGCCCAGCAGCTCTCCCTCAGCCCAGGTCTTCAGCATCTCCTGCCTGGGTGATTGCCAGCACCTCTTCCCTGCCCTCCCTGCCTCTGAGACCCCCCTTCTCACCCTAGCCCTGCTCCCCGCTCTCAGGAGTGGGCTCTCCTGCACCTACACCGTCCTCTCCCAGCACCACACTGCCCGTCCTTCAGATCCTTCAGATCCACGGTTTTCAACGGGAAGGTCAGAGCCGTTGGGTGTACAAGCTCTTTATGACCTGACCCCTGTCCACCAATCCATCATCTTACACACACACGCACACACACACACACACGTGCACACGCGCACACGGAACCCAAGGCACTTGTCCGATGAACGATGGTACTCTCCATGCCCTCCCTTGATTTTCCTACAACCTAAAACGCCCTGTCCCCAGTCTCAGGGCCGCTCCTCCTGTCCTCTTCCTCCAGTCCCTCTTGTGTCCACATGTCCGTGGCGTTTTATGGAGAACTCAGTGTGGGAACTTACTACCAGGAGCCACGGCTGCTTCCGTACCCCTCTGCCCTTCTCTCCCCCCACCAAAGCCACAAGCTCCTTGAGGGCAGAAGCACAGAGCAAGTCTCCTACTCGCGCCTGCCCGGCACTGTGTCTGGCTCTGGAGAGGGGAGGGTGGTGCTAGGAGGTCAACGGGCTGAGGCAGTGGGGATGCGCCAAGCCGCGGACCTCTCCTACCCCAAAGCCTCAAAAGGCTACTGGCAGACAGGGGTGCAGGTTGCTGAGGCAGGTGGGGGAGCGTGGAGGGAGGTAAGGACCCGGAGCCCTTCCAGAATGTTCTACGGTGGCCCAGGCGCCCAGGACTCCACCCCCATCTGTTTTCTCTATCCCTCTTCTGGGACGGAATGCCCCACTCTGCATAGTTAAAACCTCATCTCTTAGGTTCTGTGTCTGTTATGTTGCTTTAAATTGAGTAATTATGGGCTCAAAACAACCACTGGGCCACATGTTAAAGGCTCTGGTCCAGGCCCTGACCCCAAGGTTGGAGGGCAGCCACTCCCCTTTCCCCAAACACATTCAAACTTAAGTCCCA
The DNA here is from genome assembly GCF_030028045.1 of Hippopotamus amphibius kiboko. NCBI lineage: Eukaryota > Metazoa > Chordata > Mammalia > Artiodactyla > Hippopotamidae > Hippopotamus > Hippopotamus amphibius. Next base: position 168,529,639 of record NC_080191.1, on the reverse strand, counting down.
GACCAAATGGACAATGTCTTGGATTTCATGTAGTTTCCTTAAAATCATGGCAAGAAAACACCCTTGGCAAGTCAGCGCTGCTCCAGTACTAAGGGACTCAACAATTCTCTTCCCTCCAGCTGGTTTTTCCATCTGAAAAAGAAAGCCAGTGACCAGCTGACCACTGATATCTCTGACACGGATCCTAAGCCAGTTCCCCCTCCCGCGCCTTAATCTCCTCGTCTATAAAATGGTCATAATATCCACCCATCTTAGAGGGCTAGTGAAGATCAAAAGAGATAATGGATATAAGAATATTCTTGTATGCTGTAACTGTAAAATATGAGTTACTCTTTGTGAAATTTAATGAGCGCGTGAAACGTCTTTTATAAACATTTCTCGGTGATTTAAATAGATTTTAACGTGATGGAAGTCATCATGGTGACGGTGAATTTAGCAGGAAAGCTAGAGTACACTAAAGGCAAGGCTTCCTAAGTGGGGACTCTTCACATAATTGGGCAGACTCATAGGTCAGACATCTCGTAGGTGCGCTACGGACCGTTACAGGCCAGGCCTGTGTCGGTAGTTTTCATCATGGCTTTTTTATTCCACAGATCTACACAAAGGACTGGCCATTGCCATCTGGGCATGGCTGTTTATCCGAAGCCTTGTCCTCAATGTTCAGTCAGCCTTTTAACAGACGTGCTGGAGAGAATTAAAGTAACTCACGCCTGTTCGCCTTTCCCGGGTGGAGTGTAACTAGGTCACTATAGTATTTCAAAACGTCTTCATTCCATCTCTTTTATTATCATTACTATTATTCAGCCCTTCAAAACCAAGGTCAGGATTCAGAAGTAAGCTACATGTTACTTTGATCTTCAAGATCACGGGCACACTCTGCTCAGCAGCCTACGTCCCGTATCTCCAAGCACAGTAAAAGCCTGATCAGGAAATCTTTACAGTGTCCTTGAGAACTGGGACTCTGGTGGCGACTGAGGCCAGGGGCAGGAGGAGTCCATGTCGCTCACACAGCTCTTGCCTGAAAATGAAGGCTGACCACTCTTTCAAGCCGGCCGTCGAAGAGCGACACTCTTCCTTTGCTCGGGAGGTTGGTAAACACCTGTGAGTGAGCAGCCGCTGACCCAAGCCTCCCCGTGGTCCCCCTGCTTGTGTCACCCTGGCCACCCAGGCCCTCCGTCTGTACCCCTCACCACATACGTGATATTGGGAGTGCAGTTTCTGTTCAGCGGTTCCAACTGATGCTTAGAATAAAAGGTTGACTCCTAAGCACCCCACATTTCATCAACATACAGTTACCTGATCTACAATGGTGGACAGACACAGGTGACCTTTTCACAGGGGACCGTCTATCTTGCAACAATGTAAATGTATCTTGCTGATGGAGAACACTGAGGAAGAAAGAAAATCTGACTTTCCCCACGACCCCAAAAGCAAGAGCTACCCACGGATCCCAGTCCACTGACCAGCCCATCAGAAATATCCTCTTGGTACCTGAAAGGCAGCCCATTAGGAAACAGGCATGAAAGCAAAGTCCAAAAATGCTGTTACAAAGGGATTAAATATCATCTTCACTATTAATAATAAAATATTATTATTATAAAATCTTTGATACTTGTAAATTACAGATAAAAAAGTACTCTCATGATTGATATTCTGCGAGTTACAGCCATACGGATGGGTAACATTGAATTATTTCAAAAAAAAAAAAAGAATGATTTCCGTATCTGTTGGTGAATAGCCACTGACCCAAGTAGTACTTCTTGGGGACCTTCCTCTGGGCCCCCTTCGCCTCCACACACACACACCTAAGACCCAGCAACCACAGAGTTAGCGCCTGGCCAAACAGAGGTCCCTAAGACCTACACTAGGTCAGTACCGCAGCCATCGTCCCTGTAGATGGGTGGGTGAGCATGCCGCGCGGCTTGTTGACCGTTTTAACATCTCCCTGCCCGTCTGCACGGAGGACTTTAGGACGCGACAGCTGCAGCGTTCCTGCACTCTGCACTCCACACTCTGCTCTCTGGCTCCGTGGCAGCCCCACTGTGAGAACACAAGTCAGGTGGCTTCAGACAGCCACAGGGCAAACGCTGAGTGCCTGGGCAGGCCCCTCCTTCACTGTGAGGGAGGAGTGGGAAACGCCCTCAGTGACTAGCTCTTAACTGTGGCCTCCTTCCCTTCGGCGGCACCCCGGAGCCCCAGGTTGGGTGTCTCTTAAAAACCAGGAATAATAGCACACAACAGCCACACAGGCAAGTCCCCAGCCTGCCGTCTGCATCAGGTTCCCTCTGCTCAGTCCCGCGGACAGAGATAATAACCTATCTCAGGCTTAATTAGCATCTGGGCCCTGCTGCTGGGAGAGTCCCAAACCCATGTCTCCCTGTAATTGCAAACCTTTCTTTATTTGGGCACTTTGATGACAGCCACATAAGGGGAACTACGGCCTGGACCCCACCCACAGCCTCGTACTCGCCAGCCGCTGCCAACCTCCCCTCCCCGCCCTGACCTGCCCCTCCCTCTTACCCTCCTGCCTGTCTGCCCAACCACCCCCCAGTACCCCTGGCTTATGATCCCCCTGCCTCATGCCATCCTGTGCTGGTAGAGCACTTGGAATTGGAGACCTGGACCACAGCCCCAGATCTGCCTGTTACTAACTCCACCACCATGAGCTGCGTGCACTTGAAGTGCCCAGCACTTTGCCTTGCGTACAGTAGGTGCCAAACACTTGCGGTGGCCTTCCTTTGTACTCCATCCCATTCTTCAATCCCCAGGTGTCTTCCTTGAAACGGAGTGACGGATGCTGCCCTGCCTGCCTCCCTTGAGTGCTTATGAGCAGCAGAAGAGAAGATGGCTAAGAGCATCCTTTGTAAGGCATGCTACCCAGAAGGGTGGCCTCCTCGGAAGGAGGGAGGGTTGGAGTGCCTGAGGGATCACTGACCAGACGAGCCTCCCAGGGGCACCGTCCCTCGGACAGACCTCAATCTAGAGTCTAGCCTTTAGTGACGCAGGTCCTGAGGAAACAGGCCTCCATCCTCAAGACGTTTTTGGGGAAGCGGAACTCCCAGGAAGCAACGAGGGAAGAACAGAGCAGGCCTGGCCACCACATGGCCAGAATTTGTCTCGGGCATGCTTCCCAGTCTGCCCCAGATCCAACTATCCAGAAAGTCAGCAAGGAAAATTCCTCACATTTTTGTCATGCTTCTCCGTAAGAAGTGGTTTACATGCGTGATTTCCTTTGAACTGCACAACGCCATGAGGAAGCGTGATTATCCCTATTCACCAATTTACCCGACCAGCCTCAGAGATTTGCCCGTCTCTGTGCGGCGTCACATAGCGAGCCTCACGGCACGGAGTGCAAAGCCAGGTCTCTGCGCTTCTCCCCACGTGGTGGTTACCTCCGGAAGACACACTGCCTGTGGCCTTGGTTTTCTTTTTTTCCCTCCCTTCCTTCCTTTCTTCTTTTTTTTTCCCCTGATAATGATTCATTTATTTAAACTATTTAAACTTATCAAAGACTGATGACAAGTAAAGTCATGTCATACTCCACGAACACCCACACCAGTAAATTTCCCAGGTAATCCTGTTAGGAACCTTAAGCCTTTTTAAAAAACACTATTTTGAATTAAAATATTTCTAAGCTGCCCTATGCAATTCTTTATTTTTTTTAATTAGATTAGTTTATTATAAATGTAGCATGCCAACAAAATGAAAATTCAGCCAATCCAATATCCTGTGAAGTCCCCTTCTCCGGCCCTCCCTCGGGTCAGTATGCAGATTTAGCTGGTTAGTAGAGGCATTTCCGACACAGGACCGTAGGACCTCTCTCAGACCTCGGGTGGGATGGGATGAGGGTGGGCGGCGGTGGAATTCACTTAGGACTTTCCCAGAGTGTTCAGTGACTACTCACGCATCTATCCAGGTCTCCCTCTCACCGGGAAGGCAGAGATGTCTTCTCCCCAGGTGTCTAGGTCCCTGGTGGGAGGAGCTGAGGCCTTTACAGGAGAGAAGATCCCAGGCATCTCCCTGCAGGCAGCTGGGTCTGACCAAAGAAGAATGAGCCGACTTCTCTCTGCAGCCTCACAGGGCAGTGTGACAAATCTTAGAAGAATTTTTTCAAGAGTTGGAGCTGTCCATCCAGGGGCTGGGCTGTCTCAGAAGAAAGAGAGATCTGCTCCCAAAGGCTACAGTCATTCAGAGAACCCCCAGAGAAGGGATAATTCCCCTCAAAATTCCTTCTAGTGTTGGGCGAACGTCTGCAGCATCTGTTTCTGAAAAGTTACTTGAACGCTGGGTCCTGAGCTCTTGAAAGCAGCCCTTAGGACCAAGTGCAGACTGAATGATGGCTGTCTTCACAAACTCTTATAAATAATCATTTTCCTCTGATCCTCCTAACGTCTCAGCTCATGTAAACCTGGGCCTATGTTCATACGATGAAGAGTCTCTGTTGCATTTAGTCTCTTCTAAAATGGCTTTGAGAAGTGCAGAGCTCTGTGGTGCATCTCTCCCCCAAGTCCATTGCCCTTTCCTTCTGAACACACTGCTGGACGGCGTGTCCCAGCTGCCTTGCAGTTACAGGCAACCATGAACTCAATTCCGGCCAATGCAACATGGTGAGAAAGCGTGTGTTCCTCCTAGGCCTGCCTATTAAAACCTCCAAATGATCGTGCACGCTTCTTCTCTGTCCACTGGAAGACATTCTCTAGCTGGAAGCAGATGACCCAGAGAGAATTCTGAGGCACTAGGATAGGGGTCAGCAAATTTTTCCTGTAAAGGCCCGGATGGCAACTCTTTTCGGCTTGTGGGCTATACAGACGGCTGCAGCGTCTCAGGTCTGCTGCCGTAGTCCAAGGCCGCAGAGACAGTGTGTGAGTGGGCGAGCACAGCTGTGTTACAACCAAACTTCATACGCAAAAGTAGCCAGCCGGTCCAACTGAGCCCACGTCTCCTGCTCTGGAAGATGGCGGAACCACAGCATAGAAGGAACCTGGGTCCCTAAACAACGCCTTGACAACCACAGGTATTCACACTGAATATTGCACAGGTGAGAAATAAACTCTCTTTATGTTAAGCCAGTGAGAATGTGGGATTTGTTAAAGCAGTTGGCGTTCTTTAACCTAGTTAATTATACCCACAATATCCTTTTACTTCTGGTTGCCAAGGTCACAGATCAGGAAATGAACCAATGAGGAAGAAAACCCAAATATTCTTCTACAATGGCTTCCAGGAGCACAGAGCTGGAGAAAGGTTGCAGGCAGGAAAATTTCAAAAGCATCCTCCAATCTCCCCCTTTAAAAAAAAAAAACAAAAAGTTCTGGAGGATTGTGCTTTCCCCCAAACCTAGATGAGGCAACGTTTTGTAACTCAGTCAGAGCCTTTGAGAAAACCACCTTGACGGTGGAAAAGGATGACCGTCTCTTTTGTGAAGCCCTCAGTGACCATCCCTCTCTCCCTGGGGGTGGGGGGGTAGGGTGGGTCGGCTGCCCCTGATCTGTGCTCCCTCAATACTTTACACATCGATGGACCGTACTTCTTTATAGGTTGCGCAGCTATTGCATGCTCTGATCTCTTCCACTGGATGTACAGGCTGCAGGAGAGCGGGGATGTCTTCTTGTTTCCCCAAGTCCACCCCATCCCCCACCTCAGACTCGCTCACCTCAGCCCCACGACCAGCACAGTGCTTGGCACACAGTAGGTACATTATAAATATTTCTTCAGTGAAGTAGAGAACAGGAATACATGGATGAAGACATGCACGGGTAAAGGTCAAAATTATCTAGGTAATAGGTGGGGAAACATATAATTTAACATCCAAACTAGGACACTTGAGAGGGAAAGGTGACTCGACTCTGATTATGAGAGGACGTCAGGCACAAACAGGGACTGTCCTGAACAAACCAGACGCTGCGGTCATCCTAGCAGCGGCCTCTGTGGGGCACGGTCCCCTGCGATGTAGGGCATTCCTCGGAAATCCGTGATTTCTGTTAGTTTAAGGACCCTTTTAGATTAAAAACAAGCAGAAGACTGAGAGTACAATGGAAAGGAAAGGGTGATGGAATTTGAAGTTATTCTTGGCCAAAACCTGGGAGATCAGCATAGCTCTCTCATTGCACTGGGAGTTTTCACTGATCGTTTCACACTAATGCCAAGCTCAACAGCTTGAGTTTACAGCACAGCTCAGCTGTGCCCTCGAGTGCAGTCACAGGCTCACTCACAGGAACACGTGTGCACACACACACACCAATTCCAGTGGGGCAAGAGAACCCTAAGAACTCCTGTGTGTCCTCTATAGAACATGTCTCCAAGAAACACCCCAGAACTTCCACACTTCTAGAAAATAATCTAAAGAATTACTTTAAGAGAACCATGTCCGTTTCATGGACATCTATTTGAGAAGTAAATGAAATCATGGTTGTAAATATTTGTGGAAAGTTTCAGGACATAGTGTGTGTGTGTGTGTGTGTGTGTGTGTGTCTGTTGGTCTGAGTGTAGAACAGCAATCACACTACAAATACTCATCTGGGCTGGTCATCACATGCTGACAAAATGAATCTCATTACAGGGAACAAATAAAAATGCAGCCAGAGAACACAGGCGGTGGCCACACTCTCCTGCCACAGCCGATGGAAGAGATTGGGTTGGAGAAGGAACCACGCGGTTCAGGTGGATATCTAGAGCTTCCGACGGAAAATTAGCCCATAATCTTTCCACACAAAGCATGCCATTTAAAAGCCCACCTACGGTTTCCTGTTCTTAATAGGTGACTTCCTTGTGTTCGCCTCTTCTCCCTCCTCGGGCCCTGGAATATGTTTCATGGAAAATGTCCCTGCCCGGGTACACGTTCGCTCTGCGGGGGAGCCCCCCTGGGCCTCACTCATCCCAACGGTGTTATTTCAGTCTGAATATTCCAGCAGCCACCACTCCTTTCCCGGACTGCTCTTTCCCAAGAGCACTAACGCATCCAACACTTAGGTTGTGAGCCTCAAAGCAACCTGAGAGATCGTTTGGTTAGCTATTACTACCTCCATTTTGCACAAAGAAACTTGCCCAAGGTCAAAGAGCTGATATACGGGAAAACCAAGGCTAGTACCAGCTCTCAAGTCCAGTTCTCTTTTGGCTCTTGCCCACAGGAATACTGCCCCCCACCCCACCCTAGCCCCCCGATCCCACATTTGTCAGTTAATATTGGACATTCGCTAAGACCTGGGTCAAACAAAGGAAGTGGCCAAGATAGTACGTGACTAAAACCTCTTTGGACTTCGTCAGCATGAACACCTCCGAAAGGGTCTGACCGGCCATGAATTCTGCAGGCTTCCTTCATCAGCAGCAACTACTACAGCAGATATGAGAGGAAGGACCCCACACACCTTGGTGTGGCTCCACATCTCCTTCGGGCAAGCAGCGTGGTTTGGTGTGGGCACCAACAGGAGGACCTGATCACATGGTGCTCCTTTAAAGCGATGAGCTCCTCCACTGGAAATCAGGTAGTGTGAGCGTCTTCCTTGGGAATCAAGGACACGGAGGACGAGTTGGCCTGAAAAGGCTAAGATAGGTTTACCTGCAGAGGAAGCCTTGGTGGAGGACAGACAGCAGCTGTGGACAAAGAACTGCTGATGGTTCTGTAGATCTTTAGATGGTGCCTGGGAATCATTTGCAAGCCCTGATCTGGCTCACAGGACAGCGAGTAGGACCCAGTGGCCCTACCCACCCTCCCTCCTTGAACTCATGTGACCTTGCAAGCATCACTTTCTCTGTGTATGAGTTCAGCTGCAAGAATGAAACCCTTAGGAACACGGCTTATGATGCCAGAGCATCTGCAATGTTAGGAGAGGTGTTCCCTACACTAAAATATTTTTTTTCCTGCCTACTCTGGCCTCCTCCATCATGGTGCCTGAAATTCTCTTATTACAAGGGTGAGTCAAAAATTATCCACACTCTGGCTGTAGAATTTATTTTAATTAACTTTTGGAAAAGACAAATACATCATTTTGTGACAGAGTCTCCTTGCTTTTCAATACACTTTGTCCATCTGTCAACAAGCTTTTGTATTCTCTCATTCACAAAATGTTTTAGGCTGAGCTGAGAGCCACAAATGCACCGCTGTCTTCACTTCTTCATCAGAAGCGAATCTTCATCCTCGTAGGGCTGCTTTCAGGGGACCAAACAGGTGAAAGTCCAGTGGAGCAAGATCAGGACTATAGGGAGGACGATTTAACACCTCAAAACAAAGTTTTTGCAGAGTGCCGACAGTGTGGGCAAAAGTGTGCGGACATGCACACACTCAGACCACAAAAAACGAATCTCTGCACACTGCTCTTCTTCACAAGTGGGGCATCCATGTTTGCTCACCCTGCAGCTACAAATGAACTAATGTAACACGTTCACACCTGCACAGCAGTGACTGGGGAGACAGTAGCCTTGAATGGAAAGTGCTGATTAGACAGTGTGGCCAACAGAAGTTTTAATATAACCAGAGTGCAGATAATTTTTGACTCACCCTCATATTTGGCCTTTTATATCTCAAAGGCTTTTAATATCCAAGAATCCCCTATCAAAATATCGGCTCCCTGCAAAGGCCACTTAGGTAAGAGTTTGCGACTCACTGTAGGCTTTAGGAACCACAGCTTGAGGAGGCAAACTTAGGGAAGGGAGGTGGGCCCTGCGCTTCACACACACACTTGGCCCACGTCACCAGGGCAGTGGCGCTCCCTGAGTTACTGTTGAGGGCACCTGAAAGGCAGCAGTGTGGCACCTTGGAAAGAGATTGGGAGAAATTAGAAGCCTGAGTTCTAATCATGTATAAGCTCCCCGCAACATCTAAGCCAGTCCTTTCCCTTCTCTGAGCTCAGTGTTCCCATCTGTAAAAGGAAGGTACTGGTCTGGAGGTGCGCTGAGGTTCTGTCTGGCTCTCAGGGAGAGTAGATGATGTTGGAGTGAGCTGGTGACTTCTAGAGCCATTCATTGTTGGCTAATCCTAGAACAGGGAAGAGGGATAATCCCTGAACAGGCAGCAAAGAGCAAATTCTCTTAGGAGAGGGATCCAGGATTGGGATGGGTCTTGGAGCAGGGAGGAGCAAGGGGGTAGGGAAGATGCCCCAGGATGCCAACTCCCTCTTACTTCCAGACTCGTTGCAGGTGGGTCCTGGTCTCCCTCGTTAGGAGAAGAAAACATTGCCAGGTGCCCTCATGGTCTTTGATCAGATGCCTGGGCTCTGCCAAATTCCTTGGAGAGTGGCTGGGTTGCTTCCAAACCAACTTATCCCAACCAAAAAGATACAGGGGAAAAGAGTCGACGTGGAGTCAGGACAGCTGAGCCTGGCCCCGACTTGCTGAGTGACCTTAGGCAAGTTATTGTATGTTCGCTAACCTGGCCCTCAGGCGCAGTATCAGTCTGCATTTTAGGATACGGCACGGCCTCCGCGTCTTGAGGTAGTGCAAGAGATGCCTAGCAGACAACTGCTGCTCTGGCTTGGCCGAGAGAACATCACCTCCACATTAGACTCGGGTGAGGGTCCAGGCCACAGGGAGTCCTAAAGATGGCCCCAGAGCCCCAGACAGTGTCTAGCCCGCAGTCAGAGGTTTCTTCTGTTCTCATCCACGAACAGATAGATGCAGGAAGGCAGAAATGCACTTGACCTTAACCTTTGCTTCTTCTTTCGTTCAGAACATTAGTTTTGCTATTAGCTAATGCAACCCATCCATTTTACCTATGAGGATCCCTAGGTCAGAGAGGGGAAGTGACTTGACTGGGTCAATGCAAACAGAGTCCAGATGACATGAAGGCCTGGATTCAAGGCTCTTCCTGCAGGCCTCTGCCACACCGCATTATGTGAGCCTTCATTTGGCTCAAATTACAGGAAGGGATATGGGCAATACCCTTGGTGACTACAATTCCACTCAAAGCCAGTTCCAAGTAAACCATCTTTCTCCAAACCAAAACCACCCCTCCCTAAGAAGGTCAGGGAAGTTCCAAGGAAAATCTTGAGAACTGAATCTACCTTATAAAGAGGAGTCAACTGAATCCCAATCTTTCCTCTTCTCCAAACATATATCCTTAAAACTCTGGCTCCTCCCTGAGTGATGACCTTGAACTTTATCAGTCCTATTTTCATAGCAGGAAGTGGAATCAGCCCCCTCAGCATTTCCTGAGCACCTACTGAGAGGTGTTTGGCTCTCTGCTAAATTTGGTGAACCAGAGATGCCTAAAGTCACATGCCTGTCCTTGGAGAACTCAGCCAACCAGGAGGGATACAGATGATTAACAAACATGGAACGGTGGGAAGAGCCCCGCCCCCCACCCTCAAACCATACCTGATCTTCTAGCACGGGGCATTGCCAGACCAGATCTCAGGGATGGAAGCAAGAGGAGACCAAGTTCCTCTGGGGGTTGCCACCCCAGCCACCAGCAGCACCCTTGCCAGGAAGACAGACACCTGGGCCCTCTACCTCCAGTAGTGTGCAGCCAGTAGACCCTCGTGCACAGTTGGTAGTGGGAGTGGCATGTTGATGAACAGCACACCCGCTTATCATCCAGCATCTGCCATGTACAAGCTATGGGGGTACATAAGAAAGGTGCGAACAGAAACAATTCAACTCCCAGTTTCCGCCTTCCCAAAGCTAGAAATCTAGTTATAAGCCATAAGAACTGGAGGAATGTGAAAAGAGCATGGGTCTAGGAGTTTGGACCCCTGGGTCTTGGTGTCTCCTTGTGTAACTTTGGGCAGGATGTCACCCCTCTATGCCTCACTTGTTCATTTCTAAGTGGGGGGCAGGGTCAGAGCATGCCCTAGAGTTGCAGGATTGGTGCTGATGAATGACCATGTGCTTGGTTTGTTTTTCTTTTAAAGTTTGGGTTTCCTTTTCTTTCGTGTGATTAAAGACTGAACTAGGTTTGTGGGAAGGAGGAGAAATGAAGCCAGGATCAGGTGGGAAGCTGGGTAATAGGAGAAGCCCAAGAGGAATGATGTGTTACAGGAGGAACTGAGGTGGAAGAGAGGTGAAGAGGAGAAACAGGAAAGGAGGTGGTTGGAAGGGCTGCTCTCCCTGGGGGTTAGAAACAAGGGCCTGTGCTGGTGCCACTAACAGCCCTAGAGAGGTGAAGGAATTAGTGCCAAGCTCCAGGGCCACCTAGCCTTGCAAACCACCAAAACGATGATTAGTCAAGGCTGTTTAAATTGGGTCACTCCAGAGCTGGGCTGGGCAGGGTTGGGGGGGGCGGGGAGGGTTGGAAGTGGGGAGGGTCCCAGGCACACTGTGAACATGGATGAGCCAGCAGGAGCAGGAAAGGCCCCAGCTAACCATAAAGCCAGATCCAGATGTGGCCCAGCACATGCAACACTCGTCAGGATAGATCACATGCCGGGTCACAGAGCAAGCCTCAGCAGATTCAAGAAAACTGAAATCATATCAAGCATCTTTTGCAATCACAACACCATGAGGCTAGAAATCAACTACAAGAAAAAAACTGCAAGAAACACAAAAAACACAGATATGTGGTGGCTAAACCATATGCTACTAAACAACCAACAGATCACTGAAGAAATCAAAGAGGAAATCAAAAAACACCTAGAGAGGGCTTCCCTGGTGGCGCAGTGGTTGAGAATCCGCCTGCCAATGCAGGGGACACGGGTTCCATCCCTGCTCCAGGAAGATCCCACATGCCATGGAGCAACGAAGCCCGTGTGCCACAAATATTGAGCCTGTGCTTTAGAGCCCATGAGCCACAACGATTGAGCCCATGTGCTGCAACTACTGAAGCCCACATGCCTAGAGCCCGTGCTCCGCAATAAGAGAAGCCATGGCAATGAGGAGACCACGTACCACAATGAAGAGTAGCCCCCACTCACCACAACTAAAGAAAGCCTGCACACAGCAAAAAAGACCAAACACAGCCAATAAAATTAATTAATTAATTAATCAATTAAAAAAAAACACCTAGAGACAGATGTGGCCAAGTACAGAAAAACCTGGTGCTGAGAGTACAGAGCACCCTGGCCCCAGTAGCCTCCTGGCCCCAGTGGCCTCCTGCCCACCTGGAGCCCTGAGTAGTTTTCCACATGTCAGACAAGGCTCCTAGCCCCGGCAGTCCGTGCACACTTCTAGCTCTGTCATGCATCACCCACCAGCAGATGCTAAGGCTACTGATGCATTTCACACAGAGGAAAGAGTTCTGCTCATTACATCACTAAACCCTGTTAGAAAGGAGGGCAATGAGCTCCTGATAGAATTATGTTTCTCAGGATTCTTGGCGACTCCCATGAGTTTTTCTGATCCCCAGTGTGGTGCCGGGGTGGATTCTACCAGCCAGTTCTTTCTCCTTTCACAAGCAGAACCCTTAAAAGCAGCTCTGTCCCGGGGAGGGCATTGTGCTTTCTTAGCATAACAGAGCCTTTCTACTCTGTTTAAAATCTACGCTTTTGCTGACTGTGGGGCAGTGAGAGGGAAGGTTTGCTTTAGGGGGGGCATGCGTGTGTGTAGAGTGGGTGTTATCTGACACTGTAATAGTTGAGAGGGTACATAATACTATTGTTTATTTTACACCGTCCTACTCCTCCCTCCTTCTGCCTCAACACACACAACAGATTGTACAAACAGGGAATGTTTGTGGCGAGAGAGACGGAGGAACGCCTCCTCCGTGGACGCACGCGGCCACCCCTGCAGCCATCTCTCTTGCCGCCGGAAGTCACTCTGTGTTTCATGCAGTCAATGTTGCACTGTTGGACATGGAGAATTACTTAGGCTGGGGGAGAATGTGGCAAGTGTCTCACTGCATTTAAAGCACCATCAGGTAGTACAAGAGAAACATGAGCCTCACCCTGCAAAACGGAAAAGCTAAATTTGATGAATACACCAGACCTCAGGTGCTTTTGGGAATGTGTATTTCCTCTACCTCACTGTGCTTTTGTGGCACCACTCTTTCCCCTCTGAGTGTTAGGAGTAAATTGGTTTTTGTTTTTTTTCCTCATTCAAAACATCTCTCCTTACTCTAGTGATATCATCCCTGGAAGACTGAGATGTAAGAAGAGGTGAATCACGTATCACCTTCGCATCTCTTCTAGAATTACATCAGCCAGAGCCCTGGGGTGCAGTGGGGATAAAAGCCAGAAAAAGCAGAGGGGAGGAAAGGGAAGGGGAGGGCAGAAGGGGCAGGGAAAGAGGGAGCTGGTTCTCTTGCAGCCTCCTGATTTTCTTCCTCCTCCTTCCTCACCCCCTAAACACCCCTTCCCTATGCATAAATCAGATAACAGGAAAAACCCGACTTTAAAGAGACAGTTGCCTTATATTTACTGATGGCATTGGTGCAAATGTCATTTGTCTGAACTTTCTGACCAATCACCATCCGTCACAGACAAAAGCCACCTTGGCATTCTCACTGGACACATCAGTTGGATTAAGAAGGAAGACATGAAGACCCTGCCCCACCCCCCAAGTATTCATCAGATGCTCTTCGCCGTAATTCATGTTCTCATCAGTTTTAACCAGCAGAGGAACTTGGCAACGCACGTAAATAATTTGAAATATGAAATTATTGAAATGTGAAATCTAATCATGCAAACTAGTGATGGCTCACACAGTAACGTGTAGCTGAGGTATTCAGGGAAAGGGACAGGGACAGTCAACCCAACCAAAATATAATACAAGAGAAATATAACATGGACCTTGTTGTAATGCCCTCGAGAAGTGACTGAGTACTTTTCAATTTCCCATGCACCCACCCATCCTTTGCGTTTCTAAAGATCACCTTATGCCTGAACCATTCCTGTTAATTAGGAAGAAAATCTACCCCACCCCCACCCTCCATGGTTCCAGTGAATGCCTGACTCCTTAGGATCACTGGGTTTAGCTGCTCAGAACATATTTTTGATGAAAACAAAACCAAGGGCCTCAGGACACTAGGGAGGGCCAGAAGAGCAATCAATTTCTGCAACACAGGAAAAGGGGCCCGTAGGGGCAAAGGGAAAAAATAATTTGCAGAAGGCAGTTTTGGCAGCATCTTAGTACAGCTTCCAGCTGATTGGGTGTAGCCAAACGCCAGACATCTGTTTGGAGTTTACAACAGAAACAAACACACAGAAAGCATGAAAACGTTCAGACACACACACAGACCAGGCTCCAGCACTGCTTCTCCACCCTGACCTCCAAACCACTCTCCCACTGGGTCACGCTGGGCTGTAGAAGGAAAGGAAATAGGCTCTTCCACCTGCTCCCCCACCCCACCTCCCCGCACCATGACTCATTCAAGCCGTGACTGGAACCTCTCTGCTCTTCTCTCTCCTTGATTTTCCTCCCAGGAAAAACAGAGATGCTCCCATCCCTCAGAGAGCCTCATGGGGACTTTCCTTAGTTCTCTAATTCACATCTTGAAAGCTCCTCGAACTGTTTAGAAAGGAAAAGGTGAACTACGGAAGGAGGTGGTAAGACCTCAAAAGTCACCCCTTCGTAAATAAACTCACAGGTCTGGCAATGTGGAACAGAATTCACCAGGCATCTCCAATAATTGCCTCAAAGAAGCCAGGAAAAGCCCACACTCACACAACTTAATAAGTGAAGAATGTGGGCCCAGATGCAGTACCCAGAGTTGCAGAGGACCAGAAAGGCCCCAGGCTACCCGTACAGCGGGTTCCCCTTCCCCAAACACCTCCCAGCCCCCAAAAGGACAAAGACTGTCTCCCACACCATCCCAGCCATGGTCACACCCTCTCCCGCCCGCCTCCACGGCCCAGCATTTTCTGAAGCAGCTCTAGACGCGCACCTGTTCTGTTAAATTTTCCTCTTTATTCTTTCCCTGCTGGCGTGCAGACAGAACCAGAGCAGTGCTACTCTTTAAAAATAACAATGTTTTATACACATTTCTGTATATACAACTGAACAACATTTTACATGTCCCTTTTGCACAGCAAAAGATATAAACATTGGACTCTGAGAACACAGTTATGTACAAAAAAAAAAAAACCCAAAAGATGTCAGAAATACTTCACAACAGTGCAAAAATATTTTACACAGTATCATGGAGTGAGACCTTTTGAGTGGGAGCAAGGTGTGTTTCTAAAGGAAAACTCCTCTTTTTAGCTATTAGATGTCTCTAACTGTAAACAAAACGCAACTTTCTTTCTCCCCCCCCCCCCCCCACCAGTTATTTGAGGAATTTGGCAGAACTTCAAGGGTCTGAGTCTGAGGTAAACAACCCAAGCTCTCGCACCAAAAACACTGGGGGCAAGGAGATGGCATTAAAGCCTCAAACACTGTGAGAGCAAATTCTTTTTTTTTTTTTAATTTAATGACATGGCAGTGACCGCTAGGCCGCTCCCAGCTGGGGGGTGGTGGAGGAAGTTCACCCTCCCCCGCGGGCCCAGCTGCCCCACCAACAGGAAACCGGCCGCAGGCACCTGACGCCTGCGGGGCTTTGCTAACACCAGCGGCCCTTCGCCTCCCCAGACCCCAGAGGGCTGCCTCTCTCCGGTTCCTTGTAGGGGTCCCTCCCCCACATCTGCACGTGCAATCTGAGCCTCGCTTCAAAGAGCCAAATGGGGGGGGGGGGCTGTCTGCGCCTCGTGTCCCGTTTCCCCTTTCTGGAGGGGGCCGGGGCGGTAAGCAGGCGGTGCAGAGATGGCTGGGGGTAACGATGGGGCAGCGGGGGCGCGCGCAGGGCACTGCCGGGCGCTCAGCCCGAGTGAGGCTCGTCTGGGCTGGCGCGGTCGGCGGGGCCGCACGGGTCCCCGGCGGCGGCAGGGCTGGCGTCCGGGCCCCCTCCTTCGATGGAGCTCTCGCTCCCCGTGCTGTCGCCCGACAGCAGGCGCGTCACCCGCAAGTCGGCCTGCAGGCTGCGCACGTCGTTGCCGAAGCTGAGCTCTCCCAGGTCGTCGATCAGCTGCGACAGCTCGGCCCTCACGTCGTCGGAGGCGCTGCCCAGCAGCGGAGACGGCGGCCCGGCCTCCAGGCCCGGCAGGACCCCGCCGCCCCCCAGCGCCTCCCCGCGGCCGCTCTCCAGCGTGTCCAGCAGGTCCCCGCACTCCAAGTGCATGGCCACCACCAGCGCCCGCGGCGCCTCGGCCTCCGGCTCCGCCGGGCCTCCCTCCCCGGCGTGGTCCTCCTCCTCCTCCTCCTCCTCCGGGCAGCCCTCCGCGTGCTCCTCCGCCGCCTCGTCCTGCAGCTCCTGCTCCTGCTGTTCCCCCAGCAGGTCCTCGGTGATGGGGCCCAGCTTGGGCGCGCTGCGGCTGCGCTCCACCGGCGGCTTGTAGCAGCAGGGGCCGTGCAGGAGCAGCTTGCGCAGCGGCACCAGCGGGATGGTGTGCGCGCCCACCAGCTCCTGCTGCTGGTGACGCGCGTCGTCCCGCCGCTTGAGCCGCTTAAATTCCGCCAGAGCGTTGGCCGACGTCTGGTAGAGCAGCAGAGCCATGGCCTGCGCCTTCTCGGGCTTGGACACCAGCACCGCGTGGCAACGCAGCATCACCGCCTTGTGCTTGAGCTCGTGCCGGTACACCCAGGCGAAGACCTTGGGCAGTCGCGCGTCCGCCACGCAGTAGGTAACGCGGTGCAGCAGGTAGAGGTGGCCCGGGCGGCGCAGCGCCCGCTCCTCGGCGTGCACCATGCGGATGCCCTGCGCACTCACCGTCAGCTTCATCTTGGTGCCCTGACGGCCCGCCTCGCTCTTGCTCCAGATCTTGCCCACCGCTAGGTCGGTGCAGCCGTCGCCGCGCGCCTGGATGGTGGTGGCGTTGCCCAGGTAGAGCACGGTGTACGTGGGGTCCTCGCTGGTGATGTGCAGCTTCTTGCGCTTGGAGCGGAACATGCTGCCCACCCGGCTGAGCGCGCCTTCGGGGCACGCCCGCGCCAGCGAGCTGAGCGCCGAGTAGTGCAGGCTGACCGCGTAGCCCTTGGGTTTGGACGCCTGCCGTGGCGGCGCCTCGGCCAGCAGCTCGAACTTGTGCTTCTTCCACGGCAGCATCTCCGGAGGGCACCCCCGCTCGGCTGGGCGGCGGCGGCGGGGCGCCGGGGGAGCGCCGGGCTGAGCCACCCGCCCCGGCCGGGCTCGGCCCGGGCAGGACCGAAAAATAAAACTCTGCCGGGAGTGGTCCGGGCGGAGGGAGTGGGGGCGGGGGCGGGTGTAACGCCCGAGAACCCCGCCGAAAGAGGCAGGGGTGGGATTTTTAAAAAGCAGAAAAGATTGAACTGCAGGCAGGGGGCGGGGGAGGGGGGCCCACAGATTCACCCCAGCCTGGGCAGGACCGGGGCAGAGTTTCAGGCAAGCGGAATGAGAGGCAGAGCACGAGCGTGGGGCGCAAAATGTCTTTAGAAAAAAGGGATGCGCGCGTGCGAGTCCGTGAGCGCGCGCCAGCAAACGCAGCCGGGATGGTGCGCGGAGCCGCAGGGACTCCCGGGCGAAGGTGAAGGGGCCCCCTCTCACTCACACACACCCCCCCGGGCGAGGGCCAGCGGGCGCGGAAACTCCACGGCGGGTGTGCTGGCGCGCGGAGCGGTCCCGGAGTCGGCCGCCAGCCCGCGGCGCGCTCAGGTGCCGGGCCCGGCTGCCCGCGGCGGGCCGCGCCGCTCACGGCGTCTCCGTCCGGCGGGGCGCGGGGACTCGGGCTCCGCCGGCTCACTGTCCGGGCTGGCGCGGCCCGGGCGGCGCGGGGCTCCGCGGGCGCGGCGCGCGCACGGCCGGCTCCGGGGACGGCCGCGGCCTCATCGCTTCCCTCCGGACGGCGTCCGCCTCGGCGCCCGGGAACCCCCGGCTCGGCAGCTCGCCTTCCCAGCACGCCCCTCCGCTGCCGCGAGCCGTGGCGCCCTCGCCTGCCTCACATCCTTGCCGTCCGGGGGGAAGACCTCGGGTAAATATAGGCCGGCGCGAACCATTCGCCGCGCGGGGACAGGGGAGGAGCGGAGAAGAGGATCCGCTGGGCTCGGGCGCCCGGCGGGTTCCTGGGCTCTTAAAGGGGCCGGGTCGCGGCCGTGGGTCGAGGGAAAGGGGGGAGCGGTCCAACCCGGCAATGACATCCCAAATTCACCAGCATCTCTTTCATCTACAGAAATCTCCAGGACCAGGGGTTACCCCTCAGGAAAAGCAAGTTGAATTCTGACACTCCACCCCCAAGCTGAATTGCAACTCCCTGAATAAATGTATGTCTCCATCGAAACTTCTGGGGGAGGTGGTGGAAGGTGAGATTTAGACGATGAAATGCAAAGAGGTTGGGGAAATAGTGATTCTTTCCGTGTGTGATAGCTTTCTGAAAATGACTGAGTGCTGTTTAATTTTTTTTTTTTCGTAATCTTACGCTATTAAGGAAAATAAAGAGGGGCAAAGAAAACGCGGGGGCTTATCTTTCACTATCTTGGAGCCCCTTCTCCGCAGGTAAAGAGCAGACAGTGAAAAGAGAGATGAGTGGTAGTAAGATGATTAGAATGAGCGCTATAGTATGCATTTAAATAAGGTGCTTCCAGCTCCTAACCCCCAGCAGTGCCCCCTCCTCCTGTCAGGCCTCAGAGTAGAGCAGTTTTCTGAGATACATGCAATTTCAAAGTAATGCCTGTGTGTGGTTAAAACTCAGTTTACTTTGGCAGACCAGTCATTCAGTTTTATTACATTATTGTCACATTATGGATGAGAATTCCTAGTAAAAATGCAAATGACCTTTTTTATTTGTGTCCGGCCACCCTCCATGGAGAGTGATTAGCATTAATCATTCTTTTCTCTTGTGCCAGCTGGACAATGTCGCTTTAATCATCTGGCCAGCTTGACCCTTGGCTAGTAACTCATTTCTGGGCCCTTGAAACAACTGGCTTGCCTCTGTGGTCCTCTCACTCAAAGCAAAACCACTTCTAGCTGGAATGTGTGGTAAATGTCCAGATGCCTTGCATCAGACTCCCAAGCTCATCTCAGGGGAGGTCAGGAGGCCCTCCCACTCCCCAGGCCCAGTCTACCCGGGGTCTGAATGTCCCTGGCTTCCATGCCAGGTCCTGATGTCAGAACAACTGTAGCACCTCGTGGAAATTCTCTGGCCTCTCTACCTTTGCTAACTTTTAACCTTTCTTTGAACTCTAACCCAATTTTCTGGAGTCATTGGTGCTGAGTTTCAGTTTAACTTTCCTGAATACCTTTTGGTACCAGGCCCTGAGCTGGTAGCAGACCTATTTCCTGCCTCCAGGAAGCTCCCAGTCCAATGAAGGATGTAAACTACACCCAGCTCTGGGCTTCTGCTGGAATGTAAGTTCTATGAGAGCACCCTGTCTCCCCCAGGTCCTGACACTGCTTAATTGTTGAATGAATGAATGCATGAAACATGCATGTAAACAAGAAGACAGAGTGAACTAAATGCCCTGAGAAAGACCCAGAGTACTCTGAGAAGCTGGAAGAAAAGGTTCTTTACGACTAGGAAAATCAGAAGAGGTCCCATGGAGGTGGTAATATTTGAAGTATAGACAGGATTTTGCCAAGTAGGGAAGAATTAAAGGGCTTTCCAGATATAGAGAACAGCAAAATTATAGAACATAAAAATGCATGCACACGTGTAGTTGAGGATAGTGTTTAACGATTGTGACAATGAAAGAAGATTTCCTGATCAAACAAGGACGTCTCCTGATCATGCCCTTCTAGTCTGTGAGGGAAGAAATGGTCTTTTCATGGCCGGCTGATCCCAGAATGTCATTAGACCAGAGCTGTAATGCCTTACTCCTCAGCTGCACTGATGGGTTAATGGAGGCATGGTGTTGCAATGAGCTGGTTAGGTCTGTAATAAGCTATTTAAACCAAGGTTAAGTTCTCTTCTGCTCACATTTCTGGAATATCTTGCCTTGGCAATAAAGTGGATGGTATGTGCTCCAAACAAAAAATTCCGATAAAAAACACACCAAATTAACCTGTGCTAAGTAACTTTCAGCCGGTCCACAATCTCAAAGTCTAGACTCTACAGAAGCAGACATCATGTTCAAGCAGTAACAGTTCCAAATTACCCAGAGGTCCAAGGACCAGAAGTGTTTGAGGAGGAAGAGGGACCAGTGATGGGAGCTAAGGCTGGTCTCAGCCTCTGCGAGAGGGACTTCCTTGGGCTTCGTGCAATGGCAGGGAAACCAGTGGAGCACAGCAGCAGGGAGGACTCCAGTGACCGGCCAGGCTTTCCAGTGGAGCCAGAGTGTCAGTCCTATGTGCACAGGCCTATAGAACTGCTCCTGGACTACCTTCTTAATAAGACTGTTTTCAACCTGGGGAGGACAGAGAAATTCTAGGCAAATGTGAACCCTGACATGTGAGTCACGCTCTGTGCAGATCTGAGACACAGAGCAGTTCCAAAAGAGACCTTAGCAAAGTTGGCTGGAAAGGCCGAAGAAACTGCATGGGACCGCGGACTGCACTTGTTTTTTATGACACTGCCCCACCTACTGGTGACAGGCAGAAGTGACACTTGGTGAGGTGGTTTCTCATGGAACCGGATAAGCCCGCAGTTGAATCAGTACACAGCCACATCACAGCTGGAAGGAAACCCAGCCTCTAACATAACATCCAAGAGTCAGCCTTTTAGCTCGCAGGAAGCTTTGAGGCTGGCTTTGTCCCACCTTATTTCTCGCACAACGCTCCTCCCTCTTGGTCCCCCTCCCCCTACATCCCACTGATTGAACATTGGCTTCAGAGACGACAAATGACACATCTGGGATCTTCAAAGTCATTCAACAAATATTTGTTGAGAGTCTACTGTGGATGTGATGTTGTTGCTGGGGATACTGCACCAAAGCAGACAGACAGATCTTTGCCCTCATGGGATTTATATCCTCTGGGGAGGCAGACAGTAAGCAAACAAATAACTAATAAAGTATCAGTTAGTGATAAGTCTCTGAGGAAAAGAAAACAGTGCTAGGAGAGGAACGTAGCTGGTGTAGACCGCATAGCCACGGACGGCATCCCTGGGCAGGGCCCTGGATGAGATGGAGCCAGCCAGGCAAGGGTACGGAGGAGAACGTCCCAGCCTGTGCTGGCCCCAGTGGTAGTCATGCTCGCGTGCGGCCAACGGGCACTTGAAAGGTACTTGGTCCAAACTGAGATGTGATGCAAACGCAAAACACACCCTGGATTTTAAAGACTGAGCAAGACAGGAAGAATGTTAAATATCTCAATAATTTTATACTAATTATATATTGAATGATATTTTGGCCATATTGAGTTAAGAGGATATACTATTAAAATTAATTTTGCCGGTTTCCTTTTACTTCTTTAATGTGGCTGCCAGACCATTTAAAGCTATACATATGGACAGCTTTGTGCTGGACAAAGGGCACAGCCCATAGGAAGTCTCCAAGGTGGGAATGACTCCAGTGGGTTCAAGGACTCCCCGGCTTCAAAATCCCACTGTGTGATCACAGCCTCTTACCCTTCCAGCCCTCTTCATTCCTGACTCTATCACATCAGTTCTTTAACCTCCTCAAGACCTCCAGGATCTACATCAGCATTCCTCGCAAGTAGACGGACCCACTGGCTGCATCAGAATTCCCTGGGGCAAGTCCTGAATCCCACCCTTAAATGGGAATTTCTGGAGTCAGGGGCTGGGAGTATACATGCTTAAACTCCTCCATGATTGGACAGATACTAAGGTTTAGGGAGCCCTGCCCCAGCCCACTTCATTTTTCCCACTATCAACTCCTTCTTAGCCTCTTATCCTTGCTTTCCTCCCCATCCAAGACCTTCTGGATGAGCATCGGGTCCACAATTTCTGTGCACCGCATCCACCCCACCCCTGGACCACTGCCACAACCTCTGTGCTCTGCTTCTGGAGCCATAATGCTGAGTAGAATCCCTCAGCTAGGACTTCCTAGGTGGCGCAGTGGTAAAGAATCTGCCTGCCAATGCAGGGGACACGGGTTCGAGCCCTGCCCTGGGCAGATTCTTATATGCCACGGAGCAACTAAGCCCGTGCGCCTAAAAAAAAAAGAGAGGATCCCTCAGCTGTTCGGGCAGTGCCTCGACCCATCCCGACCCCTCCTATGGTAGGCAGGACAATGACCCTCCCCAAAGAGGTCTGTGTCCTCATCTCCAGAACTTGTGAATATGTTACAGTACATGGCAAAGGGGAAGGAAGACTGTACAATAGATGGAATTAAGGGTGTTAACCAGCTGACCTTAAAAAGGGAAAATAAGCTGACTTACCCAGATGGACTCAATGGAATCACCAGGGTCCTTAACAGTGAAAGGGGAGACCTCAAAAACATTAAGCTAAAATGAAAGAAGACACAGAGGTCACAGGCTGTGCGAGTCCATTGACATGAGCCATCCAGAATGGGTGAGTCCACAAGGACAGAATACAGATTGGTGGTTGCTGAGGGCTGGAGGGATGGAAGAAGCGAGAGCAAGTGCTCAATGGGAATGGCGTTTCCTTTGGGGGGATGAAAATGTTTGGGAGCTAGATGGAGGTGGTGGTTACACAACATTGTGAATATGCTAAATACACTTAATTCTTCCCTTTAACAGGGTTCATTTTATGTTATATGAATCTCACCTCAATTTTTTTTAATGAAAGAAGGAGACAGAACAGAGGATCAGAGTGATGTGATATGAGAAGGACTCTACTCTCCCTTGCTGGTTTTGAAGATGGAGAAAGGGGCCACAGGCCCAAGGATGTAAGCTGGAAAAGGCAAGGATGAATTCTCCCCTAGAGTTTCCAGAAAAGAGGCCCTTTTGACACCTGACTTTAGCTCAGTGAGACCCGTATTGGACTTTGAACCTGCAGAATTGTAAATGTGTGTTGATTTAAGCCAAGTTTGTGGTGACTTGTTACAGCAGCAGTACACCTACCATCTAGCTGTCCAGTCCGCTTATCACTCCCCTCAATGAGTACCCTGAATCCTTGCACTTTCCAAAGTCACCCACTCCCCATCGGAGCCAAGCAGAGGACCTGGTGCTTCCTTAAAAAAACCAAGGCAGTTAGAGCAACAGTAACTGTGTGCCAATCCCAAATAACCCGGTCTCTTAGCTGCATCTATACCCATTCCCACCTCTTTCCTCGAGGCTCAAAAGTCTCTCTGCCTGCCCCCCTCAACTCCATCCTTCCCGCTATCACCAAACCACAAATCTGACCTTGCACTTCCTCCCATTATAACCCTGTAGTGGCTTCCCACCAGCCACAGGTTACAGCCCCAGCTCCTCCGTATAACACGTGAGAATGTTCAGGTCTGGCACCTGCCCACTTCTGCAGCCTCATTCATCACCTCTTCTGGCCTCATAATTTATGCTCCAGCGATGGAGAGTAGCCTGTGCTTCTCCCGGGCTCCTGAGACTTTTTTCTTGTCTTCATGCCATAGCTTATGTGGTTCTGACTGGAACAGCCTCCTCCTACCGTGTTGCCTGGCTGACCCTGACTCATTTTTAAAGAGCCCGCCCAGGTCCCACCCTCTCCAGGAGAATGTCCTGAGATTCCTAACTCCTCCATGCTCCCTTGTATGTATCTCTACCTCTGTGATCACCCGTTTGTCGTACGAGTGTCTTTACTAGTACGACACTCCTTCTCTGCCTCCCTCACTAGACTATGAGCTTCTCAATGGGAGGGACTGTATTTAATTCACTTTTCTGTCCCCAGTTCCTGGCACAAGGCCTGCCATCAAGTCAGTATATGGTAAACGTTTGTGGAATGGACATCAACCGTGTGTTTATTTTCAC
This sequence comes from Hippopotamus amphibius kiboko, assembly GCF_030028045.1. Classification (NCBI taxonomy): domain Eukaryota; kingdom Metazoa; phylum Chordata; class Mammalia; order Artiodactyla; family Hippopotamidae; genus Hippopotamus; species Hippopotamus amphibius. The sequence continues at coordinate 168,506,010 of NC_080191.1, read as the reverse complement.
AGCAATCGGACTGTCATAAGCACAGACTGTCAGGACTGGAAAAGGCCCCTCATGATAATCTAATCCACCCCTTGGTTTTGTAGACAGGAAGCTCAGGTCCTGAGAGTACATGCACTGGCCATACACTTATTTTCTGACCAAGCCAAGATTATAACCTGTGTGGCCTGAATCTCAATCCAGGCACTTTTGTTCAGCTAAACATAAAGCCAGAGGCTTTTAAACACATAAATGTGTGGAACACATGTTCTGCACTCTCTCCCTTCTATGAAGGACTATGTGTGGGGGCTCCTGGGTAAACTGGGCAGAAGCCACCCTCATCAATCAAGCATACGTCTCCCTGTGACACGATTGAGCTGCCGCTCACTGGGGCCCTTGAAACGTTACCTTGTTACCAGCCTTCATGCCACCAAAGAGGTTCAAGGCAAACATGATTGTCATGGGATCTACATGGTGGGACTTTGGTCTCCCTAGGGGTGGAGCGCTCACCCAGGTCCACGAGAGTCCGGTGGCCCATTGGGCTCCTCTGCTCTATCCAGTAACCCTCAACCCAGCTGGGGTTTTCACCTCCAAAACAGGGAGAGCTGCAGCAGTTCTTACTTCTCAGGAAATAGTAAACAACATACAAATAAAATTAAATGAGTGTGGTGAATACTCAGAGACTCAAATTGAGGGTAGAGAGGATATTACGCAATCTATGTTTTTGTTTCTCTCTCGGTTTTGAACTCTCCGGGCATGTGGGCCTTTAGCTAGGCCACGCACATGAGCTGTCAGGGTCACAGCTCTTCAATCACTGGGCACTGGGGAGATGCACAGGGTCTCACCCTGCAGGAGGCTCTACTTCAGTGTTCACTGATTCAGAGAGGACTTGAGGAGGTGCTTTGGGTGTGTCATAGGGGATGAAACATAGGTGTAAATGGGTTTGATCTGAGATAGTGGAGGCTGAGCTAAAGTGCTCTGAGGGCTCAAAAGGAAAAAGAAGTTCTAGTCAAACAGGAAGAGACCAGGGCCCTCCTCATGGAGAGGGTGGGCTGCAGGCTTCACTGAAGGATGGGCAGGTTGCTGTGGACAGAGATGAGAGCGAGGAGTCTAGAGGGAGGGAAGAGCTCGTACCATGGCGTTGGTGTCCAACTCCAAGTGACGGGCAAAAGCTGGGACCTCAAGCCTATTGAGCACCTACTGCACGTATCACTGCACCGATGTTTCACATCCATCTGGACACTGCATCCTCTTAAGAGTGTTGTGAGGTGCATGATATTCCCTTCATTTTACAGAAGCTGAGAGAGGTTAGGAAACCTATATGATATCATGTATGTGTGGAATCTAAAACAGTACAACTGAACGAACATGCAAAACAGAAACAGACTCACAGACACAGAAGACAAAGGGGAACAGGTGGGGTGGAGGGGAAGGGACGAGTTAGGGGTATGGGATTAACACATGAACTACTATGTAAAAAACAGGTGAGCAACAAGGACGTACTGTACAGCACAGGGAATTATAACCATTATCTTGTAATAAACTAAAATGGAGTACAATCTACAAAAACACTGAAGCACTGTGCTGTACACTTGAAACTAATATTGTAAATCAATGATACTTCAATTAAAAGAGGAAGGAAGGAAGGAAGAGAGGAAGGAAGAAAGAATGAAAGAAAAGAAAGAAAGAAAAGAAAGAAAGAAAGAAAAGAAAGAAAGAATGAAAGAAAGAAAGAAGGAAAGAGGGAGAGGGAGGGAGGAAGGAAGGAAGGGAGAAAATAAACCTGTCCAAGATTTCCAAAGCATATGCTCTTTTTATTTTAAAATTTATTTTATTCACGTATAGTTGATCTACAATGTTGTGTTAATTTCTGCTCTACAGCAAAGTGACTCAGTTATATGTATATATACATTCTTTTTCATATTTTTTCCATTCTGGTTTATCACAGGATATTGAATACAGTTCCCTGTGCTCTATGCAGTAGGACCTTGTTGTGTATCCATCCTGTATATAATAGTTTGCATCTGCTCATCCCAGGCTCCCGATCCATCCCTCCCCCTCCCCCTCCCCCCCAAGCCTGTTCTCTATGTTTGTAAGTCTGTTTCCATTTCATAGATAAGTTCATTTGTGTCATATTTTAGCTTCCACATATAAGGGATGCCATATGATGTATGTCTTTCTCTTTCTGACTTACTTCACTTAGTACGATCATGGCTAGGTCCATCCATGTTGCTGTAAAGGGCATTATTTCATTCTTTTTTATGGCTGAGTAATACTCCATTGTATGTATGTACCACGTCTTCTTTATCCATTCATCTGTCGATTGTTTCCATGTCTTGGCTATTGTGAATAGTGCTGCTATGAACATAAGAATGCACATATCTTTTTGAATTATACGCCTGTATATACGCCCAGGAGTGAGACTGCTGGATCATATGGTAACTCTATATTGAGTTTCTTGAGGAACCTCCATACTGTTTTCCAGAGTGGCTACACCAATTTACATTCCCACCAACAGTGTGGGAGAGTTCCTTTTTCCCCACACCCTTTTTAATGATGGACATTCTGACCAGTGTGAGGTGGTACCTCATTATAGTTTTGATTTGCATTTCTCTAATAATTAGCAAAGTTGAGCATCTTTTTAGGTGCCTGTTGGCCATCTGTATGTCTTCTCTGGAGAAATGTCTGTTTAGGTCTTCTGCCCATCTTTCAATTGGGTTGTTTGGTTTTTTGTTGCATGAGCTGTTTGTATATTTTGAGTTGCATGAGCTGTTTGTATATTTTGGAAATTAAGCCCTTGTCAGTTGCATCATTTGCAAGTATCTTCTCTCAGTCTGTACAAAGCCTATGCTCCTTGAGTTGACTCAGGTCAGGGACCGACTCTGGAAGACCTTGAATAACAGGTGGAGGCATCTCACAACCGGGGTGAGTCACTGGAGGCGCGTGAGTAGGGAAGTGCCTTGATCAGAGTCAGGTCTCAGACACCCACATCCCAGCTCTGACTCACTGAGGGTCCCAGGGCAGGATGCTGCCCCTCTCTGGGCCCTCACCCTCCTGCCTGTGAGCTGAGCAAATTCCCCTCTGGTTCTAACATCAGAGGAGGCTGTGTTGGATTTATAGGGCTGCATGACAAATTAGCATAAACGGTGACTTAATAGAAAATTTTTCTCTCACAGTTCCTGAGCCTGGAAGAAGGAAGCATCCTTCCTTGCCTCTTCCTAGCTTCCACAATCCTCGGCATTCCTTGGCTTGCACACATATTACTCCAATTTCTACCTCCATCCTTCGATGGTGCTCTCCCTCTGTGTCTTCTCTGCGTGTGCCCAGATTTGTGTCTTCTTATAGAGACATCTGTCATTGCAGTAGGGCCCATTCTAAGCACATATGACCTCATCTTCACTTGATTACATCTACAAAGATCCTATTTCCAAATAATGTCATATCCAGGTTAAGACTGGAACCTCTATTTTTGAGAGACACCATTCAACTCAAAGCACAGGCCATGATAGGAAATTTCAGAGGTAAGAGAAGAAAATAGGCAAGTTAGATGTGTATAAACTCGGGAGGTCACCCTGTGTCCTAAGCCCCCAGAAATGTTCTTACCATGACTTTGCTTGCCCTGAAGTCCCTCCCTTCATGCGCTGCTTACTTGAAATGTTTACCACCTGGACAGGGGCCAGGCAGAAATGCAATGGCATAGGAAGGCAGTCAAGAGAAGTGAAACTATGAGCCTTGCAAGGGAGCCTTTTTCATCAGTGCCACCAGAGGCAAGGAATGCTGAGTTTGTCCCCTCTGAAAGCAGAGGGTGGAGAAATTATTATGCCTGCATGGTTAGCTTTAAGACTGAAACCTGAGATCTTGACATTTCCATTTATGCTAAGAGTACTTGTAACTAATGATGACTGCATTTGCTAGATGGTTGGTTCATGGTGCCCTCAACCCTCACATGGCAAAGAGGGCAGAATGTAGTCTTCTACCCACATTACATGGTGAAGGAACCACCCTGCTATTGCCATTCTGGGCACCTTTTCTGAGACCATCACTGTGCCCGTTATTTCAGATACTGGGGTGAAACACAGGGTAGCATGAAGCAGAAGGGAACCCACCGAGGTAAGGAATCTGCTAAGCACCTTAGTGATGATCTATTCCAACACCCACTTTGAAGCATGAACCGACTTGAAAACATCCTGGTGCTTGGTTATTCAGCCTTTGCTTAAACACCTCCAATGGCAGAGAGCTCACTCACTTTCAAAGCTACCCATTCCATCTTTGAACCCCTCCAGTTGTAAGAAGCTTCAGACAGATTGAAATGGCAACTCTGTACCTTCTTCCTGTTTGTTCTAGTTCCGCTTGCCTCATGCCTACTCAGAACAGTCTTCTCTCTTGTCCCTAGGGCAGTCCTTCACGTAAATAGTAACAGACATTCATACCTTCTCCTGAAACTAGTCATAATTCCTCCACCTTTTCCTCATTCCCTCACCATCCAAGTGTACCTGCTAACATTATCAATGTATCTATTAAAGTGATTTAGGGGAGGGGCCCCAGTTAGAGACAAAAAGTAAAAAAATCCCAGTGGTCAGAAGGCTTTCCCAGTGGATTAGGGTCTAACTGGTGGTGTAGTTCATGGCTCCACCACTGACTTGACATGCTTAACCCTGGATGAGTCCCTCTGTCAGGCTAATCACCACTAATATATAAGTTCATGGGGGCAGGGAGTTTGTCCAATGCTGAATCCCCAGAGCCTCGTGATGAATGAATGAGTGAATGGGAGAAGCTTGGCACCTTCCATCTGCAGATTTTAGAGATGGTGATTATTCATTCTACCTGGAGCCTCCTTTACTTTGTATTACTTCACTGAACTTTACTGGGTCTCAATTTCTACAACTAAAAGTTCAGGAAAACAACAGTGCCCTTTCTCACTTGACTGTTGTGAGGGGTAGAAAATGGCAAAGTCATCTGTGAATAAAAGACCCCAGAAATTCCACATATAAGAGTTGGGAAAAAATTCATAGGTTTAAATACAGTACACATAGGATCTTGTAGCCTATATACCAAAAGAAGAGGTCACTTACACGTTTTGTTGCACATACGACTTGCACAAGCAGGAAATCAATGTTTGAAGTGACTCAAGTTCATTTATAATAACCACAAAGGGCTGCTGAACTATTGAAACTCACTTATGTGTGAGAATCCACTCATTTTCAACAGGGATAAATTGAGAATCGAAGATAATCGAAGGGAGTTTCCCTTCTGATTCAGTGTCTCTGCAGAGACTGCCAGACTTCTATTTTCACAACCCTCAGCCTTATGCAAACTGCTTTAATGTCCTTGTGGAAGGAGTTGATGCAGAGAACGGGAGAGAGGGAGGGGCAGGGTTGCAAGCTTGCCTTGGAACAATTTTTCTACCAGTAACACATCGTTGGCCAAAGGGTGAAAAGAAAACCGAAACAGAAACCCACCCACTCACACCTCTCTCTCCCCAGAGAGGGGTGGAGCCGGAAAGCAGAAAGCTACTACTCCCAGGTTTGTTCCTGAGTGTGGGTTTGGGGGGCTTGGAACTACATTTGTTGAATCACAATAAATCAAGTATTACGCAACATCATGAATGAGGAACACTCTGTATTGCTATTTGGAAACTGGATAGGAGGCTTCCAGTCTCAAAATCAATGCAACTTTCTCCAAGGGTCAGCTATTCAGAGAGTCTTGGCGTCAACAGGTCTCAGCTACATGTGGATTCAGGAGGATCTGACCAGTCTTCCAGACACTAACATTTCCACTGTGGTGACGAAGTGATGCGGGGAGTTTGGCTGGGTTGTGTGGTTCCCTGAAGTGTGTGGGTGGAATGGTTTCTGTAGTTAGAGGGCAGGGACTGGGCTGACTCATCTTTGCAACCCCCTCACTCGGGAGCAGCAGCCAACACCTGCCCCACCCTTCACCACCATCATCAGTCCCCCTCACCTCCCTCGGTTCCTCTGAATCTGGATCCCATGATCGTGTCTCATCAGCATCCTCGACTCCCGTTTCTCCTTGCCCTTCTCACTGACCTAGCCTCATAATCCCGCAGCATGGACCAGTTATGTATCTAGATTCTCACCTGCACTGTCCAGTCGTTGGGGAAAAATTGTTCAGTTGTGAAAACAGGTACCCCACAAAATAGCAGGCAAGGAACTCGCAGCCTTCGCTCATTTGCTTCCTCTGCAGGACAGGAATTATTGCCCCCATTAACCAGATAAGAAAACGGAGGCTCAGTTAGTTCTTTTTCAGTGGTAGATTTGAGGAGCATCTTGGGGGGAACAGAATTATTTATACCTTACTTATTTGTCAGCTAAGAATAGTTGCTGCTATTTTAATTTTATAACCTCAGTGTCTTTTTGACGCCCCACCCATCTTGATCAAATTATCACTTCATTTGGGCAAGACTTTTTGGAGCCCATGAGAAGAATGACAATAGAAACCAAAAGTGTTTGTCCTCCTTGAATCTCTGAAGGTGACAAAATCTGGAAGAGGAGATGAGGGTGACGTCCCAAGTTTCCGAAGGAGCTCAAGGAATAAGGCAGCAGGTTTCTTTATATCATCTACTATTGTCATTGTCACTAGAACATAAAGTTCATTGACTCTAATTTTATGCATTAGTTTTATCTTTAACCACTCAGCTCCAAGAGAATGCCAGACACTGTCTGCTAATTCTCTTCCATGGGTCTTCTCCGTATCTTACTTCTGGAGATGATGTTCAGGTTTTTTAAAGACACCCTGTTTCCAAGTTGAGAAACGGGAGAAGCCACGTTCTGATGTATTCCTTCGCCCATCTGTGAGCACTGCCTTCCCAGAGCCTTGCCAGCTACAGCATGGCTTGTCAGCAGTCCTTTGGGTGTTTCCCAGAGTTCACTCCAATTCAGTAGAGTCAGCAGTGAGGGGTAGCACGCGGCCGGGGCTTAGCGGGGAACGCAGAGATGGGTGGGTGATACGGTCCCAGCTCTTCCTGACCCAAACTTGCTGCGACTGACTTTCAGCCAGTCCACTTCAGTGTCTTCACGTGCACCAGCAGGGAGTGGACTTCTCTTGCTGTTCAGAGGGGCCTATGGGCCAGACCAGCATCAGCAGCAACTCCTGGAAGCAGAGTGGCGGGCCCCACCCTAGACAGGATCACTCAGAAGCTGCAGGTCAACAAGATTCCCAGGGAGTTTACAAGCACACCAACGTTTGAGAAGAACTGGGTTCCAAAATACACACTAACAACCCTCATCCTCCCCTCGCCCCGGGAACGAATAAAAGGGGAGGAGACGTGCGTTGGATGCCCGACTCCGAAGAGATTTCATCTCCGACTCGGGCAAGCCGCCACCTCCCTGCGCATCACAGCGCCGAGGCGGTTCTCCCGATCCACGAGAACGGAGCTAAAACGCCCAACAGCCACACGACTCTCCCCCGACGTTTCTAGCCGTAAAGGGAGAAACAGAAGCCAGGCCGCCAAGGGTGGAGCGGGGTCACTGTTTTCACTTTAATTTATGGGAAAATTTAAATACAAGTCTAGGTGGAACTTTTAAACGCTTTTTAAAAAATTATTTAAAAAAAAAACAAAGCATTTAAGTCAGATCCCTTCGGCTTTCCTCGCCACCTTGCCAAGCTCTTTCCATTCCGAGCTGCCATCCGGGCGGGGGCTCTGCTCACGCGTTCACAGGTCGGAAAGGCCAAGTAAACGAAAAGCTGTCTGGTGGCCGGGCGTGACGGCGGCGAGGCCACCCTTGAGGCCACCGGCCGAACACGAGCGCCAGGAAGCGCCGCCGCAACACCCTCCGCCCGGGTCTCCGCCCGGGCCTCCGCCCGCTTCCGATGGAGGAAGCCGGCCGGCGGGGCTCGTCTCGCGACTGTGCACGGCCACGTTTTCCACGCCTCCTGCTTCCGCACCGGACACTAAAGGCCGAAGCACACACTTGGAAGGTACCATTCTTTTCATCGACCCACCTGATACAAATTTGAGATATTCAGAGGAATATATATTGAAAATAAAGCTCCCAGACCACTTTACATTTATTTCCTATCAGAGTGGCAAATGGGAGGTACCTAAGTGGCGATTTGAAGCAAATTATTCCGTGTCTCCTCAACGTCGGGCCTTAACTACTTGGGCTCGCCTACACGTCACTTCCGGAGATGGCGCTCATAACATCCGGAAAAAGCCCGGCGTGGGTGCCGCGGGGACGTTTCCTGCGCCGGCTGCGCGGCCATGGGTCGGAGGCGAGTGCCGGAGGCCGGGCCCCTCGGCCGGGCCCTTATCCGCCAGCAAGTTCAGCGGAGCCGTAGCCATCGGCACACCGACTCCTGGGTGAGACAGACCTTGTCTCCTTTCTCAGTCTGTTTAGTTGTGAGAGTCTGAAAGCTGTGACGCTTGGAGCCAGAGGTCCCGGACACACTTTCCAGAGGAAATGATGTCAAACAGGGTTTCTGAGGACGAGTACAGCCGTCCCCCGGTAGCGGCGGGCAGCGGTCCTAGGACCCCCACCCCACCCCCCGCAGGTACCAGATGCTCAGGTCCCTCGGAGGCGACCTGGCCGATCAACAGGCCCTCCTTCTGGCAAGGCATGGGGCCCGGAGGTGGAGACTGACGTGGTGATGAGGTTGGAAGGAGGTCTTGAATGCCAGGGGACAAGCTTGGCCCTTGCCCTGTAAGCCGTGGAAGTGTCTGGAAGTTTCTGCACAGGAAAGACATGAGAACTGTTTTCTATATTCGTTTGTTCAAAGAATTGACTGCCCAAGAGCCGCTGGTTGGTACCAGAAGTACAAAATGACTCAGGTTCCTGCTTCACCCTTTTTATTCCCTGGTGGTTTCACTCAAAGCTGAGCAACTTATCTCCAAAGTTTGACGGGCCTAATAGTTCCCTGGGCCGGGGAAGGATCATGATTTTAGGATCCTTGAAAAGCGGGTGAAGTAGTTTGACTTGTGTTTGTCATTTTGATACTCATTTCCCTGTGTATTTGAGAACTCACGAAGTGCTCATTAACGATTTGTGTGAAGTCAAAGGTGATTCTCATTACCCGTGTGCACACCACACCCTCTACCTTCCACCTGTGTAATCTGCAGAGTAAACAGCCTGCAGAGCTTATCGATATTCATCAGGTCAGAGTTACTCTGGATATTAGATTATCAGTAATTTTAATTGATTTTGGAGCAATTTGTTAATGTACCCGCCAGGAAGTAGGGGGAAGATTTGGTTATGGAATTCTAAAGAACTGGGTTCTAATCCTTTTTCTGATGTTTGCTGATTCGGTGGCCTTGGGCAAACCACCTATCATGTAACTTTCCGTTTTTTCGTTTGTTTGTAGCTGTGTATAGCTTAGGATGCTGTATGCAGCATATATAGCATATAGCTTAGGGTGGTGCTTGTCTTATCAAACCATCGGTTGTTTCTGGAAATCAGTTCAGTAGGTCGCAACTAGCCAGGTTTTTCACCCTGCAGAATAGAATTCAAGCAGATACCAGTGTGTATGGCATGTGATAAGGTAGCTTTGTTTCAGGATTCCTTTGTTTCCATTTTACTGTACTGTATGGTACACGGTTGTATCACTAAGTGTCTCACAGCATTTGGGTCACTGTGTGAAATGTATTTCTTACTGCAGGTCTCCAACAAAAAAATTTGACTAACAGTGGCTGCCAGGACCAGAGTGTATGGTATATGAGGTCAGATTCTTGTCTCTACCACATATCAGCTTGCAGATACAGGCAGATTATTTTATCTAATTTAATCCTGTTTCCTCATCAGTAGAATAGAGATACAGTAAAATTTATCTCAAAAGATTTTGACAATTAAATGAGAAAATAAATGGAGAGTAACTATCATGAGGTGAGAAAGTGCTCATTTAAATGGTAACTGTTATTAGTATTGACTCTAAAGGGGCTGACAGCACCCTCGAGACCCTAGAATAGTTCCTTGGGAGTCTGGCACTTGTTTGGATGTCAGGAGCAGAAGAGCAGCTGTGTTAGCACCCTGCGTTTTATTTGTAGTTGCACACGAGTGAACTCAACGATGGCTATGATTGGGGTCGTCTTAATCTTCAGTCCGTGACTGAACAGAGCTCTCTGGATGACTTCCTTGCCACTGCAGAACTTGCAGGAACAGAGTTTGTTGCTGGTAAGTTGCTGCTGAGTGCCTACAACACATTTCTGTCTTTGCGGACTATATACAAACAAATAAGTCTACTTGGAAGTGTTTTGCCCATCCTACAAAACTCATAAAGGAGCTGTCTTTAACCCAAAGGCAGATATCTTGGAAGCAGTGTGAGGAGGTCCAGAGGAACTCAGCTGGGAGGTATAGAAGGTGCCACAGTTTTAACATTCAGCTCTAACAGACGCTTAAGGCTATCTGTCATCGTAGCAAATTCAGGAAACTTAGTCTCATGAGGAAAGAGACCAGTTAACATTATGGTGGACAATTCCAGCATTTTCCAGAAAAGGTTTTCTGATACCATTGTTACAAGCAAAATCCTGGGCCTGCTGCTGTTACTTAGGCAATTTGAATTGTATCTTAAAGCACTTGTCAACACGTTATAGTTAATTTTTCCATGCGTATAATTTGTTTCAGTCACTGCTTTCCCTTTTTTTCATTTTGTTTTTGTTTGTGGGTTGTTTTTTGTTTGTTTGTTTGTTTTTTGGTTTTTTGGTTTGTATTTTGCATGTGTCTTCTAAGCACTTAGAAAAGTACCTGGTACAGAGATAGCATTATAAACTATCATTTCTATTGCTCTTCTGTAATTATAAGTGTTATTATGTTGTGTAGTAAATTCATTCATTTGTTCAAAATCCTTTTATTGAGTCCCAGCTACTCTCAAGTATTATACTGGCTACTGAACGTATTGTGTTGAATGAGACAGATTTTGTTTCTGCAAAATTTTGTCTTAGGTGCTATAAAAGAAGTCTGTAGCAGAGAATGGGGTCATAAAAGATGGAGTTGGTGTTCATTTCTATCTGAAGGAAAAGTAGGGCCAGGCAGGGAAAGCTTTACCCAGGGGCTAAGTCTTGAAAGATGAGTAGATGTTAGCAGGACAGGTGAGACGACACAGGACGTTATACACAGGCAGGCGGAACACGTCAAGCTACGATCTGAGCAGCAGCCTACTTTGTTCAGAAAATGGTTAGAAGTTTCACCTCGCTGGTGCTTAAAGTACATGGGGACAGGATGTGATTAACAAACACGAGGGAGGAGGGCAAGGGCCAGGAGAGAATAAGGGCTTTAAAGGCGTCTTTAGAGGGATATAAGCAAGTATGAAACATTTTTTGAAAGATCGCTGGTGGATTTCAAGGAAGAAAGACTCCTTTAGAAACTATTGCTTTAGTCCAGCAAGAGAGTCAGGGCAGAACTGAAATAGTAGTAGTAGAAGAATGGAGGAAAGAATAGGAACATTTTTAGTGGCCTAGAATAAACCAGACTCTGTGGAGGGGATGGAGCAAGTGAAGACTGAGGAGTGTCTTTTCGCATGTTAACGAGGGCCCCGAAATAGCTTCAGGATGGGGTTGGTCTTGTGAGCAATGTAAGCATGGTTAGACGTTTGGAATTTTCCACCCCACTGGGGAAAAGAGAGGAGCTGGAGAGTACGTTCATGCCTACATAATGAATATCCGTAAGCCTTTCACAAATCGGTAAGAATTCCTCATTGAAATTAATTTCATGCCTTTTTTCCCTTTCCTTTCATAATGTAGAAGTGATAGAATTTTGTCTCAATTCTCTGTGGCCTTCAGACCGCACTTGTCTCCTGGACACACAGGGACAGGGATTCTTAACCTGGAGGCTGCAAGTTTCAGCTGTCTGTGAACCCCTCAGATTGCAGGCACCGTTGTGTGTGTGTGTGTGTGTGTGTGTGTGTGTGTGTGTGTGTGTGTGTGTGTGTGCGCGCGCGCGCGCGCGCGTGGGGCGGGTGGGGGTGCATAGCGCATTTTTGAATCGAGTTAGCTCGGTGCCTTTTAAGCTGGTTCTCCTGTGGATCCCTGACATTACAGAGGAGAGCAGGATGATGAGGAGTGCTGAGTGTTCACTGGGAACTCTTTACCTTTAAAGGGTGGCACAGGCGGTATTCACGTCTTACGTTCAGCAAGTCAGAGGAAGATGAGATATTGTGATATAATAAGAAATACAGGTATATTTGGTCTTCATCTCCGATTCTTTGATACAAGAGCTTCTAAAACCCTTGTAATTTCTTGAGTGATAGGGGTGAGAGAAGTGTTTTTTGTTATTCATAATAAGCCCCTTTCAGCCTTACGAGAGTTTATGCTAATGAAGTGTGACTGGTGAGCCCCTAGGTAATTTTCTTTGTGGGGGCTGCTTGCCACAGGAAGCAGCCCTGTAATTTGAGGGTTGGGACTTTAAGAAACTCCTCCCTCAACCTCTGGGGATGGGGGATGTCCTGGCGGTCGAGTTAATCACCAGCGGCCAGTGACGTAACCTGTGGGGCCTCCATACAAACCCATTGGAGACCTGGCATCTGGGGGCGGGGGGTGGTCACTTGATGGTTAGTGTCAGAACAGAAGGGAATTGTAGGACACCCAGTTGATGTCTGGGGAGTTGGAGAACTGCTTGTTGGTTGGAAAACCCACATGTTTGGTGTCAGCAGTGTTGGTAGTAAGAGCAGTTCAGAGACCGGTGGCTGCAGTCGTGTGTGATTACCTCCAGCAGCACTCCTAGCGTCACTGCTGAAGAATGAGAGAGGATAGTTGGCTCCGTGCGGTGGGTAAGGAGTTTGATATTTGGTCAGCGAGTGGTGGAATGGGTGTACCATGTGGTTTTAGCCAGATCGGGAGAGAAGTGAAGCGAGGAGCTGGGTGGTGCACTGGGAGAAGAGGGAAGAATCAAGGGGCTGGAGGCATTCTCAGAGGTTGGACCAAGCAGAGTGGGAACACTGGGTGGCAGATCACTGCTGGGAGGAGGAGTTAATGTGAGAGGATTATCAGGCACGGGGCTGGAGGGGCATATGTCCTGACTGTTGGTTGAGGATGACGTGGATGAGAATGGTGACTGAACTGGCGGTACTCTAGGTGACTGGACTGTGCAGTATTTGTGGTCCAGTGAGGGTAGCAGATTGCAGTCTTTGCTTTTTAAAGGTCAAGAGGAACACTGCTGAAGGTGTCCTGTTATCCTTGGATAGGACCTCCCCTTGGCATTTTGGTAAGAAGCTTAGCTGGCTTCTCAGGGGCTTATCTCAGGGGAGTCCCCTGCGCAGGAGGCTAGGCGGCTTTGTGTGGTTGCAGAGAGGCCTGCAGCAGAGGCCTCGGCTCCACACACAGGCTGGGAGATTGTTTTCATTATACAGCTCAATTGTGGATGTTCAGAAATATTATATATAGATTATAGCTGTGTAGCAGCTCACCAGTTCTACCTGGAGTGAGCCTCCTTGCGAGTCTGCTTCCCCCTTCACTCCCGTTGGCTTACAATTATTCTCCATATGCAAAATGAGGAGGTTGGTTGTCATGAATGTTTATTGTCTCTTCCCACTCTTATTGCTTCTGTTTCCAGGAAATGCATTTAGCATGTGGATTTTTGTAAAATCAGTACTTGGGAAAGTGGTTGAACTTTTGAAAGTTTTAGTAAAGATGTTTTCTTGTATTCTTTTCTGGGGGGTAGAAAACTTCCTTTGGAAATTGTAATTAAGGCTGGGGAATCTATCTAAATCAAGAAAGCTTAAATTCTGTTTTAGGTGCTCGTATTTTTAGTTTTCTAAGTAATGACCAACATTCACTCTCTATACTTCCTCTTAAATAACTACTTTTTTCTTCCCCCTATGAACAGAGAAGCTTAATATTAAATTTGTGCCTCCTGAGGCTAGAACTGGACTATTGTCTTTTGAGGAGAATCAGAGAATTAAGAAACTCCATGAAGAAAACAAACAGTTCTTGTGTATACCAAGGAGGTGAGTTGAATAAGAACATAGGACACTAAAAGGCATAACAAGGCCACTAAATATAAAATTTTTTATTTGGTGTTCACTTTTTTCTGCTTTCTTTTCTCAGCTGCCATTATTAAATTCAAATCTCCTATATTGGTAACTCGTGTGGAATTTTCTTTTTCCCTTGTGATTGTTTCAGACCAAAGTGGGACCAAAAAACTAGCCCAGAAGAACTCAGACAGGCAGAGAAAGATAACTTTCTAGATTGGCGACGTCAGCTTGTCCGGTGAGTGTTAGTCTACAGGAAGATTTGCCTTGAAATTTTGAGTTAGGCATTTTAGTGTGCTTGCATTGCTTTTTGCGTTTTGAAGGCTTTGTTCTTTTAAAAGAGAGGTGGTCGAGTTCATCTTATAAGTGCACGTTGGTGTGTGTGCAGACAGCATTGCTGTGTGTGTGCAGACAGCATTGCTGTGTGCACACGCGTCCTCGCACAAAGGTGGTGGGTCACTTGCTCCATTCCTGGCCTTTTCTCCTTCTCATACCCTTCGCTAGCCACTAGTCGCCCTGAAGTGGATCACTGCTCTCTGGAGCTTTCTTCCAGGAAGGGGTGTCTGGGAGAAGTGTCACCTTGTGTGAAAAACAAATTTCCAGGGCTTAAAAAGCTTAGGTATAAAATTTGAATATAATTTGCCTGTTGACTCAGCAGAAAATATATAAAAATCACTTGACAGTTAATGCTTGTGTACTTATTTTTGAATGCAGTGAATTTGAGTGTTTATACTACGTGAACCCTGCTATTATAATCTGGCAGAGGTATAAACGTCTCATTCTAAAACCAGGTTGGAAGAGGAACAAAACCTGATATTGACTCCATTTGAAAGAAATTTGGACTTTTGGCGCCAGCTCTGGAGGGTGATTGAGAGAAGGTAGGCTACCATTTTCTTTTTGTGTGAGGACAGTGTGGTGGTGGTGGTGGTGGTGGTATATTAGATTGGGAAGTTATATGTTTGTGAGCCCAGGGAGGGGTTGAGGGGACAGGATCAAGTTATGCAAAGGGCTACTGAGAATTATTATAAAAACTGAAAATATGGTACTGTACTTCTTTTTAAAATATAGGGGGTTTGGGCTTCCTAGGTGGCACAGTGGTTAAGAATCCGCCTGCCAATGCAGAGGTCACGGGTTCGATCCTAGCTCCAGGAAGATCCCACATGCCACAGAGCAACTAAGCCCGTGTGCCAAAAAAATAAAATAAAATAAAAAAAAAAATAAAATAAAATATAGGGGGTTTTTGTTATTAGATAAACATTGATAAGCTTGTAAGAGTGGCGACTATTTTCTGTAAAATGAGTTCTGAAGCACCTATAGTTATTTCAGGAAATGTATATGAATTCCTACTGGTAATGTGGAAAATATGGGTGTGTTGAGGGGTAGGTGTCTGCTTGCAAAGAGCAGATATGTTATGGGGGGAGGCCAAGCAAAGGGCCAAGCACCAGGGGCACACAGATGGATGAAGTGCAGTCCTTGCACCAAGGTATTAGTCAAATTCAAGGTGGGTCGTGGGCTGAGTCAGAGCAGAGGGAGGAGCAGTTAGTAGTATCGGGGGAAATTAAAGAGTGATTTGTTTTAATTGGGCTTTGAAAAGAAGAGAATGACTTTGGTAAGTTGAGGATGGGAGATTTTTCAGTCTTTTCCATATCCTGATTCTTAGAAGTTGATGAATCAACTTTCTCCAATCTTACCTCTTTGTTATAGCTAAAAGGTTTTTCCTTTTGTCACAGAGTATGTGAATTATTTATAAGGACTCCATAAATCAACCTTATTTGAAATGATGCTTTTAACATGGAGCCTTTAGGATGCGGATTTGTTTGTTTAATCCATAAAATACACCCAGTAAGAACATTAGGAAACAGAGTGCTTTAACTGGGATTCTTAGGAAAGAATATTAGCACATTTAGCATCATTACTAAGAAAAAGGACTTGGATTAAATTGGTATAAGTTACATTTTTTTTTTCAGGGTGATAAAAATGATCTGGAATTAGATAGTGGTGATGGTTGCACAACTTTGTGACTATACTAAAAACCATTGAATCGTACACTTTAAAAGATGGGTTTTATGATATGTGACTTGTCTCTCTCCCTAAGTCCCTTACGTGCCTGCCCCTGCATCCTGGGCGGAAGCAGCTGCCGGCCTCTGCGAGGAGGTCAGAGCAGCAAGGCACACAAGGCACATCTCTAAGCCTGAAAAGGGGAAGCGTGCTGCTGATTGCCAGGCTCCATGCAGGCTCGAGTGGGGCTTGAAAAGACCCAGTGTGGTTCTCCGAGGGAGCAGAGTGCGCCGATCTCTCCCGCAGTGCCTCATTAGCAGCTGGTGTGTGTGCAGCTGAAAGTGTCTGTGTTCTTATTTCCAGAGAGAAATGGTGACAGTGTGAGATATTGAAAGCTCAACCTTGAGGGAATGCCCCCATCTGCACACCTATAGTTTACTATTTCATTCTAGGTTTTCTCCTGCTTCCTTTATTGTCTGTCTTCCCTCTGCATTCCTTTTTTTTTTTTCCTACTTATTCTGGTTTCTGACTTTTGTGTAAGAGGCCTTCCTCAGATGTCAAGTGATGTTTGTTGTCTGTTCATATTTAAGAACAAAGCGTTACAGAGCGGATCGACAGCACTTTTGTTTGGGTGGAGTTTGCCCACTGGTGAACGTCACTGGACAGTGACTGAACAGGGATTTCAGTTTTCTGGAATACCCCCAAGATGTTAGTCTTTATGGGTGTTTTCCCTGGAATCAGTCAGTTTCCTAAAGTGAAGGACGATCTCCTGCCAGGAGCGAACGGGGCTGAGGTGGTGGTGTCATACAAGGGCTGGGCATTTCCACCGTTTGGGGTGTGGAATTCAGTTTTCCCCTCCTCTCCAGTACGGCTCCTTCCCACCTGCTCCTGTGCTTGAGGTCCCAGTTCAGGAGCCTCTTCGGTTCCTCTTCTCCACACTGAATCTGGCGGGCTGCCGTTGGGATGGGGGTTGAGGGGCGTGGCTGCCTGGCTGAGTGCGGCGGGGCCTGGACCTGATTGCTCCCTGTTCAGAGCGATTTCAGCCCCATACCGCACCCTTGCCTCAGAAGCTGGGGTGACGCTTCTCATCCTGAGCTTTCTCGGAGCGCTGGGGCATAAACAGGCTCGCTTCTCACTGGGCCAACACGTCTTAGTTGCTGTTCTTTCTCTTTGTCCTAATGAGTTCCAGCCTTCCCTTTCATTTTTTGTGGGTTTTTAGAGGGAACAGAGGTGACCATATGTGTTCTTCCCTTGCTTTTTATGCCCCTTAAATAAGCGTTCTGTTTGCCTGGGATGAGCCTGTACTGTTGAAACGTCTAGCTTCTGTTGGATTACAGCATTACTTGCTCTTTTACTTTATTATGTGATATTTCTCTGTATTTTTATAGGAGAGAAATGTTTCCGACTCAAGGAATATAGTTTATATCACATGGAAGTGGATCTGAGTTACATAGAAATATCAGAGTGACTACTGCCGTGTCTCTTAACAGGAAATATTTATTGATATGTTTTGTACAGCAGATGTCTCCTGTTTGGTAACAGGCTAGCTACGCCATCTGCCTCTTTAATTTCAAGAATAGTTACCAGAAAAGATTTGATGTATAATATGTCACTGAAATGGAGGAAACTGCCGAGGCACGGGGGGCAGAACACTGCATTCCAGTAAAACAAGCAGCTTCCGTTTTGTTGCATCAACCCTTCCCACTGCATAGGTGGCACTTTGCTCTGCATCTTAATTCAGCACACGGAACAAGCTGTCTTAAACCTGTCTTCTTTTCTTACTGGTGTGTGCAAGCTGGTCATTCTTTCTGCCTGTTTGGTAGGTAGACGTAATGTGTGTGGACCTTGTAATGTTAGTTCATTAGGCTTTGTTCATTTTTTGCAGTCATTTTTGCATTTATTATTAAATCCTCACAGTTGGAAGGTGGTAGCTATTACCTTAAAGAGGGACCCACTTAACTAGAGAACTTAAAAGCAATTTGTTATAAATTAGTGGGTCCATGAATTTGACTCACAAGATCATGCTGGAAATTTAACTGTTCTGAAGGAAAATGCACTTTGTCAAAAGCCCTGCCCTAAGTGGTAACGTCGATTTAATACATTTCCTTCGGTTGCATAGGAGTGACCTCAGGAAAAGCTGACCAGATAAGGATTTGGGGGGCACTGCTGGAAGGTGGTAGTACACCCGCAGCTTGTTTCCTTCCAATGGCAGCCACAGCTGGCCCTCGGAGCAGCTTTCCTGGCCACAGGGGCTGAAGGGAGGAAGGATGCTGCCAGAGAAGTGCAGTATTTATTCTTACAGTGCTGAGCTGCTGGAGTCCCCACTGCATCTGTGAGGGATTCGAGGGGCTTGCTGTCCGCCTCAGCAAGTTTACATCTTGCTACATCCTCTTACACGTGATGGAAGGAGTTGGACTCATCGGTCTTGCTTCATTACGGCAACTTAAGTTGATATTTTGCTGTTTTGTATTTTTGCCATTTTAAACACATTCTTGAAACTGGTGGGTGATGATTTGCTAGCTGTACACTTTCTCTTGTCAGCCCTAGGTTTAAATAAGATAGAGGCTGTGATGGTGGCAGCTGTGAGCAGGTGATGTATGAGGGTTTTTTGAGGCCTTACTTACACAAGTGTACACTAGGTACTGAGTATACAGTAGACCTCAGCTTGGATTGAAGTCTGTGGGATACTCTTTGATCTCTCCGGGAGAGTCTACTAGAAGATACAGTTAAAGGTTTTCATGGTGAAGCATCATCAGAGCCTGTGAGCTCTGGTCCAGGGTGCCTGAGTTCTCATTCTGGCTCCCTCACTTAGCTGGCGACCTTGAGTAAACCACTTAGCTGTTCTAAACTTTAGTTTCTTCATATGTAAACTGGGGATAATTGTAGCTTAAAAAGTTAAATGCATTAGTGTTTAATGTATGGAAAGTGTTTGCTACTATTTCCTTTTACTCCACAGTGATCAGTGTATCTCACATTTTTTTTCAGTGATGTCGTCGTCCAGATAGTAGATGCTCGAAATCCGCTCCTGTTTAGGTGCGAGGATTTGGTGAGTAAAACGTGACATGATTCAGACTTAAAGTCCTTGGGCAGCGTGGGAGGACCGCATCACTGATAGCAGTGACCCTAGGCAGGCCTTCTGCACCCTCCTCTAGCTTTGTTTAATCAAGCCTCCCCCGCCTCCCAAGGTCAGGAGTTTGCATTGTGGGACCCTTTAGGTAGTTGTTTTCTTCAAACAATTGTTTCCATCCGCAGGAAGGCACAGACACTTGAACTTCCTGCTGTTAGTTTAGAAGCCACTTTGTTAATAGGCATTTGCCAATGTTTCTCATTTTTTAAGAGTCACTAGTTGAAATAGCATTTTGCCTACTTTAGCATGTGCCTAGTCCCTGCACGTATCCATCCCACTAAGCTCTCTCTTCTCACACCATAGTTATTATCTCCTGTGGCATTTTACAAATGCACTAAGTTCGTAAAACACCATAGGGGGTAATCATTAAGATGTGAGGATCACAAGAAATAATGTGGTACAGGCTTTCAAGTGATAAGACACTGAACACACATGAAGTATTGCTATTTTTGTTTGAGGACCACAGTAGGAATAATACTGATTGTTTTAGAATCCACTGATGAATAACAGTCTTAATGGAGAAACTATTATTAATTCAGCTTTCATACTTCTAGGATATTTCTTAATGGAGAGCTGTGCTTGGGAATTAATTTAATCACTGGGTCTTATTTTCCTTTTAGACTTCAAAAACATTTTTTATATTAAAAAGTAAGATTATTATCAGCTGTCATCACTTGGCTTGAAAATAGTCCCTGCTGGCTAACGAATCTAGTCATACTGTTCTTTAACTTTGCTGGAAAGAAACAATTCAGGGTTGTTAAAGAGAGGAACTATATGATTTAAAGAAATAAGGACCTGTTATACTTAACCTGGGCAGGAAAGCATGTTTTTTTACCCTTTCCAGTTTCTTTGTGAAGAGTATTTCTAAGTATATGTGACCTAACTTCTTTTCGAAGCTTGCTGAACGGATCCGTAGAATGTATCATGGTTAAAAACCTTTCAGTTAGGAGTAATTTCAAACTGGGGGCAGTAAAAACTTTAAGTCATAGCTGGGGGTCTTCAGTATAATCAGCTTAATTTTTCCCCTTTTGGAGAAATATCTAAATATCTTTATCTTGCCTAGGAATGTTACGTGAAAACAGTCGATGACAGCAAGGAGAATGTTATTCTGATAAATAAGGCAGACTTGTTGACTACTGAGCAGCGGAGTGCCTGGGCTGAGTTCTTCGAAAAGGAAAATGTGAAGGTCATTTTCTGGTCGGCTTTGGCTGAAGCCATTCAACTGATTCGTGACTCTAAGGTAAGCTGGGGGACTTCCTGAGGTTGGGTTTCAGGGAGGAGGATTTCGGTTTCTGATATGTGTGCTTTGTTTTTTCTTACTGTTGATGTGTGGGGTTTTATTTGTTTCTTTTTCCCTAAGTTCTGTGATAGTAGGGTGATCTATAGAAAAGTGAGTCACAAGGTTGCTTTCTCTGGTTGTTCAATAGTCTGCTACCCCAGGAGTCTGTGATATACTATAATTTTTAGTTTTTTTAAATTTTAGGCAGAAAATTGTATAGGAAGTTTCATAATGACCTTGTATGTAATTGCGTTTAAGAGAAATCAGAACAAAAAGTCAGGTACAACTGAATGTAGTAACTTCTCTGGACTTGATGAGAATCTCTTTTAACTTTGTTTTGAAAACAAAGAAATGATGTAGTCTTAAATTAAAATATACCGTGTTATTTTCTATATCTTCTAACCCAATTTTTACAGAAACAGTTTGAGGGTTATTTTCTAGTAAAAATTAATGATAACAAACTATGAGAAGAAATTAGTGGTAGAATCTTAGAGCTGGAAGAGACGTAAAGTCGTATCTTTTCCTAGCCTCCCCCCTTGCCTCTTCCCTCTGTTATCAGCATTTGCTGACTAGTTAGTGTGCTGAGCTGGGTGCTGGGAATACAACACCCGCTTGGTGAGCTCACAAGTCAGTGAGCGCCAGCTCTGTGAAGGGATTCCTCCCTCCAGCTCGCTGGCAAACAGGCACATACTCTCTGTGTGACTGCTTTAAGTGGCGGAGACCAGGGGTCTCATTCCTTTCATCTCCAGGGTGAGAAAGTTCTTCAGTCCAGTGACGCTAGGTCAGCTTCCCTACCTTTGACCTGAGGCCTCTTCCTTTCTCCTTGTGTTCTCTCGTCCACAGAAGAGATGTTTCCTGCTTTCCTGCTCCTTGCAGACGTGACCTCCAGAGCACTCGTCGCCCTGAGTGCCTGTCTGCCTGTGTCAGGGTGACACCTGAGATGGGTGGCGGCTGGTTGAGTCCAGTATTCCAGGCGCGGTTTGCCCAGGGCGTGCACTCTTACTTCTTGTGGTCAGAGTGCTCCCAGTACTTCAGCTTCTGTCCATTCACCCCCTCTCGAGGGAGCTTGTGCTCTTGGCTTATGATTGAACCTTATGATTGCACAGCCGCACCCCTCCGATGTTTAAACGACCAAACTTACTGACCAGGTCGCGTCCTGTCTTTACACGTGGGAAAAGGGTTTCAGTTTGTTTTTAGCTCAGCTTAGGACACTCCTGTTCCGCTTAAACATGAGTGACTTGGGAACAAGGTAGAATTCCGTTTGGATATGCCATTTGCTTTTCTCTTCTTCCAGCTTTGAATCATCTGCAGGTTGTGTGTTGGCCCTTCTATACGTTCTTTCTGGTCATTGATAACGCTGATGCATAGACGGGCTGAGGATCGAGCTCTGTGACCTTTTGCCCGGTACCAAGCATTTTAGTGTGCTGAATTCAGGTGTATTTGAAAGACTATAACAGTAGTTATTCTGTTCTTACTGTTGTTAATAAAAACTAACCCACAGAAAACTTATTCTTAGCCAGGCACGACTGTTCTGAGTACTCTCTGTGTTTCATTCATTTCATCTTGTCACCCTTAGGCAGTCTGGCCTCACGGTTTGTCCTCTTCACCATTGTTCCTGTTGTTTTAGATCTCTCCTGGCATTCGGTGTCTTGCTGCAGTTTTTCAGTAAATATTTATCACTATATCGCGCAGCCCTGATGCACCAACCCAGTAGCCCTATTAAAAATGGGAAAAGGATCAGTTTTTACATCTGTGGTATTCCCTGACCTGTCAACCAACGAGTAGATTCCAAAGGGAAATGGGATTTGTTTGCATGATCTGTTCTCAGGGAACTCTTGTTGCCTCCCGTTGCTGTCAGCTAATTTGTGGAATAGTTTCCCTGTCAGCCTCTGGATTAACAGTGCATGGTTTATGGAAGATATTCTTCCTTCCTTTTTAAAAGTTAAACCCCATTTTTATCCCTCCCAGGTCTTCTGAAATCTGTTATTCGTGATTTCGCAAGTCACCAGCTACCGTTGTGATATCATGTCTAATCTTTACATCTGTCATTTGAGTATCAAACACAAACTTATTAAACATAGATACTCACTGTTTTCTCACCTGAGGTTTGGTTCTTTCTCTACGGTCGCTTAACCTTTCTTATTTAAAAACAGAAAAAAGAAAAAAAGGACATTTTTTGACTTGAGTACTTCGGTTTTCTCTTGGCCATATGTTAAATGACATTGTGTTCCCCCAAAAGACCAACTTTTCCCTTCTTTTTATTTTTGGTGTCACTACTGCAAATTCCTTTTGTTGCCTTTATCATTTTTCCTGAACCCAAACAACTTCTAGCCTTAGTTTTCCTCATTCACATCCATTTTCAGTTCACATTATTTTTAAATGATAAGAGCAGAGGGACTTCTTTACATTTATTGCTCATTTATCATAGAAACTGCTTCCAATTCTTTTTAAGTTGCCAGGAATTACAGTGAAATCATACCTCTTTTCCTTGATATTTTTTTTTTTCGTATCTCTTTCCTAAAATATAGGATACCTGTTAACTGAGCTCATCATGCCCTCTCCTGAGGTGGCTACTCATTCTAGATTAGCTGGAAATGATAGAAGGTTTGCATCACTTCTAAATCCAAATCAATTCACCCTTGTTGATACGAATTGGTAATACTGTTAATTGCCGTATTTCTGCTTTGTTATCCATAGAAATTCATAAGGATTGACACACCCATGAAGCGTAAATGATTTTTACCTTTCTCTTTCCAAAGGAAATCATTGGTTGGTGAATAATTTCCACACACACAGTTGTTTTCTTGCTCTCATATTTCACACACAGGGACCTGTGCTCCACAGTGCTGTGATTTATTAAAGGCGGTTATAAAAAAAGAGCAGTTTCCTTAACTATGCAAACCACTGTCTTTGAAAATGCAAATACACAATGAAGCTCAAATTACAGATTATACCCCTCTTGCTTTGTGCAGAGAAGAGAATGTTAAATGTTTTATTGTTAGTGAGAAATGCTTTGTTTTGTTCTACAACCCACTGCAGAAAAATGTACTGCCAAGGAGTTCAGCTTGATATAGGCTTTTCTAAACCCTGCTTTCTTTTAATAGATAAAGGAGTTATCTATTAGAAAAGTAATACATGCTGTTTGCATAAAGTTCAAGTAATACAAAAGTGTGTAAAGTGAAGGTCCACCACTGCAGAGGGCACCACTGTGGATAGTTTGGTTACACCCTCGTTATCTCCTCCCTCTATTCACCTTTTCTGTTCTCCTTCATAATTCTCCCTGTCTTGTGTTCATCTTAGGTAACCAACTCTGAGTGTTTTCACCAGAGTGAAAAGTGCAGTTGTTACACACTTCTGAACTTTCGTGGTTTCTGTTATTTTATCAGGAAGAAGTAAACGAAGACACCGGAGAAGCCATCAGAGCTGAGTTTGAAAACTCCAGTTGTGACGAATCTGAAATTCTACACAAAGAGACTGAGCATCTTTCACTTAGTGAAGCTGCCAGGAGTGATGAAGATGACAGCGAGTATGAGGACTGCCCGGAGGAGGAGGAGCAGGAGGACTGGCAGACGTGTTCGGAAGAGGGCAGCGGCCCTGACGAGGAGGCCTGTGGCCAGGATTGGAAGGAAAGCTGTACTGTGAATTCTGAGGCTCAAGGAAGGAGAACCCCGCAGAAGAGGCAAATACACAATTTTAGCCACCTGGTATCAAAGCAGGAATTATTGGAGATCTTGAAGCAGATACACCCAGGGAAGAAGGTGAAGGATGGACAACTTACTGTTGGACTGGTAAGGTGAAATATGCCATAAAATTGTTACGTGAGGCTCTATATTCCGCATCCTTTGGTAGCTACGCTGGAACCCCAGAGACCAGTCAGGCTCTGGTGTCATCGGGAACACTGACGCCCTCTTGTTGCCCTCGGGCACTGTGGGAGCAGGCTATGTGTCAGGCAAAGCCCAACTCAGAGTGAACTTTCTCAAGGGTTGTATTGGTGACACCCTTGTTGGTGTTAATTACCTTCTGCGGTCTCCCAGTTCATGCCTGCCCTCATGTGACTCGCAGGAGACCCTCGGATGAGCGCTTTTAAGGTTGCCCTCAGACTTCCGGTCCATGTTCTTACCTTGAGATAGGCTTTTTAGATGGGGTGGGCTTTTGGCATCCTGTGATCCTTGCCAGCTTACAGCATAAACATTCCCTCTGACTCCTTCTAGGTGGGCTACCCGAATGTGGGTAAGAGTTCAACGATCAACACCATCATGGGCGACAAGAAGGTGTCTGTGTCTGCCACGCCGGGTCACACCAAGCACTTTCAGGTATCTCCACAGCGCCGGCCTCTGTATTTCCTTCTCAGCCACTTCCTCCCTCTGGGTATTTTCTGAAGTTCTTCGCCACTCACGTGCTGCTCTGCTCTCCCTTCCTGTGCTGTATGCTTACTTGTCTTTCAGACGCTCTATGTGGAACCTGGCCTCTGCTTATGTGACTGCCCAGGCCTGGTGATGCCATCCTTCGTCTCTACCAAAGCTGAGATGATCTGCAGTGGAATCCTCCCGATTGACCAGATGAGAGACCACGTCCCGCCTGTATCACTAATATCCTTTGTGCTGTGCCAAAATGATGGCTGTTTATGTGCGTTTTAGGGCTTAAGAAAAATCCTGGGTAGTTAGGGGAGGAAAAAATAATCGCTCCTTACGTAGTTGTAAGGATTAGAAGCAAAGACTTTGTGTTTTATCATCTTACAAATCTACAGTGTCTTTAAGTAAACGTTATCTTTAAGGTCTGTTTTAGAAATAATATTTTAATATTTTTAAAGGATACATTTGGAAGTGATCATTGGTGCATAAGGCTTTGTTTAAAAGAGGGGAGAAAAGTCTTTTTAAATTAATGAATAATCGTACTTCTTTGGAGAGGTGAAAAGTTTTTTTGTCATAGAGGTGCTGAAATACCCTGTTCTTAGAAGACGCCGTGGGGAGGAGGTAGGGGTCAGTTCAAAGAAATTAATTCCTTGACAGGCTTACATTTGCCAGCATATTCCGAGACATGTTTTAGAAGCTACATACGGCATTGACATTGTAAAGCCGAGAGAAGACGAAGACCCCCAGCGACCTCCAACAGCAGAAGAGCTGTTGACGGCTTATGGATGTGAGTTGTGATTTATTTGAAAACATGAACAAAAATTAACAGTATAGTTACTGAGAGGAATACTCTACAAAGGTACAGATTCATAATTTTTCCTTAGCATTTGTCATGTCATCTTTCAGGGTTGATGTTTTTGTTGTCCTGTTGGGCTTGCCCACAGAGTGGCCTCCAGGTAGCTGACTTGGCAGTGTGTTCAGGGTCCAGCAGTGAAGGAGGAAGAGCAGGCTGCTGCCCGAGTGGTACTTTACTGCAGCATTAAGTGCTCTCTAGAGTTAGAGAAGCAGATGCTCGGATCCCTTGCCTCTTCCCCAGGTCTTCATCCTAGCAGTCAGTGTCTGGGAGATGTGACTTCCCAGGCTCTTCTGGTCTCAGGCCTGTTCCTATAGGAGGCCCAGGACCCAAATGTAGACACAGGGCTTTGATCTGAGGCTACGTTGGCTTTTTCGTTTTCCGTGTGGGACTTGTCTTTGTCATTTCTCCAACTGTTTGTGATTTATTTACTTTAAACACAAACTTTAAAGGTAATCTGGAGAGACCTGTATCTCCCTAAAGAAATAGCAGTGTTGAAAAAAGTTTCCATGTATGTGTGGCTTTCTTAAAAGGAATTGCCCCCAGCTGGGAAAGAGTTCAGGTTATTTGAATATTTACTGACAGAGAAAGATGATTTGATATAAACCACACTTAAATCAGACCTTGAATTTACCTTAGTTGAGCGACTTTAAAGAGGATGAATATGAAGCACTTGTGGTGAGACTGGTATAGTCACAAAATCATAGGACCAGAAGGGGCCTTAAGGATTCCCCCATTTCTCATCCCCCTTTTCTTAAGACAAGTAATCTGAAATCAGAGCATGAAATGACTTGCCCAAGGTGTGGTGTCTGGTCAGTGGCATAGCTTCAGTGAGAACCCAGATTTCCTAATCTAGACCTCTCCAGTGTGCTAGCCTGAAAGATGGGAAAAGGTAGACTTTGTACCAAACTTTGCATCTGGTTTAATTTCCAGATAAAACTGAGAGTAATGTGAATCTTCTAAGACTTTTCATCTAGTTCTCTCTGATAAAATCAAAGAGAGTAAGGACAAAGCCAGTTGGTAAAAACAGATGACTAAACATTCTTAAGATATTAGTGAAATTCAGCATCTGTCCATATATTTGTTAGCCATTTTATCTTCTGAGAGTCACTTTTTTCTATGCATCGTTTGTTTTTGTCTTAACGATTTGTAGGAGTTCTTTGTTACCTGTGCTGCCAATTTTTTCCCCAGTGTTTATTTATGGTTTCTTTAGCCCTGTAGAAGTTAACGATTTATTGACAACATAGGGCTTCCCTGGTGGCGCAGCAGTTGAGAATCCGCCTGCCAATGCAGGGGACACGGGTTTGAGCCCTGGGCCAGGAAGATCCCACATGCCGCGGAGTCGCTAAGGCCATGCGAGACAACTACCTGAAGCCCTTGCGCCTGGAGCCCGTGCTCTGCAACAAGAGAAGCCACAGCAATGAGAAGCCTGCACACCACAATGAAGAGTAGTCCCCGCTCCCCACAACTAAAGCAAGTCCGCATGCAGCAACCCAACACAGCCAATAAATAAATAAATATTAAAAAAAAAAAATATTGACAACATAGCATTGTACAAGTAACCTCCTTGAATTAGTGTTTAAAATCAAAGAGACGGAAGAAATGACTGGAGTAGAGATTGAATGTGCCTGTCACAGCATGTTGCTAAGTGGTTGTCAAAAGATCGGATGTAAAAATATAGTCTGTTCTCCTGAATTATCAGATGTTTTTGTAATGCTAACCAAAATATTCTCTACATTGTTAACTGATTTTTTTTTTTTTAAGGTTGAGTGGACAGTGTAGTAACAGAAAAGGCTAGGTTTCTGTCTCCTCGGTTGTCTTTGTTGTGATGTCTTCTGACTTAGGTTTTACTAAATTCATTTCTCCTCACAGATATGCGAGGATTCAGGACAGCACATGGACAGCCAGACCAGCCTCGATCTGCACGCTACATCCTGAAGGATTATGTCAATGTAAGCGAACCCTGCTGCTTGTTCCTCTGAAATAAGTAGGTCTTTCTCCACAGTGTATGTTTAGGGTAATGGCAACCAGCTGGGTTATAAAGGAGATATTTTCTCATTGATATTGTGCTATACCTGGAATTATATTCTTGACCCAGGGGAGCTACTGGCATCATATACATCATAGACGTGACATAATATGAAAGAGATGAAGATCTCTGAATACCTGTTATCAGTGAAGGTGATAAGTGTATGTCTCCAGTTTTTCCATCTCCTCCAGGCCTTCGGTGTTTCTCTTGCAGCTATATCATAGTATTCCTTGTCGTGTAGCTGTTTGTGTGCCCATCTCCCAGCACTTGTCCGGTAACAGTAATAATCATAGCTAACATGTATTGCAAGCTGGCCCTGCTGGGAATAGTTCTAAATGTTTTATGTTTGTCATCTAATTAAAAACATGTAAGCCTGTAAGGTATTATTCTCCTGTCAGAACTGAGGACATGTTAAGTTTTGGGTTTTTCTCATCAGTAAAATAGGAACTAATAGTACCTCTCTCTCGAGATTGTTACGGGACATAAATGAGAAGAGCATATGTGTGTGGAGACGTGCACACACCTACACACGCACACGTCACTCAGTTCAGTGCCTGGCGCATAATTAGCCCCAGTAGTTTTTACTTATTAAGCTACTTCTTTCCACAAGAAAGCATTCCAGGGGCCTCAGGGGTTGTGAGGATTTCATTTTTATCCCCTCCTCTTCTCAGTACATCATCAGCGGAGCTTTGGGAGTGTAGAAATAAAAGAGGGCAGCCATATTCTCTTTGCTTTAATTTGGGAAGAAAATAGTTAATACAGTATTTGTATAGATGAATTATTTATTCATTTACCCCTTGTAAAACTGTGGAGGATGGGGGAGATGAGTGAAAAACAACCACAGTTTTTAGAATGTTTATGGCGGGAAGAGGCAACTTGGCACCCCGTGGACCACGCGGCAGGCCCCGCGCCCCGCTGGTGCAGCCACCCTGGGCGACTGCGTCTTGGCTTTGTATTGGAAAATATTCATCTTACGTATAATCACATACCTGTACTGAAGAGGTAAAAGGTGGCACAGAGAAGAAAGATTTCGTTCTCGTGTGGGAGCTGCGGGAAGATCTAGCCTCTAGAACACGAAGGATCGTCCTCAGGGTGTTCGTTGGGACTCTTCAGCTGTAGTGACCCAAACTCCTCTCGGCTATCAAAGGCAGAAAGTTCCGTCAGAGTGTGCCCCGTGGAGAGGCCTCCTCTGAGGACTTTCACACAGATGGCACTGAGGATACGCTGTTTCCATGCTTGTGGTCTTTGCAGGGTAAACTCCTGTACTGTCAGCCCCCGCCTGGAAGCGATCCTGTGACCTTTCAGTATCAACACCATCGACTCCTAGAGAAAAAAGTGAATGGTGGGGAAATAAAAGTGCACCGGGGCAGAAATAGAAAAGCAAATCAGATTGAAAATGTAGTGGACAAAACTTTTTTCCATCAAGTAAGTTTTAAAGTTTTTCTTTAACTTCTGATCTAACACATTTTGTATAACAGCTTTATTGAAATATTTGCATACCATAAAATGTAGCCTTTTAAAATATATGATTCTGTAGTTTATAGTATATTCGCAGAGTTGTGTAACTGTCACCACTGTCGAATTTTAGGATGTTTTTATCACTCTAAAAAGTACCATTTAGCAGTCACTACCCAGATTTGTCTGTTCTGGACGTTTCATGTAAATGGAATCATACACTAAGTGGTCCTTCGTGACTGGCTTCTTCAGCTTAGCCTGAAGGCTTCAAGGCTTATCCATGTATCAGTACTTTCTTCCTTTTTATTGCCAAATAATATTCCATTGAATGGATACACCACATTTTGTTTATCCATTTGTCAGTTGATGGACATTTGGGTTGTTTCTACTTTTTGTCTATTATGAGTTATACTGCTGTGAACATTCATGTGTAAGTTTTTGTGTGGACATCTATTTCATTTCTCTTGGCTGTATACTTAGAGGTAGGATTGCTGGGTCATGTGGGAACTCCACGTTTAACAGTTGAGCTACTGCCAAACTTTCCAAAAGTGGCTGCACCATTTTACATCCCCTCAGCAATGTATGAGGGTTCTAATTTCTCCACATCCTTGGCAGGCTACAGAAAGGAAGTGATATTTAAGCTAGACTTTAAGGAACAAATAAAAACGTGTCAGTTGGAAGAAGTGGTGAGGGCCAGATTTCCAGGCAGAACAAGCAGCATAAACAAAGGCAGAAAGCTATGGGAGCGTGGGCTTTATCAGTACAGAGCCCATGCTGTAGGTGGCCTTGTGTGCCATCTGAGGGAATATGAACTTGAGTCTCAAGGCTACAGGGGACCATCAGACATCTGTGAGGACAGGACTGGAGAGATGCATAGTAGAGAACTCGAGAGAACTCGGATGGAACTGTGGACACTGGATTCAAGGAGTCTTGCAGTGGTCCAGTGAAAGCAGATGAACACCTAGGTTAGAGCAGTGGGGATGGAGAAGAGGGGAAAGATGTACAAAGTTCTAGAGACTGGAACCCACAGAACTTAGTGCCTGACTATATGGGGTAGATAAGGAAGATAGAGTGTGTGCCATCTGGGGGCTGGGCAGATTCTTGCACCACTGGCTGAAATGCAATGGAGAGTCAGCTTCTCACTAACTTGAGGTTTCGACGGGTTGAATTTTAATATCAACATAGAGATTTCCAGAAAGTAGACGGTATTAGGAGTCTAGTTATGTATGGTGTTTGAAGCCATGGACTAAACAAAGTTGAGGACATAGAGAATGAATTGAAGACAAAACAATGAGAAACTTATTTAAGGAATGGGGAGAGAGAGGACCAGTGAGAGATGGAAGTCTACTGTCTTGGAGTTCTCCATAAGCAGTCCTGTGCATATCCTCTAAAGGAGACCGCTGACATTGCAAATAATATTTTCTCTTATTTCCTAGGAAAATGTGAGAGCTTTGACCAAAGGAGTCCAGGCTGTGATGGGCTACAAGCCTGGGAGTGGCCTGGTGCCGGCGGCCACTGTGAGCTCTGAGAGGGGGGCTGGCAAGCCCTGGAAAAAACATGGCAATAGAAATAAAAAAGAGAAAAGTCGCAGACTCTTTAGGCACCTGGATACGTGAACTTGGGCTGCAACAGAAAAGGCCTGTGCATTGTGCATCTGTAGTGCTCTAGGGTGGGCCCTTGTCATGCACACCCAGCAGCCGATACCAAGACCGAGGGGCTCCTCAGAGCACCCGCTCTGACCAGCAGTCGTCTCGGAGCCCCAGAAACCTGCTCCTGTGGGAGGCCGAATCTAAGATGAGGGGATGAATGATGTATATTTACATATACACAAGTGCACAGCAGTTTGTATATTTGGAAAATTTTGAAAAGATATTAAAATTAAATGGCCAGTTAAGGATTTTTTTATTGGTTCACGTAGACACACTGCTATTTAGACATTTCATGTTCTTTAAACGATTTAAATTTGCTAAAACATGACTGGGATTTTAGATGGATTTTTGAGTACATGATTAGATTTGTGATTCTCAGCCTCACACACATACCCACACACACCCCCTGAGGCGGCCGAAGCATATCAGGCTGGAATGGGGGCTGGCGTGGTAACTGGAACAGGGGCTTTTAGGAGCCCCTGAAGGGCATAATCCTCTGTTGAGGCCCGTGAGCCGCCACCCCAGCGGGGAGCGTGTGTTCTCTGTAGCGGAACCCACAGGGAGCGAGGGAGGGGCAGCTCAGCAGCTAGTCCTTGTTTCAGGTGTAGGGGTCCTTGAGGCCCTCGCACTTAGGACCCTCGGGAGTAAGGCAAGGGCAGTGGACATTTTCCAGTCACCTTTATAAGACACTGGCCGCTTCAGCCTCTCCTTCACCTTTGTCTCTTTTTCTCTGAGCCTCATTAGTCCCTTAATTCAGATCCTCATCTTGTTTTGTGTCATAGACGTTTTTGAAATCTAAAGGAAGTTACGGATGCTTCCTCCAGAAAAATGCACGTTCCCAGCTACACAGCTTTGCAAAGTGTGTCAGAAGATTCACAGGCCCCCCACGTTCACGAATGCACAGTTAAGAAGCCTTGCCTTTGACTATAATATATTTGGTATGTTTGAAAATGTGTTGTATGTGGGGAATAAAAATTTTTATTCATTCATTACTTTAACAGATATTCATTGACCAACTTTTTATTTTGATAAAGTCCAGATGTATCTGTTTGTTTGTTTGTTTGTTTTTTGGTTTCTTGTGCTTTTGGTGTTATAATTAAAGTATTGCCAACTACAAGGTTACTAAAGATTTACTCATATGTTTTCCCAAGAGTTTTAGGGTTTTAGCTCTTAATTTTGGGTCTCTGGACCAGAGTTCATTTTTGTATACGGTGTGAGGTAGGGGAGAAACCAGCTTCACTCTTGTGCACGTGGATATCCAGTAGTCCCAGCACCATCTGTTGGAAAGACTAGTCCTTCCCCATTGAATTATTTTGATACCCTTGTCAAAAGTCAAACGTAAATGTGAGGGCTTCTTTTTGGATGTATGCCTTTGCTATTTAACATTCATGATTGTGTAACAGTTGTCAAGAGTATCTGACTCTGTTTTCTAGCAAGTACTGCTGGTAAGAGATGATGTCTGTGCAGAGGCCCAACCCGCGCCACATCCCTCAGCCTAATTGGAGTTTGCCTGCTGCCCAGTGCATGGTTCCTGGGCAAGTGGACTGCTTTCCACAAGCCCTGTGTTTCCTGCTTTTGCACATGAGGACTTTGCCCTGCACCCTGGGAGTTTGCTCAGCCTGCACACAGGGCAGTCTAGAAGGGCTAGGGGCTTAACACCCTTTGGTGTAACCCCCAAGCAGTAAGGAATGGGGGCCGGTTGGTAAACACCCCACCTCCCTGTCCCCCAGGGTGTATATTCTCTATGCTCCTCCTCAGTGGAACTGAGCCTCACTTGTCCACGGCTAAAACCATCTCATTAACTCACCTTTCCTTTTCTCCCTTCCCTGTCTCACTTTCTCTTCCTCATTTCTGCTTCACGGAAGTGCCTTCCAGATTAACTGAACTTAAGTCCCTTGCTTAGAGTCTGAGGAACCCAAATGAGAACACCCTGAAAAGGGAATTTCTGCTCAGAATATGTCTTAAGCATCCTTGCAGTTTTTTAAAAATATTCTCACCTGTGTTGTGCAAGTTAAGTGCTTACATTTATGAAGTGCGGTCGTTACCATTTTATTGCTTTGAAATTTTTTCCCCAATATTTAATTGTAAGGAATATGCCACCCTTTATCTGTTTACTTTTCAGGAAATTAGAAGGAAGGGTTGTTTTCCCTTAAGAAGCCAAGAGCAGCGTGTGTTTTCTTGGTGGGTAAACAGGAGAAACCTGGCAGCAGGTCAGAACCTACTCCGTGCTGCTTTACTCTTCCAGCCCTTTGCCCTTTGTGGAGAAGTGGGGAAAGTCGTTTTAAATTTCCACCCCTTAGCAACCATCTGTTGTTCGTTTTGTTCAACGTACTGAATACCAGTTGAGGGTGAGAGGCCCTACAGAAAGGAAAGATGGTGATTTCAAAAGGCTCCAGTATAAAGAGGAAACAACAGCCATTCTGAGCAATCTAAAAACAAAGGGCAGGGGATTAGATAGGAAGACGGGGTCAAGGTGGTGGCGTAGGAGGCCTTGCACTCACTCCCTCTTGCAAGAGCACCGGAATTACAACTAACTGCTGAACAGTCATTGACAGAAAGACACCGGAACTCACCAAAAAAGACACCCCACATCCAGAGACAAAGGAGAAGCCGCAATGAGACGCTAGGAGGGGCGCAATCGCGTTAAAATCAAATCCCATAAATGCTGGGTGGCTGACTCACAAGCTGGAGCACAGTTATACCACAGAAGTCCACCCACTAAAGTGAGGGTCCTGAGCCCCATGTCGGGCTTCCCCACCTGGGAGTCCAGCAAGGGGAGGAGGAATCCCCAGAGAATCAGACTTTGAAAGCCAGCGGGATTTGATTGCAGGACCTCCACAGGACTGGGGGAAATGGAGACTCCACTCTTGGAGGGCACACAAAACAGTGTGCTCACCAGGACCCAGGGGGAAGGAGCAGTGACCCCATACGAGATGGAACCAGACCTACCTGCTGGTGTTGGAGGGTTGCCTGCAGAGGTGGGGGGTGGCTGTGGCTCACGGAGGAGACGGGGGCACTGGCAGCAGGGGTTCTGGGAAGTGCTCATTGGCGTGAGCCCTCCCAGAGTCCGCCATTAGCCCCACCAAAGAGCCTGTGGGCTCCAGTGCTGGGTCGCCTCAGGCCAAACGACCACCAGGGTGGGAACACAGCCCCACCCGTTGGTAGACAAGCAGATTAAAGTCTTACTGAGCTCCGCCCACCCAGCCCTACCCACCATCAGTCCCTCCCATCAGGAAGCACCCACGAGCCTCCTAGATAGCTTCCTCCACAAGAGGGCAGACAGCAGAATCAAGCAGTATCAGCAGTATTTTGTCTTGTGGAACTAAAGACCACAGCCACAGAAAGACAGAAAAAACGAAAAAGCAGAGGACTTTGTACCAGATGAAGGGACAGGATAAAACCCCAGAAAAACAACTAAATGAAGAGGAGACAGGCACCCTTCCAGAAAAAGAATTCAGAATAATGATGGTGAAGATGATCCAGGACTTTGAAAAAAGACTGGATGCAAAGATCAAAAAGTTTACCAAAGACCTAGAAGAATTAAAGAGCAAACAAACAGAGATATGCAACACAATAACCGAAATGAAAAATACACTAGAAGGAACCAATAGCAGATTAACTGAGGCAGAAGGGCGAATAAGTGACCTGGAAGACAGAATGGTGATCATCACTGATGCAGACAAGAATAAGGAGAAAAGAATGAAAAGAACTGAAGACAGCCTAAGAGACCTCTGGGGCAATGTTAAACGCACCAACATTTCCATTATAGGGGTCCCAGAAGGAGAAGAGAGAGAGAAAGGACCCTAGAAAATACTGG
Organism: Hippopotamus amphibius kiboko; assembly: GCF_030028045.1. NCBI lineage: Eukaryota > Metazoa > Chordata > Mammalia > Artiodactyla > Hippopotamidae > Hippopotamus > Hippopotamus amphibius. The sequence continues at coordinate 168,471,564 of NC_080191.1, read as the reverse complement.
AAGAGATTATAGTTGAAAACTTCCCTAACATGGGAAAGGAAATAGCTACCCAAGTCCAGGAAGCGCAGAGAGTCCCAGGCAGGATAAACCCAAGGAGAAACACACCAAGACATATAGTAGTCAAACTGACAAAAATTAAAGACAGAGAAAAGTTATTATAAGCAACAAGGGAAAAACGACAAATAACATACAAGGGAACTCCCATCAGGTTAACAGCTGATTTCTCAGCAGAAACTCTACAAGCCAGAAGGGAGTGGCATGATATATTTAAAGTGATGACAGGGAAGAACCTACAACCAAGAATACTCTACCCAGCAAGGATCTCATTCAGATTCGATGGAGAAATCAAAAGCTTTACAGACAAGCAACAGCTAAGAGAATTCAGCACCACCAAACCAGCCCTACAACAAATGCTAAAGGAACTTCTCGAAGTGGGAAACAGAAGAGAAGAAGAGGACCTACAAAAACAAAACAATTAAGAAAATGGTAATAGGAACATACATATCAATAATTACCTTGAATGTAAATGGACTCAATGCACCAACCAAAAGACACAGACTGGCTGAATGGATACAAAAACAAGACCCATATATATGCTGTCTACAAGAGACCCACTTCAGACCTAGGGACACATACAGACTGAAAGTGAGGGGATGGAAAAAGATATTCCATGCAAATGGAAATCAAAAGAAAGCTGGAGTAGCAATACTCATATCAGATAAAATAGACTTTAAAATAAAAAATGTTACAAGAGACAAGAAAGGACACTACATAAAGATCAAGGGATCAATCCAAGAAGAGATAACAATTATAAATATACATGCACCCAATATAGGAGCACCTCAATACATAAGGCAAATGCTAACAACTATGAAAGAGGAAATCAACAGGAACACCATAATAGTGGGGGACTTTAACACCCCACTTACACCAATGGACAGATCATCCAGACAGAAAATTAATAAGGAAACACAAGCTTTAAATGACACAATAAATCAGCTTGATTTAATAGATATCTATAAGACATTACATCCAAAAACAGCAGATTACACGTTCTTCACAAGTGCACATGGAACATTCTTCAGGATTGATCACATTTCGGGTCATAAATCAAGCGTTGGTAAATTCAAGAAAATTGAAATCGTATCAAGCATCTTTTCCGACCACAATGCTATGAGATTAGAAACCAATTACTGGAAAAAAGCTGTAAAAAACACAAACACATGGAGGCTAAACAATACACTACTAAATAACCAAGAGAGCACTGAAGAAATCAAAGAGGAAATCGAAAAATACCTAGAGACAAATGACAATGAAAACACAACAATCCAAAACCTATGGGATGCAGCAAAGGCAGTTCTAAGAGGGAAGTTTATAGCAATACAATCCTACCTAAATAAATCCCAAATAAGCAATCTAACCTTACACCTAAAGAAACTAGAGAAAGAAGAGCAAACAAAACCCAAATAAGCAATCTAACCTTACACCTAAAGAAACTAGAGAAAGAAGAGCAAACAAAACCCAAAGTTAGTAGACAAACTGGGACATTTGTAGAGACATGGGTGGACCTAGAGACTGTCATACAGAGTGAAATGAGTCAGAAAGAGAAAAACAAATATCGTATATTAACACATATATGTGGACTATAGAAAAAATGGTACAAATCAACCAGTTAGCAAGGCAGAAATAGAGACACAGGTGTAGAGAACAAACATAGGGACACCAAGTGGGGAAAGTGGGGAGGGTTGGGGGAGAATGAATTGGGAGATTGTTATATCAAATTGTACACTCTAAATATATGCTGTTTATTGTCTGTTTTGGAAAAAAAAAGGGCAGGGGACTTCCCTGGTGGTCCAATGGTTTAGACTTTGCCTTCCAATGCAGGGGGTGTGGGTTCAATCCCTGGTCGAGGAGCTAAGATCCCACCTGCTTCTTGGTCAAAAAGACCCAAAACATGAAACAGAAGCAATATTGTAACAAATTCATAAAGACTTTAAAAATTGTACACATTAAAAAAAAATCTTAAAAAGAAAATGCATGATGTTAGCTAGAGTGCTCACATGCAGTAGACCCTGAATAAAATTTTTGAATGTTTTATTGACGTGCAGTATGTATACAGAAAGTGCATAATGGTAAGTGCACAGCTAGCTGAATTTTCAGAGACAGCACACTGATGCAGCCAGCACCCTGAGGCAGGCACAGGGCACGACCGGCACCCCTCCCGACCGCTGTTCGGACCTTTTCCCCTGGCTTTGTGTTATACTGAAGCACAGTCAACAGTGTGCACCCTTACCTATCTGCCTTTTTAAATCAAGCGTCGTGAGATCCATCTGTGTTCTCACGTGTAATAAGCAGTAAAGCGTTCATTCTCATTGCCAAATAGTATTCTATGCCGTGCATATATCACAGTTTATCTGTTCTATTATTGATGGAACTGAGGATGTTTTTCAGGCTTGGGTTTTTAAAAATTTTTTAATTAGTAAACCTTATTCTCTAGATCAGTTTTAGGTTGACAGCAAAATTAAGTGGAAAATACAGAGTTCCCATTTATCCCCACTCCCCGCACAAGCGCAGCCTTCCCTGCTATCAACATCCCGCACCACAGTGGCTCATTTGTTACAATGGATGAACCTACAGGAACACAGCCTTATCATCCAATGGGTTTTGGTTTTTTAAAATAGTGCTGCCATGGATGTTGTAACACTGTCCAATAGAAGTTTCTGCCGTAAAGGAAATGTTCTATAATCTGTAACTACAGCCATATGTGACTATTCAGCACTGAAAATGTGGCTAGTGACATCTTGAGAAGTTAGCTGCTGAAGGTAATGACTGCTAACTCCAGCCTGACGCAATAATCAAAGGTCATAATGGTGAGATTTTTTTTTTCAGGGCTGGGGGGAGAATAGGGGTGAATTTCACATTTATAATTTATACATCTCATATACTTCTAAAGTAGGCAACTCACGGTATTAAAACACTTATAATCTTTTGGATTATAAAACATTGAGTTTTTTTAAAAAGGATTTTTGAATCCATAGTAATATTCAAAAAAGGGAGAGGAATGGAATCTTTTTTACAAAAGAACCCCAGCAAGGAAATGTAGAAGGAATGATAGGATCATCATTCTGTAATCATCCAGAAATCAAGGATTCAGGCAAGATCACCAACGGATGCTGAAAGCACCTGTAAAAGGCTGTTGTGGCACTGGATAGTCACACCCCTCTAAGTATCACCCGCGCTTACGTGTTAAATTCAAAGGGAAGGTGCTTTCTACAATGGAGCAGCCTGGCAACCACTACATTAAACAAGTCATCAAACTCAGCATCACCCGTGGAACGCCAGCCTGGCGTTCTGCACCCTCCGGTGCAGTGTATCCGGGAGTACACGACATCACCTTGTACTGCTTTTGCAAAAGCATTTAACCTCAATCTCATCACAAGGAAACAACCAGACGGTTCCAAATTTAGGACAATCTATAAAACAAGGGACCTGGGCTAAAAGAGACACACAGCTAAATGAGTGAATCCTGAATTGAAAAAAAAGAAATCAACAACACTGTATTGGATGTTATCAGAAAAACTGAACAAATTTTAATATGGATACATTTTTTTCTTCCAGTTTTATTGCGATGTAATTGACATACAGCATTGTGTAAGTTTATAAAGTTACAGCGTAATGATCTGATTTACATGCATCATGAAGTGATTCTCACAGTAAGTTTAGTGAACATCCATCACCTCATATAGGTATAAAATTAAAGAAAAAGAAGAAAATTTTTTCCTTATGATGAAAATTCTTAGGATTTACTCTCTTAACAACTCATTCGTGACATACAGCAGTGTTAATTATATTTATGTTGTACATGACATCCCTAGTACTTATAACTGGAAGTTTGTGCTTTGGGTGACCTTCATCCAATTCCCCCTCCCCCACCCCACCCCCACCCCCAGCCCCACTCCCACCCCGGATTGAGTTCGATAACATTATTGTATCGGTGTAATAGAAGTGTGGTTCTGTAGGAGAGCATCCTTGGAGACACACCCTGATGCACACTAGGGGTAAAATGTGATACCTGCAATTTCAAATGGTTCCAAGTGGAGATAGAGACAGAAACCAAATGTGGCAAAATATTAACAACTGCTGAATCTAGGTAGGTATTCTTTCACCTTTTCTGTAGTTTTGAAATTTTTCTTTTTTTTTTTTTAAGATCTTGCCCTTTTATTTAAGAACTTTTACTGAGATACAATTGACATACAATACATTGCATATATTTAAAGCGTACAATTTGATATTTTTTGTGTTATTTTTTTTTTTTTTTGGCACACAGGCTTAGTTGCTCCGCGGCATGTGGGATCTTCCTGGAGCTGGGATCGAACCCGTGGCCTCTGCATTGTCAGGCGGATTCTTAACCACTGCGCCACCTAGGAAGCCCCTGATATTTTTTATTAGTAATGTATATAAAATGTATATAAAAAATAAAAAATCAGAGAGTGAAGAGTCGTAAGAGTCAACAGTTAAATGCCACAGGGGCTCAGGAGCCATCCAGAAGCACAGACAGGGCTGTACCCGAAGACTACAGTAGAATCAAACAGTACCACGACTAGCAGAAAGGTGCGGGGCTTCTGTCTTTACTCTTTGCCTTTGCTGGCCTTTGGGCAGTGAGGTTATCCAGCTCCCATACTGGCATGTAGGAACTTGGCAGCATGCTGGTTGCCTTCTGAGTTGCAAATGGCAGTGAGAACTTACATTTCTTTTAAATAATTATTTCAATGCAAATATGAATTCTATTTAGTTGGCTCTTTAAAAGGTGAGTTGCCTTGCTTTAAAGCTCCTTTAAAAAGGGCCTTCCTTGATGCAATATTTCAACATTGGTTAGTTCCAATAGCCCTTGCCTAGCTTCTGAGTGTCGGGAAGGAAGTGACTTTCAGCAATCAGATGTGATTCATGTGGCACTTGAGGGGAAAAAAGTAAAGAAACCTTCACAAGGTCCTACTGTGTGTTGATGACAGAGTCTTAGAAAGAACCCACGGGACTTCCCTGGTGGTGCAGTGGATAAGACTCCGAGCTCCAAGGCAGGGGGCCCAGGTTCGATCCCTGATCAGGGGACTAGATCCCACCTGCGGCAACCAAGACCGGGCACAACCAAATAAATAAACAAATTTAAAAAATAGAACCCAGGACCCCAACAATCCTTCCACCTGCTTCAATCATGACACTCCAACTTGTCCACTGTGGGACTGATTAAGATTTGGAAAGGCCAGTATTTTAAAAATGCATTCTCTTAGAATTAATTTTTCTGTATTTATAGCAAATAAATCAAACTGACCTAGAGCTTTTTTTTTTTTAATGTTATTGTTTGAGGAGTAGCCACAAGCCCTTCCTCTAAATAATGCATTTTATAAGAACACTGGCAAGAGGCAGTGTGTCCTCAGAAGAGAAAAGCTGTTGAGCTGCTGACCTGCCTATCCACCCACCCCAGGCAGCCGGGATTTATGGCCCGATTGGCCGCCGGCTCCTGCAGGACTGCCCAGCCCACCGCAGCCCTTCCTTCCTCAGGACAATGCCTGTGGGCGCAGTGCCTCTGCCAACAGGACATGCTTATGAGCGGGGGGGGGGGCGGGGGGCGGGGGGGGGGGACGTGTGTTATCGTCCCCTTGTTAGTTTTTCTTTCAGGCAAACTCTGGACCACTGCCAAAAAAAATCACTTCTGGGCCTCAGAGGAGCCTGGTAAAGGAACTGAGTCACTTCCTGAGGGCGGATCAGGTGGAGAGTCCTATGGAAGGTACTGGAAGAGTTTGGGAGGGGTCCTAATGGCAGGGAGGGGGTTGGTTTGACTACATCATCCTAAGTGTTCCCTACAGGATGAAGTCCTGGCTCCCTCAGGACCAGACCAACTGCCCTGCTGCCCATCTCCCCCCTGCAGCACTCCGCTGTTGCCGTGCCCACAGGCCAGCTCTTCCCCGGTCCAGGAGCGCCTCTGCAGGACTGGTGCCATGGCAGTGCAGCCAAAAGCAAACACTCTCCAAAGCCCAGCTCATGCGTTTCTCGAAAGCCTTCCCCAGCGTAGCCACACACACAATGTTAGGTATCAACAAAGCATTTTCAATATGTTCTTAAATACATGTCACATTTCTTTGGCCTGTTTAAAAGTCAATATTTTCACTCCGTAAATATTTTCCTAACTATGCGCCAGGCACTGAGTTAGGGAGACAGATACGAACTCCACAACCCTGGCTGAAACATGCTCCCAGCATGGTAGAAAGACAACACTCGTGGCGCTTGAGAGGCGCCCTAATAGAGGAGGAGAGCAGGCACCAGACCCCCGCAGGACCAGGACGCCCAACCACCTGTGTAGGGAGGCCCACCAGCGGAGAAGCTTTGGGAAGAAAATCACTGAGTGTGGTTTTAGACATGCTCCATTAGGACATGCAAGACACGTCACGTAGCAGTTGCGTATGTGAGTCTAAAATTTGGGAGCTCTGAGCTGCAGATAACTCACTCGGGAAGCACAGGCACAAAAACAGATGCTTCTGGCATGTGGCGGAGAAGAGAAAAGAACTAAGAACTGAGCTCTGTGTCTCCCTCCATCAGTTGACCTTCCTTTTCACATTTTCTTTGTACTTTTTTTTTTTTAGCAGATCTGAGGTTCTTCCTAGGAAGGACAATAACAATCATTACTGCCACTGTTGACATGCACCAGATGCTTTATCTGCAGAGTTTCGAATAAGCACAATAACTCTATGGTAGGTACTCCTCTTCTCAGTTTATAGGTAAAAATACTCCCATGCAGAAAGAATCAGCTTGCCCCAATCACAGGTGCAAGGTTGCGCAGAGTATGAACTCCAGTGAAGATTTTCCAAAGCCCACAGTTTCCCATTGCATCATCCAATGGGCCAAGACATCCAGTGACTAGGAAAAGCACACCCCCCCGCCGCCATTTCTCCACCACCACTGAGGGCCACCTCACAACCCAGGGTCTCTCGTAAGAATCTCCTAATAAGTTTGTGCAACGCAGGGTAGCTGACTCAATAATGGCCCCGAAAGATTTCAAGTCCTGATCCTTGGAACCTGTAAATGTTACCTTACATGGAAAAATGGTCCTTGCAGATGTGATCAAGTGAAAGAACTTGAGACAAGGAGATCATCGTGGATGATCTGAGTAGGCCACCAATGCAATCACAGTGTCTTTAGAAGAGAAAGGCAGAGGGAGATTTAACACATAAAAGAGGAGAAGGCAGTGCAGCCACGGAGGCAGGAGGCAGAGACGGATCAGAGGGATGCAGCCACAAGGCAAGGGACGCTGGCAGCCACCAGAAGCTGGAAGAGGCAGGACAAGCAATAGCTGCTCCCTCAGAGCCTCCGGGGAGAGGCGGCCCAGCCCACGCCTTGATTCTAGTCCAGTGAAACTGATTTCAGACTTGCGGCCTCCAGAACTGTTGCTTTAAACCGCTAAATCTGTGGTGATTTGTTTCAGCAGATCTAGGAAACTAATCCATGTAGCTTCCAAAGACACCCGCCCAGGGAGTTGGATTTAGTAGGTCTGCTTTTTGACAGGCAGCCAGAGTGATTCTGATACCGACAGTCTATGGGCCATACCACCTTAACTGCTCAGGCAGGGACCTGTAGGACTTCACCACTTAAACCAGGGGTTTTTAGTCTGAGTCTATTCCACCATGGAATCTGGAATAGTTGAATTTCAGGAGTTCCATAAATTCCTTACGATTATACAACAGGGACTGCCCTGGTGGTACGGTGGTTAAGACTCCGTGCTCCCAATGTAGGGGGCCCGGGTTCAATCCCTGGTCGGGGAACTAGATCCCACATGCATGCCACAACTAACAGTCGCATGCCGCAACTAAGGAGCCCTGGAGTGGCAGCTAAGGAGCCCACCTGCTGCAACTAAGACCCGGTGCAACCAAAACAAAGAACTAAATCAATCAATAAAAATCTAAAAAAAAAAAAGATTATACAAGAAACTGTGTGTGGGTGTGCACACCAGTTCATATTCTTCAGGGATGAGGTTTTCTTCAGATTCCTAGAGGAGTCACAGAAAAGGTGGAGTATCAACTACTACTCTAAGAAAAAGACGCTGGGATGTGTAAACCTGGTTCAAGGTGGGTGAGGAGGACTGGCCATGCTGAGCAGCTGGCGGGATTTTAATTCCTCTATCAGGGATCGAACCCAGGCCACAGCAGTGAAAGCACAGAGGGAATTCCCTGAAGCAACTTTTAAATTAGGCCCACCTCCCCAGGGTTTATGCTGAGCCTGAGGGGGAAGGAAACCATAATAAAGACTGAATCAAACACAACACTGTAAATCAACTATACTCCAATAAAAATTTTTTTAAAGAAAGAGTGACTCAAATTAAATAGTGGTATTTTCAAGTCAAAACAAAACTGAGAGCATAAGGCAACCTTAGGGCCTGATGAGAGGGTGACACAAGACTGGGTGGGCTGTGTCCTCACTTTAGCTAGATAATTAGTGGAATAGATTATCTTTGGATGGATCTGCCTTAGGGAGCAGTAGGTAGACAGCATCACCAGAGAAACCCAGGATCTAGACAGTCACTGGTCAGCACCCATGGGAGATCAAGGCAGAGACGACCGTTTGGAAGCACAGAGGACAAACTCAAGAAGAGCCCACAAAAAAAAAAAAGGCAAGAAGAAAAAGAAAAGAAGAAAAAAGGAAAAGAAAGAGAAAAGAATAGAAAAGGAAAGGAAAGGGAAGGGAAGGAAAGAAAAGGAAAGGAAAGAAAAGAAGAAACAGGCTAGGGGTATTTATTGTTTATGGACTATGAGAAACTTGGGTTACATATAGTTTTCCTTTTAATTTAACCATTTAATCTTATCTTAGTTGGCATTAATTTTATATCACTTCATCTTAATTATTTTACTATTTCAATTTTAGCCCCCCCCTTTTTTAATAACATATATATATTTTAATAGGCAAAGTCACTTTTTTTTTTCTTGGCTGCATTGGGTCTTAGTTGTAGCATGCGGGCTCTTTTGTTGTGGCTCACGGGCTTCTCTCCAGTTGTGGCATGTGGGTTTTCTCTCTAGTAGTGGCGAGGGCTCCAGGACACACGGGGTCTGTAGCTTGCGGCACGAGTGCTCTCTAGTTGTGGCACGCAGGCTTAGTTGCCCCACAGCATGTGAGATCTCAGTTCCCCGACCAGGGATGGAATCAGCATCCCCTGCATTGCAAAGTGGATTCTTTACCACTGGACCACCAGGGAAATCCCTTAATAACATATTTTAATGTTATCTTTATTTGCTCGATTGCTTGTTAATCTCTCTTCTACTGGACTGTGAATTCCATGAAGTTAAGGGACCATGTCTGTTTTTCTCAATAATGTGTTCCCAGCTCCTAGTACAATGCCTGACAGTGTTTCATTTCTCCTGCGAGTGGTCATAACTTTAAAAAGTGAACGAACCAGTAATAGCACAGCCACTTTGGAAAACAGTCCAGTTCCTTCAAACTCGAAACACAGAGTATCATGGGATCCAGCAATTCCACTCCGAGGTGTATGCCCAGGAAAACTGAAAACCTACATCCGCACAAAAACTTGTACACAAATGTTCACAGCAGCACTATTCATAATAGCCAAAAAGCGGAAAGAACCCACATGTCCATCAACTCCTGAAAGGATAAATAAATGTGGTACATGCATAGGATGGACATGTTTCAGCCATAAAAAGAAATGACATATGGATACATGCCACAATACGGATGACCCTTAAAAACATCACAGTAACTGAGAGAAGCCAGTCACAGAAAGGTCCCTATTGGGTGATTTCATTTACGAGGAGTGTCCAGCACAGGCAAATCCACTGAGACAGAGGTTGATGCGGGGTTGCCCAGGGCTGGGGGCGCTTGAGGCGGGTGGAGAGTAACTGCTGGGTACTAGGGTTTTTGGGCAGCTAATGAGAATGTTCTCAGATTAGATGATTGTGGTGGTTGCACAGCTCTGTGGATGTATTAAAAACCACTGAATTATACTCTTTAAAATGGTGACTCTTATGGTATAAGAATGGGATCTCAGTAAAGCTATTAAAATTGAAAAAAAAAGAAACGATACAGCCATGTCCTTCTTTAAGTTATTAAAATCAACAAGGAGAATTTAAAATTATAGTTTGTTTTCAAGAAAAACAGCCCTGGGAATTCCCTGGTGGCGCAGTGGTTAAGAATCCACCTGCCAATGCAGGGCACACGGGTTCAATCCCCGCCCCAGGAAGATCCCACGCGCCGCGGAGCAACTAAGCCCGTGCGCCACAACTACTGAGGTCCACGTGCCTGCAGCCCGGCCTCCGCAGCAGGAGAGGCCCCCACAATGAGGAGCCCCCGCTCTCAGCAACTAGAGAAAGCCCCGGTGCAGCAACGAAGACCCAACACAGCCAATTAAATAAACAAATAAATGAATTTTAAAACATGAAAAGAAAGACAGCCCTGGGAACTTGAATTGAGTGGCCGTGTGGCCGCATGGGAGGGGACAGACTGCAAACGGCCCGGGCCCCGCTTGGGCAACCGGGTGGGAGACACGGGGCGCCGCTGCAGCCCCAGGAGAGAGGGCGAGACGCGAGGCCGAGGGCGCGCGGCGCCCCTCCTTGCGGGCCCTGCCCCGCGCCCGCGCCCGCGTCGTGGGCCACCCGAGCGCCTCGGGGTCCGCGGCGCCCCAGCAGCCCCGCGCGCGCCAGGCACGTCCTGTGCGGCTCGGGACACACGGCGGGTCGCGGCCCTCCGCTCCGGCCGCCGCGCTCGCGGCGCGCGATGGCGCAGGGGCCCGCCGGGGCCTCCTGGGGACGGGGGCGCCGCCGGCGTGCAGCGCTGCTCCCGGCGCCCGCCGCTGGGGGGCGGCCTCCCGCCCGCGCGCGCGCCCGCCCCCGCCCCCCACCCCCGGCCGCTGCGCGAGGGGCGGGGAGCCCGGGGCTGGCGCGCGCTTCTGCCGCCGGCGGGGGGCGCGCGGGGCGGGCGGCGGGGAGGCTCCGGGCGGGGGCGGCCGAGCAGCCATGGGGGAGGCGCCCGCGCCCGGGGACTGGGGCTACCTGGAGCGCTGCTTCGCCCGCCACCGCGTCTGCGTGTCCTTCGGCCTGTGGATCTGCGCCTCCTGCTGCTGGGTCGCCGCCCACGCGCTGTAAGGGGGCCGGGGCCGGGGGCGCGCTCTGGGAAGCCCGGGGGAAGGGCGAGGAAGGGAGGATGCGCGAGGCCGCACCCTCGCGGGATCGGAAGGAGCGCTGTGCTGTGGACGCAAAGCGGACCCTTCTCTGCGGGCTCCACGCGCGGGGAGGCCGGGCGGGGCGGCGGGCTGGAAGCAGCCGGTGCTGGGTCCCGCTGCCCGCGGCTCCCCGGCGGCCGGCCGTGTGAGGCGGGGGGCGAGCTGTACATCCCCGGGCTCGTCTTCCTCGCTGAGTGGGGGTGACGGCAGGTGGGGCGGCTGGGAGCATCAGCCAGGGCCGGTGAAGCGCTTCCTGAGCGCTCGCTACGCGGCTCCGCCATCAGCCCTCGGCCGAGGGCCGGGGCCCCGGACAAGCCTCTCAGTGTCTCCGGCCTCAGTTTACCCGAGGCCCTCCTCTTAGCTGAGAAGAGCGGAGGCGGTTGTCTGACTCCGGCCGCAGACTTCGCCTTGGCCCGCCCGACACCTGGCGTGGTTTGGCCAAGTGGTCCCCACAGCCTGGGTTCTAAGGGTGAAGTCTGGCTAAGGACGGTCTCCAGGGCTCGTGCCACCCGTCCCAAGCTCCGGGCGATGGTGCCACCCACGTGTTCCCTGGCAGGGGAGAGGGCCCGCCCCGGGGGGAGGCCGCCAGCGGCTCACCGTGGGCATTTAGTGGCTCTTGCCCTCAGGCGGGTGCCGTGGTTGGAGAGTCTGCGGCCCCGCTGCCCGCTCTCCGAGATGTGACTGGGAAGACGCTTAGAACAGGTCCGGAGGGCCTGGTGCTGCGTCCATTAGTCACGAATCCCTGCCACCACCCCATGAGGTAGGGACGGTCACGACCCGTTTAGATGAGGAAGCCCGAGGGTCTGAGCGCCTGACTAACGTGCGCGACCAAATGGGGGAGAACCGAACCCCAGAGTCTGCGAGAAAGGGGCAGGCTGGTGGGGCAGACCACCCGGGTCAGAGGAGGGGCACTCAGGAGGCGCTTCCCGTGCATTGTTTCACGTGCTCCTCGGCGCCGCTGCGGCCGGTCTGATGAGACGGCCAGGAGCCAGGCCGGGAGCCGGGCCTCCGCCATTTCACCTTGCCTGGGCTGGGGGGGGCTGGCTCGGGGCCAGCGCGGGAGCCCGGACCCCTGCGAGCCGGGGAAGCGGCGGAGGAGCAGCGGGGCACCCAGAGCTTCCGCACACGGAGGCCTCCATTCACTCCCCTTTCACCACAGGCCTCAGTTCTCTCCTCTCTCCCATGAGAGGGTTGAAAGGAATTATTTGTAATTTGGGTCCAACTCAGAGAGTCTCCAGTGCAGCGTCTTCATTCTTAGGGCCTTGAAACAGTTTCAGGACCCACGTGGATGGTTGATGTTCCCACTGGGAGCTTTAGGCTTTGGCTGGCCGGTCGGGGGACGTCTGGGAACCCAGTGGACGTCTCTCCTCACCCACTGGTCCCAAGGGCTGAGGCTCAGAGCCAGCCAACGGTCCCACCCCATGGTTAAAGGAAGTGAGACCAGAGCTGCGAATTGCGCCTCAGTTTCCCCATAGAAATGGGGCAGGGAAACATCCAGAACAAAGTATTTCCAAGATCCTATCAACAATGCTGACGGAGAGACATCTGGCCCCTTGCAGCCTGTCCCGCCTTCCTGCGATTGTTCCTGGGCGAATGTGGGCGTGGAAAGCGGGCAGTAGGAGAGAGATGCCAGCAGGGGGGCCCCTAAGGGAGGGTCAGCCCAAAGTGCCGTGGCATCTTCGATGAGTCCCCCCTGGTGTGTGAAGAGCATGCACCCCAAATAAAGTCAGTTTGGATGCAGCTGGCAGAAGCCAGGCCGCTTCGCTGCACAGATGGAGTAGTAGGATTTCATTTTAATTTCAGAGAAGCAAGTTGCCTTTTGAACGTAGACAGTTAACTCTGCTCTGCAGTTAAACTGCAGTCATTGGGTTACTTTTATAACCCGCCTGTTTCCTTTCAAAAAATAAAAGCTGGCAGCTCATTTGTCAGCACTGAGTGGTGGGTTGTTAACGTGAGGCGGTCAGATTTGTAGGAGGAAAGAAATTCCTCCATTCATGAGGTCTGGTTCCTGCATTGGGCTTGTTGGTCAGAGGCTTGCAGCCTTCCCATACGCTCTTTTCCCATCTGTAAACTAAGGTCAAAAACACCTGCTAGAAGGTGGGCATAGAGGGAACCTACCTCAACATAATAAAGGCCATATATGACAAACCCACAGCAAACATCGTTCTCAGTGGTGAAGAACTGAAAGCATTCCCTCTAAGATCAGGAACAAGACAAGGATGTCCACTCTCACCACTCCTATTCAATGTAGTTTTGGAAGTCCTTGCCACAGCAATCAGAGAAGAAAAAGAAGTAAAAGGAATCCAAATTGGAAAAGAAGAAGTAAAACTGTTGCTGTTTGCAGATGACATGATATTATACATAGAAAATCCTAAAGATGCCACCAGAAAACTGCTTGAGCTAATCAATGACTTTGGTAAAGTTGTGGGATACAAAATTAACACACAGAAATCTCTTGCATTTCTGCACACTAACAATGAAAGATCAGAAAGAGACATTAAGGAAACAATCCCATTCACCATTGTAACAAAAAGAGTAAAATACCGAGGAATATACCTAACCAAGGAGGCAAAAGACCTGTACTCAGAAAACTATAAGACACTAATGAAAGAAATCAAAGATGACACAAACAGATGGAGGGACATACCATGTTCTTAGATTGGAAGAATCAACATTGTGAAAATGACTGTACTACCCAAAGCAATTTACAGATTCAATGCAATCCCTATCAAATTACCAATGGCATTTTTCACAGAACTAGAACAAGAAATTTTACGATTTGTTTGGAAACACAAAAGACCCCAAATATCCAAAGCAATCTTGTGAAGGAAAGATGGAGTTGGTGGAATCAGGCTTCCTGACTTGAGGCTATACTACAAGGCTACAGTGATCACGACAGTATGGTGCTGGCACAAAAACAGAAATATAGATCAATGGAACAGGATAGAAAGCCCAGGGATAAACTATGGTCAGCTAATCTATGACAAAGGAGCCAAGGATATACAATGGAGAAAAGGCAGCCTCTTCAATAAGTGGTGCTGGGAAAACTGGACAGCTACACGTAAAAGAATGAAATTAGAACACTCCTTAACACCATACACAAAAATAAACTCAAAGTAGATTAAAGACCTAAATGTAAGGCCAGACACTGTAAAACTCCTAGAAGAAAACGTAGGAAGAACACTCTTTGACGTAAATAACAGCAAGATCTTTTTTGATCCACCCCCTAGGGCAATGGAAATAAAAACAAAAATAAGTGAGACCTAATGAAACTTCAAAGCTTCTGCACAGCAAAGGAAACTATAAGCAAGACGAAAAGACAACCCTCAGAATGGGAGAAAATATTTGCAAACGAATCAACAGACAAAGGATTAATCTCCAAAATATATAAACAGTTCATCCAGCTCAATATCAAAAACAAACAAACAACCCAATCAAAAAATGGGCAGAAGACCTAAATAGGCATTTCTCCAAAGAAGACATGAATGGCCAAGAGGCACAAGAAAAGCTGCTCAACATCACTAATTATTAGAGAAATGCAAATCCAAACTACAATGAGGTATCACCTCACACCAGTTAGAATGGGCATCATCAGAAAATCTACAAACAGTAGATGCTGGAGAGGGTGTGGAGAAAAGGGAATGCTCTTGCCCTGTTGGTGGGAATGTAAATTGATACAGCCACTATGGAGAACAGTATGGAGATTCCTTAAAAAACTGAAAATAGAACTACCATGTGACCCAGCAATCCCACTACTGGGCATATACCCAGAGAAAACCATAATTCAAAAAGACACATGCACTCCAATGTTCATTGCAGCACTATTTACAATAGCCAGGACATGGAAGCAACCTAAATGTCCATCAACAGATGAATGGATAAAAAAGATGTACATATATACAATGGAATATTACTCAGCTGTAAAAAAGAGTGACACTAGGACGTTTGTTGAGACATGGTTGGACCTAGAGACTCTCATACAGAGTGAAGTCAGAAAGAGAAAAACAAATATCATATATTAACACATATATGCGGACTATAGAAAAATGGTACACATCAACCGGTTTGCAAAGCAGAAACAGAGACAAAGATGTAGAGCGCAAAGATGTGGACACCAAGTGGGAAAAGCAGGGAGGGTTGTGGGGGAGTGAATTGGGAGTTTGGGATACCAAATTGTATACTCTAAATATATGCAGTTTATTGTCTGTTAACTGTATCTCAATAAAAGTTCTTAAAAAAAAAAAAACGCCTGCTAAATGTAGAGAGTGGACTTGAGGACACTGAGGGGGAGCGGAAGCTGGGACGTAGTGAGAGAGTAGCATCCACAGTATACACAAATGTAAAATAAATGTCTAGTGGAAAACTAATGCAGAGCACAGGGAGACCAGCTAGATGCTTTGTGAAGACCTAAAGGGGTGGGATAGGGAGATTGGGAGGGAGGCTCAAGAGGGAGAGGATATGGGGATATATGTATACATGTGGCTCTTTCACTTTGTTGTACAGCAGAAACTGATCCCATACTGTAAAGCAATTATACTCCAATAAAGATTTGAAAAAAAGAAAAAAAAAACCTGCTAAATATCTGGGGAAGAAGGTGATTCAGAAGGACACAAAGTCACAATTGCCCTTTTCAGACACCTGCTTTGGGAGCCCAAACTCACATCTCTGTGTTCTGTCCCCACCCCTGTCTGTCCCCACAGGCTTCTCTATCTGAGATGTGGGAGGAAATCTGGCCGGGACCAGTCAGTGCTGTGTGCTGCGTGCTGCCTCCTGACCAGCCTGTGTGACACCATTGGGGCGATTCTGGCCAAACAGCTCACCATCCAGGTGTGTTGGGCCCACAGGTGACAGTGACTTCTGTCTTGTTCTTTCCCCGTGTGAGGCAGTTTTGCCTCAGGACCTGTGCCCCTACTGGTCTTCCTGCTTCTCCAATACCCACGTGTCTCACTGCTCACCTCCCTCAAGTCTTTGCTCAGATTTCACCTTCTCAATAAGGCCTCCCTGACCACCTGTTTAAAATTGTGCCCGCCTCTACCACAGGGGCTCCAGACCCCCTCATCCTGCTCTGTTTTTCCCCTAATATACCATCGACTTTACTTATTCTTTATGTTTATTGCTTATTGTCTGTTAACCTCTACTAGAATGTCAGTTCCATAAGGGCAAAAATTTTTCTTCACTGCCATATCCCCATCACTCAAAACAGCAGCTGACCCACAGTAGATGTCCAATAAAAAGGGATTGTTGCTGTTAGTGTTTTTAGAGGCTGTGGCCCAGCCCCTGCTCGTGCGGGGGTGTCTGAATCCTTTCCCAGGTGGTGATGTGGGCTCTGGAGCATGTGAGAAGCAATTTCAAGTTTTTCCAAAGTCTATTCCCTCAAACAAATCTGTGTAGAAGGGGCCTATCCCAAAACACATATATCCCAAGGAGGACCTATGGGCTCCACTTCAGGGGGCAGGTCCTGGCCTTTCGCCACCCAGGTGATGTGAAGGATGGCAGCCTGTGGGTTGGACAGAGATTTGAAGAGTTGTAGACCCTGCTGTGAGCAGCATTTTATCAGAAACAAATCACCTTTCACTTTGGGAGCCCCTTCTCATTAGCTGCTAGACTATCACGGGGCCCAGCTCAAGTCCAATAATAATAGCTGATATTTATTCAATACTTAACTACATACTTGGCACTACGGGCTTTTCATGTATTAACTCATTTAATCCTCAGATCATGGGTGCTCTCACTAACCTGTTTGACACGTGTGGAAACTGAGTCATAAAGAGGTTCAGTAACCTCACTAAAGTCACTTCTAGTAAGTAGCAGGGCCGGGATTCAAACCCCAGAACGCACGCACTAAATACAGTGGACCCTTGAACAGCAGGGGTTTGAACTGTGTGCATCCACTTATACCTGGATTTTTTTTCAATAAAAACACACTACAGCACTGCACGATCCACTGTTGGTTGAATCTGTGGATGCGGAACCTCGGATACAGAGGGCTGACTGTGAAGTTATGCTCGGAGTTTCCACCGCAAGGGAGTCGGTGCCTCAGTTCCCAAGTTGTTCACGTGTCAACTGTCCTCTCAGTCGCTAGTGCATGTATGAGTAGGTCATTTTACTTTCCTCCAGTCACAGGCCTAAGCAGCTCTCCAGGTATCGGCCCGTAGAATCTACTTAACAATGAGGGAGGTGCTGTTGTTATCCTTGCTTTATAGATGGGGAACCTGAGGCCCAGAGTTCAGTGGCCGGGCCAAAGTTGCACAGCAGAGACTGTGCTGTACAGTGGGAAGTGTGGTGGGCTGGGTTCTTGTCCTGTTTCTGTGATGGGTGTCTGCATAGTGGGATTGGTCACTTAAGCACCCCAGTTTCTCATCAGTCAAATGGAGGTGACAACCAGCCTTTCTTGCGGTTGGAGGTGTCCCTGGAAGCCCCACATCAGTGGAGCACACGTGGAGGAGATCCAGAACGCGAGGTGCTACAGTTGCTGAAAGAGATTGGAACACCAAGACTCTCTTTCCTTTGCTCCCAGGTCTTTACCGGTGCCTACCTAGCAGCGATCGACCTGGTGAACTTTGTGTCCCTTCTCTTCCCAGCCTGCGGCTCCAAGTTCACGTCTCATTCGGGTACGTACACTGCCATCTGTTCCTGTCTTCATCCATGCCCTCATTTCATCCATCGGTGTGCTGAGTACCTGTCCCTGTCACGCCCGAGCCGGGTCCCTGCTGGGCACAGACTCATGGGTGCGCTCCCTGGCCTCCACCAGAGCGGGGGAGTCAGGGCCCTAAAAGGTAGTCAGTGCTGCTCGTGAGGGGCTGTGGGCACACGGTGGGCAGCCGGAGGAGGGGACGCGCTGCCGGTGTCAGGGAAGGATGTGACGTCTGAGCTGGGACCTAGGGACGGGCATTCCGGCTGAAACAACGGCATGGGCAGAGGTCAGGAAGGGGAGGAGGCAGGGCTTTGGGGAGGGGCAGCGATACCCGGTGTGCCAGTCTGGGGGCTCCGGGCGAAGCCCCGTCCCTTCTGGAGATGGATGCCAGGAACGGGTCTGGGTGGCCTCAGGCAGAGCAGGGGCTGGAAGTGACGGAGACGGGATGCGTAGCCCTGAGTACCTGGGACCAGGACGTTCCTGAGAAGGGGCAGCACTGTGCTTGGCCACGTGTCCCGAAAGGAAACGCGTGCGTTGGAGGGTCGTGTACGTTGCCCTCGACTGCCCGATGCTGCCAGAGGAGGGATGTTTTTTCTGGAATTGCGCAGAGGAGGATCTGCCTTCTATTTCAAGGAGACTTTCAAAGACGATGCTTATCCTACTCCCAGTTTTGGGGCCTTGGCAGCCGTGTGCCCAGTCAGAATACACTCACCAAGCGTGCGCCGGTGCCCCCCTGTGCCGGGCTCTGTGCAGGTTATAGAACCGCCCTGGCTGCCCTCAGGGGCTCCAGTGGAGGATGGGCGACACTGCACACACACATGCGTGTGATGAAGGGTGACGTGGACCCACCTTGAAACGCCGAACGCTGTGAGAGGCCGAGCGAGGGGGAGAGCACCGGGCGTGGGGGAGCTGGGGGGACAGCCACAGGCCCTTGAAGAGTGTGGAGGGTCTGGACGGGGAACAGGCTGGGAGCCCGTCCTGGCCCCGGGGCTGGGGTCGACACCAGGCCTCCCCACGCAGCAGTCTGTCAAGTTGCAGCTTCCGGGAGCCCTGTGGGACCGTGGTGTCTGTTGCAGGTCGGGGCTCCCGGGAGAGGAAGAGGAGGCGGCCGCTCAGGGCCAGCGTATTTGCCCTGGCCCTGCCGCTGAGCCTGGGCCC
This sequence comes from Hippopotamus amphibius kiboko, assembly GCF_030028045.1. NCBI lineage: Eukaryota > Metazoa > Chordata > Mammalia > Artiodactyla > Hippopotamidae > Hippopotamus > Hippopotamus amphibius. The sequence goes on along the minus strand of NC_080191.1, from coordinate 168,452,560 downwards.
AGGCTGGGCTCTGTGGGCCGCTGTCCTGAAGGCTCCGGGCCCCGTCCGAGGGCCGCAGCGGAGGCTGCTGGGGAGCCTGGTGCAGGTGAGGCCGAGCCTGCTCGGGGGCCCGGGATGTGGGGGAAGGAGAGTCCCTCCCCTCCTCCTCGTCCCCACAGATACCGTGGGGGTGGGGGTCAGGGTTAGGCCTTGGTGGGAAGAACCTCCTGAAAGCAGGAGAGGGTGGGTCCGGGGTGCATGGGCCTCTCCTCAGGGTGCTGAGTGTGTCCCTGTTCCCGCAGGACGATACTGAAATCCTCGGCTACCTGCTGGGCGGCATCGCAGCCTTGGGCTCCTGGGCATCCCGGATCCCCCCACTCTCCAGAATCGTGAGGCTGGGGCTGGGGCTGTGGTCGTCCTGGCAGGTCTTAGGGCATCTGGGAGCGTCCTCCCAGCTCCACGCCACCGGGGTGGAGAGGTGGTGTCTCCATGTGCACGTGTGTGTGTGCCTGTGTGTACGTGGGGGTGTGTGGGTGTGTATATGTGTGTTCAGGCAGTGGACAGCCACCCCCAGGCCTGGAGGGTCCTGAGGCTCACAGGGAGAGGGCACTGTGTTCTCTCCATTTCTTGTAGCCCCTGAGTTTGGATGCACAAGCACCTATTAAGGAATGAGAAGCTTTGAGGTTTTAGAGAATAGGATCATTCCACTCCTGCTCTGTGTACTCCTGAGTGTCTTGTTGGCAGGTATTTTCCAGGCATCGGGGGTGAGGGAAGCCCTGTGATGGCCAGTCCCGTGGGGGAAGCAGATGTGCCTTAAGACACCCTGCTTGTCCTTGGGGAGCTCACAGTCTCACGGAAGACACAGAAATGGAAAGCAGGATGTTTGAATGCTCTAAGGAATTATCAGGTGTTTGGGGTTTTGGAAGAAGAGAGAAGCCACCTACGTTATTCAAATGAGCAGAACTGAAAACTGGCCACACTGCCAGCCGCTGAGTACCAGGGGGCCCCGGATTGGCAGCGAAGGCCAGGTGGGGTCTGAGGAGGCAGAGGTGAGGGGACGGCATGCAGGACAGAGGAGAGTGCGGGAAAGGCCCCCGAGGCAGGAGGGTACCTGCAGAAGAGCCGTGTGTTATGGGCGCGTGAAAATGGCCGTTTCCGACACCAGAAATGTGACGGACCATCATTTAGTCTTAAAGCAACCACTTGCCCAAGAGCACTGTGGTTTAATAGCAATTCCAGGAGAACAGGATTTGAGGACAGTGCTGAGTTGACCACCCATGGGAGCTGCAGCCTGAAACCTGCCAGGGCACAGGGCCCCATCAGTAAAGGTGCCGTCTCCAGATCAAGGGAGGGGAGCGTGGGGAGCACTGCGCTTGGTTCAGCCACCCCTGGGATGGGTCTCCAGGGTGGCGTGGCGACTGGGAGGCCAGGTCACATGAAGACCTTTGAAGGAACCGCTGCCGTGCCCTGACCACCTGTATTAGTTTCCTGCTGCTGCCGTAACAAAGGATCACGGACTTTGAACAACAGAAATGTACTCTCTTTAAGTCCTGGAGGCCAGGCGTCCTGTAGCAACGTGCCAGCAGGCCCACGTGCTTTCTGAAGGCCCCAGAGAGGACTCTGTTCCAGGCCCTTCTCCAAGCCTCCGGCAGTTCCTTGGCCGGTGACAGCACAGCCCCGGGATTCGTGTGGTGTCCTCCCTGTGTGTGTGTGTGTCTTCATGTGGTTTCCCTCCATAGGTTTCTGTGTCTGACTTTCCCCTTCTCCTAAGGACACAATCATCTTGGATTTGCGCCACCCTAATAACCTCAGCTTACTTTGACCATCTGCAGAGACCCTATTTCCAAATAAGGCCACATTCACTTCTAGCTCTGGGAGTTGGGACTCCAGCGTCTTTTGGGGGGGTGGGACATGACTCACCCCATAACACTGCCCCACCTAAAATAGCCCCGGCCAGCCCCACCTCTGCGTCCTCCCTCCGCTTCATTTTCTCATAGCCTCTATCACAGCCTGAAATTAGCTCCTTTAGTTACTCACCAAGTCGCCGCCTGGTCCCCCGTGGAGGGTCAGCACCGTGAGAGCCGTGGCCCTGTCTGTCTCATCCCCGCTGTGTTCTGGGCGCTTAGGCTCTGCCCAGGGTAGGTGCCAGCAGATACTTGTTTGTGTGTGACTGGATCTGGCCTAGAAAAAAGAAAGCTCACGGATGCAGGAAACAGAGGGCTGTCTTGGGGCAGAAAGAGAAGCCTTGTTCTTTGCAATCTTGGAGAACAAGACCGAGACCAGAACCAATAACCAAGAGATTACTGGTAGGGCCGCTTTCCGTTCAGTGAAAGAAAGTAGGCCATGGGTTAGACACTTTGCCCCGTGCCTGGCATGTTGAGAGCAATTGATATTGTTATCCCTGCTTTAGGAGGTAGCGGGCCCCTCATCGCCAGAGGCATTCAAGCCTGGTGGCCCCTTGGCAGGAAGAGAGAGGGAGATTGCATGGGGGCTGGGCAGTCTCAGGGGGGCTGCCGGCCCTGAGTGTCTCTGGTCCCGTGAATGAGAGTGCAGAGCTAGGCTTCCCTCATTAGGGAGAAAGCCAGCAGGCTTGGGGTGCTATGGGAAGCTGAGCCAGTGTGGCCTTGAACCCTGGATCCCCCAGAAGCTGCTTCTGATTTAGTGTTGAGGAGCAGCCTGGCTGGGTGGCTTTGGTGGGAGAAGTTCCCATTTTTCCAGGAGCGGGTCCTTGAGTGGGACAAGGGGCGTGAAACATGCGCTGGTCAGTGAAGCACGGTGCGGACAGCGTCCGGAATCATGACAGCTGCAGGAGCGGCTGAGGCGTGGCCCACTTCCAGTCCCCAGCACGGACTTGCCAGGCAGCCACCAGGCAGGTCGTCCTCCCGGCCGTCCTGACCTGCGAGACAGGCCTGCGTGTGCTGGAGAAATTCTGCCGCTACTCCAGTCACCAGGCCAGTTCCAGTCTTCAAGCAGTGTCCAGCGCCGCAGGCAAACAGAGCCCTCTAGGCCCTAGCACCGACCCTGAGAAAAGCTTGAGTGTTGAGTCAGTGGACGCCGGGCATGGGTTGGCACGGGAGTGAGAGCAGGGGGCTCCCCTAGCCCGGCCTCATCCAGAGCAGGGCCCAGAAGCAGGAGGCTCAGGGCCCAGCCCAGCTCTGCAAGTCACCGCCCTCTCTGGCCGTCAGTGTCCTCTGTAAAATGGGGGTGGCTGGGCTGGGGGACCCCAGAGGCTTCTCACCACAGGGGCGCTGCCTGGGCCATGTGAGGTGGGAAGGGCCAGTGGGAAGGGGTGTCGGTCTACCCACAGCCTCTGGGGCCAGCGGGCCAAGGGCCACCATCCCCAGCCAGGTGCCATCTGTTCAGGGGGTGGCGGGCCAGAAAGAGACAGGCTGGGAACAAACCTAGAAGAGAGGCAGAGGGAGATGTAACACTCCTGAGGAAGCTTTTTTTTTCTTTCCCTTTTCTTGGCCACGCTGCGCGGCTTGCAGGATCCTAGGTCCCTGACCGGGGATTGAACCTGGGCCCTCAGCAGTGAGAGCGCAGAGTCCCCACCACTGGACCGCCGGGGAATTCCCAGGAATCTTTTTGAGGGTTAAAATATTAAAATGAGAGAAATTGGCTAAAGCATGCTTTTTCTCTTGAATTGTTTTCCATTCTTGACCAAGGCCTGTATGCCTCTAAATATGGTCATCTAATGAGCGAACTAAGTTTTATATATATATATGTTTACACGTGTATATATATATATACAATACATATGTATATATTATATATATAATATAATTTATGTATTAATTTAAATACCTGTAATATTTGTATATACACTTAATGTGTATATATATATAAAGTGACTTTATACCTGTAAAGGGTATTTACGTATAAATATTGCATATGTTTCCTTTTTTAAAAACCAACATTTCCATTAGTCATTCTCTGAAAATATCCCCTTGGCTTCAAAATTTCCAGAATGTTATCTCTGATTTTCCTGATGTTCCCGTCGGGCCTGGTTCAGAGCTGGTGGCCCTGGGAAGAGAAGGGTCAGGCCCTGGCTTTCCATAGTTCAGTCTCCATCCTGCTCTCCCCACTGACATTCATGAGCCCCTGCCCAGTGCGGGGTTCTGGGGCATCAAGATGGTGCGGACCTCAGCCCTGCTCTCAGGAGCCCTCTGTTGGGTGGACAGGCGTTCAAGGAGCTAAGTCATGGTCAGGGTGAAACGCACTCCAGTAGAGGGATATGTCAGGTGTGAGGGGCCCAGAAGAGGAAATTACTTGTTCCCCTTAGGGTGGAGGTGGTAAGGGGTGGTTTCCCAAAGTTGAGTTTAAGCCAGGCTATGAGGGATGAGTAGAAGTTCACCAGACAAAGGAAGCACTTTTTTTTTTTTTTTTTGACCATGCCCCATGGTTTACAGGATCTTAGTTCCCCAACTAGGGATTGAACCCATGCCCCTTGAAGTGGATGTGCACGGAGCCCTAACCACTGGATTGCCAGGGAATTCCGGGAAGCAGCTTGAAGCCCAACAGAAGTGACACCTTTGCGGACTGGCCACGGGCAGAGGGCTTGCCCTCCAACCTCTTACATGACCTGGGTCTTAGAATCAGCTTTAAGGGAGCTGGGGGAGGTGGCGGTGTTCCTCCCAGCCCAGCCCCCTTCTCTCTCTGCCCAGTGCCGGGGTAAGACATTTCCCTCCCTCCTCCTGTGGACCCGGCTCCTGTCGGCCCTGGCCGGCCTCCTCTACGCCTCTGCCATCGTGGCCCATGACCGGCGGCCTGAGTACCTGCTGCGGGCCACGCCCTGGTTCCTGACCTCCCTCGGCCGTGCGGCGCTGGACCTCACTGTATCCACCCCAGGCCCAGAGGGCTCGGCCCCGCCATGCCCTCCTACCCTCTTGAGAGGAGGAATTCTTTCCCAGTGGCCAAGGGGGTGGTTTGAAGCCTGGGACAGGCAGACACAACGGCAGTGTGCAATTTTGTGTTTCCTTTTTTTTTTTTTTTTTTTTAAATAAGAAGTATCTAGAGCTCTGTGACGAGAGCGCTAGACTAGAGCTCTGTGAAGCAGAGGGGAGCACGGAGCTCCTTGGCCCTGGGTTCAGAGAAGAGCCAGGCTCCTGTCTGCGTCTGCTCCCCACCTGGGATGGTCCCCACCCTCTGTGAGCAGGTTTTCCTCACAGGGCTTTGCCAGATGCTCTGCCCTGCACACTTGCAGGAGTGACCATCCGTTTTCTGTCCTCTTTGGTGCTGGAGCACGGGGTGGGGCAGCAGAGAGGAAAGCTGTCAGTGATCACTGAGCCCCTTTCTGATCCCCGGGGGGGTGTTGCCTGATGTGCTGACACCCCAGGGACCTTGGTGTGAGGGCCTCAAAGGCAAGCTAAGCTCAGACAGTGCCAGGTGGAGATGCTCTGCTGGGGGGTGGGGTGGGGGAGGGGTGGGAAAACCTGTGGATTTCGATTACATAGTTCAAAAATGGGTTTTCTCATGTACTGTTTGAGTCTGCGAGGGCTGCCGAACTGGATGGCTTTAACGGCAGGAATTTATTCTTTCAGCTTTGCAGGCCAGAAGCCCGAAATCCAGAGATATACTCTCTCCAAAGTTTCTAGGGGAAACTAGAAACTTCCCTTCCCTGCCTCTTCCAGCTTCTGGTGGCTCCTGGCAGCACAATTTTAATTTCTGCCTCCATCTTCACCTGGCCTTTTTCCCTTTGTGTATCTCTGCGTGTCTTCTCTTCCTATGAGGGTCCTGCCATGGGACTCAGCTTATCCACCCTAATCTGCAGCCACCTCTTTTAACTGATTGTATCAGCCAAGATCCTGTTTGCAGGTAAGGTCACGTGCTGAGGTTCCGGGTGGATGTGAATTTACACGTGCTGTCCCTGTAAGCCAAGAAGGGTGGTTCTCAACATCCTCTTGTTTAACAGGGATTTACTGAGTGCTGTTAGAGGCCGCGTCTGGCTGGGTGCTGGGCCCTCGGGGGGACAGGCGCTAGAGGGAGTCTCTGTCCTCAGATGAGCTCGTGTTGGTTCTGGGGCCGACCCTAGTGGGATGATCCCGGGGAGGGAGGGAACCAGCCCTTGGTGGAGCCCTCGGGATGCAGAGGTGAAGGCAGCCTGGGGACTGACGTTCTCTGCTTCTCGGGACCTTAACTTCACTTCTCAGATCATTTTCCTTTCCTGGGTGATGAAGAGCAAGATGAGACAGGCCTTGGGATTTGCCTCTGAAGCCAGAGAGAACCTCGACACCCAAGCCCTTTTGACCTGTGCAGAGGAGGGAGAAAACCAGGAGGCAAGGACCGAGGTGTGGTCTCACAGCTGGACGCGGCCCGCCAGCGTTGTGCAGAGCGCGGGCAGAGGCAGCGGGCCTCACCAGGGCCGGGCCTGGGAATCTGGGGGTCCCTACGAGCTTAGCCAGTCGGTCACTTTAAAACACTACTGTTACACCCAATGCTAAGTGCCCTGAATAAATAGGATCCTCTGTTTTCCCAAGTACAAAATATTTTTAAAGTTTTTTTGATCACTGAGTAAACTTGAATATGTTTTTAGCAGTGTAGATAAAATAGTCAAGTGTCCACTTATGCTACTGGGTAATTTACATATATGTGTGTGTGTGTGTGTATATATATAAGTTCACATACTATATAAATTAATACGTTAGTTTAGAAGTCATGTGCTTTTTGCCCTCATTTCGTAAAACCGGATGTTCCCGTTTTTGCATGCATCTGACATCCACCGCATTGCCACCACTGACACAGCTTTTTAAGTTGGCATCGCTAAGAGGCTGATTTTTAAGTGTTTACAATCACGTCCACCCTTTACAATTGTCATACCAGTAAATGTGTCTGTCTCCGTCTTTTGCTGATTTAATCAGGTGACCCTGTGAGTAAGCAGAACCATGCCAGCTGAGGCAGCTTATCAAAAGTCCTTGACTGCAAATCATTGGAAAGTACCTCATAATAACAAGAGAACTTGTAAAGACTTGAACATAAAGCAGCTCCCGCTTTTCTAAGATAGTTTTTTTATTGGAGTATAGTTGCTTTACAATATTGTGTTTGTTTCTACTGTACAACAAAGTGAATCAGCTATATGTACACATAGATCCCCTCTTTTTCGGATTCCCTTCTCATTTAGGTCACCACAGAGCATTGAGTAGAGTTCCCTGTGCTACACAGTAGGTTCTCGTTAGTTCTCTGTTTTATACATAGTAGTGTATATATGTTAATCCCAATCTCCCAATCCATCCCAACCCCCATGAATTGAGGGAAAAAGTCTCATCTGCTACCTGGGCTCCTCACTGTCCTCATTGTTTCAGAGTGGAAATGAGACTCCCTGTGGGTGAACCGGGTCCACTCCTCCAGATGTTCTAGGGTTAACTGCATAACCTGACTGAGTTAATGAAACAGAAGGTAGTGTGGGTATGATCAAGGTAAAGGGTGATACAGGTGCTTGGACCAAAGATCCAAGTTCCCAAAAAGGCTCTAATGGGTGTTATTTTCATTCCACTCTAGAAACTGTTATAAAATTATATTTCAAAAGGGAGCTAAAATATTTCAAGAGAGCCCCACGTGTTTAGGATTCTGAAGAGAGGAAGTAGAGCCTTCACAATCTCTTAAGCAATCTTTACAGCAGTGGTTCTCAAAGTGTGGTCCCTGGACCAGCATCACCTGCGAACTTGTTAGAAATGCAGATTCTAGGGCTCCACCGAGCTCCACCAAATCCTAAGCTCAAGGTGTTTTAATAAGTCCTCTGGGTGCTTCCCATGCACAGTAAAGTTCAAGAATCACTTCTTTACAAAAGCATTAATTTAGCACCCACTGAAGTGGCTCCCAAACTTTGCCAAACTTTAGAATTATCTAGGGGCTTTTAAACTCTCCAGGTCACTTTCATACCAGTTAAATCAGAATGTCTGGGGTGGGGGGATGAGAGGTAACCATCAGTTGTTTTTTAAGAAGCCCAGGTGATTCCACTGTGCAGCAAACTTTGGGATTCGCCCACCTACTCTGACCTCAAAGAGACAGATAGAGACATCTTGTAGGAAGCAGAAAGTGAGGTGTGCTGTAAAAGAACAGAAAAAATACTGTAGGGGTTCTTTCGAAGAAAATGGGATCTTGTTTTTAGAAAACGTCTCCTGACTTTTTGTCTCCCTGTCTCCTCTTGAAAGAATTCGGATTGGGTGCCTCTCACCACACTACCGCACTGCAAGCCGCTCAGGAGCATGGCAGCCATCAGTCGCTACATGGAGCTGACCATTGAGCCGGTGCAGCAGGTAAGTGGCTGTGGGCCACTGCCGGGTGTCCAGATGGATGGGAGGTAATCCTGGAAGGCTTCCTGGAGGAGGTAACAGTTTAGCTGCAGAAGGGACAGGATGAGGCCAGGGGAGCATGTAAAAGAAGGAAGGAGCTCTCAGATGGAGGGGAGTTCGGGAGATGAAAGGGTGGAGAGGAGGCAAGAGTGAGATGGTGAGATCTTCACACTGCAGAGTCTGACCATCATCCTGAGGGTGACAGGAGTCCAGGAGGCTTCAGGACCAGAGACTCAGGGTCAGACGTGCATTTTATTTATGCATGTATTTTAATCATTAAGAAAAATCTTTTTAATTAAAAAAACATTTTTTTTTTTGGCTGTGTTGGGTCTGTTGATGCACGCGGGCTTTCTCTAGTTGCAGTGAATGGGGGCTACTCTTTGTTGCGGTGCATGGGCTTCTCATTGTGGTGGCTTCTCTTGTTGCGGAGCATGGTCTCTAGGCACGTAGGCTTCAGTAGTGGTGGTGTGTTGGCTCAGTAGTTATGGCTCACGGGTTGTAGAGCGCAGGCTCAGTAGTTGTGGTGCGTGGGCTTAGTTGCGCTGCAGAGATGTGCATTTGAGAGCCGTCACTCAGGCAGTGTTGGGGGCAGACTAGGGAGTGGAGACTAGAAGCAGGGGGTCAGTGAGGGACAGTTGTAAGTCCAGGAAAGAGGTGGTGTGGCCTGAACCAAGGCTGGAGCCCATGGAGAAGCAGAGCTGCGGTGGAGTCAGCAGGTAGAGCAGGGGGGCGGTGAGCATGTGGGGGTGCCCCCCAGGCTCCTGGTCTGCACGTGGGGTGCTCAGGAGGAAGAGGGTTGGAGAAGAGAGGGAAAGAGGTGATGAGACGCCCACTCTGTGTTCCACACCCCACCAAGACATCCCTGTCGAGGCTACAGTGACCTCCCAGTTGCTAAATCCCGGGGTCATTTCTGTCCTAGTGGAGGTTCAGCTCATTCGGCCACCTGATTTCTGAGGCCCTCCCTGCCCTGGTTTTGGTGCCACCCTGACCTCTGCGGGCTCCTCCTGGGGGGCTGACTTCAAGGTGGCAGCATCCCAGCTCCGGCCCCGGAGGGCGCCCTTCCCAGGACGCACGCTCCTGGTCCCGCAGCCCCGCCGGCCGGCGTCTGCGTCCTCATCCGCGCCCTCAGGGCCAGGCCCGGCGGCCCCGCCGCCTCTCCGTCCCGGCCCTCCGTCGTCCCCACGTGGCGTCTCACACGGGCCGTGTCCGGCGCGGGTTCTCAGTGTCCACGTCCAGACCTGCTCCCCTCGCCACCTTCCTGTGTCAGTTAGCAACACGGCTGTCCGGACAGCGGGTCCGACCTTGGTTCCCCTCTTCCGCTCACCGCGCGCCGCTGCCCCTCTCAGCCGCGTGCGAGTCGTAAATACTTCTTTTAAGGTAGATCCAGCCTGGAGATCGTCACAGTAAGGGACGTGGGGAAGACAGATATTATATCGCTTATAAAAAGTAGTTCAGATGAACTTATCCACGAAACAGAAACAGACTCACAGACGCAGAAAACAGACTCACAGTTACCCAAGTGGAAGGGTGAGGGGCGGGACACAGTGGGGTATGGGATTCACAGGTGCACACAACCGTATGCACACAGGTAAGCGGCGAGGCTTCACCGCCCAGCACAGGGCACGGTGCTCAGCATCTTGCCATAAACGACAATGGAAAGGAATTGAAACACAGAATACAGGCATATGCAGATGAATATGTGTAACCGAATCACCGTGCCGGACATCTGAAACTAACATAACGTTGTGAATCAGCTACACGTCACTGTAAAACGGGGGATGGGCAGCAGATCCAGGAGCCTCCTCACCGGTTCCCCTCTCACTGCTCTTGTCCTGCCCCCTTCATTTACAACCCGTAAGCGGAAGGGTCCCTTGCACATGTAAATTACACCTTGTTCCTCTCCGGTTTCAAGCACCCCCCTGGCTTCCCATTCCAGGCAGAATAGAACCCCATCTAACAGCCTGCTGCTTGTCGCCTCCGGGCCGCCTCCTGCTCTCTGCCCCCCACGCTTCTCTGGCCGCACAGACTGGCTCTCCGGCCCCTGCCTGCAGGCTCTTACTCCTGATATTTTACGTCGATGCGTCTTTCCTGTCGCTCCGATTTCAGTAAAAATGTCCCCTCCTCCAAAGGCCTTCCCCCACCACCCATTCAAAAGTTGTTTCCACCCCTCTGCTGGGTTATTTTATTATCTTTTGAAATGCTCTGCAAAGTACTTATCCTGGTCTCTTCCTTTTGTCTGTTTTCTGTTTCCTGCTGGGATGTAAACTTTGTCTCCTCCGTCTTGTTTGCGTCAGGTCACGGGCTCTCGGTACAGGTGTGTTTGGAACTCGGCGTTCAGTGGGGGTGGCCCTGCTGAGCTGCTCTTGGGACTTGCTGATGCTCAGAGTTTGGGCCTGAGAGAGAGGTTTTACCCTTCGTTGCTGTTCCTTGGAAAGTGGGTGTGAATAAGCTGTATGTGATGTAAGTGACCTCCAGGGAGATTCAGAGAATGCGTGCACCATTAAGAGCCCACTTCGGCCGTTAAGCTCTTCTGACAGGAGGGTGTCTGGGCGATGCACAGGGAGCCTTGGCAGCATCCGGCCAACGTCGTGCACTAGAAATTTTTAAATCGCGGAACTTCTGACAAATAATAGTGCAAACGTTGCATTCACTTGAGCCCTTCCGGTACCTGAATCTTGAGTGGATGCCCTCTGGGGAACAGACTCCTTGAGAGAAGACTGCGATCCTCTTTCGTTCTCTCCCACGGAGGCCCGCCGGCACATGTGTGAGCAAATACTTCCGCTCGGCCTCTTCCTTCTGCGTCCACCAGAGGGTGAGAGTTGCCTTCTAGACAGCTCCCAGCAGGGAGCCTGGAGCCCCACCCTCTTGCCTGGGCAGAAGCCACCTCCCTGGCTCTAGGCCCACTCCTTGCCAGGCTCTGAGTAAATAATAACAGCCCACACTGCCGTGATGCTTATCGTGCTTAGAGAACTGGTCTCAGTGCTTTACATAGATTAACTCACTTAATCCCAACAGCCAGCCCTGGAGGTAGTGTGCTCATTTCCGAGAGGAGGAAAACGGCCCAGAGAGGTTGAGCAGCTTGTTCGCGGCCACAGGGTCTGTTGGTGGCAGAGCCAGGAGTCAGTGCTGTGCTGCTGCTTACTTGGCCTAACGGCTGCCACCAAGCAAGCGCTTGATACATGTGTTTGTAAATTGTTATCAACACAAATTTTTATAACAGCCTGAGGTAGATACTGTTACTACTTCTATTATTTATTAATAGCGAATCATTGTATTATTATTTTCAAATGAGCCACAGAGAAGGTTAACTCACTCGCCCGAGATCCCATAGCTAGAACATCACAAACAGGTTTCAGACGGAGCCTGCCTGATTCTGGGACCTGAGCTTTTGTAGAGGGGACATGCTTTTTACGCCACCATTCCACGCCTGCTACGGTAGCGAATTTTCTTCCTTTTTCTTGTGAGCATGTCCCGGCGGGCATGTTGTGGTGATATCGGCACCCCGCTGCCGTGTGCCTTGATGCGCGCCCTGTCTGGACGGCCATCTGGAGTGGGCAAGAGAGCGGGCCGCTGCTCACCTTCCCGGCATCCCCTCCTGAGCACCGGCCGAAGGAGAGATTTTCCAGGAGATGCGGCTGGGGACAGGCTGAGCCCGAGGGGCCCGGGGCATGGGGTCAACAGCTTGCAGTATTTGAAAACTGCATTTTATCTATGGACTCAGATGTGGTCAAGCCTGGGGAATTTATAGATTCTTTCGTTGCTGTGGCCGGGGAGGCCTCTGCTGCCCCGCCTCCTCCCTCCCCCACCTAGAAAGCTGCCTTTGTCTCCTTTGCGGACTTTCCCCCCTCCAGCTGACTCTCACAGGGAGCTGTCCCCTTGATCCATCCAGGGCTGGAGCCCTTCATGATTTGGGGACCAGTACAGGCAGCTGTTCTTCTCATGTGTCCAGGGCGTTTACTAAATCTGAGCCCCGTGACACCACTTCAAAGGAGGCAAGGCAGGGATTACGAGCCCCTTCTATAGTTTAGGACACTGAGACTCAGGAGGATACGTTTTCTGCCAAGGTCATGTGGTTAGTTGGTGGAAGACATGGTCCAGAGGCAGGTTGTTCCCCCTGTGCTGTGTCTGTGGGATGACTGCCCGACTCTGAGACCCCAGCCCAGAGCCTCGAGGGTCTCGTGGAAACCCCTCTGAGGCCTGTGGGAGGAAGATCTTTTCTGAGCTAGATAGATGATAGACAGAAAGATAGATAGGTAATCTCACAAGTTTCTTCCTCCCTTAACCCTTCCCAGCTCACCCCCATGTGCTGTTGGAGGATGTGCGCTTTTGGCAGGAGCTACCCAAGTTACAAGTGCTCATACCCTCTGACCCAGCAATTCCACTTCTAGGAATTGATCCTTTATATGCTGAAACTTTGAGTGTACAGTATGATTTACTGCCATCGGTACTGATTGTAAAAGAAAGATATTGGGAATACCCTAAACGTCCATGCGCCGGGGACTGGTTACATAGACTGTGAACGTCTATACGGTGCTACCAAAAAGCCTGCTGTAGAACTATTTCTAAGGCACGTTGTTAAGTGAAAAAAAAGCAAGATGCATAAGGGAGTACAGAGTATACTACCATTAGCGGAAACGGGGGACATATGTACATGCATTTGTGTGTGCACAGAAGACTTGGAAGGACACACAAACAAGGGCTGGCTGCCCCAAGGAGAGCCGGGTGGCTGCAGGAGGAGGGTGGAGGCGGGCGCTGCAGGCTGCACCCTTTCCTACCTTTTGAATCCTGAAGGGTGTAAATACCCTGACAGTGCAAACAATAAAGATGCAAACCAAGTCTCCTGCCTGCCCTTTCCCGCACACCTTGCAGGCTAGCTGCAGTGCCATCAGGCTGCCTGGAGATGGACAGACAAGCTCGGGAGCCGCGTCCCTGCAGGAGCCCCCCTCATACCCTCCGGTTCAGGTCATCCGGGCCCGCGTGTCCTCCAGCAGCTCCTCCCAGGTCTCCTCCATCAGCTCTGACCTCGAGGTACGTGCTGTGTCTGCCGGCGGTCCTCCTTCACCTGTGCTGGCCGGTGCCTCCGTGGGGCCTGCACTGCTCTGCTGCCTCTGCCCGAGCCAGCACCGCGCCCGCTCAGTAGTGAGCAAGCGTCTGCCCGGGACTTTCCCACACTGTCCGTGCTGAGGGGGCCTCTCCGTGGTCAAGTGAGTCAGGGAAACGCTGCACACTGAGTCACTGGGTACAGTCAAGTCTTACAGAAGCAAATGCTGACCAACGAAGTGTCTCAATGTTTCCCAAACCCACTTGACCATGAAAGCCTTTCTTCCCTGCAAGGAGCACCGGCTGCTCCCTGGGGTACTGTCGGGGTCGTACACGGGCACGGGGGCCCTCGGTGGGCTTCGTGCCTGGCACTTTCATAAGCGTTGCCTCGTTTTGAATTTTTCGATCGGCGAACAAAACACATCACATTTTGGACACCGGAAATGGGTCTGTCAGGACTGCGGTCCTGTCACTCTCGGCCCCACAGCTGTGGCCCCCGTCAGAAGGAAGTTTCCCTTTGTGTGTGGCCAGTGAGAACCAGGACAGGTGGTGTCAGCGGGGGGGCAGGAGCCGCCCTTTGTTCTGGGTTTGTTGGGTTCTTTTGATATTTAAATGCCCTTTGATGAACTGATGATAATAGGAAGTGCTAAGTGGGTGTGGAGGTTTTGCTCTTGGTCTTAATGGCCTTATTTGGCAAAGGAATCAATCAGCGGTCCTGAGTCAGTCTCCCAAATATGTTCAACGTGTAGCGCATCCTGAAATCTGAAGGTCTCAGAGCCCGTGACCTTCCGGGTAGAGTCCAGATCCCTTAGGGCGGGGGGTAGAGGCCTTGCACCCCTGCCCCAGCCTCGTGCCTGTCCTCTGCCCTTACCTACATGTCCTCCTTGGCCGTGGACTGTTCCCTCGTCCCCGTCCCCGGGACCCTGGGCCTTTCTTCCTGGGATTTTCTCAGGCCCAGTTTCCGTGTGTCAGAATCCTGCCCAGATGCCACCTGCTGTGTGAACGTACCTGCTCCCCACATACACACCAGAGAGTAAAGGCTCCTTCCCTTGGGTGACCAGGGCTCTTCTGCCCCTTGTTTGTTGCCGTGTCACCTGGAGGGTTACAGGGACCTGTCTCCCCCACCAGGCTGTGCACAAATTTCAGGTCTAGGAGCCTGGGCTGCCCTCTTTATGTCTCCATCCTGGAACAAACACAGCGGGTCATTCAGAGCTGGGTTTTGAGGAAGAAATTCTGCTCCAGACGGAGGACCTTTTGGGGTCCGTGTATCCCCGAGTCCTTCGTTTGGTGCTGTTTCTTGGATCTGGTCTCAGAATGTGTAGGACAGCCCAAGGCGCATGGCTTGGCAGTCTGGGCGGAGCCTAAGGCTAAAGGGAGCGGGAGCCTGACAGCAGAGTGTGCCCAGTGAGGGCAAGGACAGTTGAGTTGGTGAGATGGGCGAGGGGGCGCTGGGGAGGGTGGAAGCGACACTCGCTCTGTGGAAACCCTCAGCTGAGGTGAGGACTGGACAGTGCCCTTGAAAGCTCGGAAGTTGGTCTTGTGGCTGTTTTGGGCCGTTTCTGTTCTGCAGCCCTTCTCTCCCTTCCCTCTATTCGCGCTCTCTCTTTTTAGACATTTATTTGTTTGACTGTGTAAATCCCAGGGGCACACTCATCAGTGAGATGAATGGAAATGAATGCTTTTGCCCTTGTTAAACAAGGAGGATGTTTGTAGATGCTCAGCTGCCCCGCCCACCCCACCCACCCCCTCCAGAACCCTCAGCGCCGTCCCCCGACTTCATTCCCTGACTTCATTCCCTAACACACACGTACGCTGCACACGGCAAAGCTCTGAGTCCTGAATGGAAATAACGTAGAATCTCAGTAAACATAGACACGGATAAAGTGTGAGCGGGGGACAGGGTAGCTTGTCAGGGATGTGGCCCATCGGGCCTTCTGGTAATCTGTATGTCCTCTTCTTAAAAGTAATACATGTTTGATTGTTCTTTAAATACGGAGCCTTCCTTGCATCCTTGGAATAAATCCCACTTTGTCATGGTGTTTAAAAAAAAAAAAAAGTAATACATGTTTATTGTAGAAATTTTGGAAGATGTAAAGAAGAAAATTAAAATTAAGCCACAAGCCTATCAACCAGCAGCTGCCTCGGGGTGCTGGGATTAGGTGGACTCCCTGGTTTCTCAGAGCAATATTCCTTAAAAGTTCTGGTTCCTGGGTGGCTGGAGGCGAGCAAGGGGTGTCTTTTAGCCGATGAGTGTGACAGAGCATTTCACCCACCTGTCTGGTCACTCATTCAGCAAACATGTCCTGGGGGGTGGGGGGAGGATTTCAAAGAAAAATGCATGAGGACACATGGGCTGGTCTCCATCTCAGGTGGCCTCAGCCCGTAGTGGCTTGAAGCAGGGTTTCAGCTCCCAGTGGGTGACTGAGGTCGGGTCGTGGCAGTGAGAGCTCTGAATCCTAGTCACTAGACCAGTGGTCGGTGACAAGGCCCTGGCCCTGCAGCTTTGCAGAAGAGAATTCCCACAAAGATGGAGAGTAGTGAAACAAGTACAGTATTTATTAGGAAAAAAAAGAAAAGGAGCAGAATGCGTGTGGATAGACACAGGGGCGGGCTCAGAGAGAGCGTCATGCCCTTGTGGCAGTTTGAATCACTTATATGGGGCATTTCTTCCATGTTTCCTTTGACCAGTCATTTTGAGTTGCCTGGTTCAGAGTCCGTATTTGGTGTATCTCAGGATTTTCCCACGTGTGCGGGCGCAGCTCTTAGCCAAGATGGATTCCACCAAAGAGGCCTATGGGTAGGTTTGGCCACTTGGCATCACTCCCCTTTTGACCTCCAAGGAGGCTTTCTGCACATGTGTGGTCGGGGGAGTTCTGCTGACTTGGAGAATGAGGACTGTGCTGTCTCTTACCTCCTGTCTGGGCAGGGCCCAGCCTCCTCTCCCAGGTGCCCTGTTATTCCTGTCTCAGAGTATCGGTCCACAGGGAATGCGCTCAGATCGTTTGCCCTGGGGGCCCATCTGTCTCCTGCCTCAGTCTGACCCACCTCAAGGGGTGGGAGGTGCTGGACGGACTGGTCACAGTCTGATCGTGACCTTGCTCCTCCAGACCACACCCCCAAGGGACTGAAGCCTGTGGACGGATGCCGGGCCCCAGATCTCGTCATTTCCTGTGGTCTGCTTCTCCTCTTGCTCTCAGGATTACACAGTTCAGATATTTCATCACACTGGCCTGAGACACCCAGGGCATCTGTCTACTCTCTGGCTGCAGTGGGCTTCCGTGTCCCCGCCCACCTCGCGTTGTCTGTGTCTTCTGCCAACAAGCTGGGCCTCTGCTTGACCCTCGGTCCATAAGTGAAGGCTTGGGCGCCGCCGCTGTGGAGGCCCGGGAACCACTCTCAGGGTGGTTTTGTGTCCATGTCCTTGGGGCACATTCTGACAGGTCTGAAGCCCTCTTCTTGCTGTGCTGGGGGAGGGGGAGAGAAGAGCGGTCCCTCAACACGACCTACACTCCATGCACGGTGCTCAGCTCACGGAGCGTTGTAACACCCGCTGCTCGCGGGACCGCGCGTGCGTCCTGAGCCAGGTGTGCTGTGCTCTCTACATGACAAGCACTGGTTGTTATAATCCTGCTGACGGCCCTGAGGCAAGGACCTTTAAATATTCCTGTCTCCCAGAAGAGAAGACTGGGGTTCAGTGAGTGCAAAGTAGCCTTAAACTTAAGGTTTACGTTTAAGGCAGCTGCTGGTGGATTAAACGTAGGCTGTTGGTTACTAAGGTTACGTAAACGTCGTCATCGATGATGGAGAAAACGTCGTCGTTATAATTGGCAGACCCGGGGATCCGAGCCCAGCTCTGTCTGGCTCTGAAACCCTGTTGTTACCCTCCATGCCCCCACTGCCTCAGCAGGAGCCACCCAGGGCGGTAGGCAGGACCGGGTTTGTTATCTGTCATTCCCATTTCAGAGATGAGAAAGTTCTCTCCGCAGGACTCTCTCCACATGCCTGGGCTCTGCCTGTGTTCTCGGGCAGGGCCCTGTCTAATAGACAGGATGAAGCACTGGGATTTACAAGGAATTCCAGGGATGCAGAACACCCATGAGAAGAGGTAGGCAGAGACAGCTAAGGCGTGGGAGCTCGCGCGGAGGGAGAATTGGATCATTTCCGCCTTTCCTCAAGTGTCCACTGGATGGACGGGTCAGGGCACCAGACAGGTGGTGATGGAGCTTGAATGTGACCTCTGCCCCTCAAGAGAGGCCGTGTGCGCGGGCTGTGCGGATTTCTGGACATCTCCACGAGACAAGGCACAGTCCGCGGAGATCGCGCGCCCTCCCGCTCGCTCACTCAGCCGTCCGACACGAGGCAGCCCCGCTCCTGGCACAGCCGTCGGAGGGCGTCCTGAACACATGTGGAGGAAGGGTCCCTGACCCGTGGTCTGTAGCTGGGGGACCGGGGCCAGAGGGAGCAGGGCTCCCCGGAGCGGCCTCCTCACAAGTCGGGGCAGCCAGCACCTGCCTTAGGAGTGCAGGGTTGAACGCCCACAGTGTTGAGGCTGCTCCTGTGCCTTTTAAAGGCTTTCTTCCCCTGGCCTCTGGGATGCAAGAAAAGGTTGAGTCCAGCTTTATGACGAAGGAGCACTGAGTCGTTTTTTTCCTTCTGTGTTTCCTGGCAAAGCCATTGACCTAGTGTCAGAAGTTTTGTAGGAATTCTGCAAGGAAGCTGTTTCTGTCAATGCAAGAAAGTCTGCACGTTGAGAATGACTGTGCCTGGAGCTGGTGCCGTTGTGTGTGTGTGTATGTGTGTGTACAGAGCCAGACACCAGATAGCTGTCTGAAGACGCTTGAGTCCCAGGTCCCTGTGTCCTGCTAGTTCGCTGCCTAAGGCTCTTAACAACCAGCACTGCTTGTTCCCTCTCCCAACCCTGCTTCCAGCACCAGCAGACCAGGGCAGAGTCCCTTGGACGTTTGTCATTCTTAAAGCCAAATCATTCTTTTAAGGAGAAAACAATTCATTAGTTAGTAAAAAGGATAGACACACACACACACACACACACACACACAGAAACTCTAAAAATGCTAATTTTAGAAGAAAATGCATATACATATGAAGAAAGAGACCAGAACTTTCTAACAAGTCCCAAAGGCCAGAAATCAGGACGTGGCATGTGCCCTGCACAGATGTGTGCTCCTGTGTGCCCTGTAGCTGTGACAGACAGTACATCCGGAAATGTGTAGACAGTCAGCTGGTGAGGAAAGACTCTGCACTGGACCCCCCCAGCCCCCACCCAGGGCAGCGGGGCTGAGCAGGGGGGAGAGCGCTGACCAGGGCTCCAGGCTCTCCCTGACCTGCCAGGCAGCCTTGGTTCCGCACTGGACTTCTTGGGTTTTGGTTTCTCCCTCTGTAAATGGCAGTCAGGAGACCTGCCCTACTTACATTACAGAGTGGTTATGAGGACCGAATGGGGTGCTGCCGGGGCCCTGCAAGCCTGCTGATGGTGCTCGATGCAGCGCAGTGGACAGTGGGGTGCAGGTGGGCTCGGACACCCACGCCGGCCCTGGGAGCACTTGAAGCAGGCGACGCCGTTCGTTTTTCTGGGCTTGCTCTGTAAGTGGAGATGATGAGCTCAGGGAGCTGGTGAGGCTTCCAGCAGAGCACTGTTCCCACACGTGCTCAGCTGTGAACTGGGCCATCGTTCAGGTCCCATTTAGCAAGTGACCCTGAGTGGGAAAGTGTATTGTTGGGGGAGGTAGGCGGAGGTTATTGCCCTGAGTCGGTTCTTAGAAATGGAAAGGCTTTCATCAGGACACAGCAGGGTCATCCACCAGCAAAATGGGCTGCTGCGTCTCCCTGGGTGCCACTCAGAAGACCTCCTCTGGCCTCTGCGGTCTCTAGAAGCATTTCCGGCTGAAACCCAGGGAAGAGCCGGATTACTTCTGCCTGGACCAGCACAGGTGCTCCTGACTGAGCTCCTGCCTCCGTCTCCTCTCCTCTCGTCACTGTCCTACCCAAGATCTTCCTCACACTCGAGCAGCCCCAGGGCCCCCTGCTCTGAAGCCCTCTGTGGCTCCTTACTGCTTACAGCGTATGTCCAGACCCCTTAGCCTGACCTCCAGGACATTTCTCTGTCTTGTCCTGGGCCACCTCTCTAGGTTTCACTCTATACATCCAGCCAGCTTTCCCTTCTCTGGGTTCCTTTCCCTCCTTCCCGTGCCCCTCAAGTCCCTGGCTAAATCTTGCTTCCTCCAGGAAGCCTTCCCTGCATTCCTGAGTAGGGTTGCTAGATTTAACAGTCAAAAAGTACAGGAGGGCCAGTGAATTTGAATTTCAGATAAACACCTATAGTAAACCATTATTTGTTATCCAAAATTCAGATTTCACTGGGTATCCTGTGTTTGGATTTTGTTTGCTTTTAATATTTGTTTATTTGTTTGCACTGGTGTTAGTTTTGGCAGGCGGGCTCCTTAGCTGCGGCATGTGAACTCTCAGTTGCAGCATGCATGTGGGATCTAGTTCCCTGACCAGGGATGGAACCCGGGCCCCCTGCATTGGGAGCGTGGCGTCTCTTCCACCGCACCACCAGGGAAGTCCTTTGGGTATCCTGTGTTTTATCTGCAACCCTGCTCCTGAATCAAACTTAATCGTGCCCATTTCCGGCCCATCCCTGGGCCACCTCTTTGGTTTTGAGCAGCATATGCATAGCAAAATTTCTTCCAAAAAAAAAGTCCGAGCATACGATGTTATGTGTCAATCATATCTCATGTTTTCATGGGAAAGAATAATAAAAAAGAAATCAGGAACAGGAGCCAGGTGGCCAAGGCCCCCACTGGTGGTCCTGGGGTTTGCCTGATTGCAGTGTCTGTACCTCCTCCCGGTGAGCAGAGTTCGGAGGTGCTCGCTGCCGACCCCTGCTCCTCACCCTCGTCACGCACGTGGCTTCTCACCTCGGCCCTTCGTCCCAACCGTGGGATGTCCCTGCGGTGAAACCGTCGTCTTCGTAAAGGAAAGCGGCCCAGTGGCGGTCAGAACGTCTCTCACTGATGCGGTTCACCGCGGGCCTTGCGTACAGCACTGCTCGGTCTGCGATCCGTGTTCCCATCTCACGTCCCGCTTTCCTCACGACAGCCGGGAAGGAAGAGCTGCGTGGGGAGTTTGGGCTGGTAGAGAGGAGGAAAGAAAGTATGAGAGGTGAAACCATGCTCGATCCAGAGTGAGTGCTATAAAACTGCTTAGTTAACCAAAGAAATAGAAAGGATGAGATTTTGAAGCATACGGTGTCAAGGTTTAAAAGCCTGTAAGGTGCCAGGAATATCAAAAACGAAATCTACTTGATGAAATCTAAGATGGAAATGTAGCTGGTGTGTATCTGGCCAGTCTGGAAACTTCATGGTCAGAAAAAACGAAACCTTTGTAATGGGTCCTGAGTCCTGCACCATTTCACCTCCGCAGTCGTGGGGGAGTCACTTCTCCCCAGATGTAAGAGGAAGGTGCCGGAGCCTGCCGGCAGAATCGATCAGGTCCTTAGGCAAACACGATGCGGCTAAGAAAGAAAGACAGACAGACACACAAAAGGTGGGGTCGAGAGGGTCAGAAGCTCATAGGCAACTGACAAACGTCTTTATTTTACAGTGGCTTTTTATACAGATTAAAGCAGAGGAGTCATTGACAGCAAGGCTGACAGAAAAATGATTCTTTCTTTAGAGAACAATGTGTTTTTCCCATAACCATCTACCGTAGCGAGCATAAGACCTCCTGTTGATTGTTTCTAGGTGTACTAGCGAGATCACAGACCTGTGGGCGCACATCGTGCAGCCCAGGGGATCACATGCTCTTTGTTTAAGCACTTACTCAAAGGTCAGGGGTGGCGGGACAGAGAGCTATGCTTGCCTAGGCAAGCCCTTACAGTAAGGCAGCTCCCAGGGCTATGTCCTGGAGACCAAGGCCCTTGTTGGGGGCAACTACGGAAACCAGGACCCCTGTTCAGGGCAGCTCCCCGCAGGAAGGAACTGGACAAATGGTCTCTGAGGGCCCATCCAGCTCCCAAGCCTGGAAAGTGACCCTGTTTCCTCAGTGGCTGAGACGCAGCTCAGGGCCTTCAAGAACAAGGAGAGGGCTTCCCTGGTGGCGCAGTGGTTAAGAATCCCTGCCAATGTAGGCAACACAGGTTCGATCCCTGGGCCAGGAAGATCCCACATGCCTCGGAGCAAACTAAGCCTGTGCGCCACAACTACTGAGCCTGTGCTGCTGCAACTACTGAAGCCCACGCGCCTAGAGCCTGTGCTCTGCAGCAAGAGAAGCCACTGCACTGAGAAGCCTGCGCACCGCAATGAAGAGTAGCCCCGGCTGTCCGAAAACTAGAGAAAGCCCGTGTGCAGCAATGAAGACCCAACACAGCCAATAAGTAAATAAATAGACTCAACTGGGCCTTCCATTTAAAAAAAAAGAACACAGGAGAAGTTACCACATGCCCTGCGGACAGGGGGCTACAGGATGCTTCTTGGTTTCAGAAGCATGAAAAAATGTGCTTTTAGAAATGAGGTGAATTGAAGTCCTACATGCTGTGGTTCTTGGAGGTGATGGAATTGTGGTCCTAAAGACAATTTAAGGATATGTGGAAATGTTCATTATATGTTAAGAGAGAAAAGCCATTGCATAATTTGATTTGTGCCATGTGTGTGTGTGTGTGTGTGTGTGTATTTCAGAGAGTATTCCATAACTGTTCATAGAGGCTCTCTTTTAGGAATAGAATTATGGACAATCTTTATTTTGGTTTTTGAAAAAGTTTCTATACAAGAATGAACAAATTTTGGTCTTGAAATAAACAAGTGTTTATTTTTACTTTTTTGTGGGGAGTGGAGAGACCTCAGTTACAAAGGTTTAGGTTAATTGTATTCCTTAGCATATTATCGTTGGTTTAGAAAGTAACTTAAAAAAGAAATCCTGGCTACTACTTCCACTAAAGGGTACGCTTCTGAAATTTTAGATTGCCTGTGATACTGAAGATTTTGAAAAGGAGGTTTCAAGATTTCATTTCAAATTCATTTGGAGGACTCTTAAGCTTCTTTGTTTCTTTGCTTGTCTTTAAGTACACTTTTTCTTTTGGAATAATTTTAGATATACAGAAAAGTGCGAAGGTAGGACAGAGTGTTCCTGTATACCTTCACTCAGTTCCCCCTAATGTTAGCATCTTGCACCGCCATACTGCATTTGTCAACAGTGAGAAAGTAACATCAGTACACTGCTATTAACTAAAGTACAGGCTTTATTTGAATTTCACCAATTTTTCCATTAATTTTTTTTTTTTTTTTTTTGGCTTCGTTGGGTCTTCATTGCTGCGCAGGGGCTTTCTCTAGCTGTGGCAAGTAGGAACGACTCTTCGTTGTGGAGCATGGGCTTCTCCTGTTGTGGAGCACGGGCTCTAGGTGCCCGGGCTCAGTAGTTGTGGCTCGTGGGTCCTAGAGCACAGGCTCAGTAGTTGTGGCGCACGGGCTTAGTTGCTCCACAGCATGTGGCATCTTCCTGGACCAGGGATCGAACCACATTGGCAGGCGGATTCTTTTTTTTTTTTTAATCTTTATTGGAGTATAATTGCTTTACAGTATTGTGTCAGTTTCTGCTGTACAACAAAGTGAAAGAGCCACATGTATACGTATATCCCCATATCCCCTCCCTCTTGAGCCTCCCTCCCAACCTCCCTATCCCACCCCTTTAGGTCTTCACAAAGCATCAAGCTGGTCTCCCTGTGCTCTGCAGTAGCTTCCCACTAGCCATCTGTTTTACATTTGTGTATATTGTGGATGCTACTCTCTCACTACGTCCCAGCTTCCCC
This sequence comes from Hippopotamus amphibius kiboko, assembly GCF_030028045.1. Taxonomy (NCBI): domain Eukaryota; kingdom Metazoa; phylum Chordata; class Mammalia; order Artiodactyla; family Hippopotamidae; genus Hippopotamus; species Hippopotamus amphibius. The sequence continues at coordinate 168,429,430 of NC_080191.1, read as the reverse complement.
TCCCCGTGGTGTCCTCAAGTCTGTTCTCTACGTCTGCATCTCTGTTCCTACCCTGCCACTAGGTTCATCAGTATCATTTTTCCAGATTCTGTAAATATGTGTTAGCATATGATATTTGTTTTTCTCTTTCTGGCTTACTTCAGTCTGTATGACAGACTCTAGGTCCATCCACCTCACTACGAATAGCTCAATTTCATCCCTTTTTATGGCTGAGTAGTATTCCATTGTATATATGTACCACATCTTCTTTATCCATTCATCTGTTGATGGACATTTAGGTTGCTTCCATGTCCTGGCTATTGTAAATAGTGCTACAGTGAACATTATGGTACATGTTTCTTTTTGGATTATGGTTTTCTCTGGGTATATGCCCAGGAGTGGGATTACTGGATCATATGGTAGTTCTGTTTTTAGTTTTTTAAGGAACCTCCATACTGTTTTCCATAGTGGCTGTATCAATTTACATTCCTACCAACAGTGCAGGAGAGTTCCCTTTTCTGTGTACCCTCTCCAGCATTTATTGTTTCTAGATTTTTTGATGATGGCCGTTCTGACCAGTGTGAGGTGATACCTCACTGTGGTTTTGATTTGCATTTCTCTAATAATTAGTGATGTTGGATTGGGTTGTTTGCTTTTTTGATATTGAGCTGCATGAGCTGCTTTGTGTACTTTGGAGGTTAATCCTTTGTCCGTTGCTTCATTTACAAATATTTTCTCCCATTCTGAGGATTGTTTTTTTTGTCTTGTTTATGGTTTCCTTTAAGTTTCATTAGGTCCCATTTGTTTATTTTTGTTTTTATTTCCATTATTCTGGGAGGTGGGTCAAAAAGGATCTTGCTTTGGTTTACGTCGTAGAGTGTTCTGGTAGGCGGATTCTTAACCACGCTTCCACCAGGGAAGTCCCTGCTGTTCTTTTTATTAGCATTTTCTCTTTCATCCCTTTTTATTTCCGTTACATTTGCAGAAGTTGTGTAACTTTTTCAACCCCTGTGCTGTCATCAACATTTCCGTCATTTGCAGTGTTGTGTGGAACCATCATTTTGAGTAATTCTGTGTGTCCCCCAATTAATCTTTTTTTTTTCAGTTTATGTTCCCCCAGCAGGGTGTCGTTAAAGGATGCATGCTATGGAATTATCACAGTTCTGTTAGGTATTAAAGGCATCGTGCTTGGGAATTTTTTTAAGTCCTTGCCTATGAGATGCATACTGAAGCATTTACAGATGAAACTATTTACTTTAAAATACTTCAGCAAATAAAAAATTGGGGGGAGCTAGAGCAAATGAAAGAGGATATGTGCATGGTGTTTATTAGATTATTCTTTTGCTTATGGTTGAAAATCTTATAATTAAAAAGTTGTTCAAAAGAAAAAGCCATGGTACAGCTGAAGTCAGTGGTGACAAGTTTTCTAGGTCCATTCTGTACTCCCGAGGAAAGGGGGAAGGAGTTCATAGGTACCTGGCTGGAAGCATGTGACCTGGAGAGGGTGGGTGGGAGGGAGGGGAGAGGGAGGAACTGGGGAGACTATTGTCAGGTTTCATTTCTGTCACCCCCACCCCCATATCCTGCCCTCCCTCCTGCAGCAGTCACCACATCCTGCCCAGCAGGGGGGCAGGGAACTCGTGTGGGGGGCGCTGACCAAGGACCCAGCTTTGGTGCCCCTTCCCTGCCCTCCTCAGTTTCAAGATGCGGCCTCTGCCCTTTGCCCCCGGTCTGCCAGGCGCGCTGGCACTGACCTTGGGGCACAGCCTGGGACATCTCTCTGCCTGACTCTACCCCTACCTCCAGCTCTGACTCAGAGCGGGACGTGTGCAGGCCCCAGAGCAGAGCCCCATCTCTGGGCTAGCACAGTTATCAGCAGACAAGTAGAGGTGTTCAATAAAGTTTTTGTAATCTTAACTCAGATACAGCCCCACACATGCATGCACACACAGATTCCCAAAACAGACTTGCTGAGTGCATGCCACGCAGCCTTGCCAGGCCCTAAGACTCAACGTTGAGTTAAACTGCAGCCCTCAAGGAGCTCAGAAAGAGCAAAGAAAGCAAACAAACAGACGTTGTTCGAAATGGAGATTTAAAGGAATTGAATAGTTGGGGGCTTTGTTTTAATGTGACAATAATGCCAAATCCTGCGTACTGCTCAGGTTAGCAGCTATTCAGTGTAACCGACACACACAGAGCACTATAGCAGACATTTGCAGGTTCATAGCTTACACACACACACACACACACACACACACACACGTGTCCCGGGCGCGGCAGGAGGTGCTGGAGGAAGGAGAGCAGACAGCGATGCCACCCTTTAAGAACCTGAGTCAGACATACTTGAGGCTTGAGGTGGAATCAACCGTTCATTAGAGGCTGATTAAAAAATGAACCTTTTCAAGGTGAGGATTTTATTTGCATCTCTTTCTTAGCTTTATGGGTTTGAGTTGACTCATCTCAGCCATGTGGTTAATAAATGGAATCTTTTTTATGATGATGATTATGATGCCTAATAATTTCTAATAGTAGTAATTTAAAAATCTGCATAGATGATAATTTTTTCGAGGACCTATAGCCCTTCATAGTTATCACAGTTATCCTACTGAGCATTTAACTAAAGTGTAGCCGCGAGTAGCTGCTGCCTTTCTGCTTGCTGAAGTCAGCTATTCCTTTGCCTCTAGACCAGCGGAGGGCCTGCCTCCTGGCTCACTGAGCAGACGGGCTGGCGCTGATCTCTGTTCTGCTCTGTGATGGTGGCAGAATCTAGTCAACACTTTTATCCCCCTCTCTCTTTTTATTCTGCAGCAGAAGTATTGGGAGGCCCTGAACTCGGAGCAGGTATGGACAGTCGTGCTGTCTCTTTATTCCAGAAGGGACTTCCTGCAGCTTGATTGTGGTTCCTGTTTTTGTGAGGTCCCCTTGGATGGCTGGGCCCACGCCACATTCCTCTAAGAAAAAAAAGAATGTGGAAATGAGAGGAGAGTCTGAATGTCGAGGTTTTTTTACAGGCTCTCAGTTCAGAGTTCTTTCTGCTTTGTCCAAACCATCTAGTAGGGACTCAGGGAAGATGCATAACCCAGAGAGGAAAAGTGCTTGGAACAAAAGTCTCTGGACGAGAGGAAGCCCAGCAGGTCACTAACGGGAGTGGTGCCGGGAGTGGCCGCGGGAGCTGAGACCCGCATTCCCCTGTTTTGTCACTGTGGGGCCTTGGGCAGCTGGCTGCGGTCTCCATGCCATTCTGGCCTCCAAGTGACAAATAAGCACATGATTCATGACAGCCACCTGTGCCTGTCACCTCCCAGGATTTTTTTTCTTATAAAAGACTAGATTATCTTTTGCTCAAATTCTCTGAATGCCTGGATTCCAGCGATGTTTTTAATACTTAAAATGACTTTTTTTAAAAACACATTATTTTGGGAACTCAGAAGGAAGAGATTTAAAATGTTTTCGAAGGCTTAACCCACTTTAAAGAGTGCACCTGGTCAGAGAGGTGGGTTTCTGTTTGCTGGCAGCTGAATTGGTCAGGAGTAGCAAGGATAACTCTTAAGACGACGTTTTAGGAGCTGGAGCAGTGGTTCTGACCCATCAGGGTGGCTAAGAAACACCCTAGGAGCTTGTTCAAATGCCAAGCCCTTAGGTCCCAACCCACAGATAGGGTCTGGGGGGTTCCCCAGCATCCGTCTTTTTAATGAGCACCCTGGGCCCTCCCAGTGAGGCTGGGCCAGAACTGAGATCTAGAACATGGGTCTCCACTTGAAAACAGAATTTATGAAAAAGCACACTGTCCATTCTCAGAGAATGGAACAGGCCCCCACTTCCACTACTAGGCCACTGGGTCTCGGAGGCTGAGCGGTCGGGGAGCTCTTTTACTTGGGAGCTCTGATAACAACTGGAAAGAATTTGCTTAGGGGTGTCCGCCTATGTCCATAGCTACAAGTAGATGAGAAGTTAGCGCTAGAAGTGCCTGACACAGCCCCAGACACGTACAGGGGGCTGAGCTGCACCAGTGAAATCCACTCATTCCCTGGCCTGCAGGGTCACTGGGGATGAGGTGGTCTTTTTACCATGATGCTGTTTTTCACAACCAAGTTGTAGAACTCAATTCAGTTTTTATCAGTAAATCACTATTGAAGTGAACTCTTTCCTTCTGTTCAAAACAAAGCTACAAGTCGTGATTTATACCTAGCAGGCTGCGGGCATGAACTGTCTGTCAGTGGCTCAGGGAGCCTTGAGGACCTTGTCCTGACCCTCTAAGGACTGGACGCTTTGATTCTGCTCAGGCCTGAGTAGCTGGTGGAACACTTTTCTTGGAGTGCATGTCCAAGCCTGGCTCTATTTTCTTGCCCAAAGAGCTTGTCTGGCCCGGGCTGACACATCCTGTGTAGCCTTTGCTTGTGTTTCCTGGGTCTTTTGTTACTGTCAGGTGCAACCTGGTGACTCAGAATCTCCGGTCATAGACACTCAGGAATGAGAGATCGTCTAATCTAGTTGCTGATTCAGCCTCCCAGTTTGCACATGGAGACATCAAGGTCCAGAGGAGAGAAAGCAGTTTAGTGGCAGAGGTGGACCTGAGCCTGAGCCCCACTCGCCTGTGTGGCTGGAATCACTGAAGGTGATTCCCTGGCTCCTGGCCCACACGCAAGGCCCTCTCTCTCTCACCCGTCACGTTAGAACTCAAGCAGCTTCATCAGGGCTTGGGTGCTCACCTGTTTTTTTTTAACCTTGTACTCCTACCCCTGCACATTTCAATTTCCCAGACTTGTCTGAGTCAGAGTGATGAAACCGTCGCCGGCAGCGACCACCACTCTGCATTAGGTTTTAAGTGTTTGTTCTCGACAAGTCTGCTGACCTCAGGTTTAGAGGAAACACCATGTGGGGGGCGAGGACAGACCAGCGGCTTGCTCTGAAGGAGCTCTGTCACCTACCTGAGAGCACCAGGTGGACGCCCAGGGCCGGGTGCCCGTGCTCAGCTGCAAACCAGTGGTACAGGCAGTAGAGAGAAGGAGGGGAGGACTCAATGCGTGTCAGGGTAGGCTTCTTGGAAGAGAGGACTTTACTGGGGCCATAAAGAATGGGTTGAGTTTGCCTGGTCTTTGCCAGGAATGAGTTAGGCACAGAGATGGGAATTTTCAGGATAAAGGGAACATGACTCGGTCTCACTGGAGAAGGACTTGCTGAAGACAGGGGAAAAGGGAGTAGGAGGGGAAGTAGGGCTGCTCTGTTCAGGGTGGCTGTCCATTAATTCCTTGATATAAAGTTATACTTGCCCTGTTAGGTTCTAGAAACACAGGCCTGGTTAACTTGTCCTTACCTGTTTGTTCTCGTCTGTGCCTGGGCCACGAGAACCAGGACTGGAGCCGCTGTTGGGGAAATTGTACGAGATGGGAAGGGCCTATTCCACCAAGGTATCTTTTGTGTCTTTTCTCCACAGTGGGATCCTGAAGATGTAAACCTTGGAGGGAACAAAGACAGCATGGAGATACTCAGACCCCAGGTGCACAGGTGGTCTGTGAAGCCAGTGGACTTGACCGCGGATGAGTAAGCCTTTCTGGAGCCAGCTCAGCAGCTCAGAGCCCAAGGTCAAAGATTTGTCAGGAACTGAGCAGAGATCAACCTGCAGAAACAGCCACGGCAGGAACTTAAACTTCTGCTGAGGCCGCCCATGCAAGTGAGGAACCAGGAGCTGTCACGGAGCTTGGCTGGTCTGCACCATGGCTCAGAATGGAGCTAAGATTGGGCCCTGTGGATAGACCTGGACACACCCAGAGTTTGTTCTGAAAATTCGAAGTTCACAAACCACTCCTGCTTTGAAATATAATCTAAAATACTTTGGACCCTCTTTTCCCTTTCCCTTTGGATTCAACCATACTCTGAATATCTGCTACAAACGCGTTCACCTAACAAACATCGAATATGTTTGGGTCTCAGGAAAGCCCCGCTCTGTAAGACCTGGCTGAGCCTAGAGAGGGGTGGGCCCCCGGTTTGGGGGTCTGGGGCACAATCACAGGTTCTGACGGGACCTGGCTCCCGCCCTCCAGTCCCCTGCTTGAGTGTGCTGCTGGAAGCTGAGAGAGGACTGTGTGGTCAACCAAGTGCTTGCAAGGTCACTGGTGGTGTGAGGGCAAGCCAAGCAAACTGCTCTAGGCACCAGGACTGGCCCCAGTCTGGCAAGGTGTGTGCTGGGCGAGGGTCTGCAGGTGCGGGGAACGGTCTGCTTCAGGAGGTAATGAAAACATGCAAAGGGCCAGAGGCATGGCGGGAGGGGTTAAATCCAAGGACCGAAATCCCCTCTCAGGATTATTTTGGCGCTAAGATGGGAGGAACGCTGGCATGAATAAATGCTGAGTGAGTGCACTGAAGCCTCTCACCGTGAAGCACAGAGCCCGGTCTGAGTCTCTGCACAGCCACAGCGTTGGCCACGGGGGGATCTGGGAGAAATGCCAAGACGCCCAGCTCCGCTGCTGGCTGGCCCCGGCGGCCTGTGTGACTCAGCTGCAGCTGTGCCGTCGCTCCTGGGGGGCCACGCGAGTCCCAGCAGCATGAAAGAGGGGTGCCTCAGGGGGGCAGGCTGTTCCCACAGGTCTCCGCACAGATCTCAGTCCCCTGTGAGACCTCGGAACCAGAAGTGAGCCCCACGCCACCCTGTTTATCCAGCTGCTTGGACCCTGGTTGTCTTGTAATGCAGTTTGCTAAAGTCAGTTTTACTTTGTGATCTTAGTCACTGAAGCTGTGGACTTCGCTGGTGGCGCCGTGGTTAAGAATCTGCCTGCCAGTGCAGGGGACATGGGTTCGAGCCCTGGTCCAGGAAGATCCCCCATGCCTCAGAGCAACGAAGCCTTTGTGCCACAACTACTGAGGCCTTGTACTGCAGCTACTGAAGCCCACACACCTAGAGCCTGTGCTCAGCAACAAGAGAAGCCACTGCACTGAGAAGTCTGAGCACCACAATGAAGAGCAGCTGCCGTTCACTGCAACTAGAGAAAGCCCGTGTGCAGCAATGAAGAGCCAATGCAGCCAAAAAAAAAAATTTTTTTTTTTTCAATTAACAAATGGGGGCCTCCTAGGTGGTGCAGTGGTTGAGAATCCACTTGCCATTGCAGGGGACACAGGTTTGATCCCTGGTCCGGGAAGACCCCACATGCCGCGGAGCAACTAGGCCCGTGCGTCACAATTATTGAGCCTGTGCTTTAGAGCCTGTGAGTCACAAATATCGAGCCTGTGTGCTGCAACTACTGAAGCCCATGTGCCTAGAGCCCGTGCTCCGCAACAAGAGAAACCACGGCAGTGAGGAGCCCGCGCACCACAACGAAGAGTAGCTTCCACTCACCGCAACTAAAAAGAAAGCCCACGCACAGCAAAAAAGACCCAACACAGCCAATAAAATAAACAAATTAATTAATTAATTAAAAAACAAAAACAAAAAACAAATGGAATCCCAAATCTCTTCATCCAGAGTGAAACTTTCTTTTTATTTTTAAATAAATTTTTTTATTTATTGGATCTTCGTTGCTGCACATGGGCTTTCTCTAGTTGCGGCGAGCAGGGCCTGCTGTTCGCTGCAGCGTACAGGCTTCTCATAGCAGTGGCTCCTCTATTGTTGTGGAGCACGGGCTCTAGGCACGCAGGCTTCAGTAGTTGTGGCACTCGGGCTCAATAGTTGTGGCTCACGGGCCCTAGAGCACAGGCTCAGTAGTTGTGGCGCATGGGCTTAGTTGCTCCAAGGCATATGGGATCTTCCCGGACCAGGGATCAAACCCATGTCCCCTGCACTGGCAGGTGGATTCTTAACCACTGCCTGAACAGCGAAGTCCCCAGAGTGACCTTTAAACTGAGAATCTGGAAGCAAAGTTTGGCCTTGTTCAATGGGAATCTGCCTGTAATAGGCAAGAACCAATCTGCAAGGCTCTGGGACTCTGCAGCCTTTGTGGAGAGGTGCGAACCCAAATGCCTTCCTCCTAGTAGCAGGGTTGGAAGCCCTGGGCCTCCATTGTAGCCTCACCCCTAGCTGTTAGTCAGACTGGGAGGATAACGGGAGTTACTTGCCCTGAAGCCTCACTGGGCAGTGCAAGGGGGTTACCTACACTAGGGAGAAGCCTGGGAACCAACTGTGTAAGTATCCTCTCGTGCCCACTTATCTGGAGATGAGAGATAGTGCGATAGGTATAGTTGTGCTGCCTATTATCTGCATGGGTTGGAGCTTGTTATCTAACCTCTGTCAGCTCCTGGGGTAGACGGAGAATAATACCTATCTAGAAAGCTTGTTGTGAAGATTACGTAACATATGTGAAATGCATAACACTACATGACTCAAAGTAGCCACTGAAGAGGGTTTAGTTTCCATCCTTCCTATGATTCCTGGCCACATATGCCCTGAAAGCCAGTTGGTAACCAAAGAATCAGATCCACAGATGGAAGGGACTTCAGAGGGTTGAATCGCCTTGACAGCAACCCCAATAAGTGAGTAAAGTGATTACCCAGCCCCTGCTCAAGCTACTCAAAAAAAAAAAAAAAAAAAAAAAAAAGGACCATTTTAATCTCCCAAAGAAAGAAGTCTGTGATTTAGGGAGAGCTCTATCAATAAGATTTTGTTAAGATCCTGTCTAGATCCTGAAGAACCCATCCCCTTATCTCCCCCGTGCTTCAGTATGATGAAGAGATTTATGAGCAGTCCTCTGATGCCACTCTCACATGTGACGGTCACAGTGGAGGCTGAGCTCCTCCAGAGCAGGGAGAGGCACTGGGCCAAGAAGCATGGCTGGGCTCCACTCCTAGGTCTCATTTGGTGTGATCCCCGCCAAGTCATTTCCCTTTCTGGCCACAGTTTCCTCATCTGTAAAATGAAAGGACAGATTTCTTTCCTTTTTGTTCCCTTTTATGAATATGCCAGTGAGTTTCTGTTTCCTGCATTAGAGTGCCATCTTCATAAAACTCTCAAGAAAGAGAAATATCAAGAGATTTCAGATACACTTTAAAAATAGGTTTCATCATATACTGCACACTTCTCTCTGTTTGGATTTTACTATCCATTTAAGATAAAATTCCCCTTTTATGAAGAACCCAGGCTTTGCTCTAACAAGAAGAGATCACAGCATTTGACATTTAAAATTTTTGCAGTTTCCTTCCAGCACTGAAAAATTTAAAATACGATATGTGAATAATATCTTCCACAGAGACAGAAAAAGAATTCTGTATCAATCATTAAGAAAAAGAAGAGCAGTGTCTCCGTGTTTCAAGACTAATTTCGCCGCATTTCCAAGATTCTTTCCGCTTTTTCTATCCCTTCTTGATCATCCCCTCCACATTTCCAACCATGAGGGTATCGCTCTACTCTCTTCCACTTTTCATTGTTTTCCCTGATGTTCAAGTCATATTTTGGCAGAAGAGGCTCTGCCTTGAACAAACCCAGGCTGTGCTGTGATGGCGAGGAACATCTCTTCAAGGAGTTTACGCGCGCCTGTCTGCCATTATCCCAAAGGTCATCATCAAGTGAGAGAGACAATCTTAGCGCTCAAGGAATGCTGCTAAATCAAGTGACTTAGAGCAAATCTGATTTGCTTTTTCTTTACCCAACTCTGAAAGCCAAACAAGGCATCCAACGCCGCTGCTTTTGGACAGGACCCTTCCTTGAATAGCGCCTTAACGTCTAGGGTCTCCGCTTACCTGCCGGGGAGAACTCAGCACCGCCTCCCGACTGCACTGGAAACGCCGCACCCGCGGCAGGTGCTGGCGGCCGAGGGCCTGGCTCCCTGCTTCCCGCAGCTGTGGCTGCAGGAGGGCTGAGCCCCTAGCGGGAGTCGGGGGCGCGCGCCTCCCTCCCCCTCCCCCGGGCTCCTCCACCGCCAGCCTGGCGGGCAGTAGAGGAGGCCCCCGCTGGCGCCGTCGGAAGAGCATCCCGGCTCCTACCTGCTCCCTCTGCCCGGCAGAAGCTGCCGAAGCCCGGCGTCCCGCGGCCCCGTCCAGCCCCCGCCCGGGACTCCCAGGAGGAGAGGCCGGGCGCGGCCCCCCGAGCCCCACGCCGCGCCGGGTGCCTGTGCCGCCGCCTCCGTGCCCGGGGCTTCGGGGAGCTGCGGGGGGCGGCTCCTGCCGTGCGTCTCACGCCTCTGGTTTTGTAAGGGAATGACAGGATTGCGGTTCTCAAAGTGTTTGAGCCCGTTTCATGGTGTCCTGGGACGCCTCCTCTTCTTTGTTTTTAAACATGTTTAATATGTTTTGAAATATAGGGCAGGTACACAGTCTTTTAAAAAAGAGAATCAGATTGTAACAAAAGGCTAAGGCTTATGAAGGAAAACATTAGTGCCCTCCTCCTCCTTCCTTCCGCCCCCGAAGGTCCTGCTTCTCACGCATCCACTTTTTTTTTTTCTGGAGGCCATCAGTTTTTAAACTGTTTTGTTTGTTCTAGCAGTGTTCTTTTCTTTCTTTTTCTTAAGCTGATATGTTTTGGCTGTGCCGGGCCTTTGGTGCTACGCTGGGACTTTCAGCAGGCGCTGCTCTTCGTGCTGCTGCTTCCTGCCGTGGCTTCTCTTGCTGTGCAGCGCCGATGCAGTAGTTGTGGCGCACAGGCTTTGTTGCTCCGGGGCATGTGGCATCTTTCTGGACCAGGGATCAAACCTGTTTCCCTTGCATTGGCAGGCAGATTCTTTTGGGGGGGGAGGGGGCGTGTGGAACGCTGTGTTGGGTCTTCGTTTCTGCACACGGGCTTTCTCTAGTTGTGTCGAGCGGGGGCTACTCTTCGTGCACGGGCTTCTCAGTGCGGTGGTTTCTCTTGTGGAGCAGGGGCTCTAGGCGCCGGGCTTTAGTAGTTGTGGCTCGCGGGCTCTAGCGTGCAGACTCAGTAGTTGTGGCGCAGGGGCTTAGTTGCTCCCTGGCATGTGGGATCTTCCCGGACCAGGGATCAAACCAATGTCCCCTGCATGGGCAGGCGGATTCTTAACCACTGCGCCACCAGGGAGATCCCTAGCAGTTTTCTCCTTTAGGTTTGATATCAAACATGCTTTCTAGCTGTAAGGTTCTAAGATTATACCATTTTTTGGTTTGTTTGTTTCAGGTAGATTACCTTCAACTTCCATTAAGTACAGGCTAATGAGACAGCGCAGCTAGGACAAGGCCAGCAGAGTATCGAGAACTGTTTGTCAAAACTGTCTTCACATCCTGCGGTTGCTGTGCAATCCGTGCGAGGGCCCTTCTCCACGCGGTTATTCCTGAGCTGGTGTCCAGCTTCTGAGTCCAGACCGCACCAACTCAAATCTGCTTTCAGGGCAACCTGGCAAGTCTCATGCCTCTGCTCGGAACTTGACCTTGACCTTCATCCTTTTATCTTTCCTGCAGGTGTCCTAGTACTTGGGGCGTCTCCAATGCAAGTCTGAGAAATTGTCTAAACCCACAGCTGGAGCAAGGGCTCTCATACACTGCAACCACCACAGTCTTTCCCAAGGGCAGCCTGACCACGTGTGAGACAAGCTATCCCATAAGCCTTTCCTTCTGACCAGCAGTTGCCTTTTGGAATATGTGGGTCCTGAAGCTCTGATGTGTGTGATGTCTGTTCCGATATAGGCTCTTCGTCTTTACCCCAGTGATTTCCTGCATCTGGGCAGGGTCTGGGAATCTTTAACAAGCTCTTCACGTGAGTCTTTGAGAACACTGCCCTAAGGAAATTACTTATAAAGTGGATCTATTTGTGTGAGATGTTCTCATAAAACTATTTGCAATAGGGGGGAAAAGTGATAAGGCCCCCAAACTCCACTTGTTGGGAAAGATTAAACATTACAGTTTCATGAAGAAATGCTATTTTGACATTAAACCTAAAAGATCACAGACCCATAGACTGAGGAACAGACCTGAGTTACCTTGAAATCATCCACTTCAGCGCCTGAGTGGCTTGCTCGTTCTCACAGCATGAATTCCCAATTCTGACATGGTAAGAAAAATCTGCAGAAGACAATGCCACGTAACAAAAGTAGAACCAAGAGACTGCATGCCACTTTTAGCAATTATTTTCAAAACATTGTGCTCTGACAGTATCAGATGAGTCTTATTATGAGACTTTCCAGACGTCGTAAGGGAATTATGTTGTAGAACATAGTGGTTTCTGACTGTGGAAGCAGTTGACTACATCCCCCAATTAAAGAATATTTCCCCCAAATTCCCTTTCAAGTTTGCAGCGTAAACCTTTGGTTCCAAGAGATACCCCTTGGCTCAAGCAGCTGCTGTAGTTCCAGCTCACTGCCAATCACGTCCCCCAAGACCAAAGAAAGGTAAGTGGAGGCCAGATAGCATCACTCCCAAACCAGGGAAAATAGGCAGGAGGAAGCGCCTGAGAAAATATGACTGCCTAGTTGCTACTTAAAAGCAAGGCAGAAGAATTAAAAGGACAAAAATTTTTTTTAAAGTTCTTAGTATGAATAAGAAAAGAGGCCTATGAAAAGAATATAGAAGTAACTCTGTCACCTATGTTCATGAATGTTATGCTTTTTAACACTTGGTGCTTCATAAACTTTAAAAAATTTTTATTGGAGTACAGTTGATTTACAATGTTGTTCATTTCAGATGTACAGCAAAGTGAATCCGTTTATAGATAATATATATTCATATTCCTTTTCAGATTCTTTTCCCATGTAGGTTGTTACAGAATATTATAAACTTTTTTCAGTTAGTACCCGTATATGTCTATTATATAATCAGACAAAATGAACTGAAGCAAGTTATAAATACATAAATGCTCCTCCAGATAACATTCACAGAAATAGTAGAAGAGGGGAAATTTATAAGTAACTATACTGTGTATTGTGCATGTATTTTTATCGTGCTTTCTGTGTGTATGTGGAAGTTATATTTCTGTTGTTCTTCTCCTTATTTTATACCTTTTCCATAAAGAGTATTTCTTTTTTAGGTTAAAAACAATGTAACCCACCATAATAATTGACAGGCAAGGACCTCAGTAGTTGCTAAAAACAGGAGAAAGGTTATTGGGAATAGGATAATCACAGACTCTCAAAGTCCCACCCATCGATGAAAATTCAATTGATAATCAAGCTAAGCAGAAAGAAAAGGGGAATTTTATTTGAGCCAAACTGAGGATTATAACCCAGGAAACAGACTCTCAGAGAGCTCTGAGAACTGCTCCTGCTGTTAGAAGTGGAGGGCATAGTCATATGCATTTTCAAGACAAAGGGTCATACAGCAAATGATGTTTTACATGAAGTTCACCACGGTTGTGCAGTCGAGATGAGCACGTGCAAAGCGCCTGCAAGTCAGCACGACCCCCTCCAGGACTGGGAAAGTATGCTGTCCCCAGAAGTTACAGGACTAGTGTCGGCCGGCGGGGGAGGTACGTGGGAAGCTACATGGGATTATTGGGACGATGGAGGACATTGGGATATGCACGTTATATTAGTTAACATTATGATTTCACTTTCTTGAGAATGATGATAACATGTTTGTAGAGGAGAACGGCCTATTCTTAGGATAGACGTGCCAGCTCTTTAGGAGAGAAGCATCGTGATTTGGCAACTATGAAACGGTCAGACAAAAAAAAAGCATATATTTTTCAGGTATATGTGTCTATGCAGAGAAAGAGATAAAACGAAAGTGACAAAATAGGATCAACTGATGCATCCACGTGAATAGCGTAAGCGTGTCCATTGTATTCTTGTTGCAACTTTTCTGTAGGTTTGAAGTTTTTCAGAGTAAAATTTGAGGGAGGAGTTACAGGAGTGAACGCTGTCACTGTCGGCTTCACCGAGAGGCAGCTCTCCATCGTCCTTGCCGGCAGGGGACCCTGCAGTCCTAGGGCTTTGCGGAGGAAACAGCTGGGTTACGAGGTAGAGCGGCTTCCCCGTGCAGCTGGCTTCGGAGCCGGCTAACTGTGGGATGATGTCAGGCCACGAAGGGTGGGCAGATTCCTGTTTGTCTGGTCCTGAGGGAAAAAACAGGCCCTGTATCTCAGACATTCCTGATGAGGCGCCTGCGTGGACGTGAGTAATGGCCAGAGCCAGAGGATGCGCCCGGGCTGCGGAGCTGGACAGTGCAAAGCCGGGGGCACCGTGATGAGGAAATTCTTCCCTGAATTGCCTTTTCCTATTGAGATAAGATAGTGTGCAGTAAAGCGCCAGACCAGGAATGCTGCCACCAGCGGGAGCAGCCAGCACCGGCCCGACGCGCGGCACGTGGGTGCCTGGTGCTGTCCGGCACCTGGGGGGTCTCTCGAGGGCTCACTCTGGCCCGCCACACAGGGGGCAAAGTCCGTGACCTCAGACCCAGAAGGCCTGGGGGCAAGTCCTAATCCCACCGCTCGCCAGCTCCGAGACTGATTCTGTTACGCTTGTTCACAAAAGAAATGTCTGCTTCTCTCCTACCTGCCTTACTGATGGGTTGCAGAAACTGAAAACAAACCACGAAAGAATTTTTCAACTCCCAAAGGCCATCGAGATATCAGTTATTATCAGGACTTCCTAGGCAGGAAGCAATTCATTTTGTAGCTTTCCCCCTCTTCAGGCCCAGCTCACCTGGATGTCTTTTAGGCCCTGAGTACATTTTTATTATGAGGTTGTATGAGTAAAACCTTTCACACTTCTGAGGAGGCAGGATGGAGATGCTTTGAGATGCTCTAGTTTCTGCTGAACAGGCAGAGAGTGGCAGAGAACGTTACCCCCTTTGATTTACGTTAACTGGGAAAAAATCCCCATAGGCGAGCCATGACTCACCCCCACACCGTCCTGAGTGAGTGAGTGAGTGTCCCAGCTGAGCGAGCGGGGGACGGGTGGCCCTCAGCCAGAGTGCCGCAAGGGAGGGGAACCTGGGCCTCGACTCAGTCCAGGATTTTGGCCTTGGCATCTCAGGGGCGGTAGGGCAGAGCTGACAGAGTGCAAAGGGAGCAATGCCTTTAGCTTGCCTTCAGGAGAGGATTGAGCTAGTGGTTATATGCTACAGAGAAGGAGTTCAACGCCGTGCAAAGCAGAACTTTCCTTTGGCCCTGTCCCAGCTGCAGTGGTGGCTGGGAGTTCCCTGGTACTGAAATCATCCCACACAGCTCCATCACCCCTCCTTTAAGATGTTTTGGAAAGATGCACCACTGACCAGAGATGGATCAGATGATATTCCAGGGCTCTTCCAACCTTAAGAATCGGAGCTCTTTTTGTCCAGCAATGAATTTGCATTAAGCTATCCTCTGCTTACTGGTCATGTGACCTTGGACATGTTCCTTAGCGTTCTGACCCTTGGTTTTCTCAGATGTAAAATGAGATTATTAACACCTACCCTACTTATCCGGTTGCTAGAAGCATCAATACAGATGCAAAACGATTGCTGGTGAAACCATAAACGTTCTCCCCCCTCCCTCAGTCCTCTGCCCACAGTTCCTGGGTGACCAGGAGAGCGCCTGGACTGGCATGTCCTGCGGGTCAGGGCAGAGGTCACAAATGCTCAGGGGTCAGCGCTGACTCCGACGGCATTGGCCATCCTCTGTCCCTGCTCAGCACCTTGCCCTTTCTGGCTTCCCCAGCCCTCCATCTTTACCCTTCTCTTCTTCCTTTCCCTTATGCTCGGTCAGCTGGCACTTTCTGAGAGGGTCCCATATCTCAGACACCCTGCTGGGCTGGGGCGCATGTTAAAAATACGCAGTCCTGCCCGTGTGTCTTGCCTGGCGTGAGGCGGGAAGAGGCAGGCAGGGCTCTGAGGGCGGGTTGGGCTGGGGCTCACAGGGCACAAGCCTTTGTGGCAGTGAGGCCGGGAAGGCAGGCTGGACAGGGGGAGAGTAAGACGCTTGAACCTGTCTCTCAACAGATCACTTCCCAAGGAGAGAAGGCAAGCGGAGGGCGTGAACAAAGCGTGTGGATGTGGATCTTGCGCCCTGCAGGCTGGCTGCTCTGCTGCGGTCCTTAGCCAGCTCCTTCCCTCTGGTCAGCTCCCACAGGCAGCTTCCTTCTATGCAGGAGGATTTGGAAACTAGAAACAGTTCCTGGAAACACTGCTGTCTGGTCATTGGGGGCTGTGAAATATTACTATGAAATAAAGGCAGTAATTCTCAACCCAGACTGTGCACCAGCATCACCTGAGGTTTGTTTTTCGTTTTGTTTTAAATTCACATTTCCTGGCCCCACCCTTCATGAACTCTCGTTCAGTAAATCTGGGGACTTCCCTGGTGGCTCCATTGACAGGCGGTGGTTAAGATCTGCCTGCCAATGCGGGGAACACGGGTTCGATCCCTGGCCCGGGAAGATCCCACATGCTGTGCAGTAACTAAGCCCTGCACCACAACTACTGAGCCTGCATGCCACAACTACTGAAGCCCTCGTGCCTAGAGCCCATGCTCCGCAACAAGAGAAGCCTCTGCGATGAGAAGCCCGGGAACCACAACAAAGAGTAGCTCCTGCTTGCTGCAACTAGAGGAAGCCCGTCCGCAGCAACGAAGACCCAAGGCAGCCAAAAATAAGTAATAAATTAAAAAAAGTAAATCTGGGTCCGGACCCCTGAAATTGGTGTGATCTGTTTTCATGAAATTGGAGGTAGCAATATTGTCCCACTTTTGTTTTTCCACTTCCTCGCTAAAGACTGCACATGTTTTATGGCAGGAAGCCCAGTATCCCCTAGTCAAGATTCCTACCTAGCTGCAGTTTTCTAGGAACCCTAAAGGCTTAGAAGTTCCAA
Source organism: Hippopotamus amphibius kiboko (assembly GCF_030028045.1). NCBI lineage: Eukaryota > Metazoa > Chordata > Mammalia > Artiodactyla > Hippopotamidae > Hippopotamus > Hippopotamus amphibius. The sequence goes on along the minus strand of NC_080191.1, from coordinate 168,412,807 downwards.
AAAGCGGAGGAGCTGTGGTGGGGTTAGGTGGGATTAGTCTGGCCTCCGTTCCCATAGGGGAGAGAATGGATGGTGAGCAGTCCACTACTGATCTTCTCTGAGCCTCACTTTCCTCACCTGTGAAATGGGAATAAGAACAGTTCCCACCTCATAAGTTAGTGGTGAACTCAGAGGACAGGAAGGCACGTGGTGAGCCCTCAGGAAACAGTGGCTAATGTTATGCAGGCAGCCAGGCCTGCCTGCCAGTGGGGGTGTGGGCTCTGGAGCCAGGCTGCCTGCTTCCATCTGCCAGCTGCTCTCCATATGACCTACGTGCCTCAATTTCCTTTTCAGTACGAAAGGGGTAATAATAACTCCCTCACAAAACTGTTATTAAATAAATGAATAAGGGCTTGGCACTTAGATCGGCGCCAAACCACACCAAAGAAATATTAGCAGGTATCCTGGCTTCTGCTGTGACCTCTGGCTGCCTCGTGGTGTCACTGTTGGACATTGGTCCCACCCCCTCCTCAGCTGGTGCCCGCCGGTGCTCCCAGCAGCCTTTCAGGCCCAGCTGTGGCCCTCCAAGAGGGGACCATTGCCTCTCCCTTTGCTAACCGTGGCCAGGGGAGACGTGGGCTCCTGATATAGCAGTTCACCTACACAGCCTCCTCCCAGGACACCAGCTGGCCCTGCAGTGCTGAGTCAGGCCCAGTGCCAGCCCCAGCAGCTGGCAGAGCCGCCCACCTTCTTCCCCGCAAAGATCGACCCTGGTGTCTGAGGTTTCTGTGACCACCTTGGAGCCTAAAGCATCTGAACACATCCCTTTCCCCAGGCTACTCTTCTGAAGGAAGTTAGGGTAAGTCGTGGGGTCCCCCCGCCCCTCTTTGTTGGGAGGGCTGTCTGTCCTCTGCGGCACCAAGCGATTGGCCCTCATTAGGGAGATGCCCCAAGAGATGAGCAGGTGTCAACACATACCCTTCTGGTGGGACCACTGCCAGGGATTCTAAAGTGCCCTTTTTGCTTGTTAGAGGAGAGGAGAAACTCCACAGGTCTAATCTCTGCTTGGAAATCATACGATATGTAGTTTTTAAAAAACCCCATGCGTGATTCTGTCAACAATATGCTGCCAGGGTAAGAATCACTCAAGTAAGAAGATGGAGACCTAATGGTTAGGAAAATTCAGCTGTACCAAAGGGAGGCTGTGGGCTTCCTCCCTGGAGGCTGCCATGCCTCAGAACATTCTGACCCGGCAATACCAGAGCTAAATCCGTCCCTAGAGATCAGCTGACTCAATGATTCCCAGACTCAGGGCAGCAGGATCCCCGGGGTCTGCCCATCAGAGATTCTCGAGTCTTGTTGATTCGGGAGGTCTGGGGGTGGAGCCGTGGGGAGAAATCCCAAACCCCAGGGCGATGCCATGGAAGAGGCCCGTGGGGAGGGTGGGGGCGTAGCGGGTGGAGGGCTGCCCACAGCGTGGCGCGGAAGCAGGGGCTTATGCAAGGCAGCGGGGCTTCTCAGGGAGGCTCAGACCGGAGGGGGCTGTCCTCTGTGCAGGTCTCAAAATGAAAGCTCAAGTGGCTTGCCCAGGGCATATTTTCAGATGGAAGAAAACGTATGTCCAAAGCAGGAATCCCAGTATCAGAACCCTCCGCGGGCGCGGAGGTGCACCCCTGGGAAGGCGAGCCGGGGAGACAATTGCTGCCACTGGTGAGCGAGGAAAGCCTTGGGCTCCGATGACCTCATGGCTCTTTTCTGTCGCCGGGGACTGGACACACCCTTCCCCTCCGCCCACCTCCACCCACAGGCATATCAGACAGATGACCGCATGAGCGCAGGGGAAAAGTGTTCCCCGTCGATAACGCACGCGCTCACGTGCTGCCGGCGCTGCTGGCCTCATCTCCCAAATGTCCCATGATGTCAGCCTGAGCAAGCCTGGCTGAGGTCAGCGGGAACGCGCTCCCTGGAGACGCAGGAGTTTTTGAAAAGCTGTCTAAGGGCAAACGCGTGATTGTGCCTTGAATTTTTTGTGTGAAAACGTTAGCTCTGACATCTCAAGTCACCTTTGCCCCCTGACGCCCTGTGCCTGGTTTTGTTTTTCTGAGCAGTGCTCGTTGTGAGAAGTAAATGAATATTTCCCTATCTCTCCAGAGGCGTCAGCAAGGCGGCCTGTCCAGCCATGACGCAGGGGATTGCGGAAGCAAATGAGGCTCAAATGCTCAGAGCCTCCAGAACCCACCCCTCGGAAAGAGTCTCTCCCCTGCCCTCTGCATGCTGGCAGTGACCCCAAGGTGTCCCCTTACCCCCAAAGAACTCAGTTAGTGATAAAGAAGTCATGGGGCCAGAGCCTCCTGGTATCACCATTTCCATCAAAATGCCAGAGGGTCACCAGAAAAGTCCTTTCCCCACATCATCAAGCTCTCAGACCTCTGACCGCTCCCCAACCCTCCCCAACCCGCCACGGCCTCCTACTTGGCTAAATATTTGGGAGCTGAAACAATAGCCTTACTGAAGCAGCGGTGGGCAAGTACTGGAAAGTCGCGGGATTGTCCGAATTCGACCAATTTGTCAAAGACCGTTCTCCTCCCACTCTTCGCCTCCCCCACGATAAGACAGGGTCCCCAGAGCACGGCAGTCCTTTCCTGAGATGCAGTGTGACGGCTCCTGAGAAAAGAAACAACAGCGAGGCTCGTTCTGGCTTTTCTGGGACTAAAGGAAAGCAGGCAGGCAGGCAGGCAGGCCCCGGCAGCTCAAGGCAGCGGGGCTGGGCCTTGGTGCATCGCTCCAGGGCGTCTGCTTAGATCACAGGGGATTTGGAGAACAATGCAGGGGGGAGGGGGACGGGAACAGAGTCCTGGCTCTGGCCGCGGGGACCAAGGCTTGTCCAGGCTCTGAAGGGTTCTCTAAAATGGCAGCCCGTGGCGTCAGACTTGAACGTTTTTAAGCTGTAAACTCCTCGACACTCCTCCCCAATTTAATGGATTAAGACTTGGGGATTCCTTACAGACCCGGCAGGGGTCTTTGTGCTCTTCAGGGCTCTGTGAAGGCCCTGAAGGTGCAGGTGAAATGTTGCTAACCACGGGCCCTTTTTTCTGGGGCAAGGGGCCTTCTCATTCCTCCGATGCTCAGAGGAGTCTGCCATCCAAAAGAGAGGTGCCCCTGTAGGCAGAGGGTCCCCCCACCTCTCACCCGGCCCCAGGGAGAACTCCTGTTCTTTGTGGCAATGCTGGGCAAATATCCATGTGCGTTAGGATTAGCTGGGTATCAGGACTTCCCTGGTGGCGCGGTGGTTAAGAATCTGCCTGCCAAGGCAGGGGACACAGGTTCGATCCCTGCTCCAGGAAAAGCCCACACGCCACGGAGCAACGAAGCCCATGCGTCACAATTATTGAGCCTGCGCCCTAGAGCCCGTGTGCCACAACGGTTGCACCCATGTGCCACAACTACTGAAGCCCGTGTGCCTAGAGCCCATGCTCTGCAACAAGAGAAGCCACTGCAATGAGGAGCCCGTGCACCACAATGAAGAGTAGCCCCTGCTCACCACAACTAGAGAAAGCCCATGTGCAGCCACGAAGACCCAATGCAGCCAATTAATTAATTAATTAATTAAAAAAATAATTAGCTGGGTATCAAATTAAAATGTAAATTCTAATGCCTTAGGTCTGGGTGGGACTCAAGAGCCTGCATCTCTGACAAGCCCTAGGTGATGTGGAGGCTGCTGGCCCTGGGCCCACACTGTCTGGTTAGCAGAGCTTGAAGGCAAGCAGTGATCCTCTCTCCCCAAGCTTGGATCCTGGTCACGGCCTCCTAACTAATCTCTAGTCCACCCTCCCTCTGGCCGCAGGAGTGACCTTGATGCACATTTAAAAAAATGTTTTTCTCGGGATATCGTTGATTTGCCATGCTGCGTTCATTTCAGGTGTGCAGCAAAGTGACTCCCTTATACACGTGCGTACATCCACTCTTTCGGGGCACATTTCTAGTTGTGTTCCTCCCCTTCCGTAAAACCCCCATGCCCCTCCATCTCTGCGTTCAACAAAGCGCCTCCGAATCCATAAACAAGATGTTCCGTGACTTGTCTCCGTCCTTTCTTTCCTCCCAGTGCGTGGCTCCACGAGCAGCTAACGCCACCCACGCTGGACGACGTGAGAGCAAGGACCTGGGAGGTGGGGGGGGGGCGGTCAGGCCAATGTCCGAATACTATTCCTGCCGTCAACTCGCTTCATGACCACCTGGACTCCAGTTTCTTCATGTGTACAATGGGAATAAAAGTACCTACCCCGTAGCGTTATCACGGGGAACAAATAAGATAGTGTACAGAGAACACTTAGCACAGTGTCCACACAGCAAATGCGGTAGCTCTTGTGACTTAATCACGATACGCCCAGAGTTCCACTTGTCACATGGTTCCCTGCTTGGCTTATTCTCCCAGTTCCCCTTCTCTGACACATCAAATGCCATCTCTTCCTTAAATCCTTCCTGACACCCGTCAAGCACCATTCAATGCTTCACCTCAATGATAACTATGGGTGATTTCTTTCTGCCTACAGCAATGCCCAGCCTGGTTTGGGGCCTATATGAATAACGGTCACTAGTAAAGTTTTATGACACTGAATTGTGTTCTTACTTCTTTTTGTTGTTATGTATAACACATTTCTATAATACTCCTTAGCTACGATAAATATATGCAGTGTGTAGCATCCTATAATTGGAGAGGTTTGATTACTTCTTTTCCCCCCCGATTAATTTAATCCTCAGTAATGTCTATCACTTCTGCCTTGACATGTTGCAGATCTCAGGAGAGTGTGGGACTAGCATGGGCATTACCTTATATTGGAATCAATTCACTCAACCAACATTAACTGGTGTCTGCCATGTACCAGCCCAGTAAATGATTGTAGTGAAGATTATTGCAACAACACAGGTGCATGTAGCCTTCCCTATAGAGGTGTTGGCTCTGGGAAAGCTTCTGCCACCCAGGAGAGGATAGGGTCTACGTTTAGACCTCCCTCTGTAAGCCTTGGGGAGCCCATAAATGCCAGCGGTGTTCCTTTGTAGACCCTTTAGCAAGGGTCCCTTAAAAAAAAGATCCCTTGAAGCTATTTCTCAACTCCAAAGTGATTTGCGTTAATTCTCTGAAAAATCAATTCTTTTGAGTATTTGTATGCCCATCCAACCCTTAATTCCCTAATTATAAAGGCCCTCATTCAGTTTTTACAGTATACAAAGGTCTTTCAAATAACACTAATGAGGCTGATCTTTGTCACAACTCTGAGAAGTAAGCAGGACGAGTTTCTAGATTCCCGTTCTGAAGTTGTAATGCCAAACGCTCAGAGGAATTAAGGAACTGACCCAAGGTCTTGCAGCAAGTAAATGAAACACTCAATACCTGTATCCAGACCTGCTGGCTAGAGGGCCAGAAGTTCCTTCTATGACGACAGGATCCTGGGTCTCGTAGCTAGGATAGCAAAACCACCCCTCTACTACTTATTCTCAGTGCATTTCCTGAAAGGGAGAAGGGGACCAGGTGAGGTATTACAGCGGTGGGAATGTGGGAGACGTGAGACTAGAGGGGAGGTAGCCCTTCCAAGTGTCAATTATCAAGGAGAGAAGATGGACCTTAGACTGCCTCCTGGCATTTCTCCCTTGCTCTGGACTTGACAGACCACCATCAGGCCTGATGGAACCGCCTGGTCTGCTGGGAAAGAGAACAGCCTCGCCACACGTCCCCGGCGTGGGGGTAGCTGACAGGCATCCCTCTTGAAACGAAGCCGGACCCTGTGGGGCCTTTCTGGGTACAGAAGTCCTTCCGTGTTCCCTGTTCCTTGCCTGCAGCACGAGGCTTTAGTCTCCTAGGCTTTCCCTGAACTCAAAGGAGCAGGCACAGCAGTTAGTCACCAGGGTAGCAGGGGGATGCAGAAACAAAGGGAAACAGACCAACAAGAAAAGGAAAGGCGATCGTTCAGCCACGAAACAGAGTTCTTCCTCAAAGGATGCAGAGAACAACCTGACACGTCTTCGAATTGCTCTGCAGGATCTAACCGCCGCCGCCCCCCGCCCCGACGTGGAGGATGGCAACTACAGGCTGAGCGTGCAGACCCTGTCTGGTCGGAACCAGAAGGTCGATGATGGATTCCCCAAACACCGCCCTGTGACCTCACCACCAACCACTCAGAAAAGAGCCATGTCCCCTGCAGCCCTCGCCTCAAATGTTGTCTTTAAAACCCTTCCATATAATAAAATAAAGTAAAATAATAAAATAAAATAAAATAAAATAAAATAAAATAAAAACAAAAACCCTTCCCTGAACTCCATTGGGGAGTTTGGGTCTTTTCAGCACGAGCCCCCCACACCCCTCGCTTGGGGCCCTGCAAGTGAACGCTGTACGTTCCTTCACCACAACCTAGTGGCAGTAAGTTGGCTTTGCTACGTGGTGGGTGAGTGGACCCCGGTTCTGTCTGGTAACACTTTCAGAAGATGAGTGAGTGACGGTGGGAACAGATTTTCTTGGTAGAGGTGACGTTCTGCGGCTACTTCGCATCAGGTGTCCCTCCACTTTTTAGGACCGCTGTGTTTCGTTGGGGATGAGGGGTCCCCTGTCCAGCTTTGCAGCCGCATCTGTGATGAGTGAGTCCACCCAGGTGAAGGTGACTTCCGGCCACTGCAGTGTGTGGTCCAGCTGCCCTCTGGTGTGGAAGGGGATGCCCCTCCATGGATATTTTTAGAATGGGGGATGATTTTTATCGAGGAAACCGAACAGTTTCCATAGACAGGGAAGGCAGCAATTTCCATACGTCACTTCTAGGTACTTTTCAAGGATTAAGGGCCACAAGCGTTGAGGCCCAGTCCTGGCTCTGCAGCCAGCTAACAGGGTGTCTGAGTCAGCCCTGGACCTGAGCTTCTCTCCTCCCAGAGCTGTAGATGGTGAGGGGTCAAGTGAGTTCAGCCTTGAAAACACATTGGAATCACGTGGGGAGTTTTAAAAAAAAAAAAAAAACCTAAACAGGGCCCCACCCTCAGATTCTTATTCAGTTGGTCTGCATAAGGCAGGTGGTATTTTTTACAAGTTCCCCTAGATGATCTATTGCATAGAGAAGGCGAAGAAACAGAGTATGTGAATTTCTGAGCTGCTGGGAAGAGCTGGACAAGCACCTGAATGCTTGTGTCCATCTGGTTGACATTCCACAATGCACCAACGTACCATGCGGCCACTGCAGCCTTTAGACTCAAGGCCATGAAAGACCAGAGCAGACAGTAGTATACAGGGACACCCTGAGGGGATGTGTTCCAGGTACGAGGCAAGGCACTGCCATCAGGTGTTCAGACATCCAGTCCCCAAGTCAGTGGCCCTGTCTTACTGCCACACAGTGCTGGGAATTACTGGAGAGAAAAATGACACTTTTGCCCAAAGTTCCCCCATAAGTCTTTTACCTAATGATGTTTTGGGGTTCAGTGACTATTTCCTCGTTCCTCCTGCACTTGAAGACTAAGTGGTCCAAGCCCCAGAGAAGCAGGTTGTTATTATCCACAGATGACAAAACTACAGATGGAAGGGTTGAGACTTTGCCCTGGTCTCACAGCACCGTAAGAGCAGGGGCTGCGTACTGGAAACAGAAACCCTCGTCCTGGAGGAAAATCCCTCCCTTTTCAGCATGACTTAGCTGTGCAGAAGCATCAGGTCTTGGCTGGGCAGCTCCATGAAGAACAGGGTCACACCTGCCAGAGGTGCTTCTGCCCTTCTCGAGTCCCAGCAAGAAGAGAGAGCACACCCCAGGCAACACTTCTCTCATGGGGCAGCTCTGCGGCTGTGTCTTGGCACTTCAATATCTTTCACATGTTTATCAAGCTCTTTCACGTCTTGTCCACTGGTTTTCCCCACCCCTCACGTTCAGGCATGAGCTCTCTCGGCTGTCCCCAGAGGTCCCCTCCGCATCACTCCATCCGGAAAGGCAAAATGACAGGAAACCTCCCACCAGGGGGTGGAGAGGTGATGAGAAGGAAAAATGTCAGGCTTTCAGTTGTCCTGTGGGCAGTAGAATAGACACTGAGGTGCTCTGGCGTGAAATCACACTGTGCCAAAGTGGACACTGGCGGGTCCTACAGAGTGCCGCCCATCACCAAACATACATACAGATTTATGGCGTTCTGTCGGCCGAGAGCGAGAAGCCGGTTGTCTTCCACATCCAGCACGCCATGTAGATTTCTCTTCAGCTTTGCTCAGTGGAGAACCACTTCTGAAGCCCTGCTGTTGTTTCCCTACCCTTTCCCAGCCATAGACAATACGCATCAGGAAACTGGGCAGCCCAGACACGTAGCCGACAAGGAGTTTGTGCAGCCACGCAAAGCAGCTTTGTGTGCCTTGGCTTTGAGGTTCCCGGCTGATCCTTCCCTTTCGGGAAACTATAAACGCCTCACCTTTGGAAGGTTATTTGGGCTGATGAAAAATCTGATAGACCAAGAACCCCATCCACAGAGCCCTGGGCTGAAATAGCCAGGACAGTGACGCACTCCTCTCAGCCACCTGCCCTTTAGCTGTCTGTCCGTACTGCTTCCATCTGGCTTTACCCGGCCGCTGCCATGGCAGGTGCGGCCGCCAGCCTCCCAGGGGACGCCTCATCGCTTGGTTTTCACAGCTGCGTAATCCCCTTGCACAGCGAAGAGGGCGGACCCGTGTGACCGATAGGATATTGCGGACCTGATGGTGTGCGGCTTCCCGAGAAGACCATTCACAACGATTTCGGCTTCCGCCTCGGGCCCTTGGGGAAGCCAACCGCCATATCGGGAGGAGAGTCAAGCAACACCGTGGAGAGAGCATGTCGGGAGGAGCCAGCCTCCAGCATGAACTTGCCCGACACTTGAATGAGCTACATCTGGAAGCAGATGCTCCAGTCCCAGTCAAGCCTTCCGATGACTCCAGCTCCTCAGCATCTGAGTCTTCAGCAAAGACCCCAGACATCAGGGATCAAAGATAAGCTGTCCCTGCTGTGTGCCGTCTGAATTTCTGACTCACAAAAATAATGGGATAATAAGTCATTACTGTTGTTTTCTGCCACTAAGGTGTGGGGGTGACTTGTGACACAGCAATAGAGGCCTCCAGCCTAGTTGTGTAGGATACGAGCCGACATAAGATTCTCTCTGCGAAGCTCATCCTGCTTTATAAAGCAACCATTCAAAGCTGGAAGCTTCTACCCCCGCCTTCTAAATTGCATTCATGTAGTCTTGAGTGTTCATAATTGAGGTGGGTCCTCCACCCGCCAGTACCTGGGAAGGTGCAAATGCACCTTGTGGATGGAGGAGGCCATACAAAGTCCACTAAAGGAGCCATGGTTTGAATAAGCAGTTAACTTTCCACTCCTCCCACCAAACCTCTCTTAAGAGTGGGAATCTGACTTTGGTCTCTACCACTCCTTGGGAATCATCCTCTCCTCAGTCGTCAGGGGCCTCCGAATCCCTAACTCCAGGAGCCTAAATTCTCATTCCCCTGTCCTCTCCTGACCTTCTCCTCCGCTGGCTTCCCTGGTACCTACATCCCTTTGCTCCCCTTTGGTCCCCCTACTGCTTTCTCTATTTTAATGGCATACCTTCTCCCCAACCCTTTTGCATCCTGGACTTCTGACGAACCCTAACCATCCCGACTAAAGGGGAATGGGCTGCCTCGGGAGGCAGCGAGCTTCCTGCCGCTGCAGGGGTGAGTAGACGCAGGGTGACCATCTGGCAGGGGTGGTGTGACAGGGATGCCAGCAGTGGTCTCTGAGGTACTACTCAACAATATAAATCTGTAACTATTGAGAGACTTGCACATCAAGATAATTTAAAGAATATTCAGAACTAAGACTATTGTTATCCCAGAATTCAAACTCATCAGAGTCAAAGTTGTACATGATTGTTGAAATCATCTATATTGTCTTATCCACTCTGAAATGTTAACTCTCCCTGTGGAGGTGACTTCCATTGTTTTCTCATGACTAGCCTTATTTTCCAAGAGTTAGTCCCAAGTTCCCTCCAGGAACCTACACATCTGCCCTGGATGTATCTTGTGCCACTCAGACTCAGGCCTGCTAAATCGGGTGCACGCTCTTCTCCAAACCTACCTGTCATCCTGACTTCCTTATCTCAATTAAGCACACTCTCCACAGGTTGGGTCTCCAAGATAAAACTCATTCTTGTGTTTTCCCCTGTCTTTCAAATCTGTATTTTATCAGTTGCCAAGATATCCATCTTCCTCCTTAATGTCTCTCTCATCCTTCTCCTCTGTATTAATCGGGATTCTTCAGAGAAAGAGAACCAATAAGAGATAATGGGTAGATAGATAGATAGATAGATAGATAGATAGATAGATAGATAGGTAGATATAGATAGACAGATATAGATTTATATAAGCCAAATCCTTATTATGTATAACACTATTACAGAGCTGAGGCTGGCAGTTCCTACAGTCTGCGAGCTGGGGACCCAATGGTGTAGTTCCAGGCAGAACCAGGAGAGCTGGTGGTAAAGTTCTCCTTCGAAGGCTGGCAGGCTCAATGCCCAGGAAGAGCCAATGTTTCAGTGTGAGTCTAAGGGCAGGAAAAAGCCTAATGCCCCAGTCTGAAGGCAGTCAGGTAGGTAGAATTATTTCTTACTTGTGGGAGGGTCAGCCTTTTGGTTCTATTCAGACCGTCAACAGATTGGGCGAGGCCCTCCCACATTAGAGAGGGCAATCATCTTAGCTGGGCCCCCGATCTAGATGTTAATCTCAGCCGAAACTGTCCTCACAGAAACAGCCAGAATAATGTGCGCCCCATGGCCCAGTCAAGCTGACACATCTTCCTACCCACCCCACCACCGTGCCTTAGTTAGGGCCTGTATGAGTTTGCTTTCCCTGATGCAACCCTAAACCTCTCGGACTATAATTAGACTCAAGTCCCAGCAGGGCCCAAGTGAGATACCAAGTGTGATCCATGAGGAGATCTACGATGCTCAAAACAAACAAAACAAAACAAAAAAAAACCCCCAAAACACTACATGGGAAATTCCCTGGCAGTCCAGTGGTTAGGACTCAGCACTGTCACTGCTGGGGCCCGGATTCGAACCCCTGGTCGAGGAACTAAGATCTCACGAGCCGTGTGGTGTGGCCAAAAACAAACAAACCAAAAACTGCATGACTTTTCCAATTTACATGTATAGCGATCTGGGGAATATAGTGTAGAATAGACCCTAAAAGTCTAGGATTATGGGAGGAAGAATATAAAGTTGGATCAGACAGCGTGTATTGATCTGAGCCCACAGCAGAGATTCCGGATTCAGTGTCTTAGACGGAGGGGAGCCTCGGCCCCCTTGAGGAGTTCTGTGGCCACTTCTCTCTGTAGGTCAAACATTGCCATAGGAACTACATCCACCACACCGGGATCCCTACTGCGAGGGGATGAGGAGATCCCCAGAGTGGCCGACACCAAGGGACAGACTCAATCACAAAAGATGGGTGTGGTTACCATGATGGACAGCTGCGCCAAAGCAGTCATCCCAGGAATCTGACTCACAGAGACCTATGGCATTTGGCTAGCAGATCATGTCCCTTTGGGGAAGACTGAGAAAATGATTGTCAGGGCTGTATAAAAATATGGCCGTGTTAGCAGAGCCCTTCCTCAAGGGACCTGGCCTTCACTTCATTCAAGAGCTCCTTGGCCTATACACTGGCTCAAGTCTGGGAACGGACTGAAGGGCCGTCACGACTGTTTGGGTGATCTCAGATATCCTACTGTTCACTCAACCTCGAATTCTCATGTTTATACAGAGGCAAGCGTCTGTGCTGATTCATGGGCTCTGGGCAATGGCTTGGCTGAGTGGGCAGGGACTTGAAAGGAACATTATTGGAAAGGTAGTGACAAGGAGGTCCCAGGAAGAGGTCGGTGTACAGACCATCTCTGAATGGGCGAAAGCTGGGAAGACACCCGTAGTCCATGTGAAAACTCCCCAGAGGGTAACCTCAGCCGGGGGCGGGGTGAGGGGAAATAAGCGGATGGGATGAGCCACTCCGGGGATGTCGGCCCGCTTCTTTCTTCAGTCAGCCCTGGCACTGGCCACCGGGCTCATGAACAACGCGGGCACGGCGGCGGGGACGGAGGTTAGGCATGGCTTCAATGTCTCATGGACACTGACCTGGCTGTGACCCTGGCGGAGTGCCCAAACGGCCAGCAGCGGAGACCACCACTGAAATCCCTTTACGACCCTGGGGGGTTCCGCAAGCTACCTGGTGGCAAATTGACTACACTGGACCGTTTCCATCACGGACGGGCCAGCGCTTTGTCCTTCTTGAGGTAACCACTTCGTCCGGGTGTGGATTTGCCTTCCCTGCACACCAAGATGCTACCCCGCACAGCGCTGACTTCTGGCCGGGAGGCTCACGGGAGAGCCAGGAAGGGCCGCAAAGGGCCGGCGCTCACGGAATTCACGCGCCTTACCCCGTTCCCCGTCCGCCGCACCAGCTGGCTTGACGCAGCGTGGAACGGCCTTTTGAAGACTGGTTCACAGCACCAGCCAGGTGGCCGCATCTCCCGAGGCGGGGGCGATGTCCTCCAGGATGCTGCGTTCATTCTCTAAATCAGTATCCAGTGTATGGAGCTGCATCTCTCACAGCCAGGACTGCTGAGCTCAGGAATCAAGGAGTGGAAGTGGGAGTGGATCCGCTCACTCTGGCTCCTGATGGTCTGTGGGCAAAATTTCTGTTGTCTTTCCTTGTGACCCGGGGCTCTGCTGGTCTAGGGGTCTTAATTCCAAAGAAAGGATGCTTCCACCAGGAACACCGCAATGATTCTGTTCAACTGGAGGTTAAGGCTGCCGCCCAGCCACTTTGGACTCTATATACCTCTTTATTAACAGGCAAAAAAAACGGGGTTACTGTCCTGGGCAAAGGATTTGAACATTTCTAAGGAAACACTACATAAAGGTATGTTTCCTATCAGTTTGTGTAAGAAATAGAAGACAGAAATAAGCATATTTCATTTTGCTTAGAAGTTCCAAAGTTCCAAATAGGTATTTGAGGGACATGATGGTCTTCTTTATGTGTCAACTTGGCTAGACCACAGTCCTCAATTATTCAAATACTGATCTAGGTGTTGCCCTGAAGGTATTTTGTAGATATGATTAAAGTCTTTAATCAGTGACCTGTAAGTAAGGGAGATGAACCGAGATGATCAATTGGTTCAATTGGTTGAAAGTAAGAACTTCTTCCTTGGAGAAGCCATCTGAGAGTTCCAGCCTACCTTTCCGGATGGTCTGCTGTATGGAGTTCAGCCTTGAGTAGCCAGCCTGCACAATTACATAAGCCAATTCCTTGCAGTGAATTTCTTAATACATTAATATATAGTCTCCTACTTGTCCTTCTCTAGGTGGATCCTGATAGACTTTAAAAACCCTCTCTCCGAAGAGCCTCCCGTTTCCCACCTTCCCATTGCCTGCGTGCAATGGAGAAACCTAAGAATTAGGCAGGATGGTGTGGGCTCATTTTCTCAAGTTAGTGGAAGAGCACATTCTAATGAAAACGTAAGGTTATGCTGACAAAAGGAATGTGAAGTACTTATGACCCACGGAAGCTTAACTAATCCTTTTGTTTCTGTTTTTTTTTTAAAAAAAATGAGATCATTCACGTGTAACATTGTGTACGTTTAAGTTGTACAGGTGTTGATTTCATGCATGTATATATTGCAGTGTGACTACCACCATAGTGTTAGCTGACACCTCTATCAGGTCACATAATTATTATTCCTTTTTTGTAGTGAGAACAATGAAGATCTAGTCTCTTAGCAACTTCGAAGTCTATACTACAGTGTTGTTGACTATAATCATATGCTGTGCATTACATCTCCAGGACGTATTTATCTACTAGTTGCAGGTTTGTAATCCTTGAGGGGTGAGATGCATCTGAATTTTTTTTTCTAACGTACTTGGAAGAAAGCAAACTGCACTCTGAAATGGGAGCCCCCTCTGTTCTGGATGGGCTTTGTTTCCATTTTGGGGTCTCAGAACCACCTCGTCTCCATACCCGGCAGCAAAAAGGAGAGAAAGGAGCGAGAGGTGCTGGAGGCTGTGCAAATTATTTTATTTTATTTATTTATTTTTTTCTGCACCGAGCACAGCATGCGGGATCTTAGTTCCCGGACAAGGAATCAATCGCGTGTCCCCTCCAGTGGAAGCTTGGAGTCTTAACCACTGGACTGCCAGGGAAGCCCCAGAGGCTGTACAATGTAGACACAAGAGGGGACTTGGACCTGGAGATTTCTGATAAGAGTGTTGGTAATTCAAGAAAATGGCGTAGGGAGATGCAGGGACTCCAGGGGGGTTAAAACAAAGAAAGAGGGAATACGAGAAGGGAGAGAAGGGCTGATGTAAGGAAAGGCAGGGCCATCCGTGTGGCCGTAGGTCAGGGCTGTGAGGCTCCAGACTTTTATTCAGGGCAAAAGGACAAAGTCTGAGAAAAGAACCTAAGTGCCTGACTTCCCACACTCCCGACTCGATATGGTTCCCATCCATCACTGGAGCTTCCTCTTGTTCGGATTCTGAGGTCTAAAATAGGAAGGAAGAGACCCCTTCCTCCAAGATCAGTGTCAGGAATTAGAAACACCTTCATCGAGCCTACCAACGGGGCAGTGAAGGGGACAAAAATGTAGTGCCTTTTGCACTGCCTTTTGCAAAGTGACCTAGAGCCTAGAATATTGGGTGGAAGGTACAGGGTGACAGATTTCAGTTCTGCCAAGAATTACCTTTTAAGGGCTCTTTCCCACTAAAGGGAAATGAGCTACCTTGGGAGGCAGTGAGCTTCTTGCCCTGTAGGTGTTAGGAGATACAGGGGACCACCCAACAGGGGTGGTGTGGGAACTGACTCTGCTGAATTGTATTCAACAACATAATTCTATAGTTATTGAAAGATGTAGATACTTAGATAACTTTCAGAACGTTTGGGACCAGGACCATTAGATATTTTTGTATCATCTCAGAGTTAAAACATCACAGAGAGGCAGAGGTGGACAGGATCTTTAAAATCATCCTGTCTAGCCCCCATCTCTCCCCCTTTCATATAAATGGAAAAAGTAAGGCCCAGAGAGAAGTCACGTAACTCAAGGTCACACAGCTAAAAAGTGGAAGGTCTGGGCTAGAACTTGTAGGCGCATTTCATCTCTCAATATCTTTGCTGGTCTCATTATCAAATCTGCCTAGCAATATCTGGAAACTTACCAGGAAAAAAAAATAATGGAAACAATTAAACCTTGACAAATGATAGCTTCTTCAGATATCATTTAAACACAAAGAAACATAAGGAACTCAACTGCTGAAACTCCTTGATAACATCAAGGAAAAGGAGTCACTTCACATAAATCTCAGGAATGATGTCATCTAAACACACAGGCAGTGAGTGGAAGTTCAAACTCATTATGAAGGAAATGATTCTTATAAATAGTTTTGATCTTGAGATACTGTTTGGCGTCTTCACATCATAGAGTCTTGAAATAGGAAGACCTATCACAGAGGTCATCTGATCCAGGGCACACTGACCCTGCAAATACTGGGCCAGGGTTCATGCCACTCTCCACTCTGTGTCTCTTGGTAGCTTGTAGTGGCCACTACTCCAGCATTTTGCGTATTAAAGTATTCTAAATTCAATGGAAGTTTTTTCTTCCAATCTGAAAATAGTTTTTTCCCCTAATAAAGTAAACATGCTTATTGTAAAATGTCAAATAATACAGAGAAATATAAAAAAAAAAGACTTACCAGAAATCTCACCACTCAAAGATAACCATTGTTAGCATTTTAATATCATTTAACTGTTTCTCCACGCACATATATTCCCTCTTGCAGATCCATGTTTTTGTAAAATTGGGACCACGTATAAGTACAGTATTGTCACATCTGCTTTTCACATAACTGTCTGTTTAGATCTACATCTTCATTGTAATGGCTTAATTGTAATAACCTTAATATGGTGAGGCAAATCCTGACTGGTGGATTAGTTGATCCCAGTTTTGTTTTGTTTTGTTTCTTTCATAACATGGGCAGTTATTTTCTGCTTTAGGGAGAGAGGTCATCTTGGACACCCTTGGGAGGTTGTATCATCTCTGGAAACTAAAACTAGCTTGCTCCTTCAAAGTGCTGATGGGGTGATTGCAGGGCTAAGGCTCCCTGGAAAGTGAGTGGGTGGGTAGGAGGCACGGCTCTCTCCTCCGGGAGTTTAAAGGAGCCTTTGGTTTGCCGGAGAAGCTGCCATAATGCAGGGGGAGGCCTCAAGGCATGGTCAGTGACTGGAACCCACCTGACCTTGGCTGACTTCCAGATCAGCTGGGAAACCTGCCCCTGCAGTGCTCACAGCAGCAGCCAGAGTCAGGACTGAACAAACCTCCGGGCCAGAACCCGGCTGCTGCAGGCCAGCGGCTGCCCCGTGACCAGGCCTGCTCTCCTGCAGCAAGAGGCATGGCTGCCTAATCCCTTGGTCACCAGATGAGGCCGAAGCTTCATTCCCTTCCGGGCTTTGGGTATGGATTACTTAACCAACGGCTCCTCTGTCACCAGCCCTTCCTTCCCCTCACAATTATAATGGGACGCCACCATCAATTAATTCCCATGGGCGCTGTATGAGTGGGGAATGGGGGTGGGGGTGGTTCTAGGACCCACCCACACTCTGGGGACAGGATGGGATACAAAAGTACCACCACCACCTCCAGCTGAGGAAGAGAGAAGATAATGCCTTTTCCTACACACATTTCTACATATGTATCCAATTATCTCCTTAATGCAAAAACCTCTAAGTGGAGTTGCTGGGTTTGTGGGAAAATGCTAAACAAATCTTGCAGTGATGCTGGGTGGTGCCTGGGAAGGACCAGCTGGCCAACTGCTGAGAACCTTCGCAGGGTAGCGATGTATTATAGAAGTAGCCATTATCCAGGGTCTGGCCTTGAACGTTCAGAAACTTGATCCCATCAGGGTCCCAAAGTTAATCGGTCTCAGAAAGCTGACTCATTCAGAGGAGACTGGAGGGGATAAAGCAGAATGCCAAGTGATTAATTTACAGTGAGATGTCGAAATGGCAGGTGAAGCCGGCGTCTGGGTCAACCTGAGCAGCCCGTTCTCACTCACTGCAGGCGGCCAACAGGGGAAGCCAAACCACGGTCAAAGGCTAGTGGTGGCCCTGGAATAGAGGAAGGAGAGTGAGTCTGCTGTGATCTGAGCGGTGGCCTGGTGCATCCGCTTCACCACCAGGGTGAGGGTCACATACACCCCCGAGGTGACAGTGGCTGCAAAGGAAAGGCAGGCGAGTTATAAGTACAGAAGCCGCTCTGTGGCTAACGTGGACCCCAGGCCACTCTCCTACAGACTTCTTCTTCTCCCTCTCCCTCTCCCTCTCCCTCTTCTCCTTCTTCTTTTTCTTCTTCTTCTTCTTCTCCCCCTCCTCCTTCTCCTCCTTCTTATTCTCCTTCTTCTCCTTCTCCTTCTTTTTAATATTTATTTACTTATTTGGTTGCACTGGGTCTTAGTTGCGGCAGGTGGGCTCCTTAGTTGTGGCAGGTGAGCTCCTTCGTTGCGGCATGCATGTGGGATCTAGTTCCGTGACCCAGGATAGAACCTGGGCCCCCTGCACTGGGAGTGTGGAGTCTTAACCACTGGACCACCAGGGAAGTCCCCAGACTCCCTCCTATCTAGCAGTCTCTAGGGGCCTGGGGACTCACAGCTTTTCTTGTAGATGGAGAGGGTGCACATGGGTGAAATGCCGTGGGGCCTGCTTTTTTAATAGCCTAGCCACATCTCACTTTTCTATTCATCTCTTCCTTCATTCGCACATTCAGCAAATGATGGTTGGGTACCAGTCAGGTCCTGCAGAGACAGCAGTGGGTAAAATAGACCAAATTCCTGCTCTTGTGGAGCTCACATGCTAGGGGAGGAGGAAGACAACAGATAATCAAATCAATAGACAATAATTTTTTTAAAAAAGCACCACTAAGTAAATAAGAAAACTGCTGGTGGGATGAACTGGGAGATTGGAATTGCCATATATACATTACTAATAAAAAAATACCAAATCGTACATTTTAAATATATGCAGTTTATTGTATGTTAATTATATCTCAATAAAAAGTTCTAAAAAAAAAAAAGAAAATTGCTAACTGCAGAAACCTGTATGCAAGATATTAGATGGAAATATTTGCTGTGAACAAAAATCAAGCAGGGTAAGGGGTTAAAGAGGAACAGAGGGAAGTGAGGAACATTTTTAGAGGGTGATCAGGGAAGATCTTTCCAATCAGTTAACATTCAAACAAAGACCAAACTGGATGGATATCTGGAGGGGAAGTATTCCAGGTGGAGTATATACTATACAAATGCAAAGGCTCTGAAGGTAGAGGATGGCTGAAGCAGCAAATATATCTGTGTGGCTGGAATATATATAAGCAAGGGGATAGGGCCAGAGAAGTGATGGCATGAGGGAATCAGATCATGTAGGGCTTTGTAGTCCCACACTGTAAAAACTAGATTTTCTTCTAAATGATATGGGAAGCCACCAAAGGGTCAAACTCACCTTTTATAAGAGACTGGCTATTGCGTAGCGAATAAACTGATTATTCTAGTGTGTCAAAAATTGAGCCATTGAATAGTAGGAAAAGGACCTTGGAGATCAAGACTTCTGCAACACAAAGTGTGGCCTATGGACCAGAAGAATCGGCATCACCTGGAGTTTGTTAGACATGAAGAAATCTTAGACCCCCACCCCAGACATCCTGAGTCAGAATCTGCATTTAACAAGATCCCCTGATGATCTCTGTTTACGTGGAGGTATGGGAGGCCCTGGTCTAGTCCAAGCCCCTCATTTTGCAGGTGATGAAACCAAGTGTCAGTCTGCAGAAGTGACTTGCTTACCATCACACCCTTAGGTTCGTAACTGGGCCAAGGCTAGGGGCCAGGTCCCTGACTCTGGCGAGCCCACTTTCCACGGCCTCGCATGGTCATGAGATTATAAATCCACTCATTCAATCAATAATTCACTCACTCACTCATCACCAAGCCATCATCCCATAATCATACACAATTATCTCACTAAAGATTTTTATCTTTTAAGACCTCACGAGCAAGTCAAGAGAAACTGTTAACAGACTAGGCTAATCTAACTCAATTGACCACATACAGTGATTTTTTTAAAAAACCAAACCAAACCTACCATGAGTACTATCAGCCTTAGCTGCAAAATTTTTCCCAATCCATCCCATCCGCTGAGATTTGCTGGAAATGCCCAGGATGTTTAGGCGTGGTGTCCCCTGAAATGTTTCTTCCTCCAGCAGGGTGGGAAAAGGGCACAGATTTCATTGTCTTCTCAGCAGAAAAATTCCCTATGGCCTGAAGTAATTTTTTAAAAAAAAAAAATCTGAATGTGGGTACCACCCCAGGATCTTGGAGATTAGACATAGAAACCCAGGTCATGTCCCAAAAGGGAAGAGAAAAGATAGGAAGGACTCTATTTTAAGGGATTGATAGGGTGAATGGCTGGAAGTTTCTACAATGGGAAAAAAAGGTGGGTTATCATCTCTGTCATTGCTGCTATTATTATTATCAAAACCTTGTAAACAGTGCTCTTAAATTATTGTCCCTTTAAAACAATAAAGGAGATAATGGAGATTTCTATGGGCGTTTGCTATTCACCAGCAGCTTTGCTTTCAGAAAAGTGGCCCAGTAACGACTGCTGGGATCCGGGCAATTCCAGGGGCAGGCCTGGCTGTGTTGTTTGAGGACTGAATAGGGTCAGAGGGCCCTTAAAGAAATGGTGCTGGCAGGCTGTGACGCGCAACGCCAAGGGGAGAAGCCCACTCTCTAGGAGGTTATTTAAGCCGATCGGGTGATGGGTGGCAGGCGAGAGGGTGAAGGAAGGAGGGGAGGGGTGGATGGGAGACCCTGCGGAATTAGACGCCTGTGAAAGGAGGGCTCCACGATGTCTCTGAAAGATCAAGCCTGAAGGACGGGAGGGATGGGTGGGTTCCCTGGAAAGTTCCTCAATGTCTGTGTCAACCAGGGTGGCTGGCACACTAGCTGCTGCCCACCCACCTCCACCCCGCATCGCGGGGACGACAAACGCTTGTTTAGGTCTCGCTCCTGCAGTCTGATGTGGGTGGGGCTGGGGGGATGACACTCCCACACAGCTGTCTTCCAGGGACGGAGGCATCCTGGTTGGGCCTGTCTGGTCACTGTACCACCTGGGGATCCTTTGCGGCCGGCCAGATGGGCAGAAGAAAAAGGAAAGCTTTTTCTTCGCCACAGTGAACGGGAGGTGACCCGTCCAGGAGGGTTGGTCACGAGGCCCCGCCTCACCTCCAGGGGCCGGGAAACCTAGTGTAGCCGTGGGCCCAGGAAGCCAGCCCGGCTGGGGGACACAGCCAACGCCCGCTGAGGGACAGCCGCGCCAAGGAGGGCAGGCCGTGCCGCCCACGCCCGTGTGGCTCTCAGGAGGCTGGCCCACAGCTGCCCTGTCAGGAGTGGGGAGCCGTCGCCGACCCTAGCAGGAGGGAATTCCTCACTCCACATCCCATCCTGCTGCCCCGTCTGGACTGTTTCCGGTTGGGGTTAGGCTCGGCGTTCCTAACCTTGTAAATGCCGAGGCCCGATACGCGTTTTTCACGGTGGCTGTACAACCTTGAACGCTCCGACACTGGGATTTGATGAATATCCAGAAGCTTTGGATTCTCGCCCTGCCTCTCCAGGACCTCTGTGCTCCGGGGACTCCCTTTCTCCTGCAGTTAGGGCCTTCGTGTCCCTAACTTAAAAGGGAGTGGGTGGCCCACCCGATGTCTCATGTTCTTTCTTGGCCTCAGAGTCTACTTCCCTTGAGGACCAGCTTGAACCAGCTCCCTTCCATCTCTCCTGAGTCCTTGGAAAGGAATGAGGTCTGAAGAACCTGGAGTTCCTGCCGTGACCTTTGGCTCTATTTGATCCTGCCCAAAATTGCCTAGCAAACTCAGTGACTGCGTCAGCTGAGCAGCTGGTAGCATTCAGCAGCTGGCAACTCTCCCCAAAAGGCAGGACCTCAATGGCTAGAGGGAGAGACCCAAGAGCATGTGCCAGGGCCAGAGGTCAGATTTCAAGGACCTCTGTGAGATGCAGCGGGTGAGCAAGGCCTAGAGCATCCATAGATGGGAGACCGAGTACATGAGTCCCAGTCCCAGCAGGCAACAGGTGCCTACTCAGAAGTGCTTAGTGGGGGAAAGGAAGAGAAGAAGAAGAGCTTCATGAAGGGACTGTTTACAAAGGCGTGGCCAGAGTTAAGGGACCAGCACAGAATGGTGAGGTACCCCGGGGCTAGGACCAGGCCTGAAGGGCAAGGGGAGGAGATGGTGTGGCTGGAGGCCACAAGAGCTTGAGTCCTGGGAGCGGGGCTCCCCACAGGAGCCAGAGCCGCTGCAAGAAGCTGAGTAAAGCTGAGGAAGGTGGCGCATGGGGCAGGGAATAAATATGTCAACCTGGAGTCTCCTGCCAGTGCTGCCCGTTGTCCCAACCCAACAAGCAGCCCGCGAAATAGGGAGCCTGGTGCTGCAGTTAGAGAGAACCGGAGGGGCCAGGAATGGATGGTGGAGGCATGTGGAAAATACCAGGACATGACTCGGGGCTCACATGGTCTTCCTCCCATCCTCCATGAGACTTGGAATGGTCTGGACCTGATGGTACACTCTCAGCAAAGTTCCCAGCCACATGGTGACAGCAGAAATAATAATGAAGATGGTGCCGTTGCCTTGTTTATATTATATACTCTCCTGCGATCACATCTGGTCACCTGGAGCATCTGCCACAGCAGCTGAAGGAGCCAAGTTGAATTTTCAGCATCTTTCCTTTGAGATCGCTTTTAGGTGCAGATTTGGACCCTGTTTGCCTTTTCCCCGAGTGGTAACACAAGCAGCTCTGTCAGTCCTGTGAGAGTTGGAAGACTGGGATAAATTTAGACCAAAGAGCTATTGTGCCAGAGCCAATATTTTAAATACTTGATTTTTAACATGACCTTGACCTCTGTGCCTTGCATAACCACATATTTCTCGTCCTGGGCTTGGCCAGCTTTTCAGTCTCTCGCCCCCATGCTCATACGTGTCACCCCACCCCCCGCAGCTCTGAAGGGTCTGTGCGTACAATGAGCCTGGATGTTGGGCTGTATGCAGTTCCCTCTCCATCAGATACCATCACTGTCAAAACAAAGTCAGCTATGTGAAAACCCTCACCATTCCCCCTGCTTCCTTTTGGAATGGACTGTTCTGACGGCAAGTACAAAGCAGCAATTCGTTGGTACAGAAAACAAGACGGAAACCCAAGAAAACGAATACGACATGGCGTAGCACGAAAGCCAGAGCTGTCCACGGGGAGACAGGAATGGAATCAGGAACAAGATGACGTTTCGAGATCACAGACGTGAGATGCGAGGGCCAAGAAGGCAGACCTCAGGTATTTCTTTTATTGCTTTGCATAGCCACTCACTATGGAACGACTATCAATAGACGATTTTCTTCTGATACTTTTAAAACTCTTGAAACAATGTTGCCATACCTTTCAGTACTATTAAAAAAGGAAAACGATAAAGATACATATGTAATTTTTTACCCTATAGTATAGTGTACTGTTCTCAAACTGTGGGTCACAATTTCATAGGTCATGAAATTAATTTAACAGTGTATGGTTCGCATGTTTCAAAAAAATGGAGTAGAGTGAGAATCATCTTAAGCATCAGAGTGTATTGCCCAGAGCTAAGTGAGGTGCTGGAGAACACACGGAGACGCCTGTGTGCTGGGTGTGAACACAGGCTGCGCTCTCTGCCGAGGACCACGGTGTGTCAAGTCGGCTGGGTGTCAGGGCCCTTGGGCACTTGTTCCAGCGCAGCTATTAACCTGTGAAGAGGCCTCCTCTCGACAGTTGTCCTCTCCGGCCTTGGTAGCCTTATGTGTAAAGGGATACGTTTGGACAGAATGAACCCTAAGAGCCTTTCAAGCCCCCAATTTAACACCTACTAGGTGCCAAGCATTGGGGATCCAGCAGCAAAGACCTTGCCCTCACTGAGTTTATATTTTGGTACGGGGGATGCCCAACAATAAACAAACAAATGAGTAGATAAAACCCTGAGTGGTGATAAGTGCAAGGAAGAAAAACAAAGCAAGATAAGGGAGCTTATAGAACAATGAAGGGAGGGGATGCCCTGTGGGTGGGTAAGGCGTCTCTGATAAAGTGATATTTCAATTGAGACATTAAGAAAGAAAGTGAAAGAATCAAGCCATACAGATATCTGGAGGAAGGGCCAATCCTGCCAGGACTGAAACGTGCTTGCCTTGTTGGAGGAAGAGGCCAGCGTGGCTGGAGCAGAGTGAGCCAGGGGTAGGGGTCGGGGAGCATCAGAGGCAGGGGACCGGACCAGCGGGAACAAAGCCGGGAGAGGGTTGACCTGATCTGACTCATGTTGTAAGAGGATCCCTGTAGATTGTAGGAGGCTTCTAGAGTACTCCAGGAGCAAGATAATAATGTCTTGCTCTAGGATGGTAGAGAAAAGAGATGAGAGGGATCCTGAATATGTTTTGGAGGGAAAGCGAGTGAGATTTGCTGACAGTTTGCGTATGATGTGAGGGATAAAGTCCAATACAGGATGAATTCAAGGTCTGAGGCCTGAGCAGCTGGTGTTCTGATTTACAGAGAGAAAAGGCTATGGGGAAGGGAGGATGAGGTGGGAGATGCTTATGGGAGGTTGGAAATCTAAATCTGGAGAGAGGCATTCCTCAGCACATGGTGATACAGAAAGCCACAGGGTTGGGTCAGGGACTCCAGAGAGGAGCAGACACGGAGGTTAGAAGAGCCCCCGGGCCCATCCCGGGCCCCTCCCACACAGAGACCCAGAGCAGGAGAAAGAACCAGCCAACAGGATTTGACTCTGTGACTCTTTCCGGAAGAGGAAAATTTGGAAAACGTCGGTTTTGTGTTGAAATCATGAGTATGACTTTCCCATCATTGGTAAACCCGTTGTTCCTGGTTGCAACAACAATAACACTGGCACCAAGCGAGGGAGAGGTTTGCTGGTGCGGTAAATGGAAATATATATTGATTGACTCAGGGTTTCTTCCAGCTTCTTGGTGTTGTGAAAAAATGGGGTGAATTAGGCTTATTTGCTCTCTGTGGACGATTCCAACAGAAAGAAATCGATTCTCAGCGTTTCCCCAGCAGCCGCCATGCTCCACAGGGAGGCTGCCGACGGGCTTTCGCCAGCTTTGCCCCCGTCAGTGCCATCTCCATGTCACAGTATAATTGCAGTGCCACGTCCTGAGCCCTCCAGGGAATTTCTCTCTTTCTTTCGGCGAAAGCAAGAGAGACCAGCCTTGTGAGGAAGTCTGCGGCACGGGCATGTTCGGTGCTTTCTCAGGCTTCAGGACGAGCTCTCCCACAGGAGCAGAAAAGATTTGAAATTAAAGAGAATTCAACGCATGATGCAACTCATTAAAATGTGTCCTCTTGAAAGAGGATTCCAAATTGCAATGTTCACCAAACCCCGTGGGGCTGCAGGGTGTGTCTTTCTGTGGGCGCTGGATTTCGACCACAATTTCTATGGGCCATTTCGATGCAGCCACAGTTGGAAGGCGGTGGTGGCCACGCGGAGATTAGAGGGGAGAGCAGAGGACGGCTATATTAAGAGCAGCCGCAAAAGGCACCAGCAATTTCTGTACCCCGGGAGAACTTCCTAAACTGCCTCCCAACCCCCACCATTGTCCTCTGCCTGTTGGGCCTCCTTCCCTTCCCTAGCAACAAATTCTCTGATTCTATTGTGCCTTTTCTGGACACCCAAGCCAGGACCCCACGCATCCCAGAAACTGTCCCCTGGGCCTTCACCCTCCCTCTCTTCCCCCTCTTTGTCCTGAGAGCACTGAACTACAATAACTATGTCTGGCCTGCGAGACAGGTTGACAGATTTGGAGGCTCGGTAGGGTTAAATCAAAAGCGAAGGCCGGCTGCATGCTCTCCGGCCTTCTGGGGGTGCACTTGTCAGGCTGAGGGAAGGGAGTAGCAGCTCTGCTTCCTGCTGGGCAGCGGGGACAGAGGACAACAGGGGGACCCATCTACAGCCCAGCAGAGTCTGTTTTTGATCCTGGCTGTACTACTCTGCCCAGGCTGTGCATTATTTTTTAAAGTCCTTCCCTAGTTTCCTGTTGCCTGTTGTACAGAGGCTAACCTTAGTGGCCTCTCATTCAAAACCTCACACCATTTATACTTTTCGCAACAGTAAACCATATCCTCTTAAATATCCTCCCTGGGAGTACACACACACGCGTGCACACACACGCTAACATGCTATTCATGACAACCACAAGGTCATCACCCCCAAAGTCCTCCCACACCTCTGGGCCTTTGTCCAAGTCTTTTCCTTGCCGCCTGGCTCTCAAATTCACCTTCTCAAGCCCTAAATCACCCTGTTCTCTGTCAGGGCACTTTATAACACGGCTTGCCACAGTTTGCATGGCTCTCAAGCCATCTGTGTGGGCTCCTGCCCCCCCGTGCCCCCTCCCCAGGGCCCAGCCATGCAGGAGACTGAGCTCTTTGAGGGCAAATTAGCACAGGTGACGGTCACGTCGGGGGCTATGGACTTTCACAGAATCGAATTAAAGAAGACTTTGCTAATTCAAAATGGTACCAGGCTAGCAGCTCCCATTTTAGTTTCTGTTAATTTCCCATATAAAGACTCCAAAAAAAGAGAAACGTGACATCTTCAAAAACAAAGAAAACCTGGCACGTGACTTAGGACTTGGGCACATCAAACGCCCTCCAACTGCAGTTCCAAACAGGTTGTGGTGAGACACTTAATCACGGCAGCTACCTGAGCCCAGGCTTAGAGAGGTAACCCCTCCTCCCCACACTGACCCAGCAATTCTCTTGCTAGGAATTTATCCTAAAGAATAATTATGTATATCGATAAGGATTTAACCACAAGGGGAAATTGGAGCAAATTATGTGCCTACGAGAAGGGATAGGCTGAAAAATTGGGGTAAATCTGTGTGGAAGTGTACTATACATCCAATAAAAATTATGTTCTAAAGATATGTTTACTGACTTGGAAAAATGTCCATGGTTTATTGTTGGTGAAAAAAAATGCAGGTTACAAAACAGAATATATCATTCAATTTTTTAAATTAATTAATTAATTAATTTATTGGCTATGTTGGGTCTTCGTTTACTTTTCAGATACAACACCAAAGGCCCAATCCATGAAAGAAAGAATTGATAAACCATATTTCATTAAAATTAAAAACTTCCGCTCTATGAAAGACACTGTCAACAGATTGAGAAGACAAGCCACAGAGTGGAAGGAAATATTTGCAAAAGACACATAAAATAAAGTACTGTTATCCAAAATAAATAAAGAACTCCTGAAACTCAACAATAGGAAAACAACCTGATTAAGAGATAAACACCTCGGGACTTCCCTGGTGGCGCAGTGGTTAAGAATCCCCCTGCCAATGCAGGGGACACGGGTTTGATCCCTGCTGCGGGAAGATCCCACACGCTGCGGAGCAACTAGGCCCGCACACCTAGGGTCCGTGTACCACAATAAGAGAAACCACCGCAGTGAGAAGCCCGCATCTCGTGGCTTGTGGGATCTTAGTTCCCCGACCGGGGATCCACCCTGGCTCCTGGCAGTGAGAGCGTGGAGTCCTAACCACTGTACCACCAGGGAATTCCCTGTCTCACTCTTCTTAAAGAGAAGCCCTCCTTTATGTATAATAATTCCCTTCTTGCTCCCTCACCCCTATTTCAGAAAAAGCCAAGGAGAGAGCAGAAGGAGCATCTCTTTGTCAGTTAGGGTAACAGACACCCATTACTACAATATCTGCTTCCACACTGGGGCATGGATAACATACTTACTTATGTACACGTCACCTTGTTCTGGAAAAGATTTAATGCGCCTAGGGTGTATCAGTTACTAAAAAAGTAATAAGTCCTTCTTTTTATTGTGGATGTCCCAAAGCTCCACATAGCTGATTTGGCTATTACAGATTCTACGAAATAATTCACGGTATTTCCTTGGAGGCTTAGGGACTCATTTATGTAAATGAAGGCAAAATAGATGGCCCATTAGATTCCCACACCCCCAAAACTTGTCACATTATAAAGAAAGAATCAGGAAGGAGTAATTACTGTTTCTCCACTCTACAGGCTAGTTGAGCTTTTTTTTTTTTTTTTCGGTTACACAGAGGTAATCCTATACAAATGCCTCACAACCTTGCTCTGGTGGGTGGCGGGCCCTTGACCTCAGGACACCAGATGATGGGGTCAGAGGTGCAGAGAGTGTAATGGAGAGGACAGGAAGCACGCGGCCATCAGGAGACCTGTGCTCTAGGCTTGCTTCCATCTCTATCTTTCTAAACCACATCTCTCTGGGCCTCCATTTCTTGATGGATCAGATAAAATGAAGCGTTACTGCTGCTCTGACACAGTGAGAACTTTCAGAGCATAAACTGTTTCTGGCTGTGTGGTCCAGGCCTCACAGGGCTCTGACGTCCCCTCAGGCACAGCGACGGGCAGCTGATCTCGGGGCAGTCAGCATGTATTAGTGACTCGGAGGAGCTGGGTCCCAGGGGCTAAATAGCTCCCCTGAGACGTGCAGGGGCTCTGGGTCTGCTCCTGGCTGTGTGTTCTGGGGCCTGAAGCTCTGGAACTCTGTAATGCAGGGTAAACTGCTAAGTGTATTTAGCTCAGTGGCATTAAATGTTCCCTATCGCTTTTTAACAGCTGAGCATGACTGACTCTGAAAGATGTTTCCAAGAAAGTTCACATTTGAACCTCTCTATCAGTTGGCTTAGGGGATTACATATATGAAGATACGGCAAAGATCAAAAAGTAACCTGATTGGGAAAAAAAAAGTCTGTGTGTGCTTCTGTTTGCATTTCTGAGCCTCTGAGCTCCTACCAGGAGCAAGGGACCATACGAGGGCTGGGAAGGCAGGCCCAGGCCAGGGTGGATGAGAGCACCGGGAGCCTGCAGAAAGGTGGGTGATTTCTTCTCAGCTGAGGGGCCCCCGGCCTCTGGGCTAACCCACAGGGTCAGATCCAGGGAAGGGAGCTATTCTTCCCGAGCAGGAGTGAGCATTCTATGCGGAACATACAAGTATCTAGGTTGCCAGTGTCTACAGAAAAAAGAAATGAGCAACTTAAAAGTTGAGAGTGATGTCTTATTTGGAAGACATTCTTAGAACTTCAAGCCCCGAAGACAGCCTCTCAGATAAACACTGAGAAAACTGTTCTGAAGAGGAAGGGTGGCGGGGTGGGGGGGGGGGGGTGGGGAGGGGGAAGCCAGAATATATAGGAGTTTTTGCAACAACACCAGGTGGTCAGAACAAGAAGCTGCTGTTAATAAAAGAAAACCAGATATCTCAAGTTAAGGAATTTAGCACTCCTATGTATGGGAAGATGCAAGAGTTTGGGCTCACTGAAATCATTCTTTTACCCAGAGAACACCATAATTCAAAAAGACACATGCACCCCAATGTTCACTGCAGCACTGTTTACAATAGCCAGGTCACGGAAGCAACCTAAATGTCCATCCACAGATGAATGGGTAAAGAAGATGTGGTACATATACACAATGGAATATTACCCAGCCGTAAAAAGGAACCAAATTGGGACATTTGTAGAGACATAGATGGACCTAGAGACTGTCATACAGAGTGAAGTGAGTCAGAAAGAGAAAAACAAATATTGTATATTAACACATATATGCAGACTATAGAAAAATGGTACAGATCAACCAGTTTGCAAGGCAGAAATAGAGACACAGATGTAGAGAACAAACATATGGACACCAAGGGTGGGGGGAAACAGGGAGGAGGGTGTTGGGGTGGGATGAACTGGGAAATTGGGATTGCCATATATATATTACTAATAAGAAAAAAATATCAAATTGTATGCTTTAAATATATGCAGTTTATTGTATGCCAATTATGTCTCAATAAAAGTTCTTTAAAAAAAAAAAGAAATCATTCTTTTGATCTGCACCTCAGCTGTCTGGGGCCAGCATCCTGTGTTTTCTTATCCTGAGTCTTCTCAGGCTGCACCGTCAGGGGTGGCTGCAGGCTGATGGCTGCTAGATGGCGGGCATTCCTTGTTTCCATCCTGAACTCCCTTAGGGCTCGGCGTCGGGGTGGCTGCAATCACTGATGACGGTGACATCTTTTGTTTACTGATATGGCAGGTAATTTTTTATTTCTCACCAGAAAAATCTATTAATTCTGCTGTTGTAGGCAGCACTTTGCCAGGCACTGGGAGTCTAAACTCCCTCTAAAGGTGGATAAAACATGATCCACATCCTCAGGGAGTTCACAGGTGTCTGGTCCTTAAGAGAAGCTCTCTCTAAGCCTGGGAAGCCCCACGGGAGCGTTCAAAATCAAGTTCCTGGACTTGCAAAACTGAGGACCAATCCCTTAACACACGTGGCCCCAGCTAGATGCTGTTGTGCCAGGAAGGCCTGCAAAGCCAGCTGGATTTTGCCCCTTCTCTGCACAGTCAGTGGGTTTTCCCCTCTAACCAGGCACAGATATGGTAGAAAGTCATTATTTCCTTTTGTATTTAACTTGCTATGGATGATGCCTCTGTACGTATTCACTCGTCTCTGGTTTCCAATGAAGGAAGGAAACAATGTCCTTTAGGCACCTCCCCTGCCCTTTAATATTGTGAAATGTTCCACATTCACAGAAGTGTATACATACGGTTTAAAGGTAAATAATAAAAGAAACGCCTGTTACCCACCTGGGCTTGAATCCCAGCTGTTTGGCTCTGTCCAGTCCCTGCTTCCCGTGACGACTGCCACCGTCCTAGGTAACCAGTGTGCTGACTTTTAGGTTAATCATTCCAGTCTTCTCTGCAGTTTTACTCCCCACATTACATATCCCTAAGTACTGCTTGGATCCGAATAACACAAATTAAAAAAAAAAAGCTGCGTAAGGAAAGAGCAGTATTGCCATTATCAGATGGGAATTCTCAGAAAAACAAGCTGACTAGCGTCCCTGGGGTACAGTATCGCTTCAGCTTTCCTGAGTTTTCAGCAGCCTCTTCTGCGGAAGTCATAGGGCTAAGGCATAAGTAGAGGCCAACCTAGGATTTGTGAGGGCTGAAGATTATGTAATTTGGAGGACTCTTTAAGAAGAGTATCAGTTTAAAATGACAAATGTTGGGTTATGTGCAGGGCTTTCGGAGGGATACATATGAGTAAGGGGCTTAAGTTTCCTTGGCTTCAGATAAATAAGTCTCTAGCCACGAGGGCTCACCTGTGTCCAGGCAGATCTGCCGTAGGCATGAGGCACTGAACACCCTGCAGAATTACAGCGTCAGAGGGAAAGGGCTGCACGGTATTTTCTGCTTCTAAGTTCATCATGGCCTATGTCCGGCTCTCAAGAATAGGTCAAAGAAGAATGCTTCAGAAATGGAGGTATTTTGTGAAATGAGGGTTCTCAGCTGACTTTAGAAGCAGGGCATGGAGAGATGAGCAGGGATTTGCTTAGTATGCGAGGAGGCCGTGACAAAAACAGGTGAACCTGTCCTCAAGTGTGAATGAGGATATGATGCCAGTGGGGATTTTGGTGATGACAGTTTTTATTGTAGCTGTTTCTCTTTTTTTCGGCCACACCACGTGGCTTATGGGATCTTAGTTCCAGGACCAGGGATTGAAACTGCGCCCTGGGCAGTGAAAGTGGGGTGTCCTAACCACTGGACTGCCAGGGAATTCCCTCATATCTGTTTCTTGAGTCATGCTTCTCCAAATGGACCTGGTTAATCTCTATGTCTGGTACACAGCTATTATTATGGGGTTTCCCTTCACCATCCTCCTGAGGAATCTTTGTCTCTCTCCTGTTTTAGATCCTCCTCCTTGATTTATTCTATCTTTGAGTGGAATACATTCTTCAGTAGCTTTCCAAGGATGCACGATAGGTAAAAAAATTTTGAGACCTTGCATACTTGAAAAAAATTTTTTCCACTTGCATACTCATAGTATAGCTGGGTATAGAGTTCTAGATTGGAAGTGACATCTTTCAGAATTGTAAAGGCTTCATTGTATTTTGGCTTCTAGTGTTGCTGATGGGAAGTCAGAAGCCATTCTGATCCCTAAACTTCTCCTCTCTGGAAGCAGTAAAATCTCTTCATCCCTCAAATGGTACCAGCCACGTACAGGCTCTTCAGTCTGGCAGTTCATTCTGTTCTTGAATGACAGCATCGACTGTTCCTCCCCCTTTTTTTCTCTTTCTATCTTCCTGGAAACACTGCTATTCAGATGTAAGGCCTCCTGAACGTGTACTCTAATTTCTTACTTTTTCTCCCTTATTTTCCATCTTTTTGCCTTTTTGCTCTATTTGCTGGGAAATTTCCCCAATGTTATCTTCCAACTCCTGTGCTGAATTTTTTATTTTTACCTAGGCAGATAATGTTCCTTTTGTATATTCTTATCATATTTCCCAACGACAAAAGTATAATATACATGTTATTTACAATTAAGTATTACAAAAACACTTTACAAAGAAAATAAAAGATTTCTGTAGTTCCATTTAGTAGATCATGAAATAGAGTCCCCAAATAGACCCATACATAATAGCCTAAACCTTTGTATATGAAATATATATATATATTTACACTTTTTTTTTTCTGTGTCAGGTCTTAGTTGGTGTACATGGGCTCTTCATTGCGGCACACAGGCTTCTCTCTAGTTGTGGCATGTGGGCTCCAGAGCATGTGGTCTCTGTAGTTTGTGGTACATGGGTTCTCTAGTTGAGGCATACAGGCTCAGTAGTTGCGGGGTGTGGGTTTAGTTGCCCCGCGGCAGATGGGATCTTAGTTCCCTGACCAGGGATCAAACCCGGGCCCCTTGCATTGGAAGGTGGATTCTTAACCACTAGACCACCGCGGAAGTCCCATGAACTTTATTGTATATTTATTTTCAACAAAGATGCTGTGTAGTAAGAAATGTGGCCTCCAAAGAGGTGTCTGGCTTTTGTCCCAGTACCTGGGAAGCAACCTCTAAACCCTTGGAATTTCCTGAGCAATAGGAATGTCTTTCTTTTTTATGGTGGGCCCCTGGAACTACACCTGGTGTTATATGCTAATGAGATGACTCAGGGTGGGGGCTGGTCACGCAAGAAAGACCAAGCATGAGATTAGAGGCTTGGGGCTTTGGGTCAGAATGATATCAGTCCAACTTCCAGGGAGGAGAGGGCTAGAGATTGAATTCAGCCACTTGGGCACTGTTTCAGTCAATCATGCCTATGTAATGAAACCTCAGTAGTCTCTGGACACTAAAGCTCAGGTGAGTTTCCCTGGTGGGCAACACTCTGTGCATATTTTCATACATCAATGTCAGTACAGTAACACATCCCTGATGGTGAGAGAAGCATTGTGTTTAAACACTCCCAGACTTTGCGCGTGCATTTCTTCCTTTGGCTGCTTTTAATTTGTATGTTTTGGTTCTAATAAAACTGTAACTATAAGTATAGGGCTCTCCTGAGTTCTGTGAGTCATCCTAGCAAAGTACTGAATCTGAAGGTGGTTTTGGGAAAACCCCAAACTTGCAGTTGTTGTCTGAAGTGAGGGCAGTCTTATAGGGCCTGTTTCCTCCGACTGTGCAGTTTGGAAAACCCCTGAGAAGGGCCAAGGCAATTCAGTGAGAAAAGGGCACTCTTTCCACAAGTGGTACTGTAATCATTGATATCCATATGTAAACAAGTGAACCTCAATACTTACCCCAGGGAATTCCCCGGCGGCCCAGTGGTTACGACTCCACACTCTCACTACTGAGAGCCTGAGTTCAATCCCTGGTCAGAGAACTAAGATCCAGCAAGCTGCCCAGCATAGCCAAAAAAAAAAAAAAAAAAGTGAAAAGACACAGGTTGAAATAAATTTAAAAACTTTTTTTACCTTTTACTATATCATAGATATAAATGTAAGAGATAGAAATATTACATTTCTAAAATAAAAAATAAGTGAAATTCTGTGTGCCCTTGGGTTGGGATATATGAGTACATTAAATAGACCACGAAAAGGAGGAAAAAATGCTGAATTGGACTTCACCAAAATGAAAAACTTTTGCTCCTTAAAAGACAGTGTTTAGAAAATGAAAAAAACCACAGGCTGGGATAAAATACAGATGACCTTGAACAATGTGGAGGTTAGGGGGCACCAATCTTTGCACAGTTGAAAATCCACATAAAACTTTGTATCCAAACTTAAGTGCAAACAGCCTACTGTTGACTGGAAACCTTACTGACAA
Source organism: Hippopotamus amphibius kiboko (assembly GCF_030028045.1). Lineage (NCBI taxonomy): Eukaryota > Metazoa > Chordata > Mammalia > Artiodactyla > Hippopotamidae > Hippopotamus > Hippopotamus amphibius. The sequence continues at coordinate 168,379,570 of NC_080191.1, read as the reverse complement.
CAGAAACAGTTGATTAACACATTTTGTGTTATACGTATTGTGTCTTGTATTCGTACATTAAAGTAAGTTAGAGAAAAGAAAAGGTTGTTGAGAAAATCATAAGGAAGAGAAAATGCACTCACAGTATGGTACTGTATTTATTGATACCATAAGTTTACATCGTCTGTTTACAAGGTGAATCGTCTGTTTGTCATTAACTACCACAATATTATCTTATGTGATGGAAAACACTGTAGATGTTACATATGCTACTAACACTAGACATAAAAAGTGAAAAGACAATGTGAAAAAGAAATTCATATTTATTTACTGGTGTAACAACTTATGCATTGATAGTGAAGAAGCAGCAATGTGATGGCATTTTTTTTTTTTTTTTTGCGCACGGGCTTGGCTGCTCCGCGGCATGTGGGATCTTCCTGGAGCAGGGATTGAACCCATGTCCCCTGCACTGGCAGGCGGATTCTTAACCACGGTGCCACCAGGGAAGTCCCCAAGATCCATATTTTGAAAGCCTTCACCCCACCACCACCTTTTTTTCACATCCACAGTCTCTTTGCTGATTTCCTTGATTGGCTCTACGATAAATCCTGTGACGTCATGCACAATAGCGGGACAGCTTTCTCCAGCAGGAATTTATTGTTTCGGGCCCGATGGCTTTCACAGCTTTTTCTGTAACAATGATGGCATCTTCAACGGTGTAATCCTTCCAGATTCTCGTGATATTCTCTCTGTCGGGGTTCTCTTTCGTCTCTTCCATTGACAGCCTTTTCCAGAAGTACCATAGGTAATAGACCTTAAAGGTCCTCAAGACCCCCTGATCTAGAGGATGAATTAGAGACGTGTCTGGGGACAAGTAGACCACTTTGCCGGCTTCAGTGTTGAACTCGTGGGGTTCTGGGGGGCCAGAGGCATTGTCAAATATTAAAGGAACTTTAAAAGGCATTCCCTTACTGGCAAGGTACTTCCTGACTTCAGGGGCAAAGCACTGATGGAACCAATCCAAAAAGAAGGTTATCGTTGTCTGGGCCTTCTTGTTGTACAACCCAAAGACTGGCCCCGGTGTTTATCTTTTCCCTTCAAACTTGGGTGTTAGCAGCTTTGTAGATAAGGTAATCCTGATCACAAACCAGACCGCATTTGCACAAAACAGTGGCGTTAGCCTGTCTTTTCTTGCCTTGAATCTTGGTGCTTGCTTCTCTTCCTTATTAATAAATGTCCTTTGTGGCATTTTTTGCCCCCCAGAATAAGGCACTTTCAACTGCATTAAAAACGTGTTAAGGCAGGCATCCTTTCTCCTCAATGATTGTCTTACTGGCATCTAGGAACTCATCTGTTGCTTCTTGGTCAGCAGAAGCTGCTTCTCCTACTAACTTGATGTTTTTTAAGTCAAATCTTTTTCTAAAATGATCAAATCATCCATTGCTGGCATCGCATTCTCCAGCTTTAGATCCTTCACCTTCTTTCTGCTTTAAGTGGTTATATAATGACTTTGCTTTGAATAGTATTGAAGTCTACAGGTATGTCTTCCCTATAGCAATCCTGCACCCACATAAAAGCTGCATTTTCAATACAAGATAAAAAGGTATTTCACAAAAAGTGCAATGTTGTCACACCTGCTGATGTAGCTGCAGTGACACTTTCATGAAATTCCTTTGCTCTTTTCACCGTGGTCCTTACACTGGGTTCATTTCTCTTGAAATGGCAGCAACCACAGCCTCAGACCTCGAGTTTATGGTGCATATTAAGCAGTTCGACTTTTTCTTGTAACGTCACAACTTTGCTTCCTCGGAGCCCTCTCGGCATTACTAGCAGCACTTCATCTGGGTCCCCTGGGGTTATTCAAGGTGTAGGGTATCGCACGAGGCATGATGAAAAATACATGAGAACCAGTAGGGAGACATTTTTTACTGCGATTTGAAATTTGCTAGAGAGATGAACTGCGCACACAGAGACGATTAGTGTCACGTGGTGTTTAAAGTGGACACTCGCAACACTTGGGCTCTCAGCAATAGCAACAGTTGGTGGCTATGAAGCTGTGACAGTAGTACAGTGTGTACTACAATTAACTTTATGCAGTTATGATTTAATACTGCCTCCTTCCATTTATTTACATTTCTCTCGATCGAAATGGCGCCATGTACAGTCTGTGAGTGTTTTTGTGCATAAGGTTTGATAAATTTTAACTTTTTATAATAGATTTGTGTATATTCTATGGTAAATGATAAAATAGATTAGTATCTATGTATATTTCGATGTGTTCATGACACACCTAACTTTAAAAAATGTTTGGGGGTTATTTCTAGGCTACGTATATTGTCTGAGAGTTTTTTCAAATTGCCACAAATCTCAAAAAAAATTTTTCAATGCGTTTATTGAAAAAAATTCACGTATAAACGTATCTGCACAGTTCAAACCTGTGTTGTTCACAGGACAATTGTATTGGCAAAAAATTATGTATTTATCAAAGGACTTATATCCAGAATATACAAAAAATTCTTACAGCAACTGCTTAAGAAACAATCAATTTTTAGATGCGCAATATGGGCAATACATGGGCCGTAAAACTAAATGATATCTCACAGCATTCCTCTAACTGTCCTCGATACACAGCACCTTCGGGGCACTATAGTAACACTTCTTAAGGTTTTAAATTTTTTTCCAGGAACAAGGGCTAGTCTTGCCCAGCTCAAACCGGTTGAGAGCACCGAGAATTCAGCTGTGCTGGGAATATCTGATGATGAACTTTTGATGTCCGAAGGCCAAGAAACTCCACCCTCACATCATGCCAACACCGCCATTTGCTGAACATGCATCTCATGAAGAAGCGTGTAACTCAGATACACCTGCACAGAGTAAGGATTACCTCACTTTTTTCATATCTATAATGACCTTTCCCCAAGCTGCTCACACCTTGGTTTTATCCCATAAATATCCTGAGCCCCTCACCTCCGGAAGGCAGATTTAAGAGGATGAAAGAAAAATCTGAGTGAGAGAAAATATTTGCAAACCACATATTAGACAAAGAACTCGTTTCTAGAATATACAAAGAACTCTCAAAACCTAACTGTTAAAAAACTCCAATTAGAAAATGGGCAGAAGACATGAGCAGACATCCTGAAGAGTATGTGTAGATGGTAAATAAGCACACGAAAAGATGTTCCCCATCATTGGCCGTGAGGCAAATACAAGGTAAAGCACATGACCTATCACTACACACCTAGAACAAAAAAATGACAACACCTAATGCTGGCTAGAGTGCACAGAAACTGGATCATGTGCATACTGCTGGTGAGAATGTAGAGTGGGACAGCCACTGTGGGGACCAATTTGGCTGTTTCTTTTTTTTTTATTTATTTATTGGCACACGGGCATGTGGGATCTTCCTGGAGCAGGGATCGAACTCATGTCCTCCGCATTGGCAGGCAGACTCCCAACCACTGCGCCACCTAGGAAGCCCTGGCTGTTTCTTATAAAGCTAAACATGTAGCTACCATACAACCCAGCAATTGGTCTCCTGGGTATTTACCCCAGAGAAAAGAAAACTCATGTTCCCCCTGAAAAACTGTACACAGGGACTTCCCTGGTGGTGCAGTGGTTAGGAATCCACCTGCCAAGGCAGGGGACATGAGTTCGATCCCTGGTGGGGGAAGATCCCACATGCCTCAGAGCAACGAAGCCTGTGAGCCACAACTACTGAGGCTGCTCTCTAGGGCCCGAGAGCCACACCTATGGAGCCCTTGTGCTGTAACTACTGAAGCCAGAGTACCTAGAGCCCGTGCTCCACAGCAAGAGAAGCCACCTCAATGAGAAGCCCGCACACCGCAACGAAGAGTATCTCCCGCTGGCCACAACTAGAGAAAGCCCATGCACTGCAAGGAAGACTCAACACAGCCAATAAACAAATAAATAAATACTACATAAATAAGCAAATAAAAATCTCCCTCTAAAAAAACAAAACAAAACAAAACTGTACACAAATGTTCAAAGAAACTTTATTCAAAATAGTCAAAAATTCAAGACAAAATAGATGTCTCTCCACCAGTGAATGCGTAAACAAACTCTGTACATTCACACCGTGGAATACTGCTCAGCAATAAAAAGGAACAAACTGTTGATATATTCAGTGACTTAGATGAATCTCCAGGGAAATATGTTGCATGAAAAAGTCAGTTCCCCTCAAATGACATGTTGTATGATTCCATTATATTATCCCCTTTAAATGGCAAAGCTATGGAAACAAAGACGAGATTAGTGGTTGCCAGGGTCTGGGGAGGGGAGAAGAGAGGTGAATGGGGCTGTAAGAGGGCAACATAAGAGGCCCCTGGGATGATGGGACTGGTCTGTATCACCTTATCATTGTCAATACCCTGGTTGTGATACTGTGTTACACTTTTATAAAATGTTACCATTGGGGGAAATTGGTTTAAAGGATCTCTCTGTGTTATATCTAACAACTGCATGTGAATCTACAATTATCTCAAAATAAAGAGTTTAATTAAATGAAACTGCACATGAATGTTTATAGTGTGTTTATTCATAACCATGAAAAACTGGAAACAACCCAAATGTCCATCCGTTGTTAAAGAGTAAATAAATCGTGGTACATCCTTACGATGGAATGCTCCTCAGCATGAGAACGAATGAGCTGTTGACAGGCAGTGACGTGAATGAGTGTCAGAAGCTTTATGCTAGGTGGAAGGAACCAGACTTTAAGAGCGTATATTGTATGATTCCATTTATGTGAAATTCTAGAAAAGTAAAAAAAAGAACGTAGTGATAAGAAGCAGATCAGTGGTTGCCAGGGCCCAGAGGGTGAAGATGCAGAATGACTGCATATGGTTTCCAAATAACTTCTGGGGGTGATGGAAATGTTCTATCAATATCATGATTGCAGTGGTGGTTATATGACATTATCTATTTGTTAAAACATCTCATCATGCACTTAATATTGATGAATTTTATAGTTAAATTATATATTCATAAAGCTGACCTCCCAAATGGGGCTAATACATTTGGATGAATTTACAACTTTTTCATGTAACTATGTATTATAGACTGCAGCTTCAGGGCATAGAGCTTTACCTTCTTTTCACAACAGTTTCATAGTACTCCATTGTATGGACGCCCATTAATCCTACAATTAATTTGATTGTCCCCTTTTGATGAGTATTTGGGCTGTTTCCAATATTTTATTTTACAAATAATGTTATAACAGTCAATCTTATCATATATCTTCGCATACTTGAGTGTTTTTCTTGAATGGATTCCTAACAGTGATTTCTTGGTCAAAGTTTATATACAATTAAAAGTTTACTAGTAATTATCAAATTGCCCTACAACATAGGGTGGTATCAATTTGCATTCTCGCCAGTGGTGAGTGGGAGTCCTGTGGTTGCTTCTAAGGGATTTTTTTTTTTTAAACTCAGGTTTTCAGAGCTTATTTCATCTATTTATTTGCCATCTAAGGGATTCTTTTTAAGTGCATTTACTCATTCCTCTTCCCATCGCCTTTTCATGCAGTTGATGTTTTCCTTTTCACAACTCCCATAAGATTTCTGTAGCTCTGAGCTTTGACTGGTGATGCTTTGCTCGGACTTATAGAGTGACCTGGTCACTTGATGACCGTTCAATGAACAAGGAGCGCATACGATCGTGGGAAGACAGACATGAAAAGCCATGCTATACAGCATGTGAAACAGCATGATACTTGTGTATGTGTCATACAGCTGACGAGAATGATGTGAGAGATGATATGAATAACAATAATAATAATAGCTAAAAATTATTGAGCACGCACCATGTACCAGGAAGCAATCTGAGCTAGATATGTATGTTATACATATATGATACATTAAGTAAGTATGTATACTTATTTAATCCTCCTAGCAGTGCTCTGAGATAGAAACTCTTTCTTCTGGTCCCACTTTATAGACTCCTTGGCTGGGTGTTGAAGGATGAATAGGAGTGCACTAGGTGAAGAAAGGTTGTGCATTAAATGGAATCAGAATGAAAAGTGTGTATAAAGACACTGGAGAAGAAAGGAAAGTCACTTCAGGGGTCCTGTGAGTAATTTCAGACGGCTGGCATCCAAAGAGCACAGGAAAAGAAGAAGCTGGAGAGAGTTCATAAGAGAGGGTGGATGGAAGTGTTTCTCATTTCCTCTTGCTAAACACACACACACACACACACCCTACATTTGGCTGTCCCCGCCTTACTAACCTATGGTTTCTAGTGGAGGCTGGGGGAAGACCTCTCACTAGGAGGCAATGCCTGGGGACTTCCCTGGTGGTCCAGTGGTTAAGAATCCGCCTTCCAGTGCAGGGGACATGGGCTCTATCCCTGGTCGAGAAACTAAGATCCCGTATGCCGAGGGGCAGCTAAGCCTGCGTGCCGCAGCTGCTGAGCCTGCATGCTCTGGAGCGCTGCACAGCTAGAGAGAAGCCAGGTGTTGCAACGAAGAGCCTGCATGCCACAACTGAAGACCTGACACAGCCAGAAGTAAATAAATAGTTAAAAAAGGAAGCAATGCCTGGAATTAGACCCAAAGGTTGAGTAAGGGTCAAGCAAACAAAGAAGTGGAACCGAATGTTCAGGCAGAGAATGTGACATAAGATGTCATGGGTGGAGCACTTAAGGGACGGATTGGTACTTGAGATGACTAGTTATAAAGTGCTAAGGGAGAAAGGCCATCCGTGAGACCAAAGAGGGTGACAGAAGCCAAGTCATGTAGAGGCTATAGGCCACACTAAGGAGTTCAAAACTCACGGTGACTCCAAAGCCAATCAATGAAAAAAGAAATGATCCAATATTCACTCTAAGCAGGCCCTGTCCTGGGGGCCAAGGGAGATACAATGACGTTCACTGCCTTTAAGAAGCTCACAGACTCGCTAAGAAAGTAAGACATGAGCACATATAAGGGAGCCAATCAAAGATAAAGGGCCACCTATAACAAGGAATAAATGTGAAATGTTGGGGTTTATGGGAGGGAAAGACAAATGGCTGGGGAGGTGAGATTGTGAGGGGTTGGGGGAAGGAATGGAGTCTTGAAGGTGGGTGCGATTTGGAAGGTGATAGGGAGGCAGCCTCCTGTGTAGGACATTCCAAGAGTAAACAAATGGAATCTGTCTGATGTATTTGGAAGAGACTGAGTAAGCCCACCTGGCCAAAGGGTGGGTGTATGCATGGAATATGAGAGAATCTTAGAAAAGGTGCATAAGGTCACATTAGGAAGGGTCCTACAGGCAAGGCTAAGGAATTTGAATTTAAATCTTTGTGGATGAAGAGGCGCCATCCTGTCTTTTTCAGTATGGAGCAACTTGATTAAGGGGATCTTGTTTGATGATTAATCTGGAAAAAAAGAGATAACCAAGTCAGGGAGACAACTTAAGAGGTTAGTGTTTACGTTAAAGTTCTGTACAAGGCTGGCCAAAATAAAGAGGAAATAAGAAACCAGAGGGAAGCATGTGCTGCGCTATTTACAACTTTTTGCAGGAAAGTTATTTTGTTCTTACCCTGACGTACATTCTCTTCTCGTGGTAACCTGCCGTCAGAACCTTGACGATGGATGTATTTAAGGCTCTGGAAGCCGAGTCAATGGCTAAGTATGTTGCCTTTTAGGAGTGTGTTTCTTCATTGGCGTCTATCACTGTATTTCGTGCTCACTCTCCCATCTGCTGGGTTTCCTTTCTCCACAGGATGTTCACTATTGAAGTAGTCTTGATACAGTAACAAAATACATTAACATTATTTAAAAGGACGTTTCCTTCTCTTGGGGTGTTTTGACTCACAACACTTCTGTGGGTTTTCCCATGCCAACAACTGGTTCTCCAACTCTCCGGACACCAACTGGGTGTCCTACAATTCAGTTCTCTTTTGACACTAACCACCCTGAGTTAGCGCAGACTCCACAGGTTCGAGGGTTCAGTCCCACAAGACTGTCCCAGTTCAGATGCTCGTTGAAAGTATTGGATCCCTTGAGTACCCACACTTCTGTCCAACTTGGCTACAAAGTCAGAGTTCCCAAACTACCCCCACCGACTTCAGGTTAGATCGTTTGCTAGAATGGCTCACAGAATTCAGGAGAACACTTTACTTTCTAACATTGGTTTGTTAGAAAAGATACAAATGAACAGCCAGAGGAAGAGGTATATAGGGTGAGGTCCAGAAGGGGTCTGAGCACAGGACCCTGTGAAGCTGGGGTGTGCCACCTTCCCAGCAAGGAGATGTGCTTGCCGACACGGAAGCTCTTCCAGCCCTGGGTTTTTATGCAGGTTTCACGACACACGTGTGAATGAGTAAATCACTGGCCATTGGTGATTAACTCAGTCTTCAGCATCTCTCCCCTCTCCAGAGTTGGGAGGTCCGAAAATTCCAACCCTCAAATCCAGGGTGAGTTCCCGTTGCAACCAGCCCCCACGAAGAAGTCACCCAGGCACTCCGCCCCCCCACCCCGCCACGCCACGCCACGCCACACCCGGCCACCATTACGAATAACAAAAGACACTCACTTCTATCACTCAGAAATTACAAGGGTTTTAGAAGCTCTTGTACCAAGGAACCAGAGATGAAGACCAAATACAAATGCATTTATTTTTTTTCTTTAAGAACTTTTATTGAGATACAACTGACATACAATAAACTGCATATATTTAAAGTGTACAATTGGATATTTTTTTCTTATTGGTAATGTATATATGGCAATCCCAATCTCCCAATTGATCCCACCCCAACCCTCCCCGCTTCCCCACTTGCTGTCCATATGTTTGTTTTCTACATCTGGGTCTCTATTTCTGCCTTGCAAACCGGGTAATTTGTACCATTTTTCTATATTCTGCATATATGTGCTAATATATGATATTTGTTTTTCTCTTTCCGACTCACTTCACTCTGTGTGACAGTCTCTAGGTTCATCCATGTCTCTACAAATGTCCCAATTTCATTCCTTTTTACAGGCGAGTAATATTCCATTTTATATATGTACCACATCTTCTTTATCCATTCATCTGTTGATGGACATGTCCTGGCTATTGTAAATAGTGTTGCAATGTATAAATGCATTTATTATATCACAATATCACACCTTCCTCTTATCTTCTGAACAGAAGTGAATAAGGCCTGTGCCATTTTTAAAAGTAAAGAGTTTTCAGTGAACACTTGGCATTTTTCATTATTTTGCTCTCCACTGTAAGGTCAGAGACCTGTAGGAGAACCCACTTAAAACCACGGAGCATCACCCCATCCAAAAGTGCACTATGTTTACACACACATACACACACGTACGATTTTGCCTGCAATCTGGGGGGGTTCACTGACAGCTGAAACTTGTAGCCTCCAGGTTGAGAGTCATTGTCCCTTTGGGTCCAGGAGACGAGTGCTATCTAAAGGCCACAGAGAATTGAGACAAAATTCTATTACCTCTACAGCATTAAGGAAAAGGAAGAGAAGGTATGAAATGCATTCCAATGAGGAATTTTACCGGATATTTGAAAGGTTTAAATGGTAAGATGAGTAATAACAACTAAAAAGCTTTGTATATATATGTCGCAAAATGTTACACCTGTATAAATTTAAGGGATTCAGTCTCCATTTGTGTATACAATATGGTACAGAGCTTAAAGAGGAAGTGAAGTGAAGAGTCTTAAAGTGAAGACTCTTGCCTTCTAGGGAAGTTTTTAGCCGGGGGTGGGGGGGAGAGGTACAGATGTATATAAAAAAAATCACACTAATAAAAGGAATCAACGATGTCTTAAAACAGATTTGTGGAAAAGCTGTGGAGAAAGGAGGTGGTACTAATTTTGCCTGGAGGCGAAAGGAGCCCTGCAGAATGGGAAGGATGTTCAGGCGAAGTTTTGTTTTTATTTTTTTCCCTTTTCACCACAGGAAGAGAGAATTCCAGGGTCCACTGACCCTGGACTTATCACCTGGACTCTGTGTACCAGCTATTCCCAAAAGAGAAACGGTCAAGTGCATTCAGCCTTCTCTTCAGTAATGAATGGAGCAGCTAACGTGTGCCAGGAACACTGCCAGGCGTTTTCCAGCTGCTATCTCTAATTCCGATAACAACAAAACGGTGGTGAGCGTTAGCTCCGTTTTCCGAAGGAAACTGTGTTCCGAGCTAGGGCTTGTCATGGTCACACCACTAGCAAGTGGCTGAGCCAGGGCCGGAGCCAACTAAGTTCAAAATCCACTGTCTTTCCTCTACGCCACGTGGTTGCTTTGGGCCCGTATTTAAGGCTCTGTGATGTGTGGTGCACTCAAGCACACACACAGCTGACATTTGATACTTGTGTAGTGAACAAATGGGTAAGTGAAGAGAAGAAAAAAGACTAAACTTCCCAGTGGGGGCAGCTCCTAGGAAGCCTGTGCCTGCATCCTGCAGAAGGAATTCATCTTCCTTGCTATTGCCACATCAGCAGGCAGCCCCTGTGGTCCAGAGGGCGCGCTGGCCTCTGCTGCAGGCCCTGCTCGGGGAAGCGTAGACTTGCCCGGCCGGAAGCCATGCTCACGCCTGAAAAGTCACGGCACCACCTCTCATGCGCTCTGCCAGGCTTTGCCACCATCTGCCCTGGAATGTTACCACAGGCAGAGAGACCTTCCTTGCTTTGCCTATGAGGCTGAGTCCCATCTGCCTCAATGTTACCCAAATGAACTTGAGTCTGCTCCAGATGTACAGCAAAGCCAGTCTCCTGACACCAGGGTGGGGGTAAGGAAGGTACAGCTTCTATTGCAAGTCGCCAAGAATGGGCAGCTCATGCTCCAAAAGGCCCGAAATCCCCGACAGCTTTCAGGGAAGCGTCTCTAAAGATAACCTTTGGGGTGAGGTGGCAGGGTGGTATTTCGGGATCTTAATCATCAGTGTTCTGATTCTAATAAGTCTGAGATCTACCAGCTTGCAGTCAGCATGTAGTCACCATTCTAGTGATGGTGACTCTAGTAAGGGGTCTTCGTTTCTGCAGAACAATACGAAATTATGTTGTATTGAAAGGAGCCCTGCAGAACGGGAAGGATGTTCAGGCAAAGTTTTGTTTTATTTTATTTTTCCCTTTTAGCCACAGGAAGAGAGAATTCCAGGGTCCATCGACCCTGGACTTATCACCTGGACTCTGTGTACCAGCTATTCCAAAAAGAGAAATGGTCAAGTGCATTCAGCCTTGTTGTAATCTATATCCCTCCAGGAGGAACTAGGAGTTCTGTGACTCTATTGTTCTAAGCAATAACTGCTTGAGTTTGCTCTTTGGAAACTCAGGGAAGGCCAAACAAGAAGTGGGGGACATGAGGGACCGTTTGTACCCTGGAGGCCCCCCTTTTCTTTAATAGTCCTCAATCCTGAGGGAAACAGGGGTGGGACAAGAAATAGAACACGGTTTTGGATAGAGAGGTTAATTATCACCTTAGCAGAGGAACTCAGTTTTAGGGGGACTTGGTTTCATCTCCACCCTGCCCCCACCCCCCGGTCCCTGGGACGGACACACAACAGCTGCAGGACCCAGAGCAGCTTTTTTGTTTGTTTGTTTTTAATACATTTATTGTATTTATTTATTTTATAGGCTGTGTTCGGTCTTTGTTGCTGCACACGGGCTTTCTCTAGTTGCGTCGAGTGGGGGCTACTCTTCATTGTGGTGCGCAGGCTTCTCATTGTGGTGGCCTCTTGTTGCAGAGCACGGATTCCAGGCGTGTGGGCTTCAGCAGTTGCGGCACATGGGCTCAATAGTTGTGGCGCACGGGTTTAGTTGCTCTGCGGCATGTGGGATCTTCCTGGGACAGGGATGGAACCCATGTCCCCTGCATTAGCAGGCGGATTCTTAACCACTGCGCCACCTAGGAAGTCCCCAGAGCAGCTTTAAAATGGGAACCACTGTCCACCACTTCTGTAAAGATTTACAGAGGCATAACTGTCACTTGGAGTCCCTTGAAGTATAATACCAAATACGATTATTGTTATTATTGGAGTAAGCACTTGATAAATGTTTAGCAAGTGATTAGACAAATGATGATGTGGAAAAAAGTATGATGGGAAAAAAAGTGTGCCAGGAATTCAGATTAGTGTAGGGGGCGGGGCCACTGAGGAAGGGAGACTGGCAGGTGGGAGGATTTGGCTACATTGGCGTATGGGAATGAGAGAGACGGTGGGGAAAATTTCTAGAAGGGAAAAACTGTGCCAGCATTCCGTTCGGCAACGAGAACTATATCTTTGCAGCAACATTCTGGGCAGAGGAGTCCTATAAGGCAGTTGTGTGCAACGATAGCTAACATTGATCACGTGTCCCTTCGTGCTGGGCACTCAAGCACGTGCTGCACGTGGGTGACCTCCTCTGCTCCTCACAACAGCCCCACAAGGTGGTTGCTGTTATAACCATCCTCAACTATAGACCAGGAAACTGAGACGCAGAGAAGTTAATTAACTTACCTGAAGTCTAGGGAAAGCCAAACCATGCAGTGATTTGAGTGCCAAACTAGGACTTTGAACTCCCACAGTGGCAGCGGGGAGCTGCTGAAGATTTTTGGCAGAGAAGCAATATTGGGTGCTTCAGGAGAAAAGCGGTATGGTGCAATAGTTAGGAGTTTGGACTTTGGCAGCAAACTATCTGTTTTTTTAAAATCCCAGTTCTGCCACTTGCTAGCTGTGCCGCCTTAGATGTATTATTTCACTGCTCTGTGCCTCAGTTTCCTCATCTATAAAATGGGGGTAATGAAAGGGTTTTATGAGGAGTAAATGAGATAATAAATGTAGAGCAGTTAGAAACAGGGATGGCACATGTGTGCATGACAACGGTTAGCTGTTATCAATACGTTAGCTATCTGCTCGATGGACCGAAGAGAGGTCAGAGGCAGGCGGCAGCAGGAGGCCAGCACTGAAGCAGCACCGCCTCGGGTGACAGCTACTGGAATGAGTGAGTAAGCTATTTTAAAGTAAGATTCAATAAGTTTCATTAACTGGAAATGCAGGATAAGGAAGAATAGTTAATAACGATTCTCAGATTCCTGATCTCATTAACCGGGAGGAAAAGGGTTTCTGATAGCAAGAGGAACACTCGGAGAGGAGCTAGTTCTTGGGGGCCAAGACTACACTTAGGGAAGGCCTGGGGGCGTGTCAAGGGGACTCTGGGTTCACTCGTTAGCTCTGCCACCAGCTTGGCAAAAGCTTCCTGCTTCCTCTGGGCTTTCCCACCAGCAAAATGAAGCTTTTACACCTGAGATCTCAAAATTCTTTTTTTTATATTTATTTGTTTATTATTTATTTATTTGGTTGCACTGAGTCTTAGTTGAGGCAGGAGGACTCCTTAGTTCCCAACTCAGATAGTTTCCAGTTTCACCTGGGAGGGCCCTAAAGGGAGGATGATGCTGGCAGCCTGGCTCGGGTTTTCTGAGGCTCTAGGGCAGGTGACAGGAGGAAAGCAATAACAGAAGAGGGGGACTCCTCCCCTTTTCCTTTTTTTTCAAATTGGGTTATAATTGACATATGGCACTATATTAGTTTCAGGTGTGCAGCATAGTGATTTGATATGTCTATATGTATAAAATGATCACCTCAATAAGGCTAGTTATCATCTGTCGCCCTACAACATTATGACAAGATTATTGACTATATTCTCTGTGCTGTACGTTTCACCCCCACGACTCACATATTCTGTAACTGGAAGTTTGCACCTCTTAGTCCCCATCACCCATTTTACTCTTCCTGTCTGGCAACCATATTTTTGTTCTCTGTATCTGAGTCTGCTTCTGCTTTTTTGGTTTTTTTTTTTTTCATTTGTTTTGTTTTTTTAAATTTCGCATATAGGGACTTCCCTGGTGGTGCGGTATACTGTTAAGAATCCGCCTGCCACTGCAGGGGACACGGGTTTGATCCCTGGTCCGGGAAGACCCCACATGCCGCTGAGCACCTAAGCCCATGCGCCACAACTACTGAGCCTGAGCTCCAGAGCCTGAGAGCCACAACTACTGAAGCCCGTGCTCTGCAACAAGAGAAGCCACCACACTGAGAAGCCCAAGTCCGGCAACAAAGAGTAGCCCCCGCCCCTGAAACTAGAGAAAGCCTGTGTGCAGCAACGAAGACCCAAGGCAGCCAATAAATAAGTAAATAAATAAATAAATAAATAAATTTATTAAAAAAAGATTCCATATATGTGTCAATCGGTATTTGTCTTTCTCTGAGTCACTTTACTGAGCATAATACCCTCTACATCCATCCATGTCATTGCAAATGGCAAGATTTCATTCTTTTTATGGCTGAGTAATACTCTATACACATACACACACACACACATATATATCACATCTTCTTTATCCATTCGTCTATCAGTGGGCACTTAGGTTGCTTCCGTATCTTGGCAATTGTAAGTAATGCTGCAATGAATATAGGGGTGCACATATCTTTTCCAATTAGCGTTTTTGTTTTCTGTGGAGAAATAGCCAGAAGTGGAATTGTTGGATCATACGGTAGTTCTATTTTTAATTTTCTTTGAGGAACTTTCATACTGTTCTCCATCGTGGCGGCACCAATTTACAGTCTTACCAACAGTCTATGAGGGTCCCCTTTTCTCCACACATTTGTTGTATTTCTGATAATAATCACACATTCCGACGGGAGGGAGGTGGTGCCCCCGAATGTTTCTTCATGCCCTCTTAAACGTTGCACCTCAGGTCCTACAACAGCCTCCTCAGCCAGGCCCTCCAAAACAACCTGTCCCAGAGATGCCTGCACGTCTCAAGAGATTCTGGGGAGTCGTGTCTGAGAACGTCGAGGGCAATGTGTTTATTTGATTTAGATGCATTCTCTTCCACTTGATTCATTCCTGACTCAGGCTTTGTTTTTCTACCAGATTGGAGAAGAAAGGACTTTGTTTTTAAAAGTTCACTGTCCTTAGCGCTGGCATCAGAGACCCAGTGACAGTGAAACTGGAACCCTTGGTGGTGGCAGCAGCCCAGGAGAGCTTGTGCTTCTCCAGAGGGCGCACCTGAGGGGGCGGGGCATCACCTGCCCAGGCACACCTGGAACGGGCCCTGGGCAGGTGCTTGCAGCAGGCCTTCCCTTCAGAAGGGCTGTGGGAGAATGGGTAGGCGCCCTTCTGAGAAGAACTGCATTTTGAAAGGGAGCTTCACGTAAAGTAAAACAGAACGACAAAACCAAGGCTGAATAATGAACATGTTGAATGCATGCCAATCAACTTAGATAGAAACAAACACTGGGAGAAACGGTTTTTTCAAGTAAAGTGCCACTTGCATAACATAGGAGAATAGTACTGCATGGAGGAGCTGCGCTCTCCCCCTTCCTCAAAGCTGGCAACTGATGGTCCAGCTGTGCTTAGACCATTTTCCTCAGGTTGGACAATATTTAGGAATTAAACTTGGGAATTAAAATTAATTCTTACCTATAGTGATTGATAGTCACTTAAAAAACCTTAATTGGCTCTCAGATTTAATGATTAGAGGGAACGCTGACGTTAAGTAGGCTCTTTTCCGTTCACATAGAATCATCAGTCATTCATGTCAGCAAATATTTATCGGGCATTTTTGTATTAAATAAAATCCTACTTGTCAAAAGTATTGGAAACACTTTAAAGCACTGTGCAAACATGTTAATGTGCTTGGTGGATTCATAGATTTCAAAAATGTTATGCCCCAAGTTGTATAGATAGAGAAACTGAGGTCCTGGGAAGCAAAAAGTCTTACCAATGATCTTTCCCTATTTTAAATATAGGGCCAGGCTGTGAGGTTTAAGGAGATGATACACACAAGTAATTGATAATCTAGCTCAAGAGAGAGAGCACTGAGAAATGGAACCCTCGGTGCCCCATGTTGGTGCCCCATTCAAACAGCATCCCCGATGCTTCTGAGGGTGAACCGGAGACCTAGGAGCCTGCATCTTCCATGAAAGTTCGGAGAGACAATGGTGAAACCTAAAAGAAAAGAGGGCACAGAAGTAACTGCAAGTATCTCCATGGCTCTCTGGAGAGATGATGGGCTGCTGAAGACGGCTGGTGACCACCCTGAAGCAAGCGTGTGCTCTCTAGGGAGAGGCCTCGGAGCAGCTGCCACCGGAGACTTCAGCTGTCTGAGTAGCAACACAAAGCAGGGGGGAAAGTGGGGTATGGTGCGGGGAGCACCCATCCTCTGGCCAAGTCCCTCCGCTGGAGTCAACCTCAGTGAAATGATCACTGTGAAATAATCTCAGTGAAGTATGGACAAAGCTCTATACACTCTAGAATTACTTATAATTGCTGCTGATCTCCTGATTTCTCTCTCCATCTCTTGCGCTAGTCACACATAGTCGTAGTTGCTCTGAACATGCTGCACCTGTTTTCACATCCCTATTATATATATATAAACTATTTATAGCTCCTTTCACTTTTCATTCTTTACCATCCTTCTAGAATGAGCTAAGTGCCACTTCCTTCCAGAAGCATGTTCTTGTCGCAAAATGTTTGAGGCTAGATTGTGTCTCCTTAAAATTCCTGCGTTAGGGCCCTGACCCCACCCAAAGCCTCAGATTGTGGCTGTGTTTGGAGTTAGGGCCTTTAAAGAGGCGATTCAGTGAAAACGAGGCCCTTAGGGTATGATAACCCAAAGTGACCTGTGTCCTTACAAGAAGAGGGGAATGTGGATGTGCAGACACCAGGGGAGCACACACGCAGAGGAACGGTCACGTGAGGACACAGTGAGACGGCCACACCCAGTGCAAGGGAAGGAGAGAGGCCGCAGAAGAAACCAAACCTACTGACACTTGCACCTTGGACTTTTAGCCTCCAGAACTACGAGAAAATACGTTTCTGTTTCTAAGCCACCCAGTCTGTGGTACTTGCAGGTCCTTTCCTTTCTGGGTTATTGGGACCCCGTGTGCCGCCTCTTGTCCCCTTATTTTCATTGTGGATGTCTGCTTCCCAGTGACGTCTCTCCCACCTTTCGCGTTCTTGGAAGTCCAGACTTACTCCCTTTTCTATCTCCACACCCAGCCCATCGCTTGCCTCCTGAAAGCCAAGCGTTCGATACACGCAGAATGAATGAGTTAATCTGAGTGAAAACAATATGCCGTGTAAATGATGAACAGTGAGGAGCAGGATAAGCAAATTACAGCACATTCATGACTAAAAGCACGCCCACGACCGATTTTTAATAATGTGGGAGAAACGCTTGTGTGCTTATACGGAGTGAAAACGATGGTAGGATGGCAGAGTCTACCTTCAGGGTAGGTGCGACTGCAGTAGAGGGAATCGCAGGCAACGCAGAGGAAATACGCTGCACGTGCCTCGCGCCTCACCCGGGCCGGGGCGTCCAGCGTGGCTGCCTTCGTTCCTGCTTCCTGTTCTGGAAACCCCGGTATTTCCTCCGGAACGTCAGTCTGTACTTCCCCCTTTCGCTGCCTCTCTCTTTCTGTATTTCAGTTTTCTGGTTTACTTATTGCTCTGTTTTCCTAGTCAAGACTATACACTCCGTGGAACAGGAGCAGTGTCTTTGTACACCGGTTTCTCTGGTGCTTAGCACATTCTGTTAAACACCAAACATTTAGTCATCCACTACAGAATTCTTCAACGCATGATGGCAACAACAACCCCAGAAATGAAAGTTTTTGTTTTTTTTTTTCTTTTTAAGGAAACTCTCATTAAACCTCTTTTCCTTCTGTCTGGCAATCCGGAAATATGTGAGCAGAGATGATGGTTTTTCACTATGAATGGAGGCCAGAAAACTTGCATCAAAAAAAAAAATAAAATAAAAATAAAAAAAGGAGGGGGTGGATAAAATGGGTCCATAGAGAAGAGAAAGGTTTTGTGATTTGGGAAAGCTTTCAGAAAGGCCCAGATGTGCAATGCACTGAGGATGGAGAAAGAAAACCTGACTCTATTTTGTTAGACTTCTTCAAAATCCCTTAAAGGTCAGTCGATGTGTTCATCTAAAACTTGAGGTCATGGTAAGATAACACTTGAGTGTTTACAATGAAAAGTTACTAGGAAAACACATGGAGTGTTTAGTTGCCACAGCTAACATTTCTTGCTCTCTGAAGTTTATCCTCAATTTCTGGTGAAATTTAGTAATGGATACCCACATCCACACTTGTAGATGGAAGTGGACCTGTCTCCATAAATACTAGGTCAGGGTCTCCTTCCAAAGTTTAAAGGCGGCAGAGTGACTGTTTGTGGACTCACCATAGAGCCCCACTGTGAGCTCAGCACTCTGGGTTCATCTTAGCTTCACTCACGCACTCAAAACAGGAGGAAACTCAGGTGGGATCTTAGAAAAACACAGCTGCCAGGGTTAGCATGTGTGTAAATGTTTCTGTCATGTCTGTGCTGCTTTTGTATTTGCTTGGCTCTGAAAGCTAAGCTTTTGAGCTTTAAACTTAATCCCAACAGACCTGAATCGATGCCTCTTAATTATGCCTGTGATGTAGTAAAATCAACACCCTATTAGAAAGTCATTCAAGTATTAAATATTTAGGAACTTATTACAAGAGAAGAGCAACATGTAAGCCCTCAGGCAGGAAAAGATGCTGCTAATCTCTTCCATGTGTGGAGCAGTGCCGGCTGACACTGTGCTAATCAGGGCAGGGCTGCTGGTCATACGTCCATTCATATATTTCATCAAATCCCACTTTTTATTTTTTTATTTTTATTTTTTTAAGAGATTCTATATTTATTTATTTTAAATTTATTTATTTTATTTATTTATTGGCTGCGTTGGGTCTTTGTTGCTGCACATGGGCTTTCTCTAGTTGTGGCTAGCGGGGGCTACTCTTCATTGCGGTGCGCAGGCTCCTTATTGTAGTGGCTTCCCTTGCTGCGGAGCATGGGCTCCAGGCGCATGGGCTTCAGTAGTTGCGGCACACGAGCTCAATTGCTCCGCAGCATGTGCAATCTTCCCAGAGCAGGGCTCGAACCCGTGTCCCCTGCATTGGCAGGCGGATTCCCAACCACAGCGCCACCTAGGAAGTCCAAATTCCACTTTTTAAATAATAAAAACATCCAGTAAAACCCCTCTCCTTCATCTTTCCTACTTATTATTAATTTTTTTTAATCTTGGCTTTTCTGTGGTCCCCTTTAAGCTGAAATTAAGTCCTAGTGCAAAGAGAGAATATTCATTAATTCAGCAAAAATTTCCAAGGTTGAGTACCTTCTCTGCACCAACACTGTTCTAGGCACTTGGGATAAATCAGCAAATAAAACAAAGATCCCTGCCTGGTGGAGCTTATATTCCAATGGGGAAAACTGACAATAAGCAAAAAAACACACGAAACAAAAAACTTGTATAGAATGTGTGAAGGTCACAGCTGACGTGGGACCGTATATTGTTGGCGCTGGTGGTGGCGGGAGCTGCAGTACTAACCAGGTGGTCAGTCTCATGGAGAGACCAGGGCAGGCATAAAGAAGGGAGGGCAGTTCACCAAGCCATGTAGGGAAGGAGAGCACTGCAAGAGGGACCAGCGGGGCAAAAGCCCCAAGGTCATGTGTGCTGGTCGAGTCAGGAGAACCCCAAGGAGCGCGTGTGGCCGGTGAGCAGTGAGCCTGGGTAGGACAGTAGGAGGGGACCGCGGAGGAGGAAGGGGGCGGGGAGGCAGGTCAGCGAGGCTTTGTAGCTGCGTAAGAATGGTTTTGGCTTTCAAGTCTACACAGAAATTGGAAGAGGTCAAGTGACTGAGCAGACAAGGCAGTTTTTTGAATAAGAAAGAGTGGAAACCTGGGAATCAGACCTGGACTTGGCTTCTCCCTCTACCACTAAGTTAATTGCCTGGCCTTGGACAAGGCCTATTTCAGAGCTTCTGTCTCCAGCGTTGAATTAAATCATTCCTAAGGCTCCTGCCTTTCAGTTCTTAGGTCCTATGACCTACATGTGATTGGAGCAGCAGGGAAATGTCTTGCAGTTCAAAAATCTCTCACATCTGCAGCCGTCAGACTTAAAATCTTCAGAAAAGCCTCTAGCCTCAGCCCTTCCAGAGTCATGGGACCCTCTTTAAAAATTTGGACAAGAACTACAGAGGAAGGCAGAGCTACATCTGCAGACAGGGTGTTGCTGACAGCTGTAAGGAGCTCATGGAGTCCTTGAAGCATAACCACAGAGCCCCACCCCCCCAAAAGTGATCTGAGGGTTGCTTTTTAAGAATCAGTGCATTAAGGAGGCTTGTTAATTTCCCCTCAACTTTCTATGAAATATGAAAATATTCCATACATTCTGAGAAATTGAAAGAATAGTACAACCAACACCCTCACATCTTCCATTTACACTCTTAAAAATGTTAATATTTTACTATATTTATTTTATCTATCTATCTATCATCTATCATCTTTGTTGTTTTGTTGTTGTCGACCCATTTGAAAGTTGCAAATTTCATGGCACTTTATCCCCAAAAATCTTTCACAAGTTTCTCTTAAGAATAAGAACAATCTCCTATTATACCACACTGCCATTATCACATCTCAGAAAATGAACACTGATGAAATCTAAATTCAAAATTCCCTTCCTTCTGAGAATCCTGTTACATACTAACCAGGATTCCAATCAAGGTTCATACACTGTGTTTGATTGTTATGATGTGCTGGCCTATTTTATTCTAAAATGGTTTACCCATGGTTTTTGTATTCTGATTGTTTACTTTCAAGATACTGGCATGTTGGAAGCGTTCAGACCTGTTATCTTACAGAATGCCCCCACTTTTGGATTTGATTGATTGTTTCCTACTAGTGTCTAACTCATTCTTCTGTCCCCTGCATTCCCTGTAAACAGGAAGTTAGATCTAATGGAAATTTGTGAGTTTTAATTAAAGTACAGTATAATCTGGGAAGGGGTGCCCCATTTTCTAGGTATCGACTGGATTGAACACCATTTCAAGTTGTTGGTACTTTAGAAGATCATCTTTAGCTTTATAGGCCTCCATCCCTACCCTTCACCCACCTAGGGAGGGATGCATGGTTATATATAGACAGAGAGGGAGAGACAGATGAAGTTTTCCCTGGCAGTAAGAGGAGCAGTGCTGAATTTGGAATTTAGCCCTGAAGTTGATCATATCTCATCTAAAATTTAGAATAATTTTCTTTTTAATGGATTCTTGGGTTCAAATGAAAGATCAGAATATTTTTTTGTGTGTGAAATGAGAAGATCTACGTGGAAGCAGCTCTGCTTTAGGGACTGACATCAAGTTTGGAGACATCTCAATTCATGTCAAGTAAGTGAGCAAAGTATGAATCTATCATCTATCTATCTATCTATCCATCCATCCATCCATTCATCTACCTACGCACCTACTAATCTAGAGTAATTAATTTTTGATACTTCTCAAGAGTGACTGGAAAGAGTGGTGGGGGTCATTTTTTCAATGATTATTTAAGATAGTGGTTCTTAACCAGGGGCAATTTTGCCCTTCAGGGGACATTTGGCAATGTCTGAATACATTTTTGGTTGTTTAACTAGGGAGCTGTTACTGGCGTCCAGTGGGTGGAGGTCAAGATGCTGCTAAATATTCTACATTGCACAGGACAGCCCCGCTCACCCCCAAACAAAGAATTATCCTGCTCAAAATGTCAATGGTGCCAATACAGAGAAACCCTGATTTCATATAAGGCACAATTTAATATTGAACCTTCGCCCCAGATCCTGGACCAATCCTTCAAAGAAGTATTGGGAAATTGAAATTCCATGCTAACTGGTTTGCAAGGCAGAAATAGAGACACAGATATAGAGAACAAACATATGGACACCAAGCGGGGAAAGCAGGGGGCTTTGGGGGGGAATGAATTGGGAGATTGGGATTGCCATATATACATTACTAATAAGAAAAAAAAAATTTTTACACTTTAGATATGCAGTTTATTGTATGTCAATTGTATCTCAATAAAAGTTCTTAAAGGAAAGAAAAATGAAATTCCATGCTATAAAATAGCAAATTATCAATAGAAGAAAAACAGAAAGAAAAAATAGATACAAATATGTTAATCATTTCCATTAAAACGATTGCTACAGTTCAATTGAACTTCCTCCAAGGCTAAAAAGAAATCACAATCAGTTGTATAATTTTGATTATTAAAAAGGGTATAATTTTCATAAAGTATTTTATAATACAGGGAGCAGTGAGTGACCTGAGGATGGGATGGGCAGTATTCTCAGTATTCATGCAAAAAATGCAGAAGTAAGTTCCATATGGCTACTTATGATAGCAACTTAGATAAAAGTTATAGGGAAAATATTCAGATGAAATGCCTTTAGGGTGATTCTGTGAGGCACTGGGTTAACATGATTCCAGTTGGAGCCTTCTGAGGGTCTAATCTGATTAAAGCATTGGATTATGGTACCTGGGAGAATATAAGGTTTACGTAAAGGCACAACTAAACCATGGCCTCAAGTCCTTATTATGTTTTTAAAAGCCTTTTGTAAATAAACTATTTTTAAAAATAACTTTATTGAGATTTTATTCACATACCATAAAAATCACCCTTTAAAGCCTGAAAGTCAGTGGCTTATGGCATTTTCACAGAGTTGTACAACCATTACCACTGTCCACTTCCAGAATATTTTCATTATCCCAAAAGTAAACACTATACTCATTAGCAGTTACTCCGTGTTCATCCCCCTGAAACCCCTTCCCGTGTTCCTGGAAAACACTAGTCTACTTTCTGTCTCCGTGGATTTGCCTATTCTGGACCTTTCATATAAACGGAATCATACAAGATGTGGCCTTCTGTGACTACCTTCTTTTACTTAGCATAATGTTTTCAAGGTTCATCCATGTGGTCACATGTATTGATATTTCATTCTTTTTATTGCCGAATAATATTCCAATATATGGATATACTCATTCATCAGTTGATGGACATTTGGATTATTTCCACTTTTTGGTTATTATGAATAATGCCGCTGTGAACCTCAGCATGAATGTTGTTTTTTTATCATGAAAATATATTGAATTTTGTCAAATACTTGTTCTGCTTTAAATAGATAAGATCATGTGGTTTTTGTTCTTTATTCTTTTAACATAGTCTATTGCATTTATTGATTTTCATATTTGAGATCAACCTTTACATTCCTGGAATAAATCCCACCTTGCCATGTCACTGGACTTGGTTTGCTAGTAGTTTGTTAAGGACGCTTGTGTCTACAGTCATAAGGGACGTGGGTCTGCAGTTTCCTTGCAATGTCTTTGTCTAGTTTTGATTATCAGGTTAATACTGGCCTCGCAGACTGAGTTTGCAAATGTTCCCTCCTATTGTATTTTTGGGAAGAATTCGTAGAGAATTGGTATTCTTTAAATGTTTGTAGAATTCATCAGTGAAGTCATCTGGTCCTAGGCTTTTCTTTGTGGGAACTTTTAAAAATTACTAACTCAATGTCTTTACTTGTTATAGGTCTGTTTAGATTTCTATTTCTGTTTGAGTCAGCTTTAATAGTTTACATCTTTCTAGAGATGTATCCATTTTGTCTATCTAATTGGCTGGTGTACCATTATTCATTGTATTCCTTTATAAAGCCTTTAATTTCTGTGATGTAGGTAATGATGTCCTCTCTTTTATTCTTGACTCTGGTAATTTGTCTTCCCTCTTTTATTCTTGACTATCTGGATAAAGATTTGTCAATGTTGTCAAAATTTTCCAAGAATCAAGTTTTGGGACATCAGTTTTCTGTAATGGTTTCTTATTCTCTATCCAATTTGTTGTCACTCTAATCTTTATTGTTTTCTCCTTGGTAAATATACTATTAAATGTTTCCATAATGTGTTATAAATTACATTCCAATTTTTCTGACCATCTTTGGGCTTTAGGTTTTCTCTTCCTCCATCTTCCCCCATTATATATGATATCTGAGTTACCATCGCTGTGTAAGCATTTCTCTGTTTCAAATTCTTATATAGGTTAATAGAGGAGAAATGGCTTTGGAGGGACACGCTGGTCCTTTAATTTACCCAGCTATTTGACACTGAACAAGTTACTCAAGTTTAGGTTTCTTCATCTGTAATGTAGGGATGTTAATCCTTTCTTGGTACCTAAGTAATGTTACTAGGTTTCTATTATTGAAATACCTAGGGCAGAGGATGTGAGCATTTCTAAAAAAACCTTGATGCATAAAGGAATATTTTTATTAGTCCTTCTTATATGAAATAAGAAAAGGAAATATAGATATGGAAGGAGTCACTTCCAAAGTTCCAAGATAAGTATTTGAGGGATGGGATGGTCTTTTCTATGTGTCAACTTCGCTGGACTACAGTCCCCAATTATTCAGTCAAATACGGATCTAAATGTTGCTGTGAAGGTATTTTGTAGACATGATGAAAGTCCTTCACCAGTTAACTTTAAGTAAGGGAGATTATCCTAGATAATCAATTGGTTCAATCCGTTGAAAAGTCTTAAAAACAGAGCTGACTCTTTCCTGGAGAATAAGAAATGCACCCGAGTGTTCCGGCTGACCTTCCCTGAGGGTCTGCCCTGTGGATTTCAGCCTTGCCTAGTCAGCCCCCACAATCGCATAGGCCAGTTCTTTGCACTAAATCTCTTAATAGATATCTCCTTCTCCCCTCCTCCTCTGATTGACCCCTGACTCTTACAAGGAGGGCCACATGTAATGAAAGCAAGAAAAGCTAAAAATTCTAAACCTCGTGACCCTACATTTATTAAGACTGGAGCCTAATTTATTTAAAATTTATTGAGTGGCTGCTACCTAATGTTTATTGGTCTAGTTGCTGGGACTATAGGAATGAACAAAATGGGGAAAGTTCCTGTCTTCGTGGAGGTTACGTAGCAACAGTAACAATACTGACCACCTGAAACTACAGACACATGTGGGGGATAAAAAGGGAACTGTACCTTCTCTCTTGGACCTTGTAATTAGCCTGTGAGTATTTGAATTGGTATGAAGGAGGGTAGAACTGAGCATGAATTTTAATTATAGGAACACATAATTTCTTTTTCTTTTTTAATATTTTATTTATTTATTTATTTATTTATTTATTTATTTATTTAATTTCCGGCTGTGTCCAGTCTTAGTTGCAGCGAGTGGGCTTTCTAGTTGTGCTCTGGAGCCCGAGCGAGTGGGAAGTTGCTGTATAACAAAGGGAGTTCAACTCGAGGATGGATGATGCCTTAGAGGACTGGGACGGGGAGGGTGGGGGGGAGTCGAGGGAGGGAGGGAATACGGGGATATGTGTATAAATACAGATGATTGAACTTGGTGTACCTGAAAAAATAAATAAATAAATAAATAAAATCGAAAAAAATAAATTAAAAAAAAAAGAAAAAAAAAGGCACATGGGATCTTAGTTCCCTGACCAGGGATGGAACGTGCGTCCCCTGCATTGGAAGGAGGATTCTTAACCACTGGACCACCTGGAACACATAATTTCTGTTTTCTTTCTTTTTTTTTAAAAAATAAATTTATTTATTTATTACTGGCTGCACTGGGTCTTCGTTGCTGTGCGCGTGCTTTCTCTAGTTGCAGTGAACGGAGGCTACTCTTCGCTGTGGTGCACGGGCTTCTTGTTACAGGGGCTTCTCTTGTTGCGGAGCACAGGCTCTAGGTGCTCGGGTGTCAGTAGTTGGAGCATGTGCGCTCAATAGCTGTGGCTCACGGGCTTTGTTGCTCCGCAGCATGTGGGATCTTCCTGGACCAGGGATCGAACCCGTGTCCCCTGCATTGGCAGGTGGATTCTTAGCCACTGCCACCAGGGAAGTCCCATGGAGGTATATTTTGGATCGACTTACTTTTGAAATGTTTCTGAAAGAAATTCTTTGGTAATGGGGCTTCCATACAGTAGCTCAATCAGTATTGCCTTAATTTGCCAATTTTGGTGAGGCATTTTTTTTCCTTTGAGAAAAACAAAACAAAACAGGAAGAGCAAATGGGTTCTTTTTCTTTATTATTAGAAAGAAGCAGCTGTCCTCAGCAAACAGATGATAACAAACAGCCTCCTGGTGACCTTGAGATGTGGACCTGTAGTTTACAGTGGAATGGACATCCATCGACCTGCACGAGGCAGTCATACCCACCCACTGACCTACAATTCTTTTACCTTCATCCAGCAATTCTCTTATGTTGCCAGGAGCCTAAAGGAAGTGATCACCTGTAGCTGGGCTTATTCCTCGTTTGCGCTAGAAGCCAGAACTGCCAGCTCTGAAAATAGGTCGTAAGTGACTAGCAGTCCCTGAGAGGCTCACAGGAAGTAGCTGCAAAGGTCAGGGGAAGTTTTTAACAACCATCCAAGAGGCCAGTGAACGATAGGCTTTCAGGAGTTTCTCTGCTTGGCATCTGAAACAGCCATGTGGAGGAGCTGCCTCAGAGACAGAACGGCAGGTGTGGAGATGTGAGCTGGATGCCTGAGCCCCATAAAGGAGGTGCTCTCGCTCTGTTGTACGAAAAGCCCATGACTATATACGTAGGGGAGTCATCCTGCAGGATCACGAAGGGTTTGTGGCATTAAGTTCAGAAACCCAGCACGACAGCCCCAAGTCAAGGCTGCGATGGACAATCTCTGAATTAATTCCAACGCTGAGATGTTGGGACCCCACGATGTCAGATATATGCTTCTATTAATACTTGTTTTCATGGATTGTTTGTTACTGAAGTTTACACAACGTGTTTCACTGACAAAATTGTTATAGTACAAATGTCAGGGTACAGTTACAATCTCGACATTATTTTTCACTTGTCTTATTGGACAGAATACAATTTCAGGACCAACTTGAACCCGGGAACTACTAGGCTCTTAATAATAACCATCATCTCTCCCCATACACACAGGCAGGATACCATAGAGCAGAGATCAGCCAACTTTTTCTGTAAAGGGCCAGATATTATAAATATTTTGGGCTCTGTGGGTCATATGGTCTCCGCTGTTGTCACACAAAGACAGCCATAGGCGATATGTAAATCAATGAGCATGGCTGTGTTCCAATAAAAGTCTATAAAATCAGGCAGCTGGCTTTGTTTTGAGGCTCTAAAGGGTAAAAGCACAGACTTTGGAGTCAGGTTCAAATCCTGGCACTATTACTTGCTAGCTGTGTGACCTTGGAGAACTTAGTTAACTTCTATGAGCTTTGGTCTTTTCACATCTCTAAATTAATAACAGCACTTACCCCACAGTGTTGTTATAAAGATTAAATAAGTAATCTTAAACAGCGCCTAGCAGATAGTAAGTGCTACCTGAGTGTTTGTTAGATAATCAACCATTCTGTGAAGTAGGTAATACTATTCCTATTAAATTGAAATTTGAAGAAATAAATACGTTATTTCTAAGAAGGCTAAGACTGGAACGTAGTTTTCCCATCTCCAGTACAATTGCTCTTTTCTCATCAGGGGTGAAATCATTGTTTCTAAACACAGGGAAATTCCTGGGAACAGCCTAAGGGGAGCAGGCCTTGCCCCTAAAACCATCATTTAAAGAGCTGCTTGTATTTCTCCTCTCCCCATCCAACAAGGAGGCCCTACAAGCAGTAGTGTGCTGGAGCTGATTTGTGCTGGCTCATTAGACCAGATTGCTAAATTTTCAGGAATTGTGTGAGCTGCGCGAACTGTTGGTAGCTTGAAAATGGCCATGGTGGGAGTATTTACACCGCGGCATTGGCAGGTGCTACAAATCAGGGCTTTTTTCCTCCAGGGAGACTGGTTCCCTAGCACATGACTGGCTACATGCCAGCAGTGAGCACTCTCCCAGGCAGGGGTCCTATGATCTAAACAGTGAGTTGGTGAGCAATAGTCAGTGGCATGTGACACCCCCTCCCCCCCCCCCCCATATCCTAGGACATCATGGACTGGGAAGAATGCTGATCCCTGGCTTTCTGTCTCGCGGCGGGAACAGAAAAGATTACAAGCTTTGCTTAGCAACAGAAGCCAGTCAGTGGTGGCCACTGGACTCTGATTTCTAAACATCTGACTCACAGCTCCCCTCCTTTTCCTGTCCACACACACACACACATACACACACACACACACACAGATGCCTTGTGGTTCAAGCTATATAGGGATAAAATT
This sequence comes from Hippopotamus amphibius kiboko, assembly GCF_030028045.1. Lineage (NCBI taxonomy): Eukaryota > Metazoa > Chordata > Mammalia > Artiodactyla > Hippopotamidae > Hippopotamus > Hippopotamus amphibius. Next base: position 168,351,634 of record NC_080191.1, on the reverse strand, counting down.
ACTTAGGAGGAGGTAAAGGAGAGAGAGCTTGTTAGGCAAACATCACAAAGTACTTTTAGTGGTCACTTTTAGTAGGAAAAGCAGTGAGTGCTGTGGCTTTTTTTTTATTTTTTATTTTTAGTCTTTTCTAAGGCGAAGTCTTCCTGAACACTGTCCTCTAAACTTTTGTGGGAGCAGCAGAAGAAATACAAAAGAGGGCTGGAGTCAATCAGAAGGACAGTAAGACAAATCACTTCTTATGAGGTTGTGAACCTCGTTTTTCTTCTCTGTAAAATGGGAAGCTTAATCATTCCACTGTTAGTTTGACATAGCGGTTGTGAAAATCAATGATAATTTGTTATTCGTTTCCTCAGCATGCTTATTACTGAATACCACCATGAGCCAGGTCACCCGCTAGGGAGTGAGGATCCAGAGATGGGCGAGGAGGGTCCCTGCTCATGAGAAAGTCAGAGTCTGGGTGCTTAAACAGATAATCCAAAGACTTTGGATCCTAGAGGCTGAATCCCTATAGCTTCATTTGGTCGTACTGATGAAAAGTTTGACCCTGGAGCCAAGTTGCCTGTGTTGCATCCTGGTTATGTGTGTTTTATTAGCTCTGTGACTTTTTTTTTTTTTTTTTTAGCTCTGTGACTTTGAGTGAGTTATTTAGTATCTTTCCCTACTCTGTAAAAGGGAATTTTAAGCTCTCCTCAGTTTCATCTCTAAACGTTAAGATGATAATAGTACCTATTTCCTGGATTAGTCCAAAGATTAAATGAGACAATACACGTAAAGCTTCCTCAGTTTCTTCACCTACAAAGAAATTACAGATAATAGTAACTACTGCTGCTTTTAGTATTGGCATTGTGGTAATGATCAAATAACACATGGAAGTACTCAGAACTGTAGAAACAAAAACGCAAATATAACATAGACTAATGGAAGACACAGGCACTAAACAGGTACTTGTTCAAGGCTGTAAATGCAGTAAAAAGATGCACAGAATAGGGATGTTTAGTCTGAGAGTCAGGAAAGGCATTTAACAGAGATGATGTTTGGGATTGTAAATTCATTCATTCATTCATTCAACAATAAACATTTGAGAGTCTACCATATGCCAGGCTTCATCTAGTGCTTGATATATAGTGACAAACCAAACTGACTTGGTCTTTGCCAGTAGCATCACCAAGAGATGGCTTCTGAGGAGGGCAGGGGAAATGCTTTCCATGTCCCCTCCCCTTAATTCCAAAAATCCTTTCCCCATTTACAAACATGGACAACTGATACTTTTTCAGTCTCACATAAAGTGCCATGCAAGCACAGCCTCAAGACAAACCCTCATTTCCTCTTCCAAAAAGACTACCACTTTTAAGCCCCTTCTAGAAAAATTCTGGTGTTGTAATTAGTCCTCATCTTCACAGAATTGAAATCTGGTGGGAGAGACAGGTGTTAAATATGTATATAAACTCACAGGTAATTAAAGCTGTGGCAATGGTTATAAAGAAAATGGAGGCCATCAGAAAACAAAGGAAAGAATGAATAGCCAGGGAAGGCCTTTTTCAAGAACCACGGTACAAGTATTCAAGCCAAGAGCTGAACTTGTAAGAGTTAGCAGGCAAGGAAACAAGGGAAAGAGAGAAGGAAAAGGTTGTGCAAAGGCCCTGGGGCAGGAAAGGGTGTGGCATGTTTGAAGAACCAAAAGAAGGCTTACTGTGGTTGGAATGAGGTGAGGTAGGGAAGGATCTAGGGTGGGAGGAAGGTGAGGGTGCCAGTGAAGGCGGAGTGATGGGCAGGCCACATCTAACCCTGGACTTTGTAGGTCAAAGAAGCTCACATTTTATTCTCAGTGAAATGGGAAGCAACTGAAAACGTTTATCAGAAGCTATGCTTGGAGTCACACACAATAATACACTCTGGCTGCTGTGTAGAATGGATTGGAAGGTGGTAACCATGAGACTGGGGAAATCAGTTGGGGGCTAAGGTAAGTAGTTCCAGGTGAGAGAGGAGGTTGAGAGGTGGCTAGGATTATTCCAGTGGAAGTAGAGGTGGAGAGATGTGGAAGGATGTGAAGTGGATTTGATATTGGATTGGAAAGAATGACACCCAGGTTTCTGGCTTGAACAGCTAGGTGGACGACAGTGTCTTTCGCTAAGGACGAGAAAGCCTGAGAATGTAGCTGGTTTGGGAGAGAAGGGCACGAGCTGAGTTTTGGGGAAGTGAATTTATGAGGTACCAGTCAGACATCATGTGAAGACGATATGCATGTATGGCTTAGGGACTCGAGACGTGGGCTGCAGGTGTATATCACGGCTGTGAGTTATTAACGTACATACAGATGCTAGCTACAGCCATGGTGTTTGAGGTCACCGGGGGAGTGAATGTGGATCAGGGATCTTATCCTTTTTTGAGGTTCCAGATGCCTTTGAAAAGCTGATAGAAGCTGTACTTCTTCCTTTAAAGTATTTGCATTCAAGTTTAAGGAACTTATAGACACTCTGAAGCCCATCCACAACTCCTGTAACGTCCATAGGTGACAAATGGAAAAAAACAAACAAAACCCAAGCAATAAGACTTGTGTATACAGAAAACGGGCCCTGGATTGAGCCGTGGGGAGGAGCACCATTTAGAGGTGAGACAGAGGGAGTATCCACAAGAGTCTGAGATGACGTAGACAAAGAGGGAGGAGGCATTCCAAAACAGACTTATTGAAACTGAGAGAAAAGTGTTTTAAGAATGGGAGATAAACGTTGCTGACAGTGCTGAGAGATAAGGACTGAGAAGTATCCGCTGGAGTTGGAAACAGCAGTGACCTTTGGGAGGCCCGGGATTGCTAGAGCTCTCAGAAGGAGGAATTGCCTGTGCTTCTGCAGAAACAGTGAGGGAGAGATACTGGATGCAGATGTGGGTTGATGTGTAGACTCATAGGTGTTTCCTCTTGGTGGTCTGCATTTTTTCAGCGAGCTAGAAGGTAAGGTGATGGCGAGGGGGAAGACAATTGAGAACAAGGGTGGAAAGTGAAGTTAGAGCTTACTAAGAGGACTGTTACCTATTCGGGGTTGTGATGAGGGGTTGGGTCTTAAAGAGTAAGTAGGATCAGAGGAGGGAAGAGCTGGGCTCAGCACGAACAGAGGTCCGGGCCCAGGATCATCGCGGGCCAAGAACCAGCCAGGCTCTGAGAACGTCTCCAGGCTTGTTCCACTCCTTTCCTCTTCCTCCTGGGCTTCCCCTTTTCTGGCTTGTCTTTCCCCTCAGCCTATAAACATGCTCAAGCCTTTCCCAGTGACTCAGTAACTCCTCTCATCAGTGTCCAAATTCTCTTCTTTCCATACCCAAAACATTTGTAACAGGAAACATTTTGAAATATTCAATTGCTCTTGTCTTGCCTATAGTTTTCCCTTGCTTGGTTGTGTGTTGCCTTACTTTGGGGATGTTGGCTAATTCTTGAAGTCTGGAGCTCTGCGTGGTCTTTTAAAAGCCTGGGTGTGTTGATCAGTTCATGCTGGGTTCCTTGGAGAAACAAGTAATAGCCAGAAGCCAGGGGAATCCTGGCAGGATTTTAGATAGGTGTACATTTTACACAGTTCACTCTGGAGGCTGGGTGGAGGATGAATTTGTCTGAAGGAGACTGTTAGGAGGCTGCTGTGATACTTCAGGCTGGAGACGATGGCTGGAACTTTTGCCAGTGGGAATGGAGGTAGAGATTTGAGGGTTATTAAGGAGGTGAAATAGAAATGACTGGCTGATTGGATAAGGCAAGGGGCTGAATCAAGGATGACTCACACTCATTCCCAACTTTTAAATTCTGATGGCTGTGGATGGTGGTGCCAACAGCTGAGGGAGGGGCTGCTATGAAGACAGAGGATGAGTTGAGTTTTGGACAAGCTGAGTTTGGGGTGTTCCTGTGATATCCAGGTAGAGCTGCCTGGCAGGCAGTTGGATATTTGAGTCTAACTTTTGTGGAAGAGGTCTGGGCTGGTGACCACTGATTTGGTAATTGAAACTGTAAGGACGGAGTGGAATGAGAAGAGCTGTGGGCTTGGAGTGAAGTGTTGCATATAAGATGCAGACTCACAATTGGTGGCACTTAAGGTGCCACCCAAGGAGGCAGAGGCCTTATTTACTGAGATGTGAGAATTGGAAGAGTATACTCTTCTGGAAACCAAGGCAGTACTGAGATTCCAGAAGGTGTGAGTCATTTGAGCTGTCAGAGGTAGCAGAGAGATCCCAGAAAGATAAGGTCTGCAGGATGCCTGCTAGATTTGGGAAAAGGAAGGTCGCGGGTTACTCTTGCCTGAACAGCGTAAGGAAGGATGTTTGGGGGCAGAAGAGGGGAAGCTCGAAGGCCTAGGGTTGAGAAACGAGGAAGTGCAGACAGCAGGAGAGACCACGTTTAAGAGGTCTGCACGAGAGGGAGAGAAGCGCTTGGAGGCTAACTGGAGAGGGCACTTAGAGTGGAGGGTGGGCACAATAGTTTTGTTTTTAGGACCTAAGCTTGTTTTAAGGCTGAGGGAAAATAGCGAGGAGTCAAGGTGCCCGCAGAGGTGAGGAAGGAGGCTTTAAGGGCTCAGCCTTGCCGAGACAGCTTCTTACAGTTTGCCCAACACTTCCATACTCCTTATCTCATTTAATCATTTGGGGAGGGGGCGGGGGGGACAAACGGTGAGACTGAGCCCAGGGATCGGCGAGAGAGCTGTAGATCCACCTCGGTCGAGCGCGCAGTCCACGCCACTGCTCGGGACGAAGCGCTCGGACACCGCCCAGCTCCGCACGATCTGCGGGGCCAGGAGCAGCGCGCGCGCGGCTCTCGGTGGGGTGCGGTCGGCGCGTGGCTTTGGGGGCGTGTGCCGCCCGCAGAGGCGCTGTCACCACGTGTCGCGGACCGAGGGTGGCCCCCCCAACGACTGCTGTCACTCTGTGCCGCGAAGCGGGGCCTGAACGCCCCCCGCGGGCCCCGCGGTCATGCTTCTCCTTCCTCACTCTCCAGGGGAGGGCAGCGCCGCGAGCGCGAGGCTGACCGCCAGCAGCCGCGAGGAGCGGGCCCCAGGGCGCGGGCGAGGCCGTCCCGGCGCCGGAGGACGGGGAGCCCGAGGCGGCAGGTGGCTGAGCGCGCCCCTCGCGCGCGCCCGAGGAGACGCCGCGAACGCCAAGCTCGCGATCCGCGGGTCCGGCCGGGGCGCGGCCCCGAGAGACGCCTTCTGCGGAGGGAAGGGTCTGACGTGCACCCAGCGCTGTCGCAAGAAGAGCCTCACCGCTGGCGGCGGCGGAGGGGTGCGCGCCCCGCTGGCTGTCGAATGCGATTGATAGCTTTCGATTTGTTTTTTTTGGGGGGGGGGGAGTGTGCTGATAAGGAGTGAAAGGGGCCTGGATGGCGAGCCAGGATCGGACCTCCTCTCCATCCTTCCAGCACAGGCTACCTCTATGACCTTGACACTGGGCAAGTTAGGCTCCTGCCTGCGACTCAGGTTCCCTGCTCATGAAATGGCAATCTGGACGATGACCTGGTCTTTGCACGGCCAGGGTGGCAAATTCCACCTCCTCCCGCCAAAAAAAACGCAGCCCTGCGTGAGCAGCGCCCGCTCCCCGACCGCCGGCGCCTCTGCAAGGGCCCTCGCTCGCGCTTCCTCTCCCCACCCGCGCGGAGGGCTGAGGGCAGGGAGGGGCGGGGCCGGGCCCTCGCCCCGCCCCTGCCCCGCCCCTCCCGGCGTCCCCTCCGCGCCCCTCCGCCCTCGGCGCGGGACGAGGCAGTCACGTGACCGCACGTCCGGCGCGGGAGTCCCGAGCTCGCCGCGCGCGCCGCCCGCCCGGCTCTCCCCGCAGCGCGCTCCGGGCGCCACCGCGGAGCGGGGGTTGCTACGTCGCCGGCTGAGGGAGGCCGTTTCGGAGCGCACGCCGCCGCCCTCCCGCTGCCGCCCGCCCGGGTGCTCGCCCCGCTCCGGCTGCGCGCCGCCGCCGCGGGGCCGAGGAGGAGAGCGCGGACGCCCCTGCGCCCGGCCCCGCCGCGGCGCCTCCCTCGCCTCAGCCCGAGCCGCAGCGGGCGGCGGCGGCGGCGGCGGCGCCTCGAGCTCGAGCGACCCGCGGCCGAGGGCGATGGGGCTGGGCTGAGGCGCGGCGGCGAGCGGCGGGCCCGGGCCCCGCGCGGCCCTTCGGCTGCTCCGCCGGGAGGCCGCCGAGGAGACGGCGCGGCGGCGCCGGGTGAGTGGCCCCAGCCTCCCCGAGGCACGGAGGGCAGGGTGGGCGGTGGCCATGGGGAGCCGGTGAGGCGAGCGGCGGCGGCGGCGGCCAGGTGAGCTGGAGCCGGCGTCGGGCATCCCTTCTCGGAAGGCGCGGGCGGGCGGGCGGGCGGGGCGGGGCGCGCCGGGACCGCGGAGGGTCCGTCTGGGGCGGGCGAGGTGAGGCGGGGGCTCCCCGCCGCGGGGGCGAGGGCCTGGCCGCGACCCGCCGCCTGGGGGGGGGAGGCGAGTGCGCGGAGGCTCGGGAGCGGGAGGCTGGCCCAGCCCTGGGGAGGGCCCGGGAGGGGGTGAGCTCCAAGCGGGGGTGCTGGCCGGGCGCTCGGTGGGTCGGTTCGGGGGCTGACCGGGGAGTCTGGAGTCCGTTCCTGGCCACCGAGCGGCAGGGCTCCTTGCCGGCCACCGCGTTACGCCGAGCGCGGCCCCGAGAGGGAAAGCGACTTGCGACTTGCCTAGAGCCTTTCACTTTGACTCTAGAGAAACCCGGGGTCCTTTCCTCCAGTACTTCCATGGCCGCTCTCCTTAGAGCCCATCTTTCTCCCCACATCATTCGCGAAGTTAGGTGCTGGCGGATGTGTGACCTCATTTTTTGCGGGGGGAGGGGGAGCGAGGGAATTTTATTGGGGATGGACAGTGATAATTCAGAGCTTCCCAATTCGGAGAGCTTTTGTGACAGGTGTTTATCATTTCCTCTTCCCATAGATCTGACAGATACATCCTTGGATCTTGGTGTCTGGACATAAGAGGTGTGAATCACTCATACAGTTAACTGCTTTTAATCATCAGTGTTTTAGAGTTACATTTAGTGGTTACATTCGTGGAGGATGAATGGGTATGAAGTTGTAAACCTAGAAACAGAAACCTGTGTTTCCTGCACGTGATTGCGAACTAAATGGGTAGAACTTTTAGTAGTGCAGTTATACAAAAATGAAAACATTAAGTAGCAGTTTATTTTGAAAATAAAGTTGACAGGCTTCACTTTGACTCCGTGTTCAAATTATGTGGTAGGAGGGATGAGTTCTTTGTCCAGGAGGACCAGGAAGCTTTGTGTGGGACAGCTTTGGTTGTTAAAGTTTTAATTTACAACTGATTTGAGATAAATAGGATAAATTCCTATATAGATTGGAAAATAATTTCATAGTAGTTAAAACAAAACTCTATAATCTGTATGTCTAAATAGTATTGTATGATGAGTTTTCTACTTGGTTCTGCTTATTAGTTGTTAGAGCTAAAATCCATCTGTTGGTTTAGTTAGCCCTAAATAGTTATTTGACTTAGGTAGCATCAATTTCCCATCTGTTATATTTTGAGTGTGGATTCTTATGTGGATAGTAATGTGTGTTTGCACCTGCAGCATATTGTAATAGAAAAAGCATGAACCTGGGGAATCACACCTGAGTTTGATTTTCTGGTTTTCTTAACTAGCTTTTGACTTTGACCAATGCTAATAGTTATTGAGTAAGCTTACTGTATACTATGCTTTGAATTAAACATGATGTGAATTGTCTCATTTAAACCCCATTTTACAGATTGGGAAACTGAGGTTCAGAGAAATGAAGTTGCTCAAAGTCACATACAGCTGTAGACCTAGAAACAGAAACCTTTATGTCACATACAGTAACAGAGAGCTAGGATTCTGGCTGTGGTCAGAGTTCCTTATACTGTAAGTTGCTTAACTTCCCTGTTCATCCGTCCGTCCGTCCTTCCTTCCTTCCTTTCTCTCTTTTCCCTTGTTAACAAAGAAGAATACTAGTACTTCCGTCAGAGGGTTTTGAGGATTAGCTGAGAGCATATGTAAAGGAGGGAGCACTCTTTCTGGCACATAGTAAATAGTTCCTTTCTCTCTTCCATTCCATATACTGAATCAGGCTGTGCTTGTTTAGCATGGTGTTTTTGTAACCCCTGTGAATGTAAGGTTTTAAATGTGAATATACTTTATTGCTAAAATTGATAGCAGTCCTCGGAAATGCACAGTAATGAATGATATGGGACATCGTGTGGAATTTTGTCTTTAGTGTTTTGTATTTTTTCCCACTGGTCTAGGTGATGGTGGAAATAGGAACTTCATGCTTGTGAATGACAACGAGATGGTGGTTGTAATTTCTAAAATCTTAGAAGACACAAATGGAATTTCAAAATGATACTGATTACTTGGTTCGTCTAAAGCTAGCTTCTGTTCACTGGTATACTGGGTAACCTAAGTGAGAGACCTTGTGAATAGACCCTAGGTTGAATAGGAGTTAGCAGCTTATCACTTACTGAAGACAGCATTCTTAAAACAACTCACAGTGGTATGCTAAAGGAAGATAATCTAGTGCCTGACATCTACCTGATACATAACCAGAAGGTTTGTTCCAGTGATGGAATGTGTTCTGAATGTGCTATATATATAGCTCCTCTGGTTAAATCTGGATCTAAGGGTTAGCTGATGGTATTTAGTCTTTGGTTTTGGAACATAGTTTTTCTATGTGAAATGAAGCCAGCTAGCCCATTGGAGAGAGAAAATCTGTAGTTATCAAAACAGTATTCTAATTAAACCACTTAACTAGTCTAGGTAACAAAGCAAGAAGCAAGGAAATCATTAGAGTCTTACTTAATGTTGTTGATCTTCATATTTTGAGAGTAGAGAAATAAGAGAGGATCAGAATTGGGCCACAAATTTTAAGATTTAGGTTAAAAAGTAAAAGGTTCTAGGCTTATTCAATCTGGAGAAAAGTATGTATCAATTATAAGGTAGTATGTCCTGAAGTTAGTGGTAACTAGTAATTATAAAAATTGAGTCAAAAACATTTGTATTAGTAAGATTAAAAATAGAGGTAATGTGAAATGTCATAAATAAATGGTGATTGGAAAAAACAATCACTAATGGTGAGTTGAAAATGATTTTTTGGTCCTCAGGACGAAGGGGGAAAGTGGAATGAAGGAAAGGAAGAGCTGTCCAAATAATCAAATGTCTGAGACTGAGGGAAGTTGAGGATGAGGATTGCTGAGGAGTTTCCATAGACCAGCTATCCAGAGAGGACTATCCCAGCACCATACCTGGTAATATCTTAAACCCAAAGGCTTGTATTGGGGCCTTTGCTAGGTCTGAGATGGTAAAACGTTAACTCAAATAGCAAACTTTGAGACTGTCCAAATTAAAAAAGGACTTATGTACCACAAGGTATCTCCCCAAGGGAAGAGTCCATATAGATTTATGAAAATGGAGCTTCCCAGAAGCATGTAACTTTGAAGTTACAGGTGAAAATGCATCTTTTACCTCATCTATCACCAAAGGCCACTAACACTAGTGTGAGCTGAGAATGCAGTAAGAAGTAGTACCCTGTGTTTGAAGTCTATTTTTTTTGTATGTAAGATGGGATGAATGAAGTGAGTTGTAATTAATTTCTTAATCAAAATTTCTCTCTTGTTGACTCTTTCACTCACTTGCTAGGGATCTTGCTTTTAAATAACCCATTGAAGGAATTCCCTGGTGGTCCACTGGTTAGGACTCCCCGCTTCCACTGCTGGGGGCCAGGGTTCGAACCCTGGTTGGGGAACTAAGATCCCACAAGCCTTGCAGTGTGGCCTCCCCCCTGCCCCCCAAAAAATCCATTGACACTCAGATACTAGTTAGGTTAGAAATAAAATTTCCAGGAACAATGAGTTAACTGTAAAGTAGAATTTCCTGATGTGGAACTTGCTGATGTCTATGTAATCTTTCTCTGAAATGTTTAATAAAAGGTTTTATATCTGTTGGGTGGTGAGGTGAAAGACAGTTCAACCTCTGTGATAGCACGCTTAATTGTGATAGCAAGGTTAATTGACTCCTATTTTAGTTTTTTCTTTTCACAAAGGAATTTATGAGTTGGACCTTGAAGTAAGGAGGTATGAGATTGGAAAATAATACTGCGAAGTGGTCATAGGTTATTTAGACTAGCCCCTTCTGTTTGCAGAGAAGGAAGCTCATGTCTGGAGAGGTAAGCAACAGCATGGTGCTGAAGGAGAAGCTTTCTGTTAGGTGGGTATCCTTTTCACTCTTGTCTTTCGTTGGTACTCTAGTAACGGCACATCTCAAAACTCAATATAAGTTTTGTGAGTTTTTTTTTTTTTTCTATTGAGAACCAAATTTAAAGGATTGCTTTTGATCACTTGACAGACTTCTATTACATTTTTAGTTTATTTTAAAGTAAGTCATGGAACAGCTCCCACATATGTGTCTAGGGTGGCTTCTTTACAGCATCTCTGTTGCTCTGTTCTTCCCATTTGTGAAGTAGGATGAAAAATATGTTAGTAACTTACTTTGACACATAAAAGACAAGTGTTTTGGTTCCTAATTCTTTCTGATCTAAGGAGCTGAGTAAAGTGAAATCCCCTTTTGTGTAGGATCTTTGGGCCTAAATTCTCATTTAAGGTAAAAGTCCCGTGTAGTCAAAATTACCCGTGAAAAAGTCGTTTAGGAAGGCACCAGTTTGAAAACTAGTTAATTGACATATTGTTTTCCAGTTGTCACAGCTAGTTTTTTCTCTAGCTATTAGTACAGGTTACTTTTTTCTGGAATCATAATCAGTTATGTGAGGTATCTTGACGGGTGAATGGGACTTGGGGTTGACCGAGGAACAGCAGGTTTTGTTTCCGTCGCGTGCTTGCTCTGGGACAAGGATGCAAGGGCAAGTGGCCTGCCACCGTTTAGAGTATTTTTCTCTCTTGTTTTTCTTTTTTCCTGCAGCACAGATAGTTGAATTGATGTAATTAATTCCATATGTCATGTGATTCCACAGTATGAATAATGGAGAAAGAAATTAGGTGTTTATGAAAATTGCTGTTTCCCTAGGTTTATGCTGGGTGTTTTATACCATACAAAAAAACCTAGCATAATTAAAGGGCTAAGTAATAAAGCTGGGATTATTAGGGCACTGTTGGTACTTTTTATAATTCTAGGTGGATATTCAGCTACTTTCAGTGTTTTTAAGAGTTAATGTCTCCTTACTGCTAGCAAGATTTGCCTTATTTTAAAACAGCTGTGTAAGCTGTTAATGTTTTCCATGACATTTAAAGTATTTGAACTTAAATATCACCCTGGGGATAGCACAGTAAGAAAACACCAGTCTTTAAAGAAATGCTGTGATGACTAAAGATTTAACAGTCATATGTCCTGGAAGAGGGCATGGTGTATTGGGTAAAATGTGGCCTCAGAGCCAAATACAAGTAATTCTGCGTTCCAGCCTCATCACTTACTAGCCCTGTAGTCCCTTAACCTTTTTTAGTTTCTTCATTTGCTGAATAGAGGTAATAAAACCTAGAGAATTGTGAGGATAAGAGGCTCAGTAATTGGTAGATTACTGTTATTTGTTACTTTAGTAACATTTAACATATTCAAAAGAAGTCCCACTCCTGTGTGTATGTGTGTCGTAGGAGTGTGTGGGTTGTGACTGAGGATTGCTTTTTTTCAGCTGGAGCAGCAGGCAATAATGACATACTGTTTAATTCAGGCTCTGTTTAATTCAGGCTTTTAGAGCAAAAAGACCATGATTTTGTGTCTGTGGTAGCAGTATCTTAAAAAGCTCAAGATGTTAATTTAATGTGTCTCTTATATACATTTGATCTGTATTTTTATCTTGGTGTTTCTGGGTGTGTTTGCCGTCTCTTTTTCCCCCATCCTCTGTGTGACTGTTACCTGTTCTCTCTCTCCGTGGCTGCATTATAAAATTAAAAAAATGTTTAATTATGTTTATTTAGTAGGATTTTATGTTCCTTTGTTTTCATTTAGAAATTCTGATTAGTGAAATGTCTCTACATCTTTTCTTTAAAAAAAAGTCTTGAAATTTTGTTTTACTTTGGTGGCCTTTGGATTGATTTCTTTAAATGTGAGTCACTGGTTCTTCATAGACCAGATATTTTTTTCGCTATTATTTTCCCAAGCGTCAGAGATGGAGTTCTTTTACTTACATGTTAATTATATAATTCAGTTTACTAAGTAAAATATAAAGTACTGCAGACAAGTAGCCTAAGTAGCACTTACTTACTTGAAAGACTAATCTAGCAAATTGTTAGCTGAAATAGATTTTTATTCCATGGGTCCTATATGAAAATATACTTTTTATAGTTATCACCACTGTCTTAGAGTTAGTTGGGGAATAATTTTGAGCTAATCCACAGTTGTTTTCTGTTCAGTTTTTGGTGAGAAGGATAGAAAAACTGCTTAATTTTGTTAGATTCAAAAGCATCTTATTGTGGTGTTTCCCCAAATCCTTTCTAATCTCTGTGAATCCCATAGTGAATGACCTTTCCCCATGTTACTTTAAAAGTTGTGGTAATTACCAGTTATTGTAGTGCATAAGAGTTGTGGTTTTATAGGTAGTGAGAAGGGAGGCTGGGTTATGGCCTCTTAGTTGAGCCCTAAGATTGTGTTTGCACATCTAACTGTTGGATACTTTTTTAGTTCCTGTCTGTGCCAAGCACAGGGCTAGATGCTGGGTATACGTTGATGAGTGAGTTCTGCCTTCTAGAGGTAGACAGTCTAGCAAGGGAACACAGAACTGATGCATTGCACACCATTCATTTTGTATTCTCTGGGAATGTGGCCCCTTGGCATGGCCTTGGATCTCTTTCAGTTGAGAAAAGTTCAGAATCTCTGTCACATACAAGTTAATCCATATCTTTATCAAACAAAGTCTTTCATCATAATTTGACTCTTTGTTTCCATACATTCCCCAGGGGCCATTCGGTGCTCCAGCTCGTTCAAGTAACTTGTATTCCTGACACGTTCTAGGGTTTCTCACCTTAGCACTTCTGCATATGATAATTCTTCTACTGGTATTCCATCTCTCTTATTTCCCCTCTTTTTACTGCTTGTTTGCTTGATGAACTTCACACCTGTCAGGTCTTGGATCAAGGGAGGGTTCTTCTCTGAAGACTTTTCTGTCCCTTGCCCGCCTCTTCCTCCTCCCTGTGCTTCTCTCTGCTCCCAGTGCTCCCATGATACTTACTTTACTGCAACGTGCAGCCACTTTGATATGTTTGCTTACTTATTTGCCTAGCCTAGATTTGGCTTCTGAGGTTAGAAATTTAACTTTGTAATCTCTGGCATCTAGCACATACTTGGCATGTAGACAATGACATTTTAACAAATGATTTTTTATGAAATAGGAAGCAGTGATAAACCATACTGATTCTTGCTGGAATGCTAGCTTAATATTTTGAAATATTAAGGGTACTTGGGCAACATCTTGCTTTTCTCAATTACGTTGCCTTTTCCTAAATCAAACAATGGTCGGGGTTAGATTTCAAGATATTACTTGGTTAGGATAAAGGCACTGTTTTAAGTTCATCTGTGGCCATGTTGGTGGGACTTTCTGTCAATAATAATGAAAAATTGACCATCATTGGTCTCTAAAATAAATAAAACTTTTCAGTCCAAGAAGAATGGGTGAGCCATTGGATTGCTATAGCATCAGCTCCGTCTGTCTCTGCCATTAGCGCCCGCTGCTGCTGCTGGGCAGCAGGGAAACTCCGTCGGGAGGACTCCCAGACGTTTATGGGCCAGCCTCTGTGAGTGGTAGAACTGTAATGCCCACTCCCCGTATCTCCTTCATACTTAAAGAAAAAACACTTTGGGGACTTCCCTGGTGGTCCAGCAGTTGGGACCTTGAGCTTCCACTGCAGGGAGCAGGGGTTCAACCCCTGGTCTGGGAACTGAGATCCCGCATGCCATGTGGTGCGTCCAAAAAAAAAATATGTTGCTTAGAGATTCATCATAGATTTGCCAGCTTTGAGAAGCTCTAACCCATGTCTGTATGAACTTCGGAACAGAACGCCTTTTGACGCCATGGAAGAGGAGGTGGTTGGTGCTGAGGAGCGCAGTCCTGTGGTAGAGGCTGCAGAGGGCTGGTGAGGCCGCTGAGGGCCAGGGAGGAGGGCTTTGGGAGAGTCGGGAAGGGCCATCAGGATGAGGTGTGGGAGGAGTGCAGACACAAAATTCACTGTTGTGAAATTTTGCTCAGAAAAAGAGGAAAGATTTTACCCCTGCCTCACACCCAACCTGTCTTGCCCTGTCTGATTCAGTCAGCTGTGTTGCTGGCCTGACTCCCAACCTTTAAGGTTTTAGTCTGTAAGCTCAGTACTGTGAGACAAGTGCTAAGTGCTCTGACGTATGTGGGGGAGGGACAGAGGTGGGAGAAGTCTGCTGGAGGCAGAAGGGACAATCAGAGCTTAGTAGAGAAGATAATTGACCAGGGCCTGGAAGGACTGGCGGGAGCTCTTCAGCCAGGCTAAGTTAGGGGAGGGCATTTTTTTTTTTTAATGTTTTCCATACTTTATATCTATCTATCTAGCTGCAGTGAGTCTTCCGTTACTGTATGAGGGCTTTCTCTCGTTGCAGCGAGCGGGGCCTACTCTTCGTTGCAGTGCACAGGCTTCTTGTTGTGATGGCTTCTCTTGTTGTGGAACACCGGCTCTAGGCACTCAGGCTTCAGTAGTTGTGGCATACGGGCTCAGTGGTTGGGGCTTGCCGGCTCAGCAATTGTGGTGCACAAGCTTAGTTGCTCCATGGCATGTGGGATCTTCCAGGACCAGGGATTGAGCCCGTGCCCCCTGCATTGGCAGGCAGATTCTTAACCACTGCACCACCAGCGAAGTCCCGGGAATGGCATTCTCAGCAGAAGAAACAAAGGAATGGAATCAGGAATCAGTAGGGCTCTTTGAGGAACTGCAAGTTGTGTTCTGTATAAATGGGATGTAAGGTTTGTAGAAGGTGAATAGTAACCATTGATGAATGGAAGATGGCATTGCAGATGTTAAGGGCCGGATTCTGAAGGGTTTTATATTTGTCTTTCAATTAGTTGTGACTTTGTCCTTGGAGCCCAAATGGGCTTCACTTCTGTGCCCATTTTCCCACGGTAGGCAAACACATAGTAGTATTGTGTATTGTAAGATTTTGTAACGTCTTGCTAGTAAGAGGGCTGCTTAACTTTGTTTAATGCAGTACTTCTCTTCAATTTATGTGAGCAGGCAATGCCTTAAAATTTTTTTTGTTTTGGAGGGACTTTTACCAGTTGGGAAATGCTACTGTAGACAATAGGAAGCTCTTGAAATTTTAAGCAGAGCGAAATGATCATATCTGATTTATATACTGGTTAGAATGAGGGAGACTGGAGAGGGGATCAGGACCCGAGCTGAGCATGCCAGTGCAGATAGGGCATGGTGAGGTGGGTTTAGAGAAAGGTAGGAGTGATAAGACTTAGTGTCCAGATGGATAGAGAAGGTGTGGGATAGGAGAGAGTCTAGGATGACTACCGAATTCCTGGCATGGCCTTCTGGGCAAGTCCTGTTCATTAAGGGAGTAGAGGGAATTTGGTAGCGGCAGCAGCAGGTGGGAGGGCAGGTTTTTGGAAGAAAGATGATACAAGCCTTTTGAACTCTAGCTGTCTGCAACCACGGACCGTAGATGTTTGTATCTGTGAGTCTGGAGCTCCTGAGAGGGCAGTGCCGACAACACTGATTGGTGGTTGCCGCTGTAGATGGGCCAGTGGTGCCACCCTTTGCCCCGATGCTGTTACAGAGAGAGAAGCATGGAGGATGTTAGTAGTTAAGAAGTGGGCAGAGGCAGTGGAGGCTTGGGGACGTGGCTGCCGGCCCCGCTGCCCAGGCTGGTGTAACGTGAAGTAGAGTTCAGCAGCATTGTGGCAGGTAGAAGGGTCATGTGCTGGCTGTCTGGGGAGCGTAGTCGCTATTTTCTGTATGAGAGCATGTATCTCAAGTATATGTTGCCTTCAAATGAATTTAGAAAATGGATGGTGCTGTCTACATGTCATTCCTTAATTTGTTGGTAAGGCGTTTCAGTATCACGTTACCCCATGCTTGACTTTCTAGGGAAAGTGAAAAATGCTAACCTTAGTTAAGTGAAGATTGTTTCTTCCCTGTGTTTAAAAAACAATATTGATTGAAAACTGGTAAAGTAGATAATGCCAGTAAAAGTATTTTTGTAAACTAAACTCTACAAATGTCAGTTACTGTTATTATGGTTGCCATCGTACTCAAATACAGTGATTTTTTTTTTTTAATCCTGAATAGTGGATTACAAAATGACCATAGGAAATGAGGAAGTTTAGATTTCTGTGATGGTTGTGCCATGAGTAAGGCCGTTATCCTCTTCAACAGCAATTTAAAGTTCTGTACTATTGAAATATATGTCGAATGTGGGTGTTAAGGGCTTTATACTTCCTTTCTGTGCCTCAGCATGGGTAGGTTTCAAATTGGGGGAAAAGGAGTAAAGTGGGAAAAAAAAATCACGTAATTGAAAAAAGCTGATCGAAGTGCCTGTCAGTTGTAATTGTGAATTTGCGGGATTGTACTTTTTGTACAGAGTGGTTTCCTGGTGATTTTGTGCTTCTTTGAGGTTGAGCCTTCACAGTGTTTGGGAAAATGAAATGTGAGCCATAGTAGTATAGCTCATGCGTAAAACTAATGATTTTTTTGTTTTTTTGTAAGCATAATAATTCTGAAGTAAACTGTGCTGAGTTAATGAAGACAAATTATTTTGGAGTTTGTTATAAGAAAAATGAATATATCTGTAGTCTATATGTGACTCCGTAACATACTGAAGATTTAGAAGTGTAATTCTCTGAAAAATTCTCCTGTTCTTCACATTTTTTCCCCTTCTCTACTCCTCCCTATCCCCACATTCCTTCTAATCCTAGTCCTTCCTTTCCACTCTGCTGCTCTATTTTGATACTTTTCTGTGCAAATGATTACTTTCTGTTTCAGTATGCAACTGCAGTGTAATCTTTTTGAATACTTTTAATCATCAATTTAAACTCAGCATCCTATTGCCAGTAATGCACTTCACTCAGCTGAAATGACAGTGCTGTGAACAGCTGACACCAGCTTTGAGCACGTGCATGCATTGACCACTGCATCGCCACAGTTACCTCTCAGCTGCAGCAGTAAGGTTTTGTCTAACCTACATCCCAGTTTTAACTATGCTAAAATGTGGAAAATATGAGTCTTAGAATTAATGAATGTTTGGATTTCACAGACCACGTTTTCAATTGCTGATTGAAATGTCAAACACGTTGTTAGGGATTGGATTAATAGCATTACAGTTTAGAAGAAATAGTCACTAATTTGCATTGAAATGGGAGAAACATTCATATATATATTGCTTAACAAAAGCTTTTACCTTACCTCTGGAAAGTGTAACTTTTTAAATTGAAGTATAGTTGATGTACAGTATCAGATGTCACAGATGTACAGGATAGTGGTTCAGTACAATGATTACACTCCGTTACAGTTATTACAGAACATGGGCTCTATTCCCCATGTCACACAGTATATATCCTTGTGACTTACTTTATACATAACAGTTTGTACCTCTTAATTGCTTACCCCTAAAAGTGTAAATTTTAGTTTGGGGAATTAGGCTTAGTTTGATTTATTTATACCGTTGTGATTAGCACTCTTGATTTGCCAGTTCGTATTTTATTAAATGCCCAAGCCACACAGTTTCTTTTGTGCGTGTTTTAAAATACTCTCATTTGTTTCAATTAGGTCTTTTTGTTTGTAAGTACCTACTTTTTTTTTTCACCCGTAAAGAAAAAAAAAAAGGCAAAAAACTTTTATACTCTATTTCAGAAGTCTAACAATGCAGAGAGGAATTTGAAGAAACTGTTAGTGGTAACATACATGTATAGGCACACGTGACATGGATTTCTAATTGGGATTGTTGGATCAAAGTATGTAGGAGGTTTGAATTTTCGTATACTGTCAGTTGGTTTTCCAAAAAGCCAGTACAGATTCACTCTTAACAGCAATGTATAAAGGTGCTTTTTTTTTTTTTTTTTGGTGCCAATGTAATAGGCGAGTAATGTTTTATCACATAATTTCATACTTTACCTCATCTTGTCCTCTAATAGGATCATGTGCTCCTTAATTGTTACTGTTTCCCCTCCCTGGCTCTATGGCATTGTAAGATCCTTAAATTCTAGTTTCAGGTGATTGTGAATTTGGGAGTAATCTTTATAGAGGGAATAATATACCTGCCGTCCCTGCCCCAGTATCATATGCTTTATGTTTATTGCCATGTCTTATTTTTCCATTGAGACATATGAAACAGAAGTTCTATTATAGGCAACTCCTACTTTCTCATATTAGTATTTCCATTGGTACTAAAAAAATCTCTATAAAGTTTCTTATCTTTAATCATTCTAGATCAGTGATTGCCTTGCTAAGGCTTGTGAAAACTGTCAGCCTCTTTTCTTACCAATGTTGGAACGTCACCTAGTGGTGAAAGAGTGCAAGAGAAGGCTATATATACAGGCGATACTTGTGCAGCTCAAAAACTTTCTTGGTTGGAATAAATCATGAGTTATTGGGTTGGCCAAAAAGTTCGTTTGGGTTTTCTGTAAGGTGTTACAGAAAAATCTGGACGAAGTTTTTGGCCAACCCAGTATTATAACCATCTCATTTTAGTGGAGAAGTTGAAACCAAGATGGATGAAGGAACTTGTGAAGTAGTTTATGTTGAATTAATTGACATTTAAGAACAAGTTAGGGACTTCTTAGGTGGCACAGTGGTTAAGAATCCGCCTGCCAATGCAGGGAACATGGGTTCCATCCCTCCTCCAGGAAGATCCCACATGCCTCGGAGCAACTAAGCCCGTGTGCCACAACTATTGAGCCTGCGTGCTTAGAGGCTGTGCTCTGCAACAGGAGGAGCCACCGCAATGAGGAGTCCACGCACCACAATGAAGAGTGGCCCCCCGCTCATCACAACTAGAGAAAGCCCATGTGCAGCAACAAAGACCCAATGCAGCCAATAAATAAATAAGTAAATAAATAAATTTAAAAAAAAGAACATGTTAAAGCTGACTCTTGAGTTCTGTACTCTTTTCATTTGTTGGTTTTTTGTCTTTTTTTTTTTTTTTTTGTATCTTGGGGTAAAGTTGTATATCCTACTGTTCCTAATATAGTAGTGAACATGGTGTATATGCTCACCTAATACTTATAGATGAATTAGTTTGTTAAAATAATTTAGAATTTGCTGTTGCTTATGCTGTATCACTGGCTAGTGCTTTCCCTCAGTGGAGCCAAAATATGGAGGAGGTATAAAAATAAAAATAGCCAATTGTAGCTTTCTTGAAATATGCTCGTTAAAGGAGCCTTCAAAATGGCTACTTTACCTTGTCTGGGGTAAAATAACAGCAAGAGTGCAATCCAGGCAGAGAGTGGAATGGTCTGATAGAGACCATTTGGAGGTTCCTACAAGTTCAGGCCCACAGTTGGCCATGTGTGGTAGAATTAGAATTCTGTACATATGCTCAGCCTGCCTTCTTTCTTTCCTTTCTTTCTTTTAACTGTTTAAAAATATAATTGCATGTGGATGGTAAAAGCACTCAAAGAGCATGAAAGTCTCCCTCATTCCTGTCCTAACACACTGATAGTTATGTCACCAGTTTACAGATAGAGTCAGCCTTTGGTTGTCTTAGGGGTGGGTGCCAGTTTTCTTTCGAGGCCTTTTTGGTTCTGCCAGTTTTGAATATTCACTCTTTACAGTGAGCCTTTCCACTACTTTCAGTTGTCTGCTGTAGTATTTTTCATAATAGATGGTAAAATTTTGAAATCATAACTCTCAATCCTTGAGTATGGAGTTTTAGAAAGTCACATGCATGAGGAACATTTAAGGGGAAGTGTAAAAGTTTTAATGTTAAAGTAGTTTGAATAAATGAAAAGAAATCTCATTCATATTAAGTAGACAAACTTTAGTTATGCAAACTTAATTATGTTGTATGTAAATGATGTATTTTACTCATTTCCTTTTTTTTATAATGAGAATAAAACATAGATGCCATTTGTCAGTCCAAAGGTGCTTTCTCCCAGTTTTTACTGGTTAAATACTGTACAGTTGACTGTAATACTCAATGATGATTTTGTCCAGTGATAGTCTTACCACATGGAGTTTCTCTGAATAAATGGGTTGATTTCTTTCTTTAAATAAAGTATATAATAAAAGTGATAAAAAATGTACGTACATATGTTATAGTGCAGGTTAAGTTATGACTCTTAATGTTCTTAAATTGACCCTAAGACAGAAAATTGCATTAGCTATCACATTGTTTTGTAACTTACCAAAAAAATAATTATACAAAGACTGTACTTTACAAATGTAAATACAGTTTTGGTTTGGTGTATATTGGATACAATGGTCTTCCTTAAGCCTAAACACAGAAACAAAAGCATGTATTATAAAAGAAAGTTCAAGATGGGAAGTGATAAAATCGGTATTGAGTAGAGCTTTGTTAAAATTTAGCTGGTATCCTTGTAAAATTTCCATGTATTCATTAAATTATATTATGTCATTCTTATTGTTAGGAGCTGACTTGAAGTGTTAAGTTTTGCCATCATAAAGTTGTCACAATTTGCTTACTATAGTTGGGAGATTGAGACTTTTTTCATTCTATTTACATAAATATTTGTATAGATATTAAAATTAAGGTTGTACAGTGAGTAGAGTTAGGATTTTATATTTATTAAGGCACATTTTATTTCAGTTGTAAAGGTAGAACTGCTTTTGAATTGCAAAAGCTCATCTTAATTGCTGTGGATGCTACAAATTTGACAGTGAAATAATATTCAGAATGCTGGCTGTGCTGTTTATACTTAAGAATCTTTAAAACACCTTTTGCTTTGTGGTCCTGAAAGATGTGTTTATCAAATCTTTGTTTAACATGGGTCGCTATGTTTAATTCTAAGGAAAAAGCCTAGAACTACAAAATAAAGTGGGATGATTCATTTTGTTTTTGTACAGTTCAAGGTGGCCCAAAAAGTTTTAGTGCAGTTATAATTTTTAAAACTTCAGAAGTACATGTTACAAACTTATAAAAAATATCATATGAGAAGTTTTTAATACTTATTTAGCTTTGTGAATATTGAATAGTACATTTTTAATTTTATTTTTTTAACTTCAGTCTTCCTGAAGTTGGCAGATGCCAATTGAAGTAAAAAATTAAGTTAAAAATATTTATTCAGAATTTACTTTGAGGTTTTACTTGAGTGGCAGACGATTCTCTAAATCACCTTGTAAAAATACTTACTTTGAAATTCTAGGCATATACATAGAGTATCCTCAAAGAAAACCCTGCACACATACTATTATAATATTGTTACAGCTCATGGGAAACTCAGGTTTGAAGCAAAGATGCCTTAGGTTTGGGGATTTCTGTGCTTGTTGAGGCCAGCTCATCTTGTTTTAGGAAATGAGATCTGACTCTTATCCTAGATTTAAGACTATACTTTAAATGATTCTTAGCAGTTATATAATGTGAAAAAAATGAGTTACCTTTCACAAAAATTAGCACCAGATTTATTCCTGATAGCTTCACTTTGTCCTTTGCTGCTGTTTTTACTCAAACAAAAAATCAAGTTCATTGTAAATGCAAGGAAGGGTTTGGTTAAGCACAATAGGCTATAAGCTGCCTGCTATTTAGATAACACCAAGGCTCAGTCATGCACGGTGGAATTGGGACTTCAGTATGCTAGCTAGGTATGATTTATTTGATTTATTCAAGAAATCGGAGCTCTGCAGTGGTAGTCAGATGGCAGAAGGTATATCTTCTGAAAACTAATTTATAATTGGTGCATTAAAAAATCCTAAATTTTAATGTCACTTTGAAAGCAGTTCAAAAGAAAAGAAAACCCAAACCAGTATGTAGCAGAAAATTCTCATTTGAGTGGATTTTTATGCTTAGTTTTATTTTATTTTTGTTACTAAGAGCCGGCTTTTGAAAGCTCTGCTAATACCAACAGTTGGAAGGAATGATGATATAGTGCTATTGGTAAGAAAAATTTCTTTGTTTTTTATGATCTAGGAATTGACTTGATTAAAAAACACATGCACTCAAGCAAACCACCGGAAGTTATACTTCTTTAAGTTAAATAGATTTTAGAAGTTTGATATTAATGTTTTAAGCATCTAATTGGGTAAATGGTAGAATATTATTTAATATTTATTTTCATTTTGATAAGTAATATATTTTGAAATATGTTTATATAGATTTTTATCTTCATGATGTCATAGAAATGTTAAGGGATTTCTATTTATGTACATATTTTTAAAATTTAAGTATACATTTGCAGTGTGTATATGTTTTAAATATAAGCTGTTGCAGTTGTCTCACTGGGTTTTACTAAAAGTTTATTTGAGAAGTGAATTCTTAGTAACTTCCTATGAAGTATAATATGTTTAAAGAGAATAATAATTGGTGACTTTTAGAGAAAGTTTTAATTTGAATGACTTAAATTATTTTTAATATTCATCTTTGGTAAAATTTGATAAGACTTAAGAACTTGGCCTTAAATTTCAGAGAAATAAATTTATAAATTTATTACATTATAAATTTATAAATATTATACATAAAATTATAAATAAATTTATGAATTTCAGAGAGATAACATTTATAAAAAGAGTAATGAGAGAATATGGTCAAGAATTGTGTTTAGAAAAGTATGAACACAGATTGTTATAGGAAGTGTACCACGTATAATAATAGCTCATTTAAAAATAATTTGAGTATTTTTTGCTGTGGTCAGTTTTTAACTGTAGAAGATGAGATGAAAATATTGTTTTATTGGACTAATGTGAACTCTGTCAAGATATTTGGGGAAAAGATTTTAAATAATTATGAGTATAGTATATGGAATTAAGGAAAACATTGAATTTTAGTGTAATTCTTTTTCTAAAATTATAAAAAGCATGCTTATTTATCTATGAATGTATTCTACATTGAAAACTTAGAATTTGCAAAAGTGGGGAATTACATCTATATTTCTAGGCAATGGATAAAAGACAAGAGTGAAGAAGAGTTAGATTCAAAACCCAGGAGTAAGAGTTAATGGGTAATACCTGATATATAATAGGTTGAGTCATAGGTTTGGGACTCAGAGGCAGAGTCCTCAACATTCATATCCCTTGGTGCCAGGAATGGCTATTCTCTGAAAATTTTCTCCTATTTTCACTTCTAATGGGTGGCTTTTTTTTTTTTTTATTCAAGTATATTTGATTTACAACGTTGTGTTAATTTCTGCTGTATAACAAAGTGATTCAATTATACACACACACACACATTTTTTTGTATTCCTTTTCATTATGGTTTATCACAGGATATTGAATATACTTGCCTGTGCTGTACAGTAGGACTTTGTGTTTATCCATTCTAAGTCAGCTTTAGCAATCAATTATCAACCATCCCCTGATGGATAAAGTTTTTTTTTTTTTTTTTAAACTTTCTAAGTTTTTTAATTTGGAAGTAAGTTCAGACCTGCAGAAAAGTTGATTTGTGTAAAGTTGTTTGTTGGTTCCTTGATTATCCTTCTCATATCTGCATAATCTATAGCGATGTCTCCTGTCCTATTCCTGATAGTGATAATTTGTGCCCCCCCCCCCACCGAGTTTAACTAGAAATGATTGATTTTATTGATGTCAAAGAACCAGCTTTTGGTTTCATTGATTTTTCTTCATTTTTCTGTTTTTTTAAATTTCATTTATTTCTTCTCTGAATTTTAGTCTTTCCCTTAAGTGCTTACACTGGGTGTAACTTGCTGTTCTTTTTCTACTTTCTTAAGAACCTTGTAAGAGTATACTTTCATTTCTCCATGTTCTTTGTTGTTGTTTTGTATACTTACCCACATAGTTACCATTCTTGTGCTCTTCAGTCCTTTGTGGAAATCCTTATTACCATCAGTTATCTTTTTTCCCCCCCGTCTGAGGACTTCCTTTAACTTTTTTTTTTTTTAATAGTGTAGGTTTGCTGCTGGTGAATTTTTTCCAAAATTTATATCTGAAAAAGACTTTTGTTTCACCTTTGATTTCGGAAGATATTTTTGCTGGGTATAGAATTCTCAGAATAGTTTATTTTTCTCGGTATTTCAGAGATGTTGCCCTGCTGTCTTTTCACCTGCATTGTTTTTAGCAAGAAATTTAGTCATTTTTACTTGTTTTCTGTGACATAACTTTTTTCTCTGGCTCCTTTCTCTGTGTTTGTGTGTGTATATGTATACACACATATATACACATAAATATGTAAAAAACCCATTTTTCCTCACAGGTTTTGATGATGATATGCATGCCTTGGTGTAATTTCTTAATGTTCTTTGCTTAGTGTTAGTTGGACTTCTTGGATCTGTGGGTTTATAGTTTTTCATATAATCTAGAAATTTGGGGACCACTTCAGAATTATATATTTTTTGTTCCCTCCTTTCTTACATGTATATCAGGGTGCTTCAGGTTGTCACACAAGCTTACTGATGCTGTTATGTTAGCTTTCCCCCCCCTAGTCTTTTTTTCTCTCCATTTTTTTTATTTTGGATATTTCAATTACTTTGTCTTCAAGTTCATTGATTTTTTTTCCCTTGTAATATTTAGTCTGCTGTTAATCCCATACAGTGTATTTTTCATCTGACATTGTACTTTTTATGTTTGATTTGGTTCTTTTTTATATCTTTCATGTCTCTGCTTCACATGATCAATCTTTCCACTTGCTTTTTGAACATACGAACTACAGTTACAGCAGTTATTTTAATGTTCTTGTCTGGCAATTCTCTTCTCTCTCTCAGTTCTAGGTCCTCTTCTGTCCATTGATTTTTCTCATTATGGGTTGTATTTTCTTGCTTCTTTGCAAGCTGAAGTTTTAATTGGATATCAGATATTGTAACTAGATATTTTGTATTCCTGTAAATCTCCTTGGTCTGTTTTCTGTGAAGCAGTTAAGTTACTTAGAAACAATTTCATTCTTTCAAGTCTTAAACATTTTCTTAGGCAGGGCCAGTGTAGCTTTTAGTTTTGGGTTAATTTGAACCCGCTACTGAAGCAAAACCCTCTGAGTACTCCTGATTTCATGCAGCTAACCAGGTTTTCCACTGTGGTTGGTGGGAACAGGTAGTCTTTCCAGCCCTTTGTGAGCCCTGATGCATTTTTCCACTTAAACCTTTTGGGTGGATTTTCCCCTCATCTTGGTAGTTTCCTCACACACGAGTGCTGATCAGTATTCAGTTGAAGAGTTGAGAAGGGACCACTTTGCAGATTTTCAGTGTTCCTTCTTTGTACAGATCTCTTCTCCGGTAATTTACCCTGCAAACCCAGTCACTTTGGTGCCTCCCCAGACTTCCAGCTTCAACTCTTTAACTCAGGAAAATTGCTGGACTCCCCCTGGGTTCCCTGTCCTACTTTTTTTTTTCTTTTTGCATCCTGTAAATTATGCAGTTTGTAAAATGGGACAGTTGTAGAGCTCACCCATTTTTGTATCAGTTTTTTTCATTGACATCTGGTTCCTTGAAGACTGTATAGTCTTATGTATTTTATTCATTTTTTTGTTTTAGTTAGGACGGCTAGTCTGGTCCGTGTTACTCTGTCTTGGGTGGAAGCAGAAGTCTCTCCATTTAAGAATTTGAAGAAGTTCCTCCCCTCAAGAAATATATTTTGGTTGGTGGTGGGAAATAGGGATCAGAGTTATATGTTTTGGTTATTAAAAATGGCTCTGGTGAGTCCTGAATGATGATCCTGAGATTCAGTCCAGAACTTAAGGAAGAACCACAGATTAAAGGTTAAGAACTCCAGACTGGATTCTTTAGTGGGGAAGGTATCAGGGAGAGTTCCTTTGCCTTACCCTTTGAAAGGTGGACATGTGCACATTTGAAACCTTGCAGGATTGGACTGAACCTTACAGGTTCAGGTAACAACAGCTGGTCTTTTCTACAGGGAAAGAGATTGGACTTGCTTTTTCTCCCCATAGTCTGTAGCAGCAGGTGTATAGCCCTTGAGAATAACTGCCACCTCAAGTTGTATTGGTTTGATGGAACAGTCTTACAATGGTGGGATGACTCTAGTACTGTACTTTTCAGGGCTGTAACACTACTCTAGACTGGGAGGAACTTGTTACTAAATTGCCTAAAAAGTTTTGTATGATAATGTGGTTTGTTTTCCTCTGAGAAACAAGATACCTCTGTGGCTCCTTCTCCAAGGTGACACTGAGTCCAGTATAGTGTGTGTGCGTGTGTAATCAAACTCTTGCATTTTATTTCTGTGGAAAGCCCTGACCCTACCTAGTCCTGACCCCGTCTTCAGGGGTACCAAAAGGTAGAGAAACTTTGGGTGCCCATTCAGGAGGCATCAGTATTTTTATTGGTCATTTTGTTGATGACATAAATCAGGAGATTTTAGTAGTCTTGTATGGGGGGTTAATTTGAAATCCTGCAGTTGGTTTTACTTTGCTATTAATTCGTATCTTGTAAACATTACATAGTTATTGCTGTCTTAGCACAGATTCTCTATCAGGTCATTCATTCAGCAATTATTTTTTGAGTGCCTACCGTGTGTCAGGCCTGTGCTGTATACACCAGATAGATGAGTGGAGGTATGGCATCTGGAATAAGGGAGGTAATATTCCCGCTGTGTTTTGCAGAGATCGGCCTAGTCTGAAGCAGTGGCTCTAAGACTCTTCAGAATCAGGGCTCAGACCCTTTTACATTCTTGAAAACAACTGTGAACTCTAAAGGAGCTTTTGTTTATGTGGGTTATATCTGTTATTGCCACATTAGTTATAGATCTTTAAGAATGTTAATTTGGGGCTTCCCAGGTGGCATAGTGGTTAAGAATCCACCTGCCAGTGCAGAGGACACAGGTTCTATCCCTGGTCCAGGAAGATCCCACATGCCGTGGAGCAACTAAGCGCATGCGCCACAACTGCTGAGCCTGTGCTCTAGAGCCCTCAGGCCACAGCTGTTGAGTCCATGTGCCACAACTACTGAAGCCTGCGCTCCTGGAGCCTGTGCTCTGCAACAAGAGAAGCCACCTCAATGAGAAGCCCGCGTACCACAATGAAGAGTAACCCTCACTTGCCGCAACTAGAGAAAGCCCGCCCACAACAATGAAGACCCAACACAGCAAATAAATACATAAATAAAATTAACTTAAGAAAATTTAAAAACAAGAATATTAATTTAATAGAACAGTAATAGATATTATGTTAAGTAACATTTTTTTCAAAAATATATATATTTTCCAGAAGCAAAGAAAAAAAATTGCAAGAAAAGTGGCATAGTTTTATATTTTGCAACTCTTTAATGTGTGGCTGAATGTCTAATATTTGAATTTAATCTGTTTTTTTAATACAGGAAAAAAATTTTATCAGTGGGCTCAATACATCTTTTCCTAGACAAGCATTGTGGGTAGTCAGGAATAAGAAGATTGCTCCGTGGACTTGGAATCAGAATGAGACAGTCAGTTGAGTGGTCTCCAATAGGGGTCCACCTGCCTTAGAGATTGACCCTTGGCCAGGGATTGCCATACACGTGATAGGTGCTCAGTAGATGAGTCTGGGGAATGAAACAGGAAGATTCTGTAGTACTAGTTTTCTCTTAGAATTTAAATGGCTTTGTGTTAAGGCTAGTGCTGGTGTAAATTAATTAATGAAATATGCCAAGTTTTGTGATAGTAGTTAAGTCATGCAGATTCAGGAACTGGCACACCATTGAAAATGTCATGAGAATCAGCACTTTAGTGACTACTAAATATCAGTTAAACTTGTATAAAAACAAGAAATCTGATAGTATGAAGTTACTATCAAGTATAGTCTACTAAGATACAGAATAATGTCCTAATATCTGTTCCTCCCTCCCTCAGTTATCTTCAGTTGTTCTGAGGCACAAGACCTTTCCAACCACTGTAGATAATGGACAAAGAAGAAAGAAAGACTGTCAACCAGGGTCAAGAGGATGAAATGGTAACCAGCTTTTATAATTTACTTGTAAAGTGTGAAGAATTTGTATTTCTAGGGAAGTAGAAAAGTACATTAAAAAAAACTACTAAAATAAAATACAATAAAACAACAGCTAAATCAACGTTCTGCCTTCCTTCTGACTGTTTTTGAATTGGGATTATGTAACTAACACTTCTGGTTCCAGTATAGTTCCTGTTTCACTTGTGAACTTTTAAAACTTAGAGGAAAGAGGTATGTTTTTTTATTTGATAATTTAAGAAGTTACGTTAGCTAATGCTTAAATATAATCCCAAATGCAAAATTTCTAATTTTCGTTTATAAAAAAAAGTTTAAAATCACCTTAATAAAACTCAACTCTTTCTTGGTGGTGTGTGGGGGGAAAGATAGGGTTGTCACTTTGAAATTTACCTCTCATATCATTTGATATGTAATCACTGTGTCCGTGCAGGAGATTTATGGCTATAACTTTTGTCGCTGGAAGCTTGCCATAGTTTGTCTCGGAGTGGTGTGTACCGGTGGCTTTCTTCTCCTGCTCCTCTATTGGATGCCTGAGTGGCGGGTGAAGGCGACCTGTATCAGAGCTGCAATTAAAGATTGTGAAGTGGTGCTGCTGAGGACTACTGTAAGTCCACGTGTTTACTTGTAGCTGATTATTTGAGGAGTAAAATAATGTCTTTGTGTGTATTCAAAATAAAATATGAAGAGAACGTCACTGCTAGGATACAATGAGGAATACTAATCCTAGTATTTCTAAAGCATCTGTGTTTGAAGTGACTATTATTCCAGTGGTTAGACTTTAAAAAAATCTTAAAGATCATCACATCTACCATTTTTTATAGCTCTTGATGCACTGAGAGGTTAGATCAGTGGCTGGTCTGTCAGGGTCACTTGACAGGACTGTATCCCAGATCTCTTCTACTATGCGATGCTGTTGCACCCTAGGTGTTTTTTTTTTAAATCCTAATTGGAAGCATTTTATTGACATAAGAGGCTTTAATATCTAGTCTCAGTATGTAGATAGATAAATTAAGAAATTATGATCTTTTATGAGATCCTCTATCAGTGAAGTAGGACATATAAAATGGTAAGCAATTGAAAGCATTTCATGTTTGAATTTATGCATCTTGATGAGATGGTTTAACATTTAGTGAGTAGAAAATGGCACTTTCTCAATTAGAGATACTTAATATATCATGTAAGGAACGGAAACCAAATATATATGGTTATGTAATATGCATAATTGATTCTTTACCCTTATTCTTTCCTCTTCTAAGGATGAATTCAGAATATGGTTTTGTGCAAAAATTCACTTTCTTTCTCTGGAAACTCCCCCATTTTCAAGCCCAAAATCAATGGCTGATAAGATTTCAAATGGCCATGCAGTTCACTTAACTGAAAATCTGGCTGAAGAGAATAGACTTGAGATGAATAAATATTCACAACCTCAGTCACAACAGGTATTGTGATCTTAGTCTCAAAGTTTTTTTAAAAACCAAAATTGTTATATTTTATGCTATTACGGATTGTACTTGCAGTTATTTTTGTTTGAGATTAAATTATATGCATATAAAATACCTATTTGTCATTATATATAACTATATAACAATTTAGTTATTTACTAGAAGGAATAGATTACATGTCACATGTGATTGCTTTAATTTTAATAGTTATTATACTATATGCTAAATTTATGTTAGTAAGCTTAATGGTTAACAAGTGATGATAATGCTTTTTGATGTAACCTTTATGTATATTCTGCAGATTCGTTATTTCACCCATCATAGTGTAAAATACTTCTGGAATGATACCCTTCACAATTTCGATTTCTTAAAGTAAGTACTTTTCTTTGGATTATATTATGAGTATCTTGATAATGTTTTAGCTAGAAAAGAATTCATTTTAGTGTTACATAAAATTGAAGAGGTTTTTATTACGTAACTTTCATTCACTTATTCATTAATAACTCCTTGGTGTTATTTGAATACTCAGTAACCATTCTAGAATAAATCCTATCAGCAACTTGTACCTTGGCAAAATTTACATAAAAGCTAGAAGCAGTATGCTCCCAAAATCCAGTCTGAGTGCTTTTCTTTTTGAGGATTCATCTCAGAGTGAATTTCAGGTGTACCTTTTAGCCTGTCAAGGTATCAGAATTATCACTGCTCAGTTTCCTGACAGTTGCATCCACTTGTACTTGAGAGATGGAGTGATAGACAAATTTCACTTTAATATGTGGATACAGATGGGACATTGTCAAATGTCTTAAGCCTTGCGTAGGACAAATTGGAATAATCCCTTAAAATTTATTTTTTGTGGAGGCTTCAAGTTATATAAGTACTAAATTAACTAGGATTCTATTTTTATTGCTGTTAAAGTGATTATTATAAACACTCCTTAAGTATCATTGCTTGAGAATGGCAAAGGAATTCTTAATATTAGCAGTGAAAAGAGAATCACTTTATGAACATTTAAGATATTCATGCCTGGATTTTTTCCTCAGACACTAGACAGTCGGAATATTCTGGAATGGAGCAGGGCAATTCCACATGCCTACTTCTGAAGACCATTCCTAGTTAAGATCCGTTACTTTCTTTATAGACCACTGCCAATGAACTGTCCTTTTGTTTTTTAAAAAAATTTTGACTTGGAGCTGATCCCTGCTGCCTTTGGAGAAGTAATCAGCCTCAGTGGGAAAAAATGTCAGGCGTATTTGCTGTGTAGCTTTTGCCAGCCATGCCAGCTTGTAGAGTTTAAACTTATCCCAATGATAGCAAATTATGGAGCTTGGTTTTTCTCTCTGAAAAAAGTAGAAAAAGATTGGAGTTAAATGATGTGTTAGATTCTCTTTAGAGTTTTTATGAATAGTATCTCATTTAAAATAAGCGTAATTAAGACATTGTAGTGGAAAGTAGGTATGCTGGTTGAATCCCAGTTTTGAGTGTTACAGATTTTAGACATTTGCCTGTGACATACAGATCCTGCACTTCTCTTCTGAGTATGTATTAGATGAAGGAAGGGTTTAGATTGATGCTTTTATAGGAAGAAAAATAAGTGAATAGGACTTATTTTAGTGTGAAGCTTAAAAATTGAGGGGAAACTAGATAATAAGTAAAAACTTTTTCATGTTTAGTTTGGAATTGTTGTGTTAGTCCTACTTTACCTTTAATTTTATTAGCTTAAATAAGCTCTAACAACTTTGGCACAGACTTAAAGGATAATAATATCGTTATATGAACTTGAGTATTGAGACCATCTTATCACGTGATACATTGGATAATTTAGAAGTTGCCACATTTCAGACTTAGACCTTTCATTATTGTTTATCTCAGGAATTGGAGGTTTAAAAATTCTCATCCGTTATCTCAGTTTTTGTTAGGGGTGTCTATTTGCAAGGAAGTCACAGTTTAAAATCAGGGATATAGAAAAATGAGGCATTAAGAAATTTGGATATTTTAAACTTTGTTTAAAGTAAAAACTTTGGATTTATTTAGGGGACTGGATGAAGGTGTTTCTTGTACGTCAATTTATGAAAAGCATAGTGCAGGACTGACAAAGGGGATGCATGCCTACAGGTAATTTTTATCCAACTAAAGTTAGATCTATTATCAAAACTCCTCAATAAAGTAGTGTATGTGTAGTCTACGCTTTTACCATATAGTTGTAATATTAACAGGTATTTAAATATTATAACATAGTAGTTGACAACTTATTGATATTTTATTTGGGTAAGACTGTCTCTCAGTTTAAGAATTATAAAAATGTTGAAGCTGATTTTGAAGTGACTGTCCCTGAAAATATACTGTATTTCATCAGTTCTAAGGTGCACACTTTCCTACATTTTAACATCTCTAAAGAAGGGTGTGTCACACATTGGGTGGAGTGTTATCCTTTACTTGACAGCATTTTTATCTTTCTTGATAGTACATAAAACCATGAAATGTCTTACAATTCAAATCTCAGATTTACTGAAATATTGGGAATTATAAGCATGAGCTCAAATTTACCACAGTGAAAATTTGTAAATTTAGAGACATAATCCTTTTTATAGTGTTATTCTTTGCTAAAGTATAGAAGTATACCAGCATATTACATATCGTAGAGATAAATGCCGTTTTCAAACTAAATTAGAAATTTTCTTGTACTCCTATAGCATGTTCTTTCAAAGGGTTGGAATATAAATTCATTCAGGCTTCTGCTTTATAAAAGGCAATAATTAATTTATCATATAGGAAGTACTATTATAAGGAATTTAAGGGAAAGGTTTTAAGCAACTTAAAAAAAAAGCCAAATGTATAGTGTTTTGAAATAAACATTTTTAGTGCAGTATTCTTATTAGAAAAATAGTACAGGACCCCTCAGATTTACTTATGTAGTCTTTTGCAGAAATTAATTGCCATTCATAATTGTTGAGATGTATTGTGTTCATGGATGGAAAAGGAGATCTTTTGCTGACGTGGTTATTATAGACTAGTGGGAAAGGTACTTGTTACACAGAAAGATAAAATAACAGTATAGTTATCCAGTATTGACTACGTTGATTAAAATACTGTAGATAGAGAATTTAAATTGTAGAAGACAGCTGGTCAGAAACATGAATGTTTAAGTTCCAGATTTAAGGAGCAGTCGGTGGTTTGAGCCTTATCTAATGCAATGCCTTCCCTAAATTGTACTAATATGATATAATGTAATATTATTATTATATTTTCCTGTTATAGAAAATTGCTTTATGGAGTAAATGAAATTGCTGTGAAAGTGCCTTCGGTTTTTAAGCTTCTAATTAAGGAGGTAAGACAGTTGTACTTGTCTCAGTATTTGTGATCAATAGGTTTGTCAATTGAAAAGAGCCAGGGTTTAAGTAATAAGAAGATATTCTTGGTTTTTTGTTTCCTAACGTCTCTTTGCTTATTTTTTTACTTGGAAGGTCAGAAAGATATTACTCTGGTAGATCAATAATTTGGGGGCATGATTACTTTTTTATTTTGTCTAATTTTTTTGCTTTTCTTGTCTGTCGTCTTTTTTCTGTTTTTTTGTTTTTAAACTCTCAGGAAGTTGCACATCTAAACCTTGCCCTGTTTTACAGATGTATAGAGCTCTTTCCTTTGCTACCCACCCTGAATTTTTTTTGGCCTCCCTGTGGGGCATGTGGGATCTTAGTTCCCCGACCAGGGATCAAACCTGTGCCCCCTGCAGTGGAAGCATGGAGTCTTAACCACTGGACCACCAGGGAAGGCCCTCCCCCTAATTTTAAAAAGAATTTGTCATGTTTCCTGCTTGTGGTATACTCTTAGGAATTAGGCATTGTGTAGGGAATTTGGAATTAAGAACATGACATGATGAGTGACAGTGAGGAGCTTGCGTTTTAGCTCAGAAGGAACACATGTCAGTAGTTACAGTAGAGACTCTTCAGGTGCGAGAGCCATAGAAGAGGTGTGAATAAAGGGGTGCAGGCATGCAAAGGAAGGGAGTAAGTGGTTTTATCTAGGAGAGTTAGGCTCTCCAATCTTCTTTCTGATTTGGGGCTAAAGATTAGAATTAGCTGTGTTGGGTGAATGCTTTTATTTTTTTATTTTTTCTGATTCTTTTTTTTTAATTAATTTTATTGGCTGTGTTGGGTCTTTTTTTGCTGCGTGCGGGCTTTCTTTTTAGTTGCGGTGAGTGGGGGCTACTCTTCATTGTGGTGCTCAGGCTCCTCATTGCCATGGCTTCTCTTGTTGTGGGAGCACGGGCTCTAGGCACGTGGGCTTCAGTAGTTGCAGCACATGGGCTCAATAGTTGTGGCTCATGGGCTCTAAAGCACAGGCTCAGTAGTTGTGGTACATGGGCTTAGTTGCTCCGCGGCATGCGGGATATTCCTGGAGCAGGGATCGAACCGATGTACCCTGCATTGGCAGGCAGATTCTTAACCACCGTGCCACCTAGGAAGCCCGGGTGAATACTTTTAGAAGAAGGTACAGATTGTTTTCTGTCGGCTCCTGAGAGTGGCCATGCAATGCTGCTTCAGAGCCTAGCAAAGTGAATGATCAGGAATTAGAAAGGCTGGTTTGTGATGTGACTTCATCAGTAACTAGCTTTGATCATTAGAAGACCTTTCTCCCTGCTGCTGCTTTATTGGTAAAATTGTAGTAAGTCCTTTAATGATCTCATTTGGTTTTGAAGTAAAATGGGACTGTACATGTGAAAGTGCTTTAAAAAGTACAGAAGCATCAATTTTAAGACATTGGGGGGTTATTAATGAAATTGATAACGTACTAGAAAATTTAGGTAAACAAAGTCCATTACCAGGACTCCTTATCTTTTTTTTCATTCAGGTTTTAATCCTTAATTTCCTTAGAGAAAGCAAAATGGTATAACTTATCTCATATTTGTCTTCTCTTTGTACTCCAGTGAACCTTTGACTCATAAGTAAATTAGTGTTTTGAGTTCAAAATAAGGAAACATCTATTCCACTTGGTTGAAAGTTTTGTATCCTTTAACAGCATAGTAATTATTGAAAGTAAATGTGTTTTATTGCTAAAGCAGAATGAAGAACAGCTAAATTCATACAATTCAGCTATTTCTAGTTGAATCTATGTTTGAGTTTGGTGTGAATTTAAACAGATGCAAATAAATTAAGCCTATTTAGTCAAATTCTAGTAGTTTAATGGTTAAAAAAAAAACAGTAACATCTTGCCCTACTCTTTGGGTAGTTACATGTTGCCCTAAGGATACTATAGAGCTTATCCTGTAAGTATCTTGCTGGTTACTTCTTTTTTTTTTTTTTTTTTTTAAGAACTTTTATTGAGATACAGTTAACAGACATTAAACAGCATATATTTATTTATTTATTTATTTTGGCACATGGGCTTAGTTGCTCAGTGGCATGTGGGATCTTCCTGGAGCTGGGATCGAACCCGTGACCTCTGCATTGTCAGGCGGATTCTTAACCACTGCGCCACCTAGGAAGCCCTAAACAGCATATATTTAGAGTATACAATTTGGTATCCCAATCTCCCAATTCATTCCCCCCAACCCTCCCCGCGTTCCCCACTTGGTGTCCATGTGTTTGTTCTCTACACCTGTGTCTCTATTTCTGCCTTGCATTTCCTCTTTCATAGTTGTTAGCATTTGCCTTATGTATTGAGGTGTTCCTATATTGGGTACATACATATTTATAATTGTTATTTCCTCTTCTTGGATGGATCCCTTGATCTTTTTGTAGTGTCCTTTCTTGTCTCTTGTAACATTTTTTATTTTAAAGTCTATTTTATCTGATATGAGTATCACTACTCCAGCTTTCTTTTGATTTCCATTTGCATGGAATATCTTTTTCCATCCCCTCATTTTCAGTCTGTATGTGTGCCTAGGTCTGAAGTGGGTCTCTTGTAGACAGCATATATATGGGTCTTGTTTTTGTATCCATTCAGCCAGTCTGTGTCTTTTGGTTGGGGCATTTAGTCCATTTATATTCAAGGTAATTTTCAATATGTGCGTTCCTATTACCATTTTCTTCATTGTTTTGTTGTTGTTTCTGTAGGTCCTTTGCTTTTCTTATGTTTCCCGCTTAGAGAAGTTCCTTTAGCATTTGTTGTAGGGCTGGTTTGGTGGTGCTGAATTCTCTTAGCTGTTGCTTGTCTGTAAAGCTTTTGATTTCTCCCTCGAATCTGAATGAGATCCTTGCTGGGTAGAGTATTCTTGGTTGTAGGTTCTTGCCTTTCATCACTTGAAATATATCATGCCACTCCCTTCTGGCTTGCAGAGTTTCTGCTGAGAAATCAGCTGTTACCCTGATGGGAGTTCCCTTGTATGTTATTTGTCGTTTTTCCCTAAATTTGTATGGTTATAAATCTCATTCAATTTGACTTAAAAATCTTGTTTTTTAGGTTCTCAACCCATTTTACATTTTCCAGTTGTTCAGTGTTATACTGTGGTGCACAGATGAATACTATTACTATGCTGTAGCCATCGTGATCATGTCTGTAATATCAGTTGTAAGCTCCCTGTATGCCATTAGAAAGGTGAGTCAGTTTGTTGTGGATTTCACAACTGTATTTGTCTTTTGTAATAACACGTAAGATGTGTAGAATAATACTTGGTATAAAGTAAGTACTCCATGCAGTTATTCTTTTAGTTATGTGAATATGTACTCCCTTTCCCTCCTTTTTGAGTTGGGGGAAGGCAGCTGCTTTTTAGAGGCAGAGTATCGCTTGACTGCTTCAAGGCCGTAGGGAACTATATAGTTGCTTATCTTAGACTGGGATACTGGAGGGCTGATTCTTCTGTTTTCAGGGCTGTCTCATTAAAGTGCTTCTCATTTTGTCTTGAATTTGGTCTTGACATTTTTAAAGGCAGAG
The DNA here is from genome assembly GCF_030028045.1 of Hippopotamus amphibius kiboko. Taxonomy (NCBI): domain Eukaryota; kingdom Metazoa; phylum Chordata; class Mammalia; order Artiodactyla; family Hippopotamidae; genus Hippopotamus; species Hippopotamus amphibius. Next base: position 168,315,353 of record NC_080191.1, on the reverse strand, counting down.
TAATGTGCATTTATTATATTAACTTACCTTATATTACCCTTGCTTTCTAATAGCTTGAAGAGTTAGCTTAAATTAATGATTAAAAATTTTTTTTTCCTGATTCAGCAATATATTATGTTGCATGACATGGTGGCAGCTCACAGTACTGTGAGAGTTTCAGTTTGCAGAGCAAATGAAGGTAAGTACTTCAGTTTACTCTGGAAAAATAAATTTAAAAAGATGTCCACTAAGCACTAATGTGTGAAACAAGCCCAATATATTATACATACACACTATTTTCCATAAGAAACGAAAGTGTGTTTGTATTTGTACTCATGTTTCTGTATCAAATTCATTCATTTATGTGAAATTGTATTTTTGCTTTTCTGTAATGTGGCAGGTACTATACTAGGCTCTTGGGATGCCGTGGTTAACCAAGATGGACATAGTCCTTGCCATCATCGAACTTCAGTCTAGTTGGAAAGACAGATGATAAACTGAAACAGTGAAGTGTGGTGAATGCTATCATAGGGAGAGATCAGGGAACTTAGATGTCAGAGCTCATTTACTGTAGGTGTCAGGGATGGCTGCTTTGAAAAAGTATTTTTAAGTGAATGAATAAGAAGTAGGTGAGAAAGTGGTAAGGTGGGGGTGAGAGAGGGAGAGAGGAGGGTTCTGAGTGGCCCAAAGGCCTGGATATTAGAGGGAGTTTGGCCATTGTAATAACTGAAAGAAATTCAGTGTATCAGATGCAGCAGCTGGATGGTGGACAGCCTTTTAAGGCTTGTTAAGGAATTTGGACTCTCCCAAAGGGCAGTGGAAAGCCAATGAAGGGTTTTAAGTAGGAGAGTGATATGATCATATTTGCTTGTTTGAAAAAAATCATTCTGTTTGCCATATTCAAACTTACTTAGAAGGGAGTGATATTGAAGGCATGAAAGGAAGCAGGGTGAGGGTCGTGAAGATGGAAAGTGGTGAGATGGGCTTGAAAGATACTTAAATGTGGGCATTGAACAAGATTTGATGATTCATTGGATGCAAGGTGATAGCATGGTATCAGGCTGGGGGCATGGATGTTGGTGTCATTTAATTAAATAGGGAGCACTGGAGGAGAAGCAGGATTGTAGGGAAGGAACATGTTTTGGACGCATCAGGTTGTCTGATGAGGTATTGAAGAGGTAAAGGAGATAAAGGAGAGGGAGCACAGCGTCATGGGCCTTGGAGACAGTAGCCACTTTGAGTGATCAGGAAAACCAATCCGTCTGCATTCTTTTGGTCCAGCACACTACATTCAAGTGTAAACCCAAGTTGGCCTAGTAGGTTGCTTTCTTCCTCGTGCTTCTTGGTCACCTGCTGCTCGAGCTGGTAGTGTCTGCCTCTCCTAGCTGCCTGCAGTCTTAGATGCGTAGCTTGTCGGCGCTCTTCCTCTTCCCACTCTGCCCCTACCGAAGATCCTGGGGGTGCTGGGACAGATACGCTGTTCAGTGTGTATCTTCCTCACCTGGTTTGTATAGTCCAACGGATCACTGCGGTTTAGTTTCCCGGTACACCAAGAGGGTTAGAATTTCAAGTGGTTTTAAGGCATTAAGAGTCATGTTTTTAAAATAAAGGATCTTGTTAAGAAATGAAGAATACTATACTTACTACATGCTAAATAACATTAGAATGTTTTAGAAGTTGTTTCCTCATAGCTTAGTAAACGACTTCTACCTTTTTTTAGAAAACAAGAGTATTTTTCTTACAGGGTAATATTACAAACAGTAGTTTTCCCCTCACCCATCTTTGCTTAGAAACTAGTGTGAATCTCTTCCAAGCATAGTTTAATAAAATCTAGGAGTAGGGGAAGAGAGAGAGAATGCCCAAATATAAGGCCGCCTTTTACTTGGTAAGATCTTTAAAGGTGTGTTAACTCACTTGAGTATAATACATAAATTCCTAAGGAAATAATGAACTAGATATGACAAAGTTTATTTTGTAAATTGATTTAAAATATCTAAGATATTTTGGGACTATTTTAGGAATATTTAGAAGACAGTGACACATTATGGATTATAAATAGTAACAATGAGAAAAAGAGTGCTGTTAAAAAAGAAAGTGCTAAGATTTCAGTGCTTTTATCTGTTTCCAGGGGATTACAGAAATCTGAGTTTGTTTATTTACCTGCTGCAGGGGTCTCCTGTGTGGACTCACCGGTCTGTTTACTCATAGGGCTGATAGCTAAGATTGACCATCCACCTTTGTAATGAGTTTGAAGCCCACCCACCTGTTAGGTTAGAGGGGACTTGGCATCAACTCTGTGCAGTGAGCGTCCTGTCTAGGGACAAATTAGCTGACACATTTAGACACCATGCTTTGTTAGTTTAAGGAATAATAATCTTATTTGTCAAAACTCTATTGGGGTTTTCCTGTTCAACTTCATTATATTGTTAATGCTTATTGAGACCAGGGGACCTTTGGGTAGATCTTTTGTTTGCTGTATTTTTATTCCAAGTGAAAGAATATTCTTTTCAGACTTCTCTTTCTTTAAATTCAGAAATCGAAGAGATCTTTTCTACAGACCTTGTGCCGGGAGATGTCATGGTCATTCCATTAAATGGGACAGTCATGCCTTGTGATGCAGTACTTATTAATGGTACTTGCATTGTAAATGAAAGCATGTTAACAGGTAAACTAAATTAAATGAGTAAACCCAAATGAGTTGTTTATAATGATATCAGGATTAAGTTACTGATGAAGCTATGTTGAAATTAACTATGCTGTTTATATCCTTTACTCATGAATGTGATAGCTGTTGAAGTTTGTTGTTTTTTTTTTTTTTTGAGGGAACCAAATTCTGCATTATACTCAGCTGTGGTACTAAAGCACAATGCTGGTGTTCCCTTCACCTCTTGTCCTGCTTCTGTCCATTCTTTTGACATGAGGAAATGCTTTATAGTAAGGGAAGAGGAAAGAAATCCTTTGCCCACAGCGTATTTACTTCTCACTTTGATGTGTAAAAAGGGGAAATAGAAGAGTTGATATTTTTATTAAATTGGGGAGAAATAGACTTTAAAATAACTTCCCTTTGGAAATTCACAATCTGGAGGTAGAGCTTTATATATTTTTATCATATGACTGTTTTTTAATTGTCATAGTCAATCTGGCAAGAAAGTGATTCCTATAGAATGCAATTTTAAACTGTTAAATCTGTCTTAAAACACATTCAAACACATAAATACCCCCACACACCATCGCCTTTGACACAAGAAGTGTGAATGCAACAGAGTATTAGATTTTAGTGTTAAAAGAATTTGGCTGTTTCTTACTGTTAGTGAATGACCATACTCTTCTGCCTTGCTCAGATGCCTGTTCTCTTCTTACTCGTGGCGGGGGGTGGGAGTGGGGGCGTGGCGGCGGAGGGGGGTGGTGTCAGGGAAGGGGGACATTAGGAGCGGATCGTCACGTGTCCTGTGTGTTTGGGGTTGCAGAGTGCTTTCCAGCTTATTTCTCAGGAGTAGCAGAACAGCTGCTAGGGCAACAGTAGCAACTTTGTCTTCTTATTGGAAACTTGATGCAATTGTTTCCAAATGATTACCTTTGAGTCACAGATCACTTTCAGAAATTATTGTGGAAGACAAGATTTGATATTTCTGGGTAAGGAAATTGGTAGACAAAAAGCTTATTGATTAAGCTGTATTATTCACATGTGAGAACTCTTAATAACTGTTGTCAACAGTATGACAGGATGTTTAACAACTCAAGATTTGTCTGTTTGATACTGATTTCTGTGCTTTAATTTATGAATTTTTTTTCTTCTTTTTTTTAAGGAGAAAGTGTTCCAGTGACAAAGACTAATTTGCCAAACCCTTCAGTGGACATAAAAGGAGCAGAAGATGAATTATATAGTCCAGAGACACATAGACGACACACTTTGTTTTGTGGGACAACTGTTATTCAAACTCGTTTCTACACTGGAGAACTTGTCAAAGCCATAGTAGTTAGAACAGGTAGAAAATAGTTAATCTTGTCTTGCATGATTTAGCATATTTTTTGTTTGTTTGTTTTTTGTTTGCTTGTTTTTGTTTTTTTTGTTTTTTTGGCACACGGGCTTAGTTGCTCCGAGGCATGTGGGATCTTCCTGGAGCAGGGATCGAACCTGTGTCCCCTGCATTGGCAGGCGGATTCTTAACCACTGTGCCACCTAGGAAGCCCTCATTTAGCATATTTGATGCCTCTTGAGTGTTTAAGAAGAGATTCTGTTTTGAGAGATAATTCTCGTTTTCTTATAAAAATACTATATGATCATTTTCTTCTTTAATTTTTTTTTTTAAAGGATTTAGTACTTCCAAAGGACAACTTGTCCGCTCCATATTATATCCCAAACCGACTGATTTTAAACTCTACAGAGATGCCTACTTATTTCTGCTGTGTCTTGTGGCAGTGGCTGGCATTGGATTTATCTACAGTATTATCAATAGCATTTTAAATGAGGTATGTATGTGGGACCGTTAATGGAGTTTCATTCTTAATTATCACATGTGGCTATTGGAGATTTGAAATGTAGCTAGTGAGACTGAAAAATTAAAAATTTAATTTAACTTTAAATAAAAAAGCCATATAAGATTTGTAGCTATTATGTTAGAAGGTACAGATATAGAACATCATCATCAAAGCAGAAAGTTTTGATCAGTTCCGGTTTAGATGATCTTTTATCTGTTCTCTTGTGACTTAAAAAAGGGAGGAGTGATCACATACCAAAAGCTTTATTTTTTCTTTTTTTAACCTCTGGTATATACAGCATTAAAATTATTTGTGATTACAAATAATTGAAGATATTTCTAAGGAACCTTGTCAGATTTCTTTTTTCTGTACCCTATAGAGACTAGCATAGTAGTAAGAGACAATATCTGAAAATATTTGTTGACTTTGAAGTATGTAGTGTGTGAAGTATATGGGGCTATTAAAGCAAGAATTAGCTTTAAAAATAGGTCTCATTCCACAGTCTTCTATTTTGCAGAATCTCTAAAGGGAAAAAAATTATAGATAGTTAATGCATGAATATACACACTTATTATATATAAAACTAAAAATGGCTTATAGAGTTTTCATTAAAGAAGTACCCACATTGGGTTAATAAATATTTAATATTGAGAGTCTGACATTTTTATGTTAACTATAGGTAGAAGCTAGAGATATAATTATCGAGTCTCTTGATATCATTACAATTACTGTGCCGCCTGCACTTCCTGCTGCAATGACTGCTGGCATTGTGTATGCCCAAAGAAGACTGAAAAAAGTGGGTATTTTCTGTATCAGTCCCCAAAGGATAAACATCTGTGGACAGCTGAATCTTGTTTGCTTTGACAAGGTTGGTTCAATTTCATAATCATTCTCAAAGGTCACTTTGTAGCTTTGTAAATCTAAACTATTCAGATTAATAGTTTCTGTATTTCTTTTTTTATATACATTTAAGTAATTTATTTATTTATTGGCTGCGTTGAGTCTTTGTTGCTGCACACGGGCTTTCTCAGGTTGCAGTGAGCGGGGGCTACTCTTCATTGTGGTGCACGGGCTCCTCACTGTGGTGGCTTCTCTTGCTGTGGAGCGCGGGCTCTAGGTGCGTGGGCTTCAGTAGTTGTGCACGGGCTTAGTTGCTCCGGGGCATGTGGGGTCTTTCTGGAGCAGGGCTCGAACCCGTGTCCCCTGCATTGGCAGGCGGATTCTTCACCACTGCGCTGCCTAGGAAGCCCCTAGTTTCTATATTTTTTTTTTGTTTTTTCTGTAAGGACCTGATCGCGATACAGCTGACACACAGTGTCTGCGTGTGTTTAAAGTGCAGTGGTTCTGTATTCTTTATCAGTTAATTTGCACACATTTTAAAAGAAATGTTCTTCCCATTTTTCTCTTTTTTAACTTACTTGGTACATGCATCATTTTTGTATTATTTCTTCTCATTTTTTCAATTTTGAATACTTTGGATATTGCTTTTTTGCCCAGATCTGCAATTGACTGACCATTCACGTCCAGAATTGCGCCATATAGCAGCAGCAGCAGCAGCAGTAGTAAAGTGTATCTGCTCTTTCATCTTTTTAACAGAATAGGTTCTATACAGATACAGTTACTGGAATGTTATTGCTGTAAAGTACATACGTTTAGTGTTTGCTCCATGATTTTATTGAATGTGTTACAAAATTATGAAAGACACTGACTGTGATTTTATGTGAAAATGGCAAATTTTGTGCCTGTGTGAAATTTATCTTGCCTCTTACAAAGGGTTCTTCTTTCCTCACCTGAAATGAGTTTTCCTAAAAATTGAGAGAATTAAACCTTGACCAAAAAACCTTCCATCTGGCTCTTCTGGGTAACTGATATGATAAGAATTTGATTTTTGTGCATCTCCATTATGAAAGAAAAAAATGTGATATATATTTTATTAAGGAAAAAGAAAAAGGTCATATCCCATGACTGTGTTTCATGTGAATCTGTTCAGAAACTTAAAATTTTGTTTAATCTTTTCTGGAGATGTTTTTAAACTTTTTAAGCAGACACAAAAGTGGAGAAAAAGATGCAAGTATAATAAACCCTCATTTGCCCATTATCCAGCTTAAGCAGTTACCAACATTTTGTCAGTCTTACTTCACTGTGCCTCATTTTGAAGGTGGCAGCACCAGACATTATATTACTTCATCCATGTACTTTGGTGTATCGCTCTAGAAGATAGTGTTTTTAAAAAAACATTACCACAGTACCATTATCACTGCTTACTACACTTAACAAAATTGACAGTTCCTTAGTATTACCTAATATCCAATTCGTATTCAGGTTTGCCTGCCTTTCTCAGAAATGTCTCAGATTTTTACAATTTGTGTTTTCAGTCAGAATCTAAATAAGGATTGCATTGGTTACAATTAATCTGGGACCGTTGTTTTTCTTACCTCTCTTTCCCAGTCGTCTTGTTGAGGAAACCAGGCTGGCTGATTGCAACCTCTTGATGTCATTTAATTTGTTCCTCTTCCCTTTTTTGGCTCCCTACGCCCTAGTCTCTTCCTCCTGTGTTGGCATCCTTTATTGATTGATAGGTTGATTGGTGAATTGTTTCACTGTTTAATAATATAAGCACATAAGTACACAATTCTACACATATCTCCCCCACCCCGCCCCACCCATGTAAGAGGAACTGTACCATAGGGAGTGTTCTGCGCCCTTTTCCTCACTTTTTGTCCTAAAAGTTATTCTCTGTTAGTACACACACAGAGATCTTGCTTATCTCCCTCCCCCTTTTGCAGCTGTATAGCTATATGTCGATGTAGCATAGCTTTTCATGATTTTGTAAATGTGTGCTTTTTTCTTCTTTGTTTTAAAGACTGGAACTCTTACTGAAGATGGTTTAGATCTTTGGGGGATTCAACGAGTGGAAAATACACGGTAATTATTAGCTAGACTTGATCATTTATTAGTTAATTTTTATTTATTTTTTAATTTATTCATTTATTTGACTATGTTGGGTCTTTGTTGCTGTGCATGGGCTCTCTGATTGCAGTGAGCAGGGGCTACTCTTTGTTGCGGTGCAAGGGCTTCTCCTTGCAGTGGCTTCTCTTGTTGTGGAGCACGGACTGTAGGCACACAGGCTCAGTAGTCGTGGTGTGCGGGCTTAGTTGCTCCGTGGCATGTGGAATCTTCTGGGACCAGGGATTGAACCCGTGTCTCCTGCGTTGGTGGGCAGATTCTTAACCACTGCGCCACCAGGGAAGTCCCTATTAGTTAATTTTTAATGAATATTTTAATATATGAAACATTCAAACATAGAAAGTAATATAGTAGATAGCTGTGTACCCACTACTAAGAATAAATAGTTGACATTTTGCCATATTTGCTTCAGATCTCCTAAAAGCTTTAAAACATTACAGATATTGCTAAAATCTTAACCTGTCCCTTTCTCTGTCCCTACCATCATTCTGAAGTTGTTATCTTTGCATGTTTTTATATTTTTACTTCATCTATATCTACCCTTAAACAAGATATATCTATAAATAAATATACACAACTGATATGCACTGCATGTGTTTCTGCTGCTTTTTTGCCTCATAACTTTGTTTTCAAGATTCATCCATGTGGATATGTATAGATTCAATTTATTAATCTTAACTGTTGTTTAGTATGCCATTATGTGATTAAATCATAATATTTGTTCTTCAGCTCTAAGGGACGGTTTTATTTTTTCTTCCTTTTTCCTTCCACTTTCACAGTGTCATAATTAAAATTCTTAGGCTCACAAGTTCTGTGAGCATGTGGTTTGAGTTCCAGTACACCAGCTTCTTAAAAGTGTCGTTGCTGGATCACACAGCACGTGCATGGCCGCAGCTGCAGTAGGTACCGTCTAGGTGCTCTGTATGTGATGGTGCTCACTCACACTCCGTCCCTCAGTGGGTGAGAGAGCCTGTTGCTCCATGTCCTTGCCAAACTTGCCATTGTCAGGCTTCTGACTTTTCCAGGTGGATAGACAGGAAGTGGTATTTCATTGTGGCTTTGTTTGGAGTTTCTTTATTACTTACAAAGCTGAGCGTACCTTCACTCTGTATATTGTCAGTTTATACCCTGATTTCTTTAGTGGTGGTGTTTGTCTTCATTGTGTTCACTTGTTAGAAGTCCTCTTGTGTTTTCTGGGTGATCGTCTTTTTCAGTACTATGGGTTGTAAAAATATTTCACCAGTCTCTGTTTCATCTTTTTACTTTGTTTTTGCTGTCTTTTGATGCTTAAAAGTTTTGCTACCATGGTTGTGTTTTCTTTTTTTTCTTCCTCTCAAAAGTCTGTGGGATTTTGGTTTATACAGTCTGAGAGATTATTGTTTGGTTCATTTAATGTCAGATCTGACACATCTTCTTGGTAATTAGCATGTCACTTTGTGCCATACCCCTAACGATGCATCGTCTTAAATTCTCGTTCATCTAATATTTGTATAGTTACACACCAGCTTGCTCTTGCCTGATGTTTGCCTAGTATATCTTTTTTTCCCATCTCTTGACTTTACAGTCTTTCTGTGCCATTGTGTTCACATTTACTGTGATTTCAGACACATTTGAAATTGTTTGTACCATCCCTGACCCCAATTCCCATACACATTCTCTCATATTTCTCTCATTTTCTCAGAATTTATACATTCTGATCTTTTGCTACTTGTCTTTAAGTTATTAATATTCATATTTAGAGTCTAAAGTCCTGGGTGTCTTTATTAGTTTCTAACCCTCCCCCCCCCCCCAACCCCATGGACTGTAGACTTTTACTTTCACTTCCCTTTTTATATTTATTTGTTGCATAACATTTTATGATTTTGGTTTTGTGCAGTCTACATGCTACAATTTACCTAGGTTTATGGATACCTTGCTAACCATTGCTTCTTGTATCCCATTCCTCTGGATTAAATTGCCATCTTCTGTAACTAACATTTGTTAGTAGATCTTTATTTCATTCTCTCTCTTGAATGATGGTGTAACTGTATATAGATTCCTAGGTTGACAGCTGTGTTCCCTCAGCACCCTAAAGATGTTATTCCATTTCTCCTGACTTCTTTTGTTATTGCTATTGAGACATCTTAGTCTTCTTTAGTAATTTTTTTTCTCCTTTGTTTAAAAAAATTACTTCTTTATGCTTGATTTCTGCAATTTTACCATGATCTTTTTGTTTGTGCAGGACTCATTTTGCTTCTTGATTCCAAAGATTCATGCTTTTCATAAATTCTGGAAAATTTTTAGCCTCTTTCTGTTCCGTTGTGGCTTTTCCCCCATTCTTTGTTTTCTCTCCATCTGGGAATCCTAACTGTATCCTCGACAAGAAATTTCATTTGGTTCTTTCCAAATCTGCCTCTCCCCTTCACCCCGCCATGGTGTCTTGTTCTTTTTCTAAGTCTGTAATTTTAAAATGCCTTCTTTGCATTCTTTCAGCTTGCCATTCTGTTATCTCAAGTTCATGGGATTCTAGTTCTATGTTTGTTTTGTCTGATGAGGTGTGGGAATTGTTTCCTGGTTCGTTTTTAAATTATGGACTCATCCTTAGCAGGATTTTTCTGTGAGTCTTCTTTGTGACTGTGTTGTGGGAGCTCCTCTCTAGAGAGTTTAGACTTCACTTGGCCAAAAGGAGTATCAGTGGTGCCAGACAAGCTTTACTGTTACTTTCACAACTTGGGGATTTCTGGGCCAGGCAGTAGCATATATTCAAGCCCAAATCCCATCCTGAGTAGCGTAATGGTTTAGAGTTTAGGCCCTGACACCAGACCTCTTGTGTTTGAAGCCTTGCTTTGCCACTTACGTGCTGTGCCTTGGCAAGTCACTTAGCTGCTCTGCTGCAGTTTCCTCACCTGTAGAATGAGTGAATGAAATGCCTCCTGCGGCGTAAGGACGAGATGAGCCGAGTAAGTTTCAGTTCTGGAGCAGTGCCTGATGCATAGTGAACATATTATACAGATAGCAACTATTTTCTTGAACTCTGAGTGGGGGAAAAGAGAGAAGCTTATTCTTAGTTTTGCCTGTGTCTGTGGGGAAATTTTTTCTAGTATACTCTTTCTCCAAGGGTGTAGTTCTTCAAGAACACTGGCAATTTTGGGTGAGAGGGGTTCTCTCAGTTCCAGCTCCACACTTTGTATGTGGCCAGGATGTGGTTACTAACACCCAAGGCCCTAAGGGTGGTGAGATGGCTCCCCTCCTTTTTCCTTCTCGCCCAGGCAGTTGCAGCATCTGTTTAAGGTCACACCCCTCTGGCTTTCCTTTCCCTGATTCTGGCGCTTGAAATTTTCCCTTTCTTAAGAGCCCAGTTTTGCGTTTGAAAGGTAATATGTTACACATTCATTTTATGTTTTTACAAGAGAGTTTTTATGTGTTCTAATTTGCAGTAGGTCCATAGGCAGGAGTTTTAATTATTGTTTAGTATGTAGTATTTTCTATACTATTGTGTCTGGTCTAGTTATTCAGAATCTAAGATAATACTGTATTTTAGTCATGTATAATAATTTTCATGGAAGAAAGTGGTTTTATTTTTTTTTTTAAGTTCTTTGTTGGAATATAATTGCTCTACAGTGTTGTGCCAGTTTTTTGCTGTACAACAAAGTGAATCAGCTGTATTTATACATATATCCCCATCTCCCCCTCCCTCCTGCGACTCCTTCCCACCCTCCCTGTCCCAGCCCTCTAAGTCATAAGAAAATGTTTTTGAATGTCAAAATCTATAGTGAAAATTAATACATGTATAAATGCAAACATTTTATTTCTACTTTTTAAAATAATGAAACCTGAAAAGGCCTCCAGTCTTTGGATTTATGACTAATTCAGTGCATTTTCTGTATAGTTTTCTTTTGCCAGAAGAAAAGGTTTGCAGTGAGCTGTTGGTAAAGTCTCAGTTTGTTGCTTGTATGGCAACTTGTCATTCACTTACAAAAATTGAAGGAGTGCTTTCTGGTGATCCACTTGATTTGAAGATGTTTGAAGCCATCAGATGGGTAAGTTCAGTGTTTTAAAGTAAAATTAATTAACTTTAGGAAAATAGTAAAAATTAACTTGCCGAAGAATTGTTTCTTCAAGTTGTTTTGACAATGGTCTGTATTGTACCATAAAAGGAACTGTGTAATTTCTAAAGATACATCACTGGAGAGATATTTATAATTGTGTAAAAAGTCTATATAGTTAAATTGACTCATTCAAACGACCTTTAATAGAGGATGACCTGTATCAGTATCTTGAGGCAGTAGGTCTAAGTCAGTAAGATGATCTCAGTGACAAAGTTCATTGGCCGTGGGGAAAACGTATAGGGTGGTCATGTGTCTTCAGTGTTGTTTTGTCCCCATATTGTACTTCCTGTGTCCTTACTCTCACACACACACATAGACATGCGTGCACAGAATTTTCTATTTTTTTTTTACTTTTCTGCTTGTTTTGTCATTGATTATTTAATTTCTGAGTGCTTGCTTACATTCTCTGGTGGTTAGCATTTTCCTGCATCCAGTTCTTCTCTTGAAGATTTAATAATAGTTTGTTTTTAAAGTTCCCTTCTTGCTTCTGAATTTTTTATGTTCTCTGGGTCAGGTTTTCTACCCCTTCCTATATTCATCTTCTCCTTTATGTTTTTTAAAAAAAATGAGGTGTCACTGACATCTCCTTCATGCTTTTCGTTTTCGTTATACATCTTGATGGTACTTTCATATTTAAGGATGAAGATCTGACTTGATAGTTCTGGGTCGCTGCAACAAGGTGTTTCTCCTTGTTCATATGTACGTTGGTCTGTTTTTCTGAGACGTGTCCTCCCTGAGTGGGGAGGCTGACTGGGGGAGCCTGCTGTGTGTTGAGGGTGGGGCCCCCCCAGCAGGCATTCTTCAGGTTCAGGGGAGCAGCAGTGATTTTTTTTTTCCTTAATTAATTTACTTTATTGGCTGTGTTGGGTCTTTTTTGCTACGCGCAGGCTTTCTTTTGCCCAAAGCAATGAACAGAAAAATACTAAAAGCCACTATTCAAGAACAATTTCCTCAAACATAAGAGATCTGAAATCGATATTGAAAAGGCCTACCAGATACCTGGGAAAATTGACCCAGATGGCCAATACCCAGATATATGCTAATAAAACCATAGGAGTTTAAAGAAGAAAAAATAAGTCCTGTGGGCATCCAAGGAAAATAACAAATCCCTTGTAAAGGGAGGAAAATCAGAATGCCATCACTGCTCTTTGTTGTGGTGCACGGGCCCTCATTGCCGTGACTTCTCTTGTTGCGGAGCACGGGCTCTTAGGCACATGGGCTTCCGTCGTTGCAGTACATGGGCTCCGTCGTTGTGGCGCACAGGCTGTAGAGCGCAGGCTCCATCGTTGTGGCGCACGGGCTTCGCTGCTCCGCGGCGTGTGGGATCTTCCCGGAGCAGGGATCGAACGCGTGTCCGCTGCACTGGCAGGCGGGTTCTCAGCCACGGTGCCGCCTAGGAAGCCCAGCAGCCGTGATCTTTAGGCTGCTTTCCCCGCCCTCTCTCACGGGGCTTGTACAAGCAGTCCTCTGGAATGCTGCCCCTCACATTAGCAGCCTTTCCTTTTCTCCGGTGGGTAGTCTGTATTACTAGAGCATGACTCCTGGTTTTGTCTTTTTTATTTTTTATTTTTTTGCTTTGCTCAGCTGTTCTGGTGAGAAGAGATGTTCCCGCCTCTCCCGTATGGTCCTTTTTGTGTTTATTCCGGGCTGCTGTTTCCTTCATTGCTGTATCCATCAGTGTGTTTCAGTTCTCCCTGCGTTGCTTTCTGTTTACTTTTTCAGGATTATTTCTTTTTTGTGTGTTTTGTTAATATTTTGAAAGGGAGGGAGATGAATGAAGAAGTACTCTCATCTTCTTAAAGCCCACAATAAGTACTCATTAGACAAAGTACAGGTGATTCATCTCTGATAGTCTCGAAAGCTTTTCTCCAACTGAATAGATTTTGAGTAGATTTTTTGTTCTGCATGTGAATCTTTTAAAAAGTGGGCTAAATAAGTAAGGTTGTATAATAGCATGGTTTTTTTTTTTTTTAGGACTTTTATTGAGATACAGATGACATGCAATAAACTGCATATATTTAAAGTGTACAATTTGTTATGTTTTTTCTTATTAGTAATGTGTATATGGCAATCCCAATCTCCCAATTCATAACCCCCCCCACCCTGCCCCTTTCCCTGCTTGGGTCCATGTTTGTTCTCTACATCTGTGTCTCTGTTGCTTAATAGCATGCTTGTTTAACTCTGAGGTGCTTTGATGCTTGATCTTACCACAGAGTACCTGTGGAATATTTTTACATAACTGGGCACTAGTATTATTTGACATGGTTCATACCATGTAAGATGCATCCCAGTTTCAGAGGTGTTAAACTGTTTCTTAAGAATTGTGTAAAAATGGCTGATTGGACACTGCTCTCTTCCCCTTCATTTTCCCATTGATGATTCCTGCAGTTATAGAGATAAATTAGTTTATTGCTTTTTATATGTCTTTAATACAAGTTTTTGATTGGATTTTTCATCAAAAATACTTTAAAATTAAATTTCAAGGAGTTAGGGTAGTAGTACTTGAATTAGACATGCTCAGGCTGGGCAACTAAATTCACACCTCTGTTCCTCAGTGTGCTCTTGACCCAGTGGTTCTGCTAAGCGTATCTGAGCGCCACATATTTTTGAATCTTCTTTCGTTAGCAGAGGGAATCCCTGGATGATAGACTGACAATTGTTGGAACTGCAAGGACTTTCTGTACTTTGCAGGACTAGTCTCTAAACCCAGCTGGTTGTAGGAGCAAAATTAGAGAAGTTTTTCTCTGTATCTTTAGTCTGCTAACCTCTGCCTCCCCTCTGCCATGGGTTGCTAGGACTTTTTTTAAATTTAATTTAATTTAATTTTTTTATTTTTATTTTTTAATTAATTTTATCGGTTGTGTTGGATCTTTTTTGCTGTGCACGGGCTTTCTTTTTAGTTGCGGTGAGTGGGGGCTACTCTTCACTGTGGTGCGTGGGCCCTCATTGCTGTGGCTTCTCTTATTGCGGAACACGGGCTCTAGGCACGTGGGCTTCAGTAGTTGCAGCACATGGGCTCGATAATTGTGGCTCACAGGCCCTAAAGCGCAGGCTCAATAGTTGTGGTGCACAGGCTTAGTTGCTCTGCGGCATGTGGGATCTTCCTGGAGCAGGCATCGCACCTGTGTCCCCTGCATTGGCAGGTGGATTCTCAGCCACTGTGCCACCTGGGAAGCCTGGTTGCTAGGACTTTAACTAGCTTTGTTTATATTTTGTTTTACTTTTTTTTTTTTTTTAAACTTAACTGAACATAGCCATAATGTTTCATTTTAAAATGGAAACAGTGAATTAAATTTATGAATTTCATGAATCAACGCGTTGAATATTTTCCTTTCAGTTTCTGGAAGAAGCAACTGAAGAGGAAACAGCACTTCATAATCGGATTATGCCCACTGTGGTTCGTCCTCCAAAACAGCTGCTTCCTGAATCTACACCTGCAGGAAACCAAGAAATGGTACGGAATTGTTTTACACTAGGTAATACTGCTGGTGCTCACATTTTGTCCTCATTTTAAAATGTTGCTGGAAGATGAAGTCACATGTCCTTTTTTTAACACTAATACAGACATGACTATGTTTACTGCATTTATCAGAAACTACACCTGGTGTTTTGCAGGCATTCTATGTAAAACATTGAGATTTAATTCTCAGTACTATTAATTTTCACTTTTATTTACTGAGCTTCTTAGTGCCTTGTGATTTAGATACATGGTGGTTAAAACCTTTTAAATTACATCTATATTCCTAGGACTTAATAAAAAGAAGATGTGAAAGGCTGTATTTTTAAGTTAATTTTAAAATATGTCCCTCTTAGTTTATTTTAGAACTGAATATGTTAATATTTCTAGGGTAGCAGAATGTTTTAAAATACTCGAGTATACTTCTTTTTAGAAATGAGAGGTGGTAGAGAAGCAATCGTAAAACCTGACTTTGAAATATTCAGAATTCTTTGCTGTTTTCCAAATAATGTTTTGTGAATGTGTGGTTGACATTTTTTTTAGCTTGAGTGTGTTAATGGACTTAATCTGTACTAGCACTTTATTCTTTTTGTCTTGTTTTATTTTTAGGAGCTGTTTGAACTTCCAGTAAGTGAAGAATGTTTACTTGTTACCTAAGTATATCTTAACAAAATTTTTTTTAAATTGATATACTTCTGTATCTGTTTTAATGCTTAAAAAATACTAAATGGTTTGTGCATCTTTTGAAATTATGTAGGCTGTTTATGAGATAGGAATCGTTCGCCAGTTCCCCTTTTCTTCTGCTTTGCAACGTATGAGTGTGGTTGCGAGGGTGCTAGGGGACAGAAAGATGGACGCCTACATGAAAGGGGCACCGGAGGTCATTGCCAGTCTTTGTAAACCCGAAACAGGTAAGGAAGCAGCTAGGTTTTGAGTGAAACGCTGGTATTTGTGTAAGCCTGTAGTCCCAATTCTAACAGGGACCTTTATTTTCTCCTTTTTAAAAGTTCCTGTTGATTTTGAAAAAGTTTTAGAAGATTACACCAAACAGGGCTTCCGTGTGATTGCTCTTGCACACAGAAAATTAGAGTCAAAACTGACATGGCATAAAGTGCAGAATATTAGCAGGTAAGATTGATGAATGGTTTTTCTACAGTTTTTCCAATAAGGCATCATTTATGTTTATAGAAGTCTTGTGTAATAATTTATATTCAATTTACTATTTATTTATTAGGTATTGGATATATGCAAGTATATAACATAATTCAATGTTTTAGGCAATTGAGATAAAAGGACAGCTCTGAAACTATTGATACTTTTCATTTACTTGTTGAATATTTATTGAGTGCCTGCTGTGTGTCATGCGTGTTCTAGGAACACAGTTATGTTTTTGGTAAATGTAATCCTCCAGAAGTTTGTTTGTCTCCAGTGATCTGCAGTTACTCCTCGGTATCTGTAGGGCACTGGCTCCAGCACCTGCTGTGCGGATTCAGCTGTGGGCCTTGTAGTGCTATAGTATTTCCTGAAAAACATCTGTGTGCAGGTGAACCCACACAGTTCAAACTGTGCTGTTCAAGGGTCAGCTCTACTTGCTTTTGCCCAGTAGTTGAAATGAAAAGCGCTAATTTGATCAGAATATCATGAGTCACAATAACCACACCCGCCATCCTCACCCCCAAAAGTGAGATGGCCATTACCAGCAGCACGTTTACTTCCAGTTATAACTGTGGGTTTCACAGTCAAGGATTGTTACTTACTATCACTGATATAGACTGACGTTTTGAAGATAACACTTCGGTTTAGGAATATTTTGTGGCGTACCTAGCATTTTGTAAGCAGAAAGAAATATTTATTGGTTATCGTGCTAATTCTGCCCATCAAATAGACTTTTCTTCTCACATCCCCGCTGCCATTGTCTCTAATTCAGGGACACAGCTCTATTCTCCAGTCTTTCCTATATCTAATCTCTGTACCACACTGCGTCTACAGAGGGCTCTTCAGCATTCAAATCTAATACCAGTCTCCTGCCTGGAACTCTCATACCTGGCTCCCATCACCCACCGGCGGAGTTCACAATCAAGGGTATGAATCAGGAAAGAAACACAAAGCACATGCTTAGTTTAAAAAAAAAAAAGATAAATGATACAAACAGATAATTACCAGAAAAAAAGACATGCAAATGGCCACTGAACACTTGAAAATGGTAAGATGTTTCAGTTCTTGGGGGCCACAACAAGACATGACTTCTATCCTAAGGTTTACAGAATTGAAAAGATTGATGATACCAAGGGTTAGCGAAGACTTGAGGAAGTTTTAACAACATACTGCTACTGCACTATCGTAAATTCAGAAAGAACGTGCATAATACCTATCAAAATCTAAATTTGCTTATACAGTTTGACTCAGAAAATGCAGTTCTAGGAATCCAGCCTAAAGAAATATTTCTATGTGAGCATAAGGTTCAAGTTTAAATAGTATAAAGAACATAAGGTAGTGGTTAAATCATGAAGTATTACTACTTAGGTGAATTATTCCAAGTGCATTATGTGAAAAGGGTAGGACAGTGTTTATAGTACAGTCCTGTTTTTCTGGATGAGAACTAAAGGAGTAGAGTGGATAGCCAAATAATAACTGAAAGGGAAAACAACCTTAGGAATTCTACCTATTTGAACAGAATACTGGGGGAATGTGGTCTAAGCAAGGACATTAAAAAACAAAAACAAACAACAGGAAGCAGATGGTCTGACGCATGTGTGTGATTGGGAGCCACACGTGGAAAATGTTATTTTGATTATGTGTCTTTCTCTACAACTCTGCCTTTTACCACCCCTCCTCCCCCACCTTAAAGATGGAGAATTGAGTTGCCTGTGGCTCTTGAGCCTTTCAGTTATAGCTATGGGTTAGGCATCCTTCCATGCCTTGGACAGGCTTTTCCATCTGCCCAGAATACCCTACCTTCCTTATCAACCCTGCTCTCTCTCTGCTCCCCTTCCGCATCTTTCAGCCAGGATCTTCTCTGTGTTTCCATTCTACCTGTAGGAACAGGTTTTGGCATTTCTCTTACCTTGAACCTGTATACTTTGAATTGAATATTGTACTATTCATTAACTAGAGGGCAAGATTTCCATGACCTGTGTCATTCATAGGAGAGTTAGGAAACCAGCTACAGCCAGATACTAGTACTTCACAGGAAAATAGCTACAGAGCTTTGACCCCGTAGTTTCACATTGGTACAGCTTTGTGCTTTGAGATGCATTTTCAGGTTTCAAGGCTTATTTCTTCTGTTACCACCAGCAGTATCGTTTGTATTAAGTTTTCTAACTACTCTTTAATAACTTTACCACCCGTTGTATAAATTACATAATTTCAAAGATGTTTAGATTTCGTTGCTGTTTACTTAAGCACCCTTGTTGTTGAATTTTGTGTAGAAAAACCACTTGGTTATTCCAAGTCTGAAATTTTGGTCCCTAACTTCAAGCCCCACATTCTCCATTGAAAAGTATATTTCTGTGATGTAAATTTGATAGCTTTAGATTTTTTTAAGAGTGCAGTAATCACTGCATAGACTTCATCTTCATTGTAAAGTGCAGAAGCACATACTATTTTTGCATGATCTCTTTGCTTGCATGTCTGTTTTGCCATAGAAGGGTCTTGAGAGTAGAGATTATGCCTTTTCATCTTTGACCTTCCAGTGACTAATGCAGTACTTGGTGCAGAGTAGATAATCAGCTGTCTGAAGGAATAGCGTCCTGATAACTACTGAATATGAATATTCTAAAAGACCCATCTCTGGATCCTGAGTAGATCTCATCGCTGCTAATAGTTTTTGTATCACACTTTCAGGATCAAGAATTTGATCAAGAGTTTTATAAAATTCCTCAAAGACTTGATAATGAATGCAGTGTAACTATGGAATGTGCCTGTGGCACAGTTTCTCCTTTTCTCTTCATATTTAAATTAGAGTGTGTTGTATGGGGGATGGTAAAGAATAGATATATTTTATGGTCATTCATTTTGTAGGTAGGATACATGATGAATATTCCTTAGTACTAGAAGTGTTTAGTGTCTTACAAAGATACACATTTCCTAAGGATCTTTATATACCCGTGTTTCAAAGGGTAAAATTTAATTTCAAAATGTATTTCTTGGGAATTGTTTTTTCAATTTTAAGTTTTTTTGATGTTGAACTCATAAACTTATACATTTATGGTTTATTCAGCATATTAAATGTTTTAATTTATAATTTTTGGCTCTTTTAAATTGCCTTATCAACATAAAGTGAACGAATACCTGTTCTCTTGACTAAATCATTTTGTTAAAATTTCTTTTTCTGCAGAGATGCCATTGAGAACAACATGGACTTTATGGGATTAGTTATAATGCAGAACAAATTAAAGCGAGAAACCCCTGCAGTACTTGAAGATTTGCATAAAGCCAACATTCGCACTGTCATGGTTACAGGTTAGGCTTTATAAAAGGACACAGAAAAAAATTGAGTGTGACTCTTAGAGTTTAAGTTATCTAATACTGAGGAATGATCAGTTAGTTATAAAAGCCTACTTATTACTATTGATATTTAGCTCCATCTAATACTGCACTATTACCCTGTAACCTAAGTAATAAAATTTATTATATAGGTGCTCTATCCTACATCGCCCTATTTCAGCTCTGAATATTTTTCCAGATAGAGGACAATATACTTTGGAGGTCTAGCAAGTCTGTTTGTAATAAGTATAATAAAATAGTGAAAGGCACACTATATATATTTAATTCTGCTCTCTTTTGTTGTCTCTTTAATCATATATTTCTTAGAGCAGTTATTTTACTTTGCCTTGTGTTAGTTATCTGTAGATTTGTTTTCTCTACTAGAATATAAGATTCTTGAGAGCTAGGAATATGATTTACTTATTTTGAGGTGGTCTGTAATTTTTAGAACTGTGCCACATACATGGAAAATGATCAATAGATATTTGTTAGAATTATATTTTTATATATAAGATAATACATTTATCGTTGTTTGTGTAATAGTGAAAAGAGCCATTTTTTGGTTTCTTTCTGGACTGCTACATCTAAGTGATTCTCCTGGTATTATACTGTTGATAGTGTTAGATAATTCCTATTTCTTAGCTGTATGAAAAATGTGGCCGTCTTAAGGTTTTTTTTTTTTCTCTTAGCAAAGACTCAGATTTAAGATACTCACTTTATGGTATTTATGTGTTTAGTAAGACACATGGCAAAGGTCTGTTCACATTTTTATGTTTTAGACTCTAAGATACATCTAATACCACGCTTATTACCAGATAACTCAAGTAACCAAATTTATTAGCATTCCAGCAATTCTTGGTTCTGATGATCGTGCTTCAAAGCACTTTCTGTCTGTATCGCATGCCCTTGTTTTCCTGCCATGACAGAATATGGCATATGTCCCAAGAGAATCTGTCAGGTCATAGGAAGACACACTTGGAACTAGTGTGTGGGAACTGAGGGAAGAGACAGTAGTGCCCTTCTGCTCTGGTAGCAGTGGGCTCCCCAAACCTTCGCCTGCTTCTCCCGCACATGTGTTTTCCTCTCTTGATCTTGTCTTTACAGCATTTGTAGTTCTTTCCTTTCGTGACTGAGAAGCTGTCTGTCTTGCTTCTCCTTATACCTTGTAAAGATTCTGTTCTTGTTACTTTGCTTATCTTTTTGTTTTGTGTAATCTTGCTTTTGTAATTCACTTTTTTCTGTGATGTTACGCGCATATTCTTGTACAGATTACTACTCACTCCTACGTTATTTGAACAATATTTGTTGAGCACTGTGCCAGGGCATTGAATGGTCCCACTAGTGCAGGACTCAAAAAGATTGAGAATGTATTTGTCTTTCGGAATTGTGGGTGAGAATGTTCTATTTAGTATCTATGTGCTTCTGAATTATTTGAGGCTTCTTTTGATATATATCTGTCCTGATTTTATTATTTTTAAACTCCAAGAGCAGGGACCATACACTAACTTCATTTTGCCCAGCCCAGTCATGGAAACAATAGTAGATTCTCCGTAAGTACTTGTTGTTTAATGCATTCATGTTTCCTTTTTAATGTTAACGTATTTTCAATGTTTCGAAAATTAGGTGACAACATGTTGACTGCTATCTCTGTGGCCAGAGACTGTAGAATGATTCTACCTCAGGATAAAGTTATTATTGCCGAAGCATTACCTCCAAGGGATGGGAAAGTTGCCAAGATAAATTGGCATTATGCAGACACCCTAACACAGAGTAGGGATTCATCAGCAATTGACTCGGAGGTAATGTCAAGCAGAACTTTCTTTTCCAAAGCTTGCTTGTTTTAATTTATTCTGAAAAAATGTACATTAAAAACACAACAAAACAAAAAGTCAACAAAAACGGAAGCCTGGGCCATCTCCTCAGAGACTCTGATTCATTAGGACTGGGGCAGGTGCAGGTATCTCAGTGTTTAAATTTTGATATTTAGCCAAAGTTCAGAAGCACAGTTTTAAAGTATAAGAATCCCAAATATTTATCCTATTTGAAAAGGAGTGCTAAATGAGGCAAGTGGTCTGTAACATTCGGCTCACGCGTCATTCCAAACCAAAGCTGATACTTAGCCTTCCTTAAGGTTTGTTTTTTTAATAAGCAATATAGATTACCTTAAAATTGAATTTTTTTTTTACTTTCAATAAATGTTAAACATTCAGTGTCTTGCGTAAAACATCAAATGAAAGAATTTAGTTTTGGATCAGATATTTAAAATAGGACTGTGTTACTTGGTTTGGCTGCCTACATATTCTTCTGAATGTCTTATACACAGGCTATTCCAATTAAATTGTTCCGTGATAACTTGGAGGATCTTCAGGTGACTCGTTACCACTTCGCAATGAATGGAAAATCATTTTCGGTGATACTGGAGCATTTTCAAGACCTTGTCCCTAAGGTCAGTGACGTGGGTTCTGTGTGTGTCCACATGAATACATTGTGAACAGCATTTTACAGAAGTGTGTGTCTTTCCAGTTGATGCTGCGTGGCACTGTGTTTGCTCGTATGGCACCTGACCAGAAGACACAGTTAGTGGAAGCATTGCAAAATGTAGAGTGAGTAGCGGTGGATTTTGTTTTGGTTTGTTTGCGAGAGAGTGGGGGGTGCTTTGAGGCATGTGGGATCTTAGTTTCCCCGACCAGAGATTGAACCCGTGCTCCCTGCAGTGGAAACACAGAGTGCTAACCACTGGACCACCAGGGAGTTCCCTGTTGTTGGTTTTTAATTTTCTATGAATTGTAGTTTTGTTTTCAAAACCAGAAAAGTAACTAAAATATTTCATATATATAAACTTATCACCTGTAAGATAGGTAAGCGCCTCTTTAAAAGAGGCTCAGCTGCTTATTTATTTAGGTAAAGTACAGTATCCACCATTCCTTTTCTACCTGGTATCCACAAGGTAGAGTTCATTCACTCAGCTTGATAGACGTGATATTATACTTTTAGTAACTAATTACGTTTCAAGTTTTTAAGGGAGAAATGTTTACTGATAGCCTTAAAAATAAGTGTGCTAAAGACTCGGCAGGCCCAAGTCCTTTGTTCTAAAGATTAGGAAATCGAGGTGCCAGAGTGACAGACCGGTGGTTGCCCATCTTGTGGAAGAAATAGAGCAGTGACCTAGGTCACCTGACTTGCAGGCTTGTGCTGTTGGTAAAGCAACTTGCCTTGGTCATTGTAGTGAAAAAGATTCATTAGTTCCACTGGGGGAATCATGGTCTGTTAGCTCTTCAAAATACTGTACTGGAGGAAGTCTTAAGTTAAAAGTTGTGTATTTTAAGAAATTAATCAAAATCTTAACATAATGTTTGTTTCTTAGTTACTTTGTTGGGATGTGCGGTGACGGTGCGAATGATTGTGGTGTAAGTATCGATTCTGTGACTTGTAGTTCTTTCTGTGTCCTAAATCACATGCACAGAACTCAAGCAATTTTCTTTTTCAAACCGTTAGGCTCTGAAGAGGGCACATGGAGGCATTTCCTTATCAGAGCTCGAGGCTTCAGTGGCATCTCCCTTTACCTCCAGAACTCCGAGTATTTCCTGTGTGCCAAACCTTATCAGGTAGGATACATTATCTTCTTGTAGCTTGCTCTAATGATGTAGAAGAAAAGCCGTAGAAAGTAATAAGAATCTGTCTTAATGGCATATTAGTGTGTTCGATCGGTGACTCTTTAGCAGCAGATGGATTGCTGCTCCTTAGCTCTTCCACGTCTGCTTTGGTTGAGTTCTTTTGGTAGAAAAGTGCTTTGTTGTAACTGTTGAATGTAGATATTCATCTGTCAGGATATAATTATGGTTTGTAGGAGGCATTTCGAATACTTCTGTTCACGTGCCGACATTTGTTTTCACAGGGAAGGCCGTGCTGCTTTAATGACTTCCTTCTGTGTGTTTAAATTTATGGCTTTGTACAGCATTATACAGTACTTCAGTGTTACTCTGCTGTATTCTGTGAGTACTGACAGTGCTAACAGAGATGATACTTAGTGTTAAGATATTTAAACTAAGATATTTGAGCATATATGTTTCAGTTTGAGTGCATCCATTAATTATGGAACTTAACTAGCATCTGTAAATATTCCCTTAATTTACTGTATTTTGAGTAGCAGATTGAAAATCTCATTAATCTGGAATAGAATTTTCCTTAAGGCCAGCAACTGTGGCTTCAGCCTTGTGAGTAAAAGATGATTGTATTCTTTTTTTGCCTTTAACACAGATTGGACATCTTTTTTAGAACTCTTCAAAATGTCCAGCTGTGACACATTTTAGAATTGCAGTTAACTTTGCTGCACATTTATAAGGGAAGGCCAGAATGAGAAAAGATGTTTCAGCTGTAGTTTTAGGACTTCTAGGACTTTTATAAACAAGTGATATCCTAGGGACTCCATGGATTTTGTAGTTGAAGTGATGTCACTTTAGATTTTTCTCTAGATGAACAGTGGTGAGATTCCAGAGTCTTTGTGAAATTATCCCTTTTCACCCTGTGTGGAAAATATCAGGAGGGGGGTGGTGGTGGAGAGTAAGGACACGTCAGGATACTCATTTTCAAGAATGTTGAAGTTTGTGAGTAGTCTGTGTTTTCTTTTTGCCAAAAACCTTTTAAAAGGCTTTTATTGAATGAATTTTTAGGAGCTACTTTTTTTTAAGATTTATTTATTAATATTATTTATTTATTTATTTTTGGCTGCATTGGGTCTTCATTGGTGCACGTAGGCTTTCTCTAGTTGCAGAGAGCGGGGGCTACCCTTTGTTGTGGTGTGCGGGCTTCTCAGTGTAGTGGCTTCTCTTGTTGCGGAGCACAGGCTCTAGAGCGCAGGCTCAGTAGTTGTGGCGCATGGGCTTAGTTGCTCCACGGCATATAGGGTCTTCCTGGACCAGGGCTTGAACCTGTGTCCCCTGCATTGGCAGGCGAATTGTTAACCACTGTACCACCAGGGAAGTCCCGAGGAGCTACTTTTTATGCTAATATATTAAATTGAATTGTGCGGGCTTCCCTGGTAGCACAGTGGTTAAGAATCTGCCTGCCAGTGCAGGGGACACAGGTTCAATCCTAGGTCCGGGAAGATCCCACATGCCACGGAGCAACTAAGCCCGTGCGCTACAACTGCTGAGCCCGTGTGCTGCAACTACTGAAATCCGCGCGCCTAGAGCCTCTGCTCCACAACAAGAGAAGCCACCTCAGTGAGAAGCCTGAGCACCACAACAAAGAGGAACCCCTGGTCTCCACAACTATGGAAGGCCCGCACGCAGCAACGAAGACCCAACACAGCCAGTAAATATAAATAAATAAATAAATAAATAAATTTGTAATAAATGAATTGTGCAGATGTTATATTTCACTAGGCAAATCTGTTCAATTTTTAAGCATGTCCAAGTGTCATTTTGATGTTGTCATTTAAAACCAGGAAGGAAAAATCTAATAAAAGCAGGGGGAAATCGTATAAATGTGGTGCTGTAAAAATAGTTCCTGAACACTAACTATTTAAAAAAAATCCCTTCTCTAGATCTTAAGTAACCTAGGAGACTTCCAGTTTCTCTTCATTGATCTGGCAATCATTTTGGTAGTGGTGTTTACAAGTGAGTATTTTGTTTTGTTACTGTTTTTAAAGCATATGAAGTTCTGATATGGCTTATTAAACTTTGGTAAATTTACATGAACAGTTGTAACAGTTCATATCTCTCTGTTTTCCCTGTAAGTATGTTCTTTTATTAGTGGTTGTTTATATTTTGCCCCATTTTTTATTTTCTCCATTTTTTTCTGCAATATTTGAGAGTACGTTTATGTTATCATGCCCCTTTGCCTCTGAATATTTTAGTGTATATTGCCCTAAACAGTCATTCTCTTATACAACTAAACACAGTTATAAAGATCAAGAAATTTAACGTTGATACAGTTTTACCTATTCCGTACCCATATTCAAGTTTTGTTATGTGTTCCAATAATGTCCCTTATACATATTTCCTCCCCTAGTCCCCGAGCCCAGGCTCATAAATTTCATTTAGTTATCTTATCTCTTTAGTCATCTTTAATCCAGAATAGTATGTCAGCCTTTTTGGGGACTTCTTGACGTTGACATTTATGAAAGAAGGTAACCCAGTTGTATGGCTTTGTCTGATTATTCTCAGTAGACTCAGGCTGTGCATTCTTGGCAGGAGTACCAAAGAATGCTGTGTCCTCCTGAGTACATCATATAAGGAGACAAGTTGTTGATTTTGTTTCAGTACTGGTGATGTTTACATCAAAATAAATAATGAGGGTAATGACATCTGATCTATTTAATCAAATGAAAATTCACAAGTCCATACTGGAAATAACAGTAAAATGCTAATTAATAATACAGAAGGAATGATTGGCTTATACCATGGAAGGACCCTGGTCTTATTGACATTTGAGGTCGACTGATGCTTCGTTGTGAAAGGACTGTTCTGTGTGTTATATAGGTTGCTTACCAGTATCTCTGGCCTCTGCCCACTAGATACCAGTGATACTCTCCCATTTGTGACAATCAGAAGTATCGCCAGACATTGCCAGGTGTTCTCTGGGGGCCGAAATCACTTTGGTTGAGAACCGCTGAGTTTGACAGTCTTTAGTGGATGCTAAAACTTGTGAATGAAAGTTGATAAGGGACAGGATTTTTACAAAGTATCTTTCTACAAATTACTTATTAATTGCAAAGAGAAAAATAGAAATGCTATCGTGGAGAAACTTGGTGGACACTACCTTAATAAGCAGTCAAAGCCTTTTTTTATGTTACTGTTACGTTTATATAGCTTCAGACCTTTGTTAATGTCTTCTTAAGAGGAAGAAATATGTATTATTTTAACTGTAGCTTTGTAATTAAAGATTCAGAAATAAATTCTTAAACGTATAAAGGAAGTGATGATATATGCTTATTATTTAGTTTTCTATTTACTTGTGCTCGTATTTTCCTTTGAATTTTAATAGGCTAATGTAAAGAAGTACTCCTGAGCCATTTTTGAAAAAGCCCAAATTGTTTACTTTTACAGATTATTTAAGTATGTATGCCATCTGGCTTGTTTTTTGGACATTTTTCATGTTAAAGATTTGTTAGGGAAAAAGTTTTTTTAATTTCCTAAATGAATCTGACAAATTAATTTAGATACAAACCTTTCCTTTCTTTCTTTCTTTTCAATGTAGTGAGTTTAAATCCTGCCTGGAAGGAACTTGTGGCACAGAGACCACCTTCAGGTCTTATATCTGGGGCCCTTCTCTTCTCCGTTTTGTCTCAGATTATCATCTGCATTGGATTTCAGTCTTTGGGGTTTTTTTGGGTCAAGCAGCAGTCTTGGTATAAAGAATCGCTTCCATATTCAGAGTAAGTTGGTCAGTCCATTAAAAAATATGTGTAAAATGTGTGTAATGTATATGCATGTGAAAATAGATTTAAAATTTATGTAGAAATTGCATGCAGCTTGACTAAGCACTTAAATAATTTGGCCTGTATTTGACTTTATGTGTAGGAAGGTGGTCGGGCCAGGTCCTAATAATCACTACTAAGATGGGGACACTGGACCAGTTTCTTAATTTGCTGCTGAGCCTTGCCTTCCTTATCTGTAAAATAAGAAAGTTGAAATTAATCACTAGGGTCTCTTCTAAACCCAGAATGTTTGTTTCTAACTTCTCTACCCCCAGTTTGGGAAACGACATGTTAAAACCTAAAAAAAATTAAGTAAAGGTATTAAGTGGATCTTTTATTTGCTTATGGGCAGAGTGTTTTCCAGTTCACAAATTATGATAATGTTATTTTAATTAATTACACATAGGTAAAACACAAGGTGTGTTTACCTTTACTGTGCTAAAATTACTCCCCAAATTTAAAGAGTGGGGAGAGCGTTTATTAAAAGTAAGAGGGGCTTATTATTAATTAATGAAGTTTCTTCTAATTTTTTAACTGGTTGGAATGTGACAAGAAAGAAAAATTGGTTTCCTTTGGGAAATAGATGTTGTGTTTACTAATACAGAATTTTTCATGTGTGTTCTAGTACACAGGCAGCTGTTAATACAGCAAGAAGCCTATATGGGAATTCTTCAGATTTGTCCAATGAAACCAATCCTGATAGACATAATATAGAAAATTATGAAAATACCACAGTGTTTTTTATCTCCAGTTTTCAGTACCTCATAGTGGCAATTGCCTTTTCAAAAGGAAAACCCTTCAGGCAACCTTGCTACAAGAATTGTAAGTTTGGCATTTATTGTGAATTCCATCCTACTTCCCTTCTTTAAGAGTAATGCAAGAGTAGAGTTAAAACTGTCCTTTCAAAGTAAAATAGATCTTCATAAATAGAATGAACCTAGTGATTTAGATGTTTACTCTCTTGTTTTATTCTCATGGTAGCTGCCACCCTGAGTTTAAAATTAAAGCCAGCAGTTCTAAACATTCTTGGTTTTCACATCCTATTACTTCTGGCTCCATCTTTTATTTTTACAGCCCATTGCAAAGAGAGTTAGAATTAGAAGCAGGAACAGAGGTTCCTCAATTGGAACAGTGGGTATTATACTTTCCTTCTGGGTGGTCTGCATAGCACCAGCTGTCTTTTCTCATTTTTGACACTGTTCCAGCCAGTATTCACCTGGAATTCTCCATTTCTGTCACCTTTGCATCCACCGCAGAAGGGGCCAGTAGAGTAGAGGCTTGTGCCTGTGTAAGCTTGTCTGCCTGTGGCAGTAGGAGATAGCATTTTGATTTTTCACAATTAGGGTTTGGGGGAAAAATAATCATTCACTATATGTAAATGCTGGTTTTAAGAAGTTGAGAGTCTACTAATTAATATGTGGAACAACTTACCTTTTTTTTTATATAGAACTTTATAGACTTTTGCAGTGTTTTGGGGTGAGTAGTAGTTATTCTTTTGCTGTAAAGGAATGCCAGTGTTCTGGTTGGCAGAATGTCAGGTTACAGATATTGGTGTGACATAGGAGTGATGACTACTCGCATCTCTATCTCATGTTAGAGTTTACAAAGCATTTTCACCTACGTTTTCAGTCTTCTACCCTCTGCTTTGCAGGGCAGCTTTTATTACTTTATATTTTGGACAGGTAAGACTGTTTAAAAAATATGTGCCAATAATAATTGAAATCTGTTTTTACTTTAAAAAAAAAAAAAACCCTGGTATTTCTTATCTAATAAACGGAGACTGAGAATCATATAAAAATCATGTGGGACAGAAAACCTTGCAGAGAGGGTTTATCATTGAACTTTTAAGAGAACTTCATAACTTAAGTTACCTTATTATAAGGTGAATTTAATAATTAAGGTTGATTACATTTTATTTGTAGTTCAGTATTTTAAAATTTCAAGGAAATATTGAGCATGTCCAGGCATAGCTAAAACATCTATCAAAGAACAAAACTTTCTTTACATGAAGAAAACTGGTGTTCAGACTCATTAGTAATAAGTAAGACAGGTACACCAGGAAAGTTACTTTTAGAGAGCTAAGTAAATCCACCCTATGCATACTTCTCCAATTAAGAAGAAGAAAGAAAGAGACTATTAGTTGCCTGTTTTTTAAATGCATCTTTTATATTATTTTGGAAAACTTCCAAAAAAATTAAAGGCTTAAATATTTTGTATTCCCATTTAATTTTAAATTGATTTAAATAAACTCAGTGGTTGATAGGTGGACTTTTTTTTTTAAATATGTGTTAAAAATTATATTTTAGTAGAAATATAACCACATTTCTTACTTATATATGCAGCTCGTGCGTGTCTGTCAGTGGATACAGAAGTGCATGCTGTCATAAAGCATGCTTCCTGGAAAACACAGTAGGAGCAGGAAAGGCAGCATATACACACTTCGCTGATTTTCACGTCTTGTCCGTCTTTCTGTCTGTCGTTGAAGGCCCTGGTTTGGGATATAGGCGGTGCTGATGAGTAGGGAAAGAAAAGCAGAGAAGAGAGTGAGAAATGACAGAAGTAAGGTGTCGCTGTGTAAAGTGATGTACAGTGTAAGGTATGAATACAGATGGAGAGGTTTAGGCTTTCCTAGAGCTGACGTTAGCCTTTCCTTTTCTCCTGCACTGGGATCTGCTAGTTGCTGCTCTCGATATCTAAACAGTGTAATGTACTCAGTCTATCTTGAGGTGATCATTTTTAAGAATTAACCCCAGTCTTAGGCATTTAAAGCATTATGGAGTTTTTTGCTCTCTTCTCGTGGTTCCGTTTGAATCTAATAAGTAAAACCTCATTTCAGCCTGCGATTACCCATTTTCAGCTCTAGCTTAGCCCAGTTATATATTCTTACTTGACTGTGCTATCTTTTCAAGGGCCGTGATCATGTGGACTTAGTTCCAGCGCTCTGTCTTAGCCAGGTGTGATTTCTTGGGGTCTTTGTTACAGCTTTTTTGCTTGCTCCCTGTTATTTACGGTTTTTGAAGTCCGAGTTCTTTCTCAGCTCATGAAGGCAGTATTACTCACCTGCCAGTATCTCTCCTGTTCAGGCCTGTCTCTCTTTTTTCCTGTTCATCTGCCATGCCTGAATTGGCTGGAGCAGGTACTTAGAGGCCTGGCAGGATAAGGTGGCCTCTTTTTTTTTTTTTTTTTTTTTAAGGTGGCCTCTTAAAGACAAGTAACTGAGTAAGGAAGGAGGGAATAGGAACAAGAAAGACCTGAAATTTGTGGTTATGGGTCAGACAGTCCTGGTTAGTATTTTTGAGAAAGGAACAAGAGCGGTATATATCAGAGCCTTAGCCAAGTATTGCAGATTTTTTTACTCTGTGTATGTTTTTATTTTTGAGTCATTTAACTGAGGGGAATATGAAGGGAGTCCTTTTTGGTGCCTTATTTTGATGCCATGTCGGTCAAGAGTAACTGGTACCATTAAGAACAGTTCTCTGATGCCATAGCTGGGACGTATGTGATAACAACTTAAATCTGCTCTTTCCTACAGGATCCTCACCGTATCCCCATTTTATAGGTGAAATAATTTGACTGTGAATGACTTGTTGGTGTTCACATAGCTTTGTGCCAGCATCTGAAACAGAATCTAATTCTTTAACTTGTGGAACATTCTCCCAGAGTTTGTTTTGTTAGCTGTCTTCTGGTGAAGAGTATTCCTTGTACTTCAGTAGGATTACTAAGGAATCACTGACCATGCCAGGAGAATCCAGCAACTGAAAGCACGGTCTACTAGAAACTCATACCTCTCCAAAATGAATACCTGATTTTTCCATTCTTGGTTGAAATCCTTATTGATCTTTTCATTTTGGTGGTTATCTAAATCTGCCAGCCATCCACCTCCCCTGTCAAATTCCTTTGAATAGTGCCCCTTTTCCTCCCTTGGCTAAACAAAGGAAAGATTCTATTATTTATTTTCTCCTTCAAATGGAAATCTTGGCAGAAAGACAGATGAAAATTTGCAAAATACTGTTGAGGTAGATGTAAGAAGTTTTTGAGCTTGGGTAAAAAAAAAAATTTTTTTTTCTGGTAATGTGTCAGGACTAGATTGCAAGTCTGTTTTTGCTTATCACTGTAAAAATGCAATAGAATTTGAAAAACATTCAATATGGGCTGTTACTTTATTGAAACAAAACCTTTTCTGTCTCTGTCTCTTCAGGATTTGTATTCTCACTTTCTTTTTGGTCCTTTTTCTCATTTAGTCTGTGTATATTTATGTATTCATATATTTCCAGCTAGCATTTTCCAAACACTTTTTCTTTAACTGACTATATAAATATTTGAATGGCTGTATAACGTGTATTACTTCCATTGCTGCATTTATTGCATAGAATGTTGTATCTCATGATTGAAATTTTTTTTTTTTTTGCCACCCCTTGCGGAATGCGGAATCTTTAGTTCCCCTAACCAGAGATTGAACCCGTGTCCCCCGCAAGTGGAAGCGTGGAGTCTTAACCACTGGACCACCAGGGAAGGCCCATCCTGTGCAATTTAGTAGAATGTTGAGGGGGAAAATCTAGAAAAAAATTCATTTTTTATCAAAGTGGGTTCCAAATTCATTTTATTGGTCAGTGGCTCATAGTATCAAAAGTTTCCCCACTTTTGGCATGAATGTTAGTATAGCTTCCAGTCTGAGCTGCTAGGACAATACACACACACACACACATATATGTGAAACAATAAACGTACATATATGTAAAACACAGTATTGTTTCTATAGAATATTCTGTTGGCTGTAGTTTTCAACGGACATATTAACAAATTTCATATTTACAAATGACTCCCACATTTAAAAATATTGAGACCCCCTCATTTCCAGTAAATAGGATATTAAACTTCTTTACTCAGTCTAAAGGCTTCATGATAAAGTTTTGGATATCTAAGGTGATAGTAAAGTTTGAGTTTTGAAGCTGACCTCAAATAGGAACTTAGAAATAAATATCCAGACCAGAGGAAGAAGGGGGGTGGGGGGCGTTGGGGGTATGCCAGTGTACCTGAGACTATTTCTGAGACACCCCCCCGTGGCTCGCTACGCATGTGTGTGCTTGTGTACGTGCATTAGAACGCAGGTATGTACACAGGTAACAGAACGGTCTTGAACAGGGAGTTTTATTTTTGAGTTAGGAAAGTGGCACAGAGTGCTGGTGGGTGGAGTTTACCATCCCTCCCTACCACAGCAAGCCACAGGGTTAGCCCAGAGTTAAAGTAACGGATCAGCGCAATTTCTGGGTTTTACCTGGTGTTTTCTGTGGAAATATTTTCACAGAGGAAGGTAATGAAAAAGTGGGATTCATTTAACAGAGATACATTCAATTTAGAATGCCTCTATTTAGGGTTATAACATAACTAACACTGCGAATAAATGTTATCAGCATGTTTACAGTCAACGATAATTGTCTTTGCATATGTTTTCAACGATAATCTCATTTGGCACACACAGTCTAGTCTCCTGTCTGTGAATTATAGATTGGCTTGGTTATCTTATAAAGTAGCTGTCTGTGAGATATACAAATAAATGTCCGTAAGGTCTGTCTCTTATTTTTTATACATGCTGATTATATTCACATCACATAAATAAACCCTTTAGGCCTGTACGATGTATCATACGCTGGGAAATATCATAGAGCGCGCATTGTGTATACTTCGTCAACCTGAGTGGAAGTGTTCAGAACCACATTTAAGACGAACAGCATAGCAGCTGCTGTTATGTGCCTTTTTTTATTTAAAGGAACTCCCTAATTTAGTTGTCTTCCTTTCTTTTTCAGATTTTTTTGTTGCGTCCGTGATTGTTTTGTGTGTTTTCATATTATTCATCATGTTGCATCCGGTCGCCTCTGTTGACCAGATTCTTCAGGTAAGGCTCAAGGAGGCACGGCAGTTGTGACGGGTCGTCTGGGGAGGAGCAGGGCCTGTGAGAGCAGCGGTGCACGAGGCAGCCGTGGAGAATGACGCCCGGAATTACGCAGCCAAATGGGACTTCTGGAGAGTACTCCAGGGCCTAGGATCTGTCCCGCTCCTTTGCTCTTGTGTTACTCGGGAAAGAGACTAAACTGTCTGTGTTTCTTTTTTCCAGGGTCTCTTCTTTCCTAATTTTCTAAGATGCAGGTATATTAACCCAAAGATACCCTAAAAAAACAGTAATAATAAGGAACATAGTTGAAACAGCAGCTTTTGCTGACTCTACCTGTTATTTTTCTTTCCTGTTTCTTCAGGCTTTGCTTCTGGTTCCGTTTCCCTTTGTCCACAAGCAGATTAAATGTCCCTTGGTCTTTAAAAGTAAAAAGCTTTGATTCCATTATTTGATCTGTCCCTTATCAACCTACTTCTTGAGTAGCTGCGTGTGCTGCCTCATCAGGTGCTGTCCATTGAGTCCTTTTT
The DNA here is from genome assembly GCF_030028045.1 of Hippopotamus amphibius kiboko. Taxonomy (NCBI): domain Eukaryota; kingdom Metazoa; phylum Chordata; class Mammalia; order Artiodactyla; family Hippopotamidae; genus Hippopotamus; species Hippopotamus amphibius. Next base: position 168,282,061 of record NC_080191.1, on the reverse strand, counting down.
TTTTTTTCTAAAGGAGGGGCACGGATTTCACTGTACATTTATTTATTTTTAAAAGTAATTAATTAATATATTTATTGGCTGCTTTGGGTCTTCGTTGCTGCACGCGGGCCTTCTCCTGTAGTGGCGAGTGGGGGCTACTCTTTGTTGCAGTGTGTGGGCTCCTCAATGTGATGGCTTCTCTTGTTGCCGAGCACAGGCTCTAGGCGCGAGGGCTGCAGTAGTTGTGGCTCACAGGCTCTAGGGTGCAGGCTCAGTAGTTATGGTGCACGGGCTTAGTTTGCTCCCTAGCATGTGGGATCTTCCCGGACTATGGATGGAACCCATGTCCCCTGCATTGGCAGGTGGATTCTTAACCATTGTGCCACCAGGGAAGTCCCTATTGAGTTCTTTATTCTTGTTTTCATTAAAAACTTTATGAAAGATGAAATACTTGTTTTATACAAGAGAATATGCATACATATTTAAGTTGTTCATCATAATGGTAATAAAATAACACCTAGGAGTCCATCATCTAACCTAAAAAAGAGGTAGCATTACCAATGCCAGTAAGGCTCTGTTGTGCACTTTTCTCCACACACCCTGAGGGAGCCACTACCTCATTGTCTTACTTTTCATTATACACTTATCATATATGTATGAAGTCTTAAAAGATAGTTTTGCTTACTTTTGAACTTTATGAAAATGGTGTCTTGCGATCTCTATTTTACTGCGACTTACTTTTTCCCATCAGCCTTGCTATGATGCTACATGCATTTCATTTTCATTGTATGTAGTATTCTGTTATAGGAATATACCATAATTCACTTCTCAGTCCTTCATTGGTAGATAACTGGGTTGTTTATAGACTTTTCCTGAATTAATGGTGCTGATGTGAACATTCTTATACATGTCTCTTAGTATAAGGGAGTGCATAATATTGAAGAGTTCATCCCAAGTACGAAGGGTGGTGTGATGCTGTTGAGAATTTAAAACCAGCAATAAAGCCCACTAAACACCCATCTGCTATTAAGTATCACCCTGTTGTGGGAATTCCAAGCAATGTCAGTGGTAAAATACTGCTTGCATTACCACCTCCCTTACCTTGGCGTACCACTAGGGCAAAGGGGTCTTATGGTGTGTTCTAGTATAATTTTGAGCACGTCCTCTTTAGCTTTGTAAAGTTCCAGTTGTTTTCCAAAGTGATTGTACCAATTTATGCTCCCATCAGTGTGTGAGATCTTTTGTTCCACATCATCGCCAGTGTTTGTCTAGTGGGTGTGAAATGTCGTATGACTTTATAAGTAATTTTGATATATGGTTGGATAGGACCCATGTCCCCACCTCACATTGTTCATCAAGATCTTTTTGGCTGTTCCTGAGCTTTTCCTCCTCCATGTAAATTGTACGTTTAGTTTGTCAAGTACCAGGGTAAGTCCTCTTGGAATTTTTATTAGAATTACACTGGGTTTATCAAAAATTGAGGGGGAGAATATCTGTATTTCTTCAGAATATCTTTCTTCCCTAAAGGTTTTTTACAAGTCTCTGTGAGATTTATTCCTGTAGTATTATGGTGTTTGTTCCTCTGATGAGTATCTGTTTAAAATTGCATTTTGTAACCTTTTATGCTGGTAGAAACAGTGCAGTTGTTGGATGTTCATCTTGTATCCATCAGCCTTGTCGAACTTTATTCTTATAATTTTTAGATTCTCTAGGATTTTGTTTTAGACAGTTATCTATAAATAGTGACTTTTTTTGTTCCTGATATTTCCGTCCTTACGCGTCTATGTGTTTTCATGTCTGTTAACCACATGAAGCGATGTGGTTGTCTTGTTCCTGACTCTACGGGGAGTGTTCCTAGTATTTCACCATTGGGTATATTGTGGGCTGTAGGTTTCTAGTATATGTTCTTTATTGGGTTGAGGAATCTTACCTCTTCTATGGTGTTGTTAACATAAATAGGTGTTTAATTTTACATAATGCTTTTTCTACAGCTGTTGAAATGGTCACAGAATGTTTCTCCCAGGAGAATGTGGTGAATTATAGTCGGCTGATATTCAAATGTTGAACCAATACTGCATTCCTAGAATGAATCCAATTTGGTCATGATGTGTTCTTGTTTTATACCTGCCGAATTTGGTTTACTGTGATTTTGTTTAGGGTTTTTGCTTCTGGTTGCATACGTGAAATCAGACTTAGTCTTCTTTTCTTGATGTTATTGACGAGTTTGGGTATCAAATTTACCTGAACTTTATGTACGAGCATTCCATTTCAAAGACTTTTCCATATTTTAACGAATCCCTTTAATGGATATTTAGGTTGTTTCCTCTGTTCTGCTATTATAAACAGTGCTGTATTTGCAGATTCTTGCACACTTCACTAAGAAGGACAAATGCATATATAGAGGCTAATGTCAGAAGTAGAATTGCTGGGTCAAAGGATTTCTAGAATTTGAATTTTTATAAATACCGTGTTACTGAACTTTGAAGAGGCTGACAGTTTGTAGTCTTAACCAACCGTGTGTGGGCATGTTTCCCCACATGCTTCATTCAGGGATTTAGATAAGCACTTTGAGCAAAAGAAGAAAGTAAAACACATTTATATCATCTCTCTCTCTCGCCACACGTCTTCTGCTTCACAGCCGAATTCTTTTTCTTTGAAAGAATGCTTCATTCAGCTCAGTCTGGTTGCTGCCCCTGCACGTCTGCTGAAATTGCCCTTGCCAAGGCAGTTAACAGCCCTCTTGTTAAGTCCAGTGGGTTTGTCCCCCTCGTGTTTTTTGTTGTGGTTTGTTTGTTTGTTTCCCCTCAGTCTTCCTTGTCTCCTCAGCAGTATTTGACAAGTTAGACATGCCATCGTTCTTGAGACGTTCCGCCTGGAATTTTGTGATGCTTTGCTCTCTTCTGACCTTTTCCTGCTTCTGTGACTCCTCGTTCTCATTCTCCATTGTGGTTCCACACCCTCTGCCTGTGTCTTAAATGTTAGTGTTCCACACATTTGTGTTCTTATCCCTTATCTTACTCTGTCCATTCAGGTGACCTCATCCTTAATTGTAGCTTCACCTGTAGTTGCCATCTCTGTGTTGAAAACTCCTGACTTTGTGGAAAACTCTTAGCCTAGTCTCACAGTTCAGCTTTAACCTGAATATCCACTGACGTACTGAACATTGTATGCGTGGTTCACCCATCAGTTCTCTCATTTAACATGTAAAATACAAAGCGCATCATGTTCTCCCTCAACCCTGCTTCGACTCTGTTTCTTGATACTGCCATTTATCCAAGGCAGAAGTGTGTGTGTACTTGTCTTTTCCTTCTGTTTTCATGGCCAATCTGTTCCTAGGTTTTCTCAGGTTTCTTATTCTGAATCTCTGTCTCTCTCTTTACTCCAATCCCATCTGCCACCTAAAAGGAAACTATTGTTTCCTACTCACACCACCCAGTTCTCCAACTCCCTGGACACCGACAGGGTGTCTTGCAGTTCCGTTTTAACACTACCTGGAGTGAGCACAGACTCTACAGGTTAAGGCCGTGGTCCCACAAGACTGCCCCTGCTCCAGGCGCCAGTTGCAGGTCCCAGACTGTCACCTATACTTCTTCTGACCAGTCAGCTATAAATCAGGGTTCCCACTACCCTCTTGTCAGCTTTGGTAATTTGCTGTCACAGCTCACAGAACTCAGTGAAGCACTTATATTTATTGTTTTATTATAAAGAATATAATGAAGGTATAGGATACAGCCAGATGAAGAGGTACAGAAGCCGAGGTGTGGAAGGGCCCCAAGCGCAGGAGCTTCTGTCCTGTGGAATTGGGATGCATCACCCTCCCAGCACACGACGTGTTGAACCAACTCAGAGACGCTCCAGACTCTGTAGTTCAGGGATTTTTTAAATGCAGGTTTTATCATATAGGCATGATCAATTATTCAAGCAGTCTTAGCCCCTCCCCTCTCCCTGGAGGATGGGGGAGGGGGCCTTAGTCTTTTTGGTGACCAGCCCCATCCTGAAGCTATCCAGGAGCATCGAGAGTAGCCTTAGAAGCTCTGTTTAAGATACTCTTATCACCCCCACCACTCAGGAAATTAAGAGTTTAAAGAGCTCTGGGTCCGGAACGAGGGACAGAGACCAAATATATTTATTTATTATTTTGCCCCCACCACTGCAGTTTAGGCTACCATTGTCTCTTGCCTGGATCAGTATAGCAGTTCCCATCCCTCAAATCCTTGCTGAGCTGTTAGTGTCTTTCTAAACTGTGTTAGATCATGTCACTCCTTAGCACTTGACACGATATCTTAGGTACTCAGTAAATTTGCTGACTAAAGGGATGAATGCATGGATGAGATCTTTTTTTTAGGCCTTAGAAATTAACCAGAGGTTTTAAAGTGAAAACTTACTTCTTAAATTGATTGCATAGTTTTGTGTGTGTGTGTGAATTTGTCTTTAAACAGTGTAGAGTTTTGAGTAATACTTCATTATTAGATCGGTATCTACTTCATTGTTTAAAGATAGGACTTTCTTTTTTTTAATTTAAATAAATTTATTTTATTTATTTATCGGCTTTGTTGGGTCTCTGTGGCTGCACACAGGGTTTCTTTAGTTGTGGTGAGCGGGGGCTACTCTTCGTTGTGGTGCCCAGGCTCCTCATTGCCGTGGCTTCTCTTGTTGCGGAGCACGGGCTCTAGGTGTGTGGGCTTCAGTAGTTGCAGCACGTGGGCTCAATAGTTGTGGCTCACGGGCTCTAAAGTGCAGACTCAATAGTTGTGGCGCACAGGCTTAGTTACTCCGCGGCATGTGGGATCTTCCTGGAGCAGGGATCGCACCTGTGTACCCTGCATTGGCAGGCGGATTCTTAACCACTGCGCCACCTAGGAAGCCCTAGGGGCTTATTTTTAAAATAGAGACTTGTTAGAAATTCATGATCCTAGTAGAGCATGGGCTTTTGAGTTTGAATAGGATTTGTCGATAAGTTCAACCTCTTTAATGTATCTTTAAACCTTGAGTTACTTCACTTTGTGTTTTGTCATCTGAAAAGTAGCTTGTGGCATTGTTGAGGACTGAGTAGATAGTATATGTGAAGGTGTTTGGCATATAATGGGAGTTAAGTAAATTGGAAATTATGATGTAATGCTGTAATATCAAGTGCGTACCGCGTTAGCGTAACTTTTGTCTTACAGATAGTGTGTGTGCCGTATCAGTGGCGGACAACCGTGCTCATCATTGTTCTTGTCAACGCCTTCGTTTCCATCGTGGTAGAGGTAAGCGCTTCGCGGAGTTCAATGGCTGCCGTGCTGCTTTGCGATTCTTGATATTTAATGATAACGGGGGGGGGGGGGGGGGAAGGGTAGGTAACATTATGGAAACCCACAAAGAGGTTGTTTCATTGTAGTTAAATTCATTTAGGCTTCTCATCTCACGTTTTCCATGAGCTAATGATAGTCATGTTAAGAGACGGAGTGGAATTCCGTGGTGGTCCAGTGGTTAGGACTCCGATCTTTCACTGCCGAGGGAGCAGGTTTGGTCCCTGGTCGGGGAACTACGATCCCGCATGCCATGAGATGTAGCCAGAAGAAAAGGGGGCCGCGGGGGGTGGGGTATGACTTAGCTGCAGTCATAAGTGGGAGAAAATAAGCAGTTAGAAATCAAAAATTAGTGCTAGAGAGAAAGGAGAGAAGATTGGTGCTCAGGTAGCCCATAAACTGGCACACCAGCGGCCATGAACATCAGAGTACCACCCAGGTCCTGTGCTGTACAGTCAAATCTCCCATTTAAGGGGGGAGAGGGAGGGGCACTCTCCAGGAAGTGTAGGGAGTGTTAATAATGAGAGAGTTTACAGAAAACATGAAGCAGCCACCGTGATGAACTTACGGAGCCCAGCGGTGATTGCTGGGGCCTCTTCCTTGCTGCCTACTTTTACGTTTTCCCTGGAGGGAGGAGGCCCTACGTACTCTTCCATCCATTGTATGCTGTATAGTTACCCTCCCACTAGGAGTGCCTTTAGGTCAGCTTCTCTGAAAGGAGATTGCAAGTTCTCACTTGCTGCTTAGTAATACAGTTTGGTCTGTTTTCAGAGCTGCTGTTTCTCACTGGTACAGCAGCAGTATATCAAATGAAGAAGGAGATGCACCTGTGATGTTTAATTAAGGGTTTCACAGAGTAGGCTTTTGAATTAAAATTAGGTCATGTGTGGGAAATACGTATACTGTAGAGATAATAGTTCTAGACTTGGAAATTATGTCTGTTATTTTTCTAAAAGAGGATGTGGTGTTTAAATTGGGGCCACAGTGGGCAGTACGGTTATTATGGCACGCATCGTCTACGTTGCCTACGCTAGTGTGTTTGTGCTGTTTTATGCACAGCAGAAAGCACATCCAAGATACTGTATTTTAAAAGCTTTCCTCTTCCTATAGTTTAAGTTCATCTTTTCACTAAAATGTTAAGATAAGATCTTTTGAAAAAACAATTTCTAGGGAATCATTTCTTGATCTCCCTTAGTTTATTCTTGCTATCCACAGAGTTATTTTTCGTCATACTCACGTATAGTTATATATAAATAACACCATTCATTGTTAAGAAAAATACTTCAGAGGAAAAGCATTCTTTTAATATGGGAAAGACCGAAGGATTCAAATAAAAGCCATATTTTGTAGAAAATTTAGAGGCCACATTTTATGAAGAATTTTATGATGTTTTATGTTTGTTGCAAAAGTCCTGTCATTATTCTTTACCCTTTCGCAGTATTAACTGAAATTCTCTGTGTGGAAACCAAATCATGTTTTTCACTAATGACTCAGCATCGTGTGAGCCTTTTTAAATGTATGCATTAACAAAGTAGTATTTTTAATTCTTAACCCACTGGACTGTCTCTCAGAACGTCTTCCTTGACATGATCCTTTGGAAAGTTGTGTTCAATCGAGACAAACAAGGAGAATATCGCCTCAGCAGCACACAGCCACCGCAGGTTGGAATCAGCCCTTACTCTCAGCTCTTCTCATCACTGTGTCCTCTGCATTGTGTAGGCTGGCATTCTGTTGTGTGCTGCTCAACCTTTCCCTCTGTGCCTGGCATTTCATGTTTTGTAAGGAGTCCTAAAAAATTCATGGCAAACATTTGTTGCAGGCTTTTTAGGACTTCAGAAATTTCACAAGCCTCCTTTCCATTCCAATCCCTATGTTCTCTGTGTGTGAAGGTCTTGTCTTCAGTGGTAAGTTCATTTTTCCATTTCTGTCTGACTTAATTTTTATGTTTCCGGTTTTTATGAGTCCCATTAGAAGCTAAATGAGATTCATGTAAAGTTGTGAAATGGGAATTGTTTCTTCATGGATCAGAGTCCAAAGGTCAAAAATCTGAGCAATTTTTTCTGATTTGTGAGTTGCTTAATTTTGGGTGGCTTTTTGGTTTTCCCCAGCATTTATCTCTCATCATTCAGAAAAAATTCCAGAGAGATAGTGTTGGTTTTTATACAAACCATGGTTTAGGACTTTTGGCTTTTTTTGTGGTAAAAAGAAGAGAGAAGCAGGTGAATAAAACCCATTTTTTGGTGTAAGGATGTTGAAATTCTTGATAGAAAATATAGTTTAGTCTTATTTTTGAAACCAGTACTGTTGAATCGCAGCTCTGAGCCAGCTTTTTGAGTATAGAGAACTCGGCAATGTGACGTTTCCCTCCCTCGTTACTGTCGCGTTGCTGTTTGTAGTTGGGTGATATGCTTCATGGACACGAGTTCTAAGCCTTTCACTCCTCCCAAGCCAGGAGGAAGCTTTCCAAATTCAAGAGGATTCCCTGGCATGGACCCCTCACTTATTTAAAAATAAAGCCTTCTTTTACCTGAGTAGCTATGTCCTGAGCTTTGCTTTGGTGTTCATTAGGCTTGATGCTTGGTGTCGTCACAGGATCACTTTATGAGAGGGTCTGTAGAGCACTGTTTCCTTTTCTAATGGTTGATGATGAGTAGGGATAGTTTTGTAATGAAGTGATAAGTCTAAAATCTGCTTTAGTTTCTTTTTCTCAAAGCAGCGTAGTGCCCCGTTGTCCCTGGTAAGTATGACCAGAGCTGTGTCAGAGGCTCAGGTCCCTGAGCTAAATCTCCGCTGTGTCTTGGTTACCTCACTACGTTACTTCGAGGGGTTAACTTTGGGTCCTGTCATCAGTCCTCATATAAAATATTTGTACTGGAAAGGCCTTGGCCAAGGAAAACATTTCTGTTGAGTTTTTAGCTTTTGCAAAGAGATCTCTGACTATTGATCTAAACAGGAAACGCAGGTTCCGAAGAGGACCTATACCCTAAGTTAAAGTGGGTATCATAAAGCTGTAAAAAATGTAACTTGGAAAGCCTTCCTCACGTTTCAACCAAAATTAAATGGCAGAAAATTGAGTCATTTGCTACATCTGTTTTCTAAAAATTTGTAAGTAAGCACGTGTCCTCATTATTTTTAAGAGTTTGTGCCTCTCATGTGAAGTTGTACCTCTGAAGTGGTCTGGGGAGAGAGTGGAGGGAGAGAGTGGTCTCGAGCAGGGAGGCTCCAGCAGGCCCCATGTGTTAACCGGTTCTGAGCATCAGTGAGTAGACAAGAATTTTGGCCTTCAGTTTCTAGGGTCATGATTTAAGTAAGAAAGCATTTTTAAAATCATTGGCTTTAGAAAGAGAGTTCTTAAAACCTCATAGCACAGAATGCTATGCTTTCATCTTCAGACACTCCCGTTTGTACTGTGCTCTCACTGTTCGTGTTTGTGACCCTTGGAGAGAGCCCCTCCGTTAGTCAGGTTACTGTAAGGCTATAGTTCTCAACTAGGGATAAGGCCCCCCACTCTCCCGGAGACACTTGGCAGTGTCTGGAGACTTTTTTGTCACAATCGGGGGCGTGGGTGTTGCTACTGGCGTGTCGTGGGTAGAGCCTGGAGGTGCTGCTAAGCAAACATCCTACAGCAGCACCCAGCACAAAGACTGTTCAAACCAAGATGTCAGTAGTGCCAAGGCTGAAAAACCCTGTCATAAGGTGAAAAAGAAAGTAGAGATGAGAGTGACCTGCTTCACCTAGGAGCCCGTTCTGTGCTCTTTCCTACCAAGAATCCCGTGAGGTCTTCTCAGATGGCAACTCCCAGTCTTCTCTTAATGTTGGAGAACAGCCTTGTTTCTTTGTTCCTTCTTTACCATATAGACCCAGAGACCATTGAGTAGGATTCGAAGCTTCAAACCTAGAGACCCTGGACTAGGCTCCAGGTCTTACACAGTTGAGTTGGGAAGTTGAGAACCTCACCTAGAAATCTCTAGTAACCATGTCCAAAATATCTGGTGATCTGCAAGGCAGCTCTGCAACACCTCCAGAACCCTTCCACTCTTAAGGTGTTTCTAACTTGGTTTTGTACATAAAGAAACAGCATTCAGTCAGCTTGCTGTGGTTATGCAGCTTGTGAGTGGCCACGCTGGGAGTTGAAGCCAGGGTTTCTGATTTAAGAGGAGTGTTTTTTCCACTGTGCCACACTGCCTCGCATGCTGGAGCCATAGAGATGCAAGCTGATAGAACCAATCAAGTGACAGAATGGAGACAAACAGGAGCTATTGTTTTCAAAATGTACTTTTTATGGTAGACACTGTGAGGCATTTTGTATAAATTCTCTCTAACTGTTACAACCACCTAAGAGATGAGGATAGAGAGGCTAAAGATATTCGTGTCTTCACAGATGAGGAAGCGGTGTTAGAACTGCAATTCAAGTTCAGTTTTATATGGGCCCAGGACCATAATATGCCTGTAACAGAAAGCCTCCATCTGTTCTTTAGAAACCAAATAAACTTTTTAATTTTATTTAGTAGTAGGCATTTCAGATAGTATGTTTACTTGGCCCGCTGAACGTATGTGCAGCCAACCTAGTTTAGATACAGGAAAGATTTTTATATAATAGTCATTTATTTCCCATAGTGGCTCTTTTTCTTATTAATGCTCAGTGGCTCAGTAAATGTCCATTGTTAAATAAACCATTGGTAAATAATCAAAGCTAAAACTTTAATGTAACTACATATTCTTTTCCTAGAATGATCTTTGCAGCCCCAGATGTTAACACTTATTCTCTGACCCCCCCACCCCACCCCAAAAAAAAGAAAAAAAGAAAAAGATTCTTGAGATGGCAGTGCTTTTCAAGTAAGGGTATTCATTGAGCTCCACCTTTGATCTACTGATGAGACGTCTTTAGTGGAGGGCCCCATCGTCAGCTGTCTTCTGTGCAGCTTTACCCGTGTTTGAGATCTGTGCTACACGGTCTCTTTCAAAGAAGCATTTGTGCCTGTCCTGTGTGTGGTAAACTGAGGCTGCTTAGTGGTAGATGTGGAACTGGAGTCATAACATCATGTATTTTGATAATGCCTGAGAATTTGTCCTGATTATGTTTTCCTTTTGGGGGAAAAATCCAGATGTTAGCTGTCGTCTTTATGCCACTTAGGATCTTATTCGAGCTTATTTAGATAGAATTCTAATTTTGATTGTCTTTGTTTTATATTCAGGATTGGTATGGTAGAAGACTTTTATGAAAACTACAGTACCATTACATTTCCCACATAAGCATGGCTTTATATCTTACATACTACCTATGAAAACATTTCCTAAAAAGACACTGCTAGGAGCAGGCTGGCTTTGGGGTTCTAGGATGAACAGCTTGGACTGGTCTAAGAAGCAGGAGAATTTTAGCTGTGTATCTTTCTGAAAGTTCTTTGTGGTTTTTCTGCTGGGCTGTGGTAGCCATGAGGGATACCCTTGGTTATTTAACCATGCCTTTCAGGAGCAGATCACAGGATCCACTTGCTGGGGCTCTTGTGTGCTCCTGCCTTAGGGACTGCACCTAGATGTTTGGGGAGGCCTTGGCGCTCATTCTAAGCTCCGTGATGCTGCAGCTCTTTCCTCTCCTTGCACAGTGCTTGCCTTTGTCCTGTTGCAGCTGTCTCCTCTCTCTTGATTCAGTTCTCATTCTAGCATGCCTGTAGCACTGTTTGTTTTCTCTACCAGTGAATTACGCTGTTTGAGGATGTCTGTGGTATGCGTGTGTTTGTAAACTAACAAGCCTGTGCTTGCTTACAGTGCGTTTTTTGTGTATGATATGTGGGAGAGGTGAGGGTACAAGAACAAAGTATAAGTCAGATTACAGTGGAGGGGGCGTCTCTAGGGTTGCTTGTGACTCAGTTTATTTTTAAGATTATAACAAGTGTACATTGCTTTTAATAGACATGGTTTTTAAAAAACGCACATTAATGTAAAAAGAAGACTATTCATTTGTGATTCTGTTTGCAGTGGAATTCGTTTGATTTTTATTGCTTGCCTTATATTCCACAGGTGGAGAATGATGGATTTGTGTGTGTGTGTGTGTGTGTGTCTGTGTCTGTCTGTCTTACATTTGAATAGACTTGGCTGTGACTTTCCTTAACTCAGCCTGTTATGCATTGCTTTCAACCTAGTGGGCTCATCTGGAAAGACAAGGCCTATATGTTTCTGCCTTCTTTTTTTCTTTTTTTTTTTTTTAAAGTCAGCATTCACCATTCACTCCTTTCTGTGATCCTTTAACAAAACTACTTGCTGTAAAATAAAAAGTGACAGCTTTCACATTGATTTAGGAACAGTGATTTTTTTCCCCCCTGCAATTAGATTGAAGAATTTAAACACCTTGGGGAAGAGATACGTCCAAGTCGTGAACCGTCACCTGAGATTACGTACTAAGGCTTGTCATACTAAGTGTGCCTGTCCTGGAAAGGAATTTGTTATTTGGGTCACCTGAAGACTCCTATATCTGGTCTCTTCTGTATTCTCATGCTAAATGTTTTCTTGTGGGCTTCCTCTAAGGTGACGATAATGACTCTTTTTAGCTATGACGATAAAGAGGCTCCTAGATGAATAGTCCTCTAATCTGTATCCCCACGAGCCCACCCCACCCCTAATTTAATATCGCTTACTTGCGACCAACCAGTTTTTGCCTTTAAATTTAAATTCTTGGTAGTGCTGCAGCTGACTGTGTTTTGTCGACACAGTAAACTGGAAGGCCTTTTAAAGCCCGTGGTCCTTGTGTATCAGGCTCTGGGCGCTCTGCCGCCTGCCCACCCTCAGTTTTGAGGAAGGAGAGGGTAGTAGGTTCCTGGTGGTTGTCTCAATAAGATGAGACCTACCAAGTCAGAGTACGAAGAATTTTGTTTGTTTAAGGTCTGTATTGGAATATAATTGGAAGAAGTTTTAAATAAAGAATTTTCATTTTAAAGTATTTTTGCTATTCATTGGCCAATTTAGAAAACTGTGTTTCAGGGTCTGTGTTACAGCACATTTGCCTTTCTTCATCATGAAGTTATTTTGAGAGTTAACATTAGAAGGCCTCTCTCAGTTATGTTGTGCTTCCATTTTGTTAGGTTACAGTTGACCCTTGAATAACGCCAGGGTTAGGGTCGCTGACCCTCCCCACAGCCAAAAACCTGCTGTGACTGATACAATCTAACGGGCCCTCTGTGTACGGGGTTCCTCTGTATCTGCAGTCACTCCGTCGTGGATCATGTAGCACTCTGGTATTTACTGAGAACATCTGTGTGTAAGTGGACCTGTCCAGTTCACACTCATGCTGCAAGGGCCATCTTACTTCATTTGAGATTAGACCTGGTTGTAGCCTAGGCTATATGTTGGTGGCAAAATAGAGTAACCTGGGATTTTAATTTTGCTTGGTAGAAGAAACAGCCAAAATAATTAAGAATTGACTGTTCTTCAGAAGTAAATATGACTACAGGTCTCAGCATAGTCATTTAGTTTTATTTCATGTATTTCCAGTTTCAATTAAGACAAATTCTGAGGGCCTATATTGAATTTACATTTTTGTACAATAACCAGGGACTCTGCTTTCTTGTTCTCCAAGAGCTATTTATCTAAGATCACATCAAGTAAAAACATTAGGATTGATCAGAGAGGGTTTCTGTGACAGCAGAGCTTTTTATGATGAAATAATACTAAGAAATAGTACTTTATTCCTTTCTATGTACCTCTTTCCAGTTGTGGAGCACTGGGGAAACCATCATTATAAAATAAAATTTTTTTTTATGTTAACAAGAATGTGGTTTTAAAAGAAGTGATTGACATTAAACATGATCTAACTTCTGCTTTTGAGCTACAGTATTTACATAATGCTTTGAAAGGTGACATTAACAGTAGCTGCGGTATCTTTATACTGTTTTCTTCCCAAAATGATCAGGTGCTTAAGTTGCTAGAAGCAATAGTACCAAAAGATAATTTGGGATAGAATGAGGGTTTTCATATTAAATACTGAAAATTTTTTCTCTTTCTGAATAGTTTACAGTTATTCTTAATACATTAGATATTTTATGCTATGGAATCATAGACTCTAAATATGCACATTATTTTAAAAATATATCTGCATGCAAGAGGAGATAGGAACGTAGGATTAAGTAAAACAAAGTATAAATTACATGGATAATTTAAAAATATAATCTTAAAAAAATAATGTTCCTAAATAATTGAAAGCTGACTTTTTTCCATTAAGTGTGGATTTTTTTTTTTTTTCATGTATTTGCTGTGCTCGGAAGTCATTTCCTCTTATTTTTCTGTGCTGATGAACGATGCTTTAACAAACCTGTTAAAAACAGCAGCTCTTAATCTACTGAGTGTTCCTTTTTTTCCTTATTTTCTTAGGAGTCAGTGGATTGGTGGGGGAAATGCTGCTTGTCCTGGGCCCTGAACTGTAGGAAGAAGATGCCAAAGGCCAAGTACATGTATCTGGCTCAGGAGCTCTTGGTTGACCCAGAATGGCCACCAAAACCTCAAACAACAACAGAAGCTAAAGCTTTAGTAAAGGAGAATGGATCATGTCAGATCATCACCATAACATAGCAGTGAATGGGTCTCAGTGGTGTTCTAGTGGCAGTATTGAGAGTGTAAACGTTGGACTTTACCTAATCCTGTGCTTCAGAATGGCACCTTTTCAATTTATGTCCCTTCTAATGGAGCAGCTGATTTGAGAGCCTTTTGTTTTTTTAAACAAAACAAAAGAGATTGGCCTGTCAGTTCAATTAATAATCAATCTATAAAGCCCTGTACCTTCATTCAGTAACTCTAAATAGTACATATATATTTCCAGAACTTGCTTGTTACCCTCAGTGATACTGTTCATAGGGTACAGAAGAAAGTTGGTATCTGGAAGGTGTTTAGATATCAGCTTCTAAGACTTAGTTTATGCCTTTAAATTTATTTTCACAGCCCCCTGATTAGAAAAAGTCATCATTTATATACAAGCCCTAAATTCATGATTGATGAAATGGGTGTTAATTAGCCTCCAATGAAAATAGGTGGAAAGCCTGTTTTCGTTTGATTTCAGTATTTCTCCCAAAGTAAACTTTGTACACATACAGTTCCCTTTGATAGCCTAGAGTTAGGAGTGAGTTTTATGCTGTTACTTACAGAACAACTCAGGTAATTTCCATTTATGGTTTTATATTTTCTGTATAAACTGCCTGGGTTTTATTTTTTCTAATCAGCAAGGTGCTTCACTGCCTTCTTGAGATGTCCCTCAAAGCTATTAAATGAATCTTACGCTGTGTGTGGTGTCAGTAGTGTAATTTGCTTTAGTTGAATGTTGTTGAACCCTTTTCAGTAGGAAAAAAGCTTATTTCTTTTGGCAGTAGATGTAGCTCTATCTTTCTAGTATCTCTTCATACCTGTTTTTTCCTCTCAGGTTTTATACTATTTTAAATGTCTGTTTTCTTCTACGTCTTTAGTTTACCTAAAGACATAGGATAATAGTTTTTTGTCTTTTAGTTTTTTGAGTTAGAATTTTACCTCCTAAATTTTTAAAGGTTTGATGTATGTTTCTCCTGTCAATAATGAGGCTTAAACAACGAGTGGTTTTGAATGCTATTTTTTCAAAGCAATATGAACCTGGCGAGTTTGTTGTATGCCATTAGGTGGCGCCAGAGGTCAGAGCTTACCTATTTTGGGTTGGGTTTTTACGAATGAGCATGTTTGGTTGTGGAAGTTTCTGGGAGGAAAAAAATGAAATAAAGTTAAAAAAAAGACATTCATTGAGTCAAAAGAAATGTGGAAAATATTTTTCACCTTTCTGTTTTGCCTGGTTAACGTTCAAATTCTAAACAAAATTAAGGTAATTAAAAAATTCCTGTATAGGTAAGATCTAGCAGTTTGGCAAAGCCCAACGTTCTGATAAACAAGAAAACTGATACTGCTGGAATGTGGACACTGCACTCCTAAGACTGTGTGATCTTACCCTGTGCTCTTCCTTGACCAGCAGCGTGCTTGTGCTCTGCTCCCAGCTGATACGTGTTCACCAGTCTGATCAGATGTCACCCAGAACCGTAGAACCACGTGGTTCTCATTTTTTTATGCTGTGGAGACCTGATGATTTTTGGTAACTGCAGAAAAATGTACGTTACGCTCAGGATCACTGTTACTGCTGTGGCCACTGGTGATTCTTACAAACACATAATCAGAATTTTCCATCAAAACGTATGATACTGTATTAATACACATTAGATAATAAGAACAGTTATTCCATGAATGATTCTATGAAGCTATGCATCTTAGACCTCTCGAGCTGTGAGTTAGCACTGTTTTTATAGTTACTTGCTCTCTTGATCATTGTGTAGTTTCCACATTCAGTTCACTTCCAGTACATAGGAGTGTTCGTCTTCAGTGATCTCCCACAATTGCAAATTTTATTCTTTGACTTAAATACTGAAGCATATAATTAAAGTAATTGCTAAGTAGCAGCTTAAAAATCTCACTATCAGATTGTATTCAACATCTTTAAGAGCATGATCATAAAGAGCTATATTTTTGACACCCTTCCCCCTTTCTTAACATTTAGATTTTATAAGAGTTTTGTATCACATCTGTCTATATTGTTTTCAAAGGAATGAGGTTTTTAGGTAGGTGGACAGAAGCATTTGTAGGAGGTTGTGTTTGAACACAGACCAGGTGGGTTGTTCGGGTTGTAATGGATGGCTTCCAGAATGTGCTTTGGAGACTGTCTGTGAGTCCGGGGGTGCGCCCCGCTCAGTGCCCTAGGTGGATGCGTCCTCTCTCTGTAGGCCACCATTACATCGTCATTTTGATTCTGAGTTTCACATTAAATTATTTGAGTGTATACAGATCTAAATTTAAAATCTGTACATATGTTATTTTGATGTATTGAGAGGAATGAATACTGCTGATTTAAACTGTATTTATGCACATGCTGAAGGGACAGAAATGTCCGGGAAAGTAATTGTTAAATGATAGGCAACTTTTTAACTTTTTAAATAAATAAGATTTTTAACGTGTGTCTCCCTCAGGGTTGTTTAAAGTTTTTTTTTTTTTCCCCTCCCTTAAATATTATAAATAGTGGTAACTATGTTTTGTATCTTCTAGCACCAACTGCTGTAAAGCAATGCTGCAAATAATGCTTGAATAAGAGTGGCTAAGCCAACAACAAAATAAAAAGTTTTTATATTAGTTTTATAATCCTTACATTTGAAAGCTTTCCAAATTGTACTTGCATTTAAATAAAACTGTTGCGGTTTTTACTGTTATTTTGTTTCCCATGTTTATGAAAATACTGCACAGTTTCAGAGGCATGGAAAACTGTATCAGCGTTTATGTATTCTGTTCCCCAAACGGCTGTGGATCCAGTATCCAGAGAAGAGCAGAGTTCCAGCTTTAGAAAACATCCTAAGATTTCATGCATGCAGTTTTGACACATCTGAAGAAAGGCTTTTGTATATTTATGGTGGGAGGTGGTTGGGAACTTTTAACAAAATGTTAATTTTTGTACAGTCTGTGGGCATTTAACATATTTTTAATGTATTAAGATTTGGTAATTATGTGCACATTAAATTAATAAAATAGTTACTTCTGTTATGATTTGTGAATTCCCTAAGACTTTGGATTTTTTTAAGTAACTTTATATCAGAAGTGATACTGCATCTTTATATTTTTAAAAACGTATTGCTGCTCAAGAATGGTACCCTGATGTCAAAAAGGCATACATGCAAAATTGTACATTTAGTGCTGTAAATAACCTGAAATTTTTTGATTGAAGCTGTTCAAAATAAAGATTTAAATGAATGATTTAACATTTCTTTTTCTTTTTTTTTTCCCTGTGTCTTTATATACATTTGTTTGCTCTTTAGTTACACGAAGCCGAATCCCTCTCTGGATTTATTTTCCTGCTTAATACTCCCTGCATTTCTCTCCCCCCCGCTCTCTCCCTCAACTTTGAATTTTTCAAGAAAAGAATGCAGCCTTCCACATACCATGTCATGTCTGTGAGCAGCCCATGGAAACCTGTCAGGTACCGTGTAGAGCCAAATGTCAAGTGTCGAGGCCAGAGGGAAATGGTGAGACAGAAGACTAGGGACTTAGAATTTATGAACAGTTGGGAAGATCAAACCAAAAGCTGATGCCATGTAAGCCATGGTAAGTCTGAGGTGACATGGCATCCGTGGATGCCAAAAGAGTGCTCCGTGGAGCAGGAGACCTTGGAGCTGACTGCCGGCCCTGGGAATCCCAGGGAGGGCAGGATTGCTGGGCCTTGTGCTTGGGTAGGAGGCCTTTCCTTGTGTCACAGGTTCTGCAGGAGCTGTGTGTCCTCTGCTATGAGCCGTGTGGGTGGTTGGCTGGTGTGAGACCTAGTTTGAGCCTGAGTTCCTTCCATTCACTGTGGGTAGTGTAGCACATGGTCTTGCTCCCTGCACCACAGCCTGCTGGTGGCAGCACAGTTCTGCATATCTCACCTTCCTCCTCCCCCTCCGTCACTGCCAGGTACTTCACTCTGGGTGTATACTGCAGGGAAGCACAGAGGGAGTTCTAGGAGTTTGAATGAGATCATCCCTGTACCAAGTTGGGGCTGTGGTTACTCCACACGTACGGAGACATCCCTGCTGTGCCCTGGCCTCCGAGTCTTCCTCCCAGGGGGAGAAAAGTGTATCTCATTTGGGTAGATACCTGCTTTTGAATGGCCAAACCCTGTAAGCTAGGGTTCTGTGACTTGGATACAGAAGCTGCCATCTTAGGACAGCAGATTCCTGACTTGTTTCATGGATCCAAAATCCAAAGGATTTGAAACACTGGTACCGTTATTACTTCAGTGCTCAAAGTACTTCTCAATACCTCATCAACTTGTTCATCGAATGAACTCAGTGTTCCTCCACTGTCTGCAACGTCTGTGCCCAGTGTTCCCTTCTGGGGCCATCAGAATGTCCTCTCTTCAAAATGCAATTCTCATTGGAGATCTTCCTGGGGGAACAGGCTAAAGAAGCTTCACCTGAATTTTTTTTTTTTAATTTTTAATTTTTTACAATAAATGCATCTATTTAGAGTGTACAATTTGGTATCCCCATCTCCCAATTCATTCCCCCCCAACCCTCCCCACTTTCCCCACTTGGTGTCCATATGTTTGTTCTCTACATCTGTGTCTCTATTTCTGCCTTGCAAACCGGTTGATGTGTACCATTTTTCTATAGTCCACATATATGTGTTAATATACGATATTTGTTTTTCTGACTCACTTCATTCTGTATGACAGTCTCTGGGTCCATCCATGTCTCTAAAAATGTCCCAGTTTCATTGCTTTTTACAGCTGAGTAATATTCCATTGTATATTTGTACCCCATCTCCTTTATCCATTCATCTGTTGATGGACATTTAGGTTGCTTCCATGTCCTGGCTATTGTAAATAGTGCTGCAATGAATATTGGAGTGCATGTGTCTTTTTGAATTATGGAGTTCCACCTGAATTTGACTCGAAGTTGTACTTTGATTATCCCACAGTGCCTCTTCCCAGGCCTCTGTCACGGTGGCTCCTGGTATTTGATGGGCAAGGGGCCTTTCAGTTAGTGCACCGTGCATGACTGACTCACTGGTCACCAGGGGAGCTGTTATGGGCTCTGGAGTTGCTTCCGTTGATTTGAGCGGAAAAGCAGACCTCCCACGATACCTGGCAGAGGCCGGCTTTCCCTGTGGTCTAGGACTGCATGCCTTAGAGGATGATTTTAGTCAGTTCAACATTTAATGGGCTTTGACTGCATTTGGCTACATCAAAGGTTGAATAGATGTCAGGTCCTTTTCTATAACACCTGCCAATGTGAATTTGGGGGACTTTTTGCCACCTAGGGTAGAATAATTTAAGAACCACTTCTGTACCACTCCACTCAAAAATTCCAGAGGTTAATGTTTATTCTTTTGCAATTCAAGCATTGACATTTCCTAGTGTTTTTAAATACCTATATTCCTCCTTTTTTTCTTAAATGGTGCCATTTTCCCTTCCAAACCACTTTATATTTGCATTAAAAAATTTTAATAGTGACATTAAGTACATTTGGTAAAATTTCAAACCTCACAGAAAGGTATATAAGGAAGTGACATTTTTCCTGGTTTCTTCCCCCAAAGGGGGAATACTAAAGTTTCTTTTTTGTATCATTCTAGAAAAGATATATATGCTCATATGTTTTTAAAAATCCTACACAAGTAGAACCCCATGTTACATGCCACGCTGGCCTTGTTTTATGTCATTCAGTGTATTTTAGAAAGTTACATCAGTACTCGGAGCTCAAGTCCATTCTTTTCAAAGTCTGCAAGGCATCCTATTGCATGACTAGTTTCCTATTGGTGGTCATTTAGGTTTTCTTTCTTTTTTTTTTCTATTACAATCCTGCAGGTAAGTTTTTGTGTACATGTCTTAATGAGCATTTCCATAGGGTATACTTTTAGCAGTGGAACTGCTGGACAAATAATATGTATACTTAAAATTTGGTTGATACCACTAAATTTTCCTCCCCAAAGTTTGCTACCATTTATATCCCCACCAACTTAGTGTGAGAATGTCTACTTCTTCACACTTCATAAAACACTGAATATTTTCAGGCTTTATATTTCAGTGTGATGTTGGTACAGGGATTATCAAATAGCCCAGAAGCAGACCCACACATTCATCAGGTGTTGATTTATGATGGTGCTGACATTGTAGCTCTGAGGGAAGACAGCTGGTTCGCCTAGTGGGGAAAAAAAATTGTACTTAACTTACATCACACACAAGAATCAATTCTAGATGGATTAAAGACCTAAATGCAAAGGACAAAATTCTAACATGTAATAAGCTGTTATAGGAAAATATTTTTTTAGCTTGAGAGGAGGAATTATTTTAATAGACAAAAAATGAATCATTAAAGATTAATAACTGCCTATATTAATACTTCTGTCCATCAAAAGACATAAAGCAGGTGAAGAGGCAAAGCAGAAACTAGATGAAGATATCTGTAACACCCACAACTGACAATTAGTATCCAGAATACATAATGTCCACAGTTCAGCTTTTCAGACATAATCATACATATTTTGCATGTAGAAAAATGCTCGAAAGAGCCCAAATTTCTCAGAAAATGAAGCGTAATTGGCCCTTAAAAATATGAAAAGATGCTCAAGTTCATCATTCAATAGGGAAATGAAAAATTAAAACCACTCTGAGACAATTATTTCATATGAATGGCAAAAATTAAAAAAATCAATTCCAAGCCTTGGGCAGAGATGAAGTACAGAAACTCTGGTACAGGAACTGTCATACAGGGTAGGTGGAAGCATATATTGGCACAACTACTTGGCAAAGCAGTTTGACATTCCTATGTTCAGTTGAACACGTGAACACCCTTCAACCCAGCAAGGATGGCCATTTGAGAATCTTTTTAGCTTTATTACGCCTAAAAAGAAAAAAAAAAAAAAAGTGGAGCACTTGAGAATGTCCTAAAAGGCAGAGAGGGGAACTGGAGCAGAACTGGAGTGCAGTGGCAGAAAGAGGAAGGCCCAGAGGACGTGTAGCCAAACCAGGGGTGTGGCTGCTGCAGGGACCTGGCTGTGTCACTACTGGGCACACATCACAGAGGCATATTGTGCCTTTATGGAGAAACTGCTCTCCCTCCTGCTCTTATCATTCAGCTTTGGCAGTAGGACTTGGGTTATATACGGTCTCTTCTTCAAAGTTTGAAGATATTTGTCATTTACTTGTCATTAAAAACCAGAATATGCCCTCTGAGGTAGGGTCCTTTCCGTGACTTTTATTCCGGGGAAGTCTTTATCCTCAGGATGCAAGCACACTTCCCTCTTCCTTTGGAAAGTGCTAAAGCACACACAAAGCTCTTAAGCCTTCCGATTGCTTTCGGGTGCAGCACCATTTCAGGTAAGGCCAAATATTTTAAAAATTAGCATGGGCGACTGGAGGGCCCAATTAGTCTGTACAAATAAGAAATAAAACTTAGTACAAGAAGCAATTCATTTAAAATTACATGTGGGAAACATTGTTTTGGCAGCTTAGTATTACTGTGTGTATTTCACAGCTAATTCAGTTCCATGAGTACTAATTTTTACTTAAGCATCTTAGAAGTGATAGCTCCTTATTTATGGCTCAATCAGAAATACTAGGCTCAAATTCTAGTCCTGTGACCCTGGTTAAGTTACCTAATCTTTCTGTGCCTTCGTCGCATCATCCTTTAATTGGGGATAATATCAGTACCTAGCTCATAGGGTTATCGTAAGCATTGAATTAATTTCAGTAAAGTGCTGAGAACAATGCGTGGCATAAAGTGATAGGTACTATTACGGGCTTTCCTCAGTGTGGCTAACAGGGTGTTCACTGTTTTGCGGTGGTCCTGTGGTAGTAAAGTTGGCACTGCAGATACAGCATGATTCTGATAAAAAGAATCAGGTGGTGGTTGCTGCTGTTTTCACAGACTTTGCTGTTCCCTTCAGGGCCGTAGGGCATAGCCACCCCTGGCTAAGTTATAAAGTCAAGAGCAGGGCCAAGCACGACTCTGTGATGCCTGTGAGCTTGATTGTGAGAAGGATTATTTTAAATAGTTCTATGTAAAGATTTAAAGGTGTTGACTTTTCCGCAGGCTTTCATTTCAACGATTTGAACTAAGAGTGGAGAATCAGTAAAACAAAAGAATGAGGCCTCCTAGTGCAGAACGAATGTCTTTTCACCACCCAGGAAAAGCAAGCGCCCCTAAGAGGGAGCCTTAACCGGTATCTGAGTCACACTCAAAGTCAGCGATAACCCTGGCGAAAGGATCACGCAGGGTGACAAGACTGAAATTCGAGCGTTTGCCCTTTGTGCGTTGCGCAGAGATCTGCCACGGCCGCCTTTTCAGACATGCTGAGGAGCGCTGCGCTGCGCGCCCAGCCCGTCCCCTGCCCACCCACCTGCCGGTGCATCTCCCGCCACGCGGCGCGGTCCTCGCGGGGCAGCGTGGCGCACATCGCCGCGCTCGGCCCCCACCAACCGCACGCACGCCTTGCTCTTCCAAGTGGGCCGCGCGCGGCGCCTTGCAGGACCGCAGCTTCGGTGGCAGGACCGTCCTGCGGCGCCTGATGCTGTCCGACAGCCACGTTTCGGCCACTGCTCCCGGCACTCTCCACGACCTGATGAAACTCAAAGCCCTGAGGGTATCGCTTAACTAGATAACCCGCCTTCCAGGCGCGCCATTGGATAAGCTGGTGCTCCTGGAACAGCTGTTTTTGGACGGCAATGCACTAAGGAGCCTTGACCAGAACATGTTTCAGAAACTGGTTAACCTGCAGGAGCTCTGTCTGAACCAAACCCAACTCGCTTTCCTTCCTGCTAGCCTCTTCACACACCTGGGGAACCTGATATTGTTGGACTTACCGGGAGATAATTTGGCCCACCTGCCCGGGGGATTATTTGGGGGTCCAGGTTAAGCTTGAGAAGGAAGCTTCCGCTCCACTCGAGCCACTTCGTCTCTCTGGATTCGGGGCTGCCGGAGAGCCTGCGCGCCCTGATGCAGCTGCAGCTCCACCGAAATCGCATCCGTTCCGTAGCTCCCGGCGCCTTCGACGCCTGAGTTCTCAGCCTCTTTCCAGAAACCGCCTTGAGTTTCTGCCCGCTGCCCTCTTTCTTCAGACGCACAATTTGACCTCCCTGACCCTGCTCGAGAACCCGCTGGGGGAAGCCCCCGAGGGGCTCTTCGGGGAGGCGGGCGGCCTGCGGGAGGTGGCTGCGCGGCACCCGGCTGCGCCCCCCGCTGCCCGCGCGGCCTCGGGGGTCTCGGCGAGCGGCGGGCCCCCCTGCGCCCCCCTGCGCCCTCCCTCCCCGTCGCGCGCGCGCGCTGCCCCGCGGCCTCCGCGGCCCGCAGGCGGCCCAGCCCGACCCCAGGCAGCCGCGGACGCTTCCCGGCGCCGCGTGTGCCCCTCGGCCCCGGCTGCCCGGGGTCCTGCCGCCGCCCCGCCCGCGCTCGTCCCGAGGCCCCGCGGCCGCCCCGCGCGGGCGCCCGGCCGGCGGCCGAGGGCAGACGCCAGGACCGCCGCCGGTCCCGGGTCTGTCTTTTGTGCTTTTCGCGGCTCGGGCCTTACCAGCCGGGAGCACCGTGCGCGATGGTTAAGCTCGGCAGGCTCTTTTGGAACCTCATCAGCGCGCGCGCTGCGCTTGGAGGCACGGGGAAGACCTTGCAAGTAATGGAAACGTGGCCAGGGTACTGTCAGGCGTGGCTCCGGGGAAAGTCGAGGCCGGCGGCCGCTGCCCCCCTCTCCCTCTCCCTCGTCCTCCTCTCCCTCCCCTTCCTCCCTCCCTCCCTGCCTCTCTCCCTCCTCCCCCTTCCATCCCATCCCCCAGCCCAGCCCAGCCATTTACAGCCGCACACTGCGTCTGCCCGCTGGGTCTTGGTCTCCTCCTCCACGGGGTGCTCCTGGGGGCGCGGGCTGCGAAGGCCCCTCGCTTGCCCGACGTGCCGGGTGGAGAGGGGGTCTCTTCCCCGTGTGCTGAGGGAGGGTGCAAGGGAGGCGGCCAGCTCCAGGCCAGGGCCTGCCTCCCGCACCTGGTAGGTGTGCGGTGAGCGTCTGTGAAATGAATGAATAAAACGACTGCGGGGGCCGGGGCCCAGGGATGGTGGCCTTTCCTAGGGGAGAGGATGGATGGCTCTCTTTATCTACTTAGATTTGCAGCGCAGAATTCTCCCGGTTCTCTTTCTGTCCTGTTGCTCCTCACTGTATGGGTGTGACCTCTGGGGTTTGGGGGAGAGCGCTGAACTCCATCCACGCAAACGCGTATTTTCAGAGCAGGCCCGCTGTGTCACCGGCCGAGGGGGAGCGGACACCCGGCCTCCCCTCCAGGAGCTCGGTACCCAGCGCAGAGCCCTTCCAGCGGGGTCGCGGCTGAGCGCGGAGGAGCGGAAGAGGCGCGGCACCAGGGCGGGTGGGGCCCGGGTTGGGGGAGCGGCGGGGCCGAGGCGGGGGGCGCCGGTGGTTGCTCCCGGCCTCCCCAGGTGCGCGCCGGCGGAGCACGGCTGCCTGCTCACGTGGGCTGTGAGTTTCTACCTGCTTCCTGCAGGGGTGAGGTCTGTCCTTCTGACGCTGGGGTGCTTTTCATTTGCTGGAACTAGACACGCTACCTCATTTCACAAGCGTTCACAGAGCGCCTGACAGTGACAGGTGTTCATGAATGTAATGATAAGTTTGGGTTCCAGTTTATTATGCTCGGATCAAGTTCTCATTTATTCCAATTGAAGGCAGTAAAACCCTCGTTGCTTTAATTGGGTGTCTGCTTGTGAGACGCAGTGGTTACAACATGGGCTGGAGAGTCGGAAACCCGCGCCGGTTCAGATCCCGGCTCCACCCAGTAACTGCATAGGCCTGTGGCAACACACCTGAATTCTTGAAGCCTTGGTTTCCTCATCTCTGGTATAGGCAGTGCGTACTTAGAGCTGTTGTGAGAACTAAGGGCAGTAAAGCATCTGATGACTTAGCCCAGTACCCTGCATACAGTAAATGCTCAATAAATGGTAGCTCTTACTGTTAAAGGGCAAGCAATGATTACTGCTGTCATGATTTCAAAAGAAGAGCTTTGAGCTGGTTTTTCTTCTCTGTGTATACAAAAGTGAGAGCAAACACCCTCAAATTGGAGATTACATTCAGGTTAGTCTTCGCTTGTGGGTGGTCTCAGCCCTGTGCGGTGAGGCTGCGCTCAGGGTCCAGGGAAACAGACCTGCCAACAGCAACCATTGGATGTGGAGCACGAGGAGCTGGGTTCCTGCCGTTTGTAGGTGCACTTCTCTTTCAAGGCCAAGTTCACCTGTCTCCTCCTCCTCCTGAAGTCTTCCCTGAGTACCCTGGCAGACTGAAGTGTTCCCTTCTGTGTGTGCCCCTCTCAGGCTCTCCGGCACTAGGCACCCTCCCACGCCTTCTGGTCCTGCTCACCCCACTTGAGGGTGTGTGTGCGTGTTTATGTGCCTTCTTGTCTTATTTATTTCCACTGCTCCAAAATTTGAAACTACCTACACCGTAAAATTCAGACTTTTTTTTTTTGATGGACTGTGGACTGTAGTCCTAACCACTATGCTTTCAGGCAGGCTGCCTGGCTTTCTAAGCCTTTGTTTCCTCACCTGTAGAGTGAGGATGATAATGGTCCTTACCATCCTTGCAAGATTGAAATAATCCAGACCAATGCAGGTGAAGCTCGATAGAAGTAGGCTACTCTTATTATGATTCGCTGTTTCAGACCACAGCGTGTTCTAACATGTCTCAATGCCTCTGCATATGTTCTTTCATTCAGCAAACGTTTGCTGAGTACCTCCTCAGTACCAGGCATTCTTCTAAGTGGAGGGATAAAGCAGCAGATAAAACAGTACACACCTCCCTGGGGTTTACATTTTGGTGTCCTCTCCAACTAAAACATCTCCCCCAAACTCCTGGCCATTACCTTCAAGCATTCAGAAAGGTATGGAGAACATCTTTGGACACCTCAACCAGCTGTATCAAACCTTTATACTTTGCTATATTTGCTTCAGATATTTTTTCAACTGAATAAAATACACCAGATAAAGACTCTTGTCTATACTTCTTCCCTGTTCTCATTCCTTTCCTCCGAGGTAACCACATTAATAAATTTGGTGTTTTACATCCCTAGGCTTGTTTTTATACTTTTACTACGTGTGTCTGCAACTCTAAACAAGCAGAAGTAATGCTTTGCCCGTTTTCAAAATTTTATATAAATGATACTCTGCATATAGTATTCTTTAACTTTTTTTTCTGGGCTAACACATCTTTGAAATTTATCCACATGAAGCATTTGGCTGTAGTTCATTCATTTTAATAGCTACATAATATTCTATTGAATGAATATACCACAATGTCTCTGTTCTCTTGTTGATGGACATTTATTCCCTGGGTTTTTTCTTTTCTGCTTATGCCCCATTACTCTATATCCTCACCAACTCTTGATAATGTCAGAATTTAAAATTTTTGTCAATCTAATAGGTAGGAAATTGTATCTCATTGTTTTATATTTCCCTGATAACTAGTGAAGTTGAACTTATTTTTAAATGTTTATTGAATGTTCAGATTTCTTCTTAGAATTATCTTTGCATATACATCAACCAATTTATAATGAGGCATTTTGTCTTTCTGTTATTGATTTGTAGGAACTCTTTACATATCCTGGACACTAATCCTCTGTAAAATATGCTTTGCAAGTATCTGTTTTTTTAGTCTGTGACTTCTTATTTTACTTTATCTGTACTGTCTTTTGTGGAGCAGAAGCTTTACTTTTAATCTGGTTAAGCAATGAAATTTTATTGTTTGTGCTTTCGAAAAAATCTTGTTTTAAGAAAATCTTCCTACTTTCAAGTCATACAATTACTCTCCTTTATTTTCTTCTAAAAGTTGTAAAGTTTGTTTTTCACATTTAGGTCTTTAAGCCACATGGATTTTATTTTACTATACAGTGAGATGTAGGAAACCAACTGCATTTTTTTGCAAATGTACATCCTATTTTCCTAGACTATGTGATAACATAGTCCATTCTTTCCCCGCTGGTTTGCAAAGCTACCTCTGTCATTTATCAAGTTTGCTTATATGCATGGGTTGGTTTCTGGGTCCTGTAGCCTAAACCATTGTCCTACTTATCTAGTCTTATACTCACTGTCTTCATTATTGTAGCTTAAATAATTCTCGGTAGAGTCACCACTCCACCTGTTCTTCAGAAAAGTTTTATCTATTCTGGGACCTTTGCAATTCTACACATATTTTAAGGTCAGCATGTCAAGCTCCACTGAGAAACCCTGCTGGGATTCTGATAGGCAGCTGGCATCCCCCAGATTGAGTGTTCAAGAGAGATATCAAGACAGAAGTGAGTGTCCTTTATAGCTTAGCTTTGCTAGTCACATTTCATCATTTCCTCAGTATCCTACTGGTATATGCAAGTCAGCCTGTTCAGTGTGGGAGTGCACCAACTGGAGTGAGAACACCAGGAAGCAGGTATCACCAGGGCCATTTTGGAGCCTGGCTACCACAGATGTTTTGTGTAAATCAGTTTATTCGTAACTGCTGATTTAATTTCAACAGTTATAAATCTGATTTTCTATTTTTCCATTTTTGTTGCATTTTATATATTTTTTAAATTAATTTATTAATTTATTGGCTGCATTGGGTCTTCGTTGCTGTGCGCGGGCTTTCTCTAGTTGCAGAGAGCGGGAGCTATTCTTTGTTGCCGTGTGCGGGCTTCTCATTGTGGTGGCTTCTCTTGCTGTGGAGCAAGGGCTCTAGGTGTGTGGGCTTCAGTAATTGTGGCACAAGGGCTCAGTAGTTGTGGCACACGGGATTCCTTGCTCCGTGGCATGTGGGATCTTCCTGGACCAGAGCTTGAACGCGTGTCCCCTGCACTGGCAGGCGGATTCTTAACCACCGCACCAGCAGGGAAGCCCCCATGCCCTTTTTATTCATCCTTAATATTGTTTATACACGTCTTTTTTTTTTTTTTTTCTTGATCAGTCTCACGTTTTGGTTTTTTTCCCTGCTTTTACTAAGAACGAGCCTCGGGCTTTGCTGCCCTCTCTAGTGTATCATTGTTTTTTGTTTTATTTGTTGTCAGCGTTAGCATTTCCTTCCTCCATTTTCTTTGAGTCCATTTCGTTGTCTTTTTCTTCATGACCTCTCGGGTCGGATACTCACCTCATTAATTTTCACACTCTCTTCTTTTTTGGGATTAAATTTCCCTTAAGGACTGCTTCAGCAGGAGTTCCCATTTTTAAGCTGTGGTATTATTTCTAATGTTAATCTCTATTATTGCTCAGTTCTGTGTTTTCTCATTTTCATCATGATTTTTTTTAACTGAATTGTTTAGAAGTATGCTTTTAATTCCTTTTTCTTTTTTTACACCTCTCTCTTATTGATTTCTGGCTCAGCTGTGGTCAGTATGATCCCAATTCTGTGATCATTTCTCCTGCTGTTCTTTTCTCTCCTACCTCCCATCTTCTGTCAAGGTTTATGACTTTTATGTTCTCTTACCATAATTAACATTTTGGTAGTTGTTGAAAATGAATAAAAAGGAGTAGAAGTCATTGTTTCTTTGGAAATATTGTTTACATAGTGTCAAGTAGTACATTGTAATTATATTTCCTTTCTAGCACTTCCTTCATTTTTCTAGGATTTGTGGAAACTACTCTGGACCTCTACCCAGCTGTCTCCTGGAGCTCCTCTTCACGGCTTCCCTTGGTTGCTTCCACTGTCTCCTAAATCCCATGTACCCCTCTTTCCAGCGTGCTCTCCCATCTTACAACTTCCTGGGAGAAAGGATACAGAGGGTATCCTCTTTTCCAAGTCCTTACCTGAAAATGTCTTTATTCTCCTCTCATACTAGTGGCTAGTTTAGCTGGGAATAGAATTCTAAGTTCAAATTATCTTTTGCATCAAGATTACTGGTGAAAATTCATTGTCATTATTTATAGCTGACTCATTTTTTCTTCTTGGGAGCCTTTAGGATCTTCTCTATGTCTTTCGTGTTCTGCTTTCAATACGATGTGCTATGTATTCCTCTTTACTTTGTTCACATGGCTGGAAATGCCCAGGATCCTCTAGAGACCTGTGTCCTTAAATTTTATGAAATTATCATACACTACTTCCTTGATAATTTTTTTGACTCTCTTTTAATTTTTTCTTTTTAATCTTCTCTTGTATCTTATCTTTTAAATCTCTTCTACTTTTTTGAGAATTCTCAACTCTGTCTTCCAATACTTTAATTAAAATTTTAATATCTACAGTTGTAGTTTTAATTTCTGTAGTGCCTGTTCTTTAATAGACTTATAGACTCGCTCTTATTTTATGGACGCAGTCTCTTGGATTTCTCTTAGAATACTAGAGTTTAAAATTTTGTAGTTTTTAAAGTCCTCCTTTCCTTTCTGAGTTATCTCTATTTTCTCTGCGATTTGTTGTTGTTTGTTGTTTGCTTCCCTTAAATCCTTGGTTGTTGGCTCATATTTTAAAATTGAGGCAATAAAAATCACCAACTCTAAGAGCTTTGTGCACACGGGCAAGTTTCATGTTAGGGTTCTGGTGTAGCAGGCTGAATATCATACTGGGAACCTCTACAAGCCAGAATGTTTGTGGAGGGTTGTTTTCTCTAGTACACTATAATTTTAAAAAATAACTTGTTTGTTTGTTTTCCTTGGGATGGAAGCAAAGACAGCTATTTCATATAGTAGCTTTCAAATAACTCCCTGGTGTTTACTCCCACATCTCACACACACCTATCCTGAATTGTACCTCATATAATCAATTCCAAACCTTTCTGAGGCTCTGTTAAGAAAATGGGATCTCTCTGCTCAGCTGCCTTCAACTGTTCTGTTCCATAAATGTGCTCAAATTTCTAGTTCATTGATAATCCTCTTCCATTCCCTGTGATGTAGTGGGTTTATCATTTCAATTCCTTTGCTACCATCTAAGTGGGGTCCTTGGAGGGAGAGGAGATAACTGGGGACGACCACTTTTCATGTTTAACTGCAAGTCTTTCCGTTTCTATTCTCCAGTTTCCAGTCTCTCTGCCTCCACCCCCACCCCGCCCAGCATGTTGTAATTGGCTTCTCTTTCTGGAACAACTGCAGGTTGGGCTCTGAATCTCTGCTGACATTGGGACTGACTAAGTCTGTTTTGGGAGAAGTCACTCTGGGCTTCCCAGCTTTTAAAAATCACCATTACTACCGGCGCATGCCGAAGGCAGGGAGATTCCAGGACTCACTGCCCAGTAGCTGCACACACCCTCATTAGGCATCTGGAATGTTATGAGATGATTTCATCAACATCATAAAGAGACAAGCATTAATTGAATTCAATGGTTGGTTCCAGAGTACCGGGAGCCTGAGATGCCCATGGGGAAAAAAACAATGAATTGCCTCTGTCCAGTGACACTCTTCCTCCATCCCTTTCCACCTCTCTGTTGATGCTTCCAGGTGCTTCCTGACTTTTATTGCTCCAGCACAGATACTGATATTTTCAAGTCCAATATTTGGGAGGGTTCTGTGTTCCAGATGCTGCTGCATTCAACCAAGCTTTATTAAACATCTAATACATGCCTGGTAACATGAAATCAATTTTCCTAACCCTCACAACTGCCCTGGGAGGTAGGTATTATTATTCCACTTTACTGATACTTGGTCCTAGGGTTAGAGTGGCCGTCACGTGGGGCCATGAGCTGTGTCTGTGAGCTGCTCAGGCTGTGGCCGAGCAACCCCGAGACGGAAGGAGTTCCCGCATTTGATGGAGACAGCTGTGAGGCTGGAACATGCCCTTTAAGGTCCCTTCTCCCTCACACGAACTGTGATTACTCCACCCTGCTCTGGGTTGAACTGGGTGGATATGGGTGTAACCTGCTGCCCAGACTCTGGCCACTGGAGACACTGGCCGTGGCCTTGCTGAGCTGATCTGCACAGAGAGGAAGAGCAATTTGCAGGCATTGTGTCGGTGTGGGTGCCTCATGCCCTGGGGTCAGTCCACATCCTCAAACAGAAAACCGGCTGTCCCAACAGCAGAGTTTTTTGCAGCTTGCTCTTTCCAGGGAGGAGACCTCTCACTGGCCAGCAGGGCCTCCCAGGGGTTTATATTCCCAGATTGCTTTGGAAAAGCTCAATTCTAGGTTCCCACACAGTCCTTAGAGGGCTGGTCCCCGGCCAAAGCGCGTGTGTCTACTTTTCTTCCCTCTTCTCGTGCCCCTTCCTCTGGATACCCTGCCCCCCGCTTCTCGGGATCAGATCCTTACTCTGCTACTGACCAGCTGTGTGACTGTGGGTGAGTTCTTGCCCCTGCCTGGGCCTTATCTGTGCTTCCTACCAAGTGGGCCTCGTTCTGTCTCTTGAGACCCCATGGAACACATCCCTTCCTCTTCCCCACACCAAACCTTGAACTGGTTAAACGCAGTGATCTGCCCCCCAGATCCTCTCCTTCCGGGATGAACACCCTGGCTCAGTAGTTGTGGCTCACGGGCTCTAAAGCGCAGGCTCAATAGTTGTGGCACAGGGGCTTCGTTGCTCCGCGGCATGTGGGATCTTCCTGGGGCAGGGATGGAACCCGTGTCTCCTGCATTGGCAGGCGGATTCTTAACCACTGAGCCACCTAGGAAGCCCTGCTTTTTTTTCAATTAAAAAAAAATATTTTTCTGTTTGGGCACGCCACGAGGCATGCGGGATCTTGGTTCCCCGACCAGGGATCCAACCTGCACCCCCGGCAGTGGGCGTGCAGCGTCCTAACCACTGGACCACCAGGGAAGTCCCCCTTCTTGCTTTCAACTTAGGTTATTTTGTTACATTTTATTTGAGCCACCTCGAATGCTTTCTGGAACCGGGAGGGATGAGAGCAAATACACAAAAGATGAATGGGTCACTGGATAAAAACACAGTTCTCTGAGATGACCCAGAGCCACCAGTCCTGAGGGCCATGATGCCGTCCTAGACACGAGGAAATGCCTCCCAGGAGGGATGGGGTGGGTGACCAGAGCAGGGGAGAGCCCGGGGTCATCCTTGCTCGGCCCCCTCCTCGTCACCTGGGTCTCCATCCATCCTGTTAGCCACTTCCCGCCTTCCTTCTAGGTGCCCAGTGGTCATAAGCACCATCACTGCCTTCCTGTCTTCAGAATCCTCTGCTGTCGGAAGCAAGGCTTAGTTAGTTCCCTTCATTTGCCAGCAGGGAAATGGCCGATGCCAGAGAAGACAGCCCCCCATCAGAAAGTGATGGCTCTGACCATGGAACCCAGGCTCCGTGGTCATTTAGCCTTATTTTCCACTCACAGCAACAACCAGCAGCATCCCTTATGAGGAGCAGCGGCTCTTCCAGCTGTCTCATTTCTTACGCACAGGCTGAGCGGAAGGCAGTCTTCAGGAATCCCATGTTGCTCTTCCGAAGCACAGAAACGAGTAGTCAAAGGTGTGGAGTAACAGAGGGAATCATGGATTCTAATCCCAACTTTGATTGAGACGTCTCTGGGTTTAAGTTTCCTTTTCTAGAAAAGTATAGATTTAAACCAGATGAGATCTCGCCTCCTTTTCGGTCCTCCCCCTCCCCCAACCCCTCCCCCAAAGCACATGGTTTGGGTGGGTAGTGGTGTGAGAACCCTGACCACTTTTAGGTGACAAAGATGGTTCTGGATAGTAACACACATATAAGCAACTGTTTAAGCAAAACAAGAAACCCTCGAGGAGGGTTGGGGGGGGAATGAATTGGGAGATTGGGATACCAAATTGTGCACTCTAAATATATGCAGTTTATTGTAAAACATAAAAAATTAAAAATTAAAAAAAAAAAGAAAAGAAACCCCAATTCCTCCTGATACAGATTTTATTTGGAAAAATTTACTAGACTTATCTTTTCTGGACAAGTCCTTCAAAATGGGAAATGGGGGCCAAAGCCCTCAGAGGAACCTTGCTACGAGGATGTCTTACTTTCTGAACCGCAGGTGGCGTGACCTTCCAAGGTCTGGGATTGAATAAATGGCCTAAAAACACAGGTTGGAGTTTTTGAAAGCAGATGAGGAGGCAGAATTCCAGAGGCCTCAGCTCAGGAAGCCATCGGGCTGCAATCCGAAATGCTCTTCTCAGGTCTCACTGTGGAACTGAGCGGCTGAAGGCTCCAGGTGCAACGAAACCTCTGAGGGCATTGGTCACAACTTATCCAGACCGAGCCCAGCCGACTCCCTTCCTGCAAGAGCCGCTGCCCCCAGTCCCAGCCAGGAGGAGCCTGGGTCACCTATGCGCCTGTGAGGTGAGAGAAGCCGGAAACAGGGTCTCGTTTTCCATTTTTATGTAATAAATAATAATAACAACAATAATAATAAAGCTGGAAGCTGTCGCTTCTGGGCACTGATGTGTCAGTGGGCAGTGCAGTCAGGAGGTCTGATATTAGTCAGGCAAATGCAAATGTAAACTGTGAACAAAACTTGCCCATCTCCCTCCTCCCCATCCCTCCTCCCTCCTTCCTTCCCTCCTTCCTCTCTTCTCCTCTATCAGATGATATGAGGCAAAAAGCTATGATTTTTTTCATAGAATAACAGACTGTCATAAATAGTTAGCTCATGTAATGTCCCTACTGTATGGATGGGAAAACCGGTACCCAAACGGGGATGTGACTCGCTGTGGTCCATGTTCTGGGCTCCTAGCCGTCCATGCCTTTCTTTTCTTCTTCTTTTTTTAATCTTTATTGGAGTATAATTGCTTCACAATATTGTATCAGTTTCTGCTGTACAACAAAGTGAAAGAGCCACATGTATACGTATATCCCCCCATATCCCCTCCCTCTTGAGCCTCCCTCCTAACCTCCCTATCCCACCCCTTTAGGTCTTCACAAAGCATTTAGCCGGTCTCCCTGTGCTCTGCAGTAGCTTCCCACCACCTATTTTACATTTGGTAGTTGTATATATGTCGATGCTACTCTCTCACTACGTCCCAGCTTCCCCTCCCCCCGGTGTCCTCAAGTCCGTTCTCTACGTCTGCAGCTCTATTCCTACTCTGCCACTAGGTGCATCAGTACCATTTTTCTAGAGTTTGTATATATGTGCTAGTATACAGCGTTTGTTTTTCTCTTTCTGGTCCATGCCTTTCTTAAACCTGTTTGGCTGGCTGGCTGCATTTTCTTGCCCCTTTTTCGGTCGTAGGCTGCGAGGAACTTGTAGAGCGGCTGATGAGCAGAGCAGGTTCCTCGAAGTGGGGAGCAGGGGAAGAATGGGGCTCCTTGGATCGAGCCACGTGCCCCTGTGTTTTTGTGCAGCCTTCAATCATGTAGGGCATTCAAAACAGACCTGTTCGTTCATGTAGTGACTAAGGGAAACACAGCAGCTCTTACAGCGCTCATCTCTGACCTTTAATTAGGTGTGGTGACGCCCTGGAAGCTGCTCCAGCCACGAGGACCACGAAGTTGTGAGTTTAATCATTTCAAAGGCCGCTCTGTTTCATTGTGGCATAAAATTCAGAAGTCTCATATTAAAATTGTGCAATTGAATGTAACTCGAGTAAATTGTTTTAGGCAAAAGAGAACTTTCCCCTTCTTCCTCCTGCAACTAGCCCTGTCCCCTTCGCACCCCTATCTGTTAACTGTCTATTTTTTAAAATAAATTTATTTATTTATTTATTTATTTATTTATTTATTTTTAGCTGCGTTGGGTCTTTGTTGCTGTGAGCGGGCTTTCTCTAGTTGCGAAGAGCAGGGGCTACTCATTGCGGTGGCTCCTCTTGTTGTGGAGCACAAGGCTCTAGGCTTGTGGGCTTCAGTAGTTGCAGTACGCAGTCTCAGTAGTTGTGGCTCGCAGGTTTAGTTGCTCCGAGGCATGTGGGATCTTCCTGGACCAAGGTTTGAACCCGTGTCCCCTGCACTGGCAGGCAGATTCTTTTTTTCTTTAAGCTCTTTATTGGAATATAATTGGTTTGCACTGTTGTGCCAGTTTTTGCTGTACAGCAAAGTGAATCAGCTGTGTTTGTACATATATCCCCATATCCCCTCCCTCCCGAGACTCCCTCCCACCCTCCCTATCTCAGCCCTCTAAGTCATCACGCATCATTGAGTTGATCTCCCTGTGTTCTACAGCAACTTCCCACTAGCTAGCTGTTTTACAGTTGGTAGTGTGTATATGTCAGTGCTACTCTCTCACTTCGTCCCAGCTTCCCCTTCACACCCCCCCTGCCCCCGCTTCTCCGCCCGCCTCCTCCGTGTCCTCAAGTCCGTTCTCTACATCTGGCAGGCGGATTCTTAACCACTGTGCCACCAGGGAAGTCCTGTCTATTTTCAAACTCCCTGAATCCCTTTGAGGGAAATGGAATGTTTGGGCTCTTTGAAAAGCAGTGTTTAAAAAGACATTTGGCAAGCTTACCATAGTCAGTCTGTAGGTTCAGAGACAGCTACTGGTTAGGCTCAGACTCTCCTACCTGCGTGACTTGAGGCTGCTGGGATAAGAAAGCAGACTCTGAGGCCTTTTGGTCCACGTGGGCTGGTTTCTTGATAAAGTAAATGAAACCGTAACAACCACCACCCTTCCTGGTTTGCAGTCAGCTGTGGAAAAGGGTCCAAATCTCTCAGCCTGGCATACAAGGGCTTTATAATACAGTTACCTATAAAAGCTCAGCCCTCAAACAAGCACCCTTTCTTGCCTTTGGGCCTCTGCTCACCCTGTGGCCCTTGTCTGGAATGCCCACCCACCCCCTGCAAACCCTTTCAGAATCCCATTCATCCTCCGAAGCCCTACATCCACCCTGCTGTACTTTCCTTGATCTACCCCGGCTGGAGAACCTTCCCCTCCTCTGTCCTTTCCGGGCACAACACTTGCATGAGGTCAGGACCTGTTTTAGTTTGGGATGCTCTATGTTAGTTGTTTATGTGTCTCAGGTCCCTGAGACTGAGCTCTGAGGATGAGGGCTGCAGGTCATTCCAGGTGGTCTCTTCAGACATTTGACCCTAGCAGGGTGCCTACCTGGAGCCCAGCTGATGGCCACAAAGGTTTGCTGGGACGTTTGTTCACCTGGACTGTGAGCCTAGCCCATCCCTGTGATCCTACCTGCAGGACTCACTTAGGAAAAGAGCATTTCACTCAGGGGCTGGTCCTGGGCAGTGGAGGCCCCTCCTGAGAAACGCTGAGCCCTCGCTCACAGGGGTTGGCATGGAGGATGGAGTATTTAAAATATGGGGAATTTAAGGAGTGTTTTCTTCATTATAAAAACCATCAAATCAATTACGGAAAATGTGGAAAACATACAAACGACAAAATTATAGGGGAGGGAAAGATGGCTGATATTCCCATCACCCAGAGGCAGGCCAGTCTTCCTCCACGGCTCAGATGTGTCTGCTGGGCGAGGGGAGCTAAGTTCAGACCAGAGCAGACGGGTGGGTTCTGCGACCTGTCCGTGTCTGGGTGAGCCAGGAACTAGCTCACTTAGACTGGGCTTCTGTAATTTTTCTTTTTTTTTTAGATCCCAGATCTTTTTTTAAAATTAATTAATTAATTAATTTTATTGGCTGTGTTGGGTCGTTTTTGCTGTGCATGGGCTTTCTTTTTAGTTGCAGTGTGTGGGGGCTACTCTTCATTGTGGTGCGCGGGCTCCTCATTGCCATGGCTTCTCTTGTTGCGGAGCATGGGCTCTAGGCGTGTGGGCTTCAGTAGTTGCAGCACATGGGCTCAATAGTTGTGGCTCACGGGCTTCGTTGCTCCTCGGCATGTGGGATCTTCCTGGAGCAAGGATCAAACCCACATCCCCTGCATTGGCAGGCAGATTCTCAACCACTGCACCACCTAGGAAGTCCTGTGTTTATTTTTCATAATGTTTTCAGCAAGTCGAACTTTTAATTTCGTAGGAAAACATTTCACCGGTTAAAGTGTGATCTTCAACTCTGTCCAGCATAATTTGATATGAGGATTGCTTTTTGTGTGCGGTAAAATACACACAACATAAAATTTACCATTTTAACCATTCTTAAGGGTGCAAGTCAGTGGCATTAAGCCTATTCATACGCAACCATCATCACCATCTGTTCCTATAACTTTTTAATTATCCCAAACTGAACCTCTGTACCCATCAGGCACTGGCTCCTCATTCCTCCCTGGCTAAGCCCCCCGCAACCAGCATTCTATTTTCTGTCTTTATGACCATGAGTACCTCAGGTACTTCACATAATCTGTACATACAGGATCTGTCCTTTTGGACCTTTGGGTTGCTTCTCTCTTTCGGCTATTGTGAAAAATGCTGCTGTTAACAGGGGTGTGCGCTTAACTATTTGATCCCTGCTTTCAAGTCGTTTGGAGACACACACACACACCTAGAAGTGAAATGGTTGGGTCATATGGTGATGCTATGTTTAATTTTTTAAATTTTTGTTTTATATTGGAGTATAACTGATCTACCACGTTGTGTAGCTTTCGGGTGTACAGCAAAGTGGCTCAGTTATTCATATACACACATGTATTCTTTTTCAGATTCTTCCCCGTATGAGTTACTACAGAGAACTGAGTAGAGCTCCTGGGCTGGGTGTAATTTTTGAGGAGCCACCACAGTGTTCTCCACGACAGCTGCACCATTTTTACGTTTCCACTAGCAACGCACCAGGGTTCCGATTTCTCCACATCCTCTCCAACATTTACTAGGTTCTATTTTGGGGACAGCGGCCATCCTAATGGGTGTGAAGTAATGTTTTATTATGGTTTTGGTCTGCAATTCTCTGATGACTAGTGATGTTGAGCATCTCTTCATGTGCTTGTTGGCCTTTTGTGTATCTTCCTGGAGAAATGTCTACTCAAGTCCTTTGCCTGGGTTTTAATTGGGTTGTTTGTTTGAAGACTGCTTTTTCACGTGTGAAATCCTCTCTCCTCCACCCACTGCTCCCAGGCTTGACAATCTCTGACCAAACAGCCTCCTGGGGACACTCATGACTCTAAACACAGCATCATCACCATCAGGAACAGAACGCCCGGATGAAGAACCATCTCATGACTCCTGCCTTTGGAGAAACATCACTAATAACTGGGTATGGATGGGGATGAGTCTGGGAGCTGTCACTGGAGATTTTAAAAAGATGACTTTCAGAACCCTCCTACACTGTTGGTGGGACTGGAAATTGGTACAGCCACTAGGGAGAACAGCATGGAGTTTTCTTAAAAAACTAAAAATAGAGTTACCATATGATCCAGCAATCTCACTCCTGGGCATATATTTGGACAAAACTCTAATTTTAAAAGATACATGCACCTCTGTGTTCATTGCAGCACTGTTTACAATAGCCAAGACACGGAAGCAACCTAAATGTCCATCAAAAAAGGAATGGATAAAGAAGATGTGGTAAATACATACAATAGAATATTAGCCATAAAAAAGAACGAAATAATGGCCATTTGCAGCAAACATGGGTGGACCTAGAGATTATCATACTAAGTGAAGTAAGTCAGACAGAGAAAGACAAATGTCCTATGATATCACTTATATGTGGAATCTAAAAAGTGATACAAACAATCTTATTTACTAAACCGAAACAGACTCACAGACTTAGAAAACAAACTTGCAGTTACCAAAGGGGAAAGGGTGGGGAGGGATAAATTAGGAGTTTGGGGTTAACAGATACACACTACTATCTACAAAATAGATAAACAGCAAGGAGCTACTGTACAGCACAGGGAACTATATTCAATATCTTGTAAAAAACTCTGGTGGAAAAGAAAAAAAGAAGGTGACTTTCTGCTTGTGTGTCCTACTAATACTTTTCTGCATATTTTAAGTGTTGCATTCTTCCCTCATGAGGCTGGTCTGCAATACTTTAAATGGACAAAATCCTGCCACTTTGGGACAAGTGGGAAGGGTATAAAGTCATTTTCTCTAAGACTGCCCTTTTCCTGAGAAGTAAAAAGCAGCCATCCTATAGGAAGGGAAAGGTGGGGAGGAGAGCAAGGCCCTCCCACCTACTGAGCATCTACTGCAGTCAGGACTGAGCCGGGCATCCCACACGTGACTCTTCCGCTCATCCTTTCATCAGGCAGGTTGCCACCTGAGTTCACGCACGGAGACAAGGAGGCTTGGAGAGGTGGCTCACTTACCAAGGACACAGCCAAAGACAGACAGACGTGGCAAGCTCCCCAGAAGCCTGAGCCCTTTCTGTGCCAGCAAGCACTTCTGCTCCTGGTGCTGGGACCACACCTTACGTTGGTGTCCGGAACCTGTTTCAAGAAGAAAAAAATCATTTGCTCCATCTCTCTCTTCACAGTCCCTCCCTCTGCGCTGGACATTTCCACCGGCATGTTTCACCCTCGGTCACCCCAAAAGCCCCGTGTCCCCTCCAGGGTCAGCCTTCCCTCCCATCCTGCGCTCCGGGCCCCCGCCTCCTGCACGAGCTCCTTCTACAGCCTCCACACACGGCCGCGCCTACGGTTCCTCCCTCAGCCGCCACGGTCTCTCAAACGCTGCTGCACCCCCCCCCAGTTCCCTCCTGCTGCTCCTAGCACCTTCCTCATGGTCTTTCCGGTTCCCTGAGTTGGCTCCTCTGCCTTCGCCCGCCTCAGGAATATCGGGGAGCCCCAGGCTGCCTTTCTGAACTTTTTTTTTCTTACCTCACGCTGCACTCAGACTTCTGAGAATCTGACAAAAGTCATGAGCTGACTCCCTAGAAAAGCGCCCATGTGCAACGCGTGCTCTGACATGCGGTCTCAGGGAGTCACAGGCTGCCTCTCCCTCTCATCGTTTAGGTGCAGCACCTGCGTTAGTGGGGGAGGTTCTTGGACCCCAGATTAACACCTTTTCTGGGCGAAGTCCTCATCTATGGCTACTTAGACCTCCACCCTACCCAGACTCTTTCCCAGGCTCAGACCCTGATTTCGGACTCCACCGGACAGTCTACATTGTGGTCCCATGGGGCTCAAATGCAGCCTGTGCAAGTGCGTCTGCCACCTTGCCCCCCACGCCTTCTGCTGTGTTTTCTCCCCCTTTAACTGTGTGCACCGTGCTGAAAACCTGGTTGCTTTCCTTCATGGTTTTTTTCTCTTTCATCCCCTGTGGCATGGACTGCCAAGAGCCCCCCAAAGACTGTTCACACCTACTTTCATAGTTATGAGTTTTACTTTTGTACATGGCGCTCAGCTCAAGACGACATTTCCCTTGCAGGTAGGGGCAGCGATACAACCAAGTTCTGACCGGTAGAATGTGAACAGAAGTGATATGTATAGCGCCTAGGTCATGCCTTGAAAGAGAAGGACTGACCCCTTCGCTTCCTCTTTTCCTTTGGCTGGAATATGAATGTGAAGGCAGGAGCTGGAGCAGCCATTTTGGACATGAGAGGGCAACCATGGATTGAGCAATTAGATAGATGAGACCTCAGTCCCTGATACACCACCATTCCAGCTCTAGGCGGAAAATAAACATTCATCTAATTTAACCTCTTGCTTTTGGGGGCTCACTTTGTTGTGACCTCACCCATAGAGTAACAGCCACCCTGTGTTACCCCACTTACCACCATAACCAATGCATCACCATGGTTTACCAGTTTTACTCCTTACATAACTTTTGATTCAGTCTCTTCTCTCAGTCCTCACGGTCTTGTCTTTGCCCAGGCTCTCATCATCTCCCATCTGAGCTACTGCTATAATTTTTTCTATCAGGTCTCCATCCCCCCCCCACCTCCAAGCAATCCATCCTCTGTCCTGCTGCCAGAACTACCCATCCTCTACACCAGTGTGTCTCAACCTCAGCGCTCTTGACATCTCAGCCCAGGTTATTCTTTATCGTGGGGGCGCTGTCCTGTGCATGGGAAGATATTTAGCAGCATCTCTGGCCTGTACTCAGTTAATGCCACTTGCATTCTCCAAGTTGTGACCACCAAAAATGTCTTCATTCATTGCCAAATGTCCCCTGAGAGGGTGGCAAAATCACTCCTGGTTGGAAACCACTGCCCTACCGCAACCTGAGCACATCTCTCCTTGGCTAACCCCTTCTGTGACCTTCCTTGGCCTGCAGAGTGAGTCAGTTGGTGGACCCTTCGTACAGTGCATCCTGCATCCCCCGGACGGTGTATCTGCAGAGCCCCTGCGCACACCCTGCCCTCTGGTTACTTGGAACGACTTGCCACGTGCTGGATGTGCCCCGGACCTTGGTGCCTTTGAGCTTTTGCAATTGCTATTTGTTCTTCCCCGAGTGCCCAAATGTCCACTCATTC
The DNA here is from genome assembly GCF_030028045.1 of Hippopotamus amphibius kiboko. Classification (NCBI taxonomy): domain Eukaryota; kingdom Metazoa; phylum Chordata; class Mammalia; order Artiodactyla; family Hippopotamidae; genus Hippopotamus; species Hippopotamus amphibius. The sequence goes on along the minus strand of NC_080191.1, from coordinate 168,241,145 downwards.
TACCAGGCTTAGACCAAGGGCCACCTCCTTGGGAAGCCTTCCTCCCACGGCTCAGGCAGGCTGGGCGGCTCCCTTGTGTGGCTGCATCTCACACATGCCTCACGCTTGCATCTGGCTGTTCACGTGTTTGTGTCCTCTTCAGACAAATTCACTTCTGCACACGGGCCCCTGGCCAGGCCTGCCCTTTACTGAACGCTCAGTTTGCTGAGCCGGGCGCCAAGCTGAGAAACCAGGATTGTGGGGGGAAGGGACTGTATGATGTGTCCAAAGGTTCAGGAGAGGAAGGGGCTTTGGAATGGGGTGAGCCTGCTCATGGATCCCAAACGTCTGAGGGGCTGGCCCACGGGTGAGGGCAGGGACGATGGGGTCTGAAGCGGGGAAAAGAACCATTGGTAGAGGGTCCAGGGGGCCAGGTTTTAAAGTAATAAAAAGAAACATTAAACAAATAGAATTTTGTTTTTTTGTCTTAAAACAGTTGTCCTAATGATCAATTAGATGAAATTCAGGAATGTGTGTTTATTTATTTATTTATTAAAATTTTTTTAAAAATTGAAGTATAGTTGATTTACAATATCGTGTAAGTTTCAGGTATACAACACAGTGATTCAGTTATATATATATATATTCTTTTTCAGATTCTTTTCCCTTGTAGGTTATTATAAAATATTGAGAATAGTTCCTTGTGCTATATAGGAGGGCCTTGTTGGTTATCTATTTTACACATAGTAGTGTCTATATATTAATCCCAGCCTCCTAATTTATTCCTCCCCCAAACCGCTTCCCCTTTGGTAGCCATAAGTTTGTTTTCTGTGTTCCTGAGTCTCTGTTTTGGAAATAAGTTCATTTGTGTCTTTTTTAAAAAATGAAACATAAAACAACAGACAGGTATAAAAAATCCTCATTCATCACTGCTCTCTACCCCTACTACTGTAGCAGTTTTGTGTGTATCCTTCTAGATCTTTTTCTGTGCATTTATGTAATAGATATAGACAAAGATATACGTGTGTGTACGTATAACACACACACACACACACACACAGATATATAGCTGGCTGAAATTTTCTCTCACCTGCACTATTCTCTCCTGTTCCTCCTTATCTGGGTCGGGAAAGGTTTTTCACAAAACGGAGTAAATGGACAGAGACTTAGGTGGCAGCCACATCCCTGTCCTGTTATGAGAGGCTGTCCATGTGAGCAAAAGGGATGCCTGTTTGTCTTTGAGATTCACTGCTCTGAGGAACAACCTAAAATTCCTCCTTCAGAGAACAGCTGGGGCCGTGGGGATGAGCTGGGAACCACAGCCACACATCCGGAGCTCAGGGACCATGGCCCTCTCTGCCTCCAAGACAGCTGGGCCACTGGAAAGGGAGCCACAGGTGAGGGCAGAACGGGGCCACATGGGGAAGGAGAGAAGTGTGGGGGGACAGGCAGAGACAAGACCCCCGGATGCCCGTGCCGGTGGGCTCCGTGGGACTGAAGAGCCGTGCGATGGGGAAACTGAAGTTTTGTGCCATCTGCCTTTCTTGTGTGATCATGATTGACAAATAGAAAGAGTGTTTTCATAAAAACCAATAAGTGTGATCATATTATGTATACTAGTCTGCTTAAAACATCATATATATTTTTCTTCCTCAGCAAATAGAGGTGAAGCCCCTCTTTTAAGTTAGCTACTTGGTGTGCATTTTCCTGATGCATGGACTCATGTCTTATGGACGGACATCTGCATTGTGTACAATGACCTGTTATTGCCAACAACACTTGAACATATAACTTCGTGTCCACACGATCCTGTCTGCGAATGTGACACTGATGCTGGTTTACATGTTTTGAATTTTGATATCTAATGCTCCACCAGTTTATATTCCCATCAATCGTGCGTGAGACCACCAGCATACTTGCCAAGCCTGGGTGTCTCCATCTTTTTTATTCTGCCGATCTACCAGGGGACGTCATTGTGCAATACTGACAGCCCCATCCTAGAAGTAGACCAACTGGGTCCTAACTTCACCTCTTGAGGGTGAAGTGGGGGGGCTTCCTGTGGGGAGGCTGGATCACATGGCCTCCAACTCCCTGGATTCTGTGCTTATTCACGAAACTAGAGAAACATATGTGGGTGGGAGTGCAGAGTTCTCTGAACCCCAAGGCAACCTGGTCCTTCTGGTTCTCCCAGAGGGGCTGGAAAATGAGCCCTGAGGTTTACAGGGCCTGCGGGTAGTGAATCAGGCTTTTACTGTCACCAATAACAGATCTTACTTTTGGGGAATGAATGGGATCATTTTGCTTTCTTTGTAGCAGAGAGTATGATTTCCCATGAAAGAGAGGGACTCAGTGCGCAGAAGCTCAGAGGTCCTTTAGCTGGATTCCAACAGACACTCTTGTTTTTTTAGTTTTTTAATTGAGTTATAGTTGATTTACAATATTGTGTTTCTTTCAACTGTATAGCAAAGTGATTTTATATATATATATTCTTTCTTTTTCAATTCTTTTCCATTATTGGTTACTACAAGATATTGAATTTAGTTCCCCATGCTATGCAACAAATCTTTGTTGTTTATTTGAGATATGGTAACGTGTAATTGTTGCCCACTGAATCTGGGAATCTTCTTGCACAGCCTGGTCACTGTACTGAAACCTGCGTCTTTTCATGAACACCAAAGAAAACGATAGACGTGCTTTGAAAACTGCTTTCCCTGCAAACGCCCAAGGGTCCTGCATGAAACCTGGAAACCCTGCCGTCCTGCATCTCCTGCAGTGTGGCTCTGACTGCGCCTCCGTCCGCTTCCAAAACCTTTGATGGCTCCGTACTGCCTGCAGAGGGACGTCCCCCCCCTCAGGGAGGCATCCCAGCCCTCCCGGCTCGGGTCCATCCACACCCTGGGCTCTAGCCACACCCAGCGTTTGGTTGCGAGCTCTCTCTCCTTCTTGCTCTGATTCCGTGATTTTCCTTAACTGCCCCCCACATTTCCAGATCCTGTTCATCTTTTTTTTTTATTTTTAAAATGTATTTATATATTTATCTTGGCTGTGCTGCGTGGCTTGTAGGATCTTATTTCCCCAACCAGGGATTGAACCTGGACCACCGCAGTGAAAGTGCAGAGTCCTAACCGCTGGACCGCCAGGGAATTCCCTGTGCCCATCTTCTAAGAGCACTTTTTACATGACACTCAAGCCCTATCCCTTCAAATACACCCACAGGTATCAACCTTACCCCAAGGAAGCTTCTGTCAGTGACTTCACTCCCCTCGTCCCCTCCCAATCCTTTCTCTGCACCAATCCCAACACAGCCACACTTCTATCTACAGCATTATGTGTGCCCGAACACATAATGGGGTGGAAATCGCATACAATCCACAGTCTGGGGTTTGAATCCTAGTTTTGCCACTTAGTGTATGACCTTGGGGAAATTAATTAACTGCCCAGGGCCTCAGCTTTTCTATCTGTAAAGTGGGGGCAATTACTGCCCCTCGCAAGATTATTTGGTAATCAGTGGTTCTCAGGCATGCGTGCGTGTGTGTGTGTGTGTGTGTGTGTGTGTGTGTGTTGACTCCCCAGGGGACACTTGGCCCTGTGGAGAGAAAAGTTTGGCTGTCACAACTTTGGAGAAATACTACTGCTAGCGAGTGGGTAGAGGCCAGGGATGCTCTAAGTATTCTACGATACACAGGACAGCTCCCCACAACAAAGAATCCTCTGGCCCCCAATGTCAATAGTGGCGAGGTGGAGAAACCCGGTGTAGATGAAGTAATGTACTAAGGTGCCTGTGGGCTTTCTGGTTCACAGCAGGTGCTTCATGAATGGCCGTCCTTCCTTCCTCCCTGCTGACTGTCAGCTCTTTCTGGGCAGGAAAGGTATCTGATTTCTCCCTGTGTCGTCCAGAGCTCCCAGCACAGGGCCTAGCACAGGGAGGCTGAATGTCAGGATTGGGAAGGAAGGAAAGAAGGTGAAGAGGGAATGTTCTTACGTTTGCAGGTTCTATGGAAAGGAAGTTGAAGACCGGAATTTGCGGATGTGGAGGCTCCAGGGACGGAAGGGAGCTCCCCACGTGGACTGTTATTTGGAAGGAAGGTTGGTGGCTGAAGAGATGGGCCGGCAGCTGTGTGGAGACCCCCTCCAGATACTGCCTGCCCCTCTTGGGCCCAGCACCCCTTAATGGACAGGGCACTTTTTGTTTCTGGCTCTGAATCACGGGGCCACGGTGAGGAGGAATGTGGCATGATTCAGGCTGAAGGGCTTGACCACGGCAAGCCACCCAAATGACTATTTCAGTAATAACACTGCACGCTTTTATGTTTTCCTTTCGTCACAGCTCTCAAAGCACAGTGCAAACATTAATTACGGCTCTCGGCATTCCACGAGGCACTGTGTGTAAATACCACTCTCCGCCCCTGGCTGAGAGGGTAAACTGAGCCAGGGGAGGGCAGGTGGCTTAGTCCAGCGTGGCTCCTACCTTGGAGAAGCTGGGCTTTAAGAGCCTCCCCGCCCCTCCAACTATGACTTCTCTTCCCCCTTCCCAGGACCTCTTGGTGATGCCCAGAGTAGAAATGGTTTCTTATCTCCCCCTGGGGCAGCGAGACGACAGCTCCAGTGCAGAGGTGCAGGGCACAGGGAGCCCTTCATTCTGACCTATCCCTTGGGAGGGGCAGAGAGCGGGCAGAGGATGATGTGGGAAGGGAATTGAAACATTGTTTTCAGCGACTTCCCTGGTGGTCCAGTGGTTAAGACACGCCGCACTTCCACTGCAAGGGGCGCAGGTTTGATCCCTGGTTGGGAAACTAAGATCCCACATGCCCTGTGGTGTGGCAAAAAAAATAAATAAATACAAATAAAAGAAGCATTATTTATAAGAGGGACACGGTGGGGGTACCTTTATCTTTCCTCAGAATTTTTCCAAAATCTTAACAGGTGAATTGGGGTAAGCACATAAGAGGGTTCCTTGTATGATTCCTGCAAATGTTCTGTAAACTGGAAATTACTTCCGAATAGGAAGTTTCAAAGGAAAAGTAAGGAATGCCTTTTCTAGAGCCAAGGCCCTTTTCTAGAACCGCAGCGGCCAATGCGGGGAGAGTCCAAAAGAAACACTGGAGGAAAAGAGATGAGGAAAATGTGTTTAAAAACAAATCCCCCCAAACCGGCAGAAGGAAACCCCCTCCGCGGAGCGCGCAGCCTTGCCTCCCCGGGGGACTCCGCACCTCTGTCCTCGCACGTTGGGGCGCAGCAGGGGCGCGCGGGCCCCTCCCCTGGCGGTGACTCACGCCGGGCATCCTTTAAATACGGGGAGCGCCCGGCCAGCTGCACTCATGCTGCAGCCGTGAGCCGTCCCTCGTCCTCCTCTCTGGCTCCCTCTGGTCCACGGCGGGCGGTCGGGCTGCTCGGTAAGTCGGTGCGCCGGCCTCCTGCCTCCTGCCTCCTCCCTCCCTCCCTCCCACGGGCCTGGAAAGACCCGGCTACCACCGCCTCCTTTTCTGCGGACCCCGCTTCCCCGGGAAGCGGGTCCAGAAGGGGCAGGGCCTGGGGATGCTCTCAAGGAGGCGCCGGTGGAGCCTGCACCGAACTCAGCCACAGCCCCTCACCGTGGGTCCCTGACGAGCCTCTGGCTCCTTTCCTCCTAATGCGTCCCTGATGTGGACCTGGGGTGCTGAGAAGATGTTTTAGATCGGCAAGGTGCATTGAGAGTTGACTAAATTATCACACCGTTTAGCGGCTGGGCTTACCTCTCTCAGGATAGTAGTTCCATTGGGAGGAGAGTTTCTCTTTCTGAGTTTCAGGTATTCACACCCCCGTCCTCTTCCCCAGCACGTACAGTGGTGGCCACCAGCGGCCTGTCCTGCATTTGGGTCTGTCCAGGACCCACGGGGGTATCTCCAGTGACAGAGCTGCCCTCTTTTCATAGACTTTCATAGTTGCTACAAGAGCGGCTTCAGCAGATGTGCTGGTGACTGATTGGGACTTCCAGCCTGGAATTCAGCTGTGGACTCAGGGTTGCTCCGGACGCTAAGTTTGTGTGTGGCTCAGGCCACCCCATTCTGGCTGCTCTCCCCTCTTGCCTTGGCCGCTCATGGCTGTGGGCAGGGAGAGTCTAGGCTGCAGATGGATTTGTGATGAGGGTGGTTTGCATTTAAAATTGTGACTGTTGCACCTTTACTTCGCTGCCCAAACATAGAGGCAGGAGCAGGGCCAAGGAGCCACCTGTGGAAAGCCAGAGCTTTTCTAGAGCGTCCCACCCGTGCCAAGTGTGAGGGAGCCAGCCTACCTCCAGGGCAGGCTGTGACTTTCTCCTGGATGACACATCACTCGGACTGAAGGTGCTAGGAGCCCGTCTGTCATGCGCTGGCTTCTCCTTCAGGATGATATCACCATATCCCCCAGTGCTGGTGCCACTGGCTCTGTAACTTAGACATTCCCAAACGGCTGTCACTTCTTATACTCTGCATCGATGGAACATCTGGGGTGCATTCAGGGCCAGACAGTCCTATTTGCCTGCGGTTTTGAGTCAGCTGGGCAGGCTCCGCAGGAATGAGACAAGAATGTGAGGGAGGTCGGGGCTGGGGGGAGGGTTCTGAGCAGACCCTGCAGAAAGTCAGGACACGGAAGACTCTCCCAGGGCTGGAGACACTACCTGGGCTTGCTCAGTAAATGGAGGGGTGGTGGGGTGCGGGTAGAAGTAGATCCAGATGCGGAGAAATAAGCAGAGCTGGGAGAGAAGCTGTTCCAGCTCGGTCCTGCCAGCAAACCCTCCTGGGGCTGTGATTACACACAGCAGTTTGCTTCCCTAAAACCTGACCGCGAAAGATTGACTGCAGCTTCTGGTTTCACTGCCTCCCTGGGCTTTGGGGACACAGGATTTAGAAACGTCTTTCAAGACGCTTTGATGAGGGGCTGATCCATTTTATCTAAGCTGGGCCCCCTGTGTCACCCTGAGAAGAGGCTGTCGCCCATGGCTTTTAAAATAGACGTCCCACATGGGAGCGTGACCCTGCTCTGCTGGCACATTTGTCAGTATCCCCCACTGCTTCTGCCAAGCTAATTACAGCCTTGCTTTGGCTTCTGCTGGAAGCCCTACCTCTCCTAACCCTGGGTCTGCAAAGGACTTGCTTTTTCTTACCCATTCTCCTTTTTAAACAAATGAACTGTATTTTGACTTTGATGGGCCATGGGAGATGGGGTCAGTGACTGAGCCAGGTGGGGGATGAGGGCGCGGCTACGCTCTCCTTGGGGCTCCAGGATGTGTTGGGGGTAAAGCCCTGAGCGGGGCTGTGTGTTGAGATGACGGGATCCACCGCTTCCGGTTGAACGACCTCTTCTGTTCCTTCCCTCCACTCCTCCAGCCACTCAGCTGAGACTGAGCAAACATGAGCGTCAGGACGGCCTTAGGAAGAACATCCCTCAAACCGTGCAGCCTGGGACTCAGGAGAGGCACTTGACCTTGACTGATCACGCTGTGCAGCTGGAGGGTGGATTGCAGATGAGCCCGAGATCACCTTAGGATGGAGGGAGAGAAGCGCCCGCTTCCCCGCGTCCAGGCACTGCCAGACAAGTGGTTGATGAGGTCCTAAAGCCTCATGATAAGGTTCAGGGGGTCACCAAGCTCTGTGGTTAGGCAGAGCCCTGGTCTGGGTGTCTGGAATCTTCCACTGACTGTGTGACCTCGGGCAAGGCCCCTCCTCCCTCTGGGCCCCTTAATTTTCCCATTTACAAAATGACCAGCTGGTTTGACCGGCTGGGCTCAAAAGGCCCTGGCATCTCTGATGCCCTGGGCCCTAAGTGCTGCTTCTGGAAGCAGCCTCTGCCGCTGAGTTCAACTTAGCACAGAGCCCAGATTTCTGTCACGGCTGGAGAAAGGGTCACTGAAGGAAATATCAACAGAGGGGCTGGACAAGGTCTGTGGCCTGACCTTCGGCCTCCCTCATCCAGGGTTCAATTTCTGTCGTGGCGGCAAATGACACGGGCCAGCAGCGTGGGGTCCCAGCTGGGCTAGGCCTCAGGTGGCACTTGGGAACGTGGCTGCGGACCCCTGCATCAGAAGCACTTGCGGACTTTGTTCAACGTGCAGGGTTCTGGCACCCCACCCCTACCTCAGACCTGGGGATCAGGGTCTCGTGGGTGGAGCCTCCGGAGATTCTGATTTTACTCAACAGCCGGATGAACAATCATTGTAAGTAACATCTGGCGGGCGCTCATCTTGGGCCAAGAACAAGCCTAAGTGCTTTACAAGCATTAACTCGTGTACTCCTCACCACGGCAGCGCTCTGAGTGTGGTTCTGTTAAGCAAGCTTCCCAGGCACTGATCTGGGGACACGGTGGTTACCCCCTTCCAGTGAGGTGGGGAGGTCAGGATGCACTGAGCCGCTCAGACAGTGGCTTCAGACGCGCTGGACAGTGTGCAGAGGAGCAGCCTGACTGAGGTTGATGCCGGCCGTGCGCCGGGGAGGCAACCCAGCTCCGAGCCTGACACCTCCCTCGGTGGGTGGGGCAACATCTCCCTGCAGGTGAGGCCATGTTTTGGGACACCTCTGAGACAGGAGGGCACCGACCAGGGAGGGAGATCTCCTGCCTGGGGCTCAGTTTCCCCAGGTGCACTGGCCTCCCTAAGGCCCCCTCAGCTCCCTGATTCATGAAACAGCGATTGGCCATGTGAAGATGCACCAGTTGACAAGTGGGATGGCCTTGCCTGGAAAACTTCTGAAGCAAGGTGGGCCTGAACAGATCCCCAAGCCTTGGCATGAAGGTGGCACTGCTGGTGGTTCCGTGTGACCTATAGAGGATGGCGAGAATGGCAGGGCTCCAGGCCAAATCTCCTTGCTGTCTCTGATAAGGTATTAGAACTGCCAAGGACCTCTGGGAGTCTTTACAGGGAGGGAAACTTTCCTAAACTCACACTCCAACTTAGAGTTAAGACAGAGTAGCACATCCATCTGCAAGCCTCTTTCCAGAGGCTGTGCTCTGTGGCATTGAAATAAGAAGGCGTCTCCTCCCAGGGAACCTCGTGTTTAGGGAATGGGAATGATGGTATTAAACCCAAAAGTCCCAACCCACCAACCAACAAAGCTCAGGGCTCGGAGGCTAATTATGTGTTTGCCCGTGAGTCATGTAGGCAGTTCTTGCTAAAGAGACCCGGAGCCAGAGCGCCTGGTCTGAGCACTTCCACTCCTGGGGAGGGACCGCGTCAGAGTGCCCAGGTGAGCTGTCTGTCTGTCCTTCTGTGTGTCTGCCGGGGACAGTGAATTCCCTGAGCCAGCGACAAATGCCAGGCTGTGCCCCCTCCCAGGACAGGGGCTGGACCAAGTCCCTGCAGTGACAGAGGATGCGTTCGGCTGCCTGGAGGAGGAGGGTGTAACTAGGGACGCTTTATGAGTCTTTAACTGGCATTTGTCACAGCTGCCAAGCGGCGCAGAACAGCGTGGGCTATTAGGCTGCTGTATGCTGGCTCCTGAGGGCCTCCGGCTGCCGCAGGCACCGGCCACACTTGCTGGAAATCCAGAGGCCCGGCTGGCTGTCCACCCTGCTCCTGCGGCCCCTCCCTCCCCTGGGCTCTGCAGCTGGGTTTGGGGTGGGCTCCCTGGAGGCCCTTTGGAGCAGTCAGTGCCAGCTGCGGCAGTAACAAGTGCTGCAAAGTAGGAAATCACGGCATGTGGTGCTGGGGTGGGCGCTGCCGCCGAGGATCTAGAAGAGGAAAATCTGCAAATTCTTGCAATACTTGTCCAGCTGAGTGTGGTTCGTTTTATACAGCAGTGGCTCTGTTCCCATTAGGGAATTATCTTTTCCCTCCTCCTCCCAAGCCATGAGGCACCTCCCCTGGTCCTGGGCCCTTCCCGGGGCTGGCTTGATGTCCCCTCCCCAGCTGGGGAGTGAAAACTCAGAGAGGTCTGAGATGGGTCTTCCTCGGCCCACACCTTCATTTATAGAAGGGGAAACTCGACAGAGACTACCCAGGACTTGCCAGGTTTGCGGCACTTTAGTCTGTAATACTCGGGTTACAACATCATTTGGAAGTATTCTGGGCATAGGAGTACACACTGAAGTTAAGTACCAGAAAGCTCATCACCAAGAGCGATGCTTCACCTTTCGTAAGTCAGTCTGGGGGTAGATCTCTCTCGTGGGGATGGGCAAACATCCACAACTGTCTGTGCAGACCCCCTGGGGGCACAAGCACAATTATCCTGGCAGATGGACCTCACATCCTTGCTCTGGGACTCAGCCTTAGAGTCCTAAAGTCTTGGGGATGGACAGGGCGCCCGCTGTTGTCTAGTGAGGTATCCTACCAGGTGTAGGAATCTTCCCTCCAGCTTCCTTACCATGTAGTTTCTCACTTTCTGCTTGAACACTTTCGATGATGGGGAGCTTTCTACCTTATGAAGTTGTCCAGTCTGATTCAGACAAGGTGTTTTTGGTGATGAACTAAAACATGTGACCCCATAGCTTCTGCACTCTAGTTTTGACCTCGAGAGCCACACTGAGTAAGGTTGTTTCTTTATCCCAGGGCAGCCTTAGTATACGTGAAGGACATATACTAAGAAAGTGCTTGCAGGCTCCTCACATCTTCTCTTCTTCCAGCTATTCATCCACAGTTCCTTCAGTGGATGCCCAGATGTTCTGGTTTCTGCATCCCCTCACCATCCTCTTACTCTTCTCTAGAAGACCTTCAAAGGACCAGTTTGTCACTGGGCTTCTTGAAGTTCAGGGTGAAACTGAGAGCAACATTATAGATGTGGACTAATGAGGGCAGTGTAGAGTAAGACTATCACCTCCTTTGTTCCACACTTAATACTTCTATTAATGCAGTCTAAGATCACATTAGCCTCTGTGAGCAGTCTCCTTTCTCTGCTACCATCCATAAAAAGCCCTGACATCTAGGGGTGGATGTTAAGTCACTTTTTCAATGCCTCCTTTTTAAGCTGTTCATTTCCTGCTCTCAAGTTCTAGAGCTGACATTTGTCTATACAAGTTCATCCTTTCAGATGTGTCCATAATTTACTCTGGCCCCCTTCTTTTGCATCTAGACTCCATTGTCAAGTTGTTATTTTTCTTTCGTTTCTCTACAGTTCTACATACTCATTTCAGTCCTTGATGCAAAAATACAGCAGGTCAGGGCTTGGATGGGCTCTGACTAAGACAACAGTGGAGGTCTGGGTCGGTGGGGGATGAACGTGGGTTCTGTCCTCAGAGTGAGCTTGTCGGGGGCAGGGGAGGGGTGCACTGCGTTGAGGCCAGGTTGGGAAGCCTGGATTTTTCTGAGTTATGGGCCAGACTCAGGACTCCATGAGTTCAGGGGAACAAAGGCAGGCCAGAGAAATGCTTTCTCCACCCAGCCAGTTTATGCCTTATAGGCCATCATTTGAAATTCCTTCTTCTGACTCAGGACTTTTGCTCATTAAAAGGAGAGGCACTGCATTAACCCTCAAAGTTCTCATCCAGGAATCTGGAGATCCTGGCTTTAAGCTCTGAGCCTCAGCTTCCCTGCTTCCTGTATCCCCCCAAAATGATGGGAATGCATGATCAGCAGTTCTTAACCCTTTGGGAGTCAGAGACCCTTTGAACCTCGGATGGAAGTTACAGATGTTCTACACATACACAGACATCCTTAGTCCCTTGAAAGCCAAGATTAAAAGCACTTTGAGGCATTTCCGCCTCCCAGAGTCTACAAGGGATGGGACACGAGCATCCCTGCCCTTGCAAAGCCTATTGGCTAGGGAAGGAGACAGACGGGAATGCCATATGTGGCTGCTGTGGCCTGGGCTGTAATGCAAGTTGGGAAAACCACCTGCATGGGATGGTAACTAGAGCTGACCATGGACTCCTGGAGAGCTTCCTAGATGTGACTGCATGTGAGAGAGACGTAGAAGTGTGGGAAAGATGTGGATGAGGACAAAGAGCCCTCCACGTGGGGGGAATTGCTTGGGTAAAGGCATGGAAGTATGAAGGCCTGGGGGAAAACGAAGAGGCTCGCGGACCAGACACAGGTAGCGTGAAATGGGTACATGGTGATGGAGTTTAAAGGCAAGCCATTGTTTGGTACCCAAGGTTGACGTTGGCTTAAAGACAGCTGCAGTGTCCGTGAGGTAGTCCTGACCCGTGTGCTCTCTCTCCTTGCAGAGGCCATGCCACTGAAACATTATCTCCTTTTGCTGGTGGGCTGCCAAGCCTGTGCTGTGGGCTGGGCCTACTATGGCTGCCCTCACGAGTGCACCTGCTCCAGGGCTTCCCAGGTGGAGTGCACGGGGGCACGCATTATTGTGGTACCCACGCCGCTGCCCTGGAACGCCATGAGCCTGCAGATCCTCAACACGCACATCACTGAGCTCAACGAGTCCCCGTTCCTCAACATCTCAGCCCTGATCGCCCTGCGGATCGAGAAGAATGAGTTGTCCCACATCGCGCCCGGCACCTTCCGTAACCTGGGCTCACTGCGCTACCTCAGCCTCGCCAACAACAAGCTCCAGGTTTTGCCCGTCGGCCTCTTCCAGGGCCTGGACAACCTCGAGTCACTCCTCCTATCCAGCAACCAGCTGGTGCAGATCCAGCCGGCTCACTTCACCCGCTTCAGCAACCTCAAGGAACTGCAGCTGCACGGCAACCACCTGGAGTATATCCCTGACGGGGTCTTCGATCACCTGGTGGGCCTCACCAAGCTCAACCTGGGCAAGAACAGCCTCACCCACCTCTCACCCAGGGTCTTCCAGCGCCTGAGCAACCTCCAGGTCCTTCGGCTGTATGAGAACAGGCTTTCGGACATCCCCATGGGCTGTTTTGACGGGCTCGCCAACCTCCAGGAGCTGGCCCTGCAGCAGAACCAGATTAGTATGCTGTCGCCCGGCCTCTTCCACAACAACCGTAACCTCCAGAGGCTCTATCTGTCCAACAACCACATCTCCCAGCTGCCCCCCGGCATCTTCATGCAGCTTCCCCAGCTCAACCGGCTCACGCTCTTCGGCAATTCCCTGAAGGAGCTCTCTCCGGGCATCTTTGGACCCATGTACAACCTGCGTGAGCTCTGGCTCTACGACAACCACATCACCTCCCTCCCGGACAATGTCTTCAGCAGCCTCCGCCAATTGCAGGTCCTAATCCTCAGCCGCAACCAGATCAGCTACATCTCTCCGGATGCCTTCAGTGGGCTGGTGGAGCTCCAGGAGCTGTCCCTGCACACCAATGCCCTGCAGGAGCTGGACGGGAACGTCTTCCGCATGTTGGCCAACCTGCAGAACATCTCCCTGCAGAACAACCGCCTCAGACAGCTCCCAGGGAACATCTTTGCCAACGTCAATGCTCTCATGACCATCCAGCTGCAGAACAACCAGCTGGAGAACCTGCCCTTGGGCATCTTCGATCACCTGGGGAAGCTGTGCGAGCTGCGGCTCTATGACAATCCCTGGAGGTGTGACTCAGGCATCCTTCCTCTCCACAACTGGCTCCTAGTCAACAGGGCCAGGCTGGGGACAGACACCGTCCCCGTGTGTTTCAGCCCAGTCAGTGTCCGAGGCCAGTCCCTCATCATCATCAATGTCAATGTCGTTGTCCCCAGTGTCCAGGGTACAGGGGTCCCCGAGGAGCCCACCTACCCAGAGACACCGACGTACCCAGACACGTCCAGCCACTCCAACACCACCTCCATCTCCTCCACCACTGACGTCACCAGCACCACGCCGGCCAACAGCAATCTGACCACCATCGAGACCACTAGTAGCCCTCACACAGCGGGCAGGAGCGGGGTCGAATTCGGGCTGGCCGTTGCTGCCATTGTCATTGGCATCATTGCCCTGGCCTGCTCCCTGGCTGCCTGCATCTGCTGTTTCTGCTGTAAGAAGAGGAGCCATACGGTCCTGATGCAGATGAAGGCACCCAATGAGTGTTAGAGAGGCAAGCTGGAGACGGGGCTGAGGAAGGGCGGGAGCCCAGAGGATCCGAGGTTTTATTGCTTCACCTCCACCCCTGGGTCCACAGAGCCCTCCCCTGCTCCCCTCTATCTGGTCCCCGAGAGAAAGGTACCCGCACCTTTTTCTGACCTGCCTGGTTCTCCTGTAGTAGAGGTTCTTGCATAGCCTTCTTACCACCAGGAGATCTAACCCACCATGGCAAAAACCCTGCAGTGCTCCCAATTCACACCCCTGGGCTTCTTCCAAGAAAGCCCCTCTTCTAAAACTTCACCAGCTCTCCTCCAAAAACCACCTTCCCTGCGTCTGTGCCCCTGCCAGCCTCTATAGACACAGTGATTACACACCTGCCACTTGATGGGACTAGTTCTCCGCTGGGACAGCTCTGCTCCCAAGTATTATGTAAGTCGATTCCCCTTCTTTGCTCCTCTTGTTTGTGACATGGCTCTACCCTGTCCCCTCAAATGAAAGGTCTCCCTTCATTTCCTGCTCCTGAAGACAAGATGACGTCCCTCCTCGAAGAAGGCTTCAAACCATTTAGCTGGTCTCTCAATTACTGCCAAGTGCCCTGGCCTTCAGGATGCTGGAAAAGAGAGAAGGGAAGAACAAGGCTGCTCAGTTCCTGGAGGCAGGGCCATCATCAGTGTCTCTCTCATGATTTTTATCTGGAAAAGGAAGAAAGGCAGCGAGGCAGCAAGTTTAGCCTCTCAGAGAATGATAATTCTGAACTACAGACTTCGGTCTGAAAATTTTAGTCCTTTGAGAAGTAAAATCATGTAGAATTTCGGACACCCCAAAAACATGAAAATCAGCTTATTGGTCCTGGATGGAGAAAGCAACCTGGTACCTGGGGGTCCTTGTGTTCACCCCCAGGGTTTTTCTCTTTTAACTTTTTATGGAAGTGTAACATACATACAGAAAAGCGGGAACATGAGAGTGTATCGTTTGATGGATTGTCACAAACTGTACACACCTGTGTAACCAGCACCCAAATCAAGAAACGAGACATCACCAGGACCCTCCATCCTGGGCTTTCACTGGAGAAGACTGGGGCTTGTGGAGGTGGCATGGACTTACCTGGGAACTGGCTCTCCATACGTCAGGATGGGCCCCTCACTGCCATTCCCCTGCAACCAGTCCTTGCAAAGGCCCAGCTGCCAGGGGTGGAGGAGAAGATGTAGGTACAGTCTGGCCCGGACAGGAAATTCTATTAAATCCCAGACCTTGAGGCACCCAGACTGGCCAGGTCAGAAGCATCTCAACTAGAGAGGCCCATGCAACCACACACCCTACCCTGGCGACCAGCTGTCTGTTGCTCACTGGAGGCTCCTCTGCCTGGGCCTTTTATGGGCATGATATGCCTGTATCTGTTTTTAATTTTCACTCTCCATTTGGGGAAGTGAAATAGCTCAGAGATGAGATCCTTTAATTGGACAGCCTAGTGTAATGGAACCCAGCAATCCCTCTGGTCGTGGTAAAATTCTCCATCCACATTTCAGTCAGCTAGAAACTGAACTTCAGCATTTTCATACACAGCAGGCAACGTGGTTACACAGATAGGTCACACTGGGTCAGGGCCCTCTGTGGAGCATCTCCCTGCCTGTGGCCTGGTTACAAGAGTTGAGTCGTTGGGTCCAGAGTTGCAGTCACATGAATACCTGCTGTTGCCACCCTTCCTGGTACATACACATTCACACGGGTAAAGAAAATACACTCACGACAATGCTTGTCTTTCTCTGGACAACTGGTATACCAGTTTAGAAGTAGAAACAATGAAATAGAGAATTTCGGGTGTCTGTGTCTGCCTAAGAAAGAGCTGTATCCAACACTGTAGGCATTTGGAACTGTGCCATCAATCCCGACCGGCCTGTACTAGTCCCCTTTGCCCCAAGAGACAAATAAGAAATCCCCTTTGGCCTTAACAGCACGATGCTGGCAGATCCCAACAAAAAGGGTCCAGGAAGGGATGTGCATAAGAACGTGTGCATTTCGTAGCTTTTTACTCTCTGTCACAGGGAATCTGGGAGAGAAGGGGCCTGTTAGAGGCAAAAGACATCGTATCCCCAAGGTAAATCTGGGTCTCTAAAATGTTTTAAAAATACTTGTAGCACATGGCGGACATGTACCAAGGCTTGCCAGGGTCCAAAAGGAAGTGAGCCCAGAGCTTGGGGCATGGGCGTCCTTCTACTGATGGTAGGCTGCTTTAATGAACCTGGGGCCCAAAGGGGAAGCTCAGTCTGTTCTCCTCCAGACAGCAAGCATGCGTTGGCACTACGTTCCTCAAGGTGCTCCTTGCGCGTAGGCTCCAGTGTCTCATTGTGCAAGGGTACAAGTGAGCCAGAGATGGCAGAGAGGTGAGGAAGGAGTCCTCTTCATCCCGTGTGCCCTGCCAAGTTGAACCCAGAATGCCTGGGTATTGATGGCATTGGCCATGAGCTTGGAATGTCTTCCTCCCTGGCCGTGGATGTCACGTGTGTCTCCAGGCCAAAGGCTGGCCTGAGGGCAGCTGTCCTCAGGTGACTCCCCCCAGGAGCACCCTGGGTGGGGGTGGTGGACCCTTTACCTGACCTTGTGAGCTTGCCTGTTCCTTTCTTCCTTGGCAGGCATTTTGGTCTCTCTGAACCACGTTGTCTGGTCAGGGAGCTGCCAGAAAAGGTGGGTGGAGTTTCCTTTCCAGCAGGACAACGCGCTTGCTCGTGTTTTAGGGCTGGAGTGCGCGGCTTGGTTCCCCCAAATTGAGTTTACGTTCTCCCTCTGCTTGCTGTCCTCTAGTCCCCGCACCAGTACTCCACTTGGAGTGGAGGGTCAATGTTGGAGGACAGATAATAAAGCCAGTTAGAACCACTGTTTTTCAAAAAATCCTTCCTGTGCGTAGATACCCTTCAAAACACTTAACAGGCATTTTCTGTTTAACCCTCACAGCACCCCTGCGCGTGAGTAGTACACGTGAGAGGGTCTAAAGCCATGTGTCCTCCGCAACATGATTCAGTAGGCTGTGGGTTCACCTTCTCCCTTTAAGCTTCATGCAAGACCTCATGGCCTGTCCTGGGCTTTCATCATTAAACCAAAGGAAATGGGAGGCCCTGTCCTGTTGCTCCCCGTAATCCCAGCCATCGGAACCTCGCCTGGTACTGTGTGGACCCAAAGCTTTGTAAATACATCCATTCGAGAAAAACTGGCTTCTCTCAAGGGAACGGTTGGGCTTCCGGGTGTGTTGTTCCTCCTCCTTAGAACTTAAAGTCACGGCACCGCTCTCAGAACTCCTCCTGGGCAGCAACGCAGCTGGGGTCCGTGTCGTGCAGGGTTGGGAATCATTTCCAAACTCAGGAAGCCTGTGGAGGGCAGACAGCCAGAGAGAACTAGGCACTAGCGTGGATCAAGAGACGCTGGAGGCAGCGCAGCCTTTAGCTATGAGTCCCTCAAAGAGTTCAGCCCACAGACCCCACAGCCGGAACTGGATCGAGGTTGTTGGGGAGGCGGTGGTGGTCTCAGGGAGGAGGTCATCGCTGTGGTTCAGAGGGGGCGGGGTGGGCACTCCTCCAGGCCAGACTCCTCCCAGTCTCAGCTGTCTCCTTCAGCTGGGGAGAGGTGGTTCTCCCCCACCCGGTGCCTGTGAGCTGCCTTCAGAAGCAGATCAATTTCGCCTCGCATAGAGAATCGCTGCAGATAATCCCAGGTGCTTGGTGACGCGGGTGGAGCTTTCTAGGCCCCCAGGGTTTTGTAGAGTGTGAGCCCTGGTGGGCAAGGTGGGGGTCCGTCTTTGCTGAATGCTGCTTGTAACAGATTTGGTGTACAGAGTCAACAATAAATGCTATACTCCGGACACGTGTGACCCTGCGGGCGCCTTGGCTAGGGGATCTCAGTGTTGACTCTGCGCCTGTCACACGGATACAAGGCCGGCCTGGACAGACCCTCACAGAGACCAGATTCCAAGCTGGGACAGGCCTTTGGAAAGTGAGTAGGGACCAAACATGAAATAACCAATGACATCTCTTGCTCACTGTGGCCAGAAGGGGCCTTAAGAATAGGTTCAACAAAACATACGGACACCGAGTGGGCAAAGCGGGAGGGTTGGGGGGAGAATGAACTGGGAGATTGCGATACCAAATTGTACACTCTAAATATATGCAGTTTATTGTAAAAAAGGAAAAAAAAAAAAAAGAAGACAAGGGGAAGAAAAAAAGAATAGGTTCAACACATTTTATAGATGAAGAAAGTGAGATTGGGACAGGAAATGAATTTCCCCTGGTCACCTAGTGCATTCCTGGCTGAGCTTGCAAGACAACCAGGCCTCCAGACTGCCAGGCTAGAGTTTCTTCTATGTCTCAGAAAGGCAGCGAAGTGCACTCAGCCTTCCTCTAAGTGCACACGCACGCACACTCGTGCCGCACTCTCGTGCACATACAGGCGTATGTGGGAGGACTCTCCTTTACACCTCTGGACTCACAGTGCTTTAGCACCAGGCTCAGTGAGCCCTGGGCTCTCAGAAGACACCTTGTGAGTGAAGGTGACTCCCTCCAAGTGTCCAGAGGTCCCCAGGACCCTTTCAGGCCTCCAGGTTCGGGGGCCGCCACCATCCAGTGCTTACGAAATGGGCCATCCCTTCTGCTGTTCTTTCATCCCACTGCTGTGCCCAGGAAGGGGCTTCAAACCATATTTTCCTGGGCTCTCTTAGCATTTTAATCCTTTCTGCCTGGTGTAAGCCTGACCCAGGAGGCTGAACCTGGCCAGGGTCAGTAGTGTGTTCACTGTTTCATGGGGTTGGATCCCATCAATGACTGGGGGCAGAGCCTTGGGGACCTTCCCTACTCACTGAGCCTGTCCACTCAGACAGAAGCCTGGAATTCCGGACAATGTGGGAGGAGTTCGAGCCTTCATCCCATCACCCAGAAGATCCCTGGAGTTCTTACTATAAACCTCCCCTCCACACCTACACACATCTGCCCAGGGTCCTGCCGGCAGCACATATCTGCAGTTTGATTTCGCACAAGTACATAAGAACACACACACACACACAAGCACACACACACACACACACTCACTCTTCACTTTGTCCTGCAGCCTCTGGAATGATACCTTCAGGGCCGGAAAATCACTACCTCCTCAAGCAACTGCTTTCATCCTTGGATAATCCCAGGGGTGAACGCGCTCCCTCTCTACACAGGGTCAAAATTCACCTCCCTCCATCATTCCCCCCTTTTAACTTAGAACGAGTTTAGAAACGTAAGTAAGCATTAAATAAAGAAACAAACACGAGGACAGAAACCCCACAACCCTCTTAGATTTTCTCCTGGCCTTGAGAGCCTGCAGCTGCCTGTGGCCGGTTGCCCAGCTGAGGTCCGCCTGGCTTTGCACAGGAAGGGAGGTGAGTGTGGATCCCGGATCCCAGTCCTCACCCCAGAGCAGCCTGCTGGGAGCTTTCTAGGGCCTGCTGGACGCCTAAAGGTGCCAAGCCCATAAGCTTAGCTGGATTTTGGCCCCGACGCAGATCTGTCCATGGGAAGAGTTCAGGGTCATTGTGTAATCGTCAGAGGCCTTGCCTAGGTTCTCTGCTGCTGTCCTGTGACCCTGCTGACGTTCCGGGAACGCTCAGGCCACGTGAGGGGAGGAACAACTGCCTGGAACTTTGATCGGCGCCAGGGCTGCTGGGTTCACGCTGACCACTCACCACACCAGAGGAAGAGCCAGGGCAGCCGGTCCCCACCTGTCAGCCCCTCACGGTAGGTCTCCTGGGGTCACTACAGGGCTCCGGGGTCTGTGGGGATGTGGGAGGAATCTGGTCTGGGGTCCCAGCTCGGGGACAGGAGATGGAGTGGCCACCTGTCCCAGATTTCAGAGCATGTCCCCAGCTCCAGGCAGGCTGTACCTTCCGTGTCCCCCTGCCCGGGCAGGAGAAGCCCCTGAAGTACTCAGGCAGAGGGGGTGCTGGGCTGGGGCTGTAGGCAGGTCATGGTGGGGGATTCTGAGATGAAGGGGACCCGGTCCCTGTGCTCAGAGAGCTTCTAGTGAATGGGGGGATAAAGTAATGTGACCATGTGTCTAGGCTTTCCTGGTTCTACCTCATTTATGCCTGTCATCCTGGCATAGTTATCAACAGCTCCCCTTTTATTCTCAGAAGCGTCCTGGCTTGGATGATAAAGTAGGAATAAAACATGTATGTGGCTACCTTTTAGCAAACATTTATTATTTGCCAGGCACTGCATTAAGTGCTTTATTATTTACCATCTCATCTAGCATATTTATCATCCAGCTGAGTGCTAATTTTAAGAAGGGATGGGGTTATAACCAGGTATTAGGAAACTGAGGCTCAGAGATGGAGTGACCTGCCCATCCCACACAGTGAGTAGATAGCGGTGTCAGAATGTAAACCCAGGACGTAGGGCTGACAGAGCCCTGATCCGTGAAGCAGAATGAAGAGTAAGACCCTGCAGACAGGCTCACGAGAGCCACAGGTACGTTCCGTTCAATTCAGCACCCAGGGCCTGAACACCGCTGTGCGCTCAGCCCTGGCCAGGTGCTGGGGTGCGCGGCCACGGAGGAGATGCCGCGGTCGCAGGACCCCCGCCCCCCGGGGGCCGCTAGCCAGGTGGTGCAGCTGACGAGAAGGCAGAGCGGCAGGACCCACGCGTTCAACAGAAGACAAGGAGGCACAGTCAAGGAAGGCTTCCCAGAGGGAGTGGGACTTGGGCTAGCCTGGCGGGTAGGGAGAAGGGGGACGGGTAGCAGCAGGGACGGGTCAGCACAGGCATTCCAGTGAAAGGGGCTGTGTAAGCGAGGGCGGGGGGGGGGGCCCATGGGGAGCATTTGGAGAAAGGACAGTGCCCGCTTCACAGGATGTTTCAGAATAGTCGTTCCCTTCAAGAAGCTATATGACAGGGGCTTCCCTGGTGGCGCAGTGGTTAAGAATCCGCCTGCCAATGCAGGGGACACGGGTTCAAGCCCTGGTCCGGGAAGATCCCACGCGCCGCGGAGCAACGAAGCCCGTGCGCCACAACTACTGAGCCCGCGTGCTGCAACTACTGAAGCCCACGTGCCCAGAGCCCAGAGCCTGTGCTCTGCAACAAGAGAAGCCACTGCATGAGAAGCCCGCACACCGCAACAAAGAGTAGCCTCCACTCTTGGCAGCTAGAGAGAGCCCGAGTGCAGCAACGAAGACCCAATGCAGCCAAAATAAATAAACAAACAAACACATAAATAAATAAAAGGAGCTATGACAGCGGATTGACATGTTTCCTTGAGCCTCTGCAATGTAATTGCAAAGAAGGAGAAGAATCAAGGAAGCATTTATTATGGACTTGGAACTGTGCTGCGTGTTTTCCATGATTTTTTAAAAAATTTTTAAATTTTTTTGGCCGTGGGATCTTAGCTCCCCCACTAGGGATCGAGCCCATGGCCCCTGCCTTGGAAGCGTGGCTTCCTAACCACTGGACCACCAGGGACGTCCCTACATTTTTTTTATAATAACTTTCAACCTTATTACAATAGCGACACGTATTTATTATTTTTAAGGGTTGAAAATATATGATTAAGCCCAAGGAAAGAGTTAAAATCGCCTGCAATTAATTCTATTCTTCAGAGATAACCACTGCAAATATTTTGGGTATAGTCTGAAACTCTCTAAGGGGCCATCAAGAGTCACTTCAGTAGCATAAACTCAGGTGTGGGTTGAAAGGGGCTTCTTATGAATCACAAAAGGCGCTCCTCTCTGGTCACTCAGGATATTCCAAGGGCTTTCGGAGCTCCGTTCCAGGAACCATGATGAAGACCAACTATAGACTCATTATATCGGAGTATCATAACCCCCGTGGCTAGTCATCTCATTTAATTGCCACAGTAACCCCAACATGCTATAATTCAGGCGCTGCTCATTATTACCGCGACGGTACTCTATGTACAAGTGCAGAAACGGGCTCTGAGGGATTACGTTACTGCTTGGGACACCCTGGGCTGGGGAGGGCAGGCTGGCTGGGGAGGGGGCCCAGCCCGGGTCCCGCTGCCTCAGCTACTTGGCTTCTTTCCTTGGTTGAGGAGAAAGGAGGCTGGGGTCCCGGGGAGCTGGAGGAAGCAGTCAGGGGCTCTGGATGAGCCCTGGAAGCCCCTCGTCCCGCTCCCAGAGGTGCTGGAGCCTGAGGGGCACAATCCAGCCACGTTGGTGAGACGGACTCCGGTGTAGACACCCCAGGTCAAGGGACAAGTGCCCCTGGGGGTGTCGGGCCGGGCTCTGGGCTCTCAGCACCCTCGGGAAGGAGAGAGGGTTGGCTCTGTGGTGGATGACAGATGGGCGTGTGGGACACACGGAAATGCACCAACCCAAAAGCATTTTGAGAGGAGGAACGAGTCCATTCGCAGCCAGTCACCTCCCTCCACACCCCAGCCCCCCAAAGCCAGACTCCCTCAGCTTGCTGAAGGCGTGGAACATTTATTGTGGCTATTTGCTGGTCTCTGTGCAAATGCAGAGGTAGTTTCTCAGATGACAAGCTGAAATCTTCTGGCTGCGCCCCCCCTCCCCCCCATCCCCTCTGGTGCCAGCCTCCACGGTCCCTAGGCAGGGATGCTGCCTGTCTCCAGAGCCCCTGGTGACCTGCTCTGGTCTGGAGAGGGGCTTGGGCAAGGGGCCCACATCCAGGGCATCCTGGCCACATCAGAAGCTGAGCTCCACTAAACCAAGGACAACACAACAACTCATTCCCCTTGGCTGGGAGGAACGCGCCAGAAAGCGCTGCAGAGAGGCCTCTCGCTGGCCCGTAAACGAAGTGCTTAGATGGGCTCATTGGTTTTTCCTTAGCTGACTCCCGTGCCGACCTCACAGCAGAGCTGCGGCTGGTCTGGACTCAGGTTGCTGAACACTCTCTGTGTACGCGGCTCTGGGTTTGGAGCTTTCAATGCATTTTCTCATTCAACCCTCAGAACCACCCCACGAGGAAGGTAATATTGAAGCTTGCTCTTTGGAAGATGAGAAAATCAAAGCACAGAGAGGTTGAGGAATTCAGCCAAGGTCACACAGCTAATAAGGGGCGGAGACAAGATTTGATCCCGGACTGTCTGACACCAGAGCACAAACGCTTAGCCATGGTAGAGTGATACGAGAGTGAGTCTTGGGCTGGGAGCGGGACGTTTGGAAACGATCAGGGTTCCTCACTCTCACTGTGAGTACCACCTACCACTTCCTTTGGCCCAGTGGACTGGGGCCAGAGGGTCTTGCCCTGAACTTTAGAGGCCCTGTTCTGGGTCCCTCCTACCATGACACTCCCAAGGGCTGAGGAGTTTGCCTGGTCCAAGGGGCATGGCCATCTGGAGGATGTGCCCCCTTTTAAACCCTGCTTCAGGCACTCAGGACCCAGGGCTTGTGTGGGGTGCCTCCCCAGGTCTGTCTTCCCTAGGCTGACCCTGTCACAGAAGTACATTCCCTTAGGCTTCCGGGGAGCTGTTGGTGGGGTCTTTATTCACAGTACTGGAGAGAGTCTGCTGGGAAGAGAAGGGGTCCCTTGTGTGTGTTCACCTTGGGTCCTGGAAACGTGAGGATGGGTCTTCCTGTTCCAGAAGCCTTGTGGTATCGCTGCAAGCACCTTGCTGAGAGCTCAGGCCATCAGGACTGGTCTCAGCCCCATACTTCCTGGCCGTGTGCCCGTGGACCCGTCGCTGCAGCTCTGGGAACCCCAGCGTCCCTGGTGTGGGAATTTCTTGATTTGCTCTGAGGATCAAGAGGTAGGTGTGAGAGCTTTGGGACCTGCCAGGTGGACCTGCCCCCGGCTCTGCTCCCGCATCAGAGTCTTCCCCCCCCACCTCCCCCACCGGCCACGGCCCGAGCCTAAGCTGACTCGTCTACACTTGATTTTCTGTGCCGCTGATGCTGTTTTGACTCAGGTCCTGAATTCTCCAGTTCAGTCCTCTGTTGGAAAATTCTAAAGCATATTATTTCCAAGTGACAGTGGGTTAGAAGTTAGAGGCACGTCGGGGGGCAGGTGAAGCACAGTCTCCCCACAAGGCCTTTCCTTTTACCTGTGCCTCCCGCTTTGGTCCCAGCTCTCCCAGCAGGAGCGATCAGGGAAACCAGGAGATCTGGGTTCTCACCCAGGCCCCACTGCGGACACTGCCTGGCCCTGCTCTCTCAGTGAGGCTGGCCATGTTCCTTCTAGTGGGATTCCTTCTGGAAACTGCCTTTGAGAACCAAGGACCAGAAGGGTTAGCAGGAAGGGGACCGGCACGTAGAGAATATCACGGCATGTCACAAATAGGAGTTGCTCCTCTCTTGCTCTCAGCGGGGGAGGGGGAGGGAGGGCTCAAGGCCATGCTCACGCTTGGCCGCGGTCATTCACTCCAGGCTGGGATCCTTCCAGGGAGGGCCCGCGCGGCCTCTCAAGCTGCTCCTCTCAGCCGCGGAGGGTTCAGTGCAGCGGACCCTATTGCGAGTCAACACGAGCCTAGAGAGGACGACATCCATCTTCTCACAGAAAGGAGAGCTGTGAGAACCCGTCACTTGGAGGATGCTGCCAGGTGCTGCGATAGAGACACATACCAGGAGTCAGGGAAGGCGTCTGTCAGGATCCCCAGGGGTTTCGTGTAGGAGCCGAGGAGCAGCCCAGGTGGCAGGTATCGGGGAGGGGGCCCATGGCTACCTCGTCCTCCTTCAGCCCTCTTCTTCTTCTCTGTATTCTGTGCATGCAATCCCAAGAGAACACGGTCTCACGCTAAAGCTGGACTCTGTAATTCTGGTCTAGGGGGTGGTAGGACCAGGAGGCGTGTCCCTTTCCCTCGTGTGTCCTGCGTGGCAGGCAGGCAGGCGCCGTCCCTGTGAGAGGCCTTCCCAGCCACAGTGTGAGATCTACCTCCCGTGACTTACCTATGTGGCCGTCAGAGGAGCCTCAAGGGAGCGGCAGCGCTTTCTCAGGGAGAAAGTGTTCCTTCTCTATCGATTGGGCAGAAAACTTCTTGGGAAAACGGAGAGTTGTTGAGTGTCTGAATGGGAAGAGGGTACAGGGGGCTTTTTCTAAGCTCTCTGCTGGCACGTGGAGCCCTCCTGCCGAGGCCGAATCTTGCGATAGTGGAGGCAGCCGGCAGAGGGGGTTTGGGGCCAGGATTCCCCAACAGGGAGCCAACGAGGTCTTGCTGAGGACCCGTAAATTGTGAGAGGATTTTCTCTTTCCTTCTGCCTTTCCTGCCTTCTGTTTGTCTTTCTTCTTACTTTCTTAAAAGCTAAATATATCCTATCTAAAGGGCATTTTGTCCTTCCTACTTTTTTGATGTTGGAAGAATCTTTTCTGTAATGATGGTGGTTCGCAACCTTCAACAATGGTTAACATAATTTATTACTTGCTCACACGATGTCAGACACTGTTCTAAAACCTTTACCTGTATTTACTCATTTAACCCTCCAATTACCCCAACATGTCATTATCCTCATTTTACAACTAAGGAAGTTGAAGCACACGTCCAAGTTCACATAGATAGAACGTGATGGAGCTGGGATTCCAACTCGTGGAGCTTAAACCTCTACAAGCCGTGTAAATGAAGACGTGGGCGGGAGCAGTAGTGACTCCCTAATGGGACAATTAAGCCCCCCTTGGTCTTGTCAGGTGGGAATGTGAGCTCAATCCCTCTAAGTCATCCTGAAATCTGGAAAGGTTTAATGGGATATTTCTCAGTTTCTATTTACATGCTGGCTAGTGGTTCATACATAAAAAAGATTGAGTGCTAAGTAAAGCATGCGTGTAAGCTATGTCACCAATTCGTGACCTGTGGGTGGATGCTGGCATTAATAAAAAAATCTTAATATTTAGTAAACTAAAAACCTGGTCCCCTTCCCTTATTTAAAACAAAACTCCCCAAGCAAAACCTGTTGGGTCTGTGGATTCCCTGCATCTGGGACCCTCCTGTCCAATGTTGGAAAGTTCTGTAGGCTCCAAGGTGGTGATGGTGGGGGGGAAGGGGAGCATTCTGGCAGCGGTGCTGAAGAGAAGGTGGACTCATTTCAAGATAAGAGCCCGTCTTATCTCTGTGGCTGCTCTCAGCCTCAGTGGTGCAAAGAGCAGATGGTAAGATCTCCTCATAATTAGGCTCTGAAATATGCTGAGATTTGAAAACTCAGGAAGGGTTACGGTTTAAGAACTTCCAACTCAGGCATAATCTGCCCATATTTGATGTATTATCTTAAAAGTCCCACGGTCCCCGTGGTCTCCTTTTATACCCCTCTTCCATGCCTTTCGGTCTCGTTCCCACCTCTTCCTCCAATCTGGAAAGAACACGTCAAGTCCATGAGACCAGGGTCTTGGTCCTGCTACCAACCTGCAGGGTGACTGTGGACAGGCCACGTGACATCCTTGCGGTCAGAAGGTTAGAGCTGACCTTGCAAGGCTGTGGTCCCACTGCCCTCGCAAGGCTGCTGTGAGACGGTATGAAAACAACTATTAAAAACATAAACTAGCTCCCCGTCTCCTGGCTCTCCACCGGTGTATTGGTCACCGGGCTGCCTGCCCTTGATGAAGGTGCCACTTCTGTTTTCTCTTCCCCCTCGGATCTAGGAGATGCTGCCCGGAGCCTGGCTGCGCTGGGCCTGCCTTCTGCTCCTGGCCACGCCCACCCTGCCCTGCCCCAAGGGCTGTGACTGCTTCAGCCGGGAGGTGTTCTGCTCCGATGAGGAGCTGGCCGCCATCCCCCTGGACATCCCGCCACAAGCCACAGACATCATCTTTGTGGAGACCTCGTTCACCACGGTGGGGGCCAGGGCTTTCAGCGGCAGCCCCAACCTGACCAAGGTGGTCTTCCTCAACACCCAGGTGTGCCACTTTGGGCCGGATGCCTTCGGGGGGCTGCCAGGGCTGCAGGACTTGGAGATCACTGGCGGTACCTTCTCCAACCTCAGCGCTGACATCTTCTCCGGCCTGACCTTTCTGGGCAAGTTCACCCTCAACTTCAACAGGCTGGAGGCTCTGCCCGAGGGCCTCTTCCAGCACATGGGCGCCCTGGAGTCCCTCCAGCTGCAGGGCAACCGGCTCCAGATCCTGCCCGGGAGGCTCTTCCAGCCTCTGAGACGTCTGAAGACCCTCAACCTCGCGCAGAACCTCCTGGCCCAGCTTCCCGAGGAGCTGTTCCACCCCCTGGGCAGCCTGCAGACCCTGAAGCTGAGCAGCAACGCGCTGGCCAGCCTGCCCCAGGGGCTGTTCAGCCACCTGGGCAGCCTGCAGGAGCTCTTCCTGGACGGCAACTCCATCTCTGAGCTGCCCTCGGAAGTGTTTGCCGGGCTCTCCCACCTGGAGAAGCTGTGGCTGCCCCACAACGCCATCAGCCACCTGCCCCGGTGTGTCTTCTCCTCCCTGGGCAAGCTGGCCTTCCTGAACTTGCAGGGCAACGCGCTGCGGACACTGCCCTCTGGCCTCTTCGCCCATTCCCCGGGCCTGGTCAGCCTGTCCCTGTCCCACAACCAGCTGGAGACCGTCCCCGAGGATGCCTTTGCCAATCTCTCCAGCCTCGGGTCCCTCACACTCTCACACAACGCCCTCACCCATCTCCCGGCCGGCGTCTTCAAGGGCCTCGAGGGGCTGGTCAACCTCTACCTGGGCAGCAACAACTTGACGGCCCTGCACCCCGCCCTCTTCCAGAACCTGTCCAAGCTCGAGCTGCTCAGCCTCTCCAGGAACCTGCTGACCACGCTCCCCGGGGGCATCTTCGACACCAACTACAACCTGTTTAACCTGGCCCTGCACGGCAACCCCTGGAGGTGTGACTGCCACCTGGGCTACCTCTTCCAGTGGCTGCACCAGTACAGCGACCGGCTCTTCAACATCCAGACCTACTGCGCCGGCCCCGCCTACCTGAAGGGCCAGGTGCTGCCCGCACTGAGGGAGGAGCAGCTGGTGTGCCCCATCACCCGGGACCACCTGGGCTTCCAGGCCCCGGGGGCAGAGGACAGGGAGCCGGGGGGTGGCTGGGACCTGGCTGCGGAGGAGGGGGCCACCCGGAGCCGGTGCACCTACAGCAACCCCGAGGGCACCGTGGTGCTGGCTTGTGACCAGGCCCGGTGTCGCTGGCTGAACGTCCAGCTGTCCCCCAGGCAGGGCTCGGGCTCCCCGGGCCTCATGCTCAATGCCAGTCGGGAGTGGGACCTGAAGTCCAGCTGTGGCTCTGTGAGGGTCACTGTGTCCATCAGGGCTCTGGCAGGGGAGCCCTAGGTGCGGGCTGATGGGCCGGGAGCCTGGGCAGACAGCCTCCGGGCCCAACCAGGCAAGAGACGGTGACGGGAGCTGCAGCTCTGGTTGTTCAGATGCGAGGGATGGAGTTGCATCTCCAAGGTGGACGAGGGGGAGGCGGCCGTTCCACCACCCAGAGTCTCTCCCTCCTCCTCCATCACCCTCGTCTGAGTCTGAGACCTAACAGCGCCTTCCTTAAGCTTTGCAAAGCACCCGTGAGAGCTGCATTGTGGTCCGGAGAATAAAATAACACCACTGCCCAGTGTTTTTCCTCTTGTTTAATAACCACCCCAGTCTCATCCTCTCCCCGAGACATTGTCTTACCAGTGTTCCGTTTCCACACAATGGAGGCCTCCCTCTCTTGACATCCAGTTCAAGAGCCAATGTCTGTTTCTAGTTCTCTGTCTGGAAATGTGCTTTTAATTGATAAAGAGGAAAAAGGGAGAGGATAAAAGCAGAGGTGACCAGAGGAGGAGCGGCAGGGGTCCGACTCCGCGTGCAGGGACTCATGCCGTGTGCGCCGGCCTCCAGCGCGTCCAGGAGAAATCAGGTGACGGCGGCCTCGGGAGGGGAAACACCTTACCTGGTCAGCCGACAGGATGGCTGCTCCCCGAGGAGGGGGGGAGCACAGGGAGCCGGATGGGCTGGGACGGACGCCCTTCAACGCGAAGTGTCTGCCTCTGTGGGCCGCGCACTCACTGAAATGGTCCCCCCTGGTTCTGGGAACACCACCCTCTTACCCAAGCCCGGCTTCTCTCCCAGTTTTCCCCAGTCACCCCTCGCAGGCTGGTCACCTCAGGGGTGGGCTGTCATCCGGGCTCCCTGGGGCATCCCCCTTGGGGTCAGATGCCACCTCTACACGGATGACCTCAGATCTCCATCTTAGGCTCCGGTTTTTGGCTCCATGAAGACATATCTCTCTGCTCAGCGACGTGTGTTCTATCATGACAGCCACAGACATGTCTAAACCAGACTGCGTCCCCAGCTCCTCCTGGATCCCACCCAGCACGTTGCCGAGCCCGGGAGCTGGGCGTGGTCTCCAATCTCTCCTCCCCTTAGTCCTCATGGCCAACCAGTCCCTGAGCGCTTCCGGGTGTCCCTCTGTCCGTTTCTCCTCTCCCGTCCCCAGCTCAGGGAAGCTCTTTGTCTCCCTGGGCTGAACCATGGCCCAGCCCCCTCCTTGGTTTCCCCGCCTGCAGTGTGGACTGGCCTGGGCGGAGTGCTGGGGTTGGGAGAAATAAATCAGATGTATAGCAGGCCCTCCAGGAGCTCACGGTCTGGTGGGAGAGATCGGACAAGGGTGCATGGGATGAAAACACAAGCATGACGGGGTGGGCGCTGAGCAGGTGCTGCGGAGCTCAGGGGAGGTGGAGGTCCGGGCGAGCGCAGGCCTCAGGAAGCTGCCTTTGGTCCGTGGGCCTTGAGATGGTGCAAGAAAAGTGTGAGCCAAGGGATGGAGAGAGGCAAGTGGGTGCGGTCAGGGCTGTGGCCTCTGGAACAGGCTACTGGTGGGAGAGGACACGGGGAGGTAAGTAAAGCTGGAAAGCTCGCTGGAGCCTTGAAGGGCCCAGGAAGGCGTATGCACATCCATTAAGGATGCCCAGCCGTTGCTGAAGAACTTCATGCAGAGGGGGGCCACGCTTCTGTGAGGTTTGTGGAGAGCAAGAGGCAGGGAAGATGACGAGGACCCTCGCCTGGCTTGAGCTGAGAGCCACAGGGGCCAGGGAACCAAGGAAACAGAATGAAGTTTTCAGCATCTGAGGAGTACATAGACAGATGGATTAAAAGGCTGAGATGCGAATTACAGAAATGCAAACTCAAGCAATACAGGTATCACCTTGTACCTGTTAATCCCATGGAAATTAGAAAACTGGATCACGCCCAGTGTGGGCGCAGGGAAGCCTCCCCCAGGTACCGCTCCTCCGAGGACACGAACAAGCCTGAGGCAAAGAAAGGGTTTGGTGAGGGGGTCAGGGGTCCTGTGGGTGGGGCTGGATGATGGGGGAAAAGGGATAAACCTGGGGTGACTCAGTGTTCTCTCCTGGGAGGCGGGGAGGACAGTGAGGCCATCGACCAAGAGCAGGGGCATTTTTGGGGGAAAAAAGGAGCAGGACTTCCTTAGATAAGGAAGTACAATTTCACCTTGTGTCCAGTGATGCCGTTTTAAAAAGACACACTTCCTGGGAGTCACACCAATTAAATTCTGAGGTGACAGAAGGTCGTTTGGCAGATTTGCCAAAAGAATAGACTTTCTCCCAAATTCACTTGGTCAGCTCCCAAAAGCATCTGGTTTAAGAATAATCCTGACCAGTTCCTCCAAGGCTGGGGAACGTTGCTTCCCCAGAAAGGAGGAGGCCCTGAGCGACTGAGGGTCCCGTGATGCTGGCCCCCAAGGCTTGTGCTTTCATGGCCCAGGTCCAAGGTCAGGCTGCACTGGCTGCTGGCCTCCAGCTGGTCGTGATGCCCACAGTCTGGGGAAAGGATCGCCACACCCAGCACACGCGAGGCACTTCGCAAATCTCCATCAAATGGATGCCCATCTGAGCTACAGCTCCTGGTCCAAGCAGTCGCTGTGTCTCCCACCAGCGATACAGGAACAAGAAAATCAAGCACACATTTCTCTTAATTATATTTTCCCCCCAAATATAACTCTTTGTTAAGGTATAATAATTTTTCTCTGTGCTGAATGGCACTGGGGAAAGAGCCCTGGCTGACAGGGCAAGCTGCTTGCTGGCCCTTTCAAGTTGGTTAGGCAAAGCCAGAGTCACTGTGCTCTTTGGATAGGGTTGCCAGATTGACAAATAAGCACACACATGTTGCATGGGACTGACATACTAAAAAAAGATTCCCCCTTCCTTAATGTTTGGCTTTTGGCAAATCATGGCTCCTCTCTGGGCCAGAGGAGGTTGGGTCTCAATGCTGATTGAACCCTAGAATCATCTGGGGGAAGTTAAGAAAACAGCAAGGTGCCACTTGCAGAGATGATGATTTAGATGGCCTAGGGAGACCTAGATATCAGTTTAAACACACACACACTCACACACACAATTCCCCCAGTGATTCTAATGCTCAGCCAGGCTTGAAAACTCAGGGCTCAATTTTGTTAAGTTCTACATCTTCCCAGTCTCTGCAGCTGCCCCAGGGATGTGGAGAAATGCTCGCCTTGTCCAGATCTGCCTGGTGGAACGCTTGGGATGAGTTCATGAATGAAACAAGCCACAACGCTGTGTCCCAAAATATCTCATAGGTTTTTTTTTTTCCCTTGTTGGTGTGTTCTCTTTTACCATCCTCAGTGCTCTCAGATTTTGGAGAAACAATAAGCTAGGTGCACGCTGCCTTGTCTTCTTGTAGTACGAGGGTGGCTAAGTTCCTCCAAAGCACCTCCTTACGGCGGACGGGAGTCCTTGCCCCGATGACTGGAATGTTCCCCGGTTCTTCAGCGATTCCCTGCCACTTGCCAGCAGGGTAACCTTGGGCACGTTACTGAAACCCTCTGCACCTCACTTTTCTCATCCATACTGTTTATCATGGGGTTAACAGTACCCCCCTCATGTTATTGGTGAAGATACAATATTCATTCACGTAAAGAACCCAAAATAATGAGACGTGGTAAGTTATCTATGACTGTTTCTAGAGAAGTGTGGGTGGGAGGCAAGACCTGGCCAGTCACTTGCCGGTTGCCTTTGTGTCACCTGTGTCCGTTGGCGTTTCTGGGATGTTAACATGGCTGTGTATATATCAAAATTGTACCGCTGAGAGGATTGGAAGTGCCGTTTACGGAACTGTTCAGTGCTAACAGGGGATGTTGGGAAACTGACGGTTCTGCCAGAGCCTAGGCCACGTAGCGCGATACTCGTCCAGCAAGGGATGCGTCCTCACGCTTCAGCTTGCCTGCATCTCTTGCATCTTCAGGCAGGTCAACATCTCACAAACCCGCAGAGGTTCCCATTCTGGGTCTGAGGGCGCCCTCCCATGGCGCACTGGGAGAACAGCTTTCCGGGAAGTCTCAACCTGGGAGCCCGAGAAGGGACAATGGGCCCCGTGGACGCCTTGGTCCGGGGATGCTCCTGCCGAGGCGCCCGTGCGCTGCGACTCGGGGACGCGCCCGCGCCCGGGGAGCGGTCGGTGCGGGGACTGCGGTCCTGCACACACTCCCACCGCGCGGCGCTTAGACTCGCCGGGCGTTCAGAGCTGTGCCAGCGGTGCAGCGTGTCCCGCGTGGGGGACAGTGCTGCACGACAGCGTGTCGTCCTGCATCTCCCACGGCTTCCGAGCGGACCTCCGGACACTGCGGGGGGTGCCGTGATCCCTGTTCACGTTCGCTCTTGTCTCTGCCTTTGTGGTCCGCACTCGTTCAGTTTCCCAGGGCTGCCTTCGCTTATACAGTCTGGGAAGACTGTACTTTGTTTTCTTTGGAATTTTATCCAGAGTTGTTCGGGATTGGGGGGGAAAATCCCCCTTGGCAATGCTTCACCCTTATTTCAAGAAGCCGAGCATAGAGGAAAAGCAACTTCTCTTCCACTCATCCTGTACTCAGTGTCTAAGTAGGTCAAGGCTTCTGACCACTTCATCAAGTCTCCGGTGAGGTCTTATCCAAGAGTTTGCACACAGAAACGAACGTTATTTTATTAAAAACTACCTTTTGTTTCTAGTTTGTTACCGTTAGAACATTTAATTTTTAAATTCTCTATGAGATCGGATGATATCTGTGAAATTTATTTCGGGAGACTGAAGGAGGTAAGATTTATTTGCTTTGAAAGGGGTGTTGGGTCTGTCCGTGATGAGCTTCACTGTGTCAAAGTAACAGAAGGAGCAAGGTCTCCAGAGAAACAGAACCAGTAGGAGATATATATAGATACACACACACACACACACACACACACGCACAGCAAGGGAGATTTATTATAGGAATTGGCTCATACAATTACAGAGGCTGAGGGATCCCACGATGTGCGGTCGGCAAGCTTTGGAGTCTGAAGGCCAGAGAACCAGGAGCTCCCATGTCCAAGGGCAGGAGAGGATGGATGTCCCCACTCAACCAAAAGGGCCAGTTGGCCTCCCCTCCACCTTTTCTTCCTGCTCAGGCCCGCGGCGGGTTGGCTGGCGCCCCCCCGCACTGCCGGGGGCCATCTTTACTCGGTCTGTGGATTCAAACGCGAATCTCTTCGGGAAACATCCTCGCAGACACACCCAGAAGTAATGTTTTACCAGCTATCTGGGCATTCCTTAGTCCAGTCAAGTTGACACATAAAGTGAACCATCACAGTCTCCGTGAATGGAAGCCTCGAGGCGATTTCCTGGGACACGTCCCCCCAGGCAGAGACTGTGGCCCGCTCTCCCACACCGTGTGAAGGCGCCTCTCACTTCCCTATTGCGGAGACGTTTGTAAAGGGGAGTGGAGATCCAAGTTGCCTTTGGAGAGAAAGAGACGATTAGGAAGGCTCACTTGTGGCCTCAGCGCGGCCTCGACTTTGCTCTGTGCTTGTGAGCAAGTCCCTCACCCTCCCTGGGCCTCTGAACCTTCATCTGGTGACCAGGGGCTGAAAGTCGTGAGCCCTGATATCCTCTTCAGCTGGGTGTGTGGAAGGTCTCACCTCCTGCCCCAACTCTCCAAGGTACGCTCCCCTGGCCTGGGGGAAGCGGGGCTCCTGCCGGGGGCCCAGCCAGAGTCTCAGCTCTCAGAGCTCTAGGCAGCTGGGGTCCTTGGCCATCTCGATGTGCAGAGTGCCATCAGAGCCTCCCAGCCTGCCCCTCAGGAACTGCCTACGGGTTACGCCCAGGGAAGTTCGGCTCACTCCCTCCTGACACAGCCCACCTTCCCAGGGCAGCTCCAAACGTCCAGAGGGGCCTCCCTGTAACATCCCCGCTGGCATGGCCACGTGGACACTCCTGTCCCCACAGCAGCCTTCAGAAACAGAAGCATCTTTCTCGTCTCTTCAATCATCCCAGCCCTTCAGTCAT
Source organism: Hippopotamus amphibius kiboko (assembly GCF_030028045.1). NCBI lineage: Eukaryota > Metazoa > Chordata > Mammalia > Artiodactyla > Hippopotamidae > Hippopotamus > Hippopotamus amphibius. The sequence goes on along the minus strand of NC_080191.1, from coordinate 168,207,133 downwards.
CCCACCTGCAGTCTAACCCTCCCCATGCACCATGTCTCTTAAGCAGCTGCTTCTCACGGGGTGTGGTCTCCACGGAAGCCATGGTTGGGGGCCCTCATGAAGAATGTGCCCTCCTCCTGCTGTGGGTGGACCATGAGCGTGGAGTGCAGAGCTGACCGCCTTCCCGCAGGGCTCGGCTTGGCGCCAGAGGTCCCCCGGTAGACAGAGAAACCATTTTCCTGCCGTCGTCATCGGACAGGTTCCCTCCGTGGCTGACCCCAGGGGTCGTTTTATGTCTTCCTCAGAACGTCGTGGCTGGCCTGCCCGTGTGCTTTGGTTCCAGTCCTGAAGGATGAATTATCCCAACAACAGCCTTCCCAGACTCTCCTCATCAAGCGGGATTTCATAGGAATTCCAGAGACTCTAGGGTCAGCCTTCATAGAGAGACGCTGCATGGTCAAAGACATGCCTGTTGTCGAGTGGGGAGCACTGACGCTCCTGCAAGGTTGAAAAACGTGGCATTTGCCTAAGGCCTTTGGAGCAGGTGCGCTGACGATCTGCAGGTCTGGGAGGCTGGTGCGCTCCGGGTGCTAGAGCTTCAGGGGGCCTCACCCTGCCAGCTGCAGAAGCAGAAACTCAGTCCCGAGAGTGATAAATGATCAGGAGAAGAGACGGTTTGGTGACCTTGAGAAACTGTTGCGGAATAATACTAACATTTTTTTCCTGCTCAAGGGACCTGGCTCGAGCTGATTTCATGTCCGTGGTTGAGAGAGAGATCTCTGCCCTTCCCAGGAACGCCTTTCTGAGACTGTCCCGCTGAAGTCCTCCTGCTAGCAGAGACCAGGATGGATACCACCCCTCCGGGTTTGGGACCATCTAGTGTCCCATGGTGAACTGAGCATTCAGGACAATGGACTGAGTTGTTATTTTTTGTTTTGTTTGTTTGTTTGTGTCTGGAAACTCCTTGAGCTGGAAATGATGACTTTGGGGAGCAACCTCCCTGGGCGGCTCCCGTGTTCTGTCTTCTTTGGGTCAGTCTAGCACACGGGAGGAAACTCAGCTTTTGGTTTTTTTTTTATGATTTATACAGTTTATACAAGCAACAGGGATGTAGCCTGGGCCGCTGCATCCCCTGCTAACATAGAGTTCTCTCTACAAAATATGGATAATTTTGTCCCCTATGGCAGCCAAAGGGGGAGGGGAGGGAGGGCACCAGAAGGAAGGTTAAGATCCACCCTCTGGGGCAGGGCCAGGCCAGGGCAGGGCCAGGGCAGGAAGGCACCGTCAGCACTGGCAGGGAGGACCCGCGGAGGGGCTACAGGAGAGCAGCCAGGGACCGGGGGCCCAGGGGCCGGGGGTGCTAGGGTGGGGGTCAGGATTTGTGCGGGGAGGGGCTCCCTGGTGCCCTTGGTAGGGGAGGAAGGCACCACCAGCGGGGACAGGGCTTGCACAGCAGTCTTACCAATAGAAACAGGCTGAAGGTGAGAGGGTCGGGGTCGGGGTGCCTTCAGGTCCTAGGGACCCGGGAGCCGAGTGGCTGCGGGCACACTCCCAGTCTACTTCCACATGGCCACTTCCCCAGGAGCAGGGGTCGCGGTCTGAGCTCCTGACGTCTCTGTGCTTCAGCCAAACCGCCCTCACCCAAGAAGCGGATCGTTTCTCCTCATCAGATTTCACCGCTGCCTTGGGGACTCATGGGCTTCGGAAATTCACAGGTTTCAGCGTGGAAGCCCGCTCAGTCGCCTCTTCCGAGGAGACGCGTTTTCTTCTCTTGCCACATTTGAGGCCTCTCTCCCCGCAGTCGCTGTGGTCGTGAGCTTGCCTCAGGGACCTCTGCATCCCCATCGAAGCTCTAACCCGTGAGATTCCGTCTCAGGTGGCCCCAGGCGATTCCCAGGTGGGTGGACCTGTCAGCATCTCTCTGCCACCCTTCACGCAACAACTCAGGGGGACAGCGGGCCTCACTGACGCTGCACCGTCCTCAGGTGAAGCAGACGCCGGCCCCGCTGAGCCACCCAGCCTCCCGCCTCCCTGCAGCCGACCCCGCGCAGCCGCCAACCACATCCCCGTCAGCCTCCCCTGTGCGGACTCCAGCCCGCACGCCACACGGCGACCACCCCTGTGACACCACCTCATCAGCCCCGATGTCCTCGGAGCAACCGTGACCTTCAAACCTTAGCCGTCCTGTCACCTGTCACCTTGCCCAGAACACCAGTCTCTGGGGTCTTCATAGCTATGGCTTGACCGGGGCCCGGGCCCCAGGGGATATGCTTTCCTCTGCCTAGATTTAGTCCCTCTCCAGCAGGCAGCACACTGCCCAGCGGGGCTGAGCCTGTCCAAGAAGGAAACTCCCACTCACCACTCACTGCATGTCCTGAGAGGCCCCGCCGCCAAGGCCTCGCTCTCTCCCGGTCAACCTTTGCCTTAACAACACCCCACATGCTTCTGCCACCCCCGTTCTCATCCGCACAGAAAACATGCAGCTCCCTGACCCCTCGCTTCTCCCCCACGCCCCCTCCCCCACCCCAGGGCTCTGGGGGATGACGAACGACACACCTGCTGCAGTGTGTTCTCAGCCTGTCCCTGAGGTGTGGCTCTTTTGTGGCTTTTCCCCAGCTGTGCCACCAGCCATGGTGCCTGGAGGCTGCCCCCGGTGCCCTTGAGGCTGGGAACGTTGCAGGGGAGGAAGGCAAGCCCAGAGCAGAATTCTGCTCACGGGAGGAATCCCATGGAGTTAGCTGAAGCCAGTGTGAGCACACACCTGCTCCTGCCCACAGAGGGGACACAGGACCTCCTGGGAGAGGGAAGGGCTTTGGCTGGGAGGCCGAACGAGGAGATTTGTACTCTATCCCTGGACAGACTCCATTTTTGCTCCAAAATCTGTGTCAGTCATCTACGTGGGGGTGTGATATTTTTTGGCATCTGTGAAGCTGGCAAACTTGTGAAGACCCTCGGAGTCTTAAAACTTGCATCTGTGGAGTTAGCATATCCTAATAAACAGCTGGCCGAAGCCGTGGGGCGTTTGCAGTAAGTATTATTAGATCCACTGCCTTTGCCCACAAACACGTCGTCTATTGAAACTGAAATAGAACTCATTCATACAAAATTTCACTATCCAACCTCTGCACCCTCCAAATTAGAGCACTAAACCAGGAAAAAGCAACATGTCTCGCGAGCAGCCAAAGTAAGTTTCCTGTGCCTTGGATGAAAGGATGTGCATTTGCTCAAAGCAACATTCCTGCACTCAAAGTCTGTTCAGTTTTATGTTAGACAGAAGTCCATCAAGTTTGGTCATATGGTTTCCAGACTGTAGCAGATTAAAGGCCAAAATCGGAAATTGGGAGGAGGGTGGCAGTCCTGCTGGAGACTTGCTGGCAACAAAGAGATAGGACAATGGCAGAATCAGACACCAATTCCTGAAGAGCAGCAGCCAGGCCATTTAGTGGAGGGCACTTCGGTAGCTCCGAGGCCAACACATTATTCTCGGGCAGAGCTGGAGGGAAATAATGAGCCCTAGTGGATAAGGATGGCCCCAGCTGCCTGGAAAAGTCCACATTACAAAGAACACTGGCTTGGTTTGTGGTCCCCTGAAAGCAGAACTTGGGGCAAGGGCTTGGATGCAGTTTAATTGGGAGGTGATCCCAGGAGGCAGGCCTGTGGGACAGGGAAGGAGGAAAAAACCAACACACAGAAGACAGTGGAGGCTGCTCTGGGCAACGGGGCTGATTCCAGAAGGACTGTCTGAGAAGCATCTAGAACAACTCTAGGGGGTGGAGCATTTAACCACCAGCTCCCACCCCCCAACTTCCAGGAAGTGGGCACGAGGATGGCGGCGCGCAGCTAAAGAGGATGGAAAGTCGGGCGAGCACAGAAGCTGCCTATTTCTCTGTGTCTGCTGCGAGCACACTGTTTACAGCAGCAGCTGTGAACTCTAAGGGGTATAAATGGTAAACATTTTGTCAACAAACAGGGAGCGTACTCAGTTATCCAGAAGATGAGCCAGTCTGGAATGGTCCTTCCAGAGGGCTCTGGGCCCACAGTGTCTGAGGGAATGTTGAAAGAGGCCCTGTGTTGGTGCATGTGCTCCTGTGGGGGCCAGAGCCTATGGGAGCTGTTTTAAGTGGAGGCTCCTGGAGACTTTTCCTTACTCCCAGTGCCAGCCCTCCGGATGCTTCGATGCCGCTCCTACTGCCGCCTTCTTCAGCAGATTCCCTGCAGCCGAGATGCCTTCACTCATCCCCCAGACCCTTCCTGGTGTCTTCAGTCAGGCTCCCCAGAAGCAGACCTTGAGGTGAGGGTCCAGATGCAGGTGATTTCTCATCAGAAGGTGATCCTGGGAGAGACTGGTAAGAGGGTGGGAGAAGAGGACGAGGTGGGAAGCCTAGCAGTATATGATGTGATCTCAGACCGAGAACCAGCCCCAACACCAGCCCACAAGAAAGCTCTGGAGTGTAAATTATTTCCCAGTTTGCCCCAACTGGTCCCAGTGGTGGGAGGACGGCTCTGCAAAAAGTCACAGGTGCCTTGGTCAGGGGCGAAAGCACTCAGAGGCTGGGGAAGGGCACACGGGACCAGTGAAGGTGACCCTGGGGATCTGGATCTGGGAGCATCCCCAGTGTCCACGACAGCTGGGTCCTACTGTGTGCCAGGCGCTGGGCTGAGGTGTGGTTTTGCTGTGTTAACTCTCTATCCACTTGAGGCAGGAGCTGGTTCTGGTTACCCCAGCCCCCAAGTACACTAGACCCTAGATGACCTGGGTCCTCCACTGGGTCTTGTGACCACAGGCCCTCTGTTTCCCATGTGTAAATGAGGGGGGTTGACTTGTAAGACAGCCTCCCGCGGTGGTCACTGAAGCTTGACCTGGTGGCTGGTGAGTACGGAGAGAGTGTACTTTTTAGTTGTCGTTTTGTCATTTCTTATTTTTTATCTAGAGATATATGATTAAAATTCTATTATAAGGTTGCTGATGAGGCAAACTGTTTTATTAGATGGTAGGGTGGAATCCTAGGAGCATCTTACTTCTGTAAATACAACCCTAAGATCTCAGGAGAAAGGTTGAGGGTAGTGCCAGTAAGAAAGAGAGAAGAAGTGGGGCAGGTAGGTGATTTTAGGTGGATTTTTTTTTCAGTTGAAGTATAGTTGATTTACAATGTTTCAGGTGTATAGCAAAATGATTCAGTTATACATACATACGTATATATGTATACATATATATTCTTTTCAGATTCTTTCCCATTACAGATTATTACAAGATAGTGAGTGCAGTTCCCTGTGCTCTGCGGTAGGACACTGTCATTTCTCTGTTTTATACAGAGCAGTGTGTATCTGTTAATCTCAGACTCCTAATTTATCCCTCTCCCACCCGCTTTCCCCTTTGACAGCTACATTTGCTTCTATGTCTGTGAGTCTGTTTCTGTTTTGTAAATAAGTTCATTTGTATCACTTTTTTAGATTCCACATATAAATGATATCACATGTATTTGTCTTTCTCTGACTTACTTCACTTAGTATGATCATCTCTAGGTCCATCCATGTTGCCGCAGATGGCATTATTTCATTCTTCCTTATGGCGGGGTAATATCCCATCGTATATATGTACCACATCTGCTTTATCCATTCATCTGTCAGTAGATGTATAGGTTGCTTCCATGTTTTGTTTATTGTAAATAGTGCTGCTGTGAACACAGGGGTGCATGTACCTTTTTGATTCAAGTTTCGTCTCTTCTGGATATATGCCCTAGGTTGATGTTTTTCAGGTGGTGAGATAGTCGAGGCAAATCAGACTTAAGAACAAAAGGCAAGAATGAAAGGTAATTGCCACTCGAGGACAGGACAAAAGAAGCGTAAACAGTTGATCAGCAGTATCCTCTGGCTGTTGCCCACCCACATGGCAAAGAGCACAGAGGCCAGCTTTCGCCGTAGACTTACCGTCACGTGGTGAGGGAGGCTGTAGCTGTGTGGGCTCCACCAGGACCAGATCCACCACGTGGATGGTGGCTGGAGCTGTGCTCCCCGGAGCCCGTGTTGGAAGGAGGGGCTCTTTGAGTGATGAGAGTTTCCCCGCCTGTCTCTAGCATCCATAAAGTATATTGGCGGGACACGGGGACCTCTCAAAGCTCTGTGCTCCTGGCTGACCCAGTCTGTGCCTGGGAAGGACGCTGCCCCCCAAAGAATGCTTGGGGCCGGGGTCGGGTCACGGGCGGAAGCCTGAATGCCAGGCAGTCATTAGGGGAGATGGATGGAGGGCAGCGTGTTGCGGGGGCCCCGGAGGCCCGCTGCAGTTTCATTGCGGTTATTTATGGCCTGGCTGGGGCGTCAGAAACGGGTTGACAGCTCGCCGTAAGCTGACCTGGCTGGCACACAGCCTGCAGGCTTTCTGCCTGCCCATCCCTCAACGCGAGGAATGTCAGCCTCAAAGACAGTGACCATGCGCGGGAGGTGAGGAAGGAGAGATTCCAGAATGTATCCTAACCCTGAGACCTCTTTATCCAGAGAGAGGCGCGTGTGCGTGCGCGGGACACATGCCTGCACCCCGTAAATATTTATATAAGCAGACATTTGTGAAACAGACATAGCACAGCGAGCTGGATTCTTTTTTTTTTTTCTTTTCTTTTTTTTTGGGGATGGGGAAGGGAACACAAATAATCCGAAACAGCAAGTGTCCAAAACTGGCTCTTGGTGACTGGCTTGGGGAATACGTGCTAAAGGTCTTCTGTTTGTCTTCTTGCTTTGTTTTTGGTGTGTGTGCGTGTGTGTGTGTGTGTGTGTGTGTGTGTGTGTGTGTGTGTCTTTCAGCAACAGAAGCACCGGTCTAATCCTATTTATCTGAGCTTTGTTTTCTTAACCGGCCCTGTGGGTCAGGGAGGTCCAGCCATGTCCTGGGTGCTGGGGCTACCTGACACGGGTGCTGAGAAGGTCAGACGTCTGTGAATGATTCAGTCCACCCCAGGGACAGACAGCAGGACCCACCACGGTGATGAGAAGCAGCCTGGCTGACAGGGGCCCCAGCAGGGTGGGGGGCGGTGGTGTGCAGGCAGAAGGCAGGTCAGAGTCCTGGTGAGGCCACTTCCCTGTATCCCACGTGCCTTGTCGTCCCTGCTGGGTCTGCCTCAATGACCCTGTGGGGATCAGGGACACGGGGCAGGAGAAAATGCTCTGAAAACCGGAAAGGGCTCCTGGTGAGGTCCGTATCATGACGTTTCTCTGCCTGGAGGGCCCTCCCGGGAAGCAAGCGCCTGCCCAGAGGCAGAGGCCAGAAGTCTGATCTGGACAGAGCAGCGATTCTGTGTTTGGGGCCCTTCGGAGGGCGGGTGGCTGCCTGGGCCCTGCAGAGCCCCAGGAGGGAGCAGGAGGGAGGAAGGGATGCTCCCCAAGAAGGAGGCTGCCTGTGGTGGCGGGCACGCTGAAGTCACAGTGTGAGGCGCAGAAGTGAGTGTCACTTGGTAGTTCCATGAGGCCCGTGAGCTGAACAGCTGAAGGGGCTCGTTGCTGCTCGGTCCCTGTATGTCCTTCCCTCTGTTTACTCCACAGCAAGCCCCGTAGTAAGAGACCATGGTCTAAGGTGACCAATTCATGAAACCGTAAAGCTTTACATGGGTACATTCTCACCAATACTTCACTCACTTAAAAAACATATTTTACATCTTTAGAGCCATAGCTCAAATATTTCTCTCACCTGGGAATTCATTTCTGATGCCCCAGTCGTCTCTCTTTTATGTCCCGGGTTTCGTTGGACGCGCGTCTGTGGGGCGCTCCGTGAGTCGCAAGCACTGTGCCTGGTCCGCACCCCAGGGGCGCAGCGTCTGCAGAGAGGCAGGGCTGCCAGTCAGCAGTTCCAGCGCCGGCAGAGAGCGCCTTGACAGAGAGAAGCACAGCGATCGCAGGGCTCCAGACAAGTATTTTCATCCACTGCGGCACAGCAAACTACCCTAGAGTGTAGTGGCTTACACCAGCAGCCATCACGTATCACCTCTGCAGGTCTCCGTGGGCCAGCACACAGAGCCCGCTGGGGACACTGTGCGTCTAGGCCATCGTGTGGGGCCTCCCGGGGATGACCTGAAGGCCCACACGCTCTGTGGGTGCGGGCGGTGGGCGCACGGCTCTTCCTGTGGCCCCACTTCCTCACAGAGGGGTGGCTGGGCTCCAAGGGCAGGTGTTGCGGGGGGAGAGAGAGAGAGACTATGAATGAGAACCAGGCAGAGGGCTGTCCTTTCTCTGACCTGTCCCCTGAAGGCACAAAGAAAGCATCATTGTGCCCCATTGGTCAGGGCAGCCACAAGGCCCCCTCCCCAGGCCAAGGAGAGGGGACGCAGACTCACCTCTCTGTGGGAGGAATGTGTGTGCATCCCACGCCAGGAGATCCTGCAGGATGCTGTAAGTACATGGGAGTGGCCGTCTCTGGAGAACACCACCGTCGTGTTCATCTAGGACAGGGGACGGGGACTGGGGGTCAGGGGAGGCTTTCTGGAAGGAGTGATGGTTGAGCTGAGTCTGAAAGACTGGAGAAAATAAGATGCGGGAGAGGAGAGGGAAGGAGAGAGAGTCCAGGTGGAGAGGCAGCGCCCGCCGAGGGCCAAGGACTTCAAGAAGCATGGAGAGCTGGGGGCAACTGAAAGCAGTTCCGTGATGCTGGGGCCACTGGTGTGGGGCTGAGAAGGCGGGAGGTGGGGCTGCGGCGTGGAGGGGCTTAACCTGCAGTTCGTGAGCCCCTGGGGTCGTCAGTGCCTCTACGAATCAGACCCTTCCCCAGGAAAACGTACTTATAGGATTTTGTACAGCATTTCCGGGACCCCAGTCAGGGGCCCCAACCCCAGGGGACCTCAAAGATCCTTTCCTCTCCTGCATTCTGTGGAGTCAGACTGGGTCCTTCACGTACCAGTGATCTCTCTGCGGGTGTGTGTAATCTCAGGGGTCCCCAGGACCACATCAACTCAACCCAAACGCCTTGCCCAGCCACTGGCATCACTGAGCCCCAGCTATTCCTGGCATTTTCTGGGCATCCTGGTCTTCTTAGCATAGATAGAGCCTCCCTCTTCACAAGATGCTTCAGTATGGTTTCTATTCTCCCAGTGGGGGAGGTACGCTCTCTACTCTACAGGTGGGAAACCAAGGCCCAGAGAGCATTGTTCACGCGCTCGAAGTCCCACAGCTAGTCCCCATCACAATGGGGATAATGACATGTGTCTGACGGCCTTTCCGGGCCAGCCCATATCTACCTTCGCATCTTTTCTCCTAACCTGGGGCCTGGCACATCCCAGAGCCACCCGACACCACCTTGCTCTGTCCCACCCACGAGGCTCAGCTCTGGGACAGTGTGACTCAGGCATGAGTCAGCTTTTGCCGCCATTGGAAAACCTCCAACAGAGCCAGGCTGATCCTTCGACACCTGCCTCTCCAGCCCTCCACGTCTGTCTCCAGTGCGTGCTGGATACCCTTCCAGGGAGGCCCCTCATGCGTCCCATGTTAAAATCTGCGCTTGTCACCTTTGCCCGCCCCGGATGCCTCTAGGGGTCCTGCACTGGGCGTTCCCTGTATCTGGGCTTTCAAGGAGGCTTGGCCAATAGAGGGTGGGTGGAGAGACGCCAGGCTATTTCTTCCCCTCTCTCTGCTCTAGGAAGCGTCTCCAGCAGGACCCGGGTCTCCTCTGTGCCCCCAGCTCCCACTGCATAGGCTGCTCTGGTTTCTGCTGGGCTGAGGTGCTCCTGGCCTTCCAGTTCTAGTTAAACTGCCTCCTCTTCGCATCCCTCCTTCTCTAGAAGGTGCCAGTGGTTTTTTTTCTCATTGCTAACCTCTGCGCTGCCTCAACATCTTATGCAGCTTCTCAGCTTTTCCAACACTAGGCGACCAATTTCCTGTATGACATTCCCTCTGAGATACCGGCGTGCTTCCTGCTGCCCAGCTGGACCCCCCAGCTGAGACCATTCCTTTCCCTGAGGATGGCACCAAGTCAGGGTGCTCAGTCACTGACCTCAGCTACCCCTCACCCAACGAGTCATCGAGTCAGAGGACTGTGCCTCTGGAATCCTCCTGAGCCCAGCTCATCCCCCGCCCCCCAATCAGCTGCAGGCTTGCGCAAGTCCTTATCATGTCTGGCTAGGACGCCGCCAGCAGCCTTCCACCAGGGCACCCTCCCAGCCCACCCTCCCCACAGTGGCCTGGGGGTTTTAGACAAGGTCCCCAGAACTTTCCCAATCAAGCCTGACTTTAGGGCTAGCCTTTCCAGTCTGGTCCCATGCTACCTTCCAGTCCTGACCAAGCTCCACACCCCCTCCTCCCACCGTGCACCCTGTGCACGGCCCCCAGCCTTTGTTCACCTGTTCCTTCTGCCTGGACCACCCTCTCCCGTCTACTGGTAAATGTCTACTGATTCTTTAAGACCTGCAGCAGATACTGCCTCCCCTAGGGTGAAACACACCACTCCCCATTCCGCCTTCCGAGGCCCTGGCTTTGCCTCCTTAAGAGTCCTTCTCACACGTGATGTGAGTTTCTCAGGGCTGGGACCCTGTCCGAGCCCTCCTCGTACCCAGGCACCTAGTCCTTACTCAGGAGGTCAGTCAGCCTGTTGTTGGCTGGAATGGAAAGTGCTGTTGGAATCAGCTGGCCTCCCAAGCCCTTGGCGATGGGGCCTGCCCAGGTCCCCTTCCTGTGTGAACAATCGGCCAGAGTCAGGGGCCTCTCCTCTCCTAACACCAGGGCTGTTCATTTCAGTGACATTCTCAGGGATTCTGGTTAATGTTTAATTTCAGTTTCTTTGTTTTCTGTAAAGTTGATAATAGAGTGGTGTAGCTGGGAATGTAAAAGACCACAAGAGGAAAACAAATACCCACCCATTTTTACTTAACAACTACAAATTGTTTATCCTTCCCCCCTCTCCGCCCTGCTTTTGGGGAGTGAATGGAAATGAAGGCAGAATGTCAAAATGTAGCTCTTCAAAATTTCTATGACCTTATACAGAATCTGGGTGATTCTCTCACCAGAAGCCCTAAAGCTGGAGCTTTGCACATCAACAATTTGCTGGACTCTAGAAAGACTCAGTCTTCCCGAAACTTCCATGAGGGTCTGTCTCCTGCATCCCAGCTCAGATGGCTTCCCATGGGATCCTGGATGGAGCCCAAACTCATCAGCTTTAAATTCAAGTCCGCCTTCCCCCTCTCTGCCTCAGCTGCCTCTTTTCCAGCCAGACATCCTGTTTACAGATCCCAGATAGGACATGGGGTGGGGTCTCACCTCTGTACCTTTCGAGGGCAGGGTAGAGGAGGGGTTAGGAGTGTGAGGCCCAAATCTGGACACATTCACGCTCCATCCTGCCCTGGCTGTGATGGCCACGCCGCCTCCAGGAAGCCTGCTCTGATTCCCCTGCCCCACGCTGTGCATCCCTCCAGTGTCCACCTGCTCCAAATGCCATCTCTCCCCCCACTCTCATGGACATCAAAACCTCCAATCCTGTGATACCTATTTCAACGTCACTTATTTGTTTTTCTCTAGTCTTTCCACCCGGACTCTGTGAGCCCCTCAGAGTGCCTGCATGAAAAATGACAAAAAAAGAGAAATTCACCGTGAGCTGTGGTTGGAGCTGGCCATCCAGCCTGCTATGGGGATGGGATGGTCAGTGCACTGCATGTGTAAGAGAGGTTCCTGTAACATAGGCCTCTGATCTCTCTCCTCCCTAAGAAGTCAGAAGAATAATCACAAACAAAAATTGGGTAGAGTCTCAGCACACTTAGGGTCAGTGGCTGACACTCGCCTCTCAAACCCACCCCTCCCGAGTCACCTTGTGCAGGCCCCCAATGCGTCCTCTGTTGTAGTTTCCTTCTGCGGCCGTTCCCGGCCTCAGCGCGCTCCTAAGCGGACAGGAGAGGAAGGGTCTCGGCCTCCGCAGGCCCCCTTGAGTTCCGAGGCGCCTTAACCCGGGGATGAACGAAATCTAACTCACAAGGGCTTCCCGCGGGGGAGGAGAGGGACCGTTTACGAATATGTGAAATTCGGGCTGCCCAGGGTGACTGACCCTAGGTAAGTTCGTTCCCTTCTCTGGGCCTCCCTCTCCCCCATCTGTCCTGCAAGAGAATTGGGCCAGGTCATCTGGAACGTTCCATCCGGCTCTCTGACCCAGAGATGCGGGGGAGGATGTAGAGCCGTGTCCCCAGCACCCAGCACAGCCTGATCCCATGAGGCCTGACCACACGGTGCTGAGCGCAGCGCTGCTCAACCCTCACGTGGTACCCATGACCCGCATCGAGATACGCCGCAGATTCTGGTTCAGTGGATCCGAGGCGGGCCTCACATCTGCGTTTCTCACACGTTGCCGGTGCCGTCAGCGCTGCTCCTGGTCCACCCTGTGGGTCGAGGCCGTTCAGCCCTGGCTCTCCAGGTGCGTCCTGGGAACCGGAGCATCAGCGTCACCTCGGAGCTTGCTAGAGCTGAGAGCGCCCCACCGCAGACCTATCGGGGCGGACACTCTGGGGTGGCGCCCAGCATCCCCGCCGAGTCCGGTGCTGCCTCAAAGCGGCAGGACCGCTGCTTTAGGGGAGCGGTTCCGCCCGTGGCTGCGCACAGGAAGCACCTCGAGAGGTTTTGAAAACACTGGCGCCCGCGTTCCGCTCCCGGGGCTTCCAGTGTGATTAGGATGGGGCGCCTCCTGGGCACCCGGCCTTTTGAAAGCGCCTCCAAGGGCGGCGGCGCGGTCCGGGAGAGTGTGGGAAGGCGCCGGGATGCCCGCGGGACCCCCCGGGCCTGCGGGCCCCCCCACCCCGGACCCGCGGGGGCCCCCCCCCGGGCCTGCGGGCCCCCCCATCCCGGACCTGCGGGGGCCCCTCCCGGGCCTGCGGGCCCCCCCATCCCGGGCCTGCGGGACCCCCCATCCCGGACCTGCGGGGGCCCCACCCCCGGACCTGCGGCCCCCCCCGGGCCTGCGGGACCCCCCATCCCGGGCCTGCGGGACCCCCACCCCCGGACCTGCGGACCCCCCCCCCCGGACCTGCGGACGCCCCCACCCCCGGACCCGCGGACCCCCCCATCCCGGACCCGCGGGCCCCCCATCCCTGACCCGCGGGACGCCCACTCCGGACCTGCGGGACACCCCCACGGGCCCGCGGGACCCCCCATCCCAGACCCGCGGGCCCCCCACCCCCGGACCTGCGGACCCCCCCCACCCGGCCTGCGGGTCCCCACCCCGGGCCTGCCGGACCCCCATCCCGGACCCGCGGGCCCCCCACCCCGGGCCTGCGCGGCCCCCGCGCGCGCTCTCCGCCGCAGCCACCGGAGCGCGCTGTGGCGCCGCCTGCGAAGCCGGCCTGCGGGCCGCTCTGACCCCCCCCCGCGGCGGCTCCGGGGCCTGGACGTCAGCGCGGCCCGCCCTGCCGCCGCCTCCTCCAGGCAGGCCCGCGGGCTCGCCCCGGCTGCCCCCTGCTCCTCCCCCGCCGCGTCGGGACCCCGAGGGTCCCCGGGAATCCCCTGGACCCGGGTCGCCCGGGCCAGGTCCTCGGATCGGCCGGGTCCGCTGCAGGAGCCAAGTCTTCGCTTGCTCTCCCCTTCCGAGTGTCCCTTCCCCGGGGCTCCTCTGCTGGCTTCCCGCCCTGCTGCCTGCTCCTCTTCTCTCTCATCCGAGGTGTGCGGATCAGATGTTTCCAGCTGATGTGTGCTGGTGTGCAGGAGCGGAAGAGATGGGCCAGAGATGGGCCTCGGTTTCACAGGACAGATAAGGCAGTGTTCTTTGCGAGGAACGTTGTCTGTGTTGGTGGGAAGGAGTGAGGGGAACTCTGGTTGTTGATGAAACTTTAGTTTCAAAAAGAAAAAACACATTCCTTGCTTTGAGCAGGGGTGGGCGTTTATTCTGGAGGAGAGAGCGCAGTCCGGTACCGCGAGCCCTCCGCTCTAGCTCCCCCCACTGGCTGAGGACGTCCCTGGAGCTGCTTTTCCCTGCGAGGATGCCAGAGCTGCCTTTATCGCAAATGCTCTGTGACAGTTGCCCTTATTATAAATGCTCCATTTCACCCCTGCTATCGCTCCCCTCCCCCGTGTTTGATATTCTGGGCCTCTGTGTGAGATTTCATCTGGAGCAAGGCTTTGTGGGTAAAAGCAGCTTGCACACCTCTGGTCTGGGTGATGCCCGATGCCCCTCTGGGCTTCGGCAGCTCATACTTCTGAGAGGAGGAGAGGAGGTAATTCTGGGAAGCAGGAGGCCGGCCTGTTCCTGGTTCCTTCCACGTGACACGCCTGCCCCCTCCCAACCATGACCAGCCAGTGAGGTGGGCATCCCCTGCAGCCCCAGCAGGGGGAGAGGCTGCTGGGGTGTTGGAGGGGGACACAGACGGTCAGCGCTGGGCAGATGGCAGGGAGCCAGGCCAGCCCAGACGGGGTGACCGAGGCCCAGAGAGGGAAAGGACTTGCTCCTGCTCACACAGCGGGTCTGCAGCGGATTCCTTCTCAAGCGAATTCCTTAGACGCCCCTGGCGGGGCCCCTCAGAGCTCCTACCAGGTGCCGGGCTGGATACTCTTAGGCAGTGTTGAAGGACTGATGGCTGGGGGCCAGAGGGAGCCGGTGTGGTTTACGTGAGGAATACTAGTCTCTCCTTGACTCTGGATGAGCGACCCCTTCCCAGAGGCAGATGTCCTCCCAGGGCTCAGCCTGACCCTGGGGCAGCAGACCCGGCGGGGGCTCTGGCTGGAAACAACTGCCCCAGGGCTCAGACGGGATTTCAGCTGCCAGGCGCCTGTCCCCACAGGGGACAGAAGGCCAGGGGAGAGGCGTGGGAGGTCAGCATGGGTCTGCACCCTCCAGCATAGCCGCCGAAAGGAAAGTTCTGAGCCTCCAACTGGATCTCAAAAGGGCCTGGGGGAGGCCGAGGGGATCCAGGCGGCCACGAGTTTGGGCCAGTTTCCCTACTGCCTCAGCAGCGCATCTGGCCAGAGCCCAGCTGGAAGTCAGGGACTCTTGAGACGGCAGCTGGAGGAGGACCAAGGAGATTCACGCTCTTGTCTTGTGGGTAAGGAGTTAGGGGAGGGCAGGAGAGGACCGGGCTCAAGGTCACAGGATAATTAGCAGCAGGGTGGGGCTGGGACGCAGGCTCTGGACTCTGAGAGCTGTGTCCCTGCCACCATCCAGCTTTCCATGTGGACAGAGGCTCTGCTTTCTCTCTCCTGGGGTTGTGTAATGTGTGTGTGTGTGTGTGTGTGTGTGTGTGTGGACGTCTCCTGTGTTCGTGTCTCTGCCTCCAGTTCCTATCAGCTTCATAAAACCCAGAGAAAAAGATTCTATAACCTCAGGCACCTATTCCAGGATCACTATGAGGAAATCCTGTTCCCACCTCGCCCAAAGCTCCCGTGCTCTCGTTTAAGTCCCTGCAGGTGCGGCTGGCAGGGCCCTTGGGACTCCCTCCAAGGGCCCCAGGAAAACTGGCTGGGCCGTTTTCTGAGGAACGCTTACTTCCACTTTGCAGTCTCCAAGCATGTGCTCTCTCTGCCGAGGTCTTGAATGCTGCTGCTTTTTTTTTGGTGGGGGGGGGGGGAGGTTGGGAGGGGAGTGGTGATCCCAGCTAGTGATTTATGGTCTGTTTATTCAGAAAGCGCTTGTTCATTCCTGCTGGTGGGAAGGGCTGGAGGGACGGAGGGAGGTGAACGCACGTCCTCTGAGCTGCAGAGGGAGCCGGCAGGGGCTGACTTATCCACTCCCCCTGACGGGTGGCCTCTGTTCCCTTGTCCTCCCTGCTGCTCTCCACAGGACGAGAAGCTGACTGCGCTTCTTCCCTGCCTGGGAGGCTTCAGGCACATTTTCTGCTCAGAGGCCACGGAATGCAAGATTGTACCCAGAAGCTGAGGAGGGAGGAAAGAATTTGGCTGGCGGAGCAGTGCTTTGTGTGGGCTCTCTGCTGCATCCTTGTGTGGCAGCCCGAGGATGGAGGTATCGCCTCCATTTCACAGATGAGAAAGCTGATGCTCAGGGAGCCCAGCGTGTCTGCAGTCGTGCAGAAGTGAACAAGGTTGGGATCCAAACTCTCGTCTGGCTAATACGAACGCTCACGCTCTTCTTGCACCAGGGTTTCTCCAGTGTACCCTGGGCCACCTACATGAGAACCGCTTCCTCATTCAGTCCATCCTTTTAAGCAGGTATTACCAACCTGGGCTGTGCCAGGCTCACGGGTGTCCGCAGGAGGCTTCACAGAGCTTCCATGATCGGGGAGACAAAGACACCCATAAGAACCAAGTCAGTTATGTTGTCTGAGTCCGCTGGGGCTGCCATAACAAAATACCATAGACCAGGTGGCCTAAACAAACATTTATTTCTCACCGTTATGGAGGCTGATAAGTCCAAGATGAAGATGCCAGCAGATTTGGCGTCTGGTGAGGGCCCTCTTCATGGTTTGCAGGTGACCACCTTCTTGCTGTGTCCCTACAAGGTGCAGAGAGAGAGCGCTGGTCTTTCCTCTTCTTATAAGGGCACTAAGTCCATCATGAGGGCTCCACCCTCATGACCTCATTTAAGTTGAGTTACATCCCCAGAGGCCCTGCCTCTGAACACTATCACACAGACGCTTAGGGCTTCAACCTACGGATCTGAGGGTGAGAGGACACAAACTGTGGGTCCGTAGCAATGGCATAATAGATGGTGATGATGCTGAGACGGGAAGGAGAGCAGGATGGGGGTGAGACGTGGGGGGGGGGGGGTATGTGGGGTATCCTGGTAAGTATAATGGTGAGGACAGGCATGACCAGCAAAGGGACATTTGAACCGAGACTTGCTCCTGACCCTGTGCTTCATACCTGCTCGTTCGGAGCCTCTGGGAACGGGGTCTTGGAGTATGTATTGTAACACGTCTTTCCTGTATAGGTAAATTTGGAAATCCCTGTCTGCACCCTGGTGCGTCTTCTCCATGCGAAAGACTTTTACTTAAGAGGTCGGGAAATGTTTGCCCAAATCTACGAGTGTGAATCAAAAATTATCTGCACTCTGGTAATATTAAAACTCCTGTTGGCTGCACTGTCTCATCAACGCTTTCCGTTCAAGGCTCCTGTCTCCCCAGTCACTGCTGTGCAGGTGTGAACATGTTACATCAGTTCATTTGTAACTGCGGTGCATGCAAAAATGGATGCCCCACTTGTGATTTGCGTGAAAGAAGAGCAGCGTGCAGTGACTCGTTTTTTGTGGTCTGAGGGTGTGCACGTCCGCATGCTTCTGCCCACACTGTCGACACTCTGCAAAAACTTCGTTGTGAGGTGTTAAAACATCCTCCTTATAGTCCTGGTCTTGCTCCATCGGACGTTCACCTGTTTGGTCCCCTGAAAGCAGCCCTATGAGGACAAAGATTCGCTTCTGATGAAGAAGTGAAGACAGTGGTGCATTCGTGGCTCGCAGCTCAACCTAAAACATTTTTTAATGAGGGAATACGACAGCTTGTTGACAGATGGACAGAGTGTATGTTGAAAAGCAAGGAGATTATGTTGAAAAATGATGTATTTGTTTTTTCTAAAAGTTAATGAAAATAAATTCTACAGCCAGGGTGCAGATAATTTTTGACTCACCCTTGTAGGTGTGACTTTAGGAGTTCAAGAATGAAGCTGGAATCCAGGGTCCTGATGACGATTCCCCTTGTGACTTGATAACTGGCGTATACTTAGTAACTCAAATAGGCAAATGCACTCATGACCACGACTGGTCTGGAAGGATCTGTCCGTGCAGGGCAGGATGCTCATGTTTTCCAGTCAAGGTGCAACCCAGGTTATTGGGGGAATAGGCTGTTGTCATGAGAAGAGCATGGCTCAGAAGACTTGGGCCCTAGATCACACTCAACTGTGGTGAGCTTGGCCAAGTCATTTGCTTTGAGGAGCTTCGACTTCCAGGTTTGTGAAATGGAGCTGCTAAAACTTCTCCTACTTACTTCAATGCTGCCTCCGCCTCCACCACCAGCCCACCTGTGTATCCATCCATCCACCTACCCATCCCATCCATCCATCTACCTTATCCATCCATCCATCCACCCATCCACCCATCCATCCATCCACGCATTCACCCACCCATTTTATCCATCCATCCATCCATCCATCCACCCATCCACCCATCCATCCATCCACGCATTCACCCACCCATTTTATCCATCCACCCATCCACCCATCCATCCATCCATCCATCCACCCATCCACCCATCCATCCATCCATGCATTCACCCACCCATTTTATCCATCCATCCATCCATCCATCCATCCATCCACCCATCCACCCATCCATCCATCCACCCATCCACCCATCCATCCACCCATCCACCCATCCATCCATCCACGCATTCACCCACCCATTTTATCCATCCATCCATCCATCCATCCACCCACCCATTCACCTATCCATCCATTATCACCACAACCATCAGTATCCTCATTTCATTGTCATCAACATTTCTGGCGTGGCCCATATTCAGATCAATCAAATTCCATGCTAGAACTTACTATAAAGGAATTAGGCCTGAAAAAAACAACGAAGAAAAATTGTACGGAGGGGAACTAACTGGGGTAGTGAAATCTTTCTTCTGGGAAGATTTGTTCCATGAGGTCCAAAGGTGGAGTTCGTGCTGCTTGTCCAGGGGAGCCAGACAAGTGCCTTGTAACTTCAGTTGCAGTGGAAAGCTCAGTGGAAGGCAGCCTCAGATTTCCCCTGATGGCGGGGAGCCCTGCCTCAGTGCCCAGCCCTGTTAACTGTTGGCTTCCCAGTTGCTGCCTCCAGCCAAAAACATCCTCTGCTGTTTGAAGTGCTTATTGGAAAAGCAGATTTCATCTTGGCTGGACCTCTGAGCAGTTCCTTGAGTGGGGTACTCCCCAGGGCTGTAATTGGACACAAGAAAGCATCGGCCTCCTTTTGGCATTCTTGCTTTCATCTCAAAGTCACATTTTAGAATTTATATTTTAAAAAAGTCAGGGCAAGGGGCCAGCACAGCTCACTCGGCCACTGGTGCCAGAACCCCCAACACGGCAGATCCAGGAACGAGGGCTGTGGAGGATTAGAAGGGAGAATTAGGACCATACAGGGGAGCGATGCTTCTCGCCAGCTTCTGGGGGCTCTCAAAGTGCTTTGGAGACTGGGCCTTACAGTGATGTGGGCTTGGCAGAGCAGGAGACCTGAGGGTGCAGACTGGCCCCACTCACAATAGTCCACATGGAGGGAAATTTTCTAAAAGCCTCAGAGAACAGAGAATCTGAAGCCTGCCTGGGCACCCTGATCAGCAGGAAACGCTCCTTCCTCCCCATCCAGACCCATTGTGCTGCAGGGGAACTGGCTTCCAGAGGCTTCTAGGGACACTGGTCACCACAAGTGGGAGAAAAACCCTGAGGGAATGGCTTTTTCCTCCGGATGCTCCTTTTCCCAGGAGCTGGGGCAGGATTCTGAAAACAGCAGGTGTCTAATGACGTTTATTAGATAAGCTCTCCCATGCAAAAAGGCTGTCGTTAAGTATGGCAAAACCTCTTCCTACAAGCCTTAGCAAGACCATTGTCTTCTCCAGGGGCCAATGTGAGAAACACCAAGCTTCATGGAGGATTGAAATACAGTAGTCTCCTGGAGAAGGAGATGCCCTCACGGTTCAAACATACACCAAGTACCCAGTCTCTTATGCCCAGCTGCCCCCTTGCACAGGATATTTGTTGCATCATCAGCTTGTGCCCCACTATGACCCCTGAATCGTTTTCAGAAATTTTTGCTTATGGGAAATCATGACTGTTTATGCAGCTGGATCCTGTTATTCCCTATTTGACACTAAGATCATTGATACCTTGTGTTTTGCCGAACCTTAACGGTTAAAAAACTGAGTGCTTACCACAGGGAACACACATTCAATAAGATGATTAAAATTATCATCCTACGCTCAGGACCACGAGAAGGAGGGGGGAAGTAAATGTATAAAACCGAAAACTCTTATTAAATTTAACTCTGAGGGTCCTAGTGGCCAAGAAAAAAAAGGGGAGAAGTAGGTATATTGGCTCCTTAAGGGAGATAAAATTTCTCATTTCTGAGTTCTAAAAAGAATACGGAGGGACTCCTATAGGGTGATACAGCGGGCCAGTGTGTTGACAACAGCTTTATGCTAAATGCAGTAGTTTTCACAGGGATATTTTCTGTTATGGCCTTAACCAGCATTTAGGGTGTCACTGTGACGTCTGGGATGTGGAAGGCCATCTGAGGGTCCAGGAGAGTGTAGGAAACAGTAAGAAGACTGAAAATACCATCATGCTTTCCCTACTTCAGGGCACCGTGGGTAAGATCTGGGGCAAAAAAAGAAGAAAGGCAAGCTACCAAAGGCGTGGGGCTGAATATATCTCAGGGGAATCATTAATGCCGCACATGGCCAACCGCCCTTCCCCCCACCCCCAAGAAGTGAGCAGAAAATGAGTCATCTGGTTAAATCAGCTAATGCCTAGGTTTGGTGTTGGTGTCCATGTGCACGCAGGTGTGTGAGTGGGTGTGACTACAAGCCCTTCCCCCATCCTGCTGCCCCCCCCCCCACCACCCAGCGTACACCCCACCCCAGAGAAGACTCAGCAGTCTGCACTCAGCTCCTCTGTCAGTAGTTGATTTTGATAACCAGCCAACATATAGGATTTTTTTTTCAAGGTTGGAAGATCATTAACTCTTTGGAAGAATAAAGGACAGTTTCTGAAGGCTCGGGGCTGACGGCGTTTGGGTGACAGCCTTAATTACCTCAACTACATGTTCAGGAGCTGAGCCAGGCAAGGCAGCAGGACCAGGGGAGGGAGTGTTTACTGCACGGCTGCAGGATTTCTTGTCGCACTGAACTGAGCTCCTCTGAGCTGAGCGCGATTCCTGGGCCCCCACAGCCCTGCCCTTTGATGGTATTTTCCCGGCCTTGGGAGGTATTGGCTTTAGAAAAGTTGACGTGCTTATTCACTTAGCCTTCACTGAGGACCTCGTGCGTTCTCAGCACTGTGCTCGGCCCTGGGACGGATGACAAACGGACTCCCCGCCCTGGAGATGATGGAGAAATGCCCACCCCCCGCATAATTATGAGACGTGTGATCTCACGCGTGAGGGGAACCTAATAGGAAATAAAAGTAAATTCTGAAATTCTGCTTTACTCAGACTGCCTTTCCTTCTCGGGAACCACACGCCAGCTTCCTTTCTGTTTCCTGGTCGTGGCCCTTACTCAAGCTCGGGGTGATGGCGTGACTTTGGCTTAAAAGCTTCATGTCTGAGTGCCACAAAGTCCCCTCTGAATTCTGAGAGAGGGGCCGTCACCGCTGCTACTGGCCTGGGCAGCTCGCCCTCTCCTCCCTCCCGGGGCCCCTGCGGCCTGAGGCTCCATCCCCAGCAGGCCAAGCTTCTTGGGCCACACCGGGAGGGAGCCCATGCCATCCGTGCGCCTTCTCTCGGCCCCGTGGAGGTGGCGTTCTCGGTGTGTTAGTGTGTAGTCACACCGCCAGCATCCAGAGAAGCGATGGGGAAGTCTGAGCGTACGCCTTTGCCACGCACAGCAGGTGGTGTCTTTTCAAAACCAGGTGTTCATCGCCATTCTTCCTTGAGACACGTGGAGAGGGTCTCGGGTGGCCCCGGGCCTGCAGCGGCAGCAGCAGCACCTCTGCGCTTGTTAGAAGCACGTTCTGCTCCCCCTCAGAGTTACTGATTCAGAAACTCCGGGGGTGGGCCCAGCGCTCTGGGCGGACCCAGCCCTGCGGTGATTCCGGGGCCACTGGCGTCTGAGGACCAGTGAGAACCACTCACCGTGACAGTGCCTCTTGGCCGGGGGGCTCCCCGGGGCGTGTGCCCTCACCTCTGGAACTGGGGGCTGAGGCAGACACATGCAGTTTGAAAAAGTCCCTAAAAAAGACGGTGCTCTCGGCCCCCTCCCCTCCGCTGTTTGAAGATCATTGATCTGGAAACTAGTTTTGCTTTGGAAGGGTCATCTCATGCAAATGTCTCTGTATTTTGATGATTTTTTTTTTTAAGCTTCCGGAATTTCATGATACCACAGAGTGTCTTGTGTTTGGCCTGGAAAACCTCCCTCCGTGGTTACATACAAAGACTTTATACACGCCGAGGCTTAAAAAAGAAGCGTTTCCTCATAGCGATGTTGGAAAATCTGTCCTGTGTAGCTTGCTGATTAGGAGTTGGCTGAGGTCACAGCCCCTCCCTCCCCCGGGAGCTGGAGACCCACCCTTGAACCCGTACCTCCCTCACCAGCAGGGGGAGTGCGGCCCCAGAACGCCGTGCTGCCCAGCTGATCCTCAAACAAGCACGCAGGGCGGCCGCAGGACATTTTTTACAAGCTCCTTAAAGGAAACGGATGTCAGGAGCCTCTTTTTATTGCCCACGGCAGGGAGAAGATAAACCTTAAGTTGTCCGGTGTTTGCAAGCAGACCTGAGGTTTTTTTTCTTTTTTTCTTTTTCCCCTCTAAAAATGTGTTATTTGGGACGCCTCCCTGGATTTAAAGAGACAGTGGGTGTTTAAAAAATAAGGAGCATTTACTTCAATCCACCCCGGCTCCCTGCTATCTGCAGGTGTTCACAAGGCTTCTACCTGCCAGGAAAATCCTGAGAAGGGGGAGACTGCTTCTTAGAAAGTGGGTTTTCCTGTTGACGTGGGCAGCCTACCAAGGCCCGCTTATCTGGGTGACGGGCTCCTCCCCCCCACACGGCAGTGCTTCCCCGGTGGCTCCTGGGGCAGGAAGCAGGTGGCCGGGAGCGGGCCCCGCAGGTCCCCCAGAGCGGGCGGGGGCTTGCCACCAACCGTGGCTGGCGCTGATCTCCCTGATTGCTGGTGGTTTTGACGCTCTCCGAGGAGATGAGATGGACTGAGGCCCTCAGCAGATCTGGTGGTGCAGGCCCGGGGGGTGGGGAACAGAGGCAGGTGGGCCTCAGGCAGGGAACAGAGGTCTGAAAAGGACCCAAAGCTGCCCCTGCTCGTTGAGCAGAGCAGGGAGCAAGCCAGCCCCAGAGCGTGGACCTGGCTGGAAGGAATGCCAGTTTTCTAACGTGACGGCCCCGCCCGGGTCCTGAGTCTCCCCTCCCTAGGACGCAAGCTCCACAGGTGTGGGGTTCGGTGGGTCTTGCTCCTCACATACCCTTAGCAACTAGAGCGATGCCTGGCACATAGCAGGTTCTTAATAAATATTTGTTGACGAAGTACGTGAATGTCTCCCCCTCCCGCCCCCTGCCTGCTCTCAAACTGGACAGAGAAGGAATGAAAGGTCTTGTGCCTCGGCTGTCAGGTGCCCTGGGGACAAAGAAGGCTCTTCTGGGAAGACTGGCGCCCTTCTACAGATGTGTCCAAGGGCAGCTCCTAATACGGGAGAGGAAGTGAGATCCCGGGACTGGACGCCGGGCCAGCGCGTCCCGCGTTTATAGGAGTCGATGGGGCCAACACCTCCCCCTCCCACCCCGTCCTAACCCTCCGGGCTGGAATGCTGCATGCCAAGTAAGGACAGACCAGGTGAATAGACATACGGACATTGGCAGACATTTGGGGCAAGGCTTCTCCGGCAATGTGCTTTGAAACCCACAGGTCGCCCAGAAGCTGGAGGGTGGCCACCTGACAGGGATGTACCAGGGGCTCTGTGTGGAAGAGCGCTGGGCTGGGTTGTGTGGAGCCCTGGAACTGCCGTGGGTGTGCGGTTCTGGCTGAGCGCCGTGTGGCGGGGAACTCCCTACCCATGGGCTCCAGGCTGTGTGGTCCTTGGGTCAGGACCCAGACCCTCAGACTTGAAGGACCCCGTCCCAGGCAGGACCCCCTCCTCCACAGCCCCACAGCTCTGTCTTGGACCAGAAGATTACGAACAGTTTCAGCTACTAGTAATATGAATAAAATATTAGTAATATGAATAGAAAAATATTCCCTGGGGCTTGACTAAGCAACTGAATTTTACTGATGCTGTAAAAGGCAGTGGGTCATTGCTGTGGTTTTCGAACTTTCCCTTCTAACGGCAGGTGGTGTCACTGGTCCAGAGGTCTTCACCTTGGTGGGCTTGGCAACAAATATGACAACAGAAGGGTGATTAGGAAAGAGAGCAAGGAATGGGTACAAATGTGATATGCTTCTCGGATCTCAAATTAGATAAAAAAAATTTTTTTATCTAACTAACATTTTACAGGGAGGCTTAAGCCCAGCGCCTTCTAAGCTTGGCAGCAAGAGAAGAAAGAACAGGGAAGAGATTTGCCTGAAGTCACGTCAGGCGGCCAGTGCAGCCCTGGGATTTGACAGCTGTAGATACGAGTGTGTTAGAATGGCATCAGGCGTCCGGCTGGAGACTTTAGGAAAAGACTAACGCGTTTCAGATCCTTTCATAATTTGCCTGTTCTGAACATTCAATCACTTATTCAGTCATTCATCTTCCAGTAAGTGCCTTTTGAACCCCTGGTCTGTGCGGCACTGCGCTAGCGCCAGGGGAGAAATGGCAACAGGAGACAGGTTACTGCCCTCACGAGCTCATGGTCTCCCTTCCTAACCTCCTTCTCTTCCACTGTAGAGAAGGGAAAAGCCGTGGGAAGCAATCTGCACGCCCTTCGCCTCCACATCACCTCTGCCCCACCCGAGCCTGCGGCTGTGCCCTTGTCTCTGCCTCTGTCCTGTGACAATGGATGAACTTTCCATACCTGGCTGAGGCCACCCCACACCCGCCTGGATTCCCAGGGACGCTTCTCCAGTGTCCCCCTTCTCTCTCTTGCCCTCCCCATCTCTCCCTCTCTACGGGAGGGGTCTCTCCCAGCAGCCTTCAGCTGTGCTGTCAATTCCCCCACCTATGCCTTCTCTTAACCCCGCTTCCCCCTCCAGAAACACGGCCCCCGTGCGCTCCTCCTTACAACTGAACTCTCCACACAGTTGTCTGTGCTTGTTACCACCACAGCATCTCCTCCCACTCTCCCTTGAGTCCAGTTCAGTCAGACTGTCACTCTCGAAACTGTGTTGACAGGGTCTCCAGTGTCCTCATTTTGCTAAATCCAATGGCCATTTCCTGGTCCTTCCTCATCTTGCTTGACCCGTCAGCAGCATTGGACACATTGGTCCCTCCCTCCCTATCGAGCGCTTTCTCTCACAGCTTTTGGGATGCCACCCTCACGTGGCTTTCCTTCCACTTCTGCCCTCTCCACCTCCGAGTCTCTTTTGCTGGCTTCTCTTCATCTCCCCGACAAAGGAAGTTCAAGAAGAACATCGAGGCTGAGTCCCTGCACCTCTCCTCTATCCATCATCACGCATCCGGACTCATGGCTTTAAGTGAGCTTTATGCACTGACTCCCAAGGTCACGTCTCCTCTGAACTCTGCCTGGCAGCTAACATGCATCTCTTCCAGGACCGAGCCCCTGCTCACCCCCACCCCATCCACGTGCAAATCTGCCCCCCGCCTGCAGCACCTCCTCCGTCCCCTCAGCGGATGGCAAGTTGCCTTTGATTCTCCTTTTAGGCTCACACCTCACATTGATTGTGTCATCAGATCCTGTGAGCTCTCCCTTCTCATCATCTTTATTGCTGTCATGTTGTTCCAACCTACCATCATCTCTTGGCTAGAGCATTACCAAAGGCTCCTAACTGGTTCTTCCTGCTTCCACCCCTCCCAACAACGCCCCTCCCTGCCTTCAGTCTATTCTGCACACAGCTTCCAAAGGAATCCTTTCAAAAAGTAGGTTAGATCACGTCTCTTCCTTCTCATTTCGCTTCAAGCCTCAGCCACATTCATCCCAAAGGCCCGCGGGACCCTACGTGGTCGGTCCTCCCATGACGTCTCTACCTCCTACTACTCTCTTGCCTTGCCCACTCTCGCCTGCTTCAGGACCTTTGCACTCTTCGTGTCTTCTGCTGGGAGTTCTTTGCCTCCAAGATCTTTACTCAAATGTCACTTTAATAAGGTCTTCCCTGGTCACCCTATTTAAAATTGCAACCTATTCCACTCCCACTCCCTACCCTCCATCCCTGCCATGTTTTCTCTGGTGTACTTATCACTCTTCACATATGTATTTGTTTTTAATTGAAGGATAGTTGATTTACAATATTGTCTTAGTTCCAGGGGTACAGCAAAGGGATTCGGTTATACGTATGTATACTGTTTCAGGTTATTTTCCATCATAGGTTATTATAAGATATTGAGTATAGTTCCCTGTGCTATACAGTAAATATTTAGTTATTCTGTTTTATATACAATAGTGTGTACCTGTGAATCCCAAACTCCTAATGTATCCCTCCCCCCCTTCCCCTTTGGGAACCATAAACTTGTTTTCTATGTTTGTGAGCACTTATCACTCTTTAATTCGGTCGCCCAGCAGTTCAGTGTTGGGGTGGGGAATCTGCACGGGCTCCAGGTGATAAGGAGGTGCATCGTCTGTAGAAAAGTAAAAAACAGTCACGCAACGTCCTCAGTGGGCCTGCAGTTTCTCAGCACCATGCACCGGCAACTCTAATCACTGTGCTCCAGTACTCCTCCCCCCAGGGGACAGCTCCCGCTAACGCCCCACTGCTTAACACGCGCTACAGTTCCCTTAGTTATTTGCTTGTCCTTGTCCCTCCCTTAGAATGAAAGCTCCTCGGGGGCCCGATGTTTCGTCTGTTCACGGCTGTGTCCCTAACGTTTGCGGGGTGGGAAGTGCTCAGTGAGCTCCCGTCAACGAAAGGAAGGAAGCGGAGCGTGCTATGCGCGCCTGCAGCTGAGGGTCACCAGGAGGGTCTCCTGGGCGAATCCACGGCTCCGTGGTCGAGGCTGAAGGAACAGCAGGTGCAACAGCCGGGAGCATCTTCACCCTCAGGGCCGCCAGCCAGCGGGAGGCAGAGCTCACGAGCGCCACTCAGCCGAAGTCCTTCATCACTGGGTGACGTCGGGTGACTGACTGTGCTCCTTTACCGGTAACGGGTCGAGGGTCCTTGTTGACGTCTTACAGAGGGCTGCCCGTCCCTTTCAGCGGGAATGGCTATTCCCCACCCCTGAAGAACGGCGGACCTGGGTGGGGAGCGCCCTTTCCTACGTGCTTCCAGAGGCGTCTCTTACCCCTGGGTCACGTGTGGGAGCTGGGAGGCCGCGCACAAGGCTGTGGTAAGCATCCCCGAGAGGGACAGAGGGGAGCTGGAGGCCTTCTGTCGGGGAGCTGTCCCTACTTTCTCTTCCCTTTTCTGGGCAGAGCGCGTACCGTCTTCCTTTTTGCTCCTTGCTCGTGGCCTTATTTTAACACTTAACGTTACCATCTTTATTGGCTTCCATGGTTTGATCGTGTACTGAATGCCACTGCAGTCACAGATATAGGGCTGACTCACTTCTGGTCCCTCGCACAGAATCTGGCACACTGGAGGAAATCAGTACGTGTTTGCTGAATGCACGAATAACCAGGCAGATGTGGTATGAAGTGTTGTACCAATATCAAAAGAATATAATGGTGGGACTTCCCTGGTGGCGCAGTGGCTAAGAATCCATCTGCCGATGCAGGGGACACGGGTTCCATCCTCGGTCCAGGAAGAGCCCACGTGCCACGGAGCAGCTAAGCCTGTGCGCCACAACTACGGAGCCTGTGCTCAAGAGCCCATGAGCCATAACGACCAAAGCTCACGTGCCTAGAGCCCGTGCTCTGCAACAAGAGAAGCCACCTCAATAAGAAGGCCGAGCACCGCAAGGAAGAGAAGCCCCCACGCGCTGCAACTAGAGAAAGCAGCTAGAATCAACGAAGACCCAATGCAGCCAAAAAATAAATTAATAAATAAAATTTAAAAATATATAATGGTTATTGTGATTATGCTTTTGAATACCGATCATAATGAGAGTGACTAGTCCATGGTGGTTCTATATAATATAGAATATATACTTTTTTTCTGTAAAGGTGATCTGTCATGTAACTCTGTCCTTTTAAGTTCCAGAAGGTCAATATCACCCACAATTATTCGAGCATCATCAATGCAGAGTGCTTATCACAGTGTCAGAGATGTTGTAGCTTCCAAAAAGTGTGAATTAGACCAAAGATCAACTTAAAAAAAAAGATGTTACCCTAAAATACTCGTTTTTTACATGTACCAAATCTGAGATGGGGAGACCAGCCCATACGCCAGCGCACTGATGTATCCACAGTTGGCGGGGAGGGGGGCCCTACCTCACTGGAAAGACATCTTATAGGCTTCAGAAATCAGTCTAATGAAATAAGATTTTTAACTAGTTCAAAATCAGAGCTCAAAAACAGTTCAGTTAATATTTTTAAGTATCGAGTTAAGACAAGAGGTTGAACAAAATTAACTCGGAAACTTTCACAGAGTTTTAAAAGAGCAACACTTGGGATTTAAAATGGACTGTATCATTATATTCAGTGGATTTGAGTATGAAATATATGTTAAAATTTTCATTGAGCAGATTCCTCGCCAGACTTTTAACACCACCGCCAATAAACATTTACATATCTCCCCTGTCCACAAAGCATTTCCCCAGGTATATACAAATACCGCTCATTCTGCGGTCCTATTGGTCCAGATTAAACAGGTTCTCCTTCCAAGAGGGCCCACAGGGCTTGCTCCAGCCAGAGCAAGGTCTCTGGCCCTCGGATAATTTTCCCACCTCTGGTTGACTGAGCAGGGCCGGGAACCTCATTATGGAAGCCATCCACCTCCTTCCCAGGCCAGCCGGAGACGGGGTCAGCATTGCCTCATCCGCCCTGGGCCTCAGCTCACCTTGCTGGAGGCCAGCTCGCCGAAAGTATTTTAAGAGCATTCCAACAGCCCGACCGCCCTTCCTCCACCATATCAGATGGGGAAAATCCTGTGTGGTGAACCTTGCCCACTCTGACCACGAGGGGCCTCCGTGCGTCCTTCATGGCGGACAAACTGGCTGCCAGTCCTCAGGTCTGGGAGCCTCAGGGACAAGGTTTGCTCTCAAAAGTGAAGTTATCTCGTCTGAGAGAACACAAGCAGAGATGCTGCATAAAACCTGGGGTCTAGGGCTGGACGTGCAACCGTTCCTCACCCACGGCCCACAACCAGTCCTACCCAAGTGCCCAAACACCGCAATATCTTGGGGCAGTTTTTAGGCCTATTTTAATCTCAATTCAGAATTTTGTTCACTGGATATCTAAATTCTCAAACTATCCAGTGGGTTCCTGTTTCTTTTGTAATAATTAAACAAATTTCACAATTTATGATCACTATAAGGAAAAACAGGGAGGAAATGTAAATAAAAGGAAAACATAAAAAATTAACACCAAATGGTTAATATATATGTGCGCTAGAGAAGGCGGTACCTCCAGACCAGTTAGTAAAGATGGTGTCGTTGCTCCCAGGGGGTAGCTCTGACCAGGCTGTGGGCTGGGATCTGGGGGAGGTCTCCCTATCGCCAGCTTGAACTGCCACCTGCTCCGCTTGGCAACAACGCGCCTTCCTCACCACCAGCTCCAAGTGAGGAGCAACCGTCTTCGGTTGGGAGGGTGGGCAGGACACACAGATGTTCCCAGCTGCCTGTGACCTTGTGCGTCCCACCTATCCTCTGTGGGTTGACCGTCCAATGGTATGAGCAGTCCTCTGGGTAGGCCCCAGCAGAGGCAGCCTCCTAACTAGCCCCAGGACAGCACTGAGGAGCTGGAGTGGCTCTTTGGTTCTTTGGGAAGCTCCCCTGGGAGGCTGAACGCTAACGGAGAACGCTCTTTCACCCGTGTCCTGCGGGCGCTGGCCGGAGCCCCTGTGAGAAAGGAGCATGGCAATGCTGGAACTGCCCTCCCTGTCTGGAACTGCCCTCCCTGCCACCCGTGACGATCCGTCTAACCCCGCTACCCTCCGGCTTCCCACAGAATGGTCCTCTTGGCTGGTCTGCACACCTTATGCATCACGGCGCCTTGGAATGCCTTTGGGCCGTTCTCCAAGGACTCTGGATTGGACTCGTGCAGCACCTGCCCAGAGAGCTTGTCACAGGCTCTCCAGGTCCCTCTGAAGAGCGGGGTGTGGAGGGGGACAGGGGAGCAGGAGGGTGGGAGTCTGGAGCAGGCGTTTTCTCAGGGGGAGGGGCTGGCCCCCGCCCTCAGCCCTTCAGAGGCGTTTTCCAGAGCGGCTGCTCTTGGGTGCAGCCCCAGGGACACGGAAATTAGGGTTTCCGCGGCACCTACGCACGTTACTGCTCACCCGCACAAGGGCCTCTCTCCCTTCTTGCTTGAGGTCACACTGATGTCTGCGTCCACATCCCGGCCCTCAGATGCCCCACGCCTGGCGGTGGGCAGCCGAGTCTGTTCGGCCGACGGCAGCGGACGGTCGGACCCGGAGAGCGGTCAGGCGAGAGTCAGAGCCCGGATCTTAAACGTGGCCCCTCAGGGCGGGTTAGGCCGACTCCTTCCGCTGCCCTGAGGCCGCAAGGGCCTCCCCGCGGGGAAAGGGACGCTCTGGGGGCGGGAGCATCTCCTGCTGCAGAGGCGCGCGGCGCGCCCGAGCCGGCATGCGGGTGGTGCGGGGAGGGGAGGAGAGCCCGGGAGGGGGGGAGATGGGGAAGGCCGGGGGCGCGCGTGGAGGCGGGGAGGGCTGGAGGAGAAAGGGGGCCCCCTCGACGGGCCGCTGGGCCGGGAGAGCGGGGCGGGCCGGCGGGGGAGGCCGAGGAGCCCGTGATGGAGCCGGGCGCCCGGCCTCCCTTTGTTCTGCAGAAAGCCCCTTCCTCGGCCCCGGCGCGGGGCTCGCGGGGACAAAGGCCGGCGGCGGCGAGGGCCGAGCGCAACGCCCCCTCGAGAGAGGCCTTGGCAGCCGCGGGGCCGGACGCGAGGCGCTGGGCGCAGCGAGGAGGCCCACTGTAAAACGGCGAAGCAGGATGAAAACACACGGCCCTGCCTCGCGGGAAGGCGCGGATGCTCGGGCTGCTGGTCCTCGGCAGGTCGCCGGGGCGGCTTCCCCGGCCGCGTCCCATTCCCCAGCCTGGCACCGGAGATGCGGCGCGTGCGCCGCGGCAGGGCGCCTCGCCGCGCGGTCCTCGGGGCCACGGTGGAAACACGCCTGGCCTCTGCAATCATTGGGAAGCGAGCGAATCTTTCTTTTCCCCCATGCGTCGCCCTTCCCCCTCCCCTGTTTTCCTTCCAGGCATGGAATTATCTACTTCAGCAGTTCAAAAGACATTCCATTCCCATGACAAAAACAGCAACGGTGATGCTGGCATACCGCAGCCCTCTTTCTTGCAGGAAGATTCAGGCAATAAATCATAACGAGTGAAAATTTAAAATACCTTTTTTTTTTTTCACTTTTAACGGTGTACTTTGCTTATTTTCAAGGGCGGCTAACAGCTCTGTTTCTTGACGTCCCTCAGAAAGAACCCATCTGAGATGCTGAGCTAAGAGTAGTGAATTGTATTCCTTTACCATATTCCTAAAGAAAGTGGGTTGAGGAGATTTCGTTTTGAGCTCCCTCTCAACTCTAAAATTCCCGAAGTCTATCAGTGGAAAAAACCTGACGGAAGATTTAAACTGGAGTGAAAAAAAACTACCACCATGGCGAACGACCCACCCGTCTATCCCACCCATCCATCCTATTCTGTTTAGTGCTCTCTCCCTCTTTTGGCAGACCTGAACCTTACATCTGTTCCAGAAACAATGACATATACGCATTAGCTCACCCAAGGCAGACCCACATCAGTGTATGCCAAAGTATCTGGAAATGGTTGATCAAAACCACTCTCAGTAATGGGTAGTCCAACAGGAGACACTAAACTGGATAAAAATGAAAGTAGGGCGATTATTTCCCCAAGAGAACAACATATTTTTAAACAAAACTGTCTCAAACTTTCATCCCTAATTGTGTGGCAATTTATACCCAGGCTGGAGGATGGAAGGGTATTTCACTAAGTAATTCTTTCCAGTAAAGGCCGTTTTTGGCCTCTCACATCAGGACTCTGGTATGTCGCATTGCACAGGTATTTCTCGTAGCACACTGAGTCTGATGGGTCTGAGGGTGTGTAAGGCTGCTGCCGAGAGAAGCCCGGGGCCGTGGGGATCGGTAGGAAGCATGGTGGAAGGGACAATGGGCAATTAGCAGCGAGGCCTGCGGTCCCCCTGGAGAGGTTAAGGAGGAGAGCACATGGCCTTTGAGCCAACGTGTCATCTGTCCTGGGGCGTAATCAAGTTATCATATCCCCCCGGTGTCTCCAGGCCTCCATCGATCGATTTGAATGAAGACAAAAATTTGCAGACAAATTTCTAGCAGCAGGAAGTTGGCGCTCTCCTGCGAGGCTGGATGAAAAGCACCTGTAACCTTGTCGGCCTTGCCCGGCTCCTGCTGGGAGCCGCTTCAGGCTGGCCTGCTGGCTTCAGAGCCTGCCTGTCAGCAGGAGCTGAGGCTGGGGCTCAGGGGGTGGGGGGTGGGGGTGGGGATGCCATTATGTGTTTCAAAAGAGTGCCCTGGAGCTGGTCGGCTGTGGCCAGGACAGCACAATGTGGCCAGCTACCGTGAACGTGTAGGTGGGCACTCTCCCTTTCCTTTTGATGTTGGCCTGGAGTCATATTTAGGTTAAGATGGGGTGCAGGGGTGGGGTGGGCGTGGCAGGGCTGACATGCAACAACCTTCATGATGGCATAAAGGGAATACTTGTGTTTCTCCCTCTCTCTAGGGAGGCTGAGAAGCAGCGAGCTCTCCAGAATGCCATCAGGGCCAGCCAGATTTCTGCTCCTCTCTGAGCTGCAGTATCCCTGTGCAAACAGGAGAAATACCTGTGCAATGGGACATACCAGAGTCCTGATCTGAGAGGCCAAAAAAGACCTTTCCTGGAAAGAATTACTTAGTGAAATACCCTTCCATCCTCCAGCCTGGGTGTAGATTGCCACACAATTAGGGGTGAAAGTTTGAGACAGTTTGCAGAGTTCAGGGGTGTTGTAAATTTCATCTACTCTGCGGAGTGGAAGGGAGAGGGGTTTGGTGTAGCAGGCTGACCGCTGGTGGCGGGTTATGAGACCTGTGTTCCAGGCCTCGCTCTCTGATGTGTGGAGAGGGGGCTCAGCCTCTTTTTGTTGTCGCTGTTTCATTTGTAAGAGGGGGTTAGTGACCCCGGCTGTTAGTGTTAACAGCTTATGAGTCAGTGTTGGTGATAGGTGCCCATCAGTAAACGAGAGAACTTGAAAACCATGTTACTGGTGCCTCTGCAGCCCTTCCAGCGTCGGTGCTCTGTGACTCGGTGTCACAGAAAGGGACTGGAGGACAGGAGTTGTCAATTAGCATTCATACAAGAGCAGTCCATCTTGAGAAGAAGTTGATTACTGACTGAAGGTCATAGTTCTTGGCAGGAAAAGCCAGAAGACAGGACTTAGAACACTCTGTGGGGCTGGTTGATCTGATCAAAATCCACTTTTCTGAAGTCTACAGGAAATTGGACTTTTTGACATTTTGATGAAAGGCTCATACCCTAAAAAAAGTGGATGGAGGCCGGGCCGACGAGTCTCTTCTTCTCCTGCCCTTCAGACGGTGTTCGCATTCTGTAGCCACTTTGTGACGGGACATGGACCTTCACCCATAGCAGCTCCAGCCTGTTTGCTCACCTATAAAATGGGGTGCGTTTCCTCTGCCCCCCTAACTCATGGGAGCGTTGGGAGACTCCACTGGTTAGCTGGTGAGAAAGTGCTTTGTAAATAAAGGGTCAGGGGCTGGGTAGGTTTACATCACACGTGCGCGTGCACATACCTGGAAAGGACTATTATCACCCATTGAACTGGAGCCTAAGTGACCACGTTGGGGAATTTTCGTGGCCTCACTACATGGGTCTGGTGTCGTAGATGATCTGGCTCAAGAGAGAATTCTTCATTCGGAGCTAACACCAGGCTGCTCGCTCTGAATGAACCGTGTTGGGGTGCCCTGCTTGATCTCAGCTCCTGCGGGGGTTGGCCCTGTGAGCATAGGCAGGGCTGGGGTACTGGTGCCCAAGCACAGTGATACCCAGGCAGCAAAAAACGAACGTACAGACCGGGGGCTCTTCATTCTGTAATTTCCCACTTGCCTCCCCCAAGCCCCTGCTCCACCAAAACACCCGTGACTCCCTCCAACAGCACGGGAAGTCCTGCCCCACAGTTTTGCATCTGCCACTTCCCGTGCTGCCGTCTCTCCGCCGATTAATCTGTCGCATCCTTCAAGGTCCCATGCAGTGTCCTCCTTTGTGAGGACGCAGTCCTAAGCTCCTAAGCCAGTCAGAGCTGCCCGCCTGCCCCCGCCCCACCCTGGAAGGTTGTCCTGCCCTTTGGCCCACAGTGCGGGTTTCGTATGGGCGCTGTGTGTGCACACCCCTCTCGCCCTCTTGCTCTGGGAGCTCCTCAGGGGCAGAAGCCACGTCTGGTCCCTCTTGGTGGCCTGGTCCCCAGCACTGCTGTGGATGCAGAGTCGTGGGTATGAAACGTTGAGCTGTGCTTACCCTGCTCCTCCACGTGTCAGAGTGATGTGAACGGATTATGGGAGGGGAGGAAAAGAGGAAGCTTATCCTTCTCATGTTTATTTAAACCAAATCCATTTTTGGTTTTGCCTTGCACGCAGCTGGTTTGAAAATCTAAAAAACTACTCCAATGTGATGGGCGATTTGAGTGCAAGTTTAATCAGGACTCCTTTCTAAGTGTTTCAATCCTGCCCAAGTAAGGTATTCCTTTGCTGCCTCCTAAGTGACTCTAGGAAAAACTTTTTTTTACATAGGCGTTGACCTTTATGTGTTTTAACATGTGTTTATTTATTTTTGGGCTGTGTTGGGTCTGAGCTGTGGTGCGTGGGATCTTTCGTTGGCGGGTGAGCTTCTCCTCAGTTGTGGCGCGAGGTCTTCGTTGCCCTGCGGCATGTGGGATCTTAGTTCCCCACCCAGGGGTTGAACCGGTGTCCCCGGCATTCATTGCAAGATGGATTCTTAACCACTGGACCACCAGGGAAGTCCTGACTCTAGGAAGTCTTTACAGACGTGATTCCTGGCCAAGTGCACAGGAAGGCAGCTCTGTTCAGGGGGACCTAGCCTCACAAAATACCCTTATGCGTTAATCTCCGTTGGTTTACTTCCGTGGGAAGGTACAAATTTCACGCTCTGGCAGGGACCCAGTAGCAAAGGTCCTGTTTCTCAAGGGCATCTTTAACGTTCATTAGAGAATGTTGTGACCAGGGGAAGCATCTCTTCCTGTGGTTCTTTGTGTGGGGTCCACAAAGGTAGTAAAGAAGTCTCTTTGACCCTTCTCAGTATTTCAGAAAGCCTGAAATAAGGGTGCAGGACCTACCATCGTGGGAAGCTTCTCTGTGTTTTTTTCTCTTTGTTTTTGTTCCATTCATTATGGTATCAGCGCATGCTAATAAAAGGTTACCCAGAACTATATTTAATTTTTTAGGTTAAAGCATTTTTTTTTACTGAGGTATCGTTTACACGATAACATTTACACATTTTATGGGTGCAGTTTGATGAGTTTTTGACAATTGTGTGTAGTTGTGTGACTACTACCACAGTCAAGATATAGAGCATTTTCTTCATCCCAAAACGTTTTCTCAGGCCCCATCACAGTCGACACCCTCCCTAGACACCCTGCTCCAGGCAACTG
This sequence comes from Hippopotamus amphibius kiboko, assembly GCF_030028045.1. Classification (NCBI taxonomy): domain Eukaryota; kingdom Metazoa; phylum Chordata; class Mammalia; order Artiodactyla; family Hippopotamidae; genus Hippopotamus; species Hippopotamus amphibius. Next base: position 168,171,714 of record NC_080191.1, on the reverse strand, counting down.
CGAATCTTGTCATTATAGTTTTGCCTTTTCTAGAATTGTATGTAAATGAAATGATACAGTACATTGTCTACTGTATTTAACTTTCACTCAGGTCAGGTTTTTGGGATTCATCCATGGTGTTGCATGTATCAATATTTTGTTTCTTTTTATTGCCTGGGAGTATCTCATAGGCTGACTACAATTCATTTCTCCACCCATTGATGAATATTTGGGTCGTTTCCATATTTGAGCAGTTAAGAATATATGGTTATGAATCATGTTGCTATAAACATTTGCATACAAGGCTTTGTGTGGACGTATATTTTCATTTCTCTCCGGTAAATACCTGGGAGTGAAATTGCTGGGTTGCGTGATGGGTATACATTTAACTTTATGAGACACTGCAAACACTTTGCCAAAGAGACGGTGCCGTTTGTGCATTCCCACCAGCAGTGCACGAATGTCCAACCCCCATTCTCACTAACACCTGCTGTTGCCAGTCTTTTCAATGTTACCCATTCTCGTGAGACTGTAGTGGTATTTCATTGTGGTTTTAATTTCTCTGATGACTAGTCATGTCTGTACTGGCTAGTCATATATCTTTGTTGAGCAGGTATCTGTTCAAATCTTTTGCCCTTTTTTTTAATTGCATTGTTTGCTTTCTTATTATTCTGGGTACAAGTCCTTCACCACAGAGGTATTTTTGCAAATATTTCTTCCTAGTCTGTGGCTTGTCTTTTCATTTTTTTTAAAATAAAGTTTGTTTGTTTGTTTGTTTGTTTATTTATTTATATTTATTGGCTGCATTGGGTCTTTGTTGCTGCACAGGGGCTTTCTCTAGTTGCGGCAAGCAGGGGCTACCCTTCATTGTGGTGTGCGGGCTCCTCGTTGAGGTGGCTTCTCCTGTTGCTGAGCATGGGCTCTAGGCATGTGGGCTATAGTAGTTGCGGCACACGGGCTCAATAGTTGTGGCACACGGGCTTAGCTGCTCCTCGGCATGTGGGATCATCCTGGAGCAGGGATTAAACCTGTGTCCCCTGCATTGGCAGGTGGATTCTTAACTACCGCACCACCTAGGTAGTCCTGTCTTTTTACTTTTAATTGTGTCCTTAGATGAACAAAAGTTTAAAATTCTGATGAAGTACATTTTATTTTATATATGTTTTTACAATTCATGCTCTTTGTATCATGGTTCGGGAATCTTTTTTCAACACACGATCACAAAGATTTTCTCCTGCATTTTCTTCTAGAACTTTAAAAATTTTAGTTCCTATGTTTAGGTCTATGATCCACTTTGATCCTTTTGTATATGGTGTGAGGTAAGGTTTAAGATTCATTTTTTTTTCTCCATGTTTGTATCCAGCATCATTTCTTATGAAGACTACCCATTCCCCATTGAAGTACCTTGGCACTTTTTAAAATAATCAAATGACTGCATAAGTGCAAGTCCATTCCTGGACTCTATTCTGTTCCCCTGATTTATGTCTAGAAATATGCCAGTGCCATAGAGTCTTGATTACTGAAGTCGGGAAATGCAAGTTTTTTAAAGCTTGTTTATATTTTAAAGATTATTTTGGCTACTTTTGATTCTTTGCTTTTCCACATAATTTTAGAATCAACTTATCAATTTCTTCAAAGCAAGCTTGCTAGGATTTTGATCAGACTTGCATTAAATCTATAGATCAGTTTGGAGAAAATAAACATTTTAACAATGCTAAATCTTGGACTCTACGAACATGGCATACCTTTCCATTTATTTGCATTTTCTTTAAATTTCCCTCAATAATAGTGTATGGTTTTCAGAGTACAGGTCTGGCACATTTTTCTTTAAATTTATTCCTATTTTTTTATACTGTTTGTAAGTAGAGTTTTTTTTTAAATTTTTATTTCCCAGTTGTTCATTAGTTATACATAGAAAAACAACAGCTATGTTATTAAACTTTTTATTTTGAAGTAATAATAGATTCAGAGGAAGTTACAAAAACAAGTACAGAGGACCCAGTTTCCCCCAATGGTTATAGCACAATATTAAAATCAGGAGTCTGACGTTGGCACAGTGTGTGTGTCATCATCATATGTATATATTCATAGACCAACCACCACAATTTAGATACAGAACTACTGCATCACCACAAGCATCTCCTCTGTGCTGCCTCTTTGTAATCTCACCCATCCCCCTTTCCCACCATCCCTAACCTCTGGCAACCACTAATCTGTTTTCTATCACTATAATTTTATTATTTCAGGAAGGTTATAAACAAGGAAACATACCGTATGTGGCTTTCTGAGCTTGGCTTTTTTCAGCCAACATATGCCCTTGAGATTAATGCAAGTGGTCGCGTGTATCAATATATCATTCCTTTTTATCGCTGAACAGTATTCAGTACTATGAATACACTACTGTTCATTTGGACGTTCATTTACTGAGAGAGATTTGGTTGTTTTCAGTTTGAGGTGTTACAAATAAAGTGGCTAGGAACAATCATGTATAGGTTTTTGTGTTGACACAGGTTTTCATTTCCCTGGGACATACACCTACAGGTGCAATTGCTGTAGGTATGTAAGCGTATGCGTAGTTTTTAAAGAAACTGCCAAGCTGTTTTCTAGAGTGGCTGTACCATTTTACATTCCCACCATCAATGTGTGAAAGACCCAGTTTCTCTGCATCCTTGCCAGCATTAGGTAGTGTGACTATTTAAAAAATTTTAAGTCTAACGGATATGCAGTGATATCTCATCATGGTTCTCATTTTGCATCTCTCTAGTGGCTAGTGATGTTTAGCATCCTTTCATGTGCTTCTTTGTATCTGTAGGTCCTCTTCAGTGATGTCTCTTCTTATCTTGTGTCCATTTCCTAACTGGATCATTTGGGTTCTTTTTACCTTGGCATTTTGAGAGTTTTAAAATATACTCTAGATACAAGTTCTTCTTCAGATATGTGGTTTGCAAATGCTTTCTGACAGTCTATGACTGTCTTTTTCATCCCCGTAAGAGGATCTTTTGTAGAACAACAGCTTTTGATTGTCCAATTTACCAATTTTTAATTTTATAGGTGATGCTTTTGGTCTAAGAACTCTTCAGCAAGCCCTAGAGCTTGAAAATTTTCTTATGTGTTGTTGTCTATGTTTTTATGTTTTACATTTAAATCTAGGCTCTGTCTTTAATTTTTGTAAAAGGTGTGAAGTTTAGGTTCTCTATTTTTTTGCCCTTTGAAGATCCATTTGCTGTAGCATCATTTCTTAAAAAAGACTATTTCTCTTCCACTGAATTGCTTATGTAACTTTGTTAAAAATCAGCTGCCCCTACGTGTGCGGGCCTGTTTCTGGGTTCTATTCTGTTCCACTGATCTATGGATCTATCCCTCTTGATTACTGTAGTGATATATGTCTTAAAAATCAGGTAGAATGATTTCTCCCACTTTGTTCTTTTTCAAAATTGTTTTAGCTATTCCACTCCCTCTGCCTTTCCATGTAAACTTTAGAATCAGCTTGTCCGTCTCTTCAAAAAGTCTTGCTGGGATTTTGATAAAAATTTTATTATACCTGTATATCAATTTGGGGAGAATTAACATATCTTATAACATAACATATCTTATGTCTTCCTACCCATGAGTATAGCATGTCTCCGCTTACTTAGATTTTCTTTGATTTCATTCATCAGTATTTTGAAGTTTTCAGCGTGTAAGTATTATATATGTTTTGTTAGAGTTACATCTAAGTATTTCTTTATTTTGGTGATTACAAATGGTTTTATATTTTAAATTTCAGTGTCTATGTCTTCATTGCTAGTGTATAGAAATACAATTGATTTTTGAATGTTTATCTTGTATCCTACAATCTTGCTGAACTCACTTATTACTTTTTTTTTTCCAGATCTTTACTGGAGTATCATTGCTTTACACTGTTGTGCTAGTCATTTAGTACTGCTAAGAATTTTTTTTTTTTTGTATATTTCTTAGATTTTCTAATGTACAGTCGTGTCATTTGCAGTTAAGGAGACTTTTATTTTTTCCTTTTCAATCTGTATGCCTTTTATTTGCTTTTCTTGCCTTATTGGCCTGACTAGACCTTCCAGTGCTGTGTTGAACAGCAGTGGTGAGAGTGGCCGTTTTTGCATTGCTGTGGATCTTGGAGGAAAGTATTCAGTCTCTCACCATTAAGTATCACGTTAGCTGTAGGTTAAAAAAATATCTGCTTTATCAAATTGAGGAGGTTCACCTCTATTCCTATTTTTTGGAGAGTTTTTTCAGTCATGAATTTTGTCAAATAATTTTTCTACATTTATTGACATGATCAAATGTTTTTCTCATTTGTTCTAGTAATATGGTAAATTACATTGATTGAGTTTTTAATTTAAACCAATATTGCATTCACATGTTAAATCTACATGGTCACGATGTATTATTCTTTAAAATATGTTGCTAGATTTTGTGTCTAAAATTTTGATTTTTGTGCCTATGTTCATGAGGGATATTGGCCTGTAGTTTTCTTTCTTGTGATCTCTTTGACTGGTTTTGGTGTCAGGGTAATACTGGCTCCTAAAACAGGTTGAGTGTGTTCTCTCCTCCTCCATTTTTTGAAGTTTATGTAGGATTGACATTTTGTCTTCTTTAAATACTTGGAAAATATACAGTGTAGCTGTCCGGGCCTGAAACATTCTAAGGGAAAAGTTTTTATTTACAAGTTCAATTTCTTTAGTTGACATGAGGATATTCAAATGTTTTTACTTTCTTTTGGGTCAGTTTTGGTAACTTGTGTCTTACAATGAGTTTACCCAGTTTATCTAACTTGTCAAATACATTGGCATAAAGTTATTAATAATAAACCTTATTAGCCTTTTGATGTCTCTTTGTTCTGTACTAATGTTATCTTTTTCATTTCTGATATTAATTATTTATGTCTTCTCTTTGCTTCTTGATCGGCTTTAGCCAGACGTTAATTTGACCTCCTTAGAAAACCAGCTTTTGTTTCATTGATTCTTCTCAAGTGTTTTTCCGCTTTGTATTTCATTGAGCGTTGCTCTTATCTTCATTATTTCCTTCCTTATCCAGCTGACCCTTGAACAACACGGCTGTGAACTGTGCAGGTCCATTCGCATGTGGGTATCTGTCACTAGTAACACTGCAGCACTGCATGGTCCTGGGGTGGCGGAACCTGTGGGTGCAGAACCGCGGTTGGGGGGGAGCTGAGTTTGTACGGAGGGCCGCTAAAGTTACATGTGGCTTTTCTACTGCAAGGAGGATCGGTGCCCCAGCTCCCACATTGTTCAAGGGTCAACTGTACTTAATTTGGGTTTAATTGCTCTTCTTTGTCTAATTTGTAAGACAGAAACCTAGGTCATTGATTTTAGGTATTTATTCCTTTCTAATATAAGCATTTAATAAAACTATTCATTTCCTGTAAGCACTAATTTAGTGCATGCCACATATTTTAATATAGTCTATTTTAATTTTTATTCCTTTAAAATTTTTTATATTTCCCTTGTCATTTATTTTTTTTGACCCAAGGATTATTTTAAAATGTGTTGTTTAATTTTTGAAGTATTTGGCATTTTCCTAGATATCTTGTTGTTATTGATTTCTAATTAAACACACTGTGGTCATGTAGTCTACGGTCTATATAATAGTCTATGTAATTTCAATCTTTTAAAATTTGAGGAGACGTGTGTCTCCGCATATCATGATTGCTAATGAGCAGACCATGTACACTTGAAAAGAACATCTGTTCTTGAGTTGCTGGACGCAGCATTTTACAGAGGTCAATTAGGTCAGAGTGGTTGACACTTTTCAGGTTTTCCGTGTCTTTGCCGATTGTACTTGTCAATCTCTTGCTGCGAGTGGGATGTTAAAGCCTCCAGCTATGATCATGGAATTATCCTTTTCCCCCATTAGTTCTGTTAATTTTTACCGCACGTATTTTGAAGTTCTGTTACGAGGCACATATACTTAAGTCTTCTTGTTGAATTGATCCTTCATCTTCATGAAACATCTCTTTTTATTTCTTTTTCTATCTTGATATCTGTTTTACCTGATGTTAACAGAGCTCCTCACACTTTCTTATGGTTATTGTTTGCGTGGCAAACGTGTTCTTTTAAACTACCTGTTTGCTTTCAGCCTGTCTTTATATTTAAAGTATACATATATTCTTTTTTTATTATTATTATTATTTTTGGGGGGGTACACCAAGTTCAATCATCTGTTTTTATACACATATCCCTGTATTCCCTCCCTCCCTTGACTCCCCCCACCCTCACATATATTCTTATAAACAGCATACAGTTGGGCTTTGCTTTTATTTTTATCTGTTCTGATCCATTCCGCCTTTTACTTAGATGGCTTTGTCCATTAACCCTTAATGTACTTATTAACATGGTTGTGGTTGACCCTGTGACTTGTTTTCTCTTGGCCCCTACTGGGTTGTTTTCATCCTTGCAGGCCTTTTGTTGGATTATTTGGATAAGTTTTAGAATTCCATTTTAATTTACATATTGAATTTTTAGCTATAATTCTTAAAATTTTTTTCCCCATGGTTTCTCTGAGGACTGTCTGTAATGTGTCTTTAACATTTCGGTCTACTTATAGTTAATATTTCACACAAAATGGAGAAAATTTGCAGCCTTATAATTTCATAGTCCTCTATTCTCTATGCCTTAGCTGTGTCACATCTGCATGTGTTATAAACCAAACAAGGCAGTGATACAGTTTTGTTTTAAACTGTCATATATATTATAAAGACATTAAGAGGGGACTTCCTAGGCGGCGCAGTGGTAAAGAATCTGCCTGCCAATGCAGGGGACACGGGTTCGAGCCCTGCCCTGGGAAGATTCCACATGCCTCTGAGCAACTAAGCCTGTGCACCACAACTATTGAGCCTGCACTCTAGAGCCCATGAGCCACAACTACTGAGCCCATGTGCCACAACTGTTGAAGCCCATGTGCCTAGGGCCTGTGCTCCACAACAAGAGAAACCACTACAATGAGAAGCCTGTGCACCACAATGAAGAGTAGCCCCCACTCACAGCAACTAGAGAAAGCCCGTGTGCAGCAACGAAGACCCAATACAGCCAATAAATAAGTACAATAAATAAATAAATAAATTTATAAAAAAAAAGACATTAAGAGGAAAAAAAGTAGAGTTTTATATTTATCCAGATATTTTCCATTTCTAATGTTCTTTCCTTTGTAAGGACCTGTGTTCCCATCTGGTATCATTTCCTTTCAGTTTGGAAGACTCATTTAGCACTTTCTGTACTACAAGTCTGTTGTGACAAATTTGCTTGGTTTGCTTTTATCTGAAAATTTAGTTCTCTGATTCTTGAAGAAGATTTTTACTGGATCTTGCATATGGGGCTGACAGGCTTTGTTTTTTGTTTTTGTTTTTGTTTTAACTTTAGCATTTAAAATGTTGCATTCTTTTCTGGACTTCATAATTTCTAGTGAGGTATCAGTTCTTTTTTTATTTTATTTTACTTTATTTTATTTATTGGTTGCATTGGGTCTTCGCTGCTGCGTGTGGGCTTTTTCTAGTTGCAGAGAGTGGGGGCTACTCTTCATTGTGGTGCTCAGGCTTTTCATTGTGGTGGCTTCTCTTATTATGGAGCACAGGCTCTAGGTATGCGGGCTTCAGTAGTTGTGACACGTGGGCTCAGTAGTTGTGGCACACCGGCTTAGTTGCTCCGAGGCATGTGGAATCTTCCCAGCCCAGAGCTCGAACCCGTGTCCCCTGCATTGGCAGGCGGATTCTTAACCACTGTGCTACCAGGGAAGTCCCGAGATATCAGTTCTTAACTGGATTTTTATTCTCCTGCATGTAACATGTAATTTTCTCTTGTTTCTTTCAAGATTTTCTCTTTCAACGTTTGACTATGGTGTGACTTAATGAGGTTTTCTTTACATATATAAAGAAACATATTGTTTGCTATTCATTGAGCATCTTGAATCTATAAATTTATGTCTTTCATATTTGAGAAAATTTTGACCATTAATTTCTTCAATTTTTTTTTTGCTCCATTCTTTCTCTTTTCTGCTTCTGTGACTACATGTACTGAGACTCTGCTAAGTTATATTTATATTCTCACTCTTTTCATTTTGTTCTTTGAATTGGATAATTTCTGTTGTTTCAAGTTCACTTTGTCTTTTCTCTGCCACCTCCATTCTATTGTTAAATTTACCTAGAGAGGGACTTCCCTGGTTAAGAATCCTCCTGCCAATGCAGGGGACACGGGTTTGATCCCTGGCCCGGGATGATCCCACATGCTGTGGAACAGCTAAGCCCGTGCACCACAATTACTGAAGCCTGCGTGCCTAGAGCCCGTGCTCTGCAACAAGAGAAGCCCTCGCACCTCAACAAAGAGTAGCCCCTGCTTGCTGCAACTAGAGAAAGTCCATGTGGTGTGCAGCAACAACAACCTAATGCAACCAATAAATAAATAAATAAACAAGTAAATAAAGTTATAAAGTTCCCAGGAGGGTTTTTTTTAAATTTATTTATTTATTATTTTTTTGGGGGTAGACCAAGTTCAATCATCTGTTTTTATACACATATCCCCGTATTCCCTCCCTCCCTCGACTCCCCCCCCACCCTCCCCGTCCCAGTCCTCTAAGGCATCCTCCATCCTTGAGTTGAACTCCCTTTGTTATACAACAGCTTCCCACTGGCTACCTATTTTACAGTTGGTAGTATATATATGTCTGTGCTACTCTCTCGCTTCGTCTCAGCTTCCCCTTCACCCCCCGCCCCCACTAAACCTCGAGTTCTCCAGTCCATTCTCTGCATGTGCATCCTTGTTCTTCTCACTGAGTTCATCATTACCATTTTTAGATTCCGTATATGTGAGTTAGCATACAGTATTTGTCTTTCTCTTTCTGACTTACTTCACTGTGTATGACAGACTCTAGGTCTACCCACCTCATTACATATAGCTCCATCTCATCCCTTTTTATACCTGAGTAATATTCCATTGTATATATATGCCACATCTTCTTTATCCATTCATTTGTTGATGGGTTTTAAAAAAAGGCATTATGGGAAGTGCAAGTTGACTGTATTTAACTTAATCACCAGAAAATGAATGACACATTTCTTAATAAATGCAAAGAATGGAAAGAGTTCAGGAATTTCAGGATTGGAAAGAGCTTGCCAGGACTGACACAGTGAGCTCTAAATAATCTTCTCTCCAAGTCCCACTCTGCTGGATTACCCTCAGTGACAGAAGGCTCACTACCTCACAAAGTAGCCCACTCCATTTTAGACAGCTCTGAGGACCATTTGAAATATTTTCCTCTGATATGCTCAAAAGGTCTTCATTTCTGCTTTCCCTCCAATTTCCATTCCAACCCTCACAACCGCGCCGAATGAGCCCCATTCCCCTTTCCTGCAAACATCACTGAGCTGCCAGGAGGGGATGCAGCCTCAGCTCCTCCAGCCAGTCTTTGAAGTGTGGGATTTCTAGTTTTCTCATGGTTCTGGTCTCCTTCCCTTGAGCAGGGTCCTGGACCTACATATCCTCCTTCAGATGTGATATCCAGAAAGGACTCAACACTTGGGGCAGCCTAGAGGCCCCCTTCTTTCCACCAGGTAGCTGAGGGTCCTGTTGGTGTATCCCAGTTGTGTCATAGGCAACTGGCTCATCGTAAGCTGGTGCTCAGTGAGCAACCCTGGCCCCTTTTCCATCTTTTCCTACACAGAAGCACACATCAGATTTCTCCAGCCAGCCTCCCAGAGCAGCCTTCTAAGGAGCGCAACATCAAGTCTCAGAGGATTTGCCGCCATCAGAGCCCGTCCTGCGCTGAGACCTCCACTTACCCTCAGGGCATCAAGCCTGGACGGTGCTTGGAGTCAGATCCCTCAAGGCCCTTAAACCTGTCTGCATTTCTGCTCTATAGTTTTCAGAAAAATTAGTCTGCATCTTGTGGTGGCTTATGTTCAAGTCAGGGTCCACACAGCCACTACAGAGCAAGATACTATATGCAATCCCATAGGTTGGAAAAACAGTGTCTGTGTGACCTCATTAGATCCAGGGAATAAGCAGAGTAACTGTGTGACGTGGGCAGAGGAAGATGCATTATTCCCATTTGACAGATGAGGAAACTGAGGTTGCAGGTTGGCTCTAGGACTAGGGACAAAGGATAGTCAAAGCCAATGGAGCTCTATTTATCACGAAACGTCTTTCTCAGCATATCAGAAGCCTCAGGTTTCCATTCAGATTCCTGTCTGAACCATTCTCTGGGGAGAAAGTTTTTTCCCAGGGCATCTCGGGATGATCGAAACAGATCCCCCACCGCCAGTACCCTCAGCCCCAGCCCCAAGGGGTGTGGTACAGCCGTGCACAGGAACAGGGAGAAGAGAGTCTCCAGGCTGCTTTCCAAGAAATTGCTTCTGGAATTATTTGCCTCCAGCTCCCAACAAAAGCTCAGGTGTGGAAGCCTGGCTGCCTCTGACCTTTCACATGCCGGAGCCAAGCTGCAGGGAGGAGGGGCTGCCACACAAAAGGGTCTGAGGAGTGACCGGCCTGCCTCAGCTCCCCGCTGTCCCCCACAATGGGGCCCGAGGCCCCGGCCGCCTCTGCAGGCCAGAGAAAAGGGCCGAGATAATGACGGGCCCAGCTACCGCTGCTCTCTTCAGAGAAATGAGAAGAGGGAGGCGGCCCAACCTCCCGGATAATAAAGAAGTAGCAAATGGGGAATAAAAGCTTATGGAAGACATCTTAACCCAGGGATGAAAAAAATGTCAACATCTGTGAGGCTTTCTGCACCAGCAGACCCAGCCCTAATGAAAACCCTCGAAGAGCTGTTCACCGGAGCAGAGGCGGAAAGGCTACATTTCTCTGTGGGGGCGTCGAGGGGGTGTTGAGGGGTGGACGAGGCTGCCCTTTCCCTTTCGGCGGCTGGTGAACCAAGCGCTAATGTCCATCTTCAGCTTTATTAAGGAACCGGGGGCGGGAGGAGAACGGAGGGGCCGGGCCATCTTTATCCCGAGGTCCGTGAGGTGGGTGGACTGAGGAGCAGGGGAGATGTCTGCACGCGGAGGCCAGGAAGAAAGCCAGAGGAATTAGAGAAAATGCTGTTTAACAAGAGTCTCCTTTGACCGGGGCCTTTAGGAAGGATGTGGCTCCAGGAAAGTAATCCTCTTAGCACGGACTTCTGTGTGTGTACAAAACAGGGGAGTCCAATCTGAATGTCCTCATTGCATTTGCTGAAACACCAATGAAAACACAAAGATGCCGCATCCCGATCTTCGCCCTTCCTTCAGAGGATGGAGAGTGACAGATGTTTGCTTATAAGGCTGATTTTAAAAACTCAGACTGGGAATTTGAGGTGGGGGAGGAGCTGAGCCTCCTCTCTTTCCAAAGGGCGTGGGTTGCAGAACTTGGAGCCTGTATATCTCTCCCTGGGCTTTTCGACACCCTCTTCGCGTGTGCCTTTGAGGCGCTAGGTGTGATTTTATTTCTTTGGTTTGTGTTCTGTGTTCACCATTGGAATGTGTCTCCAGAGGCTTCCATGAGAAAAACCTCAAATCCTGGCCAACCTTTGCAGCTTCCTTAGGAGAGTGGGAACGTCGGTAGGAAGAGGAATGTGCTCCCAAATATGTGACTGTTTTGCAGTTGGGGAATGTTTCACCCTGGCCAGAGAGCACGAGGTGGTCCTCACCACACCCACACCCACACCCACAGGTATGCAGTCCCCTCCCCCGCCACACACATACCAACACATGCCACTTACTCCCATGTACGCAAGCACACACACACCCTTCCAGTTATAAATACACACACGACACAACGCCTCCCAGATACCCACACCCACCCACACACTCCCAGTCTGAACTGCTTCAGTTCGCCTCCTACACGAACATCTTACCCATCACTGTAGCACACGGGGTTTTAGACTAAATGTTTCCGTTATGACTTAGCTCTAAAAGGAAACACGATGCAAGTAAGGATAGGTAATGTGTTTGGGGGGTTGCAGTGAAGTTGGAGAGGACACTTTTATTTTTCCTTTGATATGTTAGGGCGCTCTTTGAAATTCAAAACTATCGTTTGCTGTTGGGATGCAGAAGGGATGGAGGTGAAGGGGGCAGCCACAGAGAGGCTGATCCTGGCCCCAGGTCTGGTCTAAGATGTCCACCTGTGGGTCAGCACTGTGCTCTGTGTCTGGCTCTTGGTCTGGTGTGAGCTCTTCCTCTGCGGGTCAGCAGATGTCCAGGGCAGGTCGTCAGCTCCAGGCTCTCAAAGTATTCAAGTCGTGCCCTGAGAACCCTCTGTCATCTGTCATAGTGAACTGGGGGGGATTCCCACACCCAGCGTGCGGTATCATCTAATAATAAGATGTTATATTTTTATATCGTATTAATACACGATTTTATTTATGAACACTAGTGATGTGCTAGTCACTGTTCGAAGGGCCTCAATGCGTTACGCCACTTAACGTTCACAGTGCTGGGGTGCAGACCGTCTGATGCCCATTCCGTAGATAAGGAAACAGGTCTGGAGATGTCAGTAGTGATACAGCCGATACTGAGACCCAGGTCTGTCTAATGTCAGGCTGAGGCTACTGGCCTCGCACTGCAAGAGAACTGGACTCGGAAGGAGTTTCTGTTTCCTTCTTTTCTTGGTCAGCAGGAGGGCATTGACTCTGCTCCTCCTGGGTGATCGTGATCTGTACCTCTCTCCTCCCCATCCCTTCAGAGGAATGAGGGGCACCTGGGGAGTCCCTGCCAGCCTGTCCCTGCTGCGGGCCGCCCGCTTCTGCACCATCAAGGGTGTCAGACATTCTGTATTACCTGCACCTGGTGGCAGTGGCGCGGGCCTCCCACATCCGGGGCTCTGTCCACCGGCCAACAGAGCTCTCTCCGCGGCGGCGCTGCGGCCCTGGGTTCACTGACGAGGCTCAGAGCCCTCCTGACCTGTGCATCCTCTGAGGAGCACACCTTCTCGTTCCCCAGGTCCTCTCTCCTGAGAGCACGGCCCACTGGGAGAAAGGTCAGCGGACAGCTCGTATCCTTTTATGTCCGCTCTGCCTGATGCGCTCGGGTGGGGAGTGGGGCGGTGGGGAGCTGGAGTCATGGCCCTGGAAGCTTTAGGGATCGTTGGATCTGACTCCTTATGCTTGTTCTAAAGCTGCGTCCACCGTTCTCCGATACGACTCCCCTCAAGAGGCAGAGCTCAGTTATCCTCTTCCTGAGTGTGGACTAGACTTTGTGACCAGCCCACTAGGGAGTAGAATCTGGCTGAACGGATGGATGTCCCTTCCAAGACATACATTGTAAAAAGATGGTCCCTTCCGTTCTGGGTTCCTCATCTCTCTCGTTCCCCATCCCTCTTTTTTGAATCCCTTGCTCTGGGGAAAGCCAGCTGCTGGGGTGTGAGGCAGCCTGGAGAGGAGCCTCCAGAGTGAGAAACCGAGGCTTGCCAGCCATTGCGTGGGCGAGCTTGGAAAGGATCTTCGGAGCCCGCCCGCAGCCGCGGGAGCCAGCCTGGAAGCAGCGTCTCCCTTACCTGAGCCCCGACGGACTGCAGCCCCCACGGGCGTTTTGACTGCAGCCTTGGGAGAGACCTTGAGCTGAGCCCACGGCTAAGCCGGGGCGAGATTCCTGACCCACCGTAAACCCGCAGGGAAGACAGGAGATTGTGCCTGGTGTGTGCAGCCGCTACCCCGGGGCACGGTGCCGCTGGGAGAACTGAGGCCCTGCTGGGGGAAACCACTGACCCATTCTCACAAATGACGCGTCCGTTCTTGAAACGAACTTAAATATTTTGACTTCTCGTCGAGTGCTCTTTCCACTACGTCAGACTTCCTCTTGCTGCTGTTTCCCACTAATGGGAGAGAAGAATTTAATCTGGCAAAACTGCGCTGGCCTGTGAGCTGGGGGCTTCACGTCCTGAGCCATGTGGACGCAGCAGGGAATGCCGCAGCGGCCTGGGGTCTGGTAGAGACCGAGGACCCCTCCCCGGGGCCCTGTGAGAGTAGAACAGCCCCTGCGTCGGCCTCCCTTTCCCCGGCTCACGTTTGGCTGATGTGGGAACGTCAACCTACGCATCAGAATTTTGAATTTAATACAGAACTCACCACCCAGAAACGACTGTGTGACGTGAGTGTAGCTTGCCTGGGTTTATTTCTTTTTATTATGAACTTAAGCAAAGTTTACGGGAAAAAAAGGAGCCTGATGATCATGAGACGTAGCTATTTCACATTTCTCTAAATTCTCTGTGCTAGTGTTCCTCGCACAGCTGTAACGGCCTGTGCACACTAGTTAGAGTTTTGCCCTGCTCACTCAGCACGCGTGCATTGCGCCTCAGGCCCTGGGCGGGGTCGGGGGGGGAGCTCGGAGCCTGCTGCGCCCGTTGCTCTCCCGGACCACCCTCCTGTGGGCCCAGCCGCCCCTCTGCTGTCCAGTCCTTTTGGGGGAGCCCAGCTTTTGACCCCTGGCTCCGCCCCAGCCCCCCTCCCACCCGGGCCCCCTCCACCTGGCTCACTCACTGCACCACGCTGTGCGGTGGGCCTGCTACTTTCCTCACCTCTGGGGGGGGGGCTGGTCGGTGCTCCTGGAGGCTGCGTGGCCTCCGGTCCTCCTGATTCTGGAGGAGAGGCTGAGGAACCCGCATTTTCACAGGCTCCCGGGACCATGCGGGTCCTCAGTGCCATCTGTGAGCTGCAGTCCTGCTCCCGCCTGTCGTTTACGGCGTGGAGCTCTTCGTAACCACTTGGTTGGCCTGGGTTTTAGCAAACTTCACAGAGACCATCGGCAGTTCCCGGAGCCTGAGCCCTCAGTTGGACCAGGTTTTCCTGCCACCCCAGGGTTCTCCTCGCCGTCCACCTTTATCTCTTCCTGCCACCTGCTTTCACCTACAGCGGCAGGAGGTCCGAAGAAGCCAGGATGTCATTCTCCCATGTTGGTCCATTGGCTTCCTGATGGAAGCCTAGAGACTGGTTTCTGAGGGGGGAGCTGGCAATTATCGGCCACAGTAAGGGCTGAGAGTTCACTGCTGGCCTCTGTGTGCGGCTTTGTGTGCACTTTATATGAGGGACGGGTGACGCAGTGGGAGGTCTGCAGCAGGGACCACGGGGTGGACTTCGAGGAAGATGCTCCCACAGCATCCTCTCATTGCAGCCCCCCACTCCTCCCTGGGGGCTTCCGATGCACTGCTTCCTCCAAGTAGACCATCACCAGTCTTCCTGCGGTCCACACAATGGCCCTGGCTTCTCTCAAAGGGCTAGCACGTCCCTGCCCTGGGCCTCGGTGCCCCCAGCCGTAACATGGGGCGGGGTTCCAAGGAAGTCCTTTTCAGCTCTGAGATGCTGTAATATTTGCTGCAGGTAGCAGTCTCTCCGTACCACCCGATCCTGCCCCAGATGTGACTGCCTTCCCTCCCGCTGGGGGCCTGGACCCACAGCCTTGCAGGCTTGGTTCACGCCTCTGTGAGTAGACAACAAAACAAAGCTCCCACCCCCGAGTCCCATCAAACTCAACCAGGCCAAAGGGTCCGCCAGAGGGCAGACGCAGGCTGGAGGGGGTTAGAAAGTGCCGTGGGCTGCAAGCATGTCTGCCGATGTCCGTTTCCTTTCGCCCCCTGAGCTTCTCCCGAGGGAGGCTGGGGCCGTGGCTCAGCAGCCAGCTCCTGGCTTTGCAGCTCTGCTTTGAGGCCGGGGATGTCTGAATTCTCCCCGGGTGGTTCTCCTAACTGCCTGCCCCCCGAGGAAGAGCCCCACCAGCTCTGCACCGGCGGATGCGCAGTGGGAGATGGGATCGGAACCTGAACAGACCCCGCAGGGAGGACCGGAAGTTTGACGTGGGCCCAGGCAGGAACCCCCAGCCTTAACAGCTGTTCTCCCCCACGCGACAGATAGACTCAGCCGCAGCCTGGAGATAACGCCCGGGGTGCCATCTGTGTCGCCTGCCACCCTCCTGCCGTCCCTGTCGTCCCTGCCGCTGCAGGCGTGATGGCTTCTGCCGCTGGTATCTGGGGTCTCGTGAGATGTCAGCGGAGGGAGCGGTCCCTGGTCACACAGGACCCCTCCCTGCTGGCCTCTGTCACATGCGTGCCCCCCCCTCGCCGGTCGCCCAGACTCCTCAGCTGCCCTCGACAAGCCCTTGCCCGTCCAGCCCTCCACACGAGCCTCCAGGAAGGAAGCCCTCAGGCCCCCAAGGAGGACAGACAGGGCCCCCTGAATGAGACAGGCTGACGGTTCCTCGGACTCAGGGCTTTTGGTCTGGAACTGGAGCTGTCCCGTTAACGTGATGCTGACGTCCACCGCGGCGGGCCGATCCCCAGATCCTGACTTGGACACGAGGCAGCGAGAGACACCAGGACAGAGCAGGCGCGTCAAGCTGCTGTGCGGGAGAGAGAACAGCGAGGGCCCACCCGACTCTGAGGGCCAGGGTGGGGATGCGGTGGGAAAGGGTGGCTCTCTCTCCCCAGAAAGAAGATGATCTCATGATGTGATCCTCACAAGCGTGTGATCGGGGCTGGGACGGACACGGACCTTCCCGTCCCGGCTCTGCCACCCGGGGCAGTCGTGCGACACAGCTGGGCCTCAGACATGTTTGCAGACTGTCAGGATACACTGGTTGACAGCCAAGGGCCATCCCAGCACTTGTGTTTTATGTTTCATTTCTGTTCTGTGAGGGTGCGTTTGAGGGAGGAGTGCCGGGGGAGACAGGACGAGGGGCCTGGAGGACGTGCGTGCGAGGGACGCGTGCGAGGGACGGTGCTTCCCGGGACGGGAGAGGCGCTTCCTCGCACCCGTGGACGGCGGAGCCGCATCGGAGAAGCTGTGAGTGCCCAGCTGAAGCGTGGCTGGGCCCGGGCTGGGCCCGCCCTTCACGTCGCTCTTTTCATGGGCCTCGCTCTGCCCTCGCCCTTCCGGCTCCCCCTGTCGAGACCCCGCCCCCCTCTAAGCCCCTTGGCAGTGGCATCTCCTCCACGTGGCCTTCCCCAGGGCGCCTCCCGCCGGAAGCCCTACAGCACCTAGTCTGTGCTTCTCCTTAGACCACAGCTGGTCTGGCTGGCCCGGTGGCCCAGGAGACTCTCGAAGGCTGGGCTCCAACCTGCTAAGACGTTCTCTCCCAGCCCCGCACGATGAAAGGCTGCAGCAGTTTCCACTGAGTGTGGAATCCAAGTTACTCAGAGGCCCCTTCAGCCTCAACACGCGGCTTCCCCAGCTCTGTCCCCAGCCGCCCCCCCACCCCCGGCCTCAGAGGTGAGGCCGCATAACCCCCAGCCCCGCCCCTGGAGTACAGGGTCCTATGTGGCGAGGCCTGTGCCCCAGCACCCAGGAGGCTGCGAGGGACCCGCGCTGTCAGTTGTGCTTTAAAGGGGCCTCTCGTCCGGGGGCTCCTCGACCAGGCGGGAGAGTGGGGTACGGGCGCCCTGGGCTTGCCCGTGGAGACGAGTTTGCTGAGGACCCCGCGTACTCCAACCCTCTGAGTTGTAGCGACTGTCGCTCCTCCACCTTTCCTTCTTTTTTTAAAAAAATTAATTTGGCTGTGTTGGGTCTTCATTGCTGTGTGCGGGCTTTCTCTAGTTGTGGCGAGCAAGGGCTACTCTTGGTTGCGGTGCGTGGGCCTCTTGCTGCGATGGCCTCTCTTGTTGCGGAGCACGGGCTCTAGGCGCACAGGCTTCAGTAGTTGTGGCACGTGGGCTCAATAGTTGTGGCTCGTGGGCTCTAGAGCACAGGCTCCGTAGTTGTGGTGCACGGGCTTGGTCGCTCCGCGGCATGTGGGATCTTCCTGGACCAGGGCTCGAACCCGTGTCCCCTGCATTGGCAGGTGGATTCCCAACCACTGCACCACCTGGGAAGTCCCAGCTCCTCCATCTTTCCATGTCCTGTTTTCACCTACAGCAACAGGAGGTCCGAAGAAGTGATTGTGTCGTTCTCACGGTCTTCACTTCCTGC
Source organism: Hippopotamus amphibius kiboko (assembly GCF_030028045.1). Lineage (NCBI taxonomy): Eukaryota > Metazoa > Chordata > Mammalia > Artiodactyla > Hippopotamidae > Hippopotamus > Hippopotamus amphibius. The sequence continues at coordinate 168,153,846 of NC_080191.1, read as the reverse complement.
TAGAAGCCCAGTGAGGACACGGACAAGTGTGGTGTAAGCCTGCCCTGGTCCCTCACTCTGTGTGAGGCATGTGGAAGGGACTCCATGAAGGAGTTTTCGAGTCGAATCTATTTTTCCTATTTGCCTCAGAGCTGTTAGACTTCGAGAAGGACCCAGCGCTCACCCGATGAGTCCAGCCTCCATAGCGGGCACGGGCGCCATCTGAGAGTCCCAGAAGGGACGTGTTCAGAGGCACCTTGAGCCATCTACCCGCGCTCACTCTGTGCACTGTGGCCTCCCCTCTGCAGGAGAAACGCTGCACAGAGGCCCTGTGCATTCCGAAGGCGGCAGCACAGGGGTGGTGAAAACAACGTGGGCTTCAGAGTCAAGAAAGACCCCAGTTTGAGTCCTGGCTCCATATCTTCCTGTGGGTTGCCTTCCTTTTCTTATTTATAGAAGGGGTAACGTTACTATTCACTCTGCAAGGTTGCTGTTGTATTGAAAACAAGATCAAGTGGGCAGATGCTGGAGCACAAGAAACGTGGAGACGGTCACTCCTCTTCCTTCTTGGTCAGGGAGGGAAATAAGATTTGTCCCCATGGGGACCAGTGAGGCCGCTCCTCGGCTCTGATTGTATCTGTGTGCCGCCCAGTTGTTGCTAAGTGAGGTTGCCCAGGGCAAGATGGAGAGGGAAGTTTAATGTGTGGGCAGCTGGGCTTCCTTCCCTTTGGGTGCCGTTACGGCCTAGAGGGGCCACAAAGGAATGTGCCCTACGGTCTTCTCTGGCAGAATCTGGGTCCCTGGGTCCTCACCTGACCGGTCTGTGACCTGGGGCAGCCCCTTCTCCTCCTGGGCTCGGGGAGGGTAGCACCTGCCTTGTTTGCAGCTCAGGGCTGTAGCAAATATTCCCGTGAGGATTTCATACACACGGAAGTGCTGTGCAAACACGGGGGTCACTGCCGTTTTACTGGGAGCACCACTGTTTTCTTAAAGAAACTTAAAGAAGTAAAAGTGTTTGCACTACATCTTGGTTCAAAACTTTATTTTTTTATTTTTTAAGCAGCAGAGAAAAGGAAGGAGCAAGGTTAAAAAGAAAAAAAAGGATTCCAGCCAAACAGCTCTGACTCCATTGTTAGCCAAATAGAAGACGTGAGGAACGAGGTTTGTTTCCAAGGGCGTCTGAGCCAAGGAGAGCCGCAGCCAACCCCGCCGGGCCGGGGGCCGGCGCTTCCGCAGGGGCTCAGCGTCCCGCCCGCCCTGCCAGGCCCCGCTTCGCCCGCGGTGTGGGGGCAGGAGGGCACCCTTCTCTTGCCTTCCCTCCTGCTGCAGAGCTGGCTCAACTTCTTCACCTTAACCCTCCTTCTTTCTCTGACCAGGTGACTTTTTTCCCCGTCCCTGTTTCCCGCCTCGCTCAGCTCCCTTCCAGCCCAGGGTCCCCAGCGGCCTCTGGAAACACAGGCAAAGCCCTGGAGGCACCCTCTCCCCCCGCCTCCCCCACCCCAGCGCTGTGCTTCCTGGGCTGCCTGCGGGTGGTGGTGCTGGCCTCCCTGGCACCTCTGGCACCTTCCTCAGGTTGCAGGCTGGGTGGAGGCCTTGGCAGTGAGCGTGCCTGAAACCTGAAAGCCATCCAAGGCCCAGTGAGAAAGGGGTGAGGGGCTGGAATAGACCAGAGCGCTTTTGGGTAGGCGGCTGCCACCAGCAGCCACTGGAACCTTATCCAGGCCCCGCTGTGGGCGCTGATGGAAGGGGAGGCCGGCTGGGAAGCGGCTTTCGCCCACAGGTGCGCCCGCCAGCCTGTGAGTTATCTACCTGCTGGCTGGCGGCTGTGCCTGGCTTCGCTCCCTTTGAGCACAGCGTTAAAAGACCAATGGAGTTAATGGGAAGGCCTGGCCCCAGGGCAGGAGGTGGAATGCCTTCCTTGGTCCTGGTGGGGTAACCGGGTGACCGGCACACACACAGCTAGGGAGGAGAGATCAGAGGCCAAAGGCACCTCGCGGTCAGCCACTCTGACCCCCTATTTTACAGGTTGGGAAACTGAGGCCCAGAGAGGGAAGGAGCCCGTGCCGTAGCACAGCCTGGACGGGAACCCAGGCTTCATAGCTGCCTCGCACCAAACCAAGCAAAGCCAGGTGCCCAATGCGCCAAAGGGTTGTAAACCAGCTGATTGGAGCAGGGGTGCGCTTCCTCACAGAGAAACAGTGTCTCATGATCGACTCTGTCTCCCGGTGCCAGAGGGTCCCCACTTTCCCACGTGTAAATCAGGATGGACTTTAAAAAAATTTTTTTAAATATTTTTATTTATTTTATTATATTATTATTATTTTAAATTATTTTTGGCTATGTTGGGTCTTCGTTGCTGTGCGAGGGCTTTTTCTAGTTGTGGAGAGTGGGGGCTACTCTTCGTTGCGGTGGGAGGGCTTCTCATTGCAGTGGCCTCTCTTGTTGCAGAGCACGCGGGCTTCAGGAGCTGTGGTGTTTGGGCTCAGTAGTTGTGGCTCAAGGGCTCTAGAGCACAGGCTCAGTAGCTGTGACACACGGGTTTAGTTGCTCCGTGGCACGTGGGATCTTCTTGAACCAGGGATGGAACCCGTGTCCCCTGCACCGGCAGGCGCATTCTTAACCACTGCACTACCAGGGAAGTCCCTGGACTTTCTTGAAGAGGATTTTCTTCTCCCAGTTGATTTCCAGTTGCTGGAAGTTTAGGTAAAGCAATCATCCACGCACATGCGTGAACACAGGCGTGGGTGGGAAACTTCTGGGTCGGGAGGTACCTCATGGACATCTGCTTTCAGGACGGGCTGCTCCGACTTCTCAGGCCCATTTCTGAATACAGACATTCTCTAGACGCTCTTGTTTTCTGACGCCATCTCCAGCGGGGAGCAGTGAAGCCAGGGGTGGGGGGTGGGCGGTGGAGGAGAGGGTCTGGGGATGGGGTCTGAGGGGGCATTGGAAGTGGGGGCTTCATGTGGTGGTGAGGGGAGAGTGGAAAGACCCTGCTCCTCTCCTGGGAGCTGTCAGTCCCCCACGCCCGCCCCTCGTCGTCTGCCTCTCACCTTGGCAGCAGCCCGCAGACATCTCCGCACTGCCACCTCCCGCCTCTGCCTGGGCTCCCCGCTGCTTGCCTGGTAAAGTCTAAACTCTCCACTACCCCTTCCACGTGCGCTATCTTTTTGTTGCAACCGGCCACTGGCTATCCTGCAGACCTGCCCTCCGCGCTTTCCCTGCCTGCCTCTGCAAGGTCACTGCCCGCCCTCCTCCAGCCACTTTCAGTCCGTGGGCCCCGCACGCACAGGTCTGCCTCTGCACCTGCTGTCCCTGTGCCTGGAGCCCTTTCGAGCTAACTAGCCCCTCCCCCACCCCGCCTTGACCTTGTGCATGCCCCCCCCGCCCCCGATGCTTAGCTTAACTTCCAGGGCTGCTCCCTCTGCACCTGCCGCCCTTTCCTCTAACCTGCTCGTCTTCTCCGCGGAGCCTCAAACAGAGCCCGGAAATTATCAGCACTGTCTCCTTCGCCACGCGATGATGACCTGCTCAAGGGCAGGGTTGTTCCTCATTCACCGTAGGCTGAGAGTGTCTAGCACTTAGAAAGGGATTAAGGAAACATTTGTTGAGTCAAAATCATCTCTCTACCGGCCTGAGAGCTCCTCCAGGGCAGGACCCGCCTCTGCGTCACCGGGGTGACTGGGGCAGGACTGACCTCATGGGCTGCCCACACATGCTTCGTCCATTGAATTTCAGGGACGCTGTTATCGGGGGAAGTGATCGTAGTGGTTCTCTCTCTAAACATCCCCCACTTATAAAACAAACAAACAAAACTCCCAGGCTGTCTTGGTTACCAACCACTCTTGATTTTCAAAGGTGAAAAGCAACTTGTCACAAGCAGAGAAGGACAGAGACTCAGGACGTGAGAGGAAGAAGGGAGGGAAGCAGGTGTGAGAGGCCTGGGGGCTGTCAACCCCATCTCCTGAGCTCTCCTTCTGCAAGTGAGAAGGAAAACAGAGAAAACCCCATTTTCTCCTTAAGGGACCAGGAAAGTGTGTATCCTTCTTTCCCTGTTAGGCATCAGAGTCTTGGTTACATTGGAGGCGCTGGCTCAGGCTGCAGGGACCTTGTGAGTCGCCTGAGGGAAACGCCTGCGTTGTTCAGAATATATGGTTTAACTCTACGCCCACAAGTATTCACTCTCTCCCCCAACTCTGGGCTTTCAGCAGTTAAAAATGAAATTATGTTGGTCATTGAACCGTATTTGTTAAGCACGGCCCAGTTCCTACTCTCCCGACATTTAAACTTTATTGGGAGGAGACAGATTAAACACACACACACGTACACACACGTGTAAGTAAACAAGAAAATGTCAGAGTGTTCTCTGCAGAGAATTAACCCTGGGCAGGTCAGGGAAGGCTTCTTGGAGGAGGCAACTTGTGAGCTGAGGCCAGCCACAGAAGTTGCGGAGGGGGTACTCCAGGCCTAGGACACAGCAAGTCTGTGGTCAGAGCAAGCTTGCTGCTTCCAAGGTCTGAAGAGCCAGAGGAGGAGGGAGAGGACCACATGAGGTGAGTGGGTCACAGAGGTGGCAGGTGGCAGATGACATTTTCTCCTTAATTCTGTGATGCACAGAAAATGGGGCTTGGTGAAAAGACAGTGGACTCAGGATGTGGGTCCTAGGTTTGGCTCTACCGCTGCATTCCTGCAGCACAGACCTGGGGCAGGCGCTCTCGGTCTCTTTGATTCTCGGGTTCACTTCTGGGGGACGTCTGACCTTCCCAGCCCTGGAAAGGCAAGCCATTGGCATGCGTGTCTGCCATGGTCGTCTGCTCCGTCGATATGAGCTTGCCTGAAGGAACCCAGCACCCTTCTACCATGAGTTGCACTTTCCTGGGGGTCTGGGCAGGGCCCCCTTTTAAGATGAAAACTGCTTCTCCATTGTGGTGACTCTTGCTGTGTTTCCTCTCACCGACAGCTGGTCGACAGCTGGCCAGCTGCTGGCGTGGGTTCGGGGCTGATGGGGTGGCTGGCTTGACAGGCAGCTCCGTGGCAGCCACGGGGGTTCCAGCCTCCTGAGCAGTGGGCCCCGGCCCAGCACCTTCCTGCCCTCTGACTCAGCGTGACTGGAGTGTGGATCTTGGCCGGTGAAGGCCACGCACCAAACCCGTGTGTGGCGACGGGGGACCACCCAGCCCTGAGCAACTGGCTTGCCACGTTTCAGGGTGGGTTCTTCTCGTGCGGACTTGTTTTTCCTGGCACTGAGAAGGCCACGTGCTTCGGGGCAGTGAGTTGAAGAGCCTCTGTGTGCTCTATTCACACAGTGAGGGGGAGAGAGAGACTTTTTTTGTGTCAACAGAAGCATGCTTGGGAACAGGACCGTTTATAACCCATGACACTGCCGGTCCCCACAGACGCCGGGGCCCCTCCTACGTGCAGATAATGTGTGCAATGTGTGGTGTGCCGCGGGCCGGCCGGCGGCGTGCACGGGCCAGGCACTTCTGTTCAGAACAACTCCCTGTGGCAGTGCCGGCTCCTTCATCCCAGGGAGGGGCTCACACCCCTCGGTGACCAGAGAACCCCGGGTGCCCCGGGAAGTGGGGAGGAACGCGGAGGTCCTTAGCTTGTGAGCCTTTAAAGAGTCACCTCCTACCATCAAGTGTGTCCAATCTGGGCACAGAACACCTCCAGGGACCAGGAATTCACTGCCCATGAAGTCGGCTATTCTTTGTGGGATCGCTCATCTCGTAGAACGTTCTTTCGTAAAGTAGTCAAAGTCTGCCCTCTGAATACACACTCACCCCAGGGCCCTTTGTGGTCAGATAAGGAGCTATCCTCTCTCCTGTGACTGTGCTGATGGGAGATAGCTCTCGCCTTTTGGGGGTCTGGGTGGAACCGCCTGAGTCCCTTCAGCTTTCTCCGATGACCCGGTTCTGACGCCCCTCCCCATCTGTCCCAGCCCCACGCACGTCCCTGGAAACGCGGCTCCCAGGTGTTCCCCGAGCAGCCCAGAGAGGGGCCGGGAGAGTCCCCACACCCTCCGAGCGGCAGGCGGGCCCCCCACTGCGTGGGGACGCGGGGTGGGCTCCACGCCCCCTGCGGTCACACGCCGGGGCTTCACCGGGGCGTCTCCCCCATCCCGCCCTCGGGCTGGGGGGCGTCCACTCTGCCAGCCAAGCAGGGCCTGGAGCGGCTGCTCCGAGGGCCTCCGGGCAGACGCTTGAGGCAGGCCCGCGTGCTGGCCAGCCGCCCGCATGCTCCCTGCGCTTCACCTCCCCTTGTGCGGGAAATGCAAGTGCTAGCGCAGGTGGGCCACCGTCAACAGCAACAAGAAGCCCTCCTCCGAGGGTGTGCTTACACCTGACGGCTCTCGGCCCCAGGGAGCTGGGCGCGGAGGGGTTGCTGCCCCCAGTACTGCCGAGGAAACTGGGCAACACTTCCCAGCAAAAGCCATGTGGTTTTTTGCTTTTGTTTTAAATTAATTTATTTATTGGCTGCGTTGGGTCTTCATTGCGGCACGCGGGCTTTTTCTAGTTGTGTAGAGCGGGGGCTACACTTCATTGTGGTGCGCGGGTTTCTCAGTACAGTGGCTTCTCTTGTTGCGGAGCACGGGCTCTAGGCACGCGGGCTTCAGTTGTTGTGGCACACAGGCTCAATAGTTGTGGCTCATGGGCTCTAGAGCGCAGGCTCAGTAGTTGTGGTGCACGGGCTTAGCTGCTCCGTGGCATGTGGGATCGTCCCGGACCAGGGATGGAACCCATGTCCCCTGCATTGGCAGGTGGATTCTTAAGCACTGCGCCACCAGGGAAGCCCCGAGAAGCCATGGTTTTTGAGGCCAACTCAAATGCCTTTCTCTGCCCTCAAACAGCTCAGCCTAGCAAGGGAGCCAGGACGTGCTCACAAGGAGACACCTGAAGGCTTGGGCATGGGGTGGGAGTAGGGGTGGGGCTGAGGCCTCAGGTCCTGCCCCTCCTCTCCTCCATGCAGCAGTGGCCGAGGGAAAAGAATGGGCGTTGTGGTCCCTCCTGCTGCAGCGTCCTGGCTCAGAGGCAGGGGCTGGGCTGTGGCAGCCAGGGCCTGGGGTGGGCCGACCCAGGCTGGTGGCGGGAGCCTGCTCTGTCGCTCTCCTCAATGCCTGCAAGCCTGAGGGCTCAAGGACTGGCTGGCTTCCCAGAAAACACAGTTCACTGTCTGCCTAGCCTGTCCTTGGGCCCGGGCCCAGCTCTGTCCCGTGGCAGGATCCACCGCGAGCCTCCCCCCTCCTGGAGCCCAGGGAGAACAGGCTCCCAGGCCTGGGAGACCCTCCCTGTGGGATGGGGACCCCAGGCCCACCTCTCAGCCCTGCTCTATAGGAGAAGCGCCAGTGGCAGCTGGGTCTCCAAGCCAGACCTGTGGGGCCGTCCCAGGACCTGGGGATCCCGAAGGCTGTGTGTGGCCACATTCAGAGCAGGCGGCCAGCGTCTGGAGAGCTCAAAGGAAGGACTTTGTTTTCCGGGAAGAAGACAGGGCAGGGGTCACCTCCCCTCCTTGATGAGTGAGTGGTCCCTCTCTAGACCGTCTCTGCCAGGGCAGGGGGCATGGGGTCGCAGGGCTGCCGCCACTCCCTGCCAACCCCAGCCCTCAGTCCTTGAGCTCGTGGGCTCAGCACTTGTGTGCGGTCGCCCGGGCAGAGACTTTCTGGGCCCTAGATCTGACCACAGTGAGCTGAAAACCTTTTCCTCCTGGGAGCAGTGGTGGGGGCCAGCTGATGGAAAGGAAGGCTGACTCCGAGGTGTGCCGGTTTGCAGACACAGGATGATCTTGCAGGAGAGGGCTGGGTTTAATCAGGCTATCCCTGGCCACAAAGGTTCTCGTAACTGAGGGGCAAAGAAAAGAACCAGTTCTGTTCTCAAGATGGTGTGATATTTGTGTGTGTGGTGGGGGGAGGGCGGTGGGCGGTGGACGAGGAGTGGCCTGTCTCCTGCTTTGAGGCTGTTGCACTGACAAAAGCCTGTGAAAGGGGGAGTGAAAAGACCCGGTGGCTAGTCTCAGCTCTGGCGAAGACGGCCAGAACCCAACTCAACGTTCTCATCTGTGAAATGGGGTGTTAAAAATGAGCCCCCGGAACAAGCACCAGGCTGTGGGAATTGGATGTGAAGAGGCTTTTTCAAATGTGAGGTACCGTAGAACGGGACCGAGAGTGCCGCCATCGGACAGGACCGGGGGAGGCGGCGCCCCGCATTTTGGGATGGGGGTCTCGCATCATTCCCTCCCCGCTAGGAGGAGGACTTGGCCCTTCCAGAGACTGGCCTGCCCGTGCGGCTGGATGAGGGGGTGGAGGGGATCAGAGTCCACGCTGCTCCCCCCTCCCCCCGCCCCCGCCCTCCCTGCGGGCTTCCCTTAGGGCACACGTCTGAGCCGGACCTTCCCTCCCTCTGCCCGCTCTCCCTCCCCCGTCCCCGCGTTGGCAGGCTTTCAGAGATCTGGGAGGAGGCCTGGCTGCCAGGAAGGGTGGGGCTGCCAGGCACCGCCCAGCTGCAGTACGACCCCGCCAGTCCCGGAAACTCTCCAAACCTTGGACCTCAGCGGACATCCGGCGACGCAGAGGGGTGGCGGCGGGGCCTGCCGGGGGATGGAGGGATGCCTCTGAGGTCCGGCTGAGAAAGGGAGAAGCATGGTTTACCCTGCTCTGGGGTCAGAAGGCTTCGCGATGTGACAGACGCAGCTGCGCAGCCTTCAAAAACGCTTTTCGGCGCCAGATGCTGCCACAGGGCCGTGCACCTATCCTAGATTTATGAGTTAAAAAAAAAGTTGCCCCTTGTGGAAGCGTGTTTACCATGTGCCGGGCACTTGCTAAGCGTGTTACCTGCGTGAATCCTTAGCAAACTCAGTGAGAGGAGATTATCATTACGCCCTTTTCACAGATGAGGAAACTGAGGCCCAGTGAGCAAGAGTCACCGCTCAAGGTCACATAAATACTCGCTGCTGGAGCCTGGGTTCAAACTCGGGTGGGTCTGGCTCATTCCAGACCCCTGGTTCTTAGCTCTCCTGGAAGACAGGAACCAGAGTTCACACACTCTTGCAGAGAGCCTAGTACCTGGCAGGTACCCAATAAAGATGCGTTGAATGGAGCCAGATGTGGTTTTTGGGGTCTGATTCTCTCCCATTATGGTCTGATGAAGCGACCTAGAACACGTAAAAGCACTTATTTCAGCGGCAAGCGTGCGGTAGGGCCACATAAATCTGAAGGTGAGGCCCGGCTTCCTTCCTTCCTAACACATGCTGTATCTGCGCTCATGAATAATATTTTCAGAGAACACAGCCTCCCCTTGGGTCCCTGCCCAGGCAAGGTTGTTAGAAGTCCCCATCAGTGAGGGGCCTTGGGGGTGGGCTGGGGGGAGGAAAAGGAAGAGGCTGTGACTCTCTGCTCTTTGAGTCCCAGATGGCGGGTCAGGGAGTGGGGAGGAAAGACACCTGCTTTCTTTGCTGAGGCCCCTGAGGGAGCCCTTTGGTCTGCCTCGATGGAGGTGACCCGGAAGCTTCTGGACTTAGCGGCTTGGCTTGCTCAGCGCTCTGAGAGGCTGAGTCATGCTGTCTGACCCAGGTGTGTGAGAAGCGCTGATGGTGTCCAGCGGTGAAGGATGCTGGGCGGTGGGGCCTCGTGAGACGGGGAGGGGCCTGCAGTGGGGCAGGTGGGCAGACCCCAGGTCCTCTGGACTCCATGCAGAGCCACCGGGCGCTTGGCCTGCTTCCTCATTCCCAGCCTCCTGGCCGCCTGCCTCTGATTCTCCTTAAGGTGTCAAGATAGAACTGCCCCATGTTTTCACCCGTTTAACCCTCTGTCCGGGTCTCATCCGACCCACACTGACACGGAATCGGTCAGAGTCCAGGCAGAAAACACAACCCGTTCCAGAAACCTCACCAGAGGGAAACCGGTTATAAAGGCTTTGGAAGAGATGAAAGGGCAGACTTGGGTGAAAGGCAGTCTTGAGAGCAGCAGCCACAGGAGAAGGGCACCGTTGCCACTGGGAGGTCGGAGAAGGGGTAGTGAGCGGGGACCCTGGCAGAGGTTCCCTGGCAGGAATGGGGACCCAGAGGTGATCCACCAGATAAAGGGAGAGAGGGGGAGGAAGCCTCTGGTTTCTACCCTCCCCCTGCCCGCCGTCTCCTGGCTGGGCGGGACCTGGGCGAACGCAGCCTGCAGGGGTGCGCCCCCTGTGAGAGAGAGCGGGGAGCACAGAGGGGAGGGCTGACGAGCAAATGGCCTGCCTCCTCTCCCACGAGTCAGACCTTTGGAAAAGAACGCGTCCCAACGGGGGGTCGGGAGCGTTGGCCCTGGAAAGTCAACTTGCCTTTGGAAACCGTCCCAGATCCTCTGTTGGTTACCGCCGTCAGTGGTGATGCCCACGCGTCATCCCTGCTGGGAGAAAGTCGGGGAAAAGGAGGATTTTTGGGGTGCGTGTGAGATCTGTTTCCTTACATTTTTCAAAGGATAGAGGGACCCCCCCCCCCAGGTGTTTTTATGAAGCACCAGGTTTCACGTTAGACCATAATACCAGTCTTCAGCAGCAGGAAGCTCTACGGCAGGCAGTAAGACAGACCAACGTGCCTATTAGGAAAGGGTACTGGACTCAGGATCAGGAGACCTGAGGGCGAGACTCAGCTCAGACAAGTCACTTGCCATGTTTGAACCTCAGTGCCCGTCTGCACGGTTCAGGCTTCTGTAGGAGTGCGGGGGTTTGTGGAGTACAGAGCCTCAGGAAGACAGGCCTGTGCCTGGAACGTGCACCATCGCAGGAGACGTGCTCAGCCTGTTGTTGGAGTTGGTGCGTTCCCTTGGAGTGGGCCCCTAAAATCCTTTCTTACCATCATAGAGTCAAAAAGACAACTGCAGTCAGCTTGTCTAAACCCTCTCCTAAAGGAGGAATCTTGTCTCCAAAGTTCTTGAAGATGACCCTTTCCATTTTTTCTCCTTCCCTCTCTCTCTCATTCCCTCATCTCTCTCCCCCCCTCATCTCTCTCCCCCTCCCTGTCCTTTTCCCTCCCTCCTCCTTCCTCTCTCCCACAAATATTCGGAGCATTTTCTCTTTGGCAGGCAGGCACTGTGCTGGTTGCTGGTCCTGTGGCAGGAATGGAGACAGACAGGGACCCTCATAGAACTTACAGTCTAGTACCTGAAACGTCTCTGCAAACAGTTTCTGTTGAATGTGTCTAGTAACAGGCTGCTCACTACCTTAGAGGACAGCCTGTGTTGCGGGTTCATTTTCCCGTATTTAAACAGAATTCTGCTTCTGTAGAATGCTCGTTCTGACCTCTGGAGCTGTAGAGAACAAGTCTAACCCCGTTTCCTATGTCACCGCCCTTGAAATGTGGGAAAATAAACATGGAACGCTCAGAAAATATTCTCACTCTTCAGTTTCCACTTGTGAAGGGGAAGCTGAGTCTCTGGGAAGTAAAATTCCTCAAGGGCGTGAGGTCAGAGCCAGGGTGGGCTGTCACCCGGGTGCTTGGGCCCTGTTCCCAGGCCACCTGGGGCAGAGGGAAGCTGTGTGCCGGAGACCCACAGAGACGCGCAGGCCAAAGCGTGCAGGTGGCCAGGGAGGCGGCCCGAGTGGAGGAAGGGGTTCGGTCAGCGTGGAGTGGGGGGTATGTGAGGCTTGCCCTGGCCGGCGGCCCAGGACAAGCCTGAGCTCCCGGCTTTCTGGGCTGACTCACAGCTTCCTCCCGCCCCTAAGGAATCTGCTTTACAGCTCTCCAGACCTGACCCCGCGTCCCTGTGACTGTCGTCTGACAGCTGCGCGGAGTGCAGCCGTGGCTCCTGCGCCGGGAGCCAGCTGGACGTGCTCGGCGGCCGGGGCCCTGGGAGCCACGGCCCGGGACGTCCGAGGCGTGCCGCAGCCGCCCTTCCGTCAGCAGGAAGCCCAGCCGCAAACACTTGGACAGGAAGCGCGGGCGCTGGCCAGCTGAGCGGGCTCTGCTTTCTCCTGCGCCTGAGGTTTTGGCCCGGCGCGGAGGGAGGCGAGCCAGGTGCTGCGGGCAGGCACGGACAGCGCTGCGGGCGCCCCCACGGGCTGGGGATGTGGCTTCAAGGGTGTGAGCGGAAAGGCAGCGTCATGACCCAGGCTGGCCCAGAAGAGGTGCTTCCTGGAGGAAGGGTGAGGGAGTGGGGAACACGGCGTCTAGCAGAGCCGGGCCAGCTGGCTGAGATCTGCAGAGACCCTTTGGTGATCGTTCCAGACAGAACGTGTTCCCTTGGGTTCAGACCTCCAGCGTACACTCAGACCAGCTCCAGCCTCCAGGCTGCCTCCACCTCCGGGGAAAACACATGGTCCTCTCTTGGGGTGGGCTGTCCGCACATTCCCAGCTTGAAAATGACTCCTCGCAGGGAAGGACTTTTTCGTAACCTACCAAGCTGCATTCTGAGTGAATTAATTAAAAAACAGAGTGTGCTCAGCCGGGGACAAAGGCAGTTTTGCACTCAGGGCTGCCAGTTGTGCTCCTAAGCACAGTGTGTGAGGACGTCCAAGGCAGCCTGTGGGTGCGCACCACCACCCGAAGGACCCCCAGGGCTTGCAAAGCGCTTACGTTTTTCACAAGTCTCTCAGGGAATCCCCCCCCCCCCCCCCCACAGTTGCCTCTCATAAGCTGATAGGCTAGTAAGGGATGGCTGGTGTCTGGGGACCAGGCGGGAAGTAGATCAGCGCAAAGTCCCACAGCTCAGCAATGGCAGAGCCAGAAGCACTGCCGTGACGTCTGATGCTCCAGAAGGAGAACCGGGATGACTGCTTTCCAAGTGCCCGAGCGACCTTGGAGCACAGGCACAGGGGGTGGGGGTGGGGCTGTGCGCTCTGGGCCGGAGTTGGCGGTTACCGCCCCACCCCTCTGTCACAGCGCCTTCTGGAAACCTCCTCCTGGATGATCCCTGCCTGTGGCTTCCGTCACTCTCCTCGGCACCCACGCAGCTCCTTATCTGGGCCACGTCAATGGCCTGGGTTTTATCACGGTCGATGGCCTCTGTGGTTCCGACTCCACACCAGGGCTCGGCGACTGCTTCTCTAAAGGGCTGGATAGAAACACTAAGTTTGTGGGCCACTTGGTCTCCGTTGCAACGGCTCAAGCTGGCAGCTGCTGTCGCAGAAGCAGCCACAGACACGTCAACCAGTGGGGTGGCTGTTTTCCAATAAAACTTTATTCACAAAAGCAGGCAGCGGGCCGGATCGGGTGCCCAGGCTGTGGTTGGCTGACCTCCTCAGAACTCCTTGAAGACGAAGACTCATTTATTTTCGTGTGGCCGCAAGCACTCTCCCCACCCCCGCACCCACGTTGCGTTGACTGTTTATACTCTGTGCTTAATGGGAATCCAGTGTGAATTCAACCAATGAATCATGAACGCATGAGGCTGCAGGTGAAACCCGTACGGAACCGGTGGGGTTTCAGTTCAGGTTCTCGTCGGAACTGAAGCAATATGATATCACGGCGTCTAAGCTCATTGGGAGGAATCTGAAGGCCCGTTTTAAACACTAATTCTGCTACTTTCTAGCTGTGAAAACTTGGGCGTGCAACGTATGCTTTCTCAGTCTTCGTTCTCAGCTGGCCCGTAGGACATATAGGGTGATAACTCCCTCAAAGCCTTGCTGTGGGAGAATGCATAGAGAGCTGGGGCCCCGTGCTGGGCACACGATACGCACAGAAGCATGGTGGCCGTTGCTCCTGGAAGGAAGTAGTTTTACTGCTGGAAGCCACTTCGTGCTCAGGGTCAGCTTCCAGACTGGGCTGCAGCACCCTCGTCTGACACAGGGAGAGGAAATGGTAAGAATAAGTGGAAAGATATCCTTTAGCCTGGAAAAAACAGGGTCATGTGGACCCAGGCAGTTTTGTAGAGATCTCCCCATGTGGCTTTCCCGTAAGCATCCCACACTCATTGTCCAAAACAGACCTCCTCATCTCTACCCTCCACCTCCCGAGCCGCTCTTCCTTCTCCATCTCTCCAGGTTCCCCAGGCAGACGTCTGAAGGGCATCTGTGGGTGAGGCTTGCTCCCTCCTACGCCAGGGTCAGCAGCCATGGAAGCAGCCCCCCCCCCACGCCCCTCCTGGTCACGGTCTGACGCCTGCGCGATTGCGGCAGCTGCTTCGGGGGCTCCCAACGCTATCCATTCAACCACTGCGCTATCAGGTTTATGCTTCAAGACACACACCTGGCCCTGTCCTGCTCGGCTCCTAAAACCTTCAGTGCCTCCGCATTCACACGCGGCCCCCGTCCAATGCCTCAGCTCCAACTGTTCTCCACTGGTCTCTCTTGGTCTCTCCAGCCTCATCCCTCAGCATCCTTTGCCGGCCGCCTGTTCTAGCCTCACAGGTGAACTTTACTCTATGTATTCTCCTCCTTAGCATTTTTTAATGTCATTACCTGCTGCCTCCTCCTCACACCCCAGAATTCCCATCCTCTCCAAGATGTCACAGATCAGTCATTAAAAGTATCCTGTGGCCCTGGAGGTTTTAAATACAGTTTTTAAAGGTACCTGGCTCAGTTCTCGCTTGGAACTTAGCTCTGGGAAAATCTGTGCCAGTGGTATATAAATATATGATATGAAGTATATATATGAAATATATATTTCATCTAAAAGGGAACTTATATATCAGATGCTTTCTGTCTGGAAGTTTCCCTGGAACATCCAGAAAAGAAATGTGCTGGCATTGGGCTAATAGATGAGCTCTCTAACAGTAAACATGAGGCTTCCAGCCCAATAGGATAATGATGCAGCCAGCGTGGATGCCGTATAACTAAACTCTGCTCTTGCAGAGTTCCTCTGGTGTCACAGAGCAGAAGGCTCCTCCTGGCAGCGGGACCTTCAGTAGAAACTATCACTGTGACCACGCGTGACTCCAACGTGACCTGCAGCTGGTACTTGGCCTCCTACAACCTCAAAGCCTGGCAAGTCTGGAATGCAGGATGAGGGCTCCAGGCTGCAGGAATTGGAAGGGTGACAAATCACACGGGCGTTCTCCTTGCCCTCCTGCCGATGGGTGATGGCAACTCTCCTTGTCCTCAGAAAGAGCCCCAAGTGCAAAACAAGCCCAGGACCAGTCCAAAAGGGTCCTCTCTGGCCCTGTAACCTCAACCCCATCTCTGGTCTTAACTGCTGTCCACTCAGGGCTTATTGAAATCCTCCTGCCTCTCTTGCTGCCCTGAGAAGAGGGAACCAGGACACCGTACCCAACACAGTGTTGATGGGACTTTCACCCCCCATCTGTTTGCACACCAGAGTTAGGTAGTCTGGTGGCCTTTTCAGAGCCACAAAGATTTTTTCTTTTAGGGAGCAATGTATAAAGGCACAATTCTTCTCAGACGTTAGCTGGGCTGAAAACTTGGGTGAATGCAACAAAATGTTTTCCTTAAAAATAAGGAGAAGACATTTGCTTTTGCTTAAAATCTGCTCTTACTAACCTCTCTGATGTAAAATGCCTTTCTGGTTTAGAAGTAGTGAAATGGAATGGACAGAGAATGACATGGAAACATTTCCCTTAATCAGCTCGTCTCTATCTTATAAAATGCTAGTTTTTGATGCTCACTCTCCTATACCCTAGGGCTGTTAGGAAAAACATTGCTGGGTTGAATTTCTACAGTGCTTTGAGTTGTTACTGAGAAAGAACTGTGAGAGGCGTATCTTGGTTTTAGAAACTTGAAATATTGAAACCTCAACTTATTAAACAAACAAGGGATTTAGCATGGTAAAATAATCTACGATTGAAAAGATGACTATCATGACGTATTTAAAATATGATTAGATTTACTGAGGTTTAGCTTGACATTTTAAGTAAACCTTCTATGGCATAACGTAGTTATAGGACTTTTAAATATTGTATTGATTAGAATTAGGTTTGGGTTTAAGGAAGGTATAAGTTTGTTTTTCTCTCATGTAAAATTTCAGGTGGGTGGTCTGGGGTTGATGTCACTTCCCTAGTATCAGAGATCCAGACTTGTTCATTTATTCCTTCATTTAATGAGTCAGTAAGTCAGCAAATATTTGTTTAGCACCAATTAGGCACTGGCATTATAGAAGTAGAGGAAGGGAAAAAAAAGACAAACTAAAATCTCTGCCCTCGTGGACTTTACATTTTGTTGTTCTACTGGGCATGGCCTTGACCTCATGGTCTGAGATGGCTGCATCTCTGCATTCTGGGCAGCAGGCTGGAGGAAGGAATGAAGAAGAAGGCAGAGTGTTACCTATATAATCTCTTAAGAAAGGTTCTTGGAAGCCACATGACTCTTTTCCCTACATTCCATGCAACGATGAGTTAGGTAGTCCCACCTAGCTGCAAGGGAAGCTGGGAAATGTAGTCTCAATTCCTGGTGACCAGCATGTGCCCAGCTGAAAGCCTATTATTAAGGAAGATGGGGAGATGAATCATGGTGGGAGGCAGGGGACTACAGGTATCTCCCACAAATAAAACTTGGAATTAAAAAATACACTTTAATTTGATATATTCAGAATATTATTTTTCCAACATGCAACAAATGTAAAAATTATTATTTCACATTCCTTTCTTTTGTTGCTAAGTCTTCGAAGTCTAGGTCTATTTTATACTTATGTCACTTACATCCTCTCATTCACTCACCTCCTGTCTCAGTTCAGATCAGTACATTGCAGGTGCTCAACAGCCACGCTGGATGCTGCAGCCTTCAAGCCTGGCAACTTGAAGAGTGGTCCATGGGCCAGCAGCATCTGCTACACTGGGAAGCTTGTTAGAAATGCAGACTCTCAGGCCCCACCCCAGACCTGCCAAATTAGAATCTAAGATCCCCAGGTGACTGGTGTGCGTATCAAAGCATGGTAGGCACTGCTCTATAATGCTTCTTCTGATGACGGTTTCCATTAGAACCTAATACAAAGTCTAGGGAAAAGAGAAGCTCCCCCCAATGAACTCTCTGGAATCAAGTGTGGAAACTTGTCAGACACCGTCTTTCCTTTTCCTGACTCCATGAGACTGTTAATTAGACCTTCCCAGAAGAGGCAATTTTAAAGAAGTTACATTTAAACAAATCGATTAGTTTTGGTTAATTGACCAAGGGAGAGATTTTAAATACCAAACAACATAGGATTGTTGGGTTATGAGTGGATTTAATTTTCAAGGCTATCCTTCGATGCCATGAGCAAAGCTTTAAAATATATCAGATTTCTCTTAAACTTGTTGCCTGATTTTTTTTTTACAGCTTTATTGAGTTACAATTCACGTGCCATACAAGTTGCTGATTTCAATTGCACAACTGAAGGTTATTTGTTTACTCACAGAGTTGTGCAGCCATCACCAAAGTCAATTTCAGAACATTTGCATCACTGTCAAAAGAAATCCTAGGGACTTCCCTGGTGGCACAGTGGTTGAGAATCCGCCTGCCAATGCAGGGGACACGGGTTCGATCCCTGGTCCGGGAAGGTCTCACATGCCACGGAGCAACTAAGCCCTTGTGCCACAACCACTGAGCCTGCGCTCTAGAGCCTGTGAGCCACAACTATTGAGTCCACATGCCACAGCTGCTGAAGCCCTTGCACCTAGAGCCTGTGCTCCTCAACAAGAGAAGCCACCTCAATGAGAAGCTCAAGCACCACAATGAAGAGTAGCCCCTACTCGCTGCAACTAGAGAAAGCCTGCACGCAGCAATGAAGACCCAACACAGCCAATAAATTAATTAATTAATTAAAAAAAAAGAAATCCTATACCTCTTGACAGTTACTCCCCATTTCCTGCTCGCCTCAGGCAGGCAGTAGTTCAGTTTTTGTCACAATAGATCTGACTAATCTGAACATTTCATATAAAGGAATCATACCATCTATGGTCTTTGGGGACTAGCTTCTTTCACTTAGCCTAATGTTTACAAGGTTCATCTATATTATAGCACGTATCAGTACTCAATTCCTTTTTATGGCTGAATAATATTCCATGGTATAGATATATCACCTTTTGCTTATCCATTCACAAATTTGCAAAGTATTCATACAAAAGTCAGCAAGAAGGGGGAAAACAGTAAGGAGGAACTCAAAGAGATGACAGCTCCTGCAGGGTTCAGGGTCACAGAGAATCACAATGAAAAAGAACCTTAAAAATCACTCAGTCCTTTCTTTTCCGTGTGGAAAACCCGAGACCCAGGGTAGGAAAGCCACTTGCCCAGGGTCCCTCGACATCAGGGTCTGAGCTGTGCTGAGGCCCAGGTTGTCCTGACTCCAAGTCCTGTGCTGTTCCCTGCCACCACCCACATCCAGGGCCTCAGGGCTCCTCTCCAAGGTGGAAACAGTAGTCCCTGGTGACAGCAGGGAGAGGCCCAAGTGTTTTTAACCTCAGTCTTGGTCTCAATTTTAGAGAATCGTTCTGAGTTCAGACCCTCAAGAAGGTTTGAGGTGACTTCTGGAGAACTGTTTAGAAGCACGAGTAGTAGGAAGTTTATCTGATATTCGGGACCTCTCTCCACGGCACCTTCAGCCACATCTCTTAATCATCAGAAAGAATGTATGAAAAACTCAGGCAGCGAGTGCATCACAGCTGGGATGGACCTCACGCCACCCACTCAGGCACGAGCCTATGGTGTGGAGGGTGAAAGTCTGTTCCGTTTCGGCCTCTGTCAGGGGAGGTGGGGCCCTGGCTTTCACCTATTTTGGGATTCTTCTAAATTAGGAAGAGCGTTTGCATACTGGGTAGTCAAAAAACAACAGGTGTCCACAGCAGTTATAAATCGAGCGTTCTCGAGTAAGGAATAAACGGGAAGCCCTGTCCCAGCAAACAATGTCAAGGTTGGACACTGACTCAGGGGGCAGCCGGTAGGTATGAGAAAACAACAGAGGCAGGCTGAGTGGAGGACCAGGGTCCCGTGGAGGATGAGCCCGTGAAGGGTCAAGACTCTAGGCTGTGTGAGGAACAGCAGAAGTAACACAGGCCGCTTAACCCTGAGAAGAGCCAGGCTCTGGAGAACCAGGAGAGTCTATTCTCCTGTGTCCGGTTGTTGGAGGAGCTGGCGAGGGGGTGAGGTAGCCAGAGGGGCATGGCGAGAATTGAAAAGCGGGAAATTGTAAGGAGGTGGGTATCAGTTTGGTATGAAGGTGTTTCTAGCAACCAGAGGTGTCCACCAAGTAACTAGAGTGATTCCAAAGGTGGGGACCTCTCCTGCCCTGGAAGTCTTCAAGCTGGGACACAGGAGGTCCGCTGGGGAACCTCGAGGACTGTCCTGTCCAGCACAGGAGCTACTAACCACACGTGGCCTTTGAGCACATACAGAAATGATGATCTTTTGGATATATTGGTCCAGCCCAGAAGGGAGCAAGCCCAGGTTCTTCTCCCAAACTTACCCATCAGATGAATCTTCCTCTGGGGAGAAGGGAGGTGGGGGGCGTGTTTCTCCCAGTACTACCAGAGCCAGGAGGGGTGTGGGGATAAAGGTTGGGTTCACCCAGGCTTACACCTCCAGTGTAAGCCAGTGTCCAGCATGGTGAGACGGAGAGAGACGGGTTACACATCAGACACCTGGTGGACCAACTGTGCAAGCTGTGTCTTCCCACCCGTGCTTGCAGTGCCCACGTGGGCACCGACCTTGACTGCAAGTGAAAAGGCGTATTACCTCGCTGAGTGCGTGCCCAGTGCTCAGCACAGAGCAGCTATGGTTCGAGTCCTCAATCCCACACTCAGTTTATCCCCTATGACATCAAGCCCTGGGTGTCGGGGCTGGGCTTTTGCCTGTCTCTTACCAACCGGTCTTGTGTCTGAATTCTACAACTGTGGGATTTCAGAGCCGTTAGCACTCCCAGATACCATCTGGGCGTGATGCAGATTAGGTAGCTGGTCTGTAAGAGAGGAAGTGAGGAGGCGAGCAAGAGGGCCACGTGGGGGTTGTCCGTGACACGTGTAACTTCTCCACCCTCGCCCGCACCCTGTCACCACCACTTCCTAGACCTAGTAATTCAGGAAGGCAGTCTGCCTGACCAAAAGGCAGGAAGTCCACAGCCCACTCCCATCCCGGTGGCAGCGGGTTCTATTCTCAGGCCATCAGGGACCACATGCCGTTCCGGCATGTGACACAAGCCCAGACCGCTCACTTTAGTCCTAGGATCTGCCACATTCAGTCTGTTTGTTAGCTATGTACGTTTTCCTTGCATTTTACATATCCATGACAACCTCCAGTCATCTCAGACTCCAGTGGAGATCTTCCTGACCCAGCATCTGGGTAGAGACAAGGAGGTATTGTTGTGATTTGTTTTTTTCCTACCTTCCCCATTTACTTTGTTGTTCATTAACTGAAACATATTAAGCTTAATATATTCATGCAAATCTACTTCAAACTCCAAGAACGCGATAGTTAAAAAGCCTTATTTTGCTGAAATATCTTTAAAAACAAATCATCTGTGATGCAGTCAGTGGAGTACACATTACAAAATCAATTTTTATCTTAACGTAAATTTAATTGAGCCCGAGTGTCACGAGCCGTGAACCAGAAGTGTGATGCACTGACTTGATTGAATCCATGTCTCTGTATGTTGGCATTTCTCTCATATTCTTTTTGTATATGCAGAAGGCATTACAATCATTGATTCCAGATAAATCTACTTCTTGGAGAGTAACAGACATGACAAGGAGACGTGTCTCATACGGAAAGAAATACAGGCCGACGAGGCTGAGTGTGTTCACAGGTTGCGCTGACAGCACAGACGAGGAGCAGCTGCAGAGCCGGAGCCAGATGCCCGGGTCCTTTCCTCAGCTCCGCTGCCGTCGAGCTGGAGCTCTCGGGCAGCGTCCTCCCTGTCAGCCGCCCCTTCTCCAGCCCGAGGGATCGGCTGAGCCGTGAGCCACGTCACTAAGGATGGCCCTGGGATGACAGGGAGGGTGCCGGCCCTAGGGCCGGGTGCCCGGGAGGCTCAGCCCCACAGCGAAGGCACAGGTCATCCCCACCACGAGCGGGGAGTGTGCTGTTAAACAGCTTCCTACAGCTGACTGTCTACCACGGCTGTCCTGTAGTGCAGTTGGGTGAGATCTCTCCCAGATTGTGAGCTTCCAATACTTTTAGCCAAAAAAAAAAAAAAAAACCGAAAAAGAAAAGAAAAGAATAAAGAATCCCAATCACTCCAGGCTGGCCTTGCACGCTGCCTTATTTGCTGATGAAACAGCCTTTCTTGGGCACAAACTTGAAACTCACCTTTTCTGAAGACACCCATCTTCAGGGGACAAGCTTTAGCGTTGCAAATTCTCTCTTTCCATCTTTGGTTGGCCATGCGGTCTCGTTTATTCCAGGCCCTAAACTTCAGCCTGATTTGTGCCGCCTGAATATTTGTGTGAAGCGGTCAGCCTGGACTTCATCAGCATGGCAGCATTTTAGGGAACCCAGGTGCTGGGCTAATGTCTGGGCTTTCAAAGTGCTCACACGTCAAGCCTGTGACCGGTGCTCCAGAAGGGTGGAGGGTCGCGTGAAAAGCTGCCACCTTTATGGGGGATATTGAGCAAATGGGGCTTTCTCCTAATGCAGCCGAAGGGGGCCAGCCGCCCCAGTTCAGTACAAAGAGAGCCCAGTGAGGGCCCGGTGGGGGCCCAGAGCCCCATTCATCGCGAGTCTCCTGCTTTCTGCTGAGAGTCCACGTGCTCCTAGGAGAGTATTTCTTGAGCATTTACTGTCTGCCCGGCTCTGTGCTGAGTGTGGTGCAGGGGCATACCTGACACGTGAGTGTTACCCAGGAGAGCTGGTGCCTCCTTCCCAGCTTCCTCCAGGGGGCTGGGCAGCTGGGCCTGACGTGTCCACCTGTAGAAGGGGCCTGGCCTTCGTGTCGCTACCACAATCCCGGTACCTGAAGCATCTGGACCAAGCTGACGTTTTGCCTTGAGTCCCCTAGTTCCCCTCGAGGGCTAGAACTCTGTCCGAAACCCCACTCTGCTGAGCTGGGACCCAGGCAGCTGGCTAATCTCTTGCTACCTTCGCAGATGCTCCCTGTGTCTTCAGCGGGGATTCTCCTCCAGTCTTGGATGGTCGCCGGCTCTCATTGCGCAGCCCAGCTTAGATGCTGGGTATCGCCACTGTCCCATTGGTCCTGCCGATAGGCAGGACCCGTGCAGACTCGTCATTTCCCAGCCCCCCCAACCTACTTCCGTTTGTGTGACCTGCCCCCCCGCCCCCCTGCAGGGAAGGGCCCCTCCTCCACGTCCCTCCCTGCCCCATCATCCAATTAAAATTGATTGTCTCTCAAAGCTATTGATTTCTCTCCATTCCTACCGTTACAGCCTTGGTTCAACCACCTGTGTCTGTCTTGCTCTCCACGGCAGCCTCCGCTCCCGGCGTAGGACCTGTCACGTGGTTCCTCATCATATGTGTTGAATCAACGAGTGAAAGTGAGTGAGCCAGTGTAGACCGTCCGTGGTGATCTGCCTAGGCTCCTCTTTCCCCCCACTCCTGGCGCCTGTCTTGAACGCGTTTTGGCTCCCTGTCCATCCACCTCTTCCAGAAGCCTTCTCTCGTCCTCCCGTCTAAATGAGATGGCTCCTCTGTGCCTCAGAGCAGCACACGCCCCGCCCATTCCTGCAGAGCGCGCATCCCACGGCACTGGCACTGCCCGCGTGTGTATAAGTTGTTCTCACTTGACGCTTAGCTCCACGAAGCAGCATCTATTTTACTCGTCGTCGCATTCCCGGCCCTCAGCACGCAGGAGATGCTCCTCACATATTTGTTGACTAAGTGAACGTCTAGAAATGGCTGCGAAGCCACCTAACCCCTGTCACCCTCATGTCTCCCCGCCCCCCTCCCTCACCCCATTCACCTGGGTTTTGGCCCTGGTCACTCTGATGTGTGTCCAACAACCTCGGGACCCGCAACACCGGAAGTCTGCATCTGGGCCCTGGCATCACCCGTCCCGGTTCTTGCCCCATGTTGGGGTGCTTTGTTCAGTGTCCTGACCCGCACAGTAGGATGTGTTTACTGGTTTTGACCTCCTGAGTCAGTCCAGAGCTCATGCCCTGCTCTGGCATTTTCTGACCGAGTTTCCTATGGTGTTTTGTGCTAGGCTGATCCCCTCGCTGTGCCGTGAACTCCCAGGCAGGGGTGACATCTAATTCCTGTCTGACCACCCTCCCGCATCTCCACAGCACCTGGGACAAAGGCTTGTGGGTGCATAGTAGGTTCCCAAGAAAGGGCAGATGGTTCCCTTCGATTGATCGGAAGCTGGAGGGACTCAAGGAGGAGGAAGGCTCTGGGAGTTAGGATGACTGGAAGGAAGCCCTGGAGGTGAGGGAGGGAGAGGAGAAAAGGGGAGATATTTGTCACCAAGAGTGTGGGCAGAGGAGGGGATGGTGTGGCAGGACCTGCAGCGGAACAAGAGGTGTGGGGAGGCAGGGAGACGGCAGCGCAGACTTGCTGGCCTCAGCGCCCTGTTCGACGTGCCCCAGGCCTCCTGGGCGGCCGGCTGGCTGGGGCCCGTGCCCACAGAGCGGTGGCCGGGGGAGCTGTCTGCACGTGCCTCTCCTCCGCCACAGGGGCCCTTGCTTTCCCCATGTGATGGAAAGTGCCTCACACCCCTTTTATCGAGGCAAGAATCAAGTCAGCGAAGTGCTGTACGTTCCCTCTAGAAAGGATGTGAAGCAAAGGCTGGTTATCTCACCACCGCCACCGCCGCCAGCCCCTCGCCGTCTCTCACATCTGTTTCCCCGGGAGGTTCACCTTTATTATCTCATTTTGATCATCGCAACTGCCATTATTTTTACTTCCTAGTTGAAGACACAGACGTTTAGAGAGGTTGAAGGGCCAACCCGAGGTCACACACTAGCCTTGCGGGGCTGCTGGTGGTGGTGTAGATTCAGAAACCCGCTGTGGAATTCCTCGTGGGACGTGTGGCCTGGCACACAGCCCATGTCTGTGCGTGTGCACATGTCAGTGTGCCTGTCCCGAGTTTCTCCGTGTGCACCTGTGTCCGTCCATGCCTCTGCGTGGCAAGGGGCGCACGTAGGGGTCAGGGTGTCCCTTTGCAGGTGGGGATGTGTGGAACCGTGCAGGGGGCAGCCTCGGGGTTGCAGGCGCCTGGGAATGCGGCCTGGGCTCCTTCCTGCGCGCACACGTGGGCACTCGTCCCCTTCTCGGATGTCTTGGCTGTGGGTTTGACAACTGCAACCCAGCTGTGTTCTGGCCGGGAAGCATCCTCTGTGGAAACTGAGGAGGAGCTGACAGTCCCTGAAGAGGGGTTCCGCAGGCTGCCAGCAAGCGCTCCTGGCCCGCTGCCTAATTCCCTGCAAATGCTCTTTAAGTCTGTTTCTAATTTGGACTCTGCCTTCCCCTGCCCCCAGCCAGCCCTTCCCACTCTCCCAACTTGCCTCCAACCAGTCAAATTACGCTGAAAAATGGCTGCGGGGGCGGGAGAGTGCTAAAGGTTGCCAGTGGGCTGGTGCAGGGTGTGATGGTGTCACATTTTAATTCGCGCGGGGAATGGTGAGGGCATCCAAGCCATTAAATGCGGGCTGCACTCGCAACCCCGGCCAACGGTCACCCCGGCAGGTCAGGCCACTTCCAGGGAAGAAATCACTCCCCCTCCCTCCCCTCGGTCCACGGTGCTGGGAAAACCCAAGTGCGTATGTACAGACACAAACCCAGCACTTTCCGCCTGCCAGGGGACTTGGATTTGGGGATTTGCAGCGTCAGCGAGAATCTCTCCAGTGGTCAGAGGATCACCCAGATGTTCTGGATATTAAGATTCTACAGCAAAATACGTCTGCCATATATTTTGCGGTCCTGTGACGTATTCAACAGCAGGTGACCCAGACCCATGGGAAAGTGTATACAAAGCAGAGAGAGACGAGTCAGAGCAGAGTGGTAAGTACACATGGATGGCAGCTCTGAAAGCTTATTTACACGCGGGAAAGGCGGGGAGGGGCTGCTGGGAGACATCTGTTGGGACTGAGTTTGTGTCGAGGGGCTGGGGATGTGATTTGACGTGCAGTTGTTTTAATAATTCATGTGACCTTAAAGTGTGAGTTCTAGGAAGGCAGAGGGCTTGCTCTATGGACCCCGTACGCCCCCTTGCAGAGCAATGGAGTCCGGATTTCGGGAGGGCGGGAGGTGATTCTTACCTGTGCTGTGTGGCCGGGTAGCTGGGGAAGCCAGGAGCGGGAGGAAGCTGTGGGCTTTCTGTCCGCAGGCCTTCGCTAGGGAGGCCGCGGTCACGGTGATCCGGTGAGAGCCCCGCCCCCTCCCTTCAGCATCCTGAGGGTCTGCAACTGGCGGGTGCTCCAGGGGCTGCTGAGGGGCCTGGCGTGCTGCCCACCCCTCAGCTGGCTCTGCAACCGCAGGAAGGGGGGATTTGCAGGCCTGGGGGCCAGCGCCGGGGAGCGTGAGGCTGTCAAGACTCTGGAGCGCACGCTGCTCCATCTGGCTGGAAAGGAAGTGGGAGGGGGAGAAGCGGCTCTGGGTTGAACGATAGCTTGAGGACTTGTGCTCCCCTTTCCCCGCCACACACCGGACTGCGGCCACCGGGATGCCTTGGGAAGAAAGAGGAGGATGGGGCCCACACGTCTGCCGTGCCCGGGGCCTGTCTCTGATTTCATCCCTCAAGGCACTTCCCTTTCATAGCTTTTTCCTTCTTAAACTGTTGCCATTTATTTAGTTGTCTGTGATGCTTAAGACTTTGCCTATGTCAAAAGCCTCATTTAATCCTCAGAACATACCTGCAAGGCAAATGCGGCAGAGATGGCTAACCATCAACCAGAAGTCCCTGCTTCTCTTTCTTTAGGGTTGAGTTCTTGCTGGGAAGTAGCTTCTCATTCATGGACCACATTTTCCAATCCCTTTTATAGCTAGTTGCAGCCAGACTACTGGGTTCTGAGCAATGGGTTGTGAGCAGAAGTGAGTTGTTCCACTACAGAGCCTGGTCCATGAAAACCTCCCAGGAAGCCCTCTCTGAACTCTATCCCCTTCTGCCTGGATGGAATAGGGGCAACCCCCAGGATGACCTTGGAAGCCACAGATTTAAAATGACAGAACATCTGTCAGCCTGGGGGTCTGAATGCCTGTGTGAAGAAAGACTGCTCCGTCAGTTTGTTCCCTGCCCAGTCCTGAGCAAGATGTGAACTTATATCCTATTGTTTCCAAGCCATTGTACTATTGCGGGTCTGTTTGTTATAGCAGCAAGCCCACCCTTAAGTAGTTAATTAGGAATTTTCACTCCCATTTTACAGATAAGGAAACTGAGACTCAGAGAGGAAAACAAATTCCCCAAAGTCACGTATTCAGTACTCGTAGGGTCATGAGGCAAGTCTAGTCCTCTCCAGTTTCAAGGCCATGCTCTAGTCAGGTGAGTTTCCCCAAGTGTGTCCCATGGAATGCTATTAACACAGCAACAACGCCCCAAAACTTCTGGGCTCCAGTAAGTTTAGGAAACGCCAGCTTATACAAAGTCAACAGGCTTCTTCCTGCAGCTCTTTTAAGGATGTTTGCATGTTAACCACCTCTGAGATTTACCCCCAGGACATCTAGCATGCAGGGAGCAGGAGGTTTCCCATCTTTGAGACCACGGGTGCCTTTGCTCTGCACAGCGTCTCTGAGACAGGCACATCCGGGGCACACTTTGGAAAGGCTGAACTTTGGTATGTTGCCCATCACAGGTTGGACTCTGTCTCCCCACCAGCTCCCCAAGAAGGGAGATTGAAGTCTTAATACTCAGCACCTCAGAATGTGACCTTGTTTGGAAATAGGGTCTTTGCAGATTTAACCAAGTTAAGAGGAGGTCTATGGGTAGGCCCTAATTCAATACAACTGGTGTCCTTGTAAAAATTGTCAGACATAGAGGAAAGACAACATGAAGACACCCAGAGGCACTCAAGGAGGAGGCCACGTCCGGGCAGAGGATGGGAAAGGTACATCTCTAAGCTGAGGAGCCCCAAGGATTGCCAGTGAACACCAGGAGCTGGTAGAGGCAGGAGGGATCCTCCCCTAGAGCTGTCAGAGGGAGCACGGCCCTGCCGACACCTTGATCTCAGACTTCTAGCCTCCAAAACTGAGAGAGAATAAATTTCCATTGCTTTAAGGTGCCCGGTTGGTGGCACTTAGTCCTGGAAAATGAATACACTGCCTCGAGCTCCTTTCAGGACGGAAGTTTCTTGGCAGCGTTACGTCACAGATTATCATCCACGTGACTCATCAAGGTGGCTGCCGTTTACCAAAACACAGATGGAGGAAAAGACAGGCAGGAGGGACAGTGGCCTCGAAGAGCTTCAGCTTTGGTGCCGGGGCTCTGCATCCCGTTCTGGCTGCCCGGTCTCCCTGTGCACAGTTTGTTCTTTGGGCAGGCGCGGAGAGCAAGACTCGCACTCACTTCAGAGGCTGGGGTGGGGGGGGGGGGGTGGTAAATGAATGAGCATCCCTCAAATGCCTAAGCTAGCACCTGACTGATAGCTGGCGCCCATTCCTTTAAAATTATCCAGGCAGGATGGCACGTAACTGAGCCGGGGTGGGGCGGGGGAGGGTGGGGAGGCCGACCTGCTGAGACCCCCCGGCCCTGGCCAGGGAGGTGCCTTTTCTGATTATATGCAGGAAGCCAGTGCTGAGGCTGGAACAGCACGAGCTTTACTCAACGAGATGGAGAATCAGGAACCTCATTCGCAAGCCAACTTCTCAACGCAATTCGCAGTTCCGCAGGAGACACCAAACATATAGGAGGGTCCGGGTCAAAGGGAGGGAATTAAAAAGAATGGGAGGCGTGTTCACGCATTATCCGAGAACAGCCGTGTGGTTTGGACCCGGAACTGATGCAACGCTCCTTTTCAGTCCTTGTTTGGGCTTTCCTGGTTGTGGTCGAGGTGCTGGTAGGTGTGTCATTTAGATGCTAGTATATTACAATGGGCGTATAATGAGGCTCCAGGTCTACTGGAAGTCAAAGCCTCTGCCATCTTGGGCCCAGTTGGTTCTGACCCGTCCTTGTTTTTTACTCTTTGCAGCTTCCTGAAACTTAGAGAAGAGTAACTGGTTTCCATTTGAGGGAGGGTCAGTGGTATGATTCCGGGGCAGTAGTCTCTCACATATTTTTATGTACGGGATTAGAAAGAGGTAGATGACTGTGTGAAAAAAGGCAAGTTGCTGAATAAGGTCCGATCCTAGTTTCATAAAAACAAACAAGCTGTGTGTGTATGTGTATACATGTGCACACACGAGTGGCTGTGTATATAGAACGCTGATTAAATACAGCCCAGCGTCAGGGAGAAAACACAGACGGCAAACAATGCCTGCCTCTGGAGGGGAGGGTCTGGACCAGGGTGTGGATGGAAGCCTCCATGGCTCGCTTCCTAAACGTCTGTGTCGTTTGAATAAAAACCAATACCTGCTTCACCGTATATGGCGACTGAGAAGCGTCTGAATGAGAAATATGTCTTGAGGAATACGTCTCTCGTGCTCGGTGCAACGCCCAGCATTCAATACGTGGCGGGTTTCGTGGTGACCATGAATCCCCGTGTGCAGAAGCCAGAGCCGCCAGGCCGGTTCTCAGGAAGAAATGACGGAGAAGAACCACCACCCTGCTGCCCGGGGCCTCTCCCTCCGAGAGGAGCTTACTTTGAAATCCTGGGCCTGTGTGTGGGGACCCACCTGTGCGCCCCTCGCGCCCTGAGGGTTGGAGGGGGCCTCCTTCCTGAGTTCCGGCCTGGGGGTGGCTCCCGTCTGCTGTGTTTCCTCAGCTCTGCGGGCAGCCCTGCGCTTGGCTGGGACCAGCTCCTGGGCCCCAGGGGGGAGGCCTGGCTGGGCCGAACGTCAGACGGAAGGGCTGCCTGTGCCCAGAGCCCTCCTCCTGCCTAGGCCGCTGTCTGAGCCACCCCTGAGCTCCACGGGCGTGCAGCGAGCCTCCCCCCGCCAGGGGAACGGGGTGCTGGCCACAGCGGGCAAAGAGAAAAAGGGGAGATTTTGAGGATCTAATTTTAGCCTCTGACTCATCCCTGAAGGACAGCCTTGGGACTCTGGAGGGGACTTGGGAAGGGGTCAGAACACCTGA
This sequence comes from Hippopotamus amphibius kiboko, assembly GCF_030028045.1. Classification (NCBI taxonomy): domain Eukaryota; kingdom Metazoa; phylum Chordata; class Mammalia; order Artiodactyla; family Hippopotamidae; genus Hippopotamus; species Hippopotamus amphibius. Next base: position 168,124,926 of record NC_080191.1, on the reverse strand, counting down.
CCCTGGTGCAGGTTTGGTCACTAACTGGCTTCCTCACCATGGATTGAGCCTTAGTTTTCCCACCTGCCCAATGGGAATAAGACTAGTATTTATCTCCAGGGGCTACTGTGAACCTCAAATGAGGTGATGTCTGGTGAAGGTACTTTGTGAGCTGTGAAGTTCTGTAGAGATCTGGTTTTGGTTGAAGCAGTGAGGTACTACAGGAGGCTAAATATGCTATAATAATAGCAGACGACATACGGCACTTACCCCGTGCAGGCCTGTTGTAAGTCCTTTGCATCTATCTAGTTAGTCAGTACCCACAGCAGCGCTATGACTGGCTATTATCTAATCCCCATTTGACAGATGAGAAGACTGAGGCAAAGAGAGGTAAAGAGCTCCTCAAACCTTCCCATGGCAACAGGTCACCTGCACAGACTCCTTCTTCAGGCAACAATCTCGTCACCAAACCCACACATGCAACTGGGCTTTCTTTTCCTTTGTATAGTAGGATGTTTCAATATATGTAAAGTAAAAAGAATATTAAATTACAACTACATGAATTCTCATTACCCAGCTTTATTGATTATCAACTCACGGTCACTTTGCTTCATCCTTATTCCATCCTCTCCCTGATTTATTCTGAAACAAATCCCAGACATCATGTGTTTATATATTTCATTTTGTGTTTCTGCAAGGTAGAGTTTCTTCCAAAAACATTGACCGTAAAACCATTGTCACCTAGAAATTTCTGATAGTCATACCATCAACCATTCAAAAAATTTATTTGAATTGGGATACAAATAAGGTTCATATATTGTAATTGGCTGATGGGTCCCTTAAGAGTTTTAAAATCTATACGTTTCCTTCTGCATTTTTTTCTTGCATTTTGTTTGTTCATTACTGTTGTTTGACGAAATCAGGTCACTTGCCTTCTAGATTTCACCGCGGTGTGGATTTTGCTGAACACACCCTATGGTTTGTTTCTGGTTACGGTCCTTCTGTCCCCTGGATTTTATGTGACTTGGCATTTCCTCTAGAGGGCCGCCCAGATTCAGTTCCTCAGTGTTTTATTTTTGTCTTGTTGTTTTTTAGCAAGAGCACTTCATAGCATCCTTTCCCTCCTTCCAGTCCCCCTAGAAGGGGGGACTCTCTTCTTCCCAGTATCTGGGATGCCATCTTAAAAGAATGTGTCCTAGGAGAAGGGACACTGGGATCTAATGGGGACAAAACTGAGAAGGAAATGGCTCAAGACAACATCTAGAAAACTCAAGGTCTTTACCTGTATCCACAGTTTAGTTAGGAAGGTTCTCCTTCATTGTAATAGTAACTATTACTTCTTAAGTGTTTACAATATGCCTGTTTTGATTGCTTTTAATGTAGAAACTACTTTATTCTTCTCATCAACACTGTGCAGTCAGTACGAATAGTATTATCATGTGAAAAAGGGGAACCGGCGAGATTAAATCACGTGCCCCAAATCTCACCACGGTGTTTGCCAGAGAGAACAATCCTGTCTCCGGGAGCCCTTGACTTAGGGATTTTCTAGGCCTGTATCATCACCAAGCTGTGAAATGCTGCATTCTCACTCTGATTGACCCTTCGTGATCTCAAAATAGTGTGTCAACTACAAATTCCTCTCCTGTCTTTTAGGGAGTTTGCCTCTGGGACAGCTGCTCACATCCAGATTCCTCCTCTCAAGGTCCCCTTATAGACATAAGTTATGCTCTCCTGTCAGGCAGTTCTTTGCAAGATTTAGGGAGATGGCCCATCTGTCTGGAGCCCCTGCCTTTCTCTTGATGCTAGAGGACCGCAGTGATGCCTTCCTATAAAGGCAATCGGTTAGGCACTGCTGTGTTTTGTGTTTTTTGTTTTTTGACCACTTTACAAAATACCCATTCCTCACCCCACCTGAGAAAACCAGTTCACTCTTCTGCTGGTCCTAGAGCTGGAGCTCTTCCTGCCCAGCCCTGGGGCTGTGCCTAAACCATGCGTCTTTCTGTTTCACCCACAGAACCAGAAAAACGATCTTTGTATCTTTCAGGAATGCCACTTGTCTAAGGCTCCTCACCAGTAAAGGGGACCAACAGTATGTCATGTGCAGCTTCAAGAACCAAACCTCAGAGTTCTGCCGGGACCCACACCTCTCTATTCCACACACAGGGATTGTGGAGCTGGTGCTGGGGCGGTGAGGGGGAGTGAGAGTGGCAGCTGCGGGCTGTGGCAGGACCAGCTACATAATTTACAGGGTTTATTGCAAAATCCAAAATGTGGGGTCACTTGTTCAAAAGTGGTCAAGAATTTCAAGGTAGTGACAACAGAGCATTAAACTAAGCATGGGGCCCTTCCAAGTGGACCCTCACTGGTACTTTGGGACCCATCCAAACACTTGTATAAACGGCGTGACGTTTGTAAAATGAGACCGGCTAGGCTGGCTTGTGTGTGCTACTACTTTTCATTGTGCCTCAACTAGCTCTGAAGTGTGGAATATTCCAGACAGAGGTATAGTGGAAAGAGACAGAGCGTATTGGCGGGGGTGGGGGTGGGGTGGGGGGGGGGTTTGGGTCTGAAGACCAGGCCGTGGCGAACGGCCTAGCAGTGGTTTCTGCCTCAGAGTGAGGGGGTGAGGGCAAGCATGGTGTGAAAAAGTGCCCTCATTGATGTAGTTAAGCATACAGACCACAGAAAGTGAAGCCCCATCGTAGCTTCCTGGTCTTTTCAAATGCAGAGAAGGTAGGTGAGCTTGCCCGCACAGGGCTGGGTTAGAGACGTCTGGGAAACACTGTGTTTGATTCTTTTTGAAAAACAGCAATGCAAGGAGAAACGTTTGTAGATGTTTCTGAAGACGAAAGACACCTGGAAATGTGACATGACAGATGCCGATGAGCTTTCTTTGAGAAGAACCCACAGCAGGATGCAAGCAGGGCACCAGCCTGCCACGTCCCTTGCAGGGGAGAAGTTGGCTACTCTGTGGTTGGGGCCGTACCCAGGAGCTGGGGGCAGGACTGTCTGACGTTTGTCCACCAGGTAGCTTTCCCCCAGCTACCTCTACAGGATGCTAGAGATTCTTCTTCCAGAAAACCTAGCGATGAGAACCCAGGGACACCCCTCCCCTTCTAGCGCAGCAGGGGCTGTCCTCTAGGGTGTCTTACCCACACCGGCAATGGGACCAACACCCCACTGGCGGTCTGGCGCCTCTCAGCATCCCTCTCCTCCAAGCTGAAGGCGTTCCAGCAAACAGCCGCTCTCCCACTGGTGGTCAGTGCAGTCCTCCGCGGGGCACCATCTTTTCTTCCCTGCACGGCTAGGCCTAGCCGACGAGGGATGTCCTGTGTCCTGGTCTCTTTTCTGCTTCACCCTACAGCATGCCATTGAGTTCCCACTAGGGGGTGAAACCAACGTGGCGCAAAATCACCCTGGCTCCAGAAAGCAAAACGTGGTCTCCCTGAAAAGTACTTAATTTAGTTCTAATGCTCATTTAATCCTTAAGGCTGGCTATCTTTTTTCCTGGCCTGGTGGTAATTTACTGTGACTGTCAATGAAAGGTTGAGAATTGCAGTGATTGAGAGCATAGACCCCACACCCAGACTGCTGGAGATCAAATTCCACCCCTGCCAATACTGGCTGTGTGAAAGTCAGCAAGTCACTGAACCTCTCTGTGCCTCAATTTCCTCATCTGCAAGATGGGGATATTTTGGGTTGTAAAGAGAGTTATATGAGTTAATACAAGAAAAGTCCTTCTGTCATGGAATAAATGTTACTATTATTATTAAATGAGAAATATGGTTAATTAAATAAATATGTACAATTACTATTAAATAAAAAGATGACTTTACTAGTTTCTCGATGGCACCAGTAATTACTTGGGGTAATGTTTTGGCCTGTGACTAAATATTGAGTATTACTACCTAAAAGCAGCTTCCTAAATTGGCTCAAAAGTCAATATCCCTGTGTCCAGCAGATTCTTTCTTGCTTCGAAAGAAAAATGCAAAGGAAAGAAGTGATTTCTTCTGTGGGGTTGGATGCTGTCCAGAACCGTATGGCCGTACTTTAAATTGATGAATGGCTGAATTGCCGGTGGAGACCCTGACAGGCGGGGACTGCTGGGATGTTAAAATAAAATGATAGAAAATGAAGACAATTCAGCTTGAGTTTCCACAGGGGCATTTGATCCAACCAGACTTCTTGCCAGAGCAAATGAGACCAGAGCGAGCTGACACCTGTAACAACATCCGTGTTGTCAGTGCCTGAAGGGCAGCCACTGCCAGATGGAAAAGGAAATAAATAGTGGGGGGGGGGGCAGACAAAGGAAAGATGCAGGCCTGGGGACCTTTGAAATGACAACGGGGTTTTAAAACCTGAGCACCACTTAAAACAGGAAAAGAAGTGGCTCCCAACCTGCAAAGATGACGCCTGCCCCGGGTCAGCTAGGTATGGACTCATCCTTGCTGGCGCTGTGTGTGGCCCACCGGGTCCTCTGGACTTGCCTCCCTGGGACAGGCTGCACTCTGCTCTCGTAATGGAAGCTAAAACTCTGACACTGTAACTAACTACCACACTTATGGAATTTTAAAAATATATCTTTGCTATAAAAAATACGTATTACTTGAAGAAAGCTTAGGAATTACAGACACGTAGAAACAAGAAGGATGAATTTTTCAAATCTCACTACCTAGAGCCAACATTTATTAAAAGTTTGGGGTTTTCAACCAGAGTTAAAAAAAAAAGCCAGAGTGATACGATTAAAAAATATATATACAGTTTTGATTGTATCTTAATATTAATTCATAATCATTCTATATAGTACTATAAAATTTTATAGATATAATTGAATGAGTGTGTCACATTCTATCAAATAGATGCATTATAACTTAACTTCTTTTTATAAAAGGGCATTTTGAATATTTCCTTCTTTACTCATATAAACAGTAATACAATGGACACAAATAACTGCTCTATTGAGATAAAAATCATGTACCATAAAATTCACTTTCTAAAGGTTACAATTCAGTAGTTTTTAGTATATTCACAGTTGTACAACTATCACTGCTACTTAACTCTAGGACATTTTTATTAACCCCCAAATAAACCCTGCATCCACTCCTCCTTCCCTCTGGCCCCCGACGATCACTAATCTCCTTTCTAGTTCTACGGATTTACCTACTATGAACACTTCATGTAAATGGCATGATACAGTGTATGGCCTTTTGTGTCTGGCTTCACTTAGCATGTTTTCAAGGTTCATCCGTACTGTAGCATGTAGCAGTAGTACTTCACTCCTTTTTATGGCCGAATCCTATTTCGCCGTGCAGATGTACCACATTTCGTTTACTCATTCACCAGTTGATGGACGTTTTGGCTATTTCCATTTTCTTTTTTGCTGTTATGAATAATGTTGTATTCATGTACAAGTTTTTGTGTGGACGTGTATTTTCAACAATCTTGGCGAAATACCCAAGAGTAGAATTGCTGGTAACTCTCTGTGTTTAACTTTTTGAGGAACTGCCGTTTTACATATCCACCATCAATGTGTGAGGTTCCCAGTTTCTTTATAGCTTTGCAATCCCTTATGAATTTCTGTCCATTTGCTTTTCACTAGCCATCCTAGTAAGTATTAAGCATCTTTTCATGTGCTTCCTGGTCATCTGCATATTTTCTTTGAAGGAATGTCTATCCAAATTCTCTGCCTATTTTAACATTGTGTTATTTTCATTTTTATTATTAAATTCAAAAGTTGTTTTTATATCCTGGATGAAATTTCTTATAAAATATGCAGGAAATTCAAATATTTTCTCTGTTCTGTGAGTTGTCTTTTCACTTTCTTGATAGTGTCCTTTGATGCTCAGAAGTTTTAAATGTTGATGAAGTCCAATCGATCTATTTTTTCCTTTGGTTACGTATTCTTTTGGTATCATATCTAAGACTCCATTGCCTAGGCCAATGTTGCAATGATCTACACCTATTTTTCTCTTCTAAAGCTTTTATAATTTATTTGTTATAGGGAATTTGCTCATGAGGCTGGAAAGTCACAAGACCTGCCGTAGGCACGCTGGAGACCCACAGAGCTGATGTGGTCATTCCAGTCTGAGCCTGAAGGCCCAAGGACCAGGAAAGCTGGTGGTGTGAGTTCCTGCCTGAAAGCTGGCAGGTTCCAAATCCAAGAAGAGCCAGTGCTTCAGCTGGAGTCCAAAGGCAAGAAAAGACTGATATCCCAGTTTAGGCAGTCAGGTAGGAGGAAATTCCCTCTTACCCAAGGGAGGTCGGCCTTTTTGTTCCATTCAGGCCTTCAAGCAATTGGATGAGCAACCCCCCCCCACCTTAGGGAAGACACTCTGCTCTACTCAGCCCACCCATTCAAATGAGAATCTCAGGACTTCCTAGGTGGCGCAGTGGTTAAGAATCCGCCTGCCAATGCAGGGGACACAGGTTTGACCCCTGCTCCAGGAAGATCGCACATGCTGTGGAGCAACAAAGCCCATGAGCCGCAACTACTGAGCCCATGTGCTGCAATTACTGAAGCCCGCGCCTAGAGCCTGTGCTCCGCAACAAGAGAAGCCACGGCAATGAGGAGTCCGCGCACCATGACGAAGTGTAGCCCCCACTCACCACAACTAGAGAAAGCCCATGTGCAGCAACGAAGACCCAACACAGCCAATAAACAAATAAATAAATTTATAAATTAAAAAAAATGTGAATCTCATCCAAAAATACCCTCACAGAAACATCCAGGTTAATGTTCAACCAAATATCTGGGCACCCTGTAGCCTAGTCAAGTTGACAAGTAAAATGAACCATCATACCTAGAGTTGGTGAAGGCTTAGTGGTGACATCTGAGTTAAGAGTGGGAGTACTCGGGGAAGAGCTTTGGAGGTAGAGGTAGAGGTATCACATTTTGTTTTCTGAAGTAGGAATTACCCATAATATTCCAGGAATAGTAGAAGGTCCCGTGTGGTTGGAAGGAGATGAGCAAGGAGGAAAGAAAGCTGGAGATGGGGGGGCAGGGCCACATTGTGTGTGGTTTGTAGACTGTGATGAGAAGTTCAGGTTTTATTCTAAGTAAAGTGGGAAGGCATTGGAGTGATATCAAAAAGATCAAGGTGATGAAATGAGAAGGGTGTGTGTGTGTGTGTGTGTGTGTTGGGGTAGGGGGCCAAGTGCGCGGTCAAGACGATGGTGGCTGTAAAGGTGGCGGCCTGAGGCTGGATACATTTTGGAAGTAGAGCTTGAAGGACTTGTTCGTGGACTGCATGTGAGATGTGAAGATAATAGATGACTCAAATATGACTTCTAGGTTTTGGTCTCAGCAACTGGGTGGATTTGGTACCGTTTATCAAGATGGGGGAACGTTTGCTGGGAGTTGGGATAGGAGCGGAGTTTTGGAGAAAATCAGAAGTTCTCTTTGACTTCATTAAGTTTGAGTTTGTTACCTCTGACTAGAACTCAGGCCTTCTAACCAGGACAGGTATTTTTCCTACAAAGCCACACGATTCATCTGTTGACTAAAAAAAATGCACAACATGAATGTTGTGGGTTAAGTTTTACTTGGGGCAACATGAGGGTGGTAGCCCGGGAGACAGCCCCTCAGGTAGCTCTGAGGGTCTGCTCCGACGTGGGGCGGGGGGCGGTGGGTGGGCAGGATGCATGTGATTTTGGTGAAGGGGGTACCTGCTCTCAAGCACACATTTTGGCAGAGGGTTGCTGCTCGCTTTGCAGAGCAGATGTCAATGATTTTAGCGCTTTTCCAGATGCGAGAAGATGCAAGAAATTAGGCTCATAAAATCTTCCCCTGAAAATATCTAACTCTCTGAAGGCCTGTTCTGCCAGTTTTTCCCAGAGCGCAGAGCGCCTCGTTCCTGACCTCCACCCTGAACGCCTCTCAGGGGGTGTTGAAGGTCAGCGACGGCAGCGACTAGTGACTTCATTCTTCGAGAACCCAGATGGCGCGCGACAAAGTCCACACATCCATTCAAAATATAGGTATTGAGCACCTGTGTGCAAATTTCTGTTCTAGATGCTGAGGGAAGAGCCCCGGGCAAGCCGCACACAGCAGAACTAGCTGCTCTGTCTTGAGTCTCTGCTGTGTGCTGGGTATTGTGCAGGATACGAAATGAATCAGACACCTCCCATCTCCATCTTGCCGAATGCTTTCAACGTAATAGGGTCGTTTAGGCAGAGAGACAAATAAATAACAGTTGAAAGCCATAAATGCATTTTTTGAGTACCTGCTATACTCCAGGCACCCTGCTAACCATGCCACATGCTGGGAGTACAACGAAGGATTACCATGCAGGCCTGTTCCCAAAAAGCTTACTCTCAGGTGGAAGAGTGACACCTTCCAGTGGGGGAACGACGAAGTGATTCTAACCCAGTGTGGTCAATGGCAGGGCACAGTGAACGCACAAGTATGCATGAGGGTGGCCACCTAGAAGAGAGGATAACTCAGGTGAGTCTTAAAGGATGAGTCAGACTAAGAAAGGATGAGCGCATTCCCCGCTAAGAGACAGTACAGGAACAGAACAGTGAGCTGCCAGAGAGTTTTCAGCAGGAAAGGGTGTGGCTGGGCTTGCATTTTGTAGCTTCATCTATGTATTGAGAGCCCAGTGGTGGCTGCAATGGGGGGAGGGGGGCAGGGAGGGACTGGAGGTTGCAGTGCCAGCCAGGAGGACATGGCCAAGGGTGACATCTAAGAGAGAGGAGATGGGAGCTGGAATGAGTGACAGGAGGGGTTCAGCACGGCGAGGGCTCTGCCGTCCTGCAGACCTGGGTAGTCAGAGCGGCTTTCACCAGGGAGAGGGGCACTGAGAAGGGCTGAAAGGGGCACCTGGGGGGACTCCGCCCTGAAGTAGATCAAGAAGCTGGCAGAGAGGGTTCGAGAAGAGCTGGTAACAACCAGCAGGGACTTCCTTTCCCTGGTTAGCATTTCATGGTGTCACGCAACCCTCAGGATGCTGTGAGGCACACACCCCATCTCAAAGGCAAGGAAAAGAAGGGTCAGAGAGGCTGAGCGGTGGGGCTAAGGTCAGACACGGCACAGCGGTGTGGGTTTTTATTTTGTCTCCCCTGCTATCATGGGTTAGAACCGAGGCCACGCCACCCCAAGAGAGATCTCTGGCTTTATACCTGCAGACCCCGAGGAGGAAGCATGCAGCTGGGCAAAGCCTGCAGAGTTCCTGCCGGGCGCTCACGCCCCTTCCAGCCCAGCAGCCCCGCCCTCAGTCCCCCGAGACGTGTCCCCCGCCTTCCCTGACCCCGGCAGTCCTGACAGCCGTCAAGCTCATCACCTCTGAGATCAGAAAGACTGGGAAGTAGACATTAGTGGCCGTGAGCTGAGGAAACACACAGAAGAGCAATTAAAGTGGCGCATGGGGGTAAGCCTGCCTTTAATGGTTTGCAGCTGCGGAAAGCACGCGCCTCCCCCTTTGGGCTCTGCCCTGCTGCTGGGGCTGCCTGTCTGTATTTCGCATCCTGACCAATTAGATCCCCACGTGTGCTGCAGGCGTGAAAAAATAGAAAGTGAATAATCCTTCATTCTGTGCATGGCCAGCAGCTTTGATCCTCTGGCGTGGGGGCCCTGTTCCATCAGAAAGTGCATCCCTTCTCGATTTCTTTTTTTCTTTAACCCAGTTTCCTTGTTTCAAAATGACATTAACCTCCACCCAGAGACCTGTGAAATGACCACAATTCATCTTCAGACCCTTGTGATCAAAGCTGGGTTGGGTTTTTTCTTCATGTCTTTTTTAAACTCGTTATTCAGCCCTTCTTTTCTCACGTTGGTTTGCTGCCAATGTTTCCAGGCTGAAATCAAAAGGAATAGTCTATTAATATCAGGCTCCTGCAACAAGGCCACCATTGTCTGCTTCATCTCGGAGTACCTGTGGTCCTCTGGTGAGAGAGAGAGAGATGGTGAGAGAGAGTGTGTGTGTGTGTTCAGATAGGCAGTTTCAAAATAAGTAGGAAGAGAGGGAGTTAATCCTGGCTTATTTCAAATGTGAGATGAATTTCAATGACTCTGGCTATAGATTCAAATACTGATCACCTGTTCAACTTTGAAAGCATTAAGATCTCAGAAGCATATTTGGTAGGAAGACCTATTTTAATGCTATAAATAAGGTGGCGGTGAAGCTGCTTGTGGTGGTGTAGGGGTACAGGCAATAACGGAGGTGGTGGTGAGGAGGAATGGAAGCTGGAGGTGGTGGGGATGGTGCTGGTGTTGGTGTGAGCAGATGGAAGTAGATCAGGTGGACGGGGTACAGGAGGTGGGTGGTCACAGTGGTGATGGTGTTGAAGGAACAGACAGTGGAGTGGCTATGCAGGTAGTGAAGGAGGGAGTAGAGGAGGAGATAGAGGAGGTAATTTGGTGGTGGAGGTGGGAGAGGTAATGCAAGGAGTGGAGGAGGAGGTGAAGGATATGGTCATGGTGGGGGTGGAGGCAGTGGTGGTGAAGGACATGGAGGAGGGGGTGCAGGGTATGGTGATGGTGGTGATGGTGGTGGAGGTGGTGGTGGTGGAGGTGGTGATGGCAGAGGTGGTGGTGGTGGAGGTGGTGATGGAGGTGGTGGTGGAGGTGGTGGTATGGAAGTGGTGATAGTGGTGTAGGTGGTGATGGTGGAGGTTGTGGTAGAAGTGGTGGTATGGAAGTGGTGATGGTGGTGGTGGTAGTGGTGGAGGTGGTGGTGGTAGAGGTGGTGGTATGGAAGTGGTGATAGTGGTGTAGGTGGTGATGGTGGAGGTTGTGGTAGAAGTGGTGGTATGGAAGTGGTGATGGTGGTGGTGGTAGTGGTGGAGGTGGTGGTGGTAGAGGTGGTGGTATGGAAGTGGTGATAGTGGTGTAGGTGGTGATGGTGGAGGTTGTGGTAGAAGTGGTGGTATGGAAGTGGTGATGGTGGTGGTGGTAGTGGTGGAGGTGGTGGTGGTAGAGGTGGTGGTATGGAAGTGGTGATAGTGGTGTAGGTGGTGATGGTGGAGGTTGTGGTAGAAGTGGTGGTATGGAAGTGGTGATGGTGGTGGTGATGGTGGTGGAGGTGGTGGTGGTGGAGGTGGTGATGGTGGAGGTGGTGGTGGTGGAGGTGATGGTGGTGATGGTGGTGGTGATGGTGGTGGAGGTGGTGGTAGAGGTTGTAGTATGGAAGTGGTGTTGGTGGTGGTGATGGTGGTGGAGGTGGTGGTAGAGGTGGTGGTATGGAAGTGGTTGATGGTGGTGGTGATGGTGGTGGAGGTGATGGTGGTGGAGGTGGTGGTGGTGAGGTGGTGGTAGAGGTGGTGGTATGGAAGTGGTTGATGGTGGTGGTGATAGTGGTGGAGGTGGTGGTGGTGAGGTGGTGGTAGAGGTGGTGGTATGGAAGTGGTTGATGGTGGTGGTGATAGTGGTGGAGGTGGTGGTGGTGAGGTGGTGGTAGAGGTGGTGGTATGGAAGTGGTTGATGGTGGTGGTGATAGTGGTGGAGGTGGTGGTGGTGAGGTGGTGGTAGAGGTGGTGGTATGGAAGTGGTTGATGGTGGTGGTGATGGTGGTGGAGGTGATGGTGGTGGAGGTGGTGGTAGAGGTGGTGGTATGGAAGTGGTTGATGGTGGTGGTGATGGTGGTGGAGGTGGTGGTGGTGAGGTGGTGGTAGAGGTGGTGGTATGGAAGTGGTTGATGGTGGTGGTGATAGTGGTGGAGGTGGTGGTGGTGAGGTGGTGGTAGAGGTGGTGGTATGGAAGTGGTGATGGTGGTGGTGATGGTGGTGGAGGTTGTGGTAGAAGTGGTGGTATGGAAGTGGTGATGGTGGTGGTGATGGTGGTGGAGGTGGTGGTGGTGGAGGTGGTGATGGTGGAGGTGGTGGTGGTGGAGGTGATGGTGGTGATGGTGGTGGTGATGGTGGTGGAGGTGGTGGTAGAGGTGGTGGTATGGAAGTGGTGACGGTGGTGGTGATGGTGCTGGAGGTGATGGTGGTGGAGGTGGTGGTGGTGATGGTGGTGGTGATGGTGGTGGAGGTGGTGGTAGAGGTGGTGGTATGGAAGTGGTTGATGGTGGTGGTGATGGTGGTGGAGGTGATGGTGGTGGAGGTGGTGGTGGTGAGGTGGTGGTAGAGGTGGTGGTAGAGGTGGTGGTATGGAAGTGGTTGATGGTGGTGGTGATAGTGGTGGAGGTGGTTGTGGTGAGGTGGTGGTAGAGGTGGTGGTATGGAAGTGGTTGATGGTGGTGGTGATAGTGGTGGAGGTGGTGGTGGTGAGGTGGTGGTAGAGGTGGTGGTATGGAAGTGGTTGATGGTGGTGGTGATGGTGGTGGAGGTGATGGTGGTGGAGGTGGTGGTGGTGAGGTGGTGGTAGAGGTGGTGGTATAGAGGTGGTGATGGTGGTGTGAGAGTGGTGGAGGTGGTAGTGATTATGTGTATAAAGGAAGTGGAAAAGGAAGTAAAGAGGTGGTGTGGGAGGTGATGGTGGTGGAGGAGGAGATGAAGGGTGAGCAGAATTACTGAAAATGAGAACCAGCTGCTGCCCCTGCTGCCCTCATCTCACCCTAGCAGATCCCACACGCTGGGAGGACTCAAAAGCTTATCCCACGAATGCTTGGTTTTACCCAGGGGTACGCAAATCTTTTCCTCCTGCTTCACGGGGCAGGTTTTGTGAGGTGGTCCCTCCCAGCGGAGGCCTCCTTGGATAGCCCTTGTTGGAAACAACTCTCCCTGGATCAGTATCGCATAGACGGAGGTCCACACCCTCCAAGTTCATGACATGCATCCGCTACAGTGTGACCGTCCCGGGAGTGGCGGGGAGAGTGGCAGGGAGAGTGAGGGGACTGGGTGGGGCAGAGATGAGCTGGATCACCCCGGTCAAATATGCTTGGGTGAACTGCACGATTCAGTAGGAAAAAACAACTGGGGGCGCGGGGTCCTGGGTCCTAGCCCTGCATCTGATAGCTGAGTGGCCTCAAATGGGCCACTTTCCTCTCCGTTCCCCAGTCTCCCATCGTGTAAAATAAGATCATGGAATCAGAAGAGTCCTGCCAGCTCTGACCCCTGGCTTCTATTTTGGAGAAATGAAGGCAAATACTAGAGCTTTGCTTGAGTTCCATCCTGACTTTCTTTTCTTTCTTTTTTTTTTAAAATAAATTTATTTATTTATTTATTTATTTATTGGCTGCATTGAGTCTTCGTTGATGCACACAGGCTTTTCTCTAGTTGCGGCGAGCGGGGGCTACTTTTCATTGGGGTGCACGGGCTCCTCATTGCGGTGGCTTCTCTTGTTGCGGAGCGTGGGCTCTAGGCGCGTGGGCTCGGTAACTGCGGCACACAGGCTCAATAGTTGTGGCTCGAGGGCTCTAGAGCACAGGCGGCGTCGTTGTGGCGCACGGGTGTAGTTGCTCCTCGGCATGTGGGATCTTCCTGGAGCAGGGCTCGAATCCATGTTCCCTGCATTGGCAGGCAGATTCTTAACCACTGTGCCACCTAGGAAGTCCCACCCTGACTTTCTGATGATGGAGTTTTATGTTCCATTTCTTCAGTCTGGGTCCTTTCCTGAAGTCAGAACGGAGTGTCCCTTAATTTCCCTGTATCAGCCTTGGGTAAAGGGGTGGGTTGCATGACCCAGTGCCCATTCCCCTCAAGCCACCACCAGAACCAGGTTGACATCAAAGTCAGACTGATTCTTCCCACATCTGCCTTAGAAGAAAGTCACAAGTTCTGGTGAGAGGGTTCCAAAGTGGCCTGTTATCACCTGTCGGTGCACATTGCCAGATGTGAGACACGTAAGTCAGAGCCCTAGAATAAAGCCGGACTCTTTCAGACCAGAGAGTAAGCAATTGACATTGGTCTAAAAAAGCTGGCAGAACCAGAGCAAGGGAGGGCATGGGGCAGAAAGGGCATTCCAGGGGGGTATCCTCTGCTGCTGATCCAGAATCAGGATAGTTGCTAGCCGTGAATTTTTCCCCCAAAGGGCAAAATTGCCCTTGGCAGGATGCAGTGGTGTGGCAGGAGCCATGGATCTTTAGTCAAAGACTTGGCATTGCAACTTCTGAGACGTTGAGTACATCACTTCCCCTCTCTAGACCTCAATTTCCTCCTTCCCGTTGTAATGCAACAATAACAATGCCAGTGCCAACGTTACCCTGAGGGTAAGAGCACTTTGCAAGCTCCTCAGTATTTGATAAGTGTTAAAAGATTTTTATTCCTATAGCTCCCCTTGACTTTGGACTTGACTTGATGGGGCAGCTAGGAGGAAAGGGGAGCTGGGTGGGAGCTGTTCTGACACACCTGAGCAGCCTGTGGCCATTGCTGATTTAATTACGAATTTCCAGCTGAGAGGGCACCACTCAGGCACCTGTAATTGAAATGTTCTCAGAGGGGCACTGGCTATAACCACATTTGAATGCCTCAAAAAATGTAGTTAGCCCATGGAAGAGCCAGGCCTTGAAAGGAAGGAAATCAACGTTTCCCGAGTATTGACTGCATGTCAGGCTGGGTGCTTTTCATGCATGATTGAGGTTAATTCTTATAAAGTGGAAATTGGGATCCTTATAGGTGAGGAAACTGAGGTTTGGAGAGATTTTCACATACTCAACGTCACAGAACTGAATCTAAATTCAAACCCAGGTCTGTCTATGTCTCCATCATACTGTGTTGACGTCTTACCAAAACAAGTTGAAATCTTTCTCTGATTGATTTTCTAAAAATAAACTTATTTGGCTGCATTGGGCCTTTGTTGCTGTGAGTGGGCTTTCTCTAGTTGCAGTGAGTGGGGGCCCTCTTCAATATGGTGTGCAGGCTTCTCATTGCAGTGGCTTCTCTTGCTGCGGAGCATAGGTTCTAGGCACGTGGACTTCAGGAGTTGTGGCATGTGGGCTCAGTAGTTGTGGCACATGGGCTCAGCTGTTGTGGCTCACAGGCCTAGCTGCTCCACGGGCATGTGGGATCTTCCCGGACCAGGGACCAAACCCATGTCCCCTGTATTGACTGGCGGATTCTTAACCACTGTGCCAGGAAAGTCCCTGTCTGATTGATTTTTTGTTGTTGTTCTGTATCTTTTTTTTTTTTTATTGGAGTATAATTGCTTTACACTCTTGTACCAGTTTTTGAGGTACACAAAAGTCAATCATCTGTATTTATACACATATCCCCATATTACCTCCCTCAATTCTCCCCCAACCTCCTCGTCCCAGTCCTCTAAGGCATCATCCATCCTTGAGTTGAACTCCCTTTGTTATACAGCAACTTCCCACTGGCTATCTGTTTTACAGTTGGTGGTATATATATGTCTATGATACTCTCTCACTTCATCCCAGCTTCCCCTTTACCCCCTGCCTCGCCCCAACCTCGTGTCCTCCAGTCCATTCTCTGCATCTGCATCCTTATTCTTGTACTGTCACTGGGTTCATCAGTACCACTTTTTTTTAATTCCATATATATGAGTTAGCATACAATATTTGTTTTTCTCTTTCTCGGTTACTTCACTCTGTATGACAGACTCTAGGTCTATCCACCTCATTACATATAACTCCATCTCATTCCTTTTTATAGTTCAGTAATATTCCATTGTATATATATGCCACATCTTCTTTATCCATTCATTTGTTGATGGGCATTTAGGTTGCTTCCATGTCCTGGCTATTGTAAATAGTGCTGCAATGAACATTATGGTACATGTTTCTTTTTGGATTATGGTTTTCTCTGGGTATATGCCCAGTAGTGGGATTACTGGATCATATGGTAGTTCTATTTTTAGTTTTTTAAGTATCCTCCAGACTGTTTTCCATAGTGGATGTATCAACTTACATTCCCACCAACAGTTCAGGAGAGTTTTCTCCACACCCTCTCCAACATTTGTTGTTTCTAGATGTTTTGATGATGGCCATTCTGACCGGTGTGAGGTGATACCTCATTGCGGCTTTGACTTGCATTTCTCTGATGATTAGTGATGTTGAGCATCTTTTCATGTGTTTGTTGGCCATCTGTATGTCTTCTTTGAATGACTGATTTTTAAATAAGGCTATCATGGCTTGCCTGACTCTGGGTCCCTGGAGTTGACACTCTTTTCTGAAGGCCAGCTCCCCTGACCAGGATCAGCCACCAGGGAGGCAGAAGAAACAGTGTGAGGGAAACCTTGTGTACTATTTCCCAGTGTTAATTCTCATTCTCCCCAAAAGGGGAATCTAAAGGTGCCTCCAAAAGAAGCAAAGGGAAAAGAAAAAGCCTTCCTGGACAAACTCCGAGGGGAAGGAACTTTGTGGCTCTCCGTTTTATTTGCTTGAGGGCAAAACAGGATTGCTTACAAGCTTTGTAAATGGCAGTCAGGTGACAGTGTCTGGCTGGTTGGTGTTGGTGGCACTGGGATGCTTAGTGAAAGGGCTCAAACAGCCCTTCTACCTCCTGGGTCCTAAGATCATTCAGATTCAGGGCGACGACACTACGTCACAAGGAAGAGGAGGCGTGGCGTTCAGGAGCTTCTGTTCAGATGGAGATGGATGGAGACGGAGTGCATGCAGGTTTGTCTGCTCCCCCCCTTTCGAAATGCTCCGCGGCCCTCTCTTCCGCCTCTGGATCCTTCTCAGCTTTCAGGTCTCAGTTTACGTCACCTCCTCAGAGATGCCTTCTCAGATGATCCGAGCCGAAGGCTGTCTCTCCTAGCACACCTTCCTTTCCTGGCAGAGGTGCAGGAGCCACACCTGGTAATGATACGTTTAGTCATGTACCTGCATAACATCTGTCTCTACACCGGACTTTCTTTTTGACCACACCACATGGTTTGTGGGATCTTAGTAGAACCCGGGCCCTCAGCAGTGAAAGCGTGGAGTCCTAACCACCGGGCCGTCAGGGAATTCCCTACGCCACACTCTTAGACCCACGGAGATGGGCACCACCCGGGGGGTCTATTTCGTCACCACGTTTTACTAAGTGCCCAGTACACGGCAGGATGAATGGATAAATGGAGTGGTTAGAGCAAAGGAGTTTTTATGTGTGAAGGGGTGAGCTGTGTGGGAAATCTGAGTATATGGAAGGAAGGGAAGGGAAGACCCAATTCTAAGCAGTTTTAAGAGTAAGGACATTTATTACAGCACCTAACGAGGAGGCTTGCAGCAGGCGCTTCCAGAACTGGCCCCCCAGTTGCAGGCTGGCCTTATAGACAATAGGATTAGGAAAGAACATACATTTTCCCTAATTAAAGAGCAGTTTTGAGTTGCAATTGGTCCCCAATTCATTGGTGGGATGGTAAACCTTCATAGTTCAGAAATGTTAAGCCACCCATTAGATATCTGCTTAGGAAATGAGCCCCTCCTCCCTGCGGCTGAGAGATTAGACCTGAGCTCCTTTCTCGGAAAACTAAGTTAAAGAGGTTCTTGTATGGAAACCACTAGGAGTGTCACCTATAAATGGCTGGATGGTGAGACTTAAGAAGAACCAGGAGCCTCTCCTTTCCTATCCCTCCCCTCTAAGTAGGGCGGCCCACGTCTTCTTGTTAGATTTCAGAAATTCCTTGATTACTGTATATTCCTTGGATTGTACATCTGGTTGCTTAATTGACACCTTCAGGGGCTGATGGTCTAACAGACATCTTGAACTTAATGCATCTGAAATCAATTCTTGGTTACCCCCACCCCTATGGATTTGTTTCTTACCCAGTCTCCTCCATATCAGGAAATATACCGCCATTCACCTCTACTCAAGCCAAAATTTATGAGTCGTGTTTGTTTCACCTCTTTCCTTCACAGTCTACATCCAATCCAATAGTAGCTCACGTCAGCTCTGTCTCCAAAATACATCCCAGGGACTTCCCTGGTGGTGCAGCGCTTAAGACTCTGAGCTCCTGATGCAGGGGGCCCGGGTTCGATCCTTGATCAGAGAACTGGATCCCCCATGTGTGCTGCAACTGGGGAGCTGGTGAGCCGCAACTAAGGATCCCATGATCTTCAACTATGGAGACTGCCGGCTGCAACTAAGGAGATGGTGAGCCACAACTGAGGAGCACCACCTGCCTTAACGGGGACCCAACACAACCAAATAAATTAATTAATTAAAAACTAAATATTTAAAAAACAAAATACATCCCCAGTCCAGTCACTTCTCACAGTTTTCACTGCTGTCAGCCTAGTCCTTGAACACTCCTCCCTTTCTTGGACCACTGCGGCAGCCTGTAAGTTTGTCTCCCTGCTGCTGTCCTCCTTGGCAGCCAAGTCTTTTTGGTCATTTGGAATGTGAAAAGATCACATCACTCCCCAACTTAAAAACCTCTAATGGATTCCTAATGCCAAAGAATAAAACTCAGTCTTCCTCTGTGGCCCACGAGACTCTATGGCATCCGCCCTTTGCCCGCCTCAATGACTTCTTGCAAGCTCTGTTCATTCTGCTCACCAGCTGGCTAGGCCCTCAGGACCATCGCAGTAGTCACGTCCAAAATACCCTCCCCAAGAACTCTGCAGGCTGACTTTTTCTTATTCGTCAGATTGAACTTAAATATGTCTTTCTCACAGAAGTCTCCTCTAACTCTTGATCAAAAATAGCCCAGCCCTCCCGTCTCTACCTCCTTGCCATGTTTATTTTCTTCATAGCACTTGTCACTTTTGGAAATTATTTTACTTGTTGGTTGACCTTTATTATCTGTCTTCACAGCGAAATGGAGGCGCCACGAAGGCTTCTATTGCTCATAGCTACGGTCCCTGCACTAGAACAGGGTCCGTGTTTACAGGTACGCAGTGAATATCCGCTGAATGAGGACAAGTTTTAAGCCTTCAATCTCATATTAAAAACCAAAACTATTCCCCAAAAAAAAAAAAAAAAAAAATCACCCAAAAAAAAAAAAAATAATTGATACTATTATTTATGTGAAGGATTATTGTGAGAGTAAAGAAATATAAACTTTGTAAAATGCCTCACATGTAGTAACCTCTCAGTAGTTATTACTATTTTAAATATTTGTGATTTTTATATAAACCAAATATATGAGGGGGACTTTTGATGACTGGTTAATATAATTACCAATCTAGTTAAAACTTTTGTAGACATACTATCTTCTCTGTAGCTGGTGGGAGTTGGTGGAGCTGTAAGTTGGAATCGCTTCTATGGAGGAAAATCAGACAACATTTTTTCAGAATTGAAAACGATCATACCTGCTAACCCAGCATTTCCACTTGTGCTTATTTGTTCTTCACATAAACACAAATGTCATGAAAATGCCTGTGTATATAGATACTCTCTGCAATATTATTTGTCATAGCAAAAGAAGGAAAAATAAACCTAACAGTTATCAATAAAAAAAAAAAAAAAAAACCAAAACTATTTACAAGAAGAAAGAAAGGTCAATCGTTTTTTCACATCTTGGGAAGACTGAGACACCGTAGGGGACAGAGAACACCGGAAATATAGACAGGAGAGGCCTAAGATAATATTATAACGGGTGAGTTTGAGAGCATAGAGGAAGGATGAGGATGCGTGCCTGGATGGGTGGTCCAGGATTTGGTCTTGGTCCACCCATGATAAATTTAGAGACTGAAGATGCTAAAGTCAAAGAGAAGAAAGTCACTCAAAGATCTGCCCAGAGTTCTTGGTTTTTTTTTCAACTAAGTTTGAAATCTCAGACAAGTGGTTCAGCCCCTCTGGGCCTTAGCCTCTCAGAGCATTGGCCTGGATGATCACTAAGGTTTTGACCAACTGCGATTGCTCTATGCTCATTCAGGAAGTAATAACTGAGCGCCTACCATGTTCCAAAAACCATGTGACATGACAGGAATACAGCAAAGGACAAGGCACAGTCCTTCTACTCATGGAACTTCTGATGTAGAAGACAGAGATTAGACAGACAGTCACACAAATAATCATGTCATAGAAATCATGTTTGGAAGGGGAAGAAAAAGATGCAGTGAGAGTTGATAAATGAGCACCTTGTGGGGATTGTAAGGTCAGATCGACCTTCTCCCCCAAAAGAGATATTTTCTTAATTTTAAAAATATTCAAGCTTTGGGAGAGGGGACAAGGTGGCTTTGGGGAGAGTTTCTGGCCGAGTCCCTGACCGTGGGCTGTGCATCTGGACAGATGCTTTTCCCATTGCAGTGGTGGACCCCACAGTTCCTGGTACGTGGCGTGCAGGGTCCTCTTGGAGCCAGGAGGGTGCACTCGGCGGGTCATCCCTAGGCCAGGGGTGGATGGGGAGATGCTCTCTGCAGTGTGGAGACTGGTTGTCCTCTTTGCAGCAGATGAAGGTGAAACTTGGCCTTTTCAACTTTTTATGCCGGTCCCCTGACCCCACCTGGCCAAATCCCCATGGGCAGCAAATAGAACTTGGAGGTGGAGGGACCGCCCATTTCTCCCCTACTCAGTGTGTGATTTTGTGGTGGGAATGAATCTTGGTATGTAAATTTATTGGTGCAAGGAATACCACTTTATGTTGTTTAAAATGGTCTTAAATCTTTCTCTTGCACCCATCCTTTCGGGTGGAGGAACTTAATCCCAGTCATTACTGGGCTTTCTCCTCCACTCTCCCCAGTGGGTTCCAGGGGAGGCTGAGATCCCCTAGCCCTCCCAGGCTTGGCCTTTCTGGGGTACCATGGGGCCAGCCCAAAGAGGCTCGGCCACCTCCCTGAAAGGTTGAGACCGCATAGGACTCCAGGGATCTTTCTCCAAGGCTGGAGAAAGTTCTCATCTCTCTTCTTTCCTAAGTCACGTTCAAAGGGCCCCCCAGGACACCCAGTGTCTCTCTCTGCTTCGACTTCTACAGAAGGCAGCAAGAGACTCAGTTGTCTGGCTCTGGGGCTTACTGCCTTACAGAAACCCCTGCAGCAGGGCTGTCCGTCTGCTTGGAGTGCTTGTGGAAGTTCAGGAAAAATACATACAAATTAATACTTAAAAATTGGCCTGCTATAAAACTGAGGCTCTGCGGTCAGGGAAAATCGGCATCCGTCTGAGTCCTGACTTCACCTGGGCAAATCACCACCGCTTTAAGCCTCATTCCTCATCTGTAAATTAGGGAAAATTGTAGTAGAGTCTCCTTCATGGATTTGTTATGAGAATTAAATACATGTAGTATATTTAATATATGCAAATATATTTGCATACAAAATACTTAGCATAGGGTCTGGCACATGGCAAGTGCTCAATAAATATTAGCTATGATTTTAATAATATATGGTGTTAGTTATGGCTATAAAATGTACTGTTAATTATGATCCCCTAGCTTGGTGATCGTATACAGTACATAGACGTTTCACAGAAGGTGATCTTTCCAGTGCTTCTAAGCCCTTTCCACCTTCCCAGGACTGTGAACAGGGCTTGGCGAGGCTGGCAGTGGCTTTTTGTTTGTTTGTTTTTTGTTTTTGGCTGTGCTGGGTCTTCGTTGCTGGGCGTGGACTTTCTCTAGCTGTGGTGAGCCAGGGCTTCTCTTGTTGTGGAGCACGGGCTCTAGGCGTGCGGGCTTCAGTAGCTGTGGCACGAGGGCTTAGTTGCTCTGCGGCATGTGGGATCTTCCCTGACTAGGGATGGAACCTGTGTCCCCTGCATTGGCGGGCGGATTCTGAACCACTGCGCCACCAGGGAAGTCCCGGCAGTGTTTTTCACGCTCCACGAAGAGCAGGTGCATGTCTGGTCACGACTTCTTCCATCAACCTTCTTGTCAAATCATAAAAAATGATGATCGGTCCTCGGAGGCACCTACTTATGATGCGGCAGCTTCTGAATTATACCTCTCTTGCTCAGACAGGATTTTTTCTTCCCTCTACCCCCTCTTCCCCTCCAGAATACTGCAAGTAAATATCATTCATATAGATTTTTTTTCAGCCTACCCTCCGGGGAGCCCATTTCCACCCCCTGAAAGTCTGGGAGGCCAGCCTCTGATTATAATTTTTCCTAAGGCTGGGTCAAATTTTAATTTGTTATGAAAATATTAAATCTTTTTGAAAAACAGCCTCAATTCTTGGGGACAAACGCTGACACGGGCTGTGCAAACACGCTGATGACAGAAGAGCAGAGCCGGCAGGAGAGTAAGGCTTCCATTCATGGGCTTGGGCAGAGGGATGAGCCTCCGAAAGAAGGAAAGGAGGGAAGAAGAGGAGGTTCCCTGGGCCTGAGGAGAGACAGAGAGAGACAGACCCACGGATGAAGCCCTGGGAAAAATGACACAAGGCCAGATTGCCTGTGTACTTCTCTGACTATTCAAACTAAGAACGTATTTGACATGAGAAAGAAAAAATGTGTGTAAGGAAAATGGCCTTAATGGATGAGTTGATTACATCTTTCCCAACTGAAAGTCAGACCTAGGAAATGTCATTCAGGAATTAGACACATAGTAAGGCTGATCTCTTTGAGGTGTTCTGTAGATTGCAATAGATCATCTCTGCATGTATTTTCTATACTTTCGAGAAACAAGAAAGGCACACTGAACTTATGGGTTCTGCTGATAATATATTTGAGGACTAGCTTTTATTTAGTGCCTGATATGTGTTCAATATTCAGTAGAGGCTTTATAAATGTGTCTGAATCAGCCCTAAAAATAATACGTGTGGGAGACGTCATCTTTCTTCATTTCTCCCTCCCTCCCTCTTTCTTTCTTTCTCTTTCTTTCTTTTTCTTTTTCTTTCTTTCTCTTTCTTTTTCTTTCCTTCTCTTCCTCTTTCTTTCTTTCTTTCTCTTTCTTTCTTTCTCTCTTTCTCTCTCTCTCTTTCTTTCTTTTCTTTCTTTCTTTCTTTCTTTCTTTCTTTCTTTCTTTCTTTCTTCTTCCTGCCTTTCTGCCTTCCTCTCTTTCTCTTTCTTTCCCCTTTCTTTCTTCCTTTCTTCCTTCCTTCCTTCTTCTTCCTTCCTCCCTTCCTTTCTCTCTTTTTCTTTCTTTCTTTCTCTTTATTTCCCTTCCTTCCCTTCTTTCTTTTTCTTTTTTCTTTTTCTTTCTTTCTCTTTCTTTTTCTTTCTTTCCCTTTCTTTCTTTCTTTCTTTCTTTCTTTCTTTCTTTCTTTCTTCCTTCCTTCCTTCCTTCCTTCCTTCCTTCCTTCCTTCTTCCTCCTTCCTCCCTTCCTTTCTCTCTTTTTCTTTCTTTCTTTCTTTCTTTCTTTCTTTCTTTCTTTCTTTCTTTCTCTCTTTCATTTGTTTGTTTGTTTCTTTCTTTCTTCCTTCCTTCCTTCCTTCTTCTTCTTTCCTCCCTTCCTTTCTCTCTTTTTCTTTCTTTCTTTTCTTTCTTTCTTTCTTTTTCTCTTTCGCTCATGTGTTCTTTCTTTCTTTCATCTTGCTTCCCTCCCTCCCTCCCTTCCTTCCTCCTTCCCTCCCTCTCTCTCTCTCCTTTTCCTTCTTTCTGCTTGAACTGAAGTAGTGGAAAGGCAAATGTGCTTACCTGGTTTGTAGTTAACACTAAGTTGAAAAGAGTTGCTAACGTTTTAAACGAGGAAAATGCAAAGTGACTTTGATAAATAGATGGTCAAAGGACACTTAATAAGAATAATTTAAAACCCTTATACCTAAGGAGACCAAAAGCAACTCTAGCAATGCCTTGTATCAGCTGGAACATAGGCAGTGGTTAAAAGGATGTTTCTGGAATGAACATGAGGATGGCACTTCTGACCCTACGCTTTAACTGAAAACCTAAAGCCTATGGGGGATTCTTAGACCAACAACAAGTTTTTGGGGAGGGAGGGGGCTATGTTTCTTTGTTACAGATGTAGAAAACAAGGCTCAGAAAGGTTAAGTAACTTGTCCAAAGTCACATGACCTGTCAGTACAGAAGCTGGGAATTCACACTGGGCCTGGCTGAGGCTAACGATCCTGTCCAGTGCCTCCCTCCAGACGGGGCCTGAGGGCTCTCTCCCCAATGTTCTAGCTCTTTCTCCTGCTTCCACACTCTCCCTGTTCACGGAACCCATCCCTTAGGACTCCTCCCCTTTCTCAGCTGCGCCCACTTAAGGTGTTGGCTGCGAAACCCCTTCTCCTCTCCCTCCATCTCAGCAGCCCAGCAAGGCCAGCGCATCCTACGTATACAAGGAATATTTCTTTTCTTTCTTTCTTTTTTCTTAAATAAATTTATTTGTCTATTTTTGGCTGCGTTGGATCTTCGTTGCTGCATGCAGGCTTTCTCTCCTTGCGGCGAGTGAGGGCTACTCTTCATTGCAGTAGCCTCTCTTGTGGAGCACGGGCTTCTAGGCACACAGGCTTCAGTAGTTGTGGCACACAGGCTCTAGAGTGCAGGCTCAGCAGTTGTGGTGCACGGGCTTAGTTGCTCCGCAGCATGTGGGATCTTCCTGGACCAGGGTGCGAACGCACGTCCCCTGGGTTGGGAGGCCGATTTTTAACCACTACACAACCAGGGAAGTCCCCTACAACGAATATTCTTCTCCTGACAGTCTCCCAAGGATGTTGTTAACCACGAGACAACAACACGTCTCTTTTTCAAATTACATCAGTCAATGACGTTTTAGTTTCTGTATTTATCAGAGTTTCACACGCACATGACACGGAGCGTCAAATCATTCTATGAGGGTTGCCTTTAACATGCTGTGTTTCTGTTCTGATTTTTCAGTTTTAAGCACTGACTCTGGAATTCACACAAAGAAAACTGTTGTGCTCTTCCATCCTCTACCCTAGACAGCACCCCACTCCCACCCGGCCGCTTACATGCACACTCCTTTTCCGTTCCCACACCCTCCCAAGATTGTTAAATACTAATGTAGTTTATTCAGAATTCTGTGTTTACATCGTTAAAACCAAAATTCAACCCAGTAAATGTGACAGAGCTTGCTGGCTGTATTCAATGAGTCATGACTCAGGCCGCACCCAATCTAGCAGATAGAGAGGAGTTCTGAGAGGTTGTATGAAATGAAAGACTTTACAGGCAGAAAGGAGCAGAAACAGGAAGTTATACTAGGAAGGTTCCTTTTAGGGATGGCAGGAGGCTCTCAGGCAGATGACCTGCCTAGTACTATTTAGGTGATTCCTGATGGACTGGTTTAAGATTTCATTTCTGGGAGAACTGAAACTGTAATTAAATCTCGGTTTGGTGACATGGGACTTAGCATAAGTGACTCCATTTTGGGCCTGTTGTCTTGTTTTTAACAACATTATGAAAATATAAATTATATTTATAATGGAACCCTTTAGTAAACTGTGATTACTTTTCCTTTCCTGGAGTCAGTAACTGTCTTCTTTTTTCACTTGCTTTATTTCTTTTGTATTGGGTAATATTTAAAGTTCAAACTCTTTGCCAAAGATCTAAATCCCCTGCACAGTTATTTGAAGGGGCAGGTCTTCTATCAAACTCATCTCTGTGTGAAGCCCCTCCAGGAGTTCTGCTCTGCAGCAGCAGGAGGGCTGGGCCTCCCTGCCTGGTGTTCCTCAGGGGGCCCCTGCAGTACCCTGGAGTTCCTTTCTTTCCGGGTTGAAGCTCCTGTGTGCTGCATCCAGTCTTCCCCTTTCTTGGTTTACTCTTGAATGAGTGAGGAGCTCATTTCCCAGTAACTGCATGAGAGAGGGGGCCTGCAGCCACGCGTTTTTAATCTCAGCCTCCGCAGCACTTGGCATCATAGGTGCTCAATAAACGTCTGTTAAATTGATGAAAGGGTAAAGGAAGAAAGGAAGACAGGAAAACATCAGCAGAGAAAAAGTTATCACACATCTAAGAGATAAAAGGGAAGCTATAAATCCTGATAATCTGATGTTACATAACTAACCGCAACTTTTAATTTGTGATTTACATAAGTAATAATGAAAGTTCACAAGAACACCTGGACTTAGGGAACCCTTCTCATCTTTTCCAAAGGCACAGGGGAAAGAATATATGCTGTGTATGAATTACCTAAACTTTCTGTGTCTCTGTCTTTCCATCCACAAAAAACAGGGATGATAATACTTACCTAGGAAAACTATGGTGTTGATTGACAACTAATAGTTGCTGAGCACTTTCACCTGTCACCCCATCAAAATGACATTTAAATTAAATTAAATTAAACCATTTGTATGCAAAATACCTAGCTCAGTGACTAGCCTTTTGTAGCACTTGGTGAATGAAAATGACTTCCTCTCTTTCTCAACAGCTCAGGGCTCTCTGAATCGCCAAACACAGCAGAATCAATTGTGTTGAAAATGGTTATAAAAAGCTTAGATCTGGATTCTGAAGTGTGGTGAGAAGCCCCTTCTAATCTCGACTTTCCATGTGACTCGCTGTGTGCCCTTTGGCAAGTCCCTCCGCCTCTCTGAGCCTCAGTGCTCTCTGCAGTAAAAAGTGGGGCTACGTGGAGGACGGTGACTCAGGTTCCTACTTCCACCCCAACTCTGCCATGATAGAATCTGGTCCTAGGCAATGTCCTTCCCAGAACCGACTCTGCCCAGCTGCTATGAGCACCTTTCACCCATAGATAGATGCCACCTCTGGCCCTGGTACCTGCTGCTGCAGGGCGGGGGCTGTGGTAGGTGTCCTGAGGCGGACTGGGGAGAAGCGGGTCCATGCTTCTGGCCTTGGCTCCCGCCAGCACCAGGGATGTGGCCTTCATTGTAAAAGGCACCTTGTCAGCACCAGGTCGGGGTGATGAATGACTCTTTAATCCCACAGCAGAATACCTGACAAAATACGCTTGGGCAAAACAGGCAGAACAAACCTAATTAGCCCGGTCGACCCGCTCACAAGGTGTAGGTGGCGAAGGACCCCAACAGCTTGGAGAGGACGCCTCTGCCTTTAGGTCTGTGAAAGCACCAAGTGGCCACAATGGGGAGGGGACTCCATTAAAAGGAGGGGGCCGGCCAATGAATAAACATGCAGGTCACCGTGTTGATATTGCCCCGAATGCCGTGCTGAAGTGGGGTGCTCGGGGCCTTGGAGGCTGGCGCCCCCGGTATTGTGCTGGGGGAGGGACTGGCCATTTGAAGTCAAGGTGAGGACATACTGGGGGCAGATGGAACCTGCTTTGTTTGTGAAAGAGTTTTTCTGCTATTTATGCTAATGAGTGGGAAACACTTCTGGAGCATCTCAGATGATTCTGTAATGAGGTCGGGCAGAATGTGCCAGCATTGTTGGCCCAGGACGATTTCAAACTCCCACTCGCCACGTCAGGGGCCCCTTTCTTTACACGAAGGCCCTTGGAGGGTAAAAGGGGACGATGAAGGAAGAGTGAAAACATCACAAAGAGAGGCTTTTGTTTCGCGTTCCTTTGAACCCTCTCAAAAGCCCGGTTTCAAGGGGTGTGTTGGGCCTGCCTTTCAACGTTACTGAACCCAGAATCCCCTGTTGTTTAGCAACATAGAAAGCTGACCTTAATTGACTCCACTTCTGAGCAGCCTTTGTAAATCACTCTGCCCCAGAGTGAAATTTCCTGATGGGGTCTGTATGTGATATACGCCATTTATACACAGGATACCAACACGCCTCCACACGTTCACAGTGGTTTCCAGCTCACGCCCCACTTCATGGCCACTGTCTAGTTTAATTCTCATAAGCACCTACCTCTGGAGGAGGAATCGTTGCTCTCATTTGATAACTAAGAGAACTGAGGTGCAGGGAAGTTAGGCGACCTGCCCAGAAGCACACATCAAGAAAGAATCAGAGTTGTGATGAGAACTTGGATTTCTTTGGCGTTTCTGCTGTATCACAGATGTTCCTGGGATTGGAGATGATGTAGATGTACCTGCCAGAGAAATATCTTCAGTGATGAGTTGCTTAAAAACATTATTTTTTGGAGAGAGAAAGGCACCACCAGACTATGGTGACGTTTTAGATTTCCCCCTTGATTTCTGCGCATGACAGCATTTCCTGGACAAGCCTCTCCTTTCACTGTCCCTTAACTGTGCCCAGCTGATCTGTACCCTCCTCCTTCCTCACCCCCAAGTCACCCAGCTACAGCCACACGGCTGTCCAGTGGGGCAGGACTGGGTGTCCCATCTTCCTTACGGGATGGCGCTTCTCTGAGTCTCAGCAGTGAGGTGTGTTGTGAGGAAAGGGGTCCATCCTGGAGCTCATCCAAGAGTTTGGCTACAGTTCAGGCCTGGGAGGCATATCTCCACCTCGAAGCTTCTAGACTAATAATAATCAAAGTTGACCTTGACGTCTGACCAGGGCCAGCTTCAGGGGCATGTGACCTGTGCATTTCTACAGGACTCCGTGCCCAGAAGGGCCCTGTGCTTGGTTCCAGGCTCTGCTGTCATCGTGCTGACATGCTTAACCACTTCACCTCTGAACTTCCGTTTTGTAAAGGGAGGTCCAGTAAGACGATGGAGCAAAGGAGAGGCCTGCAATGCACGTGTCCATGGCAATTCCTGGCTCACCGTTCACAAAGAGGACCCTCCAGGGCCCGGGAGCGCAGGGTCCCCGTGGGTCCACAGGCATAGCAGCTCAGTGACCCTCAAAGCAAGGTAAGTGTGCTATGTCTGCAACTAGGTGGGTCGCTGGTGGCCCCAAGGGGCCATGCTTTCTGTTAAGACCAGAATGGAAGAATGCAGGAAGAAGACAGTGGTGTTCTAAGAAACACGACTGACCAGAGAACCCCATCATATCTGTTGTTACTTATGGGACTTCCCCACACTGACCAATCATTTACATTGAAAACGACGACAGAAGGAAAGGGAGAGAGAGCAGGATGCAGAGTTTCTTGTCTTTCAGCAGCCTCCTCAGTAAACCAAAGGTAGAGCACTCTGGGGGGACGGGTGTATATTACAAAGTGAAATAAAAACAGTTGAGTTAGTTTTGAGTGGCACTTCCTTTGTTCTGGTGAGAACAAAAAACATGTTCGTATGGGATACGAAATTAAAATTCTGTAATTTCGGTGATTCTGTGTAGGATTGAAATGCTCTTCTATTTGCATTAAAAACTGGCATTGCACCGTCTAAAGATGATCAGGAAAGCTCATGCTAATCATTTAAAAATTTCATTTCGCTTTACTTAGAATGACAGTAAGTAGCAAATCAAAGCCACTAGGAGATGTGGCTAAAAATCTGGTGCAGTGGTTAAGAATCCGCCTGGCAATGCAGGGGACACGGGTTCAATCACTGCTCCAGGAAGATCCCACATGCCGCAGAGCAACTAAGCCTGAGGGCCACAACTCCTGAGCCTGAGCTCTAGAGCCCGTGAGCCACAACTATATGAGCCTAGAACCCATGCTCTGCAATTGGAAGCCCTCGCACCACAATGACGAGTAGCCCCTGCTCGCCGCAACTAGAGAAAGCCCGGGTGCAGCAATGAAGACCCAAAGCAGCCAATAAATAAATAAATACATAAATAAATTTATTTTAAAAAAAAGTTCCATGATCACAGATCTCATGATTCAGTGAAAAAGAATTGCTCTGTTAATGCTTCAGAGCCTCATGCTTTATTCGGGTGCTGTGTGGGGCTGGGCATGTGCTGTGAGGCTCTGTGGGTGGAGGGTGCTGTGGTAGAGGCCACGTAGATGTATTTCCTACATGAACATGGATAAGTGGCTTACCCCAGGCTGGCTGTCTCTGTCTGTCTGTCTTTCTTTCTTTTTTTCTTCTTTCTTTCTTTCTCTTTCTTTCTTTCCTTCTTTCCTTTCTTCCTTCCTTCCTTCCTTCCTTCCTTCCTTCCTTCCTTCCTTCCTTCCTTTCTTTCTTTCTTTCTTTCTTTCTTTCTTTCTTTCTTTCTTTCTTTCTTTCTTTCTTTCAAGGTGTAGTTGATTTACCATGTTGTGTTAGTTTCAAGTGTACAGCAAAGTGATTCAGTTATACACACACACACACACATTCTTTTTCAGATCCTTTTCCATTATAGGTCATTATGAGACAGTGAGGCTGTTTTCTTAATCTGCAAAATGGCAATAACACATGCTTTGCCCATCGGACAGGGGTTCCAGTAAGAGAATGGACGTAAAGAAAGATATTTTGAAAACTGTAAAGTGTGGTAGATAGATAAAGTATTTTATCATTTTTAGTATTATTTAAAAACCACAAAGCAGGAATCACGAACACAGCCGTCTTTGTCCCCTCCAACTGGCAAATTAATTTTGAGTGAATTCGTGCCAAGTTTGCACAAATCCAAATTCATTTCTTTTTTTCTTTAACACAAATCTGTTGATAACTGTTTGGAGGAGAGTACGGAACTTCAATATAGTCACAGCTTTTTCCCCCTTTGGAGGCATGTAATACACATCGATGTTTTTAAAGGTGAGAGTGGTTTGGCAGAGGTACTGTATAGAAAAAAACCAAAAAAAGCAAAATATAAAGTTGTTTATACAGTATTCTGTGATTACACAACTGTCAAACCTGTGCACAGAAAAACGACAAGGAAATAAACCATAAGCCCCACAATTAGATAAATAAACAACTTGGTACAGAGGACAGATCAGCCCTAATCACATAGGGTCCTATCATAACATGGCTACCGTTTTTTATCACACAGTTTGCATAACGTCTGGATTCAAACACGTTTCTCTAAATGTAACAGCTGCTCCCAGGCCAAGTCTGATGGATCAACCCTCTGAGGCCACAGCAAAGGTGGTAATCACAGCCCTCTGACACCAGCATTAAAGATAGTTCTCTGTCATCTAGGGAGGGCTTTGTCTTAAGTGGCAGACTGATACAGTAGAATAATGGCTGTACTGGGAGGGAAAACTTTTCTTCCCGTGACCTTGGGGAAGGACCTTTGTTAGCATGGGCCTCAGTTTCCCCAACCGGCCTTGGGATGCAGTGAACCATGAACTCTAAAGGGCCATCCAGCACCAACACTCTGTGTTTCAATAGCGTTGATGTGAACCTCAAAGCCTCATTGCCAATGCCACCTTCAGGACCGCCTGAAAGAGGAGATGCACAGACATGGGGACACCCAGCGTGGACAGGTTCTGTGTCCCAAGGTGACGCAGCAGATCCAGCTCTCAATACCTGTTCCAAGTCCGCACCAGCACAGCAGCTGACCTGTGAATGTCTGTTGAACACCGAGTCATGGTTTCATAGTTTACACCTCATTTGATTCTCCTTTTAGACTGCAAGCACTTTAAAGACAGGCTCCTCAAATTCCCCTCTTTCTTCCCATAGCCCCTAGTGCATCCACAGAGCTCAGTAGATGTGAATTCCAACATGTTGGGTAGACTTAAATGATGGCCAACAAAGATCCTAGGTTGCCCAGATCAGTCCTGGTGGATGCCTGCTGCCCACCAGTCGGAGGAATAGGGCTACAACTTGTGTTCTCTGGGGGAGATGCGCAAACCAGAAACTGTCAAGTCCCAGACACTCTTCCCTGTCTTAACTGAGACCACACCTTCTGGCTTCAGGCTTTCTGTTGTTTTGCAGTCCTGTTTGAAATGGCATTCGGAATACACCCTTTGAGCCAGCAATGAAAAACGGTGAGAGGCCATTAGCAGCAGCTGCACTAATAACAGCCTCAACCGGAAACACCCCAATGTCCACCAGCAGGAGAACAGGCACACAAAATGTGTTGTAGCCTTATTGGAAAAATTACTTGGCAATGAAAAGCAGCAAACTACCTGGATGGGTCTTAAAAGCACATGACGTGAAAGAAGCCAGACACAAAAGAGTCCATACTGCATGATTCCACTTAAATGCAGTTCCAAAACAGACAAAATGGATCTAAAATGAGAGAAATCAGAAGAGCGATTGCCTGGGTTGGGGGTGGGTGGGCATTTTGACTGGAAAGGGGAAAAGGACCCTCTCTCTGGGGTGATGGCTATGTTCTCTGTCTCGACTGGGCTGGTGGTTCCGTAGGTTCCATTTGTCAAAACTCACTGAACTGCATCCTTAAAAAATCTGCACGTCGTGGTGTTTGTTAAATTAACCCTCAGTTCGCCTCCTCTCCCCCCAGTACTTGGAGCTGAGGTTTTCTTAGCCTTTCGATGGCTGGCTGTCTCCCGGCTCAGATACTGGGAGGGGAAGCTGTGATTTCTGCAGCTGTGGCCACACTGCACATTTCCTCACATCCCCCTGGGACGGCCCCAGCCCGCAGCCCATTTCCCATCCAGGCACTTTGCTGGCTCTCCAGGAACGCCTGTCCCTCCCTGGGGCTCTCCTGGGGCAGAGGCAAGACGCTCATCCTTCTTCCGTGAGCACTGCCTCAGATCTCAAGTTCTCTCTGCATGTTCTCTGCTCCCGGCTAATCCTCCGTTTTTTCCATTCACGCGTCACTGAACATGGTTTCCAAATCCTTCCTCCTCGGAGGGTCCCTCCCCTGGATCCGATCCAGCTGCCCGGGGCCCATTTAAAGGAGTCTCTGAACGCTTGGGCTGCTAACTCGACTTCTACCTCCCAAGTGATCGCAGCAGGAGGAGGCAGGCTACGAGCCTTTGTCTGCGCAACCCGACAGGTTAAACTTTTTTTGTTTTGAGGGAGAAAAGAAATGAATATGTGGTGGGTACCCCACAAAGGCTCCTGTGAATGATTGACATCCATTTAAGCGGACGCCGTATTTGTGCGATGCCAGGGGGCTGATACTTAATAGATATAATTTGTAGGCTCCCAAGGAGAGGTTAAAGACGAGAGCACAGATTCTTTTGAGCTGACTTGGTGCTCCCATGTCATCTGTCCCAGCCTTAATCAAGTTATCATATCAACCCAGTGTCTCCTGGACCCCAGCTCTCTGTCTGAATGAGGAAAAAATTTGCAGACAAATTTCTAGCAGCAGGAAGTTGGTGCTCTCCTGCGAGGCAGGATGAAAAGTACCTGTAACCTTTCCAGGCCTCCCTCCTGCTCCTGCTGGGAGTTCAGTTCAAGTGGTTCCCTTATTTGATTACGCCTCTCAGGTCTTCTCTGGTGTAGGTATCCAACTCACTGCCTTGCCCACTGGCTCCCTAGGAAGCAGAAAACATTAGAGTCACTCTTTTGTGAAATTATGGGGAAGCTGAGTGGGCCAAGTGCTTACGGGGTGTGTGTGTGCGCGTGTGCGCGCGCGTGTGGGCGCCTGTGTGTGAGGAGACACACAGCGGTGGATAAAGAGAGGAACGCTGTTTGCTAGCACATGTGGCGTTGATTTCTATTCACTTCCTTTCGTCACAGAGCAATGAAGTGGCATCTCCAAATTCTCACGATTAAAAAAAAATGAGGTAGAGGGAAAAAAAAAAAAGACTCCTGCTAAGTGCTATACAGCATTACCTTTTTTTTTTAGCGTTTGCAAAAGATTGAGAACATGCATAATTTACAATCGGTGGACCAAATTCTCCTATTGTGGATTTCTTTGCTTCCTGACTATATAATTCAAATTATAGCGCTATTTATTATTTTATAATGAATGTATGAATTATGATGGTCTTTGTAACTGTTTCCCTTCGAGGGTATTATTGGAATGATGCTGATGGGTTGGTGGATTTCTGCATCCCCCTCTCCTACACATTAATTTCTGAGCGGACAAAAAGAGTGGACATGCTATATGTTGCAAGCATGGGCTTGCTCTACATTACCTTTTACAAACTGGTTTTCTTTAAAAGAAAACCATTATTTCCCCACACAACCACCAAACAACAACAAAAACAAAACAAAAACAAAACCAAAACACTCACCCCACCCCACTGCTGCCAAAACTTGGCAAGGCAATAGTTTGTATTCATTTCAGGAAATCTCAACCTAGGCAAGAAAAATCATGGTCCCATCTTTTATCTTCAGATGCCCAAGACACCTGAGAATCCGACCGAAGAGACGCATTTTCAGACCGGCCCGTGGCTTCGGGCAGATGGGCAGCGGCGAGGACCTGGTAACGCGGAACCCTCGGAGGGTGCAATCGGACTTGCCCTTGCTGGCGGGCCGAGGACGGTGCTGGGCTGCTGAGACGTGGCGTTAACATCCATGCGTGCATTCCTGGGCGGCAGGGAGGGCACAGCATCCGAGCTCAGGATGCCTGTTGACGTCTCCCCTTTGGCAGGCAGGACCCTCGAGGAGCCCGTGTCCTGGGGCTCGTTACCGTCTTTATTGCGAGAAGGCCGTGCAGCGGCGGGTTCCCGCGGGGGCCGGGGGCGCGGGGCGGCGGCTGAGCTCAGAGGCCGCCCCAGACTCGGCTGCCGTCGCACCTCGCGCACAAAGCGGCCCCGGCCGTACCTGGGAAATACATTTGAGTTCCTGAATTGTGCGGCAGCTGGGGACAAAGGGCCAGGCGCCCCACCCCCCCCACCCCTGGCGGGGCGCACCCAGGCCGGGAGCCCCTGGGCCGGTGCAGGCTGGCCCGGCTGCAGAGGGCCTGCGTCCCTGGACGCCAGCTGTCTTCATCCTGGAAGTCCGAGGGCCTCCTCCCGGGGCCACAGCAGCAGGGGACTTTTCACGTTGCAGTCAGCCCCTCAAGACATGTCCACAGCCCTACTTCAGCCTTTTGCTATGGTTTGGGAGGAATCACTAGAAAGTCCCTGAAATTTCCCCAGATTCCTCCGGACTCAGTGGGCGGGGCCCTCCCGTGTCCCTGTTTATCAGAGTCTCCTCGGGCGTTTCCTGAGTCTTGTCCTGTCTGTACGGCTCTTGAAGGGCAGTGCTGGACCATATTCTTCCCTTAGTGACAAAGCTGATGTGCGGGGGGGGGGGGGGGGGGGGGGGGGTGGAACCCCCCGCGAGGGGTAGCTGCTGGGCCTCCAAGGGCAGGAATTAACGCTTTGTTCACTCATTCGAAATACTCCCCGGGCGCTGCTCCCTGGCCCCGCGGCGCTGTGCTTATCTCGGGCCGCGTTCACCTCCCCTGGCTCCTGTCGGTCCTGCTCCTGGGTCAGGGGCAGAGGGTGCGGCTCCCTTCACCAGCCTGGAAAGCCCTGCTGCTGAAAGCAGAGATTTGCTTCTCCTCAAACTCGAAGATGTGTGTGGGCCGGATTTCCTCAGCACCGCTCTGGAGTGTTCCGACAGCCACCGCCTCAGATACTAGCCAGACTCTGGACTCCGTTCGTTCATGTCCGGAATGAGGCTGTCCGGGACGCTGATGTTAGCATATTTGCAGAGGATGTCAGGATTCCAGAAAAGCAGACTCTCGGAAAGGAACAAACGTGTTAAATAACACCCAGCTTACCAAGGCTCTTTTCACCCTTTCTCTGAGCAAATCTGTACCTAAAAAGAAGCCCAGGGTCTTTAGATGCTATTAAAATACTAGGGGCCATTTTTAAAGACATTATAGAAATGGGGCTCCCCGGCTAGATTAATTCTTCCTCAGGCTTAATTCTTTGGGCAGATTTTATTTTATTGTTTTATTTTATATTGGAGTATAATTGATTTACAATGTTGGGTTAGTTTCAGGTGTACAGCAAAATGATTTAATTATACATGGACATATATCTACCCTTTTGCAGATTCTCTTCCCATATAGGTTATTACAGAGTATTGAGTAGTGTTCCCTGTGCTATACAGCAGGTCCTTGTTGATGGTCTGTTTTGTATATAGCAGTGTATGTGTATATGTTACTCCCAAGCTCCTAATTTATCCTCCCCCTCCCCCACCTTCCCTCTTTGGTAGCCTTAGTTTGTTTCCTATGTGTGTGAGTCTGTTTCTATTTTGTAAATAAATTCATTTGAATCACCTTTTAGTTTCCCCATGTAAGTGATATCACAGGATATTTGTCTTTCTCAGTCTGACTGGCTTGATTTAGTATGATCATCTCCAGCTCCATCCATGTTGCTGCACAGGGCCCTTATTTCATTCTTTTCTATGGCTGAGTTGGCAGATTCTTTTACTTGACCTTTTCTCTCAGAACCAGCACTACCAAGTAATAACGCCAAAGCCCCGTGTTAGGTGCCCTCGGACTCTGTCTCGGGGCAGTCCTCTTTCCTGTGGGAGCCGTTGTATTTCAAGCTGATCCCTAATTAAATTCAGTGTAACGCGGGGCCCGTGTGTGTGACGGTGGGCCTGCGCATGTGGGGATGGTGTTTGCACTCAGGAGCGCAAAGCCTGGAGATGAGGCCTGATTAAATGAGAAGCTACATATAGAGCAAATGCCCTAGGAGTTCTAGGACGAGAAATGACCCTCAGCCCAGCACAGGGACAGCAGCTCGCCGCGTGTTCGCCTGTGTCGCCATGGAGCAGTGTGATGCCAACAGCAGACTATAACTATCAGACTCACAGGATGTCAGGTGAGGGAGATTCCAGCTGCGTCACTGTATTAATTTTCTATGACTGCATAATACCTTCCCACAAACTTTGTGGAGTAAAACAGCACCCATTTGTTATCCCACAGTTTCTGTGGGTCAGGAGCGTAGGGACGGCTAGGCTGGGTCCCCCGTTTCAGGGTCTTTCACAAGGCTTTAATCCGGGAACCAGCCAGGGCTGGGGTCTCACCCGCAGCTTGGCTAGGAAAGGATCCGCTTCCAAGCGTACGTGGCTGTGCACCGTTCCTTGAGGGTTGTCGGACTGAGGGCCTTGGCTCCTTGCAGGCCAGAGGCCACCCTCAGTTCCTTGCCCTGGGGCCTCTCTTACTCCGTCAGAGTCAGCGAGGGAGACAGTCAATGCAGAGCGTCTGCCAGGAAGGCGAGCGTTAGAGTCTTATCCCGTGTCGTCATGGCAGTGACATCCCGCCATCTTTGCCGCACTCTGCCGCTCAGGAACAAGCCACAGCCCCGCCCACACTTGATTCCACAAAATGTGGACGCCACATCGCAGAGTACTAACCACTGTACGATCACGGCAAAATGTGGACGCCAGAAGGCATGAACCATGGGGGCCCCCTTAGAGTCTATTTACCACATTCATTTTACCCACAAATAAACTGAGGCCCTAAGATGGGGATGTGCCCTGGTCACAATCTCAGCGAGTCAGTGGCTAGGATTTCCCTTCTGTCTCGGGCTCTTTCCTCTGCGGCATGCCTCCAAGACGCAGGCGTAACCCCTGCGAAGCCCCTGGTTCTGGAAAGCAGGCATGGTCTCTGCACGGCAGCCTTTGATTGCTGCCAGCTTAACACTCACTCCCCATCATCGCTGTGGTCCCCTACTAAGGAACCCAAGGAACCACAATTCCCCTGGCCGCCACAAAATATCCCTAAGCCAAAATGGTAGAAAGAACCCCATTTCCAGATCAATTAAACGGGAAAATTCTCGTTCCCTACCTCCACCCTGCCCCAACTCCTTTTAACCGGTGAGAAAACTGAGGCTTAGGAAGGAGAAGTAATTAATTCAAGTCCCCATGGAAACAGCCTAATCCTCTTTCTTTCTGACACATATAAAGTATCAGAGAGAAGGTACTGGCTTGAGCAAGCAGCCACAGGAGGGGCTGGCTCGCAGGACAGCTAGAACCGGGACTCAAAGGCCTCAGGCTTACTTCTGTCGCATCCCTCCACTGCAGCCAGGGCTCCAGGACCCCAGCCCCACCCAGGCCCCGAGACCAAAAGGAAAACCGTCAAGTAAACAACAGTCCTCATCCCATCAGGCCGTGTTGCCTCTGGAGGGAAAACAAATAAACAAACAAAAAACTGCTCAGATCATAAATTCTGGACATGCAAAGTCTGCTTAAATAGCTAGTTTCTCAGGGACCACACATCACCGACAGCACACAGTGTAACAGGACCCTCGCTTTGCCTCTCTGATTTCAGCAGGACTACAATTCCCACCTCAAGAAGTGGAAATTATGTCGAATTTGACATCAAGAGAGGAAGGAATTGAGATTCTTTTTTCTGGGTCCAAGTCTTTGTCTCAGCCGCTCTCTGCACTGGAGAGAAAAAGTAGTGTTTTCTGATCTCTGGCCACTGCATTTGACAAAACAGCCTCCTAGGAAACTATGAACAAAATCTCCTCCTCCTGTGCTCTTATCAAAGCGGCCTCTGGCTACATTCTCCTCCCATGTTCCTCAGAGGAGAACTGGAGGAACAAGTGAAACCGGGTGTCACGAGTTCTGTGCCTGTCCATCTTGCGTTTTGAAGCCCCCAGTCGTTTCCTCGCTGGCTTCGAAGAGCTGAAATCACTCCATTTGTTAGAATAGTTCAGACTATATGAAGAGTTTGTGCCTTGGACCAGCTCACTAAGTAGTGCTAATCTTGGGCTGCCGTTGAGTTTTATCTCCTGGGCCCAAATGGACTTTCTTTAAAAAAATTTTTTTTTAATTATTTAAAAAAATTGACGTGTAGTTGATGTACAATGATTCAGGTGTACAGCAAAGTGATTCTGTTCATACATATATATGTAATATATTTATATATATATATTCTTTTCCAGATCCTTTTCCATTATAGGCTATTACAAGATATTGGATATAGTTCCCTGTGCTCTACAGTAGGTCCTTGTTGTTTATCTATTTTATGCACAGACGTGTACCTGTTAATCCTGAATTCCCAACCTACCCCTCCCCTTCCCCTTTGGTAACGGTAAGTTTGTTTTCTATGTCTGTGAGTCTATTTCTGTTTTGTAAATACGTTCAACCAAATAGACTTCCTGACGACACCTGTTTTCCAACAGAAATCAGAAATAGACTTCAGAAAAATAGCCGTCAAATCGTTTGGGAAGAAACAGAGAAGGTACACTAATGTTAGCAAGAAGATGGCCTCTCCTGGGACGCATGACTGATTTGGTGGAAACATTTCTATTTTAAATAAAGTCCCCATGGGTATTAAAATAACGTGGGTTGATCTTCAGGGCCTTTTAGACGTGTGGATCTCATGGTTTTCTGAACGTGGACTGTCAGAACTCCATCCCTTTGCACGTGCCATTCTCTACACCTGGAGGAGCTTCCACCTTCCTCTTTCTGACAAACGTCTTACCCACCTGGCAGGGGCAGCTCCTGCTTGGTGAAGCCTGTGGCTGTTCCCGGTGCCCCATCCCCCTCACTGTGCACAGAGATGGTTGCTTCCACCCTGGACGCGCACAGGCCTTCTTTGCAGCCCTCCCTGGATGTTGACGGCATTTGCCCCGGGGAGACTGATGCAGCATGAGAGCAGGGGTTTCGTCTTGTTCACTTCATTTTCCTCTCTGTAGGCCTTACACAGCTCGCAGTGGCACGAGTGTGATGCGTGGACGAATTGGGACATTGCTTCGCGGAAAACGTCTTTGACTCGGTTATTCTGAATTTCTGTTGACAAGTTGCCTATTAGCATTCCTGTGCATAGGCAGCCAGCACTGAAATGATATAAAGCTGCTACGTGCAGATATGAACTTTAAAGGAGGCAGAGACTTCCAGGTGGAAATATAGTGCAAATGAGTCAGCGCCCTCTCGGAGATCAAAAGGAGAATGTGCCCCAATTATCCCATGTTCCTAGTCACTCCCTGTATTTACTGAGTCCTCAGTGTGTCTACACAGCATGCTAGGGGCTTTACAGAGGCTACCACAAAATCCTTTTAAGGCCTTATTATGCTCATTTTATAGATGAGAAAACTGAGGCACAGAGATGAAGTTAGTTGCCCCAGGTCACCTACCTGGTGGTGGAGGCACGTGTTAGCCTGTGCTATCTGACACCAGAGCCCAGCTCGCAACCTCTAAAGGGCACAGAGGCTTTGTCCCAGGTATGCATCGGCTGTAATTGAGGGTCTACAGCACACTAGCTCCTGCTCCCAGATGAAAGTGGTTGGGTCTCCACCCTTGACGTTCTCTAGGGAGGGGTGGAGGTGGGAGCTCAGACAAGCACACGTTACTATAATGCAGGATGAAGCAACAGTGTCTTCCAGGAGCAAGTGCTACGGAGGATGGATCAGGAAAGGCATCTTGCAGGAGATGCGTCTTGAAGGATGGGGAGGACATCAACAGATCACTGGGGAGGGATCCAGGTAGAGGCTGGAACCAGCGGGGAGGCAGGGGCAGGTACCCGCCAAGGGACAGGAGGCTGGGAGGTGAGATGGGGTCAGCACAGGGAGGGCCCCGCTCTCTGCCGGGAGGATGCAGCCAGTCTGGGAAGCATTGCCAGGGGCTCGTTTAAGTGAGCCAGGAGAACCTGCAGTCCAGGTGGCTGAAGCAGAGACGCGTGGGGCTGAAGCTCTACCCGCCAGCTTAGTGTCTCTGTTAAGTGAGTTCCAAACTTGTCCCTCCTTTCTGAGGTTTCTGTCTTCACTGTTGGTGTCTAACGGTCCTCAGCACCGGCTCCCACATCCCCTGCTCACCCCCCGCCCCCACCCCATCACCTCCTAACTTTGATCTGACAGTTCCACGCGGTTAATAGCGTGCTGGGAGCCCGCCTGCCCCGGCGCCGTGACCACCCTCCCCTTTACCCTAGCTGCTCCTCTGAGCCCCAGCAGCACTCAGTCATGGAGCCTCATGTTTTACATATCACGCGGATGGTCCTTCTGGCCTCTCAGCCTCCATAAACAGTATTGAAATCCCACTGTCTATAAACGGGGTAGAAACTCACTCATGAGAATCCACTTAATGGCTTTAAAATGAAGCACTGTGCAAAAGTTCAGCCTTCCCGGTGTTCGTGGGGAGAGGCTCAGGTCTACCATCCCCGTGGCAGGCCATCCTCCGCCTCTGCCCAAATGTGTCCAGGGGCCGTGCTCACCATCTCTGGCACCTTGCTTCCTTCCCAGTGTCACTGGCTGGGACGGGGCCAGGCCCACTGGGGAAGCTGAGGCCACGCCGCAGGAATTCAGCCCCTACTTCTCCTCTCAGCCCTGTGGCTTCTGCTCACTCATGCCTCCCGCTCCCCGCAGCTTAAGGAGATTGTACAACAATCCAAACATTCTTTGAAGGGGGTGACTTGCTTATGCATCCTTGGACCCACTCAGCATGGCGCTCTGCACACGGGAGTTATTCAGTTAGTGCTTACTGACTCGCTTCTTTCCAGCTCCCCAAACTTCACGGCCTTGACTCCATTCCCCTGCATGCCTCTGCTTGTCTGGCCCACAGAAGCGGTCCCAGGCGTGCTGGCTCCCACCACCTGGCTTTTCAGGTCTTGTTTCCCAGTGTAATCATTAGCTTAGCTCCGCTCTGAACCTCCTCCCACTTTTCATGTCCCTCTGAAGCTATCAAGCCTGCAACTTGATGCTCAAAATAGAGGCAGTGGGCTTTAAAATACTTCTTAAACTCCAAAGTGCTGTGCAAATATAGTGAATACAGGTGACATGATGAGCTTCCCATGAAGGGCCATGATGGTTAAGAGCAGAGGTAGGATGGGGGAATAAAGGGACAACTTCAAAACATGCAGACCAGGTAGATGAGCATGAATTGAACTTAGTAAACTTGGGAGCGTCGTTCTCTTCTGGCTTAACAAATATTGATGAGAAATATCTTGCATATTTTCAGTTGGAAAACAAAATGAATTTCTTTCAGTACTATAGTTATGATTTCATTCCATCTATTTTCAAAAACTATTCTAGAGACATACAATCAGTGAAAAGCCAGGATAGGAGAATTTATCTATCGGTTTCAGCTTTAAAACTCTGTGACCACTTTTCCTCTCTTTCTCTCCATTTGTAAAATGGGCAGGAGGCGGGGGGGTGCGGTTGGAACAGATAACTTGTAAAGTCCCTCCTGGTACTGAGAGTCTATGATTTACTGAGAAAACCAAGCCATTCTCTTGGATTCCTTTCAGGGCTGGGTTCACTTTCCACGTGAACTGTCTTCCCGGCACGCGTCAAGTTATTTGCCGTTCCTTGCTGAGGTGTTGTTTTCCCTGACTAGACTGTGAGCCCTCCCAGGTCAGGACTGCGTCTTGTCCAGTTTTGTGCCATCCTGACTCACGTCCTGACTCAGTGCCTGGCACGTAACAGATGCTCAATGAATATTGTCAAATGAAGAGGTCCAAGGTGTTGATGATATCTCTGTCCTCAGGTGATGGGAAGGCTGGGCTGATCATGAACCTGAACACTCCTATACTTAGTGAGGACTTTTACCAGGAGAAAAAGATTTCAAACCACCTGTCTGAAAGTGTTTTTGAGGGGTCCTTTCCCATGTCATCTGAGGCTGGTGAATAAGGTGAAGCTGAAAGGGTAGCGTATCTCCATTGGACGTGGTATTTTCTGTTTGTATTAGTTGTCTGATTTCTTCTAAATTTAGCTGGAGTGTGTCTGGCCATCTCTGATCTCTGACAGAATTTTAACATCATAGGCATCTTGGCAGGCAGGTGGAGAAGGACCTACCATGTCTTCCCAGCTATTTGTCTGGGAGTGCCTGGGGTGTTGTGGGTGGGTGGCTCATCATTCCATCTGAGCCAAGGTGATGTCAAGACATCATTTCTTAAGCGGAAAACTCAGTCATTCATCCCAATAGTTTGTCTTTGAGGAGTAGATACCATGACCTTTGGTAGCATAAAGTCCTTGTCGTGGAGTCCATTAATTTGAAGAGGTCCAAGAATATACAAAATGTTGAGACTGTACAAAGACTGCTGAGCTGGGGGACTGACTGAGTGATTTCCTTCCCATCAGAATGACTGCCGTGGTCTTAGGTTGGTCACAGATTTTGTTTGTTTGTTTGTTTGTTTGTTTTGGCAGCTTACACTATTGTTGGATTTACTTTCCCTTGTGAAAAATTAATTTCATAAATGGGTTTGTTCAAATAGGAGGCATTGTGAGAGTTTGCTACAGCTGGGTAATAGCACGGCAACTCATGCACTGGCGGCCCCGGGTCTCATCTCCCTCAGCCTGGAGAGGACCCTAGGCAGTACAGGGCCCAAATCCGGTGGCTGCTGGGGTCCTGGCCAAGGGCGTTCAATTCCTGCACAGATTCAGCGGTCAGAACCGACTCTGTAAACCCAAGTCAAGAGTCTGGAAAATGGCCGCACAAGTACTATGCCTTGCTTGGCTGAGCAGATAGAATGAGAAGAAAAAATAAATAAAGAGAAGATGAGGACTGAAGTAATTCAGAAAATAAAATTCAGGGGTAGAGAAATAGAAAGAGGGGAAATATTTTACTGGTCTAAAATTGAAGAAATGTAGACTTGAGGATATAGAGACTTGTGCCAATGGGTCCAGTCCTCTGGTTGTATCAACAGGCGAGCTGAGGCTCAGAGAAGGGTCAGGACTGCCCCAAATCCCACAGCTAGTTAGAGAGGTACCTGAAATTGGAACCCAGGTCTCCCGGCTCCAGGGCTGGTAACAGGACACCATAAAGTTAGCCGAAGCTTATTTTATTAAGATCATCTATGTTTATTTAATAAAGTCAGAGAGTCATCGAAGAAAAAGTAATGTAATTAGTTATGATTCACCAATTGGCCTTCAATTCCTTCTCCCCTTTTTTTCTCTGAAGAGTGTTTATTAAGGTTCAGCTGGCCTCCCATTCTCTCTGAAGCTTTGAGTCTTGCAAGAGGAAGAAACTCTAGTCTTCTGCTTTGTCTTGAGAGGAACCTGTAAAAACACCTACTTGAGGTCTCACCACAGCAGCTCCTCAGAGAATAAGATCTTATCCAAATCTGCTTTTCTTTTGAAGCCTTTTTTCTTCCCCCAGTCTTTAAACATAAGACAATTGAAACATTTCTTAGCTAGCATATGCCTGCCTCTTTATTTGACTGGGTGGCGGATAATATTTTTGAAGTATTGGCTGCTATATTCTTATTTCCCTCCATCTCCAGCAGACATATACACATCTGAGATTTCCTTCTGCCCCAGATTTCCTTCTGATCCAAACAGCTGGGGCCTAATCCCATCACTTGGCTGCTTTCCAGAAGGGTGTCGAGAAAAATGCAGAGAGCCACGCATCAATTCCTGCATGTCACGAGGGAATAGCAGGTGACAAAGCTGGAAGAGTAACCAGAGTCATCTTATGAGGCTTTAAATGCTAAATGAGAAAGTGTTTTCTTGATCCTATAGGACTGTGATGGCTAGAGGAGGTCTTTAAAGGGGAAACACCATGATAAGATTTAGTGCTTAGAAAAGACTGTGGTCACACTGTGGATAGGGTAGCAGACAGAGTTAGCAGTAGGGAGGCCGATTACCAATCTGTTGTAGAGGTAGTTGCAGAGGGAGAGGTGCTGGTGGCTTGACCTTGGACAGTTCCAATAAGGATAAAAGGAAGATGGATTCAATAGGAAAAAGGAAAATAGGAGGGAGCACTGGAAGGACCTGTTCTGAGCTTGGAGAGTGGAGTCGTCCGTGAGGTCGGGGAGAGGGAACGAGGGAAGGAAGCTGAGGAAAATGAGACTTGTGGCCTGGGGGCTACAGCATATCCAGGGGATTATGGGGCGGGGGAGAGGGATGCGGCCGGATGTGGTGCAGGGGTGGGGAGGCAGAAGGAATGACAAGCTCAGCTCTGAAGCATTCAGGGAGTTTGTGGGACGTGTAGGTGGACAAGCCCTATGGGAGCTGGAAACACGTCTGGGGTCAGGAGGGCCCCCAGCCCAACACGCGGACTTGCGAGCTGGACGGTGATGGAAGCCGAGGGCATGAGGCTCCGGTGAGTGTATGCCTAAGTGAACGTCCAGTGCCCTAACGACAGGCTCTGTGTCCTCCGTGCTGTCACTGTACTAGTCCTTCTAAAGCACCACTCGGACCCAACTACCCTGCCTCTCCTTGCACATACCCCGGCATTGCCTACGAACTTGGCTGCCTGTTCTTAACTGTTTTAATTCTGGTGCCCGTGCTCTTCTGTCTTCTGGGAGTGCTTCTTCCATCTCTTCCTGCTGAAATGTTATCTGTTCTTCCAAGAAG
The DNA here is from genome assembly GCF_030028045.1 of Hippopotamus amphibius kiboko. Lineage (NCBI taxonomy): Eukaryota > Metazoa > Chordata > Mammalia > Artiodactyla > Hippopotamidae > Hippopotamus > Hippopotamus amphibius. The sequence continues at coordinate 168,080,626 of NC_080191.1, read as the reverse complement.
CAGATGCAATCTTTCCTGGTCATCCTCATAAGTGATCGGTTGGATTCTTAGACCCCTTAGTTTACATTGTGATAGTACTTTTGCTCTGTGACACCCCTTCACCTACCACCATCATCACATACCTTGTGAGTCTCTTCAGCCCCCCAAATTTTCATGCTCTGTTCCTCAAGGAAGGGACACCTGTGGAGAATACAGAGAGCAAGTAGGTCAGGTCTAGCATTTGAGTTTCAAAAGTTGAGGATGTGGAGTTACAAGAAGCTGGACTTTTGAGTTTGCATTTTATATATGTAATAGATTTGGAAGACTAAATTAAAAACCAGACTTCCTTACCTCTAGATTAGATGATGAGTCTTCAGATTGAGGGAGGGCAGAGTTGGAGGAAACTTGATGGGGGGGATGTTTATGGTGAAACCACACAACTCAGATTGGGACTTGAACTCACCCACGGACGGGGACTCAGAACCAGCCAGAACCCAGACTGGGACTTGAAACCACTGTCTTTTTTTTTTTTTTTTAAGATTATTTATTTATTTATTTATTTATTTAATTTTTGGCTGCATTGGGTCTTCGTTGCTTCACGCAGGCTCTCTCTAGCTGTGGTGAGCAGGGGCTACTCTTCATTGCAGTGCGAGGGTTTCTCATTGCGGTGGCTTCTCTTGTTGTGAGCATGGGCTCTAGGCATGAGGGCTTCAGTAGCTGTGGTGCATGGGCTCAGTAGTTGTGTCTCTCGGGCTCTAGAGTACAGGCTCAGTAGGTGTGGCTCATGGGCTTATTTGTTCCACGACATGTGGGATCTTCACGGACCAGGGATGGAACCCGTGTCCCCTGCATTGGCAGGTGGATTCTTAACCACTGTGGCACCAGGGAAGCCCCCCAATTGTCTTTTAATTGAGATAACACACCTGGTTTCAGGACTTAATGAAGCTCAGGTTCTTGATGTCTCATCACAGAAAGAATTCAGTGAGAGACACAGTGATAGGTAAGAAGTGGATTTGTTTAGAGAGATACACATTCCATAGACAGAATGCAGTCCCTCTCAAAAGGCAAAAAGGGCTCTGGGAGAAACACACTCCACAGACAGAGTGTGAGCCATCTCAGAAGGTGAGAGGCCCTGAAATCTGGGGTGGTTAGTTTTTATGGGCTGGGTAATTTCATAGGATACTGAGTGGGGGGATTATTCTAACTATTTTGGAGAAGGAGTGGAGATTTCCAGGAATTGGGCCACCACCCACTTTTTGGCCTTTTATGGTCGGCCTTGGAACCGTCATGGCACTGGTGGGTGTGTCATTTAGCATACGCTGATGCGTTACAATGAGCGTAGGATGAGGCTCAAGGTCTCCTAGAAGTCGAATCTTCCGCCATCTTGGCCCTAGTTGGTCCTAAACAGTTTCTGTCATGTCCTCAAGGGCTACGTCATTCTTTTAAAGCTTGTGTCCTGCCCCCTCCCCTCCTGTTTCAAAGGGATTTGGGATGAGAGAACCAGGCGTGCAGAGACCACTGAGGCAGGAGAGGAATCAGCCTCCAGGGGTCAGGCGGGCTCTGCTCTGGTGGGCACGGTGCTGGCAGCCAGGGTGGTGCTGCAGACCACCCAGTCTCCACTCCAGCCAGTCTCCATCCCACCACATTGTGGGTGTTGAGGAACCCCATCAGCTGTCCTTCCTGTTGGACCACTGCCGTGGACCATCCATCAGGAACCATTCCTGTCAATGCCCAGAGACTTTGTATAGTCCCCATCTAGCTTGCCTGTGTGGACAACTCCCTTTCCAACTGCCCCAGGATAAAGCGTGGCATCCCAGACATCCAGAGGACTGCCGGTGAACTTCCCTTCACCATATGGACATTTCCATGACATTACATGAAAATAGCTCAACATTTCCCTCTGGCAGAAAGAAGCATACTCCTGTTACATATACGTTTCTATTGGTGTCAGGGGATGAGCTCTCTTGTGCTGTAGATATTTCTTACTGCTGGCTGTCTTCTTTTTGCCTCTCCAGATACACTCTTTGCTCTTCTCCACTCTGCTTTCTTCCCCAGAGGCTGGTCAGTGTGGGCTGTAGGCCTTTGGACTTCCTGTTGGGTTCAGCCAATGGGGAGCCTGGCAGGAGAGTAGAAGGATGGGAAGAATGAGGCCAGGGCATTTATTCCCTGAGCTGTGCTCTCAAGGGAGCTCTTCCTGAAGTTCCTGCAGCCTCTCCTTCTTCTTGCTCCTTCCAGATAGGGGTGGTAGCAATTTCCCTGTTACCAGCCACCTCAGGATATCACACTTATCTCTTGTTTCCCTACACCCTGCCTATTTCTTCATAACTAGTGCCTTTGTTAAGTCTCCTTGAATTATCCTAAATTGGTTGTGACGTCTGTGCTCTGCTGGAACACTCCTGCTGATTATATTTTCCAAAGATGGTTAAAACAACATCTCCCATCCCACATGCTCTTCTTATAACGTGACTTTGACAAATCTCCTCGAGAGGAAATGACACTGTGACTTCTGAACTAGTCGTAAAAGATGATACAGTTTCTGCCTGATTCTCTTGGGACGCTTACCTTTGGAGCCCTGAGCTGCCATGTAAAATTCATCCCACGGTTGCCACGCTGTGAGGAAGCCCAAGCCGGCCCACTCAGAGAGAACACGGGCACGCCCTGAGACTATACGAACAGAGATGCCTGGCCAGCCTCCAACGGCTTTAGCAGCCCCCCTCGGGCTGCAGTTACAGGAGAGCCCTGTGCTAACATTGCCCAGAGGAGCCCTTGCTGAATTCCCATCCCACAGGTACTATGGAAGAAATGAAAATGATTGTTGTTTTAAGCTGCTAAGACGGGAATGTATTGTTAATGCAGCGATAGATTACTGGGGCCGACCCTGACGGGCCCGCTACATACACTGCTCTCCCTTCTGAGCTGGGCGTTTCCTATGGAGGAGAGATCATGCTTTATTCTTTTCCCTAGAGCTGCTATCACACAACAGTCCATTCATGAATATTTGTGAACGGGTCCAAAAGATGTGGCTGGTTTGAGTTTTGGTCCTCGAGGAAGACTTTTGCCTCCTGCTCACCTGGGAAGTGAGCAATGGAGGCCGCTGCATTGTTGACCTCATACAGGCAGCCTGTGGGTTCTGTTTCTTTTACCAGCAAATAGGCCCCTTTGAACCCCAGTGACCAGGAGCAGATGTCCCTCAGAATTAAGATGCTCTTTAAAAATAACATTTGCCTTAAGAAGTAGAACAATAATTATGCCAAAATAAGATCACGGACTTTCCCAGAGACTTATGTAAAGCCCCACACGAAGCGTGGTCTCCCTCTTTTCTCTCCTTTGTGTGTGTGTGTGTGTGTGTGTGTGTGTGTGTGTATTTTGTCAGTTCAAGGTCAGAAAGCGAACGGTCCTAAACTGGGAAATGGAGTTAAATGTGGGGAAAGAGGCCACTGCTTGGATAACATTCCTGAGAAGATGGGTTTGAAAAGTGGGAGTGCCAGAAATTTCCTGGAAAGTTTATTTTTGCTGAGTTTTAAGCCTGACTTCAGACCATTAGAGCTCTTGGATGATGCCAGTTTGTTGAAACATGTAAAGAGCCAACTGTCCCTAGAAATGAGGTTCTCTTTTGCCAGCTGAGAGTTTTGCGGTCTGGCTCGCCTCTAGGCTTGAGTTAAGCCAGACCTTAACTTTTAAAGCAAGTCGTCAGGAAAGGTCAGAGGGACGCTGTGCTGCCGGGAGGGCTGATAGGCGTTCGTCTAGACCAGTGCTTCTCCCAGGGAGCTGGTGAAAACACAGATTCGGACTCAGGTGGTCTAGAGGAGGGCTGGGACTCTGCTGGGCCACCGACTCGGCTTTGAGGAGCAGGCTTACAGAGGGCGTGGCTTACTACAGGCGGGGGTGGGGGGAGCATCTGACCCACCTCCGTCTGGCAGTCCTTCCACTGGGGTTCAAAGCGTCTTCCTTATTTCAAGAATCTTCTAGTAAATGAAAATGCCCTTGGGCTGGGATGGGGTGCTGAAAGGGTCTCCACCTGAATTTGGGCAGCAAATATGTCATTGCTACTTAAAATAATCACAACAACTCAATTTATTGACACTTACCTCTTGCTGGGCTCTGTGCTAAGGGCTTTACATGTTGTATTGACTCACCTAATCCTTATGATGCCCTGATGAGGCCCTTCTTACACATGAGGAAACTGAGGCACAGAAAAGCGCCAGTGTCAAGCAGCTGGTGTAGAGCAGCACTGAGAAGGGCTGTCAGACCTCGGAGCCCCGAGTCCTGAGTGGGAGGCCACGGGGGGCTCCTGCATGTAGCAGAAGGGGCAGGTCCTGGAGGAGGAGGAGGAGGAAGCGTGTGCTGGGTCAGCCGTGCCAGCCTCTTAGTGTTTGCAAGGACAGCGAGGCTACGCATCTGGCTGAAAGGAGTATTGTTGTGTCCACATTAAGCCATTTATCCGTGTCTTTATTTGGCATTTGCTGAACTTGTTATGACGCGCCTGACCTCGCGGGTAACACGCTGAATAAGCCACGTCCCTGCCTTCAAGGAGTGCAGGGTGTCCTCGAGGAGGGTGGCCTGCAGCAGTGCCAGGATGACAGGAGCACAAACACGCAACCACAGGCTGCTCATCTCACTGCCGTTTTCATGACCCCAGAGGCAGTCTCTGCCCCCAAACACTTAACCCCGCAAGGATTTCGTTGGTTCTTCAGTGGCGTCTCAGCTGACACCCTGTGCATATTCTCGCCTCTCTCTCTTTGCTTATGCTGTGTCCTTCTTCTAAAGTAACTTTCGTCCCCTTCACCCTTGTCTAAACCCTACCCAAGGGACAGGCACTTCCTCCATGAGAACTGGACAGATCCCCCAGCAACACATGTCACATGGGCCTACACTCATCTAGGGTGACCAGTTGTCCCAGTTTGCCAGGCCTGAAGCATTTCCTGGTGGATTGCATTTCTATTGCTGCGTAACAAGTCACCACAAACTTCGCAGCTTAGAACAACACCCATATTAGCTTACAGCTGAGCGGGGAGAAGTCTAGCCGTGGCATGGCTGGGTCCTCTGCTCAGAGTCTCAAAGGCTGACGTTCAGGTGTCCGCCAGGCTGAGTTCTCATCTGGAGGCTCTGGGTAAAAATCCATTTTCAAAGCTCATTCAGACTGTTGGCAGAATTCAGTTTCTTGCCCTGCAGGGCTGGGATCCCCATTTCCTTGCCAGTTGTCAGCTGGAGGCCACTCAGCTCCTGGAGGCCACCCATACTCCTTGTCACGTGACCCCTTCTGTCTTCAAAGCCTCATTGGATCCCCTTGTATTTCAAATCTTTCTGACTTCATCTCTGACCTCCAGACCTGGATTTAAACGGCTCCTACGATAAGGTCAGGCCCACCCAGCTAATCTTCCTACCTTAAAGTCAATTTATTTACACCTGCAAACCCACCTCACAGCAATACCTAAATTTAATGTATGATTGAATAATTGGTGAGGCTGTGTGTACAGCAGGGGCTTGGAATTTGGGGAGTCCTCCTCGAATTCTGCCTATTACATCTGGGATGAAAGACTGGGATTGCTGGTCCCCCTGTTAGCAAATTTAGCCAGGGCCAGGCATTGGTTATTCACCTCTCTTCCTCATTGTGACCCTACCCCACAGCTCTGCGCGCGGCAGGTTCTTGGTAAGATGCACTGCATCTGGGTGACAAGGCAGCTGACCTCAGTGGCACGTAGCATCAGGACAAGCAGGGCCTAGCGGCTGAGACTGTGAGCACCAAGTCAAGCAAACCCGGATTCAAACGCTACCTTACCAGCTCTATGATCTTTGACGAGACACCCAAACTCTCGGAGCTACATATATTTTTTTCTTCTATAAAAGAGGTGTTGTTACTATACTGTCTTAGTAATGTTGCTATGAGAATTAAATGAAATCATGGACGTCAAACACTGGACTCAAGGCCTGGGTATAGTAAGGGCCCAGTGAAACCAATTATTAGTATTGCCACACCAGAGCCAGTTAAATGCTAGCAACCAGATACTGCCTGCGGTGTCTCTGGGCAGGATTCAGAGGGAAGGGCTGACCACAGTCTTCCAGTGCTTGAAAAAATGCAAGGTTTTCCCGCCGTGATGTCCTGGCCAGCCTAGGTAACTGAGCTCTACTCCTAAAATTCCGTTGGTAATTTAGTGCAAGAAACACATCTTCCTTCAATTTAAAAGTTTTGGGTGGTACAGCAGCACAGATGTTAAATATTTGGTGTGTATGGCTTCAGAGAGTAGGGGGTGGGTTGGTGATTCTGAATCCTTTGAACATCTTAGCGGCCTCTCTGGATGAAAGGTGCATGCTGAACTTGGCCGTATGTGAAATTAAAAGAAAATAATTTTCTGCTCAAACAGCTGTGGGGTCTCTGCAGACCAGAGGGATGTCTCAAAGCTGTCAGGGGATCCTAGGGCACGGGGCCCTTTGGAAAGCATCTGGAAGTGGCACATCTAACTCCAACACGGCAAATCAAGGATAACGTTGTTTCTGGAGGAATTCCTCAGTCTTAGGGCATTTCCTTGCAAGAAAAGAAGGCCTCCTAGTGCAAACTTGTGCCGCGAAGAGGGTGCTACACAGGATTTATTGTTTTAAGGAAAATAATTTCCGCTTTGAATGATTCGTTGCAAACCAACACACAGACACACACAAAAGACATCCAAACATTCCCTTCCCCTCTTCCTCCTCCTAAAGCGCTCGGCTTGGGCTTTAAAGTAGTGCCTTTGTCCTGGAGCCAGCAAACCCCGTGGTCACACAATCAGCAAACCAATAGCAATGACAGACGTTACAATTTTCCCCTTGGCTGCCGTAAACAAACACTGAGCGATGGGGCAGAGAAGGCCTGGGCCATCCACAGCATGGAAGGAAAGGGAGACAAACACAGTTGGGTCCCAAGATTTAGAAGAGGCCTCAGGCAGCCCCAGAGCTAAAAAAAAAAAAAAAAGCCTTCTCCCTCCCTTCTCCGCACATGTTCCAGTGACGGATCCCTTAATACCTAAGCTTAGCGGGGCTTAGCGAACTGTAACAGGCCCCAACAGGGGCTGCTGTGACCTCCGCAATAAATCACTTTTGAGATAGAGATGTGCCTCCCTCCCTGGCCCTCCTACACCACCCGTAGATTAGATGTAAGGAGTTGTCGTTGAGGGGAAATGTTGTTTAAAAACTGCCTTTTCCACTCTGTTTAATTATGTGTGTTGGATTTCCCCTCCTGAGCTTTTTTTTTTTTTGAAATCTTCCTAAATCTGTGAGCTGTCCTGCCCTCTTTTCCCATGTCCTTTAAAGGGAAGTTCCATCCCCGGTGACTTGGATGTAACGTGCAGTAGCCTCTTCCAGGGGTCGTCCCAGGGCTAGTTATCAGCACCGGCCTGGAGGCTCCAGGCCTGTGGGATCGGACTTTGGGGGTTGGCCCAGAAGGTGTGTTTACATGCCCCGCCCCTCACCCCACCCTTGGTGAATCTGATACGGCTTCTCCCTGGATGTGCATCTGGGAGCCACAGGGGGTGGAAATCTGCGCCCACGCCAGCATCCTCAAGGTAGAGGTGTGAAAACTGAATTCCAGAAAGAGGTCATGCTCTGTCCAAGGTCACCTGATAAGCCATCAGCAGGGTCTCCTGACTGAGTCCAAGACAAAGACTGGGACCTTGCCTGCAGCTGTGTGTGTGGGATTCTGACTCCAGGGCTGAGGGATGGCCCCAGAGTGAGGGGAGTGGCCGCACACGGGTTTTACAGGGAAGCTGCCTCTTCCGGGCAACCACATTCACGTCACCGAAACCTCACTTGGAAGAAACCCAGTTGCTGGCCCAACGTGCTCCATCGGGCTCCGTGTCCTCTGGGTCATTTCTCCTGTCTGGTGTGTTTGTCCAAGACTGGTTGTTGCAACTAAACTTGAGATTCACACGAGCAACGATATCATTCCTGACGAACTCTTTCCTTTCCCTTCCTCTTTCCTTCCCTCCCTCCCTCCCTCCTGCCTTCTTCTCTCTCTTTTTCAACAAAGAGAAAGCAGCATTTCTTTTAGCCACTAACCCTTAGAATATTTGTCTTCACTGGAATTTCGTAAGCATCTATAAACAAAGCCGAGGAGATGTGAGCTGAGGGCATGCACCACTGCCTTGCCCGGGATCCGCCTCCCTCCCTGTCCCTCTAGTCAGGGTGCTTGTTGGGAGCATCGGTTGAGGGCAGCTCTGTGCCCTGGATTTGTGCCTTCTTTTGTTACTAAAAAAGAAAAAAAAGTTTAACCTGTCATCATTCTTCCGTTTGTCACGGTAGTCTGTGGGGGCAGGGGGTGCAGTTTTCACCTCTAACATCCACAGGACATAGTTTATTTATAATTCAGATGGCCTTCCCTGGTGGCGCAGTGGTTAAGAATCCGCCTGCCAATGCAGGGGACATGGGTTCCATCCCTGGTCCCGGAGGATCCCACATGCTGCGGAGCAACTAAGCCCATGCTCCACAAGTACTGAGCCTGCGCTCTGGAGCCCTTGAGCCACAACTATTGAGCCCACGTGCCACAACTACGGAAGCCCATGTGCCTAGAGCCTGTACTCCTCAAAAGGAGAAGCCACTGAAGTGAGAAACCTGTGCACCACAACAAAGAGTAGCCCCCGCTTGCCACAACTAGAGAAAGCCCGTGCACAGCAACAACCAATAAATAAATAAATAAATACATGTATTAAAGAAATACATATATATAAAATTTAGAAAACCGATGACCTTATTTCGGTATCGTTACTTCTTTCTCACCTTCTTTTTTCTCTTCTTTTTCTTTTCTCTCCTTGCTTCCTGTCAGCCGGTTTCTCCCCTTCGTCCTCCACTGTTGCCACTTTTCTCTCCCTCCCCCTCCTCCCCCTCCTCTCCCTCCCTAGAGCTGGCAGCAGAAGGCAGAGGAGGGGGAGGAGGAAACAGAGAAGCAGAAGCTGGTGCGTGAATGAACACAAGAGCACATTTGTGATGGTCACAGCCCTGGCAGAGGCACCTGAGCAGAGGTCTGGGTGGGCATGCTGCACAATTGGAACTTCTGAAGGAATAGACTCTGCCAGGGCACTTCCTCCCGCCACATTCCGTTTGATGTGGGAAGCAAAGTAAAGGTTACCGATCATTTTGAGAAGAAAGTGAATTCGATGGTCTCCATACTGAGCCAAAGTGCTCTTCTCCCTCTTGCACCGCGCAGTCTCAGAGACGGCTTTTTATTCCTACACTGGATGGACCTCGGCTGCAGCTTTAGGGGTCTGAACATACCAGTAACAGCCAACATGATACCCATCTAACGTCTACCCCAAACCAATTCCTTCTCCACTAACGTTTCTCGTAAGGCACCACAGTTTTGTAACCTGGGAGTCCTCCCACCTTCAGCGGCTGCGGGGCCATGCTGCAGACGGAGGAGGAAGGAAATCTTGGGAAGATATCCTGTCTTTATTGAAATTTTTCGTATGTTGTACATCGTGAATGTTTTGCATTAATTTTTATTGTAAAAGGTATGCCATTAGAATGGTATTTATCTTGATTCCTGAGTTTTTCTGACTCCAATTTTGCACGCGGGTCTCAACCTCACCTAAACACCTCCCAACTCTCCAATGCAATTCAGTTGGTGACCAAGTCCTAAATCCTGCTAATTCCACCTCACAACTTTCTCTGAAGGTCTCTCGGCCTCTGTCCCTCTCTCAAGTGCGCGGCCACGGCTCCACACGAGGCCACCACTCTGTCTCGCCAGGATGCAGCAACAGTCTCCTAACGCGTCTTCCTGCTTTATCAACCCTCGCTCCCTAACAATCCTCTTTCCCCAGTGACTCCAGGTGACTTTCTAAAACACAAAGCCTCCACTCGACATTTTCCAGGGTCTCCCTCCTGCCAGCCGACGGGAACCCATCCTTAGCCTGACATTGCAAGTCCTCCGATGCTAGGCCCCAACCTTCCCTCTTTCCTTTTACTAATTGATGAAACCATTGCTTCCCTTTTGCTTGGTTAGGGAGGGTAGAACCTAGGTACAGAGAAAGTGTAACAAGAGATCTCTTGAGAGAATAGGTATTTGTGAAGCAGCAGGTCAGTGATCAAGCAAGTTTGGAACTGGTTTCCTATTTCCCTTTCTTGGTGATTCAAAATGATTATTAGCATAGTAAAACCTCTAAGTAGGTAAAGAAACTCTTACAGTAATGCAACATTCTCCTAACATGTACCCAATGAATCTCTTCTTAAAATTCAGATGCACCTTTTAAGGGGTATGTGTTGCAAAACAGTTTGAGAAACATGAGTCTAATAGTGAAAGCCTTTTGGACAATCAGGCTAAAAACCAAGGTTCTAGGGTTGCCACTGGTGTTCGTTCACGCATCCCATTGTTCATGTTACACGCAATGCACTCTGAGGACACCAAATGAATACAACATCAAGTTTTTGTCCCCAAGAGTTCACTGGGAAAATTTACAAACCAGTATGGTAGGAGAACTCTTACTGGTAGGGACAAAATAAAGAAATTCTGCTGGGGGAACTTTGAAGAAGAGATATATTTGAACTGGGTTTTTTTCTTTCTTTTTTTCTTAACTTGTGGGCATATTTTATTTTTATTTATTTTTTTAATGATTCCTTTTTAAAAAATTAATTAATTACTTAATTTATTTATTGACTGTGTTGGGTCATCATTGCTGCACATGGGCTTTCTCTAGTTGCAGTGAGCGGGGGCTACTCTTCATTGTGGTGCACGGGCTCCTCATTTCGGTGGCTTCTCTTGCTGTGGAGCACAGGCACTAGGTGTTTGGGCTTCAGTAGTTGTGGCATGTGGGCTCAGTAGTTGTGGCTCATGGCCTCTAGAGTGCAGGCTCAGTAATTGTGGTGCAAGGGCTTCGTTGCTCCGTGGCATGTGGGATCTTCCAGGAGCAGGGATGGAACCCGTGTCCCCTGTATTGGCAGGCAGAGTCTTCACCACTGCGCCACCAGGGAAGTCCTCATTTTCGTTTTCATGGCTGGCATGTTAGGCACTGTGGTTGTCACCCACCCCGCCCCCCCCCCCCATCCACTCTGCCTCTTCCCCCTTGAGGAGTGGCCTTTGCATTTGGGTGGGGTTGGCCTCTTCCCTAGTTCTAGGGGTGAGCTCTGGCTGGTGTTAGCCTCAGCAGTGAGCTCAGGATAACTCCTGGGGCGGGGAGGGGAGGGGAGGGGCAGGATGTTCCCGGGGGGCCGCAGAAAGAGCAGACCCCTCTGCCCCTCTGTCTGAGCTGCTCCGTGTGCAGGTGTCAGACCCAGGAAGGCTATTGAAGTTTGTCGGCTCTGAGAGACGCCAGCAGAGGGTGAAGGTGACGCACGGAGGAGGGTGAGCCGAGAGAATGACAGAAACACAGAACCTGAAACCCTCCTGCCGTGTGGACTTTTCCACGAAATAAGCCAGTGAACTGCTGCAGAGTTTAGGGCTGTCTGTTGGGATCCTCACTGAAATAGCTGCACAGTATTCCCTGGAGCAACTACTACTGAACCAGGCTTCCACTGTTGGGCTTTAAGATGATTTCTGTGGTGTTTTCATTTGTTGTTTGTATGTTATTACAAATAAGGCTGCAAAAACATCTCTGCAGTGTTTCATATATCTAAAATATGTTGTAGAAAAAAAACAACTGAAGTGGAATTGGTGAGCTGAAGGGTATGCCTATTTTTACTTTGCTAGAAATTGCCAAATTATATTTTCAAAAGCATAACCACCACCATGTGTAGAGTTTGGGAGTGCATGGGGCCGGGGGGATGCTGGGGGGGAGCGGTGTGAGAGATGAAACACATTAGACGACCTCTGCCAGTCAATGCAGACACTGGCCATCAGCCTGCAGTGTTGAAGCGGGGTCCTAGGAGGGTCCCGGGGGAGAGGACTGGGCGGGCGCGCAGGGCACACAGGAGGGTCGGGTCAGTAGCCGTTTCCCAGCTCTCATGGAGGTACCTGAGTACATGGATTTCTGCCTTCTCCTGCACCGATGCAGGAAGATGGTTGAAAATGCCCTAGCTATGTTGTGATGTTGTGGTGTTTGATGAGATAAGCTTTTCTTCATTGTTCCTTTTCCAAATTCTCTTGGCTGTTTTCTTACATTGTCCTTCCTAGAGTTTGTGCAAAAGGCTCTCATATCTAGATGGCCGATTTTCATCCTCTGCTGGAGAAGGGATGTCCCACCCTTTCCTGAGGCAGATCTCTGACCAGGCCTACGGGCCATTCATTTTCAAATTTAACTAGTTAAAACCAAAAATAAAATGACAGAAAGTGGAATAAGAGTCTCAGAGAACGCAGTCCTAGGGGAAAATGGTGATTGCAACAGAGACCTTTCAGCCTGCTGCGTCCCCTTTTATAAATGAGGACCCTTGGATCTGGGAGGTGAACTGAGGTAGGGAAGGCCACGCTGAGAGTGGGTGCCAGATGGGGAAACGGCTGTGACCTTCCACCTGGAGCTGCACACCCCACGCCTGCCTGCCCCAGGCTGGATGGCCTCTGCATCCCGGAAGTTTTGTGGATGGGCACAGCCCTCTACAGTTTCCAGGGCACAGCTGTGCTCACACTGCCTGCTCCCTGCCTGCTCACGCACCTGGCTAACAGAGATGAGGTCTGAGTCCGGGCCCTCCTGCAGACATTATTTTCTAGAAGAAGAACCCCCTCACCCTGCTGTATTTTCTTCATGCCTTTCTCATTGTCTGGGATATTATTCATTTCTATTCACCGTCTGTCCTGCCCACCCTCCCCCAGAACAGGAGCCGAACGAGGACAGGGACTTGGATGTGGTTGTGACCGTAGCCACATGCCTAGATGATGCCTGGTACGCCGTGCTGCTAGGTGAATGTTTGCTGAGTAACTGGATGCTGTGGGTGACTCTCTTAGTTCGGTCCGGCTGCTGTAACAGAATACCGCCGACTGGGAAGATGACACAACTATTTCTCACAGTTCTGGAGGCTGCAAGTGTGAGGTCAGGGCACCAGCAGATCTGGTGTCTGGTGAGGGCTGGTTTCCACATCCACAGATGGCCATCTTCTTACTGTGTCTTCACATGGAGGAAGGGGTGAGGGAACTCTCCCAGGTCCCTTTTATCAGGGCACTAATCCCATTCATGAGGGCTCCACCCTCATGACCTAATCACCTCTCAAAGGCCCCACCTCCTCATACCATCGCCCTGGGTGTTAGGGATTCAACATGTGAATTTCGGGGGGACATAAACCTTCAGAACATAGCAGTGACTAGGAAGCTCTCCTAGGTTTGTAGTCTGTTTCTCCAGGGAGACAAAGACGTAGACACTAGTCAGTGTGTGGCCCTGTTGGAGGTGTGAGTCAGGCTGGGTGTGTGGTGGCAGACAGATTGAGGACACAGTCTCAGGAGTCTTGGTACAAGGACACAAAGACCTCAACCAAATAGCCTTAGGGAATTTAACAATTCCTTTTATCATTCACTGAATTTCTTTTCAAAACCTTCAAATGCTGAGGAGGAACACAAAAAGGGAGATTGTTTATGATCTTTGGTCTTTTTTTTTTTTTTTTAACCTTGAAGCTCAGTGAACAAAAACAATGGAGCTCACCCCAGAAGAATGCTGAAAGTCTTGGTGTTTCACCCAAGTTCATTGGGCTGCTTTAGAAGGAGGAAATATATCATGGAGTGGTATTGACAGTGTGGGTTACTGAGAGTTCGGCCAAGTTCAGAGGATATTTGACATGCATGGCTTGCCACCCTCTTCTCAGGACGAGGAAGAACCACAAACATTTCATCACATCACTGAGCCTTGGTCTCCTCATCTGTAAAATGGGGTGACAAAGACCCACCTTGCAGTGTTTAAGGATGCAACTAGCTAGTGTGTGTGAAGTGCCCTGTAGACTGTCAGATGCTGTACAATGTGTTATTGTTTTCGTTATGAAAGGATTGGAATTCTGCACGGTAAAGGTGGCATGTACAGATGGCAGGAAAATTTACTGAGACATCCATTTGGACTTTGTTCTTACTGTATTTTCCCCCTCTCATTCTAGGTAGAAAATCAGGCCTTTGGGTTTCCTTGCTGCAGGACTCTCTGGACTGTAAGACTGAAAGTTCTTCAAGATTATCCTCTCTCCCTTTCTAGCCTGGCTTTAAAGAGGATGGTGCTAACAGGAGAAGGAAGCAGTGGGGTAGGCTGGGGAGAGATGTGGAGGGAAGGGGAGAGTGGGCTGGAGAGGTTCTCCCAGACCTAAAAGAGAAGCGGTTTGGGGTTCCAGGCCCTTATTCTCTTCTCTCCCAGGGCCCCAGAGTGGAGGCAGAGCCTCGGTGAGCCCAGCGTCTCCTATCTTTTGCAGAGGCCACAGCCCAGCAGCAGGTGAGCTGACAGCCTGTAGGGACCCTGCACTGTGAAGACATCAATGACCAGAGACCCTTACAGCTGCTCCACTTCCAAACTTTGGGCCCTTCCTTGGCCCCCCAGGTGGATGGTCCTGAAGCCGCTTCTGGGATGCGCTGCATTCACTCGTGATTGAGTGGGTGAATTTCTCCACCAGCCTAATGAACTAGATGCTGTTAATCAGAATTCATTTGTTTTTAGAAAAATCATGTGGCATTTCTTTCATGGCCATGTTTGTGGAATAAAACCCATTACCTGCTTCATATAAAACACAATATCTAATAAATGCCCTTGGACAAAAATGTTACATAAATAGCAAGAACTGAAAGAGACATATCCTGAAAGAACCGGTAGAAATCAGGAAATCACTGTCCTATTTTTGCCTCTGGCACTAACAAGCTCTGTAACCTTAGTAAGTCACTTTTTCCATCTGTGTCTCTACTTATTGGTTAAATGAAGGAAACTGGACTAAATTCCTGGTCCGTGTTACTTCAAATTTAGAATGGATTTGAGAAACATGAAATAGTCATGAAATCGTCTTCTTAACTAAAGATATAGTTTAGAAAACTGCTCTGGTACTGTATTGTTAATTTTCACTTCAAAAATAATTGACTTTTCGGAAAAGGAGAGTTTCTGCAATTGCAGAAGACACGCATAAATGTGACGTTATGTCTGTTACCTGCTTAAGCAACACTTGTTCACACACTTATGGTGTCTCTGTCAGGACTTTGGTCTTCATGGTAATGTGTACTTGGGATTTTCATTTTGAAAAGAAAAGCGTCTTTGAAAAAAGCCAATCCTTCCATAACGGACTCATCTTTCACCGGGGCTGGAACCGTGTAAACAGGACCCCGTGAGGCTCCGTGTTTCTGTTTTCTCAATGATTTCCAGATCAAATGTGCTGCGTTTACAAGATGGAGACACTTTTTCTAACCGCCAGCACTGCAGATTCAAACGGGGCTGGGTACAGGGCACTGGGGGTTGGGGAGGGAGGCCCCAGCTGGGCCCTCTCTGCTTCCAGTTATCCTGTGTCTCTGCCCACGCGTCCGGGGATGCCCCAGCAGGCTGCACCCGGCTCAGCGGCTGCCTGTGGACACTGGCTTGCATACTTGAATTGAATCGGGATGCCATGTTATTATTACCATTACTGCGACGATGAGTATTGCTATTATTATTTTAAACGTTAAGACTCGGTCCAGAAGTAGGATCCTGACTACAGAGGTTTTTTTTTTTTTTTCCCCATGCTTGACCATTGCCTTACTTTTCCCTGTGCCTCCCTCAGTTCTTGCCTCATCAGGACCTGGTGAATCTCATTTTGAAGTTTCTCTTAATTCCCTTGAATCACGAACAGTGTTAACCAGGTACCCAGAAGCCCCTGGGGGATCGTGAGGTTTGCCAGTCATCTGCTGAAGTACCCGTGGTATTCTGTAAAGCTCCAAGCACAAAGCCCTTGAATGCTTTTACCTCGAAAAAATACCATACCCCTTTAAAACAACCATTTCACTTAAAACCCTTGCGTTAGATGTCTAACACTTATAAGACGTGGTACGTGGACCATGCAGGCGGCACCCCAGCTAGTTGTCACAGTGTGCTGGTCGGGGCTCTGTCAGTGGGCAGTGGGGTGCACTGGTTCCTCTGTCCCTGTCTGCTGGTTTTTAACCCAGGCCACAGCGTGGAGAGGAAAGAGTGGACTTGCCTTCAGGAGCCTGAGTCACAGCCCGGAGATGATTCACCAGCAGCTTTATTTGAGGGGAGGCTGACTCTCTGAGACCCAATTTCCTCTTCTGTCCTCTTGCCTCACAGAGATCAGCTGTAGTTCCATGGAACGTGGCAGGCATGAAAGAACACTGTAACGAAAACACCCTGGCAGTAAAGCATTCCGTGCCCATCGGGTTCAAGGTTCTTGGGGAGGTGGCTGGGGATCAGGGATGCTGTCTGTTGCTATGCACCTGGGATATTGGTAAAAACAAGTTAAAAAAAAAATCATTAACATCCCTGAAACTCAGACGTAAGTTTTCTCGGACTCCGCCATCACTGTAGCAAACTGCCTCCCTCCCTGGGCTTCCAGTTGTCCCTCTGTCAGCTGGAGGGATGGCCTTGGTAGTGTCTAAGGAGCCTTCAGCTCCAAAGTGCTGCAGCTCTGCTCCGTGGTTCTCAGGCTGGTGTGTAGGGAGACGTGATGGGATTAGAGGGGAGAAAGGGAGAATCTCTAGTTACACCTCTATTGAAGATTTCTTGGGAAATAAGCAAACGAAAACTTTATTACCAGGAAACTCAGATCTAAATCAATTTTAGTGACCATGTTATTAGAGGTTTTGATTTCACTCGAAATATGTAATCTTTGACCTCCCCCACCCCCACACACACACCTTACGTAAGTGGGTGTACCCTACACATTCTTTTTCTACTTTCTTTCTTTCTTTTCTTCCTTTTTCCTCCTTCCCTCCCTCTCTTCCTCTCTCCCTGCCTTCCTTCCTCCCTCCCTCTCTTCCTTCCTCCCTCCCTCTCTTCCTTCCTCCCTCTCTCTCTTCCTTCCTTTCTTGTTTGATGGCAAGCGTGGTATTGTATACCATTTTTAAACTTTTTGAAAATTGAATAAGTATAAATGTTACATTTTTAAAAGTGGAAAAAAAATGACTTATAAAGGAAGTAGACTGTGCGCCTCTGTGTTTTCAGCACTGTAATCTTGTTCCTGCAACTCACAGTGCAGGGAGCTCTTCTGGCTGTTAATCAAATAACGCCTTGACCTGGATTTGGACTTGTTTGCCTAGTGCTGGCTCTAATGTTGATTGCTGTGTGTCCTTGGGACAGTCCCTTCCCCTCTCTGGACCATAGCTGCCTCATTCGGAAAATGAAGGAGTTGGACTAGATAGTCTGTAAGGTAACTTCTAGACTTAAAGCTCTCCATATGTGTCTATCACTTTATAAAACCCAACATCTGAAACAATTAATAAATAAAATCTATCCTCCCCAAACACCTTTGTACTTAAGACACAGGCCAATAAAGGTAAAGTGGCTTGCATTATAAAAAAAGAATTTAAAAAATATAGCTGCTTCATTTTAGAAATAACTTGATTTATGTGTAGCATTTCAAATTCTCTTATACCTGTAATTGATAAAAATTTGTCTAGTCGGATGTTTCAGAGATGATTTTTTATGCCTAGCAGCTGACCCTGCCACATCCATCAGATAAATTCCCAAGAAACGTGCCTGTAATGTTCAGCTGAAATCTCTAATGGGTGTGATCAAATCAGGCTTAATGTTCGCTTTGGTGGACAGTTACTTTGAAAGCCTATGTTACTTTCTCATCATCATTTCATTTCTACCATTAGCTCGATTTAAAAGTATAAATCAAGACTTACATCTTTCAGAATGCAGGTTAACCCTCACAGCTCAGAGCTGACCCTCATTGCAAGCGAGGACATGGGCATCGTGGAGAGAAGAGGGAGCTGTGGGGTGTGACCTTGGGTGAGTCGCTTCCCTCTCTGGGCCTCTGTGCCCTCACAGGTAAATGCCGGCTTGGTCAGGGTCACTCTGAGGGGCCCTTTGGCGCTGATGTGCAAAGATGTTGTCATAATCTCTGCAGTCGCTGGGCTGCTGTGTGTAAGAAAATTATGCTTTAAAGCATTTCTTGTGGCTGTCCCCTCAGTGTATGCTGGGGTACAGTGGACCAGCCCACAGCATCCTTCCGCTTTAAAAGAGGAAAATGGTTCCTCAGACCCAAGAAAACCACCATAAGGGAAAGAAGTGCGGAGTCAGCAAAGGACTTTATTTACGAACCACCGCGCCTCTGTCCCCACAGCCCCATCCCACCAAGTGCCTCCTGGGTGAGTCCCCTTGAAATGCGGTTTTCCTGTGCGGTCCTCCCAAGCGTAGGGGCAGGTCTGTGAGTCAGGTGACTCAGAATCCCCGGGAGCAGGTGAAAAGCCTCAACCCCCTTGTAATGCTTTGAGGGGACGGGGTGGGGGGCTCTCAAACTGTGTAAGACACAGAAGTCTTTCTAAAAAATAAACTCTGAGGTGGAACCCAATACATAAAACAAATAAACATGGTGTTTAGCTGGCATAAGCAGGTTCTCTATGTTCCAATGTATGACATTAATTATCAACTCAACAAGACGCTGTTTGTCCTGACTCACATAAAATCTTGAAATTGGAGAATAGGGGTGCCAGTGGCTGTCTTATCAGCCTCTGCATCGGATACATTTCTGTAATTTATTTTGTTACAACATTTCCGGGTTGCAAATGGGAACTGTTTCTGAGGGTGGCTTTGCCGTCAAGGGACACTCCTCAAGTATGTGGAGGTGGCAACCTTTATTCTAAAATGAGTTATAGATTTCTGTTAGTGGTCTCTGTGTTAATACAGCATAATTCCATGTATCAGTATAGTATAATTCTTGCTTTCATTAAAAATATTTGTAACTATATCATAAAAAATATAGATTTGACTGTAATGCTTGTAGAATTTCTGAATCACTTACGTGGAATGTCTTTGGGCCGCAGATATTGAGAATTCTGGAGGCTTAAGGCAGCCCCGCTTGGGGATGTGGGTGAAAGGTGTTCTTTGCCACACAGAGGCAGGGAAAAGGGCCCCCGTGACCAGCAAGGTGTTGATATGTAAAGCCATAGTTGTTTCTTTAATTAATTAATTAATAATTAACTAACTTTGGCTGCGTTGGGTCTTCGGCGCTGCGCATGGGCTTTCTCTCTAGTTGTGGAGAGCGTGGCTACTCTTCCTTGTAGTACGCGGGGCTGCTCAGTGCGGTGTCTTCTCTTGTTGTGGAGCACGGGCTCTAGGCTCACAGGCTTCAGTAGTTGCGGCAAACAGGTTCAGTAGTTGTGGGTCGAAGGCTCTAGAGCACAGGCTCAGTGGTTGTGGCATAGGGGCTTAGTTGCTCCGTGGCATGTGGGATCTTCCCAGACTAGGGATGGAACCAGTGTCCCCTGCATTGGCAGGGGGGGTTCTTTTTTTTTTAAGTTAAGAACTTTTATTGCGATACAATTGACATACAATAAACTGCACATACTTAAAGTGTACCATTTGAATTTTTTTCTTATTAGTAATGTATATATGGCAATCCCAATCTCCCAATTCATCCCCCACCGCTTTCCCCACTTGGTGTCCATATGTTTGTTCTCTACATCTGTGTCTCTGTTTCAGGCAGGGGGATTCTTAACCACTGTGCCTCCAGGGAAGTCCCTGTGAAGCCATGTTTTAAAGCCAGATTCTCAAGACTCACTGGATCTCAGTTACCTCCCTCGTGTGGTTTTCTGTTCCCTTAGTGGAGTCTTTCTGAACGCTTCCGTCTCCCCTCAGCAGGCTCCAGACCTCAGCTGGAAAGATGGTTGAGGCTTCAGGTTAGGGGAAGTGCAGCCCTTCCCAGAGACCATCGTGGAGGTGGGAGTAGGGGACGTGAGGCCACTCCAAGGGGAAGGTGAGCCCTGGCTGTGGAACGAGCGTCCCTCCCCAGGTCCCCATCCTGTCCCCCAGCCAGTTTCCTTCCAGTGCCAGCTCTGGAGCTTTGGGGCTCTGTGTTTAGTAATAAAACCCGTTTTTCCTTCCCACTTCAGTGTGCCACGTTTTATATGAGGCACTGTGGGGACACAGAGATGAATAAGGTCCAGGCCAGTCTTCCAGTGGCCGACCGTCAACAGAAATGGGGGCTCCTGGGCCTTTTCACCTGAAAGCGAAGCCGGGTTCGTGCTGTGCCTCAAATATTATTTTCAACATCAGCTCGGTTTGTCTCAAAGATCTAATGGTACTAATTCATTTTTTAATTCCCAGTAAGATCTATGTAAGTGTTCCCATTCTTCTGCCCCACCCCCACCCCCACCCCCACCTCCGCAGTGTGAGAAAGCAGCTTCAGGACGTCTGCTAATGATTGATGGCCCCGAGCTCTCTTTGTATTCCTTGGCCTGTAGGTTTAGGTCCCAGATTGTTTCAAAACGGCCAGCAGCAGTCAGCATGTGGTATCTCTGAAATCTTAGAGACACCAGATCACATGCTTGTAACATCATACAACTGAAGGAATTATTTGAAAAAAAAAAAAAAAGATTTCTCCGATATTTGTTAGTCAAAGCTGAAGACTTTTCTTCCTGGGCAGTGAAGAATAGCATTCCAGGGAAAGCAATGTTGCACAGGAAAAAAATAAGGAAAATAAGGAGTCATGTCTTGCCTCAGCCTGCTTACCATTTCTCCTTTCCCAGGGGTCTCCGGCAGTGGAGCGGGGCTGGGAGGCACACTTTCCGTGTCCTGGCACAGATATCCACCCACTCCACGGCCCCACTGAAAATCAAACTGTATCTCAGGGGAGGGGATGGGACTTAGCAAGTGCTTCTCTACCTCTGAGCCCACAGGCTGTGGGGATTGTTCAGCTGTTCATGGCGTGGAAGATGTGAGGAGGTCTGTGAACAATTTTCAGTATTTCAAAGAGCTTGACAGGAATGCCACAGTTGCCTGGATACAGGTGTAGTCTCATCAAGATGCCCCCTTCCTTTGCTCTTGGCTGTGTGGTTGCACGAGGGACTGTCTCCTGCAAACCGGAGGCTCTGC
Source organism: Hippopotamus amphibius kiboko (assembly GCF_030028045.1). NCBI lineage: Eukaryota > Metazoa > Chordata > Mammalia > Artiodactyla > Hippopotamidae > Hippopotamus > Hippopotamus amphibius. Next base: position 168,059,786 of record NC_080191.1, on the reverse strand, counting down.
TGGGCCAAAGAGAGCTGTGATGGATCACCTGGGCTTTGACGGCAGACAGGTCTGGGGTCACGCTGTGCACCTCACTTCCTGGCCAGGTGACTTTGATAGAGTGCCTGACTCTCTCTGAACCTCAGTGTCCTCACCTGTAAAATAAGGACAATAGTCATATCCACCCACAGAGCTGATGGGGTTGGTCCGTAGGGAGCCCTTGATTAAAGGCAGCTGCTGTGGTTAGCAGCTTTAATGAATGAAAAATGAAAAATCGAAGTATGATTTAATGAAAGTAGCACATCATAGGCAAAAATCTTTCCAAACTTGTAGCTCGTAGGGATTTGACGAAAGTTTGGGATCCTTTACACCAGGCGACTGTAAGGTTTTTGACCTTCGATGGGGTGGTGGAATGGACACACGTGTATGATTAAAGTTTAACTGAGAGACTTTGATTTCATTCTCTTGGGTTGGCTCCGCATACCTTCTGGTGTCATAAAACAAACCCAGGACCGTAGTGCGAGCCACATGCCCCGTGGTGGCCTCTTTCTAAGCCACCCCTGTGTCCTCTGGATGGAAAACCGTTGATTGAAAAGGGCAGAACAATACCCTCTGTCACGATGGCTGCAGACCACATTCAATCAGGACAGCATTCTGTTGATTCAAAAGAAACACACGCACACACACACACTCGTCTCAGCTGCTGACATCAGTGACCTGAGGAGTGGGAGAGATCTGAGGACAGTTTACCTGGGAATGAAGGTTTCAGTCATACTACCACCCAGTGGTGGGCAGAAGTAGCTTAGATCAACGAAGCCTGTTCTAGGGGTTTGCTTAATTCTCAATAATCTTACTGCTACTCTTTGTTATTAGAGGTCTTTCTTGGCAATATGTGGAGACCCATGATTTTTCTCCTTTTAAAGAAATACTCTGAACCTAAAGTTGCTCTAAGAAATAAAGGCTAATAAAAACACACGTGTGTGCGCGCGCGTGTGTGCACACGCTGTGCTGAAAACAGTACCAGGAAACATAAAATTTGGTTCCCAGCTTTTCACGTTAATGTTACATGACTTGAGGGCTAGAGCTTTGTACCTGATTTTGTGATTTCCCTGCCTATTGAGCCTACGTGGACATTTCCTGCTGAATGCCAACCCTCCACCCTCTCTCCTAACACACAGCCCTCCCACCCACTCACTTTGCAGTGGATGCTCTTTGGAAGACCTTTTTGGTTTTCTTTTCCATCATACAAGGATGACGCTGTGCATAACGAGGTCTTTCTTTCCACAGTGGAAGACCTCAGCTTTATGACAAACGGGAGGAGTTTATTTTCTTTTCCTAAGACACTCGAAATGTAATAGTTCATTGAAGAGGGAGGGGGGAACCCATTTAGTTTTCATCTTAACTAAAGTGAAAGGAATGGAGATTAACAATTCAAAAACAGAGCTTGTTCATTAAAATAGACTACAGTTGCACAACTTGCCACGCAGCTCACTGGGAATCATTTCTCTCCCCCTTGATTATGATGAAAACATATATGTTACCGAGATAAAATGAAGTCATCCCGATCAGAGAGAAAAATTGTGTCTTAAGACTGGTGATAGAAGAGTTTGTTTTTATAGAATTTTTTTTAAACACCTCATGTAGTACATTAAAAGAGATTATTCTCCAGATCTAACTTTGTAGTAATGTATGTTTAAATAGGGGGAGAAATTTCTCACATAATGAATCCAAACTTAATAAACCAAACGCATTTAGATTTCTACAGCTGGGGACCTTCAGGGTTGTAAATCCCTGAATAGGTTCACAATTTCTAAATAATTCTGATATTACTGAAGCCATACTCCGAATGCACTGTGCCAGTATCCCATGATGTATTGGATACGGCGATCACCATGTTCTAGAAGTCCCCTCTCCCCAAGGAAGAGGAGTTTATCCGTCCATGGTTCCTGTTGCACAGTCATGTTGATCTGATACGATTACCAAGCATGACACTGGCTTTGAAGACGATTCCCCCAGAGAAATGAAGCGAATCTAAAAGAAGCAGAGGAGTGGGGGACGTAGAACTGTAGGCTTCAACCTCTGGAAGAATTCCAGCTCTGCAGCAGGAGAGAGCAAGCCTACCCTAAGAAGTGAATTCCACAGGCTCAAGGGCTGAGGAGGGCCCCTCTCCAACAGGGAAGCCACCTGCCCCTGTCGCATACTGTTTTGCCCACCACTGGCCTTAGGACAACCTGTTAGGAAGAGAAATAAAGGTCCTTTTATGTTCTCACCTCACCGCCTCTGAAACTGCCCTTCAGAAACCCTACCTTGCTCGTGTTCTCTTTTCTTGGCAACACTCAAAATCCTTTGTAAACATCCTCCCTGGAAGTCTCTGTAGATCTGTCTGATAAACTTCGAAAGGGAGAGAGTTTAAACTCCTGTCTGAGAACAGATTGGATGGAGAGCTTAAAAGATTATTCCCTTCAGAGAAGCAGCCGAAATCACCAAGCTTGAAAAGGTGTCAAGGAGAAATAGAAATTACACAGCCCTGGTCTTTGTGTGCAGAGCTTTCTTCTCTCCCCAGACCCGGTGTTCTTATGAGCCTTGCTGAGCAGGAGAAAGGCAGGCCCAGACTCTTGATTCTAAGTGCACGAAACTGGGAAAGCCAAGACAATGAAACATTGAGAGATGTGTTCAAAGTTCATTGGCGTTAACTAACATATAGACTGCTCCAACCGAACAGAAATAGCCCATTGGGTCAGAAATGCAAACTGTTTTCTTTTTTAAAAGAATTTGTTGGCAACTCAAGGCTCATTTTTCAAATCCATCTGTCTCCCTTTCTCCCCACCCCTCCTCCGTCACAGGGCAATGGACATGTATTCATCTGTTGAAAAGATATTGATTTCCTCCCAAATTTAAGATTCCTAAGGAACCACACTGAAAGAAAGGATAGGGATCCTGATGGGTTTCAGGATAAAGAGCACAGCTCTCTCACTTCCTCTTGTCCTCCTCTGGTTTCTTTCTGTTGGAATGTAGCTAATTGCATCACATTCATGAACAGTGGGAGTTTTCCATCTTGGAAGATATTGTCAGAATGGATATGATGGTTTTTCCAAAGTGGAGGGGATTCCCACAGGGGATGGAGGTGGGACCAGAAGACCCCAAATGCCCCTTCCAGTTCTAAGGCCCTCGGGACCAGTCCCTCAATCTCATCCCAGGAGACCACTTGTGGTTCAGAAGCGATTAGTGCAAAGTCTCAAGAAATCAGACTTAGATATTTACCTCACCACCCACCAGTGTGGGCGCTTTGTGGGAACAGCAGTATATTGTGAGTTTGTTGGCCAGATTGTGGAGGATGCTAGACTCGATGAGGTTAAAACAAAATGGACAAACAAGCGAAAACGCTTCTCTTCTTCTAGTGGTGTCTCTTCAGTGAGACCATGACTCTGAGCTCCTAGGTTTTAAAATGTCTCTTTTTGAAAATTAAGCTTTATTGAGGGATTCTTGACATAAAATAAACTCATATTAAAAGTGTACAATTTGGTTCATAGAAGCACTGTTTACAATAGCCAGGACATGGAAGCAACTTAAATGCCCATCAACAGATGAATGGATACAGAAGATATGGTACATATGTACAATGGAACACTACTTAGCCATAAAAAGAGCGAAATAATGCCATTTGCAGCAACATAGATGGACCTAGAGATTATCATACTAAGTGAAGTAAGTCAGACAAAGACAAATATATGATATAACTTATATGTGGAATCTAAAACGTGACACAAATGAACTTATCTATGAAGCTGAAGCAGACTCACAGACATAGAAAACAAACTATGGTTACCAAAGGGGAAGATGGGGGAGGGATAAATTAGAGATTGGGGATTAACAGATATACATTACTATATATAAAATAGATAACCAACAAGGACCTACTGTATAGCACAGGGAACTATACTTAATATCTTACAATAACCTAATGGAAAAGAATCTGAAAAAGAACATAGAGATATATATAATGTTTGCTGTCATATGATCACTTTGCTATACACTTGAAACTAACACAACATTGTAAATTAACTATACTTCAATTAAAAATGTATTTTAAAAAGTGTACAATTTGGTAAACTCTGACATATGTGTACACTCAGGAAACCATCACCACAATCAAGACAGTGAATACATCCATCACCCTCAAAAGTTTCCCCTTCTCCCTTTGTGACGTCTCCCTGTCCTCTCCAGCACCCTCTCCGCCCCTCTCCCCAGCCTCTAAGCAGCTCCTGATTTGCCTATGCCACTATAGATTAGTTTGCATTTTGTAGACTTTTGTATAAGTGGAATCATAGAGGACGTACTCTTCTTTTTCTGACTTCTTTCACTCAGCATAACTATTCTGAGATTCTTCCATGTTGTTGCACAGATCAACATGTTATCCCATTTTCTTGGCGAGCAGTAATCTATTGTATGGATATACTACAATTTGTTTATCCATTCAACCTACGGATAGATATTTGTATTGTTTCCCGATTTTGGTTATTACATATAAAGCTGACTTGAATATTTATGGATAAGTCTTTGTAAGGACATACGCTTTCCTGTCTCTTGGTAAATACCTAGAAGTGGAATGGCTGGATCATATGTTAGGCATCTGTTTAAGTTTTTAAAAACCTGTTTTCCAAAGTGGTTGTACCATTTTACGTTCTCTCTAGTGGTGTGTGAGAGTTCTGGTTTCTCCACATCCTTTCCAACACTTGATACAGTTAGTCTTTTTAGCTTCTGACTGGTTTTAGTGGGTGTGTCACGGGGGGGCGTATCTCATTGTGATTTTAATTGGCATTTTTCTGATGACTAAGAATGTATATCTTTTCATGTGTTTGTTTGCCATCCATGTTCATTTTGGATGAAAAGTCTCTTTTGCCCATTTTGTAATTGGTTTATTTATTCTTATTGAGTTTTGAAAGTTCTTTATATAATCTGGATACAGTTCTCTTATCAAATCTGTGATTTGCAAGTATCGTCTCCAAATTTTTTTTCCTCTTTTTCTCCAAAGTGGTGTTTTTTTTTTATTTATTCTCAAAATAGTGACTTTTGAAGAGACATTCTTAATTTTGGTGAAGTCTAATTTATAAATTTTTTGGAATGTACTATGCTTTTTGGTGTTGTATCTAAGAAATCTTTGCCTAAAGCTGGGTCACAAGGATTTTCTCCTATATTTCTTCTAGAAGTTTTATAGTTTTAGGTTTTATATTTAGACTAAGATCTGTTTTGGGTTATTTCTTCAATATGATGTAAGGTATAGATCAAAGGTCTTTTTTTTTTTTTTTTTTGCATTGTTCATCCAACAATTTGTTCCAGCACAATTTGTTGAACACTTCCTCATTGAAGTATTTTTGCATGTCTGTCAAAAATCAATTGACTAGGGACTTCCCTGGCAGCGCAGTGGCTAAGAATCTGCCTGACAATGCAAGGGACATAGGTTTGATGCCTGGGCGGGGAAGATCCCACATGCCCCAGAGCAACTAAGCACATGTGTCACAACTACTGAGTCTGCGCTCTAGAGCCCACGAGCCACAACTACTGAGCTTGAGCGCATAGAGCCCGTGCTCCGCAACAAGAGAAGCCACTGCACTGAGAAGCCTGTGCACCACAGCGAAGAGTAGCCCCCGCTCACCATAAATAGAGAAAGCCTACGCGCAGCAACCAAGACCCAATGCAGCCAAAAAGAAAAAAATCAATTGACTATATATGTGGGGTCTATTTCTGGATTCTTTGTTCTGTTGATCTATTTGCCCATTGCTACACCAATATCATATTGTATTTTTTTTTAAGTAATTTATTTGGGAGGGGGGCTGCACTGGGTCTTCGGTGCTGCACACGGACTTTCTCTAGTTGTGGTGAGCGGGGGCTACTCTTCACTGTGGTGTGTGGGCTTCTCATTGCGGTGACTTCTCGCTCTAGGCATGTGGGCTTCAGTAGTTGCAGCATGCAGTCTCAGTAGCTGTGCATGGGCTTAGTTGTTCCCAGATCAGGGCTCGAACCCGTGTCCCCTGCATTGGCAGGTGGATTCTTAACCTCTGTGCCACCAGGGAAGTCCCGCCTACTGTCTTGATTACTGTAGCTTTCAAATAAGTCTTGAAATCAGATACTGTAATCGTCCAACTTTGTTCTTTTTCAAAAGTGGCTAATTCTAGTTCCTTTGCATCTCCAAACTGGACGGAAACAGCCTAGTGTGAGACACAAAGAAGCAAATCTAAACTTTAAACCACACTTGTTATCAGTTCCTTACGAAAGAGGATTCAGAGATATTGAGAGATACCAGCACTCATTAATTATACCTTTATTTAGTAGTATATGAATATCTTGAAAGATGTGTTTAAGTAACTTGAAAGAAGAGAGAAGAAAAGACAAGCTCTGTGGAAGAGATGACATGTATTGGTAAAATTTGGTAACTAGGATGTACACAGAGCCCAAGTTAGCACCTGGAGAGAGCAACATAAAGTATGCTCAGCACAAATTCCAATTAGACTGTAGGAAAAGGTGCGTGAAGAAGTGGCTTGTCTTCATATTGTAGATGGCCTTGAAATGGAAATTAAAAAGTCTGTGCTTAATTCTCTAGGCAGTAAGGAGCCATGAAGATTTCTTTCTGAGAGAGGGTTTTTAAGAGGGAGAGGATTGTTACGGCAGTTGAGCAGACAGCAGTAACTTAAGCATTTCACGCTCACATCCTTTCACAGATCCACTCACATCTCACCTGCTTGCTACCGGAGTCAGGAGGAGGAGGGAGGGAGGGCCAGGACTTGTGGGAGTGGTTGATTGGCAGCAGGGTTTTAATTTCAATGGAATGTTTTCATGGGCATCGCCTTTCCCTTCCTGGATGGGTGGATGAGTGGAGTTTCCTCAGGAGTGTTTTTCTTGAGTATTTTCATTGGGTTTCAGCTAAAAACACAGGATATTGGTATGGATCTTCACGGTTTAGGTTGAATTGCAGTCCATCCCCAAACTTCCTTGAGGTTATGTTTTATTCAACCCTTCTCACTGTCCAAATGCCTACGAAACAGATTTATAGACGCCGAAGCTGGAAAGGACCTCCGAGAACATCTGGACCATCCTTATCCTTCTCCTCCCTCTGTTCTGTGAAGAAATGAAAGTGAGAGAGTAACCCAGTTCCAATAACACAGATCTGATCACAGCGTTTACCTCTTAAAACCCTTCAGTGGCAGCCTAAGATCTTCAGCTAGGGTGACCCAACTTCCTGATTTGCCCAGAATGGTCCTACTTCTTGCTTGTTGCCTTGGTGCAGTTATTCACAGTGACCCCTCTCACTCCCCAAAGTGAACCAGTTTGAACGATAAATTAAATGGTCCTCCTAAGTAATGCTTTCCAACATGCAGGCCCTAGTGTGGAGACAGACAGGCAGGCAGGTAGAGGGGGCGGGGGGGGGGGGTCTCAGAGTCACTGTGGCGGTTGGATGCCCATCATGCTGCTACAGTTTCTCAATCAGCAGAGAGAAGAGTGAGACTATTACATGTTAAGGGTCCAAGAAGAAGGCTGAAGTCTAGTACAGGAATCATCTGAAAATACTGAGACACAATGACCTAGAGGATCCAGCCCTCCTTATCCAGCCTCCATCCTCCCCTGCTCATCTCCCAGTGCTCTGCCTCCCTCCTGTGGTCCGGCTCCCAGGGACGATTTACGGTGTCATGACTCTTCCATGCTGGTTCAAGGCTCTGTGCTTTGGAACATGTTTTCCCTCTGCTGGAATTTATCTGCCACCAGCCCCTGCCCCTTTTGTCCAGCTGATGGAATCCCACCCCTCCTTCAGTGCTCAGAGCCTCCACAGCCCTGTCTCCCAAGCCCCGCACAGGGCAGAGCCGAACTCTCTCTCTCTTCTGAGCCTTCCGGTGCCCTGCATTCCCTTCTGTCCCGGAGGCTGTTGACACTCTGGCTGGGCTGTATTTGTTTACCTGCTTATCTCTCTCCTGGGCCGTGAGCAACGTGTGGGCACGGGGATGGGCACAGGGAGAGGGCACAGGCAGTATCCGTGGAGCGCGTGCGTTCAATCCGTGTTTATTGAGCGTGAAGGGCATGCCAAGCTGCTCTGCAGGGATCCAGCGGCGCACGGACCACGCCCCTCTCCCCACGTTCCAGCCCCGTCTGCGGTGGGGGTGGCGTGGCGTGAGCGTGGGGCTGACCTGCGCATCGCGCGCGCGCGTGTGTGTGTATACGTGCACACGTGCACACACGCGCCTGTGCGGCTCAGGAGGTTTCCCGGAATCTTGGGTTCTTCTCAGGAAGCCAGAACACTTCAGAACAAGACAGTCTGTTTCCATGCAGCTTCTTTATGAATTGAGCAGCATAAATCTCTGATCTGTTTAAAAACAGGGAAGGGGAAGTCTGCAGAGACAAAAATAACTTTCTCAAGGTCGCTGAGTTGAGTGGTTGGTCCCCTGGGAGAGAAGCCTTAGGCCTTGGACCCGGCTTAGCCCAGGGTGAGGGCGCGGCTGTGGGCACGGCCTGCCTGTTCCCCCGGGAGGTAGGGGCTCTCGACGGCCGGCCGAGCGTCTGTGAGGGAGGCTGTGTGGGTGCCTGTCTCCAGACAGGGGCCCTTTCCGGGAGCTGGTCCAAGGCCACAGAGGCTGAGCAGAAGCCTGTGTGCTGTTTCTGGGAAGGAGGGCTCTGTTCTCAGGGGTTTATGTGTGCAGTTCCTGGAGTGGGGGGAAGACTTAGAGCCGGGGCTGACGTACACACCAGGTCCCACGGAGCTCGGCACGTGACAATGCAAACCGCTGAAGCCAAAGACAGAGAGGGAGAGGGGAGTGGGAGAGTGGGGGAAGGGATGAAAGAGGGACAGATTGAGATACCGAGATTCTCAGGTGGTGGGGAGGGACCCGAGTTGAACTATTTGCTCTCAGAATACCATAAATCACTCTCATTCGCTCTCCCTCTCCCTCTCTCTGTGTGTCTCTCTCCACACCCACCACCCACTCTCACTCCAATTCATTTCTGTCTTTAAACAACCCTCCCCACCCCAACTCAGAGGTTTTTTTCCTCTTTCATTCGGAAGCTGCAACAACTTCGGGCAGCCCTGGGTCCCTCGTGCAACACTCCCCTTCCTGCCTTCACCACCTCCTTAATTACTTACAGGAACACTCTTCAGGAGCAAGAAAAATGAGATGTGACTCCCACAGGACAGAGAGAAAGGTGATCCCTTCCCTCGTGGAGATGTCAGTCTGCAGGTGGGGCGGGGCCCAGGCATGGGAGGGGGATGGCGGCGGCTGCCTTGAGGTGGGTGTCCTCCAGCTCTGAGTCTCAGTCAGATTCCGTAACAGCCCCTCCCAGCTCAAAGCAATAAGGAGCCACCCGGAGGGGAGAGAAGGTGCCTTGGAGGTGGCAGAGACGTGCCAGCTGCTGTCAGGTAACCTGAACCCCGAAATGTAGCTACTCAGCTACTGTCAGGCCTCACTCAGCTAGTGGGGCCTCACGCCATTAAGTCTGCCTCCCCCACCACAACGTCCTTCCTTCTGCAGCCCTAACCTTCTGCTGGGGGCCAGGGCCCCCTCCTCACTGCTCCACACCCACACTTACCCTTCCACTTCTTGGGGTCATTTGCCTCCTCTCTGGGCCCATCAAACCCACATATCCTTGAGCGTAAGGCGGCCGAAGAGCCTGAACCGGCTGTACCTGGAGCGGGAGAAGAGCTGGGGACAGGAGGGAGTGAGGGGCAGGGAGTCGCTACTTCCATGTCGCAAGGCTGAGTCTGAAGTGTAGTGGGACCCCATGAACAGGACCTCCCCCTCCAGGGAATCTGGTGAGAATCCGGGAAATGAACGGCTCAGGGGGACAGGGCCGCCCCTGGAGCTCAGGAGCCCACCAGCAGGCTCCTGGGACCAGCCTGGACAGCGCAGGACAGCCCAGCTCCCTGCCTTCTCTTCTTCTCTTTCCACGTGGATGTTCACCCCAGAGTGGGGCTGGGAGAGAGGGGTGCCGATGTAGTGCCCACTACATAGTAGGTGCTAAAGGTACTTGTTGAATGAATGAACGAATGAATGAATGAAACAGGAGCCAAACAGAGAGGAGGGGAGAGGGAGACAAACCAGGCAGAAACAGGAGCGGCCGTGATTCGGGACCAGGGTGAGGAGTGAGCCACTGAAAGGGGCTCTGTGTCTGGGGGCAGATCATGTAGACTGGCCGCTCACAGACCACAGCCATCTAACTGCAACATCCGGCCTAAACCGTTTCACCGTTCACAGTGTCCACATGCGTTGACCCTCATTCGGGGGGCAGGCCTACGGGGAGGGCAGTTCACGTGGTTCTGGTATCAAAGGTGGAGGACTCCTGGGACCCTATGATCCCATGTTCCCATTTTACAGATCAACAAACTGGAGTTAAATGAGGGCAAGTGACATTACCAAGGTCACCGTGAGTTGGGGCAGGGCCCATCTCCAGGTCAGGTGCTGGCTCCACCTGGCCCCCCCCCAGGGGATTTAAAGAGGCAGCTTTTCTTGGACAGGATTGATTGATGGCTGTGACTCATTAGCACATGAAACTGGTCCGACCTGGCTTTCTCTGCCCTCCCACTGGAAACCACACCCAGCCCTGAAGCTGCCTCTGACCTCTTCACTTCTCTCTCTGCTCTCAACCGCCCAACTGCCTGGCATCCCCAGCCTTTCAAAAGAGAAGTGCTCATTTTGCTTGAATTACCGTAGGGGGCCCCCTTTTGAAAAATGTTTTATTTATACCTGAATTCTCCAGAGATGGAGAGACTGGTGTCTCCTTCATCTGTCTCTCCGCAGTGACACACCACGAGCACACAGTAGGTGCTCAGTAAGAGTTCCGTGTTGGGAGGAAGTATGTAAAGATGGAGACCAGGACTCAAGGCAGCCTGGGGAGCCACAAGCTTTATGAGCTTTATTGGTGGATTTCCTTAGAGAAGCCCTGGACCGTATGGTCTGGCAAGGAGACGTACCTTTACGTGCCTGTTCGACAAGCGAAAAGTCCTATTAGACCTTCATTTATACTCAAATACATGCAAGGAACAGAAGTAGGCTCTCAAACCAAATTAGAATCAAGCCAAATCAAGCTGATGGAGAAGATTTAGGGAATGGGGACTCCAGCTGGAGCTGGTTGTGAACCCTTGGCCTCTTAACGTTACTTCCCAGAGATGTAAGCGCAAACTTCCTTCAACAGCAATTTATGACTCAATTCACGTCCAGTCTATTTCTGGAGTTAATATCGCGCATCCAGAAATAGTCAGGAGCTGTTGTGTGGACGTGTGGATGTCATGTGACTTTTGGTTTGGATGGCTCTTTTGGAGTGGGGTCTGCAAAAATTACATCTTCAGCTCTTAAATGTTTCAACCAAGGGGAAGGAAAAACATGAGGAACGGCCTTCAGCCATGCTTCAAAGATGGCAGCTCAGTTGCTCTTGTAAGGTCACAACCAAAGTCAAGGAGGATTTTACAGATTCCCAGCCTGGGCTTGTTGTCGCGCGTACGGTTTCTTGTAATTTCAAGTGGTGTCATAGGTGGCTCAAAACAATTCAACTGACTTTAGCTTAAGTGTGTACATGCACCCGTAGCCCGTGTGATTGCGTATGTTATCCCGATTATGTACCTTGGCCGTGTATCACCTTTGCTAGCAGCTGGCTCGTGGGAATAAGAACTACCAAGCAATCAAGCAGCAAGTAGGTAACGCACATCCAGATGTTGCAGGTCCCTGGAATTGCCTTTAGAAGAAAAAAAAAAAAAAGCTTTATAAAATAAAAACCATCAAATTAGAAGAAAAAATAGAGAACACGTTCATACAGAGAGAAAAATTACTATTAAAGGGAAATAATAAATGGAAACAGAATCCTGAAAGCTTTCAATGTCTGATTACAATTGTTCACCGTATGTAAGGCTATTTTGGGAAATAACATTACATGACTTTCATGACTTGCATAAGTCACTGGTGCACGTGAGATGAAGTGGACCAAGTGGAACCCGGGTTTTAAGTGTGTTGTATGAGGGCAGTGAGAGCTATGGAAGATTTGGAGGGGAGAAGGGAGAAGAGTGGAGCTGTGTTTTAGCAGAAACATCAGTAGTCTGGCGGCGAGAGACTGGTGGAGACCGAGCAAAGGCAAAAAGCCCAATTCTGAGGATGCAGCAATGACGTGCAAAATATTGAGGACACTTGAGCTGGGGTAGCTGTTGGGGTGGATGCGGTGGTTTCAGAGGGAATTACCTAAGCTCTTGGTGGATGATGATGGCAGGTAGGTGTGAGGGGGAGGGAGAAATGAAAGACAGCCCTGAACCTGGCTACCTGGGAAGACGATGACCGCTAGACCCTCCAGTGCTGCTCTGGCCAGGATGGTAGCCACTGGCCACAGGTGTCTACTGAGCACTTGAAATGTGGCTGGTCTGAATTGAGAGATGCTGTCAGTGTAACACAGAAGCCCATGTCAGAGACTTCGTTCCCCAAAACAGAATGTAAACTATCCCATGAATAATTTTGTGTGTGGATTACATGTTGAAGGAATATTTTGGATAGACTGGGTTAAATAAAATATTAAAATATGTTAATGTTTCTTTGTACTTTTTGAAAATGTGGCGACTGGAACATTTAAAAACCACACGTGGCTCACGTCTGACTTCTACTGGGCATCCCTGCTCCAGTGGTTTCCCACTGCTCTCAGGGTCGGACCCAAAACCCGCACCGAGACCCTCAAGACCCCGTGTGAACTGCCGCCTTTCTGAGGCCGAGTGAGGTCCCCACGCCCCTTGGGCAGCAAGTTTCAGGCACGCGGGCCTTGCTGTTCCCCCGGCACGGCACGCTGGTGCTCCTTCCTGCCGCTGGACTTTGCCGCACCGTGTCCCTGCCTGTCGTGTTCTCTCCTGAGACCCTGACTTGCTGGGGCCCCCCACCCTTCACAGTCTTTTCAGAGGACTCCTTCCGCCCCCACCAACATGCTAACTCACACTCTATTTTATTTTCTTCAGAAAACTTCATCAGTATAGAAATTACCTCGTTAATTTCTTTGTTTAATGTTTTATTGTGTCTCTCCTCCTGACTACAGCTTAAGTCCTGAGAGATCAGAGACCCCCACCTGCCTCATTCGCCTTTGTATCTCCAGGCCTGGCACATGATGGATATGTAACAAATATTTGCCCTGGTGGCGCAGTGGTTAAGAATCCACCTGCCAATGCAGGGGACACGGGTTCCATCCCTGGTCCGGGAAGATCCCATGTCACAGAGCAGCTAAGCCCGTGTGCCACAACTACTGAGCCTGTGTCACAACTACTGAGCCCGAGTGCTGCAACTATTGAAGCCCATGCACCTAGAGCCTGTGCCCTGCAAGAGAGGCCACTGCAATGAGAAGCCCACACACTGCAATGAAGAGAAGAGAAGCTCACCACAACGAGAGAAGCCTGTGCACAGCAACGAAGACCCAATGCAGCCAATAAATAAATAAATAAATAAATAAATAAATAAATAAACAAATAAGCATTTGATAAATGAATGAATGGAGACATACAGCACCATGGAGAAGGGTTCCTGGCTAGACTGGATTGAGGTCTTGGGATGATGGCTTTCAGCACTTTTCCTCCTATGTGGTCCATACACCATGGCCCTCTCTAGATTGTGACCTCCTGAAGGCCTTCACGTCTGCACATCCCTGCATCCCCAGGGTTCCCAGCCCACCACCATCTGCAAGGTGAAAGTTCAGAGGACATGTGTGGAATGAACACATGAATACAAAACCGGAGCTGCTGCTGCAGACCTCACGTCTTCCTGCAGAAAACAAAGGGATTGCACCAGTTTTCTCTGAATTAGCTTCCACCTTGAATATTTCGAGTGCTTTGCAAACTGTGGAGAAGTTTTTGGTAACTATTCATGAAACAGCAGCAAATGATGCTGGTCCTCTTTGCGGCCCTGGGCACCACCCACGGTCAGCCATTTACAAACCTTGCCCAGGCTGGCCAGAGGTGACATTTTCAACCTTCACTGACTGGGTCTGCAAAATCAGGTTGGGCTTTCTGTCGTACTGGCCTTCCTAGCTTCAGGAGTCACCTCCTCAGTGAGGCCTTCCCTGATCATCCGTCCCAAATTAGCCCCCCAGCCACACTTCTGTCTCTTCTATCACAGCACCTGATTTTAGTCTCTTCATAGAATTTACCATGAGTTGACGATCTCTACTTTGTTTACTTACTTTCTTTTTTTTATTGTCTTCTCCACCGTGGGATGTGTGCTCATTGAGAGCTGTGGCCTGGCTTGTCTTGTTCACTGCAGAGACTCTGGTGCCTGGAACAGTGCCTGGCACGACGTAGGTGCTGCACGGATCCCGAGTGCATAACTAGGCAGCTGCAATGGAGAGCTATTTTGTGGGCCGGGAACCCACGGGTGCCAGACGCCCCTCGCTTCCGGTATCGCATCCTGAGCTGCGGGTGACCTCAACAAACTGTCTCCTCTCAAGGAACCCCTCAGGTAACACACACGCATTGTGACCTACCACAAAACTGGGATGCAGAACACTGGCGGGCACAGGCAGGAAAGAAAAGCCCAAACTAACTACATCTGGAAATTCAGCAACTGCTTGGTGGCTCTGGGACATTTTGCTTACAGAGACTTACTAATCTTGTTGCAAATAGCTGCCCTGTATTGGCAGCTCTGCCGGCATGGCCTCCCCCACGGCTGGTGCTTTGGAAGCCCTTGTTACACACAGACGCTTTTCCCCACTGGTTTCTCTGGGTCATGGTGTGCCTCACTCACCCATTAAAGAAGGACTCTCAAACTAGCCACACAAATACGATCTTCAAAATTGGGTACTTTTCTTCTTAAAGTTTAAGATTTGTTTTCCCATTCTCTCTCTATAATTTTTGGTTCTGAAAATTTGCTGGCAATTCATTTGTGCTGAGAATCATTAAGCCTTTCTTTTCTTCTTCTGCTCCACGCAGTTGATTTTTTTTATTGAAGTATAGTTGATTTACCTTATTGTGTTAGTTTCAAGTGTATGGCAAAGTGATTCCATTATACATATGTATTTATGTATATATCTACACTGGTTTTTTTCAGTTCTTTTCAATTGAGAATCATTAAGCTTTATGTATAAGAAAAACTTGCCTTCTATTACCTTAATTCTTTTGCCACTCAGTAGACAGGAGGATAGAAGGGACCTGTGGTTCTTGTGCCCTGAGAGATCCAGTTACAGGTCTAAGGCAGCAAAGCAGGTGTGAGGAGAACAGGTTTCCAGCTGTTTCGAATTGGTTCTGGTTACATATGTAGCACAAGTGCATGTGCCACCAAGACTAGATCTAGGTTTATTTGTCCTTGGCAGTCAGCAGGGAAAGGCAACAGCAGAGACAGGCTTTAGGGAGTACAGCTCAGTCCTGCAGAAAAGGAGGAAAGTGTGGCACTACAGCCAGAAGAGGTGGGTTCCAGAGACCCACCTCTGTCACTCTCTAGCTGCCACCTTGGCCAAACCATCTACTCTGAGATGAATTATCCACATTTGCTGCGAGGATAACATTTCCAGTTCTGCATACCTTCATGGATCGCCCTGCGGATCAAATGAGAGGGAGTTTGCGAAACGTTTTGTGAACCTTAAAGTATTATTCAAATGTGAGTTGTTATTTTTATTAATATCCTGCTTCTTCTTATCCTAGTAATGTATAGCTTCCTGAATAGATTTCTTTATGGCAGGCATTGTGCCATATGCTGGGAGTAGAGAAAAAATAAGTTGTTTTTACCTTCCAAACTTGCACAGTCTGGGCTGGGGAGACAGATAAAGAGACACTCTATTCCGGTATCATCAGTGCTGTGTTAAATGCTCCAGGCGGGGGCAAGAGGGATGGGGGAGGGGTCAGAGCAGGGATTTGGAGGCATCCGGAGGGCTTCTGGAAGCAGATGGATTGAGCAAAGTCTTGAAGGATGCCTATGTAGGAGGTCTCTGGGTGGAGAAGCGGAAGAGGGATGCTCCCAGCCCAGGGACAGTGTGTATAAAGGGATGGAGGGCTTACGGCACGGGTGCAGCTTTGCGTGTGGGGGACACATGGATCGCGTGCTTGGTTTCTCCAGTGGTGGAGTCAATAAGAAGCCTTTGGACGTTTTCTCTCAGAGACGGAGTTGTTTAGATGTGTGACTGGAATGTGGTTGATGGGTTGGAGGTAAGACTGAAGGAGAGGAAATCAGTCTGGAGGAGGTAAAAGCCAAAAAACTGGAGACTCGTGCACAAAGGGCAATGACAAAGGGGGCTGAGGGTCGAACAACAGGGAAGCCTGATGGTTGCTGGTGCTCCGGGGGATGCAGGGAGGCGGCCCGCGGGGGGGCCGAGGAAGACACACTGAGCCTGGGAAAACGGGTACCACACCTCGCAAAGACGGGGACCAACTGACTTCCACGTGGAGATGGTCCATGGGTGGCTGGGTCCACGGTCTGGAGCTCAGGACAGAATCTGGGACTGAAGATACCAGATTTGGTGGTCATCCTCATGCAGACGCCAGTCACTGCTGTGGGTGACTGAGTGACAAGAGGAAAAGGGCAAGGATAGATTTTTCAGGGACAGTGACCTTAATGGGTGGGTTGTGGGGGAAAAAAATCCCATGAAGAATGTTGAGAAGTCACCAGAGATGTTGGAGGAAGTCAGGAGACAGAGGTGCCGCAGGGGCTAAGGAAGGAGCGAATTTCCAGGGTGGAGCCCGCACGTGGCCAAAACCTCACCAACGCTGACAGAGGAAAGAACAAAAGGGGGACCCTCTGATTTGTTCAGAGGGAGAGGCATTCAGAAGTCTGGCTGTGTGGGTAACCGCGAGAAAGAAGCGCGGCAGGGGGAGCCATGAGCTAGATCTAGATTCTAGGGTCCTTGGTGAGAAGGGAGAAGAGCAGTCACAGGTGAAGACAGGGGTTGGATGTGAAAGACAGTAGAGAAATACATGTGCTTCTATACTGGGGAAAAAAGTAAAAAAGGGAAAGGAGGTTGAAAATTCAGAAGTAAAAGCTGATGTTTTGTGGGCCACCTCCCTGACGAAGGGGAGAGAGACCTAGCGCACCGTCCCTGAGAAAGAAGGGAAGGATGGCGCCAGCTGGACATAAACTTAAGGGGGGAAGGCAGGACCAGGCAGAAGGAGAGCCGACTAGGACCAGACACTAAGGAGTGGGAGAGCTGGACGGCACCAGGGTTTTACCCGAGGAAGGAAGAGCCACGTCTGGGCAAGGGTTTGGGGATGGGGGCGCCGAGAATAGGTCCTCACTCTGCAGCCCGGGGACCCGCATCCCTCCTCCCCCTGCCCTGCTTCCCACCCGACGCACACCTAGGGGGGGCAACATGATAAGTCATCCATCCAGCAGGCTCAAAAAGAAGAGCAGAGAAGCAGTGTGCCAATGCCAAGACGATCCTGCTGGAGATGGGAGCGTTCTTTCAGATTCAGGAGGATTACCTTGATCTCTCTGGGGATCCCAGTGTGACGGGCGAGATCGGCACTGACATCCAGGACAACAGGTGTAGCTGGCTGGTGGTTCAGTGTCTGCAACGGGCCTCTCCGGAACAGCGCCAGATCCCGCAGGAGAACTGTGGGCAGAAGGAGGCCGAGAAGGTGGCCCGGGGGGAGGCACTGTGCAAGGAGATGAATCTGCCGGCTGTGTTCACACAGGACGAGGATGACAGTTGCAGCCACACTCTGGGTCTCGTCGGGCAGCGTGCTGTGCCCCTGCCCCTGGCCACCTTCCTTGGGCCAGCACACAAACGCTACAAGCAGGAAAAGGGACCTAGAGACTGTGACGGTGGAGAGGGGAGGCTCTCAATAAATTACTGTCTAACCTGCTAAAAAAAAAAGAAGAAAGAAAGAAAGAAAGAAAGAAAGAAAGAGAAAGAAAGAAAGAAAGAAAGAAAGAAAGAGAAAGAAAGAAAGAAAGAAAGAAAGAAAGAAAGAAAGAAAGAAAGAAAGAAAGAAGGAAAGAAAGAAAGAAAGAAAGAAAAAGAAAGAAGAAAAGCAGAAACAGGCAGTGGGGGTGGGGGGATACACACTGAGGCTGCAGGTAAAGGGGCCTTTATTTATTTATTTTATTTTATTTATTTTTTTTCTTTCTTTTTTTTCTTTTTTTTGGGGGGGGCCTTTATTTAAAAGAGAGCAAGTTGCCAGAGAGAACGGTGGAAAGGCTGAGGAAGGACTCACACAGATGAGGGAACGCCCAGAGCTGAGATCCGAACCCGTGGTTGGAGGCTGTCCGCTAAACATGAACACTTGGCTTTTTAGAAGTGAAGCTGAATTCAACCCCACATCAGGTTAGAAACCAGTTGCTGTATCTCAGGAAGATCCATTGTTTGAAATCCAACTTCTATTTTTAAAGTAGTGTATGTGTGCAAATATGACTACAGTTTCAGATCTTGGATATAGGAGCTGTGCAAATATTTGAGGCAAGAATGACACTTTAAGTTATTCTTTATGAACTGTTCCCAGCATCAAGCGGTTTCAAAACGTCTCTTCTTTGGATGACTATTCCCTGTTTTGAACTTAAAATGAAATCTCAAGGAGATCACAGTAAAGTAGTTTCCAAGTTCTCTAGATGATCATACTTTACGCCCCTTTCCCATCGTGCCCTTCCCTCAACTCCAAAACAAGAAAACAAAAATAATCCAAGTGAGTCTTTGGTTTCAGAGTTTTCAGAGGTTGTTCTCCTCTGTGAGGCATTAATGGGTGATTCCACAATTACTTGGTTATGTAGAGTTTTAAGGAAAATATCAAGATTCTATTTGTATGAAAATACTCATATGGGTCCTAATTATGGTACAGGCACAAGAAAGAATAACTCTGTGTGTTCAAGAGTATTGGTTCTTCACAAATCTGGGGTATGGGAAGCCTTCCTTTACAGTTTGTATCTCATCCCCGACCCCAGATATCTATTGGGTATTCACTAAAATGAAGAATGCCTTGAGTACTTTTACTTACTTTTACTCCTAAATGTCATATATGGTACTTGCTTCTGAAACCAGTTCGACACGGCAGTTACCCTCTCCTGGTCCCCTTAAGGAATAATATTCCTATTTTACATTTTGATGCCTTAGGGACAAATTTCTGGCTTAGGGGAAAAGCTGACAGAAGAGAAACTATGTCACAGAAAACATGAAGTTTAGGGTGGTAATGTTTGTCAGTTGAAGTAGTTTTTCTCTAGGCTGGAGGTTTTGTCAACTGGATTTATAAATTTCATGTCTCATATTGATGACTAAACTAGCAGTTAGTTTAACATGAAAACAGATCGCATTTGTGAATAACAAAATAGTAAACGACAAAGAATGTTCCTTAAATAACATCACTATCATTAAGTGATACTTGCAATTTTTTTTTCATTTATTATTTTTTAGTGGGTACACCAAGTTCAATCATCTGTTTTTATACACATATCCCCGTATTTCCTCCCTCCCTCAACTCCCCCCCCAACCCTCCCTCGAGTTCCCCCCCCCACCCTCCCTGTCCCAGTCCTCTAAGGCATCTTCCATCCTCGAATTGAACTCCCTTTGTTATACAACAACTTCCCACTGGCTATCTATTTTACAGTTGGTAGTATATATATGTCTGTGCTACTCTCTTGCTTCGTCTAAAAAAAAAAAAATTCATTGATCCCTGCTTCACTAAAGGTAAATTGCAACTGGAAACATATCCAGACATAGGAAGAATAGCTGCAGTAAAGCCTTATTATTAATTTAGACTTCAATTATTTACTTGAGCTGCAATCATGGCTCTTCTTATTCTTACCCTGAAGATTTATAGTATAAATAATACTGGAAGAGCTATGTTTAACCTGCTTAAGAGAATACAGTCTTTATTTATTTATTTATTTATTATTTTTGGGGGGTACACCAAGTTCAATCATCTGTTTTTATACACATATCCCCGTATTCCCTCCCTCCCTTGACTCCCCCCCACCCTCCCTGTCCCAGTCCTCTAAGGCATCTTCCATCCTCGAGTTGAACTCCCTTTGTTATACAACAACTTCCCACTGGCTACCTACTTTACAGTTGGTAGTATATATATGTCTGTGCTACTCTCTCGCTTCGTCTCAGCTTCCCCTTCACCCCCCGCCCCCTCCCAAACCTCACGTTCTCCAGTCCATTCTCTGCACCAGCATCCTTGTTCTTGTCACTGAGTTCATCAGTACCATTTTTAGATTTCGTATATGTGAGTTAGCATACAATATTTGTCTTTCTTTTTCTTTTACTTCACTCTACATGACAGACTGTAGGTCTATCCACCTCATTACATATAGCTCCATCTCATCCCTTTTTATAGCTGAGTAATATTCCATTGTATATATATGCCACATCTTCTGTATCCATTTGTTTGTTGATGGGCATTTAGGTTGCTTCCATGTCCTGGCTATTGGAAATAGTGCTGAATAGTGCTGCAATAAACATTATGGTACATGTTTCTTTTGGGATTATGGTTTTCTTTGGGTATATGCCCAGTAGTGGGATGACTGGATCATATGGTAGTTCTATTTGTAGTTTTTTAAGGAACCTCCAAATTGTTTTCCATAGTGGCTGTACCAACTTACATTCCCACCAATAGTGCAGGAGAGTTCTGTTTTCTCCACACCCTCTCTAACATTTGTTGTTTCCAGATTTTTTGATGATGGCCATCCTGATCAGTGTGAGGTGATACCTCATTGTGGCTTTGACTTGCATTTCTCTGATGATGAGTGATGTTGAGCATCTTTTCATGTGTTTGTTGGCCATCTGTATGTCTTCTTTGGAGAAATGTCTATTTAGGTCTTCTGCCCATTTGTGGATTGGGTTATTTGCTTTTTTGGAGAATACAGTCTTTAAATGACTTTAGTACATTAGTTTTATGAAACCAAGTGCTTCTGTAAACTCTGAATTCAGACTCACTACAAGTATTTTCCAAGTTTGCTGTTTTTCCTCCTATTGGATATTTAAAATTCAGATTTTTCATGAATTCAGAGTGACTTCGCTCATTCACTCTTGTTTAACCAGACTAACTCAGTAAGTTTAGTTGCTTCAGTAAGTGTACTCATGGGAAAACTCTAGCCAGTTGGGGAAATATGTCTCCTAAGTGGAGAGAGTCTGATAACCAACAGAGCACATTCTCTTTTCAGAAAAGAAGTGTGCACGTGAAGGAGGTGAGGGCAGAAAGTGGTGAGCATGAAGAGGGAAAGTGACGGCATCTGTAACTTGCTATTCTGTTTTGCAAATAAGATAACAAGATATCACAGTAGAGCGGCAGATATGTGAGCAAGTCCCGTCAGATGTAGTCTTCCTTTGATGGGTCACGCAGTGAACACGATCCTACTAACACAGCAGTTCTCCAAGAAAACCTGTGGCCTATTTTCTTGCAACGTTGGAAGTTCAGGGCCCATGCGTCAGGTCTGTTTCAACATCTTTAACTGCAGATGAAAATACTTGGTTGTAAAATCATCCCAGGACCTTGGCTGAAAGTTGTGAAATGTGTCGGATATGGGTCCTTGTAGATATAGATTCTTGTAGCCACAGCGCGAGTGTCAGGCTGTAGAGGCACATGAAAGCACTCCGAGTAGATAATCACAGACTGTGGACTTGAGGGGGACTTCAGACTTCCGCCTTGTCAGTGAGGTAACAAGGCCAGAGACTTGAGAGGGCTTGCTTAGCATCTCAAAGGCAGTGGCCAGTTTGGAACCAGGACTCCCTGACGCCCAGTCTATTCCTTGACCATAGCAAGGTGACTCTGCTCATTCAGAAGATATTAGTACTGTAAAATGATTAATCTTGAAATTAACCATTTGACACTAATTTTTCTTAGGTGGAATTTGACTACTTATTTACTATACCAGCACTATGGTCACAAAAATTTACACCAAGATTAATCATGATTTGGAGGCCCCCAAAGTTTCCTGCTATGACGTGTCACCATCTTTTTGTACCACCAGTGTACACGACTCTTCCTTTATGACACTTAACATAGAGTAATTAATTTTTTTTTAAACTGGTCTGTTCGGCCTACTAGACTGTGAGCTTCATAGCTACAGAGATCATGCCTTTCCTCTCCGTTTATTTCTATGGTGCCTGGTTCAATAATTATTGAATGAATACAGGAAATTCAGAACCTAGGGAAGAGGCAGTGATGCGCTCACATGGGGCCTGGTGCAATGACAAGCAGCTCTCGAAATCACTGCGCAGAGGCCGGGGCTGGCTTTCCCATTCGGTTCACATCCCTCACTGTGGTTGAGGAATCATAACGGCTGACGTGCATTGCGGGCTTCTGTGCCAAGCACTGCTCTACATGCTTTGCCTACGTTAATGCATTTCATCTTCACAACCCTATGAAATACCACCGTGTGAGGTACAAATACCACCTGTGGTACAAACGAGGCCCAGAGAAGATTCAGTAGTTTGCCTGGACTTACAACCTGACCAACCTGAAGCCAGATCACGTGCTTTTTTTTTTTTTTTTTTTCCCAGCTCATGCGCTTTTAACCCCTGGGCTCTTCTGCAGTCCAAGGCCTGAAGCAGACAACCTTAGCTCTACTTTTTCGACCTCGAAGCCAATTCACGTATTTGAGAATTTCAAGACGACCATGACAAACTTCCTGAAATTCCCCCAAACGGTACTTTGACACAGTTACCTCTCTCTCTGCGTTCTCCCTCGCAGGCCCATTCCTGTCTCCGCCTGCTGAACGCATCTGTCACCTCTGTGCGGCAGGTGCCCGCTCTCTGAAGACCTTACCCGGCTTCCCCTCAAATCAGAACCCCTCTCCCTGGTCTCAGGTGCCTTTTGCGGAAACTTCTTTCCTGGCACGTCCCCCCGCAGGCCGGGGTGCGTCCCTGGCACGCGTGTCTCTCCCCCCAGCTACACTGAGAGCTCTGGGAGGGCAGGCGCTGGGCGCGAGCTTCGTGTGGGCTTGGCAGCGCGTGCGGGGGGCTCCCGGGGCACTCGGGAGGGGCCGGGCTTTTCGAAGACGAGGGTCGCGCAATGAGGCGTGGCGAGCGGCCGTCCGGGGGACCACGGTGTGTGGCCTGAGCCGCCCGGCCAGGCCCGCCGCCTGGCAGGGCTCCGGCGGCCGCGAGGGCCTCCGCCGCCCCGACCCTGGCCTCGGCCCAGTCTCCCGGCCGCTCAGCGCGGCGCGGAGCTACCGGGGGAGCTGGAAAAACACTGGCGGGCGCCCCGCCCGCGGGCCCGGGGGGCCGGGCGGCCGCGCGTGTGCGGCGGGGGCAGGGCCGGCTGCGTGGGAGGCGCGGGGGCGGCGGCGGCGCGGGCGGCGGCCGGCTGTCAGCGCGCGGGCGCGGGCGGGGCGCGGGCTCGTGTGTCAGCGGCCCCCCGCCCCCCGCCGCCCGCCGGGCCTCCCGCCGCCGCCGCCGCCGCCCCCCCCCCCCCGCGCGGCCTGGCAGGCTGCCGGCTGCACAGGCGGGGGTTCGCGCCGTTCTCACGACCTCTCGGGCCGCCTGAGCTCATCTGGGAGCTATTCATTTCCTGCCCGCGCGCAGCCGGGCCTGCTGCGCAAACCGCCTTGGCCGCGGGGCCGCCGGGGCCGGCCCGGCCCGGCCGCCCCGGCCCGCTCCCCGCCCGCGCCGCCGGCCCCGGCGGCCTCCCTGGAACCCCCGGCGGCCCCGGCGGGCGCGCGGCGGGGGCCGCCCGGCCGCCCATCTGGTTGCACTTAGGAGCCGGGGAGGAAGCTGGCAGCGGGTTGCTCCCGGCCAAGGGGTGTGGGAAAAGTTAATTGACTTTAATGACAGGTTTCCCGGGACGGCGGTGGCGAGGAGGGGGTCCAGCTTCGCCCCGGGGCCCCCCCGCTCCAGCAACACGTGGGGCGGAATGGGGCGCGCGGGGGGGGCGGGGGCGCGCCTCGCGGTCGTGGCGGTTCAGCGCTTGGAGAAGGCTCCCGTCTGGACCCAGGAGAGCCCCCCACCCCCCTGCGGCCCAGCGCCTTTCCCGCTCCGGATGCTGCGGGGGACGGCGGGGGGCCGGGGCCCCGGGGGGGGGGTCTCCATTGAGAGGCTAATGCGCGCGGCGGCGAGGCCGGCGGCCTGCATCCGGACGCGGAGCTGGGAGCCGCGCCTTATCTCCAGGAGCCATCGGCACCGCCCGGGGGCGAGGGAGAGGGGCTGCTGGGTGCGACCAGAGGCTGTGTAATTCGTTCAGGCCCAAAGGATCCGGGTGGGGGCAGGATGAAAGCTTCTCCTCTCCCCCAGCTAATGACTCCAGAGAGAACCTGGGTGCAAGAGGAGGGCAGAAAACCTTAGAAATAAACCCACTCATTTTGGAAACGTCCCAGAGAAGGGAAATGACTCATCCAAAGTGACACAGTGAGTTTGGTGGCAGAGCTGGCACAAGAGCCTGAAAATCCCCATGGGGGCCTAGGGTCTCCCCTTTCTTTCTGTATTGGACGGAAGTGCCTCATCTCCTCGTTTAAACCCAAATTTCAGGGAAAAAAGACCATTTTCAAACTACCAATTATTGTCAGATGAACAAATGTTTACTTCGTTTCCTTAAATTTGTCACTCCCCCATATCTATGTACTTTTGATGATACTAATAAAAACCTACTTTTTTTCAGTTTCCCTTCAGCACAGGGAAAGACAGAGGTTTAGTTTTGAGTTGATTTAGTGATCTCTGTGTGTGTGTGTGTGTGTGTCAGTTTTTAAGAACATAAATACACTTCTGTAAAAATGAAACCCTGTTGTCTCCATTATTTCTGCCGGCACACTTCCACCGGAGCCAGAGGACAGATTTACCAAGTGAAGCCTTTGAGCTTGGGTTGGGTGTTTTAAAAGAGCAATTGTTACTATGTTTGTGTTTAAACAAGAGAGAAATGGCAGAAAAATGATATGATAAAGAAGGGTGTGTGTGTGAGAAGGGGGTGTGGGGTGTGTGTGTATTTCTTTGGGGGGAAGCTGTGTTGGACACCTTTCACAGACACAAAATGAGGCAGGTAGGAGCCAATTTTTTAAAAGTATCTTTTAAACCTCTCACTCTAGGTCTGAAGCCGGGTGGAAGTTATTTGAGTCGAAAACTGACTGCCGGCTGCTAGATCATTCCTGTGATAGAGCGGCCCTCCACACTGGCCTGTGGGAAAGGCCGTCTAGGCGGGGGAGAGGTAAAGCTTTTGAAACAAGACAGAAAATCGTTGGCTTTATCTTTGTTAGGAAGGCTTCAAAGATTGATCTCTCCCGCCTCATCCTTCTCCTCCCAGAAGCCCTTCTAAAAGAAGGGGGGTGAGGGGAGGCGGGCGGGAGGGGCCAGGCAGGGAGGAGGACTGGCCGGCGGTGCGGGAGGAGGGCGCGCCCGCCAGACCCACAGCGCGGCTGATGTGTCTGGTCTCGCAGGACTCGTGGTTTTCATTTCCCCAACACCTGGATGCAGTCAAACACCTGGCCAAATCTGACAAAATCTGACAAGCCTTTGTGATGGGATTTGGAAGAAATTCCCTGCAGATCCTGGCACAGTTTAAAGCTGTCCGCTTTGAGTTAGGACTTGTTACGGAGGGTTATGTGAGCTGAAACCCGAGACAACCCTTTTGCTTCTATCTGGAGCCCACATCTTGCCTGGAAATGGGGCATGACCAAGCAAAGGGGTCGCTTGCTGTTTGTATTAAAAGGGGAAGATGGCCTGTGTGCTTGCCAGCACGGCCCCCACATGCTTTCTCTATTAGAGCCAAGCACAGAAACTTATCAAAAACATATGTCTGGTGTTAATCATCTGGACTCAGGCTCCACTTGGGAGTCTAACTAGCTGTTCCTTGGCAGAAGGAATCTGTTGACCTTCTCAGCTTGCTTGAAGAGGGTGCAGAGAGGCATTTCAAACTTTGAGATGCTGGTACAGAAAATGTCTAGCTGCACCTAGAGATTGACCAATTAAAGGAAGACTCCAACACTTGCAGGAGGGAGGCTGCAGCTATGAAAACTGTTTTTACTTGGATGCTGGGGAGCTACCCCAGGGCAGTAAGTAGTGCTGCAGGAGCCACCCATAAATGTGCAGGGGGCGATAGTACTGGATTGATTAACTTCATGAATTCAGCCCTGTTTCACCTTCCTTAGAAGGAGCCAGTATGAGAACCAGGAATGAATTACCCAACGGCAACTCAGGTTTTGAAATCCTTTAAGAGATTGACTATAAACTGATCAGGGAAGCCATGTCAGATAGGTTCTCACAAATGAAAAGGAATTTAGTTCAGGGAGGGTTGGTAAAAGGTTTCATGGTTTTTTTCAAATGTTCTTTTAATAACAAAAGAGCCAATTCTTGAATTCTCAGGTTACATGTAAATCAAAGTGTGCCTTTCTTTGTTACATATTCTGAAACAATCAGTTATAAGACACAAGAGCCTTCACTCTTTTTTATCTTTTATTATATTTTCTCAAATAAACTTCCCCAAAGGAAGATATTTTAAGAGCATTTTCAAACATCTTTGGCATCACATAAAAAAAAAATCTCGTGTAAAAAACGAAATGTCATCTCAACTTTTATAATACAAAGGCGCAATCCAATATGAACATATAAAATATATACAAATATAGTGCATGGTCAAGTCACTTAATGCAGCTCTCTACAAAAAAGGAACTTTAGGAACTGAAAAAACCAAAGGAACCACGGCATCGCCAGCGTCCTCCCTTCTCTCCCAGCGTCCAAGTTCCCGTGGAGTGGTGGCGTGTCCCGAGGGCAGAGAGGCGGGTGGGGCATTCGGGGGGAGGGGTGGCCCGAGCCCCTCAGTTCCGCCACGGCCGCCACATGGAGTCCGCCGTGAGCGAGGGGCCGCTGGAAGGCGACACGGCGTTGGGGCCCACGGAGGTCGCGCCGCTGCCGGTGTAGACGGGGATGACCGGGCCGCCGTGCGCGAAGGCCCCGCTGGGGATGAGGAAGGCGAACTGGCCGTCGGGAGCCGGCACCACCTGGAAGCCGCCGAAGGCCTTGGCCGCCTCGCCGGCCGGGCTGCCCAGCTTGCAGGGCGCGCCGCCGGGAGGGGGCGCCGCGCCCCCGGGGATGGGCACGAGCGGCGGCGGCGGCGCGAAGGGCGCGTGCTGCGGGCCGCCGGGGCCCGGCGCGGGCGGCGGGGGCGGCGGCGGCGGCGGCGCCTGCAGGGCGGGGTGCGGCTGCCCCGGGTAGGTCATGGCGTTGATCTGGGTCATGCAGCCGGCCAGGTGGCCGAGGAGCCGCGTGCGCACCTCGGTGTTGACGCCCTCGCACGTGGACAGGAAGCGGGTCACCTCGTTCATGCACTCGCTGAAGCCGGCGCGGTACTTGCCCAGCACGCTGGGGTCGGTGCTGAGCGCGGCTGCGGGCCAGAAGCAGACGGACGGGCGCGTCAGCGCGCGGCCCCCGCGCCCCCGCCTGGGAGGTCCCCGCGGCGCGCCGCCCAGGCCGCCCGCCCGCCCGCAGAGCGGCCTCTGGCTGCCGCGCTGGGTTTAGAAACCGCCCCCCCCCCCCCCCCGCCTCTCCACACCAGCTGGGCGACCCGGCCCGAGCCGCTCCCTGCGCACGCCCCGTCGCTCCGCTCGAACCCGTGTCCGGCCTCAGCTGCGCCTCCTCCCCACCCCCCGCGCGAGGCGCCCGTGCCCCCGCTCTCCACCCCACCCCAGGCCTCGTGTCCCCCCCTCCGTGGCGGGGAAGGGCGGCGCGCTCCGCCAGGGGACCGCGGGCTGCACGCAGCGCGCACCCCGCCACAGGTCCCAGTCCTGTCGCACCCCCCCCCCCGCTCCCCCCCGCCGCAAGCCGTCTCCCTCCCTTTCCGGAGCAGCCACAACTTGGAGCTGTGGCTATAAATAAGCCCCGGACCGTGGGAACGCAGGAGTGAGCCAAGGCAGTAAAATGCAGCTGAATGCCTCTCACAACCGCGGGCGGAAGTCTGGAAGGCATCACCGCGGGCCGAGAGGGGCGCGCGCGGAGGGGGACGCGGCCGGCCGCCCTCACCCGTCATCTGCGCCCGCTGCAGGTTCCGGAGGTGCTTCACTGTCATTTCCAGAATGTCCGCCTTCTCCAGCTTGGAATGCCGCGAGCTCTGCACAGAGGAGGAGGCCGGGGAGGGACGTGAGCGCCCCGCCAGCGGCCTCACGGGGCTGGGGGGGGGGTCTTCCCCCGGGCCGCGGCGGCGACATCCCTCGACCCCGGCCAGACGGGGCCTGGCCCTCCCCGCCTCAAGAGAAGGCAGTGCAGGCGGGGAAGATCCTATTGCAAGGGGGTTTCATTCTTAATGCCCGAGAAATAGTATTTCATTTTTTTTTATTTAAAAAGAAAAAAAAAAAACAGAATTAACCACTTACATCTTTTTTAAGAGCATCCAAAATCAGTGTTTTCAGCTGGCTCAGGCTTTCATTTATTCTTGCTCTCCGTCTTTTCTCCATGATAGGCTTTGATGACTGTAAAAAGTTAAAAGAAAAAAAAGAGAGAGAGAAAGAGAGAGAGCGCTGAGTTCCCATGGGACCTGCCATTTCACCCCGCGATTTTAAGGGAGAAAGGAGCCCCCAACCCCGACTTAATTTATTGGGGCTGCAGAAATACAGGTCCTGCCCTTACCTTTCTGTGCTCAGATGCTGTCTTTGGTTTATCCGGTGTCGTGTTGACACTGGCTGGGGTAGCAGCCACCGGGGACGAGGAATTTTTCTCCATTATATCAGCTGGCATTTTCTTTTTTTTTTTTTTAAGTCCCTAGAGAATTTTATTTTTGGAGTTCTTCACACAAAAAATTGTTTTGTTTGTGTCCTTTTACTTGAGACTTTCGCAAAACTGCTGAGCAAGTGCTGAGGGTTTATTATAGCATCTTATGGCTACTTGGTGATCGGTAGCGCAATTCCAGGACCAAGGAGAGAGGTGGGCGGGGGATCCCGCTGTTATCAGCAGCAGCTCCGGATCCTGTGTGATCCCCGGGCCCTGGCGGCCTCTATATATATCTGGGACTGCACGCGAACGGCTCGTGTGAAACTTCCCAAACTTTCTTTCCCACAGTAACTTTCAGCCAATGGGAGGAGGAGACACGCGGCACCGCTCGTGGGCCGCGCCCCGCCATTGGCCGCCGGGCACAAGGCCTGGTGGCCAATGGCGCGCGCCTGAGCCCGGGGCACCGGAGGCTACAACGTCAATCAAAAGGATTTTAACCCTTTGCTACTCTCCCGGCCGGGCTCTGCTCTAGAGAGGATTTTTCCTCTTTGGGTTTGCTCTCGTCTGGTTTATTTCTTTGGGGGCTTGGGTCTTTGCTCCTTATTTCTGTTCATTAACACAGCTGCTTTGACGCGAAGAGGAAGTTCATCTGAAAGATGTTTCTAGAAAGGTTTGGAAGGACAGGGATAAAAGGTTACAATTGCAGTGGGTTCGAAGAGGGGAATGCATGCAAGGGTGTGAGTTACAAAAACATCTAAGTGATCTCCCGCTCAGACTCCGCAGATTCGGGGGAGGGGGGGGGGTAAAAGACGACCGCGCAGAAAAAGGACCAAAAAAATTCCTTTCTGCAGGCAGAAAAGGGAAAAGTGCCTCCATCTTACTTTTGCAGGTTCCCAGAGCAAGGTGGTTTATGAGCCCCGCCCTCCGCCCCCACCCCCGCTCCCCCCACCCCGGCCAGCCCCTCACCTCTCTTCTGGAGCGGGGGCCTTGGACCCCGCGCTTCCCCAGGAAACAATCACAATAATTTCCAACTGAGCAGAAAGGAAGTGGCATTTCAAATGAAAGATGAACAAGGGGGGCTTTGATGGCGATGCCCGGGGACGCGCGCCCCTCCCCCCGCCGGCTCCCTCCTCCCCGTGCCGCCGGCGGCGGGGGCCCTTTAAGAGCTCCGCCAGCCGGGCCGCGGTCTGACATCGGCCGGCCGGCGAGGGCGCGCCTGGAGCCGGAGCACGTGCCAGGATGTTTTATTGCCGCCGCGGCTGCGGCCGGGCCGGGAGGATGTGTGCGTGCGTGTGTGAGTGTGTGCGCGCGCCCCGGGGGCGGGGGGCGGCGGGCGGCGGGCGGCGGCGGGGGCTGGTCCCGGTCCCCGGGAGAAGCCCAGAAGGTAAATAGCAGCTGCTGTGCTCGAGCCTGGGAAAACCCCGCCCCCCGCGCCTGGCCGGGGCTCATTGGCGCGCGCTGCGTGGGGGGGGGGGAGCGGGGTGTGTGTGTGTGTGTGTGTCCGGGGCCCCCCTCCTCTGGCCCCCGCCGGGCCAGGAATCCGAGGGGGCGGCGGGGCCGGGAGCCCAGCCCCGTAGCTCGCGGCCCCCCTGCCCCCCCTCCCCCGGGCCAAGGTCAGCCCTTCCGGGCGGGGAGCGCACGCCCTGGGGTGGGGAGCGGGGAGCCGTTCCAGCCCCCCCCCCACCCCGCCCCTGACTTGGGGCCCGAGGTTTTCCCTCCGCCGACGGCCTCGCGAGCCGCCGCCCGTGGGAGGGGCGGGGGCCTGCTCGCTGGCTCCCCGCCCCCGCCCGCCGCCCGCCCTCCCCCCGCGGCGCCCGCCGCGGTCACGAGATGCCTGACCGCACTTAGGAAGCGGCCGGGTCAGCCTCCTGCCTCCGCCGGGCGGCTGCGGTTAGAGCGGCTGCGCGCCGCCCGCCCCCTCCCCGGGCCCAGGGCGGCCGGGCGGCTCCCCCTCGCTGCGCCCGGGAGGCCGCCGGCGGGCGGCCGGGAGGAGGCGGGCGGCGCGGGCGGCTGCGTGCTGCCGGCTGGCCGGGCCGCGCGCCGGGAGGAGCCGCCGCCGCCGGGTGCCACGTGGCGGGCGCCGGGCCGGGAGCGCCGGGGCTCTGGCGGCGGCCTCCCTGGGGGATGCGCCGCGCGGGGCGGGCGCCGCGCGCTGCCCCGGCCGCCGCCGCCGCCGCCGCCACCGCGTCCCGCCCGCCCGGGTCGCCGGCCCCCGCGCCCCCGCCCCTTCCGCCCTGCCCGCCGCCCGGGAGCCCGGCGCGCTGCTCGGGCGGCTCTGGGCAGCCCGGGGGCCGAGCGCGTCTTGTTTGATGTCGCCCCCCCCTCCCCCAGCCCATCCCCAGGCTCAGAGGCCGCCGGAGGCCTGGCACGCATTTCTCAGTCACTTCATTCCTCCCTTCCTCTGAGCTCCCCACCGAGAGAATGTTGTAAATGAGTTCACCAGATCTCCTCCCGGTTGAGATCCGGCGGTTCCTGACTCTGGGTGACCTTGGGCAAGCCCCTCTTCCTTTCATCGCAGGACGCATGCTCTGTGCCAGACCCTGTGTTAAACCCTGGGATTACCACGATGAGAGATACAGGGGCAGCCTGCAAGGGGTTTATGGTCAGCTCCGGAGGCGGACACACTCAGATTTTCTGATTGATGGTGGAGCATTGCTGTGTTATTCCTTTCTCTTAGGGCTTGGATGATGGCCCGAGAGAGCAAGAGAACCTAAAAGAAACGCTGAACCACACCTGTATGGGCAACTCTATTGCTGGTCTGTGTGGGGGCTGCGGGGATGGACATGATCGTAACTGCCCTTGGGAAGCCTACAGAGATACTGTACTCTCAAGTGCAGCTGACATCTACCTGTTTCCCCGTGTATTCCTTTGGTAGGTCCTAGGTTCGAGAGAAACAGTTGCGTGTCTACATAGAAGTAAAATGCTATGAAGGTTTAGGATAAGTGAATTACTCATAAATTGGGGTATCCTGGAAAACTTCCTGGAGGAGGTGGCCTGTGCTTTGTATCTTGAAAAACAGGTAGGATTGGGGCATTGGAAATGTGGTGGGTCCTGGGGCTGGGGAGGACGGCAGTACCTATGGCATTGAAAGCCTAGACTTTGGAACTTGAGGTCTTTATTCAGGGAACATGGTCTGGAGCCCAGGGTGTGTGACAGCCAGGAGTGTAAGAAAGTACTGGAGGAGGAGGCTTGAGGCCCTTAAACATCTTGCCAGATGACTTTGGGCTTATCTGTAGACAATGGAGAACGGTGAAATGCTGTTGAGCAGAGAAGGGACATCAGAGTTCTCCTTTAGAAACATGGCTCTGGCAAAAGTGTGGAGAGTGGTTTGCAAGGTTCAGAGGCAAAGGGCCCAGTTAGGAGTTTCAAGCCAGTAAAGGAGGTTCCTAGGTGACAGGTGTTGACTGACACTTACCCGGAAGCACCTGCCTGGAACCAGCTCACCTGGGCGTTGACTGCACATTGTCCCGGGATCCAGGTTCTGCAGAAACCTGCCTACCCTTTACTGCAATGTTCCCCCACAACCTGGAGTCTAACCAAGGAATGATTGTGACTGGGACCGCATTTACCTTCCAAGCCTCGTTTCCATCTTCCAGGACAGCCCTCAGGTCTGCAGCCAAACCTGTACCTCATTGCAGGCTGAGCTTACTCACTCTCGCCCCTCAGGCTACTTGGGATTTTTTTGTGTGTTTTCTTAACACAGTGCAGAGTGGGCTGTGCCCTATCATGTTCTGAAGAAATGATGAACAGTGCCTCCTTTGTTGACCTGCAACCTGGGCCAGTGGGGTAGGACTTTTCTTTCTTATTTTAAACAGATGGAAAAGTGGTGATGACAGAAAATTGTCTGTTGCTTTTGAAAAAAGTGGAGTTTCCCTGTATGTTTGACATCCTGTCGGTGAAAGGTGATGAGCCTGTGAAGTTACCCCGCTTTCTGCCACGCAGACTTTGCAAGCTTCTTAAAATGCTCCTGCTCAGCATCTGACTTTTTAAAAACTGCATAAATACTCTGACCCAGATTCTTCCAAGGAGCAAAAATCTTCCCAGGGAAGCTTGTTAACCCTTTCCAGGTTCCCCTCAAATCTATAAGAACCAGTGACTTCCTCTATTAAACTCTGCTATGACATTGACAGCTGTCTGCTCTTGGGCCCCAATTAACTAGCCGGGCATGCCACCCCCATCCCTTGTAGCCTAAGAGCCTCCCCCCCCCCCCCCCCCCCCGATTCCGTCATCTCCTCAGGATTTGGCACCCTGAAGGTAGGTGGAGAATGTTGAACATAGTCAAGTTACGGTCTCACTGCAGTGCTTCAAACAGCCTCATTGGTCAAATAGTTAATCAACAACTCGTTTATGGCCACTTTAGGAGTGCTTAGACTGGTAGAATGAGCAGATAATTTAAACACACACACACATTTTCAGATAGCGAGACAGGGTCGGTCAGAATTTTGCCATGAATTTGTTTCTGGGCCAAATAAACAAACAAAAAACCAGCCCATGAAACTGCCGGCCCCCCATCCCAAACATTCAAGTAGAAAGGTTCTTTGCAGATGTGCTCAGAGACTGTTTCTCAGCATCCTTATCCTGGGCAGTGAAAATAGCACCAACCAATCCAACCAATGGGACCCTCTCCACACCTTCCCCAACGGGGAACTAAGCTCCTGAACTCAAGAAAAGCCTTTTGGACTTGGAAATCTCTTCTTGGTAAGACACAGGCTTTATTTTTCCGTCTTCCTCGTCCCCTCCCCTGCCAAAGTACAGAGAAAACTGAACCCTGTTCATCAGTGGAGGTCACTTCTTTGATCCCCCTGTGAGACCAGCAAAACTCCAGGAATCTTTCCCACTTCTTCATGCCCAGCAAATACAGTCGGAGGCTCCCCCTTTCTGCTCCGTGAAGGGTGATTTTTCTCCACCTTGTTGCTTCACCTGTTTGCTTTAAATCGTAAAACAAATAATCGCATCTCCTAGTGAGACTCCCCTTTGTCCCTGGGTTTCGGAATGGTTTGCGGGTTTGGTTTAAAGCTAAAGAAAGGAGAAGAAGCGAGAGAAGAAGAAAAAAGGTATTTTGCCTGAGGACTTGAAGCTTTTTTTTCTTCTCCCCTTTTTCCTCCGCTTGACTGACTTTCTCACACTCAGATTCCCTGCAGCCTGCCAGGGACGGGGCCGCTGCCCTGCCAAGAGCTATCCTGGGAGGGCCATTGAGAGAGCTTTGAGTAAGTACACACTGGGCGGATTTTCCCCTCCCCTCCGTACCTGCTCCGCACCTGTACAGGGAGCAGTCCCACACCTATCACCTGATCGCAGCCCTTTCAGAGACCGTGAGAAAAATAAAGCCCAGGATACAAGAGATATGTGTCTCTGCAGGGCTGCAGCCGGCTCCCCGCAGTCCGAGTGCCCAGAGACAGCACATTCCTGGCCGGGTGTGCACTCGTGTTTGCCTGTGCTCGTGCGGGGTGGGGGCACCGGGAAGAGGCGTGAAGCCAGGCATCGCCTGCGTACTGTAATGACTGCCTCGCTGCTTCTGTCTTCTGGCATCTACCAGACTGGTAGGGTTGTGATCCTTTACTAGAATCATGATTATGGCCCTTCTAGATAAGAGTCCGCATATGCTCATCACAGCAGGATTCACCTCCGGGATTTCTGACCTTAAGATTCACGGATAAACCCCCAGGGAGTCTATGAAGCCCCTGAAATGGAATTCAAAATTATGTCTCTCCATGCATACTTAGCAGGAACTTAATAAATACTTTTTGAACGAATAAACAAATGCGTCATTTTTTTTTTTTCCCGAGGAGAGGGTCCATAGCTTTTAGCAGAATCTCAAAGCTTTTCGTGACCCAGAAAGGTCGAGGAAGCTGATCCAGGCATTCTCCAATTACAAGTGGGTCCTCTAAGGCCCAGAGAGGTCCAGGGACTGGCTCAAACAATATAGGGCCAGAGCGGGGGCCGTAAGCCAGCCCAGAGCCCTATCCGCCACATCAGTGATGTGGGCTTTGGGAAATTGAAGGTGGGGTTTACAGAGTTGTGATCGCCGCCAGAATTTCGATTTAAAATAGACACTTTAATAAAGATACTTTGAATTTCCAGAACTTTTTTTTTCTTAACTTTGAGGCACTGGGGCTCCTCTGCACCCAGCATTTGGATGGAGAACGGGATAGGCAAGAAAGCCAAGTGTCTACCCATAGAAGAGGATTCAGGAATGTTTGCAGCGAGAGTCCTGGTTGCCATGCAGAGGCATTCAAAGTGACCGCAACTCTGCATTCCATCTGTGATAAAAATAAGTTGCTACTTCTGAACAAAACTGCCTAGTTGGTTTCTGGCCAAGCTGGGACCTCAAACTGCAAATTGGGGGTGAAGGTGGAAAAACAGAAGCTTTCAGCATTGGCTTATAGCCGCCTATAGTGCTTTCTGTCCCTCCCCCCCCCCCCCTTGGAAAACTTGACCACAGCCAGTGGGACCAAGGGAATGTGCGCTTTTCTAATGGGCCCTGAAAGGGGATGGTTGCCAGGAAAGCCTTTCCCAGGGGGGCGGGCGCAGGGCACTGGGAGCAGCTTAACTCCCACATTTGGCCCAGCTACAGCAGCCGTGGGGACAGGCTCTAAATGTGCTCTCAGCTGACCTTTTACCCTCTGAGCAGGGCTGCAGTGAGGCAAGCCTGCAAACCCAGCAGTGAAGGCAGGCATTCCCGAGGGACCGCACGGGTGCTAACTGATACCCTTGTGTGTGAAATCCTCAGCACTGCACAGGGGCTGGTGCCTGCGGGAGGCCTCTGGAATGCTCAGGAAGGTGGGGCGAGGTCTTCGCCCCTTTAAACCCAGGACATGCATTTGTTGGGCTTGCTGATAGCTGCTCAAATTGTGACATCAGGTCACATTGCTCAAAAAATCAAAAACGAAAACAACGCAGCTAGCCAGGCGACGCATTCGGATAACACTTAGGGCCAGAAAGTGATACGGGATGAATGTATAAGGCATATTTTTAGTCAAAGTCACTGTCATTGTTACCCTTGCTTGTTTTCCTTAGCTTCTAGAAAAGGGGTGGGGGAGGCAGAGTAAGAGAACTAAGAGGTAGCTGAATGGGTCTGTTCATTGAGTGCATGCAAAAACTGAGCCCAGGAAGAAGTGCTTGGACTAAGGTTTAACATCCTCCCCTGAGAGGGAAGAGAAGGCCAGGATTAGACTCAGGTTTCCCACCCACCAGTCCAGAAACCCACCCCGCTGCGTCTCTATGAGAAGAACGTTTTGATATATCATCTACAGCAAGTGGCTAACATTACCACCAAATACGGGTTTTCTGGTTGAGAACCAGAGCTACCTGCTGGTGTGTGAGTGCGGCAGTGTGACAGAATATGCCCAGCACACAGCTTGGTGAAATGCCAGGCTTGCTGCACCGTGATTCCTTCTTGGATTTACTTACCACCCCTGTGACCTCTAGAAAAGAAGAGATCTTGATTTCTGAGTTCCAGGAGACAGGAAGTCGCTCACAGGGGCCACACAGAATAGCAGAGGGAGAGGTGAGAAAAAGAATGGATTTTTCCAAGTGGTAGAGAAATGGTATTTGCATGTGAGATATATATTTTCCTTTTAGATGTCAGGCTTAGGGAACAAGAAAAGACAGTCCAGGCAGCTGCCACAACTGCCACTTAAGACTGGTGGGTTTTAGCATTTGGGGAGTTTCTGGTCTCTTCCACAGACTTGGAGGGTACCTGTCCTCCCGCCTTGTAGTATTTGGCCGTGGACAGGGCACTTTCTAGTTCATGACAGCATTTTGCCTTCATATATAGCCTTATAATCTAGCCTAGAAGGACTTGGTGGAAGGCCCATGGAGGGAGAGAGAGCAAGGTTTCAAGTGACTAGTTCAGGAGATCATGGGCTGTTGGGGGCACTGGATAGACAAGCTTCCCGGAAAATAGTACCTCTAGAGAAACAGAGCAGGCAGCTTAGAAGCCAGGAAAAAACAGACTTTCCTTTTGCAGCCCGTGGCAGGAATAAGATGTCCAGAAACTGGAACAGAGGGGAGAAGGGAGATGACTGTCAGTTTGGTAGAGACTATCACTAATCTGGAGGACACATCTTGGGTGGGGAGAAAGGAGGAAGGGTACTTTCTTGTGGCGGGAAGCCATGGGGGAGGAGGTGAGGAAAGGAATTCCACTTAGCAAGAAGATGACTGAGCAGGTTCCGGAAAGCACATGGAAAGGTGATGGCTGTAGTTTTCACTGGGCTGAGGCTGAGCTGCTTAGTTCAACATCTGGTACCATCGGAGAGGCTTCCTCGAAAATCTCAGGAAGGGAGACCTGGTCTGTGACTGAGGGCCCTTGTAGAACTCTGGAAGCCACATCACTTTTCCTCACCAGATATTTGTTCTATGCTATTTGTATTGCCGTAGGCATAACATAAGAGCCTACAGACTGGAAAAAGTGGTGGGATTGTTTGGGGGTGATGACAGGGAGCAGGGCACCGCGGAGAATACATCCTGCTCTCTAGCCAGTCTGAGGGCGGTGGTCCTGGAGAGGAGGTGGTGGGGTGACTCAGAACAGAAGGGCAGGCAAGCACGTCGAATGCTTTCCACGCCAGGGAAAGGACCACGGACCCAGGGTTCACCTCCAGTTCCCTGACTGTGTGGGCAACTGTCCATGTACTGCAGTGCATTCTGGGTCCCCTCAGCCCAGCTCTCAGGGACATGTGATGGGGCGTGGGGGAGAGAAAGCTCTCCTTGTGCAGGGTTGGGCTCCCACAGGCCCCTTGACTGAAATCTGAGAGAAGCCTGGAGGGCATGAGTGGTGGCACCCCCTGCCTGACGGATGGAGATCTCCTGATAAAGTTCCTGAGCGTGGCTGTCACCTGGAGCAGGTTGCCAAGCTGTGCGGGTCTCATCCACGGATCCAACTGTGGCCTTTATCTCACCAGGCTCCCGCAGTCACAGAGGCACCTGGTACTCACATTCAAGTATTCGAACTCCTTGTCTGGGGGGGCTCTTCAGCTCTCTACACCCTCCTCACCTACCCTCAAAGTCCCGGCACCTGGGGCAGACCTAGCCTTGGTGTCTGGAATTCCAAGTCATCCGGACGGAGGGTGGAGTCCAGCTTGCCTTCTTTGTGTGGAGTGAACCTGTGTGGATGGTAGTCAGACAGTCTGGTCAGGGGTTAAAACCATCCAATCTGCAATTGCCTGTTAACATCATTCAGGTCAGTGACTATTTGTTGAGCACCTACTATGTGGAGGGCAAAACTACATGTCTGTTTAGACAATTACCTCTGTCCCTGCCTGCTATTCAAATGCTATTCGTCTGTGCAAAAGGGTGACATCCCAGGTTTATATTATAAAAATTGTCCCTTTTCTCTCCACAGTCTTCATTTCTATTGCTTCTCTGATAAAGACGTGAAGAAACTCCTTATGATGTCTGGTACGATATCTTTCACAGAGTTGCCCTGCCCAAATATTTGGAGAATAAATGCATGAGTGAACTTTGACTTACAAAAATGTTTTAGTGGTGATTCATGGATCCCTGAGAGGGTCCGTGTATTTTTCTAAATTTTCCTTGGTTGCTGAGTCCAAGGAAGGGTTTCCTTTGACGACTCTTGGTAAGCACTTGTGGGCAGCAGGAACACCCCTGAGGACAGCTCTCCTCTGTTGCAATCAGGTGAATTAAGAGGAATCTGTGGCTGTGTTTTCCCAGGCCTATCTTTATTGATGGTTATTAAAGACACACCAGCACATGGCAGTACGAAAGTACAAAGGAGTTCCCAGGATAAGGTACGTGGGAAGGAGTGAGATACCGAGCTCCCAAACAATTCTACTGTAATCGCAGTCTGCCGTATCTGTGTATGGTTAATAAGTAAGATGTAAGCAGGCAGGTTCCACCACTGGGCAGCAGATGGAAAGGAAAAGGCCACGGGAGAGATCACTGGTCCTGCTGGAAAACTGGGAAAGAAAACAAGGAGGATACCCGGGAAAGGTGAGTCTGGTGGGCAGTCACTGGGAGGCGTGGAAGCCTGCACCTGGTCCCCAGGAAGGACCACTGCTCACCTCTTCTCCGGCCCTCACTCTCCCTACGCACGCCAGCCCCTCATGGCAGACTGCATGTAACCAGGAATACGTAGGAATCACGCCCAGACACACTGAGTGAAATGTGTCAATACAGTGCGTGAAAACACCTGTTTTCACAGAGCACCCCAGCAACCTGTTGTTTTACGACGTGGCGTGGTATTGATAAAGGGGGCTGTAAAGTCGAGGTGAAATGGCCTCCTCTATTTAAATAGCACCTTCCTGGATGTTTTACAGCTGAGATTTGACTGCCCCAGTGACTGTTTCTGTGAAGAATGCTGAGTGCATATCTCTGTATGTGTTCAGAGTGACTACAAAGCAAAGACTCCGAACCTGACTGCCTGGGTTCATGGTCCAGCTTCTTCACTTTCTAGCTATGTGACATGACTATTCTGTACCTCAACTTACTTGCCTGTTAAATGGGAAGAAATTCATAGTACTTACTTTATAGGATTGTCAGGAGGGCTAATATTGAATACATGTAAAATGTTTAGAACAGTGCCTGGCAAATACAATATGTTTTCAGCTGCTTTTATCATTTATATATATATTTGCCAGATATTGCTATATATGCTTATATTTATATCTGACATATAAGACAGATACTCATTCATTTAAAAAATATTCAGAAGATGTTAATATCCTCAAAGAAACGCATACTCAACCACTGTGATAAATTGATCTACGAGTATTTGACAAACCTAAAGCTTTAGCCAGTCTTTTATGAATCAAAGGCTGTGGGACCAGGAGAAACCTAAAAAATTAGCTGGCTTCTCCACCTTTTCTCAGGGAGGAGGGTCTCTACCACCTAAGCATTCTGGCTGTGGCTTTGTTTGTGGGCAGATGCAGACCTTGGTGCAGCGCTGCCTGGAACAAGAAAACAAGCGTCTGGTCGGTGGAAAGGAGAGTTCTGGATGGGGGCCAGGGCATCGGCAGGGCACACAGGCACACAGGATGTGTGGACGACTCACTCCCCCTCCCCCACCACAGGAAGGGCTGCAGAGGGATCTTCATCCAAAAGAGTAAACACGGCAGACCCTCCCTGGACCGCCGTAGCACTTCCATGAGATAAGATGGGTGGGAAAGATGAGTGTCTGAGACCGTTTCTGCTCTGGCAGGTTCTTGTAAATGACCATATAATTTATGGTCCAAACTGGAACACTTTTGAGAGTGAAAACTAATGCGGTTAACAATTATGTCAGGACAATTGGCATAAAAACTGGGACACGTGGCCATC
This sequence comes from Hippopotamus amphibius kiboko, assembly GCF_030028045.1. Taxonomy (NCBI): domain Eukaryota; kingdom Metazoa; phylum Chordata; class Mammalia; order Artiodactyla; family Hippopotamidae; genus Hippopotamus; species Hippopotamus amphibius. Next base: position 168,020,006 of record NC_080191.1, on the reverse strand, counting down.
GCAGTCCTATGGGCCTACGATGGCAGGTCCTAGGTTGTTCATCTAAGTATATTCTATTACCGATGCTTCCTAAGAAGATTATTTTTTTTCGGCCGTGCCATGCAGCTTGCGGGATCTTAGTTCCCCGACCAGGAACTGAACCCATGCCCCCCGCCCCCCCTGCAGTGGAAGCATGGAGTCCTGACCAATAAACCATCAAGGAATTCCCAAGAAATATTATTTTTAAGTCACTAATGCTTTAGCATTTCTATGTCTTTGGAAGGTGATGCCATCGATCTACCTTCCGTACAGGGAGGAGCCCCAGTGTTCAACCTTAGGGGACCTTCGTGCGTATAGGAGAAGGGAGGGTCAGAGGAAGGCCCCGTGATGGTTGGATGGTTGTACTTAAGGCATGTTTGACATGATTTGGTTTCTTTGATAGAGCAGGTGTGCTCCAAGCTTCCCCATCTGCGCGTTTGCACCCAGATTGTGGCCACAGCATAGCAGTGCCGCCAGGGACTCTTGAACTGATCAACCATGTGAATGTACGAAAGGTGAGTGCTGCAATTTGACACTCAGGCCATTGTTTAATGGCTGAAGGCAGACTGCAAAGGAAAGAACATTTTCCCACCTGGAATATTTGCCCTTTTCGCCTTGAATTTGACTAAGTTTTAGTGGTAAACAAAAAACACCCCCCCGCAAAAAAAAAAAAAACAAAAAACAACCAAAAGCTGAACAAACAAACAGAAACACATTTCTTTTTTTGAATCAGTCAGACTCAAAGGTTGCTCTTTGTTAATTTCCTTAAAAAAAAAAAAAAGACAAGAAAGAAAAGAGAAATGGCTCCCTCGCCGGAGTGTTCTTATATGTGCCTATTTAATGATTAATAATACCTTGTGTGCTATTGTTTGATGTGGACTCTGCTGGTTTGAACAGGAGAACACTGATTCACTCTTCAGGCATTTATGAATCACAAGTGTTTACCCTGAGACAATAAATGAAAGGGGGGAGATTAAAAAAGAAAAACACCCAAATATGCCGTGTCCTTTGAGTGAAAACTGCAGATAACGTGGGCTCCCAGCCTTGGATACCTGTGTGGGGCCCACCGCTTTCCCTCACTGAATAAAGATTGTGTGGCGTGACCACCACTGGGCCTTCTGAGTTTTATAGATCTTTCCCTTTCGCTTGCTGGGAGGTCTGAGGCAACGCTGCCCCCAGCCTCCACGTCACGTGCCTGTGTGGTCACACTGTGTCGGTGGTCTGCAAGGGAGTCTCTTTATGGACTTTTAAGGGCACCCTTTGTCCAGAGTCCCATTCATTACCCTCTTCTGTTTTCACCTGGTGCGAGGCAGGCCCTGGCAGAGGAGAGGGTGGACACCTGCCTTCGTTAAAGGGGGCGGGAGCACCGCGGAGAATGAACGCAGGGGATTCCGGTCTCGGCGACTGACTGGGTCATGGTGGGGAAAGAGGACTCAAAAGAGGCCATGCGGGGCTGTCACTTGGACGACCAATTGTGTAGACCCTTCTTCCACAGCTCCACTTTTAATAATAACGCCTAGACTTATTTTCCCTACTTTCTGCCCCAAAGCCTAGAGTTCAGTAAAAAAAGTAACTGCCAACTTTGACACTGACAACCCTTCACCTTCTCTGGAGAGAATTTTAGACTTCCAGCAAAGTTGCAAACATAGTACAGCTCTCGTCTACCCTTTAACCAGCTCCCCCTCTGTTACCCACCCCGCCGTGGTGACATGGTTATCCTATCGAACCATGGAACCACCATCAAAAAATAACCTTGGTACAATACTTACAATACTACCTGCGATAGATTTGTGTCAGATTTCACGATCTTTGCTACGATATTTTTTCCTGTTCCAGGATCCTATCCAGGTTCCACAGTGCATTTAGTTGTCTTGTTGCTTTAGTCCCCTTCATTCTGTGACGATTCCACCGTCCTTCCTTGTCTGTCACGACACTCACGGCAGGAGTACCAGTCAGTTGCTTCGGGGAATGTCCTTCCCTGGGGTCTGTCTGATGATTTCTCAGGGATTGACGGAGGAGCTTTGTCACGGAGGAGGATGGCGCAGGGCTGGTGGCCCGTTCCCAGGGCAGCCTGTCAGGGGCTTGGCGGTGCTGCTCTACTTCATCACCGTTGTGGACCATGATCACGAGGTGAAGACGGGCTTTCCGACAGAACTGGCCACTGGACAGTCAGGATTTTCCCCTTTGTGTTTCCTAAATGTTTGGGGGGTGATATTTCAAGACTACTCAAATATTCTGTGTCTGCTTACCCTCTGCCCACTAATTTTAGAGTCCATCAGGGGATCTTTCCTGTGGCTAGTCTAATAGCGAATTTTGATTTCCCTCTTTCCTTCTATCTTATTAATGGAACTCTTCTTAAGGAGGAGTTGCACGACGTTACCTGGTAGTAAAGCGGAAATTTAGAAAAATCCATCTCTTTTGGGGCCTACATTTTAGATGGAGAGATAGACAAGCAAAATAAATAAATGGGTTAGATAGCATAGTAAAAGGTGACAAGTACTGGACAGAGAAATCAAGCAGGGGTGGGGAGAAGGAAGTGCCAGGAGGTGCAGGTTTATTTATTTTATTTATTTTTATTTTTAAATTTTTGGCTGCATTGGGCTTTCGTTGCTGTGCATGGGCTTTGGCTACCTGTGGCCAGCAGGGACGGCTCTTCATTCCAGTGCTTGCACGTATTCCGGTAGCTTCTCTGTTGTGGAGCACAGGCTCCAGGTGTGCGGGTTTCAGTTGTTGCAGCACGTGGGCTCAGTAGTTGTGGCACACGGGCTGTAGAGCAGTGTCCCCTGTGTTGACAGGCAGATTCTTAACCACTGCATCACCAGGGAAGTCCAGAGGTGCAGGTTTAAATGGCACGTTTGGCAAAGGCCTTAGAGAGAAGACTTGAAACAGAGGAGGGAGCCAGCATGTGAATGTCTGGGTATGGAGCTTCCTAAAAAGAAGGAACAGGAAGGGCAAAGGCTCTAAGGCAGGACCACGCCTGGCCTATGTGCTCTAGGAAAACCAGGAGGCCAGAGTGATTGGCTCCTCATTGCCATGGCCTCCCTCGTTGAGGGGCACAGGCTATAGGCGTGTGGGCCTCAGCAGTTATGGCACACGGGCCCAACAGCTGTGACTCACAGGCTCCAAAGCACAGGCTCAACAGCTGTGGCTCACGGGCCCAGCTGCTCCATGGCAAGGGGGATCCTGCTGGAGCAGGGATTGAACCCACGACCCCCACATTGGCAGGCGGACTCTCAACCACGGCGCCACCAGGGAAGCCCTGGAGCTTGGGTGTATTTTTGAAGGTAGAACTACCACTGCTAGGAAGGATCTCCGTCTGGTGGGCAGCTCCTGGCTGCCTCTTGATCCCTCCCGGAAGCGTATTCTCCTCCCTCCGCCCTGAAGTGGGGCTTCAGGAACAAATCCGAGAAGCACGAGCTGCGCTGAATCTAAGCTCCACCGCCCCTCAGCAGAGTCTTCTGTTATCCGGTCCACTTGCCTTCTCTCTGCAGCGCATCGCACACTTCCCTCTGCCCCATTCTGCTCAGGCCACCTACACATGCCTGTAAGGTCCCCCGCTCAGTGCTCTCTGCCAATCAAGATCCTTCCTTGCCCCCAAAGCTCAGCTCCACTCCTGCCCCCAGCCCCGACTTTCTGACCTCCTCCGCTCTTGGCCCCTGGACGCTAACTAGACTCAGCGTCACAGAGTGGCCCTTGGAGAGACACACCTCAAGCACCCCTGCAGCCTCAGGGCCCCTGAAGCACAAGAACCGGCACCAAGTACTTCATCAGCCTGTTGGTTGGCTTGTTGGTATATAGCGTATGATACAAGTGAAAATATGATGTTTCCTTTTACTCATCCAAGTACACTTTGCATTATCCTCTGCATAGATTCCTATTTCTTTTAATATAAAAATAATATTTCTGCTCCCTCTGCCCAACCCCTCCAGGAAAATTGAAGCTCCAGATTTCCTCTTGTTGAACCACTCTGTACCCCTGTGGGTCCTGTGTACCCCAGCTTGAGAAGTCAGGAAAAGGGAGCCCGGCGAGGGTCCATTTGCTGCTAATGGATTTCTCCTTATCTGTTCATCGATTTAACTAAAAAACGTGTGTGGTTAAAATTTTCAGGCAGTACAAAGGGTCGATCCTGAAAAGGAACCCTTCCATCGATGGCCCTCATCCCCCAAACCCTGCCCCAGAGGCAGTCTCTCTTTCCCGTCCTGTACACATCCATCCGGGGATCCCTAGGGAACAGCCAATGGCTGGTGGCAGCCAGTAGCCACCCACGGAAGGTAAACGGAGGTGCTGTGAGAACCAGGCCCCAGCCCTGCCCGCCCCAGGGCCGCCGCAGCTCCCGTGCAGAAGGACCGGCGGCAGCTGCTGCCACTGCAGCCAACCTGCCATTTTTATGGTTGTCTTTGGCTCGGATCACATAGGACTGAGTGTGCGAAGCCTCCGCACTGGGATGGAATCGGGGCATTGGGTGCCACCCTCTTTGGCTCTGGGTCTGGGCCGTTGAGATGTCCCAGGCTGGCTGTTGTCTCTGCCTCCAAGTCAGCCAGCCAGAGGGAGGTGCACTGCCAAGAGCTACATGGAGAAAGAAGGCAGGTGGGAAGAGGGATGGAGGACGCCTGCTCCTGAGCTGGGATAACAGCGATGCCGGGAGTGCGGGGTGATTTCAGGGGGGGTGTTGTCATCCCCCCACTGCTCCTGGGGCCTCCGAGGCTCACCTGAAAGGCAGTACGCTCTGTCTACCTTTCCCGTGGGAATTCAGCACAGCCAGCAGAACCCCTGAACTCTGCTGGGCCGCTGCCAGCAACTTTCAAGCCTTTCCCCCTGCCGCTTACAGTGACATGATGTTGTTTTTATTGAGGCAAGATTAGATTTTTTTTCTTTTAAGTTTTTAAAAGTGTGGTTCACATGATCTCTAGTACTTTTCCTGTCGCTGGAAGACTACAGAGCTGCCAATTTCAATTTGCTTCAGCTTTTATCACTAGAAGAAGCTTAAGAGAAAAAAGAAAGGGGAGAAAGGCCGGATGAAAATATTCCACTTGGCCCCGGCAGTTCGCTTGAGGGTGGCAGGGGGACACACGCATCGTCCCCTCCCTCGTGTGTAACTGGTGTGATAGGAAGACGTCAGGAGACTGAAGTCAGGCCTTGGCAGCTGGACAGCACACTGTGTCCCAAGGGTTTTCATGCCAGAGAGGAAACACACAACTGGAGTCATTCATGGAGTCAGGAAAATATTAGAGGGATGCTGAGCTATTGGGAGATGGGTAAAATAAACCCATAGAAAAGTGGTCCTTCCTCTGAATTCTAATCTGACTAATTTCCTCCTTTGGAGGCTAGATTTCCCATTCATTCATTCAACGTATTTACTGAGCATCTACTGTATGTCTGGCTCTGTCGAGGATGCAGGGTGATGAGGCTAAGTCCGTGTCATTCACCGTTTTGAAGGAAAATTGAAGAAGGCCAATTTGCATGGATGATGGTTTTCAGGTGCCAAGTCAGCCCTCAAAATGGGTGGTGTGATGGAAAATTGTGAAAAACGTGAGAGCCAATCAATCACATTGTTTTGGCATCAAATCAGAGAATGAAGTCTGGAAGAATAAAGGACATGCTGAGGCAATAAATGTCTCCCACTCCATGGGAGTCTTCGAGTAGAAAGAGCATTCCCCCAATTCCCACCACAGACACCCCTCAGATCCCCGCGGGTCTGGTCGTCACAACAGCCTGGGAAGTCAGGAGGGGAAAATCTACCACAACTGTACCTGGCATTGGTGGACGCTCAGCGTGTGTCGAATGAAGGTTGAGTGAACCCCGACTACAGGGGGGAAGGGCGGATTCAACGGAAATCAGGAGACTAGCCCCAAGGCACCAGTAGTAAGTGGCAAAGCCTGGGCTTGAACCCAGAGGTCCTGAATATGCACATCAAGAACCATCACTAGAGGCACCGCTCCCTGGAGATTTCTGCAAACGAGTGCCCTTCCTTTGACTGGCAGGAAAGTGACTCCGGACGCAACGTCCTCAAAGGTTGCAGTGAGTCTTCGGGGAGTCATTTCAATGGATGGAAGCCAAACTGACCTCAGAGGTGGATAGGACACCTCATGAAGAGAGCCTGCCTCCCTGGAAGCTTCTCTCAGGGTTGAATTGGTTGGGCTGAGAAAACTGGGGTATTGGGTGTCGTTCCTTGGGTATGGACTTCTAAACTGTCTCAGATGGAGTTGGACATCTTTGGGGGGCTCATTCTCCTTTTAGAAACTTGTGCATCTCCCCAGCGCATGCTCTCTTTGTCCATTCTGTGGATCAGACACAGCTGGATTCAGAGCAAACTTGTGAAGAGACGACTCCTCATTTGTGTCTCACGAGCCTCAGTTTCCCTCTTCCGCAGAGGGGTAGAGTGGAGTAAGTCCCGGGTGGCTGAGAAGATGCCATCAGGGTTGCCGGGAAAGGCAGCCTCGTTGGAGCTGTGGTGTCACTGGGCTGCAAGAGGCCCAGAAGGGCATTGAGTCCCTTCCCCTGCCTTGGGGGGAAGAGGACTCGCGCGTGAGCCCGGGGACTGGCACTGGATATGTCCCTGCCAGGAAATGCAGCGTGGGCACCGGGCAGAGGCTGCAGGCAAGGAGAGTCTGTCTGAACGAAGAGGGAGGTCAGAGAGTGTGAAGCTCCTTCTTCTTGTTCCCTTCACCCTGCGAGCATGCGGTAATACAGGAAGCTTTGCCTTGGAAGTCAGAGAAAGAGCTGAGTTCTGGTCCTGCTTCTGCTGTAGACTCATGTCTCTGAACACGGCACTCATCGCTGGCTGTCTGGGCCTCAGTTTCCCCATTGGTAGTCTAATGGTTTTCAGAAAATGCCCAGGAAGGCGTTTCCTCCCATGGAGCACAGGGTCACAGCCTGGAGATGGCACTGAGCCAGAGGGGCTCTCCCCGGGCCTCTTGTCCTTCCGCCAGAAGGATCTGGCTTTTGCCTCTTCACACATTGTGTGTCCTCATACGATTTTTGGCAAAGAACATGTTCCGCTGATATTTTGTGCTCAAGTTTGAAGCCATCAACTAAGATGGTCTCAAAAATTCTCCCGGCTTGAAGATCTTATGAGTCCTCCCTTGTGCCTCCCAGGCTTTTAGACTCTGTCTCTTCTGACCTGTAGTATACTGACCTTTAACCACTTGTATGCTGGGTTTTCTCTGCCCGGAAGCTCCTTGCAACCCAATTGCACAAAGGATAATGGGTGCAGGGGAGCTGTTGTACAGGCTGCTGCAGGCAGAGTGCCTGGCCCTTAAGCTGCTCACATTCCAGTGGGGTAGGCTGGAGACAGTGTAACGAAGAATTACAGTACTACCCATGTCTTACTTCTAATATTCACTACCAATGACGGGGACCTTGTCTTACCTCCCGCCCACAGCCAGCATATGTAGGACACTGAGTAGGTGCTTAGTGAATATTTGCTAAAAGGCTTGATCAGTGAATGGCGTGTCCCCTCTTCGAGAGGAGTCACAGATGTACCCGTGGCTGAGGGCCTTCCCAGCGCTGACTGGCGCTGCAGCGATGCCGTGGGCTCTGTGTTTTCCTTTTCTGAGCTGGGCTTACAGCTGTTCCTGGTTGTCACCTGTTTTGGATTGAATCACGTCCCCTGAAAAATGTGTTGAAGTCCTAACCCCTAGTACCTCAAAATGTGACCTTGTTTGGAAATAAGGGTTGCTAGAGGTTTGTTGCTGATGTCATGAGCTAAAGTGAGGTCATACTGGAGTAGGATAGGCTTTTATTTTATTTTATTTATAAATTTATTTATTTATTTATTTATTGTATCGGCTGTGTTGGGTCTTTTTTGCTGTGCGCGGGCTTTCTTTTAGTTGCGGTGAGTGGGGGCTACTCTTCACTGTGGTGCACGGGCTCCTCATTGCCGTGACTTCTTTTGTTGCGGAGCACGGGCTCTAGGCACGTGGGCTTTAGTAGTTGCAGCACATGGGCTCAGTAGTTGTGGCGCACGGGCTTCGTTGCTCCGCAGCATGTGGGATCTTCCTGGAGCAGGGATCGAACCTGTGTCCCCTGCATTGGCAGGCAGATTCTTAACCACTGCGCCACCTAGGAAGCCCTAGGATAGGCTTTTAATCCAAAATGACTGGCGCTCTCGTAAGAAGAGAAGAAGAGACACAGAGACAGAGACACAGAGAGAGAAGATGGTCATGTGATGGTGGGGGCAGAGACTGGAGGGAAGCCTCCATAGGCCAAGAACACTAAGGAGTGCTGGCAAACACCAGAAGCTTGGGAGGCACGTGCGGATTCTCCTCCGTAGGTTTCAGAGGGAGCAGGGCCCTGCTGACACCTTGATGGCAGACTTCCGGTTTCCAAAACTCTCACAAGTGTTTCAAGCCACCCAGTTTGTGGTACTTTGTTTTGGCAGCCTGGGACACTAACACATCCCCCCACCCCTAATGTTATGCCTGAAACAAACCACACAAAAAAACTACAACCTCTTTTTCCTTTAACCTCTAGGAAATGGTAACAGGAAAATATGTTTGAACTTACTTTTTGAAGCTTTAATTACAGTATCTCATCAAAATATTAGATGTATTTAAAGCTCTAGAACCTTTGTATATTGGGTCTTATGTGTGGCATATATTGTGTAGTAACAGATGCAAATCCAAAAGCAAACAACCTCCCCCCAGACAAATAATAACTTCCCTCCTCATTTTTCCAAAAACAAATTTGCTGAGGATCAGCTATTTCTTTTGACCCAAGAGTTTGTACATTTCATCGGTCTGGGGGTTAGTTTCACTTTCCTGCCTAGGAGCAGGGCATGACTGTCTGGCTTAAATATGATGTAGAACAATGATCCATCTCGCCACAGAAATGATGCCACTCGCTTCTGAATATCTTTCTGCATTTTGTTTCATCCACCCATCCTCCTGGGGGCAGGTTTCCCACTCTGGCTTCTCCTCGGCTACCCTTGATTAAGAAAGCACAGCTCCTCCTCCTCCATCCCCAAGGAGATTCAGGAATTTGTGGGACCCACCTCATTTCTGGTTATTGAATAACTGGCGGGGCATCGAATGTCAGGGCTGAGAAAACAGAACGGCCTACCTGTTGGACTCAATGACCTCATCGCTCCGGCTGTTCTCATGGTGTCGGCTTGCACTGTCTGTCAGCGACTCTTTCATCGCAAACCGTGCTTACATCAGACTATTCTAAGCGTGGTCACCGTGCTCCCAACACGGGTGGAGGACAGCGGCTTAAGGTCCTGATTAAGCCTGGGGCAGTCTTGCCAAGGGGAAAGGGTTTTTTGTTTTTTTAAACGGAAGTATAGTTGATTTACAATGTTGTGTTTCAGGTGTACAGCAAAGTGATTCAGTTGTATGTATATGTTCTTTTTCAGATTCTTTTCCATTATAGGTTATTACAAGATATTGAATATAGCTCCCTGTGCTATAGAGTAGGACCTTATTATTTATTTTGTAGACAGTAGTGGGTATCTGTTAATCCCAAACTCCTCATTTATCCCTCCTCCCCCCCTATTTTTCAGCCTTAAGAAAAGACGGTGTGAATGGGGAAGGAATGAGGGGCTTATTGTGTTTTAACTCAGAACTCACCGTTACCCTCCGCACCAGGATTTCCAGCCCAAGCCTTCTCTCAGCAGTAGACTGGAGAAGAGCAAACCACGGGCCTCCCATCCTGCCCCAGATCCGACCTGGCTGACTAGGGCTTCCCTGCAGGGAAGAGAAGCTTGTGGAGCCATTTCTCCAGCATGGGTACCGCAGCAGCAACACCGTGGATGTCTTTGATCCACAAATCTTTGATGTGGAAAACGATAGTCTCTGGGCTTTAACAGATGACCAGAGGGCCTCTTTTAGGCTGTATTTGTGGAACTGCTTTCTTCACTGGTGCTGGCTTCCCAGTCAGTGCCTCTGAGAGACACCGTCAAGACAAGGAGAACAGAAAATGATCTTTTTATTATTATTATTTTAATTTAAAATTAACTTGTAAGTAGGTGTGGCCTTAATTTTTTTGAATTTTCTCATATTGTGTTTTTTTTTTAAGAAACACTTTATTTACTTATTATTTATTTATTTATTTATTTATTGGCGGCAGTGGGTCTTTGTTGCTGTGCATGGGCTTTCCCTAGTTGCAGCGTGCGGGGGCCACTCCTCATTGCGGTGCGCAGGCTTCTCATTGTGGTGGCTTCTCTTGTTGTGGCTCTCGGGCTCTAGGCACGCGGGCTTCAGTAGTTGCAGCACATGGGCTCAATAGTTGTGTCTCATGGGCTCTAGGCACGCAGGCTTCAGTAGTTGCTCTGCACAGGCTTCGTTGCTCCGTGGCACGTGGGATCCTCCTGGAGCAGGGATGGAACCCGTGTCCCCTGCATTGGCAGGCGGATTCTCAACCCCTGCGCCACCAGAAGTCCCAGTGAGCCACAGTTTTTGAAGGTTATAGTCCATGTATAGTCAGTATAAAATATTGGCAACATTCCCTGCGTTGTACAATCTGTCCTTTCAGCTCGTTCTATCTTTACCTAATAGTTTGTACCTCTTACTCCTCTACCCTTACGGCCCCTCCCCCCCTTCCCTTTCCCTGCTGGTAGCCACTCGTTTGTTCTCTATGTCTGTGAGCAAAAAATGATCTCGAATAGCAAGTCATGTTTTCCTCAAGTTGGAGTTGGAACAGCCAGGGGTGGGGGGGGAGGGAGGGGACTGCAAGGGAGGTAGTGATTCTGCGGAGATGTTAAATGTGTTCACCCGCTCACTCATTCACTCCCTTATTCGTTCCTTAACCCAACAGACGTTTTCTGAATACCTGCTCCAGACCACGTACCGCGTGATGTGCTGGGGAAGTAAAGACGGTGTCACAGGTCAGTGCTACTCGTATGACACATGCCTGAGGAGAAGGCGGCCCCTCGGGGCTGAGAGAGTCACGGGGAAGAAGAGAGCTCAACGGTGGCCCGGAGACGCGGGGAGGAGAGTTTTATCCTGGGACTAAAAGAGCGCCTTTCAAAGCAGAGGCCTTAGGCACTCAGCCTCAGAATTACGTGGGGGAATTAAAATGCAGATTCCGGGCTCCCATCCGCAGCCTGCTGCTGAGTCTCAGGAATGGGTCCTGGGGATCTGCAGGGAGATCCTCAGGTGCTAAGCTAGAGAATGTCTGCTTCAGGCGGCTGCATCAAAAAGGATGTGTCTAATGTGAGCTGGAGCCAGTGAAAGCACAGGCGAGTAAGGAGGTCTAGCCCAGAGCTCCGTGTGTTTATAAATTCATGTATAATGGAGACCGGGCTGATGTAGAGCTGAGCAAGGGACGTCCTCGGACATCTTTTTGCAAGATGCAAGGAGAGAGCCCTGTGTCCCCGAACCGATTTTGTCTAAGAGCTTCAGGGAGTTTCCTCTCTTTTGCTGTTTCCACGTCTTTTCTAAGGAAATCATTTGTATGAGGAAGTTTGAAGACACTTCCAAGGTCATCGGGGGTGGGGGGGAGGGGTGACTTGTTTCTGTTGCCTGTTGCTTGATACCTGCTTGGGGAAGGTCAACATTCTCCTCCCAGGCTCCTTTGGTGGAGGGCCTGCTATAGCTCTTACTTAAGTAGCCAGGTAACCTTAGCTGAGGAGAGAAAGCCCCACCGGCTCCATACAGTTCTCCTTAGCTCTTAATAACACCCAAGAGAAAGGACGGCAAGGCGCAGGCTGCACAGCACTGCTTGTCTTGTTTTGTTTTTTATACATCTTTATTGGAGTATAACTGCTTTGCAGTGCTGTTAGTTTCTGCTGTACAGCAACGTGAATCAGCTCTCTGTATACATATATCCCCATACCCACTCCCTCCTGAGCCTCCCTCCCAGCCTCCCTCTCTCACCCCTCTGGTCGCTACGAAGCACGGAGCTGAGCCACAGCGCTGCGTGTGACCTGCCCTTGTGTTCAGTGATTACTCACAGTTGGAGGGAATCAAAACCAGAACTTGGAGTCCCGTGCCGTCCCTGCATCCCTTCAGCAGGAACCTAGTGAGTTGGCAGCGTTGGGTGCTGGCTGGAGTTTGGGGAGAATAAGAGAGACACAGCCCCTGCCCTTGTGGCACTTGCAACCTAGAAGGGAAGAGAAACAAGCAAAGGATGCATTGCAGTGAAGTGTGGCGAGAGTTACACCAACTCTTCCGTGGTTCCTTTGAGCTCTCAGAGACCACACCTGGCCCAGGGCCGGATGACTCGGTATTTGGAACATCCTGTCCTGAGTTCATTCGTTCCTTCGATCGCAAGCGTTTGCTGAACCCCTATTATATGTCCTGGTAAGTGAATTCATTACATGCCAGACTCTGTGCGAATACCTGCAGAGGCAGATTTAATAAAAAATGAACGAAATGCAAACCCTTGTCCCAAGAAGCTCAGAGTCCAGTGAAGGGGGTCAGACAAATCAGTCAATGGTGTCGAGGCTGGGGTCACGGCTCAAGTGTACAGTCATGGTCTGTGCAAGGTCTCAGGGGGATGTGGGGTTGGAGTTAGGGGCAGCAAGGGCAGAGTGGTCGGCGGGGACCGCTGAGCTGGACCTAGAAGCACGTGTAAGGGTTTTGTCTTCTTTTAGTTCTTCCCGGAAAGGTTCGCTGATGTCTGTTTCATCATTCAGTCGCTCAGTAACAATGGACTGAGTACCTAAGATGATCTTAGAGAACCAGCAAGACAAATCATTAGATTAATCAATCAAACCGACAACTCGTTGGTCCTCTGGCAGGAGACAAGCTACAGTTGAGCCCTGGGGACTAAATCGAAGTGGAAGACTCTGTCTCTTGCTCAGGGCGTCCACAACTGAACTGAGATGCCCAAAAGTGCCCAGGCACCTCCAAATCTCCTAGTTTAGAAAAAGATAGGTCCTGCCCGCCAGCAACAGTGAGTTTCCTTCTGGGGGAAGTGAGATGCCCCGTCACCTGGGTGAGGGGGTAAGTATAGCTCTTTATTTTTGTGACGGAATGCCAGCTCTGTTGTCTTCCAGGCAGGTATCAAAAAGTAGTAGGGTCGGTAGACAGCTAATTATATACATTAATAATAAAGTTCATTTTATTTTATTTCCAATTATTATATAAGCTCTTTAAAGAATAGGTGAAAGAAAATCAGTCTCCTTGTTTGATCTTTTCCTTCCTTTCCTTTCATTTTACACAATTATGATCATTGTAAGACACCATTTCATAACCCACTTTTGTTTTTTAACGTGATAGCAACATAAATTTCGCCACATCGTTTTCCAAAGGGTCATATCGACTTTTTTATTTGCTTGTTTTTCCCTTAAGTGACTTTTTAAACTTATTTTAAATATAATTTTTATTTTATATTGGAGTATAGTTGATGTACAATGTTGTATTAGTTTCAGGTCTACAGGGTCATATCAGTTTTTATTTCTGTAGTACATGGGAGTGCATGAGTTTAATTCTAAATCGTCTTCCAATAATGTCTTCCCAAAAACATGATTGAAATAATAAGTTAAGCCCCGTCCTTATATCTTGGTTAACACAAAGAAGTAGGTTTGAATTGCATTAGTGTAGTTCCTTTACACTGAATTATCAATTAATACATTCCCTTAACTTTTATTATGAGCTATTACAGAACAACAAAAGAGATATTTTTGGCATCTTCTGCTAAACCGTCACTGACAACCCATCCATTGTGTTACTCAGAGTCCCTTATATCCCTCTTTAACTTCAGCTACATTTCCATTTTTTAAAAAAATTTATTTATTGGCTATGTTGGGTCTTCGTTGTGGTGCGCAGGCTTTCTCTAGTTGCGGTGAGCGGGGGCTACTCTTCATTGTGGTACGCAGGCTCCTCATTGTGGTGGCATCTCTTGTTTGTGGAGCACGGGCTCTAGGCATGCAGGCTTCAGTAGTTGTGGAACACAGGCTCAGTAGTTGTGGTGCATGGCCTTAGTTGCTCCACAGCACGTGGGATCCTCCTGGGGCAGGGATCGAACCCGTGTCCCCTGCACTAGCAGGCGAATTCTCAACCACTGTGCCACCTAGGAAATCCCTATAATTCCATTTTTTATCAAATAATGATACCCAGGCTATCAAGAAGCTCATAGTCCACATTTGTATTTGCTGGTAGTAAGCGCTCTAAAACCATCTCTCCTCTTTTGAAGTGATCGAGACCAGGTTGCAGGACCACCAGCCGAAGGCACATCAGAGTATCAGTTTCACTGATGGCAAAGTAAACTTCTAAAACTGCAGTTTCTCTTTTAACCTCTGTAGTGGGGGATGGGATGGGACTCCCTCCAGCCTCCCTGAGCCTGACTTTGGGACCTACAGGTTCTGCCAAGTAGATGCTGAGTCTACTTATTCAAGCTACTGCAAGGAAAAGCGTATGGCTTGCTTCTGGAAGACTGGTGGAGTAGAAGCAACAGAAGAACAGGTGGTGGTGGGCGAGAGGCGGCAGGCAGTGAGGAGTGATTCCCTGTGCAGAAGGCTCATCACAGAAATCCAGCGGGGAGAGCAAGCAGGAGCCTGTTCTGCTCGGATGAGCCCAAGGAGCGCAAGGCAGTGGCTGCATCCCAGTGCCCCTGACCCAGTGACCCCTCCTGGTAGGTATGTCCCTCCCCCACCTCAGGAGCTACTCTTCTTCCCCTGGAGGAGAGAGATGGGAAAGCTCCAACCTTCCCCTTCTGTGGGCTGAGGAATACAAGTCTCTCCTCCACAGAGAAGGGAAGGAGGGAAAAATAAGGATTATCCCCAAGGGGATGTAACTGTGGTAGCCAGCTTAACCTAGGTGTCTGACATAATTGTGTTTTTCTTCCCTCAGTGGTGTTTCTGATTTTTCCCTCCATTTGTATCTTGAGCTTTGCTGCTATAAATATCTTTATTTTTTAATCGTAAGTGATTTGATTTTTTGTATTATATTACATACAAGTAAATAATTATAGGCTTGGAGCTCTAAGGCTAACACGTGTAAGACACAGTGAACAAAACAACACATTTTGTAGGGGAGGGTTTAAAAGCTGGAGGCAGTGAGAACTTGAGTTATCAGGCATGATTTTTTGATGGGTGGCAGGGCTTGAGCTGGGTTTGTCCAGGTGTGAGAATCATGAGATCAAAGCCAGTGCTGGAGGTGAGAGCAGTCGTGACTAGATGCGAATACTTGTCATTCCTTTAGCCCTTTACAGTTGGTAAAGTGCTTTAACCTCTATTATACTACTTAATCCTCACGCCACCCCTATGGGGTGGATTTTATAATCATCCCCATTTTACCCACTAGGGAACGGGGCTCAGAGACGTCAAATGGTGGATCTGGGACTCTTATCTGAGTCTTCTGGCTCCAAATTTCATCTTCGCCGCCATGCCGCACCCTGCGCTGTCTGAGCTGGGTGAGGAGAACAGCTTGATTAAAGGCGCAGCAGTGCTCTAAAGAGCAGTGGGGACCTATGGTGTTGGGGCCCATCCAGACCCAGGAGGTTCCTGAGAGCCAGGCAGGCCAGACTTCATGCAGAGGAAACAGGGAGCCATTGCAGGCTCTTGAGCAGGGCTGTCACACAACACAAGTGGTGGGATTCATCAGTCTGACAGCTAGTTTGCCCAGAGGACTGTGAGGTGGAAGCAGGCAGTATGGGAGTAGAGATACTCGAGAGGGGGCTTCTGGAAAAGCCCTGGGGCTCCAGACTGTACTGTTAGCACCCAGGCTCTTACTGGCTTCTTTCTTGGAATTCATCCCTGTGCCATGGAACGACTGCAGTATTCTCTCATTCACTGTCTTTATAAACGAGCCTGCATCTCCAAGTTTTGGTCCATGTTACTGTCAGCCTCTCTGCTTCATCTCAGGGTCCTCTCTGTACACACAGTTGTGATCAGAGCGATGCGCCGACAGTGACTGTGAGTTGGAGCAAACGTGGACTTGACTTTTATCACATTTAATGAGTATTTACTGAGAACCAGCTATGTGCTTGTGCAACATTCCTCTGTTGGAGAGGCAGAAAGAATGGGTTGCAGGGCAGCTGGTTCAGGTGCTCTGGGCTGAGGCAGAGAGGAAGCTGGGCAAGAGGAGGTGGGGGAGGGGAGGAGGGAGGCGGTTAGACAGGGACACAAAGATGGCAGGAGAGGGTGACCGAGGCTGGCTCCTTTCCACGCCAGGAGGCCAAGGATTAGGTACGGGTCCACCTGCAGCACTGAGCGTCCCACGGGGGATGGCTCTGTCCTGTGATCAAAGGGTGTCTCGGAGATGCCAGTAGCTCCAGCCCCAGGGAAGCGCTCCTTTCTGTTCTGTGGCGACCACGCCGGGCCCTCTGAAACTGGCTGCTCCAGAAGGAGCCGCTGGGAGCCGATCCCCTCCCCTCGCCTGCCCTGCCCCCCCACCCGCCATCTGCTCCCCTGGGGCCTCAGCGGGGAGCCCCACCCTCCAGGGGAAGTCTGTGCTGTGAGGTGCGACAGGACACCTGAGGCCAGACCCACTGACTCACTGTGTGCCCCCAGGCAAGCTATTTCTTCTCGTTGGTTCCTTCCTCTTTCAGAACTGCAGCAGCTTCTCGTAGCTCTGAAGACGTGAGGGTGACCGTGGCTGAATGGCATCGTGTGCATGTGTGTGTGTGACTTGCTGTTTAACAGGGTGCTAACACAGCAGGGAGGCCATCCTCCCCCCGCCGCAGCCCCACACGTGTGGCTCTCATTACTGTCAGGAGGCCTTAAGTCGGCCCCATGGAGATGAGAACAGACCCCTTAATTAGGCAGCATTCCCAGAGCCAGAGAGGGACCAGCCTGGGCCTGGCTGCCCCGGCGTCGCGGGGAGCCGGCCTGCGGGGCTCGAGGGGGGCGGGGAGGCTGCGGCCGGGGCATCTGAAGGACTCAGCAGGTGTGCACTTCGCTGACCCGATGGCTGAATGGGGCCCTGTCCACCCCCGTGGGGGCCTGGAATCTTCAATTATGGCAATTACATCAACAGGTCGGAAGGGCAGCACTTTCCACTGAAGAGGTTCAGGGCTTAAAAGAGAAATCCTAAAGCCACTGTTGTTGTTGTTTTCTTTCTTTCTTTTAAAGGGATTGGTTGATGGAAGAAGACCCCCATCTGCAGTCTAATTGGGCTGTGGGTAGAAAACAAAGACATGGCACATTTTGGGGGTAACATCTGGCTGGCACGTGCTTCCCCGCCTCTGGACCTTTGGCTCTTCTCTCAGACCACTTTGTGTTACAGGTCCTGGTGCCCGTGAATCTCCCTCTTTATCTTCCTATGCTTGAATGCAAGGCCGTCATCTCTGAATCCTCCCAGCACGCAGTGCATTGGGTGGCAGTCAAGGCAGCCCTGAACTAGTGGCAGATGGGCTGGATTAGTCTTTGGAGGAAGCACTTTGTGGCTCTGAACCTCAGTCTCCATATCTGTAAAATGGGCACCATGCTGTCTCTTCCTCCTCAGGTTTGAAAGAAGACTCCACTTCCTGCTACACACTCAAGCTAATCAGGCATCTTCTCCCAGCAACCCTGTTAGGCCGGTGGCACTCCAGTGTGGCCTTTGTACCAGCACCATGGGTGTCACCTGGGCACATGTTAGAAGTGTAGAATCTCAGGCCCCACTCCAGCCTTGCTAAATCAGAATGTGCATTTTACCAAGTTCCCCAGGAAATTCTTGTGCACATTCAAGTTTGAGAAGTGCTGTTCTAAACTGAAACTTGCACATGACAGACGTGAGTTAAGTGAGGGAGGGAGCCTGTGGCCTTGCTGTCATCTGTAAAATGGGGATAATAATCTTTGTTCTTCTCATTTAAGGGGTCCTCTGAGGACCAGATAAAGAAGTCATTTATAATCATAAAGTCGTGTTATCCAGTCACTCATGAATCCATTCAATAAATATTCATTGAGTAGCTTTAAGGCAGGTTTGGGGTTTAGAAAATACGTTCTCTGCTTGGGAATAATTTGAAGTACTCCAAAAGCCTGATTTTTAAAAGAGATAAGTACAATAATATGCAGTTATGTGCTGTCAGGTAGCTCTGCTCAAATTAGGGGATGACAAGGGGGCAATGATCCATTGAGATTGAAGTGCAGGGCTGGGCAGGTCAGGAGAGGCTTCACGAGGTGGTGGCATTGAGCTTATGTCACATGGTGTGAGCCAGGTGCAGGCGGAGAGAAGTCCTCCTAGACAGAGCCTTGGAGGTATGAAAGAGGATGGAGGTCAGCATGGCTGTTAGTCCCCAAGTCTAACGAGAGTGACTAGAGTGACAGTGTATTTGCAGATGGTCCCATGACTTGATTGGTAAGTGTGGACAGGAGAGGCGTTGCTGCCTGTTTTGTTTCTTTGGGGGCCCGTTGTCTGGTTTGTTTCAGTTTCTAGTTCTGGGTGGGGCCATCAGCCTGAGTTATTGTCCTGTCTACACTGTCAACTGCCTAAAAGGAAGACACGGGTTTTGATTTGTTTTGTTTTGTTTTGTTTTGTTTCTTTTTCTTCCCCATCTGCTCTAATGAGTGAGGTTTATTGTTGACACCAAGGTCCTACTTCCTAAGGTCTTAACGTAACACTGAGTAGAGGGGTTTAGTTAAGGAAGGAGTGTAGGTTTCTAGATTTGTCATTTATTTTTATGACAGAAAGGCAAGTTGGCATCTATGGTAACTGAGAATGAAGATGTCAGCGTATTTAGGAAATGGCCAAAGCCCTCCTCCAGCACCACTGACATCTGCCACTGCCCTGCTCCCCCAGTGCCACCCCACTGTGTCCACAGCAACAGAGGACACAGGCTCAGGGTGACGCAGCTCTCGGGCAGCTAGCAGGTGACAGAGGTAGAGATACCCCCAAGGCCCGGCGAGCAGAAACCCTGATACATCTGGAAGAGGTGGCTCCCACGTGATGCAGCCGAGGGCATGGGGGCCGAGTCTCCGGGCTCTGCCTGGTCACAGCCAGTGAGACCAGGCGTGAGCATGGGGGACACTGGGTGGCGGCGTGCAGAAGCAGTTGTGGGGTGGAGTCTGAGTTCTCTTGCAGGCCAGGAGACTTTCAGTTTGACATGAGGGTTGAGCTCTCACTACTTATGTGGGCTGTGGGTGTACATCCACCCGGCCGTGATGGGGAGGTGAAGGGCCCCTGGGCCAGGCTCCTCCGCGTGGCAGGAAAGCAGCCTCCTGGATGCTCAGGCCCCATTTGCCCATCTCCACAGCTGAAGGCAAGGACTTTGTCTCGCTTGTATGGGACAGCGCCCTTGGGTCCTGAGTTACTATTTAACCAAACTTGCAAATAAGGGTTATCTGTCTCTGGCAAGGACATTGGGGCACATGGCTTTCTGTACGACTGCCCTTGGTATTCGTGTTTATTCTCTTTGGCAAAACAAAGAGATAGAATCTTCCCTTTTCCCTGGTCCCTTTTAGTTCTCTGTCGATGTAGGTGGCCAGCTTTTAAAAATACGTCTCCAGGGGGTGTGCTGCTTTGGGTGGATCTTCCTTCATTATAAACGTGGGGAGAGCACGACACAGCAATAGCCTGACATTAGCAGCCAGGTAGGGCTGGATTCAAATCTGGGCTTCTCCCCCGATGACTTGTGAGGCTTAGGAACGTGCTCAACCACCTCATGCCTTAGTTTCTCCACCATGAGAAAACTACCGCGTAAGCGACCTGCCCTCCCTGCTGGGTCGTGAGGACTCAAGGACACAGCACAGGGATAGCTGCTGTGCTGGCTGGTTTGCTCAGAATCTGGATGTGATCCAGTCCCCAGTGGTCTAGAGATGGAAACTCAGAAGGCTTTCAGTTCAAGACCATTTCAACGTCAGAGCCGGAGCAAGCAAAGGAACGCGTGTCAACCCTTCATCAGCCAGAAAAGGAAACTGCAGCCAGGAACGCCCCACCCTGCAGGGCCCCTGTAGCCACCACGCCTGTCCTCAGATGCACACAAGCAGCACAGAAGAGGGAGCCCCAGCGCGCTCAGGTTTCCTGGACCTATTCTTGGCACCCACCCTCCCTCCAGCTCACCTGGCTTCTGCTCTCCCAGCTCTAGTCGCCTTGCCTTTTGGACTCGATCCTCGCCAGTTCCTTGCTATGGCTTTGAATCCACTCAAAAGTGACTCTGATCTCACATCTGGTACATTAGTTCTGCTGCCGCTGGGGCACACCCCTCGCTTTTCAGTGAGGCCAGGAGTACAGTGCTTCAGGAGAACGGTCTCCTGTTTCCCTGGGTGCTGTGTTGGTTTCCGGGTTTACATTCCCCCCGCCTTTTACTTTTTATAGCTGTGGGGAGCAGTTCTTAAGGAGCTTTTGGGTGAACAGGCCACATGCCTGCTTCATCAAGCAGTAGGAATCAGCAGGAGGAAAAAGGATGCTCTTAAAGTGACATGAAGAA
Source organism: Hippopotamus amphibius kiboko (assembly GCF_030028045.1). NCBI lineage: Eukaryota > Metazoa > Chordata > Mammalia > Artiodactyla > Hippopotamidae > Hippopotamus > Hippopotamus amphibius. Next base: position 167,999,759 of record NC_080191.1, on the reverse strand, counting down.
ATCAAACGGGCTCTCAGCCTCCTCTTCAGAGGGAAAGTCCTGAGCAAGCCCCTGACATCGATGCCTGAACCCACCTCCTCCTGCTGCTATCGGGTGCCCTGAAACATTCGTCTCCCTCCTCTTCTGTGAAGCGGGGAAAATAATGATTCATTCTCGGCAGCTTCATCAGGTGGCTCCCTGGACCAGATGTGGAAACACTTGGTAAGCTTGGTAAGCCCCGTGCACGTGACAGGGGCTGCCGTGTTAGTTCTCAGCCCCGTTCAGGGTTGAGGTTGGTGTGTCCTCCACTGGGTCAATCGGTCGTGCTTAGCAGCCCCTGCAGAGGCCCCTCCGTTTCCAGGCTGCGAGAGCAGCAGCCGTGAGTTCCATCTGCCCTGTCTCCTCAGGCTCTTCTTCCAGGTGAGTGTGTCTTGTGGGTGGTGAAGAAGCACAAGGGATTCTCAAGGGTTACTTTGCTGGGAGTTTCCAGATGGGATCTCCCATGGCAAAGGTGCCTGCCCCGAGGAACCCGATTCCCATTGCCCCCAGAGATAGCAGAGTTGGGTCCAGGGACATGTGTGGGGCTGCACGCGTAGGCGGGAAAACTCATCGTGAAGGGCAGCCTCTTGCCTATTGCCTGGGCAGTAACCCAGCCACCAGTGGCGTCTGCATAAGGCATTTGCATTCACCACAAAGGAGCCAGGAGAATTGTCACAAACTTCCCCTAGAGAAAGCAGCATCAGTCTGGAAGTATCTACTAGTCCATCCATTTGGTTATTTGTTCAGACATTTGTCTATATATTTCTTCAGCCATGACATATTCATCAAACACTTATTATATGCAGACTCCTACATACATCATGTCTTGTTTTCATCAGGATAAGTTAGGTGATGCCTTGGTAACAAACAATCCTAAAATCCTAGTGGTTGGAAGCGACACACGTCTATTTCTTCCTGATGTCACATGCTCAGTACAGTTCTTTGGGGAAGGGAGTGCTCGTGGTGGCCCACCTGATGGGTACTCCACCATCTTCTGATGCCACAATTTCAGCATGAGTCCTTAGGGCTCACTTTAGCAGGGGAGGAGAGCACGGAGACCTGCGCACTAGCTTCTGAGTGATTCTGTCTGGAAGTGACATGCACCACTTCTGTGCATGTTTCCTTGGCCAGAAGATGTCACACTGTCACACCTAACTTCAAGCACAGGGTAGAGAAGTGTAATCCTTCCCTGGGCCTTAAAGAGAGGAGATATGGAAATAATATGAAAGCTGTTCATTTCTTCTTTTTTTAATTTAACTTCATTTAATTCAATTTTCTATTCTTTCTCAAATTCTTTTCCCATTTAGATTATTACAGAATATGGAGCAGAGTTCCCTGTGCTCTACAGTAGGTCCTTGTTGGTTATCTATTTTAAATATAGCAGTGTGTACAGGTCAGTCCCCAACTCCCTAATCATCCCTCCCCCACTCCCTTCCCCCTGGTAACCATAAGTTCATTGTCCAAGTCTGTTTCTGTTTTGTAGATAAGTTCATTTGTATCATTTTGTTTGTTAGATTTGGCATATAAGTGCTATCCTATGATATTTGTCTTTCTCTGTCTGACTGACTTCACTGAGTATGGTAACCTCCAGGTCGACCCATGTTGCTGCAAACGGCATTATTTCATTCTTCTTTCTGGCTGAGTACTATTCCATTGTACGTATGCACCCCATCTTCTTTAGCCATTCATCTGTAGTGAACGCTGTTTTTCTACTACATTGCTAACCCTGATCACAACCCTGGACGTAGTTATTATTCTGATTTTACATACAGAGAAACTGAGGATAAGAAGGTATAAGGACCTCCTCCACATTTGCACAGCAAGTGACAAGGAGATGTGGAATTTGAACGTGGGACAACCTAGCTGCAAAGCCTTTGCTGGTTCCTTTCCGTCACCCAATCGTGTACATGAGATGGCTGGACCGCCAGATAGGAAACTCCAGCTGGGCAGCCAAAGAAAGGTGGGTCATGTGCTGTGTAGTTTTCCAGGAGGGAGAAGTCACTTCCGGTTGGGGAAATCCAGGAAACCTTCACTGAGGAGGTGGTTTTTGCCTGCAGGTCTGAGGGAACTGGCCATATTTGGACCTTCAGAGACGTTTGTTCTTTCAGTCGGTTATTCCTTCTGTGTGTTATGCTTGCATCTGGAGAATTTGTATAAAATCCATTCAGTTCACGCTGTTCACTTAGTTCACACTCTCCTCTCACCATGGAAGCCCTAGAGTGGTGGGAATGGGAAGGGAAGAAGTCCTGAACTGGGTTTGACTGAGGAACGTTCCTGGAACAGGCCTCGGGGAGAGATCTGATGCAGTGGGTTGTTAAGAGCTGGGTTTGACTGCAGGTTTTGTGCGGCTTCCCTCCCTCCTTCCCGCCCTCCTTCCTGCCTTTCCTCCCTCGCTCCCTCTCTTCGTCCTTAGTGCCTGTTCTCTGCCTTGGGCAGGGCTCAGGGCTGGGGCAGGAGAGGAGGCAGCTGATTCTGACACAGTTTTCGGCCCCCTGGGAGTCTCCATGTTTAATGATGGGAGGGATACAGTTGCAGGGCCCCAGCGTCCCCGTGTTTGCCTAGAAACTCAAGAAGAAGCCCCCGGTGTGGGGCAGAGTGACCCCACTGAGGGGTGTGGGTAACTGGAGTAAAAGAAAATAAGCCAGCCGTGCAGAGCAGGGCGAGGAGCTGCAGAGCAGCCGGAGGGGGACGTTCCAGCCTGCTGCTGACAGGCGCTGACTGTCAGGCCCGAGCGCTGCTCCCTGACTGGGGCGGGCAGCTGGGCCCTCGGGCTCACCCAGAGGCCGCCACTGCACCTGGCTTTGCCCGCAGCTGTGCTCCCGCCAGCGGCCCACGGCACCAGCCAGCTTTTGTCAGCACAGAGCAGAACTCCCTGCTTCACTGAGTTTCTTCTGCCTGTCACCCTCCTACTCAGGGAGAGCCAGTTTCGAGGACAGAACTCTGCGTACATCAGGGATGGAGAGATGCTGGAGGACATCTTCGCACCCACTGAGGCTTGACTGTACTGGGTTCCTTCCCAGGATTCGCGGGCCACCAGCAAAGCCCCTGAGTTTTCTACTTAAGTTCATTCCTGGGTGCTCTTGAACTGAGTCTGCACTGCTTCTACTTTAGGCCTCTTTTCCCACCATCAAAAGACCTCAGGCCTGGAAGGATCACCCAGGGCAGCCAGGCCAGTGGTTGCTAAGCTGCTGCTCTTCAGCTGGGAAGCTTTAAGAAATGCACGCTGCCAGGCTCTGAGCCCTGATGTGCTGACTCAGTAGGTCTGGGCCCGGTCCCTGCCCAGCTGTTGATTCTGTGTGTCCCACGCTTGGGGGCCCTTGCCTGTGCTTGGCAACCAGCCTTTCCTTGTGAATTCATCGTTCTTGTTAGAGGCACGGCTCTCCAAACCTGCTGAGAGGGCCGATGCTATTGTGCTCCTGAATGCCGGGCGGCCCGGCCAGGAGAGGGTTTCTGCCCTGGCTCAGTTCCCGTGTCTTCAAGGAGAAGCAGCCCTTCCCCGGGGAGGGGAGCAGCGTCTGTGTCGGCCAGAAATGTCCTCGCCAGGGCCCAGGTCTGCCAGGCCAAGAGGAGGGGCTGTGGAGACACACAGGGGACACCCCCTCCCCTACGTCACCCCCCCCCCCCCACCCCACGCTGCAGAAGCGCAGGCTGTCTTCCGGAGGAACTGAGACCCTGGGCGTGCCTCTGGGAAGACACTGGACTCCTCATCTCTAAATCCCAAGAAGAGCTTTGCAAAAGGATCGTCGTGATTTTGCTCCGTGGGCCCGAGAGGTGCTGGTAGGGGCTCTCGTGTGCTCCTTGTAACCGTCCTGCGAGGAGAGGGGACAGGAGTACCTTCCCCCGCTGCAGCCAAGCACACTGAGCTCAGAAAGGCCGTGGGGTTCAGAGGCGTGCAGCCCTTAAGGGCCGTGATGTATGTAAGGTGCTCTCAAGTTGTTCAAAAAGAAACTGTGTGTGTGTGTGTGTATCTATGTTTAAATACATATAGATACAGAGAAAGAGAGAGAGAGAGAGAGAACAAATGATAAAGTAAATGGGGTAAAATGTAACACTAGGGAAACATCTGGGTAAAAAACATACAGGTGTGACTGCACTAATTTTATTTTTATACGGTTTGAAATTTTAAATTTATTTTTGAGTAAAAAAACTTCTTCAGAAAGGGGATGTGGTTTATTCAAGGACACAGAACAAGTTAATAGTGGGAACCCTGTCCACAGAAGCCCCAAGGGTCACATCTTGTTATCTCTATATTTATATATTTCTTAGACTCAGCTTAAATGCCAGTTCTGAAGTGGAGCTTCCCTGGCCCCCTAGACAAGACCGGGTGCCCCGATTTCATGTACTTTTTCAATTATGACAACAGATAGGAGTGAATTATTTTTAACTTAATTCCTGTTTCTCCCGGTGGATTGGAAGCGCTGTGAGGGCAGGGCCCCATTTGCCTTGTTCGTGCTCTACCCCAAGAGTCTAGCATAGAGGAGATGTCCAACTCCGGGCCACAGATGTGCACAGCTGGACACACACATGTGCACACAGGCTTGTGCTCTCTGTTCTTAGTTCCCTCGCTCTGTGCCACGTGCAGGCTGGAGATGCCAGGATTTAGAGGGCAGCTGGCAGTGTGGCATCTTGCCTCTGGAAATGACATCTGGGAAAATGAATGACACCCTTTGGGAAGAGATGAGGTCGCCCCTTCCCAGCCAGTGCCTCCCTCCCCTCGAGCCCAGAGGCTCTTCCGGGGGAGGAACGATGCTCTTGCAGCAGGTGGTGAAGGGATCCCAGAGACCGCGGGCTGGGAGAGGGGGCAGGGATGCGGCCTGGAAACCGTTCCCTTTCGGGAAACAAAAGGGCCCTTTAAAGGTAGTTGATATCATGCTTGCCTGCGCTGGGCCTCTGCTGACCACTCCCCCCCCCCCCCCCCCACTTCCCATTGTGGAGCAGCAGGGACAGCAGAGACCTGAACTTGCTGCTTCTGGTGCACAGCACGGGGGAAGGGGTGCTGGGCGGCGCTGGGCAGACCTCATGCATCCCAGGTATGCCCACTAACTCAAGAGTTTTGATTTTCATTTTTGAGTGATAAATCCACATATTTCAAAATTCATAAACTGTAAACATGCATGAGGGGAAAGTCCCCCTCCTACCCCTGCCTTCCATCCATCCAGTTCTCACTACTGATGTTTTTAGTTCTTATGAATGCTTCTACAGGTAGTCTACACATATCCAACCAACTTCATCTATTCCCTGCAGTGGCAGAACTCCATATACACTGTTTGTATCTTGCCTTTTTCACTTAATAAAATATCTTGGTGCTCTTTCCATATGAATCCATAAAAGAGCATCTTTGGGCTTTTTCTTGGCTACATAGTATTCCATAGTCTCAGAGTCCTGGGGGGAGATACCTTCCCCCTCCTCTCCCCTGTATCTAAGGAGCCATGCTCCAGCCTTTCCCTGCCATGCTGTGTGCATGGGCTGCTCGCTTCTGTTCCTGGATTGTACCGAGCGATGACATTTAGAGGTGGGAGGGACCTCACATCTGTGCTGTCCAGTATGGTGACCACTGGCATCACATGGCTACTGAGCCTCTGATATAAGTCTAGCTGAATTGAGATGTGCTGTAAATGTCAAATACTCACTGGATCTTGAAGATTTAACTTTAAAAATGTAAAGTATCTTATAAATTATTTTTTATATTGATTACAAATTGAAATTATATTTTTTGAATATATTGGTTAAATAAAATCTATCATTAAAATAAATTTGACCTATAAAGAATGTTTTGAATGTGACTACTAGAATTTTAAAATTACGTATGTGCAGACGTCCCTGGTGGCGCAGTGGTTAGGAATCCACCTGCCCATGCAGGGGACACGGGTTCGATTCCTGGTCCGGGGAGAGCCCACATGCTGTGGAGCAACTACGCCGGTGCGCCACAACCGCTGAGCCTGTGCTCTAGAGCCCACGTGCCACAACTACTGAAGCCCTTGTGCCTAGAACCCGTGCTCCGCAATAAGAGAAGCCGCCACAAGGAGAAGCCCGCGCACCGCAACAGAGAGTAGCCCCCTTTGCTGCAAACAGAGAAAGCCCGTGCGCGGCAACGAAGACCCAAAGCAGCCGATAAATAAATTAATTAATTAAAAAAAATTACATGTGTGACTCACATTCGTGGCCCACATATTTCTTTTGGACTCGGCTTCCTTGGAGGCGTGGAGCCCCAGGAGAGAGCTGGGGATGCGAAGGAGCTAAGTAGAACAGGAGGGGAGAAAGCAAAGGAGTAGAAACAGATGGGTAGCAGCCACCTGTTGAAAGCTCCCGGGCTGGGGGTCAGGAGGACTGCGTCCCTGCCCATCTCAGTGACTTTCTGGGAGACCCCAGGCCCAGCCTCCTCCCCTCTGGGTCTAGGGGTCCTCCCGTGCGCGAGGCCATGACGGATGCCGGAGTGTTGCCTCCAGGTGAGCAGGAGTTCCTCTCTACTTTGTTCCTTGCTCAGTCCCCAGAGCCAGAATGGTGCCTGGTACAGTCTGGGTGTTTGCTGAATGGACACACGAGAGTAGGAAGTGAAATAGAAAATTTGATTTTTTTCTTTCTAGGTAAGTATGAGACTTATCAAAGTATCAGGGGTGGAGGCCTCTAGAAATCGTAGGATGCCTCGGACGGTGAAGCCAAGACTCAGAAGCAGAAGTGACAGAACTAGGACCACCTCCAATTTCTTCACTCCTACACCCAAAGAACCATCCAGAGAAAAAGGCTGTTACAAATTAGCATCTGCTCTCGGTAATGTCTGCTGTGGATGCAGCCCAGCCCTTGTACCCTCCTCCTCCCCTCCCCCCCCGTGTGGGATGACATTTCCTGCTTCTGTTAGGCAGGAGGCCTGAGGAAGAACGGGATGGAGAGGCCCTCGCTCAGAACCAAGGGCTCCGCGTTCTCCAAGGCCTTTCCGTTAGCAGGGCCCGAATCCCCAAGCAGAGGCCCTGTCAGCTCCCCGGGCCTCCTGGCCCCAGGCCACTGGCCCAGAGAAGCTGGAGGCCAGCCCCGGGAGGGTGAGGAGCCAGCAGGCTGCCGTCCGCAGCGAGAGGGTCGCCTCTGAATCAGCCCTGCTCGGCTGGGAGGGCCGGCGCGGCGCGCGGCGCGGGGGCATCTTCCTGGATTGTCCTGAGAGAATGAGGATGGGGGGGGAGAGGAGCCGCCTTCCCACAGCGTGTCCGGTCACTCCTGTGGGGGGCTGTGGGAGCCGGGCCTGGCGGCCTTGTTCTCTCTGGGCAGCGGCACACACAGTTTTTAATAATTAAGTAACTTTAATTGTCCTGGGAAAGCAGAGCTCGCCTTGGGGCACGCTGCACAAACTCATAATTAATGTTACCAAGAGAGATTAGCAAAGGAGAACTGAGAAATGATTCACTTTTTAAAAAGCGCCTCACTGTTAACTCCTATTATCCTAAGTTTAGAACCTCATTTATCTGCTTGGAGGAAGAAAAAAAGGAAAAAAAAAGGACCCAAGACCCAGAAATGAATGCATGTGAAATTCAAACTCCATGCCTTTGTAATCTGGTTTAAAAACATCATATGGGAAAATGTTGCCATTTCTTGATTCCATTCTGGTGACTGAAGGAAAATTTAAGACAGAGAACTATAATTAATACATCATAATGCATTCATAAGAACTCAAGCTGTTTACTGCCGCCCCTGTTGCTTAGAAATCATTTCATGGATTGGCTTTTCCTCTCGGACTATCTGTGAGAGACATCCTGAATTCTGTGTGATTTTCAATGACTGTTCATATGAAATGATGCTAGTCGAGTGTTTGTGATGTCAGTGTTTGGTACACGTTGGATGAATTAATGAATGAGAGAGCACATTAATGTGAGATGGGAAGACCCCAGAGAGGAAATGGGGAAACATGGCAGCTGTGATACAGCTGGGGTGGGAGGAAGGGGAGAGAGAAGCCTTGAATGTCAGGAGTGGGTGTGAGAGTGAGAACCAGGTAAAGAGAAGCTCAGAACTCAGGGCCCCATGCGGCCTTTATGCGTAATTAGTAGTCCATAAATAGTGTGTGACCCAGGGCCCCACACTGGTGAGGGTGTCTCCTCGCTCAGTCCTCGCGTCTCCGCAGCACTGCCCTGCTTCTTCGTCCACGCAGACAGCAAGTGTTTGTACCCTAGATGACTGGGGTCCCACCCTTTCCAAGCACCATATCGTGGGGTTTTCTTCCCTTTAGTCAAAGAACATCGACTACACGCCCACTAGGTTCCAAGCACCATTCTACACGGACACAGATGGAAACGGCTGGTGTGCAGGCAGGCTCTCAACCTACACAGAGGGTTCCCTTCTTCTCTCTGAGCCTCCGGGTCCTCAGCCACAAGGTGGGAACGACAGCGCGGGCTCCCCTGAGGCTCTCTGGAGAGTGGGTGGGAGGTGGAGGGAGGACACTAGGGGATCCTGGAGCCCGTTTTCCCGGTACCTGTGGAGGACTTTGCTTCTGGCTTCTCTGCAGCCTCCATCCTACCCAGGGGTGCTCTACCCCGCAGACAGGGCTCCGACGGCCAGGCCCTCGTCCCTCCCCCAAGAGCAGGAGCTGGATTTGTCCCGGGCGGCCACCTGCGGGGATGCTCAGGCCTTTCCCAAAACTCTGCTGTCAGCCTGGCCATCGGTTACTGCCCGCCGAGTCTGGGGGGTACGTGATGAGGTGGTGGCTGATTCAGCTCAAGGTGTGATTCTGCTCAAGGTCTCTCCATGTGACCAGACAACGGACCGAGAATGAAAGCTTTCAAGACACGAAGGAACGAAGCCATTCTCTTCCTGGTGCTGTCCCTTTGTGACCACAGGCAAATCGTGTCTGGGCCTTTGTTGCCCGAGGGGGAAGGGGTGAGGGGGCACGAAGGAGGCGCCCGTGCAGCTTTTTCTGAACAGGAAGAAACTGGGGCACTGAGCGCTCAGGTGGCAGAGGCTGGGAAAAGCCCTCAGACCTGCGGGCAGGAGGGAGGGTGTAGCGGAAACACAACTTGGCAGGCTCAGGGGCCATGAACAGGGGGCCCTCTCGGAAATGTGACGAGTGAAGGGCACTGCTTAGAGAAAGCACACTCTGAAAGTAACTGGAATTACTACTGACAACCAGAGTCCTTCAACGTGTTCTGAACATTAGAAATTATGAAGCGCTTTCCCATCTATTATCTCATTTGATCCACACAAAAATTCCAGGAAGGAGATATTACTATTCTCATTTTGCAGGTAAGGAAACTCCGGTTCCTGAGATTTCAGCAGACCAAGGCCTTGAGCCCAAGTTCTCAGACTCTCACCACTCTGCCCAATGAGAAGCTGCCCACAATAAGCCTAGTATTTTTTTTTTTTCGGTTCCTAAGTACTGTGATCTATATACTGGTCTTTTCCTAAAGGTGATGTCATGTACTAAATTATTACTTTGGAGCTCAAGAAAAAGCAGACACATTGTTGTTGACTTACTCACCTTCCAATCATCGATCTATTGTTTATTAAGCTTGTATTTCCTGAGAACCTTTTATGTGTTACAGTCAATCTGGATCCCCGACTCCAAGCCTTGCGTGAAGTATGATTTTTAGATTTTAAGTAGGTTGCACAGGCCCATGGTAAACAATCCAAGTTGTAAGGGAAAAAGTAAAAAGGAAGCCCCTTCCCTCTTATTCTTGCTACTCTGTCCCCCTGACCCTCTCCCAGACACAACCATCATTGCCAGTTTCTCGGGCATCCTTCAGAGGCAGTCTGGGAACATGCTTACGCACACCTGTGTGCACGCGTGCATATGTTTCCCTTCTTCCAAAATGGTAGAGTACCATGTACCGTTTCTCTCTTTTCTTTTTTTAATAAATGTATTCATTTTATTTTTGGCTGCGTTGGGTCTTTATTGCTGCGCTCGGGCTTTCTCTAGTTGTGGTGAGTGGGGGCGATTCTTTATCTCAGTGCGCAGGCTCCACATTGCCGTGGCTTCTCTTGTTGCAGAGCACGGGCTCTAGGAGCGCAGGCTTCAGTAGTTGTGGCACTCGGGCTTAGTTGTTCCAAGGCACATGGGATTCTCCCAGACCAGGGCTTGAACCCGTGTTCCCTGCCTTAGCAGGCAGATGCTTAACCACTCTGCCACCAGGGAAGCCCCCCATGTACTGTTTCTATATCCTGTTTCTTTGCTTATAAAGCTGTATCAGGGAGAGAGCGCCATATCGGAACACAGGGAGCTGTGCCAGTCTTTCTAAATGGCTGAGTAGCACGTTATGTTATTTAACCTACATTTCATTTTTTAAATGACTTGCCCACTGATGGGTATGTGGATGGTTTTCATTATTTTGCCATTCACCTGTTTCCTTAACATCCAAGCCTGAATGTTTATCTTGGAGTAATTAATCCTGGAGTATGGTGGAAATTGCTGGGGACAGAGAATGGAGAGATGAGAGTTCTCTCAAGTCTGTATTAATTAGCTGTTAGACTTTGGGCAAGTGCCACTGCCTCCCTGGGCCTCAGGCTCCCCATGTATCACATGGGAACACTGGGCTCTAGCTAGCGTCTAGCATCCCTCCCAGCCTGTCTCCCCAAACCCCAGAAACAGCAGAGTGCCCCACAGAGGATCGGGTGGGGTCTGCGGGGCTCCGTGACCCGGGAGCCTCTCCTGTGGCGGATCTCAGGGATGCAGCCTTGAATTCAGGCAAGTTCGGCCTTGCTCTCCCCTGGGACCCAGCGTGATTCAGGGCCTGTAGCGTGGCTTCCCCACCAGCAAATGAGCTGCAAGACACCTTTCTTGGCCATGGGCTTAACGAGGGCTCCGGGAATGTCTGATTACTCATCTGTTTTGCAACGGCAGCAAACTCCCGGTGAGAAGAGGAGGCAGCTAGCGTGGCTTCCTTCCTGAATTAATGACTTCAGCGTTACGAATGACTCATCAGTTCAGCATGGCGCAGAACTGGGTGGTCGAGTCGGGAGCTGCGGGTGGCAGCCAGGCAGATGGTGCAGATGGTGCCGGGTGTTGAGTGGGCTTTCACCTCTCCCACCCCCCGCGTGGATGCCTTGGGGTCTCTGTGCTGTCCTTTCACGGGGGCAGAATGGGGTCAGATGTCCTACCCAGACACCCGTCTCCACTGTCTCCTAGAGCCTGTCTACCTCAGACATCACTGCTACCAGCCAATTGCAAACTTGCCCTCCAGCCTCAGCTTAGGTCCTTCGGAGGGAAATCTAAATGCCGACAGAGACATTGAGGCGTGAAACCCAAAATACACTGCTTTGTGTGATACACCTACTGTGTGCCTAAGAAGGAATTTTGAAATGAATCTGTTACTGGCAGAAGACGTAAAGGTGGTGGGGTTGTTCTTTGGGTCACACTTGTGAGACAAGAACCATGAAAGGAGGACTTCTTTCCTGACGAGTTTTCTTACGCCTCTTATCTCAGGCAGCTTATTGTAGATTTGAGGATTAATGGGGACTAGAGGGAATATTTCTCCTTTGAAGCAAGGTCTCCAGCTTCAGAGTGCTCTCTACCTCACCCGCTTTCTCTTTCCAAGCTTCCCCTGTCAGGCCGGTCCTGGCCCAGCCTTCTGCTTTCCAGCAGTGATTAAGTAACTGCCTTTTGAGGTACCTGGGCTATCGCTCTTCCAGGTGGGTCCCGTGCTTTTGGCCTTACCTGGTCCTGGTCCCAGAAGTCCTACACAAGCTCTTTCCTTCAAGGCACTGGTCCTGAGAGGTCTCCCTCCTCTTCTCCCAGGCCAGGTGGAGCTCTCCTCATCAGACCCCTGACTCCTTGGACAAGAGGGGTCCTTTCCTTCTGGCTCTTCCCTTTTGGTTTTGATTGGAAACTGCTCTCCTGATGGACCACATAAAGTGTGCAGTCTCAGCCTGTGCCAATTCGGGCTCGGGCCGTAGGACGTCTCTGAGCATCCTGTGCCTGGGGGGTCACCTGTCTCCAGCAGCAGGCACCGGGCCCTACCTCTGGTGCTGGTCTTGGAATGCTTCCCCCCGCCTTTCTATGGTCAACCAACTCATGGTAGGGGGGTGTTCTCTAAATTTCCCTTTCTTCCCACCATGTGTTCTTTCCAGGCCTTTGTGGTCCAACGTGCTCCCTTGAGGTTGAAGGGAATCACCATTTAACACAGGGTTCTGCCCAACAGAGATCCTCAGTTGTTGGGTGGATGGTTCTTATCCTGGGCAATGCCGCATTTCCTTTGCCCTCAAAACTTTAAAATTGGCTTGTGTTTTATCCCCCGGACCCGTCGCTCAGTCCCCAATCACTTTTTCTTTTCTTTTTTTTTTAATTATTATTGGAGCATAGTTGATTTACAGGGTTGTGTTAGTTTCAGGTATACAGCAAAGTGAATCGGTCATATGTATACACACACACACATATATCAATATATATATATATTCTTCAGGTTCTTTTCCCATATAGGTTATTAAAGAATATCGAGTAGAGTTCCATACCGTGCTATACAGCAGGTCCTTCCCAATCACTTTCTTAAGCACAAATCCATCTTCCTTGGCCACAATGGCAGCAAAGTCTATCACATCAGAATTTGCTTACAAGTTTATCAGCTTCCCAAACTGGCAGAGAGGAGTTGGCCTTTGTGGAAATCATCTTCAGCTGATATCTTTAATAATTTTAGGATGAGTCACCGTATTTGGCCTTTTTCTAGGAATCCTCCCACAAATTCACTTTATACGTTCAGAGTAAGCCAGAGATGACCTCCCCAGGAGAGAAACGCATGCCTGAGGATGTCCCAAATATGAAGTGAGATTTATCTTTTCTCTCTCCAGTTCAGAGCATTTTAACACCTGGGTAGTCTAAGTCCCAGTGTAAAACGCTCCAGGGAGGGTTCCCTGTACCACCCTCTTCTGCCAGCATCTCTGGGCCTGGGCCTTTGGTTTCACCCCTTCCCCCAGTGTGGTCCCTGGCCTGGCCTCTTGGCCTAGGGAAGTGCAGTCCCCGCCCTTCAGCAAAGAGATGATGCCCAAGGATGAAATACACACTAGCATGTGTATCTCCTGAGACTACAGACTGAGCATTGCCCACTTTAAGATTAACAAGCGATGTGACGAAGGAGACTTTTTCCCTTCCTTCTCTGTTCTCCACCCCATCCCCTTCCTTTCAGTTGCTTTTCACACCCAGGCACTGAAATCACAGGGTATGGGCGGTAGTTTTCTTCTTAGAAATCCTTTTTCAGGCAACTATGTCAAGAATGTTTTCATACTTTGGGTTGGATAGGGAGGGAGAAAGAAAAAAGGCTTAATCCCCCCCAGATGGGTATTGCTCTGAAAACAGACATGCAAATACTGGGCTTGTCAAACCCTGAAATGCGTTCTTTCTTCTTGAGAATTCCGGCCCGGTGCCTGCTGAGCCCGGGAGATCTGAGGGGTGAAGGCGGGAGCCCCGGCGGTGCAGCAAGCAGAGGCTGGGAAAGGGCGGGCAGCAGAGGCACGCGCCAGATAAGCGGGGGCGCTGGGCACCACCGCCCCGCCAAGTGCATCAGGCCGCCCCCCCCACCGCTGCCCCTCGGGCTAGGAAGGTTGCAGGTTGCCTTGCAGGCACTGGAGGCGGGGATTCGGGAAAAGCCAAAGGCACCGCGCCGTGCGCACGCGCGCTGACATCGCGCACGTGCTCCGCTGGTGCGGGGCCGGCCCGGGTCACCTGGGAGCTGCAGCCAGCCGGCTGAAGCGCACACCTGCCAACCTGAGTGTAAAGATAGAGATCTAGCCAGGCGTTGTCATGCCTGGGGCAGCCACCTGGGGCTTCTGGCAAGGAACCTCTCTAGATTCTCCTCCGCCCGGAGACCTGGAGCTGGGAGGGGGACGGTTTCAGCACATGCTTCCTGCCGGCTACTAAATAATTGCAGAGCACTTCAGGAGGCCTTGCTGCCCCTAGGTGATGAGTTCACAGCTCTGTGGGAGAGAGAGACAAGAAAACATGCATGCTAAAGCAGGGCAGCCTGGGCTGAATGCAAAAGAGAGGTACAACACTCCCCCCCCCACACACACATACCCAAATATGGTTAAAAAATTTATATCAGGTGAGAAAGTGGCTTTCAAATATTTTTCTGCATCTGTAGCTCTAAAGACGAACTGGTCTAATCTTTTAGGTTTTGGTTTCTCACTCCCCAGGCCTTTGCCTAGTGAAAGTATGGAAACAGGGCAGGAGGTGGCCTCCTCGGCATGCCTGGTTGGGCCCTTGGGTTGGGCACAGGTCTCACTGAGGCTGCAGGAAGAACTGTGGACTTGGCTGCTATCTGACTTACCTCTCTGGGGTATTGTTTTGAGGGTCAAATGAGGTCGTGGTTATGATTATATTGTGTATATTATAAATCAGTAAATAACTAAAGAGTAGTAGCATTTCCTTGAGAATTACAGCCCTGAAAGCCCTAATGGTATCTTCAATTTATTGAGCATCTACTATGTTGCAGGAACTGTCTAGGGACTTAACACACATTACAGCCAACTAGAATGTAAGCTTGATGAGGGTCAGGATTTGGCCTTGTTCCTCTCTAGTCCCCGGGCCTGGAAGAGTGATGGTCACATAGTAATTCTTCAACAGATATTTCTTAGAGGTTGAAAAAGCAATTTTTTTTTTCTTTAAGAACTTTTTTTGAGATACAATTGACATACAATAAACTGCATATATTTAAAGTGTACAATTTGATTTTTTTTTCTTATTAATAATGTATATATGGCAATCCCAATCTCCCAGTTCATTCCCCCCCAACCCCCAACCCCCGCTTTCCCCACTTGGTGTCCATGTTTGTTCTCTCCATCTGTGTCTCTATTTCTGCCTTGCAAACCGGTTAATTTGTACCATTTTTCTATAGTCCACATATATGTGTTAATATACGATATTTGTTTTTCTGACTCCCTTCACTCTGTATGACAGTCGCTAGGTCCATCCATGTCTCTACAAATGTCCCAATTTCATTCGAAAAAGGAATTTCTAATCTGTACAGCCCTGAGGAAGTTGCTAATTACTGACTTGGGACTGGAGCTCAGTTCATCTGCCTGTGAGTTCAGGGCCCCTCCACAAAGCCCAGGCCTGCCTGGGGCTCTCGGGTCTGTCTCCTGACTTTGTTGGGCTTTGTTGTCCTTGTCAAAGCAGGTTGCTCTGCCAGGAAGAAGTGGGATTTCTAGGGACAGCTTCTGGGACAGGCAGGCTCTCCCCTCCTGGTTCTAATGACTGGGCAGAAAGTCTCCCCAGTTAACTTCATAAATGCCTCCCTCGAGCTCTTCTTTTGAGAAGGAGGTGGAACAGCATCTATGTTAGGCAGAGAAATGTTTCCTCAAAGATGTCTACGACCTAATCTTTGGAGCCTGTGAATCTGTTACGTTACATGTCAAAGAGGAATTAAGGTTACAGATGGAAATAAGGTTGCTAACCAGCTGGCCTTGAGATGTGGAGATTGTCCTGACTTATCCAGGCGGGCCCAGTGTAATCACCCGGGTCCCTTTGACGTGGAAAAGGGAGACAGGAGAGTCTGTGTCAGAAAGATGTGATGTGAGAAAGGCTTGCCTTGCTGTTGCTTTGAAGGTAGAGGAGGGGGCCACAAACCAAAGGATGCAGGCACCTTCTAGAAGCTGGAACAAATAAGAAAAGAGATTCCTTTCTGGAGTTTCTAGAAAGGAAACAGCCTGGCCAACCCCTTCATGTGTAGTGTAGTGAGGGCCGTTTTGGACTTCTGAGCTCCAGGGCTGTCAGATCACACATTTGCAGTTTTTGTGGCGATTTGTTACGGCAGTAACAGGAAACTAATACAGCATCTTAGCAAGAAGCAGGCCTCAATCGAGTTCAGCCTGTGCCTTGGACTCCAGGGACAGACATGACAGAAGCAGACACAACCCCCCAAAACTTGCCAGAGAACCCCCCGGCGCCTCTTGCACAGCCACGCGCAGCACCCAGGCGCACGCTCTGAGCAGCTTCCCTGAGGTGCTGCAGCCGCCCTGCACCCTGGGCGCCCCACGCACCTCTCGCTTCCTGTCCTGGGACTTCTGCTGCATGGTCTGGATGCTAACCAGTGTGCATCCTGGAACTGCATGGGACCGCCCTTGACCGAGAAGGGACAAGAACCTACGGGTGCACGCCCACCTTTTGACTCTCAGGTGAGCAGTTCCAGGACGCTTTTCACAAAGCTCTTTAGGAGTTTCCGAGGAACGAAGCACTCGGTTCCCAGATGGGGAAAGCATCCTCGTATCAGCTCTCCCCTCTGTTCTCCCCTCTTCCCTGTTCCCCTCAAAACGGGACCTCAGTCCTGCCTCTCACCCCTGCCCTGGGATCATTACGCATATGAATACCTGTATGGAAACCTTTGTTTCCAGCCCTGCTTTTGGAGGAAGTTGGACAATGTGCCGGAACAGATGCCCTGCCCTGTCTCCCAGAGCTGCGGGGAGCTTGTGCAGGTGTCGGGTAGCGGGTGGCAGGAGCCCTGGAACGGGCCGCACAGCTGTAGATGAGCCTGTCCTGGGGTCTCGGCTGAGGATGCTTCCCGGTCTAGTTAGAGACGGGTGACGTCTGGAGGGGGAGTTGCCAGGCCCTCAGGGACATCCAGGGCCCTGCTTGTTTAGTCACCCAAGTCCCCTGATTCTGGTGGGCTTCCTGTAGAGCACACCCACTGTGCCTCTCATTCGGAACAGATGGTTTTCTGATGAACTTAATTACATCATTAGCAACTGGGCTACGAAAATGAGTGATTTGAGAGGGGAGGGGAAGCTGGGAGGCTCCTGGCCCCACAGCTGGGCAGCTGCTCTCAGGGCTGGCTGAGCGTGCCTTTGCAGTGGGCTCCTTCCCGTCCCCACCCCAGGCTGCCCCTGTCACACCCATAGGCTGAGATGCCCTCTCAGATTGTGAGGCTTTCTCACCAACCATGCCCAGAACAGATGGAAATGAATCTCTCGGGTATCTCCAGCGGATGCGGATGTCACAGCGGGCGGAAGAAAGTGAGTGGGAGCAGATAAGCCACCGCTTCCCACGGTCACTTGGGAGGCCACACTGGTTGTTCAGCTGTCCACCCTCACTTCTTGTGAAAGGGGTGGAGCCTGACCCTGGGGGATCCATTTCAGTGGAAGTGAGCCTAGAAGCTAGGAATACAGAATACCCTAGTTCCTTATGGTTTTAAACCTGAGCTCCAAGGAGCTGTAGGGGCTGGGGACCCCTTCCCATCACTGCTTCGGCCAGAGCAGAGTTTCTTTCCAGCCTCATCGCACAGCACAGCTGCATAAAAGGCTAGACTAGTCGCTAGTCCCCAAAGGTTCCCTCTCCCTCCCGCCACTTCCTGTCTCATAGCCTCTGCTTTTTTGCTGTCATCCCAATCTTCCTTCTGCACAAACTCATCCACCTCATCCTCCAGACCTGGCTCAGATGCCACTCTCTCCAGAAAGCTGTCCTCGTTTGTCTCCCCTCCCACTCAAGTTTAGCAGTAACTCGGCCCTCTTTCCGCTGAAGTCTCCAAGGGCTCCATCTGCATAGCTCACATTGTACCAGTCACTTATGCCTGTGATCCTAATTACTTCTGTGCTTGGTTAATTTCTCCCACTGGACTGGGTCCTCCTCAGAGCAGGGAATGGCTCTTTCTTCATAGTCTCCATGGGAGATGCTGGGTAAAATGTCCTTCTTAGTTTGGTTGTTTTTGTTTTTATTTTTAATGTGTGCGTGTGAAAAATGCAAGTCAAAAGTTGCTTTTCCCGGAGATCCTGTCTTAGTCTGATCTAGCTAACAAAATACCATAGACCTGGTTGGCTTTAATGATAAATGGTTATGTCTCACAGTTCTGAAGGCTGAGAAGTCTGAGGTCAAGGTGACAGCTGATTCATGTCTGGTGAGAACCCTGTTCCTAGTTTACAGGCTGCCCCATTCTTGCTATATCTTCTCATGGTGGAGAGAAAGAGGGCTCCGTCTCTTCCTCTTACAAGGACACAAATCCTCTCATGGGTGCTCTACTCTCATGACCTCATCCGAACCTAATCACCTCCAAAGGCCCCACTTCCAAATACCATCATATTGGAGATGACAGTGTCAACACGTGAATTCTGGGGAACACACACATTTTGTCCATAGCCTACCTTGCAATAACAATCTCTGAATTCAGTATTGGTAATTCTGTTCAAAATAATCCTCTTTGGAGGACCTGCTGTGACAGGCACTGGGCTGCGCGTCGGAGAGAGGTATTCGAGGTTGGGTGAGACCCAGCCGCTGCTCTCCGGGAGCTCACAGTCCAGTGGAGGTGCTGCTGCCCAGTCCGACAGCGGCACATGGTCATCAGGGCTAGGACGGCTGGGGCGGCGAGGTGGAGACGGGGGTCAGTGCGTGCCTGCCAGGGGCCACGGGAGGGAGAAGAGGCATCCTGGTGGGGGCGTGCTGCTGATGGCTGTCTTTGGGTGGGCTCCACCAGCAACTCTGGCCAGGCCCTAACCGACTGAAAATGCGATCCTGGGTACACGTCACGTGCGAGTTAAGAAGCCTCTTCTTTACTGAGATTTTTCAAGGGTTTACCGGTCCCCACATACGTGACATCTTGTCGTCCCTTTGGATGACAGAGTTGTGCTCTCCGACATGGTAGCTACCAGACACAGATGGCTATTTCAATGTGCTTCATTAAATGCAAGCAAATGCGAGACAGCTTTTCAGTCACGTCATCCACGTTTCAAGTGCTCGGTAGCTACACGTGGCTAGTCGCTACCATATTGGTCAGCACAGAATAGAGCTGTTTCGTCATCAACGCGGTCGGATATTCTGTTGAGTAGCCCTGGTACAGAAAGTTGCTTTCCAGCCACTAGCTTTTAGTGTGTTGTGTTTTTAACAGGAGAAAATCAGATTTAATTTTGTCTGTAAGGGGAGTGAGGGCATAAGGAAAGTGAGACCCAAGGACACGTTAGGCAACTGCGGCTTGTATGCCATCTGAGAGAAGGAAAAGGGGGTGGGGGCTTGGGACTTCAAAGGCTTAGTCTTTTATTTTTAAAGGTTAGCTCCTTTTTTTCTTCTCCCTCTACCTTTCTTCTTAAATGACCTCTCCCTTTGGTCTCTTCCCATAATTTTTTGAGGACTCAAGTTGCTACTGCTGATGTTGATACCCTGTGGGTCTAGTCGAACTCCTGCTCGTATTCATTGCACTGGAGCAAATAGCTTTGCTGTTCTGTGCTTAGTTTTCCATAAGCTGCCAATCCTGTCCCTTTTAACCCTCAATCTACTGTAAGAACCAACGGAAACGGCTTTAAGCCAGCCAGGAGAAAAAGTAGCCAAGAGGCCAAAGTAATAAGGATCTTCTTGTACCTGGGGAGAACTTGTCCTTCCTCAGGATGGATCACACTGACCTGGGACCTCCCTTCACGGGGGGCAGAAGGATGTGCAAAGGGAGCCAGGTTGCCTGGGAGCCAGCTTTTCTTAAGTTCAGCTAGAATCCTTAAAACACAGCACTTATCCGATAGCCAGAGAGAACATCAAGACAAGCTTCATCTGAGCTATAAATGTACTATTATGATAATATATATTTTTTTATTATTATTATTTTAGGCTGCATTAGGTCTTCGTTGGGGTGCGCAGGCTTTCTCTAGTTGCAGTGAGCAGGGGCTACTCTTTGTTGCGGTGTGCAGGCTCATTGCAGTGGCTTCTCTTGTTGCAGAGCACGGGACTCTAGGCACGTGGACTTCAGTAGTTGCAGCACACGGGCTCAGTAGTTGTGGTGCACGGGCTTAGTTGCTCAGTGACATGTGGAATCTTCCCGGACCAGGACTCGAACCTGTGTCCCCTGCATTGGCAGGTGGATTCTTAGCCACTGTGCCACCAGGGAAGTCACAGTAAGACATAATTAAAATCACACTGCTCCTCCAGGCAAGCAGATCCCCTTTCACGTTTACTGTGATGTTTATACTTTTGATATCCCAAGAGTGAAAGGGGGCATCATTGGTGGACAGCCAATGCAACCTCCAGAGTGTTTTGCCATCTGCTTGGAGCCCGTGCATAGGTAACAGGTCTATGGTAGCATGCAGAGATTGTCACTCATTTTGGGGTATCAGTGACAAGATTTCCAGGGCAGTCACGACATACACAAGCCCTATGCCAAGGGACAGCGTTGACCAACCAAAGAGGAAGACCTCAGCGGGCGAAACCATACACCCATTCCTTCTCTTGAAGTTTACTGGTCTGTGTACCCTGTCACTGTGTTAGCAGTGCACAGAGAGAGAGATAGATGATAGAGCCACATTCTTGTGCTCCAGGCATAAAACCAGTTACTCAGAACTTAGTGAAGTGACTAGTTCTGCTGAAATAAAAACCTGTTTGATGTCGATGTGATACCGGCAGCAACCAGCTTCTTTCTTCCTTTCCCACTGTACTTTAAATTCAGATATTGGCTTGATAAGCACCCACCGAATACCTCCTGCAGGCTGGGCCCCGGGCCTGAAGCTGAGATGGCTGCAGAACTCATCATGAGGGCCGTGGGTCAGCGAGCTCACAGGCCACAGTGGAGATACCGCTTGGGTCAACATACACAGCAGCCTGCAATCAGACCTCTGAGTGGGACCCCACAGACAAGAGCCGCGGGGCACGAACACAGACTCATCGGAGAGCCATCAGAGCTGGCAGAGTGCTTTTGGAGCTTCCCTCGCCAGGGGGTTGGGATGACTGTCTCCCAGGGTCCTCACCTGGGCCTCCCTGTGGCTTTGAGTGACCTCGGTGGCTGGTGTTCGATGGGCGTGGCTGGGAGGCCCACTCCCACTCTCCCCGTATCCCAAGATGCTCTGTCCCCTTGGCGGGGTCAGGAGACAGAAGCCATTTCTCACGGCCTCAGTGAAAGTCAGCCCTGGAGAAGACTCCAAAGAGGGTGTAGCCCAATTCCCCTCATTTGGAGAAGCTGAGGCCCAAAGAAGGGAAATAGCTCCCTTTGGGGCCCCGTGGAGTAAAGCAGTGACTCAGGCCATCCTGGAGCCCTCAGGGTTTGCACTGTTGCTCTGAAGGTATCTGAGGGAGAACACAGAGCGGAAGGGGTGCCCTGCTGCCTACCGCACACAGAGATATCTGTCAAGGGAAAGAAGGAAAAAGCCAACGGTGAACAAGCCACCCGTTCTTGCTGGAGCCATTTTCCCATGTCAGGAGCAGACTGCTGAAAAATTTAAGTTTCTCCTTTCACGTTGCCTTTCACCGCACTCTGGACAGAATGCCTCTCTTTTCCCTCTTTTCTTTGGCCGATCCTGACCAGGCCTGTAGAAAAAGAATCTTTCAAGAACATATCTATCTATCGATCGATATACATTCAGGCCCTGACAGTGACACGAAACTGTAGTGCCTCTTAATCACCCAGGAAGTGACAAGGTCAAGAGGTGTCCGAACGCTGCCCTGTGGTCCTGGCCTTGACTTCTCACCATTGTCACCGCATCACAAGCCAAAGTGGGGGCCACAGAGCTCGGGTTTTTCCACTGTTTGGATTTTTTCCTTTCTTCCTCCCCCTCTTTTTTCCTTTTTTTTTTTTTTTTTAAATTTGAAAAGAAACTTCTGGCATTTCGGTATTGATTGGAAATTTATAAAAGCAGGATGTGTTTCGGGTTGGCTGCCCGTCAGAATTACTGCTTGGGCAACAGGGGAGGAGGTCAAGTTCTTGTAAAGACACCCCCTCCTCTATACCCCTGCTCTCTGGCTACTCTCTCCCGCTCTCTTCCTATTACTTTTGGACTTTCCAGGAGAAAATGACAAAAAAGATTTTTAATGCCCTTGAGTACTCACTGGCTCTACTTATAATGCACACAGAAGTTGTGTCCTTAGTTCTTGATGCAGAGTTTTGAGGCAGGGGAGCCGACCATCGGACCATGGTTATTGAGAAATTATATTAGAATACACAAACAGAACAAAAGGCATTCCTGGAAACATCAGACTAAAGTTTTAGAAATTCCTGTGAAGTGTCGGTGAGTTGTACTTCGAGACAGAGAAGCCAGAGCCTTCTTTAGAGAAATCAGAGAAATTAGTGCACAGGTGCTTACCTGAATATTTTGTTCTTCAGTAAAAACTATGAATGTGATTCCATCACCAGAGTAGAGAAATGGTTAATTCTTAGTATGATAATAGAGTTCCTCAAAATGTTACCAAGTGTTAGCTGATGTTAGAAATTCCATGGAGAGGAAAAGTCAGAGCCAGCATCTTCCATGTCAGAGAGGACCTGTCTGTGCAAACACAACTCTGAATCTTCTAGAGCTCTCAGGAAGGACTCAGAGGCAAAACATTTTCCTCTTGATTGCACAAATGACACCTTGGAAATTTAGGGCCTTAAATCTAACGGTGTTAAACGTGGAAAGGATCTACAATAAGAGAAACTTTACCTCTCTTCAGAGAAGTCTTGTGTTTTCTTCTCAAACCCTCCTGCTTTTCATCAAGGAGTGAAACATACCTAAAGGGCTTCCCTGGTGGCACAGCGGTTAAGAATCCGCCTAACAATGCAGGGGGTGCGGGTTTGATCCCTGGTCCAGGAAGATTCCACATGCTGCTGGGCAACTAAGCCCGTGTGCCACAACTACTGAGACTTTAGAGCCCACAAGCCACAACTACTGAGCCCGCAGGCCACAACTACTGAAGCCCGAGCACCTAGAGCCTGTGCTTCTCAACAAGAGAAGGCACCGCAATGAGAAGCCCTCACACCGCAACAAAGAGTAGCCCCCACTTGC
Source organism: Hippopotamus amphibius kiboko (assembly GCF_030028045.1). Lineage (NCBI taxonomy): Eukaryota > Metazoa > Chordata > Mammalia > Artiodactyla > Hippopotamidae > Hippopotamus > Hippopotamus amphibius. The sequence continues at coordinate 167,977,127 of NC_080191.1, read as the reverse complement.
TGCAACTTGAGAAAGCCTGCACGCAGCAACAAAGACCCAAAGCAGCCAAATAAATAAATAAATAAATAAATAAATAAATAAATAAAATTCCAGTTGATAAAAAAAAAAAAAGAAACACCTAAAATGTTTCAAGGGATAAAGGACAGAGTGAGGAGTTGGGGGTTGGAAATCAAGACAGAGTTTTAGTCTTGCTCTACCCCTGATCTTGAGCAGCCACTCTCCCTTTCTAGACCTTGGTTTCCTCATCTGAAAAAATGAGCAGTTGGCCTGGTTGGCCTCCCATTCAGCTGGGACCCAAAGAACAGAAACAAGTGATCCATTGACATCTACTTGTGGATGCTAGTAAAAACTCATTTGGCTTCAGGTTAGGGACAAATTAAAATATATCTGGCCTTTTGTCATATTGAAATCCAGCCTGGATTAAATATTCCCAATGCCTCTCCCTGAGGTCAGAAATAGATTGTGGATGGACAGACAAGACATAGAAGGTGCTGAATAAACGTGGAACAAGTACATACACAAGCATGACGCAGACACCCAGGTATGAGCATGTCTCATAACTCTAAGAAATGTTGCTATCTGTCCACTCAACAATTCACATACTTTCCATCCATGCCCGCATCTGTGCACCCACCCACCCATCCACGCATCAGCTCACCAATATGCCATCTTGTTCCTCCATACACTACATGACAGATGGGTGTCATAACGAGGAGGTTTAGAAACGTGCAGAGGGGCTCAGATGAAGGGAGAGATCCTTTCTAGCTGGAGTCTTTAGAGAAGGCTTCATGTAGGAGCTGGCATTTGAGCTGAGTTTTGAAGGATGGGTAGTGTGTGAAGAGGAAGGGATGACGTGGGGAAGACAGAATGAGCCAGGACACAGAGATAACAGAGTCCTGTGTTTGTCTGGGGCACGCTGAATAGTTAAGAAAGAAGGTCAAATAAGAAAGAGGACTGAAGAAACATTAACTTGGGGGATCAAAGCAGTTAAGGAGAGTAGCCAGCAGTGTTTTGGAGGACCTTGGAACCAGCTATTTTTACAGTAGAGAAAGGGCTGATGAGAAGGAAGTGGAGGAGAGGGGAGGCGTGGGGAGCCAGGACACCATGACTAGCACATTTTGTTATGGGAAAGGGTGTGCGAATAAAATATGGAAAAGCAAAAGGAAACCCTGTGTATTGTATGACGTTTTACAAGTGCCTTACATTCAGTCTCCAAGAGTTCTCCAAGTAACTCTTTAGAAAACTGAAAAGTCAAAGAGACTGAGTTGGTGAGAGACTCATTAAGGAGTGGGAGGTAGGAGGGTATGGAATTTCACTGGGTGTGTGTGTGTGTGTGTGTGTGTGAGAGAGAGAGAGAGAGAGCGAGAGAGCAAGACAAGAGCCTTTCCACCTTCCTGCACCTGGCCCTCTTATGCTATTTCTTCTGGAATTGCAGACAGGGAAGCTTGGGTGGGTGGAGTCCACTGCTGTGCTCTAAGCCAGATGGTTTTCCAGCCTGGGAAGCACCGTCTGCACTGACAGTCAAAGGAGGACCAGAGAGCTGGGCTGGAATCCTGTCTTTGGTCCTCATGAGATGCATGCTACAGAAGAGCTGCACAAACTCTTTAAAGTGGCATCATTAAAATGTTTCTAGGAAGGGTCAGTTGCAATGATACATGAGAAAAGAAACTAGCCCCAAATCTTAAGTCCCCCAAACATGCTGGCTCTTTCACAGGTCATCTCATTTTATCCCTGAGATAGCCCACTGGGATAGGAATTATTGCCCTTCTTTTGCAAAGAGGATAACTGAGGCCCGAGAGTTTGAGTAACATTCCCACCATCACGCAGCGAGTTAAGTGGTGGCAGAACTAGGTTCTGAACTCAGCCCACTGGAGGACCCGTCGGTCATTTAATGATTTTTGTGCTTCAGTTACTGTAGAACTCTTGGCATAGGGATCCTTGACGGCCTTGGGCTATTAAATGACTAGCATATACCTCCGTAAGAGCAAAATATTATATAATTATCTTACATAGAAGAGGAATGGAAGGTGGTGGATGAAGGGAGCATTGGAGGAAAATATGAGAGAGTGGAGAAAACTGGGAGGCAAAGTAACTTTGCAAGTTCCTTAAATGAATTCTTCAAAAATGGGAAAGGGGGAGGGACGAGCCCAGCTGTGGGGATGACTAAGCCAGACAGCCTCAGTTCCCCCACCCCCACCCGCCCGGCTCCCTAGCTGGGGACCTCGTAACCACAGGGCTCAGCAAAGCAAATCCTGCCTTGTTGATTTTGCTAAAAGAAAATAAGAGAAACACAGTGTAGTCCCTGAGGCCCCTGTGCTGAGCCAGCTGTTTCGTAGCCCCATGCTGGGCTGTGGTCCTCTGCTCCTAAGATACCCCAAGTGCTCAAGTGAAGGGAAATCCAGGCTTTTTAGCTGTAGCGCCTTCTTCTTCTCTTGTAAACAGTGAAATGCTCACGTCTGAAGCCTTCTGTTTTGACCCATACATATCAAGGCCTGGAATATTCCCATCACCCCAGGAAGTTTGCTTGGGGTTCTTCTTACTCAATCCCTGCCTCCCCCCAGCAACCGCGTTCTGATTTCTATCACTGTTGGTTAGTTTTGACTCTTCTAGCATCTCACATAGATGCAGTCGTACTGGGTGTTCTGCTCATGTTTTCTTCTTTCACGCAGCATGTTTCTGAGATTCATGTGTGTTGTTGCCTGTCTCGGTAGCTCCTTCCTTCTTATCAGTAAGTAGTATTCCATTGTGTGGACGCACTGCAGCTTGGTTATCCAGTCTCTTGTGACTGGCATCTGGGTTGTTTCCAATTTTGGCCTATAATGAAAAAAGCTGCTACAAACATTCTTTTGAGACTGGATGTATGTTTCCATTTCTCTTAGGTAAATACCTATGAGTAGAATTGCTGGGTCAGGGGGTAGTTGCAGTGGTGTGCTGGGTGGGTTGGTATTGGCTGGCAAGGGGCAATTATGCTCATTTCTTCCCAATTCAGCGCTCAGTGATGTCACTGGCAGCTTGAAACCAGCCACGGCGAGGGAACTGATACCAGGGAAATCAGCAAATGCTACAAAGCAGGACTGTTTTCCGTCTGGGGAGCCCGTTGTTAGACAGTTACCAGTATACCACCGGGTAGACGGGTGTTTAACTTTTTAAGAAACTATCAGTTTTTCAAAGTGGCTGTACCATTTAACATTCCTACCAGTGATGTATGAGAATTCCAACGGCTTCGTGTTCTGTCCAACATCTGGTGCTGTCAGTTTTTAATTTCAGCCCTTCTGGTAGGGGTGTGGTGGTCTCTCATTGTAGGTTAATATGTTTTTTCTTCCTGGTGACTGATCATATTGAGGACTTCCACATGCGCTGATTGTGGTCCTTGGTATATCTTCTTTGGTAAAGTGTCTGTTGAGTCTTTGGCCATTTAAAAACATTGGACTGTCTTTTTATTATTGAGTGGCAGGAATTCTTTTTATATTCTGCATAGAAGCTCTCTGTCAGATATACGTGTTGTGAATATTTTCTCGTTTATGGTTTGCCTGTTTATTTTCTGGATGGTATATATTTTTCTGAGCTGATATTTTAAATTTTGATGACATACAATTTATCAGTTTTAAATGTATGGTTTGCGTTTTCTGTATCAGCTCTAAGATATTCTGTCATGCTTCCTCTGCCTAGAGTGGCCTTCCCCTATTGCCTATCTGGAGAGCCACTCATTCATCAAGGCTCAACATAAAGATCACCCTTTAGGGAAGCCGTTCTGGACTTGAACTAGCAGTATCTTCCCCCTGGACCCCCACCTCTCTGATCACAATATGATGTAACTGTCTCTTTATGGGTGTTTCCAACCTGCTTGCGTGGGAGCCCCAAAAGGGGTCTGGAGTTCTTCTAGATCTTATTTTCCTTTGTATCTCCTTTTCCTCCTAGTCTCCTTTTGCATCTCCATCAGCAGCGCCCTGCTAGGTGTCTACTGAAGGCTAGCTGATGGAGTGAATTAACTTGAGCATACCCAGGACCTCATAAATCTCCATGGTTGACCTCTTTGTCCTTTGATTATGTTGGAAGGTTTGAGACTATATTGCTTATGGATCAGAAGATGGGGTGGTTTATTTCGCAGAGCAAAAGTGAGTTTGAAAAATTCTACCAGGTTCTACCAAAGTCAGAGTTATTGAGAATCCTCAGTGAGGCTCCAGTGTGACTCTGCTCAGAGCAGGTTAAGGTTAGGCTGAGCTGTGTGCGTGTGTGTGTGTGTGTGTGTGTGTGTGTGTGTGTGTGAGACAGGGAGGGAGAGGGAGAGGGTGTGTGGGATGTAATCTGAATTGCATCTACACGTTGAGCCTGAATTGACAAAGCACTGGGCTGGTGGTTAGACAAACCTGGGGTCAAGAATATTTATAGCTGTGTGACCTTAAGCAAGTGGTTTCACCACTTTTAGTCTCAATTTCTTTAGGTGTAAACCGGGGGCAATCAAACTACCCACTGCCGTTGGAATTAAAAGCAATGTACACACGACAGATCTGAAAATAAAGTTTCCAGAATACTTCCTGACCCTAGGGTCTGGGCAGCTCCCGTGGGGGGTGCTTGGTGGGCTCCTTGCTCTGTGAGGTTTTACATCAGTGAAGGCTCCTGTGACTTCCAGCTTCAGTGTGGTACCCGCCTGGGGCAGTTAGATACAGTTCTGGAGGCAGCAGAGTTGAAGCGGTCCCCAGGAGTCCACACAGAAGCCCAAGCGAGGTAGCATACCAGGAGTGCTTGCCACCCCATAGGCACAAACACCCACCCCTGAATCAGAGGGGCCCTTTCCTGAGGAATTGTCTAATTGTCTGTTTTTGCAGCACTCAGATGGATGCCAGCGTGGGCTGTGATCAAGGCTTCCCTTGCTCAATACGCAGGGAACTGTGGGAGTGGGTCTTGGGTAGAGATCGGCAGACCTCCTCATTACAGACTCGGGGGTGGAGGATGGAGAGCCCTGCCCGCCCACCCGCAGTTCCCCCCTGAATCTAGAGGCAAGAGCGGCCCCGCCCTAGCAAGCCCCTTTCCCTGAGGCTCGTTTTCCCCGTGGCAAGCTGGGAGGTGCTATTACCCCTCTCCCCCTATCCTTCGGGCTCTTCTCAAGAATGCACGAGACAGTGGGAGTCCGCCCTTGGACACCGAATGACCGCACAGGCACGTGGAGCGCGCCTGCCGGGAGCGGCTCCCTTTCCTTTGTTCCTGCGCTCACTCCGCATGGATTCAGCATCTAGCCGCGCCACGCTTCAGGACTAGAAACAGATCAAGACGCAAACCAGAGCCCTCTGCCGTCAGTCGTGTCCAGCCCCGCCCAGGGTTAAGCGGGCGGGCGGGCGCGCGGCGGGTGCCAAGGTCGGAACCTGCCCGGCGGCGGCGCGGCTGCCTGGACGCGCGGCGGGAGGTGTGAGCGCCGGGTGTCCCCGCCCCGGACGGTGGGAAAACGCCGCTCCGCGCGCCTCCCGGCAGCGGCCCCGCGCCCGCCGGCCGGCCGGCCCGGCCCAGCCCATCCCGGCCAAGCCCATCCCGGCCCAGCCCGGCCCAGCCCAGCCGGGCCCTTCCGAGCGCACTCGCCGCCCCCAGCGCGCCGCCCGCGCCCGCGGCAGCCGGGCAGGGCCCTCTCCCTGCCCTTTGGCTCCCGAACGATCTCATTTCTTTCCGTTGAGTTAGGTTGGCCCTGTGAGGCCCAGCAGCCCGGTGGAGCGCAGGGCCTGGGGAGTGACGGCCCGGAGGGTTTTGTGGTTTGAGAGACCGCGGGTCCCCCTGAGCGCCTTCCTGGCCCCCCGCTGGGCGCCCTGAGGTCATGCGCGGGGGTCACAGCTCTGAGTAGGAGGCCCCGCTGTACCTGCTTCCCCCAGACCAGAAACAGCTTCCTCCACAGCCAGGCAGGGGATCTTCACCACCCCGCGGGGTCACACCTCGGTTCCCCGCTGCACCCACGATGCCAGCCCGGCACCTGGTGGGACTGGGAACCACGCGGTGCTCAGAATCCCCCAGGCCTAGGAGACTCATCCACGGTCACCCTGCTGGGTGGCAGCAGAACCACTGCTAGAATCCAGGTCCAGTGCCCCTTCCGCCACACCCCCAACTCTGCCCTCCTGGGCTTCTGTGCCCTTCTCAGCAGCTCAGTGTCCTGACCGAGTCCCCTGCCTTAGCTGGAGAAGTTGGGAGTGGGGCACATGGAGGTGGGGGTCAGCCACGTATGCTGAGATCCCAGCAGCTTTGCCCAAAGTCAGCCTTATGCTGCCAGAGGTGCCACTCCCGTCATGTCGCCCTGTCTTCCTGGGGGTGCACCACCTGTAAGCCTTGGGCCCTGCTTAGTGAAACCCCACTGCATCCCAGCGCTCCACCAGCATCTTTCCGTTTCCGCACCTGGCTCCTGCTTGTCCCTTAATATCTGGGCCTGAGGTCAGGGTACAGCTGGTGCCTCTCCTGAACTCCTGAAAGACGTGATTCCTCTCCCTTCTTGTGGCCACCTACAGTTGGTGATCTACATGCCCTCTCTTTTCCTCCAGGGACTATGTTGCCTTCCTTTCTATATCCCCAACAAACAATAGTTTGGAAGTTCTGCTTAGTGGTGTCTGCGCTGCTTGTTGCATGGATGAACTAGCACATGAACGCTTTTCCAGTGCCACCTATCGCGGGCTCACCATGTCACGTGCCAGATGTGTGACCTGGGCGAGTTACGTCATTCACCTTGTTAAGTCTCAGTTTTCTCACCTGTAAGACGGAGATAAGTTCAGTTAGTCTTGGATCTGAAGTGACTTGTGTAGTGGCTGGCAGACACAGGTGCTCAAGTGAAAAATAAACTGTATACCTATATATATGCAATTGTTAAAATATTCAGTACACGAATGCTTAGCCGCATATGCAGAAAATATGCAAATACTAAATGACAAGTATTTTCAATGACTATCTCGATATAGCACATCTATCTCTTTTTCAGCTGCCTGGTGCTTGGGGAAACTCCTTGTTATATCAGTGTGGGTCATCTTCTGTGCGTTTTCCCCTTCCCAGTGTCCTTCTGGAGGCTGTGGTGACAGAGCCAAGACTGGACATAGGGAAGCAAATGTTTGGGTGTGGGTGAGTGTGTGCTTCTGAAGGTGTCCCACACCACACCAGACAGACGCCTGTCTTCTCAGGACCACTTTTCCTCCTCCATCGGGGCGTGACTTTTAACCAGCTAAGCATGTCCTGAGCATCTGCTGTGAGTGAGGCTTTGTGCTCTGTGGGCCTGTGGGTGATACAGAGCCTCACGGTCCTACCTGCAAAGAGCTTCTTTCTTTATCAGAGGAGCCAAATAGGCATGCGTGGGAAATTGCCGAGTCAGCAAGACAGTGTCACTAATTTAGTGTGATCGTGTGAGGGGCAGAGTTCTGAGGAAGGAGAGGGCGGTGATGATGGGTGTATTCATCTACGTGGGCTGCCATAACAGAATACCGTAGACGAGGGGGCTTAAACAAGAAACATTTGTTTTCTCATAGTTCTGGAGGCTGGGCAGTCCACGATCAAGGTTCGGGCCAGTTTGGTTTTTGGTGAGAGCTCTCTCCTTGGCTTACAAATGGCTACCGTCTCACATGTCCTCACATGGCCTGGGTGGGGTGGTGGGGAGTCTTTTCTTTTAAGGTTTTTCTCAGCTGTCTTTTTTTATAAGGACACTAATGCGGTTGGATTAGGGCCCTACCCTTATAACCACATTTAACCTTAACTACTTCCTTAAATGCCCTATCTCCAAATACAGTTCACATGAGGGGAGTTAGGGTGTCAAGATACGAATTTGCGGGGGTGGGGGCATGACTTAGTCCATAGCAGTGGGAAAAGGGGGCAACTCAGTCTAGAAAGAGAGACCTCCTTGGCTCGCTGGGTGGGGAGCCCGCCTGGTGAAGGGACCAGCTTTGGCAGAAGTGCAGAGACAGGTGTGAGCAGGCTGTGAGGAGCCCGGCATGGCTGGTACCAAAAGTGTGTGCTGGGTGGGAAGAGGTTTGAGAAGCTGGGGGTATGGCCAGATTATGGAAGGTTTTGAATGCTGGGTGTTTGGAGGGTTTTTTGATGCTGAGTTTGGGTTAATGTGTCTGGAAATAGGAGCTGAAGAAGGTTTGGGAGTGGAGGAGGAAACACTGGTTAAAATGACAGGGCAACAATAAGGCTTTGAAAATGCTTCTCATAGGCACCAAATACAGGAAACCTAATCCTAGTCTTCAGATGAGGGCACTGAGGCTAAGACAGGTCAAGGGGCCAGACGAAGCCCAGCGGGTTAGCGAGACGCCAGGATCAGCTGTGGCATTTGGCTGGCTCCACAGTGGACCCACCCTCCATCGTGCACCTTGGCCCCTGGGTACCCTGTGGGGAGAGGGGCTCAGGGAAGGTCCACAGGGGAATTCCCTGGCATTCCAGTGGTTAGGACTCCGTCCTTCTACTGCCGTGGGCCCAGGTTTGATCTCTGGTCGAGGAACTGAGATCCCGCAAAGCACGTGGTGTGGCCAAAAAAAAAAAAAAAAAAAAAAAGGAAGGTCCACTTGCTGGGCTTGTGACAAGTGGATTAGAGGGAGGTGAGAGCAGAGGCAAAAGCAGCTGAAACCCCCAGCAATGATGTAGATGGGACCCCCGCCCATCCCCCAACTCCCCCCCCCCCCCCCCCCACCTGGCTGGGGCAAGATAGGTGTATGTGAAACTGTTGGAGAGCAGCGGAAAATGGATCTGAATGGAGTTCTGAGGACTGAGGAGGATTTGGAATGGATGGGCAGGCAGAAAGAAGGGCACTTTTTTATCTGTTGGAAATGTTGGTTGTTATTATTGCTGTTGAAGATGGTACTCTGAACCATACATTTAAGTTAATGCTTTAAATAGTAACATGCTAGATTTAACCAAAATCCAAACAATATGACAGTACAGACAGGATGGCCGAAACATCTGGGAGATATTAAGTGTCTGTGAGTAGTGGTTTTTCTGAGTCGAAATCCATGGGACTGACTTGCAGGAAAACTAACCATTCTCTAGATGAAGAAACTGAGGCTCAGGAAGAATAAAAGCTGCCTAAAGCCACCCACATAGTAAGTGGCAGAGCTGGCTGACCCCAGATCCATCTGGCTCCAATGTGTGTCCTTTCTGTACCCCCACAATGCTGACACTGGGCCTGTTTGACACTTGGATATCAGGTATCCATCTGGTAACTTTATTTTCCAAACCCCAAGCAGGGACACATGGTCAGACAAGTGTGAAGGCACTTATGGGGACAAGAGGCTAGAATGTTTTAAATTAGGACCATCCGGGCGAATCCAGGACATCTGGTCATCATAGATATCTCGGGGCTGCCCACACCCTTGGCACGGGGCTGGCTGTTGCCATTTAATACTCTTCCCCATCCTGAATGCCCAAGGTCTATTTTTCAGTTGGAGCACATGCCACAGACAAGTGAGAGACTTTTAATAAGATCAAACAGCTGGAGAGAGACCGCAGTGGACATTCTTTTTAGGGCAGTCTATAAAGGGGAGAGAGCAGGGGAGGGCAGGGAAGTGGCAGAGGGTCAGAAGGATAACCCACAGCTTCCAGATCCTAGGAGGCGCCAGGCTCTGTGAGTGGAGGGCAGGTCGGGGCTGGAGGGCTCTTCACCAGCCTCCGGAATGTGGCTACCCTCTTCTCCTCTCCCTTCCTCTTTCCCCAGCCCTTGCACTTGCTCTTTCCTCCTTTTGAACGGCAACCACTCTCTTCCTGCCTTCCTCCCACTCCCACCGGGAGAAGAGGGATGTACAGCTGTGCCTGGTGCCCCTCCGGGAGGGGCGCAGCAGCTTCTGGGGAGGGCAGACAGCTTTCTAGCTGACCTGTTAGCTAGTGACGTGATGGCATCAAACCCTCTCCTGTGAAATGGGCCCAAAGGAACAGGTTACTGTATTGAACGGAGTTCTGTGGGATGCCATGTGAAACTGTTCTGGAGACTGGAAAGAACTGGACACATGTGGTGCTCAGTTTCCTATTCTGTGGGAGTTGGGGGTCAATGTCATGTTGATATTGTTAGGATCCAATACCAGTCTTAGAAACATTCATCTGGAGAGGTGTGTGTTTGATGGTGTGTGTTTGACTCATTTAAGAAAGAAGAAGTGACGAGGACGCCGGCGGCCGGTGAGAAGGAAAAAAAAAAAGAAAGAAGAAGTGAGATGGGAGGGGTGTGTGTGTGCGTGTGTGTGTGTGTGGAGAGAGAGAGAGAGATTTGGCATTTGCTAGAAAACACATGATCATAGAGTATTAGAGACAGGCCTCAAAGGAAGTATAACCTATCCTCTTCACTTTATACATGGGGACACACTACAGTCCAGACAAAAAAGTTAATTTCCCAAGCTCAATAGCTAGTCAGTGGTCACCGTGGACATCATCCAGGTCTCCCAGTCCAAGTATAAGGCTTCCCCTGTCTGGCCGTGTTCAGGCATGTCATGCAAACGGCCCTCTGCTAGGGGCACGGGGAGGCGGACAGGATAGGAGATGTGATCTCTAGTGTCTGGGCCTCAGAGACTAACTGGGAAGGCTACGCCCCAGGCAGAGAACCGCTCCAAACGGCACTGGCTACGGAGGGAGATCCAGGGATACATCCAGGGGCCCGTGAGAATTCAGGTACAGTCACAGCCATCCAGGCCAGATGGTTGAGGAGGAGTGATGTAGCATTTCCTTCTGTGATACTCTGGGCTCCACCTCTTTTCTAGAGGGTGGTGAGTTAGGCTTTTAACCAACATCTCTGTTCTGAATTCACATACGCCAGTACTTTGCTTTCCCTGCAAAGTCCGTCAAATTACAAACTGATAGCTCCTGAAGCCCCTCTGCAAAGGGTTACATGTCTGCTTCAGAGACAGAGCGGCTCACCAGTTCCGCATCCACTTCGCAATCAGCCCAATATGCTAAAGGAAGGCCACTCACTAAGTGGTTGGCAAAGCTAATTTGTCATTCTGGAGTTTTAACCTATTGTGCTCTTAAAAGCATTATTCTTCCAAAGCATTTCAAAAGTCTCCCTAACTCGTTCCTCTTGGGGAGAACCAATTAGCAAGCAGTCTTTACTTGCCAGTGCAGCCAGTTCTCGTTCACGTCACTCATCTAGTTTTCGTTTTTATCTGGAAACATTGTTGGGACCCTGTGGAAGACGTCCACCTCTGCCCCTCCATTGCACCTCCCGTGAGTTCTTGCCCGGGGTGGGCTCTTAGGGAACTTCTGTTGGATAGACCTGATGATCAAAGTAGTACCTGGCATGTCCAAGTGACTCCCAATCCTCTTGAACCCCAAGTTCACAACTCAAGTTATCAGCTGTGGGACTGTGGTTATCCTAATACCTCCAGTGAACTTCTACCATAAGCAGTGCCACCTGAGGGTGGACATCTTGAGGAGAAAGAATGAGTCTTACTCATCTTGATATCTTTATACTTGTGCCTGGTACATAGTAAGTGCTCAATAAATGTTTATTGGATTAAACAGAAATGAAACACTTTTATTAGCCTACTTCTGTCTCCAAACTCAGACTATATATCATTACAGGTAAAAGAGATTAAAAAAATCATTTCCTGCTTTGGAAACTGTACTATTAGCTTTTCTTCTCAAGGTCAGCATTTCTGATCTGATTCCTGTAGTTCATACAAGAAATGACAACTTCCCTGTTACTTCAAAGTCCCTTTCTCTTACCTAGGCTGATTTTTCTTTAAATTTTAATTTTTTAAAGCACAGACTCATCTTTGATCTATGCAGGACAATGTATCTGTGTTGACAAGATGTTTTCCCCCGGTTTCCTCATTTAAGCAAGCTTTAGTCAGTTTGCTCTTGCCTTGTTCTAGTCCTGAAATGATTTTTTTTTTTTTTTGGACCCAGAGTTTATCACGGAAATTCACATTAGAGATTATTTCTGCTTCTTTCTGGGCTTTTCATCTTCAGATTATGAAAATAAGACCCTCCCCCCACCCAACTTCTATCCATTCTTTGGATTATAACTTTATTTAAGACCATCATCTTGGGCTGCATATTCGTTCATGTGACAACTGATCCAGATGAACTTTACTAGGGGGTAAATACTGAAGCTGGAAGGCAAGATCAAAACCATTCCCTGTACAGAAACGTTAATCTGTCTTTTGCCACGGGGAAGCACAGCAGTTTAACATGTAAGGTGATTTTACGCATTTTTACATTGAGTAGAATCTTGTGTCCTTTTTGTATGGTTGAGATTGTTTACAAGTAACAGGTAAAGACCAAACGTCCGCAGAACCGCCCAATCTTCCTGTTTTGATGTCAGTCCCACCAAAGATATTTTGAGAAATCACTGTTCTGACCACAGTATCAATTAATACCACCTACTAGTATTTCATCCACTTGAACTATTTCACCAGAGGCTGAATGAAAGAACCGCGTTTCTGCGTTGTGTGTGTGTGTGTGTGTGTGTGTGATGTGGTGGTGGTGTGCTAGGTTTTGTAGGTTCATGCAAAATAACAAGAGAAGAGACTAAGCTTAATGAATAGTAAAACTGTAACAGACTTCTTATGAAACAAACTCTGTGTATCAAGAAATCAGTAAATCCTTCCATAAAGAAGAAGTAAATCTTTTCTGACTTATATGAATGTTTGGACTTCCCCTGTGTACTTGTCATTGAGTCACTTTTAGATGGAGAGCTTTGGAAAGTTTGCCTCCCTCTAATTGAGAGACTAATAGCATATAAAATAGCGTAGGGCATTCTGGGGTAAAAATGGCTCCAAGGTGACCTTTCATCCAGACCTCCATACCTCTACCCCCTCCAGCCCAGCCCACTCTCTTACACCAGGTCTAAAATAGGCTGCTTTCAAAGAATGGGTATTACCCTTGGGTTAAATAAATATTTTGTGTGATTTCTTTCACCTGGAAAATCAATTATTGGCTCAGATTGACCTAGAACCTTCTGGTTATTGTAACACTCTTCTCTCTCTACCCTGAAGAAAGAATCATCTATTATCTCAACCACCACCACCACAACACACACACACACACACACACACACACACACACACACACACACTTTTACAGCATTTTGAAGCTTTGGTGAGATGCTTTAACTTATGTAAGCAAATTACAGGAATAAAGTAAAAAGCTCACATCTGTTTTGAGATCGACTCTGGTAGCACTAGCATTATTGGATTTTATAAAAAGGAATTCCAGTTTCAGCAACTACATTTATAAAAGCACAACTGGGGTGAGTGAAATTGGAGTAGTTCACTAGGTTAGATCAATATTCAACCCTGGCTACACATTCACCTGGGGAACTTTTGAAACATACCCATGCCTGGTCCACCCGTCAGACCAATTAAATCAGAATCTCTGGGGGTGTGGCCTGAACATCTGTATTTTCAAAAGCTCCTCCAGAAGATTCTAATGTGCAGCCAGTGTGGAGAACCACAGAGTCAGATAAAAGGGACCTGCGAATCAGGAACGCAGTGATTAATATTATGCCATGTCCAATAACAGAGTCTGAACTTTTAATTTAGGATAAATCTTCAGATGTCAGAGCTAGATAGGGCTTTAGAGAGAATGTCTCATTGTAAAGAGGGGGAACTGAGGCAGAGAGGCTTATTAAGGTGGATGGCAAGACAATATAGGCAGCACTAGTTCTAGAAACCAGCACCTTTTGCTGTATACCTCTCCCCAAAAGTTTTATCGGAAATTAAGAGAAAAGGCCAGATACGCCTTTATGTTCCTAGCCATCCATTTACTTAGAAATATTTAAACACCGGAAATGGGTTATTTGTGGTGAAAAGTGTGCAGCTTTGCAGCTCTCAGACCTCTGAGTGGCATGGACATAAAGGCCACATCATTTACTAGCTATGGCTTATCCTCTCTGAAGCTGTCTTCTCACCTGTAAAACAGGAAGTAAGAATAACTCCTTCCCAACGTGATCACAAATGAGATGACAAGACACACATGTAGTATGTGCTCTGGTATGTGTTCAGTAAATTAAATAGTGATTATAATCATTAACTGCATTAAAAAACAAAACAAAACAAACCTTGGGTTTTATGTAGAAACAGCTGCAGAGGGGATAAAAAGATGTCTTGGAGTTTCTTTGCATGAAATATCCTAATCTTGCAAAGGTTGTTTTTGGTTTCCATTGATTGAAAACACAAATAAACCCCAACTGAAGCACTTCTTACAAGGAATGAATGGATTTCCAGTCTGTGTTTTCTTGTTTATGGAGGAAAAGATGCCATCCAAGGAAAACACAGGTGGTTCACTGTTCAGCGCCTTCTATTTTTATCAGATGCAGAGACCTCTACGCATACAAATGCAAATATTTTAAGTAACAGAGAATGAAGACTAACTTCTCGAGGTTAAATGGCTTCAGGTTTCCTATGGCAAATTCAGGTTTTGCTCTTTCAGCCATTTCTGGAAACGGAGCTCCAGATCCCAGATAGACTGAATTCCGAAACAAGGAACAGCAACAAAAATCTCACAATGAGCATCTTTCAAGAACCACCTCTCTTGCTTGAGGGTCTTTTGTGTTGCATTCTTTCAGTTTTGCAGAAAGAGTATCTTCGTGGGGGAGAGGAGGGCCTCCTCCGCGGGCCGCGTGTCTGGGAAGCGGGGATGGGAACCAAGGCCCGGCGGGTCCGCGGGCATGCCGGCCGCCCCCGCGGCCCCCGCCCCGGCCGGGCCTGTGCGGACGTGTCTCGGGCGTGACCTCCGAGCAGCTGCGCCGCCGGCCCAGCCTCGCGGCGGGAGAAACCCGAGCGCCCGACAAGAGCGCTCCATCCGCGGCGCGGCCTCTGGTATGCAGGGCGCTGCCGGCGGGAGCGGGGCCGCGTGCCGGAGAGGCTCCGGGCGGGGCCGGGGCGACCCAGCCGCGGGGTCTTCCTGTGGCCCGGGGACGCGGCGTCCCCATCCTCCCCGCGGGGGGCCTCAGGACTTGACGTTTCTTTTTTCTTTCTTCCTTTTTTTCTCTTCTGCAGATTCTGTGTGGTCAACGGGGGTGAGAAGATTTAAACCCTTACAAGAGGAAGTCTCCTTTCAAACATCCTCCCCCCCGCCAAACGGATTCAGGTTGTCACCTTACGAGCTGCCTCTGCTTGCCTGAAGTGCTGGAATGCAAAGTTGAAACTGACAAAAAATAATGCATTCTTCCGGGGGAAGATGTTTCCAGGGCCCGTAACAGTAGTTAATATTTACTGAGTGCTTACTCTGTGGTCAGCACTTTAAAGCAGTCATTCATTTGGTCCTCACAGCAATCCTATGGATCCCGTGAAGTAGGACTTCTTCTTATCCCTGCTTTATAGGCAACAAAACGGGCACAGAGAGGTGCAGTCACTTGCCCAGGGTCACACAGCTAGTAAGGAGTAGGGTGGGATCGAGACTTAGGCAGTCTTGCTCCAGAGCCCGTCGCCACTGTGCTCCCCGGATGAAAGATGCTGTGTTCTAGAATTCCTCCTGTAGCACGCGGGATCTCAGCAAGGTGGAGCACTGGGAAGTCTGGAAATCAGACGCGGCAAAGTCAGGCTTTCTGAAATGTCCCGGCTTAGAAGGAGCTGGGGCCTGTGGGGTTGGTGTACACAACCCTCACCAGGAATTGTGTGCGTTCTGTTGGTTTGGGACGTTGGTGTGGTTTATTAATACTCGCCCTGTCATTCTGTCATTCTCGCAAAGGGTCCCTTGACAATTCAACTTATAGGAAAGGGGTAGGACAGGCAGTGACAAGAGGTGAGGTTTGTAGTCAGTCACCTACAAGTATTGGTCTGAAAAAAGGGGGGTATGAGAACAACGTGCTGCCTGGCAGCCCAGCCAGGACCTTACCCGAGAGTCAGGTGAAGTGTCTGGTCTCACCTTCACTGCCCAGGAAGTGTTCCCAGCACTTGGAGACCTCCTACTCTGAAGCCTGGGTCTGGCAGGCCACTTTATTGATGGACATACGTTGTCAAGGAGTCAGAATTTGTTTCCCCATCAAGGACATCTCCTTCCTGGTATGCAGGTGTAAGGAGTGGATTGAGTCATTAGAGGATGCTTTTGAGGAGAGGGCGGTGAAAAAGCCAAGGTTCTAGGATGGTTTGGGGGCTCATTTCTTTCCAGTGTGGAAGAGCTAGGAAGCATTGTTTCTTTCTCTTTCTCCCTCTCTCTCTCACACACACACACACATACACACACACACTATAGGAAGTTCACTTCCCACTGGTCTGAATGTCCCTCTAGACTAATCCTTAGTTGCAGATTCTACTACTTTTATGGTAATGGCCCCTACAGTGCCATTTTATACCAGTGAAAGTACACACACATAAACCTTCAGTTAGGCAGGAAGAGGCTTTCCCCTGTGGCCCCCTCTAGGGTACCAGAGAGTGAGGGTCCTGGCACGCAGCAGGAGGACAGAAAGTGCCACCCCCTACCCTCCTTTATAGGACAGTGATTAGGGCACAGAGCAGCCGTGTGTGGGTCTGTATCTGAGTTACCTGGACGGTACCTGGGTGTTACCAGGCCAACCCTCAGAGTACAGGATTCCCTTAGATGGGTAAACTGGTGTCGTGGGACACGCATACCTTTTGTGGGCTCCTTTATGGCTCTGCCACTTACTTGCTGTGTGACCTTCGGCAGGTTACTTACCTTTTCTGTGCTTTGGTTTTGGTCAGCAAAATGGTGCTCATCCTAATAATCACCTCAGAGGGTTGTTGTAAAGATTAAAGTGAATTAATAAATGTAACATGCCTGGCACATGCTAAGTTGCTTAATAAATATTAGCTTCTGCTTTCACTACTGTTATCGCTATTATTAGTAAGCAGCTCTAGGCAGCTTACTTTACCCCTCTGAATCTCATTGTCCTCATATGTCAGATGGGTGTAACACTATCTGTTTTATACGATTGTTGTGAGAATTAAATAGTGTTAATTACTACCGTAAGAGTGCAGTTGATGTGTTGCTTTAGCCTCCTTTATCTCCCAGGTGAAGACTTTATTTTCAGATACGAGGAGGTTTCCTGTAAGAGCTTCAAAATACTGATCATAGCCAGTGAGGGTGCTTGGACGTTACGTAACCTCAGCCACATCCCCTTTCCCAGCTGTAAAATGGTATAATAACCACCCCTGGGAATCTCAAGGACATTACGAGGAAAAAAAAATAGACAGTAATATACAAAGCATTTTGAGCTCCTCTGAAAAGAGACGCACATAAATGGAAGGTGGGATTATAAAGCAGAGTAATCACTGGTTTCTCTCCCCCCTTTTTTTTTTTAATTTAATTAGAAGTAAACTAGTTATTAGGAAGCATTGCCTTGTTAAAGCCATGGCCTGGGAAATTGTTCTCTTGGCACCTAATCAGGACTTGTAACACGGTAAGTTTTGGCAAAATGTGGGCAGCAGGGGACCTCCCCCCGGGGTTAAGGGACAGGGCTGCAGATGGTGAGGAATGTGCTGTCTGAGGGCCATGGCCTGGGGCGGCTGACGCAGAGCCAGCCAGGGGAGCCTCCCTGGTCTCCTGTTCCCTGCGGAGGTCACCCCCCAGGTCAGCAAGGAGACTCCACCCAGCTCAGGAGCCTTAATCCCTGGGGCCTGCAGTCACCCTTCTCTGCGTGTTTCAGCTTGCTGCTGTCCAGGGTCCAAGCTTTTCCAGCTCTGCACCCTCTTGACCCCACTGGGGCGACCGCAGGGCTCCGAGAGCGCCTCCGTTCTGGGCTTTTTGCTCTAATTCAGTTCTGAGAGGAAGAAATCTGCCTGCTTTCCTTAAAATGGGCGAGAGCAGAGTAGGTGCTTGGGGCCTCCGCTTGCCCCCTCGCCGTGCGTGGCTTCCTGAAGCTGCCTGCCGCTGGGAAGACTCCCCCGTGTCTGTGAGTCCCAGTCTGCCCGGTTTTCTTCTGGATCCTGCTAAGAGGCTGCCTCTGCCAGGAGGCCTTCCCCGGGCTTCCCAGTGGCCATTACCCTCTTCTTCCTCTTCTAGACTCTATTCGATGTACTGTGGTTTTTGTGTTTGTCCTTGACTTTTCTCACTTTTGACTCGGAGCTGCTGGGAGGAAGGGAAGGAACAGACATTGGAGAGGTAAAGATAGCCAGCCAGGTGCCGCAGCCAGAATTATGTGGAATCTGAAAAGTAGTACAAATGACCTTACTTACAGAATAGAAACAGACTCCCAGACATAGGAAACAAACTTACAGTTACCAAAGGGGTGGGGTGAGGGAGGTAGAAATTGGGAGTATGGGATTAACAGATGTACACTACTATATATAAAATAAACAGCAAGGATTTACTGTATAGCACAGGGAATTATATTCAGAATCTTGTAATCAACTGTGACGGAAAAGAATGTTTAAAAGGAGCATAGATATATACGTATATACGTATAACCAAATCACTTTGCTGTACACCTGAAACTAACACAATGTTATAAATCAACTATACTTCAGAAAAAAAAAAGAAAAGAGAACTCAAGGGACTTCCCTGGTGGTCCAGTGGTGAAGAATCCACCTTCCAGTACAGGGGACACCGGTTCCATCCCTGGTTGGCGAACTAAGATCCCACATGCTGTGGGGCAGCTAAATCCACGCCCACAACTACTGAGCTTGCACGCCTTATATGGTTCATTAATTAAAACTCAAAAAAGAAATGAAACTCTTAGGTACAGCTAAGGCTCTCCATCTCTACTGGGGTCCCACGTCCGCCTCCCTCCTTGGGGTCACCACTTCCCTTGCTCGTTTCGTCGGGGGCCCTTTCCCGGCATCCATGGGTGGGATTTAGGAGATTGGTAAACTGCTGAATTGTGTGTGAAATTGTACGTGCACATCTTTTTCACGCACATCACAACTCTTCAGGGAATCCTCTCGACCCAATGTTCTCAGGGTCTCTGCTGCTACCGCTGGTCCACAAGCACCGTTATCCGTGCTCGGCCCATCTGCTGCCCACAACAGTCACTGACACTGTAGAGTCTTCGCCAAATCCTGTTACCCCTTTGCTCAAGTCACAGTTATGGCTCCTGATGTAACTCAGAGTGACCTCTGAGCCTCTCTGACCTTGTCTCCCACCGAGGCTGCCTCCCTCTCCCTCTCTTCCGTCCGGCCTCACTGCTCTTCTCAGGTTTCCTCAGGCACACAGCGTGGCCGAGCCCTGGGGCTTTCCTCTGGTTCCTGCACTCTTTCTCCAGGTACCCACATGGTGAAAGCTCCTACGTTCTTCAGTCCTTTACTAACATTTCACTTCTCAGTGAGGACAACCTGGCATACGCTGTTTAAAAATACAACCGCATCCCCACCCGTCTCTCTCTTATTCTGCTTGAATTTTCCTTTTTCCATAGCACTTAATGTCTAGTAAATCGTGTGTTTGCTTATTTATTACATTTATTATTTCTTGCCTGTCTCTTCCTGCTAGAATGTAAGCTCCATGAGAGCAGGAATTTTTGTCTGTTTTTTTTCACTGATGTTTCTTTGGGCCCTGCAGTAGTACCCGGCACATAGGTGCTGCATAAATATTTGTTGAATGATTAAATAAATAGATAACTGAATACAAGCACTTGCTGGAAAGTCCAGAACTTTTCATCAGATTTTCAAGCGTCTGTGACACAAAAAAGGATAGGAACCACTGACACAGCACATCATCAAAAAGTTTGCTGGAAATTTTTTACTTGCCAGGTAGCCTCTCTAATGAAGCAGAAGGTCATGAGAGGTTTTTCTCGTTCTCCAACTCGTGTTTCCCTGGAGAGCTACTACTAGCAGCTGCTGGGAAACCTCCTCCCCCAGGCTGGTGGTGAGGCTCCCTGGATCCAGCCCTGGCCTGACCGAGGTAGGGAGCTGGTAGGGCGTTGATGGAGAGTGTGGGCAGGAAATCTGGCAGTGGGCTGGTTCCAGAGAAGCTGTAATTTTCTTTACTTCTTCTGTGTCTGGGGGCAGAGGCTGAACAGAGCCACAGCCTCCTAAGCTTCCTTGGGGGAGCTAGGCAAGATGCCCAGACCAACAGGAGCTGCTTCCTGCCTTCCAGGCGCCAAGCCTAGGCAAGCAACTGGACCAGGAAATCTCATGGGAGCCCCAACCAGGGAGATGAGACATCGGCCTGTGATGCAGAGACAGATAATAGGGGAGTGGGGGGGACCTGGAAAGCACAAAGATACGGAAGGCCATCTGGAGGTGATGGTGGGAGTGCGCTGGAGGTGAGTCAGCCAGCTCTAGGGGCAGTTAAAAGACAAGCAGGTAATTGGGCCCACAAGCCCAGGATCCTGCCTGTAATTAGCAAATTGCAGGGCTTTGATATTTGCTTTGGTAACGACTTGTGTAGTAAATTGCAGGCAGGAAAACTGCACCCCCAGCCTGGGAGGTGACCCTATGTCTATGCTCCCTGAACTGTTTTCTCACAAACACTTGTAGGCAGCACGCGCACAAATATACCCCCAGCGCTGGAAGGGGGCTTTGCACCTTTCTGCAGGCTGACAGCAGCCTGTGACACTGTCTCTTTTCCCGTTTACCTCTTGCTTAAATTTTTGTCCGCTCAGGGCTGGAGCCGAGGCCTGGCTCCTCGATGTGTGTTCCCACTGTTCACACACTGATTCCTAAGTTCTTTTAAGCCACAGCCCCTGACGCAGAGCTCCTCTGGCCAGAGATATAACCTAGGGATGGCCTTGGGGAAGTCCCATGCAAGTGTCGCCGTAGGTGAGGGGGAGAGACAAAGAATTCTGCTGCAGTGTTGTTGAAATTTTGTCCATGAGGATGGCCTATGTGGGTCCCTGAGCAGAGACTGGCCTGCATAGACTTCAGATCTGTGTTTACCTCTGCAAGTTTCTGTGAAGTTCTAACTAAAGTGAAGAACAAACATATAGGAAAATTGCATTGGGATTGTCATGGCAAAGACTTATCAATTGCCACAGAGGCAGAGAGATTGCTGAGCACAGGTAATGCAGCACTATGAAAAAGTATCAGGAGACCCAGGTTTGAATTTGGACTCTCTACTGACTTTTTGTTGGATCTTTCCCACTTACTTAAATACTTGTATGTCATCTCTGTCATTTATTGGTCCGTTTCTATTGACTGATTTTTCCCTTGGTTATGGGTGAACATTTTCCTACTTCTTTATATGTCTAGTAATTTTTATTAGGTGGTAGACATTGTGGAGCTGTATGGTTAAGTATTTGGACTTTGCTGCCTTTTTAAAATAATTAATTAATTATTTTATTTATTGGCTGCATTGGGTCTTTGATGCTGCACAAGGGCCTTCTCTAGTTGCAGCGAGTGGGGGCTACTCTTCTTTGTGGTGCGCAGGCTCCTTATTGCAGTGGCTTCTCTTGTTGCGGAGCATGGGCTCTAGATGCATGGGCTTTAGTAGCTGCGGCACACAGGCTCAATAGTTGTGGCACACGGGCTTAGTTGCTCCGAAGCATGTGGGATCTTCCTGGAGCAGGGATCGAACCTGTGTCCCCTGCATTGGCAGGCGGTTTCTTAAACACTGTGCCACCAGGGAAGTCCTGCTGACTTTTTTAAGAGAGTGTTAGACTTTGTTTTGGCTGGTAGTTAATTTATTCATGAAATAGTTCGACCCCTTTGAGTCCTGTCTTTGAGCTTTGCTATGCAGCGTCCAGAGTGAATAGTGAGCCACTCATGCCAGGAATAGTTCAGCCACTTTACTCAAGTGTGACTCCTCTGGGCCCTCCACTGATTGTCCCAGGAATCACCAAGGACTCTCCACTCTGGCTGGTGTACAACCATTTCCCTGCCTTGTGAGAACTCTGGGTTGTTCAACTTACTACTCTCTGGTCATTTCTTTTGCCTGGCCTTGTGGAGTTTCACTTTATACACACATGTACTAATTCTCAACAGATTCAAGAGGATAGCTCAGCAGACGTACGGTGTTCTTTTTCTGTGTATCTCTTTTCTCAAGTTGTAATCCTCAACTCCTAGCCACCTCCACTTCCCCAATTCCTGGTCTCTGTCTCCTCTGCTTAGCAAGCTTCCAGGCTGTGCTTGTGATGTCCAGATGGGAATTGCCTCCAAGCATAAACCCAGGGTTATTTTAAGGCTCATCTCATTGATCCTTTCTCTCAGGGATCACAGTTGTGCATTGCGTATTTCCCAATGTCTTAAAGCAGTTGTAATTCTATCAAGCTTAGAAGTTGAAGTCTTCTTGAGTTAAAAAAAGTCAGTTTCCCCAAGTGTGAAAACATAGCATAATGATATTTTCTTCAAGTTAGTTGTAATAACTAAAATACATAATGATCTGAAATAATATAAAATGATGTAATAAGCAATGAAGCATAAAATAAGAATAGTTAATAAACACTAGTTCTATTTTTACTTTCCATTGACACCAATAGTATGAATGGATTTAGTATTTTCATGAAATTGTAGAATTTTAGAGCTCCAAGGGATTTACTTCAAAAACAATGAATTGGCCCAGATGCCTTGTTTTACAGATGAACAGACTGAGGCTTAGTGAGTGGGAAGTGATTTTCCCATGACCTTGTGGCCACTGAGCAGAAGAAAGAGACTGGCACTCAGGTGCCTTGGCTCCCAGTCTGTGAGGCATCCATCCACCCAGCTGACATTTAGTGAATATTTACTAAGTTCGGAACACTGAACTAACTGCTGTATTGCCTCTGTATCATGTTCTGGCTTGCAGAAGTGTTTAAACATTCATTTTGGAACATTATAGTAGGTTCAATAAGTCAGCATATAACTTGGGGCTTCTCAGGAGTGAATCTGATTGGCGTTCATTGGAGCAGCCTCCATTGTCCAAAGTGCAGAAATGTGAAATGCTTGTCACATTCAGATCCCATGGGACATTCCATTAGAGTGCTTCAGACGTACGAACATGTCAGGTAATTGCGGTGGTGTTGTGGCTCTGTCAGTCAAGTTTGTAGGGAAACGAAGGGTTTACCCTGCACGCGACTGTGCCAGGGACTCAATGCAAAGATGGATAACAACACTTTTTTTTAAATGAATTCATTTGTTTGTTTATTTTTATTTTTTGGTTTTGTTGGGTCTTCTTTGCTGCACGTGGGCTTTCTCTAGTTGTGGAGAGCGGGGTCTACTGTTCGTGGTGGTGTGCAGGCTTCTCATTGTGTGGCTTCTCTTGCTACGGAGCACGGGCTCTAGGCACGCAGGCTCCGTAGTTGTGGCGCACGGGCTTTGTTGCTCCGTGGCATGTGGGATCTTCCTGGAACAGGGATCGAACCTGTGTCCCCTGCATTGGCAGGCGGATTCTTAACCACTGAGCCATGAGGGAAGTCCCGATAATAAAACTTTAAGGAAGGTGATCAGTAAGTTGCAAAATGTGAAAAGAGCTCCATATAAGGTGTCAGGAGGCCTGGGTTCTAGGTCTAACTTGTTACGTCTCTTCTCTGGTCCTAGATTTGCCTGACTGTAAAATGAGTGCAATAGACTGGATGCCCTACAATATCCATTCCAGCTAAGAGATTTTTACATCTGCAGCTCTACGTTGGGCTCTCGGTCATGGGACGTGTGGTGCAGCTTGGGAGTGGTGGTGGGTAGGAGCTGAGTGTGGAAGATGTGGGAAGGCATCCTAAACCCAAGGAGCAACGTGAGCCAAGGAGACAAAGCAGGAATGTCCCTACTTGGAATTTGTGATCTGATGCACAGCTGGAACGTAGAGAAGAACGTGAAGACCCTCGAAGAAGCTTCCCTGCACCTGCACCCCCAGAGGTTTTGTGAGCCCCTGTTAAGAAACTCTGCCTTTAAAGTTAAAAACTGTCACTTGAGCTATCCATTTAGCATCAGAAACTACAAACACAAGTGTAAACAATACAAAGATTAAAATAATGAGCAGAAGATACATATGTGTGTGTATACCCACACACACACACACACACACACACACACACACAGACTTCCCCCTTTAGGTTACCACTGAAACAAAGACAGAAAATTTCAAGATATTATATAGAACTCTACTCTTCTCCCAGAACAATGCTCAGAGTTTTATAGACTCTGGTTTGCAAAACAATGGTGAAAGGGGCTAGTGGTAGACGAGATGTGAAATGTTGATCAGAAGGAGATCATAGAAAGCCTTGAACGTCAGGCTTAAGGATTAGTAATGTCTTCTGTAGCTTGAGGGAATGATTGAAATTTTATGGGCAAAAGCTTATATGATCAGGTCTGTGTTTCAGCTTTCTGATTATAGTGTGGAGGATGGACTGGAGGGGGTTGAGACAGAAGGACTGGCCAGGAGGATGGCACCATAGCCCAGGTGACAAAGGATGAAGGACAAAAGAATGAGGACCCTGACATAGAGTAAGAAGAGTGCTCATGGAAGAACACTGAGGATAGAGAACTGCTGGGGTCTGTCTGCTGACAGAGATGGAGGTGAGGGAGGAGCCCACATTGCTTTCAAATGTTCCAGCCCAGGGGATGGAGTGGCGGGTGATAGAGTCACCTCAGAGTCTGAGCACCGAGAGAAAGGGGCTTGGGAAGAAAACAGATCTGGGTGTTCATTTGATTCATTCTGAGTTTCTCCCTTATTTCTGGTAAAATAAGGATGAGTGCACCTAATCCTTGGAGTTTTTGTAAGGACTGATGGATTAGTATATATGAAAGTGCCTAGGACATGTAAGTCCATCCATCAATCTATTGATTAAATCTGTGCAGATATGGAGGGAAATAATTAGTTTAATTAGGACTATATCAAACATTTCAAATTCACTTTGAGTAAAGAGATCATGGGTGAAAAGGTCTCTGTAGGGACTGCACCAATCTCTGTAGAGATTGTAGGGTTGGACTTTTCTACTCCCAGACACTAGGCTGGGCCACAGTTCAAGGCCAGGAAGTTGTTTTTGGCAGCAACAGGTTTCTTTGTTTCCCTTCCTTTCATAACCACTCCTACTGCCGTCTATTTCTAGGTCTCTAACTCTAATGTAGCAAATGACAAAAGAAAGAAAGGAAAGAAAGAACACAAATATCAAAGTGATCGTGTATTTTCTTGGTGGCCTCCTCTGAGGACACACCTGTGCCAGGCACCCACCCACAGACGTGTAAGAAACTGCGACTTGGACTCTTCTCCATGACCGGACAGCAACATCAGGATTGCAGCCTACAGGGTGGCCTCGCCTTGCGAGATGCAGACACCTTGGCAGGTGACAGTGCCCCATGGAGCCTAAGGTCCGCTGCAGATCTTCTACGAGATGAGCAACACCAGGCACTGTTTTTCAAGCTCCTGACCTTTGCTCGAATCAGCCAAACCCTCCCACACTGGCCTCCTCCCTTTTTCTCGGTTCCCAGGGACCAGCGTCCTGAGCAGGTGAGAACCTTCACTCTCCCCTTTAGTCACGACTGCAGCGCTGTGTCAGCCACGCAAAGCGGAAGCAGGGAGCACTGTCAGGAAAGCAGGGATTTTAGCCCTGCCAGATCCCGCCTTTCCCAGTTCCTTCCCCGCCCTAGGTCACAAATTCCCTGGCCAAGCAGCGACAGCTACAGTCTCAGATTGAGAGAAAGCTGCACGCTCTGTCTGACCCCCCCTTTTTGGCTTCCACCCCAAACTGGATGTTGTGCTTTTACACACCCAGCCGCTGAGGGGTTCAGTCCCAGTCCTTCCCCTTGAATCCGAGTGTGCTTGTGATCGTTTTAACACGTCGTACAGGAGAAGGGACCCTTTGCAGCTTCAGAGCTAGGTCATCAAAAGCCACATAGCTTCCACCTTGCTCACCAAAGACTTAGTTCTCTGATCAGCAGTCCCTGCTGAGCCCAGCCTTGCAACCACGTCCACCCATGAGCCTGACGTGTGCGTGAAGCCATCTCAGACCCTTCAAACCAGCCCACGTGCCCGCCGAGTACCTCCGAGAACCGTCGTTGGTGCCACATGGAGCAGCCAAGCCTGGCCTGAATGCCTGACCCACAAAAACTATGAGATATAATAAAATGATTGTTTTAATCTACCAGGTTTGGGCGTGGTTTGATACGCAGCAATGTTCTAGATGACTAGAACACTAGACATAAACAGAAGAAGCTTTTGCTGACGGCTTTTGATAAATGTGGGCGGATCTCATGTGATTTGCCCCATCCATCTGCTCCTGACCACGATAACTCCATTTTGCTTAAAACCTGGATCACGTTACCTCTTCACTGAGCCAAGGGACTTCCCTGGTGGCGCAGTGGTTAAGAAACCACCTGCCAATGCAAGGGACACGGGTTCGATCCCTGATCTGGGAAAATCCCACATGCCACAGAACAGTTAAGCCTGTGTGCCACAGCTTCTGAGCCTGCGCTCTAGAGCCCGTGCTCCGCAACAAGAGAAGCCACCACAGTGAGAAGCCTGTGCACCGCAACAAAGAGTAGCCACTGCTCACTGCAGCCAGAGAAAGCCCGAGCGCAGCAACAAAGACCCAATGCAGCCAATAAATAAATAAATGAATTTATTTTTTAAAAATTGCCAAAAAGAAAGCTGAGCCAAAACTTCACCTGGGTTTAAAGATAGCTCCCTGAGCTGCAGCAAAGTTTCAAGCTCTCTGACTCTGGTTTGGTTGTCAGTAAACACCCACTCCACTCATTCCAACACAGCCCGGCCTGAAGCCGTAATCCAAAAGATTTGCGGATATCGCCACAAATTGGAAGTGTGGCTGCACAAGCCATTTTCTGTGGATCCAGAGAAGCAACGCAGAGACAACGTTTTCTCAGCATCTTCACACGCGGAAAGGGTACCTTCCCGTTTCTAGGCTTGTACTTCTCATGTGGAGTACAGGGTTTCCAAGCGCCTGTTTTTCTCCCCTGCTACCATCATTCCTGTCCTCACATCCCAGACACTTCCCTTTCAGCCTTGATTTGGAGAACGTCCCCAGTTTCCTGAGTGGGGTGAGTGTGGGAGTAGGGGTGGACTGTGTCCCCGTGGTCAAGCGACATGCTTATGTGTGCCCTTCCCGCAGTGCCCAACAGGACCGGAGTGGACTTGGGGTCAGAAGGATGTGGGTTCAGATCTGAGCTCTACCACGTGAGGCTACGTGACCCTAGACAAGGTACTGAGTCTCTTTCATTCTTTGTTTTCTCATTGCTCAAAAGGGTACAGTTTTCACCAGTTTCACAGGAACTGTGAGGCCGTCTTAGTTTGGCTTTGCCCAGAAGGAGACCCTCAGACAAGGATGTGAGTGTAGATGGTGCATCTGGGAGGCAGAGGGAACACAGGCAGGGGCCTGGGCAGCCAGTTAGGGGTTCATTATCAAGCCAGTCACCACTGCCGGCAGCTGCAGCTCCATCCCCGCAGAGACATCCTCGGAAAAGTGTAAAACACGTGCCCCTGAAAATTATTCTCCCCCCAGGGGTGAGGGGGCTGGGGTGTTTAAACACTGTCTCCTCTCAGTCTCTTGGCTGCAGGTTGTTCCCCAGAGGGGGTTAATTTCCCAGAGAGAGCTAATGTCTCAGCACGGCTGGACTGCTCTGTTCTGGAAAAAGCCCAGAGACGCTGATCCTGGAAGTTGGATGTTTTCTGGAGTATACTGAAAGGTTGGAGGGTCCCAGGCAGTGCAGTGACAGGATCAGTTAGAGAGGACTGAGCGACATGTATGTAAAAAGCTGGGCTGCAGCAGGCCTCTAACACGAACCAGCTCATTTCTCTTCTTCCCTTTCTTCATCTCCTCAGTCCACAGTGACCTCTGCCTTCTCTGTCCTTATTGAACACCCAGGTCATTTGCTACTTGACGTATACTGTTTTACCTAGTGATAGCTTGTCCTTCAGATAAATAGTAAATGCATCAAGGGTCAGCTCCTCCCATTTCTTACACGTCATTGCATCTCCCCTAGTACCCAGCATAGCGAGAAATATACGGTAGATGCTAAGTAGTAAGTACTAGTCAGACGACACGGGCCAAACCAACTTGATTGATAACGGGAAGGGCTTGTACAGGTCTCGTGGAGTAATGCGTAAAAATGAGTAAATGAACCAGGGTGAGTCAAAAATTACCCGCACTCTGGTTATATTAAAAACTTCTGTTGGCCACACTGTCTTATCAGCCCTTTCCGTTCAAGGCTACTGTCTCCCCAGTCACTGCTGTGCAGCTGTGAACATGTTACATCGGTTCATTTGTAACCGTGCTGTGAGCAAAAATGGATGCCCCACTTGTGATTTGCATGAAAGAAGAGCAGCGTGCAGTGATTCGTGTTTTTGTGGCCTGTGGGTGTGCACGTCCGCACACTTCTGCCTACACTGCTGACACTCTGCAGAAACTTCGCTTTGAGGTGTTAAAGCATCTTCCCTACAGTCCTGATCTTGCTCCATCGGACGTTCACCTGTTTGGTCCCCTGAAGGCAGCCCTACGAGGACGAAGATTCACTTCTGACGAATAAGGGAAGACAGCGGTGCATTCGCGGCTCGCAGCTCAGCCTAAAACATTTTTTAATGAGGGAATACGAAAGCTTGTGGACAGGTGGACAAAGGGTGTTGAACAGCAAGGAGATTCTGTCAAAAAATGATGTATTTGCCTTTTCTAAAAGTTAATGAAAATAAATGCTACAGCCAGAGTGCGGATGATTTTTGACTCACCCTCGTATAGAAAGCGCTGTGCTAACGCCAGGGACAGCTCATTATCCAGCTGATTGCTCCTTTTTTATCTGTGCAGCCTCCCTCATGCGGATAAAGCCAGCAATAATACTTGGGGGAGATGATGACCCTCAAAGTAAAGAAGGAAGAATATATGCTGGGAAATCAGTTTTCTAGTCTCTCTTCACTTTCCTCAACCATTGGGAAACAAACGAATCCCCTGTTACCCTCCGCTTGGTTTGTGTGACACTTGATATTCAGACATTGTATTGGCTTTGCAGTGTGCAGGTTATGAAGGCAACGGGCGGTTTACTGCAGGCACTCTCTAATGATTTATACATATTAATTCTCATAATATGTCTATGAAGGAGATTTTAGTTCCATTTTGTAGATGAGGACATTAAGGTACGGAGAGATTGAGGCAACCTGCCCAAGCTCACACAGCTCTTAAGTGGCAGAGCTAGGGTTTAACCAGCTTGTCCGCTCCAGTGGCCATAATAACGGATGCACATACCACTTTGTTCTAAACTACCTGTGGAGCGGCAGAGGGTGGTGTCCTGAATCTTCTTCCCTTCCAGCACCAGGGTTCAATAAAGCAAGTTCTTGCATTTGGAGAGTGGTACTGATGAATCTACTATAGCTTTCTGTCTGCTTTTTCTCCTGTATTGCTAATATGTCTCTTGTGATCAGAAGTTCACCACGAGTGCTTAGCTGAATGGAGAGTGATTGCCCGGTTTCACGTTTGCTCTGAAGAGCCTGATTCTGGGGGTGGGGTGGGGTGGGGCAGAGGATGTAGGTGAGCGAGTCAAAGGGTACGGGTTCCTGTGCAGCTGGAGACTCCCTGAGTGGGTGATGAGATGGTCTGAGCCTGTGGTAAGGTGACCAACCGTCGCAGTGTGCCTGGAACTGAGGGATTTCATGGGGACTTTTAGTGCTAAAGCTAGGAGGGTCCTGGGGAAATCGAGATGATTGGTCCCCCTAACCCATGTGCCAAAGTGTTAAATAAGGAATTTGCTTTTAACCAGAAAATAAGAAAGACGAGCTCTATAGATTTTCAAGGTGCTAAAGCTCCTAGATGTATCTCAAAAGTCAAGTTTCTGGGACTTAATAAGAAGGTTGCAGCGGAAGGACATTTGATCCAGAAGACGTGGAGTCCCGCTGATGAACTTTATGCTGCGTGACTCAGGAAATTCTTCTAACCTCTCTGAGCCTCAGCTTGCTCACCTGCGAATTGGAGGCATTAGCCCCATCCTGTTTTAGTCACAGGGGCTGTGGCTGCCATCCAAAGACATCATGAATTTGAAAAGTTACTCATTTGCAGACGCTCACCATAGTCCTATAGGATGACTAAAGGCTGCTGCGAACCATCCTCGTAGAATACAGTAAGTTCAGGTCGTCTTGATGAATAAGTGGGAGGTCAGCCCCGTGGGGAAATATGACATCTCCACACACAATTCTAAGAACATGTAGACAGAGTTATAAGATCCTGTCAATAGATAGACCAATGACAGTTCAGCTGGTACCTGAGAATGCATCAGTCCCTTCCGAGGTCTCCAAGACTCAAGATGCCCAGAAACTATATATGGATTGAAATGAAATATGCAAGTCGTTAGAACTCTTAGACCCCAAGAATCGGTAATGATCTGCTTGCCTCTCCTATGCTCTCCTCTAACATTATTCCTGTGAGCTGGGTCCGCTGCCAGGAAACCTGGACTCTGATGTCACCTGCAGCCCCCTCTCTCCTTGCAGGGCACAGGGGTCTATTACTTTGGTATCAAACATCAGCTGTGCTTTCCTTGTGCTCACCTCTGCTGTGGTCTCGGCTCTCGTCAAGACTTGGCTCTGGACCCAGCCTTTCCCTTCTGCCTCTTCCGGAATCAGATCTATGGATGTGGGGCCTTGGAAGTTGGGGTCACATGATTTGGGCTTTACTAGATTTGTGTGTACCTGAGTCTCCTCTCTTGGGGATCCAGGGATTGGCTGCTAAAGGACATAGAGAAGGTTGGATGACTCTTCGACAGTGCATTGTCGGGCCTCCAGATTAGTGGCTCTTAAACATCAGCACGCACGATGTTTACCCACCTGAGGTGCACGTAGAAATATGATTTCCCAGCTCCCTCCCCCTGAAGTTCTGATCCAGTACATCGCAAGGACGTGGGTTTTTAAATAAGCTGCTGGTTTGCTTCTGATACGTGTGCTCCGTGAGTTACACTTGATAGAACTACGCTGAGAATTGGGGTGCTTCAGTTAAAGAGATATTCAGGGTAAGCTAGACATGTTATTATGAGCTTTTAGGGACCGAGAGTGTGATATTTAAAAAATAACTTAGTCGTTGGTGCTTTGCCTCAGGTGCTATTGTAGGTTGAGATAGTCGTTATTCAGAAGTGGAGAAAGTTTTGGGGTGTTTTTAATTTTCTGATTGTTTGAATGTTGGTGACACAGAAAATTGACCCAAGGTCTTGGACACCTTTGTGACTATTATCTCTTCCTCCTGACGTTCGGGAAAGTGAGACACAGAGATGACTGTACCCACTTTACAGGTGGAGAATTCGGCCAAGTTCCTTGGCTGAAAAAACCCCCATGACTGTGCATTATTTTACAGTTTCAGAGCGTTTGTACATGCATTCCCCTACTTGAGCCTCACTGGAAACTGTGTGCAGGTAACATCACTGTCTCTGTTCCCCAGGGGAGAGAATCTAGGCTCTGAGAATTTGTGGGACCTGCCCAAGGTCACAGGGTGAATCAGTGATGATGCCAGGACGGACGGGCTGCTCTGGCTCCTGGCATCACGCTCTTTTTTTTTTTTTTTGGCACACGGGCTTCGTTGCTCCGTGGCATGTGGGATCTTCCTGGAGCTGGGATCGAACCCATGACCTCTGCATTGTCAGGCGGATTCTTAACCACTGCGCCACCTAGGAAGCCCATCAGGCTCTTTTCAACACGCCCATGTGCGTCTCTCGGGAAGACAGCAGCACAGCTGAGATTAGAACCCTGAGACCCTGATAGTTGGGGAAGCAACTGTTTTTCCAGGCCCGTGGACACTTAAGATTTAAGATCCACCGTGACAGTTTGCTAGCTCCGCCCTCACGTCACTCCCCAAGCAGGGAAAAATGAAAGGGCACCGGCTCCTAATGGCTCCTCTCGCACTTCCTGGATAAAACAAGCATAGATGGCAACTGAACTGAAAAGAAATGGAGGGAAACATTGGAGGTAAAAGTGACAAATGGACCTGGAGTGCTCCTGCAGACGTGGCCCCCCGGCCGTGTACCTGCCTCCTGTCACAGCTCTTTCTGTGTCTGGCACCTTCGTCTCCCCCCCTCGGGGCACCCAGGGAGGCGGGGTGGTGAGAGGGACAGTTGTTGGGATTTATGGGGCCCCGCACGGCGGGGAGCGGAGCAGGGTGCATTTCCTCCTGGGTAAACACGTTCACAGGAAGCATTTATCACATGTCAGCAGGGGCGGCGGGGAGGGGGGTGAGGTTTGGGGTCCGTCAGGCAGGATCGGCTTCCCGCCTGCTCTCCTGGGTGAAGGTTGAGGGGTTTCTCCCGTCCATGCGCACCTTCTCTGTCTTGTGTCCCATCTTCCCCCAACCAGCCGAGCCGCAGGGGACGAGGACAGATCCTAGGACACCCTAAGTCCACTCCACCCTTCTCAATAAACAGGGCTCCTGTCCGCCGGAGCCCTGTAATGGAGCGGACTGCACAGATCCTGCCAGAAGACGTGCTGATAAGGCAATGTCTGGAAAAGACCCAAGCACACAGAGCTCCTGTACTCCTCAGGCGCTGGCCTTGGACTCTGAAGTCCTCTCCCTTCCTCCAAGGGACTTGTACTTGACTCTTCAGGTTGGGGAAGGCTGGCCAAGCAGGACCCCCGATTCAGAGCGCCCTCCTGGCTTTTCAGATTCCGGTCCCTCCTGCCAGCCCAGAGGGGAGAAGCCTTCCCTCACCACGCCTGCTTCCCCCCCACAACGCCTACAACCTGTCATCTTTTCTTTCATGAGAAACAGCGTGAAGTAGAAAAGAGTTGCCTCTCAACTCTGCCGACCGCCAACTGTATGACCTTAGAGAAGTGACCGTCCCTTCCAGGGCCCAGCTTCCTTATCAATCTTTTTTTTTTTTTTCTTTTGGTCAATTAACTGAGCACCATCTCTGTCCTAGGCACTGCGTAAGGTAGGTGTTGGATAAAAATGTTACCTCCTTACAGGTTTGCTGTGAGGAGACAATTCAGTGAAACACTTAGAGAATCATAGAATAAGTTCTCAATAACTGTTGGCAAATACAGCTATTCTCACTGTTGTTATTTCCATGTCTGTCTCTGGAGAATCTGCGAGGCCATTGGTGGCCTTCCATGAACCTCACGCCATCACGTAGGACCCTCTCGCTCTTTTCACTGAACCAGGGCTGCTGTCTTCCCAGACTTGTCTGTGGAACCGCAGCCCAGTCACTTACTCACTCTGTATTTTAATCATTCAACAAAAACGCGTGGAGGGTGAGCTTTGCGTGGCAAAGAGGAACAAGAAAGGCACCAGCCATCAGGCAGGGGGCAGGGGCCAGCAGAGTTCATCACCAGCTGCAGCTGAATCAGAGGAAGGCGAGACTCCGGAAGAGCCAGTACGTCGTGGTCCTTCTGGGGAAGCAGGGCCTGTTTCCAGCGGGGGCTCTGAAGCAAGGCTTCAGGGACGCGGGGCCGTCTGGGCCAGGCTTTGAAAGACGAGGGTCGGTGGGCCCCGTGGAGGCGGGAAAATGCATGAGCTGCGAGGCCTGTTGCCAAGCAAAGGAAATCACTCCAGTCCGAGGAGACAAAGCCTTTGGGCTCTGGGCTGTCACTTCCTCGTGCAGATATTTTAAAACTTCGATTCGATCGTCAGGAATCCTTGCGGGTCATTTTCCGCATACGTGAGTTGTTTGAATTTCACAAAAACTGAGTCAGAGCAAGAACCACGACACCCGCTTTCCAGATGGGGAAACGGTGACTCAGAGAGGTGAAGGTGGCCGGTGGGAATGTGGTCTTTGAACTCAGGTCTCTGGGCTCCACGTCCAGGGCACTTTCTGTGGCGTAAAGCTGCTCCTCCCTCCCCCCACCCCTCCCACCTCACTCAGCCTGGTGAAGCTGGTCTTTGGAGCCAGAGGAGCTTTGAGTTGGTCCCTGGGCCTCCATTGAGCTGCACCAACACTCGCCAAGACCCTGTCACAGCGTCCTCAGAGGTGCCCTGCTTCCATCAGATGGCCTCCAGTCTATCTTCTATAATCACATCTTCTACACAGAACAACCTTCCTAAAGCCTCCATCGGAGCGTGCTAACCCCTTACTTGAAAACCTTCAGTCATTATCCTGCCTCTTACGAGACAAACCCAAACGCCTTTACCTGTTCTTCCAGGCCCTTCAGGATCCATCCAGACCCCTTCCTTGCCGGACTCCCTTGGGCTTCCTGCGTGTGAGATGCTGAATTTTTTGCAGTTCCCCAAATGCTCCAAGCGGCCGCCTCATAGTTTTGTGCCTATGGGGGCCCTGGAGCCAGACTTCCTGGGTTTAATACTTGGACCTGCCTCTTAAATAGCTGTGAGATTGAGAACAAGTGCTTTGATGGCACTGTACCTCAGTTTCCTTATCTGTAAAATGGGGATAATAATAGGCCCCATCTTGTGAGGCTGTTGTGCACTCATTTTCATAGATATATAAGGATTAGCCCAAGGCTCGGTACAGGTTGTGTGCTTAACAGATATTGTCATGGCTTTTCGCAGTGTAGGAAAACCTTCCTTGGCTGGTGACCAGTTTCCTCTGCTGGGCTGGTTCTCTCAGGCTCCTTGGCCTGTTGCCCCCTCCAGGAAGCCTGCCTGAACTGCCCAAGGCGCGTACCTCTCCCTCGCTCTCCTGTGCTCACCAGCACCTGTGCCCGTCTTTCCTGGGCCCCTCTGGCTGAACTGCCGGCCTCAGTCGGCATCCTCACCACACTTCGAGCTCCTTGAGTGCAGGGTCTCATCTTTGAGAGCTGGGGCCACGTCCGAGTCCCTGTGGTGCTTGCCCTGCAGACGTTCTCATACCCGTCTGCGGAGGGAGGGAGTGGCTTGCAGGGCTGGCCCCGAGGGCCGTGTGGGCGGCAGCGTCACTGCCATGTTGGGGGACGGACCACTGACACCACTCTACATCTTTGTTTCCCCAGAAATAGAACGGATGACTGGCCTCCCTGGTCTGACAGGTGTCCCAAAGCCCACAGTACCTTGGGGACCACAGTGGTACCACCCTAGAAGGTATGACACGTTTTGGAAAGGAAACAGTTAATGTCCTATCACAAACTGCTGGCCCTGCGACAGGGCCCCTCATCACCCAGCTGCCTTCCAAGGCCCTGTGCTCCACGTTAGAGTTGGCGCTTTGGGTTCTCTTTAAAGAGATGCTCTCCCCCACCCCCGTCCCCGACTGTAGCCCCGAATCCCGGTGGCCCGAGAGCTCATCCTTCCCTGGTGCGTTTCCTCGTTTTCTCTGCATCTGGGACTCTGAGTCAGGGGGAAAGACCAGGGGCGGGCCCCCGTCACACTCTGCCCTCTCCTGGCTCCTCCACACTCACCTGTACCTGAAGAGCAGCTCTGGGCGCTGCCCGCATCCAAGCAGCGTCCCTCCCGTGGCCCACGCCCACGCGCTCTCCTCCCACAGGGCTGCTCAGGGCCTCAGAATCCCTCTGTGGCTTTGGCTCTGAACCACACCCCACCCCCGCCTGCCTTCGGGGCGGCCTCCTGGAGTGCAGGCCTCCTTGGACGTGGGGCGGCCCAGGCCCTCCCTGCCAGGGCCCGGCCTCCAGCCCCGTGCTGGAGGGCAGAGCTGTGGGCCAGGAAGCTGACCCCCTGTGACCGTACCCATGGTGGGCAGTGGGGGTGGGCGGACGGTGGGGCCCCATTAGGCACATTCAAACCATTTGCTTAGGGAGGAAATGTCATTTTCATAAACACGCTATTTGAAGGCTACCTACACACACCCTACAGGGCACCGTTCTCAGTCGTGGTTGCACTTTTGAATGACTCAGGGAGTTTGAACATATACTGGTGCCTGGGTCTCACTCCAGAGAGTCTGTTCTTTTTTTTTTTTTTTTTCTTCTTTTCTTTTATTTTTTTTGAGGTACACCACGTTCAATTATCTGTATTTATACACATACCCCCGAATTCCCTCCAGAGATTCTGTTCTGATTGGTGTGGGATGCAACCCGGGTACAAGGCATTTTTAAAGTTTCCCAGAGGATTCTAATATTCAGCCAAGATTGAGAATCACTGCTTTAGGGAAGAAGCACATTATGTAAACACGAAGGCAGATGAAAAGTAAGGGTTTAGAGCAAAATGAGTTTTAGCATGAGTAGCATACCCGCGCTTGCTTAACTTGCCTCCCTGATTTGACCTGAAAGAGACACACCCTCGTCTCCCCTTCCCTCCAGGCCCAAAGCTCCATGTGGTGGCGGAGGGTCACACTGTCTCAGCCCACCTCTCACCCCCAGGAGGGTAGGCATTTTAAGGTAGAAGCAGTGACGTTTAGGGGAGCAGGGCCAAGCCGTCTTCATTATTGCGTGCGCCGGGCCTGCGGCAGAGGTCGTGGGCTTGCTGGGAGCTTGGGACAAGGGCTCAGTGATCACATTCCAGCCCCGGGTGCTGGCCCACGCCTGCTGCTCTTCCTGGCTCCCCCGCTCAGAGAACCATGCCATCATCGCCTTAGCTGTGTCGTCTCCCCGGTTCACTCACCCCGGACCCTGCCTCGACCTCCCTCCAAATCCAGGTGGTCACCAGGTTTTGTGCCCGCCTCCACCAGCATCCTCTAGATGCCCTTCCTCCCCAGCCACCTGCCAGGCCCTCCTCAGGCTCCCCCTTGCTGCCTCGACGAGAAGCCCTTGCTCTGGACTTCCTGTTTTCTGTGTCTTCATCAGGTCGTGGCCCTGTCTTAGTAAGTCTCTTCCTTTCTTTTTTTAAAATTTATTTTATTGAATTATACTTGATTTACAAGGCTGTGTTCATTTCTGCTGTACAGCAAAGTGCTTCAGTTACACATGTACATATACTTTTTCATATTCTTTTCCGTTATGGTTTATCTCAGGATATTGAGTATAGTTCCCTGTGCTCTATGCAGTAGGACCTTGTTGTGCATCCATCCTGTGTATAATAGTTTGCATCTGCTCATCCCAAACTCCCAATCTTCCCTCCCCACCCCTCCTCCACCTTGGCAACCACAAGTCAGTTCTCTATGTCAGTGAGTCTGTTTCTGTTTCATAAGTTCACTTGTGTCATGTCTGAAGTGATACCCTGTGATGTTTGTCTTTCTCTTTCTGACAGGGTCTCTTCCTTTCTCTCTCTCTCTCTCTCTCTCTCTCTCTCTCTCTCTCGAACGCAGTCTCCGGGAGCCAGAACCTCCTGCGATTTCCCTTGACCCAGCGCCGTGGTCCTTAAAGTGTCTTCTGAGGACCAGCAGCATCAGCATCACTTGGGAACTTGTTAGGAATGCAGGGTCTCAGGCCCCAGCACAGACCTCCTGAATCTGAGCTCTGAGGGTGGGGCCAGGTCCTCTGCTTTAACGAGCCCTCCAGGCGCTTCTGCTGTGTGGCCAGGACAATTCAGTCCATTCTCCTGAGTGTGGCGTTCGTGGTCTCTCACACCCCAGTCCTAACGTAACTGTTTGTCCACGTCTCAATTCTTACACCTCCCATATCCTTTCCTGTGGGACTCTGTTCATACTGTTCCTGCCTTGGAAAGGCTTTGACCACTTCCAAGTATCTAAATCCATTTCTCCTTAAGATCCAGCTCAAACCGTGTATTTTGGCAGATCCCAAAGATGCTGCCTCCAGGAACATTCTTCTCTCCCCTGATCTCCGTAGCATTATTTTTTTCCCTTCTCTCTCTCCCTCCCTTTTCTTTCTCTTTCTCTGAGTTTTACCTTTAAAGCAGGGTTTCTTTCAACCATGATTATCTATTAAAATCACTCAAAAAACCTCCAAAGAAAATGTATGCCCAGGCCATCCTCCAGAGCAATTAAATGAGAATTCCAGGATGCAGCCTGTCATCATATATTTCAAAAGTTCCCCAGGTAACACGTACCCGAAATTAACTCCCTCTCTCCTAAAGCCACCAGAGGGGAAACCATGACAGGAAGAGAGATGAATTTACAGTTAAGAGACCCAGGTCCCACTCAGGGCTGTCCCAACTGGCCATTTAACTGTGAGCAGGTCCCTTGCTCTGCCTGAGCTGCTGTTTTCCAAACTGCCACTCAGGGCATTGTTCTCGATCAATGGCTCTCAAAGGTGGCCGATGCCCGATCCCACCTCTAGAGATTTCCTTTTAATCAATCTGGCAGGTGGCCTGGGTTCTAACGTGTAGCCAGGGTTGGGAACTATGCTTGCAGATCTTCTCTACGCGCCATGAAATGGTCTCTAGTGGCTTACTTTTGTGGGCAAGGACACGTGCCTCCTCAAATACGTGGACTTCTTGGCCCCGGCACCTACTAACTTTTCCTCCCTGAGAATGAACGCACACCTTGTGCCAGTGATGAAGGGTACACGAAGTCTCCTTGTCTGGTAGCAGGACAGCCAAGGGTAGTTGAGCAGCAGGTGGCCGTGTTGGGTGTGTTTGTCCACTGTGGCAGGCGGAGGATTAAGGATCAGATGAAAATCCTCACCAGAGGCCTGGCAGAGGGTCACTGAAAGGTCCCATTCCTCAGCAACCTTGAGGCCTCACCTTATGTGCCTTAGCTCCGAAAAACCTTTTCACACCAGCTTTTCTTCACAGTCAGGTCAGGGGCTCATTTAAAGGCAGGTGTAAAAAGAGTACTCAGAAGAAGCAGAAGAACATGGAAGACAACCAAAATGTCCATCAACAGAGGAATGGATAAAGAAGATGTGGTACATACATACAATGCAATATTACTCAGCCGTAAAAAGGAATGAAATGAGACATGGATGGACCTAGAGATTATCAGACTAAGTGAAGTAAGTCAGACAGAGAAGGACAAATATCCTATGATATCACTTATATGTGGAATCTAAAATATGATGCAAAAGAACTTATTTACAGAACAGAAACAGACTCATAGACAAAGAAAACAAATTTGGTTACCAAAGGGGAAAGGGGGTGAGAGAGACATAAGTTAGGAGTTTGGGATGAGCAGATACAAACTACCATAAATAAAATAGGTAAACAACAAGGTCCTACTGTGTAGAACAGGGAACTATATTTAATACCCTGTAATAAACCATAACGAAAAGAGTATGAAAAAGAATATATATATATATATATATATATCTGAATCACTTTGCTGTACACCTGAAACGAACACAACATTATAAATCAACGATACTTCGAGTTTAAAAAAAAAAGTAAGGAGCAGGAGACAGGATGCACCAAGGACAGCTGAGGTCTGAAACTGGACGAGAAGTCGGGCTCCAGCCAGAGGAAGGCAAAATGACCCAGCGGCGATGGGAGGGGTGGAGGGAGGAAGCAGCCTGCTTATTTAAGGGGTGGGGGCAGGGAAGGGAAGCGAATGCTTACACAAGCACCTCTCTGATGAAGGTGTTACTGATCCCCAGAGACGCCCAACAGCCTTCCACAACGGGCCCCTCTGTTCATCTGCACACGGGGCTGTTCTCCCACAAAGGAAATCAGCCCGCGTGCAGGGGTGCCGAGGGCAGGGAGCCTCCCCCTCAGGGCCAGGAGAGTGGAAGAGAGACGACAATGTCGATGGGGAGGCAGTCCCTGAGGTCTGCCTGGCCTCCCCCAGCACCCCCTCGCCTCCTCTGCTCTGTCCTTCCGCACCCTTCTCCACAGCCACTCCTCCTCCGGAGAGACAGGCTGAGCCGAACTTGGCTGCTGCCGAGGCGGGAGGGGCTGTGTTCTGCAGGGAGAGGAGATGCTGCTTGTTTTGCAGGGAGGAGACGGTCCTGGGGGTGCGGTGTCTGGCCCAGGCCAGTCCTGGGAGCCCGGACAGAGGTCAGGCCGTCTGTCTGGAGCTTGGAGCACTAGAGCGTGCTTCCTGATGACTTTACAGTCTAAGCCATAGAGGATGAAAAGGCACATGGAAAAGGAGCTTTGTTTTGCCTCGGTGACCCTGGCTGGGA
The DNA here is from genome assembly GCF_030028045.1 of Hippopotamus amphibius kiboko. Classification (NCBI taxonomy): domain Eukaryota; kingdom Metazoa; phylum Chordata; class Mammalia; order Artiodactyla; family Hippopotamidae; genus Hippopotamus; species Hippopotamus amphibius. Next base: position 167,937,650 of record NC_080191.1, on the reverse strand, counting down.
CCAGCTCTCCTTTCGGGGATGGGGCCGGGGTGGGGAGGGGAGGGATGGGGATGTCACAGGGCAGGGGGTGCGATGTGTCCTCCCCACCCCCTTTCAGGTTTCTGCTGAAAGCTGAGGAGGTTGTTGCCTAAGGTTAAGATGTCTGGGGCTGTGTCAGACAAACGGAAAGTTTTGGGGCTTGAAAGTTGGTCAGATGGAGCTTCCTGGTCCCAAGGCGGGAGAGGAGTCATAAAAGTCACCTACTCAGAGGCTCAGCATTGCTTTGCAGGCCTCCATCCACCGAACCATGGCCTTTGAGGTAAATGGATGGGAACGGTCTGCATCCCATTTCCTTGACAGGGGCCGGGTGGGAGCAAGGAGGAGAGGGAGAGCTGCAGGGCTTGCATCTGAGGGTTGCCGTCGCCCCAGCACTGCGTGCAAATGGGGAAAGGCAGAGAGGGCGTTTCCGGACCCCTAGATTGTAAAGTAGTGGAAGAATCCCAAAGTTGAAAGGGAGCTTAGACCAAGTTAGTATCTGTCTGCCTCAGGTGGCCTGACCTGCTGGTTTCCCAGAGGAAGAGACGGAGGCCCTGGCACGCAGGGTGATGTGTTCTCCAGGGAACCGTCAGCAGTCAGGCCCAGAGCGAGCTTGCCATCCTCAGTCCCAGGCACTCCCTGTGGCTCCCCGGAAACTTCTCCCTCGGGATGCCACTCTGGGCCCTTTGGCCTGATCTTAATATCCCTGCCCTCTGGGAGGGCCTTCCCCAGCTCTGTGATTGTTGGCAACTCCCTTAACCACACTGTCACTCAGTCCAAGGCATCTGGGCAGCCAGGCACGGCCCAGACCCCTGGGAACACAGCTGTGGCACCTGACTGGCCTTTCTCCGCCGACTCCTCTACAGCCTCGGAAAGAAGATCTGGCTGGGGAGAAAGGTTGGGGGGGATTTGACATAGCTTAACAACATCCCAGTAAAGGCCTGGCCTGTGCAATGCCCAGCCCCTCCCCCAAACCCTAGGAAGAATGTGAAGAGCGAACATCTTAAATGATGAACCATCACAAAATCTTTGGTTTCATCGCACACCAATCCACAGGATCTATTTTAAGAGAAAAACCAAAAGGAGGAAAAAGATTGGAAGGAGGCCGGGGTGGTGACTGCTTCCAGAGAGAATGGGCCAAGAAAGCACTGTCAACTGCCTCCGTTCAGGCTGCCCGTGGAAATCCACAGGAGGAACCCCAGTTTATCATGTTTGGAAAAGGAAGCATGTCGTCCAAGGTCAAGCAGCAGGGTGACGGCGGCAGGGTCCAGAGAATCTCCAGCGCTTTCCTGCCTGTCGAGGGCTCAGCTCCATCCTGTGTGCTGTTTGCACAGGTGAGGATCAAGGCTGCATCTCTGCGTGGCTCAAGCAGCCACCGGTGGCAGCCAGCCAGCCAGACCCTTGCCTGATACTGGCCTAATATCGAACTTCTTTGACTGATGGATCACGCTATTTTTTGAGCTCCTGTGGGGAGACTAGGAGAAGTCATAGGTCCTGAGATATGGGTACAATGCCAAGTGCCTCCAAGAGCCACCTGAAAGGAGGTGACCAGGGAGGACAGAACATTCCTATGGTTAGCACTGTGGCCCAAGGCCCCCCTGAGCATCCCAGAGACACCCCCTTTCAACAGTGGAGCTCAGGCAGCTGGTGAGCAAATCCCTGCTGAGCATCTGGGAAGTGACAGATGCACCAGGAGGGCTTTCGTGCTGGGGAGAGGCCTGAAAGCCCATTGGAGAGAAAGGGCGAGTCCAATGAACGCATGGAGGTGACAGGGCCATTCTGCCAGGTGGTCAGCGTGAGGGTGGTTCTAGCTAGGGAGACAGGCCTCAGCTGTGGAGGAGGACAAGGTGCCGGAGGGGGAGGTGCAGGTGGGGATTCCCTACCCTCTCCCGGCAAGTGACCAACGTTGTCAGAGCCTCAGAGCTTAGAGGTTAGGAAGACAGCTTAGCAGTCAGGCAGAAGGGCTGGACTCAGTCTCTTTCTAGCTGCGTGAGTGTAGGCAAGTGACTTCAGTCTTTGGAGCCCTAGTTTCCTCATTAGTAGGACAGGGATGAGAACACCTACCTCCCAGGTCATCGTGAGAATTCAGTACAGCAACACGCCAAATGTTTATCACACGGCCTGCCATTCAATTTTAAGTTAGTATTACTTTTTTTCTTCCAGGGATTTTTTTTTGTTTTCTTTCAGAAATTGTTTCCACACCCCATGAAGCTGCTGGCTTATAGAATGGGAGTCTTTCTTTTGACACCCAGGAGAGATAGCAAGGAGGGAGGACAGAGGCTTGCGTGCCTTTTTGTGAGCCATTACCTGTCGGTGTTGCTGTTGGCTTTGGCTAGAGCTCGTGGGGCAGTAAGGTGAGGAGGCCTCGTAGGTGGTCTGCAGCTCCCTGGTCGCTTACAGACGCTTCCCAAGCACGAAAGGGTCTTCCTCCTCCTTGGCGCATGGGCTGAAGAGTGGTCTTCCTCAGGCTCCTCTCACCCCAAAGTCCCGCTCACACTGTATTCCTTTCAGGGCCTTACAGGGGGACTCACAGTGTGGGAAGGGGCTCAGGTGGCTCAAGTTAGGTGTGGCTCAGCCTGGTCTGGCTGGGTGTGACCTCCCACCTCCCCTGGGAGCAGCCAGGGTCTCCGCATCCCTACCTGGAGCCAGTGTCCTGTGCGGCCGCCCTCTCTCTGAGGCCGGGGGCTTGCTGGGACTGTGTGGTTCCTCTGGGGGGTTCCTGGCCCTGGAAGTCCCCCCCTCTCCCCCACCGACCCCAGGCTCTGGGCTGCATTATACCCAAAGGCTCTGATTCCTATGAGGCTTAGGAAAATGCTACACTTTCAGGCAGCCCTAGAGTGGGGCTGGGAACCTGCCTCAGCCCTGGAGCCGTCTCAGGAACCAGAGCAAAGGTTTGGGCAGGATTTCCTCAGGTCAAGGTGCAGCTCTTTTCCTCCCTGTCTCTACACAGGTCTTGGTTTTGCCTCAAAGTAAACTTTGAACAAATATTTAAAGAAGAATTCAAGGGGAGGAAGAAAATTATTAATCTACCTGGGGAAGTCACAGGGTTTGGTATGAACCCAGCTTCATATGAATCCCTAAAACAAGCAAACGGTGCCAGAGACTGCAAGCAGTCAAGTTCTCTTCTTCCTGGTCAGCAGCCAGACTACATTTCCCAGACTCGCTTGTGGCTGAGCATGGCCGTGTGACTGAGTTCTAGGTCTGGCCCATCAAAACATCTCAGGTGGACTCCTGCATGTTCCTTTGGGCCACATGGGGATGATGCCCAGGTACCCCCAAAACCACATATGATCATGGCTGTGTCCGTCCAGCCCTGCAGATTCTCAGATTCCTGCAGAGCCACGTGGAGGAGGGCCACCACTGGGTGGATTCCTTCAGCCACTCAAAACAGATGTGTGAATAAGAAATAGACATCTGTTGCATTTGAACTGTTATGAATTTGGGGGCGTGTATGCGAGAGCAGTGCACTGATACTAACTCACATAGGAACAAACATGTGTGCTGGAGAGACAGCCTCGAGTCCTTGCGACCTGTAAGCCTATACAGTCTATTCTTATAATTCATGGTAAGTGTATTCTATAAAGTTGCTGTGAACACTGAATTAGCAAATCCTGAAGCCCTGCTCCTAAGAGGAATTCAGGGTTAGCGTCCTAGGAGCCTCTGGTCACAACATTTTTTTTTTAAATAATTTTATTTATTTATTTAGTTGGTTTTTTTTAATTCATTGGCTGTATTGGGTCTTTGTTGCTGCGCACAGGCTTTCTCTAGTTGCAGTGAGCAGGGGCTACTCTTTGTTCTGGTGCATGGGCTTCTCATTGTGGTGGCTTCTCTTGTTGCGGAGCACAGGCTCTAGGTGCTTGGGCTTCAGTAGCTGTGGCTCGAGGGCTCTAGAGTACAGGCTCAGTAGTTGTGGTGCATGGGCTTAGTTGCTCCGTGGCATATGGGATCTTCCCGGACCAGGGCTCGAACTCGTGTCCCCTGCATTGGCAGGTGGAATCTTAACCACTGTGCCACCAGGGGAGCCCCTGGTCACAACATTTTTGATAACTGATCAATACATAATCTTGTTTTACCCATGTTTCTGTTTAGACACATTTTTAAATATATTATTGATTAACAATGAACTCACAGCCAACAGCACTATAACTCACACCTGAATGAAACTTATGTAACACATATATTATTTGCTCCAAAAGGTGTATCAACAGCTTTCTTGCACTAAGGAACACTAGACAGAACTTCAGTGCTATCCCTGGGGATCATTTTTAAACAGTGAAATCACTAAAACAAAAACAAACACACACACACACGAATGCAAAACAAGTGGCACTAAATAGATTGTGAAATGATACTTTACAGTATGAGAGGTGAAACAAGAAAGCATAGCGTGGGTATCAGCTGGGAATGTGTGTGTCAAGAAATGCAAAATTTTTATCCCTCGGCAAATATCCATGGATGACCACCAAAGCGCCCCTAGGGATTTGGGATTGCAAATAGGTGAATCTGCAAATGATGAGGATAGACCATAGCTAGATACCACCGAGTCCCCCGACCTGTTTTTTTTTTTAATTAATTAATTAATTTTATTTCTTGGCTGCGTTGGGTCTTCGTTGCTGCAGGAGGGCTTTCTGTCGTTGTGGACAGTGGGGGCTACTCTTCGTTGTGGTGCACAGGCTTCTCATTGCGGTGGCTTCTCTTGTCGCGGAGTATGGGCTCTAGGTGCACGGGCTTCAGTAGTTGCAGTGTGTGGGCTCAGTAGTTGTGGCACACGGTCTTAGTTGCTCCATGGCACGTGGGATCCTCCCGGACCAGGGATGGAACCCGTGTCCCCTGCATTGGCAGGCGGATTCTTAACCACTGCACTGCCAGGGAAGCCCCCTGATCTGGTTTTTATTTATTTATTCACTTGGTTGCATAGGGTCTTAGTTGCAGCCCGCAGGATCTTGGTTGCGTCATGCAGGATCTTTTAGGTGAGGCATGCAGAATCTGTAGTTGTGGCACACGAACTCTTAGTTGCAGCATGTGGGATCCAGTTCCCTGAGCAAGGGTGGAACCCGGGCCCCCTGCATTGGGAGCATGGAGTCTTCGCCACTGGACCCCCAGGGACGTCTCCTGACCTGGTATCTTGATGTGGGTATCCTGGCTGGGAAGGAGGAAGGGGATCCGATGAACTGAGGAAGGTGTAGGGCTAGTGTTGGATGTGGGTGTGGGGGGCGTGGGGGAATGTGTGCAGAAATGGTGTGTGTGGCTCCCAAAGATGTGGCGGGTCAGCACCTGCTGCATCTACTTGCACTGTTCATTCAAGGATGTCTTTGGGCTGAAGAGGGCACCAGGGCCTGGTCATCCGGCTACAATTAATATAAAAGGGATGGCAGGCTACCTGGCAGGATCTAGGGTAAGCACTCTTTCAGCGGCTGTTTTTTAAGACAGGACTACATCTTGGGACCATGTTTGGTTTCATGAAAGCACTATGTTCTTTCTCCCTTTAAGCCTTTGTTTCTCTCTGTGTGGACCTCTATACCCTCCCTCTTCTTCTTCTTCTTCCCCTCACTTTGCCTGCCTAATTTTATCCACCCATCACATCTTGGCCAGTTTTTCCAAGTTTGGACTCCAAGTTTGGGCTAGGTGACCCGGCTCTATGTCTCAGTACCCTCTTCTTCCTCCAGTTGTAATGCTCATTATATTATGCATTTTCTCTCTTCTTGACTGGACGGTCAACTCCCCCATGGCAGGAACCTTATTTATTGTAATCTCCAATCAAACTGCCTTAAATAATGAAGATGTGTATTGGCTCTTGCAAATAAACATTCTAGGGGGTAAGCCTCAACACTGCTTTCATCCAGTGGGTCAGGTTTGTGGTGTGTCAGCTTCATCCTGAAGCAAGCTCCTATTCTGTTTACATAGTATCTACTAAGAGCCCCCAGGATACCTACTTTCTTCCCATGAGCAGAGAAAGAAAGAAAGTACAGATTGTTTCCCCTCGAACCATCAAGCAAAAGTCCTCAGCTTTCGTCATTGAATGATCTGAGTCGTGTGCCCACTTCTGAATCATGGAAAGAGGAAGAAAGATACCATGACTGATTCGATCTCGGAGCTGGGTTGGGACCACTGTGCAACACTGTTGTAGGCGAGGGTGGAATGGGTGTTGAGGGGGCCAGCTGGAGTGCCCAGGAGATTAAGGACTGGTGGCAGGAAGATCCCAGAGAGAACAAGTCCTAGACGAGCGCGGGTCCTGGACAGGCTATTGGAGAAGAGCCTTGGACTCACATGGACCAAGGATGAGACCATTTCCTTCCTTCTGCAGTAGCAGAATTTGCAGCAAGGCAGGCGCTACTTTTAGAATGAAGGCCCAGTAGGATCAAAACTAGAATGCAGTGATGGAGGGGAAGACAGCACTCTGAGATGAGGTTAGAGAGTTGTGGGGGTGGGGTGGGGGGCAGTTCACTCAGAGCTTTGCAGGCCATTTTAAGATTTGCGAGATTAAGCATGAAGAGATCACGTGTCTGCAGCTTCCCCAGAGAGGGCTCTGAGGAAAGAGGCAGGCACACCAGCACAGGAGAAGTGTCCCCCTTTGCATCCACTTATAGGGATACTGCTCACCTATCAAAGGACTTTCTTGGTGACAACTGAAAGTAACATAGGACAGCTGCCCAAATGTGTGTCCAGAATGACCTGTGCTTCTCCAACAGAAGCCGTTAAGGTCATGCCCCTCAAACTGGGGTAGCTGATCTCCTGTTGGGTGGTGACCCGGCGAAATCCATTAATTGACAGGATAAAACTGGAATATCTTCAAGGGGTATAAGTTCACTTTGTGGTAATTTGAAATATTTTTAGAGTAAAACAAGATATATTATGGAGTAGTGCATACAGATTCTGCATGCATTTTTAAGCTTAACCACATTCTTTAGGGAACATTTGGGCTTGAGTGTAGGTGGGAGGAGTTTGGAGGGGAGGCTATGGAATACGCAGGACCCTTGCTGGCAAGCCTGTGGGGATGTGAGTTCATTTTCCTCTCCTGTTTGGGACACTTTAGGGAGAAATGAGAAGCACTGGCTTCAAATGGCAGGGCCACTCATGCTTGTGTTTCAGGGCTGGGCGCTGACACCACTGTTCCATGACCCACACCACCACGGAGCCAGGCTGGGGACAAGGCCTGTCCTGCCCCCACCACGTACAACAAGATCCATCAGGGACCTTGGTTTTATGTAAGGCAGAAGCATACGCGTTAGAGTGACTGTGTGGTTGAACGAGTTGTCTCAGAGTGGGGTGGATTCAGCTAGAGTCTGCTGAATCTCGTATGTGATGCCATTAGAACTCCTGGCTGTGACCCAAGGAGAAAGCGGGGGTGGGGATGGGGCGCGGGCACCCTTAAACACTCTGCCAGTCATTCGCCTCCATAAAGCTTGTGTTCGTTCAAGGTCTTTTGTCTTTTTTTTTTCTCTCTCTTTTCTTTTTCATGCATCTCAGTTCTTAGCGTCCCCTGTCCCCTCTCCCCGTCCACTCACTGCTCTCTGCATTTCCTCTGCACAATGGGTGCTACGCTTTTCATCTTTGTCACTTTTCTCTGAGTGCCCACTCAGATCGGGAGGGGAGTGTCTCTTGGGTTACTCAATGAGTTTTTGTCCCTGAGGGCTATTAAGAGGGGAAAGGATTTGGAATTCTTTTTTTTCTTTTTTTTTTATGAAGATCTTTCTGTGTTCTTCAGGGGTAGTTCTTGAATGATCCAGTCCCCGGGGGGCGAGGAACCTTTTGATATCTGAGAGTGTTTGAAATTTCCTGTGTGTGCCTCAGCAACTACCTTCCCGGGAATGTGTTCCTGAAATCCTGCAGGGTGGCCTCCCTCCCACAAAGTAGGACCTGTTCTCCACGGGCCCCCGAGAGGAAGGAAATGTCAGACAGGTGGAGTTATGAGAATTACAAGGAGGAAACAGTCAAAATGTCACCCTATAACTAATTCAAGTGTAATCGAAATTTAATAATGTACAGTGACCCATTTTGCATTTACATACCATCTTTCATCCGACCGTGGAAAATATTACTCTTTTCGATCCTCTGGTCTGGTTTTTGCGAAGAGTCACGTCTGTGTTTTGTTTTGTTTTTTTTTTTTTTTCCCTCCTCCCCAAGGCAAAGAAAGAGTAACTGACTTATTCAAGTTCGCACAATAGCTCCTCAGATTTGAGAGAAGTTGGTGTTGGTGTTATTTTCAGGCCCCAGGGACCGGAGAGGGGGTTGGAAAACAAAGATGGCTTTTCTCTGGCCACATGGTCACCCAGTGAAATCCCTTCCGGACGGGCCAGCCTTGTCAGGTGAGCACACCGATTCAGTTAAAAAATATGAAAACAGGACAAAACAAGACCAGTGTGACCTGTCCTCTTCACAAGTTTCTGGTGAGAGGCAAAGGTGTGGCATGGCCCTTTGCCCTGGGACCTCTGACAGCTGGTATAGGACTTTGCTTTCTTTCATGCTGCTGTGAACACTTGGCAGAATATGTTTTAGGGGCTAAGGCAGGTCTTCAAAGGTAATCGTGTCCACGTTCGGGGATAACGTGAAAATCTTAGTAACATCCGGGAAGAGAGGGTGGGCCATGTTTTATTTTGTGATTCAATCTGTCTTCTTCCCAATTAAACTATGTCTGGGGAAGAAATGCCACGCTTCTGGAAGCTAAATTTAGATCGCTTATGAATCTCACTTGATACGATTCATGGAGATTTTGATCTCCCTGTGCGTCTATTTATTTATTTATACTTTATATCTCACCTATTTCCACTTGAGATTGGAGGGGTCTTGTAACAGATATTTGAAATGAACATCAAAGATCAAAAACAACAGAAAAGAGGAGGGAAAAATGAACTTGGTTGCAAACTAATAGTCATTAAGATAGGCAGTAGGTTTAACTCTGCAAGCACTGTATTTCCGAAATAAATTTATGTCAAAAATCTGTATATGAGGCTCTTTGAAAAACATGATGACTATATTTTTAGCTGTGCTTTGGCAACAGATGCAGCTGTGTGTGTGTGTGGTGGGGCAATTGTGACATTTCATTAGACTCTCCCAGGAATCCTTTCCGTCCTCGCTCTCCCTGAGAGGACAGGGGGCTTAGGGGGTTGGATTCAGGCAGGTGTCCCCATACAGTTGTGGGTTGCAGGCAATAAAAACTGTTTCTGGCAGTCGTAGAACCAGTCTTGATTACCTCCTGGTGTCCAGGCGGCAGGTGCTGGTGGACAGGCCCTTGGGGCTCAGCAGCTGGATGGATGAGGGCGTGCAGCTCTCCTTTCCAGGGTCGCTGTGCTTGGCTCAGAAATCCCAGAAGCAAGTCCAAGCAGCAACACATGGGTGACATGGCAGCTCCTTGTTAGGGGCTATCAAGGCATTTTGACAGATTACATGCGAAACTGCATACAAGGAGGGCAGAGGACAGACCCTAAAGGAAACTGGAATGCTGCGATCGAAGGACTTGCTTCCAACAGGGAACTCTAACTCCACCCCACACTGGCTTTGCTTAAGGAAATTTCCTGATTCAAAAGTAAAGCTGCCTTTTAGTGCTTTCCATGATCTGAGCTTAATCTAGTGATATTTTCATGCTCTACTGACCTGATGATTGTCCAATGATCAATCTGAATGCTGGCAGAGTATAAATTTTCTATCATCAAGAATGGGACCTGTTGGGCAGGATCTCAGGGCTGCCATAACTCGATACCATAAACTGGGTGGCTTAACACAACAGAAATTTATTTTCTTACAGTTCTGGAGGCCCGAAGTCTGAAGTCAAGGTGTCAGCAGGGCCACGCTCCTCTGAAGGCCCTAGGGGAGAATCCTTCCTTGCTTCTTCCAGCTTCTGGTGGTGGCCGGCAGTCCTTGGCATTCCTTGGCCTGTTCCAACATCATTTCAATCTCTGCCTCTCTTATAACATGGTTTTCTTCCCTATGTGTCTGCCTTCACAGGGTGTTTCCTGCTCTGTGTGTCTTCCCTTCTGAAAGAACATCAACGACTGTCTTCAGTTCCCATTCTCATCCAGTGTGACCTCATCTGCTATGTTCTGAATGTTTGTGTTCTCCCAGATTCACGTGTTGAAATCCTACCCTTCAATGTGATGGTATTAGCAGCAGGGAGCCTCTGGGAGGTGCTTAGGTCAGCAGGGTGGAGCCCTCAGGAATGGGATTAGTGCCCTTATGAAAGATGCTGCAGAGAGCATCCTAGCTCCTCCACCACAGGAGGACATAGGGAGAAGTTGGCAGTCTGCAATCGGGAAGAGGGCCTTTGGCAGAACCCAACCATGCTGGCACCCGATCTTGGACTTCCAGCCTCCAGACCTGTGGGAAATAAATTTCTACTGTTTATAAGCCACACACCCTGTGGTATGTTTGTTATAGGAACCCAAGTGGAGGAAGACAGAAAACCAGTATGACCTTATCTTCACTTCCATTTTAATTACATCTGCAAAGACCCTATTTCCAAATAAGATCACCTTCACAGATTTCAAATGGACATGTGTTTGGGGGCACATTATTCACCCAGTCCAGACAGAGAAGGGAGTTTGCTTTTCTAGTGGTTTATGAAGTCAACTTTAAAGATAAAAACAAAGAAACAAAACAAACAAACAAACAAAAACCCTGATGGGTGTGACCTGGAATTCTTTGAGAAGGAAGCTCAGGGACTTTTTTTTTTCCATCTAAACATCTTTTAAAAGTGCTTGGATTCTATAACTGGGCAAAACGGGTATTGTCAATTTCTTGGACTCGTCTGTCAAGACTCAGTTTTTAGGGAGTCGAACATTGAGTCAGTTTAAGCAGCTTTGCCATGGAAGAAGAAAATAGTTTTTCTTTGGATGAGTTCCCTGTCTGGAGCAGGGCATTCCTAGACTTCAATATGCCATTTATCTAAGCGAGTTGTCCCTTGGCTTCAGGCCTGCTTTTGTCTCTGTTCTGCCCCTTCTCACCTTCCTTTTCCCAAATTTAGAACTGACGATCCCTTGAGTTACTTTAAGAGAAGAAAACAGGGGGTTGGTCTCTAAGGGAGGTTGAGAGAGAGAACAGGAACTCAGAAACACCATGTGTTTTGTCCTTCTCAGCTTTTACGCTCACTCTGGACTAAGTGACAGAGATGTGGTTCCCATGGTGACCCATCGGCATGGCTCACCGAGACTTTGCTGGGTGTCAACTCAGCTATTTTTTTCCCTAATCTCATATAACACAGCAGTCATATGGAGAGATGTGATTGGGCTTGACTCTAACGTGGCTTTTCATTTTTCCTGACGCAGGTCTGGCTGGCAGGATTAGGGGTGGGGTTTTGAGCAGTGAGCCTGGAATGGTGGACACAGGCCAGATGACCAGGGTCACTGAGAGCCCTGCTAAGAGTGGACTTTATTTGGGAGGCTTTTCCCTCTCCAAGTGTGCTGTCAGACCACCTACATCAGAATCCCTTGTGGCTACCTGATGAAAATAGAGATTCCTGAGCTCCACCGAGACTTTCTAAACCAGAATCCCAGGAGTGGCTCAGAAGCTTGCCTTTTTTGCAAGCACCCCAGGGGATTCTTGTGCAAACTCAAGTTTGAGAGCTACTAGTTAACTCGGAGCCTGGAGGAGAGTAAGCAGACTTGGGTTTTAGCAAGAGTATTTTGATATTGTAGGAAGAAAATGAAGCTAGATGTCTGTTTAATAATCTAGCATTTTATGAAATACATACTATGCTTACTACATGCCGTGCACTATGGTAGCTGCTTTAGAAAATTAACTCATTTAATTCTCATAAAAGCCCTAAGAATAAGTTGTGCTATTTTCTCCACTTTCTGGAGAGGGGAACTTAGACACAGAAACTTACCCAAGATCACACAGTGGTGTGACTTCAGAGCACGTCTGCAACTACTATGCTCTGTGGAGGCGTAAGAACGTGGAGACTTAGTGGTGACTTGGGGACTTGAGGAAGGAGAAATCATGTACAACCAGAAGATGATGGAATCATTGACCAGAATCTGAGTGTGAAGATGTGCTACTTTTTAATGTACTTATATGACCAATACCTCCACTATTAGTCATGAGCTCTTTAAAGGGAGGGATACTGAAGTCACTCACAGCTTCCAAGATGGAGCGCATGTCGGACTGCACAGGTTTCAGCCTCAAAACTAGAGGGGTCAAGATTCTGGAATCAGCTCTGTCAATAACCTTCTGTGTGGTGAGTTACTGATCATCAGTGTCTCCATCAGTAAAATGTAAGTGCTGGATTTGTGATGTCTCTTCCACTGTAACACGGGCAAGCCTGTAGGATTGCATAACTCCAGTGGGTGCCGTTCTCTTGGAGTTCTCAAAGACAATGTCAAGTGGTACCCGGGAGTGTACACAAACGAGATTACTGCAGAGGGGGATGGATAATACCTGCTGGGAGATTCAATGAGTTAATACAGGTAAAGCGTTTGGATCACACCTGGGATATGCAAATGTTAGTTATTATTGTTATTATTATCTCTCAATTTATTCTGGCTGGAATATCCAGAGTCTGAGATCCTTTGAAATAAAGAAAAATTGTTTCCCCCCAGAAATAGAGAAAGTGAATTTGAACTTGAAGGACAAAATAGTCTATAGGCAGACAATTTTCTATCTTAACTGGTTTGTTCCTTCTACCCAGTTATGTCTATTGAGTTCTTTTGGCCCCCTTTCTAGCATCTTCTTCCCTGGAAATTTTACCTCCCGGTAAGTGAGGAGGGCACAGGCATTGGCAGAGGCTGACTTGACCAGCATCTTCACCTGCTAGTTCTGTCCCTGATCAAGGTCATCTGTGGACAACACATTTCCCAGTGAAGGCTACTTTGCCTAATGGCCCGCTCACTGCTGAGATGTCTGCACAAAGCATGGAGCAACAGAGATTGGTGTTCTCATGCTACTTCTAGATAATGATTTCATAAGGAAATTTAGACTAAATCTAGACTAGAGGAGACATTTTCTGCTGTTCCTAAACAACATTAATCAAGCAAAACACTTTCCTGAGGACATTTCTTGAGCATGTGTGAGCTTATACTTAAATTTGGAAATGCTGTTTTCTGAGGAATTTCAAGAGACTGTTTCTTAGTTTTCATTGATTCCTTCATCCATCCATTCATTCAATCAACCAACTTTTATTAAGTGTTTATTAACTACAGGCCAAGCATACATTACATGTCAGTGACCCTGTGTGCAATTTATGTAGATTTGAAGTCAGAAGACTGGTTTTAAAATGCTCTACAACCCACTAACTTTGCCAATGTTGGGAACCTCAGTGTTCTGTCCCACCACGCAGGGACGTTGTTACGGTCCAATGTCTTCATATCCATTTTGGATGTCATATGTAAACAGGAGATGTCACTATTAGGAACATAAGGAATGTGCTGGTAGGGCAAGTCTTAACTTCGTGGACAACCATGGCATCATTTCTAACAACACACTCAAATGACATCTCTCACAGGAGAGAGCCTGTGTTATTACAGCGGGAAAGCAGGCTTTTAGGTCACTTGTTTTATCCCTGGGCATGATTAAACCTTCAAAACCCTTTGGGGAGTTGGAACGTTTCACTTTTTATACAGTTTTCCAAGTCAGTAATCCTCCAAGGCCTTTTAACTTCCCGAATTTTTCACCAACCATTCATCGCTTCCCCGATTTTCTGTCTCAACCAATATTTCCTTATATCACACAATCGTAACACACCTGCTAGTCTGTAGGAAAAACCCTCCTTCTCATATCCTAGAAAAGTCGCATGAAAGGAAAGAGAGGCAAGGGCAGGTAACGTAACATTTCTCATTAGGTGTATTTAATTCCCGTCGGGCATGGGCTTAGATGATCTGGCCAAAATTCTAGCTAGTCAGGGGCAGGATGGAAGGCTGAGCTGAGTGCTCCGTCTCAGTCCTGTTTACCAAGTCGGAGCTGAGTGGCGTGAGGAAGGCCAATGTCCCTCTTGCGCGGCTCTGCGTTTCAGTGCTGCCTGCGGTTAACCCATAAAGTCTTGAGTCTGCAAAAGCACCGTCTGACGGCACCCCGTTCACAAGTCCCTAAGGCAGCCTTAGGAGTTCCAGAAGGCACTGACTACTCTTGAAGATCTCATGAAAATCTGTTAATTTGAGGCTCATGTCTGTGAAAACCTCAGACATCTATTTGGAGCATCAGACAGGTCAGTTTCCTGGACCACCGCGGACCTGACCACGCTCTCATCTGTACCGTCTAGTATGGCAGCCACTCGCCGCGGGCGGGTATTGAGCATTAGAAGTGTGGCTGGTCCGTACTGACGTGCGCTGCAAGTGTAAAATAGTCACCAGAGCCTGAAGACTTAACACAAAGTAGGAATGTAAAATAGCTCACGAACAGTTTTAAAATATTGATTACACATTAAAATGATGATACATTGAATATTTTGGGTTCAATAATTAATTCTTTTTTATTGAACTACAGCTGACATACAATATTTTGTTAGTTTCTGGTATAGTACACAGTGATTCGATGTTTGCACCCATCATGAAATGGTCACCGGGGTACGTCTAGCAACCAACCATTTGTCCCCACGCAAAGCTGTTACAATGTTATGGACCATACTCTTTATGCTGTACGTGACATCCCCGTGGCTCATATATATTTTTATTTTTTTTTATTTTTTTGGGGGGTACACCAGGTTCATATATTTTATAACTGGAGATTTGTACCTCTTTATCCCCTTCACCTATTTTGCCCAACCCCCCAACCCTCTCCCCTCCAGCAACCACTCATTTGTTCTCTGTATCTCTGAGTCTGTTTTCATTTTGCTTTGTTTGTTTTTTAGATTCCACATTTAAAGGAGATCACGTGGTCTTTGTTTTTCTCTGACTTCATTCACTGAGCCTCATACCCTCTAGATCCATCCATGTTGCTGCAAATGGCAAGATGTCGTTTTTTAAAAACGGCTTCCTGCAACAATCTGTCGGGACCTCAAAGAGAGCCGTGCACGTTCCTCCCTCGGGTTGCCTCCTTCTGAGTTCAGCCTGTTTTCCAGGCCCCTGTCCGTACTGTGCGCCCCTGTTTCCTCTTCCACTACAGCCCTCTTTGTTGTCTGACAGATGATTTAGTCAGCAGCAGCGTCAGAGAACCCTGGCTTTTTGAAGATTTGAGAGAAGGGCTGACCTCAAGGTTTCCTATCTGGGTCTATTGTAAACACTCAAAGTCCTTTTTTCCCTGTCTAAAATTCTTTCAGTAAACTCATGTGACTGAAAGATAAAGTCATGTGTATGAAAATATCCATGAGATTCTGAACATGTTTATTGGTAAAAAGAATTTCATTTTCCACAGGGAACTCTGCTCGATACTCTGTAACGACCTATATGGGAAAAGAATCTGAAAAAAAGTGGATATGTGTACATGTATAACTGATTCACTTTGCTGCACACCTGAAACTAACACAGCAGTGTAAATCAACTGTACTCCAATATAAAATAAACATTAAATTAAAAATTTGAAAAAATTTCATTTTTCTAGAAAACTTACTTCTGTTAGTCAGTGAGGGTGACTGACAGTTCAGAAAGGAGAGTGCTGGGCCCAGTGTCTCTAGAATTCTCTTCCAGCTGTAAGATCAAGCCCGTAACTCCCTGTCCCAAGGTTGTATCCACTCTGGAGGGGAGCTGTCTCAGGGATGGAGAGAGAGCATACCTGCAGATCAGGTACATCCAGGGGAAGCTTTATCTTCATAGACATTTGCCCTCTAGAAACAAAGTTAAGGTCAATCCCTTGGCCAAGAGGTCAACAAACTACCCACTCAACCAGTCAGTAAAATAGGTGTTAAAGACCTTAAGGACCATCAGATCTCCTCAGAGGGACTTTTTGAACTTTTGAAACGTGTCGATAAACTGGCCTAGACCAAGAGTCCACTGAAGGGAGAAAACCATGAAAGACCATGATAGATCCAAGGATTATCGTCTTGGCATTCCTTAAAACATCGGCCTGGCAAAAGTTATACCACGTCTGAGACTATTTTAGAAGCTTTGTCTTGAGGAAGAACATGTAGAAAAATACCAGACAGCTTTGCCCTCATTTTTTGTCACAGAATAAGAATTTCAGGGACATTTGTACTTTCAATGAGATCATCCCGGCGAAGGCCTTATCATTTTTTGAAACTTAAATCGTCACATCTAATAAATGTATAGCCAAATGCAGTCACAGAATGAGGTGTTACCAATAGCTATTTAGGTCTTCCTCCTCCTCTTCCTGCTCCTTCCCCTCATTATCATGGTAAATAGAACATTCAAAAGATGTGTTAAACAAGAGAATTCTGCCCAGTACCCACAGAAGCCCATCTTAAATGAAATACATAATCAGTGGTAAAATGACAAATGATATCTGCTTTCTTAAATTTCCTTTCAGACCTCACTTTCTCCCCAAATGTCATATTTTCAGGGCTTAGTGAAACAGATTATGCCAGAGAGGGGGAGGGAGGGAGAGAAAAAGAGAGGGAAAGAAAGAAAGAGAAGAAGGAACAGTACCCGTGAGGGGTGGAATAAAAATTACAGCAGGACTGTGAGCAGAGTATAATAAAACCCAGTGTAGCTCTTGGGGTCTACACCTGTGGAGGTGAGGGGGTGGCCTAGCATGAACCCCTCACGGTGTTCTTCTTCACATCAGAATTCCAAGTGAAGGAGCCACGTGTCAGCTTGGATCACTTACATCAAGGTAGTGTCTGAACGATGAACATGTGACTCACAGCCACTGCCAGAAGATGCCACCTTAGCATTTAAAATGATGAAGTTTGGGGTTGCGTGTATGTGTGTGTGTCTTTTGGTTACTTTATACACTAATTATGGGGGGTTTTGTGGCTAATCTAGAAATCAAACTATCATTTGTAACATGATTTCCACGTTCTAAAAAATAATTTTAAAAAACTTTTGGAACAGGACTTCCCCGGTGACGCAGTGGTTAAGAATCTGCCTGCCAATGCAGGGAACACGGGTTCGACTGAGCCCTGATCCAGGAAGATCCCACATGCCGCGGAGCAACGAAGCCCATGCATCACAACCACTGAGCCTGTGCTCTAGAGCCCGTGAGCCACAACAAGAGAAGCCACCGCACCGAGAAGCCCACACACCGCAACGAAGAGCAGCCCCCTCGAGCCACCGCTGGAGAAAGCCTGCACGCAGCAACAAAGACCCAAGGCAGTCAAAAATAATTAATTGATTAATCTTTAAAAAGACAACAGCACCAACTTTTGGATCAGAGCAGGATAGTGAGTTGGGGGCATCCTGTTCCACTTGGAGAGAATGGAGGGTCAGTGCAGCTTCCTGTGGAATGCTGTGGAAATATTCCAGACAGTCCCCAGGCATGTCACTTCTTTGGAAAAGAAGAGTGGAAACAGCTAAGATGGAGTTTGCTCCAGCGCATACAGAGACCTCTGGGTGTCTGCAGACTTCATTCATTCTTCACAAGGAAATGGGTATGTGCTGACTGCATGTCTCCTGTTATTCACGGCCATCATTTTCTTTCTTTTCTGCCTTCCCCATGTTATATTAAGCTAAATGATAGGTTTGCTAGGTGTTGTAGATTTCCTAAAGTCTGCAAGGAAAATAGACTCACGGATCAACCCAGACAATACTGAGTGCATTAAGACAAGGAAGGAAGGAAGGAAGGACAAGCCAGTCATCAGTAGACAAGAAGAGACATACGCTGTATGCTGTTTTGGGAACTCATCCTTTAGTGGGAACGCAGGAGAGAGCACAGGAGAACCCAACACAGGAAGCTATTGCTCTGTGAGGTGGTGAGCTGGCGTGGCTTTTATTCATCTTACACTCTGATGAGAGCTCATTCATTTCTGGTGGTCTTCCTTTTGAAGAAAACCAGCATTCACATTACATAATTAGAGAAAAACACTAAAACCTTAAAGGGTGCTTTTAGATGGGAACCATCTCAATACCCTTACATGTTTTGTTTTTCAGAACATTTTTTTTTTTTCACTGAATAGGTCAAATTTAAAGGTAAAGTGAAAAAACCCGTGCTAACTAAAAGTTGACTGTAAATGACGACCAGGCATCATGAATTTAAATTTAAACTAGTGAGGGGAGGGAAGGTTTGGGAAGACTGGGATTAGCGCATGCAAATTAGTATCTATAGGGCGGATAAACAAGGTCCTGTTGTGTAGCACTGGGAACTATGTTCAGTATCCTGTGATAAACCGCAATGGAAAAGAATATGAAAATACACACACACACACACACACACGCATAAAACTGAATCACTTTGCTGTACAGCAGAAAGTAACACAACATTGTAAATCAACTCTACTTCAATAAAATTAAAAAACAAAACTAGTGAGGAGACAGGACTGGTTTATAGACATTACACTAGGCTGCCTCAACGGATAGGTTACTACCCTGTCCTTGAGGGAGGGAGGCTATTTCTTGGAAGAAGTGACAAAAATATGTTTACTATTCACGACTGTTATTTGTTTGTACCTGAATTTCTTCTTTAAATTTTTAGTTTTAGAATAATTTCACACTTACACGAAAGTTGCAAAAAAAAGCCCTTTTTTTCTGAGCTTGAATACTTTAGTGTGTAATTCTTACAAATTCCCTTACATAATTATAACGCAATCATTACAATAAGGAAATTAACATTGATACATTACTACCGTCTGATCCTCAGATGCCATTCAAGTTTTGACAATCAAAGAATGTTTGTTATAATAGACGGACCCAATTCAAGCTCACCTGTTGCATTTGATTGTCATATCTCTGTAGTTCCTTCACTTAGAATAGTTCCTCAACCCTTCCATGACCTTTACCGCTTTGATACGATTGAATATCACGTTCTGATTATTTTGTCGAATGTCCCTCAGTGTGCATTTGCCATCGGACATTTCTTCCTGAGTTTTCATTGTAAAATTGCTCTTTGCCTCTTTGTAATTAGTAAGAATTTTGTGTAGCCGTGCTATGAAACTAGGCAAATCTCCCCTTTCTTACACTTTCACCTACTAGTTTTAGCATCTACTGATGTTTCTTGGATGATTTACTTATTACTCTGATGGTTGCTAATTGGCGACTTTTCTAATTCCATCATTTCTCCGTTTATTAGTTGGCATGTTATTGTAAGAAAAAGTTTGCTCTCCTTTCTTTTTTTACTTGTATCGGTATGGACTTATAGCTTTTTATCTTAATGATTATGACATATTACTATCATTATTGATTTTGATAAATAAATTGCCCCAGATTGGACCAGTGAGAGTGCTTTCAGACTGACTTCTGTGTCATTTTTACATATCCTCATCATCCTTTGAAAGGCTGTGAGTCTTCTGAATGGTAGCTCTGCTGGGCTCAACCAAAAGGGGCCTGTTCTTAAGGGCGTCAAGACCTGGGTTGCAGTCTCCTTGGCTTCTTTCATTCCTAGTTGGGCATCCTTGGGAGAGTGGCCCTTCTGCTTTAAGGCTGTAAGTGGGGGTAACCAATACCTGTATTACCTGTAACATCTATATTGATTGAATTAAATCTGTATAAAAGGAAGCATGATATTGATCTTATTAATCGTGAAATTTGGTATTCATAAAAATTTCATTGTGTTTGAAAACCATCTAGGGTTAGATTTTCCTGGGTCTGTATGAGGATTGCTGAGAACATTGTAGAAAATCAAACAAGTTACTTATAGGCAATTATTTTCAAAAGCAAACATTATAAAAAAAACACAAAAAAGTTTTTAAATAAAAATGATATGTGGTGTGGGATAAACATACATTTTAAGACGTTTAAAATGATGTGGAATGGGACCCCCAAACTAGGAGAGTTGAGGGCTTTGAAGGACCTAAGCCAGGCAGACCAGTTAGGGACTGAGCCCCTTGTTCCTGGTGGGGGTGGGCAATACTGCAGAGGCTGGACAGCTGGAGTTTTGTGGAGAAGTAAACGCCTTCCTGTGCTAGATGGTGGAGTGGGAATTAATCCTTAATTAGTCTGTGACCCTGAGCAGGCTGCACCCCTCTCTGGGGCTCAGGGTCCTCCTCAATAAAGCCAAAATCCAAGCAAATATACAAAAATCCTTTCAGCTCTCTTCTACCTCTAAAAACTCTGTCTGTCGCAGACATGGAAAACAAACTTATGGTTACCAAAGAGGATAGCTGGGGGGTCGGTGCAGGGGTGTGGGGAGAACTAAATTAGGAGTTTGGGATTAACATATACACCCTCCTATATATAAACTAGGTAAACAACAAGGACCTACTGTACAGCACAGGGAACTCTACTCAATATCTTGTAATGACCTATAGTGGAAAAGAACCTGAAAAAGAATACATATATATGTATAACTATATATACGTATAACTTAATCACTTTGCATACATTTGAAACTAACACAATATTGTACGTTAACTATAGCTCAATAAAAACAAAGAAGCAAACAAACAAAAACCAACCAAACAAAAAAAAAGCCCTCTGTCTGAAGATGCTGGACTCCGTGATCACTCTCCACCCTTGAGGCTCTCAAATTCTATGTACCGTCCCCTGAGCTCTGATTCCAGGAGCTATTTATTTTGAGCATCAGTTCCTGCATAGCCCATAATCAAGGATTCAACTTCTCTCACTGCTGGTGTCTCCTTCAGAGAGGAAGTAGACCAGTCGGCCTTTGTGAGCTGGCGTTCTCCCTTCTTTAAACAGAGTTGCGTCCTCGCCCTAGGGACTGGGCTGAGAGAAGGAGAGGCTTTCTTCCTAACCCATTAGTATACTGGTTTGTAGTTCTTGACCTTGAGAATTACATCAAAAAGAGGACCTCATGAAAAAAGATATTTTGCTAAGGTGGAGTATTAGTTTTCTATGGTTGCCATAACAAATTACCACAAACTGGGTGGCTTAAAACAACTGTGACTTATTGTCTCACGGTTCTGGAGGCCAGAAGTCTGAACTCAAGATGTCAGCAGGCTCCAGGCTCCCTCCAGAAGCTCTAGGGGAGAGGCCCGCTTGCCTCTTTTAGCTTCTGGCGACTCCTGACGTTCTCTAGGTTGTGGCTACATCACTCCCATTTCTGCCTCGGTTTTCTCCTTCTCGTCTTGATAAGGGCACCTGTCACTGGATTCAGAGAGCACTTGGGTAATCCAGGATGACCTCATCTAGAGATCCTTACTGAATCACATCTGCAAGTTTCATTTTTCCAAATGAGGTTGCATTCACCAGTCCTGAGAGCTCGAATACAGACATACCTTCTGGGGGCCCCCATTCAACCCACTGCAGGTGGCATGATTGTTGGGCTCGCAGCGGACCTCTAGAGGGTCGGTGATGGTGGGTAGAGAGAGAGCTGTGAACAGCGTCAGGGAGAGGGAAGGATGCAAGGAGGGAGGAGTGTGCACGTGAGCCCTGTTGACCTTGGCTGGTGCTATCAGCAGCAGCCCTGCAGGTCAGTGAGGGCCATTCTGAGCACCCACCTCTCTTCCTTTCCAAAGGAGGGTGCTGTATCCATAAGTTAGGCTTGGCTCTGCTGCAGTCACAAACAACACCAAAATCCCAATGGCTCACACAGCAAACATTTTTCATGCACTTGCCTTAGGTCTCTGATAGGCTGCCAGCAGGACCGCTCCAGGTCACCTTCACACTGGGACCAGGATGACGGAGTGGCAGATTGGGAATAGGGCCAGTCCTGTGGCAGAGGGAGAACAGTGCATGATAAACCTCGAGCTGGCTCTGGAATCTCCCGCCTGGAAGTGAGGGGTGCCATTCTTGCTCATTTCACTGGCCAGGGCAAATCACATGGCCAAGGTCGATGGTGAGGAGGAGGAGAAAGATCAGCTTTTCCCAGGGAGGGGCCATGAATGTTTATGACCCACAATGAGGCGAGCCACACATGCTGTAGGAACAGCCCCTCTGTATGCTGAAAAGCTGCATAGCTTCCTCTACCACTTCCCACCCAGGGAAGGCTGCTGCTCATCCAGGCTTTCTTCAAACCCTTAGCATTCGATTCTCCCAGGATTGTGCTGTCTTTTAACTACACCCTACTCGTTATCCTGTGCTATCCAAGCCTCCCATCCCTGCTCGTTCCCCATCTCCCTGGAAAAAAAACATTGGGTTATGGTTTCATGACATTTTCTGGAAGAGCTGCTGTTGGGACTATGCTTTCCAGACATAACCTACATTGTGTGTCACAAACCTAGTTATTTTCACAGCAGCTGTGGGAAGAACACGCTGCTCTGAGAAGATGGTCAAAGGCTTGGCTCTGAAGTCACAGACGGAATCATCTATGGATCCCAAAAGTCTTCAACAATTAAGGCAGAAGAGGTCTTACAGAGGTGGAGTGCGGCTTCCATGAATCTAGTGTAGGGGTCTGTAAGTTCCCTAAATTGTAAGTATAACTGTGTGAGAGTGTATGTCCAGGGCATGTGTATTTTCTGGGGCCAGGAATTATAGCTAACATCTGATTCTCAAAGAATCTGTGAATCCAGGAAGATTCAGGACCATGGAATCTCATCCATGCACTGAATGGACTGGCTCTAATGTAGTAGCTAGCTTCCTCAAAAGCCTTTTCCCTAAACCTTGGTTTTGTTTCAATGAGTTAATTTCTCCAATATTACAAACTGCTCTGGGAGAAAGGAAGACTCTTTGGAAAGTTCCATTGCCTTTCAAAGCCAGGAGGGTATCTTCTGGTGCATTCCTACCCCAGCATTTATCACCCTCTGAATGCCTGCAGAGCTACCTCCAGCCTTCCCTTTAGTCTCCATGGGGACTCATTAGGTTTGTAATAGACAGGTAAGAAGACGTACAGCACTGGCTTACCAGAAGGCCTTGTTTCGGGAACTTCACAGACAGGGCGGCTTCTGTCTCATAAGGAAATTTACATGCCATGAAAATGAATAGGGAATGACTGTGGCAGGTGATGATAATAGGATTCCATCGATATGACATGACTGCCAGCCAAAGAACCAACATGTTTTAATAGCACAGGTTATTTATTCTCCTTTATGAAGTTAGTTGGAGGTGAATAGTATTTCCTTTTTACAGATAAGGAAACATAGGGTCAATATTTTATTAGCCTCTTGGAGCAGAGATTCTTAACAGGGTCTTTGGATGGGACTTCAGGGGTCTGTGAACCTCTGAAATGATCTTCAAAGACAAGAATAAATATGGGGGCCTCCCCGGTGGCACAGTGTTTAAGAATCCACCTGCCAATGCAGGGGATACAGGTTCGAGCCCTGGTCCGGGAAGATCCCACATGCCATGGAGCAACTAAGCCCGTGCACCACAACCATTGAGCCAGCACTCTAGAGCCTGTGAGCCACAACTATTGAGCCCATGTGCCACCACCACTGAAGCCCCCGAGCCTAGAGCCCACGCTCTGCAACAAGAGAAACCACCGCAATGAGAAGCTTGTGCAACACAACGAAGAGCAGCCCCTGCTCTCTGCAAATAGAAAAAGCCCACGTGCAGCAACGGAGACCCAATACAGCCAATCAATCAATCAATTTATTTAAAAAAATTTGCATGTGCATTAGGGAGGGGAAGAGAGAGGGAGGAGCATGAGATTTTCATCAAGTTCTACAAAGTTGCGTGACTGTAAAAAGTTCAAAATCACTCTTCTAGGGCTTCTGTTCTTGTAAAATAATGAACAGATTAGCCCAATCTTGACGTTCAGCTCTCTCTTTGTGAGTTTTTGTTTTTTGCCCCCCCCCCCCCCCCCCCGGCTTGGTTGTTGACCTCCACAACAGCAACCAAACTAGACAGCAAGAACAATCGTGGAGAAGTCAATTTAAATAAGTTTCCCTCACCTATCTCTCTTCTGGAAAGTTTAAAATCTTACCTCTACCCACGATCATCCCACATGTTAGAGTCTCAATCTGACAGAGTGGAAAGAAATCTTAAAAATCAGCAGGATTCATGGATGGGAAAATTGAAGCTTAGAACTGAGGCTTGATCACACTCACGTAATAAATCAGTGATAGAGTGAGTGTCCATTCCTTTCAGAGAAATCAACTCCCATCTCAGCTGGGAATCTCTTGCCAATATTTTTAAACAAATGCCAATTCAGTAAGACTCATTTTTCTTGACATCATGCAAATGAGGGAAAGGAGACTGAGTGGTCTTCTGTCCAGAGAGCAGGAAGTGAAGCCTGTCTGGGGCCACACGTTCCCTTGGGATAGGTCGTAGTGTCAGAAAGGAGTTCTGGAAGAAGCAGGCCTTTGTCCATTTCTGCCTCTGAGTGAGCCCCTCCTCTCGGCCACTGCTGGCGGTGTGTCTCCCAACCCACTTCCCTCGGGAGGGAGCGTGTGAAACCAAAGTGCATCTCCTCAGGTTCTGCTCTCCCAGAGCTGCCATCAGAAACTCCCTTCCTCCCTAGGCTTGCTTCCCACTGAGGGAAACGTTGATTTTTTTCTGGATTAAATGTTCCGAGTCAAATAGTCCCTCCCGTGAGAAGCAGAACCAGGGTCACGAGGCAGCTGGGACTTAGGGACCAGAGCAGCCGTGAGCTGATGCTGGTAAAGTGTGCTGGGTGCGATCTTTAAAGACATTTAAATGTTTTTCTGTTTCCACAGGCAGACTTTGTTCTGGCTGCAGGGACCCTGGACCTCTCTAACCTCCTAGAGGGGTAAAGTCTGGGGTTAATCTCACCAACGCGCCATCAGTCACAGAAACTGGCCACGCCCCTGTGTCCTCCAAGGGGACGTAACAGTGTTTCTTCAGGGAGGCCTGTGATAAGACACCTCAGAAATGTAGTCATTCATAAGAAAGACGGTATTTCCTACAGACTACAGGAAAGTTGGAGGCTCCTTTAAGATCTTATTCACTCATTAGACAGACAGAGGAGGAAACCAGAAAGGGGCAGCTGCCTGAAGGCCCAGAGCCAGGAGGTAGCAGAGCTGGGCAGGAGGCCTGGGTCTTGTGACTGAGCCGGTATGTCTGGCTGCTCTCCACACCACAACTTTCCATCTTCCTTCCTGCTCAGGGAGTCTTCCTCAAACGTCAATCTCCAAATTGTACCGAGGGTTGATTTGTGGGCCCCCAAGTCAAGTGTCAAGAACTAAAGAATGCAGATCAAAAGATTCGCCGAGTAGCATCTGAACACACGGTCACTGAAGTGGAGAGGGCTCCCTCCCGGCCCTTGCTGTCGGGACCTAGTCCTTCTGCCTCTAGATTCGTTGGGTGCAAGCCAAGCCCAGAGCCCAGGGCTCCTGCCAGCACAGGGACACGCGCGTCCAAGGCCGCTCTTGTGGGAACCCGTTCCCATCACCGTCCTCGGGAGACTTCAGATGACGCCTCCCCACTCTCTCCTTGCCCTGCCCCAGCCCCTCTCAGGTCGTGCAGGAGCCAAAGGGGATTTGTGCAAACGCGCGCAGGCCCAAGCCCAACCCAGGCCCGAGGAGCCGGACCTGAAGCGAGCGGACAGCCAGGACAACACGCTCCCCCCCGACCCCTGGGCGAGGAGCGGCGGCCCGGCAGCTGCAAAGCAAACTCCTGGATTTTTTTTTACTGAGTCCATGAAACAAAAGGTGAGGGGGTTCTGGGGAGGGGAGGCACGCCCAATGATGGACGGCGCTGGGCTGCAGAGGAGGCGAGCAGGGCCGGCCGTCCAGCTCTGCGGGCGGGTGTGACTCATCCCCCCACCCCCCCATCCCCCTCCATCCCCCTCCATCCCCCCCCAATCCCCGGGGCCGCGGGGCCGGCGGGCGGGCGCAGGCAGCGGGGCCGCACGCCCCGCGCTCCGCATCCAGGCGCTTTATCAGCAGCCGCGCGCCGCGATCAAGTTCATGCAAAGGGGCGGCGGCCCGGCCCGCGCTCCTTTCCCACACTGATTAGGATCGAGCAGGGCTTTGGAAGCTGCCGTGAAGGATCGCGGGGGCCCCGGGCCGCGCCCCCCCTTCCTGCCCCGCCCGCCGCCCGCGCGCCGGCTGCCCGGCTGCTGCCCCGCGTGGGAGCCGAGGTCAGGGCCGCGGTCGCGGCCGCTCCCGGGCGGGGGAGGCGGAAGGGGAGCGCCCGGGCCGGGGATGCTGGCGAGGCAGAGAAAAATACCATTCGAACAAAAATGCGCAGTCCGCGTGTTCAGAGGCGGAAGAGGGTGATAGGGCTGTTTCTCCGCTGAAAGTGCGGCCACTTCTCATCCTCTACGTTTACTTTTTTCGGTCCCTCTCCATCATTTCACCTACATAGTTTGGTCTTTGCATGTGGACTTGAACTTTTTCCCCCTCTTTCAAGACCGTATTTTGTTTGTCCCCTTAGAAGATAGTAATTGAGCACCTACTTTGCAAGGACATCTCTAAGCATGTCTAAGCAAGGCGGGGTGGGGTGGGGGGAGACAGAGAGGTTCACAGAGGAAGAGGGTGGTCCCGTGCCTCAAAGTTCTCGTGTTCACAGGGACAGACTCCGGTAGAGAGTAACAGCAGCCCGGAGACTGTAAGTAGCAGACACGGAGGCCGGCACTAAGGCAGGCGCTGCGCAGATGCCTTGGGGGCATTGGCTTGTTTACGGGTCTGGGCGGCTTTAGGAGGGGGTGCCGTTATTATGCTATTTTACACGTGGTAAAACTAAGGCCCAGAGAGGGCCAGTGGCTGCTTGAGAAGACTCAGGAGTCAATGGCTGAGTCGGGATTTGAGCCCAGGCAGAAAGGCGCCAGAGCCTGAGCACCTAACCTCTGCATTTCCCTGACACTCTAGACCGTGCAGGGAGCAGGGCGAGGGCAGCAGCCAGGCCGGGCATCCTGCCTGGGAAAGACAGAATGGACTGTCTGCAGGCGGGGGTGGTGTCATGAGGGTTGGGGCTTGAAGAGTAGGTTTTCACAAGACAGACATGATGACTAGAGGAAGGCAGTTTTAAACAGAAAGAACTTCCTCTGCAATCCTGGGTTCTCCAGGCCCAGCTCCTTTAACCTTCCACTTTGTATTCTTTCTCCAAGGAATGGGAAAGCAGTAGTGCAGAACCTTCACGTTGCATGAAAAGAAGGTCACCTTCCCAGGCCACTTCCTGGATCTGGAAGGCTCTATCTGCAGCTGCTGAAATCCTGCCAGTTTTCAAATCTTAACAGTGTCATCCCCTCCTGAAAGCTTTCCTGGACTGCTCCTTATTTTCCTGCCAGTGACTGAAAGCAATCCTTCTTCCTCCTCCTCTCTCTCACACTTGCCTGTATGCAGTAAAGCTCCTGGGTTAGGGCTCCATCTGTCTTTCTCACAAGACTGTGAGCTCCTGGAGGGCATTGGGAGATTCCTTCCCTTCTCACCTGCTTCTGCCCCCCGGCCTGGTTTAATATCCTGCACATAGGAGGTTCTTAATAACTGCATTTGGTGAATAAATGAGGGGGAGAGAGAAAGCGTCTGATCTCATAGGTGTCTCATTTACCCCTTGATGGATTTCATAATCAAGCAAGCTAAAAATGGAGGTATGTATCCCCACCAGAGAAGGACTGGACCTACTCTGCCAAGAGAACACAAAGGCAGAGTCACCCAAGCCCGGAGTCCCTTAAAATCCCTCCAGACTGGTAGTAGGATTAGTCCTGGGGCCTGGGCATAGCAGGAAGTCTTGTTGCCCCAGTTATGGGGAAAGGGCTGGGAGGGACCGGAGCCAGGCGCTTCATTGCGTAATCCATCTTGATTTCAGTGAGGCTTTCCATGGGGCCAATGGCATGGTGGTGGACATTTGACTCCAAAGGGTAAGGCATCAACTATGGACACCTGTCAGCACCACTGCTAAGGGGATCAGGGCTGTGTCTTGCTCTTTGTTGTATTTTTGTTTAGAACCAGCTTTTAGAGAATTTAACTGGAAAAGTAAAACGTTCACATGGTTTAAAATTGAAGTGATTCGAAAGGGTATACAATGAAAATCCTGCCTCCAACATAGATGCCTTAACTCATCTCCCTCCCCAGGGGCAGCCGTCATTAAGAGTTTCTTTTCCCAGAGATGCTGTGTGCACATATAAGCGATATTTTTGTATTTTTTTTATGATGACTGAATGAGGTTCTTGTGGACATACTCAATGCATTTGCAGGTGATGGTGATGTTGTTATGGTTGTTGATACTCTGGAGAAGGAGGTTAACGTTCATTGATCTTGAGAACTGGAGAACTAGTCTTGCACATTCTGAGTGATGTTTAGTAATAACAACTGTGTAGTAGTGAAACATGGATATCTCAAATGCTATGTGGAAGAAGACGGACCTGGTCCATGGGTAGCGGAAAAGAATCCAAGGAGGCGTGGTTGGCCACAGGGCTGGAAATGTTAGGCCACTTTAGCAAGTGCCAGTATGCTGTCAATCAAGGGGGATCGTGAGGAGTGTAAGTGATGGAGACCAGCAAATTATTTATTGGGTAGATTCTTATTAAAGTATTTATAAATTGGGACTTCCCTGGTGGCACAGTGGTTAAGAATCCGCCTGCTAATGCAGGGGACATGGGTTCAATCCCTGGTCTGGGAAGATCCCAGATGCCGAGGAGCAACTAAGCCTGTGCACCACAACTACTGAAGCCGCGCGTCTAGAGCCCATGCTCTGCAACAAGAGAAGCCACGGCACTGAGAAGCCGGTGCACCGCAAGGAAGAGTAGCCCCAGCTCACCACAGCTAGAGAAAGCCCGCGCACAGCAACAAAGACCCAACGCAGCCTAAAAAAGAGAAAAAAATAAAGTATTTATAAATCTCCTGCTATTTGTATTCTGTTATACACTGGTAGGAGGGAGAGTCACAGAAGTGAAAAGGTAACTTCTAGTTAAATAAGGAGAACCAGATTGCACTTTATGACGTTAAAATAAAGATGCTCTCAATAGACTGGTTGACAGAACTGGCATCCTTTAATCTAGAGAAGAAAAGGACAGAAGGTGACAATTATGTAAGTACCTGGTAAAGGAAGCTGAGTGCCCCAGGCCTCACTGCCTGAGTGTGACTTCTTAGTGGCATTATACCCTAAGGAAGGAACCCCTCTGAGTTGTCCTAGGAGCCCTGGGGCCTGCTCCTGCTGGCCGTCCCTAGGCACTCTGCCGCCAAAGTCCTGGGGACTGAGGAAGCAGGTTCTTCGCCCCTCTCCCCTCCGTGTGATGTTCCAGTCAGGGGGCCCCACGGCTCTACTGTCTGCACTCTGGTCCCGCGAAACTCCAACAAAATGGTCTTTCCATTTTCCCTTATGGTTCTGCGGCTCTTCATGACACTCAGATCTGAGTCGAAAGCATGTTTAGCCAAGGAATCCTCGGGAGGCAGGGCCTCCAGCGAACAAGACTGTCCTTCGGGGTCGACCCGAGGCCCCTCAGGCCTCCTTTGTTTGTCCCAGAACGCCCTCCCTCCCAGGAGGCCCCTCGGTCCCTCATGCAGTTGTCAGACGTGCTCGGACATGTCAGACTCCAGCTCAGGTGCAAACTGGGACTGGATTTCCCCTAATAGTAACCAGCAAGTGCTCAGCTGTTTTGATGAAAGGTTCTGCTAATTGTCCTGAAAGGAAGACCAAACAGGAGGCTGTGGATGTGAACGACGGCAGGAAAGATGTCAGAGAGTGGAAAGGGAGGATTTCTTGCATCAGGATGACAGGAAGGAAAGTTATTTCAGTCTCCCTAGGGGAAAGTCTGCAGTCTTTCTTGAATCGTTCAGGGACAAGAGTCGTAGCTCTTTCCAAGCCGAGCCCTTGGTATTTATTCCTGAGGTGGACCGAGATGTCCTACCTTTAAAATCGAATAATAGTGGCTTTTTCCCTAATTCAGGTAATGTGATTTCTTCGTGTAAATTTTTTTCCATACATTTTTCTTATGTCTTAAACCTTTAGCACCTGCAGGCAACAAAATTAATGAACAAGCAGTAAACAGATATGAATAGGAAAGCTTGAAAACCGCCGATCCTGCTGAGTTTGTTGCTCTTTCTAAAGAACACGTGTGCTGGTGGTTTTATACTGCCTGCCCGTAATGTGGCCATATTTTCTGCTATTAAAACGGTTCCTAGTTCATGGGTGGACTGAAAGAGACCGTTATTCCAGGGTGTTCCCGGAAAAGCCTCATGTTTCAGGAAGCATCCCGTGACTTTTCACCTTTTTGTCCTCCGCCACCTGAGTGCACCTGAGCTTGGCTATCGTCCACTCGTGAGGATTAGTTTCCGTTCCTCCCCGCCCCCCCGCCTCTGCTGTTTCCCATCATGGCCCAGACTGGCTCCCGTGCTCTGCCAGGCTAAAGATAACCTCTGCATCTGGGACCTCACCCGCAGGCTAAATTTACTCTTAGAGGTGAGTTGGGGCTACCCTGTCCAGTGACTCCAGGCAAACATTTAAGCCCTCACGGCTGCATGTCATTGAAAGAGATGAAAGGCGCTTGGGAAGGGGAGGGGACCCCTGGGGAGGCAGGGGGAAGGGTAGAGAGGAAAGATGCAGAGGGAGGTTGATAGGAAGCTGGCAAAGAGAAAGGGTGACATGTCGTGAGACTGTGACTACAGCATAAGCTCGTTAGTCTGCAGGATTTGGCTACTCCCAGCAAAGGTTCCGTTTCTGTCGGTTATAATGTTACTGTAATACAACCCTCAGAGGGAAAAGCCCAGTGCTAATCAGGGCTCAAGAAGTCAGTGGACTTGATGTACAGAAAGGGGTGTTTGGTTTTACGATGCGGCTGTGGGTTACATGAGAGACTAATAAAAGAACTCCATAAAATGTGGCTTGGAGCAATGGGGTTGCAGCCTTTACCAGAGGGTCAGCAGGGCTGATGTCTAGCTGGCATGGCCATTCTGCTTCTTACACTATTGAAAGCCTCTGTACCAGTTACTAAGTAGCTACTACT
This sequence comes from Hippopotamus amphibius kiboko, assembly GCF_030028045.1. Taxonomy (NCBI): domain Eukaryota; kingdom Metazoa; phylum Chordata; class Mammalia; order Artiodactyla; family Hippopotamidae; genus Hippopotamus; species Hippopotamus amphibius. The sequence continues at coordinate 167,906,984 of NC_080191.1, read as the reverse complement.
CTTGGCTTCCTAAGAGCTCCCCTGCCACACTGGCTGCCCAGCCCCCACGCCAGGACCTCCCCAAGATCCAGCAAACTAAATGCAGAGAGCCTGCAGATCCTGTTCCATGCCCCGGTCTCCAGCGATACATCATTCCTAAGTGACTGGTGCCCAGGCTGTATCTGTTGTTAAATACTTAAAATATCACCTCTCCTGTGATATTTTAGCAGCACTGTCTTTCTGGTGATTGGTTCTATCAGAAACCTGTGGAAAGGACCAGGGACAAATCCATAAGACTGTCCTTCACTGATCCCAGGCCAGTCCAGGATGCTCAAAGGAGGCTTTCTTAAGAGCTGCCTGTCTCCTGGTGGCTATGAGGACACACCAGACCTTTCCCTTGAATCATATTTGGCTGCTTCAAAGGAGAGTTTTAATAGTCACAGGCATGACTTCAGGATTGAAGAATATTTGGGAAAGAAAGAGGCAAATTTGCATAAGGTTTCCCAACCAGGAAATGCATTTTGTCGTAGAGTTTGAATTAGAAGGATACTTAGAGGACATCTGATCTCTCTTCACAGCCAGCACAGAATCCTTCTATAGCACCCCTCACAGGAGATGACCAGCCCCTTTTAGGTCTTGTCCATCAACAGGGAATTCAGCTCGTTGAAAGAAGTCTCCTGCATGAACCAACAGGAACTGAAATCTCTCTAAACAAAGTGGAGTGTGAGCTCCTTTTGTTGAGCTGAAATCTTCCTATACATGTCAAATTTTGGTCCCTTGCTCAGATGGAGTTGTGAGTCCAAAGATGGCCCCAAAGCAAGCAATGCCATCTAATAACTTGTCTGTATCATCAAGTGAGCTGAGAGACCAGGCAATCATTGACTCATTCACTCAACTAATGTTTACTGAGTGGTCAGTAAGTGCCAGGCAATGTCCTGGTACTGGACTTGCAACAGTTATCTGGAAATGGTTCTGCTCTGAGAGACTGTCCAGTCCACTGGGGCCAGAACCAGGCAGCCAGGAAGACCAGGGGAATCGGGTCGCTGAGCTTTGCTTCTGAACCCCATTCCTGGCCTGAGTGCATCCTAGGTGGGGACCACCCTGGGTGACTCTGGATGAGAAGCTTGTGTATATGGTTCTCCTTTGCCCCTGCAGGTTACTAATAGCCTGGGTCTGCTGAGAGCACGGAGTTCTCAAAACGGGCTCTCATTGGACAGACATGGAGGTGGAGAGGCCGAGGACTGTTTGCCATCTCCCTGCTTACGCTCTCTAAAAGTGCCTGTAAGCATCAAGCAACATTTTATAATGTATTTTGCTGAATTAACAACTGAACAGAATAATTCTTTGACCTTTCCTAAGCGAGAAATATTAGACAATAGGAATAAGAAAAAAGAAGATAATGAAAATTATTTATAAATTCATCACCTAGAGACAATAACAGTGTTTGTCCATGCAAACTTTTCTTCTGGATGTATTTCATATTTCTGTAGACGAGGGAGATGTATACACACATACACATATATACGTACTTTGTAATCTGCATTTTTCATTGTTACTTTCCCAATGAGTGCAATTTTAAAGTAAACCCAACTATTCAAAAATATTTAATTAATGCACACAACTTTGAAGGGCCTCCCCAAAGAAATCCACGGAGAGCAAAGAGTTCAATCGCCTTAGAAGTACATGAGGCACTTGCCAGGGATAGCAGATCAAATTTCTCTTTCATTTATACGAAGACATGGGATGGAGGATTTCACATGATGGTGCCCTGGCTGCCCTTGACTCTCAGCTCCAACCTGATGTTCTCCTGATGAGGCAACCACTGGGAATGACGGGGGCGGGGCCTGGAGGAGCAAGGGCAGGTGAGGCTCTGTTAGAGACTTGGGGAAGGAGCCAGGGCAGGGCTTTCTCCTTTGAGCCAGTGGATGGAGAGCTTGGGGATGAGGTTCTAACTGAGGTGGGTCCTGGGCTATATTAGCACTTATGATGCCCCCCCCCCCCCCCCCAGGCTGCTGAGGATAAGCTGAACCTGGAGAGATAGCAGAACTGAGAGGCTTACTCTCTCCTGGAGCTGTGATCGAGACCGACTCCCTGTGTGCAACTACTCACAGGACTAGTGTCATCTAAGGAATCCACCGAGCTGGCCCTGAGCTTCAAAGAACAGATAGAAAAAATAAATAAAATAACTGCACCTAGGAGGGCTCCGCACGCAGAGAGGGAGACGAACCCACCGAACAGGTAGACTGTCAGCCTGAGCAGAAGTATCAAGGACCTTCAAACACAGTACAAAAGGGAAACAAAACAAAGACTTCCTGCAACTGCATATATTTTTAATGAAACTCCTAACTGGGTGAATTAAATCAGAAGATGGACTCGACAGATCAAATGCAAGAGCATCTTAAACTTAGAGCAGAAATACAGAGATGGAAATCATGCGGGCAAAATCAGAGACTTGGAGGCTGGACCCAGGAGACCTAAGATGTCAATAAGAGGAATTCCGGAGGGAGGAGAAAAATAAACTGATGAAGAAGAGGGAATAATTAGACAAATGACAGACGATAAGTTCCCCGAGTGAAAAAGACGTGGGTCTGAGTCTTTGGTTTAAAAAGAACTCATGGGGTCACTGGGACTGAAAGCCACACACCTAAGCCCATCCAGATAAAATTGTTGAACAGCAGGTGTAAAGAGACCCTCTTGCCCCCTTCAATACAAAGAGGAAAACATTAATTACAAAAGAAAAGAAAAGAGGTGGGTGTCATGTTTCTCACTTACAGTGATGGAACTTGAAGACATCTAAAAAACACTAGAGCCAGCCAGAATACTTCTTGCTGGTCGGGGTAAGAAAAAAAAAAAAGTATCACCCAGATATCCAGGCAATGATCTGAGAAAAATACTCTAGAAAGAACCTTAAGCAAATGAAAAAATGGGCTGAAGCAGGTAACCCAAGACAGGAGAGGATGAAGGAGGGAGAATGTGGTGGTGGGTAGGCGGGCCTCGCCATCTCTCTGTCTCTGTCTCTCTGTCTCTCTGTCTCTGTCTCTGTCTCTTTCTCTCTTTCCGAGGCACTTGCCACAGAGGCCTCTGCTCAACCCAGGGGGAATGTTGGAGCTGGGAATTTTGTGAGTTGAGATGGATCTGGCTCTCTCACCCCAGTAGCTGCACAGAGGGCGCCCCAGGGAAGGGCGCAGACCTGGGCTTGGGCAGTCCCCGGAGAGACCTAGCTGCGAGCTGTCAGCAGCCAACGCTCCTTCCGCTGGGGGCCGGGGTGGGGGCTGGGCTGGGCGTAGCCCCCAGCATCCCCCACAGTGCACGGCCAGTGCCATTCATGTGAAATGATGCATGCGTGCTTATGCTGGGGAACGTTCAGTCTTCAGCTCTAGGGGACACAGGTGCCGGGGGTGGGGGGGGGGGGGGGGGTTCTGATTCGTAGCCTCTGCTGATTCTTGTGGTGCAAGTACTCCGATCATGGCTGATCTCAAACGACCAATGTGATGTCACTGCAGAGGGACCTGGGACCAGACACAGAAATTGCCCCGGGCGTTCAGGGAAGGAGAGGGGAGGGCAGGAGGACTGGCCGGCACAGCGTCTCATGTGTTGGGAGTGCTCTGACATGGGGAGTGTTTCTCTGTTTGCCTCATTTTTTCTTTTTGGTCCCCTTTCTAAACCCTTGTCCCTGCAGTTCTCCTCCTCCCGCCCCCCAGCTTCGGTAAGTTGGTGTCCTTCACGGGCAGTATTCCAGAAGAAACCGCAAACCCTTGTTTGCACAAAGCCCCACGTGACCGTCAAAACTCAAGGCTGCCTCTTGGCGGGGGGCGCTGGGGATGGAGGTGAGAGGGTGTGGAGGGGCTGGCAAACCCTCTCCGGAAGGGGCCCTTGGTACCTATTTTTGGCTTTGCGGGACGTATGGTCTCTGTTGCAGCAACGAATCCCCCACAGGACATAGTCTGCTGACTTTTGCTCTACCATTGTCTCATAAACCCCTCGGAAGTGTTACTTATGGCTATTTCAAAGGGCCCAGAGGAAAGAGCCCCTTCACTCTAAACCAACCAATGAATTCAGCCAGACCAATGACCAATGCAGAGGAGAGATGTAGGCCTTAGGGGAGGTTTTGTGGTTCTCCAGGAATGTGTTTTAACTTTTTTTTCTCCAGGGTTAAACAAAATGAGGAAAAGAGAATGCCTGGGTTTAAAAAAAAAAAAACAAAAAACCTGACACACAAACAAAAAAAACCCCATCAAGCCCCTCAAAAACCAAAAACCCAACTTACAAACTCTACTTATTAGGATCCTGTTAATTTTGGATGTGGAAAAATACACCTGGGAAGGAGGCAGGTCCTCCCCACGGCACTAGTTCTGAAGGAAGGCACAGTAGGCAGCTCAACAGAGTAAAAAGAGCCTGGCAGACAGAGCCTTCCTGGGTGAAGCCATTAAACTCTTCCTCAGCTTTCTAGCTAGTGCACTGTTTGAATGTTTATATGAAATCTATTTCTATTTGTAAAAGGGGATCGTGTAGGACCTTTTTGGGGGCAACACTTGATGAATACCTCTAGCATGTTGGTGTAGATGCTAAGCTACAGTTTTCTAAATATACTTGGGGCAAGTCTCTTCCCCCCCCCCCCCCCCCCCCGGCTTCAAGATTTCCATCTTTGAGTATTTACAATGTCTTGGACAGCCTTATGAATTTTTGTGACTTTGTATTGCCACAGATTCCTAAATTTCACCTAAACAATTAAGCACCACTACTAAAAAGAACTGCCTTCGACTCCTAACCAGTCCTTGCCTTGTAACTTGCTAGACTGACAGCATGAGAGGCTAGTTCTATTTCGGCTTTTGGTTTGTCTTAGAACGTGTGTGTGTGTTTGTGTGTGTGTGTGTTTATAGTTTGGTGGTGAAACAGTTATTTTGTAGTAGAAAGTGCTTGCCTTATTATTACTTTGCTGATTTTCCCCTGGTGACCAGGAAGCTCAGAGCTGAATTTAGGGTCCGTACAATCCCACCCTGATTCTGTTGCAATGATCTTTCAGTAATTCTCAGTCTTTTCGGGTTCACAGATCTCTACGGGAATTTGATGGAAGCAAAGAGCAATCGCTCAGGAAGCATTTCTATCTGCCCACAAAACATACACAGAGAATCTACTCCCATCACTCCCTTTGGAACTCTTCAACTATCATACTTCACATTTTATTTGTGTTACTTTCTGGGGCCCCCAGTGCTGATGCATGCACATAAGACTTCAAGAAACAGAGGAGATGCTGACCACGGTTGCAAGGGTTTCTTTGTTTTCATGCAAAGGGGAAGAGATAGTCAATGCTTTCTGAGTATTTCTCCGGCAACGTTATCACGACTTAGTCCTGTAGTACAAGGGGAAAGCCCTGGACGACATTAAAGCCTTGGCTTTATCCCTAGCCAGTTCTGAACTTAAACAGATTCTTTCGCTTCAGTGAGGCACTTCCTTAACTGTAAACTATAAACCCTAAACAGGCTGGTGGGAAATTAAAAGAAAGACTCTCTGTTGGAAGTTGCTGGCCACACTGCAGTGTACGGTGCAGATGACTGGTTCCTCGGAATCCACCCCAACCCGCACTCAGTCAAACCACGACCAAGGCGTGGACAGGCAGAGGCCATCGCCTTGCCTTGTACAGCGACGGCCACTGACTGGTGACCCAGCAGCCCTGGGCCTCCATTTGTTCCTTCCAGATCCAGGAAAAAGATGAATGCTTAGGGAGGCTCTGACATGACTGTAATGAGCAGGTGGAAACTGTCAGACCAATGAGGGCCTGGGCCCTATCTCTGGGATGCCTATGAGGAATGCCAGTCTCTCCCACGGATCACCCCTGCCCCCTCCACGCTGGCACAGTTACCTTTCCTTGGAGCTCCAGTGCAAGCACCAGCCCTTCTTCTGCAGGCCGCAGGATTCTTGTCCATTGGATTCCAGTAGCATTTACTGGCTCGTTCTGTTTATCTGTTACTAAAGTTGAATTAAATAGTCTACCAAGTACTGCCCACATGGAAGATTTTGCTCTGATCCGAATCCTGTTTTGCTGGATTCGTCGTTTCCAGATTGTTCGTCTCTGTGTGTGTGGTACCCCTTAAGGAGTGGGACCACTTGCCATATGTGCATCCTCCCACCATCCAGCACATTGGAGCTGACAGCTAAACGTCCTTGCTTAAGTCAGCTCCCCCCCCGCGAGAGCACTGGTATAACACAGTAGTGAGTCAAACACATAATTATAAAAGTTATACATACTCAGTTTAAAAAGTTTGGAAATATGTAAAATATAAATTTACTTATAATCCGACCATCCAGTGATAACTTCTATTAATATTTGAGTATGTTTTATTTTAACCTTCTTTTATCTATGTCTCTATTTAATAAGGAACCATCTACATGCAAAGTTTTACGCTTCACATTTTCCCATGCCACTACAAGTTTTGAAAAAGTGATACTGTATAATATCCCATTATATTGATGAATGATCTAATTTATCAGTTTCCTTATTAGGCACGTAGGCTGCTGTCAGGTTTTTCAGTGTTATGAAAAGTATTGTGATGAGAATCTTTTGTACATCTATTTACATATCTGCATGCCTACATTTCTGATTATTTCCCTTCGATGTACTCATGGAATTTAAATTACTATCCAAAGGTTACAGGACATTTATTTATTTATTTATTTATTTATTTATTTATTGGCTGTGTTGGGTCTTCATTGCTGCACGTGGGCTTTCTCTAGTTGCAACGAGCAGGGGCTACTCTTTGTTGTGGTGCGCGGGCTTCTCATTGCGGTGGCTTCTCTTGCTGCGGAGCATGGGCTCTAGGCGTGTGAGCTTCAGTAGTTGTGGCACACGGGCTCAGTCGCTGTGGCTCACAGGCTCTAGAGCGCAGGCTCAGTAGTTGTGGCGCATGGGCTTAGTTGCTCTGCAGCATGTGAAGGTCTTCCTGGATCAGGGCTCTAACCCATTTCCCCTGCATTGGCAGGTGGATTCTCAAACACTGTGCCACCAGGGAAGCCCCTAGAACTTCTGAAGTTATTGGTTTGTATTACCAGATTGCTGTCAGAAAGATTTATCCTTTCTATCCCATTAGCAGAGAAGAATTCCTGGTTTATTAGTCCTACACTAATGTTAATGGTCTTTTTCAACATTTACAAATTTGATTAGCGTAGATGAACTTCAGTTTCCCCTTTCCACATTTCTTTGATCGTTGGTGAACTTAAGCATTTTTATATATTTATGAGAAATGTTATCTCTTCTCTGAATTATCTGTTTATCTTTTTGGCCATTAAAAAATGGAGTGTAAGTATTTTTCTTATTGATGCACTACAGATGCATTATTGAAGGTTTTAAAAACCATTTTAAAATCAAGCAACCTAAATGCCCATCAACAAATGAATGGATAAAGAAGATGTGGCATATATATACAATGGAATACTACTCAGCTATAAAAAGGAATGAGATGGAGCTATATGTAATGAGGTGGATAGACCTAGAGTCTGTCATACAGAGGGAAGTAAGTCAGAAGACAAGAACAAGGACGCAGATACAGAGAATGGACTGGAGAACTCGAGGTTTGGGGGGGCGGGGGGTGAAGGGGAAGCTGAGACGAAGTGAGAGAGTAGCATAGACATATATATACTACCAACTGTAAAATAGATAGCCAGTGGGAAGTTGCTGTATAACAAAGGGAGTCCAACTCAAGGATGGATGATGCCTTAGAGGACTGGGATGGGGAGGGTGGGGGGGAGTCGAGGGAGGGAGGGAATACGGGAATATGTGTATAAATACAGATGATTGAACTTGGTGTACCTCAAAAAAAATAATAAATAAAATCAACTGAATTTTTTTTATGCCACGTCATCCATGGCCACCTTAGAGGAAAGACCAATTCCAGATGCAAAGGGCAGTTCCTTTGGTTCCTTTGGGTTACTGAATCATTTATTTTTGCATAAAGAATGCACAAGAAAATGTGAGTGCAGTTTTTTCCTCAACACACTTGCTTTCCATTAAGTAGATCCTTTGTGCTGAAACAGATTTACAGACCCAGCAAACCAGAGGATGCTGCCGGCAGAAAGATGAGCCTGGTCTGGTGTTAGTGCAAGAAGATCCCTGTGGTACAGATGCAGGAAGTTGGACCCTAAGGAAAATTTTCTTTCTCTGCCTTCTTTCCTTCCTTGTTCATTTCTTTTTACTTTTTGTAATTGTAAGGTGTCAGGAATGGCTTGATTTGTTAGACGATACATATTTTTCAGAAAGTCTGTTTTTTACATTTTCCCTAGGTAATGTAGATTCCTGAAAGCATTGAAAGAATAAAGACTTTTTTTGAAGTCCATTCACAAGATGCACAAGAGGAATTCATCACAGAAATTTCAATCTTAAAAAAAACCCAAAAAACAAAAACCAAAAAAACCCCAGGCTTCAACAACTCCCTTGAGACAGGTGTTAGTATTATCTTGATTTTACAGATGAGCCTTAGAGAAGTTAAGCAATTTGCTCAAGGTCAACGGCCAGGAAAGCAACGACGCCAAAACTTGGACCCAGTCCTGCGGATGCCAAAATGCCAGTTCTAGTCTACACTACTCGGCTAGCCTAGTTAGTTATAGTTCTTAATTACATGTGATCAGAAAGCTCTAGTTACAGTCCTTATGTGTGATCAGAAAGCCTGTAGCAGATCCATGAGGCAGGCTCTGCAGGAAAGAGGGCACAGTGTTGGAACATCAGCCAAAGTATTGGACCATGGGGCTAGGAGAGTCCATGAATGAGTTCGTGAATGAGAGAGAATCTTTCATGGAGGCCAGAGTGACCATCTTCCTGGCAAAGTGGCAGAAGGGGACACTGGACACGTTGGTATACAAAGACAAGGGGTTAGTTAGAGAAGGAATCAAGGTGGTTTCTTTTCCTCCTCAGAGACTTCAGGAGCTCCATGTCTGAGTCTGTTTCAGAGTAATTGTGAAAAGCTGTGGAGTTTCTAGGATGATGGAGGAAGAAGAGTTGGCCCCACAAAGATGGAACTGAGCCAGCTGAGGCTCTATCGGGTGCAGAAATAAGGACCCAAGAGCAGGGGGCTGGGCTTCGGGAATGGTGGGACTTGGACAGGAGGAAGGCACAGCAACAGGGGAGTGGACGCTCCTCTGTCATGAGGTGTGTGCTGAGTTGTCCTTTAATCAAGTTCCCATCATACCTGCAAACAGTGCTCTCGAGAACTGGGACATGGAAGAGCGGAAAGAGTGCTTTCTGGTTTGGCGCAGTGGATCCCTTAAGACAGTGGCTTTCATACCTTTTTGGATTTATGACTCACAGCAAGGAGTACCTTTTCTCTGACAAGCCAGTGATGTATAGATATCCATGAAACGGAGCACAGTTTCGTGGGACAATGCTTACCCTTACTATGCAAGACCCATGCTGATATTTCCTGTTCTCTTCTGTTTCATTTGAGCAAAAGTGCTCTCACCTCTCAAGAAACGGATTTCTCAGTCCTTGAAAGGGTCATGACTTACTGAGTGAAACACCACCGTTGTGAGTTGCACCGCATATCAACAAACAGAATGTCCACAGCAGCCATCCTTTGGCTCTTATGAACTGCAGTCCACAGCATGGAAGCTGCATGCAGAATTTTTTCCAAGACAAAGAGATAAAAAAGAAAGGTCTTAATTCTGGTTAGCCTGCCTCCTTATAGCCTTCAGATAACTTCCACTGCAGTGGGTTTTCGGATTGTCCACAAGGTGAGCCTGTACAGAGGGATGGGAAACTTGCTCTGAACGTGTGCAGAAGTTTCCTGAGGACCATTTAAGGTCCGTCGCACTAAGCCTGAGACAGGGCATCATCCCTCGCAAGCTTCCCAGGACCCCTAGGCTGTGCACACAAAGAGAACCCGGCTTTTCTTGTTTGGGCCTTTGCTCCTTCCGATTTGATTGAATTTGAAGAGGAACTGTTTGCCTTTGGCCGCACATCCTGAATCACAATCAGGATGCTGCTGGCACAGAAAACCTGCTCCCACCCTTGCCTGAAATAACTGAACAGGGAAATAGAGTTCCTCCCCTCTCCAGCCTTAAAGAAAGAGGCTCGTAATTTATGGCGTGCTGGCAACACATCAGAAGTCAGTTCAGTCACTTACAGTAAAATCAAGGAGGGCAGAACAATGAATATAAAGTGAGATTAAAACATCTCATTAAAGGGACAAATTGTTCAGTGGACCCCCGGATAACGATACTTTGGTCTTTGTTAGCAGGAGGCAGTGGCCTTCAGAGATGCTTCCTTGTCTGTAGGATGTGAAAAAAGGTATAAAGCCACACCCTCAGCTTTTTCAGTTCTTCAACAAATATGCTTTGTTCAAACTATCTATCAGGGACAGTGCTACTAGGGTATATTTGTTCCCTAGGGCTGCTGTAACGAATTACTATAACCTGGGGGCTTCAAACAGCAGGGATTTATTCCGTCATAGTTATGGAGGCCAAAAGATGGAAATCAAGGCATTGTCAGAGCTGCACTCCCTTCGAAGGCTCTGGAGGAGAATTTTTCCTGTGTGGTCCAGCTTCTGGTGGGCCTTGCATGCCTTGGCTTGTGGCTGCATCACTCCAGTCTCTCCTTCTGCTTCCAGTGGTTTTCTCCTCCTTCGGAGGGTCTCTCCTCTGTGTGTTTCTTATAAGGACACGTGTCATTGGACTTAGGGTCCACCTGTCTGGATAATTCAGGCTGATCTCATCTGGAGCTCTTTAGTTGTATTTGCAAAGACCCTTTTTTCCTAAATAAGGTTGTGTTCATAGGTACTGATGAGCTTGGGACATGGCCTTATCTTTTGGGGGGCCACCATTCAACCCACTATACAGAGGATACAGAGTTGAAAAGGACAGGTTGTTTTTCTCAGGGCGCTCAGTCCGGGGGGTGGGGAGACAGACACTGGTTGTATAACAACGTCAGAAGAATAACCACAGACAGAGCTGTGTTCCAAGGGCTGAGGGGAACTCACGAGTTTGTACTGGGAGTTGATGTGGCGGTTAGAGTGTAGCAGGGATGGAGTGTGTGTGTTTTTTTTTTTTAAACTTTTGAACTCTACAATTTTCTGGCATCTAGGAATCCAGTCTGAATGGAGAGGATTAATACTGGCCCAGCCAGATCCTTCGGGCCTGGCTGAATTCAGCCAACCCTGTTGGCTATCTGGAGGTTTGGGGGAGTGGGCAGGAAAATGAGGGAAAGCTGAAGCCTGCAAATTGGTTGGGATTGTTGGTGGCTTTGCTGCTGGGAGGTGAGGAGCAGGACACCATGAAGTGGGTCATTGGCTTTCTCTGTGGTGGAGAAGGAGAAGAGGAGCATTTGTGTCTGCTGCCCAGCCCGGGTCAGAGCGTGTGGGCCCAGCGGGGGAGGCCACCGGCCAAGGCAGCTGCTCCGCCGAGGTTTCCTCCTTCTCTCCAAGGCTTGGGGCCACGTGATCTGCCTGGGCCTGGTGTGGTGGGCGAGGGCAGCTGCGACCTCGAGGCCTGCTGGGGAGCAAGACAGAGACGGGGTACTCATATCTCTTCTGGGGACAGCATTTCCACAGTCGTCACAGGTCATCACCTCCAGGTTTTTGCGCTCTCCTGGGACTTTCCCTTCTTCGTGATTGCTTGTTATATTACGAAGGTTCTTGGTAATAGATCCTATGGAATTATTGTGAATATTCTTGGTGTTATACACTTGTTATGAAGAAGAACATCTTTAGTCTTAAAGAGCACATACGGAAGTATTTATGGGGGGGTGTGTTACTAATATTGACAATTTCCAGTGTTCCAGTGAAAATGTGGATAGATAAACCTAATATCACAAAAATGTTAAGAATTACTAAGTCTAGATGGGAGGTATGTGGATGCTTATTCTATTCTTTCAACTTTTCTCTTTGCTTGAAATTATTCTTAATAAAAATCTTGGGGGAGATTGGGAAAGGAAAATTCTTGAAGCAGAGTTTCTTGACCTATGTTTCATGGGCTCTGGCAGGGAGAGGTAGATGAGCTTCAGGGACCAGTAAGCTTTGAAGTGTATGTGTCAACCCTTGTGGGTGTGTGAGTGTGTGTGTGTGTGTGTGTGTGTGTTTCTATCCTCATTATGGGGAAAGGTTTATCGTTAGCCGCTCTTCTCTGATTCTCAAATGGGATCCATGACTCCCCTTCCTCAAGATTAAATACTATTGCTTAAAATTAGAGATAAATTTGCATGTATTATACCTTTTGTAATACATGCAAACAGCCAAACAGAGTCTGTTGTCGATTTACCATTAGTACTTTGTTGCAAAATTTGAGTTAGTTTATAAATATAAATTGTATACTACTCTCTCCTTATATTCATTGACTCATTTTTTGATTTTTCTTAGTTCTTTTCCGAGTATAGTTGATTAAGATTGTCTCACAAGTTTAAAATGCTAATTGCTAATATGAATGTATCTGTTTTCCCTTGTACAAATTTAAAACTGAAAGAATCATTTTGGTATCTTCCTACATTATAAAAATAACATAGATTCGCTATATAAAGTCCCTTACATACAAATGAGTTTGTAAATCCAATTTGTTCAAGTCCAACAAAGTTAGCGTAGGTAACCAACTAACACAACTGGCTATATAGTACTGTACTGTAGTAGATTTATAATACTTTTCATACAAATAATACATAAAAAACAAACACAAAAAATAAAGAAAAACATTTTTAATATTCCAGTGCCTTGAAAAGTACAGTAGTACAGTACAACAGCTGGCATACAGTGAACAGGCAAGAAGAAACTGACTGGAGGAGGGAGAGGAGGTGGGAGATGGTAGAGCTGAAGGATTGTCAGCAACAGGAGACAGAGGGCAAGGTGCAGTTTTACTCACACCTGACGTCGATGGAACGCACGTTCGCGTCTTTGAAAGTGCGCAGCTTGAAGGTTTGTTTGCAGGGGACTCACTCTACAACTTGCAAGATACAGAAATGTCTAAAGAAGGAAGTAAAGTTACCATTGACCCATGTTCCCGAGGTAACCGCTGCTAATATTTTGTTGCATTTCTTGCTTTTGGTATGTAAGCACCTGTGTGTATGCCTGTATGTGAAACAAAATTGAATAAGGCTGAGCATGCAGGTTTGTATTATGCAAAAAAGAACATTTCAAACGTCTTTACACTTTATTGTTTCCCCAATTTTTATAAAGAAGCATTCAAATGGAGTTCTCCAGTCTTCCTATTACATATGGTTGTTCAAACCCATGTTTTTAGGTTTTAGTGAAAAAAGTTTTCCTTGAAATCTATCTCTTCTGAGTACTTAATACCCTTAGTAATATTATTTATATTCAGTTCCTAGAGTTATGCTTTATTTTGCCCATTGAGTTGTCCCCCTAAGGTGAAAAAAAATTTTTTTTAAGCCCATAGTGGTTGTTGAGGATGGAACCAAAGCACAGCTGATCCCAAACTGTTGGAAATCTGGGTGGCTGGGGAAATCTGAATAAACTCTGATTTATGAGTAGCTTGTTCTTACAGATTGATATTTATTGAAATCAGAAGAGTGCAAAGGAAAAAAGCTATGACTGCCTGCAGGATCCACTTCCGGGAGCCAGGAGGTTGCCATAGAGACGTCATGGGGCAGAGGAGAGTCGAGGGGCCTGGAGAGACTGGCCATGTGACCCTCACCCTCCTCTGACTTTCAGCGGCACTTGGTGAGGCCCTAATCACATTTTGATTTGAACCAGGGTTATTTGTTTACTTAGGTTAATGTATGTAAAACCCCAACAAAGTGTCTGGTACTTAAATAGTACAAAACAAATACTAATTCCCTCGTGTCGCCGTATTAGACCATGAGTTCTTGGGAGGCATTTGTGTTGTTCAGTGCAGTAAATAAGAGCATGGGGCTTGGATCCAGATAAACCTGTTCAGGGAGCTGAGTTTGCCTCTCATTAGCAGTATGACCTTGGGAGACTTGCTTAATAAGGATAGTAATAGTCCCCATCTCTTTGGGTTATTGAAAGGATTAAGTAAAACAATTCTTACAATAAAGACTAACATTTACCAAGGGCATATTACATTCAGGGCACTGTTTTAAGTGCTTTAGGTGTGACCATCTTATTTAATTCACATAAATCTGTGTGCTAGATGCTAGCATCCCCATTTTGCAGACAAGAAAACTGAGGCACAGTTCAGCAACGTGTCCAGGGTCACAGAGCTATTACATAGGTGAACTGAGGTAGTTGGTACTCTGGTATTTTCACATCCCGCTTTGCACGGCACCTTGGCATGGCCATCCCCTCACTGCGTGTGTGTTTGTGTGACTGCACGCCTAGGAAATGCTCGCTGAATAACATCTACAGGAGTGTCTTTCCAGGTTGCTAGTTAGAAGAGCATCACATGTATTCCTGTTGTGAATCAGAAAATGTGCTCATTTAGAAAAGAGACACATCACATGAGCCTGGCGCTCAATCCTTTAAAATAGTAGCTTTAAAACTCATGTTTGAACAACCTCATGGAAGGAGGTTGGTCTGGTGAAGATTTCTGCTGTTCCCTGTTCCGATCAGCTGCTGAGCCGGGCTGCTGCCAGACAGATGACTCTTCTCCCATATGCAGGAGGGTGAAGCACGAGGGTGTTACCAGGAACTGAGACCTGGACGGGCTGGCAGGGCCAGGCGCCTAGCCGAGTCACACCCAAGTGGTGGGCGCTTGCCAGCTTTGGGGCTAAGCTGTTGCCCTGGAGAGGCTGGGCAGGGCGGGCAGCTCTTGGCTTGCTGATGCTCTGGTCTCCCAGGGCAACAGCCTGGAGCCGACTGTGGTCACCCATGGGAATGCTCCCCCACGTCAGCGGGGCCTGCAGTGCCGCAGGGTGTGGCTGTGTGTTTCCCTGGGCCCCACACACATGGCGTTTATCTCCAAGGATGTCACTGCACCATCGTGGGTTGAGGGCTAGAGCTGCAGGACGGAAGCTCTTTGATTTGAGTCCTATTAGGTCCCCCAAAAGTGTCAGCCTTTCGAACTTTTCCCTGGGCTGCTGCTGTATGCATGAAGTGCTTAAGGCGGGGACATTTTAAGCCTATTAGTGTGTCAGTGCATCCATGACCATCAGAGAGAGACTAGAGACCTTGGTTCTAGAATCAGTTCTTTCTCTTATTTATTGTATATTTGGGAAGATCACTTTCTCTCCTCTAGGCCTCAGTTTTCTCACCTGGAAAATTAAAATACCTCCTGTCCTACCTGTACCCCTGGACTCGGCTGAGACCCAGAGGGGGTGACGAATGTGAACATGGTCACCAAGCAGCCGGTGCTGCCGGAAGGCAAGGAGCCACTTCTCCTGCAGGTGAATCTGAGCACCCTGGCTCCGAGTCATCCTCCTGTCTTTTTTGAGTCTCTGATCATGGCCGGCGTGGAGGGCTGGGGTTTGGTTTTACTAAGAGAAGTGGCTAGATTCCTGACCTGAGATGCCAGCGAGGAGCTCTAAGAAGAAGGACAGTCCTGGGAACCGGGTGTTGGAGGCTGTGGAATCAGCCACCCCTGTGCTGTCTGGGAGCCTCCCTCCATTTCCAGCTTCAGTGGGTTGGGCTCTCATTTTACCAAAGGGGGAAATGCAGGTTTCCTTAGTGCCTCTCAGTCTTCCACACTACTTTTGGGAACTCTTTTATTTTAGGGGCACATTCACCCTCAGAGTGAAGAGTCTTTGGGAGGGGGGAGGGGAGGCCCCAACAAGGTTCAGTCTCAGCACATAAGGACCAAAAAGGAGAGGCGGGAAGAGAGGGAGGAGGAAAGGGGGGTGATGCTAGCCCAACGGCAGCCACGTTGGCTCTGATACCCTCACCACAGATTTTTGGCAGGAACGGCAGAAACTTTTCAGCTAATTTTTTGGGGGGCTGGCATCCTTGTTCTTTGCGCATTAAGATATAGCTGCTGCTGCACCAGAATAGTTCACTAATGGCTGCACAATGGTAGACAGGAGTGAGGTCTGGCCTCCAGGGGTTCTGCACTCGGTTTCAACTAGAGCACGTCCTCAGGGGAGTGACATAAAACTCGTGTCACAGACAGTGAAGGGACGCTTGGTGAAGGAATGCTTGCCTTCGTACACCTGAGGACCCGCCTTCATATACCTGATTCATGCACCTGAGGACCCATCCTGGGGAGGGGTAGCCGACTCTGTTAGGTCCCAACGTTTCCTCCTCGTTCCCTGCTCTCCATGGGAAGAACCTGGCTCATTATAAGCAAGAACTTCCTGTAAGTCAAGTTACCTAAACGTGGTGAAGCAGAAACTGACTGACCTCGTGAAGCAGCCCACGTGCAAATGTCTCAGAGACACAGTGGGGCTGACCTAGCTGATCTCCCTGCAAGCCCTAGAGGCTGTGATCTCAAGGACCGAGTTTGCGGAGTTGTGACCCGACCGGCGTGACGTTCACCCAGCAGTGCTCCCGCGCTTTCTCCGTGATAGGAATATCCTTTAGGACTGTTTTGTTGGAACTCTCCCCCTCACAGTAAGCCTTTGAGATGCTGTAAAGTTCCACTGCCCCTTGGGAGGGGAGGATGGCCCGCGTTTGTCATTCTGCGTTCTGCCGAGCCCCTGTTTTCATGTTTCCTGTTCCTTCTTTATTCTCAGTTTGTGGCTCTTGGCGCCAGCATTTGTGTGGATTTGTTCATAACAAGTACCCTCTGCCTTGAGAAGCATGTGGAATGTTCTAGGGATATTTTTACAAAGTCTCGGGCCATAGTTCTATGGCTGGAAACGCACCGGAGAACTGCAGAAGTGCAGGCTTGCTTGTTCAGCTCTACCTCCTGACGGTGAGCGCGCCTCACCTCCCACCTCTGTTTTCTAGGTCCCTGGGCCATAGGCTCCTTCTCCGCCGACAGGACTATGGCTTCCTCAACGCTCTGTTTCCTTGTCAAGCCTTCTGGTCCTCTTCTCACCTGCCAGATACCATCTTCCTCCTTGATTCTCTTTTTTCTCTCTTCCGTCCTTGCTGCCTCCCTCGCCCCCTATTTCTTCCATCTCAGAAACCACTCGGAGCGGACGGTGACTGTCTGTGCCAACCTTTATACCTGCCTCCTGGAAGGACTTTGGATTTGGGGTGGGGGTTGAGGTGGGTGAGTTTTATGTCCCTTTAAAAGGGCTTTAGCTATTCAGACTACCATTTCTCTTGGGAACGGAATTGACAGGATGGTACTCTCCAGCAAACATCCTTTTGCTCAGCCATACTTGTGAAGTCCTGGTCCATTCCCACATTTTCATCATCCTTTTCAGATTCCAACATAAAGGCATGTTTCTGGTGCCTTTTATTTATTTATTTAAAATTTTTATTTATGTATATTTATTTATGTATTTATGTATGTATGTATGTACAGCTGTGTTGGGTCTTCATTGCTGCACACGGGCTTTCCCTAGTTGCAGCCAGTGGGGGCTACTCTTCGTTGTGGGGCGTGGGCTCCTCATTGCCGTGGCTTTTCTTGTGGTGGAGCACGGGCTCTAGGCGTGCAGGCTTCAGTAGTTGTGGCATGTGGACTTAGCTGCTCCTCGGCGTGTGGGATCTTCCTGTGTCCCCTGCATTGGCAGGTGGATGCTTAACCACGGCGCCACCAGGGAAGTCCCTGGTGCTTTTTATTTTCAAGTTTACAATGTTAAAGGCTGAGGAGCACTGCCTGAGGCTTGAGGGCGAGTCTACAGAGTTCCGTGTGCTGGCCCATGCCCCCACATCAACGGCGCACTGGCTCTGCAGCAGGCGTGGAGGTAGGCACAGGGACAAAGGACTCGGGGTGGCAGCTTCCTGCCCTCGGGCACTCAGAGTCTAGTCAAGGCGACTCCCTTAGGGCACGGTGAGGGCCGAACGAGGTGATGTGGGCTTGAATCCTGCTTGCATGGGGATGGCGTGCGGGCAGCGGGGAAGGCTGTTCAGGTAAAACGGTGAAACCTCAGGTGGGTCTTAAAGTACACGAGGAAAACTTTGCTGGGGAGACAAGGATTTTATGGGCAAGGAGCAGCATCCGGAAAAGCAAGGCTTATGCGCAGAGTGGTATGTTTGGGATCAAAGAGCAGCTGGCTGTAAGTAGACGCCGTGGAGGCAGGTGGCAGCGGAGTGTGGGGGAGGCGGGCGAGGTGCGTGGGAGCCCGCTCACGAAGGGCCTCGGGCACCAGGGGAAGACGTTGGGATGTTGGTGACGGGAGTCACTGATCTCTGCCCCCCACCCCCAAGCACCATGACCTTTCTGGAGGAGTTTCCTGCCCGCCAACGCGCTGCGAGATGCTCTGAGAAGCCCCTGTGAGTGGGTGCGTGTCCGGCTGCAAAACGGAAGACAAACAGACGAAGCGAGAGACTGGCCACAAGGAGGTGGCCTCGGAGGGTCGCGTGATCACCCAGGTGAGAGCCGTGGCACGTCCCTGGGGCCGGCAGCCTCCGCCTCCCGGGCTGCGTGTCCATCCTGCCCGCCTCGCCCGCGTCCGGCGGCCGTGCCTCCCTGCTGCTCAGGCCGCCGCTGGCTTGCTTGCCAGCCTCTGTGCTCACCATCACCTGCCTTCCCAGAACTCATCCTCTTGCTTACAGTAGCCCCTGACTGGGGCTGCGTCCCCCGTGTTCTCTCGGCACTCCGCCCCAGACACACAGGCCAGAGACATGGCGGGATGGATGAGGTGTAGCCTCTGGGCTCCCCAGGAGGGGATGCTTACGGGAGAACAGAAGTTCTCTGTGTCTCTGCTGAGTCTGAGTTGGACTCACCATTTCCTTAACATCCAATGCCGTCCCCGTGGCTGTCTGAGGACAAGGCTTGTGTGGGCTGGGAGGCCTGCCTACATTAATGTGAACTCAGAGGCTTCCTGCTTACGGCGTGGGGTGCCTTCAGACGTGTTTCTGCAGGCCTTTGGCTGCGCCAGGGGACGTTCTTGTGTGACCTCATCCAGCTGAGCATGTGCTCCTGACATCCTCAGAAGCACCGGCAGCTCCCAGGGACTCTGCCAGCTTCCATCTCCCAGAGAAGGAGGCCTGGCATCCCAGCCCTTCCCTCTACACGCTGCCTCCCAAGGTTTAGAGCAGTGCTTGCCTGAATGTTCTAGGTGTTCGGCGGACAGAAGATCTCATGGTGGTCCAAAACCTTTGGGAAGACTCTGGGTTGAAGAATGCTGAGTGGTTTAGTGCACGGCAGGCCTTCTCGGGATCTCTAATGTGCTAATACAATTGGCCCTCTGTAGCTGGTGGAGGACGGATTGTACTGTGCCACTTTATACGGAGGGCTTGAGCATCACTGGATTTGGTATCCACAGGGGTCCTGGAACCGATCCCATGTGAATCCCGAGGAATGACTATTTACATTGTGAGTCTCCCAGAGGGGGTAAGGATATGAACAGCCCATTTTCCGCACTTATTTGGCCAAGGCATTTCCTCATGCCTTCTTCTTTGTTACTGTAGAGGCTTTCCCTCTGGGGAAAAGGAGCTCTGCGGGGGGCTGAACTTTGTGGAGAAGATTCTGAGAGCAGCTAAATGGGGAGGGGTCTTAGCAGCTAAATCCCTCCTAGATTTTGGAGGGACTCTAATTAGGGTCAGCAATGCTCCAGCTTGCCGAGAGAAGTCTGTTTCACGTGCATTGCCCCAGCGTAATTCGGACAGACTCTCAACTTTTGCTCTCCATTTGAGGGATGCATTATGTGGTCATCCTGGCCATCGTCCACTACAGAGCCCAGAGCCCAGCCGCTTGGCCTTCTGGAGCCCAAAGGGCAGCTATTGTTAGGCTTATTTCTGCCTCTGCCCATAACACAGTCTGATGTCACCCTTTGAGTCACCACTTGCTCTCTGACAACCTTTGATATTTGCCAGCGGGTCCTGAATTCTTTCCCCTTTATTCAGCATGGTGAAATGCCTCACCTTCTCCAAAGCGGTTCTGCACGGGAGGGTGACGGAAAAGCAGGGCCCCTGAGAAACGCAGACCTTTTGTGTAAGGTGTCCCCTCACAATGCGGGCCTCCAGTCGTGGCATTTCTGGACCGCCTCAGCTCGTGAACTTTTGGACTCTGCGTCTGCTGGCCCGTCTCTGAATTGTTTGAATTGGAATTCTTCCTCCTCCTTCCCTTGTCTCCTCTTTATTCCTGCTACTGAAACAGCCACCTTCCTGCTGTCAGATGCTCTGGGGGAATTTGTATTAGAAAATATCAAGAAAGCATTCTCATTTAGGGGATGAGAGGAATAAAAGGAGAAAGGCCAAGCACACAAGGCAGGAACCAAGTAGCTGATGAATTAGGGAGATCACAGAATTTATGGAGAAAAATGAAAGAATTAGAAAATTTCTCATTTCTTTTGAAGGTGCAGTTATTGGCCTATCAGATCTGATCTCAACTTTTGTTCACGTTTTGAAAAATATTTTTGTTGACAAATTCATTTTCAGAATGTTAGAGTCTGGTTTTCCAAAATTCTTTAGGTGGAGACTCAAAGTGAGGATTTGTTGAAGAAATGCTTTCCTTTTTATTTGATAAACAGTAAGAAGCATCTTTAATATTTGCAAAACCCTCCAAAACATCTCACCAGTTAGAAATACAGAAGGAAACTAGTGATCAAGTATTTGGGACTTTTTTATTAGAGGATGTTTTTGGATTTAAATCCTACATACCTGACTTTTATCTGGTTGTAAATGTTCCAAGCAGTAGGGTTTCTTCATGGATATTTTGTTTAAAGTCGTCTGGGAAAGAGTCTTAAACCCTTGTCTCTTCTTTAAAAAAAAAAAGCAACTATTTTGCCTTTAAATTTAATCCTTTAAAAAATTGCTCAAATTATGGATCTTAAAAATAAACTTCTCTTTTTTGGTGACCATTTTGGCATTTTTTCCCTCTTCCCACACCACCCCCCTTTCTCCTATGAACTGCAGAGTTTTGCTTTGCTTTCTTTTGAGCATGTGTAGGAAGTATTTTTTTTCTCCTTAATTCTTTTGAAAGAATGAGGTTATTTGGCTTTAATACTGTCATCTAGGCTTTTCTTGTCTGTGCGTGTTTATAGCAGTTTTTAATTGCCCTAAATACCATCGTTTTCAGCTCATCTGTCTGTTGTAGAGTCTTCATGACTTTCCTTGACCAAACCAAACCAAACCAAACCAAACTAAACAAAAATCAAATCAGAGCCACTCTCAAAAATATAACGAAACTGGCCCTCTGGTTCTCAGGAGATAACAGACTAAGCTTACTTTCTTTTTTAATATACTTATGCCCATAAATATATGTATATATACCAGTATTATATTTCAAATTTTATTTCCAAAGATACTTCAACCCTATTATGGAAATCCTGACTGAAAAAATTTAAAGAAATATTTGTACCTAGACATTAAAATCAAACCTTGATTCCAACAAGCTCCACCTTATTTTGTTGACTTTATTTTTAAGAGAGAAGGCCATTTAATTAAAAAAATTCTCCTTTTCTTCCTTTTCTTCCCCTCTCCCCTCCCCCACGCTTGCTATTGTCTCTCAGGACCAGGAAGTTTATATGTAAACAGAAGCGGTAATCAGACCCCTGACCTCCTCTGGGCTTTCAACCCAGTGTTTCCACAGAGGGATTAACCCCAAATACCAGCTTGCTCTCAGAGGCAAAATTGTTCCTGAGGCGGGCATCACCAAAGGGTTTTCTTCTCTCTAGGCTTTCACATTTACCCTGCAAATAAGGTCTCCTCAAAGGGAGGCTTAAAGGCGGCCACGGGAAAGCAAATTGCCGGGCAGGCTGGAGCCGGGAGGGATGCTGAGAATTCTCTGGGCTTTCCAGCCCCTTAGTCGGTCCTCTGCCCACCGAGTGGTCCTAACCTTCCCGACCCGCGGGTGCGGTGGGAAAGGGCCCCTTGGCTTGGTCTAAGAACGCATCACTGTGCACGTGTGCGCGCGTGTGTGAGTCAGTGGGAGTGCACGTGCTCCTGTTTCTGGATTTACACGCAGGGGGTCCTGTGGACGGCCAGCTGGGGGGCACCGCAGGGACGCTGGCAGGGTGGGGAGCGAGCCGATACGTGGGGATCAGGATCTCCTCCTGGGGGGACACGGGCAATCGTCCTGGCCTCTTGTCCACGACCGCAGCCGTGTGCCTACAAGGCAAAAGTTTGCAAGTCGTTCTGTTTTATTCTTCTCTGCAGGTCTTAGACTGTCCACTCAGGAGGGGACGCTTTGAACCAGGCACCAAGCTCTGGGCCGGATGCCAAGTCAGCTCTAAAAGCAGTCAGAGCTCCCCGCTGGTCCCCCGCTCGCTGGGCAGAAGGGCTGAGAGTGTGTTCTCACTTCTGCTCCCCGCCTCCCGAGTCAGTTCCCCAACAGCCCTGCTCTAAGCCACGATGCGGCTAAGACAAGGCGCTTTTCTTCCACCAGCGCATCCTCTCCCCACCCGGACCCCCAACAATTTCCCATGCGCGAGACAAAGTATCTTTCTTTTAAAGGCTCCGTGTAGCATGTCCAGAAATATCTCCCGTTATTAAGAAGCGGGGTGGGGGTGGGGGCGGGGCCGACGAGGCTACTTACTTAATAGCTCCTAACAGCGGTGGAAAGTTTGATGCCGCGGGAGCACCCAGACAGAAAATTAAAAAACTAATAAAGTCCTCAGTGTGGGGGCGCTGGCATCAGGACAGCTTTACTTCTCCAGACACCTAATAAAGAGACATTCCGGGACACTCACTCATAAGGGGAGTCTGCAGGGGTCACGGAGAACAGTGGAAGGCGAGCCATGGAAACACAGCAGTCACTCACAACCCTGCGGCGACGGGGCCTCGGCTTCTCCTCCTTGTCCCCCCTTTGCTCCATGTTAGGAAAATGGCAGGGTGCTCAGGACCAAATGCAAAGAAGAGAAAGACCAAGAAAAAAAAAAAGAAAAGAAAAGAAAAAGAAAGCTCACAAAAGAAGAGGGGTTGGATTCCAGGAGCCCCGGATTTAGAAATCTCACTTTCAGGGACAGAGTAAGCGTGAGGCTGTTTGACCGTTTAGGCATTCGCTGGACAGGAGGAGAGACTGAGACTGGGAGGTGGTTTGGCCTCCGGAGGTCATGGAGAAAGAGGGGTTAGAGGATTGAGGTTGATTCCGCTGGATTTTTGGAAGCACCCTCCTCACCACAGGTTTTTCTCACGTGCATTTTTGCACTGATGTGACTTGGTCGTTGGGATCTGAGTTTCTTGGGGTCCGCTAGGTTATGGGGTCCCTGGCCGAGACTTGGATTTTAAGAGACGTTTATGTTATTATATGTCTTGGTTCTCAGGTTGGTTTTGTGTGCATTTGAAGAAAAAAAATGGCGACTTTGAACAACCAAGCCATCAGTCAGTTGTGGAGATATTCCACCGAGCTGGTGGTACCAGTTTTTTCACACAGGTACTTGTGAAAGTGCCAAAGGGGTAATGCAGCAGCTTGTTAGGAACAAGAGAGTGAAGTGAGGTCAGTCAGACAGAGAAAGGCAAATACTGCATGATCTCACTTATGTGTGGAATCTTAAAAAACCAAATGCACAGAAACAGAGAACAGCTTGGTGATTGCCAGAGGCAGACTAGGGTGTGAGAAGGGTGGTGGGGGGAGAATAAGTGGAAAAAAAAAAAAAAAAAGGAAAAGTAGAAAGAAAGTTGGTTCCATTTCCTAATCTGATGTTGAATTCAGTTCAAGTTTTTGAGAATGGCTCTACTTAGTTCTCACTTTCTGCCTAGTATCCTGAGACCAGCAACCAGACTGGTCCTCAGGGTTACCTCTCCACAGCAGTGGTTACAGCCGAGTAGTGCTACATTTGCTTTAGAAGAATACAGTTCCATGTTGTGCAAATCTGTGAAATGGGTTTTGCAAGCTGACCTGGAGATAATCCTTGCACAGATTTCCCAAGGGCTCCCTGGTACCATGGAAAGAGAACCCAAGACAAGAAACCCGGCCCGATCCCTCCCAGCTCTGCAAGAATGGACCCGACCTGGGATGCTTGAACAAATCACTTGTCCCCCATGGGCCTCAGTTTCTTGTTCTCCAAGATGAAAGGGTGGGAAATGACTTCTAAGACCCCTTCCTGCTCCCACCCTCTGTGGTTCTGTGAGGTGAGAAGGTTCTTCTCTGTATTGGCGTTCCTGGCTCTCCTGTGTCAGAGAGAGTGTTTTCCTTCTGGCTTTTCGTTCAGCTGTGGCTTGGCAGAGCGAAGCTGCAGCCCTTGGGCGTGATGCCGGACAGATCAGTGGTTATGGGAGTAAGATGAAATATGGGCTTTGAACTTCTCAAGTCCAGGAACTCTTTCATGGTCTTTTTTGGTTTCTTTGTTTTGTTTTTTCTTTAAAAAAAAAAAAAAAGGCTTTTCTCCCATGAGTACAGTCCCACGTTTAAGAAAAGAGCGATGCTGCCCACTAGGGTGGGTGTGGGCTGGTTTCTAGTGGGTGGATCTCTCTGAGGGAGGCCTGGGAAGTTCTGGTTTTTACTGGAAAGATCTAGACCAGTGCTTCTCAAATTTCAAAGTGCGTAAGGACCCTTTGAGGGTCTTGTTGAATCCAGATTCTGGGTCAGTAGCTTTGGGGTGGAACATGGAAGTCAGCATTTCCAAAGAGCTCTCTGGCTGCTGCTGCTGGTCCATGGGGCGTGGACGGCACTTTTCATAACAAGGCGAGATGATCCCCACTGAGATGTCCGCTCGGCACCTCCAGGGAACAGCAGGACGCACAGGATGGGGGCACTGCAGCCAGACCAGGGCTTCCAGAGGGTAGAACTCCCTACGTTAAAAGATAAGACTTTGCAGTTTCATTCTGGACATCACAACCTGGCTGAGAATCCATCTTTAGGTTCTCCCTAAAGACACTTGAGTGGTTTCCTCTCTCCGTCTCTCTGTCTCTGTCTCTCTTTCTGTATTCAGCATCAGGAGAAGAAAAATTGGACAATGGGGTAAGGAAGAACGGTGCATCAATTACTCAGAAAGCTACAGTATAGAATTAAATGAGCCCCGTACTCTGGCTCATTAAGAGCATTTTATTACTTAGCAAGTCTGGAACTAGAGCTGCAGCTAAATAACGAAATGTAAATAAATCATTTAATACACTTTTCTTAATTGAGCTGCACACCAGGGCCACGTTCCTGATGGTACTGTGGCACCAATTACCTCATTAGGAGAGAAGAGCTGCTTATATGACAGGTTTTGGAAATTAAAATGGCAGAGGGACATCCTTCAGGAGAACTGATTCTGGGCTGGGCTGAGCTGAACAGTGAGCAGCAGCCAGAAGGGTCCATGGGGACCTGGGACTGAAGGTAGCACAATGATCCCTGTTTGGTCTGACCCCAGGCTTGGGGACAAGATCTGGTTTCACTCTTCCAGTGTTGTTTGGTCAAGAATGTAAACCGCACTGGCTCTTGTTCTTCAGTTTGTATAAGATCCGCTGGGGAGGCTTGTTAGGAATTCATGTCTCAGGGCCCTGCCTTGAGATCCTGATCCAGGAAATCTGGGCTGGGCTCCAGCCAAACCAGGCTGTAGTAAGGCCCCTGGGTAGCACCCCTGCAGGAAGCTCGCAGATGCTATTATTTATTTATTTTTTTGTGGAAATTGTAGAGAGGGTCCCGGTGACTTCACCCCGAACCCAGTTGAGTGTATGCAGGTTCCTCCATCCCTGCAGGTTTTCATCTTTCAAAGAACAGACCAAATGAGCTTTGCATGGGTTTGTTTGCTTAGACACAACACAGATAATTTTCTCTCTTTCTCTCTGTCCAGCGTGGTTTGTGTGGTTGAGTAGCAGGGCAGACTGGGTTTGACACTTAGCTTTACTTGCTGTGTGACATTGGGCAGGTCATTGTGCCCTTGGGGCTATGGTGTCCTCAACTCCAAATGGGCACAGTCATTGGGAAGAGTAAAGCACATGGACGTGATATTGATCACAACACGTCATCTTTTGGCAACTGTTTCCTTCTCTGTAAAAGGAGAATGTTGCCCTTGAGGATGAATTTGGGCAGTCTAGGTAGCAAGTGGGTTCTCTTTCTGGCAGCTTTTCGTGTTTTCCTTCCCCGCAGGAACAAGAACTTCAACCTCCAGATTTTGTGTAAATATTGAATTTATAGCAATGGTTTTGTAGAGTGTTCCAGTTTCCTGGGTTGATGATTAATGTGGTTTTCTCAGAGTGAGTTGTGCCTTCTCCAAAGGCTTTTCCTGAGAGTCCTGTGAACCACACAAAAGCTAAATGTTATTTCTGCTTTTCTCTCTGTTGTCATGTGGAAGTGGGAGCAGATGCATTCTGTGTTACCCATAGGGCAGAAGAAGCATCAGCTGAGAGACAGGTAGGGAGATGAAAATAGGCTTAGAAACTGGAATTTCCTACTCGAACAACCTCCCCGATCCAAAACCTTGGCTGGCTTTACATTCCCTACCATGTCACGCACAGACTTCTCTGTCTGGATTTAAGTATATCATTGCCTGGCTTTAGCAGGCTTTACTGATCCTATATCCTCTTCCTAAGTAACATGCATCGTGTGGCTTTCACTCACCTTTGGGATGGTCGCTCTCCAATCCAGATTTCCAATCCAGGTTCTGTTCTGTGTTTTCGTCAGTCTGCAAAGCCTCTGCAGTGGGCTATCTTGTCATTCTAGCAAGTTCAAAATGTCCTCACGGACCCTCGTCAACTTTCCCTTGACGTTGCTGCTCTTCCTGTCTTTCTCATTTCTGTTTGTGGAAGCGTGATTCATTAGGGAATGAAAGCTGGCTTGGAAGATACGAAAACTCCGTATTCTATCATCTGATCTTACTAGGACCCATTGCTTTGAAATATCTCGATATTAATAGCTTCAAGAAATCTTTTCCAGTTCTTAGAGCTCATACTATTTCTTTTTCCTCCAAATCAATCATGAAACCTCTCTAGATTTTATAGCTCACGGGCCTCGTTGGATCTCACGTGTGGAGGAGAATGGTTGGTGAGCAGCACACGTGCAGATGGGATTTGTGGATAGCATGAGCCACGTAAGTACATGTGTAAATCCACGGTACGTGATGTCAAGAAGTTCACGTGCAGTATGCTTTCGGTAGGAAAAACACAGCCTGCTAGGATAAGCAGAGTTATTGTCCTGATCGACTTTGCACTGACTGAAACACGCCTGGGTGCTTCTTGATTTTTATATTGTTGTATGTGTATTACATACACATGTATGAGCGGGCAAAGATATTATCTTAGTCTCCTATTACTATTACATTTCTACTAATTTCCCCCGAATGTCTGAGAATTCTCACTTTATATATTTGTATTCTACATTAGACGGCATATCCTGGTTCATGACAGTTATGTTCCAGTTCACTTTGTCAATATTTATCAAAATTTCACTTAAGTTTTTCCACTTTAAAGTCTACTTGGATAAAAAACATTGTGATCTTGATTTCTTTATAGATTGTGCATTTGTGTGTGTGATGTATTTGCTAGTTCATCTTTCTTTAATCATCTGATACTTTTCTTCCTTTGTTTTAGATATATACCTTGGAGGAGCATATTAATAGGTCTAGTTTTTCAAATATGAGAGTTTAAGTCATTTACATTTCTTATCATAGTTATTCTGTTAGTTTTTATTTCACATAAGTCAAGTTGCTTATGCTTTCTGTTTTTGTTTCTTTTTTTTTAAGAATACGTTCTTGCTCTTCAATTAAAATTATTTTTTGCTATGGTGTTTATATTTTCCTTCTTTTTTGTTTGTTCATTTTGTTTTTTGCTAGTGAGATAGAATGTATAGGTCCCATGTCAAAATTCTATTTGGATTGCATTGAAAAATTTTAAAATATATGGACCTATATTTTCCTAATTAATAATTTTTAAATTTGCTACCCGTCAACTCTTTCCTATGTGAGGTTAGGAAATGAACACAGTTTTCTTTCTCCCTTCCCTATTTTACTCAATTTCCTATTCTGTGCATTTAATCTGGGATTTTAGCCTCAGATAGTACTTTTTTTCTCCAGTGCTTTGTTTAATGAAAATTTGCAAACATACGGAAAAGTTGAAAGGATTTTACAGAGAACACCCACATACCTAGCATCTACTTTCCACTCTTGCCATTTTACTTTGCTTGCTTTGTCATGTATCTATCCATCCTTCTGTCCACTCATCAATCTATCTTTTTTAAAAAATGTATTTCAAAGTAAATTGAAGCTATCAGTATACTTCTTTCTAAATATTTCAGCATGGATATTAACTAGAATTTAATATTTACTTGCAGTTTTTTTATCCCTTTGAGGTAAAATTTATAAACAACGAAATGCACAAATCTTACATGTATTTTCATTGAATTTTGACAAATACATAACAGATGTTATTGTTTAACATTGTTTTCTCTTTCAATAATTATTGTTTTGTATTTTAAAAACTCTTATGATCACACTAAAATTATTTAGATGATTTATTTAAGTGGTTTTGGTAATCACCTTGAGTTCCATTTCATTAGAACTTCTCCATTCTTTATTTCAATTCATCTCTCAGTTGGCTGCAATGTAACTTAAGTACTTTTTAAAAGAGGGATGTGAGTGATATACAAGGGTGAGTCAAAAATTATCCGCACTCCGGTTATATTAAAACTTCTTTTGGCCACACTGTCTTATTAGCACTTTCCATCCAAGGCTACTGTCTCCCCATTCATTGCCGTGCAGCTGTGAACGTGTTACATCAGTTCATTTGTAACTGCGGAGCGAGCAAAAATGGTTGCCCCACTTGTGATTTGCACGAAAGGAGAGCAGTGTGCTGTGACTCGTTTTTTGTGGCCTGAGGGTGTACCTGGTGCCGTTATTTATCTAAGACTTTGTGCACAGTATGGAGAAAGTGTTTTGTCGTGAAGAAGTGTGTGCGAATGGGTAGAGAAGTTCAAGGATGGTCGCACAAGTGTTAGCCATCAAGAAGGAGCTGGACGCCTGTCCACGTGAAGACAGGAAGATAGCGGTGCATTTGTGGGTCGCAGCTCAGCCTAAACATTGTTTAATGAGGGAATATGAAAGCTTGTTGACAGATGGACAAAGTGTATTGAAAAGCAAGGAGACTGTAGAAAAATGATATATTTGTCTTTTCTAAAAGTTAATTAAAATAAATTCTACAGCCAGAGCGCGGATAATTTTTGACTCACCCTCGTACTTTAGGAGTCTCTGAGTAGCTGGAAATATTCTTATAGTTCCTTCCGACATGAATGACAGCTTGGCTGAGTTTAGAAGTCTTAACTGGCAACCTTTTGCGCACAAAACTATAGCTATTTCTCTATTGTCATCTGATCTTTAATGTTATAGCTGTCTGAGGCCATCTGCCTGATAACTGTAAAGTTCTTCTATTGTTCCCGAACTTGAGTGTAGCTTGTAGTTGAAATCTTAGAGGTAATTTGCCCCGTACTCAGTGGGCTCTTTTGATCGGCAAATATGTAGTTTTATTCAGTATGGCAGAGGTTGGTAGTTCCCCCAAATGCGCATTTTCCTTCTTAGTAACTTAATCCTTGATTTCATATGGGCACATAGCTCCTTGGAATAAAACCCATATCGCCCAGACTCCCTTGAAGTTTAGTGTTTCTAAACTTCATTTCTGTTGCAGGCAGCTGACTCTGATCCCTCTGGTTACATCAGCTCAGGAAAGTTTTCTTCTTTTATATTTTTGGTTATTTTGTTTTATTTATTCTGTTCTCTTTTGTTTTTCCCAGGAACATCTCATCTATATTTTCTGTATTATCTGTTCTTTAAATCCAACAATTTTTTCTCTCTTTTCTCCTGTAATTTCAATCACTTTGTCTTTTTCCTGCTCATTCCATGGCAGACTTTCCCTTCTGTACCACTGATTGTGACTTTTTGCTGTGTCCATTCTACTCATTATTTTTAATGAAAAATTTAATTAGCTATTGCTTTTTAAAAATAAATTTATTTATTTATTTTATTTATTTATTGGCTGTGTTGGGTCTTTGTTGCTGCACACGGGCTTTCTCTAGTTGCTGCGAGCGGGGGCTACTCTTCATTGTGGTGCGCAGGCTCCTCATTGTAGTGGCTTCTCTTGTTGTGGAGCACGGGCCCTAGGTGCGTGGGCTTCAATAGTTGTGGCACACGGGATCAATAGTTGTGGCTCACGGGCTTAGTTGCTCTGTGGCATGTGGGATCTTCGCAGAGCAGGGCTTGAACCCGTGTCCCCTGCATTGGCAGGCCGATTCTTAACCACTGCACCACCTAGGAAGTCCAGTTATTGCTTTTTTTTAAATTTTTTCTTTCTTTCTTTTTATTTTTTGGCTGTGTTGGGTCTTCGTTGCTGCACACGGGCTTCCTCTAGTTGCTGCGAGCGGGGGCTACTCTTCGTTGTGGTGCGCAGGCTCCTCATTGTAGTGGCTTCTCTTGTTGTGGAGCACGGGCCCTAGGCGCGTAGGCTTCAATAGTTGCAGCACATGGGCTCAGTAGTTGTGGCTCACAGGCTCTAGAGCGCAGGCTCAGCAGTTGTGGCACACGGGCTTTGTTGCTCCGTGGCATGTGGAATCTTCCCAGGGCAGGGCTCGAACCTGTGTCCCCTGCATTGGCAGGCAGATTCTTTACCCCTGCACCACCTAGGAAGTCCCCAGCTATTGCTTTTTAAGTGTCCTTAACTCACTTGTAAATTTCTGCCTCCTCTAAGCAGGATGTTTTTCATCTTTGCTTCTGGATGTGGGGAGGGCAGTCAGGTTTGGTGGGGTCTCAGTCTCTGCTGCTTAATTCCTGGAGCTGTTTCCTGCTGTTTCTCAGGAAGCAGAGTTAGGAGATGGCCTTCAGTGTCTGCCTACCTCTGGTCCCACCTGCACCACATTGAACAGGATGGCCCCAGGCTTTCCGCCTTGCAGAAGGCACACTTTCCTGTACTTGTCCTCCCTCTCCACAAGCTTTTTCTTTTTTCATTCTTCTCTGGGTCCTTTCAGAGGAGATCTGGTGTACAAGAAGTTAAATAATTAATTCCAATGCCTTTTAACCCAGGAGGCTGTAAAAGACATTCTTTAACATTTTTCATATTGTGAGAGGATATGCTGTATGCTATAAATTTATTAAAATCAACCTTTGTCTTTGTGGGCAGAGGGATAGAATGTAAGAGAACTTGAGTCCCCAAATCAGTCCCTTGTAAACCAGGTGATCCTGGTCATATGCTCTTCAGTTTACTTATCTGTAAAACAAGAGTAATACCTTGGATTGAATGAGATCAAGTACAGTATTTGACAGCATTTTTAAGTTCTTAAAAGCTAAAAAAACAATTGTAAGAAATGGCAGCCATGCTCTTGCCGTTCTTTCTCTTTTTGCATCCCGTAGGCTGGGTCCATGGTATGAAAGATATTCCGTAAATCTTTGTTGGTTCGTTATTTGAAATGAATGTCCAGCAAATGCTGAAGAATACCTGAGGAGACAAAAGGGAGTGACAGAGTAATTACATATATTGTTACTGCCTTTTTGATATTTGTAAGATTGCTTTTAACCTGTGATATTATCTGCTTAGAAAGTGGCAGATTTTACTAACCATGTTCACATTTTCTCTCCGATCCCTCCTTCTAACCCTCGCTATCCATCCCCCCAGCACTCAAAATTTATTGTAAAAAGGTGTTCTTTTAAAGACTTCTCAGAAGATATATAATTATCTACTGCCCGGTGTCACTTTTAAAGTTCTCCCTTGGTACTTTCTGGAGGCTGCAAAATATGTTTAATTTCCAAACCTTCTTGGAAGTCACCCAAGAAATTCAGGCATGGAGGGCATGGTCAGAGTACAGGGTGTGCGAGGAGATCTCGCTGTGAGTTGGCCGGTATCGTTTATTACAGGCAATCCAGCAGGTGCGTAAATAACTCCTACTGGGAGGTTTTCCGCTCAGCTTCCCAAAATGGCTCCATTTCAACACCCAGCAGTGACGTCGTATTCTCAGAATTGGATTAGCTAAGCACTGGGTAAGGTAAAATCCACCAGAGTGATCCAAAGGGAAGCTTTTCTCCTACGTCAACAGCATGAGTATGAGATAGGCTTTTGTGGATTACAAATGGTAGGATTCATCAGCTAATTGAAAAGTCCAGTCCTTTGACGTGCAGATATACATTTCATGTTATACAGTTCAAGTCTATGCATGTCATTTTTGAGCCCTTGCTAAGTGTCAGACCCTGTGGAGGGGAGTGAGATGAGGGCAACCTCGCCTTGGCTTTGGGAGTTCACGTGCTTGTTGGGAGACAGGGATGGATGTATCATCTCATCACAGAACAGACTGAGAAACTAGAAATGGGAGCCAAGGCTGCTGGGTTAGAAAGGAAAACTTGGAGGTGCCTCTTGGTAGAGGAAGAATTAAAACGAGGCGTTCTTGCCTTCATTTTTTATATAGACGATGACGGAATGCCACATTGGTTTCAGGCCTTATACCATGAACACTTTGAGACGGCCACTTTTAGTTTAATTATTTACAGAAGAATAAAGTTCAACAGGCAGAAAAGGGAAGGGAGGGCATTCTAGGGACTAGGCGTTTCCTTGAGGCCTTGAGGCGACAGGGCCTGCCCAAGAGATGGGGAGGAGTCAGGAGTGGCTCTAACCCACGATGTGCATATGTGAGTGGGGGAAGCGGGGTGCTTAGTGAAGGTGAGGATGGAAGATAGATCAGAGTAAAACTGCAGAGGGCTCTGAACGCCCAGCAGAGGAACCATAAGTTTCCACTGAAGTCATGTTTTTATAAATTGAGTCATTCTAAGTTTACTGGGATTGCTCCCTTTTTGGTGTAACAATTGGAAGTGCGCTATCTGGGAATCAGACTACATTTTGCATTTGAGCTGTGTCATTCATCAGATTAACTGTGGACAAGCCAGTTAACCTTTCTGACGCTCAGTGTTCTCATCTGGGAAACATGGGGTTTATGCAGATTAAGTTAAAAGAGATGGACTTCCCAGGTGGCGCAGTGGCTAAGAATCTGCCTGCCAACGCGGGGGACACGGGTTCGAGCCCTGGTCCAGGAAGATCCCACATGCCGCGGAGCAATAATCCTGTGCATCACAACTACTGAGCCTGCACTCTAGAGCCCGAGAACCACAACTACTGAGCCTGCGTGCCGCACCCACTGAAGCCCACGTGCCTAGAGCCCGTGCGCCTCAACAAGAGGAGCCACACAATGAGAAGTCTGAGCACGGCAACAAAGAGTAGCCCTTGCTTGCCGCAACTAGAGAAAGCCCGCGCTCAGCAACGAAGACCCAACGTGGCCAAAAATAAAAATAAATAAATACATTTATTGAAAAAATAAAAAACAAAAGAGATAAGGGAAGGAACCAAGAACATCTGCGCATCTTTAGTAGGTACCCAGTAAGAGTTAGCGTCTTGTCTTTCCCTGCCTTCTCTTTCTCCTTCCCATCCCCCCTTCCCAGAGGAAGGCTTTGATGAAGAACCCATTTCGGTAAGATCACTGAGTCCTCAAGCTTGGCTGCTAAGTGTTTTCTCAGTTTATCCCAGTGGTTCTTAAAGCTGAGCAGTCACCAGAATCCCCTGCAGGCTGTGTTAAATTGCAGACTGCTGGGTCCCACCCCAGCACTGCTGATTCAGTAGGTCTGGGTGGGGCCTGAGAATTTGCTTTTCTAACACATTCCCAGATGGTACTGATGTGGGGAGCGCGCTTTGAGAACCCCGATTTGTTTTACCCTGGCGCAGACCCTGTTCGTTGCTGACCCAAGAGCTATCGCCTCATCCCTGCTGACAGAGCCCTGATTTGTTCTGGTAGCATAGAAAGATTCTTTGATTTCAGCATTAGGTTTCTACCTTAGGGCCAGAAGATGATGATGAAGTCGGTGGGTCCAAACCAATCCCAGTAACCTCAGTTCCCTTGGCCATTGTTTGATCTGAACGTACCACATAGTGTCTCAAGAGATGCAAGGGTGAATCCACTGACGAGAACACACAAAGAGAAGGGCTTCTGCCCCTTGCACCTTCTTCCTGAATGTGTACGTACTGTGACAGCTGCACTAGCCCTGTTGGGACTGAGAGGTGACAAGCAAGAGGAAGAGAGCCAACATGGCAAAGGTGTTAGGGCAGAGATACAGGAAGGACCTGGATCCCAGAGGCATCACTGGGCTGCACGGGCTGGACTGCCTACCTCAACTTGTTCTTATATGAGAAAAGCACACTTTCATTTGTTGAAGCCACCATAGTCCATTCTTTTGTTACTTGCAGCCCAAAACACTCCTGACTGATACAATCTGTTCTAGTTCTCTGATGTGCGGGGCATGGTTAATGTTGACTTCATTTTATAGATGAAGACACCAAGGTTCAGAAAAATGAAGGTGACAGTCTACAGTGGTAGAGCTTAGATTCCAGCTCAAGCTTATTGATTAAAAGTTCTTTGCATTTTCCCACTAACCTATAGCTCAGCCATTCTAATTGTGTCTTCCTACTAATATAAATAAATAAAAATAAATAAATAGATAGATAAATAAAATTCTGTTTTCCCTTCTATTATGGAAGAAGTTGATAACTCCCTGTCTGTTCTGAGCTTTGCTGTGCCTCTGCTCTCAGCCATCTGACTTCCGATTGTTATTTATTTAAATTCTTCAAATTCTTCTGAGTAATTATTTAAATAATTAATTCCTCCCATGGTTACATATATATGTAATATATCTAACCTTTGAACTTTAATTGATCTTTTTTGTAATGGACAAACTTACATTTGTCCAGATTTTGTTCCTTACAGAAAGAAGCAGTTCAAATTAGCTTTGTGTCCTAACTTTTAGACATAGGCTTCAGTTTTACTGCCAAATTTTTGAAGACCTTGAAGTTCTCATCAAATGAAAAGTATGGAGCAATACTAGTAATATTGCAGAAAACACAATTGGACCCAGACTACTGTGTAAACCAGTCCGCATCTCTGACTTTGATATATCTTCTTAGCCCACCCACCCATTCATCATGCTTGGGCGCTCCCAGCTCTGCTGCCTCAAACTGTCAAGCTTAGTGCAGATGTATTGAAGTGACCAGTCCCCCAGTCAGACTAACACGTAGGTCTGTTTCCTCATTGCCTGGTTGGGACAATGGGCCCATAGCCCTCTGAACCCCTAGGGAAGACTGAAATCCCATTTATTAGTATCTCAGATTAGAGCTGGGTATTTATGATGGAACTTAAATTAACTACCGCTGCTAACAACGTTTTCTTAGTTTTTGAAGAAATAGCATTATTTGGCTCCGTTAAATTACCTTGAGTAGTTTCTTCGTTCACTTGGCAAATCTTTATTGGATGCTATGTGTGCTCCAGCAATAACAATGCCATCCATTCATACAGGCATTGATCCTCGGTTTATAAAGGCACTTTCATGGCATTAGGGGCTGGGGATTGCGTTACCACGGAGAGCAAAGCCGGTGCATATTGATAAAATATACTTATTGTTCATAGAAGTACTTGTTAACATATTCATGAGAACATGTACACATGGTTTACTTTTATTACTATTATATGTTAACAGTTGTGTGTATATGTACATACATGCTATTGCTTGCATCTTATTACTATTTCCTGGTTGGAGATTTTGACCTTACTTATCATGTTCTTAGTGTTATTATCAATAACACTTTGGCCCCGACTTATCATGTTCTAAGTGTTATTATCAATAACTCTGGAAAGAATCAATTAGATGTGCTGTCTTCTCATCTATTAAGGAAGAAGAGATTGATAAGTCCCTATCTATTCTGAGATTTACCTGTACCTCTGCTATCAGCTACCTGGCTTCTGAGTGTCCTTATTAATTATTTAAGGAATAATTCCACCCAGACTTACTGAGCAAGCAGAGTCCACCTAAGTTTGGCACTTTGGTAGGGAGAGATGAATAAACTCAGGACTCTGTGAGAAGAGGCTCATCAAGAAGTAAAAGAGAGAAAGTGTGCAAAAATAACGGAAATATAGCACAACAATCAAATGACAAATATTATAGGAAAAGAGCAAATAGGAGACCAAAGGTGAGAGAGAGGACTTCTGGCAGGAGAATCAAAGAAGGCTTCATGGTGGTGGTGGCGGTCGTGGGGTCTACGAATGTTAAGTGTCCAGCAGGATTTGGGTACTTTGACTGAATCGGAGTCTATGGGCTAAAATGTACAGAAAGCTCTCTTCACTCTGTGCCTGAGAGGGCAAAAAGCCTACCTATGAGATGCGGGTAATACTTATCGACCAGGTCAGGTCTTGTTACGACAATGGGAAAGGACTGCCCCAAATGTTGAGATTTGTCTGGAAAAGCTGTGGTACCAAACAGCTCCCTTGCAGAGGCTCGACCATCTCCTGTGTAGAGGTCTGGGTGAAATGGTTTGCACATTTGTTGGAAGGGGTGGACCCTCGTGCGTCTCAGGAATGGAGTAAAACCAGATTAGCTGACACTTGGAGAGAGGCAGGTAGATTCTTGGCTCAGGAAGCTTCTGGGGTGCATTTATATAATGCTGTTCCTTTTGAGATAGTGCGAAGGAATGACAGGAGAAGGAGGGGTGATCAGACAGCAAAACAGTACAGTACTCAATACTTTCAGCCAGCCCTTTTGAGTTATGTACAGTGTACTCTCCCGCCCCAAGTTACGAGCAGCTGAATTGAATTAAAAAACAGTCCCTCTTTTGCTGCGACCTGGCCTGCCAAATTCTCAGCTGGCGTGAGTTTTTATAGCTGCGTTATAAACCCCCCAAAAGTGAGGCATATAATGGAAACATTGACATAACGTGAACTCCAAGGAGCGGCTTGTGCCACTCTAATTATCCTTACGTTGCATTGGCCGTTTCTCTCCCTCCGCGGGCAGGACCTGCTGCAGAGGCTCTGCCTAACGGTCCAGGGGCAGGAGGGGTGAAGCTGGGCTTTGCTGGGGATAATGAGACAGTGTCTGCTGGTGGGAAGCTCCTCGTTCCATACATACTAACCCCTCCCTTTTCCCTTCCTTCCCTTGTTCTCCCCCTGCACCACCTCCCCCAACGCCTTCCCACCCCCCCACCCCCCCAAAAAAGGCAGAACAGTTCGGTTGGTTGTAAAAATTAATGAGTTCAGATACAGACTTGCCTTATTCCGGTCCAGCTGCGTAACCAGGGCGATTCCGACCAGCATTCTAGACGCTGACATCAGCTCCACACCCCTGTACAATGCTGCTCTGTTTGATCTCAGAAACAGATCAGGCTCCTGGGCTTTATACATCCTGCTTCCTCCCTCCGTAGACTCATTTTATTACCCACCGGGAGAGCTCATCTCACTGCTCTCCCCCTGGGCAGCTAATACCAGAGGATCAGGCCCTGCAGCTGACTCTTCTTTTACCAGCTGGACACTTTGATCCAGTCTTCCTGGTCCGCTTGGAGGATCCCTGCCCACCTCACCCCACCCCCGCCCCCCTGCACCAGGCGCTGACAACTGGTAGAGGACACGAGTGATGATTTCACCGCCTTCTCTTTGCACAGGACTGCGCGATTTTCCCTGCACGTCCACCGTCTTGTCAGTGTGGCCCAGGACCACCCTGGGGGGACACCCATCTTACAGATGAAGACCGTCTGGGAGGACTCGTGAGTAGTGAGAGCAGGAACCAGTCCCGGAGTCCTGGACTCCTGTTCCCGGCTCATGCCATGCACTCAAGGTGCTCACCGCTTGGCACAGACACCAGGCAGGGTAGATTGAGTTTCCGTTGGTGAACGGAGCTGTCACAGCCCGTCCCTTCTGCAGAATGCTGCTTCCTCTTCCTCTGATTCAAGAATGTTTATTTCCCAGGAAGACCAGACAGACCCCTTGCTTACAGTGGTTCCGGAAGCACCAACCCCAAAGATGGATTGTAAGCAGTTTGGGAGATTTCAGGAGAAGCTGCTAAAATGATGACAAACCGCTTTAGAAATAAAACATAGATGTATAAACCTTATCGCAGGGGGAGTTTCGTTCTGGAGTTTGGGGTGAGTGTTTTAGCAAGTATACATGGAGCAGAGAAGAGGAGCACAGAGCATCAGTCTCCTGTGGCCGCCGCACAACGTACCACAGGCTGGCGGCTTCCACAGCGGACTTCATTCTCTCCCAGTTCTAGAGGCTATAAGGTTGAAATCACGGGCTATGCTCCCAAGGTTCTGGGTTCATGCCTTCCTTGGTCCTTCCGAGCTTCTGGTGGTGGCCGGCTATCCTTGGCTCGCCCTGCAACACCCCCGTCTCTGTCTCTGTCACACCTGTCGTTCTCCCTGTCTTCACATGGCCCTCTCCTCTTCTTATAAGGACACCAGTCACATTGGATTAGGGTCCACCTTAAGTTAAGATGAGGCTGGAAAAGATGACTAGGGAAGGGCTTTCTGAGAAGAGAGACTTAAGTTGATGATATCTGCAAAGACCCTACTTCTAAATAAGGTCATGTTCACAGGGCCCAGGAGTTCGGAAATGAAGAGAGGGGTGGCAGCCTTGAAGAAA
Source organism: Hippopotamus amphibius kiboko (assembly GCF_030028045.1). Classification (NCBI taxonomy): domain Eukaryota; kingdom Metazoa; phylum Chordata; class Mammalia; order Artiodactyla; family Hippopotamidae; genus Hippopotamus; species Hippopotamus amphibius. The sequence continues at coordinate 167,868,797 of NC_080191.1, read as the reverse complement.
TGCTCTGGGAGCATCACTCGGAGCTCCTGACGCCCCCCCACGACTTCTCACTTGACTGCAAGAATGAACCTCAGAGAGGTTGTCCAGCCCGATGGGGACACCAGCTGGGAAACTGAGCTGGTTTGCAGGTTCCACACGGTACGTTCATTCCATTGCATCTTGTCTTTGGTGGACTTCGAATGTGACTGAGCCCTCCCCTTGACTTTTAGTGAAGGTGCGGGGGACCAAGGCCAGCGAAGCCACTTCTCAGAAGCCTGCAGGAGCTCGTCAGCTGACCCAGAAGCACGGCTTCGAGGTCCTCACTCTGGGTCTCGTGCTCCGTCCCCCAGTCACAGCTCGGCATTATCAGACAGCCCAGCTCTCTTTAAAGTTGCTTCAACTTGTGTTAACCGTCATCTCCCATCATTTCTAGCTGTTTTCCTGTGTCCCTTTCTTTTGTAGAGTACAGAAACCCAGTGTGTTTCGCTTAGGAAATAGACTTGCTATGCAGCCTCATGGGTCCTGAGTGGCTGAAAACGCATTGTCTCGTGAGTTTCTCTGTGCCAGCACAGTGTTCACCGTGCGAAGCCACAGGAAACCAGGGAGGTTGATGTTTATTCAGTTTTAAGGGGTTTTAAGGCATTCCTGAGATTCCAGATTTTAAATATTGTCTCATTGTTCCTGAAGCTATTAACATATGCCAGAGATGACCAAGTCTCACCATCTAAGCTATACATTTCAGATTGCCTCCTGTCCCCAGAAATGACTTCTACAAACAGCCTTCAGGAAGCCACTGTAATGGTTCTGAAATGAGAACAACTTGGTCATTCCATCATTAAAGCCCCTCCCGCTCTGAGCCTGGACACACATTGCTGTTTTCTGCCAGAGCTCTGATATACGAGATGCTCTATGAGTTCTGGGTTTAACGTATGTGGCTGACTGCCCTCAATGTACACGACTTGCTGGAATTCTTTTTCACATGATTAGTGGATCACATTTATGTTATATAGTTACTGTTTGGGTATGCAGGCAATTCTAGCTTTGTACAGTATCAGTTAACTGAAACACGTGCCTATTGGAATGTGTCCTTACTTTGCACAGTTTCCTGGTAAGTGCTAAGTGAAGACACAAGAGTTTCTGTATGTGAACATGGTTCCAGCACCAAGCAGGACTAGCTGTAGCTGCTTTTTAAATAAAAATTGGGTAAAGAATGTGACCATGGCAGTTCTCACTTCTTAAACAAAGAGTGAGTACCTGTTGGGTCTAAGGCGCCAGGCTAGTCTCTGTCCTGAAGTACAACTGCCACAGTCTCCACACTCAAGCGAAATGGTGGAAGAGGTCAGATGACTTACAGAAATGACTGAATGAAGACAAAGACAGCTGAAAGTTATAAGAGATAAAGTGTGGCAGGGACTCAGGGGGGGCGTGGTCTTTTTTCTTGGGTGGGGAGAATCAGAGAAGTTGTATGGGGAGTCAACATTTGAATTGAGCCTTGAGATAGGAGGGCATCTGGGAAACACAGAAGAGCGAAATGGGAGGTGAGCATTCCAGGCTGACCCAACAAAACAAGCAAAAGCACAGGGGTGAGAAATCTTGGATTCCAGAGCTGGGAATTTATAAATGACAACCTGTGGGTGACATTGTCCAAGGAAGGAATTTCTGCTTCTAAAGCTCACACACCAAGGGTGGATGGTGAGAACCAGTCATGTATCAGGGATCCCACGGTGCTGTCACCTTCATGGCTTTGTTCGATGCCCAGAACAAATCTGTGAAGGACAGAACCTGGGTGTCCCCATTTTGTAGACGAGGAAGCAGAATCAAAAGGCAAAGACCTGCCCAAGCCTTCAAAACCAGCAAGTGATGAAGCAAAGAGAAGACGGCAGGTTTCCAGAGGTCCAATCCACTCCTTTTTCTACTGGCCACCCTGAGAAACTGGTACCCTAGACGATTGTATTTGGTTTCTGCTACAGTGTCCCGCTTCACACAACTGTGTTCGCAAAAATACTAATTATTATAACTCATCTCTCCCTAAGGAAACACTCATTGAGAGAAAAAAATGAGAAAATCAACCTGGGCATGTCTGATGGCTTTGAGATCTGTTCTCACTTTTACTTTGAAAATTAATGTCGACTGGATTTTAGAAAACTGTTCCCCACAGAATATTTTCAGTTGTTAAAAATGAGAATAATAATAACACCGCCACTAAAGGAGACGGTGGCACCAAGTTATCTGCCATTTTAAGTGCATTTTCCTTGCGTTTAGCCAGTAATTACTACGGGACTGCTGTCCTGGGCTCCTCCCGGCAAGGGCTGATGTGTCCGAAAGTTATTGCCTCCGTGTCTGAACTCTTCCGTCCTCTCAAGTTTACCTCAAACATCACAGAGAAGCCTCTCCATCAATCACTTTCTGACAGATCAGCACGGATTTAATCCCAATCAGAGTATCTGAGAGCCAGCAACATGGGGCTGTTGGGAGGCTCATGCTGGCTGGTCTGAAGACTTTGACCGAGTAAACACTATCTCAAAGAGCTGGGGAGCTTGAAAGTAAAACTGTAAATGATCCCATCTGTGATTCTTGGCTGGGGTGGACCAGACAGGGGGAAAGCAGAAGAGTGGGTTTCTCTTTGCTTTAAACAAATATCGCTACCCTTTTAGCATCTTCCTTGTTTGGGGTATTTTCCAAGTGAAAGTTCATTAGGGAGACATGAAATCACGTCCTACTAATATGCATCAAAGAGAGGGGCTCAGTTTCAAAGTACAGAAGAAATACAATAGTGTTGAAGCAAACCACATGCCAAAGATCTTATGGCCCCGAGAAGCAAGAAAGACACAGGGACTGGTGACTTGGATTTTTTTTTTTTAAGCCAGTCTTCATTTGGGGCAAAATAAGTGCGTTCCAAGAAAACGAGTATCTCCTGGGCTTTCTCTTATTTACATCGGGCAGCCTGAACTAAACATTCTGGAATGTTTGTAAATGTTTGGGTTTCCTATTCCATATTTTCTCCTGTTGGCACCAAAGCTGAAGGGCTCAGAATTTCTCAAACAATGTTCTTACCCGCAGTGATAACTATTATTAACATGTATTGATCTAGAAGATATACAGAAACAGGATTAAGTGCAGATCCGGAGCCCAGGGATTAGGGCTGGCTAGAGAGCAGAATGTAAACAGGGGACGTCTGAGTGGTGGGGAACGGGGGAGCTTCGTGTCTGTCCTCAAGCCCAGGGGTGGGCCTGGGTGCTGGCGAGTGTGAGCTGGGCTCCCTGGCTCGGTCATTGGTCTGAGGGCCAGAATGTCCCTTCCTGGGGCTCCTTAGGGGTACCGGGCAGGTTCCGAGGACGACCTGCCTCTGCAAGGAGCACTCAGGCCAGGTAGAGGGAGGCTTTCTCTTCTGTCAAGCGTTTTGCTGAGGAAGTCCCATTTGGTTTCAGGCGTGCTTCCTGGGGGAGCGGTTCTCCTGCATGTCAGAAGGAGCCGTCTCTCTTGGCTGCTTGCGGAAAGAGTGGCTATTTTCCACGCTGCCGTCCTCGTGCACTGTGACCCCCCACCACAACATCTCTTTCAGAACAAGGCCTTGGGTGAACATAAAGCTCTAACTCCCCAGGAGAAAATCCACCATAAGAATTTAGGCTGGCGTAGAAGAGAATGAAACTTTGCCATATTCAGCAGCGTTATGCCAAGTGAAATAAGTCAGACAGAGGGAGACAAATACTGTATGATCTCACATATATGTGGAATCTAAAAAAATGCAACAACTAGTGAACATGACAGGAAAGAAGCAGACTCGCAGATAGAGGACAAACTAGTGGTTCCCAGTGGGGAGAGGGAAGCAAGGAGGGGCAGGAGAGGGGTGGGGGAGGGGGAGGGACAAACTGTTGGATGTACGATAGGCTCAAGGATGTACTGGACAACGTGGGGGGTGTGGCCAGTATTTTATAATAACTCTAGACTGCGTGCAACCTTTAAAAATTGTGAACCACTATATCGTACCCCTCTAACTTATATAGCATGGTACACCAACTCTACTTCAATTAAAAAAAAAAAAGAAGAAGAATTCAGGCTGCAGCACTGTGCCGTAAGGATTCATTGACCCTGGGTTCCCAGCAGGGAGGTGTATTCTGTGGAGTAAGCCATCGGGATGGACTCTGCTCACCAGGCCCGCCTGGAGGCAAATCTAGCCCGTCTGGTATTCCCAGGTTCACAGGCTCATGCGGGGATGTCTTCTAGATCAGAGGTTCTCAATCTCGGCACTGTAGATGTCCTTATCAGTAGCAGGGACACAGGGGAACCAGAGCTAGCCCTGGCACTAAACATAGAGGTTATCATCACAGGCTTTGGAATCTAAAATATGGGATCAAAACCGACTCTCGTGGCTCCGTTTTCTCCTCTGTAAAATGGGGATCATATCACCCACGTGAGAGAGTACCTGTGAAGAAGAAACGCGGTGATACATCTACACGTGGTTGCTTAGCCCGGTACCTGGCACATGGTAAGTGCTAAGTCAACGGTAGGTTTCCTGTTTCCTGTTGTGGGCGTCACAGACAAGTGTGTGGATGGCGACATTAGCGTTTAGGAAGCACCCACTCTGTGTTACACATCCCATAATTGCTTTCATGGGTGTAGGTAGACTAGACTCTTCCCTCCTCGATGTGTGGAAGCAGCTGTTGACTTGAGGTGATGCTGATGCCTGGCACCGAAAGCTGAGGGTGGAAGAAATAAATGCCACTTGTCCTTCTTCTTGATCGAAAGCAAAAAGGCTGAGGTGTGCTTTCTTCATTGGTTCTTAACGGATGGTAAGCTTCCACAGGTGCGATTACAGTGTGACGTCTATGAAGAGAAAAGACTTATTTTCTCGCACGCCCAGGCCTCGGATCTTACCGAGTTGCATATCCAGGTTTGGCGCTCAGCATCCAAGCTGACCCCCTCCCTCTCCTCCCAACTGCCCACACTTCTTCACAACTGTCATCACGTGGAATTCAGGCTCCCAACGACTGAGCAAGAAATCCCGAATTATCCGTTGAGCAACTCAAGTTAAGGGGAGTTGGTAGAAAAGGTGAGTCAAACAGAGATGAAGAGACAGGGAGAGAACCATTCTTTGGTCCGTTCAGCCACTGTTTGCTAAGTACCTGCCTGCCAGCCATTGTGCTCTGTGCTGGGGTTACAAAGGTGATCAAAACGCAGCCTCTGACCTCAAAAATGTAATGGCCACTTCTTACCCTGGGAGCAGGTTAAAATGTGTAAACATTCAACAGGTTGCAAACGTAAGATCTGGGTAGTTCTTGATTTACATTATTCCTCAATGGAAAGGTTTTGTTTGTTTTTTTAAGAATAATGCAGACAAAGACACAAAAGCAGGTCATTCTAAGTGTGAGATGCAGATGTGCCCAGGACATTGTGGGAGAACAAGAAGAAGGCAGGGTGTGTTCTGTATTCTCAGAGGGGCAGGTGGCATTCCTGATGGAGGTTCCAGTGTAAGTGAAGCTGTGGAGGAGAGAAACCATGCAGGATGCAGGAAACTCTGAAGAGCTCCGTGTTGCCGGAGCATAAATTGGGAGGCAGGAAACGATGAGACTTGAGATGGGAGAGGGAGGAGAGGACTTTGTCTATGAGGAGGACAAAGGAGGCCAGGATATACAATGGAGAAAAGGCAGCCTCTTCAATAAGTGGTGTTGGGAAAACTGGACGGCTACATGTAAAAGAATGAGATTAGAACACTCCCTAACACCATAGACAAAAATAAACTCAAAATGGATTAAAGATCTAAAGGTAAGGCCAAACACTATAAAACTCCTAGAGGAAAACATAGGAAGAACACTCTTTGACGTAAATAACAGCAAGATCTTTTCTGATCCACCCCCTAGAATAATGGAAATAAAAACAAAAATAAATAAGTGGGACCTAATGAAACTTCAAAGCTTCTGCACAGCCAAGGAAACTATAAGCAAGATGAAAACACAACCCTTAGAATGGGAGAAAATATTTGCAAATGAATCAACAGACAAAGGACTAATCTCCAAAATATATAAACAGTTTATCCAGCTCAATATCAAAAAAACAAACAACCCAATAAAAAAATGGGCAGAAGACCTAAATAGGCATTTCTCCAAGGAAGACATACGCATGGCCAAGAGGCACATGAAAAGCTGCTCAACATCACTAATTATTAGAGAAATGCAAGTCAAAACTACAATGAGGTATCACCTCACACCGGTCAGAATGGGCATCATCAGAAAATCTACAAACAGTAAATGCTGGAGAGGGTGTGGAGAAAAGGGAACGCTCTTGCATTGCTGGTGGGAATGTAAATTGATACAGCCACTATGGAGAACAGTATGGAGGTTCCTTGCAAAACTAAAAATAGAACTACCATATGACCCAGCAATCCCACTCCTGGGCATATACCCAGAGAACACCATAATTCAAAAAGACACATTCACTCCAATGTTCATTGCAGCACTATTTACAACAGCCAGGACATGGAAGCAACCTAAATGTCCATCAACAGATGAATGGATAAAGAAGATGTGGTACATACATACAATGGAATATTACTCAGCTATAAAAAGCAATGAAACTAGGACATTTGTAGAGACATGGATGGACCTAGAGACTGTTATACAGAGTGAAGTGAGTCAGAAAGAGAAAAACAAATATCGTATATTAACACATATATGTGGACTATAGAAAAATGGTACAAATCAACCGGTTTCCAAGGCAGAAATAGAGACACAGATGTAGAGAACAAACATATGGACACCAAGTGGGAAAAGCGGGGAGGGTTGCCGGGGGGGGGGTGGTGGGGAATGAATTGGCAGATGGGGATACCAAATTGTACACTCTAAATATATGCATTTATTGTAAAAAATAAAAAAACAAAAAGTTAAAAAAAAAAAAAAAAAAAGACCAGGGTCAGGGAGGCAAGTTTTGAGGCCATTGCCATTTTCCAGATGAGAGATGGGTAAGAGTTCAAACTAAGATACAAGCTGTTACACATCGTGTAGACACACACACAAGCACACACACACACAATTTTCCAACTGAAGATTTTCATGTATTCTACAGAAAAGTCTGCTTGAGCTTGGTAGACACAAAGGTGGAATTGTTCAAGAGGAACTCATTTCTCTCTTAAACTGTTTTTGCTTTTTTTTTAGTGTCGGGAGATTTTGACTGTGAGTTCCCTGCTCCTATGTCAGCTCTAGGCAACACGTATTTCATGTCCTTTGCCTTTTTTGCTTTTGGAGACATTTGTGAGGAAGTACTCCTTCCTTATCCTTTTGGGGGTTTGTTTGCTGCCTGCCTCTTCTCTGAAATATTTTCTGTTATCTACTTTACTGGCGAGGCTCTAGTCTAGGGAGTGAACACCCCGTATGAGCTCATATTTTCCACCTTTAGTTCTTCACTCCTTTCCTCATATTGTCTGGAAGAAACTCTCAAGCAGCAAAATTGATGAAAAGATTTTACCTCCTCTCCATACGACGCCCACCCCCCCCCCACCCCCCCAACTGTTGTGTTTCCTCATGTCCTGTTCCTTTAAAATAGGAGACTGAAAGGTCTGCTGAGTCGTTCCAGGAGAGCAGCTCAGAGGGGCACTGCTGGTGCCCTGGACTCTAGGGGGAGGGTAGGCTTGGGGCTGTGGCCTCTCATAGTCTCTGCCGCCTGCATACCAGCTGCGGGGGTGGGAGGGGAGGTGGCGACCAGTAGAGGCTGTTGTCGATCCAAACACTCCCGCTTCAGAGGAATGTGGATTCCATTGTTCCCTAAAGGGGATGAACACAGAACAAGATCTTGTCAGGAGCTGGGGTGTTTCCTGCTGGAGGCTGGGCTGGCTGTCAAGTCTCCGAACACTTGGGATCTGGGTCTGAACGAGCCGCTTGTGAGGAGTGTGGGTTGGATGAGGTACTTCACCTCTGGGAGACCCATTTCCACTTCATAGATAATACAAGGGATGCTGGACCCTGTCGTTTCGCCCTTACAGGTTTGTGACGTCGGGTGTAGAAATATTTTGGATACTGAGAAGTGCATTTTGGAAATAATGGTCTAGCATGAGAATTTTCTCCTAAACATTAAACAAGGCTCCACTGAAGCAGCTTTGACTGTAATAAAAGGGCTTGAAGAAATAAAGAGGAAGTATGCAAAATGCTTCTTCAGTTGGGCGGGAGTGTATAATGATGTCTTGATAATCCGTCACAGGAAGACCTACGGCAGATGCTTGCTGGCTTCCTTTTGCCTTGCAGCCTACTTCTCTCCCTCTCTCTTCCTTTGCAGGGTTTTACAAACTGATTTCCACACCAGCCAAGGCGGACAGCCGCTGGCAAGTGGAAGCTGGGATTTAACATTATGAGCAGGAGGGCACTGGCCGCAGACCCACCACCTGGGTTTGGATCTTGACTCTGCCCTTCACTCCCTGCAGGTACCCGGGTAGGTCTCTTGGCCTCTCCTGACCTGAGTTTCTTGTGCATAGACTGGTTAGGATTTTATTAGGGTCCTTTCCTGCACGTGGACTCTGTATTGTCCCAGCATGGAGTCAGTCATATCTTCCAGGGGCTGGAGAGCCTAGTGTTGCTGAGTGGCCGGGTCATTCCTGGTGTAGGACCTGCTGTCCACTCATGGCAGTTATCAGGAGCTGATACCACTGTGCTGAGTCCCTGGTTCTGACTCCTCATAGCGGGGCGAGGGTTGGACATGCCGCAGCGCCGCTGGCTGGCCCGGCTGGCCCAGGGATGCAAGAACGTGCAGGGTGCAGACAGATACCTTATTTTGCTTCAGTTCTGATTCTGGGAGGGGCAGCAAGGGAAGAGGTTGCGGAGGGGAGTGGTCACTCTACAGGCACCCAAGGCGAGGGGTTGGGAAGAGGGTCACTTGTAAAGTAGCAGGCCACCGCTGAGGCCTGCTGAGGGGTGAGCGTTACTCAGAGGGTGGGTCCAGTTCCTATTTTAGCGCCGAAGTAAACTCTGCAGGCCCTGCTGTAGTTGGCTGATGGTGCTCCCCAAACCACAGGCTCCAGAGATAGGAGCCAGCGTTCCCGGAAAAGCCCACCCACGGGAGAAGGAAGGACAGCGGGAGAGAGCCTGGCGCAAGGGCCTGCGTGTTTGGGGCTGATTGCTTCAAATGGAGGGTGATTGCACCCTCCAGCTCAGGGTTTGTTGCTCAGACCTCCAGCACAGTCCAGTCCACATCCACGGATGCCTATGTGGTGGGGAGTTGAGTTTGCCCTCCCCAAAGTCAGCATCCAGAGAACCAAGGGAGTCATAGGGTCACTAGGAAGTTCTTCATTCTGTTTCTGTTTTTTTTTTTTTTAAGCTCAGAAAGACCAGCCTATTACTTAGGAGACTTGGTTTGGATGGCTCTCCAAACCGCTGGTCAGATGGCCATCTTTCAACTAAAACACAGGGTTAGTTGAATTTTCTTCCAAATTTCATTTCAGACAATTGTCTTGGCATGTTATCTGTAATATCTCCTTTGGAGGGTTATTCCATGTTAAAAAAAAATTCTTCATATCCTGCAAATGAGTGGATTGAGAAATATAACCTCAAGTCAGTCAAGATGTGTGAAGACTTGAGTGACTCCTGAACTCCTCTGACTGCAGCTTCCAGCAACAGCAAAGGAAGACCCTGGAAGGATGCAAGTCTGGACCCCTGTGAAATCTGAGCCGTCTTCCTTGAACAGTCAGCTGTTCAATCCCTTGCCTTCAGGTCAGATCATACTTGAATCATCAGACCCTGTGGTCCTTCAACACACACACACACACACACACACGTGCGCACACATGCCCACGCATACACGCACGCACGCACACACAGAAAACACACACTTGTATGAGATGTTATGCATCCTCTCCCCTAAACTCACAGCAATTAGGAGCTGAATTCCCCAGTCTGCTGAGCTGGACTTAGAGAACTAGCAAAAGGGACTCTTGAGAAGAAAAAAGGAATTCCACACTGGTGAGATTATGGCTGCAGTGAGGTGGTTTCATGGAGACGCACTGCTTTAGAAAGGGACGGGTCCTGATGCTCCCAGAGGGGAGCTGGGTGCAGTGCTGGGGAAGGGGTCCAGGCGCCTTGGAGACAGGAGCTGGCCCTGGGACTGGGGATGGGCCTCCTGAGCATCTCCACCTGTGCTCTCACTCCCACCGCCCGGGGCCCTGCAGTAGCTCTGTTCCCCACCATCTCTGAAAACCATCCCCTCCGATGCTAACTTCAAAGCCCCCTGGGAAAGCCAAGTTGCCAGTGAAGCCTCTTTGAGGCAGGTTCTCATTCCTTCCCCCACTAATTGAAATGTTACTCCTTTTGCTAAACCGCTAAACCACCCAAACACAACGGTCTTCCTCATTTGCATTGTAACAACGTCCCTAATGTGCTTCCAAGAGCTTTCCGTGAAGGGGACCTTCTCTCCTCTCCCCGTATGCACGGTATGAACCGGTCAAAAGCAATTCGAGGCAAAGGCCTTCATTTCCATCCCTATACAGCTGCTCATTAGCTAAGGTGGAAGAAATTCCTTTTATTCTGGATTCAATTCCCAGGATGATAATGTCTTTTTTGTCTCAGGCCACTGTTCCCAAACTAGGCCTTAATTGCTGATAGTAATTGAGTTAATACATATTTACAGCCTGGTAAGGTTAAAGAAGGTCTCCTGTCGTTTTATTTGAGGCATTTTATTTAACCTGCAATAAAATCATTAACAAGTTGTTCCGTGTTAATTCTCTCCGTCCTTTATCGTGTCTCGGCCCCTTGGGAAAGTTGGGTGAAGGCAGATGCCATTGGTACAGGATCCATTCTCAGGCTGGGTGGACCCTAACCTCACCTCCTCACCTCCAGCTCCTCCTCTCTTCAGCGAGGAGGGCCTCTGCTCGGTACAGGCAGATAGCCTGGGGCAGCACTGCCGCTCTCCCAGGCCCCCAGCCAAGCCGCGCAGGCGGGGTGATGAAATCCCATCAAAGCCACAGGGCTGGGCCAGGCTCCTGAATTAGCTCCCACCGGTAACTCGAGCCCCAAGTGGCCCACGGGCTGGGCACCGAGCCGAGGGCCTGGCCACTGGAGCCCGCCCCGAAAGAGGGGCTGAGAGCAGGACAGGAGGAGGGGCCAGGGGCCAAGGGCAATGCCAGGGGAAGCCAGGGGTCTCGCAGACTTTCTCCTCGGAGGCCAGGCTGGCTGCCTCTGGAAAGTCAGTCTTGTCTTGTCGCATCCCTTCGCTCTCCTTCCCGTAAGCAGAGGGAGTGATGGGCAGCCCCTTCCCCGGGGGGGCTCCCGGCCGCTCTGTGCCGTGGGAGGGAAATCGGCTCACCAAAAATGAAACTGCTTTGAGTCAGCCGCATGTCTGACTGCCCCCAGCGTGCAGCTCCCAGGCGCCCGACACGTCCTTCCTCCCCTCCTCGCCTTGCCTGGGCCTCTGGCTACTTTTCTTCCTCATCCATCCCTCGGGAGTGGACCAGGCTGTGGCAGAGGCTGGCATTCCCCAGAATCCACGTTGCTGTGTATTTCCTGGCCATGCATCTGCCTTTTCCAGCTCTCCTTGCGGTGGACACAGTGTGGGGAGTGGGGAGTGACGAGGGCCGGCTCCGTGCTCTTTGCCCTGTCTGGCTGCCTGGAGTGAAGATGACCCTCTGGGCACCTTTTGAAACCCAATGTTAAAAGTGGCAGAGCTTCAGTCGGCTTAAAAACTCACATGATAGGTGGAGGGTAGCTGTCCCACCTCTCCTACGTATGAGAATGAAATCAGTGCCCACGGGGTGGAAACCACTGTACACTTTGGGGACTATTTGTTACAGCAGGGAATTTGCTATACAGTCTGAGACAGTTCATAAAGCACTATGAACTGTGGGGGGTTTTGCCTTCAGCTAGATGATTTTCCTCTGATTCCCCCAGCAGAGTCCTCTGTCAGAGTGAGAAGTTTCTCTTTTTCACTTTCTAAGTCATAAAAGAAAGTACCACTAGGGTATAGTATGGGGTATATTTTTGAGTTTAAAACTCAATCAACCACAAAGTCTCTTATGATTTCCCAAAAGCACAGACTTATTTTCCAGCATTCATTTCTTAGAGCCTAAGGGACCTATTGGTCAAAACCTGACATGTGACTTAACCTAGGGGTTGATGTAGGTTTCCACAATGCAGTCCCATCCTGTAAGCACTCTTCTGGTTGTTGGAACTAGTTCAAAACCCACGCTGTGCCCTCACATCCTTCCTTTCAGGAAGCTGCAGGGGAATTAGAGTCCTAGGTGCTTGGTTCAGGAAGGGCCCTTAAGGTTATGTAGTCCAATCCTCTTGTGGTATTTTGGGGGGGACCATAAGCCCATAGCAAGCTGGTGGCAGGGCTGGCCTGGTATCTTGACTCTTCAGCATTAAAGTGTTTTATGGAGAACATGTGATGGGGAACCCAGATTGGTTAGTGTCGCCATAAAGTAAAGAAGAAACAGCATTTTCTTTCAACCCTATAGCCCGGAGCAAGGAAGAGTCCATTTTCCTTTGGGAGATATGTTACTTACCATCCTGTCTATAATTCATTTGTGAAACTGTCACCTTTTTGGTTTGCTTTGGTTTGTTTTTTCTTTTTTTTAATGTATAAAGTCATCTTTATTATAACTTATGAGTACATTAGAAACTGACATGGATCTCTTTATTAAGACGTAGGTTCTTGTGGGCATCTGCTTTCCACTAAGACCCAGTTTAGCTAACACTTTCTGTGAAGCCTTTATTTCTTCCTTCCGTCCTTCCTTTTCTTTCTTTTCTTAAAATACAGTCATTTTTTAAATTTTATCTTATTTTTTAATTTATTTTTAATTTTTTGGCTGCATTGGGTCTTCGTTGTGGTGTGTAGGCTTTCTCTACTTGTAGGGCGTAGGGGCTACTCTTCATTGAGGTGGGTAGGCTTCTCATTGTGGTGGCTTCTCTTGTTGCAGAGCACGGGCCCTAGAGTACGCAGGCTTCAGTAGCTGAAGTGCATGGGCTTCAGTAGTTGTGGCGCACAGTCTCAGTAGTTGCAGTGCATGGGCTCAGTCGTTGCAGCACACGAGCTCTAATTGTCACCTTTTGGGTTGCTGATGCCTATTTTCCTCTGGGATGGCTGCCTGCATCCTTCTGATTAATCTCTCTGCTTTGTCAGCAGTTCTTTCTTAGCTTAGTGAGTGTGCATGTGGGGAGCAGGGAGGCAGTGGTATGAGTGGGGTGACAGTCACCCACCCACTGGAGCTGGAGGAGGTAAAGGAAATGTTTGACAAGGTTAAAGTTGGGTGTGGCCGCCAACGGCCACTCTATAGTATTTATTGCATGCTTAGTATAATGAAGGAACACTGCTTCATATGTGCATGCTTCATAATTCACTCGGTGCTTCTTCCGTTTGCTGTCTTTTTAAATTCCTTTAAAAAAATCTTTGGAAAGCAGAGACCTGGATAGGAAGAGCTAACATGTTGGGGAGTCTGTAATGCTTCAGGAAGAGTGCTTCTAATATTCACATATACAGGAGAAAACTCTTTCCATCCCTGACCACGCCATGAGACAAGTAGTCATGTTGTAATTGTCATGGCGAGGACACCTGTGCTCAGAGCAGTGACTTACCGAGGAGCCCGCAGCTAGTAAGTGGCAGAGGCGGGATTCGAATTCAGATCTCTGGGAGTCAAAGCCACATTTCTTTCCACAACCTCAATCTGCCTCCCCAAGTATCTAGAACTACTAGCAAAGAGGAACAACCAACCCAATTTGTAGTTTGAGAAAAATGAATCTTTAAGTCTCAGAGAGGCAAGAAATACAACAGTTTCTAATCACACAAGCTGTGCTAAGTGAAATGGTGTTCTCCAAGATATGGTCCCATCTCAAGAGGCCATCAGTTGGGAGCCATGCCTGATCCTTGTGTCCCAATGGGGAATGGCTCAGAATGAGCCCATGGGTGAGGGACAGATTGAGTGGTCTAAAAGGGGAGGACTGAAGGATTTGGGGTGCTGGATGTGAGTCCAGACGGTTGTCCTGTCTGCCAGTCTGTTAAAATTGTCTTTGCCATGGGCCACAGATCTGCTTATACCATTTATCAGAAGCTCTTGTGATCTGGAAATAAGAAAACCCAAATCAATTGTAGACACATATTTTGCAGCAATTGCATTTACTTAACAAGGGTGGGGCTCCCTGCCCTTGGAGAATGGGCTGGAGCAGGTATAATCACTGGTCAGATCTTCTGCTCACAGGGGTCTCAGTGGGACCCTCTCCCCTCCATGTTTCCTCCCAAAGGAACAGGGCATAAACACCCTCGTAAGACAGTTGGTCTCATTTTGTGGACGCGAATTCAATGGCTCCCAGCTCCATTCTACTCATCCTGGCTCCGGCTTAAGTTTTAAAAACTAATTCTCTCTGCATTAATCTGAAAAGATCCTTCAAACAAAAGCTCAACATCTGAGTCTATTTACTGAGTGTGCAGCTGTGTCAATTGGCCAAGACAAAGCGAGGCTTCCTGGTCAGCCCACAATGGGCTGCAGGTAGTCCTGCAAATAGAGAAACACACAAGGCACGGTCCTTTCAGGAGCCAGCGACCCTCCTTCCAATAGAGAAGAGCTGGAGCTCAGGGGTCAAGAGAAAAGGAGTGCCGCCCCACCCCCACCGCCACCACACACACAAGTGGGGACTGAAGGATATGATCTGTAAGCCCATCAATTAGGGCTATTAAAAAGGTAATTAGCTGTCTTCCATGGAAACCATGAACAGAGATGTGAAAAGGGGAAATTCATTTCCATATGGTTACATTTTGATGTGACCAGTGCACTTTCTCAAGGGAGTGAGATGCTATGGTTGAGAATATCACTTAGCCAGTCATAATGGAAGGTGATATCAAGTCAACTTAAGAGCGATCTAAGAATATAAACAATAACTTTTTTATTCTTGAAAAGAATTTTTTTCTGCTGTCAGTCAAACACTAGATTCAAATCAAGTGGCCAGACTCAGGAGGCCAGGGAGGAGTGGAGAGCTATTTCCTTTCTAGTTTCCTCTCCCAAAGAGAATAGTAGCAGGAAATGAAATCTGAAAATGTCAACAATGAACAATTTGTCTTGGATTCTGATAAGTGTGAAATTCAGAATTAGTGTTTCTGTTCCCTTTCTTTTCAAACACATGTGGGTATTTTGGTAATAAAGCCCAAGAGAGAAGAAAACGAGTCGAGGAAAGCCCTTTCTCATAATGAGATTTGAAGACATCTATTGAAATGGATCTAAAGTATACGACATAATACTCTCTGCAACACTGGCCCAGTTCACCATGAACATGCCCTCACATGTGTTTACCTTGTCTCTGTGTGCATGCTTGCTTTCAGGTAAAGGATCATTTAATTTTGTTTTGTTTTCCTCCACCATCTCTTTCTCTCCTTCTCTTTCACTTCCGCTTCCCACTTTATTGAGCTATAATGGACACGCAGGGAGTTGCCCAGATCTTAAGTGTCCCACTGGATGTATCACGTCTTGTTAAGCACATAACAATCAAGATGTACAATATGTCCAAGACCTCAGAAGTTTCCTTCTCCCTTCTAGTCAATAACCACCCCCCAGGGAATCACTGTTTTAATTTTTATTACTGTATATTAGTTTTGCCTGTTCTTGAATTCCATATAGATGATATCATATGGTAGGAATTCTTTTTATATGACATCCTTCACTCAAAATAGTGTTTCTGAGATTCACCTGTGATGCTGATGGAGTGTATCAGTTTATTCTCTTTCATGTATAAGTAGTATTCCGTGGTATGACGATACCACAGTGGACCTATTCTTCTCTTTATGGACATTTGGGTTGTTTCCAGTTTCATGAACTGTTACAAAATAAGCTACTGTAAACATTCTTGCATAAGATCTTTTGTAGGTATGTGTTCCTATTTCTCTTGGGCAATTACCTAGGAGTGGAATTGCTGAATCATAGGTTAGGTGTATGTTTAACTTTATAGGAAACTAAGAAACTGCCAGTTTTCTAAAGTGGTTGTACCATCTTATGCTTCCAGAAGCAAGGTATGAAAGTTTCAGTAGTCTCCTTACCAACATTCGGTGTTGTCAGTCTTTTTACCAGTAGCTGTTCTAACGGATACAAAGTGGTAATCTCATTGCAGTTTTAATTTGTATTTCTAAGGACTAGTGATGTCAAGCACCTTTTCATATGATTATTATCATTTGCATATCTTCTTTCTTGATGTTTCTGCTTAAGTGTTTTGCCCATTATTTATTGGCTTTTCTCTTTATTAATTTCTTTATATATTCTGTAATAAAGTCCTCTTCTAATATATAGGTATAGCAAATATTTTCTCTTGGTCTAGAACTTTTCATTTTTTTCTTCCTTTTTTTAAAAATTCATTAATTTATTTTTGGGGCTGTGTTGGGTCTTTTTTTGCTGTGCACAGGCTTTCTTTAGTTGTGGTGAGTGGGGGCTACTCTTCGTTGTGGTGCGCGGGCTCCTCATTGCCATGGCTTCCCTTGTTGCAGAGCACGGGCTCTAGGCATGTGGGTTTCAGTAGTTGCAACACATGGGCTCAATAGTTGTGGCTCACAGGCTCTAAAGCACAGGCTCAGTGGTTGTGGCGCACGGGCTTTGTTGCTCCACGGCATGTGGGATCTTCCTGGAGCAGGGATCAAACCTGTGTCCCCTGCACTGGCAGGTGGATTCTCAACCACTGCACCACCTAGGACGCCCCAAGGATTTTTCATTTTCTTAATGGCATCTTGTTGATGAACAAAATTTTATTATTTTGATGGAATTCAATTTTTCAATTTTTTTCTTTATGACTAGTGCTTTTGCTGTCCCATCTAAGACATCTTTGCCTAACCCAAGGCTGTGAAGACTTTTCTCTATGCTTTCTTGTGGCAGCTCTACAATTTTAGCTTTTGTGATTATGTAACTCTACAATTAATCTCAAATTAGTTTTTTTGTGTATGGTGTGAGGTAAGGGCTGAGGTTTATTTTTTCCAGGCATTTATCCAGTAGTTCCAGCACCATTTGATGAAGACTTTCCATTCTCCATTCAATTGCTGTAATGCATTTGTCATAGATCAGTTCACTGTATGTGTGGCTCTATTTCTGGATTCTCTGTGTTTTGTTTTTCTTCATGCCAACACTACTTTGCTTTGATTGTTATAGATTTTTAATACATCTTGAAATCAGACATTGTGGGTTTTCTAAACTTTCTCTTCTTTTTAAAGATGATTTTGGCCACTCTAGTCCTTTACATTTTTATATAAATTTTAGAATCAACTTGTCAATTTATTCAAAAAAAGTTCACCAAGAATTTGATTGGGATTATGCTGAATCTGTAGATCAAATTTGGAAGAGGGAGAAAAGGCTTAACATTGAGCCTTTCAATTAATGAACATGGTATATCTTCCTACTTTTTTTTCCTTTTTTTCAGTAACATTGTGTAATTTTTAATATAGAGGTCTTGTACATATTTAGTCAAACTTATTCCTAAATGTTTCAAGTATTTTGATGCTATTGTAAATAGTGTTTTAAAAATTTGTCTTCTAATTGTTGTTAGTATGCAAAAATGGAATTGATATCTATATATTTGATCTTGTAGCTTATTATGTTGCTCAATTCCATAATTAGTTCTATTAGTGGCTTTGCAGATCCTTTAGGGTTTTTTTAATATACATATCCATGTCTTTACAAAAAAAAATTGTTTTACTTCTTTCTTTCCAATCTTTATACTTTTTATTCCACCTTATTGCACGGGTCAGAAGAGGTGAGAGCTGACATCCTTGCCTCGCTCCTGATCTTAGAACATGTTCAGTAATTTACCATTAAGTTGACGTTAAAGTGCATTTCTCATGGCTGTCCTTTATCAGACATTTTATTCCTAGCTTGCTGAGACTTTTTAAAAATCATAAATGGATATTAAACTTAGTCAAATGCCTTTTCTTCATTTTGGAGATGATCATATGGTATTTTTTCTATGATTCTGCTGATGTGGTGAATTAAATTGATTGCTTTTTGAATGTTAAGCCTCACTTAGTTAAAATGTGTTATCCTTTTATATACAATGCTGGATTTGATTTGACAATACCTGTTAAGCATTTTTGCCACTACATTTACGAGGAATATTGATCTGTAGTTTCACTTTCTTGTAATATTTTTGTCAGCGTTGTGATGGTGTGATGGTTGGTTTTATTTGTCCACTTGGCTAGACTACAGTACCCAGTTATTTTATCTAAAATTAATCTAGGTGTTGCTGTGAAGGTATTTTGTGGATGTGGCTAACATCTGCAACGTGTTGACTTTAAGTAAAGGAGATCACCCTTGATAATGTGGGTGGGCCTTATCCAATCAATTGAAGGCTTTAAGAAGCTATTCCACTTCAGGACTGCAGCATTAATTCCTACCAGAATTTCCAGGCTGCTGGCCTGCTCTATTTATTTTGGACTTGCCAAGCCCCACAATTGCATGGGCCAAGAGCCAATTCCTTAAAATAAATCTCTATCAAAACATATGTATATATAAAATCTCAATCTTGTGGAAGCTGGTGTTAAGGATTTGTTAGGGTGGGTCTAGTTCAGTTTTGTGTTTTGAGTATGATCCTTATTCTTTGACATGGTCCTTTCTCTGAAGGTGTGGGATTTCTGGAATTTCACATGAGTGGTGAGGTGCTCACCAAGATATCTCTTCACTCTGCTTGGCTGGAATGCCAAAGTTTTTCAGCATTAAAGACCTCTGGTGTCTCTACTCAGATTTCATCCCCAAAGACTATGGTCTCTGATAGGCCTAGTGGGGTTTTGTCCTGTGCATTTATAGCCCTGCTCTCCACCAAGAAGCCAGAGGGAATTCCCAATATAAATTGCTGTCACCCTTCCTGCACAGCTACCTCTTCACTGGTACTGTGACCTGCAAATTCCAGCTGTTTCAGCATCCCCCAACTCCAGCCTCTGCCTGGCAGCTAAGCATGCTCTCCTTCCTCTGCTTGTGCCCTACCCCCTTGCACTATGACCTGTTAACTGTCCCTACGCGGAAGGTCAGGTTGCATGTAGGGTTCACTTCATGTGTTTCTTTTCTCTCAAGGATCCCAGTCCTGCTATCTATTGCTCAATACCTGAAAAAAGTTGCTTCATATATTTCATCCTGTTGAATCATTACTTATGGTGGGAAGGCTTGTCCAATACCCGTTTACTCCATCATGGCCAAAAATGGAGTTTCGTCTATACATACATTTGTCAAACTATCCTCCAAACCAAGACCATCCCTATGCCATCTCCTTCATTTCTCATGTGCTCAGCAAAGGGCAGAAGTCTTTGATGAGTTCAGAAAAATCACTGGGTGACTCTTACACTTGTCTTCCACTATTCTCAACAGACAAACAAACACATCACAGTTGCTAAAAATCCAACGAGTCCTTAGTAGCCCTTTGCAGGCCAGCATTTCTCAAACTGTGTTCTGAGGAATGTTGGCTCCATAAGGAGTTAAATGGCAATCTGTGAATGAAGGATTCTCTGATCAAATACTTTTGGGGAAACATGATGTCTGATTTTTGTCCCAGGAGAGTCACGCATATATTAACATTTTAAAGACTCTTGCAAGTCCTATTGAAAATTTTCAGTAACTCAGTGTTTCCCAAACTTAATTGATTAGTGGAACTTCTTCATGGAATATTCATTGGCATCGGAAACACGTGCTTGTTAGGGTCATGGATTATCTGACTTCTTACCTATTTTTTCTAAAGTTTTGGAGAAATACTATTCAGAAGGGAAAACAAGAGCTTTTGGGTTTGGCAAATCAGTTAAAATCAAGGCTGATATGGTATTTAACCTGTACATTTTTGGTAGAGCCAGCAATTGAATAGATAACTTAAACCTCTCCAGGAAACTGTGTGTTTGAATTACACCTCCTAAATATGCAAACGAGGTGTCATAGAAAAAGGGACTTTTCCTTTAAAGCTGATAGACTTATATCAGCATATTTATTTTTTAAAGCCCTAGAAATCTGGAAGTATAATGCTAGCCCATAAAGTCTTACCTTCAATAGTATTTCATATATGACTGTATTTTTTAGATAATAGCCCACATACATAAATGTTATAAGTCATTTATGAACCCTCCCTAAAATACTTTTGGAAGCATTTTCCAGCTCAAACACCTTTTTAAAACCAAGTGACGTCATGTCTGTTGGTATATATTGTCCTGTACTGGAGACTGTGAATACTTCCCCACCCGTCCATAAAGCAACTAAAGCAACGGCTGAAAAGTTTATCACCATCCTCCCTAAAAGTAAGCACCTGGAAAATGTGAGTGCAATGAAATCCCAAAGCACGGCACTGAGGAAGTCAGCTGGATTTAAAAACCTCTCCGTGGGTCCTGGGAACTCTGGGGGCCCAGGAGGGGCGAGGCCCCGAGCTGCCGACGTTCCCTGCTTGCCGAGAGGCTAATTGCCTTCACCGCCGCGCCACCCTTTGCCAGCCCCATGTTCTGACCTGCAGGCAACCCTGATGCACAGTTATTCATTCATTCAATCCATTCATTTATTATTTCCAAGTGGATTTACTGAGTGCCGATGAAGTATCAGGCACTATTCCAGAAGCGCTGGGATGTAGTAGAGGACAAACCCAAACCCAGTCCTACCCCCACCCCCGCCCCCATGGGGTTCACATTCCCGTGAGGAAGAGAAACGACCAGTCAAGCCACAGAGTGAGAAGAGCCACGAGGGGCAGAATCATCTCAAGGGGTCGGACAGTGGTTGGAGGAAGCCTGTTACCTAGGGTGAGTGGGAAGATTTTCTCTGAGCAGTAACATTGATGCAGTGACATGAATGAGAGGACAAGACAAAGACACATTTAGGGCAAGAGCTTCCCAGGCAGCGGGAACAGTAAGTGCAAAGGCCCCGAGGTTGAGGCTTTTGGTTGAGTCCAATGGCTCCCAAACACTAACTGTATACATCAGACTCGCCTAGAAAGCTTGAAAGCAAATCACATTTCTGGGCTCCACAATCTCAGAGCCCGCTTCAGGAAACCAGAAGTGGGGCTTGGGAACTGAGATTTTTTTTAAAAAGCTTCCCCAAAGTTTTGATGCTTAGCCCAGTTTCAGAAACTCTGGTCTAATCCAATGACCTCATTTTCTAGATGAAGACATTGAAGTCCAGAGAGAAGTGATTTTGCCCCTGGTCACAGAATTACATTGTGATGGAGCCTGGCCAAGAAACCATATTCCCACACTTCCAATAGGGCTCTTCCTCTTCTACCCCCCCATCTCCTCCTCCCCTCCTTCTCAGTTACCCAACACAAGAGGCCAGTAGAAATGTGTTTCCTCTAACAATAGTTGTTGCTATTATTATTGCTGTAAATAATAGCGACCATTTATCAAATATTTACTTTTTTCCAGGCATTGTTCTAAGCACTTCACATGTATTAACTCATTTAATCCTCACATTAACCTTATGAGATTGGTATGCTTATTGTGCTCACTTTACGATGAGGAACCTGAGGCTGGAGGGGTTAGGTCACTTCCCCAAGGTCACGCAGCTGGCAAATGCTGGAGCCAGGCCGCCTCCCTGCAGAACTGATGATCCTAGTCTCACTGCATTGTTGCCTCACACTGACCTGGGCAAGAGCTCTGGGCTGAGCATTACTGCTGTTATTGATTTGCATCAACAGAAAACTTCAGTTCCCCATCCTGTGCCCGTCCCAGTGACACCTGCCACCCCATTATGCAAGCAGCTGGGAGCACCCCTGAAGCCAATGGTTCACAGTTCGGACTGTGGAGTCTCTCCCTTTGGACAGCAACTGTGGTCTGAACATGATTATTTCCCTTCTAGAAACTCCAGGGCACGTGGGTTTCCTTTTAGCGATTTTTCAAACCAGGCTCTGCTGATGGCAAAGCCTGGAGCATCCCGAGTCCTCGCCGCCTTGGAGTTACACACCCTTGGGACTTCTTTGCTGAAGCTGGGAAGGCTGGTTGTGTCATTTATCTCACTACAGGCGACCCTGAGAGTGAGGTCCAAAGATGAAGACAGTATAATCGCTGTCTTCTAGCGACTCACAACTAACTGTAATTTACAGCGGAAAGTAGCATTATTCCATCCGAATGCTGGATGCATAGAGGACCATGGGGTTGCGTGGTGTGCATAGCACCATGGCAACTGGTACCTCGGAGAACAGGAAGGATCTAGTTGGATGTGGACCTTGATTTCACTGGTACGAATAGGTGAAGGGAACTCCAGGAGGAAGGAATGGTCTCAGCAGTACCGCAGAGGTGTGCCGCGGCGTGGTGGTCTGGGGGACAGGAGATGAATACAGGGATTGGGAAGCAGTGTGTAAAGATCTCATGATAGGTATAGCTAGTGTATTTCTGCAAGATAGGGGTTCAGAGTGAGACAGACTCAATGATACATTTCTATTAGCTTTTTAGCACATTATCCTCCAAATAGACGAATAGCACAAAAGACACTGCTCTGGGATCCTTATCAAGTAAATAGAGAGCCCATGGTTCACTAATATTTCCCTTGAAAACATCAAGGGGGTATTTTACTTTTTATCCTCAACAGAGTTCGTAACACATTGTATAACAGGATACAGAAGGAGGGCGCTGGATGAGAGGCTGGGCTCAAGTGACTGCTTCAAACCTGTCCCAGCCCTGCTGTGCTTTGATAACACATCCAGTATCTAAAGGTCAGAACGTAAGTATTGATGGGTCTTAGCTACATTGCACGTTCAGTGAAGCTCTGATATCTTTCTGGTATCTAGGTAGTGTGGGCCTTCAGAAGGGGAATTAAGGCCTTTAGAAAGTTGATGGTCAGACTTTCCTGGTGGTGCAGTGATTAAGAATCCGCCTGCCAATGCAGGGGACACGGGTTTGATCCCTGCTCCAGGAAGATCCCACATGCCACAGAGCAACGAAGCCCGTGCACCACAACTGTTGAGCCTGCACTTTAGAGCCTGTGAGCCACAACTATTGAGCCCATGTGCGTAGAGCCCGTGCTCCGCAACAAGAGAAGCCACTGCAATGAGAAGCTTGCATGCCACAACAAAAAGTAGCCCTCGACCACAACTACAGAAAGCGAGCGCACAGCAACGAAGACTCAATGTAGCCAAAATAAAAAATTTTTAAATTTAAAAAATTTTTAAGAAGACAAAAATGTAAAAAAAAAAAAGTTGATTGTCTATTTCATACCAGCTCCTGTAGAAAGGATAAAAGAGGGGCAAAAACCTTGAAATTTAAAGTTTATAGTAAATTATGTCTCTCTCTCCCTCTCTTTCTTTCTCTTTTCCTCCGAGATTCAGTTGTTAAATCTTCACCACTGCTGAGACATTCATTCCCCGAAAACTGACAAGGAGAAAAAATAATTCTCTCATAAAACACAAATCAGATGGTCTCTGGAGACTAGGGCTGACTTAGTTCTGACTTCGTGCAGAAGGTCTCCGGGGAGCTGGTGAAGAGCAGGTGACTAGATACATGGTTGAATGAGTATCGTTTGCTCCTTTATAAAAGAAGATGCACTCTATTTGGGGAGCTCCAAGATTTTAGCAACAACCTCGGGGTGATAATATTGGATGCCCTGCTCCCGCCTCTGCCTAGTGACAGCTCCAGAACCAGAAGGTCTGGTGTTGGCATCTCCTAAAGTCTCCCTCCCTCGCCCTGGCCAGCAACCGCAGATGTCGTGCTGGTCCGCGAGTACGCTCCTGCCCCAGAGCTTTGTACCTGCACTTCCCACCGCCTGGAACGGTCTATTGTGGCTCCTCCCATGACTCACATCCTTACTTTATTCCAAGGTCACCTCCCGGACATGACCCCTCTCCCTCTCTTCCTTCTTTCCCTTTTACCCTGTTTTATTTCCTCTCATAGCACTTATCGCTACATGAGAGTATATGGTTATTTATTGTCGGATCATCTGCTAATACATAAGTTCCAGTAGGGCAACGATTTCTGTCTGCTTTTTTTTTTTTTTTTACCCTGGGACCTCGAACAGCACTTGGCGCTCAAAACATGTTGTTGAAAGAATGAAACTATGAGCTTAGCTTGGAGTTTTCGTTTGTCCCAAGGATTCTGCATCACCTCCAGCCTTTGCTCCACAGCCACGGTGTGTGTGAACCAAACGGAGCTGCGTGAGGCTCACGTAATAAAGCCTCCTCCTCCCGAAGAGCAGCTGTGCCCTCCCTGGCCTGCCGGCCCAGGGCTGCCCCAGGTCAAACCCCAGCAGCCGCCCCGCCCAGGGCTGCCCCACGGTGCTCTCTGTCCTCTCCACCCTCTGGTCCTTGCTTAACTTCCCGGAGGATGCATGCCTCACGGCCTTGTTTTGAATTCCACTTCTTTGACGTAGAGGTGCCGAAGGAGCAGACACAACAAAGGCTGTTTAGAATTTAGTCTTCCCGATTGCTTGACCTGGTAAATAGATAAACAAAAAACAGGGGAAGAAAAGAAAGAAAAGGAGAGGCTGGCCTGGGCCCTCCAGCTGCAGGTCCCCATGGGCCCGGCCGACAGGAGCCCAATTGCTGCGGGGCCAGCGCACCTGTGAGGAGTTAATGAGCAGCGTGCAGGGGGGTGAGGGGCCCTGGGGGCTCCGATGAGGACTCCTTAGAGGAGGCCTCCCCCTCCGCCCCCGGGCTAATGACCCATTAGTCTCCGCGGGTTGCGTTGGAGGGTTCACCACCGCTTTCTCAGGACAGAGAGGCGTTGAGGTGGGTTTCCCGCTTGGCTCAGTTGCCTTGGGGTTTTCAGATGCTGAAGCTGTTTGTGAACTTAATACTAAAAGGCTATCAGTTAAAATATAGGCAGGGGTGGGGTATTTCCAGAGGGCTCTATGCCAAAGGAGGTCAGCAGGAACCTGCTGGAGAGTCAGAGCACAGAGTTCCACCCCCTCAGTCCTCAGAAGGGGAGCTGGACCCCCGCGCTGGGCCTTCAGGGCACACGCACAGGAAAGCGGCCTCTTGGGGCGGGAAGAACTCAGGCGTCAGGCCGGTGGCGGGCAGGTGGTCAGCGCTGGGCGGCCGCGTGGCTGTGTGATGGTGAGGGGACCCTGACGGGACCGCGGCTCCGGGGCTTCCTGACGGCGGCCTTCAGCCCGCTGCTCAGCGGCCTGTCCTCCCCGCTCCTGACCTGTGAAATGGCAACAGGGGGGGTGTCGCTCCCGGAGCTGCTGGAAGGTCTAAATGCATCAACACGCCTGGTGCACCTCGGGAACAGGCCGGGCCACGGCAGCTTGAAGCAAAAGTGTTAGATTTTATGATTACTATGACTCTGCGTTTCCAGGCCCCTTTCAAGGTCCCACTCCTAGGGACTGTCCCTCGAGGGTAGGGTCAGACTTAGACTGCGGTGTGGGTGGAGGGTGGTCTGAGGTCATTTGGTTTAGTCACGCAGAGCCTTCCTGAGCGCCTGCTACATGCCGGGCACTCTGCTAGGCACCAGCTGTCACAGACTACAGAGAGACAGATGAGAGATAGATGACGGATGAGAGATAGATGGATGGATAGATAGACAGACAGACAGCCAGTGAGAGAAGAAGGCCCCGCTCCTGAAGAGCCATCAGAAAGAGCCCCCGGCTGGGAGTCAGAAGACGTGACTTTCAGAGGCAGGCCTCTCTCGCCAGCCGTGCCACCTCAGCAACCTGTTTGATCTCCCGCCGTCTCTGTGGTTTTCTCCATCAGACGGAGAGAGTGATCCCTGCCCTGGCTCTCTCAGGATTCTAGCAAGGATCCAACAACCCAAGTGCACGCAGAGGCTCTTTGACTGCAGGGAAAGGCTCGTGAGAAGGTGAGGTGACCACGGGACTGATGTGGCCACTCACCCCAAGGACCCGATGTGGACACCTGTTCATAGAGCTGAGAGCGGCGGCAGAGAAGATTCCCGGGGAGGCTGGCTGGAGACCCAAACAGTGGAGCCAGGAGTCTGTGGAACCGAAGCTTGAGTCCCAGGGCTTCCACTTCCTAGTGGCTGACATTGAAGAGGCTACTTGACTTCCGCCGTATCTCAGAACCGTGAGAGCTACCTCGTTACATTACAACCTCGTAGGACGGTTGCATGGAGAAAAGGCAATTCGGCATGTGACGTGCTCACCGCAGGGGCATACAGTGACTCTTAGGAGGGCTGGCTGTGCTGTGATGAAGTCTCTGTATTCCAGGGTCCAGCCCTGGTTGAGGCCCCAGGAGGATCCTGTTCCCACATCTGTTGTATTGGCAACGGCTGTGCAGGTGAGACTTCCAGTTCATCCATTCGCCAGGGGAGCTGACCTCTCCTAGGGACCGAAACTCATGCCCAGCCCATCCTTTCCTTGTACGTAAACCCCCCAGGGAAGCCAGCTGCAGCCAGCTTCTTGCCTGGTGAGCACAGTCTCATGGCAAGAGCTGGCAGCGAGGCGACCGCTTACTTGAGGCACCGTGTCCAGACGGCCTGACGCGTCCATCTCCATGTGACACCGCACCCGGTCTGGCCAGAGCTTCTACAGCCAGAGCCCTCCTCCTGCCATACGAACAACGCCAAATTCCAACACTCTGTCCTTCCTCTTCTACACTGCTTCCTGCTGCGTCACCACTCATCTCTTTATAGAAGTTCAGGACCTCCATATCCCTTACCCCAGCCTGCTTTTGGCCTATGACATTTTCTGGCTTTTGGGGTACACCTAATCCACCTGCTCTCGCCCCTTGTGCACTCACCCTGCTGGGTTCGCTGTGTACAGCCTACGCATCTCCTATAGGGACCCGACGTTCATGGGGACGTGTCGTCGTCTTGGTGTTTCTTAATCTATGCAACAATGAGCAGCTCTAAGCTCCTAGAGAACACAGCTGCCCGTGGAGAAGCTCTTCTTTAGAAATGGGCTCTTCATCTCTGCTGTTTATGAGGGGGCTCTGAGGGCCGTGAGAGAGTTAATTACTTCCTTCACGAGGCAGGGATCCGTGTCTCCCCCTCCCTGATGTCCCACGCCAGGACAGAGGCCAGCACACAGAAGGTGCTCAATCATCTCTCTCAAAGGAGTACAGTCGCCTTCTGAATAGGGGGTCTTGTTTGTCTCGGAATCCATTCCCTGGCTGGCTGTGAAGCCGGCATGCCTTGGTTTCCTACTGGAGATGATCCTGTCCTCCATACCAGGCTTGTGGTGATGCCGAGTTTGGTCTTTGGGGCTGGGACCTCATTCTCACGTACATCCTCACTGCCTCTTCCCACACAGCCCACGGATCTCAGGGCCTCCCGGGGGAAAGCACTGCTCTGATCCCCCCCATTTCTCAGCTCAGATCGTTAGGTGACTCCCGTTATTTTTGAAATCAAGAATGAATTTCTCACCTTGGTAGTCAGGGCCTCCGAACTGCCCCTGACCTCACCCTCCAACTCAAGCCCCATTTGGTCCCCACAAGGGCTCTTGGTTGCACTTCAAATGCATTGCCCAATATTTTCCAGACCTTCCCCTCGAACTTTTCTGTCTTCACCCCTTTTTTTTCCTGCGGTTCTTTCTGTTTGGGACAACCTCCCCCAACAAAACAAAGTTCGAGAAGAGGCTGGGAAGCTGTAAGTGATTCCTCTGCCTGCTGGAATCACTTAGACCTTTTAAGAACTATCTTGAGCTTTCGAGAACCATCTTGAACATCATTTTGTTTATAAAATCTCTAATTAGGTGAGGGCCCTCCTCCTTTTATCCTCTGGACGTGCATCCATACCCCGCCTTTGTTTTTCTCAACCTCTGCGAGTGTTGGTGTAACTCCCTCTTTCTTGCCACCCCTGTGCCTGAATGATCTTTAAGGATGAGGACTTGGTCTCAATTCCATTTCCTCTCCAGGGCTGTGCACACGGTGCGGTCTTGGGACATAGCTGAACTGAACAACTTCCTGTACCAAGCAGTGATTCTGAAGACACAGGCACTACCTCTCTACGTTACTGTTCTTGTTTCTCATTTCTTTCTGGGTCACATGGACCTTACAAAAGGAAGGATTTTTGTTGTCATCCACAGAAACCCATTTCAGCATCATTGGCTTAAGCTGTTGGAATCAAAAGCCAACACATCTCAGATCATTTTATGCCTGAAAACTCAAACTGCTGTCGCTTGCAAGTCAGGGTCGCCGTGGCCAGGCCTTGCACGTTGATCATTCAAGAGTGAAGTCACATAAGTGGTTTTGTTCAGCTCTGGGACGGGCAAACACGAATTCCTCAGATGTGTCCAGCCAGTCTCTATGCAGGGACAAAAGATAGAGGTTTGTGCATTTGTTCAAATGATTTGATTCTCTGAACATGGTTTATAGGACTTGAAGAGTTGTTGAAAGGAGTCCCTGTCTCATCACTCCAGGTTGCATCCTTGAACTTGTGAAATAACCTAGTTAATCAGCATGTCTTTAGATTCTCCCATGCCTTTAGGTCTACCTATTTCCAGACATTTTTAGGATGCATGTGGGGAGGCTGTGATTAGAGGGTATTATTTTGGTGTGGTACGGGCGGAGGCTGAGTCTCTTGACAAGGACTAGAAAAAAAGAATAAAATCTATTTTACATCAGTTGAATGTCTCTAATTGGGTCTTGAAGACCAAACAATTTCCTTCAAGACAGCTGGGGCTTTGGGTAGCCCCAAACCAATTAACTCAAATTATATAATTTTGCTCCCACTCCTACGCCCACAGCTTGACTTGCTTACTTCTTAAGGAGGAGGATTAGTGTAAGCTCTAAGGGGTCCGTTCTCTGGCGGCCAGGCACAATATGCTGGACGGAGGTCTGGGCTAGCCTGGAGCACCCTGGCTGGGAAGAAAGGAAAAAAAGGGAGCTAAAGTCAAGCCGTTCCCTCCGCATGAGCCTTCTCTTTCTTGGGATACAATGCAGTTCAGCATAAACATATGAGTGGATTACCGGGAAGCAGAAACCATCCCAGCCTTAAATAGAAACGAGCAATCTTTAGCCCTCCTAAACCTCTGAAAATGTGCAGGACCTCATTCAGGCAACAAAACTCATGAGGTGCTCAGAGTAGACCAGGGAAATGTGAATGGTTAGGGAGGAATCTGAATAGGTGTGTGCGCACACGCTTAAGGGAGCAAAGAGCTGCATTATGAATAGATTTCACATTTCTTCTCTTTCCAAATGCTTGGTTAAGACTGGGAGAAGCACTGGACAAATGATAAAATTATGTAACAATTCCAAATGCATATTTTCCAGCTTTTTAAACATCAATAATTTAAGAAAGTGAAATAAGACTCTACATTTACCACAGTGTCACAAATATGCATTTTGTGACCCTTGTAACAAGATACCAAATTTCTGATTTGATCATTGTGAATGAAAATATAAATGAATTGAAAATAGTTTTGTTCTTATACGAAAGGGCAGTGAATGGTATCTTGAGGCTGGAAGGATTCTTCAGGGGAGCCCTTTTTGGTATTTTTTGGCCTGAGGAATCCCAGCTTGTAAGTGCTGGTCTTTTATGTGCCAAAAAGAGAAGGCAAACACTAACTCTGCCCCCCACCCCCCAAAAATGTTCTGAGCATTTAAAACATGGCATTGAACTTACCCCAGTATTTTCTCACATCTTCCTTTCTGAGAGGACCCTGCCCTGGATACTGCCAGTTTCTTCAACGACTAGAATTGAAGTTTCATGGAATGAGCTTTCCTGTTTTTCTAGGTCCTAGGAATTATCTTCCGTATTTGACTTTTTGTTCATATGTCTGTTGGAAAGGACAATGGAGTGAAATTAAAATTCTCTAGGAAGCTATACCTTTATCTCCTAAAGCTCTGGTGGGTGAAGTAGCATGTTGTCTTCTGTCGATGCCTCTTAGATTTTCTTTCTTTTTTTTTAAAATTTATTTATTTATTTATTTATTTTATTGGCTGTGTTGGGTCTTTGTTGCTGCACACGGGCTTTATTTGCGGCGAGCGGGGGCTACTCTTTGTTGTAGTGTGTGGGCTTCTCACTGTGGTGGCCTTTCTGTTGCAGAGCACGGGCTCTAGGCGCGTGGGCTTCAGTAGTTGCGGCACATGGGCTCAGTAGTTGTGGCTCAAGGGCTGTAGCGTGCAGGCTCAGTAGTTGTGGCGCACGAGCTTAGTTGCTCCGCGGCATGTGGGATCTTCCTGGGGCAGGGCTCGAACCCACGTCCTCTGCATTGGCAGGCGGATTCTTACCCACTGCGCCACCTAGGAAGTCCTATCTTAGACTTTCTAAGATCTATGAAAGAGACCCTAGAGAAAATGTTTATTGGTTTCCTTTAGAAGCTACCAACCATCAATATAAGACTCGGAGCCGGAAAATCACATCGCTTGGTCATTTGGTCCACAGTATCTCTGACCAGGGCTTAGGCCCCCTCTGTTGATGGTCTCTGTTTTGGGGAGATGGGTTCTCAAATTCAGGGACATAGTCCCAGGAAAGGTATTCAGTTAAGACCCAGAATATGGATACCCATAAAAATAAAGGTAACTGAGTGTCAAGTTCAAATTCTGAAAAGAATGTTAGAAATTATTTAGTGTACTCCATCATTTTAAAGATGGAGACATGGCATCCCAAGAAGAAAGGAGACCCATTCAAAGTCACATGGGACTTGGTGGTACAGCCCGATCAGAACTCAGCTCTCCCGACTCCGTTAAAGTGTGGCCCCTGGCTATGAATGCTGGTCACATCTTAGTCACAAAAGCACATCACTTATTCTGACTTTATAGACTGCTAATGGACCCAGTGATTTACAGCCTGAGGTTTCATCCTGCTACCCTTGGCTGGACGATTTGGCATCTGTGGTCCAGGCTCTGGGTGGAAAGCAGGCGGGGCCCTCTCAGTGCTGCTCCTCTTCATTGCATGTAAAACCAGGAGGTGTGTTATTAACGTAATGCTGCCTCCATCTCTAAGCCTTAGCTGGCCCTTCACTTCAGGTTTCTTCACCAAAATCAAAGCACCACTTTGGATTATTTTGAAAGTGTCTTGAAAAGGAAAATGTTTGACCACTCCTCTCCTGGCTTTACCTCCATGTGCTGTGTGTAATGATCCAGACAGAATCAATTGGACACTGCATTTTAAAGATAAGGATTGGGATTTTACTTCTGGGTAACCTGGTGACCCCAATCAATCTCTGTCTTACAAACCCTCTGAAGAGTTGATGCTCCAGTCTGCAATTAAGTCCCAGCTTCCAAGAATGGCAACAGATGTTGCAATCCAAACACCTTTATTAACTATTTATCTTCAGATATGTATCAACAATCTCTTGGCCAACAGAAACAGCAAGACTGCTCCTTAAATGGAAAAAATCACACTCTTTCATCTTCAAGTTATTTTACTCTGTAATCCCTTTGAGAGGATAAAAAGAGATATATTAGAAAAGTAGCCAATGATATCTAATTGCTTTAAAGATTTGTCTTCTAAAAGTCATCAATCCAGTGAAAATATTGCTATTAAGTTATGTACACCAAGTATACAAAGCATCAGATGGTATTTAAGGTAAGTGGAAAACATACCCAAAGTGAAGATTTCAATTATTTTTTTTTGCATCACTTGCTGATTATAGTTCATTTGGCAAACTCGGCCCTGTTTGAGGCATAGCTTCAGCACAGTAACAAACGACCCTTACCACCCACCTGTCTTACAAGGATGTCTCGAGGATTATAAATGAAGCGCCCGTACTTTGAACACTGAGAATGAAATACAAGGCCAAGATATTTCAAGCAGGACTCTGTGTAATCCTTCTCATTTGAACTCACCAAGGTTTTGTTCTAGAGCTGAGCTCTTGCCTAGAGTTTATGAGGTTATTCCATAGAGAGGAAAATATACTCTTGTAGGATCACGGAGGCTGCTTGTCCCGGATTTAACTCGCTGGCTAAACGGGCGAGATTCCTCTCGCACGGGTAGGTGGAGTGGGTGGTCCTCTGCTTCAGGGGCAGGGCTGACTTCACAGGGAGCCTAATGCCGTTTAAGCTTCTCATCAGCACAGGCCCTTCCCACGTGTTCTTGTTGCCATTTGTCTTCATGAAATTTGGAAAAGTCAGATATGTTAACTGCAGTTGGTTAAGAATGCTGTTTCCACTCTGACTTTCCTTCCATTGTACCCCCCCAGGGCTGTCAGGTGCTGAAGGAGCTGCAGAGCAATTGTGCCCTCCAGCTAAGAGGACCTTGAGTTGGGGACACTTTAGATTGGGCTTCTCGGGATGTATTTATACCATTTGCTGTCTCTCCTGTGTACAATAAAGTTATTTCCAGCCTTTCTGATGTAGGGATGAATTCCAGGCATGTTACCTCCACGGGGCCAACTCACCTGTTGTCATGCCACCCACTGAGGGCTAAACTAAACCCTGGAAGCCTCTGGGGAATGGAGGAGAAGCCAGGTTTGCAGGTTGGAGGTAAAAGCAAGTCTGTGGAGTATGCCTGGAATCATCGCATGTATACAGTTGTAAATGGAGGATTCCATTTCAATGACACCTGGTAAAAGCAAAATTCTCTCCTGTCAAGACTATCCTTCATAAGACATTATAACTCTAAGTGCATTATATGTGTTTTTCTTTGAAAATGAGAACCGTGTGAAGCAGAATTCATCACAATTCTGTGTCTATAGATGCAGACCTGTAGCATGGCTACAAAAAGCAAGTATATCCCGTGAGAAATTGTGAATTTATGCCCTGCAACTTTCGATAATAAAGAAATAAACTCGAGTTAATCACACCAGGGGAAAGAGTGAGTTATCTTCCCATTATCTCTATGGAACACCATATTATAACAAAATCATTGCCATATGAAAAAGCAATCAAAAGAAAGTTTCAAAATGTAGATTAAAAAATATAGATGTATAATTATGTACTTGATAAGCAGTTAATTACTCCAAAATACAAAGTTATCTTTAGGATTTTGAAAGTTTATGGTGTTTTCCAGTTTCCTAAATAAATATTCACGTTTGTACCTAATTTTTTATTTGTAATCTTCTGTATTCCTTTTCTCATAAAAAAACCCTCAAAATTCTATTTGCTTCGGTCCCCACATACCTTGGATCTGCATAGGAGTGGTTTTCAGGCAGCAAAATGTCATCCTTCAAAGTTTAATTCAGAGGCCAACTCTACCCATGCTCCCTGCCTCCCCCTGCCCCTCCTCACTAGGTTTAAGGAAATGAAGGCTTTCACCTGAAGCTCTCTGCCTGTGATCGTGCAGCCCATGTGTGGCAGAAATTGGACAAATCCACGTGGTAAGCAGAATGGATGCTGGGACCTCCTGTTCCTAGAGATCAAAGCGGCAAAGGGGCTGATGAGAAGTCGAGCAGCCGGGTTGTGGTCTGGAGGGCCACTGCTTCACGTGTGACCTGGGATAATAAACTTCCCTCTTTGGACCTTGGCATCCCCATTTGTGCAAGCCCAAAGGAGTAACCTTCTTGCACTGGGTAGTTAGAGAAAGCCTCTGTGATGAGGCCACGTCTGAGCAGAGACGTAAAGGAAGTAAAAGAGTCACATGGGTCTCTGGGCTTTCTTTGAAGAGGGGACAGCCGCTCCCGAGGCAGGGGGGTGCACGGCATCTTGGAGGAGCAGCAGAAGGCCAGTGTGCTTGGGGAGCAAGGCGGGGAGAAGGAGGCAGGAGGCCAGCACCTGCGGGAAGGCCCTGGTCGGGGCGCTGAGTCTCAGGGACGTGGAAAGCTTATGAACGTGGCCCGAAGTGTCCTGACAGGTATTTGGAGACCATCAGTCTGTTGCCGCATGGACTGAGGGTGGAGACCGGATAGGAGTCTCCTTCAGTCACCCAGGTGTGGCCAGGGGCAGGGAGTCAGGAAGATCTCACGATCACCTCCAACAGAGGCACGAAGTCAGAGGAACCCGGAAAGAGGCTGGGAAGAATGAGCAGGACATCACTAAGCAGAGAGAACGGGCGGAGGGAACTTCAGTTTTGTAGAGGAATTGGTGTCAGCAAAGATACACACGAGAAAAACAAGGGCTGTGTTCAAGGAGACAGTACCATGAAATGACTGGCAGTGAGGGCTTTGGGCTCTGTGCCCTTAGACCAGTTACTCACCTTCCCATCCCTCAGAGTCCCCGTTGTAAAATGGGGTCGGTATTTGCATCTACCCTGGAGAGGCTTCCCAAGAAGATGGTGCTGGCGCGGTGCTTTAGAGGCTCGTGGTGCTTTAGAGGCACCAAGTACACAGTAGCTCTCACGACCACAAGTGCAATTTTATTAAATGCCAAAAAGTTCAGTGAGGCTGAAGCATTGGAATGTGTCGGGCAGAAACCCAGGAAATCAGGTTGAAAGGCTGGTTGAGGCTTGAAAATGAAGAGCCTTGAATGCTACACAGTCTGTTTGGGGAAGGCTTCCCAGACCTGCCTGATTGTAAGACCCACCAGAAGTGTTTGTTGAAATTGAGGGTCCCCAAGCCCCTACCTGGGATGGGCCCCAGGGAATTGGAGTTTAGCAGGAATCCCAGCTGATTCTTACATAGGGGCTGCTCAAGAAACTTTTTTTTTTTAACTTAGGGTTGGAATGGGAGTGCCTTCAAAGGCCAGGACTTGATGGACTCTGCAAAAGCAACAATATGTTTTTTGCGTCCAGCTTCATGGCTGACTTACCATGCAGTCAGCAGTGGCAAAGCCAGAGATGGGGCTGAGAGCTGATGGAAGGAGAAAGCACGTGCGCTGGGACTAAAGGAGAGCTCTGGGGGCCTTTCCAGAAGCCAGCCTTCCCAGGAGAAGCTATTCAAGGCTGTGGCCGGAGCTTGTGTTCTCATCCCAGCTCCTACGGCCCCGTAAGTCGCTGTGTGTCCCTGGGTGCTTCTGGCCTCCTCTCTGGGCTGCAGCTTCCTCCTGTGTTAAAAAAAAAAGTCTATTGGGCTGAGTTGGGCAAACTCTAAAGTCCCTTCCAGCTCCAAGTTTATCTGTTTATCAAACAGCCTAATCTTTGCAAAAGCACTTCAACGGCTGCAGCCTGGAGACAGTCTTTGCAAACTTTGCTGTCAGACTCAAGGCTCTTGGGGTTACACAAAGGGCACCGAATACCCCTGCCATCAAGATAAGAGAAGGAACACGTCCCAAGGGCTTTTCTGCCTTCTGCATTCACTCCTGCACGCGGAGATCTGCGCTCCGGGACTTGTCTGATTTAACCCTTATCGCACTGCAACATTTGGTGGAGCCGGCGTGGAAGCAGCTAGACAGACGCTGCTAATCTCACGTCTGCCATCCGGGCACTGGGGTAGTGCTCAGCTCTTTCTCTGCCTGAAACAAATGAATAGGGTGTTGGTGCCCCCTGATTGGATGCCTTGTGATGCTGTGGTGTGAAAAGCAAAGAAATGAAATGCCTTTGATTTTGGATAAATCACGTATGCACTCCAAGCCTCAGTTTCTTTAGCTCAAAGATATTTGGTTCCCTGGAGGATATTTTTTTCTTAACTGCTATCAAAAACTGTCTATAGATCTGATAATTCCTCATTCTGATGGCATAACTTTTATGAAAGCCCTTTCTTTCCCCCACCATGTTACGGGATGACCTGACTTTTCAGGATTAGCTTAAAAAATAATAGTTTCATCTTAAGTGCAAAGCTGCCTTTCTATTCACTTTATCTCTGTGAAAAGCACCTTAGCTTTCTGAGGTAAATGTTGGTCACAGTGACCTCACTAAGGGCCCCTCTCCCCTTGGCACACACAGATCTGAGAGCTCCTGGATTCTTCTGACCTAACCCTTATCACTTCGTTAAGTTTTAAACAGCGTATTCATGTAATTTCCATCTGAAGATTTGCAATACCTCTGCACATATTTTCTGAAGGAAGGTGGCTGTAGGGGTGGGAAAGCCAGGGAGTGGAAATGATAAGTCGTAATCACTTGCTAGTTTATTTTCTCCATCCTGGGGTTGGGATGTAAATCTCAGGAAAATATACCAAGAGTGTGAGAGGAGGAGTTTTATGCTTGTGATATCATGACTGACTAACCAAGAAAAGTTAAGGCATAACATTTTTATATAAAAGGCTGGAGCAGGGACTTCTCTGGTGGTGCAGTGGTTAAGAATCCGCCTACCAATGCAGGGGCACGGGTTCGATCCCTGCTCCAGGAAGATCCCGCATGCCATGGAGCAACTAAGCCCGTGAGTCACAGCTACTGAGCCCATGTGCCACAACTACTGAGCCCGTGCACCTAGAGCCTGTGCTCCGCAACAAGAATGAGAAGCCTGCGCAGCACAATGAAGAGTAGTGCCTGCTCGCTGCAACTAGAGAAAACCCGCAGGCAGCAACGAAGACCCAACGCAGCTAATAAATAAATTAATTAATTAACTTAAAAAAAAGGCTGGAGGAGGTCAGGTGGGTGGGAGTTAGTCCCAGAACTCAGGTTGCTCCTGTCTGACTGGTTGCTGTCTGCCTTCTGCAGAGCCAGCCCCAACACCATCCTTCCTCGTGTGGCTATGTTTGCCCTGAGGCCTCCTTGGGGAGCCCCCATGCCCTGAGGAAGGCATTGGCCTCCCCACAGAACAGCAGGACTGACCGTCTTTCTCCATAGCTCCCTGCTCTCCGGGATTCTGAACCTGCGATCTGGCCTGGGGGGTCTTGGGGGACCCCCTCTCCTCCCATCACTATCATGAAGCAGGGCCTCTAAGGGCAGGGGAGACAGATCCTGAACACAGCTTCCATGCCCTCTGCCTACAACATGCTGTGTCCCCAACAGAGCCACCATCCGTGTGCCAGTCCAAGGGGGGCTCCTCTGAGTCCCCCGCACCCGCTGAGCCCACAGCGGTGGGAAGCGGACTGCCAGAGAACCTGCGGCTGCTGAGGAGTGGCTTGAAGCATCTCCTCCAGGAGTGCTGACGTGCAGTTTCTGTTTGACTGCGGCAAAGTGCTCATGACAGATGTTTACTGAGGCCTCCAAGAAGCCTTGTGCTCGTGTGCTCCACCCTATAAAGAGAAGAAAGAAATGTGATTCTGTTCTAAGGCAACCGAGGGCTCTGGGGTAGACACACACACTCACCCAGCACTCTGAGAGCTCAGAGCCCCCAGCCATGGGTTCCTTCTCTGCTGGGACACTGGAGGCTTGCTTGCCGGTGGCCCAGGAGTCCCAGGAGAAAGCAGCGGGGAGGGCAACGGGGTGAAGGAGGCCAGTCTGAGGATACTGTAAAGCAGGTGACCTCCCCGGCCCTCTCTGCACACCAGCTCCTGCAGGGCACAGAGTTCTCAGTGGTGTCTGTTTGCTGAGCCCAGGCCTTTACTTCCAGCTAACCCACCATGGACCTTCATGCAACAGTCTATGAACACCAGCTCTGCCCTTCTTGCTGGCCTCAGTTCTCTTAAACCAAGACCCAAATCTGAGTCCTCTTGACTGCCTATTTCTTTTGCTTTGCACACCCCCTGCTGATCTGATTTTCGGCCCACCAAAAATCTATTCTCTCCCCACCAATGCCTACTCCACCCCATCCCCCAACCATACACACAGAACCCACCTCTAGGCCCGTGGCCATCCCCCTCAGATACGCTGCCTTCCTTTCCTTCAAGGCACCATTTGGCTGCCAGTAACCCAGTGAACTTTTTGCAGAAGCCCACCTTTTCACTGACCAGGTTGGCAGGTGCTTCTCCAGGTCTGGCCAGCCCCTCCTCAGGGGATGCTCTGGTCATGGGCCCAGGGGTTGAGGATACCATCAAGGCATCATGTAATTGTAGTCATTGCAGCAGTCTCCTACTGGTCTGGCCCTCTAGGTCCCACCAGCAGGAAAAGAGCACAGATGACTAGGATTTCTCAGCCTGCAGAAGGGTGACGGGAGTGATCAGATGGGTGCAGTGTTTCCATATTAGTTGAGGGGTTGAACTTCTTCTCCAGGATCCCAGCGAGTGGGGGGGAATGAGAGCTGAGGGCTGGAGGTTTCCGGAGGCTGACTCAGCCTCACAGCAGGAAAACTCCCTAGCGGAGCTCCCCCCAA
Organism: Hippopotamus amphibius kiboko; assembly: GCF_030028045.1. Taxonomy (NCBI): domain Eukaryota; kingdom Metazoa; phylum Chordata; class Mammalia; order Artiodactyla; family Hippopotamidae; genus Hippopotamus; species Hippopotamus amphibius. The sequence goes on along the minus strand of NC_080191.1, from coordinate 167,831,101 downwards.
GTGGGAGGGGCTGCCTCATACCTCAGCCTGACAGGCTCCGTGGATAATCAGCTCCTAGAGAGACTGGAGGAGTTTGACAGGCCCTTCCTGCCTCACTTACTCGTTGCTGTGCAATAAAGCGCCCCAGCCACAGGGGCCTAAAGGACGAGTTGTTATTTCCCGTGAGTCTCTCGGTTGGCTGAGCTCAGCTGGGCAGTTCTGCTGCTGCTCTTGTCCCGAGTCATCCACGTCACTGCAGCCGTTTGATCGCTGGACTGGAACGCGAGGGCGTAAGACGCTCCCTTGTGTGTCCGGAGCCTTGGCACTGGCTGCCCGTGGGGCCTCTTCGCTCTGTGGTCTCCTATCGTTCAATCACCTAGCCCACGTTTCCTTATACGGCGCGGGGCGTTTTGTGTGAGATTAGGAGAAGAGGCAGACCTGGGCGATGGACCACAGACACTATTGCTTCTGCCACATTCTATTGGCCAAAACAAGGCCAGGTGCAAGGGATGGGGAGACAGCCTCCAGCATTTGATAGGAGACGCTGCAACATCTTTGTGATCACATTGAATCCACCGTACTTCCGGAATTGCCTCTGGTTCTGGGTCTTCGGTGTGATCCCTTATGATTCCATTAGCCCCTAGTAAGGGCCACGTGGTACGTTTCTATTCCGGTGAAGAAGGGCTTTGTGTGGACACTGGCTGCCTAGGAAATATGCATCTCCGCTCTTTTCTGGGGAGTGCCTATTCCATCTCCATACCGTCTCACGCCGTAGGGGAAACTGGCCTCTTTGTTAGTAGGGCTGATAAGTCTAACGGATAACTGGTTGGCCCAGGAATCCAGGCCACCGATCAGGTCATGGCATTATCATGTTCAGAGATTGGTCGGGAGAAGGCATGCACAGGCATACCTCAGACATACTGCAGATTCTGTTCCGGATCCCTGCAATAAAGCGAGTCACACACAGTTTTTGGTTTCCCAGTACATATAAAGGTTATGTTTATACTATCCTGTGGTCTACTAAGTGTCTAAAAAAGACACCGTAGTACATACCTTAATTTTAACATATCTTATTGTTAAAAAATGCCTATCATCATCTGACAACATAGGGTTGCCACAAGCCTTTAATTTGGAAAAAAAAAAAACAACAACAGAAAAACAAACAAAATCCCCCAATATCTGCAAAGCTCAATAAAGTGAAGTGTAATAAACAAGGCCTACCTGTAATTGAGGATAGGCCAATGAGACATATGAGAAGAAGTTTTCAAGGAATTTCTGGGAAAGAAGTTTCCTCATTTTAAAGGAAGAACTACTAGAAAGGATAATTTCTCTTCTGTTGCATGTGGAAGTGAGGTCTGGAACTGTTGCTATCTTCTTAAACTAAGGAGGTAGCCACGGTAGAAAGGAGGGTTTGCCCTGGGAACAATAGAGAAGAGGAACAGGAACCCTGGTCCTTGCAGCCCTATCCCTGGCCTCTACCTTTGGGCTTGTTTCAGGTCTGTGAGCCAATAACCTCTCTTTATTAGTTAAGCCAGTTTCGGTGAGCTTTTCTGATACTTGCAGTTAGAAGTATCATAAATGATCCAGGGCCTGAAATTGTTAGATGACCAACCTAGCCACTCTATTAGTGGGTTACAAATCAGATATTAGCTTTTTTTTTTCTTTCTTTCTTTCTTTCTTTTTTTTTTTTTTGACTGTGCCTTGCAGCTTGTGGGATCTCAGTTCCCCCATCAGGGATTGAACCTGGGCCACGACCGGGAAAGCCTGGAATCTCAACCACAAGGCCACCAGGGAACTCCCCAGATACTGGCTTATTAAAGAGAATGAGAACTAATGTATTTTTTGTTTTGCTTTCCTAGAGAGTGGTGAAATAGAAGATTCACTATGTCAGAATGGAATGAGAAATACCCTTGGACATCATTTGTTCAATCACCTCACTTAACAGATAAGGAAACCGAGACCTTGGATGTACAAACATGCCTTGGATGTCCTGACACCCAGGTTAGCATGCTCTCCACTGCATCCACAACCGTGCAGTCATTCACACACCCTGGAGCATGGGGACCACTGTGACAGGCATGCTTTAGACGTGAACATGGGTACAGCCGCCTTGGAAATCTGGCAGTTTCTTGAAAAATTAAAGATCATCTACCCTATGGGTCACCAATTCCACTCCTAGATGGTTCCTCTGGAGGAAGGAATTTACATGACTTCTAGAGCAAGGTTCATGGCAGCTTTGATTCATGACAGCTAAAACCTGGACACATCTCAGAGGTCCAGCAACAGGATAAACAACAAAGTATGGTATTGGTGGTGTATCTGTTCCGTAAAATACCGCTCAGAGAGAAAGATGAAAAGGAGTGAACTACTGATGCAGGCAACAACGTGCGTGAGTTTCAAAAACATAATGAGTGAAGGTAGCTGGACACAAAAGAGGATACTTGGTATAATTCCATCTGTATGAAGTCCTAGAATAGCAACTCCCATCTGTGGCGACAGAAGTCAGGTCAGTGGTTGATTGCTTCGTGTCGTGTGTGTGTATGTGCAGGGGCGTTGACTACAGGGAGGGGCACGAGGGACTTATCTAGGGGGATAGAAATGTTCCGGGTCTTGATCGGGGTCTGGGACACGCGAGTGTATTCATTTGTCAAATCTGATCAGGCACTTACGACCTGAGTATTTTACTGCGTGTAAGTTATACCACAAAGCATTTTTCAAAAATGAATTTCTAGCCACAGACAGGAAGTCGCAATATTAACACTCGACCTGGTTGAGAAGAGGGTGTGTGAGCGGAGGACAGTCAGGCTACTGGAATGAGTCTGCAGCCGTGCGTCCTGGAATCCGGAGCTTGGGAAAGTGCTGTGTGTTCCTGCTGTGCTGATGGCCGGGCCAGCCAGCTTCCTGTGGAGGCTGCCCGCACCGAGCTGTCAGGCTGGGCCCAACCACAGCGGCTGTAATAGCCGGTTGGGAGGGCCATTTCCTCCCGGCCCTGTGGCCACATCACAGGGACCAGCCATACCCCTTGGCCTGCTTCCCCCACCACTGACTGCTCTCACCAAAAAACCAGCCCTTTCCTCACTCTCACAGACCCTTCTGGAACCTTCCTGGACCCAGGCTGCACTTGCCATGTCTTGAGCTTCACGGGTGATAAACTCTGGCTTTCTGACATTCCAGGGCTGCCCAACTGGGCCACTGCGGCGATGCTTTTCTTTAACTTTTTTTTAACTGCCTTTTGTGTTTTCTTCATATTTCCTGCCAGATTGTCAAATCAGGGTCTCTCCAGATGCCAACATCTGGTATTAAATTGCAAGTCTGGATAATCTTCCAAAGTGATGTTTTCTGAGAGCCAGGGAACGTCTTTCGTTCACATTATTCATCTGTTCAAATTGTACCATGTTCTCGCATTGATTTCTCCACTGAAATGTATCTTTCAAGAAGTTAAGGTGGGCCTGTTTAAGACAGGCCTAACCCTGGCATCAGGCTACAGGTTGCTTGGAGAATATGTGATCTGTTGGGTTTTTTCTTTTTTTTCTTTTTTGGTTCTCTTTTACTTTTCTATTTTAAAAAAATTAATAAGTCACAAGTAAACCCTTCATTGAATAAGCATGGAACGAATTCAGCTTTTCCCTTATTCCAATGTTTATATTTTTAATATAAAATGAAATCTCTAAGATGCCAGACATATGGTACCCAGATGAAGTCTGCTTGTGTGAATTTGGGGCTAGAGGTGGTTTGAGAATGTTTCAGCCGCTTGCCGTGCGTGTTCCCCAGCTGGGAATGTGTGTGTGGGGTGGGGAGGACCCACAGCCCCAAGCTTGCATCCCTGTGCTTCTCCCATCACTGTAGAGACCTGCCTTCCTCCTCTGTGGGATCAGGAAACGGGGAGGCACAGACACACACCTAGCCCGGGGCGTAAGGGTAACCATCTGCCTGAGAGACAGAGACACGCTTGCGGTCCCAGAGCTGCGGCCCATTCATAGGGAGTTCGAGCCCTGCTCTCGTGGCTTCCGCCAACTCGGGCCTTGGAACAGGCCCATGAGTTTCATCCTCAATGTCTTTTGTGGGCCAGCTGAGGGGGATGGGGTGTTGGTGGGGAAAAGGGAAGACATGCCCTCAGGAGTGGGCTCCTGGCCACCTCCTGCTCCAACTGTGGTCAGAGCCAGTTCACGTTGTTCTGTTCTGTGTCGTGAGCTTCCATGTAAACCCAGGCCAAAAAACAATAACAAACAACAAAAACAACCTCTCTTTGGGCCGTGTCTAGCCCTAAGGCTGACATGTGAAGATTCATTGTTCCTCCTTGGAGCTGAGCCACAGGGGATGACCTGCCTGACGGTCAGAGCCCACGTCCACCAGGCAGGGGCCCGGACCGGCCGCGGGGCATCTGTGAGCTGTGCTGATCTGGCATGCACACTCTCTGGTACGTGCCCCTCCCTCCCTCCCTCCCTCCCTCTCTCCTTTCTCCCTTCCTCCCTCCCCTTCCCTTCCCTTCCTCCTTTCCCTCCCTTCCCTCCTCTCTCCCAGAGTACTTCCTGGTGTTTGGCCTGCACACTCCAGAGCTTTCAGTGGCAATAAATCCCTTTCACACGTTGAGCTGTTTCAAAGTGAATTTGGAGGTGAGGGTTCCTAGCCTCCTGTCTAGACACAATTTCAGTGTGCCGATGGAGTTGGGCCTGCCCGGGATTCTCCCACGCGTCCACCTGGGCCCATCTGTGGCTTCGTCCACCTACAAGGAGCCAGATTCGACTGCCCACTGCAGGGTTTTCAAGCCTCCGTGGCGGCCAGCTGTTCCAAACTGCCTCCTGCCAGGCGTGCGAAGCGCTGAATCAGCAAAACATTGGGTGCCTTGAGAAGAGACTGGGAGAAACGTGAATTTAAAAACACAGACCAGCCCGGCCACAAAACAAACGCTGAACAAAAGGTTAATTCCACGGATAAACAGCTCTCGGTGGCGCCTGACCGAGCAGCTGGTTCCCATTTCATGATGCCATCCTGCCAGATGTTCCCCTTTATTAATACATTCTGCCGAAGCCAAGATGAAACGCAATGCTGGAAGGCTGCGCGTGCTGCTGGCAACACGATGTGGCAATACACAGGCACGGAGAAAACGCTGAGAGTGCCCTGTGTGGGGCCGTTCGTTTCCAGAAAGAGCCTCCACAACTGGGGACCCCGTGTAAGCTGTTTGTGCCTCGTGAGATGGTGACCGGCCTGAGATGTCTTTTAACAGAAATGTGAAATGAGGAGGGTCACCTGATTTTCCATCCCTTATGTGTGTGGATGTAATTTAAGAGACGGATGTGAGCACCATTCTCTTTCTTCAATCTGGGGATTCCAGACTCCATCTCTCGTAGTGTTTTCCTTTGTACACAAAGCACCCCCATCCCTCACTCAGTCATTCATCCTGTGAACGTGCATGGGAATCTGCCTTAGGTTACGCGTTGATTGCATCCTATTTTCGGTAGCGACATGGCCCCCTGTGTTCCCTTCGGGCAAGTCCAAGACGGATTCATCTTTGTAGATTCTGTAAGTTATTAAATATATGTTCCTGTGATGAGTCCTAGCCAGAGCCCTCTGTCTGAGTTTCCTGGCTCTCCGTCCCAGAGACACAGACTCCTGTCTGGTCCTATTTGAACACTGGACAGTGAGGATGTGGGCCTGGGCGCTCTGTACTCCACAGGCAGAGAGAACAAAGCCACTGCTCTAGAGGTGTTCTCCATCATGTTGAAAACTGTGTCCAATCTCATTGTGGGAAGCAGCAGGTAGCTGTGAAAGGCGGCCCAGGCCCCCACTGTGACTGCCTTGGCTGCAGGTGAAAGGTCACGTTGCAGGCAAGACTCTGACCCTTAAGTTTTTTGTTGCTAGTGTCACAAGGTAAATTAATCAGATTTATGGCATTAAGCTCTCCAATATCTTTATCCTCTCGGCTCTTTTTTGCCAGCAAAACTCTCTCTCCTAGGGAAAAAAAAATCTTTTTTTTTTTTTCCTGAAGAAGGTGGAAAAATGCTTTTTGTTTCTCTCTCATAGTTTTCCCTAAAAAGTGAAAATGGTTGGATGCATATGGATAAAGCCCAGAAGCCAGTGCAAACTTTCCTCCCTAGAATAGCTGAACGAGGCCTCTCGTAAGTTAAAGTGAACTTTGCTGGCACTTAATCAAATGCCCCAGAGCGTGGAGAATGTGGAGGGCAGGTTTTGCTGGTGGTGATGGGCTTCTTGATTCTGGATAGGGCCCTCTTCTTTGACCAAAGCAACTCAGGAAAACTCCTTTAGGGAGACATTACCAGCCTGGACATGGGTGTGTGTTTCATCTGGATCTTGCCCAGGGGCAGTCTCGGTACCAGAGCAATGTTTCCAAGGGGCAAGTAGGTCAGAAGCGAAGGAGCAGAGACTTGCCCAGTCCCCAAGCTGGAGGCTGGAAGCTGCCTCCCAGCAGGAGCAGGAGGGAGGCTGCCGGTGCGGCAGGTGCTTTTTAGGCAGCCTTGCAGGAGAGCTCCAATTTCCTGCTGCTAGAAATTTGTCTGCAAATTTTTCCTCATTCAGAAGTGACGGGATCCAGGAGACACTGGCTAGATATGATAACTTGATTAAGGCTTGCACGGGCGATCCAGATGCCTGGGAACTGGCTGCGAGAGCATGTGCTCCCCTCTAACCTTTCACCAGGAGGGACCTGATGGCTTGCAGCTGGTAGATTTCATCCCCCTAAGCTGGAAGGGGTCAATGTTTTAGACTCAGAGCCCTCGAAACACTGCAGTTGTGTTTTGGATACAGCGCCTTTGCAGAAAAAGAAAAGTCAAGTGACGAAGGCTCATTTTCCCATATGAATTAGCAATATAAAATAAGGATCAGGTCCTATTGACTCAACCAGTGTTTCCTGAGCACCTACTATGTGCTAAGTCCTGTTTTGGACACTGGATATAGCAGTGAACATTTCAAGGAAAGTTCCTGCTTTCGTGGAAGCCTAGTTGGGAGAGACTGACAGTAAATAATTATGAGTTTAACCCCCTCTGTCAGGGGGTTAAAATGCTATAAAGAACAATCAAACAGGATCAGAGGATAAAGCAGGATGATGGGGTAGGGCGTGACACTTTGGATAGATAGAGTGGATAGGAACATCCTTTCTGAGAAGATGACACATGGCTAGTGACCTGAATGAAGGGAGAGCACAGCACGCTGATAACTGGGGCAGGGCCTCCCTGAAAGATGATTTAACACATGCAAGGCCCCAGGTGGCAATATGCTCAGTGCATTCAAGGAATATTCTTTTACAATTAAGGTTCACTTATGAACGCAAAAACAAACCCATTTAATGATGATAATAACAGTGGTAGAACTTTTGTGATGGTGTCGTTATGAGGATTAAATGAAATAATGCTTATTACAGGTCGCACAGTGTGTTTACATAGTAAGAATTTAATAAATATTAACTACTTTTATAATTATGATTATTGCTTACTAAGCATTTGACGGTCATAATAACCCTATAAGGTAGGTGGACAAGGATTGTTAGCACTCTCTTGTAAATGAAGGATCTGAAGTCCACAGAAGGGAAATGATTGGCCCAAGGTCACATTGTAGGCTAATGGCTGATGGAAGCAGCCTGGGGCCCTAAGGCTGATGTAGAGTCACCCAGGAGAGCTGCTGATCTGGATTGGGCTTTACCTGAACAGGAAATAAACTTCTATTGTATTAAGCCACTGAGATTTTGGGTTATTTGTTACAGCCGCTAATGTTACTTAACCTGACTAATGCAATGGACTGTGAGGGGTAGCAGGGAGACCAGGAATGTGCCCGTCAAATAGCAGAGCTCATTATTTTTAGAGGAAAAACTGTATTACTCCCACAGAAGGTAGTAAGAAGAAACTATGAGGTCTTGCTTCTTGGGGTTCATTTAGACTTGGTTCTTCACAGATTATTTTGATTTTTCATCATTGGACATGACTCTACTTAAGCTGTATCATTTATAATAGAGGACCTTACATGCAGCTGAATGTTACCGTTCTGAAAACGGAAGGATACTATTCGAGGGTGGGTGGGGACAGAGTGTTACTGGGACTAGAGGAAAGATGAAGTGAAGAATGAGTAAATATAATATCATCACATATGGTGTCCTTGACTCTCCATCTTCCCTTCAGAATTTTCACTGGTCTCTAGGGTCTCTTCCCAATCTCAGCCCCTGCAGCCCAGTTACACGGGACCCCAAACATGCCTGTATTTTTTCCAGGACCACTTTGCTCCTATCAGTCCCTCTGCCCCAGACAGGTCTATCTACCTCTCTAGCAAAACTCTACGTATCCTTCAAAGCCCTGTCTGAACATCGCTTCCTCCACGAAGCCGTCTCTCTTCCCTAGTCATAATCCAGCATTTGTCGCCATGCACTCCCACAGGAGATCCCTGTTGACGAGTGGCCACGTTTTGCCTTTTGCTCTGCTTGTGCATGTACACCTAGCTCCTGCATGTGATGGCGTGCTGCCCGAGCCCAGGCCTCGGACCTCATTGCTCCCCAAACAGGCCAGAGGCAGGATTTCACTTGGAAAGAGGTGAAATAAAACAATATTTCCTATTTTTTTAAAAAAAGATAATTTTAAGTGGCAGGGCAAGCATTCTGAGAAAACTCTCTTTGGAACGTGTTGGTATTACCTCTTATGAACGTTTGCACCCTCATATACACACATCTCCCACCGGGCCCCTCAATTCTACGGGCAGACAGAATGCGATGGTGTATTTTGCTATTGCCTTTATGTTGATGTTCAAACTCCTCTTCTCCCCTCACCCCCATCAATTATTGAATGCTTTAAAAAAAAAAAACCTACCCTAGCAGATGTGTGTGAGCTGTTTGATCTCGAGACTGAATAGGAACGAGAGCATCCGAGACTCAGATTATGGCGCAGAAGAGAAAAAAAAAATCTTAACTGGAGCTCTGTGAAGGAGAAAGTTTAGCTTTGATCTTACTGTTGAATTTTGCTAGTGGGGTGTGTGTTTATATCTATTTCTATTTATCTTTTTAGCTCCAAAATTCTGTACTGCTGTGTCCGTCTTTTGTAACACTACAGAAGGGAATTTTGTCTGATTCTGTGCAATGCGATTTAAGTCACTTAAGGTAAGGATTTAATTTCTCTGGGAAATAAGGAGAGGACCGTAGTTTAATTTATGGATATCTTTTTCCTTTAAAGGATTCTAAAATAATTGGGCCCACTTTATCTCAACCAAAGGGAAAAGAGGCCTATTAAAAAGTAGAGAGGCTGTACTTCCAGACGACGAGGTCTGACTTTTTCATTTAATTCCTAATTTGCACATCTTCCTCACTGAAGAAAGCTCAGACCTTAGAAAGCAGTCTGACCTTTGTAATCTAGGAGGAGGGAATTAAAGTTCATTTATTTATAATTAAATTTTATTTTGAAGAAGTTTCCCGTGAACAGGGTCTCTTCTTTTTCAAAATTTGATAATTTTAAAAGTTAACTTGAGAAATTAAAAATTTTTAATCAAAATATAATTGATTTACAATGTTTCAGGTGTACAGCAGAGTGATTCAGTTTATGCATATAGGTACTTTTTCAGATTCTTTTCCATTATAGGTTATTATAAGACACTGAATATAGTTCCCTGTGCTATACAGTAGGTCCTTGTAACTTGAGAAATTTTAAAAGGCACCTTCCCCCGATATACTGATAATATAGTAAAGTGACACTGAAGTGACACATTAAGGATTTTAGCTGTTCACGCAAGTTGTGGAATTGTGGATTTTTAACTCATTGCAATGTGACGTGGAGGCCGTCCAATCTCACTACTGATTCTTCCTCTTGATTTGAGGACTGATGAAATGCTTATTATAACCTTCCTTTCCTTGTATACGTTCTTCAGTTAATGTATTCATTCATTTAATCAATATTTATCGAACCTACTATGTGCCAGACACTTTGCTTACACACATCTAATCTGTGGCAGGCTTTAAAAAAACAGATGTTTATCTGCATCTCAAGGCATAAACCAGTACAAGTTCCTAAATTAGGTACACAGAATCCTCCTAGACAGCTATTCTCAGAATTTGTTTTATTTAGCATTTTCCTACATATGTATTCAGCACCAGCCAAATATAAAGCACCATGCTCAGCCCTGGCAGGAACCGGGAGATGAATCATTACAGACTGGGTTTTCTACGTGGCTCAGGGGTTGAGGAGGGACACGCAGAAGTATCACCAGGAAGCAAGTAGGTATGGGTGGATGGAGTGGAGGGCAAACCCAGGGAAAGGGGGTGCCTGGGGCCTGGGCCGAGGCTGGAACGCGCCAGCGTCTACCTATCAAGTTGGAATGTCAGCGTTCTGGTGTGGAAGGAGAAGCTATTAACATGCTGTCCACGGGGTGGGGCGGAGCGGTGATAGCTGCTAGGAACCCTTCGCTGGGAGGAGAGGGCGCTCACACCCCCAGGGCATCTTTTGCTGAGAACGAGGCTGCAGGATTGTGGGGTGTGGTTCACAACGTCCTCAAAGATTCCAGAGAGCACCCATTCCCTGTCAAATGAAGGCCCCCCTAGAGGACAAATTGACACCCCCCACTCCACCCCCAAAAGGCTTTCCAAAGCCCTGTGCTAGCCGTTACTCTCTGTGGCACCCCACTCCTACCCCACATCCCCTGGAATGACTTCAGAACCTTCATGTTGGTTCCCATTGACTTTGTGGCAGGGCATGTGGTCTCAGGGAATGAGCAGTGCCGCAGGGGAACTTCAGGGCCTGGGGGTCTCAGTGGTGACATCAGCCTGGCGCAGTCATGGAGCTGGTTGGCCCTCACAGACCCCCTCCTCACGTTACTCCACGGGGTTGGTGTGGAATCGACACTAAGCCAGGGGCCCTGTCTCATTTGGTTGGGAAACAGTTCACGGTTTTTCTTAGAGACGTGTAGATGTTCGTGGTGTCTTATGCCACTTTTAGCCACGTGTATTGGAGGCATGTAATTTCTGATGGTTTCTCTTTAGACGTGGCCAGCTAAAAAAAAATTAGAATATAAAATAACCGTATATGTTTTATATTTCTAACTGTACGTATCTGTACGAATGCTTAGGCATTACACAAGGGCGTATAAAATGCCTGCTATGTGCCTTACATACCCACTATGTAAAAAGAAAACAAATAGCACAGAGAAATGCCAGTTTTTCCTCCTATATTTATTTGTACAATACTATGTATGCACTCAGTGCTAGGAAAGTTTTATTTCTGATGGCACCTTGTAGAAACGTGCACATCTCAATTGACTAGTAAATTGAATACTAACAAAGCCTTTGCTAATGGAATATTTGGTAGAGGCCTCGCCGTTAAACGTGCCTGCCTTACACTCCGGCCCTTCCACATATGATCTGTGTGACCAGCAGCGTGTCACCTAAACCCTTATCTGTGAAACAGAGGTCTCAGGGTTGTTTTGTAGATTAAATGAGATGACATTAAGTGTTTGGCATTATGCCTGTCACCCAGTAGCTGCTTTTAAGTGCTACCAATTTTTCCACTTTTTACGTATATTTCTAGTGCCTTCCATTGGATCTCAATAGCTGTGCGTAGCTATGATTTTATGATGGAAGCTGATGTTTTTCAACATTTCTCCGTTTTCTGAAATCTTTAAAGAAAGTATTTATATTTTATTTATTCATTTATTGATCTGTGTTAATTGAGGTATAGTTGATCAATGTTTCTTTTTAAAAACATCGAGTTCCCTAAGTCCTCACACATTGGTCGTGTCGGGGTGGTCTCCCCGGTAAGGGTGCCTCTGGGGTCCTTGCTGTTACACTGCACACACGTAGAGCCCAAATGTAGCTAACAGGTCCCCTTCCGTGCCCCCTGGCTACCCCACCCCGCCACCACACTGCGGTCCTGAGGGAGTGATGCCCTCTCTGACTGGGCGCTCTGATTACAGGTGTGTGCTGGAGAGGCCTGCACGCCCGGCAGAGCCCACCTCAGGAACGCTCACCATGCCGGTCTCTCACTGACTCACAGACGCCTCTGTGAACTTGCACCTCCCTCCCTCCCTCTCAGGATCACACCGTGCACCTACCCCTCTCCGCCTCCCGGAGCTGGGCTTCTTGAATTCATTACCTAAGGTCATTCTCTTTGGCCTTCACAACTACACCTCATCAAACTGTGGTCTCCACTCTGTTTTTCCGAGCTTTTGAACTCGCCTAGCGTCTCTAAGAAAACGTTCACATTTCCTTTCATCTCTCTTAAGGTTTACACATCTGGATGTCTCCTGCTCATGTCCAGTCAAAGCCAGCCGGCCAGCCTGGGGAGGCAGGGCACATCCCCTGCTTTGCCTGTCGGCTCCATCCGCCATGTCTGGGAACCATCCGGCACCCACTGCACGCAGTGTTGGAGGGGCTCTGGGACCATCAGTCAAGGAATCCTGCCTTCCATTGGCCAGCTCTTGGCATGTGTCTGTGCCTTGACCAATCAGATTCTCTCTTGCAGAGCTGCATCTTGGGTGGATAGGTGCAGCTCTGGAAAGCCACTGGAGGCCTAATCCCATCAGCAGCTCCATCCCAGGCTGTCCATTACTTCCTGCTCCCTAGGCCCCGCCTCGCTTCCTGGCCGTTCTGAGACTGATTCTTCTGATTCTGGTTCTGTACGTGGTCCTGCATCTTCCACTAAATTCCTTTTGTGTTTAAGATGGTGAGATTCCATTTCTTTTCCTTACAACCGAAGAATTCAGATAGAATAGGTCAGTCCACATAGCTACATTTCTAAAGCTCAGTTTATATTATGGTTATCCTTGCCTGACCCACAGTGGAATCTTCTAAGAATCTTTTCTATTTTGAAACAAAGGCTTTGGCGGCCATGTTTTAGAGTGTACTTCCTATGATCTTGAATAAAAATTGACTTTTTCTTAATCACGTGGTAAAAAACATGGCTACACGTGATGCAAGTGAGCGCGAGAGATGCTGATGTGTCTAAACTGCGCCTTAAACCCGTGCTTCGCAAATATCGTGCATAAGAATAAAAAAAAAAGTCAGTGGAACGGCGTGTTCCATTATCAGCACGCTAAACCACAGGATTAATGAACTTTCTGGCAAAAGCATTTATTAATGTCCCCATGGAACTGTGGCCCAGAACAATAAACGTAATCATTTAAAAAAAAAAAAAAAAGAGGGACTTCCCTGGTGGTGCTGTGGTTAAGACTCTACACTCCCAATGCAGGGGGCCCGGGTGCGATCCCTGGTCAGAGGACTAGCTCTCGTACACCGCAACTAAAAAGATCCTGCATGCCACAACAAAGATCCCTTGTGCTGCAACTAAAACCCAACACCGCCAAATAAATATCTATCTATATCTATATATATATATATCGCTATATCTGTCTAGCTGTATAGCTAGATATATGAGAATCACCTAGAGATCTTGTTAAAAACATCAATTCTTGGGATTCTTCAGCAGGTCAGAGAGGGACCCTGGAATCAGAATTTCGAATAAGTTCCTAAGGTGACGTTGAAGCTGCTGACCTCAGGACTACATTTAGAACAGCAAGTCCTCAAGTATTGTCTTTTCCCCAAGCAAGAGAGACTTTGGAACACAGGAGGATCTCCTCTGGCTAGTTAAAATTAAAAGACAAGAGATGAGATGAGAACGGCCTTCCCATGGGAACAGTAGCGATGTCTGCAGCTGGCTGACCTCACTCACAAGCTTTGTCCGTTGAGCCCTGAGCAGGATGAGAAGATGGCTGGATCGGAGGGTGTGTCCAAGGGCCGGATGTCTTCACAAGTCTGCCTGGCACCTCCCGGAGTCTCACAGGCTGCTGGGCAGAATGTCTGAGGCTACTTCAGTGACAAAAAAGTAAATAAAATTAAAGGCAAGTAATTGCATAAAATTGGAGGAGATGCAAGACTGCCCCTGGGACTGCTCAGCAGTGACCACAGCTAGAGTTGCGACCTGGAGCTTTGCCCCCTCCTTACGAACCCTCATTCCCACCTCTAGCACTGGCCTCCCTTCTCTCTCCCACGCCTAGCTGTGAGCTTACCTCTCCCCAGATGCCTTCCCTGTCATCTTTATGCTGCATCAACCCAGCATCTACATACTGAGCTTTGAGAAGTTTAAAATCCAGTTCTGATACCACGAACAGCCCCTCCTGCTTTGCCCCTTACTGCCTTCCTGGAGCTTTGTTTCTGTAGCTCCTTTAATCCTTGCAACAACCTTACGGGAAAAGAATTCTTACCCCAGTGGATAGATGAGGAAACATAGTCTGAGAAGTAATTTGCCTTAAATAAACTACTTAGGAAAAATTAGAGGCAGAATTTGAACCCTGTTCTGTGTGATTCTAAAACCTATGTCCCAACCGCCCCGCCGATGGACGTGAATTCTGTGTGTGAACGTCTTCCGTATGTGTCTCAGTATTTGTGCTCCGTCCAATGGAAAGCTCACCTGGGCAGGATCAGGGTGCTCTGTGAGAATATTCCAGTGGTTCTCTTCCAGGCTCACATTCTATGGCGTGCTTAGAGCCACGTTTCTTTCCAGAGTAATCATTCAAGAGAGATTGTTTACTGCTGATGTGTCCTCTGACATTTCTGCATGTCGGCAGGCAGAGGCGCAGTACTGGAAGCGGGAAGCATTTTTTCCTTCTTACCAATCAGCTGTGTTTTCCATTCATATCTGTGAGACAGATTAAAAATCCAACTTCCAAGAGGAATAAAGAGCTCATTCTTCATCATCATCTATTAAGAATCTGTTTTGTGCAGACCATGTGGCTGGATTCTGGAAGGAGCCACAGAGGACCCTGATTTGGGAGGCTGTGACCTCGGGGTGGGCTGGGATGCAGAGCTGGGGGAGGTGAGGTTGGCAAGGGAGAGTGGGCAGAATCTGGGCTGGAGGACGTGGCCCCGGACTGGGCTTTATTCTGGACCTAAAAGTGCATGGCAAACACAGCTGCCCACCTGGGAGGGGTTTACTGCAGTTGGGCCTGGGTGGTGGAGGGGTGGGAAGCAGGTGAGTGCCAGCTTTGCTGATACAGGTGCTTGGTTCCTTCAGCACAGGAGCCCAGGCAGTGGAGGAGAAGGCACAGGAAATAGTCACTCATTCATTCATTCATTCATTCATGCACTCAACAAATATTTATCAAGGACAGAACTTGCACCAAGAATGCAGTTATGAGCAAGACAGATAGGGCCCCTGCTCTCATGGAACCTGGAGGGGAGGCAGGTGCTAAATGATGATGGCCCAGGGGCGATGAGCTTCCTGTTGTGATCAATGCTGTGACAAGGATGCACACAGCATTACACGAGGACTTGGGCTCTGTGGTGAGGAAGAGCGTAAGTGCCCCGAGACAAAGGGCAGGCGTTCAAGACCGGGCTCCAAGTACAATGCCCTCTGTGCCAGCAGTTCATTTGGATCAGCTGAGACAAGTGCTTTTTGGAAATTCAAACCCTGCCTTGCCTTTGAGGAAGAGGCCATCTAATTGCAGAGACAGAGCCTGTGCCCATGCTAAGAAAGAGTGTGGTGTGTTGAGTATTAGACTTAGAACCAGAAGAACTGTTGTCTAGTCCCAGCCATTCCTTGTTCCTGCAGCATGGCTTTGAGCAAACTGCCTAAGTTTTAAGAGATTTGAACTCTTCAAGCCTCAGTTGCCTCATTTGTAAATGGGAGAAACATTCATTACTCTATCTGCTTTACAGGATTCATGAGTGAGAATGTGAAAGGGTTTG
This sequence comes from Hippopotamus amphibius kiboko, assembly GCF_030028045.1. Taxonomy (NCBI): domain Eukaryota; kingdom Metazoa; phylum Chordata; class Mammalia; order Artiodactyla; family Hippopotamidae; genus Hippopotamus; species Hippopotamus amphibius. The sequence continues at coordinate 167,815,464 of NC_080191.1, read as the reverse complement.
GTAAAAACAGGATATCTTGATGAGCGCGCACGCTCACACACCTACACACACGCCCTAACCTTAATGAGCCCAGGACATTTAAGGCCAAGTGCAGACCTCAGTGCTCAGGGAAGCACTGAAAGGGCTGGGTCTGGAGAGATTCCCATGAGCAGTCTTCAAAGGGATGAGTGCGGCATGGGGAAGAAGGAAGTGGCCTGACGTGGACATTCCACGGGGGTGGCGTGTGTGAAGGCAGGTCAGCAGGAAGGAGGAGCCCTGAGGGGATGGCCAGAGGATGTTTGGCAAGAGTCAAAAGCCTCAGTGTTGGGTAGCAGGGGGCGGTGAAGGGAACTGTATAGGATGGAAGGAACTAGCTGGTGAGGACTCTTGAAGCACATCATCATCTCCTTATCTTATTTATTGTCCCAGTTAAGTTAAATCTCATTTCAAACATTCAGATACATAATTTTTATGATTTAAAGAAATCATACTTTTTTTTCTCACAGAGGTTTAATTCCATCACAAAGAAGAGGCCCTGAATTTCCTGCATATACGATGTAAAGAGATCAGCTGGGGCTGGGAATGTGGGCCACTCTTCGTAGAAAAACAAAGTTAGAATCCCTACCTTATACTGTGTAAAATATGAGTTTTAGATGGATTAAAGACCTGCATGGGAAAGGTAAAATGATAAAGCTATAAAAGATGTATAGAAGAAAATGTAAGAGAATACATTTGTGACCTTGGTGGTGGAGGAAGACTCTTAAAGAAGGATCCAAAGGCACAAACCTAATATTGATGGATTTGGCTACAACAATATTAAATTTTTGTGTTCAACAAAGAAGACATTAGATAAAGATTTAAGAAGGGCAACAGGTGAAGAGAAGATGTTTGCAATGCCTTACACTAATGGGAGTTGATAGAATAAGCAAGGAACTCCTATAGACCAAAAAGAAAAAGATGGGGAATCCGGTGGAAAAACGGTCGAAGGCTATATGTGAGCAAGTCACATGGGAAAATTTAAGACTAACAAGTACACAAAAAGTTGTCTTACTTCACTAAAAATCAAAAAAAAAAAAAGCAAAGTAAAATTACAAAATTGTATTTATACTCACAAAATTTGCAAACACTGGAATATCAGATCATAAGTACTGGTAAAGATGTGAGGACATAGGCACCCACAAACATCACAAATACACATTTCAGATAGCAAACTTCAGGGACAGTGTGAACTTAACTGAAGAAAGCTTGTGTTGTCTAGCCAGCCCTCAGTCCAGGAGTAAATGTCATAGATACGCCCACACAGGTAGGAGTTGTGTTGTTTGCAGTAGTAGAGAGTTGGTGATGTTCTCAGAGACCACCTCCAGGGAACCGAGAAGTGAAATGAGGTGGATGCTTGCCATGGAATATTATGCAGTAATCAGAAACTGAACTAGAAGTAGAACACCAGAATGAGTAGATCTTAGCAAAATGGTTTTGAGTGAAAGAAAAGAAACAGAATAAGACATATAGCATAGTAGCATTTATATAAATTAAAACCAGAGCAGAAAAAAATATATATTTTATAAAAATTTATTCATATCCAAGGATATATGACAAACACACTAGATTAGGGGCCCGTGCAGCAGCAAGAAATGGGGATATACCAGTCAATGTCCAATTGGAAAACCAGCAACTACTCTAGATATTTCAAACAGAGAGGATTTAATACAGGGAATTGATTACATGGGTATTGGAGGCCAAGAGATGAGAAAGGGGACACTGAGATACCAAAATCAACACCTAAGGCTAGTGGAACAAAAGGGAAGAAATAGCCTTACCAGACCTAGAAGTTCAAGGGAAGGAGCCCCATGGCCGTAGTGCAGCCATGATGCTCAGACCTCTGGAGGAGGGACTCATTGGTGCTAAAGCTGGAGGCTGGAGCTGTGGCTCTTTCCTGCTGCTGCACAAGGGATGCAGACAGGAGCCAGAAAACTGAAAGACAGTTCTTCTGTTCCCCCTGCCTTTCTATCTCCAACCTGTGTGCCCCATTGGCAGAAACTGCCAGGAAGCCAGTTGGCAAAGATGTCTGGGAAATAAATTCAGAGGTTAAGCTCCAGTATTACAGATCAAAATATAAAATTATAGGCTTGGGCTCAGAGAGATAAGAAATAATCAATTCTGTAAAAATGTATATATAATTAAAAATAGGAGCCTTGTCTTGGACTACTGGTGATGGTACACTTACGAATGAAGGAATATGATTAACCCATTCTGCAACTATATCCAAAAATAAATAAAAAATAAGGGCTCGGGACAGGAGCAGGAGTTACAAAAGAGCATGAGGAAACTTTGGGGAGTGATGGACATGTTCATACTCTTTATTTTGGTGAGGGTTTCACATGTATATACATACGTCACAACTTTCCAAATCGGATACTTTAAATGTTTGCAATTTATCATTCATCACTTATATATCAATAAGGCTGAAAACAAAAAGTCTTGTGACATGGGTCCTACTTGCAGTTCTGGGTCCCAGGTACCATGTCATCGTGTCTGAGTTACTCATCGTGCGGCTCTCGGGGGTTTCACCTCTGCTCTGGGAGCTTTGGATTCGTTCACAGGTGGTAAAGGCAAATACTCTCAGGGACCAGGAAGGAAATACAAATGGATGAACTGGTCAGGTTCACAGTGGAGAGGGCTGGGGACTGTGTGCCCCTGTCCAGAGGCGGCAGCTGCTAATCACCTCCGGCCATTTGCTGCTTGGATGGAATGTGGGCAGTGTTGCTAATGCGTCGGATTTTTAAGAGAAACATGACATCTGGGTTTTTAAAATAAAATTTTTCCTGTCAGTAAATGCAGGTAACTAATTTTAAAAAGTTAAAAAAAATTGTGCAGCCCAAACTTACAAATGCACAGACAAGACCCAGCCCAAGCCCCACTGGTTTGAGGCCTCTGACACCTGGGATGCTCTCACAGTCCATGGCCAAGGTCCTCACCTCGATTTTCAGCCATAGTCCTTTCCTAATTCTTTTTGCCTATACTTTACTAAGAAAATATTTCCACCAATGCCCTTGCATCCTGCTACTTTCCATCTACCATTTTACCTAACTATTACCTTACCCCTTGGTAGACCTTGAACTCTCAAGTCTTCATTTCATGGGGGAGAAGTCCTGGGTAACTTTATAGAGTTCATAGAGGCTGATATATAGCCTCCCCCATTGAAAGCAAGGACTTAGAACAGATCTATTGATATACATCAACATTCATAGCAACATTATTCACAGCAGCCCAGACATAGAAACAACCCAAATATCCATCGACAGATGAATGGATGCAATACAACGCAATATTATTCACACTTAAAAAGGGAGGAATGAAATTCTGACACGTTACACCACGGATGAAGTCAAAGACATTACGCTAAGTGAAATGAGACAGACACCAAAGAACAAATATTGTATAATTCTAATTGTTTGAGGTACCTAGAGGAGTAAAATTCATAGAGACAGAAAGAGTTTGCGGTTGCCAGGGGCTGGGGACAGGCGGAAATGGGGAGTTAGTGTTTAATGGGTACAGAGTTTCAGTTGCGGAAGACGAAAAAGTTCTGGAGATGGGTGGTAGTGATGGTGGCAGAACAACGTGAAGGTACTTAATGCCACTGAACGCCACACTGAAAAAATGGTTAAAATGGTAAAATTTATGTTCTGTATATTTTACCACAATAAAAAATATTTTTAAAAAGCTAGACACTTGTCTGGAAGTTTCAGATTGTATAAGGTAAAAGGAGGGGCTCTTTCCAACACGCTGTGCTTGGGAACCACTGCCTCAATGCCCACGTGGCGTGTTGCCTTGGTGAGTCCACCTGAGGACACAGAGGTGACCACTTGCAGGTCACGAAGGCTCACTTAGGCGTCACCCACTTGGAGAAGTGAGTGTCAGTCCCAGCTGTACTTTGGGAGCTTTGAAAAAATACTGATGCATGGCCCCACCCCCCACTCCCCAACCGCCCCTTTCCAGAATCTAGTTCAATTGGCGTGGCCGTGGAGCCTGGTCTCTGCATTCAGTAACAGCCTCCCAGGTCATTCGAGTGTGCAGGCAGATCGGGAACCGCACATAAAGAACACTGTTGTGAGAAATCAGTAGGACTTTGATTTATACATGAGTCACTCAAAGACCATGTCAGGCAGGACTGAGCAGATGCACGGGGCAGAGCGGCTCTGGGTAGGTTTGGGTTTATCTTGGGAAGGGTTCTGCAGAAGTGGGTGGATCTGGAAGTGTGTCTGTCTACACGCCATCAAGAGGCAAGAAATGAACAAGTCACACTGCTTAATTTGGAGAAAGCGAAAAAAACAAGGTTGGGTTCAAGTCATGAAACATGAAACAAGAGGACCTAGAATCCCAAGGTGCAGGGTTGGGTTTCTTCTTATTCCTGAGCAAAATCTCATCCATGGAGAATACTCCTGTTCGCAGAGAACTTCTTGGATTTCCACCTCAGGCAATTTGGTGCTAAGAAAAGTAAGTCAAGATTCTCTAAGCAGGAATCTATCTCTACCCCCTACAGTTCTTTGTCAAAATGGCCCATGCCCCGGTCTAAAGGCAGGGTTTCGTTCAGAACAGTATCTAGACCCACAAAACCACTCGACCAAACTTTGGTCTATTTAGTTTAGTGACTTGACTGAGTCAGTTTTTTGAGGGATTAGAGGTAATAATCCAAAAAGAAAGTAGGGGACTAGCAAAAAATTACACTCTTTGGCTTTGTCATCCTAAATCTTTTATGAACAAAAGTGGGAGAATTGATCAACCTGGTTGCCTTTCCCTAAAAACCATTTTCTCCAAATAGTCTCCCGGAATCGACAAGGAAATGGCCGTTCTTGGGATATAGGTCAAGCAAACCATCAAAACCCGTCAGAACATAATTTTTAAAAATCAAGAAATAAGCAGGAGGTTCTGGAGGGAACATGAGTGCTTACTTCACGGAAAGTTTTGCTGTGCTAAGAAGTTGATCACTGGTCGTCTCAGTGCAGTGACCAGAGCAATGACCTTCCTTCCCTTCAGGGCATTGCTCTGGGCACCTCACTGTTCACAAGAGTTGAGAACTGAGGATGATAATAACATCGATAACGCTAGCTAAGCTACACTGCGTGCTTGCTACGGTCTCTCTCCAGACCCTCTTCTGTGACCTTGGCGTGTATCAAGATTCCTAACCCTCAGGATGACCCTGTGAGATGGGTATTATTTTTCCCACCCCCATTTCTAAGGCTGAGGAACCTGGGACAAGGAGCCGTTCAATAATTCACCCAAGGGCACCATGCATGGCTGCACTGCACTCAGGATAGTCTGGTTCAGAGGCTGAGATCTTCACATTTTCCACATTTATCCTGGAAGAAGGAAAGGAAGGTAGAAACCGCATTTATTGTCAGCTACTTCACGTATGATTATTTCATTTAAGCCCCAGAACACGTCCTTAGCCCCACGTCACAGGCATGGAAAAGGGCTTAATGACTAGTTAGTAAGAAGTGGAGCTAGGATTCAACCTTAATTTGACGGTAAACCTGTGCTTTTTTCACGAAACCATGACATTTCAGAGTCGCATCCATGCACACGTAAGGGAGAAAGTCTCTTGCTGAGATCTTCGTTCTTACCATTGTACAGTTTCAACAAACTGGTTGCCTGGTTGCCTTGCTCAATGCCAGGAAGTATGTGGGGGGTTGGAAGGAGGTGCATGGCAAAGGAAATGCAGCCGATGGAGAAATAAATGTCTCAGAGAAGAGAATTATTAAATAAGCAGTGTCTTAGCTACACGTCTTTGATTGCTGTGAATAGACATTTGGCATTAAATGAAATTTAATGCTACATGCTTTCTTTAAAAGAACCAGAGGAAAGAAGTTGGGTGAGGTCATCAGGTAAATTTTGTAAACTTTGAAAAATGAGCATAAAGAGAATCCTTACTTAAATTTAGAACACAAGATCCAGTGCCACCCAGAACTCTTCTTAAAAAGCAATTTTGACTCTAAAGATTACTCGCCATTCACTATAAACAAGGTCACATCCACAAAATGATGATTGCAAGATCATTACACGTGTATCAGGAGGTGTGGGGAGCTGGGACACAGCTGCGGGATGCGGTGCAGGGGCTGTGCCCGGGCATGCCCTCCTCCTCACCGTCCTGTGCGCCTCTGGGTGGCCCGGGCAAGCTCTTTCCAGGTTCTTCTGAGAAGTCAACCCTATTCCCTCTGCCCCACCCACCCCCGCCCCGCGGTTCTCACACTTTGAGGACCTCAGGATTCTCGTTAAAACACAGATTGCTGGGCTCCTCCCCTGGAATTTCTGATTCGACAAGTCTGGCCCTGAGCATTTGCGTTTCCAACAGGTTTCCAGCTAATGCTGATGCTGCTGGTTCAATGAAAGCACTTTGAGGACCATGGCTCCGGAGACCGCTGCTCTCGCCATGGCTGCCCCAGGCTGTTCAGCTGTTTTATTTCCACTTTTGCTAAGAAACGTCTGTGTCTTCTCAGGAGTCCGCGAGCTTCTTGAAGGAAGCAGCTGTATTTCTGGCCCAGGAGGAGGGCAACAGCAGGAAGAGGATGCCGGCTGAGCAGACGAGACCCAGGGCTGGGGCGTCTATGCGGAAGTACACTTCAGTCACAGGTCTCTGAAAACTGCATCCCAACGCAGACCTTGTTGGGATCTCACATACCCAATGAAAAATTAAAAGCTGTAATTAAATGGAAAGAGCTAGTTTTGTTTTGTTTTGTTTTGTTTTCAAAAAGGCAGCTACAGCACTCTCTGGGACCCCTATAATGAAATATGATACAGGGAGAGGGGTTTTTCTCTACTCACAAATCTTTTTTGGTGCCCCAAGGAATTCAGGCCACCACTAGCAATGCCTGAATGACCTGAAAGTGCCCAGCAGAGCAGGGCAGTGCCCAGGATCACACTGCCCGATACGGTAGCCATCAGCCACACGTGGCTATGTAAATGTAAATGAATTATAATTGAAGAAAACGTAAAATTCAGTTCACCGCCACACTAGCCCCATTTCAAGTGCTCAGTAGTCACAGATGGCTAAATGGCCACCCTGTTGGACAGCGCCACTATAGCGCGCGTCCAACACTATAAAAAGTCCTATGGGCTAGCCCTTCTGTGAGGGCTTGAGGAGTGACAGCATTGTGGTTTAAGGCAAGCGATGTGTTCCCTCCCTTACGTGCTACTGCTGCCCGAGAGCTGCACAAGTGGGGGCCTGGGAACAGATGCTCCCCTCAGCCTCCTGACTTTCCTGCGCTTCTTGGGCTGGGACTTTAGCGTCTGGTCTGGCGGTGGCACCCTGGGACAGAGGGGCACTGGTGAGACTGAGAATAGGGTTGTCTCAGGGCAGGTGGAATCACTCCCTGGGACTCCTCGCAGGACCTCTGTGGGGCGGAGCCTGCCCGATGTGCTGGGGCTAAGTCGGGTCACCCTCTTTCCGCTGCCATCTAGGTCAGCCAGCGCTGCGCCGGGCTCCTTCTGCGGGAGGAGCGTTCCCTCCGCTCGCTCCTAAACTGGGTGTGCGCCTTCTCTTTGCAATCACGCCTCTTTTCAAACCAGCTCACTCTGAGTTAGAATTCAGGAATTGAAAGGATGGCAAATGGAAGAGCAGCCTTAGGTGATCTGGGCCAATGCAAGGTTCTCCACGACTTAGTGTATCTTAGCAGTAAGGTTTCCCAGCCCTCCCTGGAGACCGAGCCGTGGTCTGATAACGTCTCTCTCCATAGATGAGCTACCCGAGTGTAGGTAGCTTTATCTAATTCTGCCTTACCTCATCATAAGTTAAGGAAACAGAATCGAATTTTCTCCAGGCTGGCTAAAGGCTGAGGTAGGTGAGCGGGAAAGCACTCCAGGTGGCCTTTCAAGGGCACATGGACTTGAATTGTAGCAGATGGGCCCTGGTCTGTCTCTGCTTTGAGCCTTTCCAACTCCTCACCCCTCAGGACCACAGGGGTCTTAGCCCATGTCCGAGGAACACAATAGGAACTGCTGTGTGTGGAGCACATTGGGGAGGGAGGAAACCGTCTAAGAACGACTATCTCAGCCAGATGATTGGAGTGGCTCCAGTTTCAGTCCAAGCTGTGCTCACAGCTGGTGTTTAGAAATATCCAGAATGTGTGGCAACGTGCAACCAGAGTCTGTCCATGCGAGGCCTCCCGCAGCCTCCTGGGAGATGCGGCATAAGGGAGCGGGAGCCAGGGCACTGCAAGCTTGACCTGGTAGGTACAAATTCTCAGCTGGAAGAGGGCAGGGAATCCCACATGCGGCATGGCACCTGTCACCCAGATCTGCCTGCAGCACAGCGGGGGAGGGTGGCACAGGTCTGCTGCCCCAGATCCGCCCTGGAAAGCTGTCTGACTCCAAACGCAAATGTTGGGCCCATGCAGCACGGCGTGGGGACGTCTCAGACAGGGTGTGACACAGCACAGTGGTGACCAGAGCTGTTCGGTCACAGTTTCCAACAGAACCCAACAGCTTTGGCCCTTGAAGAGCTCCGAGTCATCACAGATGGTGCAGAAATGGGATAGGAGGCTGCGAAGTCCTGGTGGCACCCAGCAAAGACCTCACTGAACTGGAGAATTCGATAAGCCCGGGGACGCGGGGGCACCTCCAGAATGGAGATGTGAACAGAGGAGAAGGATGGGTATAGGAAGAGGCCATGAGAATAAGCTGTCGTCTTCCTTCCCTTCCAGAAAGTTCTATCCAGACGCCATTAAGTGAGGTGGAGCAAGGTCGGCCTCTGCACCTGCGTGGTGCCCAGAGCCAGAGGGTGGAGTCCACTCCGGGTAACGAGGAGGCTCACCCAGCGGGTGGGGGCCGCTGGGATGTTGAGGCCCACGGGGAGTGAGGAGGCTGTCCACGTGGGAGGATGGCCCCACGTGTGTCAGAGACCACGCGTGCTCAGGAAGGGGTCCCGTGGAAGGGAGCCCAGTGTGGGGGGTCAGGCCTCAGCCAAGTGGGAGAAGGGTCTTGGGGGTGGTGTGTGCTGGTACGGGCCCTCACGCCCTGCATGTAGGGAGGAGGCGTCTGCACAGGAGGCTGTCAGACCCCCAGCGGGTGAGGAGGTGTCTGCAAGGGGGAACCCCAGTGCTTGGTGTTGGAGCCCGCGTGGGGTGGGGCGGGCGCCCTCGGGGGAGGACAGTCCAGGACGGGCGCTGGGGTCCTCACTGAGGAAGGTGTTTGCGTAGCACCCTTGAGGTTGGCTGTGGGCCTCTCTCTTCCTCGCGTCCTGGGCCAGGCTGTGCAAAGACATTAGCAGGGCCCGGGAAATGGTGAGTGTTGAATGGAGGGTGAAGTAAACAGAAGAGACCCGGGTTCAGGCCCATCCTCACCACTCAGTAGCCGGGCACCACTTGGCCAGTGTGCTGCTCTCGGACAAGGGCACCCCATCCGTGAAGCCACTCTGAGGAGCTAAGCGGCTGTACCCGTTGGGAGGAGCCGATCTTGTCTCGCCTATCGGGAAAGAGGGCCACGACACCGTCCGATGGGCAGGACTCCTCATCGTCCCCCTCTTCCCTTAGTGGGCTCCCCCCACCTCCCAGGCAGTCTGCTTGCAGGGGTCCGGCCTCCGATGCCTCTTCTGCGAAGTGACAAGTGCATGGGGTGACCGCCCCGAAGCCAGCCGGGATCAGGCCACCGTGGAAGCAGAGCAACGCACCACTGGGGAAGGAGCAAGTGTGTGGCCCTAGAGAGCAGACCTCCGTGTCTGCGACCCCCGGCCTCAGTCCTGTCACCTAATCCGGGCTTGCTGATCCCTTCAGAGAGAGCATCACCCTGCCGTCTCACAACAAACACAGCGCTTTCACAGTAACCCCGGGCCTCGGTGTGCTCAGAACCAGGACCTCTCCCAGCTGTAACAGACTGTGGCTCCACCAGGAGCACGGATCCCGGAAAAGCACCAGTCACGAGACCTCAGGCAAATAGCATCCCTGGCCCGGGCAGCTGAGGACGGTGTGCTGGCTGTGTTCTGAGGTCTCAGTCCTCAGACTCTCCCTCCTGACCCTGTGCCCAGTGATCACAAACGTACTGACAAGCAGCACGTGATTTGAAGGGTATCTAGAAGAGTCTTTTCAAACACTGACCCCTCTGTCCCTATACGTACATGCTCCAGGAGAGTTACACGTGCCCGCCAAAGCACAAACTGGTAAAAGACAATTTCACTAAATACTTTTACGTTATTCTGAATTGAATTATTTTGAACTTTTGTGAAAGTGTGTTTTCAATTTGTTTTCAATTAACATCATCATCTTTACGGACTGAGTCAGGCCTTCCTCTCTATCCTTGGGTGCTCTTATGCACTCCAGGGAGCATTTTTAAGATGAAGCTGCCCCCAATCTTATGTCTGTCCTGATCTTCTCTCCCAAACTGCAGATCCAGATACTAAACTGCCTCCTGCAGGAGACCGCGGGGGTGTCTCTCAGGGCCGTGGCCTCCACAGACTGAATTCTGAACCCACTCAGCTCCCTCCTCCCAGCACCTCCCCAGGCGGCTCCTCTGACAGCCCCCTCTCATTTCAGGGAACAGCAGGACCACCCAGCGCCCGGCCCCTTCCCCCCACTCCCACAGGTTGGTCCCTAAATCCCACTGCTTCTACTTCCCACGTAGTTCCCGAATCTGCCCACGGCTCCTGTCTCCACTGCCAGCATCCCAGTTCCAGGTACCACCCCCTCTCACCTGTAACCCTGTACTCCCTCCCTGGCTCCAGCCTGGACACACAGCCTCCAAACGACACCGAACCTTGCAAATGTGACCCTAACGTATCACTTTCCTGTTGAAAACTCTAATTGTTCACTATTGTTCACTTTATTAAGATAAAGTCCCAAATCTCGAGCATGGTTAATAAGCAGCCCCCTGGTGTGGTCTCAGCCCCCTAGGGTGACCCCTCGTCCAGATGAGCCAGGGACCTCCCGGGACTTCCCTGGACGTGGTCCTGGAGGTCCTGGGTTCTCCGTAGCTTCTGGCAGACCAGGCTGGTTCCTGGCCCTACTCTCCTCCTCCCTCCTCAGCGCCCCTTCCCGCCCCCGCCCCTTTCATCCCTTCTGAACTCCTGTTATTTAATGCTGTCTGTCGCCTCGGGATGTCACACCTGCAGTCCCACCACCTCCTACTGAGAACACTCTGCCCCATTCCCTTTGTCTTTTAACCACCCCCCCCCCGCCCCCGCTGAGGTGCAAAGGTGCGGCAGGTCAGAGGGCTGCACCTTCTAGCTCTGCCTGTGACGCGGAGGCACGTGATCGCCCTCTTACCGCAATCGCTGGGCATGTGGGCGCCCCCCTTCGCGACCTGAGGGCTGCAGGCAGGGGTTGTATCACCTTTGCCCCCTGTTGTCCCCCCACGTCTGGCACAGTAGGTTTGTAGATCAATCATGATTCTTTCAGGCAAAGCCTATACATGTGTATGTCTGTTATTTTGACTCAGTCCGTGTCAGAAAGAGAAAACAGCTGGTTTATAAAAACAAGATGAAATGTCGAGTATCACTCACAATTAAACAGATGCAAATTAAAATAACAAGGAGATTCTTTTTTTACCTACTAGAGTCACAAAGATGGCCAGGTGTTGGGAACTGGGGTGCCAGCAGGCGCTCTCCTCGCTGGGATACGCATGCCAATCTGCAAGAGTCCTTCAAGAGCAACTTGGCAATCTCTGCTGAAAGTTTAACCACACTTTTTTTTTGGTGACAATTTCACTCCTAGAAATGTGAAATTTCTTACACATGTACACAGAGGACACAAGAATATTCAATGGGTCATGTAACCAATGAGAAAAAAAAAAACAAACTAAAACACTACCCGTCCATCAAAAGGAGACTAGTTCAAAAAAAAAAAAAAAAAAAAACTAGTTCAATAAATTACAAAAATCCTTCTCATGGAGAATTATGCAGGAATTTTTCTAAAAACTGAGTTAGATTTACATAGTTCATATGAAGCACTTCTTGAAACAGGAAAAAATGAAAACAGTAATGTGTTTTAAGTTGTGACTTTTAAAAGGAAATATACATGTGTGTTCATATGCATAAAATATTTTGGTCCAAATACATGAGAAATTCTTAACAGTAATTACTTTTGGGGAGAGAGACTGAGATCTCCAATGGAAGAGAAACTTATTCACCATATATTCTATTTTAAGTGTTTGAATATTTTAAGCATGAATTTGCTTTGCAATTACAAAACTCTGTTTTGTTTTTTAAAAAGAAGCTAGGGAATTTGCATCTGCCTGAGAGTCTAGCAATTTTCCTCTCTCCTTCCCTTCCTTCCTCCTTCCCTCCCTCTCATCCCTCCTTCCTTCTTTCCTTCCTCTCTCTTTCCTTCCTCTCCTTCATCCATCCTTCCTTCTTCCTTCCTCTCCTTCGCCCCGCCTTCCTTCTTCCCTTCCTCCTTTCCTTCGACTCTCTTCTCCTAAGAAAATTGTCTTTCCAGAATCTTCTAAAGCTGTTAAACACAAAACCACTCTGGTCCCCATCCCTGGGTTGGGAGTTCAGGTTTGACCGGTGAGTCCATCATCACTTGCTGCTAAGTGTTGACTTTTCTAACTTGATGAATGGGACACCTCCGGTCCTGCATTCCTCCTCTTGGCCCATCTTGTTACTTCAGCCAGGACTTGGCCCCCAGCTACAATTGCTCCCAGCGCCTCATTTCTCTTCCTTCCTGCCCCCGGGCTCTTCTGCCACCATCAGCATCACTCGGAGTGCCTGAGGAAATCTAGTTCTCATTCGGACGTTGGTGGAAACCTGGAAGTAGGAGGGGCTTTACAACCCATAGGCCACCTGTGCTCAGTGAGAGCCAGTGGTAGATAAACACTCCCCTCACAGCTCCCTGCGGGTCCCCGTGTTCAAGCTCTGGTTTCCCGCTGGACCCACCCTCACATTGGCTCTCCCTTGTTCCCTTTTGCTTTCCCCAGCCTCTCTCCTGTTTCTTAGGATCATATTCCTCCCCCCCGCCCCAAAAAAAAAAAAAAACTACTGGCTTGTGCTGTGGAGCTGCTTGCTGTGGAAACTCAGGCTGGGATACCATCCCTCATCATCTCTGTGGAGCTCCAGTATCCTTGTCCTTCTGGGCATCCACAGAAGACAATGGTCCTTGGGGAGCTTCTCTTTCTTAGTCTTCTTGGGGTGAAACCTCCATCCTCGAGGTCCTTATGCTGTCTTTCCTCCCCCACCCATGTGAGGATGGCATTTGTCAACCTGCCTATTCTTTTTCAAAACTGCCCCCAAGTCCCATAGAAAAGCACAGTCTAGATTTTCCAGGTAGAAGCATCTGTTCTGTAAACTAACTATACCCTTCACATTGGGGTGCTCTTGCGTTCATTTGAGATCCCTGAACTCTGATTTGGCGATTCAAGAAACAAGAGAGCTTCTGAGTCCCACCCCTCCTCTCCCAATTCTCTGGCAGGCGGGCGCACGCACGGTCTGCTCCTCTGGAGACCAAGCCTCCACGCGCCCAAGATGCTGGACCAACCACGTGGAAGCCTGGCTCCAGGTCACTACTGTTTCTTCCCCCTCTGGTCACAGTTCCCTCAAAAGGTCGCCCGTGCCTTTCAGACAGGCCAGGAACAGTTGTCTGCTGGCCGCCCACTCCCTTGACCTGCCCCCTTCCTGGGTGGCACTCTCTCTTCCCTCCTTATTACACTTTCAAAACAAACCATTTCCAATGACTGCGGTAAATTTCAGTGAAGGAAATTTCAAGCTGGGAACAGTCAGAAGACCTACAGGAGGGACACTATATATAGCCCGTCTTTAATGGCCAGACAACACAACTGCCTTTTCATTACTGTCTGCCTTTAAGCAATAAATAATATTTTTATTTGAAAATCAAACCAGAATAGATTGCACAGTCTGCTGAGATTTGGTAAAGTAAGTGTAAATATGCAACATGGCTCTATTATAGACCTATGATTTTTTTAGGAGAATAGTTTCCTTTGGTGTTCTGTAGACCTGAGTCAACTTAATCTGACAAAATCCTAATGTGTCAGAAACTTGGAAGTTTAGAGCTAGCGGGGCCTTAAGGAGTCACAGGGTTCAGTCCACGGTCATGCGATGGTATTGGATGGGAACATGCCAGGAGGAGGAAAAGATGCGTTCCAATCCACCACCCGGAGAAAGGCCTTGGATTCAATAAAAAGTGCCTTCGCACATCTTTTTATCTGCTACAATTCAAGGTTTGGAGGTTGGAATCCTCGGTGTTCAGTTGAGGAGAGCAGTTCAGAGACTCAAAGGACTTATTCCAGGTTACACAGCCGATCAGCGACAGAGACTGGACCGGAACCCAATTCCAGCTCCGGGCCAGTATTTTTCCATTCCTCACGACGTGGTTGCCTGGAGTGTCTGGTTAAACTTTGATTGACACCTCCATTGCCGCAGTCCCACCCCAGCCACACCCCCAACCCCTGGCCCCACCTGATCCCTCCGTCCCTCCCAGCCCCGGGCCTGCTCACCCTGTGGATGAAGTGAGCTGCTCCAAGCCCCTACCATCCCAGATGCCTTCCTCTGGACGCGCTTTTTGTTTATTATTCCAAGACCTTTGTCCGTTGTTTTCCTTCCTTTTCCCCAGAATGGCCCTTTCAAAACAGAGCTATTTACAATGTTCTATGTTCAAAAACAGTTAAAAATAAAAATCACATTTTGGGTTTCCTCCTCTTCCATTGCTTCCATGCTAAAGTCCAAAGCCTTTGGCCTGGCATTCAAGGTGCTCTGTGCCCTGGCCCCTGCTGTGTGGCTCACCTCCCCATCACTGGGCGGCTGGTCCCGCCGCTGGCGTATGGTGCAGAGTCATCCCCACAATATTGTGACTAAGGACACTGAATTCATTTTTATGAATGAACAGCAGCCAGGGTCGGGACACATAGGTGCTCAGTGACGGTGTGTTGAGCGCAGACGCGTTCCTGCTCCTGCAGCATGGTCCTGATGGCCTGTCTAGAACCCTCCCTTCCACAGGGGGCAGGTCCGGGATGGTCATCCTTTTGTAATGACACTAACGCACAGAGGGGTGAGATTAGCTCCCTGTGCAGAGGATGCCAGAACTGGCTGACCTAAATAATACTTCTGAGGGCGCTTCTGATGCAGCTGAGGTTTTCTTAAATCATCACAGCAGGAGGCCTGGTGTGTTTTCTACACACTCTATCTGAACCATTTCAATGCGTCTTGCTGATTCCCTAAACTGTAACTGCTCAAGACCAGATGAAGGGGAGTGGTGCTGAGAACGCCACCGACGTGGCAGCACTCTGTCCTAGGCCGTGCCTGGCGTCCAGAGACGCCTTACAGAGGCACTCACAGTCTAACGAGGGCTGGGGGGTGGGGTGGGGGGTAGAATGGGCAGGGAATCCACCCCGCGGAGGAGTACCAACAAGACAGCAAGACAGGCGCACAAAGAAGGACATTGTGTCGTGGGTTGCAGTGGCACGAGGGTGACGATTAAGTGAGAGAGTTTATCAAAAGCACCTACACAGGGACTTCCCTGGTGGTCCAGCGGGTAAGAGTCTGAGCTCTGAATGCAGGGGGTCCGGTTTCCACCCCTGGTCGGGGAACTAGGTTCCGCATGCACGCTGCAACTGAGAGTCCAAATGCTGCAACTAAGACCCGGCGCAGCCTAAATAAGTAAGTATTAAAAAAAAAAAAAAGTGCCTACACAGTCCTGGCACACAGTAGATGCTCAATAAATGATAACTAGTCTTATTCTCACTACCACACATCCTGCTGGGGGCACAGAGAAGCCAGGTCTCTGCCCGTGTCTGATGGCCATGCCTCTTCCCACCCCCCACCCCCCACCCCCCCATCTGCTCCAGCCAGATGCTCTATCAATGAGCAACACACCAAATTCTTTCCCTCCTGGGGAGGGAAAAGCTGTTCCTTATGCTGGGAACCCTCTGTTCCCAGCTCTTGGCAAAGCTGGCTCCATTGCAACCTTCCAGCCTCAGGGTAAATGCCACCTCCTCACAAAGGCCTTTCCTGACTACCCCATCACTCCCAGAGTCATTGTCTATTACATCATACTGTCTATTTCCTTCTTGGCACTTACCAGAAACTGTAATGTTTTGGTTTATTTCTTTGCTTTGTTTATTGTCCCACTAGACTTCAAGCTCCAGAAAGAGAAGAGCCACTTCTGTGCACCTCCGCCGTCATGCCCTAGACACTGGAATGAGCTCTTTGCACAACCAGCAGGTGGCTGGTCTACTTCTGCCTGGGGGATCTAGCAAGGCCTCACAAATAAAGGTGCATTTGATCAGGGTCTTGGAGGGGGAACAAGAGGTTACCCTCCAGGGGCTGTAAAGATGCGGTGGCACCAGGCCTGCTTTTCCATGGGAAGGAAGTACTGAGAAAGGAGATTTTTGTCGTGATGAGCAGCTCTGTTCAGGAGAACACAGGGTACTGAGTCCAAACCAACACTGGGCATTCAAACTGAAGTACCCTGGGGGTGGGAGGGACCAGTGGTGGGTGCCTCCTCCTGCTATCAGGGGCTGAGGGCTCAGGCGCTGCCCTCTTACCTGGGTTCTCCCAGCAAGCAGCCTTATGACCTGAAATTTGTGACCCGCCCACAGGGCGGGGGAACTTGTCAGGTGGCCAAGTCCAATTTTCAGGCAATAATAATGAAAATTAGAGGAATTACCATTTATTGAACTCCTACTAAGCATTAACCCCTGTACTGGGCATTTTACACACAAATATCTGTTTAAGGTTGGCTTTATTTCCCCCAGTTTCAACTGGGATTCAAAGAGGGTGAGTAACATGTCCGAAGTCTCGGGTCTAGGAGGCCGTGGATGGAGTTTCAGCCAGTGCTCTGAACCACGACTTCCTCTGGCCGGTGTATCTCACAGGTGAATCAGTGAGTTAGTCATCGTAAGTCAGGCGGCCTGAACCTGTTCCTCTCTGGGAAGCTGATACAGACCTAATCCCTAAACCGACAACGCCGAGGGCGAGACTCTGGACTTTGGTAACCCCGTGATAGGGCTGTTACTCCCTTTCCCGATCAGAGCCGCAGACTCCCCCTCCCCAGCGCAGGACCGGGGGTACCGTGGTTGGGGGGGGGAGGGAGGGGAGGAACCTGCTTGGCTCTGCCGTGGAGTGGCAGAGCTTGGGTAGAAAGGCAGACAGACTGGTTTGAAATCCAGCACTTGAACTGTGACCCTGGCTGGGGCAAGTCTCTTTACCGCTCGGCACGTCGACCCTCACCTGTGAAACAAAGCTGAGAACATTCTCCTGGTGTTGCTGGGAGAACTATGTGAAAAAAAAAACCTGTGCAAGGTGCCGAGCTCGCGCACCTGGCAGCCAGCAGGCCCTCCGCCGTCGGGGGCTTTATCATCACTGCAGCTGTTAACAGTCTCGAGGGGAGCTGTCCACGACAGAGTGGGTTTGAATCTTGGAGCCGTTATTTTTTAGTGACTTCAGGCAAGTTACTGCACTTCTAAACTCCTCACCTTTCACCTGGATAATTTAGGACGTTTGGGGAGGTGGGAGTCCAGTGTCCTCATCCTTAAATTCAGATAAGCTTCTGTGAAGGAGCTGGGAAATGCCAGAGGTAGGGAATGACGCTCGCCGCACATGGACAGCATGGTCTGCCAAGAGGAGGCCAAGGACTTCGGGACCGTCTGAATCTCATCAGGGCATCCAGGGTGTGGTCTCCAGCGCGTGGCTGTCTCAGCTGGTCTGAAGCTTTCGATGAGTCCATTGGTTTGGTTCGAGCTGAAAGAAGGTTGTTGTAAGGAGCACGGTCAGTGTGATCCGCATGGGAATTAGGAAAGAAAAGGCCACGGGGAGAGGCCGCATCTGTGCACGCTGCCCTGGGTGTGCCCAGCCTCGGGAGTTCAGCCGCGCAGCCCGGGGCAGGCCACCCGGCTGTGGCATGGAGGGCCCTAGGTGGTCAGAGCTCCCTGGCTTGGGTTCTAAACCCCTCGTACTGCTTCCACGCCCCCCTGCCTGTCTTGCAGGCTCACTGTCTCTCTAGGAGAGAAGCTCAGATCGTCTGCGCCTCAGCCTCTTGGGAACATGTCAGATGCCGAGTGTGAGCTAATGTGAATCCGTGCTGAGACGTGGACCCCTCCAAGGACACAGACTGAGTTTCTGGACCTGCCAGGCTGAGAGCCCAATTCTGTCACACGGAGGCCCTACCACGTTACTGCCACTCGGAAGCCCCGACGGAGCTGGCAACGGACTGTGCCCGAGGGCACTGTCACCTTATCTGTAACGATACCACCCTCAGGGGCGTGCAAAGGATTAGATAGCCACGCCTGGCATACACCAGGTACTCAACAAATGCTGATTCTTTCCCATCTTATTAAACCCTATGACCAGCCTGATCACCTTAAGGTCTGGAACCCTGCCCCCTACTGCTCTGGTTTCTCTCCCTCACTCCCCAACACGTCCCTAGGACCTGACCTTGCCCTTGGTGGTCGTCTTAACCACACTGGGCACTCTCACCACCCTGACTTCTGCTCACACATCAGTCATGCCCTCTAGGTGTTCCCTGAGCTCACTTACAGCAGTTACACCGTGGAGCAAAGCAGGCCTGGCACCCACACGCTAGCGCTGGGACCCGGCTCTAGTCATTCCCATGTCTGGGCCTCCATGGCCCCATTTGTAAAATGACCGTATTGGGCTAGCTGCTCATGTGCTCTACTTGTGTGAATGAATTATTGCATTCACCTGTTTATGCATCCACGCATCCATCCATCCATCCCTCCGTCCGTCTGTCCATCTCCGGCATCTTCTCAATGCTGCCTTCGGGACTGTGATGGGAACACAGAGTTGGGTGGTTACGCCGCAGGCCTCGAGGCCCTCCCATCTCAGGGAAGGAGAACCACCTGAGCACAACAGGATGGACCCTGAGAGCGGACAAGCAGCGGGACACGGCGGTCGACGGGTCTCTCCTCTGTGCGCCCCCGGCCGCGGCTCTGCGGGGTGGCGGCGCCCCGAGGCCGGCCCCCCTTCCCGGGGAGCCTCCTCCCGCGTGCCCGGGCTGTCGTCAGCGCCCTGCGAGGCCGCCTCCCCGCGGCCGTCCCCGAGGTCCTCCCGCGGCGCAGCACAAAGATCCTGTTGTGGGCTGCGGCCGCGGCAGCGCGAGCCTGGGCTGACTCACCGCCTCGCCATTTCCGTGAGCGGCGGGCAGGCTTGGCGCTGCGGGGCGGGCAGGGAGCTGGAGGGGGCGCGGGAGGCCGGCGCCGGGGCGGGGGGGTGGGGGCGCAGAGGCGGGCCGGGGGGCGTTCCCGGGCTCCTGAAAAGGGGAAACCCACCAGCGAGGGGAGGGAGCCGCGTGCGCTGCCGGCCTCCCGGCGGCTGCTCGGTCCCAGCCCCGGGGCGCAGACGGCGGCATCGGGACCGGCCTGCGCTCGGGCTGGCGTGGGGCCAGAAGGACGCCCAGGAGCGCGGCCCGGGAGCCTGAGGCGTGCTCCTCCGCGGGCCGACTGCGCGACCTCCGGCGCGCGGCAGCAGCGGAATTGCGCGCATCTCCCCCCGCGGGCCCCGGGGCGTGGCTCCCCAGCCCTTCCGCGGCTCGCCGCTCCTCCTGCGCTGCCCGGGTCCCTGCGCTGCCCGGGTCCCTGCGCTGCCCGGGTCCCTGCGCTGCCCGGGTCCCTGCGCTGCCCGGGTCCCTGCCCACGCGCGCCTCCGCCTCACGCCCGCGCTGCTCTGAACAGCCCTGAGCGCGCCGCGCTCTCACCCACCTCCAGCTTTTGCACAAGCTGTTTCTGCCGCAGGGAAAGCCCTCTCCACCCCCCCAAAGCGCATCTGGTTAGTCCTGTCTCTCAAGAGTCAGCTCAGGAGTCACTCTCCGTAGGAAGCTTCCCCCTGGGGTCCCCTATAGGTGCTTCCCCCTGCACCCCTGAGGACCATCACCAGGGCCTGTCAGAGCGCTCACCACCCCCTCCTCCGCATCTCCTGCTTGTTTGCATGAAGGAGGGTACTGAAGTGGTGAGTGAACGAAGGGAGGGCTTGAGTAAAGAAATTGCTTCCCACCCCAGTGCCCTGTGAGTGGGGACCAAGACAAACCCTACAGGAAGCCTAAGAACATGGCTCCAAACCTGTCCTTCTTTGACAATTTTTAGGCATCTCATGGGAAACTGCAGGTTGTCAGGTTGTTGCCCGGGACTACGGAAGGGTCCACACAGGCAAGGGAGGTGCATCTGGCGTCAGTATTCAGGGTTAAGGACAACTCACAATTTGGAATCCAACCATCGAAACAAAAGCAGGCGTGGCTATGTTGATGTTCCATCTCGGGCCAGGTCAGCCGGTGTCCCTGAGAACAGCGCAGTAGGCCCTAAGCATAATCCCCACACGCTCCTGTAGTTCTTTGGGATGCGCGAAGCTTTCACCATCGCTGGGCTCATAGGATTTGAGTAGGCGGGATAAAGCCAATTTCTGATCCCATTTTAGAGATGAGCATGCTAAGCTTTAGGGAAATTGAGTCTTGCTGAATATCCCACAAAGAATAAATGAGAAAAAAGAACCCAGGTCTTCATTCAACCGATCCTCAGAGGCTGTAAGTGTCAAGCACCATAAAAATGAAGGGGATGTGGTTCCCGGCACCAGGGAGCACCCAGGCTTTCAGAGAGACCCACGTAGAGCATGACAAATGCTACCTTCATGATAAGTACACGGGGATGTGGAGTCTGGAGGAGGGGGAGGTTTGTTCTGGCTGTGAAGTCAGGGGAAGTTTCTCAGAAGAGGAGATGTTTAAATGGGGCATTGAAGGGTGAATAAGAGTCTCCTGAAGATAGAAGAAGATGGGGGGAGAACACAGTGAGAGGGGACCATGGCTTGGCACCAAGGTCTCTCAATGTTTAAGCCAGTGAGGATAATAAGAGCAGATGCAATGGTTTGTAAATTTGAAGGTCTTAGAAGTTCCTGCAAAGCACCATCCTCGGGGCCTCACCAAATCTCTGTTGCCTGTTCTTCGGGCCACTCTCCCAGAGGGAATGTGAATTTGGGGAGCATCATCAGGTAAATAGAAAACTGGGGTCGTCAGAGGTTGGGGATGAAAGGGGTCAACGGATAATTATTTTAAGATGGAAGATACTGCACCATGGCTTATGCTGAAGGGAATGATCCAGAAGGAAGGCCAAAAAAACAGTGCCCAAGCACCAACCTGTGGCATCAGCCTGAACCTGCTGTAACTGACATTCAGTGTCCTCTTCCTCTACATGACTCAGCGGGTATGCACCCGACTCCTGGGATCCTCACCTTCCGTCCCCACTCTTCCTTTTCCCCCAGGTCCTCGTGCTGTCAGCTTCAGCATCACCGCTGCTGATTACTAGGAGAGAAGACCAGAAATAACCATCTAGGTGGGCCTCCCCACTCCATTCACGTGTCTCCTGGGAAAGAAACACAGATACAAGTGGAAGGTTCTAAAGAAGACCGAGCCAATCTTCAAGTGGCCTCAGCTCCCGTAGCTTCCAGAAACCCATATTCAGCAGCATCCAAGGGCCTCCTATGAAACCGCTGGGAAACAGCCAACACTTTGACTTGTAGGTCCACACCGAAGACTCATTGTAATCTCTATATCCTTCACTGCTTTTTGTAGACATGGTTGTCTTAGATCCATTTAGGGATGACAATCCAACCAATGACCAGGCATTGAAAAGCAATGCAACCCTCCGCCAAACTTCTTTCTTGATGAAAGGATGGGACCCAGGAAGTCACACTAGTATCATGTAACATGGCTTCTCATCGGCTAATTGGCCCAAGGATGGACAAAAGACATTGGGTTACAGTCTGGGCCAAGTCAGTCAGCTTCTTTTTTTGAAATAATTTGAGCTGAGAGACGTAGAGGCTCAAATTAGGAGTGAGCTCGAACTGAAAGGTCCTGAGATATCAGGATAGTAGCTCGTACTGTGTGTGAAAAAGCAGGAGTCACAACAAGCCTGAATTATGCAAGAGAGAAAACATGAGTCTTACAGAGTGGTCCATCCAGTCCGCCAAGAGGAGAATGGAGTTGACATGCAGAAAGAGTTAGAGATGAGAGATCCTGTAGCTCCTAAAGGACAGAGAGACTTTCCTGTTCCCTCGTGACCCAACGTTGCTCCCTTCCGGTCCTTGGAGGGCAGTGAGTCCACCGTATGCCTTCGGTGGCCACTCTTTTCATTTGAACTTGTTTGAGAGGGTATCTGACCCTCGTTACCAACATGCCCTAAGTAAGAAAAGGAACAAAGCCCGAGATGTAATGTATGTGAATTAATCCTTGGGATTCTTTGGCTCAATTCAGCAAACGTTCCACGGACAACTTCCATGTACCAGGTTCTGGGGGCATTTTGAATAAACTTGAGACCCACTATATATCTTCAGTGAGTCCCCAGGCTGGACAAATGGATTCCCTCCTATGTGCAACAGGAGGTAGGCTGACATGAGCACCCTAAGAGAAGTGCAGATGGGAGGCTGGGCAGCAGTTGGGGAAGCAGGGGGAGCTTGACGGGAGAGGACCTCCAAGGATGGGTGGAGTTTAATATCGGAACGAAGAAGGAGGGATGGAAGATATGAGACTCAGAAGTCCAGTGGCAGGAAGGGACATGACATTCATGGAACACGGTAAACTGAGTGGCTTGGAAGAATGACGGGTTTAGAGGAGTCATACTGCACGAGTCTGCAAGACAGGTCTGATTGTGATTATGAGGGCCTTGCATGTCATGTCAACTTGGTTATCACAGAATCATGAGAATGGGAAGAGCCTTGGTTGTCATCTAGTCTAACTCAGGTAATTTGTCCCTCTTTCTCTTAAGGAAGCTACCGTGACTGAGTGCATCCCATGTGCTTATTTGAGATATTGTCATTTCAAACTACTCTTCTCTCTTCAAACTACTCTTCTCAAACTACTCTTCTCTCTTCAACAGATTATAGTGCTTTCCAGAAAGGCCCTCTCTCTCACTACCAGGAAGGGTCTTAGAACTCGGGGAACCAGGCCTAGGAATTTTGCAGCACAGAGTCTGAAATAGCAGTGTGCGAAGTTAAGAAACAGAAGAGGGATATTCACTACCTGTCAGCATCAGGCACTGTACTTCAGACTTTATAACACGAATCTTCAAGGCAGATGTGACTGTCCCTTTTCAGATGAAAAGACTGAAGCTCTAGCAGGAGTAGGAACGTTCTCCAGGTCTGACAGCTGCAAGAGGTGAAGCAGGAATGTGGCCCAGATTTACCACGGTCATGAGTTTCCATCCCATGCTTCCTTTAAGGCTGGACAGGCCTGCCTTCCCATAAATATTACTCATGAAGGAATCTCAAAATGACCTTCACTTGAATGAATGGCTGATGGCTGGAAGTGGGTGGGTGGAGGAAACAGATTATAACAACCAAATCTTCACTGCATGAATTTAGCAAATCTCTGAACTACATACACCGGAAGTCTACAGAGACATTTGGCAACATAGGTATATCTTTTTAAATAATCCCAGGATGCGATTTATAAGAAGGCTTGAGCAAGTCCCCAAATTCAAAATTCCTTATTATCTTACACACCCCTCTAGAAGCCACACAGTGCTTCCAGCTTCCGGAAACAGCAGGTGCTGTTGCTTCCGTGAGTAACGTCAGCACTTAATAGACAAGGGAAACAGAGGAAGGAACGGGTGCCGATGCGGGACAGGAGGAATAGGCAGCCTTAGGTCCTTTCTGGGGCTCTACCCAGCTGGAACACTCCTGGAGTTAGATGGGGGTGCGGGTGTTGGCAGTTTGGAATGCCAGGAACCTTAGATGCGGGTGGGGGAGAGGAGCTGAGGAGAGCATTGTCAGGGGAGAGAAATGATCTGGAGGCGGGAAAGACCAGGATGGACTGATGTTCGGGGGACGGATGGGCAAACAGAGCCGGATGAAGCCTATGAGAAGGTTGGACCCAGCTGGTGCCTGAGCAGAAAGGCCAGAGTACTTAGCACAGGTTCCCAAGATTTGGGGCACATCAAAATCACATGGAAGCGGGTTAAAACCCTGGTTCCTGGGGGAATGCCCAGAGGCCGAATCTGGGATGGGACAGAAGTGGCATTTGTGCCCAGGTGATCTTAAGAGGCAGCCCTTAGAAAACACTGGGGACAAGATTTTCCCCCATGGACATCTGTGTTGTGCTCTGCAAATTGAGAGGTTTGTCAAGGACGGTTTCTACTGTGTCTGCCGGTTCTGACACTGGGCTTCCCCGAGGCTTCCATGCCACATCTTTGCTCGAGCTTGCAGTCCTCAGCATCTCTCTCAACATAGTTGTTTACCAGGCCATTTAATTTACAAGGCAGGCAGGTCATCAGGTACCTGTTCAGCTCTTGAAAAGGCCTATGGATAAAAGGCTCTAGCAACTCCATCTGGTCTGCCCATTTGTGTAAGAACAAGGCAGCATAGTGTGTGCTCATGTGGTTGTCCAAGTGGGACAGAGTCCCTCTCTCTGGAGGCCACAGCTTGGGGCCAGGACAAAACCACTTCCAGGTATCAAGTCACACAATGGCAGAGGATGATTTATTGAAGGAGGAAAGCTTCAAGGGCGCCAGGGAAATTAACCATGTATATTTCTCCAGCAATTATGCTTGTGCTTTCTTTTGAAAGATAGTCCCCATGCCCTTCCTGGAAGAAAAGCCAGATTCTCAATGAATCTGTGTTCTGAAGGCATCCACAGGGGAATGGTGTTTTTCTAACAGTGAAAGCCACATGGCAGCTTTGTGCTGTTTCTGCTGCAGCTCCTTTCAGGGCAGACTGGAGAATCGGGGAGTCCTGTCTGGGAAAATAAGACAGACCAAGCCTGAAACATTGATTTCTAGTTCAAGTTTCTCAGTGAAATGTGAATGAGGAATTTTCCACTTCTTGTCCTGATTCACCTTGGCAGAATCTTTGGAGTCCCAGATGGGGGCAGAAAAAGTCTATTTCAAGTGGGCATCCAGCCAGGTTTGCACCCCAAATGAATAGTCCTCTGTGCTGTTCCAGTATCAGGTGTCCCCTTTTGGCCGGGAAAAGACTCCATCCACTTGACTTTTGCTTTAGCCGTTTGCTCTGGGAGGAACCAGGCCAGATGTCAGTACAAGGGGATGCCATAGTGCCATGTAAGTCCTCTCCACTGGATACAGACTCAAGTGGGTGGCACAGATCCATGTATACCACCCGCATTGCTAGTATATGTCAGGCTCTATGCCAGACTTTGGAGATCAGAAGGTAAATAAGACACAGTCCTTGTTCTCAAGAGTTTGCAGTCTAGAGGCAGTTGCAGCTGTACAAATATCAGCCAGGGTAGGTAGGATTTGATAGAGATGACAAGAGGGATGCAGAGAAATGGGGGAGAGAAGTTCTGGCTGGAATGCATCAGGGAATGCTTCCCAGAGGGGCTGGCGTTTACATTGTGTCTTGAAGGATGAAAGGGACTAGAGAGATGGTGGAGCCGGACAGGCGGGAGGGACTGTCAGGTAAAAGCACTGTGGATAGAACATCCTTCGTGCATGGGGGTACAGTAAAAAGTCCGGGGTCACTGGTGGGTAGATATGCAGAGAGAGGTGTAGGAGGTGAGGCTTGAAGAAGAGGCAGGGGCCAGGCCATGAAGGGCGCCCTACGTCATGGTGAGGGTCCAGACTTGACACGGTGGCGATGGACAGCCACCAGAGGACTCAGAGCTGGAGAGAGAGGAGCTGGATGTAGAGAGAACAGGGAGAAGGTTTTTGCAAGAAACCAGATGAGGAATTAGGTCGGCCAATGCTAGGTTGAGGAAGTTAAAAGTCAAGGACAGAATCAAAAGATATTTTGAAAAAGAAAAAAAAAAAAATGATTGTTTGACCATGGAGAGAGGGAGAATTTAAAGATTCTCAAATATGTGCCAGTCCCCAGTGCGGGTGGATGGTAGGATGGTTGGTGGTTACTCCACAGGCTCTAGAGTCAGACGGCCTCTGTCCAATGCCTGGGTTTTCATCTTCCTAGATGGGAAACTGACCAACTTCTCTGTGACTCAGTTTCCTCTTCTGTGAAAGGGAATGAACAAATTGCACAGTAACTCTGTTGGCTATTACTGTCTTAACAAGGCTAGCGCTTTTTGTTTTCAGTATCAGTCATTCCCCAGGGTCCCCGAGGGTCTGTGACTTGGACTTTAAACGGGGCACACTGTGAAGAGGAGGTGCCTGGTGCATCCCTTTGCTCATGTGGGAGGAGCTCACTCTCTCCATATTTACTCTCCATCTGGTAACACGTGACAATTCTGTTAAGTGATAAAACCTTTTGTTTGCACACACACACAAAAAGCCTCTTTTGAAAGTGAAGAGGTCAAAGAAAATGTTGTTTCTTGGGCAGAAAATGAAAGTTTCATGGGCAAAACCATTGCCAGAATGGCATTGGAGAATTTGATTTTTTTCCAAAGAATCCTGCAAATCATCCTCTGCATTCTCACTGTGAAATTATCAGGGTGCTGTGATGTGTGGGATTTTAAACACCACTAAACAACATACACACAGGAAAATTCCGTAAAACATACCAGCAAAGCAAACCATTCTAAAGGGAGTGTTTGCATCACCACCTCTCGGGTCAGCACCATCAGCAGCCAGCGCCCCTTCCTGTCGCACCTCTTCCCACCAAAAATAACTCCTCTTGACTTGCATGGCAACCACCTCCTGCTTTTCTCTCCTCCCAGCACCTAAATATGTACCCCTGGTCCCTGCACACCAAGATTCCAGTGTGATTACCCTTGACCGCCGTACACTGGGCTCACATGCATGTACTTTTCTGTGTCTGGCTTCCCTTTCTCAACATCAGGAACAAGAGCATCCACGCTAGTGTGAACCTGCAATTTGCGTATTTCCGTGACCGCCCTATGAAGATATACCACGGTTTACTCACCCGTTTGACTTTTGATGGACATTTGTGTTGTTCTTTTTTTTAAAAAATTTACTTATTTATTGGCTGCATCGGGTCTTCGTTGCTGTATGCGGGCTTTCTCTAGTTGCAGCGAGCAGGGGCTGCTCTTTATTGTGGTGCTCAGGCTTTTCATTGCGGTGGCTTCTCTTGTTGTGGAACACGGGCTCCAGGTGCACAGGCTTCAATAGTTGCAGCACGTGGGCTCAGTCGTTGTGGCTCATGAGCTCTAGAGCGAAGGCTTAGTAGTTGTGGCGCACGGGCTTAGCTGCTCCGCGGCATGTGGAATCTTCCCGGACCAGGGATCAAACCCGTGTCCCCTGCATTGGCAGGCGGGTTCTTAACCACTGCGCCCCCAGGGAAGCCCTCCATTTGACTTTTGATGGGCACTTGTGTTGTTCTTTTTGGAGACTATTCTGAATGGTACTGTGGGGAATGTTATCCATGTGGATACATTTCTGTTGGGATTTTTCCTGAGAATGAAGTTACTGAGTCATAAAAACTAGGCTTAGCTTCCTCTTTAGTAACCACTGCTAAAGAGTCTTCCAGAGTGCTTCCACCAGTCTACCTACGCTTCCACCAGCAAGGCCTGAGAAGTCCCACCTCTCCATACTCACCAAAACCTGGTGTCGCCAATCTTTTCTAGGCTTTAGGAGGAAAGGAGGTTTGAAGGGCATCCCAGTCAAATAACCAGAGGTTGGTGTGTGGCCAGCTCGCTCTCAGGTCTGAAGAGCTATCCCATTTGTAAAGACGTACAAGGAGTCACTTTCAGGGAAAGGTCCATAATTTATGCTGTAACATGCAGAAGATTGCTGCAAATCTGCGAATGGAGTCACAGAAGCAAGCCGTTTGTGAGTGGGCGGCTGGTGCCAAGAGGCTGGGTTGTAAGGAGATAAAATGATATCTTAGAGAAATCTTCGAGATGGAAATGGAGGCAGGGAAGGAAAGAATCAAGAATGCACTGAGGCAAGTGAGAGCCCTGAGGAAACAGTGCTGGAAGAGTATTGAAGGTTTTATAACCGTGGATTGCTGTGGACCCATTGGTTCTTAACATGCACGTAAATACTATTTTATTTTCATAAATACTACTATATTGTTCTTTTACCCTTGCAATTTGCCTTTCCCCCTCAAAATATTGATCTGGCTTATCCATTTTAATTACTAGGTGTTAGTTATTTGCACTTGAACACCACGTTTAGTTATCCGTTCCTACGTTGGTGGGTATTTGTAAATGATGCTGCAACATGTTTTTTCATTTTTCTATTTTTTATGATAGGAAATCAAATCAAGCTGAAGCAAGTATGGCAATTTTGGATGTTGAGTACAAGAGTATCTGCTCTATTATTTTCTGGACTTTTCTGCATATTTGAAATATTTCATGGTTTACACAAGTTTTACTATTTAATATTAACCCAAACAGGGCACAGAGAAAGAAGGGCACTTAAATGAGCAGATCCCAACGTCTTACTGGCTGGGTTGACCAAGATGCCTGTGGAAACAACTTAGACGAGATGCCCAAAGGATGGACCTGGAGGCAATTTGGCAAAGACCTTAGGCTCCTCCCAAGCCCCAAAGGTGGCAGTGCGGTACAGTTCTGGAATTGGATGGACATGGGTGGGATCCGATTCCAGTGTTCATGGAATGAGATCCTTGAAAAACTGTCCGGTTCTCAGCCTCCTCATCAGTAAAACTCAGGGAATTAAGTCTGTCAGGCAGCGCTGTTATGGAAGTAAGCACAAGCATGGACATAATAGGCAGTTATACTCATTTGGGCTTGATGAGGAATGCAGAACCACTATGAGTGTCTAGAATAAATGATCTATTACAGGAATTTGACAATTGTGGAAGCTGGAGGAATGAAGATCTGAAAGGGGACAGTTGGAGGATCAGAGAGAAGTCACCCACCAGGGACCACAAAGCTGTGCTGATAAAGACTGTGGAAAGCCCTGCATTTGATGGTGGCCTGAAGTTACTGTAGGTCAGCAGGAAAGGAACTGGGAAGAAACACTGGACGTGAAGCGAAAGAAAGCCGCGACAAACTGGAGCTCACAAGGTCAAGCCTCAGTTCATAACGGCCAGCTCAGATCTCACGGTCATGGGCTGACTTACGGAAGGCCCCATAGCAATAGCAAGACAGAACCTTCCCTAAAGGGGAAGAGCTTGGCATCGGTTTGCACTCAAGTCCTAAAAGTTTATGCTTTTACTTATAGGCACCTGCTAAAGCTTCCATATAGTGCCATTATCTGCCACAAGACACTTGTAGCACACATAAATCACCTGACTCTTATGTTCTGTGCAAATGGTACATGACCATGGGTGGCAGGCTGAATCTGTTGCAACGTCTTCTCTTTCTCTGGACCCAGCTCAACAGTGGCAGCCTCTCGGTTACTCAATAAATGAGTTGAAGCAGCCTGACCAAGTGAGGTACAGTTGCCTCCCAAATCCAGAGGTTCACTGGGCATCCCGCCACTTCCCTGAAGGTGAGAGAGGCCAGATGCTGCAACATCTCCTTCACTTTGGACAGAACAGCTCAACGTGCCCCCATCACTGGACTCTTAGAAATCTCACGAGAAGATCTGGCTCCGGATGTTTTGTGAGATTCCTTTTCCTCCCTCTGCTTACGTGTTTCTTACCAAGGTAGTCAGAGCAGCTGCCATTTCCTGCCCTCCAGGACCAATCATCATAGCAGGCCTGTTGGGTTTCCCACGGAATGCAGAGGCTATCAGAGTCCCTGCGAGTGGATTACACAATAGATTGAGGAGTGAATCTAGCCCTTAGGCAGCACAGTGCAGGTGTACTGCTAGTCCTGCTGACCTAGAGCAAACACCTTCTGGTGGTCTTTCTTAAGAGGAATAGAGAAAAACAGCATTTGCCAGATCAATATGTGCCAGAGGTTGTGTTGACTTTTTTCAGCAGAAAAACCACACCTGGAAAAGGAGTTTCAATTGGGGTTACACCAATTCAGTTTATGACAATCCATTGTTATTCTCCAAGATCAACTCATCAGGCCAAACAAGCTAGTGGGATGGGGATGTGGCAGGATCTCTGCATCTTCCGAGTCCATGGTGGTGGCACTAATTTCCGCCGCATCTCCAGGACCATGGTATTTCTTTAATCTTTTGTAAGTAGAAGTGATTCTACCGGCTTCCCCTTGACTTTTCCTACCACAATGGCGCTTACCCCGTGAATGAGGAAACAAAGTGAGGAGGCTACTAGTTGCTGTGTTTGTCTGTTCCTAAAACGAACAATGAATCTGCCCCTACATCTCTATCCCAATATCCAGGGTCCCGTTCTCCCCAGGCAATGTCCTATCTTTAACATGAGGGACCCCGTGAGGTCATGATTTCAATCTGCATTATTCGCCCCAAGATTCGACTTTGGGTTTGATTTTGAGAAATCTTGATCCTGTAGCCACAGGAGCTACGGGTTTTCCTGAGCCAGACCTTGAGTTGGGGACGTAAAGCCCTTAAGATGATGGTTTTCTTCCTGTAAGTTCGGCAGCACACTTAGAAGCTGCCTACCATCCTCACCCCCTGATTTTCACCAAAATGTTCTCTGGCAGCAAGTACTTGGTTGTGCAGAGCCTCACTTTCACTGGGCACTTAATGACAGGTGTCGCAGGTGGTTCTTTAGGTAGCTGTTACCACTGCCGACCGTGGACTACCAGGGTCCTCTTTATCGCTGGCATCAGGGTCATTAATTCTTGAAATATAATCAAGCCAGAGAACTCTTTCCAGAAAACAGAGAACCCGTCTCGTAAGACAATTCCACAGCCAATTCAGAGAACCCATCCCTGAGATTCTCTTCCTCATGGTTTGATCAGAGAGACAGAGCTACCCTCGATGACCCCAAATAAAGGATTTCTTATAGGGATTAGTCTTGACATAATTGTGAAAGAAGCCGAGGAAGTAAAGGTCCGGAGGAGAAAAGTTACTAACTACTAACTGGTGAAGAGTTCTGGCAGAGACTCTTACCTCTGCGTCTCCTGGTGGCTGTGAGGTTGCTGCAGGATTGGCCAGTCAGGAAGACCAGCTGAATCCTAAGCGGGAGGGAGCAAAGGCGCCTGGGACCCCTGCCTGTCTCTCACCACATTCAACCCTGATAGTGTAGGAGGCCTACAGAGGAAGCTCGTGCCTTCCGCCATGGGGCTGCACATGTGCCCAACCCAGGACTCAGGAGGAGCTGGAGTGGCTACAGCATGGGGTCCTCCCCACACCAAGGAGGGGAGCGAGCAGGTCATGAGCTGCGGTGGCACCTGGGGTCGTGCACAGACCGTCAGCTGAAATGATGGTTCCCTCCCTCTGCCTTCCGCACCTCATGTCAGTTTCTCTGTAGCCGACTAGAAAGAGGGTCATGCAAAGAAGAAAAGTCTGGGGAACATCATTTGAGCTCAGCTAGGCTGGTCCAGTACAAAACGACCACAGCCGTCCATATTGCGTAGCTCTTATTCAAGGAGCTCGAGCTCTAACCTAAGATCAGTACCTAGAGGGAGATGTCAAAGAGACACATGGAGAGGAGCCATGTAAAAATTAGCATATGAATCAGCTGAAATTAAAACTGTCTGGGAAACTTGACTCATACCATCAGGATCTGGGGAGCCCGAGGGAAGGGCAGGCTGTGCTCCAGACATCTCGTATTGGCAGCAATGATGACACCCCCACCATGCTCTCACAGAGCACTTTGTGGTTTGTGAAGTACGTGCACATCCATCATTTCATTTTGAGTGGACTGACCTTCTACTTCATTCATTTATTCACTAAATACTTATTGAGTATCTGTCCTATGCCAGGCACTGTGCTAGGTGTTTCACGTATGCTGCCCCCAAATATGACATCTCCTGTATATTTCATTACAACTCTGTGACAAAGGTATCATTGCTATTTTACATATGAAGAAACTACGGCTATAACTTTGGGGATACAGAAATGAACGATGCCCTGTCCTTGCTCTCTAGAGCAGAGATCAGCAGCCTTTGTCTGTAAAGGGACAGATAGTAAATATTTTAGGCTTTGTGGTGCATTCAATCTGTTACAACTGCTCAACTCTGAAATTATAGAGAAAAGCAGCCATAGAATACAAAAATGAGTGAGAGGGACTTCCCTGGTGGCGCAGTGGTTGAGAGTCCGCCTGCCAATGCAGGGGACACGGGTTCGATCCCTGCTCCAGGAAGATCCCACGTGCCATGGAGCTACCAAGCCCATGCACCACAACTCTAGAGCCCGTGAGCCACAACTGTTGAGGCCCTTGCACCTAGAGCCTGTGCTCCGCAACCATGGGGTGGGGGGGGGGGGGTGGGCACCGCAGTGAGAAGCCCACGCACCACAATGAAGAGCAGTGAGAGCCCGTGTGCAGCAACGTGGACTCAACACAGCCAATAAATAAATAAATAAAAATAAATTTATTTAAAAAAAAGAGTGAGAGCAACTGCGTTGCAGCAAAGCTGTGTTTACAAAAACAGGTGGTGGGACAGATTTCACCTGTGGGCCATAGTTTGCTACTCTTGCCCTACAGGGTCACAGTCTAGAGGAGAGACTAATGTGAACGGCTCATGGTGAGATGATGTGGTAAAGAGGCTCTACAAAGGGCTGTGCGGGCAGAGAGTATAAGTATCTCGGGAGCTTGGCAAGGCCTCCAAGTGACCTTTCTAGAACCAGACCTCTGTGGCCTGTATTTCCAGGTGACAGCCATCCAAGAACCAGGAAATGGCTTGCAGACAAATCAAGGTGGGATCTTGAGCTTATGTCTGATCAGAGCAAGTGTGTCCCTCCTGAGCTGACTGTCTTCCTATGAACGAGTGTGGTGTGAGGATGGTGGTCTGTCTGCTTCCCCCTCCTGTGCTAACCACCCCCAAAACGTCTCGAAACCCGGAGTTCCATAACCTCGGCGCTGTGTGTGGGCTTGGTGTGATACCACCCTCAACTCCTTCTGACCCGTAGCTTGTAAATAATGCGTCCTAGTCAGCACCCACCAGTTTATACCTCCTAGGATGCCCTCTGGGTAACATCCTCAGTGACAAGTCTGGTTCTTGCTGTGCCCGAGGTGTAAAATCACCCTTGTGGTTGGACATTCCAAGGAGACAGACTTTGGCTCAGAACAAGGAAGAAATCTCAAAAATAACCAAGGGACTTCCCTGTGGAGCAGCGGTTAAGACTCTGTCTGCCAGTTTATTGTCTGTCAACTCCATCTCAATAAAAGTTCTTAAAAAAAAAAAAAAAGAATCCACCTGCCAACATGGGTTTGATCCCTAGTCTGGGAAGATCCCACATGCTGTGGAGCAACTAAGCCCGTGTGCCCCAACTACTGAGCCCACATGCTGCAACTAGTGAAGCCTGAGCTCCTAGAGCCCGTGCTCTACAACAAGAGAAGCCACTGCAGTGAGAAGCCTGCACATTGCAACCAAGAGGAGCCCCTGTTCGCCACATTACTCTCCACAGCTAGAGAAAGCTCACATGCAGCAACGAAGACCCAACGCAGTCAAAAAACAAACAAACAGACAAAAACAACCTAAACAGCCTC
Organism: Hippopotamus amphibius kiboko; assembly: GCF_030028045.1. Lineage (NCBI taxonomy): Eukaryota > Metazoa > Chordata > Mammalia > Artiodactyla > Hippopotamidae > Hippopotamus > Hippopotamus amphibius. The sequence continues at coordinate 167,782,196 of NC_080191.1, read as the reverse complement.
AAACTGGACTGGGCTGTCTAGGCAGGTGAGGTTCTGACCAGTGGGGGGGTTTGAGCAGCAACTGGATGACCATCTGAAGGAGGTCATCAAGAAGGACTCAAGAGCCTTTCTGCCCTGCTCTCTTACTAACTGGCTCTGTGATCTTGGACATCTGGTTTCATCATTTGAAAATGGAGATTACACATCTTTCATTCAGCTGTTGTGATAATTAAATGAGAATGCCATCCAAATTCTTAGCATCTACCAGCTTGGCACGCAGTTGATGCCAGACAGCGTTAGAGGGACTCTGGTATCAGATGGGGTGGAAAGAATTGACTCTGGGGGTCTGAGGTTTGCAGTTCTCTGATACAGATATCTAATGAGAATCCCTTCCCTTATACGACTTGATTTCACAGAATCCCAGAAACAAAGGCACATGACCCCGAGTCTGCAATCTCCCTGAAACCGGACACAGTGAAGGAACATTTATTCACACAAAAGGGTGTCATTTGAAGGGGAAAACGATTGTAGGGTTTTTATGCTTAATGGTTTTTCACGTGTATAAGCCATTTTGGTCAAAAGAGACTCCAACCATTAAACATTTCTGTTTCAACCTGAAGAAAGTTTTGCTTTTTGAATGTCTGTATTCACAAAGCTCTCACTGAAGTTGAGGGAGTTGGGAGGACTTTCCTTTTTTAAGAATTTTTCTTGCCACCTGTTTAAAAATATATTATTCAACGGGTTGGTATTAGAAATAGATTATCTGTTTCCATGAAGTCCTCCACAAAATAAAAGCATCTGAATTTGTGGGCAGGGGGAAGGCCAACTTCTTTTTCTTAGTGCAGATGGAAAGAATCCCAAGAGCCTAGCGAAGCAAGAAATTATCAAAGCTGCGGTATTTACTAAGTCACTTTGTGCCAGTGCCTGGCAAGCTGACACCACGGCTGCCAAGCCCCAGCGCCCTCGCTGACCGGTGCCGAGGGGGCTCGCTGCCCTGGGATGGAGGAAGCAGGAAGTTTGCTGAACCCGGACAGAAGAAAAAGAACTCATTCTGGAGAGTCCCGGCAGGTGGGGGAGCCCCTTCGCACAGTGAGCCTCTTTTGACCCAGAGCACATACAATGGAGCTCTCTCAGGAGAGGGTTTTTTTTTCCCCCTCCGGGTTTCTTCTTGGCCCTTGGGATTTGTTCTAAACTGGCTCTCTGTGTGTGGGAGTTGTCTCGGCCTTTCTGGTTTTCTTTCCCTTTGGAACTCTCAGATCTTTCCATTGTGTGCCATGTCCCTGTTAAAAGGCTGAGTCACTCTCCCTTGCAGCCTCCACATTCCCTCTTTGAATCAAGGTAACCTGGCAGATGTCGGGCGGCTCAGTGGGGGAAAGGGCGCCTTTATCGACCTGTCTCGGCCCCGGGCACCCCCTTGGGAGCATTGTTGAGGGACATAGCTTTCAGATGAGAAGGTGTCTGTAAAAGGCTGACAGGAGCCACTCAGGCCAGATGACCTTTAAAGATCTTTTCCAGTTCTGAAATTCTAAGATTTTGAAATGGTGTGTGGCCCCCGAACGATGCCATTTGAGGAAGAGCAGATGGAATTAAAGATGTGTGTGACTCAGAGGAGACATCAGAGCTGCCTGGAAGATCCCTGGAATCTGGAAATGAAGGAGAGATTAGCCTTAGTACATGTGGCCTCGAAAGGCGGACAGTTTGGCTGGAATTTTATCACAGGATGGGACTTTACAGCTCATATAGAAAAGGAACGCTGACGTAGTAGTTAGGGGCCCAGATATAAAGCCTGAAGACCTGATTTCAAATCCCGACCCCTATTTATTAGCATTTATGTGACCCTGGGCTAGTGACCTTACCTTGCTGAGCCTCTCTTTTCTTAGAAGTCAAATGGTGTTGATGAGCTTGCTTCTAACATCAGGCTATTGTGAGACTCGGACAGGACAAGGGAAACTGCTTGTAAAGTCTGCAGTCCTACAGATTTGATCTTACTGTCCAAACCCTTAATTTTATAGAGTTGATAACCAAAGTCTAGAGAGGTTAAGAAACTTATGTGAGACCATAAAATGTTGGTCTAAGGTAACATCTGATAAGGCCTCAGAAATAATTATACTGTTATAATTACCAGGCATAGTTATATCGATCCCTGGAAGCCCTGGGAGAACAGGCTTTTGGGGGACCTTGGGGCCGTGATGCAGTGCCAGCTTCTCAGGGGCATTTCATCTCCCTCTTAATTCTATTTTCTGTTGATAAAAATAGCATGTGCTCACTTTATGACACTTACAAGATACCAAAAGCACAAAGAAGAAACATTTAAAACATTTCCCATGATTCTGTTTAACTATTGAAATTTTGGTATATACCTTTCTAGTCTTTTCTCGATGCATGTACATATTTGAACATACTTGGAATAATATTTAGGCCAAGTTTTGCACGTTGATTCTTTTTTCACCTAACAGTTCGTTATGCACTTTGCCATCAAAACTCGTTAAACAGTGTTTAATGCTTGCATAATGGCCTGCTGGATGGTTACATTGGATATCAAGGTTCTTTCCTGATTTTTTGTTATTATAAATAACAGTGTTGACCATTCTTATGCTTTATACTGTTAAGTGCTGCCCCACCATTAAGCAAATGTTTCCTATAGATTTCTCCAGATGACTTTGGCCACTCTTTAAAACTCTTGTGCCTGTCTTTTATAAAAACTCACAAATATTAGTTTGTCCCAAAGTGTTAGAGGTTTACCCTGATGACTTGAATGGTGTAGAATACGATACACAGCTGAGGCTCAAAGCCCTATTGAAAGTACTTGATTGAAACACACGTATTTACATTAAGTATTTATTTTTGCCCTGTGTCGTTCCCAGAGTTACTTAAGGTGTCTGGGTTTCACTTGGCTTTCCTGGTTTGTTTCAGATTAGACTTGTGGCAGTTGGTGCCCCGAGGTACCTCCAAGTGAAACTTCCCCTCCCACATCCACATCTTTAAGAAGTCCCCTCTTCCTGTGTTCCCTGTGACTCACTTTGGGGCAGTCACATGCAGCAGAAGTGATGCTGCCTGACTTGAGGCAGGTCATCGGAAGCCCCACAGCTGTGCCCTGGGTCTCTGGGAACATTCGCTGTGAGGGAAGCCATTGTACATGAGAAGTTCTCTATCCTGAAATAGTCGCGCTGTGAGGACTCCTAAACGAGCCACATGGAGAGGGCCACCTAGCCAGGTCCAGTTCTTTCAGCGGCTCCAGTTGACGCACCAAGCGTGTGAACGAAGAAGCCATCTGCAGTGCCCAGCCCAGTCGAGTCTTTGGATGACCCCAGTCCTGGCTTCCACCTGACTGTAATTCTAGACCCCAGTGGGAACCACACACAGCAGCTGAACCCAGTCACCCTGCAGATTATGCCAGGTGTGCCGAATAAATGGTGAATGGGACATGGCCCTGCTCGCCCTTGGGGAGCTCTAGTCTGTGGTGAGGTTGCACAGCAGGCAGGGACCTGATGGGATCTGATACACAGGAATAAGGAGCCTCCCAGTGGACTGGTCGCTCTGCCAGGGGATGGAGTGATGCTGCCTATAGAGTAGAGATGTATTTTCTGAGAGGACAACATTGAATTGCATCTTGAAAACTGCCTGGGAGCTGACTGGTACATACACTGCAGGAGGGGCAGCAAAACAGAAGGAGACCCACGTGCAAAGAGACAGTATATCCTGGTTGGGGAAGAGGAGATAATAAAACCAGCGGCAGAGGCAGGACCTGATTGTGACAGCCTCATATGCCAGGTCATAAAACAGACACTTGATCTAGCTGAAAATGCAGGACCAATAAAGAGTTTATAGCAGGTGAGTTAGAAGATGAGATTTGCTCTTAGACCACTTTGGCTACCTTCTTTCCTTCGACAAGTGTTCACTGAGGATTTACCTGTTCATTGAGCCAGCCATGGTCTCAGGTAGTGATGTCCAGTAGAAATGCAATGTGAGCCACGTAGGTGATTTTAAATTTTCTAGTAGCCATACTTAAAACAGGAAAAAGTAACAAGTGGAATTAACTTTATAATAACATGCTTTTTAACCCAATAGTTCCGAAGTGTTTTCAACAGGTAATGTATATAAAAAATGTTGAGGTATTTCAGGTTATCCTATTTGAAGTTTTCAAAATTGGTGCATATTTTCCACTTCTAATAGCACACCTCAACTTGAACTCGTTACACTTCAAAAGCTCAACACACACGTGGCCTGTGGGTATCGTACTGGGCAGGGCAGCTCTAGATGTAGGGATGAGAGAGAGGACAAGGCAGGTGAGGTCTCTGCTCTCATGGAGCTTATATTCTAGGGTTGAAGAGCGGAGACTGAGAATAAACCAATAACAGATAAACCAGCAAGATTGCTCTCAGATAGTGACAAGCAGCGCGCGAAAGACAAAAAAAAGCAAAATGCAAACAGTAAAGTACGATAGCACCTGATTGGCAGGCCTCACCGTGAATGTGACTCTGATGCTAACACCTGGGTTCCAGGTGTATAAAGCTCTCAGAGCAGAGCCTGTGAAGATCTGGAGGGCGCCGTGGACAGAGGACAGCCAGAGAGGAGGGTACTGCCACAGTCCAGGCAGGGACAGCCATGCTCGGAGCAAAGGCTGCCGCAGTGAGGGCTAAAAGGAGAGGATGAACCAAGTAGGTATTTCAACAGTTGAATGTACAGACTTCGTGACTGACAAGAGGTCTGCGTGAAGGAATCTGGGAGATGATCGGGACTTGGGGTTGGTTGATTGAATGTATCAACTGGTGTCTTTTTTTCCCCACCTGAGGGGGTGAGTAGAGGAGTAAGAGATGCATTCACTCTGGGGCATGATGAGTTCTGAGTTGCCCGTGGGATAGAGGAACGGAGATGCTCAGTGTTAAGTAAAGTTTATGGAATTGTCATAAAATTGCTCTTCAATTCCCCTCTAATCAGTCAGGGGAAAGTCCCTGCTTTTCCTTCTAGCTCTTAGTGATGCCTTGGACAAACTTTATCATTTTCAGTTCATTAACTCTCAGTCAAGTGAATGTATTGATACTAAAAGCCCCTGAACTGTACACTTTCAGATGGTTAACATGGTGAATTTTATGTTACATGAATTTTATCTAAAAAAATAATAATTCAGTCAAACTTCCTTTAATCCATCAATCCCTCATCTGTTTCAGAGGTTTCCCTTCCCCCAGCGTGGGCTCTCCTGAAAGGATTTATGTGGGGAAGGGTCAAGGCCACTTCTTTTTTCCAGCCTCCTTTTCCTATTCTGGACCTCTCTTTTCTATGAATTGGAGCAGGAAGGAGGGCCCAGGGACGTGAAGGTCGTTCTGTGTTTCTGGCTTCATGTACAGAAGGAGGCATACTTGGCCTCTCCCTGGTTCTTCGAGTGGCCTCCACCGCTGTGGCCGTCTCTCTAGGAAGAGGGACTGTGTTATCTGCAGCCTCACGTTGGTCCCTCCTGGTACAGAGCATCGCCTCAGACCAGGGCCCTGCTGGTAGCCTCCATCCCCAGTTGCCTGTTTGTGAGGGGCTCCCTCACCGGGCAAGCCCTGGGCAGCCCTTTGGCTGCTGTGCCTGCCCTGCCCTGCTCTGTGCTTGTGTGTTGGGAGCAGCCAGACACAGAGCTCACCCGCAGAAGGCTGCAGGATGCTGGGGCGGGGTGGGCGGCCTGTTTCTCTCTGCAGGCTCAGACTCCACAGCCCTCCCTAATCCCGGTTGAGATCAGCCAGTCCGGCAAGGCCAGAAAGGACGTGGACGCTGTCTGTAGGCTCACAGGGCAGTAGCAGTCCCTCTTGCCTGAAGACACCCCCGTCTCTAAGAGAGATGCTTGTGGAGACCCCACCTCGCTTGGCCTTAGGGTTGGCTGTGGCCGGCTTCCCTCCCCACGTTGCGGAGGGGGAGGAGTCTGTCTCCTGGGATGAAGCCACTGGTTCCTCCACCCCTTGCCAGGCTTCAGATGAGGGAGGGGCTCCAGGGCGATGGTTGGCAGCGGTGCTGGTTTTGCCACCCTCAGCAAGGCTGGGCCGGGGTTCTCACCCCCAGCCACCCAGTAGCATCACCCGAGGAGCTTTTGCCAAACATCAGTGTGGTACAACTACTTAAAAAACTGTTTGCCGTCATCCGCAGAAGCTGAATGTGTGTGTGTATCTGAGCAACTCCCCTTCTAGATGTAGACTCGGGAGACAGGAATGCACATATGTGCCAAGCGCAACGTGCACAAGGATGTTCACAGCAGCACTGCTTGTAAGAGCCAGACGCTGCAAACAACGCACATGTGTGTTCAGAGTAGACGAGCTATGTATATTGTGTGGATAGCCAGGCAATGGGATACTACACAGCAACGAAAGTAAGTAACAGCTACCCCAGACAACAGTGAATCAAAGAAGTCAGACACAAAGAGTACATACACTATAGTTCTGTTCCTACAAATATCAAAAAGAGTCAAAACAAATATACCACGTTAGAAATCAGAAGAGTGTTACTCACCTGGGGAGGAGGGGCTGAAGGAACATGCAGGAGGCTTACAGCCGCTGGTAGTGCTTTTTTCCCCTCAGTGTAGGTGGTGGTAATGTGTGGGTATTCCCTTTGTGAAAATTTGCCCAGATTTTTGTATAATTTTCTGATGTATATTATAACTAAATTTAAAAGTTTATTTTAAAAATACCAGTGCTGGGCCCCCTACCCCCACAGACTCTTATTTCATTGGGTCTATGGTGGAACTCAGGCTTCTCAATGGATTAAAAGTTCTCCAAGTGACTCTAACGTGAGGTCAAGCTGGAGAATACCCAAGAATACCCCCCGGTTATTGGTCCCCCTCTCTAGATGTGGAGAACTTGGGCTTGCTGTTTTCGCCCACCGGCCAGTCCCATGCAGCATCTGGTTACAGGACAGGAACTGAGCAGAGAGGTCAGGGTGGAGGTGAGGAACACTGAGTCATCACGGAGCATACAGATGAGCACTCCTGAGAGTGAAGGGTTGGGGCACTGGCCAGAGATTGCTTAGAGTGATGGATCCTGGGGCTAGGGTGCACAGGACAAGAAGAGAACTGGGAAAGAGCTATAGACGTAGAGAAAATGGGGGAACCAAGGACCTGGACATCTGGGTGAGGTTTCATAACAGGGGCAAGAGAGGTTAAAGAGTGAGGCACTGGGAGAATAGGAGGTCATGATAAGCGCATGGATTTGGAGGTTCAGAAGCCCCGGAAGAGAGCAAAGCAGGAACATCACTCCTGGCTTTGCTCTCAGTGCGGCCTGTTCTCAGGGTGGCTCAGGTGACGTACCTGGCTCTCAGGTCATCACATCAAGTTTGACCCTCTCCTGGCCCTCTCACTGGCTGGTCAAGGCAGTGGCTCAGTCCTGGGATGGACCTGTTTACTCTCATTCTTGCACAGAACAAATGGAAAAGAAGATGGGACCCTTGTAAAGACCTGCAACTGGAGGAACAAGCCTGGTCCCTAGAGCCTGCCTGGGCTCCTTTTTACTTTAGAAAAGGAAGCAGGGCCAGGACTTAGCAGGGTGGCCCCAAGTGTCCCCAAACTGAGTGGGGAGGAAACATTTTGAGCTGCCCTCAATAAAGGATGCTGTTATTTCATATTCCAAAAGCAAAATTACTTTGTGCCCACTAAGGAATGAGGTCACCTGTTCACAGACCCACGTGTGGAAAACTTTCCCACATAACGTTGTGTGGCTCCTTGGGTTCGAGAATATAGACACGGAGGCCCAGAAAGACGGTCAGAGCTTTGCCTTGTGCTTGTGCCCAAGGTCACAGAGCTAGTTAGGGGCTGAACGTGTGGTTGGTGGGAAGAACACTGTCTCTGGGGTCAGACAAGCCTGTGACTGATCCAGATGCTGCTGTGTGACCTTGGGCAAATTCACTAAGCTCTTGTTTTCTTATCTGTAAAATGGGGATAAGGATACCTACCTAGCAGGGTTATTGTAAGACCAAGTGAGAAAATATATATAAAATGCCTGACACAAAATAGGTGCTCACTGACTGGTAGGTGTTATTAGAATAAAGTGTAACTGCGTCTAGACATACAGTCCCCTTAAATGAGAGGCAGGATCACAGTGAAAGGGCTTTGTGGGTCACTGTCTGGGTGTCACTGGGTACTTGGTGGAAATGCGATCCTTGGGAGTGATGCTTCTCTAGAGCTTGTCTTAATGGTTCAGGAGAGAGTCTGTCTTCTTGTCTTTCATGAAGTTTGCCCCGGTGGCTTCTTTCCCAGCTGGGCAGCCACTTCTGAATGAACCACGGTGGGGCCTCCACCACCCGCGGAAAGACTGTGGCCAGTGATCAGACCGTAATCTTGCCTGCCTGCCTGCCTTCCTGCCTTCCTTCCTTCCTTCCTTCCTTCTTTCCACAAGTATTTGAGCACCTGCTTCATGCCAGACACTATTCTAGGTGCTGGGAACAACAGCTGTGAACAAATAAAATCCCTGCCTTCGTGGAGCTCGTGTTCTAGAGGATTCTCCCATTTCGAAGGAAAGGACTGACAGGGCTGAGGCCAGGCGCTGAGGCCCTTCTGTTCACAGGCTCCTCCCTTATGGCCACAGACCCTCCAGCAGCTGCTGCCTCCAGTTCCGCCTCCGCTGTCACGGTTCCCCTTCCCTAAACCACTCCCTTTTGACAGGGGGGAATGAAAGCAAAACAGTCATTGTGTTTGGAAGCAGGAAATACGGTACTTTGTTCAATGTATGATCAGTTAACGCTTTGTAAATGTCTCCTCTAAACTGCGCCCACACTAATTAAATTAAGTTGCTTTTGCCTGGCGCACGTCGCCCCTGCGGAATTTCTTTCTGAGTGTGACCGGCTTGCGTCGGAAGGGCCCCCGCCCTTCCTGGGGCCCAGGTTTTGGGGGTGTGTCTTTTATAGCAGACATGGCACCCCGGACCCCACCCTCCTTTATCACTTGACGCTGGCTGTGAAAAGAAAGAGAAGAAAAGTAGGTTTGTTTAATGGGAGCTCTTTTCTGAAGCCAACAGGGAGAAGACTTGAAACAAGAGGATGCTGCATTTGGGGTCAATGGTTAACCAGTCAGATTAATAAATGCTAGAAGGAGGAAGTAGCCAGTGAGGAAAGAGGCAAGAAGAAATGTCTCCCCATAGTTCAAAAGCCAGCTGAAGTTTACCAAGATCTGTGACCTGTGGTTAAAATGTCCCCAGAGGCCAGCTCTCCTCTGATTCCCACCTGAAAGAGGGCCACCCGCCTCTGCCCTCGGGCTCAGCAGCCCCCCACTGACCCACGTCTCCCCTGCCGCACAGAGCTCACTCGCCCGGCGCCGCCTCCTCTGTCCCCCAGCGCAGCTTCCTCTCAATATTTAGAATTGGATGGAGCGCTTTGGGCCAGGTAAGAACGATTGGCTGACTGAGAGCCAGGAGAGCTGGGCTCTCCCGGCCTCTGCCCTGACTTGCTCCATGAGCTTTAGCAAATTGCTTTCCCTGTCCAGGCCACAGTTTCCTTGCCGGTATAAGGACAGTGTTGGCCTGACACCACGGTTGGCAAACTTTTTCTCTAAAGGGTTAAACAGTAAATATTTTAGGTTTGTGGGCCTTACACACGGTTGGTGTCTGCCCTGCCACGTAGGGTGAAAGCAGCCACAGACAAGATGCAAATGAACGGGTGCGGCCGCGTCCCAGTACAGCTTTACTTACAAAAAAAGGCTGTAAACAAGATTGCTTGTGGAGCCTGTGACAAGCTCTGTAAGGAGCTCATTGTGCTTTGCAATGCCCAAACATCATTTAACCCAGAATTATATTACAGAGAGAAAATTCACGTCCAGAGATGCTAAATGGCATTGCCCAAGACACCACGTCTGTTAGTGGCAGAGCTGGAGCCAGAAGTCCCCTGGCTCTAGCCCACTGTGGCTCTTGGTTCTTCCAAGGGCAAAGCACGAGCTGTTTTGGGCATGTGGGGGTTACCCCGGGGACTCTCCCGACGTTGCTGGATGCGGGGGGCTGAGAAGCAGTGCTCTCTGCCTGTTTCAGTGAGGGCCCCAGACTGAATTATCGATGAGATAAGGGACACCACAGGAAAGGGGGTGGTGCAGAGGATATTATGCAGTTGTTTTGAATCTGGGGGAACGGAGGTCTAGGAGAGCCAAGTCCCTGCCTATTCCGTGTCATAACCTCGTGCTTCCGAATCTGCACATTGACCTCCTTTTCACCCAGATGGTGCTGTGGGGAGGAAGGCCCCAGCAGTGCGTGCTCTTCCTGTGTGTCTAAACGTTCCACCAAAGGGGGTTCCTCCCAGGAGACTGGCTCCTGGGCCTGCTCTTCCGTGGCAGAAGCGGCGTGGCTGGCTCGATGCGGCTGTTTATTGTTACGCTTCTGTGACATGCTTCCCTTCCAACAGCCTCGTGTGAATTTGTTTGGGACTTGCTGTTCCTTGGCTGAAGACCCAGAAGCTTTTACGATGTGAATCTGTTTTCCTCTTTGCCCCCGGCCTTTGCTCTCTAGAGGGGAGAGGCCGTGGATAAGGTCCAGTGAGTGTGGGGTGACACCGCTTTCACTCAGAATCTCAGAGGCCCCACAGTCCAGCCAGTGTGATTCTCTTCCCCACACTCTGCTCTCCACTCCCTGCGTGGAGCCCTCGACATGACCCTGGCCACAGCTTTTGGAGCAGTAATACTCCCCCATCACAAACGCCACCACGATGACTCCTAAAAGTGAGATAATGCGCCCCAACCACAGTCACTGGGCTCCTAGGGGCCGTCCCAGCGCTGTTTGTTGTGATAGGATTTTGTAGCCAAATTTGCATGAAAGAAATGAAGCTTGGGAACCGGTTTGCTACAGAGATTTTCTTGCCAGATGAGGAAGAAAGATATTCAGAAGAGGCTTCGGCACGAGCCTGGATTGGGGAGCTAGACTGGTTCTGGGGAGTCAGCCACAGAGGCCTCCGCCAGGAAGGTATATGAGGTGCATGGTCAGCCCACGTCTTCTAGCTGCAGGATCAGCTCAAGATGTTCTTTACCTGAGGTCATAGACCTTCAGGCCAGTTTTGGAGGCTGTCGAAGATATGAATATGGGGTCCCACATGTTGAGAACACCCAAGCCCACACTCACATGCCTTAAGATGAACAATGGTGGTCCAATTCTGAGTTCTCTGCAAAGCTGCTTCTCTGGCCCTCTTTCCCACTTTTTCAACCCATTTCTGCCCTACGATTCTGCCAAATGCAATTGCAGTAATCCCTGACCCACCTCTGCTTTTTAGCACCTGCCTTTGCTGACAAAGTTACCCACTGCTTTAAAAGCCATCACTCTTCTGGTCTGCTCCCATTAGTCCTTCAGCTTCCAAATCTTATGGCTCTTACCATCCCCTTCTTTATATTTATGTACCAATGCCCTACAAGACAGTGTTATTCTTCAGGGCAAGGATTTTATCCAGTTTATTACTAATATCCCCATTCCTCCTGTGGTCTTTGGGGTTACTGTTGAAGGAGCGAGCAGATGAGTAAGTGACTTTGCAAGGACTGGCAGTTCGTGGGACTGGTGAGTAATAGCCCCCCCAAAAGTATGTCCAAGTACTAATTCTCAGTATTAGTGGATATGACTTTATAAGGAAATAGAGTCTTTGCAGACACAATTAAGTTAAAGATCTTGAGATGAGGTCATCCTGGATTTAGGGTGGTCCCTAAATCCTTAGAAGAGATAGAAAAAGAGAAAATACAGAGACCCACAGAGGAGAAGGTCATGCGAAGACAGAGGCAGAGATTGGAATGATGCATCTATAAACCAAGGAATACCAAGAGTTGCCAGAAGCCAGGAGAGAGTGATGGAATGGATTTTCCCTCAGAGACTCCAGAAGGAACCAACTCTGTTGACACCTTAATTTCAGACTCCTGGCTTCCAGAACTGGGTGAGAATAACTTTACGTCATTTTAAGCTACTAGTTTGAGGTAATTCATTATGGCATCCCTAGGAAACTAACACAAGGAGAAAATACTTCCCCACTACAGTAATTCTAGGAGGACAGTATTACTCTGATATCAAAACCCGACAGTGCAAGAAAAGAAAACTACAGACCAATATCTGTTGTGACTGTAGATACAGGAATCCTCAATAAAATACGAGCAGGTCAAATCCAGCAACATACATAAAGGATTATATGCCATGACTAAGTGGGGCTTATCCCAGGAGTGCGAAGTGTGCTTAAAGTCCAAAAAACAATTAATGTAACATATCATATCAATAGAATAAAGAAAAAAAAATACATGATCATCTCAGTAGATGCAGAAAAATCATTTAACAAAAACACCCACCATTCATGATCAAACACTCCGCAAACTAGGAATAGAAAGGAACTTCCTAAACCTCATAAAATGTACCTATAAAAATCTCACAGCTAACATCACACTTAATGTTGAAAGAATGATTGCTTTCCCCCTAAGATCAGGAAGACTAGGATATCCGCTCTTGCCACTTCTATTCAGCATTGTACTAGATGTTCCAGCCAGAGCAATTAGACAAAAAAAAAAAAAAAAAAAAAAAATAAAGAAAATAAAAGACATTGAGATTGGAGAGAAAGAAGTAAAACTATCCCTATTGGCAGGTGACATGATTTAATATAGTGAAAACAATGTTTTTAATCCACTAAAAAATTTAGAACTAATACATGAGTTCAGCAAAATGAAATTTAAAAAAAATTTAATTAACAATATCTTAAAAAGTAATAGAATAAGTTGGAGTAAATTTAACAAAATAAAAGCAAAACTCATACCTTGGAAATTATTTTTTAAAAAAAGCCTTGTTGAAAGAGATTAAGATTTAAATAAATGGAAAGATATCCCATGTTCATGGATCAGAAGACAATATTTTTGAGATGACAGTATTCCCCAAACTAATCTACAATGTACTCCATTAAAATTCTAGCTGGATTCTTTGCAGAAATTGATAAGCTGACTCTAAAATTCATATGGAAATTTGAGGGAGCCAAAATAGTCAAGACAAACTTGAAAAAGAAGAAAACATTGAAGGACTCACATTTCCAATTTCAAAGCTTTCTACGAAACTGCAGTGATCAAGACAGGGTGGTACTAGTGTGAGGACAGACATATAGATCAATGGAATCGAATTCAGAGTCCAGAAATAAACCTTCCTATTTATGGCCAGTTGATTTTTGACACATGTGCTAAAACAGTTCAATGAGGAAAGAATAATATTTTCAACAAATTGTACTGAGACAACTAGATATCCACGTGCGAATGGAAAAAGTTGAACTCATTCCTCATATTACACACAAAAATAACTCAAAATGGATAAAGACTTAAATGTAAAGCTAAAACTGTAAAACTCTGAGAAGAAAACATAGGGGTTAATCTTTTTTTTTTTTTTTTTTTTTTTTTTAGGGGTAAATCGTCATGAGCTTGGATTAGACAACGATTTCTTAGCTATGACACCAAACACACACACAACAAAAGAAGAAATGGGTAAATTAGACTTTGTCAACGTTAAAAGCATTTTGTACTTCAAAGGGCACCATCAAGAAAGTGAAAAGACAACCAAAAGAATGGGAGAAAAATTTTTGCAAATCATATATCTGATAAGTGACTTGTACCTAGAACATATAAAAAACATGGGCTTCTACCACTTGTGACTGAGGACTCTGACTGATATTGTCTTGTGTTGAATTGAAATATTTCTCCCCAGAGCTTTCCTCCTTCGTCTAGTTTTGCCTTCCAAAGCCACATAGGAGTAGTCTGTTTCTCTTCCATGTGACAGCCCTTCAGCTATGTGTGGATAAACAGTAACTCTCTGAGAACTCCCTGCTTCAGACCAAATCCTGACAGCTCCTTCAGTTGTTCCTTACATGATGAAAGTATCAAAGTTCTCAGGGGCAGGTAGCAGAAGTCCACGTTAGCTGACTTAGGTAGAAAAGACATTGCTGTTATGAGGAAATGGAGGTGCTCACAGAATTGGCAGAAACCAACAGTCTTGAAACTTGTCCAGAAGCATCCCAAGAGGGCACAGGAGATGCTAAGTGGAACCCACACCACCACAAAGAGGGGAGCAACCAGTTTTTGTAGACTGGGGGTGCTGAGTTACCTGTGCAACAGAGCAAGCAGCAGCCAGTTCTCAAGAACTTATTGGGGAAAACTAGGTAATAGAATTTATCTAGACCCCAATTTGCCTTGTTAGGTCAGCCTGGCTCTCTCTAGAGCATCAGGCATAGATGGTATTATGGATAAATGTTTATGTCCCCCGCAGATTCATATGCTAAAGCTTTAACCCGCAATGTGACTATATTTGGAGAGAGGCTTGTGAGGCGATGATAAAGGCTAAATGAGGTTATATGGGTAGGTCCCTACTCTTACAGGGCTGGTGACCTCACAAGAAGAGGAAGAGATACCAGAGTGGTCTTCCCCAACCCGTCTCTCTCTTGGGAAAACACAGCAAGAAGGCAGCCATCTGCAAGTCAGGAAGAGGGTCCTTATCAGGAATTGAATCTGCTGACACCTTGATCTCAGACTTCCCAGTCTCCAGAACAGTGAGAAATAAATGTCTGTTGTTTAAGCCAGCCAGTCTACGGTATTTTGTTATGGCAGCCTGAGCTGACTAAGACAGATGGGTTGGTGGTGGCTATGTGTTTTCAACTACCTGAAATTTCTCCAAAAACTAGTCGCCCCTGCTGAACCATGAAAACAGAGTCATGACCCAGGGTTTTCCCATTCAAGCACCAGACTTGTTCTCATGATGGTGGCTTTGATGTCGTTTATTCCAGGGTGTATCAAATGAAGGGAAAAAAAAAGATCATTAAAGACAGTACAAGGTCGTAGCATGTCCGGGGTCCTCTGGGACAGCCTGAGGCAGGCACCAGGTGGGCTGTGTCAAGCTGCCTGGGAAGCTTTCTAAAAATGTAAACTCTTGGCTGTACCCTTTCAGAATCTAATTTCATCCGTCTGGGGAGGGAACCCAGCAATCTATATCTTGGACAAGTGCCCCAGGAGATAGGGCAAGGTAAAGCCAGGATGGGGAACCCTGCTCTGGGCAAGTTCCTCCCACATGAGAGGTTGAAGAGGAAGACTTCCTTCTCCAGGTCATCCATCCTTGTCCAGGTTCAGCCTGGACCAGGACCCAGGTCTCTTGTCCTCTGAGGGTTTGTCTGTCTCTTTATAGAACTTACATGTCTTCTGTGAGTGAGGCAGGGAGTGTGGGCTGGAGACAGCAGGTGATGCTTTCTAAGGGGCGCAGAAGTCTTCAATGAGAGCTAGGAGGTGGGGGGGGCAGGAATTCTGATGGCGGGGGGCAGTTACAGTCTCCTGGTGACTGCTCACCTAGAGCAAGGCCTTAAAAGCATAAGCAGACATGAATAAGACAGTGTGGGTGGAAGGAGACCCCAGGAGGAGGGAACAGCTTGGGTTCAAACCTGGCTGGTGGTGGAAACGTGTAGGCAGAGTGAGGGAAGCCATGGCCAGCTGGGCTGGCTCCACCCAGAGCAGGGGGCCTTTGAGATGTACTTGGAATTGAGGCTTGCACACTAATATGCTTGTAAATGCTGAAACACCTCTGGGCACATAGAGGTGGGCAATAAAGCCCTCACGACGTCATTTGATAACTTGTTCTGGTTTCAAGATGTCAAGGAGTTGAGGGTTTTCTAATTCAGCAGAGAGGGATGGTTCCACATGACTTATGTCACCTCTTTGGGAGGGAGGAGATTCTGCCTGGAAAGGAAAAAGGCATAAACCCCCAAGTCCTGCAGAGAAGATGCTTATTCCCACAGCCGTGCTGAGTTCTCCCTGGCAGCTAGATAGATATTTTGGCTTCCGCTGCTTTTAATGTGTGGGGAGATGTCAAAAAAACACCGTTGGGAGGGTGCCTCCCCAGTAACTCAGGGCAGAGATTGCGGGCGTGACTGTCTGAGGGGCAGGGGAACAGAGCAGCCTCAGCCCCTCAGTCACTCGGCCATCAAGTCACAGGCGTTTGTGGAGAGCCGCTCGGTAGGCAGTGCCATGGAGGCGCAGAGTTAGATAAATGCAGCTCCAGGTAATGCCAGAGGCTGTCCCATGCCCCACTCGCAACTCCTCACCACCCCCAGCACAAGGCTGCTGGGGCCCAGGGAGGGCACAGGCTTCTTTTTAAAGCTCCTGTCTCAGCAGCACGCACGTCTTGTGCAAGTAACATGTGACGATTGTTGCGTTAGCGTCTTGGAGGATGTCAGGAGGGAAGAGGTACTGAGATACTTGGATCACCTTTCACCCTGAAGAGTGGAAATGGCCAGTACACAGACAAGTGATATGTGGAGTGGGAGTGTTCGGGGGTGCGGGAGAGGCAGGGACAGTTCCGATGCAGCTCCCAGGTTCCAAAGGGGAAGCAGTGCCTTCTAGCTGGGGCAGGGCAGCATTTGAGTTGGGACTTGAGGGTGCAGATTTGGAAGTGATGGATGCTAAGGACCACAGGTGATGGAAATGCCTGGGGAAAGGCAGAGAGGATGGACATCTCAGGGCCCATGGGGCAGAGCCCAGGAGCTTCTTTCGGCATCCCTGAGCATCTGTGCTGTTCAGATAACAGTTCCAGGTGCTGACACTGCATCTAAGAGGAGGAGGAGTGGCTAGGCCCTGCTTGTAGGAGCTCCAGATCTTTGATGTGAAAGGAAAGCTCCTCAGGAAGCAGGAGTGGTACTGCTCCCTGAGGACTCCGCCCCGCCCCCGCAGGCTTGTCTCTCAGGAGCCCGGCAGATGCTCCCCTGAAACACACAGCATGCTGGGCCCGAGCAGCGCCTGTCCTGCCTCCTGGCCTTTCCTCTGCTCTGCCTACACGGAATCATCCCTCCTCCGTGAGCGAGCATCCAGATCTGCCCACAAGGCCTGACTCAAGTGCCAGCCCCAGTGCTGACCTTCATGCCCCGGGGGAAGGGGGCGCTCCTCTTGACTGCCCAGCACACTGTGTGTCCTCCTCTCGGTGTCATGACCGTCATCTGCTGACACGGTTCAGCCTCCTCCAACACTGGACGTGAGCATCTTGAAGGCTGGGGTCCGCGTCCACCCCAGGGTCTAGCACAGCCCCCAGCACGTCGCAGGTGTCCATGAAATGTCTTTGTTAGCACTGGATGCTTGGGTGCACAGACCTCTGAAAACATGGAGGCCAAAGCTCGTCAGAAAGGGTTAACAGTATTTTAAAAGGTGAATGGGAGAGAAATGAAGTTTGGAGATTTGTGGAAGGCATACGGGTCATCTGGACTCTCCCAGATGGACGAGTCTCACTGATTCCCTAGAACTCACATCCATCCAGGAAGCCCTTTGCCTTGCCTTCTACCCAGACACACACCCTGACTGGATGCTGGACCGAGGTCTTGAATGTGAGGCAGAGAAAATTTGGCTCAGAGGCATAGGAAGGCATTAATGGCTCTTGGAAAGGTTTCTGGTAGGAGGAAAATTGCATTTCAAAAAGATAGCTTGGGTCATGTCACTCCTTGGCTTAAGATCCTCCAGAAGTTTCCTGTTTCTCTCAGCATACAATAAAAGCACCCTCGTGTGGTCCTCAAAGTCCAGAGTGCCTGGGCCCCATCCGTGTGTGGAGCTCAGCCTACCCTGAGGCAGCCACCGTGCTCTTCCCTCTCTTTGTCTTCCCTCCAAGCTCCCTGCCACAGGACATTTGCACAGGTGGTTCCCCTACCTGGAACACCACTAATCGTAGAAGTAAAGGGGGCGTGGAGAAACGGTAGGAGCCACAGGGGACTGTGTGGGCTGAGAAGAATAGTTGTGGAAACATGGAGCGTAGGTGGATATTATTTTAAACACCAAATTAAAGCATGTACAGAGCTGAAAGAGGGAAGGAAAAGGAAAAGAAACTGACATTCATACGGTTCCTCTTGAAAAGAGAATAGCAGTTAAGCTCTGACTGCCTGGTTCAAATCCCAGACACAGTACCTGATGGCTGCATGGCCTTGGGACAGATGCTACCCACCTCAGCCTTGGTGTCAGCAGAAGTCCTCTTATAAATATGCTGAGTTAGTAAATACAAAGCACTCAGAGCAGAGCCTGGCTCCTAGGAAGCAGACAATGAATGTTCGCTGTTATCAGCATTGATAAAAACCAGGAATAATAACACCTAAGGGCTGATTGATATTACTTGCCCCCATTTTACAGACATGGAAACTGAGGGTGGGAGAGGTTTGGGTGCCTGCCCGTGGTCACACAGCAGAGCCAGGATAAGAATGGGGACATTTCCGATTTCAAAGCCCACACAATCTGTTTTCCCATTGCACTGTGCCGGGAGGGGCCTGAAAGACTCTCCCAGGCCAATCTTCTCAGGATAAAAATGGGGAAAGAGAGACCTCCAAGGATAAAGTGACTTGACCTAGCCTCGTGCTCTTAAGCTGTAAGCATCGAGGGATCACCCCAGTCAAGATGCCCTATAGACAGTTGGGAACACTGGACCAAGCCTGGGTGAGAGGCAGAACTAGCTCCCCAAGATTGGGTGGAACCCCACGGCTGGTTTTCAATGCCCAGAACCATCTGCCCTGGCAAAAGTTCACTGACCTGTGTGCTCCCCGGGTGACCCGGCAGATGGCGAACTCTGGTTGCCAAGGAGTGGGGTTGGCAGTTCTGAAAAGGGCCGAGTCAGTGCCCTTGCTCAGAGGCTTCCCACATCCTTGAGTAACCGCCGCACAAAAGTGCTGGGCTTGGAGCCAAGGGTGCGGCGGAGGCTGGATTAGTAATACACGCTGGGTGCCCTCTCCAGCTGGGTGTCGCTGCACACGTATGACTAACACGAGCCCCTCCCTGGCGTTCATGGTGTCCTGAAGGTCCCCAGTGGAAAGGTACCACTTTGCAGGACTTGGAAGGGGGCGAATCCGCCTGGAGCGACGGGTCCCGCAAAACGGAAAGCCGTGTCATTGACTGCTTATAGGTATGATGTATGAGGTGGATCTGTCAGACTTGAAAGCGGAGGGCCGTGGACAGGTAATGAGCAGAGGTGTGAATAATCCAAGGTGAATGTGGGTCTTGTGGGCACCGTGGATGTATGCCCTGTCTTCATAATGTGCCCTTTCATCCTGGGAACCTGGGTTCCAAAAACCTAGTCTAGACAGGAATTGATGGTGCTGCCTCTCAGCGCGCGCCGTTCAAGGTTTCTCAACCCCTGGGACTCCCGAATGTGCGTGAGTGACGCGCTCGCTCCGCCAGGGGACATGGCTCAGAATTCAGGAAGCCAAGCGCATCCTTCTTACGGACGTTTCAGGCACAGACGCTCCACTCACAGGCAGCCGGAGGAGGCACCGCTGCTCATTCTGGAGGACGATGCCACCTTTGTCTCCATCTCCCCAAGTGGAAGACAAGCCCAGTCACGCCTGCGACCCGGCAGTTGGCCTGTGCCTCTTCTTCTTTCCTTCTTTTCATGGGTGCCTGGTTCTGATTTCAGCGGCTTTCATCAGCGACGGAAACCACCCCCTCCTGTCACATCCCAGGGGCCGCAGGCAGGCCCAGGAGTCTGGGCAACGGTAAACAAGGCAGCCGGAGGACCTCTCGGAGCCTCTGCTCTGCCCAGGCAGGCCCTGTCTCCTGGGTGGCCAGAGCCAGGGCCCAGGAGCCCCCGGCTGCAGGAAGCGAGAGTCTGACACTCTTCGCTCCTGAGTGAGGCCCCCTCTTCCAGTGCCCTGGCTGTGGGTCTTGCAGACTCGGCCTGGGAACCGGGGGCAGCTGGGCTGGAAGAGAGGAGCAGGCCAGGGGCTAGAGCATCTGTAGTGGAGCACGGGAGGCTGAGTCGTGACAGAGCTATGGGCCTGAGAACTGGAAAACGGACTAGAAAAGAGTAAAGTGATCCGGGGACACAGACAGACGAAAACTATACATGTTCAAAACAACCAGCAAAGGCACACGGACTCAGCACCAGTTTGTCCTTCTTCGTGAACAGCTGGGGATCCTTGACGCTTGCACTGTCCCCTGTTCTCTGTGCCGCAGGGGCCAGGGAGAGGCCAGTTCTGTAGGAGACAGAGCAGAGCACTAAATCAGCTACAGAGTGCTGCCACATGTGGGCTGTGTGACCTCGGGCAAGTGAGTGGGCGTCTCTGAGCCTCCGATTCCTCGTTTGCAAAGAGGAGACATATCTACCTCCCCAGGTTGTTGTAAAGGTTAAAGGACGACACAGTCGTCAGATGCCTGGCACACTGCAGGCCTTAAATACACAGTCATAATTACCATCTCTCACCAAACGCTGCTCACGCTCTCCCTTTTAAAGTTTACCCTCAGAAACCAGCTTTCCATATGTGTGCTCTGTTCTCGTTCTGAATGACTTCACTTTATCCACAGCCTCAGATGGGGTGTGTATACGTGTGTGTGTGTGTGTGTGTGTGTGTGTGTGTGTAAAACAGAAGAAGAGACAAAGAAAAAAATGTCCGTTCAGCATCCTACAATATGTGTATGTACACACACACACACACAGCCCTGTGGCATGGTCAGGGCGCAGTTAAATCTTGGGTGAGAATACTCACCTCAGAAAGATGAAGTGACCTGAAAAAGTCACACAGCCGATGTGCTTCTCCAAAAGAAATGATCAGGAGTCCATGTGTCATTACGGTGTTTCTCTACACACACACAAACCCTGATGAAGGGTGAAACCATACCTTTAGGGCCATGTAAATTGTTCTTAAAAGGTATCATCTAACTATTTTGACAAAGCAAGATTCAATTCTTTAAGGACATGTGCTGCCCCTCACCCCGTGACGTCTCTAATGACTGCCATCTCCAAATGCCCTGAACAGATTCCTGGGAAAGTGCAGTCACAGAAGAGAACAGCTGTCACCCTGAAAAAAATGATTTTCTCCTGGAGACACCACTGAGCCTCAACAGTTCCTCCTGTTCTGTTCCGTCCTATGACAGGGGCAGCTTCAAATCACAGTCACAGGAATGACGGACCTACCAGCCAGGAAGCCCTCCCCACGGGGACAGGGTTTTACATTCACAGAATGTCATTCACTCATCAGCAAATTTGTTCTTTTCAAAGCCCCGCGAGGTGGGCTGCGGGCAGGCTCAGGGCCCCCGTTGCACAGGCACAGAGCAGTCCCTCGACCAGGGATTGAACCCCGGCCCTCAGCGGTGAAAGCGCGGAGTCCGAATCACCGGGCCACCAGGGAATTCCCTGAACCACATCTTCTGACCTTTTCTCTGGACCACTGCGCGTTTCAAAAGCACTGTGCTGAGACTCTTGGATTTCCTTTACCTGCTGTTATATGGTGTGATTGAGATGATCTTCCCTCAACAGATTTCCTAACTTGAAGTTTTGCTCTCTGTTTCTCTGAGAACAGGGACATGCTTTGAAGAAGGAATTTGAACATGAACAGTCATGTTTTGTAGACATTAGTGTTTATTTCTCTGTGATACGGTAGCTTCCTCTGGAAAAATTCAACCAACACATCCGTTTCCAGTCTTGAGAAACTCTCCAGTGTTGACCACGTGTCTGATTCCTGTGTGGTCAAAAGAGTCATGTTTCTGAAGGTCCGCAACTTATTTCCATGTTAAAATAATTCCACGCTCAGCTAAATTCCACTTAGGCACAAGTATGCACCTGTTAAAATAGGTTATTTTTCACTGTTAATCTTCTGAATTCCATGGGTATGTGTGGGAACCTCAGACAAATGTGACCCGAATGTCACCCAGAGCCTCGTGCTCCTCTGAGTGATCCTGGTTGGCCCGGTCCCTCACTCCCACGGATCAGATTGAGGAAGAAAGACCACTTTCTGCTGAGGGCCTGGATTGGAATCCGATGTTAGCATTGAAGGTCTTGTGTGACATTGCATGGGCTTTTTGTCTTATAACTGTGTTCTATGTTAATTAGGTTTCTTGCAGATCTTTTCCACGCTCTGGCGCAAACTCAGTAACTTTACCCAGTCTCTCCCATACAGCTAAATGAAAAAAAAAAAAAATAGAAATTAAAAAAAAAAAAAACTTTCAGAGCAAGGAGCTCTGGCATCTGAGGTTTTATACCTCTTGCAGAAGTAGAAGATCATTTCTACCATGACCTTTAAGGCTGAAAAGTAAATTTTCAAAAGAGCACTTCTGATTCTGCAATTTGCATGTTGGCAATGAGATTTTTTTTTTTCTCTGCCTCAGTTCTGGAATGCTTCCAGAAACCCAAGTACCCTACATCAGTCTTAGGGGACTGCTTCTAACTCCTGAGTCTCTAGGGCTCACCGAAAATGTGGAGCCTGGGTTCCAGAGAGACAGGTCTAAAGTCTTGGAAAATTGATGGCAAACCCAGGAAGCCCAAGCCCTCCGGCTTCCCTCAGACTCAGGACTTGCTCTAGGACAGCCTCTCCCTCCATGAGCTGTGAGGATCTTCCTTGAATTACTAATCTTCCTGGCAGTTTATTTTGAAGAGAAAGTCAAGGTCTGGAGCCCGGAGCCAAGGAGGCCTTGCGGGCTACATCAGACAAGCCACAGATCTCTGGAAAAGCATCAGTCCTCTCGGGGAGTCAGTTGCCAACATCTTACCTTTCCATGGGGCTGTTAATGTGCATGTGATCCCCAATCCAGGAATAGGCTCTCCACACTGGTTGAGTTATCTGAGAAGGCAAGATGTGGGTCCTGCTCTGGTCTTGGGAAAGTCAAGGTGAAAAGCTGTGTTTTTAGGGTAGAATCTGGCACAGAAACTGGCCCATAGCAGGCACTTCACAGGCCTGCCTTAGCTGGAAGGACCTCTTCTCTTCCTTTTATTACCTAGGGATGGACCATGTTGGTGATGAGATCTGAAGACTCCATCTGGTCAGTTACATAGGTTATAATCCATGCAATTATGATCTTTTCCAAGGTTCCAGCCAGCTCCCTTAATTCAATTCACTTCCACAAACAATTCCCACCCCTTCCCCTGGACAGTTCTGGGTGCCACGGGGAGATGGAGGTGAAGGGGACACAGTCCTTTCTGCTGCTACTGCAGCTGAGTAAGCTTATAGCCTGTGTCTATTTGCCAAGAGCATGGCCGACTCAATGCAAACAAAACAAAACAAGAAAAAAGTTGATTGGGTGCGATAGCTGGACTTGGGAGAGTAAGGCAATGTCCAAGCTCTGATTCCCCATGGGAGCCGAGGAAAGTTTGCAGATGGCATGGTAACAGCAGGGCAGTTGCTGAGGGAACCTGAAACCATGTCACATGGAGAAGATTTGTAGGATGGAAGGCCTTTGGCCTGGAGAAGAAAAGACTTGGGAGCAGGAGAGCTGTTTCCACATACCTGAGAGAGCACCATGGGGAAGACACCCGAGGATAGGGCATGCGCGATGTGGATGCGCGGGGGACCTATTGTAGTTCCAAACTGAGAGTCCTCTCTAGTCGGAGCTGTGGAATAGGATGTCCTGTAGAGAAGAACCAAGCCGGGAGGAGAGGAGAGGGCTTGATCCTTTAAAGTTCACTCTTTCTGAGAGCCTTGGATTCTCTGCCTCCTCGGGCTCTAACTTAATGAGCTGCTAACACCAACACCTGGGTTCTTACTCAAACACATGGAGGTGTAATTGGGGAGGCCTGGCACCGCAGGTGGGGAAATTAATAGCAAACTCCCACAGGGGTCGCTGGAATGAGAGAAGGAGGAAAGCAGAATCATTTCGCAGGCCTGAAGGTGGGATTTTGAGCTCTGCCTTGCCCCAGTGCTGAGGCCGACAAGCCACCTTCAGCAGGACAGGGAGTCTCTTGGTCATGTCTTTACAAGGTGACAAGCAAGAGAGCAGGAAGGCAGAGGACGGAGGGCTTGGGCAGCAGATCACCTTCGGCTCCCCTAGTCCCCTTGCACTGACGCTGGGTGATGGGGATGCTGGGACTTCGTCTCCCAGCACAGTGTGAGTGCAGAGGGTACCACTCCATGGGGCGGGCACGGCAAATCAGCTCCTTCCCACACCCCAGCTTCTCCCTGCAGAGGTGGTTTCTGCTGTTCAGATGGAGGGAATCTTACCCATCCATCCCGCCCCAGCCTGCCTATCCCTCCACACACATCTTTTTTTTTTTTCCTTTTGTTAAAAGTGTGAGTAGCTTTTTTCTGACATCACTAAGAAATAAATGAATTGCCACTGATTCATCAGTCAGCAGGCACTTGCTGAGCTCCTGTCACAGGTTGGAATTGTAAGTTCAGAGATAAGGAAGACAGCCTCCCAGCTGCTGAGGAGCAGAGAAGAGGGCCTGCAGAAGCCAAGGATGTCAACACAACTGGGCCCTTGATGAATGTACAGCCTGTTGCTTAGGGAGCTTAGGGGAGGAGCCCAACTTAGTCTGGGGGTTTATAGAAGACTTCCCAGGAAAGATGCCATTTCACCTGACTCTGAAAGGAAGAAAAGAGAGGGTCAGAGAAAGAGAAGTGAACACACAGCAAAAGCCTGGCAGTGGGAAGCTACCTGGCAGCCGTTACAAGTCAGTGGCACAACTGGTCGGCAGACTAGGAGACTGAGAGTGGAGGGAGGTGAGGCTGAGGGGTCAGTCTGCTCACATGTAAAGGGCCGTATTGTCATTCTAAGATGCCTGATGATTTCCTGTAAGTTGCAGGGAACAGAGGAGTGACGTGGGCTGATTTATAGAGATGTTTCTGCCTTCATCGAAGATAAAACATATAGGGGAGCGGAACTAGAATTGAATACACGCGTCAGAATCCTCCTGTAATCCTTTAGTTGAGACATGGGAAGGGCCTGACCTAGTACAGTGGTGGTAGGATGGAAAGGAAGGGACCAAAAGGAGAACATTTTGAATTTAAAAATCAACAAGACGGTGCAACACACGAAAGCTACAAAGGTCAATGATCCAATAAAACCATAGGCCAAAGACTTGAACAGACACCTCACCAAAGAAGATACACGAATGCCGGAGAAGCAGGTACAAGTGTGCCCAACACCATGAGTGACCAGGGAAATGCAAAATAAAACTGCAATGAAGCTATCACCTCACACCCTGTGGAATGGCTGCAATCAAAATGACTGGCCACACCAAGCACTGGTGTGAATGCGGAGGAACAAACTCTCATAGCTGCTGGTGGAGAGTTCAATAGTGCAGACGCTTTGGAGCACTATTTGACAGTTTCTTACAGAGTTAAATGTACCTCTGTTTTATGACCACGTAATTCTACTTCTAGATACTTGCCCAAGAAAAATATGTTCTCAAAAACATGTACAAGGAAAGTATGTTCCCAATAAAATTATGAACAAAGTTTATAGCAGCCTTACTCAAATACTGCAGAACTGGAAGCAGCCCAAACGTCCATCAACAACAACAGAGATAAGCAAACTATGGTATGTCTATATGCTGGAATGCCGGTAAGCAATGAAAAAGGAGCACACGAACGATATATGCAATGGCACGGATGAAAAGCAAAAGCATATGTTGAGCGAAAGAAACCAGGCATGAAGCAGAACAGACTGCGAGATCCCATTTCCATGAAATCCAAACACAGACAAAATTAATGGATCATGTTAGAGACCAGACAGCGGGTGTAAGTGTGTTGGGGTGAGGGAGACTGGCTAGTGAGAGGTTGGGGGCAGCATTCACAAAGAATAAAAGTGTTCAATGTCTTATTTTGCTGAGGATTACACAAGTGTATGTGGCTGTCAAATTTCATCAAACTGAACATTTAAAATCTGAAGATTTTTTTTGTACGTGAACCTTATCTTAAAAAAAAAAAAACAAAAAAACCCCCAGGGACTTCCCTGGTAGAGCAGTGGTTAAGAATCTGCCTGCCAATGGAGGGGACACAGGTTCGAGCCCTGGCCCGGGAAGATCCTACATGCCTCAGAGCAGCTAAGCCCATGCGCCACAACTACTGAGCCTGTGCTGTAGAGCCCGTGAGCCACAACTACTGAGCCCATGTGCTACAACTACTGAAGCCCTTGCACCCAGAGCCCGTGCTCCGCAGCAAGAGAAGCCACGGCAATGAGGAGCCCACGCACCGCAATGAAGAGTAGCCCCTGATCGCCACAACTAGACAAAGGCTGTGTGTAGCAACGAAGACCCAACACAGCTAATAAATAAATACATAAATAAATAAATTTAAAAAAAGAAACCTGATCTGGTGATTGGTTCATTGTTGACTCTCACATTTCTGGCTTGAAGTTTGTATAGGTGGTGGTGACCCTAAAGCAGATGAGAGAGGAAGAGGTGAAGAAGGCAAAAGATGACTTCAATTTTGTATACGTGGAGTATGTGGGATCCGGTCTCAGAGGCATAGCAGGTGACATCCTGCCAAGAAACACCAGAATCAACAAGTCTGAAGCTTGAGGAAGAGGTCAGGATGGAGATGAACCTTTGGGAATCCCTTGCTCATAGAGGGTAGTTAATGCAAGAGGATGAGTGGGAGGGCCCAGGGAGGGGCTTGCATGTTGGAGAACAGGAGGCTGAGGGCCAGCCCTGGGGGGTGTGGTTGTTACTGGGTGAGCAGAGGAGGGTGGTCTGCGGAGCAGGCTGGAAACCATCGGGAGATTTGAAGAAAGCCAGAACCATAGGTGTCCCCAGCAGAGAGCTGTGTGGGGGTTCTTTTTTTGGGGGGGGTGGGGGTTTGTTTGTTTGTTGAGTAGGTAGGTTTTACATGTTAAAGATTCTTTTCCAACTTTACTGCAGTATAAATTACATATATAAAAATCACTCACTTTAAGTGTGCGGTTCCGAGTTGTAGTGGATTTATACAGTAGTGCCACCGCGACCACACTCAAGGTTTAGAACACTTCCATCGCTGCAGAAATGTCCCTTGTGTCCTTTTCCAATCAGCCCTTGACCCTACGGCCAGCCCCCGACAACCACAGATAAGCTTTTGTCATCATAATTTTGCCCTTGCTAGAAATTTCATACACATTAGAGTCATAGAATCTTCTGTATCTGGTTTCTTTCTCTTGGCCTGTTTTTGAGACCCCTCTGTGCTGCTGTGAATATTTGAAATTCATCTCTTTCTCTGGTTAGTAGTATTCCACTATATAAATGCACTATATTTGATTTATCCATTCACCAGGGGATGGACATTTGCCTTGCTTTCAGTGTGGGCGTTATTAGAAACCAATTGTAGATTTTAAAAGTTCTCACCAGGCAAAATGCAAGAAAACAAGCAAACGTGGTAACTATGTGAGGTGATATGTTAATTAACCTTATTGCTATGCTCACTCATTTCATAGTATATATTGGGTTGTGCAAAACGTTGATTTTTCCGTAGCATTGCACAGAAAAACCTGAACCAACTTTTTGACCAACCCAATACATATGTCAAAACATCACACTGTGGACCTTAAATTTATACAATGTTATATGTTAATTATGTTAGTAAACCTGGAAAAAATAATGCTTTACATATATTATCCAAAAATAGGTGTGATCTGGGGTCTAGCAGCATCGGCACCACCTTGAAGGTTGGTAAAAATGGAAAATCCCAGACCTCATCCAAGACCTATGGAAGCAGAATCTGCATTCTTAACAAGACATCCAGGCGATTCTTATGTACAAAAAAAGTTTGAGATGCACTGGCTTACACGATAAAAGGCACTTTCCTAAAGGAGGATTCAACTCCCTCTGACAAAGAACTTTAATTTCGTGTGAGTGTCAATGGGTGAAACATTGAATCCTAGTGTGGGAAAATGGAAGGGCTTGCCCATACAAGCAGTAGTTAACCAAATGGAAAGACCACCTGGTTAAAGAGAGAGGAGAAAGGGAATTCTGCTCATAAAAAAACAATTTGGGGGTTTAACTGAGCTTTTGGGGAAGTACCAGTTAAACAAAGCAATGAATAGTCTATTTTTCATCTGACTGGTAACTACTTACTTTAGAACATGGCCTGCTGAAGTAAAGATCTTAGCTGTTCTCATGGTCACTCCCTTCTCAGCAAATCACCCCATCCTCACAGCCACGCATATACCAGGTCAGTAAGCTCAGCAAAAAGCACACCAAAACCAAAAAGCTTTGTGGGCACCAGGTCACAAGTTGCATTCAGGCCCTGGCCTGCCATCTTGGAGATGCAGGCCCTGAGTCATCACTGAGAACAAGGGCGTGAGGATTTCAACACAACCTAACCCCTCTGTCGGGAAAATGATCCCGTGTTCGCAGGCTTCCAGTGAGCAGAAGCCTCTGCGAGTGGGAGGGTCCAGACTGATACGTTCTGCTCCATCAGAGGTTCTCTTTCTCAGTGGTTTTTCGACAATGTTTTGGTCCTTGGAGCCTGGTGCAGGCAGTGCTGCCCTCGACCATCTCCTTCAACGGACCTTTCCTACAGTGGTCCCAGAAGCAGAGCTCCGTGGCGGTGAAGGCAGGAGCTTCTGAGTCTGTGGCTTATGAGTTCAGCCCATGTTGTCTAAAAAGAACCTTGATCTTAACAAAAAATCAGTGCCTAAAATGCATCCCTGTGAGCTATAGCACCGGTAGAGTCTCAGAGCTGAAAGAGTCCTCATTTATTCAAACGGAACTTCATCCATAATCAACCACCAACAGGAGGCAAAATAGCCATGTGGTTATGAACTCAGGTGTTGGCATCAGAATTCCTGACTTTGAAACTTGGTGGCTGTGTGATCTCGGAGTAAATATTAACTTCTCTGTTCTTTGGTTTGCTCATCTATAAAATAGCAATTGTGCTTGCTTCCCAGGGTTGTTTTGAGGGTTAAGTAGGATCATTGACCTAGAACACTTCAGAGAATGTCTGGCATATAGTAGGCACTCAATAAATGATAGCTGTTGTAATTATTGAAGCTGTCCCTGGCATGGAATCTCAATGAGGGGAGCACGAGGGGCTCACGGGAGCAGTGAGGAGGGGGCGTCCACAGATTGGAGGTGGCTGGGTGTCCGGCAAGGCTGAAGGGGCATCCTGAGGTCTAGGAAAAACAGGCAACCTCGTGGGCTCTGCGTTCCACCTCTTCATCTTGTTTTCTGTGCTGGAGGGTACATGCTCACACGTGGACACACGCACACACACAGAACACACGTCAGGAGGCCTGCAGCTGTCAGGGAGATAACACGGGAACAACTGCCAGCAGCTGGGAGCCCGGCTCAGGCGCGCGCTCTGGCAGCTCCAGCTCCAGCTGTGAGGGAGGAGGAAGGCTGGAGCCAAAAGTCAGCCTCCCCCCACCCATGAGAAAATCTCCCCAGATTAGGCAGCTGCCTGCTCTCTCTCCTCCTCCCCCTCAGTTCTCAGCTGGAGGAGGGGAAGATGGATGGGAGGTGAGGAGCAGGAGGCCAGGAAATCGGCTCTATTTATCCACGTCTTCCTGGAGAGGAACAGAAGACCCCCCACCCCAGGACCCCAGCGTCTGGCCTTGCCTACAGCTGCTCTGCTTGGGCAACAGGCGTCAGTCCTGCTGCATCTCCCCTGTCTGTGTGGGGGTCGTGGGCGGGGGAGATGCCTGTGTGAGGCCAGCAGGGCTTCTCGACCTCAGCAGCACATCTGAGTCTTCTGCGCAGCTTCAGCCTGGGCCCTGCACCAGAACAACTAAATCACCCTCTCTAGGGGGAGGGCCTGGGCTCTGGGTTGTTTTTTTTTTTGGAAAGCTTCCTAGATGATGTTAATGAGTACCCAAGGCTGAGAACGACGGACAGATCAAGAAAAACGTAGCTCTCAGGAATCGTAACCACAGACCTTCAGATCTGAATGGGACTTTGGAAATCGTCCCATCGTTTCGTCGATGGAGAGACGCAAGGGCCGGGTGGGAACCTGAGACGTCTAACCTGGGGAGTGAGTTGTGGCAGAGCTGGGAGGGAACCCAGGTATCCTGCTCCCACGTCCAGCGTTGTTTTCGCTGCCTGAACCAGAGCAAAGTTTAAAAGTACCCCTTGAACACTTGGGCCTTGAAGGACCGTGCCTGTTGCTGCCAAAAACAAGCAAGCATTTCAAAAGGATGAGACAAGGTGTCTGTTCTCAAAGAGCAAGATGGAGGGGCAGACAGATACCCCCTGAAGGTCACCATCTGGCCTTGGGCAGATGGGCATTAAATGAAGGCCTGAATTCACTGGCTCTTTGGCCCCCCCCCCGCTCAGCTGTGGCACTCGGCCCCTGAGGCTGCTGCAGTGCGAGAGGACTCCCATGCTTTATAGGCCACACTCATCTCCAAGGGGCAAGGCGTCTAAGAGGTCAAGGCCACACAGCCACCAGAAGCCTGTGCTCCCTGATCTAGACCTTACCCTGGGTAGCCGGGGCCCCTCCATCCCCTGCCAAAACACCACCAGCCACTTCCAGGACCTGCGTGAGCCTTTCTTAGGTCTGTCTTCTGGAGTAGGGGTCTTGCCACAAGTCTGTGCACCCGTGGCCCACGGCCACCAGGGAATACACCGCACCCCCCTTGTGTGTGCCCCGCGGCCCAGGCCTAACCAAGAAAGAGTTGCAGCCAAGGGACTTGGAAGAGAACTTGGACGTCTGGGCCAGGTGTCCAGGTGTGGGGACAGATCTCCTGTGGACAGGGCTACTGCTGGCATGGGAGGGAAAAGAAGCGGGAGGCAGCAGGTCAGGGGTAAGCTCCCCTTGTGCTACTTTCTGGCGCAAAACTCCCAGCATTTGAGAATTCCAAACTAAGACTAGGCCTTCAGGTCATGAGAAAGATATATTTGTCAGAGTGAGAGGATAGAACATCTTTTCATTAATAGTTTTAAGCTTATTTTCAACCATAGGCATAGAGCATATAGCCCTCCATCTGTACGCTCCCTGCAGGCTCTGTGAGTGTCAGGGGCCGATCGTAGCCCACACTTTTCCTTCCTGCAGATTACAAAAAAAGAGTCCCTTCCTCTGGACGAGTGACACCCCCAGCAGAGCATACAGCTGAGGCCTCTCGTACAGGGCACCCTGCCCAGTCTCACCTGGCTGTTTGGAAGGAAATCAAACTCAGGGCCAAGAGTATAAGGAACAGTGTGGGGATAAGCCCGGGGAGGCCAAGGGGAACATTCTCAGTCCTTTAAGTTCTCTCACACTGTCCTGGCCGGCAGCTTCCCTCCACAGCAAACAGGCTGCTGAATGAGCACCACCTTGTCCTCATCTCAGTGATGTGCCCGGCAGCCGAGTACCCGGGGCCCCTGCGCCCACAGCACAGCAGCTGGTCCAAATGGATGCCTGGAGCCCACTGGCTCCCCGAGTCTCCTGACCCACCCAGACACTGTCTGTGCCAGCTCTGTGGACCCCTCTCCTTGTTGGAGGGTCTCATTCTCAGAATGCAATCAGCAGACTCAGAAAGATTGATCTCTGGTAGAGGGACTGGGAAGACCGTTCTTGGCGAGGAATTTCGTAGGTGGCTACAGGCTGAGCTGGCAGACATAATGGAAGGCCATCTGTGCGCCAGGCCAAGGAGGGGGGCGTGGTTGAGAAGACTGCTGAGACCCCGTAGAAGGCGCGGAAAGAGCAGGTGAGCTGTGGGGATGGGGGAGGTGAGCTCTGGGGAAGGGGCACGAAGGGGCCGGGGAAGGCAGACGGCGGGTGGTCTTGGACGCCTTGATGAGCAGCTAGATGGCCACTCTGGCCTTCACTCTGCACTTCTCACTGGGCTCTCCGTGGAGACCCAAAAGGCAGATGTGTTTGTGCTGTGGGTCCCTTTTGCCACCAGACAAGGGCAAGCTCAAGACTCTGAGCTCTATTCTCACCCCGGTAGGAGGCTGGACTTCTTCCTGCAGGTGGGACAGGCTCAGAATAGGAGTCCAGGTGTGCCCAGAGCGTACGCGCCCACCTGACTGTCCTCAAGCAGGCGGTGGGCTGGCGACTGAGCCTCGGGCTTTGCCTCTGCCGTCCCTCTGCAGCAGACTCTGCAGGTGGCAGGCTCATCTTGGCGCTACCCATTCTTTCCTTCCTTCCTTCCTTCGTTCATTCATTTGTTCGTTCTTCATTTGTCAGCCTCCAGCTGAGGTTTCCTCCATGCCAGGTCACCACGAAAGCCAAGGACAAGTCAGAGAAGCAGCGGAGGAGGTCCAGGTCTGCAGGAGCTCCGTAAAGCGCCACCGAGGAAATGAGTAGTCACGGATACATGCTGCGTAGCTCTCAGGCAGGTGCTGGTTTGTTCTCCCTTCCAGACGCGGGTACGTGGCCTGTGGACTCTCTCAGGAAAGTAGCGAGGGAATTCCCTGGCGGTCCAGTGGTTAAGACTCCGTGCCCCCAATGCAGTGGGTGTGGGTTCAACGCAGGTCAGGGAACTAAGATTCCACACGCTGTGCAGTGCAGCCAAAAACTTAAAACTAAATTAATTAATTAAATTTAAAAAAAAAAAGGAAAGTAGCCTGAATGTCTTTAGAAGCCTGAGGGTTAAAAGTGGGGGGGCTAGTGGCCCCGGAATGCAGTCTGCCATGGCCAGGCCAAAAGCCCTTTTCTGAACCCCCCTTCGGGTGCTTGTGGTTCACGCTGCCGTATACCTAGGCAGAGCCCCTCTCTTCCTTGGCGGCCCCTGTGTCTCCAAGCAAAACCCCCCCTGCCCCCCATGGCCACCCCAGCAGCTCCACCCGTGTCTAGTACCCAGACTAGGTGAAAAGTCGATTGTCAACCTGAAAAGCACAGATGGAGCTCACCCTTCCCCAGGGCACCCTCGGCCCTCACACCTCCGCCCCCAAACACACATTCTGACCCCTCCACCCCAGCCTGCGGTGGCACTGGTAGAGGTCTGGGATAGTGCCCGGGGCCTCGATTGAAACACAGACACCTTCCTGCTCTGGTCCACACCAGAAAACAAAATCCTGGGTTTCATTCAAACGCCAGCTCACCTGAAGTGGCGCCCCACCCCTGAGAGGCGAAGAAGGAGCAAACAGGATGGATGCTTGTCCCCAGGCTGGCCCGTGATGGGGACGTGTGCACCCCAGAGCGTGCAGTCTCATCAGCGAACGATAGACGTTTCACTCAACAGATAGGCTACTTCAAAAACTGTGACCCGCATTTGCCTCACCCACGGGCCTGGCAGACGCCTAGCTCCCCACGGCTGCAGCAAGCAAGCCTGCTCCTTTGTGTGTACCTGGGGACGCTCATCTCCTGCCATAGCCAGAGGACCCTGAGCTGGCCAGGCCCTCCATCCACCCACTGGCAGCTTGGGTTTGGTTTGGAAAAGTGGACGGTGACTGAAAGATAATGTTTCTGAACCTAAAGAGGCTGCCTCGTCCTCTGCGGCAGTACAGATGAGATGCACGTTTTCGCATCCCATCTCCAGCATCGCTCCCCGGGTTGGTGCCACTGCTCTCATCCCGCAGGTGAGACAGAGGCTAAGAGAGGCTGAGTAACTCTCCCAGTTCCTATTGTGAGGGGGTGGCAGAGGCAGAATTCCAGCCCCACTGTTGCAGGAAGGGGGTCCCCTTCAGGGCCGAGAGGGGGATCCTGTCTAACACTCGGAAGTGAATTGTCCGGGGAGACACATGTGCTGACAAAGCAAGAGACTGTACTGGGAAGGTGCGCCCGGGTGGAGAGCAGGAGAGTGAGGGAGCCCAGGAGGACTGCTCTGCCACGGGCTCGCAGTCTCGGGTTCTCTGGTGATGGGGTGGATTTCCAGGCTGTCCCTGGCCAATCGCTCTGACTCAGGGTCTTTTCTGGTGGTGTGTGCATCCCTCAGCCAAGATGGGCTCTGGCGAGGAGGATTCTGGGAGGTGGGTAGGACACGTGGACTGGCGTCTCCTTTTGACCTTTCCCGTATTCTTCCGGTTGGTGGTGGCTTGTTAGTTCCGTGTTCCTTACCAGGATTTCCTGTCGTAAAATAACTCATGCAAATTGTTACGGTCTGCCTAGCCAGGGTGGGTGGCTTCAGTCTGTGTTTCCCCTAACACCATCATGCTGGGCATTTGCTCCTGTGGTCTTTTCACTGCAACACATGCAAACATGGCAGAATCCACCAATCAGCTCGAGTCCCCACCAAGGCTTCACCTCTGTCCAAAGCGTCCATCCTTCCACAGCCCCATCCTCTTCCTCCGGCATCAACAATGACCAAATCTCTGCATTCTTCGCACAAGGTGAATTGTTATTTGACAGGAAATGTGGATGTGGTTCATTTGTCACCATTGCAGGTCTAGCCATCCCCAGTGCTAGCTAAGAGGTCCCTTAATCTCCTGTTTATGGAGGAAAGAAGATAGGGACCGCTATTCTTCCCGGGAGGAGCAGACTTCAGGGAGCAATTCTCCAAGGCTTGGCTGTCTTGAGCAAGGGACATTTGATAGCCATTTTACCATCCTTTCATCCTTTTTCTCATTTCATGAGCCTGTAGGTGTGTCCGGTGTGATTACAATTCTTTTCGGGGGAGGGGTTGTTCTGTCAGCCTTCATTTTTGTTTTTTTTTTTTAAGTATAGTTGATTTACAATGCTGTGCTAATTTCTGCTGCACAGCAAAGTGAAACAGTACAATTCTTTAAATCGGTATTTTCTCGTGGTGTCTCTGGGATGTAACATCCTCAACTTAGAGATGGCCTTCCAGATCCTGCCATCCAATCATCCTCAGTTTACAAAAGTGGAAACTAGCACCCAGTAAAGGAAAAGGGCTTATTCAAAGGCACAGCCAGAAGTATACCTGCAGACTCTCAAGTCTTATACCCACGCTTCTTCCACAGACTCACAGGCCTGGCTGATGAGAACATGTGCCATCGTGACATCACGGCCTCACAGTGGTCCTATGTTCGGGCGCAGCCTCTACAGTGTAGGGGAAGAAACCAGGGTCAGAGAGCTGTAGTGAGCAGTGAATCAGAGTGATTATATTCCCATTAGTTACTCTGCCTTCTTTCCACTTATATCATCTATCTTGGAGTTTCAATCCTTCATTGATTTACAGGGCAAATGAGAATCTGTTATATTCGAGAGAGGAAGAAGATAGACAGGAATGATGCTCCGTCCCTGCCCCTGGCCTCAAGGGCCGTTAGGGAAATTACGTCTGTGAGTGTGTGCAGCCTGCTGGGGACCTCAGCGCCGCATCCGCGGATGTCACTGCCTAGATCTCTGTCTTCTCGCCCGCAGTTTCCTCACCAGCACACGGGCGGGAGCGAGCCCCGCAGCTCTTCCCTCCGACCGAATCCCGCTCTCACAGTTCCTGTGCCGGGGCCGACATCGCCCTCCACACAAGAGCCCCAGCCTGAAGCCGCGGGGTCTCGGACGCGCAGCATCCCTGCCTACAACCACCACTTCCTGTCCGTGCCAGCCCACATATGTCCTCCTCCATGTTCCTTCTGTTACTCCCTTGGGACGTACCTTCATATTTTGCTGAACTTATTTCAATAACCTCTTAATTAACCTTTCCGCCTCCACGCTGGCACCCTCATTCCCACCCTCACCAAATCTGTCCTCCATGCCGTTCCAAGGACACCCCTCAAAAAGCAGATCTGCTCCTATCACCACGTTGCCTCTTTAAAATCCTTCAACGACCTCCCATTGCCTTCGGAAGGAATTTGAAATCTTGTGACAGTGGCTGCTCTCTGATAATGGCCTTCTGTTTTCCATGTTGGGAGGGGAGCTCCTTGGGGCAGGCGCGGTGGCTGGCACGTGGAAGGCGTTTGGTAAATGGTTAGATAATGAGCGGAGGGACACGTGAGTGGAGAGAGAATCCGTCAAGAGGCAGGACGCCTCGGGTTCCGTAGAAGAGGCAACTCAGGTGCCCCGGACATTCCACGAAGGACATATGGGACGGGAGAGATGCGAGACTGCTTTACGGAGAGTCCTGGAGAGTGGACTGAGGGTTTGGAGAGGTCGAGACAGAGCAAGAGGGAGGGGAGGCTGGGGAGGAAGGAAGGAGAAGGAATTTCAAGCAAAGAGAAAAGAGGAGACAGTACAGGTAGAGTGAAGGCACGCACATCAGTAAGGTGAGGTGTGAGAGCGGGAGCAGAGGCAGATAAGGACAGGTGGGGGCAGACGCAGGTGGGGGTCTTGAAGGCAGACTGAGGGACCTGAGCTTCTGTTCATCACAGCATTAGGGCCTCCCCTGGGGAACGGCAGGGCGGGGAAGCGCTGAAGGAAAGTGGTGAGAGGCTCAATGCCCACCAATGGAGAGAGTTACTGTTTCTTTTGGCTCTTGTTGACTCGAGTTTCAAAGGCATCCAAGTATCCGTTTTTCCCCCTTTATTTTTAAGGCACTTAATTGAAGTGAACCCTTGGGCCTTATAAATGAATGGCGAAGGGTGAACCAATTTTTATTTTAATGAGAGGTTTAAATGGGCTCATTTTGAATTGAGAGGCAACATCCAAATCTGTTTGCATCTTGGTAACAGCCCACGAGATGTGGTCTCTGTGAACGGTGATGTGTTGATGGCACCGCCCGGGACAGCAAACACTGTCTCTGCTCTGTCCTGGGCAGAAGTCCCTTCAAGTGCGGACAGTACCTCTTTCAATAGCTAGTACCCTTTTAAGTGAACAGAGGCAGAGGAGGGGTTTGAGCAAACGTTTCACATAGTTTGTTCTGCTATTAAAGGCAATTAAACCTTAACTCTCTTAATTCAGGGAAGAGACAGGCGGACACAGTGCGGTTGAAGGGAAAGAGGTCTAGTCTGGGTCACAGAATCAGGCTCTACCCTCTCTCTCAGCACTTTTCTGCCAAATCGCAGGCAAGTCCCTCTCCCAGCCCAAGCCTCTGTTTCCCCATCTACGGGAAGAAGGATTGTCAAGACACTCTCTTTCTAGAGCACTTCCAAGCTCTGACATGCCGTGAATATCTGCACAGTTTCTCTTCTGACTACTGCTTTGCTGTGCTTGTCAGTAATCAGAGAGCAGGAATCCCAGATGGAGAGAAGGAAGGGCCTATTTGAAGGAGACAGATGACTAAGAAGCAAAGCACTAGTGAGGAGAGAAAAAAGCCCAAAGAGTGCTGGCCTTTGCACAGGCCTGACATTTTTACGGGGCTTTGCTGGCCTTGGGCCGCGAGCCGCCGCACACACACAGGGACACCCCACAGCAGCTGCTGAATGCTTCATTGTGGCCCTGGGACCAGCAGCCAAAAGCCGCTATTTGCCGTCTCCGTTAAAGCAGACTGGGGTAGCGACCAGCCCGGCTTGTCACCTCGCAGTGGGCTGGGTCTCACTGGGTCCAGCAGGGAGACCTCCCAGCGAGACTGGGAGCAGAGGAAATCAGGTTGGAAATTCACTGGCACCCCACACTGGACCCCATGCAAAGTGCTGGTTTGGGTTAGAAGGAATGGTACAACTTGGCTTGGCCAGGCTGTCCTGTTCAATCAGACCACGGAAAGCCACACGCGTGGAGTTAAGCCTCCCACCAGGTGCTGAATCTTGTGCTGTGGGATGTCCACTGTGTAGCCGGCCCAGGGCACACGGTGATAAA
Organism: Hippopotamus amphibius kiboko; assembly: GCF_030028045.1. Taxonomy (NCBI): domain Eukaryota; kingdom Metazoa; phylum Chordata; class Mammalia; order Artiodactyla; family Hippopotamidae; genus Hippopotamus; species Hippopotamus amphibius. Next base: position 167,745,116 of record NC_080191.1, on the reverse strand, counting down.
CATGTAGGGGCTCTGTCCTCACAGAAATTCAGTCTAGTGGGAAGGGCAGGTATGCCCAAAGCCTGTCACCATCTGCCATGCTAACTGTCACACTCAGGAAGGGTTTGGGGGCACCGAGAATCTCACAACTGATTCAGAGAGGTGGCAGGAGGCAGTCAAAGGGTCACAAAAAAGGGGACATGTCCTCGAGTTTTAAAAGATATTTGGGAATTACCCAGGTGGAGGAGAAGGGGTGGATAGGAGGATTCTGGGCTGAAGGCTCAGCACATGTACAGACACAGAAGTGTGAGAATACAGCCAGTTTGCAGAAATGCAAATAGCCTGAGGCTAGTGAGCAGTGGGCAAGGGTGGAAGGGCAGCCGGAGGGCCTGGAAGCTTCTCAGGGTGAATTATGCCGCCTTGAAACGTATGTTGACGTGCTAACTCCTGGTACTCATGAATGTGGCCTTCTTTGGAAATAGGCTCTTTGCAGACGTAATGGGGCTAAGAGGAGGCCGCTGGATGGAGGGGCCCTAATTCAGTGACTGGTGTCCTTGTAAGAAGAGGAAAATTGGGACACAGGGACAATACCGTGCAAAGATAAGATCAATTGATGCGATGCATCTAAAAATCAAGGAACATGAAGGATTGCCAGCAGGCACCAGAAGCTAGGAGAGAGGCATGGAACCGACTTGCCCTCTGAATCTCCAAGGAGGAATCAACCCTGCCGACACCTTGATATCAGACTTCTGGCCCCCAGAAGTGGCCTCCAGAAATGGGAGACAGTAAATTAAACCACTCAGTTTGTTGCAATTTGTTATGGCAGCCCTGGGAAACTAGTACGGTGGGCGTGTGAACCACTCCGCGCTTCCACCTGTTAGGAACCTATGATGTCCCTGACGTCAGAGATGCTCCTTGTGGAACCATCCAGACGACCTGAAAATCCCCACGCCCGGACAGCCCAGCTACCACTCTTTGGTATTCCTTCTTATACCTGGTACCTGGAAACAGTCTTCAATCAGACTATGTATCCTGATTTTCACGCCTTTTTTTCCCTTGTTTTCTCGCTTGTTTTTCTTTTCTTCTTCTCTCTTTTCATTCAGAAAGATATACTCTCCAGAATTATAGAGTCCCATGTGTGAGTTTGGGTGACTCAACCAACACATTAGTGCCAAGTGTTCTCACCAGTTTTCCTGACTCACCCGTCTTTCCTTGAGATTGCCACGATTAGATTGCTTGCAAAGTTTGAAAAATGACCTTCAGCTCCTTAAGGACTCACATGGAGTCCCATGTGACAGTCTTGTTTGCAGACCTGAGCTTCCAAGGCCACTTCAGTAGAGCAAATCTTGCTGCGACATCTCTAGGGCAGGGCCCACCTCCCAGGCTTCCTTCTGACCCTGCAGAATGAAGGTGCCATCCAGGATGTCTACTCTGGGGTGGTGGATGGGGAAACTAAGTTGAAAGAGATGTCCTTAAGAAACTAGCAGTCTGGTGGAGGCTAGGCTTGGAAGAGAGTCCTAAAGACCAAGTTGTTTTAGTCCATCATGGTCAGTGACCCAGCAGATGGATGTATGAGGTGCTTTAGAGCCCAGAAGAGGAGCACTTGGCCCATAATAATGGCTGCCATTTGTTGATTACCTACTAAGTGCCAGACACCATAGTAGGGGTTTTATAGGCATGACCTCTAATCCTCAAAGAGCAAGATACATATTACCATCCTCATTTTACAGATGAAGAAACTGAGCTTCAAGAGGTTAACTAAGTAACCCCCTCAAACCCCCTCAGATAGCAAGTGACAGAACCACAACTTGAACTTAGGTCTACCTGACACCTAAGGCCCCACGTATGCCAGGCTCCTGACGCCCAGGGCTTGCTTCATCAAAGTAAACACTTAAAAATATGCACTGATTTTTCCACATTGTCTTTGCACTATGAAAAGCATTTAGTGGGAAGACTGAACTCACCAAGGTCTCCAACAATCCAGTCACTGCTGTTCTTATCTCGCTTGACCTTCCTGAGGGTTGACCTTGCTTCCTTCTTGAAAATCCTTCTTTCGTTTCCTTCTACAATACCTTGCCTAGCTGGTGTTCTTTCTTCCTCTTTGGGTGTTCTTTTCAATTTCCTCTTTTTCTAACTCCTTCTTTACGGTTCGGCCCTCCATCCATTTCTTGTGTATCATTCTGCGTACCATCTCCAGGAAAATTCCATCTACGCCAATGATTTCAATTACTTTCTTGGCCATGTTTTCCTCATTCGTTTCTTGTTGAGTCCCAAATCTTTCCATCTAATGCTGACCCCTCTTCTGAGCCCCAGACCTAGATACCTGGTGCTCTTGCAATCATCCCCACCTGAAACTCCCATAAACACCTCAGAGTCACCATGTGCATATCTGATCTTATTATCTCTCCCCCCAGACCTCACCTCCTCTGTTCTCCATCCCAGAGAATGGTGCTCCATATCCCCCTGTTGGCTAAAGCATCCTTTTTCTTTATCCTCCCTCATTTGGTCAATTCCTAAATTTTCTTCATTCTACCTTCTACGTGTCTCTCAAATATGTCTGCATCCGTCCTCCCCGCAGTCACCATCGTAGATCAGTCCCCTATCTTCTCTATCTGAATGATTGCTTTTTAAAAACTTTTTTATTTTGAAATAATTTAAATTTAGAGAAGAGTTGTCAGGAAAGTACAGAGAGTTCCTGTATCCTCTTCACCCAGCTTCCTTGCATAACCATGGTACAGTTATCAAAACGAAGAAATTGACATTGCGTACTGGATGATGTTGATGGGTGACAGATACTCCTGGTTGCCTAGTGCCTCCCCAGAATCTTTTTTTCCCCTTTTATTATCTGGAAATGGAAATGTGTCCACCTCCAGAGGATGGATCGAGGATGGTGTCTCCCTCTCACTTTGACTTACTTCCACTCATCCATCAGTAGCAGCTGCTCCCCAGATCTGATGAGGTGGTCCTCCAAGATGCTCCCCTAGCAGCCTGCTCCTTCTTCACAGCCACTGGATTGTAACTCTCTGTGTGTCTGTCTGTCATCCGCAGTAGACACTCAGTAATTGTTTGCTATATGAATGGATGAATGGAATCAGGGTGGCTGGAGCTATAGGCTTGCAGCTGGTGATCAGAAGGGTGGCATTTATGAACTGAGGGCTTTGAACAACTTATTGGGGACCCCAAGTCCTTTAAAACACAGAATCCCAGTCCCAGTGCAGATGGACCCTGATGCCATTTGCATCCTTACTCCGACCATCCTAGTGATAAGGGCAGGGCTAAGCCTGGTGTCACAGGCTCCTTGAATGTCATGTCTGGGAGAGTGCCTTGAATCCAGTGGTTCCCAAGCTTAGTTGGCTGACTCAGGGCCTCCAGAGATGGAGCCTGGCAATCTGCCTGTTTAATAAGCTTGCAAGGTGATGCAATGCACGGCAGGAACCTGGCTCCTGTCTGAGAACTGGAGTTTGGAAACCCCTGCGGTAGGCCTACCTGCTTATTTTACAATCTGATTGTGAAGGTCTCTTCCAGCTCTGAGTTTCTGATACATTATCCTTTTTCTTTAATTTCAAAACAAGCTGGTGAATCTAAATGTTTTTAATATGAATCATGGATCTACATATTATACTCTTAAATGCCTTTCAAAAGTCACATATGATAGGAAATAACTCGTTTCTTAATTTTAACATTTTTTATTCTAAACCTTATTTTTTTACAGTGTAATATCAGAGATTTAGATTTTATGAATGCTACAGTGGTATTACATTAGGATCTGATGGGTAAATTACATGCATTTGCATCTTGATTTAGCTTTGCAATCATATTCAATTTCTATCCTGGCTTTTGGCAGCCTTTACTTCTTCATGTAGCATTTATTGATTTTTATGATTGGAATATAATACAGGTTTTTAGTCCAAAAGAGGTTAGTCCTAAGGTTCACACCTCTACAGAATCTCTGTCTAAGTAAGCCAAATTGCAGTCAATTTTCCACTCTTTAAAATACCTAATATTCTATAATGGTTTGGCTGGTTACTGGGCGGAAACAGAAATACCATATGTCAGAACCTCACCATCTCCCTCCCACTCTAGACAAAGAGAACAAAGTGAAGTTCAGGAGCAACACAGGCTGCCCCTACCATGGGATCTGCACAGCCGCAGTGGAAGCACGTGGCTGGAGGGACAGTTGGGCTACACAGGCTGACTGGTCATCTTAATGCTTGTGCACCTCGGGTGCAAACAACGCAGCTTCCAAGTCTGCGTCTTTCCAATGTGAGGCCCCATTGCTGAGTGCAATCTGGGGTCAAGCAGGTGGCTCGTCTCTGGAGAAGGTGAGTGAAGAAGCTGTTACAGACAGGCGGCTTGCAGTCCAATGGGGAGGAAATCCTGGGAGTTCTAATGAACTCAGGAGTACACAGGACAATGATAAAATTTTAAAGTTTTCAGGCTGATTTGAATCATTCGAAGGAAAAGAACACTGGACGTTCACTGGTCAGGGGCGGAAATGATTTCATGGTCTGTGCTGCACATTTCTCATCCTGTCTTCTTCACCAGTGAGGATTCATTTCCAAAAAACATTTAAGAAACAATTAAGCCTTCACGGCTAATCAGAAGTGCATGGAAACGCTTTGGTTCTCATTTTTCCAGGCTGCTGCCATGACATCTGCTCTGTACTACAGCACTGTAGGCAAAAAACACAACTTTCTCAGCTCATGTCCACACCCCCCGCTTCCTGTGCCTGTGATTGGAGTTGAAATGGGCCATCCACCGAAGAACTGAAGTTCTTCCGATGTCTCCAGGTAACAAAGGGGCAAGGAGACCCTTTCTTACATTTTGGCTTTGGGAAACCAGATGTGAAACTTTCAGCCAATGTGTCCATCAGAGCTGTGACATGTCCCTTCCTTCTTTCCTTTTTTCTCCCTCCCTCCCTTCCTTCCCTTCTCTTCCTTCCTTTCTTCCTCTTTCTTTCTTTTTCTTTCTTCCTTTCTCTCTTTCTTTCTTTCTTTCTTTCTTTCTTTCTTTCTTTCTTTCTTTCTTTCTTTCTTTCTTTCTTTCTTTCTATCTTCCTTTCTTTCTTTCAACACACACTGAGCACATATTGTATACAAGGTCATGTGCCAAACTCTGGTTTACCTGATTCAGAAGAGAGACGCAGTAAAGTGACTGCTGACAGGTATGAACAGAGTATTTTCAAAGCACCTGGGCCAGCCATGCTTTTGTCCAACAACTATTTACTAAGCAGTTGCCATGCTGTGTCAGAGGCACAGAATTAAAGCAGAATGAGTTCCTGTTTTTAAAGACCTCACAGCCCAGTCGTAACACCCAGATGGAAAGGGCTGTGAAATAAGATCGATAATCTTGAATGACATAAAGTGCCAATAGTCCGTCCACCCATCCTTCTATCTACTATCCATCCAGCCAACAAGCGTTTATTAAACATTCACCACAAGCTGGCTGCATTTTCAGCTTCAGGGACACAACACTAAAAAAGCCAGCGTATGACACATAAACCAGAAAAATCAATGAACAGAGTTCATTCTCCTAGTGAAGAGTTCTACAGAGAGAATGAACCAGGGCCCGTGACAGAGAGTGAGGCAGATAGAGAGGTGATGGAAGGCTGTTCTGAGGCAGTGACATTTCAGCTGAGACTGAAGGGGTGTAAAGGAGCCAGCATGTGAATGTCTGGGTGAAAACACGATCCCAGACAAAGGGAAGCGCAAATGCAGAAGTCCCGAGGTAGAAATAAGTTGAGTGGGTTCAGAGAACAGGAAAAAGGCCAGAGTGCCTTGGTGGGGATGGGGTAGAGGAGGGTGTGTGGAGTGCTAGAAGAGAAGAGCTGAGAAAAAGGCATAGACTGGATCACGTGGTCTCTTACAGACCAAAGACGTTTGCATCTTATTCGAAGCACACTGAGAAGCCTTTGAGGGGGACTTCCCTGGTGAGCCAGTGGGTAAGATTCCACACTCCCAATGCAGGGGACCCGGGTTCCATCCATGGTCAGGGAACTAGATCCCACATCCCACAACTAAGACCCGGAGCAGCCAAATACATAAATAAATAAATATTTTTTTTAAAAAAGCCTTTGAGAGTTTTACATTGGGAAGGACATATTCTGATTTATGCTTTAAAAGATTGCTCTGAACCTCTCTCCCAGTGATTCGAATAACAAGCATACAAAAAAGCAAACAGTAAAGATATAGATCCAAACAACACTTAACTGAACTGATATTTCTAGAATGTTCCACACCCGATAAATGTAGAATATGCATCCTTTTCAGGTGCAAACGTAATAGTGACCAAGACCAAACATGTGCTGAAGCATAAAGTAGATCAACTGAAATGTTGCAGACTGTCTTCCCTACACTGATAAAGCTAAACTAGAAATTGACTGTAATAAAATATGTAGAAAATTTCCCAAATATGTAGAAATTAAATAGCACATTTCTAAACACATGGGTCACGAGAGAAATGACAAAGAAAGTTAGAAAATTTTTGAACTTATTGATAGTGAAAATACAATATATCAAAATGTATGGTACACAACTAAAACAATGCTTAAAGGGATATTTAGAGATTAAATACCTATATTAAAAAGGAAGAAAGGTTTAAAATTGATGATCTAGGTTTCTAGTTAAAAAACTAGAAAAAGAAGAATGCATTAAATCTGACATTCAAGAAAAGAAATTAATAAGCATGAATATAAAGCAATGAAATAAAACACATACCTCAAGTAGAGAAAATTGACAAAGCCAGAAGTCGGCTCCTTGAAAAGATTAGTAAAATTTGCAATTCCTTATTAAGATTTATCAAGAATAAAAGAGTAAACACTCATGACCAATTTCGAGAATGAGAGACGGGAGATCCTATAGATCCTACAGACATTAAAGGCTAATGAGGGACTTCCTAGGTGGCGCAGTGGTAAAGAATCCGCCTGCCAATGCAGGGGACACGGGTTCAAGCTCTGCCCTGGGAAGATTCCACATGCCACGGAGCAACTAAGCCTGTGTGCCACAACTATTGAGCCTGTGCTCTAGAGCCTGTGAGCCACAGCTAGTGAGTCCATGTGCCACAACTATTGAAGCCCATGTGCCTAGGGCCCGTGCTCCACAACAAGAGAAGCCACTACAATGAGGAGCCTGCGCACCACAAAGAAGAGTAGCTCCCACTCTCAGCAACTAGAGAAAGCCCATGTGCAGCAACGAAGACCCAGTGCAGCCAATAAATAAATAAAATAAATAAATAAATTAATTAATTAATATTTTTTAAAAGGCTAATAAGGGAATATTATGAACCCTATGTTAGTCATAACGTAGTCAGTAATTTAGATCAAGTGGACAAATTCTCTGAAAAACACAACCAAAGCTGACTCAAGATGAAACAGAAAATCTAAATAGCCCACCTCCTACTAAAAACATTCAATGCATAATCTTAGTTAAAAACATTTTCACATAGATCACTCCAGCCCAGATGGTTTCACCGGTGAGTTCTGTCAAACATTTATGGAATTAATAGGACTAATTTTATACAACTCTTTTAGAAAAATAGATGTGAAGGCCCCATTTCTCTATTCATTTTATGAGGCTAACATAATCTTGATAGAAAAAGCTAACAAAGGTGCTTAAGAAAAGGAATATATTATCCTCACTCCCTGGAGGAGAACACTGGGGCTCAGAGAGGTGACTCCACATCTCCCACCTCTCAGGCTTTGGAAGCGGCAGAGCAGCCCAGGTTTCCAACCCGACTCTCTTCGCCATGCTGTTGCCTAGAAAGCAGCCCCTTTACAATCTGCAAATCACATCCTGTAGGCAACCATTTAAGGCTACCTCCACCAGAAGCTGAGATCTGAGCCCCCATCCCCACCCCCACCTATGTCCTACTCCCAAAGGAATGCAGATGGTGATTTTGCATCCCTTTCTGCCCATTTTGGAGTCCCTGGTGTGAATCTTCCTACTTCCAATAAACAGCTGTGTGAGGCCAAATCTCTATGTGTGGTTAGAGAAAAAAACTCTTCCATATTACATCTGGTTTTGTCATTTGGGCCAATAATCCTGTCTAGTCTGTTATGTATTGCTTTGGGTAACAGATACAGCACGAAAGGAAGGCCTAAAAGTTATAACAGGAAAGCAAGTCACTGCCAGAAGAAGACAACAGTAAAACAGCAGCCTAGAAATAGCAAAACTCTGTTCAGTTTTTCCTTATACAGAGGCTCAAGTACTATTTAAATTAAAGTTTGAGTGCTGTTAATTAGTATTCAAATGAGTAATGCATCTGGTATTTGACCCATTATCAGAACTTGAAATAACCACCTCAGTTCCTCTGTGACCCTGTAGTTTTGATGTCCTGGATATGATTTTAGAAGTGGCCCTTGGCTGCAATGTGGGAACTTATTTCACAGTGTCTGCTGTACTGGGTTGTGAATCTTCATGACCCAGTCTTGCTGGGAAACACGGTTAGGCGCGGCCTTCATCTTGCAGCCTTGATATCTAATCTTGCCGCCTTTTCTAGTTGAGTCTACCTCTGAGACATCTCAGCTCTGCATCCTCCTCTCAGTCCCTTCTGTCCTTGTTCGGGGTCTCTTCATCAACTTCAAGGCCATGGCTTCCTAGCGTGTTCCCTGCCTTTAATCTCTGTGCCTACAGTCTATCTTTCACAGGATCACTAGAAACTGTATTTCTGTGTTGTCTTTGTGTTAAACCAAAAATTCATTAGTAGGTCTTTCATAATTCTAAGCTCAATGTGTGTAATTAAAGTCCCAATTTAAACTCTTTGAACTGAATTCCCAAATGTCCCACCCCAGCCTCCCCCTCCACAGCCTTCCCTGTCCCAACTAAAGACCATTCCTTTCATCTAGTTGCAAAAACTGGGGGTCATAGTTGACTTTACCTTCTCTGTCTGCCTTACATCCAATCCAATCAGCAAACCCTGTTGTCTGTATCTTCCAAAGAGATCCAGGACGCACACTGCTCGTCTCTACTCCCACCCTGAACCCAATCTCCCTGATCTCTCGCCGGGATCATTGCAGGAGCCTCCTTACTGGTTCTCTGCTTCCTCCCTTGCCCCACCACTATTATTTTCAAAAAGCAGCCAGAGGGCTCCTGTTAAAACCCAGAAGCCAGATCACGGGACTCTTGTGTGCAAATCCGTAACTTCCACGTGCTCAGAGTAAAGGCAAATTTCATTACAGTCGCCTAAAAAGTCCTACTCGTCTGGCGTTTCACAAGCTTCCAAAACCCATCTCTACTCTTCTCTCCTGTGCCTCCCCCACCCTAGCCACCCTGGCTCCGTCCATCCTCTAGGCAAGATTCTATCTCAGAATCTTGGTGCCAGCCACTCCCTCTGCCTGGAAAACTCTTCCCCCACATGTCTGCATAGCCCACTCCCTTCCCTGACTACCCTGCAGTAATACCCTCTTCTCTCATCCTTCCCGTCTTCCTTTCCTGCTTCCTTTTTTTTTTAAATAGAACACACATAACCTTCCAATGTACTCATATACTTTTCTAATAATTTACTATTATTTATAGTCTACATTCCCAAATGGAATATAATCTCCAGTAGGTCTGCACTTTGTTATTGTATTCACTGCTATATCTCCAGTGCCTGGTACACAATAGATGCTCAATAAATATTTATCAAATAAGTGAATAAATGAATATGCGTCTCTAACCTCATCTTCCGGAGATCTTGCTCACTGAACACTAGCTCTTAAATATTTAATGATGATGGTGATGATAAATGTTTCTTCAAGAAACTTTGCTGTGGACAAATTATAGAAGAAACAGAGATAACTGCTGTCAACATATCTGTGTGCAACATGTTGATTAAAACAAGCAAACACGAAAAGAATATAGCCAAAGCATGTGCAAAACACATCAGCACAGAGTGAAAAAAGAGCTCATTGGATTCCAAGGTCTGTGGATTTATAACAACAATGGCTCCCTGGTCTCAAAATCATCCCCATGGTCATGTCACAGGCAAGAAACCAGATGTTGGGTTTATTGTCCAATCTTTGCGGTGATATGGGTGGGGCTGTGTTCAGATCCCCTCAAGGTCTTACCTAGTAAATGTTCTGATTATTTGGCAAGAATAGAAAGCATTCCTGTGAACTGCACCGTGCCTGTTTGGACTCCTCATTAGGCACGCGTTTACTCCAGCACAAATGGGTCACTCAGGCCCAGGATGTTTCCAGGGAAAGGAAATAGCTACGTCTCTTCAGTGCTGTTTGCCTCTCCCTGTGTCTGAGGTCACCAGACGCTCCAGGACACAGGTGCATGGGATGGTCCCATTTCCCAGGGCCTTGCTCTCTTTCAAGCTGTGTTAGGACATCTCATGAAATCAAGATGTGAGTTTCTCCCTGATTAGAACTTCCTTAAGGTCCCTCATCGAAGCGGGGTTTGCATCTGTAGATGACCTACCCTGCGTCCCTCCCCTCCACCCACTCTGCCCCACAGACAGCTCCTACTGGTCAGGCATCACTCCTGTTACACAGGCACACCACGCTTCAAAAATAGTCCTGGATGACTTCATCTTCCTCTTAGCACCTCCTCTGCCCTCAACATTTCCCTCTCCTTCATCCTCAGCCTCTAATCTAGTGGTTCCCAAACGTGAACATGCGTCAGAATCTCCTGGAAGCCTTCTTAAAGCACAGCTTCCTGGGATCAGCCCCACCCCCACCCCATACTCTCTGACTCACTGGATCTGAGATGGGGCTGGAGACTTCCATTTCTATCAAGTCCCCAGGCGGTGTGGATGCTGCTGGTCCCGGAACCACGCTTTGAGACACCAGTGTACTTCATCACTGTTTGAACTCTTTTCTCCATCTCCTCTTCATTCCTACTGCCACTGGCTTAAGTGTGAGTCCTCACAGATTTTTAAACTTTTAGAACTTTGACTTTAAAAAATGTCAAGTAACAGGCTCAAAGTCACACAGCCAGAAGGTGGTAGATTCAGGATCCAGTCTCAAGTCCTCAGACACCATGCAGCTGCGGCACAGAACAGTGATCCGAGACCTCACCTTAGAGGAGGCCCTGATGCCAAGAGGACAGGTCTTGCCCAGTGAAGAGGCACGAGCAAGTCAGTGAGCGTCACCAGGTCCCGTGACCCCTCACGCCTCTCTTCCTCCCACTCTCGTCCAGCTACTCTAATGAGCACCTACCGTGGGCCAACGTGAGCTCATCCCTTCATTCCGTCGAGCACCTCTGCGTGTCTACTCTACCCCATCGCTGGAGACACACTAGTGAGTGACAACCGTCGTTCTTCTGTCCTCATGAGCACCCAGTGGAGGCCCAGAGAGGAATCAGACATGATCAAGTGACCGCACACAAAATCCAAGTCTTCAGGACTAGTAGAGGAGGAGTTCACGGTGCGCTCAGCACATTAAATGGGGCATTTGACAAGGGTGTGGAGGAAGGTCCCCTCGGGGGACTGACAAGTAGGGGAATATCTAAAGGATGGTAGATATTAATCAGCTAAAGACGGAAGCAAAGGTATTTGGTGGAGGGCGCAGCCTGTATAAAGGTCCTGTGGTAGGAGGGGCCCTGGTGATTACAAGGGAATAAAAGAAAAGAAAAGCCGTATGACTGGGGCCACAGATGCAGGGAGATTTGCCGGGACCGATAGGGCACATTAGGAGGGTTTAACTGTTAAGAATATTAGAAACCCTCCATGGGGTCTTAAGCAGGGATGGGTGGCGTCATCAGATTCGCTTTTCTGAAAGATCCAGGTGGTTGTCCTGCGGAGGACGCAAAGGGAACACAAGTTCAGTGTGACTACTAAGTACATCCAGCTGGAACCTGAGTACGTCAACTTGACTGGAAGAAAGCATGGCCAGGATGAAATCTCAAGTCTGTGGAAACTAGAGAGGCCAACAGCTTGAAGGGATCTCAAGAAAAACATTGTATTAAATTTTGAAAGCCCCCAAACAGAAAAACAAATTGCATGCTCCAAACGTAATCATTAAATGTCACCAAATGAGGCATCACTCGTCTTCCCAAAGGAAAATACACAGCCACTTGGCCACTGTGAACTTGAATTCATCTTGCCTGATTTTCCCGGAATCTGTGTACCCTGATGAAAAGTTTAAATGCCTTCTGCCGTTTACTGAGAACCGTGGGGAACACATATCAACTAAATCCCTTTCTTCAACAGCTCACAACTTCCAGTCCTTATGCATCATTCCCTCTTTGGAAAACCTAGATTTACCCAGATGCTCCTTTTTCAGGTAGGAGCTGTCTCTCACCTCTCCCACTCTCTTATTTACAGACAAGCGGTCTCCTTGGCAACCCCTGGCAACAGTGCCCCTCCATCTCATGAATGAGGTGCCAGTCAGATACGTCCTCTGTGTTTTGCTTCAGGCTGAATTCTGGGAAGTATTGCCATTTCCCTTGCCGAACATTTGCTTTGAAAAGAAAGAGAGGATGTTCACCTTCCCCAAGAACCTCCCCGGGCGTTCCTGCCTTCAGCCTCCCCCTGCCTTAGGAAATTCTATCAGGTAAACACCAGCTGGACTAACCACTCAGGTGACTGGACTAGGAAGAGGAGGAACCCGAGGAAAAGGCTTTTGCAGAATCCTTTTCCCTTTTGATACCCAGGCAGTGATTTTAGGAAGGTGACTTGTATTTACTAATACCCATGTGCCAATTTAAGTAGATTTCCAAAACATGCTCAAGGCCACTGAGATGCATTAAAAAGCTCAGTGGTCGGGCACCTGGGTTCTGGGTCTGGCTTTGCCAGTGAGCAGCTCTGTGACCTTAAACGAGTGTCTTTGCTTCTCTGACCTCTGGGTCAGCTGGAAAATGGGAGAGTTGAATCAAATTACCAATGTTTTCATTTTTATTTTCGATATTTTTTATATTATATTCTTACTGCTCTAGGCCCCCATGTTTGAAAGATTTTTTGACTTCTGTACACTCTAAACTTATTAAACAGCTTTTATTTTACTTCTCTTTCTTATTTATCAAAGCACACACTGACCAACATGGCTAATCGATAGTATTCTAGCCAAATAAAATCTCATTATAAGAACATGTAGTTGCTTATAGGATGTTTGAACTTTTGAAAATAGGTTGCAAGTCCCTATTGTACTATTCATAGACCCCTAAAAACCCTGAAGATCCCAAATGAAGGAACGAATAAGGTAAAACCCCTTTAGAGAGGCCCGCGGTGTCCAGCGTCCTGAAACTCAGGCCTGAGGAGATAGAACCCCAAGTCCCTAGACTAGGGGGAAACGTGTTCCAGAACCGACTGAAATAGCCCAGGCTCCGGCTGGGAAATCCTAGACAGACCTCTGTCTTCCTTCTCTGTTGACGGAGAGCCATCATGTGTCTCCGGATGACAGCGTCAACGCTTCCCCTCCATTTAATCCTGCCGCTCGCCGCATTCCCGAATAGCCCAAATCTCTCCATCAGCTCTACCCAACAGGATGAGCACCCGGCAGCTCAACTGCCTTTGTGATGGTTCCATCCCCGGCCTCCCTAATACGCGTGATCACGCTGGACGCCAAAGGCAGACACGTCGAATTCCTTTCCTATCCCCACTTTATTTTTCTAATACACTGGTTGAGTGCCTACTCTTTTCCAGGCACACAGTAGGTGCATAACACACGCTTGCTGAATGTATGCATAAATTAACCGACTCAGGTAGGAGCACATTCGTTAAACATTTCCACGCATCCCATGTCATTTAACTCTCTCAACAACCCTGCAGGGTAGGGAGTGGTCTTCCCATTTTACAACTGAGGAAACTACATCTCAGACACCATGACTTGTTTAGGAGCGTACAGCTGTGACTAGGTAGAGGTGTGAGCTAGAACGTGAATCCAGATCTTTGGTCTCCGCCCGTGGCTGGCGCCCTCCAGGGCGGCCCCTCGTGGACTCCTAGTGTTCCTTCCTCCAGCATTTCTGGATGAGCTGGTCCTGCCTCTTCTCCCTGTCCATCGCCAGCCCACGCAGTTCATCAGTCCAGTCCCTAGAAGCCGTCCTGCTCGCCATCACCCAAGGGCACATCAGTCCTTCTCCCTGCGAGGGGCTCGATCACCTCCTCTCTGGGATCTCACCCAGCTCCCGCTGGTCCTCTCCTCACCTCCCTCCTAACACCTTCTCTATCCTGCAAAGGGCCTGCCCCACCCCTAAAAGTTAACGGTATCACCACGCAGCTGGGAGATGCTGGGCCAGTCGTATCTCCAGTCGGGGCTCCTGTTGGTTAAGTGGAAGGATTTAACTTGGTGACCCTAGCGACTTTGACATGGGTCTCTCTAGTGAACACCTTTGCTCCTCTCCCTTTCCTTTCTCAAGGCAGCCCGATGCTTTGCTGAGCTCTTCCTCAGCCCAGGGGTCAGAGCACGCCTCTTCCCCAAACAACTTCTGGAATTCCAGCTCCCCAGAGGCTTCCTGAAACAAGTAACCCAAGAGGGCTGTTTTTAGCCTCTTGACTCTGGCCCAGAGCTTAAATATCTCTCAACGCTGGAACCACAAACACCCAGAGAAACACATAGCATCGGGGTTAACGAGGACCCACCTGCTGCCACCGGCCTGCCTGTGGTTCTCCATCCTTGGAAACGGAACACAGATGAATCCCTCCCTTCATCACTACACCTGAGTCACTCGGGTCAACTCTGGAACAACAACTGACGTTACATTTTCCCCCTATCAGAACTGGGAAGGTCCTTTTAAAACAAAAGGTTCATGTTACTTCTGACACCTACGTCCATCATACACATGAAGAAACCAAGATCCCTAAACCACTGGTTAGACGGTTACAACCAAGAACCTGAAGGACAGTAAATGACAGGCCTTTATCCTGGGGATCGATTGTGGAGGTATTTGACTGAAAGCATCCCTTTCTCTCGTAGGATAGGCTGGCAAAGGACCCACTAGGAAAATGGTCTCTCGTGATTAACCCTATTATCAATGACAAGGCCTGTGGGTTTCCTGCCCTTATTGGCACAACAGTTCAGTTGCTCAAAAGCATGGTGCTATTGAGAGCTCTCTGTCTCCACCACTTTTGGACTGACTTGCCTGAGATAAGAGCCATGGCTATACTTCTGGAAGAAGAACAGGAAGACAAAACCTGTTATCCAAATATTTCAGTCTAGGACGTCCCTGGTGGCACAGTGGTTAAGAACCCACCTGCTAATGCAGGGGACACAGGTTCGAGCCCTGGTCCAGGAAGATCCCACATGCCGCGGAGCAACTAAGCCCGTGTGCCACAACTACTGAGCCTGCGCTCCAGAGCCCACAAGCCACAACTATTGAGCCCACCTGCCACAACTGCTGAAGCCGTGTACCGCAACAAGAGAAACCACCGCAATGAGAAGCCCACGCACTGCAACCAAGAGTGGCCCCCACTTGCCACAACTAGAGAAAGCCCGTGTGCAGCAACGAAGACCCAAAGCAGCCAATAAATTAAAAAAGAAAATAATTTAAAAAAAAATATTTCAGTCTAATATCAAGGACCCCAAGATCACATGCATGCACATCCCTTTGATTAATCCTGTCCCTTTGATTAAACCAATTTTATCCCCATGATGCATTTTGAATGAAGGGAAACGGTATCCCAAGGCTAGTGTTTGGGGACAGACCCTCCCCCTTCTTGCTTGGTTGGCCAGGGTGGTGCTGAGTCACGTCTGGGATTTGGAGTCAGAAGAAACGGGACCAGGATTCTGGCTTTAACCTTGACTCGCTCTTCATGCTGGGGCAAGTCCTCTGTGTCCTGATCTATAAAACGGAAAAGCCATACAGTTGTTCACGGTAGCACTGTGGGCGTGAGAAGGTAAAGGCTGTAAAAGCTCTTTGCAAACTGTAAAGTACTTCTCAAACAGAAGTTATTAATACCAGGCTTTTACTCCAGGGAGCTTCTGGGAAACTCACACGGGCGAGCCTGGTCATGTACATGCACACGCTGCTGCCAGCTCACCTTTCTCGGGGTGACCGTGCCCACATGCCTGTCCAGGCAGAAAGCCACGACAGCTGCCCCACACCTGCCGCCCAAGCTCCTTCACCAACATCTGCAGCCTTCCAACGACTGACCCCAGTGACCAACCTGACCAGCCAAACCGACCCTGTCATGGTTACCCAACGAGCTTTCCTTCTGCCTATCTTCCCCCACCTAGAAGGCTCTGCCCCGCCTCTCCAACCTCCACAGCGTCTGCACACCTATCCATCCTTCAAGGCACAAGTTTAATGCCACCACTTTCAGGAAGTCTTCTCTGGTTGTTAGCCCCACCCACCCTCAACAGAAACGGTCTCCTCTCCTCTGAACTCACTTTATCATCCTTCTCTTATAGGGTCTGTTTTCTATGAGAGTGAATTGTGGGCATGTTCTCTCTCCCTTTACCAAAGTTGGAATGTCTCAAGACTGAGTTCTCTGTCTACCACCCCCCACCGCCAACCCAGCACCTTGCACAATTCCCAGCACCAGGAAGAGCTTGGTGTTGAAGGAACAAAGGAACAAAGGCACACCTTCCAGACAAAAAATCAACAGCAAAATGGACTTCTCTTCCTGGGTGTGGGTCTGGTAAAGAGTGCTGCCTCTGGAATACAGACCGAAGATCTCGGTGACATCTGCAAGGAGGAGTCACAGGAGAGTGGGTAACACAGAGATGGAGAGTCAGGTGGTAACATGAAATCACATAGCACCTGGGTTGACGCTTAATCACCAAGAAACCACAAAGTCCAGGGCATATTTTTAAAAGGTAGTCAGAGTTATAGGGCATGTCTAATAAAATTCATAGCAACCATGAACAGATTTAATTTCTTATTGTTTTACACCTATTCTTCTGAGATATTCAAGCAAATATCCAACCTCAAAGGGAGGAGCTGGCCTGGGGGTGGTACCACCCTGGCCAACCAGGCAAGAAGGGGGTGGGTCTGTCCCCAGATGCTGGCTTTGGGGGACTGTTTCTCTTCGTTCGTCTGGGAACGGAAGTTCTAGGCCAAGCTCTGCAACTAATTGGGTATGTGGACATGTCAGAAGGATGTCCTTTGGTCCCCTTCTTTCCATCCTCCTGTAAATCACAGGTAGAGCAGGTGCTCCTATGTGACCCTCAGATTCAGGAGGCTGTGCGAGTTTCCCACCCACCCCCAATGCCTTTGGCCGTTTCCCACTGACTTCTTTTTTTTTTTTTTTTTGAACTTTTATTGAGATACAGTTAACATCCCACTGACTTCTAACAAAAGGCCCTCTGGGTTCACTAGAACATTGGTAGACATCACAGTAGCACACCGTCGGCTGAAGCAAGGTTTCCTGATGACAAGCGTGGAATGGGAGCCCCAAGAAACAAAGAGGGCTGCCGGCCGCTCACGGCCCAGGGGCCGCCTTCAGTTTTGGATGTCGCTGCCCTTGGGTATCACAGGTGGCTACGTCCAAGTCTGGGGTCCTGGGCTGGGGTTCTCTGCTCTGCCGTCTTGTCTTTCAGAGGCTCCGCTTCCCACGGCGAAACTCGGATAGCCCTTCGGAGCCAGAGTCCGGCGGCTGTGTATTCACTGAGCTGGCCACCAGCACCCCTTGGCCATCTCCCAGAAGCTGGCAGTAAGCAGCCACCTGCAGGGGGTGGAAGGAAAACAGGAATGTCCTCCCACCCCTCTGCCACCCACGCCCAGGGCAAACAGTGCTCACCCCTCAGAAGCAAGCAATTAGATGTTCCCAGGGTGGCCTGTACATTGCTCACCTCTCTCTTTGGGAGGTAGGAAGGAAGGAGATTGCTACTGAATATTTCTCTATTTTTCTGTCTGTGGGCGAGTGTATATGGAGAGACTGTGTGTGTGTGTGTGTGTGTGTGTGTGTGTGTGTGTGTGAGACTCCCTCTCCACCCTGTGACTTACACAACTGCGTATTTACACACCAGATGATCCCTGCAGGAAAAGGCAAGTCCCCAGCTGCTATGGAATTTTAAGAGATCTCCCTGGAATGCCCTTCTGGGATGTCTGGTTCTAATTGCCTCCGTCAGCCAGTGCTGGCGAGCTGGCAGAAGCCATGAGAGGTGAAATTAAACAGATTCCCGTTCACATCAGACCCCCAGCCCTGCCAGAGTCCCCCAAGGGCCGGAAAAGAAAACAAACGCGGCCACAGTGGTGGGTGTGGTGGAAAGAACTCTAGACTGGAAGTTGGAAGCCCCCGATGCTCGTCCCTGCGCTGCCACTAACGCCCTGTCCTGCGTGGCTTTGGACCCATCACTTCCCTTCCTAGGCCGCCAATTTCCTCATTTGCTACATACGTGGTGAGGACTGCTGGCTGGTGTCCAAGGTCCTTTCCCAGCCCCAGATGCAGGGACAGCATGTCAAACTCTCCTTGCAGGGCTGGGTGGGGGCGGGGACTTTCTTCTGAACTTTAAAACCAGATGCTCTGCATTTTTCAGTCTTCAAGAAGAATGGGGGAAAGGGAGAGGAGTTCGTCCCCATCCTTTGTAACCGAGTCCCAGCCCCAGCCGCAGCCCCGTGTTTCCTCTCGCCTTGGCAGGGGCTGGGGATGGCTGGAGACCCAGCCCGAGAGGACACAGGGATCCCGCAGTTCCTTGGCGCCGCCTGTAGGCCCAAAGGACCATCGCGCTGAAACTGGAGCGGCCCAGGTGGGGCCCCCCGCACCCCAGCACCCCGGTACCCCAGGCTTCCTCTACGGCAAAGCCTCCGGGTTTACAAGCAGATGGTTCAAACTGGCCCCTAAGTTGTGGGGAACTTCTCTCTGTTTGTAGGCTGCTGCTTTAAAGCCGTTGAACTGACAGCCACCACGGGCTGGGTCGAACACCCCGTGGGGCCACCGTGGTACACGCACAGTGCAGTGGGGTCACAAGTGCCAAACACCAAAGGCTTCTGGTTCACACCCCGCTCACACCCACCCACCCCCCGCCTGCGCCCTTGCCCCCTAACCCCACGGAGCACGCTTGCACACCTCCAGCGACTAGGGGCTCCCTCTTTTCTGAGTCAGCATGTATTTGGTAAGAATGTTACGCGACTAGTAGCCGAGCCCAAATAGCAAATTTGACTTTATCAAATTGGGGGTCTATTTGCTCATCCGAAAGGCACTGGCAGATAGCTATAGTCCACAAAATCTCGGGAAACAGAGGGCCGTCTAGATTTCCCCTTAGCCATTCCTAGAGCACGACTCTCCCATGGGCCTCCTGGACCACAATGACCACTGAAGTTTTAGCCGTCACCTCTGGGCCCAGAGAGGAAGAGAGGAAGCACAAGGGTCCCCGGGGTCCTTTCCCACTAGGTCAGCTGCCTCGAAGACCCACCTAATGCCGCGTGCATGCATCTCATGGGCCACTCCAGCTGCAGGGATAGCTGGGGCGTACTCTCACGGCCACTTCGCATAAAATTGGGGTCTGTTACCCACGGAGGAGGAAGGATGGACATTGGGTCCACAAGGGCTGGACGGCCGTACAGCTTGTGTGCATTGAAAAAGGCCATGAGTGGCTGTGTGGCTCTGCAAGCTGTCTCTTGCAGACGCTGGTTTCCCTCTGCCTGCGGAGAGGACAGCTCTAGGAGCACTCACCGGATGCAAGGGAGTACTCCCCTCCCCACACAGGACCAGGCTCCTGCCAGGCTGGTGGAGAGGGAGATGGTATCTGCCCTGTCACTCTCTCCCGAGGACGATGCCAGGCACCTTCCTCTGGGCCAGGCCTCTCTGGCACTTTCCCTAGGGAGAACTGTGCCAGCTCACCCAGGAGGACCGAAGCCCAACTTCAGACACACCCCGAGGTGCATGCTGCAGGTCCGCTGCTTCCCAGCAGGCGCTGGTGGCTTTGTCCTGGTCCCCCACTCCCACTGGGGTGGGGAGAGGGGAGGAGGGGAGCTCCCCAGCCCACAGTTGGGTGTGCCCGCTATTCCAGGGAAAGAGTTCAGTGCTTTCTCCCCGGATTTGTTCTTCTGGGAGCCAAAGCCACACATCAACTCAACACGCAAACCCTTCCATGTTTAAATTTGGTACTGAAAATAGCAGACAAAGAATGTATAGCCGACAGAGACCTGGCCCTGCAGCTGACCTCTGCATTAGCTGCTTTCTAGTTTTGTGGTCTCAGATGATCCTGGTCCTTTAGGCTTGGAGAGGAGGCTCAGCCTGAGGTTGGTCTCCAGGCTCTGCATCATGTGGTAGATGTGACTTCCTCCTCCTCAGGAGACCCACAAGCCCTTCCCTTCTCTTTGGAGAGCTGCAAGGCTGCTTTCCAGTGAAGGAAACTGAGGCTCGGAAAGGTGGTTGCTTACCCTGGACCAAGATGTGCAGGTAGCTGAAGGAAGGAGAAAACTGAGGAGCAAGCTTCTTTGGGGAACCACTCTCTAAATCTCCTAGGGGGCCTCCAGCTCTTCACTATGGTCTCAATCGGTATTTCTCTTTTATTTCAACAGCCATCTACGTAATTCAATAACTGCACCAACTGTTTGTGACAACACACTGCATTCTCTTCATAGAGCATCGTGTGAAGCAGGCTTCAGTTGTCACGACCCTTGTTAGACGTGGCCTAAAAATGCCTCTTTCCTCTCCCTGTCACCTTCATCCATTCAGTTCTGTCATGAAGAGAGAGGCCTTTAACCGTACAATTAAAGTAGGATTTGCCTTTAAGACGGTGTTTCCAGGAATGAACCATGTAAAAGCCAGGACCACCTCTCTGGGAAAGTGAGGGAGAGAAATAATCAGCTTCAATTTGTGAAGAACCATTTATCATGAATGCTCTAAAACCATGTCTGTTTTAGATCTTTTCTCAAGTCTAACGAAGTTATTGCACATATATCATGGAAAGGTTCCTAGACGCCCGAGCTCTGCAGACAGTCCCCCAGAGGCCAGCTTTTCCATTTCGTAGAATATATATACTTAGGCAAAGACAGAGTGTCATTTTTAGCACTTGGCTAGTTGGTATTTTTTTTTTAATATATTTTTTGTGCTGTTTAATGCTAGGTACTTTATACCTTGGAGCACTTAAAATCCTAACAGTAGGTTGAATTATCACTGCTTTGCAGCCTGGGAAGCTAAAAGAAAGATTAAAAGAAATGGTCAGGTGCCTGCTCTGTCTCCAGCTCAAGGTGGAAGCAAGAAGGAGACTCCCATGACTGCATCACACTGACAGCCTGACTCCATCCTTGCCTGTCTGTATACATTGAAATTATTATTGGGAAAACTCAGCCACGTCTCTCCTTTCTCCGGAGCTCACCTGTAACATCTCCAAAGCACAACATGGGAATAGCTGAACTGGAGCAGCAACTTGGTTTGAATAAATCATTTCAATCCTTAGATGATTTTCCTTATAAAGTAGGGGCCACATCCCCCAAAGATCAGTGCAAAGGCTCTTGAATTCCTGGAAAATGTACATGGACAATGCAAACAAGAATGCATCTGCAGTAGGACCCTCCTAACATCTACATGGTGACTATCTGTTTAATGAGCACGGACTGACGGTTTCATCTGCATTGCGTTTTGGGTGCACAGGACGAGGGTTCCAGGATTGATCGCTGGTGTCATGGAGCAGAAGAGGGTGACGTTAAACCCCAGTCCATAAACTGGAAGATATCAATGTTCAGGAAAAAGAAAAGGTGTGGAAGAGAGGATATAGTATCCTGACATTTGCGTTTATCAAGAAAGGAAAAATGAATGTGTAAATACACTTACATGTATTTATGTATTTCCTTGTATTACAAGCATAATGGTTATACCTGCTAACATCCGTTACTAGAAGAGGGGTAACCAGTGGTGGAAATAAGGGGTAAGAGGGAGAATTTCTACTTTCTACCTTTTGTACCTCTTGAATTGCAAACCGTGAGAATGTATTACCGATTCACAAAAGAATAAATCACAGTTAGTTAAAAACCTAATGCTGCCTATGTTCCAAATGGCAGGGGCAATGGCTCAGAGGCCTGGGAAGAGAGGAGCAGGCACTGTCTCAGCCTGCTTTGATGATGGTGGTGATGCCCATGGGCCTCACGCTGGGCCCCTCCGGCGACTCAGTGCCCTCCCATCGGCCCAGCCCAGTGTCTGCCCAAGGGTCAAGGCTCATGGTATTCCTTCAAGCAAAAAAAAGAAGTACATCAGTTGCCAGCTGGCGTGCAATGCTTTTCAAGCAAAGCAACAAGCCTGCTTATGTCCCTGGCTGGGAACCTGGCTCCAGAGGGATGCAGACCAAGCAGAGGGCATCCCAGAAGCCGGCCAGGTGGACTGGGATGCGTGCGCCAAGACATCAGCGTGTAGCCTGGGAACGAGAGGGTTCCAGCACCCCTGGAAGCCAGGCAAGGTGAAAAGCCACACAAAACGTGTGTCCTGGGCCGGCTACCCACCTCTCGGAGCTGCCTTCCTCAACCGCAGCGGGGGCTGTGGCAATAACACCCACAGCAGCAGTCCCCCGGGGTCTTCTGCGTCAGGACGTAGTATATGTAGGATGTCTGGCACTTAGCAGGGACTCTGCACAGGCTCCTGCACCCCGTCTCCACCACATAAATTTCCTGCCCAAGCAAGTGGCTCTGTCCTGGGTGGCTCCAGGGGGTGAAAGCTGCAAGAAAATGGACTCGGACTGCTATTGGGAAAGACTGTCCTACAGACAGAACTGTTGCAGGAAAGAGCAAATCTCTCTCTCTCTCTCTCCAAGCAGCGTTGCCATGTGGTACTTCCTAGGAAGGAGCCGGAGCCTCCGCCTTTGCTGTCTCTAAGCTTCCAAAGGGAGGCAGGATCCGAGCCCCCGGGGCCCTTCCTCACCAGCTCCTCTCTGTGCCTGACCCTCCTCCGGCCAGCCTGCTCCCAGAAAGGCTCAGTGAAGAAGGCATTTCCAGACCTCTCTGCGGCTGGCACCACCACATTTTTTGCATTCCCTCCTCCACTGCTCTAGCAGGGGTGTGTGTGTGTGTACGTGTGTGTCTCACCTACTTCAGGAGTCCTGTGACCCTGCCCAAGAGGGGTTTTCTCCTTTGACCTCACCCTTCCAGCTGGCAGAATTTTCTCCAGGCTCCAGAGAGACGTTGCTTCGCTGTGCCCTGCCTCTCCAGGACCTCCGGGCAGGCGCTCTTCGGGGCGGATGGGGATGAGCGGGGTCTGGCCCCTGGCCCGGGGTAACCACAGTCAAATGGGGGTGACACACACTTACGCAAGTAACTCTCACCCTGGGAGAGCTGTGACGCCCGCCGCAGGGACGGGGCCCCGGAGGCCCAAGGAGGCAGCTGGTGACGAATGGGGACGCCAGGCGCACGGGTCAGGGACAGCTTCACGCAGTAGGTGAGGCTGAAACCGGGGTTCAGGGATGAGTCAGGGACCCGGCGGGAGTGGGAGGCATGCCCGTGGTCTCCAGGCTCTCGCTGGCTTCAGTTTTGCTCCGTGAATCCTTTTGTTCTCTTGGGTTTTCACACCAGCGAGAGCGTTTCCCTTGCAGGGTGTGACCCGCCCCGGCTTCAGACACCCCTTGGGGTGGGGCCCTGCAGGAAGGACCTGTCTGGCTGCCAGAGCTGGGCCAGATCCGCCCCCCCAGCCCTTTTCCTCTCTCCCCTCCAGCGCCCCGTCTGGGGAGGCGTATCCAGGTTCCAAAGAGTCCATTTAAGTCCTTGGCAGCCCTCCCGCAGATGCCTCCCGAACGATCGCAGCCCAGGGCTGGGGGTGGGGAGGCCAGCAGCTGCGCTCGGAGGCCGCGGGCGCCATCTGCCGGCGGACACCAGCAGGCCGCGCGGAGGGGCAGGTGGGGGAGGGCAGGGCCGCGCCCGCGGCGGGGACGAGCCCGCTCTCGCATCTCTGACAGCCCAGGCGAGCCCCTGTCTCACCGACCCCAGACAGAAGAAGGGGCAGACAGACCGCGCGCAGGCGTGCGAGCCGGGTGTGCGCCCGGGCGGATCCCTCCGCAGTCTCCGCCTGCAGCCGGGCGGGGGGTAATTTGGGAGGTGTGCTGGGATGCTGTGCATGCTTCTGTTATTGTTCCCTGGGGTGAGTCTATAAGTCTGTCTCCAGAGTCAAAAGACAGTAAATAAGAAGGTAATCAGGCCCAGATGTATCCCTCCAAGGGAAGTTTCCAGATGTCCCCTCGTTAATCCTCAGCCCAAATGTGGGGGATGTGTGAGACGCCCTTGACTGCATTTTCGCTTGGGGAGAGTGAGACACAGCACGATTAGGGCTCAGAGCAAGGACACCAGTCTTTACTACAAGCACCAAATGCCCCGGCAATAAAGACCCTGCAGGTCATTTAGTTCATCCTCACCGTTTCCCAGAGGAAGAGGCACGCATTCCATAACCAAAGAGTAAGAGAGATCCCATTAGATTACCTTTAAAGTCCTTCTCAACCATGAGTTCTGGACAAACCCCCACCCCACCCCAGCCCGGTATATGTGCCAGGAGGGTCCCAGGCAACTGCTCCCTGCCTTGCCCACCTCTGCCTCGCCTCTTCTCCATCTGTATTCCTGAAGGAATGTCCTAGCCCATACATCTTGAGAGATTTATTATTTCCTGCAGCATCTCTTCATTGGAAAATGTGGCTTTCTAGTTTCAGACTCAGAACCAGATTGGGGTCACAGCTCTCAGCTGGGACCAGAATTTCTCCCGGATGGTGGTGGGAAGGATGCCAGCCTCCCATCGCCCCCCAGGGGCTACCAAGGACACTCCTTACTTTTCCTGGCTCCAACTAACGCTGAGGAAACAAGATCAGAAGCTTCTCTCTGCAGGTCGTAGGAGCCGCCAAAGGGCCCAGGAGACCTGAAAGGCTTGGTTGCTATGCTCACATCACCTGGAAGAAGGGGGCCGGGGGAGGGGGGGAATGGGATCTTCCCGTATTCTCTCCAAAACCACTGCCTCTGACTTTAGTTTCTTCCCCGCCGCCATAAGCAAAATCTTCCTCAAACACAACTCAGCTCGAAATCACACGGGCAGTGTCTCCTTTTGCCTGTAGGATAAGTTCAAACACCTTTACAGGGCCTTCAAGCCCCTCAAGACATGACCCCTACTTCCCTCCAGCAAGTGGCTCCCTTGCCGTGTTCCCACACATGCGATGAGTTCCAGCCACGTCAGTCCCTTTCCTGTTTCTGGTCCCGCCCCCACTATGCAGTCCTGAAACTACTGTCACCCCCTGCTTCCTTCAACCTCACGCCCTTTCCTCTGCCTCCAAATGTTGAAATCTTTTCTTTTTTCGAAAGCCTATCAAAGGCCACTTTCTCCTGGACGCCTTCAGGGATCTCCGCCTCCAAAGTAAGGAGAATGCACTCTGAGTCTCCGAGAATGGATTGGGTCTGTACGCCTTCAGGGTTTTGTAGGCTGCTTTATTCTGCAGCCCTCACGCGCATGATTACTCCCTTCTACATTCTCAACATCTTGAAGGCAGGGGTAGCGTTTTGTTCTCCTGAATCCCCCTCCTCACGTCTTCCCCTGACCCAATGACCCAGGGCTGTTCCCAGCAGTGAGGATGTTCTCAGGGGAACTTGTAAGTGGCATTCAGATGATCCGATATTTTGACTTTTCCAACCTCTTCTTCCCTCCCAACAGGACATAGTAACCCAAAAGAGCAACATACTTTGGAGAAAAACTCACCACCACCATCCTTCTCAGAGGAGAGCATGGCCCGAAGCCCCAGTGTGCGGGCGGCAGCCGTGCTGTGAGTGCCCCAGCTCCTGGCATGCCCGCTCCAGACTCAGGATCTGCAGGGAAGCCTCATTCCAGAGCTGAAGACCTCCCCTGAGGAGGAAGTGGCCTGAGCTCTCAGAACTCATACCTGGAGAGCCCCAGAAGGAAGTCTCAACCTGCTGCATCTTCCATAGGCGCTTGGAGAGAAAAGGTGTTTTTACAACATGGGTCTAGAAATGGGAGTTGGGAGACAGGTACTAGCCCTGGCTTTTCTGTAAGCAGCTCTCAGACCTGAGGCGAGTTCCTTCCGCTTCTGTATAACGTGGAGGCTGGCCTGGATCATCTTTAATGCCTTTGCAAGACTGACGCTTGGGAATCATGCGCCACGAACTAGGCAAGTGGCTCTGCATTCAAAAACCTTCACACATTTTGTCTCTAGAGTTTTAAAGTGAAGTCACATAGGGATTTTCCTGATGGTTCAGAGGTTCAGATTCTGCACGTCCACTGCAGAGGACGCCGGTTCGATCCCTGGTCGGGGAACTAAGATCCCGCATGCCACTCAGTGAGGCCAAAATATAAATTTTTTAAAAAAGATGCCAGAGTTGTGTTGCTATCAAACAGTTTTGGTCATCCAAAGTTTTCATGAAGGAACTCCAGCCAATAAATCATTTATTTCCTGATCCTTTGAGATGTTTGATGGTTGCCATCGTGTATGTGTGGAAGCTGAGATGGGAAAAGAATACATACATTCAGAGCCAAGATTTTATTTACCTTAAATGATTTCTGTAATGTTTTGAAATTCTAAGGGTCATGTGCATTCATCGTGAGTAAATTTTGAAAATATAAAGAAAAAAACAACCCCCCCCTAGAATCCTACCCCTCAAGGAGCTCTATGAACGTATTGGTGTAGATCCTTGCAGATCTTTGTTTAAATACATTTATGGACGTATTTTTGCAAAACTAGTATCCTGTGAGAAGTCCTGTTTAGAAACCCTGGATTTTTGCATAACAAAATACTGTGAGCATTTTTCCATGCCTATAGTATTCTGTGGTGTTATTTTTAATGGTTTCATAGTAACCCAACATATAGCTATACCATACTTCATTGAACCAATCCCTGATGATCTCATAAATATGCTTTTTTCCATGCATCTGTCTAATTTTCTTCTTGGGTTATGTTCCTTAAAATACAATTGGTGGGCCAAAGGATACGGACTTTCTGAGGATTTCTGATATTTTAAAACTCTTCTTCTGAATGGACCCCCTTACTGGGGCTAAGTCACCCGGTCTGCCTCTGGCATTCCCAACTTGCTGAATGATGGGATGTCAAAACCGGAAGGGGCCTTAGGCATGGAGATTTACAGATCGTTTAACAGATGGGAAAGCAGAGGTCCGCAAAGGGCAAGTGCCTTTCTGCGGTTCTCAAAGGGAGCTGGCGGCAGAGTCACCATACAGCCCAGCTCCCTGCCCAGTGAGCTTCTCTGCATTTCCCTGCCTCCCTTAAAACCTGGACCCTGACGTCTGTCAGCTCAGCACAGCCTTCTCAGGGATTCAGGCACAAATGCAGCGAACGTGGACATTTACTGAGCTGGCATGTACATCAGAGAGACGTCCAGCCTAAATGCCTGTATTAAATATAAATGTCAACAACTGTCCATCAACTCAACAAACACACAACCTCTCCAAGGGCTAAGATTTGGTTTTTCTTTGGAGGGGGTGGGTTGAAGATGGTGAGAAATAGCTACACAGGCTGTAAAATTGAGTTTGGGGGAAACACTGTTGTGAAGCGGCTTGAAGACTTGAGGATTTAAATAGTCTCATTAAAATGAAGGCCAGAGCCCCTGTTTGAAGCCTGAGGGTGGCCGGGGAAAGCCCCCATCTCAGCTATGGCCTCTCAGGCATCTGAGTCCAGGGAAGCCGTGTGTGTCCTAGGAAAATTCCCCACGCCTCCGGAGAAAGCCTCGCGTGGGGAGCAGAGGGGCTGGGGAGGCCCTGCTTATGCTAACGAGGTACTAAATTAGTGCATTACACGCCTCATTTAGCACGACTGTGCAAAATCTAAAAGTACTAATAAATTTTCCTTCTGGGGTCAAGAACCATAAAAGGATAGATGATCAACCATTACTTAGCAGAGAAATTAAAGCTTGACGGCTTCTGTTCTATTCCTGCCTTCTTTCAAACGGCACAATTTGTTCAAACCGCTTTTGCAAAGCAGTCTTTCTTAGGGGGAAAAAAAAAGCAGTTTCAGCCAGGAGAGCTTTCCATCCTCTGTGACTCTCAGGGTGATGGGCCTTGCTTAGAGCTGACTATCCTGAAGATGAGCCCTGGGCATTTTGTCAAGAGCGAGGGAACTGGCCATCTTCATGTCCCTATTTTTCCTACCAGCTCTAGTATGAGATCTAGGTCTTATACTGGGAGCAATTTTTACAAAAAGGCATTCTTCTTTGTGACTTGCGCTAAAGAGTCAATCACTCTGAAGGGTCTCAATGAATTTTGCCAGATTCTGCAAAACAAACACTTCTGGGATGAAGGGAAGCTAACTTTTTGTTTGAGTTAGTCAGTGACTTTTGAGGACAGGTCTCAACAAATCATCGCTCCTTTTTTTCCCCTTCCGTTTTTAGGATATGTATTCATGTATTATAGAAAGTTGGGAGTGGGGCTTTATATAATTCGCAGCTGAAATTCTTAAACCTTGTGGAGACCTCTCTGCCCCTTACTGCTACCCCAGCTTCGGTGCCCTCCTGTGCCCGCTGGGTATAAAGTGGGATATTTGGTTATACAACAAAATGTTCCCTGAACAACAGTATAAAGGTAGCTTTTTCAGACCGATGAGTTCCCCGTCTTCTCCTTCCCAGGCCTGGGCTTTGCCAGAGGGCAGGCGAGCATCCCATGAGAGCAAGGGAGGGCTGACCTTGAGACTTCCCATCACCACTAGATCCTCCCAGGCGTCTGCAAATAAGTTTAAACAAAAGCCGAGAGGAAGGTTCAGCTCGTCTAAATCCTTGTGTGTTTCGCGTGTTTCGGTCATGGCTTTGGAGGTATAAATACACCCAGATGTTTTAAACTTTTCCTCTGTTGCATCTAATCACCAGAACCACTGGGGCTCTGTTCCTCTCTCCCGCCCTGCAGGGACATGCAGAGTCTAATTTAAAAGGTTCTCTTTTGTTTCCCTAATCACTGTCAGCCCTGGGGAGCCCAGAGCATTTGGTCAACAAGACAGACCCTAATGTTTAAGGCTCCACACATGGGCATGCCTTCACCGGTCATTCAAATGCAGCCTAACATCCTTAGGGAACTGAGGGGCTGAAGCGGAGATGCAGCAGGACCAGGTTCCTGGGGAGCACTCCTGAGATGACTCTGGAGGTGGGCAGTGAGCAGGAGTTGGAGGATGGAGCCTGCCCGGGAGGGTCTGTTTTCTAGTAGCAGTTGCAGGAGCTGTTGCTGGCCCCTCACTCATTGGAAAGGATCCTTTCCTCCTCCTAAGGGTCTTGGCTAGAGCATCCCTCTCTGGCCCCTTCTCTCCAACCTCCAGCCACTGCCATTCTGGCCTTAGGACAGCTCTAATGGGGCTCTCCTCCAGCCTTTACTGCTTGCTGGACTCTGCCAGCCCAATACATCCCCTAGGCCACTGCACCAATGATCTTCTCAAGACACAGACTGCATGACTCCCAGGCTTGAAATCCTTTCCTGGCTCTCCATTGCTTCCAGAATAAAGTGCAAAGCTGCAATCTTCTGGCCCTAGCCTCATCTTTTCCCAGTTCCCTCTCTGGTTATCCTACTGGATTTCTTACTCTTCCTGTTCACTGCCTGCCTCTCTTCCTGCTGTGACTTCTACCTGCAAAGTGCTTCCCACAACTGGGCCTGGAAAAACCCAGCTCACCCTTCAAAACCAAATCAAGTGTCTTCTGCATGGTGCAGCCTTCCCAAGGCTCTGCAGGCAGGTTGTCTGTTACCACGTTCTCTATGTCACATTGTATTGAAATGATCTTGGTGTGTATTTTCTTTCCAGACCATGAGCTCCATGAAATGAGGAGTATGTCTAATTCAACTCTGCACCCCCTCTTCTGGGCACATTTCATGTACAATCCTTACATTACCTCTGTAAGGATTGTACATGGAAACAGAGAAATCATATTTGACTATTTCACAGGAATTTTCTGGGTCACTGAAGGCATTCTTTAACCTTGGTCACTCGTCCTACTTCCCAGATCACTGCTAGTTAGATGTTAACGTCTAGTGTTCAGACAAATGTCCATGAAAGTCCCAACGCTGCAGCATGGAGCCCAGCAGGGCATGAGACCCCTCAAGTCCAGGCCACTGGAGCATACACCCCTCCCCCAACGTTCCTGGTCAGGGGGCACCTGCAGGACAGACTGAAACTAGAAGGGTCAAGGAACACCCTAAGCTTAGAATGGACGTGGATAAAAACACAATGCCTGGCTGCTGTCTCAGACCAGTTAATCACAGCCTCTGGGATGGGGTGCAGGCCTAAGTGTTTCTAAGCTTCCAATGTTCATCCAAAATTAAAAATCACTACTTGCAGACTTCCCTGGTGGTGTAGTGGTTAGGAAACTTGCCTGCCAGTGCAGGGGACACGGGTTCAAGCCCTGGTCCAGGAAGATCCCACGTGCCGCTAAGCCTCTGTGCCACAACTACTGAGCCTGTGCTCTAGAGCCCATGAGCCCCAACTATGGAGCCCATGTGCTCCAACTACTGAAGCCCGAGTACCTAGAGCCCATGCTCCGCAACAAGAGAAGCCACCACAATGAGACGTCCGCGCACCACAACCAAGAGGAGCCCCACTCGCCGCAACTAGAGAAAGCCCACACGTAGCAATGAAGACCCAACACAGCCAACAGATAGAAAGAAAGAAGAAAGAAAGAAAGAAAGAAAGAAAGAAAGAAAGAAAGAAAGAAAGAAAGAAAGAAAGAAAGGAAGAAAGGAAGAAAGAAAGAAAGAAAGAAACATTTAAAAAAAAATCACTCCTTGCAACCCAAGTAAACCTTGCAACTCACATTTGAATTCTCAAGAACATAGCCAAAGCCGTCTTTCCTGGAGAGTTCTGCAAAACATTGCTTACCTCTCCGCCGCCTGTCGCCGCCCAGCTCTTTGAAGGAGTCAGATAGAGCTGGTACAAGTGACTTCTCATTATCCCAAACCAGCTGACTCCTTGGTCATAAAAAGGCAGGCGGGGGATTCACAAAAGCCCCTCCAGACTGGAACTATTCAAAACCACACGGGACCTGTGCTCGGAGGACTTTGGATCGCTTTTCTGAGTGTTGTTTTCCTCATCTGCAAAATGGATTTAGCAATAATTTCTACCCCATAGAATATGGAGAAGGTTGGATATGAGATGTGAAGGCATTCTATAATCTATAAAGGGCAGATGTTCCTTGTTATTTCCATGCGATGATTATACATTTCTGAGTTTATAGGAAACAGGGCGCATGTCTTCTTCATGTCTGCGCCTTCACAGACTCCTATGCCTCGCTCATGTCCTACCCGGAGTGTATACTGAGTATGTGAACGGATGAGTGAATGAGATTAAGAGTGAGTGAGAAAACGAGTGAGGGAATGAACAAATGGGTGGACGAACACGGGCGTTGTGGGTCCCCAAATCCATACAGTAAAGCTCTGCAAGGGTTGCGACAATGCTTTTCCCTCCCCCACCTTCCAGCCTTCAGCTGCCATGACCCACACGTGGAGCCACTTAACAGACAAGCAAACATCTGGGGGCCAGAAGCATCCTCACACAAACCCCCTGGACCTGTTCCCGAAGCACGAGAAATGTATGTAGCTCTGCAGTTTCCACGTGTGTCTCACACCCTTCCCTTCTTCGATGCTGCTAACATCAGGCAGGGGCCGGCCGTGGCCAAATGGCCCAGGACAGAGGTCAGGGCAAGGAGCGTGAGGAAGAGGGTGGCTTCACCCAGGCTATGCTAGTGACTGAAGGGAGAAAGCTGACCTTGCTACAGCAGCTCTGGCCTCTGGGCAGAGGCCACCAAACACAGAGGGGAGAAACAGGGCTGCGGAGGTCCCGGAAAAAAGAGCACTAGACTTGGAATCAAAAGACCCAGATTCAGTTCCAAGGGCCACCATTCATATTCCATGTGGCCTTGGGCAAGTCACGTAACCTTTTTGTAAAAAGGGGCTAATCACTCCTGTGTCACAGGGCTGTGAAGAGTAAACGGAAAAGAATATTTCTGGAAACTCCTAACTCGCTTCAAGCTAGCTTTAAACATTCATTCACTCATTCTTCAACAAAATGCATTTATGGTGACTTTCCAAGGACAGAAGGCTCTCCGTAAATCCTTCCTCCCTTCCTCCCTCCCTTTCTTTTTCTTGGAGGGGGAAGAAGACTTGGGTGTTATTTGGTTTAAACATAAAGGCACGAACCGATGAAACCATCACTGTTTTTCCTAAGAGAGCTTCTCACCCCCGCACCCGAGAGGGAAAAGACAGAGCAGAGAGCTGTGCAAATATACACGTCACCATAAACAGAAAAGCACACACATCTTCAAGATGATTTCTCTCAAGAGCCTGGAAAAAGGCAAATCAAATTAAACCCTTGATTGGAGAGACCCGCACTCGGCCAGAGGAGTTGCCGTGGGGCCAGATGTGTCCGACAGGGCCAGATGTGTCCGGTGGGGCCAGGAGGGCTGGGAGAATTCTGAGGGCTCTCCTCCGTGTTCCATGTTATCTCTCATTCCCTTTGGGAGCCCAGGAGACACGGCCTTCCCAAAGCAGCCTCCGAGGTGGCCTGTGAAGCTTTTGTCCTTGGCAGCAGAGGAGTTTCTGCTTCAGTGGTTCCAAACAAGGCTTGCCTTAACTCCGGGCCTGTGAGGGGAGCACGCGCGACAAAACCCAACACCGTGTCCCAGCCCTCAGACAAGCCCAGAAACAAACGGTGCAGGCATTTTTCAGAATAGAATCATCCGCTCAATGTCACTGCATACATTTACCTACCTCAGTGCCTATTCACGGCCCCCTTTAAAGGAGGCTACCAATAGAGATGGATCAGACAACATCTCTATGGCAACACCTCCACCGAAGACTGATGGCCGCCACAGCGAGAAGCGCGATGACCATTTTTTAAAAATATACACAAATACAGCACTACTCACCCCGAAGGACCCCTTGGCTCCCGGGACACAGGGTGGTGTTTAAAACAATAGCATAGGAGCCCACGACAAGACTAATTAGGACCACGGGGGGGTGTGCAAACCCAGGACGGAGAGTCTGCACAAAGAATTAAGACCTAGGGCTTCTGAACCCTGGAATTTGTCCACAAAGCTAACATTCTCTTTCCTGGAAACTCTCAGTCTGAAGTGCTTTATGCTGAGGACCTTATTCTAAGGGTGCCTGTTGGGACAGGGAGTGAGAGATGGTAAAAACAAATAGTAGGCACCACCACCAGGCCCTGAACAGGATACTAAACCTAGCAGGAGGCTGGATCCCTCTAACTGGCCCACTCAGTCACCTGCCCCCGAGGTTTCGCAAATCAGGATTTGTGGAAGGAGTGGCCTTCACAGCTCAGGATCAGAAGCCTTAAGGGCTTTGTGGTTCCAAAGGGCTGTGGCAGCAGGAAGCCTAAAGTGCTACTAACGAGAACAGTCACCACCATCACCACAATAAGAAGATGAATAACGATGATGATGGTGATGGTGGTGATGGTGATGATGATAGTGGTGGTGGTGATGGTGATGGTGGTGATGGTGATGGTGGTGGTGGTGATGATGGTGGTGGTGGTAGTGGTGGTGGTGGTGATGGTGGTGGTGGTGGTGGTGGTGGTGATGGAGGTGGTAGTGGTGATGGTGGTGATGGTGGTGGTGGTGGTGATGATGGTGGCGGTGGTGGTGGTGATGGTGGTGGTAGTGGTGATGGTGGTGGTGGTGATGGCGGTGGTGGTGGTGATGGTGGTGGTGGTGGTGGCGGCGATGGTGGTGGTGATGGTGGTGGTGATGGTGGTGATGCTGGTAGGTGATGGTGGTGGTGGTGATGGTGGTGGTGGTGATGGTGATGATGGTGGTGGTGGTGGTGATGGTGGTGGTGATGGTGGTAATGGTGATGGTGATAGTGGTGGTGGTGATGGTGATGGTGGTGATGGTGATGGTGGTGATGGTGATGGTGATGGTGGTGGTGGTGATGGTGGTGGTGGTGATGGTGGTGGTGGTGGTGATGATGATGGTGGTGGTGGTAGTGGTGGTGGTGGTGATGGTGGTGGTGGTGGTGGTGATGGTGGTGGTAGTGGTGATGGTGGTGATGGTGGTGGTGGTGGTAGTGGTGATGGTGGTGGTGGTGATGGTGGTGGTGGTGGTGGTGGTGATGGTGATGGTGGTGATGGTGGTGGTGGTGGTGATGATGGTGGCGGTGGTGGTGGTGATGGTGGTGGTAGTGGTGATGGTGGTGGTGGTGATGGCGGTGGTGGTGGTGATGGTGGTGGTGGTGGTGGCGGCGATGGTGGTGGTGATGGTGGTGGTGATGGTGGTGATGCTGGTAGGTGATGGTGGTGGTGGTGATGGTGGTGGTGGTGATGGTGATGATGGTGGTGGTGGTGGTGATGGTGGTGGTGATGGTGGTAATGGTGATGGTGATAGTGGTGGTGGTGATGGTGATGGTGGTGATGGTGATGGTGGTGATGGTGATGGTGATGGTGGTGGTGGTGATGGTGGTGGTGGTGATGGTGGTGGTGGTGGTGATGATGATGGTGGTGGTGGTAGTGGTGGTGGTGGTGATGGTGGTGGTGGTGGTGGTGGTGGTGATGGTGGTGGTAGTGGTGATGGTGGTGATGGTGGTGGTGGTGGTAGTGGTGATGGTGGTGGTGGTGATGGTGGTGGTGGTGGTGGTGGTGATGGTGATGGTGGTGATGGTGGTGGTGGCGGTGATGGTGGTGGTGGTGGTGGTGGCGGCGATGGTGGTGGTGGTGGCGGCGATTGTGGTGGTGGTGGTGGTGATGCTGGTAGGTGATGGTGGTGGTGGTGATGGTGATGATGGTGGTGGTGGTGATGGTGATGATGGTGGTGGTGGTGATGGTGGTGGTGGTGGTGATGGTGGTGATGGTGGTGGTGGCGGTGATGGTGGTGGTGGCGGCAATGGTGGTGGTGGTGGCGGTGATGATGGTGGTGGTGGTGGTGATGATGACGGTGGTGGCGGCGATGGTGGTGGTGGTGGCGATGGTGGTGGTGGTGGCGATGGTGGTGGTGGCGGCGATGGTGGTGGTGATGGTGGTGGTGGCGGCGATGGTGGTGGTGATGGTGGTGGTGATGGTGGTGATGGTGGTGGTGGTGGTGATGGTGGTGATGGTGGTGATGGTGGTGGTGGTGGTGATGGTGGTGGTGGTGGTGATGGTGGTGGTGATGATGGTGGTGGTGATGGTGATAATGGTGATGATGATGGTGATGATATGATGATGGTGGTGATGGTGGTGGTCATGGTGACAGTGATGGTGATAGATGGACGTGGATTCCATTTATAGGCACTTTCAGGAGGTCTTATTTATTGAACGCTTTAGGAAGAAATTGGGCACCATCTCAGCAAAGCGATTTTTCCAACTGTCAAAAAGGATAAGCAAAGGAAACTGTCATTTCATCTTGCTTCCTGATCAGTTACTTCAGGTGTCACAGAAAGAAAGAGTGGAGAAGTGAAGACCAAGTTTGGGAGGCTGATCAGGGCAGACTGTTCTGTTTCCATTTTCCCCATTTACTTTCCCTGTGACCTTAGGCACGTCATTAACCTTGCTTACCTCTTGAGCTTTTTCCATAAAAAGAGAAGTACTTGCAGATTGTTAGATGTAAGAGTTCACTGCGTGTGCAGAGTTCCTATCCAGTGCCCATTCTACTGAACACGTGAAAGAAATTAGCTGTAATAAGCGGAGCATAAGGTGGAGGGTGTGCGGGGCCACTCCCTGTGACCCTGGTGTTTGGATTCTGTAGCTTTGAACAGCCTTATTTTAAGAAATATTGTCAAGTGGACTGCAGCTGACTCTTGCTTTTTCTTCTTCTTTCCTTTGGATTCATTCTTTCCAAATACTTGCAAGAATTTGTACCATAATTTGTGTTCTAATTTCCAGGAGCCGCAATGAAAACCTCTCTCTTTTTTATCTTCTGTTAAGTGAGAGGCTTTTAAAGTTAAACACATGCAAATTAGATCATTAAACTAATTCCCGTTTCTAGGACCTATACTTCAAATACCTCTTATAGAATTTTAAAATTCTATTAACACAGAATACATATTTTATATCCATTTGATACATAACAAATATTAATGTCACTAACTTATACTGATTTCTCTATTTATCACATTAATATGTAACCAATATATATTAGTTAGAATTTCTGCAAGGGCTACCAAAAAAAGCCTGAATAAAGACTTAAAACAGTTAATTCAATTTAAAAGAACAACACTATTCAGTTCAAAAGCAATTAATACAATTTTGCTTTTGCCATGAATTTTCATCTTTTAATTCCCTCTCCAACATTATCATAATATAAATGCTTTTTTAAAAATGTATTTATTTATTTATATGTTTATTTATTTATTTATTTTATTGGCTGTGTTGGGTCTTCGTTGCTGCGCACGGGCTTTCTCTAGTTGTGGCGAGCGGTGGCTACTCTTCTTTGTGGTGCGCAGGCTTCTCATTGCCGTGGCTTCTCTTGTTGTAGAGCACGGGCTCTAGGCGCATGGGCTTCAGTAGTTGTGGCACATGGGCTCAATAGTTGTGGCTCACGGGTTCTAGAGCACAGGCTCAATAGTTGTGGTACACGGGCTTAGTTGCTCCGCAGCATGTGGTATCTTCCTGGGGCAGGGATCGAACCTATGTCCCCTGCATTGGCAGGCAGATTCTTACCCACTGTGCCACCTAGGAAGTCCATAATATAAATGCTTTAATCAACTATATTTGTTTTAAATGGCTGCTACTACATCTTATAAAATCATTATAATTTTTTGCTCTGATACTATTACTTTTTAAAACTAAATCAAAATTTCTTCATTTTCACTCAGTCAGGAGTCAGTTCCAGCCCAGTAGAAAGGGATACATGACCATGTGATTCAGCTCCACTGAGGATAAACACCTGTTGAAAGTTCTGTTTTTCAACCTTGGGTTTTGTTCATTGAACTGATGACAATTGTTTCCATAGGGTTTAGCACTTCACAACCTCAGCTGTATAGGACTGAGCCTGGCAAAATGATTGACTGAGCTTCTGTTTATTTATTTGTTTATTTATTTTTTGCTTCTAAGGGTATTTGTAGATGAAGATTCATTTTACAGCACAAGTAAGACTTGCTGCGTACTCACCATGCTCTCCCATGTTCGCTGCCCTGAGTATGAACCTGCAAATGGGGCAGCCTGGAACCTGCTACTCTCCGAAGAAGCAGAGGACCCAGAAAGAAG
This sequence comes from Hippopotamus amphibius kiboko, assembly GCF_030028045.1. Lineage (NCBI taxonomy): Eukaryota > Metazoa > Chordata > Mammalia > Artiodactyla > Hippopotamidae > Hippopotamus > Hippopotamus amphibius. The sequence continues at coordinate 167,708,254 of NC_080191.1, read as the reverse complement.
CGGCCATCCACTGCTTATTTCCTAGGCCTGGGAGAAAAGAGGAGGGTTCTGTGTCCTGCTCCCCTCTCCTTCTGCTGGCAACAAGGAAATAGAGGGACCATCAATTTCGGAGGTCACATCAAAGATGTCGCAATATACAGCCCCCACTGGGTTCTCCGGACACCTCTCCATCTTCTTACAACCCTTTCAAACTTCCAGGAGACCCTCATGAGCACAGAAGCCATCAATTTGAAAAGAAAATTACACAATGAAGTTAGGATTAAATGCTTAAGACAGGCTTCGCCTACTGATTAGGTAACAACGGGGGAAAAGTTCATGAATTTATTGATTTCAACAGACATTTACCCCACTTCAGAGTGTGTAGGTATGTGTGGGGGGAGGGGGATTCAACAGTAGGTATATAATAGCCCTATCATGTTATCTCTTAATATATCCTCATTCAAATAACTAGGCAAGATATTGCAGATTGTAAATCTCACTTTACAGATAGGAAAACGGAGGCCCAGAGAGGATTGTGTGTTGCCCAAGTTCATTTGGCAAGTGAGGCCAGAAGCCAGGTGTGCTGGCTCTGCACCAGGTTACATTTTGGTTTGGGGATTAACTCCATCATCTCTATCATGGGCTGTATTAGATTCCTGTGCTGCAGTTTCACACCAACGGATTGTGACAAGGGTTACAGCCAATTCAAGCTTCCTGAGACTTACAAAATCCATTTCTGCCCCTAGTAATATACTGCTGACCTAGGCAGAGAGCTGTGAGGGTCATATGAATAATGGATGAGGAATTGACTTGTAAAGTGATAGATGATGTACAATTACGGAGCACTATTTTTCCAGTGCTTCCTAGGGACCCTGGTCACAAGAGCCAACACCAGCCTCTCTCCACACAGCCAGTGTTGCTGACTCAGCTCTACAGCCCCAGGAGCCAGAAGCAGAGACAGGCTACATTTGAGGGGAGGGTGGGGCAAACCTGTGTGGCCATTTGGAAAGCAGAAGTATTTTGATGCAGCCAAAAGAAAAGAAAAAAAAAAAAAGCATACTTCTTTCTGTTTTCTTCTTAATTACCAATTAACAGCTACAGTCAACCCCTCCCCACCCCGAGGGCCCGGGAATTGGGGTGGAGGAGGCTCAAGAAGGGGTAACGGCCAGGATGTGTGTTGCACAGACTGCCTGGTACACGAGTATGTTTGGACACAGCGACACCGGAGCAGCTAGGCCCGGATGGCCTCATCACTGTTGCTGCCCTGAGAGCAGGCTGTGGCCTACGGCCCAGTGGGCAAGGCAGCCCAGCTCTCTAAGCCCCTGCCTCACGGGGCTCCCAGGCACTGAGCTGGCATCTCTTCTGTGTTATAAGCGGGGCCCACGGGGATGGCTAGAGAGAGTCAGGAGATGAAGGCAGCCACAGGGATAGAAACGGCGTAGAGCCTTAGAGGACAGGCCGACCCAGAGGGAGGTGCCCTTGATGGACACCTGCGTCTGTGGCCTGGCCTGCCGCTCATGGAACGTTGGACTCCTGCATCCCCTCTAGGGGCCTGTAAAAGGAGAGACAGTAGTCCCAGTCCTGCCTCGCTCCCGCAGCTGCTGGGAGATCACTGGGAAAGGCGATATCAGGAACCATTAGGTGGGAGAATATTTTTATTTATTTCCAGCAAGCATTGACTGAGTTCTTTCTGAGTGCCACATGCCATGAGGGGATACAGAGATAAATAAGACACCTCCTGCTCTGGAAGAGCCTTGAGCCTGAGAAGTGACAGGCGCTGGGGCTACATGCCCTGCAGAGGCCAGCATTCGTGTGCCCTTGGGTACAGGAGCTTACCTACAGGAGGGAAACTCTTTGGGGCAGAGGCATGGGTTTTATGTTTGCACATCCACAGACGGAGTGCTTACGGGGAGAAAGAGAGCAGCTTTAATCAGAATGGAGGAGTCGAGGAGGCCTGGAAGTGGGGGAATGGCAGGCTGGCTGATCCGCCTATGGCATTGATTTTATTTCACATCCATCTAACAGATGATTCTAAATTTCACTCTCTAAACCTTAAATAGTAGGTTCTGTTATTATCTCCATTCTACAGATGAGAAGATGGAGGCACAGAGAATTTAAGTTTCTCGCCCATCACTCAGGCAGCCAGTAAGTGACAGAACAGGACTTCACCCCCAGGCAGCCCGGCTCCAAATTAGCTCTGTATAAACACCTGTGTGTATAATAGAGGCATCGCAGGAAGCTAGAGGTGGTATCATAGAAGGAAAAGAGATCGGGCTAGTTTTGTTTTGTCATTTCGGTGTTTTTCATTAGTTTTTCTTGAAAAATCAAATAAATAGTTTAAAACTAAGTTACCAGCTCTGAGGGTGTGGACAAGCTTGTGTTTAGCCTTCAAGCAGCGATTCTGTTCCTGGGTCTATTGCACGCTCGTCCAGGGCCGAGGTGCAGACGGTGGGTTTCTGAGGTCCTCCTGGACCCTTACCTTCCACAGCCTGGCTCTGGGATCTACTTTCCTTCAGTCTCACCTCTCTCAACCTCATTGTCTCTTCAAACACAAATTCTGCCTCCGCCCAGAACATCCGGGTCTAGGGGTTAACTTACAGAGGCTATCTCTTTGAGGCAGCATCGTGGGTTTTACCACTTTTTTGTTCTCCTAAGATCAGTTATTTATTCAAACAATCTCCTGCCACAAGCAAAGGGAGGGATGATCAGTCCTGGTCATCACTCGGTCCAAGGGAGGAAGGCAAGCCGAAGGTCCTGTGCAGAAAGCGCTGCGGAGTAATGGTCCCAGCCAGGGCGGGGCTCCTGGTGCCCGGAGAGCAGCCCAGGTGCTCTTCACTCATCTCCACAGCTGCTCAGAAGCAGACTCACCCGAGGGTTGTAGAGTAGAGCCTGGTCGCCATCGCCCCAGGGGAACGGCCAGACCTGATGCAGAGAGAAGGGAGGCCATGACCTTGGGTGTCTTGTGCTCTGTGTGGAGCAACTTCAGGAAGACCTTCAGTGTGCTCACTCCCGCCACGGGAAGCACTGTGAAGCAGGGAAGCACCTGCCACACGGCAGCTGAGCTCTGCCACGGGCACCACTCGACGCAGGCCACCCCTGCTGTGGCCAGGACCCAGGCAGCAGCCCAGAAACCTGGGACCCAGCCGTAGGCTGCCTGGATTACCACCAGTTTTTATTCTTTTACAGCCTCATGGATTCCAGAGCCCAGCCAGCCACGCAAAGTGCATATCCCATGCCACCAGCCCCACAGTCAAGGGGCACATCTATGTGGAGCGTCTCTCCCGTTGCGGACCAGTTTCATAACACGCTCAAACCCGCAAGAAAGCCCAGTGACCCCGAGAAATCAGCAACGGGGAGGGGCACTTACAAACCATGGCAGTTCCCAAGTCTCCACTTCACTTGTTCCACCTTTGCCTCTAAAGACATTGCAGTGAATGAAGAAGAAAATGGGAAACAAGCAGCTAAGATGACTCTGCTCTGAAGTCTGAAATGGGAACAGAAGGTCAGATTCCAGAAAGCCAGGGCAACCTGGCATTGTTTTCTCAGAAAACCTCCATCCTCTTGCGGGAGTTCAAGGCCACTGGGAGACGGAGATAGGGGAGCCATTCAGGGCTGCGCGGCCTGTTACTCTATCCTTGCTCTCGAATGACGTTCCCTTCAGCCCTCGCGACAGAGCCCCTGGACTCCAGGGGCCTGGCTCCTGCCAGCCCCACATCCCTCCCCAGCAAGGCTCTGATCTCCTGCCCAGATTCTCTGCCCAGACTCTGGGGATGACATCATGAAGGCACAACTTCTACTTTGACCTTGTTGAAGGCATTGCCTTCTGCTTAGCAGATGTGATCGTTCCAATCCTCTCCCCGGAGACCTCTAAGAAGGGCCAGGCCGAGGAGGAGGCTACACTCCTCCTAAGTTTAGCCTCTCCACCGTCAGACTGGTGGGCGTCGGGCTCCCAGTCGCGGAACTGGGTCCCATGCTGGGGTTTGAAGGAACACCGACGCTGCCTGGCACCACGGATCCATCAAGGCGTGGCTCCAATGCCACCTCCTCCATGAAGCCGCTTCCAATCACCGAAAGCCACCGGCAGGATCGAATGTCTCTCTCTCCTCTGTGCCCCCACCGTGCTCTGGACTCTTACTGCAGCACCTCTAGGTCTGCTTTGTATTAAACTTAGGTGACCGCACGTCCAGTTCTGACACTACTTCCAATGTGTGGGTTTTCCCCCACATCACAATTCTCAGACACCAGCTGGGTGTCCTACAGTTCAACTCAATTCTGACACGATCTGCTCAGAGAGAGCACCCGAATCCACGGGGTAAAGGCTCAGTCCCACAAGGTCGCCCTCACTTCAGATGCCAATCACAAGTGCAGGTTGGTACCTATGCTTCTGACCAGCTGCCTATAGATCAGAGGTTCCCATGACCCCCTGTTTGGATTCAATTAATTTGTTAGAGTGGTTCACAGAACTCAGGAAGCCAGTTTACTCATTAGTTTACCAGTTTATTGCAAAGGATATTAAAAGATACAGATCAGGGAGTTCCCTGGCAGTCTAGTGGTTAGGACTCTGCACTGCCGAAGGCGCCGGTTTAATCCCCGGTGAGGGAACTAAGATCCCACAGCTGTGAGGCCAAAAAAAAGAGAGAGAGAGAGATACAAATGCTAGATGAAGAGATACACAGGGCAATGCCCGCAACAAAGAAGTGTCTGTTCCATGGAGTGGGGAGCCAGCACGGTAGAACCTGGGAACATTCTGTTTCACCAACACAGAAGCTCTCTGAACCCTGTCCTTTCTGGTTTTATGGAGACATCATTACACAGGTATGATTAATTAAATTGTTGGCCTTTGGTGATTGAACTCAGTCTCCAGCCCCTCTCCCCTCCCCAGGAATCAGGGGGTGAGCCTGAAAGTTCCAATCCTCTAATCACTTGGTTGGCTCCACTGGCAACCAGCCCCCATCTTTAGGTGCTTTCCAAAACTCACCTTATTAATATGACACCTTTATCACTCTCTGGGCAGGAAATTCCAAGGGTTTTAGGAGCTGCATATATATATTTATTATAAATCAATGTCACAGCACATACATGAGCCAAAAGACTGTGAGCTCCTTGAGGTCTTGGCTCAGGGCAGACCCTTGGCAAACAGGGAATGATTAAGTTAATAAAAGAACACGTACGGTAAATGCCGCATTTCACTAATCTCCTGGACACCTATGGGGGATAACCCTCCTTTCTTCATTCAGCAAATTTGTATTGAGTTCTACTACATGCCAAGCACCATTCTTGGTTACAAAAGGAAACAAAGCAGACAAAAAATGCATACCTTCATAGAACTTATAGTTTAGAAAAGAGAGGAGGAAAACAACAAACAAAACAAGTAAGTAAAATAGATAGACTGAGAAATAGCAATGACTAGAGGAGAAAAAAGTGATCGAGAAAAAGAAAGCAGGAGAGAGAGAGAGAGCTGGGGTATGGGAGGATATGGGCTGGGCTTTTCTCTACAGAGGTAAGTGATGTCATTACTGAGAACATATTTGAGAAAATACTTGGAAGGTATGAGAGAGTGAGCTGCGTGGACACCTGAGAGAAGAGCCTCTGAGACAGAGGAAACAGTATGTGCAAAGATCCTGAGGTAGGAAGATGCTTGGCATTTTCAGGGACCATTCCAGGAGTTCATTGCAGCTGGGACAGAGTAGGTAAAGGAGACAGCAGTGGGAAATGAGGCCAGAGAGATAATGAGGGCACAGGTCATATAGCACCTCATGGCCATTATTAGTAAAATAGGAAGCTGTTGAAGAAGAGTTTTAAGAAGAACAGCATGATCCAACTAGCAGCATCACTCAGGCTACTGTGTGGAGAATAGACTGCAGTGGGTGGGTGGGGCAGTGCAAAATGCTAGGAGGCCAGTTCAGAGGGCGTTGCAATAATCTGGGTGAACATTAACGGTGAGTTGAGACAGTCTGATAGCATTGGATTGTATGAAGTGGGAGAATTCTGGCACAATTTAAAGAGACAGGCAAGAGTATTGGCTGCTGAAATTGGATGTGGTATGTGAGTGGGAAAACAGAGAAGAGTTAGAGGGGACTTCAGAATTTTGGGACTGGGCAACTAGGAGAAAGGAGTTGGCATTAACTGAGATGAGGAAGTTGGCATTAACTGAGATGACTGCAAGAGGAACTGCTCGTTGACCATCATGCTGGTGTTAAGATGCCTGTTATACATCCCATCAGAGTTGTAGAGTAGGCAGTTGGGTGTCCCAATGTGGTATTAGAGAGAAGTCTAGGCTGGTGTGGAATGATGGCCACATCCTAATCTCCAGAATCCATGAATGTTACTTTATACAAGAAAAGGGACTTCGCACACACAATTAAATTAAGGATCTTGAAATGGGGAGATTATCTTAAATCATCTAGGTGTGATCTCAGTGGTTCTTATAAGAGGAACACAGAAGAAGTAAGAGTCAGATGAGAAGGTGATGGTGGAAGCAGAGATTAAAGTGATATGGCCACAAGACAAGGAATGCTGGTAGAATCTAGATGTGGGAAGAAGCAAGGAACAGATTCCCCCAGGAGCCTCCAGAAGGAACTAGCTCAGGTGACACTTTGGTTTTAGCCCTGTAAGACTCATTTCAGACGTCTGACCTCCAGAGGCACAAGGTAATAAATTTGTGTTATTGTAAGTCACCAAGTTTATAGTTACCCATTATAGTAGCAAAGAGAGACTACTACAGTTGGAAATATAAAATTGAAAGCTTATTTAAAGCTATGAGAGCAATGAGTTTTCCAAGAGGACAATTATAGGGAGAGAAAAGAGATTCAAACAGAAGAGACCTGGAGCAGTTGGGGCTGTGAGGAGGAAGAAGTAGGAGAGACTGAGAAGTGGTCAACAGTCCAGTAAGAGGAAATCAGAGAGTGTGATGTCCAGGAAGCAAAGTGAAAACAGCATTTCAAGAGGAGAGACTCACTGGATGAGATGCTGCTGATAGTAAGAAAATGAGAAACTAGCATTGGCCATGGGAGTAAGCCACATGGAGACCCTTGGTGGCACTGATAAGAGCCGTTTGGGTGGAGAGGTAGAGTGATGGGAGATGGGAAACAAGTCTGGCAGGGGATTTAAGCAAGAATTGGAGGAGTGGAGTCTGATGATGGGGTGAGGAGACAATCTCTCAAGGTGTTTGGCAAGAGAGGGAAGGAGAGAAGTAGGGTGATAGGCTAAGGGGCATCTGAGGTCCTATTTGTGATTTCTGTTTAGGCTATTGACAACGATCTGACAGAGAAGGGAAGGCTGAGGATGCAGAAGAGGAAAATGACCAGAGCAACGTCCTTGGGTAGATGAGGGGAGCAGGATCTAGTTATTCCAGCTCAGACTGCCTAGACTCAGAGGGCCTCTCCTCCCTCTGGATGTGTGATCCACCCTCCCCCTCACCCCCCCCTCACCCCCCACCAGGCCATGAAGCACCTCCCTGCCCCCACCCCAGCAGGGATCTACTGCTTTCTTGCGTTTCTCCTGCAGCTCGTCTCTAGCCCAGTGAGGTTTCAGGATAGCGTTGCTCCCCATGGGAGGGGGTAGAGTTGTCAGAAGAAAGGCCACTTGGCAGTCAAGGCCCTGCCTTACCTCTGCTCAACTCTGAGAATCCGCTGCTGGAGAAGAGCCTGAGAATCTGCTGGAACAACTCCACCCCGCTGACATGTTTTGGGAGTTAGTACACTTGGAAAAGCCCAGCTCCACCTAGGAATGACATTTCAACTTCATACAAAAACATGCCTTTTATGATCAAGCATGACAAAAAGGCTATCTTGTTCCATTTCCCCCCCCCCCCACTTTTAATGACATCAAGTTGTTAGTTTCCAGTTTCCTTAATTATACCCAGAATGTTTCCCCTGCCTTTTGTAAATTCCTTCATGTCGATCACATCCAGCCTTCTTCACTGCCTCTCACCCCATATTAGGTGACATCTCATGAGGAGGTTAGACAGCTGCTGGCTTCCTCTGTAAGCACACACCATCAGTAAAGGCACACATGGTCTTCTGTTTTTATAATCATATGCATTGTATATTTTAAGTTTTGCATATTCAATATCTCTGTGTCAGGTCTTGTCATAGAGAAATGTAAGATGAATTAGGACAGTAATAGCTGACAACATTGTGATTGTCACAATTACTAATCAGTTTCATCATGGTTCTATTGGCCAAAGCTGTTTCTCCTTATGGGAGAGATGTTGTAAGAATCATTCTAGAAAAGATTCGTGGAAATTTAAATGGCCTTTATAGAAGACTATCTTTGATAGAACCTTTTAGCTGGTAACATTATGTCCCCCTAAACATTTTAAAGAAATTCTTAGGTTTTTTCCCTCATCCAACACAACTCTCATCCTAGGATACTAGTAATAGCCATGAATGGTTTGTTTCTGTCTTTATTAAACTTGTAGATGACGCCCTATCATGAAAGGGAGCTGATTAGACTTTCCAGCAGGTAAGAGGAGAAACTAGATGTAGAATCCTGATGTTCTAAACTCCTGTGGAGGGGGTGTGCAAAAAAGTTACTTTTATCCACTTTGGGGCTGGCAGGGATGGCTTTTATGACTGCGTCAGTCTTTGTAGGTTTATCCAGGACATCCACCATCACTACACTTCCCGGGGCTGCAAGTTTAGGCTTCAGTATGCATAGTTCCACAGAAACAAGGAACCTTTTCTGTTTCTGAGAACATCCAGAGAAATAGAGATTCTCTAAATCTATACAATGGCAGTAAACATTTCCTTCAAGTGTGCTGCTATTTTAGAATAAGATATAAGCTAGACGGAACGGTAGAGATGATCTATTCCAGCTCTCTTATTTAACACGTGGTGAAACTAAGAGGTAGAGAAGGGAAGGACTCCCGTAGCTCATGCAACAAGTCAGAAGCAGCATGTGCTCAGGCCTTTAAACTCCAGGACCGCCTCTCTCTCCATCCTCCCCTCATCCCCACCGCAGCCTTTACTGATTCTAAATAGTCATTGAACTTGGACCATTGACCTAGGAGTGTGTTGCCAAAAGAAAAAAGGCTTCTCTTCTGACTTTCTCCAATCACACCAGATTAGAAAGTACCATGCTCTTACTTGGGAGTATAAATGATTCAAGCTGAAACGCAGCCTCGTGTGTTGGCAGGAGTGGTGGGGAGGGACGACGGAGGGGCAACAAACAAGCAGTAACAGCCCGGACTAGAGGTAGATGTCGTCGAGGGGAGACTAGTCCTCATGAAGCTCTCTACTCACTGCGTGACCACGGATTCCTTTTGTCCCATCTTGGTCCCTAGATCAAGTTTCACCACCTACATGATGAGACGTTCTGATAAATAGTCCCTCGTGTGCTGTGTCCAGGGCTCCTTCAATTAAAGAATGTTCTGCCTTTGTTCTTGGTTTCTCCTGCTACTATAACCAGGAGAGGACAAGATGTTCTCTGCGCCACATGTGGAAACTTCTGTGCCCTGGGAGTTATTAAAGCACATGCATGCTGAGCCCTCCCACAGAGAACAAGACAGCTTTCCCTGGTACGTGCTACTGGCAGGGAGGGCCGTTATAGTTGTGCAGTCTAGGGACAAAATCCAATGTGCCACAGAAGCTCCCATGGAAAGAGCAGATGCCCAGCTCTCAGGAGCGGCATCTCTTGAGGGACTCTCGAGCAACAATTTCTGTTTCAAGTAAAACAATGGCGACTCACAAGTTATCTCTGGCTCAGAGGTCTTTGTCTCTTGAAGATTAAACACTGCAGGTATTTAGGAACTAGTCCTTTCTCTTTGAATCCTTTAAGGCTTCTCTTTGTATCCGTTTTGGTCTAATTCCCAAAGGGTCAGTTCATTTATAGACTCATTCCTCTATTTATTCATTCAGCAAACAATTCTTAGACCCCGTGTACCAATCACTCTGCTAGACACTGGGGCTGCAGGCAATGTGTTTGCCCCCACAGAGCTTGTAACCTGTTAAAAGCAGACGAAAAATTGGGAGAGATTGAAAAGAAGCAAAACAGATATCTGTGTGATTACAAGCTGTTTTAAGTGCTCTGAAATAAACAAGAGGGAGCACAGGGCACGCCTAATAGGTAGGACTAATCACGGGACAAGCAGGAAGTGACACCTTATGCTGAGAGAGATTTCCACAAGGATATTCAGTGCATGTCGGTTTCAGATAGATCTCAATTTTCTGCTAACCTGGAAACAGGGGTTCTGGTAGAGGGTGATGAGTATGAAGGGGAACATTGGTTTCATGTGCTCTGACATGACGTTTATTTCCTAGATGTAGAGAGAAAATTAGAAGACTAAGTCTGCCTGATATTGAACCTCTTCCTTTTGGGGACATTTGCAGCTAGACATTTTTTTAAGCAATAAAGCAGCCATTTATCTCTTTATAGTACATTTTGGCCGGCTTCTAGTTAATCCTCACAAACCTTCTCAGTTAAATCACTCAGTCAGCCAAGGCTGAGTGACTCACGACTTCTTGCTTTGCACTGAGGGGACTTAATAAAGAATACGCAATAGTTTAAGAGGAATGGGACCCTTTCGCTCTGCAGTATCAGCAGGGTTGATGCTGCTGCAAAGAATTAAAATCATGTGGGGATGTCTGTTTCTGGCTGTGACAGAGTAACTGGTACGTTACTTGTCTCCCTGCCTTAAACAACTACAAACAGGGCCAAAACATACGCAGCAGATGTTTTCAGACACTGAACAACAGGCACTTGGAGACGGTGGTTTTGCAGAGATGTGAACTGTATGAGGAGACGCCCGTGGTCAGCCCAGCTTTCTGCCCAGGGCGACTTCCCTGCAGCAGTGGAGAGTGAACCCAAGCTGAGCGGTGCTCTCTCAGAGCTGAGCAGGTAGAGATCAGAACCCCAGCGACAGAAGAGGCTGGAATTTGCGGGCAGGATATCACAGAAGAAAGAGCTCCGCAAAAAGGCAGAGCCCTGAAGTCTGCATGGGGAGTGATTGTGGGTCTGTGGCTGAGAACTGAGCTACACATAGACAGCTAAGAATCCATGATGCCTAGCGAAGGTCACACACTGCAGGAGTGAGACCGGAACAGAGACACCGGATGTCCTGCGGCAGAGAGACAGTGGACTTCTGGCCCAACCAGTGTGGACACACCTTCTAAAAAGTTCCTTGAGGATTGATTGGAGCCTTCAAAAGGCCTATGCGTTAAGAGCAAAAGCCATGACCTAGAATTAGCACCTAAAACTAGCCTCAAAACAAAAAGACTCCCCCCTTTTACAAAGAAAAAGAAACAGGCCTGACACGACCTGACATATACAATCGATTGATGTTTGACCAAGGCACCACGGCAAATCAATAGTGAAAGTAACGTCTTCCAACAAATAACGTCGGAAAAACAGGACGTCCTTTAGAAAACATAAACCCTGATCCCCATCTCACACAGCGAACAAAAATCACAGTTGTCCCTTGGTGTCCGCAGGGCATTGGTTCCGGGATGTCCGCAGCCCCACAGATATCAAGACCTGAGGATGTTCAAGTACCTTATATGAAATGCTGTAGTGTATGCATAGAACCTACTCACCTCCTCCTGTGTACTTTAAACCATCTCTAGGTTACTTACCATACCTAATACAATGTAAATGCTATGTACATAGCTGTAAATACAATGTGAATGGCATGTAAATAGTTGCCAGCACTTGGGAAATTCAAGTTTTGCTCTACGGAACTTTTTTTCCTAATATGTTTGATCATGGTTGACTGAATTCATGGATTTGGAACCCACAGATATGGAGGGCCAACTGTAATTCAAGATAAATCCTATATCTAAGCCTAAAAGCTAAAACTGTAAAACTTCTAAAAAAAAGAAGAATATTTTTGAGGTTCAGGGTGTGCAAAGATTTCTTTAAGATGAGACTAAAGCACTAACCATGAAATTTAAAAATCAATAAACTGGACTTATCAAAATTAAATATTTCTACTCATTAAAAGAATTTTTTAAAAAAAGGAAAACAAGCCACAGCCTGAGACAAAATATGTATAATAAAATGTCTCACTAGGGGAGAAAAGGAAAAAATGTGGGCATGTAAATTGGTGCAGCTTTTATGGAAAACAGTATGGAGGTTTCTCAAAAGATTGAAAATAAAACTACCATATGATCCAGCAATTCTACTTCTACATATCAATCCAAAGGAAACATAAGCACTAACTTGAAAAGATATGTGCACCCTTTTGTTTAGTGCAGCATTATTTATAATAGCCAAGACATGGAAACAATCTATCTGTTTATTGACAGATGAATGGGTAAAGAAAAAATACACACATATATATGAATACATAAAGTGGAATATTGTTCAACCATAAAAAAGAAGGAAATCCATTTGCAAAACCATGGATGGCCCTTGAGGGCATTAGACTAAGTGAAGTAAGCCAGGAAGAGAAAGACAAGTACCATATGATCTCACTTATATGTGGAATCTAAAAACAAACAAACAATAAAACAAACTCATATATGCAGAGAACTGTTCGGTGGTTGCAATGGATGAAGGGGGTCAAAAGATACAAGCTTTCAGTTATAAAATAAATAAGTCCTGCGGATGTAATGTACAGCAGAGTGACAATAGTTTATAATAATGTACCGTATATTTCAAAGTTGCTGAAAGAGTAGATCTTAAAAGTTCTTATCACAAGAAAAAAAATTATAACTATGTGTGGAGATGGACCTTAACTAGACTTAGGGTGATTATTTCACAATATATGCATATATCAAACCATTATGTTGTAAACCTGAAACTAATATGTCAATTATATCTCAATATTTTAAAATGTCCCACGAAGAACTTGTATCCAGAACACACAAAGAACTACAAATCCATATTTAAAAAAAAACAAAACAAAGAAAAAAACAAAAAAACAGAGTCCAATTGTTTCCTTAAAATGGGTAAAAGCCTTGAATAGACGTTTCACAAAAGAAGACATATCAATGGCCAATAAACACAAGAAAGAAGGTTCAAAATCTTCAGTTGTTGGAGAGATGCCCTCATAGTGCTTGAAGTTCTGTAACGAAGATAGACATTGAACAAGCAATCAAATGACATCTGATAGACAAAATAACATACTGAAATGGCAGTGACATACTAAGGTGCTGGTCATGGTGGGAACAGTCAGCCCGGAGTACCATGAGGAGGTGAGCTGTCCGTAGAAAATTTTAAAACAGCAATAAAAACGACTAAAAGCTGTCTGCCTTTCATTTTGTGACAGCAATTCTAAACAATATCAGTGAAAAAATATTCTTCTCCCCCCACACTTACCACTGATAATAGTTAAGCTCATGTGACATATATAATTTAGATCCCATGTTCTCCCTTCACATTAATTAATATATCCCCTCCTTAAAAGCTTCCTGAAATTGGAAATTTTAATGGTTGCGTGATACTCCTTCATCTTTTCTTAACCAATTCCCCCTTCTTGAACACCTAGGGTGTTCCCAGTTTTTCAGTCTTACACATGATGTTGAGATAATATCTACGTGGATAAATCTTTGACATTTCTTCAGGTTATTTCCTTAGGAGAGAGATGCCTCTTCTTGATGTTTGATATGTGAGGAAATTCTTGGACAGTGAATTAGCTGGAAGTGTATAAATGGGAGTGCATGTGCAAGGACCATGTGAATGTCCCCTCCAGGGCTGGGAGAGATGGAGAGGGCAGAGCAGCAAGTGAGGAGCAGCCTGGGAAGGACCCCTGGAGAAAGAGGAATGCGTGTAGGACTCTATCTAAATGGCGAGCAGAGGGAACACCAGGCCATGCCTGCACCCAGCACAGGGATTAGAAGTACATGGTGGCCACCATGTTCCTTGTGGCTGGCAGACTTTACCCTCTGTGTCTCAGTTTCCTTGTCTTTAAAAAGGGCTTTGGGGACTTCCCTGGTGGCACAGTGGTTAAGAATCCACCTGTCAACGCAGGGGACCCGAATTCGGTCCCTGGTCCGGGAAGACCCCACTTGCCGTAGAGCAACTAAGCCTGTGCACCGCAACTACTGAGTCCGTGTGCCACAACTACTGAGCCCGTTGCTCCGCAACGAAGAGTAGCCCCCACTTTCCACAACTAGGAAAAGCAGCAACAAAGACCCAACTCAGCCAATAAATTAAATAAATTTTTTTAAAAAGGTGTGCTTAGAAACATACTGTACAGCACAGGGAACTCTACCCAATGCACTGTGGTGACCTAAATGCGACGGACGTCCAAAGGGAGGGGATATATGTGTGTGTGTGGCTGGTTCATTTTGTTGTGCGGTGGTGGCTAACACAACCTTGTAAAGCAACCATACTCCAGTAAAAATTAATTTTTTAAAAAAAGTGAAGGAGAAATGAAGACATTCCTGATAAACAGCTGTTGCATCAACTCTACGAGAAATATTACAGGAAGTTCTCCAGACAGAGGGAATGCGATGCGGGTCAGGAATATGGATCTAGAACAGGGACGACTAACATAAGAAATGGACTAAGTGAAAATAAAATACTATATGCTGATTTCTTATACTAATTGCTCTTAAAGAGCAATGGCTATTTGAGGAATAAATAAGTAAACAAATAAATAGAGCTTAGAGACAGTAGCTAACTTTGTAACCCTCTTCTGTAGATTAAATAGGTGAATGCTTATGAAGCATCTAGGATATGATCTGGAGTACCGTGAGTGATATATGTGTTTGGTAAATAAAATTAAAGTAAACGTGAGCTCTGTGGGGAGCCCAAGAGAGTGCCCAAGGAGGAAATCTGCACCGAAGAGCACACAAAACGGACGCCTTGTGTCCCTTCATGAGGGAAAGTGACTGGCAGCCTTCCCTGGAGTCAGCGTCCATCAGAGCAAATGCCTGTGAGGCCAGCTGCCTTTCTTCTCTGACTCTGGCCAGTGTCTCAAAGATAAGATGCGAGAAAGGAAACACACTGAACTGGGCGATAGAAGGCACAGCCTTCCCCTTCCATCAGCAATTTGGGGGCACCATCACCACTTATTAAGCAGTTTATGTCATTAAGCATCTCCCAGGGGAGCCGGAGGACCGCAGGACAGTGTAGATAGTGAAGATCTGTTGCGTAAGCAGAAAAAGTTCAGTGGATAAATACCTCCTCCTGGGCTTCCTGGCCGCCCCCACCCTTGCGATCCTGTCTCCTTTTCATTAGCGGAGGCTTCAACATGGATTTTATTTTCTCACTCCTTGTGGGAGAAGACATTGATTCCAGCTTAAAGAGCTCTTCAGCATCTCTTCCCTGAGGGTGAGAATTGGGTTCCTCCAGGCACAAGCTGGATTGCTCCCCGTGACCTGCGAGCCCTGGGCAGCTTCTGACCACTTCCCTTTCTGGGCCTCTGAGATCAGGGATAGTGTCTACTCTCAGGCCCCTCCAACCAAGGAGGATTGCCCTCAGAAATAACAGCCTGCCTTGCAAAGGGAACCGGACACCACCATTCCCTTGGTTCCTCCCTCTGTAAAACACAGGGCAAACATGGAAAGCACAAGGCCTAAGGGCCTTCTGACTTGGACATTCTGTGAAGTGGAAAGTCACTGATGGGACAGGCAGCATCTGCAGGTGCGTTGCAGGGTACTTAGCAGAATTCCTGGCCTCCACCCACTAGATGCCAGAAATACCTTCCCCCAACTGTGACAACCAAAAATGTTTTCAGCATGGGAACTGGTACCCACACCCCAGAGGGAAGCTGAGATTAGTGACTGGGATAAGGGAAATAAAATGGTAGTACTTCTATATATATTTATTTGATTATAACATCTAGAATTTAAATTTTATTAACATTAATGATGTCTTCATCCAAGATATGTCACTGAGATACCCATAACTTGGACAGGTGGACAGAAAAATCTCCATTTGTTCTATCCCTCTAGGCTTATTACAAGGTGTTGTAGTTCATATGTGCACAATTAGGTGAGTTTAGTAATTATTTTAAATAGCAGATGGTGACAATAAAGATCCCACAGGTTATCTCACAGCAAGGCACTTAAAAATGAGGCACATTTTCTTTCTCTTACAAAAAGACAAATTATTCCAAATTTGCTGCCCTTTTCTGTGATAGGTAGTATGCCAGTAGTATGCGACCTAGCAGATATTTCCCATACACACATAACCCATTTTTTCAAAGAAAAGATGATATTTTACTAGTGAAAACATGACTACTTTTATTTCTTTTTAATTTATTTGTTTATTTATTATCGGCTGCATTGGGTCTTCGTTGCTGTGCGGGCTTTCTCTAGTTGTGTGGAGTGAGGGCTACTCTGTCGTGGTGCGCAGGCTTCTTACTGCAGTGGCTTCTCTTGTTGCAGAGCATGGGCTCTAGGCATGCGGGCTTCAGTAGTTGCAGCACATGGGCTCAGTAGTTGTGGCTCACGAGCCCTAGAGCACAGGCTCAGTGGTTGTGGCGCACGGGCTTAGTTTCTCCATGGCATGTGGGATCAAGCCTGTGTCCCCTGCATTGGCAGGCAGATTCTTAACCACTGCGCCACCAGGGAAGTCCCGAAAACATGACTACTTTTAGAAAGAAACTTGTGCTATGGCACTTGTGGCAAATAGCTAGAGAGTTTGAAAATTCCTCCTGAAATAGAACATGTAGATATCCTGCATAAAATATAACGTGCACACTTTTAGATTCAGAGCCGGATTTTCACCGTGGGATGCAGAATCCACAAATGCTGAGGGCTGAGCAGGGGACTTGACCATCTACAGAGTTTGGCATCTGTAAGCTGGTGCTGAAACCAATCCCTCGCAGATACTGAAGGTCGACTGTACTCTTAAAAAGGCCCAGGCATTTGTGGAAGAAGACCAGACAGAATTCTAAACATGAGAAAATATAATTATTATAGTTAAAAGCTAAATGGATGAGGAAAAAAAGTAGGGGGACATTAAACATGAAATTAGGCACACTGAAGAAAGAATTAGTTAAATGGAAGATAGATCTAATGGAATATGCAGAATACATATTTTTTGGAATCAACAGAAAAAGTGCTAAAAGAAAATAATTGTCAACCAAGAGCTGTAAACCCAACTAAAATATTATTTAAGAGAAAGAACAAAAGACATCATCAGACAAATAAAAACTGTTATAAAGAGAATAGTTACTAAAGGAACTTCTAAAAAAGAAGTACTTTAGAGGAAGAACACAGTCTTTCCACGAAGCTCTGAGCTTCAAGAAGCAATGATTTTCCACTTAGAACAAGGATTCCTTTATTAGTTCCTAATTCTTAAAGGTTTATACACAAATTTGTGCTACTTTGACCATTTAAATGCAGTTCAAGGATTTGAAAATAAATGTTAGAAGTTAACGAATTTTTTTTCCAGTTATTCACAGTAATATTTTAGATCTTTTTAGAAAAGGAGGAAAAGAAGAAAAAAAGACAATAAAAAAGCAAGTGAATATCATTTATAAGAAAATGTTTGAGCAGAGTCAAGGTGGCGGCGTGGGAAGACGCGGAGATCGTGTCTCCCCACAAATAGATCGGTTGCCGGAGGCCGGTGGGGGACCTGAGGCTGAAGGAGACCACAGGAACCCTGGAGCAACTGGGTATGACCTGGGGGAAGTCAAGGGGGCGGAGAAGGGGAAGCTGGATGGGACCAGCGCCCCTGGGAGGTGGCTGGGTGAGGGGGGAAGTTCTTTGGGGGCTGGGGAGATCAGGAAACCACAACTGGGTTTTTCCTGCCCAGGAGGCCAGGAGGCCTGCTGAACTCCCTGGCTTGAGGGGCTGCTGGGCTCCCCAGAGGGGTCCTCCACCCTCCAAAGCTCTCTCCGGGCTGCCTGGGTCCTGGGGTTGTGGGAGGGAGGGAGGAGGGGCGAGGAGGTGGAGAGGCGGACAGGTGGGGGTGGGGGCTTTGAGATAGGGGGATGGGGAGGCGAGAGGGCATTTCCTTCACTCTCCAGGGCCCCTCGGGCACGTGGGTCCTGGGGGCGTGGTGGGGAGGGGGACGGGGGGGCGGGGAGAGGCAGACAGTGAGGGTGGGAAGGGATTTCTGCAGGTCAGAAGTATAGGGGAGGCACTGCCAGGTACTTCTTCTGGGCGGGTCCTCCACCTTCCAAGGCCCTTCTGGGCTGTTGGTCCTAGAAGTACAGGAGGGAAGCGGTGGGGGGAAAAGAAGAAAGGCGGAAGGGGGGAGGGACCCTCTGGGATCAGAGGATGGGGGAGGAGCGGAAGGCATTTCTGCTGCCCACTGGCTGGGAAGCCTGCTGGGCTCCTGGGCCTGGTCTCCAACTCTCCAGGGTCCTCTCCCAGACGCATTGGTCCCAGGGACATTGGAGTGTGGCAGGGGAAGAGGAAGAGAGGCAGACCGGTGGTGGGACGTTCCAGGAGCAGAGGACCAGGGGAGGTGCAGAGGACCTTTCCCCTGCCCACTTGGGCCCGGTGGGCCTGCTGGGCTCCTGAGTCTGGTCCCTCAGTCTCTCTGGCTGAGTGGGTTGTACAGGCGTGAGAGGGAGGGAGGAGAGGAGAAGAGGAAGAGAGGCAGACAGCGGTGGGGGGAACCTTGCAGGACTGGAGGATCAGGGGGGATGCTGCGGGAAATCTCCCTACCCACTTGGCACTGGCAGGCCTGTTGCACCCCCAGGCCTGGTCTTCAGTCCTCCAGGGGCCCCTCTAGATCTCACTGGTCCTAGCAGTGTAGAAGGAAAGCAGGGGAGAAGAGGAGAGGCAGGCAGGGGAGGGAGCCTTCTGGGATTGGAGGATCAAGGGAGGCAGGGAAGGTATTTCCCCTGCCCACTAACCCTGGGAAGCCTGCTAGGCTCACAGACCTGGTCTTTCACACTCTGCAGCACCCTCCAGCTGCTTGGGACCTAGGAGAGTGGGGGCGCGGGGGAGAGGAGGAGAGGCAAACAGGGACCCTATGAGACTGGGAAATTTGGGGAAGTGCTGTAGGCCTTACCCTAGCCCAGTTGGCCCTGGGAAGCTTACTGGGCATCAGAGTCTGGTCTCCTGTCTTCCAGTGCCCCCTCCAGCTGTGAGGGTCTTAGGGAATAAGAGGGAGGGGGTAAGGAGGAAGAGAAACCAAGGGGAGCGACCCTCCAAGACTGGAAGACTAGGGGAGGTTCCTAGCATTTCTCCCACCAACTTGGGCCAGGGGAGCCTGCTGGGTACCTTGACCTGGTCCTTTGCCCCCAGGACCAGAGGCATTCCTGGGCCCCTCTGCCTCATTGGGCCTAAGCCCCATTCCCCACCATCCCTAAGGCCTTTTCTAAGTGTAGGCCCTGCCCATTGCCTGACCCCACCCCTCCTTGTCTAAGCCCCACCCCCACAGCCAATGCCTTTTCTAGCTTTTTTTTTTATTTCCCACCTCCTCACTTCAGCTATTGCGGTTGTTTTACCTTCCAGTTGTTGCTCCATCTTTTTTTTTTTTTTTTAATTTTTTTGTTTTTCTGCTCCACATGGCTTGCGGGATCTTGATTCACAAGCCCAAGGTAAGGCCTGAGCTCCTGAAGTGAGAGCTCTGAGTCCAAAACATTGGACTAACAGGGAAACCCAGATCCCAGGGAATATTCATCAGAGTGAGGTCTCCCAGAGGTTCTCACCTCAACACCAAGACCCAGCTATACTCAACAGCCTACAAACTTGAGTGCTTGAAACCTCAGGCCAAACACCCAGTGGGACAGGAACACAATCCCACCCATCCAAAGTGGGGGGAAAATGAGATGACAAAAAATTATGTCACAGATGAAGAAACAAAGTAAAAATACACAAGACCAAATAAATGAAGAGGAAATAGGCAAATTGCCTGAAAAAGAATTCGGAATAATGATAGTAAAGATGATCCAAAATCTCAATAACAAAATGGAGAAAATACAAGAAACAGTTAATAAAGACTCAGAAGAACTAAAGAGCAAACAAACAGTAATAGATAACAAAATATCTGAGATTAAAAATACTCTAGACGGTATAAACAGCAGAATAACTGAGGCAGAAGAACGAATAAGTTTTTTTTTTTTATGTACAAATAATAAGAAAGTTTATTTTACACTCTTCTGCTCACAGCTCCTCATCTGTGCTTCATGGTGAACTGCACGTATGGCTTGCATGCCTTCATAACTTCGCACAGAGCATCTCCAGCATCACATCATCCATGCTGACGGTGCCGATGATAGGCCTGAAGATAGAATGGGGGAAATAACTGCCACAGAGCAGGAAAGAGAAAAAAGAATAAAAAGAATGGAGGACAGTCTCAGAGACCTTGGTGACAACATTAAGCACACCAACATTCGAATCATAGGCATCCCAGAAGAAGAAGAAAAAAAGAAAGGGTCTGCGAAAATATTTGAAGAGGTTAGAGTGGAAAACTTCCCCAACATGGAAAAGGAAATAATTAACCAAGTCCAAGAAGTGCAGAGAGTCCCATACATAATAAACCCAAGGAGAAATACACCGAGGCACATATTAATCAAACTAACGAAAATGAAACACAAAGGAAAAATATTAAAAGCAGCAAGAGAAAAACAACAAATAACATATAAGGGATTGGATTAAATGCTCCAACCAAAAGACACAGACTGGTTGAATGGATACAAAAACAAGACCCTTACATATGCTGTCTACAAGAAACCCACTTCAGACCAAGGGACACATATAGACTGAAAGTAAAGAGATGGCAAAAGATATTCCATGCAAATGGAAGTCAAAAGAAAGCTGGAGTAGCAATACCCATATCAGACACATTAGACTTTAAAGTAAAGACCATTACAAGAGACAAGGAAGGACACTACATAATGATCAAGGGATTGATCCAAGAAGAACATATAACAATTGTAAATATCTTCGCACCCAACATAGGAGCACCTCAATACATAAGGCAAATGCTAACAGCCATAAAAAGGGAAATCAACAGTAGCACAATAATAGTAGGAGACTTTAACACCCCACTTACATCAATGGACAGATCATCCAAACAGAAAATAAATAAGGACACACAAGCTTTAAATGACACATTAGACCATCTCAACTTAATTGATATCTATAGGACATTCCATCCAAAAATGACAGAATACACTTTCTTCTCAAGTGCATATGGAACATTCTCCAGGATAGATCACATCTTGGGTCATAAATCAAGCCTCAGTAAATTCAAAAAAATTGAAATCATATTAAGCATTTTCCCTGACCACAACACCATGAGACTAGATATCAATTACCTGAAAAAAACTGTAAAAAATACAACCACATGGAGGCTACACAATACACTATTAAACAACCAAGAAATCACTGAAGAAATCAAAGAGGAAATAAAAAAATACCTAGAAACAAAGGACAATGAAAGCACAACAACCCAAAACCCATGGGATGCAGCAAAAGCAGTTCTAAGAGGGAAGTTTTAGCAATACAGTCCTACCTCAAGAAACAAGAAAAACATCAAATAAGTAACCTAACCTTACACATAAAACAATTAGAGGAAGAAGAACAAAGAAACCCCAAAGTGAGCAGAAGGAAAGAAATCATAAAGATCAGATCAGAAATAAATGAAAAAGAAATGAAGAAAACAACAGCAAAGATCAATAAAACTAAAAGCTGGTTCTTTAAGAAAATAAACAGAATTGATAAACCATTAGCCAGACTCATCAGGAAAAAAGGGGGAAGAGGCAAATCAACAGAATTAGAAATGAAAAAGGAGAAGTAACAATGGACACCACAGAAATACAAAAGATCATGGGAGACTACTACAAGCAACTATATGCCAAAAAATTGTATAACTTGGAAGAAATGGATAAATTCTTAGGAAAGTACAATCTTCCAAGACTCAACCAGGAAGAAATAGAAAATATGAACAGACCAATCACAAGCACAGAAATTGAGACTGTGATTAAAAGTCTCCCAACAAACAAAAGCCCAGGGCCAGATGGCTTCATAGGCGAATTCTATCAAACATTTAGAGAAGAGCTAACACCTATCCTTCTCAAACTCTTCCAAAATATAGCAGAAGGAGGAACACTGCCAAACTCATTCTACGAGGCCACCATCACCCTCATACCAAAACCAGGCAAAGATGTCACAAAAAAAGAAAATTACAGGCCAATATCGCTGATGAATATAGATGCAAAAATCCTCAAGAAAATACTAGCTAACAGAATGCAGCAGCACATTAAAAAGATCATACACCATGATCAAGTGGGGTTTATCCCTGGGATGCAAGGATTCTTCAATATACGCAAATCAATCAATGTGTTACATCATATCAACAAATTGAAGGATGAAAGCCATAAGATAATCTCAATAGATGCAGAAAAAGCTTTTGACAAAATTCAACATCCATTTATGATAAAAACTCTCCAGAAAATGGGAATAGAAGGAAATTACCTCAACATAATAAAAGCCATATATGACAAACCAACAGCCAACATCGTTCTAAATGGTGAAAAACTGAAAGCATTCCCTCTATGAAAAGGAATAAGACAAGGATGTCCACTCTCACCATTATTATTCAACATAGTTTTGGAAGTTTTAGCCACAGCAATCAGAGAAGAAAATGAAATAAAAGGAAACCAAATTGGAAAAGAAGTAAAATTGTCACTCTTTGCAGATGACATGATATTATACATAGAAACCCCTAAAGATTCTACCAGAAAACTGCTAGCACTAATTGATGAATTTAGTAAAGTAGCAGGATATAAAAAATTTTTAATTAATTAATTAATTTTATTGGCTGTGTTGGGTCTTTTTTGCTGTGCACGGGCTTTCTCTTTAGTTGTGGTGAGTGGAGGCTACTCTTCGTTGTGGTGGGTGGGCTCCTCATTGCTGTGGATTCTCTTGTGGAGCATGGTCTCTAGGCACATGGGCTTCAGTAGTTGCAGCACATGGGCTCAATAGTTGTGGCTCATGGGCTCTAAAGTGCAGGCTCAGTAGTTGTGGCACATGGGCTTAGTTGCTCTGCAGGATGTGGGATCTTCCTGGAGCAGGGATTGAACCTGTTGGCAGGCAGATTCTCAACCACTGCACCACCTAGGACACCCAAGGATATAAAATTAATGCACAGAAATCTCTTGCATTCCTATACACTAGCAACAAAAGAGCAGAAAGAGAAATTAAGGAAACTCTCCCATTTACCATTGCAACAAAAAGAATAAAATACCTAGGAATAAACCTGCCTAAGGAGGCAAAAGACCTGTATGCAGAAAACTGTAAGACACTGATGAAAGAAATCAAAGACAATGCAAACAGATGGAGGGACATACCATGTTCTTGGATTGGAAGAATCAATATTGTGAAAATGACTATCCTACCCAAAGCAATTTACAGATTCAATGCAATCCCTATCAAATTACCAACAGCGTTTTTCACAGAACTAGAACAAGCAATATTACGATTTGTATGGAAATGCAAAAGATCCCGAATAGCCAAAGCAACGTTGAGAAGGAAAGATGGAGTTGGTGGAATCAGACTTCCTGACTTCAAACTATACTACAAGGATACAGTGATCAAGACAGTATGGTACTGGCAGAAAAATAGAAAGGAAGATCAATGGAACAGAATAGAGAGCCCAGAGATAAACCCATGCACATATGGGCACTTTATCTTTGACAAAGGAGGCAAGAATATACAATGGACAAAAGACATCCTCTTCAATAAGTGGTGCTGGGAAAATTGGACAGCAACAAGTAAAAGAATGAAATGAGAACACTTCCTAACACCATACACAAAAATAAACTCAAAATGGATTAAAGACCTAAATGTAAGGCCAGACACGATAAAACTCCTAGAGGAAAACATAGGCAGAACACTCTATGACATCCATCAAAGCAAGATCCTTTGTGACCCACCTCCTAGAATCATGGAAATAAAATCAAGAATAAACAAATGGGACCTAATGAGACCTAAAATCTTTTGCACAGTGAAAGAAACCATAAACAAGACAAGAAGACAACCCTCAGAATGGGAGAAAATACTTGCGAACAAAGCAATGGACAAAGGATTAACCACCAAAATGTATAAGCAGCTCATGCAGCTTAATACCAGAAAAGCAAATAACCCAATCCACAAATGGGCAGAAGACCTAAATAGACATTTCTCCAAAGAAGACAGGCAGATGGCCAACAAACACATGAAAAGAGGCTCAACATCACTAATCATTAGAGAAATGCAAGTCAAAGCCACAATGAGGTATCACCTCACACTGGTCAGAATAGCCACCATGAAAAAAACCTAGAAACAATAAATGTTGGAGAGGGTGTGGAGGAAAGGGAACTCTCCTGCACTGTTGGTGGGAATGTAAGTTGGTACAGTCACTATGGAAAACAGTTTGGAGGTTCCTTAAAAAACTAAAAATGGAACTACCATATGACCCAGTAATCCCACTCATGGGCATATACCTAGAGAAAACCATAATCCAAAAAGAAACATGTACCATAATGTTCATTGCAGCACTATTTACAATAGCCAGGACATGGAAGCAACCTAAATGCCCATCAACAGATGAATGGATAAAGAAGATGCGGCACATATATACAATGGAATATTACTCAACTATAAAAAAGAATGAGGATGGAGCTATATGTAATGAGGCGGGTGGACCTAGAGTCTGTCATACAGAGTGATGTAAGCCAGAAAGAGGAAAACAAATACTGTATGCTAACTCATATATATGGAATCTGAAGAAATGGTACTGATGAACCCAGTGACAGAGCAAGAATAAGGATGCAGATGTAGAGAATGGACTGGAGGACATGGGGTGGTGGGGGGGGGGTAAAGGGGAAGCTGGGATGAAGTGAGAGAGTAGCATAGACATAGATACACTACCAAATGTAAAATAGCTAGTGGGAAGTTGCTGTATAACAAGGGGAGATCAATTCAATGATGGGTGATGCCTTAGAGGCCAGGACAGGGCGGATGGGAGGGAGTCACGGGAGGGAGGGGATAAGGGGATATATGTATAAATACAGCTGATTCACTTTGGTGTACCTCAAAAACTGGTACAAGAGTGTAAAGCAATTATATTCCAATATAGAGCTTAAAAAAAAAAAAAGAAAGAAAGAAAATGTTTGTTTGGAAATACAGACATACAGATTGAGAAGGAAGGAAAAAACTTTCTTAGCAAATAATATAATTGTATATGTGGAAAAATCTAAAAGAATAGACCAACAAAACAAAACACCCCAAAGCAAAAAAAGCAACTCCTGAAACCAATAAGCAATAACAACAAGACTGCAGGATACAAGTTAATATACAAAAGTCAATAGTTTTCCTATATTCACTAACAGTGAACAATCAGAATTTGAAATTTAAAACATAACACCATTCATATTAGTCCCTCTCAAAATGAAATATAAATATGGTATGATTCTAACAAAATATGTACAAGATATATATAAAGAAAACTACACAACGCTGATGGAAGAAATCAAAGAAAAACTAAATAAATAGATATTTCATGTCCATGAATAGAAAGACTCATGGATAGGAAGATGTCAAGTTGATTCAATGCAATCCCAATCAAAGTCCCAGGAAGTTATTTTGTGGATATCAACAAATTGATTCTGAAGTGTATATGGAGAGGCAGACAACACAGAAGAGCCTGCACAATATTGAAGGAGAAGAACAAAGTCAGCATTGACACTACCCTAAGACTTGTTACAAAGTTACAGTAATTAAGACAGTATGCTATTGATGAAAGAATAGACAAATAGATCAATGGAACAAAATAGAGATTCAGAAATAGACCCCCATGTATATAGTCAACTTATCTTTGACAAAGAAGCAAAGGCAACACAATAGAGAAAAGATAAACCCCAACAAATAGCGCTGGAACCGCTGGACATCCACATGTTTAAAAAAAAAAGAAAAAGAATCTAGACGCAGACTTTACATTCCTCACAAAAATTAACTCAAAATGGACCAGAGACTTACATGTAAAAGGCAAAACTATAAAACTCCTAGAAGATAACATAGCAGAATCCTAGATGACCTTGAGTTTGGCAATGACTTTCTAGACACAACAGAGGCACAGTGCATGAAACAAGTAATTGATACATTGAACTTCACTAAAATTAAAAATTTCTGCTTTGCAAGACTCTGTCAAGACTCCCACCCACAGACTGAGAGAAAATAATCACGAAAGACGTATCTGACAAAGGACAGTTATCCAAAACATACAAAGAATTCTGAAAACTCAACAATAAGAAAAGAAACAACCCAATTTAAAAAAATGGGCAAAAGATCTTAACAGACACCTCACCAAATAAGATATACAGACAGCAAATAAGCATATGGTAAGATACACAACCCTCTATGTCATTAGGGAATTGCAAATTAAAACAACAGTGAGATACCATCACACACCTACTCAAATGGTGAAAATTGAAAATACTGACAACAGCAAATGCTGGTGAGGATGTGGATCAACAGGAACTCTTATTTATTACTGGTGGGAATGCAAAATGGTACAACTACTTTGGAAGATAGTTTGGCAGTTTCTTGCAAAGCTAAAGATAATTTTACCATATAATCCAGCAATGATTCTTCTCAGTATTTAGCTAAATAAGTTAAAATTTTATTTGAAAACAAACTTATGGTTACCAAAGGGGGAATATAGGGGGGACGGATAAACTAGAAACTTAGGACTAACGTATACACACTACTATATATAAAATAAGTAACCAATGAGGACCTACTGCATAGCACAGGGAACTCTACTCAATATTCTGTAACAACCTATATGAGAAAAGAATCTGAAAAAGAATGGATATATGTATATGTATAACTGAATCACTTTGCTGTACACCTGAAACTAACACAACATTGTAAATCAACTATACTCCAATAAAATTTTTTAAAAAGATTTTAAATAAATAAAATTTTACATTCGCACAGAAACCTGCACACTAATATTTATAGAAGCGCTGTTTATAATTGCCAAAACTTGGAAGCAACCAAGATAAACTGTTGTATCTCCCATTTTTTGTATACAATGGAATGTTTTTTACTGATAGAAGAAGTGAGCTATCAAGCTGTGAAAAGACATGATGGAACCTTCAGCGGGTATCGCTACGTGGAAACAGCCAGTCTGAAAATACTGTACATTGTGTGATTCCAGCTATCTGACTTTCTGGAAAAGGCAAGACTTTGAAGACAGTTAAAAAAACAAAAAGAAAAACAAAACATAGTTGCCAGGCATTTGGAGGAGGGAAGGAGGTATGAATAAGTGGAGCTCAGGGAATTGTTAGGACAGTGCAATTATTCTGTATGTTACTTTAATGCTGGATAGGTGATGTTATGCACTTTTCAAAACCCATAGCACTGAGGTCACAAAGAGCGAACGCTACACTAAGGACTTTAGCTAATCATAGTGTATCCATATTGGTTAATTGTAACAAACAGACTCCTCCCCCGCCCCTCCCCAATGTTAGACCTTAAAAGGGAAACTGGGTAGATGGGAAAGGTTCATGAGGGGTAAATGAGAACACTCTGTACTTTTTGCCCAATTTTTCTGTAAACTTAAAACTGCTCTAAAAAATAAACTCAATTTTAAAAAAAACTATTAGAACTAAGGAGGTCAGCAAGATTACAGGATCAACATGCAAAAATTACCACGCACTGCATCACCATACGAAGCATTTCTCTTTAACAAGAATGAAGAATCCGAAAACTCTGTCACGGTTGCCATCATTCAGTCCCTCAACAGCCACATGTCACCAGTGGCCATTCTATGGGATGGCACAGACACAGAACTCTCCCATCACCGTAGAAAGTGCTACGGCACATCATTGCCCTGGCACAAAACGAGGGCTCTGTCTCCTCACCGCAAAACCCAGGGTAATTTCTATCTCACAGGTTGTTGTGACTATTGAATAAAATGATGTCTGGAATAGAACAGGTGCTCCGTAAGTGGTGGTATTGTTACGATTGATAAAGAAGCAGTCAGCTGTGTTATGTGTCAGGATGCCCTGGTGATCCTCTGTGCTACCACTAACTCTCCGTGTTACCTTGGAAAGCTCACTTACCCTAACTTGGGACTCAGCACCTTTGTCTGGAAAACACAAGAACTGGGTCAGGTGCTGGTGATCAGTTCTGATATTTGAAGAGCCTATGAATCAAAGGATCTTCCAATGATAAATGATTAAAAAACTGTTTTCACTCTTACCTCCTCCACAATAGGGCCAAATCATGCAAAAGGTAGAGAAAAGGAAGTAGGGGATATACAACTTTTTCTCGTTTCTATGAAAGGTCCTAGAATTCTTGGTGAAATTTAACAACTAAAAATAACAATGGGGGAGTTCCCTGGTGGTGCAGTGGTCAAGAATCTGCCTGCCAATGCAGGAGACTCGGGTTCGATCCCTGGGCAGGGAGGATCCCACACGCCGTGGAGTAGCTGAACCCATGTACCACAACTACTGAGCCTGTGCTCTACAGCCCTTGAGCCACAACTATTGAGCCCATGTGCCACAATTACTGAAGCCCATGCACCTAGAGCCCAAGCTCCACAAAAAGAGAAGCCACGGCAATGAGGAGCCCGCGCACCACAACGAAGAGCAGCCCCGCTCACCACAACTAGAGAAAGCCCACGTGCAGCAACAAAGACCCAATGCAGCCCAAAATAAAAAATTAAATTAAATTAAAAGAAATTACCTCACAGAAATGCTAAAAAAATTTTTTTTAATTTAAAAATAAAAAAATAAAATAAAAATGGTTCATTCTTTCAACATAATGAGGAAGAAAGAAAGAATGGGCAGGAGTTGGGGCAAGGGGAAAAGGCATATAAATTTACAGGTGGACTCAACCTGTTCCAGCTGGCAGCTGGCGTGGTGGGACCGGGGGACATTTGACCTCAATATATCTTCTGAACAAAGTGGGAGGGGAGGGCTTCCTGCCATCCTTTGTCATCCAGCAGGCCAAGCCTGGCTAATGGGAACTGTCACCTGGGCCTTTCCAGGTCAGAAACGCAGAACGGCAATTAACTCCTCTTGGAGGCCGGCGGCCCTGAGCCGGCCCTGCGAGGCCAGGTAGCTAAATCATTAAAGACACTGTGCCTTTCAGTGATAAATTGTACAGGCGCGTGAAACCCGCTGCTGGCCATTAATCTGGGCTAATCAGGTTGAAAGCTGGGTTGTTTTATTTAGTAATTAACGGGTTATGTGAAAAACATGATCCATGGCCTGGGGTGTGTCTATAGAGCACTGTCCGGGTGGAGAGAATGGGGGACGGCGGGGATTCTCTGGAGAGCCACTCAGCCTTATGCAATTACAGCCATTGGCAAATGCTGAAAAATGACCCTGCGTCCCTATTGACACCCAGGGAAGAAACATTCCCGCCAACAGCGCAGGCGGTGTCTTGAAGGCCTGTAATTGCTCTCTCCCCACTGCCCCTCACTGCCACCTGCTAAGCTAGGCCCAGGGTTTCAGAGATGTGTGGAGACCCTGCAGGCGCACGCCACTCCCACTGGCTGTGTACAGCCTGTGTTTGAAAGGGGGCCGGATGGAAGGTGGGGCCCTTTGCAGAAACGCGGGTCCCAAAAGGAAGCGAGGAAGCTGAGGGTGGGCAAGGTGAATGGTTCTGGCCTCTGGTGCTCAGAGGTGGCCAAGAAGGAACCACCCGGATGGACCCGGAGTTCCGGACCTCCCTGCGCAAGAGGCGTGCGCAGGACCTGTGAGCCTCGGGGGGCGCGAGGTGGTCCAGAGCAAAACGCAGAAGGCTGGGCTCAGGGCCCGAGGAGTGGGCCAGCTGGAGGCCAACACCCACCTGGACCCAGTGCCCCTCACATAGTTCTGCTGCCACGCTGCTCCCTCGCGCCCCTGCTCCCCTCTTGCTACACATCAGGTCGCCAGAAACCAAGCCCTGCCTATTCCACCTTCTAAGCTGCCCTCTTGTCTTGCTCTCCGTCCCCACGGCCCGCCCTCCGCAGCCGAGCACCGGCATCCCTGCTGCAGCGTCTGACGCAGTAGCTGCTTTCAGGTCTGTCCAATTCCATGCTCACCTCCTCTGAGGCTCCACCGTGGAATCAGGGTCATCTTTCTGAATAACAAGTTGGCCTGAAACCTTTGAGATGCTCCTCAGTGACTTAAAGATAAAATCAAATTCCTTAACCAAGCGGTCAAGGTCCGGCAGGATGTCAGGGCCTTGCTGCCTTTCCAGCCCCCTCCCAGGCCGCCTCCTCTCCCCTCGCCCTCTGTGAGCCGGCCACCCTGCACTTCACCCACGTCTACAAACGAGCCGCCCGGGTACCTTTTCCCCTCCTGCCACCGTGTTAGCTCCTACTCGACCTTTGAGTGTCTCCTCTTCCAGGGTAACTCACCTGGCCCCTCAAACTGGACTTGGAGCCCTCCTGTGGGTGCCACAGCCGCATGCTTTCAGGGAACCCATGACTTTGTGCCACTGTCTGCTTCCGTCTGTCTCCCCCCAAGCCCTGGGAAGGCGAGACCCACACCCGTAGCGCCGTTTGCTCCTGCACTTCCAGCTCCTAAAGTGGTTCCTGACATAGTAGGTGCTCAATAAAACTTGTTGCATGAATGAGTTTAAAAATTCTTTGAATGAGAAGCCCCCTCGAAGGGCACTGAGACTCAACCCTCACTGTACGCATCAGGAAAATGACCCCAGGGAAGGCTAATAACTTACTGGGTCATGTGGCAGTTTAGTGGCAGATTGAAAAGGGACCGTGGATATCTCGACCCAGCCCAGGGGTCTCTCCAGCAAACCACACTACCTTTCCATTCACAGCTACCACAGCTTTTTCTCTGGAAGAGTTACCATTCACATTCCTCGTGGAAGGCCCTCGACCTTCTGACCAATTTAAGCACTTTCCCCAGATGAGCAGCCTATAATTGGGAATGGCTGACATTTCCACATAACATCAACGACTAGAAACAATTTAAGGAACACTCCTGAAAGTCTGTGTTAACCTTTCAGTTGACAGGCAAGAGGGAATGTATGGAGCCGGATATTTAAACCTGGGTTTAAATTCTGACCCTGCCATGCACAAGCTATGTATTTGGGGGCAGTTTCTGGACCTCTCTGTGCCTTGCTTTTTTCATCTATCAAATGGAGATAATAACAACACTGACCTAGTAAATTATTGCCAATAACAAGTGAGATGCTAGGACCTCCCTGGTGGTCCGGGGGTTAAGACATCACGCGTCCACTGCAGGGGGCACAGGTTCGATCCCTGGTCCGGAAACTAAGATCTCGCATGCTATGCGGTGCGGCCGAAAGAAAAAGCAAACAGTGAGATGCTGATAATAATCATGATAAAGATGGTGTTTGTTAAGGGCTGGGTACTATGTTAAGTGTTTTATATGCCTTATTTCAGTCACTAGTATGAGGCTGAGTCAAAAATTATCTGCACTCTGGCTGTAGAATTTATTTTAATTTTTAGAAAAGACAAATACATCATTTTTCTACATAATCTCCTTTTCAATACATGTTGTCCATCTGCCAATAAGCTTTCGTATTCCCTCATTAAAAATTGTTTTAGGCTGAGCTGCGAGCCACCAATACACAAATGTCTTCACTTCTTCATTAGAAGTGAATCCTTGTCCTCATAGGGCTGCTTTCAGGGGACCAAACAGGTGAAAGTCTGATGCAGCAAATCAGGACTATAGGTGACCTTTGCGACAAAACACTTTCTCCATACTGCGTACAAAGTCTTCAATAAAAAACGGCACCAGGTACACCCTCAGACCACAAAAAATGAATCACGGCACGCTGCTCTTCTTTCATGCAAATCCCAAACGGGCACCCATTTTTGCTTGCACCGCAGTTACAAATGAACTGATGTAACACGTTCACACCTGCACAGCAAGGACTGGGGAGACAGGAGCCTTGAATGGAAGGTGCTGATGAGACAGCGCTGCCAACGGAAGATTTAATATAACCGGAGTGTGGATAATTTCTGACTCACCCTCGTATATCAGCATTTTATATATCATATATTATCTCAACATCTATATGGAACCACATACTATTCTTATCCCCATTTCATAGATGAAAATAGGTATAGCACAGAAAGGTTCAGTAAGTTGCCCAAGGCCACACAGTCAGTAAGTGGAAAAGCCAGGACCAGCCCTCAATTTCCTG
Source organism: Hippopotamus amphibius kiboko (assembly GCF_030028045.1). Lineage (NCBI taxonomy): Eukaryota > Metazoa > Chordata > Mammalia > Artiodactyla > Hippopotamidae > Hippopotamus > Hippopotamus amphibius. The sequence continues at coordinate 167,676,299 of NC_080191.1, read as the reverse complement.
TGCAGCCCAGTGCCTGACACACGTGCTCCATCCATGTTTCCTGCTATGAGTAGAGGCGGCACCAGAAGCAACAGCTGAAATTGCATTTTGTCGAGGGCTTGGGTCATAGTAGGTGCTCAATAAATGGCAGCTTGTAGGACTGTTATTCGCCTTAAGTATCCATGTCTGGGAATGTGTTTTCTACTGTTTCTACTCTTTTTTTTTGGGAGAGACTTAGGAGCCCTTGTGAGGAAATCCGATCAGTAGGCATGGGTCCCTGTGGAGCTAGGTGTCCGGCCATGGAAGAGCCAGTCCTCAGAGGGCCAGGAGTTCGGGCACCAGCTGGCTTCCACTCAGCTGCCAAGTGAAGGTGTGCCAGGCCCTGGTTTCATCTCCTTGCAGGCCTGAGGCTGTCACGTGCACACAAAGCAGATGGTGTACCAGGTCAGGATGCCCATGGGGCAGCTGATGTAGCCCCCTTAGGACTGCAAAAGCCCTGGGTTGGGGGAGCTCTGTTGCCCTGGGACTGGGCCCTGGATGCCAACTGTAGGACATACCCTGATGGCCCCCTGCCCCTCCTAGGCCAATCATGCAACAGGGTGAATATCCCTACTGTCTGCTTCCTCCAGGGGCAGCCTCTCGTTCCTCAAAGACATGCATCTCTTGTCGGCCCTACTGCCTGGCTGAGCAAACGAAGGTACCAGCCAGTTAGGTCCAACTTTACAGGAACACCCGTGGCACCATTCCTTGGCAAGATGGGAAGTCAGTGAACCCCAGAGAGAGAAGGGTGCTTCAGGTGGAGATCTCCTGCAAATGCTGGTATTATGGTATTAAGATTAAGACCCTGGCTTCTGAAGGCATCCCACCCAGGTTAGAGTCCGGGCTCTGCCACCTCTCCGCTCTGTGACCTTGGGCATGCTTCTTAATTTCCCCATGCCTCCACATTCTCATCTTTACTAACAGGAATAATAATGGTACCTACTTCAAAGAGTTCTGTGAATGTTACATGAGAGAACCCACGGAAAGTATACCTGACCCTTGAACAGGTTTGAACTGCATGGGTCCGCTTATACATGGATATTTTTCAGTAGTATATACTATAGTACCACACAGTCCGTGGCTGGTTGCATCTGCAGAGGCAGAAGAACTGTGTATGCGGAGGGCAGACTATAAATTGTATGCAGATTAACACCCACGATCGTTCAAGGGTCAACTGTATTTAGAATGGTGCTTGGGACACAGCAATTGTTCAGTGTGTGTCAGACGCTTATTCGTAACAGGGATCCTCACCATGTCTCATGAACAGCTCGTGTCCACTTGACCACTTCTAATGAAAGAAAGCTCGTTACTTTCCAAGGCTCTTCTACTGTCGCTGGACAACTCTGATTATTGGGTGGTCCTTCATTCTCTACGCTGCCGTTAAAAAGTGCATGTAGGGAGCCTAATATTTTAGGATGAAAGATATCCAAGATATATTCAATGAAAAAGATCAAGCTGCAGAGCAATATGTGCATTAAAAAAAAAAAAATAGGGTTTGCCCTGCTCTGCCCTGAGACAGCTCAGTGACTGGTGATAAATGCGGCCCCTCTCTCCGGGTGACTGCCCCAACCCTCCATGGTTTCAGGCAGCAGGGCAGACTGGTAGGTAACCGAGGAGAGTTTAGGTGGGGAGGTTCTGCTGATTAAATCTCCTAGCAACCTGCTAATCCCGTCTCAGAGAGGGTCAGTCCCAGGGCTTGACCAAAGGAAACTCACTGGCCACAAGGGGTGGTTTAGATCATTTTTTAAATGAGGCTCAGGATCCAGAATTGGTGGGTATTCTTGGATCTGTCATTTAAAAAATTCCCTAAACTCCCAAGAGTTGGCCAAACATCTCTCAGGCAAAACTTAATGCACGCACATCAGGGCAATCCCAAGTCATCTTCTCTTTCAGGACACTCCAGGGTTCACACTGAGGGCCTCTTCTTATCCTCAGGCGATGGTCCAGCCCCACCCATGGCACCTGTTCCCTACCCAACCATGGGGGGAGTCAGATTTCCTCTCTGCAACCACAACACCTGCAGAGGCCTGGAACAGTGTTATGTAACCACTTCATTAGCAAGGAGAGAATGCTCACTTTGTCCGCTAGCTTCACTCTGCCGGAGAGTTTCTGTGGGTCAATGGAAATTTGCAGACCTGGGCCACGTGATTATACAAACCTCCATCGTATTCATAATTTTATTCAGTTTTACAATAAAGCCATAGAGGAGGTCTATTTGATCCCCATTTTACACATGAGAACAACGAGGCACAGACAGGGAAGTCTCACCTAAGTGCAGAGATGGGCTCCCACCCAGTTCTCCCAGCTCCTCTTTGCACGTTCTTTCTGGTCCCACTGGCCCCTTTGCAGCTTCATTCTTTCCTGCTCTCTTTGTTCCTAAACCAGTTCCTCTGCCCTCTTCAGTCTACCACTGTTCGCTGCCATAGGGAAGAGAAGTCTTCTTTTAGGAAAAGAGAAGTAAAAGGAAAGTGTGACAGAATAGAAAACTATTGGAAGCCCAGGCAGCAGCCGCCACAAATGCAAACATGGGGCTTGTCTGTCCTTTGAAAGCCCCGGATTATCCAGGCTGACTCTCAGGGTCTGATGGAGAGCAAAGCCAAGGTCCTCCTGGTGGCTGTGAACTGGTCACTCTGCTCAAGGCTTGACAGAGGCCAGCTAGTGAGGCTCCGCGCTGCAGCTGAAGAGGAGGTCAGAGAAGCTCAGGCCTGCCCTGGGCCCGCAGTCCTCACCCCGAGGCCACATGGGAACTTGAGAGCCCATGAGCTGTACTTTGAAGATGGGCAGGGAAGCTGCTAGATGAAGGAGGCAAAGTCATGGACCACCACTGCCATGCCTCACTCAGCAGCATCATTTATAATACAGAGAGAGAGAGAGAGAGAGAGAGAGAGAGGGAACACCAGCCCCTAGGCAGTTCCCGTGCTTATATCTGGCCCCTTGGGCTCAGGCTTCAGTACCTAGGAAAGTGAGGTAAGGCTGGTCTGGGCATCCCCTCCCTGCTAGCTGGGACTGTACTCTGCAGCCTCCACCCTGGGATTGCATTGGAGGGTGTCCACTGCCCAAGGTGTACCAGAGGCCCTGTGGGGATGTGGCCTCAGCTAGCACCAAGGGACCCTGGGTAGGGAAGCACCCCTGAGGGTGCCATCTTGCACTGCGGCTGATGGGGACCCCAGGTAGGACCTGCATCTCTTCTGGAGCATCCCTAGTTCCTGAAAGCCCTGGGCCAGCCTGAGAACGGGAAAAGTAACTGCCCAGCAGGCTGAACTTCCCAACTTAAAATATCAACACACCGGACACCCTAAGAGTCTGAGGTGGGGGCTGGAAGCCCCCCCAGGGAAACTCCTTCTCGGCTGAGAGGTTTCCAATCCATCTTCCTTCTAAGTAGCGTTTCTCTTGGGGACTTCATTACCACATCTGTAGAACAAGGACCAAAAGGAGCTTTCCAGTCTCTCCAGTTCTTTTCTCCTATGACTCTGGAAACCCCACACCTTGATGTCTGAAAGGCTGTGTCCGTTCCCAGATGCAGTAGCTTTAGGTGGACACACACGAGATTTTATCCCAGAGAGAGGCCGCTGCTTACCAAGGGTTTCCCAGCAGCAAAAACAAGACAATATTCTGTTTCTCTGGGACGGCCCCAAATTCAGCTGCATTCAGTTACTTGGTAATTTAATATAATAATATAGGTAAGAGTTCTCACCTCTTTCCTTTAGTTCAGCCAAAGGTTTGTCTGAAGCACCCCCATAGATTCCTCCAGGTTTAAAAGCACCCATTTTAGGTCCTCGTGCCAGGTTTCCCCCTGTTTCCCAGATTCCAGCAGTTAAAGACTATCTTCTTCTTCTTCTTCTTCTCTTTCTCCTTCTCCTCCTCCTCCTCCCCCTCCCCCTCCCCTCCCCTCCCTCTCCCCTCCCCTCCCCCTCCCCTCCCCCTTCTTCTTCTTCTTCCTCTTCTTCCCCTTCTTCTCCTCCTCCTCCTTCTCCTTCTTCCCCTTCCCCTTCCCCTCCTCCTCCTCCTCCTCCTTCTTCTTCTTCTTCTTCTTCTTCTTCTTCTCCTTCTCCTCCTTCTTCTCCTTCTTCTTCTCCCTCTCCCTCTCCTCCTTCTCCTCCTCCTCCTCCTCCCCCTCCTCCTCCTCCTCCTCCCCCTCCCCCTCCTTCCCCTTCCCCTTCCCCTCCTTCTCCTCCTCCCCCTCCCCCCTCCTCCTCCTCCTCCTCCTCCTCCTCCTCCTCCTTCTTCTTTTTTTTGGTAAAAGATCTTCATAAACTTTTTCTACCTTTTTTAAAAATTAAAGTATAGTTAACTTACAATGTTGTGTTAGTTTCAAGTATATGACAAAGTGACTTCAGATTCTTTTCCATTACAGGTTATTACAAGTTGTTGAGTATAGTTCCCTGTGCTCTACAGTAGGTCCTTGTGTTTTATCTGTTTTATGTATAGCAGTGCATATCTGTTAATTCCAAACTCCTAATTTGTGAAGATAAATGAGGATCTTCATAAACTCTAAAAAGTACGTGAGAAGATGCATATGTAAGAATACACATCTGTTCAGCAAAATGCGTCCAGTACCCTTGGCGTGGGCCCTGCACAGGGCACCAGGCTGCAGTCCCGTGGGGCATGCAGACAAGACAGGCACACAGAAAGCCATGTCAGGATGCACCCTGTGTGCCTTGATCCTTTGGGCACTTGGAATCACCTTTGAACACAGAAGACACAGGCTGAAAGTACAAAACTCATCTGCCCTGTTCACAGGGCTGGGGGGCAGGTCACAGAGACCCCGCTGGCAGCCGGGAGAGTCTCCCCTCCCACTGACCTGCCTGGCCCCTTGCTCACTGCTCTGATCACGTGCAGCTCCCTGGGGACCCCATTGTCTACACGGGTTCATTTGGGAAACCCGTCCCTGGGAATGGAAAGAGAGACTTCAACCGTGGCGTTGGACTTTTGTGCTAATACAACTGTGTTTTGTTTGGGAGTTTTATCTTTTTTCAAATAACTCCACACAGAGAACCCTAAGAAAGTCCCCAGGCCGTGACAGACAGACGCATCATTTCTTTTTATTCCATCAGTCAGGGGAAAAACGTGAAAAAGAGGAAAGAAAGGGAAGAAAGCAGAAAGAAGCCCCCGAGAGCCCCGCCGTGTCCTTCCCATCAGCCACGTGGGTTTGCACAATTCAATCTCAATAGCTCCTTCCAGGGCTTTGTCCTCTGACTGCCCTTGAGGACGGTCACTCTGGCACTCAGTGCGACTTCCCTCTCCACACTGCAGGTCTCTCCCCAGCTGCTCCTCCCAGCCGCACCCAGCCAGACTGGCTCCTCCGGAGGAGTGGGTGGCGCTCCCGCGACAGGGGAGTCAACGCCAGGCACCAGCAGCCCAGGCCTGGGAAAAACCGCTGGTCCCTGGAGGATGCAGAAAGTAAGCCACTGGCGACACTGGCCTTTCATGTGGCTGCAAAGACAGTTCGTCCCGAGTGTAGGCCGGTTTACAGCAGGAGCAAGGAAATGGTTTGTTTTGGGGAGTTTTCCTATTAAGGATTCATCAGGGATCATGTGCATTCAAAATCACCTAGTATTTTCTGTTTTAGAAACACCCTAAATTCTCAATTTATCTGATAATAAAATTAAAGTCACGGAACTTAATACAAGATGTCTATTTTGAATCTGAAGCTATGGTATCAAACAGGCCTGAGCCCCAGTTTGGAAAGAAGGAGAATTCTGTTAGAAGAAGGAAGGCAGAGAGTTGGAAGGAGGAGGGCAAGAAGCTTCTCTGGAGTGTGTCCCCCCACTTCCTGCCTCCACTTCCATCCATCCTCTCCCCGTCTTTTCCTCTGCCCCTTCTGCCCCTTCCTTGAATCTGTGGTTCCCTCCCGCAGGCTCTCCCGAGTCCCACTGCCTCCACAGAGTGTTTCAGGGTTCTGTCCCTGTCCCCCTGACGGCACCCCCAGCAACATCACAGCCCTGGACCATATCTGCCAGGGCCGTGTTAGGCCTTCTCTTCTCACAGGGCAGATTTGCCCGTGTGGCTTACCCACCGAGGACCGGGACTGCTTTCTCCTTAAAGGCAGGGGTGGGGTCTGAGATGCCCCTAAAATCCCCCTACAACCACTGGCCTGATGCATAATAGGTATCCAGCGTGTCTGAGCAGAACTGCAGGTGACAGGATGTGACGCTGAGTCTCCAGCAGGCTTAGCCGGGCTGGTGGCCACCCCTGCCTCCACCAGGACACTGGCCGTGCTGACTGGAAGGTTCTTCTGCCAATTTGTTCAATCAACATGTATTCATTACACGGATCTCCCAATGAAAAAGAGCTCATCTGGTCCTAAATTTAACATGGGAGGCGAGACATGGGATGTGAGCTCACAGACCTTGAATTTGGGTTTTTACTGGGCCATGACACATCAGCTCTTTGATACTGTTTCCTCATCTGTGAACTGGGCATAAGAGGAATAGCATCCACCCTGCCTTCTTCCCTAAGTGTTTCTGAAGAGAAAGTCTGTGAAGAGCACTTTGTAAAGAGCATTTATCACATAAATGACTGCAAAGCAATGTCTCCTGTGCTGGGAAATGTCACTCCTTGAGTCATGGCTCTCAATACTTAGAAATGGATTTGAGAATTCACAGAATTAAAGGCTGATGTTTTAAAAAAAGAATCTAGGGAATTCCCTGGCCATCCAGTGGTTAGGACTCCACGCTTTCACTGCCGAAGGCCCGGGTTCAATCCCTGGTTGGGGAACTGAGATTCTACAAGCCATGGCGCCGGGCCTCCCCCCACAAAAAAACACTACAAAAATTAAAAAAAAAAATTTTATATCGAATTATGGTCTCTCTGGTGCCAGAAGTGGGGTGGGAGGACATTAGGGAAGCACACCAGGTAGGTCTGAATGTGAAACGGTGACCAGTTTTCCTGGAGCCGAGAGGACATGCGAGGTACATTTGGACGTGACGGTTGGGGCTGTAGAGGTCTCACGTGCATGTCAGCGGAGCCCTTGAGGATTTCTGAGCAACGAAGCGGGTGCTGTGAGCTCCGAGCGTGGTCCGAGCGGCAGGGTGCCTTGGACAGGGAAGGGGAACACTGGAGAGAGGCAGACTGAGACCCACGCTGCAGGAAGGGGACTCTGCAGGTCACGGCCTAGCAGGGAGAGGGAGAGGCGACAGCTCCCAGGACGCCAAGGCTGGGTCATCTGTCATCCCAGGGCACCCCCATCCACGCGTGGTGTCGCAGCTGCCTGGGGCTTGTCGGTCCCCCACGCTGGACCACACGGTCCTTGAAACAGGTGTCATAGCAACATTACGTGCCCAGCATCTGGCCCATGGAAGCTGCTGGTAAACATATGCGTGGTAGGAATGGGAGTGACTCACTTCTATACCCTTTATGAAGCTAGGGCTCCTGCTTTGTGAGGGAGCCCCCTGGACCTCCCCGCTCTCCACCAGGATGTATAAGGCTCTGGGAAGTTTCCAGCTGCCTCTCTTCAGACTTTGCCTTGGCCCTTCCCATCGGATGCAGGTCCCCTGGGAACACAAGACCAGCCTGGACCGAAAGCCTGCCAGTCACTGAGAGCCATCATGGCCAGATTTGCTCTGTGCTAGGCCTTGGGGGAATGACATACATCATCTCATTTAATTCCATTTCATCTTTACCGCAATCCTTTAAAAGGGTTATAAATCCATTTATTAAATGTAGGAGCTGGGGCTCGAAAAGTTCAGTGACTTGCCCCAAATCATACAACCAGACACGATGAACCCAAATTACTATGCTGTGACCTCCTTAAGGGGGGACTGTCTTCTGTTCACTACCGTATCCCCCACATCCTGCCCACACTGCAATTTTGAGTATTTGCTGAATGAATGACTGAGATAAGATTCTTCTGCCTCCAAAGCTCAAATGTGCCCTGAGCCTCCATTGCCTCATCCAGAAATAACATGAAACAGACAGGCTTGGTGTGAGGTTAAAAGGGGTCCTGGAAGTATGTCTGGTACACATAGGGGTATGGAAGCCACCTGCCTTCCAGATTTCCCCAAATCCCAGACCGCAGACAATGCTTGCAGATCTCCTTTTGAAGAGGTTTGGCCTTCAGAGCTCAGCTGACTTCCCATCAGGGCTCATCTCTGGGTCCCATCTGATTCTCAAAACTGGCACTGTCGCCTGCCACCAGGCAAATAGGCAAACCTTCCAGGAGAAGCTGAACAAACTCCCTTTATTTCCACTGCATCTGAAACCTGCTCACTAGTCCCAGCCACCACCCCATCCTGATCACACCTCCCCGCTCCCTCAGGGGCCTTTGTCAGGCTACTAGGAAGAATTGAAAGGTTAACCGAAAGGGGGCCATCTTTGTTGCCAGAACAAACTAGTGGTGGGGTTGCCTTCTCAGCCTTTCTGGCTGAAGTTTCAGCTGCTGCAGCCACACAGAGTAAGCCTTGTTCTTTCATGAAAGCTGTAGTCCCAGTTTTGTTCCAGGGTCATGGAGACTTTAGCAGGGCCTTTGTGGCCAAAGAATCCTCCTGGACAATAAGGACAGCTCCTCCAAAGAGCCTGCTGCACCCTGAGGAGCACAAATGGCCCGGCAGCCCAGGACTTGTGAACATGGAAAGTTCCATGAGGTCTGGGAGAAAAGGAGAACTTGGGCCTCCACAGTGCCAGGCCCCTCTTAGGCCAAGTCGCAACCCAGAGGGAAGGCTGCCTCCAGCCCTCGCCAGATGGGGCCAGCATTACCCACGTCCACCTGGGGACAAGATAGGAGACCTAGATTCAGCTGAATTCTCTCTCAGAGGCTGGCTTTTCCTGCCTGGTGTACCTGGCGTCCCCTCTTGAGCTAGAGTGCCAAGACTCTTCACGACCAAATACAGAGAGTTCAGTGGGGGAAGGTAAGGGTGGAGAAAGGGTGAAACTTTATTGAGCATTTAATGAATACCAGGTGCTGTGAGAAGCACTTTTTTTTTAAATAGACACACCACAGCCATTTATTGGAAGGCATAACATAGAAATGATGTCAAATGATCACAAATTGATAGACAGGTTTAATGCATTTTTCTCTCAAGATATAATAATAATAATTAATATTTATTAAGCACTGACTATGTCCCAGATATTCTGTTAAGCAATTTATCTGTATTATTTCATTTCATGTTCACAATCATAAAGAAGGTAGGAATATTCTCATTCTCATTTTGCAGGTGAGAATTTGAGGTTCAGAGAGGTTAAACAATTTGCTTAAGGTCCCACAGCCTATAGGTGGTGAGCTAGGATTTAAATATGGGATTTGAATCCATGTCTGCAACAGAGATGACTATATTCTTTGTTTCTTTGTTGAGGTATAACCAACACACAATATACTGTGCATATTTAAAGTGTACAAGTGGTAAGTTTTTGCATATGTGAAACCATCACCAAATCAAGATGGTGAACGTACTCATCAGCCCCAAAGTTCCCTTGTGCCTTTGATAATACCTTCATCCTCTCCCCAACCCCCCACAGATCTTCTATCACTTTACATTAGTTTGCAGTTCCTAGAATGTATGACTCCTAGCATCATACAGTATGTCCTCTTTTTATTTATTTTTAAAATCTAGCTTCTTTCACATAGCATCACCACTCTGAGCTTCACCCATGTGAAGCTTCACCCATGCATGTCCATTCTTTTTAATTGCGGAGCAGTATTCCATTGTGTGCTTACCCATTTCTCTGCTGGTGGACATTTAGGTGATATCCAGTATCCAGCTGTTAGAAATAAGGCTGCTAAAAACATCTGTGTACAAAGCTTTGTTTAGATACAGGCTTTCATTTCTCTTGGGTAGACATCTAGAAATGGGATGGCTAAATCATATGGTGGGCTAGAAATTTAACTTTGTAAGAAACTGCCAACAGTTATCCAAAGTGGTCATGTCATTTCCACCAATATTGTAAGAAGATTCCAATTGTTCCAGATACTTGTCAACACTTGGTATGGTCAGTTTTAAACTTTAGCCATTCTAATAGGTGTATATTTGTACTTCATCTTTTTATGTGCTCATTTGTCATCATATATCTTCTTTGGTGAAATGTCTATTTAAATATATTGCCCATATTTTTAATTGGGTTAGTTGAGTTCTTATGATTGACTTCTGAGAATTCTTTATATTCTCTGAGTACAAGTCTTTTTTCAAATCCATGAATACTTTCTCCAGGCTGTGGCTTGTCTTTTCATTCCCTTAACAGTGTCTTTTACAGAACAGATGTTTTAATTTTGATGATGTCCAATTTCTCAATTTCTTCTTTTATGGGTGGTGTTTTAGTTGTGTTTGCCTAACTCAAGCTTGCAATGCTTCTCTCCTATGTTTCCTTCTAAAAGTTTAATAGTTAGGGTCTCTATATTTAGGTCTATAATCCATTTCATTATAATTTATATGTATCATGAGTTGAAGATTTTTTTTGCGTATCCAATTGTATCAGCACCATTTGTTAAAAGAAATCCTTTCTTTATTGAATAATATTTGAAATTTTGTCAAAAATCAGGTGTCCATATGTGCGTGAGTTTGTTTCTATACTCTCTATTCTGTTCCATTGATCTATTTGTCTGTCTTTATGCCACTATCACAGTGTCCTAAGTAACGTAAATTTACAGTAAGTTTTGAAATCAAGTATTGTTAATCGTGTTCTGGTTATTTTTCTTTGCAAAGCTGCTTTGGTTTTCTAGGTCCTTTGAATTGCTGCCACTTGGATCTTAGAATCAGTTTGTCAATTTCTACTAAAAAAGCTACTGGGATATTGATGAAACTATCCTTAATTACATGCTAATCATATTTAAATTTTACCAAAAATCTTCACGTTATGGCATTATTCTTACTATTTTATAGATGAAGAAACCAAGACTCACATAGGTTACAGAATCTCATTAGCGATAGAGTAAAAATGTGAATCCAAATCTGCTGTAATTCTTGCTACCACTTTACCATAGTGCTTGAAGGAGCTAGCTGGGTTGTATTTAATACCTGAAGCCATCTGATGTTTACTTGATTGCAAAATAGACCTTCAAAAACATATTCTTCATGCTCTCTCTGGTCCTCTCTTCATCCTCATTGGTGAATGGGGAAAAATGCACAACTCTCATCTATAGGTATAACACCTTCCCTCTAAGTCTCACTAACTGTGGTTATAAAGAGAACGTACCAGGCTTGTCGATAAATGTTCAAATATTCATCTCCTTAAAAGGCAGGTCACTCTCCTGTTCAAAACCAATCAATGACTCCACAATGTTACTAAAATTAAATTGACTTACGGAGCACATTGAGAGTAGAAAGAGACCTCAGAGATCATATATACCAAACAGCAGAGAAGCAACATTCAACGCTGTTATTTCAGATGTGGAAGCTGATTACCAAGGAGAGGAAGTGACATCTTGATGGAAGGAATCTGTAACACCACCTCTAACAGATTTTCTGGGTTTGATTCTGTTTGGTTTTGAGCTTTATCTCAGGATTTAGATTGCAGTCTGGTCTAATGTTTTTGCCTTTAGAAATGTAAAAGACTCACTGTGACATTCAAGGCTCTCCTCAATTGCATTCCAGCTCATCCCATCCTTTTACCATACTCCACTCAAATTGTGCTCACACCAGCAGAGCCCTTTCTGATCTCTGCGCTTTGTTTCTGTGGTCCTCTGCTAGTGATGAACTCTTTTTTTCTCTTTTCATCTATTTCTTCTGAAGTACCTTCACTCCCCATCATTTGAGGCTCATCTCAAATGCCACCTCTTCCATGAAACCTTCTCTGATTCCCCCAGCTGCATGCAAAGGTTCTCCACCACTACCCCAAGTTCCCATCACCCTGGGTCTGAGATGAAAAATACACTGTGTGGGATTAACAGCAGATGGGTAACTACAGAAGAGAAGAGGAGTGAATTTGATGACATAGCAACAGAAACACAGAATGAAAGCCATAAAATAAAAAGAGAACAGGAAACGAACAGACCATCCGTGAGCTGTGGGACAGCTCCAAGTGACCTAATACACGTGTAGTGAGGATCACAGAAGAGGAGAAAATATTGAAGAAATAATGGCTGAAGTTTTTCTAAATTTAATTAAAGCAAACTAACAAACTATATACGCACAGATCCAAGAAAGTCAACAACCCCCCAAACACGAGAAACATGAAGAAAAGTACAAGGCATACCCAATCAAATGATTTTAAACCAGCGGTAAAAAGAAAATTTTAGAAGCAATTAGAGAAAAAAGTCACAGCATGTACAAAGGAACAAAGAGTAGAATCATAACAGACTTCACACTGAAAACACCACCACTTAGAAGACAGTGGAGAATCATCTTTAAAGTTCTGAAAGGGAAAACCAACTTAGAGATTCATTGCCCAGCAAAAAAAGAAAAAAGAAAAAAAAAAAAGCTTTGAAAATGAAGGTGAAATAAAGACTTCTTCCCATATAACAGCTGAAAGACTTACTTCACTTAGTATGTTCATCTCTAGGTCCATCCTTGTTGCTGCAAATAGCATTATTTCATTCTTTTTTGGGGGGGAGCTGGGGGAAGAGGGTTGTGCCAGGCAGCTTGTGGAATCTTAGTTCCCCAACCAGGGATGGAACCAGGCACTCGGCAGTGAAAGCGCTGAGTCCCAGCCCCTGGACCACGAGGGAATTCCCATATTTCATTCTTTTTTTATGGCTGAGTAATATTCTATTGTATATATATATATCACATCGTCTTTATCCATTCATCTGTCAAAGGACACTCAGGCTGCATCCATGTCTTGGCTATTGTAAACAGTGCTGCTGTGACTATCAGGATTCATGCATCTTTTCAAACTAGAGTTTTTGTCTTTTCTGAGTATATGCCCAGGAGTGGGGTTGCTGGATCATATGGTCACTCTATTTTTAGTTTCTTCAAGGAAGCTCTATATCATACAATATTACTTATATGTGGAATCTAAAAAAATGATACAAACGAACTTATTTACAAAATGAAAACAGACTCACAGTCATGTGAAAACAAACCAAAGGGGCAGGGGGTGGTTGGGGATAGATTAGGAGTGCAGGATTAACAGATACACATGACTACATACAAAATAGATAAACAACAAGGACCTGCTGTATAGCACGGGCAACTATATATTCAATATCTTGTAATAACCTATAATGGAAAAGAATCCCAAAAGGAATATATATATATACACATAACTGAATTATTTTGCTATACACCTGAAAAATCACACAGCACTGTAAATCAACTATGCTTCAATAAAATACACAAATAAAAAGCTGAAAAAGCTCAAGCAGCAGCAGACCTACACTACAAAAAAATAGTAAAGGAAGTGATACCAAGCAGGAATCTGGATCTGTGGAAAGGGCTGCAGAATACCAGGAACAGTAACTGCATGATCTTTCTTATTATTACAAGCTCCTTTCAAATATCATTTTTTAAAAGGGTAATTGCCTGTTTCAAACAAAAACAATAACAATGTATTGGGGACTTTATAACACACTTTGAAGTAAAATGTATGACATGAATACAATGTAAACTTTCTTAGCCATTATCACAATTAAGGGCTTATTACGCCAAAGGTGAGATAGGACAGTTCACTTTTTGAGCCTCCTAGATCTCCCTGAGTTCCAAAGAACAAATTGAATCAGAGACATGAGGACATGCAAAAACAAAGGAAAACAGTCAAGCAAGGCAAAAGAACAATAGTTTAGCCATAAAATGAAGTCGAGGACCTTCAGTGCCTCCTCAGGGGCTACAGGTAATATCCTGAGCCACATCCTTGAGCTGTTTTGCAGACACTAAAATCCCCAGCAGCTGGAAGAGGTTAACTGTGTGCTGCCACCAGCACAGAGACCTCAGAACCAGAAGGCTGTTAATGGTAACTCCAGAAATACCACGCCGTTGCCTCACCACCAACCAATAAGAAGAAGGTCCATGAGCTGATCATGCAGCCTGTGACCTTCACCACTAATGTTGCCTTTAAAACCCTCCCTGAAAGTGATCTGGGAGTTCAGGTCTTTTGAGCACTAGCTGCCTGTTCTCGCTTGGGGCCCTGAAATAAACACTGTACTTTTCTTCACGGCACCTTGGTGTCAGCAGACTGGCTTTCCTGCACCTTGGGCGGGCAGACTCAAGTTTCGTTCTTCACCTGCAAGTGAAGACGTTGAGCCCCCAGCTCTAGCATGCTTTCTGCAAGCCATTTTCCACTCCCTGCCACCCAATCCCACTGCCACCACTGCACACACACAGAAAAGGCTTTAGGAATGCGAAAAGGAGTGGGATATCTATCACACAGCAGAATGTGTTTACAGGGAAGTTTCCACCTTTCTCTCTCCATCTACCTGGGACAGTTTTCAGATAGGAGAACGGACCAGATTCAGGACTGGAACAAAATGAGGTATATTCCAGTGGTGTGGAGAGAACCCTGAACTGACCTGTCTTCTGATGTTTCTGGATGGTGGTCTGGAAGGAGGAGGTACAGTGAGGCATGGTGGCAGGGCAGCTCCTCCTTCTTAGAACATACGCCCAAGCCTGTGCACGGACACGGGCTCAGAGCCATCCACCCCCACCGTGGAGCCCGGGACCACACACTCACACTGGAAGGGCCCCAAGAGACTCAGACCAACTCTGTTCTTTAACAAGGCCAACCCGGATGCCAGAGCACTGAGCGGCTTGCCCAAACTAGGGCAGAGCTGTTATCGGAGTCAGCGCTGCATTGTAACACACACCCTGCTGGACAAACACACAGGACCTTGGCTTCAAATGCCAAGGGAAAGTTTCAAAAGCACAAGGCTTAAAGCATGCATCAGGAATTTATGTGAGGAGTCTGGATAGGATAGTGGTCACCGTTGCAAGGCGATCCTGGAAGGGAGTGCCTTGGGATGGCCTGTGGGTTGCTAGAAACGTTCAGATTCTTGACCTGATGGATACAAGGGCGTGGCAGTTTCCATCAAGCTGGACAAGGTGACACGTGTCCATTACATTTCAATAGAAATGTATTTTTAACAAATGGATGAAAAGAGAGAGGAAAGGCAGCGTGTGGCCTGAAGACTGTGTCAGCAGCCCCCAGCACGCGGAGAGGGCGGTGTGGCCGGCACCCCAGCTGTGCCCTTGGGAGGGGCTGGAGGGCCGGCCGCCTGCGCGTGTTGGCTGAGCAAACACCCAGGCCTCTGAGCACACTGTCTGCTCTGTGTACACAGGGTGTTAGGCCGGGCTCCACCGGGCGGCACTTCATGGTCACAAAGACAACAATGCCACCATCTCGTCACTGTCAACAGCGTCACCGCGCTCCAGGCTCTGTTCCAATATTTGCGGAGCCAGAAGGGCCGGGTCGCCGTTCCGATACTGACTTAGATGCATCACTTACCGGAGACAGCAGAGCGCACAGGCCCACCGGCTCCGCGCGGAGGCCTCTGGGTCGTGCGTGGCCGTAGGCAGACGCTGTGGGGTCTCGGAGCACTGACCCGCCTGGCTGTCGTCGCTAGGGTCCTCCCTGGGGACCTGGGAAGTCAGGAGTCAGGCGTTTCCAGACGGCTGATCGAGATTCCCTCGGGCCCTGGCAGAAGGAGCTGGGGGAACTGAGATATAACGTCTACATCTTGAACTGAAGTTCTTGGGAAATGGCAATTGGGACGTTTTTCACGACGTTTTCTTTTTTTATAGAAAAGGACCTTTTTTTTTTTTTTTTTTTTTTTCCTTCCTTACCTGGACTCAGCTCTGTAAATGCCAGACCTCGGCCTCTAGTTCAGGGTGTTACCGCTCCCAGTCACTTCCGAGTGAGACATGTCACCGCTGGCGAACACCAGACACCACTTTCCAGAAACGCGTGTGGCCAGGGGTCGCCCGCCACCCCCCTTCGTGAGCCCCAGGCCTCCGGGCCCGGCCCTGGCCTGGGACCCCCGGGGCCGCGGCCTCGGCGGCAGCGGGAGGAGGCAAGGGGCCGGCCTGCGTCCGCCGGATGCGCGGCGTCCTGGCGGCAGCGCCCCGGCGCTCTGGTCTCCACGAGGGGCTGAGCCCCGGCCGCAGGTCCCCAGCGCCGCCTCGCCGTGCCGTCGGGCGGGGAGGAGCTCAGGCATCTCTGCCGTCCGAGAGGGTCTCTCTTCTTCCCGCTTTCCCAGAAGGGCTCCGATGCGACTCCGGGCCCTGTCCTCGCTCTGCCTCCAGAGCCCGCA
Source organism: Hippopotamus amphibius kiboko (assembly GCF_030028045.1). Lineage (NCBI taxonomy): Eukaryota > Metazoa > Chordata > Mammalia > Artiodactyla > Hippopotamidae > Hippopotamus > Hippopotamus amphibius. The sequence continues at coordinate 167,660,167 of NC_080191.1, read as the reverse complement.
CACCCAGCGAGGCCTGCGGCGACCGTGAATGGAGCTGGTTTCCTGGGCCACACCGTCCCCCGGGGACCCCACGTTGGTGGGCAGCGGCGGAACAAGACGCCCCGCTGTTTCCCTTCCCTTTTCATGACACGGGGACAAGCTTCCCTGGGCTGACTTTGGGAGGCAAGCCCGGGGCCAGCCAGGCTGCCCTCCGCGAAACAATGCACCCATGTTCCAGAGAATGCCCTCCTCGCCTAATCCGGGCTGGGAAGAAAAGGGCCTTTCTTCTTGTTGTCAAAGGGGGTCTTCGATGCTAAGATACCATGTTGTGTCTCAAGTCATGTCACGGGACTTCTGCCTCGGCCTCGCTGCCTGCTCTTTAGAAATGAAAGACACAGTCCGTGCTTCACCTCAGGACAAGTGCCCACCCCCCCAACCCCCCTCGAAAATACAGGGGCTTGGGGGCCAAGAGATGCGGAAAAATCTCTCCGCTCCCACTGTTCCTTTCTTATCCCAGCAACCTCGGCAACCTCGGCTTTCTGGACTATTTGCCCAAAGGATGAGTAGGGAGGGCTGGGCCTCACCTGCTGATCTCAAGGGTCATGAATAGTCTTATAATCCCCTGGAAAGAAGGGCCCTTTCACTAGAGAAGCAGCTTCCTCCTGGTGGCCTGGGGTCTGGCCACTGCCTCCTACCCAGCGGCAGGCATCCTCTCTGCCTCTCTGCTCGGCAGCCTCGGGGCCCCAGCTGGCTTCCCCGATTCTCCTGAGGCCTGGCTGTGCTGCTTTGCATCGCGAATCCACGTCCCTATTTTATAGACGCATTAAAGGAAAGAACCGCAAAGACGTTACAGATATGCAACCCGGGGCTTAGAAAGGAGTTGGGTTCAGGACCCAGAGGAGAACAAACTTCCTGCATCGCTGGTGGTTGCAAGCACTTATACGTTTACACGTCACTTTGTTTGGCAAAAGGACTGGAGGTAGCTGTTGGAAATACCCATGAAACTTCAGACGAAGAAATCAAAGATAAGTACGAGAGGAGAGGCAAAATGAGGATAAGACATGGAGACGTAAGTTTCCATTTGTGAGGAAAGCTAAGCTGCGAATTTAGCTTCAGGCGTCCAAGAAGCCAAAGAAAAGGGAGAAAAGTGGTTGAGAGAAGGTCACAGTGTACCAGTCACTCAGGGGAAGCACAGTCCTCCTTGAAACTGAGGCCTCGGGCTCCCTGCCCCGCCCCCCACCCCGTGAATGGTGAGATGGTGAATCCTGAAACAAACAAAACACTGTGTAGTGCATTAAAAATGTCATCTCTGATGTAACAGTTTCCTTAAGTTATTCTTAAAAATGGTTGAACTTGCAACTCACACAGCAATGATAACTGACATCACTAGACCTCCTTCTAACCCTTGCCACTGTGTTTAAAATATATCCTGAATTCAGGGTAAGAAACTAAGAAATAATTCTCATGGGGATTGCATTGCTGCGGATATTTTAAACAAAGGCTCTGATCCTATCGCTAAGCCTCAAAGTACAAAGCAATGATTTTCAAAGTTTTAATCTCTCAAAAAGTATTGTACACCCCAAAGTTTTTGTTGATATGGGTCTATGTCTGTTGATATTTAATATTTGATATATTTGATGTTGATATATTCAAAATTGAAACTGAGAAATATTTAAAATGTTTACTCATTAATAAATTTCTAAAAAGGATTCCATGTTAAGATAAAATACATTTCTTACGCAAAACAAAAGAATGTAGCAACACGAATAATTAAAAAAAAATTTTTTTTTTGCAATACTCTTTGATGCCCGGCTTGATAGAAGATAGATGGATTCTTCTATCTGCTTCAGCATTCAACTTGTTGCAATATGTTGTTTTGGTTAAGAAGGTGAAGAAAACCTGGACTCACACAGTAATAGGATGAGAAAAAACAAGGAGAATGGAACTGACTTTCCAGGTAGTTGTGCTGCTTCTTTGATGCTACACCAACACTTGACACTTCAGTACACTTGTTCTCTATGACATAAGATCCCTTGGTCTACCTCCTGCTTGGAGAGGACCTTTCCCCACGCCTGATCTGGACCCATCATGCACTAGCTGTTCAGAAAACATCAGTTTCCTTGGCTATTATGCAGATCTTCCAACTGACACATTTCTTTTTACAATATCAAAAAATCACATTCATGAATACCATCCTCCAACTCATCAGAAAAACACTGAGAAGCTGTCAAGCTAATTATGTTTATCTAAACTCTCATTTTTGCTTAAATGTATAAGTGTTACCATTGGCAGCCAATACAAACAGAGGTGTTTTCCCTGAAGTGGCAGTTTCACTCTTAGTTTTGAAAAAATATCTGTTTTATGAGTCAGTTTGAATTACCATAGTTGATTAGTGATTCTTTTAATCAAATTGATGTTTCTTGAAAAAATGACAGTTTAGGTCATAAATCAGATAATTATACAAGTACTTTTCATCAAGATGACCATCATATTTTGGGTTACAAAGGGTTTTATGTGATGCTCCTAGTTTGTCACACAGACTATTAAAAACACATGTACTTAAGGGTTGAGAATTCATAAAACTAAAAATCAACCAAATACATTAATATCATAGCAATACAAATTAATAAGATGAATGATTTTTACTGTTTCATGAAGTCATTCTTGAAGCAAAACTAGCTTGTTTGTTTTAAACTGAGTACGTGGCGGTAAAGACGACACAGCGCCCACTGGCACGGGTTGCACCATTGTCGCGGTTCATGCTAAACAGTGTTACCCACGGCTGCTTCTGCAGAGCCAGGGAATGTCAACAGAGCGGAAAGGGAGAGTAAAGGGTCGGTGTTAGTATAAAATCGCGTTGACCTCGTGCGTACAGGCAGGGTCTTGAGGATCCCCGGGGGCCACGGACCACGCTTATCAACTGCCGGTGTAGAGGAAGACTTGGCATCTAAGATGGCAGTTACTCTAGGAGAGACTCCAGATGCCGAAAAGGCAAGGATTTCTTTCTGAAAATGTTCTATATTTTGAGTACAGCTCCGAGAGGTAAAAGGAATTAGAAGTACATCCTGTGTTTCCGTGATAAATATTTCAGAAATTTAGTGCTAGAATCAAGTTATTTGATTAAGGTTAGATACATGCTTAAAATAAGCCAATAACTGAATTCTACTCATTTCATCACAATGCCTATCTTATCTACCATACTGATATATTTAAAGATTAAATGAGGTAATATCTCGGAAAGTGATATGCCAATTCATGGCATTTTATTTAGAAAAGTCAGTTTTATAGAAAAATATGTAGCATCACTTGTGGTTACGGGGGGCAGGAAGGACAAGTTGGGAGATTGGGATTGACATATACACACTACTGTATATAGATAACTAATAAGGACCTAGTGTACAGAACAGGGAACTCTACTCAATACGCTGTAGTGACCTATATGGGAAAAGAATCTAAAAAAGAGTGGAGGTATATATATGTCTAACTGATTCACTTTGCTGTACACCTGAAACTAATACAACAAGGTAAATCAACTATACTCCAATAAAAATTAATTATGAAAAAAATAGCATCAGAGTTTTTACAAATGTCAGAATATGAAGGACCTTTAGTGAACAGCCAATCAAACTCTCTTGTTTTATCAATGAGGAAACTAAAACTAAGGATACAAAGGACCTTCCAAATTATAGCAAATCCTGGTTATGGGGCCAATTTTTTGCCAATGAAAGTGAAAAGTTAATTATTTATACCAGATAGCAAATGAAAAAAGAGATCACACACGCTCACAAGCTTGAGTAAACATATAGATAGCAGGAAACATTACCTTATACGTAACTCAATGTCTATATACTGTATGTTTTATAGACATGCACAGTTCACTCACTGAAACAGTTTTTCAATATTTGTTATGTGCCAGACGCTGTGCTAAGTGTTAGGGATAAGGGGACCTGTAACACTCCGTATCTGCCCTTTAAGACCTTTCAGTCTTGTGAAGAAACGTGTGAGTAGAGTGGCAGTCCCGGTACACGATGCTGTGTTAGGACAGACACATGCATGGGGTGCTGACGGAAAAGCAGCCGACTCAGGTGGGAGTCAGGAAGGAAGGGAGCGGTCACAGAAGTTTCCCAGAGGAGGGGTGCTGGACCAGGGTCCCCATGCATGGATGAGGATTAGCACGGCAAGGAGGGCACTCCATCCTGAGCAGTGTGTGCTGGAAGGCGGTGCAACAGAGCAGGAAGGTCTGTGGCTCTTGATATGCACGTGGGCTGAGGGGATGGTTGAAATTACTGTTAGAGACATGGACAGATCCCATCCCCTGCAGAGCAACGTGCTAAAGACTTTGAACTTTATTTGAAAATTATCTGGAGACAGTTTTAATCAAAAATGGTCATATTTGCATTTTAGAGTCTTCTCTCTGGCAAGAGCGTAAAGGATGCATAAGAGAGAAATGAAAATGAAAGCATGTGGTGGGAACAGAGGTGAGCCCTCTGAGGTGTGCAGAGATGGGGGGATAAGCACAAAAAATATTAAGATCAAACTGTAGACATAGGGACTTCCCTGCTGGCATGGTGCCAATGCAGGGGACACGGGTTCGAGCCCTGGTCCGGGAAGATCCCACATGCCATGAAGCCACTAAGCCCGTGCACCACAACTACTGAGCCTGCGCTCTACAGCCCATGAGCCACAACTATTGAGCCCACATGCCACAGCTACTGAAGCCCACGAGCCTAGTGCCTGTGCTCCGCAACAAGAAGCCACTGCAATGAGAAGCCTGCGCATCGCAAGGAAGAGTAGCCCCCGCTCCCTGCAACTAGAGAAAGCCCGCGCAGCAACAAAGACCCAACACAACCAATAAATAGATAAAATTATAAAAACACAAAATAAAACTGTAGCCATTGATGATTGGGTTTGTTGCTTGTATCAGGGACCAGGAGAGGCCTAGGTGTCTGTCTTGGCAGCTATCACAGTGCCTGTCACCAAAATTGTGAGATCTGGAAAAGGGACAGGTTTAATGGAGGAAGGGGTGGTTGCACTTTGGACAGGGTGAGTGTAAGACACCTGGGGCACACGCAAGTGGGGAGCTGGAGCTCGAGTTTGGAGCGTGGGGAGAGGAACAGGATGGAGCTGGAGAGGTGACAGTCACAAGCAGATGTGGCTGGGAGTCGACTAGCCAGGAGGCAGGGGAGACAGAATAGAAGCGTGCAGGGGGAGACTCCGGGAAAGGCCCATGCTTGGAAGGTCTGCGCACAGTCTTGACTATCAGCAGCCACTTTGTTATACGAAGGAAGACAGGAGAACGTGGGGGCACAAAGTACAGAAGTCAGAGGGGAGTTGGGAGAGAGAGCAGATGTGACAAAGTATTAAATGGCCTTCGTGAATCAAGCAAAGTAAGTACAGAAGCGTCTGGGGCCGGCAGCAGCACGGACACCACCGGGGGCCTCCGTGAGGGGCAGCTGGCCGGGGGGCGGTGGTGGAGGCGGCGAGGACCTGGGGCAGGGAGGCCCAGCTGGTAAAGAAAATACCGGCTTATGGGCTTCCTAGGTGGTGCAGTGGTTAAGAATCCGCCTGCCAATGCAGAGGTCATGGGTTCGATCCCAGCTCCAGGAAGATCCCACATGCCGCGGAGCAACTAAGCCCGTGTGCCAAAAAAAAAAAAATGTAAAGAAAATACCGGCTTGGAGTGAGCTGTAGAATGAATACCAGTGATCTCTCTCCCCAGGAGCTTGGCTGAGAATGAAAGGAAAGATAGTGCATGGTTCACAGATGTACAGGGTTCCCCGAAGACACCGATTTACTTCTAGATTCTGGGATTCAAGGACCTTTTAAACATTCACTGCTTTATTTCCAGATAACTTGAGTCAGAAGAACGGAGAAGACAGTAAACTACAGTGGCGGTATAAAACAAAGACGAAGGAAAACCCATTCAAATTAGAAAAATGTAAAAATAGCTAACGGAAGCAACCACACTGAACTAGATGCCAGAAACCCACGTTCCCTTATACCCACGCGGTAAAGCACGGCCTGGCAGCAGCGCTAGCAGGGCCCAGCGAGCCAGTCCCTTCGCTACCCACCGCGGACAGAAGGGCTCCCACAGCTCGCGCTGCGCCCTCTCAGGCAGCCCAGCTGGTTTCAGGTCTTGGCCCTCCCCTGTTCCAGTGCAAATTAAGCTCCTGCCCTTCCCTCCAGCAGGGGAGGGGCTGCTGGCTGTGAGCTGTCTCCTTGGCAGTCAAGGGTATCCCAAGACTGGGCTGCCTGGTTCCCAAGGATGTGGGTGTGGTGAGGTGTGGCAATGAGTCCTAGAAATAGAAAAATGTTCTATTTGCAAACACTCCCGGGGGAGCTGGAACTTTCTTATCTATAGCTCCCAAATGCCTGCCGTCTGAACTCACAACCTCTCAAACGTCTCTGACATCCTTTGCCGGCAGCAATTTCTTCCTCAGGCTTCCTACGAAGCAACGCAGGCTATTTCTAGCAGAAAAACAGTTTACGTACAGTGCAGTGGTTAAGCGCACAGATGAGGCGACAGATTGCCAGGGCGGAAATCCCAGCTTTGCCACTTACAAGCTAAGTAAACTCTGACAACTTGAACAATTCAGACTCCATTTTTTCACCCTCCCCATCTGTAAAGGGTACCTACCTGTCAGGGTTGTGCAAACCAACAGCATTCATATAGGTTAAGTGCTTACCACAGTGCCTGACCGATAATAAGCACGCAATAAATGTTGGTATCATCATTTAGAAGCATTTAGGAGAGAAACATCTTGTACCCGGTTTGGAGGCAAATGTGATACTTTTTACTTAAAAAGAGAATGTAATCTGGAAAATGCCTTGCTTGACTTAGCTGGATCAGGAGACATTTTTCCTCGGCTTTGGGAGAACATCTTTAGATGCAAGTTTAATCAATGGCAGAAACATTGGGACCATCCTGGAGGAGGAAGTGGCTCTATAAGGTCACTCATCACGTGGACACAGAGCATGAGAGGCATGGCTCTTTGGCTCCATGGCCTGTGCTCTCCTTGCTTTCCTGCAGGTAAACACACAGGTTCAGACCCTGTATGTGTGTGCTTGTCAGGGCCTTGCCCTTCTCAGCAGTGGCCTCCTTCTTGGGAATTTCTCCAAGTAGATTTCTTTTTCTGGAAACAGCCATGAATTCTTGGTTACAAATCCAGGATAAATACACACACACAAACACTTAGTAGACAATAGACTCTCCTTTATGAAAAAGCACGCTTTAGTTAGTGAGCTGATTTTATTCAAGCTGTGCCACAAATACAAAATAATTATCAAGATTCTGGGCTACCGCCTCAATAAACCTTAAAAATAAATGTGCTCTGAATCCTCGGAATTCACTTAAAATGTGAAAACCTGGCATGACAACTGCCATTTCCCCCCGGCTGAGGTTCACCAGTGGGTTTCAGAACTTGAAAAACTTTGATGTTGGAGCAAAAGACTTTTATGTGAGTATGCGCATCTCATTCAACTGGGGTTTTCCCTTCGCGCCGACTTGCCCGACGTGCTGGAAGTAGGGCATCCAGTTCTCCCTTTATGAACATACCTGCCTTTTTGCCAAGCAGCTCACAACGTGAAAAGGAATCACCATCTCAGGAGAGTTGAGGAGGTGAGGGACAGGGCTGTTAGCACACGGCCAGCCCATCAAACACCTGCCCTTTGTTCCACGCTCTGCACTCAAACCTACCTGGGATCCCAGAAAGACTTGGCTGACAAGCTGGGTTTGGAACGTTGGGCAGTCTCTCGGAGCCAGAGCTGACCTGCTGGTAAAATTTCCCCTTCAGTCCAACCGCATTACCAGTCAAGCTAGAGCTCTTGTATGTAAATGAAGCTAAGAATCTATGCATCTCTAAGAATGACCAGAAATCATATTATTTTCAGAAGCCCTAGTAATACTGTCACTCAAATACATGGAGGCCAGAGGTGAGCAGAAAGTTACCATTTAAATCAGAGGTTTCAAATGGTGACCCATGGGTGGGCAGCGTGTTACACAGATGTTTCCATCTGACTCACACACTGTTCAAGATTCATAAAATCAGATGCTAACATTTAAAAGGAGGGAGGTTTTGCATGACCATCCGGATGCCCAACTTCTTTTACAAAATGACTGGCTTTGGAGGCACTGCATTTTGTGGCTGCTGACTTAAATCTTCATGGGACAGAAATGACACTTCCCTGGGAGTCAGGAGGCAAAGGTTCTAGCTCGATCGCTAATTGAACAAATTCCTTCTTCTCTCTAGGCCTCTTTTCTTCTCTTCTTTTTTCTTTCCTTCTTTTTCTTTTTAACTAAACAAGAGCTATCGTTGTTCTAAAATTATGATTCGCTTTTTTTAAAGAACTTTTATGGAGATATAATTGACATACAATTCACTTTCTAGATAAGCAAAGTAAGTCCGAGGGTAAAAAAATGATAAAACTCTTCTAGAAATCACACCATACTCTGTACAGTAAGCCAGGTGGTAGAAGGTTTTAAAAATGTTTCAGAATATATATAACTGGTGACACAAAAGGTTATCCAAACTATAGGCGTCGGTATATAAAAGCCATGGTAACTCAGAAGAAGGACGCTGTTTTTTGAAAGGAGGAAGTGCTCCGTCTCAGGCACTCAGGAAGATGGAAGCAGCCCACCAGCAGATGCTGAACAGGCAGACGTGCCACGTATCCACCTGCCATGGAAACGTCCCTGTTGCCACATTCCCATCTTGTAGTTTTGCGGGTGAGCTGGCCACGCCTCGGCGGTGGAGGCTTTCTGCTCCGGTGGCTTCAGACAAAGTTACCATTAACTCTCCAACCTGCAAGAAAATTATTCTACACAAAGGATTCCAAAATGTCCTCCTCTCCCCCTACAAGCCTACAAACAAATGGTACAGGAGTGAGGTCAGAGAGGAGCCCCCCGCCCTCCAGGCCCCCGAATTCATTTACCTACCTCGGAGCCCATTCAGGGGAAGAGGCGGGACCGGGAACAAGAGCCCCTCGGAGGCCAAGTGGAGTTTGGGGGTCGAGCGCTACATTACAAGACCTGACAGGCCTTTGCCAGCCTTCAGCTTCTTTGTGTCTCTCACATAATAGAGAAACACAAACTGAGCAGCACAGGACCTGCGGTTACACCCTCGGACACAGAGCGCTCTTTGCAAATGCTAATGGTATTGTAGCATCCTGGCAGCCAAGAACACAAAAAAAGGATGTTGATTTTCACATGAACCAGAACAGGCCCATTGTACACAAGTTGGTGACCAGCTTGTAGTATCTGCACATCAAAAGCCCAGCCAATCACAGGGTACACAGCTGGCGAACCGCCCCTACCGGGGCGCCCGTCCCAGAGAACGAGATCCAAACGCCTCGTCAGTCCACCGCTAAGGTGACAAAACACAGTCCTTTCGTCATGAGCGGACCCACAGCCTCAGGACCCCGATTCAGCGATGACCGTGGCAATTAGTGCAATTAGCAAGTGTCCCGGATATTTAGTTAGTAAGTGTCCCAGATGTTTATGAAGAGAAATCTGGATGTGTGAGAACGGGCATGGCTTCGTGCTCCTGCTGAGAGCCTTGCGTGCAGCAGAAGGCAGGCGTGCTCAACTGGGCATTCAAACTAGGGGGGATCTGAGACAGGAATAGAGAAGCTCACGAGAATGCTGGCAGGGAAGTATTTATTATCTACTTCTATCCTGATGATCCGGGGAAACTAGAAGTTCTCAGGGCAAGAAAATTAAATAAATATAGATGATATTCCTGAAAATAAACTTACTCAAGATTGTAAAGGCTTCTGTTAATAGCTTTCCTTTCAAGTGCTAAATTTATTAGAAACCAAAAGGCAGTCAAAATTTGGGAAAAGAATTCAATCAAGGTTTTGAAAACTGGGGTACAAATAATTCTGTATCTTAATAGTTGGGCTCACTCAAAAAGAGTTAGAGAAGCTGTGGAGGTCAAATGGGAAAATTAACATGATCACCATGGTGAGGGAAAACTGCAGCGTATTCGTTTCATTCCTGAGACTTGAGGTCTGGGGTAGATCTGCAATTAGAGCTCCCTGAAGCTCAGTGTCACCTTGTTCCCCAGGGCCCTGCAGGGCACCACACAGCTCTGCAGGGGTTTCCATCCTCAGGGTGCAACAGAGGCCTCATATAGTTAGGGAAAACCGTCCTAGGCCATTTCTGTAAAGTTAGCTCAAATTGCACTTTCTAGGTATATCAGTACCCAGAATTTTACAAATAAATTCATTTTCCTAAAAGCATACTTGAGAGAGAGCATGTTTTGGAAAGCGCATAGGCTCGTAATCAGATTTATTTCCAATTTACACTCTGCAATTCACTCGAATGACCTCGGTTACTCAAAACTTTTCTGAGCCTATTTTCTCATCTATAAAATGAAAATAATACTGCCGTGATAATGGATGCATACCACAAGACATACTGGTTCCTTTGCTCCAGATTCAAGTTCTTTTCTTTAAAATTTAAAAGGAGAGTCATTATTGAAAAGGTTTCGGGGGGTCTCTAGATAGATCCCCAAAGGCTCACAGCCAGTGACAGTGCACCGTGACCCGAGTCCGGCTAAGTCCTTTACACAGGCTCTTACTCAGGGAGTGCTGCCAGCCCTGCAGCGGCTGTGGGCTGAGGCGGCTGTCACCCTTCCTCCTCCCGTTAGCGTTGCTCACGGCGGGGGGGAGGTGGCTTCACTGTCACTACTGGCTGTGTGCTGGCTCAAGGCATAGGTGACCCCCGGTGTTCACTACATGTAAACTGACTGTAGGAAAAAATGATATCCATCAGGCGTCCAGAGGGATTGGCTGCGAGCCGGGCGTGGTGACGTACGCCTGTAGTCCCAGCTACTGAGGAGGCTGAGGCAGGAGGATCGCTTGATCCGGAGTTCTGGGCTGTAGTGACTCTGTGGACCGAGCGTCCACACCAAGTTCGGCATCAACACGGTGACCTCCCAGGAGCGGGGGACCACCAGGTTGCCTAAAGAGGGGTGAATCAGCCCAGGTCAGAAATGGAGCAGGTCAGAACTCCTGTGCCAATCAGAGGGATCGGCTGTGTACCACTTGGACCATCACTGACTGCGTGAGAACTTCTGACGTAAGCCCTCTAGACAAGCACAGTTCTTAGTGGAAGAGTAGTAAGCATGGCATTTCGTTAATGACTCATGACTACTTCTGTGTTGAGCTGCATGGAAAAGAGAGATTAAAAACAAAAACGGAACACACACTAAGGAAGCAGAGAACTGGATAAGTTTATTCCTTAAGAGGTATATTAATTTCAAAATTTCCTGGTAGCTGAAGCAAAGGAACAGGTCAAGTCTTGAGTTCTCTTTGACAGAAGGGAAGCACCATATGCGTTTGGAACGGGAAACTTTGCTGGCACTTAACTATCTAGTAGTCCCTGCTTTACAGGACTTATAGAGACATGTCATTAGGTTCTACTTCTGCAGAAGGTACTACTGTATTTTCTTCAAATAGATGCATCACATAGTATTTGTCTATGAAAGCCAAGGGTATATAATATTAGATAAATTAAGAAGTGGGTGGTACCCCCCAAAAAAACAAAAAAAAACAAAACAAAACAAAAAAGAAGTGGGTGAAGGTAAGTAGTCCAGGCAGTACTGCTTTCTGATAATTTGGCCTAATTCTCAGATAAGCTTCATCAAAGCAAGAAGATGGAGTTAACCTATTCTCTACATACTTTCTCACAAATGTTAGAGGTCTCACAAGATGTTGGCAAGTGTTAGGTCACGTATACCATGACCATATTTTTTGACAAGTGGATAAAATTCTAATTTCCATGTTGTTATGAGTTAGTTATGCCAAGAGTAAGTAGACGAATGGACACTCTTCTTTAAACGCTAAGGAGTGAAGCTTGTATTCTTAACCACACGACATGCCTCTGTGGAGGCTGCTGGCAGTCTCACTGGGTCTTCAGTGGGGTGGGCCTACATTTAAAAAAAAAGACTTTTTGCATTTTCTCAAATACTTAGATAGGAACCAGGCTACACCTGGGTTAATTAGTTAAAAACAAAACAAAACAAATAATAAGAATTCTTTACCACAAAGAATAAGGAACTGATTAAAAACATTTAAAAGTTGTAGTTACCCGTCAGTGACTTGACCCCAAATGAACCTTCACACTGATCCTACAGAATGTGAACAAAACTCACAGGAAGGCTTTCAGAGGGCGGTCATATACCCTCTCTCACTGTCAAGCTGGTAACAGCTCTCATTTCAAGATACACATTTAACCCAATGCCTTATGATGTATGTTTTTCTTACCCTTATTTTATAAAACTGTCTTCTTTGGGCTAAAAATCATTCACATTTAAACCTTCCTGACACCGTCCTGCTTTTTAATCTTTGACAACTTTTGCAGTACCTGTCTTAACTCTTAAGTTTTCTACATCTATCAGCTTAGTCTAATATGTGCAGAAATTCTGACCGTTATCACAAATTGGGTATTTTATTGTTTAAATTTTATTTAAACAATAATTATTATTTTTAAACATATTTTGTAGTATAATTAAATAATACATCTGTATTATTTACCAGCACATGGTAGCTACTTCACTGTGACACAGATATTAATTCTTCAGCTGAAAGCATTAGAAGAAAACAGATAAATTATCCTATTAAATCTTCAGGAAGTAAACTCTTCAAACTTTTTTGATCCATGAAGATTTTGAACTTGAAGTGCACAAAGAATGAAAACAATTTAAAATGCAACTACTTTCGGGGCCTCTAGCACTGGTTTGTTAGCACTGATATGTGAAATAACTGCTAATATGATTGAAATATGTTCTTCCTTATAAACCTTCTAAAGGAATTTAAAGACTGTCTTGACATTTATTCACTAGAAATATATCACACTCCAGGTATTGTGTACTACTTAGGGAAGCAATAGTGACTTTACAGAGTCTTTTCCTGGTTTTGACTTTCGCCAACCACATGAATCCTTAAGGAGACACACCCAGGCTCTGCCTTATTTTACACATCTAATGATCACCAAATCTTTAATAACCATCATTTATGAGCAAAGTTCTGGGAAGAATTATAAAATAAAACATGGGCGGTCATAATCAGGTGCTAAATGGAATTAAGTGATCTTTAAGGTTTCTTCCTGCTCTAAGACTTAATGATGACCTCTTAGTAAGCCTCATGTATGACTGAACATGTTAGCATCATTAATGAAAATGATGGCCGTGGCAGCAAAATGCAATTAGTAACATTTCCAAAGTATATTTTACCAAAGAAAATACCAAAATGTACTGACAAGTATCAAGACATGAAAAACAGCATTGTTAGACCATGAATTCCAACTGTGCAATGTGAGGCATGTGAAATTCAAGCATTCAAAGAAGAGCCACTTTAAGAGGCTTGTTAGACTGTGGATTTGGTTATACAGTGGGGTCAAATCACCATAGGTGTACAGGTTTCTCTCTCCCTCAGTAAAACAGAGACAACTTAAAAGATGCTCTCCAATAATAGAATTATAACATGATTTCAGTATTTTTAATTACTCATCTACACAAATGACCTTAGATCAAGCACAGGCAAAATATAAATTGCAGTAACATCTACATATAGTGTGAAGGTTTTTAAAAATAATACAAAGTTCATTCACAGTGCGCAAGTAAAACAAGGTTAAGCTTTAAATATTTAAACACAAAGCCATGATTATGCAACAGCTAAGCATATTTATCAGCACATTTCTATACGGCTAAAGTTCCTGAAACTATAGCATATACCAGCTTAGAGAACTGAAATTTTCAAAAAAAATTACTTTGATCCCCTTTATCGGAAAATAAAACACCATATTTCTTTTTGCAGATAAATACATCTAAAATAAATAAAAATAAAATTACTGACTTAAGGGATTTACCTTTTAAACCTACACTCTGAATCTTATCATAGGTAAAATTCCCAAATTATAAGGTCAGGAAACACCACTCTCTGCAATGTCCCCTACTCATTTTTACACTATTCATTTGCATCTGGAGGCTAAATAATTTGTGGGAAGGAGTCTGAAGGAGTAAAGCCTGGAAAGGGGGGATAATACAAAGAAAAGAGAATAAAATTAAGCCGCTAAGAAAGGCTGATTGCTCCGCCTGTAACTAAAGGTCAGCTGAACTATAGTTCAACCGTGAAGCTGCAAGAACCACTCGTTTCCTATCACGATTCGCCTACACAGTCTGATGTTTTAAAATGACACCTGGACCAAGTCAATTTCAGACATAATCTATTTACAGGTGTTCTGTCTTCCATACAGAGCTTTGTTCATTCTGTTCTTCGCAAATCCTGACATGAAAGACACATGATGCCTGGTCTAGTTAGAACTTAACTTCTGTATATTGTATTTGTTTATATTTGTTATGTTTTTATACTTCTGCAGAGTGATTTGTTCATATCTGAATCATCTGTAATTTTTGAACTACAGACACAACACACAGGGTTTACTGTTGAGAATCCGAATTTTATTTTTTTCCTTTTCATTACATCTGCATTTAATAAATGCCTAGTTTTTGGGTGGGAAGTATGTTCAGTATGAGATCGGCCACAAGGGGAAAAAAATGTATAATCCATGAAAGAAGTTGTATTACTGAGGAGGATGGGGAATGTCTGGACTCTAATATGGGATTTTTAATAATATTTGTATTATCTATTTATATCTTTAAATTACAAACACCGATCTCAAAGAAATGGAGACTCCCCCCCCCCCCCCCAATTTTCTTAAATTTATACAAAGGGATGGAATAAAAGCACTGACTTCACATCAGCCTTTTGCTTGGGGAAAATCTGTAGAAATAAAACTGAGGGCATTTTTCCCTATCCATAGCTCACAGAAATAAACATGGTCCTACTTTTCTTTAGAAATGGATTTGTGGTTGTGTTTTACAATGGCAAAAATATTAATAATTGCACGACGTCTGCTTCTGCGAGGGTGTTTACCCACTGGCCAGCACTGGTTAGAGGGCGTTAACCGGTAAGGTCACCTCCTAACCTTTACACAGAACGCTGGGGAGCTCTCTTCCCGTTCCATTCACCCGCTATCCCCAGGTCTGAAGGATACAGAAATGTCCTTGACTGCTCAGCTCCCAGATAAAGTACCGTATACTGCTCCCAGCTGCCTAACACTGGATCTACTTTTCTTATCAGTGCAAAACAAATATTTCCTCAATTCTCAATTTCTGAAATATTTTGTGATATCCTTCGACCTTGCACATTAAGTGTCACATCGACAGAGCACAATAAAGAATGTACTGATGTTAAGTTAAAAAAAAAAAAGTGGAGTGGTGAGGGAGCTGTTACCAAAACACCACTCCAAGAAAACTAACATTACGGAAACTCTGTGTCATATAAAACCTGTCCCACAATGGGCATTTTTATTAGAATAACAGGGGCTTAATGACATGGCAGCAAAGAGCAAAGTGAGATGAAAAGGACATTTAAAGTAAAAAATGGCCTATTTCTTTGCTTTAAAGTCCTTTAGCCCATAAAAAAATATTTATGTAAAAAACATGAAGATGATGTGAGGATATTATTGTCATTGAACGGCAATGAATTAAACTTTAAATTTTTCTTTAAACATTCAGGGAAGAGGCAGATGGTCCACATTATTCTGATTGTTGAAATCACTTCTATTTAAAATACAGTCTTATGAAAGAAGGCTTTTTCCTGAGGCCTGGTTGAAACGTTTGACAAGCGTCTACATGAAATCAGTCAACTGCTTATGCTTAATTGTCTCTATCCTATGTCACAAACCAATAGTTATGTCAACAGGTAAAAAAACACTGTTGACAAGAAAGCCTAACTCAAACATACAACATCCAAAATGAACGAATTTCAAATGGATAGGATACAAAAACTGAATCTAATAGGTAAGCTGCTACTGACTTAGCTTCTAAGGCAACTTCTAAGCTGTCAATGAAGGGTTGAAATCTTTCGCTGAACGTACACGGAATTGTAATACAAATTAACCTATTTGAGGGGTTTTTCTGTTAACTTGCTTTCTTCCATGTGATGAATATAAACTGAATTATCATGGTCAAATAATATCTGGATATAGAACATCAAAGATACAGACAACAATTCAGCAGGGTACCATCAGTTTATATACAATTGATAGCCTTTAGAAAATTGCTGTAAGTTTTATTTCAAAACACCTAGCATTCTTTTTCTGCAAAAGAAACTGACATTGAGTAACATCAGCTAACGCGTTAGCTGAACTAGTGCCACTACAAATGAGACAACAAGCAGGAAAGCAAGTTTCTTATCTTCAAGGACTGAGCCTAATGGCCATACCACTTAAATTATCCCAATTTGTCACTTTAATACAATAAAATAGAATGTTAATGCCATTCCCACTGTTCTTCCATTCAAAAGACAGCTGATGGTTACAGCGCCTCTAACACGCATAAGTTATTTTTATCCCATGACTTTATTTTACGTTTAGAAAGGTGGAAGAGCAGAAGGAAAAAAGGCAGCACAAAAGACTTCGGAGTTTTCTTTCCTCAGATGTGTGCAGAGGTGATTATGAGGAGGAGTCTGTAAAAATAAACAGAATTTTCACTGATAAATTTAGGTCTAGGGAGACAAATGTAAGATTTCTAAGTAAATTTTACTACTGCATGATCATAAAAATAGTGACGCTTAACTGCCTAAGTTCGCTTGTTTTACTGGATTTCAAATATCCACCAGAACAATACGAAATAATTTTATGAAGCATGATGTATGAACCAAAAAATACTGGAATTCATCTTCAGCAAGTATCAGAATTAGTTACTCAAAATGATTAGGCTGAGTAACTCCATGCATCTTGAAACTGAGATGCTCATTGAGAATACTCTTTCAGAAAGTATTCCTTAAGATGCTTGGTAACTTTATTAAATAGTCAGAATGAAGCAAGGCTCCAATCTTGCCAGATTTATTCTTTTAAATGGATTTGCAGGATACAAATAGATCTTCTGTCCAATTCACAGATATGTATGTAACAGTTCACAGAGCCATACATCCCAAGGACTGGGAAGTGCCTTATAGAATAGAGACAAGCAGGGAACAAAGAAAGTTGGGACTGTCTTCCTGTACACACCTGCCTCGCAGGACTCCCCTGGCCTGCACTTGGGACAGACACTCTGGCCGGAAAAGGCACATTCCCAGCAGCAACAGTAACTCCAGATGTCACACTGATCAGCTTAGGGAAGTGACAAGACTTTTTTATAAAGCACTGGCTGGCTTTGGGCTTCCTTATTTCATTGAAAAGACAGAAATGTACCTTATATTTTTAATGGGGTTTCTGAGGATTTCCCCCCTCAAAAACCATACTTGTTAACAAAAAATATCAAGTAAACTCTGGTGCTTATTACGAAGTGAATCTCCAAACCCAGAAGACTCTCAAAACGTTTCTAACATTAACTACTGACAGTAATTATGACAAAGAGGAAGCTATCACAACACTGTATGGTTTTAAAAGAAAATTTTCATAATTGAAGTTGTATAAAACATTTACAAACACAGACACTTAAAAACTGATTATTTTTGGTCTGTGTTAAAGATGACTGATATTTAGTTTCTACATACATTTTTGTATACATCCATACATCTGTTTTAACTTATGAGAAACAAAACAAACAAAAGAAACTAACAAAGCATTATTCTAAAGCTTTTAGCTCCTTCCTCTCTCATTCACTGCTGGTGTACTGTTCTGAATGAGTTGGTCTGAGCTGTGCTTCCCTTTCTAGCTTGCTTTCTCAAATACATTGCCTCTAAAGTACAAGAAAGTAGGTAGCCTGATTTAAGGGCCTTTTCTGAACAGAATGCAGCTAGAGAGAGAATGAATCTTTCACATTTCTTCTCCTTTCACTTCTGACTATGTTACAGGCTGTCTACAGAGTAAGGCTCACAGATAAAGTGAGTATTTTAAATAAATGATAAAGTCTTAATTATAACATTCTCCCTTTCTCGACTTCTTCAATAAAAGACTTACTAATCATAATTCTTCAGCAATAATTAACAATTAACTCTGCTACTAAGGGGAGTCTTCAAATATACAATATTTCATGGGGAACTGCTTATAATGCCAGACTACAGAATTAAACAAGAGCCCACATATTCAGAAAAGCCCTACATTCTACAGCTTTCTAAGTTACTTTAAATTGAAAAATGGTTTATTTAAATGTTTTTAAACACTGAGAATAAGATTAAGAACTATTAAAATTTTCAGTTAAGACAAATAAAAAGCTTTGCCACTGGACATATACACAATTATCCATTGAATATGGCCAATGAGAAATAAAAGGAGAGCCACAGCTCAATTCTGTACACACAGAAAAGTCTACACGCCACCTGCACACTGTTAAATATCTTAGCTTTGTTCACCTTTCTTCTGTTCAAAATGAGTTCTAGAGGATATTTTTGGTGTAGCCACAAGGCAATCAAGTTATTCAAAGCGACATCACACATACAAAACTTAGAGTCTGGGTTCAGAGACTCTCGCTTTTTACATTATTTCATTACATTAAGATTATTAGTAAGCAGCAAGTAGGCTACAGTTAAGTAGAATGACAAACTATTAAAATACGTTTAAAAAATAAATTCTGTGTTTAGTCAGTACCAATGCAGTAAGAGGTTCTTTACTCACTTCTTATAATTCATTTCTCCTGATGAAGAGCTTCGATAAAAGCATCAAGTTTTTCTTGAATTTCTCTAACTTTCTCTGTGGAGATAAAATGAGATAAATTAGTTACAAAACAAATTTATTTTTCAAAGGCATCACAAATCATAGAAGATAAATGGTTTGGGATACTTTGACTACTTGGGAAAAGGGGGAAAAATTATCTTAGCACCACACACCATCTTATATTCAGATAAAGTTCAAACAGATTATACAATTAGCATTAGCTTCTAAATTTTTTGCAAAGGGGAGGAGTGTGGGGGTCTGTGACAGATCCCTTTGAGAATCTCTTAAAAGTTGTGGATTCCTGCACAGGAAAATGCAAGTATAGATACATTTACAATTATGTATAGAATTTTAAGAAGTTGTCAGATTCCCTGGAGTCTAACCAAGGACTCCCAAATAGCATTATCTGGAACAGAGAAAAATATAAAATAATGAAACCACTTTTTTTTAAATTAGGTGAGTATATAACTGGCCTTCAACTAGGAAATGACCTTCTAGGTATGAAGTAATGGGAGGAGTTACAAAGATCAACCAATATGACCACATTAAAAAGTATTCTTTATATGTCAAAATGTCCTAAAACTGAAAGACAAAAGAAAATTGCAGGAAATATTTTCAACGTGAAAAAGGCAATAGCACTTAAAAAAAAAAAATGCTGTGAATGAGGAAACGAAAGTTTAAAAACACCAGAGCCACTGAAGACAGATTTACATTATTTTAGTTTAGGTTTTCATGTTGTAGATGTTCAAATGAAATCTACAATTTCTCTCTGAAATACAAAAATTTCCTTCAAAATGTAAACTATTCACAGGACATGCCAATCTCCTAATATTAGAAACAGAAGTCATGATTTATTCTGCTTCACTGCCAACTGAATCATGTAGCTCCCATTTTAAAATACAGGGTATAGTAAGCACAGTAACAAGTACTTCTGTCCTGTTAACACGATTTAACACGTTAGTGAGAATTATCAATTAAAGTGAAATGGCTGGACTTCCCTGCTGGCGCAGTGGTTAGGAATCTGCCTGCCAATGCAGGGAACACGGGTTCCAGCCCTGGTCTGGGAAGATTCCACATGCCCTGGAGCAGCTAAGCCCGTGCGCCACAACTACTGAAGCCCACGTGCCTAGAGCCCATGAGCCACAACAAGAGAAGCCACCGCAATGAGCAGCAATGAAGACCCAACGCAGCCATAAAATAGAAATAAATAAATAAATAAAATTTTTAATACTCAACATTTACATCCCCCGCCCCCTGAACTGCACACATACTGTATGTGCTGGCAGTCACTGAGTGACTGCTTAGTGCTCAGCCTGAATAAGACAGTATGCTCACTCTCATGATGTTTATAATATTTTTTTTCAGATTTTCTTTTTTTTTTAATTGAAGTATAGTTGATTTACAACATTTGTATCTTTTACACTTAAAAATAAATAATCTGCGATTGAAAATATAAGTATCCCTTTCTATTAGTAAGATAGCATTAGTGATGAGCAGCCAATAGAAAGAGGAACTATCCTTTTTGTAAGTTCTTACTAGCATTGCAGGAACTCAGCAAAGCCTACCAGGGCTGCATATAAAGAATGCAATGTCTTCATCTTCTTTTCCCAGTAATTTAGTGCTTCTAATTCTTGGTATTAGACTGAGACACACACAGCAAAAAAAAAAAAAAAAAAAAAAATCAGGGGAGGTGGATCCCCTACTTTTTAATCAAATTTACTAAGAAAATATGATTACAGTTATCACAAAGGCAGGAGTAACTCCTTATATATATAAAAAAAACTCTTAGAAGTTCAATTTGTACTTTTTGGTAGTCTTTTTTTTTTTTTTTAAACTAGCAGTCAGACCAGTAAACATACTTCCTTTCTCAAAATAAGGCCACATTTCTTATTTGAAAAATTATTTCATGTAGTTGCTTAGAAACAGTTCACCTGTTTTCTTCACTGAACATTTAGAGAGTTCCAGATTCTATAGCTCATCAGTTGAAGAATTTTTAAAGGGGGTTGGGAAATAGGGGGGGGAAGTTTTCTTAATTGTCTCAAAGAATTCTGGAAATGGATGGGGTCTTTAAAAAAACCACCTAGCTTAAACAGCACAAAACATGGAAATCTGAAACAAGTGTTCAGAGCCTTAGCAGCTCTCTAAGCATCATACTAAGAATTATTTCTATGTGGGAAAACTGTACTGTCTGAAGAAAAGTAATCACATTCTATCTGCTCCATGATCTGAGTACAACTGGGTAGGTGAAAGGCCAGCTCTACCCATCCTTCTGCCCTGTTGAGGACTCCACGCTCAGCTGGACAGACTATGAGGGGGTGGTACAGTGGCCTCACTCCCAGGAGACTGTCCAGGGCAAGATCTATCTGTATGGAAAGAAACCAAGAGCCACTCTGATGCATGTGCCGAACTGTGGAATCGGAATCAAATTCAAATTCTTCTAAAGTAGATAAGCGATGTTTTTCGTAAATGAAAGTTAAAAGTATCCTTTTAATACTAAATTGAGAAACTCATGTCTTCATTTGTTCCTTCACTTATACAATGCACTTCAAGGCATGACATGGGGACATACATGCTACCCTGCCTTTAAGAATTCCTTGCTTTCTGCCTCTAAGTACACAAGCGTCTACCATGTTCTGCGTGATTTCAGATCCCACATTTCATTTGTCCTCATACAACCCTGCAGGTCTCACTGCCAAATACGAGGATATAAGCCTGGAAAGTTAGCTCTGTCCACATTCTTGCAATTCAGAAACACGTACTAGATGTCCTACCATATGCAGACTCTAAATGGTAACAAAACAAATGCGATTATTTCAAGTGTATTTGTTGAAAGTTTTATCGTTTATGTGAAATAAGACATTTTAATCAAAATTAGGGAATGAGATAATTCCTGAGCACTTCCTAAGTAGTTCTGTGCCTAGGAATGTCTAAATAATGTATAACATGCTATCATACTCGGATGAATATTATTACCTCTCGAGGAGACTAGATTTATACACATTTGGAGAGATCCTTGGAGAATGTAAGAATAGGAAACTGGCCCCCAAAAGTTTAGCATTTTCAGTGTCTACAACAATGTCTGACTCACTATATATGCTCAATAAATATACGATAAATGAAGTTCTCAAAAGTATGGCATGGAAAGTGAGGGCTTGTAGGTTATCAAGAAGCGGGGGAAAAGCACTTAACATGCTTTCTGGATGTTATGCCAGGACCACAAGAGCTAGATCAAGCCTGGGAACAGGGAGCAGGGTACACACGGACAGTGAAGATCAAGAAAAGCCGGTGGCTCACCTGAACCACAGAAAGCAACACAGAACAGAGAACGCGTGGGTCTCAGAACAACAGCATGGGCTGGGCAGTGGGGCGGGTTAATTACAGCACCTTATTTAAGAAGGCTAAAGTATGCTGACTACACAGGCACATACACGCGTGAGTTCATGCTTTGCAAGGAAGCTATACTATGAATAATAAGCAGCATTATTTTCCATATTTGAATTCATTCATTTTACATTCTGATGTAAGTTTCTGGTACTGTCTTGTATACCAGCTATGCCATCTGGCTGCACAGAAAACTGAGTTATACATAAAAACCAAGTCGGAATGTCAGCAACTAACACTTTCCACTTTCTGATCTTTTGAAAATTATGTATCAATATTAGTGTTTTCAAATCCCCAAATCTTATGGTATTTAATTTTTTTCACCATTAGAATTTATTTTCCCACAGAAAAAAATGTGTATATATTAGCATGGCTAATTATAGAGCAAACTCCTTTTTCTATTAAATATTTACATCAAATATTTATATAGTTAGAAAATTCTTACAAATTTGTGATCTACCTGACAAACTAAACCAAGGCAGGAAGGGATTAAGAAACTGGTACTTCTGTTACTCTGAAAGAGCCAATTCCACATGTAGTGAATACTGAGTCTACCTCCCATTTATTCAATGTTTACTTAAAAGATGAACAATTTCAAACATCAATTCATTGTGCGTCTTGATTGAGTCATGAATATTCCCATAATCCCCAACGCATAAACCCTCAGTCTCAGTGAATGAAGTTCCTTCTCTTTTTTCTTTTCTTCAGATGACCTGACATCCATTCATGTTTTGGGTCCCTTTATCACCACATGAAATGATACTGCTACTCTCATTTTCTTTTTGAGTCTTCTGATACTTGCCCTAAAAGTCTCAAATATAGACTAATCTGTAATTAGGTTTTGAATACACTGTGAATACCAGAAGGCCAAACGCGCGAGAAGGTTCACTTCAGTGGTTAATAACAGTTTAGAACAGGAACAAAGAGTCACACACAAAACACTACCACATGAACTGAAATAAACCTTTTACAACTTTTGATGTTTTTAGAGAAAGCATAAAGAAACGAGCTGCAAACTTACCAATGCAGTGTATTTTAAACAAACCACACATCCAAAGATCTAAACATACCTTAACAGAATTGTTTTATAACATGTTGCATACACATTTTGTACTAAGCCTGAGAACACCTTGTAGGTGAGATTTTTCTACAAAAAAGCTGTTCACTAAAGGACTAAAAATTAAAGGAACACTTCTTATTATGTTATATATGTTGTTCCTAAAGAGGCTTCCTTTTCATTAGACAATTACACTGTAAGTGCTCTTTAGAAATTCAGTATTTAAAGGACTCATCTAGGGAAACAAGGAAAGAAAACCAAAAAAAAAAAAAAATTAAAAAAACAAAAAAACAAAAAACCCCAAACAAAACAAAAAAACCCAAACTGAACGAGAGACAAGATTCAAGATTCTCAAAATTACAGTTAAAATCTTACGCTTAGCACAAGAAAAGATGTATACCTTTTACAGTTGAAAGGAAGAGCCAAAGAGATACAAAGATATACAGCCAAATCTAACATTTATCTTCTGAATCTTGGCCCTGTAGTTTTTTCCCTACAAATAGGTATCATTATTTTTAAACAGACTCATTAATGAAGACAAGCAGTATACTTCTGCTTGTCACAGAAGAAGGAGGCATCATTTCCCATGTCCTGGAAAGCTGTTTCAGACTGGGACAGTAATTTCAACGCTGGGTGGGGTCCCAGACTTCCAGGGGTCTGTGAGGTGGAAATAGAGTTCTCTAGGTTATTTCCATTGTTTCAAAAGTCAAATGGAAATCTTTGTTTGGGCTACAAAGATTGAGTAGAATTACATCTACTCTTGTAACTATTTATTTAGGCTGATTAAAGATATAATTGCAATTTTATGTTTCAAATTAAAAATATACATGCACTGTAGAAATCTTATAAAACATGGACTTCGCAAAAGTATACAACAATGAAAGGAGTGTTTAATGAAAAAAAATGTTAGGAATCCCTGGTCTAATGCTCCTAATAATCAATGGGGTAGTTATTTCATATGATTTTTATAAAGATGAGAACATAATGTATTAATAGGTACACGATAATGTGATCAGGAGAACTAAGTTTCTAGTCCTTCCTTTACTTTTAAACTTATGACTGTAGACAAATCAAGGTCCTAGTTTCTTTATCCATAAAATGAGGGAATCCGTCTAAAAAAAGCTCATATTACTTTAAAACTTAGCACTGAAATGTACTATTCTAACTGATCATGTCTTAATTGTACCTTTTAAAACTTGTTAATGGTCTTTTGCTTGTTCCTGTATCTTTTTATTTGATGTTAAGCTCCTAGTAAAAAATGTAACCACAAATGATAATATTCTCACAGAGCTGCAGAATTCATTTTAGAAAGATGAGTTTTACACTTTTCCCCCCCTAGGAATCAATGTGGGACTGCTTTTATGAATTATCTACTTACAAAAAAGTCTGTCATTTAATATTACTTAGTAAGCGCTACAGCACTTGCTATGTAACAGATGCCATGAATATTCACTCATTGCTCATTCATTTATTTATTGGTGAGTGATCTGACTTAACCAATACTTAATCCAAACATTAAAAATAATTATTTTAAAAAATTGCTATTTCAGACCCCAAAACAATAAGATTTAGAAAGAAAGTTACTATAAGAAAATCTGTGAGGGACTTCCCTGGTGGTGCAGCAGTTAAGAATCCGCTTGCCAATGCAGGAGACACGGGTTCGATCCCTGCTCCAGAAAGATCCCACACGCCACACAGCACCTAAGCCCGTGTGCCACAACTACTGAGCCTGCACTCTAGAGCCCACGAGCCACAACTACTGAAGCCTGTGTGCACCTAGAGCCCGTGCTCTGCAACAAGAGAAGCCACCACGAGAAGCCTGTGCACTGCAACAGAGTGGTCCCCGCTCACTGCAACTGAGAAAGCCCATGAAGCAACGAAGACCAAACACAGCCAATAAATAGATAAAATAAATTTCTTAAAAAAAAAAAGTCTATGAAGTAAATTATAACCCATGTCTGCTGTATGTATAAATAGCTCAAAGTGACCTGTGGATAAATTCAGCCTAAATTTTTTTTTTTTTTAGCCAATTTTTTTTTTTTGGGGGGGTACACCAGGTTCAATCATCTGTTTTTATACACATATCCCCGTATTCCCTCCCTTCCTTGACTCCCCCCCCTCGAGTCCCCCCCACCCTCCCTGCCCCAGTCCTCTAAGGCATCTTCCATCCTCGAGTTGGACTCCCTTTGTTATACAACTTCCCACTGACTATTTTACAGTTGGTAGTATATATATGTCTGTGCTACTCTCTCGCTTCGTCTCAGCAGCCTAAACTTTAAAAACAACTTTAAGCATTTCTACCAGGCTCTTTTTTGGCTAATATAATCAAAACCTCTTAAAAATACTTTCTTGGGACTTCCCTGGTAGCACAGTGGTTAAGAATCCGCCCGCCAATGCAGGAAACATGGGTTTGAGCCCTGATCAGAGAAGATCCCACATGCCACAACCACTAAATCTGCACTCTAGGGCCTGTGAGCCACAACTACTGAGCCCACACACCAAAACTACTGAAGCCTGCGTGTCCAGAGCCCGTGCTCTGAAACAAGAGAAGCCACTGCAATAAGAAGCCCACGCACCGCAATGAAGAGTAGCCCCAGCTTGCCACAACTAGAGAAAGCCCGCACAGCAACGAAGACCCAAAGCAGCCAATAATAAATTAATCAATTAAAAAAAATACTTTCTTGATATTTTGAAGCCTATTCTCCAAAAGACTTCAGTATGGATGAACACAGAGTAGCTTTATACTCAGACCTTTAGATGGCAACCCTCATTTCAGCTCAGCTGTTAATTCTTACGGACCTGCCCTTAACCAATAGTCACACCGTTCCAGGTGCTTGTCAATTTTAGTCAGTGTAAAATCTTGAACTTTCTGCTACCTGATACTTACTAAAAGGCTCAGTTGCAAGAAGAAATCACATTTATGGAAAACTGTATGGGGGATATATAATTCATTTCTTTCTCTAGATACTATATATTTCATCTTTAGATAAGCCAAATCAAATAGCTATTTTTTTAGAGGGCATCATCCTTATTTTGTGCAGAACTGCTTATGTCACTGGTCTACGCTGAGGAACGTTACAGTAAAGGGCGGCATGAAGTTCATGATTACGGGTAGCCATTTGATTCGGTATACCATATAACTCAATGCTCCTTTTATGAGGACTAGTGACATTTTTCTCAGCTGGGTGTACCAGGAATACTTATGCTTCAACTAAGCAACTGCTGTGCTGTTGTCTGATAGCTACCATAAGTCATGTAATCAACTCTGCCTTCCATTTTGCATCAGCTACTGAAACCAAGTCCCCCTAAAACTGAGTTCTCCTGCAGAACTTATGATTAACCTCTCTGCCCAAAACTTTACCCCTTTTCTTGTCCTGTCCGTGTCCCCCTGAGGATTGAGGAGCAGCAAAGAAAAGAGGGGACTGAAACCAGGCAGGCCCTGCGGA
Organism: Hippopotamus amphibius kiboko; assembly: GCF_030028045.1. Classification (NCBI taxonomy): domain Eukaryota; kingdom Metazoa; phylum Chordata; class Mammalia; order Artiodactyla; family Hippopotamidae; genus Hippopotamus; species Hippopotamus amphibius. Next base: position 167,633,640 of record NC_080191.1, on the reverse strand, counting down.
GCACTCTCCAGGTGCAAGGCCATGTCCTCTGCTTCTCGTCTGACCTTCCCTGAGTTCCAAAGAGCAGACTCAAGCAGTTACTGATCAGAACAGAGTCACTGGACTCCTGGTTCCTCCTGAAGGGATACAGATAACAACCTGACGCATATCTCTGAGTTGTTCTGTGGAAACTAAGACCCCCCACCCAGTGGAGGAAGATGACTGCATGCTGACCGCAAGCAGGTAGACCCTAGACTGCTTGGAATGGAAAGCTGATGACTGGGATTCCCCAAACACCACCCTGTTACCTCACCAGCAATGAGAACAACGTCCACGAGCTGACCAGGCACCCTGTGAACCTCACCCCAATGGCTGCCTTTAAAAACTGTTCCTGAAAGCCATCAGGGAGCTCAGGACTTTTGAGCGTGAGCTGCCTTTTCTCCCTTGGGGCCCTGCAATAAATGGGGTACTTTCCTTCACCACAACCCAGTGTCAGTTGATCAGCTTTGCTGCCCACAGGGCGAGTGAACCAGAGTTCGTCAGGCAACACTACTAGAAAGCTCAGGGTGAAATCTGCAGCTTGTTTATAACAAAATATACAGAACCCCTGAGCACCCGTGTTATCCCAAGTTTCACATTATCTCACTTACCTGGATTTTTTCTTCCCTTCCAACCAATTTTTCCACTTTAAGTATTTTTACTTTTTACACAGGGTAGATCTTTATAAGCTGTCTCAAACTGTTTTGGGAATAAGGCAGGGAATTAATAAGCTAACAAGCTAGTTTGTAGAAGATATACCACTAGCTAGCTGATACATACAATACACTGTAATAGCCCCAAAATGATCTTTCTCATACTGGTGATGCTTTTTAAATCAGTAATTTAAGAACATTTTTGGGGGACAGTAATTGCCATATTTAATCTTACAGGAATAATCTCTACATGAGAGAAAAAAAATTATTTTTATTTCTGCTCAATTCCCGGAAAACTCAATGATATAAAATCTATACTTAGTCATTATTTTCAGCAATAGAAAAAAATCAAACATTTTTATGGGATTCATGATCGTCTTTTTAAATGTAAATGTTATACAGATTCTACCATAAGATTATAACGGTCTCCTGTGACTTACCTCATTCTGTATCCAGTACATAAACTATTTCATATTCATTACATCTATCAACTCAACTTACGATGAAAAAATATTTAAAAGTTATTTTATGTGCTAACTACTCATTAATGAATTCTCAAAAAAGTTTAAATAAATACACTATTACAAAATGAATACATTTCTTTGTTTCCCCCATAGAAAAACCTAAATATCAACACAATTTAAAAACTATGATATATGTAATTAGGAAAGCTAAAAAAAGCACTAGCCTAATAACCAGTAAAATATTCAGTCCCAAACAATTAAGGTTTTAAAATAATTCATCATTTTTTTCTTTTCTATTTCCCTCTTACTCTTAAAAGCATATTTTACTCCAAATTTTGTTAGGAGGGAAGCTGAAACATTTTAAGAGAAGGAAAGCCACCCAGGCAGCTCTTAAAGAGACAGGACATCATTTATCACCTGCAAAGACAGATTTATAAGAAGAGGGCCCTTCTGTTCCTTTAAGACTGCAAAACAGATGGGAAGTGAATGGACAGTCAATGGGACAAGAAAACACATGGGAGGTGCTGCTGTCTGTATGTTCCCAGCATAAGAAAGAGGTCAAGATTGTAACTGCATGACTGGATCCTGGAAAGGGTCTTTCTTCAAGCTGTTACAAAGACAAACGCTGTTCCTCATCCTGCTGCCAAACTGTTATAAATATTGGTTTGTCAAAAGACCTTCAGTGCTGAAACTTTAAAAAGGAGGCATAACAGATGAATGAATCATGAGAATGATTCTTAAACAGTCAGCACATTAATGTAATTTTAAAAGTAAAAGAAAATAATACAAGAAGGGAGAATGTAATTCTGATTTATGAGCCAAACTAAAAGTTTATAGAAAAAAGTGTGGAACCAAAAATTGCAGACATTAATAAAGTTATGAAATGAGATGAAAAACAAAATGAAATACAATTATATCTCTTAAATAAGATGCTACATTAGGACAAAGTATTATTAATCTTATCACAAGGAGAATAGGCATTTGTGTTTTTAAAGGCTGATTTCATAAATTTTCAGTTATTTCTCACTAAAATCCAATAAAGAGGTATCATTACTGATACTGGTTGCAAAAGTCAGAATAAGGCTCAAAGACATATAAATATAACTTTAGAATTAATTTCATGCATTCACTAATTTAGAAAATCACCTTTAAATTATAAGTCACAATTTCTTTTCTTCTACAGAAGAGGAATAATCATATAGCAATAAGAATACACAGATACATAAGCCTTGGTTATCTTTTTTGAAGAATGAAACCATTACTACATGTCTTTAGGGGACAAAATCATTGTTCTAGAGTTAATGATTAGTTGAACTAGGAGAGTAGACTCTAAAACTAAAGTGTTGAAATTAATATAAAAAATGAAGCTGAATTATATGAACTTGGTTATCTATGGTCACCCACTAGCACAAATTCAGACTAAAGATGAACAGAATCCCAAAACAAATCTAAAAAGATACTACTTCTAACACGTTGTTAGCCCCAGCTTTGCCATAAATATTTGTGTAACTGGCTAAATCACTGCCCTCAATGAACATCAATTTCCCCATCTGAACAATGGGGATAAGAGCTTATGAGCCTTACACATTTGCTTACAAGACAAACACGGGCAAACATAACACACTGTGTAAATAAAGTGCAAAGCTCTACACAAATTTAAGGGACATAAATATAGAGTGTCAAGCAGGATCTGATTCCAAAGTACCCAGGGACGCAGTTACATGAGAATACTTTCTATTCCTAATGCCTGCCTGGCTCATGGCTTTCCTGATTGTCAGCAATCTCAGCAGAAGTGAGGATAAAAGATTACAAAGTTAAGAAGACAGTGGATGGTTTAAAGTAGAGGCAGCAGCCAAATATTCAAAGGTTTTCCTGTGTAAGAGAGAATCATGATCAAAAGTAGCTAGAGTGCACAGAAGAGTCAACCCAGTAGTTATAAGATGGGAATGATCTGAGCGTCTTTGAAGAAAGAGACATAACAAAGGTACAAGCATATGTAGGAAGTGCCAGAGTCCTGAATACAGGTGGAGATTTTTTTTTTTAATTGGCTGTGTTGGGTCTTCATTGCTGCACACAGGCTTTCTCCAGTTGTGGCAAGCGGGGGCTACTCTTTGTTGTAGTGCAGACTTCTCATTGTGGTGGCTTCTCTTGTTGTGGAACTGAGACTCCAGGTGCGCAGGCTTCAGCAGTTGCGGCACGCAGGCTTGGTAGTTGTGGTTCACGGGCTGTAGGGCGCAGGCTCAGTAGTTGTGGCACATGGGCTTAGTTGCTCCACGGCATGTGGGATCCTCCTGGACCAGGGCTTGAACCCGTGACCCCTGCATTGGCAGGCGGATTCTTAACCACTGCGCCACCAGCGAAGCCTCCAGGTGGGAGATTAACTTTAAAAGCAGAGTGATTTTTAGTACATGTTTTGTTACAATATAGCCTCTGGAATACCTGACCTATTTAAAGCAATGGGTACCATAGGTTTTATTTTTACTAATACTGCTTATTCCTCTCAGTGAATCTTTTTGAAATAAGTTTGTATGAAGAAAAGGAAGAGAAACACCCTACTCTGATAGATGAGAAACCAGAAATAGGAGCAATGACAACCACTGAAGATTTGGGATATAAGAGGAATCCAACCCAAGAGCTTGTCATGGAAAATGTGTTCCAGAAGTGTGACAGACATTATGTCCCTAAGATCACAGTAAAAATTTTGTTAGAATACAAAGTTACAGTGGTTATCTCCAGGCAGTGGCAATCGTTTAAAAAATTCTGCCATCTATATTTTCTAATTTTACACAATGCATATGCACTAGTTTTGTGATAAAAAAGAAAACAAAAACACCTAAAATTCTGGTAGTTGTACTGGGTGAAGGAAAGGACACACGACTCAGGATACAAAGTGGTACCAGTAAAAGAAGAGACTAAAAAAAGACTTGAGTTCCTTGGCCCAGACAAAAGATATAACTCAAAAGACTAAAACTAAGGAACAGAGTAAAAGAGCTCTTCTAAGAGAAATTAAAATGGACGAATTCCACACACAGGAGGTAATGATGAAGCAGAGAAAGTCTATTATCTTAAATGGGCTGCACAAGCTTGAAAACTTCACTAGTTCGAGAGAGATTTCAATTCATTCACAGATGACAGATCCATGAAGGGCAGTTACTGGAGATGAGAAGAATTCAAAGTGAATCCCCAACCCCGAAGGACGATACAGTGATGACCAGTTACCACGTGGCCCCATGGAATGTCCCTTGGTGTCAAGATCACCAAGAGGTTACCTGGGAAGATACCAGTCACTTTTAAGACTGATCACATCACAAATCAGCTTAATCATTTCTGTGAATATGATCATTAAAAATATGAAATTTCTAAGGTAATTGTGAATTATGCTCAGCTGGGAAAAGTAACAGTTTAGAAATGCATAAAATGTTAAAGAAATTCAAATTTCTTTTGCCCTCAACGCCTCCTGCAACTATCCTGAGATTCCTACTTCACAGAGGTAACCAGTTCGGGGTACATCAATTTGTCCTTCAAGACAGTTCTCTCGTTTTAAAAAAATGTATTCGTATCTTGATTAATTTTATTTTTTAATATGCTGTTCCACAGGCCAATGGATTGTTCTGCAATTTGATTTAGTTTTCTATGACTAGATTCCATTTTTTTTCCATCTTAGAACGGAAAGAATACATAATTTAAAAAAAAAAATCAAAGTTTAATCCAAAATGTAAACATGTTATTTCATTCTAAAGTCTCACTGAGGGAGTGGTGAGCGTTGATAACAAAGGGGAAAACAGCCTCATTTCTAGCTTTAAATACACACGCTGGCTTTTTTCACATAAGCATATACACAACATGTAACACAATAACACATTAACACAACCTACCTTAAAACAAAAATTCAATCCATAAATTACTGAAGAGCCTTTCCTACCTTTATTCTCACTTTTAATCAGTTAAAATGTGAGTGTAAAGCAGAAAGAATATACTTGCTAGTAAAGCATTGAGTACTAGTAGCCTGTATAAGATTATAGAAAAGTAAATATCCTTTTAATCTTGTACCAATTTATCAATCTCCTTCCATGTTGTCTTTAAAAGATAGGCTTAGGGCATGAAAAATGTGCTTGATTGTAAAAGCCCCATTTTGAGCCTGAATTTTCTCATCAATAACCTGGAAAGCACACAACTCAGACTCATCGTGTGGAATTCCGCGTGTAAATAACTACTTCTCTAACACAGAAGACTCTCCCTAAGGATTACTTTATTTTTTGTGTCAATTCTCTCTCTCTCTCTTTCCCTTTTTCGGGCTACAACACAAAGGCAGAGTCTACTTCATCTCTGCAGACACAAGGTAAAAATAATCCTTCACGCTCTCTCTTAGCTGCTTTGTCAATTTCGCGTTACTAGGAAAAATATTCCACAAAGGCAGAATTTTAAAATTCAATCCCCTTTACTGTGAGAAGATGCCTTAAAGACCTCAAACACTGATAACATAAAACAGAAAAGTTATTTATTCTGTAGTGAAGAGAAGAAACGTTCCAATCTTTCCATTTTTTCAAATATACTCACTTCTACAAACCATATCAAAAAGTACATAAATGTCAAAGAGAATAAAAATATTCCAATCACTTGGTGTACCCCAAAAAAATATAATAAAAAAAAATATTCCAACCAATTTAAAAATTCCTAATAAACACACACAAAAAATGAAAGTGTTTCGGTGAACTAGGTGGACTGGGGATTAGGCCATCACTGGTGACCGAGAAAGAAGTGGTTCTGCTAGGGATGAAAGCTAGTCGCAAGATGCTGGCAAAGGAACGAATGTGTGGGTACAGGGGTGAATGCAGCAAACGACAGCTGCTCTGCAAGAGCAATGAGATGGCAGTTTTCTGGAGAGACAGAGTGGGAGAAAGCTTCCTTAGGATGAGAAAGCTTCCTTCCCCCTCTTTTCTAAGCTAAGAGAAGGGGGCTAATAAAGAGTCTGTATTAAAATGTCATGATCCAACATTCAGCAAACACATACAATACATGATATACAAAGTATGGTGAATTTATGAAAGAAGCAAATCACTTTGGCAGAATAGATCAATCATACTAGACAAGAAAGTTTTTTTTTCTTAAATTGGTTATTTCGGTTGATCTACAGTTGTCTACAGTGGGAAGCCTGCCTTCTGCTCAGTTAAACACTGGCAGTACCTCAGTAAGGTTTTTAACCACTGAAGGAAAGTAGATAAGCAGGGAGGAGGAGAAACACCAGCTCAGGATCAAGAGAGAGTAACGATGTAGAAGAAGGCACAGTGAGAGGCGTAAGAAAAAAAGAGACAGAGGGAAAGACTGCTTAGAAACGTGCTAGAAGCCAGGAGAGATGAGAAAGCAGTATTGAGGTCCTATAATCACTGGCCAAAAAACCACAATAACAGCATTTAGATACATATGATGCCACAGGGATTATGGTTTTTACGGTTGCCTACCTACCTAGAACTCTATAACTCAATGCTACCCTCTCCTTTAAATCCCTTTAAAATTCATTTTCTTTGGTTATGTCTACGGAAACAAAATGAACATGCCTCTATAGATAATAGTTCAAATAACAAATTTTCAATAGTCACATGACTTATCAGACTCTACTAAAAGAAGATATATGTTAATTTCATCCCAATTAATAAAATAACAGACTATACTATTGTCAACATGGAGAACTCCCCAGAGTACTGGTTTGGGGGCAGAGACCAGGTGGTGCATAGCAAGAGTCACATGTGGAGACTTGGCAAAACATGCCTGCCAGAGCCCTACCTCCGGGAAAGTAGTTCAAACATATGACTTTCCTGTTCTATAGTTCTAAGTTCCAGATTCTGAGTATCATAATCTTTCTAGGATAATTTTCAGTCTCACACTACTTTGTGGCCACTATTTTCATCCACAAAGGCCCCCAAGGGTTCTGCAGGTATCACAGAAGTTTAGGAATGTGGGGGAACCAATGACAATTAAATTCAAGATCATCTCGCTATTTTTCTTTTCTAAATGAAGAAAAACAAAATTATTCTTGAAGCTTGTCCTAGTTAGATATTTCCTGACTACTTTTTATCCAAGTTTTAACACGGTATGAAGACATTTCTTAACTCTCTTATAAATTAGAACTATATTTTAGAGATAATGAAGGTACTTCTTAAACTTAAGCAGCTAAGGTGCATTTCTCTTCTGATTTTAGCTTTTAAAATGGTAGCATTGGATCACTCTGCCGCTATCCCTTTATTACCGTAATTTAAAAAATGCACTAGTACATTAACTATAAAGAACAAAGTTTTCATTATAAAAATAATTTGTTAGTATCTGGTAACTCAGAGAAAAAAGAAATTTCCATCTGTCATCTATATTTCTAAGTTTTTAGCATCAAAACTGAGTCTGCTGCACACAGATACAAAGCTTGTATCTTTACTCCATTCTAATTATCAAGAGAAAGCACAGGATGGAGGCTAAGAGACTGGGAAAGTGAGGAGACACAAAGACGAGCCCCCCCAGCACTGTATACTCCCAAGAGAAACAAACTTTAGGTTTCAAGAAACAATTGCTGGCTGTCCGGGAGATGCTCAGGCATCAAACAATAAAGAACAGTCAACAGAGGCAAGAGGCCGAGCACACTGCTGCCACAGCCCCTCTAATCCCCGGAGCGCTAGTAAAAAGGCCAGCTGTTGCCACCTCGCGTAGACAGTCAGCAGAGCAAATTAACCGCGGGAGGGAAAAAAGCTTCGGATATTGGAAAACTCTAATTTACCAGCCTCTTTAAGCTACACTGTTTTTAACATTGAGGACATCAAACCATTATCATTAAAATAAGCCTGTGCAATAGTAGCCCAAGTAAAAAAGTGTATGACTGTTTTCACATTTCATTAGTAAATGAGATAGATGTAAATATATTCAGTATTGACTCAAGCATATCTTCTCTTCATATAAAGTACAAGAAATATGAAGAAATACTGAAGCTTATTACAAAACATTTTGACACTCTCAGACAAGCTCAACAAAAAGCCTCAACTTAGAATAACAGCCATTATGCTCAAGTAAAGATTCTGTACCTGGTATAGCTGGATTTTAAGTTTCTAAGTACAGATATACCACACTGAAAAGCTGTGTCTGAATTTTGCACAGCTTTGATACTACTTACCCATGGCAGAATTCGACTGAGCGTACTTCGAGACATTTTAACACGTCACATAAGGAAAATTAACTTCCGTCAATCTGCTTACTGGTTTCATTTACACTTTAGTGTTCTCTTACCCAGATGTTCTAATTCTATCAAAGTTCTCATACTGTTTGAAAGTTCAAGCTGCACAGCTTTCTGTAGCGTAGCAAGTACACCGGATATGATGAACACAACTACCATGGTCATAACTAACACGTATGTCTTTGTGACCCACTCTGTTAACCATGGGAGCTTCCCATGTAAATGTAAAAGGCCATTTTATATAATTATACTAACACCTTGGGAGTTTTTCCCAAATTAGTTCAGCACAGTAGTTAAAAGAGCTGGGCTCAAATCTTGGCTTTACTAGCTCCTATGTGTGTGTTTCTTAGGCCTCCATTTCTTTACCTATAAAATGAGAAAAACAACCATAGCTATAAGACTGCACATTAAACACGCAACCTAATATCTGGCACAGGAAATACATTCAAATATTAATTCACCTTCATAAGCAGGTTCAAGCTCTGATACAAAAATGAATTTATTGTAAAATAAGAGAAAAATCTAAATGATTATATCCTCTTAATTCCTGTATCAGTGATTCTTCGATACGTACACAGAGAATGAAAAGTGTAACTCAGACTTTAGTGAACAAGAGTTAAAAAAGAAACCTAAGCTCTAAACCCCATGCAATTGATATCAAGGTCCAAAAACTCACACCAACCTAGATAATGCTTGATACAATATCTATAGAGCAAATAAAAGAATCCCCTGCTGTACTGATAAAACTCAGTTTAGCAAAATTACCAGCAGTTGTTACCAGTGCCCAGACACTCAGTTTCCAGGCTGCGATGGAGAATAAATTCCAAAAAACGTCTGTGACATGTTAGCACTATTACTTATCTTATATAATGACAATCATAAAATAGACTTTATAAATCATAAGCAGATCATTACAGAAAGAAACACGTTAAGTTGAGCTATAACATGCCAATTTTTCCCTCTCTAAAGAAAGCATTTTAAAATTGCAGTCTGTTTCAAAAAATAGATTGGACACGTTATTAAAAACTATGCTGGGAATCCAAACAGATTTTACCTAAATTAATGCTGTATTTAAATATCTATAAAAAAATCCTTTTAGATAAAATTCACTACAAAATGAAAAGAATTTTATCAAGGTCATAGTGGACATATTTAAAAATGGACAGTTCTGAGTATGACTAGACAATGCCAAAAAGGAATTAAAGTGGAAAGATTAGCTATGTATTTTACCAAACTGTCCATGAAGCAACCCAGTCTTTCAACATCTTCAGAGATGACGTTTTCAAAAGTTTCATTTTCTCTAAATTATTCTCATGTGATCCCTGATCCATTATCAGCCGTAAAATTAAAATTAAATCTTTTTTTACCCTTTTCTCTGACTTAGGGAACAGCTGTAAGAATACTACAAAGAATATTTTTCCTGACTCATTTACTGTCATTATGCCCCACAAGCCCCAAATATTCTATTGCGTATTAGCTACAAATAAGGATATTTTCCTAAATAATCCCAATCTAACAATCAAAGTTTAAAAATTAACACTGAAGGGACTTCCCTGGTGGCGCAGTGGACAAGACTCCGCACTCCAAATGCAGGGGGCCTGGGTTCAAACTCTGGTCAGGGAACTAGATCCTGCATGCATGCCACAACTAAGAGTTTGCATGCCACAACTAAGGAGCCCACGTGCTGCAACTAAAACCATAGTTGCAACCAAATAAATAAATAAATATTAAAAAATTAAATAAAAATCTTTGAGAAGATAAACAAAATTGATAAACCATCAGCCAGACTCATCAGGAAAAAAAGGGAGAAGAGCAAATCAACAGAATTAGAAATGAAAAAGGAGAGGTAACAACGGACACCGCAGAAATACAAAAGATCATGAGAGACTACTATAAGCAACTATATGCCAATAAATTGGATAACCTGGAAGAAATGGATAAATTCTTAGAAAAGCACAATCTTCCGAGACTGAACCAGGAAGAAAAGAAAATATGAACAGACCAATCACAAGCACGGAAATTGAGACTGTGATTAAAAATGTCCCAACAAACAAAAGCCCAGGGACAGATGGCTTCACAGGTGAATTCTATCAAACATTTAGAGAAGAGCTAACACCTATCCTTCTCAAACTCTTCCAAAATATAGCAGGAGGAATACTCCCAAACTCATTCTACGGGGCCACCATCACCCTCATGCCAAAACCAGGCAAAGATGTCACAAAAAAAGAAAATTACAGGTGAATATCACTGATGAATATAGATGCAAAAATCCTCAAGAAAATACTAGCTAACAGAATGCAGCAGCACATTAAAAAGATCATACACCATGATCAAGTGGGGTTTATCCCTGGGATGCAAGGATTCTTCAATATATGCAAATCAATCAATGTGATACATCATATCAACAAATTGAAGGATAAAAACCACATGATAATCTCAATAGACGCAGAAAAAGCTTTTGACAAAATTCAACATCCATTTATGATAAAAACTCTCCAGAAAATGGGAACAGAAGGAAATTACCTCAACATAATAAAAGCCATATATGAGAAACCAAAAGCCAACATCGTTCTAAATGGGGAAAAACTGAAAGCATTCCCTCTAAGGTCAGGAACAAGACAAGGGTGCCCACTCTCACCATTATTATTCAACATAGTTTTGGAAGTTTTAGCCACAGCAATCAGAGAAGAAAATGAAATGAAAGGAATCCAAATTGGAAAAGAAGAAGTAAAATTGTCACTCCTTGCAGATGATACGATATTATACATAGAAACCCCTAAAGATTCTACCAGAAAACTGCTAGCAGTAATGGATGAATTTAGTAAAGTAGCAGGATACAAAATTAATGCACAGAAATCTCTTGCATTCCTATACACTAACAATGAAACAGCAGAAAGAGAAATTAAAGAAACTCTCCCATTTACCATTGCAACAAAAAGAATAAAATACCTAGAAATAAACCTGCCTAAGGAGGCAAAAGACCTGTATGCAGAAAACTATAAGACACTGATGAAAGAAATCAAAGATGATACAAACAGATGGAGAGACATACCATGTTCTTGGATTGGAAGAATCAATATTGTGAAAATGACTATCCTACCCAAAGCAATTTACAGATTCAATGCAATCCCTATCAAATTACCAACGGCATTTTTCACAGAACTGGAACAATAAATCTTATCGTTTGTATGGAAACGCAAAAGACCCTGAATAGCCAAAGCAATCTTGAGAACGAAAGACGGAGTTGGTGGAATTAGGCTTCCTGACTTCAAACCATACTACAAGACCACAGTGATCAAGACAGTATGGTACTGGCAGAAAAATAGAAAAGAAGATCAGTGGAACAGAACAGAGAACCCAGAGGGAAACCCAAGCACATATGGGCACCTTATCTTTGACAAAGGAGGCACGAGTATACAATGGAAAAAAGACATCCTCTTCAATAAGTGGTGCTGGGAAAATTGGACAGCTACAGGTAAAAGAATGAAATTCGAACACTTCCTAACACCATACACAAAAATAAACTCAAAATGGATTAAAGAACTACAGGTTAAGGCCAGACACGATAAAACTCCCAGAGGAAAACACAGGCAGAACACCCTATGACATACAACAAAGCAAGATCCTTTTTGACCCACCTCCTAGAATAATGGAAATAGAATCAAGAATAAACAAATGGGACCTCATGAAACTTAAAAGCTTTTGCACAGTGAAAGAAACCATAAACAAGACAAGAAGGCAACCCTCAGAATGGGAGAAGATACTTGCGATCCAAGCAATGGACAAAGGATTAATCTCCAAAAGATACAAGCAGCTCATGCAGCTTAATACCAAAAGAGCAAATAACCCAATCCACAAATGGGCAGAAGACCTAAATAGACATTTCTCCAAAGAAGACATGCAGATGGCCAACAAACACATGAAAAGAGGCTCAACCTCACTAATCATTAGAGAAATGCAAGTCAAAGCCACAAGGAGGTATAACTTCTCACTGGTCAGAATGGCCATCAACAAAACATCTAGAAACAATAAATGTTGGAGAGGGTGTGGAGAAAAGGGAACTCTCCTGCACCGTTGGTGGGAATGTAAGTTGGTACAGCCACTATGGAAAACAGTTTGGAGGTTCCTTAAAAAACTAAAAATAGAACTACCATATGATCCAGTAATCCCACTCCTGGGCACATACCCAGAGAAAACCATAATCCCAAAAGAAACATGTACCATAACGTTCATCGCAGCACTATTTACAATAGCCAGGACATGGAAGCAACCTAAATGCCCATCAACAGATGAATGGATAAAGAAGATGCGGCACATATATACAATGGAATATTACTCAGCCATAAGAAGGAATGAAATGGAGCTATATGTAATGAGGTGGGTGGACCTAGAGTCTGTCATACAGAATGAAGTAAGCCAGAAAAAGAAAACAAATACTGTATGCTAACTCATATATACAGAATCTAAAAAAAATGGTACTGATGAACCCAGTGACAGGGCAAGAATAGGGATGCAGATGCAGAGAATGGACTGGAGGACACGGGGTGGGGGGGGGGGGTTGGGGCAAAGGGGAAGCTGGGACAAAGTGAGAGAGTAGCAGACATAGATACACTACCAACTATAACATAGATAGCTAGTGGGAAGTTGTTGTATAACAAAGGGAGATCAACTCGATGACAGGTGATGCCTTAGAGGACCTGGACAGGGAGGGTGGGAGGGAGTCATGGGAGGGAAGGGATATGGGGATATATGTATAAATGCAGCTGATTCACTTTGGTGTACCTCAAAAGCTGGTACAAGAGTGTAAAGCAATTATACTCCAATAAGAGCTTTAAAAATAAATAAATAAATAAAAATAACATCAAAGTATTACTACCATGTAACCCTCAGCTCCCCACCAACTGTCTCATTAATGTCCTTTAGAGCAAAAAGATCTAGTTAAGGATCACACACTGTATTATTATGTTTTCCTGTTCTTTAGTCTCCCTCAACCTGGAACAGTTCCTCAGTCCTTCCTTGTTTCTCATGATCTTGATACATTTAGAGATTACAAGCCAGTTATTTTGCAGACTGTGCTTTAATTTGGATTTTTCTGATGTATCTTTATGACTGGATTTCAGTTATACATCTCTGGTAAAAAAAAAAAATCACAGGAAGTGACGCTGGGTTCTTCTCACCGCATTCTGTAAGTGGCCTACAGTTCTGATTTGACCCCCACTGATTTGACCTAAGCTGGCTATTACCAGGCTTCTCCACTATAAAGGTACCCTTTTCTCCTTTTTAATTATCTTGCATGGAGATATTCTGTGTGATTATACAAACATCCCATTCCTCATCACTGTTTTATTCATTTACTTACACAATTATCAATTTACAGATTCCTGTTTTATTCAATAGGTTATAACTTATAACTGTCCTTATTTATTCTGAAGCCCAAACTGTCCTAGTTTTGGCCAGCAGGGGCCTCTGCACGTTGGCTGCGATATCTTGCGGACATGTCCCTATCATCCTGCAGCTACTTCCTTACTTCCTACATCCTAAGATGCCCTAGGTTCCTCCCAACCTTTCCCTGCTCCACCTATGGAGTGCACTGCATCTCCAGAGTCCTTGTGTGACTCCTCATCCCACGAGTCCCCTAGGACTAGAAGAGGCGAGCTCTTCTTTCATCTCTTTGAAATTGGGCAGGTTTAAGACAAACCTGGCAAAATATATGATGCATCAAACTTCTACCAATCTCTACAATAATCTACCCTGTACCATTTTGAAACTGCAGTAAAAAAAAAAAACAACTGTGCCTCTTTTCTCTAAATTTCATTAGCCAACTTAACATATTCTAATTGAATATGCTATACTAGGGATTTTGATCTGTGTAATACAGTAGTAACTGTTAAACTTTGAAAGTTTTCTGGCTGAAAGTATCCACAACCATATTCCTGATAGACTGAACATAAACAGTAAGGAAAAGGTACTCTCAAGATTCTTTTTCGACTAAGAGATGAAGTCATGGCTCATCTCCTTTAGTGTGACTGATGAGGCTGAGTCACTGGTCAAACACTTGCTTCCAAGGACATTATTTGGTACATTAACATGACAATAATTATATATATACAAAAGTAGTAAGTCATTTCAAGGGAGTCACATGAGTACTTTCTCAGGAAAACCAGCAGGAAAACATAAGACCTGGCTTGACAGTGCACAAATTTGTGTTAGCAATACACTTTCCTCAGATAATCAGATTGGTAGTGGAAAGTGATGGGGTTACACAAGACTCTTACAAAACATGAGAAAAGACATCATTTTCCAATCATTTAAAAATGTATATGCTGGTAAAACACATGGAAGTATTTCACTTTCTGATAGCTATGTCTTGAGGGATACAAAAGAAATAGATCTGTATACACTGTGATACTGATACATCTCTTCCTGTAACAATACTAGTTTAGCATAAAATTATGAACCAGGAACTTCCAAATGTTTTTTGAACCAATTCCTCTACCAACCCTGTAAAAAAACTATTATAGTATCATTCTTACAGAGAAGCTAAGGTGTGGGAGATACGTTGCCTAAGATAACACAGCTAGTACATGGCAGTTCAGATTTAAACACAGACCTTCTATGAGTTAGCACAAACTTAACTACACTGCCAAAGTGGCATGAAAAAACTGAAAGAACAGCAACAGAAGATGGAAATAAAAGTTAAAGTGAGATATGTTTCAAAAAAAAAAAAAGATTACCTAAAGAAAGAAGGAAAAGGAAAAGAGAAGGAAAGAAGCTGAGATAAGTAGGGAGGAAGAGAGAGAAGGAGAGGACAAGCACATGGAAGAAGACAGGAAAACTCCACCTGGTTTCTCTTGGATGTTCTAGAGATTGTATTGTAGTGCTAAATATTCAGCTTAGAAACTGGTTTCAAATTTGAAGAATTGCTTTCTGTTGAGCATGTGCTATCTTTTGGATATCAGAAAATTCATAGATAGTAAATTTAAGTATACAATGAAAGGAAAAAATGCTGTTTCATGAAGCTGCAATAAGGGAAATTTGTAACAATGTAAATTCAAACAGAAGCACTAACCACTAGTATTTTTTTTTTTTAATATTTTGGCTGCGCCACATAGCACGTGGGATCTTAGTTCCCCAACCAGGGATCGAACCCGCACCCCCTGCACTGGAAGCACAGAGTCTTAACCACTGGACCACCAGCAAAGTCCCCCCTCCCCCTTTTTTTTTAGTATTTCTATTTTTATTTAATAATATTAACTTCTCACTGATTTCCTTGGGTTCTCAAGTATCTAAGTAAATCTTAATGTGCAATCCAAACATCTTAAAGCTGGGACTTCACTAGCATTCAAGGAAGAATCATATATCCCCCACCCCCCACCAACAAAGTAACAAAGTGACTGCTAGGGCCCAGCTAGGTTGGGGGCTGAGGGTGGGGAGCCATACCATCCTGGTAGAGGTGTTAAAGCCAGACCAGATTTAAGAGGGGGTTCATCGGGGGTGGGGGGGGGGGGTTGATGACCTGCGCAGCTGTGAGGAGGGGATCCGTGTAGGAGGAGGGTCAGTGCAGGCTGCCAAAGCACAAGTAGGATGAAGATGGTGTCTCTACAAAATCACGGCTGGGCTTCAGGTGAGCAAGAGTCCTTGTGTAGCCAGGTGGGGGGTAGGAAGAATGAGAGGGAAGATGCCTGCAGTGTCAGAGCATGAGCTCAGTAAAAAGGACTCCGTGAGGAAGGGCAACCTGGCGCGGAACGTCAGCGCCTAAGTGAGGTGTACAGGGTGTCAACACAGGGTGAGGCATTGTGCTGGCGGCCTGGAGTCCAGTGATGAGAACCTGAACTGGGTGGGAAGGACATGTGTGCAATGAAGGGGACAGTGACCAGTTTGGTTACATATAAGAGGACTGATCAAAATAAGTAAATATATTAGGATACTCAGAGCCATATTTCTCATTGTCAGAAAAAGGAATTACAAATACGGAAAAGGAGAAAACTAGAATGAACTCGGTATTATTAAATTAAAATGGACAGCACTGGTGTCAACTTATGGTTTTCAATACAGACATACATATGTGGTCAGAAATACAGATGGAAATATGTGTATATGCACACGCGCGCGCGTACACACACACACACACAAAAGATATGTTCCCTCGCTCCACTGAGTGGGTCTGGGAACAGTGATATTTCAATAACAATGAACATATCCAGGTCCCAGCTCTTGATTTCTAAACATCGTTCTACAAAAAAGGGAAGCCGGGGCAGGGAAAGCACAAGATGAACATGGAGCATCTTGTGTGGAAGGACAGTATTAGGACAACAGGTGAACCGTGCATGGAGTCTGAAAATCAGAGGTAGTGATGTATCAGTGTTACTGACATCCTGATTGTGATGGCTGCCAGGAGAAAATTCTTGTTTCTAAAAAACACATATTAAAGTACTTGGAACTGATGGAGCTTCAGGTCAGCAACTTTCAAACAGTTCAGGGGGGAAAAGCTCTTTGTATGTTCTTTTCTATAAGTTTAAAATGAAAAGGAGAAATACATGGACACGGGGAAGGTGAAAAGGCAGTGAGATGGAGGGCAGGAAGGATTACTTACTGAGGTCTTCAGCCAGTTGAACTCGTTTACCAGTAAGCAATTTTACCTTCTTCTCACTATCTTCAGCAAAATCTTCCAATACCTCTTTAACGTTTTTCTCTAATCGCCTGACTGTGTAAAGCAAATGAAGAAACATGAGAAGCACCATTTTTATGAACGTATAGGGATGATAAAATTAACAACGTATGAAGAGCAAGCTCTTCTGTTGCTCATCACAGTAAACCTACTGCTAAGTTCAGACTCCTCACGGTTATGAGGAGAATATCTCTACCTATTACACAGTACTTTTATCAACATGAAACTAATACATGTTCTCAGAGAAAGTCCTATTCTTAACCCCTGATACTTTAATGGAAGTACAGATTCCCCAAAAAACCTAAGTGATCTCCCATCTTTTTCAACTGTGATTTATTTCCATTAATATTTTAAAGGCATATTACAATTTTTGGTTTCCTAATAAATGTAATTTTCAGGAAGTATTTTGGCATCCTTCTATTTAAACTGAATGTTATTACTGTTCCTTTTTTATGTCAAATTAGCGAGTGGTCTCTCTGGGGCTTACCTTCAGTGTTTGTGAGTTGCTGCCTTAAAGTGTTTGCGGTGATGGCAAGCATGCGCTGTATTCGCCAAAACAGGACAACATCATTGCACTCCAACTGCAATATTAGGTAATCAAGATTACCAGATGCAAATTCAAAAATGAAAACCACAATCATGAACACATACAACTACTGAAGTCAGCACCTACAGCCTAGGTGCTAATAAAAAACATTCAGATTTACCTAATACATATATTCCTCTTGCAAATATGACCTACCGAACTTTTTCTGCACAGGATCCATGAAGTTCTACGTGATTTGGGTTCTATTTGCCCCACAGCTACGTAACTCTGTTTTGATTCCAATGACAAAGCAAATAAACTTGGGAAGTAGAGAATTTCATTATGTTACATACAAGTAGAAGCTCACAGAATATATCCTTAATTGCATTGAGTTCAACTAACAATCATGTTATCTTAAATATGTCCTTAGGCTAACCTCTTTTGAGTGTGCACTCAAGCCATTTTTGAAACTCAGCTGTATATGAAAATAAATTAGTGATTTTTTTAAAAGAAGCTTATACTCTGGGTGAGAAATAAAATAGGGGTAGGGGATTAAGAAATACAAACAACTATGCATAAAATAAATAAGTTACAAGGATATATTGTACAGCACAGGGAAATAAAGCCAATATTTTATAACTTTAAATGGAGCATCATCTATAAAAACATTAAATCACTATGTTGTCTACCTGAAACTAATATAACATTGTAAATACTTCTATTAAAAAAAAAGCTAGCATGTTCCTTTTTGAAAGAAAGAAAGAAAAGAAGAAAGAAACAGAGTGAAAGAGAAGAAAGGGAAAGAGAAAAAAAAGAAAGCAAGCTTATTCTATACAGAGATGTCTTCCTAACAATTAAAATCATGCAAAAAAAACTTGCCAATTTTTACATAGGCACATTTAAACACAAATTTCTTTTAATCTGCTGAAAACTCAAAAGAAACACATTTTAGGGGTCTTAAATAAGATCACTGATTAACAGAGCTCTTTCAGAAGGACACCAAAAAGCATTTCTGCTTGCATGAAAATGCTCAAAATACATTAGTCTACCGCCACCTAGGGGTGATTTTGTAAAATGTGACATTAAACTGCAGTTGTCCATTCTAAGCACTTTACACAGTTCTTTTAAAGTTATTTAAAGCAAGATTTTCACGATATGAAGAATTACGAGGGGAAAAGAAAGCATGATAAAAATGTACTGCATTATTATTTAAACTACGCAAATAAATGTTATGTTATCTCTCTCTCTCTCTCTCTCCACATACATACATACAACATGTATAGAAAGAGGTGAACAGATATACATAAAATTGTTAACTAAAATTACTTCTCGGTCAGGGGATTATAAAACATTGTTTCCTTTTGCATTTTTTTTTAACATTTATTTATTTCATTTACTTTCTATAATGGGAAAGTATTATCTTCTAACATAAAGTTAATTCTTAAGAAAAAAATCTTTAAAAAGTATTGTAGTGCCTGGCTTCCCTGGTGGCACAGTGATTAAGAATCTGCCTGCCAATGCAGGGGACACAGGTTCGAACCCTGGTCCGGGAAGTTCCCACATGCCTCAGAGCAACTAAGCCCGTGTGCCACAACTACTGAGCCTGCTCTCTAGAGCCTGTGAGCCACAACTATTGAGCCCGTGTGCCACAACTACTGAAGCCTGCATGCGTAGAGCCTGTGCTCTGCAACAAGAGAAGCCACTGCAATGAGGAGCCCGTGCACCACAATAAAGAGTAGCTCCCACTCGCCGCAACTACAGAAAGCCTGTGTGCAGCAATGAAGACCCAATGCAGCCAATAAATAAATAAATTTATAAAAAAAATAAATACAAACAACAGAAAGAAATTATTATAAAAAAAAAATGTAATTACTACCAAAGTGGTAAATATCTTTGAAAAAATATGAGTTAGGTTACTCTTTATAAATCAGACATACTGTTTTTCAGATCAAAAGACTTACAGTTAATGCTAAACCTCAAGCTTACTGTTAAGCAATTAAACAACTATCACTAAAAAAACATTTCTTTGTTTTTGGAAACCTTACCTCAGAATCTACAAAATGCCTCTGGTAGTAATAGAAGCCTCTTCGACAAAGGTTACAATGGTTTAGAGCTGTTTTTAAGAAATGTCTTCTATAAACTTGGTGCCAAGTATCCTTGATCTAAAATTAAAAAAAAAAAAAAAAAAACAGACCAAAGAGTTACTGTGTACTCTCCAGGCTGATCAAACACATTCTGAAAACTCATATACAAAGTTTATTTATTAAAAAATGTTAATTAAAACCAATGGCAATGTTGTTATTCTGCCAACCTTTTAAATCCATTAAAAAATTTTTCTTTCAAGATGAAGATTAGATTACTACTACTCTAACTGCTTACCAGTCTATATGCTTTGAAATCTGCAGTGTTTCTAACAAGCATCTTGTAGAGTAGAGAGGGTGGGGATTATCTTCCCCGAGTTAGAGGTAAGGTGTCCAAGGCAAAAAGAGGTTGTGAGTCTTGTCTAAGGTCAGAGTTAGAATAGGAAGCTGGTCTCAGACCATGTCCATCAACCCAACAACATTTCCTTTCTCATTATTAAATTTCATTGTTACCTCAGCAATATGACTCCCACCACTTTATTACTATATAGTCTGTTGGAATGTTCACAGTTCTTTCATACCATTGTCATTTTTTGAGCATGACAAAAGTCATGTTGATAAAGTAGAACAAGCATCATCAATACCATCTGACAGATGAGAAAAGGGGGCTGAGAGAGTTTATACCAATTATTAAAGGCAATATTACTAGCTAATGGAATGGAAACGTACTAGAATTCACATCTCCTGACATTTAGTCCATCCACTATTTTTATCACAGTACTCTGCGGCCTATTTTACAGCTTCATAAAATGCAGTGAACATAGTTTCTCTTGGAAAAAACCTGATATTTTCTTCCTCACAGAAAGTAATTAAGATATACAGCCAATATCCTAGGATGCGGATAAAGTCCCTTCTATTGTATTAACCACTCATGAAGCTCAAAAGTATCCAATTGAACACAACCTACTGCTAGTTAGAGCTAGGACCAGTGTAGATAAATTAAATCTATATTCAACTAATAACTGCATGTCATCACTAGTTTTAATTTCATTTTCAATTTATAAACAATGAGATGTGTAACAGCTTTAACTGTTTCTTTTCACCGTTTTTTTCCTGTTCTGACCTCTGGTGGATTTTAAATTACGTATACTCATTTCTCAAACGCAGAAACACACAAAGCAAATAATCTTTAAAAGGATTTATGCGTGGCCCTGAAATTTCGTAAATGATTGTTTTCCTCACTAGACTTACTTTTCTAAATGGGGTTCACTTAAGCTAACTTAAGCTAATGTTAAAATGAAGTTTTGATCCCTTACACCCTAACTAGGGAACATAGGCCCAGAAACACAACTGCTTTTTAAAATTCTTCTCCAAATAAACATCACGAAGGTAAGCAAAAAATAGTCTAAGCTGTAACTACATATCCTCATATTTATTATAAAGAAGGAAAATGAGATAGAACCCAAAGACATTGTCTAATTTACTCATTCCTGATTAAGATACATGTGACTGAAAAAAATACATATAAATGAGCCATATTTAAGCAAAAATTTCATTTTGTAATCTGAAAAAGCATAATGTGGTACAGAGATCTGGGTGGGGTTCATCCCCTTTTGCCAGAACTAACTGCTGAATTTGCCCAGATATTTCCCTAAGTCTCAAGTTCCCCATTTACAAATTAAAGCATTATACTTCAAGCAATACTGAGGATAAAATTTCAACTCTTACCACACTCAAAATGACCATGTTCTTTTTGTTAGCAAAAGTACACACGATCAAAGTCAAATTAAACACTTAAATATCTAAGTAATACATTAGAAGTAGTAACATTTTACTACAAGAAACAAAGACTAAGGAAGCAAGTTCATGCTTTTCAGCAATGTTTACTACCAAGCTCGGGTCTACTTCTACTCCTCGGGATTCAAGGTTCTTTCGGACTGTAGTTATCTCATCACTTGCAAGATAAGCTGGGTGCTCCTCATTACATTTCAACATCTTCTCCAGTTCATTCTTGGTTTCATTGTGAACACACTTGGAAATGTTGAAAAGAGGACAGTGTTAAGAGAGTTCATGATTTGGCATAATTATAAAAACAGAATCCTGATTTTAATAAACATATTACTTTTGCACGCCTGGTGACACAGGCACAAGCACAACAGACAAGGAAGACAGAGCACCCTGGCTTATGAATGCAGAACAACCTGGATGCATGAGGGGCCAAGGTGGGGAGGCGACTAGCCCTATTTGCCGAATTTTATCGATACCCTGGCTGAGAGGTTTTACTGTCCAAGTTACAGGATCAGGCACCATACTATGTACTTCTGAAAAAGTATCCTGTATACATGGGCAGAGATAATGTTCTATAAATGCTGCATATCTAAGAACCGGATGACTATAAGGCCCTGTGCCTGCTGACACGCTCCTTTTTGGATAGATTAAATACGAAATTCATAGTTTGGCTTTTTAAA
Organism: Hippopotamus amphibius kiboko; assembly: GCF_030028045.1. NCBI lineage: Eukaryota > Metazoa > Chordata > Mammalia > Artiodactyla > Hippopotamidae > Hippopotamus > Hippopotamus amphibius. Next base: position 167,611,552 of record NC_080191.1, on the reverse strand, counting down.
AAAGTCTTGCATTAAAAGTCGTTCTTAGACTGCTTCTGTGAGGTGCCCATCATTCTTAAACTCACTTCCAGTCTCTTCTCTATAATTGTTTACAATCTCTTCACCAAATGAGGAAAGCATACACACTAGTGATAAGTTTGACAGCAAGACTCAGTTGGGTGTCAAATTAACTTTATCTTTTCATTTGTCTATCCTTTCAAGACTGCATGGTACAGAAAAATACCTTCAAATTCACTCATTACTCTAAACAAGTTACTACCACAGCACTTTGCCCCAAACTGTGCCAAGCTATGGAATCTGTATAAAAATAACACTGAAACACAAATGAATGGCTTGTAAATGGAACTACTAAATAATATTCTCTGAAAACATGACACATTAGAAGACATTTAATAGAGAAATTTCACCGTTTCCTTAAACTTCTGCTATTTGGTCTGAGAGAGGAAGGAAATCTCCGATTATGGTATTCTCCCACCACTCTGCCTGCCCTGTTTCACTTCCACCTGTCCCCACCACGCTGGGTGTTCCGGAGAACATCATCCTCCCATCTATCCTGACCAAGATTTCCATTAGTTTAGCTCAAAGTGAGAATGTTTCAAAGGAATGGTTTTCCCCCCAGAAGATTAGGAAAAAGTAACAATACAAAAGCAAAATATAGTTTTCAGAACATGGATTTCTCATCTTTAACAAAGGACAATCTTAAGTTTCTTTTCCTGCTAAATCCTGTCAACTTAAAAAGAAAAGGAACTGTTTACACAGCTATCTAAACGTGCAGTGTGAAACCTAGGGATATTCTCAGCTTCTTCTAGAATCTGTTTCTCACTGAAACCTCTGGGTATGAAGTCTAGACCAGGGGTTTTCCACTGGGAGTGGGAGGGTTAGAGAAGTTAGAGAAGGAGAACTTGATTCAGTGAGTCTGACATGAGGCTTTGTTTTGAAAGAGAAAACAAAACATGCGTATATAAACACCTCCCCAGCGATTGGTCCTCCTGTTCCTCCCCTCTACACTCCAAACTATGGCCTCCACTTGTTCTACAGTCAGACTGAGTCTTACGCATGTTGCCCTGAAACCTTAGGAAAAGCTCTTCTCTGAAGGGTTTCTATATTCCTCTTCTAGGCTACAGATCCTTGCACTGACATTAAAACTAATTCCTCTGCTTCTCTTACAGGGATTCCCTATGGGTTCAAGTTCCTGAGAAAGTAACTTACAATCAGGAATCATTCCCCTCTGAGAATGTTTGGCCAAAGTATATTTACTACGAGTTGCTGAGGCAAGTTCTGCCATCACTGATTGTTCTGGACCTAATTAGGCCTAATTTCGCTAAGCCTTAAGGGTCAGAAAGCATTTTTCTTTGGAGTTTATCTGCTTTACACCAGTTCTTTCTAATCAATGCCTCTTCCTGTCTCAAAAGTCAGAAACCTCTGATGGATCCCCTATAAATTCTTTTCTGAAAGACCACCTCCCCACAGCCCATCTGTGGAGCAGAGATAACTGATGCTCTCTGAATTACAGGCATGACCCACCCACTAACTGTCCACTTCTTCAGCTTCTCTTCAGTCTCTTAATGACTCATTTTCCCACAAAAATCATATCAGAAAAAAAGAGGAAGACTGTCCCCTCAGTATTTTAAGACAAACTGGAACTCACATCTGATAGATAGCTTTTGAAATAAGAATGCATAAAACCAGAAAAAAATAGGGTGTTGATTATATAATTAACTCTATTTAAAATGAAAACAAAGAAATAAAGAAGAAAATAGGAATGATATGTCTGGTAATTCTTCATTCTCTTTATCTGCTCTCTCAATATACCGATATCGGATGGTCTCATTTCTCCAATTACATGGAATCAAGGAAGGAAGAAAGAAAGTAAATTCATTATTCATTACTTCCTTCATCTATGTATTTTGATTCTATATTCTATTTACAATCTTTTATTTAAGGAATTAACGCAAGAAAGAGATGGCAATATAAGACTCAATGTTAATAGGAAAAGAAGCCATAACAACAAGGAAAGAACAAAAATGGGTTTGGGGGGGGATTTTAGTGATTACACATTTTCCCCCTATTTATTCATTTGCAAAGTTACTTATACTTGCCTTTACCATTTTGTTCTTTAAAGTGATCATTAAATGTTTATAAAATGAATGCATTCTATAATTCTACTTTCTGTCTGAATTTTTACATTTATTTTGTGAAAAGAGGAGCAAAAGAATAAAATAATCTGAATAGACAACAGAAAAATCCAGTGATAATATTAATAGAATAAGGTTAAAAAAAAGTCATTGTATCTTTTACTCTAACCACATTCATTCCACATACTCTGAAACCTTTGTCGTTTTCTTCCTTTTGTTAATAAATTTAATCTTCATTTTACTTCAAATAGGCACTTGAGATGAACAAAGTAATCAACCATTCTTTTTAATAACACAGTTACCTCATTTTTTAAAAACTTTCTTTTGTAGTTTACTTTTTATTCTAAAGATTTATTATATTTTAGAAAGGCTGATATAAAATATTTGAAATTATTAAGTTTGGTCTAGAGGCATTCAGGGATTATATTTTAATGCCTGAATTAAAATGCCAAAGATCTGTTTGTTTTTACCTGTTCTTGGGTCCGATTCTTCCAGTATAACCACCTCTTTTTCCAATCTGGACCTATCATATTTTCAATTGCATTTTCAGCTAGAAAAATTTAAAAAAATTTTTAATTTATCAGGAATTTTATCACTTATCAGGTACATAAATTATAACTAATACTATCTTACGTTCTTAACCACTTCAAAACACTGTGTCAATACAAAGTCAGTTGAAATAAAGGAAAAAGTTATATGATTGATATGGTACATATATAAGAAAATTTAATTATCTATGTTTAGAATCTATGAAAAGTATAATTGCTTATAAAATTCCCATAAGTACAGTAGCAAACACTAAAATAGTCTGAATTACATCTTTTTAGAATATAAGTACATATAGACATCATGTGTCCAATTTAATATTTTTAGTAGTTATAAGCAGTTGACTGAAAAGTCGCACAAATAATATTCAACTAGAATAGTACTGACAAAGAACTTGAGATGTTAAACTTTTTTTAACCTATGTCCACTAAAGTCAGATGACTCCTTCTCCACTGAGAATACTCAACACTCAATAACCATGTCCCTACTTACTATCCTTGAGACGAGCCTGAAGAGCCTCTTCCATAAAATAGATAGCTGCGTCCCACTGCTGTTTATCAGATATGGACCGATCTTCTAAAGCATTGTGTTGAATAACCCTCTGAAATAACAAGGAGAGAAAAACAGCTATTTTGATTTATGTCTTGTCATTTTAGTAATTTTAATTCTAACTGACAGCTCAGCAAATATCCAAACTAACAGATGTATTTACAGCAACATAAAAGTATGTCCCTCCCACACAAATGCAGAGGGTCCTATTATCTCCCAGCTTATTTGTCAGCTTTCTGCCTAGCCCTGGTATTCAGGAACTAATGATTCAGATCACCCCTACTGCTTCTTTTTGGCATATGACCTATGTGTTAGTATTTTCAAAAAGAGAGGAGAAAAAAAAAGCAATACCATTATCTCACTGTGAACAGCAATGGAAGATGTAACGGAAGGAAGCTTAAGAGGTCTAGACAATCATAAGTAAACTTTTTTTTTTTTTCTTTTTAAGCTCTTTATTGGAATATAATTGCTTTACACTCTTGTACCAGCTTTTGAGGTACACCAAAGTGAATCAGCTGTATTTATACATATATCCCCATATCCCCTCCCTCCCGCGACTCCCTCCCGCTCTCCCTGTCCTGGCCCTCTAAGGCATCACCCATCATGAAGTTGATCCCCCTTTGTTATACAGCAAATTCCCACTAGCTATTTTACAGTTGGTAGTGTATCTATGTCTATGCTACTCTCTGACTTCGTCCCAGCTTCCCCTTCACCCCCCGCCCCCACAACCCCATGTCCTCCAGTCCATTCTCTGCATCTGCACCCTTATTCTTAAATGTTATTTATTGTTAGAAAATTGGTTTCCAATCTTATAGTTTTTGAATTAATGAATGAATGAAAATGGCACCATCCTCTCAGAAAACTAATCTTATTAAGGCATTTAATAAGAATATGATTTTCAAATATGAAGACAAACATTTCTTCAAAAAAAAAAAAAAACTATAATTACGATCAGCCCACAGTGAGATATGCATTTTTAGAAAACTGCTTATTCTTACCTTTCAACAGCTCCTCTCATAACTGTCTGAGCAGAGTGGGTGCTTACTAAAGGTTTGATTACGGTGATGAGAACACTCCACACAACAAAAGAGTTATCAGGTGATGAAGGTCAGGAGCTAGGCTTTGTATTTAAGCTGGAGCGGGGCTTGTATCCCTGCTTTGCCAATCCCAGAACAGCGTAAGAATAAAACAGAATAATGCTTACAAAACACAGGGTTTCTAGGACCTTGTAAGCATCCAACACAGGAAGTTAGCATTATGATTTTGGAGTCTAACATTTTGACTCAACCCTACTGAAAACCAATGCATCTAATTCCTTTTGTTACCAGTGAGGGTAAAATGAGAAGCAGCTATCCATAGTTCAGGCTCATGTAAATTCTGTGGAAGTTTATAGAAACCTGTTTCCTGCAAGGTTTGACTTTCTTCTGAAATGACAGCCAAGAAAGAAACAGCAGAGGGCGATGTTAGATGGGCAGAGAAATGTCAAAAGGCTGATTGTATTTCATAAATCCATTTCTTTCCTTCATTATTTTTAATTCAGAACCTAATATAGTCATATAAAAATATTCTCCTATAAAGAATATCAGTTTGAGAAATTATAAAAAATATGAGGTTGGCACCCTAATATACAAATGACATACCAAGCTGTCCTCTGCAAAATCATTCCACTTGTGCCGTTTAATACTTTCTTCCTTAACAGCCTCTTTAAGTTTATCAAATATGTCATCGTGCTCTTTTCCTTTTGGTTCTGTCATGAAGCGGGAAAATTCTTCTTGTAGGGTCTCCCAAGCAACCTAGAATGATTTAAAAGAAAAAAGCTGTATTTATATTGCATACTTTCACTGAATGTGCAATAAGAAAAATAAACACATGAATTTAAGCCAAGTAGACGTGATAAATCACCTTATCAGAAAATACATGTAAAATCACATTTTTATTAAAAAAAAAGGTAGCAGGGGCTTCACAGGTGGCACAGTGGTTAAGAATCCACCTGCCAATGCAGGGGACACGGGTTCGAAGACCTTACATGCCACGGAGCAACTAAGGCTGTGCGCCACAACTACTGAGCCTGATCTCTAACGCCCGTGAGCCACAACTATTGAGCTCACGTGGCACAACTACTGAAGCCCACGTGCCTAGAGCCCGTGATCCACAACAAGAGAAGCCACCGCAATGAGAAGCCCACGCACCACTACGAAGAGTAGCCTCTGCTCGCTGCAACTAGAGAAAGCCACGTGCAGCAACAAAGACCCAACGCAGACATAAATTTTAAAAAAGAAAAAAAATGGTAGCAAATATAAACTCTGCCATAAAGAGCTCATACTGGTAGCTGGCGGAATACATTTCGCCTCCTGATATGTTTCACTACATATACACAGCACCTTAAATTAAAAAAAATTAGTAACCAACATTTAAAAACTGAGAGACTTCATACAAAATCTGTTTCCAGCCTCACTTGAACTATCTGGCAACACTGGGCCCACATTCCTGCACACCTCTGCCCACTGGAGCTGAAAAGGAGCTGCCCCTTCAGAGAAGGCCTGCAGCCCGCATGAGCCACCAGACTCAGTTCATTTATTTACTTCACTCTCTACAACATCTGAGTTTGCCTGCATCTTCCAATGTAAAAAGTTTAAAATTTCTTAATGATTTAATCTTTTTCACCTCTTTGCCTTATGCAAATATATGAAGCAATGTGTCAATACTTTCAAACATAGGTATTATTCAGCCTTGTACTATTGCTAACTTCCAATTATCTGAGTAGTGAAAGGAGAGAACAGTGTCAAAAGCAACTAAGAACTAAACCCACTTAAGACTATGCGGGCTAGTTAATGTTCTATTTTATATTTAGCCCTCTTCGTTATAAATACGAAGAAATTATGGCATAAAGAAAGGTGACTGTCCAAGAATACAGAGTGAGGTATTAAAATCTGTTTCCTGACCTTCAGCAGGTTCATGTCTTTCTACCACACCTATGTGTGAAGGAAGAAAGCAGCAAAAGACAGAATCACTTGCCATTTCTATAATCACTTCCACTGCTTGAACCTTAGGATGTGAAAATATGCTCACATGGGACAGGGCCCAGAAAAATGTTAGGGCCAGTAGTGAGGAGAAGAGGTGGCAGCAGCTCTCTAATTACTTTAGGGGAAATGTGTTGAGACCAGGGGTCAGCAACATGGAGCTTAGGCAGAGTGGCTGTAAGAGTTCTTAGACTTGAGGAAGTTGAGAACAGAGGTAAAGAAGCAAGGACTGGCAGGATAGGAAAGGGGTAAAATCCACCTGAATAGACACTGACATTTGGTATCTAAGGTAGGTATAAAATACGAAAGTTTTTAACATGGATTCTAATTTTGTGAGTGACTTCCCACAGAAGCAAAAGGACACACGGGTGCTTATCTACAACGATCACTCTTCAGAGCAACCTGCACGGCAGGATCAACTTGGACGGCGACGGCCATCATGACAGGAGCTGGCGTTCACCAAGTGGTCACTAGGGACCAGGCACTGTTTAAGGATTTCACATATGCTAACTCCTTGACTCCTCATAACAATTTGCAATGTAGGCAACATTTTCATCCTTACTTTACAGATGAGAAAACAGGACGGTTATTAAGCAAACAGCCCAAGGATCGCATAGCTACAAAGCGGTAGAGCCAAGATACATGGGTATCAGAAATGCATTCTCTAAGGTACTTTCCTCTAATTCCTAGACTAACCTTCTGTCAGGGTCCTAACTAAGGAAATAATTATTTAGGTAAAATTTTTTAAGCCCTGCAGAAAATCAACAAATGAATTGTTTCATCCAGTAACATTTTCCTTATGGAATCTCTAACCACAGAGGAAGTTAAAAATATTTCACACTCAAACACATTTTGCTGGTTTTGTTAAATGCTATCTTTGGAAGGAGAACCAATACCCTCAGACCAACACCATTCCAATTAGTAAAGTTTTTCACCAGTGGTCACTGGCAGCAGCGTTAAAGTTAATCCCAACACAGAGACTAAGAATAAAGAATAAAAGGATCATAAGAACCAAAGAGAAAGACAGTGGCTGTGATGGGAATAAACCCTAAAATTCAGAGCTCCTACTCCCTTCAGATACTGCTTCTTACCCAGTTAATTACATTACATCCTAACCTCGACTGCTTTATTAGGGAGCTGCTTATCAGTCCACTGTTTAAGCTTGATATCCACTGTCGTATTAAAGGTTCCAGAATTCATGGTCTGTGCGGCTGGAAGATAGATGTTTTCAATCACATGAGTTGATACTCTTTCCCACAAAGACTGCTGAAGGATTTCCTCCCTGAAATTAAAAAAAAAATTTCGAACACCAAATTCAAATACAATATTAAGTTTTTATAAGCAGCTTTATTGAAGCATCATCACTTACAATAAATTGCACACATTTAAAGTTTTGACACATGTACACACCTGTGCATCCCCACAATCAAGGTAATGAACTTGTTGTAACCACTGGATCTACTTTCTGTCACTATAGATTAGTTTATATTTTCTACAATTTAATATAAACGCAATCATGTGGCATGTTCTCTTATCTTCTCTGTCTTCTTTCATCAGCATAATTATTCTGAGATTTATCCATGCTGCTGTGTAGAGTAATATCTCACTTTCCTTTTTGCTGAGTCATACTCCACTGCATAGATCTGTGTACCTGCTCACCTGCTGACGGACACCTGGGCTGTCTCCAGCTGCTGGCTAGCACAGAGCTGCTATGAGCACTCACGCACGAGTCTGCATGACACCTGCTCTTGCTCCTCTTGGGCAAGTATCTAGGAGTGGAAGGGCTGGATCACGTGGTAATTACATATTTCACTTTACAAGATACTGCCAAACTGTTTTCCAAATTGGGTGAACCATTTTACATTCCCACCAGAGAAGTATGAGAGTTCTAGATCCTCTACACCTTGCCAACATTTGGTATGATTAGTCATTTTCACTTTTGTCATTGCAATAGATATACAGTGGTATCTCATGGTTTTAATTTGCATTTTCCTAATGACTATTAACTCTAAGTATCTTTTTATGTGCTCATCTACCTACTATTAATATATACTTTATATGTGTTGACTGTGAAGTGGAGTCCAAGACTAAACTTCTTGGTGTGATTTTGACAATTTACCAGACCACAGCACAAAGCACAGAGACATTATGGGATACTGCTAGGTAAAACTGCTCAACATTTCATGATAATATGAAGGATGAATAATCAAACTGAAAATTCTACCTTAAAAGACATCTCACAAGAACACACTTCCCTAAATAGAAAAAAGAAAACTACTTCAATCAAGAAAAAATTTGAAATGTCCAGAAAATATTTATTTGACTTCTCCCAAACTAACCTCTACTGTAATACAGTGCTAAAACATACAAAAACACCCTGTTTATCAAGTGATCAGTCTAAAGAGTAACCTCACCTTTTAGGATGCAGTTACAAAACTCAAGGCAACAGAAACGCCCCCAACTGTCCAAAGGCCAAACTACACTTTTCTCGGGTGATGAGAGCCACCACTCCCTGCCATGCAAGCTGACTCACACTCACTCAACATTCTGTGTGCAATTAATTATTGAGTCAATGAGCTTAGCTGCAGGTTTTCCCTTGCTAATTTCCAGGTCTCTTTCCCCTTACAACCAGAAAACAAAAGAGTATCGGAGGGAGGACAAAACAGGTGAAGAAGATAATGAGGTATAAACGCCCAGACGTAAAATAAATAAGTCATGGGGATGTAATATACAGCATGAAGACTGTGATCAATAATATCGTAATAACGTTGTGTGGGGACAGACGGTTACTAGACCTATCGCAACGATCATTTCACAACGCATGTGAATGTCAACCAACATAATATCGTATGTCAACTATATTTCAGTAAAAACGAAAGGAAGGGAGGAAGGGAGAGAGGGAGAAAAGAGTATGAGGAGAGGACACACCACTGAGGATCAGAAGGATGAAGTCCACTTAGTCATGGCATGAATTACAGATAATGGGAGAATTTTAAGACCAAGCTGGAAGAAAAGAAGTTTGTCAGGGCTATCTATTCAGACAATTTTCAACACAAACTCAAGATTTCTGAAAGATAAACAAAAAATCAGGATCCAGCCTCTGATCAAAGGCCTTCTGCTGCTGCTGCCTCAGAACAGACATGGTCTGTTACCTCTTCCTCAGAGTCTATGGGACAGGACTCCACAATCCGGACTCCCTTTCAAGGAGATCATAACAAAATCCCAGACCATCAAATTCTGACCAGCCTCAGGTAACCTTCTCAAAGGAGGCTGCAGCTTTCCCATTCACCAAAGGTGGCTGCTGTCACTTATTCTTACCCAGCCTCACTTGCCTTTCATCACCAAGCTGCTGCCCTCGGTCCAGACTCCCTCTGCTCCCCTTCATCACAATAACTTTTATTGTGCCTCCAATACCTTGCTCCATAACAAACAACCCATTTTACATTCTCATTCTTTCCCTTTCCCTGGCGTCTTCAAACCTTTCCTGATCCTCCCTTTCAGGCAGCAACTGTCCGCCAACTCTGCTGCCTGGGAGCTGCTCATTAGCTGCATGTGCCCCAGAGTCAGGAATCCAGAGTCAGGAAGCGGGAGCTACGCTCCCCTCAGCCCACAGCCCCTCTTCCGGACCCTGAGTCCTCAACATCCATCCACCAGCTCCCCCAGTGCATGTTGCTGGTGACTGTGGACTTCTTCTCTACTCTAAGTTTTGCCATCATCCAGGGATAAATTACCACTAAGTCACAAAATACAATTACCATTACAGTTCTGTTTATCGCCCCCTCTATCTCCTGAACTTTACATACACTCCCTTTTAATTAAAATTTTTTTCAAAATGAAATTTCTTTCTTTTAAAGCAGAGGATTTAACCCATATAGTAATTTAAAACCAATACAGAAAAAGTAAGACGTCATCCCTAATTTCTCTTTCACCAGATGACCACTAATTCACAGCTTAATTTATCATTAAAAAAATTTAATTTCTACATTACTATTTGTGTGTGTTTACACAGGTGATATTACACATACTGTTTAATAAATACAATACAGAAGTATATTCTACAGTTTTCCATGTTAACACCCTACATTTTTCATTGGCTGCATAGTAATCCGCTCTATGGCCAAATAAAATATTATGCAATTCCAAATAAAAACAAAAGTTTTCAAATTTTTTACACTTATAAACAAAACCATGGTGAAGATTTTTATGCATTTGTCTTTGTCAGAAATATCTTCACTTCCACAGAGTCCTAGCAATATAATTACTGGATATAGATGTACTCAGTGTTTAGCTGACTCTTCTTCTCTATTACCTACACGTCCAATGACTAAATCTTATCAATTCTATCCTCTAGGTAACCTCTCAAGTATCTCAAAAAATGTCTCCTCTTCTCCACCTGCACAATGACTATTCAAGTTCAAGCCACTATCTCTTCTCGTCTAGATTATTTCAACAGCCACGGTCGCCTTGCTCTGTTTTCTCCACCTGTATTCCACTTTCCCTTACTACAAAAATCTTTCTAAAATGCAAATCTGACCTAAACCTCTTCACTGGCCCTCACTGCTCGTGAAATAAATTTCGAGCTTCTGAATATGGCTGGTAAGGCCCTTAATCATCTATGTCTTGCAAGGCCCTTAATCATCTATGTCTTGCTTATATCCACTGTTTCATCTTCTGTCTCTTGCCTCCTTCTATGCTAAAGCCATAGGGGACTGTCTTCAGTTACCTATGTCACTTTTCTCGCTCTCACCTCTTGGCCTCTGCAATATTCTGGCCACTGCCTTTACCTAGCACCTATTCACTCTTTAAAACTCAGATTATAAGAAATCTTTTTTGAATCCTTACATCTGAGTTAGGGTACTTAACTGTGCATTTGATTCCTTACATCTGAGTTAGGGTACTTAACTGTGCATTCCCATTTTCCTTTCATTCTTTAAACTTCAACAAATTTTTTCACCAAAAATTGTAAGCATACCATGATACCATTTTTTAAGTGTATTTCTATAAATCCAGCCAGCTATCCTTCTAAATAAGGATAAAATAATTATGTCCCACTTAGCGTCTATAACCGACTCCTAATGATCAAGTATATTGTGTGAAAACGCTGAGAGCCTATTTCTCACTATAATGAATCATGTGTCAAATCTAAACCTCCAGTAATTTTCTTAAAATATAATTGAAGTATAGTAGAATGACAAAATGCTTGTAATAGTGCTTCCAGATCACCAAATATAGATCAAACAGTCCTGTGACTTAAATAATTATAAACATCTTAAAGGTGTATCCTAAAATGTGACATAACGTATTAAGCAGCAAAAAGATACTACCTAATACAACATAAACTATGTCACAAAAATAAAACGTTTAGGTATGATACAGTTGAAATCAATGTGGCACAAACAGCTAAGATTAGGACCTGCTGTTTCAATCTATGTTTGTGTTAAGCTATAGTGTCTGGGGAAAAAAGGGGGGTGGTGATGAAAAGATCCAGAAGCTCAAAGAATAAATCTCTAGCAGCCAGATGTCCTAGTTCTCACCCTTGCCTTCTCAATAGGCAATCTGGCAATATAGGTTTCTTGTCCCTTCACCACCCATGTATCAAGTAAATTAGATTTATCTTCAAGGCTCACTTAAGTGTAAGTATACTTGATTTCAGACTTCCTCTTTCCAAAGAAAACTAACCATTCCATTTGATGATGCCAGAAATTTACAGAGGCACCACATTTTTCTCCCATAAATAGCATTATTACTTATTACAGCTTACAAGTCACTTTTTCTGTACATTACCTTTATACAACCTAGTAAGGTAAGTAGTACTATGTTTATTCTGTGTGTATGTGTGTACGTATATACATATATACACACATACATATCTATCTCTTGCAAACTTCAAAAGCTGGATGACTTACAGAAAGCCACAGAACTGGCTTAAAATACAAATACTAAAGATAACAAGTTCATTGTGTGTGTGTGTGTGTATATATATGATTAATCAACAAAAACAGGTAAGATCAGAAATTCTTTTTTGAATAAGGAGAGAGATTAAAAATTGGCACATTTTGACTACTTGAAGAGAGAAAAGTGCCCTTTCTCTTCAAGCAGAGAGAAGAAAGGGCACCAACATAAGGAAACTAGCAGTACTGAATACAAACTTAAGGACCGGACTCTGCTAAGTTCAATTTTGATAATCTTCAACTGAGCAAATAGAAGAGTTGCAGAAAATATTTACAGTAAATGGCAGTTCTCCTCCAAGAATAATAAATTTTTAAAATACTAAGACTTCATTATAAAGATAATTTTTATATGAGGAAACTGTTAATTAAAATACAATTATAAAAATTTAAAGGCTATATGTAGCTTGCTTGAGGTACATGGAATCTATTTTGGTTATAGTGCTATTTCAACATATTTAAGAGTGCCAATATTTACATAAAACAAACTGAAGGTGACAGTTGCCTTAAAAGCAATTTGCACGAGTATTTTTCAAAAGAATGCATTTACTTGCTATTTAAAAAAAAATCTCAAATAGGATTCAAATTCAAATGTGATTTGTACAAAACATTATTAGACACATATTACAAAGCACCAGTGTTCTTATGCAGATATGAGAATTTGAAAGCAACATACTCTTCTCTCTTTACAAGTCAATTTTCTCTGCAGTTCTGTTCTCTATGTGTAATCCAATAAAGCAACCAGTTTTGATAGACTGTTTGATACTTAGCTAAAAGCACAATTTGATAAAACTTTTACCTAAATGATTTTACAGAAATCAAAATTATGTATTAAGTATAGGATAAGAAAAAATCTAAGATGAATCAAAATTTCAAAAAAGCACGGAGAAAAACTCTTTCAGAACATCTCCTCAGAGATACTTAATAAATATGTAATTCAATATACTTAAAATACTTAATTGGTTAGACTAGAATCGTGGTGAGATTTTACAATAAGACATACTTTTACGTTCTTGCCTATTCACTAAATGTCTGGGGGGATGAATCACGGCCACAAAAAATCACTGCTTTATCAACTGAAACTTTAGTATTCCATTATAATTCACAGAGTAAAGTCTTTGAGAGAAGGTCAAATACTCACCAGTGTTTTGGTGTAACCTGGCTCAGACTGATAACTTCATCGAGGATTTCATTTTTAGCTTTTTCAAATAGTTCGTTCTAGGCAATATAGAGACAAGCAAGTAAGATTTTCCTAGGCTGGGGAATTTGCCCCACCCTGATTTTTAGAGACAGCTAAAAGGAAGGCCTGTGACAGGCTATTGGCTGGACTCAGGTCTGAAGCTTGCATGACCAGCAAGTAATGCTCTTCTCTTCTAGTCTCTCTCTCTAGGAAGGCCAATATCCAGGTGAGGACAAAGAAACTGACATAAATGTCTACCTTATTCACTCAATTCTGAATGCAGTTTTTCACGTAACACTTGTTCAGATAAGCTTTTCACGTAACAAACGTTATGTGAAAGTTATCAACACATGTTAATGTAATGTGTTAGTAACAGTAGTCTGATATACTGTGTTTTAAAACGAATGGGTTTCCTTGATTTTAAAATGCCAATACTTAAGTCCTATTAACTTAGAGTATAAACAGTGAAAAGGTTAAGAAGCTGATGTATACTTTTTTAAAACTTTACATTATATAAATACGTTAACTTACAAGACCTTGAAAGACTATTCTTTACCTTCTCAGAAAAAATTCTGAAACACTTCTTTGGATATCCTATGATCCCTTACTACTTTTTATTATTATGTCATAAATAGTTTAAATTATTGTAGAAGTGACAACTGTTCCTGGAAATGTATTCTTGCAACTCTAAATTAGTAATCATGGTTAAAACCAAAACAATTTAGCTTACCACATTCTACTCGTCAACATAAATTTTGTTAGAACACAATATTAAATTAGATATATACAAAATACATGAGGTACACAAACATTACCCGGTCAAGTTCTCTCAGGCGAGGATAGTTATTCTTCCATTCAGTTTCAAGGTTAAAACGTGTTGCTGAGGAAGAAGAAAAGATGCTCAAGTTGGAGGATTCTCTTTCGTTCCAGATGCAGTGGCTAAAGGCTATCTCACATATCCGCTATATTAACTGAATTTCTGACTGCGTACAGATAGCTCCGTGAGTACTCTGGGCTCTCAATATCTCAGAACTGCATTATTGCAACAGTCTTCCAAACTAATTCCTTTGACTTTAGTTTCTCCATTTTCAATCCACAAAGCACACAGCTGACACAATTTAGTGTAACTGTTAAGAGCAAAGGACTCTGAAGTCATACCACCAACTCAATCCTGATTTTGAACCCCACTCAGATCCTGGGTCTATTGTCTATCACTGTTTGATGCTGGGTGTGTTACTTAGTTAAGCTATTCTCTGCCTGGATTTACTCTTCTGTTAAATGAAAACAGTACTTACAAGGTTACTGAGGGACAAATGGGATAAACAGGTAGGATTGCCCAATGAGAAAATGGAAGCAGGGTATACTCTCACCAAATTAAACTATGGAAGCAAGCACAGCCACTGAACAGGAAAGCATGGACTTCAGGAACTAGGACAATGTGGTTGCTCTGCTTCCAACACACTTCCTCTCTTTCCTCTAAAAAGGCTCTATGGTTACACGAGGCTCTTTCTCCCAAACACTACTGCAAACTTTCTGTTTAAATTCTGTGATGTACTCCTAGCACATTCCTTCCCCTGAAAGGAAATTCTGCTCCCACACAACTGAAGGTTTATGTTTTTCCATCTCCCACATACTATCTTACGGTAAATGAACAAAAAATAACTGCTAAAGGACAGCAAGTGAAGAATCTGATGGAGACCTGAGACTGGCAGCTAATACAATATCTATGTTTAAGAGCTTATTTTAAAACCCAACTTACCTTTGAAACTATCGGCCTGTTGTTCAACTGACTCTCGCACCATTTTCCAAAAGCAGTCCGATACAGCAAGGCTTAGGTTTCTTGTCGTCACCTGGTGTGCCTTTAGCATGCTTGTCCTGCAAAACAGCAACCGGAGCTAAAGTATATTAAAGTGGCAGAAAGGACAAAACCACCAGGTTTGAGAATGTGCTTGTTATAACATGATGAGAATAGCCACTTAATCACTTTACAATAGGGCTGTCCAATGACCTTTCTGTGATGAAGGAATCTATGCCTGCGCTGCCCAATACGGCAGCTACTAGTCACATGGGGTTACTGACCCCTCGAAAGGTGTGGCTAGTGTGACTGAGGAACAGTTTTCCTTTCATTTAATGTTAACTAATTTAAATTTAAACAAGCACACAAGGCTAGTGACTCCTATATTAGATGGCACAGTTCTACCCACCTGCCACCTCCCATCCCAACAGACGAGTCTCAAGACTGTGTGAAAGGACTACCCTGACTTGCTATGTGCGAATAGAGGCAAACACACTCTTCCAGTTCAAGAGACTCTCCACATCCTATAATGATTTAAATTCAGCTGCCCTTTAGCTTTCCCTTTTTGCTTTTCTGTCAGTATCTTATGTTGTTTATTTCTGTCAATATCTATTAAGGACACCCCTTTGACACCCCCACACCTCACTCCAACTTTCCCCAATACTGTAAGAGAAATGTGTACATGTATTTAAATATGTAAGTGTTGATTTTTAAAAATCATCTTATAAGTAAAACTTAGGAGGTGTCAGTGTTGTCTCCAGGGCCCACATGCCAAGGGGCGGTTTATGACAACAGCATGTACTGGCCGTGGGATAAATCGCTCCCAATTCTATCAGAGCAGCTTGAGGACTTGTTTATTAGGTATGGATCACATTTGGGAATTCAAATCTGGAAATTCAATGTTAAACTGACAGGTATAAAACAAACTTTTAAATGACAACAGTTGAAGCTACTCCCTCCTATAAATTCTTTAAATATTTAAACAAGATACCTACTTTAGAAGTTTTGAATTCTGAAAAAACTCTTCCTCATAGTCTCTTATAGCTTCAATACTTTCAGAGCTGTTTCCTAGGGACAGATGATGATAAAGTTCTCACTAAGAAAACTCACTGTTATTATTTGAAAACAACAAAAAACTATAATAATCCATCTCTGCATACCTTTTCCTGTTACAACAGCAAAATAACCTAGAGCTTTCATTGGGAAGAGTTTTCCTTCAATTATCTGCTGAATCTATTTTTAAAAGTGGGAAAAATAAACATGAGATGTAAGTTTACATAATTTTTAAAGCATAATATGCTATTTAGAAAGCAAATTTAATAATGCTGTATATGTTTAGGTAAATATGTCTGTACAAAAGTACTGAAATGTATTTCAATTGCTATTTGAGCAAAAAATTAAATAACTTAATTTTGTTATATTAAAAATGTATTATTACAACATAAGTACCAAAATTAGAACTTGGGATGACATACAGTTCTTTGGAGTCAGGCCTTAGTTTGAATCTCTGCTCTGCCACTTACTAGGTATGTGGCCTTAAGTAAGCTACTTAACTTTTTCAAAATAGTAGTTGAAAAGATTATATGATACTTAACACAGTGCCAGGCAAGCAGAAGCACTCAATAAATAGTAGCTGCTATCATTTCCCCAATATCTAAATTCTAACAAAGTTGGACGGTCTCTTTTTTCTTTTTCTTAACAGTAAAGAAAAGAAATTTGGATCCATTGGTTCTCAGCTCTTGTAGGGTCAAAACTCTTTTTCTAAATGTAATAAAAACTACAGACTCTGTCCACAGAAAAATGCACATTTGCACAGAGATGTATCATTCACACATAAGAGTTCCTACCCCAGAAGCTGATTCAGATTAACACTGAGGTAAGAATCCCTCCTCTGAGACAAGTCACATTCCTAAGCTAATGCTGAACTTTTGGTATAAAAAAATGACTGATATAAGCTTCAATTGTATTCAAAGGAAATACAAACTCATCATCCTAAAGAAGAGGAGAAAGAAATGAATGATGGGAAATGGGAAGGAAGCACAGAAATCTGCTTCCACCTCGCTTCTCCTCTTCTCCATATCAGGACCAATACTGCCAGGACAGGCCTTACCCTTAAAAATAAGGCAAAGCTAAGGTCACGGAGGCTGTGCAGAGAAAAGTTAACAAAGCAGGCCTGAGACTGCTGTCCTCAGAAAGGCCTGCTTGTCCTCGGCTGGCATCTGGGAACTTAACTGGTAAACAATTCCCTACATTGATATGAAACCTTCCCTAAACAACAGTGGCTCATTGTGCAATCCATGTGGTTTATGCTGAACATCTGCTTTCCTTTGGGCGTCTGGAATCTTGGTACTTGAGGGTGCCTGCATGAACAGCCCCCGATAAAAACCTGAGGTGCTGAGTCTCTAATGAGTAACTTGTGGCTGGCGGGATTAAACGTTTCCTGTATGACTACCGGGAAAGAACTCTTGGAAACCTGAGCCTGGTTTCCTTCAGATATCATCTCTTGCACCTTCTCCTTTTGCTTTGTATCCTATCCTATCATTGCAACAAAATCTTAGGTGTAAGTATGACTATGTACTGCGACTTCTACAGAATCAGTGCACCTAGGGGTGGTCTGTCTTGGGAATCTCTATCACAGAGGCACAGTCCCACAAAGTTTCAGATGGGAAAAGAGAAATTCTAAGCAGTAGCAAGAGGGATGGGTACTTATATCTGAAGTTGTTGTTCTATGGGATGAAGATATAATAACAACAGATGATAGCCACCATTTACATAACACTTTTGTGTGAAGCACTATTTCAACTACTTTACAACAAATACTTAATCAATAAATCTTCATAACCTATGAGATAGTACCATTAAAATCTTCATTTCCAACAGATGAGAAAGCCTAAAGCACTGAAAAAATGAAATAACTTACCTAAGGTTACACAGCTAGCAAACAGTAGAGCAGATGTGAAACCAAGCAATCTGGCTGCAGACTGTATACTTTTACCCACTTTTATCCTGTGACTTCATAACTAAGTAGAGAGCATGCCCTAATAAAACTTGTACACAATGGTGCCGTGAAATAAAATTCTTTCCTTGTTAAGGGAGGAGAGAAGGGACACTGAACACCATGTATGGAATCTCACAAATGAAAATGACCCTAGAGATCAGCTAGACTAATAGGTTGGTTGGTGCACTGCCTGGATGCAAAAAAGAAACAAGCTTTGCCCCAGGACACGTAGCCAGTTGGTGGTAGAGCATGTGTAAGAATGCTGAGCCCTGACACCCCATCCAATGCCTACTCCATTATGAAAACCTTGCAGTCTTTGATCAGTTAGGAAAGGTAATGTTTACCTGAAAAAAATGCATAAATAATTTTAAAATTTTTTTTATAAATAGGATAAATAAGCTCCAAAAGGCATTTAAACTGTCACTAGTTTTACACTAATTTATGAACATCAACTTAAGTTTAAACTGTAATAAAAAATATGACAAATGAGATTAATGACTATGTCAGCATACAAAATTTAAATTAAATTAGAGTAAGCAACATTAGCAATTTTAAGTATTTGAATTATAAGTAATTATAATTGTGGAATCTCACCTATACCTCAATATTGCACTTAAGTAATTTACTATAACTTTACAATACTCTGTTTTTAATGAGAAACAAGAAAAATCCCATTACTACTTGTATCTCACAAGGAAAGTTTTTTTTTCTCCAATCAGTCCCCGCCGTAACTGGAGCGTGTATAAAGAGCTTGCCCTCACCCTGCTTGGACTAGCCACATTCTTCTCTGCCAGGTCTACTTTGGTCAAAACAAATATGGTCCTTCTTCCATGAGGATCCATCTGACTGACCAAGTCGGTGACAATGCTGCGCTCAGCATCCACGGAGCCATCTGCAAGAAGGTGAAGAACGACACAGTGACGTTTACAGGGCAGGCCTTAAAAACTTCAACAAGCTACATCCTTGTGTCTACATTACAGTAGGAAAAGTTTTCTTACTATTTTATCTTAGTTATGAAAAGAATTTTTAGCCAAAAAAAAAGTCTATGATGCCTACACAGTGACATTTATCCAAATACACCAACTTCAATTCTATTTACTAATAAAATGAACAAGTAAGAGGACAGGACAAAACCTATTTATTCTGTATGTTTCTGTAACGTGCACACACAGAACAAAGCTTTGATTGCTAAATAAAGAAGGATGTTTCAATCAGATTCACCTTGAATACACAGTATGATGGCGTTAGGATTCTGCATGTAAGCTCTGCTGATACTGAAAATGGTTTCCTTTGTGTCAGGAGCCATGCCTGATGTCACCGTCTTGAAGAAAAAGGTTTTAAAGGTCATTATAAATGTCTTCCACAACAGGAATACGATAAAGCAAGTGTTTTGTAGAGACTTACATTAATCACACCTGGTAAGTCAACAAGCACCATCCTCTGTAGCCCAGGGCCCTTTACATTTAAGGATATGGTCTGTGGAGGGGAAAAAAAAAAAAATCCAAAAACAGAAAAACTAATTTTGGGAGGCAGCTTGTTAGGAATTTTTTGGTGGTATATTTTCTGAAAATACTGTATCATATCCATTCATATATGTGGCTCAGAAAAAAATTATGCTTTTTCTGATAAGATTATTATAGAAAAATTTTCACAAAATGATACATTCTTTAGAATATTAAAAAAAAAAGACTACCTTGGAACAGCTGCAATCTAAACATCAATGCTAATATCATGATTTCAAACCATAAACACCGGATTTCCATAACACATTGTTGAAATGAATTGCAACACTTACCTCAGGGCTAACAGTACAGCCTTCTTTCACATTTTTTCTCATTCGGAGTTCTATTTCATGTCTTAATGCTGCAAGCTATTCAATGGAAAACAACAAAATTCTAAGAAAATCTTCAGTTAAATATTCCATTTAGTTGTCTTTTGTATGTTTACACAGGTTATAAAAAGTTACACACATAAACCTCACATGAATTCTACTTACATCTTCTTCTTTGGTAAGATCAAACTCCCGAGAACTATCTTTAAACAAGGCCACGTGGTGAGGGCCTTCGCTGAGAGTCACCTGAAATTAACAGAAAATTGAGAAGACTGTAGTTTACGATTCCTATTAATTCCCACAGCACTTACATGGTTCTCATTTTCCAGTCAACATTATACAGAGTAACAAGCTCAAAACCATCAATCTCAAAACCTGAAAAACTAAAAGGAAATCTTGCATTTCACTTCAAGGGTAAATTTAGGTAAAGGACAATTTGCTTATTTGACATCTATTTCATGAGAGCTAACTGTGTTTGACACTGTAGGTGGGGAAACTGGAAGAACTGACTGTCCCTGGTTTAGGCCTTGTTATATACTGGGAGAAATATACACAGAGATGATAGGTTAGTGTAGCAAAACCTAGGATGCCACAGAGGAGAGTGGCACAAAGGGGAACTAAGGCAGCCTTGACATTTGAGCAAGAAATTCTCTAACAACTTGTATGTCAACAGTCGGTGGTTTCATGAGAACTTCTAAACTTCACATTCCTTAACTCTTCAATTGTAACTTTTCAAGCTGCTCTATAATAATCCGATTTCACTTTAAAATACAATTTCGTCTACTAAGATTAGCTAAGCATGCATAAGATAACAAGTAAAAGCTAGCTGTCTGAAGACATTGGAGGAGCAACCATGGACTGAGTCCAAGACCCCAAAGGATTTGGCAGGGAGGGGTAATATTCCTGCAGCTATCTTCCCTCAGGGCATTGGCAGGTTGTGACACAGGGTGGCCTGAAAGAGAAGCTTAAAACTTGTATCAGTCTCATTGTTTTAAGAGACAAAATCGGATTCCTGGGTTATCAAGCAGCTATGACAAGAGATGCCACAAGATCTCAGAGAAAAATGGACAGCAGAAATAAATCTCCAAAAACTGAGCCCTATATTCTATGTATAGCTTCCCTTTAAGACATCTGTACATCGAGGAACAAAGCAGAAAGAAGCTGTTAAAGAGGTTAAAATGTTAAGTCAAGATTTTGGCAATTTCACTCTTCAAGGAGAGACAAAAATCTGGAGTTTAGAGTCCATCATTCACTAGCAGAAGTCCTGGTGAATACTAGTGAAGTAATGGCAAACTGCAAAGAGAAAAGCCCTGTCTGTTTCAAGGAAATCTGTATATGATATCTGCCTGCCAGAAGAAAGTGAACTCCTCCCTAAGATAAATTATCAGCCGCCGCCACTACAATTAGGGTGCTGGTTACAGTGTAAAAGGTAGGTCCACAACATTTTTACAGTTGATTACAGAGCATGATATAAGGTACAGTCATTCTTTTCCCCCTAAATTGGTAATATTCCAAATGCCCATCAACAGTAAAATGGATCTACAGAGTGTGGGACATTCACACAATAACACAAAGCAATGAAAAAGAAACTAGTTTTACACAACACGGTTGAAATCATAGTCAGACCCCAAATAATGCACTCTGTCTGAATCACACTAGACTGCTTGTTGCAATTATAAACAGACCTCAATTCTGCAAGATTTCAGCATCAGCCTCACTGTCTCACTTTCTACCACTATTCTAACCTTCATTCTTGGTAATTTCCATTTTCCATTTCTCCAATCAGTCTATACCCACACCACCCATCAGCTGAATTAAAACATATACACACACATCCTTGTGTCTACATTGTAGCAAGAAAAACTCCTGATCTTTGTTCTTGTCTGAGGGGTGCATCCTACTAACTTCTACACTAGCGATAATTCCAAATGTTATATATCAATTATTTCTTTTGTTAAAATTCTTCATTTGAACACAATGGACACACTTCGTTAAAGCGTTACTTTTCTGAGGAATTTCATTTGGCCTATTTTCCTTTTTCTTTTAACTGAAGTATAGTTGACAAACAACATCATGTTAGTTTCGGTGTACAACATAGTGACTCAACACTTAAATACATGACAAAATGATTACCACAATACATCTACTAACCCAGAGGGCCTATTTTCTTACCTTAACTGGAGAACGTGTCATCATCTCCCCAGATCCTCTAGGGAATATTCGTGCTTGAGCAATCATTTCCAACACACTAGTTTTTCCAGCACTCTGATCTCCAACCACAACAACCTTACCACAAAATAAATACCACATATTCATATTTTTTGATACCAACTTAAATTTAATAGATTTGGATTGCCGCTGAGAATTTTAATCTTAAAATTTAATTTTAATTTTAATCTTAAAAATTATCCACAATTAAATGATTTTAAAATATCATCCAGAAAAAAATCATGGTTCATACGTGGATGTGTACTGAAAATATGAACAGCAAAACATTAATGGGATCCATTATTTGCAGCCAAATTTTTATTTAAAACTTATGCTAATTTAAGCCACTAGTTTTCAAACCAGATTAACATTAATATTCCACAAACCTTTTCCACAGCTACTTTACTGTTTACAACGACATTTTCAATTCTATGAGTTAAATTTCACTCAGGTACCTAATTTTATCCACCATTCAGGTATTTTAATATCATGGGTATCATGAATACATAACACCAAATCCCTGAAAGTCTCCCTTCATTACGCATAAATGTAAGTAAACCAATGGACCAAAATAGAGTCAAACAACATTCAGTGCTTAAGGCACCACCTAGAACACATGAATATTATAATATAGAGAAAATTTTGTCTTTGTCTATACATAAGTGTATGTATTATGTATGTAACTTTTTTAAAAACCACAGTGCTTTTTTGCTAATGGTCAAGTTCACTGTGTACTAACTTTTCACTTACCCTTGGCAGATGATCTTGTGTATTATAACTGGCATCATAATCGGACAGAACATCAAGAACTTCAGAATACATGTCAATCAAAGATTTCTATGAAATTCAAAAAATTAATAACAGTGAAAACATTTTTAAAAAACCACAGATGTGTCGAGATGAAAAACCTGATAAATTCAATAAGGGGAAAGGTAACCAACTGAAAGGAATGTTTGGTGTATGTGTCAGAGAGAGAGAGAAAGAGAGACTAAAGAAAGGGTAAAGTAGAGAAGAATCACCAAGACCATTGTTAGATCAGTAAGAATGATTAGCATACATCGGTAACTGGGCGGACATCCTGTTTTGTTCTCCCTGTAAAACCAGTATCAAACATGGTACCTGAAGAATAATAAGCTTCAAGTATTTGAGGAATGACTGAACATATAAACAGGCCCAGGAAAAAGGCTACTATCAAGCATTTAATAATTAAAGGTAAATTTTAATGCCAAAGTAGGGATAAAATAAGGGCCTACACTATCTTTCATCTCTCAACACCTAGAAATAATTAAAAGGAAAGCAACTGTTATCCCCTCCACCTACGGATAAACAAAAACCTTTTCAAATTTTCATTACCATTTCATTTTATGAGAGAAAAGATAATTTCTCAGGTAAATCCTCAATATATATTAACACTTGGATATGCCTTTTCCCAAATGCCATGTGCTGACATAAATAAAAAGTCATGCTATTTATTTGTTTTACGCAGTCGTAATTTGGAGTCAGAAGTATTAACACGTGTTGGTCAAACTAGAGCTATATTTCTTTGGACCCCGGCCCTGAAATGCACATGCCATGATTTACTGCAGTTGTGCCACATACAAATGCTGCTTACTTAAATGACATTGAAAAGAATTACTTCAATTTCATTTAAACATACAGGTTGGTTTAGTGAAGAATGATGAGATTTAATTTACTGATCATGGTAATTACCAATGTGCTGATAACAATACCGGCATGTTTTTTTCGAAAGTTCTTTAAAATGCCTAAGGAAACTTCCAGAAGAAAAATTAACTATTGTAAAACTGGAAAAAGTGGCCTCTTCACTGAGTGGCTATACAAGGAAGGCAATGAAGATAAGACATATGTAATTTTCTATCCACTCACATTGCTGGCTTTACAGCTACAGAAATTAAGTACATCTAGAGATTAAATATTTCAGAAAAAATAAACTATTCACAAGAAATGACTCCTGAAAGTACGAAGAATTTATGGATATAGTATAAAGTAAATGTTTGGAGACTATAATTTGTGAAGGGTCTCCACAGAGGAAGAGACCTCCCTATCCCCCAAGGATATCAGGTCAGAAAGAAAAGGATGACAAAACCCTTCGCAGTCCCTTAAAAACCGGTATTGTTGAACACACAATGTGTGGCAAAACTCTGAGAGCTAACGAATTCAGACAAACTTAAAATACCTTAAGCTTTCTGTGATGGATGCCTTTGTCATCTTTCTGTAATACTAATTTCCTCAATTCTTTGTTCTCCTTTTCCAGCCGTTCCAAGATTCTCTGGTACTTTAACTGCAACAAAATAATACACATAACTTTATAAGAAAAAGAGGGGTTAAAAAATAACATTAAGTGTAAATTAAAATCTCCCAAGATCCAGAATCAATATCTCCTACTTAAAATGACTTATTTCATTTAAAAGTCATCTATGAAAATGTTGAACAAATAAATTATGAATATTATCTCAAGTAACGAACTTCATTATAGTTTTCTATCATAACTGGCATTTTATTTGGAAAATTCTTTGCTGTTTATGTTGAAGAAATGATTAAAAATACTAAAAACAAAAGGAGTTGAAGAAGGAAGTTCTTAAGTATACTCTATGAAGCAATATTTCCTATTACAACAAAATTTTAAGTCTTCATTAAAGGGACATTTGACAAAAATTCAAATTCTCCCCATCCCCCATATTATTTTATTAAAATGATATAAGATAAAAAAAGCTAACGGTACCTGACCATGTATTACGTGACAGGCCCTTTGCTGACTGTTTCACCTGCATTAACTCCTATAGGCCTTCATGTGAGGCAAAGGTTATACAGATTAGGAATCAGAGGTTAGGGATGTCTGGTAGCCTATCTAAGGTCACAGAGGTCTGACTTGAGGGCTCAAATTCTTCCAAGTTTTGGTAAGTTTCTGTGGCCAGAGATTATACATTAATTTTTAAAATACTGGTATAAGAACAATTTAAAGAAGACTAATATGTTTAGACAGGCTTTTCTGTCAAAGTAGATGCTTTGTTCTTCTCAAATAAATGTGATCCTTTGCAAACTGGTCTTCTCTATTTGTACACTATTGTTTCTTATCTAAATATCAACAATGTTCAGAAAACTATTAAGAATTACTCTTTCCTGCAACCAACTGGATGCCTATATCCAACTTACAATAACATGCCTTTTACAACGGAAAATATTTCTTAGAAAATATGTTAGGCTGTTATAACCTTCCAAGCACACAATAAATAACCAAGAGATCATGGCTCTATCCTCAGAGAATGTCCAGCTTAAGCCAAATTAAAGAAAATATTAGATAACTGAACTATACAGTATGAGACAGGTAAAACAACAGGCTAGATTCTGTCATACGTATATTTTACAGAACTTGTTCGTTTATCTGTAGTAACAGCATATATCACAAAATTCTGGGGGTTACGGAAGAATCGGACGTGTGCTATCATGGATGGTAGCCCCTTAGCCACACGCGGACACGGAGCCCTTGAAATTCGGCTAGTTTGAACTGAGATGCGTTAAGGATAAAATACACACCAGATTTCCACAATTCAGTAAAAGTACATAAACACCACATTAATATTTTTATCTTAATTAGATGTTTGAATAATATTATTTTAGATCTACTGGGTTAAATACATTAACATAAAATTTCTACCTATTTCTTTTTACCCTTATTTTAATGTAAACATTTTAAAGTACACATGGCTTGCGTTATACTTCTACTGGACATTACTGATATAAATAATGCCATTATTACATCATGAATTCTCCATAAAGTGTTTGTATCAATGCCAGCTGACAACAACTGCACAAACTGAAGGGCTGATATCAATAGGTATATACAGGGGTGGTAGGATTTCCACTGGCTCACCTCTTGGTAAATATGGAATCAATTATGGGGTCTACATTTTCTGGGGATGGAAACACTCTTTAGTACAGGTGCCAATCTGTAACCTTCCTGCAGAGATGTGCTACTCGGCTGTCCTGCAAAGACATCTAGACCAGTAACTGTCAAACTTAAGAATTCATCAGAATCACGGACGGTTTTTGAGAACAAAGATTGCTCAGTTCTATACCCAGAATTTCCGATTCAGTGCATTTGGGATGGGACCAATAATCTGTGTCTCCGACAAGTTCCCAAAGAATATTACTGATGCTAATACTCCAGAGACCACAACCTGAGGCCAATGATTCAACCTCCGGCTGCAGACTGTGATCACCTGGCCGGCAAGCCATAAGAACACATCCAGTGCTGCTGAGAGCACCTGCAATTCCAACTCACAGTCAGGTGTAAGAATCAATGTGCAGATACCAAGAAAACCTGGGACTCAAAATATATTAGTTCCTAATTTCATCTAGATTGTCCTTGTTGTGTTTTTTTCCCCTAAAAAGAGACCCAATGTCTTTTTAACTTAAACTTCTAATTATTGCATATCGCTGTACCTATACAGAATAACCAATGATAGAGTGGGTGACCGGGCAATTTTTCACTAGAATGTTACCTACTCAATTACATTGCACAGAACAAGTCTTTAAAATAATGATAAGTGTACCTTCAATTATAAGAGGATAGCTTTTCAAAGCAGTGTTAGAAATACCTTTAGAAAGGCTATTATCTGATGGGCTTTGGGCTTTAGAGAAGCCCTGTGGTAGACAATTCCAATTTCTTTACCTGTTACTTAATTAGCCTATCAGTGTAAAAATGCGAGCATAGATTCATATAAGGACAAGTCACTTTCCCGAGTTTCTGTCATAATTTTTCTTTAAAATTAGAAGCATAAGATTTACTCAAAATAGGTTTTTACACATAAATTAATTAAACTTATTAAGTGCCTTCATTATTCCTTATTTCTCAATTAGCTTTTGCATTTTGGGGGGCATTTATTGATAATAATAAGATTCTATCATTAAACCACTCCAAATTCTGCTTTGTTAAAAGGATAAATTTCCACATCATCAAACTCACAGTATAAGAAAAACTTTCTGGTTCTTTTAGAATTACCTGAGTATGCAGAAGCTCTTCTTGAAGTTGGTCTATTTTCTCTTTGTCTGACACCTAAATATTTAAAATAAATTATTTTGAGTAGAATTAGGTTTATATAGAATATGTAGTAAGTTAATTTTTGGGGGGGGGGCACAGGTGATTGATCTCACTGTCCCTTTTTTTTTTTTTAATTTTATTTATTATTTTTTGGGGGTACACCAAGTTCAATCATCTGTTTTTATACACATATCCCCGTATTCCCTCCCTCCCTCGACTACCCCCCCACCCTCGAGTCCCCCCCCACCCTCCCCGTCCCAGTCCTCTAAGGCACTTTTAAGAGTGAAAACTACTGGCTTTATATGGATATTTAATCAAAGCAAATTTTAAATCAAATGCTTATTTAAGAAAGTAAAAGAATCTCATTCATCAATAAAAATAGCTCATCAAAATTTTATATTAAGTGAAAACCTTAAAAAGCAATCATCTTCCTATTGCCATTCTAGTCATTTCTCATGGCTGGCTTGTTAGAAAAATAAGAGAATGACACATATGGTTACTGTATTTTTGATAGGTTGTTTTGTACTCAAGCACAGGGACTTTAGATGTTTAGAGAAATAAGGCACTGATATCCTTACAGAAATGTTTCAGGAAGTCAGACACATGTTATCATTTACCGCCACTGAAAAAGTTCACTGGTCATAGTGTGTCCTTTAAGCCAACACTATCCATTTCTATTCTGTAAGTGGGAAAGTTTAATAAATGCAAAGAACAACTTGCATTTTCAGAGCTTTAAGTGGAGCCAGATGCCTGTTTTTAAATTCAGTTATGATGCAAGATCTGCTAACCGTTAATAAAGCAATGCATCAGAGGCAATGAAGTTGAGTAAAGCAACTACAATTGATTTCAACATAAAACAAAAGTAGGATAAAATCCACAGGTATTGGAGAAACTACTCCGAATTGTTATTAATTCTAATAGTTCTAAGAAACTATTCAAAACAACAAAGAACTTTATTCTATAACAGGCTTTAGAGTAGTCACAATTCCAAATATAAAACACAATAATCAATTATAATTAAATTGATGTCATTTATGACAAATCCATGTAACTGCGCTTTGACTCTTTGGTGAGATGCCGAAGTTGCCATTCTCAGTCTTTCAAAATAATTATCTAATTTTTGATACTCAAAATTTTTAAACATGATTTTATTTCATAGGAGACAAAAATCAAGTTAAAATTCATGGAAATCTTTATTCTTCTCCATCCACTGGCTATTTAAGCACGCAAGACATCACAGTAGCAAATATATATGAAAACATTCTAAATGATTTACTTATTGAGGTAGACGGTTAATAACTCTTATCCATGCAATAAAAAGGTATTTTGAGATTTTAATTCCTATTTCCAAATATTTTCTCAAAATTTCCCCCAACTTCTTTTAAATAAAAATGACAATACCTGCTAGAAATGATAGGTACAAATCATTTTTTCCTAAAAGCTCTATGTGTAAAAATTTCAAATTTGATTCACTAATTAGAAAAATGATAATATAAAACAAGCTTTGTATTATAATTTCTCATTCCATTATAGCAAGCAGAGACTTGTGGATAGAAGTGTTTTTCATTTGACTATGTGTTTGTATAAAATGGACAAGAATTATTAATCATCTCTTAAAATGTGAGGAAACAAGGACGTTGGGGAGGAGCCCACAACCCAAAGAACAAAATCTTGAAGGCCAATGAAGAAATAAATAATTCCATACTTTGATCATATGGCATGCCATCATACTGTAATAATGTGGTCATAAAAATTGTTATGCAGATTATATTCCCAATTCATTTCTACTTTGTTCCATTAAATATTCATCCAACTGCAGTTAAATTAGTATGGAATGTATAAACAGTATTAGTATAAACTGTTTTAGTTTTGGATGTGAATATTTAATGATTTCATGCAATATATCCTAAATCACAGTAGAAAATCCAATATTTCTCTATATCTGGGGCAATAATTAAGAAACTGACACAATTAGACAAAAAGAGTTAGAATGTTTACTATAAGCCAAGGACTATAAAAAGTAACCTTGATAGTTTGGTAAAATAAAAAGGATATATAAAGAGTTTAAATGATGTAAGGTTATTAGAACATTACAAATACAATCTTTATGTTAATATTGGTATTTAGTAACAATGACTGTTAAGATTTTTATAAATTTGGATTCTTAAGAGTGTGTAAATTTATCATGTGCCCTTCTGGCATGATTGTTAGGAATAATTCATGCATAGTTTTACCAACACAATTCCTATCTGCTTAGTTTAATGTTAAATTAAAAGATAAATGTTATATAAAAGGCAGGTGATGGTAGAGCCAAGAATTAGACCTTATATTTTCTAGGAAACAAGATTAAAACCTTTAGGTTCACAAAATAAATACAGAAGATTAATGATAAGATACTTTCACATATTCTCTTAAGAGAATAGTACAAGCTACTGTTAGTCTATCACTTATTTGCGGTCTTAACTAGCAACCTGGGTATATTTTATTTTGATGCACTTTACTCATGAAATTCAGCTACTTACAGTAAGTTCTTGCCCTAATGTTCAATATATTTGGTTTTCATTATGAAATTAATTTAAAACTCACCCTGACAGAAATGGGTATCAATAGTCTTGAAACCAGAGCTTTTCTACAATTCCAGGGCTGTAAAATTGATGGAGAAAGAGCGGAACCCTCTGCAGAAACAAGCTAAAGCTGAAAGAGAAAAACCTTTACTAGCTCCTCACAAAACCAAGCCTGATTTTTAAATTTTAAGTATTTCTTCCTACTAAGCAATTGTGGCCATTCTGAAATACAGAAATGCATAAGACTTGTAAAAATTTCTATTATATGTACATATTCACAGGAGGCAAACCTACCAATGGCAGTTTTAATCTACTGTCTCTGCATGAGCTCCTTTGCTCTGATGATACAGGGAAAACCTATTAGCTCCTACTAATATATAAACAATGAAAGCTTACTTATATTTTCAAGATGTAATCGGAAAGAATGATCAAAAAGTAACTAAAAGTAGCTGTGGTTTTGTACAAGTAAACTTCAAATGCTTGGAATGATAAAAATCTTGGAATTTTGGTCAGTATGACAGTGTAGGGCTGAAAAGTCATCTGTGTACTAACCACAGGGGGAAGAGAGGGGAAGACACAGTAAGGAAACCATCTTTAAGGACAGCAAAAGGAATGATATTATTATAGAGGAGCATAAGTTGTTTTTAGTCTCATTTACTTTCACACAAGGTAACTGCAGAGTGGGCAGGAGCAAGCCCTGTTTCGTGTCTACTAAATATGCCTTTTATAAACAAAACAGAGGGAGGTACAGTTCTGTCAGTAGCTCTTTTACAAACACGTAAAGTGAGAAATAAAAGGGTTACATGGATAATCCAATAAACATTAGGACCAGGAAGGACATCTCTAAGCCTGATAAAAGGCTAGTAAAGCAGGCCCCAAATGAACATGAACCCCTGGCAGTATAGAAAATAAACAATATTCACTATTAATATCGCTTAAATCATCAGATTCAACAGCACATCAATCATCTTAAACTGTATCTCAGACTCTTAAAAATAGCAGACTCAAAAATAGCAGCTCACTGCAAATTATTCTAGCATTATGAAAAAAAACAAGAACTACTGGTAACTAGAGCTATATTCATATTCCTAACATTCCAAAACATAGTAGCTCCTTCCCCTTCTTTCTGTAACAAAGCTCTGGAACAGACGGCTTGGCCTCAGCATCCGATCTGCTAGAATATTTAAATGGTGCTCTCCACGCCATGAGGAACAGAGTGCTGAAGCTCCATCGAAGCAAGTCCTCCCTTGGCTTAACACAAGGAGGGAAATAACTTGTGTTCTGTTTCTACCTACGTTATTCATTCACTGAAAGCTAAACAACATATAGGAGTTGATTCCACAGCCATGGAATTGAGAAAAGCCAGGAAGCGACATTGAAAAAATAAATGAAACTATGATGGGTGCTCAAGTATTAATAACCAAGAAATGCGACAGGGTCAGCCAGCAGAATTGCTGCACTAATTATCTATAATACTGGTTAATTTAAGTATCAGAATCTACAGGAAGCTAATTATATGACTGAATCTTTGTTCCTGAGTAAGATTTGTACCTAACTCTAAAACTTCTCTTATGTAATATATGTAACACAACTAGCCAATCTCAAGATCTTGGACTATAAAGATCTTAGACTATAATTTTAAAATCATTACATACATTTCATTTAACGCCGGTCTCTTTAGAACATTAACCTTGGGATCTGTCCTATAAGATCATCTAACAGGCAAAAGCATATTTTTAAGGATTTCTTGGTTGCAACTACAACCAAACATTTGTACAGCATTACGCTGAGTTTTATTAGAATTTGTTCTTTATTGACCAGAATTATATCGAATTTCCAATGTTCAATCTTTCAGTGGACAAAGTGAAAATCTGTGCTAACCTTATTAAGAAATGTGGAAAATCTGTATACAAGTTTATCAGAGTATCTAAGAATAATTCTGCCCAAAAGTTGTCAAAATAGTTTTCTTTTGTAAGAAGTAAGAATTCTCTGATGACTCATCTTAACTAAAATGAGTACATCTCATTCTTTAAGATGGTTATCCACAGTAATCCTTGTCCCTTTAGAAATAACAACTGGGAGAACAGACAAACTGGCTGCAAATTACGGTGACTCAATAACTGAATCAAGTAAACCCCAATTCAGAATTCTTATCTACGTACAAACCCATGAACGCTCACAGATAATCTAATTTTCAGAAAATGAATTCCTATGTTTGATATCTTGGGCTTGTTTACCTCCTCTAGGAAAGTTGTGTATCTCTATTCTCTCTCATATTTTGACTCTGTCAAGAATAACTTCTCATAATTGGAACCATGAATGGATTAAGGTGACATGATCTCGGTAGAAATGGCTGATTAGTGTGAACATATCAGTAGCCCCCTTACACCATCCATCACCTTGCGCTTCTGTTGGGCATAGCTCGTGCTATATTGGCCAGCGGCTCTGCGCGCTTCCTCTTCATGCTCTTGAATTTGCTGTTGTAAGAGAATGAGCTCACCAAGCAGACCCTGCCATGAGTTTACAACGAGGAGAAGAGGAAAATCGGGGAGGAGAACAATGTTAAACCAAAGGGCACAAGAGAGGAACAGACGCAAGTCAGAGAGGAATGGACAGCTTATAACAAAAATGGAAGTTCAGTTACGTACTTTTAGAGCCACTATATAACTGGGCTCTGGACCACATTTCCACTTTTCTCCTCAGTAAAATTACGTCTCAGAAATATAAAACAGCATAGTTTAAAAAGTGAAAAGGAAAATGCAATAAGTGACTGTTTGCTGAATAAAATGAGCCAGATATATAACATCCACATACAGTAAAACCTAGACTAACTGGAATGCTCAAGGCAGGTGGCACTATAGTTAGCTAATGTCCTAGTAACAGGAAAACTGAGAAAACAAATCCTTCAACCCTTATTTTTGAATTGCCAATATGAACGTGTATGCTCCTGACTTGATACATATGAGGAAAAACACAAAACTGATTTTTGAACAGCATTGATCTTAAAGGCCTGCATCTTCTAATTCTCAACCATAAATTTCCTGAGAATACATAATAGCTTAATTACTTGTTACATTATTATTCTTAAGTAAATATTTTTCCTTGACATCCTATGTCTTCAATTAAAGATCCCTCAAGGGACTTCCCTGGTGGTCCAGTGGTTAAGACTCTGAGCTTCCACTGCAGGGAGTGTGGGTTCGACCCCTGGTCCGGGAACTAAGATCCCATATGCCATGCGGCACGGCCAAAAAGTTAATAAATAAAGATCCCTCAAAATTTAGTTTCGAGCATCAAGTTAATCAAGGTTTTACATTAATTCACAGTTTTACATGCCTATGCACATAATCTTGACTAAAATGTAAGGGTTTTTTTGCAAATTAAAAAATGCTTGAGGTACTGTTTTAGCTTTATACAACATCAAATAAGTAGTTTGACTGAATTTTCACTTTTTATGAGCTGTTTTGACATTAAATAAAATGTCCTCTGAGAATATAAAGCTATATCAATTACTAAAGCACAAGTTCCATAAAGAACATAACTAAGATACAGAGATAATATAGTTATTATGAAAATAAAAATGAAACAAAACTCAGTTTGGACCTATGCACAAAATAATCACCATTTGTTTAAAATTCATTCCATTTAATAATCATGAAATGTTCATCTGATGCAATCTATTTACTTGTGGCAAAAAACTAAAATACATGTCACTTTCTATAGTGTTTTTAATTGCTGGTCTATTAGATAATCAACCTCAAGAGATGTAGGAGAAAAAACAATTAGGAATTCACGTCAGGAACCTTATATTTTCTCAATTAGAAACCCTAAAAAGGTAAAGTTCCAATGAATGAGGTCACTGTTTAATCTGCACAAGAACAGTTTATCTAGAAAAACAATGGGCTCAATTTTTACCAAGTTATAAAAATGAAAAGAATTAGGAAAACTAACACATTAAGATACTCTAAATTAGGAGTTTCAAATAGCTTCACAGCTTTATAAAATAACTGCCCCAAATATTTTATTTTGTATAATACTAAAGTTCCTTAAAGTGAAATACTGATTAATGTTACATTCAAATTTTAATGAGTAGACTCACCCAGAAGGTTAATAACTTAGTTTATATCATCCAAAGATTTACATAAATAAAATAGTTTACCAGAAAAGAAATAAAAACAAATAGAAAAGCTGTGTTATAGTAAGGCACTTTAAATCAAGGGAAATATTAGCAAACAATTAAGGGGATTTTTATTTTGTTTGATTCTTAGTTTTAATACACTAAGTTATACCAACATAATGAAAGTGGTTGACTTGCTATAAATCAAAGGATGAAACTAGTTGGTATTTCTGCATGACAAGTAAGGGAACATCAAAGTGGCAAGTAATACAACTGAAACATCAACATTTGTTTCCCAATTCAATAGTACAAAATATGTTTATAAAAACCTGCAGTTATCTTTTAAGACGTATCTTTTAAATAAAAACTTTTATGGTCATTGATAAATCTATCAAAGAAATGCAATGCCAACTCACTACGCTCATCATTCCCATAACTTTTTATGTCCTTTTTTTTTTTCATTTTTGTCTCACTGCCTTTCATCAAGCAGAAAGAAAAGTAATCCAACTCATTTTTATTCATTTAGTCATTTATCATAACCACCACGTCTACTCATCCAAGTGTTTAGATGTCTCAAAACAATTTCCTTTTAAAGGAGGCTTCCCATTCTGGCTTACACATTAGTGTACCTGTGATTTAATTAACATAATACCCAGCACTATAATTTATAAAACACCCAAGCAGTGAGAAAATATTCCACATTTCTTAACTGTACTGGTCTGTCAGGCACAGGATTCTTGTGTATTGGTCGCTTAAACACCTCTCCCTAATCCATTGCTTATATGTGTAAACAAATTGTACGGTAAATACTCCAATATCTATTACATTACAAGAAAAACATCCTCTTTCTAGTGACACCTCACTTTCCTTCCAAGTCTGTTACTGAAGCACTGTTATGTGAAGGTAGTTGAAATTAACTGTTACCTCCTGAAAAAAGTAGGAAGAAAACAAGAATTAGACACAGAAAAGGCTATTTACACTATACTAAAAAAGGTTACCTTTATCTAGTTTTAGGCAACAAATCTCCCTCTAAACACCACTGGGTTAGCTTTTAAAGCTAAGGCCCTGAGAAAAAAGAAGGGGAAAAAATGTGTGTGCCTCCAGCGCAAGATGAGGCATTTGTTCATGCCTCCTTACACGAACAAAACATTTTTACTCAATAAATATTTTCCCAAGTTCAGACATTTTTCTCTCAAAAAATAGCACATAACTGTTTCTTAAATGATATATATTACATTAAAAATGTACTAATTGTGGTCTATAACAAAAATAGTTATTGTAAACAACCACAGATGCAATACTCTCTAAACATCTCCTGGTTACTGTCAGTTTGACACTGCAGCTCTCCTAGTCCCATATTTCACGTACAATGTTCTCGGGTTTTTTAAGAAAGTATAATGTCAGACCAAGAAAATCAGTGACAACTCCAGAAACCAAAATATCAACTGAAAGTGCTGCAAATACTTCTAAAAGTTGAATTTGTTAAAAAATATTTTTAAAAATTTTGAAATTATGATTCATTCTTATGTGAATACATTCAAAATACTATATTTTACGGAATTCCCTGGCAGTTCAGTGGTTAGGACTTGGCACTCTCACTGCAGGGATCCTGGGTTTGATCCTTGGTTGGGGAACTAAGATCCCGCAAGCCACCAGGTGTGGGCAAAAAAATCAGATAAAATATTGGGTTGGCTAGAAAGTTCATTTGGGTTTTTCTGTAAGATATGGAAAAACCCGAACGAACTTTCTGGCCAACCCAATACTATATTTTTAACAGTATTCTAAATACTAATAGCAGAGCAGGGCCCCAAGCTTGTTTGTTTTTACACCTAGCAACATAAAATAAGGCTTGACACATTAGATGTGTTACGGCCAGCAACTAGGATAGGGCCTGGCCCATGTTTGATGCTTGAATGAATTAAATAACGTACTTTTACCTAAAAATGCACACAAAGTTTATAGCATAAATCCAAATTGGGTTTCCTAAAAATTGTTTATTCTATAAATAAGCTACACATCAGCACTACAATCCATTTTCCCACTTATCACAATTCCCAGAGCAGACTCAACAGGAATTAAGAAAAGCAGAGGAACGTAATCAAATAATATTAACATGCTGTTAAGTCATTCAGTAATTCAAAGTGTTAGATGGTAATAATCATTATTGTTACCATTATACTAATATGTATTTAGTTTTATTATGTGCCAGATCTTGTGCTAAAGCCTTCCCCCCACCCCCACACCTACAGTCTATTTTCAAAGTGCCTTTCACCCTTCAGGTTCAATCTACATTTAAATAAGGGAAATGGTAAAACTACAATACACTGGAGGGCAGATGGAAATTACTCTTTAGAGAAGGAGTTGGCAAACTACAGTGGGCTAGCTGAGTAGTCCCAGAGCCCTTAGAGCCTGCACGCCTAAAATATTTACTACTTGGACCTCTACGGAAAAGCTTGCCAACCCCTGCTTTATTAGTTTTAAAAGTAACTTGAGAATCGAGGGGGGGGCGTCAAGGAAGGGAGGGAATATGGGGATATGTGTATAAAAACAGTTGATTGAACCTGGTGTACCCCCCAAAAAAATAAAATAATAATAAAAAAAAAAAAAAAAAAAAAAAAGTAACTTGGGTCCAGAAAATAACTTCATGAAAGAAGACTTCTTTCTCTTTGCATTTAAAATATATTCCTAGGCAGTAATTTACTTTTCAAAGTTTGAATAATTCTGCTATTTGATTAGCTAAAGAGATCTATTTTCCTATTTTTCTCCCTCCCAGTATTATATAATTCAGCTCAAGACATTTATAGCCACCTAAAATATGTTTACTATTGGATATCAGAAGGAAATACCTCTTCCTACTTGAATTATTTAACTTGCTCCAATTCAGAAATACAACATCCTACTTTACTATTTGGACAATCTGAACAAATAATAATTTTAAGAGATGAACAAATCAGTCTATTACCATTAGTTTTTATCAATATTACAATTTCTACCAAATCCCTTTTGTGCTAAATTATTACCTAAGAACAGTGTTATGTACACAGTATATATTTAATGCTTTTTAATGACATAAAAATACACTATGTTTATTATTAAGGAATAAAACAAGTATCTAACCAAGTATAGTTGCCAGTCATTGGCTGCTCGGGGAAAGTCAAGTTTCCTGAATCTGTGTCTACTTGATGGTGCCGGTTTTGAGAATTTCATTTTGCCACAGTTTACATTATTTGTTGCATGAGGAATCCCAGAAATGTAAATCCTACTGAAGAAACACTGCTTTGTTACAATTTAGAATTCGAGTGTATGTGCTACCTTCACATTCTTGTTCTCCTTAATAGTTGCCAAATATTGAAGGCCAGGAGAAATTCACAGGTAATCAGAGCAAAAAGACACATTACATAAAATCTTTGGGCCCACTCTTGTTAACATTAATCAAATTTACTTACTTTAAATTAGCCTTTTACTGACTTAAATCAAATTGACGAATTTTGTTAAGAGTTCAGCATTATCCTAGGTGCTCTGAGAACAGAGATTTTGTGACAGAAATAGCCCATTAAATAGTAAGAACGAAAGCCAAAGTAAATAGTGTTTCATCTGTCAAATTTTTAAATGTTAAGAGTATAATTATTGGGACTAAAATGGTTATGAAAGGCATCACGAAGGTGACAGCCGAACTGGGCTTTGAGGATGAGTTGGAAATTAGGCGGAGAAAAGGGAAGAGAGCGATCTCAGCGGGGAGGTACAAGATAAGCAAGCCACACAAATAAGAATTAGAGTAACATGGAAAAGAAGAGTATTACTATTTAGTGATTTTTTTTTTTTAATGATTTGGACTTCAGATATTTTTCATAAATTATAAATGGGCTTGTCACCTTCAGAATGACCATATTCCTTACTTCTGTGAGATGTTTATGAGCAATCAGAAACATGATAGAACAAAAGCACAGATAATGCCTCATTTAGCAAATTAATTCTTACTAGAACACAACAATGTTACTGAATCTAAAAGAAGGAAATACACTAAGTGGTCCTGTCACCTATATATTAATATATTATGACCGATAAACAGAAATCTGATTTACAAACCAGCTGAGTCCATTAATTCATTAAAAAAGGCTTGCCATTCCAATTCTGAATATGTCTTCAGGTAGTTTTAAAGGTCTCCAGGTCTCAAGAATATTATTCAGTTCACACTAAGGGCTCCTTCTAATATTTTTCTACAGTGGACACAAGTTTAAAAATTTTTGATTAACTAAAAGCACTTATTAAAATGTGGTTTCAATATTTTTCCATTTTTTATTTATCAAAAATATGTGCAAGAATTTTTTTTTTTTTATAAATTTATTTATTTATTTTATTGGCTGTATTGGGTCTTTTTTTGCTGTGTGAGGGCATTCTTTTTTTTTTAGTTGCGGTGAGTGGGGGCTACTCTTAATTGTGGTGCGCAGGCTTCTCATTGCCGTGGCTTCTCTTGTTGCGCAGCAAGGGCTCTAGGCGTGTGGGCACATGGGCTCAATGTTTGTGGCGCACGGGCTTAGTTGCTCCATGGCATGTGGGATCTTCCTGGAGCAGGGATCGAACCCATGTCCCCTGCATTGGCAGGCGGCTTCTTAACCATTGCGCCACCTAGGAAGCCCCTGTGCAAGAACTTTTGATAAACATAACTACTGCCCACAAACTGAACGGATATAAATCCAGACAAAATCAAAGAAACTTGATGTTAAGTTAGCCTGTGTAGCACTATGGGGGAGTACATGTTTTTTGACTTTTTGAAGACCTCACTTACAACTTTTCAGAACACCTAAAAGTCTAGTGTCCCCAGACTGGGAACCACAGGTAATCTGTCTATTGTGTTATTCATTTTGTCTGACTCAAGTCAATCTGACATCTATGTTCCTACAACTTCCTGTCACTTTCACTTCAGTTGACTTAGAAAGGTTCTTAACTGTCCCTCTACTCGCCAGCACTTTTCCAGGTGTATTCTCTTATTAGAAAAAACAAGTTTTTCTTTTTAGTTGTAGTCGTAGAAATGTTTTTAATTTATTACTACATAAAAAAAAAATCTGATTCACATTTACTTTTACATTTCTAATATAAGTCTAGCTAGAAACTTTGGTACAAAACCAGACAATCACTAAGCTAAGGCATGAACACCATCTTAAATCTTGGGGCTCTCAGACACCAGATTGAACCAATCAAAAAGGTATTACCTGAACTCTGGATGCCATCCTACCACCTCTGATCATTGCCCAAATTTTTAAATTTGATGTTCTGGAGTAATTTCAAAAGGGCTTCTGGGGCTTCCTAGGTGGCGCAGTGGTTAAGAATCCGCCTGCCAATGCAGAGGTCACGGGTTCGATCCTAGCTCCAGGAAGATCCCACATGCTGCGGAGCAACTAAGCCCGTGTGCCAAAAAAAAAAAAAGGGGGGGGCTTCTGAAAGCCCTTTCTATGCTTACATTCAACTATCAATTTACAGACAAGTCTCTTACAATCAGTTCATCTACCTCTTGTCTGAGTAGTTCATTATTTTCAAACATCGCAGGTACCAGTCAAGCCTTGAAAACATAATGCTGCACATTAATAAACTTTAAAACCACTAGTGGAGGCTGAGAATACTTCTCTGTATAGTAAACATTTATACTAGCATCTAATAATATCTGATTTAAGTGTACAATGAAAACGGCTTAATTAGAACTCTAGATGTAGCATTTACAACAAATAGTTGGAAATAATTGGTGAGTTTTTAATGGGCAAGATAAGACCATAAATTATGGACAAGTTAAAAAGAAATAGTCTACAACAGCATTTGTCTTCAACTAAATTATAAAATAAATCAATAAACTGCTCTCATGTCTATTGTATAAAATAAAATCTGTAAATATACATAAATTCCCAGGGATCAGTTCTCTTGTTTCTTCTATACTGCAGAACTCCTGATCATTTATCAATTACTACTCATTGACCACCTTACCAGGATTTTAAGGGAATTATCTATCAGGCCCTAAACAGGATTTGCATTTCCCAAAACAATCCTAGGCCACATCGGAAAAGAACAGAGATGCAGGCCTCTCCTAACTGATCGAGGCGACAAGAAATCTTGTCACTTGAAAACCATACTACCATGCCTGTAACAGGGGTTCCTTCTCCCCAGTTAGGTTAGCTTCTCCCTGCACATTAAGTCTATCTGCATTAAGGGCCAAGGCCTTGGCTTAACATAAGCTGTGCATCATAGGCTAATTTCTATTCAAATTTTTCTTCCCAGTAGCATGTATAGTCAAGGGTATCCCTTGGTTAAAATAATGCCAGTGGAAAAGGTATCAAAAATGATCACGTTAAAAGGCAAATACACATGCACATACACACATTTTGAAAAATGTTCTCTCCAAAAGATCAAGTTAAAAGACAAAAAAAACTTTTGAAATATAATTAAAACTTGGAATATC
This sequence comes from Hippopotamus amphibius kiboko, assembly GCF_030028045.1. Classification (NCBI taxonomy): domain Eukaryota; kingdom Metazoa; phylum Chordata; class Mammalia; order Artiodactyla; family Hippopotamidae; genus Hippopotamus; species Hippopotamus amphibius. Next base: position 167,571,160 of record NC_080191.1, on the reverse strand, counting down.
ATGTAAAAAGTTTAAAGCTGAAGGACAGGAAACAAGATGGAAACCTATACATTGGAATTATTTTCTTCCTGCTTCCCAAAAAACCATAAAATTATTTACCTCAATGTGTTAAAACCATAATAACCTTCATCACAATTTTTAAATGTTCATATTTAATTTTTAAATGTTCATAGAGTATTTTTTCCAGATATCTACTTATCTAGGTATCATTTAAAAAAGCCCTTTCAAGGAATCAGTTATCAAAAGATGAACAAAGTGAAGAGTAAGATAATGTCAGGTTAACATAAGAATATGAATATACAACAATGCATGTTATTCTACATCGGCAATTCTCCTAAAACTTTCCTACGGATTTTAATGCACATATTGAAATTAACATATCCTAAATAACCCCATACATAATTTTGTTGACTATCAATTTCACAGAAATCTATTTGTCCCCTAGTAACAAACTTGCTACTCCCTTAATAGTTCCCCCGAGTGCATATCATGAAACATTAGTCCCTAGAAGATACTCCGTGGAGAAAGGGTTTTGTGGCTGAATAAATCTGGAAAACCCTGCACACTGACTTCTCTTAGAAGTTCACAATGCACATGCACATGTAAAGGTCTGAGAAATCCTAGGGAAAAGAAAAGAAGCCTGCTTGTTTTATTTACACCAGCTTCCCCCACACATATTTAACAAGAAAACCCTTTGTTGGGGACAACCCTGGAAACTAATACTTCACAGACATATTTGAGGGAAACTGGCTTTTCCAATTATATTTCCAGAACTGTTGCGTAACACCTTGCGTTTTGTACCAAGAATAATAACAATACCTCCACTGGATGCTTTTAGGTTTGCTTCTCAGATGTTACCATTTTCAAATCTCCCAGCATAGGTTAAAAACTTTAAAAAAAATCTTTCAAGACGATTTAAGTAAAAAGAATGCTCCTTTATACTTACCTTTCTATAACGCTTATCACTTTCAGACCCGGGATCTGTCGCTCTAAATGCCGTTTCTCCAGGTGAACCTTAAAGATAAATATGCAGTCCTTTAAATACTCCAGTGAAGTCAACAGTCTAAACTAAATTCCAAATTATGTTCAGTCAGTTGAAAGGTAAGTGGATTTTAAGCAAAAATCACTTTTTAGAAAGCTATTCTTATTTTAAGGAACATAGTGGTAACCTAAGAAAAAAAATTTCAAAACCATTATAGGACATGTTTAACTGATTTTTTTAAAATATCACTGAAAATTACAATAAAAATTAAGGCGATCTTTGATAAGGATTATTTTACATAAGAGTACTTACAGTTCGGCCATACACTACTGCCATTACAGACCACATAGAGTAAAAAAAAAATTAAAAATGTCAACTGTGACAGGACAGATGAGACAAACTAAAATGACTCTCCCTTTCAATTATCAACAACAATCAGATCACGTTCAAGAAAATATTTTGGTTAAGCAAACTTTCTTTTTAATAGCTTTAATTTTATAATATAGATACATATTTAGGAATTTTAGTTTTACCACAAAGTAATTCTTTTATTATTTCCACCTAAAGAATAATGAATTTGCCCAATGTAATTCTGACATCTTAAACCTCCGCATAAGCAGCACTATAAATCTGGTCTGCAACTTTATTTGCAACTACTTTATTAGAAGCATTTAAAAGGCACGTTAAGATCAGCAAAAATATCTGTTTACACACCTAACAAGAGAAGCAGGTCAGAAGCTTCTATGACTTCACTAACCAATTTGTGACCTGTGAAAAATCAGCAAAGGGGGAAATAGAAATGTAAAATTGAACAGGAATGAGCAAAGATGCCTGAGACCTCAGATTTATATCATGATAGGGCAGAATTGGGCAAATACACCAGGATTAATGTCAGTAAATTCTACCCATTATGGTCCATTATAATTAAATTTGTTTTAAAATCACCAAATTGGCACTAACCAATTATGAAAAGCAAACATACAGGAAGTATCATCTACTTGTAAAGACTGATTTATTTTTCCCTCGCTGACTAAAGCCAAGCATGTTTAAGTTCTTGCAAATTTTCATTTTGTTGGGCCAAACAAAAATTAAAACCACAGGGACTTCCCTGGCGGTCCAGTGGTTAAGACTCTGCGCTTCCACTGCAGGGGGCGAGAGTCAATCCCTGGTCAAGGAACTAAGACCCCGCATGCCACACAGTGCAGCCAAAAATTAAAAATAAAAAAAAAATAAAAAAATTTAAAATCATGGAGCAAGAAAACTTTGTGTTTATTTTTTTTTATCAAAAACGTGGCTTTTATTTGTACTCAACTTTTACATTTAAAAGATGGAAATAAACAAATGAATACGCCTTAAGTATTTTTCCTCTGTGTTGCCTGACATTTTAAATAAGATCAAACACAGGTCCTTCCTTACCTGTGGTGAAATAGTCCTTCAATAAGCTGAGACTTTCAACAATCTTGTCAAAGTCGGGTGCCAATTGTGCAAGGTCCTCTGAATTAGGAAGGGCTTTTCTAATTTTCTCTGGAGAAGAGAAAATAAATCCATAGTCTCAGAATAAGAATTTGATTATTGAAACATTCATACAATTTAAATAATCATATATAAACTTAAATTTAAATATTTTTTCCATTTTTCTCTCTATTCCAACTACAACTGCTACATATATTCTGATGATAATCTATAAGCCGTGAAAATTTTTAAAAAAGACTCACCGAACATATAGCTTAGAAGGGTATCTTTGACTAATAAGTTAAATGCCTTAAGTCAGAGCACTGTAAAACATTAACACTGGATTGGAATCAGAAGCACTTTTTTAGGAGGAAGTCATAGTAGAGAGGCAACACATCAAAGAAAAAAGAAAAAATATTTTTTGTAGCACCTGGCCTGAATTCAAAACAAAGTCATAAAATCCCAGTTCAAGTTCAAGAACAGAATTCCATTACTTTTCTCTCTTCTTCCATATTCCCTAGGAAGACTCACACCTGTGACCATTTCAGAAAAGCTGCCTATGTACCCGAGACAAGCCTTTACTTTATTTTTGCTGGCTTTATTTATAAAATGATCAAGTATTTATCTTTGTTTACAAATACTCAACAATTCTGTCAAACTTTGGTAGAACTTTACAGTGTCTTCTGAATTACGAAGGGCTTTCCTAATTTTCTCTGGAGAAGATAAAACACAAAGTTTCTCAAAATAAGAATATGTAATAGGTCTTATTCTAAGTGCTATAAAAGCATTAACTTGTTTAATCTTCACGGCAATGCTACAAAACAGTTCTCATCAGCCCCATTTTACAGATGAGGAATGGGGCACAGAGGTAAGTAACAGGACCTGCACACACAGCAAAGTGGGGCAGTCAGGTTTCAGCCTAGGCAGTCTAGCTTCAGAACTGAGGCTCACAGCCACTACAGTGTGGTACTGGTGAGTGTACCAAGTTAAAAAGCTCTCCTCAGAAATGTTAGAAACATAATTTGAAGGAGTGCTTGTCTTGCAAATATCTTTGTCAATGCAACAATTTTATCTTTAAGAAAGTGCTAAAAAAAAAAAAAAAAAAAGTGCTGTGAATAGTGCAGGCAGAGATTAAACCCACCCCCGTACACACTTAAGCTAAAGTCTAAAAAAAGAGACTTGAGGAAAATAATTTCATCAGAAAAAATTTTTTTCTAAATATCACCGTGACTTACTGGCAATCACAACTATCAAATATACTTTTTTTCTCATCTATCTATTATTCGGAAAAGGGAACAATGGCAGACTAATGGGAGAAATTACTCTGGACACTAGTAGGCTTTTAAGGAAGCTGGTTACAAAAAGTAGAGGTAACCAAGGTACTCAAACAAAGAGAGCTAGTTAGGTGAAGCACAGTGCATCTGTTCTGGGTAACATCATACAACACTGAAAATGACGTTCAAGAAGGCTGCTTGACAGTGCAGAAATGCTGACAAATGTGTTAAGTAGCCAAAGACAAGACAGCAAAGTGTGTATTTACTATGACTATACAATTTTTAAAAAGGAAAGTAAAATATTAACCACATATGCAAAATAGGTTCAATTAAAAGAAACTGCTCCTTAAAGATAGTTGCAGCTGTGCTAAAGTGATGAACTAGTGGATATTTTTTTCTTCCCAATTTTTCCTCTGCTATTCTATTACTTTTATCATTAAAATAAAACTGCTGCAACCTTAAACTTAGAGTTAAGGAGCTATCTCAATACAACTATTTCTCGTTCCTAAAGATACAACAAAGAAAAGTATTTTAATGTTAATACAAACCCAAATCAATATACTCATCAATCTCCCACACGATATCAGGCACAATCCATTTATAGTCACTAAGGTCAGGTATCATGTCTTTCCACTGATCAAAAGTCTAAAAGATAAGAAAGTATGCCAATCAGATGATCTGAAAGCCATATAAAATATAAAGAAAAACTATTTAAATTGATTTTGTTAAAACATGCTAAGCTACTAAGAGCAATGTATTATGTTCAAAATTTTTAGAAACAAAGTGGCCTCCACTCTTCTAAAAATAAATTAGCAGACAAGCATATATAAAACATGTAAATGTTCCTTTACTAAATATAGAAAATGGAAAAATTCAAAATGTACTCCTACTTCACACAGGTTTCAGGATTTGGCTTTACACTGAGGAACAGAAGGAAGACAGACCAGGGAGCAGGAAACCTTGCCTCTGGCCCCAGAGCTGCCACGCCGTGGTTGTATGAGCATGCCACTCACTTCCCTGCCTGTGCTACTGAACGGCAAAGCTGAAAACCAAACCTAGGTGTTCTTACTCCCAGACCAGCGCTCCTTCCATTAGGCCATTTTCATCTCTTATAACAACTAAGATTCAGAGAGCATTTTCCTATTAGCACCATTAAAACAACTTAGCACATAAGAGAGACATACAATAAATGTTTAAACATCTAATTATATTCTACTGCACTAAATGAATACAACGTATGCTATGAAACCTTAAAATAATTATGCTGGAATAATTCGAAAAGCAGCAGCATAGTTAAACTCACCTTTTTGGCTGTATAGCCACCCCCAACAGCAGATCCGAGTATAAGATACCGAAGTTTTAAGAGTCTTGCAGCTAATCTCGCTGGCCAAAAATTCCTGTGGGGCTGGTAGCCATATTTAATTGGAGAAAGTTTCAGTTTACGTAAAGGAAGGTTAGTTAAAGAGGAGAACTGCTGAAATGATGTCCTTAATTGGGGTCTTTGAAGCTTTAAGGTAGGATGATGCAAATGATAAATACTTCGTGAAACCAGATGCAGTTTTTGTAGTGGTAAGCTTCCTTTCATTCCACAGCTGTGTTTCACTAAGGACTGGCAGACCTCACTGAAAGAAAAATAGGTGTGGGAGAAAGATCAGAAAGGGAAACAATGAAAGGAAATGATATTAAAAAAGCAATATGCAAAAGGGAAAACACACGGGCGGGCACACATGACCAATTACACCATGTCCTACGACAGTGCACGGTAGTAACTAAGCATCTACTGTGCGCCAGGCACGGCTGCAGCAGGAGCTGACTCATTTAATCCTGCTCATAATCCTACGACAGAAGCACCAGCATCGTCCCCATTTGACCAACGAGGAAAAGGTGGACAGACGTGAGTAAGTTGCTGAAGTTCCCACTGACATAAGGAATAAAGGAGGGATTCAAACCTAGGCAGTGGGACCCCAGAGCTTATCCCCTAATTTACTATATGTGGGCTACGATCATGGTCCAAGAAATCAAAACTGAAAAGAAAAAAGGTAGGGGTTTATTAACTATTGGCAGCTATTTGCTGTCAGTAAAGTTGAAAACAAAATATCTTTGTATAGTGACATACCTGAACTAAACTTACCATGGTAATCATTTTGAAATGGTATAGAAATACCAACCCACTATATTGTGTAATAGGAACTAACATAGTGTTGTAGGTCAATTATACTTCAAAAACAAACAGACTCACACCCAAAAAAGAGAGCAGATTTGTGGTTACCAGAGGCAGAGGGTTGCGGAAAGGGGAATTGCATGAAGGTGGTCACAAAGCACAAATTTACAGTTTTAAGATAAATACTAAGATTGTAATGTACAACATGATAAATACAATTGACACGGCTGTATGCTATATATGAACATTAAGACAGTAATCCTAAGAATTCTCATCAGAAAAAAATATTTTTTTCTATTTCTTTAACTTTGTATCTATATGCAATGATGGCTGTTCACTAAACTCACTGTGATAATCATCTCATGATGTATATAAGTCAAATCACTATGCTGTACATCTTAAATTTACACCATGCTGTATATCAATTATAACTCAATAAAGCTGGAAGAAAAGATGTGTTACAATAGCAAAAAATAATGTACCACTTAATATCTAATATTAAGAACATAAATTACAAACTATGGTATATAAACAAAAGAGAATACTGTATAGCCATTAAAGTGATAAAGATGAAGACCACGTAGATACACAAAAAGATTTCACGTGATGTTAGGTTAAAATGGTGATGTGAAAATAAATGCGATGGGGTGGGATGAACTGGGAGATTGGGATTGCCATATATACATTACTAATAAGGAAAAAAATATCAAATTGTACACTTTCAATATATACAGTTTATTGTACGTCAACTATATCTCAATAAAAGTTCTTAAAAAAAAAAGAGAAATGTGAATTATGGATGCACCTATACAAAAAAAGGCATGGAAACTTTTACATTCAAGCACAAAAGTTCCAGTAGCTTAGAACATCTATTCTTTGCCTTCTCATCTATGTCTCACAATCCTGAGATGGTCCAGGGATGAAAATTATGGGCCAGGCCCTGTTCTAAAGAATAAATTTTTAATTCGTTTAATTACACAGGACTAGAAATACCTTAAGAAAAAGGAATCAAGGAACTCTGAAATAATGTTGTGAAGAAGGACAGTGAGGGGAAAGCGCATTATATCCGATGTTTACACAAACGCTACTGTTAACTCTTAGAAAAATCCAGTAAAGTAAGTATCCTTATTTTACCAATTTCCTTTTTTAAACTGCATCTTGCCTAAGGTAGAATGACTAGTGAATGGCGGAAAAGGAATCTGAACATATACTTCTATATTAGGCCAAACTAAAAATCAAATGTGATACAAAACAAGGCTCCCCCACCCCAACCCCAGAAATCATCTATTCACACTCATCCAACATCTTCTTTTAACCGATGTACTGTTTCCTAGTATGTAATTATTTTTTCAACAGTTTTATGCAAATATTTATTGCACCTGAATAAATGTTGGCCATTGGTCTTCTGACATGTCTATGGCACGTATTTACATATGCATGTCAAAGAATGTTTATTTGTTAAAGAGTAAGAATTTAAATGTACTCCTTCACAACGTGCATAGGAACTACATCAAAAGACAAACTCCAGAACTTGGAGCATCTGACCTTCTGCATCTCTACTTCTGCAGGCAGCTAAATGACCAACATAAGACATTTTAAGCCATGACCAAAGAGTCAAAAGTAACTTTAGAAACAATTTAGTCGACAGCATCCAACTGAATAAACAATTATCAGTTGATAATTAGTTGGCTGGAAACTCAATTTTTAGTTTTTCCTACATATCTTAATTGCTCCAACAAGTACACTAATTTCTGCAAAGTCTTTTCTTCTTTAAAGAAAATTAGATATATTTCCCCAGTAAATGTTGAGGAGTAGAAATGAAAAGGTTGTAAATAACTTAGTTCAGTACCAAGGACTGTGGATTTACTCAGAAATTAAAATTGCATGACATTAAAAGTAACTTATTCAGGACTTCCTAGGTGGCGCAGTGGTAAAGAATCCGCCTGCCAATGCAGGGGACACGGGTTCAAGCCCTGCCCTGGGAAGATTCCACATGCCACGGAGCAACTAAGCCCGTGCGCCTAAAAAAAAAAAAAAAAGAGTAACTTATTCAATTATTCTAATTGACTAAAATTACAACTATTGTATGCCATTCAGTTCTAAATTTAGACTCAAGTTAACCTTCATAAAACAGATTCCATCACTTATAAACACTAAAATCACACCACTTAAAACATTCTGGGGAAAAAATTCAAGACAGGTGTTTAGAGTTTGAGTTAATTCAGGAAAACCAAGTTTTTCTAATCATGCTTCATCAATGTTACTTCCCATCAAATGCCTGTAACAATGAGTTAAACCTGAAGGTATTACGGGTACTAGGACACAACTACGTGTAAAGGTTAAAGTCAAATTTAATTTCATTAAAACGCACATAGTAACCCACAGAAATATAAGTACTTCCATGATTTTCGGTTTAGGATTAAGCCAGACCAGGGCAACAACAGCACAGTGATTAGAAAGGTGGTCCTACATTCACCATCTCACATCCGAAATGCAAGTCTCCCGCCCTAGACACTGAAAAAAAGCTGCTGCTAAGAGAGTATCTCTAATCACCATCCCTGACACTGCATGCGTCACCGCTCCAGGTAGGACTCCAGATCGTGTTCACTCAGCGGACTAGGAAAGAGGCAGAGTCCCCTTCACCCCGAGAGAAGAGCTCGGGTACCTGCAAAAGCAACGTAAACCTGGCGTGGAGGTAGAAAAAAAAAGGAGACGCGGAAAGGGTGACACATGGATAGGGCCACAGAGCCCGGAGGGAGAGGGGACAGAAAGAAGCAGCCACCAGAGACAGAGCAGCGAGGGCAGCAGGGCGAAAGGGGCAGGCACAAAAGGACAACAGAAACAGGCCACGGCTGAAAAGCGCCCAGAATCTTCCGAGGGGCACCGGAACAGGGACAGGGGCCAGCACCGGGGCCAGCACCTAGCAAGCCCAGCCAGGGCTCCTGTCACTCCCGGTCCTCGGAAACATCCCGGAGTCCCCCAACTGCCCTCTGCCCGGCCTGAGAGTCACCTGCACGTTCTGCAGGCGGTGATGGGACAACCTCTTTTTCCGGAGGCCCCAGAAATAACGGGGCCAGGTCGGAGCCCGCACTTACCAGGCCACGGCAGCCCGGCGTAGTCGCCACATCCCGCCGGCGAGGAGGTCACACAGGCGCCGAGGCGGCCAGCGGGGAGCCCCGATGTCAGCCCCAGTCCGGCCACCGCTCCGGGAATGACACAGGAAGAGGCCCTCGGCAACAAGGGCACGGAGCAGCCACTGCGGCCCTCCCAATGGCGAATGGACTTCCGCGAGAGCCTGCCCGGCACCCGTACTTGGTCCTTCGCGCAAACCTCCCCCCCCAACTCTTCCTAGGAGGGCAGCACAAACGGTCCGGGAGAGGACTCACGCATGCGCTCACAGCCTCTGTGGGAACCGCTGTTTCTCCCCTCCCCTCTCCCGGTCCCGCCCTCTTTGTCTCCGGGCTGGGTCGGTGAATTCGTGCCTCTGGTTAAAGGCTTGAGGAGGGGAGGGGTCGATGTGTTGGGCGGGGACTGAAGGGCGTGAAATACGGAGTGATAAATTCTCACTGGGTGGCTACCAATTTAAGGAAATTTGGTATTGCAGGAGCATGGAGGAGTCTATGGGGTACGAAATGAGTACACTGCGGTACAGGGACAGAGTACTGGAATAGAGTAATGAAAACCCACGGCTGCCCCTTTGCCCTGCTGCTTTGTTTGGCGCCTTTGTTTAGGAAGTAGTTTCATAAATCTCCTTAGAGCAATCTGGGGAGGCGGGAGGAGGAGTACTGGACAAGTGAAGTGCTTTGGAGTCTCTGAAGGTCAGCTCTAACGGGTCATGAATTAGGCGAGCTAAGGGCTTGGAACAAGCTTGTGCAGTTTACAGAGGCATCAAAAGTGATTTCATCTGGCTTTTGATCTCACTAATTTGTTGAAATTGCTGTTGTCAAATTCTCCAGCAATTCCGTTCTGCCAGTGGTCACTGGACCGCTCCACATTCAGCTCAGGATACTGGATGCTCAGCACTCCCCTTAATCGGCTTCCCTCTCCTGGCTTTCAGGACATCACTTTCGCCTTTTCTTCAGGACCTGCTACTCCCCAGTCTCCTCTGCTGTTTCCTCTGCCCAACCTCTCAACGTTGGAGGCTTCCAGATCTCAAGAGATCCTGGACTCCTCTTCTCAGTCCTCATCTCTCTAAGTAATCTAAGTCAGTTATATGACTTTAAATGCCCTTTTCCCCTTCCAATGTTGCAGAAATTGGGTCCGTTGAGAAACCAAGCACCACACACGGAGGGTTGGAGAACTCAGGTTTATTGAGCCGGTGGCCCCAAACAAGCTAACGCTCCAAAGTTCTGGGCCCCGAGCTCAGGGTGAGCTTTACTTTCATAGGGGTCAGTGCACATGTTTACAGTTAGCATGGGTAGATTGGTTACTTGGTTTACAGAGCACAGAGTTTTCCAAACAGAAACTTAAAAGAGCTGGTGCAGAACATTCCATTTTTAGCAAAACATCTTATGGTTACGTTGGATTGCTAGGTCATCCTGTTTTTCTCAGCGCAACAAGAGTGTTTTACAAAAGCAGAACAAGCATGGAGTTATTTTTAGCTGAGTGCAAGTTTCTAATTTTCCTCTTCACCAACTCTTATCATTTTATGTTTTATGCGGGAAACAGGCCCATACAAGGGATGTGCCTGTGGAAGGTGGTGAAGTTAATTAGTGGCATAGCCAGAACCAAATCAGAGGGCTGGGGGTGCCCCCTTCATTTTAAGAACTCCACCCCCGCACACGCTAAACACAAAGAAAATTCCTTTCCCCTCAATCATCAGAATCTTAAGTCAGTATGCACCCATTCACAGTAAAACCAAGTATGGACCCAGCCTTTGGTAGTAAACTTCCCAAATGAAGGACTCTGGGAATTTTCTTTTTTATATTTAGTGTGTCTTTTAATGGCAAGAACAAATAGGAACTTGCTATACTGATCTGTACCAACTGTAGGTTTTTCCAGGATTGTAGAGTTATGCAAAAATTCCTTTCTTACTGTGAATTTCCAGTTGTTTTAGGGAAAAAAGGGGAAACCAAATAATGGCAACTCCTTTTATATATGTGTCATCTATACATCTTGCAAAGCCCTTGTTTTGTGATTCTACTTCTGGGCATTCAGCCTACTGAGTCTGTTCCCTGAAAAACTGGCTTCTCCTTTTGATGGGTGTCAAGCCAAAAGACACAACTAAGCCAAAGGTCAGGAGAAGGAAGGATTTATTACTTGCAGCACATGAGAAGAACACTGGGAATCTTTGCCAAAGCAGTCTCCTCCAGTAGCAAAATTGGGGAAGTTTTAAGCTAAGGGGACATGCATATGTGTGAAGGGGCTTGGACAGTCAACAGAGTCCAAGCTTTAGTTGACTGGAGTCACTGCAGGTCAGAAAAGGTCAACATGATCATCCCTTAGGTTCAAACTGATCTGGTGGTTGAGGCTTCAGGCTAATCTTTACCAGTGACACAGGACTGAGAGTCTTCACAACTGATACATTGTCTTTACTAGTGTTACTTCTCTTGCCTGATAACAGTTTGTTTCTGCATTCTTTTGTTCCCTTAAGATCCTTAATTACTGGGACCTGAGGGCAAGCATTGTGGCCAGACTTAGATCATAAAATGGCTTAGGCCCAAAATGGCTTCTCTTATGCCAAAAAAGCCGTATGTGGTTTTCTTTCTCAAGACCCTCTACTTTATCTACTTACAAATCATGCAAAGATGTATCTGCATTGTATGGAATAGCAAAAGATCGGAATCAACATCATTAAAAGTTAATGACTCATTAAAAAGTTTAAGGGTTTACTTGATCAAAAATTATTCAAATCAAGCAGTACCAAGCTAGAAATGGTTAGAAGTGTTCTATCCATCGACTCTTTCATAGAGAACACACAGAAGCGAGGACAGGAAATTATTCCATTGGCTGTAGTTTAAGTGGTTACCTTATTTGGAAAAGCCTAGCGGGATGTTTCTTTTATTTATTTATTTATTTATTTATTTATTTATTTATTTATTTATTTTCAGATCTTTATTGGAGTATAATTGCTTTACAATGTTGTGTTAGTTTCTGCTGTACAACAAAGTAATCAGCTATATTTATACATATATCCCCATATCCCCTCCTTCTTGAGCCTCCCTCCCAGCCTCCCTATTCCACTCCTCTACATAGTCACCAAGCATCAAGTTGATCTCCCTGTGTTATGCAGCAGCTTCCCACTAGCTATCTATTTTACATTTGGTAATGTATATATGTCAATGCTGCTCTCGCACTTCGTACCAGTTTCCCCTCTCCTCGACATCCTCAAGTCCATTCTCTACATCTGTGTCTTTATTCTTGCCCTGCCACCAGCTTCATCAGTACCGTTTTTTGTTTAGATTCCACATATATGTGTTAGCATATGGTATTTGTTTTTCTCTTTCTGACTTACTTCACTCTGTATGATAGACTCTAGGTCCATCCACCTCACTACAAATAACTCAATTTCATTCCTTTTTAAGGCTGAGTAGTATTCCGTTGTATACATGTGTAATTGGCTGCTTCTGATTAGCTGTTTTAGGTTTTCATTTCTTAACCTTTAGGCTTAGGTTTTGTTTGCTTATTAGGCTACCATAGGGGAACAAAATTTGCCACCCTAAAATGTGTCTCTTTGGCATGAGGATTAATTTAAGTTGATTATTTTTAAGAAACAGAAGAATCAGGAAGTCTTTCTTTTTACCTCCCTCTTAGCTGCCTGAAGAACTCAGACAGAGGGCCTGTTGTAGGAACAGAGCTATCACCAGAGATATCTGCAAAAGATGTGGACTGAGTGTAGTGGAGGAAACTCTTAGCAATCAGAAGCTGTTACGCGAGTCCAAGTTTGCTCTGCTCACCGTACGACGGGCCAGTGAGTCAGAGACGAGATGTTGAGGCAAGGAATATGACTGCATTCGGAAAGCCAGCAGACTGAGAAGAGGGCAGACTAGTGTGTCCAAAAAAACCATCTTATCGGGGTCTGGATGCCAGTTTCTTTTATAGAATCAGAGAGGGAGAGGCTGAGGAAGTAAAGTGAAAGGGTCCTCAGGCTTGCAAAACACCTCCAGGCATGACCAGTTTCAGTGAGGGGATGTGTTCATTTCTTCTGTTCTGTGGCCATTCACAGGTGGGCAGGGCAGATTGTCTGCCTGTGAGCTAAACAGAAGCACTTTAACATTCAAGCAGAGGGCAGTATTCCCTGAGGCAAGCCATATTATGTATGAGTACAATAACAAAAGTAGCAAAAAGCAAAGGTTAAAGTCAAAGAAACAGATCTAACATGGAGTCCAATTTAGCTCTTCCTGTTACAATTCCCCATTGTCAAAGGCCATTCTACAATCTTGTGGGAAAAGGAGTGACAACGTTCTAACTGTCCTGCCAGATGGGTCTTTTGGGGAGTGTCCGCCATCGGTGTCAGTGTTCCAAAGGCGCAGATTTGTCTTTTGTTTCACTTTGGAGGTGTCTACTTTTCACCGGTAGATTTAAAAAATATTCACAACCTAAAAGTTGAGAGTTAGGAATTTTGAGGGCTTCAAACCCAGGAGCCTGCATCTCAAGTTAAGGAATTTGGCATTTTTCTATGTATGGGAAGATGCAAGAGTCTGGGCTCACTGAAATCATTTTTTTTAAAATATATACCGCAGCTATCTGGGGCCTGTATTCTGTATTTTCACATCCTGAGTTTCCTCAGGGCTCACCATAGAAAGTGGCTGCAGTCCGATGGCTGCTAGATGGCAGGTATTCTTCTCCTTCCTGAGTTTTCTCAGGGTTCACTGGCTCACATTGGAGGGCTGCAGCAGCTGATAACTGCTACTTTCCTCTTGGTCAGGAATTTGAGCAGTATTTGGGAGACATTTCATGATCACATGTTTTCCCACGGTGCTGGGAGGCTCATCCCAGTTCAGGCAAAAATTTTTAATATGCCACTCCAGGTGCTAATTTTTGGATTAGACCATATTGATAATTAAAGATTCTCTGGATCCTTTGTCTAATTCTGAACCAGGAGACGCTTTCCGGTGTTGCTTCTTCCCATACCTAGAATCACATTATTGCAATTTTAGCCATAGAAGTTTTGTTGGAAGCCTGATTACACATTGGGTACTACAAGAGACAACAATCACAAAATAGACAGGATATAAGTGACACAGCTAGTAACACTGACAAAGACACAGTGCAGCAGGAAGACACAAAGCACAAACAATTTGAAAACAAAGAACGAATTAAAACAATGCTTAGCATAATATCAAGTCCATAGGAGGGCCAACTGGAAACACCAAATTCTGGCAGGATCAGGTAGAGGTAAAAAGATAAATGATTTCTCTTAGTTTACAAAGGCATACTTTATCAGCTTGTTGCAGATCATAGCATGAGAGAAAAGATTTTTCCAAAAAACAAGGATTAAAGCCAGTATATTTCCCAAAGTCACAAAGTTATAAATCATATTTACCAGTTCACTCAGTCCTATGTAAGTAATTCACATTGATCTGGATGAAATAATCAGGTTTCCCTTAGTTTTGCCATTTCTTACCTGGTCCAGTGATGTTATCTAAAGGCTATCAGAATCAAAGATGACACAAACAGATGGACATACCATGTTCTTGGATTGTAATAATCAACATTGGAAATGACTATACTACCGAAAGCAATTTACAGATTCAATGCAATCCCAATCAAATTACCAATGCCATTTTTCACAGAACTAGAACAAGAAACTTTACGATTTGTATGGAAATGCAAAAGACCCAGAATAGCCAAAGCAATCTTGAGAAGGAAAGACGGAGTTGGTGGAATCAGGCTTCCTGACTTCAGGCTATACTACAAGTCTACAGTGATCAAGACAGTCTGGTACTGGCACAAAAACAGAAATATAGATCAATGGAACAGGATAGAAAGCCCAGAGATAAACTACGGTCAACTAATCTATGACAAAGGAGGCAAGGATATACAATGAAGAAAAGACAGCCTCTTCAATAAGTGGTGCTGGGAAAAGTGGACAGCTACATGTAAAAGAATGAACTTAGAACACTCCCTGACACCATACACAAAAATAAACTCAAAATTGATTAAAGACCTAAATGTAAGGCCAGACACTATAAAACTCCTAGAGGAAAACATAAGAAGAACACTCTTCGATGTAAATAACAGCAAGATCTTTTTTGATCCACGCCCTAGAATAATGGAAATAAAAACAACAATAATTAAGTGGGACCTAATGAAACTTCAAAGCTTCTGCACAGCAAAGGAAACTATAAGCAAGATGAAAAGACAACCCTCAGAATGGGAGAAAATACTTGCAAATGAATCAACAGACAAAGGATTAATCTCCAAAATATATAAACAGTTTATCCAGCTCAATATTAAAAAAACAAACAACCCAATCAAAAAATGGGCAGAAGACCTAAATAGGTATTTCTCCAAACAAGACATATGGATGGCCAAGAGGCACATGAAAAGCTGTTCAACATCACTAATTATTAGAGAAATGCAAATCAAAACTACAATGAGGTATCACCTCACACCAGTCAGAATGGGCATCATGAGAAAATCTACAAACAGTAAATGCTGGAGAGGGTGTGGAGAAAAGGCAACACTCTTGCCCTGTTGGTGGGAATGTAAATGGATCCAGCCACTATGGAGAACAGTATGGAGGTTCCTTGCAAAACTAAAACTAGAACTACCATGTGACCCAGCAATCCCACTGCTGGGCATATACCTAGAGAACACCATAATTCAAAAAGATACATGCACCCCAATGTTCATTGCAGCACTATTTACAATATCCAGGACATGGAAGCAACCTAAATGTCCATCAACAGATGAATGGCTAAAGAAGATATGGTACATATATACAATGGAATATTACTCAGCTGTAAAAAGCAATGAAACTGGGACATTTGTAGAGATATGGATTGACCTAGAGACTGTCATACAGAGTGAAATGAGTCAGAAAGAGAAAAACAAATATTGTATATTAACACATATATGTGGACTATAGAAAAATGGTACAGATCAACCGGTTTGCAAGGCAGAAATAGAGACACAGGTGTAGAGAACAAACATGGACACCAAGCGGGGAAAGTGGGGAGGGTTGGGGGGGAATGAACTGGGAGATTGGGATACCAAATTGTACACCCTAAATATATGCAGTTTATTGTATGTTAACTGTATCTCAATAAAAGTTCTTAAAGAAAAAAATAAATAAAGGCTATCAGAAACATATTTGTTAAAAATTTCCTTTTCATCAGTCTTCTTGAAAATCTTCATTTTGTAAAAGCATTAGGACAAAATTTAAAATAGTGTGGTTATAAATTTATTTTAAAAAGTATGGTTAAAGATTTATGTACAAAGCCATTAGCAGGAAACTTGGATATAGCATTTTAAAATAGCTAGTATTATGATTGACAACATATCAGGACATATCAGATGTTAGGGATTCCATACAAATTTGGAATATCTCTGTAAATGACATTTATCCTTACACTATAAACTAAGGTTCATCTCCAATCACTTGACAATATTTTGAAATAACATACCAAATAAACTTAGTTTGACATTTCTCTCTGAGATGTCTCAGAGATGTTCTTTTAAAGTATCCCAGAGTCAGCTGGAGGCAAAAAAGCTTTAGTCAGATTTTGATATTTGGGAAGCTTGTTAAAAATATCAGAAAGGTTTTAAAACACAGCAGGATCATAGGTCACTGTGAAACAGTACTTAATTCATTCAACCAAAGTCACAAAGGGATTGAAAGAAAACAAATACAGATCACCTAAGGGCACAGAAACTTATGCAATCTATTATCAAAAAGGAGCATTTTTAACAGATCAAACTCCAGTCTTGTATTAGGTTACTTAACAAAATCCATTTACTGCATTAACTTCAATCTAAATTTAGTTAATCCTGACTATGTACAAAAGTTTCTCAGTAAAATGTAATTCCATTTCTCATACCTTCTTAACTGAAAACATATTATACCATACTGAAATGTTTTATTATTTCCAGTAGCTCTAATTATATATTTAAATTAGAATCCATGACTCTTAAAACACCTTAATTTCTAGTGAAAACCAAGAGACAAGTAATAGTTATCAGAATCTGGAGAAACTATTTGAGATGATTTTTTTGAACATAATTATTCTTATAGTTTACCAAAGAGCTCTTATCTCATTTACATTTTACTTTAAAGTTTCATCATATCAAGTTATTTTTTTCTTGCTGACAGATTTGCAACAGATATAACAAGATTTTATTTAACTTCTATTAACCCTAAGTGCAGTGAAAATACCATACTTAATGTTGATGGCTCTAAAGACATGTCTATATTAATTAGATCAACAAATTAAACATTGTCAACTTAAAAAAAAATGCACAATGTGAGACTTACCATTTAAGTTTTATTTGGGGCAGAATGAGGACAGCAGCCCAGGAGACAAAATCCCAGATAACTCCGAGAAACTGTTCTGAAGAGGTAGAGGGGAAGGTCAGTATATATGGGATCTTGGTGAAGGAGGAGTATGTGCAATGAGACACATGTATTTGTAGAGGGTTTCTGCTAGTCATGAGGAGCAGACATCACCATGAAGGGCTTTTCTAGATACGAAGAGATGCAAGGATTGGCTCACAAAATCAAACTCCTGAAAATATCTATCTGTAGACCTGTTCTGCCCTTTTTCTAAAGCACTGAGTGCCTCATTCCCTATCTCCACCCTGAATTCCCTTCAGGGGATGTGGAAGGTCTGCAGCTGCAGCAGCACATGCGATTTAATCCTTGTAGAGGTAGATGGCAGGTGCCCCTGGCAAGTGCCAATTTGTAGTTGACACCATTAATACTAGATATTAATTTAATATTGAATATTTCCCAGTTCACGTGAACCTAAAGCTCAATTAGCTTAATTGAGTTTCTTCTCTTGTATTTAGAATTATTTGGTTTGTAAGCTCTTACTTTTGTTTAAGCCAATTAAATAGAGCTCATTTATAGATAAACCTCAAAAATGTTATCCAAAGACAAAGACACATACAAACATGCAAACAGAGAGACCTCATAGTTTTCATTTCAAAATTTCAGCCCTGAGTCAGGTAAAGCAATGTAAAAACCCATCAGTTTGCAAAAGGTTGAATTAAGATTGGGTTTGGGCAAATGGAACACATCAAGCTTTATTGTCGAGATGGTTAAACTCTTTTTACTAATATTTATGGAAAACAAGTCAAGTTCTAAATTACTGTACCCTCTTCTTCAAAATTTGCATTTTAAAAAGATGGCAGAGATAAGGGTTTTTGAGAAGAGCAGATATGACATTTGCATCTCAAAGATACAGGCATGTTTCTCCTAGGATGACTTTGTTTTCCATTTGTTGGTCTCTGAGCAGACAAAGCCATTGCAATCATGTGGGCTTTTTGCATATGTCTCTAAGTGTGTTCAGCCTTTTCAGCCATATCCCCTATTATTGAAAACTGAATAAGCCAATTTCACATTGGAGTCTGAGCACCTGCAGTTGCTTTCTGAATTTTGCGCCTGATGTCTGGGGCAGACTGGGCCATGAAATGCCTAGCCACGAGGGCCTGCACCTTGGGGGAGGGGGGATCCACATTCTTTGGGGTCCAAGACCCTGTAGGGTGAGGTCCCCTAGTTGGCCTTCTAGAGGTTGTAAGAATGAATGGTTTTGTACTTCCCCAGAAACTCCCTTGACTGGGATAGACTGAGATGTTTTCTGTGCCACCTTGGTGTTTACCACAGAATATGTGGCACCCGTATCTATTAGAAAGTCAGCCAACTTGTTCCCCACTGTCAGCGTTACCCGGGGCTCCTGTGGGGAAATCAGAACAGGACGCCTCAAGTCCAAGGGAGTCCCCTGGTCTGTGACAGGATATCTGGGCAAGGGAAATTTCCCTGCTGCAAAAATGAAGTGGTTGCCAGTCCAAATTGGGTGCCCTGCCAGGTCTTGGATGGTGAAACTAAACCAGGTCCCTGTGCTCTGGGGTTAACATAGAAACTTCTATTTGATCCCCATGGGTGCGGGAAACAAGAGGTGGTGAAAGGGGTGAATATGTTGGCAGCATGGGGGCTGTCAACTACAAATTGGCACTTGCCAGGGGCACCTGCCATCTACCTCTACCAGGACTAAATCGCATGTGCTGCTGCAGCTGCAGACCTTCCACATCCCCTGAAGGGAACCCAGGGTGGAGGTAGGGAATGAGGCACTCAGTGCTTTAGAAAAAGGGCAGAACAGGTCTACAGATAGTTAGATGTTTTCAGGAGCTGATTTTGTGAGCCAATCCTTGCATCTCCTCATATCTAGAAAAGCACTAAATCCTTTGATGGCAAGGTCTGCTCCTCATGACCAGGCAGAAACCCTCTACAAAAATACGTGTTTGTAGATTCACTCCCTGGATAGTTCCTTGCTGTTATGCTATATGAATGTAAAGTCTAACTGCATTTTTAGAAGGACACTCTGAGTTTGCTTCCGAAGCTTATCTCAGTAATCAATCTTTGGATGAAAATCAGGGGCCCCGTGACCTGCAACCAGGCGATTGTGCATACTAGAAAGGACATAATGTAAGGGACAGTCTCCAACCTAGAAGGATGGACATGTATCAGAGGAGAAACTCTACTCACACTCGGAAGAGAAGAAGCTGACGTCAGAAGTGGACAGCCAGCCCCAAGACCCTGGACCCGACTCGTATGAGCATTTATAATGCTTTCTGGACTTCTTGGAGCTTTGTATATGAATCGAACGTTTTCCCATCATGAGCACAATCCTATGCTAATTTAAAACATCACTCCAGTTGTTGGGTTTGTGGCCAATTACCTAGTCCTTTTGGGTTACCTTGGTGGATTTCTCCCCTCCAAGGCTCTCATTGGATGGCCCTTAGGAAATTTATTTTAGACAGGAGAAAGCAACTACAGTCTTGCTCAGGGGGTCCCCTCACCCGGCCCATTAATAATCGCTGCTCTGACCCTGGCCATAAATTCAAATTTTCTTTTAAGGTCACTCAGGCTCAATCAGGACAACAAACTAAGTCTCAGACAAAACCTGTTACCTCTTGTCTATCACAAGGAAACCTCCCACAATTATGGGATGGATTCATGTGGTTAACACCAGGCTATGATCATTTAAGCTTAAAAACTCCTCCATGGTGGGAATGATTAAATCATACTAAAGATGATCAGCCCAGTCACATCAGGAAATTGGGCTGGGTGCCTTATGAACAATGCGTACGTGTTATTACCTTAGAGGCAGTGATTGGCATGGAACTGAGTCAGATGATGGGAGAGTCACTGGGTTGCCTCTAATTCATTGGATTTGTGGTACTAATTTATGGCCTTGGCTTCCACTGGGATGGGTAGGAATATATACCCTAGGGTTCCCATGGAATCAAGGTTATATGTGTAACAAATAAGAGACCGTTGTCATGACCTGATGCGTCAAGAGATCTGTATTCCGCTGATATTTAGCCGCTATTTTCCCACCTTCTAATCAGCCATATGGGAGCCTTAACAGAATTCACTCAACAGGCCTTAAATGCTAGTAACTAGGCTACTAGCCTATTGAATTCTGTGGTGTCTATAATGAGACAAGTGGTGCTATAAAACCACAAGGCCCTTGACATCCTTAAGCATCTCAGGGAGGCACTTGTGCCATAATTGTAACTGAATGCTGTGTTTTCATATCTGATGAATCCCCTAATGTAACATGTTTAATGAAGCGTATAAAAAATCAGATTTCTGCCTTAAGTGACCCACTTTGAAGTCTTGACAACCTCTTCAAAAACTTGTTTGATGTGGGAAGCTCTTGGCCTAAATATTTACTTATCTCTATTAATGCTATTAGCTATATTATTTGTATTTTGCCTGTTTTACAAGATTATTCATTTCTTGTATTACCAAGTGTGTGACTGAGCCACTGACAAAAATAATAATGACTAGGCTACTTGAAGCAGTTGATCAAATATATAGTTATATATGCGATCAATGATTGTAATATTGTACCTCTGGATATGGGAAGATGCAACACGAGGGCATTTTTCCTGGACCGTAAAAGACTAGGAATACAGGTGATCCACAGACCTTTGACTTTTGTTGAAAAGACCTAGCCCAATAATAGCACGTTAAGTGGCCAATCAGCGAAATCTTTACCAAACCTAGGAACGAGCCCTTCTACCACCGTGGGCCGAAATGGTGATGAAATGCCTCCCAAAGCATGATTGAATTCATGACCATGAGGGTGCCCTGTCAACTACAAATTGGCACTTGCCAGGGGCACTTGCCATCTACCTCTACCAGGATTAAATCACATGTGCTGCTACAGCTACAGACCTTCCACATCCCCTGAAGGGAATTCAGGGTGGAGATAGGGAATGAGGCACTCTGTGCTTTGGAAAAACAGTTACAACAGGTCTTAAGATAGTTAGATGTTTTCAGGAGCTGATTTTGTGAGCCAATCCTCCCATCTCCTCATATCTAGAAAAGCATTAAATCCTTTCATGGCAATGTCTATTCCTCATGACTAGGCAGAAACCCTCTACAAAAATACATGTTTTTTGCATGTACTCCTCCTTCACCAAGATTATATATATACTGACCTTCCTCACTACCTCTTTGGAACAGTTTCTCAGAGCTATCTGGGATGTGTTTTCTGGGCTGCAGTCCTCATTTTGCCCCAAATAAAGCTTAACTCCTAACTCTCACATTGTGCTTTTTTTTGTTTTTTAAGTCAACATGGGGCAGTTGAAAGAACTGCTGGTGCAGCCTGCTCGGCCAGGGGGGGAGGTGGATAGGCTAGAGGTGGGTTTAAGTTCTGGAGTAATGTGTCCTCACTCTCATTTTCTCCCTCTTCCCCTTGCAGAATAGGTTTCCCTTTGGGTTTCCTTTCAGACCGCTGCAACAGAAGGTGGTAGCCCTACGACTCCTTTTCCTCCTGATGCAATATCGTAAATGCTCCTACATATGGAATCTCATCTCTTCCCAGCTCTTTTGCAAAACACTTCTGTCTGCGAGATGGCATAATAATTGAGTGAGATTCTAGCATATATTGGGTCCACACCTGATTACAATAGTATGTCATGTCTTTCTTAGTCATAGGCTCACGGCTATGTTTTGCCCATTCATCTAATATATGCCCCAAAGGGCTCTCCTTCAGGATTGATGGAATATTTCCCATTTTTATAAGTTTGATAACACTAAAACACCAGCGATGCAAGCAAATTCCAACACAAAAGGCAGAAAGTAATTCTAGCATCAATGCACACAGAACCAAGACAAAACCAAGATGAAAACCAGCAAACTAGTTCCCAGATCGGATAGCCTTACGCTACAAAAACCAGTGAACTAGTCCCCAGTGAACCAGTTCCCAGAATCAGGTAGAGTCCAACAACTATTCACCCCTCCAGTAGGGTACCCCAACCAGATTAGCTTGTCCCATAAAGGAAAAGCCCAGATTGAGGGGGAACATTTTCCCGGTGTGCATGGCAGAGTGACTTGCCCTCCAGAATCAAATCGAGTCCATTGACTTGCAGCCCCAAATTGAAGTTTGTCAGTTCTTCGCTTCAACTGCCAAGTGCTGGGGTAGCTGGTGCTGCTTCAGGGAACTTTGAAGGGAAGATCCTCAGGACAAATGGTCCTGGCAACTGCTAGGGCCTTGCCCCAATATCCCTTGACCAGGGCTGACTAGCCACACACAGCAAAGCTCCTGGCTGGCTAAGCCAAATTTGTTATTAAGTCCAAGCTCGCCCTCATCACTGCCCGACAGGCCAATGAATAGGAGGTGTTGAGGCAAGGGACATGACTTTATTCAGAGAGCCAGCAGACTGAGAAGAGGGCAGAATAGTGTCTCCAAAAAAAACATCTTATTGGGGTCTAGATGCCAGTTTCTTTTATAGAATCAGAGAGGCAGAGGCTGAAAGGAAGTAAAGTAAAAGGGTCATCAGGCTTGCAAAACATCTCCAGGAATGACCAGCCTTGGTGAGCTGATGTGTTAATTTCTTCTTTTCTGCAGCCATTCTCACAGGTGGGCAGGGCAGACTGTCTGCCTGTTGGCTGAACAGAGGCACTTTAGTTTAACATTCAGGCAGAGGGGCAGTGTTCCCTGAGGCAGGCCATCATGTATGATTATAGCAACAAAAGCAGCAAAAAGTAAAGATTAAAGTCAAAGAAACAGATCCCACGTGGAGTCCTATTTAGCTCTTCCTGTTACACATCCACTCTCCATCCAATTTTCTCTGAGTGGCCCAGCATTTATTACAAAATATTTACTTTTCCATTTCCACGCAAATTTCCTTTCTCCCTTTTGAAGTCCCAAGCCCCTATCCCCAACATCTTCTTTTGTTTTTCGCTGAGGATGGTATTGATATTTACGATAAGGCTTCAGTCATTTTGGAGAATTACAGGTTTTCTGGGCCTCCTCCGTGTATACATATCGTTAAACGTTTGTTTGATTGCCTCCTATTTATCTGTCTCATGTCAATTTAATTCTTAGATTGTTGCTGAACACAAGTTCATGTGTGCAACTCACAGCAATGCCAAACAGACGTAAAAGTTTGGAGTAGGCAAACGTCTATTGCAAGGGCCGTGAAAGGAGAATGGGCAGGCTGTGCTCAGAAAACCCAAACTCCCAGATGATTTTGGGGGAAGAGGTTTTGTACACAAAATTTAGGGTGAAGGCTGCATGGTATAGGACCTTTTCCTGATGGGCTGGTGGTGGGGTAACAGGGCCCTGTTCCAGGAAGCTTGTGCTCGGCCTGTAGTTACCATTCTCCACCTGAGTGGGGGGCCTGAGTTTCTACGGAAGCACTCAAAGGTATTTTTATGTATATCCCTTGAGGAGGAATCAGCGCCTTGCTTTAGGGCTGTCCTCTTGTCTTGTGATTGCTCCTTCTTTGTTTCTGCATTCCTTTCCTTCCCTAATTAGAAACTTCGAATCTGCCCTTTGGAACTCAGGTTAGGTCTAGGAGGCCGAAGCATCTTTTCCTACAAACAAGAAATGGGGGATATGTAAATGCTTTTGTACCCAGGAGGGCCCCACAGGGTCCTGCTCTGTTTCAAGGCCAGATAGAAGAACTCAGAAGGGTAGAGGAAAATTTCTTCCTTTTCCACACTGCCAAGGCATTAGAACCATCTTGTCTAATGACCTTTTTGTTTAATTAATTTAACAAGAAAAATAGCCAGAAATAGAAATAATTAAATAAATTATACGTATGGCAGGGACTTCCCTGGTGGCACAGTGGTTAAGAATCCGCCTGCCAGTGCAGGAGACACAGGTTCGCAGGGGACACAGGTACGATCCCTGTTCCTGGAAGATCCCACATGCTGCAGAGCGACTAAGCCTGTGCGCCACAACTACTGAGCCTGTGCTTTAGAGCCCATGAGCCACAACTATTAAGGCCATCTGCTGCAACTGCTAAAGCCCACGCACCTAGAGCCTGTGCTCCATGACAACAGAAGCCACGGCAATGAGGAGCCCATGCACCACAACGACTGCAACTAAAAAGAAAGCCCATGCACAGCGAAAAAGACCCAACACAGCCAATAAAATACATAAATAAATAAATAAATAAATAAATTTATAAAAAAAAAAAATTCCTGAAACATCATCCTGTTACCTCACCACCAATCGGATTAAAGTTCACAAGCTGCAACCCTCAACCCAAATGTTGCCTTTAAAAACCCTTCCTGGAAGCCATCAGGGAGTTTGGGTCTTTTGTGCATGAGCTGCCCATTCTCTTTGCTTGGTGCCCTGCAAATAAATGCTATACTTTCCTTAACCACAGCCTGCTGTCAGTAGATTGGCTTTATTGCACTGCAGTCAAGTGGACCCAAGTTCTGTTTGGTAACAGTAACAACCTGGACTTGTGATTGGATCTGAAGAGAGGAAGTGGGGACCAGTCTTGTTGAGCTGAGCCCTTAACCTGTGGGAACTGAATTAAATCATAGAACACCCAGCTGGTGTCTGGAGAATCTGAAAATTGCTTGGTGTGAGGGAACCATCCCAATCCCCACCACCCCCAGTCATTTTTGGTGACGGAAGTGTAAGAAGTAAAGCAGAGGATTCAGAGGGGCTCAGGAGTAGACACGAGAGGACTGTTTTTCCTTTACAGGAAGGGTCTGGGGAAGGACTTGAGGATGGTGAGTCATGAGCGAGAGGAAGACTTACTTTCACTGCAAATCCTTTTCTACTCTGCATTTGTTAACATGTGTATTATTTAGTCACGGAAATAGATGTTAAAAATGTTTCTTCTGGTCCAGAAGTCATGAAATAATTTTACTATTTTAAACTAAACTCTCAGGTTCAGATGGAAATTGAGCAATGCGTCAGTTAAAATTCTCAAAACCTTTATCTTTGCCTGTAAAAAGACATTTTTCAGAGTTTTCAGTGAATCAGGGATCTTCAGAAAGGGAGATGTTAATGGAAACTGAAATACTTGCATTTGTTT
The DNA here is from genome assembly GCF_030028045.1 of Hippopotamus amphibius kiboko. NCBI lineage: Eukaryota > Metazoa > Chordata > Mammalia > Artiodactyla > Hippopotamidae > Hippopotamus > Hippopotamus amphibius. The sequence continues at coordinate 167,545,830 of NC_080191.1, read as the reverse complement.
TCTTAAGTTTTATATTAAAATTTTTACAACAGACGTTTTTTGCCACGTTCTTCCTGGGAGATGCCCCAGTTGCCTGACACTGCACTCTTGCTCTGTGCTTTCCTGGAGAGGGAAACTGACCAAGTCTCACACACACACACAACCAGGTTATCAAACTCTCCCACTTCTCAGAAAAGCATCTCATAATCCTCATCAACAAATACTTATAACTAATTTCCTAAATATCCTCATCTGAAGATATAAAAAAAAGAGTAAAACCCAGCCCTGCTCTCAAGTAACCATGATCTGGCTAGGGAGATACATACCTAAAAAGGTAAACAATGTTTACAAAGGTAAACAATGATTGAGTACAAACTGAGGACCAAGTAAGGGGTGGAAGTTCTGCTACAGGGCAGAACTATAGCATAATCAAGTGGGCTTAAGAAAGATAAATCTGGAATAAAAACTGAAAAGGATGAATTTGTAAAGAGAGAGACTGAAGGTTGGGAAGGCTAGATGAGCTGCTACTGGGAAAATCCAGTGTGAAGGGTCTGAGCTAAGTAGAGCAACGGAGATAGAGATGAGAGATCATTTAAAAGGATATTTCTGAATATTTAAAGCAATGGAAATCTGAATGCAGAAACTAGGGACAGGAGTCAAAGATGACTGGTGCTTCAAGCTGTAGTGAATCAGCTGTGCTAGTGGCAGTCACAGATATAAGGAAGTTAATTTGGAGTGGAGATGAACATGCTGGTTTTGAATTGATGATTAATGCTGAGGCATTGATGCGTTATCTAGGTTGAAAAATCTATGAGGCTCTTAGAAATCAAGTCCTGGAATTCCAGAGGGAGGTAAGGCTTGCAATAGAGATTTGAGAATTGTCTTTATAAAGGTGACACTGAATCACTTTTTAACAAATTTTTTATTTCTTGGCCACACCCTACATCATGTGGAATATTAGTTCCCTAACCAGGGATTGAACCTGTGCAACCTGTAGTGGAAGTGTGGAGTCTTAACCACTGGACCACCAGGAAAGTCCCAAACTGAATCACATTAACCTTTGGGAAACTGTGCAAGAACATAAAATTTTTTATAAATGATTAAATCCAAATGATTTTATAATGATTATGTTTTATGATTATATTTTAAGACTAAAAGTATTACATGCAGTGAAATAATGCAAGAAAAAGAAATGTAAGGCATAATATTTTCAAATGATTGTTTACATTGAAAACCTTAAGAAATCAATAAGAAAAAGTAAGCCACCAGATATAGTTAATGAGGTAAGAAGTGTCTCAGAATACAAGGTAAATATAAAAAAATTATTGTGTTTTTATATACTTGCAAAAACACCTGTATAGATATCAGGACCTAATCCTTGGAATTTGTAATTGCTACCTTACTTGGAAAAAGGCTCTTTGCAGTTGTATATTAAGGACCTTGAGATGTGACTAGTACGATATTTTAGATTATCCAAGTGGGCCCTAAGTGCCATTACATGTATCCTTACAAGAGGAAGATTTCACAGGTACACACAGAGGAGAAGGTAATGTGAAGACAGAGGCAGAGATTAGAGGATCTCATTGACTAGAAAGAGACCATGCTGGTACCTTTATCTTGGACCATCCAGCCTCCAGAACTACGAAAAATAAATTTCCGTTCTTTATAAGATACCTAGTTTATGGCATTTTGTTATAGCAGCCCTGACTAAGGCACGACCCAATTAAAAATGGGCAAAAAAATTCATACAAACACTGACCAAAGGAAGATATATATAAATAACCAAAGAACACATTAAGGAAGTGCAGAATGTTATTAGTTTTCAGAAATGCAAATTAAAACCACAAGATACCAATATTTCTCCACTAAAGCTGCTGAAATTAAAAAGATTGACAATATCAAGTTTGATGAAGAACTCTCAGGCACTGCTGATGGGAATGTAAAATGATACAACCACTTTGGAAAAATATCTGACAGTTTCTTACAAAGCTAAACATACACCTCCCCTTTGGTCAAACAATTCCACTCTCTGGGATTTATCTAAGGGAAATGAGAACATATGTGGAGGGACTTCCCTAGCGGTGCAGTGGTTAAGAATCCACCTGTCAGTGCAGGGGTCACAGGTTTGATCCCTGGTCCAACTGAGGGAGCAACCAAGCCCATGCGCCACAACTACTGAGCCTGTGCTCTAGAGCCTGCAAACCACAACTACCGAGGCCCATGCACCTAGAGCCCGTGCTCCGTAACCAGAGAAGCCACCGCAGTGAGGAGCCTGTGCACCACACAAAGAGTACCCCGCGCTGTCCGCAACCAGAGATAGCCTGTGTGCAGCAACAAAGACCTAACGCCGCCAAAAATAAATAAATAAATAAATAAATAAATGAATAAATTTATAAAAACAAACATATGTGTGCAAAAAAAGATGTGTACAAAAATGTTCCCAGCAGCTTTATTTACAATAGCCAAGAACTGGAACCAAACCGAATGTTCCTCCAGAAGAAAATGGATAAGAAAATTTATACAGGGAAATCCTACTCAACAACAAACAGAAGTGAATTATTGATACAGATAACACCATGAATGAGTCTAACAGACATTCTGAACTCAAAAGAGGACGTTTCATTCATGTGATGTTCTAGAACAGGGAAAATGGGTGTCGGGAGTGGGAAAGGAACATTGGGGAACTTTCTAGGGAGATGGAAATGTTCATATGATAGAATTCTGAGTGACCTGGATGTATCCATTTACCAAAATGTGCAGCTAAGATTTGTGCGTTTCAAATTTCAGATATGTGTGTGTATACTTTGTATACATTTATAAAAAATAATTGAGTAGGGAAGGTTTTAGCAGGTAGAGTTTAGATGAAACAAGAATGGCAAAATGTTGATGATTGTGGAAGCTGGGTGGTGGATACAGTTCATTTAAAATGTATATGTATATATATATATATACACAGTTCATACATATATCTTTCTGTTCACTTTGTACATGTTTAAAATTTTTCATTATAAAAGTTTTAAACTGTATCATATGTTTTTTTGTAAAAATAACACAAGAAGGGAAATAAAATGCATTTGACAGACAGTCTCATCAGTGTTAGAATGAGGAGCAGAGAATGACCAGGAAAGGCAAATAGCCTACGTGCTGTGTGGAAGTTACTCCAGCTGTATTAGTTTCCTATGGCTGCTGTAATAAATTACTCCAAACGATTCTGGAGGTCAGAAGTAAGAAATGGATCTCACTGGGCTACAAAAAAAAAAAATGTCTACAGTGCTGGATTCTTTCTAGGGGCTCTAGGGAAGAATCTGTTTTGTCTGTTTGTTTTGCCTTTTCCAGCTTTTAGTGGCTGCCCACATTCCTTGGCTGTGGCTCATTTCTGCCTTTAAAGCCAGCAATAGCTCCCTGAATCTTCCTAACATTGCATCACTCTGACATTAACTCTTCTCCCTCTTCCACATTTAGGGACCCTCGTGATTACATTGGTCCCACCCAGATAATCTAGAAATATCTTCCTATTTTAAAGTCAAACAGTTAACAACCTTAATTTCAACGGCATCCTTAGTTCCCCTTCTCCATATTCACAAGTTCCAGGGATTAGGGTGTGGACTTCTTTGTGGCAGGCATTACCCTGCCTACCACACAGCTCCATTTAAATTCTTGTGAGTGGTCTCTCTCTGATACTAAGGGAGGAGTGTGTGTGTGTGTGTGTGTATGTGTGTGTGTGTGCCTGTGCGTGTGTGTGAAGTATTAAGTTGATCCCACCCAGCCACACCTGGGAATAGCTGTAGTTTTAAAATTGTACTTCTAATCTTTGTTTTCACATTTATCATTTTCTTAACTTCTAATAATTTTTGTACATTTGTCATTTTTTCCTGCGGTCTAAAAAGAAATCTCAATTTCTCATTCTAAGCCACAAATGTCATTTTCTGCAGTGGTACTATCGCCTTTTTTTCCTTCTAAGTAGTTTTTAACATTCTTCTGCCTTGTAAATCTTGAGATATTTCCCTTACTTATCTTTATTGCTTTCTCTGCCCGTACCTTAGAGGTCAAGTTTTTTCATTATCTTAAAGATGCAAACATTGTCTAATTTTTTTTTCTTGTCCCTGTAGACATACAGTGTCATAGCCAGTGAAATCGTGGATATGATCTTCCTCTGGATCTTTCTATGACGACTATGGTGATTACTAACAGCAGCAGACACTCATTGCATGTGCTGGGCACTGCTCCCTCTCTCTATACAATATCACCTTCCATTCTTTTCTACAGTATTTTTTTCATGGGCTTCATTTTTTTTCTTCCTTGTTCTTCTAGGCCAGTGGGTTTACTTTGTTTTTTAATCGCAAAGTATCTATTAACCAACGATGAAAATCTCTAATTCTGCTGCATAGATCTTGTACTTAGTGGTTACTTCTCCATGATTCTGGCTAGAAGTCTTTTTTTGGTCATTGTTATAAATTTTCATATTTTTGTTGCATTTTGACAGATACTTTAGTAATTAATTAGAAATAAACTGCACCAAGGACAGGTAGTCAAATATCGACCTTACTGGCTGAGAAAATGTGGCTTCCTTGTTGATATTCAGACTGAAGCCTTGCTTTAGCTGGACAAACTACGAGGTGGAATACATTTTTGAAAATTGAATTTATGCTATTTTTTCCAGACTTCTGTTTCCCTGTTACCATGGAAAAGGCAGGCAGCTTTTGTAATTTCCTTGGCTTAGGGATATTAGGAGGAAGGAAGTATGGGGAATTCAAAGGCTCTCCTGGTGAATGCTTCCTATGAATGCTTAAGTCCAGGGTTAGGATTTTGCCAGGAGGCCTGACTTGAGAGAGGGCCTTGGAGAAGCAAAAGTTGGAGGGTAGAGATTCCTAGACACCAGAAAGAGAAGAATGTTCTCCCCTAACTGCCTGTCCTCTCCCTGGGGGAGATTAAGACCTCTGGGAGGTCTTGGCCTGAAAAGATTTCACCTAAGCATGATGAGAAATGGCAGATTGATCAGATTTAAAGGGATCATGGAGACTAGGAATTTGGAGGAACTCCAGAAATTACCTATGACCATTAATTTTAAAGAACTATTTTCTATGCCCACGGTTATTTATTATGTCTACTATATCCATTTGGTGGAAATAGTACATAATTGTGTGTTACTGTGTATCTTCCCAACACTGAATTCAGTGACATCTTGTTGGTAACTTGAAATTAGTCATGGTGGTAGTATTTACAGCACAGTAATCAGCAAACACTACCAATCAAGGCTTGATTTATTACTTTGTTGACTGTTTAGTGTTAAGTGATGGAGAAATGGTAATGCTGTAGGTTCAATTTAAAAGTGTGTTGGAGGTGGTTCAAGATGACGGAGTAGGAAGACGTTTGCTCACTCCCTCTTGCAAGAGCACCAGAATTACAGAAAGACACTGGAACTCACCAAAAAAGACACTCTGCATCCAGAGACAAATGAGAATCCGTGGTGAGATGGTAGGAGGGGCACAATGATGATGAAATCAAATCCCATAACCTCTGGGTGGGTGACTCACAAACTGGAGGACAGTTATACCACAGAAGTCCATCCGCTAAAGTGAGGGTTCTGAGCCCCACTTCAGGATTCCCAACTGGGGGTCTGGCAACAGGAGGAGGAATCCCAAGAGAATCAGACTTTGCAAACCAGCAGGATTTGATTGCAGGACCTCCATGGGACTGGGGGAAACAGAGACTCCACTCTTGGAGGGCAAACAAAAAATAGTGTACACACCGGGACCTGGGGGAAGGAGCAGTGACCCCATAGGAGACTGAACCAGACCTACCTGCTGGTGTTGGAGGGTTGCCCGCAGAGGTGGGTGGCAGCTGTGGCTCACTGCGGGGACAGGTACACTGGCAGCAGGGGTTTTGGGCAGTGCTCATTGACGTGAACCCTTCCAGAGTGCCATTAACCCCACCGAAGAGCCTGTAAACTCCAGTGCTGAGTAGCCTCAGGCCAAACAACCAACAGGGTGGGAATGCAGCCCCACCCATTGGCAGATAAGCAGATTAAAGTTTCCAGCTGAACTCTGCCTACCAAAGCAGATTAAAGTTTTACTGAGTTCTGCCCACCCAGCCCTACCCACCATCAGTCCCTCCTATCAGGAAGCATGAACAAGCCTCTTAGATAGCTTCCTCCACAAGAGGGCAGACAAGAATATCAAACAGTATCAGTAGTATTTTGTTCTGTGGAACTGAAAACCACAGCCACAGAAAGATAGAGAAAATGAAAAGGCAGAGGACTTTGTACCAGATGAAGGGACAAGATAAAACACCAGAAAAACAACTAAATGAAGTGGAGATAGGCACCCTTCCAGAAAAAGAATACAGAATAATGATGGTGAACATGATCCAGGACTGGATGTGAAGATCAAAAAGATGCAAGAAAAGTTTAACAAAGACCTGGAAGAATTAAAGAACAAACAGAGATAAGCAACCCAATAAGTGGAATGAAAAATACACTAAAAGGAACCAATAGCAGATTAACTGAGGCAGAAGGGCGAATAAGTGACCTGGAAGACAGAATGGTGAAAATCATTGATGCAGAAAAGAGTAAAGAAAAAAGAATGAAAAGAACTGAAGAAAGCCTAAGAGACCTCTGGGACAATGTTAAATGCACCAACATTCACATTATCAGGGTTCCATAAGGAGAAGAGAGAAAGAGAAAGGACCTGAGAAAATATTGGAAGAGATTATAGTTGAAAACTTCCCTAACATGGGAAAGGAAATAGCCACCCAAGTCCAGGAAGCACAGAGAGTCCCAGGCACAATAAACCCAAGGAAAAAACGTGGCAAGACGTATAGTAGTCAAACTGACAAAAATTAAAGACAGAGAAAAGTTATTAAAAGCAACAAGGGAAAAGTGACAAATAACATACAAGGGAACTCCCGTAAGATTAACAGCTGATTTCTCAGCAGAAACTCTGTGAGCCAGAAGGGAGTGGCATGATATATTTAAAGTGATGAAAGGGAAGGACCTACAAACAACAATACTCTACCAGGCAAGGATATCATTCAGATTCAACATAGAAATCAAAAGCTTTACAGATAAGCAACGGCTAAGAGTTTCAGCACCATCAAACCGGCCCTACAACAAATGCTAAAGGAACTTCTCTAAGTGGGAAACATAAGAGAAGGAAAGGTCCTGCAAAAGAAAAACAAAACAATTAAGAAAATGGTAATAGGAACATACATATCAATAATTACCTTGAATGTAAATGGACTAAATGCACCAACCAAAAGACACAGACTGGCTGAATGGATACAAAAACAAGACTCATAGATATGTTGTCTACCAGAGATCCACTTCAGACCTAGGGACACACACAGACTGAAAGTGAGGGGATGGAAAAAGATATTCCATGCAAATGGAAATCAAAAGAAAGCTGGAGTAACAATACTCATATCAGATAAAATAGAATTTAAAATAAAAATTGTTACAAGAGACAAGAAAGGACACTACACAATGATCAAGGGATCAATTCAAGAAGAGGAGATAACAATTGTAAATACATATGCACCCAATACAGGAGCACCTCAATACATAAGGCAAATGCTAACAACTACAAAAGAGGAAATCAACAGTAACACAATAATAGTGGGGGACTTTAATACTTCACTTACACCAATGGACAGATCATCCAGGCAGAAAATTAATAAGGAAACATGAGCTTTAAATGACACAATAAGCCAGCTAGATTTAATAGATATCTATAACACATTACATCCAAACCCAGCAGATTACACTTTCTTCTCAAGTACATATGGAACATTCTCCAGGATAGATCACTTTTTGGGTCACAAATCAAGGCTTGGTAAATGCAAGAAAATTGAAGTTGTATCAAGCATCTTTTCCAAGCACAACGCTATGAGAAGAGAAATCAATTACAGGAAAAAAACTAAAAAACACAAACACATTGAGGCTAAACTATACACTACTAAATAACCAAGAGATCACTGAAGAAATCAAAGAGGAAATCAAAAAATACCTAGAGACAAATGCCAATGTAAACACAATGATCCAAAACCGATGGGATGCAGTAAAAGCAGTTCTAAGAGGGAAGTTTATAGCAATACAATCCTACCTCAAGAAACAAGAAAAATCCCAAATAAACAATCTAACCTTACACCTAAAGAAACTAGAGAAAGAAGAGCAAACAAAACCCAGAGTTAGTAGAAGGAGGGAAATCATAAAGATTAGAGCAGAAATAAATGAAATAGAAACAAAGAAAACAATAGCAAGAATCAATAAAACTAAAGGATGGTTCTTTGAGAAGATAAATAAAATTGATAACCTCTAGCCAGAGTCATCAAGAAAAAGAGGAAGACTCAAATCAATAAAATTAGAAAAGAAACAGGAGACATTACAACAGACACTGCAGAAATAAAAAGCACCATAAGAGACTACTACAAGTAACTATATGCTAATAAAGTGGACAACCCGGATGAAATGGACAGATTGTTAGCAAGGTATAACCTTTCAAGACTGAATCAGGAAGAAATAGAAAATATGAACAGACCAACCACAAGTAACAAAATTGAAACTGTGATTAAAAATCTTCCAACAGACAAAAGTCCAGGACCAGATGGATTCGTAGGTGAATTTTATCAAACATTTAGAGAAGAGCTAACACCCATCCTTCTCAAACTCTTCCAAAAAATTGCAGAGAAAGGAACACTCCCAAACTCATTTTATGAAGCCACCATCACCATGATGCCAAAACCAGACAAAGATACTACAAGAAAAGAAAATTACAGACCAATATCACTGATGAATTTAGATGCAAAAATCCTCAACAAAATACTAGCCAACAGAATCTTACAACACATTAAAATGATCATACACCATGATCAAGTGGGGTTTATCCCTGGAATGCAAGAATTCTTCAATATATGCAAATCAATTGATGTGATACACCATATTAACAAATCGAAGGATAAAAACCACATGATCATCTCAATAGATGCAGAAAAAGCTTTTGACAAAATTCAACACTCATTTATGATAAAAACGCTCCAGAAGGTGGGCATAGAGGGAAACTACCTCCACATAATAAAGGCCATATATGACAAACCCACAGCAAACATCATTCTCAATGGTGAAAAACTGGAAACATTCCCTCTAAGATCAGGAACAAGACAAGGATGTCCACTCTCACCACTACAATTCAACATTGTTGTGGAAGTCCTTGCCACAGCAATCAGAGAAGAAAAAGAAATAAAAGGAATCCAAATGGGAAAAGAAGAAGTAAAACTGTCACTGTTCACATATGACATGATACTATACATAGAAAATTCTAAAGTTGCCACCAGAAAACTACTTGAGCTAATCAATGAATTTGGTAAAGTTGCAGGATACAAAATTAACACAGAAATCTCTTGCACTTCTATACACTAACAGTGAAAGATCAGAAAGCGAAATTAAGGAAACAATCCCATACACCATTTCAACAAAAAGAATAAAATACCTAGGAATAAACCTAACTAAGGAGGTAAAAGACCTGTACTCAGAAAACTACAAGACAATAATGAAAGAAATCAAAGATGACACAAACAGATGGAGAGATATACCATGTTCTTGGATTGGAAGAGTCAACATTGTGAAAATGACTATACTACTCAAAGCAATCTACATATTCAATGCAATCCCTATTAAATTACCAATGGCAGTTTTTACAGAACTAGAACAAAAAATCCTAAAATTTGTATGGAGACACAAAAAACCCTGAATAGCCAAAGCAATCTTGAGGGAAAAAAATGGAGCTGGAAGAATCAGACTCCCTGACTTCAGACTATACTACAAAGCTACAGTAATCAAGACAATATGGTACTGGTCCTAAAACAGAAATATAGATCAACGAAACAGGATAGAAAGCCCAGAGATAAACTATGGTCAACTAGTGTATGACAAAGGAGCCAAGGATATACAGTGGAGAAAAGGTAGCCTCTTCAATAAGTGGTGCTGGGAAAACTGGATAGCTACATGTATAAGAATGAACTTAGAACACTCCCTAAAACCATACACAAAAATAAACTCCAGATGGATTAAAGACCTAAATGTAAGGCCAGACACTATAAAACTCCTAGAGGAAAACATAGGAAGAATTGCTCTTCGACATAAATCACAAGATCTTCTTCGACCCACATCCTAAACTAATGGAAATAAAAACAAAAACAAATAAGTGGGACCTAATGAAACTTCAAAGCTTCTGCACAGCAAAGGAAACTATAAGCAAGATGAAAAGACAACCCTCAGAATGGGAGAAAATATTTGCAAATGAATCAACAGACAAAGGATTAATCTCCAAAATATATAAACAGTTTGTCCAGCTCAATATCAAAAAAAAACAGCTAACTCACATATATGGAATCTAAAAATGGTACTGATGAACTCAGTGACAAGAACAAGGACGCAGATACAGAGAATGGACTGGAGAACTCGAGGTATGGGAGGGGGCGGGGGGTGAAGGGGAAACTGAGACGAAGCGAGAGAGTAGCACAGACATATATATACTACCAACTGTAAAATAGTCAGTGGGAAGTTGTTGTATAACAAAGGGAGTCCAACTCGAGGATGGAAGATGCCTTGGAGGACTGGGGCGGGGAGGGTGGGGGGGATTCGAGGAGGGGGGAGTCAGGGAAGGGAGGGAGTGCGGGGGTGTGTGTATAAAAACAGATGATTGAACTTGGTGTACCCCCAAAAAAATAATAAAAAAAAAATTTCACTTAAAAAAAAACAAACAACCCAATCAAAAAATGGGCAGAAGACCTAAAGAGGTATTTCTCCAAAGAAGACATATGTATGGCCAAGAGGCACATGAAAAGCAGCTCAACATCACTAATTATTAGAGAAATGCAAATCAAAACTACAATGAGGTATCACCTCACACCAGTCAGAATGGGCATCATCAGAAAATGTACAAACAGTAAATGCTGGAGAGGGTGTGGAGAAAAGGGAATGCTCTTGCCCTGTTGGTGGGAATGTAAATTGATACAGCCACTATGGAGAACAGTATGGAGGTTCCTTGCAAAACTAAAACTAGAACTACCATGTGACCCAGCAATGCCACTGCTGAGCATATACCCAGAGAACACCATAATTCAAAAAGACACATGTAGCCCAGTGTTCATTGCAGCACTGTTTACAATATCCAGGACACAGAAGCAACCTAAATGTCCATCAACAGATGAATGGCTAAAGAAGATGTGGTACATATATACAATGGAATATTACTCGGCTGTAAAAAGGAACGAAATTGGGACATTTGTAGAGACATGCATGGACCTAGAGACTGTCCTACAGAGTGAAGTGAATCAGAAAAAGAAAAACAAATATCATATATTAACATAAATGCGGAATATAGAAAAATGGTATAAATCAACTGGTTTGCAAGGCAGAAATAGAGACACAGATGTAGAGAACAAACATATGGACACCAAGTGGGGAAAGCGGGGGCGTGGGTGGGGGGTGGGGGGGACAGGGGTTGGGAGGAATGAACTGGGAGATTGGGATTGCCGTATATACATTACTAATCAGAAAAAAATGTCATACTATACACTTTAAATATATGCAGTTTATTGTATATCAATTGTATCTCAATGAAAGTTCTTAAAGAAAAAAACAAGAAAGCTTAAAAAAAAAAAGTGTGTTGTGTCTGTGGCTGTTCCCTTGTGAAATATTCTCCCAGTATTTAAAATCTCATCTGATTCAGGAAAGAAGTCCTGCACATCCTCATGGATGACCTGAGTTCTGGTGTATGTCTTTGTTGTTTCACATTTCTCTTACTTGCTAATGTATAGAGAATATCAACTTATATTCGTGTCAGAGCTAAACTCATAGGTCAGTGATGTCAGCAACTTCTTTAGTATCTTTAGTAATTGACAGTACATTCTTTAGTATCCATAGTAATGAAAATAATCAAGCACTTATTCCTAGTAAAGTTCATGATGACCTTGCACATAGGATGCATGCTTTCTGGTAGAGCTGGTTGCTAAACTTTTCCCAGGACAACACTGACGTGCGCGTGTGTGCTTGAGGAACACACTACTTCTCTTCTTCCAGCTTTCCATAATTGAAACCTTGTGCCATTTAGTTTTTTTCGTTTTGAAGTTTCCTATATGTCCAACTGCTTCTATGGCCATGTCCTCTTTTGGCCCAATGTCAGGTCCAAAGCCTGCAGAATATCCTTTTCTCCACTCCCCAGCTTCTAAGCTTTCTCCCCCTGCTTAGAGGTATGTTTGCTCTTCACTTTGGAACATTTCCTTTTTGCTTTCTTTTTAGATTAATAACATATTCTCTACCACCACCCTATTCCCAAGCTTGGCCTGTCCAAGAAATAAAACATACACTAACCTTTAAGTAATTCCGCATGGTAATCCATTCTTGTGATATCTGCAGCAGATGCCTTTTCCAGCCTGTTGGTGTGCTTCTCAGCAGGAGTAGACTGAACTGTATGCCTTGCAAAGGGACCAACTCCTACATCCTTGCTGTGGTTGACCACCTCCTTGTTCCCTCATACCTAGGATGGTCTTAACGTTCCACCCGAAAGGAAGGGCCAAGATGGGCAGTCGAGGAAGCAGCCTGCTACAACAGCTATAATCCCGATCTAGTATACAAACACCACCAGAAGAGTGAGATCCACCCTCTCCCAGTCTGGAGACCTACCTTAGCGGCAATGGTGCTTGCATTTAGAAAAGGCAAAATGAGTCTGCTTACAGTGACTCATTTACCACGTTATACCAGTAGGAGAGAAGAGAGGAATGCACAGCCCCCAAGAGGCTCTTAACAAGCAGGATTAGATTTACATATTTGTATACAATGAACAAAAATTAGAGCCTCTTCTTCCTTTGTTTCCTTTACTCTACCCAGCTTGCCATTTTGTTCCTGCCTTGGGGATGGGTGAGATTCAGACGAGCAGAAAGGATGGGGGAAGAAATACTGTAAGGGTGTATGTGGTAAATCTGGGGGTCAATCACCATCTTAGCTTTGTTCTTCTGCATCGTTTTACTACCATGACATTATAATAATGCTAATATGTCTATCTCATCACGGCATGAGCTAAAACATATGAGGCATTTAAAGCAGGGCCTGGTACATCATAAACACTTAGTGATTATATTAGTTGAGATAGTGTGCGATAGGCTGCTCTAGAAGAAAGTATCCCAAATCTCAAGGACTTAATCAAAATAGAGTTATTTCCTGCTCACATGACAGTCTGATGGATGTGCACTGGGGGGCGGGGGGAGCTCCCCTGAAGGTAGGTGACTTGGACACCCAAGTTGCTTCCTACTTAAGCCTATGCCATCTGAAACATGTGGCCTTCAAGGTCGCTTTTGTGAGCACAGAGGACTGTTTTGTATGATTTTTAAGAGTTAGAAATGACTTGAGAGTGTGACCACTATGTGAGTGGTCAATAGGGTCAAAGTTCACTTCTGCCCACATTCTATTGGCCAGAACCTAGTCCCATGGCCAACATCACCACCAGTAAAGCTGAGAACCACAGAGGAGAACTGGACAGTTGTTCTCACTGCCTATCTCTGCTGTTATGAGCATCCTCTATAATAACAGCAACAATGTTTTTATTCTCCAATAATAAGATATTTTCTTCTAAGTATTACTATCTATATTTCCTTTGAACTTATAGTTTTAGATTACTTTTTAACCCATGTACATCTGTTTCTAATACACCATGAAACCTACTTCTATTTTATTCTACATAATGGGAGAGTAACCTAATTTTATTTTACTCTTCATAACAGGAGAACCACTATATTAGCAGAGGTTGAATTTCCAGAATTTCCAGAAGCTAGAGCTCAGAGTTAAAATTCAGTTGATTTAAAGAAATGCAATATTTATCACAAAGCTGAGTTTACAGTCTGACGTTCATACCTGCTCCATTAAAATACACCCTCTATGTAGAGAGATTGGAAGAGATTGATGTATTTTCGACTTTCAGGATTGTTCCCCAGGACTGCTAATAAAGTCTGACTCTTTTAAAAGCACTGCAAGAAAGGTTGTTGTGAGCAACTTAGAGGTCTGTTTGATAAAGGGCTGGACTTGAAGATCAATCCCATTGCATCAGCCAAAAAGACAAGAGAAAGTCTGTGTGCTAGTATTCACCTTCCAGTTACCTCAGGACACTGGGTTTAGGGCTACCAGTGCTACCAATGAGCAGTGTAGACCGTGTGATTTCCATGTTCTATTCTACCAATGAGCAGTGTAGACCGTGTGATTTCCAGGTTCTGTTCTACCAATAAGCAGTGTAGACCGTAATGATTTCCATGTTCTATTCTACCAATGAGTTTTATTCTTATGAGTTCGGAGAAATATGTTAATTCTCTCAAGGCCACACAGTAATTTGGATGTGTATGGTACATTTAGGGCTCAATTTGCAAACCATTTGCTTGAAAGAGTAATGAAAGAGAAAACTGAAAAGTAGGTTCAGAGCAGATCACAAGAGTGTTTTGAAGATGTCAAATTTTATTTGGATATTTTTATTTTGCCAAAAGGACTTATGTGTAATTTCTTTGTGGGGAAGCACCATGATCCAAATGATGCTCTCTGGAGGTTAGTCTACCAGTGGGGGGTAGGATTGGTCAAAGGTGGGTGACTGAAAACAGAAGGCCTGGTTAGGAGGACATTGTAATTATCTAAACGTGTTCTGACTTGGATTATGATTATGGAGTCAAAGATGGCAATGAAGCTTTAAGCCTAAACGGCAGTGTTCTCATTTTTTTTAACGTTAAGGCTGAAAGACATTTATATGCTTTTAAAATAAACTGCTTTGATGTTTCTTTTTCCTTTCCTCTTTTGAAGCATCCATCCTATCAGAATTGCTAGTGCATCCATACTGCTTCCTTCATTCCAGCAGTGTCTGTACCAGTGATGGGAGCACCACTGTCTCTGCGGATCAGCTCTGCAGTGTGCTTTTCAGAAAAGAACAAGCCACATTCTCCAGTCCTTCCAGAGAGGCTGCCCACTATTGCTTGATACATTCCTTTCCTGCTCAATTTTCCCTGAGTTAGTTTCTGTTACTTGCAAATAAGAACCGTAATGAATTTGATCTTCTTATTTGACGCCACAACCCAGACGTTGAACAGAACAACCCTGCTCTGATAATTTAGATAAGATTGATTCAGATTACATTCTATGGATTGTAGAAAGCCTGACGCCTTCTCCAAGATTTCTGTAAATTCTGTGGGAGACTCTGTTTCTCACAGACACATCTGACTCAGAACTTTTGTGTCCCCTAAATCAGGATCTCTCAACCTTAGGACTATTGACATTTTAGGCTGGACAATTCCGTATTGTGGGTGGCTGTCTAGTACAGTGTGGAATTTTTGGCAGCATCCCTGGTATCTGCCCACTCAATGCCAGTCTGAATGTCACGACCGCCCCGTCCCCAGTCAGGAACCATCATAAGTGTCTCCAGACAACATCAAATGTTCCCTGAGGGGAAAAACCACAGCCTGTCCATTTCTACACTGAGTTGCTATCCTAAAGTAATTCATTGTAGGAATTGACACGTGTTGTCTATGTTCTCACCAAGTCTGTCTGAGTGTGACACTCAGACATTTTTCTCAATTTCCACCAATTTTTTTTTCTTAAAAGGTAGGAAAAGATATCTAATACTGGTGGCAGATTTGGTGGACATTCTGGAGAAACAGGGAGATTTTCATCGTGAATATGTAACCGAATCAAATTTGTGACTCATGTTTTTAAAGTCTCTCCGTCATTTCTGCAACTAGGCTTCCAGCTTCCTGCCATGTTACTTGCCCCTCTTCCATTTCACTTCCCTTATCATACCCTTGCTGTTCCCTGCCTCCAAACTCCTGTCCATTTTCAATTCAACGTGGTTTAGTTACATCTTTTTATTACTCTGTACCAACTCATCCCCATTGGGTCTCACCTTCTAGTCTTCACTGGCTCATCAAGGCATTTTCCTAAACAAAAAGCACCCTTCCCCATAGAAATTCTGGAACCTATTATGAAGGTAAATCTCACTATAACTCCTCCTAGAAAGCTACAGTAGTACTAGGCTCTTTTTATGGGGGAATCTGTTCTAATTGTCCATTACAGCACAAAAACCACCCAAAACTTAGTGACTTAAAACAACTGTCATCCTCTCTCTCTCCAAATGGCATACCGTGTGGTGGGTCTGGCCTCCTTGTGGCAGAGTATGTATTCTCCGACCAGTTTACCTTTCATATTGTGGCTCAGGGCTCCTAGAAAAAGGGCTCCTCCTGACAGAATTGGAAGCTGCCAGTCTCTCAAAGCCCAAGCCCTTCGTGTCACATCTGCCATATTGGTCAAAGCAGTCACAGAGCCTGTCAGATTCAAGTAAATGTCCAGTCATCTTTATTACCATGGTACATCCTCTGGCCACAAATTTTGACATTACTCTTTCATTCAAATTACCCTATTTTCCTCCCAGGACCCCCCAAATGTCTCATCTTATTATAGCATCAGACAGACTTTGAGGTCTAGGTTTTAGATGGATGAGAGGACTAGGAAAAGAGTTAAGAGAGCTTGGTGCCCTGAAAACCAAGGAAAGGAGAGGATTTCTAGAAAAGAGTGGTCAGTAGAGTCAAAGATCATGTAACACAGAGACTGAGGAGAGGAAAGCATTGGATGAGGCCAACAGAAGCCTTGGGGCCCTTCCTCCTCCTCCTTCACGGTGCGTGGTGATGCCGGGAGTCAGAGACCTTGTTCACTGGTTTAATTTTATATATCATTTTTTTTTCTGATGATATGAAACATGTTCCTTCTAGGAATGTGGGAAATATGGGGGGAAATGTGTAGGCAACCACCAAACCTTTTGTTGAACTGATTTTTATATTCTTTACATAAATACGTATGCTTATATGCATGTATGTGTATATGTGTGTGTGTGTGTGTGTGTGTGTACACATATTCATTCCTTTTTACTCCCATCCTTTCTTCGATTGTTCAATCACCAGCAAAACTTTTTTCTATAAGCACGCAGTGTAAGGTTACAGTAGGAAAGCAGAGAGGAAGAAATGAGACAATTATCAGTACTTAAGTCTCCAAAACAGACTTGAAATTCCTAGAAGATGCTTTACTTAGATAAAAAGGATTTCTGAGTCTTAAAGTCTGACTTTCGTGTACAAAAGCTAAATTGTATTTTATAAATAATAGACTTTGGAAGAATGAATGGTGTAAGATCCAGTTTTCAGATCCAGTTTATCTCGGATTCACTAAACATTTCAGAGCTGAGGAAGGAGAGATCTGGGAAGTATGACTGAGTTCGGTGCTGATACCAGTCTTGGAGACACTCTCATACCTTGTGGAATGATAGACGCCTCAGAGCAGTGTGGCTGGGGACCTCAAGCAGAGAACTGGATCCTGATTCCTGGGGAAATCTGAGGGAACAGTGACATTGACAGAGAACTCCTGCGTGCTAACAGGTGACGGTAGTAACAGGTGACTTGTTACCACCCGACAGGCCGATGAATCTGAGACGGGGCATTGAGGCAAGGAATATGACTTTATTCAGAAAGCTGGCAGACCGAGAGGAGGGCAGACTAGTGTCTCCAAATAAAACCATCTTGTCAGGGTCGGGATGCCAGTTTCTTTTATAGAATCAGAGAGGGAGAGGCTGTGAGGAAGTAAAGTAAAAGGGTAGAACAGAGAGGGAGAGGCTGAGGAAGTAAAGTGAAAGGGCCGTCAGTCTTGCAAAACGTCTCTGGGAATGACCAGCCTCCATGAGGGGATGTGTTAATGTCTTCTTTTCTGCAGCTATTCTCACAGGTGGGCAGGGCAGACTGTCTGCCTGTGGGCTGAACAGAGGCACTTCAGTTTAACATTCAGGCAGAGGGGCAGTGTTCCCTGAGGCAGGCCACCATGAGATTATAGCAAAAAAAGCAGCAAAAAGCAAAGGTTAAAGTCAAAGAAACAGGTCCACCATGGAGTCTGATTTAGCTCTTTCCTGTTACAGGTGTCCCTTTCTTCAGAGACCACTCAGGAGGGTAAAGTTCTACGTATATGAATAAAGCAGAGTGAGGTCTAATAGGTCAAGGGCTCTGAGTATAGCGTGACTCTTATCTAGGCTTCGAAACATCTGAATTGGAGCATGAAGTCTTTCCTTTGACACAAAACGTAGATCGTATATTAATCCACTAGAGGGCAGAGCTATCCCACTAAACCAAGTGTTTTGAGGCCAATCCGAGCCAGTTTATACCATCAATTTAGACCTAAATCCTGACAAAGCCATCAAGGCGGCTTTAACTGTTTTAACAAGGTGATAAAGACTGGGCTGCTATATATTTAAAATAAGCAGCTCCCAATTATTCTAACAAACACATTGTATTCACACTGCTTTTTAAAAAATAAAGTATTAATTTAATTTAATTTTTTTAAACCATTGAGTTGTACCCTTTTTATTTATTTATTTATTTGGTTGCACTGGGCCTTAGTTGTGGTGGGCAGGCTCCTTAGTTGCAGCACATAGGCTCCTTAGTTGCAGCTTGCAAACTCTTAGTTACAGCATGTGGTATCTAGTTTCCCAATCAGCGATCGAACCTGGGCTCCCTGCATTGGGAGCGTGGAGTCTTAACCACTGTGCCACCAGGGAAGTCCCAAGAGTAAAGTTTTGTTTTTTATTTTTTACTGATTTATAACTTTATTTTCTCCTTAATAACACTATGTGGATATTCCACGTCAATGGACATAATTCTATAACATCATTTTTTTAAAATCTTTATTGGAGTATAATTGCTTCACAGTATTGTGTCAGTTTCTTCTGTACAACAAAGTGAAAGAGCCACATGTATACATATATCCCCATATCCTCTCCCTCTTGAGCCTCCCTCCCAACCTCCCTATCCCATCCCTTTAGGTCTTCACAAAGCAGCAAGCTGGTCTCCCTGTGCTCTGTAGTAGCTTCCCACTAGCCATCTGTTTTACATTTGGTAGTGTATATATGTTGATGCTACTCTCTCTCTGTGTCCCTGCTTCTGCACCCCCCGGTGTCCTCAGGTCCGTTCTCTACATCTGTATCTCTATTCCTACCCTGCCACTAGGTTCATCAATACCATTTTTCTAGATTCCGTAAATAGGTGTTAGCATAAGGTATTTGTTTTTCTCTTTCTGGCTTACTTCACTCTGTATGACAGACTCTAGGTCCATCCACCTCACTACGAATAGCTCAACTTCATCCCTTTTTATGTCTGAGTAATATTCCATTGTATATATGTGCCACATCTTCTTTATCCATTCATCTGTTCATGAGCATTTAGGTTGCTTCCATGTCCTGGCTATTGTAAATAGTGCCGCAGTGAACATTGTGGTACATGTGTCTTTTTGAATTATGGTGTTCTCCAGGTATATGCCCAGTAGTGGGATTGCTGGGTCATATGGTAGTTCTATTTTTAGTTTTTTAAGGAACCTCCATACTGTTTTCCATAGTGGTTGTATCAATTTACATTCCTACCAACAGTGCAGGAGGGTTCCCTTTTCTCCGTACCCTCTCCAGCATTTATTCCTTCTAGATTTTTTGATGATGGCCATTCTGACTGGTGTGAGGTGATACCTCAATGTGACTTTGACTTGCATTTCTCTAATGATTAGTGATGTTGAGCATCTTTTCATGTGTCTCTTGGCCATCTGCATGTCTTCCTTGGAGGAATGTCTATTTAGGTCTTCCTCCCATTTTTGGATTGGGTTGTTTGTTTTTTTGATATTGAGCTGCATGAGCTGCTTGTGTATTTTGGAGGTTAATCCTTTGTCAGTTGTTTCACTTATAAATATTTTCTCCCATTCTGAAGGTTGTCTTTTTGTCTCGTTTATGATTTCCTTTGCTGTGCAAAAGCTTTGAAGTTTCATTAAGTCCCATTTGTTTATTTTTGTTTTTATTTCCATTATTCTGGGAGATGGGTCAAGAAGGATCTTGCTATGATTTATGTCATAGAGTGTTCTGCCCATATTTTCCTCAAAGAGTTTTATAGTGTCTGGTCTTACATTTAGCTCTTTAATCCATTTTGAGTTTATTTTTGTGTATGGTGTTAGGTAGTGTTCTAGTTTCATTCTTTTACATGTTGCTGTCCAGTTTTCCCAGCACCTTTTAATTTTAAAATGTCACTATTGCATGCGATGGACGTGTGACCAGGGCTCACGCTGGGATAGTGTGTGCATGTGTGTGTATACGCATGTGTGACATTGCGGGGCTCGAGGGAAAGAGATGCAAGGCTCTTGTGATGCCTGATGTCTTCTTAGGGCTGGGGGTGCCCAGCAGGTCAAGTCTGGGGCTGTGCACCCAGGAGCAGTCACAGATTATTGAGGGCAGAATACAGGCTGAGTGGGGTCACCAGTGCTTCAAGGAAGGAGGCAGGCCAGCTGCTGTCCAGATTGGGATGGAAGATTCAGTTGTGGAGAAGGTATAAGCTGGAGACCATCTGTTCTACCATAGGGGTAAACAAGATCAAAGCAAAGGAAATCCTGGAGATCCAAAATTAAGGATAATCACTGACGTATTAAATTTCAATAAATGAGAGACGTCGCTGCTGGCGCAGTGCTTAAGAACCCACCAGCCAGTGCAGGGGACACGGGTTCTACCCCTGGTTTGAAAAGATTCCACATGCCTCGGAGCAACGAAGCCCGTGCACCACAACTCCTGAGCCTGTGCTCTAGAGCTCGTGAGCCACGACTACTGAGCCTGCATGCCACAACTACTGAAGCCGGCATGCCTCGAGCCCGTGCTCCCCAAGGGAAGCCACCACAACGAGAAGCCCGGGCACCACAATGAAGAGTAGCCCCCGCTCACAGCAACTAGAGAAAGCCTGAATGCAGCAACGAAGACCCAATGCAGACAACAATAGCTGACTAAATAAATACGTTTATTAAAATATTTCAATAAATGAAACTGGAATTTAGGAGCGTAGCAAAATAGATGGTTAAGAGAACAAAGGTGCGTGTGTTGCCTCCAGGGAATCACAGTCTAAAGTGCATCTGTGTCACGTGGAAGGGAAGAAAGCGCTTTCACTTGCTCCTTTTGGCACCTGCACAGGTTTGCGCGCTGAGGACCCGGGCACTCCACTCCATGTGCATTTCACCTCTGCTAGCTCCCGTGAGGCTCCCTCGCAGCAGTCTCGTGGTCTGCCCTTCATAGGGCACTTGCCCCTGTGCTGAGCAGGACTGAGTGTTTTACGTGATCACAAGGATGGGGCAAGTCATAGTTCATTGTGCAGATGAGGAAACTGAGGCTTAGAACAGTGAAGGGACTTGTCAAGGTCAGGTAGCAGGAGAATAAGAGACAGGAAGTGAATGTGCTTCCCACATGCTATTCCAATTACTTGGCAGGTGCCAGAGAGTGCTGACCAGGGAACGTGCCCTGTGCGGATGTACCAGCGGTGGGGGGAAGAGGAAGGCGGGGACCCCTCAAGTACAGAGTGGGGTGTCTGGATTGGAACTGGACCAGCCCATTCCTACAGTTCCTTTCAACGCCAAGATTATCTGACTTTGAATTCCTCTCATTTAGAAAGCTGGGGCTGGGACTTCCCTGGCAATCCAGGGATTAAGACTCTGCCTTCCCACTGCAAGGGGCACAGGTTTGATCCCTGGTCAGGGAACTAAGATCCTGCATGCAGCACAGCCACAACAAACAAACAAACAAACAAACACACACACACACGTTAGACAGTGAGGGCGACAAAAGTCAGCTGGGATTCTCCCTCTTTGCAGTGCTCTCTGATGGCCTCTCCTAAGTCCCTGGAAACCCACCACCCTGCATCTGCCCTCCTAGGCCTGGCAGGAGGCCTTCTGCAAAGTTCCTAGGGGGCTCTTAGGCAAATTCTTGCCACACTGACTCTGCGCTAAGCCCTTTACATGCATTATCTCATCTGACTTCTTATCAACTACAAGAGATCTGTTAGGGGTGAAGGGATTTGTTTTAGATCACACTGGTAGTAAGTGGCGAGGCAATACCTAGAGCCAGAAGCACCGGACGTAAAGGCTCATATGCTTTTCTGTTTTATTGACACATACTTGGATTACTTGAGCATATATAAAGTATAAAATACATCAAGCGTATGGCTGTGAAACCATCACCCCAGTCAAGAAGACGGAAGCCCTTGCTCGTGACCACTAGGCAGCAGCTTCTCTCTGTTAATCCCAGTTCTTCCCTTGGCTTCACTACATCTGTGTCAATCCCATCCTACAGGACAAGCAGGCAGATGTTTGAAGACGACCAACCTGCGCTTCCTCAAGCACCTCCATGAGTTTCTGCAAACGCATTTCAGGGGACATAGCTGCGTTTCTCTTATCAGCTTGTTAACCGTCACATGTGGATTTTGCCCAGGTAATTGGATATTTGGATGATTCTTCAATCTGCCAAAAGCCACGTAGCTGTTGTCACAGAGTACACAGGCTGGGACCAAGGCCTGTAGGTGGCAGGTAGCAGTGCCCACAGCAAGGCCCAGGTAGGCAAGTTCAATGGCCAGGGTTGGGATGTCTCTGGTGTAGCCTGACCTGTTCTGAATGCTCTCGTCCTAATAGACTGACATCCTTCAAACGATCAATGTGTGTGTGTTTATTTTAGAAAGAGTAATACAGTTGTTTTTTACTCTTTATTTATTTTTATCAAAATATAAAATGATTTACAATATTCTATTAATTTCAGGTGTACAGCATAGCGATTCAGTGTTTTTGTAGATTATACTCCACAAAGTTATTACAGAACAATGGCTATATTTTCCTGTGCTGTGCAATACATCCTTATTGCTTATCTGCTTTATACATTGTAGTTTGTATCTCTTCATCCTGTACCCCTATCTTGACCCTCCCCCCAAAATAAAATTATTTAATTGTCTTTTTTTCCAATTTTATGAATGTATATGGAATAAATATACAAGTAATATTTATAAATATGTTTTGTATTTATATATATATTCCATATAAAATTTTTGTTTAGGGAAGAAAAAATTCCCAAGTACAGTTATCTTCAACTTCCACTAATTTTTCCTTTAAAAATATTCCTATAATTTGTCTCACACGAGACTGGGCATGTATACATTATCTTATTTATCCTCACAACCACCCCATAGAATAGAGTAGTAGTAGTGTTCCATTTCACAGATGAAAAACTGAAGCTTAATGTAATTCAGTAACTTGTCATATTTTTCATTGCTATGACATGGTAGAGCCATAATATGTTGTCTGATTCTATGGCTGGAACTAATTTCAGTGCATTAAGGATTTGGGAGGTGAGTGGCAGAAGGGAACAGGAAACAGTGGCTAAAATCCCAAGTCCAAGGACTCCTTTGATTAAATATCTTCAAATACATCATATCACACAAATATATATATTTTCCACTTTTACAAAAACAGGACTATGTCCCACATAGTGTTCTAGAACTTAACTTGGAGTTTATGTATCACAGACGGCTTGCCATGACAACAGATCTACCTTATTTTTCTTTTTCTTTTTTAAAAAGAAAGTCGTACAGCACAACATAACCCCACTTGCCAAAAGTGTAGGTGCTGTGTTTCCACTCCCAGGGATTCTGTTTCGGTAGGTCTGGACTGGGAGGCCACGTGGAGTCTAGAAGAGTCCCCAGGTGACCGCCGGACACCACCAGTAGAGAACCGCTGCTCTTCTAGACGCCCCTGTAGGATGAATGGGATATAAACAAACAGAGCAACGGAGACGCAGGCGGCCGATGACAAGGGACCTGGGGCCAGAGAAAGACTAAAGGGGGAGAAGGCTGCCTAGTCCCCAGCATGAGGAGAGGCACAGGGACATTCCTGTGGCGGACGTGGGAAGGAAGGGGTGTTTCATGGGGCCTTGCACAGGAGGGCAGTGGCAAGGCAGTGACAGCCCCCAAACACCTGGGTTAGAACAGAGATCGAGCTGGAAGTTGGGAGCCTTATTATAAAGGTGCATTTTGTGGCAAACTCAGTTTTCCCTTAGATTGTTAATTTGAGATGCTTGGGCAGGGTTCATGGAGACCTCAGCCATCCTCCTCTGATGCCACGCTGTGGAGGGGTCGGGTCTCAGCACCGGGAGTGCATCAGTGCCAATTCCCACGTGTGTTCCCATCAGGAAACAGCACTTCCCATCACCCGTTTGCTTAGGGCACTGGAAGACATGTGTGAGATGAACAAATAAAAGCTCTGAACTCCACGAGACATCCACTGCATTCTCTTGTTCCTCCCCAGATATCATTGGTCGCTCCACCTGAGAGTTTCCTTCCTTCTGTGCAGGGTCTTAGTTGCTGATGAGAGATGAAAGGGATAACTAGCGTGAGTCACCCTCAAGTGGACACAAGGGGGGATGGTAAACAGGGAGCCCCAATAGCCAGTCCCAGGCTGCCTCTACCTCTCCATCTCCAGCAAGGACCTGTGCTTGATTCCCACCAGGAGGCTCAGCCCTGTTCCTGGGTCATCCCATGGCAGGGGTACCAAACCCCTCTCAGCCTCACTCTCCACCGCTCAGCCCCAAGTCACGCTCCCCACCAGTCTGACCAGAAGCAGTACGCTGATTCTAACTGGGCTTCTGCCTCATTCCCAAACATAAGATCCCCTGTGGGTACTACTGTTCCCAAGTTCCCATCTGGCAGCCTGCCTCAAGCCCCAGATCCTTCCTAGGAAGAAGGACTAGACTTTCTCTTGCCAGGCTCCTATCCGGAATTGGAACACTGCCCCAGGCCCAAAGTCTCTGGCTGGGCTTGGTCCCTAGAGGACAGACCCCTGGCGCCAGCTTCCTGTTTGGATTTCCAAGTATCACCTGCCCCATGTTCCTCTTGGCTGGACTTAACTGCTTGTTGGAAACGTTTCCACTTCAGTCGTAGGGCCTCCCATTTCTTGGCCAACTTCTCTCCTGAGCTGTAAGCAAAGATTGCATACGGTTCAACTTCTAGATTGAACTTACTTTGTTAGCACCTGTAATTCCATCAGTTCCCCAAGTACAGATATTTACCGCATTGGATGCGTCCACATTCACTCTATCCTGCCCAAGTGATTGGGTACCCCTACAATTCTGGGATATGGCCATGGCTCTGCATAGTTAGCGGGTTCTGCAAACGCGCTATTTAAATCGAACTTTCCAAATGAAATCCTCTTTTCAAATATGCTAGAGAGACTGTTCAAAGAATCCTATTCTGATTCCTTTACAAAAAGTGGGTAGCCACATCACCCAGTGGTTTGCTAGGCTAAAGCTCTCCCTCTGTCTGGGACACGCTGGGCCCCAGCAATTGTAAAGTTTGTGATCCTGGGGTGATCTCTTCTGGCTCAGGAGGTCTGAAAAGCAGGCCAATTAGCTATAGGATGGAAAACACTTTTTTCTGCCAAAGAGAGTTATTTCCAGTAGATTCTTATGTGGCCTGTTTTTGCTTCTGCTCTTCTCTGTAATCAGCTGGCCTTCTGTCACAGAGGCACTGGCTAAGTATTATTTGAATGGATGTGACATTAACATTTCTCCATGTCAAGAATGGTTCAAAAGTAGCATTTTTATCCGTGCAAAATATTACATTGTCTGACTGTATCATAATTGACTTGACGTTTAACCATTTCCTCCAGAAAGAGACTGGGACCTCTGTGGGGATACAGGCACTAGGTTCCTAACAGGCCTCCTTGGATGAAGCTGTGTGTCACTGGCATTGGTGTACTGTCACCAGCACTACAGTCACACCCCATCTCCCCAGCTGGGACAATCCACAGACAACTCACATCACTTCAGGGTCAGTGGCCAGGTGTGGCCTGGCCCTCAGTCTGGGTTCTTCTATAAAACCCGCAAAGTCTGGTAGGCTTTGGGCTACAGAAAAAGAGAGTTTTCACAACGGGGTGTGTTACAATTCTACACTTTACGTGGACCAGTTTACTTTTTTTTTATTTTTTTATTTTTTTGGGGGGTACACCAAGTTCAATCATCTGTTTGGTTTACTTTTAATGTCAATCCTGAAAGAAATTAAATGAGAAGTTCCTGTTTAAAAAAAAAAAAAGTGGGTAGCAATATGGTGCAGTGTAAAGTACCTCATATGAGACTTGAGTTCTTTTTTTTGAGGCCCACCTCTCATTGTCTGTGACCTCAGAAAATCGTTATACAGTCTTCCTGGAACTTTTTCTTCACCTGAGAAACAATGATGGTAATTTAGTAACTTCTTAGGTCCAGTCTAGTTGTAACAGTGGGTGACTCTTAATAGTTATACCTTAGCATGCATTGTTTCGCATATTCAAAATTTCAGGTTAGGGGACTTCCCTGGCAGTCCAGTGGTTAAGACTCCCTGCTTCCAATCCAGCAGACACGGGTTCAATCCCTGGTCAGGAAAGTAAGATCTCACGTGCTGTGGGGTGTAGCCAAAGGAAAAAAAAAAAAAAGAAATTCAGCTTAGATGTCCTCAGAATTAAGTACACTGGCATGAAGCTTCTGCCAGGGAATTTGCTCTTTTAGCTTTTATTTTTGTAGACTGTCCTTAATGACCTGGGATTGTCATAATAGTTGCCAACTAAGATATGCTTCACAGAAAGGACGCTGCCTTACCACTAGAGAGGAGATTTTTATTTTTAATTTTTATAAATAACAGAAAGCAAGGGAGCTCTTCTGGAGGTGAACCCAAGTCACCCTAGAAAAAGATCGAACCCCGTGCCAAGCAGGGATAACTGAGATCAATGCTTCTGAGACGCAGAGGCAGCATTAACCCGCTCTTTTCTTCTGCAGTTAATGGGGAAGCCCTGTGTCTCTGTGTTAGACCCTCTCATCTGAGTGCTGCGAAACGTTTCACAAATGCTAATTAATGCAATCAGACTTTACATCACCACCTTGAGGAGGTGACTCCTCTTTGGCGCATCACATCTTTGCCTACTCCAGTGTCGTCCACAGGTTATGCATTAGTGCGGATTAGGATAATTAATAAAGAAACCGTGAGCTTAGATGACGTTCTGGAACTAAAGATCTCAAGCACTTGGCACATAACCAGATCTGAGGAATAAGGGCTGAAGAGGAAACTTGCGGCAGCTCGTGGCCAATGAGGACAAGCGGACACACCAAGCTCATTTGGGGTTCCACTCCATGTTGAGGACACATGACCTTGAACGGGTCTGTGTGATCCCTTTGTGACTCAGGTCGTACAGCTCTCAAGCGGGGGCAGTAATATTACTCATCTCCATGCTTCATAGAGCTGTTGCGAGGAATAGTATTTGTAATACGCTGTGGAGTTCTCAGATGAAAGGTGGAAATTAATATATGATGAAACAGTATTACCACTAATCTTCACACCATCTAAATGGGTTAGGTATGTGAGTAGCCGCATCCCCACAGTCTTGGCAGAACCCAGAAATGCCATTATTTCCATTTAGCATCTATTTTATACACCCGAAGAGGCTGAGGAGTTCTCAGAGCAGCACACATGCTCCTGAGATAAATGAAAGTAACTTGAGATACCAGATCAGCAAAAAGGTAGCTAATTTTTGGTTTTCTTTTTTTTTTTCCCTTTTCCATTTTTATTTGAGATGGAGTGTTTGAGGGGGAATGGCTGAAGCAACATTTCCTCTTGGGTATTTCTGTTGATTCTAAGTTATCAACACGTGTACTATTCAGATTCCTGAGAATGGGCTCCTGGGCAGGTCTTCCTGGGCCTTTGTTTCCAGTCTTCTTTGTTGGTAACATTTTCTCTATCCACCTCCACTTATGCAGGCTGGCACAGAACTCCCCACCTCCATGAAGACTTCCTGGCCTAACTCCCTACCCGAACGTCCTCTGCCACTCCTTTGTAATCAGCACTTGCTTTGGAGTTTGTGTTCTGGTGTTTTTCTTGCTTCTTAATAGACTTAGCTCTTCCAGGGTGCATTTTATTAATTTATACTGTTCATCTAGTACAAGTCTTAGCACACTGAAGTTAATCCAATAAGTGTTAAATAAGTGAATGAGTGGTCTCTCTCAGCAAAGCATCAAGATTCGAATTCAGACCACACCAAATCCACATCTGCTATTCTCACCATGTCATAGCACACCCTGTGAGGCACATAGAGCGTAGAATAGAGATTTCGAACAGGCGAAATGAAGGGAAAGAGGCTGATTTAAATAATAAATTTTCAACTCCTTTGGGTAAATTCCAAGGAGCATGGTCACTGAATCATGTGGTAAGACATTCGATTTTGTGAGAAACTCACAAACTGTCTTCCAAAGTGACTGTACCATTTTGCATTCCCATCAGCAACGAGCGCTCCCATTGCTCCACATCCTTGCTGGCGTTTGGTGCTGTCAGCGTTCCAGATTTTGGCCATTTTAATAGGTGTGTAGGGATCTCTCACTGTTGTTTTAATTTGCAACTCCCTGATGACATAATCAGATGAGTTGATTATAAATAACAAACCCAAAAGATATTTACTTAAAATTTTCTCTTGGTTAATTAAATTCTTTGTTCCTAAACTTATGTCCACACAAAAACCTGCCCGTGACCATTTATAGACGCTTTTTATAGGGGTCAAAACTTGGAAGCAATCAAGATGTCCTTCAGCAGACGAATGAATAAATAAACTGGTGCATGCAGACAATGGAGTATTATTCAACTTTAAAAAGAAATGAGCTATCAAGCCTGGAAAAGACAAGGAGAAACAACTACATATTACTAAGTGAAAGAAAGTCTGAAAAGGCAACCCTCTGTGTAATTCCAACTGTATAACATTCTAAGAGGAAACACTATGGAGACAGTAAAAACATCAGCGATTGCCATGGGTCATGGGAGAGTTAGGGATGACTAGGGAAGCAGAGAGAATCTTTAGGGCAGTGAAACTACAGCACTTAAAACCCACAGAATGGACAACACCCAAAGTGAACTCTAATGTAAACTGTGGACTTTGAGTAAAAACGATGTGTTAGTATAGGTTCAGTTGGTAACAAATATAGCATTCTGGTGGGGGGTGCTGTCGGGGAAGTTAGTCATATAGTCTTGTTCAGGCCTCAGAGTGAGAAACAGGACTCTGTGTCCTTGCCTGGACTGCACGCTTGTTGATACACCTGACAATTGCTGCTCGCAAGTCAAATGGCGCTTTACGATAAGAAAGGAGGTGGATCTTAGAATTTCTTGAGCCCTGGGGAACCGGCCAGTCCCCCGGGGTCTGGAGACTCTTGTGACTCACATGATGAAATCAACACCATTGTGAAAGTAAATCCAAAGCTGCGTTTTTAGACTCAAACTGATGGTATCAGTTTGGGCCTGGAATTATAAGCAGGATCCCCCAGAACCACAATCTGAAGTCTCACCCATGGGGTGGACTCACTGCCAGGGACCCTTCCCAACTGGGGCGCCGTTCCAGGGACTCCCCAGCGCTGCTTGGATCTGGATGTAGGTGTTTCCCCAATTTGGTGATGTATGAGCCTCTGTCTTTACTATTCTTTCTTAGCCAGTTATCCTCTTAATTAGTATTCTGTGATCTTTGTTCATTTAATAAATTCTCTCTAAACTCTTGTTTAACTGAGTGTAGAGTGGTTATTTTGTCAGCGAATCCTGTGAACCTTGAAACTGAAGGTAAGGTTTTCGGCAAAACATAAATTGTCGCTGTAAGCAGGATTTGCGGAGCAAAACGCCTCTATTTAGGAAGAAGGAAGTTCAGGTTAATCAGGTTTTTATTCTAGGATGGGACGAGCTCCGGTACTGCTTGTGAGCTGCAGAATGGGGTATATCGACTGGACTGTGTGAGAACTGGGAATCCAAATCAAAGCGGCCCAAACCTCTAGAAGTCATTGAATGCTTACATCTCGTGCCTATTGAGAAAGGACAAAATGTGTTGTGCTGGGTCTGAGAAACGGGATCCCCCTCTCTGCCTATCGTAAAGTACATGAAGCCAAATTAAAAGTGGTAGAAAAGAAACCAAATTAGAAAATGATTATGTGATTTGCAAGGATGTTTGTCCATGTTACAATGTCAAAATTACCTGTTAGCTGACCGAGTCTCCACTTTCCAGTCAGTAGCAAGAAAAGCTGCTATAAAGATTGCATGAGCTAAATATCGAAGCAAACCTCTGAGATCTCTGTCTGGGTATATGTGTATAATGCTGCTAAGGTTAAATGATAAAGGAGCTCTATTTAATTGGCTTTAAAAAAAAAGTAAGCGCTTACAAATCAAACAATTCTAAATACAAGAGAAATTAAGCTAAATAAATTTCAGGTTCACGTGAACTGGGAAACATTCAATATTAAATTAATACCTGGTATTAATGTTTGTTAATCTAATTAACATAGACATGTCTTAGAAGTCATCAGTATTAAGTGTAATACTTTTACTGTGCCTAGGTTTAATATAAGCTAAATAAGATCCTGTCATATCTGTTGCAAATTTGTCAGCAAGGAAAGTAACTCAATGTGAAGAAACTTTTAAGGAAAGAAAATGGAAACGAGATAAGAGCCTTTAGATAAACTCTATTAAGAATAATTATGCTTTAGAAATGTCTATTTAAAATAGTCTCTCCAGATTCTGGTAACACGAAATTCTAGAGTTGTGCTAAATTAAGTGATGGAAGTTTATCGAATGGTTAAGTCATTCCCAAATAAAATAAGATACTGAACCATTAATTACTGAACATTGGCTTGCTTTTACAGTGAAACAAAAGGTATTAGGGCTATTAATGAATATGTTTGGTGCCATGTTCTCTAAAGAAAGCAAACGTTTATAGAAAATATCACTGGTATTTATGTTCACCAATCTACAGAATGCTAACTTAAGGGACAGTTCATGGTTGCTTAAGGAAAGTAGGATGTGTGTTTTCAGCAAAGAAGCCTTGAGGAATGGAATTACATTTTACTAAGGGAAAAGGAAGTAGGTCTGACTTACAAGTGGCTGTTTCTGGATGGGAAGTAATACAATGATACAGAAAGTGATAAGAAGGTTTGTGGAAAGTGGACCCTGAAAAAAGAGTTTTGTGCATGGTCAGGATTGACTAAGCTTAGAATAAATTTAGTTGAGTAAATGAATTTTAAAAGTAACCTGGTGCAAAACTTGAATTTGGCTTTTCTCTCTGTTAAGAGGACAAGTTTTCTGAAAATGTTGAACTGCCTTTGATAACAGATTTTAAGTTTCCTTACCCTTTAAGCAATCTGTTCTATGTTTGCCTTGGAAATCTTTTATTGTTACTTTGGCTGAGTGAATAACTATTATTTCACAGTGATCTGTGATCTGTGATCTTACCCGACTAAGTGCTCTAAACCCCTTTTTGACATTTGTGACAAAACTTCATAAGTCAAATTCTAATGAAGTCCTTTTGACCTCTAGCTAACTTTGGGATCCTTCAAAGGGCCCTCGAAACATCCCAAAGAGAGATATATACTAGGTTCATTTGGTTTGTTAAGTTACATGGGAAATATTGTCAAATGCATAATAAGTCTTAGGTTTTAGTGTATGGTAAACGTTATTAACATAGATATTCTGGAAATTATATGGAGTTCCTAAAGTCCTGATATGTCCTGATAAAATGTTATCATTCATAATTCTAGTTACTGTCTTAAAGTGTTGCATGCCACAGCAGTAACCAAGTTTGTCAATTGCATTGTACTCAGATGTTAAATGCACTTTCTTAAGCCTTATGTCATCATAGACAGTTATGGCTTTATTCTGAAGCCTTTGCAAAAATACTTCCTCTTCAAGAAGATTTATAAGAAGGACTTTTGGATAAATACAAGTTTCTGACTTTCAGACCATAATGCTGAACTGGGTAAGAAATTGAAGAATCCGAATGTGAAAACTGATGGCTTCATAAGCTGTTAACAAAAGGGATTTGTTACATAGGACTGAGTGAACTGGTGACTATGGTTATAAATTTTATGGTTTCTATCTGCAAAATTACTGGTTTTAGTCTGTGTTTTCCAGGTGTAAGGAAAACCTTCCCCTCAAACTAATTATGACTTACAACAATTTGGTAAACTATAAATTTGTAAGCAGGATTGAAACATTTATCTTTTCTCTCTATCTGTTCCCTCCAGACTTTGGAACCTCTTAGGCTCCCAGCAGCTTGATCAGGTAAATTAGGGAGGCCACCTCACTAACAGGTATAGAAAACTCAAGGGAGGAATTCACCTAGATCTGTCAGGCAAAATCTGTGATAAGCCCTTGGCATGGCTTTCCTAGCCCTGAGAGGTCTTTTAAAAGTCCAGCCTGAGACTCCTTATAAAAGTTTCAGCAAAGCAAAAAGCCATCAATTACAGTTATATAAATCATCAGGCCAAGTTATCAAGACCAGATTTACTTTGCAAACAAATTAGTCTTAATTTGGTTATATGTGGTAGAAATGAGGGTAATTTTAAAGAGAAAAAGATTATGTTTCAATAAATATTAAATGCCAGTTTTGCTGATGGGGTCTGTATTTGCTAAGATTCCTGGATAGTCTCTTGCAGTTACACTATATTAATGTAAAGTCTAATTGAATTATTAAAAAGGACACTCTACGTCTGTTTCTGAATCTTATCTCAATAATCTATCTTTGAATGAAAATCAGATGCCCCATGACCTACAACCAGGGAACTATAAATATATATACTGGAAAAGATATAATTTAAAGGACAATGTCCAACCTAGACTGAAGCACACTTATCAAAGGAGAAACTACATTCACACTAGGACGAGAAGAAGCGACATCAGATGTAGACAGCCAGCTCAAGATGCCGGGCCTGATTTGTATGATCATTTATAATGTTTTGTTAACTTCTTGGACCTTTCCATATAAATCAAATGTTTTCCTATCATGGGAGCAATCCTATGTTCATTTCAAAAACCAGTCCAATTGTTGGGTTTGTGGTCAGTTACCTATGACTAGTACTTTTGGGTTACGTTGGTGGATTTCTCCCCTCCAAGGCTTTAATTGGATAGCCCTTAGGAAATTTATTCTAGAGAAAAAAAAATCCAACTAATAATACCTGCTCTGACCCTGTCCATAAAAAAAAAAGGAATTGAATTATTGAATTTTCTTCTAAAGCTCCTCACGCTCAGTCAGAACAATAAGCAATATTCAGCCAAAAAGTGAAACCTCCCCAAATTATGGGATGGATTTATGTTATTAACAGGCTGTGGTCATTTAAGTTTTAATGCTGCCCCCTTTATCTTGGGAACAATTAAATTATACTAAGGATAACCAGGATAGTAATACTAGAAAATTGGACTGGGGGCCTTATGGAAGTCAAATGACCTGAGGATATATTGGGCTACACCTAATGGACGTCTTGGCTTAAACATTTGCCTATAACTCTATTTATGTTATTAGATGTATTTGCATTTTGCCTGTTTTTAAATTTTTTTTTTTTTTTTTTTTGTATTACCAAATATGTGACTGAGCTGCTGACAAAAATAATGATGACTAGGCAACTTGAAACAGTTGATCAAATATATAGTTTTGTATTCGATCAATGATTTTGGCAGTGTAACTCTGGATATGGGAAGATGCAACAAGAGGGAATGTTTTCCTGGACCGTAACAGACTAGGAATACAGGTGGTCCAGAGACCCTTGACTTTTATTGAAGAGACCTAGCCCAATAATAGCACACTGAGTGGCCTAATGGCAAAATCTTCGCTAGACCTAGGAATGAGCCTTCCTAGCACCATGGGACGAAATGGTCATGAAATGCCTCCCAAAGCATGGTTGAATTCATGACCATGAGGGGGCCATGCCTTCGGCAGTTGCCAGGGGCACCTGCCATCTACCTCTTCAAGGATTAAATCACATGTGCTGCTGCAGGTGCAGACCATCAACATCCCCTGAAGGGAATTCAGGGGATGGAAGATCAGGAATGAGGCGCTCTGTGCTTTGGAAAAATGGGCGGAACAGGTCTTCACGTAGATGTTTTCGGGAGCTGATTTTATGAGCGCAATCCTTGCATCTCCTCATATCTAGAAAAGCACTAAAAGCCTTCCTGGTGATGACTGCTCCTTGATTGCATGTATTCCCCTTCACCAAAAATGTGGCCATCGGGGAGAAAAAGTTACATACAGCATTTGGAATTATGCTCTTTGTTATGGCTACTGTGGATGCTGCCTCTGATAACAGCCTTTATCCCTGCC
This sequence comes from Hippopotamus amphibius kiboko, assembly GCF_030028045.1. Taxonomy (NCBI): domain Eukaryota; kingdom Metazoa; phylum Chordata; class Mammalia; order Artiodactyla; family Hippopotamidae; genus Hippopotamus; species Hippopotamus amphibius. Next base: position 167,511,842 of record NC_080191.1, on the reverse strand, counting down.
GATCCCATGAAGACCCAGATCTCACCTCCAATCGCGTTTGGGTGGCGTGATTCTTCTGTCTGGCGTTCACAAGACTGCACTCAAGATAATTATACCTGCATGGCTAATGCTGCGGGCATAAGCAACGGGACACACCTCCTGCTGGACTGAGAGTGAACAGCTGAAGGATGGACAAACCTTGAGTGTATGGGAATCCTGTTTATTGGAACATTCTACCAACTATAGTAAACCGACTATATTTCCTCAATCCTATAATAGGTTTTTTTTTCCTTTTTCTTAAAGTTGCTATGTATCTTGGAAGGGAACAACTTATTAACTGTCCCCTATATGATCACATTTGCTGTGGACTGGAATGCGAATTAACACTCTATTGTTACCAGTATTGCACCTCACAGATGAAGGGTTGTGGAAATTAATGTACAAAAAGCATACCTCTCATTCTTGGCGGGACTTTCTCTTTACTCAGTCCCCCAAGGCTTGGAAATTGTTCTCCACGTTACTTAACCCACTGCTTGTGTCTTTGATTGCCTTGCTTCTACTGACTATTTGGAATTGTTATTTATCTTACCGTATTCAAAAAACTGCTCCTGTTATATTACCTTATTCTTATGCTCTTCAGCCTAAACAATCCTAGGGGCCAAACGTTGGGGAGATCAGTCATATAGTCTTGTTCAGGCCTCAGAGTCAGAAACAGGACTCTGTGTCCTTGCCTGGACTGCACGCTTGCTGACACACCTAACAATTGCTGCTAGCAAGTCAAGTGGCACTTTATGATAAGAAAGGAGGTGGGTCATAGAATTTCTTGAGCCCTGGGGATCTGCCCAGTCCCCCGGGGTCTGGAGACTCTTGTGACTCACATGATGAAATCAACACCATTGTGAAAGTAAATCCAAAGCTGCATTTTGGATCAGTTTGTGGTCTGGAATTATAAGCAGGATCCCCCAGAACGCCAAGCTGAAGTCTCACCCGTGGGGCGGATGCACTGCCTGGGACCCTTCCCAACTGGGGCTCCAGATTGCCGTTCCAGGGACTTCCCAGCGCCGCTTTGAGCTGGATGTAGGTGTTTCCCCAGTTTGGTGATGTATGAGCCTCTGTCTTTACTATTCTTTCTTAGCCAGTTATCCTCTTAATTAGTATTCTGTGATCTTTGTTCATTTAATAAATTCTCTCTAAACTCTTGTTTGAGTGTAGAGTGGTTACTTTGCCAGCGAATCCTATGAACCTTGAAACCGAAAGTAAGGCTTTCAGCAAAAGAGATGCTAATGTGGGAGGAAGGGTGTACATTTTTAAAGCCTGTATGGAAAATCTCTGTACCTTCTGCTCAATTTTGGTGTGAACCTAAAAGTTCTCTAAAATAGTTTGTTGAAATTCATTTAATGTTAACATTTATTTAATAAACAGTAATTAACTTTCAAACAATGTTCTACAAGGAAGTAGAACATTTAACTTAGAGGGTTCAAAGAAACTGTCTATCTACACACAGTATTATCTGGAAAGCCTTGGTTACTTTAGAACTTGCTTATGCAACGATGCCTATAATATTTAAGCACAGACTGATCAAAAAAATACGCATATTTGTGATATCCATTTGTCTTCACTGACATCATTACTCACTATATGAAGACCAGACTCAGGCCTCAAATTCAAGACGTCCATGTAATGACCTTGATTTCTATTTCCTGCCATATCTCACTCCACTCTTCCTCACATACACCCTGGCTGCAGCAAAGGTGATGGACTTATTCTGGACCAGACTGTGTGCTTCTCCTTCTGATGGGTCCCTTGTTTCAGATGCTCTTTCCTTTGGCCCACTTCCAGTCTGGGCTCCAGCATCTCCACCTGTTGAAGCCTTTCCTGTCTATTTTCAAGGCCCTTCTCAAATATGTCCTTCACAAAGAGGCTCTCCTGGTCATATAGATGTAACACCCCTCACAGAGCAAAGTACTTTGATTAGGCCAAATGAACCTGTAGAAGGTGTGCTGGCCTAGTAACTAGGATCATGGATGGGGAGAGCTGCATTACCATTTCCAAACACTCACTCTTCACTAATTAGGTATTTTCTGTGCTGATGTTTTCTTGTCTGCTAAGCAGGGAGGACCATAATAGCACTGACTACATAGACCATTGTAAGGATTGTGAACGTGTGTGTAAAATTCTCAGAATAATGCCTGGTATATGGAGTTCTGTAAATGTTCTGTTTCCTTTTCTGTGGAAGGTAGCTCTGTTTCTGGGTACACTCACGCTTGCAGACTTACAGCGCTAAATGAGGAAGGAGGCGGCCTACACGTCTCATGGCTGTAGAGGCACTTGGACATTTTACCATTAGAACTTTTGGAGGGATGTGAGGAAACTCATTGTTTCCAAGTTCTCATTCTCCTGGACCATGTTGTTGAAATGATTTTCTATGGGCTCCTGGTTTTTATAAACATTTTTAATGTTCTTCGGGACTGATTTTTTTCTGTGCAAGTTTGGCTTAAATATTGTAATGGCATAACCAGATCTGTTTAAAGAGGTAAGTGTGTGTGCAGTTTTCCCTGAAATTCTTAATCAGTTACACCCTCATCTTAACCCCACAGTGGTACATGAACTGCCAGGTGTATTCAGGAACCCAGCCAGAAGGAAAGAGTGCAGGAATCGCCGAAGACAGTAGAATGAAACACTTCCTTCTCAAATGCCCACTGGCACTGGTATAGTTTTACCACTTCACATGGGGATTTCTCAATCCCCATAAGTTGAGAGAAAGTTTAAAATCTTCTTATTTTACTAATTTCTCTGCTTAATATTTAAATGACTGATGCTAGAGTTCTAAAATATTCACTTTTTTCCAAGATACAATTTTTTATTGAGATATAACTCACATGTATAAAATCTAACCTTTTAAAAAGTATATAATTCAGTGAGTTTTAGTATATTCACAAAGTTTTGCTGCTATAACCACTATCTATCTAATTCCAGAAGATTTTCATCCCCCTAAAAAGAAATCTTGTACTTATATTTTCATCTTGTGATTAAAATGGTTATTTATGTGGTTAAGTTGTGCTAATAACTTTTAGAAATTCAGAGAACTGCGTGTGTGTATAGACACATATATGCAGTAATTAATACTACCATAGGTTACTTTTTTTTTTTTTTTTTGGGGGGGTACACCAGGTTCAATCAACTGTTTTTATACACATATCCCTATATTCCCTCCCTTCCTTGACGCCCCCCCCTCGAGTCCCCCCCACCCTCCCTGCCCCAGTCCTCTAAGGCATCTTCCATCCTCGAGTTGGACTCCCTTTGTTATACAACAACTTCCCACTGACTATTTTACAGTTGGTAGTATATATATGTCTGTGCTACTCTCTCGCTTCTTCTCAGTTTCCCCATAGGTTACTTTTTAATGTGTATCTTAGTTACTCTTTACCATTTCCTCAATGTTTTACACATACACACACATACACACTTTAGTCTTGGTCTTGTTAGGGTTTTTCACATCAGGTTGGGGATATCAGTGCCCACATTTGTGCGTAGCTTGAAGGAGAGTGAGTGGACACGGTGAGGGTAAAAATAACTCTCGTTTATTGAATACATGCTGTTTCCCAGGCACTATCCATCATATAACAGTTTCAGGAGGTAAGTTCTATTATCATCTTTATATTACATGTGAGCAGATAGAGACTTCTAGAGCTTAGGAAACTTGTTATCTACAGGTGACATAACCAGGAAAGTCCAAAGTTGAACCCAGGGCCTTCAAATTCAGAGCACATGCCCTTAAACACTGCCCTCTGCTGACTGCTGTTAAATCGGCCGTTTAGTTTAATTATGAAAAGAGCCCTTAGTCAGGGCTGTACAATATGCTTTCCCAAGCCTTCATTCAATTCCTCTAATTACTGGATGAGAAGAAACAGCTCTTGCAGGGGAAATGATCGCACAGCGAGGCCAGCACAGATGAGCAGCTGGATTTTGCTTTCCCTGTGCTCAAACAATGTGTCTTGAACAAATGTGTGAAAAAAATCAAAAAATGGGTCTAGACTCCTTAAGAGGTTAACCACCAGTATTTTACTGAGAGGAGACTACACAGAATAGCTTGGTTGTACCTTTGTTCTTTTTCTGCAAGTTTCTCAAAAAAGTAAACTTAATTCCACATACACATTAGGTGGACTGTGTTTTGCACACACAGAGAAATGTGATTTCAAATACCTTTTGAAGAGGATTAGTCACAATTTGTACCTTTTGTAAGTACAATGAATGAGGCTCCTATTAAAAGCCAATGGATTAGGGCTTTCATTATTCAAATAAATTCCGCAGCTCTGTTGGTCTCCCTCCACCCCAGTTCCTTGTGAATAAATCTGGGAGTCCTTGTGCCTGCTCCCCACTCCTCGGAGAGGTCCTGCCAACTCTGCATTGTCCCGCTGGATTTGCAGTCAGATGTCTTCTGCTGGCAGGCACTGTGCAAGCAATGAGTTCTTTCCCTGTACGTTGGGCACAAAAAGATCAGCATGGGAGCAGCCTCCTCCGGGACAGCTTCTCAGAGAGAATGCAGTTAGCCAGGAGCCTGCAGAAATTCCTCCAAGCAGAGGGTGGCTGGTGGGAGGAGTTCAGTTTGCTAAGTATTGTCATTTGCTGAGAGAAGGTGTGTGCTCCGAAGGAGTTTTAACCTGGAGGATCATTAACTCTTTCAGTCAGCTGGCGAGCGGTGGTGGCTGGGCAAGTTCAGTTCATCCTGACGCATCTGCTCCGGAAGGTCAGGGAGGAGTGGGATCACTTTCCCATGGGGGACCACTTCGAGAAGGGCCAGCACGCTTTGCTCAATGAAGGAGAAGAGAATGAGATGGTAAGATTCTAGCCACATTCCCCTTCTTTCCATTCCCACTCCCCAGCCTCCACAACACTCTCTCTCTCTCTCACACACACACACACTCACACACACACACACACACACACACGTGCACTTCTCTGCGGTTTGATTCTGGCGTTATGTGAGAAAAGGTAACGTTCAAGAAATCTCTCTTTCCTGTAAATGTAACCTCTGACAGCAGAAATTTGCTAGGATGAAAAATATTGTATTCATTTTATCAAGAATATTTTGAAGTAAAATCAAAAGGGAGAGAAGTACAACATGCAGCTTTATGATTTGTTCTTGAGCCTCATAAGCATCGCAAGTTCTGTTCAAAACTTCTAATAATTTCAGCAAATCCCTGATGGTGAGAGCAGCGTATTCCCTGATAGGAAGAAGCAGCACATCTATAGTGAAGTGGGAGGGCAGCCGGGTTCTGACCTTCTTCTCTGCTCACATATCTGTGTTCACAAAGACTGTTTTACAGGGAAAACAAATAACAGATTAACAATTATCAGCCTACGTGAATTTCTCTTTACTTCTAGAATTTTACCTGTAGCTCCCTACATACAGGTGGGTTACAGAAAAATTTGTGGAGTTCACTGTCTCTTTTAGATGTGTTCTCATCTGAGAAACTGCTCGAAAATCAAAGATGATTCTTATGCTCTTGCTGAAATTCAAGCTGTATTTCTCAATTACAATATAATTAAGAGAGAGTTAGAAATGTGTCGGTTCGGTAATAAGGCCATTCTGCTAATTGCGTAAGCATAGTCTTTTATGCCAGTAATGGTGTAAATAAAATGTTAAAATGTGAAGCTCTCATTCTACAATAGCATTTTTATCTTCCTGGAATTAATATATAAATAACAAACCCGAAAGATATTTACTTGAAGTGTTTTCTTGGTTAATTGCTTCAGCCCTGACTATTAAATTCTTTGTTCCTAAACTGGTCTTTCAAGTCTAATCTGCTTACCTGTTCCTATAGCAACAACATTTTTTGGACCTTCAAGAGTAGATCCCTTCTGCTATCAAAGCTGAAAAAATTATAAGGAAATCAAAGTCATCCAAGTTTACGTGGCTTTCTTAATCATCGCCTTACTTCTTTCAGGTTTGACCACCAAATGATAATTGCCTTTAGGCCCTACAGAAATGTCACCAGAAATGACCTTCTGATCCATGTTGGATATCATCCTTATTTCTCCAGTGTTTTTTCTATGTTAAGAGAATTAAGAGAATTCTCTATATTAAGTTGAAAGTTTGATCCTTATCTTGAATCTTCTTCACCAGAAGGCAGAGTCCTCTTTCCTCTACTGATTTTTTAAATCCTCCCTCAAATCCTCAGATGGAAATACACCTCCTCTTTTCCTGTACACTCATTTCTTCTCTTCCACAATTTGTCATTCAAGACTCATGAAGAATCATCTACTTGCTGGCAAGGCATTTTCTAGTTTGAGGGAAACTGCTACCCCTTCTTCAGCCTACGTATTGCAGGGAAGCAATGTCATTAACAGTTCTTCGTAACAGCATCGCCCAATCAGTGCCTCAGGGTGTCAACCTCGTTTTGCATGCAGCTGAAGTCCCAGTTAGGAGAGGGCCTTTGACAAGGAAAGGACACTGTGTTTTCTGGAGAGGAGTCATCTGGCCCGTAGTCTCGGCGGAGGTGCAGAAATTAGTATTCACTCTTAACCGCTCCATCCTGTTTGGCCTGGAGAAACCTGGCTACCTGCCTGTTGCTGTGTCTGACACTCTGTCCCTTTTAAACTCGTTACTCCATTCTCTTTCCCAGAGCAGTAAGCTTCAAACATTAGCAAGATATCTTAAATGAATGCCACATATGTTTAGAAATTTTTGGTTTACAAAATAGTTTCTAGCTAACTTAGTTTTCGCGACACCCTGCGAGGTAGGTGCTATGATGCCCACCTGAAAGAGGAGAAAACTGATACACTGAGAGTTTGCTTGTCTAAGGTTACATCAGCCTTTGAGGCCAGGAGTTGAGACCCCACATAGGTTAAGTTGGTAGACCTGAACATAGCCTGCTGATACCTTCTTCAGCTTCTCCAGAGGCTATAGCACTCTTAATAGGAGAACACCCTTCCTCCCGTAATAACACAAAGCTTAGGAGCATCTGATCTGCTTAGATGCCCCAGGATCTCTTGTTACGTATGATTTGCATTTCCTGAGTCAGCCTGTCTTCTTTGGCCTCAATGTTAATCCCTTTTAGCATATCAAGACTGTCTAGAAATTTGTCACACCAAAGTGTCTACAGCCTCTTGCTTTCTAATATATACTTTTTGCAGAAGTCATTCCTCCAATGATAGAAATGACTGCAAGTTTCAAGAGAAAGCATCATTCTAGGGTTTAGCCCTCATGTCAAATAAAGAAGAATGGACTATTTTCAGGCCTAATGATGCCTGGGACTATCTTCCACTCTAGAACTAATAAAACAGGAATTAAAGAGACACTCTAGGTGACCTGAAAGTAATATCCTTAAGTGCAAAATGAGACAGGAGCCAATGGAGGAAAGAACTTGTTAGGAGGACAAGGCAGGAAAGGGGAGAAAGTGATCTTCTGAGAAGGTTCACCTAGATGACTGCCTCCAAAAGGCCTCAAAGAGGAGACCAACACCCAGACAACACCATAATGGGAGCAGAGGCTGGGCTCTCACTAGCCTTGGGCTAACCATTTGCCTGCTCTAGCCTCAGTTTTTGTATCTGTAAAATGGGAGTGGTACTTCTTACCTTACCAGTCTCACAGGGCTCTTATGAGGATCAACTAAGACAGTCTATGTGGAATTGTCTGAAGAAGTATAAAATTCTGGAGACTCATAAGCTGATATCCACACAAAGATACAAAGAGTCAGAGCTTCAGCAATTAACCAATTGAATGAATACTACCTCCCATGAGTCACCTCTTCTCATGATAAGTGAGGAATATATACCTTTATTCACATGCTATAGGGACCATTTATACAAGGAGAGCAGCGGAGTTACTTTATAACTTGCTTTGTAGTGCTTACTTTGGAAAATACCTACCAGTCTTAGGACTCAGTGTCCTTATTTGTAAAGGAAGAGTATCTGAGGGGCTGGGAGCTCGAATTTTTTGTGTTCAGATGTTACATATTTACACTTTGAAAGGCCTTAGAAACACCGAGTGCTCATTTCCTTACATCATGACTGAACAAAGATATGATTTAATTGATTCAAACTTCACTCACTGGTATCTTTAGTTACACTCTAATGAAATCAGACTCCATTTGGGGGAAGTATTTTGTTACGGCTAGACTTGTTTTAAAAATTGTGTTCTCTGATTTTTTTCTTTCCTAGATTTTAGCAAATAAGAAAAAAAAACCTTGAAAATTTTTTTCTGACTATAAAGGCAACATGTTTATTATAAAAATATCAAAATGACATATAAAGGTCTAAAGAATGAAGTAAATATGATTCATGAACTTTCCACCCAGACATGATCAATATTATTATATTGATGACTCTCCTTCCAGACTTATAAAAAATGCACATACAAAACACAGCTTTCTAATATTTTACTATGTTTTAATATTATCTATACTCATGATTATTTGTATCTGTTGCATCTGTATTATGGAAATACCACTTAATGGTATACTACTGTACATCTCTTCCCAACTCTGTGTTCAGGGGTGTCACGTGAGTAGATTGAAATGAATAACGTTGGGAGGATTTATGCCACAGAAATCAGTAAGTGCTGTAGAGAAATTCTACCTGCCCTACCTGAAGGCTGGCTGGTAAATATGAACCCGCACAGCACATGCTATTTCTGAGAGACTTCCCTTTTTCACCACCATACATGTCTGAATAAAATAAGAATATTGTATTTGGATATCGTCCATTTATTTGTCTTATGCACCACGCCAGAACGAGAGACAATCAGTCACAATCTGTTCTTAAAAGAATGTGTACACCTATTCACAAATATATATTATTTTTTAAAACAAAATTGGAGTCTTCCCATTCAGACTCTTTTTTGAAAGCTGGCCTTTTCATTATACTTAAAATATATTAAGGAAAAAGATATACTAGGGACATATTTTCCCTTTGATATTTACAGCTCCACATGGTCATTTTAATGTTGAAATTGTGTTTGGATGGACGATGCTGTACTAAGCAAATCTCTCGTGTTGCATACTTACATCATTTCTAAATTCTTTTTTGGCTGTGATGGACAACTTTGTGCATTTTTTTTCATTTCATTAATTAATTTTTTAAGTGTACAATTTGATATTTTTTTCTTATTAGGAACATATATATGGCAATCCCAATCTCCCAATTCATCCCACCGCAACCTGTGCATGTTTTTAAATATTTATCAGATCGTTTCCTTAGGATAACGTCCTAGAAAAAGTACTGCTACATGGAAGGGGATGTACCTTTTAAATTTTGTTTGATACTTGGTGCCGGAGTGCCCTCCCTAAGATTGAGATTGTACTGATTTACAGTCTGACGAGCAGTCTTTTCTGAGAACACGTGGCTTCTCCACTGTACTTGCCCTTGTGGAGCAACATCAACCTTTTTCTAACTTTGGCTCCTCTGGATGGTGAAAACGATACTTTACGTCTGTCTTAGTTTTTCATTTCCTTGATTCGAAATGGATCACATCTCTGTCGGTTTGCTCGTGTTTTTTATTTTTTCACTAGAATATCTTAATGTTATCGCTGATGCGATACCAACCAGTAGACTGGGTGACTGAAAACTAGTGAGTGTGGGGGAGCAGGAGCACTCCTGAGCTCCCAAGTCATGTGTGGGAATGGCAAGGAGTGCGTGCCACCAGCACACAGTATGGCAGTGGGGTGGGGTGTGGCCTTTGCCACGCTGGAAGCCCTGTCGTGCCTGCCGCCTAAGCCGGGGGCATCTGTCCTGGGCAGTGATTTGGCTCACTTTGCTGGCTAATGTTGGCCTTCTCTCCCCTAACACTGGGGTGCACCAGCACCTCCCCCCCCAGTAGCCACTTACTTACTATGCGCTGTGAGCACCTCTGAGTGGGTCGCCCATGTTAACGAGTGAACCCACAGATCTCATAGTGGAGGGATTGTGTTCAGACTGGGACATTTTGTCAGCTGAAATGTTCAGGAAGCTGGGCCACTGGCCAAGCCTAGTGTCTTTATTCTTGATTCATGGCTGCAGAACTCCCATGAAGTCAACTCATCTTTGAAGGAAACTCTTGAAGAGGAAGATTTAATGGCTTCTTGAGGACAGGGGCCCTGCCTGGTCCACCCTCCTATGGCCTCATCCTCCCCTCTCCCACTACCCCCGGAATCCAGCGCAGTGCTCGGCACACGCTCTCAGGGCATATCTGATGGTACAACGGCACGCCCCATTAACCTGCAATTTCACATTCTGAGAAGAGCAGTGAGGCAGCGAGGCTCAAAGGCTGCAACAGTCTGAGTAATTTAAAGAGAAACCGAGGAAATTTTATGTTATTTATTGAGGACTGCCAATCATCTTGTGAATTTATCAATTGACCGCTCTCTCCCTCAAGCATAAACAAAGCTTATTCTTCAGAGTGAATTAGCCATACTACACTTTTTGTGAAATATCTTATTCTACCCTTTCATCCATTCACGTATAAACTCAACAAATATTTACCAAAAACCTTACTGTGTGCCAGGAGTCTTCTGTGCTAACCAAAGAGGATTTCGAGCGCATAGCAAACAGTTTGTTTTCAAGGCATTCACAGTTGAGTGGGCTGGACCGAGTGTGCAATTCATGGGGCCCAGTGCAAAATGACAATGAGGTGTCCCTGGTTCAACAATTATTAAGAACTTCAGGATGACTGGAAGGGTATCCTTCTGAGAGCAGGGCCTTGTGTGACTGCACGAGCCACAGGCTCTTGAGGCTGTCCTGCAGTTGGGGAACTAGGGTTTCAAACGTAATGAAAATGTGCTGAAATAGGTATCGTTGTGAGACATGCATACAGAGCTGTGGGAGCACAGAAGGAGCAACTCAGTCAAAGAACGCTCCAAGGGGAAAGACGGCGTTTAATTTCCCTGGAAGGATAAGTGGGGCCCAGACTTCGAAGGACTTTCTGAGGCATCCTAATGAGTGTACATTTTATCTTTTCCAATGATTCCCAAACATTGGTCCATGAAAAAAACCGTACCAGAATCAAGTTGGGGAATACACAAAACATAGATTCCTAGGCCCCCAATCCAGACCTACTAAATGAAAATCTTTGATGGCTGAGCTGGACTTGGTCAGAAAGATTGTGATGCCAGCCTGATGGATACAATACTGGAAAATTTGAAACAGGAAGTGATGTGGTAAGATTTGCCTTTCCAAAGGATGTTATATCAGAGGATGAGGAAGTTCGGTTGGAGGAGAAGAGACAAAGAAGGAGTGTTGGAAATACTCCAGGTGAGACATTCAAGAAGAAACTAGAGCCTGTATGGATTTAAGAGATGGAATGGATAGTGGATGTAAGAGATACTTAGAAATTAGAATTAAAAAGGCTTCATGATCCATAGACTGTGGAATAAGAGAGAAGGTTGAACAGGATGAGTAGTTGTTAAGGAAGTCTTTAAGGTTCCTACTTTGTCCAATGGGAGAAGATGATGCTACCGCTTATTCGCACAGGGAAAATAGGAATAGGTTAGGAGTGGAGACGGCGATAGTCATAGCAAGTACCTCTATGGTGGTTGATCTGGACTAAGAACTTTATATACAGTAACTTATTTAACCCCCTCGGAAACCCTAAGAGGAATGAGCATCTCTCTTCTACAAATAAGGAAACTGAGGCACAGAGAGATTAAATGACATGCCCAGGTTCATCTGGCTAAGTAAATGGAAGGCTATAGCCTAAGTTTGTGCTTTAAACATGGTAATTCACCGCCTCTTGGCTTTGCTTAATTCTGGACGCACTACTTTAGTTAATGGTTGCAAAACAGCAGGGCATAACTGAAAGCAACACAGTATTAAGAGTCTGGAGATTAGCATTGTGGGGTTGGCTCTGCCATTATTAAAGTAGATCCTGGTCACCTCTCTTTGATGTCATCTCATTTATGAGATGGAGATAATAATACCTTACTGGTTTGAGCCAGAGAGCAATGCAGATGGTTTCTTGGGGTAATCTCCAGCACACATGTGGTTTCAAAAGTTTTGAAACAGGTAGATAAAATCTCTGTGAAACATCTTAAGAAATTTAAGTGATATTCTTGATTTTTTTTCAAAGTGCTGTGAGATTCCGTTAGTCGTGGAAAGGAGAACTTCTCTGGAGACGTTACATTAAGTGGGAGCTGGAAATTTATGGCAGCTGCTTTGTGAATTACTCATGAATAAAGGAATAAGGAGTACATCTATCCATAAATAATTAACCAGGGCTAACCTCTGCAGCTTCCTCGGACCACAGAAGACATAAAGCACAGGCACTTGGCCTTCAAGAGTTGGTGATTTGGTGATATGTCCAAACTGGGCACCAGTTTCAAGACTTTGTGGCTATTCCAAAGCCCTGTGAAGCCTAGCCAGCGTGAGACCACCTATCTCAATGGGCTACAGCTATTTCTCGATGCCCATCTTGTAAACCTTGGTGAGTTGCCTGAGAAACCACAGCTGGGTGGAGTTGGAAGGCAGCTCAGAACATCGCCTCCTCAAATCCGTCCTCAGCCTGAGGCTACTCGTGTGGACAGCGCGCCCAGTTATGCCCCAGATGCCCCCTCAGAAAAAGAACAGGAGGAGGCCCAAGTGTGCTGCATGCTTTCCAGAGAAATATTATGTCCCTCAGGCAAGGACACTTTCTGATCTTAGTGGCTGCACATACAGGGCTCTGGCTGATACTATAATCACTTTAGCTTTTGCAGAATCTGTTAGCTTCTTGGGGGAACCATGGCTGCAGGACTTTGAATCTCTGGTACTCCAGTCTCAGGATCAGTACAAAGAAGATGATGTCGTGAGGAAAGATCAATTTTTGAGTCCAGGTCAAAAACAAATGCCTCCAACAATTCAGTTTGGGTAGATAAGTGAAGTGGTTCTTTTTTTTTTTTTTTTTTAATAAATTTATTTATTTATTCATTTATTTTTGGCTGCTTTGGGTCTTAGCTGCTGCACCCAGGTTTTCTGTAGTTGCAGAGAATGGGGGCTACTCTTGGTTGCAGGGCACAGGCTTCTCATTGCGGTGGCCTCTCTTGTTGAGGAGCATGGGCTCTAGAGCGCAGGCTCAATAGTTGTGGCACACGGGCTTAGTTGCTCTGCGGCATGTGGGATCTTCCCGGACCAGGGATCGAACCCATGTCCCCTGCACTGGCAGGTGGCTTCTTAACCACTGCACCACCAGGGAAGCCCAATAAGTGGTTCTTTCTACTTGCTTTTTTTTTTTTTTTACTTGCTTTTAAGGGAAGAATAAGGTTGATTTTTATGGCACACATTTACCTTCTAGTTTTCTCTCCTTCAACTTGGAGTCGTCAAGCATGATAAGGATCTTTCAGCTTGGAGACCACTTCACCCTGTGCAGGTCTTTCCTTTAGTCAATTCCAAGAGACAATTTTTTACTTTCCATTTTCTCTGATCATCCAAATGTGATCTTCTTGCTCTTCCCAGAATATATTAGATACTTTCTCTGCCAGGGAGGTATCTTCACCCTAATATCTGGCCATCAGAGCCCTGCCCATCCATCGGAGCTCATCTCAAATCTGACTTCCTTCTTTAAGCTATCTGGGAGCCCCTGGGTCACACTTGGTCCCTTCCTTCTCTGCAGTGGATTTGAATGCCTATTATAGCAATTTTCACTGGCTTTTGTAGTAGATTCATGTGTTTATCTTTCTGGCTTCACAGATTGTGAGTTAGTATGGGTAGGTACTGAGTCTTATTTCATGTTTATGTCTTACACATAACATTGAAGGTACTTAATATGCTTCTGATAAGATGGATTGAAATATTACAAATATTGCAAGAGTTTTTCTCTTCTTTCCTGACTCAATTGAGTTGTTAATCTGAATTTTACAAAAGTAAGTACTGAGAAATTATATAATATGTCCAAATCTGAAATCTAGGAAGCAGCAAAAACAGATCTTGAACCTTGGCAGTTTGATTCCTAAGTTCCTGCTCTAACTCCAATAGTTTCTTGGCTACGATTACTGCTACCGCCCCTACTAACAGCACTGTCTCTACTACTGCTGTCACAACCCCCGACTATCGCTGCTCTTACTACCACCACAACCACCACCACTACTACAACTACTAAATGAATCCAACACAGTGCGTGTTAGTTTAGCAGCTCTTTTATACTTAGGGCTCATTTTGAGCTTGTGAGAAACAAAACCTCCAGGTCTCTTTTATAAAAGGCATAGCTTTCTGATCTTTGGGGCACAGGAGTGAACAAGGGCACAGGTGCTGGAATCAGGTCACCCGGATCCCCCTTCAGTTTTCAGCCATCCGTGCCTGCCTGCATCACAAAGTGGTCTCTCTTCATGCTCTTGTCCTTCTGCCAGTGTGGCCTCCTTGGGTTGTTACTCAGTGCTAGGCTTCTAGGAGGGGCACAGAGGGTAATCCTAGCCAGCCCTTTCGTGTCTGGGCTTCTGGGAGCGGTGATTTGTCAATACCCCTGTTCATCCTCTCCCTGGCAGCCGCCTCTGTCTTCTATCTGTCGTGGGCCTTAGATGGGAGTTTTCTGCCCCTCCCCTCGCAGTTTCTTGAGTGGGATTTTGTAGCATCCTGGTTTCAGGATGGTAAGTGGTAGAGGATTTTTGCTTCCATTCTTCACCCAGCATCAATGGATTTTTGCTTGTGTCAGAGAGGATTTCCTACTTAGAAGTAACTGACCTTTGTCAACGTGGTCATACTGAACTGGTTTTAGTCTCTAACTTCACGTGGGGCCTTCTGATAACTCCAGGATCACATATCGCCAGGTCCTAAGCCAGTGGAAAAAAATAATTTGCCTTTCTTTCAATAGTCTCAGCAAAAGAGATGAGCAGAAAAGACTCATCTTTCTCACTGGCTCTGATTGGATCATCTCGCCTTTTCAAACTTATTAGTGTGGACAGGAGAATACCATGGTCTTAGTGACCTGCCCAGTCCTAGAGTTGGGATCAGAGTCAACCCTGCATCAAGCTTACCAGCAGAGGGTGGTGAAGGGGGCGGTTTGAGAGAAAAAATTGGGGTATTGGATGCTATTACCTGGAGTGAAATAAATCAGTATTGTGTGGTCTAGACAAAAAATACAAATGGACAAACAGAATTTCCAATCTGATAGTCGATAAATAATGGTTTAACTGAGCTAAACAAATAATGTTTAAAGTGGTTGAGTCCCCCTCTGATTTTTTTGCTTGAGAGAATATAAAATATAGAGCTTTCCTGAAAGTATTTTAAATATCTGTGAAGAGGTAGAACAGAGCTTTTAAAAATATATGTTTATTTTAAAAAATTACTTAAATTGAAGTATAGTTGATTTACAATATTGTATTAGTCTCAGGTGTACAGCAAAGTAATTCAGTTCTTTCTGTCTTCTTGCTATATATATATCTTTTTTTCTTTTTCTGATTCTTTTCTTTACAGGTTGTTACGAGATATTATAGTTTCCTGTGCTATACAATAAATTTTTGTTTTTTTATCTATTTTATGTATGGTAGTGTGTATCTGTTAATCCTATACTCCTAATTTATCCCTTCTTCCCCTTTAGTAATTATAAGTTTGTTTTCTATGTCTGTGATTCTCTTTCTGTTTTGTAAATAAGTTCATTTGTATTATTTTTTTAGATTCTACATTTAAGCGATATCATATAATATATGTCTTTATTTGACTTCAGTTTATATGATAATCTCTAGGTCCATCCATGCTGCTATTTTTCTGATTTTAAAAGTTCACTTAGTCGTATTTTTTTATTTACAGAACAGAAACAGACTCACAAACTTAGAGAAAGAGCTTACGGTTACCAGGGGGAAGGGTGGCAGGGAGGGGTAGATTGGGAGTTTGGGATTGACATGTACACACTGCTATATTTAAAATAGATAACCAACAAGGACCTACTGTATAGCACAGGGAACTCTGCTCAATATTCTGTAATAACCTAAATGGGAAAAGAATTTCAAAAAGTATAAATACATGTATATGTATAACTGAATAACTTTGTTGTACACCTGAAACTAACAACATTGTTAATGAATTATACCTCAATATAAAATAAAAATAAAAAATAAAATAATTTTGGTTATTAAAAAGTTCACTTAATCATATTCAGTGATTAAAATCGGCACCATATAGAAGTAAAAGAAGAATCACAAGGATGCCATTGCCCAAGGCAAATACCACTAGTATTTTATTTTATACATTTATATTTCAGTCTTTTTTTGTTTGTGCTTCACCTTTTTTTCAGTTAAATCTGAAATAATACTGCATGATTTTGTTTTTTCCTTTCACTTAATATTATTACAGATATATTTTCCCCATGTTATTAAAAATACTTAAACATTATTTTAATGGCTATATAATATTAATGATTATCCTATTCTTATATACATAGGTTGCTTTCTATTACTACTACTACTAATATTGTAGTGAATATCTACAACATAAATATAAACCTTGTCTGCATTTTATATAAGTTACAGGGATATTTTTAAAGACAGTCTTTCCTAGTTGTTAAAATCGTACCCTTTGGAGGTCTGCGCATTTGTAAGGCCAGATTGGCTTTCAAAACCCCTCTCAGGAGTAGAGATCTAGACTCATGTGGAACTGCAGGAGGGGATATGATTTTGATGCTCAGAAATGCCATGTTTGTCATTCTCCATCCCAGAAAACTATGAAGAGGAAACGTGTAATAGAAAGTTGTGAAGCTTCTATTTATTTAAAAGGCTTTTCAGGCAAAAGGTATCATGTGCATATAAAGGATCAGCTCTCTCTCTCTCTCTCTCTCTCTCGCTCCATTTTTTTTTTTTTTTTTTTTGGCTGATCCAGATCTTAGTTGCGGCATGTGGGATCTTTTATTTGCAGCATGAAGGATCTTTAGTAGTGGCATGCGAACTCTCAGTTGTGGCATGTGGGATCTAGTTGCCTGTCCAGGGATCGAACCCCATCCCCCTGCATTGGGAGTGCAGAGTCTTAGCCACTGGAACACCAGGGAAGTCCCTAAAGGATCAATTATGACCACAGCAGTCCCATGTTGCAGAGACGAACGGGGCTGTAGCAATAGACTAGGAAGCCTTCATATTTCATTTCAGAAAAGTTTTCTATGTAGCTTCCCCCTGCTGTTTCTACCCTAGGAGGAATAAATAAAACATGGAATTCCTGTGATCTTGGTATCAAATTCTATGCCTTGTGGTCACAACTATAGTATCTGTTCCTTAATAAAGGTCTGATTAAGGGGCTTTCAAACTATTGGGAGAAAAACCCAATCATTTTCTTTCTGAACTTTTAAGCAAGATCACAGAGCAGGAGAAAATTATTTTTGAGTTTTAACATCATTGAAGTAATTGCCTACAAAGAGTCCCTATATAAATTAATTGGCCAATTGAAAATAGCAAAAGATATGCAAATAAAAGTAGAATATTTTATTACCCAAGGAAGATATACTTTTTACTTAATTTTTCATAGCTTATTGATCAACTATTCACTGCTATATCTCCAATGCCTGGCACATAGTAAGTGCACAATATATATTTTTGGAATGAATAAATGAATGGATGATGGATGAATATAGCTAGTTACAGTTACATTCCAAAATTATATGGAATAGCATACAAATTAAAAGTTAAATAAGGATTAGAATTGAGGGAAGTTGATGCCTGGTTTACTACACTTCATTTCACCACTGATTCATTCTGTAGACCCACAGTCTAAGGCCAAAATCTTCTTCAAACTTTATCTGACCTTCTCTTGCCCCTTATTCCACCCATCTAACCTTTGCTTAAATGCCCTCAGAGAAGGAAACTCACCGTAAGATAAATCATTTCCTTGTAAGACAGAACTGACAATTTAAAAAACTCTTCCTTATGTTGAACTGAAATATGGTTCTATTAACCTGAATTCATTAGTCTTACTTCTTTTGCCTTTTGGGGCTACCTGTCAAAAATCAACTTCCATTTCTACAAGTCAGGCATTTAAAAATTGTTCTGTGTCTCCCAGTTCCACCCCTCTAGGTATCTCTTCTCCAATCTAAACAAAGTTTCTTCAATCACTCTTCACGTGGCATAGTTCTTTGAAATTTACTTCAGAAAATCTTGGAATAATAATTTAAAGAAGCTACCTTCTTTTAGTGTAATTCTCCCTTTGAAATCCACAGAGATTCTGGGATAAAGGGGCATATACCAAGAGGAACATGGAAGTGCTGCTTACTGTGTCACTAAGGTTGTTGATGGTAGGGAGTTCAGACTCCTTTGTTCAGAACCAGACAGGTCTTAGATGAGTCTGATTCTGTTTCCAAGCTCAAGTTTGGCTGCTTGCTGCTTAAAAAATCAATACTCAAGAGACAAGTGCTGATTGGAAAGGAAAGGTTGCTTTAATCAGGAAGCTGGCAACCGGGGGAGAAGGTGGACTCATGTCCCAAAACCAACTCTGAAAATTCTGCTTGGGGGAAATAATCTCAGTTAATCATTAAGGGAGGGGGTCAGATTCTTTGTCATTTTTCCATTCCGTGTAGATTTGCTGACCTCTCCTGATCTTCCTTTGGATGCTATCTTGCCTGCATGGTCCACCTGCAGATTTGCTAAGGGGGATGTGGAGGTAAAGAGTGCATAATTCTTTAACTACTTAATTCTTCATTCTTAGTGCTTTTAATCCAGGAAAGAAATCAACAAGTTAGACAAGGCATTGCGTACATTCAGTAGAGCATAAGACAGGAGTTAGGTTAAATGTTACCTAGTGATCTCATTTTTATAATTAAGGTCTGAGAGAAACAGAGATGTTCAAAGAGAAAAGGGGCAAAATAGCTGCTTACAATCCTCACCTAATAATTGTAACAGTCACATTTATTGACTACTTACTCGGACCTATGTCCTTTGAGATGCACTTTTTCATGCGATACTTCACTGTAAATTTATAATGACCCCATTAGGTAGGTGCTGTCACTACAGTTGCAAACATGAAATGCTTCTGTTGTTCTTCTGTGACAGAGGTCTGCATCCTATGGTTTGCAGCTGAAATCTGGCCCACTGATTGTCTTGTAAATAAAGTTTTCTTGCAAAACAGATTCCTGCATTTGTTTACGGATTGTCTCTGGCTGTTTTGCACTACAACAGCAGAACTGAATAGTCATGAGAGAGCCCACAAAGCAGAAAATATTTTCTCTCTGGTACTTTACAGAAAACATTGACTTGTTCTTTTCCTTTCCTTTCAGGTCTCATTCTTTTATTAAAAAATCTTTCCCTTTATTGTCATAGTAAAATATTACCTGTTAAGATTGTCCACATCTTCTTTATCCACCAGTGCTGGTTTAGTAGAACTCTGAAAGGACTGGGGCTGGGTGGTGTTTAAGAGTTTGGGCAGGCTGTCAGGGAGGGCAGTAGATATTTACAAACTGCTGTGGTAGAAGCCCCGTTTAGGAGCCTGGGCTCTTTCTGATATGAATTCTTCCTTTAACCATTCATTTTGTGTGAGGAATTTCCCTTGTCTGGCCTCTGCTTCTTTCATCTCTAAGTAGATATAGATCTGTAGGATCTGTCTGACTTAGTTTCATACCTGTCCTCATTTTGAGGTTGCTCAGATCTGTAAGAAGCTTTGCCTGCTAGACATAGTGCAGCCATTTACCACCAGGAGCCAAATGGATCCCTAGACCCCTCATATATTGGAATTGCAGGTACAGAAATTCACTCAGAAATAATCTAGTCCAACACATTCATTTTTTTAAGGTTTTATTTTTTTTTGGTAAAGATAATTGCAGATTCACATGTGGTTATAAGAAATTTTCGGCAAGATTCTGTAACATCTTGTAAAACTATAATACAATCTCACAATCAGGAAAATGACATTGATAAGATCAAGGTACAGAACATGTCCATTACCACAAGGATGCTTAATGTCTTTTTATAGCCACATCCATTTCCTTCTTACCTGTACTCCCTCCTTAAGTTCTGGCAGCCACGATTCTGTTCCCTATTTCAATAATTTCATCTTTTCAAGACTGTAATAGAAATGTCATCATAGAGTATGTAAACTCTGAGACTGACTTTTTTATTCAGTGTAATTTTCTGGAGATTGATCCAGATTGCTATATGCATCAAGAATTCATTCTTTTTTATGGCTGAGTAGTATTCCATGGTGCCATATTTTATTTTAACCATTCATCCATTGAAGGTCATCTGAATTGTTTCCAGTATTTGGCTATTATGAATAAAGCTGCTATCAACATTTGTGTATAGGTTTTTGTTTGCACATAACTTTTCATTTCTTGGGGATAAATTTTCAGGAGAGCAATTCCTGGGTTGTATGGAAGTCACATGTTTAGTTTTTAAAGAAAGTATCAAATTGTTTTCCAGAGTGGCTGTACCATTTTACATTCCTACCAGCAATGTCTGAATGATAAGGTTCTCTACATCCTCACCAGCATTTACTGTTGTCACTATTTTTTAACCATTCTGATAGGTATGTAGTGATATCTCACTCTGGTTTTAGCTTGCATTTCCCTAATGGCTATTGATTTTAATCATCTTTTGGTGTGCTTATTAGCCATCTGCATCTTCATGTCTTTTGTCAATTATCTAGTCGAATTCTTTTTTTTTTTTTTTTTTTTTTTTTTTTTTTTTTTTACTGTTGAGTTTTGAGAGTTCTTTATACATTCTGGATACCAGTCCTTTGTCAGATGTGTGGCTTGCAGATATTTTCTCCCAGTCAATAGATTTTCCTTTCCTCCTCTTAACAGGCAAAAGTTTTCACTGAACAAAAGTTTAAAGCTTGAATGAATTCCAATTTATCATTTTTTCCTTTTATGGGTTGTGCTTTTGAAGTCAAGTCTAAGAACTTTTTGTGTAGCCACAGTCCCCAATATTTCTTCCTACTTTGGTTCTTGAAGTTTTATGTTTTATATTTAAATGTGCAGTCCATTGAGAGCTAATTTTTGTGTAGGTGTGAGACAGGTTGAGGGTCATTTTTTGCCTATGGATGTCCAACTGCTCCTACACCATTTGTTTAAAAGGCTGTTTTTCCTCCATTAAATCACTCGTGCACATTTGTCAAAAATCAGGGACTTCCCTGGTGGCACAGTGGTTAAGAGTCCGCCTGGCAGTGCAGGGGACACGGGTTCAATCCCTGGTCCGGGAAGATCCCACATGCCGCAGAGCAACTTAGCCTGTGCACCACAACTACTGAGCTCATGAACCTAGAGCCCGTGCTGTGTGACAGGAGAAGCCACCACAATGAGAAGGCCATGCCCTGCAATGAAGAGTAGCCCCTTACTCGCCCCAAATAGAGAAAGTCCCCATGCAGCAACAAAGACCCAACACAGCTAAATAAATAAATAAATAAATAAATAAATAAATAAATAAAATTAAAAAAAAATCACTTGGGCATATTTGTATAGGTCTGTTTCTTGGTTTCTGTTCTGTTCCACTGAGCTACGTGCCAATGCTACACAGTCTTGCATAAGGTAGCTATATAATAGTCTTGAAATCAGGTACACTGGTTACTCCCACTTCATTTGTACTTTTCAAAATTATTTTAGCTATTATAGTTCATTTGCTTTTCCATATTCCAAATTTTATAATAATCTTGTTTATATTTACAAAAAAATCTTACTGAGATTTTCATAGGAATTATATTAAATTCATATATTAATTTGTAGAGAATTAAAATTTTTAGTATGTTGAGTTTTCTAAACCATCAACATGGCATGTCTCTCCATTTATTTAGATCTTTAGTTTATTGTGTTAGCATTTTGTAGTTTTCAATATATGAGTCCTGTACATATTTTGTTATATTTACATCTAAGTATTTCATTTTTTGAGTGATTGTAAACCATCTCATATTTTTAATTTTGGTATTCACATGTTCATTACTGGGATATAGAAGTACAATTGATTTTTGTATGTTTATCTTGTATCTTGTGATTGCAGTGAACTCATTTATTATTTCCAAGAGTCTAAGAAGGTTTTTTTTACAGGTTTCTTTGGATTTTCTATATAGAAATCATGCCATATGCAAGCAGAAAATTTTATTTCTCTATGCTGTTTATCTTTTTTTTTTTCTTGTCTAGCTACAACTAGACTGTGTTGAATAAGAGTGGTGAGGATAGACACCTTGCCTTGTTCCTGATCTTATGAGGAAAACAGCCTGTCATCATCAAATAATAATGTTAACTGTATGTTTTTAAAGATGCTCTTTGTGAAGTTGAGGAAGTTCCCCTTCACTCCTATTTCTCTGAGAGTTTTTAATTGTGAATGGTTGTGAAATTTTGTCAAATGTATTTTCTGTATTAATTGATATGATTGTGTTTTTTTGTTTGTTTGTTTGTTTTTTTACTCTGTTAACATCATGGGTTACATTGATTTATGAATGTTGAAGTAGTCTTGTATCCTTTGAACACACCACTTGACAATGGTGCACAATTCTTTTAGCATATTGCTGAATTATATTTGTTAATATTTCATTTAGGACTTCTGCTTCCATACTCCTAAGGGATATTGATCTACCGTGTGATTGCTTTCTTTTTCCTTCCTTCCTTTCTTTTCTTTTTTTTTTTTTTTAATACTTTCTGTCTAGTTTTGTTATCAGAGTAACATTAGCTTCATAAAATGAATTAGGGAATGTTTCATCTTTTTTTATTTTCTGGAAGAAGTTGTGACGAATTGATATTAATTCTTCTTTAAATGTTTAGTAGAAGTTTTCAGTGAAACCACCTGGACTTAAGGATTTTTTATTTTTTATTTTGCACCGTGAGGCTTGCTGGATCTTCCCCAACAAGGGACTGAACCTGGGCCAGGGCAGTGAAAGATCAGAATCCTAACCACTAGGTAACCAGGGAACTCCAGGGATTTCTTTTTGGAAATTTAAAAGGTGTAAATTCAATTTTCTTGGTAGTTCTAGGGTTATTCAAATTATCTCTTATCCTTCTAATGACATGAATAATAAGATCTTTTGTTATAGTTTCACAGGTTTTATGGCTCTATTCAACATCTTTTAAAGACCATTTCCTCTTTGTGGTTCAGTTTGGGCAATTTTGATTATTCTGTCTTTCATTTCACTGATTATTTCTTGTTCCTCCATTCTGCTCGTGAGTCCATTCATTGAGTTTTATGTTTTTGTTCCTTTTTTTTTTTTTTAATTTCAGGCACAATATTATTCAGTTCTAAAATTTCCATTTGATTCTACTTTGATCTTCTCTTTCTTGTTGAGATATTCTTTTTTTCACTTATTTTTGGTGTGACTGTAGTTGCTCCTCAAAGTATCTTTATGATGGCTGTTTTAAAATCTTTATTAGATCATTCTAACATCTCTGTTATCTTGGTGTTGGCATCTATTGATTGTGATTCTTCATTCAGTTTGAGATCTCTTTGGTATGACTTTTAAAAAATTAAAAACTGGACATTTCAGGTATTACATTATGAAACTCTGGATCTAATTTAAAACTGATTATCTTAGTTGGCTTTTGTTGCCACTGCTCCGGCAGAAGAGTAGGGCACCATCTCATTACTGCCAGTTGGCGAGGAAAGTCCTGGAAACCTACTCAACCGCCATTGACACCAGAGGAGGGGGAGGCTTCTTATTACTGTTGGTTGAGGGTGGGAGTTTCAGCACCACTAGGCTTCCGGTGACAACTCTCTAGCTTGGAGGACTAGAAGTGCCTCACTTCTCCGCGTCACATGGCCTCTACTGATGCCATGGGAGGGAGTCTTACTACTGCTAGGTGGTAGGAAAAAATCTTGACTCTCTAGAGGCTTCCTCTGACAACATCCCAGCACAGAGGAGGAGGAGAGGGGCTTCGTTACCTCTGTTTGGGCGTGGTGGTCTAGGCGCCACACAGTTTCCACTGATACCACAGGGAAAAGGGTGCCTGCTACTGCTTGGTGGGAATGAAAGTCTTGGCTCCTTATGTAGCCTTATCTGACATCATTCCTGCCAGGGTTTGAGGTTCCTCCTCCCAACGTGCGGAGAAGAGTGCTCTAGACTCCCCACTTGGCCTTTGCTGGTGTAGGTGGGGTGGGCCCACAGTTTTTGTGTGCGAACTTTGGATCCTTTCCTGGTAATTTGGCTAGAGAGATCAGTCTTTTGGTGTGAGTGAGTGTGTGTGTGTTTGTGTGTGTGTCTTCTCCCATTGCCAGCTTCTTTTGCTCCAAGCCATAGGTGAGGCAAAGAGAACTCACTACTGTGTTGCTGTTTCCTTGGTTCCCAAGTTCTGTAGTCAATCTGCCTTCTCTCCACCATTCAATCTTTTTATGTTTGTTTTCTATATGATATTCACGGATTTTAGTTGAACTGATTGGGAAGAATAGGATAAAGTAAGTGTACTCCACGTTTCCAGAAGCAGAAGTCTCAGTTAATTTTAAAGATAATATTACTTTCCAATTTTATTTTAAAATCTATTTTATTCTACTTTATAAAATTTCAAAAGCACAGAAAAATATAAGGAAATGTGATAAACATCACCTTGGCTCTATCATTGTTAACATTCAGTATATTTGCTGCTAGCTTTTTTTTTTCTGTAAATTTTCTTCATTATAGGACTCAAACCATAAATGCCTTTGTTAATTTAACACACAATAAGTATTTCCTTATGCCATGAAAAATGCAGTGTAAAATTCAATTTGATAACATTCAGTTTTGTGGAGGTGTCATATTTAGTGAACTGTTTTCCAAATGTCAGACAGTTAAGTTCTTTCTAGTGCATGTGCGTGTTTTACTCTTGTGTATAAAAATGTAGAATTTTACCTTTTCATTTCAGATTCTTTCCTTACAATGAATTCCTAGAAATAATAACTATATTACTGCAACAAAAGTTATGAACACTTAAAACTCTTGATAAATTTGCTGAATTGCTTTTTAAAAAGATTGTGCCAGTTTATGAAGGATCCTTCCAACTTTGTACAAAAATGCTGTTGTAACTCTCTTGGGTCAGCTTTCAGCACTTGCCAAAGATCTTGGCCAATTTTAGTGAAAATGGCATCCTGTTTTAAATTTTCCCTCCAACCTTATTCAAGATCAAGTTTCAGTGTAACTCCATTTATTGGGGGCTGGTTATCTGCAGGTTCATATATTGGATGCCAAAACATCAAGGTCAATACAAGGATGAAAA
This sequence comes from Hippopotamus amphibius kiboko, assembly GCF_030028045.1. Taxonomy (NCBI): domain Eukaryota; kingdom Metazoa; phylum Chordata; class Mammalia; order Artiodactyla; family Hippopotamidae; genus Hippopotamus; species Hippopotamus amphibius. The sequence continues at coordinate 167,486,845 of NC_080191.1, read as the reverse complement.
AGGCATGTTCTTTCATCAAGGAACTCAAAGTCTAGGAGCAGTACTGGCTAATATGTACCGAGCAACTTGCCTTGTGTTAGACATCGTGTAAACACTTTGTAGGCAACATATTATTTAATTGTCACATCCACCCTATGAGGCAGTTACCATTATAATATTCATTTGACAGAAGAAATATTACTTGGTCTAAATGGCAGAGTCTCCTTCACTGGATCGATCAGCTGTTCCCAGAGGCCATGTGCATGCGAATCAGCTGAGATACAAAGCTGGAAATGCCCTGGTCCTCAGGCCCAACCCTCAGAAATTTGGGGTGGTGGTCCAGGAATTTGCATTTTTTAAAAGTGTCCCTGTGATTCTAATGCAAATGATTGGCAGCCCCACATGTAGGCACGCGTATAAATATTTACTTATGAGGTTGAAATAGGGGCTACATGACGACTGAGCAAGGAATCATTTTCTCTCAATAGACAGAGAAGCTAATTAAGGGGAGAGCTGTTTCAACTGTTTCCATCGCCTGGTTTAGTTGGGAGATTTCAATTCTCCCTTCTCCTATCTATTTGGCAATAAAGAGGCTTCCTCTTAAGAGAAATGATGGCTGCAAAAGTAAATGCGTGGCAGTCACATGCAGGGAAGGGATAGCACTCAGTTCATACCTTTGGACCACATGTATACATCCTTGCAGTCCCTCTTGACATGTCCCCCAGCAAGGACTTTCATGTCACCCATCTTTTCTCAGTCTTAGACAAGAGATAAATCATACCAATTGAACAAATGTAATGAGTCTCTGCAGTGTGGATGCTGTGGAGATAGATAAAGCCCTCAATGAACTAATGCTCTAATGAAAGAAGCAAACGTTTTATTCAACTAACCTAAATATATGTTCTACATGGAAGGCAAAGTGATCTAAGGAGATGCCTTTCCTTCTTTCTTTCCTTCCCTCCTTCTTTGCTTCCTTATTTATTGAGCACTTACTGTGTATGAGTCCCTGTGCTTGGTATTAGGGATACAAAGAAAAGTCCTAGGGTCAAATATCTGGTAGAAGATAGAGTTCAGTGGGCTGGTGTCATGACAGCAAGGTGCTGTGGGGACACAGAGGAAGCTACAGCCAATTCCTGAATGACCACAGTGCAAAAGTGCCAACTGAAAATAATCTAGAGGGATGAATAGGAGTTTACCAGCAAGCCCAGACAAGGTGAAGCACATTCAAAATCAGGGAGACACAGTGTACAAAGGTACTGAGATGTAAAGATAGGGCACAGTTCATTCAGAGAACTGAACGTAGCCTGGCAACGTTGGTGTGCAGGGTGTACGTGTGTGTAGTGGTGTGGGACGGGAAGAACAGAGAGATGAGGCTCAGAAGATAGTGTGGGAATGTTAGGAAGAGCTTTGCTTGCCATTCGAAAGGGATTGAAGGGTGACTCTTAGGCAACCATCCTGGTTTGCCTGGACCTTCTGGCCTTTAGCATGGAGAGCCCACATCCTGAAAAATCCCTCAGTCCTAGTCAAATCGCAATGGTTGATTACTCTAGTAAGGAATTGAAAGCAGGTGTTTGGGAAGGTAACTCCGTAGCAGTGTGGACAACTGTGTAGGTGCACATGGAACTGAGAAGGGGGTTCTTGCAGTGATTCTAGTGAGCGTAGAGGTTGAACTAATAGGAGAGAAGTATCAGGGATGGAGCAGAGGAGACCAGTTTGAGAAAAATCTAGGAGACGCAATCCATAGTCCTTGAGGTCATTAGATGCTGAGGGAGGAGGGGGAGAATATTACAGGGAATCCCTAGATTTCTGGGTCCTATAACCGGTGTGGTAGCAGTAGTGATTCAGACAGAGAAGAAGGTGTGGGTAATGAGTTTGGTTTTAAACTTGTGATGAATTCTAAGTGAGGAGGCTTCATAGAGAAAGTTTTATTTGGATAAAATTTAAAGATTGCTGGGATTTTTTTTTCCTAGGCAAAGGAACAACAAGGTAGGGGCAGGCTTTGAGAAATAGAAACAAACAAACAAAACCTGCTTAAATAAAGTCATATTGGTAGGTAAGAGGGTATTTCTAGGAATGATGTGTAGATATAGGATATACTCATTTTAAGTACAATCTTGCCTGTTATGACTCTGATTAGACTGAGAGAAATAAGAGAAAAGAAGGTGTTATTTTACTATAAATATAGGATAAGGCATGGCTACCCAACTGGTATACCACGGCTGGCGCTGGGGGTGCTACAGATGGATTTCAGGGGTTCTTATAGGAAGGGTGAGATGCTGAGCCCCTCCAGCTTCAAGCAGCCTCATCTACTTATCTGATCTGCACTGTGTATAAAAAGATTTGGAAGCACTGTGCTAAGGAAATCCCTTTATGGTTTGGTTTATAGCCAAACTCAAATTGATGTAAAATCATACCACTTTTTTTTATTAGAATGCAAAATACAAAAGAAAAATTAAGTTCTTTTTTTTTTCTTTTTCGCAGACTTTATTTCCCCTCACCCCCAGCTTTATCTATATATAAGTATATAATTGTGTAAGTTTAAGATGTACAATGTGATGATTTGGTATACATATATATTGTAAAATAAGTTCTTTATAAACAAAAACTTTGGATTTTTTTTTGTTTTACCATTTCTTTTTGGGATAAATGTTATTATTTCTAAAAAAAGACAAAAGCCCATTAAAGTAAAAGCAGCTGAAGATTAGGTCATTTATCTATTGTCTTTGTGTAACGTCTGAAATCAGTGGGAATGTAGCCGTTAGCATTTGAACTCTTGCAGAAGTACTGACTGCTCCATAAGTCATCAGGAAATAGGGAAAGAGCTAGATTAAAAGAACCAGCAAAAGTACGATGATAATCCTATGTTTCTTTTTTTTTTTTTAATTTTATAAATTTATTTATTTTTGGCTGCATTGGGTGTTTGTTGCTAAACGCGGGCTTTCTCTAGTTGTGGTGAGCAGGGGCTACTCTTCCTTGTGGTGCGCAGGCTTCTTATTGCGGTGGCTTCTGTGTTGCGGAGCACAGGCTCTAGGAGTGCAGGCTTCAGTAGTTGTGGCTCGCGGGCTCTACAGCGCAGACTCAGTAGTTGTGGTGCACGGGCTTAGTTGCTCTGCAGCATGTGGGATCTTCCTGGACCAGGGCTTGAACCCGTGTCCCCTGCCTTGGCAGGCAGATTCTTAACCACTGCGCCACCAGGGAATTCCCTCCCACTTTCTTTTAATATTATATATATATCTATATAAAAGCACAAGAAATATTTTTGTACCACTTAATGGTTACTTATAAGGCAAAAATCTATTAATTATCATCGAGGTTAAGAAATAGAATAATGCCATGCCAGTTTGGAATAACCATGTGTAGTGGACATTAGTGGGTTCACTGAAAAATTTGAATGTGATTTGGGTTTTAGTTGAGATAAAAAGTCACTGACGTGGAGAAATGGAGGCCAGTGAATGAAAAAGCAGATTATAGGAGAGCATTTATGGTATGGTTTCATTTTGGTCAAAGAAACAACATAAATGCAGTAAGTTGTTAACTGCAGAAATCTCTGGGTTGTGGGAATGTGAAGATTTTGGTTGTATGTTCCTTTTCTGATCTTTAAAATGTGCATGTACTGCTTCTGTAATAATAAAAGCATAAAAGAAATACCTTAGGTTATATTATAACTATCTGGCCCAGCATTAAGTGTCCTGAATTATCCCTTAGTTGGGTGTGACATCCCAGAATATATCCAAAAGGTAGAAATTCTGGTCTTCCTTTTGTCCCTCTACTATCCCAAACAATTTCCCATTTTTATTGTGTCACTCATTTCCCTATCACCTATCCTCACTTCATCATCTACCACTTTGGTCCACTTGCTTGAAATTCTCCAGCCGTTTAGGAGCCTCTTGTCTGTCAATCAAAACCAGAATCATGCATCTTGGCTTGGTGGCGCCATCTTGCAGAATTGCGAGAAAGCTTCCCCAAGGCGGTGCTCAGGTCTGAATACCAGTTATGGAAATGAATCATACATGTGGCCAGGAAGTCACACAATGTCACAATGGGGGTGGCATGCCAGCTCCCATCCTCGGGGCCAGGCATGGGGCTTCCTGCATGTGGCATTCTCCCCCTTCCAGAGGGCTGGCTGATGGTCTTGAGCAGGTGGTCGCACAATACGTTGGCAGCAATTTGCACGATAGAAACCACCCTCTATTTTTCCTTATAGGAATGTTGAAGCTTGAGTGAAGACCACATGGGCAGCTTTGAAATGGAGGCAGGCGTCTCCACGGAAGGGATTTATGACCTTAGATGTGCATTTATGAGGGGACTGCAAGCTGGTTACGTAGGTGATATTTGTGAGGTTCCTGTTGTTATAAGAACTATAGGGATCAAAATTTAGAACTACTCAAGAGATCGTGTAATTCCACCTCCTCTGTTACAGAGGGTGAAACTGAGGCCCAGAGAGAGGAAGAGGACGATTTAACAGAATCAGAGTTCAGACTAGAACCCAGGCTTCCCCATCTCCAGGTCAATGCTTCCCTCCACCCTCCAGGTCCATGTTTGCAGACTTGTCTGTCGGCTATGACTCAATAAGTTATTGCTATGGGTGCAAGGACTTGTATGCCCCACAAACACTGACAGCCTTCATAAGCAAAAGTAGAACTCAGTCATTTGAGAATGTGCAGCATTTTAAAACCTGTCGAATAAACGTGCAAGAAATATATACAACCAATTGATAATAACTTGAAACCCATATGGTCATCGCGTGGATATTAAGATAGAACACTGCGAGTGTTCCAGATGTTTTCCTGGGGCCCTCCTTAACCATAACCCACCTCTGCCTCCTCCCCCAATGCAGAAATAACCTCTTACTTGACCTCTATAATTTTTATTTTCTTGCCTTTAAAATATATTTTTTCTAACCATTCCATAACAATATTTTTGAAGCTTATATGACTGAAATACATTGATTATATTATTTTGTGTTTTGCCTCTTCTGTGACATGTATTCATATTATTGCTTATTCATCTTCATTGTGTCAGAATAGATCATTGTAAGACTATACTAAAAAAAATGTCAGTTTCATTGTCGATGGACTTTTGGATTGTTTCAGGCTTTGAGTTTTTCTTGTTCGTGTCTCCTGGTACACGTGTGCATACATTTCTGTAGGAAGACACTTACCAGTGGAATCGCTGGGTCACGCCGTATGCATGTCTTTAGCCTCGCTGCAGAATGCCAAACTGCTTTCCAAAGTGCTTTTAACAATTTATCTCTCACCAGCAATGTTAAGAAAGGGGTCCTCATTCTAACTGTTATTCTAGGCGTGCTTTCCACCCACTTCCACTATATGGAAAAGATTTCAGGCCATCTCAACAAGAGAGCTTGGTAATAAATACAGTGATTTTCAAAACGGTTTTTATCTACACGAGCCCTTGTTTAAGCATAAACTTGTAATGGAAGATCAATATACTTATATTGATTTTATATTGTTTGGACAGATAGAAGTGGAGTTGTTCTGGTTGAGAGGGAAGTGTGTGAGCTCAGAGTACCGCCTTCTGGGCTTCAGCCCAGGGTCTGGTACGTGGTGTGGCTATTAGTAAGGTTGTCTGAAAATGAAACAGGCTTCCCCAGGAAGTAGAGTTTGCTTCATTGGAGGTGTGGGTGTTTCATATGGTGGAAGAAATGCAGAATCAGATCTCTGACCCTTCCCTCCTTCGGAATTCAAACAGCATACTTCCCCCCCCCCCTTTCATTTTCTAAAATCCTATGAAAAGTGACAAATCATCATACTTGGGGACAAAGACCAGTAAGAACCCTTGAGGATACAATCAATTGTCAAGATAAATTCTCCCTTGAGCAAAGAGTGGAGGTCTGACTTTGGAAGATCACTGCTTTTCCCTATGCTTTCTCTCGCTCTCTCTCTCTCTGTGCCCTTGTTTGAGAATTCTCCTAAGATCTCAGATTTCTCCTCTTGAAAAATGATGTTAGACTGATGTTTGCTAAGATTCATCACATGCTAACAGTCTGGAATTGTCGTTCTTGGCCTCTCTGTTTAGCAGTCTAGCAATATTCAAAAATGTAATTGGAGCCATTTGTTCACTCACAAACTATTAGTGGGCCTATTATGTTTAGGAAGTGTGCTTCTATGTGCAGGCATCCAGCAATGAACCAGACAGATGGAGGCTCAGCTCTTGTTACATTTTTAGGAACTTACGTTCTAGGAACTGATCATAAAAAAAATACAAATAAGAAAAATGTCAGGGAAAGATAAGGGCTTGTAGAGATTTTAAAAGGATGATGGGAAGAGAGTGATTGGATAGCTTCTTTAGACTGTGTGGTCATGGAAGCTGAGATCTGAGTGATAGGCACTGGGGGAAAGCCACGTCAGGGCATCCATGAGGATTTATCAGTTAACCTTAAGTCTAACCGCCTTCATAATAAGAACAACTTCTATTTGAATCGCACTTTCGCCACTGTTGTCCCATTTCATAGTCAATAACATTTTTGTGAGGTAGGCATTAGTAAAATTTTTTTTTAATTTTTAAAATTTTTTTTCTTTTAAACTTTTTTTATTTTTATTTTTAATTTTTAAAGTTTTTGGCTGTGTTTGGTCTTCATTGCTGCACACAGGCTTTCTCTAGTTGTGGTGAGCAGGGGCTACTCTTCGTTGGGGTGCGTGGGCTTCTCATTGCAGTGGCTTCTCTTGTTGCAGAGCACGGGCTCTAGACATGTGGGCTTCAGTAGTTGTGGCTCGTGGGCTTAATAGTTGTGGCTTGCGGGCTCTAGAGCGCAGGCTCAGTAGTTGTGGTGTATGGGCTTAGTTGCCCTGCCGCATGTGGTATCTTCCCAGGCCAGGGCTCGAACCTGTGTCCCCTGCATTGGCAGGCGGATTCTTAACCACTGTGCCACTAGGGAAGCCCTAGTTATTATTTTTTAGGTAGGGTAGTGACTTCCAGATGCTAAAATTAGTAAGTGGTAGAAACAGGTCTTGAACTCAGTGTTTGGTCTCTCGTGTGGTGTTCCCCCCTGCTCTGCCTTGTCTTGGGTCTTTCTCCTGTGCACTGAGGACGCTGCGCAGACCAGATGGTGTCCCAGATACTGATCTATCTGAGTTCTACCTATTTTACACTCCTCAGGCATCACCAGAGAGAGAAGTTTTCATTTCAGCATCACACAGGAATCTAGAAAATGCATCTTGCCCCAGATTACCAGACCAGAAGATTAAGATGCTGCCTGCAGAAACCACTGTCTGGTTGCTGGGTGGAGTCCCTCCCTCCTGTTTCCTTTCTCTCTGTGGTTTGAAGCTTGGGAAAACTTGTTGAAGGAGAACCTAAGAACCTGTCTGGGCAGTACACCCATTACCTCAAATGTGAACAATCAGCAAGTGTCCAGGCACTGTCCCTGGTGGCACCTGCCAGGTGAGACTATTGGAGAGAGGGGCGGGAGTGTCTTCACGAGACGCAGCCCTATTGGTGGAAAGGGTTTTCTCTGTGACCTACTAGCTGGGTGACTCTGGGGCTTTCCTTACCTTCCTTGAAACTTACCTTTCTTAATCTCACCCCCAGCTGATACCACCTTCCTTGTAGGGTTGTGAGGATTAAAAGAGAATATGGAAAGACAGATATTAGGGTGGCGGGGACATAATGACAAGGTATTATTCACACGAACTGTGTGTTTCATGAGCTTCAGCACAGTTTGGGTGGACAATTACCCACAGAGCCGGGCAGCACCACCCTGCCTGCCACTGACGGGTGGGACAGGTTGCTGCCCTGCCAGACAACTGTGGTGACAAGGAGGATTTCCCACAGCCCAGGCTGGCAGCCTCCTGGGCTGAGAAAAGGAAACCCTGATTAGGTTGAAGGACACTGAAGCCCCCATAACATCTTCCTGCTTCCATAACCAGACAGCTGCCCAGCTGGAATGGCCATAGGCAGAGGCCTCTGTCCCTGACTTGCCCGAGGACCCCAGCTCCAGGAAAGTCACAAGAGGTCCATTTGCTGGTTGTGGAGGGGGAGAGATGTAGGTGTCATTTTTAAGGGTTTGGCAAACTCTCTTCTGGTCAATGGCTAGCTGGAGTAGAGGACATGCCCTAGAATCCCAAAGTCCCACCCAAAGTTGCAATCTCTGGCCATACGGGATGGGGTTAACTGTAGCACCACAATACAGAGACCTGTACTACCTTAGACTGACATTTTGTCCTTCAGTACACAGTATGTTTCCAGTCTCTGTAGCCTTTGGCTAAAGGCTAGTTTCCTGCACTTGGACTATCCTTCCTCCTACCCTCTTTTCCCAACTACTGAAGTTCTAACAATTCTCCCCAAGTTCACCTCAAGTGACCACCCTCCTGGCAAGCTTTTTCTAATTATCATCTCAGTTGGGTAGCATTGTCATTTTAAGCTAATAGCATTTTTCTTTCTGTGCTTTTCGCAGGACATGTGATATTTTCTGCCCTGAATTGTATTTTTTAATCCATCGCCTCTCCTGTCAGCCTCTTGAGGGTGGGACATTTGTCTCTAACAGACCCACCTTACCCATGGCCTTAGACACAGTAAGCAATATAAATTGAACTGAAGCAGAGATACCTTGAAGCCTTTCTGCTGGAGATGCAGCACCTAAACATTTTGATGAGGAGTTCCTTGGTCCTGGGGCCTGACAGAGTCATTCCACCATCTCCCATAGCAGTCGTGTGAGATAACACTGAGCGAGCAAACGGAGGCAATGGCCAGAGAAGGGGCACTCCAAAGCTAGGAAGAAGACGTGAAATCCCAGACCTGGGCGTGAAATCGAGCTTAGTGACCGTCTAACTTTCTGCCACAGGACAGTGAATGGCAGCCAGGTCGGTAGACTCCCAAGGGTCCCCTCCCTCCAGGCTCACGCTTGTACCAATTGATGGATGTCAACACTGTTAAAGGAAAATGGGACTCAGTGGTTAAGTAGTTATTGGTGCAGAGTATTTCTTTATGTATTTTAAAAGTAATTTTCAAGACCGGGAAATTAGCACAGCATACCCAAAGGTAATTGCGAGCACTCCTGTTGGTTCAGAACAGGATCCTGGGCACCAGGTGTCCACATCCGTTCATCCCAGGCCCTTGGTTTGTCTCTGTTGAAGGTGAGGAGTTTGAGAAGCTCAGCCTTAACTTTCGCCTCTTTTCAACTCCCGGAGACAGATGTTAGGAGGAAGAAAAAGGAAAAGAAAAAGAGAAGTACTGATTCAAGAACCCTAGCCTTAGAGAGTGAGTGTAAAGTAAACCATGAGACTAGTTAACATTTGCGAATGGCCCAGGCACGGAGCCGTGTCTGGGAGATGCTTCCACCTCCTGTTTCCTTTGACCCCCAGTACACTGATTTAATTTTGAAAATGTCTAAAAGTAGGATACAGTTACATGTCTTGGGATAGGACAAGAAAGCAGGGTTTCCTCTCTCTTAACCCTTCCTTCCTTCTTCCTTCCTTCCCTCTTTCCCTCAGTACAGTCACTCATTCATTCATTCGTTCAGTGCCACTATGTACAGAGCATGTACTAGGTGCTGGTATACAGAACTGGAGGAAACAAACTTGAACAGGTCCTAAACTGACAGAACCTAAACCTCGTGGGGGCAGAAAGGAAGAACAGTTCAAAAAGGAAGCAAAACAATACTAATTGCCAGTTGAGAGAATGCCATTAAAGTATTATAAATGGTGTATGAAATAGAGGGCTCATAATTATGTAGAAGATTGGCTAAGACTTCTGTGAGAAGCAAACACTTGAAGGAGACTTAAAAGGATGAGAAGCAGCCAGCCAAGGGAAGATCCTGAGGCAGGATGGGGCTCCGTGAGTTTAAGGAAATGTCCTTGTGGCTGGGGCAGCGTGAGATAGAGGCGGTGGTTCAGGTCGGGGAGGGAGGCCAGTGCATTCCGTAAGGGCAGTTGGCTTTCTCTCTTAGTTCCTGTTTCCTTGTCTGAGAAACGAGTTCCTGTGACCACTACTGACCTTAGTGGTCATTTGGCTTTAAGTGCATATCCTTTTTTTTTTTTAATTAATTAATTTTTATTTTTGGCTGCTTGAGGTCTTTGTTTCTGTACACGGGCTTTTTCTAGTTGTGGAGAGCAGGGGCTACTGTTCATTGCAGAGCGTGGGCTTCTCATTGAGGTGGCGTCTCTTGTTGCAGAGCACAGGCTCTAGGCGCTTGGGCTTCAGTAGTTGTGGCACATGGGCTCAGTAGCTGTGGCTCGCGGGTTCTAGAGCACAAGTTCAGTAGCTGTGGCACACGGGCTTAGTTGCTTCACAGCACGTAGGATTTTCCTGGACCAGGGATGGAACCCATGTCCCCTGAATTGGCAGGCGAATTCTGAACCACTGTGCCCCCTGGGGAGTCCAAGTGCACACCCTTATTTGCCATAGATTTCAATGTCAACACTTTCTAGTTCTCCTCTGGGTGCTGAGGATGACATTCTAGGCAGTAGGACCTAGAGACCTGCTTAGGTGGGGCAAACTCAAATGCCCACAGCAGGCTTCTCAACCTTGGCACTATTTTGGGGCACACAATTGTTTGTTGTGAAGGTTTGGGGACAGCTTCCTCCGCATTGTAGGATGGTTCGCAGTATTCCTGGGCTCTACCCATCTGATGTCTGTAGCACCTCTCACCCAGGTGAGAGTCACCTCCAGCCATTGCCAAATGTCCCCTGGGGGACAAGATAACCCCTGGTTGAGAAATACTGGCCTACAGAGAGAGATTGTATCTCCAATGAACAGGCCCAGGATGAGATGAGAAACAGAAGCTGACATAGAGCCTCAGGGCTGGGGACAAGAGAAAGCATGGCAGAGACCATGGGGAACAGGGGACAGCCACTTGTTTAAAGGTGGGCATCTCTTACTCACTCTGGCTGATTCCTTCTTCCTTGTTTCCTGAAGACTTCAGGTGCTCACAATTAGTTGTCCATAATCTTTGGTTCATGACACACTTGTTCTTTGCCAATACTGTATTGCATTAATATTGTTAGTCATTTAATTAATTCCTTATAATAATGTGATGACCCCACCACTTAAGCAAAATCGAGAATTTTGGCAATAATCTACACATGACAATGTGGCCCCACTTTCCCTGCCTTGCCCCCACAGAAGCCACCATCCTCCTGGACCATGGGGTCATCGTTCCCTTGCCTTACTTTCTATGTAGTTTTCTTTTATCTAAGTGTATCCTCAAAATATTCTTACAATTTTAGTTGTTTTTAACTGTATAGAAAGATTATCATGCTGATGTAAGCCTTTGCCCTGACTGTTTTCACTGACTATTATATCACTAAGAGTCATCCCTAATCTTGGGTGTTGCTGGGAGCTGATTTGTTTGAGGTGCAGTATCACATCCTGTGGCATGAACACATCACAGTGTATCATCCTTTGTCTCACTGGGTGGTGTTGGGTTAGTTCCTGGGCTATTTTGTATATGTCTCTTGGTGCTCCCCAAATGATTCTTAAAAAATTATTTATTGATTTACAATGTTGTATTAGTTTCAGGTGAACAGCAAAGTGATTCAGTTATACATATGCTACATATTCTTTATCAGAGTCTTTTCTCATATAGGTTATTACAAAATATTGAGCACAGTTCTTTGCGATACACAGGTCCTTGTTGATTATCTGCCTCATGCATAGTAGTGTATATATGTTAATCTCAAACTCCTAACTTATCCTTTCCTCCTCTTTCCCCTTTGGTGACCATACGTTTGTTTTCTATGTCGGTGAGTCTGTTTCTCTTCTGTAAATAAGTTCATTTATATCCTTTTTTTAGTCCCCAGTTGATTCTTACAGTGCAAGAACGTGAGTACAGTATGGTCACAATTTCTGATTTATTTTATTTTACTGTATTTTATTTTTTAAAGGAGTGTTATTGAGATATAATGGACATACAGTAAACTGCATATATTTAAAGTGTACAATTTGATATTTTTTCCCCTTAATAGTAATGTATATATGGCAATGCCAATCTCCCAATTCATCCCATCTGATTAATTTTGAAGAAAAGGCAGAACTTTCATGTGAAAATAACTGGGGGACAAATTTAAAGTTTTAAGAAATACTTACCAGACCAGCAAGAAACCTGTCTGCGGGCCATTCTTTTTGAGCCTCCAGTTTAAGATGAGGTCATTCAGGTTGAGAATGTCTCACCTGGATGGAGAAGTTAAGTTAACTTACAGGACGCTTAGGAAATCATTCTTTAGCACAAAAGAGTGGCAAACAGGAAATGACCCAGGCAGAAACTTGACGAGAATGCATGGTTCGGAAGAGCAGTGAGGTAAACTGTGTTCCTTTAGCACCACTTGTTGTACCACATGGACACTGTCGCAAAACATTCTCTTTACACCCAACATCTGGAAATAAGGAAAAGAGATTATCTTTAGGGAAGTAAACTTTAAAAAAATGAATCACTTACACTTGCAAATATTTAATGAAGCCAGTAGACAAATGCAAAATTGTCTTGAAGAGAATAAACGGCTCCCAGGCCAACAGGATCTGGCTGTAATTGATTGAATATATTTAAAGAAGGCACATCAGTCAGGGTGGGAGAATTCGTCAGAGAAGAGTCCAGAGCCCAGTTTAAGCACTCTGTTTGCTGACGGCGCCATCGGCAGGACAATCACAGCGGTAGAGACGGTGCCGCTGAAGGAGAACAGACTGTTAATACCGCGCATGTGTTTATCTGGCCCGCGTGACAGGTACAGACATCTCCTGCTCTCGTGACACCCCAGTTTCTGAGACCTGGTTAACGTGTGTCTTCTCTGGGAGAGGTGTTCTCCTGGCCGTCTCTGGGACGAGACGGCCAGGAGCCATTCTCAGGACTTGGTGGCCCCCTAGGTGATAATATCACTCAAGGAGCTTTTTAGAGTCAGTCACTGCTCTGCTTTTATTGTCACGCTCTCACTCTCCCCTACATCTCCATGAGTTCCTGTCTTCACACCTCTCCATTCACCAAGTGTTTAACCTAGTGCCAGGCCCCAAGTTCATGCACAGAGTGTAAACTCTGAAAGATCAGCCTTGATTAAGCCTCACGCACCCTCTAGGGCAGGGTCTTTTCTACACTCTGGGAACTCCCTGAATCTCTATGGAGAACTTACGTGTGTGTGTGTTTCTGGGGAGAGGGTCTGTAGATTTCTAGGGGATTCTGTTGGCTGAGGTAGTTTAGACCCATTGCTTCGGGGAGCATAGTTTGACTTCTTGAGTATAGGGGAGAAGGGAGAATGCCTGTACACCTGGAAGTCAGACCTTAAGTTCTTAGAGGTGCAAAGGATACAGATGCCCTGGGACAGACGGAGGAGGAGCATCTGTGGGTTGGAGGGGAATGAAGAAAGGAGCAGCGTACTCTTCCGTCATGCACATAGACTGCCATGAGGGTAATATTCTTTGGACATTTTCCCACCTTTTTTTTTTTTTTTTTGACTAATTGACTCCTTTTTGTGGGAGGAAGCGTGGGTGGAGGGTAGCAGGGACAGTTCTCTCAAGCATTTTCAGAGACATGGAAGGTATTCCATGATGCAGGAAGAAGATTGCTATGGGGTGATGAGAAACAGCCAGCGCTGTGCTAATTTTTGCAATTTTAAACCTAGTATCTATGACCAGTCCCTGCAATGAAATTCACTTCACGTCAGTTCAGTTCAACTCATTTCAACAAGCAATAATTGAACACTCCTTGTCTGCATTATTCCAGCTTTTCTACTGAAAATTTGGCAACGGGTCATGAGCTACTAACTGGTATTATGTCCGCAGGCTGAAAGCAAGCAAGCTTTTAGGGTAACACTCAGGTCTCACTCGGGGGTATTCATTTGGCTTTCCTGGGGTATTCCTGGTCTACCCGTGTTTTTACTAACAGCACCGCATTCAGATGACAATTCATATCATCACCCTTCTATACAACACTTGTATTGCTCTAAACTTGTTTAATCTGTTCATGTGTCTCTGGAGCTTCCCCATTAAACTAATGAGCTTCTTGGGGCGGGAAACATTGTCTCACTCATCTCTGTGTTTAGCGTATGCCTGCTGTTTTCTGGACACTTAAAAAGATATTTCTGAAGTCAAACTGAAATTAAAGAGAGGATGAAGAAGGGCCTTAGAGTAGAAACGGTCAGCTCACACTGCCTTCAGTGTGCTGCCGAGGGCTGGACGGGAGGCCCAGTTCTGAGTTCCTTATGAGCATTGTGCGTTGGGAAACCGGTTTAATCCTTTTCCACGAAATGAAAGTGCGTGTAAAGTGCTTGGTGAAAGGCGTTTCCGTGCTCCATCAGTGTTAGCTGCTGTCAGTGTTTCCAAATTATTAGCTGCTAATAACACCTATTATTATCATCAGCTTACATTTCAGTTTTCCTAGCTGGAAATGGAAGGTCATCATTCCTGCTCTACTTTGAAAATGAACGCGGAGACAGTGTAGAAACTACAGAGAGCTCTCACTGCATAGCCCGTAAAAGAAGGCACGGTGACAGGGAGATTTGTGCTTGTAGAAATGGCACAACTCGGGCATATGATACGAGGGGCTCGACTGAATGGCAGGGTGAGGAAGCTTTTAAACACAATATTTTAAAAAAATGAAAAAATGACCCAGTGGGGAGGGCGGGTAGAAGCTGACCTGTTCCAAAGTGCAGGAATATACTTAAAACACGTGGGAAGAGATGGTGGGCTGGACCCAGGACAGGTGTCTGGAATTTAGAATCGGGACCCTGCTCGGCATGAAACCAGCAAAGCATTGCTCTAGGCGGGTGAGGGGACGGGAGCAACCCAGGCTGGGCATCCGGGGAGCAACAGCTTGAGTGTGGGACAGGAGAGTGTTTATGTCAGGATAGACGTTCTACTTTGCAAAATGAGTCAAAGCTTGTATTTCTGAGGTGAGGCGAGCATGTTCTCAAAGGCGTGCCAGTCGTGGACACTGCGTGCACTGCTAGCAAGGGAAAGGGACCCAAAAACTACACGTGAAAGCAGTTTTCAGTCAAGGGTCACAGAAACTTTTCTGATAATATATCTTTATCGAGTGAGACAGAGAAGTTAGTGGATTTAAAGATGCATGTTCCAGACCCCTCATTATCCTAACGGGCAATTCCAGCAAAAGGAGAACTGTTGATACTAAGAATGCTTAGATCAAAATGCCAGTAAAACCCATGGGTTGAATTTCAGGTCTCTATTAGGGGAAATAGTAACACAGTAGCAGCAGCAATAAATGTTTATGTAGTATTTATACATAGTAACACACAGCAACCCTGGGAAAGGCATACTGTCACCACCCCGACTTTATGGATGACAAAGTGAGGAATGAAGAGGTGAACTAACTCGTTCAAGGTCACAGCCAGTAAGGGGCACTCTAGGCTTTGAACCCAAAGTGACTTGGTCCAGAGAATATGCTTTTAACCTGGACGTGCTTCTGCCTCTCAACTGTAGGCATTATAACCAGTATAAAGTATACCTATGACTTTGTAGGATATAGCTGTGAGACCGAGGCCGTACACTTCAGGTGTGGTTTTCCATTCTGTCCCAGGCTTTTCTTGGAAGAAAGAAGTTTGTCCAGATGATACATTTATTAGAGGTCAGACTCTTATCTTGTTCTCATTTTTGACTTCATGGCACTTAGCACTGCTCAATAGCTGAAATAAACCAAATGGTCTCTGTGGTGTTTTTCCCCTTGACGTAAAATTCTTTTTGTTTTTAAACAAGAGAGGAGAGTGGGGAGGCAGAACTCCCTCCACCGCAAACCCCCGAAGGCAAGCTGGGATTCAGTTGTTCATCCTCTGGTGGTCAAACACCTTCACTAAATCCTGACTCCAAACTCAAGGCCTTTTCTAGCCCCTCTTACCCACGACGCTGCTGGTTCCAGCCAAGGGGACATTCACTGCTGCTGTCACCCTGTCCTTCTGTCACATGGCTCATGGTCACGTCTGTGAAGGCGGTGGATCAAGTTCAAGACGTGAAGGCTGACAGATCTGGTTGTGAATCTTGGCAGTAGAACTTGCCAGCTGGGCGGCCTTGGACCAGTCATTACGTTCAGCCTTTCTGAGCTCTGCCTCATCATTTATGAAGTGAGTGTCATATCATCCTCTTCAGGGAATGCTTCAGAGACTGAAACCAGATAACGTATCACATAGTATACAGTGTTTGGCACAGGGTAGCCATGGGCTGAAGTTGTAGAAACTGAATTTCCCAGTTAGATTACAACTTCGTAGGGGCCTGGGGTCACGTCTTGTGAAGGATCTTTGTCAGGGATCCTTCTTCACTTTCTCCATCCCTCCCTCTGTCCTCCCCTCACCCTCCTCATCTTCTTCACGCTCTGCCCCTCCCCCCCACCAGTTTCATCACCAAAATTCCAGTTCGTTCCTTTGTTGTTTATTGTGCTTAACCAATGTTTCGGGTCATTTTGGTTGTGTCCCAGGAAATATTTGGCTACCGGACTCAAAGATGCCGGAGAACCCTCTGCCTTGCCGGATCCATCATCTCCTTCGGGATCCTCCCCTTGGTGTTTTACTGGAGACCCGCTTGGCACGTGTGGGCAAATTGCATCCCGTGTTCCTTGCAAGAAGCAGATGTTGTGTTGCTGAGGACCACAGTAAGTGTGTACCTGGTTCTGCACCTGGTGGCCCTTTCTCCTGGGCTTCTTGTTATGGGATCATTGTGGGGAGATGAGCACAAGGCAGGCGGCAGCTGGATGTCCAGCCTCAGGCTCCATCACAGCCTCACATTTACTTACCGAGAATTCAATAATCTGTGTATGAAGGGATTTCATTAAGAAGACCTAATTCATAGGGTATTCCCTTTAAAATTGTGATTTTAGTGAATGCTGGAGTAGGGAATCACCATGCTAGTGGCTAAAAGTAATAGTGTGATGTAGTTACGTCAGGCTACAGTCTATAACATTCATACGCATCCTTCTCCCCACCCCCACCCAGACATATCAATACCTTCCCTGACCCCCCTCCCCTGGGGCGTCTCTGGGGGAAGGGAAGGTGTGAAGTACCCCTCTGAGGAGGATGCTGTCTTCCCCACGGTTGATAGGAGTCTGTCGCATCCTGCAGATATGCTAGGGTTAAAAGTGCAGCCATCTTGTCCCTGAGCAGATTGCCTCTTTCTGCTAATACAAGGTCCTGGTGTTATAGGGCGAGTTTCCCTGCATCTGCTCTAACAACACTTCCTTCTGGCACTCATTACACTTAGGCAATGTGCATTATTCCTGCCGGACAGTCAGCCCCACAAAAGAAGGGACCATCTCTAACTTGTTAATTGCATTCCTAGTTCTGGCACGTGGTAGGGACTCCATAAACATGCGGTGGCTGACAGGCTAACGTGGATATTCCCCTTGATAGGAGTGAAAGTACAGTCCCACAGAGGACCCTTTCGTGGCTGATTTTACTGAGTGTGTCTAACAATGCATCAGCCCAAATGACCTAGAACGACAACCAAATTCTTGATAAATCAAACTCTGCTTGGCTGTTAGATTTTTTTTTTTATATAACAACCTCTCCAGATACACATTCTATTTATTTCAGTGGGAGAGGAGGGTAGCAACACGTCTTATAACTGGCCAAAAATTTTTTTCCACATTTCAATCTGAGCTGGGGCTAGACCTCGGTGAAATTGGGAATTGGATGAAGTTTGTCTCTGTTGACCTGCCCCCCTGGGGTCAGCCCCATCCCTCATTTCTGGCCCCTGGTCACTTCCAGAACCACTCATTCTATGTCCCAGCTTAGTTGATATGTGAACATGTGAACATACAGGTGACCGCTAAGGCAGTTCCACCCAAGTTCAACTATAATTTAACTCAAGATTCTGGGAGAACAGACTTCACAATGTTAAGAAGGCAAGAAGATAACAGAGTCCAAGCCATTCATAGGGATGACGTTGGGCTGGGAGCCCTGCTCCACTGCGGCCTCAAACCACACTTCACGAAGGCTCACAGAACATGCGTGAGAAAGAGAGCCTGGCACTCACCACGGAAGACCTCATCATTTGATTGGGGAGGAAATGGAGCCTGGAGGGTGTACATGATTTAGCCACACTCCTTGGTGAGTGAGGGGCTTCACCAGGAAGAAATCCCTTCTATCCTTGCTCCTGGTTCAGGGTTGTCCCCATGCAACTGCACATAGACCAGGGGTTCCCAAACTTCAGTCAGCATCCGAATCACCTGGAGGGCTTCTGAGCAGATTGCTGGGTCCCCCTCCCAGAGTTTCCAATTCTTTAGATTTGGATTGGGGCTCAAGCATTTGCATTTTTAACAAGTTCTCAGATGACGCTCATTCTCCTGATGAGGGACCATACTGCAGATGGTCACCACTCCCATTGACGAGCTTACTTGGTCCTTGGGGCAGGAATAGAGGCCTGGACATTTGCTTTAGGGCTCAGCCAATATATCTTCATACGGTCTCAAGGGGAAATGATCCAGATTTAGCAAAGTGTTATAAGTGGTCCTCCTGTACACAGCCTGAGTGTCTTGCTGGAGCAGGGGTAGAGAGAGGCTTGTTTTCTGGGGCTCAGAGTAGGGACTTAAGGACTTATGGAAGACCACATCTTTGGGATCCTTTCATAGTTCAGCCTCCTCCATGTGAATTCAAGGACCTATGCGATTCTTATTTTTTGGCATGAACGGAGGATTTGGAAAGGTACTTCACTCTACCCTGTGGATGCTTTCATTTCACCCAACTAGTTCTCAGGGGGAATTGCTTTTGTTGCAGCAGAAACAATCTCAGAGACAGAAAAGCTTGCTGCCTTTCAGGATATACGGCCAGACTCTTCAGATCTGAGAGCATCTGGTTGGCTGAGCTCTAAATGCTGGGGTTGCCAGCAGAGTCAAGGCACAGACAGGAGTAAGAGGAAATGAACAAGGAAATGGCAAGGAAGGGAGCAAAATGAAAGAAAAGGAGAGGGAAATAGGTAAAAGAGAAGTGAAGAGGGAGAAAATAGAAGAAAAGAGCTAGTAAGATACAAACTGCTCTGTATAAGACATAAACTACTATGATAAGCAACAAGGATATATTGTGCAGCACAGGGAATTGTAGCCATTATCTCGTGATAACTTTTTTAATAGAGTATAATCTGTAAAAATACTTAATCACGATGCTGTACACCTGAAGCTAATATAATATTGTAAATCAACTATACTTCAATAATAAAACCTAAAATTCACAAAGAAAGAAAAAGATCTGGTAAGAGGGAAAGAAATAAAAAATTATCAACCAACAAGAGATGGTCCATTTTAGGATATGGAGTCACAAGTTTTGACTTCTAGTTCTAGAACCTTAGATATATGACACTTTAGGTTTGTTACTTAATGTTTCAGGACCTCAGTTTCTCTATTTGTAAAGTGGGCCTAATAAAAGCACTTGTTCTTTCTTGGGTTGTGTGAGGATGAAGTGAGATCACATGTGTAAAAACCGTTTATAAACTGTAAAATGTATAATCAAAGATCATTTTGATTGTGTGTCTGTGTGTCTGTGTTTTTGATATAGCGACTCTACAAACTTGCTGTATGAAAGGGCTTGCTGTAGCCTAGATGCACCCACGTATAATGGCCCTACTCATCTGGATGCTGTGTCCTTCCCTTATTAGCCGGGAGGCCTGGCATTTCCTTCCAGAACAGGAGACATGGGGATGATGCCCTATAGATAGCTAGGAACCCCCAACACTCATATGTGCTCAAGTAGGTCACCTCCCCTAGTTGTGTGTGATCAGCTTTGAGCTGGACATATAGCAGAAAGATTCAAAAAGGCATTGGTGTTTCAGGGAGCTACGTTCTACCACCCTGCCTCTTTCTTTGACTCTTTGAAAGCCTATTAAGCCTTTCTCCCATTTCGCTGCCCTCTGTAACTAATCAGAGCCATTGAAAGCAGCCTCAATCTTGCCTTTTTCATTTTGATTTCAACCTTAATTTTTAATTACCTGCTCTTGTGCGTCATTTTAAATGGATTTGCTATGCCAGAGACTCTCCAAATAAATGTGATGCTAAATTAGTCTTTATGTAATTAGACAAGAACTCAATCATTTCAAACACTTCTATGTGAATCTTAGATTAAAAATAAGCTTTGAGAGCCAATAGTTTAAAAGTCTGATGTTAGGTTATTTGCATTAAAACAACATCTTAAGGAAGATTGTTATTTGAATTGTAGTATAAGAGCTGGACAGTAAAGATTTCCCAGTGAGGAAGACCAGATGACTTCTGCCTGAAAGTGTGTTGTATATCTGTTTTTCATGTTATTAAAAAATCAGTACTTGGTATTTATCCTCAATCTTGCGCTGGTAAGATTACAGATCATTATCCCTGATTAGGTAGTCAGTTTTCCACATTAAAAAAAAATAGTAACGTGATGTACTGACTGGAAGTCTTTAGCACCTAGTTTATTTTCTGTTCTCCTCCTCTTTGAGCGCCTCTAAGAGTGAGATTTTTCCAAAACATAAGAGTGATTACATTTCTATTTTATAATTTTAAAAGTGGTATTTTATCCATTATTCATTTACTTCTGAATTTTAACCAGGATCTGTAGCGATGCCACATTTCTATGCAAATAACATGATTTACATTCATTGGCGTTTGGAATTCAGATGCTCCTGATGACTTCCTTAGTTTTCATCTTTATCATAATTACAAATAGATTTTTCCTTCACTGTCATTGTATGTCACATGTTGCCAAAGACTCACGATGTGCGGACAAGAACTTTGTGATGATTGGCTATTAGGCCTGACTCTGGGCATTTCATTTCAACGTTTTAATAGGGAAAGTTTTTCCTTCAGTTTCACCTAAAGATGTCAGTGCTAGGGGCTTCAGTTTGAAAACTTAGAAATCCCGCAAATCAGCCATGCAAATGACATCTGGGGTCCACCAGCCCGCCGGGGACTCATCAGACACTAGCATTCATGTTCATGTTTCCTGGATCCCTTACTTCACCCCCTCCCTCCTCCTCTGCAACCCGGTCTCTCCAAGCCCAGGCTCCCCACATCAGCACCATTTTCCAAGGGAATCAGACAGTTTGTATTGTCTGTGATTTTACTCCGTATCGCCTCCATTCATTCATTCACTTATTCTTTCAATAAGTATCTATCGAGCACCAATCAGGTACCAGACGTTGTTATAGGCACTGGGAACACAGCTGTGAACAAAACAGACGGAAATCCTTCTTACAGGGGGACATTCTGGAGAGGACTCAACTTATATACACTTGCACACACTCACACACACATTCTCTATACAGTAAATATAGAGAGTAGGTGTTCTATCTCTACTTGTTAAAACCTACTCATTCCTCAGTCATGCACCACCTTTTCTATTAAATCTTTGTTGACCTATTCTCTGCCCCAATTCTGGAGGGTCCTGTCCTTCATTCTCTTCTAGCTTTGTATTTTTTCAACTCTGACTGCTGTAATGCTTTCTTCAGTCTGCCTTCTATTTTTTTTTTTTTTGCCTTCTATTAAAATGCTATTTGCTTTACATTTTATGAAACAGCACCTCACTGATTATATTATTTAATTCTCATAAGAACCCTAGAAAATGGCGTTATTATTTTTATTTTACAGATGAGGATACAGAGAGGACAATAACTTTGCAACCTAGTAAACGTCAGCCAGAATTTCCCTCTCCCTTCCTTTCTATCTCTTCCCCTTCCTCCTTCCTTCATAAACTTGATGAGCACAGGTTGTATGCCAGCCACAGTGCTAGCTCACAGACAGCGCAGGGGCAGGGAGTATATATAACAGTAAAGTCAGGGTTCTTGATTCCACAGAGCTCATCGGATTAGCTACACAAATCAATGCAAAAATTCAACTGTTATAAGTGGTACTTAGGAAAAGTTCACAATTATCCTAGGATTATAGACAAGGGACTTGGTCAAGTGAAGAAAACCAGGAAAGGCTTTTCTGAGCCATAAGAGGCTGACTAGAGAATGGATGTGTGGACACGGGGCAGGGGGGGAGGGGGTGTGGGATGAATTGGGAGATTGGGATTGACGTATGTTCACTGCCATGTGTAAAACAGATAGCTAATGGGAACCTGCTGTATAACACAGGGAGCTTAGCTTGGTGCTGTGCGGTGACCTAGAGTGGGTGGGATGGGGGTGGAGAGACCCAAGAGGGAGGGGATATATGTATACATATAGCTGATTCACTTCGTTTCATAGCAGAAACTAACACCACATTGCAGAGCAGCTATACCCCAATATTAAAAAAAAAACAGGTGATGGTGGCTGGTGGGGAGGAGCATATGGGGAATGGTCTAGGTAAAGGGGACAGTGTGGAGAAAGAACTGGAACCTGTCTTCTCACTCTCTAAGCCCAGAGCTTTCCCCTACTATGCTACATTCCTTTCTATAGCTTTTTCTCCTGTTAGGCTAGAAGCTTTTTGGAGACGGTGGCCATGGCTTTTCATTCCCTACAGCACCTAGCCATGGCCACAGTGGGTGCTCAATAATTATTTAATTCAATTAAATAGATGAATTGAATCTGTAATAAATGGTTTCTACCAACACTTTATCACAAAGACACTAAGATGAAACGTCACGATGGAGAAAGTAAGAGAAGATAGTATCATGATTGTTTTAGGTACTCATTCTTTTTCTGAATCCCATTCCTCCATCCCCCATCTTAAACCATTTTTTAGTTAGGCATTCAGTCTGAAATCCCTGAGATTCTGTGGGCTGGCCTCTCACAGGTGATTTTTTTTAAGACAAATAGTTTTGAGGCCATTATTATAAAACGGAGCTATTTATATTGTGATTCACAGTTTGCAAAGTACTTGCCTACGTGTTGTCCCATTTGGTCCTTACTGGTAGAGATTATTTTTTCCCCGTTTTACATTGGAGGCATAAAGAAGCATAAAAGAAATGCTCATGGCCCTAGAGCTGTAAGCAGTGAAAACAAAGTTTATGTTGAATTGTTCAGGATTTCTTTTTCTTTTTTGCATACAAAAAGATATAGCCTTTGCTTTGTCATTCATATAACTTTCTTGCTTTGGACACTCCCCACTTCTTTTTCTTCTTCTTTTTTTTTTTTTTTTTGGGTTGATGTATCCTATGTTAACCAAAAATAAAGCAAGGGGCTGCAAATAAGAAAAGAATTTATTTAGGGTCTTGAGAATTGCAATTCAGGAGACACAGATCTGTGTAACCCTGAAAGAGTGTTCTGGGGAAGAGAAAGAATCGGAGGCTTATAAACACAAAAAGCCAGGAGGTTGTTAAAAGTTGCCTGGAGAGAATTGCGACTGACTCTGACACAGGTCAGAAAATACTTGTCCTTAAGAAATCACAGTTGTTTTAGGGTAAGGGTCAAATAAGTAGCCAGAGTGACGTGCGTTATCTTAGGTTAAGGGTCTGATAAGTATCTCGAGTTTCAGCAGGTGATGCAGGTAACTTCATCAAATCAAAGATCAGATTCTATTCCAGCTGTGATGTGCTGGAATAGTGTGACCACTAAGTCACACTTCCTTAGTGCCCTCCTGGCTTCATTTCAGGGAGCTCTCATAGCAATACTGACTCCGTTTTGATTTTCCTTT
Organism: Hippopotamus amphibius kiboko; assembly: GCF_030028045.1. Taxonomy (NCBI): domain Eukaryota; kingdom Metazoa; phylum Chordata; class Mammalia; order Artiodactyla; family Hippopotamidae; genus Hippopotamus; species Hippopotamus amphibius. The sequence goes on along the minus strand of NC_080191.1, from coordinate 167,463,411 downwards.
CACATTTCTCCCTTTTGATAGAGATATTTCTTTAGGAAGCATTGATAATCAACCACTTGATTGTTTGGCATTGGTGTCAGCTCCCTCGGCACTTGGAAGGCTTATTCCCGAGAGCTCTGTCGCACAGAGGAGGAAGAGAGGTGGTTGTGTAGGAGGTGTATGCTTTTAGAGAGTTTATGGCCACACCTGGGCAATAATGAGCCATCAAGGAAGTGTGTCTTAGGCAGCGTTCAAAATAGGAGAAATTTGTGGATCTACATCAGGAGGACTCTCATACGATGGTTAATCATCTCCGGACGTTGAGCTAACGATTTTCCTGGGAAGGGTGTCATAATATAGCAGCAGAGACACAAAGTATAAACAGCTTAAAAACAACAAAGAGAAAACAAACTAGAAAAATAATTAGTATAACTAGTTGCAGTTCAGATCACAATAAACCACCAAGTCTAGAGAGGAGCCAGCTGAAGATTTCCAGATGTCAGGATTAAAGCCTGTTTTGCAGTTTAAGGTGTCCCTGATGATGTCATCGGGGGTTTTGGTAGATGGCATTTAGTTCTCAATGATTCCAAGTTAAAAGAATGGAAGAATATCTGGAGACGTTGATTTGGAGAGTCATAGCCAGATATTAATAGGAGGAAACAAGAAGAATTCAGGATCTAGTTTAGTTTACAGGTAAATACCAAAAGCTCAAAGACAGTTAACAGCACTAGAACTTGATATACACAACGGTGTATTACTGAAACTTGTTTTTCTCTCTAAAATCACCCTCATTTATATTGCCAAATTAAGCCAAATATAGCCAAACTAAGACTAATTTGTTTGCAAAATAAGTCTGTTTTCAGTAAACATGATCTGATTATTCACATGAGTGAAACAAGAATAGCAACCGATACAGATGCAGAAAACAAACTTATGGTTACCAGAGGGTAAGGGTGGGGAGGGGTAAGTTGGGAGATTGGGATAGACATATACACACTACTATATATAAAACAGATAACTAATAAGGACCGACTGCATATCACAGGGAAATCTCCTCAATACTCTATAATGGCTTATATGGGAAAAGAATCTAAAAAAGGGTGGATATATGTATATGTATAACTGATCCACTTTGCCGTACATCTAAAACTTACACAACATTGTAAATCAACTATACTCCAACAAAAAGTTAAAAAAAAAAATAAACTAGCAACGGATCACATAGGCTCTTTTAAATCTGCTTTGCTGGAACTTTTCAAAAGGAATCTCAGGTTGAACTTTTAAAAGGCCTCTTCAGCCCGGCAAGTCAAGTAAGGACTTGCCATCAGCCTCTGCAATACCTACAGATTACAGTAAATTTCTCTCCTCTCGAGGTCCCCAAGCTATCTTGAGGTTCATGCACCTGCCAGGAATTGACCTTCCTTACTCATCTGGTAAGACTTCTGGGAACCCTGTAGGCATGATACTAGGCAAATAGTTCCAAGAGTCTTTATTGGCTCCATAAAGTCAATTTTAGTGCTTTAAAGCTGTCTGGTCATATCTGAGTCAATGCATGCCTCTGTCAAATATGACATTTCAGTCAAGTCTTGGTAATATAACCAATGTTTCCAATTGTGTCCTGTTACAAGGAGAACAGATTCTTATTGAACTTATGCAAATAACTATATTGCCATGAAAATAAGAAGAGTTTCTTACTAAGAATTTCCAAATTCTGGAGGGATCAGGTATAGGGAGAAAAAGGTAAATGTTTTATCTTTGTTTGCAAATGTATGAGATTTCAAATTGCTGCAAGCTGTAGCTAGCTTGAGAGAAAAGATTTCCTTAAATCTGAAAAAGCGAAACATAAAAGAACCAGCAATATTTTAAACAAAAATTATAATCCTCCTCCTCAATTCATGCAGTCCTGTGGAGGTAATTCTTCATCTTTTGTTAGCAGTTTTATGAAACCATTATGTGTCTTTGCTGGAGTTCTGTAAATTCTTACCCAATCCAGTAGTGTGATCTGAGAGTTTATTAGAAACCTGTACTCTAGAGAACGTGTCGGATGCCTTTCTGTGAATCTCTCTAAGGATAAAACGTATTTGTAAAAGCATCAAAGTAAAACAATAACTGTCTCTGAATGACAAAAGAGTTAAAACGGTATGGTTAAAGAGCTGATTACAATGCAATTGACAAGGAAATTAAGTTATTTCTGTGGCATACAACATTTTAAGGTAATAACTAGGATTATGATTGATAACATTATGCCAGGACATATCAGGATTTCAGAAATTTCATAGTTTCTATAACACTTATAAATATATATCTATACAGACACAACATGAAGGCTTCATGTTACTTCATGTTACTTCATGTCACTTCTTTTTTGACAATTTTTTCCTTCAATATGAAAATGTTTTCCCCATTAATGTTAGTAGTTTAAATTATGTATATTGTTTAGAATTTTTAAGCCTTAGAAATCTTAATTTTTAGTAAAAACTAAGAAATAAGCCATTATGAGCTGCTTTTTCCATTAGCATTCTATAGGTTGGCAAACATAATTACTTTTTATAATTTTTAAAAACTTGTGCTTTCTTATAGATAATATTTCAGTGTTGCACCAAAAATATTTACTAATGGTCCCAAATATCTTCTGTATTTCTGTAAAAGGAAGCCTATATTCAGTGATTAATGTTTCAGTACCTTATTTTATTTGGGGATGATCTAGATATTTAATAAATTTCCATCATTTAACTTAATCTAGCAAAACTCTAAAGTTTCCAAAAAGATTTGGGGGAACTATTTTGATATAGGCACATCATAAAACATAATTATTCTTCAAGAGTTCACCCAGAAACTTATCTCATTTACATTTATTTAATTTACTTATGAAAATATCATATCGTTATTTTTATTGCTGACAAATTTTGTAACAGAGATAATGAACTTATTTGACTTTTAGTAAACCTAGGTACAATAAAAGTTTTATACTTAATGTTGATGATTCTACAGGCATGTCTGTATTAAGTAAATCAATAAACTTTAATACTGAATATTAATTTAATACTGAATATTTCCCAGATCTCATGAACCTGAAATTCATTTGGGTTAGTTTCTACTATATTTCTGAGAATTTATTTTGTTTAAGTGCTTAATTTTCTTTAAGCCATTTAAATAGAGCTCTTTTACAAATTAATTTTGGCAATACCATTCAAAAGTAGAAGCACACCACCCCTGTAAGGTACATGCATGGACATACATGCATCCAGATAGGCACAGACAGTCTCATATTTTAAAGTTTTAGTCATCAATCAGGTACAATACAAAACTGACTAGTTTATAAATAACAGTTGGAATAAATTACGCCTGCTTGCTCAGATGGCTAAGGTCTTCTATTATGTTTGCAGAAGACTTACAAGATTTGCATTTGCCTTGACAAGCAATTTGAGGGAGACTATTTGGGCAAGAGAGTCCTTCTAGCAACTCGAATTAAAAGGCCTCTTCCTTTTTTTTCTTTTTTCTCAGTCTTAGGAATTGGAGATGGTCTAGATAAGCGTTCCCTGAGAAAAGATGAGGTAAAACATTTATATTTCAAAGGTACAGGGGGAGAAATGCAAGCTCTTTCTAGAAGGACTTTTGTTCCCTTAGGGTCAGAATTATAAAAAAAAAAATTTTTTTCAAAAAAAGCTTTTCTCAAAATGGCCATCATAAGCATAGACATTTTCATCAGGCCCTTAGCATTGTTTCCTTCTGGGGAGGATCAATCTTGGTGTCTTAAAAAGAAAGTTCAGAAAGAGACGGAGAGCAAGGAGGAGAGCATTGCAGGGGACAGTCAGAGGAATAGGAAGGAGAGGAGGAAGAGAGACAGACGAGAGGGAGAGAGCTCTCCGAGGCCTCAGAAGAGTTTCCAGGTGTGAAATCCTTTGAGAGGACTGTGGATCAGTTTCTCTGAGGGAGGCAATAGTGGATCCATTGCTACGTTTCTTCAGTCCTCAAAAATACCAATTGAGATATGCTTCCATTCTTGCCTTACGTTCATTTTCTAATTGACTGCACAGACAAACTAATTTAGGAATTTCAAAGGAGCCCCTTGTTGGCCAATTTTATTATAAATCATCCCAGGTAATGGTAGTCCAGCAAGACAAATACTTGCAGGACTAAGGCCCATAGTTCTTATACGTAAAACCAGCAGAAGTTCCAGAAGGAGGCTGTCCTCAGAGAGTGAATGTCTCACATTCCAAAAGCAACTACTTACCAGAAGAAAAAAAAAAAAAAAAAAAAGGAAAACAAAATCCTGAGAACAGAAGCCAGCAACCCAAACAAAACAGTAAGTGAAATCCCAAAGGCCACTTGAACAAAACATAGAAGATGGGGCGTGAGATCCTGGAGGACAGTAGCTGGTAACAGAGGACACCCTGCCTCCTACCAAGGCGGGAGGTTTCAGTACAGGAGGACTTACAACCAAATTCCAAGGACCACCAAGGAGACAATAGAGCTGGACTCTTGTAGGTACCTTACTTAAATACAAGACAATGTATCCATCCTCAAGTGAGAAATACTGATTTCCTAATACCTCTTTGGAATTTTGCAATGGGTTACTTTTTTTCTTTTTAAGGCAAGCGCAGAAGTGCTACACCGTTGTGGAATGAACTCTTCCATAAGAGGATAAGTCACGGACTTAAAACATACCCTCTGCTTTGAAAGTGTATAATCAATACATTGTTTATATAAAGTAAAACAAAAAAGCAAACAAAAACAAAAAGATAAGTAAGGGACTTTCCCAGAGTTCCAGTGGTTAAGACTCCACGCTTCCACTGCAGGGGGCAAGGGTTCGATTTCTGCAGGGAACTAGGATCCTTCAGGCCAGGAGGCAAAAATGGTGCGGGGGCGGGTGGAGGGGAGCAAGTCATGGCACTGGCCTCAACCTGAAGTGACCATTACACTGCTTTTAAATGTCAAGAGGTGAGGTGCTTATAGCAAAAGGCTGGAAGAAGATAAGCAAGGCCACTCACTTCATTCAATAGAGAAGTTAATCTGGTATTTTCAGGTTCAGAAAGTGCAAGTCCACATAGAAATGCCCAGGTTTGCTTCTCTATCTTTCTGTCCAGGTCAAACTCAAGTCTTCTGTGTGCATTCCATTCTTGGAAATCCACTCGAGTTATTTTAAATCCTACTCTTTTAGAGTTCAAGGACTAGTCTGGTTAATTCTCTTGGTAAAAAGGAGATAAAGAGGAGACTTGAGGTGTTAAAACGTCTAGATTTTCCAGGCAAACAATTTGGATTATCTGCATTACAAAGCAATTATTTAAAGTGGTAGGTCTTCTGGTGCATTGAAGTATTTTGTAGATCATTAACTGTTTGAAAGAGCTGGGAAACAGACTGAAGCGAAAATAGCAGTTTCCAGGTAAATATACTTCTTTCTTAGAAAAGAAAAACAGACTCTTAGAGATTCTAAAGTTTCCTTAAAGGGGAAAAAAGTTCCTATTTACAGCAAGATCTCAGAAACAACATGTTGTGAAAATGAGGTACAGAGCTACACCCAGCAAACATTTGTCACACCCAGCCATGGGCCAGACCTCAGATCAGGTCATGTACATTACGCCTGTAATTCTTCAAACATCCATGAAATGTGTACTATCATCCCCACTTCCTGGATAAAGAAAATTAGGTTCAGAGAGTTGCAATGATTTTTCATTTTGGTTTTGAGCTGAGATTTGACCTCATGAAGGAGCCCATGCTCTTTCCATCCTGGACAACACCAAGCTGAAAACAGAGAGAAGTTGATGAGGTCACCCAGAGTGACCACTTCACAATGACACATTTTCCCTCCCTTTCTTTGCCTTATGTTCCCCTTAAAAAGTTAAGTGAATTTCTTCTTTAAAATTAAAATTGGTTTTAATGATATAATTTTTAAAGGTTACTTTTCATTTGCAGTTATTAAAAAATACGCATGATTTTGAGTCTTTAACAGAGTAGTAAACAAGAGAAAAGTCAGTGATGCTACCTTATTCTAAGAAAAATGTCTCACTGTGGCATCTTTATTTAGCCTATGGAATTCTACTTTGCATTATACAAAATTGTGAGTTAAAATGCCCCAGAGGTAAAGGGGATGACAGGAACTGAGCTTAGAGGCAAATATATCCAAGCACCTTGAATTTAATTATGCTACTGTAATAAGGTGAATTTCAGCCTTTAATACTTGCCTAGACTAAGGCATGTAGTTGGTGCATTAGATTAACACTGGTCTGTGAGAGCTTGAGAGTTTCAATGTTCCAATTTGTCTTCCCCTTTTTAAGAATTATGGTCTAGAGGTCTGTTTGCTATCACACTGCGCCAGAGTGTGACAGCTTGATTTTGGGAATCAGATTCTCTGTTGCTAGGAGATCAGAGATTCTGAACAACCGGATGCTATTTGTTACACAGTCTAGAATTTAAGGTCATTTTTATACATGAGCCACGAACACCATGGGACAACTTGTTGAAACAAAAAGGAAGGAGCCAAGATTTAGTGTGGGAAGACCTGGCCTCGGGCATACCAGACTGGCTCGGGCAATTCTTAGCCTTGTTGATGGAGTGTTTTCTCATCTGCAAAATGGAGATCATAATATCGACTTTGGGGAATTGTGAGCCTAAAATAGGACAACTGACACAAAAAGGGTTTTTAAACTGCTAAGTAATCATTTGAAGATTAGTAGTTAATATTATTTTGTTTCATTTAAGAGGATCAAGAGGAGCTTATCTTTCTAATTGTTCTCCCTTGGTGGCCTGAGGTCTCTGGTCCTGATGCCACTTTTATAATCTGTATTCCTATTTACCTACAAATTATGTGTTTTCTTACTAAAGTTTTCATTGAAGCTTTGTTCTTTGCAATCCTAGTTCAGGCTGGATATAAAAATGAAAGTCCAATCAAACTGTGTTTTTAAACAGAGTATAGAATAGAGCAGAGGATAAGATGGGACTCTGGAGGGGCTGGGGGATGAGGGTGTCACATCCCTGCTCTAATGGTTACCAACTGTGACTTAGTTTCCTCACCTGTGGAACGGAAAAGGTAATGAACAGTAACTACCTCACAGGGTTTTTGCGCTTTAAATGAAGGAATACACCCGTGGCATTATGTGCTGAGAACACAATAAATTGCTAAATAAATATTAACTGTCTTTATTACTGTTATTATTAGAAACTCAAAGTTCTTCTCCTAACAGAGACCACATGACCTTTTGACATCGTCAAAGGCAAGGCTGTATCATGCTGAGCTATGTCAAGGTGTGTTCTAGGGAGTTGGTGGTGTATTCCACGGCATCTGGAACACGTCCACAAGTTCAGTGGCTTAGTGGTTGGAAATGTAGCCATCTTCAGTCATTCTTAGGCTCTGAAGGTAACTCCATGCACATCTGATTTGATTTAATTTAGTCATCTTTTCCGAAAATGCGATAATAGCCAATTTTACTGGTTTTTAAAATTAATTCATTAACTTTCAAATGTCTACTAAGGTTTTTTTTCCCCTTCCCCTCCTCCCCCTCCTCCCCTTTCCTCTCTCTTTCTTTCCTTTCCTCCTCCTCTTTTGCTTTGCCTCCTTTCCTCTCCCTTTCCTCCCCCTCCCTACTTCCTCTGCTTTGCTTCCCGACTCCTCTGCCTCCCCCCCCCCCCCAGAATCTGTGCCAGGCCTGGCTGGAGCACAGACATCATCAAACATGATCGCTACCCACAGTCCAAGCGGAGTGATACAGGGAGGGGGCAAAGGGCGATGCCATGAGGTAGAGGGTGGTAAGAGTCTCACATACCCTGTTGGCTTAGAGGACAGATCGCCCGGAGAAATTAGGGCCGTTCCCACGACATGCACTTTGAGCCAGACCCTCAGGGGAGGTGAAGATCGAGCCCCATGAAGACTTAATGAGAGGAGAGAAGGATGTGCGCTCCAGGCTGAGGAGGCAGCAGCAGCAAAGGCATGGAGGTGGGCTTCTCCGGAGGAGAATCAGTGCAAGAGACGTAGCTGCAACAGCTGCTAACCCTTCTCTCTGCCCTTTGCGGTCAGCGCAGACACTCTTCATGGCCAAAGCAGGCGTGGTGGAGCCAATACCTGGTTCTGAGCTACATTCCCAGGCATCAAATTGTTTCCCAGGCTTGACTTCCCTGGCCGTTCTTCCTAGCGCCCGAGGTTTACCAGACATCCAATTGGATAATAACCACTGTTATTATCACATCAGTCTCTAAGGGACCATTGTGTTACCTGTTACTCAATCCAGCACTGCGCCCTCTAGTTTTATTCTGCGGTGGAGTCATCAGTGAACTGCAAAGGCAAGCAGCTTCACTTAGGGCCATGCACGAGGGTACCGTCCTCAGTGCCACCTGTGCTAACATCTTGACAATTACTCTTGGGCATGCTCAGTTCGTACTCGCAGTATTTTTCCCATCCATTCATCAGACTCGCACTGAGCAGGTCAAAATTCCCCACGTGGATGGGATATAAGGGACCGTAAAACATGGTCCTTACCTTCCAGATCGTCTAGAACAACTAAGAGAATGCAAGGCAGAAGGTAGTAACTGGGAGGGCAAGAGAGGGACAGTGACAGTCTTTCAGAGTTACTACAGTGACAGTCCCCCCCAGGAGGAGTTTAAAGGGGTTGTTCTGGAAGAGGTGAAACTGTTAAGCCTCAAAACACGGGGATGGTTCAGTTGACCTGGTCTCCTAACCCTTGAGGCCTACAAAAACACTTTAGAAGGCTTGCTTTTTTTATTTTTTTTGTATCAGGCCGTGGTCCCGTGGTTGGAGGGTGATAGGGAACACTAGCTCTTACCTGAGCATCTGCCTTGTGACTCTTGAGCATTGTTTCGTGTGCCACTATCCACATCCCAGTTCCTCAGTAAGTGATGGCAAGGCTTTTCCCCTCAAGGCTCTAAAGCTACCAGCTTTCAGAGGCATAGAGCTCTGTCAAGAATGTTTAACTCCGTAAATTTACAGAATTATATTAAAATGAATTTTAGCCTGATGACATCTCTTAACTTCACGGGGGTTTATTTCCTCAGGATGAATTCCAAACTTACTCTTGGAAAAAGGTAGTGTGGATCTGCCTGTCAGCACTGAACAAAGCATTTCAGCTCACTCCGGACCACCCTCTCATCACAGAGGAGGAGTACATCATAAATAGGGCCATAAGAAAGCCAGACCTAAAGGTAAGTCCCTTATGGCTCCTGCAGATGCTAGAGAAATTGAATCTTTTTTCCTTCCAAATACAAGACTACATGCATATATAGCCAATTTTAGAATAACTATAAGTGGAATACAACCTTTAAAAATTGTAAATCACCATATTGTACATCTGTAACATATATTGTACAGCTACTATACTTCAGTAAAGAAGATTAAATTCAGATCTCTATGACAGTATAGAACATTATAAAGACATGGATCTTGGGGCCAGATAGAGCTCAGTTCAAATCTCAGCTTCATCCTTTGAAACTGTGCAACCTTGGTTTAATTACTACCCTCTGATGAGCCTCAGTTTCCTCATGTCTAAGATGATGAAGATGCATACCTCTAATATTAATTGATAAAATTTAATAAATTAAGAAATACAAAGATCAATATGGTGGCAGGTATATAGTAGATGCTCAGTGCATTTTTTAAATAAATTTATTTATTTGTTTATTATTTATTTATTTATATTTTTGGCTGCCTTGGGTCTTTGTTCCTGCATGCAAAACTGAAACCCAGTGCTTAACCTGTTAGACAGGATACTCTTACAACTTGTTCCAACAAGAAATGAAGAGTGGGATGCCTGAGGATTGAAACAGCTTCTGGTTCTGAGCGGAAAGGTGAAAATCACCCCACAGCTGATCCCTGATTTCCTAATTATTGTTTCCTGGTCCGAAGTTCCAGGAAATGGGCAAATAAACTTCACCCCTTGCAAATATGATGCGTACCATCCTCTTATCAGCTTCCAGAGCCTCTGAAGTTGATGAGGGAAGCTGAGAAAGCTCCAGGCAGAGATGCTTCCTCCTTGGGGAAACTCAAAGATGTTTAAAAGGCCTAAGATGGAGTCATTCTTCTCACTCTGTGATGAATAGCCTCCAAAACTGTCAGGAGATAATGGGGTTTTCCATTTTCTGGCCTGACATAAACTTTATCAGTAACCTCTTTTCTCCTCATTATTGCGGCTTCATTGGCTGCTTTGTATCTGTTATGTTTTATACATTTATAGCCTATCTATCTAGGTTGTCTAACCGATCAGTGGTGTCGCATTCTACCATTGTTTGTCTTTTACATTTTTTCTAACTTGGATTTTTGAACCTACAGAATTAATAAAGTAGGCAACTTTTACTTCATACAACTTGTTCTGGAAGTTATGGGATTTTCAGACTATCTTCTGAGACTAGCTTGACTATTAGATCCTCCAAAGACTAGACTTGGGGGCTAGAGGGGCTCAAGTTCAATTTCCAGCCCTGTTTCTTAATAGATGTGGTCTTGGGCAAGTTACTTAATCAAAATGAACTGAAAGGGCAAAGTGGAAATGAAGATAATATCTGTCCTACCACAGGGTGATTAAAAAGACAATACCCCTGCCCCCAAGTACTCAGGAAACAGTAGCTGTGATCACAGTCCAGCTCTATTTGTAAAACTATAGAGAATACTGGAAAGGAAAGGAAAACATGAGGCAAAAAAACGTGAGGCCCCACGATGGGCCCCAGCAGCTAACACAGCCTAGGCGGGTCATATTTCCTCACCTTGACTTGTAGCTTGTGAAGGAAGCATTGTGTCTGGTGGCAAGTCCCTCCAATTCTATACTGAAAGTCAGTTGGAAGGTAGGCTTTATTTTTTAAAAAATGTTATTTTGCAACCAACACATTGAAATAAATCCATCCTGTAAAATAAAAAACACAGTACTTAATACCCTTACTTGGTAAATATGAACATGGGTACGGGTGCACACGCACATGTATTTTTTTCCTTCTAGTTTTACTGAGATATAATTGACACACAGCACTGAGCACTGTGTAAGTTTAAGGTGTACAGTATAATGATTTGACTTACATACATCATGAAATGACTACCACAGCAAGTTTACATACACATATTTATTGAATAAGGTTAAAAGTCATTTGAAGTAACCCAGGTCTTGGAGTTTAGGGATTTAAACTCTGTTTCTATTGTGGTTGCCAAGGGGGAGGGATGGAGTGAGAGCTTGGGATGAGCAGATGCAAACTAGTATATATAGGATGGATAAACAACAAGGTCCTCCTGTCCAGCACAGGGAACTATACTCAACATCCTGTGATAAACCGTAATGGAAAAGAATATGAAAAAGAAAGTATATACAGTATAAGTATAACTGAATCACTTTGCTGTACAGCAGAAATTAACACAACATCGTAAATCAACTATACTTCAATTTAAAAAAAGAAACAAAAAAGAAACTCCATTTCTGGTTGATATGTGGTTGTGAAAAGCATTCCTTTATTTATTTAATAAAAAATGTGTGGAGTACTTGTTATGTACCAGCTATATGCTCTTCCAAGTTTTAGATTTTATCTAATGGTTATCCAGACTATAATACCCATAAGTATAGAACATATTCAGAGGCGTTGCAGTGGAACTCAGAGATGATCTGGCCAATTGCCTCAATTTATGCATGGGAAAAATGAGGTGCAGAGAAATTTCATTGAATTTCTCAAGGATACAGTGATACGAGTAGCTATCAAAGGAAGTCTTGGACACTGTGTCTCAACTTTGCACATTAGAATTACCTGAGGACGTTTAAAAATATTTATGCCCAGGCTGTACCCCAGACAAAGGGAATTAGAATCCCTTTGTGGGTGGGACACAGACATCAGTATTTTTAAAAATTTCTCAGTTGATTCCAATGGGCAAAATGAGGTTTATAACCATCGCTCCCTAACAATACGACAGCCTTACCGTTTCTCTTTGTGCTTAATTAGGTCACCAGTTAAAGGAGATTCAGATTTATATGTAAAGTTGCTGTAAGAAATCAGAAACAAGAAGGTGTAGTGTCGTAAGCATTAAGCTTTCTTTCCATTGCCAACACCCTCAGGCGCTCACCTCCTGGAGTTCATTTTCTTACAATAACCATCTCACTGTCTTCTAGAACCTGCCACCAGTCTCATCTTTTTCAGTGTCACTTCCATAGGTTACTCTGCAAATCCATTGCTTACAAAAATTCTGAATACTCATCCTATCACCCAAGGATCTGATCTTTCCTCATGCTTCCAGCCTCATTCTCCATTTTGCTGTCAAACAGGCCCCCTCACGTGCTCCTCCCCCACAACTAAATTGTGCATAATCTCTTTGAAATGCCCTCTTCCCTTCTCATCTGAGCAATGTTCTTCCAATCCTTTAAGGACGCAGCTCAGATTCTTCTTCTCCATCACACCTTCTGTCATGTACCCTCTCTATACTTTTATAGCATTTCAATACTATAATTCTTCCTTTATTATGTTTTCAGTTCTTTGACACGTACATAATTTGACTGTATAGTATTGTTTTCCCTTTCATAACATATTTTCTCCCCTTGTTAGGTTATCGAGTAGTGGAATGCAGAGGCTGAGTTTTACTCATATATTTATCAGTGTAGCAGGCCCATGATACATGTTGATTGAACGATAACTTCAAATAAAGAATGCCATTTGTGTAGTAGCCAAGGAGAGGACTTGCTAGGAAAGGATAAAATAAGTATATTAGGGCTCTATCTTTGCTTCTTCCACAAATGCTTCTTTAGTCACTAAACTGCTATATATCCACTGATCCGCAGACTGGAGACTTCTTAGTAATTTTCTTTTGCAGGTGAGATGCATAAAAGTGCAGAAAATAAGATATGTTTGGAACAACTTGGAAGGACAGTTCCAGAAAATTGGGTAAGTTGTTTGAGGAATTGCATCTAAAAAGAAAAATATTATTTCAAAAATATTTTGCTCAGTATGTCTCTCTCATTATTATTATTTTAGCTCTTTGGAAGACTGGCTCAGTTCTGCCAAGATACATCTAAAGTTTGGATCAGGTCTAACAAAAGAAGAACAAGAGATCAGGTACCATGTATATTGTTATCTACACCCGCTCAGAACGATGGTCACCAGTTAGTCAAAGAAAGATCCCAGGAAACGGTTATCTTAACTGGTCAATATCAGAATATGTTGTAATGCTCTATTTAGTATTATTAAATTAAATGTTTTACATACATTATCTCACTTCATCAGAGCAACCTTGTGAGGGAGTTAGAACAGACATCCTCATCATTTCAACATAACAGATGAGAAATCTGAGACTCAGAGAGGTTTAATGGCCTGAACAAGGTCACACTAATGGAAGTGACAGAGGAAGAATTGCATCTCTGACTATAGGTGTAGTTCTCTTTCTACTCTGCATAATGCTTCTCAAGGTTACTATAATAATAAGGTTGAACCAGTTTTGACTGTAATCAGGAAATATGTGTAATACTGTGATAACATAGTTAAATAATAATTGTAGAGCAGCACAAGAATATCATGCAAGACTCGTAGCCCCACAATTCTAAATCAGGTGCTGGGCAGAGGAGCGAGGTTTGGGAAGGGCACTGGGTTGAAAGTCAAGAGGCTGTGACTAATTTACTGTGTGGCTTTGAGCAAATAGCTTCTCCTTTCTGGGCTTCAGTTTCCTACTTGTTCAAAAGGGGAGGAGGCCTGTAAACACCTTGCTGGTCCTAAGTTTCCATGATTCCTGAGTTCCCCTCCACGCCACTTTGGGGTGGAGTTTTGGTGGTACTTTGAACAGACCCAGACTACCATCAGCCTCACCCGGGTTCTTGTTAGAAATGCAGAATTTCAGACCACCCCTCACCCTTTTTGAATCAGAATCTTCCCATTAACAAGATCACAAGGTTATCTGTATGAACATTAAAGTTTGAGAAGCACCGCCAGTAACACATTCTGTTAAGCTTTTTGGTCTGAGCATCTATGTAGAAGGCACAGAGAAAATGTCTACCATTCTCAACAGCAAAATAACTCATAGAGGGTCATTGCTCTGTGTCATCCAAGAAACACATCTCTGAGTTTTCAATTAAAAGGCCGTATAACTCTGCGCAGAGCTATTTTTGAAAGCCTAACACTTTTTGCTTATATTAAAACAAATTCTGCTGCTTCCCAGAACTGAATAGGAGGAGGAGAGTAAAGCTCTTCTCCTGTAATGAGCCCTCTGTCTCACATCCATGGAGCCAGAGTTGGGGGAGAGGCAGAGCTGAGAGGGTGCCAATCCTAAAACTACTTGAATGGAACAATGACTAAAATGAAATACTCAAATTACCATCAGGGGAATATTTAGACCTCAGAAAGGGTGCAGTTTAATAAATGCAATATGATCATGTTTATTGGTTTTGCACCTGGAACCCCCCCCCCCCCAAGTTATTTTGAGAAAGCTGGGGATGTTATGCAACAAGGGAGGCTTATGTTGATCCCACAAGTAAGAAAGCAAACGTGGCATAGACCTTTTTCTGAATGGGTGAGAAATGAGTTTCATTTTTATTATTAGTAACTGAGTGAGCTGTGATCTCTCCCTATAGGAGGTTAATATGTGGACCAAATACTATTGATGTTGAAATCACACCCATTTGGAAACTGCTCATCAAGGAGGTAATCAGTATTCTGTCTTGGTGCTGGCTAGAAAATAACAAAGTTAGGTTCTAGTTAAATGATCAAGAATGCTACTTGTTAAGAGTAACTGTAATTTGTGCTATTTTCAAAGAATGCAAAGTGTATTCATATCTCTACTCTTTCCTGGGGTCCATTTTTGCACACTCATTACCCATTTTAGCAGAAGATATGATGCTTGTGTGTCTACTTATCCTTTAATGACTGGATGAACACAGGGTTTCCTTTCTTTCTTTCCTTTTTAATCCTGTGTTTTTTATCCCCTGTCTCATCTTTGTGAAACTAAAATAATAATTAAAACTTAACTCAATCTCTTTCTTATAGGCGACATACACAATTTCCTCAGCATCCAAAATTGTAGGAAGAAAACATCTGTTCAGCCTTATTAGTTCTGTTGATCTCAGTGTGTGGGGGGGAGGGAAAGAAAGATTTGACCATAATTTACTAAGCTGGATTTTTTCTATTTGACTCTATCACTGGGCTTACTTCTCATTTTACCGTGATTATTATGACACTACAACTAACAGCTGTACCCTGGGTTCCCTCTTGTACGCTACCTCCACTCCTCCTTGCCTTAAAAAAGGCTTACTAAACTCAAGCTCCTTTCTCAATATTTCTAGCAAGCTTTAAGTCATGAAAGAAAGTAGCAGAAACTGATAAGAAAAGTGTCTGTGCGCTTATTCCCTAACCAGAGGAAGGATTACTGTTCCTATTTTAGAAAGATGAAAATCAACTAGAAGGAATTTGAGTAAAGGCACAAAATGTTTTTAACCCTAGCAGGATTACAACTGTTGGAGTTAATCTCTACTTTCTCCCACAGTGTTCTAGATGCTCAGTTACAGATCATCCCTTTCACCTTGGCTCTCTATTTGGGAGAAAATTTAGTCTTCATCTCATACATTAATCTAAAGGACTTTAATGGCTTCGATATGGCAATGTTGTGTCATAGAGGAGAGCAATAAACTAGAAAGCATTTTAACTTTGTAAACTGACCTACTACTTCACTCTTCTGAAGGCCACTCAATGTAAACTGGATATGATAATATCTACCCCTTACACAACCGTTGTGATGGTCAACAAGATGATAAATGAGACAATACTTTGTAAATTATAAGGTGTAGCGATGGTTAAAAGTCAGTGATCTGGATTTCCTAGGTCGCGCAGTGGTTAAGAATCCTCCTGCCAATGCGGGGAACATGGGTTCGAACCCTGCTCTGGGAAGATTCCACATGCCGGGGAGTAACTAAGCCCATGCGCCACAACTATTGAGCCTGTGCTCTAGAGCCCTTGAGCCACAACTATTGAGCCCATGTACCACAACTATTGAAGCCCATGCGCCTAGAGCCCTTGCTCCGCAACAAGAGAAGCCACTATAGTGAGGAGCCCGTGCACCACAATGAAGAGTATCCTCCGCTCGTATCAACTAGAGAAAGCCCGTGTGCAGCAACAAAGACCCAATGCAGCCAATACATAAAATAAATAAATAAATTAATTAATTAAAAAAAAAAGTCAGTGTTCTGGGGCCAGGTTGCCTGGGTTCAAGTCCTGGTCTGTGACAGTCGTGGCTCTGTATCCTTGGGCAAGTTTCTCAAGATCTAAGGCTCAGTTTCTTCATCTTTACAATGGAGATAAGTAATAACTTCTGGATGATAAGATAATTGTGGGAATTAAATGAGTAAATTCAGGTAAAGTTGCTTTGTGCAGCATCTGGCCCATGGTAGATGCTACATAAATGTAATAAGAATAAGAATACTGTGCAGGACGATTTACATGATGGAGAGGATTACGGTAACAAATAAGTCAATGAATAGCTAAGTGTAAAGCCTAAATATCTCCTTTGTCTTCCTGTTTTGATATCTGCCAACAGGTTTTAAATCCATTTTACGTATTTCAACTCTTCAGCGTCTGCCTGTGGTTTAGTGAAGATTATAAGGAGTATGCTGTTGCCATCATAATCATGTCCATCCTTTCCATCGCTTTGACTGTATATGATCTCAGAGTGGTGAGTTTTTCCACCAATCCTATGGTCTGAGGAAGAAAGAGTTGCGACTTTGTTGAAATTTTGTTTGAAAAAAGTATAACTGGAAAATAGTCACTGCCCACTTCATAACAAATGAGGCCAAGTTCGTAAATATCTATCTAGCATGATAGCTGATGCTCAACAAGCGCTAGTCCTTTCCTTTTCTTCACATTCCGTTCCCTAACCTTTCAAGTTATTTTTTCTCTCTGTTTAGCTTATGAAGGCTGATTATTGAGGAGAAAATGCAGATATTTATGAATTGTGAATAAGTGAAAAAATATGTGTAGAGAATACTGATGGATCTTGAAGATGGTAGAAGAGGGATGGAGGTGGAGGAGTCTTTAATATTCAATGAGTGTTTAATATCTTTGTCCTTTATGTTTGGTTGGTACTCATTTGTCAAAACCCCAGTCCAACTCTTGGCTCTCTTTATGCCTATACAAGGGGATCTAGGTGCTGCTGGGAAAAAATCAGATGGTACAGGTTGGTTGATTGCACTATAAATCCATGAATACCGACCTCATCTGGGCAAGCTTTCTATTTCTCTCTGGTCAACGTGCTCTCCCATTCTCCAGAATTAAGGTCTCAAACCAAGTCTTCTTCCAGTTTCTGAGATGCCTAACTTCCCACATTCCACTTTTCCTCTAATTCAGCTGATAATCTATCACATTGCTTTTTTTGTTTTCCACAAAGATAGAAATCATAAGACAGGAATTTGCTCAATTCCACACCCTCCTACTGCCAGATGACTTTTGTCTCCACCTCCCTCCTGACCTGAACTCTCATTATAGAGGAGGAAGTGCCCTCTGCTTGTGCTTTTGATAGCATCATTTCCTACCTTCTCAGTATGCCCATGGGGTCAGTGAATGACTCCTTTTCTCACTCCCTCTCCCTGAGAGCCTTCCCATCAGCATTTAAACATGCTCAAGCTTCTCCTAACTTAAAAAATGACAAAACAGGAACAAATGAAAAAATTCCTTCTTTTGACCACGCTTCAAACTTCAGCTGCTACTCTACCTCTTTTCTCCCTTTGACAGCAGAACTTCTTGACCTCGTTTATGCATTTCTCTTCATTTACTCATCTCCCTCTGATTTCTCATCTATACTGAGCTGGCTTCCTCTCTTATGACTCCATTCAAACAACTCTTGTTAAGGTCACCACTACAATCCCAAGACTCATAGATAGTTGTAAAAGTAAAAAACGATACTTTTCAAAACTAGCTACTCTTTTTTTCTTAATAGAAGGAGTAGTATATGGACATAATAAAAAAAAGTTCACACAGAACAAAATAGTGTAAATGAGAAGTAAATATTCCTCCCACCTTAGTTCTTTCAGTGTCTGGGTCTCCTTTTAAGAGGCATCAACTGGGACCAGATGTTCTATATACTTTTAGCATTGTAAAACACATTAATTTGTTTTACACAAATGGAAGTGTACTATTTCATAATACTGTTATGTGCTTGTATTTGCACATATCTTAAATATCTTTCCATATCTGCACAAACATATTTTCTCTAAATGTACCATAATTTAAAAACCAGTCTTATATTGATGGATATTTGGGTTGTTTCTAGTCTTTTGCCATTAAAACAATGCTGCATTGAGGATATTTGCACTTATATCTTTTCACACATCCACATATATGCATGTTTACAAATACGTATAAATCACAAGTATATGTGACTCATATTACATGTAAATTTGTGTATAACATATCTGTACTGATAAGGAGATATGTTTTCTATATTTGAAATTAATCATAAGCTAGATATATTATTTTAGTAGACATTGTCAAATGCCTCTTAGACAAGTAAGGCCAATATACACTTCTCCCAAGAGCAGGTAAGTGTTTGTTTTCCTTATTTTTGCCAATATAAGTGAAAATAGGACTCCATAACTCTAATAGCACATTTTCCATTGTGAGCTGAACACGTGCTCATGTTTTAAGCTATTTGTATTTCTTTTACTATGAATCGTATTCATGTCCCTCGTTAATTTCTATTGGGTGGTTGGTCTTTTGCTTGCTGAGTCTCTGATTCCCCTCCCACAGCGGACACTGTTTTCCACACTGTAGATTTCACTAAACCTCTCAGTTGCATTTGACACTGTTAACTGCCCCGTGCGTTCCCTTTGGCTTCAGTGACATCACACTTTCCATCTCTCTAGCTGCTCTTCCATTATCTTGTTATACTTCATCGTCCTCTACCTGGCTTTTTAAAACATGAGTGTCTCAATATCAAACCGATATGAAGATGTTTACCATATAAAGTCTCCCCCTTCCTCCACCCCTCCACTTATGCAACCACATTTATTAGTTTCTTGTGCATTCTTCCAAAAACTTTTTTGGGATATGTATATATTTTATTTTTCTTTCTTATGTAAGAGGGAGCATAATTACATTATTTTCTACCTAGCTTTATTATTATTATTATTATTAATAGTGTCTTGATGGTCTTTACAGGCGAGTTCGAGTCTTCATTACTCTCATACTGTATGTACTAATGACTTCTAAAGGCATATGCTAATAACTTTCAGATTTATATATGTATTTCAAGTCCAAATATCTCTTTTGAGTTTGAGACTCATAGGTTCAACAACCTATTTGATTCAATGTCACTTCTTCAGGGAAGATGTCTATTGGTTGGTTAGCTATATATGCTCCAAAAACACCTCATCCTTTTTCATTTTATTGTTGATTGTAGTGATATATGTGTGTGATTATTTGATTAACTGTATTTACCCAGTAGGTTGTAAATTCCCTGATGGTAAGAATCATATCGGTTTTGTTGACCATTCTACCCCCACCTCTTAGTGTAAATGTTGTTTAATAAATGTTGAGTGAGCACACAAATGAATAAAAGAACAAGTTAATAGCAGAACACTCTTTCACCTTATATTACTCTATTAATCATTATTAGGACATAGTAATCAGACTTGTAAATTATTTGAGGCTAGGAGATTTAGGGAGTGTCTTAAATGACAAAATGAGAATTAAAAAATGAAAACACTAAATGATTGGGACTTTTTAATCCCAGAACCATGTAAAAGGCCTTTCACACAATAATTTCTTAATAAATGTGAAATCAAATATAATCATATTATTATTTTTGTCTCCTCTTACTTATTCACTCTCAGGGTCCCATGTATTTCATATATTAAAACAGCAAATACTGTGAGGGAATAGCAGGAACCACCAAACTCCTTATGAAGTTAGATTAGGAGCCCTGATGTGGGGTAACCCAAAGCTGAAATAATGCTTGGCTCTTGAAGCTGTTTAGGTATAAACAAAAATTTTGAATGATCAAAGTTCTTTTGAATGGACAGAGCATGCTGGGAAATTCCTTTCTACTAAACAACGCCTATTTATCACTGGCTGAAGAGCGCCACAGGTTGGATGCTTTTTCAATTGAGTAGCAGGCTACTCAGTTTTGTTTTTAAACAGTGCATTCAGTTGGCTCCGTCTTTAAGGAAGGCTAACACTTTACTGAATAATATCTAGGACCTATCCTCAAATAGAAAAGCCTTTTCCTGTTTTCTGTTCTTTTTCAGCAATCTGTAAAGCTCCACCATTTAGTTGAATCACATAGTAGCATTACAGTCTCCGTATGTGGGAAGCAAGGTAAGTCACTTCATTTCAGATCTATGTGTTGTCCATATGAAATCAGAAAAGAATTTAAATTTGTATTTCTGAGTGTCCCTATTACTCTCAGCTTCGTATGTATCTTTTCCTGCACACTTACTTAGAGGGGTGAGGAACATGAGATTTTTTTTCACCTTTAAAAAAAACAGTGAGGTAAAACTGACATACAATAAGCTGAACATAACTAAAGTGTACAACTTGATAGGTTTTGACATGTGTACTTACATATGAAACTATGACCCCCCCCCAAAAAATGATGACTGTCCATCACCCGTAAAAGTTGCTTTGTGCTTGTTTGTAATCTTCCTTCTCAATTTCTCACAATTTCATCCCCATCCTTGGGCAACCATATTGCATGTTTAGAATATTTTATAAATGGCATTATACAGTACACATTTTTCGTCTTTTATAGTATATGTTGGATTAATTTCAGGGGGATCGAAGTTCATAATGATTTTGAAGTTCATCCATTTTGTTAAGAACATCAATAATTTATTTATTTTTATTTCTGAGTGAATTCCATTGTCTAGATAGACCAGTTTGTTCATTCATTCATTTGTTGATGGAAATTTGGGTTATTTCCAGTTTGGGGCTGTTACAAATAATGCCACTTGAACATTTGGCTTCAAGACTGTCTATGGACATACGCTTTCATTTCTTATAGGAAAATACCTAACCGTGGAATGGCTGACTCATACGATAAATAAATATTTAACTTTTAAAGAAACTGTCAAACTGTTTTCAAAGTGGTTGTGCCATTTTACATTCCCACCAGCAATGTGTAAGACTTTTGGTTTCTTCACATTCTTGCCAGTGCTTGGTATGGTCGGTCTTTTCAATTTTGGCCATTTTAATAGGCGAGTGGTGGTATCTCATTGTTGGTTTGTTTTTTTTTTTCATTGCTGTTTTAATTTGCATTTTCCTGGTGACTAATGGCATTGAGCATCTTTTCAAGTGCTTATTTGCTACTTTTATATCTTCTTTGGTGAAGTATCTGTTTAAATCTTTTTCTTATTAGACTGTTTGATTATTATTAAATTTTGAGGGTTCTTTCTACATTCTGGATACAAGTCCTTTTTCAGATATGATTTACAAGTATTTTATCTCAGTCTTAATTTATAATATCTTTTAATTCCCTTCATAGTGTCTTTAACAGGGCAGATGTTTTTACTTTTGTAAATTTTTACTTTTATCAATTTTCTTCTTTTGTGGGTCATGTTTTTGTGTCATATCTAAGACATCTTTACCTAATCCGAGGTCATCAAGATTTTCTACATTGTCTTCTAGAGGCATTATAGTTTTAAGTTTTATATTTTGGTCTCTGTTGTATTTTGAAGTTTTTTTCCTGTTTTCTTCTTTTTTGGATTGAAGTTCATTTTTCTGCAAACAGATAACCAAATGTCCCAATACCATGGGTTGAAAAGAAAGTACTTTCTTCACTAAATTGTCTTTGCACCTTTGTCAAAAAATCAGTTTCCTGTACGTGGGTGGATCTTTTCTGGACTCCTTAGCCTATTCGTCCTATTCTACTGTTCTATTTGCCTGTCTTTGTATCAATACCACACAATGTGGCTTTATAATAAGTCTTGATATAGAATAATGTTAGTCCTCCAGCTTTGTTCTCTTTCAGAACTCTTTTGGCAATATTGGGCTCTTTGCATTTCCATATGACTTTTTGAATCAGCCTGTCAATTTTTACAAAAAAAAACCTGCTAGGAATTTGATTGGGATTGTGTTGAATCTGTAGATCAGTTTGTGAAAAACTGGCGTGTTAACAAATTTGGATCTTCTGACCTCTGAACATGGTCTCCATTTATTTGTCGTCTTTGATTTCTCTCAGAAGGGTTTTATAGCTTTTGGTGGACAGTTTTTCACATTCTTTCTCAGATTTATTTTTAAATATTTCATATTTTGATGCTATTTAAATATTTTAAATGGAAATGTCCCGTTGTTCATTTGCTCCTTTTCCCCTCATATGCACGTGCTGACTACTAGTCTGCTGAATACTAAAGAGGGATCTCTGTGGGCCTTTGTGGCTCTCCACCTGGGTAGTTACCTTCTCTCCAGTACTCTGTTCTGTGAACACAAGATGCCTTCATCTCCACACACTTTCATCTCTGCTCTGAACCATGAGTCTTCAGGACTCTGTCCAGGATCCCCTTCCTGCATAGTGGCCTGGAAACCTACAGGCAGTAAGCTGCAGGGCATCTTCATTGGTTTCTCATTTCTTTTGTTGCCTATATTGTGCCTAAAACCACTGTTTCATCTACTTTGTGTGACTTCCGGTTGTTTCATGTGGGAAGATAGATTTGCTCCTTTTTGCTATCTCTTTGCTGGAAGTGAATTTTTATCTTTTAAAAAGGTCCTGATCATCTTCTTATCTTAACTTTTTATGATGAAACATTTTACATTTACACAACAGTGGAGAGACCACGATAATGAAGCCCTAGGTACTTATCACCCAGACTCAATTACTATCAAGTCCCTGAATTCTGTTTTCATCAATGCTACTTCCTCCTTTGCCCTGGATTATTTCTGAACTATTTCAGATATCATATAATTTCATTTGAAAACATTTCAGTGTAGATCTAAAACATAAAGACTCCTTTTCAATTCCTTTATCACGGCTTTAAAAAAACATAATTAAGAAATCATCAATTATACAGGCAGTATTCAAATTTCCACAATTGAATCACAAGTGTGTGTGTATATATACTTGTGATATATATGATATACAATGTATATATTTTTTCAAGTCAGGATCAAAATAAAGTCCATATACTGCAATTGGTTAAGTTTCAAGTTTATTTTAATCCACACTTTCTCGCCTCCACATTCAATTTTTTTCCTTGAAAAGTTTCTGTTGAAGAAAGTAAGTAGCTCATCCTGTGGTTTCCACAGTTTTGAACGTATTGATTGCATACTTATGGGATAATTTAACATGATGTTCTACTTGTACTTCCTATAAACTGATGGTTAGATCTGAGGCTTGAGTTTTTGGCAAGAGTACTTCATAGTTGGTATTGTGTATTTCTAATAGGAGGTACATAATATCTCTCTTTTTCTTGTGATATTAGCAGAAGTAAATGCTCATGACCCAGATTTATTATTTCATTAAGAGTTTAAAATATGTGCCATCTTCATACATTAAGTGGGATATTTCCATAAAGAGAGACACTCTTCTTCAACTATTTCATTATCCTGAGATGGTGTGTTTCAGATTAAATATATGACTATAAATCTCCTTATTACCAGCTTTCAAAATAATGCATTGATCTTCTAGCATTTTCCAAAGGCTTTAATAAAATGTTAGTGTCATTACGGATGTATAATTTTAACATGGTTGGTATATTTTCATCAATTGTAGTTTT
Source organism: Hippopotamus amphibius kiboko (assembly GCF_030028045.1). Taxonomy (NCBI): domain Eukaryota; kingdom Metazoa; phylum Chordata; class Mammalia; order Artiodactyla; family Hippopotamidae; genus Hippopotamus; species Hippopotamus amphibius. The sequence goes on along the minus strand of NC_080191.1, from coordinate 167,439,790 downwards.
TATTCTTGTTGTTGTTCAAGTTGCCCATCTTTGGCCATTCAGAACCTTTTTAGATTGACTCTTGAATTTATTTGACATGACCCCAGTAGTCTTTGAAAATTGTATTGCGCTCTGGTATGATAAACTATTCCAAGTTCATCTTGGACAATTCCTGCTGCAAACCTGGACACATCCATTTTTCCAAAGACCTCTTTCATGTGATACTTAGAGACCTCAGAGTGTTACGAGTGCTCATTTCTGTGCTGTTAGTCATTGTTTCCAGAAGACTTACCTAGAAAATAATATTCTAAAGATAACATAAATTATGAGTTCATACTGACATTTCCAGATTAAGTTTGGAACTATGGGTTTTTCACTTAACTTTGTTGATTGTCCTTCTGTTTCTCCTTTCTCCACACTAAAGTCCTGATCCTCAACTATAGCAACAAATTACCCATTTGTTTTATGGCATTACACATAATAATCTCAGAATAACAAACCAACACACCCAGCAACACGAGTCCTAAAAACAATTTAAGATTTTTTTAGAGTTCTTTTTTCTCCTGTTTCTGATACACTGTTCATTATGGACTAATGAACTCCTGTTTTATTTGATGGGTTATTGTTCATTATTATTATCCTTTACTTCGATGCTCAAATTGTTACAGATTTCGGCAGCGAGAGCCCGGCAAGTTGGCTGTAGTATCTTTTGGACCTGTCCCCGTCGCTCTGGGAGCACGTCCCTGCTTAGTGGCACCACGGGACGTTCTATCTTATATTATTTGTACTTTTCTTGGCCCAGGGTTGTAATCAGCCATTTCTTTAAAGAGCCCTAGTTCTTCTTTGAAGGGAAATGAAATTTAGACACCAAACTTTGGGTAGTAGGTGTACACGTCTTTATTGGGTTTCACTACTCCTGAGTCCTCTCAGAGAACAGAATTAGAGAATGTACATATAAAAAAGGACAAGCACATATATCTGCATATATCCTTGTAAACGTACACATTCACATCTATATTATTTCTCTATTTATTGAACACCATCAGTTTACACGGTTGTCTGCTATTCTAGTCCGATATCACAGAGCTCATTCTGCTTTTATTTCTGTTTCTATTTGTAACTTCCTTTCTTCAGTGGGAAACCTGGCTCTCATTAGCCTCCTTATATCTGCTTAATGTATCCATCCTGCCTTTCTCACCCTGCTTGGACTCCAATATGTCACACCAGGCCACTGCCACCATGGGGGTCCTTGTCTCCCTCCTTGGGCTCTGACACTCTGCACCAGGCCATGTAAGCCCCATTCATCCACTTTAGGCTCCACCACATGCAGGGGGCTGCCACCCCCAGCCCCATTTCACCCAGCCCCCAGCATGGATGTCTCTCTTGCTTAACCATAGCTCTGGGCTTTGGGACTGAATAAGGAAGGTGAGAAGTAAAGGAAGGCCAGAAAGAAGGACAGAAGGTAGAAAGGAAGGACAGAGTTTTCCATTTTCTTATTGTGAGTAAGAATGAATATCTTTTCAAATGCTTCACACCTGCCACTTGTGTGTGTGTGTGTGTGTGTATGTGTGTGTGCGTGTGAACTATATGTTAAGGTCTCCAGCAATTTTACTATACAGTCATTTGCTATACATCTTTTTCCCCAAACTCTTTGTTTATTAGGAATATTAATCTTTTGACGGCAATGTAATTTTCAAACACGTTGTCAGAATTTGTCATTAGATTTTTCTTTGCCTATTTATTTTTTTTGCCACACAAAGGTTTTTATTTTATGTACTATAATGTATTATCTTTTTTCTCTTATTGTTTGCAGATTTCGAATCAATGTTGAGGAATGGCCTCCTTTTTATATACGCCCTGGTTGCTTTTTCACTGATTTCCAATTTAGGTAGATGTTGAACTATGTTATTGTGGGAAAAAAATCTGACTCAACTCTGTCTCCTCATACTTTCAGCTGGAGTCCAGGAGCTGGAATCACGCTTGCTGGTACCTGGAGATCTATTAATTTTGACGGGGAACAAAATGCAAATGCCATGTGATGCCCTTCTGATTGACGGCAGCTGTGTGGTAAATGAAGGCATGCTGACAGGTATGGTTCTGTCTCCTGGCTTACAGCCTCTGCTGGTTCTCCAGGTTTTTCCTGAATGATAATGCAGTGCATGGGGTTGCTATGGGACCTTCCTATTAGCACAGATCTTATTAACAGTCTTGCACTGGACAGATCCAAGAGTTCAAATCAAAGCTGTTTTCTCTGCGCTAGGTTTGATAACAGTCCTAACTTTTTGAGTGTTTAGCATTTCTACTACAACCCTGTCATTTTTCCTTTAAAGATTTTAGAGATCATTCGATGTTTCAGAATCATCTGTGACTCTTATGTTTAGTATTTTTCTATAAAATACATCTTCAGATAAACAAGAAGGGTTTGAAACCCATTAATGATGTCCTGAAACACACCCCACACCACCCTCCCCCCTCCCCCCCCACTCCCCCACCCCAGGTCAAGCCCAAGCTCTTCCTAGCTTGGTTCGAAAATGTTGAAAATTGGTTGATGCAGGATTTGCCAAATCTGCTACTTTCAAAATTCACGCTGGATAGTTTGGAGTAGCTGTGTTTCATTTTCAAATCGTATGCTGGAGCTGGGAGGGACGTCTTATCACAGATATGGAAGCTGGGGTTCAGAGAGAAGTGACTTTTCAAGGTCACGGTGCTTTGAGTTCTTACTCACATATGCATTTATGAGAAGATGCTGTGCCGACCTTTCTATAATATAAAGAATCATAAAGTCTTTTTCAGAGATGGAATTGGAGGCTGTAAATACATATTGATGTACTGTGGTTCCCATTAAAGTCAAAATCAAATCCATTTCTCCTGGCAGACCAGGAAGGCATGAAATGCAGACAAGAGCATACAGCTCCCTCCTGTGTGAACTAACCAAAAAAAAAAAAAGGCATAAAAGGTTAGGTTCCTTTCTCTAAGGAATCCATAGACTGATAAAAATCCCTTCATGCTGGGACTTTTACGCTGCCAAGGACCGTTGTCCTAATGAAAGTGGTGCTAGTATACTATATACTAGAACATATCCCTGCCTTTATACTGTCCTTTCTCCAAATGGAGGTAGAGGGCTTCAATAAGCTGTATTCTCAGAACAGGCCATAGTTACTTTCACAATTCATTCACCATCTTGTATTAGCACTTAACCCCCTGAAATCTGCCCCTCCCAGTGCGCTGGCAAAAGTCACAAATGTCCCAATTGGCAAATCCAATGGATTCTTTAAATTTCTCATCTTATTGGCCTGCCTGCTGCATTTAACCATACTGCCCATCTCTTCCTTCTGAAAACACTCTTCCCTCTAACTCTCCAAGCCAGTGCTGACTCCCTGAGTTCTTCTACCACTGCCAATACCATTCAGCTTTCTGCACCGCTCCTTTTCCTCCACCTCTTTGCTTTTTGATGTTGTTCAGGCATCCTGGACCTTCCATTTTCTCACCTCTCACATGAACCCTGAGTAATCTCGTCTTTTCCTGTGGCTTTAATTATTGTCTATAAGGTGATGAACTGTGACCAAGCGTCTCTGGTCAAGGCCTCTCCCCTGAGCTCCAGACCCAAATAAATATCTAACAGCCTACCAAGTATGTTGACGTGGTCATTCCACAAGGCATCTCCAACTCAGGGACCAAAAGGCAACTCCTCCTTCCTCCTGTAATCTCTGTGTTGTTGATTAAAGCCCCCGCTCTGCTCATTCTTCCACGTCAGGAACCAGAAAGCCATTTAAAATTCCTCTGTCCTTATGATCTGCCACTATAAAAATCTCCCCAAGTTTTATAGCCCCTCAGTTTCTTATTTCTCAAAACCGGTGCCGCTTTTCTACTCCTACTGCCAGTGGCCATAATTCAGACCTTGTCCTCTTCAAGCAGGACTCTTGTGATGGTTTCCCAACTGGATATCCAGCCTCCAACCTCATCAGGCTTCAATTCATTCCTTGGACTGCAGACAGAGTGTACTCTCGTGTACATAAATGTCATTGCACTCTCCTGAAGCAAACAGCTAAATATCTCCCTATTTCCTTCCTGCCACCAGCGCCTATAGAAAGACATGTAAACACTTAAGTGCGTGCTTGCAGGTCTTCCCCATTTTGGCTCCTACATCGCTCTCGTGGCCTCTTACTCCCCGTTCCCCACATTCTAGACCGCACAACTTGTTATGCCCTAAATGGTTATTTCCAGTCTATTTCAGTGTCCCTGTTTGATTTTATAATATTTATAGTATTTACAAGGGTGAGTCAAGAATTATCTGTACTCCGGCTGTAGAATTTATAGAAGTTTTAATACAACCAGAGTGCAGATAATTTTTGACCACCCCCTCATATGATATGACATTGTACTTATTTGTTTCCATGGCTGTCTCCCCCTCTGGACTACAGACCCCATAAACACAAGAACTATGTTTCTCCTTGTATCCCCTATACCTAGGGTTGTTCCTGCCGCATGGCAGGCTCACAGCAAATGCCTGCCGCGTGCTGTGTTAGGATATGCGTGTTTGAGTAAAGGCCGCCCACCTCACAAAATGAGACGCTTGTTTTCTGTAGGAGAAAGTATTCCGGTTACTAAAACTCCGTTACCTAAGATGGATGGCTCTGTGCCCTGGAAAACACAGAGTGAAGCGGATTACAAACGGCATGTCCTCTTCTGTGGAACAGAGGTTATCCAGGCCCAGGGGGCTTGCTCTGGCACCGTGAAAGCAGTGGTACTGCAGACGGGTTAGTTAGCATCTCCTTCGTTTTATTATTTTGATGAAATATTTTCACTCCATTTGTCTAGTGCCTTGAATCAACTGGGTGAGGAGCAGTAAATATAGATGTTTAAAATGTGAATTGAACGGTGGCATATACCTTTTAGTAAAAATAACAACATTGGTGACAATTATTATTCATATGCTTTGTAATTTATAACTATTTCCACATAGCAAATTAGCGGAACGAAGTTGCCCGTCCCTGCTTTGTACGTGAACAGGCTGGGGCCCGTGCGATTCAAGTGACGTTTAAAAAAGTATCACACAGCCAGTCACTGACAGAGCTGGACCTAGAACTTCGGTCTTCTAATTTAGAGAACTAATCCCAAGTTCTTTCCATGCAGGACTAGAAACTGAAAACTTGATGAGAAGTACTAGAAAACGAATCCATCTGTATTTACTAGGCCATTTCATTTCAATTCAAGTGTTTTGTGTGTGTGTGTGTGTGTACACGCGGACATGGGCATCTGCACACTTACGCATCCTTTCCTTAAAATGACGCTATACTTGGAAAAGTTGTGCTCTGCCCCCATGTGGTGCTTTCCTATCCCTGGGATGCATGAAATTAGAAGTATAAAGAGGCAAAGCCAGAGAGGAATAGGCTCTGAAAGAGCTACGATGTATCCATTCCAGCGCTTAGGTATTTTGCCGGTTATCTTTTCATTGCCTTTTGGCTTAAGCACTGTTTAAGTATCTCTAGAGAAAACAAGAGCCGTGTTGAGGATTAGAAGAGCACCAGCAGTAGGATTTGTCATCCTGAGAGTGTGAGGTGTGTGTTTGCTGCTTCAGGATTCAACACTGCAAAAGGGGACCTCGTGAGATCCATTCTCTACCCCAAGCCGATGAATTTTAAGCTCTACAGGGATGCCATCAGGTTCCTCCTGTGCCTCATAGGGACAGCCACCATTGGGATGATCTATACTTTGTGCATCTATGTGCGCAGTGGGGTAAGCTGCTTTTGTTCTTCTGCTGCACACACACATCACTCATCTATGCAGTATTTTACACACTCACATTTATCTTAATCTAAGGCGTGGTCTTCAAACCTGGGAAAACAAAGCCAAAGACTGAAACCTGCTTATATACTCCCAGATCCCCAATACACCAAGTTCCATAATAGCCATCAGATCTAATGGGATAAACACTTTATTTATTGAGATATCAACCTGCCTCTACTTTTGGACTTTCCCTTACACTATTTTTTCATCTTCAATCTGAGAATATGTTTATTCCAATAATGTAGTATTTTATAGCTGTTACATGAGGAATTTAAAATAAAAGCCAGTGTTGGTGAGACCATGGCAAACTGGTACATTGTTCTCCGCTGGTAGCAGTATGAATTGTTCCAAGCTTTTTCATTGCACTTTGGTAAGATACATTGAGAGCCATAAACATGTTCATAGCCTTTAAACCACATTTGGCCCACTCATATCATTTCTAGGAATGTGACCTAAAGAGGTAAACAAAAAGGAGGGAAAAAGTCATATGCACGAAAGTGTTACCGTTGATTTATCTGTAATAGTTAAAAAGGACTTTATCTTCCCAGGAACCTACCAAGGAGGTGGTGAAGAAAGCCCTTGATGTCATCACAATTGCGGTTCCTCCTGCTCTACCTGCTGCTCTGACCACAGGCATTATCTATGCCCAGCGGAGGCTGAAGAAGAGAGGCATCTTTTGCATTAGCCCCCAGAGGATCAATGTATGTGGACAGTTAAACCTTGTCTGCTTTGACAAGGTATGTGTGCTTCATCCTCATCCTCAGTGCCTTTTTTATCATCATTGTATCAGGTACAGGTACTTTACACTCTTGTGAGACAGGAAACACTGGGTACCTGACTTCATTTTATCTCTGGTTGGATGTGTCTCGCAAGGACACATCTCTTGAGCTCTCAGATTCTGGGGTTTAGAGAAAGGAGAATAGGGACTGAATAGGTGAATCTTTTAGGGTCCTTCCAGCTATAATATTCTATGAAACACAATGAATTAACATAGCATTCTGTCCCTCTAGAGACAAAACCCTCACTCAAAGAACAAAATTTAAACCTTTTACTGTGGTTACTCCTGTATCCCTAATGCTAGGTCTATTGCCTGGCATACAGTTAGTGCTCAATAAATATTCATTGAATTAATAAATGAATAAAAAAGGAAGACTTTATTTAGCTGTGTCTTACTATGAGACTTGGTTAAAATAAATTCCCAGTCAATTCCTTATTATGTTTTCCTACCTGCAGTATATTGCTTAAAATAATCCTTGATCCCATACCAATTATTCCCAACCAGCCTCTTATTCTACCTTCTCCTGAATGTACTTTTTTTTTTTTGTCTGTATACAATATGCTGGCATGAAGGTGGGAGCTGTAAGAGGGTAAATGGAAATGAAGGGCTGTTTTGTGCTTGGGTCTTAATTTATAAAGGTGAGCAAGTGACTGCAGGCAGAGGTCAATGCCATTGAAAGAAAAACTTGATGTTACTCAGTTCCCCTAGACAGAAAAGCTTCATGTTACTCACAGTTCCCCTAGACAGAAGAGGCATGTCTCACCAGGCAGGGCTATAGGAGGAATGCTAGATTTTGATCAGGAAGCAAAAGCAGAAGTGAGGGGAGTGCTTCAGTTATCGCCTTTATAGGAGTTTCTGCAGGAAAGGCAAGACAGAGCAGGGTACACAGCTGACTGGCTAGTCTGAATGATTTTGGTGCGCTTTGGGCTATAGGAGTGGTCTCTAGTTGTCAAGTAGCTGGCGCTGGGGTGATTAAGTCAGACTCTTTCCTGGGGAATGTGGCCAGATAGAGAAAGTGTGACTCCTGGCTGGTTAGTTTGCATATCAAAGGCATGCTATTGGCTGAGACCCTGGTTACCTCTAAGAAATGGCGAGCCCCAAGGAGGCAGTCTCTCGATCAGAAAGGTTTCTTAAATTTTTGGTGGTGGGCACACAGTATGGTATATAGAAGTAGAACTATAATGTTGTACACACAAAACTTATATAAAGTTATTTATAACATATAATGCAAACCATTGTTTTCACAATTAAAAATAAATTTAAAAATGAGAATGATTTCTTAACATGTCAAATATCATCATATACAGAAAATTCGAAAAGATATACAACCCAAGGTCACTGTAGGCAGGTGGATGTGGTCAAGGAGTTCGGAGAGCAATGGAGTGTGATTTTGATCAGAGCAGAACATTAGGAATGGGAGAGGATGTTGTACACCTCGAACGTCTGGCTAAGAAATTTTTAGATACTCTTTAGGCAGTAGGGAGCCACCAAAGGTGTTTTTTCTTCTTTCTTATTATTGCCTTCCATATTTTTAATTTACTTTTTATTGTGGTGAAAGACACATAACATAAAATTTACCATTTTAACCATTTTTGTGTGGCTTGAAGTGCATTCACATTGCTGTGCAACCATCTCCACTTTTCATCTCCAGAACTTTTTCCCTTTCCCAAAATGAAACTCCTTACCTATTAAACAGTACAGTGGAGGTTTTTGATAGCAGAGAATTAATGGGATCAGAGCTGTATTTTATAATTACTTGAATATCAGAGAGATCTACCAAGAACAGAAGGTTAACATGGCTCTTGCCACCATTTCAATGTTGTTTTGTGATCAAACTAGCATCATAAGAAAAGATGTTCTATTTCTAGGATCATATGATCCTTGGACTTGGAAAAGGAAACAGGGGTGGGAAAGATCATTGTGATATGAATTTGAATAAAAAATACATAATAATTATGAACAACTATCATCATTTTCAGCTCTTCCTCTATGCCAGATGTTAAACACTTTGTATTATCTCATTTAATCTTTGCAAAACCCATATGGTTATGACCATGTTACAGATAAGGGCTCTGATGTTTAGAGGGAATAAATAATAGGCCCAGGTCACACTGGTGTTTTAAACCAGTCCAAGCTCTTCCTCACTATACTGTACCAAGAGAAATACCAACAAACGCCTTTTTACCAAGTAGACGTCAAATATCAAGCTATAATACGAGGGTGAGTCAAAAATTACCCACAGTCTGGCTGTAGAATTTACAGATGCCTTAATATAACCAGGGTGTGGATAATTTTTGACTCACCCTTGTATATCTTTAGAACAGTGAAAAATTCTACTTCCATTACTTGTTTCTGATGACATACTTTTAACTGCTGCTATAAATGTTGAGACTTACCCATTTTTTAAAAAATTTTATTGAAGTGTAGTTGACTTACAATGTCATGTTTAGTTTTTGCTGTACAGCGAAGTGACAGTTATACACATATATATATTCTTTTTCGGAATCTTTTCCATTACGGTTTATCACAGGGTATTGAATATAGTTCCCTGTGCTACACAGTAAGACCTTGTTTTTATCCATCCTATATATAATAGTTTGTATCTGCTAATCCCAAACTCCCAATCCATCCCTCCCTCACCACCATCCCCACCCCCCAATTTGTCAACCACAAGTGTGTTCTCTATATCTGTGGAGACACCCATTTTCTAGCTCTTAGAGCAAGCTTACCAAGGACTCTCCCATCCATTCAGTCTTCCACTAAATTCTCAAAACAAGCCTCTGAAATATATAAGGCGAATACCGTTTTCCTCCCTTTATCGCTGAGAACACTGAAGTTCAAAGAGATTAAGCACCAGCTTGTCACACAACGGGTATGAGTTCATCGCAGCTTCCACCCAGGACTCCAGATACCCACCTTATTGTGTCCTTCCTTGAAGTGAGATCTTGATCGTGTGTTTGTGACATATATTTTCCTGTGAAAACATAGCTGATGTATCAGTGTCGCTCTGGGGCTGCTGCATCTTCAGAGTAAACCGAGTGTTTGTTTCTGTTTAGACAGGCACCTTAACAAGGGATGGCTTGGATCTCTGGGGAGTCGTGCCCTGTGACAGCAGCAGGTGAGTACTTGAGACTAAATGCAATGTCATTTCTCTTTTCCCAGAACTCTGTAGTTTTTCCCTGAATACTAATAATGGAAAGATTTTGGCACTGGCTTTGGTGAACAGTGGTTGCCAGAGTATCCTCCTTTAATTTCTCTTCTTGATGCTTCCAGAGCTCACTAGAACATGCACACGTTCTCCACCCCAGTCCCAGCCCTGGGACACTCACAGAACCCAGGAGATGAAGGGCAAGCTCAGACACTGCATTTAAACCTTTGCAAAAATGTGATCTGCTGTCAGCATATCAGTTAGGGGCCAGTGTGTGCCATTTGGACAATAGCAAGACACTGTCCTTCAAGGAGGTAACACTCCTTGTACAGACTGAAGCCTTTCCATGTGCTGGGAGGAATACTGCCCTGGAATCACAGCTGTACTCCATTTTCCTTGGTATTCTAGCTCTGGCAGCACTACTTTCTGACTGCTGGAAATTCCTTTTTTCTGGCCAGAAAGGACTCAGTTTTGGCAATGTACAGCTCAAGGTGGTAAAGATCTGGACGTCCCTCTCCTGGGGCTCTCTCGTTTGAGTTTGCTTCTCTGCCTGCTTTTCCCCCACTACAACTTCCAGCCTGATCAGAACACAAACATTTGACAAATTCAGGTTTTGAGAGTTTGTTTGTTTGTTTTTAATTGAGGTATAGTTGATTTCAGGTTGTTTTTTAAATTAATTTTTTTAAAAATTAGAGTATACTTGATTTACAGTGTTGTGTTAGTTTCTGCTGTACAGCAAAGCGAGTCAGTTATACATACACATTTATCCACTTTTTTTTAGATTCTTTTCCCATATAGGTCCCTACAGAGTATTGAGTAGAGTTCCCTGTGCTATTCAGTAGGTCCTTATTAGTTATCTATTCTATAGATAGAAGTGTGTATATGTTAATCCCAATCTCCCAATTTATCCCACCCCCACTTTCCCTCTGGCAACCACAAGTTTGTTTTCTGTATTTGTGACTCAACTTCTGTTTTGTAAAGAAGTTCATTTGTACCATTTCTTTAGATTCCACATGTAAGTGATACTATATGATATTTGTCTCTCTGTCTGACTTACTTCACTCAGGATGACAATCTCTAGGCCTGTCCATGTTGCTGCACATGGCATTACTTCATTCTTTTTTATGGCTGAGCAATATTCCATTGTATATATGTGTCACATCTTCTTTATCTATTCCTCTATCAATGGACATTCAGGTTGCTTCCATGTCCTGGCTATTGTAAATAGTGCTGCGATGAGCATTGAGGTGCATATATCTTTTTGAATTATGGTTTTTCTCCCAATATGTGCCCAAGAATGGGATTGCTGGATTATATGGTAGCCTATTTTTAGTTTTTTTAAGGAATCTCCATACTGTTCTTCATAGTGGCTGTACCAGTTTACGTTCCCACCAACAGGGTAGGAGGGTGTTTTCTCTACACCCTCTCCAGCATTTATTGTTTGTAGATTGTTTGATGATGGCCATTCTAACCGGTGTGAAGTGATACCTCATTGTAGTTTTGATTTGCATTTCTCTAGTAACTGGTGATGTTGAGCATCTTTTCATGTACCGCTTGGTCACCTGTATGTTGTCTTTGGAGAAATGTCTATTTGGATCTTCTGCCTATTTTTTGGTTGGGTTGTTTGCTTTTTTAATATTGAGCTGTATGAGCTTAGGTTTTTTTTTTTTAATGAAAATATATCCCTCTCATACTTGCAACCTAAATCATAAAGCATCTTGTATTTAAAAGGTACATCGTGATTCTTCTGCATTATGCAAATGATATATGATTTTTCCATAAAATATTTTAATTATATATGTTTAATACATTTTCATATTAATATACTATTTATAAACAAGTCCATTTCCTGGGTTTAAAAATCAGTCCTGGTGCTTCTAACCATTTTAGTCTACCGAAGAAGCCGATTATAACAGTAACTTTGTAAAGTTCTTTTCATTTTCTCTCGAAGATAGATTGGGATATATACCCAGTCTTCTTGTTCACCAGTATTTTCCTGTTTAAGCTTCTATAAAAAGTATATGCATTTATTCAAATACGTGAGCATTCAGAGAGCAGTCTTTTTCTTACTTATATTTGTGTCACTAATGCAATACAGCACTATTGCAGGCACACACAGTAGATGGACAATAAATGCTTGCTTATTTAAAATGAACTTAATATGTTCCATCTCCTGAATGCTCTTCTCCTTATTAATTGACGCCACCTTATTCACAAAACTTTTAAAACTTTCTGTTTCTAGAAGTGACTTGTCAAATTTAAGTAAAAACAATTGATGTACTACTTAGATTATTGATAAATTAATTCAACCCGTCACTCTCCTTCCCCCTCTGCCACCCTTTCTTCCTTCAAAAAGGTCAAAGTTGTCTCCAAATGACTAAAAGAACAATCAAAAAATTTTAATTGATAAATTTAATTAATAGAATAAGAGGAAATAGATTCAACTCTAAGAAATCAGCACTTGACATAGAAGCTGTTAAATATCTTATTTAAAATATTTACAAGCTCATCTCTAATAATTCTTATCTTTTCCAAAGAGGGCTTGCCTAATGTGCCAGGTACTTCAAAATTATTGGAAGTCTACCTGAGCTACCTGGTCTTGATAAGTCATAAACACTCAAATAAAAGTTCAGGGACAGGAATGACAGAGACTTCTATTTATTAGTTGTGCAAACCACAGTCTGGCCCAATCCTCAGAAACTCAGAACTATGTATTCAGAATTACATACAGAAGACAGTTTGTGTGCCATCTTAGAAATAAGATTAGGGGCTTTCCTGGTGGCGCAGTGGTTGAGAATCTGCCTGCCAATGCAGGGGACACAGGTTCGATCCCTGCTCCAGGAAGTTCCCACATGCCGCGGAGCAACTAAGCCCATGCGCCACAACTGTTGAGCCCATGTGCTGCAATTACTGAAGCCCACCACATGTCTAGAGCCCGTGCTCCGCAACAAGAGAAGCCACAGTAATGAGGAGTCCACGCACCACAACGAAGAGTAGCCTCCACTCACCGCAACTAAAAAGAAAGCCCGCGCACAGCAAAAAAGAGACTCAACACAGCCAATAAAATAAATAAATACATAAATTTATAAAAAAAAATATAGAAATAAGATTATTTTTTCCTGATCTGTGTTTGCTTTACAGTGTGAGCTTGAGAGTCTGGTTAATCACGATGGTGATTGCTTCTTTTTAGATGTTTACTAAAATACCAGGGACACATTGGAACCACTGAGATAACTTGATCTTTCAGTATATAACGCTGTGATCAACAGGGTCAGTATCAGTCAAGAGACTTTTGAACTCTTAAGGAAGCTTGAATGAGGAAGTCAAGAATAAATACGGCTGAATTATGTTAACATTCTGGTGTGCTCTCAAGAACAAAAGTCTGGAGCAACCGAAGGCAATGCAATGTCTATACCGTGAGAAATGATAGTCTGATCCTGGAGACCATGTTTTAAGACAAACTATGATAAATAGAGAAAAATACAAACTCTTCCAGGGAAGAGTAACTAGGAAGGTCAGAGGTCTGGAAACTGCACATTGGAGACACAGCTAGAGGTTCCTGTGTAATCCCTGAGGAAGGGAGTATAAAATGGGGTGCAGCCAAGCTGGCCCACAAATCTGAAAGAAGTTGACATGTGGAGGAGGAAGAGCAAGTAGATTCTGACTGGCTCCAAGAAGCAGATTCGGCCTCAATCAAGGAAAGCGCCTTCTGCCACTCAGGGTCCTCCAAATAGGATGGCCTGCCTTGTGAACCACTTACTGTGCTACACATGTAAGAAGGAACTGACTGATAAGGTCCAGGGGACATCCTTTAGTAGGCCCAAGGCCAAACTTGACTTCAACTCTGAATTAGTGAAAGAAACCTGCATATGATGTTTGAGTTGTATCTCGGTAAGTTTTAGATGAGGCCACTTTCTGTAAGAAGCGATGATGATGGCTGCGATATAGACCCTGTATGCTGGGGTGGAAGAGGAGAATGCAGTGTCATTTTTAAAAATGTTTTTTTAAGTTCATTTCTTTACCTTTATGGTCTTTCAGATTTCCAGTAACCAACTCATTCATTTATTTACTCATATATTTGTTGACTGTCTACTGTGGACAAAACATCAGATATGTTAGAGAGAGAGATATGGAAGAGACAGCCCTGCCCTGAAGGATAGATCGAAGGAGATACACAGCCCTGCCCTGGAGGATAGATCGAAGGAGATATATCCACAAGTAGCTGTAGGATGAGCTAGCCTGTTCTGTCTCACAGCATAAGAGACAAAATGGTCTGGAAGCTTAGGTGGGAAGGTGATACTTCCAGCTCTTTCTATACCACTGTATTTAAATCAGTGGCAGAGAGAGGGTAAGGAAAAGAGGGAAGAAAGAGCTTAAAAGAAGCTCAGCATCTTTCTTATACTCATTGAACTTATGTAAAGACGATGGCTGAATGAAGCACTATTCATTTGGGGAGATTAGAGGGTGAATATGTAATGTAACAAAGCATATTAACTATTTTTTTTAAAAAGACAGTCACCTCTAGAAGCTCCATTCTGCCTGGAGGAATAGGACTAAAGCCCTTTCCCTTTTCTCCCTTAGCTTCCAGGAAGTCCACAGATTTGCCTCGGGCAGGACGTTGCCATGGGGCCCACTGTACGCGGCCATGGCCAGCTGCCACTCTCTGATCCTTCTCGATGGGACCATCCAGGGAGACCCACTGGACCTTAAAATGTTTGAAGCCACTACCTGGGTAAGCGTCTGTTCTGCAAAGATTTTAAGAAGCTCCTTCGATGCCAGGTCAACAAGGTATTTCCATACTAGGGTTATTGTGAGGATTGAATGGAACGATACATTAACAAATCCCTGGAAATGTGCCTGGGACATATTACAAGCTCAATAGTATTAGTATAATTATTATACAATTATTTTCTAACTCTTTCCAACTGTCATATGAGCCATGTCTGGTTTCAAAGTTTTCTAGAACATGGGGATTAGGAAATATCACTGTCCCCAGTGCTTAGGATAATTCCTGGTTACCAGAAGTTTTATTCCTGCTACTTTAGCGTAAATTTCGTCTCTTAGACTAGACAATAAAAAGGAAAGCTATGAGAGCCTTTGCTGAGACTCTGAAGTAGATCTCAGAGCCAATGGCCATGTCGAGGACGAGGAAGCCGGCTCTCCCGGTTCTAGTCTTGACTCTTTTCTGACTGACCCCTCAACCTCGTGAGGTCATATCTCCTGTTGGGGCTTTCCATGACTTTAAAATGTCGGGATTGAATTAGACCAGCAGTGTACACAGAAAAGAAAACAAAAAAGCTGGGATCTTTTCTTAAAAGAAAACTTTATTTTAAAGCACCCTACACAAAACAAATCGTTGGAATTACTCTGGTTGAGGTAGAAGATGGGGAGGAAAGGTACAGCTTAGGAAGCACATGTCCCCACTTACTTAGCCGTAAGCCCACCTCCACCCCTTGTAGCCTGGTTCAGCTCCAGGCCCCTGTGATACAGGAGCTCCACTGCAGGAGACAATTTTTAGGGTTCTTTTCGGTGCTAATACAGCATGGTTCTGTAGCAGTCTGATGTAACTTTCTCTCTCCTTCCTGGGTTACTGTTTCTGTATCTTTAAGTAGGGATCATAATTTCCTCTCTGAGATTTTTTTCCTGCCACTCAATGAGATGATTGTAAAGCACTTTGGCATCTTTGGGTAAAAGGTTCCTTTGATTATAATTTACGGTCATTATTATAGCAATTACTGAGTGTTTACTGAACACTAACTAACCATGTACCTCACAGTCCCTGCCCTGC
This sequence comes from Hippopotamus amphibius kiboko, assembly GCF_030028045.1. NCBI lineage: Eukaryota > Metazoa > Chordata > Mammalia > Artiodactyla > Hippopotamidae > Hippopotamus > Hippopotamus amphibius. The sequence goes on along the minus strand of NC_080191.1, from coordinate 167,424,310 downwards.
CATCCGCTGGGGACCATCAATCCAAATTAGGCAGAGAGGGAAGAGCAGGAGCAGCCGTGAACCAGGAGAAGAAAGACAGTAAAGTGCTGGCTATTCACACTCAGTGTTTTCAAGGGAAGCCCTTCAGAAGCGGAGAATGAGCCTTTATACAGCACTTTCCAGCAGAGAAAGCAGGAGAAATTGCATGAATAATTCAGAAGTGTCTGCCCTTCGAGTTCCACAGAATTTCCGACGCGTTATTTTTGTGTGTGGCGAATTAAGTCTGGTCCACCTCCGTGTGGCTGAGGGAGGAGAATACATTGAGCCGGTCCGAGGATTTTCTCAAGGGGAGGGTTTGAGCGCAGTATTAGTGGATGAACAAGAAAGACATCTCTACAGTGAGATATCCTGTTTGAAATAGGAGATGGCCGTTTCCAGGGACGATTTCCAAATCAAGGGAGAGCCGGCTCGTGCCATGGTTGTTAAGCCCTGCAAAACAGCCAGCCAGGTGAGTTTTGCCTGCTCTCTACCCCCACAATATCCGACACAAAAAGACAGTCCTGTCAGGCCCACGGTTTTGCAAGCTCAGAGGTGTGTCTTCTTTGAACTCCACATGTGAGAATTGGTGAGACCTTTTTTCCCTTATTTGCTACACTAAGGACTAGGGGAGGAGTCATTCATTCCCAACAGCTGGAAGCTGTGTGGCATGTCCCTCTGCTTTCCCCACCCCTCAACCAGGTCCCGGTGGAAGGAATTGCAATCCTGCATCAGTTCCCCTTCTCATCAGCGCTGCAGAGGATGACAGTCATCGTCCAAGAAATGGGGGGCGACCGGCTGGCGTTCATGAAAGGCGCGCCAGAGCGGGTGGCCAGCTTTTGCCAGCCTGAGACAGGTAAGTGGACAGATTCATATTACAATGGGCAAATCTGTATTTGCAACCCACACATGTCCCCTCAGCACTTCATCGATGAATCCAGTTGCCTCCTGGTCATCACCCATTGGGTGACTCATTGGCATCCCAAACTCAGTACCGAAATCAAGCTTATCTTTCTCACTTTCTATATTTGCCATCTTAGTGAAGGAAAGTACGACTCCTCCATCCCAGTTTGGGATGCTTCCTTGATTCCTCCCTCTCCCTCCATGGCTCTGTTCTGTCAATTGCTAACCCGTGGCCCTGTCACTCCATCAGCTCCGGCCTTCATCGTCCCTCCACTGGATCACTTCAACAGCTGGTGAACTGGTTCCCTTCCCCCCAGTGTCCCCTTCTCTAATTCAGCCTTCACCCTATGACCAGATTGGTTTCTCCGTTACATAGCATACTTATGTTGTCACATTCCTGCTTTCATCCTTTGGTTGCTTCACATACTCCAGGATCATCTCTTTTAGGATCATATTTAAGGCCTTCATGATCTGCTGACTCCTATCAAATGTCCCAGAGTTTCCTTACCACTCCTATCTTCACATCACATGCTGCCCCTGAGCTGAACTGTCAAGGTTTGCTGTCTCACGGCCCCATGCCTGAGCACAGGATACTCCCTCAGCCAAAATGCTCTTTCCCTTCACCATCTGATAGATGCACCAAGGGCTTCCATAACGTGCTGCAGTTGCCTGGATCACAGCAAGGATCTGATTCGATTGTATTGTTAGTCTACGGGCTGTTTCCCTACTAGACAAAGATCCTCAGGGCGGCGATTGCAGTGCGATCTCTGCATAGCTAATGCCTGACCCGTAGTGCCTCTCAATAAATATTTAATGGTTAAAGTGGAGAAAAAATAATCATACACTTTTCCCATTCTTCTTCCTCTTCTTCCTCTGTTTTTTCTTCTTCTGCTTCTGCTTGTTTTGTTTTGTTTTTGTTTTTGTTTTTGAATGCTTCCTTTTCATTTCTGCTTCACTGGATCCCAAGAGGTCAACCATGACAATGTGCTGATATTTAAGGTTCCCCCTGACTTGATTGTGTACCTTTTTAGAGGTGTGTTTTCTTGGGCAAGAGTTGGATCTGTTTGTAAAGAATTTCTCTGCCAGTACCAACTGAGTTCACATTGCATACTAATCTTGTATTGTTTGCTGAACAGTACCAACTAGCTTTGTTAGTGAACTTCAGATATACACGACACAGGGCTTCCGGGTCATAGGACTGGCCTACAAAAAGCTGCAAATGGAACATCACACCACTGCTTTGATGAGGTAAGTGGGGTGGGGAGAATTTTGATAAAGCAGAATGCTTTCATGGGAAGATGCACCAGACTGGGCAGTGGACTCAGCAACACAGCTTACTGAATTTGTGTGCATGAAATGTCTCTGAACTTAGCAAATAGGGACATAGTTATCCCTGCCCTGACTAAATCACAAAGCTGATGTGAGCACTGACTAGGAGAATTGATGAGAAATAGCTGTATAAATTGTAAAATATGATGTAATTTTACAGCTTTGTGAAAACAGATATATGAATATAACCCATGTTTCAGAGAGCTTGAAATTGTAGTCATGCCCCCATTTTGAACCAAATATAAGCTTGATTTTAAATTATTTTTGGTATTTAATTAATTAATTAGCTATTTTTGGATTTTATTATTTTTATTTTTTATCACAGTGAATTTGTTGAAAGTTAGAAAACATAATACTTGTCTGAAAAAAATCTTCACAAAAAATACACAGCTTAATGAAACAAATAAATATAGCTTGGACTCAACATATAAGTAGGTACTGTTTGTAGAAAAACAAGAAAACCTTTGCAGAGACCCTTCTAAAGAGAGTTTTGCTATGTAGAGGTCAAAATAAGGATGCTTAAAAGCTACAGTAGACTGCAGTGATTAGTAATTCAAATGTATTTGTTGCTTTATTTTCCACCTTTTCCAGGCTCTGGTGTTTCTTTCATTTTCAGTGTCGTGTCCAATACTCTATGTAAGCCACTATTGGTAACACTGCTATGGAGATAATCAAGGCTTATTTTGTTATTTAGGATTTTAAATTTGGGAGGTCTAATATATTTGTTTTCAACCTTGCCAGATTCGGCACTATCTTACTGTAACCATATTTATGTATCACTTCCTTTAATACAAGAAAATAAAATTCATGTGTAACATGGTCTGCACATACTCCCTGTAAAAAAGAAATATAATGCCCTCCTATATAGTAAAAATAAAAGCAAAAATTACAATGCATTACAAAAAGTAATAGTTTAATAAATACTCAGCTGATTCCATTAAAACAAAATGAAGCAATACGTTGCTTACACCATATGTAGAATCACTGGGGATGTAACAGCCAGGAATACAGACTGATACAGGTGTGTTGTACATCAAAGTCTCAAATACCACCAGCAGTCTTACTGTCAGCAAGGTGACTCTGTGAAATGGCTAAGAATTCTTGGTAAAAATGACTAAAATAGAACACCCTCCTCTCAATGTATGTGGTAGTTACATTCCTGGAAAACTCAACCGAATATTAAAATTGTGTAAAAAATACTTTGTGTTTATATGTAAAACAGAGCTAGGGGAAGTATAAATTTTATTTTTGCTTATTATAATATAGTGGTATTATATAAACTATAACAATATAGTAGACTATATAGTATAATAGTAGTGTAAAATAAACTTTATAATCCTGTACTGACTTGGGAAAATATAAACAATTTTTTAGTGCCCATGAATGTCCTATAAAATATTCAAAAGGCGTGTGGGTTGCAGGGTCACATTTTGCATGTCCAAAAAATTTCCACAATGTCCTCTAGGGGCAGTATCGCCACTGCCAAGAATCACTGATGTGTCCCAACCCTGTCTCTTTGTGAATGGTGGGTGAGGCCCAGAGGGGGAAGTGGGTCATCCAGAGTCATTAATGTTCGATCCCTGGACTTTTTGGCCCAGGGAGAGTGGTCCAGCTTACTGTGACCCTTCAAACTTTGGCTATTACAGTTCTGGATGTTTGTTGTAATTTAATCAACCAGAGAGCTAAAAGTGAACTTTGAGATTGGATCTCACCTTTTAAAGAAGAGGGAACTTGGCTCTGGCATGTGGCAGAATTGGGAATGGAACTTTGTTTCCTGAGAGCCTGTTGGCACATATACATCAAGATTCTGGCTACTGTGCTGCTGCTTCTGATTATTATAATAAAATACTTGCAGATCAAGTTTCATACTCATGACCTTGGGGCTTGTGCATGTAACAAAGCACGCAGGTGGAGGTACACGGACAGTGGGGAAAGGTGAGGGCTGTGACACACAGGAGAGTACGTGGCCCACCGTGTTGAAATTCCAACTTTTCAAAATCTGTTAAGGTCTTTACCCAAGTTCACTGGTAGGATCTGATCTTAGGTCATCCATCTGCCCGTCCTGTGTTAAAGCCGCATCACCACTACCTCTACCTCTAGCTAAGTCAATTTATCTAGCCTTTCTAATCCATGATTAGAGCAGAACACTCTTTCTGGGAGGGGTGCGTGTGCGTGCATGTGAGTGTTTACTCAGGGTGCTTCCAGCACTAATATAATTTCTTTGGTGGTTCTTGGCTCGCTTTGTGCATATTTCTTCTTTTAAAAATCACATGGATTCTAAGACCATGAAAGTGTAATCACAGGAGTGACCGTGCTGCTTTGTGTTACACTCCTCATTCTTCACTATTTTCAGGTGCTTCAGAAGGAGGTATCAGGTCTGTGCAGGAAACAGGAAAAGAGAGCCTGCTGTTCAAAGTTACAGAGCGTGAGCCCCTTCAGGGGACTACGTCTTCTCTTTATCTTCCGGCTCAGACTGAATGAAAAGAAGAATCATGTCATGTTAGAGCTAGAAGAGGCTCTGCAGATCCATTAGTTTCACCATCTGCTTTTACAGAAGTAGAGATAAATTGCCAGGCAAAGAAAATGGTTTGCCCATAGTTACACAGCAAGGTGGTCTCAGAGCTGGGATTAGAATGCTGGTCTCCTGATTACTGTGCATTGAATCCTACGAAGTGCGTGTACCAAAGTGAGTTGCAGACTTTGTCAGATGCTTGACCCTGCAGCCATTTTCTTGGCCCGACCTGGTGCCTTGTGGTTGGACCGTGTCAGTTGTGTCTTAAAATATCTAAAACCTGATGCCTGTGTACGAAGACCGCTAGAAAGATTAGAGGACCTCAGTCAGGCATCAACTGTTATCCTTCAAAGAGCAGCTCAGATATCACCTCTTTTAGGAAGGCTTCTCCAATCGCTCTACCCAGAAATGATGACACCTTCCTCTGTGACACCATAGGACTCTTATTTATACATGATCATCGTGTTTTTCCCAGCCTTCCATGTAACTAAAGTGCTCAGGTCTAACCCTGTCCCCTTCCAGTTGAATGTCAGACCTCAGGAGCCAGGAGCTACTATAGTCCCTGCATATTCTCTTCCCCTTTCCTGAGCCCTGTTCCTTGCACTTATTTAGGTGTTCACTAAATGGTCATTAATCTGACAGACTGGCTGACTTAAGTTCCTGTGAGACCCCTCTGGCAGTAGAATTTCTGGAAGAGGAAATGAATTTTCCTAAGTCGCCTGGCAAAAAATGGTTACACCAGGCAGTAGAGCATTTCAACTGGCAAATATTTACTGAGCACCTCCTCTGTGCTGGGCACCACGGGGATGTTGTTGAACTTGTCATTGACCCAGGCAAGGTTGCCCTTAAGGAGCTGAGACAGAGAGACAGATCAGATAGCGAAGAATGATAATATATGGACAAATAAAATACAAGCTCCAGTGAAGTAGAAGTACTATGTTGAGAGAGGAATTATTTCTACCTGGGGAAGTCTTTATGGGGAGGTGCATGTGAGCTCAGTCTCAAAATATAGGAAGGGTTTCAATGGCAGATCAGGGGAACTTATAACCTTTTCTAGGAGATAAGTATCTTACATCAGCCTAGAGCAAATATTTAGAGGTGGTTGTATATAGAGCTAGAGGTTGGGGTGAATGAAGAATTTCATGATAGATGAAGCTGGAAAGATCATCTGGAATCAGATTTTGGGGAGATTTAAACGCCAGGTTCAGAAGAATAGGAAGTGCTATCTTTCTGAGCCAGCTCTGAGGTAAGTCATTCAAGCTTTGTCTACTTCCTGCCACTCCAGTGGAGGTGTTAGCAGTGTCCTGGGAAGTGCCCCTAATTCTAGGTCAGGACCCTGGCTGAAGTGAGGCCCAGCCTGGAAACACACACAGCAAGCAAAGCAGGTTGGCTTTTCTACGTTCATCTACATTTTGGCCAGAATTGGGTGGTGCTGGTGCCTCGCTTTTGTATCTGCTAGAGGTCTCTGGATCCCAGATAAATGAATCATGGAAGAATCTTTGAAACCCCAACCCCAAGTGTACTCCCCTGCACTTGGTCCTGTGGAATGTCCTGGAAATATCCTTGTGACGGGCGGGCAGGCGGGAGCTTTTTTTGGTGATTATGGCCTCATACCTCCTGGGACTAAAATAGTATTGACGCTAGCTTTGGTTTTAGAGAAACTGGTATTTTATTTCATTATTCCTGTACCTCACTTCTTTTTCATGATGTTTTGCACCAGTTCTCTCTGGTGGTTGCTGATGGGTGATGTGATGGAAATCACCACAGCAGATGGAAGACAACTGTGTGGTCATTTAATTCATTCTCTGCAAAGATTAAAGCAAATCTTGCGCTTAACAAGCATCTTCTCTCCCTCTTGATTCTGTCAAAGAAAATGCCTCTGTAACCTGTCTTCTTTCCGCATGGTGCATGCACACATTCAGTGCCTCAGGAATGGTGCGTGAATGAGTGAGTGGGGACCACTGAGAGGAAGATAGCTTTGATTTTGCTTTGCTTCCTGTATGAAAGACAGTCGTGTGTGATTTCTGTGCAATCATCTGTATTATTCCAGGGACCAGGTAGAATCAGACCTGATATTTCTGGGACTGCTGATCTTGGAAAATGGACTGAAGGAAGAGACAAAACCTGTCCTGGAAGAGCTCATCTCAGCCCGGATAAGGACCGTGATGATCACAGGTATAGAACAAAGCGTGTGTGAAAACAGGAAGAATTTGATATGGAAATAAACAGAGATTCACTCATTTAGTGAATCTTGTTGACTTGCTACTGTGGGCCAGACACTGTTCTAGATGCTGGACGTGGGTCACAAAAAAGGCAAAGTTATTACTCTGAGCTTCCTTTCATGTGGGTTAAAATAGGAAACCAATCATTCAACCGAATAAACAGCTACCAATAAGTGTTAAGAGGTACGCAAAACAGGTGATGTGGTAAAGTGTGTCTGACTGGCTACTTTAGATGAGGTGTCCTTTCTGAGAGGGGACGTGTGAAGTAACACCTGAATAAGAAGACATGAGCCACGCAGAGATGTTGATTTTTATTGTTAAACGTGCGGTGAAGAAGAATGCTTAGTCAGCGTGGCCTATAAACTACACTGAAGGCCCATCAGTGAAATCTATGATTCTGGAGATTAAAAAGTGCTGCCCCTCTACCCCTGCTCCCAAACTCCCAATCACAACAAGAGAGCAGTGAGAAAGGAATGTGCAAGAGAAATGTGTGAAATTTCTTAGTGAATGCTTCTGAGTGGAGAGTCAATGATTTCCTAATGCCTTCGTGTGGTTTGAGGGTGTGTTGCCTTCCCTTTCTCTGCTTTCAAAGACAGATGCATTTAACTCTGTGAATTCTGGCATCAAGATACAGTCTTGCCACACCAGTGCACTCTCTTCCCACCCCACTGCCCTTGAACCCAATTCAATGTTGGAAACTTGAGAATACATTTACCTCCCCTTCAAAGCGTCTTCATCCTTCTCCACCACTCCCCCGCCCCAATCCAAGAGACTGGATCACTTTTACCCTCTTCCTTCTTAGCTGCTCAATCCAATTTCTAGGTGTTGCTGAATTACTTTACTACGTTTTAGAATTCCCGTTACATTATGGCCCTTCTGTTTCACAATTTTTATTTAGCACTTACTTTATGCATTCCCAGAATCTATCCTTAACCATTTAGATTTATGTAGAAATAAGAGCTCATCACTCACAACCCTCCCTCTTCACTTCTTCTTTCATATTGAAATTTCTGTTCTGCTTCTTTCTTTGCTTGGTTGTAATTTTTCTGAAGAATTGTCCTTGGATAGGGTGGAAGGGTGATATGTTCTCTGGTCTCTTATATACCCTGAAATATATCTTTCTCTGCTCTGACAGGTGAATGATGTCTTGCCTGGGTATAGAATGTTTGGCTTAGAGTCCTTTAAAAAAAATTTATTGGAGTATTTACAATTATTAGTTTCAGGTGTACAGCAAAGTGAATCAGTTATACATATACATATATCCTATATCCACTGTTTTTTAGGTTCTTTTCCCATATAGGTCATTACAGAGTATTGAATAGAGTTCCCTGTGCTATACAGTAGATGCTTATTAGTTATCTGTTTTATATAGAGAGTCCTTTTTAATTAATGGTCTGTAGGTTTCATTCTTTTGTCTTCGGGTTTTTGGTATAGCATATCACAAGGCCAAGGCCAGGCCACTGTAGGTAACGTGTTCTTTTTACATATAATCCTTTTTCTTTAACTTTGAAGTTTAGAAATGTCTTTTTTCATTAATTTAGTCCAGAATATTGTGAGCCCTTTTAATCTGTCTTCTTCTCAGGAAAATTTCTTCTATTGTTAATTAGGGCTTTTGTTCTCTCTCTTTCCTTTTTCCCTTCTGGAATTTTCATTATTCACATGACAGGCTTCTTGGATCTGTCTTCTCAGTCTCTTGTCTTTTTTCTTCTAACTCTCATGTTTAAAACATTTTTATATAATTTTTAAAGGTTATATTCGATTTACAGTTACTACAAAATATTGGCTATATCCCCTGTGTTGTACAATACATCCTTGTGGCCTACCTTTTTTTTTTTTTTATCTTTATTGGAGTATAATTGCTTTATAGTATTGTGTTAGTTTCTGCTGTACAACAAAGTGAATCAGCTGTATGTACACATATATCCCCATATCCTCTCCCTCTTGAGCCTCCCTCCCAACCTTCTTATCCGACCCCTTTAGGTCTTCACAAAGCATCAAGCTGATCTCCCTGTGCTCTGCAGCAGCTTCCCGCTAGCCATCTACTTTACATTTGGCAGAGTGTGTATGTCACTGCTACTCTCTCACTATGTCCCAGCTTCCCCACCCCCACCCCCGGGGTCCTCAAGTCCATTCTCTGCATCTGCATCTCTATTCCTGCCCTGTGTGACCTATTTTATACATGCTCATATTTTTTATAATTTTGCTTTGCACTTTAAAGTTGTTTATTTTTTGGCACCCAATTTTTCCAAACTGCAAACTGAGTTATCAAAAATGACAATGATTTCCTTTAAATCACCTTTTGAATTGTGAGGTTGTTATGTTTTGGGGTAGGAGTGACTTTAGAAAACCCTTTTTTCCCTGTGCTCCATTTGAGTTTCCTCAGTGCTCTCAGTATTTTTAATGAAGGTGTCTTCTGTCTCCAGCAGTTAGCCTGCTTTACCAGTCGTGTTCTTGTTGTCCTGCCTGATCTTTCCTTATCTAGCTTCTGGAATTTCTCAAGCAAGTTGTTATCCTTTTTTTTTGTCAGGTGGTTGAGGCTCGGGCCTGGGCTGCATGTCCTAAACAACAGACCTCTCACAGGTGGTAGGTGGCAAAAGGGTCTGTGTTGCAAAGCAGATGGCTGTTGTTGCCCTGCTGAGGCATGTGGGAGAGCCTCTCACTCTCAGGGCTCCTGTACTCTTCTGATCTCAGGCTAGAGCATCCCCACCCCCCTACCCCATGCCGTTAGCGCCTTTGAGGATTCTCAAAGTATTTTGGTAGAAACCTGGGAGAAACCATGTTAGGGTTAGCCAACCAGTTGTTACATTGTTTATTTTCAGTGATTGCTGGAGGAATCACCATATCTGTACCTACCATTTCAAGAAGCCTTATCATCATAAACATCCCCTACTTTCTCTCCTCTGTTGTAGTTCTCGTGTGGGACACAAACTGAAACCCCACCAGACCATGTTAGAGATTTTAATTTCAAGTCAAGAGTTGAAGAACATAAGTGAAGAAATATGGACTTTGTAGTTATCCAGCTCTTTATTATTTCTGTTCCTAAATGTTCATGTCATGTTGCAAGTTTCCCTCTGGTATCATTTCCTTTCAGCCTAAAGAACTTCCTTTAGAATTTCTTTTTGAGCATAGCTGCTGGCAACAAATTATCTTAGTTTTCCTTATCTAAGAATGTCTTTATTTCTCCTTCATTCCTGAGAATATTTTCATTAGCTACAGGAGTCCGAGTTGACAATTTTTTCCTTTTAGCACTTTAAAGATGTTCCACCTGTCATCTTGCCTTCACGGTTTTTGATGAGAAATCTGTGATAATTTGAATTATTGTTTGCTTATATGTAATTTATTGTTTTCCTTAGGTGCTCCTAAGATATTTGCTTTATCTTTGTTTTTTTACCGCTTGATTATGTGTCTGGGTATGGTTTTCACTGAGTTTATCATGTTTGAGATGCACTGAGCTTCTTGAACCTGTAAATTTAAATCTTTTACCATTTTGGGGAAGTTTTCTGCTATTATTTCTTCAAAATTTTTTTTCCTGTTCCAGTCTCTTTCTCCTCTCCTTCTTGGGCTCTAGTGACATGCATGTGAGTTCTTTTGATATTCTTCAATCTTTGTTCTTTGCTTTTTCAATTGAGAACTACTAGCTTGTCCTTTATTTCAAGAGTGTTAACCTTTACCACATGGAGGAGGATTATAACAGCTGCTTTAAAAGCATTGTCTGAGAATTCCGACATCTGGGTCATCTTGGGACAGGAAACTATTGATTGTTTTTTCTTGCGAATTGGCCAGACTTTGCAGATTTTCATATGCTGAGTACCCTGAACATTTTGAATATCATGCTGGAATACTTTGGTTCTTGTTAAAATCCTCTAAAGAATGTTGAGGTTTTTGTTTTAGCAAGTAAAACTCTGGACCATGGGAGGTGATTAATATCATAGTTCAGTTTTTGAAGCTTTTGCTGTCCTCCTTTGGGTTTGCTTTGTAGATGCACAGCTCTGGGTTGAGCTTGGTGCTTACCTAGTTCACACACTGAATTAATCTCCTTGTCTAGCTCTCTTCTTTCCAGGATTTCCCTCACATCTCTTCAGCCCTCCAGTGCCTCCTTCTTGGTTCCTTTGATCAGAGAGACTAGGTTTTTCTTGGCGTTTTAGCTATCCGCACAGCTGTGGGACTGGGGCTCACACTTTGGTCAAATTTATGTGAGCGGAAAGAGAAAAAACGCTGAGAACCTCTCCATCTTGTAGATTATTTCTTCAAATTTCCCTTTCACATTCTGCCATTTGTATTTACTTTTCAAAGTCCTTGGGTAGGTTTTTTTATTGGTATTTCTTCCAGAGTTTTTCATTGTAATCACTGGGAGAAATAGATTCTAGTGGGCTTACTCCATATTAGCTGGAAGTGGAACCGTTGGATACTGCATTACACCAGTAGAGTTTTGCTAAACATTTACCAAACTGTTGACCAATAACAGAAATATATTTGAATTTTGCCTTTTTAATTTTGCTTCCCACTCCCTGGCAAAAATATGCTAGTAGTTCATGAGATAACCTGATGAAAAGCAGCGATAATGAGAAAGGGATCATGGAATCATGGAAGGTCAGGGCTGAGAGAGACCTTAGAGATTATTTCTTCTCATACCAAAAATAAGGTCTGAACTCCTTACCCTAGTTTCCCAGGCTTTCATGAATTGGTTCTGTCTCTTTGATCTCATCTTGGGATACTCTTCCTTTCTCCTAGGTGACAATCTCCAGACCGCAATAACAGTGGCCAGAAAGTCTGGGATGGTTTCTGAAAGCCAAAAAGTCATTCTCATTGAAGCAAATGAAACTACTGGGTCCTCATCAGCATCTATATCTTGGAAGTTAGTAGAAGAGAAGAAACACATTGCATACGGGAACCAGGTATACCTAAAAGCAGACCTTCTGCCACATTATCTAACTCGTCACACAGTGTTGGCTGCTGAGCAGCTTTGACTGGCAGAGGTGTAGAGGTGACCTAGGGTCAACATACTACTCCAAATGTCTAACGTGTATACAGTTCAAAGAACTCAATTATATCAGTTTCTCATACCCTTCCTACTGAGCTTTAAGGTATGGTGCTTTCCTGGGTGCTGGAAATAATCCATCCTCTTAAACTTAAAAAAGTCTTTAGAAAGAATATAGTAAGCAGGACTGCAGATCTAATTTTCCATTTTTTCCTTTGCTTGCCAGCCATCCCACTGGGTTCAAAGGGGATTTAGTCTCTAGGAGAGACGCTGCTGTGTGCATTGGAAAATCAGACTATGTCTTCAGAGTGGGAAAGAAAAGTTTTATTCGTTTATTGCCAATCTTGTCAGTGCCCCATCTCTATTGCGTCCTTGTGAAACAATATTAATTCTGTAAGAAAAAAAAGGAAAGTTCTCACTTCAGGGAGAGAAGCTGCAATGCTTTTGTATTTTACACTTGAAATGTGTGAAATGTGCTTTTGTCTGGGACTCACCGAGATCAAATCAGGATGAGGACAGGACACAGGTAAGTGTTATCTTCCTGTTCACTAAGGCTGTTGATGTGCAAAGATTGATCCAGCAAAGAGAAAGTGCTTCTCTGAGGAATCAGGGCTGGAGTATGACTTAAAAAGAGATCCCAGACCATCATGGTTGCCTTCGCTCAGATATGCTTGTGGTCCTAACCACTTTATCAAGTCTAAAATAACTGTGTCTTGCTTTGCAGGACACTTACATTAACATCAGGGAAGAAGTCTCTCATAATAGCAGAGAAGAAAGTTACCATTTTGCCCTAAGTGGGAAATCCTTCCAGGTTGTAAGTCAACATTTCAGCAGCCTACTGCCGAAGGTAGGTTCTAAGAGGGTACCAATCTCCTGGTAAAGATGCTAACAATGTCACAGAGCATGGTCGTAAGTAATTTCCAGCCTCTAACTAGGTTAGATATACCTCTTGAATGTATCACAAGGGAAGCAGATAGTTTTGCAGAGGTCACTATTGTTTCATTTCCTGCTAGTTTGAAAATAAGTGAATTTGATCAGCCAATTACCCATCATCTACAGAATTAAAGTATTAGTGACTTCTTAAGTGATAAGATTGCTTTGGGGTAGCTGTCAACTATATTGCCATGGGTGGGGGGGGGTCTCACGGTATAGTGGAAATCAGCAATTGTACAGGAAGTCAGGCCAAGAATAGAGGAATTCCATTAGGTTTTTGATAGAGGATGTCTATTCAAAAGAGGGTCAAACTTAAAACTTTTCTGATGAAAAACAAACCCATTGTGGGGGCAGGTAAGTTATATATATAAAACACATGCACTAGAGAAAGGGTGTGTCCAATGTAACGCAAATATGATTTATTTGTATTTAATAGCTCATTATCTTAGGTACTGTTTAAGAAAAAAAGAATGAGAACTTTAAAGCTGAGTGAACAATAAGCTGAGCTTACAGCCAAGAAGAGCAGGGCGTATACAGCTGTAACACAGAAGAATTCAGACTCTGTAGGATGGGGCTCAGGTGGATGGAGCTGGTACAGGTTTTTATATGACAATCCATGACTGCAACAATCCATTCATGTTTCATTGCCCAAATGAGGCTGGGGCTACCAGCTGAGTTTCACAGTTGGTCAAGTCCAGATGGTATGGTTAAATCAAAGACCATAGATAGTCACTCTCTCATCGCTAGGCTATTTTGCTGCTAGATCCAAACAATTTTCTGAGCAGTTGCCTCCTTTCCTACTCCTGGGATCCTGACCTCTTGTTATCTTGTAATTTCTCATACTTTACTGGTTTAAGGTTCCATCAAGCTCAGGGTTTTTCAGGACCACATTCTCCATGGCTACTGAGCTAAACTCCTGTAGGCCATCATTTGCATCAACTATGTCCATTAAGTGGTCATCTTTACTGGTTTGGGTCTTCTTGGTCACTTATCTGATGACCAACGTCTCAATAGCTGTCTTAAAATCCAAAGGAGGACTTCTTGGAAACAAATTTTTTTTCTCACTCATGGATATCATTACCCAGTTTTGCATGTACATTGCATGTATAACCAGCTGACATAATAAAAAAAAAGTTTCCCTTTTCCATTCTTTACAGATATTGATCAATGGGACCATCTTTGCAAGAATGTCTCCTGGGCAGAAATCCAGTCTGGTGGAAGAATTTCAGAAACTAGAGTAGGTTCTTTACCAATTCAGATGGTGTGACATGCGTGGAGGCGTGACAGTCAGGGGAAGGGAGAGTTAAGAGGTACAGGAAGTTACTCAGTTTGGTTAGGGCAGTGGTTCTTAATGTGGCTACACATGACAGTCACCTTGGGAGCCTGGAAAAATTAGCAATACCAGGACACCGCCATCCAGAGATTCTGATTCAGTTGCTCAGGTGGGTGCTCAGGCATCAGGATTTTTTAAAAGTTCCTTTCATAAGTTAATTTTGCATTCAGAGTTGAGAACCCTGCTGAACTAGAACGTAAGGGGCACAAGAAATAACTCTGGAAAGGTCATTTGAACTTGGCTCCTGAAGGTACAATGAAAACTTACAGTTTATGTTTACAAATTATTTTCACAGTTATGATATAGGGAGGTTCCTAGGACAAGAGATTCACATAACCCTAAAAATATTAAAACTGTGTTGGATTTTTTAAAACATCCTTACGCCAAAGCATCCACTCCATCCTAAATCAGAAAAATACTCTTAACACAAAGGGTCTCCATTGACAGAATTCCATCATTTGGGATCCTTTATTTCCTGTTAACGGGACCCCACTGGGCCATGCTGTCATACAATCGTGAACATCCTGTTTTACAGCTGACAGAGCTGCCACCTGGACAGAGAAGTACAGGGTCTCCTGGAAGCACTTGGAGTCAGGAAGGTTGTGTTGGATTTCTTAATCCATTGTAGGAACTGCTGAGTCATACTTTACTTTTAGTCAAACCAGACTGTTAGGGAAACTCCCTTAAAAGAAATAATAAGTTTAAGCTTTAAGTAATGAAGCTCATTTTATCTTTTTAATTAGAGCAATTAGCAAGTAAGTTTGCTTTGATCTCCTCTACAATTGACATGGTTCCCTTTTAGTTACTTTGTAGGTATGTGTGGTGACGGAGCCAACGACTGCGGGGTGAGTAGCTGCCAGGGTGTGGGGCCATCACCGCACCCTCAATTGTACTTGCTCCCAGCCCTGTAAAAGACAGTAACTCCTGGGGTACATGGCATCTCCATTCCTCTTGATGGAGAAACTGATGTGGAGGGTTTGGGAAGGTTTTGACCAAAGGCACGCAATGACTCAGTGGTCAATATAGACTAACTGGGGTAGAATTTGGTTCTGGATTCCCTGCTTCTTTGGCTAGGTGTCCCAGTGCCATCTCTCTCTTAGGTGTCAGGCGGAGCCAAATTTGATCATCTCCTGGCCAGTGCTTGGGGCCACAAGCCACCTCGTGGCCAGCTTACTTAGCCTTTCTTATGTGGCCTCAGGAGAGATATATGTGAGTGTGCATCTATATAGTAAGCTGACTCTTTGCTTTCAGGCTTTGAAAATGGCTCACGTGGGCATCTCTTTATCAGAGCAGGAGGCATCTGTGGCCTCGCCTTTCACTTCCAAAACTCCAAACATTGAGTGTGTACCTCAGCTTATCAAGTAAGTGGGTACTTCCCCCCCAGCATTGTTTTAATCTCTCTTGACTTTTAGGTGCCTTTGTTCTGCCAGGTCCCTTTGCTCTGTCAGGCAAAAACTAGGGGAAATGTGTGTGCCTGGGCGGGGAGGTTGCTTTGTGGGAAAAAGCAGTCAAACATTCTACTCCAGAGTGGACCTACCTCCTGGGAAAGCAGTGGCATTTCTCATGAGAATCACTGAATAGATTATCTTTAGAAGATTGGAATCTGGAACTTGTTGCTGCTTTGAAAATGTCAATCATACTCTTCTTATTTTATTTTAGATACATTCTTAATGGAGAATTGACAGAAACTTTCTCTTCCCTACTTGCCTTCCTTTCCTCTTGCGTCTTTATGCTTCCTTGGAATATCCTTCCTATCCCCAGTTTTCAGAATGTTTATTCATCCTTGGTGCTTCTACTACAATTTCCCTGGGTGCTTTTTTCCCCTCCCCCAACTGCAGAACATGTACTTCTGCTGCATTTTGTTTGAATGATAGAGATGGTTAGCATTGTGGCTGCTTTTGGTTATTATAACTAGTATGTGTTTACAGTTTATAAAGTGCTTGAATGCCTAGTATCTTATACATCAAAGCAGGCTGGAATTGTAGGGATGGTCACTATTTCTTTTACAAACAAAGAAATCAAGACTCAGAGAACCTGATGTATCCAAGCTCATAGCCATAATGGATTGAAGATTGTATTAGAATTAATTTTGTTTCAATGTGTTTTATCTACAAATATCATACTCTTTCACCACATTAAAATAATGATTTGACTAGCTCCTCCCATTTAAAAAATGTACTCATGCTTTGGACAAATATTTATAAGGTAGGGACTTTGTGCCAGGAACCGTTGGAGACAATGGGGACCCAGAAGCAAATAAATCAAATGTCCCTTGATCTCATGAAGCTTCTTCTGGCGAAGAAGTCGGGCAACAAGCACACATACAGATGAATCAGGGGTAGCGTGAAAAGTCAGAAGATGACTTGGCCCGTGGAATGGGCTGCTTCAGATCTGGCGGTGTGGGGAAACCTTTCTAAGGAGGTGAGGAAGGAGGAGAAACCACCTTCTAGGCAGAGTAAACAGCAGCAGAAAAGCCCTGATGCAAGAAATTCCCTGGTTTGAGGTTTTGGGATCCCAGGAAACCATTCTGACCAGAAGTAAATTTAAACTCTATATTTTGCCAAATGAAAGAGATAAAAATGGCATTTCGAAAGTATTCTATTTTACGCTCTAACTATAACTGTTTACTGAAAGTCAATCAACAGGAGCACAAATGAACATGCTCATTGATCCCCATCTCTTTAAACTGGATGTGTGCCCCATTTGTGTGTGCATATTGTCTTAGTTGTGTTTTAGAAAAAGTTGGGACTGCCAAATGGAATTCGAATGGGATGTTTGCCAAACTCCTGAAGCACCTGGAGCGTGAAAATGGCCCCCAAACCTGCAATCTGATTTAAAATCCTCCGTTCACAGATGAAGAAACTGTGACCAAGAGAGGGAAAATGACCTTTCAAATCACATTAGTGAGTAGATGTGAGATCTGGGACCAGTTCCCAGGTCTCCTGACTCGGAGCTAAAATGATGCCTGCAGGCAGGACAAGAGTAACTCTATATCTGGCCTCCAAAGCTCAGTCAAGGGCCCGTGGACCTTGGCTTGGAATTAGTCTTCGTTGAAAATCTAGCACACTGACCGCCGGCTCCCGCTGGCTCAAGCCTGTCCAGTCTGTCCGACAAACAATCGAATTATCAGGCTTTGGTGTTTTTCTTCCGAGCTCAGCCGAACAGCGCAGAGTAACTGACCTCATTTCTTTCCGTGACTTTCATTTCATTCCTTTTTCGTTTCTTTTCTCACACAGGGAAGGACGTGCAGCTCTCGTTACCTCCTTTTGCATGTTTAAGTACATGGCTCTATACAGCATGATCCAGTATGCTGGTGTGCTGCTGCTCTACTGGGTATGACTTGGGACCTAGCCTCTTGGTCAGTGAGAGCTGAAACGAGCAGCAGTCGTTCGCAGTGTGCACCGCCTCTTAAAGACAGAGTGCACGTGGTGTAATCTGAGCCCCAACAGCCCCTCTAGAACGATCTTTAAAGTTTTCGAAAGTAAGTCAGAAATAGACAGACATACACAGGAAAAACCGTTGGTGTCCGTTCTCTGACTCTCTGACAGAAGCTTTTAATCTCCTTGTAGCCGAGGTGCGGAACTGAAGGTGGCCTTTCTCTCTCCCTGTTGCTTTGGTTTGCCTGGACCGGATCTCCATCTTCCCAATTCCAGCGTGGCTCCACCCTAGCATGTCATTCATTAAAGAGATGCTTCCCTAATTGGGGTGCTGGTAAATGTTTCATAACTGGCTCTCCTTGGAAACACAAGCCCTGATTATTAATGTGTACCAGTTTCAACGGTATGAACACTCCCACCACGGCTGATTTCAAGCTATCTACCTGACGTCACTGAACATGGAGTTGGGAAGAGATGTATAGCAGCATACCTCCTATAGTACTTGTACCATACAGATACAAGAGTTGTAAAAAACCTCAAGACCATTTTCCTACAGCTAAATGTAGGAAACTGATTAGAGAGTGCTGAGTTTTGGGTATTTATTACCTTTGTTTTTAGTATAATTTATTTAATGGCAAATTTGTATAATTTTTCTATGTTGGCTGTTTAGCAAACAGCTCACAAAATTCCTGAAAATTTAGCAATTGACTTTCATGAGTTAGTACAAAGCAGCATATCACTGATTCCCTGAATATAGGGACTTGAAAATTGGCGTATCACATCCACGAAAGTACATAGGTCTTACGATGGCTTTTATTTTTTTAATTTTTTTAAAAATAAATAAATAAATTTATTTATTTATTTATTTATTTATTTATTGGCTGTGTTGGGTCTTCATTGCTGTACACGGGTTTTCTCTAGTTGCGGTGAGCGGGGGCTACTCTTCACTGCGGTGTGCCGGCTTCTCGTTGTGGTGGCTTCTCTTGTTGTGGACCATGGGCTCTAGGTGCGCAGGCTTCAGTAGTTGTGGCATAGGAGCTCAACAGTTGTGGCTTGCAGGCTCTAGAGCGTGGGCTCAGTAGTTGTGGCACATGGGCTTAGTTGCTCCACAGCATGTGGGATCTTCCCAGCCCAGGGCTCGAACCTGTGTCCCCTGCATTGGCAGGCGGATTCTTAACCACTGCAGCACCTGGGAAGCCCTTGTAATAGCTTTTAGTATTTAACAAAACATAAAAGGAGCAAAGACATATCTAGTATTTGTGAACTCAACACCTGGGCTTATTCTATTAATAAACACTGAGAAAGGGAATTCCATTTGTGCTGAAGGTATCTAGGTTCATCTCGATGTCTTGCCCCCTTGCTCCTGGGTTGAAGGTTTTACTGCTGTTATTTTCAGATTATATGTCTTTCTTCTCTTATGATGAATGGGCTGGCAAAGGAGAGGCTATTTATAGAAATGTGGTCCTGTTTTGGAATCCCAATAACTCATTGTGTTCCAAAGTAGAGTTAAGCATGGGTTTAACATGGTCTCTTTTCCATGAAGGGGTTAGGGGCAAGCAAGCAAGTTCCTTGAAATCAGTAAGACCTGAACATTCTTTTCTCAAGAATATCAAGGTGCTTTATCAGGACTTTCTAACAACACCCAAGAATACAAACAGTAGGTTTGGTTATTCTCATTTTCCATTGGTGAAACTTAGGTAAGATCACCATGCATTTATCACTGACCATTGGGAATGTACCATTTTGTTGTGCCAGACCAAACCCCAACCTTTCTGCTAACAAGTAGAAAAGAGAGCAGAGATGAATCAAGTAGAGTGAGATGCTCCCCTCAACAAGAGGTGACACTGATGCTCAAAGGACCAGCCCAGAAAACCCACTGCAGTGGCCCTCCTAGTTAGAGAGGGGTTTGCAGGCTTGTCTTTGGTACCTCTGCTGACATGACCAGACCCTTGGCCACACTGTCTCCTTGGTAATTTATCTGAAAATCCTATGTGGCAGTGAGAAAGTGAGTGCAATTGATGTCACATTTCATCCAGAAGGTTATAATTTTTTTGAGCCGTTTTCCTTTTTATTTTCAGGAGACAAGCAACCTTTCAAATTACCAGTTTCTGTTCCAGGATCTGGCCATTACAACTATTATTGGTGTAACAAGTAAGACATCTTTTAAATTTTCTTCTCAGAGATGCTCCCCTTCACTTGCTTCCCTCTGCCCCTGCAGGGTTGGTCCACCATGAGGGGTAGCAGCTATAGCAGCAGTGATGCGTGACTTATTCCCAAAGGGGTATTGTTTATACAGAGAAAAAGAGGAAATAGATCTTCATTTTTTTTTCTATTTATTTATTTATTTTTTTTAATTTTTATTTTTTTTGGGGGTACACCAGGTTCAATCATCTGTTTTTATACACATATCCCCGTATTCCCTCCCTTCCTTGACTCCCCCCCCTCGAGTCCCCCCCACCCTCCCTGCCCCAGTCCTCTAAGTTCCCCAGTTCCATCCTCGAGTTGGACTCCCTTTGTTATACAACAACTTCCCACTATTTTAGAGTTGGTAGTATATATATGACTGTGCTACTCTCTCGCTTCGTCTCAGTTTCCCCTTCACCCCCCGCCCCCTCCCATACCTCGAGTTCTCCAGTCCATTCTCTGTATCTGCTAGATCTTCATTTTTAAGTGTTGAAAGAAAGTTGTTAGCAAAAGAAAACCTGGTTAGTTGTTTTGCTGTTTTCCACAAAATATAGAGCTTCTATAAATAGTCACTAAACATTTAAAATGGAAAAAGTACATTGAAAATCAGGAACACTGACTTCAGTGTGCTTTTAGATATAGTTATGGTCCAAATGGGCCCAATGTGTAGAAGCCAAATGGCTTTTATGGTTCCCATTTCCAGTCCTAGCCTCTCAGGATTTAGAACAGAGATGACACTTAATCTTGCCGTTATGCCACTCTCACCGCACCCCCCTCCTAACTAATACATGAATTGTCTCCTCAGTTCCCTGCTTCGGGATTTTCCCCAGCCTGACCACCACTCACTAGCATCTTTACCGTATTCTCTGCTTTTCTCTCTGTTACATATGAATGCCACCAGCTCCGCTTGTACTTTTAATCCTACCCGCTCCTACCTCCTCCAGGATTTCGTTCCTGTGATAATCTTTCTCTCCATCATCAGCTTTCCTCTGGTCTACTGGATCATTCCATTCAGCCTATAAATATATTTTTGTATCTTCTTTCTTTAAAAGCTCTTCCATGACCCCACATCCACCATTACCTGCTGTCGCCTTTATTCTCAAACTCCCTGAGCAGTTGAGTAGACCCACTTTGTCCACTTGCCATCTCTAAGTCTCTTGTCCTTCTGTTTCGATCAGCCAGATTCTGACATCCAAGGGCATGAATTTGGATTCTGAGCCTGTGTCGTTGTTTGGTGGGAGGCGGTGGTTTCCTGGCAAATATTTAACAACCAGCTGTCCCAAAAATTGTATATATACATATATATGCATATGCATATGTGTATTATAAGCTTTACTGAAAAGAAACATATGTAGTGAGCACCTATCAAGTAATAATAAAATACACGCTACTCTTTTTTGTGCATTCCATTTGGCCAACTGATTCTCCCAAACTGCTTGAACTGAGTTTCGTCAAAGTCTTGGGTTCATAGTCAATATATGGTTGTGATTGATGACTGAAGTAGTTCCAGTGTGAATGTTGGTTGATGTTTTTCTCTACCTGAATGAATGAAACAATGCAGGCTTATGCTGAAACTTGAATCATTCGTCAGTCATGTGAGCAACTTATTTGCTAATTTGGATAATAGTTCTTGAAAGCTGGAAGAATATGTTCCAGTTAAAAAACCATTGTTCGTGATGTGATGGCCACAGATGGGACACACATTTCAGTTCAATCTCCATTATCGACTTCAAGAACAGAGACCGTGCTAAAATGTAGCAAAATCATCAGGATATTATCAGTTTTGAGTATTTATTATGTTTGTTTTCAAGATATTTAATTGAAACTTTATATAATATTCTTTTAATAATGGCTATGTTTAATAACTGGCTTGCAAACTTAGCAGCAGTTGGCTCTTGTGAGCTAGTAGGATCCGGCTCCAGCCACCACTGGCTGGGAGCGTACACATTACTGATACTTTCAAAAGTACCAGCATGTACACACTACGGTATATAAAGTAGGTAAACAACAAGGAGCTACTGTACAGCACAGGGAACCATACTCGATATCTTGTAATAACTTATAATGGGAAAAGAATCTGAAAAATAATATATACATGTACATACATATATGTATAACTGAATCTGCTGTACCAGCACAACACTGTAAATTAACTATACGTCATTAAAAAAAAAAGTATCAGTCTTAGATTGCCCCTTCCATATGCCTTCCGGTCTTGCTTTCACACTATTTCCTCTTATACCTTCTCTTCATAATCTTAACAGCTATCACGCCAACTTTTTGTTTAAAAACTTGCTCAAAAGCTTTGCTTTCAGAGAACATACTCAAGGAGAGTAACCACTAACCATGCTTCAGCTGCCACCTCCCCAGCACTGCTCTTGTCAAGTCCACCGACGACTTCCTTGCTGTCAGCAGTACTGATCACTTCTCTTTCCTCATTGTACCTGAATCTCTCAACAGCACTCTTCTTCAACAGGTTTCTTCGCTTGGCTTTTGTGAGGCTACACACTCCTGAATTATCTCTCGCTTTAATGAATACAGCTTCCCCATCTATGGTGCTGCCCTCTGCTCCTTTTCCTGTGCTCTTTTAGAATGTTCCAAGGCTTTCTTGTTTTTAGTTCTCTTATCTTTTCAATCTATACCATCTCCCTAAGTAATTTAAACCAATCTATGGCTTTAATGTCATCTGTATGCTGATGAACCCCAAATTTATGTCTCTAACCTTGATGTCTATCCTGAGTTCTGGAAATGCAGCTGCTAAGCATCTAATCTTGGATATTTAATAGGACGGAGACTTAACATGCCCAAACAGAATGCTTTATTTTATCAGATCTGATATTCAACCAAATTGTTAAATACTTACTGAGTGTCTGGTTTGTACTACTTACTGTAATAGGCACTTGAAATGCATCCGTGGAAAAAAACATGAAAATTCCTTTCTTCATGAAACTTACATTCTATTAAAATAGTACCACAGTGTACCAAATTGTTCGAGTTGAAGACCTGGAGTCATCCTTAATGTCCCTCTTTTCTTCACCTTTACATGTAATATATATACAATTCCTATTGGCTCTACCTCTGAAATATATCTTGCTTTTCTCCATCCCTATTGTAGCCACTGTCACGAAGCCATGTCACCTCACTTAGGGATTACTGTGGTACCCTCACAACTGATCTTGCTGCCTTCTCCTCACCCCAATGTACCTTTTACACAGTAGTAAGAGTGTTATTTTTTTAATGTAAATTTTATTGTCATCCTTCCCATTTCCACTAAATCCAAAGTCTTACATGATTCGGCTCCCACCTACTTCTCCAACTTCACCTCTAACCGAATTGCTAGTCACTTACTTGTTCCAAGCACCCTGGTCTTTCTGTCTTGTGAGCATTGCCAAGCTTATGGTCACCTCAGCACCTTTGTTTTTGCTATTTTGTTTGCCTAAAATACTTTCCCTGTAGATCTTCATGTGACTTTGGATTTTTCTCATTAGTCAGATCTTAGCTCAAATATCACCACCTCAGAAAGGTCATTTAGTGACCAAGCCAGTTATTCCCCATCACATATTCTGCTTTATTTTTTCACACTACTTTTCGCAATCTGAAATTATGGTATTTATCTATGTTTTCCTTTGTTTTTGTCTGCCTTTCCTCAGTGTGTGAACTTTGTGAGAACAGCACCTTGTCTATCCTGATCACTGCTGTATTCCCAGTACTTTTGACAGTGCTTGCCATGTCAAAGGAGCTCATTAAACATTTGTTAAATCTACTGTAAGAACAGTAGATTTAATCCTTGGACGGTCCTTGCTATTAACAGAGCAATCCTTCACATCAAGCCAGAGCTACCTCTGTGTAAATTTCACCCATCTCAGTCCTCAGTTCTGCCATTTGGGGTGGCAGAGAATAGTCTGATTTTTCTCCCCAGATTAGTCCTTCAGATATTTGAAAACAGCTCTCATTTCTTCCCTGGTTATTCTCTTGCTCATAACAAGAATCTCCAGATTTTTCTCCATTTTTTGACAAATGACTTGATGCTTTTAAGATTAATATAATTCATTGTGAAAAGAAAATGGAAAACATTGTAAGATAACAAAGAAAAAACCACCTATATTCTTCTATCCAGAGCTAACCAATTAAAGCATTTTGATGTATTCCCTTCCAATTTCATATATATAATATATGTATTTCTTTACATATACATATATAAAGAAATTTGAATTATGTTTTCTATATAACAGTTGTGCATCCTGGTTTTTTTAGTTTAACTTTGACTACTTTTTAATATCATTAAATTTTTAATTCTTTTTTATTGTGGTAAATTATACATAACATAAAATTTGCCACTTTCACCTTTTTCAAGTGTGCAATTCAGGTGCATTAATTACATTCACAACATTGTGCAACCATCACCACTCTCTAACTTTTTTCATCGCCCCAAACAGAAACTCTTCAGCCATTAAGCAACAACTCCCATTGCCCCTCCACCCAGTATCTGATAACCTCTAAACTACTCTGTCTCTATGAATTTGCCAATTCAAGATGTTTCAAATAAGTTGAAGCATGTGATGTTTGTCCCCTTGTTTCTGGCCTATCTCAGTTAGCACAATACTTTCATGGTTCATCCATGTTGTAGCATGTGTCAGAACTTCATTCTTTTTAATGAATAAATAATGTTCCATTATATATATATATACCACATTTTGTTTATCCATTTATGTGGATGTGTTGAAACATAGCCGATGTTTATGTGCTGATGTTGTATCCTGCATCATAACTGAATTCATGTATTAACTCTAGTAGTTTTCTTGTGGATTCTTTAGGATTTCCAATATGGAGGATCATATCACTTGTGAATAGAGATAGTTTTACTTCTTTCTTCCAATTTGAATGACTATTATTTTTTTTTCATCTCTAATTGCTCTAGATAGAACTTCCAATATAATGTTGAATAGCAGTGGTGAAAGTGGGCATCCTTGTTTTGTTCCTGATCTTAGGGGGGAAAGCTTTCAATCTCTCACCCTTGAATGTGATGTTAACTGTAGGGTTTTTTTTATTATATAATATATAATTGTGAGGATTACATGTAATATGCTAAATGTATAACTGTCTAGTTTGAATCGGTACCTTAACTTTAGTAGCATGCAAAAACTCTGCTACTTTACATGTCTGTCTCCTCCTTTTATGTTGTTGTGGTCACCAGTTACATCTTTTATCCATTGTGTACCCAATAATATACGTATATAATTTTTTTTATGCATTTGTCTTTTAAATCATGTAGGAATAAAAAGCAGAGTTAAAAAACAAAAATACAAAAATATGGGATTTTATATTTGCCCAAATAATTACCTTGACTAGGCAAAATGAGTATGTCAATAAAGAGAGAGAAATGATAAAAACGAATTCTTTAAAAAAGAATTTCTTTTGGCTTCATTTTAAAATTTCTATCTCTTTATTAATACTCTCCTTTTGTTCATGTTATTTCCTTGATTTCCTTTAATTCTCTGAGCATGTTAAAGGCAGTTGCTTTAAAGTCTTTTGCCCAGTAAGTCCAATGTCTGGACTTCCTCAGAAATAATTTCTGTCTATTTTATTCCATTAAATGTTATAATGTAACTCTGGAAATCAGATTCCTTCCCTTCCCCATGACTTGATGTTTTTGTTTTGCTGCTTTTTGAAGACTGCAGTAGCCCATTTATTTTGTGACTTTTCTAAACTGTTTTTGCAAAGATTGGATCAGTTGTCCGTGTGGTCACTAAAGTCTCTATTGCTTTAGCTTTTGTTCAGCTAATGTTTTGACAGATATTCATGAATTGAATTCCATGAGTGTAAAACCATGAACAAAGAAATACCTTTCCCAGTCTTTGCAGACTGGTTCTGTGCTGGGGCACTTCAGCACTCACCCAAGCTATGCTGAGTCTAGCGGTTATCCAGGGCTGAACGCGGAGGGTCTTTTCTGGTCTTTTCTGAGCATACATCTTTGGCAGGCATATGGCTTTGTATACTCTCCAACATGCACAGGTACTGTTAAATACCATAATTTTCCAAATCAATGCTCCTTAACTTTTCTTTTTTTTTTTAAGAACTTTTATTGAGATACAGTTAACATACAATAAACTGCATATATTTAGAGTGCATAATTTGGTATCCCAATCTCCCGATTCACTTCCCCCCCAACCCTCCCCATTTTCCCACAACTTTTCTTTCTAAGCTTCTGGTGGTTATATTATGTCTCAGCTGTAATCTTTTGCTCCCCGTGACTGTGAGTAGCTTCTTAGCCTTACAGAGTTTTCAAGCAGTGAATGCTGCTTTTCTGCCCTAAGTTTTGTATTAGGTGAAACAGAGATGAACACCTTGTCCCAGTCCTCCAGGTAGCTCCCAGACAGGTTAGAACAGACATACACAGTGATTTGTGGATGAAGTCTGCTTTTCCTCTTCTGTAGCCAGGGCCCAGGATCCCCTGCTGGGAATGCAGACGACCATGCTCAAGGTTGCCACTGAGCTAAGCAGGGAGAGGGGCACGGGCAAGTAAGAATGCCACAGGCTTTCCTCCCATTTTTAAGTTGTCTTTTTCTTGATTCAGCATTTGCTTGGTTGCTGTAAACTTTTGTCTCTTTTTCAGAGTTATGGCAAAGTTGGTTCTGACAGTTTCCTTTTGTTTTTCCATGCTTCTGTGCAGGGATGGGACGTTGGAGCTGCCTAATCTACCATGTGGCTGATGTCACTCCTCCCTTTGTTAAATATTTGAACGCGTCCCTTCCTAGTGACTGTATGTTGTTTCATTATAGAGATGGACCATAATTTATTGTAAATGGTGCTGCAATGAACATTCTTCTACATCTCTGATTTTTAGCTTCGGATAAGTTTCCAGAACTAGAATAGCTATGTCAAAAGTTATGGACATTTTACACTCTCTTCATATTTATTGCCAGATTGCCCTGTAGAAGGTATTTTTGTGTCAATTTACGTTTCCACAAGCAGCGTATGAGAGTGCGCACTTCATCACTTCCTCATCTATAATTTGATAGTTTTTGCCTGTGTAATAGGGTGACAAAAAGCATCTTGTGGTTGTTCTAAGTCTGCTCTTTCAAGAATTCCTCGTATACTTGAGTTTGAATTCGTTCATTGTTTTATTCCCTCAGTTTGTGATGTATTCGATTTGTTAATTTCCTCAGCTACGTGGGCACAAGGGGTTAGCCCCCTCTTCTAATGAAGAAGACCCACTTTTCCTGCTCTCATGTACGTATACAACGTGAATTTATTTTGTAGTGAATTTGAATGGTGCCTCTCCCAAGCTGGTGCCTTTCCGACCTGCAGGACGGCTTATCTCCCCGCCTGTGCTGCTCTCCGTGATCCTCAACATCCTCCTCAGCCTGGCCATGCAAATTGTGGGCTTCCTGCTGGTTCAGAGGCAGCCTTGGTATTCCATGAGGACGCACAGGTACGATCACAGCCTTAGATTCTCACATTCTAATTTCTATCAAGCATCATCTGGCCCATATGTTGAGAGGGAAATGGGTCTTCATTCTACCAAAGGCTTTGGCTTCCGTAAAGCCCGTGGCAGTTTCCTGGTGATCGTCTCTTCTTTGTAGCACAGTTTGGTGGCATCATTCCTGGGTGCTTATCTTCTCTCATCTGGTATGATGGTGAGCTACCGCCATCTTTTATATCTAGAGTGACCACGCGTTATAGTTTGGCTAGGCAGCTCTAATTGAAGCCTGATATCCCAAAGAAATGATTAATTTTTTTTCCTTTCACATTCAAATTTGTGCCTCTTGGATGATAAGTTGTACAGTCACCCTACTTGTAAGTGTTCAGGAATCTTAAGCAAATAGAGGGAAGCGTCGTGACTTACTCATATCTTTTTCTCTCACATAGCCTTAATACCTCATTGGTGCCCAATTTATTGAATAAATAATTTGTTGAATCTGTTATCTATCGATCTGTCTATCTATCTATCTACCAATCATCTATCCATCTACCCAAAATATAGATCTATACATGCTGGTTTCTTTCTCCTTACTTTCCAGTATATTCTTTCCCAAAGTGTAGGCAATTATAGAAGTGTTGAGGGCATGTAGTTGTGTAGATACATACGCTTCATAAGGGCTTGTCATCTCACTTCATTAGCTTCTTTGGTTTCCTTTTTAGTGCCTGCACAGTGCAAAATGAAACCATCTCAAAGTTAACCATTTCTCCAACTGCTCCATATAAGATCGGAAGTAATGGTACCTTAAGCTTTGAGAACACCACTATATGGTTCTTGGGAACAATCAACTGTATCATTGTGGCTCTTGTTTTCTCTAAAGGAAAGCCATTTAGGCAGCCCACCTACAAAAACTGTGAGTAGAATTGTACCAGATCAGAGGTGAGAGGGCATCAGAGAGGAGAACAGACACTCCTGGGTCACTCAAGGAGCAGTTGCAGAGTTGGTACTCATCTCGGGTCTTCTGACTTGCACTCCAGGGCTCTGTAAACACATGCAGCCTTATTTCCTGGTCCTTTACTACCTCCCTCAATGCTGCATTAAATACTAGAGTTTCTTAATCCACGTCTTCCCTTCACTGGAAATTTGTCTCTAGGTGTCTTTTCATGGGCTCACTCCAAATTGGGGAGACACATTTAATTCTCCACTCGTCAGTACTTGTCAGAATTCATCTTGGAGGAGGTAGAGAGAAGGGTCACAGCACTCAGTTGGAAGTGTCTCCTGCCATGAATATAATGGTCAGGACGGCACGGTATGATTGGCAGTTCTGGGAGTGGGTCCAGCCTGGAGGAGCTTGACTATAGAAGGTCATTGAGGCTCTTGCCCAAAGTACCTCTCACCTCCTTACAATCTGGGCTGAGGGTGGGGGGTATGTGTCTGGAGAAGTGGGTGATCTGGTTAGCTTTGGGGACATGTATTTGCATAGCATCACTACCCCTCTAATTGGGAAAGTTTAGAAGCACATGTTGAAGAATCAATATCCTTGTAAAACTCTGTTCAGAGAAAGTTATTTTGCTCTTCTATTTGGGATGAGGAAGCAGTCGAATGCTGACCTCCACATGATTACAATTTAAACATTTGTTTATTTACAACCCTCCTTTTTTCCGGAAAAGGAATTGAGGCAGATGATTTCCATTAAAGAGACTCAGATACTTGGATTTCTCCAAGGCATTTCTTGAAAATGTATTTTGTCAATATTACCCTATATGTATTTCCCATTTTTAGTAATTGAAACATGTAACAGGTATGTGAAATTTTCCACTTACCTGAAGGGCATGCATGGAAATCGTAGAGGTGAAACCCATTGCATAGAAATGAGTACTTTTCATCCATTATGCTGCATTTGGATGTAGAAATCAAGTAAATCTAATCAGTATTAATCTAGAATGTGTCTATCAATGGATGTGACACTCTGTGCTCAGATTTCTCTAAATGATGGCTTGCGTTCTTCTTTCCTTAGATGTATTTGTCCTTGTGCTGGTCACGCAGCTGAGCGTGTGTCTATTCATTCTATTTGCCGATATTCCAGATTTATATCGGCGTCTGGATGTAAGTCTTATCTCTGGGATTTGACGATATTTTATAATTATATAACACCCTGACTTCAAAAAGCAGGCTGCAATTGCAGTTGACATGGATTCTTGACATTTATTATTCTTTTGAGATGGTAGGGTTAAAATGAATGCTGAATTTATTCATATTTTTTATTTAAGCTGGTTGGGAAATAAAATCCCGTCTAGCCTTGATTTCAAGTATTTCAAAAGCATTGAACATTTTTCCTTTGAAAGATCCCTCTAAGACTGGAAATTCTATTTATACATTTTCTCGTTCAAATGTGAGAGAATTTTCTCTTAAGTGGTTTTGCTTTGAAGCTGTTTAAAACAGTTTTGCCTGTAACACTTCTGGGAGTAATTCTCAAATCTGTACTTACGTATCTTTTAACTCTTTAAAAACATGTTTTTCTGTATGTACATACTTAGTGTGTTCAACATTTACTTTCAAAGATCCATATCTTACCTCAAGGACTCTCAAGGACATTTTGCAATTTTGAGACAACTTTGAAACTCTATAAGAGACAGAAATTTTACATATTCAAACAAAAGAAAATGTATATTTTGATTCCTCTAGTCTATTGTTTTTTTAAATTAGAAGTTAATCGTTAATAAATGTCCTTTAGACCAACAAATAGAATGCAGAAGAGACGATAAAAGGAACTGAGCTTTTGGTTCTTTGTAAAATTGCCCATCTGCTTCTCCATCTCAAAGATAAGTCTCACGAGGGCCAAGATCCTATCTTATTCATTCTTGTATTGCCAGTGCCTGGCATAGCGAATGGCACGTAATGGCAATGACTGGCTGACTGATCATTGTAGATCAGGTTCCTAAATGTAGACAAGCCTTTGGAGTACATAATGCATTCAAAACCACAGCACCTTCACGAACCCACAGTGACATTTGATGTATAAACTAATATCTACGTTCAGTTTTTCATTTTTATAATTCTCTTACTGTGGTTCACAGGATAATCGTATTCATCAATTAAATTAGGTACTCATGGAGATAAAGTCTTTGCCCGCTAGTCTTCTAAGCGAATTAAAGATCCTTAATCCTGCGGGAGTTAAGGTTAGGACATGTTGGATTTAGTTATACTCTTTAGTAGTGAAGACTTTCACAGGGGCTGGGTCCTCTTTATAACAATATAAGGAACGTATTTGGTTTGCAGGAAACCAGCATGACTTCAAAAGATTCTGCATTGTTGCTTACCTTAAGAATAATTGTTTTTCTTATTATTACCTAAAATTATGGGTGTATAGAAAATGTAACTATTCAGGTGAGGAAAATTATAACATTATTGACGGTACCCTTCCGTCTTTGAAAATTCATATATTATACATGTGTGTTTGATTTATGAAGTTTATTTTACTTTAAATGGAATCATGCTGCGTTGCAATCTAATCATTGCTCATTTTTTAAAAATTCGTGATTCTTTTTTTAAATAGAGAATACATTCACATGGTTTAAAATTCAAAAGTTAGAGAAGTTATGTAGTGAAAATCTCCCTCCCATCCTTGTTCCCCGGCCACCAGTTCCCCTCTCTGGAGACAGCTGATAACACCAGATTATTTTACATGCTTTCAGATATGTGTTATACGTGTGTACATATACATTTCTCATGTGTATATTCTACCACATTTTTATACAAATAGTAGCAAACTGTTAGATTTGTCCTTGTCTTCTGAAATGGAGATGTCCAGTGAGATGAGATGTGTAAGAAAGTTATTGGAGGAATTACCTGTGGAGGAAAAGAAAAAAAGAAGATCAGGAAGCCAGTGGAGGTGGGAAAGGTTCCACACTGTGATGTGGGTCTGACCCCTGCGAAGGACAGAGGGAAGGAAGGTGAGCTGGATGAGTCAAGTTTCACACTGCAGCCCAATTCCAAGAAAGTCCAGCCAAAGTCGCTCATCAGAGGTGTCTAGTGACTCACAAGAATGAGTGTGGTTAGAAGCCCTGCGGTCCTCAGTCATTAGCACTGAGCAGACCACGCGTGGGAAGTGTGGCCATGGGGTGAATGTGGTGGTAGATTCTGAGCGTTGTAGCAGTTGGAATGTTTGCCTTTTATCCCACGAGCAGCAGGAGATCTGGGTGGGGCATTTTCATGGCTGCCACGATCACATACACAATCCTCTACTTTGCTTGTTCATGTAACAATATATTTTGATAGTTGTTCCATATTAGCACATAAAGCTTCCTCATTCTTTTTATGCCAGTATTTCATTGTCTGTTTATATATACCATCATTTGTATGTAGTCCCTTATTGACAGACATTAAATTGTTTTCAAGTTTTTACTATCACCAGCAAAGCTGAAATAAAAGAAACATACCCATGTATCACTTCAGCCACGTACAAGTGTATCTTTAGGATTAGTTCCTGGAAATGGATTTGAACTTTTAATTTTAATATAATTGCCCTCCATAGAGTTGTACAGTTTCTACTCCCACCCACGTATAAGGCAACGTATGAAGCAGTGCCAGGTACGAAAGAGTCCACTTGGCTTCGTTCTACTCATTCATTCGTTCTTTCATTCAGCATATTTATCATATATATCCCGTGCCTGGGGAGGGGTGAGGGAAGACAGAGAGCAAGCAGGGAAAGAGACGGGTAGTGACACCAAATTCAGCCCTGACTGCTGCATTGGTGAGTGCCTTGGGACGGCACAGCCTGGGAAGCTGTGTGCACAGCCCAGAGGCGGAAGCCCTGACCTAAGGCTCAAACCAGGGCTCAGCTGAAGGGATATATGCCACCAGAGAGAAGAAGGCAAGGCTGCCCACCGTGGAGGTTTGACATGTGTCGCTCAGACCCTCCCGGGAACACAGCCACAGTCCTGTGTTCCCTCATAAAAAAAAAAAACAAAGCAAGCAAACAAAAAATACTTTTACTATTATTTTTTTATTGCAAAATGACCAAATTTATTTTAGAAAATTTAGAAATTACAGAGGAAAAATAAAAGAGGAAAGAAGGGAAGATAAATGAAAGCAACAATCATAGTCCCCAAATCATTGGAATCATTGAGTGTCATCCTTCCACGTTTTCTGTGCATTCATGCATAGAAATGCTTACATATACAAAATGTACACATATGTATGTAAATGTAACACATATGTTCCCATATCTGCCTGTGTCTATTACATACGTAATGTGCAACGTAGGAAAATGTACACTGTGAACAGCATGAAATTTTTGCAGCATGATTTGTCTTCAGACTGACTGTGCTTCTGCATCTCCCACCAGCTGCTCTGCACTCCTGTCCTGTGGAGGGTCTACATTGTCACTATGCTCAGCTCCAATTTCATTGTGTCCCTTGTCGTGGAGGTAAGTGCCCTCAGGTTGCTGATGGCTGGTTAGGGCGAGGGGCGTTCTCCGGGAGTCTGAAAAAGGAACGGCTGTAGCTGACAAGATTCGACAGTACGGGGGCTCCCTTCCTTGGCAACATGAGCAATGATGCTTGCCTCCAACGAATTCCAAACAAAGCATTAGTTTTGCTATCTGTGAAATGGGGCTGGGGAGGGTGGAATAAGGTCCTGTCCATTTCTAAAATTCACAAATAGAGACCCAACTCAATTCCTATTTTGAAATTGAGATATGGGTCACATGCTATAAGATTCACCTTTTTAAAGGGCACAGTTCAGTGGTTTTTAGTATCTTCACTGAGTTGTGCAACCACCACCACCATCTAATTCCAGAACATTCTCATCACCCTGAAAGAAATCCTGTACCCGTTAGCAGTGGCTCCTTATTTCCGCTTCTTCCTCCTTCATCCCCTGACAGCCACAAAGCTACTTTCTGTCTCTACGACTTTGCCTATTCTGGACATTTCCTATAAAGGGGGATCATGCAATAGATGGCCTTTTGTGTCTGGCTTCTTTCACTGAACAACTTGTATCATTTTTACTTTGCAGATGGGAAATGAGATTCAGAGTGAGATTTTCCTGGCTTTTATTCTTTAGGCTCCATTTCCTCAGTAAAATGAGCTTGTGCTCTCCCTTTCTCTTGCTCCATGCTTCCCTCTCTCCTTCTTACGTGCTGTTGGACACAATCTCCATTGCTTTTTTTTAATGTATAAATTTATTTATTTATTTATTTATTTATTGGCTGTGTTGGGTCTTTGTTGCTGCGTGTGGGCTTTCTCTAGTTGCGGTGAGTGGGGGCTGCTCTTCGTTGTGGTGCGTGGGCTTCTCGTTGTTGCGGAGCATGGGCTCTAGGGACGCAGGCTTCAGTTGTTGTGGCCCGTGGGCTCAATAGCTGTGACTCGGGACAATCTCCATTTCCTAAAGCCCACTCTTGGGGAGGGGGTGCCCCAGAAAAGGTGTCCAGTTTGAAGGAGGAATGAGCTGTAAGACTCCATCTGTCCCCATTCCTGCTCTTACTCACAAACCCAGGCTGGTTCCAGTGACGGGGGATTCATGGTGGGCTGGGGGCACCTGGACGTCCCTGTAGTGTTTTGTAAGCAGGAGCTCTAGGAGCCTCCTTTGCTAAGCAGGGTAAAGACTGTGCAGGAGCTGGTGGCAGAACAGGACACAGAATTCGGGTAAGGAGCATCTCTCTATTTGCTAACCCAGGGCTTCTCAAATTTGAGTGGGCATCAGAATTCCCTGGAGGGCTTGTTAAAACACACGATTGTCCGGCCCTGCCCCAGCATTTCTGATTTAGTAGGTCTGCAGTAGACATGAGTTTTTGTTTCTAATAAGTTACCAGGTGATTCTGATGCAGCTGACTCAGGAACCACACCGAGTCCTATGCTAAACTATATGGTCTCCAAAGCCACCTAATTAGTAAAGGAGCGTCACCATGAGAGTCCTCTTATGGAGTTGCAGAAAGATGGTCCTTGCCCTTTAAGGGATAATCTCATGAGTATATCTTATTCCTGTCTATGCTCACATAATTTCCTTTGTCTAGTACATCTTCCCCCGTTTCTGCGTATTGAAATACCCTTCCATCCTCTGTGGCACAGCTGTGGTATCATCCTGCTCATGAATTTTTCCTGACGCCCGCTTCAGTTAGGCAAGTAACAAAGCTCAGCTAACAGTGGCTTAAACAATAAAGATATTTAATGACCCACTTACCAGGAAGATTGGAAGTTAGTGGTTTCGGGTCTAGCTTCGTGTCTCTGTGGCATCATCGGGGATGTGCATTCGTCCACCTTCTGTCTCACCATCCTTAGATGCTGGCCTTCATGTTTGTGCTTGTTGCGTATGGTACCCAGCTAGCTCCCACGTAGCTAGGCTTCATGTCTGTTTTCAGGGCAGGGAAAAAAAAAATGGAAGAAGAGGTACCAGCAAGTTTTTTCCCCCACAAGTATGAACCTTTTATCAGGAAACAAAAAAAATGTCCTGCAGCCCACCCGCAGGCTTCCTCTTAGGCCTCATTGCTTAGAACTTTGTCTCATTGTCATGTTTAGTAGAAAAGGATTCAGGGAAAGTGGATCTGTGCCAAAAAGTTAGACACATGGGCTTAGACTAGTTATGCTTTTTTTTTTTTTTAAGTGGGCAGGGAAGAGCCAGGAGGAATGGGCTGAAAGGTAATCAAACCACAAAGTCTGCCATAATCCCCTGGCAGGAAGCCCTTCTCCATCAGTCTATTTGCAGCTAAGAATGTAGCTGCAAAATAGAGACACAGATGTAGAGAACACACATAGGGACACTGAGTGGGGAACGCAGGGAGGGTTGCGGGGGAATGAATTGGGAGATTGGGATACCAAACGGTATACTCTAAATATATGCAGTTTATTGCCTGTTAACTGTACCTCAATAAAAGTTAAAAAGAAAAAAAAAAAGAATGTAGCTGCAGAGTTGTCTCCCTGGGTGTGAATCCTGGCTCCACCCTTTCTTGCTGTCTGACTTTGGTCAAGTTCCTACACTTCTCTGTGTCTCTGTTTCCTCATCAGGATAATGATGGTGATAATGTACCTGATCTCATAGGGTTACCGTGAGCATGAGATGGAAACCGTGAAAGGCACATAGGAAGGGCTGAGTAAATATAAGCTCTTACGATTATATTACCTCTTGCTGCGTTTACCATTCCTTACCTCGTGTCTATCAATCATTTATTCATCCATTCTTTCCACAAGCATTTGTTGCACCTGTGCCGTGTCCAGGGCGTGATGTGAAGGGCGTAAGAATGGCAGAGGGACAGAGCTCACAGTCTACAGGGAGAAAGAAGACACGCATTGTAGTGACGTGGGGATAAATTTCTTTCTTCTCTTGCCATTGAACTATGGGGGCAAGAAGTCATCTTGGTAGTTATAACATTTGAAACCCTGCTTTATTCTAATAGGAGCTGGGTAAAGGTTTATTCAGTTCTTGAATGTCAGAAATGAGCCTACCCACCCCCAGTAGATGGAGAGGGTAATTGGATACTCACAAAACAGGTTTGTGTGAGACCTTATCCTTACTCGCTGAGTCTCATGGTCTAACTTCCTGCTAACAGGCAGAGGAGCTACTGTGGATAGCTTTAACACCCCCCTTTTTATTACCTACGCATTTGTGTGAGTGTGTGTGTGTGTGTATATGTGTGTGTGTGTATATGAGTGTGTGTGTATATATATGTATGAATTGTTTGAATGTCTGTCAGAAGAGCTCATGGATGAAGTTTTTGTTTGCTTGTTTTTCTAAGAAATGATATATCATCAAGGCCTTCCTTTTGTTTCTCATTCTAAAACTAATTTACAACGTAGAGTGACAGGACAGATTATTTTTCAGTGCTTTGTTTGATTCCCTTTTCAGAGCAGCAAAGTAATACCAGTCATCACATTTCTAGAATTGTAACAAAGCTCAAGATACAGCGCAGAGCACTGAAGGCTTCGTGTGTGTGTGTGTGTGTGTGTGTGTGTGTGTGTGTGTTTTCATTTGTTTTGTCTGAAGCCTGCTAAGAGTTCCCGGATGTAAGTTAGATTTTAAAACCTTTAATTGAATACCTATGCTCCTGCCTTATGCCAGCTCTAAGGAGAACTACTGTTCTCTTGGTTATTAAGGAGGACAAAAAAACCTTGCTGTGGGAAGGTAAAGGAACAGGTCTGGCTGGGTGATCCCTGAAGTTTGCAAGATGCTGGTGAGACTGCTGTGTGAGTGTTTAACAGCCTGTCAGCAGATGGTCAGTTTTTAGAGGAATATTCAGACTGGCTGTTCTCTATGATTTCCATGGGCAGTGGACTCAGATGTCAAAGACGGGTGGATTTTAGGAAACCACTATCTCTAGCAAAGTTTCTTGTAGAATCCTACAGAATGAACTCTTTCAGTTTAGCAAAGATACCACTGACAGACATCAAACCAGTTCTAATTCTGTGGGACAGCTTGGGTGTCATATTTTCCTCTTTGTTTCTGTCACAGTAACGTCTAAGGTGGTCAATCTCTGTGACCACATACGATTAAAACAAATGAAATTAACGTGATAACCCCTCACATGCTATGGATTGTAAGTTATCACTTGGGCTCTATTCGAGACTGGGTCTAACGCATGAACTGAAATGCCAGTCCAGATGTTTTCAAAGAGACGTATCTTTTGTCATCTTAAAAAAAGCATTGCAGTGAAATATTTGCAGGTGATTTGGAGGCGTATGTGAGTCAGGCTGCAATGTACAGCCATTTGTTAAGTGAACAGTTGAGAAGAATGGGAAAGGCAGGCAGCTATGCCGTGCCGTGCCCTGCATTGTGAGGGGACTTATATGACCCTAAGGACAAATGTGAGAGGAAGGAATTATTCTTTCTAATCACTGAGGCTCTGATGGGGAAATTAATTTGCCCACAGTAGGTGTCACAGCTGGGACTAAATCCAGATCTGTCCAACTCCAAAACTGTGGCCCGCATCCCAAATTTTCCCTGTGTTCATGATTGCACAGTGAGGTACCAGGGTACACCCAAGTCCCATCATAAGCACGGCGTATCTTTCTATAAGGTCAGTAGCATTTGGGAGTAAATAATCTTAAGTGTCATTTATATTAAATCACATACCGATGTGATATGGAGTGAACTGCAGAATTTGGGTGCTTTTACGTTTAATTTACATATGAAATTCAGAAGAAATTTCATCCTTGAGGCAGACTACTTCATGCTATGTTTCTGGATTCTTGAAAGTGTGTTTCTCTCCCTTCTTCCAGAAGAGTTTCTCAAGTGGAAAAGTTTGAGAGGCCCTGACCTATCACATGAAATCACCTTGGATTTGTCAGAGGCTCAAGTTCTTGGTCAAGCTAGATCAAAGCAGCCAATGCAGTAGTGCCTTATAAGGATCTATGGAAGGCTGTATTCTGGAAACACTTAACCTCTGATTCTAAACCATAACTCTTTTATTTTGCAGGAGGCCATTATTGAAAATAGAGCCCTGTGGATGATAATCAAAAGATGTTTTGGCTATCAGTCAAAAAGCCAGTATCGGGTATGGCAGAGAGCCTTGGCCAATGAGCCCAGCTGGCCCCTGATAAACCAGACCTCCTACGCTGACCTGCCGGGCTATGGCAGGGGAGTGTCTTACAGCAACCCGGTGTTTGAAAGCAACGAGGAACAGCTTTGAAGGCAACGTGATATCCAAGTTTATATAACACTGAACCCATGACAAAAAGGGATCCGCTTCAGTGATTGTTTTTAAAGCAATGAGACTCTTACAATATCATCTGGAGTTTTTGGAATCAAAAACCTGCCCAATCATGGTGACAAATTAAAGTCTTTTTGGTAAAATACTTTCTACAGAACAGAACACTGCCCTAGGGGAGTGTTTCTCTCTTGGCTGGAAGTATTAGAGGTGTTCACTGACTCAAGAGTGGCCCAGGAATGGCCATGGGCCAAGAGATTGGGAGGCTGAAGGAGGAGAGTGTGTCATCTTTCTTGTTAGATAATATATTTTTTAAATGAGTTGAGGGAAAGTAGCATAGAATTGTAAACATGTTAAAGATCATTTTTGAAATTTTTTTTTTCATTGGTGGAAAAACAAATGCATGCGAACCATCACACTGCTTTTCACTGCCTGGTTTCCTTTCCTTTGTGGTACTTTTCAGATTTGCGATGTTTCCTTCTACTTCTGGCCTTCTCCTACATATTAGTAAGGATATGCTAAGCCAATGCTGCAATAACAAACAACTCCAGTATCTCAGTGTCTCAACACTCGAGCTTCTTTCTTGGTCTGAGAGACTCTTTAGAATAGCCCTCCTTGGGGTGGGGACGGATCCAGTCTGATGACTCCACCGACTCAACACGAGGACTCCACGTGTGCTGCAGCAGGGAAGGAAGGTGGAGGCTCTCCACTGTACCGGAGAGGCACACATCTCTCCCATCACTCACGCTGCATTGACCAGGGATTTGGCAAAGAAACTGGGAAGTACCGTCTCATGTATTTAGGGCTGGCTTCACGGGCATAGGATCTGGCAGTCACACAGGGCCTCGTGCCCAGAAAGGCCCCGTTATTGGTTTAATACTCTGCTGTTGCCATCTCGAAGTTCTTAATTTTTGACAAGGTTCCCCACAAACTACGTAGTTGGTCTGGCTTATATTCCTGGGGAAGAAAGGAAAGAGCACTGTCCACTAAACTCTGTCTCCTGACGTTGTGAACTTCTGTTTTAGGAACCCCTCATCTCATGTGCCAATTCCAGGAATTTTTACTCCTCTGCTCTATTATTTTTGAGAAACGCTAGTTTTGTGCTACAACATTATATGTTATCATTAACATAAGTCCTCATACAACCTACACATTTCTTAAGTTTGAGGCTTTAGTTTTCAGAAAACAAAAATTTCCCTCATTTATCACTTCTACAATTTGGTTATATAGAATTCATTTGGCGTAGAAAACACCCAGGTTTCTGTGAGTTCAGCAGACAACACTGAACTCTAGGGAAACATCCACGAATAGTATTTTAAAGGAAAAGCAACATTTTCATGACAAACATCAAATCCTATGTGAATGTTCTGGGCGGGGAGTGAGTCCCTGGCTGGTTGGCTCCTTACCGAGAACATCTGCAAGCATTCCCTTCTCCGCTGAACTCCTGAGCGTAGTTGGTGGCCCTGTGACTACAGGTAATTCTGGAACATGGTGTTTCTCAGCCACAAAGGTACCTTGTGGCTTCTGGTTTTAAAATAGGGTGTGAGGAATCAATTAAAGCAGACTGCAGGATCATCGTCTTCCTCGGTACAGAAAGAAAGGTTTTCTTTCACAAAGACAGCCTTGGCAGTGATACGGCAGCTCTGAATATCTTTTTGTAAAACTGATAATTGTTTTCATTTTTCAAAAGTTGTGGGCGGGGGCAAGCTGGAGACAGTCTGCAGCCTAGAGATGAGCAAGTATGGGGTACATTGTCCATACTGGAAAGAGCCCTTCACCAAGTGCTGTCACCTCCCCTAGGCATCCGAATTATGTAATTCCCCTGCGACTCAGACAAAGAAGGGCTTACCAACCGCACTTTACAGATGAGAAATCTGAGATTCAGGGTGAGGAGAGCACACCCAGACCTCGGACACTAATCTTCTGAGCGAACCTGCTGTTACCTCCAAGTACCTCCTAATTACTAAGCTCCAGCAGGGCAGGGGTGTGTGGTGTCATCTCACAGTCAAACAAAGAGTGAATTTCTTCTTTGCCAGGTGCAAGGAGGCAAGCCTTTGCTAATACCAGGGCCTTCTGTTCAAATGAATGCCAGGCAGCCTGCCAGCCTTGGGCTAGAGGTATGTTAAAAACAAAACAAAACCCCAAACCATAGGTGTCTGTTTTTCTGCAGCTCTGAGTTGCTTTTGTCTTGATCTGAAGTGATTCCATCCTCAGCAATTCACACACAGCTGGCAGGGAACAGGGACAGAGGACTCTAACTCTTCACCAGCCAAACAGCCCTAAAGTCTTGGCCAAAAGGGACTCATTCTAAAGATGGTTCTTGAGACCAACTACGTCTTAGAAGCAGTGAGTGAAAGACCAGGAAGTGCTTAGCCTGGAAAAATGGGCATTCAGGGAACACCCTCATGGTAGTGAAATACTTGAAGGAGTTACAGTGAGAGAGAAAGCTCTGACCTGGGTCCGACGGCACCACGAGTGGGTGAAGAGCGTGGTGGGACACGAAGACCACTCCCTAACAGTCAGCACTGCCAGAGGTGGGAGCGGGTGACCTCACAGGGTGTGGCCTCTGTGGCATTGGTGGGTGCAGCTGGTATTCCAAGACCGATTAGCAGAGGAAGTCGAGGATCGGATGAAACTCAGTTGTCTGCAGGATGACTTTCAGGCTTGATACGCCCAGTGTCTCAGTCTCACGCTGCAGGGTGAAACTTTTATGACTGCTGCCCACACAGAACATCGGACTGATCCTGCCGGGGGCTGGGCTGGGGAGGTCCCGTGGTGAGGACACACAGGCTGACTGCTCTGTACCTTGGAAGGTGGCTTCTGATGGGAAAGGCACTAAGAAAAAAGTTGCACAGAGAGGGGTCCTGACTGCCAAAATGACAGCTGGGGGATACTTCTGATGTGTATATTTTCTCGGAAAGAGGTATTTGAAAATTTTTGGAAAAGGAACATGGGACAGCACTCCAAACCCAAGGGCAGTGCTACCTGTGCCCAATATGCTTTCCTGACTAGGACTTGGAGGAGAAAAGGACACAGTCATCTGGTCCAAATCATTTGGGAGGGTCCCCTATATGTTTACTCCAAGGGGTACAGCTCTCACCCACAGAGAAGAACCCAGACTCCAGGCTCGCCTTCCAAGTATGGAACAATGGAAACAGAGGATGGAAATACGGCTGTGCCCTCTGTGTCCTTCTGTGCTCACAGAAGTGTGCGTTACACATTTGCAGGTGTGATGACTGGAAAAAGCGATCGCATATTCAGAGCCTTGTATGTTGTTTATGCTATAATAAATTATTCTGTACGAAAGAAGCAAGTAAAATCTATCATTCTGTTGTTCTAAAATAGGTTTCTCCCTTCCCTACAATGAAGTCTTTCACTCTGGATAATAAAATGGTGTGGTCGCCAGTAGTGTTGAGTCAAAGCAACATCATTACAAAGTCCCAGGCATTTCTAATATTGCAGGTGTTATTATTCCCTGCTTTGTTACAGAGTGTTGCAGTCTCCAAAATATTTTCATACTCGTGCTTTTATTTAAGCCTCGTAACAGTCTTACGAGGAAGGCAGGGCGAGGATTACGATCCTCTTTCTTTTCAGGTGGTACCAGATCCTCCAAAGTCTCGGTAACTTGTCGGAGGGCACACGGCTCGTGAGTGGAGGAGCTGGCGCTGGATTCAGACGTGGCACCTCTCTGCCTGCGAAGTCCCTGCTGTGCCAGTCTTCCAGGTTGTTTTCCCTGGGATGTTTGCAGCACCAACAATCGAGAAGGCAAACAAGGCAACGGTGCAGTGGATTTCCATCATGAGTATGACTTCCTCCAGGAAGAGTTTTAGTTTCCCTAGAAGTTCTCCTGGACCTACCCATCCATCACAGAAAAGGTCAACTCTCAGCTGAGAGAGAAAAATCATAAAGCCAAAGCTCTGTGAGCCTGTGTCATGAGATCAAATAAAGCTCTGGTTTCTGCCTTCAGTCTCCAGAAGCAGAAACCTGTATCTCTGCTTGAACTTTGTTCAGCCCCTGCTTTGTACAGCTTTTTTTAGGGTCCTATGAATTCTCTCTTGGCTTTGTACTATGCTCACTTCTTTATGTGTAAGAAAAAACCCTTGAAAATTGCTGCCACACCATACTGGCTGTGCTTGGGTTTCCATTAGACTTGTTAAAATGACCCTCTAAACTTTATCAACAAAATGACTTTCTTCAAAATTAAACAAACATTCAAATAAAAACAGCAACGAAAAAATGCACCTCTCCTGGAGGTGTTGATAGAGCCTTAGGGGTGAGCCACCCTGGCATTCCCAAGCATGTTAAGCTTGTTCCTTCCCTGGGAAGACTGCATCTGCTTCCCTTTCTGCCATGAATCCCCACCCCCCCCACTCCCACCAACCCCCACCCTCATGACTGATTCCTTCTCCTTCAGGTTTCAGCTCACTGGCCACTTCAAAAAAGTCTGTCCTGACCTGACCACTTTATCCAAGGATTTTCTCACCCCAGTAGCTTGGTTTGTTTTCTACCTAATACTTGAGCAATGCTTCAGGAGCCTGAGGTTGAAAAATATCCCAATTGTTCGAGATCATGCACTTAGGAAATGGGTGACCTGAGTCTAAAATCCAGGTCTACAGGTTTCCAAATGAAGGCCCTTTATGTTTTTCACTCCTAGCCAGATTCTGCTAATGAAATCACTGGGGAAAAGAATGTAACCTGCTATAGAGCAACAGCCATGGTTGAATGAAGAGTGCTCAAGGGGTTATCCAGACTCTCCCAACTCTCTTTCATTGCTGTCTCCCCCCGATTCTCTCTCCTGTTTCAACTTCGTGAAAAATCTGATAAAGCATTGGTGTGTGATTAAGGCTGCACACATCGACTGTGGAAACTCTGGTGAGTTCGGAGTTGTTGATGAGGGTGCCAGGGCTGCTGGAAGGTCTCACATATGTTGCGTGTACTATGCACAGCACAACTCAAGGGGGCGCCATTCACACTGCATCACCAGCCAAAAGTGGTGGCTCTGTGTGACATCAAGAAGGCTTTGTGGGCTTCCTAGGTGGCGCAGTGGTTAAGAATCCGCCTGCCAATGCAGAGGTCACGGGTTCGATCCCAGCTCCAGGAAGATCCCACATGCCGCGGAGCAACTAAGCCCGTGTGCCCAAAAAAAAAAAAGAAGAAGGCTTTGTGGGTAAGTGAGGACTTTTCCTTGTGCAACCACAAACG
This sequence comes from Hippopotamus amphibius kiboko, assembly GCF_030028045.1. Lineage (NCBI taxonomy): Eukaryota > Metazoa > Chordata > Mammalia > Artiodactyla > Hippopotamidae > Hippopotamus > Hippopotamus amphibius. Next base: position 167,381,266 of record NC_080191.1, on the reverse strand, counting down.
TGGGCATGCAATGAAGGGTCCCACTTGTCCCCCTTCAATCAGTTCTTACATCCCTGCACTCTCTCTTGGCGGAATCTCTCAGGCAGAACTTCCTCTCCTCCAAGACATTGGCCACCACCTGCCTGAATATAAGAATCTCTTATCTGGTCTCCCCAACTGAAGTCTCTCTTCTATTTTTGCTTCGCAAGTCCCTATGAATTTTATCACTCAACTCAATCATGCCACGTCCGTAATCAGCAACCTTTCAGAGTTTAAATTATCTACCAAATAAAATATGCAACGTTTATTAAGGAATTTTAGCCCCTTTGCACTGGCCACATCTGGCCTCATCTCAGACATTTCTCACCCTTGTACTCTATAATGCAGCAGACTGTCATTTCCAGCACTCGGTAACTCACTTCTTATTTCCAGCGTTCAGTAACTCACTTATTCCCAGCATACAGTAACCACTTTCCCACCTCAATACCTCTTCTCATGCTGTTGTCTCTTTGTTTTCTCTATAATTGTTACTCATCTTCATACATGCAAATCCCATCTATTTCTCAAGATCTGATTATAACGCCACTGGATCTGCCAAACCAGGTGGGGGACCTCTTTTATCTGCACACACATCATACTCTACGTACCCATCCTTCGTATAGTAGGCAGCGCTTTTTACCTCGTATTATGGTCCTGTAGTGTTTCAGTTTCCTCCAATGCCTATGCAACCCCACTTTAGCTAGGGGCACATTCTCTGAAGGTAGGAACCAAGCCTGATTCATTTCATCTTCCCACTCTGCACCCAGCACAGGGCCATGGCTGGGCTCCGCAAGCAGCTGTGGCGTGATTGAACAAAGAAAACATAAGCATTGGAACGTTTTGTTGATTTATTTCTCCCCCTTTGTCTGTGAACATCTGTTTTCCATTCAGTGCAAAGAAGATTAACTAAAACAATAGGACTATGAATAAAAACAACCCAAAGTACAAAGAATAGTGATTCCAATAGTGTGCTTAATGAGTTAGGCTGTCCATTTGTAGAGTGGGTGTGGGGAGGTGTGCTGTGGAATTAGAGGAGCTAGGTATATGCTGCAAAGAGCATCTCAATATGTAGAGGACACTAGACGTTTATTTGTGAGGGCAAAGGCTCTCCTAGAAAGGGTCTCAAGCCCAGGGAAGAGAGAACTGAGGCAAGCAAACTTGTTTGAAAACCAAACAATGGATATTGGGAACAGGAGGAAAGTTTAAGTATAATTGGCTGTGTATTTTTCAATCTGTTCTCTGGTTTCACCCTACCTTTACAAACTTTTGCAAGGGCCCAAGGAAGAGAAAGTTGTGATGAAAAGAGAGAAAGAGATAAGAGATTAGGGTTAGAGATTAAGATGGAGAAAGAGACAAGGGTAGAGACAGAGATAGGGATAAGGGTAGAGATAGAGATGTAGGGATAGGGATGGAGATGGAGATAGAGATAGAGATAGAGGCCCACTTTGTGATTGGTATGTCAGAGTGTGATAAAAACACAGTGGAGGGAATCCACCTGTGGCCTTTGTCACTTTGGAGTGATGTGACTGTGCAAGCACCAGAGGAAGATACATTTTGCTAGTGGCTGATGGTGTTACACAGAGACATATAAACAGTCTGAGCATGTCTCCAAATGGCTAAGACAGGTAGAAAGTGGCTAAAGAAGATGGAGGAAGGGGAGGTGTGAGCAGTGTGCAATCTGGGGTTCCCCAAAATCAACCTCTGGGTCAGATAAAGCTCATAGCAGCCTCATGGAAGCAGCAGAGATCATCTCAGAGTGGCGGTCTGTGTGTCCGTGCGGGAGAGAAGAGCATGCTGTCACCAGCAGCCCTGTTGCAGCAGTCCATGGATCTTCTCAGTGATTCAGGAGAGACTTCAGCGTGGCAGTGCTTCTGTGATCCTGTTTTTTGGCAACAGTCTCAGGTTTATGTGACTAGGGAAAGGTAGGTTATAAAGATAAGAGAGAGACCTCTCCAGGAGGTGAAGATGCATTGGTGAAAATATAGGCAGGAACACTTAGGGGTAAAGCACTCTGAGAAAACAGCTTAGAGACCCAAGGTCACGCCATGTTCCTGGTTTGTTCAGGAACTGAACAAAGTACCAGATAAGCTGACTGCACAACTGGCTGGATGCTCCTGCCTGAAAGCTGAGTCAGTTCTCTCCCGACCCAGCCCAAGGCTGGCCTCAAGAATTCAGCCACAATCTATGACTAATAAGAAACTGGTTTGATATGGGGACAATTTTACAGGTTCAGATCCTCCCTCGAGGGATCCCATAATCTATTTGACCTGGATGCCAAGAGTCATACTTGGCAAAGGCCAAATATTTGTGTCTGCCCGCACCTCACCCTAGCACAGCGGGTGTCCCCGGGCAAAGTGAGGGGCTCAGGCCTGCACCTGGAGCCTGTGTGTGGGGTGGGGGCAGAGCTGGCTTTTGGGGGCATTGGAACAGCCATGCTAGCTGAGGTCATGGGGTCATGACAGGTACCCCATGTCTGACCTCATCCCTGGGGCCACGCAGCGCTCAGATAGATAAAGTCAATCTCAAAAGTGTCTCTTTCGGGCAATGGCATATGGCAGCTAAGAGCATAAGCTTAGGAGTCAGGCAGGTGTGAGCTCTAACCTAGACTTCTCTTACCTGTGACTCTGAGCAAGTTAGTTACTCTGTCTACATCTTCGTTTCCCTGGCTCTTGGCATAAGAATATTACTTATTTTTCATAACTGCAAAAATCAAAGGAGATTAAATGTGGCACCTAATTTTTTTTCCTATATCTCTCAGGCTGTAAGGAGGATTTTAAAGTCTTGGTCTTGCATGTAATATAGCTATTTAATGTGCTGAGTCAGTGAAGGAGTAAATAAACGAAGGCCTAAGTGGAGAACGAATGAACTGATGAATACACTGTAAACTTCTAGGAATTGAAAGAATATAATCCAATTTTAATTAAAATATTATCTATGATAATATTATCTTTTTACTAATTGTTTAAAATTATTCTTTTTTAATCTCCTTATTTATTTAAGATGAGATACAGAGTGTCTTATTGTTAGCCTTTGTTCACAGAATCAATTACGTGCCCTTCAAGAGTCAACTTTCTTTTCAGACTTCATTTTGGAGCCCTTCTTGTCCCATTACCTGACTACCCTGAAGAACTACTTTTTTAAATTGGCCCTTCTTGGATGACTTCCAAGTCTACAGAATCTCCCACGAAACGCAAAGACCTGTACTAAGTAGCCCAGATTCAGACATATTTGTAGGGGGTGTTTCGTTGGTCTTCTTGCCCAGTCTCTCCAGGGAATTGTCTGTAGCACTTCATAAGTTTCTTTTTTGAACATTGTTCTCAAACGTGACCCATCATGAAGATCCCAAGGATCTTATTATAGAAATAAAGTCCTGGGCCCAGGCTCAGACATGCTCTGAATCTCTGGAATGAGTCCCGGGGAGCCGTATCGTTAACAAGCTCTCCAGGTGATTCTGATGATGAGTCAGGCTTATGACTTGTGATCCTAAAAGAATAACTTAGATTATATTCCCCTAAATGTGCTCTCTTGCATTTGTCCTCATAGAGACTCATCTGCAATTTTTTTTCTGCCAAGTCCCGCAGTGTTGAGAGACTATTCTGCGGTATATTTCCCTTGGAAATGCTATGTTTGTCACTGTCACATTCTCAACTTTATGTTATAAAAGCAGTCCCTAGTGGGAGGAAAGCCTGCTGACAGACTTCTTTCCCTTCGAGGTGCGCCCATTTATCCCTGCTCTCTGTTAAAATACTAAGTACTCCATTCTTAACAAAGCAATCGCCTGCTGGCTAAGTTCAACAGGAAGGCATTGCCACTAGCCAAAGGCAAAAACGTAGAATGGTGTTTAATACGTTGTATTCTTGAAGCTGGTTGAAAGTGCATGTATGTGAACACCACTCCTTAAGGTGTTCGATCTAATCCATCCTTCAGATGAGGGAGAAAAAGAATAACTCCTGCTGGACCGTGCCCACGTCTGAATATCTCAAAGGAGTTCTCATCTCTCCAACCAGGTTAAATCAACTGGAATTGATTAGTAAGAAATCAATTTGCTTCAGGACATCAATGTAGAGGGTTACATTCTCCTTAGGATAGAGCTTGGGGTCCAGCTCACTCTGGAATACCTAAGTCCATTCTGCATCTTTGTAACCACCCCATCTCATCCCAGCTGTTTTCTTTCTGGGGAAGCCTCTTAGACTGACAAATGTTATTGAACCTCTGTTCTTTGAGCAGAGACTACACCAATTTCGGAAATGCCACTGTTCTTCCATTCAGTATCCTTCATTGGTCTCAATGGTCAATAGCATTTTTTGCAGTGAAGCGAGCAGAGATGTGAGTTTAGTGTTCAAGGTATTGATCTTGAAACTGCACTTCTTGGATGAGACTCAAACCCTTAGACTGGGACTTGAACCCATGATCCGTGATTTAGGAGGGGACTCAAACCCACTGTCTTTTAATTAAAGCTGTTCATCTGGTGTCAGGACTTATTTAAGCTTAGGGTTTTTTGTCTCAGTGCAGAAAGAATTTAGCAAGAGGCAAAGTGAAAAGTAAGAAGTGGATTTAATAGTATAGGACACCTTCAAGAGACACAGCGGGCAGGCAAGGGAGTGCCGACCTGAGAACTTAGTGCGCTACAGCTTCATAATCAGAGGAAAATTTTTCCTTTTTTAAAAAAATTAATTAATTTTTATTGGCTGTGTTGGGTCTTTGTTGTTGCACGTGCACTTTCTCTAGTTGTGGTGAGCACAACTCTTCCTTGCGGTGCTCGGGCTTCTCATTGGAGTGGCTTCTCTTGTTGCGGAGCATGGGCTCTAGGCGTGTAGGCTGTAGTAGTTGCAGCACATGGGCTCAGTAGTTGTGGCTTGCGGGTTCTAGAGCACAGGCTCAGTAGTTGTGGCGCACATACTTAGTTGCTCTGGGGCATGTGAGATCTTCCCAGACCAGGGCTTGAACCTGTGTCCCCTGCATTGGCAGGCGGATGCTTAACCACTGCCCCAACGAGGGAAGTCCCTTCTTCTTCATTCTTGAGTAGATGTTAAGCTTCCCATCATCAACTCCTCCTCCATGTCGGTGGGGGAGTTTTCTGTTCCTGCATGGTCAACCTGGGACTGTATGGAGCTATTCAAATCAGCAGAAAGGTTAAGGTAACATAAGCTAAAATATGGTAAATCATCTCAGGTTTCAGTATAATGAGGGTCTTCTACCTTCGAATATCTTCACCTTTCCCCTATATTTTTGTTTTTAGTGTGCACAGAGGCGCCTGTCCTAGGAATCATTAACTTACTGACCTCACTGGGCGGGATGTGAGTCTCATTGACTTGATGTATAGTTTTGTTGTTAGAATTGTTGTTAGTTTCATTGCTAAGCAAGCCTGCTTGGTTTTGTCGCTAAGCAAACCTGCTTTCTTGTGTGATCATTAAATTATAGGGGTCTCCCATACTTTTCGCTCGACTTATAATCCTCTAGTGGGATTAAATATTTAACCACCTACTCTGTCCTTAGCAATCTGACAGCACCGGGGCATCTTTTGGGCCACTAGTCAGACTCTTGCAGGTGACTTACCTGACAAACAGAGTTAACACTGGACAGTCATTTCTCCCTGGCAGTTCTGGTGCTCAGCTGACAAGCCGTGCAGCTGGCAGTCTGTATAGATTTGTTCTTGTGGCCAGTCATCTGGAAAGCCCTCCAGACTTTAAAACTAAACAGACATTCTGATCCTATCCTGCTACTAAATACACAGAGTGCCGGGACAGTGTGGCAGAAGCTTTGGCAAGCCAAAAGTCCTTGATAAGAATCAATACATTTCCAGAAGCATAAAATGAACTATTGAATTCTCCTGGAACAATCTTAATACCTTAGGCAGAAAGAATGGTTAGACCAAACTCAGAGAAGTTGAATGGAAATTGTTTAATTAGGGAGAGAAGAAACTGGGGGCTTTGAAGTGAGGGAGCTGGATAAAAGCCAGGTGAGAAGAAGGAAAGATGAAATCTGCTTATACAGTAAGTAGTTCCCCAATCCCCCCAAAAAGAAATGAGCACAGCCATTGATCCATAATGGGGGTCACAAATATTTAACCCTTAGTTCTTTTCTGGAGTTGGATTCCCCAGAAGCAGACAGAGAAGTCAAGTTTATGTTCCAAGGATTCGTATGCAAATATTTATTAAAGAGGTATTCCTATGAGAAACTGGTAAGGGAGGAGAAGAAAAAACAAGGGAGAGTGTTATTTTGGGCAACGTATTAACCTCAACTCGATGCTGGCAGGGAGCCTTGGAACGTAAATGTGACTTCTCTGTCCCAACTCTTGGCAAAGGAGAAGAGCTTCAGACTTTAGTCTTAGTCATTGGCTCGGGGCTGCTTGGGCCGGGTGGGTATGGGGAGTAAACTCCAGGTACTTTCAGTTCTTTGCTAGGACAGGCAAAAGGGTTCAAGGACAATCCTCTGCAGAGAGTTGCAGGTACACTAGAAGAAAACACATAAATGCCTGTGGAGGCATCAAAGACATCCAAGGGGATCTGAACAGACTGCAGACAATGTCTACTGTAGCTCTATTTTCTGCTCTGCCACTGACCAACCTAAAGGAAAAATTCTGTAAGCACTCACCTAATCTGAAAAATGGAATAGTGTGAAGCAGATTTCCTAGGCAGGGAAAGAGCAATTTATTCATCTACACAATATTTATTGAACACCTGACATATCTGCCACTCCCTGAGCTAAGTACTTGAATTTGAAGATGAATGGTTCTTTCCCTTGAGGATAATAAGAGCCATTATTGATGTATGCATAAAATGCTACAGGAATAGTCCCCAAAGCAAAGTTGGTGGACCCAAGGGCAGTGAGGGCCGCCAAGCCTGGGACACATAAAGTGTTAGTAAAATAGAATTGATCCATAATAGAGTAAATAAATTAATACTTATTTAATGACCGAAGAGACATTAAAAAAAAAATCTCAAACTGGAGCACTTAAATAAAAAATAATAACTGTTTCAATGGCCCACATCAAATCACAGTATCTGTACCACATAAAGTAAATTTTATGATGAAGACCAAGTGGAGCCTAGGATTTGATCCAAGTTCTCTTTCTTGACTCCCATGAGGGCCATGGAAAAACTAGGTCAGCTACCTAACTTGTGTCTCTGCCCCTGTGGAGGGCAGATGGAGGGGCAGTCACGCCTAGAATAGGAGCAGAAATGAGCACTCCAGAGAAAAGACTTCAGCAGAAGAGGGGAGCCTGTTCCTAACTGGCCAGGTCACAGCACAAAGAGGGTGAGGTGGAATATTTCCTTTCCCTTTGATTCACATACTCTCATCAGAAGTCCCTGGGCCCAAGTTCAAAAATTCCAATAATCACTTTCAAAAGTCATAACTTCTGCCAATAGATTCTTTTTTTTTTTTAAATTTTGTTGGAGTATAGTTGATTTACAATACAATTTAGTTGAGGTTTCTCTTTATTCATTTTTAAAAATTTTTATTTATTTATTTATTTTTATTTATTTATTTTATTTATTTATTATTTTGGGGGGGGTACACCAAGTTCAATCATCTGTTTTTATACACATATCCCCATATTCCCTCCCTCTGTCTGCCAATAGATTCTGAACCACCCAGTTTCTATAGGAGGAAGATACGTCAAAGGCTCCAGCTAAGCAATGAGTGGTTTGCATATCAGTGATAAGTTAAACTTGAGCCTGTCTATGAGAGAGGAGCTTGTCGATGCCCTTCTGGGATATGGTTGCTAAGAGCAGCTGGAGGCAAGTAGAGAGTACAGGAGAACTCGATTCCAGAGCGTGGGTCCGGCAGATTGAGCTCAAGGGCAGGGTTCCAGCCTCCTTCATCACTAGATTCTCATGTCGGGGCCTAGAACAGTGTTTGCACACGGCAGCTTCTCATGCACGTGGGCAGAATCGGATGGAGAAGAGCTGAAGAGGTTGACCAGCTAAGCTAACAACTCCAGGGGATGCTTTTGCCAACCATGTAAAATCTAACTTAGTTAGTAAGTTCAGATTTCCATCTTCCTTTTTTTTTAAAAATAAATTTATTAATTTAATTTTTATAATTGGTTGTGTTGGGCTTTCTCTAGTTGTGGCGAGCAGGGGCTACCCTTCATTGCGGTGTGCAGGCTTCTCACTGTGGTAGCTTTTCTTGCTGCAGAGCACAGGTGCTAGGCGTGTGGGCTTCAGTAGTTGTGGCATGTGGGCTCAATAGTTGTGGCTCGTGGGCTCTACAGCACAGGCTCAGTGGTTGTGGCCCATGGACTTAGTTGCTCTGCAGCATGTGGGATCTTCCTGGTCCAGGGATTGAAACCGTGTCCCCTGCACTGGCAGGTGGATTCGTAAACACTGTGCTACCAGGGAAGCCCCAGATTTCCATCTTCTGGCTTTAATTTAGTTATCTAGTTTTTTCTTCCTAGGTATTTCTTCAAAAAAAGTAGAACAGAATGCACATTGCAAGTTGAAAAACCTGTGTTTGGTAAGTGCAAATTTTAGTTCATACTTGAAATATTTTACTGAATTTGAATAATATCTTTAAAATTCAAATTTATTTTTCTTTTCAAATTTTCAATTGTTTGTTTTAAAACTAAAGAGTGGGTCAAGAAAATAAAATTTTACATTGCATAGAACAATTTCATAGTTGCCCAGATTTTACCTTTTGCAGGAGTTTTGATTTTTTAAAAATTCATATATTAGTTACCACAATATTACTATTAATTACAAAGCATGAATTTTTTTTGTAAAAATACATTAATAAAATTTAAAAATATTAATCCATTACTTCTTTTTTTAATTAATTAATTTATTTTATTGGCTGTGTTGGGTCTTTTTTGCTGTGCACGGGTTTTTTTTTTAGTTGCGGTGAGTGGGGGCTACTCTTCATTGTGTTGTGTGGGCTTCTCATTGCCATGGCTTCTCTTGTTGCAGAGCACAGGCTCTAGGTGCATGGGCTTCAGTAGCTGCAGCACATGGGCTCAATAGTTGTGGCTCACGGGCTCTAGAGCACAGGCTCAATAGTTGTGGCACACGGGCTTAGTTGCTCCGCGGCACATGGGATCTTCCTGGAGCAGGGATCGAACCTGTGTCCCCTGCATTGGCAGGCGGATTCTCAACCGCTGCGCCACCAGGGAAGCCCAATCCATTACTTCTTTCCTTGTGCACAGTAATATTTATTTTATTTTTTATTGTTAAAATCTCTTTACTGGTGTAATTATATGTACAAAATCCAATCACAGGCCATTTTGGCATCGATGTTGATTTTCTATTTGTTCTCATTTCATTTCACAAATTGAAAATCATGCGTCATATAGAGGAGGCAGCATAAAGAATGATCTGCTCGACAGAGAAAGATAAACACCATATGATGTCACATGTCACTTATATGTGGAATCTAAAGAATACAATAAACTAGTGAATAAGACAGAAAAGAAACAGACACAGATGTGGAGAACAAACTAGTGGTTACCAGTGAGGAGAGGGGTGGGGAAGTGGGCGGTACAAACTATTAAGTGTAAAAGAAGCTACAAGGATACATTGTACCACATGGGGAATAGAGTCAATATTTTATTATAATAAATATAAATGGAGTAAAACCTTTAAAAACTGTGAATCACCATATTGTACTCCTACAACTTACATAATATTGTACAGCAACCATACTTGACTTGAAAAAAAAAAACAACAACTAACTGCTCTAGGTGCCAAATATACCAGGCCCCCAGCACTGCCTCTCTGCCTCCAGTCCTGTGGCTGCACCCCTCGCATATGCAGGTCTGGGCACACTGCCTTCCTTCCTGGCCCCCAGCTTCAGCATTTGGACACTCGATATTCCCTTTACCCAGAACCTTCTCTCCTTAACTCTAATGTTACCTTGTCAGCAGTACCTTTGCTGCCCAATTTATTTAAAATGCAACTCCACCTCTCCTTCTGTCCTCCACTCCCTCACTCCAGACGCCCCACTGACACTGCCTAGTCCCATTTCTAACCTCGTTTCTGTCCACAGCAACGTCACTATGTTCCCAACTGTGAATTTTACTCGTTTCCTTGTGTGGTCAGTCTTTCCCCGCTGAAATGTCAGCTTCGTGGGCAGTGATGTTTGTCTGCTTTGATCACTGCTATACTTCCAACACCTTGAACAGGGCCTTCTAGAAAGGAAGCTCCCAATAAGTATTTGTTTAACAAATTCATGAACTATAAAATGAAGGGATTGGGCCAGATAAGGGGTAAGCAAAGTCTGATGTAAGTAAAATTTTATTCACATAGGCATAGATGTATTATTCTTGGGCGGAGAAAATGTACAAAGTTCCCCAGATTCTCAAAGTTCTCCGTAACCCCACCAAAGTGAATAGGACCCTGGACGAGGCATTTTGTCAGTCCTTTGAGCTCACAGATTCTGAGATTTTCTCTCTCTTGCGGACAATTCTCCACCTGTGCTCTCTGGTTCATTCCACTTTTTTCCCCTGATGGCAAAGTCGCGTTTTTGACTTTTTCCTTGCTAGACTGTGAACTCACAAAGGACATGATCAGAGTGTGGTTCATTTCCACACCCCCTTCAGTCCTAACCCTGGTCAGAGCGCTTAGGAGCTGTTGCTAAATCAATTAACGAGACAAGAAGGAGTTGAGGGATAAAAAGGGAAGGTTCCTGTTCACAGTTTGGGCTCTGTTTTTTGTCCCCAGATAAGATACAATTTTGTTTCTATTCATCTAAGTTTTGACACATTCACCAAATTCTCAATTTGCTGATTTTCTAAATAGAAATTTAAGACAGAGAGTGAGAAAGACAAACCATGCCTTCACCATATTTCTGTTTCCTAAAGGGAGCTCCCTCTGGTCTGGTCTGGTCGTGGAGAACGTGTGGGTTATTTTGGTTGAGTGGAGGTAGGGCATAGAAGGGGCAAATGTTGGGCAGCTCTGCCCGTAAACAGACGGAGTGTCGTTAAAGAGTGGACATTTGCCAACATTCTGGAATCCGTATTTCAGATGGAGGATTAGCCACTTACTGAAATTCAAGTATCTTCCTCACTTTGTGGTCAGAGTTGCAAAGAGCCCACAAAGCCCCTCAATCATATATCATAGTAGTAAGATTAGAACTAGTAGTGAAGCACCTAGACTGTCTTTAATTGTGTAATAGGGATGAAATGGGATTTTATCTGTATCAGGTGAGATTCCTGCAGGGTTGCTGGAGTCAATTTCGTGGAGGAGTTAATAGGGTGTGGAGTGGCCTATGGTGTGTTAATCCTCCTTAGTCTGCAATAACCCAGGCCACCCCCTCTTCTTCCTCGTATCGCAGTCACCTCCGCGTGGTTTTGCCTCTTTCATCAGACTCTGAGTCTTCTGAGGAAAAGGATCCGACCCAATCCACCCCTTTGCCCCTCACTGGGATCATCACAGGGTCTCCGTGGGAGAGACTGCTGGATGACCGCCAAGTTCATTTCCTCTTCTTCCTGGCACACAGGTGGACCACATTTCCTAATCAACTTGGCAGTGAGGTGTGGTCATCTGACAAGTGCTAGCCAGTCTTTTGGCAGAAGTACAGAGTACTTCTTCAAGGAGTAGTCCATAGAAAGCTTCATTAACTCTCCCCCATGCATTCCCCCTCTTATGCAATCAAAGCAGCCTCGGACGCCTCTTGTTGAAGGTAGTGGAGACACAAGGTGGAAGGACCCAGGCTTCTGAATCACTGCGTGGAGAAGAGCACCCCCCCCATTGTTCCACCAATGCCCCACCCCGCCATCACCACAAACTTAGACCCACACTTCTGCTGTGTTAAACCACTGCAAATTGTTATAGTTCACTGTGGTTGTAGCAGTCAGCTTACCTTCACTAAACAGTCTTGTTCATGTAGGTATTCAACAAGGTTTGTGAGATGGGATGCTCCAGTAAGGCTCCAGCGGTCAGTAGAGAAATCTAGATGAGACATCCACATCCGGACTTGTTTTCCTCTAGGTCATGGGGAAGTGGGGAGAGGGCATCTTGTCCCTGCCCCATAGGAGTGTGACGCGTGGTTCTAATACACTCCGCTATGCCTGTTGCTTCTTCATCTCTAAGCCTCATGGACTAAAGGTGGAGACATCCCCTCTCCCCTAATCCATGTAACCCTGCATGCCCTTCACCTCTCCAGAGTCAGAGCAGAGTTCCAGAGCAAATACAGCAGGAAAGGCGGAGGTATTTCCTGGCTGAAATAAACTGGACTGGAACCAAGAGACCTGGCTCTGCGTCCTGGATCTGCCATTATTTTGCTGTGTGGCTTTGAGTAAACCTCTTTCCATCTCTGCGTTTCTTTTTTGTTTTCTGGTAATTGTGTTTTGAGTCAAGGATTGTCTGGGGAGATATTCTCTCAGTCACTTACTTCCTCTGGCTTCACTCTGGACAGAAAGACCCTTTAAAGTGCTAAGACATGGCTTCTGGAGTATTATCCCCTCTTCAGTCCCTTGTGTAAAACGAGCATTTTACTCTATTTTCCTTTTGTGTTTCCTCATCTGGCTCCTCCCTTCCTTCCTGTCTCTGGAGGCCCCTACCTGCTTGCATATGATGCTGACAGGGTCTCATTGGTGGGGTGTTTGCCTTTGGGGTTCATCACCGTGTTCTGCTTCCAGTCACAGGTAATTAGGAATCTGGTCTCTTCAGATGGAAAAGATTGGGAAAGTGTCAGTTTACGTTACAACCTCCTGAGCGCTATGGCTAAGCAGCCTCTAGGAAGCCCCTCCCACCAAGGCTGGGTCTGCTTCCCTGCCATTCCCAGCCCAACCCTCCTGCCCGCCACCCCCCACTGCATAAACACAGTAGGTGGCTCTTCCTCTCATGGGCCTTCAAGGGGCCGGCCAAGCCACTGAGGGGTGACTGGCTGGCTCCTGCTTGTGGGCACCTGTCCATAGATCCTTTGAGCTTTACTACCTGCGGCAGGTCCTCCGGGAGGCAGGGTGTAAAGCAGACGAGATTATTTTCTACACAGGGCATGTCCTCTGGTGGCTGCAGCAAGGGCTCAGGACTTCCCGAACTTCAAGGTCAACCGGTTGCACTCGGTGCACAAGCTCTTCCTGGCGGGTACACCTGTGTTTACACTTCATGCTCATTGCCCAACACTCCCCCTCATTTCCTCTGTTCTGAGATCTTACTTTGATATCTCTTGATACCCCCAATAAGCTGTATTTTCTCACCTCTCTTGAACCTTTTCACACATTCTGTTCTCCTCTCTGGTCTAGAATGTGCTCACCATCCGCCACTATCCCCTATCCCTTCCATCTGGTTAACGTGCGCTCATCTTTGAGATGTCACCATAGGTGTCATTTCCTTCAGGAAGCTGTTATTATCCCATTACGTCTGAGTTTGATGTCCTTCCTATTTAAGAGGCTGTTTACTGGCCTGTGTCTCCCAAGCAACTACAAACTCCCTCGGGTGGTGGCTCTCTCCTTTACACCACTGACTCCCAAGGGCTCTGCACAATGTCTGGAATATCTGTTGTTCAACGCATAATTGTTGAGTAAACGCTGAATGGAGTTGCTATGAGTGTTATATTTTGTATCTTTGGGCTGTAACAGAAACCACAGACAACAATGGCTTTATTAATAACATTTAATTATATGTTTCACAAGGTGTCTAGAGCTAGGGGGTCTCAGGTTAGTTGCTGTGGCTCAGGGGTTCACAAGGATCTAAGCCCTTGACCCTCCACTCCACCATCATTAGCATGGTGACTTTTATCTTCCTCATCATCTGAAGATGCTCTAAGCATTGCATCCTCACATATCATTTTTAAAGGAAGGAAGAAAGTAAAGGAAGAAAAAATTCTCTCTCTTTTGTCAATAGGGCATTTTTTCCCAGAAGACTCCCGTCCCCAGCTCTTTCCCTTGTATTTTACTGTTAAGAACTGGGTCACGTGTCCACTCTAAGACACGTCAGGACTCATCTTTGGTGCTTGTATCTGAAGTCATGCTTCCCAGAGAAAGTATGACTTCTTCTAGCAAAAAATATGAGTGAATAGCTGATCAATAAGAAGTGAACGATGACTGCCCCTCAAGTCTTTCTTTAGGTTTTACTAAAATTGAGGACTCTTCTCCAAACCTGAACTCTACTTGAGGTTGGTGCTACGTCATGTGCGACCCTTGTGATGGCATGTTCTTCTATCGTGTGGACACCTCAGTAGCCCCTCTGGCATGAAAAGCTGTAATTGTCTGTTTATTCTTATCAGCCACTTTCTCCTGAGCCAGAGAGCATTTTGACCTCTCCTGAATTTCAAGGTGGGCACTGGATCCCCCCAAGGCAACCAGCAACTATTTCGGGCAGTGGAAAGTGCCAAACATCTCCCTCGAGTAGTAGTCATTCCTAGTAAATTTTCTTCCGTGGCCAAAGCTGCAAGAGTTTTGTTCAGTTATTGCACCCTGATGTTATTGCATCAGGACTAGATGTAATCAAAAGGCAATACGATGATAAAAGTTTGTATCATGAACAAATTAACCAATAGAAGTAGGAAATAGATGGGCCCCTGGGCCAGAGAACTGGTGTTTGGCAAATGGATCAAAACTGAAGTTTTATCCTCAGCCAGACAAGAACTAAGCCCGCTATCCCTTCTCCGTTGATATGGAAGGAATGAACTAGCAGCGAGGGAAATTGTTGCAATAGAAATAGATGTGATTGTTCTTTTTCCTTTTGAACAAGGAAAACAAAGAGAACGTTGAACAGGCTAGAGGAGAAAGATAACCTGGCCTGAAAGAGTTAATCATTCCTTGTTTTACTTTAGCTGTCACTGATCTGTAGTAACTAGATTTTTACTCCACAAAACTCCCTGATACTATACAAAGTACACGTGACACCTATCACCCCTAACTCTATGTGAATTACATCCTGCCTCTCACTCCCTAACCTTATTGCAACTTGGAAGCTGCATTCCATACGACCACTGTAAGAAATCACTCCCTGTAGTGTTCTTTGCATTTCAGAAAGAAGGTCTCCAGCCGATAAACCAGAGACAAATGGACAATTAACAGACTGTCGAACTGCAATTACCGGGTGGCCTAACACCAGCTATGACTGTTTTGAAATAATGTGAAGCAAAAAGAATGCAAGACCTCACCACATTGATCCTTATCACATACCCCCAACTGCGAGCCCCACCTATGAAATCTTCCCCGACCCCCAAGAAGGCGGGGGGTGGGGGTGGGGTGGGACACAGTTCTTGAGGCGCTAGCCTGCTGTGTCTTCCCTTCTGCCTGGCAGAAAAATAAAGGCAACTCTCTCTTCCTCCAAAATCTGTCTTTGTATTTCTATTTGGCCTCAGCGCAGAGTAGCCGTTGTTACGGTAACATCCTGAGCGGATCAAAGTGCACCCATTTTTTTTGGATTAAAATATGAAGTTCAGTGGGAATTATGCAGTTGTTGAAATCTAGATGACACGCCCACTATTTAGCCTTCCCAGCTCCTCCTCCCTCCATCTGCTTTACTTGTCTGAAAACTTTTTAAACTAAAAAGAGAAAGTGAAAGAAATCAAATCATTATTATACTTTACTTTTAAAAAGTCCATTTCTTACTGATGAACTCAGTGACAAGAACAAGGACACAGGTGCAGAGAATGGACTGGAGAACTCGAGGTTTGGGAGGGGGCGGGGGGTGAAGGGGAAGCTGAGACGAAGCGAGAGAGTAGCACAGACATATATATACTACCAACTGTAAAATAGATAGTCAGTGGGAAGTTGTTGTATAACAAAGGGAGTTCAGCTTGAGGATGGAAGATGCCTTAGAGGACTGGGACGGGGAGGGTGGGGGGGAGTCAAGGAAGGGAGGGAATACGGGGATATGTGTATAAAAACAGATGATTGAACTTGGTGTACCCCCCCAAAAATAATAAATAAATTTAAAAAAAATCACTGCAACAAATAAAAAAAATAAAATAAATAAAAAGTCCATTTCTTTTTGATTAGTGTGATGATGGTGGTCTCTTATTGAGTGTGACACGTGCTATAGTTGGGCTTTTACAAACATCATCTTAGATCCTCACATCAGCTCTGTCCTTCTTGTTGACGTGTTATAGATTAGAAAACTAAATTTCAGATTTTAAGTGATTTTGTCCAGAGTCATCAGTAGAACAGGGATTAAAATTCAGATTTTCCCGATTCCAAAATCATCCCTACATTTCCTGTCATGAACCAAAACCTCTTCCTTCAATTTTCATTGTCACTCCCGATAGGCTCATTACTTTTCCAAAGGCCATAAGGTGTTCCGTCATCTTTCACTGGTTAATCCTTCAGTCTCAGGTTTCTGGCAAAGTAGCTATTCCTATTCATTGGCTGAGATATTTATGGACAGACATGAAATTATTTATCTTCCTAGTTCAATAACTTAAGTCTGGCGGCAATTGCATCTAGCTCAGCAAATAACTACTAAGAATAAAAAAAAAAAAAAAGGATAGATTAACAGACCAATCCTGTAGCAGAGGAAAGTATTTCCTTGCTTTCCTTTGTTAGCCTAATAGGTAAGGCGTGTGTTAAGAGATTTTAAATGCACCTGAGAACAGCACTGACAAGTAGTGATTGTTTTGAGTTCACAGAATCCCGGGTGGTTCTGACATTTCCCCAAGGAATTAGCCGGGCAGTCCAGTTCAGATGGAGGAGAAAATCAGGAAGGACCATCGGGCTTTGCTCAACCCAGGAGAGGAGAATGAACTGGTAAGTCTTCCCTTCTTTTTATTATAGTTTCTCAAAGGGCCTGAGCCTCTGAGCTACTTGGAGTGATGCTGGCTTTAGGAACTGGAGAGGTTTAAGTCTGCTAAGGCTCCTGGACATCCACCAGGCGCACTTTCATGGTGGGGGAGCCTGCAGGGGGGAGAAAGTGGTGTCTTCTGTATAATGGCCTTCTTGCCATCCTCGTGTGCCTCGATTGCACCCGTGAACCTCCCTCCCCAGTCATTTTGCAGCATAATCAGGATACACTCCTACAGAGTACTCTTTGAGGTCTTCCCCGTTATCATCAGGCACCCCATATAATTAGACAAATTCAGGCAAAAACTGAAACTTTAAAAAAAAATCAAATTTATTTTTAGTACATCTGCATAACTCAGTCTCAGAGTGCTTTGGGCTGAAATCATGGCTTACAAGAGCCAGGGGAGATTTTAAGCACCAAGTACTGAAAAAGGAATAGAGCGAGACTTGGGATTTAGTGCGTATTAAAAAAATGTTCTCACGTCTCTTTTTCCCCACTGCCTCTTCCACCAAACACATATAAATCTTGAAAAGTCATCATGAAAATCTTGAAAAATAATCATGAAAATCTTGAAAACTCCTACAGTATCTCTTTGGTGTTGTGGAGTTTACATTTATTATTTTATTTGATCCTCAGAACTCACAGACAAATTCGTAGACAAGAAATCTGAGATTTGGAAGGTTAAGTAACTTGCCCAAGGTCCTCAGCCTCCAAGGGCCAGGCCAGGAAGCCAGTCCACACCTTCCCCCTGCCATACCCTGTCCTGTTCACACTCTTAATTCGGCAACAAAAAGGGAGACGAAGAAAAAGAGGGGACAGGATAGAGCCGGCACACTGGAGGGCAGGAAAGAACCCAGAGGATGTGGTTCATATATCAGAGGGTATCAGTTTACTGACCGGTTTTTCCGGTTCCCTATGAGATCCACGCGAAATCCATACCCACTCTCTCCCCACCTACCTGCATTTGTGAACCTATGGAAAATAAGTGACTTCAGGTACACCTGCACTGTCCAATAAGGCAGCCATTGACCACATGTGGTTTTAGAGAAGTAGCTGGTTCCAATTAAAATGTGCTCTAGTGTAAAATACACACAGGTTTTGAGGACTTAGTAAAAAATATAAAATATCTCATTAATAATTTTTAATTGCTTACACATTGAAATAACAATGTTTTGCATAGGTTGGGTTAAATAAAACACATTATGAAAATTAATTTCACCTGCTTATTTTTTTTTACTTCTTTAAAGTGGCTGTGGGGAAACTGAAATTACAAAAGTGTCTCACATTAGTGGCTTGCATTACTGTACTTCACTGATCATGACCGTGGTACAGTGTTCTAAAATCCTTGGACTGAAGGGATGCAAAGAATTAAAACCTACTCACCTGTATTCACTACCGAACAATTCTGTGCCAAATCTAATGTTTTATTCAACATGTCGATAAGCGTTCCTGAAAATCTCTGGTGGCTCTAATTTTTCTCTAAACAGGTGCTGTGTTTGTGAAGTTTAGAGCCTAGTGTTTTACTTCTCTTAACCACAGGCAGGGCACATGTATCAAGGGATTAAATAACAGATCAGGAGCGCTCTTCTTCTTTTTTGTTGGTGATCAAACAATTCTAGAGAAATCCACAGATAAACTCTGTTAGGACTCCCAGCTAAGCTTACCTCACTGTCAGGGCATCCTGGGGAGGGGGAGGGGCTGTCCACTTCTTCTTCATAAGCCTTACTCAAGAGCTTAGGCAGAGAGCACAGGTGCAAAACCTACTTCTGTGGATCAGGAAACTCGCTGAGGCAGGTAGGCGACAAGGGGAAGCTGAGAGGAAGCTGTCCCCTGCCTCCGGCAACTGCTGGCCTATAAGTCGCAGGCCCAGTGCAATCAGATCTTTCAAGTTTGGAAGGGAAGCCAGAAATCTGTATGTTTATGTAAAATAGCCCTATTATAAACTTTGGACAGCTGAGAGGAAGCTGTCCCCTGCCTCCGGCAACTGCTGGCCTATAAGTCGCAGGCCCAGTGCAATCAGATCTTTCAAGTTTGGAAGGGAAGCCAGAAATCTGTATGTTTATGTAAAATAGCCCTATTATAAACTTTGGAATTTTCTTTTTTTTTTTTTTAAATAATCAGTGGGCCAAACTCAACCAGGGCCTAGTCTAGTCCCAGCCTTTGGAAGCTGTCAATCTGTGACTTTACAACCTCTCACCACTTGCTCTTCCTTTCCTGAAGGTTCCCCATGGTGCAATATGACTTCCATTCTTTTTGTTGCAATGGTGAATGGGATTGTTTCCTTAATTTCTCTTTCTGATCTTTCATTGTTAGTGTACAGAAAGGCAAGAGATTTCTGTGTGTTAATTTTGTATCCTGCAACTTTACCAATTTCATTGATTAGCTCAAGTCATTTTCTGGTGGCATCTTTAGGATTTTCTATGTGTAGTATCATGTTATCTTCGAACAGTGACAGTTTTACTTCTTTTCCAATTTGGATTCCTTTTATTTCTTTTTCTTCTCTGATTGCTGTGGCAACTTCCAAAACTATGTTGAATAGTAATGGTGAGAGTGGACATCCTTGTCTTGTTCCTGATCTTAGAGGGAAGGCTTTCAGTTTTTAACCATTGAGAATGATGTTTGCTGTGGGTTTGTCATATATGGCCTTTATTATGTGGAGGTAGGTTCCCTCTATGCCCACCTTCTGGAGAGTTTTTATCATAAATGGGTGTTGAATTTTGTCAAAAGCTTTTTCTGCATCTATTGAGATGATCATGTAGTTTTTATCCTTCAATTTGTTAATATGGTGTATCACATTGATTGATTTATGTATTTTGAAGAATCCTGCATTCCAGGGATAAACCCCACTTGATCATGGTGTATGATCCTTTTAATGTGTTGCTGGATTCTGTTGGCTAGTATTTTGTTGAGGATTTTTGCATCTAAATTCATCAGTGATATTGGTCTGTAATTTTCTTTTCTTGCAGTATCTTTGTCTGGTTTTGGTATCAGGTTGATGGTGGCCTCATGGAATGAGTTTGGGAGTGTTCCTCCTCTGCAATTTCTTGGAAGAGCTTGTGAAGGATGAGCATTAGCTCGTCTCTAAATGTTTGATTAAATTCACCTGTGAATCCAATCTGGTCCTGGACTTTCGTTTGTTGGAAGATTTTTAATCACAGTTTCAATTACTTGTGGTTGGTCTGCTCATATTTTCTATTTCTTCCTGATTTAGTCTTGGAAGCTTATACCTTTCTAAGAATCTGTCCATTTCATCCTGATTGTCCATTTTATTGACATATAGTTGCTTGTAGTAGTCTCTTATGGTGCTTTTTATTTCTTCAGTGTCCATTGTAATGTCTCCTGTTTCATTTCTAATTTTATTGATTTGAGTCCTCTCCCTCTTTTTCTTGATGAGTCTTGCTAGAAGTTTATCAATTTTATTTATCTTCTCAAAGAACAAGCTTTTAGTTTTATTGATTTTTGCTATTGTTTTCTTTGTCTCTATTTCATTTATTTCTGATCTGATTTTATGATTTCTCCCCATCTACTAACTTTGGGTTTTGTTTGCTCTTCTTTCTCTAGTTTCTTTAGGTGTAAGGTTAGATTGTTTATTTGGGATTTTTCTTGTTCCTTAAGGTAGGATTGTATCTCTAGAAACTTCCCTCTTAGAACTGCTTTTGCTGCATCCCATAGGTTTTGGATCATTATGTTTTCATTGTCATTTGTCTCTAGGTATTTTTTGATTTCCTCTTTGATTTCTTCAGTGCTCTCTTGGTTATTTAGTAGCATATTGTTTAGCCTCCATGTGTTTGTGTTTTTTACAGTTTTTTTTTTTTTTCTGTAATTGATTTCTAATCTCATAGCATTGTGGTCAGAAAAGATGCTTGATATGATTTCAATTTTACAAGGCTTGATTTGTGACCCAAGATGTGATCTATCCTGGAGAATGTTCCATGTGCACTTGAGAAGAATGTGTAATCTGCTGTTTTTGGATGTAATGTCCTATAGATATCTATTAAATTTAGGTGGTTTATTGGGTCACTTAAAGCTTGTGTTTCCTTTTTAATTTTCCATGTGGATAATCTGTCCATTGGTGTAAGTGGGGTGTTAAAGTCCCACACTATTATTATGTTACTGTCAATTTCCTCTTTCATAGTTGTTAGCATTTGCCTTATGTATTGAGGTGCTCCTATTTTGGGTGCATATATATTTATAATTGTTATCTCCTTTTCTTGGATTGATCCCTTGATCTTTATGTAGTGTCCTTTCTTGTCTCTTGTAACATTTTCATTTTAAAGTCTATTTTATCTGATATGAGTATTGCTACTACAGCTTTCTTTTGATTTCCATTTGCATGAAGTACCTTTTTCCATCCCCTCACTTTCAGTCTGTATGTGTCCCTAGGTCTGAAGTGGGTCTCTTGGAGACAGCATATATGTGGGTCTTGTTTTTGTATCCATTCAGCCAGTCTGTGTCTTTTGGTTGGTGCATTTAGTCCATTTACATTCAAGGTGATTATTGATATGTATGTTCCTATTACCATTTTCTTAATTGTTTTGTTTTTGCTTTTGCAGGACTTTTCCTTCTCTTATGTTTCCCACTTAGAGAAGTCCCTTTAGCATTTGTTGTAGGGCCAGTTTGATGGTGCTGATACTCTTAGCTTTTGCTTGTCTGTAAAGCTTTTGATTTCTAAGTTAAATCTGAATGAGATCCTTGCCAGGTAGAGTACTGTTGTTTGTAGGTTCTTCCCTTTCATCACTTTAAATATATCATGCCACTGCCTTCTGGCTTGCAGAGTTTCTTTTGAGAAATCAGCTGTTACCCTTATGGGAGTTCCCTTGTGTGTTATTTGTCATTTTTCCCTTGTTGTTTTAATATTTTTTCTCTGTCTTTAATTTTTCTCAATTTGACTACTGTGTGTCTTGGTGTGTTTCCCCATGGGTTTATCCTGCCTGGCTCTCTGTGCTTCCTGGACTTGGGTGGCTATTTCCTTTCCCATGTTAGGGAAGTTTTCAACTATAATCTCTTCCAATATTTTCTCAGGTAATTTCTCTCTCTCTCTTCTCCTTCTGGGACTCGTATAATGTGAATGTTGGGTATGTTTAACGTTGTCCCAGAGGTCTCTCAGGCTGTCTTCAGTTCTTTTCATTCTTTTTTCTCTATTTTTTTCCATCTCAGTGATTATCACCATTCTGTCTTCCAGGTCACTTATTTGCCCTTCTGCCTCAGTCTGCTATTGATTCCTTCTAATGTATTTTTCATTTCACTTATTGTGTTGCATACCTCTGTTTGCTTTTTAATTCTTCTAGGTCTTTGGTAAACTTTTCTTGCATCTTTTTGATGTTTGCATCCAGTCTTTTTTCAAAGTCCTGGATCATCTTCACCATCATTATTCTGAATTCTTTTTCTGGAAGGGTGCCTATCTGCACTTCATTTAGTGGTTTTTCTGCGATTTTATCTTGTCCCTTCATCTAGTACAAAGTCTTCTGCCTTTTCATTTTCTCTATCTTTCTGTGGCTGTGGGTTTCAGTTCCGCAGAATGAAATACTGCTGATACTGCTTGATATTGCTGTCTGCCCTCTTGTGGAGGAAGCTATCTAAGAGGCTTGTGTGTGCTTCCTGATGGGAGGGACTGATGGTGGGTAGGGCTGGGTGGGTGGAGCTCAGTAAAACTGTAATTGTATTTGGTGGGCAGAGCTCAGTGACACTTTAATCTGCTTGTCTGCCAATGGGTGGGGCCATATTCCCACCCTGTTGGTTGTTTGGCCTGAGGTTACCCAGCTCTGGTGCTTACCGGCTCTTTGGTGGGGCTAATGGTGGATTCTGGGAGGGCTCACGCCAATGAGCACTTCCCAGAACCCCTACTGCCAGTGTCCCTGTCCCCTCGGTGAGCCACAGCTGCCCCCCACCTCTGCAGGAAACCCTCCAACACCAGCAGGTAGGTCTGGTTCATTCTCCTATGGGGGTCATTGCTCCTTCCCCCTGGGTCCTGGTGAGCACACTATTTCTTGTGTGCCCTCCAAGAGTGGAGTCTCTGTTTCCCCCATGCCTGTGGAGGTCTTGCGATCAAATCCTCCTGGCTTTCAAAGTCCGATTCTCTGGGGATTCCTCCTCCCATTGCTGGACCCCTACGTTGGGAAGCCTGACATAAGACTCAGAACCCTCACTTTAGTGGGTGGACTTCTGTGGTATAACTGTTCTCCAGTTTGTGAGTCGCCCACCCAGCATTTATGAGATTTGATTTTAACACAATTGCACCCCTCCTACAGTCTCATTGCAGCTTCTCCTTTGTTTCTGGATGTGGGGTGTCTTTTTTGATGAGTTCCAGTGTCTTTCTGTCAATGATTGTTCAGCAGTTAGTTGTAATTCCGGTGCTCTTGCAAGAGGGAGTGAGTGCATGTCCTCCTACTCCATCATCTTGAACTGTCTCTGTCTCCGGTATGTCATTTTGATCCAATCATGTGATCTTGAATGAAGTCCTTGATCTCCAGAAGGAGCACAGTCCAGACAACACCTTATTTTAGTCTCGTGAGATGCTGAGAAGAGAACCCAGCTAACCAGACCTAACCCATGGAGATTGTGAGACAATAAATTTGTGTTGTTTTAAGCTGCTTGTTATGCAGCAATAGAAAATGAATACGCCATCACAGCTGTACAACAAGCAAAGGTGCAGCCCTGCCAGGTAGTGAGCAGCCTATGTTAAGCAGACAATAGATGTTCATCTGTGAAGGATGGTGTACAGATATTTTTTTTTTCCAAAAGATGAATTTGAACCAAATAATTCCAGAGACACCCTTCCTGTTTCGTGATGCTCTTGTTCCACAAATAGCTTCTAATAGAACATGCTATGTTGCCCCATGCCTTTGACAAAGGGCAAATTTTGGTTCTAGAAATTGTCCCTGCTAACCAGCCCACGCATCTCATTCCCTTTTAATGTACATTCAGTGCTCTCTCATTGGCCTCATGAAACAGAAGTCCTTAGTTGCACCTTTATTCCCAGGAAGACCACGTGATAGCACTTTTGCTGCAGTAGTCTTCTCTGACTTTATGGGCATGCCTACAGCTGAGTGTGACATTATGTTCATCTCTAGATTTTGATTCACACTTCTAAAGGGAGAATGGACTTACTCCATAAAGAAAGCATAAGCAGAATATTTAATAGGTTAAACTACTTCAGTAATTATTTAGAACTTGTTCAAGGCTTGGTTTTTTGGTTTTTTTTTTGGCGCATGGGCTTAGCTGCTCCACGGCATGTGGGATCTTCCTGGAGCAAGGATTGAACCCGTGTCCTCCGCATTGGCAGGCAGATTCTCAACCACTGCACCACCTAGGAAGCCCGTTGGTTTCTTTTTTATTTTTCTGGTTTGTCAACAAGGCTACATTTTATTTTATTTTTGGGGGGTTGGCAAAGATTTTTATTATGTATTTATTTATTTAGTGCATATAGATTTAGTTAGTTTCAGGTATACAGCAAAGTGATTCAGTTATATATATATATATCTCTATTCTTTTTCAGATTCTTTTCCCTTATAGTTTATTACAAAATATTTAGTATAGTTCTCTTGTTAGTTGTCTATTTTATAAATAGTAGTGTGTGTGTGTTAATCCCAAACTCTTAATTTATCTCTCCCCTACAAGACTCAGTTTCTTTGATCTGCAAATAATAACTTACAAATATTATTAATAATAACTATTTCAATACATAATAATGTTTATTTTGTAAGTTCTTGTGAGGAGTAAATGACACCTAAGTAAATGCCCAGAACAGTTAGTTCTTAATGTCAAATGTAGATAAAAGTGAAAGTACTCATGACATTTTATCTTTACTCAAAGGGCACTCCATGACATGAAATGCAGGGAAAAATATAGGAAACTATAATTAACAATATTTGGCAACTAGTGATAACTAACACAAATTACTGCATGTGACCAAACCAGCAATAGAAGGTTGAGGAACAATAGCCACACTAACATGATTCATTATCTAGAGACAATATTATCCTAGCATTAAAGAAAAGAACTTTGAAACATGGCAGAGTTAGAGATAAGAGAGCAGTTTTCAGAATATCCTCCCATTTAACACATACAAGAACACAATTTGGCATGTCCAGATAAAGACAACAAAGGGTAGATTGTGAATAATAAATAGAAACTCAGTGCTGTGATTGTTGTTTAAAAAAAAGAAGATAAAACATGATCAATTCTAGCTTCGTAGAAGGACACAGAGATATTGTCTCCTTGGCCATGATTCAAAGGACTAAAAGTTTGAGGACTACACAGAAAAAGCTAAATTACTCTAAGGCTATTGGAGCATTCTCGCTCATGGAAAAGCCTAACATGTTAGCAAAAAACTGGCATTGCCGTCCACAGAAGAATATTGAAGTACTGAGAGTTGTTTCTGTTATGTCTTGGTTGAGTAAATACATTTATAACTTGGAGCTGTAAGAATCTGGTTTGAGTAAGTGAAGGTGTTATGAACAGTAACCCAAAATAGACACTCCAAAAAATTTGAATCACTACTGTGTCTTTGCATGGTGGTTATGCAACAAATATTTCAAATGGATAAACACATGAACGGTGAACATAAGGTTAAGATGATTTACAAAAACTGAAAAAGACCTGCTTACAAGACCAGTGGCTCATAAATGACAGCGTTCCAGATGCAACAAAAGTTCCAGAACAAAGACAGGAAGACACCTGGGGGATGGCTCCACAAGACCAAGAGGGTCCCACCAAAAGGGAATTTGGGGAAGAAACCATGTTTAGATGAAGCCAGGCCCTGTAATTCTCCTTTCCTGAAGAATATGGCCAGTCTTAGTTCTATCTCTGATGGCAGCTGTAAGAACTACCTATAAAGAGAAGAAAGGAAAAAAACCTTTAATGCCCTTTGTGTGCTAGTGCTTTATGTATGTTCTCATTCAATCCCTATTAATCCCTATGGGCTCAGTGAAGTAAATGTATAAAAGCTCACATTATGTAAGCAACAGAGAAAGGATGCTCTGTTACACTGTTCACCTCCTATACAGATGAAGAATGGTTGTATTGGTGTGTGTGTGTGTGTGTGTGTGTGCTCCCAACCCACGCTCATGTGTATAGTTACTACATCTAGTTAATCTTTGAATCAACTTGGTGTTTATCTTAAAGCCTCTCTCCTAGTTTCATATATTGCAAAGGTGAGCAGTTCACTTTTTGGCCTGCATTTGACTTCAGTTTTGACAATGTGTGCTCTCTGGGAAAAGCACAAATTCCATTTAAGCCATTGGATCAATCACTTTTAGAAACACAACTTATGGTTTTGGCAAATAACATTTAGCTCTAAACATTGCCTGTGGTCAGATCATTTCACAGTGAATCCAGTGGGACTAGCCACTTTTAATCCAATGAAATTTTGTTGTGTATTAACCAAGCTAATACTTACTCCCAACATATACTGAGTGTTCAAAATGTTTCAGGTAAAGTGTTAAATGCTGTGTATGCATTACTTCATCAGATTCTCACAATGACCATAGAAAAATAATGGTATTATTTCCATTTATGAAGGAGGAAATTGAGTCATCAGAAATAAAGTGGATTACCCAAGCTCATATATCTGATTGAGTGGTAGAGGCATGGTTTACTCTTGGTTTTCTCATGCCACATCCCCAGCTTTTAACTGTAACATCAAACTACTTCCATTGTGTTTTACAACCAGCCACATTTTTCACATGGGGAATCTAAAGTTCAGAGACTTAAATCATTTACCCATATCACATTAACTGACAAGTGATGGAGCAAGAAATAGAATTGAGAGCTTCTAGAAGGCAATCGGATTGGCTATGAAGAACTGAGGCTCTGACAGACCTGGAGAGGCTCTAAATTGCGACCTTGGGGAACAATCTCTGTCAAAAGGCCTGTGTATATTTCAGTCACTCCTGATCCAGGATGCTTCCCCTGTACTCTGGGGCTAGTATCTGGAATACAGACTTCTAGTGGGGAACTAAAACATGAGGGGACATTATCGCTTAGAGAGAATACAATTCAAGTCTATGTGAAGATGGACACAATCTCTGTGCTATTTGGCTCCACTAATAGGTGGCAGGTCTGGGGTCCTTACCCCGTGGAACACAGTCTGTTTCCATTACCAACCTGGACTCAGTGTACTGCAACTCAAAGCTGAAAGGGTCACCCCTCTCCTTCTTTGGCGGAACCTATTATCAAACCACTGCTAAGGTTGACAGAGCTCTTTGTGCTCAACACCTTACACTTTTTGTTTGATCTTCACTACTATTCCTCCAGGTGTGTGTTATTAATATCCTCTAAGTACAGAGATGGAAACTGAGACTTAGAGAGGTTAAGTCCTGAGGTCACATAGCTAATAGGTGGCAAAATTCACTTTACTGTGAGGAGCCATGTATGATGGGGTTGAGGTTCTGATCCTCTCACTTCTGTTCCCAGCATCTCTCCATCTACAAGACCTCTGGATTCTACTTATCTTCCTTTTATGGAACACACGTTGCTCCTGGTTCCCTCCTCGACCCTGCATTTCTTAGTGGATTTTACCAGAGGTGAATCAATATTTAGTAGAAATCTCAGTGAATCTTACTGCCTCAGAAGAATAATCATTTAGAACAATCAAATTATACTTGAGATTAATGGATCAAAATGGAAACGTAATAAACTCAAATCACTTAAACGTTGGCAAGCCGATTGGGAGCAGATTGAAAGAATGCCAGATAAAGAATCGCCAGTAAAAGTGATTCTTTTAGCCAAAACCTCAAGTCCCATATCTAACCACATAAACTCTGGGAAAACTAAGTGATTGAAGGGAATTTTACCAAGATTTATGAGGCCAGTTTATCAAGGAAGCAAAAACATTGCTTCTACTCATCTTTGCTCAAGGAGCTACACATTTCTGAAAGTTACTCTGACATTTACAAGCTCTTTTCTTTCTTCCTATCTATCTATTTATCTATCTATCTATCTATCTATCTATCTATCTATCTATCTATCTATCATCTATCTATCTATCATCTATCTATCTATCTATCTATCTATCTATCTATCATCTATCATCTATCTATCTATCTCTATCATCTATCTATATCTATCTATCTATCTATCATCTATGCATCTATCTATCATCTATGTATCTATCTATCATCTATCATCATCTATCATCTACTTATTTTTTAACAGGGGAAAAAAAACTGTTGATATTTTGATTGAACTGTCCCCAGCCACAAGCAATGTCTTTCACAGAAATTGATGTTGGTTACTGGGATGTGATTTTATCTCTGCTCTGATGTGTGTCAGCTCTTCCCAATTGTCCTCACCAGGAGGCAGATACTGTCTTCCCAGGTTACCAAACCTCCTATTTCCCTCCTATTTCTCTAGTGCTTTTCTTTTTTCATTCACTTCTCAAATTTTGTTGCCATTTTCTCTTTCTCAATCCAGTCCCACCAAAGTAATTAAAGTAACTTCCACCTGCTTGGAACAAACTCCACTTTTATTTTATTTTTATTGACATATATACAGTGGTGTCAATAAAATACACTGATTTTAAGTATACAGTTCAATGACTTCTATCATCAGTTAGTTAAATGGGATTTCTAATGGTTAATCCTCAAACATAACATATCTCTTCATTTATTTAGATCTTCTCTCTCAGCAGTAATATATAGTTTTCAATTTAGAGGTCTTGCACAATGTTGTTAGAAGTATTACAGGGTCGTTGATTTTTTTCCCTTGATAGTATTAAAAATATTAAACTTTATTCTCAAATTTTTTCTTACTAGTATGTACAAATACAATTGATTTTTCTATATCGATCCAGTATCCAGCAACGTTGATAAATTCACTTACTAACTCTAATAATTTGTTTGTACATTCTTTTGGATTTCTTTATATACATAATCATAATATCTACTCATAAAGAGAGTTTTATGTCTTTTTTTACCAGTATTATTGAGATATAATTGACATATAACAATCTGTAAGTTTAAAGTACACAATATGTTGATTAGATACTTAAATACTTAAACATTGTGAAATGATTACCACCATGGCATTAGCTAATACTGCCATCACCTCACATAGCTACCACTTATTTTTTGTGGTGAGAACATTTAAGACTTACTCTCTTAGCAACTTTCAATATACTTTCAATATATATATACACACAGTACATATACTGTGTATATATATTTCATATAATACAGTATTGTTACTTTTTATTTTCCAATTACTATAAACATTATTTTTTCTTGTCTTATTGCACTGGTTATGACTTTCAGTACTGTATTGGCTATTAGTGGTGATTATTGATAACCTTATTTTGCTTGTGACCTCAGGAAGGAAATATTCAATATTTTATCATTAAGCATGAAGTTAGCTGAAAGATGTTCTTATCTATTGCTAGGTTGCTGAGAGGTTTCTTTCTTTTTTAAATGTATTGGTGTTGAATTTTATGAAAGTTTCTCTGTATTTATTCAGATCACCTTATAATTTTCCTCCTGAATGTTAACATACCAAAATACATTGATTTTTCAAGTCCTTGCAATCCTAGAATAAACTCCATTTGGTAATGATGTATCACCTTGTTAATATATCACTAACTTAGATAATATACTTCAATATTTTTTCATTCATGTTTCTGACAGATCTTAGCTTGTAATTTTCCTTTCTTG
The DNA here is from genome assembly GCF_030028045.1 of Hippopotamus amphibius kiboko. Taxonomy (NCBI): domain Eukaryota; kingdom Metazoa; phylum Chordata; class Mammalia; order Artiodactyla; family Hippopotamidae; genus Hippopotamus; species Hippopotamus amphibius. The sequence continues at coordinate 167,351,934 of NC_080191.1, read as the reverse complement.
TAACATACCTATCAGATTTTGGTATCTGAGTATGCCTGCCTCATAAAATGAACTGCAGGCATCCCTACCTCCTTTATTTATGAAGGAGTTTGTGAAAGATTTTTTTAAAAAATGTATTTATTTATTTTTTGGCCAAGTTGGGTCTTCATTGTTGCATGTGGGCTTTCTCTAGTTGCCGTGAGCGGGGGCTACTCTTCATTGCGGCAGGCTTCTCTTGTTGCGGAGCACAGGCTCCAGGCATGAGGGCTTCAGTAGTTGTGGCACACAGGCTCACTAGTTGTGGCTCATGGGCTCTAGAGCGCAGGCTCAGCAGTTGTGGGGCACAGGCTTAGTTGCTCCACAGCATGTGGGATCTTCCTGGATCAGGGCTCAAACCCGTTTCCCCTGCATTGGCAGGGGGATTCTTAACCACTGCATCACTGGGGAAGTCCCAGAGTTTGTGAAAGATAGATATCACTCTACCTTAAATATCTGAAAGGATTCACAAGCCATATGGGCTTGAAAATTTTTTATTTTTTGTATAAAGGCTTTTAGTTAATAATTCTTTTTCTTTAATAACCAAAAAATATTCAGATTTATTTGAGTTTATCAACTTAACCTCTCAAAGCACAAATTTGGCATTATTGATTTTCTCTCTTGTATGTCTGCTTCTTATTTTATTCACTTCTCTTTTATCTTTATTATTTCCCTCCTTGTGTTTTAAAATCTCCAATGATGAGAGTGAATTTAAGTTCCATCAATTTTGCTTTACAGGTGTTGAAACTATGTTTACAGGTGCACAAAAATTTAAGATTATGTCTCTCTGGTGAATGGATCTATGTCTTTCTTTTTCTCATCTTTCTTTTCTTAGAGTCTATTTTGTCTGATATTAATATAGCTATATTGATTTTCTTTTGTTTGTGTTTGCATGCTACATTTCCCGCCTTCTCTATCCTTTTAATTTATCTATCTGCTTCTTTACATTTAATGTGTGTCTCTTGTAAACAGCATATAGTAGATCTTCTTTTATTATCTAGTCTGACAATCTTTGCTTTCAATCACAGAATTAAGGCCATTTATATTTACTGTAATTACTGATATATTTGGGTTAAAGTTCATAATGTTGCTATTTGTTTTCCATCTATTTTATCTGTTCTTTGTTCTTTTCTTCACTCAGCATTGCATCGTATAATGTCCCATACCTCTACATTGAGTTCACACATTTTGTTTTCAATGGCTCCACAATAGTCCATTGTTTTGAGTTACATCTTATTGAACCATTAACTATCATTTATTTCTTCTAATAATTTTGCTATTACAGATAATGCTGTGCTGAACATCTTTATATATGTCACTTTCCACTTTATTATTTCCTTAGGGTATACTTTTGAGTGTGGAATTACTGATTCAAGGGATAGAAACATATTTATAATTCTTAATACAATTTGTCACCTTTCTTTCCCTAAAGAATTACTCCAGTTTATAAGGTTATTAGCAGTATGTTGCTGTAGCGATTTCATTGTAGTCTTGATTGCATTGTGAGTTCCTTTTTTTATCAAAAAAGTTGTTGTATAGAAAAAATTTGAAGGGGAACCAGAATTATGATTACCAATGCCATTGCTGTGTGTAAGTAAACAGAAAAAAGGAAAGTCATTTACAAATGTGCTCATTTCAGCTACAAGCTGCACTAAAATTCCAAACTGTTCTGCTTCTATTTAGCACACTCTTGGGCTTTGACAATAGCCCCTGTAAATAACGTTGTAAAAGAATCACATTTATGACATAATGTGTGAACTGACATATACTTTTTATTTGAGTCTAATACCTATAATTCACAAATAAAACCAAAGCATGTGTACAGAATCCGAGGAAAGATAAGAGAGAGAAAGGAAATCTAACTGAAAATATGCTTAAAAGAATAGTGAGCACATGTTTTCAAATTACATTTAAACTTTATCATGAATAATCTCCAAATAGAGTGGTTGCATCACTAAACTTAATGGACATTTTTTCCTCCAGGTTGGTGATCATGTTGAGGAGTAGTGGAAAGGAATTCTCAACATTCTAATCACTTTGCAGAATACTTAAGGTGACATTATCTCACTTGAGCACGAGTACCCTGTAAGGAACACATTTCTAATTGTTTTATAGACGAGTAAATTGGGATTCCCTAGAGCAGCGGTCCCCAACCTTTTTGGCACCAGGGACCAGTTTCGGTGGAAGACGATTTTTCCACAGACGGGGTGGGAGTGGGGGAGATGTTCAGGCAGTAATGCGAGCGATGGGGAGCAGCAGATGAAGCTTGGCTTGCTTGCCCACAGCTCACCTCCTGCTGTGGTACTGGTCCGCAGCCCCGGAGCTCGGGGACCACTGCCCTAGAGGTGAAATGATTTACTTGAGGTCACATGGTTGAAAACTAGCAGGCGGTGACTCAAACTTACATCTTTGCTTCTTAAGCCTGTGACATTTTCGATTATGTTTAAGGGTTACTTTCAACAACTGTTATTGAAATATTTATCTAACAGAGTTCTTTATTAGAAAATATTAATGGAAATGACCATATTGAAGATGGAAACTTTTCCAAAGAACTAAGCCAAGAGATTTATTATAGCATGATCTAAACTGGCATAAAATTCAGGAGATTCCATCACTGAAAGTGCTATAGAAACTCAATAAAAACCTATTTTCTTGACGTTACAGCCCTATTATCTGGACCTGGGATTTCAGAGTCATACAAAGTACACACACACACACACGCACACACACATTGACAGCAGAAAGTAAAGTAATGGTAGAGTAACAATGTCATTGATAATCAGGAGCCCTCTGGGTCTTCTAAATACACTAAATATCTAATTATTTATTTATTTTTCTTTAAGAACTTTTATTGACATACAATTGACATGCAATAAACTGCATATATCCAAAGTGTACAATATGATTTTTTTTCTTATTAGTAATGTATATATGGCAATACCAGTCTCCCAATTCATACCCCCACCTCCCACCCCGTGCTTTGCCCCCTTGGTGTCCATATGTTTGTTCTCCACATCTATGTCTCTATTTCTGCCTTGCAAACTGGTTAATTTGTACCAATTTTAAATATTTAATTTTTGAAATTTAAAAAACAATGCTGTGAAACTTCATTGTAGAAGGCGGAAACTAGAAATTAGCTTTAATTAAGCAAATCTATTGTTGTTGGTTATTTAACTTCCCCTAAAACTACATCTCAAGTCTTTACTGAATTTATGACAAATGTTAACTAACATATTATTAAAAATAGAAATATGTCAGCATGTTACTCTCAGGTTAAATACCTATAAGCTGTCTTTTGAAAGTCTTTCATGTCCACAGATAATCTCATAATTTATATCACCTTACTGTTTTAGAAAACAGTACACTTACACACACTTTCATTCTTCTTAATCATGTTATTATAAAACAAATATGAATCTGAATAAAGAAAGATATATAAGTATGGGTCATATAGGTCATGATTTGATCAACTTCCTCCAGTAAATTCCTATTAATATTTTTAAAAAAAAAAACTTTACATCTGAGGAAGAAAATCTGATCCAAAACACAAGGTATTTTATAAATCTGAGGTGACTCTTATGAGTATTTAGAACAAAATAAGCCTGCCTATTCCTTGCTTCTAATATTTTAGTTCCATATGCCAGGGTAGCAGAATGAGTCCTTCCTTCTACTATTTTTTAAATTATATCAGCTGACAGCTGTACGCAATCAATCTGATTCAACCAGTCAAAACTAGATTTCTTTCCCAACAAACCCCTGCTTCTAAAGTTTGTGTGTCTTGGAACAAAATGTGTGGTTAAGTGGGACAAAATATAGAGTGATCTTTTATTTACTCTCCAGGAGGCATTTGGTTACCGGACCCAAAATCTACGCAGAGCTCTCTGCCTTATAACATCTGTGCTGACCTGTGGGCTCCTTCTCCTGTTCTTCTACTGGAAGCCCCAGTGGAGGGTATGGGCCAACTGCATCCCATGCCCCTTGCAAGAAGCAGACACTATTTTGCTAAGGACAACGGTGCGTGCCCTTCTGTGTTGCATCTATTGCACAACCTGGGATGGCCAGCATTCCAGAGCCGATCCTCCTCTATTTAAGAGTTTCCTTCCAAGTAGGAGATGGCAAAACTATCGCTGCCATCTATTTGCTATGCCTTATTTTGACCCAGGAATGAAGGACATTTCCTCCACATCAGCCTAGAGAAATTTCTACCATGTCAGGCTAATTGTGAGTGCCCTTAGCGATTACATGAGCAGTGGCTGTCAGTGTTACCATGCTTAAAGACATAGCATGGGGATGATTGTTCAGTTTCTCAAAAATATGTATTTTGAGGGAAATTATACATTGTAAACATCAAGATGTGATTTTAAGGTAGCTGGAAACTAGTTTCTGGATGTAAACTTTGTAAGACAAAGTGTATCTTTCTGTTTATTCCCTAGCACAGTGGTTCTCACCTTTTAGTGCAAATCAGAGTTACCTGGAGGGCTCTTTACAGCACAGGCTGCTGGTCCAGAATGCTTGATCCAGCAGGTTTGGGGTGAGGCTAAGAGTCTGCAGTCTCCAGCAAGTTCTGAGACAATGCTGATACTCTTATCTGCAGCTCAAACTTTGGGAACCACTGGTCTAGCACTTGGTAGGTATTCGGCTGATTGAGTGCTTTATTGAATAACTCTGGAGAATTTCATGGGCTGGATTGTTTTCTCTAGGACAAATTTCAAAGATACACGAGAAAGAAGGTAATCTGCCTCTACTTATCCACACTGAAGTTTCCTATAAGCAAAAACCCAGAAGAACCCCTGGTGGCTGACCGCCACTCGGTCATAAACCAAGCCGTACTGAAGCCAGAATTAAAAGTAAGTGATTTTAAGAGTACAATGTTATGGCATGTTTTTGCTACAAGCAAATAATGTATTTATTGGATGCAAGCTCTGAAAATCTCACTGCTGGGCTGGGAATTACAGCTACGTATCAAGGAAAGTGAGAGCTGCGCGGGGATCTGTACCAAACAAGCCTCACCTTCCTTGCTGGGCTTTGCTTTGTGAATGACATCTGTTCTATCACACTTGTAATTGCAGTTGCGATGCATCCAAGTGCAGAAAATCAGGTATGTTTGGAACAACTTGGAGAAGAGGTTTCAGAAAGTTGGGTAAGTCCGATTTTTTTCTCAGCACTTATCAGGATATAAGGGAAGACCACTGATCTGTTGAGTGCCGTGAACTGAAGTACGGTTCCTGTCCTGACCACATCCTAGGCTGCTGGAAGATAGCAACACCTGCTACGACATCCACCACACGTTTGGACTGGGTCTGACCAGTGAAGAACAGGAGGTCAGGTAGGGTTTGTGGTATCCCGGAGAAAACTCTGCCAGCAGAAATGGAAATATCATGTGGCTTATGATCAGTGAGTTGTTGGCATAAAGCTTCATCAACTTCATATAACCCCAGTTCATTTACTGGCATCAGAGAGATGTTCTAAATTATTTGTATCTCAGGCACACTTATTAAAAAGAAAAGACTAAAAGAACAATGCAATCAAATAACATTTGATCTTTTTTCTCAGGGTTATAGAACAGTATGCTCTGTGTTGCCTTTTTTTCTTGCCTTAAAAAAATCTTGAGTCATTTCATAAACATCAGCATCTTAATCCTCCAAGTCTTCTGACAGGCTGAAAGACAATATAATGATTGCATTTTACAAGCTGTGGAGAACCAGCCCTGGAGATGAGGATTTCGTTTTCTCAGTTAATTGTGTCATTCACCACTGTTATTTACAGAACCTAGAACAGTGCCTGATTCATGGTAGAAGCTCAATAGATATGTGTGGAAGGAATGAATAAGTAAATGCATTCATTGATCTGTGAACTAAACTCATCTAATATGCCAGGCATTCTGCAAGGCACTAGGGATCTAAGGATAAATAAGACTTGGTCATCGTCTCAGAGACATTAACTGACTGGTGGGAAGGAGAGACAAAGAACAGTGGTACAATTATGAGAATGAGATCTATAGATGCCAGTAGATTAGAAAATCATAGCATAATAGTAGCACAGGGAATGCTTAGACTCTTCATTAACTCACAGTGGCCTAGAGTCCCCGCGTCCCTCTATAATTTGAAATGGCAAATCCTGGTGACTCTGAAAGTAAACCATCGCAAGCCTTCCCAGGAATCTTAATAATCACCTTCATTTCTTGTCCAGTTTTAGGGACAAGAAGAAGGATCTACCTGACCTTCTTCACAGTTAGTCAGAAACACAAATTCTCAAGCCGAGAAGTAATCTGGTACTTAAAATATAGGTTCTTGCGTTCTCCTCCATAATTCTGACTTAGTGGGTGGAAGCTGGGGTAGTGGTGAGAAAAGAAACTGCATTTTTAGCAAGCACCCCTGTCATTTGTATTCACACCAAGCCTGCGAATTACTGAGCTGTTATTATCAAGTTTTCCCTCTGTCTGAACACTATGAAAAATGAACCAGGCATCTAGATTATGACAATATTACAAAGTGCCTTAGAAATGGCATCATTATGTAAGATTTCAGATACAATACTTAAAACATTGAAATAGAAAAAGCTTTCCAAGTCATTAAAAACATATTGGTTTAATAGCGCTAAGCACAGGACACTTAAAGGATTGATCTATTCAGGAAATCTAGTTGACGAATGTAGATACTCTCTGCCTAGGAAACTGTTTCCGTAGGAAAGATTCCCCATCCGTGTAGCTACCTCACGTTTGTCCTCATTTACCAAGTGCCAAGCTTTAATAAACACCATGCATAACTAAATTTAAGTCTGGTCCACACAGTAAAGAACTTGACAATCTAATAAGCAAGACAAAGAATATAGTTTCCCAAATATGGAGACTAGAGGAGATAATCTACTTAGAAACATATGGTCATATTTTATTTTGTGGGTTTTTCTATTTGGCGAATAAAGAGGGCAAGCAGGATGTGGAACTTTCCCCACCCACCCACCCGTTTTCCCTTTTACTTTTTAGGGGACACTTTTTTCAAAAATTAAATGTGATTGGTTGGTTGAGTGATACTCTTAGCAATTTCCTAAATGAATTTGAGCTTGTGTACATGAAAAGCAAGGACCCAATGTGAGAAATAAAGGAAGAGGGATGCACGAAAATCTCTGATCATGAAAAGCCACAAAGTCTAAATACAACCTCCTCTTTCAGGCTTCCTAGAAGCTAGGTAAAGAGAAAAAATGCACAGGTGTACAGTTCTCACTTCTCAGTAGCAAAAAGCAAGTCAAGACACCAGGAGTGATAACTTTACCCTGGAGAGAAATCATCAGAGGGCATCAGGAAGAAAGCAGGAAAATTATTCGAGGAGGTCCCCTGCCCCTACCTTCACTCGTTCATGAGCTGAACACAACTTCCCTCCTTAGTGCCTCTTCTAGACAAATCCACAGACACTTGGGATAATTCTCTTACCTCACAGACACAGGGCACGGTGGAAAAAACACCGCACTCACTCCCCGTCCATCCAAGTGGTCTCCCTATTAGGACAGTTTTTAAGTGGAGTGACTCTTCGTTTTTTCACTCAACCCGCACTGCTCCTGCCTCCTGAAAACAGAAGGGGAACTTTCTGGCAGTAGAGGGCAAGGCACCTCCTAACCAGGGGTTAGCTCCACACCAATTGCCTTGTTGGTAACCCAGAACTCTGGAAGAAACAAACTTCAGTGGGTAGGGTTTGCCAATTTCTATAATGGGAACACTCCAAGCTTGGCTCATTTCACTGTGACATTGAACGTGGAACTGTGAAGTCCTGCTCACAATTGGCTTGGTGATTATGCAAACGTAATTCTCAACACTTATTATACCATTGAGAAAAAAAAGGCATGCCTGTTAGTATTAAAGGAAAGAAATCTGAGTGACAGCAGCAAAAGAGGGTGGGTTTGCCATCAATGCTCAGCTCCAAGCTGGTGGAAGCTATTCTGGGAGAAGAGAGAGAGAAAAGAAGCAAGAGGAAGGTGGGGGAGAGAGAAAGCGATTAGGCTGCTATGAAACCCTACTCTCTTACTCCCCAGGTCTTGTGGGGAGCAAAAGTCAGAAAAGAAATCATGCCCATATACCATGACCCTTATTCCTTTGGAAAGCTCCATCCCTAGAATATGGCCCAAGTGTAGACATTTGCCCATCAGATCAGTTATTTGGGAAAGAGCAAGGAAGGTTTGGTTGGAGTAGAAGAGACAGGCTTCACTCATTCTTCTGGAATCCACTGAGATAGTCTCAAATCTTAGCACTCGGCCAGAAGTCAATAACTTGTTTAAAAATATAACCCATGGTTCTATGGCTCTGGGACCACTGAAAATATAAAATCACTTAACTCTAATGCCTTGTTTCAGAGCAAAATCTTATGGCAGCATGAGTAAGTCTTAGTCCTGTGTCTCCCTGGAGATCCTGGGATTTCTCCATCCCCACCTCCACCCAGATGCCCTCCTGGTTCTCTGCTTTCTGGATCTTCATGCCTGGGATTGCTCCAGCCACTTTCCCCAAAAAAGCTGATGGGAAGCACCTCACTTAGCTCACATACAGGGCAGGAAACCCTGCAAGCACTTGACTTTCCTGAGGTTATCTGGAAACATGCTTTAGGAAATGAAGGAAATGGACAGGTCACAGACGAGGACTAATGTGAAAAAACAAAATCTCTTTTGTCATTTGTAAAACAGATCCACTCTGTATAAAGTACAGAAGCAGCTTCAAGTACGGCTAAAATAGGGATTATTTTTCCCCTGAAAGCAATTTCTCAAAGCATGCCTATCTTGTTATTTTTATTTTTTTTAATGGGAGGGCTCTAAGACGAATATACCTGTTATACTTTACAAGCATACCCTAATTGCAGCAACTGGATATCATTTCTATGCATCTGTGAATTTCTTATGTCTCCCTTCCTTTAGAAAGCAGGTACATTAGGTGACTGAGGGATTAGCTAGCAGAATCACCTGGGAATTTTTTTCAAACTCTAATAAACCTACTCCTTAGAAATTCCAGAGTTCATGGAAAGGGGTCATGCTAGAATCTCCTGGCTTAGTATTAACTGTTTGGAAAACTACAGGCCTCCCTCCTTACCAAGGACTCTATTGGTGGTCACAGGCAGTTTGAAGATGCTCACCAGTGATTCTGACATGGTCCTCCTGCCTTGCTGAGGACCCCCAGCCTAGTCTTCACCATTTGGAGCCTAAAGGGCCCAGCATAAAACATATTCTCAACAATTATTTGCTGAATAAATTGATAAATGAATGAAGGAACAAATAATCAAATTGAAAAGAGATACAGACCATCACCAAAGAAAATATTCCTAGTCATTCCTGCTTGGTTTTTCAGAAATAAATACCTTCCAGCAGATTTTCTAATATCTCGTGGTTGCAAGAAACCTCAGTGCTCCCTCAAGTGTAGCTCATAGCCAGTGCAGAAATGCCCTTCACAACTTCCCTGTTCAGAAATCTTTCAACGCTTTGCAGAGGGACCTTCTACATTTAAAACAATTATTCCCCTAATGAATGGTTCTGAATATTAGGCAAGTCTTCTTAATTTCATTCAGACTATTTAGTTTCGTGAGGCCACGTGGACTAATTCTAGGGCTTCTTTCCCTGCCAGCTCGTCAGATTTTTAAAGTCAGGGCATCTCATCTCCTTTGTTCCTTGGAACTTTGCTCCTGTGACCCAGCTTCAAGCCTCATATTCCTTCTGGTTGCTCAGCCATTGGTCAGTGTCCCTAAACGTTCTGCTTGGCTTTGGCTGAGATTGAGATGAGTATATGATTCCCAAAACACGCAATACTTTTTGGCAAGAGATAGTGGAAAAGATGCAGCAGCAAGGGGCATGCCAGTCTGTGATTCAAACATGGCTCTCAACTGAAATAAAAATTCACAACCTAACAGTTGCGAATTATGTTTTAGCTGGTGGACATTCTGAGGATTTCAAGCCAGTGAGACAGGACCCTCAGATCTCTCTGAGGGATTATTCCAAAGAGGCAAGGGGGGAGGGGAGCCAGGATATACAAAAGTTTTTGCAATAAAGATCAGGTAGTTGGAGCTTTGAAAGATTACTGTTAAAGAAAAAGAGATATCTCAAGTTAAGGAATGTAGTTCTTTTCTATGTATGGGAAGATGCAAGAGTCTGGGCTCACTGAAATCATTCCTTTGATATGATTTCAGCTGTCTGGGGCCAGCACCCTGCGTTTTCTCATCCTGAGTCTCCTCGGGGTGCACCCTTGGGGGTGGCTGCAGCAGTTGAGTGCTAGATGGTGGGCATCCTATTTCTATCCTGAGTTCCCTCAGGGCTCACGCTCAGGGTGGCTGCTGTAATGTGATGGCTTAATGGCTGCAACATCCTTTGTTTACTGACATGACAGGCAATATTTTTTATTCACACAGCCCAGATGTGCCCTAAAGAGGACCATCTACAGGCCAGTATTAATCCACTGGATCTCAGTCCTCCCGAGAGCTTAGCCCCTTAATAGTAACATCAGAAACCATCTCACCAAAGGAAGACAAAGATCACTGGGCATTGGCTTGCTCCTTTCAAACTGGCTTCCACAGCTTGTATGCTGCTGTAGTTCTGTGAACTGAGTTTTCAGCCTTGTTAGGGGAGACAGTATTCTAGTCAGGGGTCACAAAGGTCCTTATTAATTAATTCCAATATTTAGGAATTAATTAATATTTAAGGAACATCCTTTGTCAGACACTGTGCATCTAGATGCTAGAAAAATAGTGTTGAGAAAGCTCCCTCCCTCCCATTAAAGAGGGTCTAGGAAATTTGAGGAGAAAGACATTAACTACGAGGGTAAGTCAAATATCCGCACTCTGGCTGTAGGATTTCTACTCTGGCTGTAGAGAAATTCTACAGCCAGAGTGCGGATAACATTTGACTAACACTCATATACATTACAGTTCAAAGAGGCATGTGCTGTTACTAAGAAATGAAGTGTTGTTGGAGGCAAGAAAAATACTTAATTGTGCCTACAGGAGAGGGGAGGACTTCAAATACAGCTGCCACTTATTAAGAATGCGTCATGTTCTAGGCATTTGTGCTAAATGCTTACTTGTTTACATCATATGCTGCTACAAGCAATTTTATTAGGCGGGTATTATCAAACCCATTTTATAGGTGATGGAACCGAGGCTCACACCTTTTCCATCCATCCATTCATTTAACAAATCATTCTCCAGTGCTTCCTATGAATTAGGCCTTGCTTTAGGCATTCAGAATACACCAGTGCCCTCTAGAAGCTTATATTACAGTGGAGGATACAGTCTATAATTTGCATGTTCATTAACATGTAAAAAATACAGTGTAACTTCAGATTATCAAACACACTATAAAGACAAATGAAACAGGTTAAGGAGATAAAGAAAATCTGAGTTGGGGGGTCAGAGTAGCTATTTTAAATTTATTTATTTATTTATTTATTTATTTATGGCTGCGTTGGGTCTTCATTGCTGGGCGCGGGCTTTCTCTAGTTGTGGAGAGCGGGGGCTACTCTTCATTGCGGTGCATAGGCTTCTCATTGCAGTGGCTTCTCTTGTTGCAGAGCATGGGCTCTAGGCACACGGGCTTTAGTGGTTGTGGCATGTGGGCTCAATAGTTGTGGCTTGCGGGCTCTAGAGCGCAGGCTCGGTTAGTTGTGGCGCACAGGATTAGTTGTTCCGTGGCATGTGGGATCTTCCCAGACCAGGGATCAAACCTATGTCCCCTGCATTGGCAGGTGGATTCTTAATCATTGCATGATCAAGGAAGCCCCTCGGGTAGCTATTTCAAATACAATTATTAGCAAAGCCTCCAATAAGAATATACTATTTAAACAGAGGCCTGAATGAAAGGAGGGCATGAGCCGTGCAAAGATGAGGAGGAAACTGGTTCCAAGTAGAGAAAGAAACAAGTACAAAGGCTTAGCTATACCCAGGTCTGTTGGATCTCAAGTTTCTGAACCACTGAAACCACAGAATGCATCTCCAGGCTTGGTGGAGCTCAGGTTCTTTATGTCTTGGCCCAAAAAGAGTTCAGTGAGAGGCAAAGTGATAGATAAGAGTGATTTATTAGTACAGGACACTTGTGAAGGATACAAGTGGGCAGACAAGCGGGCGCTGCCTCCAGAACTTAGTGGGCTACGTTTTTTATAATCAACGGAAAAGTGGAGAGGGGGAGAAGATCACCTTCTTCCTTATTCTTGAGTAGACATCAAGCTTCCGTCATCAGCTCTTCCTCCACATAGGATGGGGGAGTCTTCTTGTCTTCTTGTCCCTAAGTGGTCAAACCAGGATGGTCATGGAGCTATTCAAATCAGTGGAAGGGTGGTAATATATGCTAAAATATGGTTTTAGTATAATGAGGGTCTTCTACTTCAGAATGTCACCTTTTTCTTTTTCTTTTTTTTTTTTTTTAGTGTGAGCAGAGGAGCATGTCCTAGGGATCATTAACTTACTGACCTCAACCAGCAGGATGCAGTTGTCGTTGACTTGTTGTATAGTTTTGTTGTTAGTTTTGTTGTTAAGTAAGCTTGTTTGGTTTCACAAGTTAAGCAAGCCTGCCTTATTTCATGATGTTTGGATTGCTTTCTCGAGTGATATTAACTTACAGTGGTCTCCCAAAGCCCCCTAAAATTCCCTCTCTATTTATAACCATTCCCTAGAGGGATTTCTAAACTAGCTATTTGATTAACCTACTCTATCCCTATCACCACCAGACTCTATTATCAGATTTGGCTCTCAGAGCCTAAGTAGGCATTAACAAAGCGAAGGATGTGAGGGGGTTATTCCAAGAAGAGAGAGAGAAAAAACCAAGTTTAGGATTCTGAGAAATTCTGACACTTGCCAGCAACAGGTTATTTTGATGGATTCTGGAAAAGAATCCTAACCAGTGTGAGAAATAAGCCCACTTGTCTGATGACCAAAGAAAGGACATGGAAGCCCGGAGTACAGCAAAGCGAGGCTTTACTATTGGTCTTGCAAGAGCGGATGTCTGCCAGACAGGCGCACCCCAGGATGGCCACAGCAAGGATTTTATCCCCTAGTTCGCAAATCCCTCCTCTGGTTCCTCATTGGCTGAGTACTGCAGGGTTCACACGCTCTCCCGGATGTCGCTTATCAATGAGATTTAAATAAGTACTCTGTTGCTATTTGATTGGAAGATGTAGACTTCCTTTAAGACGACGTGATTATTACCATGCCTCCCTTTGTTCTGTTACTTTTTGGCGTGAGCCTTTGGTCATGTCAGCAAACTTTACTCCATTTTCTGGAAATGAATCATAAAACATCTACTGTTTCTCACAATTCCCTTCTCTTTTTGTTTATCACTTCTGATTCCATTTTATTATTTTATTAGGCCCTTAAGGCCTTGTTGTTGTTCAAACATGTCAAGCAAATGTTGACTTTCTTTTCATGATCTTCTTTCTCATCTAACACCCGGAGGTTCTTTTGGGTATAAGTCATGGGCATTTGTTTGTTTACAGCCTCTTCTATTAGCCTCTGGGTTAGCCCTCTTATACGTGGAATAATACAACATCCCATGGTTATTAGGACTCCTGCTACAATGACCACGGAAGTTAGGACTGAAGCAACCATCCCCTTCCATTTGCCAAACCATCCCTCTAGCCAATCTGTGAATGGGTCTTTAATTCCTGAGTTTTCAGCTAGTTCATTAGCCAAGGTTGTCAATCCCTGTAATGCTTTAGTTATCGTGCCATCCCAGGCTCCAGGGCTGTGTTGTTAGGGATGAAGGTGCAACATTTTTCTCCCAGCATGACACATACTCCCCCTTTTTCAGCTAAAATCACGTCCAGGGCTATTCTATTTTCCCAAGCCATCTGACCAGTTGCTTCCAGCTGGCTTGCTACTCCTTGCAGTGCATCTCTGGTATAATTAATAAATCTCTGTTGATTGTAATAAATGTAATTAATCCAATCAACATTTTTATTAATGGTGGACCACCACAAACCCTGCAGCTCTCTGATTCCTGGCTTTGAATTCATTAGGAACCCCCCTAGGTACCCTTATTGAGTCCATGTACACGTTAGAATCAAATGACCCTTGCACGGACCTCTTACTTCTGTGTTGATGTTTACCTTCAGAGTCAGAATGAAATGCCAGGGTGAATGGAAGGGCCAATTGGACCAAAGTACAGGTCCCAGTCCAGTTCGACCGCAACTGGTTATGCAAGATTTTCCCTCCACAGTACCACCACACATCCGCTCGGGGGATGTGCAGACTCGAGTAGTTGCTGCCAGGTTTACTGGAGATGTCTAGGATGTGGGTACAGGTCAGCAGTTGTCCCACAGGAGTTGTGAAACCTTCCCCTTGACTAGAGAGACACGAGGAGTGACTCATCGTCCCTATGGAGGAGGGGATTGTCCTCGGGTGTGACCTCTGCAGTGCAGCGAAGAGCAGAGACAAGCTCTTACAAGTCTCATGTCCCCAAGCATCCTTGTCCTGGTACAGGGCAGCATACAACTCATCCCAGTGGGATCTGTGTCCCAGTCAAGAGGGAACGGGACCACTTGCGTCAGTGGCCATCCTGCAGCACATACGTAACAATCGCTTTTGTTCAAAGCTTGTACTGAAAATTTGACCCATTCTACCCAGGCATTAGTGTCTCCATAACCTGTCTCAATTTCTAGAGTTTGCCTTAAGTCTTTAACTGTAATTACCTTCACCTGAGATTTGTTTAGGACAGAGATATTTGTCTACCTGTGAAAGCTGCCTCTGAGCTTCTAGATTCCCACGAGGTAAAACTTGACAAGCATCAAACTTTACAGTTAAGGGTGTAGCTGACTTGGTTACATTGATTGTTAACTTAGCTGGGTAGTAATTGGGATCTTCACTGTAAACTGAATCCCACCCTAGGTAGGATGTGCTAGATACCACTATCTGGTCTACCCACGTTAACCCTCATACAGTTTGCCAGGATTTAGTTGTCATTTTTGGACATCTTTCTTATAGTCAGCTTTAAAGGTTTCCCAGGCACTCTGTGCACCTCCCATCATTCTTCCTCCCTTCCCCCTTTTAAGTCCTTTATTAATCCCTTGACACATGTATAATGAGTCCAGCCCTTTTCTGCTGTCCTATGGTGGTCTCGGGGGTCAGGAGCACTTGATAGGGGCCTTCCCAGCGGGGCTGGAGTCAATCTTCTTTCCAAGACTTAATTAGCACCCGCTCTCCAGGCTGGCAAGGAGTCCTTTCAACCTGAGGGAAGACAAGGTGGAGGACACGGCCAGCACATATCCTCTTAGAAACTGATCTTTTGTTTCCATAGTGGGCAGGTCAGCTGCCCTTCCCAGGTATGGAAATCCACATAATAACTCATAAGGGGAAAGCCCTAGATCCCTCCTGGGAGCTGTCCTGATTCTTAGGAGCACTACAGGAAGACATTGAATCCAAGGTAACAGTTTCCAGCGTTGATTTGGTTAAATGTTTCTTAAGGGTCTGATTCATTTTCTCTACTTTCCCTGAGGATGGTGGATGCCAGGGTGTATGGAAGTCCCACTGCACCTGGAGGGCCCCCATTATCCCTTGTAACACCTTTGAGGTAAAGCGACTCCCAGTATCTGAATCAACATCTATTAAACCGAACCTAGGAATCACCTGTTCCAAAAGTACCCTTATTACTGACCTTGCTGTTGCAGTCATTCATGGGTACGCTTCCACCCATCCAGTGAGATGTCAACAGTTACTAATAAATATCTGAGTCTTCCACTCTTTGGCATCTCAGTAAAGTCAACTTGAATGCTCTGAAATGGCCTCAGCCCTGGGGGCCTCCCCCTCTTCACTAATTTTCTGACAGCCTTCTTGTTTATTTTCTGACAGGCTATATGTCCTCTACCGACCTGTTTAGCAATGGTGTAAATGCCCACACACCCATAGGTTTTCAAAAGTGCATCGCACATTGCTTGAGATCCCCAATGGTTTCCCTTGTGTAATATGGTCATTAGCTCTCTCATAATTGGTTTACTGACCATCTGTCTCCCACCTGGGAGAAACCATTTCCCCTCTCCATTTGGGGAAGCTCCTAATTCTTCCATTCTCCTCATTTATTCTTCAGTAAACTGTGGCCTTACGGTGACCCGGGTATCTTGGTGGTGATGTTTAGGAGTTTAGTCTCACTCTCTAAGGCGGCTTCTTTGGCTACTTCATCAGCAAGTCTGTTGCCAACAGCCTCAAAGGAGCCCCCCTCTGGTGACCACTGACGTGTGTTATTGCTATCTCTGTGGGGAGGAACAAATTTTCTAAAACCTCTTCAACCAGTTCTCCATGGATCAGTTCCCTTCCCCTGCTATTTATAAGAACTCTTTCTGCCCAGATTTTCCCAATGGTATGGACCACTCCAAAGGTGTATTTAGAATCTGTATAGATGGTGCCCTCTTTATCTGCAAGCAATTTCAGAGCCTGATTAAAGGCAAACAATTCACAAGTTTGTGCAGACCATTTATTAGGCAACCTTCCCCTCTCACAGGTAGACAACTGGTCTCCATCAATAATGGCATAGTCGTTATGTCTCTTGCCCTCAATCACTCTGGAGGACCCATCTATGAACAGCTTGATGCCCCCATGCAGTGGCATTTCCCCCAAGTCCGGTCTGACTTTGGTTTGGTATTCAATGATATCTAGACAATTATGACCTAATTCTTCTTGACTTTTTACCTCTCTGGCACTTAAGAAGCTATCCAGTTTGAGGCAGGAATCTGTGGTTAGTATCAAATAATCCCTTTCTAATAATACTGCCTCATATTTCAGGATCCGAGAATCAGTCAACCACCGTCTGGCCCTTCTCTATCCCTGTATTTAAACCCAACTGAATGATCAAATCTCTGCCTAAAAGATTCACCCCTGCCTCGGGAACAAATAAAAATGACCCCTCAGTTTCAGTCCTCACAGTCATCGCTTCAAATATAGGAACTTGAAACCCTTCTCCTTTCACCCCCGAAACTAGAAGCTTCTCCAGTAAGAATTCGGTCCCTTGTGGTTTGAACGTTAGGAAGGAATGGGCTGCCCCTTTGTCAACCAGAAAGGTTGAATCCTCCCCTTTGGGCCCCACCTTCAAATTTGCCAAGGGTTCCCACTGGGGTCTAGCAAAGGGGCACCCTTGACTCCC
The DNA here is from genome assembly GCF_030028045.1 of Hippopotamus amphibius kiboko. NCBI lineage: Eukaryota > Metazoa > Chordata > Mammalia > Artiodactyla > Hippopotamidae > Hippopotamus > Hippopotamus amphibius. Next base: position 167,334,840 of record NC_080191.1, on the reverse strand, counting down.
CTACTCTTCCTCATCTAAAGCCATGAGGGAGGCCACTTTTTCCTCCTTCTTCCAATGGGGGACGCTCTCTCTTGAAGTGACCTGGTTTTCTATATTTGTAACATTTCTTCTTTCCAGAAAACTTGTCCTCTTAACAGAGAGAAAAGCCAAATTCAACTTTTGTATCAGCTAACCTTTAAAATTCATTTACTCAACTACATTTATTCTAAACTTAGTCAATCCTGACCATGCACAAAACTCTTTTCTCAGGGTCCACTTTCCACAAACCTTCTTATCACTTTCTGTATCATTACTTTATTTTCCCATTCAGAAGCAGCCACCTGTAGTTCAAACCTACTGTCTTTTCCCTAAAATGAAATGCCATTCCTCATCTCCTCGTCCTGTTTCACAAACACTGTCTGTACCTCTCTGAGGAATTCTTCTACCAGTTTTTCATTTTACCCTTCAAGGTGTCTTGTACACTTGTTTACCTGGCTGGGGTGTCAGTCAGAAGCTGGCTTTCTGAGGTCCCTTGTTCCAGTTTGAAAGGTCCTTTCTTCTGATTTTAAAACTGACTTTGTCAGGGATAAAATTTACTAGTGAAACTGTGTGGTGGGCCAGTGTCCCGTTTGTGAGCTTAATTCCTCTAGAAGTCACCCCAGAGTCGTTTCAGCTCTCTTACATGTCTCGATTTTTCCCTTCGGTAGTTTAAGACCAAAGCAGGTCGGATCGCTTATTGGCCAATTCTTATTTTGCAAACCCCGGCGAGCAAGTGTTTTAATTATGACTGGGTTTCCTTATGGGACCACTGCATGGTATGAGGACTCCGCCTCTACCACTCCCGTAAATCTCTCAGTCGCCTGAGAAAGCGGTAACCGGCCAGGAAGAGTTTTTGTCCCTTTTCTTTGGAGCAAAGCTCTCATGTAAAATTCTCAATTTTTATCCTGACAAATTCCACTGGAGCAGCTAATTTGAGGAAAGCCATCAGGTCAGGAGCCTTGTATCTAACTGTTCACCATTCAGCCAAGACGGCTCAGTTCCCTACAACTGAGCAAACCTCGGTGTTTTCAACCGAGCCCTTCCCCCAGTGGACTCCCTGGGGGAATATCTGGGGGAAAGCTTCTGAACTTTCCTCCCAGTTTCCCTAGGCCTAGACTTTTTGTTTCCCATTCTCGTCTACCAGGCGAGTGATTTAGTTCCCAAGCCCCATCCCCCACCCCCCGACATACTCAACCCCCCTTAAAGGAAGTTTCTCGCACACATCAAGACCCGCTTCATCTGTCTCTGGCCATTTCCCCCACGCGAGAATGGAACTGCGGATGGAGACTCCGCACCCGTTTCGTATCTAGGATACGTCTCAGTCACGCACACTCAGACTCCGAGAATTCCTGAGCCCCAAGGCAGTACTTACAGTCCAATTTTCCTACCTTGGCTCGTGCACAAGATTACTGGGCCGCCGCAGTGCCTGTCTTTTTCTCCTTTCCCTCCCCTAGTGTCCTCCCCTTGGCTGTCTCCAAAAACAAGCCTTGAACTCCATGGATCCGCAGAGGCCAGGAACCTCCCAAACAGGGGAGGCCACCTGAAACTGGGGCGGGAAGCGTCTCCCTCCCCCATGGGAAGACCCAGGCCCCACGAGTTGAAATAGATCCTGGACAAGCCCCCAAATTGTAAGAAATAAGCCCACTTGTCCAATTCCCAAAGAAAGGACATGGAAGCCCGGAGTACAGCAAAGCGAGACTTTAGTATCGGTCTTGCAAGAGCGGTGTCTGCCAGACAGGCGCACCCCAGGGTGGCCACAGCAAGCATTTTATCCCCTAGTTCGCAAATCCCACCTCTGGTTTCTCATTGGCTGAGTACTGCAGGGTTCACACGCTCTCCCTGATGTCGCCTATCAGTGAGGTTAAAATAAGTACTTTGTTGCTATTTGATTGGGGGGTTTAGACTTCCTTTAAGACGACCTGATTATTACCATGCCTCGCTTTGTTCTGTTACTTTTTGGCATGAGCTTTTGGTCGTGTCAGCAAATTGTACTCCGTTTTCTGGAAATGAATCATAAAACATCCACTGTCCCTCACACCAGTAGAGTGGCTTGCGTTATTTCTTCCCAGTGTGAGGCTTAGGGACTTCTGAAGTCCCTAACAGAGCAGCACGTGCTGTTTGACCTCACTGCTTCCCAACATTTCTGAGCCATGGTGCTTTCACGCATGGAATCAGAGACCTTGGTTTGAGTCCTCACTGACCCTTGTAAGCGATAATTGTATCTGGAATAGCATGACTGAGAAGTCAGACGAACTCGGCTCTCTGACATGGACAAATGGTCCATCATACAGACTTTCACCATCGGTCTTTACCGAGACAGAGTGTGAAGTGAAGTCCTAGAGACCATGGTGGGAGGTCTGGCTCTGCTTTTTTCTAGCTCTGAGACTCTGGGAAGGTTACTTAGGTTATCTGAACTTCAGTTTTCTTTATAATAAAGATGATAATATAAAATCTCACAGGGATCTGTGATGATTAAAGGGAAAAATGTATATAAATTCAGTTTTTGACATTGTCACCTCTGCTTAAAGTTATATTGTCATGATTAATATTAGCTATGTGCACCTTTGCTGAAATACTCACACCAAATAATTCTTCCCATTGGCATAATGGGGATATCAGTTCTTTCCTTTGTTTCTTTTTAATTTTTAATTTAATCTTTATTTTATATTGGAGTATAGTTGATTTACAATGTTGTGTTAGCTTCAGGTGTACAGCAAAGGAATTCAGTTATACACATACATATATCCATTCTTTTTCAGATTCATTTCCCATGTAGGTTATTACAGGATGTTGAGTAGAGTCCCCTGTGCTATACAGCAGGTCCTTGTTGATGATCTATGTTGTACATAGTAGTGCATATATGTTGATCCCAGACTCCTAATTTATCACCACCCCCCTTTCCCCTTTGTTAACCAGAGGTTTGTTTCCTAAGTCTGAGTCTACTTGTGTTTTGTAAACAAGTTCATTCATACCATCTTTTTAGATTCCACACATAAGTGATATCATACGATATTTGTCTTTCTCTGTCTGACTTACTTCACCTGCTATGATCATCTCTAGGTGCACCCGTGTTGCTGCACATGGCATTATTTCATCCTTTTTATGGCTGAGGAATATTCCATTGCATATATGTACCACATCCTTTGGACTATCGTGATGATCAAATGAGAGAATCTTTTGTAAGAACTTTGTAAATTATAAATTGCTATGCAAACATGAGGGCTTCTTTTTAAAAATTTTTGCTATATATTGAAGTATAGTTGATTTACAATGTTGTGTTTGTTTCAGGTGTATAGCAAAGTGACTCAATTATACATATACATATATCTGTTCTTTTTCAGATTCTTTTCCCATATAGGTTATTACAGAGTATTGAGGAGAGTTCCCTGTGCCATACAATAGGTTCTTGTTGATTTTCTATTTTATAGATAGGAGTGTGCATATGTTAATCCCAACCTCCTAATTTATCCTTCCCTGAGGGCTTCTTGTCGTACATATGTGTGGATTTACAAGGTGTGAGCCGTGAAGACCACGTACCATCTTCCAGTTCATTGGCTCATTCCTTCATGTATTCACTGTGTTCATATACTAAAGACCTGTCCTAGGTGCTGGAGATACCAAGGTAAGATAGACATGATCTCCAAAATCAAGTGCGATCTAGAATGCCTGAGAATTCTAGGAACATCTTCATATCTGTGTCTTTTTAGCTGCTCTCGGAATACAATCAAATTATTAAAAAAAAAAAACCTCAAAATGCCTTTCTAACTTCATTTTGTTTCTTGAGTTGTTCTGTACTTAAGATATATTGTAACCAGAAAAACAACTTTCTCCATCACGTGCTAACAACTTTCATTTAAAAATATATTAGTATTTTGAGATTAGCATGTTAATTTTTAATTGAAGTCAATAAGTCCCTAAAGGGTAGAGAAGGGACTTCTGCTTAGTGTGGCCTGTTCTCACTTATTGATGAGCATGTAGGTGTGACACTAATAGATGATCAATCTCCTACAGAAGATTAGTGTGCGGGCCAAATGCCATTGAGGTTGAAATCCAACCCATATGGAAGCTGCTTGTTAAACAGGTAACTGTTTTCATTTACTTTTGAAAGTAAACTCCTGTTTTTTCCTTTTTTCTTTCTAATCCTCAGGGAAATCTTAAACAAATGGATACTTTAACGGGGACAAAAATTTGTGTTTTGTGCAACTTTTTTTGGTTATTCCCACTGACTTTATGCTTTCCTGTCTATTGAGGTTTTCTTTTTTATTATTATTTCAATAAATATGTATTTTTTATTCCAGGAATTCTAACTGGTCCTTTCCAATAACCACTTGTTTTAAATTCAGATCCACGTTAAAAATCCCTTCCCAGAATGAGGGACGCTGGGAAGGGATTTTCCCATTTCATGATCTCCTGTTTGGTTGTTTTGTCTCCTTCAGTTTTTGATGGTGCTTGTGGTGGGTGAGGTGTGGGGAGGATTGTGAATATTTCATGATCTCTTTGAGGATTTAAAACGTATTATTCTAGCCTTTTCTGTATTGCTCTGTCACTCTATTATATCCATTTTCATGAGGGTGATTTCTTCCTTCGTTAGTGTTTTTGTTTGTTTTAGAGTATTTTCTCTGTATGCTTTGAAATTATTACTTTTGGTAAGCTGGGCTTGGGTGGCACTTTCCTTTCTTCCATTTTCCTCCCTCTCTGTGCTCACTTCCCCTCTTTGGTGGTTCTCACTAGTCCCCATGGGTCCCCAGTTCAGAACTGGGGCCTGTGTTGGAGGTTTGTGCTCTGTCCCTTGGGGATCTGTTAGATGGTGGCCCTGAGCCAGCTTGGGGCTTGACCAAGACCACAGCTGCACCACGAACTTGTGTCTTCTATTCCGGCCTCTGCTGGTGAACCCTTGCTGGTTGTGACTTTTCTCAGCCTCTGCTCTGGGGACCGCTGTTTTTTTTAGCAAGCCTGGTGAAGTCCCCTGTCACTTGTGGGACACATTCCTCCTAGCACTCAGCTCGTAGCCATCGATCTCCAGTCCTTGTGTGAAACCCAACGGACTGATCAATCCGTCCCCACTCAGTGCTGCACGTTTCTAGTCTATTTGTAATCCACAGTGATGATCATTTTGGTTTTTAGCATGGCCATTTTTTTAAAATGAATTTTTTATTAGACTTTTTTTTTCTTTACAACAGTCTTAGGTTCACAGCAAAATTGATTGGAAGGTCCTGAGATTTCCCTCATACCCCACGCCTCCACATAGGCACAATCCCTCCTACTATTAAAAAGCAGGCTGATTTTTAAACTTCTTATTCAAGTACATTTTCAAATTACCAAAGACACTTTCAAGTGTCAATTTAGTCTATTTTGAAAGGAGTGCTCATATTTTCTAACACATTTATTAGGCCTTTAGCAGAAAAAAAAAAAAGCAACTAAAGCTACGTCTTCACATTTGGTTTCAAAAGAATATTGAATAAGGGAGCTAAATTAATTAGGATGGTATTGTTTTTTCTACAAGAAGTATTTAGCCAAGTTTCTACTGAGTTTATACAAACTCAAAATCGTATTATCACAAACGCATAATCTACAATTAAAGCATTTTATGCCCAAATAGACAGAAGAGCTTTAATTTGTAAGAAAAGCATGTTGCAATGGAAATAATAAAAACATTAAGGAACACAAGATTTTTTAACGTACAAAATATATCCAAGGGTTTAAGAAACTTTTAAGATATATCCTAACTTATTAACCAGATGTCAGTTCATTTTTAGGACTAAGATGGAAGTTTATTTAATATAGTAGAGAATGATAGAAAGTAGAGGTAAGAGAATAGCACTGGTTTTAGGTAATACTTCATTAAACTCATAATAATTATAAAGAGCAGTTCATCGAGAAAAGAATCCTTGTTTTGCTTATATGGGCTCTTTAGTTCAAGTTAAGTGTGTAGGTCATGTGACCTTCTCTAGCTGCCTTGGGTTTACCCTCTCTGCTATTATTATTAATAGCGAAGTCAGCAGGACCAAATTGGGGACAACTGAGGGAATAAAAAAAATTAAAGATATTATTGAGACCAAAAATACCTGCATGGATGACCAGCTGGTGATATATCGTCTGCCCATGATTTTCACTGCATCTTTCAATAAGACTTGCCTCTTCCCTGGGTAAGACTACCCCTCCTTGTTCAAGGGAAGGTCCATGCTGAATTGGCTGACTCTCAGAGGATCTTGCTAAGACCTGTGACATGAGGGTATGTTATTTTTAAGTGAATGACCTGGATAAAAGTGGAATCTTTAATTTTCATTGTACAACTTGACGACACCACAGCATGGGATTACATGAAAAAGAAACCTGCAGTAAAAGGTTAAAATTGAAGTTTGTTTTAAAAAGAGTCTGAATCATGTTTCTCCTCCATTGTGGGTACATCTATCTAAAAAGGTAAATTGTTAGATTTTGTTATTGGTCAAATATTTTTGAAAATTCAAAATAAATAAGAACGATCAATTTGTGGGCAAGGCTCTGAGTACTTAAAACAAATTTACTTCTACGCTATCACCTTTTATGTGCTTGACATTGTCTCTACTGAAATTAATAGTTTCCAAGTGAATTCTATTGCTGTATGTTGTAAAAATGACAGAAAAAATTCTATAAAGAAATGACATCACCTTGACTGCCACTAAGGTCCGTGCAAGTGACCCAGACGCTCTTTTCATACCTGCAGGTTTTAAATCCGTTCTACGTGTTTCAAGCCTTTACCCTCACTTTGTGGCTGTCTCAAGGTTACATCGAATACTCAGTGGCCATCATCATCTTGTCTGTTCTCTCCATTGTCTTAAGTGTGTATGATTTGCGACAGGTAAGAACAGAAATCATAGTTGGATTCTATTTAGCTTCTGGCTACACAAGAAGCCAAACCTATGGCGTTTCCACTGAGAGCAAAGAGTTGCTTTGTTAAACATAAGTCATAACAGAGGAAAAAAGCAAAGGCTCACTAAATATGGAATCTCAGGAGGAGGGCTTCAGTAATACCAGGTGGATTTAAACATCTTTGCAAACTGATTATCAACTGAAGGCTGCACTGAATACTATGTTTAGAAGGACTCTGAGGCTGTGTCTGAGTGTGGTGGGAAAGAAAACTGTGATGGATTAACGATGACAGCATAGTACCTTTCTGTCTCTCTTACCATCATTGTTCATCTTACAGCCATTTAAATTCTTCCTTTTTAAAGAAAATCAGCCTTTTAAATGGTATAATAACATTCAGAAATGGAATCTAGCTAAATATTCCTTACCACAGCCCCTCTAAATCTCAGTTCCCCACAGCATCTTTCTAGAAAATGTTCTACTACTTTGCTTAAGATCCTTCAGGCTAAATTATGAGGCAACATCCAAAGGGTGTCTCACTGTATTTGTTGTACATTTTTGAAAACTTGGCTGTGAAATTGGCTTTTTAAACATGGGGAGCAATGGTACTTGTGTCCGCCTGTCAACTCTGTTGAACTGTGGAAACCGCCTAGTCTCAAATTTCATCCTTCATCTAGAGATGAGGAAACTAAGATTTTCAAGGGAAACAAACACGGGAGCTTGTTCAGGTCATAAAGTGGGTTTGTGACAGAGTCAGGGCTTCTGGCTCCCACAAGTGAAATTCTATTGCACGTGTAATATTTCCTTAGCAGAAAGCACTTTCCAAAGTAGCACATAGCTGGGGAAGAAAGTCACACCTGTGTGTGAGAGGAGAGATGGGTTGCAGCTGTCAGCAGAGTAAAGTCTGGGCACATATCAATAAGGCAGATGTGGAGGCTTTGAAATAAGCCCAACTGAAAGAGATCTTTCATTTTTATTCTATTTTAGTCACTCAGCAAATATTAGGTCTAAGATTGGCTTTTTGTCTGGTGTTAGATCCTACAAATTTCAAGATATGAAGTGTTTGATGAGAAATGAAAGAAAGGCAATATATATTTAAAGAATTAGAAAACAGGACCTGAAAATGAAAGGTAAATCAATGGAGACACTTTGAGCTAGAGAGTGAGGACTAGAAGGGCTTTGTTTTATTTACTTATTTGTTTTGGTTTTTTGCTTTTTTGCTTTTTTTTTTTACATGAGTGCCCAGTGTATTTCTTCATGAACTAATTTAAATCACAAAAATATTACCAGTGATCATTAACCTGCCTTTGATGGTGGCAATTCCGTTCTGTCTGGCTGCCAAGTCAGGGGGCAGAGTGACTGTCCCGGTGAACTCTGAGCATTTGACAAAAGAAGGAAAATAAACACCAGGACAATAAAAGATGTACCACATGCCGCTCCGTCACAGTAGGAGGCAAATTACAGTGTCCCAGACTTTTACCTTTGTCATTTGATAGAGGTATGTAATGTGACGCTCCCAGGTCAAACTTCTAGTTCCTGGTTTTGAGAAATCTTTGCTTTAATAGAATGTCTAATTTGATACGTACAAGGCAACTCGCATGCTTTCTGGCTGATGTCAGACATCAGTGAATACAGTTCTTCTCCCATATGCTTCCTTCTGTTGGGAAGACATACACACAGTCAGCTGAGTACAGCATCACAAACCATCTCAGTGTTCTGAGGGAAAATACAGAATGCTCTGAGGACTTCGGCAGGGAGATCTTATCCAGTCAAGCTAAAATCCACCCCCCCCCCCACTCCTATTTGTGTTACTCGACACTATTTGTTACTTGACACTTGAATGGTCAGCTTCCTTATCTGTAAGATGTGTGTGTTTGTATTCAGCGTTAGAGTCGAGAAGATTAAATGAAACGGTGCATTTGAATTCCTTGTGTTCCTGGTGCATAGTAGGTGCTCATCCAGTGTTGCTTTTTGTTATCATTGTTATGGCTGTTGCTGTTTTTATTACTGTTCCTGGAGTGGGGAAAGTAGATTATGGGAAAGACGGGAAGGGGCACAGAGACTGAAGGGAGGAGCGATACACTGAACAAGGAAGTAGCGCGGGAACATCCCAGGACGGGGCGTCTAACGACCACTGGCTCATTCGTTGTGTGACTCTGGGAACTCTTTTCTCCTCCCTGGGCTTACTTTCCTCAGCTGTAAATAGTGGAGGTTAAACTGTCTCTTTAGGTACCACCTTTTTAAGATTCTATCATTTTGCCAAGGCTGCTGATAAGTGACGAAAAAAGAGCTCTGGAAAACATTAAAACACTAATAAGAAACTATCTGGCCCCTGGGAATGCAGGAGCATGTGTTGCAGACCGAAGTCAATTCCTGTGGGACCCTATTAATGTTGGACTGACCAGCCAAATAAACTACTCAGTCAGGATGTGGACAAATAATAGAAACCTGTTTATTTAAACTCCCTTCATCATGGATAAAGAAGATGTGGCACATATATAAAATGGAATGTTACTCAGCCATAAAAAGGAATTAAATTGAGCTATATGTAATGAGGTGGATAGACCTAGAGACTGTCATACAGAGCGAAGTAAGTCAGAAAGAGAAAAACAAATACCATATGCTAACTCATATATACGGAATCTAAAAAAATGGTACTGATGAACCCAGTGACAGGGCAAGAATAAGGATGCAGATGCAGAGAATGAACTTGAGGACATGGGGTTTGGTGGGGGAGGGCAAAGGGAAAGCTGGGACGAAGTGAGAGAGTAGCATAGACATAGATACACCACCAAATGTAAAATAGATAGCTAGAGGGAAGTTGCTGCATAACAAAGGGAGATCAACTTGATGATGGGTGATGCCTTAGAGGGCCAGGACAGAGAGGGTGGGAGGGAGTCGTGGGAGGGAGGGGATATGGGGTTATATGTGTAAATACAGCTGATTCACTTTGGTGTACCTCAAAAACTGGTACAAGTGTATCAAGCAATTACATTCCAATAAAGAGCTTAAAATAAATAAATAAATAAATAAATAAATAAATAAATAAAAAGCTCCCTTCATCACAAAAGGGATGTATATTATAAATACACACCAGCAGCTCATGAAATCCAAGGACATAAAGTACAGATGGACTTTACAGGGGGCTGGACCCAGGAACTTGAGTTACTCTTGCCAGCCTCCTATTCTGTGACAAGTATGGAATGAAGTACACATATGTTGGGGCAAGTGCTGCACCCCTACTCCTCTTCCCTGAAAAGTGGGTGCACCCAGAGCTCTTGCAGCCCCCAACTGGTTTGTTGCATATAGCTTTCTCCCTCCACTGGCACAGCTAGTTGGAACAGGGGGCACGTGGCCAGTGGAAGTCGATCCATCAGCAGGCGTGATGGCAGCATATCTTCTTGCCTGAGATCCTGGAATAAAGGTTTGAAGCTGCTGGTCATACTCCGTTAGGAGAGTGATCTGAGAAATGATGTATAGCTAGGACCGGGGACAAACAAAGGAAAAATACACCTCTGCAGAGAAAGAGAGGAAAAGAATGAACCAAATACACCGTGAGCCACAGAGATGAGGAGTACACAGTCCAGCAGAGATGGAGTCACCTGTCCCTCAGGGCATTTTCTGTTCCTATTCAGGAAACTGCCCTGGGAGACTTGGCTGTACTTCCAACCTTAGGTTCATAAGACATCCCTACATCCTCATAAATTCTCACCTTCTGCTTAAACCAGCCTACCAAGCTTCTGTTATTCGCAATCAGTTTGTCCCAAGGAAACGTGGTACTACTGTTTGATAGATGACACCCCCCAGCATGTGTCCACCCATTTCCCCTGACTTAGATATTATCTCTGTCCTACACGTTATTCATCTGTATCTTTATGACAAATTTCAGTCTCTCTTTTAAAATTCCTTTACAATGCCCATTTCTTCACTTGGAACTCAGGTATACCTTTCTTTAAGGGAACCCCAAATAAATTGAGAAATTCCCTTGTAGGAGTAGAGGAAGTGTTGTAGAGAAAATTAGGTTTGATTCCACAGTCCAGAGGGCAACATTGCAGTAAGAATATTACTCAAGATTCCTGAGCTCCTGAACTCCTTTCTATTCAATCAGAATATCCGAGGTATAATAGGAATTTGCACTTTTTAACAGTTTCATAACAGGTAATCATTATGCATTCTAAAGGCTTAACAGCTATTGTTACAGAGGAATCCACCGAAGGTAAATTCAAGCACCAAGATCCCAAATACATCTATTTATTTATTTACTAATGTCATCATCAGCGGAACACATTTTTCACTTGTTTCACTCTGTAAGATGCACAGAAATACAAGTTTATATAGCGATTTATTTCTGTATTTATTATTTTTTTTCAAAACAGAAGTGTCCTATGTGCATTAATCTGGAACTTGCATTTTTCACTTTATGATTTACATAGTGGCCATCCACCATTATAAAGAAATAATTCTAAATCAAGTTTAAAAATAATGATGTGATATTCCATGGTGTACCATAATTTATTCAACTGTTCTCCTCTTTATGGAAAATAAGGGGTTTCTTCGCCAATTTTTGCCACCACAAATATGTTGAATTAAACATTACAACATAAGGTAGCCTTACATGTTAGTGGTTGCATTTCTTTTTTTCAGCAAGACAATCAAAGCCAGGTCGCTGAATCAAAAGATATGTATGTTTTGGATATTAATAAATACTGTAATATTATTTTCCCCAAATGAAATAATTCATTCTTCTATCAGCAGCCTATGAGAGTATCCATTTTCCCAGGTCCTCACCAGCATTAGGTGTTATACCTTGAGATTTAAAAATTTCAACCTAATACATTTTTAAAAATTGCATCTCATTGATGTTTTAATTTACACTTCCCTGATTACTGGTGAGGTTAGACACACTCTTCCTTTGTCTAAAAGAGATTTGCATTTTTATCTACTATCTCTTTATATCCATCATATACATGAAAAAGTTTTACTTTTTAGTCTTTTCTTCTCTTGACCTTGACTTTTGCTAGATTTAAAAAATACGTCTAGTTAAATATGTTTGTTTTTTCTTTATGGTTTCTGGGTTTCTTGTTTGCTTATAAAGGTCTCCTCTTCCAAAATTAGGTATTCTGTTTTTTCCTATTTGTCATTTTCTTAATACTTATTTTGAAATCCTTAATGGAATTTAAACATTCAGATCCTACACCTTTAAAGAATCCCTGAATGCCTTTATTCAAAACAGTGACTGGCATGGGAATTTCAGACTTGATGGCAATATTGCAAAAGACTTCTTTGAAATGATGACATTAATCCCATCAGCATTTGTTAATAAAAGCTTATCTGACCCAACCTGCAAGGTATCTTGTAACATTATTCAAAATGGGCCAGTTTCCTGAAACTGTATCCTTGCAGCTTACATCACAAGTCCTCAACAATTAATATCTGTTGAGCACTTTACAGTTTGCAGTGGGTTCTGACATTTATAATGAATGTGCTCGTATGAGACTTGACAAACTGTGAAATGATACATGTGTGATATAGCCTCCCATCACCTGAGAAGGAGGGACAGGGACAATCAGGGAGATAAAGTGACTTGCTCACACTCACCCAGGAACAGCAGCTATAGATCTTAGTCCCAGGTTTCCCGACTCCAAATCAAGTCGCTGTCCCATCGAGCAAAATCTCAACATAACCTGTGAGCTTTCTGTGGCAGTAAATGACGTTTTGATAATTTTATAACAAAAAGCAGATTTGGGGAAGAGGGCTGGGAGAAAAGGAAAAAAAAGCATCTACTGCCGTCTCCAAATCACGCTGAACAAAAAAATGTTTTTGAAAATCGCAAAAGGGGAGGTGTTGGCAGAATTAGAATAAGATATCTTCCTGCGTCTACTCTAGCCCCAAGTCATGTCACACAGAGAGAGGTTACCTTACCTAAGCCAAGAAACACCCCCACTGCAGTGCAGTCCCTTTCCACCGCGTTTGGTGTGGGTATGAGCGCAAACTTTGGCACTCAATTGCGTTTCCATGGACCTGTACTGCGCACTTCACTGCTGGCTCCACGGAAGGCTGCTGGCAATAGCACGGAGCATATCTGCCCCATAGCGCTTTGCCTCGTTCAGGACTGAGCCGGGCTCAAGAGACACCTGAATTAATGCCCTCATGACTCATCTCTGGAGGAAATCCAGCCACAGCAAACACAAGTTCACAGCAACAGATGCCGAATAATAACAATATGCAAATTAGTCTTGGAAACGGATCCTGGTCCTGCTGAACAGGGACTGGAGAAACCAGAAGGGGCCTAATGAAAATCACAGAGTGAGCTTCGAAATCATGGCAAGCATCACAGCACTGGCTTTCTCCTAGCTGGTTGGTTGTCATAGAAACCTGTGTTTCTGAGTACATTGGCTCAAAGAGGATGCTTATATTATCCTACTGCAGTGTTGTTGGGAGAGGTAGAATAATTCAGTTCAATTAAGTAAATATTTGCTGAGCGCCTACTATGTGATGCACCACAGGGGACACAGGTGAACACACAGTCCCATCTTTGTACCTCCTGACTTGGAGGGGAGACCTGACAAGAAAACAGATAGCTCTAACGCAATGGGATCTATGCACTAACACAGGTGGAAACACAGAGAGCGGAACAATTAATCCTTCCTGGGGTGTTAAGGACTTATGGAGTGGAGACAGCATTTGAGCAGGGCTTTACGTAAAGGATTAGAAAGAGCTGGCTAGTAGAACATGGGGGTAAATAAACATTCTAGGGAACAGCTCAAGTGAAGGCACCAAAGCCTGGCGGCTTCTGCAGAATGCTAAGTCTGATAAACAAACCCAGCTTCATGCCATCATGAGTTTTGAGAATTATAGTTAAGCATTATTAACTCATACTTCACCACTTCCAAACGTGGTATCATCCTCTTAAGCTAAGTTGAAGTTGGATGACATTGACTAGAGAGTTTGCTAAGCAAGAAAATAACTTAAAGAAATTTGTAAGGAAGGATGTTTATCTTCTTAAGGGACAAAAGCTGCTTTCAAGCACTTTCAGAGAACAGATTCATCAACAGAAAAGGCTTCAGAGTCAGATGAACCTGGTTTTATTGTTGATTTTAATACTTAGTAAGTAAATGACTGTGGGCAAGTTCCTTTAACATTTTCAAGCCCCTGTTTTTCTGTTTTATTGTTTTTGTTTTGTTATACGTACATTAGAGGTAATAGGACTTTCATTATAGGATTATTTTGAGGATTAAAAAAAAAATCAAGCCATATATTCCAAGTGCCTAAAATAACACCTGGCACACGATGAGTGAATAAGGTTCTAAATTGTTTAAAAATAGTAATTTGAATCATCTGTTATACTCTGGGTATTTCTTCTATGAAGCCTTAGGGATTTTGAATAAATCTCTGATAGCAAAATAAGTCAGTATCATGTCATTTTAGGGCCTGAAGGGAACTTGAAAATAATCCAATTCAATGTTGTCTGTTTACAAAGGAAACAGCTAATTTATAAGGTGAAATGTCTTCTGTACGGGTACTTGGCTGGTTACTGGGTGAGCAACCACACTCAGGAACCCTGATTGAATCCAGTGCTCTTGCTAGCAAACCACTTTCTCACTGTCACCCATCACTAAAAGGAATGCCCAACAGGTACGCCTCAGGGAGTCAGCTTAGGGCAATGAATATGTGCCCAACAGGTATCACTTCTTCCACTCAGCTGGTCCCAGTGATTGAAGTAGAGATTTTCATGCAAAACTGAAGTAAAGAATACATTGTTCTATATAAATATTAACACTGAACTTATTATGTTCTCCCAGGAGGAACGTTGCATAATTGTGTGTAATGCTTGTCTAAGCCTGATGACATTTATAACATTAACCATCATCAACAGAACAGATAAAAAAAATTTACTCTAACATCTAAAAAGAAGTTTTGTATTTGAATCACGTTAAACGGTGTTTAAGTACTATTGACAGTATTCAGACCTCCTCTACTTAGACGTATCCAAGTAACTGACAACCCTACAGAGGGGGGCAGTGTCTTCCAGGGATGCCCCAGCTGGTCCTGCATCGTACTCCCTCTGGCTGGTGGCGCCCCTGACGGTCAGTTTAGAGAACTCTGTGGGCCACATCCCCTCTCACCTCTGTGTTCCTGTCCTCTGAATCATCTTAGGAGATGCTTCCTCTACTTCTCCAGGCTGCTTCCATTTCCTCTGCTTCGTACAGGGTCATATCTCCGTGAATTCCACCTCAAGTGATTTTTTCCAGCGGATGTACTCAGACAACTGTTTTGTTTAGTTTTGTTAACAACACCCTTCTTATTAATCAACACTCATTGAGCTCTTACTGTAGTAACGCGTACTATTCAAAGGGATGACTAAAATAAGATAAGCATTAAGTAACTTAAAACAACCGTATAAAATAGATAGTTATTATCTCCACCTTCAGATGAGGAAGAGGGAGTTAGGCTAAACAACTCAGAAGTGGTAGCCCCAGGATTGCACACGGAGCAGCGGGACTCATCTGCAGAATTATCCAATATGAAATCCCACCAGTTCATAAAGGAGGCGATGCCTGTTCCACATACAATCAAAATACAGCCTAAATATTCACAGGCTCTAACAATGGAAAGCCACTTACAGATCAAATGCAGCTTGGCTTTCTACAGACAGGGCAAGAGAGGCACAGAGAAGGGAAGGAACCTGTTTGTGGTCTCATTGCTTTTCTCCAGTCTAACCGTGCATCCTCAAGAAGGGGAGTCTGGGTTCCTTGGCTTGAGTCCGTGGGGCAGTGACCGTGCGTCATTTTTCCCGAGGTTGAAATAGCATTAAACTAATGAACATATTTGCTGCTGTAAGTAGGCAGTTGGGTAAGGTAGGGGCTGAGGCAGGGAAGCAGGAGCATGGAAAGTCTTTCCCCAGAGTCAGTTTGGCTGTGATGGTAGGTTCAGCTTTTACTGTATTGAGATCAGGTGGGTTTCTGGATATGGGCTACCTAATATTTACACATTGACTTTGAATTTGTAGCAATCAGTTAAGCTGCACAACCTCGTGGAGGATCACAACAAAGTCCAGGTTACCATCACTGCGAGAGGCAAAGGTAAGCGATGTGCTCTGCCGTCGTCAGCGCTCCAGCATTCAGAGTGGAGTCAGCCTCGTTTGTTTCGATTATTAGTCAAGGAG
The DNA here is from genome assembly GCF_030028045.1 of Hippopotamus amphibius kiboko. Classification (NCBI taxonomy): domain Eukaryota; kingdom Metazoa; phylum Chordata; class Mammalia; order Artiodactyla; family Hippopotamidae; genus Hippopotamus; species Hippopotamus amphibius. The sequence continues at coordinate 167,318,810 of NC_080191.1, read as the reverse complement.
AAAAAGCCTTTTCTAATTGAACGGAGGACTGGGACGAAGGCGAGGGAAACGAGGCATCATAGAGGCAAACTTTAAGGAGGCAAGGGCGTGAGAATGCTGGCCTGCGCCTGCGGGATTGAGAGCGCGCCCCTCGGTGAATTCGGTACCTTGCGTACCTGGCATGCTTCACCCTGGTCCCAGCCCTGATGGAAGCATTTCTGTCCAGTGTCTGGTTTATGTCAAATTCCCTCTGTCCTCCATAGTTCACTCACTGGAATGTTACTGAGAAAGCCTTCTTAAGGCTTTTTGATTTCCCCAACTAACCATCCCCAACAGACCCTGCGTCATACATTTCAATGTGTTGTCTGGAACTCAGGCCTGCGTAAGGCTTACAGATGGCTGGCTGGACACTTGGCATTTGCTCTGAGTTAGCCTGGGCTGGGGTGGCCAAGGCTGTCAGCAAGGAGTGGCTGCACTCCAGGGCAGCAGAAGTTGTCTGGAGTGTTTACACAGGCCCCTATCCAAGGACAGAGTGTGCTACCGGGGGTCAGGAACCCAGCCAAAGAGAACGAGCAGCAGCAAAGGGGTACTCCTTCATTGACCGACGCCCTTGAATGTGGGGAGAGCACTGTCCCAGGTACTAAGATCTTATTGCTGAGCAAATCCTTTGCCATGGCCCAGGTATCAGTTCCCGAATCCTGGTTCTCTGGGAACCTGAGGTTGAGTGGAAAGAGGCTGGAGCAGGTGAGTATGCAGGGTAGTTCTTGGCCAACAAGTTGATGAGTTCTCAGTCATTTTTAGTTAAGTAAAAACAGGAAAAGTTCAGCTAGTCATGAAAACGTTGCTGTTTGATAGGTTTGCAGGAGCTGGAATCCCGTCTCTTGGTTCCCGGAGATATTCTTGTTCTTCCAGGAAAACTTTCACTGCCGTGTGATGCTGTTCTGATTGATGGAAGCTGTGTGGTGAATGAAGGCATGCTTACAGGTAGGTGGTTGTCATAGAGCTTCCTCTTTCCTTCCAACAGCCAGGCCAAATGGGCAAAGCAGATCAATGTACACTTACCTGCTTTATACCAATACTAAGGTATTGAGAGATAGATGAGGAAGACACACCCAGACTATTCGTGTGGGTAGAAACAATATATGCAAAGAGAAAATATTTGAGTATGAGTCAAACCACAATACACACAAAACTAGAAGAAAAAACTTATACGGTATGGAATTAATTAATTGCCCAATGAGTGGGATGAATAGGACCTTCTGAGTTCAGAGGAGGGTTAGAACACCATACTGTTTGATACACAATCTCTTCATAAATATAAGAATAATTTATACTCCCATACAAACAAAACACAGCCTAAAACTATGCCCTCACAATTGGCAGGAAATAGAGATTTTATCCAACCCTGTAGTCTATAGATGGAAAACTGAGTTGCAGCTTTCAATGGGAAGGTGACTGAGTTGAACCTTCTAGAAAAGCAGCAAAACAGTTCTGTTCTCTAGGATCATGTTTCCAGTTGACCTCGCCAAGCAGAAAACTGGTTTTCTAGTTATGGTTTGAACTGTCCTTGTCCTCATTTGCACTTTGCACAGTCCGTTTGAATTTGTGTAATTAGTTAAGGCACTGTTTATAAAATATTCTTTAGGCAAAAAAAGAAAATACACAGAGCATCTTAATGAAAGAAGAGGAGAGTATATGGGAAAACAAAAATACACATTATTTGTCTTTTGTGCTTACAGATTATTGTATTTTTCTATTACCAAATGGTGTAAAGACAGAATACACACACACGCACACACACAAAACTTTTTAACCTCATCTAAAGATAAAAGGCATTCTCTATTCCTAAATTGTTGAACACAAGCAGGTCTCACATTAAATTTAAAATCGATACAAGGAAATGCAGTAAACATAAACGCGTGCAGTATAATTACAAAACACCCCTTTACGGTGTTGAACTCTAACTGCCTTATAACGGTCGCCGTGAGGGTTACCTTTCACCCGGCACGTTGCCTTCGTCCCCCAAGCGCAAGCCTCACACCCAAGAAAACCGTGCCCTTCCCTCCGAGGCAGCAGCTGTCTCACCTTCCCAGCAGCCTGCCGACCCAGAGGGGCTTCTCTCGCGGTGACAGAGAGCATGGCAGTGAGAAAACAGGGGAGGACACACAGCAGGGTTTACTCCCCTGGGTCTGCTGACCTGGGTAGCTGTTCTTGCCCGGATTCTCAGGAAAACTCAGCGCGTCTCAGAAGTAGGAAAGGCAAAAAAAACCGCCTTTTAACAAATGTGCAGGGTTGACCTCAAATGACCTCAAATGGTCCGTGGTTTTTTTCTGAGGGTCTGTTTCAGGAAAAAAAAAAAAAAAAAATCACCAGCATTAATATTTATGTAACCTAAGTACTGATCAAGTCAGTTTTAGAGATAAACACATAAAACGGAAATACATTTATTTCTTTCTGATTAATTTCTTTTATTTATTTATTTGGCCGTGTTGGGTCTTTGTTGCTGCACTCCAGCTTTCTGTAGCTGCAGCGAGTGGGGGCTACCCTTCGTTGTGGTGTGCGGGCTTCTCATTAAGGTGGCTTCTTCTGTTGCGGAGCATGGGCTCTAGGTGCACAGGCTTCAGTAGTTGTGGCACAGGGGCTCAGTAGTTGTGGCTCTGGGGCTTAGTTGCTCCTCAGCATGTGGGATCTTCCCAGACCAAGGATCGAACCCATGTCCCCTGAATTGGCAGGTGGCTTCTTAACCACTGCGCCACCAGGGAAGTCCTTTTTTTCATTAATTTCTTGAAAAAGATCTAAGTACCAGCATGCTCTGAATACTTTATTACACAGACTGATTAGACCCTTCCGCTCACATTTGTATTTGTGGAAGAGATCCTGATTGAACAATCAGAGTAGGGTTAGATTCCTGAAACTACAGCTGTATTTCTCAGGCATGTGTCCACTCTTGTGACTCAGGTAGTTTTCCCCATGTGCAAAAACAGGCATATACAGAAGCATTTATTTATCTAACAAGAACAGCAAATACTCCTAGCATCTCTATAGAAATTTACACTCGTATTTTTATAAACCACTTTTATATCTCACTTCATTGTGGCATAAAAGAAATTAGACAAAGAGCTATCATAATACCCAACTTACAGATGAGGAAACTGAGGTGAGAAGAGACCAGGGCTGCTCAGCTAGTGAGTGAGAGGGTCAGAGTTGGAGGTGGCATTGGCTTCCAGGCATGAGGGAACAGGAGTGAGGACAGAGATTTGAGTGTGGGCACAGCTACTGCTTTCCTGTTTGGTGTCTCATTGCCTTTTCCTCTCTCCTGGTTATTTCCATGCATAGCACACGCACATTGTGGGGTTTTCCTCCTCATCTTCTTGACCTTAGCCTATTGTCATGAGCTCAGCTATGCAAGAGCCTTAACTTGATTTTATAACTACACTTCATTTTTATTTTGGCTCCAAATTTGGCCGTCCTTGAAAGTAATGCGGCTTGAAGTATCTGGTAGAAGTCAGGCATCCCCATTAATTATCAGGACCTCCTGATTCTAGTCTGGCTACAAAAGTTGCACAAGGTGGTGGGGAGGGGCCTCTGGTCTGGGGCACATGCTCCTTTCTGTTGCCTCATGCCACTTGGGGCTTGGGAAGTGTCCAGGGCCTATCTACCTGGAGGAAGAGGCAGACCCAGGGGACTTCTAGAATATTTCTAGAATATCCTATTTTGGTTCAGGGGTTTTTTTTTTTTTTTTTTTTTGGTTAGAAAAGTAGTAGAGGAAAGGCATAATGAACAGAAAAGCTTTGTCTTACTCTCGGTGATCTCTAAAATCCATCATCAAATTTATGAATGACTTTTGAAACTCAAAAGCTAGTCCTCTGTCCTTTATTTCTGCCTCCCGAGACAGTGATCCCCTTCAAGACTCAGCTCCTCACAAAGGAGTCAAGAGGCAGAAGCGAATACCATGGAGGGAAATTTTCTCTTGGTAGCAATAGCTAATTTAGGCACTCTACTAGCATTTTACATGTGCTATTTCATTCAATCCACAGCTCTGTAAAGTGGAAGAATCTGAAGTCCAGAGAGGGTGATTTATTTGCCTAAGGTCACACAGCTTAAACGTGGTGGAGCTGAGATTTGACTTCCTTTGTTTATTCATTCATTCATTCATTCCACACATGTTTCTTAGCCCTCACTATGGAGCGGATGCTCTACTATGTGCTGGGGATACAACCGTGAACAAGGCAGATTTCTGCCCTCAAGGAGCTGACACTCAAGTGGGAAGACAGAAAACACGGAAGTAGGTAAATGACATAAATTTCCAATAGCTATACATTCCAAGAAGAAAATAAAACACTTAAACCCAGGCATTCTGTCCCCAGAGCCTATGCTTGAAACTGCTGCTCCTCACTCTCTTAAGGGTAATTACAGGGGAGAGGGGTAGCGTTCTCTCTGCCACACCCCCTCCCCTCGCCCTCTGCTCGTTAGAAGTACAGGTCCATCTGAATGGTCTGTGCAGAAGCACGCAGTGGTCTGAGTTGGACACACAGGCATTTCCCTAAGTGGTTGTTTCACATTTATATCCTGTCAGACAAGCTTATAGTCAGTGGACAGGTCAGAGCTTTTCCTCTCTTCCTTTTCCCCTTTTTTCCTCTCTCTCACTCCCTTCTTTCTTTCATTTATTCACTCATTCATCTGTTTATTAAATACCATTTCAGCCCGCACTCTTTTGTGTGCTGAAATCAAGACAAGAAATGAGAAATGGTCCCTGCCCTCAAGTAGTTTACAATCTTATGGTCCCAGATGTGTAAACAAACAAGGACTGGACCTTTCAAAACACTGTCACCATGCTGAGGCATCTGGCTCAAGGGCGACAAAGGAGAGAATCTCCGTTTCATAGGAGTCAGGATCTCCGGGTCTCGGAAGCCAACTGAACAGTTGACGATAAGTGTCTTTCCTTCTGAAACCCTCTCCAGCCTACCTAGATTGCCAGACTTTTGTAGGCAAATCCATCCTTTCCTGGGACCCCAAGAAAGGCCATGTACAAGACTCTTTATTAATATTGACTAGTGTAAAGAAGATTTGAAAATCATCTCTGTGTAAAAATCCTCTAAGTGTCATCTCTGGAACATTATCTCCAAAGGACTCTCTGATCGAGTACCTGCCTGCCTGCAATATCGTCAGTTGTGTGTGTGAAGCTGTTCACTAATATTAGTCTAATCATATAGTGTGAATTCATATTCTGTAATCCAAAGGCATAAAAACACTTGAAATTATCTATGAGTATCTGCCTTTTACAAAGGCTGATTTCAAAACAACGTGGCACAGTGATTTGGAGATTTGTCAAAAGGTTCTATCCCTTTTACAAAGTCATTTAGAACGCAACCGATAAATCCATACAATGGATGGATATCATAATTGTTTCAAAGAATATGATGTAGGGGAAATGCTCGGCTAAAGGAATTTCCTGGAGAATGTTTGTGAACACTAATAAAAATATTATAGTTCCCTGCACCTTAGGACATAAAAACTGCATCATGGTAGAAGACTAGTTTTCAAAAACTAATCATAGAAAAACCTGGGTAGTTGTTTTTCTCTAATTCATTCATGCATCCAAAAAAAAACATGTATTTTGAACCTATTACATAGCAGTAGGGAAAATGAATATAAAAAGTTATATATGTCCAAGTCCTTACCCTCAGTTATTACTGAGAAGGAGAGATAAAAACCTAAATTTGTATGACTATAATCGATGTAATAGTATATCCAAACAGGAAATATGACATGTTATCTTGCTAATTGAATATTTAGCAAAAATCTGATGAGAGCTTAAACGCTAGTGCTTTCTAAATCTACGAGCCAGGAAGTATTCACATTTTTATGCTGTCTCTGAAACGTAGCCTTTTTGAACCCTGAGCTGATTTTTATTGGGTCTGAAATAGCCTGTTGTACATCCAGGAGGGAAAGCAGGGGAATAATACTGGCAAAGAGTGGCCGTCAATACCAGGCTCTGCCAGTGGCCTGTTCAGCTGGAGTCTGTGTTGAGGACTAAGAGCCGTGGATGCTGAGATTGTGGTGGCTCTGACAATCCAGCGGGAGAGTTTGAGCCTTTTAGCAATGGCAGTGGGAAAGCGTAGGGATTTTTGAGAAAAGAATGAGATTATGAAAGGGGGCTCTGATAGGATTCACCGGGAAATGGTTTGGATGACTAAAGGGGTTGAGGGACTGGAGGGAAGAGAACAGTTAGGAGGTGGGAGATAATAGAAAATAGATATATGGGTCTCTGCCCCCGGTTCCTGGGACAAGGCTCCTGAAACCCTTGTAGGTTCCTAAGTGATAAGAGCACCAGGAGCATCTTTTGTCTTAATGAGGCCTCTGTTGATGGGATGCTGGAGGTTCCTGGGTGGGGGATGGTCACCAGAAAGGCCAAGCCAAGATGAGAAGCTTGGAATTTTCAACCTCAACCTCTATTCTCTAGAGAGGCGAGAGGGGCTGGAAGTGGAGTTGATAGGTGAGGAAGTCTGCATAAAATCCCAACAGTAGGGGGTTCAAAGAGCTACGAGGTGAGTGAACACATCCACATCCCAGGAGGGCGATGCACCCCAACTCCGAGGGGAAGAAGCTCCTGCACTCGGAGCGCTCCCAGACCTCGCCCTATGTATCCCTTCATCTGGCTGTCCCTCTGTGTCCTTTATCATATTCTTTAATAAACAGGTAAATGTAACTAAGTATTTCCCTGGGTTCTGTGAGCCACTTTAGAAAATTGAATCCAAGGAAGGGGTCGTGGGACCCTCAGATTGATAGCTCATCTGTCACAGATGACAACCTGGTGACAATCTGATTGCACAGGTAACAATCTGGATTTGCAATTTACATCCGAATGGGGTGGGAACACTCTCATGAGACTGAACCCTTAACCTGTGGGATCTGACGCTATCTCCAGATAAATGGTGTCAAAATTGAGATGAATTGAGTTAAATATAGGACAGCCAGCTGATGTCACAAAATTGCTTGTTGTAGAGAAAACCCTACCTCCCACACCTGGTGTCAGAAGTGTTGTGAGTGTGGTAGTAGTGTGAGAGTAGAGAAGAAACACAGAAGGAAGGATCAGAAGTTTTTCCTAACTCAGGATGTCAAGGCAGATTGTGGTTGAGATGCTTATTTATAAAAAGGACTTATTAGTTCCATCGTAGCCTCAAATTATCCAGAGAATATGTTTGTACTTCAGAGGGCTAAACAAATCACAGCTAATCCATTGTTAACGCAACCACCATGAGTCAGACAGAGACTGCCACTGAAGCCCCTGGGACCTAGATGCAAGAGTCCGAAAACGACACTCACAGGAAGAAGCAGTAGGACTGGGAGAATCAGTCCATGGAAAGGCAGATTATGGGAAGAGGAGGAATCAAAGATGCTTCCAAGATTATAAATCTGTGACTTAGCAGAAGGGTAGGACCAGGGAAGTCAGGAGGAAGTTTGGGTATAAAAATATTGGTATGGATTTTTAAAATGTTGAGTTGGAGAGGCTAGTGGGTTATCCAAGTTGAGATGAACAGCCAACACTGGGAAGCAAAAAACAAGAACCCAGGAGAGAGGAAAGGTGGAGATAGACATTACTGACATATCTATTTAGAAGGCTGTCGCCTTAAAAATAATGTACAACATGAGAGTTGCGAGTTGAGTTTATCTGGGGCAAAATGAGGACTGCCAGCCGGGAGACCGCATCCCAGATAGCTCTGAGAAACTGTCCCAGAGAGGCAGGGGGGAAGATTGGTATATACGTATTCTTGGTAAAGGAGGAGTACATGCAATCAAACACACTTTTTGCAGGGGTTTCTGCTCGTCATGAGGAGCAGACGTCACCATGTAGGGGTTTAGTGCTTTTCTGGATATGAGGAGATGCAAGGGTTGGGCGCATAACATCGGCTCCTGAAAACATCTAACTATCTGAAGACCTGTTCCGCGCATCCTCCAAAGCACAGAGTGCCTCACTCCTGGTCTCCACCCTGAGTTCCCTTCAGGGGATGTGGAAGGGCAGTAGTCACAGCAGCACAATGTGATTTAGTCCTTGTGCAGGCAGATGGCAAGTTCCAATTTATTGCGGACAAGGCCTAGTTAATGGAAGTAGAGCTGAGGTCATCCAGAAAGAGAAAAGAGAGGTTCTGTCTTGTTATATTTGTTTCTATCTTTCACAGCAAGCTCCAAAAAAAGACCATGAAGAATGTTTTTTCTTCCAGTTTTATTGAGCTGTAATTAACGTAGAGCACTATATCAACTTAAGGTGTACAGCATGATGACTTGACTTAACTTACATGATGAAATGATTACAAGTTCAGTGAACTTCCATCATCTCATATGGATACAAAATTAAGGAAATAAAAAAAATTTTCCTTGTGATGAGAACACTTAGGATTTATTCCCATAACAATCTCATATATGACATACAGCAGTATGAATCATACCTATCATCTCATACATTACATCCCTAGTACTGATTTCTCTTATACTGAAGTTGGTACCTTTTGATAGTCTTCACCCACTTCCCTCTCCTTCCACCACCGAATGAAGAATATTGAGAATAATTTGTATAGATTTCATGAAAGCATCGTTTCTCATCCGTCTCTGTGCTTCCAGAACTGTATTCCTCTACCCCCACACTCCATGTCCCAAATATCCTCAACTATCTTTAGTACCCAGAGCACACCATGCTCTTCCTCTCAGCTCTTCTAAGAACACTTTCTTCTCCTTAAACTGGCTGGACTTATTCACCTTTCAAGTTGTCATTTATTAATTGTATAAGAAACCTTTCCTGATCCTCCATTTGGGTTGGAGCCTCAGATCACCTGGTACTGGTATTCACCACATTGTATTTTAATTAATTATTTACTGCTGTTTACTGGCCTGGTCCCATGAGCTTTATGAGGCAGAATTTCTGTGTCTTCTTCATTAATACATTCCCAGCATCTAGAGCAGTGTTTGATACAGAATAAGCACTTAAAAATATTTGCTGAAAAAAAAGGCTGAATGGGCAGATAAATGAGTGAATAAAAGCCAAATAATAATTATAACTATACACACGCTTTGTAGCTTCTACATTGCCTGGTATAGTGCTGGGCTTAAAGAACGCTGGGGGGAATGATTCAGTGGTGATGCCTTTCTCTAAAATGGGCTCCTTTTTAAATAAAAACAATAAACCATACTGGCAAGATGTGGAAAAGATAGCCAAATCTTAAATAAATATGTGAAATATAGTCAAGCGTACCACTGTTTGCATCACTGGCATCCCTAAAAACAGTCATCTGACTCACGACATAGGAATTCACCACCAAATTAGCTATGGTTTGTATCCTTTCTTAAAACTGGCAAGTGCCAGCTCTAAATTACTACCTGAGTTCACACAGAATCAACAAAATACCATCTTCTTTAGGAGAAAGTATACCTGTTACAAAGACACCATTGCCTCACACGGAGAACACCACAGCCTGGAAATCCCACAGCTTGGAAGACTATCGGAAACACGTCCTTTTCTGTGGAACAGAAGTTATCCAGGTCAAGCCCTCTAGGCAGGGGCCAGTGAGAGCTGTCGTTTTGCAAACAGGTTAGTAGATTCCACTTTTGTAAACTTGGTCCATGATTAGGGGTGGGGGAGCTGGATTAGGGAAATCTTGTTTTGGGTCATGGAGTTTGCCATATTCTGATTTCCAATCAGATCCTTGTTATTCTAAGTTGCCACTATTTCCAGCTGAATGGCTCTTGTTAATACCCCTGTCTATGATGACAGGTATACAGGGTTGAAGCACCCTTCCTCAAAGGCAAAATTATGTTCTTGGTTTTATTGTGTGTCCTTAGGCTTCTCTTTTCCCTCTATATCTCCTCTAAGTGATTACCAGGAAAACAGTTTCAACTACTACCACTTGAGGACTTTTTCTTTTCAGAGAGTTGCTTGTCGGGCTGTCATTTCAAGGTTGTTGCTGGATACCTCTACCTACATGTCCTACAGATGCTTTAAGATCAAGGCATCTAAAAGGGAACTCATCCGCCTCTGTTGCCTCTTTCTGTTGACATCATCACCATCTGGCTAGTCTCTTCATATCATCTTTAACTCTTCATTTTCTCCCTTACCAAATAGGGTACCACATCCTATAGATTCTGCAAATACCTCCTGGGTCCTGGCAGCCTGGATGGGAGGGAGGGGAGTCTGGGGGAGAATGGATACATGTATATGCATGGCTGAGTTGCTTTGCTCTGCACCTGAAACTATCACATTGTTAATTGTCTATACTCCAATACAAAATAAAAAGTTTAAAAAAAGGAGGTTCTTTTCTTTGTGCTCAAAGTAGTCAGTGGGCATGAAAACATCTCTCAGGCTGCTGCCTAAGCAGAAGCTAATGGGTGGATATCATAAGAACCCCTGATCTGAGCCTGGAAAATGCTAAGGCAACAGCTTAGAGGAAACTCTGATCCTTTCCTTCAAAGCCTGCAAAGCCATGTTTGAGGAGAGCAGATGTTCATCAAGCAGTGGGATTAAGGCATGTTTTGTGCTTAGAATACTGACTCACACCAGGAATATATAGTGGTCAATCATTTTCACCAATACTTTAGAGGTTAATGAGTATCTACTTAGTGCTATGCATGGAGGGCCAAAAAAAAAAGATTGTGAAAACCCCTTGCCCTTAAAGAAGATTATGGTCTGATACAAGAGACAGATGGATTTATAGCTAACAAAACACAGAGCCGTGAGAGATGTCATATGACCAAGTGGTACAGGGACTTGAAAGAGAAGGAGAAATTACTTTGGGCATGAAATGTGGGAGTAGAATTCTGGAAACACTTATTTGAAGAAGTGGCATTTTGAGCCAAACCTGATAGGATGGGAAGGATTTAGCCAATCATATCAGATAGCTGGAATTATAGGCTAATTTGTGTCTACAAAACACAGAGGAAGGAACGCATGGGGGTCTTCTGGGACCAGTGAGCAGTGAAGAGATAAGCCTAGCAAGGCAAGAGTACATCAAATAAAAGAGGACCTTAAATACCATGGCATATTTTGAACTTTATTATTAAAGTTCATAGATATTTGAACTTTATTCTAAAAAGTGCGGGGTCTGGAAGGTTTTTGAGCATAATAACATGACCAGAGGCATAAAGGATTACTTGTGCTTTACTTTTCTCTTAATTTTCTATTATTTTCAACACATATTTTCCCTTTAAAGTCTTCTTCTCTCAACAGCTCATCAGGTCACGGCATTTGTCAGCTCCTTGGTCCCCTTTTCCTCAATCCCATGTGTGAACAGGGGTGGGGTGGTTACACTGTGTGAGCCGCTGAAGCACTGACGCCCAGAGCAAGAGAAATTGAGCAGGGCTAAGTGAACGCCATTTATTGTTCCTGGCAACTTGAAAGAATAGCAAGTGTAAATACACTCTTAGGTCACAGCACTGCTGCTTTACTTCCATGTTCAAATGACCTTAGTAGCCAATCCTTAATTTGATGCAAACCGGTTTTTGGCTTTTAGGGAAACTGTTTTCGAGGATCTTACTCCATTTGTGATTATTTTCATACAGGTTACAACACAGCCAAAGGGGACTTGGTGAGATCCATCCTTTACCCCCGGCCCCTGAACTTCAAACTATACAGTGATGCCTTCAAGTTCATAGTGTTCCTGGCCTTCCTTGGAATCATGGGTTTTTTCTATGCCCTTGGTATATATGTTTATCATGGAGTAAGTACTTGGGGTAAGGCTTTTTAATAGGATAGCTTTCTCAAGGAGCTTAACTTAACTTAAAAGGGTTAGATAAGGTTTCCTCTTCATCCCATCATTCAGAATCAATGTCATCCACTAGAGCTTTTTAGGATGATGAAAATATTCTATATACCTGCAAAATATTCTATATATCGACACTGTCCAATTTGGTAGCCCTTAATACTTGTTCATTGAGCACTTGAAGTGTGATTGGTATGACTGAGGAAATGAATTTTAAATTTTATTTCCTTTTCATTAATTTAAATTTAAATAGCCTCACATGATGAGTGGAAATTGTTTTGAAAGGTGCAGCTGTCAAAACTTGCAAAGTTCATGGCTCCTTTCACCACATGGATGGGAGAAAGAGGATACTGCATTTGCGGCATTTGGGATATCCAAGCCTCAGAGGAAATGCGTCTCCCAAGCCTGGTAGGATGGGGAGGATTCAGTTAATCAGATCAGAAAGCAGAAAGGGCATACTAATTTGAATGAACAAAATGCAGCAGAAAGAAAAGCACAAACGGATCCTGCAACCAGCAAGCAATTAAGAGGGAAGCCTAGCAAGGTAGGAGTAGATCAGATTGAAGGGGATCTTGACTCCCATTCCTAGAAGTTTGGACAATTTGAGAACGTTAAAGCATTCGAGTGTGTACATTGTTCAGGGAAGACCCAACACACCATGCAGTCAGTGAGTTGCCCTATGTTCTTCTTGGGATGAAATGAAGTTAATTTCCGAGATGAAATTAAATGTCTGCTTTTACAGAGCTGTGTTCTGTTTGGACTCCCACTTCCTTTTTCAAGTTTCAGGATATCTGGTATCATTTGGACCTCTCTCTGAATAGTTGTGATGGCTATAGAGGAAAGGGGTGTCACAAATGACCTCTGAGGTCTTTTCTGGTCCTAAGTGTCTGATCTGTTATGAACCGTGCAGTCTCTTCTGTAAGACATGCTGGGATCTCAGTAGCGTGGGCTTATAGAGGAGAATAAAACATTGTGAATAAAAGGATCCAAACATGGGTATCAAACTGGGAGTGGGTGGCCTCTTTACAATGTCAAACTGATGGCATCAGCGATGGCATAGAAACGTGTATGTGTTGAGTGGGGGAGAGGCAAAGACAGTCAGAAGACTTTCTAAGCAATGTTCAGACTCAAATTTGAGCTCTGGGTAGTCATTTCAGTCTGAAAAAAGCCCCCAGGGAGCATTTCTAAGGAAAGGGTGGCCAGAGGAGGCCAGGGCACACTGGCGCCAGTAGAATGGAGCTGGAAAGAGAGAGGGAGAATGTCAAAGCTAGTGGGGCTGGAATGTGAGGCAGTGTGACAGTTTCATCTGGGGATCAGGAGTACTGAGCAGGAAAAGAAGCAAAAAGCCCTCCCCTGTGCACCAGGAAGCCCTGCCAATGATGGGTAATGAAGGTGTCTAGGGCAGGACTCAACATCCAATACACACCAAAGCAGCGTGCTCATTGCACCCGGTCTTCTTATAGGACAGAACTTGGGGTCCTATTGGCTGCCTCTGTTTGCACCGGCTCAGCATGAGGCAGGGATGAGTCCTCAGGGTTAAAACCTCTCTGTGGCTGGGGTTGGGAGAAAGCAGGAAATGATGGATTTGCGGCAAACTAGAAATGGCCCAAAGATGTGTCTTGCAGCCATTGTTACTGAATTTGAATCTGTGTTTCCAATACTGAAGAGAGGACTGTAGAGCTAAAATTATGATAATTTCATAAAAACCTAGGCAAGATTGCGGAGGGAAAGCCGCTAATTAATAAAGCATGGGGAAATTAAGTGACCTATGATTTGGTCTTGGCCCCTCCCTATTCGTCCTGTGAGCCTCTGTGGACTTGCCTGGAATCCTGACTCCACGAGACCTGGCTTGATGATGTGACATACTGGTCACACACTTGTGCCCTTGAGTTGAACAGACGAGGGTATATATCCTCACCATTTCACCAGCATGCCTTAGGAGAGTTGTTTAATCTTTTAAGTCTCTGTTTCCTCTTTCGTCAAATGGAGGAAATAATATTTATCACACTGTCTTAAGGTGTGAGGAGTAACTAAATACTGTATGTACACAGTGCCTGTCCCAGGGGGCGCGTCCAGTGAGAGCAAGCTATTTTTATGACCGGCTTCCCCAGAGTAGTTCACATATGCTGGGATCTTGGCAGAGTCTCGGTCCGAGTTTCTATGGGGTCACCATGCATTCAGTGTGTGTGCTGAGCACCGCCCGAGTGTCAGAACTGCACTAGGCTCCGCACCTGGAGATGCGTACGATGAATTCCAAGATGACTTCAAAGGTGAAGAAGGCACCGCGGCTGCGCCCGAGGAGTGTGTAGGCTAGCGGGGGAGGGAGATTCATAAACCCGCAGCCAAGCCAAGTGTGAAATGTCGCACCCTGAGACTAGTCCCAGTGCCCGGGGGTCTAGGGGTTGCGAGGATGTCTGATGAGCAGAGAAGGGGTGGCGCTCTGGGTGGAGGGAAACCTCGGTGGAGAGAAGCAGGGTCAGGAAAGGCAGCAGGACCTGGGGTGAGGAGCCAGGATCTCCTTTGTGCTGCAGTGGAAGACAGTTTGTTGATTCCTGGGCACGGCCAAGAGGACACCCGGTCCCACCAAGACAGCTCACAGTGACTGTTCTGAGCTTCTAGAATCCCAGGGACATGGCAGGAGATGGTGCCAGGAAGGGCGCCCGCCTGCTCTGCCAGGCTAACCTGTATGCCCCTTCCCTCCCCAGGTCTCTCCGAAAGACACGGCGACCATGGCCCTGCTCCTCCTCACCTTGACTGTCCCTCCGGTGCTGCCAGCCGCCCTGACCACAGGCATCGTGTACGCACAGAAGAGGCTGAAGAAGAAGAAAATCTTCTGCATCTCCCCGCAGAGAATCAATATGTGTGGGCAAATCAACCTCGTGTGCTTTGACAAAGTATGAGCTCAACTTTCCGGCTTGGAGGTTAATGACCTCAAGACACAGCCAGGCTGGGAAAAAAAAAAAAAAAACATAGCCAGGCTGGGAAGCCAGTCTAGTCCAGCACCCTCGTGGGACAGATGGGAACACAGAGGCCGTGAAGACTGCACAGGGAGCTAGTGTGAGATCACGTTCTAGAAGCCTGCTTCCCTGAGTCCTGAGGAAGCGGTTTAGCCATCACGTAATGAATTTCTTCCCTGTGAAATTTAATATTTTTGTGCCTGTTTTGGGTTTCAAAACAACCGCTTACTATAATGAGTTTTCTGACTGACTGGCTTTTTCAGGCAAAAAAATATGAGGAACATTTCTATTCCCCGAAGCTCTGTTGTCTAGAGCTTAAGTGAGCATATTTCTTTCTCCTTTGCCGCTTCTTTTAAGGAAAGGGAGGGAGTGGGCTGTGATCTATGTTTACACACTCTGGCCCCTCTTTTCTCCTATCCTTCCCCGGATGTCAGGACTCAGGACTGGGGCAGGTTGTCTGTGCGCAGGGCCTGGAAAGGTGGCAGAAGGGAAGTATGTCCAGAGGAGGGGACAACTGCTACGGGACAGGTCCTGGGACCCCTCTCCGTGGCTCTCCTGTGGGGGGACAGCTCCTGCCTCAGCTCGGGTACCCAGTTTACCATCTCTAATGTAGAGGGCCTGGCCTGGTCCCTCCATGTCTTCACTCTGTTTGCATAAGGATAATTGATAAAGGTTTTGCCACTTTTTAGGTAACCCACATTGGCAGAGATCCCCATTAATGAGATAGCTCTAGCTCTTGAGAAGCTCATGATCTAGTTGAGAAAGCAGGTAAAAGGGAGTCGTAGATGATGAAAATGCAGTGAAATGTGGGCTGAAGAGAGGTATGAACCAAGCATCAGGCTGCAGTTCCCTGCCACAGGTGGGAGGCCCCTTTGAGCTGTGGCTTTGGTTGTCAAGCCCAATGGGCCCCAGGCTCAGCAGCGAGCAGCCCAGCAGCACAGGGATGCCAGGGCTGCAGCAGGCGGGGAGCAGGACCCTGGGTGGCGAGAACGTGGCTGCGTGGTGGGGATGCAGCTGGAACCAGGGTCGGATGTGCCGAGCTAAGGAGTAGGGCCTGGCGGTGGAGGAGAATGGGAGCCCTTCTCATTTTTTAAGGAGATCAGCGACATCTCTATAGGCGTGTTGTATTTCATCCATCTGAGGAAAGGGTGAGAAGGGACCAAAGGGAGCTAGGACTGAGTCAGGGGTCTTCCCGGGGACAATGAAAGAGATGGCTCCTTGTCCTAGACAAGGAGGGTGGGAAAGCAGAGCAGGGGACATGCTAGAGAGACACCATGAGCTCACCTGACACATCTTGGTCCCCAGGTGGAAGGGGCATAGCTCTTACATCATTTCAGTTCTATTCTTTTCTAGTTTCCTTTGACGAAGAAACCCGGAAGGTTAACTTAACAATAGCTTCCTTTTGGGTTCAGGGACAGAGGCCAGCCCCTGATCATGGGTTCCCGTGAACCACCCAGCAGCCTCACCAGTGTCTAGAATATAGGCGGGAGATTTAGGAAATGTGTTCATTACATATCTGTTTCTAAAACTAATTTTTTCAGAGGCTTTCGTTTTCCTTCCCGTAGAAAGCTCTTCCCTCCACATCCTCAAGTGCTCCTTTGCTAGGCTGTCATAGGGCTGCTCAACAGCAGGCTTGGCCGAACTCCGTGTGGCCTGATGGCATCGTATCATGCAGAGGACTCTTTACTGGCCATCAGCAAAATGAGAAATCTAATCCTGAATCTGACACTACGTTTCTGTGGGACTTTTTAAGATAAGAAGCTGGAACTACAATTGTCTCCGTTTCTTTCTAGCTTTCGTATCATAAACCTCTACCCACATGATGTTGGAATCAAGCCCTCCACAATTAATTGAATTTCCATCTAGTGTTATTTCAATTTAGAAGATATTCACCATTGGGCTTCTGAGCACATTTGCTCCCATATATTTCTAGCTCACGTTGGTTTGTGATAAGTTCTTGAAAACAAGTTCTCTCTTTTCTATTCAATTCAGTCCAAGTCTGGGCGAGTATTCCTGCTAAGAAGTTTTCTCTTTCTATCTTATTCCCTTTACAACAGCAACTATAATTTAGTTTTTTTCCATTTATGGCTAGTTTGATTGTATAAGGGTCATTTTCACGTAGAGAAATAACATAGTCCCATATCTGTTTTGCTGTGGTATCATCTCCATTTTCATGTTTAAGATATTGATGTTTAAAAACATAATCTAATCATCAGGAACACATTTCAGTTTGAATTAAGTTGCTATCTCTTTTTGAAATGTAGCAACTCAAGAGCCTTTGGAATCTAAACACACAGGTTGGGGCCCTTATAAAATACGGGAGGGAAATGAAGCAGATAGTGGTTTGTTTACTTGTTTGCTTGTTGTTATTTTGCTGTTGTTGTTCTTGAAGGAATAACATACAAAGCGTGTTAGCTCTCCATGGAGTCCAGACGAGGTAATCAGACCAAGATTCCTTACTTCTTTAATCCAGAAGCCCAGTACAGATTGTGTCTCTCCACATGCTTTGCAGAAGTCATTTAACATTTGTCGTCTGGTGGGAGTCTCCAGACGGGCTGGATTCTGGTTCTTTCTCTCCAACCTATAGGCCACTGTACCTTAGGTCTGCTCATTTCGCTTCTAAGCTAGAATGTCTCACCTTATTTAGTTAGTTGTAGGAAGTGAAAGCATTATAAGCACCTCACTGTAAAGCATGATGCTGTGATGATAGAACATACCCTTTGATAGAAAACTAGAAACTTCAGTGTCTTACACAGAGATGACCAAGAAAAATAGAGTCAGAGTCCTGGGTGTCAGTGTTGAAAAGAATATTCTAGCACTTGGCAATGTTTTGCTCAGCCTTGACAGTGCTGAGGCAGTGGTAGCCACCTCCTTACTCTGACTGGGTGTTGAGCAGGCCTAATGCAATTGGCCTACTGCGTAAAGACACCGGGGTTTGTAATTAATAATTGACGGTGAAGCAAAGAGCAAATTAAAAGTGCTGTGATAGTACTGAGGTCCGTTTTGCTTTCTCTGTTACATTATCTGACAAATACTTTCCCATAATACAGCAAATCAACTCTCCCAACCATTTTCCTCTTGATCTAACAGTAAACCCATTCCTGGGCGTTAATTAATATTTATTATTAGCTCTTCACTACTCTCTGTAGCCTCAAAACCCCTTATCAACATTTCATTATCGATCTGGACAGTCACCACGTGACCCACATTTTTAGGAAGTAGCTGTGAACCAGATGGCAGACTGGGAACTAAACAGTCTTGCAAAGAAAGAAATTCCTAGCTCTGCTTCAGAAAGACAGCAAGTGCCAAACTCGAGCTGGTTCTTACTGGATTTCTATTCGCTGAACCTCTTTCATTCAGCAACAGCAACAGTCACAACAATAAACAAACAAAAATGAAACACTTGCATTCTGTAATAATTAGTGACTAGACTCACCTAATTTTCAAGATGGTGTGTTGGGAATCATTTGTCACCTACTGACTCTTTCTCTCAGGCGCTCTTCTCTGATTTAAAATTTGATGTTTACCAATAGGGCTTGACCAATATTTTATAATAAGTATAAACACAGTATAAACTTTAAAAATTGTGAATCACTATATTGTACATCTATAACTTATAGAATATTTTATATCAACTGTACCTCAATAAAGATAAAATATAAAAAATTAAATTAAATTAAAAAAAGAATCATTGAACAAATGGAAAATAAAAATGAAAAAAATATGTTCTTGGGAGAGAAAAAAAGAAAATAATGGAGAATTGAGTATCATATTTACTACAAATAAACACAATAAAGAAAAAAATTTTAAATAATAAACACATTTAATGTAAAAAAAAGGGCTTGGGACAACTAAATGTACTTTAACTTCTTAGGAGCTTAGGTTTTGTGTAAATCATGATATAATTAAAGGCTCTAAATCTTCTGCTAAATCCATTCTAATTTTTTTGCAGACTGGCACTCTTACAGAAGATGGACTGGACCTCTGGGGGACTGTCCCTACTGCTGACAACTGGTGGGCACATTAGTGAAGACAGAGTGTGTGATTGGTGGGGCTACCCTGGTGACACTCCAGTCCAGCCTCCCAGTGTTGAGGGATGACTCTCACATAACATATACATCATTGGCTGGTACCAGCTCCCCGTTAGTCTCATGTGTTAAATTAAATGAGTTCTAAGTTCAGAATCAGACGGGGAAAGTAGGTCTTCAAACTCCACATGAAAAATGGAATAGAATAAGGTGGATGATTAGGAAGGTGAATGAATAAGACAAAAAAGCAAGGAGTGAAATCAGGACTGTGCCTAACTAAAAGCTGGACAGACTTCCTGAGTGGCTTGTGAGGTGGGAAATCCGGAAAGGAGGACCTCCACCTCCCCCCTCATGGAGTCACACTCTAGGGCGACAAAGGGTGCAAATGCAGCCACCTTCCATGTACCACACAGGCCAGGAGAAGAATTACGATTAAGGCACAGATATCAGGGTAGAGAAGAAGACATAATAATGATTGCTTGATGAAAAAACAAACACAGTCCTGATTTTTATAATATCATAGTGGATAAAAGGTAGAAATTCATTTTGAAAATGTATGGATCAAGGAATACCACCTGGAGGAGAGAGCATTTGAGATAAGTTTTGAAGGGGTTATGGCTCGAATTTTTACAGATATGGTTAGAAGCTGGCACTAGGGAGCAGAGAGGGCAATCACATAAAAGCTATCCCAAAACAGAGCTGGAGGCAGGAGAGAGGGCCCATCCTCACAGAGTGCCCCCAAGCTCCCTTTCCTGCAGGGCTAGGACCTGCCGTCTCAGTCAGAGTGGAGGTGCCTCTGCTCTTAAGCTCAGGGTACCCTGCCTGGGCTCCAAATACTGGCTGAGGCTGCTGGTATTGAAAGAGTCAGGCAGGGGCTCTCCAGGATGGTGACAGGGCTGGGTGCAGCACTGGTACCAGGGAGCAGCAGTCAGGCAGTACGATGGTGCAGGAGATACCTGGGCTGGGTGTCATTGAACTACCTGGGCTCCTATTCATGTGCCTCTGCTTCTGGCTGCTCAGATGCCCAGGCCAGGCCTTTGTCCAGACAAGCAGGGCCTCTACTGGGCCGGAGCAGTGAAAAGGGAAAGGGATGTTTGCAGTTTCCACCTCTTCTCTCCCTCCCTCGCCCCTGGTGCTCTGAAACTTTGGGGGAGGTAGAAACCACTAGAAACAATTACTATCCAGCTCTAAGATGGGAGGAGAGAAGGTAAGCCAAGCCAGTCTCCTGTCAAAGAGGGAAATGAGTTTTAGATGCTGGACACCCATGCCGGGAGTTTCAGGAAATAGGGGCAAAGCCCAAAGGGCCAATTAGTGAGAACTATTGAGTCCATGCCTGCTTTTACTTGAAGAAGAAAGGAGCCATCAGGCAAGCTTCCTTTCCATCCCTGCTACCGCATTGGCCTGGAGACTTCTTGCCTGGGTTGGGTGGCTTTCTAGAGGCAGCTCTGCAGCATTTGCAGACGTCCGCTCTGAGCCTTCCCACAATGTGTCTTCCCGCAACACTGCCACCAAGCGGGCTGGCGGCAAGCAACCTGACTGAAGGCCCTGTGATTATACCCAAGTAGCAAAATGTATCACAGGGCATGGGCAGTTTTGAGCATAGGGGTTCAATATTATTGAAGATTAGTAAAATTTAAGGGGCATGGTGCAAGATGATTTTGCTGAAGACCGTAACTCACGGACGATCTTCTCCACCAGCTTCCAGGAAGTCCACAGCTTTACCTCGGGCGCGGCTCTGCCGTGGGGCCCACTGTGTGCGGCCATGGCCAGCTGCCACTCTCTGATCCTTCTCGACGGGACCATCCAGGGAGACCCACTGGACCTCAAGATGTTTGAGGGCACAGCTTGGGTAAGGCGATTGTTTCTTGGTTCAACTGAGTGAGGAAGACTGGAAGGAATGCTTTCTGGGAGTGCCACGGCTCTTCTAACTTTGGTTGAAACCCAGAGAAGATTCACAGCAATATGTGAATGAGGGTCTGATCCTACCTGAATTTCCAAATCTCTGCTCCAAGACTCTGTCAACGAGTGCAGCATGAAACAGGGTTCCATGATCAAATAAAGTTGAGAACTGCTGTTTAAACAAAATTGATTTCTTAACTTTAGGACTTCTTTAATATATTGTGATGCATTGTGAATATTCAAGAGGGAATATAATACGCAACAGTTACTAAACAACCTATTTCACCTCCAAAACCTTGACAGGCTAAAACAAGGTACAAAACACCGTTGGAGAAACACTAGTGTAACGCAGTGCTGTTCATACAGTAGCCACCAGCCATGGTGGCTATCGAGCACATGAATTGTGGGTATGCATCTGAGGAACTGGATTTTAAAATTTATTTATTTTAACTAATTTAAATTTAAATAGCCACAAGTGGCTGGTAGCTACTGCATCAGACAGTATCAGTCTCAAAACCAAAATGGAAGTTCCTCAATCCAGTGGGTTCAATTTCCTGAGGTGCGTGCGCATGGCAACTGAAGGGTAGAAGACCATCCTGTGGCTGTCACGGCACAGCGGGAGAGCCTCTAGACGCCACCCCCCTCTAGCTGCAAGACCCCAGATCCAGAAGGAAGATTCTGACTCATTACCTCGTCTGTGCATTTGGATAACAATGCCTCACTCCAGACCACGTGGAGAATATGAGCCCGAAGGGGCTGCGTGCATTGTAAAGCGCCCAAACGATGGAGAGTATCCATTCATTCATTCGTTAGTTAATTAACTACATGGTTC
The DNA here is from genome assembly GCF_030028045.1 of Hippopotamus amphibius kiboko. Classification (NCBI taxonomy): domain Eukaryota; kingdom Metazoa; phylum Chordata; class Mammalia; order Artiodactyla; family Hippopotamidae; genus Hippopotamus; species Hippopotamus amphibius. Next base: position 167,297,368 of record NC_080191.1, on the reverse strand, counting down.
TGCCCTCCAAAAACAATGTTCTAACGCTACTTACAATGATGCGTCAAATACAGGACAGCATTTCAACAGAGCTGTGAAGGAATGAAAACAAACGATGGTAGGGGACGTGGAGAACACCTCACAGAGACGCTAGTTCACGTATTTATTGTAGGAAAATTGTAGCTTTCTAGAGGCCAAAATAATAAAAGGGGAAACTTGGTAAACAGGGAAATTTCTGATATCAGTAAATTAAAATTAGAGCGTTTGCTGTGGAGAAACGCTTGATGTTGTCCACCAGAAAAAAATTCACAACCGAAAAGTTGAGAGTTAAGCTTTATTTGGCAGACAAAGCTGAGGACTTCAGCCCAGGCTGCAGCACCTCAGATGATTCTGAGAGACTGCTCCAAAGAGCCAAGCGGTGGGATGACGGGGGTGGGGGTGGGGGCAGGATACACAGGCGTTTTTGCAACACAGCCCAGGTGGTCGGGAATCAAAAGATTACTGTTAATTAAAGAAAACCAGAGATCTCAAGTTAAGGAATTTAGCGTTTTTCTGAGTATGGGAAAATGCAAGAGTCTGGGCTCACTGAAATCCTTCCTTTGATGTGCACCTCAGCTGTCTGGGGCCAGCATCCTGTGCTTTCTCACCTGCGTCTCCTCCGGGTGCTCTGTCGGCGGTGGCTGCAGTGGCTGACTGCTCAACGGCGGGCATCCTGTTCCCATCCCGAGTTCTCTCAGGGCTCACCGTCCAGGCAGCTGTAATGGGATGGCTTGACGGCTGCAACATCCTCCATTTGCTGATATGGCAGGCAATCCTTTTTATTCACGATATAAAGGCAAGACAGAAATCACTTTTCTGGATCTTAATGGCGCAGAATCGGTGTAATTATTATAAGCAATGTGCTTACCGGCATCACTCGAGCTGACACAGTGAGGAGCTGCACATGGGCATTATTGCTTCATGTGACTTTGATCCTGGTTCTAACAGTGCCCCTTTCTCCAACAAGGGAGGCTTGGTCTCTTTGTACAAGTGACATACAAGTTGGGGTCTTCTGTGAGGATATAAATCTATAGTATTAGCTCTATAAAAACTATTTTTAAGACCAGTTGTATCCACCCCAAACAAAGCATGAAAGTGCAAGCTTGTCCACTGAGTTTAAAGCTGGATGAGAGGGAGTCTCTAGTTAAATATCTTTCGAGAGTTAGGAAATTTTCACTAAACATAACAGGGAAGGAAAATGTCCTTACAGACTCTAAGAGTATTAGCACTAGAAGGGATGTCAGAATATTTTTCAGAAGAAATTGAGATCTGGAGAAATGAAGTGATGTCCCCAAGGCTGAACAAGTAAATGATTGAGCAGAGACCAGATGTTCGTCTCCCATTTTCTGACTTCTAATATTTATATACCCGACTGCCTTTCCCATATTTTAACTTCATATTGGTTACTCAGATGGTATAGCTTATACTGCTGTAGCATCCAAAGAATACAAACTATTTTCAAATATGCTTTCTAATTTGCTAGCAGCTAAATTGTAACTCTGCAGCTAACCAATTAGGGTAGTAGCATAGATAGAGCATAAGAAATAGTCTCATATTTATCTCAAGACTCAACCCTCTGTCATCTTAGAGCTAATGTGCTCAGGTATATTAAAGAGTGGATCTCCACTTAAACCCTCATCCATTTACAAGACATGCCTTTTAGGAAGAGCCAGTGGGCTGTAGTTCACACCTCCTTGATCAATTACTACTTAAAATGTAGTCATAATAATTCTGGCTTTTTGACATTTTACAATAAAGTCCTTAATATAAATCAAGACAACAGAAATTTGACAGTGATGATATTACAAAAATTGGCCTAGAAGAGAAAATAGGTGAAAAGGGCTTTGAAAAGACTAAAGTGCTATGCAAATGAGACATATTTCTTTCTTATTATTTTTCTCTAAGGAATCTTATGAATGTTTTCATTTTAAAACAGGAAATGGAAGATTGTAATGTAGACCACTGCAAATCTGGGACCTCAGACTCCAACACAATAATAAAACCAGGACCAAAAGCCAGTCGGGTATGATGTGCCTTTTTAAGTTATATAAATGTTCCCCCTTAAAACTGGTGAGATTCCCCTGACTTTTACATATTTTTATATTCCTATTATTTTGTCGTATCCTAACAGTATCCATGATCAGTTTACTCATTCCTTCATTCTTGAATTTATCCATTAATTTATTCAACAAGCACTCATAGAATACCTACGTATGCTTGAGCCCTGTGCTAGGTGCTAAGGGATAAAGTGACTTCAAAACTAGACATGTTGGGCCCTGTGCTGGAAGAGTATGTGGACTGATAGAAAAACCAATATAAGTGCAAATAAATGCAATACAATGTGCGAAGTGCTGTAATAAAGGCTGAAGAAAGCAGCAGGAGTCCAGAGGTGGGAACTTCCCTGGTGGTCCAGGGGATGCAGTAAGATCCCACCTGACTCAGGACAAGTAAGCCCAAGTGCTCTAGAGCCTTTGCGCCACAACTAGAGAGTAGCTCGCCTGCGGTAGAAAAGAGTCCGCACACAGCAACGAAAGATTCCACATGCCACAGCAAGGTCCCATGTGCCGCAACTAAGATCCAATACAGCCAAATACATAAATAAATATTTGAAAAGAAAAAAAATTAGGGCATCCAGAGGTGGGAGTGAATACTGTTTCTGGGAGAGAAGTACCACAGAGGTGGTGGTGTCCTGTAAGCTTGGCCTGGAAGATGATTAGGATTTCTCCAGGCAGCCAAGGGCAAGGGCCTTGCAGACCAGACAACTTGATGAGGGAATCTCCTGAGACACAGCTAGAAAAATATCAACGTTCAGATAACATACTGCTTCATGATGTCCCTGGGCTCACTACAGAATAAACCTGATTTGTTGGTGTGTGTGTGCTAACTCTCACTTAATAGCTTCTTAAGCTCTCCTCTCTTGGGCACTCAGAGTCCTGTGGAAGCCATCACCATCTTGCGTCAGTTTCCATTTTCCTCCAGCCTGCAGAGGATGTCTGTGGTCGCTCAGCTGGCAGGAGAGGATCACTTCTGTGTCTACATGAAGGGTGCCCCGGAGATGCTGGCTGGGTTCTGCAGATCCGAAACAGGTACTAAAAGTGACACTTTTCTCTTTCAGGAGGTAAAAATATTTTAAGGGCTCAAACACACAGAGCAAAACAACAACCTGAATCAATGAATGTGGAGGTGGTTGTTTTCTTGGTGGGAGGGAAGTGAGCCCAGTAGAGCTGCTAAGGCAGAGGTGATCATTTCCAAGCAGAGAGTAAATATCAGCCAGAAAAGCCCAGTCACAATGGGGCATCAGAGAAGGAGGTGTGAAGCAGCATCAGAAACCAGACAGGGAGCTGCAGAGGGGTCGGAGGGCCAGGGAGGGTGAAAATGAGGAGCGTCCAGAGGGAACCAAAGAGACAGGTCTTAACACTAGACTAATTTGCAGACAGGGCTGCTCTGTCACCTCCTGGGGGCTGGCACCTCTTATGGGGTCTTAGATCAATGGGAGGAGAATACAAAAAAGATAAATCTTTTGGAAAAAAAAGTGATTAGAGTAAATTAGATGGTATTAGAGCAAGGTAATTGATCATTTTCACAGCAATTTCATCTTTCTGAGCCAGATTTTGAGCTGATTTGTATTGTTTCTTAGTCTCATAAACATATGCACTCTCTAAACCACAGCCTAGATTTGTAAGAATATTGTTGCATTCAAATGAGTTCATTTGGATAAAATTGGCCTTTTTCCTCCTGATTTTCATCTATATTCTCCTTACAATTGCTGAGAGCCATCAGCTTGTGCACAAATCTTAAGATTTGCCAAATGATTGCTTTAACTTCTCTCTCTACTTTGAGTCTTTTTTTAGCAGTCCCCCTCTTTTCTGACTTTGATCTTCCTCATAGCTTCCATTAACTCCATCCTTCACAGATTGAAGGTCTGTATTTGGCTGTTATTTTCTTCAGGTGTCATCTGCCACCTTTTAGTCATCTGGTAGCCCTCCCAATTCTTCTTCTTGTCCTAACATCTGATCTTTGACATATGCTAATGTCGTATTCAGTGATTTTTTTTTTTTTAATTCCTGTATTTAAGAAATAGAGAGCTAGGAGCTTGCTTGAGATAGAGCCCCACCTCCAGAATGGTTTTAGAATTACAGAAAGTCTGAGCTGAATAGGGACATAGAGATCTATAACCTCCTCATTTTATGGATTGGAAAATTGAGGTGCAGAAGAGAAACTTAAAATGACCAAGGTCAGGGAGCTAGTGGGAAGTATAATAGAGATTAGAATTCAGGTGGTTTGCAGCCTCAGCCACTACACTTCTCATTATACCGTGCTTCCTCCTAATATCTTTATAAGCACACATAAACCATGCAGATTTTATAGATATATTAACATTAGTTATGATTACCATGTCAAAATACACAAAGGTTGGCTTTGGGTCATCCATTATCTAAAGTACAGATTGGCAAACTTTTCTGCAAAGATCTAGGTAATAAATATTTTAGATTTTGCAGGCTATGCCACCTCTGTCTCAGTCACTCAACCCTGCCATTGTAGCCCCAAAGCAGCCATAGATAATAAACAAACAAATGGGCGTGGCAGTGTTCCAATAAAACCTTACTTACAAAAACAAGCAATTGGGCTAGATTTAGCCTGCAGTTTGCCAGCTCCTGATCTACAAGATCAGTAGTTTCCCTCATTTCATCTGGGTAGACAGTCCTCAGGTCTGTCTTTAGTGAACTCAGTCAGTGTATGTGACACCCCGTTGATGACCAGAACATCTTTGGCATTTGTTTCTGTGAGAGTAATGATAACATACTGATGAAGTTGTTTGTAGCCTTTAACTGAAGCTGTAGTTTTTCTATTAAAGCATTTTTACGGAGGTAAAGTTAACACAAGGTACAGTATTGCAACCCAGAGTCTTGCTTAGGAGTTGAGCCACCTTTAATGGGACCTGCATGTACCTCCCCCTTCTCTCCTGGTAGTGCCCAAGAATTTCCCACAGGAGCTGAGGAATTATACAATGCAAGGCTTCCGTGTCATTGCTCTTGCCCACAAAGTCTTGAAGATGGGGAAGCTTTCAGAAGTGGAGAGTTTGACCAGGTAAGGAACTCAAAAATTGCTGCCAGGGCAAGCTATGTGTGCATGGAGTGACTGAGCCCTGGAGATGGATGAACAGACAGCCAGATCACCAGGAAGCCTCTTGGAGATGCAGAATCACCCATGCAGTCCCTCGCTTTGGACAGGGGCAGCTGTAAGCCACACTGGGGAGAACTTGCTCAGGTCCCAGTGCTGGTTGGTGGCAAAACTAGGATGGCAGTTGAGAGCTCCTGACTCTCAGATGTCAGTGAGCTATCTCTGCCCTGTGTTCCATCATCCCACCCCAAACAACTAACCCTCCTTCAACCTTGGAATATCACGTGGCTGACTGATTGGGGGTCCCGCAGGCAAAGGGGTTGAGAGGATACAGTTGGCACTTTGAATGACGTCCAGAATCCTTTAGATGTGTCTTTTTTCAAGACTCACTAGTACACCTTCCTCAGATCTGGAGAGGTAGTGAGTGCAAATTGACTTCCTTACATGAAATAGGATTCAGTATTCTTAATTACATTCAGGGTATAAATTGTCCTCAATAGAGGATAATCTGTAGATTATTTTTTCTTTCAAAGTTTCTCAGGTTTTTTTTAAAAATTCATTTATTTATTTATTTTATTGGCTGAGTTTGGTCTTTTTTGCTGTGCGCGGACTTTCTTTTAATTGTGGTGAGTGGGGGCTACTCTCTGTTGTGGTGCGCGGGCTCCTCATTGCCGTGGCTTCTCTTGTTGCGGAGCACAGGCTCTAGGCATGTGGGCTTCAGTAGTTGCAGCACATGGGCGCAATAGTTGTGGCACATGGGCTTAGTTGCTCCGTGGCATGTGGGATCTTCCTGGAGCAGGGATGGAACCCATATTGGCAGGTGGATTGTTAACCACTGCGCCACCTAGGAAGCCCAGTTTCTCAGTTTTTGAAGGTTGTTTTTGAATTATTTGTGACAAAGAGTAAAGAAACACTATGGAAGATTGAATAACAAACCATTTGCATGACTTATCTTTGATTTTGTGTTGCTGATAGAGAGATCCTCACTTATATACAATTATTAACCCCTCTGCCTAAAACGTGCATATCCTCAGTTCCACGTTATTATTTACAACCTAAGTCCATCTACTCTAATCAATAATCACCTTCCCTTCCTTACCCTGTGTCTATTTCCCTCATCTATAAAATGTGGGATGGGATGATCTCTAAGGAGCCTTTCAGCCATGACATTTTAATCTCCTAAATAGATACACAAATATATGCAGTTCACAAATACATGAACAGCACTCTCAGGTTTAACATTCACGGCGTTAACTATTCTTGAGCAAGCATGAAGCCCCATAAGGCACAGGATTTTGTAATTTTTCAAGATACATATTTTAATAGTGAGGTTAAGGTGATGTGTAAAGACAAGATTTATGTTGCTACGCATGGAGTATGGCCACCACCCAGCTGCCACGTACAAATACAACTGTGATGTTCTCATTTAAAAGCTACCAGTTAGATACACATCATTATAAACAGCACAAAATAAGAAAATGAGGATAAATGTGCTAATTTCCAACCATCTCAGGTTTTCCCAGAGACTGTCAGGAGCTTATGTATCATCATGCTTCCTAGAATACGGTTATTATTTTCAAACAGGCGAAAAGAATAGGGTTTTGATTATTTTTTAGAATCTAATGATAGTTAGCAATGGTTTCCAATTAGGAAAATCAAAAAGTTTTAAAAAACTGGCATCACAAAAGGGAAGTAGAAGAGTTTCTTGAGATGACTTGGGGGAAAAAAAACTCAGAATAAAAGCAGAAGAAATACCTTATCAAGATTCACCTTTTTATGAGTTTGGCCAATTTCTGTTGAGCTCACTATGTAGTAGCTGTTAGATACCCCTCAAGGCACTGAGGACTCAGAAGTGAATAAAATAACATCCTTGCCCTCACAAAGCCTATATCCTAATTGGGGGAAATGGGTAATAAAGTCAACCTATAAAATATTGTCAGGATGTGATAAATGCCCTGAAAGAAAAAATAAAGCAGGCTAAAAGGATTTTAGAAATGACAGAGAGCACGGTTTCACATGGGCTAATCCAGGAAGTCCTCTGAGGAAGCCACATTTGAACAGAGGTCTGATAAAGTCAGTGAGCGTCGCATTGCAGGCAATAGGAATAGTGGCTGCAACGGCCTTGATACAGTATTTTGCTAGAATGTTATAGAACCCCAAGAGGCCCAAGTGCCTGAAGCAGTGAACAAGGGAAGAGTCATAAAACGGACCCCCAAACCAGAATACACTGGTGAGAAGATTTGGGGATCTTTCTTTTGGTTCTAGTTAATAAGAAAATATTAATCCAATTTATAATAGAAAGCCATGAAGTTAAATGATGGGAATTTAACAAATTCTGTATTCAGGTGGACTTTCTTTTATAATATTCTGTAAGATCATGAGGCAGGATTCATATCTGATTATCTGAGGATTCACCAATGTGCCTCATATAGGATCTAAAATAAAGTAGTCAGTTAGTGACTGGACTGTTGGGAAGCCTGTTGCTACTTATATTCTACTCCAGAGAGAAGCTTCTTCATCGTATTCTTATCCAAGTTGGACTTGGTTCTTATCAAGAAATCCAACTCAGATCTTTCCTTGAAGGTTTACTGACCACATGATTTTTTCCCTTCTGAATCCTACTGATGTGATAGAAAAGAAACAGTATCAAAGAAAACCAGAGAAGCAATAGTGTAGATGAGAGATTTCTACACGTTTCTATAAGATGTAAAGTAAGTGGAGGAGTGGTAGCTGAATCAGCAGGAGAGAAGAAGCTATAGACTATACCATGCCAGAGAGAGAGAGCGATTGCAAGAGGAAAGCTGGTTCACCCTGCAGAAGCCCGGAGAGGACGCAACTCTGATATGTCATGTACAATGGAAGCTGGAGGTGAGACTGAGAACAGTGAACGTGAGATTAACTGATGGCAGCCACGGAGGTTAGTTTCCTAGGTCTCCCTCTCCTCCACGTCCTCTCCCTGAAATCTTAACTCCACTCTGGACAGAAAAAGGAAAAATGAGGGATCAAGAAAGAGCTCCTGGGCCCCAAATTTACTTTTTAAAAAACACCTGAGATTTATTTTATTTTGGAGGAGAGGTCCCACATAGCTAATGTAACCCAGTTAGACTCCAAGCCTCCACTTTCAAATTCTGAAAACTCTTCAGATGCTTGGCTGATGTCATATATTTACTGGAGGTTACAGATGGAGTTTGAAATAAATGATTTCATATTCAGCTATTACTATAGTATCTTATATGCAGTATGTACTTAATAAATGTCTACCAAACTGAAATGCTTACAATGCTAAAAAAATTTTAAAATATATGATTAACAAAAAAATTTTAAAAACCAACAGAAGGGCTTTCCTGGTGGCGCAGTGGTTAAAAGTCCGCCTGCCAATGCAGGGGACACGGGTTCGATCCCTGGGCCAGGAAGATCCCACATGCCGCAGAGCAACTGAGCCCGTGCGCCACAACTACTGAGCCTGTGCTCTAGAGCCCACATGCTACAACTACTGAAGCCTGCACGCCTAGAGCCCATGCTCCACAACAAGAGAAGTCACCACAGTGAGAAACTCGTGCACCACAACTCTTGCCACAACTAGAGAAAGCCCACAAGAAGCAACTAAGACCCAAAGCAGCCAAAAATAAAATAAAATAAATAAATAACAAAATAAATCTTACAAACAACATAAGAGTTGGAAGATAAACACCATGTTTTTAAAAAAAATGGAGTTGAAAAACTGGAAAAAGCAGATAAAAGATATAAAAGTAGTTACCTCTGAGCAGAAGGTGTGAGGTGCTGTGAAGACAGGGGCTATTGGTTTTCATTACTATAAACTTTTGGGTTCTGTTTGAGTTTTTAAGCCTGTGCGTGTGCTATATTGATAAAACTTGGAAATTTCAACGAGAAGAAATAAATCCAATGGTTGAGATTATATGAATACACTTTAATATTGGTTTTCTTCCAAATCCAAAGAGAGAAGGTGGAGTCAGAGTTAACATTTCTGGGACTTCTCATAATGGAAAATCGCTTGAAAAAGGAAACCAAACCAGTCTTGAAGGAACTGAGCGAGGCCTGCATCAGGACCGTCATGATTACCGGTATGAGTTTCTGGAAGCCTGACAAGTTAACTGTATCCCAGGCATAAGCAAAACACCATGTGCGCTGAGTTCGCATGACTGAGGCAGAAAGCACACTGCCTTGCTGTCAAGTTTGTTACCCTCTGCTCCAGTTACCTGGGAACATGTGTAGCTCCCCCTGAACACGACCCTGAACTTTAGAGACAAGGACCATATATGATTCTCTTTGTTTAATGCCCTCTGTTCCGACCCAGGACCTGTGCAGGGCTAACAGGCTCACAGCAAATGTTGAAAGATGAGGCTGGGATTCTCATCTAGCACCCAGGGAGACCTCTGTGTAACGGGGCTGAGACTCTGCTGGACTGTCCTGCAGGGTGCTAGGGTAGGTATGGCCCGTGGCGGTCAAATCCAACATGGCCGGCCCTGAGTGCTTTTCTTCTTTACTTAATTAGAATCCAGATCCCAAGAATGGGTTTATGTTATCAGACCAGGCCCATATCACCTTCACTGCTGAAAGCTGTCAGTCTCCTGAGGGTTAGTTGTAAAGCACTTAAATATTTATTCATTTGTGCATGTTTTGGAAATACAGTGTATGCAATGTTCTTGGACATGATGCTGTTATGGGAGGGAGATGCAGATGTAGTGTTTGACCACGAGGGACAGATAGGTTTGATAAATGGTTATGAAAAAAAGCAGAAAGCGATAAATGCCCCCCAAGAGCACTAAGAATATGGTGTGGTCACTCAGCGGAGGGAGAGCTCAGCTCTGAATGCTGAGGGGTTTCTACGCAAAGCAAGGCCACTTTCTTTGTCATCTAGGTGACAACCTCCAAACAGCCGTTACTGTTGCAAAGAATTCTGAAATGATTCCTCGAGGGAGTCGAGTGATCCTTGTGGAAGCCAATGAACCTGAAGACTTTGTCCCTGCCTCCGTGACCTGGCAGCTGGTAGAGAACCAAGAGAGTGGGCGTGGAAAGCACGTGAGTGCATGTTACAAGGCCCGCCCTGACCCTGCGCACCCTCTCTCAGCATTAAAAGTCACCACAGTAATCATTCCTCCCCTGTGCCCGGAGTTTTACAGTTTGCAAACCTTTCAGCACTTCCACCGGCACTTCTCAGTCTTGGCTTCATGTAGAAATTACCTGGAAGAGTTTTTAAGCTTCCAAAGCCAAGACTACAGATTCAGTCAGAATCTCTGGGCCGGGAACCAGCATCAGTCCTTCCCCTAGTGATTCCAGTGTGCAGATGTGGCTGAGAACCGCTGATTTACGTCCGTCCGTTTACATCCCATTACCCTACACAGCTGAGCAAACTATCCATTTTACAAATGGGAAAACTGAGGCCTAGAGAGGTAAGAGCGCCCAAAACACACACGGGTGAGTTGCAGAGCAAGGAATCAAATTCAGTCTGTTTGATTCCCTGCCAATCCATGGGTGTTTAGACTGTACCGTACCTGTGACATGATGTGAACAGATGTTGGGCTTCTCTAGGTAGCAAGCTTCCTGTGCTCTTCCCGCAGGACAGCTCTTTCATGTGAAGAGAATGGGCCGCAGCCTGACGTTTCATTACTAAATGTAGCGCCTCTGCCTTTGTGTGAATTCAAAGAGATGGTCCTCCAGGTGATAAATTACAGAAAGCTCCCTTCCTCCAAGCTGACTAGCCCTTCAGATTGTTTGGTGTCAAGTAGGCCTTTGTGCAGCATACAAGCTGCACCGCTGTGCAGAGTGACCCTGCCCCTACCCTGTGAAGAGGTGCGTTAACTTGGCCCACATCCACTGTGCAGGCTGTGAGAGATGACAGCTCTGTCTCTGCTTTCTGGTGCTGATTTCCTTGCAAGCCCAGTTGCCTCCACGTCCATGCATGCTGCCTCACTTGCACTGAGTGATGAAGCTCAGATCCTCACTAATTTTTTTTAAAGGGCCTAAAATTATTTAGTCAATAAAAATTAGTTTGCATGTACATATATACATTTTTAACAGAGATGGAGTACTTTTAAAAATTTATTTGATTGAAGTATAGTTGATTTACAATGTTGTGCTAGTTTCTGCTGTACAGCAAAGTGATTCAGCTATACATCTATATATTTTTTCGTATACTTTGCCATGATGGTTTACTACAGGATATTGAATATAGATCCTTACTAATTTTTAATAAAGAGTTCATTTATGAGCTGAATGCCTCTCCTGGAGGTTTGTCAGTGCAGGGAGAAGTCTCATCATAGTCTCAGGCTTTCCTGCTCCTCTCTGTCTCCCTCCCACCACACTTTCTCTCCCCGATTTCCAAAAAATCAAAGGGAATCCAGCCCCTGCCTCAGGTGAACACTTTACAGCAAGTCTTCATTGGCTGTTTTACAACGGAGGTTGGAAGGTGAGGGGAGTATCACCTTGCCTCCCAGTTTAGCACATCAAAATATTTTTTCTTCCAAATGCAATGCTTCCCCTAGTGAATTCCTCTAATGAAGAAAATGTTCTCAACTTTTATACAATCTGAATTTAGAGTCTGATACAAATGTAAGGTCCTCTGAGAAATACTGCATGAACAATCATCACCAGCTATTGACATGAGGGGTCATCAGATGCTTTCCCTTGGAGCTGAGCCAGCTGGGACTAGAACCCAGTGATTGGGCTGCACTGACAGGTGAAAGACAGGACACAGAGGGTTTAAGAAAAGAAGTAGCACTGGTGCAGGAAACAGAGGGTGTGGAAGAGCATCTGGGCACCGTGAGGGAGAGGTTACCTGTGGGCTGGGGAGAGGTCAGGTTAGGCTCTGAGGAAAGAGTCTACCTATTGTACAGGGAAGAAATTGGGGCATGATTTTTGAATGAATGAATGGTAAGAGACCTGAGGGAATAAAAAGTTGCACGAGGAGGAGAAGGAAGAGAAGGGAAGACTGTTTCCCTTCTTTGGAATCATTCATTGGTACCTTGGAATGATTTGCTCAGTAGACTGACATCACACCTATTACCTCCTAGAATAGGATCCAGAGCACCACGTTGCCAAAGTATTCTCTGTTCATACAATTTGGGGGGGACATTTCGAGTGTCTTCTTCATTTAAGTCTAGGTTCTATGGGCAAGTTCCACATTATGTACCTGCCAGTCTTCACACTGTTGTGTAACATGAATACGCTTCCTTCCATACAACGTAGGAAAGCAAGGACATTCCTTAAGAGCCAATGCAGAAATAAAGCGCTTTTGATTTTAGGAAACCTCCATTAACATTGGAAACAGTTCAGTGCCTGGTGGAGAAAGAGGGAGCTGTTACCATTTTGCAATGAGTGGGAAATCTTACCAAGTGATATTTCAGCATTTCAACAGCTTGCTTCCAAAAGTAAGTACTGGAGAAATGATGTGTTTTAGTTTGCTCCCCAAATTAGTGTGATAAAAAGGGGTAAGAGAACAGTGAAGGGGATGATCAGCGAGGTTATCTCAGCGTTAGGAAAAACACCCCCAAGCATGCACTGCTTGTTCAGGAGCCTCCTGCCTGCCTGCGCCTCCTGGTCCTGCACCTCCTGGCCCTGTGCCTCCTGGCCCTGTGCCTCCTGGTCCTGCACGTGCACGTGGCCTCCTGTTCAGAGCTTGAGACTGGTACCGCCCCTCACCCCACCCCCACGGCCAGTCCAGCCCCAACCTCCACCCTTTGTCCCTCTGTGTCAAAGGGAACCTCCAGAGAGTTCCAAACAGGATGCCTGTGTTTTGGGTCTGTTTCTCTGTGAAAGCCACCAGCTCATGTCAGGCTGAGCTCTATTCCCCATCCTGTCTGAATTCTTAAATTACAGCAGGAGGAAACAAAGTCTTCATGGTATATTCTCAAAATCATTTGTTATCTTGTCTCTGTGTGTCTATTTTCAAATAGTGTGGTGCAGGGCTGTGCTGTCAGTGGGAAGGAGATAGGTGGAGCAGGAGCCCAGGGCAGCAGCCATCTGTTAGCATCTTGAAAGTCCTGTCGCCTTGCCCGTCAGAGACCATAGACTCTAGACCCCCCCCAAGACTTCTAGAAAGCTGCTAGTGCAATTCCTCATTGAAGAGATGGGGAAAGCTGAGACTCAGAGAGGTTGTCACTTGCCTAAGGTTTGCACAGTTTGGGGCAGAGCTGGGAATACAACCTTGATTCTCAGCTCCTGATCTAGTACTCTTTCCTCTGCTTAGTCTGCAGTTATGGAGACAGAGCTTATTCAAAAGAACTGTATTTCCTTAAGCATTTTAATCTTATATGCTCTGCTGCTTTTTAGTTACTTTTTATTCTTTAGAGCTTACCCCCATCTTGGGAAAATGGCCTGGAACAAAGTAATAGACTTGTGATGGAAAACTGAAAGTGAAAGTTAAATATTAAAGTGTTAAATCCCCCTTTTTCCCTTCCCTGACATTTGGTCTAATGTCACACCACCCAATGCTATACTAAAATAGTGGCCAGGAGTAATTTTTTAAGGGCTGTTCTTTTATTTAAAAAGTGTTCTTCTTTCTCATTTATTGCAATCGTTGTTTTTCTCTTTAGATTCTGGTGAATGGAACCATTTTTGCAAGAATGTCCCCTGGGCAGAAATCTAGCCTTGTTGAAGAATTTCAGAAATTAAAGTAAGTGTTATTGCATGAAAGGAGATTATACTTATCTACGCTATGTAACAAATTACCCCCAAAATGTAGTGGCTTAGAATAACACCGTTTATTTTTTTCTATTGCTGTAGGTCAAGAATCCAGGTGTGTTTAGCTGAGTCTTCTGGCTCTAGGTCTCTTACAAGGTGTAGTTGTCTCAGCACTTGGAGGAAAGGATCTGCCACTGGCTTCGCTCGCATGTTGTTGGCAGGATTCAGTTCCTTGTGGGTGGTTGGACGAAGAGTCTTGGTTTTGCTCTGGCTGTTGGGCAGAAGCTGCCCTCAGTTCCTTGCCACATGGGTTGTTTCGTAAGGAAGCTCGAAATGTGTCAGCTAGTTTCCGTGAGAGTGAGCAAGCACTAGGAGTCAGAGAGGGAGAGAGGGAGAGAGAGTTGACCAATTTTCATATCTTCACCTTAGAAGTGACATCCTATCCCATCACTTTATTCCTTTTATTAGAAGCAAGTCCACTGTGGAGGCCCAGTTCACACTCAAGGGAGGGCATTAGCCAATGTCATGAATACCGGGAGGTGGGCATCACTGAGGGACATTTTAGAAGCTGTCTACCCCAGAGAGCATTCCTTCTGTGGCATATCTTAGAGGAAGATCCCCTGCTTGGATATAGAGACTGGAAACAACAGGGGTTTGTACAGCTCAGAATAGGAAAACTGGGCAAGTGTGTGAATTATTACCTGGTATTATTTGAGGTTGGTCCATCAGAAGATATGTGAATAATTTCAGGTCCTCTGGGAAGGAGATGAAATGGTATTCTCACTGTCTTGGGTATAGAGGCCAAAGTGAAAAAAAAAGAAAAAGTCCTTTCTTATCTCATTCAGAAATACAGATGATCAAGTCACATGAGAGTGAAACAGCTCTTCTTGAGACCAGACCTACCTATTACTTGCTGAGAATGTTACAGTTTCTGGACTACAGATTTCTGGAAAGTGAGAAGGAGTGGAGAGTAGTGAAACTTTAGATAATTGCTGATAAGTAGTAGGTAAAATCAAAAGACTGCCTTTGACTATTATTTTTTGTTGCCCAAGCATTCTTAGGGAAGTTTCCAAAACTGCCTATTAACTCCCACAATGCCTTGAGACTGGGTTAGTAACCAGTGTCTAAAAATGACTTTTACTTACATGGTCATTATGTGATATTGGCTGAAGTAAGTAATTTTACCATTCTCAAATACCTGAGAAATGTTGACAACTTCAATTTTGAAAAACTGTATTCCCCTAAATAAAAATCAATTCAGTAGGATACATGCTGTCTCAGAGTAAGTTATCCTCTCAATTTCCAGATCTTCATTCAGAATTTATTCTTTATTCAGACCACACAAGAAGATGTAAGATTCCTTGTGTGATATAAAGACTAAATACATACTTTACGCCTGAAGAAAGGAAGTCTTTTTCAGCAAATGGGTATAGTCTTGACACGTACATGAGCACAAACAAATGTGATCTTCATATATACTAGCCAGATAGTAGGTTAAACCATATGAATTTATTTCTATTTGACCATTTTTGACCTATAAAGATGGCCATTTCTTGTGTGTCAACTAATAATAAGGAAATTCTCTGATGACTTCATTTTTCTCTATATCGTGTTATTTCATGTGTTTTTGGCAAGTTACCACTGAGCCTTTAATAGTATGGCCATTAATCAATACCTCCAATGTACTATTTACTTGTAATAGAAGACAGAGTGTGTCTTGCATCAGAATTTCCTTTTCTTTAGTAACAGCTTTAAAATTTACTCTTCTCTTTATACCGTTGTGTTTGCACATCAAACTGGTATAGATGGGGAGTATATTATCTCATTTTCACTCCAAGATGCATCTAGAACATGTGTACATGTCTCTAGTTATATCTAGTTATATCTCTATGTTAAACCGCTTTTCAAATGTTTCTCCTTCTAGTGTGTACATGTTAAACTTTCAGTGGCCATCAGCAACCAAAACGCAGATGGACTAGGTTATGACCTGTGCATCAGGGTGTGGGAAGTGCTGTGATTATGACAGCACACACTTCAGCCTGGCCTTGGTGGATATAGTCCAACAGGACTTCTTCTGAAGTGTGCGATCATCTTGGCAGTATCACCATCATTTCCGGGTGATTGATTGATTGATTGATTGATTGAAATAATTTAAGTATACAAGGATCTTATCCCTCTGGGAATAGTTCTCTCCAAGTCATTTTCCTTCAGCCTGATTCCACATGTGTTCTGGACACACACACACACATCGCATGTGTATTCGTTATAATGGAAATTACGCAAGTGAGGAGTTAAGCTATTAATTCCTCTTCTCCTTTCCCCTGCAGTTATTGTGTAGGCATGTGTGGAGATGGAGCTAATGACTGTGGGGTGAGTAGAAATTACTTCCTCTAAGGCAGGGGGTTCACTGCTATCCCTCTTGAGGACCCCATGTCTCCTGAGGTCTGACTCTTCACCCTACTGCCAACAATCACATCACATCAATCATTCTGGTGTTTACGTTCCCTTCCTCCAGAGTGTGGGCTGGGTGTGGTGAGAAATAAAGTGAGATGAGTCACTTCAGCTATTTTCTAGCAACTCCTAGAATAACAAAGACAAGGAAAGGCTATATAGACTCCCATATTTCAGACCCAAAAGGGACCTCACAAGACTAGCTGGTTTAAATCTCTCCTGTTATAAATAAGGAAATGAGCCTCAGGGAGGTGAATTCTTTTTTTTTTTTTTTTTTGCCTGAAGTCTCACAGCTGGTAAATGCTTAATGAAGGAAGAATTTGAAACTGATGATAAAGGTTTGAATTACGTGGAAATTGTGTTTATTCCTGCCAGACTTCTACACCAGGGTTACTTTTTACAAGTTGGCTTTACCCCCAAATTCTTACACTCAGCAAAATAATAGACCAAATTATTTGGTGATTACATGCAATAGCAAACCTAAATTATGAGATTCTCAGCAGATTACTTCTCTAACGCAATGGAAGGCAGTGCATATTTTATAATCTGAGTTTCAAAGATATGGCTGAAACAGTAGCTTGCCTTGAAGATTTACGTGCATGAGAAAATATATTAAGAGCTAATTTGTGGGACATGAAGTGAAGAGAATTGCTTTGTACTTCCAAAGTCTATTAGATACTTAAGGTTTGGGTATTTGTTTTACTTCCTTCTTAAATATTTTCTTCAAAGTTCTGTGTACTTCATGAGAAGCTAGTTGTTAGGCTGCTCTTCAAAATCTAGAGTGAGTACCTATTCTCATTAATTATGTGGAATTTAGAACAAAACAAATAAACCGGATGTTATGAAGGACATAGACTCTGCCTCTGAAAAGTTCATTATCTGGTGGGGGAAAAAGTCATGCATAAAACTAACCCTACCATAAAGTAGAGGATCCTAAATTACATAATGGAGGTATAAAACACTAAGGGAGAAAGGAGGAAGAAGGAAATATTCTGATATTAATTGCACCTGAGTTTAGTGTACACCGGCCATGGCAACCAGGTACTTTGCACTTTCTGCAGAGCTAGAGAAATACAGAATCTCATTGTATGTTCATGCAGTTCTCGTAGGATTAGGGGCTGTCTGCTCCGCTCGTTGGCGCTCTCGGCTCTGGGCACTCTCTGGACAGTTTCCAGTCTTGGCGAGAGATGAATTAGCCCTCATTTCAGTGAGACGGTATATCTTCTGGAGTGATTCTCTGAGGAGTGCGATCTGGTCCCTGGCTGCAGGGAAGATGCTGTGTGCTCCAGCCTTCATCCCAGCGGTTAGGTGGATCAGGCAGCCTAGGGAAAGGTGGGGATTCGTTTTTCCCGCAGTTCCCGAAGATGGCCTCACGTGTGAGACCTGTGATGGTAAAGGCCCCCACAAAGAGTCATCCAAATGTTGTCATGTTTTTCATATTCTTCTTCAGCGAGTCCCTCCGCTTTCTTATCATGCCTACACCCCTTCAACCAAGACACACACACACATACACACACACACACACACACACACACACACACACACACACAGTCCTCTTCTACCACTGGGTCGTTGTTTAGTCGGTGCCTCTTTGGCTGGTGACTGCGTGCATCCGGGTGCAGGAGCTGTGTAAAGAGAGACCCAGGGCTGGAAGGGTGCAACGCTACCACATCTGTAACCTGAAGAACAGCCTCGCGAGGTTAGAGGAGTTAGAGCCTGGCGTGAGGGGTCGTGGGTGTAACATGGCCTTATCATTCCAGGCTTTGAAAATGGCTCATGCGGGCATTTCTCTGTCAGAACAGGAGGCCTCTGTGGCCTCCCCTTTCACCTCGAAAACAGCCAACATCACGTGTGTGCCTCACCTCATCAGGTAAGCTACCTCTCCCCCCTTCTATCCGCTGACCGTCGGGCTCGCTTGTCTGGCTCCGGACAGAATTCAGCTGCCGTTGAACGTGATCAATGTCACAGCAGAGGCTTGGGTAAAGTGCTACGGAGCCGCGAGTGCTGCTTGAGAATGCTGGTGAAAAGCATTTTTGTTGTTGTTAAAAGGTGACCGTTGCTGAGCTTTAAAGGACGCGTGGCTGTGTCCTGCGGACCGTTGAAGGCTAGAGTTGATATTTAAAAACCAATTGTACATCTTACTTCTCCTCTCCTTTATTTTGTGTGTTGGATGCTTACTGGAACCTTTGTCTCAGGAGTTGGGGATGGTGGGGGGCGGGCGGGGGGACGCAGAAAAGGAACCCTCCACCAGAAAGCTTCCCCTAATAGTGTTATGTCTCCAAAATACAAATTAGCAAATATCCAAAATGACTGCCCTGCAGTCTTTTACAATGGATTGACGATGATTAGGGAAGGGGAAGAAATTAAAAACTGTTTCTTTTCCCAGCATAACTGCCTTACATCCACTCCATTCTCATTTCTGATCTTGTCTCTACTCACATTTTAAATACGGTTAAGAATAAAACGTCAGATTTTTTTTCATTTAATACATTTCTATTTTTTAAATTGAGGTATAGTTGACTTACAATGTTGTGCTAATTTCTGCTGTACAGCAAAGTGATTCAGTTATATATATATACATTCTTTCTCGTATTCTTTTCCATTATCACAGGATATTGAATATAGGTCCCTATGTTGTACAGTAGGACCTTGTTGTTTACCCATTCTATATATAATAGTTTGCATCTGCTAATCCCAAATTCCCAATCTTTCCCTCCCCAACCCCTCCCCACAAGTCTGTTCTCCATATCTGTATGCTTCTGTTTCGTATCATATTTGTGTCATATTTTAGATTCCATATATAAATGACATCATATATTTGTCTTTCTCTTTCTGACTTACATCAGGCTGTGTATTTTGTTCATACTTTTTATCCCTCTGTTTTTTCCTGTAATACCATGGCATAATTTCAGCCATCTTCATAGCCAGTGGTCTGGAGGACATCAGCGAATCTTGAGGTTTATACAAAAAAAGAGAGCCATGAGGTTCTCAGCATGTCCCTTGGTGCATCTGAATGGGCAGCGGCTGATAGGAATTACCTAAAGGTGCTAGCCTCTGTGTGGCTGCAAAGCAGCAAGGCAGCTTGACCCCTCTCACTGAGCACGGGGTGCCTGTTCCTGTGTCCTTCATGCCCTCAAACAGCATCACCCCTGCCTTCAAAGCAGCTTCCCTTACTTACTCCCATGTTTTGTGCTTCTGAGGACCATTTGGTCCTTAGAGTCCATCTTTGAGGCTTGATACTTCACAGTGCTTCTAAGTCTTTCCTCTTTTTCATCCCCAGCAAACCAGGCATTATGTTTTAGCGATGGGTCTTTTGGAGAGACCCTCCAGGCCCTACCCTTGCTATCTCTATTGCCTTAACCTGGTTTGTGTCATGGTGACTACACATCCGGAGCGCTCAGGACACTTGCCAGACTTCATGTTTCCTATCATCAACACAACGTGCAGCTCTTTTAAAATATTGTGCTTGAAAATGTGGTGGATTAAGAATGAGACAGAGCCTTGCCCTGGAGGACTCACCTTCCAGTAAAGGGTGTAGATATATGTAGATATAATCGTGTAACTCAGAATCTTCTGCCTGATAAGTGACAGACGCTTAATAAATCAGCTTTAAAGAAATGAACTCCAGATGATACCGTCGTCCTTCCAGCAGATCAGGATGAAGGTTTCAAAGGAGGGTTGCAATTTGAAGGATGGATAGGAGGTATGGAAATGCAAAAGAGGTGGGAGGGAATTCCAGGTGGGGGACTGGAGAGCCATGTTTAGAAATGGAGTTTTCACTGGAGAGTGCAGGGGCCTGATAGCCACATTGGGCTGGAAGGCTTCTCAGATAGGAGCTGTGGAGGGGAAGCTGGAGCACCAGGTGTGGAGGCCTCGCCTAGGGGGTTCAAACTCCAGGACAGTAGCATCATGTGCCTACTTGATTCATCCAAAAGGCAGTGGTGTTTGCACTCTGGATGCTCTTTCTCATGCCCAGTGCATGTCTGAAAGCAATATACTGTTTCTGTTTTGTTTTGTTTTTCATATATTTATTTATTTATTTTTATTTGTGGCTGTGTTGGGTCTTCATTGCTGCACACTGGCTTTCTCAAGTTGCAGAGAGTGGGGGCTACTCTTCCTTGTGGTGCATGGGCTTCTCAGTGCGGTGGCTTCTCTTGTTGTGGAGCACAGGCTCTAGGCTCTCGGGCTTCAGTAGTTGTGGCACACGGGCTCAGTAGTTGTGGCTCAAGGGCTCAGTAGTTGTGGCGTATGGGCTTAGTTGCTCCGTGGCATGTGGAATCTCCCCGGCCCAGGGATGGAACCATGTCCCCTGCACTGGCAGGCGGATTCTTGACCACTGAGCCACCTGGGAAGTCCAGCAATATACTGTTTTAAAATACAAGTCAGGATGTAAAATTTCTCTAGTGGCAGATGGCTTAGTTAAGACTTCAGGGTAGAAACTTTTTGTTTTTATACTTCACAGATTCATAAAAATTAGATAAGAGTTCAGCTCTGTTAGGCTGATTCTACCCTTGCTATTCTTGTTACATGCCGAGTCCTGAGAAAACATCCCTTAGAGGAGCTATGAGGTACAGTTTTAGGTACATGGGTCCAGATCCCCAGGTTTCCTTTTTTATTTTTTGAAACACAATCCATTTGTTATAGCTCAAGTCCTTCAGGGCAAGGACTATGCCTTATTCCTTTCTGTGTCACTGTGCCTACCACAGTCCATCAGAGCATTCGATGAACGTTTGTGGAATGCATTTAGTCAGTGGGTGAGCCACTTAAAATTCACAACCATTAGGAATAGCAGTCATTTTGGAGGCTGTGCAAACATTCTTTATGCTTTACTATTCCGGATTTTTGCACTTTTTTTGTTTTTTTAAATCTGGGTGTCAATTTTCCACAGGAAAAAAAAGGATGAAATCACAAAGTTTATGTCAGAAAACGATCCAGGCTTCACATGCTTGCCATTCTTAACTGGTCTTCTGCTCCACCCTCTGTGTTGGAAACAAAAAGGCAGTACCTCGCAGCTTGGTAGAAAGCATCCACCCAAAGCATCCTGGCCCACCTCCCACCAGAATCTTCTCATCTTGCCCAAAACAATGCGGTTGTTCGTTGGCTCTTTGGGTTTTCTTTCTTGTGTCCCTGGTCTATTGACAAAGTTTGAGCAGCGCAGGTGTCCTTGTCACTGGGGACTGGAACCCAAGAGGATGTGGGCTGCCTCCTGTGTGGATTCACTTCTGCCTTGACAAGAGGAGGCTGCAGGAGGGCTTGTTTGCCACGTTCCCCAGCCCCCTGCAACGTGTGCTACTCTGGCCTGTCGTAATCCTTCACCAGCCAGACTCAGTTAAAGGAGTAACAGTTCAAACAGAATTTTTTAAAGGGGATGATATTTACCTTTTTTCTTTTTTATTGAAGTATAGTTGACATACAACGTTATATTAGTTTTAGATACACAACGTAGTAATTCGATGTTTATGTACATTACAAATTGATCACCATGACATGTACATTACAAACTGATCACCATGACAAGTCTGGTAACCATCTGTCACCATACAAAATTATTACAATGTCATTGACTAGGGACTATTTACTTGTTAAGCTGCAGTTTTTACCATTGTCCTTATCTCTTTGGGTTCTCATACCAGCTCATATTTTTACCCTGAGTTCTTTCTGGTGTATTGAAACCAACAAAATCCATTTCATCTCAAATATTGGCATCACATCTACTCTTCCTATAATGTGAGAGCACCTGGCCCTTAGCTTTATGTTTCTAAGGGACTGTAAGACACACACAGGGAGCAAGTGTTGCTAGGATGGGATGAATCACAGGCGGGTCAGTGCTTGACATTCTGCACCTTGTCACTGTGTATTGTGTTATAATGTCCACGTTAATCTTCTTAATTCACTGAAAGCTTGTTGAAAATTAGGACGGTGCCTGAATCATTTGTATCCTCTGTGACCCTGAGGCCTTATAAGCCTTGAGTAAAAGTGAACATATGAAGCAATGGGTGAGGAAATGATGGAAAGAACGAGTGAGTGAATGAGGGCTTACATGAATAATTGGGAGGATGAATCAGTGATTAAGTGAACGTATATCAGCAGGCTATTAAAATGAGCTCCTTTTCAAATATGAAAGAGACGGGGAGACTTGTATCATATATAACCAGTTATTTTTATGTTTTCTTAAACAGAGAAGGCCGAGCTGCTCTGGTCTCATCCTTCGGAGTATTTAAATACTTGACAATGTATGGCATAATCCAGTTTATTGGTACATCACTGCTCTATTGGGTAGGCACCAAAATAATTTCTTCCCAGTTCTAATTGCATTTATATCCCTTGTTTATTTTGGGGGGTGGGTGCGGCTCCTACACAGGATTTAATGTTTTATAAATAAACGACATTTCTCAAAATAGATGTCTACAAACTTGAGAACTTGGTACAGCTGTGCATGAAACAAGGATCTAGAAATAAGTAAATGTGGCTCAGTGTCTAGGAGTGTTGCTTTTCTCTAGATAACCTGAGACACTTGACCTCCTCGAGCCTCTATTTCTTCCCTGAGAGTATGGAGAGAGCTTCAGAGTGGCCTAAATATAACTCAGCAGGAAATGCCTCAGTCTCCAACTGTGCAATATTTTTGGCAGACTAAAAGGAGATAAAAAGAAAGAGAAGTTGTTGAGTTTGACTTTGAAGGACTCAAAAACTGGAAAAATTCCCACACTGGAGCTTTAGTTCTGAACTTGCCCAGAACTTACACACGTCATTCGTAAAGGATTAACAATTCTGTAAAAATGTTTTTAAGAGATTTTGAAGTGAAATGATAAAAATAATCATCTAAGAATTAATTAGCTATATGGAAGAACTATGTATAGGTTGAAAGTAATCTGCATGGGTTCAGTCATAACTTGCCCTACAGTAAAATGATCCCACACGCTCAAGGAACACGGCGGGGAGGGAATTGTTTTACTGCTTTTCTGAGGCTTCTGAGTGATGAAAGCGGGGACCACAGGACTCCAGCCTCGGTGGGCTCTTGATTGCAAGAAGCATAGACAGAGGCTAAGGGCCAACCAGGTGGATAGAAACAAGAAATGGATTGGGAGTCAGGAAACCTGGATTCAGGTTTTGCCTCTGTCACTAAGAACAAACTAGATCTTGCCCTTGGCCGAGCCTTTATCTGCCTCTGGTAAGTCAGGCTGACTGAGTTCCAAAGCTCTCCATCGTTCTCTGAAAACTGCTCCCAGAAGAAAAAGTAAAGCTGCCTTTGAAAAGTTCTCCTTGTTCCGTCTCACCCTGCTTACATATAATTTTACCATTCTAAGGGGAAAAGAATATGAGAAGGAAATATAAAAAAGACCGAGAAGGAATTGGAGGATGAGAGGGACACTGAGAAACCATTTGCAGTCTCTGAAAATTACAAAATCAGAATTTCAGTTCCAGAGTCTCCATGGGTAGAGTTGGAACCAGTCTACTCTGAAGCCACTCACTCTGATCTCACCTAGGTCTAGATCTAAGTAAGAGTGTCCTCCAAGGCCCTTCATCTGGAAACATCTTGGCTTTGAGTTCACCCTCTAGGGGGCCAGAAATATTTAAATTTGCATTAACCTGGTCCGTAATATGCATAGAACCAGATTATGATTTAGTGCTCAGTTACTAGTTACGAAGCAGAGAAACAGACCTGTTTGCAAAAGGCATCGCAAGGCAAGTTGCTGGAGTACTGAGCTGACGTTTATGTTTAAATACTTCAACTCCATGAATGTGTACTGAAAGAAGTTCTATGTCTACAGAAACCTTAGAAAGGCTAGTGTACCAGAATGAAGTCTGCAACGGGCTTGCTTGGGGTGGGGCATTTGTTCAGTTTGTGAAAGTAAATGGGCTCCAAGGGAACGATGTTGTGAACTCAATCCATGGATAAGGATGGAGAGAAAAACGTGTTGAATGATTTGAGGCCTTGACTTCAAGTTTTGAATATGACGTTCCCAGCAGAACTTTCAGGCTTTAATATCTTAGGTTGAGAGTTCAACTATCCAGGCGGCGTCTACAGCTGCTAGAATTACTGTGGCCAATAATCAGGGTGTTTCCCAACTGATTGCCTCTCATTGCTAATATGGAATTAAGTTAAACACTGGGAAAATAGCGATTTGGTTTTATTCTATCCAATGGGATGCTAAAGATCTTAGGTGAGTCCCTTTCTTCCTAAAGTGGCAAGCAAAATAACAGTCGCTTCCTGACTGCTTTTGAGAGGTGTGTCGGGAATGACAGAGGCTGTGATGGCAGACGCCTCACGTGTTTCCTTTCCTTTCCTTTTCAGCAACTACAGCTCTTTGGGAATTACCAGTATCTCATGCAAGATATTGCCATTACCTTGATGGTCTGTTTAACAAGTAAGCTCTTTAGCAAAGTAAACCATATCATTTGTATTTATCCACGAAATTCTAGAACTACTCATACAAATAAATGAGAGCTCCTGAGAATGACACACCTTAACTCCCAAGACCTCGTTACCTGTGAATTTATTTTAATTTTTTTCTATTTTATACATATTAGTGTATATATGTCAATCCCAGTCTCCCAATTCATCCCTCCCCAACCTGTGAATTTTTTGAAAGTGGTATTGAAAGAAAGCTGAGGATTGAAGTCCTCAGACTTGGTATTAGCAATGTCCTGATAGAAAATACGTCTTAGCCTCATAAAATTGTCAACGCGTTCTGAGTTCTTTGTAGGTTTGTGTCTTGTACACCGAAAAATATACAAGAAATCTAGGAAAGGAAATCTTTAAAACCCAAAGGTCATTTTCCATTATTCAGCTGTGCTTCACATTGACGTGAAACCAGATTTTTGCTAGGTCTTTGACGTTTGAGAACAAATGCTAGCATTTTATTCTAGTGGAATTCTCTCAAAAACAAGGTGTGGCTCACAGCAGCTATTGCTCATTTCCTTCCTTTCAGATGACACTGATAAAGCATTTCCTATCAAGGAACATGGAGCTTGATACTCACTCTTAATAAGTGAGAAAGGTGACTGCTTCAACAGAGAGCAAAGAAAAA
The DNA here is from genome assembly GCF_030028045.1 of Hippopotamus amphibius kiboko. NCBI lineage: Eukaryota > Metazoa > Chordata > Mammalia > Artiodactyla > Hippopotamidae > Hippopotamus > Hippopotamus amphibius. Next base: position 167,272,109 of record NC_080191.1, on the reverse strand, counting down.
GAATGACATACTCATCTCCTTTTCCTTGTTCAACAAAGGAAGTGTTATAGAAAATAACAGATAAAACACCCAGCAATGCAGGATATTAATAACCTTGAGAATTTCATGTAGCATCTTAAAACATAAAAGTGATATTGAGGTTATTTCTTATATTAACCCGATGACAAAATTTACCAGTGTCAGAGATGTAAGTAATATCAATTTTGTTTCTTAGGGTCGAAATGTCTATTTATAGCTCATTAAAATATTTTCTATGTGTTATTAATATTCACGCGGCTGGATAATTTTGAATCCGTGATATTGCTTCTAGAATGTTTGCTATTTTTTTAAGCCATTTGTATGATTTAAGTTGTGAAGATGTACAATGATACTAAAAAGAAAAGCCGAATACCGGGATGTTCCAAGAGCTAAGCTAGCAGGCGATAGCATGAAAGTGAAGGCCATGGCCATGCTCCACCACTCCCTATCTCTGTGACCTTTGGCAAACTATTTTCTAAACAAAATAATTGACTTGTATGAAAGGTCCTTATAGGGTTGTGAGGATCAGATAATATAGTGCATGTAAAGTGTATAGCACGGTACATCACACCCTGTAAGCGCTCATTACAAGACGAATGATATTGGGCTACACCCATCCTCTTTGTCTTTTTTTGTTCCATATCTTTATTGGAGAATAATTGCTGTACACTGTTGTGCCAGTTTCTGCTGTACAACAAAGTGAATCAGCTGTATGTATACATATATCCCCTTCCTCTTGAGCCTCCCTCCCACCCTCCCTATCCCACCCCTCTAGGTCATCACCAATCATCAAATTGATCTCCCTGTGTTATGCAGTTGCTTCCCACTAGCTATCTGTTTTACATTTGGTAGTGCATAAATGTCAGTGCTACTTTGAGATGACTGACTAATTTGATTAGCCCTTGAAAAGACTTAGACTGTGTACAGGTAGACTATTTGATTTGAAATTCAAAAACATGGGTGGTGGGACTTCCCTGGTGGCGCAGTGGTTAAGAATCTGCCTGCCAATGCAGGGGACACGGGTTCGAGCCCTGGTCCCGGAAGATCCCACATGCTGCAGAACAACTAAGCCCATGCACCATAACTACTGAGCCTGCACTCTAGAGCCCGCAAGCCACAGCTACTGACACTGCACGCTGCAACTACTGAAGCCCGAGGGCATAGAGCCCATACGCCACATCAAGAGAAGCCACAGCAATGAGAAGCCCTCGCACCACAACCATGAGTAGCCCCCACCAGACACAACTAGAGAAACGCTCACTTGCAGCAACTAAGACCAAATGCAGCCAATAAATACATTAAATTAAAATTAAAAAAAAAAATGGGTGGTAGCCTCGCCTCAGAATTTCCAGATGACTTGAGGAAGTTATTTTGAGCTTTTGCACACTTAATTCCATGATATCGGTTATGAATTTGACTCCCAAGGTGATGGGTATACTTTATGCTTTCCCATGGCAACAGCCTGTTGACTCTCACGCCAGTTGGTCATGCTGTGAAACGTAGCCTCTCATCTCAGAGCGAGCTCGATGGGAGAGTTGGGATGACGCAGGACAGGACCACTATTGCCAGTAGGAGAGAAAAGTCTCGGAAGGGTGATGATAGGTCAGAAGCATAGTGTTCTATTCAAATGACGGCACTTTATCCAAGTATTATTCAACAAATGTGTAGCTGGCTAAGTAAACAGTGAAGGTGAGAAATAGAGGGTGGGAACTGCTATTTTTGTTTTCACCCTCTACCTTCAAATGCTATTGCTTTCCCATCCCTGCAAGTTCAGTCATCCTACAGGTAGATGATTTCCTGGTCAATTCTAGGTGTTAAAATGACCTCATCTTTGGGTATAAGTCCAGGTATTATAAATTAAGATTTTATGTTTTCATCCAATTCAAAGTTTTCTTCCCCAAGTGAAGCCTATGGCTTGGAGCAGGCAGTGGGAGAGAAGGCCATGGTCTCGATTTTCCTTTGCTACCTACTCTCCCCTCTGCTTCGGCGAAGGTGAGCAGCAGGAGCCCCAGCCTGTCAAGTGCCCTTTAACAAGGTAGGCATCTAAACTCAGGCACTTGGCATGGGGCTTGCTGGTGAGTTCTGGAGTTCTTCAGAAATTCCCCGTCCAGTGGTCTGGACTAGACCAGTCCCTGACATGGGTGGTGCTTTCTCCTCTGACGCCTCAGGATTTCTTTCAGGAACTGCCTTCTAGTGGAACATATCACAAACCCTTTTTCTTCTCCTGGGCCCTCTAGCCTCAGCTGACTGCCCCATTGGGCAGATTCCTTCCAAGACAGCTCCTGGTTGGCTAATTTCCATCCCTTTTCCTTGACTTACCTGATAGTAGATGTGTAGCTTGTTCTCTGCTGCCCCCTCTCTCCTCCCGTTATTCTAAGCAGGGGAATGAGAGCCAATCACCCTCACCACTTCAGGTCTCTCCCAGAGTGCTTCTTATGACCTCCCTCCATTTGTGCTGCAATGCTGGGAAGAAAATGCAATTCCTGATGCTCCTAAAAATTCCCGTTAAAGCATCCCTTGATCATTTCCATGGTTTTCTCTTATGTAGTCTGTACATAGGTAACTGGGGGAGTGAGGATGTCATGCTTACAGTTGCAGGACCAGTATGAATCCCTCTTAGTAGGAAGTATGTAGATATGGTAGTCATCTCTCTTTACATTAAATTGGCACCTACGTCTCATTGTCCTCAAATATGAGGCTCAACAAAACTTCCCAGACAAAAGGAAAATCTCCATTCAACCTCCTCTTAGAGAAGCGATCATCTCCTTCTGTGTGTTGGGCACATTAAGTACCCGGGCATTGAAAGGCTGATCACTGGTGTGTAGAGTTTAGTGGAGGATTCACATACATGAATGGATGAAATACAAGTCAAGAATATTGAGTACCAGAAAACAGCAGACACTTTGGGAGATTGGAAAAAGGGGAGATTGTTTCTGATTATCTGCAGTTAAGGAGGAGATGGCAATGGAGAAAAGAGAGATACTGGGATAATTTCATGGAAGAAATAGCATTTACACCAAAATAGGAAGGGTGAATAGATTTCAAATATTTTTACCAAAAGAAGGGCATTTCAAGTAGAAGGAAGCAGCATGAACAAGAGAGAGCTGATAAATATAGGGCGTGAGTTTTTCAATTTGACCACACTGTAGGGTATGTGGAAAGAAACAGCAGGACATAAAATTTGACTAAGTAGGTCGGGTCAGATCACAGAATCTTAGCTGCCAGGCTGAGAACTGTAGACATTTACCTGCAGATGTTGAGTCATTGACGATTGGACGGTCAATATAAAATCACTCTCACCAAGGCATCTACATTTCCAGGTTCCCAGGTTAGGGCTTTGACCTTAAGCCTGAGTTAGTATGGGACCAAGATAATGCCATCACATTAAGCTAAGTGGAATAAGCCAAAGGGAGACAAATGCTGTCACTTATATGTGGAATCTAAAAAATATAACAAACTAGTAAATATAACAAAAAAGAAGCAGACTCACAGATAGAGAGAACAAACTAGTGGTTACCGATGGGGAGGGTGGGGAGGGGCACTGAAGGGGTAGGGTACAAACTATTGGGTGTAAGACAGACTACAAGGGTATATTGTTCAACATGGGGCATATAGCCCATATTTGGTAATAACTATAAATGGAGTGTAACCTTGAAAACTTGTATAAAAATTTTAAAAAGTAATTTCAAAAACCATAATGAAATAGATCTACAAAGTATATTCTCTTGGAGAATGTTAAAAAAAAAAAAAGACAATGTGGTCACATTATTTATTTATTACTTGCTTATCTATCCACACCCTGCCTTGTTCCCACGAGACTTTAGGGCAACATACAAAGGCTGCTAATAAGACAAGGTATAATATATGAAAGGAAAAATCTAGGACAAAAGTAAGATGAAGTCAGAAAATTCAATTAGGAAAATGCATGTCTTGAAGTCCAGTTGGACCCTCATAGGTTTAGAAGCCATCTTGAAAGGAACTTGTTCTAGCTATGTCTCTGGTCTTTTCAGTAAGACCCGCTCAAGTTAGATCAAGAAGATTGAGGAAGGGGCATCTTTAAGAATCTAATTCTCAAAAAAATTCTGAAAACAGAAAGTTGGAAGGCTTGAGGAGGGCTAGCGTCCTTTTCCTTATTTCCAAGAGACCATCTTGTGTCTTTCTTCTTTCTGCCCTCCCGGTTTTCATCTGACTTTCACCCATTCACCTTGCAAATGACTCCAAAGGGTGACGACTGTTGAGTTTCCATAACCTTTCTGCATGTCCTCCTACAGCCAATTAGATCAGCCTCTCAGTGTCATTTGCAAATCATTTGGAGAGAAAATTTATCAATTTCTCTTGGGTAAGATGCCCACTCGAGGCCAATCATTTCTATGAATGAAGGAGGAGTCAGGTAATTCAGCTCTGTTTGGGCCAATCGCTCACTCCAGCATACGGGAGGAGGCAGTTTACAGAGAAGGAGGCTGTAGGCGTAATTGTATCTGTTATAGAAATATATCATTTAAGTTCCATCAGTACTTCGATGAGTCTTTTCTGGGTCTTGGTCCCCTTGGAGAATCTGAGGGAAGGTATAGCTCTCACCTTAAAAATCTCCTGAGGCACAATCAAAATTGTGCATGTAGTTTAGATGGGTTCATGAGACTCTTGAAATGTGACTTACGCGACTTGAAGTGTCCATAACACGAAGTAAGTCGACTATTTAGGAGAACATACCTACATAATATCCAAATGATGAACAATTGAAAACTATATCTTGAGAATAGAATTTGAAGCTGCTAAGCCCTCCCACACAGCAGGCTCTGGGCTAGGTTCAGTAAGGGACAGAAAGTGGAACGAGAGGATTTCTTCCCTCAGGGAGCTCCCAGCCTGCTGAGTACGTGTGTAAACACGTAAATTTAATTCAAGACATTCTGAACGATAGCAGCAATATGGGTAATGTGCTGAGGAAACTCTGAGGAGCTAATGATTAATTCTGAATAAAATATAACACGTCACAAGTTTTTATTCCTCTGCATGCGATCTGAGAGATATATCATCATTTTAAAGAAACCTAGACAATTTAGAAAAGTTCTTCCAGTTGCTGATAAACAGTCCTGCTGTCTAAGCTGGTATTCCAGGGCTCCTCATTTTATTCTTTTTAATTCACGTGATCCAAACCACTGCAATCTGCTATAGAGCAGAGAACATGGGGCTTTACAATCAGACAGACTTGAGTTTACATCACCACCATGTCACTCACTAACTATGGGTCTTTAAGCAAGGGATTCTACTTCTCTGAACATCAGTTTCTTCACTGGTAAAGCAGGAGATAAATACCTCGTTTGCATTGCTTCTTAAAGAAATAACCATAATGTTTATCAAACACTTAGCACAGCCTCTGGAACCTAGTAGGAACTCTAAAATGGTGGTCTTTATTTTTATTTTTGTTTATTGTCAAGTATACAGACTCCTTGTCAGAACGTGTTAAGCATCTCTATTAGGAAATAGCTAAAATAATGTTTGCGTAAGGACTCTGGGTGAATCAGAGTGATGCTGACTAGGAAACCACCCCCAAACCTCAGTGGCTTACAGTAGCCGCTCACGGCTCTATGAGTCGACTCTCATCCAGCCGATCTAAGTGGGCTCACCCGAGCCACTCTGCTTAGGATGTAGATTAGTTGGCCTTGGTCCAGGCTTTGGGTTTAATTCAGGTTTGTTGCATATTTTTCTTTCTGGGGCCAGGCTGAATGTACAGACCTGGGCATGCCATCCCTGCAGATCGAGCAGAGCAGAGCCAGAGAGCAAGCCCAGCCATGCAAGCATGCCTCAGAGCTCTGCTAACATCTATTTGGCCAAAGAAAATCACACAGTAAAAACCAAAATTAAGGGGAGATAAAGTACAGTTTGTCACAATGATGCCAATAATTCCATCTTCCACAGTCCCTGTGTAAAAGAAAAGGCAGAAACTACAATGAACATCTGAGAAAGAGAAGATCAAAGAGGTAGAAGCCAGATGCACAGAGATGCAATGACATGTCTTTCTGCTACCCAAAGCCTCTCTGTGAACTCTGGGGCCACATTCTGCCTTGGATATGGGACTGCAGAGAGAGCTCCAGGCCCTGCAGCCTCTGCTGTCTACGGCGGCAGAGCGCAGCCTCCTTGCACCCCTCCCTCAGGCACTGACCACGGTCCGCACTGTGTACCTCTTCTCTGTGTGCCCGTGCAGTGACCTGGCACCAGCGACCTGGAGCTGGACCAGATGTCACAGGTTAAGGGCACAGCCTTCACAAGACTGCCTTCACTCTAGGCACCAGCTGTAAGTTTGGGAAGCCCCGTGCCACGCGCACTTCTGACATGCTGGTTATAAAGGTGGGTGTTCTCACTAGTCCCTCAGGTTCCGTCATTCACAGCAACAACTCACCGGACTCAGGAAAGTGCTATCCATCCGATTACAGTCCTATTACAAATTAGACCCAACCAAAGGGAGAGACATAAGGGCAAGGTCTGGGAGGGTCTCAAACACGACGTTTGCATTGTCCTTTCCCGAGGGAGTCAGTTTGCCTTACTTTCCTGGCACGTGGATGTGTGACCATGTGCAGAGTACTGCCGAACAGGGAAGCTCACCTGAGTTTTGGAGTTTTTACTGAGGTTTCGTTTTATAGACACGATTGATTGAATCACCGGCCATGGGGTTGAACTCAGTCTCCAGCTGTCTTTAGCTGAAGGCCCCAACCCTCTAATCACACAGTTGGTATTTTTGGCATGGCTAGCTCGCGTCCTGCGTCATCTCATTAGCACAGACTCTCTTCAGGTCCGCTAGGAACAACAAAGATACTCCTATCAATCAGTAGATTCCAAGGAGTTAGAGGATATATCCCAGGAAGTGAAGACAAAGGCCTGTCAAACGTCTCACTCCAAGGGTCCAGAGGTGACCTCCCAGGAACCTGAGGCAAAGGCTCGCCACGTTCTTTATTACGTACACCTTGTCTGTGTTTTCCACTGAACTTCACGTTCTTTAAAGGCAGGTGAGCTGCCCTTCTCAGCTCTGCATACCTCACAGCTGCTAGCCTAGCAGCCTCTGGGAAACAATGATGAAGTGGGTAAAGGTAAAGCTTTAGACAGTCAGAGAGGTTTAGGGTAAATGAGTTGGAAGAGCCTTTGGAGACCATTTAGACATTCCAACGCATTCATTCTATGTGGGAGAAAATGAAGCACCAAGGAATGTGATTACCCCAGAACACACATTGAGCAAACTAAAGACTCGGTTTAAAGTTTTATTATCTAAAACTGCAAACTCACTCCCCTCCATCCTGCCTCTACACGCATGAACCTCTACCTAAGGGTACACACCTCACTTTCTTATATCAAAGAAACCAGTCGTAAGCTATGAGAAGGGGAGAAGTGACAGATGTACGAACTGAAACATCCTGACCTCCCCATGCTACTTTCCTGCTCCATCCTGAGAAGTAATGTACATTCCATTTTCATCAGTTTGTTAGAATGTAAGGCTTCTGAGATGGATGTAATCGTCTTTTTTTTTTGGAAGGGGGAGCGGGTGGTAGTTCTGTTTCATCCCTGCCCATTGCCAATCCCTTAAATGTTAAAAAATAAATCCTAGGACCAAAATATATTTTAACACTCTGATCTAGATGCTAGATTTTTTTAAGTTCTTCTGCCTAACTAATGCTAGCAGTCCTCCATTTACACACCTATCCAGGAGGGAGCAGAACACTCCTCTGGCATCGATCCTGGTACACTGAAGTGCTCAGAGGATGTTGCCTAAATGAATAATATAGTGAATGTTTTTTAAAAAAAATTTCCCAGCATACGAAGGGCAGTCCAGTTAGATGCCTCCTTACTCTCTTCATCTTAACTCTCCGCTTTCCCATCATCATTGAGAGATAATAGTACTGTCATCCATGTGGAAGTTCACTTCTCTTTTACACACCACTCCTGGACAGTCTGTTTGTGGAGAAAATATTTGAAATATTTGCAGTGTGCAGTATGGTACATGTATGAATTATAGAACTTTTGAACCCATTAATTTTCATTTTTGAAGATGAGACCAAAGCATGGAAGAGGCAAAGGCTGGTAGCATTAGATGTGCAGCTAGGCGGTGAGCTTAGCTAGATGTACGTTCGCTGAATCTGAACCCTAACGCACGACTCAGGATAACACGCATCTCAATCTTTTATTCTCAATAATGAAATTGAAACAAGGAAAAATGCATTTGTCTTTCAGTGAGCTCAACTCACGCCTACCCAAAGCTGGCTGCGTACCGACCAGCAGGGCAGCTCCTTTCTCCTCCTTTGCTGCTGTCAGTGTGCCTGCACACCTGCTTCACCTGCGTCGTGCAGGTCTGTATCTTCCTCTCTGTGAAGCAGCAGCCCTGGTACTGTGAAGTCTACAGGTACAGGTAAGTTTGGTGTCTTAGTTTTCCTTTCTGAAGGTGGTACAGTGAGTACCCAGTGACGTTGTTCAGCTTGGTTTGAATATATATTCTAAAATTTTAATGAACCAAAGTTGTTTCCAGACTGAAAAATACCAATGATGGGATAGAACCCAGAACACAGTCAATGGGTGGAGTGCAGGGGTGAGCCAGGTGGCATGGGTGGGGACAGATCTTCACCTTGCCTGCTGTTGCATAGATGTGACGGCCAGTTGGCTGAAAGAATGTATTCATTCGTTGGTGGTTTGGACGTCGTATAGACCAGGGGTCAGCAAACACTTCTTATAGTAATATTTTGGGCCAGGTTGTAAATATTTGGGGCTTTGTGGGCTCTGTGGTCTCTGTTGCAACTACACAACTCTGCTGTCGTAATGAAAAAGCAGTCAGAGACAACATGTAAACAAGTCAGCGTAGCTGCGTTCCAATAAAACCTTTTTGACCAAACCAGGTGGTGAGTCGGATTTGGCCGATGGGCTATAGTCAGCTGGCCCCTGAGATCCAAGAGAGATTTGCTTAAATTAGTTTCAGTTTTTCAAATGAATGTTAAAATGTTCATTGGTGCTGTCATTGTTCTCATTGAATTGAACAGTAGACTCAGGGCAAATCTCTTCACCTCCCAGGGCTTTAATTTCCTTAATGATAAATTAAGGGTAAGAGGAGGTGAATTCATTTATCTATTATTATTTTTTCTATTCCTTTATTTACTTTTTTATTTCTAATCATTATTGGCAGTCAAATCGATTGTGACTGAATTGATAGTTATTAAACAGGAAAAAGCTGAAGTTGTACATTGGTTCTTGGAGGATGTTTCTATTTTCAAAGTTCTTTTTTTTCTTTTCTCCATTTTATTTATTTTTTTGGGGGGTACACCAAGTTCAATCATCTGTATTTATACACATATCCCCGTATTCCCTCCCTCCCTTGACTCCCCCCCACCCTCCCCGTCCCAGTCCTCTAAGGCATCATCCATAGAGGAGGTGAATTTAGATGTTCAAACTATTTTTTCTGACAAAGCCTGCCTGGCTTCCAAAAGGAAAGGCAGAAAGAGTTGCTCTTTTTCAGATAAGGCTTATACAAACTCCCCCTCACTCCACTGTCATCTTGAAGGTATCATAGCGCCTTCCTGTCAGTGCAGGACAGATTGAAAACTACAAAATGATATCTAAGACTGTCAGACCCAAAATTCAGCAATTCAAGTATTCCTTGAATATAGAATTCATTTTTGTTTCAAAACCAGATTTTTCCCCCAATTGGAGTGCATGTATTCAGAGACATAACCTTTTGATTGAATCTAGGAGGCAACATGATGTAGCCAAAAGGGTGATGGATGGGTGGTCCTGCCTCTGTCATTAAGTAGCTATGCCATTCTAGCCCTCAACTTTCTTATCTGCTTTGTAAGTATATTGGATTAGATACACTTTGGTGTTAAACTCTGTAATTCAGGCCTTCTGGTCTACTTGCCCCCTTTGTGCAAAGCTTTGTAATTGCTGTTTGTTTCTTAGTTTATTCTGCAGACAGTAACTGAACAGCTACAATATGTAAAGCACATTTTGGGAGGCTGGGGAACCAAGGGTCATAAGACTTAAGCCTTGCATTTGAGTTCACAGTTGAAAAATGAATTTTATCTATAAACAGTTATAATAGTAGTAAAGACTTTCAAGCTGAACAAGAAAACTGATGAAAACATGTTTGTCTGTGGACTTGATTATTGAAAGAAATGAATATTGCAAATGGATCAATCCAGACCGGGAAAGCCCATGTCTTAAATATTTTTCTGAGCAAATATCATGTGGCATCACTGTGCTAGGTGCTAAGGATTTCTTATATATTTGAGTAAAACAAACAAACAAATAAAAATAAAACCAAAAAAAAAAAAAATTCCACATTCAAAGAACCCTCATCCCAGGGGTGGGAAATGAAAATACGTGAAGGAATAATTGCAGAACAGTGAGCTGAATGCAACACACGAGAGAAGAATGGGGAGCACTAGTTATACTCACCACCGAATGCAAAGATGTTTCAGATGGAGTGACCTTAGAGGAAATAGGATGTCTAGACCCAGAGGTGTACAAATTGGGAGACAGGGACTATTCCCCTATGATTGGAGTATAGGGAGCATGGGAGGTCTGGCAAAAGATACGGCTCAAAAGGTTGACTGAGACCAGAGTGTGAAGGTCTCCTGGGCCTGCCTAAGAAGTTTGAACTTAATTTATTAGCAAAATAGAAACACAGACACTCATAGGCAAGACAATGTTCAGATCCTCAGGAAGAGGTTTTGGCTGTGGGAGGAGAGTGGATTAGAGCAGGCAGATTCAAACTCAGGACCCACCCATGTTAGGAGGCTTACGTTAGTGTGCAAAAGAAAACACAGAACCCATGCACGCACACACACATACACAGTTCATATGTCCTGAACTGAAAAGGATTCCTTAGGAAATTGTCATCCAAGCCCTTTCAAGACAGATCATTTGTTCCAAATGGAATTCTGGACAAAGAACAGTCTTGACTTCCTCTGCATTTTATTTCTGCTTTGTCATTGCAAGAGGTGAACAAAATATGTTCTGGTAGCTACTGGCTGGAACAGCTTGCAAGGTGAGGTCTCCTGGTCATGATTAATTTTTTTTTTTCCTACTAGCTGGATAAAAATAGAGTAAAAAGTTTCATAAATGCTGGTGATTCTTTTCTAGTAAGTGCTTTCTGGACAACCAGAGTAATTTCTCAACAAATGTGAGTTTGGAAAGAAACTGGACTGCAAATGCAACTTTGGTTCCTGGTTCGGTCTTAAGCTTTGAGAGTACCTCGCTGTGGCCCATCACCACCATCAACTGTATCACAACAGCATTTATCTTTTCTAAGGGCAAGCCGTTTCGAAAACCCATCTACACAAACTGTAAGTGTGAAGTTTAATATTTCTAATATTTTTTTTTCAACTCTCCCACCATCCCCAGAGTTGCAACTCACTGGTGAAGTGATTGGCTGAGAAGGAAATAATTGTAATATTCTAAAATTGGGTACTGAACGATAGTTGTCATAAGTGGTAGAGCCCTTGGGCAGAAACCTGCTCATGTACAGGTGAGCACATGCTCTATTGAATGGTCACATGAGTCCTGTCCTAATTTGAGTCATCAAGAATGATTTTAAGCATATATACATATGTCCAGATATTTTGTAAAAAGCTTTCTAACAAATTCAAATATAAGTTGACCTCTTAGTAGCTTTATAACTTTGGGCAAATAACTTCAATCATTCTGTGCATTTATTTGATCATCAGTGACAATGAATGTATTTTCATGTTATTAGCCTTTCTTCTCTGAGCGGTCTACTTTTTTTTTCCATTTCTTTTTCTGTTGCGTGGCTGCTGTATTTCTTACTTATTTGTATGAGTTACTTCTTTGTGGTTTTTTTCCATTGCCTTTATGCACAGAGAGTTTTTTTTTTCTCATTACAAAGTTAGGTAGATTATTATTCATTTAGTTTTTAAATTTATTCTAATGCTTTTTAAATCTAATGTTAATTTTGGCACTTAGTTTAAGAGAGAGATCAAACTAGTTTATCCAGCTAGTCACTAGTTTTCCTGGCAGATTTTATTATTTAATATTCCTTTTGATGATTTATTCAGTTGAATATAATGCCACCTTTATCATACCTATATACATGTATATTTAAGGTTTTCTGATATATATATATAATTTGTATGTTTTATATTATATTTATGTTGTATATTAATTTATGTATAATTAATTTGTTTCTAGACTATCTTTTATGTTTCATTGATAGGCCTGTCTCTTCTTAATATACTACTATACTTTAGAAATTATAGTTTTATAAGTTCTAATAAGTAAAAGATTGGTATATCATCATTACTCTTTATTTTTCAAAAACTTCTTACTTTTCTTTCTTTATTTTTCCAAATAAACTATAGAATAAATTGCCAGATTTTTAAAAAATCACCTGTGGGATTTTGATACTAGGAGAAAAATGTATTTGTTTACACAATTTAGTTTTTACCTTTAAGAACATGCCATGTCTTTCTTTTATGTCTCTTAGTAAATATATGCAGTTTTCTCCATTATAGATACTGCACATTTATTAAAAAAGCTAATCCTATGCTTTTCATATTTTTGTTTATATTTTGACGGACTTTTTCCCATTATATTTTCTAATCGGTAATCAAATACATGTGAAAGATAGAGTGTTGTTTTTATTTTCTACTTAGAACCTTTTCTGAACTTTGCTGTTAATCTTTGATTTTTGAGTGTTCTAGAAGGATAATTATTGTCATCTGCAATTAATAATGTTCCTTCTTCCTTTCCGATAGCTAAAATGCTATCGGAAAGGAAGAATTGCCAGGGCAGTGTTAATAATAGTGGAAAAAGCGGACAGTTCTACTCCTTCATAAAAATACTTCTAGTAGGTTTCACTTGTAAATAGGATTTTGAATATAGGTTCAAGGTGGGCCACATCATGCAAAGAAAACACCCTTCTATTTCTAGTAAATCGAGTATGTTTTAAAATAAAAAATGGGAGATGCATTTCATCAAATGTCTTCCTGTCACCTACTAGGATGATTATACTTGTTTTCTATTTTGAACTATTGCTAGAATGTGTTTCATTAATAAACTTATTATTAAATCATCTTCATATTCTTAAGCAAACTCTACTTATTGTGGTGGATTACACTTTTACTGAATTGAATTTTATTGCTTTTTAATATCTACATTTTATATGGGATTGGTTTGAAGTTTGTTGTGTAGTGTTTTGTTAGGTTTAGGTATTAGACCTGAAAACTCTTGGACTTCTTCTTTTCTTTGAAAAATATTTTACAGGTAGAAATAGTCTACCCCTTGACCATTTGTAAAAACCCAGTAAAATCATCTGGTTCCAAATCCTTTCTTTGAAAGAATTAATTTTTAGAGGGTTGACTTAGGTTGTTCTCTTTTCAAACTGTTTTTTAAAATAAAAATTTTTGCCCAGATAATTCCATTTCATTGAGATTATTCACAGGGTTTGGGATGGTATTTTCTTATGATTTTTAATGACCTCCGTAACTCTTTTAATATCTTCTCATCTTAACTATGTTCATGTGTGTTATGTTCATTTATTCTTTTTTTAATATAAATTTTTATTTATTGGCTGCGTTGGGTCTTCGTTGCTGTGAGTGGGCTTTCTCTAGTTGCAGCGAGTGGGGGCTACTCTTTGTCGTCATGTGCGGGCTTTTCATTGTGGCGGCTTCTCTTGCTGCTGAGCACAGTCTCTAGGCACACAGGCTTCAGTAGTTGCAGCAATCAGGCTAAGTAGTTGTGGTTCGTGGGCTCTAGAGCACAGGCTCAGTAGTTGTGGCGCGCATGCTTAATTGCTTTGTGGCATGTGGGATCTTCCCGGACCAGGGCTCGAACCCGTGTCCCCTGCCTTGGCAGGTGGATTCTTAACCACTGAGCCACCAGAGAAGTACCTATATGTTCATTTATTCTTACCAAAAATGTATTTCTACTGGTTCTCGATTTAGTAATAATTCTGTGTGTTTTCTCTTTTCTAATTTGTTCATTTTTGTTTTTCCTATTTTTCCCCCTTCTTACTTCCTATGAAAAATTTTTTAATGTTTGAGTTGATTTTATAATCCATGTATTTTATTCTCGTGAAACTTGAAAAGCATTCAAGGCCAATAATTGTAGTTTGGGTTACATTGTTTACATTTTCATATGTCTCTAATTATGACTTAATTTCCTCTTTGACCCACTAGTCAAGAATAGTGATTTTTAATTTTCAAGTGGGAAGAGATTTTGTTTTCGTTCCTCTACTGCTCTTTTTCTCAATAGCTTCCAAATGGACTTGGTTTCCCTTTTGACCCAGCAGATCTTTAGAATTTTGTTTTCAATTTGTATGTGGGGAGAGTTTTAGTTACTAATTTCTAGTTTTATTGTCATGATCGGAGAAAATCTAGCTTGTAATATTTCTGCTTTGGAGAATTTACCCCAGTTTTGTACATCACGTGTCATAAACTCTAATTTCTAATTTCTGAAAAAAGTCATAGATATTAGAGAAATAAGTCTCATTGCTATCCCTAAATTAGAAAAGTAATTTACCATAGAAATCCAGTTTTAGAAATTATATTATTCCCCTTCTCTCTGTTTTCATCCTCCCATTTTTTTTTAATATAGCTGTTTTGTCAAAGGTTTTGAGAGCACACTAAGATCTTCTTTTAATTATAGTTTTTACAAATTTCTTCCTGAATTTTTTATCTCTTTTCATAATTTTGACAGAGTATTTGATAATGCCCCTGGCTTCTGTCACAAAAATTAAGATTCTGTCTTGTGTTTTCAAATTCATCTCTTATAGCCGATATTTTATACTAAATATATTTTACAAGGAGGATATATTACATTGGCTAGTACTTTAGTTTGAATAGTGGCTGCAAAAATTGAGTTAATTAGAGCTGAATTAATTACATCATGGTAACTTAAAACTTGTAGGTAAATTCAAATCCCTATGTCAAACATAACCAATAATTTTAAATGAAAAAGAAATTTTATAAACATACTCTAACAAATGTAATCTTATAATAAATTATATATGCTCAAGGTTACACGTCAAAAGTCCTTGGAACTGTGGTTAAAATATGCAGGCAATTTTATTTTGGTGTAACAGAAAAGCCTTTGCCTCTCTTAACAGCCTTTGACAGAAGATCAGCTTTATGATTATGAGATGTAGAAAAAGTACAGGTTTAACTGTTATGGAAACAGGTGTGAATATTCACCAACTCTCTTCTTATCTGAGCATCATCTGTAATGGCTTGTCCAGGGCTTGTCTCCCCAGATCACCTGTGCAAACAGAGCCCATTCTTTCAAGATTCCTCATCAATAGCAGCTAACCTAGGAGAGCAACATTCACTTCAGTTCTTTATTACCTTTTCCAATCAAAGCCAAATTAAAGAAGAGAGCTTTATCATTTTGTTTCCACACTGCTCATTTGTGCCCTAGACTGGCCTTCTGTTCAGATCACTAGTCTGAGGACAGTGTGATGAGCACAGCAGTCAGCCCAGTTCCAGTAAGTACCAGGCCTTCATCAGGATGGGCATTTGGGGCATCACCTTCTTCCCAGCATCTGGGTCCTTGGGACTTGGAAACAACGAAGTAAATGAAAAATACACACAGCCATCTCCTGGGGTATGCTCATCACCAAGCTGCTCAGATTGCTTTATTTGAGGAGATACAGCTCTCTCTTTTCTTCTCTCTGTTTCACACCCCTCTCAAGCAAGCCTGGGTATTCTTCCAGGAAGTGTTGCATCTAGTTGTACATATAAAATGAGGCATGGGTGAATATGAGGTGTAGGTGGTGAGGGTGAAAACAGAGCCCTTGTTGCCTGGGTATTCTTCCAGGAAGTGTTGCATCTAGTTGTACATATAAAATGAGGCATGGGTGAATATGAGGTGTAGGTGGTGAGGGTGAAAACAGAGCCCTTGTTGCTTCAAAACATAGGGGCTGCTGTAGAGGGACAGGTGCCTCTAATTTCTGGTTGGTGTGGACCTGTGTAGAGTTGGGAGCCAGGAGCCACTGGAATAAATGCGGTAGAGAGAATATAGGAGAAAACCTAGTTTGTTTGTTTATAAATTTTGAGGATTGTAAGAATCATTTGCATCACATCAACACTGATTAAATGCTGTTGTCTGGGGCAGAAGGTGCTAATCCCGTCAAAGAGCATTTATAAAGCACCATCTACAAAGTGCCTGAAAGTTTTGATGGACGCGGAGTGGATGGGGTTGGGGACTAAGAACAGGAATGTTGCTGCAGTGCATCCTGAGAAGTTGAGCACCCCAAAGTAAAGCAATCTGGGCAGCCTGGAGAGAAAGAAGCCACTTCCTGTTTCAATTCAGAGTCTCAGAGAAGCAGATACAAAGTCCCTTTCAGATGGTTACAGCCTTGTGGATACATAAATGAAGACCAGGCAAAGCAGAGTGTGATAGATATCATATGAAATAAAACTTGGTAAGGCAGGATTAGGGAGTCTTTGAAAGAAACTGTATTGGAACTGGGCTTTTTAAGAAAAATTGCAACTTGCCAAGACTGGAAGAATATCATCCATGCAGGGTATTTTATGAACAAAGACATAGAAGCTGAACCCACTGTGGAAGCGGGTTTGTGGTTTAACTTTACTGGCACATAAGGAAGAGCAACCAGAGATAGGTTTAGAAAGGCTGATTGGATCCAGATTGTGGAAGGCCTTGAATGTCACTCATTCAAGACCCTTGGACTTGATTCTCTAGGCAACAAAGAAGAGTGAGGTGCCACCAAGAAGATAGACTGTTCATTTATCCATGCACAACTCACTAGACCCATGGTGATAAAGCCTTAGGACCTCCCCGGTGACCACTTACACAGGCCAGTCACTGTAGGGTATCGCAGCCCCGAGGACTCCTCAGTTGAGGTAACTCCTTGATGGAGTTTACTAGAATACATTTAGTTAACAGCTTTCTACACTCAGCCTTTCAAGGAAAGATTTTTAAGATATCACCTTTGTCTTGCAAGCATTAGAACATATTTGAAAACATATGAGGATATATCAAAACATCTGAAGATGTATGTGGTATTTGCCCAACAGAGATAATTGATTCTGCAACGTGTGTGCCAAATTATGGGAAACATTCCTTTAGCATCTAAAAATAATGTTTGCTGTTTCTTCAGATATATTCTCATTTTTGCTGGTGTCTGCCTTGGGCCTCACAATTTTCATTCTGTTTTCTGATTTTCAAGATATATACCGTGGAATGGAGGTACGTGGCATCCATGGCTCCCATGTGCAGTGGGACCATATTTGCATTGTAATTTGCAAGTCAGTTACACATGTAGTCTCTCTGGACCGAGAATGTTGTGAGGTTATTCTCATTTACTAGAAGAGCAAATAACATATCTCCATCTCACACATGCTAGCCTCTGAATGTTTTCATATAATTAGCATCATCATTTGAGTTCATTTTCTGTTCATACCTGGAACACCATGTTTGGATATTTTATTCTTCCGTGTTATACCAATACAATGAAATTAATGCATTAATACAATAATTAATCCTTCAAGTCTAATTTTTTAATCACATAGAAATCTTTTATAACCTAGTCGTGAAGAGTGAGAAAGGAAGGAGAAGCTCTCCTGGGGCCTGTGGATGCCATGGGAGGCTTCATGCAGGAGATGCAACTTGATCCAGGTCCAGAAGGATAGGCTAGATTTTGCTAAGTAGGAGACAGGGATAGTCCCAACCAGGAGAAAGCCTAAGCACAAGCAGAGAGGGCTGAATGGATCTCTTTTGTCTTGGAAAAGCAAAAGAACGTAGGGCGGCAGAGAGAAAAATCAAAAGCAGGGCTTGTTTCATAGAACACCTGGAAGATGAGCTGGGACTGAGGCGGTATGCTGTGGAGCGTGAGCAGGACAGCCAGTGATGTTTGGACTCTCTGCCGAGAGCAGCGGGAGTCATTGAAGATATCGGAGCAGCTTTTCCAGTGGGGCACTTAAGACGATGCCTTAGATGACAGCAAGAAGGGTGTATGTGAGAGGAGAGAGGCTGTGGAGGGGAAGCAGTTAGGAAATGAAAACCTAGACCATTCAGTCATTCACAAAACATTATGAAGCTCCAGGATGTGCTTGGCGCTGGGGTTACAAGGACGAAGAAGTTGTGGTCACCACTCTCAAGTAGCTCAGAAGCTAGTAGGGGAGAGCATCGCAGAAGCAAATTCCAAAACAGTGTGACGAGTGCCTTCCAGGAAAAGGGATGGAAAGGGACCTCCCAGATCAGGGTGGTGGCAGCATGAGGGAAAGAGCCAAGCTCTCCTCTACGATCTGACATGCGGCCGGATCTTACAGCCTTCTCCCCACCACCCTTGCAACCAGGGAGCTTATTTCACAGCCCTGAGAAAGGATGTCTCCACTTAGGGGAAAGAATAACATGGTGTTACTTTGAAATAACCCCTATCAGAATAGGGATAAGAATCAAAGATGAGCATTTAAACATTGTGGAGGGTCTGTGGTTTTAGTCCTGAATGCAGCTCATCCTCTCCACAGTCATCCCACATATTCTGTACCCTTTAGGGTCAGAAAGGGGGCTGCATAACTATTCTTTTGCTGTGGATGCAGCCATGGGAAGCCGTAGTTCTCACACCTATTAAGTAAGTGTATTTGGTGGTGAAGGTGTACCCTTTACTCCTTAAAAGGAGATGGGTTGGGCGGGTTCAACTTTCATGAAGCCATTAGATTTAAGGCTGGGAACATGTGTTCAAAAAATTGTTGCCTAGGTTCTGTCAAAATAAACTTGAACCTCTGTCCTCCTTTTGTTTCTTTTACTCACATGTCAATTTTATTGCAAGAAAGACCTCCAGGTAGCTTTTGCTTTGGGAGAATGAGAAGTAATAATATTGTTAGATGAATGATTTAATCTTCCCTCTATTTGAGAAGATAAAAATGAAGAGAGACACGCAGGCTCCAAAGTGTCCTGTCTCATGTCTGCAACCCAGGGCGCATTTACTCTGTGTCCATTGTTAGGCAGTGGAGGGGAGCACAGGGCAAGAGCCGGTCAGATCTGATTTGAATTCAGCTCTGTCATTTATTTATTGGCGTTGAGTCCCTGGGCAAGGTACTGACCATCTCATCTGTAAGGTGGAGAGAGTAACGCCTACCCTCCAAGCCCAGAGAGTTGTTACCAATACATAAATTAAATAAGATGAGATGTGCTCTTTTCAAGTGTAAGGTATGAGAAGTATAAAGGTAGTATTTCTTTTTCAACAGTTCATCCCAACCATAACATCGTGGAGGGTTTCAATGTTCGTGGCAGCCCTCACCCAATTCTGTGTGGCCTTTTTTGTAGAGGTAAAGAAATTTCTGTATGACTCGTTATTTTTCTGGGGAGATAAATAAAGGGCTGACTCTCAACAGATTCTCATTTTTTAGAGCAACCACTTTTATCCCCCAAAATGATAGTTCTTAAGAGTTTGTAAAAACTGCACATGTTCTCTTTGGGGGAGATGAGAATGAGTGAAAATTCTTTGAAGGCTGCATAGAAATGCTCTCAGTGTCTGTAGTGTAGAAAGCAAAACATCAAATTAACGAATTTTGCCTCACATGAAGGCATTGTATTGTACTTTCTTAGTATTTTTAATAATCTGGTAGAGACTAGACCAGGTGACCTTCCAGCTCTAAAATTCAATGAGACCTTTTAGAGTGAAGAACTGACTTCAGGAGGGCTTCCTTAATTAAGAGAGGAGAGAAGCTGTTGCTATCCTAGTCAATTCTTACCCTTGAAGGTCTTCTCCTATAGCATATCTTTTCTACTCAGTGTCACTAAATAGCTTTATCTACTCAGTGAAAGGCTTAGGGACTATTTTTTAAGGGACAGTTAAAAAAATAAAGATTCATTTACTGAAGTTCCTTGGGAAAAGACATTGACCAAATTAAGAAAAAATATGTTTATATACAAATATCCCATTGTATACAATGCACGTAAAATTTCTCATACTCTAAGCAATTCCATTAGTGAGACTTTGTTTTTAAAAAATAACCCAAAAAGAGAGGAAAAAAATGTATGTGTGTGAAGGTTCTCATCACAGTATTATCTACAGTGGTAAAATATTAGACTCAACTCAAGTGTTCAAAAGCAGAAATGCTGTTTAAATAAATAGTAATACAACAACTTGAAGAAATGTTATAATCATTAAAAATGATTATTGAGAAGATGGTAGCTACAAATTATACATGACAGAGAGTGTCTAGCATAAACAAAAGTGGAATGCAAGATTTGACCAATTCTATGATTATAACTGCATAAAAATTGTGTGCTTGTAAACATAGAAAAAAAAGAGACCCCCCCCCCCCCCACCGCAAATGGAAAGCAAAACCCATTTGACTTCTAGAGTTCATTTGTTCATTCAACAAACCATTATTTGGCACCTTCTTTGTGGCATGGGGCAGGTAGCAGTGATTTTTTTTTTCTTCTTTTGATTTTGAGTGCATTATTTTTTTATCATTTCGGTCTGGCAGTAAAATAATTCTAAGTGAATCCCCAGCCAGAATGGAACTAGGAAATCTGTGAAAATGAAAAGCTGTAAGCTTTTGGAGATTTCTGTGAACACAAGCACACTCTCAATTCTCAAGGGAAAGAACCCAGGGAGCTGCTAGGTTTCGTGGGGCTGCAAGGAGAAGGGACCACAGAGCATCAGTAATAAGCACATGTAGAGGAAGGCCTGGGGGAATGGGGGGGGCGGTGACCAACCTGGCTGCGGGGGGCAGGGGGGGAGGGGGGGGCGGGGAAGTGGATGATGGTTTAATTGTTTTTTCCACCTGATTTTCCAGGATGCCATCCTTCAAAACCGAGAGCTCTGGCTATTGATCAAGAAAAAATTTGGAATCCATTCTAACAGTCAATATAGGAACTGGCAGAAAACCCTGGCAGAAGACCCAACCTGGCCTCCCACAAACAGGACAGATTATTCGGGCCATGGCACACATGGATTCTACACCAACCAAGGCTATGACGGCTCTGAACAGATTCCAAAAGGAAAACTCGAACTGGGAGGCCAAACCACAGAACAGCATTTCTGGACCAGATTGTAATCAGAATTGTTAACAGCATCCCTCTTTTACCCAGAAACGCAAGCACTGTAGGGAGGTGATGACAGTCTACCCTTATCTTTTCTTTCTTCATCTGAAGATTCAAAGTGTTTTTCTCAGTGTATTGAGCCTTGCAACAAAGGACCTTAAATATGCTTATTTTGACTGTATCCTCTACCATTGAGAAAAATAATGCATTTCCTAGAGTATCATTTTTATTTTTCTAGCAAACTGTATTCACAGTCCATAGCATTATCCTGGTTAAAATGCACAACTTTTCATGGTAATAAAATTAATAGTCTGAACAACAATAGAAGAAAGAAAAATTGAAGGAGAGTTTGATCTTTGAAAGTTGTACCAATGTATTTTTATTTTCATCTACAGAAATAAAGGAATCTGAAAACAAAAACCTTCGCTCAATAAACTGTCACACATTTACTTAACCTTATATTCACTTGCAAAGAACATTTACTGTACATATCTTTTCCTAAAGTCACAGAATTCCTCTTTTTGCTTCTTTGTATGATTTTAATAGAGAAACAAGAAATGAAATTTACTTTAGAAAATTCAGCTCTAACTGTGTTAAGTGTGGAAGTGGAGATTGATAGAGGTGTCTGATAACTGCCTATAATCTTGGTTTGGGCACAGCTAACCTCAAAGCAAACTCCACCAAAGTTGGTGTCTCCCAAAGTATATTGTTTTGGGGCCGGTGAGCTAGAAGGTCCAGAGTAGATCACAAAGATAATGAAATAAATTATTAAAATGTGCTTTTCACTCAAAGAAGCATGGAACCTTTATTTGCTTTTCATTACTGACAGAGGAAAATCTCAAGTTCTAACTTTAAAAGTTGGCCCAGACTCAGCACCGCTCATCTTAAGAAAAGCAACCCTAGGGAAGGGACCCATAGTATCTGTATCTACAGCATGACAATTCTCAGGATGCTGAACGATCTTAAGTTCCATTTCATCTTTTCAGAATCTAGATCAATTACTTGATACACATTAAGGACCACAGAAAAGGGTATATCCTTTACAAATATATTCTGCACGTTATTACCTTTAACATATATCAGCCTCACTGTGACCTTGAAATGATATTTATTCCTGGCGGACATTTTAAATTACCTACTAGGCTTTCCTTGTAAGCATACAGCTAATTTTGCTAATTAAACAGATCTTTAATGGGTCACAGGCAATTAGTTAACCAGTCCCATTCCATGAGTGCCAATTATGTGCCTAATACTGTGATGTATGGATTCAATCATGTCTTTACAATTCTGAAATCTTTAGGATTGAAAAAATGTTTTCAACATTTCAGCAACTCGTTGCGGTAAACAGTATTCTATGCTTTTTTACACAAACCAGCCGCATAAATGCAAATCCCTACTAAAACAAACATTTTATATTTATATTGTATTTTATTTTTAACCTTGGAGAGGTGACAGTTTTTAAATGTGTCCAATATAGCTTATGATTAAGAAATGTATGTCAACCTAAAACATATGACAGCTCATTTTCCTTGAGCTGAAATATCTGCATTTAGTAATTTGACCTTTAGAATAAGATTCAACTGATACATTATGACATTTAGATAGCATAAAGAGATTTTTTTTAATCTTTTTTCAATAAACGTACAACCTCCCCCACTCAGTTTTTCAATATCCAATTAGGTATGTGATAGGTGATGATCTTTATTTCACACATCTTTTTTGAAGGTGGGACTGGACATGATAAAGTTGGACTCTACACTAGACTTTGTTAAAAATACAGTCAGAGAAAGGTTAAGTAGTCTTGGAAAAAATGTTTGATAAAAGGACAATGAACACGGCCACATACCAAATGATCACCTATAGGAAAAACAGACCGGACCGCCGTAAGCTGCCCATCACCAAGAGTGGCCGTTTGGGGGGAAAACTGATGGCTAACGTTGTGAGCTTACCTCTGAGGCTGCAAACTCCTAGAGCCTTGAACACTACTGGTGAAAAATGAACCCATGAATTTTCAAACGTGCATTTGTGACTTTTCCATATTATTCAATATTGCCAGGACTGTCTCCTGGAGTGGACGTGTCCAGAGTCCTCTAGAAAGCTTTGACTCGAGGATCCTCAGGATGTCCTCTGTGTTGTTGATTCTGTTCCCTCTCTCCAGGCCGGTGTGGTAATTCCACCACACCCAAGTCTCCTATTTAGGGCTAAGATTTGTCCTCGGCAGTCATCTTTATTAAAAAGTAAGCACACCTGGGGAGACATAACACATTAAGCTGCTGCCAATCTCACCCTGATTTGAAAATACTAGGAAAGAGCCTTTTTTTTTTTAATTTTGTTATTAATAGTAGGACATAAAAGGAATAAGCAATTGAATTTAGGACACAAAGGAGAGGAGAATTTTGGATCACACTCTCAGGTAGGAGACACTGCACCTCCCAGAGGAGCAGCGGAGGAAGAGAGTTTTGGGGCTTATCTGCAAACAGAATTGGTGCCTTCAGAAAGGGAAGGGATTAGTCGGGCAGCAGGAAGAGAGGCAGGGTCTCTCCTGGTCCTGATGGCAGCACACGACCCCTTCTGTTATTATTCTCAGCCCTGCAATTAGACTGTAAAGTGTTTCTGGCCCAGGAGTAAAATCTGAGTCAGTTTAACGGGTCCAAGACATTCACTGAGTCATCTGTTCAGTTACTTTATCTACCATGTTCCTGGTTCCCTCATTCCACCCCCAACCCCTATATTTACTTAAACTTTTCCCGTATTTAACGCCATGCTTTCAACGATGGGACAATAAGGATGTCATTAGCTGGTAGTGTGACTTGTAGGGTAACGTTATAGTATCTGACACAATCCCAGGGGCTAGAGACCTGCATCCACTTCTCCCCCGCTGCTGCCAACAAGAATTCCACTGGAAAGATATTAAAAAGTAGTTTGCTTCATTCAACCCATAATCAATAAAATGCAAGAATAAAATCCTGATACTGCTTGACATAGTAAAAGCCTTAAAAAGTAACACAGGATATTATTTTCTAAATAAGGCACCTTAAACCTACCTTTAATGAGCTCTTGCTAAGGTTAAAAGGGGAACGATGGAACTCTGTAGAAGTAACAGCCCACTCCTGCTTGTCACATACTCCTGACAAATGAGTTGCTTCCAGGGAAATCACTGGATCTGAAATACAGGAGCCAAGGGCCCCTTCTCCCTGCCCCCATCTACACAGGAGCGAGGAGATGGGTGTCCACCCGCAAATGGTTTATAAATCAAAGTCCTTCAAGCTGCCTAACCAGATGCTGAATTCCCAAATTTCTTTTCTCACTAGAAAAGGGATATGAATTTTGATGTCAACCCAAACAATCTGGGGCTCTTAACATTTTTTTCACAATCACATATCAAAGGTTCTTCATCTCTCTGGCAAATACTAAATAGTTACCCTCGGGGGAAAGGAAAACAATATTTATGGAAGAAAAACGCTGATGTGATATTAAGATCCTTTGCTGGCTCCCTCAAAAGGCTACTGTTTCTTATTCAAGCTGCCAAGAGAAATCTACGCTAGTAGGGAGAAAAATTTCCATGGCTCAGTGATGAGATAATACCAGTAAGCAATTTATTAAAGAGCCTGCCATCCATCATTGGAAATTGGAACAAGAATGATGCACTGAAAATAAGTATTCATCCAAGTTTTTTTTTTTTCCTCCTCACAAATTCCTTCAGCTCCAATATCTCTTCAGTAAATTAATAGTATTTTGCTCTTAGTCTTTTTGGAAACAAGCCCAGGAGAGAGAAGGCACCAGCAGCGGCCGTCACAAACCCAATGGTACTTATTGCTCGGTTGGCCTATAAGGAAACAGGAAACAAACAAAAAACATATCTTATTCTAAAAGCATCTCAGTGTCCTAAACCCCAGCTTTAGTGTGTTTCCTAAACTGAAGACCCATTTTAATGTGCAATGGAAGAATTTAAAACTCCATGCAAAGTTAAAATTCTGTATGAAGATGAAATACATTTATACTTATCATGACGAAGATAGAAATACACACAGGTATAGATTCCTCATATTTTTATAGCTTCTGACAGGTTAACAACGCATGATGCCAACATTCTTAAGAATTATCATAGGACCCCTGGGAGGGAGCGTGACTCCTGTTTTGTAAAACTTGAGGAGTTAAAAGTGACTTGCCTGAGGGAGGTCAGACCACCAGGATGTTTGGATATAGTTTAGTCTTGAACCATGTGTTCTCCCCCTATGAAGCCCCTACCCCTAAACACACACTGGTTTGGTTGGGTCTACACCAAGGTGAATATCGTGTGTGTGTGTGTGTGTGTGTGTGTGTGTGTGTGTGTGTGTGTGTTCCCCGACTTAATGTCTGTTAGGAAAATAATTCAAGGATGTGACTTGAGCTAAATACATATAGGCTTTTATTTGGTAGATACACGTTCTATTCTGACAAACTTCAAGGTAAGTCAATACTGATTTAACTGCCATGTCAAAAATTAATTTCTTGTGTAGACAAACGAAAAGAAACCACTCTCAAGCTCAATTGTCCATAACGGAGTTCAGACATTCATAGCTTTAAGGGAACTAATCATCATCACGATGAGGGAACTGATGAATATTCATGGATTCGTGGCGCTCAGCTAATATCGCCTTCCATCTGCAAGGGTTTGAGTGCAATTTTATGACCCAAAGGTCACATTCGAATACTTCAGAGTCATCAGGTATTCTGGAAACAACAGTTATTCTCTGGGAGTTAAGCATCAGGCTTTCAAATAAAGCAAAACATTTTTCCTAAATGACTCTGGGGACCAGCCCAAATGCTGGAAAGCCTGACCCAGCTCACATTAGAGCACGCCCTCTGTTTAACCCACAGCCCCCCACCGCGGAGCCTGCCACCCCCACATGCCACACAATGCTCCCTCCCGATCTGTGGCTTCCCTAGGGGAACAGACAGCAAGGGTCCTGGACAGGACAGAAGCACAACGGCAGGAGTATTCACTCCGTTCCATCACCGCGTGGTCTGCAGGGACGAGGCCTGTAATTGTAACTCTCTGCTCTGCCACCATCCCCGGCTGCTAAGGAGAATGACACTGGCAAACAATTGAAAAATCCTGTTTTAGTTTACAATTCTAGTTTTACGTATTTGGTTGGTTGGTCGTTTCTTCTATTTGTAATTTTTCATTAGTTGCTACCTAAGTTGCTTCCTAGGAGAGAGTCAGAATTCACTGTAGCACAGAGCTACCAACATAGGCCACGGGGAGCAAGAAGGGGCTGGGAGGTACAAGATACAGGACAAAATTCCAAAAAAGGGCAGAATCAATAATCCGACAGGGATCGAGGATTGCAAACCGAGCCCAAACCTCATGCAACTCCAGGCAGATGCTAAGATCCCAAGGAGATCTGATACAGGAAAATGTGGCAGGCGATGAAAAAATAGGAAGGTGCAATTGGTATCTTCAAACAGACGTATGAAATGGCAGCCCTGGGGAAATGGCAGGATCCTGTGGGTGGGGTGGCCCCAGCTAAATGCAGCCCTGACTCACTGGGTGTCTTTCAGCCACTAGAAACATAGCGTGGAAGAGAAATCCCGTACATCTAAGAGACCGGGGGAGGGGACAGACAACTTGAGCCTAACTCAAAATCCCCTGAGACTGCACAGGCAAGATACAATTATAATACAGCTACTTCCAGCATGCAGTTTCCCAAATCCCAGATGTTTATTTATTTCAAGCTGCATTCTAATGGAAAAATCCTATGTAATTTGGACAATCCCTTAGAGTTACATGTAACTGGGATCTGACCTGCAAGATTATAAAATCCCAGGATTTCTGTGGTGAACCAGCAGGAACAGAGCTTTTACTTCATGGCTGATTGAGGATTATGAGATCACCAAATCCTGTCCTGCACACTTCATCCTTTACAGTGTTTTGGGGCTGGGGCGGGGGGAGGCATGATAAAGGCCCCATTCTGAGGATCTATATATACATGCCCACTGAAATGTTAGCTGCAAGTGAAGCAGCTGGGTCCAGACATCAGGGTAGCTGGGTCACAGGTGACTGTAGGCGTTATCAGAATCCCTCTTCCCCCAAGACTCTAAGGTTGCAGTGCAACGCAATGAAACACAGTCAGGGCGTACTGTGTGTCAGCCTGTCCAGGCCCATTCAAGGGTGCGACCATCGTCCACAAAGACAGACACATTTTAACAGCTTGTTTAGACTCCAGCAGTGAAAAATGTTGATTTTAGGAATTTGTAAAAATAAAGAAAAGGCAAGCCACAGGCCGGAAGAAAACTTTTGCAAAAAGCATACTTGATAA
The DNA here is from genome assembly GCF_030028045.1 of Hippopotamus amphibius kiboko. NCBI lineage: Eukaryota > Metazoa > Chordata > Mammalia > Artiodactyla > Hippopotamidae > Hippopotamus > Hippopotamus amphibius. The sequence continues at coordinate 167,244,789 of NC_080191.1, read as the reverse complement.
AGGACTCTTTTCCAAAATATGCTAAGAACTCTCAAAACGCAACATGAAAACACACAAGCAACCCCATTAAAATTGGGCAAAAGATCTCAGGAGGCGCATCGGTAAATATGAAATGCACATAGCAAATAATATATGAAAAGATGTTCAACATCCTATACACTTAAGGAATTGCAAATTAAAGCGATGGAGTTATCACCACGCACCTATCAGAATGGCTGACCTCCAAAACCTTGACGCCAAATGTTAAAGAAAGATGTGGAGCAACAGGAACTCTCATTCACTGCTGACGGGAATTCAAAACGGCACAGCCACTCTGGAAGACAGCTGGGCAGTTTCTTATCACATCAAACGTACTCTTATCATGTGATCCAGCCATCATAATCCTTGGTGTGTATCCAAGTGAGTCAAAAATTTACAACCACAAAAAACCTACACGCAAATGTTTCCAGCAGGTTTATTCATAATCGCTGAAACTTGGAAGCAGCTAAGGTGTCCTTCAGTAGGTGAGCGGGTAAATAAACTGGTGCATGCAGGCGATGGGATATTACTCAGTGATAAAAAGAAATGAGCTATCAAACCCTGACAAGACAGGGAAGAATTTTAAGTGCCTGTTGCTTAGTATGATTTCAACTATATGACATTCTGGGAAAGATAAACTACAGGGTGGTAAAAAAAAAATCATTGGTTGCCAGAGGTTTAGAGGAAGAGGGAATGATAAGCAGAGTACAGAGGATTTTTAGGGCCGGGAAACTATTCTGTATGATACATGTCATTACATAGTTGTCAAAACCCACAGAAGGTACAACATAAAGAGTGAACCCTAATGTTAACTATTTTAGGGGCGGAAAATTTTTTCCTTTACCCATAGTAAGTTCTCAGCTGAGGCTCTGTAATAAGAGACAGATTGATAAGAGGAAAGCAAACAGAAGTTTATTAACATGTACATCTCATATACTCATGGGAGGAATTCAGGGAAGAGTAACTCAAAGAGGTGGCTTAGAATTCCGGCTTATACAGCACCTTCAACAAAGAACCATAAATTTATAGAGAAATGACGGGACAAAGGAAAGCGGCTTGCCGTTTCAGGGCAGCAAACAGCAAACTGTGGGAAGGTACACATACAGGAAACTAACGGTAAATAGAGGCTTGTTAGTAATTTGTTACATCGATTCCTCCAGTGCTCTCTCCAGGGTGATAAGGGTCTTACATTAACCACTGGTTGTCCTTGATGATTAACTTCTGTCCTTCCTGGTAGAGTGGGGAGGAGGGACACCTTTGAAAATGTATGTCCTGCTTTTAGGCAAATAGGGGGCAGGCTGGGAGCTTTTCTTGCATCTGCTTCTACTCAGTTGCCTCTCAACTGTTCAAAATAATCCTTATGCCAAAGTGACATGTTTGGGGTGGCATATTCTGGTTTCCTTCACTATGGACTCTGGGAGATAATGATGTATCAATACTGGCTCATCTTTTATAACAAATGTACCACACTGCTGTGGGATGTTGACAGTGGGGAAGGATATACATATGTGTGTGGGAGGAGAAGTATGTGGGAACTCTCTATACTTTCAGCTCAATTTTGCTGTGAACTTAAAACTACTCTAAAAAAGTAAAAAGTCCATTAATTTTTTTAAAAATACAGAAAAGTACAAAGAAGAAAAAGATGGGGCCACAATCCTTCCACCTTTCTAACCTTTCAATGCATTTATAGTATTTTTTTAATTGGGGGAAATAGCCATTTCCCAAGAATACTGTTCTATGCTCAAGACCCCTGAGCCTTAAAGAGACCCCAAAAAACAAATCTAATAGTAGCTGTTATTACTACTAATTATTGATAGTAATAAAAATAACAACAGAATTTTACTGGAGTGTCAAGAAACATCTATAAAATGGCTAAAATACTGAAATTAAAAGTAATATCTCTGAAAGTACACCTTTTATTGGGATCAATAATATATAATAGAGTATGCTAAGAGACTTTAAAAATCTCCTACAATTTATAAAACAACCTTGCTTTATAGATTAGGAAACTGTCCAAAGTCATCCAGCTAAGAAGTGGTGAAGATGGGGCTCCAGCTCAGATCAGCAGAATTTCAAAGCTTAGGTGTGTCCTTAAGGCTGTCACTACACCATCTTCATGAGAACCTGCTAGAGAACGGTTCTACGAGTTGTTAAAAAATGGTTACTGCTTCATGGGTCTTGATCTGGGTATGATAGGTGGAAAGATGATAGATTCCAAGTGAGAGTCAAAGCAAAAAGATGGCTCTAATTCCTTTTGATTTAGTCACATTTTTTAAAAAATGCTGATTAAGTGCAGTGGACAACTTTATCATTAACAAACTTAATTTCCTAGCTATACCACTTTTCAACGCACAGGTGAGTGGAAACGCATGTGTGTCCTCTGTGTTCTGGCTGAGGCGCAATTTACTGCTACATGTGAAGAGAACATTCACTATGGTAATGTACTTCCTAATAAAAATGAATTTCCAATTAAATTATTTCTTAATAAAAACAAATGTATCCTTTCACTATGTTCCATCTCCCATTTTCCCAAGCTTTCATGAGCAAAATTGTAACTGCATTCCTCAGAGTAGACATTTATATAAGAGATCCACCATTCCAAGATACTGGAAGCCTTTGTATATTCATTTTCTCACACCACTTTAATAAATCTTTAGGTTAAAACATCAACGATGGAATCGGATTGGTGGGAAGATAGGTAGCAAAAGGGCAACTGAATCGAGCACGCTTTTAGTGAGGAATCTGCCATATTACCAAATAACAAAACTAGAAGCTGCTTTAAAAACAAAGTCAATTAATCCACTAAAAATCATCCAAAAGCTCAATGAGTCAAAGATCGACTTAAAAGCACAACATTTCTTTGAAACTAGCATTGCAAGGAGATAGAAGGCATTTACAAACCCACCAAGCTATGCCATCAGTTAGCCTCTTTCAGCTAATGGAAAAGAATCTCGGAATTACCATCTATGTTTTTGGCAAATGAACTCCCACTCAGAAAAGTCAGCATTCTTTTCAGCAGTCTTCTCAGTATATAAAGTTACTGATTTAATTGCTCTACCGTGGGGTAATGGGAAAAAAGCCTGAAGGACATGGGGCCATAAGACCAACGGAAAGCTGTGGTGTTGACTCTGCTTCAAGTCCCTTCTAGCCCACATTCATGATAGGGATGTTCTAGTCTCTGTTTGGTCATGAACTTGCTTCATGACCTTGGGCAACTCGATTCCCTTCTTTGTCCTTCAGTGTTTTCATATTTTCTTGTTTCTTTCCATTTGTTTGAGGCCTGAAAATTTGATCATAGTCAGTAGTTACGACTTTCCCAACGTAAGAAACTTCTATTTCTCCTGAAGGAAACTCACCTGCTCTGAAACTCCTTCTCCATAGCGGAGCAAAGTCACAAAATGCTCACAGTTATTGACAAATATGTCATACTCCACCTCCTGTCCAATAACAAACTCTGAGCGCTGCATGACTTCTTCGACCGGGAGGGGCGGGTATGTTTCATCGTATTTATTGTTTATTCTGTATGTGTCGTTTCCCACAACGTCCTTCAAAAGCTGCATCTTCACCAGGGCCTTTCTGCTGAACACAGACTTGGCGCTTGTAAACGATGCAGAGACGCCATCGTCTGTAAGGAGAATCCTGGTTAGCAAGATACAGCGACCCAGCCCAGGGAACTCCACTGCCATCCCAACTTACCCTCAAACCAGAAACCATTTAATCTTACTAACTGTAAACACTCATTCTCTAATGTATCAATAGCACTTATTCAACTACTCTATGTGTAAGAATATAAGAAAATGTTTTGAAAATTTATATCTACCCATAGAACAAACTGGGTGTAAAAACTCTACCCATTTTTGAGGAATAAGTTCTCTATCAATTGGTATTATTATTAGGGGTCTTGCCATGTGTTTCTAACATAGTATAGATAAGATCATTGTCCCCTTTTTCTATACAGCAGTCTCTTTTTCAGCATTTAAACCCTTCTAAACTAATAATGCATTTCAATCAGTGCTCTCGTCCTGCATCTAATCTGAGCTCCTCACCCCCATCTCTGCTTTTACACTTGTTCTTTTAATTGGGCTTCACTTTGAAACCTGCAGGGGACCTCGGCCTTCTGAGGGGCATCAGTTGGGGTCAGGCTGGGGCCCTGCCTTTGTTTTGGTAGTTCTTTTAGCCAAGAAACTAAGTCCTGAAACTAAACCTAATGTAGTAGGCACTGTCCACTTTCTGTGGCCCTTAGCTGTGCCCTACCCACCTGTTACAATGCCCCATTCCCTATCGCTCCATCTTACAGCTTCTATTAGCACACATTTGCCTAGACTGCCCGAAACCTCTGTATCCTGCTATTCTGTGGTCGGCATCTGAGGCTGGACAAATGATTCCTTAGTGTTCAGCTTTAATACCAGGCCCTAGACCCTCTCCATCTGCCCAAGACTGCTATGCTTGGCCATTGTTCCAGTAAAACCATGAGATGAAGGGTCTCTATATAACCAGTGTTCAGACGCTTTTCCTTTCAGTAATGACTAACAGCAAACTTTTTTCCCACTCCTCTTTTTTTTCCTCTCCTCCAAACGCCTTTTCATGGGAGCAGCATTTCCAGTTAACACCTTGCTTGTTGAAAGTTCTTACACATTACACGTTCATAGGACACATGCATTCTAGTTAGAATTATGCAACTTTTTTTTTTTTTACTAGTTTGATGCAATCAATTTACTGATGAGAAAATCAAAGCTTGGGGAGATAAACTTGCTTGTGGAACTCCACACAAGTAGTTAACAGAAACAGGAATTTAATTTCAGTCAACAGGATCAAACCTCAGTGCTTGAGCCACAGAAAGATGGAGTTTAAGATATGAAAGAAAGGAAGCAGCACAAAAACCTCATATTATTTTCCAAATGTGAAAACTGCAGAAAGAATGTAAAGACTTGCTTAGCGTTAATCACTAGACTCTACAGAATGAATGGCTCTTATTGTAAATGTCCTTTTATTTACCATTTCCATTTTCAATATTCTAGAACAAGAGGCGAATAGCTCAAAATCTTGCAAAAATCACTTCATTAAAAGTTCTCAGAAGCTCTCAAGATAGTAAGACTTAGGCCTATAAACACTTCTTTATAAAGGTATCTTGAGGAAAAAATATTCTAGGCTATTTGTTATTTGCATACCTTTTTTCTTAACTTGCGCTCATTTCTAAACATGGAAAATACAGAAAAATACAGCATAAACACATAAATAAATATAAATCACCTATTATCCTGCCACTCAGAAATAACTATTATTATTATTTTGATGTATTTCTACTGTCTTTTATTATCACTTGTGTGTGTGTGTGTTTGCATTAACATGTGTGTGTACATATGATTTCTTTACAAACCGAGTACCATATTACACACTGCATTTACAATCTGGAATTTTCCAATAGCTATCATACAAGATCATCCTGCATGCAGTTAAAGATGCCTAGAAATGAGTTTTAGCTGTTAAAGTGAGAGCTGCTTTAGTCTGCTTAACACCCCATCCTACTACGGCGTCTTTCTTTCTGGAAAAGACTCTTTCTAGGCCAGCCCTGGACACAGGGATGGTACAGTGATGGACATGGGACCCACATCAGACAACCAGGGTCGTTCTCCATGATTCTTCTAACTGCAACAGGCAGGGAGTCTCTCTCTCCTGTGGGTCACACGCCTATAAGGATGAGTGCCTAAGGATGCTATGGTCCTCAGTTCAGCTTCTTAGACATAAGCTGGGGTAATGAAGACAATATGTAGAAAAAGAAAGCACATGTGGGATGGAGAGTTCTGAGAGTGTTCAAACCCCTAGATCTAGGCATCCCTGAGGCCAGCACCATCTCCACCCTTTCTGTAGTTTCCTTCAGTGAAGAGATGAATTTGCCTTTTTGTTTAAGCGAATTTGAATTTGATTTATGTTACTTGCAACTAAAAAATTTTGCCAGACACAGATACCTAATATCCTGTGGCTAAATCCTAATTCACTTTACCATTCCCTTACTGACCATTAATCCATTCTGTTTTTTAAACCATTATAAATGAGATAGAAGTGAACATTCTCATACACAGATATTAAATAAATACCTCTAAAAATATTTCTCAAGAATAGATTCACAGAGGTAAAATTACAGTGTCAGAGCATATGAACTCCTTTAAGACACAGCATATATTGTTAAATTGTTTTTGTGAACAATTTTATCAACTGACATTTCTATCAACAACATCCTTGTGTTCATTTCATTATACTTTTATCAACAGATTATCAGTTTTTAAAATTTTGCTAATGTGAGAGGTGTAAAATCTGTCATTTTATTTTACAATTCCTAGGTGACTGAAAAGCTGAAACCTTGAAGAGTAGGTATTAGATTTTCGTCTTCTACAGACTGTTCACAATCTTTTACCCATTTGTTTGTTGGGATTTAGGTGTCTGCTGTTCCCTCAGCCTAAGAAACTCTTTTCCCAAATATCATATGCTGGGTTTCCTCACCTCTTTCAAGTTGTTTCTCAAACGTTCCTTTCTCACGAGATTTCCCTGACCAGCTAATTTAAAACTGCAGCACCCACAACTCCCAGAACTTCCTATCCTACTTCTATGATTTATTTTCTCCGTATCACTTCTCTCTAACCTAACACTGCTTTCTGTGTTTTGTTCACGCTCCCTCTCCCCGTCTCTCTCCGTCTCTCTCTCTCTCCACTAGAATGTAAGCTCCACCGTGCAGGAACTGACTTATGTATCCCTAGCATTTAAAATAGCTTTTGGCACATACTGGAAAATCTATAAATAGGTGTTGGATAAATTGAAATAATCTATTTGTATTATATATAAAGACACTGACGCTTGTCATGTTTGTGGCAGATATTTTCCCTGGCTGATTATTTACTTTTTAATTGTGTTTTTTTAATCCAAAGGTTTAAAATATTAATTAATGTTAATTGGCTTTTGTGATTTCTTTAATGCCACTTTAGTGTTAGAAGGTTCTTCTTTAAACCTAGATCAGCTTGATTTATGTACCTTCTATATTTGATTTCTAGTTTGTTTTTACTCTATAATTTTGTTCATGATTCCTTCTTGTAACAAGAAAACTAAAAAGCTCCCAGGAGCTTCTGGAAACAAATCTTACCTAGAGGTGCTATGTTGATAACATACCCATCACCCAAGTAGAGTGCCCAGTGTTGGTAGCCAGGACGAAACACTTCAATCAAGTCCCCTGGCTGAGGGTTGCCAGGATAGTTCAAACTAAAGCAATCATTAAATGCCATCTGCAATGACAGATACAAAGAAGATGTAGCTGATTTGACTTGCCAAAGGAAAATCAGTTCAAGGCTTCTATAGAAACATGGCAATACTGGATTTATTGAGATTGTATTCCTTATTAAGTATTCAGATTCACACGCTGTCCTTTTCTTTCAAGGATCCCGGCACGGAGTAATGCGTGCACACATGGACAAGTGGAGAAAGAACTTGTCTGCTATTGCTTAATTTTCTACAGCAATGCTTCTCGTACTGAGTAACCCCAGGGCTCCTTTATTATAATACGTATTTCACAATTCTCTCTTTAAATCCAGAAATTCATGGATAATGTATTTACCTATACACAAAATTTCAAAAATTAATATGATGCCCTATTTGGAATAGAAAGGGGAAGCAAATTTATAATAATATCTGTTTTGCTACGTAAATGCTCAGTTCATGACTACACCAAAAATACAATAAAGCACTTAGCATGAAAAAGTCAGGATTCAGAGGCAGAAGATCAGAAGTCTTTCAGCCTTTCATATAGCAACATAGTAAAATCAAGGAGAAGAGCTTTGGGTGGACACTAACATTCTGTGCAAAAAAAATACTTTATCCTGCAAAACTTACTTTGTGCTTTAAGCAGACACAAGTTCCAGGCTCCGATGAGTGTCCAGTGAGATATTCAGGCATACTGTAGGACACAGGACCCTTCTTCCTTGTGCTGAACTGTGCTGTGCAGACCCAGGCATACTGGCCTCCACCTGAAACCATATACAAGTCCCTGTGTTCCTATCCTTTGAAGTAAAAGGCTTTTGCTTTAGTCTCCCAGGCCTCCCCTGAATCTCAAAAGGCTGGCTCAAGAGTTAATGATTAAGAAAAGTTAAGTTGTTGGGTGGGGAAACTGGTAACAATTTAGACTATAAATCAGCCACAGAGCAGGGTCCCTGAACTTCTGGTACCCTGAAATATATAGATAAAGATCTGGCACACATTCCTAAGTTATTTTTACAGGAAGCAGACCCCCATTATGTGAAAACTGCTGACCTCAAGCACATAGACTCTGACTGGTTGAAACCAGACGATTAATGATGCTTGAAACTTGACCTCAATGCCAACCAATCTGAGAATTGAGCACAAGCTGATCACACACCCTGTGACCCCCACCCTCACCTTGCCTTAAAAACCCTCCCCTGAAAGTCACTGGGGTGTTCAGATCTCTTGAGCACCAGCGGCCTGTTCTTCTTGATTGGCACCCTGCAATAAATGCTGTACTTTCCTTCACCACAACCCAGCGTCAGTAGGTTGGCTTTGCTGCATGTCAGGCAAGGGGACCCAAATCCAGTTTCGGTGACATACCTACTACATATCAGTAAATGCCCTTTGTCATTGTGGCAACCACAAACACCCCCACAGATTTCTACCACTCCCCAGCTGCCCCACTTACTGTCTGATTCTTCATTTCTGATTCCTGAAACAGTACAAGGTGGCTGATGCAGAAGGGGGACAAGGTGGAAGATTGGGGAGTTCATCATATTGATGGGTATGTCTGAAAATCCACAGTTTGGTGAATTTTTTTCCTTTTAAGTCAGTACTTTTCAGAAAGAACACATAAGTCTCTGATGGTTCATTTTTATGGAACGTTACATTTTCTACATACGGCATTGAAGTAGAATGACTCAGTAAGAGGAATTTATGTACATTCATTGATAATCAGAAGGAGATTTCATGCTATATCCATGTGGAACATCTAATCGACAAGAGAGTATGCCTCATCATCTCTCACTGTAATGTAGATACGTATACTCATTTACAAAATAAAACCTAAGTGCCAGAAAGGGAAACTTCCAAATCATCTAAATTATATTTATAATAGCACAGGCAAAGGACTTGGGAATACAGACTATCATTTTCCTGGCACGCTAAAAGTCTTTTTTACAACAATTAATATTGGGAGGGTGTTTTCCCAAGTATTTGTATGCCATCTGTTGAAAACTTCAATCACCATACTGTCACAGAAATGAGGCCAAATGCAAACTGTCCATCTGTTGAAAAATAACTATCAAAACAACTGTATGGAAACCATTAAGTCTAACTACCCTCTCAAATATGTTTGAGTCTTATTAATATGGCAGTTCACAATTTGGCCACATGGGCACTAAAAAGAAAAATAGATACTATACTATGATATAAACAAACACATTTCCTATGAATAGGAATCAGCAAGCATGCACAGCTGCCTGTTAGCATTCAGAGACCCAGCCAAGCTTACAACAATAACCACCATTTGAACAGAAAGTACTTTGTAATATAACATGTTTTTTCAAGTGCACTATTCAATTAACCTTAATTAATTTTTTAAAAACCTACCATGATTTGAGTTTATTATGTTATTATCCCATTTTACAGCTAAAAAGTGATAGGAGCAAATGCCAACTTTAGGAAAATTCTCACTGAAACCTGGTATTATAAAATACAGAGGGAAAAATAACTGGCCTAGGTATGAGAGACGTGAGCTCTTGTTTCAGGTCTTCTCCATGCTGGTTCTGTCACTTTGGAATTTAAATGTAAAATATAAAACTATAAAACATAGGCAGAGAAACACATAGGAGAAAATCCTCAAGATCTAGGGTAAAGAAAGAGTTCTTAGACTCTATACCAAAAGTACTATCCATAAAAGGAACAACTGACAAATTGGATGTCCTCAAAATTTAAAACTTTTGCAGCACAAAAGACCCTATAAAAACAATAAAAAGACAAGCTACAGAGTGGGAGAAAATTTTTGAAAACTACACATCCGAGAAAGGACCAGTATCAGGAACATACAAAGAACTCTCAAAACTTAACAATTAAAAAGCAAAGACTACAATAAGAACTTGAGCAAAAGACACAATGACACATTTTATCAAAGAAAAGACACAGATGTCAAGTAAGCCATGTTAAACATCACTAGTCATTAAGGAAATTTAGATTAAAACCATGATAGCAATATATACATATCACAGCGGCTAAGATTTAAAATGCTGGAGGAAATGCTGGCAAGGATGCGGAGTCACTGGATCACGCATTCACTGCTGTTGATAATACAAATGTTGCAGCCACTCACAGCAGTCTGCAAATTTCTCTAAAAACTTAACTTGTAACTACCATGTGATCCAGCAATGGCACTCCCAGGCATTTATCCCAGAGACGGAAGACATTAAAGACTTATAGTCACACAAAAACCTCTACACAAATGTTTATGACATGATCGCCCAAAACTGGAAACAAGCCAGATGACCTTCCATGGGTGAACAGTAAACAATCTGTGGGACACCCATACATGGAACACCACTCCCAAGGAATAAAAAGGAACAAACTGTTGATAAATGCACAATACAACCAGGATGGCTCTCCAGAGAGGTGTGCTGAGCGAAAAAAGCCAGTGACATGACATGTTATATGTATGATCCCATCTCTACAACATTTTTGACATGACCAAATTATAGATATAGAGAACTACTAATCATTGCCAGAGGTTAAGGAAGTGGTAAGAAGGAAGTGGGTGTGGCTATAAACAGGCAACATGTGAAAGATGCTAGAGGTGGTAGAATGCTCTTCCTCTCCCTTTGGTCCATGTCAATAACCTGTCTGTGATACTGCCGCGTGGTTTTACAAGATGTTACCACTGGGGAAAACTGGGCAAAAGTACAAGGGATCTCTCTGTGTTATTTCTTACAAGTGCATGTGAATCTACTGTTACCTCAAAATAAAAATCAAAAATCAAAATCAATTAAAAATTAATAAAAAAGGAAAGATGAATGTATTCTTTTCCCACAGAGCCAATAGAAAATGGCCAATATGCGGAAGTTACACTGAGGCAGCTTTTAGCTATATTTTTTTATACTGAAGGTGATCCAACAACGGAATGCAGCACCTTGTATAGACAGCAGTCTCGGTCACTGGGAATGTTTAAACACAGTCACAGTTGATAAAAATAAGATTGCCATGGGGTGGGAAGGGGGTCACTGGTAGGGTGAAGAGGCTTTCCAAGGCCCCTTTCCTCTCTAGTATTCATCTCATTCTCTCTCCCAGGAACTGCGCCATCCTCAGATCACCACCACGAAGTAGATATAATTATTTCCCCCATTTTAAAGATGAGGAATCTGACGTTCACAGCAGTTCAGGGACTCATCCAACATCACACAGTAGGAGAGGGCAGAACCCACATCTGGACTCAGATGAGCCTACCTCCAAGGTCAGGCTCCTCATCCTAACTGCTGGTCCCCCTGTGCCCTGTCCTGCTGCCTCGCCGACCTTTCTGCAGCCCTTCTTTCACGCTGTGAGACTGGGTACCAGTTGTGAGCTGGTCATTACCAGCGCCATTTGACAGATGAGGAAACTGACACTCTTATGCATTAAATATCAGAACTAAAGTCACCCAGGTGGTGAGTGACAGAACGAGAATTCAATTCCAGATCTGTCTTCTTATTCCAGACTCTACGCTCCTTCCTCACACCACTGATTAATATCGTTAACCAAAGGAATTACTAACTACTAAACAACATTTCATCTTTTCCCCCTTCTCAAATATCCATGAGATGGAGAAGCTGCAAAAGCGTGCAGAATGTATATTCCATAAGACAACACAGGAAGTTTTTAAACATTCATGTGCAGAACCAGTGAGTAATGGGAAGTGGAGCCTTGGGGAACCCTGCTCTTCTGCAGGGGAGGTGCCAACATGGGCTGGAATCATTTAGAAGATTCCCAGACTCATACCTTAGGAAAATGACTAAAACCTGTCTGCTTGGGTAATTTGATTTGCGTGGACATCTACCCAATTCAAGCACAAGGATGTCATGTTGTGCTTTATAAACATGATGATACAGAACCAATTAAAGACACATTTTTAAGTCCTCTGCTGAAATCTGTGAGTCACCTTTAAGGTAAATATACTTCATTTTAACAGTTCATCTGCAAAGAACTGTTTGACTAGTTTATAATAAAGAGTGACATGAAGGTAAGTCTGTAATCTTTGTACAAGAAATTTCCCATTTCAACTGCCAAAACACGCTGTCCTGTTTATAGCTCCCTGTTGATCCCCAGGGATGCATCAGAAGAAATAACGGCGCCCTGCACAGATAGGGACAGGCTGATTAACTGCTGCTTGTGTCCATGGGGCCACCTGTGCTACATGAATACTAAGAGCACTTTTTCACAAACTACTCCCAAGGATGCTATCGGCAGTCTGAAACACGACCACAGGCTATCCCTACAGTCCAACAGTCTCTCAGTTCAATTTGGACCATTTCCCACTCCAGCTGCATCTTTCATCCACAGCCCTGCCACACTGAGATGGCTCCAAGAAGCCCTGCGCTCCCAGATTGGCTAATTCACAGACCCTCGGAGCTTCAAGGATCCGCACTCCAACACCCTCTCCCTACAGCTGAGGGTTCCAACTCCCAGCCAAACGAGCCATCCTCAGCCACTGCCCATCATTCCTTGCTTGGAATCCCTCCATGGATCCCCCTTGTCGACTCCGCATCTCGCTCTCTCTGTCATCTTGGACTCCTCGTTCACCCGGACATTCTAGGCAAACCAAACCATTATCCCTCCCTCTCACCTGGAGTTATGTTGCTAATACCGAAACTTCTACCTGGAAAGCGCTGCCCATTTCCAGGTGACCAGATGTCACCCCCTCCCCAAGATCTTCCTCCTTTCAGCCACAAGGGACCTCTCCTTCCCAGTTACCACTGCTCCTTTACCTCTCTACCCCCCACTGCATTTCCTACACCTGCGTCAGTTACTGATGTCTGGGGAGTTTCCTCCTCTGCGCCATGTGGAGGCTGCTTCCTGTTTATCGCTGCACCTTCAGGTCGCTGCAGAGCGCCTGACACAAATAACTGCTCAATGAAGGAATGAGGAGCCCGAGCCCAGGGAGGACAGAGCGGCTGGGCTTTCCCAGCACATACATTACATGAATAGCCCTGAACGCCAGCGATAACCAGCATTCACAGCTCCAACACCTAATATGATATTAATAGTTGTATTATTTTCCACATTCACTGCAGCGAGGACGGTGGGTAGAAGGCCTTGGAAAGCTAGACCAGGTCTCCAGTCCCGGTTCTGGCACTTGACAGCTGTGTTGTTTGGAAAAGCAAGTCTCCGTTTCCTGGTGGACTCTCTTCCCCCATTTGATAAAAAGAAACAAACAAAGGCGGTGGGGAGGGAGGGACGTGGGTTAAATAGATGCTCTCCACTGGTCCTTGGGGCTCCCTGGTCTGACAGTTGGTTCGGCAAGGCTGCCTGGGCTCCTAGAGGTCCTCGCTCCCCATCCCCAGCCCACCTCCCTCTGAAGCCTGGGCTGTTCTCCCCACCGAGGCAGCGGCGAGGGTCCCGGGGTCGCGCCGGCCACGCCGCTGCCGCCCCTCCCGCTAGCGGCCGGGTCCACTCCATCCGCGCCCGGGGGAGGTCGCGGCGGCAGCGGCCGACTACCGGTCACCAGGGCCGGCCGCCTGCGCACGCTCGCGGCTCCCGCCGCCGGGGAGCCCTTCCCCACCCCCACCCCCACCCCCAGCCCCAGCCCGCACCCCGCACCCCGCACACGCCTGCGTCCGCTCCGCACCCCCGCGAGCACCCGCACCGCAGCGGCCCTCCGCCCGCACGGACACACACACAAACCCAATCTAACTGGCCAAGGACACCCCGCCCCGCCACGGGGACGTTCCCGGTACCAAGGGCCGGTCTAGGGGCGGCGACGGTACAGTTAACCTGTCTTGAGCCCAGAAATGTTTGTGAGCACGAATGCACTCTACATCCCCCAGAAGTGCGCTCCCTCCTAGCTGTGCACAAATTCCTTTGAGGCTGCAGAAAGGATCCTGGTCCCTCTGCGGCAGGAAAGCATCTCAGTCTCAGCTAAGGTGGGAGGAAGATGTGGCCTTAAAAAGCCTCCCTGCTTCCCACCAGGCATACCTACAAAATGTGTACCTTTGAGCCGGATCCAGCGCCCAGGACTGTGGGGATGCACGTGGGCCTCCCCACCCCCGTAGGACTCCTCCTTGTCACCACCCTCCAGCCTACAATCAACTTCAGAAATAGGAGGAGGAGGGAAAGGAAGAAGAAAGGGTGCCCCGGCCCCTAGGTGGCTAGGTACCAGTTTCTCCCGATGGGAAATTTACCTGGCTTGGGGATGGGGCCTTCCTTAAAGACAGGACTCTCTCAGGCAGCCCACGCCCCTCCCCACGTCCCCCGCCCTGCCCCTGACAAAGGTCTGGTTCCAGATAGAGGAGCAGAGCAAGTCCCTTAATCTGAGTGACTTGGGTGCATGTGACAGGGCAGGGCCTAACCGACTGTCTTCCAGGCCATGGGCCAGCAGAGGCCTCCAGGAACATAGCCGTAAGAGTTTAAAAATAAAGCTGGCCATGGAGAGTATCCATTTTCTCCTTGCTAAAAAAGGGAGGCCAGGAAAACAAACCGGCTGAGTAAGGAAGGCTCGCAGACAGCTACGTGAACTTTTTGGAGCACAGCACAGGGACTTGCCTTCGAACAAGTCGTAACCTGGATTTTTACTCTGATATAAATGGACTCTCTGTTAAAAGATTTTCCCCCTACTGATTCAAAGGCTGAAATAGCTCTCTAATTTTATGTTGTTTTGTCCCAACAGCATAAGAACTACCTAAAGATGCAGCTGCCTTTGTAAATGAATCAGGTTCTGTGGTGAAGGTTAAGGGTGAAATCTGCAGGGTTTGAAACTGGGGTCTGGCTTTGGCATCTTTGAAACGACGTAGTAGAAAGACGTTGAAAATGTGGCATCTAGATACACTTATAGGTAAAGCAGAAACCCGAGCGCTTGAGAGGTTGTAGCTTTGTTTTTATGAGTTAATGTTTTTCTTACATGTTCCCTAGTTAATGTATTTTTAGACTTATAAACTGAATCAGATACACCTTTTGATACGCTTTTAATGTCGCAAAGAGAGCTCCATAAACATGCATCTGCTTTATGTTCCCCAGCTATTGGATTGAGTCACCACTGAAGGCAGTGGTTCATGATTTCATACAGGAGAGTTATTGTGAGCATTTATAAAGCCATCCTGCTTATGAGCTAAATTTATTATGTTTGCCAGGTTAATCTGTTTTCTCTAATCGGACACTTAATCATCCGTTCTCCTCCCTGCATTATGGATTCATGAATCTGAACTGAGGAGGGTTGCTCCGTCAGGGCAAAATGATAAATTGTCTTTTCATCTTGGGGGGTATTTATGATTAAATGCGTCATGATGGAATTAAAATGAAATAAATCTTCTGATTTTATTTCTAGATCCCTGCCAGGTATAGATGAAATGCGTTCGGTTAAGAGTAAATTCAATTGCATGCCTGAATGGAATTAGTCGGAGAAACAGAGAAAGTTTTGTGGTTCAGGAGAACTCTGAGTTCTCCCTTCATTCCTTCAGGTTAGAGAGATAGTTAATCGCTCCTTGGCAGTACTCTGTGGGTGAACAGTGCTGAATTAAATTTTCCATCCAGAAAGAATGAGGAATTAGCCTCCACTAGGAATAGCCAAAGTATGTCTGAATCTAGAGCTGTCGTCTTGGGATGTCAGGGGCTGTACATGGCATGGGATGGGAACACATGTTAGATTACAACCAAATAACTAATTCCCATTATTTCGGCTATTATATTAAGTGAAGCACCACGTGGGTGACACTCTCAGTGGCTGCCTAGTTAGGTTGAAAGGATTGAAACGTATTGAAATAACCATGATGGAGATAGTTGAGTCATGTTTGTTGTAAAATGAATAAAGTCCAGCAAAAGCCCAGTGTTAGCAAGTGTCATTATTTGCCTCTTTAACATAAGGAGACTAAAGCCAGTTGGCAGTGTGTGAAGTTAGACAGTCCTTGAAAGAATTCTGGGTTTTTGTGGGGGGGGTTGGTATTCTTTGTTTTTATTGAAGTATAGTTGATTTACAATGTTGTGCCAATCTCTGCTGGACAGCAAAGTGACTCAGTTATACACATGCATATATTCTTTTTTTATATTCTTTTCCATTACGGTTTAGCACAGGATATTGACTACAGTTCCCTGTGCTACACATTAGGACCTTGTTATTTACCTGAAAGAACTCTGTTTTTTAGTGCATAGTTTACAATTAGCAAAGCACTTTCATATCCTCTGTCTCATTTGAGCCTCACAAGAAACCCATGGTTACTCAGGTCCTGGAAGTAGCTCTGAGGCCTGAGCCGTGGAGCTCCTCACTCAGGGTCTCCGGGGAAGGGCCCAAATCAGTTCTCTTAGTCAAGAGCTCTTCCTCTACCCAGACTCCCTCTTTTATTAGACACTAAAAGCAAAGTCTTCATTTTAGGTGAAAAAAAAAAAAACTGCAAAAACAAAATACATGATAGATGAGACTTCATGCAAAAATGGTCTTGTAAAGATCTCATGGCCTCAACTGAGATACTTGCTGAGACGATGCAGAGGTTTTTGGCTACAGGAGCATAATAAGTGAGAGTACAGACAGTCAATCATATAGTTCCAACCCTGCCGCGCAAAGGCAATGCTGTAAAAGTAAAAACTTTTTTCTCTACTTGACTATTCAGGCAACACGTCTGCTCAAATTGGATTTTGGTATAAACTGCGTGAGCCTCTCATTCAATGGGCTTTGTACATTCGTGGTCAATGTGGTTTAACTAGAAATCTGTTTCCCTGCTGAGTCCCCATGGAATGCACATCCAGGGTATGTGATATCTCTGTGACTGCTGTTTCCCCACGGTTATGTGCATTTGAAATTACTAAACTTGGTGAGTTAGATAAGCCAAGTGTCTGGGGCAGTCAAGGGGATTGAATGATTGGAGAAATGAGTGGAGAAAAGAAAGATTTAATGGAGGCCAGGTCAGAGGCACAGAAACCTATCAACATTCTAAAGGAAGGAAGGACAGGCGTATGCCTTCTATAGAAAAAGTTGCCTGTATTCTGCCCAGGAAAAAGCACAATGGAAAAGTCCCGGACAGTGAGTTAGGAGTCTTGGGTTCTAATCCCAGTTCTGCCACTTGCTCGCTGTGCGACACAAGGCGTATTCCTGAAACCTGAGCCTCAGTTATACATATATGAAACAGGAAAAGTAATGGCATAGCCGGCCATGTTCACAGATTTACAAAAAGTTCTTTTAATTAGACAAAAAACCTGAATATAAGAAAGAATGCATTCCAACAGTGATTGGTTGATAGATGTGACACAAAGGTGTCCTTGAAAACTGATACTTATATTTCACCCTGTTCAGGAAGAGAAATGGCTAAATATATACATAATATTCCTGTTCTTGCCTTCCTATTTGCTTTTTTCTATTTTAAATTTAGAGCAAACTGTCTTATTTATTAATTGTAACGTTTACACAGTATAAATATCTGTCCCTTAAAAGTGATACTGACAACGTAGTTAAGCCTTTATTGTCTTTTATTAGTCTAATAAATAAAAGTCCATCACTAAAAAGAGGCCACAAACGTAAACGATTTCAGTGACTTTGCCCTAAGGGGAAATCATACAAAGCATCGGGGAAAAGAGGATTCTGACTTGGTCCTCTATAAAATGCTAAATTTCTGCACAAAATCTTAAAGCACAAGTGTTTAGAGGACTCTTGGTGACAAGAAAAACGACAGTCAGTGTGCCTTAGCACTAAAATTCCCGTATCCATGGAAACCTCTGAAGTTCTGGACACGCAGGCACATGGCCTACGTAGTTATTGAAGGTCTGAGGCAGTGATGGGTGCGTTACTATGCTGTGAAAACCTGACAGGTTCCTGGGAGCTGCTCAGCACAGGCATGGATGTTTTCCCCCTGCTAAATGTAATTACAGAGGAATTCAGAAATCTCAGACGTCACAAAGAAAAAAGATGGTTATATATTTACATTCACTTATACCTCAGAATACAGTAAATTAAATCAGATTTTAATTCAGAAAAGGCTTGACAAACCATCAGAGTTTGTCTCTTCCCCCACATTTGTAGCGACATTAGAAACTCTCTCGATTTTCCATGTGTGCAGACCCAGATATTTCTTGCATGTTGGGAAAGAAGGGCACAGTTTTTATCAAACTGATTACGCCTAGGACTTCAAATGTGTTCCTGGTCAGTGTTTCCTAATGTATAAGGGTCTTTTTTGTTTTTTAGTTTTTTAAGAATTTTATTGAGATACAATCAACATACAGTAAACTGCATATATTTAAAGTGTACAATTTGATTTTTTTTCTTGTTAGTAACGTATATCTAGCAATCCCAATCTCCCAGTTCATCCCCCCCCAACCCCCCCACCCCCCACTTTCCCCACTTGGTGTCCATATGTTTGTTTGTATAGGGGTTTTAAAAGCAAAGAGCAAAATAATATTGGGAGGAAAGAATCATCTACAGATTTCTGAAGTGTTTATATAACTAGGGGCCAATATTCTAATAAAATAAGGAAGTAACCCTATATCCATAGAGGTGTATGTATCTATACCACGCTCTGTTTCTCCAAAAATATATCTCATCTCATTTAGTATGTACATCAACTTAATGGATATTATTATCCCCATTTTCCCTTGAATTGCCAAGTCCTGGATTTTTCTCAAATATTATTCTAGATTTTAATGATTTAGAAATGGTCTGCATTTTGATTGAGATACATTAAAACAGGTAAAATTATACATGAGTTTTTAAAAATATTTTGTGTTTTATCCTTCCACAAGTTTTCTAAAAGTAAACCTTTTTTTTATTCTTGGTTCTCTGACGATATGTTGCTCAGTAGGGTAGCCATGAGCCATGTGGCTCCTGAGCACCTGAAACGTGTCTGTGTCACATGCTGAAATAATAATATCTGAATATAGACAGTTAAATAAAATACGACCTTAATTTCACTTGTTTTTACTTTTTTAAGATGCTCACCAAAATACTTTAAACTATATATGAGGCTAGCATTAAATTTCTATTGGATAGCAGTGCTCTAATGAAACTATCCAGGGCCTCCCAAAGCGGTCCATTTTTGATCATTTCCTGTATACCAGGCTCACTGAGTCTTGGAACTGACTTGCCTACTTTCCACCAGAATAAGGAGATTAGCAGCACTGGTTGCCATCCTGCAAAAGAAGTCCTTTCAACCATCCTTTCCTTTCTGGGTGAGGTTTCTTTCTTTTTCACCCATGTGATTCTTCATGGCAAAATCTCAGCAAGCAAATGGACCCTCTTCTCCTTTGTTGTTGTTTCCAGAGAGGCAATGAGGCCTCTGCACATGCTGTTCCCTCCTCCTGGAGCACTCCTTCTCCCCCCACCCCCCACCCCCCCAAATATCTGCCTGATATGCTCCCTCCTTTCCTTTAGGTCTCTCAAATGTCACTTTATCAGACAGAACTTCCTATATAAAATATCACCCCATCACGCCCCAGATCCCTTATCCTTCTTAATTGTTCACTATAAGTCTTAACTCCAGCTGACATACATTTATTATTAGCGGTCTTTCCTCCTACTAAAATGTAGGCTCCCTGTAAGCAGGGACATCGTTTATTTTGTGCATGTGAGCCCCCAGCACTAGTACAGTGCCTGGTGCAGAGTAAGCATTCGACAAATGGTTGTGGCGTGAACACGGCAGCAACTGAACGATGTGGATCCCTCTGTCAGTGTCTCTGCAGTTCTCTTGGCCTTCTCTCTCCTGCAAGACGGCTGCAGCAGCTCCCACCATCACGTCCTCACACAACCATCTGCAGAAGTAGGAAGCAGTGGCGAGAGAGCCTTTTCCTCCTGCACTGCTCTCTTAACAGGGAAAAAAATACCTCTCCTAGAATCTTCCAGCCGATTTCCGTTCATATGTTATTGACTAGAACTGGGTCAGGGCTATTCCTATTTGCAAGAGAGGCTGAGAAAGTAAGTATATGGCTTTCCTAGGCTTTAGGGAAAGAAGTAGGCAAGGGAGAATAGCATGACTAATAAAACCACCATGCTGATAAAATGCCATGCGTAGCATACCCCAGTTATACCACACAGCTGATTAGAGAGCTGGTAAACCATGAGACCCAGAATCACTCAATCGAGTGCTTTCACCTTGTAATGCCCCTGTTTCTTCCACCCTTCCAATCTTGAAAATGTAGCCATTTATATGACTTATCTTTCCAATTTAATTACTGTTTCATTAAAGGAAAACATTTTCATATAATTATGTGGAAAAAATTATATACATAATCCTATTAGAGAAGGTTGGTAGAAGGGTATAACAAGGGGAGAACTGGGTTGATAGATGAAGGAAAATGGCCAAAAGGCAAGAGGAGAAAAGCTGAGAAAAGGTCTGCTGTGTTGGTGGTGGGGGTTGGGGAGTAAGGACAGAATTTTTTCCTACTTGATTTCACACCCTTATTCATGATTTGCAAAAGAGCTAAGACCAAGTTTTTATGTAACATCTGTAAATCAGACATTCGGAATGTCTTTTTCCCTTTAAATAATTTACCGAAGCTTGCTTCTCGGCAGGTTGAGGCTGTAGCCCAGAACAGCGTCCTCCAAGTTCCAAGGCAGCCTGGAAAAGACACTAGGATTTCACTGCCCAGATAAGCTCCCCTCTTCACTTCTTCCGTGAGCAATCAGTGGCTTATTGTATCAACCACAGAGTGAAGACATCATTCAGGCCTGAAATGTGGGGTCGCAGAGGAGAAGGCAACCTGTACAGTAGGGAGGGAGAGAGGAAGCAAGGAAAGCCTCCTTACCTTTTCATCTCAAGCACTCTGTGTCCCATGCTGCTTGTTCTCTGGCACAGGAGAAAATAATGGCTCCAAATCACAGAGCCCTAGAATCAGGTGTGAGAGCGTGGACCTCAAGATACAGATGCCGGCACTCCCAGACGTTCGAGTAAGCCCTGCATGATTGCGATCGTGAGACACTGATTTTTACATTTTGTAATGACATTTCGGATGACATGTGAGGCAGGCATTTTGAAATAAATGATATTTGGATGTGTAGACACTCAGATTTGTTTTTCAACAAAGCATGGGGAAGACAGGTAAAAGAGTATTAATAAAAAATCAGCCCTGGCTGTGAAATCTTGTGTCAAATATGACATCGGGGATGAAGACACAGGCCTGTTGCCCCCCAGTTCGTATATATCGTACATTGTATCAAGTTGGCACGTTCTCCAGTCCATTAGAAAATGGCTTTCCGTTCTTTCTGTGGAATGATCAACAAAGAAAAGGAAAAGAGATTGGACATTAAAGGCAAGCACTTTGCTCTCGAGATAATTAGATTCTAATGCTTGCTGGGTATGAGCCCTCGGCCAGGCTGTGCTCTGAGAGGCAGGAAGGACAGGTTGCCTGGGGGTACAGTCCAGCCCTGCCACGATTGCGCGGATTACTTCATCTCTCTGTTTCCGATATTCCCATCTTTTATGAAGACCTATCTTTTTAGGTTAATGTGAGAATTAAACAAATCACTAGATAGTAAATGCTTAGACTAATACCTGGCAAATGCTGTGTAAATGTTAGCCTTTATTGTCATTGCTGCTACCCAAAGTAGATACGTGGTCAGTGTGTGCACACTTGGAAGAATATGGTGGAGGGACTTCCCTAGTGACACAGTGGTTAAGAATCCACCTGCCAGTGCAGGGGACACGGGTTCGAGCCCTGGTCCGGGAAGATCCCACATGCCATGGAGTAACTAAGTCCCTGCACCACAACTACTGAGCCTGTGCTCTAGAGCCCAAGAGCCACAGCTAATGAGCCCACGTGATGCAGGTACTGAAGCCTGTGTGCCTAGAGCCTGTGCTCTGCAACAAGAGAAGCCACCGCAATGAGAAGCCTGCGCACTGCAATGAAGAGTGGCCCCCACTCGCCAAAACTAGAGAAAGCCCTCACACAGCAGTGAAGACCCAACACAGCCAATAAATAAATAAATAAATTTATTAAAAAAGAGTATGGTGGAAATGGATCTTTGACTAGGCAGATTTAAGGACATGGGCAAAACATAACTATTTTACTCCTAAGTAAAAAAGAATTGCAAAAGAAATTATAGCAAGAATTTATTTCCAAAGATATAAAAGACATTGCCTTGTGTAAAACAGATCACAGATGTCCTTATCTCTCTGGCTTGGACTATTCATAAAACCTGACTGCCTGGAAGATTATGCATATTCATATGTATATGCAAAATTAGACATAAAACGGTGACTTCCAGTCACTGAACTGCCTGGAAATTTTAGCCAGAAACCAATCATTCAACCCAGGAAACTAAATCGTTGAAATCAAGTTTTTGGCTCAAGTGACCTGTTTTCCTTCTATCCACATTTTTCTGATTGATTCCATTAGGACCACAGAACTAGCTTAACAGGCAGGTGTCTTCCAAGCTGGCTAGAAGAGCCTCCTTCACCCCTTTTTTCTTTCTTTAGCAGATAACTAATCTTAACTCTTCCCAGGGTTGCCTGAAGCTCAGCTTCTTAATGTTAAACTTTGTGTAGTGATTCACTGTGGCTTGTTGCTAGAAAAAATATCAAGACTCCTTGGGCTACTGATTCTCAGTGTCTGTCTTATCCAGCTAACGCTGTCCTCTCAGAGGCCAGAGCCTGGGATTTTGCACATCAAGTATAGCACGGTTATTTCCACAGCAAATTGACCTGCGATGGGCGGAAGGGCACAGACATACTTGAAAGTGCAGCGGTTGGGTGACAGAGCTGCCACAAAGCAGTCGCCCCTTGTTTGCCTGTGGGTCTCTGTGGCGCGTGCCCCCGGACTCTTTAAACTCCTCTGTAATTACTCATGTGAAATGGTTTTATGGTCTGTCATGAATATTCAGGTAGACCACTGGCAGTAACTCCTGTACTAGTTGGAAATAGCACTAATATCTCCAGAATGCCTGTAAACTCCTGGAAAAAAAAATACATAGAAGAGTAGAAGCAAATTTAAGGGAAAGAAAATACAAAAAGAGCTCTACCAAGGAAGCATGCATTGCTTTGCTGAGTTACTTTTTCCTGCCCGCCAAGTAGCACTTACCCATGTTTAACCTTCACGGGGCACCGGAATTGTTTCTAAGGCAGCTCCGATCATGTCACTCCCCTGATTAAACCCGTCTCTACCGTCTGCGAGATGAAGTATAAATTCCTCAGCCATACACCTCCGCCTTGATGTCAGATCCCATTATACCTTTTAAACTTCATTTCTCACCTCTACCTCCCTCTCCCACCCTACCACCCCCAGTCCCTACGCCATATGTTCTAGCCACAATGAACCACTTAAAATTCCCTGACCATGACAGATGTCATCTTGTCTCCACGTCCACGATGCCCTTATGCCTCCTGTTTCAATGATAAAAACTCCTCATATTTCAAGGGCCAGTTCAAATGTTACTACTCTAAAAAGGAAGCAGCCTTATCCTCTTCTTCTCTTTCATTGCACTTTATTCATAACTTTCTAAAACAGTCCTTGTCAGATGCGCTTTTCTCTTTTTCCCAGTCAATTGTGAATGCCTCAGAAGCAAAACGATGGATAGTTTTATAGTCTGTTATTCATGTGTGTCCCTAATACCTAACTCAGGACTGCAGTTGTATGTACGCTGGTTAAATTAATCTTAGCGGAATGAACATATGAATGAGCTTGCCTTTGTTTTAGTTTCTGTCTCCCCACAATCATTTGGCACTCCTCCCCTGGGATTCATTTGCTGATCACAAGTGCCAGTTCTCACTGCTCTGAGACCACCTCCCAGCAAGATCTCAGATGCCAAAGAAAGTAACGTGACTCTCACTAACTCCTCCCGGGGAAATGAAGGATGTTCTCTTGAAGCTACTAACACAAAATTATAACCTGATAAAAAATAGCTGCCCCGTCCCACCTGCTGTCATCTCTACTCTTCCAGAAACTGCTTGAAAATGTGGCTTTCTGACAACTCAGAAGCTGTTTAGCAGCCGCCCCGCTGCTCTGCTTTCTGGCGGAGCTGAAAGGGTACCAGCCTGTAGGCAGAGGGCATGAATTCTGGTCTTGGCTCTGTGGCTTGAAATCCGTATGACTGCATGTAGGACACTTAGAGCTGTGTCTCTGTTTCCTCATGTGCAAAACAAGGAAAACGATCCTTTCCCCGGCCCCGCTGACCTTGCTGGGTTCTTACCAAGTTCAGAGGATGTAAAGAATTAGAAATCACTGTGCAAAATAGAAAACTCATCAGGGGGACGGTGGATACTAATACAGCATTATTCCTACCCTAGCCCTGGTCATCTGTTTTTCCACAGCGGTTTTCTTCAGGAAGATCAAATTAAATACAATGTCTAAAATACAGAAATTTCTACACGAAGGTCAAACTAAGTACAATGCCTGAGACGTATTCTATTATCCGGGAAAAAAAAACCAACCTCTAACACCAGGAACCAAGGATCTTTGCCAGCTGGTCCCCATTCAAAGCACGTTAACCAGTTGTCACCATTGGTACCACTTATATGTGAGACCATATGTCCAGTTTAGACACATGAGACTAGAAACCAGATAAAAATCATGTCCTAGAAATATCTGTGCACCTAACAGAGAGGTGACTAACCTCTATGGGCACTTCTGATTATATCCCTTGAGCAATGAGGTGGTTCTGTATCGTTAGACATAGAATAGGACTTCAAGTCTTATTCTGTTTAGAAGAGCACTATAAATCTATTTTGATTAGAGTCATTAAACGTCACGCGGGATGAGTGATAAGGAAAGCTGCCATAAAGAATAATAACAGCTAACACTAATGGTGTGGTCACTATGCAACAGGAACAGTCTTCTGGGATTCTCCTGTACCCTCTTAACCCACAAGCCTTTGAGGCAGACTGACAGCCTTATTTCACATTTGAGGAAAATTAAGTCATACACCTAGAGAGTGTAGAGGGAGGATTCAAACCCATCTCTGCCTGACTCTACAGCCTGGGTGCTTAACTCTCAGTCAGGTCCTGGCCTATGTGAGGTCCACTAGCAGCTAGAATTTCCCTAAAGGTTACTGAGAAAAACGTAAAAGTGTTGGGGAAAAGTGTCAGGTGTTCGTTTCCTCTGTATGGTTTCTCTGTTCAGTCAACTTCAATAACTTGAGGTGAGAAGAAGCACCTGGATGATTATTCTTTAGATTGTCGTCCAGTGGCTAACTGCCCTTCCAAAACCTTTCTCTACTTCTCGCTCAATAAAAACCCCACTTTCATTTGAACTGGCAATATGCCCATCTAAAAGGTATAATTGCCAGGCTTCTGTGATGCTGTGTGTGGCTGTGTAACGATGTCTGAGTAGTGAGATGGTAATGGAAGCAATACTATGGAATCACTTTGTGGTATTTCCAGAAAAGGGATTTAACCCAGCTGGGAGATACACCCTTCTTTCATCCTGCTTCTTCCTTTCTGTTCCATGAGCTACAGACATGGCTAGAGCTCCAGTTGTTGTGTTGGCCCATGAATGCCTTAAGGATGAAAGCCAGAGGCAGCGAGAAAGTAGGAGCCTGCGTTTCTAATTATTTGGGAGCATTCATGTCAATACTGAACCTATTCTACCTATTCTACCTTCTTTTCTATTAGAAGAATAAATCCTGAATGTTTCATGCTATTTTGGTTTTCCTTTTATATGCAACCAGAACTAATCCTAACTGATAAAGATTACTTGGAAACTTTCTGGGTTTGTCTCTTTTCCATCAACACTGCACACTAGATTAGCACTCCAACTACAAAGAAATTGTGTCATTAATTTCATTCACTTTGCTTGGTTTTTAATACAACTCCAAAAATGAACTTTAGGTAGAAGAAAAAAGCTGAATTTATTGATTAAAATGAAAGCTGGAGGTTCACTTCTTTTCCTAGCTCTAATTAAAATAAACTAGCTAAGAGCTATTGGATTTGAATCCAACAAAGAGGAACCATCTTTCCTCTTCAGTGCTCCCCTAGACAGGCACATGGTAGGAGGTTTGTCCTTCCTAAACTGTACATCAAATATATTTTCTGTACTATTGTGATAAATCTCTTAAATCACCCACATTGAGCCTAGCTGTGTGAATTGATTACTGCATGCCAAAAAGTCCAGCTGGAATTCATCAGGGGCTAGGACAGATCACAAAATTTATAAAACCCAGGGCATTTCAGCACCTTGTGAAACGTATCCGTTGAAAGCGCTCTGAGGAGACCAACTTCCGGTGTCACAGCAGTGACCAGTGACGCACTCCCCAGCGAAACCTGTGAACGTTATATTTAAAAAAAGTGAAGCTCCTGGAAATGGCCCTAAGGGCAAATAGCAAATGAAGAAACACCTATTCAAGAATATCTATGAAAATTCAGTACGAGAAGTGAGAGTCTGTGGTATTTAAACCACATTTACCCAGATTGTTTCTTGCCACAAATTCCAATTCAGTTTTTAAATTCCTAAATTATATTCGCCATTTCCTCCCTTTGACTTGGATGCAGGAATCTTAGAGCTTATGGCATGGAGTGTTCAGATGCAGCAAGCCCCTCAACAAGGGAGAGGCTTAGCATCCTGAGTGGCCATGCTAAGTAAGGAACCAAAGACTAGCAGCTCCCATCATCACCAGAACCACCTCGTCACCACCTCCACCACCACCCGGCGTGCTGGGCTTCTCATCTGTGCCCCTCTCCTGCCTGGTTTCTTTTGTACTTTCATCTGAATTTCTTTTTAGTTGCTCCATGGTGTATGTGCGTGTGTACACATCCATGTGCACGTGTGCCTGCGTCTTTATGTGTGTGTTTGTGTGTGAATTGAAAACGCGCTAAATCTCTTAAAGAAGTAGTTGTGTCAGAACCAAATAATCTCATTGGGGAATACTATAGAAGCCTGTGATTAACTAAAAGTTATAATAACTTTGCTAAGAAATTCAAATGTGTTCTCACCCCTTCTAACTGTCAAGTGTGGCAGCTGGGAATGTCCACCTTTCTGCTCCTTTTGTTCCCACATGGCGGTGTGAGGTATCTCTGTCAGGCCTTGGCGTGACATTCAGCTCCCTGTTAAGAGAAAGTGGAGAATGTGGTTTTTCCTCCTTATTATATGTATGAAATCTAGGTGTTATGATTGTCTGTTTTGGAATCTGGCACCAATGAGAATATTCGTGGTGGACAAAAAATTTCAAATATATATGTTTTTTAAAAAGCCACTAGGTAAGGAAGGCCCAGAGTTTCTCAGGACAAAGGATAAAGGTTAAAACTATTTGACTCTGTCTTACCTGATAATAATTTCCTCCTTCCCTCCTCTGATTCTCCAAAACAAATAAAATGAAAGCTTAATTGAAGGTTCCCATTAGATAAGTCAAAATAGGATTTTGTTGTACTTGACGATCATTGAACCCCAACTCGGGCATCTGAATAATTATTTTCTATTTTTGTAACTCAATTAAGTGTTGACTAACTTCACATTGAACTAATTATTAAAGCAACGCTCATTAAAATGCAGATATAAAATATATTTTGTTTTGATTGTTTTTGAACAGGAGGAAAAATTAAATTTATTCATCTTAATATTCAAAAGAGAAGGTAGTATGAAAATACATATGAAGAAATTCAAATGACTTTAATGTGCCAAAATAAATACTTCTATTTTATAAATATTGGCATCTTTCACAAGGAGGTGAAAAGCAAAGAATTCCATTGTCAAGAGGAAAGGATGTTGTATTTCACTAAACTTAAATAATGTTCCAGTGAGTAAGGTTTACTGCAGTGGAAATTGGTTATACAGAAGAATATTCCATTTGCAAGAGTAAAGAAGATGAGACTATGGTCACATTTTGAGAACAAAGTAAGTCAGAGAGGACCAGAGAATCTGAAAAAAGATATCAGAGTATAGAGCGTTGTACCAGGAACAGGAGTTTGGAATAATGGATAACATGCAAACCTCAGGAATCTTCCGCAGGGATTTTGAGGTTAATTGACATTGTGCACAAGGCTTTTTTCTTCTTGGATGGGTGTGGGAATAATTTAATAAATAATAGCAACTACATGAACAACAGCTAACACTGCATGTTTAAAATGTGGCATATAATCTTCTAAGTTCTTTCCAAATATAATCAAATACAATCTCACAGCACCTCTGTGAAGATGTATACCCCCCTTTCATAGATGAATAAACTGTGCTCCTAGAGGTGTTGGGAGACAGTTCTTGATGGGTCTCTCATGCTTCTGTACATCTTGTAGGCAGAGGCACTGGCTGTTTTTCATTTTTTGTTTTTCCAGACTATCTATTCAAGGATGTTTGTATAGCAAACAGGCTAGGAAAATAGAGATAACATCTCCCTCAGGTGCAAAGGGTGGGTGTGTTAATTGTCCAGTGTAAGGAAGATAACATCTTTCAGGGCAAAGGTCAGGCAGGCTTACTGCTCGTTATAAAAGATTCAGGTTCCCTGTGCTTGTGGTTCCTCTCCTGTGGACACAATCCATGTCATGTGACGTCATCTTGCCCTCATCCCATCACCCTCTAATAACTGGGACTCGAGGAACTGGCACAAATGCTGGCACCTTGGCCACTGCTGCTGCCATGAGTAGTCTTTGTCTCTGACTCACAGGTCTCATGTCTGCTGCCAGCATCCATGATACTGTGGCAGACTAAATTGTTAGCTTGCACGTAGGGTAACATCTCAGTCTCCTTGTGGTGCTGATAAGAGGTTGACAACTCGTCCAAGGCCACTGAGTTAAAAAGTTGTGGAGCCAAGACCTGGACCAGCCCAGATAGTTCCACCTCCCCACCCCCGCACATGCTTTCCCCCACTACGCTATATTAAAAGACTCCAAGTGGCCAGAAGACTTGGAGATAACACTCAAATACGTGTTACTTTAAATAAAAGTCAATAAAATATATATGTATCTTTAATAAGTCAGTCCAGCTGTATTTGATATAGGCTGCCTCCACTCAAATTTAGAGTGAAAACAGTGCATCCAAAAATCATTGGCATAATTTGACATCAGGCAGAAATGCTCTCCATCCTGTCCTAACCGTTACAAACCTCCAATTCTCTACTTTTATAATTCTGCAGAGATGTAATTTAAAATGCTGTCTCGTGCATGAAGCCCCTCCTTTTCCCTCAGTAAAAGCTAAACATTTCTGTGAATCCAGGCGCATTTTACAGCTCTCTCTAGAGTCAACACAGCAGAGCAATTAAAAGCATGATCTCTAGAACCAGACTGCCTCAATTCTAATCTTGGCCCTGCCACTTCTTAGCAATGTGATCTTGGGCAATTCTTTTAAGCTCATTGGGCCTCAGTTTCCACACCTGTAAAATGGAAATAATAATTTTAACAGCAACGCATAGGTACAGCTATGATAAAGCAAATGAATCTGTGTAACTACATTTCTATAGCTTAAGAAAAAAACCCACATATTTTCTATGAAGACTCTTTGACTGTTCTTTTTTTTTTGGCTTTGCCATCCACAACATAAAAGCCTCATGTTTCAAGATTTGAGTTTATCCATTTAAAGCGTTGTGAATACTACCTGACACATCATTAAGTTCTCAATAAATATCTGCTGTCATTATCCATCTCTTTGTCCCTTTTAAATTCTCCCTGACCTCATGGCTACTTCTGTGTGTTACCTGCGTGTCTTAGGCTTCAGCAGTCAGTAAGCATAGTTCTATCTATTCTATTAAATATCAATAACTCTGATCCTCTGCTTGATTGTTTTAGAAATGCAACCGGAAATCAGTTTCTTCTCAATTACCTGCAAGTCTGTTTTCATGTTTCCATAATCAAGTCCTGATTAGAAATCATCGCCTCAGTCAGCCTGAGCCCCACCGTTTCTCAGAGGTGCCACTTGGATTTGAAACTCCGCCCCCACCAATACCACTGCCCTCACAGGAGGCCCAGTGGAGCTGGGAAGCTGCCACACCCGATGTTGGTGGACCAGGAACGACTTGACCACAGAGATCCCTGCCGTCATCCTTACAAAGTGAAAAGGACAGCACACCTTCTGTGTGATACTTGGGCGGAGAAGAGACCCTTAGCAAGGTGGCGCTCGCAAGTCAAGTACTGCAGGTTTCCGGAGTGCAACAGCTCTCTCCCTTGTGCCTGTGTGTCAGGGCAGCAAACTGGTGCAAGATGAGTTCTGCTCTCGCCACCACACACACCCCAGGACCGACAGCCTCCTTTGGTTCCATTCCTAAGTCTAGTCCCCTGTGACACCCTCCCTTTACCTTTATGATACATTTTTTCCCAGTGGTGCATTTTGTCTCGCTCTGCACATATCTCTGCACGTAAATGATAGATGGGCTTCAAGATTTTTTCCAAAGAGGTTACCAACCTCTCTATAAATCAGTGGGTATACATGGATATATAAAAATACTTTTGGAATGGCTGAAATTAAAAAGACTGACCATACCAAGTATTGCAAGGATGTGGATCAACTGGAACGCTCATACATTGCTGGTAAGAATGCAAAATGGTGCAGCCATTCTGGAAGACAGTTTGGCAGCCTCTTTGAAAGTTAAACATCCACTGACCATATGATCCAGCCGTTCCACTCTGTGCTACTTCCTCGAGATAAATGAAAGCATATGTCTACATAAATAAAGATTTGCACATGAATGTTCATAGCTTTATTTATAACAGTCAAAAAGTAGAAGCAACATAAATGTGTATATATATATTCATCGAATAAAGTGTTATTTATATATATATTTATTTAATTATCTATAAATAAGTGTAAATTATATATAAATATTTGTAACATTTATTTTTATATATTTATACTTTTATTACATTATATATATATATTTAACGGACTATTACTTAGTAATAAAAAGAAGCAAACGGTTGATACACCTAACAGTGTGGATGGATAGCAAGATAATTATGCTGAGCAGCAAAAGCCAAACAAAAGAGAGTTTGATGGTTCCATTTATATAAGTCATAGAGAGTGCACCTAATCTATAACAGCGGAGAGCAGTCCTTGTTTTCCTGGCGGCTGGGCAGTGGGGTCAGGGATGAGTGAGGGGAGGGAATTAGGGAGGACACCAGCAGATTACAAGGTTGTGGACGTGTCATTGTTTTGACTTGACTGTGGTGGTGTTTTCATGGATGTCTACATTTGTCAAAACATATTAAGTTGTTCCCTTTAAATACATGAGGTTTATTGTATGTCATACCTCAATAAAAGCTATTTTTAAAAATGGATATATAGGGAGAATGTGACAGCTAACCTTTTCCTCCAGAAACATCTGAGTGCCCTCCACTCCTACAGAATCAAAATACCCCATTGAAAATCCATTACTTGCTGTTTCTTAATGACCAGAAGCCAGCTCATTTAGGGCAGCAGACGTGGACCTCCTCACCTTTGGGTTCTCCAGAAACCTTAGCACAGTATCTTGCCAACATCACACACGAAATGAGGAAAGAATGAATTAACTAATTAATTGAATAATTAATTATCAACCTTAACCGTCTTCACACAACTATCATTCATATGCAGCTCTACAATTGCTAACTTCTATCTTTCCAGGATAAATTCCTTTTTTGGACAAGCCAATACTTCTCACTCCAGATTATCAGGCAGCAAATCTTTGTTTGAGGAAGATCTATGAGTATAAGGATGCAATTCATAAAAGAAGCCAAGGAGCACTATTTTTTCTCCTCAAATAGAGTGTTGAGCTTGCCTCTTCGGTGTCTTTTCAACAGCTTTAAAATTTAGTTGAATACCTAATGGATTCAGCTGACCAAATGTCTATCAACATTCAAGAATCTCAGTGTAAATGGAAAAATACTTATAAATAAGAGGAAAGCTCTGAACCAGGAGACAAGAGCTTTGGGTTCTAATCCTGAGTCTGATTTTTACTAGCTGTTTGAACCTGGATAAATCACTTCACCATTCTTGGGCTTAGTTTTTCAGTACTTAAAGCAAAGGGGTGAAGCAAAATCGCTCATGGAATTTTCCTATCCCATCATTCTGTGATTTTGCGATTTCCAGGAAGGATCTGTGTAGGTTGGACCAGAGTTTAAATGAAGTCTTGGGGAGGGAACAAAATGAGGTAGGCATTTGAGGGATTAAGTGGAGAAGAAGAGGGTTAAATTTACAGAGAGTACTTACAAAACTCTTGCACATGGGTGGAAACATTAAGAGGTAGTTCTTTGCCACTGAACTTTCTACTTGGAGTATACCTCTCATATCATATCATATTATACCTCCGTCTGGAAAAACATACAGCTCTAGCGTTGTGTCCCACATGGATACACTGTGGAATGAAAAAAGCATGGCAGTTTTGTTCTAAAGGAAACAGGAGTCACTCATTCTGCAACTTTTCTGTGCCTGTTTCATATCCAGGGACAACAGGCAAAGATTTGGCAGAATCTATGTTCAATCGCTGTCAGAGACTGGAATTGCATTTTCTGCCCCTGCTTCTGCTTGGCAAGAGTCCTTTTTGTGCTGACGCCTAATGGGATGCAGTCTCCAGAAGAGTGATTGATTGCCAGGTGCAGGCGTGATTAAGCCAGTGCAACTGTGGGTCACCCCACCCCCACAGCGGAAGAAGAAAAGCACGCATTTTCTATGAGAACACTGTAGCTTTCTTTGGCTTTGCAGTTGAGGACATAAACACCCTGGAGTTGAAAAGAAATAATAATAACCTATGTACATGCTGAGGAAACTGGGCTCCTTCATGGAACTAGAAAATGGGTAAAACAAGCTACTCTCAGGACTTGGGGGTAATTTTTAATTATAAGAGATCAAAGCATAATGCTCATTTTAAAAGACTGATTCACTAGTGGTGTCTTTCCCATGCTATGTTTATTTAGCCAAATAAATGTGATGTGTGTGTAATGCAGTCATATCTCAACCATTTGCTCTGCTTAAAACCCATCTCTGTCTGGAGGAAAACATAAAAAGAAAAAACCAATCCATCTCTGAAAGTTCTGAAAAATATTCAAGGTGTTTGCTGAAGACTTAAAAAAGAAAAAAAAAAGAGAGAGAGAATTGAATGAGTCAATATAGAGCGTAACTTCCTAAAAATCTTCTTTACCCATCTGTTTCCCAAAGGTTCACTTGCCTTCCTCCCGGAGTGAGACAATCCAAAGTCCCATCTCACCATCTCTAAGGCCAGAGTCTCTCAGAGATATGCGTTCTTCCCATCTCTTCTGTTTATGGCATACTGAGGTTGGGAATATAGAAAAGACAAGTTCCTGCCATCCGACCTCCTAGCCCAACATACAGGGACAGCCCTGGACAGGACATCCAAATGAAAGCTTCTTTTCAGGATAAGGAAGTAAGGCCAACTCAGGAGGCTGTGTGTCATAGTAAGGATAAGATACAGAGAGATGGGTCTTGTGAAGAACCCTTATTCTATAGTGGAGAAAACTCTTAATAAACCTTGGACTTGGTTTCTGGAATGAATTCCCCAGCCGATTGTTTTCTATGCCCTAGCTCTACCTTCTGGGAAGATGAAGGCTCAAAGATGTTTACATCAAGGGTTTTTAAGGCCAAGCCTGTAGTTTTGTTCCATTTTGTTTTGTTTTGTTTTGTTTTAATCAATGTGTTTCCCTCCAATGTGTTTCCCTGCTTCTGATTTGTGTGTTGCCTGTCAATTCCATGTGCCAATGACCAATGACCACATCCAAAGTTCTTTCCTGGACTTAGTGCTCCAGCTGGCTGTATTTATTTCTTCACAAATGTGTTGGATTCTCTCAACCTAATAGCATCCTTAGGCTGATCTGAAACAGTAGGCTTTGGCAGGAAGGAAGTATTCTTAATCTGATCTGTGCCAGGACTGAGTTTCTTCAGTAAATTGGCAAGTTCTTATAGACCTTCTTCGCTCAAAGCCTTTATATTTCTACCAGTTTGGAGTCCAGAAGCAGTGGGCTTTTCAGATCTAAGTTTTTAGATCCCTATCACCTTTTATTTCTACTTTCAAACCAGTCAATCCTTGTACAGGCTTGTTTCTTCTTTATAATACCTTGCTAAAATCACTAACACACAAAATGTACAGGCAAACATTCTGGCTTTTCCTGATCTATTTCCCTAGAACTAAAGATTTAGAACACACTTGTTCTGGCTTCCAAGTTTCTGGAGGTGAAGATATTACCTCACATTTTGCCACTGTGTAATGTGATATATCTGCTTCCTCCTCAGCAGATGCTGGACCACGAAGCCACATCTAAATATTTAAGGGTTTTGTTATAGCAAACTCCCACTTCCAGAATCAATTTTTGGTTGGTGTTGGAGAAATAATCCAATCCTGCCAACAAAAAAGAGCCTCCTAAACCAACGTAGGAGAGAGAGAAAAAGGAACACAATTTATTATTGAGTGAACATTTACAGGTTTACATGCATGTAAGGTAGAAACAGTGGCTACAAAGTCTGAGTTTCACTCCAATTTATAGAGTAAAATGGTAGAAAGCAATTAAAACTTTTTTTTTAATCTCCTTGAGACACAAAGGGGACGAAGCGTGTGATGGTCTCTGTTCATCTCATGAGAGGTCCCTGAGCTAATTCCAAAGGTTATTTGGCTCATGACCTTGGAGGTATCTCTATATTGTAAAAACTGTAGCCTGGGCTTAATTCTTAGGGAGATTTATCTTTATTCCAAAAGTTAGAGCAAAACCTCAAATTCATTACGTCTCAAAACAAACAAACAAACAAACAAAAAACTAAGAAAGGGGAGAAAGGGGGAAATGGTCTCTGTGCACTTTATAAACAGAGAAAATAATTTTCATTTAGTTGGTCATGATAATAAATAGATGTAATCTAAACAATGACTCCAAAAGTTTGTTTCTTGTTCACATAATATTCCAGGGTAGATGTTCCTGGTCTGCAGTTCAACTCTCCTCCATGTAGTCATTTGGGGACCCATGCTGACAATGCATCTGCCATCTTCAACTTGGGATTTCTAAGATCCCCTGGGGGTTGCCATCTCAATCAGCCATAAAGGGAAAAGAGCATGGAGAAGACATTCCTATTTCTTAAAAGCCTTAGTTTAGAAATGATACCCTCACTTGTGCTCGCATTCCACTGTTTGAGTCATATGACCACACCTACCTGTAAAAGAGTCTGGAAAATGTGGTCAAACTCTGTCCACAAAAATTAATTGCCAGAGGAAATTCACTTGGCAAACAGCTAGCCGCCTCCACTACAAGAGATTAGACCAAGTAGTATGAAAGGCAGATTATAGGACCTGTAGATCAATTAGCGAAAAGGCAGTGCCTTTTAAAAGTGGTCACTTTTCTTGTTGCTAGGGCAGCCTCTCCACCTACCTGGTTCATTCCACCTCAGGTTACAACCTGGCAATACCTTGGGTAGCACTACTGCAACTGTCTTTTCCGAGCCGAGTTCCTCTGGCTCATTTAGAAGTTGGTCTCAGTCTAGATGAACTTGGTGCTGAGGAAGTCACTCACAATTGCCCTTGCCCGCACCTTTTCTAAATGGGTCTCTTCTAAATGATCTGAGCTCTGAGTTCCTGAGAGCTTAGATTCCCCTGGCCAAATGCCTCTTCACTTCAATTAACGGCCTCAGCCCATGGTCAGACATGTTATTTTTTTGCCAGTCTTTTAGTAGGCTTGTAGATTTGAAAATTCCCACTGCTTCTCTCCACGTATTCATTCAATTCTAATGCAAGGGCATTGAGAGCCCGGGCCTGGCTGGTCTCTGTACATCATAGAAGATTCTCAGTCACAGCTACTGAAGCATTTTTGTTTTGACATGTGAACGACCCCCAATCTAGTCCATCAGTTTCCCATAGCTTCCCCCTTTCTCACTTGTATTAACCGTATCTCTTTGTTTTCTATATTTTGATGCTTTGATATTTGGGGCCTTGCTGACACTGAAGGGACTGCTGCTCCCAGGCTTAGCCAATTCCTGGAGGTAGGAAACAACTCTCCTGGTTTGAATGCAAACCAACCAATCCAGAGTTCACATCCCCAACCACCTGCTGTATTGACACTCACACTGCCGTTCGCTGTCCAACTGCCCTGATCACCCCAGGTCCTGTGAATCAGTCAGGGTTCTCCAGAAAGGGAACCAATCCAATGGCAATAGGATGTGTCTGTGTGAGTGTGTGTGTGTGTGTGTGTGTGTGAAAAGAGGAAGAGAGAGAGTTTTATTTTAAGGAATTCCCTCTTGTAATTGCAGAAACTTGATAAATCCAAAATCTTCAGAGCAGGCTGGCAGACTGGAGACCTCTGGCAGAATTACTTCTTGCTCATGGGAAGTAAGTTGAGTCAGGACTTCAACTGATTTGATGAGGCCCACACACATTATGGTGGGCAATCTGCTTGACTCAAAGATCACTGATGGAAATGTGAATCTCACACCAAAAAATGCTGGCACAGAAATATCAGAATAATGTTTGACTGACTGTCTGGGCACCATGGCTCAGCCAAGTTAACACATACTTGGCTGTGACAACTGGTGACAGCCCTTAAACCCTGGAGCCTGTTGAAATTATTCAAGCTAGCCAATTCCAAACCTGCTTACCCTGATTCACCCATTTCACCCCACAAAAAATCCACAACAAAGGCTCTTCCCCATGTTTTCCCCCCTCCCTCTGCCTCCCTGGTGCTTCTCCATGTGGCCCCACTGAGTTGCGTGCTGTGCCTCCTGTTTCTAGAGATCTGTGACTATAGTAAACTTCCTCCTCCACGGCAGTC
Organism: Hippopotamus amphibius kiboko; assembly: GCF_030028045.1. Classification (NCBI taxonomy): domain Eukaryota; kingdom Metazoa; phylum Chordata; class Mammalia; order Artiodactyla; family Hippopotamidae; genus Hippopotamus; species Hippopotamus amphibius. The sequence continues at coordinate 167,208,001 of NC_080191.1, read as the reverse complement.
ACTTCCACGTCTATGTGTCTCAGCATACATGATTAGAACAAACCCTGTGTACCCTTAACACATCACTAAATAAGGAACTCCTGGTATTTTTCCTTTGGTAGAAGTTTTATTCCTGGAAAACCATTTCAGATTCTGGAATTTAAAATCCTCAGCATTCTTATTATAGGTTGAATGGCTTTCTACCCCAATGTGCTAGCTCTTGCCTCTGAGCTTCGTATTTTCAGGCTGGCAACATAGTAGTATCTGGTATTCCATGTATAAGAGCAAAACCAACCACTGTGTTCTTCTCCTTCTCCAAAAAGAGTTACATACTGAGGCCTAACCATTCTCCTACTGAATCTTGAAGCTATGCTAAAGTCTCCATCCCCTCCACCTTTCAAATACAATCAACTCATTCTCTAGTGCCCTAGCTTTTCTGTAAGAAAGAGCTCTGTGGAGATAGTATTCAGACTTCATCCTCATCCCTTCAAATCCAAAACTTCTGTTTTTAATCGCCAGTGGGTTGGCAGGACAATGTTGGTTGCTACACTTGAACTGATCAGTCTGCTTACAAGCCCTCCTGAGAAGATACATCAAATCTAATTAGATAGCAATATCTGTTTCCAGTAAGTATCTTGAACTACTGTCTACTTTTTTTCAAGCTACTGCCTCCAATTCCAAATCTAGATGTTGATTCTGGTTCCCAGGTGGTGATATATTTGGGATTTTCTCTATTATACTGAACTCAGCCTAGTGACTTTAAATTATGCCTCCCTCCATCCTCTCCTTCTCAGGGGAGAGCCTCCCTCAGTCTGAACCCAAGGAGGCTCTGCACCTGTGGTCAACTTTGGGATCAGCTCTGGGTACCAGATACCTGGATAGCTCCTATTAAATAACCTCCACTTTTCTCTCTTCTCCCTTATATTCTGGGCATCCATCCATCCTTCCATCCACTAATTCATTCACCGATTCAAAATTTTTAAGAATTACTATATTCCAGTGGCTATGTTAGATTCTTGGAGTAAGACAGTGTCTACATCATCAAGTCTACAATGTAGCGGTAGGGAACAATATTTAGACACATAAAAATAGCATAAAGTGTGGTGCATGCTCTAATAAGAAGTATGAACAGCATGCTGTGGGAGCCTGCTGGTGACTAGCTACCTTCCTGCCCACCTCCTTCATTTCTCTGACTCCACTCTGATCCTCTGAGCTATCCTCCACCAATACAGCTGTCAACTCCTAAGCCTGCTGCTTGCACCACCACTGACATGCCTCCTTCATTTCACCCATCTTTTCCTTGCCTGTGAAATGTGATCCCATGAGAGATATATTGAAATGTGGTAGTCATGCCATGGGCAGGGCATTAGAGCAGATTTTGAGTGGCTGAGTCTCGGTGTGGAAAGTTTGTGTCAGGATAATGAGTTCTCTGTGTACAGACACTCTCTATTGTAGAAGGGCAGATGAAGTGAAATGCCTGCTATAATTGCTCCCTTTGGGGAATTATATGGGCGATAGGACAAAGTGATATCACTACTCTATTGGCCCAGTACCATGAGTTTAAAAATGTTTAAGTGAAAATACCAAAAAGGGATACAGGTTACTCTCCCATGCACATACCAAAAAAAAAAAAAAAAAAAAAAAAAAAAAAAAAAAAGACTTGAACCAAAGTGCTGGAAACTGTAATAAAAAGCAAATACACTTGCCTACATCACCAGTGCCATAGAATATGAATGACCAGGCATGTATCAGTGTCCGTGGCCAAACCAAGCAGGGTCAGAGCCCTTCACCTTGGGATGCCCTAGCGTTTGGTGGCTGCATGACCCTCCCTCACAGAGAGAGAGGAAGGCTGTCTAGGAGTGCTGAATAGAAATTCTTTCCTTTATTAATTCATTTATTTATTCAATTATTTATTTATTCAGCAATTAGTCATGAAGTACCTACCATATGCCAGGTACCCTGCTAGGCTGAAGATATAACCGTGAACCTGAAGGATACGATCCCTCTTGGAGCTTATATTCTAATAGCTACTAAGAATAGCTAGAAGTAGGCAGAACTAGAGGGCAGTAGGATGTGATGGTCATAGTTCTAACGTTTAACTCTGATAAGCAAGGTACTAAGTATTTACTTGCATTCATTCATTTAATACTCCTCACCTTCTTAAGGCTAAGGTTACTATCCTCCTCTCTTTTATTTTTATTAATTATTTTATTAATTAATTTTACTATCCTCATCTTACAGAGGAAGAAGCTGAAGTTCAGAGGAACTAAGCCACTCGCCTCAGTTCATATCGTTAGTAAGTGGCTGTCTTTGCCGCAGTCTGCGCTTAGCCACTATGCCCTATGGGATTCCAAAATGAGAAAGCTGAACCGATGGTCCAGCGAGGGGACAGCTCTCTGTTGTTCACCTTCCTTGCGTTAGAGCTCAAGTCTCCTTTTCCCAACTCAGACTTGCATTGCCCCTCAGGGCTATCCTCCTGCTGCCTTTCCACCACTGAGCCTTGTCTCCTGTCTGCACCGCGCTCAGGTAAGGTGTTCCACCGCTCTGGGGAAATGCATTGCCTCGGGGAATGCAGCCTGGAAACCACACCCTGCAGCTCTGCAGGTTCACCGGGTTCTCCAGCAGGACGGGAACACAGAGCATCCCAGGGTGTAATTCTCCTGCAGATAGATACACTATTAGGTGCATCTGAAGCTCCAGGGAAAACAAAGCCTTCACCTGTGATTATTCCCTTCTGCTATCATCTAAGCAAATAATGAAGTTGAAGATAATACAGAGCTGTATCAGGAAATCCTTTTTCACTTTGGGCTGAGCTTGGCTAATGGAGAAGTAACATAGCAACTGATTTTTTCTTTCTCTGCCTTTGTTAGCAATTAAAATCAGAATGACTTATGTTTTTCCTCTTGGCTTCATTTAGGGATTTAAAAACCTTTTGTTCTGGTTCTCTGCAAAATTCTATTGCATCTTTGGGGAGACCGTCTCCTTCCTGCTTTATAATCTTCTGCTATCGGTAGGAAGGAACACGGAATAAAGTTCCAAGAGAAAAGCCATCACCTCTGTTACTTGACAAGAACTGAAACGTGAGGTTTTGACAGATGACACATTGGTTGTGATTAGGAGAATTATTTAAGTCATGAAGGCCAAACACGAAGGATAAGAATTTTTCTGTTTACGGTGTAAAGCTAAAATGAATCCTCAAATTAATTGCTCAACAGCCATATTTTCCAGTGTTTTACAGAACACATCTCTCCTACTCCAGGCAGAGAGGGAATGCTTTCTAGAAGAGACATTCTTACCATTTTTTAGTTAATGTAGTATTTTTCAACAAGATCCAGAGAATGCAAGAGCTAGAAACTCTGAAATCCCCTAGTCCAAGGAATTCATTGTCCTGTTGGGGAAACTGAGGTCCAGAGAGGGACACCCTCTGCTTGGCAGACGTTAATGGAAGAACCACACTGCACCCTGGGCCTTGAACTTCCCTCAGTCACTTGTCGTCGCATCTGTTACCTCTGCTGTTTCCGTGTAATTCCTAGAATTGTGGCGGCTAGGAGTTTCTCCCCAACTGGACCGGCTGTACCCAGATCTTTGTGTGAGTGTATTTGAGGAGCAGGATCACGCTGTAAGAAACGCTGAAAGTAATTTAATTATTAATGGTAAAGAAGAGTTCCAGCTGCTGCTGCCTCTGCTCCTGAAGGCTCATCATTCTCGTGTCTTTAGTGACAACTCGTTTATCAAACAGCACGAGACGACAATAACGTCACCAAATGAAAAATACTGACTTTATTATGTAGTATCTAAAAAAATGCCTTTTTCTTTTAGAAAAAACAGTCAAAATGTAACACACGTTTTCATAATGTAAGATTACACTTCTCCCTTTAAAACGCTACTTTTTTTCATGCTACATAAAATATTGAAAGGGCTCAGCTGTAGACTTCACCACCAGGGATCTCTGTACACGTATACATGTATCTCCATAGATTTCTTGAGGACTTCCTGGAATAACTTTGGCTGGAAGCATATTGGAGAGAGGAAAAAGAAGCTAAGCTCACTTGCCATCTAAACATTAATTTAGAAGATAGTTATAACCATACTTGCTTTTTAATTAGGTGTATAAATCTTTAATAAAATTAATAAGTAGCAACCACATAGCAGCACTATTCAAAAAGTGGTCCATTGTCTAGTACTCCCATAAGACAATCTGTTAAAAATGGATACTGTGGTCAAATGGATTTGAAAAAGGCAAATAATATAGTCCCTTGAAAATGTACAATCCACATTAGCTTTTTCCGGCTCTGAGGTGTCCTGCTGTCAAGACAAATGCATTTTCTAAGCTATTTTAACGCAGAGTCTTTTTAATTTTTCATGGAACACATTTTGGAAAATCATGCCACAGATAATACTTTTTAAAAGATCAATAAGCAGTATTAAAAAAATTATGAATACATTGAAAACAGAGAAGTAAAAGCAAGCTCCTGGTACTGACAGGTCTAGGCGTGCTTTAAACAAATACAAAAGTGGGCACAAAACACGAAGTAACTGTTTTCAGACATTGGACAGCAGGCATCTCAGGAATCTGACTCCTAAGAGAAGAAAAATGCATTAAGTGAGCCCTTGATGGATGGATGGCCTTTAGCCTGGAGCACTGTCTGTATGGGGGAGGGGAAGCCCAAGCAGAACGGTTTCACTGAGCTGACTGCAGAGCAGAGATCAGAGTCGGGATGCTGAGGCAGCTGGGACTTGTGGGCCAGGGTACCAGGAGGAGGGAGTCACACAGAGAGGGAGCTTGAGAAATCCACCTATTGGTCCTTTTATCTTCATCCAAATCCAATTCTTAAGCACAGGGCAGCACTGTGAGATTGGCAGACAACAGCCACGGGGGTCCTGTGAGCTCACAGGAGGTTTTGGACTCCCCATAAAGCACGACCATCCCAAGTTAAGACTCTTTGTTCAACACTGCGAACTCTGCACTGGGAGTCAGCAAGACCAGGCTCTCCACTAAGGGCTGTGCCAGATGCCATCTAACAAAGCTTAAAAACGAGCCTCCAAGGGATCCTGCTGATGGCAGTCGATTATTCCTACCATAACAAAATTCAGCACTCCTTCCGGGAAGAAAAACAACCGGGTTCTTAAAAATGGAGCATTTCCAGCATCTAGCGTATAATTTAAAAATTACTGGATAGTTATCTTAAAAAAGCCAGAAAGGTGTGGCCCATAACAGGGGGAAGTGAGTGGTAGGCAATAGGAACAGACCCGGAAACGACTGAGGGCTTGAAATTAGCAAACAAATGCTTAAACCAGCTCTTCTATTTAGGTTTTTGGATTTCAAGGAAGATACACATAATAAGTGAACAAATGGAAATAAACTGAAAACTCCCAATAAGCTTGCAAGCACATATAATTCCTTTCAACAAACTTTTTAAATCATCTGGTTATTAATTACTTTCTATAGTAAAGTTTTCATTTTTTTTCCTTTTTAGCTCTTTATTGGAATATAATTGCCTTACACTGTTGTGCCAGTGTCTGATTCACAACAAGGTGAATCAGCTGTACTTATACGTATATCCCCTTATCCCCTCCCTCCCGTGACTCCTTCCCACCCTCCCTATCTCACCCCTCTAAGTCATCACCCATCATAGAGTTGATCTCCCTATGTTATGCAGCAGCTTCCCACTAGCTATCCAGTTTGCATTTGGTAGTGTATATATGTCAATGCTACAAGTTTTCAGTTTTATACTGAGATTGTGTACTTGAATTTTGCAGATGCTGAGGGTTTAAAAGAACCCCCAGAGCAGTTTTAAAAAAATCCTATAAGCTGTGTCTGAAAAAGACATAGAAATCATATCTAGATATAAAAATTAAAACTTGGCTGTTAATGGCAAGTTATAAATGATTCATTAGCTGGCTAATTACGGGGAGTCAAAAAGAATAGTTTCTTAGTGAGAAGCGATGAGAGAAAATATTTCAAAATTAAAATATGAAACAAGAGCAAGTAGTTGATACAGATGGTCTGCCGTATAAAAGGAGTTTCATAAAATTTCATCTTCAATCAAAGCCAGTTCTTCACATTCCAGGAGACATGGCAGAGTCCCAAATTTTGTAGACAAGCTTCTGTTGCAGATCTTATAAGATCCTCTAGATCTTGGATCAGGAAGGTCAAACAGGTACTGCCAAATGAAGGGTGTGTGTGTGTGTGTGTGTGTGTGTGTGTGTGTGTGTGTATCTGTAGAGATGCTGTGTCCTGTAGCCTGTAGATTGTCCTTGCAGGAATGAAGTTTTATCTCTATTCCTGAACACAATGGTATAACAGGGGTGGGATGGGAGGACAGGGCAGAGCTGTGGTCCATCCTGAAAGGGGTGGTGTATGATCACTGACATGGTTTACAATCATTAACACACGATAATGATAAAAAGTTGTTGCCTTTTCGTTGGTTTTAGTGTTTTTTAAAATTCTCTACAGGGATTTTTTCCACTGCCTCCTCCCCCACAACGTATCCCACTGCCTGAATAGTTTGCTTGTTACTTTCATAGACCATCCTTTATTTAATCAGGCATTAAATAGTCAACTGGAATAATGCTCTTACACTCTTTGCTCTACAGCAGACTTTATTAAAGGACTGAGTTTATCTCCAGGACTTTAATCTGTTTTATATGGACCTATTTTTAATTGTCTTCAACAGATAAAATGTTCCCTTGCATAGCTTCTAAGAATAATTTTATAGAAAATCTGGTAAATTTAATAGTGTTCTATTTATATAAGCAACACTTAAATCATTTAAAAATTTATTTCATTTAAATCTCTTAGTGCTTTTCTATCCTTATAGACACAGATGGATATTATTATTTTCATTTGACAGATGATGAAACTCAGGCTCAGAAAGCGATTGCCTAAATCCAGAAGTTCCTTAATGACAGTGAGGGCACTGGACTCCAGCCTCCTATTACCCATCTCTTTTCTTTTTACTGAATTATACTACATCACTTATATGACTTATATGTCTGTTCAAGTTAATTATCCCTTTTAATAAGAGTATCAAGAAAAGTATTTTGTAAATTTAGATTTTTATCTTTAACATTCCCATTTAACCAGTAGGTTAATGGGATGCTCAGGGATGTTAACCTGCTTGCAGGAGAAGATGGTTCATTGACAGCACAGGGAGTAGAATACAGGTCTTCTACTTTGTTCAGCACCACGGCCAACCTGGGCTCTGGGCTTTAGCAGGATCATTGGTTTCTGTAAGTCCTGGGAAAGAGAATTTTACATCCAGGAATAAGAGTCATAACAAACAATATATAAGATAATTAGGTCTTCTGGTATCTTTCCCATGCTTTAAACATCTTAGATCAAGCTGCAGTTAATTACCCTAAGGCAGGGAGTTAAGCTCTATACCAAGCCAAAGGTCTAACAACTAAGCTTGGGAGTGTGTCTTGCATGAATCAAAGACTGGCCCACCGAGAATGGCTCGCCTTGTGGCAGGAACGGGAAGGTAGGAGGAAGTGATCTGGAGGAAAGTCTGCTCTCCCTGGGCCAGAAGGCTGGTGGGGAAAGGAAGGTACACAGGGCAGAAAGATAGTTGGCAGTAGTGGGCAGACCCAGGTGTCCTGACTTCTCAGCTCTGGGCTGCAGAGAGGAGATGCATCAGATAAGCTCTGGTGAAGCCAGAGAGCAGAGAGAACATTGTCCAGTCCCATTTCAGACCCTGGAAAGACATCCCCTTGTGGGCTGAATTCCAATTACCAACCACGTCAAGACAAAGTTGACAACACAATGAGATAGAGAAAGGCCGTGATATTTAGTTTCCTTAAGCAGCTCTAAATCCTCATTTAGAATACAGCACATTATTTCTATTTAAATACTTTGAGATGATCTGAAGAAGCCTGGGAGACCAGAGGCACCTATAGATGTAGACCTGCATTACGTCCTAGAAGGAAATCTCAGGAATGGCTGGTTTTTGAGGCAGATGACTTGCCCCAGGGCCATAGAGGTGGTGCAGGGGATGACTCCACAGTAAAAGTTGGACTGTTCTGCTTGTTTCAGGCAGCCAGAGAGAGGACACAGAGATTCAGAAGCATCTCAACTGTGAGCAAGAGCCAGGATAAGGTAGAAGCAGCCAGGGAGCATCACCAGGTGAACCAAGCCCAGAGAGAAACACCAGCTGATGGTAGATATTAACTGCCATCAGGGACAAAGACGATGCCTCAGAAACCAGAGGAAGCAGCAGATGATACAAGGAAGCCATGTGGATCTGCTGATTCTCCTGCTTCCTCCATATCAAGATGTCACCTAATCCCCTTTTCTACACTTCACAAGCACCTCCAACTCCCAATCTTTTTTTTTTTTTTTTTTGGTGAGACATATTCTTTCTTCAAAAATTGAGGTATAGTTGATTTGCAATGTTATGTAAGTTTCAGGTATACAGCATAGTGATTCACAAGCAGATAATCTTCGAGGAACAGAAGCAAGGGAGAGGCAGGTAGGGTATTTTGCCTTATGGTAGAACGTTAACTGAAGGGACTATTTAAAGCGTTGCATCAGATTTTAATTTTGAAATAACCTCAAACTTACAGAAGAGTTGCAAGTATCATAGAAAAGCTTTTCCCCCTCTGAACTATTTGAGACTATGTTGCTGACATCATACTTTTTAACCTCCCCCCTCAATACTTAATATGCCGTAATTCCAAAAAACAGGAAAATTCTTCCTCATAACCACTGCACAACCATTAAAATCAGGAAATTCACATTGATAAATTGCCACCCTTCATCCTCAGGCTCCGTTCAAATTTCACCAGTTGTCACAATAATGTCCTTTATCCTTTATAGCAAAAGGATCACAGAATGCATGTCTAATTATTTCTTTTTGAAACACTTTGGTGGCCTTGAAGCTTTTGAAGATTACTAGTTATTTGACAGACTATCTCTCAATTTATGTTTCCTGTTGTTTCCTCACAACTAGATATTCCTCTGGCGGGAATATCACAGGAGTGGTGCTGTATGCTTCTCATTGCATATGATCTTCACTTTGTTCCATTACTGACGATATACACTTTGATTGCTCTATTCGAGTCTGTCAGACTTATCCACGGAAAAGATGCTCTTTTCCCCTTTGTAGTGAATAGGCATTTCAAGGTACCTTGAAATTATGTAAATATCCTCTCTTCCCCACACTTTCAATTTACTCATTTATTGACTTAGAGTCAACCTGTATATAATGTGGCTTGTCATCCTTTACTCTCATTGCTTATTTTGACTCTCTGTGTCCTTTTGAAGTGACCTCATCATTCCTTGAGCACTTCCTTAGCTTTCTAGCACAACCATAAGCTCTAAGCTCTGACACCTACCCTGCTTGGAGTCACCAGTTGTTATTCAGGATCCAATTGGTCAGGAGAGGAAGAGAAGGAAAGAGGATGAGCTGGCAAATTCCAAGCTCAAGCAGACAAGCTAATTTCTATCCTTCTAGCTCCCTATCCAAGGTGTGGGATTTAAAAGGAGACAAAATCAACTGCTTACCCTCTGCTAATATGAATGGGAGTGTGAGGGAATTTAAAACCTTGCTGCTTGTATCTTATAAGGGAGACCTGTGTTGGCAGCTTCTTGAGACTGTCAGTTCCCTGGTTGCTTACTTATGTTACACCTTTTGTTCATTCTTCCCTAATGTTTAGCAGCAGATCTTTGAAGCAGGGCAATAACATGACCCTGCTTTAGGATCCTCAATAATGGAAGAACTGGTGACATGCTAATACTTTTCTAATGTTAGTTGCAGAGATGAGCATGAAAAGGAAGGTACAAGGGAGGCGTCACCAAAAAGGTAAACAAGCCCCAAACTCTGGAGTCTAGGGAACAACTAATGATGGAGAAAACCAAGACTTGTCCAGAATCGAAAGGAGACCTGGGCTTAAGAAGCTTGAGAATCAGGGGACAGTGTGGCCTCCAATAACAGCCTATCACCACTTCACTATTTCCTAGAGATTATGAGCTGGGGGGAACACTTAGTACTTCTGTACTCTCAAAGGAGCTGCTTTTTAAAATGAAAATACACCCTAGGAATAATAAAACTTTAACAATATTTATTCTCTACAGAATGGCATTTTGAAAGATATTCATTAAATTTTTACATTTCTGATATGTTGGAATTTTTATGAACTATATATTATTTTGTAATCAGAAAAATTACATGTAAGAACATGTAGGAAATAGAAATAATAAAACGATGGATGAGGAAATAGGTAGTTTCATTAAAATATTGCTTTTAGTTTTTTTTCTTTTTTCTGAAGGATAATGTTATCCTTAGTAAAATGTATACACCTTAAGTGTAGAACTGGGGAAATTTTACATGTGTATGCATTCCAGCAACCACCATGTAGATCAAGATAGAGAATATTTCTGCCACCTAAGAGAATTTCTCCCTACCTCTTCCCAGCCAATCCCTCACCAAGGTCACCACCACGTTGGCTTGTATCTCATGGATTAGGGTCAGGAAGCAGCCTTCAGCTCTGACTTGACCGCTAATGTATAGTGCTAATCTATACAAGTCCCTCTTCCTCTGTGTGTCCCAGGAAATAGACTAAATGACCTCTATAGATGCTTTCAGTTATATTATTCCAGGAAAGAAATGATAAGTAGGGTCTTTTCCCCCAAAGGTCCTTAGTAAATGAGCAGTAAAAAGCATCTCCCAACTTCCAGGCCTAACTCCATCTACAAAGCCAAAGGGCATCTGCATAAATTAGTTCCTAAAGTTGAATCAAGTAGAATCTATTTAAAAGAGAAGGTGATGTTTAATTCTGAAATATTAGATTAATGCTTCATTCATTTGGTTTTTTTTTACTATTTACTATATGCAGGACATCACTTTGGTAGGCAGTTGGCTCAGCTCGGGAGGCAATGATGGTCACAACAGCGCCTGCTCCTTGGTCTAATGAAGGTATGAAAACACAGTCCTATCTCATTTTACGTGGAATCTAAAAAAACTGAACTCATACAAAAAGAGTATAGATTGGTTGCCAGAAGCTGGGGGGTCAGGGTGGGCAAAATGGGTAAAGGTGGTCAAAACTTCCAGTTGTAAGATAAATGAATCCCGGGAATGTGCACAGCATGCAGACAATAATTAATAATACTGTGTTGCATATTTGAAAATTGCTGTAAGAGGAGATCTTAAAAGTTCTTATCACAAGAAAAATAGTTTTGTGACTATGTGAGGTGATGGCTGTCAATCTGTAGACTCATCATGGCAGTCATTTCACAGTGTATACATGTATCAAGTCATTATGTCATACACCTTAAATAAACATGATGTTATATGTCAATTACATCTTAATAAGACTGGAAGAAGAAAAAAAAAAGAAACACAAGTCCAAGTGACTGTAATGGAAGGAAGAAATTCTTGGGGCTTCAAGAGAGAAACCAAGTTCTGAGAAGGGAGAAAATTCACTTTCAGCTGGGAGGTGAGAACAGGCTTGATGGAGGAGGTTGACCAAAAAGCTGGACCTTGAATGAAGGGTAGCAGTTGGATACACAGAAACAGAGTTTTGTTTCAGAAATGTGCTTATCTCACAGAAGATGATATGCTTCATGCTCCATCAGTAAGATTAATGGTTTTGTGCTAAGGTCTTCATAGGTTTTACCTGATTTGTATCTGCAAGTAAACAAGTCATCATTAGGGAAACTATGTTTGTGTAACAGATTGACATCAACAGATCCTTCATATGTCATATCAAAAAATCAAGACTTACAGAGAAAATCATATGTCCAGAGAGCCTGATTTGCAGGCTCACAACCCCCTACGCTCTGCTGTGTCCACCCGGAGGGTGCTAAGGTTTTCTGGTTGAGTTGGACAGGAGATGGCTTTCTCCTATGCCACAGGAGGCCCTCTTCTCCTGGAGGAAAATAGTTAATCATAAATGCTGTCTCTTCCTTGTATTGCTGGTGTGAGAGCTTCTTTCATGACTTGACATTTGTGTTATTGACTCTGAAAGCACGGAGCGACCAGAGACCTCACTTCCTCACCAATTTCCATATCAAAAACCATGTCCTGAGATCTTCAGATTCAAGCTCGCTTAGGGTGCTTCTCTGTGTGAAAAAAATCCCTTTATGAAAGCAGTGAATCAGAAACTACATGGCTGAGCTTTCCAGGGAAGATTGGGAAAGGGCAAAATGATTGATTTTCTTACATATATTTATTCATTTTAAATAATACGGCTTTAAAATTATTAGCTCTAGATTACCCACAATTCAAATTGCATTATCTGAAACTCTTTATTACTAGTAAAAGAAATCATCTCCTTTCTGATAAACATGTATCATGTTCTACTCATGAGCTAGCAGTTGATATTCTATGAAAATGCAAAAGACAGTTCATAGTTTCTCAGTATCATGTATCCAAATTCTTTGAACAGTTATCAAGCATCCTTTATGTCCACAGCACTTTTTTTTAGCTTTTTATTTTATATTGGAGTATAGCCGATTAACAATGTTGTGATAGTTTCAGGTGCACAGCAAAAGGGACTCAGCCATACATGTGCATGTATCTATTCTCCCCCAAACTCCCCTCCCATCCTGTCACATAACACTGAGCAGAGTTCCCTGTGCTAGACAGTAGGTCCCCAAGGCACTTTTCCAGGTTGCAGAGGAAGAGATAGGTGAGCCAGAGAACCTCAGGGATCATCTCTTACAATTCCTCCATTTTTTGGATGAAGAAATCATAGGTCAAAGACGTTGTTTAATTTTGCCAAGGTCACATAGCTAGTAAGCTGCAAAGCCTGGTATGTGCTCTCCTAGATTAGTAGGTTTTTCCATTACCACCCCACACCCCCCCAAAAAATTTGCCTTTTTCAAAGAAATAAAAGCAAACCTGACAGATGTTTTCCTGAAATGGGCCTATGATTTGATAGACTAAGAACTGTTGACTAAGGAAATCACATTTTCTTTTCTCCATAAAACAGTATGGATGACATTGGATTCATCCAGAACAGAGGGTCAGTTTGCACAGGTTGGATGGGAGAGTCTTACTCACCCAGCTCAGTCCATTAAGAAAGAATACATATTGCTGAGAGCAGGACGTTTTGCCATGGGGTTCAATTTGTAAGAATTTATTATAACAAGGAAAAATGGAAAGAACATGGCTACCAAATGTGTAATGGCAGTTGCCCTAGGTCAGCCGCATAACTGGAGCTAATCAGTATTTTTTCCCTTCATTTTCTACCCCGATCTCCATCAGCTGAAGGGTGACTGCTGCTATCATCCAGGCTCTCTGTTTATCCTCTACTTTCCCCAGTTTGGGTCTGATTTAAAGAGGAGGCTAGCCCTCCTTCCTCATCCAGCAGCCTAGATGTGCATTGAACCATGTATTAAATTAGTGTTTAAAAACTTTGGTTTCAATGTTATTTATTTATTTGCTCATTCATTAATTCATTTATCAAACTCTGGTTTAGCATCTACTAAGTAGTTAAGCACTAGGGGGATGACACAGTCTTCAGTTAGAGACAAGTAAGCAGGCTTTTTGTGACAAATATCACCATAAGAATAATCTCTGAGTGCTAGAGGAGGATTTAGGAGGAGCCTCTGACCCTGACCTGAAGGTCAGGGAAATGACTCCCTCATTCTGATTCTGCAGCATGACTGCAAGATAGCTTAGATTTTCTCCTGTTGTCCAGAAAAAGAAATCCAGTTTCAGAGAAGTGACCAACAAAAACATTTGAGGGCCTGCTAAGTATCAGGCACTGTTCTTGGCACAGAGGTTATGCTAATGAACAGAAAAGATAAAATTCCTGTGCACAGATTTTACATTTTCATGAGAGAGGGAAGATGTGAACAAATGTAACATATGTAATATATTTGGAGGTTTATAAGCACTAGGAAGAAAACTAAAACAGGTTAAAAGGTATAGGGAATAAGGTTGGTTGCGGATGAAGAGGGGGAGGTTGCCATCTTGTAGAGACTAGTTGTAGAAGGCCTTTCAGATAAGATGACTGAGATTTGAACTGAGACCTAAAGAAAGTAAGGGAATTAGTCATTTAGAGAAACAGTATTCCCATCAGAGGGAACAGCAAGCACAAAGTCTCAAGTACGCTTGATGTGTTTGAAGAACAGCCAGGTGATTGATGTGGCTAAAGTAAGCAAAGAAATGGGAAATAGATCATGTTGGGCCTTATAGGGTGTGAGTCAGACTTTAGATCTTACTCTCAGTATAATTAGAAGCCATGGGAAGTTTTAAGCGGAGTGGAATTTTTTTTCGCTTATATTTTGAAAATATCATTCTGAGCATAGATACAGACCATAGGAGCAAGGAAAGGATGAGGGAACTCATTCAGAAGGCTATTTAATAGACCAGGTCTATTGAAAGTCATGTCCCTTGGACCAAGATAGCAGGATGAAGGAGGTGAGACATGAGCTGTTTCTGAATGAGTCTGATGGTGGAGTCAACAGGATTTGCTGATGGGTTGAGCATGACGTATGAAAGAAAGAGAGGGGTCAGACTAGATACTGGAATTATCATGGTGAAAAAAAATAAATGCAGGCCTGACCTTGGGGCATTTATCTACTGGTGGGATGGGCAGCCAGAAAAACTAGCAAACAAATAAAGATGATAAGTATTAAAAAAGAAACAACAGAGTCATATACTGCGAAATAACAAATAGCAAGGGATACCTGCTTTCAATAGGGTAGTCAGAGACAGTCTCTCTGAGGAGGTGGCATTTAAGCTAAAGGCTGAAGGATGAGAAGGACCCTCCAGGCAAAGATGCAGAGGAGGAGTGTTCCAGGTGGGGCTCCAGAAGCATGACAGCCCCGAGGTGTCACGGCTGCAAAGCAGAAAAGTCAGCTTGCCCAACTTTTATGCCTGTTTTTTTCCCTACTCTTACATGCTCTGGAACAATGTTTTTTTGTTTGTTTTGTTTTGTTTATAGAAGCTTTTTTTTTTTGAAATATAGTTGATGTATAATATAATATGTTACAAGCATACAATATAGTGAGTCACAACTTTTAAAGGTTATACTCCATGTATATTATAAAATTATTATAATTATGATAAAATTATATATCATATATTATAAAATTATATAATTATAAATACTATAATTATAAGTATCATTACTATAAAATTATAAAATATATAAAAGTTACTATAAAATATTGGCTATAGTGTCCATGTTGTGCAATATATGCTTGTAGTTTATTTTATACTTAAAAGTTTGTACCTCTTAATCCTACTCTTACACTGCCCCTCCCCTTTTTCTCTCCCCAGACTGATAACTGCTAGTTTTAGTACAATGGTTTTTAAACTGTGATCTGTAAACCCAGAGTGCCCTGAAACCCTCTCAAGGGGTCCACAAGTCAAAACTCTTTTTGTACTAATGCTAAGCCATGATTTTTTCTTTTTCGTACTAATTATATCATGAGTATAGGTGTTTTCCAAAGTCTGCAAGACATGTGATGTAGCAATAGATTGAATGCAAAGCATTCTGTTAAGTCAGACATTAAAGGCATGTGAAAAAATGCAAAGCAACTCCACTCTTTTCACTAAATCATTTTTGTTTTTTAAATAGTTTTTTCATAACATATATCATTTATGTTAACACAAAAGGGTTAATGTTATCTAAACAAATTAATTATTAAATATTTTAAATTGTTCAGTATTAATTTCTATGGTAAATATTAATAGATACAACTCACAAAAACAAATTATTTGGACCCTCCATAATTTTTAAGGATCCTGAAACAAGAAGATTGAGACCTGCTACTCTAGCATTAACATTAAATCTCTCTCAGAGGGAACCCTCCTACACTGTTGGTAAGAATATAAATTGGTGCAGGCTCTATAGAAAACAGTATGGAGTTTTCTTAAAAAACTAAAAATAGAGCTACTACATGAACCATCAATCCTACTCCTGGGCATATATCTGAAAAAGATGAAAACTGTAATTCGAAAAGATACGTGCATCTCTATGTTCATAGCAGCACTATTCATAATAGCTAAGACATGGAAACAACCTACGTGTCCATCCACAGATAAATGGATAAGGAAGATGTGGCACATATACACAATGGAATACTACTCAGCCATAAAAAAGAAATAATGCCATTTTCAGCAGCATGGGTGGACCTAGAGATTATCATACTAAAGGAAGTCAGACAGAGACAAATATTATATGATATCTCTTCTATGTGGAATCTAAAAAATAACATAAATGAATTTATTTACAAAACAGAAACAGACTCACAGACATAGAAAACAAACTTATGGTTACCAAAGGGGAAAGGGGGAGAAGAGGGATAAATTAAGAATATGGAATTAACAGATATATGCTACTATATATAAAACAGATAAATGACAAGGATTTACTGTATAGCATAGGAAATTATATTTAATATCATGTAATAACCTATAACGGAAAATAATCTGAAAATATATATGTATATAAAATGGATCACTTTGCTGTATACCTGAAACTAACACAGTACTGTAAATCAATTATAATTCAATTAAAAAATTTAAAAAACGTTAAAGCTCTCTCAAAGTTCATACTTGGTATCTAGACATAAAGTTCCCTTTTGCACCCAAGAACTTTCCTTAACACACAAGTGAAAGAACTGCTGATATTTAGCGAGTGTTTACTACGTTCTAAGTATGTCCTCAATACTTTACAATATTTTAAATAATTTAATCCTCTCAAACAAACCTATTAAGTATTTTTATTATATCCGTTTTACCAAGAGGAAACCAAGGGACCAAGCCATGAAAATTTGTCCCAGGCCACACTGTAGTAAGTGATGGAGCTGGGATTAGAACGAAGGTTATGTTTCTACCCCATCCCATCTAAGAGATCAGTCATCTCTCAGCATTGTGCCTCCCTGCTTCTCTGATTCTCAGAGGGGGCTCATATTTCCCTGGGGGTCACATCTGCAGGTGAGGCCTTCTTTGAGATGGGAAAATATTCCCTCTCTCCTTCCCACCCCACCTGGTCAAGAGTGACTGAGTGAGCTAGAGGATTCCTGACAAATAATAGGAGGAGGGCTGGAATGCCCAAGGCTTGATTTTATTTACTAAAGGATGCAAGGTTCATAGGTGGACCCTCTGGTTTAACGGCATCAGGTTAGGGAAAACACCCACAGCAGGGTAAAATTAGCAATAACCCACTTTACTTGCTAGATTAAACAATCACATGCTCAGAGTAAATTTTGCAGTAACATTTTACTCGGGTTTACACATGGTTTGTAGTCTTTAGCTTGAAGAGTCTTTTAAGTGATACAAAAATTTCTAAATGCACGTTTATTAAAATCAAGTATAAAGACCAGAATCAATAAAGAATAAAAATCAAATTATATTCTGAGCATAAATATCATTTATAATAAGAATTGGAAAAATGGCATTAAAGTTTTTCTGCTTAATAGAATGAGATACCATTTCCACTTTCTGAATAATGTGATTGCAAGGTGAAAGGGAAATTTTTATATATGAGAACCTAGAGCCTCATCTGACACAGGCCACATAACCTCTCTCTCCCCTCCACTAAGATGTGTTCGGCCTCACAGGGTATATATTATGCAAATGAAGTAATAGATGAGAGGAGAGGAAACTCAGAAAAGCTTTCTTGATTTACATTGGAAAGAGATAATATAAAATGGACTCCTTCCTTAAAAGATATCTTTGAAGACCCCTATACACCCTTCCCCATCCCATTCCCATCCTGTAAAGGTAACCTACAAAGATAAGGTCCATCTTAACAGTCTTACCATATGTGTATTTATATCTAAAAATATATTGTTTATTTTTGCATGTTTTGAACATTGGGTAAATGAAATCAGATTCTATGTGCTTTTCAGCAATGTGCTTTGTACACTCCCCCTCAGTTCCTAAAATGCAACTGCATAGCTGGAGTTCATTCACGCTTGTTTTTCTGTTGTATAGGATTCTACTATGGGCCTCAGGCACATTTTCTCTGTTCATTCTCCTTTCGACGGATTTTTGGTTGGTTTCAGTCTTTTGCTTTATATGTGATGCTTTCTGTGGACCACCTTGTACATGAGTCTTGGTGCACACAAATATAAATAACTTCCAAATATGTATCTGGGACCAGCACTGCAAAATTGTGAAGGATGCGTGTCTTCAGCTGCTCTCCATCATGTCATTTGCATAACCACTTACTGAGAGAAAAGAGCTAAACTCTCCCACAGTGAGGATGAATTTTAAAACTCCTCTTTGTAGTTCTAGCAATTTTGGCTTTATAGCCTTAAATTGAGAGAAGATTCCCTTCACATTTACTGTGAATTAGTGAATAATGGCATATTTGAGTTCATTTATATTGCTTTGCTGTCTTATCTTTGCTTTTTCTGTGGACTTCCCCCTCTTTTCTTGACTTCTTTTTGATTTATTGACATTAAGGAGGACTTTTCATCCAAAATGTGATGCAATTATTTATGTCTTTCCCTATAAGCAAATCCCTTTGGCAATAAGACAGTAATTCCTTCTATTAAGAGGTGAAAGAGAATCTAGTGCCAGTTGTAAGTCAAGGCCAAGAGTCAGTAAACTATGGCCCACGGGCCAAATCTGGCCTGCGGCCTACATTTGTAAGTAAAGACTTACTGGAACACAGCCAAGCTCACCCACTTATATACTGGCTACGGATGCTTTCTTGACGAAACGGCAGAGATGAGGGGTCTAGTGCACAGAGCCTGGAACAGTCACTGTGTGGATCTTTACAGAGAAAGTTTGTCAACCTCTGGGCTAGGCTTTCCCTCATTCTGTTGGAACCAGTCTAGTTGCCAAGTGAAAAGAGCAGACTAGTCTGCTGGAGGATCAGAAACCACACACCGCAGAGATGAGTTGTGCTAGGTAAGATTGATTCAGACCCACCAGCTCCCAGGGACCAAGCACCTGATGGCGTGGCGTAAGTGATTCCATTCAAGAACAGCTAAACCAGCCCAGGTTAGCAGTGCTGCCTGATTAATTCGCAGGCTCACGAGCGAAAACAAATGAGTGTTGTCTTAAGGTGCTAAGTTTTAGGCTAGTTTGTTACACAGCCAATACAAAGGGTTTGGTTTGGTTTGGTTTTTTTCCTTTCATTTTATTCTTCCCTGTAAAAATCGGAAGTTACACCCTTTACCACCTTTTTTTATTCTGTTAGTGCTCGCTATAAAAATTTTAATATGCAAACTTTAATAATTATCTTCTCCTTCCTCATAAATAATGTAAGAACCTCAGATGACTTTAACTCTGATCAGCTTCCTCCCTACTGAGATACTATTATTGTACAGAATTTTGGTTCTACCTTATGTATTTAACTCTATCAGTTAGACGTGATCACTACTAATTGTTACCTTATACTGTTGAGTTTTTGTTTAGATTTACTCATATATTTATCTGTGTCTTTGTTCATTATTCCTTCTTGTACCTCAAACCTTCCACCTTTTTGAATATCTTTTATTAAGAGTTGGTTATTGTCACATTCTCTAAGTTTTTTTTTAATCTGAAAATGTTTTATTTTGCCCTCACTATTGGAAGATATTTTTATGAAGTGTACGATTTTGGAATGAAAGTTATTCTCTCTCGATACCTTGAAGGCATTATTCCACTCTTTTCCGGCTTGCATTTTTATTTTTTCTTGAGAAGCTAACTGCCATTTTCATATTCATTCCTCTTGGAAAATCTGTCTTTTCTCTCCACACCGATAGGTAATCTGTCTTCTCCCTTCTTGTCTTTGTGTTCTGCTGTGCTGAATCTATTTGTGCGTTTCTTATTTATACTCTTCAGAACTGTCTTCGTTTTCTGAAACAAGGAGTGCGTTTTTAACACATTTGAAACTCCTCACCCGTGACTCCCTTCTATTGCCTCTATGCTCTTCTTTTGTACTTTAGTTAGAAGTATGCCAAGCCTTCTCTCTCTCTTCCATGTCACTTACTCTCGTTGCCATATTTTCTGTTACTTTCCCTCTCTGAGAAGCATTATGAATAATTTTTTCTCTTTCCATTTACTGATTCCTTCTTGTTTATATTAAATCTGCCATAGCATATATTAAAAATTTTTACATTTTTCATGGCCTCAAGAAGAGATCCCATACCCATTAGCACTCACATCCCTTCCCTCTCTCCCCTAGACCCTTGCAATCATTTATTTACTTTTTCTCTACTGATTGGACTGTTCTGGACATTTCACATACATGGAATCATAGAATGTACAGTCTTTTTTGTCTGACTTCTTTCAGTGAGCATTATGTCTTCAAAATTAATCCATGCTGTAGCATATTCCATATGTCATACCTTTTTATTGCCGAATAATATGCAGTTGTATGGGTCATCACATGTTGTTTATTTATTCTTCAGTTGATAGACCCTTGGATTGTCTCTACTTTGTAGCTATTATGAGGAAAATGGTTTTGATTGCTATGAACATTAATGTGCAAGTTTTTGCTTGGATGTTTGTTTTCTGTTCTCTTGGGTATATAGCTAGGAAGGAATTTGCTGGATCCTATGGCAACTTATCATGTTCAACTTTTTTAAACTCCCAGATTGTCTTCCACAGAGGCTAAACAGTTTACATTCCCCTAGCAGTATATAAGGATTCCAGTTTCTCTACCTCCTTACTGACACGTTATTTTCCACGTTTTCTTTAATAGCCCTCCTCTTGTCATGAGGTGGTATGTTACTGTGGTTTGACTTGTGTTTCTCTAATCACTAACGATGCTGAGCACCTCTTCACGTGCTTATTGCTTGTCTTCTTTGGGACAGTGTCTACTTCAGTGCTTTGCCCTTTTTTAAACTGGGTTGTTGTCTTCGTTGTTATATGATTTCTTTGTGTATTCTGGATACTAAACGCTTATCACGTATATGATTTTCAAATATCTTATTTTACTCTGTGGGTTGTTTTTTCACTTTCTTGCTTGTGTCCTTTAATGCATAAAAGTTTTTAATTTCAATGAAATCTAATTATCTATTTTTTCTTTTACTGCTGTGCTGCATTAAAACCACCAGATTATAATGTGCCTAAAAAACTGTTACCGTCATGTAATTTCATGTTTTTTCTACACAAAAAAGATTTATTCAGTTATTTGAAAGAGCTATCAGTTGATCAAATAAGGGAGTATTTAACTTTCAGAGCATTTGTATAAATGAATCAAATGTGATAGACAGTACAAAAGCACTATAAAAAGACAAAAAACAGTGTAAAAATGAAAGGAATTATTTTCATTATCAAGGTAATAATATTGAAATTGATAACACTTAATAGCAAAATAAGCACTTGGCATTTGCTGTTCGTCTTTGGGGGCAATTATAAAAACTAGACAGTGATATTTTGAAGATTTCCTGTAACTATGGTAGCATTTCTAATTAACATCCTTTCCTTTACATCTTGAGAGCCAATAAACTACAGTAGCATTCAGAGAAGTAAGAGCTTATTTTGTTTTTAACCCTTAAGAAATTAGCAAGCTCACATGCCGGGAAGAGGCAGGGACGAAGCCACAGCAGGTATTCTCAACTCAGAACTTGAGCTGTGAGAAAAGAAAAAAAAAAAAAAAATCTCCCTAGGCCAAATAATTAAGAAATGACTCATATCTGAAAAACAATCTGCTGCTGCGTGTTGGTCTATAAGTGGCACTCAATATTCTTTGGCTGTGACGTGGGGAAAATCCCCACTGCCCACATTAGCCTGCACAGAAGGGATGTTGAAAGCTCTCCCCAAGGAGGACCTCTGCACTTTGTCTGTGGGCTCGTGCCCAGGGGTGGCAAATGCACTAACACAGCAGCCTCTGATAGTGTGATGGATGAAGCAGGAGGAGTGGTTTTCTCAACACCCTTTCCTTACTTGATGGATGTTCCCATTGCCATCTCGTCCCTCAGGGCTCTTTGTGTGCCTCATCTCTCCTCTGAAAGGAGTTTTCTCACACTATTAGTACCGAGTGAATTTATGATGTCCTCTGGTGCAAGTAGTCTGCCGCACTGTAAGTAGAGTCTGCTCTGACCGTCTGTGCAAAATGATGTCTTGGTTCTCTGATCAACAGCTTCCACTGTGTTAACATTCTTTTTAAGAACTTTTATTGAGATACAGTTGACATACAATAAACATTTTACCCTATGAGACACAATTGAGCTCCAAAAAACAGCACTCATTTTCTCCTAATTAGACTCCAGCGCAGCCAAAACTCATCATCCATCTAGAGAAGCGTTTACCTTCTTAGACATTTAGCTGCATCCTGTGGCACTCCTCTGTTACCACCAGGATCTCCACCAGTAATCTTACTGGGTTCCATCATAGACATCAACTGGGGCCAGAGGATAAATTATGATTACACTAATCACCATTCTCCTCCATGACCCCTCTCATTTGAACCCTGAAGCATGTGGGTCCCTTTGAAGGTTAAGAAAAAGTCATCAGGACTAATGAACAAAGACATCAGATTTAGGAGGAAGGGGTTTTTCGAAACCAGTCAAGGATTTAGGTGTAAGGTGGAGAATTTGAAAATAGTTACCACCTAGCCGAACCATTTATTTTTTCCTCACTTTTCCTCACCTTCTTTATAAAAAAATATCTCTGGTAGCAGAGAGTTGAGAAGAGGGTTAGGTGTTTAAATAATTGGGAGTATAAAATAAGGGGTAGATGACACAGGGGTAAATACTCTTGAAATTTGGGGAATCTCAGAACCAGCTTCCAGCTGAGGACTTACAGAACAATTTCCTTCCTGGCAATAGTCCCCGCACACCTCAGCTTTGGGAGAGAAAATTAGGTGACAGAATAATGTAGTTAGATAGGCGAGGTCTGAGAACAGCCCCGTCCTAATTTTTTTTTTTAAGGTAACTCACAAATGGTGAGAAAAAGATTCAAAATTTCATGCCCATAAATAGAATATGGAAATTTACTGAAGGTGAGAGCCATTACCTGCCCAAATTTTCCTTAAAAGAAGTGAGGAAACTTACAGTGAAAAGGGTGTGGGACTTCCTAGGTGGCGCAGTGGTAAAGAATCCGCCTGCCAATGCAGGGGACATGGGTTCGAGCCCTGCTCCGGGAAGATTCCACATGCCACGGAGCAACTAAGCCTGTGCGCCACAACTATTGAGCTTGTGCTCTAGAGCCCGTGAACCACAACTATTGAGCCCATGTGCCACAACTACTGAAGCCCACGTGCCTAGGGCCCATACTCTGCAACAAGAGAAGCCACTACAATGAGGAGCCTGCGCACCACAATGAAGAGTAGCCCCCGCTCGCACCAACTAGAGAAAGCCCGTGTGCAGCAACGAAGACCCAACACAGCCAACAAATAAATAAATTTATTAAAAAAAAAAAAAGAAAAGGGTGTGATATTTCAGTCACTGTCTGGGAAATGTTGAGCTGAAATCTTTTAAGTATCACTCCTGGCACAGAATCAGGGAAAGGTAGCCACTTTCTGTTCTTGCCACAGCAGTCACCATGGAAGACCCAGACAACAGACCAAATGTGTTAGTAGCAGACACCATGGAGATGTTGTAAGGGACCACAAGCTCACCTTTGCTACTCCTGCCCATCCCTACAATCTCCTCAAATGCAAACACCATCCCTGAACAAGGTGGAGAGGAGAGAAAAACTTGAATTGACAATAATTTAACCTATACTGATTTGGAAAACTGCAAGAGGGGCTGGATGGTTTGTCTGCTTTTTGGTAGGCTGTGCAATGCAAAGTGAGATCAAATTAAGTTGTAGAAGTAAAGCTCACCTGGTCCTTTGGATTGTAGTAACTGTGAAATTTAAGATGCTAAAATTTATGTTCATTTGGTTTCTAAAGAACATAATAAAGTCACCAAAATGAAATAAAACAGTCAGTCCTTTTAGAGAAAATGTGAATATTCAATATGTGGGATAGAAGAGATGGCAAGAGAATTATTAAGAAGTTTATTAAAATGTTTGCCATTTTTAGAGAAATAACAGATTCAGAAAAAGGAAAGATTGGATGAAAGCCAAAGAGAACAGGACCTGGGACTGTTTATCACTGAAAAAGTGACATACTGTTAGATTTTTAAGAGCCGATTCTAAAAAAGCAAATTCCCATGAATTCCAGGACAATTTTAATCCAAATTAAGCCCAGATGTCAGTGAAAGAAAAAAAAAATGCTGGCTTCGAAATGAAGAAGAAATAAAGAATGAGCTAGCAATGAGCTGTGGAATCTTGAAATACCCAAGTCTACAATTTGCCTCATTTATATTTTAAGTAACATGATTCTGTCACAATATAGTTTCTGTGCTTCAGTTGACTTGCTAGCAATTTATGGAAAATGGCCTAAGAATATTCCATGAACCTAGGCAAAGTATATCCGCTGGAGAAAAATTATTGGCGTTGAAGCCAAATCCAGCCTCTGCACCCTGACACAAAATTAATTCTCAGAGTTTTGAGCAAAGTAGAAAAGAATAGCTTTATTGCTTTGCCAGGCAAAGGGGGCCATAGCAGGTTAATGCTCTCAAAACTGCGTGTCCCAACCTGGAGGGGCTCGTGAGAAGTTTTATAGTAGTGGTCCAAAGAGGATGTGATCAGCTCATGGACATTCTTCTGATTGGTTGGTGGTGAGGTAAGTGGAAGTCAGCATCATCAGTCTTCTGATTCCAACTGGTCTGGGGTCTGTAAGCTTGTGGACAGCATACAGTTAATTTCTCCCACTTGGTAGTGGTTTCAGTATATGCAAAACAGCTCAAAGATATTGTTATGTATATCCCTTGTTGGGGAAACAGAACTCTGCCCCAAGGCTGCACTATTGTTTCTTTTGACTGTTCCTCCCCTGTCTCTGCAGCCCCTCCCTTCCCTAATTAGCATGTTTGAATTTGCCCATTGGAACTCAGGGAAGATCATGGAGGCTGAATGTAATTTTCTTGATTACAAGGAACAGGGACACAGAAAGGCTTGTGTGCCCAGAAATCTCACAGTCTTCCTCAGTATCAGTGTAAGATAAGGAACTCTCAACTGCAAACAAATATCTTCTGTTTAGATACTTCTCAAGGTCATGTTTTATTGTATATTATCATTTTACTTTCTATGCTCAAGAAATGTTAGTCTTCAAGCCTGTTTTCAGTGGCCTGTGAAGAGTGTAACAATACTTATTTGAAAATAATTTTAGCTCTGGATTTAATAACCTGAAACTCCATTTCTCAACATACAGTAGAAGAGCAACTAGAATTTAACAGCTTGTTCCTTTTGAAAATCCTAATGCCAAAATTGAATGCAGCTGGTTGGTTTTTATTTTTGTCGTGAATATTTTTCTTTTATTCATATGTTCTAATATCTTTTGTTTTCTAAAGACTAAGGAAAGGAGGAAAATAAAGTAAACCCCCAAATGTTACCTCAAATGAACTTTAGTTTAGACATTTCTAGCAAGTAAACTCCATTTGTTACTAAAAAGTGAAAGTTACAAAACATTGTAAGGAAATTTCAGCTTCTGTTGCCTCTCTTTCGTTAGAAGGTAAGAGCCAGTTCCTCAGCTACTGTTTTATATCACACGTTTGCTTTACTGGCCTGTTGACTTTTTAAACAAATGCACAATGTGAGAGTTGTGAGTTAAGTTTTATTTGGGGCAACATGAGGACTGCAGCCGAGGAAAGAGCATCCCAGAGAGCTCTGAGAAACTGTTCCGAAGAGGCAGGGGGGAAGCTCAGTATATATGTGGTTTTGGTGAAAGGGAAAAACATGCAATCAAGCACATAATGTTTACAGAAGGTTACCGCTAGTCACAAGGAGCAGTCGTCACCATGAAGGATTTTAGTGTTTTTCTAGATACGAGGGGATGCAAGGGTTGGGCCCATAAAGTTGGCTCCTGAAATCCAACTGGAGGATGGAAGTTGCCTTAGAGGACTGGGGCGGGGAGGGTGGGGGGGACTCGAGGGGGGGGAGTCAAGGAAGGGAGGGAATATGGGGATATGTGTATAAAAACAGATGATTGAACCTGGTGTACCCCCAAAAAAATAATAAATAAATAAATAAAATTTAAAAAAAAAAAAAGTTGGCTCCTGAACACATCTAACTACCTAAAGACCTGTTCCGCCAGGTGTTCGCAGAGTGCAGAGGGCCTCCTTTCAGCCCTCCCCCTGAACACCTGTCCGGGGGTTGTTGGCCGTCAGCAGCTGCAGCAGCAGATGATTTCATCCTCGTAGAGGGAGGCGGCCAACGCCAGTGGTGAGTGCCAGGTGTCGTTGACGGGGCGATAGATTAAAAGCCTTTGGCTTGGGCACAAGGGAACATGTTTTTCACCATTGTGTGGAAACCATCGCAAAGTGCTGAAGGAGTCTTTTACACCTCAGTACTCTGAGTAACACATTCCACGTCAAAGTCTGCTCAGCATCCAAGGGAGCGTGCCGGAAAACAATACTGCTAAATGATCTCAATCACCAACCCTTTCAGATGTATTTCCTGAGCGCCTGAAAAATTAAAGTCACACAGAATTTTTCAAAGGGGAAACATCTTTGTCCTTTACATTTCTTTTCCAGGCCTTAACATATGGTGAGGGTGCTAACTCAGGGCCTTATGATTAGAATCAGTAATAACAAAGGGAAAATAAAGCCCCAAGTAAACTTAAAACAAAATGAATCATTGGTAAATGAAAAGGCTGTCAGAGGTAACCGGACATATTGGCAACTGGAGCAGCTCAGCTGCCTGTGCTTCTCACTTCCTGTCCTTTCTCCTTCCTTCCACCCCAGTCTCTGCTTTCACCTTCTCCTCTAGAAACAAAAACAGCTGCTGAACTTCCTGTCTCCAAGATCTCTCCTTCTAATCCATTTTATAGCTCATTTGTTTCCCCCAAACATACTTTTGCCATTTTTTTAAATGATAGATTTCAATTTAAAAAACAAAAACACAAACAAAAACTTTTAGATTCCTGCATGGGACTATTCAAGCTAAACTTCACTTTAAATGAAGGCCCAGAAAGGTAAGATGAAGGGGCCAGTGCTGCAGTCAGCTCGTTCTTTCACAAAGAAGTTACAAAGGCCCCTTTAACTACTCTATCTAGTGCTAAATCCTTCCCCTCACTCAAGTCTCTCTGCGGGCTCTCACCCACCCCAACCTCTCCTACTTCATTTCTCATAATCTCAACTCCTCCCTCTGACATTCTTGCTTTCCTCCACCGTAATCCCCCTTCTAAACGTTCCTGAATACGATCAGTAATAAATAATTGGTAGAAATATTGTTAGTACCACTATTGAATAATTTGATTCAACTCCTATGCACTGCAGAATAATCCATTCTTTTTCTAAATTTCAAGTGACAACAAATGTCTAAAAACCTTTATATTTCCCTTGTTTTCAATGGAAACAATATACACTGATAATATAACTAAAACCCTCATGTACTCTTTTTAGAGTCCAGCCAAATACTTTCTCACTGATATTAAGACTATTAACTAGAAATACGTTGCATCTTTTGCCTCTTCTGTTCTAAAAGAGAGGAATCGTCTATTTGCAAACTCCATGAGAGTGAGTCTGATTAATGTAATAAAGTTTATTTCAGTTCAACAAACACTCAGTGTTCACTATGTGAAAATGACTGTCCTGGCCAAAGATGGTTAATATACAGCTTCTGTCCTTTAAGATGTCAACTACAATTGGCACTCACATTGGCACTTGTCATCTATGTTGGCAAGGATTAAATCATGTGCAGCTGCTGATTTTCAGCACTCCCCTGAAAGGAGTTCAGGATGGAGAGGTGAAATGAGACCCTCTGTTCTCTTGGAAAAACTGTCAGAATAGGTCTTCAGAGAGTTAGATTGTTGCAGAAACTGATGCCATGAGAAACCAAGCACCACGCTCAGAGGGTTGGAGAACTCAAGTTTATTGGGTTGATGGACCCAGACAAGCTAATGCTCCAAAATTCTGGGCCCCGCTTCAGGGGAATCCTTTCCTTATATAGGTTAGGGCATATAGCTATAGTTGGCACAGACTGATTGGTTGGTTTAAACAAGGCTCTAGTTGAGTTGGCACAAACTCATTGGTTACACAATTACTATAGGTTATGAGCAGTTACAGAGCACAGGAGTTGCTATGGGTTACACTCTGGCGGCGGGGGGGGGGGGGGGGGGGGGGGGGGGGGGGGAGGTGCAGTTTCCAAACAGAAACTTGCAGGAGCAGGAGCTGGACATTCCATACTTATCAGAACATCTTAAGGTTACAGTTGATTGCTAGGTCATCTTGTTCTTATCGTGGCACAGCAAGCAGATTTTACAGAAACAGAGCTAGCATAAAGTTTTAAACTTAAAAATTCCCTCATCAAGATATTTTCAGGAGCCAATTTTATGAGCCCAGTTCTTGTATCTCCTCATATCTAGAAAAACACTAAAATCCTTCTTGGTGACAACTGCTCCTTGTGACCAGCAGAAACCTTCTGCAAAAAAGTATGTGCTCAAGTGCATGTACTCCACCTTCACCAAAATCACATATATACTGACCTTTCCCGCCACCTCTTTGGAGCAGTTTCTCAGAGCTATCTGAAATGCTGTTCCTCATTTTGCCCCAAATAAAACAACTCGCAGCTCTCACATTGTGCATTTTTTTAAGTCGCCAAAGGATATAAAATCAAATGGAGGAAAGAGATACAAACATGAGTATTAGTTAATACATACACTGCAGGAGGAGAGAGAAGAGAGATTTATTTTGGTTGAAGAGAGCACTTAATGATTCTTGGGGAAAGCAGGATTTGAGTTGGCCTTAAAGGATTTGCAGGATTTTATAAGGAAAGGCAATCCTGACAGAGGCAAATTTGAGTGTATTTCCCAGAATCACATCATATTGTAACTAGTTAAGTGTCTTTCTCCTCTACCTGAATATCAGTTCCTCCAAGATTGGGATTGTCGACTAAAAAAAAATGCACAACCTGAAAGTTGAGAGTTATGTTTTAGTCAGTGGACATTCTTAGGACTTCAAGCCCGGGAGACAGCCTCTGAGATGAACGGTTGAGAAAACCGTTCCATAGAGGAAGGGAGGGAAGCCAGGATATACAGGAGTTTTTGCAACAACCCCACGTGGTCAGAACAAAAGGCTACTGTTAATAAAAGAAAACCAAATATTTCAAGTTACGGAATTCAGGGCTTTTCCGTGTATGGGAAGATGCAAGAGTCTGGACTCACTGAAATCATTCCTTTGATGTGCTGTCTGGGGCCAGCATCCTGTGTTTTCTCATCTGCAGGCTGATGGCTGCTAGATGGCGGGCATTCCTTGTTTCCATCCTGAACTCCCTCAAGGCTCACCACTGGGGTGGCTGCAATTGCTGATGACGGCAACATCCTTTGTTTACTGATATGGCAGCCAACATTTTCTTTCTCAGGATCGTGGCTTACCTATTTTGCAACATTACAGCCACATTTTGTATCATTCGTTTTTTAGAAAAGGCCATAGTACATTGTAAGTTTTCAGTAAATACTTGTTGAATTAATCAATTGATGGCTATTAGGTCCCTAAAATATTTGGTGCTATGAATTTGTACTCAGGCTGTGCCAACAGCAATGTTCGAAATATTAAAAATACAAGTGAAATTTTATCTGCTATATCTGTGAAGGCTGATTCCCACTTTGTTCTCGGTATTTTGATGGGACTGTGGTCACAGTTCTTATGAAAAATGCTATCCTGGGCACCAATTGTACAAAGCCAAGACTACCCAGAGCCCTGTAAGAGTTAGACAATCTCTTTTCCAGGGCAAACCCATCTGGCCGAGACTTTTCTGCTCAGTGAAGAATCTCATTCATGCTGCTTTTGAGGGCTTGTGTGAGGAAATGGAAAGTCCTGTGTGAGCAGGTGTCTCTTAGAGACCAGTGTGAGGCTAGGGCAGTATTTGTTATCCTCGTGACAGCCCCAAATGAAGCCACCCAAAACCCGTTCTTTCATGACCATTTCTACCTATGGGGTTCCCCAAAGAGGAAACTAGATTCAAAGAACTTTAGCAGATGCAAAAAAAATATTGCTTTTCTAATAGCTTTGTGAGAGCTCAGTAACTCCAAATTCAGGGCCTTCTTATAAGCTATACTGGAGTACTTGGGTTCTACTTTTTTTTTTTAATTTTATTGAAGTATAGTTTATTTACAATGTTATGTTAGTTTCTGGAATAACGTGGGTTCTACTTTGATATAAGAATGGGGCATCTGATTTTTTACCTTCCCTCCAAATTCTGAAATCAGTATGTGCTTTCAGGGAGAGAGATCTGCAAGGCAAGCCCTGCCGCAACTTACCACTCAGTTGCAGATTTCAAGGGGGTGGAAAATAAGAAAGAAGCCTGGTTATGTCTGTATCAAAGGTGCAAACCCTGTTTATATTAGCAAAAGGAAGAGAAAACAGCAGTCAGTGTTGTTAATCTTTTTTTTTAATAAATTTATTTATTTATTTGTTTATTTAATTGGCTGTGTTGGGTCTCCTTTTGCTGTGCGCAGGGTTTCTTCAGCTGCGGTGAGTGGGGGCTACTCTTCGCTGTGGTCCACGGGCTCCTCATTGCCGTGGCTTCTCTTGTTGTGGAGCATGGGCTCTAGGCACGTGGGCTTCAGTAGTTGCAGCACGTGGGCTCAATAGTTGTGGCTCACAGGCTTAGTTGCTCTGCAGCATGTGGGATCTTCCTGGAGCAGGGATCGAACCCATGTCCCCTGCATTGGCAGGTGGATTCTTAACCACTGCGCCACCTAGGAAGCCCCAGAGTTGTTAATCTTTAAGGAATATTGATAAATGTAGTCTAATAAATGTTCTAGATTCTGACCAAGGAGCTATTCTTTCTCCCTCTAGGGAGCAAAGTTAACAAGGTAAGGGCATGGTAGGAGGAGACTAAAGCAGCTCTTCCCTCCACAGTAGCTATTATGTTCATGTGCTTAAAAGCATTTTCAATTATGCTCGTCTCCCCTGATTTGCATTTTCATTCACTCATTCATTCATTCATTCATTCAGCAAATATTTATCAAGTGTGTTTATGAGCTAGGCACTCTGGCAGACACTGGACATACAATGATGAATAAGAATCAAGTTCCCTGCCTTCATGGAATTTGTAGTCTAATGAGGAATAAAAAGAAGCAAATAGGAGATTATAATAAAATCTAAAAGTGCTGTGATAGAGAAAGAACAGGTTGGTATGGAAAAATTTGATGGTATGGGGATGGTCAGGAAAACTTCATAGTGGAAGTGGTACCCAAGCTGACACTTGAAGATCATCAGGTGTAGGGGATATCAGATTTTTTTTGTCTGATCAGCATCCCTTCCTCCAATTTTGGGTATAGCACCCTGATTTCCCTTTGGGCAACTAACCCTCCCCCAGATTTAATTCATGTGGTTTGGATGAGGTTGACCTCAACCCTGCGCACTCCAGGAGTCAGAGCATATTTCAGATCTGGCCCATCAGAGTATTTCATCCCTCTGGTCTTCATGCTTGGTTCAGTTGCTTGCATGTTACCTAAGTGAGGCCAGTGAGATGGACTCCAAGGGCACATGTTGAAAACCAATGGATGAAAGGCCCTCTGATGTATTGGAACTGCCAAACTAGTAGGCTGGAGCTTTGCAAAGGTGGGTACCACATAACATTTTTGTCTGAGGCAGAAAGCAAGAGAGGGAGTGAGACATACATAGACCACGAGAAGGAGTGAGACATACATAGACCACCTCCATCTGTCTTCTATCAGGAAAGCAAACACTTTCTCAGAACCCTCACTGCAGACTTTCTATTGGTTTCATTGGCCAGAACCTGGTCATGTGGTCAACCCTACTTGCAAGGGATGCTGGGAAAACAAGGAGTAGGATTTTAAGAACTGGCTGAGACCAATCATGGTCCAAGTGATGGGGAGATTGCTGTACTCTCCAAAGAATGAAACAAACAGACAAAAACAAACAAAAAACCTGAGTTCTGTTAGTAAGGAAAGAGGGGGAAATGGACATTGAAAGGAATTACCTGTAGTGGCCACAGTGTATGAAGATACTTTTAAAATTCATGATCTATGTATTTGTTCTCTAGGGCTGCCATAAATACCATAGACTTGGTGGCTTAAACAATGGCAATTTGTTTTCTCACAGTTCTGGAGTCTGGAAGTCCAAAATCAAGGTGTCAGTCATCTTGGTTTCTTCTCTAGTCTCCTTGTTTGCAGACAGCTACCTTCTCGCTGTGTCCTCACGTGATCTTTCCTCTGTGTCCATCCTGGTGTCTCTTTGTGTATCCAAATTTCCTCTTCTTGTAAGGACAACAGTCAGATTGGCTTAGGGTCCATCCTAATGGCCTCATTTTAAGCTAATCATTTTAAAGATCTATCTCCAAATATAGTTGTATTTTGAAGTACTAGGGGTTAGGACTTCAACATAGGAATTTGGGGAGAACACAATTCAGCCCATAAAAGTCTATAACATTAACTTGGTCCTAGAAAGTTTATAAAATGCATTTCTATTAGCAGTGGAGGTGGGGGGGGAGTTTCCCCTTTCCTTAGATCTTCAAAACATTAAGAATTATTTTAAAAGTCACTTTATAAAGGGAAAAGATATTCAGTGTTGCAGTGATTTGCACTGCTTTGATTAGTAGTGAAGGCAAACATCTTTCAGTGCATTTTTCTCATATAATTCCATCTTTTATTTGCCAAATGCCTCTCTCAGTCTCACCCTGATTCCAGACATGACAGCTCCAGGCAGGAGACTCGCTTAGTTGGCACGCAGGGGCTGTTCTGCTCCTGTCCCCAGGACTTCTCCCAGTGTGGAGCAGGGGACTCCACTCTGCAAGCACGCCTGCCCAGCTCAGAAGTGTGGGGGAGTTCGCAGCCCTGGGACAACTTTCAACCATGGGATATGGCAGGCAGTGTGTAGATCCTTCTCCTTGACCATCCTTGGGGAGATGATTCTGAACATTCTCTCAGCTCCTGGGCATATCCCGGTGGGACTGAACCTCAGTTCCCAATGGTGATGGCCAACTCAACACACAAATGTATTGGCTTTTCCTCCTCCTGTACTTGAATCTGCTCAGTTCCTCACTTCTGTCCCCTAGGTTCATCCCCACTCCCCCCAAATAAATTACTTGTTTTTCATGACTGTTTCATATATCAAGGATATTAATCTTTGGGGACAATGTCAACAGAGTTGGTCAGGGAAAATATATCCTGTGACCTCTATGCCACACCAAGCTATATTTGAAATTAAGAGAAAATATTCTTGTGTTTGCCTTAATACTTAAGAACTGCAACGTTTAGCAGTATCCATTTCATATTAGTTTTACAGATAAAGCATCATTTTGAATTGTGTTGAGAACATGAGTGAAATAGTTTTTAAACATATTTGCTTATTCTAGTCCATCTGCTTCAGGTGGAGAGCAATTTTCACTCTTCTGTGTGGTCCATTTCCTTTGAATTGCAGCTCTAATTTTGCCCAGATTCTGTGCTTTTACTGGTTATTCCTTCATAGAGAAGAAGGTCTATGCTTTTCCAGAATTAGCTTATATCCCAGAAAAAGTAGAGTGTGCATCCTGCCAAAATTGCTGGGTTCTTGCCCAAACCTTTAGGGTCCTTCAGCTTCAAATAATTCTGCAGTTCCTAGAGGCATCATCTGATAGGACAGTCAGTCTTGAGGTGGGAATTCCTCAGCCATTTTACACCGAATTCAAACAGAGCAGACCAAGAAGAAGGTGCTGAGGAACAGCTTATAGATAGAGATACTGAATATGATTCCTATGGCAAGAAGAAGGTCTTAATAACTGGAGGTAAGACTGGAATAGAGGCAATGATGAGTACTTAGATGGATTTATCACCCCTACTTATAAAATTCAAAGGAAGAATCTACATTATTTTACCCTCCCAGATTATCTTTGTTTAAAAATCAGTCTAGTCAATTTCATTTGCAAATAATTAGCAAACAAATGGTGTTGTGCAGTTATTCCCCTCCCCATGTTGTAGACCATTCTCCCTTGGCTGAGCATTAATGGAATTCCCCTGTAGTGACTGCTTCTTTCCAAGGAGGATTTCTGTAAGTGGAAAACCACAGTTGACCTGGGTGCTGCTTCTTATACAGTGGGATGATCTATCTTGTTCATCTATAGCTCCAGTCATAAATGTGAGTTCATTATGCCATTTTAACTGCCACTCATCATGGTAATCACACGTGTGACTTTGCAAATGTTTTAAATTTTAAGGATGTAACAAGGAAGTAATAAATCTTTTATTCATTTTATCATTTTTTGTTCATAATTGTAACTCTCCTCCTTGATAAACACCTAGGAATTAGTGTTTTGAGCTGAGGTAGGAGATATTGTATCACAGATCCCAGAGTTACATGAAAAAGAGCATCTTTACAATACAAAAGCCATACAGAAAGTCCAACCAAACAATTGATGTGAATAATCTAAGTGAAGAGGGAGTATTGAGGTAAGACATGATAAGGGACTGCAGAGCACAGGACAATGAGAATACTTGGTAGGGACTACACACCGAGAAGTCCCCTGAGGTCCAAACTGCAGTCCCACGTACTATTGGCAGAGTCCAGGCCCTTAAATATGAGAAGGGACAGGATTATTAAGAGCTACAGTCCCACTTGGACATCACCCCCCTTCATGGTTCCCACCCTGCCTTTTTCCAAAAACAGTTTACACCATGAAAAAAAAAAAAAGCAATGTATTCAGTGTATGAGAGAAGAAGAAGAGAGCAGAATTAATAGATGTTACTATTACCTGATATGAATTAATAACTGTAATTGAGCAAGAAGTTTGTCTTAACTTGTTGGTAGCTAAAACAAAAAGGATAATAAAACCATTGGTTTTGGGGG
Organism: Hippopotamus amphibius kiboko; assembly: GCF_030028045.1. Taxonomy (NCBI): domain Eukaryota; kingdom Metazoa; phylum Chordata; class Mammalia; order Artiodactyla; family Hippopotamidae; genus Hippopotamus; species Hippopotamus amphibius. Next base: position 167,173,344 of record NC_080191.1, on the reverse strand, counting down.
TGGGTACAAAAGGAATATAAACTTGTGTGTGGTGACTTTCCCCTTGTGATTGTATTTGTTTGTGGTATCACAGATGGAGCATCTAGCAACATAGCAGAAGATGTCATTGCTTTTGTGAATCTGAAATGTTTCCATCAATTCCTAAAATCTCTCAAGCCACCATCTCAGTGAATATCTACTGTTGGCTGTGGGAATCCTGAGGAGCCCAGGTTGAGGTTTTGCATTTGTTTCTGTGAGATCCATGGGGTATTATTGGCCTGGAGTAATATTTTTCTCTAATTTTTTGGTTTGAAAGTGTCCAGACTACAGAGGTAACATAAATTTGAACCAGATAAAATCCAAGTCCCTTTCTTGTCATTGAATTATGTTAATAGATCAACTACTCCAATCCACTCTTGGACTAGAGGAACAGTAGTGTCAGGAAGTGGCTCGAGTTTTGGAATCAAGCAGAGAGCATTTGTCATTCTGGGGTTCCCTGCATTCACAGTAGTAAAATCCCCCCACCCTCAACAGCAGAAATGGGGTACAGAAACAAGGTCCTGCCCTCAGAAGCAGGGCCCAGGCTAAGCCTCAGGGTAGCACCCAAGGAAAATAGACCCCTAAAAACTTTATTTTGTAATACTTTGGAACTATTTGTCTCAATTCTTCACTCAGTCAGCTGACTCCCTTGCTTCTGATGATCTTGGCTTTTGAAACTTTGAATAATTTCTTTTTCTTTTCCTCAATAATTTTTTTTTTAAAAAATTGAAGTATAGTTGATTACAATGTTGTGTTACTTTCAGGTGTGCAGCAAAGTGATTCAGGGTGTATAGTATATATGTATAGGGGTATATAGTATATATGTATATATATATATATGTGTATATATATATATATATATATATACACTGAATAGGTCCTTGTTGGTTATCTACTTTGTATATGGTAGTGTGTATCTGTTAATTCCAAACTCCTAATTTATCCCTCAACCCCCTTTCCCCTTTGGTGACCATAAGTTTGTTTTCCACATCTATGGGCCTATTTCTCTTTTGAATATAAATTAATTTGTATCTTTTTAGATTCCACATATAAGTGATATCATATGATATTTGTGTTTCCCTGCCCGACTTACTTCACTTATGATCATCTCCAGGTCCATCCATGTTGCTGCAAATGGCATTATTTCATTCTTTTTAATGGCTAAGTAGTATTCCACTGGGTATACATACCACATTTTCTTTAAACATGTATCTGTCATTGGACATTTAGGTTGCTTCCATGTCTTGGCTACTGTAAATAGCGCTGCAATAAACATAAGGGTGTGTGTATCTTTTCGAAGTATGGTTTTCTCCAGATACATGCCCAGGAGTGGGATTTCAGGATCAAATGGCTACCGTTGAATAATTTCTTGTATCTGATTTTGCCTCAGGTCTCAGTCCTGAAACTTGTTTCTGCTTCTCTTGCTCTGAGTTCTGAATTCTTTCCTTGACTGCAATTTGATTTACTTCTTTAGGTAAACACTTCAACCAATTCAACACACCCCCAAAGATCCTCTGCACAGGGGCAGACCCGTAGGTCTGCCGTTCCTGCTAACTCACTTGCAGAGGAAAGGAAGAAACCAGTCCAAGCGAGACGTGGTGGGGCTCCAGTCTTGAAGGGGGACCTTGAGAGAAAGGCAGGTCGAGGGAGTGAAAACTTGGTCTTTGAATGAAGCCTGGTCTTGTGGAGGCGATCAGTGCTGAGAGGTCATAGAGAAGATGAAAGGTGTTGAAATTAGGGTATGCAAGGACACCCCTGAAGTGTTCCTGGGAATGGCAGGATCTGCTGTAAAAGAGATAGGGCAAAAAAAGAAGCCCCCTAGTCCTATCTGGGATCCTACATCCTAGGTTAGAGGAAGCTGACAAATCAAAATTTCATCAAAAGCAAGTCAGACCATGATCCATCAATTTCACTCCTGCATGTACACCCCAAGAGCTGAAAACAGGGACTCAGACAGACATTTCTACACCCATGTTCATAACAGTATTATTCACAACTGTCAAAGAGTGAAAGCAACCCGGGGCCCATCATCAGAAGAATGGATAAACAAACAAAAGGGGGGATACATGCACAATGAAGTATTGCTCAGTCTTAGAAAGGAAGGAAATTCTGAAACATGCAACAACATGGATGGATTTTGAAGATATTATTCTAAGTGAGGTAAGCCAGGCACACACACACACACACACACACACACACAAATACTATATGACACCACTTATGTGAGGGACACAGAGTAGTCAAATTCACAGAGATAAAGAGCAGAATGGTGGTTGCCAAGGACTGTGGTGGGGTAAGGAGAGAAAGAGGAAGTTCTTGTTTAACAGGTACCGAGTTTTAGTTGGGGAAGATGAAAAAGTCCTGGAGATGGGTGGTGGTGATGGTTTCGCAACAGCGTGAATGTACTTAATGCCCTGAACTCTACACTTAAAAAATAGTTAAAGCGGTAAAATTGATATTATGTCAACTTTAATACAATTTTTAAAAAAAGAAAAGAAGAAAAAGAAAAATAAGTGAATTGGGGCTGGGTGGGTGTAGGAAGAGTGGGTGATAGATGTTAACATCCACCCTGTCTCCCAGGGAAAGGGTCATGGCTGAGAATATATAGATGGAGATCATTATTGAATCTAGATGTGAGAGGTAAGAGAAGGCAGTTAGAGGAAAGTCAGCAGGGTTCAATTCTTCATAAATATTGGCTCAAAAGGCCAGAAATAGGTGACTGGTTTCCACGAATATTCTTGTTGCCTTGATTAGCAAATGCTGTCTGATCTGTTCCAATGTCTGCTAACATACCTCATACACACAGACAGACATTACGTGTGTGCTGCTCCTGGCACGCTTGTGTAATCCCATAACTCACTGAGCCATGGGAATTTGCACTCACTATGTCCCTGGTTCACTTAGCCTTGTCGTCAGGGATGCCCTATTGAATGCCCTCAGGATCACGTGATGAGTGAGTGGACAGGTCAATGGGAGAAGCAGCGTTAGAAGCAATCAAGAGCTGTGAGAGCTGATGGAAGCTCACAGGATTCAACTCCGGAGCCTCCTTAAGCTGGTGTTCAGTGGTCTCCAGGTAGGCACGCAGCAGCACAGAACTTTGGCCTCCAAATTTAGCCAATATCTGCTCTTCAGCTTTGGCTTCAGCCTCAGCCTTTAAGAGGCCAAATAGCTGAACACTTAGTCGTCGTGTTCACCTGGCATCTCTGAAAGTGTGTGTGATCAATGATCACGAGATTGCCTAAGGTACCCTCATGTCTAATCAATGTATCAACATCCGTAACAGAAATACAGCGTGTCACTTAGATATATTGTTATTGTTAGAATTTTCACTTTCAAATATGGGTAAACATTTTCAATGTGAGTAACACTACAATTTCCTGTATGCTGTAGTTTTTTGAGATTCTGTCAGTTGAAGTGTAAATATATACTTATGAATTCAGAGAAAAATGCTGCAATAATTAATGTTGATTGTGGACAACACATTCATTTTATACTGAAAAATAATGAAAGCTTTTTCAAATAGTTGAATAGATAGAGAAATATTCAGTCCGTGAGCTTCCCTCAATGAAATTGTATCCTTATCATTGACTAAATGATCAAGCACGGGAGTTGAAAGGAACAAAGGACCTCTTGGTTGCCATGTGGTAGAGCAGTTGCCTGTACTGGCAGAGATAGTCCGAAAGAGCTTGTCCTCCGCTCATTTCAGTTGGAAGTAAAGGTCTGTCCGTAGCCCAAAAGTGAGGTTCGGTGACCACACATGTGAGCTGAAAACTGACAGTGCTGAGAAATTATTGTACCCACACTAGGTCAGATGCCTAAATTTTGACAGCTGAAAATCTGAACAATTAAAATTTGTATAACATTTCAGATTTTCTTATTCTCAGATATACATTCTCTCAAGATAAGGGTGACAGGCATATCCCGATTTGCCTGCAGCTGAGGGTGTTCCTGGACACCGGACTTGATCACATCAGAAAAGTCTGGGGCACGTAGGCGTGAGGTGGTCACCCCAATGATGATGTTATATTCAGCCTCAGCCTTGGATTTGACTTTATGTTGGCTTTAACATTTAGCCAAAAATCTGTATTTGGTGTGTTTCTACCACTAAAATCTTGCAGTGTCTGGTCGACACACACACCAACTAATGTGATGCTGACCACTTCTCAGCATAGGAGAGGCTAGGAGACCAGGTCTGGAGGGAAAGTGGAGGGCTATGCAGTGACCCATCAGACTGGACATGGTATACCCAACTCCCAGCACCTCATGGACTGGCCCCAAATGCCGGGGCCACAGAAATGAGCCCTGACAACATGCGCTTCACCCGTTTTAACACTCTCTACTCCTCTTGTGATGTATATGATTGCCTTTCCTACAGGACAAGGAATCTGCCTAGGCTTTTACTTCTTAGCCTGCACGGTACTCCAGTGTTTATTTGCCAGACCCTAGCGCTCCCCTGAGCCCTCTAAATAAATGTTTTTGTTAGTTGAAGACAAGTCAGTGCCTTGCTTTGGAGTTTTTAAACATTGCCTTCGATTAATGAGCCAGGATCAGTTCTCTGCTTCCTCAATGTGCTGGAACGCAGTGCAGCGGCTCAGTAGGTGTATTTCTGTGCCTGAAAAGGCTTCTTAGATAAACGATTATTTGGTTGAAACTCAACCTTCAATTTGTGAGGAAAAAAAGCTGGTCAAATGTCCAACAAGATCATAAGTCTGTATTTGGGGGATTTTAAAAGATTTCTTTTTCGAAAAAGGAAGAGGAAGATGTTGATGGGATGAGGATAAAAAACTAACGTTTATCATGATAATGTTCTGAGTATTTTGCTTGTATTAACCTACTTAAACCTCCCAGCAACTTAGTTAAGAACTGTTACTGTGAGATTGTATCATATTGTTATTGTTAGATTGTAGCCAGTACTGTTATTGGTTAGGAAACTGAGACCACAGTCACAAACCTAGGAATTGGTAGAGTCATGATTTGAACCCAGGTACCCAAGCTCCACTATACTCTGGTACTGTATTTTTCATAATGGATAGAATATGGTCTTTAATATTTCAATAGCACAATTTTATAGCTAGAGGGTGAAGGAATATTTTTCAAATTGTAACTTTAAACTTAATTTTTCATTAGAAATGAATTTTACTCACCCAAGATATTCCAAATAAAAATTTCACATGATCACGAAATGATCTTGAAAAGTTTTATGAGATTCAGCAACCAGCTGCTTACGATTTGAATCAAGGCCAGTGTCCTCTTGGAGGTAAAGAAACATATAGACCATCCTATAAGGCAGGAGGGGCGGGGAGAGGGATGCGTGTAGGAGAACAGGCAGGGAGGTAAGTGGAAACCAAAGAACCTGAGGCTATTTGCTTAGAACATGGTTTCATCTAAGAGAAGAACAAAGTTATGATCATATTTTGAAACAACTTTGCACCCATGTTATAAAAATGACTCAAAACTCATCATCTGAACTTTAGGCACAAATTAGCCTTGTAAGTAGGCACCCTCAAAATCATCTGCCCATCATTCTAAACACAAAGATACTTAGCATAATACAAAAGACACAAGGTTTCTCTCCTCATGGCTCTAAAATTTGATGATTCTAAATCAGACGACGTCACTGCCTGACTGCCTTCTCTACTGCCCCAAGCAGCAAAAAGAGACAAGTATCCAAGGGGCTGTTTTCTATACTGGTCAGGGTAACATGTAGCCTTCAAAATACCTAACCTATAAAATGCTATTAGTGGTGATAAATAGATCAAGATGACTTACACTGTGAAAGTTAATAGTACTACCTCTGGCCAGATTGGAACTTGTTTGAGATATACAAAGCACTCTCACGGAATCACTCAAGGCCCGTAACAACCCTGAGGGTTAGGCGTTATTATCTCCAGCTCATAAGTAAACAGAAGGAGAAACAGAAATGCCGAGGGTCCCTTTAGAGTCACAATGTTTTGAGTGCAACTTTGCACTATACGTAGACTGATAATTAGACAGGCACAGTCCAAAAAAAGAACAGACTCCTTCATATTTGTGATATTAGAGGAGGGCAGCAAAAGAAATAACCCATTCTGTGGCATAAAGCTAATTTCAAAAATGACACAACAGGATAGGAAAAAATCCTGTCGCTAACACACTTTATCCCTCATAAGGACATGAGTAAAAATCTCAAGGCTTTGGGACTCTATATCAGATGAGGTATGCTTTTATTCTCTCTCTCTCCATATATAGATAATTTAAGTTTAAGATAGGCAGAACACCTGCATACAGAATGTTATATAAATGAATGGTGCCCATGTTCAACTCTATTAAAAATTGAGGCACTTTGTGCATAAAGTGTGCTTCATGGAAATATTCATGCTAATGGAATTGATTCAACAAAAGCCATGTACTATCAAGAGTCATACCCGTATTATTTATTAAAGAAACAATTCCATTTGCTAAAAATGTAGAAAACAGCTATCCATTTTCCAACAAGCCTAGGTAACTATTGCTAGGGATGGCTCATTGTGTTGCCTTCCATCTAGTACCTATAATGCACGTTGAAATTGAAAATTCATAGAACAAATAAATATTCTCTGCCATGTTTACATTTGGGAGGTAAAGGTCTACCATTTGGTTGAGAAAGGAAGATTGATGTGGAAATAACATCACTAATAGAAATGGAAATTCCCCAGTCTCACTCATTTTTCCCCTTTTGTTCTAACACCAGACTGGAGTGACTTGTCAATATTGCCTGACGTTGGAGCCCCGGCTGCACTGGTTATAGTCACCCTTGGGTTTAAGAGACACTTGAACTTCAACTGAAAATCACCAGAAACCAAGTAAAAAGTCATTAAGGATAGAATTCTGCTCGTTTCTTTATATTTATGTATTTATGTTTTTCTTTATATGTGCTTCCCATTTTTGTTTGCTTATTTATTTATTTTAAATATACTTATTCAAGTTTCTTTAGGCTCATATATTTGAACAAGATGCTATTCAAAAGCACTATTCTCAGCTCCTGAGAAAAAGATAAAGTTATGTCAACATTAGCCACTACAAGATCACTTTATTTACTATGACTAGAAACCTAAGAAATTCCAAAATATGTCATGGCATGAAAAATGAAACCATTACCTGTATGTCTGGGGTGGATTTCAGTCAGCTGAACATATGATTGTGAACTTTCCAATAGTTTCCATGATTGATGCTAACCCACTAAATTGTAAAATCAAGGTTTTCATTCTGGTGTGTGTTAGAAATTATTGTAGTTGAGGGAAACATTTTTTCCGTTGATTACTGATAACTATGCTATGGCTATTGGAGAAACTCAGACAACATTTTCAAGGGTATAAAAATCTATTACAGTCACAAGATCATGATATCTAAGTTTTAACCCTGAAACTGATGCTCATAGTTTTTTTGTCTTTTCACAAAAAGGCTTTTTCCTTTTTGGAGAAAAAAGACATCCATGAATCATACTTCAGTCATATCCATTGAGAGAGATTATAAAGATGGCATGTAAAAACATGCATTGTATCTCATCATAATATTGGATTTTCTATTCTCAGCATTGGTGATTTACAGACACGCGCAGATTATTCATCTCAGTACAGTCCACAAAACCTAGCATAATGCTTTGCACATAGTAGGTGCTTTATAAACATCTGATTATATGCTGAATCCATACGCTAACACTCTCCATCCTGCCAGTGTTCATAATGCTCTTCAGATAGACTTGGTTGAGGGCAACTGTGAGAGACACTTATTGACACACAAAGTTGCTTTTGTACTGTTACCCTTGACAGTACAGGAAGTTGGAGTTTGTTGTCATATTTAGAATAACCTATGAGTTTAGAATAATAATGACACACAGGGCACAGCCCAGGAAACATGAAGGGACATGGATTACAAAAAGAATGATAAATATTGGCCTTAACGTCATAGATATAGAATCAGTCAGGGTTCTCTAGAGAAACAAAACCAACAGGGTGGAGAGAGAGAGAGAGGAAGAGAGGCTTCTTACAAGGAATCGACGCACGTGATTGTGGAGGCGGAGGGACTCCGAGATCTGCGCTCAGCGTGCTGGAGACCCAGGAAATTGATGGTGTCCCAGCCTGCAGCTGAAAGCCTGAGAACTGACAGAGCCAATGGTTCTAGTCCAAAAGCTGGCCAGTCTGAAACCCAAGAGAAGAAAGAAAAACTAAAGTTTCAGTTCAAGTCCAAAGGCAAGAACAATACCTATGTTCAAACCCAAGCAGTCAGGCAAGAGGAGTTCCTTTTTACTCATGGGACAGTTGGTCTTTTTGTTCTCTTCACGTCTTCAAGTGATTGGGTGGGGCTCACCTGCAATAGGGAGAGCCAGCTGCTTTACTCAGTTTACCATTTCACGTTGTAGTCTCATCAAGAAATACCCTCACCAACATGCACAGAATGTTTGAGCAAATGTCTGGGTGCACTGTGGGCTGGTCAAGTGGGCACATAAAATTAACCATGACAGATGTGAAGGATTCCATCATTCCATTCACCCATCACTCCGTTTCACTGACAGTTCTTCAACTTGACAAGCTTATGTGTAACTTTCAGCATGGTCTTTGCCTGTATGTTTTCTCAGTGTATATATATGTGTATATATATATAAATTTATATTTAATTAATAGCATTAATAGATTAATTCTCTCTCCTTTTCTAGAAAGAGAGAGAGAGAACAGCTGTAATTTGCAAGGTGCCATGGATGCGCTCTGAAGGATAGAAAAGTGTCTAAGAAAGAGTCATTGCCTCCAAAGTAACTTACATCATCACTAGGAGACAAAACACAAAGAGTAGAAAAAAAAAATAGCTAATATAAAGCAGCCTGTTTTGTGTTAGTATCATACCTCATGCTTTTGTTTTAGAGCACATTTTAGCTCACAAATAATCTTAAATATATATGTAATATCTTTGTCAAGCTATGAAATGTTATGAAAACCCGAGCGACCTGAGAAATGTTTAAATTTGAAGTAGCTTTATCACTCATTTTATTTATAAATATAATCCAAGTGCTGTTCAAAACATTCAGAAGCCTCTAAAGAAGAGAACAAACAGCACTGGAAATTTCATCACTCAGAGTAAATAACTATTAACATTTTGCATATAACCTTCCATATTTTTCTATACAAATACAGATATAGCTGTAATTGAATTTCAATACATGCTATTTTCTGACCTGCACTTAGATTGTATCACACTCAAAATACATTGAACAATCGCAGTATACTGTGAATATTTCTTCTTGTGCTTAATTTTCTAACATTCATAGTTTCAAAAGTCAAATGCTATTACAAAGCTTATGATGAAACCCACTGGTTTCCCGAATACCTCCCCACACACTGAGTCTCACTCTCCAGAAAGAATCATTTTTTACATTTTCAGATATTTCTAACACATATCTTCATTTTTTTAGATCACAAAATTTTAGTGTTATTTCTTGATTTTTCTGTTTTAACATGTTGATTTTCTACAAGACGAAAATTTTATTCTTTTGTTTTATAGGTCTTTTTTAAAAAAAATTAACTACTTTGGCCATGCCTTGCAGCATGTGGTATCTTAGTTCCCTGACCAGGGATGGAATCCACGCCCCTTGCAGTGGAAGTACAGAGTCCTGACCACTGGACCGCCAGGGAAGTCCACGAATTTTATTCCTTATACCCTCATCGCTTTCTCTAATGTAGTTAAAGGATCTTTCTTTTGGTTCAAACAGCGTCTTAACCTGCTTTCCCGTGAAAGCAGTGCCTGGGGGAGAGTTTTCCATGTTAATGCTTTATTGGGGGCACCATCCCAAGATGCCATGTGAGGAGGCAGGGTTAAAAAGGAGGCCAGCACATGTAAGGGGTGGTACACGCCTGAGCAGCTGTGGCTTCAGAAGAAACCTGGCCAGTTGCTTGGCCACAGACGAAGCCTCCAGAATGAGCGATCAGAACCACTTAACCTCAGAACGGTCTGTCCTAGAGAAAAAAGGGTCAAGAATTTGCTGGCTCCTTCCCCTCTCCTGTGTTTCATGGGTCATCAAAATTTGCCCAGTGGGGTCTCAACACGGCCCGGTTGTGTTACCAGCCCTTCCGCGGGGATGCGATGCCCAGCTCTCACCCCTGGGAGAGGCTGACATCAGGGGACAACCTGGCAGCCAGGACTCTCCGCTGAGCAAGCAGCCAGCGTAGGGGGATGAAGGGAGATGAGGAATAAATCTGCAGCCATACAAACCTGGTCTCATACGACCCACATTCAGTTTATAGTTTTAAGTATTCAGAGTGGAGTAATCATAGTGGAGTCAAACATTATTCTAGATTACGCTTTCTCATATAATTTTAATTTTTTTCCTTCTTTTTAAAGCTTGCTCACTTTTGATTTGAGATGCCCAGCAGTACGCAGCAGCTTGCAGCAAGCGGCAGCGTGCAGTAGCTGGAAGCAAGATCTTAGCTCCCGGCCCTGGAGTCCTGACCACTAGAACACAGGGGCCAGCGGCGAGGCCCTGGATCCCCAGCTCTTGTCTGCCTCGTCAAGAATGCATTCAGGTGAGGAGTCAGAGAGTAAAGAGAAAAATTAGAAGTTTATTGGAAAAGCAAAGTACATGCGGAGGGACGCACAGGTGAACTCAGAGAGTCGCACCTTAGGGAAATTCTTTTTTATCCTTTTTTTAAAGGTTTATTCTATTATCTATTTATTTTTGGCTGTGTTGGGTCTTTGTTGCTATGCACAGGCTTTCTCCAGTTGTGGCGAGCAGGGACTACTCTTTGCTGCGGTGTGTGGGTTTCTCATTGTGGGGGCTTCTCTTGTGGAGCACAGGTTCTAGGCACACAGGCTTCAGTACTTGCAGCGTGTGGGCTCAGTAGCTGTGGAGCACGGGCTTAGATGCTCCGAGGCATGTGGGATCCTCCCAGAGCAGGGATGGAATCCTAGTCCCCTGCATTGGCAGGCTGATTCTTAACCACCACGTCACCAGGGAAGCCCGGGAAATTCTTAAATTCTTTATACACGGGCAGTTTTCTGAGTCTTTGTCTCCCTCTGGCCAATCGTCTTGCTTTGTCCCCCTGGCTAATCTGTCTCAGGACCCTCCCCTTAGGTGTGCACACACCTCTCAGCCAAGATGGATTCCGTCATGAAGGTATCTGGAGGAAGCAAGAGTCACCATGGCCTGGAGTTGTCCCCTGACTTTTGACCCCCAAGGAGCCTTTCTGCGTGTGCGTAGGGCCTCCCTTGCACCAAGAGGGGAGGAAGTGGAGATCCCTTGATCCTTCACTCAGACAAGGTTCTGCCCCTCTTTGTTCTTGCCGAGACTGCTATCTTAAGGCATCCACAAGAGACGAAGCCTGGCTACTTACCCGATCTCTGTCATTGCTTCCATCTCGGAGCGCAAACAGGAGACTGATTGCAAATGCCTAAGCTGGAGCTCACCTATCTCCTGTCTCAGGACATGCAAACAGGAGGCTAGTTGTAAGTGTCCGGCCTGAAGCCCACTTTTTTCTGCCTCATGAAATGTAAACGGGAGGCCAGTGGTAAATGTCTAACCTGGGGCCCATCTATCTCCTGCCTCACTTTCTTTGGGTCGTTTTTATTTGCCTGTCAGTAACTTATTCCCAAACCCTGACGGAATTGTAAGTCTCGGCCCGTTCAAGCATATCAGGTATTCCATTAGACATTTATTCTTCCACAGATATGCTGCTGTGGAGCCCTTTGACCTCTTTCTCAAAATGCTGCCCTCTAGATGTGTTCAGATCTATAATTCTGGGATGTCCCTTTCCCATCATTTTGCAATTGTCCTTTGATTCTTCCGTATGTGGCTCTCTGTTTCCTGAGTTCAGCATCTTCCACTTTCATAGTTATGTTCCAACTTTGCTGGAACAAATCTTTCAGTAGCATTGTGGAAAAGGTAATGTCTTGGAGGTCTTACATGTCTGAAGACAGCTTTCTTCTCCTTCTCACACTCGATGGATGGTTTAGCTCTGCATATATTTTAGGTTCCCTCAGAATTTTGAAGGCATTGCTAGGTTTTCTTGCACTCTCCAGTGTGTTGTTGAGACATCTAGTGCCATTCTGATTCCTAAAGCTTTGATGAGAATCTCCCCCAACCACACGTATAGATGTAATATGCATTGTTCTGGGAACTCAGCAGATCCCTTCAATCTGCAAACTTATGTCCTTCACTTCTGGGAAATTTCATTGTATCATCTCTTTATTAATTTCCTCTTCTCCTTTTTACATTGCCTTTTTCTAAAACTCCTATCATTTGGACAGTGGTATCCCGATCTGGTTTTCTAGATTTATTTATTTATTTTTCCTGATAGTTGCTTCATATTTTTTTCTTTAATTCAAATATACTTGATTGACTGACTTTCTATATTTCTGATCTTTCCTCTCTCATATTCTATTTCTTTCTTTTTGTTTTCCTCTCTGACAGATTTCTTCAACTGTATCTCCCAATCCTCCATTGAATTGCTTTCCCACTCTCAGTTTTTCATTTTTTAAAGTCCTTTGTAATAAAGCTTGTATGCTCTGTATATGCTTTTCTTGGAGCCCCTTTTCTTTTCCTGAATACAGCTCTCCTTCTCCATCTCCTGTGCTCCTCCTTTCAACCTCTAAACATTTTCACTCTCTAAAACATTTAACTATTTGCTTTGTCTAAATGTTTTGACTCTTTGAAACAGCAGTCCTCTTTTCTCTTCTATAACTACATTCTCTCCTTATGTGATCTTACTTCCATAACTTTAAATGCCATTTATATGTGGGTGACTCTAGCCTTTTATGATACATTATATGAAACAGCCCTCCCTGCGAACCATTATCTGCCCCATCACTCTCTACAACTTTCCTTTTCTATATTTTTCATTGTTCTCATTACTATATAGTATGAGTCTAGTGTATTGTCTATGCTGTAATATAGCATAGTATAGTACGCATTATATAAGCTCCTCAAGAGGATGGTCTTTGTCTATTCGGGTAAATGTTAAAACTCTGGTACCCAGAAGAGGATTTGTCACCATGCTCCATAAACGTCCTTTTAATGAATAAATATCTGAGAATATGGAGTCAGCTTTTAAAATGTTTTCTTCTATTCTTTAACGTATTTCTGTCTCCTCTGAGTTCCCCCTTTCTAAAGACTATTTACAAGTAAACAGAGGCTTTTATCTAGTCCCTGGATATCCATGGAGGTTCATATAATAAGAAAAACCTAAAACACAGATGGAGAGCAGTGCACATGGCAGGAGCTTGTTGCCTAGGAAGCTTCACTGTAGGGGTGTCAGGCAGTTTCTCGCCATTTTGTTTGGGATCCCAAATGTCAGTATTGGTGGTCTTCTCTGTTAGGCTAGTCCATTAACCCACAGAACAAGTTTCCTTTTTTCCCCTTTGTTGTTGTTGTTGTTTAGGGATATAAATAGGTTGCTATTTAGCATGTATTAGCAATTTCTTAAACGTTGAAAAACATACCAGAAACCCCAGACTCCCCATTTCACCATGACTTAGCACTTGCTGGTAAATCTGGGGTCCGCTACGTCCACTAGGACCCTGCTCTAGCTCTACTGCCAACATCAGGACCTTGATCAGTACCTACTAACGGCTAAATATTTTTCATATGTAGAAACCACCAATCCATCATCTAAAAGCAAAGCACAGAAGGGGATGGATGCTCCCAGTCACTCTGCCCACTCTCCCTAATGCCCTTATTTTCATTGTAGGCTCCTCACTCTTGTCCTTTGTTGTACCTTAGCGCAGATATACAGAGCCTGTATCTTTCATCATCTCCAGAAGGTAAACCTCCAGTCTTATTCCAAGGAATGATAAGGATCCTTGGAGTTCTAAATGTTCTTTATAAAGACTTGCAACCAATCTTCTTTTGTTAACCCAAATTTGCCCCTCTGTCTTCAGAGTCCCTGTACTTCTCATTCTTGAACTTCCTTAGAGTTCTGCAATGCAAAGAGACCAGCTTCCTGTTATTTCCCTCACCCCTGCTGATTTCAGTCAGCTTTTACGCCTTTCCAAGTCAAAAACACATCCTTATGTCTTCTAGACTCCCCAAATTTATCTATGATCATCTCCTTTCCAATTCTGTCTTTTAAGTCTTTTTTCTTTTCTTTCTTTTTTAAGTTGGGTCAGGAAAGAGTGGAGATAGCTGAGTGTGTTCAATTCACTGCCTTAACTGTGGGTGTTTGACAAGTAAATTTCACCAACTAGATCGTAACTCAGCCATCTGTTGGTTGTACATATGGAAAATACTGCATGGTAAACATCAGAACAGCCTCTTTCAGGTGAAAAAATTGTTTGTACACCTATACACATGTTTATATCAATTTTAACTCCACAAAAGAAGCAGATTTCTATGTCAACATGCGGATCGTTTTGCACAAGGAATGAAGGTCTCCATTAGGGGTTTAATCATCAGTTGGATTCTAAATAGATTTCATGGGATTGAGCAAAGAGTGGATATACTAAGTGATTCTTTCACGGGTTGTTTAAGAGCATAGAATGTCTGCTATTCTGAGCAAATTCTGGAATGTCTATTGAATTTGTTTATATTTGTACTATTTATTGCAAGACAGCTGCAATTCAGAACAAAGAGCTATCTATGTAATAGATATTTGTTAAGTACTTGGTATCTCATCAGTTTCATCTGCTTGCTTGCTTTTTAATTTTTAATTTATTTTTAGCAATTGGGGATATTTCTGACTCATTGAGCTAAATAGAAATGACCCCAAAACAAAAATAAATCTTATTGGGTTGGGAATTTGACTTACCTAGTTTTAGCAGCATGCTGATTACCCAGAAAAAGTCTTTGAATAGATTTTAAGAATGGTTAAAGAATAGTTTCGAATAGCAGAAACTTTTTAAAAGAAATGAAAAAATTAAGCAAGTAATAGTCTTTAAAATACAAGGCTGTGTCGCAGCTTGAAGATGATGTTATTTGAAAAATGTAGAGGTGGCAGAGACAAAAAGTGTGACTTTTTTGGCTAGCCAGCACCTTAACACCTCCTACCCCATGGAGGAGTTTCCTGCCCTATGAATTTTGAAGGGAAGCAGAGCCAGCCTTCTACTTTATAAGCCAATAAGACTATATAGTGATTTTCCCAGCCTCCTGGGCAGCTGGAATATGAGCACATACTCTAGGCTGGCTGATCATGTCCACCCATGTGGGTATCTGAATCAGGGGCCAGTGTTGCAAAGAAGAAGGGTCTGGTGAGAATTCGTTGGCAGCAGTGGCAGGCTGGCCAGGAGCTGCATCCAGCATCCAGTGACCAGAGAAGAGATGAGTCCTAGTGTCATCTGTGGCCGTCATGGCAACAGATTGCTCACCAGACTAATTCTTCCCTTTGTTCTGGCTCTGCTTCTCCAGCCTTCCCGATAACTCCCCGATATATTATTTTATGAATTACTTTTCTGTGGAAATCAGACAGATGCAGTTTCTCTTGCTTAAAACCAAAAACACTAACACTAAAATGCTGCCTGTGCTCTAACAACAACCCTTTAAACCACAAATACATTATTATTGGGGAAGATTGGAGTTCATCAAAAAGAATTGGACAGTGTTCTATTAGAAGCTGAGCTTAGGGGGCATTGGATATGTTGGTCTATAGTCCTCTTCTCTTTGTGCTTCAATGTAAAACCCTCCCCTTTTTATGATGTTCAAATTTCCTTTGTTTTAGAATATATTACTGCTTCCATTTGGGGGAAATAGTTAAAAGTGCCCTAGCAATCCTGTGTTCATGGAGCTTGGTGGACATTAGTGAAGCAATATATTTCTGCCTCCGATGTAGAGAAAGCAGGCAGATTCATCTCGAGTTTTTTCAGGGCGTGATGCCAGATATCCACAGGACGACTCACAGATCAAAATGAGACTCCCCCAAACAGCCATCTTCGAATGGGCTGTCCAGTAAGGTTGCATTTGCAGGCTTACGCTTTCTCCTTGCCTGTGTCCTCAGCTGTTTGTCATGAGACGTGGACTGACATGGTGGAGGGAGTGAAATGAATTGAAAAGGCCTATACAAGATGTTACAATATGGACAGCGGCCTCTATAAATCTTTGTGGACGCTTTCTCCTCAGAGCTGTGCTTGAGATGCTGAACCGCCCGCTCCCAAGAGGCTCAGTGGGCACTATGAGGTCAATAAAACTTCCTAAGATTGTACAAGCGAGCCTGATACTGGTACCCAGGGAGTTGTCAGCCACTAAGTGAGGTCCTTAAAGCTCAGGATGAAAGGAGAGGAGCCTTGGCTGCCAACGGTGTTAAAAACCAGTGGAGCAATACATAAACATAAAGAAAACACTTGGCAAAGTCCACTGTATGTTGTTGACATGACTAAAAAAATGCTTAGAATAATGTTATTAAATGTGGTTCACCATCATCAATTTACCTTCCGATCGCTACACGTAATGAGAAGACTGTTAAGTATCCTGGCTAAGCGCACAGGATTTGGTGCCAGGCTTCTGTCTCCATCCTGGCTTGCCTCCTACTAGCTGTCTGGCCTGGAATAAGTCACTGAATCTCTCTGAACCACAGTTTTCTCTTCGACAAAACTGTCCTTGAAGATAATCAATTTGGAGTATTTTGAAGATTAATAAAAGAATATTTATGTCATTGTACCCATGCCACACACCGAGTAAGCGTACGCTAAATTACAGCAATCACTGTTATGATGGACAGGCTCAAGCTTGGGCCCTGTTCTGTAGCACCTTCTACCGGGTTGGTCTCTGGCTCTCTCTGTGGGTCAGCTACAGGGATGCATCAGTTCTTTGGTTTTGTGTTTTGGCCGTGACTTGCCTTTACTATTTTGGCTCTATCCTCCACCCCTGGTACACACGCTCCCTTCATCCTTAAACACGTCCAGTCCTGGATGGCCATTTTGCATCCCCACATCAACTAGAATTTGTGTTGGAACAGTCTGCATCCTTGGAAACAACGAACTAACCCTGCCACTCTGCCTTAGTGGCAGCCCTCGACCTGTTTAGTTTTTCGCAAATGCCACTCAGCCCATGGCAGCTAAGCCAGAGAACCAGCAGAAGTCCAGCCTGGGTAGGTTTCAGGTACTTTTGGGAGGCTACATATTGCCCTCTTCGTTTCTATTCTATTAAACCAGCCACTAACTCAGGCATTACAAAACTTCTAGTTTCTAAGGTACACTGCAAATCAATTGTCTGGTTTATTCTCAGCTGCTTTTGTTTGATGTCACCTCCTCCCAACCTTAAACTTGGCATCTCTGGCTCCTTTGGATTTGTTCTCTTATTTAATTCTGAGACTTCTCACATTGACTCCATCTTGGCTTACTCTCCTGGCCCCAGGCATTTCTATTAGGAAAAAACAAACAAACAAACAAAAACCCTGTTCCAGTTTCACAGAAAACATAATCCCTGTCTTAAGTCACCCTCTAGGTGGGCGTGTGGCAGTAAAAAGGACCATTCTAGGAATCAGCTTATATGGATTCAAGCCCTATTTTTTGTACTTTTCCGCTATATGACCTTGGCCAAGTAGCTTAACCCACTTGAGTCTCCACATTTCCTCTGAAAGTTGGTGTGGATATTGCTAAGACTGTAATGTGAGGATCAAATGAGATACATAAACTGAAAAAGTGCTTTATAAGCTCCAAGGGAATTGTGAACTATTCAACTCTAAAATAAAAAATGGCTTTAAAAAACGGTCGGCGGGGAATAAGAGGAGCTATAATCTCCCTTGTCCAAATTAAAGACCCATTTTTCTTAAGATGTGTTTCTTGAATTGGACCCTAATGTCAGACCCTTAAAGAAAATAGAAGTAACAGTCTCTAGGCTCAGAAACAGAATTTTTGCCACTTTTGTTCTTCGCATTATTATGAGCTTTTTAGCTTCCAGAACCTAAAGAAGTATTTATTAACATGAAAGTTGTAAATTGCCTCTTTGAAAATTAGACTTCGGTTATCTCTGCATATGAAACACATTTGTTACTTTAATTAAGAAAATGTGTTTATAACATATGTCTCTTTGGTCGTATCCCTGACGACACCAAGTGGAGAGCTATTCTCTTCATCTAGCTTGGGTGACAGGAAAGTGCGGTTTCTCATGAAATGTGAACTTGCTTGACCTTGGTCAAAAGTAATAGAGTGAGTCACGTCGTGCCAGGCAAACTCACACCAGGACTGAATAAAAGAAAGAGTTTTCCATTTGCAAGTGGGGATGCTTGACGGGTGCAGATCAACTTCTGTTCATTCAGGACTGCGTCTGACATCTGGATTATCAAGGAAGGACCTCTGGTCACTTTCACAAAATGCTCAGTTCCTTCTGGAACCAAAAGGAGAGAGATTTTAATATTAACATCTGAGTTCTCTATAAGACATGCTTTTTCTCAAAGCCTAAGGAAAGAATGGATTCAACTGAGAACCAAAATGTTTTCTAATTATCCTACTTTACAGGAAAACATAGAGCAATTAAGGGATTGATCCAGTTACATGGTACACACACTTCCACATATTACATAGCTAACCTGGCATTTGCTGCTCCGTCCCACAGCCTTTGTTTTCTCCAAAACCCTTTTACACATCTCCTCAGACAATTTGATTTATCACAAATTGTATTATTGCCAACATTTCCCTGAACATTTGATTTTTTTTTATTCCACTATGAAATTAACTCAGACATAACCAAAGCACTGCTGCTCTGTGTATGTGTGTGTTGACTGAGGGTCTGTCACTCTAGAATGTCATCTCTATGCATTTTTGTGGCATCCCGTGTGTATCCTCAATCTGGACAATATAGAAGAGAGTATGGGACTCTTTGGCCACAAGCTTTAGAGGCTTCATAGGAGTGGCCAATCACCTCTATTTCCATTTCCAATGCCAACTCCATCAATTGATGGTAGCTGCTGGAAAGTATGGTGGGGACTTTGAGATTGGGTCCAAACACAGTAGGAAGAAATGTTGTGATATATTAGTAATGCCAGCTGATGGTACAGGAAGGAGAAAAGCTGCACCTATACCATGTATGCACCTTCTCAGTGAGCACTTGGGACCTTGAGTGTTGCAAACCTGTTCACCAAGAGAAGGACCATTGTGATTCCTTGCATCAGAAAGTTCAGAGACAGGGAAGGACAGGATTTAAGATGTAGGACATTTATATAGCACTTTGCCCTTTACAAAGGGTTTTCTCCATGTAGGGTCTTATTTAATCCCCCCAACAATCCCATGAGGCAGATATCAATTTTATATCCATTCGGCAGCAGAGGGATTAAAACCTAAGAGAGTGTGAGATGGTTAGCCCAAGGTCCCACATGAATCATAAATGGCAGACTCGCTCCCCGAGCCCAGACTTTCTGACTCCGAGCCCTGGGCTGGAAAGTTGTGAATCCATCAAGCCCTAAATTTCCTCTGGAGTCAAGGGGTGGACCTGTAGGTTTGGGTGGGGTTTGTGCCATCCCCAAGGAACCTCTGGACCCCAGCAGAGAAGAGCGTGGGCAGACTCGGCTCAAGTGTGGGCACACTCATCCTCTTCTTTCTTTGCAGACAGACTTCTTTGTGAAAGCATTAGAACAGCTGTCATCACACAGAGCTAGAAGAGGCAAGGAGTTGTTGCCAAACAAAATATAATGTGCTTTACTTGAAATGGGTTACCCTGCTTCGCTAGCAAAATGGTGTTAATCCAACTGCTCTCTCTCATTGCTGTAAGTACTGTTGATGCCCTCACCACCTCCCTTTGGCAGTATGAAAATGGGGTGGCTGTTTTGGAAAGAATTATCTTCTTCCTTGAGGGCAAAATCCTAAAGTCCTTTCCTCAGATTCTTGCCAATGGTTCTTACTAGGATATGCAAATATACTTATGCAAACAAAGGCATGGATCGCAGAATTTTGATGCATTGGGGATGAGTTTGGATAAAGTAAACTTCTTCCATGACTTTGCACTAATGGCACCCAAAAGTCTTGCTTTTTTGAAATTTAAAAAAAAAAGATGTTACGAAATCCTCATTCTTCTAGTTTAGGATTATATGTGGGAGAACGACAAGAACTTACATGGGTGACATCAGTGTGCACAGTGGTTTTGTCAACATCAGCTCTAAGTCTCAAAACACCTAAGTACCTAAGAGGTAGGTACAATTTTTCTCCTTTACCAGAGGAGAAAACCAATGCACAGAAAGGCAAAGGAGTGACTTGCCCTACTCCAGACTACTGAAAAGCAATCAAGACCAAATGAAAATCTAGCATTCCTTATCTTCTGCTCTTTCGCCTCTTGTACCCTCTCAATGGAAGTAAATGTTACCTTACATGTGCATAGAACTTCATAGTTACGAATCCCTTTCATTAAAATATGTCCGTTTAAACATTTATTGAATCTACTACTTTACTTCAGGTCTTCATTTTCATCTACTATGTGCTTGCCAGACATAATTCCAAGTACAAGAAATATAGGGTCCCTACTGCATTAGTGTTTATATTATTGATTGCAGGGAGACAACTAATGAACAAGTAAGCAAACAGATCAGCAAAATAAATTCAAGTGGTGATCATTGCTACCAAGAAAATGGAAAAGGACTTCCCTGGTGGTGCAGTTGTTAAGAATCTGCCTGCCAATGCAGGGGACATGGGTTCGATCCCTGGTCTGGGAAGATTTCACATGCCATGGAGCAACAAAGCCCATGTGCCACAACTACTGAGCCTGCGCGCTAGAGCCCGGGAGCCACAACTAATGATGAGCACATGTGCCACAACTACTGAAGTCTGTGTGCCTAGAGCCCATGCCCTGCAACAAGAGAAGGCACTGCAATGAGAAGCCCACACACCCCAACAAGGAGTAGCCCCCGCTCTTCACAACTACAGAAAGCCCGTGCACAGCAAAGAGGACCCAACACAGCCAATAAATAAAAATAAATAAATAAATTTATTTAAAAGAAAAAAAAATGGAACAGAATAATGTGGTTGGCCATGACCAGTTGATGATAGGAACAGAGTGTATAGGGGTGAAACATTTGATAGCATGGATGGAGGAAGTGTCTTTGAAAAAGATGTCATATGAGCTGAGACTTGGATGGTAAGAAACAAGCAGGGAATGTCAAGGAGAAGATTCCTGTAGCCCTGATGTGGCAAAGACACTGACATTGAGCAGCAGTGAGACGATCCACGTTGCAGCTTAATGGGTAAGGGGAGAGAAACAGAAGATATTGACTGGATAGGCAGGGGCTAGATCAAAATGAGTCTTTTAGGGTACTGTGCTAGGATTATACTCTAACTGCTATGATAACTTTGATGGGGTTTAAAATATTTTGTTTCCCACAGCAATGAGTGATATAGGTGTTACCCTTGTTTTGCAAATCAGAAAACTTGGAGATGTTTGTAGATTTGTCAAGATACTCAACTACTACACAGTGAGATTCCAGTCTTCAGGGTCCTGGCCTAGGCTTATTTCTCTATCTCCATAAGGTGGGGCTGGAAATAAACACACAAAGGGGGAAAACAGCACAGCAACAGGTGACTGTAACACTTCCATGAGTATAAGAGATGCATTTCCTAGGGCATACCAGGAGCTCCACTTATTCAGGGAAGTCCTACAACTATTTGGGTCCATCTGGAAGGATATTTTAAATCTCTGGGGCTCTTGGCTCAGGCTGAAGACAAATACAGTATTCTACTGAAGTTACTACTGAATGTTTAGCATTATTGAATTTCTCCTGAAGCCTAATTTGCTTGACAGATTTCTTGGGGGAAGTGGCCAGTGAATACCCAAGACTAGGGGATAAGGAACTGTCACAGTCATCAAGCCACAGGCTTTGCTCCATTGCTCTCTCCACCTTAGCCTCCCATCCCACACTGCTGATTGGTGGAGGATAACCCACAAATGCATGTGGCTAAGATGGAAATAGTCCTTCCAGCATGTTCCAAAATCTAGCTCGTTCATACATCATTCATAATATAGTTATAGGCAAATTTTCTCTTTTCCTCACCCTAAGGCAAATTTCATGGGATTAATTACTCTTTCATTCATGGAGTGTCCACTGCACAGTGGACTGCACCTTCTGTGAAGTGTTGGGTATGTCAGTATCACAGTCTGGGATTTTAAGGCTCTCACAGACCAGCGGTCTCATATATCTTAGGTCTGCCACCCCTTGTGACTCCTGTAGTCTTTACCATTCCCTTTAATCTGATTCCATCTGTACAAAAGTCTTGCAGATGACACAGAAAAATATGATTTGTGCTCTGCCCCATCCCCCTAAGAAAATTACTAGCTGCCATTCAGACTTCAGGATCCTCAGAGGCATCAAGGAGAGAAGACAGATGTAGTCCCTTAATTGGCTCATTTCTATATATTAAGGAATGGCATGTACTTATTTTCTTCCATTCTTTTCAGCTAACTGTCCCCACACCTTCACTTTCAAAAATCTTTCCTCTGAAATTGGTTTCCCTCCTCTCTCTCACCTCACCTGCTTCCTAGCACTCCTGTGGCTCTTGTCCAGAAGAGGGTGAGATCACATTTGCTACTTAGAATTCCTCTCTCTTTCTCTTTTTTTTTTTGCAATTAATTATGATTCATTGGTCTTTTGATTGCTTAGCTTTTTCTCCTGAATTAGAAAGCCAAAGTCCTTGATCCCTCTCCAACAAAATTTATAGTATGGGTATTTTTATGTCATTATGTGGTTTAAGAAAGGGCTGGCAAGAAGCTCTTAAGAATGGCTAATAATAGATTCTAGCCAAAGAGGAGAAATCTGTGAACAGCAAGGATTGATCGTGACTGTAAGCTTTTCCATGCTTTTGTTGCCATGTTTTGCTGATATTCAGACTTATAGAATGCTCTGTGTGAAGGAGACTTTAGAGATTATCTAAAAATGGCTTCATTTTATGCAGAGGAAACTAAGACATAAAGCAGAAATATCTTAACCACTGGAACTACTATAACTTTAAACTGTGGAGATAAATAACTATTCCATATACATGATAAGTTTTGAATAAGGAGATGCTTGTAAGAGTATTACTTGGGTTTGTCTTACCGTACCAAGTTCTATCATTCATTTTCTCCAAACCATCCTTCCTCTTCTTAGGTTTGCCCAGTCCATGACAATGGGGAGGCTCTGCCCCATTTGCACTTCACTTCCAGGCTGGGATGGCACCAGTCCCAAACCTCAGTCTACTTGGCTAGAGCCCTGAGAATCTACTCAGCCCTTGCCATCCAAAGGGCCAGGGCAGGGCAAGGGAAAACCTCTGCCTTATCTTCTCAATCAATGCCACTATCCAGCTTCAAAATATCCTTTTCCCTGCAATCATGAATCAATATCTACCCCTCTATTCCTATCATGAGCAAAGCTTATCACCTGAAGAATGGATGTTATGGTTAACAAAACAAGTCCCAATTATACACAAGTTGTTTCACTCAGATTGTTATATTCAAGCTCCTGGCCAGGTCCTCTTTTCCTCAAGGTGCACCCCTAGAGCTGTGTTTACCTCTTTCCCAGTCCCAACTCTTTCTCCTCTCCCTTGGCCTTACTACTGAAGGCCTAATAAGCCATAGGCAGAGGTCATACAAATTTTAATGGTTAAGAAAGTATTTTTAACTTCTAGGTGGAGACCAGGACCCATCCTTGGCCAACTTTATTCTTGGTGGTGGCTTCTGTTCTGCTTCCCTCTGACCACTTGACTGCCTAGAGTGAGAAGACACATCAGTCACTGGTATTTTAGTATCTCTGTCAGGTGTTTTTTTCTTTAAGAGAGATTGATATTGTAAGCCTTACTCTTATTCTTTAGTGCAGTGGTTCACAGCCCTCACTGTGCATTAAAATCACCTGGAAATCTTTCTACTGATGCATAGACCCCATTATGACTCATTAAATCTACATCTCCATGGTGTGGAGCTGGGCAGTAGCTTTGCTTAAAACCTCCCCAGGAGATTCAGAATTTCAGCCAGGGTTGAGAACCACTGTCTGGTTTAAAGCTGTTGTTTAGAGCATTGTAAATACTGAGTGGGTGACATTTTTTCGGGTAGGGCTCTTCTCCTGGTACTCTTTAAACTATACCACTTGAACTGCTACATATTCTGCCCATATTCTAAACAAGTTTTACTGAAAGTCTATAAGATTTAACATGATTAACTTTTTGACTTCTTTCTCAGAAGTTTCAGAAAGGACAATCAAATCCACAGTTGGTTTTTAGTAGGAAGCTTGGCTTAGGGCAAGGAAGGATTGGTAGGAGCCTGGAACAAATAGAAGTAGCAGAAGAAATCTCAAAGATGTGCCAGACATCATGTCCAAAGAGAAGCAGAGCACAGATCCTGTTTGGTTCAAAGGCATGAGGCAAGAACTAAGAGAAGTTTAGCCTATGGGAAGAGGATAGGAATATAAGATGGGCATGACAGGAATATAGGGCGTAATTGGTTCATTCAAGGACTCCATCTAAGTATGAGGAAGAAAATAAAGGGAACTTGGGCTCAGGAGAAGGATGGCAATGGAGGCCCATGACTACTTGTCTGGGTAGAGGCTAGACCCTTATTTTAGGTTGCCGAGCTTTGGAGGAAATGAAAACCCAAGTACCCAAGAGACTGGAACAGAAGGAAGCATGGGAATTTTTCAGCAGTGGAAAGATTTCTATTTCAGGGAGCTACTGAACTGACATGTTGAGCTTAACTCCAAGTCCACCAATTCTTAGGGAGAAGGTAATTGACACACTGATTTGCTGTTCCCAAGTTGGCCCCAGGAGAGGGGACAAGGTAGCCAGCAGAGAGGCTGAAGTTCATTATCAAGGCTGAGATGGTGTTAGGCTGAGGCAGAGCCTGACTTCAAGAATACCAGTGGCCAAGGAAGTTACTGAGCTCACCACAGTATGTCAGGTGGGAGCTACAGCCTTCCAATTGGGATATTATGTGAGAAACTTACAATGAAGACTAGAAAACTTGAGAACACACAGGGACAAATGTCTTGGTGACAGAGGGCTAAAAAATGCTTTGATACTACAAATGAATAAAAACATTTTAGCATTTATATGGAATAGCCAGAATGTCACTGTGATGGAGGGTGACTAGGTTCTCTGTTATTGGAGGCATTTTGGTTAAAGCTGCAAGACCAAACACATGCTCTCCTTTGTGCGGCTTTATTAAACAACTGCAGGATGTTGTAAAACCAAGCAAGGACAGGAAAGAAGAAGAAAAGACTCAAGAATCAGGAGAAGAACAGAGGAAAGTCCTAGGATGACAGCTGGAACACACACTGTCCATATTGTAGGGTGAGGATGAAGAGCTCTAGAAAGATGGTCTTCAGGAGGACAGAAGTAGGGGTGGAGGAATATTGTTATATTCTACTGAATATAACAATGTCAGATCTGGTGGAATGTTTGAAAAATTTTAATGCATAAGAGTAAAATTTATATACGCACAATTATTTTTTTATAGCCATAACCTATGATAAAACTGTTAGAAAGATGGGGTTGGGAGGACCTAGAGGGTTTATAAGAGTGCTAAATTCTCATCCAAAATTGTAAAAAGTCAAGGGTTAATGTTTAAAATGGAGAAATTATGAACTATGTAATAGTAACATTTATAGAAATAAAGGTGACTATTAGAAGAAACTGCTGAAAGGGATAAGAGGGGTTCCTTTGAGGAGTGTGGAGCTGTGGGATAGGGGATTGTTATTTTCTATGAATATTATATCAGCATTGTTTCATTTGTGTTTTAACTGGGTGCATGGATTACTTTGGTAAATACAAAATTTAATGAGTAAGTTAAGAATTTTTTTAAAAGTTGAAAAAACAAAACAGAAGATATGGATAGACTATTTGGTGATAGAGATGTTGAAGAGGAAATTTCAGTGGTCAGCTGCACCAGAAAACAAGGGAGCTTTTTGTCCCTGAATGCCTGTGTTTCTAGGCTCTCTCTCCTTTTTCTTAACATAGTGAGTTCAGTCCAGCCCAGCACATGGGCTGGAGAGGTTAGGGATGTAGGTGGTCAACTTAAGTTGTTTGGGGAGCACAGAGGGTTGGATTAGGACAAAAATCTCACCCAAGTTCACTCCAGTACTCATGCTGAAACCCAAGTCTGGGTGCCCAGGCAGTGTGGAAGCCCCATCCCAGAACTGCGCATGAGGCTGGGAAGAGCTATGAGGAAATGCCCACGGGTGATCAGGTCATCCGACAATGGTCCAGCTCTAGCACTGTGAAGTCGATTTTGACGGTACATTGATAGTTTAAGAGACCAGCCTTCATTCTCAAAGCAGTGGTTCTGTGAGTTTGGTATCTGTATTGCCACAGAGACTTGAGTCCAATAACTTTAGCCATATACAGGTCAGTGGTCACTGTGGCATTGCCGAGGAGTTAGGTACCTGGGCTTTGAATCAGACAAACCTGCATTAAAGTCCGAGCTGTGTGGTGTCAGGCGTTTTACCTAATCTCTGTAAACAGTGGTTTCCTCAACTATAAAATGATGATAACAGCCATTTTTACCATGGAGATCTGGGGTGGGGGGAAGGTGGCGGGTGCATGGGGGTGAGATAAGTCAGGTCAGGTGTTGGGCACAGTGCTCCGTGAATGTGAGCGGTAAGCACTGGCTTTCCTTTCATCCCAGTTCCTTGTTCCTCCCCATGTCTCATCCTGTTACATGGTCCTGATCAGACAGGGCACCCTTCCAGCTGCCTTGAATGGTGCAGGCACACTGCCTCTCTTCAATACACGCTCATTATTATGGTGACCAGTTAGATGACACGGCCAATAGTCTCCTTTCTAGCAATGAGACGTTCATGGCAAGAGCAACAAAATCTATCTCCATCCGCAGAAATGTGACACTGAGCCTTTCCGTAACCCACCCTGAACCCTGATACCCACTTGGGGAATAGACATGCTGGTTTCCCTGAATCTGTTAGCTATGAAAACACTTCTGGACTTGATGAGGCTGAAACTCATGATGCCTAAGAAAGAAAAGCCTGTGTTGACTTTGAGAGTGTTGATGTTATGTCCCATGTGCCTCCCAAGAGGGTAGAGAGCAAAGAGAGGGACGGGTTACCTTCCAAGTTGCAGAATGCATGAAACATCCCTGGAAGAAAGAAATTCTCATTGCATTCATACACTGCATGTCCTGACTTCTCCAGAAGGTCATGAACATATACATTAACTCCATATACAAATCTCTCAATCATGATTTGCCTTGAAGCCACAGAGATCCTGACTTCATCTGGCTCTTCATCTTCTCCTCGGTTCCCCCTTCCCAGGTTCGCCAAGCCTCGCTGCTGATCACTGAAGGTTTTACTTACCTGCTCAGAGCGTTTGCGGACATGCAATTCTGGAATGGCTCAGCATCTTTCTTTGTCCCAGTGGGGCAAGTCTTCCTGCTTCTCCCCTTTCTCTCTACTCAGGCAGCCAACTTTTGGGGAAGGAGTGTCACAAAAATTCCTCCTACCTGTCCCAGCCCTGCTCAGAAACAAACCTTATGTCCTTTCATTTCCAGTCTATCACACCCTCAGAACATTCCAGCAGCGGATATTATTTGTGTAGGACATGACTCTTTGAGGGGTTAAATATCATTTTATTCTCTTTGTAAATAAAGTATCTGCCCCTGAATGTCTCCCAAGTTTTCTAGCTTTCTGGTGTCACTCTTTCTTTTTATACTAAACTAGAAATGCTCAGTCCCCATTCCATTTGCTCTGAAAGCCCAGGACATCACACCAATATTCTTGCTGTCGGGAAGGGTTTATGTTTTTCTCCGTGTTCTCGGCATGCCTTCTCTTCTTTGTCTCTTTGGATTTTTCCTGCTGAATTCTCAATTCTCAATTTTATCTCACTCCTGCGATTACCAACCCCTTTTTATACTACTTTGCCTCGTCTAGGTAACACCCTTCTTCTTTTATTCCCTCAAATCATCACAAATTCAAGCTATTGTGTATATTAAATTTGTACTGAAAATTTGAAGTAACCTAAGATTCTTATAGCAAATGCAAACTAGGTCAACTCAGAAAAGGCTTGACTAGACTAAAATATTTTTCACTCCTTCATTAGAACCCCTTCTCTCTAGACAAGATATTCTAAAATGATAGTTCGTGGGCCAAATATATTCCACAGACATATTTTGTTGGCCAGCACAGTAACTAAATACATTTTTAGTTAGTTTTCAACATTTTAAAATGAGGAGCTTTTTCCAGATTTCTGGCTTTTCTTGAAAACCTGGAAGATCTGATGGTGCTAGACTTCCACTTACATGTGGCATTGGCTCCCTGAGCAGAGTAGCAGCTGGCCTTGCCCTCTGCAGTACTGTGGTCCCTTCCCAAATCAGCTTACCCAGCTGTATTACCAGCATGGATCCTGCATGGCTTGTAAATTTCACTCTACAATTTCCTTATCTCTTTTTCCAGGGGGTGGATGTCTTTCTTTGACAAACAACTCTAGCATCCCTATCTTTTATCTTGCAGAGCATTTCATTCTTTTTGAGGCAACCCTAGTCATCTAAACTAGCATTGCCACCCCATCCTTTCACAACCTAAAGGGTCTATTGAGATTTTCAAGATGTTTTCCTCAATAGAGTTTATCCATCCTGATGTGAATTGTGCCACCCTTGTGGAGGGCAGAAAGTAGCTGTGGTCATTTGATTTATGGGTTGCTCCCAAATCATGTGGCAAAGCCAAGATTCAAACCAGGTCCTCCTGATTCCCAGCTCAGTACCTCCCCATCCCCATTAATCTACCTTGATGGCGTCCATAAACTGGGAGAGCTTTATTCTGGGAGGTGGATTTAGAGAAGAAGTGGAGAAGGAAAGAGATCTGCCAGATGGTCTTCGTAGGCATTTATCAGTCTGTGAATCTTCTCCCCTTAGCAAGGAAATAGGCCATCTGCTGTTCATTTCTAGAAAATCTTTGGCTTTCTCTGGTGACTTTTAAAATCACAGAACATGGGACTTCCCTGGTGGTGAAGTGGTTAAGAATCCACCTGCCAATGCAGGGGACGTGAGTTCAATCCCTGGTCCGGGGAGATCCCATATGCTGCAGAACAACTAAGCCCGTGCACAACTACTGAGCCTGCACTCTAGAGCCCACAAGCCACAATTACTGAGCCCACGAGCCACAACTACTGAAGCCCATGCACCTAGAGCCCATGCTCCACAACAAGAGAAGCCACTGCACTGAGAAGCTCGCGCACCACAACAAAGAGTAGCCCCCACTCGCCACAACTAGAGAAAGCCCGTGCACAGCAATGAAGACCCGACACAGCCAATAAATAAATTAATCTTTAAAAAAGAATAATTTAAATCACAGAACATTTGAGATGCTGAGGAACCCCAGAGACCACCTAGCCCAACAACCTAATTTTAAAAATGAGAAAATTGAGATCACGCATCCTTGAGCTGCTCAAACATTCTTTTGAAGCAGAACGTGCTCCTTTTGCCTGTGTTCAAATTGCTGGACAAGCTGCAGGAGGTATTTTGTCATAAATCTTTAAATAGAGAATATTCGAGGTGGGTGTGAGTAATGGTAGAAAAACAGCAAAACAGCTTAGGTGACAATAACAATAAGGTATCCTAGAAATCATTTTATTGTTTGGTGAACTGTGAAGGAAGCATCTATGCATCTCTTAAAGTGCTGCCAGGCATTAACTTATTAACCCTCAAAGTAGTACAGAAATTTTATTCAGAAACACCTCCTCTCTGGTTTCAGAAAGGCAAGCGAAGTGAGATCTTAATTCTCTGCCCAGGAATTGAACCTAGGTAGCCTGAATGAAAACCAGGAATCCTAGCCACCAGATCCCCTGGCTCTTGCCTCCAGTGAAAAGTGCATTTCTCACGGAGGCAGAAACTGTAAAAACAGGTAGAAAGTTTATTATTAGAGACACAGCACAACAACAAGTGGGAGAGCACACAGAGAAACAGTTTGTTTCGTTCAGATAGAAGCGAGGCAGAGATGCGCACCCAGAGAGAAAGGGTGTGGGCGTCCTCCCTAATGAGCAGGAGGCAGTAAAGAGAGGTGAAGTCATTTATATAAGGCAGTTCTTCCGGGGCTTTGTTTACCTTTGGCCAATTATCTGGTTTCTTTCTCCACACCTGACCTGCCACAGGACCCTCCTCATCATGCGTGCACAACTTTTTTCCAAGAAGGATTCCGGCCTTAGCCGGAGACATTACACATGTGGTTCCCTCTTCTTTTTAACCCCCAAGCAGCATTTCTGCACATGTGTAATGTCTCCCTTGTCCCAAGGATGGGAAATATGTAACCTCTTGATCTTTACTCAAACAGAGTTTAGCCCCTGTCTGTCCGTGCCATGACTGTTACCTTAAGGTGTCCACAGGAGACAAAACCTGGCTATTTACCCTGTTTCTGTTGTTATTTCCATTTTGGAGGGCAAGCAGGAGGCTGGTTGTAAATGCCTAGCCTGGAGCCTATCTATCTCCTGCCTCATCTTAAGGCCACCGAAGGCCAAGAAAAAGAAAGAGATAGTATCACTGTGGACATATAGATTTGAAAAATAACTAAGCAGATTAGCAAAAGAGAGCATGGAGGGGTTTGACCCACATTGGTGGTAGAACAAGTGAGTGAAACAAAGAAAGATACCAAAGATCTAGTTTCAGCCTGCATCCACCACGAGTCAGAGTCATTCTGAGCCCAGAGCCATTAAGGAGACTGGAGCAGGGCCTCTTTCATTAGCTGTGATGGAGGACCAGTTGTCCAGCGCCCCTACCTCGCATTTCCAGATTCAGCGCATAAAACCACAGGACACCCAATTAAACTTGAATTTTAGATAAACCTAAAATACTGTTTAGTAGAAATATGTCTCACCAAACTCTTGGGACATAATTCTATAAAAATATTATCCCTTGTTGTCTGTAAGTCACACTTAACGGGGCATCCTGTATTTTATGGGACTACCCCACTCCCAGCCCCAAGCCATCATGGAATACCTGAAATGACTACATGTGAGCAGAAGCAGCTCACACCCACGTGACTCCCCCCTGGGTTGGACAACCGGTCTGTACCCTCTTTATTGAGATGAGTCACGCAATCACATGCTTGGGTGTCAGGGGAATGTCAAACGGCTAGTAAAGGTTCTAAATGCATATTCTCAACTTCTGCACAGATACACTGCGGACTAGGAACAAATGCTTTGCCTCCTGGCATTGGTCTGTAGAGCAAACTTTGAGCAGCACTGGGCAGAAAAGGTGGAAGATCCTTCTGCTTCCAGCCCCAGCTCTTGGCAGGTGAGCAAGTCTGGTTAAGGTGTTCATCTTTCCCAGTTTCTGAGCATCTCTAAATTAACAATGGCAGTAATTGTGCCTAATGTTGGGTTACCCCAGATGCAGACTCAAATACCCGTGTACAGGAGACAATAGCAATGCAAGAACGCCTCCACGTCCTCCAAAACACCAAAGAGAGAGAGAAAAATGAAAATGTACATGTTTGATTTGATAGAGAAACATCAATGTAGTAATTATGAGCAATTCAGAATTTCTTAGAATTCTTGTACAGAACTTGTATAGTACGTTTATACCTATCATACTATATATACATTTTTTTCACATCGAAGGCCACTTGAGGATAAGGGAGTGAACGAATACCTTAATTATTGTGAGCATAAAGATCTTAAATTGGCCCAAATTATGGTTTTTCGCTTTACTTTAGGTAATTGTTTTAAGAGCCAAAAAAATTATGTGAAATGTTACATACTACTCAGTGTTCATTCCTTCTAGGCAAAATGTTGGCAGAGTTAAAATCTGGCTTTTCGAAGAAAAAGATAAATGCCACTCTTTGTCACTTAATCTGACATATTTTGTAAGTGTGTGTCTGTTCGTTTATACATACACATGTACATACATATACACACACAGCCTCTGGACTCAGGAGATGGTGTCATTTTGGTTCTGCCACTTACTAGTTGCATGACCTTATACAACTTTCTCAACCTCTTGAAGTTTCAGTTTCCTCATCTATAAAATAGTGGTAATATGTTTACTTCTCTTATGAAATTAGTGTGGAGGATTAATTATTCAAGAAATCTGTGCAAAGCATTTAGAACATTGCCTCGTCCCTAGTAAGTACTCAAAACATGTTATCAACTATTTATTTATTTTGCCTTCGTTGGGTCTTCATTGCTACAGGCAGGCTTTTTCTAGTTGCGGTGAACGGGGGCTACTCTTTTATGAGGTGTGTGAACTTCTCAGTGTGGTGGCTTCTCTTGTTGTGAAGCATGGGCTCTAGGTGTATGGGCTTCAGTAGTTGTGGCTCTAGAGCGCAGGCTCAGTAGTTGTGGTCCATGGGCTTAGTTGCTCTGCGGCATGTGGGATCTTCCCGGACCAGGGATGGAACTCATGTCCCCTGCATTGGCAGGTGGATTCTTAACCAATGTGCCACCAGGGAAGTCCCCCAATTGTTTATTTATAACTAGTAATGACTACAAAAACTGCTTTATATTTACAGAGGGTAATACAGGAGCGTGTAACGAAGGGATCAAAATGCGCATACCAAAATTGGCTACAGGAATAATCATCACCATTGTTTATAACAGCAGCAGTTAGGAAGAGCCCAAATGTTCAATATTAGGATTTCTTCAAATAAATTACGTATGTGTACACCTGCTTGGATGTACAATCAGAATTTAGGATGATGTCCAAGAAAATAAAATCTTCATCTTATAGGTAATCAACTTACTGTACAGCACAGGGAACTTTACTCAATATTCTATAATAGCTTATGTGGGAAAAGAATCTGAAAAAGAATGGATGTGTTTATATATATATACATAGAACTGAGCCACTTTGCTGTACACCTGAAACCAACACAACATCGTAAATCAACTATACCCCAATATAAAATAAAAGTTAAACTTTAAAAAATCTTCATCTTAACTTTGGTTACCTCTGAATAATATTTTCTTCTTTTTCCTTTCTAATTTTTCTACGGTGATCACGTATTATGTAGGTAGTAAATTTTCTTTAAAAGGTGCTAACGTTGTGGCTTCTTCTCCCACTGGATCCTTTTTCCCTCCTGCTGGTAGCCCACCACTCCCATCTCAAGGATGATACTCCATCTCCCTAGATCCCACTTCTTGTCTGCCAATCAAAATGTGCTCCCTGGAGAGGATCATTTGAACATTTTTTTTTTTTTGTCCAGATGTCTAGATCCTATTAGGTTAATTTGATGAGAATGTTTGGAGTTTTGTCCAAGGGGTAGGGCAACAAAGACTGGTCTTATTTGAGTTGTTTCAGATGGATAACATTAAGGAGATGTCAAAATCATAACACAGGAGGCAATGTAGTGAGTCAAATTCAAAGAAAAAACAAAGGATTAATGGAAGTACCAAAGTTGGTCAACTCTTAGAGGAAACAGTCTGAAGTGAGGGTCAAAGAAAGGGGTTTGGGACTTGTGAATGAGTGTGTTTTGTGGTTCTTTACACAGAATAGGAAGGGAAGCACAACAGCTTCAAGGAGAATTTTCTGCTTGGTAATAGGGATGAATGACTGAGACTGTATTGAGATACTTTTATGTGAACAAGGTGCTTTTTTCTTGCATTTTCTCACACAAAACCTCCTTTTTTTTTTTTTTTTTTTTTCCCCCTCCAGAGGCATCCATTGCTGGGGCTGGGAGGTGGGGGTGGGCGGAGGATGATTGATGTAATTGTAATCAAAATGCAAAGAGAGTTGGTGTTCAGATTTTGAGTTCCAAGAAAGGTTCTTGATGTTCACTTCAGTAGCAATAATTATGAAAGCCAAAGCTTGCAGCTTTATATTTTAAAGGGAAAAAGAGGCTTTTGTAAATCAAAAGGCAAAGCCCTAAAGGAGCTGAGTACAAAATATATCCACCAACAAAAAAACAGAAAGAAAATAGAGGTGGCATTGGTTTCCTATCACAAGGAGGACTGGGTTATTGAGGGTCTCTCTCCTGCTACAAAGACATAAAAGTGTTACATAAATTTTAAAACTTTTAAAATATCTAGCTGAACTTGAAAAAAAGAGAGCATACTTTCCAGCATTCAGAAACAAAGAGAACTTAAAATCAGACAAGTGTCAAAGACAATGTATCAGACAATTAAGAAGAGAAATTTATTCAGGCTATTATAATAGGGAGAACATTCATTAATGATATCTATCTCAAAATAAAAAGAAAGAAAGAAAGAAAGAAAGAAAGGAAAGAAGGAAGGAAGGGAGAAAGAAAGAAAGGAAAGAAGGAAGGAAGGGAGAAAGAGAAAGAAGGAAGGAAAGAAAGAGAGAGAGAGAAAAAGAAAGAAAGAAAGAAAGAAAGAAAGAAAGAAAGAAAGAAAGAAAGAAAGAAAGAAAAAGAAAGAAAGAAAGAAAAAGAGAAGGAAAGAGAAAGAGAGAGAGAAAGAAGGAAAGAGAGGGAGAAAGAGAGAGAAAGAAAGAAAGAAAGAAAGAAAGAAAGAAAGAAAGAAAGAAAGAAAGAAAGAAAGAAAGAGAAAGAAAAAAGAAAGGAAGGAAGGAAACTGGGGATTTGTAGAGGTACATAAACAAAGGAGTTGTTCTTGAGTCTTATGGGGGTCATGAGAAGGATGGAGTCCTTTCTTACCTGAGTCAATGAAGAAAGGGGGATGTGGGTTATATCCTGAAATATGCCAGAACCTGCTAGTCTTCTGTGGTTAGATGGCTAGGATTAGCCTTTCTCTTTGCGCATAAAAGGCTCGGGGAGGGGGATTTCTTGATTGCCATTGTTTTCCTGGAGCACAGGATTGAGGTAAAGTTCAGCATTGTCCGTGTTCTCTTTCCAAACAACTCAGAGGCGATCAGAAACCTTCTAATTGGGTGAAGTAGAGTCTATGAAATTGTCTCCATCTATTATTCCCACAACTCAGTTGAAATAGCTGTTTAGAGATGGTGACAAAGGTCAGTTGTTTTAGGGTCCTGGTGATCAGGCATCCTAAAAGAGGGATGCCTACATTGGAGAGGAGAAATGTTAACATAAAATATTAACATAAATATCCACTGGTATGGTCTCAAAGTTGTCTTAAGTCATATGATAGCATCAGAAGACCGGACTCAGGAGTACCTAGCATTGTCTTTTTCATAGGTCCCAGAGAAAGTCCTTCTTTGTTGAAGACAAAGCACTCTGGCCTGTAGCTGATTGCAAGAGCTCTCAAGGAAGCATCACAGTATAACGAGAAACTGTGGATGGCAAGAGACTTGATAGTGGCACACTTCTTACTGTAATTTCCAAAAGTGAAAAATCTGAAGAGTGTTCATTTCAAGAATAAGGCAACTTGGACTTCCTAGATGGCTCAGTGGTTAAGAATCTGCCCGCCAATGCGGGGGATATGGGTTCGATCCCTGCTCCAGGAAGATCCCACATGCTGCAGAGCAACTAAGCCCATGGGCCACAACAATTAAGCCTGTATGCCACAACTACTGAAGCCCACATGCCTAGGGCCCATGCTCCACAACAAGAGAAGCCACGGCAATGAGGAGCCCACGCACCACAACGAAAAGTAGCCCCTGCTCGCCACAGCTAGAGAAAGCCCATATGCAGCAATAAAGACCCAACACAAGAAAGAAAGAAAGAAAGAAAGAAAGAAAGAAAGAAAGAAAGAAAGAAAGGAAGGAAGGAAGGAAGGAAGGAAGGAAGGAAGGAAGGAAGGAAGGAAGAAAGAAAGAAAGAAAGAAAGGAAGGAAGGAAGGAAGGAAGGAAGGAAGGAGGAAAGAAAGGGAGAAAGAATAAGGCAACTGACCAGGAAAGTTTGTTATTTCAGTGGCATGCAAAATAAGATAATAAAATCAATCAAAATTTTAGGCAAAATATCTCTAAACATAATGACCACCGTATTTTCTCAAGAGTGAATGTTACATCTATTTCATAAAAATGGATGAATATAATCTTTTACAGAGAAAAACATGTTCAGTTATACAATAATCCTGAGACATTGTCTACAATGGATATACCAAGTGGATATATTAAGCCTATAGTTAGAATATACTAAGAACACATTAAGAATATCAAGCACAGAGATTCTGTAAGTCTAGAGTGAGTCCTAAATGTCTGTATATTAATAAAACTCTATAGCTAAGTATGTGAATCTCCAATGGAAAACCACTGGGCTGGAAGATGTCAGATTCAAATTAAAGAAATACAATTGAGATCAAGTTAACATTTTAGAAAACAGCTAAAATTATGACTGATAATATTATATTGTTGTTGTCTGACATCAGGGAAAGTGGCACGAGGTTCTGATGAAGGGAAGCATATGGTGTCCAGTGAGGGCAGTGACAAATCTCTAGGAACTTCCCCTGCAGAATTCAATCTCTGAAATATCCATAGTAATAACATTGTTACCAACAAATTCAACCTAGAGAAAGCTAAATACTTACCATTTGACAACTCTTCTTGTGTAACTCATCAGTAGTAACATATTAAACAAGCCTAATTGTTTCTAGCATCTATCTTTTTATGAGGTGAAAGAGAAAATCCTTTGTGATTTTCCAGGGACCTTCTGTAAAATCCCAAAGACAGTTTTAGGTACAAAAGATATTAGTTGGAATTCAATTTTGGAAAGGCAAAATACCAAAATTATCAGCATACTTGAGCTGATTAGGAGAGGATCATGGCTTTTACCACAATAAAATTTTAAAATTTGAGAATTTGAAAGTTTAAAAAAAGAGGATATGTGGGAAGTTTTCGTTTTCTTAAATAATCAAGTACATGATAAAGTCAACATAGACCATAGAGGTTATTCTGGTAAGACACAGAATCTTTGCTATGCAGGCAGATTACACAGAAGATGAAAAATAATTTTTAACAACCTCTTAGTAAGAAAAACCTTTTAGTACAAAAAAGGTCACTTTTTGCACTTCAAGAGACAGAAAACCAAATTCTAGTATTGCATCAATATAATATTTGCTATTATAGCTCTTTTTGAAAATCTTGTAAATAAACTCATCAAACCTTAGCTTTGACCATGACAAAATTCTCTTTTCATGAACCTTCTGTTGCTTTCTATATCCATACACATCCCTTATAGAACAACTGCTCAGTGGACATTTTCATTAACAAATTCCAATATACATAGCCTCTCTGTACCACATAAAATACCTCCATGCACCAGTCTAGGGAAGCTATAGATAAATTTGTTTATGCTTGAATCTGTAAGAGGAAAAAGTCTCTTATGATAATCAAAATTCATTAGTTAAGTAGCCAGATGGAGTCTCAATCTATCCTACCTACATAGTGTGGAAATCTCCAAACAAAAAAAGTAATATAAAATCTGGACCAAGACAAACAGAACCCTGCAGTGTTTGAAGAAGCAATATAGCCTCCCACATAGAAATAGCCACAAAAACTCTCTACTGATAAAGAGCTTACAATTTTTTTAAAATACAAAAGAAAATTGTTTACAATGAAAGAAAGAATCAGCAGACATAACAAGGCTTTAATATAATAGAAAAATGGGAAAGACCCTATAAAATAGTATGTTTTAATTATTAAAGAGCTAAATAAAGAAACAAACTATAATAAAATAATAGACTATTTCAGGAAAATAGTCTTGGAAGTAAACTAACGTCTAAAAAGAATGGTTGAAATAGTAGATTAAACACAGCTGAAGAGATACATAAGTATACTGGAAGATGGATCTGAATAAATAGCCAAATTGCACCACGATAAGATTTTTCAAAAAATTAAAAATATGATAGATGATTATTAGATGTAGAAAATAGAATTCATAAAAATGGAAACTTGAATAGCCGATAAATATAAGAAAAGATTATTGTCTTACTAGCAATCAGAAAAATATCATTTAAAATAAAAATAAGATAGCATATGATACTTAGATTGGAGAGTTAATATACTTGATAACATGAAATTTTAATGAGAATGTAGAGTAACAGGCACTTTAAACACGGCTGATTGGAGTACAAACTGATACAACAACTTTAGAGAATAATTTGTCAACAACTTATACACTAATACACTTACAGATTTATATTATCACTTGGCAATTCAACATCTAATAAATATTTTAGAGAAATTTTGACACATGAGTGGGAGGATATTTGTTGCAATATTTTTTGACTTAGTTTTTTAAAAAGTTAGTAACCTAGTTTTGACTCTATGAGGATAGGCTAAATCAATTGCAGCATATTTTACTCCACTAGTCACTTCTACTTTTCAATAATTTCCTGTTTTCCACTTTCTAGGAACTTTGTAGGATTGCACTTCCTTATCTACTTGAAGTGTGATATGGCTCTGTGATGTGCTTCTGCCCAGTGAAAGAGAGTAGAAGGGATATTTGTCACTTCTAAGTAGGGCCTTTAAGGTCAGTGCAGAATTTCCTACTGTGAAAGACCATGGGAAAAAAAAATACCAAAAAAAAAAAAAAAAAAAAGACCATGGAAACAAACAACAAAATGAAGCCCTCATTAACACAGGTCTTTGAATGACTATGGTAATGAGCAATGGGCTTGCCGTGGACAGACAGGCAGCATGATGGAGATGTAACATTTGTTGGTGATTTTTCTCTAAGAGTATCTTTAATTCCCAAAATGGAATTTGAGAAGCTAGGCAGAGATTCTGAAAGACTCTTAAGGCTGTGGGTACAATAACAGATGTTCAAGGACTACAAAGGATTGGAGCCCTGGTAACCAACTCCCAGGCTTTAAGTTGTAACCCTCGTGGGCTACATTCTAAGAAAATTGAAAATAGACCAGCCTTCACAGATGTTGGAGCCCAATTTTAAAATAACTGAATTTCGGATGCAATTAAAGTGACTACTGGGAATTACTAGATTTTCCAGCCATTCACAAAGCAAATTCTAAAAGAAGAGACCATAATTCTAGGCTAGAAATTATCTTCCCTAGTTTAAGTATGCAACATCTGGCAGTCAATCACTGGTAAGTAGGCCTAAAGGAGATAAGACAGTGTTATTTAAAGGCCAAAAGAGTCAACGGTCAATAGCAACAGAACCACAGGGAATCCAGAGACTGGACTTATCAGACACAAACTTTAGAATTATTTGAATAACATGTTCAAGTACATGAGAAAAGACAGAAAAATTCAGCAAAGAATTGCAAACCTTAAAAAATTGAACATTCTAAAATTGAAAAATTGAATA
Source organism: Hippopotamus amphibius kiboko (assembly GCF_030028045.1). Classification (NCBI taxonomy): domain Eukaryota; kingdom Metazoa; phylum Chordata; class Mammalia; order Artiodactyla; family Hippopotamidae; genus Hippopotamus; species Hippopotamus amphibius. The sequence continues at coordinate 167,134,377 of NC_080191.1, read as the reverse complement.
GCAAATTAGAAAGAGCTGAAGATTCAATTAATTGTTAATAGATTAGAATAAAATATTCACACAGAAGCTCCAAGAGTCAAAAAAAAAAAAAGGAAAATAGAGAAATAAGTATAAGGAATATACGGTGCATCGTGCCTTTTTAAAAAATCTAATATATATAATTTTAGACTCTCAGAAGAAAAGGAGTGCAAATGAGGCAAAGAAACTATTTGAAGAGATATTGAATGAGAATTTTTCAAAACTGATAAAAACATCAAACCATAAATTAAAAATCACTGAGAAACCCAATTGGGGTAATTACAATGTAAACTAAACATATATACATTAAAGATGAAAACTAACGGGAAACCCCAAAATTCTCATAGGAGAAAGGAACCATCACCATCAAGGAGATTATAAAATGACTAGTATGACTTCTCAATAGAAATAATGGAAGCCAGAAAAGATGGAAGTTTAGAGTGAAGACACAAAGCAGACACGGCATTAATCAATTGATCAAAGTTAACACTGCAGCAGGGAAGAACAAATCTAACTCCATATTGGACTGTGTCTTTTACTTTAACCTTTGCATTCTACTGCTTTTGCTACAAGTTAATCACTGAAGGGATGGTGCCTATAGCTTAAAAGATACATAACATGCCACCTCCAGGAAGCCTGCCTGCCATGCCTGAGCTTAACCTAAAATACCTGTGTTTCGCTCACAGGAAACATCCTGAGCAGCGATATAAATGTTTGCCTCTTCTTCTTTAACTTTATACCCATTGAACAGCAAGTTCCCATAACTCCCCCACTCATCCCCTTGAAACCATGATTCTACTGTCTGCTTCTATACCTTTGACTGTTTAGATGCCTCACATAAGAAATCATCCAGTATTTGTCCTCTGTGACTGACTGATTGAACTTAGCATAATGTCTTCTAGGTTCAACTCCTTGTTGCCAGAGTAGCTTTATTTGTAATAGCTGGAAATTAAAATTGGAAACAAACCAAAGGTCCATTTACAACAGAGTAAATAAATACACTGGTAAATTCATTCCATGGAATATTATACTCAATAAAAATAAATGAACTACAGCTATATGCAACAACAACTCTCCCACTTGATTTCTGAGTTAGAGAAGCTAGGCACAAATAAATAATCCTGTTTATAGAAAGTTTAAAACAAGATTAGTCTATAGAGTTTAAAGTATGGACAGTGTGTCTGTGGGTTCTGTGAACTTGGGCAGGGAAGTGGTCTGATGTGAAAACCAAGGACTGGGTTGAATTTATAGCATTCTTAGTTATGCCTCTTTCTCTTCAATGCCGATGAGTTATTGCTTCTCTCTCAAGTAAAAGCAAAATCCTTTAGTTCAATCAAAGAAGTATCTTAAGATGAAAACAAAATTAACAAATAAGATCGTGGAACAAGCAACTAGTTTATTGGGCAATCGAGTTGCAATCATATAGGATTCACCCCAGGATTCAACAGTTAGAATTGCTTCATACAAGTCCACCTCACAGTCATCAAGAATAACAGATATTTATATTCAAGGAAAACACTCTGGATATCTTGTTGTAGTTTCCCTGTAGCTGGGTATGACAAACAAGGCACAGGTGGCTGAGAAGCCCTATTAAGCAGATTTGGGTGAGGAGGGGGGTAGAATTTATGTTATACGTTGTAATCCTGAGAAGAGAAGGCACATTATCCCCAATCCTTCTCCAAAAGCATGGAGCCCAGCACGCATAACACACACAGCTGGCATTTGCCTTCATGAATCCCAGGAGTCACCTTCCCCTGGCTCCTCATCCTGTTGAGTCTTAATAATGAGAAAGTGACTCTTGGTTCTAGTATTAAACAGGTGGCACTGAGAAAGGATCCAGGGACCCTTTGGAGCATCAACTGCTAGTTCTGAAAAAATTGTAAAATTGATTTAACAAAAGCAGTTACAGTCACTGAGTAAATGTGCTATAATATGGATGTCTTTTTTTGTCTGTGTCTGAAGTTTAGATGCAAAGACCAAGTTGTCCACGTAGAGGAGCTGATCTAGGATAGAACACAAAGCCTGGCCTGGGTCCTGAAATCTAAAATATGATGACCCAGACTTGGTTTGAGATTGTATTTGTGTCAGTTAACTAGAAACCAACAAGCGGTTGGATGAATAAAGATTAAATGTGAATTCAAGTCAGTGGATGTGGCTTCTCATTGATTCCCTAGCTTTCCTGGAAGTTCATTGGCTGGTGTAACCAGTGCAGAACTTGAAATCTGCTGGGGGAGAGGGGCTCAGAGACCTGGCTCTCTCCCTTTGGTGGAGGGAGAATCACCTTGGAGCTCAGTGCTCACCAGCGATGCATGAGGACATTTTTCTTCTGCTCCGGCTGGGGAAGGACAGCACCAACATGGAAGTATACCTGCTAACACATAAGGAAACTCTTGTCCTGCTATAGTTACATGTTTCCTACTGCATCATTGGGGTTATTTACAACAGGACTAGCCACAGTCTCCCCAATGCCGCCAAAGAGGGATTGCTTTGGAAGTTACATGAGTCCAAAGGATAGCTGCAAGGACCTATCAGCTTACGCACATGGTATTTTTGCTATAACAAATTTCCTTTAGGTAGAAATTACTACTTTTTAAAGTGACACATGGTTGGGGTTGTTATTTTTACCGTTAAAGAACCCCATGAGAGAGAAAGTTAATGTTTATTAAAAGAAAAAGATACCAACACTAAGAATAGGACTAAAGCCTTAACTTCTAGGTGGAAATTATAAGAGGAGGTTGTCATCTTTATTAGGGATGCCCACAAGAACATTCAACAGATGGACAGAAAGACAGACACTAATAGTCATCATAAAATAGTTATTAAGAGGGAAGTATATAGAAAATGACTGGTTCATCTCAGCACTGAAGGTTAAACTGGAGCAGATTATTGACATTTGTAACTGGACTATTCTTCGTTGTGGAGGGCTGCCCTGTGCATCATAAGATACTTAGCTGCATCCCTGGACTCTACCATGTGATGCTAATAGTGACATCCCCTCATCATGACCATCAAAATGGTCTCTAAATATTGCCTGAGAATATGCTCAGAGCAGAGGACTCCTGGAAGTCACGCACCTGGTGGATAGACGGATGGAGTTGTTAGGATGGATGTAGGGAAGGGGAAGAAAGGAGAGGCTGGAGCAGAATCCTGGGGATGGCAAAAGCCAGGCAAAATCACTGAATGGAGGAAAGATCCGTGAGAACTGAGGAAAAATCACTGAGAGGGATAATTAAGTCTTTTAAAACATATCAAACAGAGAGTAGAAAATAGACATTTCTGATAATGAGTATCCAGAACAGCCTCCAAGAAACCACAGCCCTCCTTTGAGCACCTAGGAAAAGGATGCTAAAAAATTAAAATCCCACTTAGTCCTATCTAGGTTAGGGAGTAATGTCGTCAGTGAACGGTTTCCAGCTACTCCGGTTGGTAGAGCTAAAATTGTAAGTATTTTTAAGAGTTAAACCATATTACAAATTAAAGAGCAAATCAGAGGAAGGTAATAACTTTAGAAATAAAGCCTCATTAGGGCTAATTATGATGATTTCTTTTTCGGAAATGACCTTTTCAATGACAGGACACATGGATTAGCTAATTATATTTATTGTGGAATTTTCAAATGAAACGGAAACTGACTTTACAGAGTTTGTGATTTACATAAAGAAAAGTGGCTAACAAACCAAGGGTAATCTGCCAGACGCTTACACGATACTTCTGTGCTGTTATCCATGAAGGCTTCTTATGGAATCTATTCACGCTAGAAGCTGTAGCATCAATTCAACTCAGTTTAACCAGGCAACGTAAGCCTGGGGGGATAACGAGATGCTCAGGACAGTCCTTGTGGCCTCAATGAACTTGTCATCTAGTGACAGAGATAGAAACAGTGTGAAATAAATTATATTAATTTCTGTCCCAAGGAAATTACTTTAATAAGTCACAAATAGTCAGTGGGAAGTTGTTGTATAACAAAGGGAGTCCAACTCGAGGATGGAAGATGCCTTTGAGGACTGGGGCAGGGAGGGTGGGGGGGGGCTTGGGGGGGGCGTCAAGGAAGGGAGGGAAGATGGGGATATGTGTATAAAAACGGATGATTGAACCTGGTGTACCCCCCCAAAAAATAAATAAATAAATAAATAAATAAATAAATAAAAAAGAAAAAAAAAAATAAGTCACAAACAAAGAATAGAAATGACCTTGGAAATCCAAGGAAGGAAGCATTTAATTTCATCTGACTGAGGCTGGGGGGTGGGACACGGAGCTGGAGGATTGGGTGCTAATGAATCGAGATTTGGAACTGAGCTTTAAAACTGGTAAGGGTTCAGCAGTTACCGCCAGAGGATGGGCACTAAATAATACTACAGGTGGAAGGAACAGAAGCGGCAGAAGCTGAGAAGCCAGGAGGCATAGGCTCTGTTTGTGGAGTGATGATTTAATCTATTATGACTAGAGTGTGGAATATGTGCTCACATGGTCAATGTGGCTAGAAAAATAGATGGATTAGCTATGGAGAGCTTTGAATGCCAGGGTCAGGTGTACATGGTGATGATTGAAAACTTCTGCTTTATTACTTTGGATATTTTAGTTTTATTAATTTTTTAAAAAATATTATTTTAACTGTGCCCTGCAACTAACAAATCCCCATCTTGCAGCATGTGGGACTTGTTAGTTGCAGCATGTGGACTCTTAGATGAATGTGGGATCTAGTTTCCTGACCAGGGATTGAACCTAGGCCCCCTGCATTGGGGGCATGGAGTCTTACCCACTGGACAACCAGGGAAGTCCCTGGATATTTTAGTTTTAAATGATAGGCTGCTCTAACTGCTTACATCTCTAGACGTATTGATTATTAGTAAAGAGTACACTGTTACTAAGTTAATGTTTTAATCTTTTCAAAAGCATAAATGCATCTGAGATGACTGGTAGCAGTTCCAGAATTTATATCATAACAAAATGATACCTGTCAGTCTTAGTCTTGATGTTGAATTTGTACAGCAAACACATTATTTTCACTAGAATTGTAAGATCCATGTGGAGTGGCTTTGAGGAAGACAGTGGAGATTATAGAGTGACTAAACTTTTCTGAAAATCTGATTTGGACACTACCATTATGCTTGATTAATTAAGAGGCTAATAGGTTGGAAATTAAAGAGCAATGTATTTGGTTATGCTCTATATCCAAGGAAGAAGTAATACTTCAGGTAACAAAACTCAAAACACTTGTTTTGTGTACACAGAGAAGAGCAGAAAAGGGCTCTTTGAATATTATAGTCCACCTTCTCTAAAATGTACATTGGATAATAAGACAGAAAAAGCAAATACTAAACTAATACTTATGTTATTAGATACTTTACATTAAATAAGTAAACATCCTTATGTCAGCGTCTACACCTTTTATCTTCCCCAGCACCTTCTGTCCTGTGGAGTTAAGAATCAAGGTTAGTGGAGGGGACTCGAGGGGCGGGGGAGTCGAAGGAGGGAGGGAATACGGGAATATGTGTATAAAAACAGATGATTGAATTTGGTGTACCCCCCAAAAAATAATAAATTTTTAAAAAATGCAAAAAAAAAAAAGAATCAAGGTTAGCATACAATATTTGTCTTTCTCTTTCTGACTTACTTCACTCTATAAATACAGATGATTGAACTTGGTGTACCTCAAAAAAATAAATAAATAAAATGAGGAAAAAAAAGAATCAAGGTTACAACACAGTGTTGAGTTACTGTCAAAAACAAACTCACAGTTTTTTCAGGAACCTTCCCTCTGAGGAGCTCACCTCTGAAAGCCCTGCTGTAAAGAGAGTTTGACCTATCCCAAAATACCCTGAATAATCACTCCTCTAAGAAAACAAAAATGCCTTTGTGAAAGGTGTCATAAAAATATAGTTATGTAGATTTCCTTATCATTGCCCTTGCTCTGTCTATTAATAGCATATTTCTGAGATGCTTCATGTACACAAAATCTAGACAGGAGGTTAAGGTCTACTTGAATTATTGAATAGAAAGCAGCATGCCATCCTAAAGTCGCAGTGTTTGTGTCTTGACCAAGCCATTTAATGATTTTTTACTTAAATATGAAAACATGTCTATATTTGTTTATTTTAACCCAGATCTTTCTGTGCCTTCTACCAAAGCGGGATTGAAATAGTGTTCCTTATTGAACGACATTGTGTGTCCCAGGTACACCAGTCTTTTCATCTGATCGTGTGCATGTATTATACGCTGCCTTGTATGTGAGAGTGTCTACCTACAATGCCTAGATTGGAGGAGCTAGTAACACTCTGCTAAGGTTAACTTACTGTTTTTAAATAGGTCAGAACTATACTGAAAATAAGTGAAGCAAATCTCAGCCTACCTTCACCAGCTATGCAGGAGATTCCACCTGGATTGGGCTTGCCTCTCTGGGCTCACACAATAGCTTTACTTCATTACGAAGATATGTCGTAGTCATAATTCCTTCTCCCTGGCCTACTCCTGTTTGCCCCCAAAGTGTTTATTTGGTGAGTAATCTGAGAGATGCACAACGTCCACTTGCGAGAGGAACTGTTTCGTATAAGAGAAATCCAGCAGGCTCTGTGAGCTAGCGGACTCTGGCTGGAATTCTGGTTCGGTCGCTTATTAACGCGTGTCCTGAGGAAAGTGACTTAATGTCTCTGAGCTTTTGTTTCCAGGTTCACGCAAACAGTAACTACCTCACAGTGTTGTTGAGAGATCTCGAGGGAATGTTCACAGAGTGACAGGAGCAATCGCAGCTGCTGTTGTTGTCAGGACGTGGCTAGAACTGACCTGTAACGAGCCGGCCGTGACTCCCCTGAATCCAGTCCCCGGGGCTGCTGAGGGCAGCAGAGGACACTGGAGCTCTCAGAAGCCACCCCTCTGCAGGTGGATGGAGTTGTTAAAGTGGAGGCGGGGAGGAGGAAGAAAGCAGAGGCTGGAGCAGAATCCCTGAGATGACACAGGAGTAAGAAGAAGAATCGAGTAAATATCAAGAATAGAGTTAGGTACGGCACCAGGCAACTGAGAAAGACGTTAAAAAGAAAATTCTTCCTTAGCAGAACCGGGAACAAGGGAATACAGCCATTCAGAGAACTCTGCGATAATAACAGAAACCTCTCACACAGGAACTTTACAGGTTGCACAGCAGGTTCATATCCATGAGTTCATGGAGAGGGTGACCCATCACCAAGAGCATGTAATAGGAAGTAGAAAAACCTAACGATCCCACTGTTACGTGCATTTGAAATCTTCACGTTTTAGAAATCAGTTCACTGTGTTTCGAACCACATATTAGAAAAGGGAAGCATATAACTGCCCAGACTTCCAGCCTGTAGAAAAAGGACTCACCATAAATAGCTCTGACATGTTCTCCTAGAGAGCCTAGAAGCAACAAGCCCCCTTCCTCAGCACTGCTGCACCATCAGCATAGTCACACATCAGTGCCTGAGCAATCGTAAACCCTCACGCTGGCTGGCGAGCGGCTGCACCAGGGCCACCAGGCAGTGCCAGAAAGGTTAATAAAGTGTCCTGAGATGTACTTCCGCCAAGGCTACAAATGCTGACTCCTCAGTGGTTGCTAAGGGAGAGAAATAGCCTCTTCACTGCCAAGCAGGCTTCGTCTGGGAAGACTGAGCTTTTGGTTATCCAGGCATTTTAATGGGCTCGGTGAATCACTGGTCAGCCAAGGAAAATGCGAGAGAACCCAGGGTCCTAGGCCTGCTGATTGGCTCTTCCAACCAAGACAAATGGAGAGCCAGTCATTCTCAATGAAGCAAGCCACAAAAGAGATCCTTCCTGCTAACTCCAGCCACTCCTGTTTCTGTCCCTGGAGGACCGTGGAGGGAAAAGCTGCCATAAACCACAATTCCTTGCAGACAGCAGAAGAGAGGAGAGGAAACAAGGATGGATTAAATCCCCTTGCGTCCTTCCAAAAGTCTCAGCCTTGGCGCACAGCCGATAAAAGTACTGAGGTGATGGGAGCCCTCAGTTTTCACAAGCTACATCGAAATGATTGTGCTATGACACAAGGTAGAAATAAAGGATCTTAGCCTCAGGAAGGAAGTTAAAGTGTATTACTCTATCCACTCCTAAACCATTTTAGAAATGGGAAATTTGAGGCAGAGGGAGGCAAAGGAAATGCCCAAGTTCAGTCTGTTTATTAAAAGCAGGGCTGAACTAGCTCCTGTGAATATGTACCCCGGTTCAGTGTGGAGGTGACCTTGCTGCCATGTGGAGGTACACTGGACCAAGGGCAGGAAGCACAACATTTTACAAGCAACGTGTGAGGAGCCAGGACACAGAGCTTCCAGATGTTGATGGCGTCACAAGCAGTACATGCTTCAACCAGAACAGGGGGCTCGTATAACAAAATGACTTTCAACCAAACTGTAAGGTTTCGCGGAGTCCCAGGAATGAAAACTCTGCCATTGGGTCGCTTACCTGAGACCCGGTTGAAAAGTTAGAGAAGATCCAATTCTGATCCAGTGCATATTGAGGAGACATTTGTTGCCAACTGAGATGAAATAATGGGGACCAGTTTTTTCTCCCTCCTAGGAAAAACAGAGACAGAACGTATGTAGCAATATTCAAGTCATTGACCATGAGGCAACAGTGATACCTGAGAATGGAAAACAAATTAGGTGAGCCCTGTAATGGCCCCATCTTACCTCCTGGAGAGAGTTTCCAGGCTGTGGTGCAGGTGGGGGAACCCGAGTGGAACCCATGAACTCCCTTGAGCTGGGATTCTAGGAAGGTGAAGGCAGCTAGAGTCCATAAAATAGCACTAGAGATGAGAGAGCTGCAGAGAACGAAAACAGAGATTTTCAGAGAGTGTCCTGGGAACCTTCAGCTGAATACTGAACAGTGAAAGCATGGGGTGAACAGACAAATGATGGAATACTCATACAACAGCATCCTACTCAGCAATGAAAAAGGAACAAATTTGTTAATACGTTCAACAACATAGATAAATGGGAGTCATACATGTGTCCTTTATCTTGATTGTAGCGATGGTTTTGTGGAATGGTAAGTGATTGATATATATATTTAGTTAGAATTTATATATATAGATGATATATATATATATATATAGTTAGAATTTATCACTGGAATCACACAGTATATATTCTTTTGTGCCAAGCTTCTTTGTTTCAATATAATGTGTTTGGGATTTTTCTGTGCTGTGGAGTGTCAGTAGTTTATTCTTTTTTACTGTTGAGTGGTATTCTATTGCATAAGCATGCCACAGTTTGTTTATTCACTCACCTGTTGCTAAACACTTGGGTTGGTCCATCTTTTGCTTGCTATGAAAAGAGTGCTATATACCTAATACATAGGTAATTTTGTGGACATAAATGGAATTACTGGATCATATGATAAGTATATGTGTAACTTTTAAAGAAATTGGCAAATTGTTTTCCAAGTGGCTGTATAATTTTACACTTTCACCTGTAGCTCTACATCCTCACCAATATTTGATGTATCAGACATTTTATTTTAGCCATTCTAAAGAGTATGAAGAGGTATGCCATACAGATTTTGACACACTCTTCCGTAATAATTAATGGTATTAATAATCTTTTCCATGTGTTTACCGGCCACTTATATATCTTCCTTTATAAGATGTTTGTTCAAGCCTTTGGCCCATTTTCATTGGGTTTCTTATCTTCTTATGTTGAGTTCTTTATATATTTTGCATGTAAGTCCTTTGTCAGACTATGTATAGCAAGTAGTTCCTCCCAGCCTATGGCTTGCCTTTTCATTTTCTTAATAATCTTTTTTCATGATACTTTTTTAATTTTGATAAAATCTAATTTGTTTTCTCCCTTCCTTCCTCTATGCCTCCCTCCCCTTCCCATCCTTGTTCCTTTTTTTTTTCTTTCTTTCACAACTTATAAAATGAATTGGTAAGCATTTTCTCCTTCTCTAGTTTCTGAAAGTGTTTGTAGAAGGACCCTCTTCTTGTGTCATTCTGCTTTCAGAGGTCAGATGCCTGAAAATAGTTCTCACACATGTTTTTTCCAGTTTTATAACTGTTTGCAGCAGAAGGGCAAATCTGGTGACTGCTTTCTTGCCATAGTCAAAAGTAGAAGTCCTGTTTCCTCTGTTTGAAAAATCACACTATCCAGTTTCCTGATATTTTCCCATTTTTAGCACAGTCCTATATCAGCCTTCATGACATTCCCCTAAATCCTCAAAAATGTTGTCACCAGGACATTTGGATTCAATGTAGCCTTTGATGCCATGATTAAATTTGAATATTGGCCCTGCCATTTCTACCTACTGTAGCCGCAAGGAAGCTTTTAACTGCTGCCTTTCTTTTCTGTGTGTGAAATTAGGACAACAAAATTTCAGCGTTTTTGTGGGGATTCAAGGAGATAACTCACCTTGCACAGTGGCAAGGACGCAATAGGTATTCAACAAATGGCAGGAATGTAAAGGTTAAAAGAATGGATTCTGGAGTCAGAAGACTTGACTTTGAAAACTAGTTATGGGCTCCACTGATGGTGCAGTGGTTAAGCATCCACCTGCCAATGCAGGGGACATGGGTTTGATCCCTGGTCTGGGAAGATCCCATATGCCACAGAGCAACTAAGCCCATGCGCCACAGCTACTGAGCCTGTGCTCTAGAGCCCATGAGCCACAACTACTGAGCCCCTGTCCTACAACTACTGAAGCCCATGTGCCTAGAGCGTGTGCTCTACAACAAGAGAAGCCACCGCAGTGAGAAGCCCTCGCATCAAAACAAAGAGTAGCTCCCGCTCGCCACAGCTAGAGAAAGCCCGTGCATAGCAACGAAGACCCAATGCAGCCATAAATAAATAAATTTATTTAAAAAAAAGAAAGAAAACTAGTTACAGTTACAACCCATAAGCTACGTTGGCATAAGATACTTAGCTTCTCTCAGCCCTAATTTCTCAGTTAGAAATGATAATAATAGCCACTACTTCATAAGATTGGTTTGAGAATTCAATGAGAAAATACATACAAAGTGCCTCCTGACATATCTAGCACATGGTAGATGCTCAGTAAATACTGCAAGTTGTATTACTATTCTCTTTCTTGCCCTCTTTCCTCCACCCACCCCCTGCCATCATCAGGGAGTGACTTCCCATCACATATGTCATTTGTTCCTTAAGATCTTCTGGCCTTGGATGGCCTCATCACTCCACTGATCTCTCACTCTGTTTTTCTCCAGCAGCCCACACACTAATTCCAACTCGTACCAAATCATTTCCAAAAATGTCATTATTTTCTAAAAGTTTTAATTCTAAGTGTCACCTCTTTAATTACAACCTCTTGTCTTTCTACCTATCCCACTCTTCAATCCCAATTTCCCTGCACTCCATATAGTTCCACCAGGACCAGTTATAAAAAGAAGGATTTAGGATAGCAGGACTGCCATTCAAGGGGCATAACTGCCACCAGCCTTATCAGTTTTTTTGTTTGTTTGTTTTTTCCTTTTTCGAACTATTGGTTCCTTTCAGTCGCTCAGCCTTAGGATAAGACCCACAGTCTATTCAAGCACAGTCGTGGCCTAAGCAAGACATCAGCACCTCTCAGTGGGTTTGAAATTCCTATAGTTCACACAAAATTATCTAGTATATTGGAAAATCATCATTTACTTCTATAAATTTTACTCTTCGACTGTGTTAGTGCTCTCTTGGCAGGAAGGAGAATCTGAAATATTGAATGTAATCAGATGGTTTGATGTCATGGCATTAATGGCAGGAATGTTGATGCTTTTTTTCTCGGCAGCACATTAAAACCTGAGGGAGTTTTTTGTTAGTGACTTTGTCCCAAGAATTTCTGATTTAATTGGGTTGGGATGAGGCCTGACCATTACCGTTTTTTAAATATTGCCCTGATGATTTTAATAGTCAGCCAGAATTGGGAACCACTGCAATAGAGGGGGAAAGCAGAGTTTTAGAACGGTTTCTCCTCTCTAATCCCAATAACTTAATGATGGGAAACTACTCTTCATGGGTGTGCTAGATCTGGCTCGTAGGGGCTCATGAAAGCTGAGTGTTAACATTTCACAAACTTTGCTAGCTAATTGGTATCATATTGGTAGATTGAAAGGGGTCATGTAGGAACATTTACACATTGGCAAATACTACAAATAATGGTTTTCCCCCTGATACGGATATAATACCCCAAAGTGGAATTACTGGATGGATTAGAGCTTAAACTGTATTGCACATACAAATAGCCTTGGAATTTTGTTGAGAGTCTTTAGTTAATTTCCCTTTCACCTTGATTCAGAAAGTTATATGTAACTAAAAGCCCTCTCCTTTAAATATTGTGTGTGATGAAAGCTTTTTTCCTCTGGCTCACCATGAAATTTCTCTGCTTCCTCTTCTTTTAAATAGAAATGGCAAAGAAACAAAAACAAACAAACAAATGAAATAGAAATGGCTGCCCAGGGTGAAGGCCCCGGGCGGCACAGGCTGCCCTGCATAACACCAGCTGACAGTTAAGGAGAAGGCCCCATGTTCCATGCAATTCTATTTACTTGCATTTTCTCATTGGTCTAATGATTTACAGAAATATTGATCTGTTAGATCTATTGATCTAATTTTCATGGCTCTTCAGACCTGCCAGCAATTCTTCTGGTACTACAACACAGGAGTTATTGTTTTCCATGTGTTTTATTGCAAGTATGTAAAAGAAAATAAAATTTATCCAAGGCAGACAAGATACCACGGAATATCAGAGCAGGAAATGGCCTTAGAAGTCATCTAGCCCAAGTCCCTCATTTTGTAAATGGCCAAATGGGCCCAGACAGTTTAGGTGACTTACCCACAGCCACACCTCTAATTGGTGGCAGAGCTGGGACTGTACCTGATTCATTTATCTTCACTTCTAAGCTATTTTACTCTTTTCTATGCCCTCGAACATCAAAGCGTGGTCAGCCCACCAGTAGCATTGAGGTAACCTGTAAGCCCTATTCCAGACCTACTGAAAAAGAATCTGTATCTCAACAAAATTCTGAGGTTATTTGTATACTTAAACTTTAAGTAGCACTAATCCATCCAGTAATTTCAATTCTGGGTATACACCCAAAAGAATTAAAAGCAGGTCTCAGAGAGAATTTGTACACCCATGTGCATAACAGCATTCTTCACAATAGCCAAAAGGTGGAAACAACCCAAGTAGCCATTGATGGATGAATGGATAAACAAAATGTGCTATAGACACACAATGAATATTATTCAATCTTAAAAAGGAGGGAAATTCTGACACATGCTATAATATAGATGAAATTTGAGAACATTATGCTAAGTAAAATAAGCCATGCACAGAAAGACAAATACTGTATGACTCACATGAGGTACCTAGAGTCAAATTCCTAGAGACAAAAAGCAGAAGGGTGGTTGCCAGGGCCAGAGGGAGGGGCGATTGGGGAGTTGTGATTTAAAGAGTACAGAGTTTCTGTTTTGCAAGATAAAAAGAGTTCTAGAGATTGGTTGCACAACAATGTGAATGTACCTTACTGAACTGTACACTTAAAATGGTTACGATGATACATTTCATGTTATGTATATTTTATCACAAAAAAAAAAAAAACCAATCTTCATTTAAGAAAAAGAAGCTCTAATCCATACCAATGTGATCCTGGCTTTCTGGGAGGTTTGATTCGACAACTGAAGGGGATGTCAAGTAGAGGTGAAACCAAGTCAAAAGGCTATTGAAATGCGTTGAATAAAAACGTTTTCATGTATTTAAAAGTTATTTAGATTAGGCTTTCTGCTGGCTCAGAACACTCGCAACTACCTTCAGGAGGCTGTTTCATCCTGATGCTGTCACTGGGGTGACCAATTCCTTCTGCTTTGCCTGCGACTCCCACCTGCAGCACAAAACGTCCCATGTCTCAGCAAACCCCTCTGTCCTGAGCAAATCAGGAGCACTGGCTACTCTACTTATTGACGCAGCTTAGAGGCGATGAAGCAGCTAAGCAGAGCCAAGATTCGAACTCAGCTCTGATGGACAAAAGAACCAAAAGAACGCCAATTCAATGAATAAGAAAAAGACCTCCTGCACTGTTGGTGGGAATGTCAGTTGCTACAGCCACTATGGAAAACAGTTTGGAGGTTCCTTAAAAAACTAAAAATGGAACTACCATATGACCCAGCAATCCCACTCCTGGGCATATACCTGGAGAACACCATAATCCAAAAAGAAACATGTACCACAATGTTCATTGTAGCACTATTTACAATAGCCAGGACATGGAAGTAACCTAAATGCCCATCAATGGATGAATGGATAAAGAAGATGTGGCACATATATACAATGGAATATTACTCAGCCATAAAAAGGAATGAAACTGAGTTATTTGTAGTGAGGTGAATGGACCTACACTCTATCATACGGAGCAAAGTAAGCCAGAAAGAGAAAAACAAATACCGAATGTTAACGCATATATATGGAATTTAAAAAAATGGTACTGATGAACCCAGTGGCAGGGCAAGGATAAAGATGCAGATGTAGAGAACGGACTTGAGGACACTGGGGGAGGTGGGGAGGGAAGCTGGGATGAAGTGAGAGAGCAGCGTTGACATGTATACACTACCAACTATACAATAGATAGCTAGTGGGAAGCTGCACAGAGAGATCAACTCGATGCCTGGTGATGACCTAGAGGGGTAGGATAGGAACGGTGGGAGGGAGGCTCAAGAGGGAGAGGATATGGGGATACATGCATAAACACAGCTGATTCACTTTTTGTTGTACAGCAGAAACTGGCACAAGAGTGTAAGGCTGTTATACTGCAATAAAAATCTGAAAAAAAAGAGAGAGAGAGAAGTGACCGTGAAAACCTCTCTGGTGATGTCTGTGTATCATGATAAGATAATATCACTGTGATATCTCTCACTACAGTTTGGGTTTAAATTTAAAATAAATGTAAACTGTCATGGCAAACATTCTCAGCTAACTGGCTTCTCTGGCCCTATTAAAGATGTCATTATGATGATTAATATTCTGGAAAATATGCAGGATGCTGCTCTTGGTAAGCAAACACATATTTCTGATTTATATGTTGCATTTAGAATGACAGTGAACTACAGCGGAGGAAGAGCAGGTAATGACCCCAGGCATGGAGTATCAGCAGGGCTGTAGTTGGTATTTGTCCAAAGCCCTCTTAACGAAGAACTTTAAATCACTGTAAAAAAAAAAAAATCACTGTAACTGGTAGTAGTGTTCAAAATATAGGCTGATAATTGGATGGGCAAAGACGCTTAGACTGCAGTCAGAGAACGACCTTATGTGATTTGCCGTGTTTGTTAGAGAGTGAGCAGGGATGGGCAGGGGGAGCAAGAAAGCCGGAGGAGTGGGGTTCACCTGAGTCCTAATAATCCTCTTGAGCTGAGAGATCATGGACATTCACAGACTAACGATGCTATACGGTCATGCTATAAGACCGTGCTATAGGGAAGCTTTGCCACTGCCCCACACGGCTTTATTTATTTTCATTTTGTTTATTCACTGAGGTTAATAATAAAAATCCTCAAGTCATGGGTAAAGGGAGGTACGCTGGTGAGACCGTGTGCTGCTCCAGTACCATCTCTAGATTAGAGTGGGTAGAGGATTGAGAGAGAAAGCTCCAGGTAGTACCTGTGAAAAGAAGACGACAGAATGCTAGCTCGCATGAGCCTGTAGAGAGAGAAAATGTAGCTCTTAGAGTTAGCCTTGAACGAAACAAAGAAGCAGCCCCAAAGATTTAACCTAAGGCATTCGCCTTGTGGTCTACTGAAAAATTCTTTTACCCACTTAGAGACCAACCCTGTAGAAACGAGGGCAGCCGAGTGAGTGATAGAATAGAGCTACTCTCAACCTTTTCCTTCTACAACACACTTGACAAACGATGTTCACATGCTGGTAAGCTCCTGTGACTGCCCCCAACGCTCTTCCAAATTGTTGGTGTGATTTCTTGAAATTCACTCTTACAAAATAGGATGCAAGTGAGTGACAGTGATGTTACGTGGATATGCATTGATTTCCCTCAAATTTATTACACAACAAAAAAGACAGCTGAGCTGCAAGCCTTCATTCTTTAATTACCAAGTCAAGAATGACTCCTCTCCCACAAAGACCTGTACACGTGTGTTCATGGCATCATTATTCTCAGTAGCCAACATGTGGAAACAACACAAATGTCCATCAACTGATAAATGAATAAACAAAATGTGGAATAACCATGAACGCTATTCAACAATTAAAAGGAAGAAAGTCCCGTAAATGGATGAAGCTCAGAAAACATTAGGGTAGGTGAAAGAAGCCAGACACACACAAAATATATTCTATGATTTCATTATATAAAATGTCAAACAAAGACAAATTATACACAGGAAGTGGATTAGTGGTTGCCCTGGGGCTAGGGGTAGAAATGGGGAGGAATTGTAAATGGGCATGAGGTTTCTTCTTAGGCTGTTGGAAATGTTCTAAAATTAGATTTTGGTGATGGTGGTGCAACTTTGTAAATATACTAAACTTCACTGAAGTGTATACTTAAAAACAGGAGAATTTTATGCTCTATAAATTATATCTCAATAAGTTGCTTTTAAAGAGGAAAAAAACTTATTTGGGGAAAAAAAAAAGGCTCCTGACATTTTTCATCACTGGTAGAGACTGGCCTTGCATGTATCTGCCAAAATCTCCTGCTTCCAAAGCTGCTCTCTGCCTCCCCTGGCACCTAGTTGAAGATTTTTAAAAACGTGCTCTGTGTCTTGTCCTTTGTTGAAAGAAGAGTGGCACCATCCCCTGTGACACATTATCACATTTTTATAAATATAATCAACCCCATTACATTTGCAGCATTGCCAGAGTCTAAACAATCTCTCCTAGAGGCAGAGAAACCAGGGAGTATTGTGCCGGCCTTCATCCCAAGGACAAAATAGAGGAAACACAATGTGAAATCTGCTGTCGTGACTTTTACCTGTTTTGTCTCCTTGGGACATTTTCCTCATTGGAAAGAAAGGATAATGACAATGCTTTCTGGGGTTTCCCTGGTGGCGAATTGGTTAAGAATCCACCTGCCAATGCAGGGGACACGGGTTCAATCCCTGCTCCAGGAAGATCCCACATGCCGCGGAGCAACTAAGCCCGTGCACCACAACTACTGAGCCTGCGATTTAAAGCCTGTGTGTTACAACTATCGAGCCCATGTGCTGCAACTACTGAAGCTCACGCACCTAGAGCCTGTGCTCCGCAGCAAGAGAAGCCACGGCAATAAGGAGCCCACGCACCACAACGAAGAGTAGCCCCCGCTCACCGCAACTAAAGAAAGCCCACACACAGCAAAAAAAGACCCAACACAGCCAATAAAATAAATAAATAAATAAATTTATTTATTTTAAAAAAATGATAATGCTTTCTGGACATTAGAGACTATTTATACTAACAAATATTGCATGTGTGAAATGACAGTACAAAGGTGTTATTTTCTGTTCACACCTGATATAAATAATATTGTATTGCACATGACTTGAAAACATTTTTAATAAATCCTTATTACTATATAGAGATCTGAAAAAATGTAATAGAGTGTAGATTTATAAAACTTTTGCAGTGGCACAATGCTATGAAACAAAGCTTAGCGTATCTAAATGTTACTTAGGTCACATCTCTGATTACAAATTTTTTTTTTCAAACCTAAAATGCGGAAGGTGAAAGGGCACTAAAGTATCCTCTAGCCAATCTCCCTGGTTGATGGAACGAAGGACTAGGATAAGTAGCTTGATCTGACTCTCACAGAATAGTGAAGGCAATTCAGGACGTAGAGACAAGGTCTCCTGACTCACAATCACGAGCTCTTCTCATTTTAACCATAGTTCCTAGAGTATGCACAAGAAGGTTACACACTGGATTAGTAAGGATACAGAGGGGCTTCCCCTCTGAAGATACCTCATATTCAATCAGAAAGAATTAGGTGGAAGTGGCAACCTGTCATTGTGTGGACTAAATCCAACCCACAGATAAGTTTGCTTGACCAACATGGATTGTTCAAAATTTTAAATTAATCATCAAATTTTTAAAATTTGGAGATATTGTACGTTAATTCAGATTTCCCACTTTTTCGGTTTGTTTTTATAAAATGGGAACTTTGGCAGCACTGCCCCGCGGTCACTGGGGGTGAGTGGCAGTTGTTCCACTTAGAAGCTGCTTTCTCTTTGCAGCATGTATTTTTTTTTTTCTGACACCTGTTCTGATTCTTTCATTTTAATTAACCCAGACCTTGTAGGCATTCGAGTTTGTGACACTGAATTAGGGGATCTGGGAATACTGACTCCTAGATTATATATATCAAGGTAGAACTTCTGAGATAGATGTGTGGAGCTTAGAGTCTGGCTCAGTCCTTCGTCTCTCTAGTTGGATATAATTCATGCAAAGCACAGCTGTTGGGAATACACCTCAGCATCAGATTTATTAAGGATATCCTGAGACTGACTTAGGACTTGGTGGGTTTGTTCCAGAGAGAGGGCACTGAATATCCTAGGACAGGGTTGTTCTCAACATTGTGGGGTCTGGAGTAAGAACGCAAATACACACCCATGTACCCTAGGACTACATTTTTCAGAAGTTCCAAGCTTAAGCTAGCAGACTATTCAACAAAATAGGAATCTATATTCCATTGATAAATGTACCTATGTGACATGAAGGCCAATTTTAAGTTTAAAATTCTCAGACACCTTGGAGTTCCAAATGAGAGCAAGATAACATATGCAGCTAGCCACAAGACCCCACAGCCCAGCCCGTCTCTTCCTCCATCCTCTATAGCAAGGTCTTCTTGCACTTCGTATGTATAATTTATGCATGTATAACAAGGGCTTCTTGTACTTGTGTGTGGACATCCAGCCTTCATACCAAGCTCTGCCTACCATTCTCCCCTCAAGCAACGTTTCCTGGCCCCTGCTTGGGCCTAGGGAATCTCACACAGGAGGTTGGCAAGGACCGGTGAGCTACAGCCTGCTGGCCAAATCCAGCCCACAACTTGTTTTGTATGGCCTATAAACTCAGAATAGCTTTTACATTTTTTAAAGGGTTGTAAAAAATATACAGAGAAGAATATGTGACAGAGGCTCTAAACAGCCTTCAAAGCCTGAAATATTTACTGCCTTGCCCTCTGCAGATAAGCTTTGCCTACCCCTGTTCTGAGGTCCAGGACAGTTTCCTCTTACTCTGATCTAAGGGCAGTGCTACCCTAGAATAACCCAGATACTTCTAAAACGCTTATGGAGCCGATTCCAAGTCTACTTCCTTCCTCCAGAATCCCTCAGTGACCCTGGAACCAGTCCTCTAATCCTGCAAATCAAAGAGGATTCGGGTGGGGTTGGGGGTAGAGGCCATGAGCATCTGTGGCACACCTATTTTGAGTGAGGCGCTGTGCTAAGTTTTATACATACATCATCCTGTTCAACCCTCTCAGGCCATCTCCAGTCAAGAGTGGAAACCTAAGTCATGCAAACGAAACTGGTGAGTAAGGAGACGTAAAAAAGTCTCCTGTTTGCTGAAACTGGGGCTGTCATCACCATCATTTTAGTTTAATTTGATGGGGATGATGGAGAGGAGAATCAATCATTTACAAAATACGTAGCGTCTGAGTTAAGTACAGAAATGACTCCTTTTTTCCCTTCCCACAGCAAAGGGATTTGAGAGCTTAGCGGAAGCTCCATACTTGGGAGTTGAGTAGCCCAGAGACCACAGTGATGAAATTCCACCTGTGTCTCTCCTCTGTGTCTCCCTAAGCAGGGAGACAGATGGTGCCTCAGGAGAAAGAAGATCATGTGGAGATGAGTATCTCTGACACTGGCTCAGAGGCGGCTTTATATGAGGCCAGTGGCCTAGAATGAAATCAAATACTTACACAAAAAGAGAAGGCATCAGGGAGTTGCCACATGATGAAGCCTGGCACCTTACCTCGCAACCTGCCCGAGGTACTGTGATCTGCTATTTCCTTACACACAGAAAGCAGCATTTTCCCAAAGGAAAATGAGCTCGTCCTTCTCACAGAAATGCATCATTTCAGATCCTGAGTTAAGAACAAAGGAACCTCAGAGAAAGTCACTCATGACCTTTGAGGTTTATCTGATTTTCTTATTCATGGCGATACAGATGGCTTTTATAAGCAAAAGCAAAAGCCTCACTGTAATTGAATGAATCAAAGGAGTAAGAGGTTGATTTTTACTGGCTTTCTTCAGTAAGAAATAGCTTCATCTATTACGAATACAGAAAACCTTGGCTGTAATCTAGTAGAGAATTGGGTGAAAAATTCTGAAATCAGAAAAGTGCAGAGAACAGTACAATAAATGCACATAAGATTTTGTCATAATTGCTTCAGATATTTTTAAAACATAAAATAAAGTACTACTTTTCAAGTTGAAGTCCCCTTTCCACATTTCAGTCCTATTAAACCCGTTTTCTGATAAATTATGTTAGGAGAGTCTTAATGCTGAATTCCTGTTCCTTACACTAAATCTTATTTGCTCAAATATATTTGTATATACATGTATATTTGTGTAGTACTGTGTTACTTTCTGCTTGCATGATATCATTTATGATTTGTGCATTTATGTTCATTAATAATATTGGAGTATAATTATAGCCTTTAAAAGTGAGTTACGTAACTGACCTTTTTCTATTCTCTGAAACAGTTTGTATATTAAAGGAATTATTTATTCCTTCTAGGTTTGGAAAAACTCAACTATATAACAGTCTTCTGTTGATAAGATTTTTTACTATTAATTCAATTTTTAAGGTTTTCAATCTGTTAGTTTTGAAACATCTTTCTCACCTTTAAATTTGTATTTTCACATTTAAATTTTTTAACTTATTGTCAAAGTTGTTCATGGTATTCTTTTGAAGAATCAAAAATTCAGCTGTATTTGTAATATTTTCTCTTTCATACTTTTTAGTGTTGCTTGTGATTTCTTTCCTTTTCTCAATTAATTTTTCAGATATGTTTGTTTTATTATTCAAATAATCAGCTTTTTACTTTTGATCATTTGTTTCTCTTTTATTCTTTATTTATGACGTCAACCTTTTCCTATGTTCTGTCTGTTCGTTTTGATTTTTTTTTCTTTCTAGCTCCTTGAAATCTTATCCATTTATTTTCATTATGTTTTTTTAAATAAATGCAGCATCAAACAATTTTTATGATTCCTTTGTTTTGTTCAAAACTAAATATTTCACTTATTATATCATGATTACCTCTTTAACTTATGAGTTAAGCGTTGCCTTGCTTTCGAACACATTTATTGATTAAAATGTTTCAATACTTCATTGTTTTTGGTAATTGAGTGCATTCTGTGTGGTATCAGTTCTTTGGAATCTGTTGTGAGTCCCATAGTGCCATCATAGAAGGTCAGTTTGGAGAATGTCTTTTGTGTATGCGTGAAAATAATTTAGGTTCTTGGTTTGATGCTAAGTTCTATACAGGTGCTGAATTAAGCTAATTAAATGCATTATTCATATTACTACAGTGCTACTATTTTTTTTCTCCATGAGCTATCAACTTCTGAAAATGTATTAAAATCTCATTCTGGGATTACATTTGTGTAGTAAATTGTACTGATTGATTTCCTATTGTTATACTACCCTGCATTCCTGAAATAAATCCTAGTAGGTCATGATTTTTAAAAAATTCAATTTGCTAATGATTTAAGATTTTTGTGCCTATGTTTATAAGAAAGATTAGCCTGTATATTTCCTTTACTCTAATATCCACACAATAAAATGAGTTGGGAAATGTGCCCTCTCTTTCAGTTCTCTGGAAGATATTGAGTAGGATTGTTATTTTTTTCATAAATGCTTGGAAGATTTATCAGAGAAAACTTTAGGGCAAGTAGTTTTCTCTGTGGGAAGGTTTTGGAAAATGGATTCAATTTTCTTGATAGGCATGAGAATTCAGATATTCTCTTTCTTCTTGGGTCAGTTTTGAGAAGTTGTATCTTTCAATGAAATTATTAAATTGACATAAAGTTGTTCATAATAATTTTACTATCCTTTTAATATCCATAGGATTTATAGCCACATCCTCACTTTTATTTCTGAAATAAGTAACCAGAGTTTTTTTCTTGATCAGTCTTGCTAAGAATTTAACATTTGCATTAATTTTTTAAAGAACTTTTGGCTTTTTTTTTTTCTCTTTCATTGATTACCTCTATTATCTTTATTTTTTTCTTTCTTGTTTTCTTGGGGTATGATTTGCTATTCTGTTTTTGGCTTATGAAGTTAGATAATTTATTTGCTCTTTAAAACATGAGTTATTTAAAAGTTTATGAACTATTTACCAAGTAATTGGGAAACATTCTTTCTTATTGATATATAGCTTAATTCTACTGTTGTCTAAAAATATTCTCCGCTTAATTTCAATTCTTTGAAATCGGTTGTGACTTGCTTCATGGTATAACACATGGTCCTTTCTGGTAAAAATTTCATGTGCACCTGGAAAATACTATGTATTCTTCAGTTTGTGTGTGTAGTTTCTGCAAATGTCAATTTTGTCAAATTAAATAACCATATTTTTCAAATCTTTTCTATTCTTACAAACATTAGTTTTAAAAATCTGCTTGTTCTATTAGTTACTAAGAAAATATGTTAAAAGCACCAGCTATAGTTGTATGGTTTTCCATTTCTCCCTCTCTTAGTATCAATTTTCCTTTATGAATTTCGAAGTTATTTTATTCAGTATAACCAAATTTCTACTTTTTTCTTCCATTTCTTTGAGTAAAACTTTCGGTACAATTTAAGTGAAAGTGGTAATAGCAACATGCCTGTCTTGTTCCATATCTTGAGAGCAAAGTTTTTAATATTTCACTCTGAAATTTGGTGTTTGCTATAGGCATTTTATAAAGTACTTTTTGTCAGTTAAGGAAGTTCCCTTCTATTTCTAGTTTGTGAAAGCTTTTTTTTCTTTATCATGAGTGGAAGATAAACTTTATCAAGTAATTCTCCTTATTTCATAAGATCACATAATTTTGTTTTTTTCTATTGATGTGGTTAATTATATTAATTGATTTTTAATGTCCCATCACCCTTAATGCCTAGAAGAAACTCTACTCCATTATGATGTATACTTTTTTATATAGTGCTTAATTTCATTGGCTAATATTTATCTTTAGAATTTCTGTCTATATCTGTATTTTTGTTATCGGGATTTTTGTCTTTAGTATGTATTTTTTTCTCTCTGGTAATATTCTTGGCAGATTCTTGGTCAACATTATGTTATCCCATAAAGAATTGAGAAGAATGCACCAGTTTTTAAATCTCTAAAAGAGTTTTGTGAGATTGTTTTTAATTCTTTAAACATGTGGAAAAATTAAGCAGTGAAGCCATCTGGATCTGGGAGTTTTCTTTTGGGATAGGGTTTTAAAAATTGATTTAACTTATTTAATAGATATAGGAGTATTTAGGCATATCATTTTTCCCTTGGTCAGATTTCACAAGTTACATTTATCAAGAAATTTGTCTATTTCATCTAAATTGTCAAAGATTGGCATAAAATTATTTAATAGTCTCTTATCATCTTTTAAAATATCTGTAGTCTCTAAAATGATATCCTCTTTCACATTTCTTCTATTGATAATGTTGTAAATTCTATTATATTTTATTGCTCGGTTTTCTTAGTGGGTTATTAATGGCATTAATATGCAAATAATCAAATTTTGGATCAAATGATTTTTCTCTACGATATGTATATTTTCTCCTTTATTGATATCTGCCCTTGTCTTTATTACATTCTTCTTCCACTTCCTTTAGGTTAAATTTACTTTTTTGTTTTCAAGCATCTTAAAATAGAAGCTTAGAACATTGATCTTTGAGCCTTTCTTTCAAATATATGCATTTAACCCTATAAACATCCCTATTCCTATTAGCACTGCTTTAGATGTATTTTACACGATTTCTTACATCTTTATTTTTCAGTTAAAAATATGTTCTTATTTCATTTTTATTTTCTCTGTATCCCACAGATTATTTTAAAATGTGCTGCGTAATTTCCAAGTTGTTGGAGATGTCTTGTTGTCTTTTTTTGTGGTTGCATTATATATTAATTCAGTTGTGGTCAGAGAAACTATTTTGAATGATTTCAAATCTTTGAACTTTCTTGAAGTTTACCTGTGACCTAGAGTATAATCAGTTTTAATAAATGCCAAGTGTACCTGAAAAGAATGAGTATGTTGTCATTGTTATGTGTGGTGTTCCCTGTGTTCATGATGTTTGTAGTTACTTTCTTATCTTCTATACCCTTACTGAGTTTATCTTTGCTTGCTTGTTCCATCATATGTTGAGAAAAATGTGTTAAAGTTTCCCTTTATGATTATAAATTTATCTCATTTTAATTCTGTCCATTATGGCTTTGCATATTTGAAGGCTATAATATCGGATACTTGAAATTTTGAATTGTTATAACTTACTGGTGAATTTATCTCTTTATCATCTTAAAATGTCTGTCATTGTCTCTAGTAATGCTTTTGTTCATAAAACCTTCATCTGACATTAGTATTTTCATACCAGCTTTTTTGATTAGTGTATACATGGTATATCTTTTTACATTGTTTTACTTTGAATCTAATCTATGTACTTGTATTAATGTATGCATCTTGTAAGTAGTATATTGTTGAGTTTTTTTAATCAGCTCTAACAGTACTATCTTTTAATTGGAGTATTCAGTCCACTTACATTTAATGTAACAAATGTTTTTAATTAATGTATTTAATGAAATTAAATTTAATGACATTAAATACACTAATATAGTTAGGTTTAATTTCACAATTACTCTGTTTTCTATTTGACTCATTTTATGTTCCTTTTTCCTTTTTTTGCAATTTTTTTGATTAATAAAATGTTTTATTGTTTCATTATTTCCCCCAATAAATGGTTAGTGATATATTTCTTTTTTATTCTTTTAGTATTACCCTAAAGATTATTGCATATGTCCTTAAATTATTATACTCTAATACAATTTATCACTTTTAAATACATCTCCAGTATTGCTAGTACCCTAGAACTTGTTAACTCATTCCTCCTGCTTTTGCCTCTTGCATTTTCATGAATTTTAATCTTACTTATGTATTTGGCGGGGTACGTATGTATTTTTAACACTACAGAACATTACTATTTTTTGTAAAGTTAGTATTCATTTGCCCACACATTTTCTCTTATCATTATTCATTTTTTCATTCTATATTTCTGCACTTTCAGATTATTTGTTTTGGTGGAGACTGCTGGTGACAAATTGTTTCTTTATTTTACTCAAGTATATTTATCTTTCATTTTTAAAGAAAAATTTTGCTGAGTATAGAATTACAGGCTGCCAATTATTTTCTTTGGTTTCTTTTAAACCATTGTCATCTAGATGTCACTGTTTCTGTTAAGAGGTGAGTTGCCAACATTTTTGTTCTATTTTCCCTGCCACCCTTTAAAAAAATTTTTTTAATTTGTTTTCAGTGGTTACACTATGATGTGTGTAGAAGAGGGGGAGGGGTTGCATTTTTGTTTTGTTTTGTTTTAAATCCTGTTTGGAGTCTGTAGACTGTCTTCAATCTGTGGATTGATGTCTTTCATCAACTTGGCAAAATTCTTGGCATTACCTATTATGTCCTCCAATATTATTTTGCTTCATTCTCTCTCCTTTCTTCCTAGGACAGCAATTACATGTACGTACTGTCTTTTGTCTGTGTCCCACATTTTGCTTACACTCTTTTCACTATTTTCCATTCTTTTATCCTCTTCTATATTTCAAACAAAAAAATAATTCATCTCTTCATTTACTTTATCTGTTTGCCCCTCTCTTTTATTCTATGTAATAATGAATAATAAGGCCTTTGTCTCAACTCCAACATCTAGATAACCTATAGGTCTGCTGCTTCTCTTCCCACCCCTGACCCTAAAACTTGACTTTGGGTTTTGGGTTTTATGGTCTTACATCCTGGTTTGCCTGCTTTATACTTTTCCTTTTAAGTGAGTTCTAGATATTATATGTAAAGAAAATACAAAATCTTTGCATCTTTATATGATGCTATCTTTCTCCAGAGAATGTTTAATTTTTATTCTGGTGGCAGATATAGTACAAACAAATAGATCATGATTATTCAACTCTGACTTCAAATGTTTTCAGGTTGTTTCAGGCTTTTTGATAGTTTGTCTATTCTTATTTTGCATTTATACCTAAGACATAACCCTTCTGTCATCCCAGTCAAAAGTCTTGTGTATATTTCAGGTCCCCTTCTTCTTGGCAGACCTGCACCTCCCATTTTTCTCTTTCTGTCTTAGTCAGCTCAGGCTGCCATAAAAATACCGTAGACCAGGTGGCTTAAACAACAGAAATTTATTTTCTCATTTTGTGGAGCCTGGACATCTGAGAGTAGGATGCCAGTATGGTTAGGTTGAAGTGAGGGCTTTCTTCTCGGCTTACAGATACCTACCTTCCTGCTGCATCCTCACATGACCTTTCCTCAATGCATCATGCAGAGAGAAAGAAATCTTTCTCTCTCTTCCTCTTCTTATGGGACCACTAATTGCATCATGAAAGCCCTGCTCTCCTCAACTAATCTAACCCTACTTACCCCCCAAAGGCCCCATCTTCAAATACTAACTCACTGGGGGTTAGGACTGTGACATACAAACTTTGGAGGAGACACAAACATCAAGTCCCTGGTACTCCCCAAACTAGTAAGGCTTCCAGATGCTCTGTGAGCACTTTAGCCTCTGGGCAGCTGCTTTGTGTCTGGTTTCCTGCCGGGATCAACTCCGCGACTCGAGGTGAGTGACGGGTGCCGCAAGCTTGAAGAAGACACGGACACAGACTGAAGAGAAAGATGGGACCAGGGGACTCAAGACCTCTAGGATCAAGAGCCTCACTGATTGATCCCACGTTGCTTTTATTGAGTTCTCGGCATAGCCTAAGGGTCTAACACTCCCAGGTTAATCCCATAAACAATCAAAGGCCTCACATGATTGGGGGCAATGATCTTTGTTTGCCTCCTGGGTCCTGATTTGAGCTGGGCGTGGAGAGCAAAGCAGCCCTGGGGGCAGGAGACCTCTCTCAAAAGGATTAAGGGTCTGTGCCCCACCCGTGTTGGCCCCTCTGCGACTGTGCCTGTCTTAGGTTGTTCCTCCCTTGAGGAATCTTACCAGTCTCTGGCTAACCAGTCATCCTCCAGGGCCAAACACGGTGATATAAGGAAGGTTCTATGCACCACCCCTGTTGGCCCCTCTGCGGCTGTGCCTGTCTTAGGTTGTTCCTCCTCTGAGGAATCTTACCCGTCTTTGGCTAACCAGCCATCCCTCAGGACCAAACAGGGTGATATTAGTCTCCATGCCCCGCACCCTCAGCTCCTCCACTGCTCAAGCAGGACATTCTGAATCCCATCGCTCGGCCCACATACTTCAACATTTTCAATGTTTCAAAAAGGTTCCAGAATGTCTTCCCACAGTTTCCCAGCCTCTTTTCCCACATGTGCACAGCTCAGGGGTCATCAAATGCCTCATGGGAAAATTATGTGCTGGGCTTACTTCTCCAAAGTTTCCTTGTCTTCATCATCATGACCCCTTACATCACGGCTGCTTTGGTGTCTCCCCAGTGTTTTCAACATCTGTGTTGTGTATTGTATTCACTTTTACAGTTGTTTTCAGCAGGAGTTTATTCTAATACAAGTTACTCCTTTTTACCTAAGCAGCAGCACACTCTTCACTTTCTGAATTGCATGGGTGAGAAAGAATAGACAAATGCAAGAAAGACATCTTTTCCGTAAATAAGATTATATAAGTAGCGGAACTTGTGTTCTGCTAGGAATTCAGATGCAGATGGTATTGATTCCTTTCTCATTCACTCTCTTTATTTACTTTCAATCTTTAAATTAATTTTATTTGGGAACTATCTGATCAGTAAAATTTTACTTGCCAAAACTTACTGAACCAAACTTGGGCCCACTTGCTCAATGTGCAGCAAAGCCAATCTTCTGACACCAGGCTGTGGTGAAGCAAAGTACAGCATTTATTGCAGGGCCTGACAAGGAGAATAGGCAGCTCATGCTCAAAAGACCCAAACTCTCCTATAGCTTTCGGGAAAGGATTTTTAAAGACGAGATTAGTGTGAATGTCGTAGAGTGCCTGATCAGCTCTTGCATATTCTTCTGATTGGTTGGTGGTGATGTAACTGGGTGGTACTTTGAGAATTAAAATCATCAACCTCCTGGTTCCAATGGGTCTTGGGTCTATATGCTTGTAGTCGGTATGTAGTTAACTTCCTCCACCTGGTGGGGGTTTTAGTATCTGTAAAACAGCTCAGAGGATGTGGCTCAGGATATTATCTATAGCTCTTAAGGAAGAACTAAAGATCTTTGACTTCATTTTACAGCTAAACTATCATTATTTTGTCTTGCTTGACTGTTTTCCTTACTTTCTGCGTTTTCTGACTTCTCTGATTAAATGTGCTCCTTGGAACTCAGGGAAGGCCTAGGAGGCTAAAGTTTTTTACAAACAAGATGCGGGGGACACAGGTGTTTTACAAACAAGAGGTGAGTATGTCCCTGGGAAGTATGTTTTACAAACAAGAGGGAGTACGTCCCACAAGGTCCTGCTCAGTTTCAAAACTGTGTATTTACTCTTTAATTCTATTTTATTGACTGTTATATAGATTAAAAGGGGGGGCTGAAAAATAAGTTTAGACTAAAATGGCAAAGGATGTCTTTGATACAGTTACCACATGTAGCTATTATGAAGCAAGAGAAAAATTGGAAATAAGTCAACTGTGCATAAAAGAGCACAAATTTTGGAGTCCAGGGCCTTATTGTATATTAGTATTACCATGTTTCCACAACACCAGGGAACTATGCTAAAAATAGATAGATGATGATGATTAGATAGATAGATAGATAGATAGATAGATAGATATAGATGACAGATAGATAAAGATATGAACTGAAGCATAAAAAGAAGAATATTTCAAATTTCTACCCTATATCCACCAAGAATGGAAATTTACTAAACTTTCAAGATAATCTCCTTATTAGCCAATTAATTAGCACATTAATTGTCAAACTACTCTCAGCATAATATCAGAGCGTTCCAACATATATACCCAATCTGTGAGTAATGGACCATGCTGTTTTATTACTGTTACATGTCACTTTCATGTGTTACTATGCTATTTCTCAC
Source organism: Hippopotamus amphibius kiboko (assembly GCF_030028045.1). NCBI lineage: Eukaryota > Metazoa > Chordata > Mammalia > Artiodactyla > Hippopotamidae > Hippopotamus > Hippopotamus amphibius. Next base: position 167,105,208 of record NC_080191.1, on the reverse strand, counting down.
TAGATTTCAACAAATTACTGTCACCTATACAGCATGAAGATAATTTCTTATTGGCAATAAGTAGCAAGAGCAAAACTACTTAGCACTTGACTAGTGTTTTACATAGATTAATCCTTACTTAGCAAGTATTATCTTGTTCTCATTTAACAATTGGGAAAATGGAGACAAAGAAAGATTAACTCTGAAGCAGAGAATTACCAGCAGTAGCTTAAAGAAGAAATTTGCCAGGATAATTATCCCACTCTTGGATGTACTTCCTAGGCCAAAACTAAATCAAACCGTCCAACAAAACCAATCAATGAAGTAAACGAACAAAATAACTCATCTTTAATAAGGCTTTACAGATCTTTTTTTAGCACATGACAGAGAGAGACTGAAAAAAATGTTATTTATAAGATATAGACTATTTTCATTTTCTAAGGAATGGAGGCTTGAACTTCCAGGAAGATGATTTCCTTAGTTGTGGGGAGGGGGCATGTGGAGAATCCACCACTAGATAGGACAAGCAACTGTGCATCATTATTGGGAAGACGTCTCGTGTGCGGTATAGTAACCTAAATATTGATGCTTCGGATTGAGAAATTAAGGTTCTGGTTAGTATATAAATAGGATTAATTTTTTAGCAGATCTTTGTCATTCCAGATTATGTTAGTGTGCTTGATGCTCGTGTATTATTCATGAATCCTGGTAAATGTGAATGTCGTTATTCAAACTGCTGCTCACAGGAAATCTGGATCGGATCTCTAAAAGACGTAGAAGGTTGTGTTGGCCGGTTCATAACATCTACTGGAGAATAGTCTTGATATGAAAATGTATTTTTGCTGAATCTTATTGAAAGGATGGACGTCTGAGCGATGGTGTCATTCAAAATGGAATAACCTAGACTTTGAGGATTACACTGATGCTGAATAAGCACATGTGAGACATAGATTGATGATAATTATAAGAACTCATATGGTCTGATTTATTTTGGGTCAAAAGGACTAAGATCATATCTCTGTATATAATGTTGAAATTGCTTCTCAAGAGAAATGACATTCCCATTGCCCATCATACTAGATGAGGTATAAATGATTGTAGAAGGTGGGACTTTGACCAGGGGAGGGGGAACACCATTTGCTTTCTGAGATTCAAGGAAATGGGGGTAAGATTCTTGAGAAGAGAGTATGATTAGGGGGACTCCATTGGGGAAAGCAGGCTGCACTCTACCACAGCTGCAATCCAGAGATTAAATAGCCTGGCTGACCTGTACAACAGTAAGACCACAGACAGCAAGACAAGAAGTTACATAGAAGGGGGTCAGTGATGAGGGTGCCTATCTCAGAGCAGCATATCCATGGTTAAGTTATCTGTGCTATAATTTCCTCCAATGATGACAAGCCTTTAGTAAAGTCCTCTAATTGCTAGAGCATGGTCTCAGCTCTCACCTCGAGATGGCAGGGCCCATGGACTGGCTGAATTGGTGCTAGAAGAGCAACTGCCTGGACAACTGAGCAAAGCTCTCTCAGGATTGCAGGAAGCAACACTGCAAAGCAAGAACCGGGGTGATGGAGAGCAACCTGGGTGGAGTGGGAACAACTGAGCACTCCCTGGGGGTTTCCAGAACTTCACAGGAAGGGTAGGTTTATTCAAGTCTGGACTTCCTGCAGATAAGTGTAAAAGAGACCCTTGATAGAGTGATTTTGGGAACTTCCAGCCTGAGGAACCCTAGAATACTTAAGGAACGCAACAGAAAAGCTTTCACAGTTAAACCACAGAGTACCGAGTAAAAATAAACAACACTTACATCATGCTTTTCTTTTTTTTTATTGTGTTTTGGGGAGTTTTTATTGCTTCAGCTTTTTTCCTTTTGCAACACAATGATCAATTTTTATTTTTAAATTAAGGGTTTTTTTTTCAGATTTACATTCTATCTGATTAGACTAATATTTTAAAACAAATAGCTGTTCTTTAATATTAGAGTCAAAGAAGATATTTCTTTTCTCTGGAATTACAGATATTTCATTTCTTTGACCAATTTTGGTGAATAGTAAAAGTTATTAGCTGTTAGCCTTTACACGTATTTACTTTTAGCAGGCTAATCCATGCACACTCATGCAAAAATGTACTTTTGATTAGCAATCATTTTGCTCATAATTGTGTTTTATAATTAAGTGTTAAGCCAGTGATTTTTCAAAATTCCAAGGATTTAGATTGTATCATAATAGCATGCAGTATATATTAACGATACAGATTCCTGGGCTGTATCCCCGAAAATTCTGATTCAGGTCTAGTGCAGGGCTCAGAAATTTGCATTTTAACAAACTGCTTGGCATTTATGTTGTCAATAATGTCTGAGAATCACTGCCAGAGTCTTCTCCATCTGGTGAATGTTTATCACTTAAAAAACTGACAGCTTTTTCACTCATAGATGCTCAGAGCTAAAACACTCAAGGTTTTGTTTTGTTTTTAATGTAAACAAAAAATGAAGCCCTGTAAAAATGCAAGAAGAATCACACTTTCTACAGGTACACGAAAAGCACTTGTGAAATTTTAAACCCACTTTATAGCATCACAATACCACTTGAGATAAAGTCTTCAGGAACGCTGGCCAATCCCCATGCACCTATCACTGGTTCATACCTTCCACCACTGCGCCATCGTTGAAACAGGTCCCTAGGAGATGGACTGAAGGATCTCTCCACTTTGTGCAAATCCTGAGAGCGGATGCTTTCTTGTCCCTCCCTGTTCTCCGAACCCTCAGCCAGATTGGATATATTTACACCATGAGATGACGGCTTTTCTCTCAGATCTAGAATTTCTAGCCAGTCAATAAAGCATTTCCTAATTACTATTTATCACTTGTATTTTACTGTCGTGTTTGAGTAACATCTGTTATCACATTGGATTCACATCATCACTCCAAATTTCTCCTAAACACCGAGTATACATCCTGTGTTGGAATCTTTCTTACGGCATCTTGACTTAGTTATTTGTGTGCACATCTCTTTCCTTCCTTCCTCTCTCCTTTTCTTCCCCCTCCCTCCTTTTATTCCCCTGCCTCCCTTCTTTCCTCTCTTCTCCATTTCTTTTCTTTTTCCCTGAGAAGATGCCCTGGGAGCTGCACGAGCTGTCTCAGGATCACCCATGGTTTGCTGCCCAGAGCATTAACTCCCCGCACCTTTGGATTCTGCACGAGTGGACCTCGACTATGGGACGTGGGAGGCACACGTGGGGACCGGAGGCAGGGCACTCTCAGCTTGCCCCGCAGGAAGCCCCCACACACAACCACTGCAGCAACTGAAATGAGAGACTGGTGAGGCCAAGAGATTTTGAAGTCATGCACGAGAGATGCTGATACAGATGATTTTGAAGAGATGAACAGGAGCTTCCCGGCAGACAAGTCGTAGCAGGTCGGGGGTCTCCAAGCAGAGAGACGAACACGTGGGAAGAAACCAACGCACGAAACAATGAGCAGTTGAAACAACACATGAACTATAAGCAGTTCTCGTTTGACAGAACATAAAATGTAAGAAGGTAATGACAAGAGGTGAGGCATTTCCTTGTAGCCCTTTATCGTGTTGAAAACTACTCTGTTATTTAATTCTATGTACACTAGAGTTTATTGTTTAATTTCATGGGGCATTTTAAGTCCTATAAAGGCAAGGCCATGGTTATCTCCTCCATCATAGTCCAGGGCGTGGCATGGTAGGCATCTTTTTTTTTTTTTTTTTTTTTTTATGTTATATATATTTTACCATAATTTTTTTTTTTTATTATTATTTTATTTTATTTTTTTGGGGGGTATCTTGGTAGGCATCTTGAATGAAGAAGGATGCAGGCCGTCAAGGGCCTTGTGTTCCATTCCTGGAGTCTCCCAACACTCTGAGATGCTGGAGGACAAGTGTCATATCTGCCTCATTCCCCTCAGTGCTTAGTGTGGAGCTCTTCACTAGCAGATACCCAGAGACTGTTTACTGAAAGAATGGTGAATTACTTAATTACTGGATTATACTGATTTAACGGAAAGGTATGGAAGGCATGCGTATGCTATGAGAGGCTGCTGCACTGTTAGAGAGATGTCAGGAAGCATGATTTGAATAATTTGGAGAAAGACTGAAGGCGATTTGACATCTAGCTATTTTCCAGACTACATTGACTAGTCAAATTATTCATAGCACTCAAACTAACTCATGCTATCAGATCTAGCCTCAGAGTTTCTTTTCTGGACCCTGGCATGTGAACGTCCCAAGATATCAGAAAAAAAACACTTGCTATTTTTTTCTCCCGTGTGTTTTTTATTTTCTTTTTTGCTGAAGTATAGTTGACTCACAATAGTATTTAAGTTTCAGGTGTACAATATAGTGATTCAATGTTTTTATAGATTATATTCCATATAAAGTTATAAAATACTGGCTCTATTTCCTGTGTCATACATTAGAAGTGAAGGGGATTCAGAGGTACAAATACGTGCTCTTATTTTACATATGTGTTTAAAAATCAACAGTTATCAAACTGGTAAGATGTCATGTGGCTTTAGAATGTAATTGCATTTAAAGACATTAATTGGTCATTGACATCTGCTTTTAGGTATAGTGTTGTCAATATAAGCGTAGAACTGAATGTGTCTGAGTCCTGACAAACTAACGATTCTCGTGTCAGAACCACAGGCCTTCTCCAGGTGTGTACCTATAGCTGTGACATCTCTGACAAAGACCAAAGAAAATGTGAGGCCGAAATAATGTAAAGGATACTGTTTCATGTGTTTATTTTTTTTTCTTTTCAAAATGTTGTCTAACATTCACCATGAATGGATCTAGCCCAGAAAAGATACAAAATGTTGAGATGAAAATCTGTGAATGACTCAATGGAGGTGCTTGAGATTAGGCAGGGTTTTTACATGGTTAATTAAGCCCATCAGTTCTCTGGGATATCTTCTCCTCCTCCTTCTCTTCCTCCTCCTCCTTCTTCTTCTTCATAAAAGCTTAAAATTTATCATTTAATAATTTGAGTAAGGCTTAATAATTTGAGTAAGACAGTCAACATCTGGCAGAAAATATGGAAAAATTCTTGCTAACTAAATTATGTACTAGGCAATAGGATCAAAATCTCTTGTTTCTCTAGGAATTGAGACCTATAGAATTAAATCTGACTTACAGATAGGTTTTCTTTGCTCTACACTTTTTTTTTACCGTTCCCCCAGCAAAATAAAATCTGAAGCTATTTAAAACTAAAGATGTTTCCCACAAATGTGTAGAGTTGACTCTTCTCTTCTTCGAGCATAATACAGGCCTTTATCTCCACGTGGCAACCGTAACCTGGACCTGCCATCAGCTGTCCGCTTTAGAGGAGGCTTACTCCTCCCCATCATATTCCACTGACCTTACAAAGAAGCTTTTAAGTTTCCTGCCTGGCCTGAGCAGGCATTTGATCTTCTGATTCCTGTACCAGTTTAATGCTAAGGGGTATTTTTACTCTCATATCTCAAATCCCTGCAGTTGAGTAATATACGTTGTACTTTCATCTGGCTAACACGGGTAATTTTTCTTCAGCATGGTATTATCTGACAATATAAACATTATAATTTGTTTAACATGTTACAGTTTTAAACTAATTAGGGATTAACTCCTAGCTAATGAAATTTGCTTGTAGCAGTTTAACGTTATCTTCTTAGTACATATTGCAAATACCAAATTCTTTTTAAATATCTCTTCTTTTAATGTCAGCTTGAACATATGAGCAATGAACCAGGAAAAGCCCCATTCAACAGTTATATAGATAATATGCTCACATTAGCTTTTATTGTGAGCGTTTTCAAATTATAATACCAACTCGAATTAGGATTCACATTTGAATGGCAAGATAGTGAACAATGAATCCTCTGCTGTGTCACTGGAAATCTGATGCTCACTCACAATAAACGACTTGGCCTACTTTACTGAATATTTGTTTAGCAAATGCTTCTCATATTTCAAAATCTCTGTGCAAAGAGCAATTAGGGATATAAAGTTGAGTGAGACGTGGTCTCTGCCCTTCAAAGAACTTATATTCCGGTCAGGAATACAAATACATGAATAATTCAAGGTAGCTGAGCAAAGGGCGTGCTGAAGGGCCACCACTGGAACAGCAGACTTGAGGTCAGAACTGGGCTGAAGGTGGGGGAGCGGGGAGGAAGCTAGGGTGCTGCTGCCGTCTTGTAACCCAGTGACCTGATGGGTGTCAGAGAGTCTACCCAGGTTTGGGACAGGATTCCAGACCAAATGGATGCTGAATGCTGCATCCTGGTTTCAGGCTCTGGTCGTGGCAGTAAGATTCTCTTCGATCAGCTTAAACAGTCTCATGAAAATGCAACTTGAAAGTGTTAAGTGTTGGCCTCAAAAAAAATTAGCATACCAGGAAGAGAGATGAACTGTAGGCTGCCTTTCCGGTTGGAGCTGCTTTGACTTGTTTTTCACAAGGATTGCTGTGGGTAAGCCAGGGGGGTGTGGGTTTGGTGGCGGCTGCAGTATTTGCTAAGAGGAAAGATAATGATCCTCTTAAAACCAGGTCTTCACAACACTGAAAAAATTGCGTGTTCTATAATGAGTTTCCTCTGGAGGCAAAATCAGCCAGATCATAGATGAAACAAAAAACAAACAATATGTTTTGTACCATAGATAAAAACAAAAAACAAACACTAACAGTTGGGCTAAGAATTTCCCTTTTCAACTTTTGCAGATTCTTCTATCTGTATAATATGGTGACATTAGGAAATCTCACTTTAAATGACTGAGGCTCATTTCATATCTCAGAGGAAGGAGATAGGAATTAAAAGAAGTACGGAGTGTCACTGATAAATACGGGAGAATGTAAGCCTTAAATTGCTGAGCTACTGTAAAATGTCACTTCTGATTATACAGCACTAGTGTGTTCTTAGTAGAACCAGCTGGCCAAACACAGACAGGAGGAAAGCGGACAATATTATCTCACAGTGATAACTTATAATTGTCTCACACTTTTGTTGAATCCACCTTTTTCCATCTGTTTACCTGCCCTCACTGGGCCTATGTACTTTACTCTTCGTCTTTTGCCCACAGGGCTTAGGTCAACTGTTTCTTTTTTACTTTCTTCCTTTTTTTTTTTTTTTTCCTTTTTTGTCATTTTTGGTCTTTTCCTAACACAGTCATTGAACTACCCCATCCATGTTTATTTAGCATAATTTAGGTAAGGCACTAGAATAGATATACAGGACACAGTGACAACAAGACTCAGTTCCTGCCTGTGATATGTTTATAGTGTGGAAGGAAAGGAGAGAAGAAGGAGGAGGGGAAGTAATTCTTGAAGAACCTGTAACTTGCAAGCACTCTTATCTTACGTTATCCTTACAGAAGTCATTAAACTTACCTGCATTATTTATAAATTCATTCACAAAGAGGTCAAGTTAGAAAATGATACAACCCCTCCCAAACAGCCCTTAATCTAGTAGCTTTGTTTATTCCTTTCATATCGCACTGGTAGATTTCTGCCTTCTAATATATTTCATTGTGTACATCTGTCGCAGAAACTATGAATACGTTTCCATAACTCCAGTTCCTGGCCCAGGGTCTGGCTCATAGTAGGTGCTCGGTGAATATTTATTGAATTAGTTCTATTTCCTTACCTAAAAACAAAGTGCCGGTGGGGAGATTAGACTTGGTGCTCAGAAGCTCTAATTTAATGCCTGCTCACCACAGGGTTGAAACGCTTCCACAGAGGAGGCAAAACACCTTGCCATTAATCACTGAGCAATTTCCCAGGTCATCAGGTTTCCCCAAGAAAATACAAAAAGTGCAGGTTCCTCTAGCTTCACATGCTGGTGGATGCTCTGAGTGTGTGAGTGCACCTCCCTTTAGGAAAACCTAACGTGGTAATGACTGGATGGAAAAGGCTTTTTAAAAACAGAAATTTTCTGAGTTGGATTTCGAGTGCATTATCCACTGACTGTCCTGGCCGTGTGCACTGTGCTAAGGCGTAAGGGGTAACATGCTGAGACAGAGGAGGTGTATGTGTGAACCCGTGTGTGCTGTGGCTACTTTCCTGGACACACAACCTGGTCCCCGAATATCAACACCGGCATTCTGACTTCCGCATGTCGCCTAAGCTCAGGATTTTGACACACTCTGTTGCCTAAGCACATCCTTACCACCATGAACTTGAGTGAAGGTGGCATTGCCTCTCTGAAATCGTGTGAAAAATGTGCCAGTGCTTATGCTGTGTTTGGGAATCACGTTGCCCTCAGGGTACACAGAGCCTCCTCCTGCTGTGTCTCTCCGAAAATCTCCAGGCTCCTCTCTGCTCCTTGGCTTCTTTTGGACCCTTCAATTGGTGATGTCCCACCCCAACCCGCAAAAAGGAGAAAGAGTGCAGAAAGGAGGCGGTTACGATCAAGATTATCTATCAGTTTTTGTGCTAACCAGAACATTCGCTCTCTCTCTCTGTATGTACGTGAGGGAGTGTGTGTGTATGTGTTTTCTCTTTTGGTAGTCTCTCTCTTCATTTTCAAGGCTACCAAAGTAAGCAGGCCTAGGGTTACTCCCATTTCAGTGCTCCCTGTCCTACTGAGTCTGTGGAGCTTCTACTAGGTCCACCTAAGCAGCTTACCAAGGGCTGGAGGTGACAGTGGGCTGCCCCAGGTCCAGACAATAAAGGTATGAATCATCTGTAGCGAATTTAAAAGCAATAAGAACAACTTTAAATCTGTTTACTATCACCACACACCAGAAATTCTAACCAATGTCTGTAATGAAATAGTCCTCCTGACCTGGAAGGGGCAGACTGACTGTTCCCTGACCCCAGCCCCTGGTACACCTCTGGCCAGCCCTGCTCTGGAACTTACAGAGAAATTCCCTTCCTTGGCTTGCTTTTCTCACGTTTCCTCCTCAAGGAGGAATGGTAAGCAGAGTGGATGTGAGGCAGCACAAAATGTGATCCTTGGACCACTGGTAGTCTCTAGTTATTTAGACCTATCAAGCTGACAGTGTCAAAGGAAAACTGTGCTAACCAGAACATTCTCTCTTTCTCTGTATGTACATGGGGGGGGGGGGGGGTGTTTCAAAGGAAAAAGAGACTAAGCAGTATACTTTTCATATATTTGAAATTATTAGTTTTCCCAGGAATCATGCTACATCCTTCAAATTCCATACCTAACCTCTACACAATGTGCTCTAGGAGCCAAATTGGTTGTTCATCTCAATCAACAGCGTGCAGTTTGTTTAAAAAAAACATTTTCCTATCGTGTGCATGTTATTGATCTTGATAAAATTAATGGTTTTAATTATTTTTACTATGTTGCATTACATTCTTTGAAAATGGCTCAAAAGTGGGTCATTAAAGCATGAAAACAGTCATTTAAAAGGGATTACAACTGTAGTGAACCTGAAGGTGTGATGATTTCACATGAGCATCCAGAAAAAGCAAAATCCACACAGGAAGTAAAGAGTGAATATTTCAAAGTCAGATATTGCTGAAGAAGTGATCCACTTGCTCCCTGTCCCCAGTTTTGTTGTTTATGAAACTATCATTTCCTGGCATGAAGTGATGAGATTTCATATCATTCTAAAACAGAACAGCAGCCTTTCTAGTATACCAATCACATTTTCTTAGAACCAACACAAAATAATGGTTTAGAATAGCAAGCCAGTTGATTGATTTTGTTGTTAAAGTTGGATATGAGACAATATTACTCATGCATCTAAATGACTCAGGCATCAAAATAAGTGATTTTCATTACATATAGCAAAAAATAGGTGTGTCACTCTATTTCCAAGAAGTATGTAAAACCAGAGACAAGTCATCAACAATATTTTATTTGGAGAGAAAACAGAAGGAGTTCTTGGCAAGCTTATCGAATGGCACTTTTTAGACGTTACATACTGTCAGTGGCATACGATGTGATGGAACAATCAGCATCCCATGTGCTAGGAGATGCCATGCTTTACAGTGAGATGAAAACTTTTTTTTTTTTGAGTAGAGTGTAGATCAGCTTTTGGTAAATGTACTTTAAATAAGGAAAAGTACCCGATAGCTTCTTACTCTGATTATCCCTAAAAACACACTCTACAGAAGAGAGCTTTCTCATTTAGATAACACCTGATTTGTGAGCCATGCAGTAGACTGGAAATGTCACATTGGGATCAGAACTGAAGAGGCATCAGCCACGTAGCAGCAAAGAAGGGCTTGACCACAGGATAAAAGAAGGACTTCCCTGGTTGCACAGTAGTTAAGAATCCGCCTAACGATGCAGGGGACATGGGTTCAAGCCCTGGTCCGGGAAGATCCCACATGCTGCGGAACAACTTAAGCCCATGCACCACAACTGCTGAGGCTGTGTGCCACAACTGCTGAAGCCCACGGGCCTAGAGTCCATGCTCCGCAACAAAAGAGGCCACTGCAATGAGAAGACCACACACCACAGCAAAGTCCACATACAGCAATGAAGACCAACACAGCCAATAAATAAAATAAATTTTAAAAAAAATTTTTTTTTAAAGGATAAAAGAGACTGGGTGCCAGTCCATACACTAGTTTATTCACAGAGAACAGGTGGCTGTCAATAATTATACCTCCTGATCTTGATTTCATGTTGAAGAAATAGTGAAACCTATGACTGCAATTCAACTGTAGACCTTGATTTTATGTCTTCAACCTGCTATTTAAAGAAATAGGCAGCAAGTATGAGACTCTCTCCATATATAAGTTTGCCAATTGTTGAGGGGAAGTGTGCCTACAATGAGTGGTTGAATAAGGTGTGAAACATTTTTTTCATGGCGTTGTTAAAATCAGCAAAGACTATCTCTGCAAAAGATTATATGCAATAACCAAGTAACTTGAATCTATCATCCTAGAGATAAAATATAATGTTTAATATTTAGGAAAATATATCACATTTATTAAAAAGAGTGAATTATGATGAAGCCAACTTTGCCATCAGCTATTTGGGTCTTTCCCAGAACTTGATGATTTTTTTTCCTCCCAGCAAAAAAAATTAATAATATGTAATTGAGCATCTTTTAAAAACATATCCGAATGCCATAGCAGAAGACTATAAATACATTAAGAATTAAAGCAAGTAATAATTAACACTGCTCTATGTTATATGTGAAAGTTGTTAAGAGAGTCAATCCTGAGTTCTTATCACAAAGAAAAAAATGTTTTCTATTTCTTTAATGTTATATTTATATGAGATGCTGGATGTTCACTAAGTGTATTGTGGTAGTTGTTTCATGATGTATGTAAGTTAAATCGTTATGCTGTACACTTTAAACTTATACAGTGCTGTATGTCAATTACATCTCAATAAAACTGTAAGAAAACAAAGAATTCAAGCAACTGGAGAGTGGGTCATTAATTTACTTCCTGCCATCTCCCAAGTTAAAACATCCAGTCTTCCAGTTTGGGACACGATATTCCAAGTTAGCACATGACAGAAAGTTGAAAGCAAACTTCAATGAACTATCTCTCAATTTTGTTGGGCTCATCACTGATTCCAATATCCATAATTATGTGATAGAGTCACCAAACACTGGCTCACATTTCTGATGATCTATAATTGTAAATTAGGAATTTCTATTTTCATTGTAAACAAATTAAGATATATCAACCAAGTAGATGTGAAATGTGCCTGGCAGCTCCAGCTATGTTTATCATAGAACCAGGTGTCCTCGTACTGATACTTTGGTGAAAGATAGAAAACTATATTGTCCATTATGCTGATATGAAATAACTATTATTAACTTATAGTTATTATATTTTATGTAATATTTATCTTATTGAAAAGATGGTTATAGAATGCCATGTATGCACCGATATCCATAAAAAGCTCACTGATGCTAAGATGAAAAAGACACAGCTTCATTCTGCTTCAAGTCTGATAAACAAAATCACACAGAATTACACTGAGGTTTGGAATAAAACAGGTAACTTTGACCTGTGCCTATAGATCCTAGGGGAACCTCTTTAGAGAGAGTGGGAAAAATGGGGGCGAGGGCTGGAGGGGGTCAGGATTCAAGGATCCTGGGTTTCTGGCCATTTCCCTTCCTCCATCATAATTTATTAGGATAATTTTAAATTTTGTTTATAACTATCAGTATTTTTTGGAACAATTGGTATCTAATGGAAGCTTTTGTAGCATTTATGCTAACTAAAAGTCTTTTGTACTCTAGTGTTTTAATATCTCATGTTATTTCTTAGTGCAATTTAAATAATGACAATGCTTCCTACTCTCATTGTCTATTGAAACTTGGAATTTTATAATCATGCAGTTAAATTCTCGCAATGGCAATAATTGTTATCAATCCAGTATTTTCCTGGGCAGAACATTTTTATTGCATATGTCTTCATTCCAGGAATGCAAAGGTAAGCATTTGTTTCCAATACAATTGCAAGTTGTTCTTAATGTAAACATGAGTATTCCAGCAACCTTACAAATCCACAAGCAATAGCACTTCAGTGAGCATCAGCATTCTTATCTCTGTTCCTCCAGGGAATACTTTTTCTCTTTGGTAATTTTGCCTGTATTTTTAGGATTAATTGTATGCTTCTCTCACGGTGGAGTGAGGTGGGGCCTGCTTGTCTGTCATTAAGCAGCAGTCTGTCTTCTAACATTTAAAGAGAGAGAAGAAAAGGGGAAAAAAAGAAACAAGAACCTGCTATCCAACTTCACTTCTTACAAGAAGTTTTCCAACATTCTGGACCAACCCATGAGGGACTATTTCATCTCTGTCCATGGTAGCATATTCCAGGCTGCCATCCTTTTAGGTGACAGAACAAAGAGTAGAGAAGAAAAATGTTTCTCTCTCCTGTCAAGTGACCAATCTAGTCCTTGGTCCTACCACTGCTTTAGTATATATGGTCAGCATTAAGGTGTTCATTTATAGACTAGGATGAGAATTAAAGGGATTGGCCAGAGGAGGTAGCAACAGGTGTTAGAATAGAGCCACTTGCTTTCTTTTATTTTTTCTCTGTTTTAAACATTTAAGCCCAATGCTCTTGGCCAGCAAACCACGTTACTAACACTACCACTCCCTAATATTAATTAATAATAATAAATATAATTTAATAAGTGCATACCATGTGCAAACAACTGTGCTAATTACTTTACATATATTACTTCATCTAAAACAGTGATAACCCCTACGCAGTAGGTGTTATTTCCTCTAATGTTCAGATAAGGTCATCAAGGATACAGTTAGGTAGCTTGCCTGAGATATACAGCAACTAAGTGTGGAAATGTCATCCCAATACGGGTCTTTGAGATTCAAAAGCTTTAAGAAATGTAATGTGATAGGGACTTCCCTGGTGATTCAGTGCTTAAGAATTCGCCTTTCAATGCAGGTGACACAGGTTCCATCTCTGGTTGGGGAACTAAGATTCCACATGCCGTGGGCAACTAAGCCTGCGGGCTCTAAAGCCTGAGTGCCACAACTAGAGAGAAGCCCACACGTTGAAACAAGGAGCCCACACGCCGCAACGAAAGATCCCGTGTGCCGCAACTAAGACCAGACGCAGCCAAATAAATAAATATTAAAAAAAAGAAATGTAATGTGATAGGCCAGTTTCCTAAGCCTTTATATTATTTGTTAAACACACACACAAAATTGTGAGTCCTTCAAGAAAAAGAGCTATGTAATTTCCTTCGATCAACATTAACTACATAAGTTTTTTATTAGGCTCTCTAGGGCATGCGTATGTAAGACATGGATGATTTTTGTCCTCAAGGAACTCGGGATCTAGAGGTAGAGATTATACAGATGCAAAAGTAATCATAACCCAGCAAAGAGTAGTATCACAAAAGAAGTGCAGAAGACGTTTGTGTGGTAGAGAATTAACCTGCAGCCAGGGATTTCAGAGAATCTTTATAACGCTGGCCAGATATAGCCTGATATAGAAATGGAAAAGCTGAGATGACAGGTAAACATGGACACCCCACACAACTGCACATTTTAGAAGATTCCCCCAGCCTCCATCAGACACAGGGCTGGCAGATGCTGTGTGTCTTGAGCAAATTATATTCTCTTTGACATGTGTCCTGACCTATAAATTGAAGGGAATGGCCAAAGGACCAACACAAAGCCACATGCTGTGGCTCTATATTCAGATCCGGAGTGGATTGGTTGCCAAAGCGAGAAGCAGTCCAGGGGAGGGAGGAGAGATCTGTTACATATTCCTGAACAACTAGGCAGAGGGAGGGCAAGATGGACTTTGTACGGCTGAGAGAAGATGGAAGCTCTCCAACAAGTGCAAAGAAAGGCCTGATTCTGGGAAGCACTTGCCTGCAGCCACGAGAGGGTAATGGTTGATGTTCATCTTTGGGGAACTGTATTCTTGCCTTTCCCTTCACTTACATGGTTGAGGTGGTAGAAGAGGTTACAGGGTAGCCTTTGAATCCAGGCTACTTCTTGGAGCTGGTTGGTTGGCTACCTAGACTCAGATGACCTCCACCCTTTAGATTTCTAGCGGGGGATTGCGATGATGCTAAAATTCAAGAAATACAGATGAAGCACCAAGCACAACACTGGTATGCAGTAGGTATCCAGTGAATATCTCCTGGAAATCAAGAAAGATGTGCTTGAAACAAGACAGGGCATTTTCCAAATGATCTATCACCTCTTTTTCTGGTGATAACAATTCAGGGGCCTTGCCAGAGATTTGAGACTTTCCCATCAGTCACTCTTTTCACGTCCCATCACTCTTTTCACATATTATTGGCAAAAAGCTACTGTATAATTTCCAAAGGGAACCATGCCATAAAAATAGACACTGACTCAATGGACAATTAAGTATCTATTAATAAAAATATGCAGACAGTGTTCTTAGAAAAGTGCAAATGAAATAACATTAAGTGGAAAAGTCAAATAAAAATTATTCTATACACTCTGTAATTACTCTAATGGTTACACGTGGAAAGATTTAAAATGGGCCAAGGAATAATGAAAATAGTTAAGTAAAAAGAATAAAGATAGAATTCCTTGTGAAACTGACAATATTAAGTTCTTCTTCTAATGAAAATATTATTGTATTTTTTCTCAATGTTGTTAAAAACCCAAACGATGCAGAGAACGTAAAAATCCCAGTATAATCTCACCCCCCGAAGGGGTAACCACATTTAGCAGACTGCTGGAATGTGTTCAGATTTTTAATGCATTTATAAGCACATGTAAACGTATTTCTCCAAGAATGGACCCATATTCTGCATTCTGTCTTATATATTTTTATTTTTAATATCAGTCATTTTTTACGATTGTAAAACAATATAAGCTTATGACATCTTCAAACAATAAAGGGGAAATAATCAATTTAGATGTAGATAACTCTAGAAGTTCAAACACAAATGACGAGGTGTAGTCTTTTCTTTAACTGTCATCAAGATTCCATCAGGTGGAGCCCACTGTTTGAAAGGCAGCAGCCTAGTACCAAGAACGTGTCCTCCAAGGTCAGGAGAGAGGGTGATAGAGGAATTCTGACGGCGTGGGGGAAGGGCAGTGAGACTTTAGCCCCATCCGTCATTTTGTGTCTGACCTGTCAAAACAAGGCTCCACGGACTTCTCCACGATGAGGAAGGAAGAGGTTGCCTCTTTTGTTAATTAAATAGATGCAGAGCCCAGACAGTTCCTAAGTGAACCGCAAAGAGGCGACTGGTGGAGACCTGCCACACGTGTACCTGTGGCCCCTACACGCTCAGTTTTGATTTCCCGAGTTTACGCCTACTTTCCAAGGAGACCTGCAATCCATACTCTGTGGGTCTCGAGTCTGTGTGCCCTCTCTCCCGAGGGAGGCTTCTCGGCTAGCAGAGCCTATTGTTCCTTACCCTCGTGTCACTCCAGCCAAGAGGACTGAGGTTTCCCTGAGGTCGCATGGCAGGGCTGCTCCGACTCTGAACCAGGCAGGCTGGAAACGTGCCTTCTCCTTCTGCTCTGTGACTACGGGGGTGATGAAGTAACGTGAGGTTATGCAGCTCGGCACGTGGCGTCTCCTTGGAGAGCAGAATCGCGGGAAGGAGGCCTAGGAAGTTAGTCTGTAGGTAGGACAACCTCACAGAAGCCTCCCAGATGCACTAGGACTGCTATTTTTAACACAGACCTCATGGGTTTGGGGACCTATGAAGGCTCGCTGCTATAAACATTTGTGGGTTTTTTTGAGGCAACAGTGTAGTGCATGTATCAGATTCTTATGGTGATTTGTGATGCCCTAAAATGTACAATCCTCGCTGTTGGTGCTCTGGCCAGATTCCCTCAGATTCCTTTTACTGTTTCAGTACACTCTTCCCCCAATTCCATTGTGCTTTTGCTTCTAAAGGGTCCCATCTGTGACTCTTTTCAGACATGCTTTGCTTACGCATGAAGAAAACTGAATATCTAGCGTTGACATCCCCCTGGAATGGCCCTTGGCCAATGCCAGACTGGGCAAGAAGTCTGAAAGCCAGCGGGACCATGTGATGTGTGCCGCACTCCCGTGCGCCTGGGGGATCAGGCTGGGGTTGGAAGTGGCTAGAGATTGCTTGGCTTCTTCCCCTTCCACATCTGATTTCCCTCGCTGCCTTGCCCAGTTCTCCTGGGATCACTGTCTTAGTAACTCACGTACGCACACCCCTGGTCTCAGGATCTCCTTCTGGGGAACCCATCCTAAGACAACTGCATACAGAATGCCGGCACATGGGGTCAACGGTCTGTTTGCCCCCGAATCTCTTAAAAAATCACAGCCTAGAAGTGAGATGAGTTGTCATCGACAAGTTACAGGCAGAGTAAGAGGCAAAGAAAGACTATGGCACTCATTGCGATCATCTAGGGAACTTGTTAAAACTAGACCAGCCCCCTGAATAGGAATCTTTGAGAACTGGGCCCAGAAATCCTATTATTAACAAACGCTCAAGGGATCCTATGAAGCCAGCCTGGATGTGGTGCAGGTAAAAGCATTTGGGAACCAGTGGATGAGATGATCTCTGTGGTCTGCTCAAGCTCTCAAAATTTGATTTAAAAATTTTGTTTGGTGATTCCTATGTTAGTAATAACACAGTCATATAAATAAAATCTTTTTGTCAGAATATGCCAGCCTAGATTTTAAACAGGGCATCGGGGTAGGGTATCCCTAACAATGTAAAGATTGTTCCTCTAACACTACCCCTTCCTGCTATGGAGATGCCCCCCCCGGCATCCCGGCTTTCCTGGTATTTTGGGGGTTCACTGAGGCATGCACTCAGAAACACACCATGTCCGTTGCAGTGTTTTTCTGCTCTGCTTCTCAGGTTCTGGCTCTGATGTGCACTCCTCTTCCCTGGAGTGACACATGTGTCATCTCTGAAACCCACGGATTCCTCCAAAACTCTCATGGCGCCCCTGTTCCCACCCGGCCCTGCTGAAGGCAATTACACCACGTTGTGCCAGAAGCGCCACCCTGAGTCAAAGCCAGTAAGCCTGCTGAGACTGCTGACGAAAGGACCAGAGGCATCACTGAATTCCAAGTAGGTCAAATGGCCTCCCTCCCAACTGCTAATTCAGATCAATCGCTGTTGAGAATTCTGAGGCTGCAGCAGAGTTGGGGGAAATGCCATGATCGTTACTGATGTCTGTTCTGGGTACAAGAAGGAAAAATGATGGTCTGCCAAAGATTGACCATCCAGTCCAAATCCCCTCTTTTATTTTTGGCTGCTTGTTTTGTTTTACAGATGAGAACCCTGAAGCCCAGAGAAAGACTTACCCGAATTTCTACATGTACAGCAGAGATTCCGATTCTCCCAGGCAGAGTCTTGGTTGGAGGCAGCTAGCCAGTGTCTAGAACTTGAGGCTTGTGGTATCCTTCTGTGCATGTGTGTGTGTCCCTTTAGGAACCCAGGCAATAACCCACATTACAGTGCAATGCCTCAGTGCATAGTCTGTGTGGACTTTCCGGATGTTTATCTATCCTTTCACAGGTGAAAAAATCTCTATAAGGATTTATCCAGCAGCATGATCCCAGAACAGAACTACCTACTGCATTTACTAACAGTTGCTATTTCCCCTTTGTTAAAAGGTCATCTATGAAATAACGCTTCCTCTGCAGAAAGTCTGTGCGGCTGGACAGATTAGATAACTCAGGGGATTTGCAGCAGACGGTGGAGCCTTTAACCCTGGGTCACTCTTTCATCCCTCACACCGATTAGGCCTGACAGCTGTTCAGGAGTCTCCTCGGAAGGGGATGCCCAGCTGCTTGTCTGCAGACAGTCGGCCCCTAGTAATGGAACCTTTCTGAAATTCTCAAAATATACTTTGTCGTTCCTTTTACTCCAGTTGTCTGTTGTTCCACAAAGCAACAGAGATCCACCACGTCTGGATGAAGTTCAGTTGGCGCAGAGCAAGGAGGCACGGATGGCTAAAGCTGGCCCCAAAGCTCTGTCTACGGGCCACATGCAAAGAAGTTCACCACATATAACCCTGGGTCCATGGAAGGTGCTCGAAAAGCATCGCTTCTTGAGTTGAAGAAGAGGTTCCAACAGAGCGCCTTCTCCTCCCCCACCGCATTTCCCAGAGTGCTGTCCGGCGCACTTCATTGCTCTACATCTTGTGGGTTCAAGGTGTTAAATGTCTTGCTAGAGTTTGACTCACTCAGAAGTATAACAAAGAATTCACTTCAGAAAATGTCAGTTTACATGGCGAGTGCTGTGATTGCTGATTTTATCACAGGAAGGGAGGCTTAAGTGGAAAAGCATCTATCACAAATGGAATTTTTAAATATTATGGACCTAGAGCAATAATTCACACCCACTTCGTACTCAGAAACCCCTCCACCCACAGCTGCGGTCATGCTTCAGTAGTCATGGAATAGCAAGAGCTTTACATACTTACAGGTCTCTGGAATCGGTGTCATAACCCTCATTCTCCCCAATTCCAACCACCTTCTCCGAGCTGCTCACACACCAGGACCTCTGACCGGGAGGATTTGCACATGCGCGCGTTCTTACACGTAACCATCTCTGTTGAGTGTCAGGTGGAGTCTCCGTTCTACAATTATGCTTTATTTTCATAAATGCACAACAATCGTAAGCATAGGGTGTAGAATAAAGCAAATCAGTGACAATTTTCAATCCGTAACTGTTTCTTTATATTTATTTACAACCCTAATCTTTCCACAGGAGACTCAGACAGCTCAAACGATCCGCATGAAATGCTTGGTGTTGCTGCTGCACTGTTTTTGTTATTATTATTATTCCTTCTACTTTTATGAGTATCATTAATGAATTGTTGGGGATAACCACAGAGTATTACTAGACTCTTCTTTAGTGAAGGAAGTATATCTGAGAATAGTGGTATAATCGAGCCATCATTGGATAAATAGAAGATCCGTTCAGTTTATTAGGCTGAGTATTTGGCCACGTGACTTAACCCCGCTGAGCCTCAATTTTGTCATCTATAAGCTGAAAAACGTAATTCCTGTTCCTGCCTCTCAGCGTAGTTGCATAGCTCAAATACATCAATGCGTATGAATGAACCTGCAAGCTATTCAAGTTTTTTTGTGTTGCTTATAATACATCTTTCAGATTGTAAAAATAATGGTGGTTTATTATGGAAAATTGCAAAGCTGTAATAATGTATGAAATACATTAATGCAACTCATCGTCTCACAATTCGTGTAAACTTTCACATTATTTTTTTTCTACATACATGTTTGTAAGTGTGTTTTCAACATTGAAGTCATATTATAAACATGGTTTTATGATGTACTCTTTTCACTTAAGGTATTTTGGGTGTTATGGACTGAAATACGTTTCCTCAAAATTCATATGTTGAAGCCCTGACCCACAATGTGACTGTGTTTAGAGAAAGACCCTTTAAAGAGGTCATTAAGATTAAATGAGGTCATAAAGTGGAGCCCTAATCCAAGCATGGTGGGTATCTTTCATAAAAAGAGGAAGAGACACCAGGGATGCATACACGGAGAAAAGGCCACACGAGGACACAGGGGGAAGGTAGTCATATGCAAGCCAAGGCCAGAACCATGAGAAATAAATATCTGTTATTTTAGCCATGCAGTCTGTGGTATTCTGTATGGCAGCCCAAGCAAACTAATACGTGGGCATTTCCCATTCAATATCCTTAAAGAATTTGATGTTTAATGGCCACAGATTCATTATTTTGATATCATTATGTAATAAATCTTCTATTTTGTAATATGAGGGCATTCCCAATTTTTTGTTGTCATAAAGAAATCTTCTGATATCTTTGTATTTTGGCAAATTATTTTTTAGATGCAAAATACCCTCCAAAATACTGTAGTGTAAATTAATGGGAATGCACTATGGGAATTCTTTGTACTATTTTTACAACTTTTCTGAATTAAAAGTTATTTTTAAATAAAAGTTAAGAAAAGAGAGGAGGATGTGGGGAGAGCACATAACAAGGCTAGAATAGCTCTAGAATATTTATGTGAGTATTACTCTGCAGCCAATATTATTTAGGTACAAATCAGACAAGCCTTCTGGGAGATCAAAATACATCGGTCAGACAGGGACCAAATATAAATGCTTTCTGTTTGCAGGAATTTGACAATGTGGTACAAAAGTAGGGATGGGGAGAGAGGAAGGCTGTTCTACAAGAAAAATCTTTCTAAACAGTATTGCTCCTGCACAGAGAAGAGCAAATATAGGAGTAGAGACAGGGTTCCTGTCTTTGGCGATCTCTTCCTTGATTTTGTAAGCAATGACGTGGGCACCTGTCTCCCTATGCCCCTCATATCATGAAAAGATTTACCCTGGCTCTGTAATCAGGGTGGTGTTTCCTGGGTTTTTCTGGAGTTGTGAAAATTCAATTAAAGTCAAATATTTACTAGGCACCTAATGGATACAAAGTTTTGTTAGACGTTACAGACATTAATAAGGATGAGTTTCTACCCTCTAGGTGGACAAACTAGTGAGACAGAACAACAGAAAGGAAAACAATGAGCCATGATAAAAACTGAAGGATATAAGCCCACTGGTGGCTGGGACAGTGCAAATAAGCATTAAAGAGAGCAGAGCATCGCTTTTGCAACATCACTAACTTTTAGAGAAATGCAAATCAAAACAACATTCACACTGGTCAGGATGGCTATCACCAAAAAGTCTACAAAAACCATATGTTGGAGAGGGTGTGGAGAAGAGGAAACCCTCATACACTGTGGGTAGGAATGTAAATTTGTGCAGCCACTATGGAAAACAATATGGAAAACTAAAAATAGACCTACCATATGATCCAGCAATCTCACTCCGGGGTATATATCCAGAAAAATACGAAAACACTATTTCAAAAAGATACATACACCCCAATGTTCATAGCAGCATTATTTACAATAGCCAAGACTTGGAAGCAACCCTAGTGCCCACCAACAGATGACTGGATTAACACACACAATGGAATATTAGTCAACCACGAAAAAGAATGAAAGCCTGCCATTTGCAGCAATATGAATGGACTTAGAGAATATTGTGTTTAATGATATGTCAGACACAGAAAGATAAATACTACATATTACTTACATGTACAATCTATAAAATAATACAAATGAATGTGAATGAGAAACAGAAGTAGACTCACAGATATAGAAAAACTTGTGGTTACCAAAGGGGAGAGGGAAGGGGAGGAGGGACTAATTAGGGATGTGGAGTTAACAACTACAAACTGCTGTGTGTAATAACCTATAATGGAATATAATCTGCAAAGATACTGGATCACTATATTGTGCACCTAAAACTAACATAGTATTTTAGATAAACTGTAATTCAATTTTAAAAATTTTTAAAAAGAGATCAGAGCATCATTGATGGAGGCGGTGTCGTTGAAGGATGAATAGGGTATTTCCCAAAGCAGAATCAGAGGAAAAGTTGCTAAAAATACCTAACATCTGAAGAGGATTGTCCAGGGTCAGGTGAGTTAGGGTGCATGCGGTGTGTGACAGGAGATGAACCTTGGTGTGGGAATCATGTGGATTTGGGATTACTGGGGAGCCACCAAAGTTTTTTATTCTGTTTGTGTTTGAAGATTACTGAAAAAAGTTTGTAAGGGATAAAAAGCGTAGAAGAAAATGTATCTTCTTGTTCAAGAGAGATAGAGGAGAAAGATTTGCTCCCCATTCCACTCCACCAAAACTCAGTTTAAGAGGATGCTGTTGTACTGTGCAGAACCAGAAAGCAAGAGTTATATGTCTGTCACATATCATAAGACTGTGATATGAGATGATTAGACAAAAGAATCCACACTTTTCTGCTGAATGCTTGGCAGCTATAATTAATGTCTGTCGAGCCATGAAATAATGGTTCACTCTTCAATTGTATTAATGCATAATGCATCTTCACTTGTCAGGTTTAATTCCTGCATCTGCCAAACGCTCTGTGACTTTCTGAAAGTTACATACCCTCTCTGAACCTTGATTTTTTTTCTCTGTCTAATATGGGTAATGATATCTACCTCATAAAGATCTTGTAAGGATTAAACGAGTTAACGCATGTGAAAATGTTTGTTAACTATATAGCTAATACTATTGTTGTAATAATTCTTTCTTTGTTCTTTTAGTGCAAAAAATATTCTGTACTATTTTACCAGAAGGTGGCAGTATGTTGTTTGCTAGATATATCTTCTTTTAACCCCAGGGGGTGTTTTTTAGAGACTTTCTTTAGGCAACCATGAAAATCTCTTGGGGAGGTATATGAGTTTGATTCTTCTTTTTTGTCTTATTTTCGTTTGTTTTAGACTTGTAGTCTAAATATACAATATATAGACAATATATAGAACTGAAATATAGGAAAGTTACAAGAAGCAAATTCTTCTTAGATGCTCAGTTAAGGAGAAAGCATTTGTTCCCTGGCCCCACTCCTGCAGGGTATGTGACATTCCAAACCTCACATTTGTTTGTGGCTTTTTTGAATGCCATCCTTGCTGCCTGGTGTTGGAAGCACGGACTTGTGCTTTGGTTTTGTGGATCCGATTAACACGTATCCGATTGTCTTGTTTCCTATGTGCTAATCCACATCAACACAAGCAAACATGGGTCAACCAAACACTTTCTGGCTGCAGACGTGATTCTCAGAAGGTTTCAAAAATGGTCATATCCTTCAAGATCTTACAGTCAGTCTTGTTGGGAAGACCAAGCATAAAGGTCTCGAAAAGAGTTACAAAATAGCATAGCACCATGGACAAATGCAGGTGCTCCTGGCTGAATATCAGAAGCCTTGCAAATGCAGAAACGGTCAGAGTGAGAAAGGTGATGAGGCTTCTGGAAGAAACATGGTCTACGTATGATGGCAAATCAGAATTTCTCTGTGATGGTTCACAACCTATTCCGCCCCACACACATCTCAAACAAACCCAACACACCCTGCATGCCACCATTCCCCCAAGTGCTCTGTTTATGTATGTGATGTATATCCTTAGAATAGTGTTTTCTTCTGATGCTGTTAAAATATATTCTTTCTCATTTCTAATAATAATATGACAATTGTATGAATATATTGAAAAACTAAGGCTTCAGAGAACAGAGAACATCTGTCTAAATATCTTTGTAGTGTGTTTAATAAAACAAAATAGCTTTGTGGCAAGCAGTTTTGTTGATAATGTAGCGATTTAATATATGTCAAACCTAGGAACAGCTTTAACCATCTTTTTTAAAAATTGCTTTCCAACACTCAACTTGGATAAGCAGTGTTCCCTATCCTTAGCTTTGCTTTCCATCCTAATACTTCTGGTGCTGTGAGGAGACCCAAATTGACTATGAAGTATAATTCTACTGATGCTTTTTTTAAGATCAGATGTTGGAACAATGAAAGATTTTTTTAATTTTAGGAATTATTTACTGTGTGGCATGTGATACATAGTCTTGTGCCTATGAATCTAAAATTGATAGTGCCTTAGATTTGGTTTTATTAGGGAAAGACATAGACCTCATTCACGGTTCAATCCAGGAAGTATCCAAGTCTGCAAAATTTTTCCTGCAGCGCACGAAATGTATAATTATCACTGCCACTATTTTTCATTTCCAAATTTGTTTAAAAATATATCTGCTTTTTGCCTAAGGTCCAATTTAAGTGGCCTGCTATTGCAGAATAAGGAGCAAAGATTCATTTCACCAGTCATTTCTCTTGATTGTGAAATTAAACAAATAAGTAAACTATAATGACAGAGGTAGTTCTAGACCACCTAAGACATTTGCTAATGCACGCATTGACTTGTGAAACTCATTTCTCTTTTCCTGAATCTTATTTTATCCATCTGTACAAAAAGGAGATGCCATAGACTATCTCTGAGGTTCCTGCCAGCTCGGCCCTTCTGTGATTCTGGGAGAGGTCAAGTTCCAGTACTTGGTCCAGTCTCAGTATCAGGCCCCTGCAGAGAACAGCGAGAGTCTTTTCCATGCAATCCTTTTTGCTGTATGTATTTATATCAACACCTGAATTAAGCTGGTTGGCTGGTCACTGGTCAATAATGGGACCAAACATGAAGACTCTGCCCTCAGACCAACCCCTTCCCCTTGCAGTTAGGAAGCACCATTCAGGTAGTGAAAACTCCATTTCTAAGCTGTCCCGATTCCCCAACAAATGTAGAAAACATGAATGCTTTCTCTGATGATGGATGTCACCAAGCTAGGGCAATTATCATCCACGGGTCAGCAAGAAAAACATTTGCCCTAGTGTGACAGCGCTTCAGTTTGAGACGTAGCTCTGGTCCTAACTTGGTGTTAGTTCTTGAACCCGAGCTTCAGTTTACACATATTTAAAATTTAAGAATAACACGTAACTGCACTGGCTCCAGTTCTTCTCACTCAGGTGGCACAAGAGATGTGATTTTTACAAAGATGATTTATTATGTTATAAAGATGATGATAAAGGTGATTTTTATAAAATTCAATATTAATTGAGAATCCACAATGAGAAAGTGACATGGTTTTCAAGGACCCTGCAGGTTGTATACGGGGAATAGGAGCATGGCGGGCATGCAAAAAAGTAACATAAAAAAGGTTAAAAGTGATAAGTCAATAGAAGAAATACAAAATAGCATAAGCAGAGACAATATGCATGTAATTCAGTACATTAACAGAGAAAAGAAGTTAAAGCATAAGAAAGTCTCAACAGGCAAGAACCTAATTCACAGAAAAAAAATTGATAAAATTTAATAGCTATTCCTGATTAAAATCCATCAGAAAAATACCCCCCAAAAAACTTCCCAAGCTAGAAAAAGGCCATATGCCAGGAACCAAAAATAAATGTTATAATAACATTAGAAACATGCCCAGTTAAATACAAGACAAGTTACAGATGAATACCACAGTCCACTCTTATTCACCACCCTACCAGAGATCTTAGCCAATGGCATAAGACAAAAAAAGGGACAAGTCAATGTATTAACTATGGAAAAAGAAGTGAAAAAAAAGTTTCATTATTTGCAGAAAATATGATCATCTCTCCAGAAAACTCATGAGAATCAATGTTTTAAATTATGGAGATTAGTAAGAGTTCAGCAATGTGGCTATATTTAATATCAATAGCTTTCCTAAACATCAGCAAAACCAATTAGAAAATATAAAGTGAAAATTGCAATTACAACACCAAGCAAAACTATAAAATTGCTAGAAATGCGAGGACTACATGATATATGAAAATGCATAAATAGAGACCTGAATAAACAGAGAGAGAATCAGTATTTGTGGGAGGGAAGACTCATTGTCAAGAAGTAGTTACAAGTGACACTTAAAAATGATGCAGTTAGTTCCACGCATGCTAACATATAAAGATCTTCAAGACATTTCAAATGAAAAAAGGAAGTTGCAGAATAATATTAAAGGAAAGTATCCATGTTAAAAAAAAGAAAGTATTTTTATGTACATGAATGCAAGTAAATGCCTAGCAAAAACTGATGTGGAAAGAGGCTAGGACTGAGCATAGGAAGGGATGCAGCTTTTTCTGTATTCCTAGGATTTTTTTTTAGCAATGTATGTTTGTGTGTCAATTGCGAGAGGTATTAATACCAATGAGGAAAATAAGGGGGAAATGGGGGAGAGAAATTTCTTAGAGCAGCTCTTTGAAAGATGAGGAGGGCTTCCCTGGTGGTGCAGTGGTTAAAAATCTGCCTGCCAGTGCAGGGGGCACAAGTTCGATCTATAGTCAGGGAAGATCCTACATGCTGCAGAACAACGAAACCTGTGGGCCACAACTATTGATCCTGTGCTCTAGAGACCGCAAACCACAACTACTGAGCCCACATGCCGCAATTACTGAAGCCTGAGCTCCTAGAGCCCATACTCCACAACAAGAAAAGCCACCACAATGAGAAACCCGTGCACCTCAATGAGGAGTAGCGCGCACTGGCCTCAACTAGAGGAAGCCCTCACTCAGCAACAAAGACCCAACACGGCCAAAAATAAATAAAATTATAAATAAATAATAAAATAAATCTTAAAAATAAAAAAAATTTTTAAAGGAAAGAAAGATGAGGAGGAGGTTTTCAACAGGTGGAGACAAGCGGAAAAGCATTCCAGGCTGGTGGAAAAGCCATGAGGAAAGGCATGGGAGCATACACACAAAGGAGCCAGAAATTCTGTCAGTTCCCAGTTTGTACTGTGCAAATTTATAGTTTACAAAGCACATTCACCCAGCATGTCGTGTGAGTGGCACTCTAATGTAGATAAACATCAGTTCTGCTATAGTCAATATCCGGTGATAAACCATGATGGAAAAGAACATCAAAAAGAATATACGTACGTATAACGGTGTCACTTTGCTCTACAGCAAAAATTAACACAATGCTGTAAATCATCTATACTTCAATAACATTTTTAAAAAATATGAAAAATGTCTGTTCGGAATTTGTATCTCTGCTCTGCCACTAGCTAACTGTGTGACCATGGGCAGGTTACCCAACCCCACTGAGCTTAAATTTTCTCATCTCCAAAGTTAGGTTAATCAAAGTACCGGACTTATAGTAACATCCTAACTAGAAAGCCAAAAAAGGGAGGAAAACTTCAAGCACAGCTATGTCTTTTCGGGCATTCTTCGCCTTTTCGGGCATTCTAACCTTTTCTAGTCTACTCTGAAATTTTGGATAATTTCTTCATCCATATGAAACACCTTATTTTCTAATTTTCTACCTTGGAAATCATTCTTGTTTTTAATATGAATAATATCTTTACTGACCTCTTTCCTTTAGACGCCATGTGATGAAATGGCAATGGACCAGGTTTGTTTTAGAATCTGCACTAGACAAACACATACTGCGTCGAGACGGGCTGTTCCTCTAATGCAGGGGCGACTGGTCACAGAAAAGATGATAAGCTTCCACAGCATTTGTTTTCTCTCTGATTTGCTCCAGATCAAGCCCTTTCTCTCCTCTGTGAAAGAAATGGTGAAAAGGACAAATGAGAATTCATAAGGAAGTCAGTTTCCAGAGGAAAAAAAAGATCATTCCCAGATATGAAGGCAGACCTCACCCAGCATGACTGCAGGTGAGGCAGAAGTCAGTCACCACGTTTAATATTTTCACAAGGATGTGAGCATAAATCGCATCATTACAAAATGTGACTCCATAAACCAGAGAGGCTGTGCCTGTGAGCTTTTGTGTGATTAGGCTTCGGGAGAATGAAGAAGGAAGGCGATGGAAGTGCAGTCAGAATTTGATTTTTATCATCTCAGAATTACAGGAGAGAAGTGGGGAGCCAGTAGGGCATAAGAATTCGTGTTCAGTCTCCCGAGGGAACTCTTTATGGTTGGAAAGACTCATACAGATTGTATACAATTAAGAACGTACCTTCCATGAATTATGCATGTTGGAATTGAATCTTCCAAAATCTAAATGGGAGAGTCACTTTTCTATAAGAACACAGGTTCAATTCTGAGTAAGCATCAGTTTACTTTTCGCATTGCTGTTCTTATATATTCTGCAACATCTACTCCTAGGTTCAGGAAAAAATTCAGTGTTCTCTACGACGCCTTTTTAACTTTACAGTCTCCTTAAGGGTCTATCTAGCCTGCTATATAGGTGAGTTGATTAATTTTCAGAGATGTTGGTTGCAAATATTAAATGGGGAGCTGAATGAGTTTACTTTTCTGCTCAGAATCCCCCAAATACATACATCAGGTTGCTCTCTTTGACACTATACCTTCTCTGTTAAAAATTTCATATCAAGCTCTTAGGAAAAAAAAAAGCATATTATGCACAGAGATCTGTATCAAATACTCTTGGTCTGTCCTTTCGCACCTGCCCTGAAACTTCTCCTCTTTATTCCACTGCCCCTGTGTTCACAAGCCCGGGAGGTTCTCCAATGGCCTCGGGCTCCTCAGAGAGTATCAGGTTCCAAGAGCTGCTGGAGAGCTCTTTCAGCGTGTGTCTCACTGGCACCCCTGACTCCTGGCTTCATCCTGTCCCAAGGTCCCCTGTGAGAATGCCAGGGCCAAAGCATGAAAGTCCCCCAGAGCAACAGTTACATGATACATTACACTTAGTGGCTAATAAGTCATGCCATCATCATCAAAAACATTTCTGAGCGGCTTTTGCCAGAGGCAGTAGGTGATACAGAGTTGCTTGCTATCTTGGCCTGTATTCCAATGGCTGGCTTGGGAAATTTTTTGGAGCAGTAGGGTCCTTAAAGGAGTTGTCGAGTTAATAGATTGTCACAGTCTGGGTATCACCAAGGTGACCAGTGTGATCCATCTTAAGTCCAGCCATAATGTGGAGTGGTTGAGGTAGGACCTGTCCGAATCTAGCACTAATATGATAGAGGTCAGGTCTGATCCTATTGGAATCAGAAACGTTCTACAGAGACTCAGCAACGCACAGTAACACTAGGTCCAGCCGGTCATTTACAGATGCTCGCGATGGGGATAACTGAGATTACATGCGTGGCTTTATGGAGTCTCCCATCACTCCTGGGGACAGAAGCAAACAGACTCACAGCATGTGCTCTGCCAATGGTGAGGAAGGAATACCGTAACTGATGAGAAAAGACTTGAGTTTGAGTTTGGGCTTCTTGTTCACTTGCATATATCATGGGCAAAACTGTTAACCACAGTGAACTTCAATTGCTTCAACTGTAAAATGAGAATAATGACAACTACCCACTTTGCAAGGCTGGAAAGCTCAAGCTTGGTAATCATTGTGAAAATGCTTCTCATCGGATGCAAAAAATTATGCACACATATTTGGAATTATTTGTGTTATATAGCCATCTTTATTACTGGTACTGATCACTTAATATGTCTTAGAACCACCTGGAAAGCTTGTTAAAATGCAGATTCTAATTCAGTAGGTCTGGGATGGGACCCAAGAGTTTATATTTCTAATAAACTCCCGGGTGATGCCAATATTGCTGGTCTAGGGACCATACTTTATGTTGCAAGGACTCAGGACAACTTAGGACCCTTAAAAGTGATACATGTCTAAAATGCTTCCACATATGACTCTGGGAATAAGGATCTGAACATCTATTTTGAACATAAAGGCAGTGTTTACTTTGCACTGATTGCATACGCTGAAGGCACAGGAGCCTGTCACATAACTTCGGTTGTGGACTGTTGGCTTCTGTTACCATAAACCATTAATGCAATAAACGGAATATTGATGAGCATCTTGTATACATTTCTTTCCCGTTAGAGATTTCGGTTTGCCTAAAAACCCAGCTACCCTTTAGAGAAAATTCAATTTGACAACTCACTCTTGGCGCGGTCCTGAGAAATTATTTCCAGTAGAGAGGAGCTATGACTGGATGGCCTGAGATGAGCCTTTCTGCTCCACACATCCACCAGGCCCAGCAGCCTCTCAGCAGCTGTGCTCACTGTGAAATTCATCTTTGTCACAAATAGCAAATCACAGGCTAAGGAATATCACAATCTCATTATGGGATGTCATCTCGTAGCACAAATACATTATTTTCACCAGATTTACGGACAGCGCAGGCTGTGTCACCGCCAGCCTGTGATGGATGACTTTCTCTGGATGTATCTGGATGGGTGATTTACACATGGCAGGACCCTGACAGACATGGACCGCAGCCAGCCCCAGAAGGACTCTGGAGAAGGTTCCTCCTTCACGGTCTCTTAACCACAAAACCCAGTGGCTGGAAAATGCTGTGGCACTGACGATAAAGGAACGAAATAGGGACCACCTCAAAAGACATGCTGCAACACTTTCCTTTGCTTCTCATGTATTAGAATTCAGACCTCACAACAATGGGACTTGGGAGGAATTCACACGAGACCCCACTGGATAAGCCAGCAAAGAAACATCTGGTACTAAATTCTATTCTAAAGGAAAACTGTTACTTAACAAGGCATCATGTCTTATATGAGAAGCCTGGGCTATAGCATTTTGGAATTTTTTAAGGCGAGCAAGGAAGCTTACCAAGAGAATAAGACGTAAAGAATTATGTGTAATCTTTTACTTGTGGCTACTTTATCTCTTTGGAAAAGGAGACCAACTCTCGAAGAAAAATGAAACAGTGTAAATCTCATGATGGAGAATTTCGGTATTAAAGGCATCTAACACCCCTCATATCTTCTATTTAGAGCTTTAATCTCTTCCCCACATCTTAGTTGGCTGAACTCTGCTTGAATACTTGGGGTATTCGGGAGATCATCATCTCCAAAATTTTCCTTTTTATTTCTTAAATACTTGGACTGTTAGAAAGTTCTTACACATTGTGAGTCTATGTCTGCAATTCCCACCTGCCGGTCCTGGTTCCAAGTCTGGGTGGCTCACAGAATAGGTCTATCTCATCATCCTTCCAGCTCTTCGCCTCTCTAGACTCTGCCTTCCACCAACGAGAGCTCTAACAACTAATCTCTCTAATGTTGTGTTGGTCCCTATGGAAAATTAATTTTATGAAGGAGTTGCATCATACATTAAATTTTAAATTTTTTTTCAAATTCAATTGCATGTGCTTATTAAGAGAGACAGAGAGAGGCAGAGACAGAGACAGTGACGGAGACAGAGAGAGCAAAGCAGAATAGCAAGCAAAAAAGATTTCCCATCCTAAATAAAGCCAGTGATTCTGTCTGCCATCTGCCCCAGTGAGTGCACACCCCAGGATAATTTGAGAATCTATTTTCTCTGTTGGCTCAGTTCCCAGGTATCTCCCACAGCAGAAGCAACTCACCACAGTGAGCGTGCTTTAACTATTTAAGATGACTGTTTTTGGTATAACATGGCATCTAAAATGAGCCAACTGCTTTATACGGCAAACCACTAATATTTGGCAGGCAAATAATAATTTTAAACTAAGTGTACTAGTTTTCTATTGCTGCTGTAACAAATTATCATACGCGTAAAGACTTAAAACATCACAAATTTTTATCTTATAGTTCTGGAGAGTCAGGAGTCTGAATACGGGTCTTATGAGCTAAAATCAATGTCAGCAGGACTTGGTTCGTTCTGGAGGCTCTAGAGGAGAATCATTCCTTGCTTTTTCCAGCTTCCAGATGCTGCCTGCACTCCTTGGCTCATGGCCTCCTTTCAACAATGGTATCCTTTCAACCTCAAACTCCATCATCACATCTCCTTCTCTGACTCTGTCTGTCCAGCTTCCCTCTTTTGAGAACTCTTGTGATCACATTAGGCCCAACTGGAACAATTTAGACTAGTCTCCTCATCTCAAAGTCCTTAACTTAATCACATCTGCAAAGTCCCTTTTGCCATGTAAAATAACATATTCACAGGTTTTGAGGATTAGGATGTAGGCTTCTTTTGGGGGGTGAGAGGCATTATTTAACACTAAGTTAAAGCAGAGGCAGTTCTGCACTCTGTAATATGTGTTTATTTCCTGACATAAAGATGGTGAGGTAAAGAAATCACAGGTGCCCCAGATTTTGACGTCAGTATCTCTCCTCCCACTGCCTGACTGTGCCCTTGGGGGTAACTCACTGTCAGAGCTGGGAGTCGGGGGAGGGGAGGCACGTAGGGAGCACAGCGTTAAGTGGGGTTCACAGTCACACAACCTTGAGCATGAGGGCCTCCCTCAAGCTCTAGGCGTCTCGTTTGACTCCTTATAGGCCCTACAGCACTTTACCTATGGGGCCTACAGCACTTTATCTATCTACGCCTTGGTTTCTCATCTGTACAATTGGAGTATAAAGGTAACAATCGTTACTCTTTTCTATCTCGCTTTCTTTGTTTTGCTTTGTTTCATAAGAAACAATTGAACTCGTGGACATGAAAGCACTTTGTCAACAGCAAAATGCTACGCGTACATTTGTGACAGCTAAGGTTTTTGAAAGCATGAGGGTAGAATGAGTGATACTTCTTACTTTTCACCCAATTAATGTAAAAGTCAAGTCATGCAAACAAAAAGAATTAACATATTTGTTTACAAAGACAAATCAGGACTGTCCAAAAGGAAGTATATCAATTTATAACAGCGGTTCTTCAACCTTGGCTGCACACTGGACTCACCCAGGGAGCTTTACAAAGTGCTGGTGCCTGGGTCTCGTCCCCAGAGACTCTCATTTAAGGCGTGTGGGGTGCAGCCCAGGCCCTGGGATTTTTAAACCTCCCCAGCTGAGTCTAACGTGCAGCCAAGGCTGAGCGGCGCTGGTTAATGACTTCTTCTAAAGAAACCTCAGAAATGTGTTTTGAATTGATTTAAATTTTACGGAGAGTAGAGAACATACTTTTTCTGTTTGCAGAATGTATTTCATAGAATCAATGTGACAGGCAAAATTTACAAAATCACATTCTGATTCATACACGAAACTTCTTGTTAACATATAGGAGGCATCTAAATATCAAAACGTTAGAGTAAATGCTTATTTGTAGCAAAAATGTATTGTGAATAGGTTAAAAAAACAAACAAAAAAAACACAGCTTTCCACAGTGTCTCCTTTAGAGATTAAATCCTAATAATCGGTTCTTGATCTTGGCCCAGGAGGTGGTTCTAGATTTGGGCGGACATTAGAATCAACTGAGGAGTTGCCCTAGTTCTCATTGGATCAGTTAAGATAAAATCTCTTAGAGTGAGACCCAGGCATTAGATTTTTTTTAAAAAATTTCTCCACGTGACTTCCATAGGCCAGCAAAACAAGAACTCCTAACCTAATTCACTTAAAATCAGAATTGGTCTGACCAGCATTTATTGAGAACAGGCCATTTATTACCAGGAGCTACAGAGAGCTTGCTGCCTACCCTCAAGAGGCACCCACTCTAGTGAAGGAGAAAAACATGGCAACATGTGGTCTCTAAAGGTAAGAACAGATGCAGTGAGGACATTGAGGAAGGCAAGCATGCCACTGCTTCTTTGACAAGGCAGGGGAAAGAGGAATCAGACCCCTACGAGGTTCAGCAAGCGATTCTGTGAAGGTGAAATCTGAACTGGGGCCAAGGTGCGAAGGCCAATTCTAGCAGATGATGTGGCCTGTGCAGAGGATTAGAAACCCAAGTGAAAGTAACTGACCATATCACATAGGATTCCTGGTTTTCTCAGAGTTGGCATAGAATTCTCTAAACCAGCCTTCTTGAATAGAGAGCATTTTAGCACTCATCAAATTATTTAAACACAATTCTTGAAATACTTCTCATCAATGAATAGGACATAACTACTGATAAACACACAGAAGGATAGCTCTCAAGGGAATTATGTCTAGTGGAAAAAGTCAGTCTCAAAACACTCTATACCGTATGATACCATTTATATAACATTTTTGAAATGACAGAATTCTAGAAATAGAGAAAAGATTAGCAGTTTCTAGGGGTTAAGGATGGGCGGGGGGGGGGGGAGAAGGGAAAGAGGTGTGACTGACTATAAAGGGGTAGAAAGATGAAGATCATTGTGGTGATGGATTAGTTCTGAATCTAGATTGCAGAAGTTATATCGATCTCATGTATGATAAAATGGCATAGAACTACACACTCATGCAGTACCAATGTCAATGTCCTGGGTTTTTGGGGGGTTTTTTTTGCTTTTTGTTTGTTTGTTTGTTTGCTTAATTTATTTATTGGCTGCATAGGGTCTTCATTGCTGCGCACGGGCTTTCTCTAGTTTTGGAGAGCAGAGGCTATTCTATGTTGTGGTACTCGGGCTTCTCATTGCTGTGGCTTCTCTAGTTGCAGAGCACGGGCATTAGGCGCACAGGCTTCAGTAGTTGTGGCACATGGGCTCAATAGCTGTGGCTTGCGGGCTGTAGAGCAGAGGCTCAGCAGTTGTGGTACACAGGCTTAGTAGCTCAGCGGCATGTTGGATCTTCCTGAACCAGGGCTCAAATCCATGTCCCCTGCACTGGCAGGCAGATTCTTAACCACTGTGTCACCAGGGAAGCCCAATGTCCTGGTTTTGATATTGTACACTAGTTAAATAAGATGGAACCAAGGAGGAAACTGATGAAGGATGCACTAGACCTCTTCGTGCTATCTTTGCAATATCTGTTGAACTTATAATTATTTGAAAATAAAAAGTTTTCTTTTTTTTAAATTTTATATATTTATTTATTTATTGTCTGTGTTGGGTCTGCATGTGGACTTTCTCTAGTTGCGGCGAGCAGGGGCTACTCTTCGTTGTGGTGTGCGGGCTCCTCATTGCCGTGGCTTCTCTTGTTGCGGGGCATGGGCTCTAGGCAAGTGGGCTTCAGTAGTTGCAGCACATGGGCTCAACAGTTGTGGCACACAGGCTTAGTTGCTCCACAGTATGTGGGATCTTCCTGGAGCAGGGATCGAACCCATCTCCCCTGCATTGCAGGTGGATTCATAACCACTGCACCACCAGGGAAGCCCAAAAAGTTTTTTTTAAATGAACTAAGAAACCAAAATAGATTGTTGCAAAAGAAACCCCATAATTCTAATATTACTATAATCATAAAGCAGTGTAGGGCTTTGAAAAGAGAAGCAAAACACGCCTTGGTTTTCCTTTTATTCCTTTACTCTATTTCTCTGTCCCTCTCCTTTGTCTTCCTTTTTTTCCCTTCCTTCCGTTCTCTTATTTACTCTTCTTTTTGCCTCCAGTCCTAATCTCTTTCCCAAAATGACTTCTTGAAAAATACATTTTAAGACTATTCCAAACAATGGAAAGAAGAAAAACAATAACAAAGGGCCTAAATTATAGAGAAAAGTTAGTGACGTTCTGATAAGTCTCAGTTGTTACTAGGCTACAAGCCCACTGTGAAAATTTAGTTTATAGTTTACACAGCAGGACACTCATCGGCTGCTTTATTAATATGCTAACTTTGGGCTAAAATAAGAACCAAATAACATCTCAATTGCAATCACTTTAGCTTTTTTAATCTAATGGTGACCTATTAACAACAAAGAACAAACTTTGGGGATGAGAATGAAAAACGCAGCTGAAATTGTTAAGTTTAGAATATCTATTTATAAAAAGTGATTACAGACTGATATTTTAAACTATGTTTTGCTTAAAATTTGTTCACAGATCAAAAATAGGAACTTCCCTGGTGGTGCCATGGTTGAGAATCCAACTGCCAGTGCAGGGGACACGGGTTGGATCCCTGGTCTAGGAAGATCCCACGTGCCGCAGAGCAACTGAGCCCATGTGCCACAACTATGGAGCCTTGCACTGCAGAGCCTGTGAGCCACAACTACTGAGTCCATGCACCACAACTACTGAAGACTGCTCGCCCTAGAGCCCGCGAGCTGCAGCAAGGGAAGCCACCGCAATGAGAAGCCGACACACCGCAATGAAGTGTAGCCTCCATTCGCCACAACTAAAGAGAGCCCACATGCCGCAACGAAGACCCAACACAGCCAAAAAAATTCATTAATTAGTTAGTTAATAAATAAATAAATAAATATAAGCCACAAACAACCAAACAAAAAACCCCACAAAAATAAAAGGGTCCTTTATGGAGAGAATTCCTGTACTCACCCCACTAATATATCGAATAAAGATAGGCACTTCTGTTGTACCTAAGTGCTCTTGAGGAATTCGCTAAAAAGCAAATCACATTTTTCTTTTGATTTCCATGTTAACAACAAAAATATGTTTTTCTAACAATTATTGCCAGTGAGAAGTGGGGTAATTGGAAGTCCCCTTGAGGACTGGCAGCAGGCTCAGGCCTCAGTCTGAACCCAGGACTCAAAGTAAGGATCCCCTGCTCATGACCTTGGGAAGACGACGAGACTCAGAAGCTCAGCATCCTCTCCGGGAGACCCCAGCACTGTCGGTAAGT
Source organism: Hippopotamus amphibius kiboko (assembly GCF_030028045.1). Classification (NCBI taxonomy): domain Eukaryota; kingdom Metazoa; phylum Chordata; class Mammalia; order Artiodactyla; family Hippopotamidae; genus Hippopotamus; species Hippopotamus amphibius. Next base: position 167,069,120 of record NC_080191.1, on the reverse strand, counting down.
CATTCCCTGATCTTTAAATGTCATCGTTTATAGTTGTAAGTAAATAAGAAACATACACCTAAAACCATTCAAAGGGATAAGTGAGTTTTGTTCAAACAACAAAGAGGAAACAGCTTTTTTCTTTTACAGAGGAAATCACATACTTCAGAAAGCCTAAAAATATCTTTTAATTGAAACGCATCTGAATATCCCTTAAGGAAAAAGAAGTAGCTAATTATACTAAGAAATTTAATGAGATTATCACATACCTTAATGGTTCTCCAGTCACTGTGGACTTTTTTTTAATTGTTAGGGAAATCTGTACCTTTGCTAACTTAAAGAAAATGGATAATGGCCCACTAGGTTATTGAAAACCACTTTATTAAGTTCTTCCAACTCAAAGCAATCAAATGAAGTCAAATCATGACAAATCTTGAAAAACAAGCTGTGAAATTAAAGAGGTACTGAGCCTTCCTGAAAGTGAAATATAAAGCAGAGGTGCCAAGAGCTGCTTTCAAAAAATGAAACCCTGGACCAAGTTTCAAATGTTGGGATGCATGGGATGCATTTCCTGCCTGCATCTCTTGCTGACAGCAATATAATGTGATGTGATGAAGCCAAGCTCAGAGGACCCAGAGGATCAACTCTGTCACTGGAGATCTTCTGCAACCTGGCAGGGACTTTCCTTCCAGCCTTTTTCTTGTTATCTCCTGTCCAGCTCTCCTCACTCAATTACCCCCGATTCTCTCTGGTCCAGATCTCACCCAGCGCTCCCCATCCTCTATGCCTTTCCCATTGCAGGTGTTACCTCTGCTGGAAAGGCTTCCTGACGCCCTCAGCATCCATTTGTTAAGCATCTGTTATCTGCCCAAAGCAGAGAAAAAGATAGATAGGGTCCATGCCTTGGTAGAGCTTAACTGTAAGTGGGGTAGACAGATAATACACAAGTAAACAAATAATTAATCAAGATAATTTTGGATCCTGATAGAGCTATGAAGGAATTCATCAGAGCAATGTGACAGAGAGTAGCCGGGGCAGCGAGGCAGGGCTTCAGGGAAGGCACCTCTGAAAAGGTGATATTAAACAGAGAATTGAAGAATTAAAAGGAGCCTGCCGTGCAAAGAACAGGAACAGAGTTTCCCAGGCAGGTGGAGAGAAGATGTGATGGTTCTGTGGTGGGAGTGGAACTGGTAGATTTAGGCAATTGAATGAATTGAGACAAAAATGGCCAAAATATAATAAGTGATCCCAAGTGAGGTCGAAGAGGTAGGATGGCATAGGGTCACGTGGGATCTACGAGGCCGTGGGAAGGAATTTATGTTTTATTTTTAGTGAGATGAGACGTCATTAAAGAATTGAAAGCATAGGAATAATGTGATCAAATTTATATTTTAAAAATATGATTCTGGCTGCGGTACGGGGAAAACATTTGAACTGGGGGGAGAAATGGAAGCAGGGAAATCTGTTAGGAAATTAGTGCCGTAAAAGAGAATGTTGCCTTGCCCCAAGGTGGTAATGGTGGAGACTGAAGGGAGTGAATGGACTCTAATAATAATTTGAAGGTAGAACCAACAACACTTACAGAGTGTTTGGTCATGAAGGACAAGAGAAAGTTAAAAATGCAGGATGACTTTTGGTTTAGGGACTTGAAAACTGAGATGATGGTGGCGTCATCTAACGAGGTGCGGAAGATTAGGAAAGAAACAGGGCTGGGGAGGGAAATGGAGTCATATTTTGAACACTGAGATACCTGTGGAACACCCACATTAAATGTCAAGGAACAACTTTTTGTTTGTTCGTTTTGTTTTGTTTTGTTGGGTGAACTAGAAAAGAATTGCTGTATTGCTTTGCCAGGCAAAGGGGGCCACAGCAAGCTCGTACCCTGAAAAACTGTGTCCCAAGGAGCAGTCTTGATGAGTGTGAATTATAAAGCAGAGGGTGAGTTCCCATCACCACTGATGAAATCCCACCCATTCTGCTTTCTATCTACATTTAAATATTTATACGCTTGGAGCGAAAATTCCACTTCTGGGTGCCTCTCCTCCAGGAAATACTTAGGTATACGTATAAAGAGGTGTACACTATGATGTTTATCGTAGCATGGTTTGTGGTAGTGAAAACTGAGATCCACCTAAATATTCACAAAAAAAGAGAATGCTTCATAAGCTGCAGTGTATCAACTACATAAAGTCTCTGACAGCTGTTGATGGAGAGTCCTGGTGTTGTGAAATGAGGTCACAGTACTATACTTCCTAGAAAAAGGGAAGTCAAGCTGTAGAATTACATATAATACAATCTCATTTATGGGAAACAGTGGTATTGAACAAAGATGAATACATATGTAAACAAATCTATAAAAACAAACACGTCGGAAGTGGAGAATTATTCTACTCAAATATTGCTTGAATTTTTACCGAAAAGTATGTAATAAATAACTTCAGTATTTTAAATAATACTTAAGCCAGTAAGTCCTATCTACTTAAAAAATAATGGACTTCTACCCCTTTACTTTATAGAGGAGAGAAACAAAGACCAGAGAAGTTGAAGTACCTTATCAAAATTGCACAGCTGCTTGAGACTGAACCTAGGTTTCCCGATATACTAGACTAGACTAGACTGCTTAGCTCTTAGAGACATTAACTGTGTCTCAGTCAGCTCAGGCTGTCAGGCTGCTATAAGAGAATACCATAGAGTAGGTGGCTTATTAAACCACAGACACTTCTCTCTCACAGTTCGGAAGGCTGGAAGTCCAAAATCAGCAAGGTCAGTCTCTGTGGCAACACATCTTCCCAGATGTAGACTGCCAAGTTCTCATTCCATCCTCACATGGAGGCAGGAGGGCTAGGGCAACCCCAGGGGCCTCTTTTATAAGGGCACTGATCCCATTCATGAAGGCTCTACTCTCTTGACCTAATCACCTCCCAAACTCCCTGCCTCCCAATCCCATCACACTGGGGGTTAGGATTTCAGTGTATGAAATGGGATGGGGGGAGACAAACATTCATCCCTCACAACATGTTAGTATATTTTGTTAGCACATGTGCAGCTTCAGTTTCATTTATTAAGCATATATCTAGCTGTAAGCTGTAGACTCTGAAGATGCATGCAGTTATGCTCTTTATAAAGAATAGATGTATATTTCACTCTAGCTATAGGAGTAAGAAAGGATGGATCCAAGGAATTTAAAGGAAGCCAGGGACTTCCCTGGTGGCACAGTGGTTAAGAATCCACCTGCCAGTGCAGGGGACCCGGGTTTGAGCCCTGGTCTGGGAAGATCCCACGTGTGGTAGAGCAACGAAGCCTGTGTGCCACAATTACTGAGCCCACGTGCTGCAGCTACTGAAGCCTGCACGCTTAGAGCCCGTGATCCACAACAAGAGAAGCCACCGCAAGGAGAAGCCTGCATTCCACAACGAAGAGTAGAGCCCACTCACTGCAACAAGAGAAAGCTGGTGTACAGCAACCCAACACAACCAAACAAATAAATGAAAATTTTAAAAAATAAATAAGGTAAGCCAGAAACTTCTTGAATAAGTAGCAATTCCACTAAGAACAGGAGGGACTGATCAGAACCTCGGATGACGCATACACCAGGTAGGAAGGGAATCTAACAGTTTGGGGGTAAATTGATGGACTAGCCACATACCCTAAGGAAATAATTGACTCTAAATACGCACTTCCTTCCCCACCACACCCTGAGAAATGATGACTCTCATGATAACTACTCATTAAATGAAGACATGAAGGTATAATGACATAAACAGTAAACTGAAGCAGAATTTTCTTGGGACCTTTTAGGGGTATAACCACCTGACACCCATCTTCCAAGAAGTGTTCAAGTCAGAAGACAATCAGCATATTTTTTAGGGTTTACTGAACAAATGTCACTATAGAAATAAACATTGTGTTATTAGAAATTTGTATGCAATTAATGTAATTAAAATATTTTCATTGCAATGAAAATAAATCTCACTGCCTGCATGGCTTGAAATACAAGAAATATTTCAGCTCATCCATCGAGCCTTCCTTGCTGTCACCAGCAAGATGTTTCCTCCTGCCTCAGTTCCTAAAACACATCCTTTGCATCATTCAAGCCACTTGCCACAAACAGCCTTCTATGGAAGCAGCTGTGAATATGTCTTCTCTCCCATTTCTACTGTTGTTAGCAGCCCAGGAACCTTATCTTATTCATGCCTGTGTGCTTTGCAGCATCTATTAAAGAGACTTGAAATTTGTAGACAGCAAGGAAATGCAATTTTAAAATGTTTAAAAGCAAGCAGATCGTAAACCAAAAGGCTTGGAGCTGATGGTAAATCATATCAGGTACTTACCTCTCTACAGCCATTTAATTACATATTTTAAAATCAATGGACATCAAGGACAGGCTTGAAAGGAGAAATTTCTAAACAGCAGCCTTGGGCAGTTGCAAAAGGTAGAGGGCGGGGTGCCTCTTTGTCCTCTGTTATTTCATGTTTTTCACTATTTCTTAACCTTAATAACCCATATTTCTCAGGCTCTTGCATCTACAAGTGTGATACAGGAACCAACACCCCCACAAAGTCCTCCCCTCCCCATCACCATTCCCAGATGGATATCTCGCGTGAACTCATAAACATTCCTATCAATGTAGTCCCCTGCCCGCAAAGCTCCTTGAGTGTCACGTGGTACCTCTCTTTGCCGCAGCTGCTCTAGTCCTCGACCTAAGCCCTCTGTCTCAGGGCTCCGGAAGTTGCATTTTCAAGCTGCCAGTCCCCTAAAGAGATAGGGGGGTTCTGATAGATGCTGAGGAAGCTGCCTCATTTCCCCACACCACACTACTTGGGTTCAAAGAAGGGATGCTTATATTCATTTGTCTCCTACAGAACTTCAGAAAAGCAGTTCCTTCAGCATCTACCTGGAGTGCTAACCTTTCTCCTTATCCCTCCATCTGCTGGATGCATGTGCAAACCTCTTTCTCATTCTCTTTCAGAAGAAAGAATAATCCCTTATGAAAATTCATGCTAGAAGAACATGCTTTTGCCTCGGCTATGCCCAAAACTCTTAAACAAGATCTCTCCCTATATCAGCCATTCATTGCTTCAGGCCTTGCCTTATCCTATCCTGATTGGCTAAAGACGCAGTACAGACCCTCAAAATCCTCTAAGAAGTCATCTTAAATTAACCATACACTTCCTCCAGCTCTGAGCCTACGGGTTGAGAAACTTGCCCCTTCTGGTCCCCTCTCAGTGCTCACGTGGGCAAGCCATCCTGCTCCGTCCACAGTTCAGGCTCAGCCACGTGGAGTGGGGCTTGATGGAGGAATGTGAGAGGACTGAAAGAGCCCTGCATGGCTGTGGACCCCATGGTCCCTCATTCTGGTTCCAATTGTGCTGGAAAAGTAAATGACTCCCTTCACTTGTTCTTCAGTTTTCCCATCTGCACGTAAGGCTGTCTCACCTAGTGATCGTGTGGACATAGTGAGAATAAATAATGGCTTATCCAATAGAAATACGAAATAGCAAATTTTTGGCCCTAGTTTCGTCTCACTTGATCATGTGGACAGGACCCAGAAAATCTCATGCTCATTCATGTATTCAAAGCTTGAGCCCATTTAAGATGATGCAAAATGCTAATGTCACAAGTCCTGTTCATACCTATTTAAGAAAAGAAAATGGCTTGCTGCGTCCTCACCTACTGCACTAAGACAAAGTCCAGGGCTGAGAACCAACTCACTCAGTAGGAGCAACATTTATTGTTGCTAGTGGAACACGAAACTTGTGGTAGAAATTCTTTTCCTTGGCTGAGGAAATACACTGAAGCACTGGGATTTATCTGACACTCCAGGAAACTCAAGTGGCGAAAGGAATAATAGAGCTGGGGCTTGCATTGTAAAGTAGCAAAACTCAATCCCTGACTTGAGCTGCAGGAGGCCTAGTCAGTGCACAAAAAACATATGTGATAAACTTCACCCCTTCTCTCAGTGGGAAATTAGGTTCGAATTCATTGCATTAATTTTCTTGATTTAGTCTGTGCAAGATAATAGTCACGTGACTGCACGGATAACCCTGGTAAAACTCCATGTTTCTTGAGGGCTTCCTAGGTGGCGCAGGGGTTGGGAATCCGCCTGCCAATGCAGGGGACATAAGTTCAATCCCTGCTCCAGGAAGATCTCACATGCCGCAGAGCAACTAAGCCCGTGTGCCAAAAAAAAAAACTCCATGTTTCTTGACAGGCTTTCTGAAAGGTCTAGGAGTAATTATTTCCCCCTAGGCCATAGCTTAAACAGCCAACCTCAGCCTCTTCATAGTTCAGGAATTTAAAACATATAATAGATGTTCATTCTCTTTCCCCAGCACAATATTCACACTTTCTTAAAACTTCTCTAAGTATCATCCAATTTAGGGGAACACATTAAAGTGGCAGGGAGCTCATGACGTCTTCAGTCAATCCCCTTTGTTTCTGGATAACTTCAATAGTCAGAAAGTTCTTAAGAAGCATGAGCCCAAGGGACTTCCCTGGTCGTCCAGTGGTTCAGACTCCGTGCTTCCACTGCAGGGGGCACGGGTTCAATCCCTGGCTGGGGAAATATGATCCCATGTGCTACACAGCACAGTCAAAAAATAAAAAATAAAAATAAGCATAAGTCCAACACCTGTCTTCCTACCTAGGTTCCAAAAGTTTACCTTAACTTATGAACTCTTAGCCTATCTCATCACCATGGTGAATACTTGGTGAACAGTAAGTCCGACATGGGTATCATTCTGTAGTTCACTAGAGTATATTAAGATCATGGATGCTGAGAGCAGGCAAACTTGAGGTGAAGTGTAACCCAGGGTAAATTATTCTCTAAGCCTCAATTTCTTCATCCATAAAATGTGGAAAATAATAGCTCTTACAGTGTTGAAAGGATTAAATGATATTATACAAGACATGCACTTAGTAAGCTCTCAAAATATTTAGTTCATTTTAGTATTACCACCAATAATTATTTCTGGCAATTCTCTCTTTGAAAAACTGTCAGGCATATCCACTAAACGGAGATGGACAGAAATAATCTGTTGGGAGAGTTAACAATAGAAAACCTCTAATTGTTGGCAGGGACTCTTAGTCCAGCTCCTGATCTCTTGTGCATAATATAGTGCTTTTCTACATCCTTTGGGATATTGGGCCTATTTCGCTATTGTTTGTGTAGATGGATATCACAATCTATCCGTTCTACCAGTCAGTGGGCACAGAGCTGGAAACGTCTTAGAAATTAAGCCTTTCCTCTATAATTTACATATGTTGAAGCTAAGACGTAAAGAGAGGGAGTAACATGACCAAGGTCATCTAGGTTTTTATTAGAACTAGAACCAAAAAATAGCTTCTGACTCCCAAGTTAGGATTCCTTAGCTACCAAGAAATGCATAAATGTGCAACACCTTTGGCATTTCTGAGCTCTCTTCTGCGAGGACGACTAAAGGTGTAGCCTCCCTTTGCTTCAGCTAGAGGCATTTAGAGAGATATTAGCTATCCCTTCCTCCCCGTCCCTCCCCCACCCTAGTCACTCCCGTAGATTTTCTACTGATCACCCTCTTAAATCATGTTACTTAAATGAATCGGGGCCTCTTTGAATGCAGGTGAAAGAAAACCAACTCAAACGAATTAAGAGCAAAGGAAAATAATTAGGAAGACTGGTAAAAGACTTCCAGAACTGAAAGAAGTGTTGACTTTGGCAAGGAAAGAAACTTCTAGGGTTCATGGACCTTCTGTCCAGAGCACTGCCGTTGATGCAATGCCATTCCAATGAGAGCCACTCTCTATGATTTTGTTCTTAGCTTTAAATGAGACAGATAGACATACGGACAGAGAGGGAATAGATGGGTCCAGCTTGGATCCAGTGTCTACCCATGGACCAGTTTGCTATTGCGAGACTCGGAAGGTTACCCACATTGTATAATTTCCACTAGAGACCTCCTTCCCCTGGGCACGAGAGGCTCTAAATAAAGCACACAGAATCGTTGGGAGCAAAGCCACCGCTCCAAGACGTGTGTGCTACACTGCACTACGTGTCTCCTGAAGCCGACAGTGAGTTTCTATTAGTCAGGGCCTCTGTCAATTTCACCTGCACTCAGGATTTTCAAACACCTTCCTAAGCCTTGTGTGTAGTGAGTATTTAACGACCATTTGTGGAACCGAATGTATTAGATCGGCCCTTTTTCTTGATCCTGGCCATACCAGCCCAAGCTGAGACCACTATGGTATCCAACTAACGAAAAAGAGGCCTCTGCATGTTTTTGGTCACTTGGAAAACATACATCATAGCCAAGTACCCAAGTAATGCAACCTGGCTCATGCATAAGTAATACGTACATCTCGGCTCCAAGAGAAGCAGTCCTGATTGTGCTTCTGTCTCCAGCTTCCTGGAAGGATAGGGCCCCTCTTCCTCAGGCAACCCTCCTCCTGGAGGTGCCTCTCCCTGACAGCCTGGCACTTGCCCACAGCTCTGTGTTCCGTGGTGGAAACGGAGCCCTGCTGTGCTCAGGCCATTAGGGTTCTCATCTTCCCTCCTCGTGTGACAGACGTCAAGAGGACGTGCTCTCTTGAGCCCCAATTAAATATGCTCATTAAAGCCCTGTGATTCTCCTGCTTTCTTCAAATTCATAACAAAAATGAATCACTTTCTGCTGACCTGAGGCCTGGCCAGGGAGTGCTTGGCCCTGGCCGCGGGGTGGGCTGGCTGCCAGAACCTTGTGGGATGTACTAGGCAGTTTTCACTGTCAAATGCCAGACTTTCGCGACTGCCCCTCCAGCTGGCTATCGGAGACTGGCAGGCAACTGCGTAAAGAACCCTGAACAGAGTATCGCAGTTTACGCAGAATCAGAAGAGCCGTAACAAATGACGGTGAAATTGAGGGCAACTCCGCCCCTTCTAGTCCCTAACTGGCTACATCTACCATGCCTGTCTTTTTAAGTATTATGCTGCGAGGCAGTGTGATAGGGAGGAGGCATAAGACAGACCTGAGCCCTCCAGTGGGCCCAGAAGCCCCATCACCAGCTCGTTGGATGATCGTTCAGCTTCAGCTGCCTGGTGCGAAAAGAAGACGTTGCTAAGACCTTGCAATTCAATTTCATTTTACGGTGTGGCCCCAACAAAGTTTACAACCACCCCCATTAGCTAATATTTATAAAATACTTACTCTGTGTCAGACACTATGTACTTAATTACTTTGTGTAAATTCATTTACTCCTTGTGACAACCCTGTGAAGGAATTTAGTAATATTATTCTCCCTGTTTTACAGATGAAGAAACTGAGATTTAAAGAGTGAACTAACTTGGCCAAAGTTACATCAGCCAGTCAATGACAGAGCTTCAGGACTCATGTGCTTCACATCTGTGGTACCCCAATAACAGCTCAGGTACCAACACCAATATCGGGATGCTGAGCTTCCTTCTTGGCCTCTTCTGCCCCAAACACTTGGTTTCTCGTTCTAAGTACATGATTTCATCTCCTTCAAACTGGTTCACTATTTCTAGACTCACTGACCATTTCTGAAGACTTTAACCCATTTAAAAATTAGCCCACCTCTGCCTTCTAAAAACCACCAAGGTAGAGCTAGTCTGTATTTGCTCTGATCTCCATAAATTTACCCACCTATAATTCTCATTGGCAATGAATGTGTTGCCTCATCAAGTCATTACGTTTATTATTATCATTTTTCTCTTGATAATCTTTGGCTATTTATGTCCTGTCTCACCAATCAGATTGAATACCTTGAGGATGAGGACACGGACCATACTTCCTTGATCTACTCAGCCCCTGGCACAATGCCTTGTACCAGTCCGTAAAGGTTAACTGGGTTTGGTGCAGCCTCTCTTCCAGCTTCAGCTATGCTCCTCATTAGTCAGTGTCTCAATGGCGGTAGGCATCCTCTTTGGAAACTGTGGTGTTAGAATTGTCAGCCAGAATCCTGACGACTGTCACTGTGCACGCAGTACTGGGAAAGGGCACCCTGACCTATGCTCATGCCAGCTGAGGTGTATCACTTGTGCCAGAGCTTCACTCTATCTGTACACCTCCGTGTGTCTTAAGGGATCAGGGCACGCTTTTCTGATGATGCCAGGCAAGAAAAAAAACAGCTGGCAAGTGATAGAAAAATGGTGCCAGGCACCTGGCCCACTTAGATCAGCTCTCTGTGCCAGCTTCACATTTTGTATCAAGGTCTATGTTGAGAGTAGGGAGTGACTATATTTTCTTTCCTCTCCAAAGGCTGGTCTGTGGGTGCCAGGTTCATAATGGTCATCTGTTGGGCTGTCTGTCCACAGCACCTGCAGCTCGAACCACCAAATCCAGAAGTTGCCAAGATCTTGGCACTCCCAGGGTATAGTAACAATGCCAAGAACTGAGGGGGTAATGAATGTCCAAATTATCTCCTCACCTCCTCTTGGAGTTTCCAGCACCCTCGTGCTGAAGGAAAGCTGAAAGCTTTTCCAGGTGCATTGTATTCTACACACATCTTGTATTCCAGCAAACAGAAGAGATGCAAAATGATTTGGCAAATTGTGAAGAGTTCAGTAATTATCGGGAGGGATGATGTCCTTTTAGTGCTCCTGCAGTACTGAGTTATTAACAACCCCAATGTGCTTTGAATAGTCAGCTGCTCCCCAGGTTCACTGACAAGGCAAGATAAGCCAACGTTGGCTACAGCAAGAAGAGAAAATTCTAGCCATAGTTTTTAAATTCCATTCCTTCTAAGGCTGCTTTAAGGAGGTGGTGAGAAGGGAGGGCTCTGAAGAGGGGGAATGATAACATCAGGAGTAAATATAAAAACATTTCTATTATTATTTAAATTTCTGTAATGTCTCTCGGACATCTTAAAACAAAAATAATGACCATAAACTGTGGGGCCTGTAACGTATGGAGAAATTAAATGTATGACAACAATAGCGCAAAGACCAAGAGGGGAGAAATGGAGATATACTCTTGTAAGGTTCGAATACCTGTTGTGAAATAATATAATATCATTTGAAGCTAGACTGGAAGAAGTTTAAGATAAATACCATAAACTCTAAAGAAGCCATTCAAACAGAACAAGAGTTATAGCTAAGTTGGCAATAAATCATATAATAAAATGGAATCAAAAAAAATACGTAACCCGAAAGAAGGCAGAAAAAGAACAATGGGACAAACAGAAGTGAAATAGCAAGGGAGATTTAAACCCAATCATGTGAATAATCATATTAAATGTAAATGGTCTAAACACCCTAATTAAAAGGTAGAAATTGTCATATTGGATTTAAAAAGCAAGACCCAGTCATGTGCTGCCTATGAGGAACGAGTGTAAATAGAAATACCTTAACAGTAAAAGCATGGAAATGATAAACCATGCTAACATTAAATGGGAAAAAAAAATTAAAGATGGAGTGGCTTGATTAATAGCACACCAGGAAGACTTCAAAGCAAAGAATACAACCAGGCATAAAGAGGAGCATTTCCCAATGATAAAGGAAGCAACCTATAGCAGAGCTGAGAAACTGACAGAACTGCAAGAAGAGCTAGACAAACCTGTAATTATAGTTTAATCACAGAAAGTGCGTTCTTTGCCAACACTGTAATTAAACTAAAAATCAATAACATATGGTGATGACTTAGAGGGTTGAGAAAGGAAGGGTGGGCAGGAGTCGTGGAAGAGAGGGGATATGGGGATATATGTATAAATACAGCTGATTCACTTTGTTGTACAACAGAAGCTGGCACAACAGTGTAAAGCAATTATACTCCAATAAAAAAAGAAAAGCACCTCTAAGGGAAAAAAAATCAATAACATAAAATTCTGGAAAGTCTCCAAGCATTTGGAAACTAAATAACATGCACCAAGTTCCTTCTTGTGGCAGTGCTCTTGAAAGTATCGTTTCCTGTCTCAGATAATTTACCTTTCACATAACTGACCCCTTCTTTCATTACAGGTCACCTCCTCAGAGAAGGCGTCCTCGACCCTTAGAGATAAGGTCACTGCCACACTTCATGCTACTGCACCTCCAATTACTGTCTATTACATATCTTAATTTTTCCTTTCCTAAAAGTTCATCACAGTCTGTAATTATCATTTTTTATTTGCTTACCTGCTTACTGTCTGTCTTCCTACAGCATGTAAACTTCTTAAAGGGTGTATGAATATTAGATCAAACTTTTTTTAAATTGTGGTAAAATATACACAATATAAAAGTTACCATTTAACACCATATAAACTTTTTGAGGGCAGGAATCTTAGATTTTTCCGTACCCTAGTGCCAAGAAGAGTATGCGGCAGGCCCTGAGAATTCAAAATCTGTTGAATTGATGAATAGAACATTAAAAGGAGGATAATTCCTACCCTGCCTATTTTACAAAACTCTTATGAGAGAGAAAAATGACTGAAATACTACCCACCCAAAAATAGAAAGGTGGTGATGTTTTTATTATTTTCAATGGGATGCCTCTCAGAGTTCAATGCTGATTAGATAATAAACACAGTTGAAATTGGGCTGGACGGATCAGGACAGCTTTCTCGAGTAGGGGCAGAGCCTACATCACTGCAAGGAATGGTCCCTTGCCTGCCTGTACGTGTCTGGAACTAACTTTGAGCTCTTTCCCCTCATGGCTTCACAGGTAATAATTTCACTGCTGTCCCTTATTAAGGATGTTCTTTCCTTTCCCCTCAGAAGAGCAGGTGGGGTTGGCACTTCTCAGGGAACAGCCAAGGAGCATTACTCTAGGCACATTTAGGGAAATTCTGATGACTTTGTGTTTTTCCTTGAAGGGCTCACAATTTGCAGATCTTCTCCTCTGCATTTACATAATGACAGTATTCAGATATATATATGTACTTTTTCAGGTTCTTTTCCCTTATATCGAGCAGAGTTCCCTGTGCTATACAGGAGGTCCTTGTTGTTTATCTATTTTATGCATAATAGTGTGTATCTGTTAACCCCAAATTCCTAATTTATCCCCCCCTCCCGCTTTCCCCTTTGGTAACTATGTTTGTTTTCTATGTCTTTGGCTCTATTTCTGTACACCTGAAACTAACACAACACTGTAAATCAGAGATACTTCAATAAAAAAAATAAAATTTTAAATTAAAAAAATAATTTAACTTAAAAAAGCAATGACATTATTGAGGCCAAACTAACCATGAACCCATGGAAGGAGGAGCCCTCAGTATTGAAATACGGTGCTTCACTTACCACCTTGCACCCTTGAGGCTTGCCGCAGAAAACTGGCTTTTTCTTGAAATCTGAAGCCAAAATGCCTTACCAAGACAAATGCTGCTTATAGAGATAGCAATACTGGCAGTGGGATAGGAGGTAAATAAGAATCCTGGATTCGCGGGTGCAGGAGACAGACTCAAATTGAAAACAAAAAAAAGTAAACAAAATGATATGTGAACCAACAAGAGGCAGTTTGGATGGTAAGAAAAATTCTGAAAAGGGTGTCAGAGAGACATGGGTCCTACCTCTGGACCTCACTGTGTGTTTCTATGCGAGTTATTTCCCATTAAAACTAGGTTTGGCCTTCTGAAAAAATGAGAAACTTGGGTGAAATCATCTCTCAGTTCCTCTCTGGTTCTGCTGTTCCTATGAAACTCATATTCTTCCTGTGAAAATCCCAGACCAGGAGTCAGAAAGAGCCTTTGACCACATTTGTTTAATCACCTTAACCACATTGAGAAGTTAGGACTCACTCAGGACTCTTCCTGAGCTTGTTTAATCTAATTTTCAATCAGGGTTCTTATTTGCAGAATTGGGGGTGGGGCACCACCTGTGACAGATTTAAGGTAAAAAGGAGCTCATGGAAAGGCTAGGGAGCACCTCTCAGAATCACAGGAAGCCTGAAGAAGCAGGAGTGGACGTGGGGCCTGGGGGTAGCCAGGACCGCAGCCATCATGTCACCTATCCAGTGCCCTAAGGACCCCACACTCCTGGCACGAACACTGGATGCCAAGCGAGCACCACCGTGCCCTTCAGGCTGGACACACAAGATCACAGTGGTCAATCCTGGAAGCTCCACTACCTGACCCCGGAATGGACTCTTGGCTACACCTGAACCAAGCAAGTCACAAGCTCTCAATTGGGTCTTGGTGGCCTTTGCTTCCATCATGTAACCTCGTTCTAGGCCCAGGAGAAATGGAAACAGGAATGTTTGGATTACTCCATGTCTATAGTGGAAGACAGGTTCCATCTCTCACCAAGACTTGTGAGCTGGAAAATTCCCCCACAGAGGAAGTGAGAGAGTAGCATTGACATGTATACACTACCAAATGTAAAATAGATAGCTAGTGGGAAGCTGCACAGAGAGATCAACTCGATGCCTGGTGATGACTAGAGGGGTGGGACGGGGCGGGTGGGAGGGAGGCTCCAGAGGGAGGGGATATGGGGATATATGTATAAATATAGCTGATTCACTTTGTAGTACAGAGGAAACGGGCACAACAGTGTAAAGCAATTATACTCCAATAAAGATCTGGAAAAAAAAAAAGAAAGAAAATTACCCCACAGATGTGCGGGTTCAGATATGTTGCAGTCACAAAAAAGATAAATCTTTAAAACATCAGTAGGAAAAGAACATGTCCCATATCATACCCCATATCATTTGGGACTCTGATTTCTAAAAGGTAGACCTGGAACATAGACAACAAGCCATCTCACCCAGCTCCTTTTGTTCTCCAGGTGAGAAAGCAGGGCTTTAGAGAGGGATGATAACCAGTCCAAGTTCACAGCTGGACCAGAACCCAGGTCTCCTATTTGGGGGCCAGTTGTCTTTCCAGTACATCGGGCAGCCTTCCAAGACAAAGAACAAAATCCCTTCTTTGTCAGATTACATGCAATGCCAAATGTTCATAAAACATATTTATTTTTGCACCTTAGCTTGATTTGACTTGTTGTGAAGATTTTGAGATTAAACAGATGTAGACATGATTCCTTCCCCTCAAGATTCAGATTCAATCCGTGTTTATTAAACCACCTATTACAAGGGCAGACATTGAGCTGGTGTTTTCCTTAATGTAGCAGGAAGTTCAGGAATCTGTTTGGGCCTGAGGAACACCTGGTGATGGGCACTGCAGAGCTTCTCTTGCCATCTGTCACCTCGGCTTCTCTCTAATCATCGTTTTGTTCTTTTCCGATGGATACCTCTGCATCTGGTCCTCTTGGCTGAAAACAAGATCTGAAACAGCTGTGGAAAGTTATGTTACAGTGTCAGCACATGGCCCAGCTCCCTTGGTCCCAAATTCCCAAGGAAGAGGCATTTGGTCCAGGATGTGCATCCCTAGACCATCCACTGTAGCCAGGGGGTCAGAATCACATTGTACAGCACAGCTGCTCTCAGAGTAACTGTAGGGATGTGGAGGGCACTCCAGGAAAACCTGGGAAATGCTCAGACGAAATATTCATTTGGGGACATACGTACGAATTAATTTAACACTCACAGTAGCCCCATTCATTCATTTATTCATTAAATATTTATTGAATGGTGCTGCTTTCTAGGTCCTCTTTTAGATAATGGGGATATCGCAGTGAGAAAAATAAGCAACGAAGACAGAAAAAAAGGATAAACAAGGAAACACACTGTGCATCAGACAGGGTAAGTGCCAAGGAAAAAATAAAGCAGGGTGAGGAATAAGGATGGAGAGGATGTATGTGACACACAGACGATTCATATTTTATGAAGCATCGACAGAGACGGCCTCATTTAGAAGAGGACATTTGAGCTGAATTTTGAAAAAAGAGAGAAAGCAAGTCACGAGGCTATGGGATAAAAGCATTCTTGGCAGAAAAACAAAAAGTGCAAAACCCGCAGGTTGAAATGTGCTTTCTATGGTCGAGAAATAGCCAAGAGGTTGAACGGCTCTATCAGAGAGAGTGAGAGAAAGAGCGCCAGGAGGTGATGTCTGTGACGTGAGAGGGGCCAGGTGACGCGTGGCCTTGGGCACTTTAAGGACTTCGGCTTTTACTCTGAGTTAAATGGAAAGCCATTCGAAGGTTCGAAGACTAGAAGTAACATAATCTCACATATGTCTATTGTGTTGAGAGGGTGCTAGGAAAACAGCGTGGTAGTGAAAAAGCAGCCAGATTTTAGATTTGTTTTGAAGGTGGAACTGACAAGGTGTGCTCATAGATTGGATGTGAGAGATGAGAAAACAGAGAAATTTAATGATGAGCGACTAGAAAGGCAGAGTTGCCGTGCACTATGATGGCCAAGACTAGAGCAGAGACAGGTCAGTGAAGGGAATTAAGAGTCCAGTTGGGTGCCTGTTAAGACTGAGATGCTGTTTAGACATCCAGGTGGGCATTGAGGGGGCAGTTGGCTGGACGAATATTGAGTTCGTGTGGGAGGCTCTGCTGGAGATATATTGGAATTGTCAGTACATAGGTGATACTTAAAGCCTTGAAACAGAATGACATTGCCTTGAAAGTGAATATCAGTGGAGAAGAAATGAGGGCAGAGGAGTGATCCCCAAAGTAGGTTAAATCAGAGAGTGAAATGTATATGAGATATTGAAATTGAGTTATGATTAGGAATAAGCATAAGTTAAACAATTTCCCTTAGATCTGACGAGCGGAGGAGCCAGTTTCCATTCCACTCTATCTGATTGCAACGACTTGGCCATCATCAACCTTCTCTTGGTGTAGGCATCAATGATAATACCTTCTCTGCCTTCTGGCCTGCATTTTTCCTCCCATTACCCCTTTTCTCCTAATTTTCTCATCACAGAACACTTCCTAGATGCATAACAGAAAGCTGAGGCTCAGAGAGGATAAGAGACATTGTCTAAGATCAAAAAACAGCTAGAAAGTGGAATCATTTGCTATCCAAGAGGTAGGATGAGAAACATGCCAAAGATCTGAACACCGGAATCAAGACAAAAATGCCTCCTGTGAAGGAAATCAAGGTGGCGAGGGAATCAGACCAGGCAAGAGCAAGTTTCTGTGGCAGCCCAGATGTCTCAGAGCCCTTTCAGTTTCCTCTCATTTGTCCAGTAAATACTGTGTGTGGAGGGGTTGGCAAGGGTGGGAACTTTGAAAAATTTAATAACAGTTTTTGTAAAGGTCATTACAGCGCACTTTACAATTGTTCATCTTTATCTTTTAATTCCTGTTTTTGAGAAACAGGAAGAAAAATAAACAGGAAACATTCATGAAAATCCCCGACAGGATCCCATTAAGTAAAAATAGTGCTGACAGGAAACAAACATCTTAAAACTTTAAAGGGGGCGGAGGATGACATGGATTGAGAAATCCTACAGGACTGATTACTTTCCCCTGCTATTAATCAGCTACTGTTGAACCGAACAGTGACCAACATTTGGGCCACAGCTTATCGCCTACTTGCACCCCTTTCTGCCATGTGAGACTTTTCCCCCAAAACTGCTATCTGCCAACACCTGTAAAGGAAAGAGAATCAGACTTGGCAGAGCCTCTGTTCTGGTGGCCAAGTTGTACCATCACATCTTGGCTTAGGAGGCAAGTGCCAAAAATAATAGCTAGCACTTATGGAGAGTTGCTGTGTGTGCGAGGCTGTGGATTTTACATGCAAGATTTGAAAGGGGTTAGAAAAATTGCCATACCTGAAAAGGTTCTGTTTCATTCAAAACATTCCTATTTTATCAGCAATAATCCTCGATGAAATGTTAGTGCCTCAAAGTGAGTCAATTCAACAGATTACCCAGAATTTATGTGAACATTTATAAATGCTACTGTATAGGGGTGTCCAGATTCTCACTGTGAATGCAGAAATGGACAAGACAGAGCCCTCCAGGAACTAATAGTCTGGTTAAATATGAACAGTTAGGCTTTGTCAAATCTGTCCTATATTGCTGCCTTATTACGTGTTTCTTACTAGAAAGGACACTTGCAATCTCTGAAATTTCATTCCAAGTACAATTTAGTTTATCAGTTTCATTTCCTACTTGCAGCAATGAAGATTCTGTATCACAGTCACAAACACACTGGTGCAACTGGTAGCGAGCCCCTTCTTGTCCTTTCTGTCCCCCGGCACCTACACTCTCTTTCCCTCTCTTGAATGAAACAAAGTATGTGGCAGTGCCTGACAGAAACCAGCTCATTTTATACTAAAAAATATCCCCTTCCCTCATTCCTTTTCTCTCTCCTTCCCCTCCTCCTTCCATCCTTCCTTCCTTTCTCCTGCTCAGCCTTTCAATCCCACCACTTTTGTAGGGATGTTCTTTTCTGCCTTTCTAACCATTTCCCACACAAAAGTGATCGCTAATTTCCACCCCCAAACTCTCTATGGACCTGTACCATGTGATTCAAAACTTCTCTCCCATCTACTTTCAGAATCTGTTTATCTACTACTGCTGTGATCACCCTGCCACTGGGTCCTCCACCACAGCCCCGTAATCCGATCCCCTGGGCTCCCCTTTCCTGCTACCCCAAGCTCCCTCTTCCCACCTCTCAGTCCCAGCCATTCCACCTCTCTCTGTTGCTTCTGTGCTTTGAAATTTTTGCATAAAAGGACTCTGTCAGCCCTGGGCTTGACCTGATCTAAACCTTCTCAACCTATTTGACAGCACAGAGTAGAATTGTATCATCGTGAGTTCATAGGAATATTATTGAATGGTGGTCAAAGGACAGAAGCTTTAGGCACAGCTGCATGTGCAGAGCAAGAGTTTTTTACAAGTCACTTGATACTAATAATATTTAAAGCACTGACATTTGCAACTTTTCAAAAATCAAAGAGGAGGCAAGATGATACTTGTGTAAATGTGACTCACAGTATGACATCATTCTTGGGCGTTAGGGATGGATGATGCTATACTACTCTCTCCAGCACTGTAGACAACCCTGGCTGTGCCCCTGGGAGAGCCTCATTCGGGTCAACATCATCTATCAAACGTGTCCTAGCGCAGAAAAGGGTTCAGACTACTGGGGGAGGGGAAGGAGCATGGACTTCAAGTCAGAAGACTTGGGATTAGACCCACGATTTTCATGTACTTACAGGTTAACTTTCATGTACTTTAACAGTTTAACTCACTACTTTCATTTAAATCTTGGTATTTTCATCTGTAAAACGAAAATTTTGGTATATTAATCTCTGAGGTCCCTAATGCGTTAAAGTTCTAAGATTGCATGATTCTAAGCTTATTGTCCTAAATATCCAAATGTCCGATTTTGTCAAATTGTGTATAACAGCAACAATTTCTAAGCTCCCTATTAAGGGGTCCACAATGACGGGTACCGCTGTGCTAGGTAGGGTGTGAGATTATGAAGGGAAATAGAAAACGTAGGTCCTGCCCTCCAGGTGTTTTGATCTATGTGTGGAGAGAAAAATTAAGGACAATCAACATGAATAAGTGGGAAATAAAATTATTCTAACCCTCGTTGGACCTAATGTTCAGAATTATTGTTGAGAACCGAAGTAATCGTGATACTGGCTCTAAGCTGAACTTTACAGAGTGGGCAAATTTTGATTGGCAAACGAAAGAAAAGACTTTTGGGTAGAAGGAAAGCAAATAATAAGTGTTTGAAAGAATGCATGGGAACTGTGTTTGGCTAGTAAGAATTGGACTGTATTAAGGAGGGTTTGGAGAAAGCTAGGCAGAAAATTTCAGATTTGTTTCCGTGAAGGATCAGATGCCATTAAAGACTGTTTTTGAGCAGATAAGTAATGTAATGAATATATAAACCAAATGAGAAGTAAAAATGACCAAATATATATCTGTCCTGGAAGGCTTAGATGTGGCAGCTTCCAGAGGCAAGAACATGTTAGAAATTTTAAAATATAATAAAAGGAAGAGAAGAGGGAGTGAAAACCTCCTGCCTGTCATTTTCTGGTCCTCCAATCTGGGCTCCATTAGCTGGAGCACGCTAGAGTTTTAATTGCCTGTTCATTGACACTGCACGAGGAGGGAAGTGATTGCTAAGGTAACCAGGTCCCAAGCCATATGGGGCTTTGCATAGTCATTCCAACACCTTGAACTACCCTTGGAAATGCACAGGCAGTCCTGTTAGGCTGCTCGATCCACCGCAGAGCATCCGCTCCCAACATTCACCCAAAAGAAGGCAGGGCCTTCCTGTGTGCCAGCCGACATCCCTGGGTGGTTTGGAAAGAGAAGTTTGCTGCTGGAATCTCATCAGGAAATGTGAAAAGATAAATGTGTCTCATTGAGCCTTGATCTCTCTGTTCAAGCAAAATTAAGTTAAAATTTTAAACGAGGGCATCCAAGAAATTTTTCAGCAGGAATTTGTAGCACCAGTGTTAGACCTGGAATTGCTCTTAGATGCCAACCCTGTCATTTGTCAGATGGGGAAATCAGTCGAGTGGAGAAAGAAAATTCTCAAGGTCAAATTTTAATTAATGACCCACCCAGGATTATACCCCAGGTTTCCCTGCTCCCAGGCAAAGTCTCTTTCCAGTTCATCAGATGGCCTCTCACATTATTGCTGGTTGAACTAAAGAGGGAATTCCAGGCAGTCTTAGAGATCATTGTGGTAGTTAGTGATGACAAAGGTGGGGCAGGAGCTGGATCTCCAGTTCCTCAAAATTCTCATGCCTGTAAGGTACTGTCTTTGAAGAAGACTCACCAATGCTGGCAGTTTGCTAACTGTTATTACAAAGGTAAGGAAGACCTTAACTTTGCTCATTCTGTAAGCAAAGGTTAGATTATTCCTTGACAAATCAACTTCTAGACCTCTAGATATTGTGATAAAACCATCCTATTTAAAATCCAACTTTCAAGTTATCCCTCCCAGCTCCCTATTCTCCTTTTATACTGCTTCTTTTCCCCATAGGACTTAGGACTTTCTAACTTACCATGTGACTTTTTATTAAGCTTTTCGCATAGTACCTGACTCCTCACACTAGAATACAAGGATCCTCCAAGGATCTTTGCTCAGTTCGCAATGTATCCCAAGGACTTGGAGTGCTCAATAAGTATTTTGAATGAGTGACTGAATAACAACTGGATCGACCACTTATTTTGAACAACTAGCATACTTTTAAGTTGTGGTTTCTTATCTGTAAAATGGGCAGAATAATTCCCACCTACCCAGGATGTTTTGAGGATCAGTATGGGGAATTTCTTGCACAGTACTGGACCCAAGGCCTTACTCATTGACCACTGGTTCTCTTCCACAAGATGTTTGAAATCGTGAACACCCATTTCTCAGCCATCTTATTCCCTCACCCATTCAAACCACACCAGGTCTGTATATCTTCCTGCTAGATGCCTTCATATTCTTCCTGTGGCTTTAGCCAGTAGGATGGGGCTTGATGGCATACTGGGTAGAGGCAGTACTGATACTGTGGGACCAGGGAGGAAGCACTGGCTTAAGAAACAGATCCAGTGTTGAGTCTCGCCTCTACCACGTTCTAGCTCTGTGACCTTGGAAAGTGATCTCACTTTTCTGAGCCCCAGTTTCCTCCTATGAAGAATGGGGATAATACTTCACAGAGTCAGTGAGAGTTGTAGAGGATATAACGTTTGTAAATTTCCTCTATAATAGATGCTTTGGGGAAAAAATAAATAAATGCACTTATTATCCCTGAAAAATAGATTGATTTATTTAAAAGTTGTCTTTCAGAAAGACTTATAAATCAGCATATCTGAATTCCTCTATAATTGTGTATTGACATATATCTCATCAAGGATTATGTATTTAGGAATTATAGAATTTTGCAGCCAGGTTTTCTACTTACGTTTCTCATTTTGCACATAATGAAACAGTGCAGAGAACAGTAGTATAAATAACTCTATTTACTGAGGAATTTTTTTAATTGAATCAATTCATAGATATGAAAATCCTTATAGTTTTCAAGGCACTCTGTAGTTTACAAAACACTTTCATATCCATTATCTCAACCAATCATCCTTCCCGTTTTACTCACTGTATGTCCTTACACTCCAAACATACCGGACTTCTCCCCATTCTCAGATCATGATTTATACTTGAACTCTTTCTTGCTCTATAACTTTGCTCAAGTTTTTCCCTCCAATTGGAATGTCCTCTTTTTCCTAGTCCCCCAAATCTACTTTTTAAAGTCCTATCCACTTATCAAAGCCTAACTTGAGCCCTTTCCCTTCCAAAATCTTCCTCGGTTCCTTTTAGCAAATGTATGCAGAGCACAACTGTAGCTTTCACCTGTCTGGTATCTTTTCTTTCTTCTTATGGTATCAGTAAATCTTTGCCGAATGGTTTTAGTGGGAAAATAAAATGCAATGCCCACTTTTCCCCCTCTATGCCCTCCCAAGCTCTGCATCACCACTACACACAAGCACCTAAGTGGGACAGGTGATCCAAGCCAAGCAAAAAGGCTCTCTGCTGAGAATATAAATTTGAGTCATAGGGCAGAGGGCTGTTCAGTTGTGAGCTCTTGAGTCTTCAGTCACTCCAGTAGTGGAATCTTAAAGATATTCTTTCTATTTCTGTCTTTGAACCATTCAGTTTCCCTTAATAAATTTTCCATCTTATTAAAGTTTCTGCTGTAAGCAACCAAGGAAATGGAACTGTTATACTTTCTCCGATATTTCCAGAGTTCTTTCTTGGTCACCCTAATCTATTCCTCCCATTTCTGCTTTCGATAGAGGTTGTGGACCTGCTCCTGCCTCTCCCATTGAACTATAGGCTTCTCGCTAGGCTCTGTATCTCTTTCAGCTCTTACTACTGTCACTTACACACCTGAGTCCTCAAAAAATGTTAATTGAGTTGAAGTTGAGAAAATACATATTTTCTTTAGATTGAAAACTGATTCAAATCCCGCTACACTGCTTAATTCCAAAAGAGAAAATTTCTCAGATGCTTGGGATAATTGAATCTTAGGACTGGGAGAGACCGGTAAGTTTGATAGTTGTGATTTGATTTTTTTTTTTTTTAGTTTTTTTCATTTTTAATAAAGTTCGTATGTCTTATTTTCTTTGACAAACATTTTATAATCGTAGATAAGCAAGAAAGGTTTTTGAGGAATTATACAGTACTTTACAGTATACAAAATGCTTTCATGTACATTATTATGTGCAACGCTTACACCTAAGTTCTTACCATGTCAGGCGATGGGAGGTCTTATGGGCATTATTTTACAGGTGTGAAAACTCTTCATAAACGTTCACATACAAGTTCACACAGCCATTATGTTGTTAGGCTCCGTCTTATAACTTGGGTCTTACAAATCCAAAGCCAGTGCTTTTTCTAGAAGGACAATGTCCTCCTTCCCTCCAACTATGATGCATCACAGTAATTACCGGGCTTATTGTTGTAACAACTAATCACATCTTTTATAGACGTACAGTCTTCTTGGTTTGTTTCAAAAGCAGCATAACTATCTTTTCCCTGCTTAAAACATTAAAAGGGAAAAGACCTGTGATTAGAGCAGTCAGTAGAAAATTATTCAGGCAAGAATACTCATTAAATTCAACTGACTCTTTTTTTCCAAGTAAGTTGCTCAGATTTAGGCCTTCAGGGAAGTATAAAGCTAAATTTTTCCAAGAACTGTAAGGTATATTTCATACCTCACCTATTAGAATATTTTGAATATTACATCTTGCCCGTTAATGTAGCAATACCAAAGAACTTAAGAATCCCCACTTTTTAATGTTTTAAAAAACCAACCATTCAGTATATGATAAAGTATGCCCTCAAATAATTTTATAGAAATCTTATTATTTTATACTGCTCTGGATGAACTACCTTGGCTTTCACTGAGAAATAGTTCCTCAACCACAATATTTCCTTAAAGGAAAACTAACCATGTTGATTAACTAAGTTTCTCATATATTGCTGGAGTCTAATGTACATACCTATGGTTTGATTTTTATGTCCTTATCACTTCATCCATGTGAGGAATGAAGTCAAAATAGACACCAGTGGAATCGTAAAGGGCACAGTGACAGTCATCCCACTCGGGGAGAATTACTCTTTCCCTCCTGCAGTGGTCAAGGGCCAGAGCAGAGGCAGGATTGGTGCAGAGAAGGAGCAGAGAAGGAACAGGAATTTTCAGTCCCTGGAAGGAGCAGGATAGACCAGAGAAAGTTGTGGAATTGGTAAAGGCAATATCACGATTTTAACCTGCTTATAGGGCTTTCACTCTCACATACATTTAAGATTGTTAAAATACATCTCGGCAGTGTGTGAAGGAAAATGAAGAGCAAGGCTAACAGCTTCAGATGGAGCCAAGAGTCTGGAGAACTGGATTCCGCAGAGAGGTCTCTAACGAGTCCTCATGGAGCCTGTCCGGCCTTTGTACCGGGGTAGAAAGCGGGATGTATTTAATGTTCTAATGGGATTCCTCTGTCTTTTCTGCTTTTCTTTTCAACTTTATTGCACTGCAAGCTTCAATTATCATCAGATGGTATTAGATTCTCTGTTCTCTTGATTTATAAAACCCCATATGTAGCCGATATATATTTGTCAAACATTGCATTAAAACTTCATTATAACAGAAATAGACCCACAAACATAGAGAACAAACTTATAGTTACCAAAGGGGAAGGGGGGGGAGGGATGTTAGGAGTTTGGAATTAGCATATACCCTATTATATATAAAGGAGATAACCCACAAGGACCTACTGTACAGCACAGGGAACTATACTCAGTATTTTATAATAACCTGTAAGGGAAAAGAATCTTACAAAGAATATATATATATATATATACTGAATCACTTTGCTGTACACCTAAAAGTAACACAGCATTATAAATCAACTATACTTCAATTAAAAAAAAAGATAACATTTAACAACTACAAAAAAAATTCATTATAAAATTTGATAAACTCTGTCTCTCAATCTAATATATAAATCATTTGTTAATTGGACTCAAAAATAATCCTCTGTGTATAAAATAGATTGAGATATAAAATGCATTTAATTTTTTTAAATAGGGGTGTGTCGTTTTCTAATATATAAAATAGTTAAATTTATCTTAAAACATATCTAATACATGAAATATAGGAATGTAGAAAGGAAAAAAAGAGGAAGGAAAAAAATAATAGTTATTTAGTCTCTGATGTATGTGGTACATTTTTATTTTACACGTGAGGAAGTGGCCTGCCTGTAAAGGTGGCTTAGTGACGCTAGCAGACTTTTACCCAATCAATTTTTAATAGTTATTTTTTTATCAGAAAGATGTTTACGATCAGCAATGAAACGAGGGAGGGAAACTAACTCCAGGCCATTAATTCAGGAAATGACAACAAAGGAAAGAAACAAGCTTCTGGCACAGAGACGCACAGAATGGTGCAGCTTCTCACTCTGTCTCATTCCCACAAACCAAAAAAAGACTGAGGAAGGATGCCAAGCCACAAATCCCTTCTGATGTGGAAGAAGCAAACTAAGAGCGTGGGGTGTTAGTCCTGGGAACACTCATGGAACTATCTTGTGGAGTGCTCCACACACCTCCCATCGCAGGGCCTCAGTGCATGCAGGAAGAGCTCCTGAGGCGTGCGGCCAGTCAGAGGGCCCAGCATGTGCTGAGTTCAACATGTGAGGTGCAGTCTACAGGGTGGGGTACGCCCCTGGCTGGGTGGAGGGGACCCTGCACCCCAATTAGGAAGCAATGAGGTCGGGAAGGAGAGCCTTTCTTCTTTTTATCACTGCCTGTGGGTATCCAAAACAATGGTTAGAACCTCTAATGTTATTAATAAATTAATAGAACCTATGAGTTCATTAATAAATGATCACGTGGAATCATAACAAAAGAAGGATCTGAATGGGGTTTCTTGTGCGTTTGATCAACAAGAGTCAGCCCCCCGAGCCAAACTGCCCTTGTGTGAATGGATTGAAAAAGAAATTACTCATGGCACAAATGAACCTATCGACAACACAGAAACAGACTCACAGACAGAGAGGACAGACTTGTGGTTCCCAAGGGAGGAGGTGGAGGCAGGGACTAGGAGTCTGGGGTTATTAGATGCAAACTATGACATGTAGAATGGATAAACCACAAGGTCCCACGGTATAGCACAGGGAACTATGTCCAACATCCTGGGATAAACCATAATGGAAAAGAATATAAAAGAGGATGTATATGTGTGTATAACTGAGTCACTTTGCTGTTTAGAAGAAATTACATCAACATTGTAAATCAACTATACTTCAATAAAATAAAGTAAAATAAAACAAAACAAAACAAAATAAACTACCCGTGGGTGTAGCTGAAGATCTGATGCAGGCCAAGGGGAGGCTGATTGAGACCCATAAAGCTGTCTTGATGCACTGCCCTCCCCCCCCAGTCAATCCACCAAATGTTAACATTTCAATTTGTGTACCCACCAAAAATATGACTGTCTACTCCCCTTCATCACCCACAAACAAAATCTGTTATCAACCTTTTTGATCTTTGCCTTTTTCCTAGATGAAAATTTATATTTCATTGTGTTTCAAAGAACATATTCTTATATACATACTAGAAAAAAACTTATAGAAAAGATAATTTTGAGATGGAAAAGGTCTTTTTAGGCAGGAAACAAAACCTAGAATCATAAAAGAGTGACAAATTTAAGTACGTAAAAATTAAAATTTCTGGGTTTGGAAAAATAGCATCAGGAAGGTCAAAAACAGATGACAAAGGAAAAATATTAGCAAAACACATAAAATACAAAAGACTGATTTCGTTAATTTAAAGAAAGACTAAATAGAAAAACGGGGAGAAGGGAATAAAAATATTCCTAAGTGCGAACTCCGTTTCTCCTCCTTTAACAGTCAAATAACTTCACAGGGTTCTTGGGATGAAAGTCAGAATCCTGCCTGCCTCACCATCACATGGTGATCTGGCTCCCCTCCGCCTTTCTCATTTCATTCCATATCATCCTTCCCCTTGCTTCCCTCTTTCAGATAGACTGGCCTCCTTCCAGTTTCTTGATTTCTTCAGGCATTCTCTCCCCTTGGAACACACTCTCCTCTTGAAAAAATAAAAACCAAGTCAAATCTTTATCTTTATAGGCATTCAAATCCAACCTTAAATGACACTTCCTTAAATAAACTTTTCTGAGCACTGCAACCCACCCCCATCTCAAACTAGATGACCTTCCCTCTTATTTAGTCCCACATTTCCCTACCCTTTCCCTTCATTGTACCTTACAGTCCACTATTACATATCTGTGCCCAGGGCTCAGTGTCTTGCCTGCCACAAAAGGCAGTTGAGCAAACACTTGTTAAAGGAACGCTTGCTTTAATGTTCTTGCTCCTCAGGTCAGATCAATAAACACTCCCCACGTGGCTCCTCTCTGTATTCCCGCATTATCTCAGACAGTGGCGGTCAACGTACGGTGAAGCAGGAGCAGCAACACCACCTGGGATCTTGTTAGAAACGCACATTCTTGGGCCCCCATCCCGATCTACCGCATCAGAAACTTTGGAGCTGGGGCCCAATAATCTGTGTCTTAACAAGCCCTCAGGTGATTCCAATGCACCCCAAAGTTTGAGAACCACTGCTCTAGGATGTCACCAGCTACAGTAACCGACAAACGGAAATATCAAACGGCTTAATCTTTCTAAAAGTTTTTTCTCAGTTTGTGTAAGAGTCCGGCACGGGTGCTCCACAAAGTCATTCAGGGACCTAGGACAACAGAGCTGTGCCAGATCCAGCACGTGGCTTCCAGGGTGGCCCAGGACATCGTATGCAGTGGAGGAGGAAAGAAAGAGAGCGGGAGGTGGTGCACCCGCTTCTCAAGCACCATGGCCTGGAGGAGGTGATGTTATCCTTCCACTTACATCCTGCTGGCCACAACCACTCACGTGGCCCCATTTCAAGGTAAGGGGGCTGGAAATGTAGCGCTTTCAGCCACAGCTCTATACCATGGAGGAGAATACAAATGTTTGAAGGAGAATTGGCCATCTCCACTGCAGTTACAATATGAAGATGTCACTTTTAAAACCTACTTTATATGACTAGAATTTTTTTCATGATTATATAATATTATTCCCCCTTCTACCACCATTCCAGTATTGTTCTGTTGCTCACTGGTTGCCATCTCCACACGTCCATCTATCACAAGATTCACACAGGGATCGAATCCCCACAATGTTCCTTGAACACGTCTGCCACCGTTTAATTTTTATAGCTTCTTTTTTGTCGTTTTTGTTTGCTTGTTCTGTTTTGGAGAATATAATTTTATTTATTATTTATTAATTTTTATCAAGGTATAGTTGTTTTACAATGTTGTGTTTGTTTCTACTGTAATGACTAGACTTTTTAAAAGGCATATCAGTAACTCCCTGTCTCAGCAAAACCCAGAAAAGCTCTCACTCCAGTTCTCATGGTGTGACTCACACATGCTAGCAAGAGCCCAGGTCAGCCATTTCACCCGTATGGTGGTATTTGCTCCATCTCACACTAGGTCTTGGCTACAGCTTCGGTTCCTGACGCACTTCTTATCATCTGGCAACTTGGATTTTCCCCAGCCACTCCCCCGCTGCATTATAGCCACCATCATTGTGTAAGAGTGGGCTCTTCCAAGCCTTCTAATTGTTCCCTTCCCCCGGGTGTAGGAAGAAAATGATTCATGTTGGTCAAGAAGGGGCAACAGACAAGACACAGATCTCCTTCCTCTTTTCTCTTCTTATCCAACACTCCAATCATAGGCCACCAAACAAAGGTGTATTTGGTATTTACGTTTATTGTTTTGAATTTTTGTTTGTTTATTTATTGCTTTATTTAGTAGTTTCCAAAGTTCTGGCATACATGCTCAAAGCACCAGGTTGAAAGATAATCTCTATGACCCATCCTTCTTACTTTTAACTGTTTTCCTCTTACCAAGCTAGTGGAACTGTCCTCTCAGAACAGACTTGTTCCCTCTCAGGTGTCCTGTCCGCAGCTGGCAGGGGTGGGGAGGAGGGCCAGGGAAGGCCTGTTAACCATCAGTGAGAAACAGACTTTGGTTCTGACCTGCTCAGTCTCTATCTACCCCCATAAAGCTTGTTAATTCCTTATTTAAAATTCTCCCATAGCATATTTGTGTACACAAAACCAGAACCCTGTGGTGAGATATCCTCATGCAAAGAATAAAGTTGGAACACCCACCTCACACCATCTACAAAAATTCACTAAAAATGTATTGGCAACCAACATATAAGAGTGAAACCCATAAAACTCTTAGAAGAAAACATAGGACACGGTCTTCACGACCTTGGATTTGGCAATGGATTGTAGATATGCTTTTGTAGATACCAAAAGCAGCAAAAGAAAAAAAATTTAAAAATCATAGTTCTTAAGTTAAAAAATTTTGGACCAAAGGACATTATCAAGACAATGAAGAGACCCAGGACGGGATAAGATATTCACAAATCATATATCTGATAAGGGTCTAGTATCCAGAATATATAAAGAACTCTTACAACTCAACAACAACAAGACAACCCAACAAAAAAACGGGCAAAGGATTTTAAAAGACATTCTCAAAAGAAGACATACAAATAGTCAATAAGCACATAAAAAGGTTTGTAACATTATTAGTCAAACGAATTGCAAATCAAAACCACGAGATACCATTTCACACCCACTAAGATGACTATAAGTTACAAAAACAACAAGAACAACAACAACAGAAAATAACAAGTATTGGTGAAGATGTAAAGAAATTGGAACCCTCACACACTGTAGGTGGGAATGTAAACTGCTATAGCAAACAGCTTGACAGTTTCTCAAAAAGTAAACATAGAATTGCCTTAGGAGCCAGCAATTCCATTCCTAGGTATATATCCAAAAGAACTGAAAACAGATGCACAAAAAAAAAATACATATACATGCATAATCATAGCAGTACTATTTACGATAGCTAAAAGGTGTAAACAACCCAAATGTCTACCAACAGATAAATGGATAAACAGATTGTGATATATACACACGATGGAATATTATTCAGCCATAAAAAGAAATGAAGCACACTGGTACATGCTACAATGTGAATGAACCTGAAACATATTATGCTAAGTGAAAGAAGCAACACACAAAAGTTTACATATTGTATGATTCTATTTACATGAAATATCCAGAGTAGGTAAATCCATAGAGACAAGAAATATATTAGTGGTTGCCAGGAGCTGGGAGGAGGAGAGGATGCAGAGTAAGTCCTTAATGTGTACACAGTTTCTTTTTGGGGTGATGCTTGCACAACAATATGAATGAACTAAATGCCAATAAACTGTTCCCTTTAAAATGCTTAATTTTATATTATGTGAATTTCATCTCAATTAAAAAAATGTCTGGAGCCCTTATTCTTAAATCTCAACTACATTTTTATGAGTCCCTATTTAATCATTGGTTTAAAAAAACTAACATTCAAAACAAAAAAGAATGTCTCTTTTTAAACAAAATTGCTTGTTATCTGGTGCTAGGATCTGAGCTGTTGGAAATAAAAATTCTGGCACTAAAGAACTGTAAGAAATATTTCCAAACAAAAATAAATAAAAGTATATTAAAGAATTCAGATTTTTTAAATCACAGGTTAAAAAGTTTCCTTTCTACATAATAAATATTGTAAAAATGTTTAAAAATAACCTTACAACTTATTATGAGACACTGAGATAAGCCAAGACCTTATCTTAACTGTAAGACATAAATTACTACAAAACTATGACAAACCAAGAAAAATCTGTGACAACAGTTGGTGCAGAGCCATGTGTGAGTAGCAGAGGTCTGCTGTGAGCACAATGAGAGATCTGAATTAATAGAGGCCTTTTGGATGTCCTGGAATTGTGTCTGAAGTACATCAAAGTCAAAGTCTGTGTTACCAGGAGCAGCTCTACAATGACTGGGCCCCTGAGCAGAGTAACTCACAAATCTGACGTTTCTGGTGTGGTAGGTAACAGCTAGTCCTCGGCTACACCTGGACTGGTGACTGATCAGACATAATGATGCCCACTAACTTGAACTCGAAAGGATGAAATTTACTGAAGATTGATATTTTTCCTCAAATCCTTACTGACTCTTTGTGGGGATGCAGTGTACTTGGCTTCACCAGAAGCAGTGATATATTATAACATTATCAGCAGTGTTCTGCAGGACATCCTTGCCTTCTCCATGTACTTTTGGCTTAGACTGACAGAATCTTTTTCGCGATCTTCATTCCATGCCACCTTCTTCCTCCCCTTTCTCCTTCTTCTCCCTCTAGTTCAACAGATAGTTTTGATGACAAGGGTTGAAGAAGGATGTATTCTAGCTGGTACCCATTGTTCACAAAATCAGACCCGAGTAGGGAGTCAGGACAGAACTTAAACAATATGGGAACCTTTTTTTCCCACCAAGTGTAAGCTAACTTTTAGCTGTCTGTGATAACTGATGAAGATAGTCTATGATACCGGATAAAAGAAAACCCAGAAGTTACCACTAGAATTTATCTTGGGTTCTCATTTTGATGCACTCATTCCCAAATGTTATAAGGGATGAATTTTAGAGTTTTCCTCCTTGCAACATCTGAGAAATATAAATGAGGTGTGAAATGAAAAGAGAGAATGTTGAGAGAAAAAAATAAGCTTTGGTCTAACTGCAAGTAGAATAATCAACTTCTAAAAGGCTCAGCATGAACATTGTTGAGCTTCTATCTTAAGCCAAGCAGTGACCTAGACCCCTGGAGTGGGTGGGACAAGGGATGTTAAAATGAATAAAGATAAAGAAGTCATGGTCACTACCCTCCAAAAGACATAATTTGAGCTGGGACTTAAAGTGCATGATTTTGACAGTTGGCAAGATGAAGCATGGTACAGCAAAACAGTAGAAAGCATACAATACCTGGCATAGTAGACTCTTAAAAATATAAGTACGACTCTTGCTCTTTTAGAGGCTGAGTACCTAGTCTGTTTATAGTCTTTAGTCATCTTAGAATGTAATCTTTTCTTTCACTGCAACAGATTTTCACCATTCCAGGTTTGCACATATTTTGGAAATTTTGTACAATCTTAAGTACTTTGCTGATTATAGCTGAAAATGATGCTTCCAGGCAGAGTAATTCACTCCCTCTTCTGAGTTCCCAGTGCTCTGTTCACACCTTTATGGAGCAGAGATGACACTGTATATTAATTATCTGTTCGCTTTTCTCTCTGCTTCACAAGAGTGAGAGCTCCTCATGGGCTGTGATTATACCTCGCTGAGACAGGGAAACATAGCAGTTAGGCATTTGGGCATACAACTCGTTCTGCCCAAATTCAAATCTCTGTTCCTTTTCCTATCTTGCTGTATAAGCTTGGACAAGTTATTAGTTAACCTCTTTAGGTTTCAAATTCTTCCTGTAAATAAAAATAACCTATCGCACGAGGATGTGTTGTGAGCATTAGATTAGATATATAAGGTACTTTCTACAGTGCTTGGCACACAGCGGGGCAATCGATAAATACAGGCTCTTCTCCTGTAACCCACAGTTTCCTGCATGCAGTAAGTATTGAATAAAGTCTGTAGAAATATGAAATGAATAAATTATTTTTCAAGAGCTGCCTAGGTTGGGGAATAGTTTTTTGCCTATTTTTCCTGCCCAAATTTCCTTTAGACGAAAAGAGAAATCCCCTTTCAGATTCCATGATGCTGGGGTGAATCACTCATTTCCCTTTGGTTTGGTGGGGAAATGATGGTCACTGTTTCTTCCTCATCCTGCCCAGAAACTGCAGGACTCAGCTGAGAACTCAAGACAGGGAGCAGTAGCCAGAGGTAGAGCTGGACAGAAAAAAAAAAAAAAAAACAAAGCAACATTCTTGGCCTTTCAGTTCTCTGAGGGCTGCTTCTGATCATTCTCGTGGAAGAACATATTATGGTCTGGCAAAGCGCTTTGGGATCACTGCAAGAAATGTCGCCCACAAAAGAAGTTGTTTCTATACATCCCGATTTTGTTAATACATGTAGGTTACCGCCTGCTCCCCAGATGAGTTTTCTGTGCTCCCTCAATACCTACATCACAACAATTACTAACCTCGATTGAGCACATGCTACATGCCAAGTGCTGTTCTAAACACACCCCATGTATTAACTCATTAAATCCATACACAAATCTATGAGGTTGGCGTCACCCCCATTTTACAGGGGAGGAGACTATAGTACAGCAAGCTGGAGTAACATGCCGCGAATCACACAGCGATAAATGGCGGCGCAGGGATGTGAACTGAGGCTGCCAGAGTCTGATGCCTGTGAACAGTATACGAAGTTGCCTCCCCATCTGCTCTGTCACTTATTCCCCTGTTGTGTAGAAATCCTTCAATGGCAGCTTTCCTCATCTGCCTCTCTAACCCACGTGAGCCTCTTGAGGGCACAACCCACAACCCCACTGACTCCCCAACTCCTGTCCCAGGTGTTCAATGCACATCGAGTAAATGAATGAACGATTAAGCACATTGAGGCAGCATTTTAGGCAGCAGATGATTTGTTTGATTGGAGTAAGGGATGGGAAGCAGAGGACTCATGCCTGCCTCGGGCTCCTGTAACAGGTCAACATCCCTTCAGAAGAAGCCTTAACTCTTCCAGGTCCAATGGTTCTGAGATGTTGAAATTGGAGCCCTCTTTTCCATACCCTCAGCAAAACATTTCACACAAATCATAAAGTAGGAAACATTTACCTGGCCTTTCCCCACACTGGTTTCAGATCTCCATAAGGAGACTTCACAACAGGCTCTGACTGGTCCATTGGCCTGCTCAGTGCCTCCTGGTTGGTTCCATTTCTCCATCTGCCATAGTAACTGAGATGCCAAACATCTGCCAAACTCTTTCAAGGGAAATAGCCCTCAGTGGCTGGAGATACAGGATGTCCAAGAATTTGGCTTCTGACAGTCTCTGAAGAAGCCCTTCCTGCACAGGTCTCCCTTTTGCAATGTTTTTATCCCAACAATTGAGCTCCTTTTCCTGCCTTTGGAGGCTTCTCTCCACAGATATCTAAGGGCAGAACTGGGCCCTTCTACTAAGCTACCCTGTTGGCTAAAGATTTCATTAAGAATTTGAAGAGGGGCTTCCTAGGTGGCGCAGCGGTTAAGAATCTGCCTGCCAGTGCGGGGGACACGGATTCCATCCTTGCTGCAGGAAGATCCCACATGCCGCGGAGCAACTAAGCCTGTGCGCCACAACTATTGAGGCTGCACTTTAGAGCCCGTGAGCCACAACTATTGAGCCCATGTGCCACAACTACTGAAGCCCACGTGCCTAGAGCCCGTGCTCTGCAACAAGAGAAGCCACGGCAATGAGGAGCCCGCACACCACAATGAAGAGTAGCCCCCACTCACCGCAACTAAAGAAAGCCTGCGCACAGCAAAAAAGACCCAACACAGCCAATAAAATTAATTAATTAATTAATTAATTAATTTTTAAAAAAGAGAATTTGAAGAAGATTCAAGATTCCAAGGTATTTCGCTGAGGAATAAACCTTGGCTTTTTACCAGGAATTCAAGGGTTTACAGCCGGCTTTTCATGAACTGAAACCACATTTTCTCAACAACCTCCCTTATTTCCCTCTGGGAGATCTTGCCATCCCTGCTCGGGTTGAGGTTTCATTTCTTTCCAACTTCCTATGACCATGCAACTGTTAAACAGAACTCCCTTCCTCCAAACAACACACACACACACACACACACACACCCCATCATCTGTCCCACAAACAGCTGCAGCTAGGCCTGACTCAAGTGATTTTGATACACTTGTAAGTAAAGTGAAGAAGCCTGGCACAACACACATCTTTGGGTAGACATGGAAAGCATCTCTATCATTAACCTTCATAAAACTGAGTTCACTTAATGCAACATTCTCAGAAAGTATCTCAGTGTTATTTAATTTGTAAAGAAAAAAAAATTACCAATTCACTTAAAAACATTTTTGTTTACCCTTCTCCTCCATGGTTTACTGTCAGTAAAGAATGAAAGTGACCTTTTCTTTCCATTCACCTGGTACCATCAACCTCCTTTTGCTTATCAAATATCTATTGATCCTCGATATGCAGAGCACAGGATGCTATAGTGGTTCTTACCCATTGTTCTGAATAGCCAACTTAGAGATAAAACTGAAGATGGATTCATATTAATAATAGATTACAACTAAAATTCACTGGAGAGGTGGTACCCTAACAGGAAAATTTGTAGAAACACATGAGACCAGTAGTTTCCTAAAATTTTCTTTAGCTTCAAAAACTCCTCACATAAAATTTTAATTGGGAGTCCACTATATTGAATGAAAGTCATTCCCTAATTGAGAGAGCTGAAGCCCAGAGAGGAGTCAAGATTGGCCATCACCTCCAAACCAGTTCGTGCGGTTCAGTTAGGCCTGGTCTTCTCATCTGTAGCCATGAAAGGTTGTGCTTTCCTGATGAGTTACAGGCTCCATTATTGCAATAAGCTGAGTCTTACAATGCTGTGAATAGGCTCTGGAGACTTGAAACTATGCATCCTGACTTCAGGATCTTGGCCTCAATTGCCAATAAAATATCTACTAACTCACATATACGGAATCTAAAAATGGTACTGATGAACTCAGTGACAAGAACAAGGATGCAGATACAGAGAATGGACTGGAGAACTCAGGGTATGGGAGGGGGCGGGGGTGAAGGGGATACTGACACGAAGCGAGAGAGTAGCACAGACATGTATATACTACCAACTGTAAAATAGTCAGTGGGAAGTTGTTGTATAGCAAAGGGAGTCCAACTCGAGGATGGAAAATGCCTTAGAGGACTGGGGCGGGGAGGGTGGGGGGGACTCGGGGGGGGAGTCAAGGAAGGGAGGGAATATGGGGATATGTGTATAAAAACAGATGATTGAACCTGGTGTACCCCCAAAAATAAAAAATAAAAAATAAAAATATATCTACTTAGGATGAGCACTATTCTTCTCAGAATTTAGCAAACGTATCTATGGTTCAGGAAATCTTTCTGGATTTCGTGGAAAATATTTAGATCCTAAAGCATTTCAAATGGGACTGGAATGGAATAAAGGTGAAAGAACGGATTGCGTAGATGGCACTTGGAAAACTGGAATAGTAGTATTATATGAAGAAATATAAAGCTGTAGCCCTACTTTATACCATATTCAAACATGGACTCCAGGTAGATTAAGGACTTAAATGCTAAAGATAAAACTACAAAGCTGTCATAAGAATATGTAGGATATCTTTGTGAAAGATAAAGTCTTCCAAAGGGTCAACCCAAAGTACAAACTATAAAGTTAAAAGTTGATGAATTTGACTCCATCAAAATTAAGAATGTTGGCTCAGTAAAAGACACAACAGACCAAGAATAGACTGGAAGGATGTATTTGCAACATCTGTAACAGTAAGGGATGAATATCTAGACTATGTAAGGAACCCCTACAAATCAACAAAAAAGAAACAGAAAAACAAATAGAAAAGTACTCAAAGGATATAATTGGTGAAGAAGAAAGACCTTAAGTAGGTTATTTCAGAATGAAAGGAAAAGATGTTAATAGTTAGAAGAATGCAAACTATAGCAATGCAACTCCACTTTACACCCACCAAAATGGCAAAATAAGAAAGGAAGATAATAGCAAGTGTTGACAAGGATTTGAGGAGATGGGGACCATCAGGCACTGCTGGTTTCAGTTTAAAACATCTGGCCTTGTGGAAAGGAATCTGGCAATGCTTCGTCAAATTAAGAACGATGTGGGACTTCCCTGGTGGTGCAGTGGTTAAGCATCCGCCTGCCAACGCAGGAGACAAGGGTTCGATGCCTGTTCCGGGAAGATCCCACATGTTGCAGAGCAACTAAGCCCGTGAGCCACGACTACTGAGCCCACATGCTGCAACTACTGAAGCCCGTGAACCTAGAGCCCGCGCTTTGCAACAAGAGAAGCCACCTCACTGAGAAGCCCATGCACCCCAACGAAGAGCAGCTGCAGCTCACCACAACTAGAGAAAGCCCATGCACAGCAACGAAGACCCAACGCAGCCAAAAATAAATTTAAAATAAAATAAAATAATAAAATAAAATAATAAAGTTGCTATAAAAAGAAAAGAACGATGTATCCTATGACCCAACAATCCCACTAATGAGTGTACCCAGAGAATTTCTCCCATGAGTTCACTAAGGGACACATGCGAGGATGTTAATTGTTGCATTGTTCACAGTATCAAAAATAGAAGTTACCTAGTATCCACAGAGGAGAATAGGTAAGTAAAATGTCTTAACACTCTGGAATACTAGCCTATGGTCAGAGTCATTTAACCCAATAAATACATAGCCACATAGGCCCAAAAGCGCTATGCTGAATGAAGATTTATAGCACAATATAAGTAAATTAAAACATACATAAAACAGTATTTGCATAGCTAATATCAAATACAGTAGAGTGAGTGTCTAAGGGAGAGGAAGGACTAGAAACAACAACTGGGACTAAAGGGGAAAATGTAATAAAACAAGAGAGAGTCTTTGGACTAATGATAATAGATAGTATTCTATGAACAATGAGTATAAATTAAATTTTGCTAACCTAGGGTTAAAGAATAGAAAAGAAAAGAAAACAGGGAGCGCTGTTGTTGGAGAGATGGTGCTGTACAGAGCCCACTAGCCCATCCTGTGGGCAGGGCACCCGGGTTCCCATCCTGACTCAGCCTGTCACTTGTAGGTCACAGGTGCCCACGATGCTCTTCTCTAGATTTCCGTTTTCCCCTTTGATGGAATAAAAATACTAGGCTAGAATTTCAAAGATCTTTTCCAGCTTCAGTCTTCGAGTACTCTGTTCTTCCTTTCGCATCAATAACCTCCATAACATCATAAGCAACAATAAAACCATATTACCCACTTCAGAACATTTTTATTAACGTTGAAAAATAATCTAACTTACGAGAAATGTCTCTGGCTGAAGATTTTTATACACCTTGCTGACAGAGTGACATCATGTCTTTAAACATGCAGGCGTTATCATCTTAAAGCAACCGTTTCCCTTTTCGTGGATCAATGAACAAAGGAATAAAGTAAAAAAAAAAAAAAAACACGGCAAATAATATTCAGGAAGATTGGAGCTGCTATAGAATCAAAGAGCAGTTTTTGAATAAGCTGAGCCTGGTGGATGATGACGGTGATACAACAGGGACAATGACTGTGAGAGCAACCTAGAAAACCATCAGTCCACGAGAGTTTCGGCTTGTCTCTGGACACCTAGCCCATAGAGGCCACTTGGCCCCTTTAGCTGACTCTAGGTCCCTTTGGATCCTACTTTAATTTACTTTGAAACATACCCTTGAGATGAGAGATGGAAAGTATTATAAAATGAAGGTCACATTATAGAACTGTGGACTCCATTTGCAAAATAAAATAACAAAATGGAAAAATATGCACTACCATAGAAAATCTACTCTGCATTGTGCTGGAAAAATCCTTTTGCCCTTTTAAGAGCGCATTAGAATGCAACGGGGCTCATTTCAACCAATTATTATTTTGGCTATGAATAGGAAAATATGTGTGAATGGCCAGTCCAGTACAAACTAAAACATTTGCATAACATCAGCTCTTTCTTTGGTTGCATAATTAATCATTGGGGATTATCCATTTGTAAGCATAATATTTCACTGTCAGGAGAAATTATGTTTTACTTATTGAAACACTCTAAATCATAATTACAGCTATCATTTATTGAGCACTGACTAAATACCAGGCACTATAATATATTAACTATTATGCTCACCACAATATTATAAAGTGAATCTTATTTCACCTGTTTTTAGGATTAGGAAACTGAAGTTCAGAGAGGGTGATTAACTTATTCAAGATGATAAGTACTTCACACTTAAGTCTGGAGCTTCCCTGGTGGCACAGAGGTTAAGAAGCCGCCTGCCAGTGCAGGGGACACGGGTTTGATCCCTGGTCAGGGAAGATCCCACATGCGGCAGAGCAACTAAGCCCGTGAGCCGCAACTACTGAGCCTCAGCTCTACAGCCCATGAGCACAACTACTGAGCCCACATGCCACAACTACCAAAGCCCGTGCTCTGCAACAAGAGAAGCCACCGCATGAGGAGCCCGTGCACCACAACGAAGAGTAGCCCCCACTCACTGCAACTAGAGAAAGCCCACCTTCAGCAACAAAGACCCAATGCAGCCAAAATAAATAAGTAAATACATTTTATAAAAAACAAACAAAAAACCTAAGTCTGACTGTCTACAAAGCTCATGTGCTTTTTACCGTGCCATGCAGCCTCCTCTAAAGACATTTTTTTTTCTGAAAATTTGGACCCTTTATTAACAGCTAATGTTTATTGTGTGCTTACTATACGCCACTGCACATACAACTTTATATGTATTGCCTCTTTCAATTCACGAAACATCGCTATGAAATGTGGATACTCATATGTATTTGAGGTTATGAGAAAACTGGGGTGTAAAGAAAGTTCCTGATCCAATACAGCACACTCAGAAAGCAATGGAATCTGGATTCAAGGTCTCAGTATCAGTTCGTATTGTTCTTAATTTTATTTTTTAAATTTACATATAATAAAACTGACCTTCTTGGTATCCAGTTCCATGAATTCTAACACACGTATAGATGCATATGACTATTACACAGTTGATACGCTGAATTGTTCCATTGCCCAGAAAAAGTTCCTCACAGTTATTTCTTTGCAGCCACGCCCTCCTCCCACGCCAACTTCAGCACTTACCCATCTGGTCTGTGTCACTATGGTCTTGTCTTTTTGAGACTGTGATATAAATGGAATCATGCGGCATAGAAACTTTCAAACCGGCATCTTTCATTCAGGATAACGCCGTTGAGCTTTTCCATGTTGCTGCTTCCCTGCCTGTTCCTTTTCACTGCTGAGTAGTTTTCCATTGTATGAATAAGCTGCATTTGTTTATTCATTCATCTGCTGAACGAAATTTTGATTGCTTTCAGTTTGAGGTGGTTATGAATAGAGTTGCCATAAACATTTATGGACAGCTTTTCACGTGAACATAAGTTTTCATCACTTTAGGCTAAGCACTTAGGACTGGGGTTGTTGAGTCAAATGGTGTTTGCTTAGTCTTATAAGAAACTGCCAAACCATCTTCCAGAATGGCTGCATCATTTTTGCCTTCTCTACAACAATGCAGGAGAGTTCAAGTTTTCCCACATCTGCCTCAAGATTTGGTAGTGTCAGTTGTTCTTTTTCTAAATTTTTAAAATTTTAGCTATTCTAATAGGTGTGCAGAGGTATCTCATGGTGCTTTAATTTTCATTTTTCTATTGTATCCCTTTATATGCTCACTTGTCATCTGTATTTCCTCTCTAGCAAAGTGTTCAAGTGTTTTTGCCCATTTTTTAAATTAAATTGTTTTCTTACAATTGAGCTTTAAGAGTTCTTTGCATAGTCTAAATAAAAGTATTTTGTCGGGAATAAGATTTAAAAATATTCTTATTCAGTCAAAAATAGGTTTTACATATATTTTCATTCATTCACTTGTCTTTCATTATCTTAACAATGTCTTTCACAAAGTATGAGTTTTTAATTTCGATGAAGTCCAGTTTATCCGATGTGTCAGTTTTTGTATGGGTCATGTGTTCGCTATCATGTTTAAGAACTTTCTGACTGAAGGGGCAGGAGCAGGGAGAAAGAGAGGGAGAGATGCTACAGTGCTGGTTTTTACAATGGAATAAGGGGTCATGAGCCAAGGAATCTTCTAGAAGCTGGAAAAGGCATGGAAACAGTTTCTCCCCTAGAGCTTCCAGAAGGATTGCAGCCCTGCTGACACTGGGATTTCAGCCCAGTGAAACCCAGACTTCTGACTTCCAGAAACATAAGATAACAAATTTGTGTTCTTTTTAACCTCAAAATAAAAGAACTCTACCTAACTCCAGGTCAAAAAATATATATATCCTATGACTTCTTCTAAAGGCTTTATAGTTGTATGTTTTACATTTAGCTCTGCTATTCATTTTGAGTTTTCTTTTGTATAAGGTATGAGGTTTAGGTCAAAGCTCATGTTTTTGCTTATGGTTGTCCAATTGTTTCAACATCATTTGTTGAAAAGACCATTCTGTCTTCACTGAATTGCCTTTGGAACTTTGCCACAATCAGTTGACCATATTTGTTTGGGTGTTTCTGGGCTGTCAGTTCTGTTCCATTGATCAATGTGTCTATCCTATCACCGGTCTATACCACACTATCTTGATTACTGTAGTTTTACAGTAAGTCTTTAAATCTGGAGCTGTGTGTGATGCTTCCACCAGTTTCTATTCTGAGCTAATGAACTGCAAGGTACAGGTGGATCAGCCTCAGTGCCCTCTTTTCCTCTGCTGCCTGGAAGGTGTTAATAACATATTTTTTTGTGCACAAAGAGGGAGAAAAGTAAATGTATCTGGCCTACTTCCCAGCTCAAGAGAGAGAAGAAAGGCTATCATTTGCAGCTTTTCCTCTGCTGAACCACCTGGAAATTCCCGCTAAACATACTACGTATTATATAATCATGCTGTATATTTATCAAGTGCACTGTGTTTAGCACCATTATAGGCTCTAAAGAAGAACAGGAGAACAGGACACATAAGGTTCTTCCTCCTGTGAGGTTTATGTCAAATGGTAAACGAATAACAACTAAATACAAAAACAACACTGTGGATGGCTATTCTCCAAAGAACTGCAACTGGGCCATGTGTAAAAGAGATCTTAGACTGCATGGCCAGGGAATGCTTCTCTGCAGAGATCCGGATGACAAGAAGAAATCAAATGCGTGAATATGGAGGGAAAGAGTATTCTGGGCTGTTAGTCTGAAGAGCCTTAGGTAAAAACAAACTTGATGCATTTAAGAAACAAAAAAGTGACTGGTATAGCCAGGAAGCAGTGAGCCAGGGAGAGAGGTATAAAACAAGGACTGAGAGAGAACAGGAGTAGGTTGAAGACGGGCTTTGTAACTGAGACAAGAAGTTGGGTTTAACTCTACGTGTCTTGGGAAACCATTAGAGAGTTTAAACCAAGACAGGTCATGTGACCAAAGACAGACCTGGGCTCTCAGACAAATAAATGGGGAAAGGGAGTAGAATGAGCGTCCTCAACCCCCATCACCACGGAAACACGTTCCCTGCTCCCATTATCCTGCTCTCTGTGCAAGGGTGATTGATGTGCACGAGACTCTAAAGAAGCCAAGTTCAGGTCTTCAGTCCTCAAAATTTGCATATCACCTCTTCCTAGCCTAGACTGCAAGGGGACTGAAAGGAGAGGGGAGAAGTCAGTCTCTTGATGAACTGGTGACTTGCTGAAGAACCCATTACCGAGGAGACTGGTCCCCAAGGCGGGGACAGGCTCCTGCCGTATCACAGTCCTGTGAAAAGTAGAAACAGAGATCCCTGTTTGCAGGTAGTTGTTTCATCAAAGCAACTTCTTCATGGTTTCCAGCCTTCAGAAACAGTGAATTATAGGAAATTGGCTTAGAACTGCAGTATAAAAGAGACCTGTGTGGAAGGGTTTTCCAACTATGAGGAGTTATAAGCACTGGATTGAATTTCTGAGCAGAGGTGCGTGCAGAGCCTCCAAGAGACTGTATCCATTCTGTTTATGTAAACTCCACTTTGGGTAAATAACCACCTCTGGGGAAGCATAAACATAGCACCTCTTCCCCATTATAGAGTCACAATTCCAACTCCACATCATCCCTTCTACCATCCGCGGGTGTATATAATTTTTATGGAGTTATAATCCATGTGACGCTCGCTTCCCAGTGCTATTTTTACTTACCATTATTTCACATACAGTTTTCCGTGAAGCAGTACCATCTAAATATTTGCCATTTTACAGAGCTACACAGTGATACAATAGATAAAACCAGCTCATACTTAACAAAGTAATTACTATATGTCAGGCATGGTTCTAAGCACTTTACCTGTTTTTACTCATTTAATGTTTCTTCCCTATAACCCTCCGAGATAGGTACCATCTGTCTTAGTCTGGCTTCAAAAGAAAGTAGAGCCTGAAGCCAAGGGTTCCATGGACTACTTTATTCAGGGTGCAGTTCCAAGGAAGTGGGGGTGAGAGAAAACTGAGATGAGGTAAGGAAGGGGGGAGGGTCCGTGTGAAGGTGTGTTATCAAGCTGGTTACCATCGAGTGCGATCAATTGCTCCATTTCACCGTCCTCCCATGAGACCATCCTGCAAAAAGCTGCATAAACAGCATCTCAGTCATACAAGGGGAGAGAGGAGGAACTGTTTATCCACCAGTCCCCATCTGCCCCCTGAGACTTTTATTCCCACACAGTACGGGGTTCGCACGTGCCACACCTGAGTATCAGCAGGGAAGCCTCAGGGTAGGTGACAAGAGACAGACATAAGGGCTCAAGGCTAGG
This sequence comes from Hippopotamus amphibius kiboko, assembly GCF_030028045.1. NCBI lineage: Eukaryota > Metazoa > Chordata > Mammalia > Artiodactyla > Hippopotamidae > Hippopotamus > Hippopotamus amphibius. The sequence continues at coordinate 167,025,978 of NC_080191.1, read as the reverse complement.
TACCCTGTAGTGTGTCTGCACAAAGTCACAGAGGCAGTCAGAGCTTGCATAAACCTGGTGTGGCAGCAATGGTGGAATATATAGGAGGTTCTCTTATCTCGCTGGTTTGGCTGATGGAACACAGAGATTAAGTACCTGCCCTAAAGCACTCAGCCAGTAAATGGTGGAGCCACGACTTGAACCCAGCAAGCCAGCCTCTTAATAATATGCTAAACTAGCTCTTTAATTTCAGGGGATCTGGGTTGTATTCAGCTTTTCACTGAAATGCTTGGGAGCATAACAGAAAAATTCTTGGACAGGAATCTTAGATTCTGACCCTGGCTCAGAACCCTGGAAAATCATTTCTCTATGGGTCTCCCTCTGCTTACACGTTTTTGAAAGAGCTCAGACTGCATGATCTTAGAGGTCTCGAATTCTGAATCACACCCTTCCAAAAAATCTTTGAACAAATAACGTTCGTCTTTTAAAATTTACAAATCTTTAAGATGTAAGGATTAGACTACTGGGGCACAGGGTAGGACTGTTTTTATGACTCATGATTTAAATTAGCAGATTGCCTTTGAAAAGAATCTTACCAACTTAAAGCACTTACTTCATCTTCAGTGGATGAATCTGCTTTTTTCCTTGCCTGGGCTTCATTCAGATAAAATAAAATTATATATAAAATATCGAATTTGTGGGGACTGGATAGATGTGAAGTAGTGTCATGAGATTGCTTTGTTTTCTATTTCTTTAGTGACTAAATAAGCCAAACATCTCTCCAAGTGTTTTTCATGTCATTTCCTCTTGTGTTAATTTACTTTTAGCAAGTCATTTCCCCTCTCTGGGGATCAGCTTTAACACCTCTGAAATGGAAAGGTCGACTGAGATCTCTAAGGTTGTTTTGAGAATTAAGTCAGACAGTACCTACCAAAGTTCTACTTCAGTTCTCCAAATAAATAAGGGAAGGCTTTCCTATCTTCGGCATTTGTACAAGTGTAGAAACCAGTAAGTATGTCCCTTGACCAGTCTCTAAGTCACGTCTCAGTCAATCATATCTCTTCTTTCTGGATGGCTCGTATTTTAGTCCTTCCTAAATGAAGGAGAGATGAACTTGACCAGCGTTGTTTTTTTTCCCTCCCAAATACAAACAGTTTGTAATGTTATTGTATGAGGAGAACACACATCAAATGCCTTTCCCAAAGTAGCAGTTATCTCTGTTGGCTAGAACTTCTAGTTTTTCTCTAAGCCTAAAGCCTCTGAAACACTTGACACATTCGTTCTGAACTTGCGGTGACCTACTTATGCTGTCTCATTCTTTTAGCAGCTGAGATTAAAATGGTCAAAGCAATGACATCATCGCCGTCATTCTTTGGAGATTTAAAAGAAATAGGACATCAATCTCAGACACTAGGGCAATTTGGGGCCTGGGGATTGGGAATCTGTGAGCAGATGACCATGTTTCCATCTCGGGACAGAGTTAAAAATAATAACAATAAAAAGCAGGGGCTGATTCTTGAAGAGCTCCAGCCTCCTTTATCTAAGCCTCCTCCTCCACTCTGCCATGCTCTCCCTCTTTGCTTTTCTCTCTTCTGAATATCTGTCTTCAAAACTAGACTAGGAGGCAGGAGAGATGGGTTCAAGCCCAGTTCTGCCACTGTGGATTTTAACACGCCCCTTCTCTCCACTCAGGGTCAGTTTCTTCATCTGTTTCCATGATTACAGTCTCTTTTATTGATTATTCATGATCTCCGTCAATTAGTATGTAAGACTCTTGAGTTAGATGAAAAGCCTTGTTTATCTCTGTGCCCCCAACAAAGGCCCGCTATGGAATTTGTCATAGAAAGGTACTCTCTCCTTTTTAGTGTATTGAGCTTTTATAAATCTTTCCTTGACCCTGAGGGTGATCACTATGATTCTCTGTAATGTTTACCAGGTGGATTAGAATCCTAGAGCTGCTGGAACAAATTACCACACACTTGATGGCTTAAAACAACAGAAATTTATTCTGTCATGGTTCTGGGGACTAGGAGTCTAAAATCAAGGTGTCCATGCTCTCTGAAATCTCTAGGGTAGGATCATTCCTTGCCTCTTCCTAGCTACTGATGGTTGCCGACAATCCTTGGTGTCCCTTGGCATGCAGCCACATCACTTTAACCTCTGCCTCCATCGTTATGTGGCCGTCTTGCCTCTGTATATCTATCTTTTCATGTCCGCAAATCTCTCTTGTCCTTGCAAGGGCACCAGTCATTGGACTTAGGGCCCCACCTAATCCAATATGACCTCACCTTAACCTGATTATAACTGCAAAGACGTTATTCCGAATAAGGTCACAATCATGGGTTCCAGGTGGATGTGAATTTGGGAGGCACACTCTTCACTGCAGCACCCCAGGACATCTCTGTATCCTCACTCCTCCCATCCCACAGCTTTGGACCTTGTGTCCCGCCCTCCTCATGAAGAACCCTTTCCCCGGAATGACCCCTCTCCCTGGACTCACAATGATCATCTTTACCATTCTCCTGGACAATCGGCTCTCCCGCCTTTGAGCCGTGTTCCACCAGACCCTGCTCTCAGACTAACCTCATGCAAAGGACAGTTTGGTTATCTTCGATTCCCTGCTCAAAACCTTTTTGATGGCCTCCATTACCTATAGAAGCTGCACATCCTCAGAAAGACAGTCACAACTTTACCACTCGATGAGGACTCTCCTGTCCAGTCATAACATCACAACTGCTCCCCAGGCACAGTTCGGATTGTCCTTTAGCTCTGTTATCAGCCCTTTTCCTCCTCCATCACCATGTCTTTCTCTCCACCTGAAAGCCATTCTCTTGATCACAGGGTGTATTATTCCCATCACTCTTGAAAAGCTACCTCTTTTCCAAAGTCTACCAAGATCCCACCCGACACCCAGGCAGAATACCACTTCTGCTCCAAACTCCCACAATATTTTGAGCTTCACTTGACACTTCCCACCCTTAGATCATTTGTGGTCATACTCTTACTCTTGTGATTAAAACATGAGCTCTTAAGAGCAGGGCTCCTTCCCCATTCCCTCGGTTTCTAGCTCTTAGGAGAAGATGGTACATTTTGAAGAGAAGAAGGAAAGATTCTAAAGTAATCATTTTCAGAATGTGCTTTAGGGGGTATGCAGATACTTAGTATTTCATTAATAGCCAAGCTGATAAAAAATTAAAATGCCATCTTTACTCCTAATTTCAAATTTTCTTATTTGTAAAAACAGCTCACTTCTTTATACTAAGCAAATGCTACACATTTGAACTTACCATATAAATATACATTAATAAAATATGTTTCTATCTTATGAGTAGGTTTGGGGTAAGTTGTTTCTTTTTGGGTTTTTTGGTTTTTTTTTTTTTGGTTTTTTTTTGCATTTAAAAAATTATGGAAACCACTGTAGCAGTGGGGTCCTGTATTGCCCTTGGAAAATGAAGTATTTGCATTTCCTCTTGATGCTTTTAATCCCCAGAGCCATAATGATGGTTGAGATTTTTAAATCTTACACGTGAAATTAAAGGAGAGGGATGCTCTAAGGCCAGAGCAGAAAGGTAGTGGACTTTGGAGTCACAAAGACAGTGACAACTTTGCCATTTATTAAATGTGTGATTTAGGGGAAATTATATAACATCCCAAAACCTGTTTTTTTTTTTTTTTTTCCTGTTAACATAGAAATGGGATCTAACTCATAGGGTTGTTGAGAGGATTAAATAATATACCTAAAATGAATAACATATGAGACAGTCGGTAAATGACATCTATCTTAATTACAAAGGTTAGTTCTGGTGAGAGTTTTCTTTTTTCTTTTTTTCCTTGCCTGGTGAAATGCAGCAATAATTCTAACAGCAGCTGAGAGAGTGGATGAGAAGGGCCTTAACCTCTAAATTGCCCCGAGGGAGAGTTAGCTAATGAAAAGCCACAGGAGTGAATTATCTGCTGACTACCCTTTTTTGCTGAGGTACAAAATTACTTTTGTATAGATATCCAGTTTGCTAATTATCTTTTACAAATCAAATGAGAGCTCTTTCTAAAGTCCTGGTAATGACCAAGAAATTGTATTAAAGGGAAAATATTGAATTTTACCCAAGAATCAAGAAAAACTCATTTTGAAATAAAATAAGGATTTGAATACTTAATGTTTGGTCTCACTCTGGAGTAGATAAAATATTTTCTTGATGTGGTCCCCTCCCTTAAGATTTCGGTGGAAAAAATTGAGAGATGATTCTGGGAAATAGAAAAAACACTTCCTGAATTAATTTGGATCTTTAAAAGGAAATCACTGACTGATTTCTTCTCTTAGTAGCTGGGTTTCAAATCGTCTTTTTCTCCTTTCATGAGTCTGCCCTTCTCTCCTCCTTTATGGACATCAGTACCTGTGGTGGTAGGAGCCCGGAGTCTGTGAAAGTATGCTCTGCTCTTTTCTGTGAAGGTTTGACTCCGTCCTAGAGGCTCATACCCACACAGCTGGCAACACGACTGTGGACCTACTTTCACTTTTATGACCAGAGTATCTGGGAGAAGTATTCATGCCCTTATAGGGCTTTTCAAGAACCCTCCCCCTGCTACGTGTTTCTTTCTCACAGAAGTCCTCAGACCCAGGATCTTTTTTATCCTCATTGCCTTAGACCTCAAAGAAAACCTACTGTCTCACCCTGTCTAAAGGTTCCCACCACTTCCACCAGAGCTCTAATTTTAAATGTTTTGCTGCCAGTCAGCATAGGGGACAGATATTAGCTAACAGAAATTATATGGGAAAGATGGAAAGTTTCTAGCATCTTATAAATTACGTAGAGCCAGTGTCCAGAGTTAGTGTTGATTTCTAACCCTTTGCTTTCTATCCTTTGCTTGCATTATTCCAGTAAATTATGACCCAATTCTCCACCTGGGAAATTCCTCTAGCATACTTACACACACACACACACACACACACACACACAAAGAAGCAATCAAGACAAAATAGATGTTCCTGGCTGTTATGAGTATTCTTTTTGTCTTCGAAAACTCCAGATGGGGCATAGCCTAGGAATGGTTGATACAGGACACTCAAGTGCTATGCAGATGACGACCCTAAAATAACTAGGGGACCCGATTATGTGGGAGGGGCTTTATTCTGCTCATTCTTATACCTAGATCTCTTACCACCCTGCAAACCCCACCATCAACTTTGATTCTGAATCAAGCCAGCCCCTCCCTGATGGTTCTTAAGCTGCCTAGCTTGATTTCTCTGAGAAGTGTGTTACTTTTCTCCGATCTTCAAACTGCCAGAGGGTACTCAAATCACCAGCTGAACATGACATACTTTTCTGGTCCACAAATTCTACTCAAAGGTAAGGAATTTAAAATTCTCTCTTTATATTAGAATAAACACATGTATGTTGTGAAGAGAATTATAAAAGTCTTATATTGGACTTTATGCAATTGCTAATGCTCAATCATTTGGGGCCTATAATAATGGCATCTGCATATGGTTTAAACTAACATATTTTATAGGTAACAGAAATGTTTTCTTTGGGCTTTATCCTCAGGTGCAGGGATAAAACTTCTCTTTCCACTGACATTAGGGATATTTCAAATAAAAGTTTTAAAAGCAGCATTTTGCACAGGGTAATTTAGCGATTTTTGGAATATTCAGGGATGGTGAAAATAATTGGCTCTAACTCAGAAATGGCTATCTGTCAGACTAATCAGCACTGGATTCTGAGAGCAAACGGGAAGTGACAGGTTTCACTTTTTGAATTCTCTGAGAAGCATCATTGTCTTTAGAGTCCTTCCATCTCTCACCCTACACCCACATTTCCCCCTTTCTCTTTCATGGGTCTTGTTCATATAGATCTGCTCAGCATCTGTCACTTTTTTCTGCATTACCCTAGAGCCTAAGAATTGATGAAACACACACAAATCCACATCACGTCCCGTGCGTCTCCAGGTGAATCTCTCTTTACACTTTCTCCTGTGAGTGAACCAAACATAGTATTTTCTTAGAGGACTTAGAAAAGAAGCAGTGCTGGAGGAAATAAAATAAAATGTCTTTATGAAAAGTTGGTGGGGCAGACTGAGGGCATCTAGAAAATCTTCACATATTATTCAGTTCTGCTTCTGATTTGCATTAAAGTTTTAGTCATGTGATCAGGAATCCACTACTCCCCTCACTCAACCTCTCTCTCTTTTTTCATATGTAAAAAGTAAGTATTTACGTGAATGAGATAATCCTTCTAAGCTTGGCATTTTGAGATTCTACAACCTAAGAGCATTCATACCTGTTAGTAAAGCTAAGAAGAATGTGAAAATAGATCAGTTGAGCTCACCATCAGCAGAAAACATCAGGTGTTGTCTTTGGGGTGATGTCAACACATTCTTTTTCTTTTTTTTAATAAATTTATTTATTTATATACTTAATTTGTTTATTGGCTGCGTTAGGTCTTTGTCGCTGCACACGGGCTTTCTCTAGTTGAGGTGAGCGGGAGCCACTCTTCATTGTGGTGCACAGGCTCCTCATTGTGGTGGCTTCTCTTGTTATGGCTCTAGGTGTGAGGGCTTCAGTAGTTGTGGCACATGGGTTGAATAGTTGTGGCTCACTGGCTCTAGAGTATAGGCTCAATAGTTGTGGCGCACCGGCTTAGTTGCCCTGCAGCATGTGGGATCCTCCCGGAGCAGGACTCGAACCCGTGTCCCCTGCACTGGCAGGCAGATTCTTAGCCACCGCACCACCTAGGAAGTCCCAACACATTCTCTTTCACATTTTACTGCATATGTCCTTTATGTGTCTACGTTTCAAGCTGTTTTGCAAAGATTATTAATCTATAATACTTAATAAATGCAAAAGCAAGGAAAGCATTGAAAGTGCTAATAAGAAGAGGCACATGATAATTATGTATGAGATAGGGTGTATTTAAAACTTTTAAGTGGTGTAATTCACAAGACTGCAGGAAATTTTCTCAAGACAAAGAGCTATTCATGAAGCAGGTGTAAGGATCTGTCTCTACCTGGGCAATCAGCAAGAATCATTAAGAGGAACAGAAAGTGACTAATGAACCCACATACCACTTGAGTGTATGTCTCTAGCTTTAGCGGCAATGTGCTCATTCAGAACAGAGAAGGCCATGAGTTTGTTAAAGAATTTAAAGGGGAAACAGGGTAACCTTGCCGATGAGATGTCACAAGCTATGAATTGTCTGTGGGTTGAAGAATCTCAGTGAAGAGGGAGGGGGTATAGGCATAGTAACTGCTAAAGGATTACCCATACTTAGAGGAATTATCAAGGAAGGAGGTGGCCTGACTCAATAGATTTCCAGCATATGAAATAAATGGGTTATTTTTAGAAATGATGTTGGAGGAAAGGTATATCTGTAAGAAGAAGTGAATACTTCCTTTTAAATTTTGAAGATCACATTCACGATTGCATGTGGTGGAAATGAGGATGTGGACAATAAGGTTAAACCTCTTTTCTATTTGCTAAGGTGAGATGCTAATTCCCATTGGCTTAACACAATAAAGGTATATTTCTCACTCAGGTAAGAATTCAATGTAGGTGATGCATGTGGAATGACATTTCGTGTGCAGAGAGCCAGAAACTCTGCATCTTATGACTAAGCTCTCCTTTAGATTGCAAAAGCCTCTCCATTCCCCTGACAGATAGAGAAAGGGGCTCTGGGAAAGGCACGCCCACCTCTTAACCATCCCACCCGGAAGAGACACACATCACTTCTTCACACTTCCCATGGGCAAGAACAAACCAGATGCCTCCCACTCTAGATGCACAGGAGAAAGAGCAAGAAATAGAATCCCAGGCTGGGCATCACTTCCCAGTGACAACCCTACACTATGAAGGAGTCTTTGGGGGTCAATTACCCAGCTTTGTTCCACCTTCCAATTCGGTTATGAAAAAAAGGACTTACAACTAACTTTCAGAACCCAACCTATCTGCATTTAGAAAAATAGGAAACTTCCGTGGTAGGTACTCAGAAATAGGGATAACTCACAGCACTGAGTGCCTATAAAATGAATGAAAGTAATTTTTAAAGGACCAAACTACAGTTTAAAGGAAAGACAGGTGCTCTATTTCAGATTGTAAATGTGTTAAAGTCAAGCTTGGGTGATACACGTGTGTGACTGTGGGGGGCGGGGGGATTGTGTATGTGTGTCCAGTACCTCTTCCTTGCAGAAACTACTCCACCCTCATTCTGTAAATATCTGACTCAATTCTTGCAGTTAAAGGAGTGGGGAGAAGGACTGGCCAGAGTCACTTCCTTACCTCAGGGCTGGCATGTGACCCAGTCCCAGCCAATCAAGCAGCTTCATCCCTCTGGTGGAGCTTTCGGAGATGAGCAGGTGACCTAAGCTGGGCCAGTCAGAACTCACTCTGGTGCCTTTTCTCCAGAGGCTCTTTCTCTGAGGCCATAATCTCTAAAACCCACGTGAGCCTGGCAGCCGTTTTAACATTACTTGGAGACAGACTAAGAATAAAGCCAATCAAGAGAGCTGATGACATTATTTGAATGCCTGGACAACCATGGCCAAAGTCCACTGCTTGAACTTTGTAGTTACATGAGCCAATAAATTTCTCTACTTATACTTTTTCTTTACTTTGCTTAATTTGATTTATTTCTGATTTATTATTTATTTATTTATAAAACCTTTAAAATTAAAAGTGTCCTAACTATGTCACTTGGTTTGGATATCTTTTCATATCTTTTCATCATGTTACGATTCTAAAACCTTTCATGGGCTTATTTACTTCCCACAAGGCCAAATTAAATCTCCTCTGCTTCATTTTCAGAACCTTTCACAAAAAAGGGTTCACCTTCCTAACCCAAGAACCGAACCCTTAGAATGCCCAAGCACATCTTTTTCATATTGACATCTGGTTTTAATCTGATGCCTTAACCTGTCTCAACCTCTCAAATTCTACTTGTTAGCACAGCTCCCGAGGAAATTATTACTATCTGAGGTCAGGGAGCAGGTCTCCCAGACAACAGTAGTCAACATCACCATCCACGCCCAGGCTCCTTGCAACAGTTCCATTCTCAGAACCCACAAAACACTCAGCAAATACATGCTGAACTACTTTTCCACAGTGATGTTTATTTGGGAAGCAGACATTAAAATTTTGAACAGTCTACATTTTTTTTTCTTTCTGAGAGGGAAATAACTAAGTAGACAATTGGGGGAGTAAATTTACAGCTTGAAAAAGGTGCTGAATTGATCAAAGCCCTCTTGGAGGTTAGCATGAGAGTGACCTTTTCCTTTATTTCATTTTCAACAGTTATAGCTCAGACAGCAACTCAGATAGGGTTTCCCAGTAACTGATATAAGTGGTCTTCCCTTTTAAATGTGAAAAAAGAAATCAAGTTCTTCAAAGATCAGCTATCCTGAAGCTGTTAAATAACTGTTCTGATTATTCCTGATGCATCAGGGTGTATAGTATTTGTTGAATGAATAAATGATATCCTCCTTCCATTAGATTCTTTCCCCCAAACCCAAATCTCATTAATTCCTGAAAAATATTAGAAAAGTATAAAATTAAGGTATAACAGTTTTTATTCACAATCTATCTTGTTACATGCCCTCCATAAAAACTTTGCAGCTAAGAGGGAAGAATAATGTCCATTTTGCAGAGGAGGAAACTGAGGCCCTAAACCAGAGGTCCTCAAGGTCACACAGCTGGCAAACAACAGACCCAAGGTATCAGGCCTCCTGAGGCAGCTGTATCACTTCCCACCTAGTACCTACCCACTATATTGTCACATATTTTGGGAGGCAACCAGGAAGACAGCCCAATGTGGTGGTCAAGACCATAGAGTTGGACTGAAGGAGATACAGGCAAAAGTCCAGGTGTACTACTTACTACACTGTAGCCTTGGACAAGTTACATGATTAATTCAAACCTTAGTTTTCTACTCTGAAAAATGGGAACAATCCCACAACCTTTTATGGGGATTGTGAGGCTTGAATGACATACTGTCTGAGACCCGTTAAGAGCCTGGAAATCACTAGCTATTAAGGACAACGTTGTTGGGGCAATGAAGAGTCAGGCAGGTATAGAGAGTTGTTACCACAGGTCTGAAAACTGAACTTCAATCTCCATTTAGATGAGATAGGCTAGTTATCATGTCTGTTTAATGCACTGTGAAGCACTGCTACTGTGGGAAATGCTCCCTCTTTGGAGAACATCAGGAAGAAATTGCTAGCATTCAGCCTCCCCCTTCCATGAATTTCTCATTGAAATATTATCCCTCGATGAATATTCAAGGGAACCCACCTGAGCAAACTCAGAGCGAAGTCTCCCAAGGAGGGCAATGGCAGGATTAGAGTCCCAGGGGGCGGGGCTGGATCTCCACCAATCCCACGCCACCTGAACCTTCCTATTCCCATAGGAATTTCTTGCTAAAGCACTTACTGCATGCTCCCCACAGGACAGCACTCCCTCCTTTGATGATCAGCTACATTGGCAGATTTTCCCACCCAGCTCTGTGTTGTGTTCAAGCCCTGGAAGAATCAGATGTCTCCCCCTGCTGCTACACCCCACCCACCCCCTAGATGGGAGACTCGTCCATCCGGAAGTGACTTTTGACTTTTCATACTCTTCCAGTTCCAGTCTCAAGCAAGTGAGCCTTCTTCTTTTATACCTCCCTCAGACCTGCCATTTGTACTTTTATGAAGCCCTGTCTCTACCCTGATGATTGTCTTTGGGGATGTCCACTCTTTTTAGGGGAGATTCTGCTCTCTATCTGAAGGGATGTGACCTTATCCTAAGGCTAGAGTGAAAAACAATAAGCTAAACCTTGTTACAGTGGATTAATACCCACTCTTAATTGGAGGAGAAATTTTATGTAACAAAGACCATTAGTTAGTGGGTGTGATTACCATTTATCTTCACCAAGATGCTCCATGTCTATCCCTCCACACCTGCCCTTGTGAAACACACACAGACACCTTCCCAGACAAACACCTACCCTGATTAGTCATGTGCTGTGGGGGATTGAACTCTGCCCTCCAAAATGTAATCCAACAGTCTGTGAGTCAATGGTTTTCCTATCCTACAGGATTGTTGTGGATATTAGCAATAAGATGAGATTGTAAAACGAACAAACAAAAAAACAAAGAGATGAGATTGTACACAATAAATCTAAAGTATTATATAAGTTTAAAATAATATGATTCTGGATTTCCCTGGGGGAGCAGTGGTTAAGAATCCATCTGCCAATGCAGGGGACATGGGTTCGAGCCCTGGTCCAGGGAGATCCCACATGCCATAGAGCAACTAAGCCTGCTTACCACTACTACTGAGCCCTTGTGCCACAACTACTGAAGCCCACACGCCTAGAGCCCATGCTCTGCAACAAGAGAAGCCACCACAATGAGAAGCCTGTGCACCACAACAAAGAGTAGCCTCCACTCGCTGCAACGAGAGAAAGCCGGTGTGCAGAAACAAAGACCCAATGCAGAAATAAATAAATAAATAAATAAATAAATAAATAAATAAATAAATAAATAAATAAAGTGATTCTAAACCTTTAGACACTTTCTAATTCTCCCCACCTTTGGAAATAATAGAACATCATCGCAAGGCAGATGTCCAGCTATCCACTGAGGAAGTTGAACTTTGATTCCCCTTGAGCGGTCCACACATCTGTGAATATTCACTCCTTGGTAATGTCCATTTATTTAATACCTTTGATCAATAACCCCATTTCTCCCCAGCCTCCCTTCTATTAGCCTCTTTGATAGATCTAATTAAAGTAATGCTCTTTATGGAGATATGAAACCAGACGCTTGATGATGTCACTTCCTGATCTGGGTCCTCAGCTTCCCTTTCATAAAGTGCAAGGTAGGAGGGGCAGAGGGGGAAGGTAGGTCTATTCTGCTTCTGCTCAACTCACAGTGACATGAAGCTGAGTAAAGGCTTGCTTGGCAATGTCTGGAATCCTCTAATTCTTATAATTATCTTAGTTTTTAAAAATCTTACATTAGCCTCAAAACCAGGCACATTGTTTTGAGTGCCATAAAACCATCAGTTTGGGGAACAAACCCATGGCCGGTGAGGTCATTAGTAGAAAACATGAAGCAAAGGGATGACGGACTTTAATGCAGGGATAGGAGAGGCTGGTAGTGGAGTAAGGCACAGGCCATATGTATTTCATAGTGACTCGCTAGACCAACAGCTATTCCTTCAAATGAGGGAGGGGCTTGGGGCATGGAAACACGATGGCTGAGAGGAACTGTAATAAGTGGAACATATGAAGCACACAACTGTGAAATAACAGGAGTCCCGGGTGAACTTGACTTTCTTATGAACCCTGTGGCTCCTGTATATACTTGCTTGCTGCATATCATTCCCTGACCATGGCAATTTAATTATAGAACAAACCAAGAAGAGTTTTTTAGCCTCAACTGAGTGGTGAAAGCAATATGTTTTAGTTTTATGACATGTAAATTCCTGAGCAACCTGTTTGGGGCATTGATCCCTATGTGATCACTGAAAGCTAGGACTTCAGTTTCGTCCATTATCAAAGAATAACACTACTTTTTCAAAGATAGTTAAATTGAAATAACAAAGATAAAGCATAGTCTACTTTCTCAGGGATGGTAAAATTCATTTTTGAAGAGTCGACAGTAGCTTCTGAAAGCAGATGGCATTGGCTTGTATGTGAAAGTTTTCTGTGTGACTTTGAAGGAGTCTCTTGATCTCTCTGTTTCATCTGCCAATGTTTTAATATCTTTAGAATGAGTACTTGAAAAGGACCGAGTAATCACTAGCTAAATAAAAGAGGTTTTGATGAATGCTCTATGTTTCCAGCCCAACTGAACCACTCCATGTTTCTATATACATCACACATTTTCCTGACTCTACACTTTTGCTTTTGCCGTTTCTTCCACTAGGAAGTCATCCTCCCGTTTTCCTTGTTCTAATTTTACCCATTCTCTAAGGACAATGTCAACAGTCTTTTGTGTTTTCAGCTTCTCCTGATTTCTTTTCTTGTTTCTTTTTCCAAACCCTCAAAATTAGCACTTGTTCTTTACCTCTCTTATGGATTTATAGAGCTTACATTTTTATGTATTTATTGAAGTAAATGACTTATGCCCTGCCTTCAGAGGGTAGGGGCTGTGCGTGATTTATCTCAGAACTTGGGATGTGATAAGCACTTAATAAAGTTATAAGGTAGATTTGTGATGGTTAGTGTTATGTGTCAAGTTGGCTGGGCCATAGTGTTGAATCCTTTTATCAAACACTAATCTAGCGGCTGCTGAGAGAGTATTTTGCAGACGTGGTTAATATCTGTAATCAGTTGATTTTAAGTAAAGGAGATTACCCTCAATAATGTGGATGGGTCTTATCGAAATACAGTTAAAAGGTCTTAAGAACAAAAATGAAGTTTTCTAGAAAAAATTCTGCCTCAAGACTGCAGGATCAACTTTTGCTTGAGTTTCCAGCCTGCCAGCCTGCCCTACAGATTTAGGACTTGCCTGTTCTACTGATTTGGGGTTTGGCAGCCTTCACAATTGCGTAAGCCAGTTACCTGGGATAAATCTCTTTACGTACATATATGCTATTGGTTCTGTTTCTCTAGAGAGCCCTGATATAGATTGAGAGGTTACTTGTAGCACAATACATCCAGCTCATCATTTAAATTAAGCGACTCACAAAAAAATCTCATCTATATCCATATAGACCATTATTCTCCAATTAAAAGTTTCTACTCACGCTGGAAAAAAAAATGTAAGTGACGTACATGGACTGTAAGCTCCAAGTGAGGCAGGAGATAGATGGGCCTCAGGCTGAACAGTTTCTTCCCTGTGGACAGAAACTCCATAATAGCAGAAACTCCACAAAAGCAGGATGATGGAGGAGGCTGGGACCTGCCCAGATAAGAGCTAAAAGACCACATGTTCCTCCTTCTCGAAATCAATGAGACCTCCCCAACTACACATGAGCAGAAAGGCTCCCTGGAGGTCAAAAAGGGAGAGGATGCCACCTCATAGTAAGTGATGTCAAGTACCCATAGGCTTCTCTGCTAGAATCCACCTTGGCTGAGAGATGCGCAGGCACACAGGGGAGGACCCGAGATCCACCAAGTACGGACTCAGAACCAGCCAGAGCAAGGTGACTGGCCACAGGAAATGTGGAATAAATGCCCCATAAAAGTGATTCAAACTACAAGATCGTGACTCTCTCTCTGAGCCCACCCGTGTGTCTGTCCACACGTACTGTACTCTTTTTTTTTCTCTCCTAATATGCACTTCACTTCTTTCACTACTTTCCGTCTTTGTGGGAACTCTCTTCTGCAAAGCTGAAGGGCCAGAGCCTTGTCACTGACCACGGGTGCTCTCACTGCCGTGATCTGACCTCAGTCTCTGGCTGGGAACCAAAAGCCTGTTTCAAGCCACTGCAAGGCCAAGGCCACCTGAGATCACAAGGGGACGTGAATTTTTTGCTTAGTTCACTGCTGTATTCCTAGTGCCTAGAACAGTGTCTGACACATGGTAGAAGTTCAAGAAATATTTGCTGAAAGAATAAAGAACTATAAAACTCAGCTCTATGGAAAATACCACTTTTGGCTATGTAGTAGGTTTGAATTTGCCCTTACATACTTTGTGCTGACATATATGGCAGAAAAAATTCCAGTCCTGCCATTTGGTGTGTTTCCATAAGCAGGTCACATGCATTCTTTGTATCAACACATGACCTTTTTTTTTTAATAAAGTTATTTATTTATTTATTTAATTTATTTATTGGCTGCGTTGGGTCTTTGTTGCTGCACATGGGCTTTCTGTAGTTGCTGAGAGCAGGGCTACTCTTCGTTGTGGTGCGTGGGCTCCTCATTGTAGAGGCTTCTCTTGTAGCAGAGCATGGGCTTTAGGCGCGTGGGCTTCAATAGCTGTGGCACATGGGCTCAATAGTTGTGGCTCATGGGCTCTAGAGCGCAGGCTCAGTAGTTGTGGCGCACAGGCTTAGTTGCTCCGTGGCATGTGGGATCTTCACAGAGCAGGGCTTGAACTCGTGTCCCCTGCATTGACAGGCGGATTCTTAACCACTATGCCACCTAGGAAGTCCAACACATCATCTTTTTGATCTGAATGATTAGGATTTTGGTCTGGGAGAATTCTGAACTCCCTCCTACCCTTCTTTAATACCTGTGATTTACACGCCTGGCTATAATACCCTTAATTTTGCATCTATTTTTGCCATCATATACATTTGAATATTATTTATCACATGATAACTGTGATTTCTTCCATGGCTCATCATGCTACTCCCTGAGATTTAGAAATTTGCTCTTTTCCAAAGTACTTAATGAAAATTGCAGCCTAGATTTCTGGGACAGGACTTCTATTAAATCTTGGTTGTAAAAAAATAAAAAGCCTTAAGGCTTTTTGCCAAAACCACAATTCCCTGTCTTCAAGTGCTTTATAAACTGGCTATAAAGGCCCATATATACATTCATCCTGCACCTGGGCTTCAAGAACATCAAACCTTTGCTTCTAATTTTAGGGCCAGAAAATTATTTTATAACTGTTTTGCTGCCTCTTGTAAATACTCCCTGAGGTACTTTCTTTGGATACCTGTGTTTCCTCTCATCCTGTGGGGAAACTTTCTAGAGGCTGAACATATCTGCTGAGCCCTGGAGGGTCCCTAAGAGCCCAGCGGCCACCAATCCATGCCCCAGGGCCAAGCTGCGGAGTGAGTGTCCACAGCAGGCTTGACTCCAGCCCCACCAGCAGAGGATAGAGGCTGTTAGCCAAGATGCGCCAAGGAGGAGGTCTTAGTGCACTTATAGATTCTCCTCTCTTGATTTCAGGCTAATCCTTTCACACCTAAGGACGTAAACAAAATTCTTAGGACATCCAACTGTGGAGTGTCCAACTGTGCAGGGAAAGACTGCAGAAAAATAAACAAACAAAATGTAGTAGAAACTGTACTGAGATTGCTTTATCTCCTGACCTCTGGCCCTTTGCTTTTACCTGCATTTATTTATTCATAATGTATATCTATACGCCCCCCTCCCTCCACAAAATTTCTGAAGCACAATAAAATGCGCATAGCTCATATCCCCAGGGTAGCTGAAATAGACATGAATCGTCAGAAATCAAATAGAGTAAGGGGGTCGCAGTGTTTTTTCTTTTCTTTCTTTCCTTGTTTTCCTTTTTTCTTTTGTTTTTCCACTAGATGATGTAGAAGCACTGGAGTATTATTTAAGAGGTTTGAGGGGTTTTATTTTATTTTATTCTGCTTAGAAACTACTAACAGGGAAAGCAGAATGAGAAGACATGGTCCAGGAAGTATATTTATGGTTGTGTGTGATAATGTTGTCAGAGGAGTGTCAGCATTTTCCTTAAATGCCCTCTCTCCAGGTTTTGCAACTTGGAATTTAAAATGAGCTTTGGACCACAGCTCAACACACCATGTCTCCGATCAGGGGAAACAACTCCTTCTATTTATGTACCGTGCTGGGCATTGCTGGGCGGAAAAAAAGCCAAAGTTTTCAAATAAACTTGTTACAGCGCAGGGCTTAGAGAACCATTTTTTGACACTTTAGAAAACAAGATAGGCATCATTACCATTCCCTGCTCCATTTTATAGGTCTGCTCCGAGAGCCAGCTTCTATCATTATAAAATGAGTGTGTAAATAAATGTGTTCAAGGAAATCCCTTTCTTTTCTTTTTACTGAATGCTTCTCTAAATGTGAATTTGGGTGTGGAAGTTGTGTGTGATGTGTAGGGCAGATGTCTATACCAACAGAATTTCTTTGTAGGCGGTAGACTGAAATTACATACTAGATCAGACAGTAGGAAAGCCAGAAACAACAAAATCCATAAATATGTTAAGCCTAGAAAAAGAAAGACACAATCCTCGATCTTGGAAACTTTTGCGAAAATGGATATAAAACACCTTGTGTTCAGCGTGCAGAATATAGTTCTGTTTTGAGGTAGATCCTTACAGGAAACTAGTTCTCAGTTATTTTATGAACAGAAAAAGAGTCACAGTCAGCTTCTCAGAGCTGAAAGGCACCTCAGGGGTCAAAGCCTACGCTCCTTTCCAACTGGGGAACCTCTTCCACGTAACCGTGACAGACGGGGTAGCAGGGCTCTGAACACCACCCATGATGCGGAGTTTACAGAGTCAGAAAGCAGCATATTCTGTGCAGAGTGGCTCCCATGGATAGAAAACGCTTCTGTATCCAGAGTGGAAGGCTGCATTTCTGTAACGGCCACACATCTCTCCTGGTTCCACCCTATGTAGCCACCAGTGATATTAATTAATTTCCCCTGGGACGCGCTGCATCTAACTGATTACAGCAAACCAAACCGAACCTCTCCATGCTTCACGGCTGGAAGAGCAGCACCCAAGGTTCATACAGGACAGGATGTGCACTGGTGGAGAGGACCCAGAGCCTGGCCTTCTGGCAAGTTCAAGGGCTAGATGGGGTGGCGCTGTGTCCAGGGATGGGTAAGAGGGGCCCCACCGTTTCTGCAGAACCGTCGATGAGGTTAAGGCATTTGTGAAGAAAGAGGATTTCTAGGCCAGTTATGCCATTTGCTTTTTCCTGCCTGATGTTAGAGGTCAAATAGAGTGAGTTTCCCCAAAAGAAGCATGTATTGAACAGACTTAATTTTTTGTAAGTTATTTTGTCACAAAATTTATTCATCTGCCCTCAGATTTTAAAAGAGAGAGAAGAGAAAGAAAAGGTTTTGTTTGCCTTGATGGAGCTCGACTTGAGCTTTGGCAGCAGGTTGTGTATGTGAAATGCTAGGGAAAGTGTAAAAGCTCTCGAAAACATAAGAGATTGTTGGTGTTTTTCTGGAGACTCAGTGGTTGCTAACAACAGAGTCAGGGAGGTTCGATGGAAAGAACCCGGGTCATAAATCAGAGACCTGAGTTTGGGGCCGGAGCCAGCCACCTGGTTCCCTCGTTTACTTTTTCATTTATCAAACTTGTATTGAACACTTGCTATGTGCCAGGCACGCTGGTGATCAGGAGAGACACAGTCTCTGCCCACAGAGAACATACACCTATGTGAGGGAGACAGACAGGTTATGAGGCAGCTACATCGAAGTGTGAGAAACAGCAGTGATAAGAGTTCAAACGCCATGAGTCCATAAGGAGCCTCCATGGGTGTGGGGCAGCGACAGAGGAGGTACAGGAGCCCTTTGCAGGAGATGACATCTAGATAGAGAGCAGACAGATGACAATCAGATGAGCTCACAAACATCACCATCTCTCTGAGCCTCACTTGCTTCTCTCTACAACTGGAATAATAATAACCCCCACCAACCTGCTTTATTCAGTAGGAGGCTGTGAGGGTCTGAGAAACAGATTTATGTGATAAGTGCTTTGACCCAGAGAGCGTTCCATCATTGCAAGGAAGACAGTTGTTAAGAACGGTTATCAGATATTATCTCCCATCGCAGAGTCCATTTTCTTCTTTCCACAGGTACAGGTTTGCTTCCTGGAGCACGGCAGGAGCAGGGAATAAGAGGACAGATTTTGGTGATTTCCATCGGTGCCAGTTCTGCACAGCGACACCACCCAGGCCCCCCGGACTATCAGGGCACAGGATTCAAGGAGAGAGTGAAGCGAGCCTCTGTGAACCTTGTGAGTATCAGGGAGGTGGGGCTTCACTCTGGGGTCACCTTGTGAGAACTGAATAGACTAAGTCATGACTTCTCCAGCCTGCTCTGGGGACCTCACTAACATTTCACTGGCCTAATCCCACCAGAGGTAAAATTACCAACGTGCCCCAGATGGGGTCATGTGCACCTGAACAGCTTTGTGAGATACCCAGGAAATTCAGCGCTGGTCCTGATTACTACCTATGGTCTGGAAAAAAGTATAGCTAAGTAATTCCAAATGTCAACAATTCCTGCTTCATCGAAATTTAAACTTTCAAGATCAATGAGTCCATTTTGCCCAAAGGCCACTCTCCTCTTGTTTCTATTACGATTCTGGTCCAACTTCCTAGCATTTTCCACACCCCCTCTGGTGGTCTGGAAACATAAGAAATATTTACTAAATTTGAAGTTAGTATGAGAAATGGAACAGCACTGTCTCTACTATGTAGGCAAGCCTCCTTTCTTTTTCTGTGTCCCAGTTATCCTGTCTCCAAGTGAAGATGGGGGATGGAATTTATTCCTCAAGTCCCTTCTACCATGAACATTCCACATGTCTATGGTGTTTGCCTCTCTTTCCTGTCTACATTTTCAAATCGTAAGGAGCTCAGGCTACCTCCTGAGACTTCTATTGAAAATCCAGCTGCCCAAGAAGGCCAGATCTTGTAGCCTGGGCTGCTCTTTAATCTCTGCCAGACCAGAGAATCTTTGTTTAAAATTATATTTTGTTTATCCATCATGTAGATGTGGAGCTTGCTATTTTTAATACGCGAGCTGCACAGTCCGGTTATTCATGGCTTAGCGTTTGCCACAGAACTTGAGAGCTGTATTTAAAAACAAACAGCACCAGAGAAGTGAGCAGAAGACTTCTTTCACAAGTTAATACAACTTGGGAATGGGAAGGTACAGGCCAAGCTCTGCCTCTAAGTGGGACAGCACTTTGGAAAGGCAGCGAGTTTCTTTGGTATGTTTAATGCTGTACAAATAAGTAAAGGAATGACCTACCTTAATGCTTATTTAGGTAGCAGACACCATTGAGCAGGTGACCTAAGTCATCTGTCAAAACTCTAGAAACCTGCACTTTTATTACAAGTCTGAGCCACTCTTTAATATTTTCTAATAATTAATCTATTCTTCTCTTCACCTTCCCCTCCAATTCCCTTCCTTTTCTTAGGCCATAGAACATACACAGTGAAAAATAAAAAGCACACAAATAGAACCATTTCCTTAAACTTAAACAAAAATGCCTACATTTATAGCAACTCAAGTGATTGTTGGGAAATCATAGATAGCTTACATTGAGATATTTAACTGTAGGAAAAATCACCTAAATGTTGACTTCTTGGACGTTGAGAGATGGTATTAATTTGTTCGTTCATTCATTCATTCAAACACATTAATTAACGTTATAAGATGAGCCTGACAATGTATGAAATGTGGTGTTTACCAAGGTGAAGAGACAGCACTTGCCCTTGAGGAGCTCACAGTCTACTAGGACTCAGAGGTTGTCTCCCAAAAGACCAATTCAGGAAATTATGGTCTGATTCTTCCCTATTTTGCCAGTTGGACAAGGGATATTTATATCATCTTAGCAGAGTTGTATAAGAGCATATAAAAGGTATTTAGTTTACTATTCAGGACATTTTCCAAATATATAGGCTCATTGAAGGTCAATGATTTATAGAATTCAGATCTGACTGATGAAAGTGAACAGAAAATGTAGAAGAACAGAGAGACCATTTGTTGACTCCCTCATTCAAAATATCCAGGACCCAGGGCTGAGGTACAATAAGGCACAATTCCTGCTAACTACCTGTTTATCTCTATGAATGTAAGTATCACAAGGGAGGAGCATTGCCTCATTCACACTTTTGGAAATTAACAAGGAAAAAGTGTCTTGCCTTTTTTGCCTGAATTCCTTCCCACTGTATTAGGTTGGAGGTTGTTGCTTGTGTGGATGTTGCTTGTGTGGATGAACTCAGATCACTTGGGCCCAAGAAATGACTGTGCCTCAGCCATCTGTCTCGCACGTGCCTACCATTGATCATGAGAGAAGCACTGACAGATGGGAGTGGATCGATTTGTGTTGGAGTTCCAACCGCTTGCATCGCTTACCCCACTGCCCAGTTCATGGCAATATCCTCTCAGATGAGAAGTCAGGGCAGCATAGCAGACCTGCAAAAGCCAGTTTTAAGTAGCTCCCTCATCAGAGCACCAGCCATCATCTGGGCATGTCTCCTCCCTCTTTAATATTGAGGGGGTGAGAAAGCTTGTTTCAAAGAGAAGGCAACCAAAAGAAATGAACTGGTTATGCCAAAGTTCTTCACTCATCACTTGATTCAGTGAACGTCGAGGACCTTCACGTAGGGACAAATGCGAAGATGCGTAAGATGTAATCCCTATGCTAGCGAAGCTCATAGTTTGAAACTTGCATCAACAATGATAAAGCAAGGGCAAAAGTCACCAGAGGCAAATGAAAGTTTCTGAAGGGGTGCAGTGGAGGTTCTAAGGAGGAAGATGTCGCCACCAGTTTGGGGGAGAGTGTTAGGGAAGGCTCTCAGGAAAAGACATGTATGGAACTGGCTTTGGTATAAAGTTGGGAAGGGAGTAAAGAGGAGAACAATCCAGGAGGGTGTCAATAACCAGATCTGTGTTTTGTAAAAATAAGCATGGCAACAATGTGAATAGGTTGGAAAGAGGAAAGAATTAAGTTTATAACAACAACAATAGTAGCAGCTAACATTTATTTAAGTGCTTATTATGTCAGGCATTGCACTGAGTGCTTGACCCACTTCATTTCATGTAATCCTTGAAACAACCTGTGAGACAGGAATTATCTCCATTTTATATGGAAAGGCAGGACAGAGCCTGGACGAACAAAGGAGTTTATTTTCTTGCCCATGAGAACCCAGGTAAGAAAAAGCTCCCCCTATATCAGGGACTGTGGGATAGAGATGAGTTGGATTTTGGAGAATTAGGGAGGAAGATAACCTTTTTTTTTTCTCTAAGAACCAATAGGCCTCCTAAGTGTCTGAGTCAAGAACCTCATAAAGGTGAAAAGCACCTCTGAGATGCTATTCTGCTTAAAGGACCACGACTTAGGTAGAATCTGCCTTGTCAAGTTCTGAGTATGGCTCCACCTCCAGAACAATGTCCTTTGGCTTATCCCTGTCCATGGAGATTCTGGTACTCTGCCTGGCAAACAGCGGATGCTCAACTTGTATCTGTCGAATGAGAGAATTTTCGCCTCACCATTCAACGTCCCTTGGAACTTGGGGCACTTCATTCTGTTCTTCGCCCTCCCCCACACCTACACTTGGGTTTTCCTGTCTTTCCGTGGGAGGTGGCTGAACCTCATGAAATCAGGATACGTGACGTTTAATGCGGTGTTTCGCCAGAAAACAATTAATTACCTAGGGCAAAGGCAGGGATACTTCGGTGGCTTATGGGAGTGTCTATACGGGACGGGTGGGCACTCTCTCTCTCTCTGTTTTTGTTTATATATATATACATACTTAATCGTATCACGTTTGGCAATCTGTGCAGAAAAGGGCAGAAGGTTGGTTTTATACTCCTTAAGGCAGGTTCCTTCACCACCTAAAGGCCCTGGGATTCTAGAGAAGGAAAGGCTCGCGCAGGGATGCCCTCGCCCAGGACTCCGCCCTTAACATCAGCCGGGGCAAGACCCCCCTCAGGAACGCGCTCGGCAAGCCCTGCCCCTAAAGGGGGTGGAGGTAGGCACAGAGCCCGCCCGCCCGGGCGCAGCTGGGCCAGCGGCACGGGCGCGCGGGCCGCCGTCGCCGAGCGATTCCCCGCCCCGCCGGGTGCGCGGCCCCTTTAAGCGGGGGGCGCGGGCGCCGGCTCCGCACCCGCCGGGCCGGCAGCGTGGGGACCGCGGAGCCGGCGCCTCTCACGTTGTGTCCGCTTCGCTCTCCTCGCCCGCGGGAAGCCCGGGGCGGGTCCGCGGCCGCGCTCGCCGTCGCCAGCGGGGGCCGGGCGGGGCCGTAGCGCAAGGGGCCGGGGCCGGGGCCACGCGCGCGCTCGCGCCGCAGGCCGGAGCCGCCCGCCCGGAGCCGCCCGCCGGGAGCCGCCCGCCCGGGTCGCCGCCGGGAGCCGGCCGCGGGGAGGAGGCCGCGCGGGGCGCGCGCGGGGAGCCGCCGCCGCTCGGCGCGCGCTGGGGGAAGATGGCGGCTCCCTCGGCCGGCAAGGCAGCCTCGCTGGGCGGCAACAACAAGCCCGCCTGCCCGGAGCTGGACTTCAGGTCGGGGGCCCGCGTGGAGGAGCTCAACAGGCTCATCCAGGAGTTCGCCAGGCACGACCAGCGCGAGTATGACGACCAGCGGGCGCTGGAGATTCACACAGCCAAGGACTTCATCTTCTCCATGCTGGGTGAGGAGGGGGGCCGGGGCGGCGCGCGCGTGTGTGAGTGTGCCCGGGTGTGGGAGTGCGGGGTCTGGGTGTGAGCGCGAGGGTGTGCGGGTCTCTGTGTGAGTGTGAGAGCGTGTGCGGGCGTGTGTGAGTGCAGGTGTGTGTGAGTGTGCGGGAGTGTGTGGGGGTGTGCGCGCGTGCGGGTGAGTGTGTGTGAGTGTGCGGGAGTGTGAGAGTGTGTGCGCGCGCGCAGGTGAGTGTGTGTGAGTGTGCGCGTGGGTGTGTGTGCGCGTGCAGGTGAGTGTGTGTGAGTGTGTGCGTGCGCGTGCAGGTGAGCGTGTGTGAGTGTGGGAGTGTGTGTGTGCAGGTGAGTGTGTGTGTGAGTGTGCGGGAGTGTGTGTGCGCGCGCGCAGGTGAGTGTGCGCGGGGGGGTGTGCGGGACGGCAAGCCGGGTAGAGAACCCCCTCGTCCTCGCTCGCGCGCGCTTTCCTCCTCGGCCCCTTCCCGGAGCCGGCGCCGGGGCGCTGCCCGTCTCCGCGCCGCCTGGCGCCTTCTCTCCCCGCGGCCCCTGCGCCGCCTGCCCCCGCTCCTCCTCGGCTCTGCGCGGGGTCCCCTTTCCGCCCGCCTTCGCGGGCTCTTTTATTAATTTCTCGGCGACTGGGGGCTGCTTGGCAGGCGGCGTGTTGGTGGTGAAACGGCTGCCTGTTCGGGGGGTGGGGAGGAGCCCCTGGAAGCCGTGCGGTCCCCCCGGAAGCCGTGCGGTCCCGGGGAGACCCGGCGGCGCCTTCCCATCAGGGATGTGTCTCCGCAGGCGCGGACCTGCGCCCTCCCGGCGCCGAGCCCGGGTCGTCGCCGGCGCTTGGGGCGCGGAGGGGGCGCGGGGCTCGGGGCTCCGGCCCGGCTCCCGAGCCACAGGTTGCGCGCTCGTCCTGCGGCGCGGCGCTGGCACGCCGGGCCCCCGCTGGCCACCCGTGTCGGGGGTCCCCGAGCAATCCGCTCTAGGAGGCCGGGAGCCCGGAGTTCCTGCCGCTTGGACGTGCAAGTGGATTTCCCACCGAGGCGGTCGGGAGCATTTCCGGTGCTTCCCCAGGGTTCTTGCTGAG
The DNA here is from genome assembly GCF_030028045.1 of Hippopotamus amphibius kiboko. Taxonomy (NCBI): domain Eukaryota; kingdom Metazoa; phylum Chordata; class Mammalia; order Artiodactyla; family Hippopotamidae; genus Hippopotamus; species Hippopotamus amphibius. Next base: position 167,001,904 of record NC_080191.1, on the reverse strand, counting down.
CTCGGGACCCCCGATTCCCTGCGCGACAGCGACCGCGCTCAGGGCTCTGCCCCCGCGCCCCGCCCCGCCCCGAGGAGCGCCTGCCCCCCTCTCCGTGCGCGGTCCCTGCGCTGGCCGAGGGCGCTGTCCTGGGGGTCCAGCCCTGGCGACGTCCGCCTCTCCCACCTCCTCAGCCCGGCCTCCACAGGTCCTTAACACGTTGTTGAATGTCGTGTGAAGGAAAATAACTGGGCCGGGCCCAGGAGGCCGGATCCCTCCCCAGGCGTCCTGCCGAGAGCTTGCGGCCCCAGCAGGGCCGCGTGTGGCCTGGCGGCTGACACTCCGCAGGACTGGGACTCCGGCTCCGCGCAGCCCGACCGCGTGTGTCTGTGCGCTCGACAAATGCATTCTTCGGCAACTTTCCAGATACTGGAACATTTGATTGAAAAAGGTCTTTGACCACAGAGGAAGACAGACAGAGCTTTTTGCCTTCCTCCTGCCATCTGCTCGGATTTCAGCAGGCTGCCTGCCGTCGTTGCTGGTTTTATCACAGGGCACCTTACCTCTCGGTTTGCTTCCTCCCCTCAGGTCAAGTGGGGGGTGCGTAATAAAAATTGAACGTGTGGCCGCGGAGGGTAGCATCGCTTTGGGAAGTTGGATGAAGCGTGTTAAAACTTGGGGCTGGATTTTACCTTTTGCTTCACACTCCCCCAGTAGACCCTAGATGGTGTATGGGGTTGAAAAGCACTGTTGAGATGTTCTATTCGGCCATTCAAGTAGTATTTAGATGAATTAAATGTGTGTGTGTGTGTATATGTGTGTGTTTAAATTACTCCCCACCCTTCTGGCGGGATGGGCTTCCAGAGGGAGGCTTACAAAACTTTCACATGTGAAACCCAGCGCAGTGGTTGTCAGAAGGGCAGGGATACACCCAGAAAGCTCAGGGCAGTTATTTAAGTTGCTTAAGCATGGCTTTTCTCTTTGATGTATATAATGGAAGTCTGTCATTGTGTTGTTAGAGCCCCTGGACCAATTCCCACGTCTCCTGCCATAGGTCGTTCACTAGAAAAAGGTGCTGGGTCACCATCAGTCAGGATAGTCATGCGGCAGAAAATGGCAGGCTGTGGGGAGGGGTAGGTTTAAATGCCCAGCTCATTAGGAACGTCTGTGCTAACCCCACAGCTGATACACTGATTTCACAAAGCCTTTATCCAGATATGAAGGGTGAATTATTGTAGGGTGCTTAATTTATTTTATAGTTAATGCCATGAGTGGCCGTGTGTTGACAGGTAAATGAAATTCCCTTTTTTTCCCTTTCTACCCAGTTGATTTTGCAAGAGAAATCTTTCTTGCCCCCTGGGAATCTGATGTTTCCACCTGCAGGAGAGAAAATTGAGGAGAATGTCATTTAAGCCTCTTGCCCCTCTGGACACTAGAAGGCAGATGGTGAAATGAGCTTTGCCTGTGTGTGGTGCTGCATTCATTTGTGAGTTGCTTGCTTGCCTTTAATGAGGTGCTGGCTGCTGTAGACAAGTGAAGGTTTGGCGACAGCAAGGGTCCCTGTGTGGATTTACTTTTTCTAAAGCGGATTTTCACTTGGCTTAAAAAAACAAAATCTCCTTTTGTGCACTTTGTTTCACTTGCCACAGCCCAGAGTCTTGCATGTGTATGCGAATGAGGCATCTTAATGACCCTCGGCTCATTAAGGTGTTACAGGGGTGGCACCAGGCCCTTCTTTCCGGCTTTCCGGGGATGTCGGGGTGAGTCCTCTTGGCTTTGTTCTGCTTCTGTCTGAGCGGCACCTGAGGATTGTCAGCAGCTTAGAAACAGCCTCTCATACGGAACAAAATGGCAGAGGAATTTGGTGCAAACCTCTTTAATGGGGCTGTGGATCCTGCTACCTCTGTATGTAGGCTGCTGGCAGGGGCAGCCACTTTCTGTACGAGATTGTTAGCCTGGACTAAAGCCCCTCAGCTTCCCAGATCCTTTTTGTTTTATCTAGGTTGGAGGCAACTTTATGCAGAAGATCAAAGTGGTGGTAGACTGTTGTCATAAACAGTGACCTGGCAGCACCAGGAAACTCCACTGTCCTATCAAAGCAGGGGTCTGCACAGGCTAAGTTGACCTGAGCCTACTACTGGCCACCCAGCTGTCCGTGGTCTGCCCTGACATCCTCTGCTTGTCCCGAGATTCTGATTCTTTTAGAGGCAGGTGTTTGCGGGAGTCATCTAGACTCTTGATTTCTCTACACCTTGGTCATTTAGGAGAATGATTCCTGTTATTTATTATCTAGTTAATATTTGAGAGCCCGGATTGTGGAAGAGGCTGGCAGTGCATAATAAACACCATTTATCAAAATTCAGGGAAATTGTCAGAGTTCATTAATGTTTTAATAATATTTGGTATTTGCATAATGTCTCTGCCAGCTCTTTTGTTATCTTCATTCCCTGGCGAGGTCGGATGAAGACTGGTTGTGTCCCCATTGAGCAGATACAGAACAGGAGCTATGCAGAAGCTAGAAGAGCCAGGAAGAAATAAGCAGTCGCTTCCCCTTCAGTCCAAATGTGGTAGCATGGTGTGGTCATTAGAGTATTATCACTTACTGACTGCCTTCTTGGTGCCAGGAACTTCACGCAGCCTTAGGAGTGGTATTGCTTTCCCATTACCCAGATGAGGATATTGAAATTTACTAGGGTTAAGAGTCATCCAGAGTCACATGGCTAATAAACGGAAGAGATGTTGCTAAAACTCACATTGGCCCGATTCTAAGTCTTTTTGTATTAAGAATTGATGTATTAAATCCAGAGGACAGGCTTTGTTTAAAAAAAAAGTATATATATATAGTCTCTCCTTTCAGGAATTTCTGATTTCAGCTCCAAGTATTAGAGTAATCCAAGCAGCATTTGACATGAGTTCTGGAGCAGTCTGAGTTTGGATATTTTATTCCATGAAAAGATCATTTGTTTAAATTTCAGGTTGAGAAAATTATGGTCATTGTAATAAAATGTTAAAATATGTAGTTCCTGTCACAGTCTGCCTCTTGTTGGCCAGGTGGTCTGGTTTTTTCCATCTATTAAACATGGGTAATAGTAAGGCACTATTTCAGAATTGCTATGTGTGAATATGAAGTTACTTTGTAAACTGAAAAGGAATGTATGCATGATTTTTTTAATTTATTTAAAGAAATGGGCATTGTTAGAAAATCTAGTGAATTTACACTGGAATTATTTCTACAGCTTGCTCTCAGAAATACTATAGCATATGATTAGAGGTGACCTAGGAGAGGTTGGGGAAGCTCTGGCTGTAAAGGGCATGATTAATTTCAATCCAGGTTGCCATTTGTTAAGTATACTATATGCTGGCCCTTGTGCTAGCTACTTTGCATGTCTCTTGGTTCCTGTAATTTTCTTCCAAAAACTTTGTAAGGCTACATATCATTAAGCCTGTTTTAGAAGTGAAGTAGGTGATATTATCCCCTTTTAAAGATGAAACACTGAGGTTCAAAGAGGTCATGTACTTATGCCAAGATCATACAGAATTTGAATTTGTCTGACTCAGAAGCTTATATTCCTTCCACTGTATGAGCAGTCCGTTTCTACAGATCTTGGGGCAAACAATCGAAAAAGCCCCACTCCCTGGGGAATGCTGTACCCAACAGCCCACTTAGCCTGCAGGAGCAGGGATGGTCTCACTTTGCCTAACTATGTCTCTGTCCTTTTTACTTTCATGCATTCAACAAATATTTACTGAATGTTACACTGTTTGCCAAGCAGTAAGTAGGGTGCTATGGATAAAATAGTGAGCAAAACCTTTAATTCATATAGGCCTTTGGAGACCCCTCCTTCTGCTTCGCCCATCAACTCTAGGAGAATAGTTTGCTGGCTCTTGTCTCCTTTCAGGCCCGTGGTGTGGTGTTTCTGAGTGCTGTTGGAACTACCATATTTTTAGGCACTTTGTATAGCTACAGAGTAGGCCATTTTGAAGCCCTGTGTTTCCAGTGTTTGAATGTCACTTTTCCTTAATGAAGTCATCCAGCAGTCTTTACTGAGCGAATTTACTGTGAATCGTTGCTTTGAGGGCCTCCCAAGTCTTGGTAAGTTCCTTAGTGTTCTAGTCACTAATGTGCTGTGGTGTCTGCATAACGGACAAGGTCATCTTTGAAGTCTGTTCCAGCTCTGAAAACGTGCATCTGGGGCAGGGAGGCCCCTCTGAACATTTAGTATTGCTTCTAGTTTGGGTTGGTTTCAATTCTCCCTGCATGGCTCTGGGCGGTTGCTGCCTCTCCTGACGGAAGAGGCCTGGAAGCATTGATGATCCTGGTCTTCCCATGATGCCTTGTTGGGCCACCCATTGGATAATGCATTGCTTGTGATTAGACTGAGTTCTCTTTGAATTCACAGAAATAGTAGTCTTTCATGTCAAACTAGGAACTTGTCATCGAATGATAGCTCTTTAGACTCTCCTGGAGCTTTTTGACAATTTGGAACCTGTGGCCCCATTTCAGACCTATTGAATCCGAATCCCTAGAGATCCCCAAGCTGGCTGCTCAGCACTGCCACATCCCGTCCCGCGTTAGGCCTGATGTTGTGCATTCCTGTCCAGCAGAGCTGCCTGTATGCACAGTGAGCCGATCCCGGGTGACAGATTCTGAGACCAGAACTGGGCTGCTGAGCCTGATGAGCAGATAATATCTGCTGGCTGCTGGTGAAGCTGGAGTCCTTCCCACTGGGGCAGAGACAGGGAGGCATGGTGGTCGAGGCGATTATTAGAATGCTTCCTCTGTGTCAGAGGTTGTCATAGAGTTCCACTTCATTGGATCACTTCCCAATGACATCATAACCCTTTATAGTAAAGAAGTATGGAGAACTCTAGGATTGGAAAATTCAAGAATTTGTCCAAGTTTATTAGCAAGTGAGTAGCACAGCTGGGACTTAACCAAGCTCAGGCGGATGTGAAACCCTTGCTTTAAACAGTGATGCTGTTTTGCCTTCTAGAAGGGCAGGAGAGCTGGATTCTAGCCCCAGCTCCTCTAGTTACTTGCTCTGTGATTTCGGGCAAGTCACTTAACAGACTCTGAGTCTCAGAGTCTGAATATGTAAGTTGGGGCAGATAATTATACCTACCTCCTGTGTTCAGCTGCAGTAAATTCTGAAGCTGAAGGTACAGAAACAGGACATTTTTGAGTTCTAGTACCAGCTCTGTTTGGTACGGTGTGGAATGTGTGTTACCCTAAGTCACCTAATCTTTTTGGGGGTCTTTTTTGCTCGTTTTCTAATTATAGAAAATGCAAAGAAGAAGTAAAATCACCTCCAAAGTCTAAGTACTATTAATATTTGATGTACATTTTTTTCTGGACATCTGTATTTTAAAACATGCTTACACCCACTCGTACTCACCTGCATACAGTTTTACATACATAATCCTGTTGGATATGTGGATTTTTTTAGTAAATTTATCAATATGCTGTCATCTACTACACCTTTGGAAAGGAGCTATAACCTGTGTTATTTTCTAGCTTCTTTCATTCATCTTTTATTTCAAAAGAGATACTCTTCTGGAACTTAGAGCACATTCTGTGGTTTAATGATGGGGGGATGAGGAACCTTCTTGTTGCTCCCTCAGACTTCTGAGGATTTGGCCTACCTTCCAGTGCCATCTCCTGTTTGTGTCTCAGCGTGTTCTACATGGTCGCGTAACAGTACCCAAATTTCTCACTCTCTTCTTTTGCTCGGGCTGTTTTCTCTATCACAATTTCTTAACCTGGGTCATGGAGACAGAAAACTTGGCATCTGTGAACTTGAATGGGGAAAAATTACCTCTTTATTTTTATTGACTGCTAACTGAAATATTTCATTTCCTTTCATTATAAAAGTAGGTAGCAAAGTAGTATTAGCAGTACCTGTGTGTTTTGCTTTTGTTGTCAGTAGAAATCACAGGTATTTTCATTTCACGTTACAGATTTTACAGACATCTCAAAAAATGTACATTTTTTACAGACGTTCATCACCGCTTTGAAATTATGGTAGATGTTAGACTTGCCGCTAGATTTTATTGACTGCATTAGTAAAGAATCACATGTGGTACTCCATCACAAATTTGTTTTTTAACTGCATTTTGTTTTAATATCAATTTTCTTTGAAGTCCTGTGTAATCTTATCATTCTTTTAAATACAGTTGGTTTTTTTTGCGTAGTTCCTAGGTTTTTCCAGCCTGTCAAGACATCTGTGGCACAGAAGCTGTTAAGAGTCTCAGCTTCTAAAGACGGCATTCTGACATCTTATCTCTGCTTTGTTTTCTTCTTTCAGTTCAAATGCCACTTGACTCATGAAGCTTTCCTGTATCTTTCCATGGAGAAAAAAATTTCCCTTTCCTCTGTGTTCTCCTAGCACCTGGTCCTCTTTTATAGCCCTCAGCGCGTTGTTCCCCACGCTTTGGCTACATAATCCCTGCCCATTTCTCCTTGGCAGCACGCGGTGGGGTTGTACACAGTGGGTGCCAGCAGTGTTGAGTGACTCGATGCGTTTTAAAGGAGCCCCTTCTGTGTGAAGCTTCTAATTTCAGCCTCTGTTTAAGGCACGAGCGCTTTCCGACCTTGTCTCTTTGTGGCTGCCCCCTCCCGTGAAGCCGTATTTTGACATCTTCTCCGGAGTCAAGAAAATCTTGGTCTGGTCTCCTTACGTAGTAGGGGAGTTTTTTCCTAAATGCCAGGAATAACATCCTTAAGACTTATCATAGGGCAGTTTAAGGACTGTCCCAAGTAATTGCTGTAGCTTGTTGACTGAGAGCAGCAAACAGTGACTTGTGGGAACGTCCCCTTTCCTGTAAACCCAGAGTTCTCTTCCCTGGGCATCCGGGGGGCTTGTGAACATCCTGCACGCCCGCTCTTGGGGCTTTAAAGGATGCACTGAAAGCATTAAGTCATCTTTCCCATGAAGGTATTCCTTGTGCTTCTCAGTCAGCCTCCAGGTGTTCGGATGCCTGTTCTGGAATCGTAATTGCAGCAGTTATTCATGATTATAACCTACTGCAATTTGCCATCAATAATTTATGTGCAGTGCTTTATAGATTTATAATAAATGTTAGCATCTGGTGTGGTGTGGTATTACTCTTTGGACTGGCCTTTGAAAAAGGTTGTGAAACGGACTTCTTAGGTGGCGCAGTGGTTAAGAATCTGCCTGCCAATGCAGGGGATATGGGTTCGATCCCTGCCCCAGGAAGATACCACATGCTGCGGAGCAACTAAGCCCATGCGCCACAACTGTTGAGCCTGCGCTCTACAGTCCATGAGCCACAACTGCTGAGCCCATGTGCCGCAACTACTGAAGCCCGTGCGTCTAGAGCCCGTGCTCTACAACAAGAGAGGCTACCGCAATGAGAAGCCCACACCCCACAATGAAGAGTAGCCCCCGCTCACCGCAACTAGAGAAAGCCCGTATGCAGCAACGAAGACCCAACACAGCCAAGAAAATAAATAATTTATATATTGAAAAAAAAGAAAAAGGTTGTGTAGGAACTAGTTATACCCATTTACAGGTGGGAATACTGAGACTCTAGGAGGTGATATGACTTAGTTGGAGGTTATAGAGTAGGCTGTAGAACAGGACTCAACCCAGTCCTCCAGTCTTCTGCTCTAGCACACAGCTTGCCTGTGGCTTTTCTACCCAGACATCTTTCATGGTCACTGGGGTGAGTCTGTGTTCCCAGACCAGGCAAGGGTAACAGCTTGCATACCTCTCTGGGCTTTTCTACTCTGCACTGGACCCAGGGGTACACAGTAGATGAGGCTGGCTGGGGTGCCGTGGCTCAGTACATGCCCTGTAGGTGTGCATTCTCCACGTCTGATTGTTAGCCTCCCACCTGGTTTGGAGGGTCTGTGACAGCGTTCACAATGGACTTGGGTGACTACTTGCCAGCTGAGTGATCTCTTTAAGGACAGTTCATAATTATGCCATTATGTGAAGCCCTGTATCCAGGAGACAGCTATCTGTTTTTCATCCACTTAAGTGCCTTTTCGTGAATTCCCTCTGCACAAGATGAAGAGACGGATTACTAGGGACAGTGCTGCTATGAATAAAGCTGGCATGGGGAGCTGTTGTTCAATTTGTTTACTTTTTTATATTTTTTTCCTTAACACAAGAAGACATGATTACTACTGTGGGTTAAGTCAGTAGTGGGAGGTGGTGTAAGTCTTGTTTAGGTTTTAGTTTCTTCTAATGAGTATTTAAATATCTGCAGTGTGCATAGAATTAAGCATTCACTCATTAATTCATAAATTCATTCCATATATGTTTAAGTGCCTACCATGAGCTAGTGTAATTACCATGGTGCAATTTCTGTATCATAAGAGTGCAAAGTGGTGAATAAGAGAAGCAAGGTCACTACCTCCATAATGCTTGTGTTCTTATGTTCTCTGGGGAATTCAGCAAGATTTAAGCACACAAATAGGGATGTGTGCTAAAAAAAAAAATCACAGACCATTATGATGGAAGGTAACTGGGTCAGATGGAGTGAAGTGTGGTAGAGAGGGCCTCTTTGAAGCAGAGACTTTTGAACTGGAAGGATAAGAAGGACCTGGTCACCTGAAGATTGATGAAAGAGTAGTCAGGTAGATAGAATGTGCAGAGGCCCTGGGGTGGGTACATTTGAAAGCAGCTTTCAAGGCTGCTTAAATTATAGCGTGTCTGATTTGGCCTCCACAAGGTGGAATGGTCTCTGTTCAGGTTAGTCCCAAGGTAGATGGCATGGGCTGTGCGCCTTGGAATGTAGCAAGTTTCCTGCAGGGGGAGGTTTTCCAAGCGGGGCCCCCTTTTGGCTAGGCTCTTGTTGATAGCATTTAGGAACTGGAGGAGAGGGGAACAGTGGAGGAAGGTTGGGTTACAGGTCCTCAAAAAGCTCTTTGTAGCCATGTGATTCTCTGATTTCACCTCTGAGAGCCCTAAGCCAGCAACAGTGAATTCTGTACTAGATGATTTATGGGCCAAACTGCAGTTTTCATGGGGAGATGATAAGCCTCTATTTTTTCATCTGGACTTCCACAGTCTACAGAACGCTTTCATAGGCATAATCTAGTTTTGACTTCTCACAACCACCATATAAAGTAGGTATTATTATTGTTTCTATTTTAACATGGGAAGAAACCGATGGTCAAGAGAAGTAGCTCACTCAGGGTCACTAACTGGTTGAGGTGGAATCAGTTTGAAGTCTTTGAAGCTCCCCGCCAATTCTTTGTATTAGGCCGATTCTAGAAACCTCCCTTACCCCACACCACCTCAGGGTATGGAAGAAGGAAGATTTCTGGTGCAGAGAGGATCGGTGGGAAGGACAGATGGCAGGTCTACATGTGCCTGTTTGTCGGTATGCAACTTGGAAGCACTTTCCTGGGCTGCTTCGAGAGCACTCTCAGCAGCTGCAGCTGTGCCTCCTCGCAGCTGCTTGTGCGGATGGTGCTGTGATTCATGAAGAGAACTCAACAGTTTGTTCTTTCAGCTGTGCCCTTGGTGTGTGCAGCCCACTCTCATACAGGCTGTGTTTGTGATCTGGAGCAACACAGTCCCACTGGCACACGGTGCCCCAGGGGCTCCTAGCCCGGTGGTGAGAAGGCATGGTCCCTCTTGATCCCAGCCGGGGAGCCCAAGGCCCACCAGGGCGGGATGGTAGGGAAAGTGAGTGCAGTGGGCAGTGCAGTAAATGCCAGCTGGTTCTTGATGTTAGAGCCAGGGATGCCGGGAAGTAGGGGCTGCACTGGTGAAGGGGATCACCCCTCACCTCTCCTGCAGGTCGTGCAGAACACTGGCTGCCAGTGTGTCGCCTCAGATTTGGAATCTGAGACCCCAGAGGGCATCCATTACCGTACAGCCAGTTTGGGGAAAGAATCATGATTAGAAACCAAGTTTCCCATCTGCTTGCTGTGTGTGTGTGTGTGTGTGTGTGTGTGTGTGTGTGTGTGTGTGTGTGTGTGTGTGTGTGTGTGTTGGTTTTAGTTCTAGCATTCCATTTCCAAGTAAATTTTCCCTTTAAATTGAAAAACTATGTAACTGAAAATAATAAGCACACTCAGTGTTTACCATGTTCCAAGAATAGTTCTAAGTGCTTTCTACTTTATGTACATTATCTAAATGAATCCTAACAACAGCCCTAGGAGGAAGGTATTATTCTTATTTACCAATGAGCAACCCAAAGCACAGAGAGGTTAAGTAATTTGCCCAGAGTCACAGAGCTCATGGTAGACTGGGAATTTGGACCCAGGAAATCTAGCTTCAGGCAGAAAACAGCAAATAACTATGAAACTTCTTTTTTTAATCTTTCCTCCTGCACAGTGGAAATCATTGATGGAATACTACAATTTTATCGCCCTTAGGAAACTTGCAGTTAGGTGGCCTGAGTTCCTCCCTCATCCATTTTACGGAAGTGGAAACTGAGGCCCAGAATGGAGAGGGGCCTTGATCATCCTGAACACATTTTGCTTTTGGGCAGAGTGCAGGTGAGGTCAGTGTCCAGCAGGTGTCTGCTTCCTGAGAAAGGTGTTTGTACCCTGAGACTGTCCACTCAGGACCATCTGCTCCCTGGGGAGCGTCTGTCTGTGTTTAAAGTGAAGGGGAATCACTTTGAGAGGGTTGTGCTTCTAGGTAGAGGACATTTTCCTGCTGCAAAGATGCTTTGTTGCTTGAAGTTTTTTTAATTGCTATTAGGTGAAGGATGCAAGATAAATAACTTGGTGGGCACAGTGTATTTTTGGTGTGTCATGTTTGCTTTTTGTCTTTTGCTTGTTCCCTGTCTTTGTTTGTTTTTGTTTGTTTGTCTGTTTGTTTTTCCCCTGTGAAGTGTGTCCTTTTCTCACATCTCTGCTGTCTACACAGCTTTGAGTATCACAGTGAATATTTTTGTCTCTGAACAGTCTGTAACTACAGTGAGGAAGGGGGCTGGCTGAGTGGACTGCAGGACACTGGGTCCAGCCTGTGGTTGGGAGGAGTTGAAGCTCCACGGGCTAGTGAAGACTCCTGGGGACCACCTTCCCTCTGTGCTGCTGGTCTGAGAGCCCAGAGCCTTAGCAGGATTTAGAGAGTTGTATTCAAAGAATTATAGAGCAGCTAAGCTAGTGGGGATCTTCCTGAGATCCCTTCGTGCACGCCGACATGTTGCTGGTGGGGAAATTTAACCCCATGGTGGCCGGTGACTTGCTCAAGGTCAACCTGGTGATGGTGGTGATAAAGACTGTATTGGGAAAATCCTTCCCTGCTGTTTATCAGGCATTGTTCCAAGTGCTCTGTAATCATTCACCCACTTAATCCTCACAGCTGTCCTGTGATGGGGGTGCTGCTGCCCTCCCCCTGCTTTACCAGTAAAGCAGCTCCAGCAGTTGTCACTTGCTCAAGCTGGTGAGAGGCTGGATTCAAATCTAGGCATTCGAGCTCTTAACCCCATGCTCCTTTCTGTAACATGCGTGCCGTCACCTTGCCAGGCGCTGTGCTGGTTGCTGGCATAAAACATGAGGTGGTGCTAAACGCTGAGGGGGAGGATGGAAGGGAGGGAATAGTGGGCAGAGTGGAGAAGAGGTTGGTTTGATTGTCCGACGGGCCAGTTGCTGATATGATTCTTCTGGCTCCTGGTCCAGAGTCTTTTCAGTCTATCGTTTGGCCTTTCTTGGCAGCGCTCAGGGCAGATATTCTTTTGATGCTTGTGGTTTATGTTTATTGAAAGTCCTTTGTGTGAAATGTCATCTTATCCATGCGGTCTCCTCATTTTGAAAGTGAGAAGGTGTGTCTCAGCGAATTGATTGATTTAAGGCTGTATAAAGGTCAGCAGGGCCCTTGATGCTAAGTAAACTAGGGCACGTCTTATGAAGGCACAGGCTCTGCCCCTCCTTTCCCCTCGTGTCATTCCAGATTTAGAACATTTAATTAGAACATAGTTAACATGGTCTGTCATTGTGGGGGAAATGGGGAGCTGATCCTTTTTTAGTGAAAGGCAGAAGCCAACTGTACTCTTAAGACAGTGACTATGAAATCAGAATTTATAAATTGGGTTTTATGTGAACTAAGGGATCTGCTTCTTTAGTGCAATAAGTGACTCCTTTTGAAAAGTGACTAATGCTGTAAGTCAATAACCCCATCCAGTTTCCCTTCTTTGTAAGGGCAGATGTTTCTATACTGACTTGACTTAAAGCACTGAAGCACATTGGCGTCATGCTACAAAATCAGTGGTTGGGATGAAATCACTTCTTGAAAATCTCATGCTCATGGTGCAGAGGGTTGGAACTAAACTTCTCAGAGAAGCCTCATCCCCAGCCTGCTTACTCATGGTTTTCCTGGAATAAAATCTCAGGGGAATGGTGCATCCGGGATGGGCGAGGCCATCCCGACAGTGTAGAAACGCATGGGAGGGAATTTTATCATTTCTGGTTCTTGGGGAAGAGGATGGATGGGAAATGATCTCTCTGAGTATCTTTGTGTCATTCAAGACCAGTCTACCTCTTTTCCCATCTCCTGGGTCCCATCCTCTCTGCCAGCCCAGCCCTCTTCCCTGCGGATTATTCCTGCCCCTTTCATCTACAGTTTCTTCTTCATTACTGATTCCTTCCTAAACATTCACACCTGCATTCTCCATACACTCCTTCAGCAGAGATCTTTGAGAATTTCTGTGCCACAAGCCCTCTGCGGGCTGTAGGAGTACAGTGGGATACAAACCTTCATGTTGGTGGTTACAAATCTTAGAAGGAGATGGATGGTGGGAAAAGATGTAGATTATGATTAATGCCCTGAAGGAAATACCAGCCAAAACGCAACACGGTGCTGTGATTTGTCTTTCGTTCTCCGACTTGACCTTGTTGACCATTCTCTCCTAAACGCTCCTCCCTTGGCTTCCATGGCAACACACGCCTTGCTGGTGTCCTCCTTCTCCTCCAGCTGCACGTGAGGGACAGTCTTGTACTTCTCTGTGCAGCCCTGGGTGATGCTCCTGCCCCTTCTCCCCTCACACCTCCTCCGCTCCTCTTGCCATGCCATTTTCTACCTCTGTGTCTGCCTCCTGAGTCTGTGTCCGGCTCCGACTTGACTGCCTCTTGTTGACCCAGGTTGACCCAGTTCCTCTTGGTTGACCAAAAGCTGCCACGAACTGAGTGTCCAAAGTGAATCTGTCTGTGCCTCAGACCTGTCCCTCCTCCATCAGCCACGCCACCTTTCACCAGAATGCACAACACAGGAACTCAGGAGCCATCCTGAGCGCCCCGTCGTGTTCCTACCCTAAAGCTGAAAAGGAACGGAGGCCTGTCCATTCAGCCTCCTCCTTTAGACTCTGTTTTCTTCTCTCCATTCCCACTGTCACCACCTTAGTTAGGGCCACTACTGTCTAGTTCCTGGGTTACTGCAGTAATCTCCCTGGGTTTTCTGTTTCCAATCTCGCATCCCTTAAATCCATTTTCCATGCTGCGTTACCTTTTAAATAGGCCTAAACCCTCAGGGGCAACCCATCATTCTTCACGTAAAGCTCAAACTCCTTAGCATGTTTTATAGGGCCTTTGGAGACCCATCTCCTGCTCCTGGCTCTGGCTTCACCTCCTACCACCCCTTCCATTTCACTGTGTATTTCTTGTACACCTGCTTTGATATGGGCGCTGTGTGAAGTACTGACGCTGCAGTCTCAAAGTAAAAAGCTAAACATTCTGAACAGGATTAGAAGGCAGCAGTGCTCTGTCTCCTAAGGCCTTTTCAAGCCCCATTGCAAACCTCAGATGCCCTCACTCTCTTGGTTTCAGCCACACTGGCTTTTCAGTTCCTTGGAAATACCATAGCCCTACCACCAAGGCTCTTTGCTGAAGTGCCCCCTCCCTCCTCCCACGTGCCCATTGCAACCAACGCCTTAACTTCTACTTGCCTAGGTGATCTCAGCTCAATCCAAACGTCACTCCTCGAGCAGGCCTTTCAGGCTAGCCCAGGACAGGCCACATTCTCCTAAACCTGCACTCTAGCTTCACAGCTGTCTTAGGTGTACTGATCTGTTATGAGTTTGCATTATTGGTGTCTGACTTTTCCCATTGTTGTGAAATCTCAGTGATAGCTTATCTCAAAGCTAGTCTCATTTGTCTTTTACTACTTGCCGGAAACACGGTTGTTTAATAAACATTGCTAATATGGTTGGCTACTTTACTTTTTTTTTAATTTTAAAAAAATTTTATTTATTTATTTTTAGCTGTGTTGGGTCTTCATTGCTGTGTGCAGACTTCTCATTGTGGTGGCTTCTCTTGTGGAGCATGGGCACTAGGTGTGCAGGCTTCAGTAGTTGTGGCACTTGGGCTCAGTGGTTGTGGCTCACAGGCTTAGTTGCTCCATGGCATGTGGGATCTTCCCAGACCAGGGATCGAACCTGTGTCCCCTGCATTGGCTGACGGATTCTTAACCACTGCACCACCAGGGAAGTCTGGGTACTTTGCTTTTGTTCTTGAACTTGAGCAGTTAGGTAGAACACAGTTCAAAATAGGCATTGAGATGGCCATGTGTGTGCTGAATTTTAAGGGCATACCTTGGTGTGTTGAGGGGACTTCTCTTCCTAGACTCCCACCTCTCTGCAGCTTATAGCCATGGTATTATAAAAGTGTACACTTTAGAAATTATCTAGTTCAGTTGTTTGCAACCTCTTTTAAACATGAGGTTTTTTTTTTTTTTTTTTCAAATGGTAGTGGCTGTGTTTTTACTCCCAGTTTATTGGAGAAAAATGAGTAGTTACAGAAAGCTACTATGAATTTAGCTAACCACGTCAATTACTTTGAATTTTTTCATAGTAGCATCTATATATACTTGAAAAATAGTAGTATATATGCTTGAGAGAGAGTCCTTGGTGGGCACATGGATTTATAGCACCGATAACTCCATGCCCTTGTGGTCCCTTAGTCAGGAACCAGCCACTTGGTCTGGCCCTTTATTATGCAAATTTACATCAGATTTAGAACTGATTTCCTGTGGGCTTGGTTTCCCCTATATGTGTTTGATTTGACCAATATAGTGTTTTTAAATATTTAGAGCAAACATTTAAAGGTTGTGAGACTTTTCACAAAACCAGATTTCCAACTTGAGAAATGAGGAGGACTACACCTTATTTCCTGTATGGCCATCATCACCTGGTACTGAATAGCAGCTGTGTCCTTTTGAAATGCCACACTTTCTCCAGTTTGTCCCAGTCCTCACTCTATCTCTGTTGGTATTTAACAAGTTCCTGGTAGAATGGGAACCAGAAACCTGGTGATGTCACCCAGACGTGAGTGAGTGAGGCCATCTCCATCTCCACAGAGGCTTGTGAGCAGAAAGAGCCCTGGGTCCAGAGTCAGGAAACCTGAATCCGTGTCTGCTCGCTGTTACTGACTAGCTTGGCGACCTTGAACAGGCTGTGTGACTTCCCTGAACTCAGTTTTGTCAGTTGTCATTCTGCAGTCAATGCTTCGTGAGCCCCACAGAGTTGTTGGATCTCCGGAAGGAAAACTGTTGAGTCTAATGGGACATGTTTGTTACTAACTCCCCCATCTTCTCTTTCCATGTCTTTTTTCTCTCTCTCTGTTATAGAGCAATCTATCATTTATTGTTGCACCTTGATGTTCATTTTAGAAACATGAGAAGGGAGCTGTTGATTTCTCTCCACCACCCTTTCTGACCCATGTCATGGCTGGAGGCAGCTCTAACCTTTCATCCCACGCCCTCTGCTCCTGCTGGGGCCCCACGGCCACAAACAAGCTCCTGCAGTGACACCCACGACACCCCGAAGTTGAACTCCAAATATCAAAGAATCGGAGCTGCCTGATTGCCTGTGGAGATGCTGAGTAACTAGCCAGCTCTGGCGTTGCTCACATCTATGAAATACTAACAGGATACCAGGCTAACATGGAGGATTTCGGTTTCAGCGCCAATATCCTTGTAGCCAGATTTGTGGATCAAACACATTTCATAGTTTCAGAGGAACCATACGGGTTGTTTTTGTCCTTCTGGATCTGGAAGGGAGGGTAGGCATCAGAACCATAGAAGGGGAGATAAACAGGAGTGTCAGTCTCTGCGATCACAAGAAGCAGTGTGCATCCTGGAAAACAAAAATGTGGACTTCGGAGTCTGGCAGACCTGAGTCTATTACTGGATAGTTGCGTGACCTTGATTAGCTTATGTGACCTTGATCCAATCATTCTTTCTGATCTTTTTCTTCATTCATAAAGCAGGAATAAAAGGGTGTATTTCATCTTTTAATTTTATACCGTTTTAGTTTTTAAGGATTTTGAAGAGAATGCCAACTTCACAAAACAACAACTTCTGTGTTTTAAGGATTAAATTAAACATGTTGACTGAGCAACACAGTACATGAAACTGCCCTTCTCTTCCAAGTTTTGGCTGAAAATCCTTTTTTACTTCCTCTAAATAGGATTAATGGGTCAGCCTGTGAACGAAGAAGCATAACCTAAAGTTGTCTGAATAAAGGTCTAGTGTGATTCTTTGTGCAAACATTTTGGCTTAACATTTTCTTGAGTAGGTAGAGTGGCGCGCCTACTGATTTATTTTTTTTAAATGTTGTAAATAAAAAGCTAAATTTTCCAGGAAACTAAAAGAAATTTCTTCTGCCTTTATTAGTTTCCCAGACATTTTTCAAAAGCGTAGGACTGACCAGCAGGATGCCTCTTCTAGCCACTCTGTAAACCCAGCCCAAGGGGCCTTGGGAAGGGGAACAGAGCACCAACCCACAGTGATGGGCTATGTGGATTGAAAAGCTCTTGCTTGGCTGGATTAAAGTAATTGAAGTAAAGCTGAGGTTTTAAGTCTGATGCGTATCCTAACAATTTTCACTTAGAAGAGAGGGCGATCATTTAGGGGAGACCTGATTTAGAGACCGTTGGGATGTGTATTCGGCTGTGGAAGAGTGTGGAACTGTCGCCCAAAAGTCTGCGTTTGGAGTTTAAGGTTACACGAATCCTCCTGAGAGTTTAGGGCGGTGCTGGAGATGGGGCACCTGCTGGTGGAATGAAGAAGATGGGCACTGGACCGGCAGTAAAGGTGTTAAGAAAAGACTTCTGCTCCTACACGTCCCTTGAGAAGTAGGGGCCATGGAGAGGTTCCCTAGCAGGTCCCCCCACACCCCCCAGTTCTCTTCATTTCCTGCTTCTGTAGGAAATCCCTGTGACTGGCTGGTTGTGTGCAGAGGGTTAATGAACTTGGAGTTGATGAGAAGTTGGATGCCGAGAAGTATCTTGAAGAGACTGAGAAGGGCTTGAGAATATGCTCTGAGATGTCAGACAAAGAGATTCCTTACCAACCCTTATCTTCCTTAGCAATCTTACCTTTTTTGTGTTGTGATTGGGTGAGAAGAAGCCTAAGAGTCTTCCCCTTAAGGGATAGCTGCCTCATGAAATGGGGGCATCTCTGGTCAGAATGCTTGTTCCTGTTGGAGCTCATGGCAGGAGATGGAGGGGTGGGGTGCTGGGATGAAGGAATAGGAATGGAGGGGTGGAGCTTCATCTCCACTTCGAGGAAACTTTCTCAGCAAAAATATTAGACTGTACGTTATGGACCATGGGCAACAAGTTTGTAAGATTCTTGAAAATGCAGCTGGTAAATGTTCTTGGGTTTGGTGCCTGGTTTACCTGTTGCCTCTTTGTTGTGATGAGAGATTGCGATCTCCAAGATGAAAAAGGCCCCACATTTGTCTTCAGGAGAACCAGGTAGAGGGCTGGTCAGAGAGCTGGGTGGCTCTATGCTGTATTACAAAACCAGCTGGGGAGAGAAGAGTGGGGGCACAGGAGAGGCCTGGGCTGGGCTCTGAGAGATGGGCAGCAAAGCCTGCCTCAACAAGGCTAAGAATTGTTAAGGACGTTTCCCAAGCTTTCCAGGAATGGTGTGTTGTTTTATATCATGGGCGTTGGATACCTCATTCTGTTACTTACTGTGAGTCTTCATCTTCAGCAAGTCACTTCTTCTCTCCAGCCCTGACTTTCCCCAACTGTCAAATGACAAAATTGGGCTGCCCCCGTCTGCGATGGTAGGATTCCGTAAGTGAATCATCTCTATCTTAACTGATACCAAAACTTGTATCATATAGCTCTACTTTTGAAATTTCTGGGATAGACATGGAGATTTGCTGCAGTGATTGGTATGGGGGCAGTTATTTATTTTTTGAGGGAGTGTCTGGAGAGCCGTTTCTGTTCTCATTTGAGGGAGTCCTGGTGTCATGTCACAGGACACATGGGGAAGCCCAGATCCCCTTCTGTGGCTCTCAGAAGAGTGACTCATAGATTCCAGGGGAGTTTGGCCCCTGTCAGGGTTTGGTCACCTGGCCCCTGCTGCTGTCAGTGGTACAGAAGTTCAGGGCTGCCTCGAGCAGACTGCGCCTTCACTATGGAAGGCCCCAAGAAGGCAGTTTATGCTGAAGGTGACAGCCAAATATTTTTGTGCCAATTAAGTAGGACACCAAATGGGAAATTCATCTTACTCTTCTTTACATACTTCCTGCTCATTTGCCAAAGTTCTAAGTAATACAATTTCAAAGGTTCAGGGGTGTCTAATACAATTTTCCCCCCTCTGTACATAATTCTATGCCCATTGTGTAGCTCTATGAGAAGCATTAGGGTAATTATAGAGCTACTTTCTGCTTTCCAGTTGCTGTAATATTAGCCCTGAGTCTGCCGGTACTGGCCGTATTAATAAGCAATGACTGAAAATTAAAAAGAATTCGGCAGACTCCTAAGTTAAGATTTTCCGGGCCTTTCTCCCTGGCATTAAATGTACTACTACAGGCAGCAGCGTGGTCCATGGGGATGTGCTTTAGGTTACAAGTTCAGAGACCTGGTTTCTAAATCTTCATCTGTAAAATGGGGACAAAAGTCTCTGAACTCCCAGTCACTGGTGGACACGAGGACCAGCGAGCCGGTGGGGTGTGAAGGTAGTTTGGAAGCTCATGATGGATCATACACGTGATAAGTAGTGGGGGTTGTCTGAGCGACAAGGAGCTGCAACTTTATTATGAGCTTCTGGATGGTCTTACGCATGTATTTTGTGGAAGAGAAATTTTATATTTAATATTTGGGCTCATATTTGTAGTATTTGGTTGGCATGTAATGGCACACAAAGTGCTTTTAGCCCAAAATCCTGTGAGGTAAGTGGTTTTGTTTTTTCACCTCCTACTAACTCAGCAGTTAAGGTATAGATGGGTTAAATAATATGCCTAAAATCAGATTAAACCATTGGAAAGTAATTTGCTAAAACTGTTGTCTTGTGTTCGCAGCTTTTGTAGCTTTTCTTTTCTCATGTAGCACATTTTTACTTGGGGTAGGGCTTCCTGTCACCTCCATAGCAATAAGAATAGCTGACATTTATTGAAGCTTGGACTGTGCTAGCACATTTTATAGATGGGGAAAGTGAGGCACAGAGAGGTTAAGTAGCTTGCCAGAGGTTACACGGCTCTCGTGGAAGACTGATTCACGTGTTTTCTACACTGCTGCTGCTGCTACCGCTACTAGAAGCATTAACATGTCTTGTTCATTGTGTCATCGCCCCTCTCTTACAGTCGATTTTGATTTGCAAAATCCCTCTTTTGCTTTTCTCTTACTGATTTGGAAACAGGAAAAGTCAGTGCCTCTTGTGATGCTTTTCTGACTCTCCTATTACATTTGTTATTCTAATCCAGATGTTATGTCAGCTGTCTGCAGCCTGAATTTTGCTTGTGGACCTGTTGTGTTTGGCTCTGATTGTATTAAAAACAAACACAATTAGATGATGACATCGTCAGGTGACTATTTAAAACAAATCTAGATTTATGGCTCCTCATGTAAAGCTGGCAATATGCAGTCTGCTTATCCACACACTGCAAAGGGAGTAGCATCAAACCACTCTCTCTGGCATGGAAACGATCTTCATTTTTTTTTCCCTATCTTCTTTCTCCATCCCCCACCTAACTACTAGATTGAGATCCCTAGGAGTGTATGCTTTTATGTAAAATTTTAAAAAAGTAAATTTTGGCGTAGAGATGAAATTCAGTAAGTGTATGTTGAATTGAATTAAAGTGGGTGGCTTAAGAAATAGACCTAGTTTGGTAACGGAACATTTGCTGTTTCTGAGGTGATTTGTCCTCATGGTCCTTTTTGCGCAGGTGGGCATGTAGGGTTTAATCTGTTATGCAAGGGAAGAAGGGCTCTGTCCCTCTCCTTGAAGTTCTGTGACTCATCAAAAGTTTTAAAAGGTGATACACTCAGACTTACTCTTGATAAAATTACTTTATTGTACTGCCCGGCATTTTGGAAATATGAGGAAACTATTTTCTTTAAAACAAATCGCAGATTTGTTGAGTTAAATGAGATAATGGATATGAAAGCACTTTCTGTATTGTTGGGTATGGAGCCAGTAAGTTATTGGAGATGTTTTGAGAGCATTATCCCCTTATTATCATCTCAGGCTTAAGATAGACTTTGAAATCTTTGCGCACTGCCACTTTGTCCCTGGCTTGGCCAAGCCACTTAACCTCTTTGAGCCATTTCCACATATGTATATAAAAGTGGCTAATGTTATCTTCTAGCACCCAGTACAGTACCTGGCAAAGAGAGGGTACTCCATATTTATGCTGGATAAATGAATGAATAAATAAACAAACGGCGATTTTTGAGACCTTACCGAGCTAATGCATGTGAAGCATCAAGCAGAGTGTCAGTGTGTATTAGACGGCTTGCAGTTTTTAGTTCAGGCTGTCGTTCACCTGCACACAGGCTGGGAGATGATCTGAGTTCTTGGATGAAGGGAGCTGAGGGCTGGCAGGTATGCTGGCAGGCAGGTGACAGGAACCAGAGAGCCCCAGCTCTGCAGGAGACATTGGATGGAGAGAAGCAAACTCAGCAGTGCCAGAGCTGCCCTGGTACTCTGATCCCCGTCTTCCCGCTTCCAGAGCATGCTGCCGGCATATAACTAGGCACGGGCAAGATGACTTCAGATGTGTGGAATTCTGGACCTGGAGATGAAAACTACTGGAGATGAGATGTCAGGTCCGGAAGGGCCCTAGGTAGTCATTAGGCTCAACATATTCTTGTTTTTGAAAGCTGTGTAGAGATGTGGAAAGAACAAAGAGTAAGAACTTTGGAGTCGGACAGTTCTTGGTCAAAATACCTGTTTTGCCTTTTCCTGTCTAAATGTTGGCACGAGTCTTAACTTCCTTGACCCTTCTGGCAATTCACTGAATGTTTTTGAGGTTAAGTATAAAACATTCTTCGCCTAACACCTGACATGTAGTTGGTACCTAAGAAAAATGGTCACCATCCTTGTTATGGAAAAGAAATGGAAGCTCAGAGAGATAGGAATGATTGGTCAAAGGTACCAGCCAGGGTGGGTGGAGCTGGTGCTAATACTCATGATGTACGAGTGCAGTGGGGAGGATGGGGTGAGGGGGAGGAGGTGTGGACTTATTATGTCCAAGATTGAGTTGCCTCTTTTGGGGAGGGACAGCAAGTGTAGGACCATCAAGGCAGGACCTTAATAACCTGTTTGAAATAAAGTGGCTCAGCCAATTAATATGAGCAGGAAGCTTCCAGTGGAACTTTCTAGGAGTCAGTAGATGATGTGTGTTTTGATTCTAAATAAATCTTTGGTTTTGACTTCCCCTGAGCAGTGTTCGTTTTCTTTGAGATAAGCTGTTCGGAAGTGATGAGAAAATGACCTCTAAAAGTACAGCAGCTTTGAGCGTGTCACCATCGTTTTTCCCCCACTGAAGACAGTCTTTGAATTTTTATTATTAGTGTGTTAAAATCGCCATTCTTTTTTCCCTCTCCCCATTGCTCTGCCTGGATCTGATATTTCTGAGAGGCCTGCACATTCTATAACATAACAACCTGCCATGGGAGATGTGGGGGCGGCCGTTATGACTTCACGCCATGTTCTCATGTCATATATCGTTTTTGCTGAAATTCACTTGTTTCAAAGATTTTTACAAGACAGCACAATCACTTGGCTTCATGGCTTTCAGAATTTATGAGTTTGTACCTGTGCAGTCAGAAAGAGGCATGGTTTGCCAACTGTTAACTTTTTAGGTAAGGTTTTTTTCTTTACTCATTTCTTACAAAACAGACTTTTTGAATACCTAGAGAATTATCTTGCAGGCAACTCAGGTTTACCTCTTGTCAGGATGCCCCATCAGGCATTTAGAAGCTAAGCGTGCCACCCTCTGAAACCCAGGCTCTCTTTAAAGGATAAGTACAAACCCTTTGTTTATCTGGTATCTTGAATTTTCAGGCTTCACTCAAATTGTGATTTTCCTATATAGTTGAAAACAGTAGGGAAAACTTTCGTAATCCTATTCATTTCTGATGGGAATTTTCCCTGGCAGCTGTGGTCTGTGAAAATAGACTGCCTGCACACAATGAGGCTTTTTCTTTGTTTGCCCGTTACTTTATCATCAACAAACAGGGTGACACATTCAGTCCTCACACCTCTCCTGTGACTGAGGCAGGACATTTTCAGTTATTTATTCCGAGGAGGTTTTTTTTTTTTTTTTTTTTTTTTTTTTTTTTCAGGAACACCAAAGGATGTCAAGAAAAAAGTTGCTGTTGTTTCTGTGTGTCCTGGGGATAAAGAAAAGTAAAAAGAATTGTTTTCCTGACTAGTTGTGGTTTCAGAAATAGCATGAGAGATTTATTTCTTGAAACCTATCCTTTCCAGAGAAGACATTTCTGAAGTCCAAACTTTGAATTCTTTTCGGTGTTTTGCTGATGAAGCTGCATTTTTATTATTTTGTTTTGTGATGCTGAACGTCGACTCTGTGGATGTAGGTGTCCAGGACCTGAAGTCTAACAGAGGTCTTCGGACTGCATTTAATCTTAGAAATGGTGGAGTTATTTCTCATGGTGGATAGAAAGTTTTACCGTCGTGTTCTACTGTTGCGCATTTTACAAACAACCCACAAAACACTTTTCAAGTCTTTGTACCCTGGCTGCATGGTGTTTTGCTTCTCTGTGACTTACTTTGGGTGATGGTTTTGGCTTGGGCTTGAGCCATCCTGGAACAGGTGTGTAGAAATTGGCTTTGGACATGTTTCTTTATCATCCAGTGACACACTCTAGGGCCAGGGCAGGTAGTGCCTGGCTTGGGCAGGTGTCTTGTCCTTTCCCTCCAGGCTGCAATCTCAAGAAAATGTTTCTGGGGACTAGGCACAATGAGATTTTTAAAAAGAATAACATGTATTAAGTAAAAATTAAGAATGAAGTGCAAAAGTAGAGATTCAGGGCCAAGAACATCTCAGAATAACTAGTTCGTTAAATTCTCTTCCCGAGGGAGCGCCAGTCGTCTGGGTCTCTGCATGCCAGCCATGCCAAGCGACTCCCTGCTTTCGGTTCTCACACGCCTCAGTGCCTTAGTTCATATTTTTCCTCCTTCCTGTGTTATAAGTACCTGTACTTCAAGGCCCAGCCTGAAAACCATCTGAACGGAGACCGTCTTAAATCCTTGAGTCAGGAGGAGTCCCTCTGCCTGCTCTGAACAGAATCATAGGATGTGTGTGTTGGGGGGAAGGGGAATGAATAAATATATTTCAGTTTTGCTGCTGGTGACTTTCCACTGGTCTGTTTGTTGAAGGCAGAGGTGGTGTGGGTTTCTTCCGTGCCCCTCCCGTGGCTGGTCCCTGCCCTGCCTGTGCGAATGGTGAGGGAGGGGCATCCTCCGGGTCATTCCTCTGGACTTCCCGATAGCGTCCATCTGGAGTTCGAAGGGCAGAGGGCTAGTGAGAAGGAAGCGTGAACCTTTTAGGGAAAATATTTGAGGGATTTAGAAGCTTGTAATTAGATTGCAAAAGACAATGAGCGAAGACAAAGCATTTTAAGTGAAATAATTCACATACACTGCTTAGTGCTTGCCTCGCACGTAGCCGACTCTCCGGGAACAGTGCGATCACATGGTGACTGCTTAATCCCATGTCATACCGGCTAAAGGCGGGAATCCTTGATTATAAATTATAATCCCCGGCCTCCGGGCATGCCTCGTCTAACAGATAATAGACTAGTCTCTGAGGACAGAAGACTTTGTCCTCACGTCTACCTGATGACCATAAAACATTAGCGGAACTAATTGGCTTTTGGGATTTTTGTGATAGGATTTTTTACAGGTAGAAATTCTTTATTTTTATTTATTTGTTTTTTTTGTTTTTTTTTTTTTTGGTTCTTCAGAGATTTGATGGTTGTGCACACCGAAGTGGATTTCTGTCTCTTTTATCAGGTGGGATTTACGCGTTTCCAAGGTGTTTTGCTCTTTTAACCTCACCGGCTTGTTAATGATTCCCAAGTCTTGCCTTGGCCTCTGAGCTTTGACTTCCAGACACGTTTCTTCGGTTTAGTCATTACTTAACAGATTTAAAAGCAGAAACCTATCAGGGCAAGAATTTTTCATTGTCATTTAGTGAGTTTAGGTATACAAGACTGGCCTTGAAAAAACAGACTTGATTCCTGGCATTCTTCTGTTTTTGTGGTTACCACCAGGTGAGTAGCGGTGCCTGGTGCTGAGGTGCGAAGGTGCGGGGAGGCTTTTCTCCAGGATGGGGCAGCAGTGTTGGTGCCCGTCTGTTCCCCAGAGACGCGGTCTAAGTAAAGCTTGGCCGACGTCTCCCCTTGCAAACACTTGCTGCCCTTGAGCCTTGCTGCCCCCTGTGTGACCCTGAGAGTGACAAGCATCACCTGAGAACTTGTTAGACATGCAGCATTTCAGGCCCTGCCCTAGTCCTGCTGAACAGAAACCACATTTTAACAGGGCCCCAACGTGAACTACATGTACGTGCATTCAGCTTTGAGAAGCGCTGTCCATTCTAGGACTACAGCAGGTGAAATAGGTCTCAGAACCATTAGCATTTGAAAAATATGCTGCTTTTTATTTCTACTTAAAAGCAAAACAGCTGGTTAAGAAGGTTGCGGGGGTGGGGGGGCATGGTTGGGCTAAACCCGTATTTAATTTTTTTTATTTTGGAGAACTTCAAACATCTGAAAGTGGGGAGACGAGTGAAATGAATCCCCGTTTACCTATCACCTAGCTTCAGTTGTTAGCAGCTCAGCTGCTTTTGTTTCATCGGTAGCTCCCATCTTACCATGGATTATTTTAAAGCAAATCCCAGACATGTAATTTTCCCCTAAAGATTCCTTTTTTTTCCTTTTTTCAAAATTTGTGGTAAAATATATGGAAAATAAAATTTACCCACTTAACTATTCACAGTTGAATGGCATGAAGTGCTACATTCATATTTCTGTGCAACCAGTCTGGAGAACTCTTTTCATCTTGCCAAACTGAAACTGTGTAAACATTAAGCAACATCTTTTTCCTTTTTAACACAGCCACAGTACCGTCACACCTCAAAAGATATCCCATTAATTCCTTAATAGCATCAAATACCCCAGCAGTGTTCATATTTCCCAGGTGCAGTTTAGCATAAAGAAATCAAAGGCATTCAGTTTGGCATCTTCTCTGCATGAAGCTGGTGGGCTGGTTTGTTCAGTGAAGAATCTAGAGACAGTGGTGAGAGTGAAGGTTTTGCTCCTTTCCCAACCTGCAGCTGGACAGGATTTTGCTTGAAGACTTTGTAATTTCTAATCTTATTCTGTTTTCAGGTATCAAGAATTTTGCAGTAAAGAGAGCATGGCATTTTGAGTTAGAAGAATTAAGTCAGAGTCAATCTTTGCTTTGTAGAATTGGGCAAAATATTACCCTTTTATCATCTCAAGCACAGGATTACTGTGAAAATTGAATTAAATTCTAATACAGTATAGCAATTAGAATGTATTAACTGGAATCATATTTTCAGCGTAGGTCAATGTCAAAATCATAAAGTTTAGAAAAGAAAGTTGCAGAACGGTTTGTACAACATAACACCATTCATTTAATGTTCAACAAAAAACAATACTATACATTGTTCATGTTACACATGGAGGAAAAGTATGAACACGTGCTCGAGAATGACACCTGCACATTTCAGGGTAGGAATCAGCACTCAGTGGAATGGGATAATCATATCTGTGTTCTCTGTTCAAAAATTTGAAGGAAACGTGGCAGAGTATCAGAATTTGCATGATGGATACATGAGTATTTGTGGTATTATCTCTGTCACATACTTTTGGAAATATTGTAAAAGGAGGGCTTTTAAAAAGCTGGTCAATGTATGTACACATATTTTGTAAACTCAAGTGCTCAAAAATGTTAGTGCAATTTATTGATGCCCTAGCACATCACAAAAAATTGGATGCTGTGTATAAAAATTATGAAAATGATTTAACTGGTGGCGTTCAAAAAAAAAAAGCATGAAAGGAACCGCTGTGAAGTGTGTGGGATTGTCCCAAATTTCAGCTGGTCTTCTGTGCCCTGCCCCCCTTATCTACGTAGATCCTGGTGACGTGCCAAAGAGTTATGATGGTGGGCAGGAACATTTTTTATTTTATTGGAATTTATAGCTCTGCCACTTCTGTGGAAGCTTTGAGGTGGCCTTGAAAGCATCTTACCCTCCCAGAGCCTGCACATTGCTCTCACTGTAATCTGTTGCTGTCCCAGCCCTAGCTTCTGAGTCCTCTGAGACAGATGGTGTTTTTAAAGATCACTGAGAAAGGGGCTTCTCGGAGGACTGTTCCATGTTTAATCACCTTTCCCTTCGGAATGGCCCTTCCTCACATCCGGGTTTTCCTGCTGTGCCAGGGGAGACGACTGATCAGTGGTCTCATTATAATAATCCTTGCCTAGAGGATGTGATAAAGGTCACAAACTTGATATTTATTCATGAGCAGAGTATAGAACTGAAACTGATCACTGTGGATGTTCTTTCTGGCAATGATGAGGAGGATTTGGGCTTTTAAACCAAAATATGTTTGCTGGGGGTGGGAGCAGACATGTTGTTAATTAAGCCACATTGACAAAAATGATAGAATATGTCTTGCCAAGAGTTTAAATAATGTGCTATTTCTGCACGTTGTCTACCGTCAAGATCCTTCTGTTGTGGATGTTTTATTACTGTAGTCACATCGGTACCTGAAGACAGCCTGAAGGTCTGCCTCTCTGGTCTAATGTAACCCCTGCTACTATGATTTTATTTCC
Organism: Hippopotamus amphibius kiboko; assembly: GCF_030028045.1. Classification (NCBI taxonomy): domain Eukaryota; kingdom Metazoa; phylum Chordata; class Mammalia; order Artiodactyla; family Hippopotamidae; genus Hippopotamus; species Hippopotamus amphibius. The sequence goes on along the minus strand of NC_080191.1, from coordinate 166,974,878 downwards.
CTCACAGAGCCAATTTTTGTCCTCTTAATCATATTTATTGCTCTTATCTCAACTCTCAAATATCTCTATCTTCCAGAAACATGTATAATTATCTTTTAGGGTCTGAATTGTGCTAGATGTAGCAGAAGAATGGCTTCCCGGCTCTCGCATGTCACTAAATCTTTCCATATCAGGTTTTACCTCTTCGGGGTAGGAACAATACTCTGTCCTTTTCCATCTCTAAGTGATTCATGGATTTGTCCTCTCATTAGGTCTTCATCAGATGTTTTTGCAGCCCCTCTTCTGTCTAGGATGCTGTGGGGGACAGAATTATGGAAAGGGGGAAATGGACACATACACATGCTGAGAGAGAGAGATTCTCAGTGCCACCTCAGGATGCTTGTTTGACTTTGATCAGGATGGAGCAGTGGCTGATTTTGAAACAAACTCATGTAGCTCTATTTACCTCAACCCCCAGCACTGCTGGCCTTCACTTTACTTTTCAATTGCAGACAGTTTGAAAGGGAGAGAGGGTTAGTGCAGAATCACAGAATGATTTACTACTACGTTTGAATGGTGTTTGAAGCGAAGGAATTGTTGGTTTGGGATATAAACAATAGCAACTAAGGAGATGCAGTACCAGTGCCTGTTAACATCATGGCATGGACACTGGACCCTAACTTTGAAAGGCAAGGGAATGTCTCATCTGACGTATCTGATAATATTCCCATGCCAAGGGCTTGGAACCTGGTTTTTCATGTGTGTGAAGCTGTGTCCTTGTACATCTAAGTGGTTTTGACGCATGGCCGGGTCCTTGGCTGTGACAAAAGGAGTCTCAGGTGCCCAAAGACACTCATACAAACAGGTCAAGCCTCAGGGAATTGTGAGATTTCATCCAGATTTGATTGTTGATGAAAGACTCTCCTGTCTGTGTCTCCCACAGTGCGATGCCTCTAAAGGGGAATGAAGGTAGCTGGAATAGAGGTGAATTAACTTTCAAGTCAGAGAACTACTTAATAATCGTATAACTTTGGAGTTGGAAACTGGCATTCAGAGAGAAGTGACTTTCCTCATATTGCAGCGTCATCCCTGGGACCGCAGTTTCAGTCTACTTTCCCTTCCCACTAAACTGTAGCAGAGATACTACTACTCTGTGGTGTTTCTAGGTAGCTTCTAATGGATTGTTTCCTTTCACCCATTCTTTTAGGGAGTGTCAAGGATTTAAGTCCTTGACGATAAACACTGAACCTGGCTGTGACCTAAACTAGACGCAGTCTCTTTAATTCCCTGTACTTTGGCATCTCTTCGTGGCTCTCTCTCATAGTACCCTTTCTGTCCTAAAAGATAAGTGTTCATGAACGTGTTTTACTTTCATGCTAGGTTAGAAACTAGATCTTCTTTCTTGCATTTCTCTTGTCACTGTATTTATTTATTTTTTTTAATTATTTTTTTTGGGGGGTACACCAAGTTCAATCATCTGTTTTTATACACATATCCCCGTATTCCCTCCCTTCCTTGACTCCCCACCCCGAGTCCCCCCCCCCCCACCCCAGTCCTCTAAGGCATCTTCCATCCTCGAGTTGGACTCCCTTTGTTATACAACTTCCCACTGACTATCTATTTTACAGTTGGTAGTATATATATGTCTGTGCTACTCTCTCGCTTCGTCTCAGTTTCCCCTTCACCCCCCGCCCCCTCCCATACCTCGAGTTCTCCAGTCCATTCTCTGTATCTGCGTCCTTGTTCTTGTCACTGAGTTCATCAGTACCATTTTTAGATTCCGTACATGTGAGTTAGCATACAATATTTGTCCTTCTCTTTCTGATATATTTTTTAAAGTTATAAACAGGACTCTGATACAGATATAAAGTGAGCATGTCAAAGAAGTATTTAACTCATAAATGAGGGAACCAGTAGGAAGAAAGTTGGTTCAAAGAGCACTGTGTAGTTCTCAGCACTGAAGAATGTTGGAATAAGATTGCTAGGCTAGATACAAAACTGGTTAATGTCCTATAGGGCAATCAAGCAGTAACTTTTGGGACTCTTGTATCTACCAATTAGAAATCATATGCGTCTATAATGGATAAAAATCAACAAGTTAGTGTGTAACTCCACAAAGTCTGAACCCAGATTGATGGTAATTAGCAAATCAAACACAGATATAACTTGTAGAGTATCAAATAATCCTTGAATGTGCCTGTTAGGTAGTACTCCAGTATGGGATTGAAAGCATATACTGCCCTCCTTTTGCTTTACTTCTAAGTATTGCATACTGTTTTCTGATATCCTTAGTGTCACTGCACTTATTAGCCAAGGAGCGTATGCATTCATTCATTTGTTCGTTTATTTAATAGTTATTGAATGTCAGTTTTGTGCCAAGCAGTAGGGGAGGCATTAGAGACACGTAACTGAATGAGACAGATGATCCTTGCTCTCCTGGACCTCAGAGGCTATGCCAATAACATCTTGAAGGGGAGGCAGGGGGTTCTTTTCAGGAATTAGAAGCATTGGGAATGATCTTTTCTGGCTCACAGTCCCTTTGTGTCTCGGTGTTTATAAGGCTAGGATAAAAGACAAATATCACAGAGAATGAATGACAGCTAGAGCCCAGTACATTTGGGGACAAGAGCAGACAACATTGATGCCACCTCTTTTTGTTCACATCACATTTATACCTTTCTAGTGATACAATTCCACAGGATCAAGGTTTTGTCATCTGACTCAGAGGGCTCCTGCTGGCACGTCCTGTCAGGTTTCTCCAGAGGCCTCCCTCTGTTTGCCTGCACAGGGACAGATGTGCTTATTCCTAATTTAACCAGTTTGTGACATAAACTTCAGCAGCTTCTGTAGCAAAGACCTGCTGGAGATCCTGCTTTTTCCTGGCAGGGTTTTGGTAACGGACAGCTCAGACTTCATGACTGTCAGTACAGTTTTCTTACAGCAGAGACATGCATTTATGTAGGGTATTCGATGGGTTTGTCACTTTAGTTTCTCGCTTCAAAAAATAGTAGGGTGGGGGAGAGGCTGACATTTGTCTTAGAACCATAAAACACTCCGCTGCAAGGACCTCTGCAGAGATCTTCCAGCTTCCCCTCCCCCAGCTAACAGGTGGGGAAACTGAGGTCCAGAGTGGCTGGAAATTAGCCTTTGTTCTCCTGGTGAGTCACTACTGGATCTGAGACTTTTCTCTAGTCTTGGGTTCCTTCTTCTGTTGTGGTGGTTCTCACTTGGATTCATGGCTGGGATATAGAAGTCCAGAAAGGCTGCTTTTGTTTTGAGTTTGCATCTTTGTATCTGTTTACAAAGATAGATGCTTGTTACAGAAAATTCAGTTAATATTGAAAGATATGAAGAAGAAAGCAAAAACCCTCTGAAATCCCAGCACCCAGAGATAGTTGTACTGAATGTTTTGGGGAACATTCTTCCAGGCAATCCTCTATATAATTCTGTATGTTTCTATCTATCTTAGTATACAGATACAGATGTATATCTCTTTGTAATTTTCAGTAAATGGGAAGAGCAACATTTTCTTGCAATTACTTTTCCTTTAATCTGTAAAATAATCAACTCCTATTGGTTTGTATTTCACTCATATTCATATATGCCGAGACCAGCTCGGCGACTCGAGGTGAGTGACGGGTGCCGCAAGCTTGAAGAAAACACAGACTGAAGAGAAAAGTGGGACCGGGGGGCTCAAGACCTCTCGGATCAAGAGCCTTGCTGACTCATCCCAGGTTGCTTTTATTGGTTTCTTGGCTAACATTCTCAGGTTACTCCCATAAACAATCAAGGGCCTCACATGACTGGGGCAATGATCTTTGTTTGCCTCCTGGGTCCGTGTTGAGCAGGTGTGGATTTGAGCTGGGCATGGAGAGCAAAACAGCCCTGGGGGCAGGAGACCTCTCTCAAATATTGGGGGTCTGTGCCCCACCCCTGTTGGCCCCTCTGCGACTGTGCCTGTCTTAGGTTGTTCCTCCTCTGAGGAATCTTACCCGTCTCTGGCTAACCAGCCATCCTTCAGGGCCAAACAGGGTGATATTAGTCTCCACGCCCCGCACCCTCAGCTCCTCCACTGCTCAAGCAGGACATTCTGAATCCCATCGCTCGGCCCACATACTTTAACATTTTCAAGGTTTCAGAAAGGTTCCTGAATGTCTTCCCACACATATAGCCTCAGTAATATAACTTATTTTTTAGTTTTCTTAAATTTAATCATAAACATCAAGGCAGGTTATGTCTTTGAAGAGGTGGTTGTGCAGAGATGAGCCACTCCGCTCCCCGTTGAGGGCAGGGCTGCCTGACAGTTGTGCAGAGCCTGGTCTGCAGATAGCCTTGTGCTAGCTGTCAACTCTGTGAGGGTCCCCCTGGGCTGGGCTGCGCAGAGGGTTGCTCACCCTAGGACATGCCCTTCCTGGGGCACCTGCATTGGGGTGACATCTGGTGACATCAAGCAATATGGAGTATGAAGTCTTCCCGGACACCAGAACATCCCCTGATAGACAGGGGCTTTGGTTGCTTTGCCAGCTCTTCTTCTGCCCAGCCCTGCTTCTTCCTTCTCCCCTTACAAGGGTTGATCCCTCATAAACATCTTGAACCCCAAACCTCGTCTCAGCTTCTGCTCCTGGAGAACCCAACTTGCAGCTGTGGATGTTGTCCTTATAGTAATAAATTCATGCAGCAGGGATGCCTGCTGCAGCCTCTCCTGGGAGCCAGTGGAATCCTAGGGAGCTCAGGATTTCCTCATCCACCCCTCCTCTCAGAGTGAGCTCACCCTCTCCATCCCTCCTCAGAGGTTTGGCATTTGAGGAATTTGGCCTTGGGCAAGCTCACTGCTCTGTGGGTTGCTATGAGGTATTTTCTGCAATAAAGATCTATTTTAATTGTTTATGACATCAGTTAAAGATTCATCTACTTTGGGAGAAATTTCTCTAGAACTGTTGAAAGCTCCTGCCTAAGATGATTAAGAAGGGTTTTTTGTTGTTGTTCTGTTTTTTGTCTTTTTGCCTCCAGCAGGTACCCCCTTCTTTGGCTCTCCCCCTTCTTCCAACCCGAAAAACTATGGTTTGTTTCCTGTCTTGAAGTTTCCTGTTTGCATAATGTCTCCAATCATTCTTCAATTTCTGGCAGAAATTATAATCTCACTAATCAGCTAGAAAGGGGTACGGAGATGGGAGATGGAGGAAGCAGTGAATGCCTTTTTGAGGCCTGGTGGGGGTTTGTTCCAGTCACCACCTTTGCTCAAATGCTTTGTAATCTCCGTGAATGTTGGGAGCGTCCGTGGGTCCCACCTCTCCATCCTCTTTTTTTTTTTTTCTCCATCCTCTTGAGGTCCCCTTGGAGACTTTCATTTCAAGGCTGTTTGTGCTGCCAGCCCTCCAGCTGGTGGCATCTGGCCTAAAAAGTCACACGTGCTCTGTGGTCTCTTGGAATCTCTCCTTTCTCTTTATTAAGTACTACTGGGGGCATAGAGATCCATTCTTGATTTCTCCCCTCCTGATCCCCAAGATGCAGTTTATTTTGGTGCTTTTAACCTTCAGATTAGCCAGCAGCTGCTGTGCGCATTTTGGAAGCTGTGAATTTTAGGCAGATAAAGAATGCCTGCTGAAGATTTGGTCATTACTTCCTTACTACCTATTCTGCCTCTTTTTGCTGGGGGATGGAGGGTGTCCTTTAGAATTTTGCTGACACAGTGATCCTGTTTTTCAGCACAGTGCCCACCACGTGATTAGATGCACATAGCTTGGGCTGAAGAGTGGAACTGGGATTCTCACAGTAAGGTTTGCAAGACATAGTTCGTATAAATGCAGACATTCAAAAGCCTCACTTGCCTAATGGATGTTTTTTAAGGCTATAAAAAAGTTAGTTTTTCATGAAAGGGCTAACTAGACCAGAAGATGCTGCTGAATAAGTCTTTATTCTATAGAAGGTAGTAGGCAAAGACTTGGTATCAAATAAGTTGCTAAGCGTTTTATTTCTTGTCCAATTTTCTCTGTAGAGAGGAGAAAGGTCTATAGAGGCACTCATCTGTGTCCACCTTTTTAATAACTTAGTCCTGCCACTGAATTTGCCTGGGGGAAGAGAACTTATAAGAGAACTTATTATCTCATGCACCATAGAGTCAAAAAGCCTTTTAAAGTCTTAGTTCACATTCTGCATTTTGGATGTTGAGAGATGGGAAGGGGAATGGTAAGCATTTGGTGGGGGGACAGTCCCTACCTACCTCCAGGTCTTTTCTCCACCATCATGCTGCCTCTCTGTGGTTTTTTCTTTTTCAAAAATAGGTTTGTGTGAAAGGGACGTTACAGGTTACTTGGGAACCCCAGATTCCTGACAACTGGTATTTTTGGTCGTTCCAAGTTTTGACAACAGACGTGCCCATCAGAATTTAGGCATGGAAACCTCTGGAGAGAAAGACGTGTAAAACCTATGCGTCAGTCTGTCATGCGTGCATATGAGTAGCCTGGTGTCACTAGTTTGCCACTTATTCTTGTTAATAAGGATGCACTGGCTAGGACTTTTAGCCAGATTGGGTGACCAAACATTTGAATAACTACAGGTAAATGTTGTAGATTGTGTATGTACAGTATGTAACTACAAATGAACGATACATGTGTTTGTGTAATTACAGATGAACAGTGTGGAGCATGGGAAGATCTCTGTATGGAGCCTTGTGGGAGGACAGTGACCTAAACTCTGCCTTTATTGTCACTGGCATGGATGGCCAGGGAAGGCTTTGCAGATGAGTTTATATCTGAGATGGGCAGAGCTTGGAGTAGAGACGGGAGTGGTGTTGAAGCAAGGTTCAGATATAGAAAAAGTATATACATGACCTGTTCTGAACGCTCAGAATAATTGTCAGACTTCCTTACTTTGAAAGCTTAATTTCAGATTTTAAAAAAAGTTATGACCTAGATAGTTATGGGTGTTACTTTGAAGATGAGCTTGGAAGCATCTGGGATGATTCAAGGGTAATACAGCTTGAACACAAAATAATAGATGTGGTAATCTCTGAGAATTCATTCCATCTCCTAAATTAGAACTCTGAGAAAACGTACGTGTGCAGCCACGGCCTTTATGGACTCTGTGGGGCCCTGGCCCACAGGAATCCTGGGTGGTGCAGGGTCTTGGACTTGCCTAAAAATCAGTTGCTTTTCATCCCCCTACTTCTTTCTTCTTTCTCCCTCTTTCTCTTTCATACATTCATCCATAAACATGTATTGATTACTGCAGGCAGACGTAGTTCTTGATTCTGGCATAAGTAATGAGCAGGCCTCTACCCTCAAGTTTCACTCGGAGAGCAGACTCCTAAGCATCAGGTGCTGCAAGAGCCACACAGGGAGCGCGCTGAGCCCAGATGTGGAGCGCTGAGCCCAGAGGTGGAGTGCTGAGCCCAGAGGTGGAGCGCTGAGCCCAGAGGTGGAGCGCTGAGCCCAGAGGTGGAGCCCTGAGCCCAGAGGTGGAGCGCTGAGCCCAGAGGTGCAGCGCTGAGCCCAGAGGTGCAGCGCTGAGCCCGGAGGTGGAGCCCTGAGCCCAGAGGTGCAGCGCTGAGCCCAGATGTGGAACCCTGAGCCCAGATGTGCAGCGCTGAGCCCAGAGGTGGAGCGCTGAGCCCAGAGGTGGAGCCCTGAGGAAGGTGTGGCGAGAGCTGGAGCCCGAGGGGCCAGGAGCAGGAAGTAGCCAGACCAACACGTAGGAGAATGGGGAAAGGAGGAGCGCTCTAACCAGAAGGTGTGTTCTGTTCAGAGGCCATGAGCCCAAGGAAAACATGGCCCCTGGGGGAGCCGCAAAGAGCTTAGAGTGACTGACAATGGAGGGAAGGGAGGAAGCGGCGAGATGTGAGGCCAAGAATCAACGACGGTGGATAATGAAGAGTCTGTGAACTGATCTCAAAATGTAGGGCATTATCCTCACGATATAGGGCACTTGAAGGGTCTTAAGCAGGGGTGTGAATTGCACTTGAGGAAGACCCCTGTGGCTACCACACTGAGAGCAGTTTGAATAGACTACCTGAAGGCGACCGGTTACGTGTGTGTTGCAATGGTCCAGAAGAGGGATGATGGGAGTCTGCGCCTGGAGTAGGAGCAGCAATTACGGCGAAAACTGGAGAGGGTCCAGAGATAGTTAGAAGGTGAAACTGATCAGTTGAGGGGTTTGATGTGGGTGGTAAAGGAGAGGCAGAAATCCAGGTGATGGCCAGGTTGTTGGGCACAAAAACACACGGTGGAGGCATTCACAGCAAAGAAGGACAGAGAGCAGAGGCCAGCAAGGTTTTGGGTGAGAGGGAGAGAGCTTGGCCTTGGTCCTGTTGAGTTGGCAGTGCCTGGGGAATGTCCCGGAAATTGTATTGCCATTCCAGCTTTGCCATCAGGTGTCTTAACACTACAGGTAGCGAGCGTAGAATGTCAGAACTATGAGGACGTCCAACTTTGGCGCAGATCCTCTGATTTTCCGCGTGAGGTAAGTGGAGTCCAGAGAGGTAGAACAACTTGCTGAGGGTCACACCGCTGCTTACTGATTGATCTGGTCTATCTAAGTCTCCAGCATCTCTCTAGAAGTGTTTCCACTCTGGCCGTAGCATCTGAAAAATGTGTGGAAGTAAATAAATGTATGTAGCCGTGGTCCCTTGCTTGGGAAGAGCTGCTGGCAGTAAAAGTGGGAGTCGTAAATCCGTGTGGGGACTGTGCCCTGTTTGCATCTCATTCGATCCCATCTGCCTTGTCTTCTCGTGATTATGGCAGCTGCACCGGGCACGTGCTTGCTTAACGCAGTGGAAAGTCTTAATCACTCTTCAACAGCTACGTGTGGGGGGAGAGTCGACTTTAATGTTTAACCATTTGGCTGTCTCTTGAAAAAATTTATTTTCTTATTCCATTTGTGTACCCATAAAATATATAAATGCATATTTTTTTTACCATTTCCCTTTTCATTCCAGATTTCAGTGACACAAAAATATTTTCTTTTTAAAGTATTATTGCTATATAAACACTGTGAATTTAATGAAAAATTAAAAATCCACCCACAGTCTTTCCATAATAACAACAACAAAAAAATCAAGCTTTATGTTCTTCTACTTCTCTCTCTAAATCCGTATGGTAGTTCTAATTCATATTCAGTTTTCTAACTTTTTTTTTCCATCAAATATTTTACCATATTTTCCTTCCTTCATTCGTTCATTCATTCATCCATCTCTTTGGCAAACATCTGAGTATTTTCTAAATGCTGGGTCCTCTGCGTGGTTTTAGGAAATACAGCAGCATCAGTCCTCACATAGCTGACCTATGAAGAACAGGGGAATGGTTGGTGGGTAACATATTAACAGGTAACAAAATCTAATAGGAAAAAAACTTGCAGTTGAGTTACTAAACATGGTGTAGCCTGTTTTCATGTTGTAGATGTAACATAACTACTTTCTTGTTCAACATGGCATCTGTCAGGGTCTCAGGGGGAAACAGGTGGCACACCCAAATCAGGGAAAATGGAGGAGCATTTCCTAGAGGGAAATTTACAAAGGCATGGTCAGCGTGTGAGGAAACCACTAGGATGGTGCGGTTCTCCAGGGCTGGGGACCATAAAACACGTTTGCCTGAAGGGGCCATAGGAGGAGACGTTTTAAAAGTAAACATTTTAAAAGCATCTAGTATTGTGCCCAGTGCTAAAGAGAAGGGAGGGAATGTTCTAGGGACTTCTGCCTCCAGGGAGTGAAGCTCACGGAGCAGGACATAGGATCAAAGAGTGGTAAGGGAAGGATAACAGGAGAGAGGCACCAAGGGGCCACTTGGCTTCTTCAGCTGTGAAATTGGCTGAATGGTGGGCATGGGGGAATGGGAAGAGAAGGAAGGGAAGACTGGTTTGAACTCCACGATTGCTCCAGGAAGAGCTTTTCAGTTTGGGGCAATGGTTGGGGAGGGGGAATGGGCAGGGAGGCCTCCTGAGACTGGTGACCTCTGGCCCTGGAAGCCTCTTCCTCTTCACCCCAGTATCATACTCACTATCTTTTTTTTTAATTAATTAATTAATTTATTTGCTTATTTTATTTATTTATTGGCTGCATTGGGTCTTCATTGCTGCACACAGGCTTTCTCTAGTTGCTGCAAGTGGGGGCTACTCTTCATTGTGGTGTGAGGGCTCCTCATTGCGGTGGCTTCTGTTGTTGCGGAACATGGGCTCTAGGCTTGTGGGCTTCAGTAGTTGCGGCATGTGGGCTCAGTAGTTGTGGCTCACGGGCTTAGTTGCTGCGTGCCATGCGGGATCTTCCCGGACCAGGGCTCGAACCTGTGTCCCCTGCATTGGCAGGCGGATTCTTAACTACTGCGCCACCTAGGAAGTGCTGCTCACTATCTTTTGTGTGCTATGACATGGTGAAGCCGGGAAGTGTCCAGGGGCTCTTCGAGTTATCAAGCACTGTCATTCTAGAAATTCTCCCTGTGGTGTCTGAAGCTCTACGCTTGAGGACTGGTAACCATTACTCAACTGTAATATAATCATATCAATAGTAACTTCCTATACAGTGGCCTTTCCATTGTCAGGATGGGAGTAGGCAGGTGGCGCCAGGGGAAGCGCTTCATTTTGGAGAGATTCTGGAGCAAAGCACATAAGCTCTCCCCCCACTGATTGGTGTGTAGGACAAGGCGGGTGGTGCTTCCTTGGGGCTCATGTCTTCTAAACTGGTGAATTTCATGTTTGGTGCTTGGCTGAGCTGTTGCCAATTTGGGGATCTATTGGGCTTGGGGAGCTAATCACTTAGGGTGAGCCTCGTAAGGAAAAGACCATAGACGTCAGAATCCAACGGCATGTTTAATAGCTGTGCACACGCATCTGTGTGTTTCTGAAAGAAGGAAACCTTGGCCGTGGCCTCTGTTTTCAAAGACATAGTGTGCGGTCTTCAATGTTATCAAGGTATTTATTTTTCCATTGTTTTGTTCTTCTTGGCTACTCTGATGGAGGGAGAGGGGCTTGTCCAGACGTGAGCCTGAAAAGAACCTGCAAACTGATTCTGTGCCTTTGTTTCAGCCATGCCTTGGCCCGTGATTCTTTTCTCTTTATTGAAATGTTTGGCCCTAAAGTCAGAGCCTTGCCCCTTTGATCCAGGGCCTCCAGGGCTGGTGCAGATGGTCAGCAGTGAGTCCCCTTTTACCTTCGGGTACATTGAGTTTTCTGGTCTCTTCTTTACCTTTTTAATTATTGCCTCAAATCCTTTTTCAGAAACAGGTGGGGTGTTGAGCAGTGAATGAGTAAATGTTCCTTTGTCTAAATCTACATAGCCAAAAAAAAGCAAGGCAACAATTATTTCCATACTTAAGTATCATGAGACACAATCTTGGATCATGATTATTAAAAAATGGAGGAAATGTCTAGGATATGTCACACGATTAGGTCAGCTCTTTGTGTTTCTCTCTTTTTCAGTACCATAGGACATCTCTATTTCGTACCCAAAGGTATTTCTAGTTACTGAAATGCCTTTTGAACCACCCAGTAGTCTAAGTAGTTGCTCTCCCCATAAAGCTTTGCTCCCATCATCTCACTCCTCTGCTTCAAACCTTCCGAGGCTCCCATGAGCATGAAATTAAGTCATCCCAGTCCATGTGTCTTTAGGGACCTCCTGGCTTCTTCCCACTCCCCCAACCTCATCTCGTGCCTCTACCCTCTTTGCGCTCTCCACTCTGGGTTCCTTCGAGGTCCTTAACCAGACTCACTTTCTCTTAACTTCAGACCTTGGAACATGCTCTCTGCCCTCTCCCTCTCCTGTTCTTCAGGTCTTTCCCTGACCCCACAGATGAGGCTAGATTTTTCTGTTCTATTCCCACCTCTTACCTGTACTTGTCAGCCCTTCTCCATAGAAGATACTCCCCACGAGGACAGGTCTGTGTTGTTCTTGGCACCACTGTGTCCCTAGCTTCCTGCACAGTGCCTTTTTGTTGAGAAAAAGAAAGTGTGTTTTACAGTAGTCAGGTTTTTTCTGACATTATTAACCCATATTTAGTAGGTCCCATCGTCTCCTAGATAACCATAATTTTTAATGTTAGTACCCTTCCTTTTGCAAAGAACCTGGATACCTTCCATCTGCAAATACTTGTCACTTCTCATGCTAGGGGACTGTCAGCATGGGTGGGGGGAGGAGCAGGTGGATTGTGTGTAGAAGTGACTGACTCAGCCCTGCCTTTGTGACATGCTCATCTTCTGTGTGAATTAGAGCTTTGTACTTGGAAATTCTTGCTTATGTCATCTCCATTGATGGCCTCATAATAACCTCTGAAAGTTCTTTATCCACATCTTATAACTGAGAGATGTTCCTGGTAACTGAGTAGTGTCTGGTCGAAAGTTGCATTGGGTATTTGCTCTGGGAATGAAGGTGACCAATTAGGCCATGTTGATTAGAAAGAAAGCAGTATGGAGTCACAGAAGGAGACCACTCTGTTTGGAAGTAATATATTTTAACCTAAACAAGGCACGTGATGAGAAGCTATCTTTGGACCTGCTTGTTTCAGTGTGGGTTTTGTGTTTTTAAATACAAGGGTAGCATCGTCAAAACACCTATCTGATCCAGTGCACTCACTCGTTGCACTCAACTATGCTGTAAATGTTCTGGTTTATGTACCCATTTTACAGATGAGAAGCCGAGAGTCAGAGGATGTCATTTCCCCCAGACTCAGCTGGGGGATAGAGTTGAGGGTCAGATTCAGGTTTCCTGACCCATGTTGGGGAGATCCTCTGTGGGCACTGAGAGTACAGGGCAGCCCTGATTGCATGGTTTGGGGATCATCATGTGCCTAAGCAGTTCTGGGCCTAGATCATCAGTATTTGGTTGTATAATGTATTTCATGATGGTGGTTATTGGCTTCCTTCAGCAAGTCATTCTGACAAATCTCAGGCCCTTGTTCCACTCAAGCATCCTCCTTCCAAGCACTATTGCTGTACAATTTATTTTCCACTGGGAATTGCCTCGCATGTCTCTAATAGAATGTGAATGCTGTAGCCGTCCTGTTTCCTGCCGTTCAATTCCCTTTCCTTGCTCATTCAATTCCCTTTCCTTGCTCAGTTCAGCAGATTGTAAACTGTGCTGGTGGCTGCCCAGAGAGCTGTGGTCTGTTCCATTTTTCATGATGTTAGTGGCAGGTCGGTTGCTTTGGCCTGTGCAGGCTGGAATAGACTCATTGATGGCAGCCGGTGCAGCTACTCTTCCTCCCTGTGGAAATGTCCGGCACCCCAAGTGCAAGCTGAGGTCAAGGGCTGTTGGGGTGGGGTTTGCAGAGCAAAGCGTCTCATCTGGGTAATTAGCAGCCTTCACTCTCCTTTGGCACAGCCAGGAAACCCGACTGTGATTAGAGTCTGGGCAGTGTCAGCCACGTACTATGTTGTGCTTGGGGTTTATTCTAATGATACGGGAAACAGGATTTGCACGTCAGACCTCAGCTGGAGCCAGCTTTCAGATTCTGGATCGCTTTATTCACGGTGTCTGTCTCCTTTAGCACCCAATCCAGCCACATTATTTTTCCTTGTCTTATTTCATTGCTAAATATGGTACATTTATTTTAACAGCTGGTCTGTGGTCTACTTAATCAGTTAGCGTTTTATTAGATGGACACATTTTCGTTTAGTGACTTGGTCCCCAAACCCTCTGTTTCATTGGCTCTGTCATTTCCCTCTGTGCTTTCTATGGCAGTTGGCTTAGCTAGCCACTAGTACCAGTCTGCTGGGTCACCTTCAGTTTTTCATGATTATATGTGGTAGCGCGTAGCATGGAAGTGTTGCCCTCACAGAATCCTAGGGATGTTCTTCCTAGGGTTATTCTTTCCTAAGAAAGAAAGACTCCTTCCTTCCCTCCACATAACTCAGTCCAGTCTTTTCATTTTAAAGACCAGAAAGTGAGGCCCTGATGTGCTTTAAAATGTTGCGTGTATATCTCCCCCTACTTTGTCTACCCCCAAGATGATGTCTTTCTTTGCTACTGATGCCCGATTGGCTAGGAAGGGAAGAAAGCAAGGGCTAGTGATACCCCTTTCTCCATTAACTGGCAGTTAGGAATTTCAGCAGCAGCAAAGTGTCAGAAAACATAAACATGTTTATCAAAGTACAAACTTATTGACCTGTATTACTAAGAAGTCCAGGGGTAAGTTTGCTCTACCTGACTCTTCTCTGTTTCAAGTTCAGCAGGTGAACCTGTGCTGCTTCTCCAGCATACCTGCCAAGAATCTCTTTATGTCTCGTTGGCTCTGAGAGAATCACTTACCCACCCTGGAAGCAATCACTGTGATTGGAGGGATGATCAGGCCAATGGGCATATAGGGGGTGGGATTCCCCCCGGAGCAATGGGAGGTGGCTCCTTCCTTTTATGTGGACTGAGAGTGGGGAGGGGATGGGTCCTCTCTCCCTTGCTTCCAATCCCTTCCCCACCTCCATTCTTTCTCTGTGACTAATTTGGCCTATATCATAGCATGACAGCCTCCGTGTAAGTCAGATTTCTTCTGTGGAAGATGAAGGCTCCCAGAAAGAATGCTCCAAGAGACTAAAAGTGGAAGCTGCTAGCTCTGTAAGACATGGTCCTGAAAACCCATAGAGCATCCTTCCATGGTATTTTGTTGATCAAGTGATGGCAGAGCCCACCTGGATTCCAGGGGAGAGGCCTCTTCTGTTCACAGATAAAATACCTAGCAGTGAAGGTGTGAAGGCCCCAAAGGAGGCAGTGATGGACCTCATTTCTCCAGAGCCCTCTTTTCAGAAATAGCATGGAAACAAACAACAGCCAGGACCAAGTCCACACCCTCTCCCGCGAGAATGCCTGCCCGCACCACCTCTTGCTGCCTCTCCTTGTGCTCTGTATCCGTGAGCTGTGGGGCCCAGAGCAGGGGAAGCCAGGGCATAGGGTTTCCTCTTTGCAAGTAAGATGCTGACAAAATGCTGCTTGTTGGTTTGGGGGGAGCCACTGTGCATCAGCTCCAAGCCACTAGGCTCTGCTGGGGCTCCTTCCTAAGCCAAGAGCAGGCGCACAAGCCCATGAGCCCGTTTGAGTTGTGCTGCAGAGGATTCCTTTGCTTGCTGCGTTCTCCTCCCTGGAAGGGTTGTGGGGGTCGGGTGGAAAGGACTGAGGGTTCCATGGTTTGGCTTATCTGACCTGCCTTTTCCTCCCTTCACCCCAGAGCACCTCCCACTAATTAGTGAGCTGCTGCTATGTTCCTGTTGGAAAGTTGGTCATTGCATAAACTAATATTTCAGTATTTTCTGGGTTTATTGTCTCCCTCCAGCCCCTGGCTTCATACCATCTGGTGTGCATATGCTCAGGAGAGGAGATGAGTGGGAAGGAAAATGGCTTTATCCAGACCCTCTGTGTTCCCCTTCTCTTCCGGGAGGAGGGAGAATTTACAACCTTTCCACACACAGGGTGAAACATCTATTTCTAAGTAGGTGGGGCCAGAGGACGTGGTTGTGCTTAGTATTTCAGCAATTTCCCAGAAAACCAGTGGACTCCTCTAAAGATGAGAACTTTATTCTCTGCTTGTGAGTTATCTTATACCTGGTATGAGGACAGATTGTTTTTTATATCCTTATGTTTCATGCAGTCACCCAAGTGTCTCAAAAGCAGGTGCCGCCTTCATGGCAGTGCAGGACAATTAAGTTGGTTTAGAATTCATTTACAACCTGGGGCACCTGGAAAAGAATACATTACAATTCAGAATCATACAAGCATGTAAGTGTGCATGTGTGCTGAGATGCACTGTGTCTTTAACATTATAGATTAGGCAAAAAGTAAATCCCTGAAACACATGTAGTGGGCTAGGGGGTAGGATGAGGTGAGGAGATTAATTAAATGTAAACTTCATTTATTTCCTTGCATTACTTCCCTTTTTAATCTGAGACACATAACCAAAAGAGGTTATCTAATTGATGTTCTTTTTGTTTTTTTAATCCTCATAGAGGGACAATACCAGTAGAATTTTCAGTTCTTTCAGGAAGAGTGAGATTCTGGTTTACACTTGTGTGTTGCAGCTTTTGTCTATATTTAAATTTTGCAGTTGCTTTCTTGAGCATTTGGGAGAAGTTCTGAGCACTGGAAACGAACAATTAGCTTAACAGAGTGATATTTGAGGAAAAGTCCTTGGGCACAAGGGTCACTGACTCTGTTCTCAGTTTCTGATGTGCTGATTTCATCATTACCATTGGTATCAGCAACTTTTAGGCCCTTGCTGTTTAAAGGAGGCAGATATAGTCATATATTGGACACAGAAGTCATATATAGAGCATAGGAGAATGGCGGGGGTGGGGAGTCTGGGAGGGGTGAGAGGGGTCAGCTGGGCCAGATCTGCTCCCTGAGCTCTGTCACGGCTTACGTGCATCCACATCTTCAATTCCTTCCTTACCCTCAACTCATTTCTTAAGACTCCCACATTCAGAACGTGGAGATGTGGTTATTCTGATCACATGCCTGAAATTTCTCTCACTTATAAGATGAAGGAAAGCAGGCCTTGCTTTTTTTGCCCTTCCAGTAGACTCCTCATGTAAGCTGAGTCATTCCCATTTACTCTCGCTGAACCATTTTCCCAGTATACCATCCTGTGAGTCCTTTTACATGCTTCAAAAGACGGATACACAAAGCTCTGAAGGCAAGAGCCCCCTGGGGTCAGGAGACTGAGGTCTAACCTTGGGGCAGCCTCTAACTTACAGTTCACCTAACCCCTGGGCCACCTCCTAACCTCATAGATGCTACTCGGCCCCCATGGTTGTTATAAAACCCAGTGGCATGTGAGAGTGCTCTGGAAGGGGGTCAGCTCTCTACGCCAGAGGTTATATAATTATGTTCTGAGAACACTCACAGCTGTCATATGTGAAACGCTGACATCCTCTTATGTGCTCCACTATTGGGAAGCAGCTGTTAGTTTAGTTTCATTTCTGCTTCTCCCATCTCCATATGCCAGAGTGAGGAGAAATGAATGGATTAAAAATCTGTTGGGGTGGGGGAAACCATCTGATGCATCTTCTGTCTAGCTTTTCATCCCTGAGTATTTTAAGTGTTGATATCCCCATTAGAACGACAAGGTGGTATATAACCAGCTGTGGGGGAAGGAATCTAGCACTCCAGTTACTCTAAAATGAAACAATGAACTTGACATAGTGCTTTGGGTGTGGGGGGAGTAATTGAATCGAACTCTTAAAATTGGAGTCAGGGTTGTGCAGGCACTTCTGAGGTTTCCTGGACCATTTCCTGTACCAGCTGTGATGCTTCCTCCTAGCTCTTATTTTTTCTGTCCCTTCTTGAGCTCTAGTCTACCCATATCTGAAGGAGTTATTCCAAGGCCTTTGAACTGAGCTGTCATCTAGAAAGCACTTCCTTATCTGGTTCACTCGGAGAACAACTACGTTTTAAAGTGCAGATGTAACCTTTGCAGAAAAGCCTTTCGTGCCACCCACTGTCACGGATGACATTCTACTCATTTGCTTACCTCTGTGTTTGTAAATGCCTCTGTTACAGCACCCCTCACTGATGTAAAGGTGTCTGTCAAGTTATGGTAGAAGGTGGATGGTGAGCTCTCTGAGGGCAGGAATCATGTCTCCTTCATCCTGTGTCTTCAGGGCTTGGCAGATTTCTGTCACACGTTAAGCACTCAGTGGATGAGTTAAAAAACAAAGACAAACTAAACCAGCTTCCTGCCATTCCTTCCGATTCAAAAATTAATGTTATTACCCCATCAAAATTCCCACTTGGAAAACAACTCTCAGTTCCTAAGACATAGATAGAATGTCACCAGGTTTGGGGATTGCAAAGTTTATCAGTTCTGTAGGCTGCAGTAACTGACACGTTGTAGCAAATTGGGTGGCTTCAAACAGATGTATCCCCTCACAGCTCTGGAGGCTAGAATTTTACATCAAGGAGCTGGCAGGGCCTTGGTCCCTCTGAAGGCCCTAAGGAAAGACCTTTTCCTTGCCTCTCCTAGCTTCTGGTGGTTGCTGGCCATCCTCGGCATTCTTGTCTTGCAGCTGTATGACTTCAGTTTCTGTCTCCATCTTAACACGACCGTCTCCTCTGCGTGTGTGTCGGTGTCCAAATTTCGGTCTTCTTTAAAGGACACTGGTCATTGGATTTAGGGTTCACCCTAATTCATTAGGACCTCAGCTTCACTTGATTACATCTGCAGTGACCCTGTTTCCAAATAAGGGCATGTTCACAGGTAAGGGAGTTGGGGATTTAGAACTTGATCTTTTTGCAAGACACAAGTCAACACAGATGGCACTTTGACCTCTGTATCACGGAATCTTGACTCCTTAACTCCTCAGCCTCTTCTCCCAGTGGTTGTCCAGCCCCTGCTTCAGTGCCTCTAGCACTGCGGGGGTGACTGCCTCCAAGAGGCAAGTTTTCTGTATTTCACTGGCAGCTTTGGGGTAATTTTTTCTTTAGTTGGGCCCGACTCTACTTCCTGCCATCTCCATCACTCAACAGTCAGGGTGAACATGGAATAATAAGCTTCCTCCTTTGAGAGGAGGAGGGAGAGCTTTAAGGCTTTGAAGATGGTGCTCCTGGCTTCGAAGGCTTCTCCTCTCTAAATCTTCCTGTTTCTTCAAGCCTTTGTCCAGGTATAGTTTCATTACCAAGCTTCCTCCACACTCATGGAACTTCCTGTTTGTCAGTATGTTGGGTGAAATGAAATGAGAATCTTCCAGGTGTTGTGTGGACACAAATCAAAGCAGACGCATTTACTTCCAGGGAATCCACTTCTGTTCATGCAGCTTCAGTGACACTATCTTCGTGGCCAACACACACCCTTGACACATTTGGATTCCTCTTGGTTGCGTGTGTTGCTGTTAAGCTTTGTTCTTTTCATTTAGCATTTTGACCCCTAGAGCAGGGCCCGGCCCTCGTGTGATTGTACTTTTCTCTGTTGCACTTGGCCTGTGGCCCCAGGCTGTGGAAACAGCTGCATCACAGAGTTGTCATTGCACGTCGGATGATAATGGACCGTGATAGGGGAGGGTTGTAGGAGGGGCTGTCACTGGAAGTGGGTCTTTGTTAGGGATGGTGGTACTGCTTCTCTGTCCTCAGACATCTGATTAGAACAGAACCCAGATGTGATTCGGGGCTTTAAAGATTTTCTAGTGAAGTGGGGGGCACCACTTTCACACCATTAGGTGGGAGCTCTCTTCCCATACTCGGGTGCTGTTTGGGTGCAAGTGGACTCTGGTGCTCCCAGCCCTTTCTATTTGAATGAGTTTACACGGATGAATAAACGAGTGCCTAGATAGTCAGGACGAGAAGGGGCTTGGAGAGGATAACCTGAGGGCAATATAGGGTTTGGATTAAGATCATGAGACTGAAAATTAGAGGCGGATTTGCACTCCTGGCTCAGCAGACGTTTGATCTTGTCCAAAATGTCCATAGGACATTTGGTCTGTGAAATATTTGGTCCATGCCAGGAGGTTTTTGATATTTGGTCATATTTGGTCCTGTCCAAAATGTCCATGGAGATGGAGATATTTGATCCACACTCAAAGGTCCTTGATATCTGGTCCTGTCTGAAACCATTTGGCATGGAACAAATATGCTCTTGGACATTTTGGATAGGACCAGCTTTCAAGGACCTTTTGGCGTGGACCTAATGTCTTGTGGACGTTTTGGACAGGACCAAATGTCCCGCAAGGCCTGGTCCTACCTCTTGCTTGTGAGTTGGGAAAAATTACTTTGTTAAATGGGGTTAATAATACTGTCATCTCAGAGAGTTGTTACAATTCAATGAGCTAATAATATCCATTTAATTCTCACTAAGATGCAGTCAGGAAGGGAAGCTGAGGCCCAAAGAAGCCAGATGATTTGCCCAAGGTCACTTGTGTGCCGCCCCAAAGCAGAAGCGAAGTTCAGGCTCTTGGTTTTTAGTTTAAGGCACTTTCCTCTAAACCACTCCAGCACTTCAGAAATCATCAGCTTACGTTATTTATTTACCAATCTGCTTTTGTGTACAGAATAAAAAAAGAGAAATACAATTGGTATTTAAAACCTTCCTCATGAGAACATTGTATCCCTGAGTGAATTTATTTCAGATGTGTCTCGATTACTTGTGGGAAATGGCTGCTCTCTGAGTCAGGGACATAAAGTGAAGAAGTTGCCCCAGGCTTGGTAATGTCGCCTGCTTGTCCTGGATGGTGCCGGCAGTGCTGGCTCCTGGTGGGGGGGGCACACAGACAGGGCACAGAGGCTGTCTGTGCCCACTCAGCAGCTGCCTGCATCCTGAGGCCGTGTTCTCTCCATTTGACATGCAGTGTGGACTGTATTTTCTGTCAGTTTCCTGTGAATTGTAGAGGTGCATTGTGCCCGCTTTCCTAAATTGCCACAATCAATATTCCACTGCCTTTATTTTTTATGCATGCTAATGACTTTTCTCCTTTTCAGATGTACTTGTTTTCCAAATCAGTCTTTGCAACATTAAAAAATAAATAAAATAACTAGAAAAGAAAAGGGAAGAAAAGCCTCTCTGCACCACTGTGAGTTTCTGCCCAGAGTTTTGTGGCGTGAATCTGAACAGGGGTGGAAAACGCTGCCGGAGAGACCCTGGCTGACCTTTCTGGGCCAGCCAAGGCAGCGTGAAGAGGGAGACGGGGCTTTGGCTCAGGGAAGCACTTGGCCTTGTGCTACATTCACTGGCTTCAAGCATCATTCTCTCTCCCTGCCCTCCCTGCCTCCCCAGCTGAGTTGCTTTCTAACAGAGCCTGTGTGAGTTTGGGGCTACCAAAGTGGCCTCCTGAAATTGGATGGTAGCCTCCCAGCTCTCTTTATACAGAATTATGTGTATGTACTTTCCCAGACATTTTGGGTTTCCTTGTACATTATCTCTGCTTTAGCTCTCTTTATTCCTGTTTCATTTAGGACGGGGAACCCCTCGCTGGTGTGACGCTGCTTCCTCTGCCTGTGATGTCTGCTCCGGCCCTGCTCATGTCAACATCTGTGTTTTTTGTGTTCCGAATACCATCTGTCATTTAAAGATGAGGTCAAATGATGTTTTCTTCATGAAGTCTCTGATTTCTGCTTCTATTCACTGTTTTCAATAAACATTTCATTGTTCCATGAGTCCCTAACACATGCTCGGTGCTGTGGATGGAGCACTGAGGAAAACAAAGATCACTGCCCGCGGCTCTTCCATCGTACATAGGGGAGAGAGAGAGAAAAATGTATGCATAGGGTGTCGCATGGTGTAGCGAGGATGGGGTTGTCCTTAAACAAAAGGTCCAGGAGGGAGGGCCTCACTGGAAAGGTGATACTTGAGTTGGGATCTGAAGATGGAAATACCGCCGCCTCCTCTCGCTGACCTTCAGGCACTCTCTTAGCTCCGTTGTGGGCAGGAACCCTGGCAGGGTGGAGGGAGGAGGGAGAGAGAAAGATACACGAGAGAACGTGTGTGTCTGTGTATGCGCTCACTTGCCACACTGTCTAGTGTTTTGTCTTATGGTGCTTAATAAGTGACTTTGGAGTAAAGATTGATGGCCAGGCTTGTTTTACTGCTGTTCCCAGTGAGGTGAAGCAAGACCTATTCTGTATTGTGCCATGTTGAGGGATCAGGGACCCCTCTGGGTTCACGGTCTTTGGTGGTGGTGCTGCCATTGCTGTGTGAGCCCAGTATCCAAGAGCCCCTTCCCAAGGCTTAGTTTTCTCAACCTTAAAATAAGAGAGTTGAATAACTGACTCTTAAAGAGCTCTCCCAGACCCAGAGTCCCTCCATTTTGTGTCATGAGATCCTGGTTCAAGTCTCATCCTTTGTAGGATTCTTTGCTGATGAGTCCGGCTCACAAATTGCTACCAACTGTACTGTGGTCTGTACCCTGTAAGTAGTACCTGCAGGTGTATTGTCTTTGGCACTGTGTGTCCTGAGAGCCTGTCTTCTCCTACTAGATTGTGAGTACTTACGAGACAGGTCCAGGAACATATCTTGTCCCATTTATAACCTGCAACAGATGATGCTGAATTGAGGGTGAGCTAGTTCTTAGCTTCATCCATCCATCTCTGTTTATCAGGGGCCTAGAAAGTCTGTTAGCCTCTGTGTTAGATCCGGGAAATACTTTTCTGTGAGTCCTCCAGAAGTTCAAACATATCAGATGAATGATATTATTGTAAAGCACTTGGTTGTTTTCACAGCGCTCTCACGTCTCTTTTACCCTCTTCGTCTTTACACATCCCTATGATTGAGGTGGGACTTGTAATACGATGTTATATTCTGTGCCCTTTAAATGAACAGCAGTGCAATAATATGACTTGGGGAAAAAATGGAAAGAAAGCAAGCAGTTTAAATGGTGCTGGTGACTTGGAGTCTGGAGTCCCACCGGGAGGTGGTGTCCTTAGGGGCAGGAGATGGCTGATGGAGACAGAAGTCTTCTCTCTCCTTTGGCCTCAGGTCCCATGTGTTCTCATGTTATATGCATTAAAACATGTTGACCCTACTGTTTGGGTGAGTGTAGGGATATCCAGGGCTGCTTTTTTTTTCAGTTTTAATATTTTTAAAATTGAAGTATAGTTGATTTAAAATATTGTGTTATTTCTGCTGTACAGCAAAGTGATTCAGTTATACATGTATATATTCTTTTTTAGTATTCTTTTTCATTATGGTTTATCATAGGATACTGAATATAGTTTGCTGTGCTATGCAGTAGGACCTTGTTGTTTATCCATTCTATATATAAAAGTTAGCATCTGTTAACCCCAACGTCCCACTCCATCCCACCCCCAACACGCCCCCCCCCCCCCCCCCCACCGCCAGCAACCACCAGTCTGTTCTCTGTGTCCATGATTCTGTTTCTCTTTCATAGGTGGGTTCATTTGTGTCATATTTTAGATTCCATATATAAGTGATATCAATATAGCGGTTGTCGTTCCCTTTCTGACTTACTTCACATAGTATGATAATCTCTAGTTGCATCCATGTTGCTGGAAATGGTATTATTTCATTCTTTTTTTATGGCCGAGTAGTATTCCATTATATGCACTACATCTTTATCACTCATGCATCTGTCAATGGACATTTAGTTTGTTTCCATGTCACGGCTATTGTGAATAGTGCTGCCATGAACACAGGGTGCATGTATCTTTTTGAGTTATAGTTTTGTCTATATACATGCAGGGCTGCTTTTACTATATTTGATTTTTGCCCGTTGACTTAGGAACCAGTATCCTGATGTGATGTGTTGCTGCCTTTTCCCACATCCCAGGTGAGGAACCTGTCTCAGAGGGAGGAGCTTCCCTCTCTGTGCATGAGGGGCAGCGTGAGAATTGATCTCATGTCATCCTAACTGCAGCCACGGCTTTTTCCTCTTTAGCCTCATTTCTGTAATTCCTCAGGGATTATGGACACGCGGACTAGCAATGCCTGTGGGAGGAAATGAGCCCAGGAGCTGGACAAGATGCACAGGCTGGGTGGGTTAATCAAAGAGTGGTTTTTCCTTTGAGTCTTCAGCCAGCTCTGGGCTACCTTGGGCTCCTCCTGGCCCAGGCTGGAGACGCCTGTTCAGAAATCTGCAGCTGCTTCTCCTCTGGCATCTAATGAATTCCAGCTCGCTTTGAATGCTCCCTCGGCTCAACTGCAGTTCTTTAAAGCCTGTCTTCCACATGGAATTGGCAGGTTCATTTAATTGTTTGGGAGACAGATAAAAATGCTTTGTGCTTTGTTCCTGCATTATGCCATTTCAGAATATTTCTTCTCCCACAAATTGCTGAGACCGTTCAATTTGGGCTTTCAATCAGTTCTCTCTGAGCAGATCTTTCCATTTATATGCCAAGGCCCGTTCTTTTAGATTACACGTTTAGAATATCAGTTAGATTTCTTTATTTATTCATATTTCTTTTTGCCTTTCTCTTTTCTTCCTTTAAATCTCTTCTGTTGTGAAAAGCATGCAGTCATGGTAGCTGTAATGAAATGCAAATACTTTTTTTTTCCTGTTTGCCTGCTGTAGGCTATTTTTTAATTTACTGTTGCCTAATTGTTTTTCCTGATGTTTTAGGGCGCTGGTAACAATAGGATGATGATGAATGTGACAGTGACATCATCATTTTTTTTTTTCTTCTTTAATCAGTTCCTCCATTTAGACATTAAGTAGGCAGCAGGTTATTAGTGCACAAGAGAAACACCCAGGACACCGTGATCCAGACTTGAGAAAATGTGCCAAGTGCAATGCCAGGGGCAGGGGTAGAGCTGCGAAGAAGGTAAACTGGGTCTCTTTCCTCGTGGCGCTTAGACTCTGGCTTCTTCCGTGTTTCCTCATGGCTCTTGTGAGACGGGCATTGTGATGCAGCTGAGACGCAGAGCGCTGAAGTGACCTGCACTAGGTCACACCCTTAGAAAGTATGGGAGCTGCGTGTGAAAGCCAAGTGTGGAGGCTCCAGGACGTGTGCTAAAGGAAGGTATCCCACGTCTGACCCCTTCAGGCCTGCCCTCTGATAAGACTCGGGTAGGGGGGCAGCCCCTCCTGAGTGCCATCAGAGGCTCTCCTGATTCCCTCTGTTCTGAACATAGATCTCTGGTGTCTTCATCTTGCTTTACAGCTTCTCCAAAGCTCCATTTTCTCTCCATTAAATGGAAGGGGGTGGGGACCAGGGCGGGTGAGAGGGAGAGGAGATTACTATTCAAGAGAATGAGCCCTGGAGTCAACAGACCTCGTACAGAATCCTGGCACTGCTGCGTTTTGACTCTGTGATCTTAGAAACTGGAACCTCAGTTTCCTTATTTGTAAAATGGAAATGATGGTACTTACCTGAAAGGTCATTTGAGGATTGAATTAAAAGCACACACATGCAAAGACAAAACCAGAAATGCAGGCAAAGCATTTAGTATAATGGCTGTCATTTAGCACAGAGCAAAATAAATGTCTGCAGGCATCATTTTTCTGTTAGGGTCCCTTACTCATTGACATAGTCAGTGTGCATTTCTTGAATGGCACGCAGGTTGTAACTCCAATACTACTATTGTATCCCATATTTTGGCCCATCATAGATGACTCAATAAGGAATTGTAGATGAGACACGGTTACATTTGTGGTGAACTGAAACTCGTTAAGTGTCAAATGATAAAAGTCACATTGCATTAAATGCTACCTTAGTGTGAAAAACCACTTGCCACAGAAATGCCCTGTAGAGAAAGGAGTGTTGAATTCTGACGGGGTCATGATGGAATAGAATGGCTGTGGAATGGTGTGGGGATATGGAGTCAAGTGGCCTCAAGTGGGAGGAGAGCCTGAAAGGTTGATGTGGGTGTGATTGGTTTTAAAGGCCAGTCTAAGAACTTTACGCTTCACTCATGCATGCACGAATGCGTTCATTCATTCATTCATTCATTTCTTTATTTGTTCATTCATTCATAAATACTGGGGGGTGTGGAAGATGGATCAAAGAGAGATAAGATAAACCAGGTAAGTGGTGATTAAACTCATCTCAGAGGGTGAGAGATGTTGAGGGCTGGATTCAGAGGGATAATGGGAAAGAAAAGTAGCTGAGAGAAATCACAGATGATGAGATGGCTTAAAAGCACTTTTAAGAATCTGGATTTCTGAGTGCTCTTGAAAATAGAAACAGGCAAACCCAGAATAATTTGGAAATGGAATAAGATTGCTACAGACAGAGAAAATGGACATCTTGATTAAAGTGACCTGGAAAGACTGTCCAGAGGGTCTGTGGTGGGGAGTTAATTCTGAAAATTCTAAGGCACAGTTTGACGATTTACTGAATGACTGGGCTTCACCTGTTTCTTTATCCATCTTCTAATTATGTCAGCCATATTGACACATTTTCTTTGTTCTAATTGTGTTAAATTTTCTGTACGTAGAGCCTTTGGATTCTGGGAAATGCAAGAAAGAACGTTTATTTTTTTCTCTCCATCATAAAATGAAAGCACTATTTTCCTTTTCTTATTTGAGACTATAGCTCATTTCCCTTTCCGCTGTTTTCCCCCTCCTTAAAAAATTTCTGTGGGGAAGGTGACCTCTAGAAGATGTGCGTGGAGCAGGAGGCAGGAATGGCTGCGCTGAGTGCTAGGATGTGTGTGAGAATTCTGCACTGCCTGCCAGTACCAGGAAAGAAACTCTTGCTTTGAGACATGTGCCTGTTTGCTTCCTGTGACATTCTCTCCTTACAACCCTTCTTTTCAGTTCATTTATTTTTGTAGCCATTCATTGATTAAAGGGAGGCGGTATAAATAGGTCCGCATGTTGGGAATTGATGCTGGGGATGCCGATTGAGGGCTCTGATTATGAACCCAACTGAAAGGATGAGACCGCCCCCTCCCTGCTTCTTTTTTGATCCTGAACTGATGTGTCCAAGTTCTGCTGTTTGGTCCTTTCCCCTGCTGGCAAAACCTGCCCGTGACCCTCAGCCTCAGTGACTGAGTGTGTGCTGGCATGACTCCAGATGTCTGGGGGACCAAACTTGGCCCAAGTTGGTCAGTCATTCCTTGCAGCTGCTCAGTTGTTCTAGTCTTTGTTGATGTTTCCTAGAAAATTTTGGCTCCACATTTGACATTGGTTATTTCGTTTATTTGACATTTAGTTTGTCTTGCTTTTTGTTGGGACTTTTGAGGGATACAATGATAAAGACTTGGGCATAGTTCTGTAGGCTCGTAGAGGAGGAGGAGGGGGAGGGATGATACCCTTTTATTTTTTAAAGTGTGCAATTTAGTGGTTTTAGTCTACCTACAGAGTTGTACAGTGATCACCATTATCTAAGTCTAGAACATTTTCATCGCCTCAAAAAGAAAGCCCATATCCATGAGCAGTTATTTTCCTTTCCCTCCCTCCACAGCAACCCCTGGCAACCACTAATCTACTTTCTGAATATAGATTTGCCTCTTCTAGACGTTGCGTAGAAGTGGAATCGTATAATAAGTGGCCTTTTGTGTCTGGCTTCTTTCATTTAGCAGGTTTTCAGGGTTCATCATTTTGTAGCAAGCATCAGAACTTCATTTCTTTGTATAGCCAAATAATAATCCCTTGTGTAGATATACTCCATTTTGCTTATGGGAGTAATATCTGGAGTATTTGCTCCGGGTGTTTCTGTGTTCGTTGTTCCATGAGTTTTGTCTCCTTGAATTCATTTGTCCTCACACTTAACCTAACCTATGGTGGGTGCACTAATCACCATTTTAGACTTCGTAACTGACACAGCTAGTAATTGGCAGAACAGGCTTGGTTTAACTACAGTCTGTGCTCTTAACCCCCACCCCCATTACAAGTCAGAGGATATAAAACATTTAGAAGTGATTATAAACATGGAGAAGGTTACAAGGGTCTTAAATAAACTGCTGTAGGTGTCAGGAGCTTAGAGTCGGGGGTGGCATGTGGTCTGGGGGTGGCTGGTACAATGTGTGTTGTACTCTGAATCGTCCTTACGTGCCCTTTGGTTTATGGTACACTGTGGATTTAGGTCAGCAAAAGTGATCCAGGCTACGTGGAGATGGGCGGGGCTCCGGATCCACTGCCAGGTTTGGTTCTGGCTGACTCAGGCAGTGGGCGGGGCTGAGCCTGAGGTTTTCAGACAGTTCGTGCACGTGGGTGGGGCTGAGGCAGGCAGGGACTTGGTGGCAAGCAGCTCATTTCTGCTGGCATGTAGAGGAGGGTATGCAGGGCTGAGGGCGGTGCCTGGCTCACCACAGGTGTGATGAGTGATGGAATGAATGAGATGCCAAGGCTGGATGCCAGACTGGGGAGTCTTGAACCTCAAATTGCAGAATCCATGCAGTGGGGTGCCTTGGAAGGTGTTGAACCCTGCAGTGCTGAGATGCTTGCTTTTTGGGTGGTGTACATCTTGCCCAAGTCTGTCCATGTTTCTGTTACTCTGCTTGAGCTTTTGTCTGGCATCTGCCTGGGGGCCCTTCCCTGGGTCCTGTCCCGGTCCTTTCCTGTGGCATTGTAGAGTGAATGCCCTAGGAGGTAGAATCTGCAGGCCTCTTAGCAGAGCTCCAGAGAGTTGTTCTTTGATAAAGCACTTCTGTCTCTGACAGTTCAGTCATTCATTCAACAAATACTTGAGGCCCTGCTATGCATCAGAAAATGTGCTGGGCACTCCAGACGTACATCATTGAATGAAATGGAGAAGGACTCCCACGCTCTTAGAACGTAAACATTCCAGCAGGGGAAGACAGACAATGAACAATTGACAGGATACTAAATAATCATTTTGTTTTTTATTTAATGCAGTAAGTGGCATGAAAAAAAGGAATAGTAGAGCAAGGAAAAAGGCAATGAAAAGAGGTTGAAATTTTAGGGTAAGATGGTGATATTAAAGCAAAAACTTGCAGATGGCTAAAGGTGAGCTATGAGCACACTGGAGAAGAGCCTTCCAGCCAGGGCAGAATTCTAAAAATGTTCAGGGAACAGCAAGGAGGCAGGTGTAGCTGGTGTGAGCACCGCAGAGGAAAGTGGTGGGAAAGCAAGACTTGTCACCCCTCTAGCCAGTGGGAGGACTCCCGCCTTTCCTCTAAGTAGGATGGCATTTCAGGGCAGAACAAGGGAGTGACATATTTGCATGTGTGCTTTAAGATGATCTCTCTGGCTGCAGCATTAAGAATCTTACAATGATATCGAATCTGTGGTATGTTAAGTACACTTCTTTATATAGACAGATTAACTGTTCAAGAAATAAAAAAACATGCTTGTGTTGGATACAGAACTTGGGGAGTTCTAGAGTTCTCTGTCAGGCTCCCAGGGGCTCTCGGAATACATTTGCTTTTCCTTGTCTGTGGTCAATCGGAACCTCAAGGGGGAAATAACACTTTCTATAGCAGAAGCTTATCCATTGCCACGGTCATGGGGATGGGTTTTCCTGCTGCTGGCTGTACCTGACAGGCTTTGGATTTTATTCAAGGAAGATTTTGCAGTCAGTACTGAATCGTTTGTATACCTTAAGTGTACACTTTAAGAAATAGAGATGTATATATGTAGTACGTAGCTCCTGGATGCGGGTGTATTAAACCGTTATAGGTTGGTTTATTCTATTTCACAAGGTTTTCTTCAGGTTAGAAGTATGAACTCAGAAGTATACTTTTATTCTGCAAAATAGTGGGTCTGTCAGAATCTCAGCTTACTTTGGAGTAGGAAGTGGGTCAGAGAGTAGTCACATCTCCTGTATGAATGGACAGCTGCTTGTGGCATGAATGTATAATAATATATTAAAGTACTGATGTCACTTGCAAAAATCTGACTTGATGTTGGGCCTTCTCTGGGCCAGAGTTCTTTTGAAGACACCTCCAGTGTTTGAAATTTGTGTATAGTTGTTGTATTCCCTTCTCCGCTCCCTGTCAGGGATTTGTGGGATAACTGGCAAAATGTCAGTGCAAACGTTTGTAGAGGTGGGTGAATGAATGAGAAGGCAGAGCAGGCATTTAACTGGCAGGTTGAAAGGAAAATGTCAGTTTCTGTGGGTTAAGCAGGATCTTTGCAGCATATTTGCGCTTGACTTCCTTCAGATTTGTCTACATGAGATAACCTTTGTGTTTTCACATAGGAAATATTTGAATAACTTTAAAATATGTGTGTAATGCTGGGTCTGTGACCAGATGGACGAGCATTTCTTGGCTGAGACACGTAAACAAGCTGCCACTGATGTTAATGTCACAGCTGTAGACATAAATATATTTTGGGTGCTTACATTTTATTTTTGAGAGTGTGCAGTGCTTTGAAGCTGAGCCCAAATGGAGTTTCTGTTTGAATCTGGTTGATGGAATTTTCATTTGTTTATCAATTTTGCCTGCTCTTATTAGGCTAGAGTATTTTAACCCCATGTAAAATGGATGCAACTGTTTACATTTTTCAGATAGTGTCCAAATAATGATTTCCTGGAGGACAGTGCTCTGCAAACAGCTTTAGGATGCTGTCGTCAGTGAAAAGTAAGTTGTCGACTAGGTTGATGGGGTACTGAGTTTGTAAAAAGGCTGAGCAATTGATTTGCTGCTGTGTTGAATTGGGAATTGTTTGTCCTGCAAGAGCTCTGATTTGGGATGTTATGGTGTTCCATTGTTATATAACCTGGGAGCAAAGGGAGATGAAGTACCTACTATGTATCAAGAAACATCCTGTCACCTGCTGTCTCATTGAATCCCAGCTCTTCATGCAAGTTGATTGTTTCTGTTTCATAATGAGGAAAATTACCCCTTGAGAGACACCAATCCCAAGATGCCCGCCTAACTACTAGTTAGTGGCAGTCAAGATTTGGAATCAGTTCCAATCTAGTCAGAATCCCCTGTACTTTTTACTGTCTTCAAGGAGGGAGCTATCTGAGGTTTGTCAAACATGTCCCAAAAGATTGGGTCTGACAGATCTAATGTTTCTTAATCTCTGGATAATTAAATGGAGAACCTATGCCTTTGCCTGATTATGAGTTTATTTTCAACCCTTAATCAGCAAAGTAACACTGGGTCTCTGAGATCCAGTCATCTGAATCTTGTTTTGACAAATAACTGTGCAGTTGTCTTCGGGACTAATAAAGCTTTAGATTCCTTCCAGCTCTCTGACCCTGAGACTGCGAAGACTCAGGGATGGCTTCTCCCAGGGGATTCCCAGAGACTCTGCCTCCGCATGGTTAGTTTTCCCCACATCTGGGCTCTCGTCGGTACCTCCAAATAAAGGGGTTCAGGGAACCCTGAAATCAAGTCATCTGGGAGAGCTTAAATTATTTGTCATTTAACAAACATGTTGCAGGAATCAAGGCTGTGTGCACACAGCTGCCTGCACCGTGCCCTGGAGTCTTGGCACAGGTCTGATAGAAAAGTGAGGCAGGTCGGGCAGAGCAGGAGTGGTCGGTGGTCCCTGGCTTTGTTAGTCTAGGAAGTGCTTTCTCACCATGTTCTGCACGCAGCTTAGCCAAATAGCCGTTTCTCTGATTTTAACTGAAACTGCACAGCTTTCTTACTCAGGGTGTTTAGGGTATGTTTCCAGTAGAAGGAGGTTTGTCTGAGATCTCAAATCTCCCCATCCCATAAGAGGTGATGCTACGAGGGGGATGAGTAATGCTAGCAGTGAGGCCAGTGTGGTCAGTGATCCCATGGTGTGGATTTGTATCTGCACGTGAGCACATTGATCCAAGTGTGTGGTTTGTGGCATGATGGGGGGAGAAAGGAGTGGTAGACCAGGTAATTAGATAGAAAAATAAAACAAACAAAATACTACAACAGCCAACATCACAGGATCATTATGAATATTTACTGAAATAATATACATGAAATACTCTAAGTCTGGCATCTAGTACTGTTACCGAGTCAAAGCTCGCTCTGCTCACTGCACAGCATGCCAGTGAATCAGAGACGATGTGTTGAGGCAAGGAATTCGACTTTATTCGGAGAGCCGGCATACCAAGAAGATGGCAGACTGGTGTCTCCAAAAAACCATCTTATCAGGGTCTGGATGCCAGTTCCTTTCATAGAATCAGAGATGGAGAGAAAGTAAAAAGGTAGAATAGCGAGGGAGAGGTTGTGAGGAAGTAAAATAAAAAGGTAGAATAGAGAGAGAGAGGCTGTGAGGAAGTAAAGTAAAACGGCCATCAGTCTTGCAAAGCATCTTCAGGAATGACCAGCCTCGATGAGGGGATGTGTTAATGTCTTCTTTCTTGCAGCCATTCACAGGTGGGCAGGGTAGATTGTTTGCTTGTGAGCTGAACAGAGGCACTTTAGTTTAACATTCAGGCAGAGGGGCAGTGTTCCCTGAGGCAGGCCATCATGAGATTATAACAACAAAAGCAGCAAAAAGCAGAGGTTAAAGTCAAAGAAACAAATTGAACCTGGAGTCCGATTTAGCTCTTCCTGTTACAATACTCAATGAATATTGGTTTTTATGTCATTACTATTGTCTTTATTACTGTCATGTGTACATCAAATGTACATGGGAGAAAGGCTTACACATTACTAAGGTATGTGGTGTGAGTTTTATAACAGTTATCACTGTTAGAATTAGGGAGTGACTCTAATTGGGGTCTAAAGCAGACAGGTGAGAAGGTTGGGTATCCAATCAGAATTTTACGATTTGGCTAAAGGCATTATTTTTTTTATAACAAGCATTTTAAATTAATTAGTTATTGGCTGCGTTGGATCCTCTTTGCTGTGTGTGGGCTTTCTCTAGTTGTGGCGAGAGGAGCCTACTCTTTGTGGCGGCGGTTGGCGGGGAGGGCTTCTCATTGCCACAGCTTCTCTCGTTGTGGAGCACAGGCTCTAGGTGCACGGGCTTCAGTAGTTGCAGCATGTGGTCTCAGTAGTTGTGGCTCGAGGGCTCTAGAGCACAGGCTCAGCAGTTGTGGTGCACGGGCTTAGTTGCTCCGTGGCATGTGGGATCTTCCTGGACCAGAGATCGAACCCGTGTCCCCTGCATTGGCAGGCGGATTCTTAACCACTGCACCACCAGGGAATTCCCTAAAGGCATTATCTTAGACAATAAAGTGAGTGTGGACTCTTGTGTGCCGCTTGTTCTGAGACTGGTGGAGGAGACGGGGTGGGCTGGAGTGGAATTTGACATTTGGGTCTCTGTGCTATCCTTCCCTTCAGGGCGCTTTGGTGGGAACAGGGCAGAGGTTATCAGCCTGTCAAGGTGGAAACGTTAACAGCTGAGATGCGAATTATGGGCTAAGGAGGCCAAGAATTTCCTCACCTTTGCAACCCTTCTGTCTTGTGTGGGGATTTATGATTGGGGCTTAGATGAGGATGCTCAGCAGGTCAGGAGATGGAGAGGAAACATCTGTATTGGCAATTGCGGTTATAGATGTAAGATGGTCTCCACCACAAAGATCACCATTGACTCTGTCCTGGGACGTGAGAGCCTTTTGGATGCCAAGGCCTTTGCCTGAGTTAGGGATGGTGTAGTATTCTTCCTGAGACTAGTAACAAATAAAGTGGTTGAAGTTGCTTTTTCCCTGGCTCTTAATTACGTATGGGAAAAACCTTCATAAATTATGTCATCTGAAGAATGTGCCGGTCACCCTATAATCCTTCTTTTACAGTTCTTTAGGTTTCTCATCACCTAGTCTGCATCTTCTGAGCCTGGGAAGGAAGTAGGACAATGAATACATGTGTTTCTTTTAATTTTGAATCCGATTTACTTAGCAGCCAAATCTTTGGTGAGTAGAGGATCACTCTTAAGAGGCTGTTAATCACCCATTGTAAAAGTTCCAAGTGGGAACGAAAGGACCAGAGCTTTCATCTTGTTGGCCTCCCTCTGGAGGAAATGAGGAAAGAGGCTGCCAGCCCCCTGGCTGAGGGATGGGAGGCTTGGAAATAAACTTTCTCCTGCAGATCAAAGAGGGGCTCTTTGCTTTTTCAGGCTTCTCTTTTCTTAGGCAAAACATGGCCGCGTGTGAATGGTGTGCTTATGAAGTAAGAGGCTGGAAGGGGGCTCTGGGGGTTGATGTGGGGAGGGGGTCGTGCTACGGGGAAGGCTGTTGAGGCATTTCATCTCCCTCTGGAGCCCCCCAGCCTGTTGGGATGTGGGAGATTTGTCACAGAGGCACTGAAACCTCCATGCAGTCTCCCTTAGGGGACTCTATGGGCTCCACTTGCCAGGGGAGAGACCCGCTGGGAAACAGACGTGCGGGCTGCCACTTTGTTTACCTCCCTCACCGGTGTTTTGGGGCTGCAGGCTTTGGCATGATGCGAGCCTTGTGGTGTATCTGCTCACTTACCCAGCCGTCTTGGGAAGGGCAAGGTGAGCAGCACTGTGCGGGCAGAGGTGAGTGGAGGTTGCCAGAGGCTTTAGGGGAAGGGTGCCGATGCCCCCGGAGTAACCACATGAGTGAGGGCATCCAGCTCACGCCAAGGCAAGGAATACAGAGTCAATCACACGAGCACTAACTCGCCTTCAGGGGTAACAAAAATTGTCAGACCTCATTCCCTCCAAAGGTAAAATAGAAATAAACGTGAATGTTGATGGGCTGGGTCTTGTGTATCCAGACCCGACCATCGCAGAGGCTGGGACGAGGTAAGTGAGGGGGTCTGGTCGCCCCAGGTGTCTCCTCCGGCTGGGCCGGTTGAGGACGCCCCCACTCAGGTGGTTTCAGCCTAGGTTTCTGGCCAAGGGAGGCAGGACTAGAAGGAACAAAATTGAGAAGTCAAGACCTGGATGACAGCAGCATATTTCATAATCAGCAGAGGAAGTGAGCCTAGTAGCAAAGGAGAGTGGTCTTTCCGGTGCTGGGAGGACAGGGGCCCTGGCCCAAATCTGGCAGTTTGGAGCTCCGTCTGCAAAGGGGGCTCAATTCCAGGCTCTGCTAAGAGGGTAGCCCTGGTGGCTTCCTTGCATCCTGGGCTGTGAACTGTGTGAGCACCTCTCTGCCCCAGGCTTCTCAACAGGTGGGCGAAGTAGAGGGAGTTTATTTCTGTTTAACTGATGAGGAAGCTAAGGTTCAGGAAAGTGAAATAATCTGCAGGTTAGGCGGTTGGTAAGTGGCAGAGCCAGGACGGGAATACAGGGGTTCCCTCCCAACGTGCGGACCTCTTTTTTCCCTGACCCAGCTTTTGCTGTTTATATGCATGAACTGTACATGTGCCCTTTGGCAGATTGTACGGTTTCCCCAATAGATGTTTCTGTTTCTGTGACGTCACAAGTCTAATTTTCATGAGCAAACATCCCGACCTCTATTGCATTTGAACCCAGGAGGATGCTCAGCATGTCTTTAGTCCCGATGTAGCATGGCGTTAGCAGGGCTGGCCCCTGAGTGGTGATGACAGTCCTGTGTCTTCACAGCAGGTGGAGAAGCACAGTTACGGAAGCTGGGTTCTTAGCACCTTCACTCCCTGGAAGGCTAATTAACATTCCGCTAGGACATGTCAGAGACAGGCAGGAGCTTGCTTTCAGTCTTTGTCTTTTGTAGTTCCCCTGAAAGGACCGCCTTAGTGACAGATGATCCTTTAGCAAGCTACAGATGGGGCTGGTGGAGCCCCTCCCTGTCTGGGGTTGAATCGCATTACTCCCTTAGTAAAAAGCATCCATGCCTCCCCTTTGTCTGTGAGGTAAAGTTCACATCTCTCTCGGAATCCAAAGCCTCTCTGTGCACCTGGCCTCCCAGTAATCTCCCTCTCGGGCCTCCCTAGAGACAGCCTTCCAGCGTGCACCCTGGCCTTCCCAGGCTTTCTCATTGGCCTCTGCCACCACCTTCCACCGCCCTTTGACTGTCACCTTCTCCATTAAGTCTGCTCCCCTCTCATCCTCGATAGTCAGCCTTTGGTTAGTCAGCTGTGACCATCTTCTGCCTCCACCACACTGCCCCAGTCCCTGCTTCCATTCGCTCACAGACTCATCTCTACCTCACCGGACCTGGCAGAGTGCTGGGTGTATGGTAGATGCTCAAAGTGTGCTGAATTGAAGGGTTCAGGTTTTGTTTCTGGATGGAAGGGAAAGTCAGAGCGCAGTGTATTCCCTGGAGGCTCTTTGGAAGAATCTTCCTCCATCTTCCTCCTCCTCTCTACTGTGGGGTAGAAGGAAACGAGAAGGGTGCTAGGCTGAGGGCTAGAGAAACCAGGACGTATTCCCGATCGATCCTTTAGCCTGTGGGACCTAGGCCAGTTGCTTTACGTCTCTCTCAGCCTCAGTTTCCCTAGCTGTCAAATGGGTGCGGGCCAGATGACCTCCCACACATGCTAAACCAGGTGGGCGCTAGCCTTGTAGGTGTGGGAAGGGTTGGCCATGTATGCTTTTCGCACCCCAGTGGCATGCTGCTTCCTCTCCTCCAGTCCCTGGAGACTCTGTGAGTCAAGGACAGTTGGCCAAAGGGTGGGACCCCTTTGTCAGCTGTCCTGCTGTGGTTTCACCAGAATGGCCCTCAGCACCCCCAACACGAGCAGTGGCTTCAGCAGCCTCTGAGTAGTTGGACAGTGTCACTTCCCAGAGAACCCCAAGGATCCCGCAAGGTAAACGTTGTCCGGATCTCCACTGGCATTTTGGTGATTTTTCTCCTGTTTCGTAGATGACTGGGCGAGATTGATGATACTAATATAGCTTCTTAGGGCTTTCCTCCTCCCACCTGTCGCTGGCATGAAGGATTGGTTTTGAATTTTCTGTGTGTCACTTCCACAGTGTCCTCTTTTATTAGTATTTGACTTTATAAAGGATAACAGTGTAATTTGGAGTCCATTCTTGCATTTGAGGTGATTTAAGAGGAAACAGAGCTTACACAGTCACTCTAATTTTGTGTTTAGAGCATCTCTAATATTTATGGCATTAATTTCGTAGTGCAACATGTCGTAAGAACAGCATGTTATATGCATGAATGGTGGGGCTTTGACTGAAGTATGTGTCCCGTGGTGGTTGTGTCCTCAGGCATGTAACTGACTTTGCACACAGATTAAGTGACCAAGTGAGGATTCGGACACCTCGGGCTCTGGCAGGCGGCCATGCTCGACATGGTGGACCATGTCCAGGATGTCTCTCTCATTCATCTCTTCTCTCCACTCTTACTTCAGCTGCATTCTGGGGCAGCTCCTTATTTCGTCCCCCAGGTCATTACAAAAGGCTCCTGCTTGACTTCCTTGCCTCTGGTTTTGTGTAGCTAATTCATCTTCTACACGCCCACCAGTGGGAACTCCCAGTCCTAGTTACTGCCTAGGCATCTCCTTACTCAAGGATCTGTACTCACCTTCCACGCTCTGAATTGGAAGTGGCAGACGCCCTGGCTGGCATCCTGTCTCTCTCCACACTGCCCGTTGAACCTATCTGATGCATTCCTACCTCTCTGCCTGGTTCGCTCATGTCTGCAGCCCAGTACCACTCCCTCACCTGTCAACTCATCCTTCCTTCCAAACTTAATTCTTTGACAAACAACTCCTAGCCTTCAGGGATTTCTTCCTCTTCCAAACCTTGCAACTCTCCATGTAACCTAATGTATTAGTTATTTAGTGTAGTGTAACAGATTCCTCTGCAACTTAAAATAACAAACATCTGTCATCTCCCCCAATTTCAGAGGGTCAAGCATCTGGGAGTGGCTTCAGTGGGTGTTTCTGGCTCATGTTTCTCAACCAGGGCTGCAGTCATTTGAAGTCTTGACTGAGGTTGGAGGGTCCATTTCTAGGGTCACTTAGGAGGCTTTTGGCTAGAGACCTGAGTTCTTCTCCACTTGGTTCTCTCCAGAGGGCTGTGCAATGACATGACAGCTGGTTTTCTCAAAGATCAGAGAGAGAGAAAGAGACTTAAATAGAAGCTGAAACACCTTTTGTTACTTAATCTTGGAAGCGAAAACCATTACTTCTGTTGGTCACATTGACCTATCCCAGTACACTGTGAGAGGTGACCACTCAAAAATGTGACTGCCAGAAGGTGAGGTCATCAGGGGCCACCTTGGAGGCTGGTTACTGTACCTGTGTTGTCTTTTTCATTCATATATTCTGTTTTTCCAGTTAGCCTGGAAACTGCCGAAGATCAGAAGCTGGTCTTAGCCACTGTTGTGGCTCCATTACTTCATTCAAAGTACTCTTCATGGAGATACTTATCTTGTCTTCACAATAAGCTGTTGGGCTTTTTTTTTTTAAGATTGTGGGAAACTAAGGCCCAGGGTAGGTTAGTTATCTAAAATCCATCAGCTACTATGGGACAGAGCTTGTGAATTCAGCCCTAGGTCTCTCTGATCTAAAACTTATGTTCTTTCCATTATACACATGGTTTGCTGATTTTGATTTCCATAAAGTGTTTTCTACAACCTGCTTAGTGTTGGTGGAAATTAAGAGGAACAACTTGCCCCATGATTGTAGAAAATGTTTGTGTATAACAATCCCAAATTGTATATGAAAGTTTCTAAGAGGTTGTGCTCATCAGCTGAAACCTCCTCTTCTAGGCTTTCATTTATTCAGCAATTGCTTCATCAGAGCCTCTGATATCTGGCTGTTCTACTGGACAAGGCCACTTAAGAGACCCATCCCAGTGCCATCTTTCAGCAGGATTTTTTTTATTTGGTCATCTGGGGAGATCCAGCCTGTCACCTCCCACCACAGGAAGCTTCCTATCACAAAACCTTGCTCATCTGCTTCAAACAGGGAAGTCTCTGGATTTCCTAGGTTTGGTAGAATTGGGCTATAATTTAAATGGGAATAACTCCTAATCAGTTGACTTAGCTTCACAGGGAGGGTTGGGGGGTTTGTGGGGAGGAAAGAAAGAGAGGGAACAAAAAGGAAAAATCCTTGCTGTATCCCTAAGCACAGAGTTCTGGTGGTTGATTTGAAAGAGCTTTGATTTTCTTTTTCATTTTGAGCAAACTCTGTCCCCGTTAGCTGACTTTGAACATGTGGGATGAGTGTAAGTGTTGCTAATTTCAGTCCCTCTCCCTTTATTCTCTGCAAAAAGGGGAGCACTGCAGGTGGCTTTCTAAGCCTTGAACACCTCCAGGTTTTGGGTTCCCGCGCATGGTCATCCTTTATGTCTGCAGGGGACCTCCTTTACACTTATTCTTGTAAATCTCCTTGAATTTTTGACTTATAAACTGAAGATACCTTAAAAAAATACTTTTGATTTAGGTATGTCCTCCATGCCTCAATGCTTGGAAAAGTTTTGAGTATTGTTTTTCAAGTTCTCTTCTTATCTCTACATGGGTATCCTTTTCATTTTTTATTTTTTTCCTGCCATGGCCATAGTGCGGTTTAATATTACATGCCTCACCCCAATGAGTTTCCCCCAAACTGTGGAATTTCTTGGATCTCTTTAAAGAGTCTGAAAACCCTGGGGAGGAGGAGAAAGGGATTTGAAAGAGAATTGGGAATGAGCTTTCTCGGATTCATACTCCTCAGTGGTCATAGGGTTGTTCTCTGCGTAGATTGACGTTTCCCTTGGTTAGCTGTACTCCAAATCAAATTCTTGAGAGCTCCATTCTGATCACAGTAGAATTCTGTCTCCCTATTTTGTTTTATTTTTGCATATATCAGGTCTGGATAAATAATATTTAAATACATATGCATAGACATACCCACAAGCACAAAATATTTCCAGATATGTCCGCATTTATTTGCAGTCCTTCTCACTCTTGCCTTCAGTCTGAATGGGCATTTACAAATTGAGGGGCGCAATTGTAAGTCCTCGAGAGGAGTTACCTGCTCAGGTCGCGTTGGGCGGTTTAGATTCATCTTGCAGGGCCTGTGCAGAGCAGGTAGGACCTGCTGCCCAAAAGATAACAGAGTTTAGAGCAGGGAGATGAGTGTCCCTGTGGGTGGGATTTCCTTAGTGCTAAGGGGCTGCATTTGCCTCAAGAAGGAAGGTATACAAATCCAGAGAGGCATATGCAAAAGGAATTAAGGTGACCTGAGTATATTGGCCTCGTCACCTTCTGGTATGCATACCTTTGCTTATGATAAATATGCTAGTACTCGTAAGTAGTAATATGTCTAGCACTTTGCTATTTGTCCAACATTGTCATGGATTTTACCTTCTGTGGCTTTGCAGAGTCTCCACCCCCAACTCCACCCCTCTCCACTAGGGAGTGTTGAATAGTTTTCATTTTGTAAAGAAGGAAGGTAGTAGCTCAGTGGCTGAGTGAGGTACAGAGCTTAAACTGGGGAAGTCGGGTTTCACACCGAAGCCTTATTGACTTCTAATTTCGTACATTTACGTACCTCTGCCCCTAACTTAACTGGCTGTTCGCTAGCTTGACTTCACAGAAGGAGAATAATGTATTGGGTACCCTGGTCCTTTCTGGTGTCCCTGCTCCCAGATTCCATGGGGGCAGAGTGAGGACCAGAGTTGCTTCTGTATTTCTGGTTTCTGTTCCATTCTCAGAGTATGACATATATTGGAAATTGTAGTGGTTTAAAGTATGTCCACAAATTCTCTGATACTCCCTTTTAAAGATGAGGCCTATTCTCCCTGAATGTGAGTTGGACTTAGTGACTCATTTGTAATGAATAGAAAAAAGTGAACGTGATAATGTGCAGCTTCAGGGGCTGATCATGAGAGGCACTGTGGCTTCCTCCTTTCCCTCCTGTTGGATCTCTTGCTCCAGGGGAGGGACCTGCCATGTCATGAGGACACGTAGAATGTCCTGTGTAGAAGCCTCGGTGGGGAGGAACTGAGGCCTCTGCCAGAAGTCAGAGGGAAACTGAGGCCTCTGGTCAGCAATGTGGAAGTGGATTATTCAGCCCCAGTCGAGTTTTCAGGTGACTGCCGCCTCAGCCAGTGACTTAACTGCAACCTCGTGAAAAACCTTGAGCCAGAAATACCCAGCCTCATCACACCTGAGTTCCCAACCTAAAGAAACTGAAAGATAAGGAATGTTTGTTGTTGCAGGTCACTAAGTTGTGGGATGTTGTGTTATCTAACAATGGATAAGCTAATATAGCAATGGGTGGCTTTTACCTCAAAGAGCTGCAGGCTTCTGGTGTTTCTGATAGTTAATGAAAGTGACTCAGTGATATGAACTCTTATTTGTAGACACCAGCTACTTCTCAGTTGTTTTCTTTCAACTCTGAACAGTGTAGAGCAGTTTCGTGTATTTCCCAAATTTTATGCTTGCCCGAGGGTCGCCTAAAAGCACACAGTCCAGAGGCCCACCCTAGACCTGTGAAATAGCACAGCCTAAGGGTGAGGGTTTGAAGTTCATGTTTTTTTTTTTAAAAAAAAAACCCAAACCCTCTTAAGATGATTCAGATGCAGGACAGCCTGAACGTGTCCATTTAGGAACCAGGGAACCAGGGAACAGAACCTTTCCCTTTTTCCTTAAGCCAGTTTTGATAATCAAGGTTTGCTATGGATAATTTCATTTGAGTTCTCTTTCAGGGCCTCACGTCTTCTGTGATAGGAGAGCATGCAGCTAGGCCCCGCCTGGAGCCCCATCTCAGGCTCGGCATGGAGCCCATGTCAGCCCAGGGGCCGGGGGGCTGCCTGTTGAGGTCTTGTGTGTGACCAGGAGTGGAGGATGGAGACAGGTTCAAATGCAAATGTTGAGTCTCATGCCTGGTATTAGTCTCAAAAACAGCCATGCCTGTGTTTGAGTGTCTCTCCCTGTACACAGACTTCAGGAGGCCCCTTTGGGAAAGAACAGAGCACACAGGAGAGTCAGTAGCTATGGTGAGCACTCCCTGGAGGAAAGTTGTTGGCCTTCTAGAGTAGAAGTAGTCCTGATACCTCCGGGGTGTTGACAGAGATCTGGGTAAAACAGGGCATATTTTAAACAGGTGTTTTCAGTTCAATGAAATATCATAATCTTAATTTGTAATTGGCTACTCAAGCATATTATGATTACCCTGGGTATGAGCTCTTTGATGTATACTGTTTGGATGCCTATGCCAAGTTTCAGTGTTTTATTGTATGATCTGTATTGCTTTTAAGGAAAAAGCCCTGGTGGTTGAATATACCTGTTTCCCCCCATAAGCTCTGTTCTAGTGTCTCTACTGGCACTAAGTACCTGTGTGACCTTGGGAAGCTACTTTCCTGCTTTAGAACTAGAGTCTTTTCATTGGAGAATGGAGAGATATAGATGAGAAGATCCAAGTTCTTACCTAAACAGGTGAATCAGTTCAGCACTGTATTAGTTGACAAGGGCTGCTGTAACAAAATACCAGACCGGGTGTCTTAAACAACAGACATTTATTTTCTCACAGTTCTGGAGGCTGGAAGTCCAAGATCAAGATATCAGCAGGTTTGGTTTCTCCTGAGACCCATCTCCTTGGCTTCTCAGTGTGTCCTCACGTGGCCTTTCCTCTGGGTCTCTTTGTGTCCAATTTCCTGTTCTTATAAGGACACCAGTCTAATGGGATTAGGGTCAAATAGAGTCACGTTTGGAGATACTGGGGGGTTAGAGCTTCAAAATATGAATTTTGGGGGAGCACACTTAAGCCCATAACAAGCGTCTAGATTACCTTTGGGTATTAGAGGTCCACAGTGAAGCAGTGGCCAGGACTAGGTGCAGGGCACCCGTGGGCATCTATAGAAGAGGCAGGACAGACAGAAAAAGACAGTAACCACCCCCCTCAAGATACCTGGTCCTTCTTCTGCTTTTCCAGAAA
The DNA here is from genome assembly GCF_030028045.1 of Hippopotamus amphibius kiboko. Lineage (NCBI taxonomy): Eukaryota > Metazoa > Chordata > Mammalia > Artiodactyla > Hippopotamidae > Hippopotamus > Hippopotamus amphibius. The sequence continues at coordinate 166,933,002 of NC_080191.1, read as the reverse complement.
CAAGCTATGAGATTTTCTCTGTGTTAGTAGGGTCAAAGTTAGAGTCACAGGATGCTGGTGATGAACAGGACCTTTGAGTAATGCCCTTTATTTAATAATAGAGGAAGCTGAGATCCAGGGAAGGATGGTGCTATGTTTCTAATTAGGTCTCTTGATTTATGACCCAATTCTAGTCCCTCAAAGCCAAATCAGAGCGTATAACCATACTGTCTGACATCATTGTTGCCTCACTCCAACACCTCTGAGATACCCCAACTTAGGAGTGGTAGGACATTTTTTTCAAGCTCCAAGGAGGGGAAGATATAATGGTGCTTCACAGGGAATGAGCTAAGAACATTCCCAAAATAGTGATACCCTGTAATCAAAAGCTTTTTGTCCAAGGGAGGGCTTTTCTCAACACTTTGTTCTTAGTCTGTCAAAGGAGGAGGGCAGGTTTCTCACCATGAGTGGTAGGATCAAGGCTAGTAAACCTTCAAACTGACAAGAGTTTTGTTATATTTAAACAGATAAGGAAGACAGAGAAACAGAAGTGAGCCATTTGCCTTTTTAGTTTAATTCCAGAGTGAGAACTGGAAATGATTTTTGATATCGAATTAAACAGCTTTAGACCAACAGATTGTTAAAATGTTCTAAGCAATTACATCAAATTGTCATCATTTCTTTTTGGAACCTGTAAGTGACTTGGGAATCAGAGATGTGACCTGGCCCTTTCTCTGGGTTAAGTGGAAGACAATTTGCAAATATTGCTACATGCTTTTAAGAAACTTTTTAAGGATGCAGGAGCAAACAGAATAAGAATAATCCTCTCAAATATCTGTACCTGTTATAGGAAGCAGTTGTCGACATAACCCAGATATTTCAGTCTATCCTGGGAAAGAAATTCTGTGAGCCTCACATCATTGGTGATCCCAGTTTGTCTTAATCTCATGCTAAAATAACTAGCATTTCCTTATGAACCCACTGAAAGGGGGAGGCTGATTCTGAAACAGGGACTTATGAGTTTAAGCATTGATTACATGTTATTTATAAAATGAATTATCTGAATGCAAAAATAGAGATATCTGTTAATATTGTGCAGGAATGATTTGCTGCTTTTGTTGTATCTCTGCTATTCATGAGACAATATTTGCACCACTGATCCACTCCTTATTTTTGGAGAGTTTTTAAATGATTTATTCATTCAACAGATAATTAGTCAAGTGAGGCTTCCTGCACTAGGGATATGGCAGTGAACGACAGCAACAAATACATGTTTCTGTTCTCAGGGAGTTTAGTGAGAAAGCTGGGCCTTCATAAAATAGTTTCACTTTTGAAAATATAATTGCGAGCTGGGATACATTCTCCACAGGAAAGGAACGTGATTGGAGGAGGTATGGGAGCAGATAATGAAGGAGCCTGCCCCAGGCTGGAAGGTTTCTCCCCGAGGACCTGATTGTGGGTTGAGGAATGATGGATGAGGGAGAGACTGACTGAATTGGAAGGTCCAAGAAGTGGTGGTGGAAGACAAGACAGAGGTTGTGTAAGAGGTCAAGTAAAGGAGAATGAGTGGGTGGGGAATGAGAGAATTTGGATTTTTGTCTGTCTTGTTTCCTTTTTTGGTATAACTCTAGGAAAGATCAGTTCTTTGGGCCTAATGTCCTTATTTGCATAAGGACTCAATTTGAATCAGAGAATCTGAGGCACCTTAGAGTCCCTGAACTAGATTCTTTCATTCATACAAATGGACCTGCAGTTCAAAGATGAATTAACTGGGATCACTGACCTCAAGGAGCTTGGTCCAGCAGCAGAGACAACCAGATACGGCAGTCCGTCGTGGTGCCATGTTGTGAGTGTCATGGGAGGACAGATGAGAAGGGATTAACCCTGGTGGGAGGAGGGGGCAGCTGGGAAGACTTCATAGAGTAAAGGATCTTTGACCGGAAAAACAGGGTGAAGTCAGCTTGAGTAGCCAGGATGGTATGAGAAAATTCGTGGAGATTGGAAATATTCATTGGAACATCCTTGAGTAACACTACTCATTACTCTAAAGTATTGACAAGTTACTCATGTCCTTTTGAGCCTCTACGTGCACCTCAGATTCCAAGGTTGATTATGAGAATCCTTGCCCTGCGTCTCCTCGCTCCATAAGGCTGGGGGAGAATAGAAGCAGTTTCCATGTCCTGTCTCGGTATCCCATCTGTCAGCACATGCCCTTTCCACAGCAGGGTTCTAGTGACTTAATTATTGTTTGTGAGATATTTAGAAGTTCAGGTCAAGGATGAAATTCTGTTGCAAAACTGAAAGCACATGAGTAAGATGTTGAAAAATGAAGTGGAAGTTTTTTTTGTTTTTTGTTCTTGCAGGGAAAGATTTTAATGGCCTGACTGCTGTCATAGTTGGGTCAGATTGTCAGAAAATTATGTTATGCACCAGAGAAAGACAAGAAGAGGATTTTGAGGAGCTGCTCTAAAATTATTTTCTGTTTATTCACAGAAGTATTTGGCTTGAATAGGAAATTGACTTTCCTTGCCAAGATGGGGTTAGCATTCCTATGATGTTTTAAAAGCTGGCCAAGGGATTGGCATGAGAGGAGATAACCCCGTAACTTGGCCAAGAGTTGCTAGAAATTGGGTTTTGGTCATTTAGTCTAAACATGATTAGAAACAGAACAAAACAAAACCAACAGTATTGATTTTAAAATCTGTTTCTTGCCTACTTCCAAAAGGACTTCTGAGTCTTGAGAAAAAACACATGACCATAACATGACCATTAAAATACACCACAGAGTCAAAAACCTCACAAGAAGCTGCGTACAGCAGCAACTATGTTTTTCTTTATCAAAATTATTAATTATTGTTAATATTATTATTGTTTGGGGGCATGAATTTTAGGTGAAAGATTCCTGGCAGTCTAAGCAAAAAAGGAAATTATGGTTGCTTAGCAATTTTTATTGACTGATAAAAAAGGAAACAGGTCACAAACTACCATGTATGAGATAAGCGACAAGGATATATATTGTACAGTGCAGGGAATATAGATATTTTATAATTATAAATAGAGTATAACCTTTAAAAATTGTGAATCACTGTATTGTACACCTGAAACTTATAGAATATTGTACATCAACTATACTCAATTTCATCGTCAAGAGATACATTCTTTAATATGTCTCCGCTAATATTATGCAAATTTTTCCACGATAAGCATTGAATAGTATAATTTTCTATGACTTCGGTACGTTTTCCAGCAATGGCAGACTCCTTGGAAAGACAGTTTGTTTGTTTGTTTTCTTAAACATTGACCTTCAGTAAAATCTTATACCCTATGAAAGGCCTTTTTTATACGGGGACATAGCTAAGGCAATCCAGACTTGGACGTTCCTGTGCTGATTTGATGCGAGGAAAAATATTAGTAAGTGAAAGGATCTTATTTTGGTCAGTGTTTTAAATCTTGTGTGTTCATAAGAACTGCCTGGGGCCCTTGTTAAAATACAGATTCCAGTGCCCACCCCAGCGTTACTGAGTCAAAGTCTCTAGCAAGGGGCCTGGGTGTATATTTAACAAGCGCACAACGTCATTTCTTATGCTCCAGCAAGTGTGGCGAGCGCTGCCGCAGATGGTTTTCCTTGACTCCTTTTCCCTCTCAGATGGGCTTCGTAGCAGTCATTTTGAGCCTAAATTGTGATAGGAGCCTGAGGCAAGAGCATTAAAAGTGAAATGAGGAAGCCCAGCAGAGCCCGTTTAATTAGCTGGTCTGGAACCATAGTGTCATTTCTCTTTCTCAAGCAGTGGTGGTTCAAAAGGGTGCCCGTCAGTTCCCTTTCTCATCTGTTGTGCCGTTGATCCTTTTACCGTCTCCAGGCGGCGGGCATAACAAACCTTATACGGCACTTCATCGATTTTAAGATGCACATCTTCCCACAATTTCAATCTCTGTATGAATTTGATGATACCTTTTCTCTGTCTTGGTGATATATCAAGCAGTGGTGCATCTGTATATTCAGAGGGGTTGAAGATTGGATGAACTGTGGTTGTTCCTCTGTACATGAAGCATCTCAGGCACGGAGACGTTGATGTGAACGTGGAAAACCACTCCTAGCTGGACAAGCCCAGCCTCAGACCCAGCTCTCTGTCCTTGTACTAGTTATTTGTTACTGAGTAACCATTGCCCCCAAATTCAGTTGCTTAAAACAGCATTAAACATTGATTCACTTACACAGTTTCTTGGGGTCAGGCATGCGGGAGTGGCTTGGCTGGGTGGCTCTGGCTTGGGGTCTCTCATGAAGTAGCAGTAAGGTGTTGACCAGATGTACAGTTACCTGAACACTTGGCTGGGCCTGGAGGTTGCACCTGCAAGCTGGCTTGCTCACGTGGCTGGCAGCTGGTGCTGGGAGGCCCCGACTTATCCCCACGTGGGCCTCTCTACAAGCTCTTGAAAGAGCCCCCAACATAGCGATGGGCTCCCCGTCCTCCCACCCCCAACCCCACTATGCCCAGAGCAAGTGACCCAAAGGACCCAGTCAGGAAAATGTTGCAGTGCCTGTTATGACTGTGCTGCGGAAGGCTCACGCTCTTACTTCTACACATGCGATTTGCCACACAGACCAACATGTCTCAGTGTTCGTGGGAACTACACAAGGGCAGAATATGAAAAAGTGAGGGTCATTAGGGCTGGCTGTTTCCTGCACACCACACTGCCTTTCCAACATAGTTTTGTCCCAATCCACTTGGCCATCTCGTATTCTTAGGTCAGGTTTTTAAAATTGAATGAAAACTCTTTGCAGTTTATATCTCATTCTAGCACTTCTGAAACTTTAATGTGCCCACACCTTCCTAGGGTCCTCTGATTCAGTAGGTCTAGAGTCCAGCCTGAGATTCTGCATTCTAATGAGCTCCCATATAATGCCTTTGCTCCTGGTCCATGAATGACACTCTTAGTAGGAAGTGAACTGAGCCAGGCAGGCTTCCAGTAGGTCTCTCTGCAGGGCTGCCCTGCAGCCGGAACCCCTCTCTCCTCAAGGGGTCCTTGCCCCCTCCTCTTATTTTGGCCAAGAAACTGATGGTTTGGGGGAAGGAACTCGGGAAACCAGCCCACTTCACTAAGTTGGTTAAGGGAGAGTGAATCTGGTAGGAGCCCAGGCATTATTAGGTAGGCAGCTTGCTGCAGCTGTGAGCCTCTTCACAGAGAAGGTCAGGTTTCAGACAGCAACAGCTGGGTGCTCAAAACAGCAAGGCAATTATCTTGCAGGGGATGGGGCGGTGGGAACACAAACAGTGCTTAAAATGGAACGTGTGGATGCATTATTCAGAGCTCAGAGGCCCATCAGTGGATTCCCCATTCTCCTTTCTTGCCTCTCTCCTCTCTCCCTCTTTAACACACGCACACAGGCATTCAGGAAGACTCTAGACCTACAGTATATTTCCATGAATAAAATGAAAATTAGAGCTGAAGCAATCCCATAAATGCTGCCACACTTTAAGCTGCTCTGCCTTTCTTCTTGCCCGTGGCAAAACTTCTGTCCTGTGTCTTGCTACACATTTAGTTAAAAGGAACAGATTAGACTCTAAGCTCAATAGGAGAGGAACTCTGTTTCTTTTGTGCATTTCTCTCTCTCTGTATGTATGTAATACACACACATATACGTGTGTATACATGATAAATAAGGAGAGGAATGAATACACCAACATAATACGTGGAGAGAGGGAATTCCTGAACCATTTGAATCAATCAGGAGACATGGTGAGGTCTCTGCAGTGGAACACAGGGCACTCCATTTTCACATTCTAGTTGTTGTTGGGGACCTTTGGAAGGGGGTCTAGTTTGTCACCTACCATTTCTTTACCAGCCATGCCAGTCTGTAACTGTAGAATCTAAAATTTGCTGTTTACTTGGCAGTTAGTGTGGGTTGAGCACATATAATTACATCATTTAATCTTCCAACACCCTGTGCAGAAGGCAGTGATCACCTCCAGTTTGCAGAAGAGGAAATCAGGCCTGTGAGAAGTGAAAGTATTTACCTTACACACTAGTAGGTGGTAGTTTTGCAGGCCGTCCCAGACAGATTTCAATCTAAAGCTGGTGTTTAGTGTCCGCTGTCACAGAACAGGATGTCCAGAGAAGGAAAAAGAGCATGATAGCACTGTCGGAGCTGCAAGGGCTCCCAGCGTCGAGTGCATGCACGTACTTTGCATCTGTCCTTGGTGCTGTGAAGGCTACTGAGATGCATTTCAGATGGGACCTTTGCTCCAAAAGAGTCGATACATACATGGGACGTGGATAGGAATCACAGTCATTATCTGAAGCTACCCGTTAAGTAGCCGCCAGTCCATACACGGCTGGAAGGAATGCAGACTGGCACAGCCACTTTGGAAAACAGTGAGACGCTTTATGAGGAAGTTAAACACACACCCCCACATTTAACAAATGGCACAGCTGTCATACTCCTAAGTATTTACTTAAGAGAAACGGAATTTATATTTACACAAAGGCCTATAATTTTATTTGTATTCACAAAGAGACTAGACACACCGCAACTGCGCATCAGCTGGTACGTGGATAAACAAAGCGCGTCACGTCCACACAGGGAACTACAACCCACCAATAAGCAGCAGCCAGCTGTTGATCTGATGGCTTCAACGACGTGAACGAATGTTAAAAGTTCCAAGGTACGGGAAAGAAGCCAGCCATGAGAGGCTACATGCTTTTCCACCTATGTGCCCTTCAGGAGATGGTAAAACGATAGGCATGGACATCAGATCAGAGATTGCCTGGGGCTTGGGAAGAGAACTGACTGCAAAAGGACATGAGGACGTTTTCGGGAGTGGTGGAAGTCTTCTGTGTCTTAATTGTGGTTATAGTTATAGAACTGTATACCTTTGTCAGACTCATCAAATTGTATCTTTCAAAGGGGTGAATTTTATTGTATATAAATTATACCTCAATAGACATGACTTTAAAAAATACATTAATTGGTCCAAACCCACCATTTTCCAGATGGGCAGACAGGCCCCAGATGAGGGAATGACTTGCTACAGTCGTTGTGAGTTGGGAATACAGGTTTCTCGACCCCAGTCCTGAGGCAAAAGTGAGCTGGAACCTGGGCCTCCTGTCTCGGTCCGTGGCACGTTCTAGGGAGGACCGGAGAGCTGATCCTTAACTCTGAACGCAGCGCCATGGGTGGCTTTTTAAAACTCACGCTGCACTGTGCCGCTCATCAGGCTGTTGACCTGCCGTTTGGCTAGAGGACTCCTCATTAGAGAATAAAGTAAATTAGCATCCAGCCAGAACCAAAGCACATACAGCTCCAATGATGAACTTCTGTGTACATATTCCATTGACTCTGTTGGGAAGAAAAGGACTCAGTGTAATTTATTTGGAAGAGTGCCCTGCAAGGCTTTGTCATCCAGGCTAGAAAGCACAAAATATCCCAGAGATTCACACCCATGTCTTGTTACAGAAAGCTGGTGAGATCTGGAGTGAAGCCAGACCTGGTTTTATTTCCTAAATCTCTTCCTTTGTAACTTCATGCCTTCCAGTAACCACTTCTCTGTCTGCAAAATAGCAGTCCTAATTCCTACCTCGCATAGTTTCTGCCAGGTTTAGGTAGGAGGTTGGGAGGTAGGAGGTTGGGAAGTAGCGTACCTAGCCCTGCTATGATAGACTTCAGTGTGGCGGGCCCTGGGCTTGTGTTTGACACACATTAATGGTCATCACGCCCACTGCTGAGATGGTTAAGCCTGGGGTAAGGAATCGGTCAGCCATTATACCACCTGCCCGGAACCACTGGGCTATGTGTAGACTTCAGTCAATGATTATCATCTGAATCAAGTCCTATTTATAAAATGAATACAGAGTTTGGAAAGGAGTGGAATTTTGCTTCGTAATTTGAGAGAAAGCCTTACTTTAACATTTTTGCTTTTTAAGAAAGAATGGGAAACCACTGAAAACAAAATTAGGGCCCTGAGTGAGCGCTGAACTCCCCGTTGAAGGGAAGGTATTTTTCCCAGTCACTCAGTCCAGAAAAGAAGTACCCAGCAACCCAGGAGACCCTGAGCCGTTTAGGGCCCAGGGAGACTTCCCTCCTACCCCTCAGCAGGGCGGCTCTCTGGGCTCCTTCTCCCGTCATCGCAGACCCTTTTGCCTTGTGAGGTTGAGAGTCTGGTTGAACACCAATGGAAACAGGGCCAACTGTACCAAATAAGTTTTTCATCTTCACTTGAAAATATGTCTCATTCTGTCCCAAGGCCATATTTTCAAAACACCAACTAGTTTTAATAACCCAAGATAACGGACAAAATACCACTGGAAAACTTACCAAAGATGATAGAATTGGGGTTTTTTAAAAAAAAATTTTATTGGAGTAGAGTTGATTTACACTGTTGTGTCAGTTTTAGGTTATACAGCACAGCGAATCTGTTATGCATATACGTATCTCCACTCTTTTTTAGATACTTTTCCCACATAGGTCATTACAGAGTATTGAGTAGAGTTCCCTGTGCTGTGCAGCAGGTCCTTATTTACTGTGTATGTTTAACTCCCTCCATTATATCCTTCATGTGTGTGGACTCAATTTTCCTTTCCTAACCATTGTCTTCCAGTATGAAGTGATCAGTTACAGATTCTAGTGCATTCTGTAGAGCACAGTAACACAATGGTTTAGGCGCCAGAGATTTCTCTGCTACTCAGGGCAGAATTATCCTCTTAGGTAGTTAGGAGCCTGAGGACTAGAAAAACTGAAGTCAAGGCTAGTGGTCAAAGTGGGACAGTCTCCCAACACCAGCTCGGAGCTGTTTCCAGTAGCCCATACCACGTTCCCTTTGTGTGGATTATTTAATAAATTCATTTCACAACCCGTAGAGCACAGTAGGAAACAATGCGATTACTGAACCATAGGAACACAGCTGCCAACATCTTGTTGATTCAGAATTGTCCAAACACTTCCATGTGGGGGCGGGACTGATGCAATTTGCTGGTTCAACAGTTGACATTGATAAATTGGAGTTTCATTTCCTCAGCCTTCTGTTGGAGGTGCTAATGAGCATTGAAAAGCTACAGAAACACAGGGGAGAGAGGAAGGGAGAATTCTGCCTGATCTACATACTAAGTAGTTGAGCCTAGATAATGTAGGTTTGACACTGCCAGGTAATAGGTGGACGCTTCTGAAGGCACTAATAAAAGCCAGATGAAACTAGCACATTTTAATTATTTAAGTTCTGCTTGCAGATTATGTGGGCTGGTATCTCCGTTTATTAGAGGGAATGTTTGCTTTTCCTAATATTTCATGTTTTCCGAGATATTCTTTTATATTTCACGCGGCACTAAGCCAAGATTACTTGGCTCCTAGAAAATGAGGGGGTTGGGCCAGATGATCTCCGAGGTGTTTTCTACGCTCCGTGTTTTTACTTGCTTGGCAAGAGAATTTGAAATGAATTGTATTCCCCCCACACAGGTTCATCCAGGCTTCTGTTCTCCCCATTCATTGTTTCCATTCATTGAGTAAGCACGTTCTCTTTGCCGATTTGGTTGCCTTCTCTGTGCCGGCTGCTGTGCCAGGAGCTAGAAATAAGGAAGGGAGAGGCCAGAACACCACCAGGCCCCTACTCTCAAGAGCTGGCATTCTAATTGGGAGCTAGGTAAGTAAGGAGAGTGTGTCAGGGATACTCCTGGGGCAACACATGGCAGTAGCTAGACAGAATCAAGGAAGGCTGCTCAGGAGATGTAACAGTTTAAGTTGTTCCTTGAAATAAGGTGAAGAGTGGTAGGAAGACAGGTGTTTGGATGAACTTTGCTCTGTGTACCTCCCAGGCCTTTTTGCCCTAAAGGTCGTTAGGCTGCCTGTGGGATGTCCTTCCAGCAGAAGTATTTCTCTTATGCTTTGGCATAGCAGTCAGTGATTACTTCCCTGACTTTTATATTGTCTCAACCTTTTAACCTTAATTTTATTCAAAACCAGAAATTGATTTGAATAAAATGGGTTGGCAAAAGTACTGAACTTTTGAAATTAGCCTTTTATGTATATAGATGTGTATCTTGAAGTCCAGACCAGCCATGAGTAATCTTTGTCCTGTCCTTTCAGCTCTCAGCCAGAAAAGTACACTTATCTTGGAGAGATGCATTTTGTTAAGCCATGATTACACCCAGTTAGGAATCCTCCAGCTACAAGTCATTTTGGAGATTATCAGACACTTACTGACTCAGTGTTTTTAAAGCAAATAGGATTCAGTTTTCTTTGGCACTAATCAAAATTAAATCTGTTCTACACAGAATTTTTTTTGCAGGTAATCTTGATTTTGAAAAAAATGTTAAATGTGTTTGGTTAAAGCTACCTATAAATAGAGAACTCGGGATATTCAGTGTGAAAATACTGTGTTCAAAGAAATGCTAATTTAACTTTGAATGAATACTATAGTAGCTTCTAAATGTGTCAGAAATGACTTCTGTCATATTATCATGTTCTATCATAGTCGTTTGGTGGAAACCAGAGAAGTCAACTGGTAACTGATTATTGGCATTTGTGTGCTGGTCAGGCTGTCCTGTAAAGGATTTAGGTTTACACATTGATAGTCCGTCTCAGCACCTCTGTGTGGTCATATTTGACTCATGCCAGAGTATCATTGCTGGTCCAAGAATTAGGAGACCTTGATGTGCTCCAGGCCCTGACACTTGCTAGCTTTGTGGGTTTTAACTACTGGCAGCCACGCTGTGGTGTTCTTGTCTGTAAGTGTTCTCATCTATACGATGAAGTGGTGAGACTGGATGCTCTGAGGACCCCAGCACTTTTGAGATGGATGAATGTGCGTGATGAATGCTTCCTTCCTGTTTGCACACAGAGAAGCAAAGCCGTGAAGGATAAAATGATGGGCTCGCGGCCGTGGGGAGTGTCACTGGCTCAGTGAGAGTAGGTCAGGCTCTCACCTTGTTTGGTCCTCTCTATCCCTTTGGATCTCATGCTCCCTCCTAGTCACCTGCATAGCACTTACTTGATATTGGATTTTATGGTTCTCAAAGCCCAGTGATTTGCATTTGCTCTTATGTTTGTTGGATAACTTCTAAGTGGATATTTAAAGGGCACAAGAGTAATAAAGTTAGTTGGTAAGATCTCGTTTCAATAATGAATTCTATCCCACCATGCCTATCAAAATTGGTGTCTGAAATGAACTAATATTACTTTTTTATTGAATCTTATTTTGAGGAGAAATGAATAATTAAAGTAAAACAGTAAGTCACTCTCCAGGGTATCACAGGCTCTCCACATTTAGAAACAACTTCCTATAGGAGTGAAGAATTTAAGAAGATTCCTCACTCCCCATTTTCCTTTGGATTGATTCTTTTTTTAATTAATTAATTTATTGTCTGTGTTGGGTCTTTGTTGCTGTGCACAGGGTTTCTCCAGTTGTGGCAAGCAGGGGCTACTCTTCATTGCAGTACACAGGCTTCTCATTGCGGTGACTTCTTTTGTTGCAGAGCATGGGCTCTAGGTGTGTGGGCTCAGCAGTTGTGGCATGTGGGCTCTAGAGCTCAGGCTCAGTAGTTGTGGCGCACGGGCTTAGTTGCTCCACAGCATGTGGTATCTTCCCAGACCAGGGATCGAACCCGTGTCCCCTGCATTGGCAGGCGGATTCTTAACCATTGCGTCACCAGGGAGTCCCTTCCTTTGTATTGATTCTATTAATCCAACTAATCCATTAATTTATTCTGTTAAGCTCGCATAATTAGCTTCTGTGTGACTTGCTGTGAATAATGTCTCTTCGTAGCCTCACAGGTAGGTATATGATGAATATATATGTTTGTTTGGAATCAGATCACATATTTCTATGTAAAATGCCTCAAATAATATCTGGGTTCACCAGTGCCATTTACACTCAGTCATCAGCTGAGCCCTAATACTTGTCTTCTTAGCCTGGGGTGGAGGGTAGGAGTCCATTAGGAGGAAGGAAGAGCAGTTGTGAAACCCACCCATCATTTCCTCGGCCCGGCCTCTGGAGGCCTCCCTGTCTCTGCCTTCCATCCTCAGGGCCTTCCAGCACAAATCACAGTCCACTGAATCCAAGCTCCTCTTCCAGCTGGGCAGGTGGGCTCCCCTGTGGTGAGAATGGCTCACTTCAACTGAACACATGTATACTAAGGAGTATAATGGTAATTAGTACCCTAACGTCCGAGAAGCAATTTCCATTTTCTCTTTTTAATTGTGAAAATGAACCTAATGGGTAGAATTTCAGGCAAGAGGAGAGGGAAAAGACAGAAAATCCAGGCCTGGAAATCTGTCTGCGGGTTCAGTTCTCCTTAGATTTCCCAGCTTCTTTCATTTCTGGACCCCCTAGTATTTGAAAGCTTTAGTTCCTTTGCCATGTCTCTGGAGCTGTGAGAAGGAGCTTAAGAAAAAGGGGAAAGGGGATGTGTCCCCCTGACGTGTGACATGTTTGTAAGTCAACTCTCTGTATTTATATTGGGCAGCACTGCTTGCCATGCGGGGATCCCAGTTCCCTGACCAGGGATTGAACCCGTGCCCCCTGCAGTGGAAGCGTGGAGTCCTAACCACTGGACCACCAAGGAATTCCCAAGTCAACTCTCTTGTGAATCAGACACCTGGGTTCAAAGATCAGATCCACAGACTGTGTAACTTTGGGCAATTATTTAACCTCAGAGCCTCCATTTCTTCATACCACTCAGGGGCAGCATAAAGGTGGACGGTAATACTTTACAAATCCTTGGCTCAAAGTGGATGCCCAATAAATGGGCTGTGTGATTAAGAGGCCAGGAGTGGTTGCATGGTGCATGGGTAATACCTGGAAGACAGCAGCATCAAGGAGAAATTTCAGGTCAGTGACTGGACATTGTTATTTGAAGGAGGCATGATACCAGACTCGTGTGTCTGTGTGTTTGAAATAGATTCCTGGGAGTGGAAAGCAGGTGGTGAGGCTACAGTGTTGGTACCCCAGGGGTGGTACCTCCAGATGTGCGCAGAGGAGGCCAGGCAGGCTGCTCCCCCAGGGAGGAGGATGGGCCTTTGCAGCGAGAGCGGAGCGCCTGCGGCGGGGGGCGGGGCTCCTGGGCAAGCGTTCAAACCCAGGCTGAGCAGTCACCGAGGCATGTGTGCCTTCCTCTGCAGTCACTTGTCGCCTGTCTGATGCGAGAATCAATACCAGCAGGAGAAGGTGACAGATCATTCATTGCCCAGAGACTGGCTGTAAATCCAGTGCCCGTTATTTTCTTTCCAACCACTTTAAGGAAACTTCCCCGCACATCCTTTGCCTGAAACGCGGAGCCTCACCGGTGGACTCGGAGAGGTCCTTGGAAAGATCTGAAATGACCTTTTGTGTGGTTAGGCGTTGTTATCTCAGGGGGAGTTAAAGCTAGGTGTGTCTTGTTCCATGCTACTTCAGTTGTATCAGTACTCATTATGCCTTAGCTTTCTTTTTCCCCCACTATTCCTTAGTACTCACGGATTTTAGACAAACAGCCCGTCCGAAAGGTGTCTTAGCCTCCGCGTGTGTCTGTGGGGCATGTGCTGCGCACTCATTACATCCATTGGCTTGCTACAAACTCACACGTAAAACATGGCCCCCTCCTTCCCTCAGCTCAGAAAGGCAAACTCTGTTTTCAGTCAGGAAGAACATTGAAGAGCATCTTGTCCACCAGCTCCCTTGGTGGCAAGGAACCAGCTACTCTTAGCACCAGGAGTACGCCCTGGGGGTCCTGCTTGGGTTCAGAGCTAGTTTGGATCCGGTTTCTTCCCAGGGCACTGGGTGGAGGGTCAGCCCTCCAGGCTCCTGCACCTCTGCCAGCCCGCGACCTGCCTTGCAATGTCTGGGAAGGGGTAGAGAGAGGCACATGAGCAAGTAAAATTGGCGTAAAGTGAAGTCTTTTTAAAGCTTTGGAATGATTAGAACAGGGAATTTGGGGACCCCCCCCCCTTCCATCCCGCAAGAGCATTCTGTATGGAGTAGATCTTTTGTAAGCAACTGATTTATTTTTCTGCTGAAGGCCAGCCTCAGGCAGAATTGGGAAGTAGCCAGCTTGATAGGATGCAGTGACTTTTCAACCCTTTTTATTCCTCCCTTTTAAAACTGTAGGACTCTTATTTCAAATACAAGCACCAGAGGAAGCCCCATATGTAAAACAGATGAACGTGGTTCAAGTGGAGGGTGGGAGGCCCAGGGGCCGCCATCTGGCGCAAGCGCAGTCTCTCCTTACCCTTCACCCGCCCCCACCCTCCACTCCCTACACGACCTGAGAGGCGCGCTCAGCCCTTTGCGCTCAGTTTGAAAGCCACTGTTGCAGTGAAAAGGCCGTGTGCGGGGCTCAGGCAACCCTGTGTCTGTCCCACAGCACATCCCTTAACCACTGAGTCTGTTTTCTTGTAAGTTGAGGGTAGAACATCAGACTGGAAGATTTTGCCTATAAGTAGTGAGATAACGTATCATATACTTGGTTCACAGCAGACACTTTGGGAACAGCAAGGCTTGTGGGGAAAACAGGGTTAGGAGCAGATCACTCCAAACCTATTTGACCTTGTAACCAGGAAATTAATAAAAGCAGTAACAGTACTGAACAAAAAAAAAAGATCACTCTAATACAAGAGTTTACCATTGAAAAAAGGTTGAAAGTGGCTTTATGAAAAGGGTTTTAGAAGAAAAAAGGGGGTAAAGTTGTTGAATTGTGGAGACAAAGATAAAATGCACTAAAATGCAATCAAATCATAGAAAAGCTTTTCCATGACAGATCACATGCCAATTTTAGTCTAGAAGAATTTGCACGTCTTTCATTCTGTGGGTTGATCCATTCTGCTGTGTTTGAGCACGTTTTGTTTAGTGTCTATTCCATGGTTGTACAAAATATTAACATTCTTGGAAAATTGCGTATGAACCAACACTAGTTTTATTGTGCTGACGTAATCTCAGTCCTTGCAGTCCTGTACAAGCTAGTTCATATTACAGTGATACATTCTGCATCAGGATGGACTGTTTCTAGTTCTCAGTAGCCTAACCCCCAGGACTCAGGGGGACACGGGTGCATCCTCAGAAAACTTATGTGAGACTTGGGAATGACCTCAGATAGCTGTGATACAAGTCACCCCATAAATCTCATAAAGTGTCAGGTTAATCAAGAAGATTGTACAAAGAAAGAAAAGAAATAATATGTGCGAATTTGGGGGGTTAGGAGGCAAAAGCTTTTAGATGGAGTTGGCCAGAGTTCAACAGGCAAGGACAGAGGGTCAAAAGGAGAAAATGAGCAAAGGCTTGGGAGCTGGGAAGCAAGGACATATTTAGGGGACTGGGAGAGTTTGGGGAGTCCACTTTGGGGCTGGAGCCACTGAGGAACATAAGGGAGCAGTAAGACATGGGTTGAAATGGAGGCTGGCCTTAGAATGTAGGAGACCCTTTTTCTCCCCAAATTATTTATTTATTTATTTATTTATTTATTTATTTATTTATTTCAATATCTTTTGGCTGCGCCTTGAGGCATGTAGGATCTTAGTTCCCTGACCAGGGATTGAACCTGCGCCCCCTGCAATGGAAGCACAGAGTCTTAACCACTGGACTCCCCCAGGGGAGTCCCCTGGGAGGCCTTGGTTACAGGGATGGTGGCCACTCTGTAGAATTTTGAACAGGTGAGTGATGGGATCAGCGCTGCCCTTGAAGGAGCTCCTTTTGGTAGCTTCGGCTGGGTGATGGTGGAGGGGAGCGGAGTCTAGTGAAGAGGGGCTGCAGTTGTCCCTGTGAGAGACATGAGGGCCTAAGCTCAACTGTGACAATGACATACAG
This sequence comes from Hippopotamus amphibius kiboko, assembly GCF_030028045.1. Classification (NCBI taxonomy): domain Eukaryota; kingdom Metazoa; phylum Chordata; class Mammalia; order Artiodactyla; family Hippopotamidae; genus Hippopotamus; species Hippopotamus amphibius. Next base: position 166,917,259 of record NC_080191.1, on the reverse strand, counting down.
TGGCAATGGGATGTATGGGGAGGGCATGACGCAGCAGGCATTTTAGAGACAGAATCTCAAGCATTTGTCAACTGGATGCTGTAGGGCTCTGGTGATCTAATGATGATGAATGTACTGTTTTCAGTAATGATAGCCAGTACGGAGCTTGGTTTCGGAATGTTTGAGAGCTCATGCTGAGGGCCGGCAGGGCTGTGGCACACCTGGATTCTGGGACTGGTCTGTACTGAAGTGTGGGCCAAGCCTGTGGCCTTTAGGTTACTGCTGGGTGATCCGTGCTAACAGAATGAGAGAACTTGCCCTCAACTCTGGGAGGGGAGATGGTGTTCCCTAGATAGGGAGCTGCTCACCTGCCCCAAGCCCCAATCCCTGCTCATGTTCTGATCCTAGGACCGTAGCATTTTTATACTTGAAAGACCTTAGAGATCATCTTATCTCTAAACCTCTTGCTAGATGGAAAACTATGACCTAACAAGGTCAAGTGTGTCCAGGGTAAGTCAGAAGCAAAACCAGACTAGAACCCAGGACTGTCACTTTCCAGTCTTTTAAAGAAATCTTTTAAGTAATGGCTGTGTGTTAGGGTTCTCCAAAGAAATAGAACCAGCATGATGTAAAGGGAGATTTATTATGAGGCATCGGCTCATGCAATTACAGAGGCTGAGAATTCTCACTATCTACCAATTGCAAGCTGGAGACCAGGAAAGCTGGTGCTGTAATTCAGTCTGACTCTGAAGGCCTGAAACCGGGGGAGCCAATGTTGTAAATCTCAGTCTGAGGATAGGAGAAGGTGAAATGAGATGTTCCAGCTCAAGCAGTGAGGCAGGAAGAAGGGGTGAATTCTTCCTTCCTCCACCTTTTTGTTCTAGTCAGGTGATGCCCACCCACAATGGGGAGCCCATCTACCTTACTGAGTCTACCAATTCAAATGCTGATCTCCTCTGGAAACACCCTGCTGACACAACCCCAAATCTGGGCATTCCTGATGCAGTCAGTTGGCATCTTCTCAGATTAACTCTCAGAGGTTGTTGCAATTGCTGCTCCAATTACTTTGTCCTTCCAGAGTAGTTTCTAATTTTTCAGAGTTTTAATTTCCCCATTTATTCTTTTGACTCTCATTTGACCTCATTGGTAGAGAGATATGGTTCCTCTTTCCAGGTAAGCAAATTGGGCATGACAGGTAATGAGCCTTCCTCACCACACGATGAATTAATGGAAGATCAGGACGAGAGCCTAGATTTCTTAAACTGATTCCATTTTCTTTTCCCAGAGTTTGACTGTAAATTTATGACTGTGCTAATTAAACCAGTTCTCAACGTGTATTCCTGGGGAACTTGATAGAAATGCACGTTCCAGGACCCATTACCAGAGCCGCTACATCAGAAACTCTGGTGGCCAAGGCCCAACCATCTGTATCTGAGTAATTTCTCCAGATGATTATTCTGCATGGTCATTAGAGAACCACTGTGGTTTTAAGACAGAATCTGTTCAGTATCAAGGATTTCACTACGTTGTGTTCATATACCAAATTCACAGAGAACAAAAAAGATGATATAAAGCTAAAACTGACCATAAAAATCAGTATATCTGTCTTTTTCTGTTCCTCCCGTTTCTCTCCCTCCATCATTCCCATCAACCAGATACTTTGTGCTAACTTTTCATTAAACATGCTTTTCTGTCCCTTACAAAACTGTCAGAATTGTCATGAGCCTTGATTCATTCAACCCACATTACTTGACAAACATGGAGAAACTAAAATCAAAAGGAAAAAACAAGAAGGGAGGGAGAGAGGGAGGGAGATGGTTGAATAGATAGGCAAATACTGGAACACTTCCTTAAAAAAAAAAAAAATTACGTGCCCAAACAGCAAGATAAAAGCCAGTAATATTAGTTGACCCAGAGAAATGTGAACAGAATGCTGTTTTAAAAAGAAAATTACAATTTCTCAGCATCTGTAAAGTTCCAGAAACTGTATTGGGAGCTTTATGTAACTGTTTCAGACAAGTCTTATAATAGCCTTGTGAAAGAGGTGGTATTCTCATTTTTTTTTAAAGGAGGAAACTAAAGTTTCAAAAAGTTCAGTACATTTATCCACATGTCACAAAGCTAATAAATCATGAAACTAGAGGTCACATTCAAGCTTTTCTATATCCTAAAATTATAATCTCTCCATCACATCATCCACATTATCTCAGGGTATTTTCCTTTTCTGTATGTCTTTTTTATCTTAAAGCTATGGAAATTTATCAGTGAATATAGGACATCCCACTATTTTAGAAGAATTGCCGCAAGTCGTACGTGGACACTGGGGATTCATTGGTAAGAAACGCTGTTTCTGAAACCCAAATCCATTTCGGACTCACTTTGAAAGCATATCAGTAAAATCAGGTATGAATTTTAAAAATTTATATCCAACCTTTAGGCTTTTCTCCCGTCCTTGGCTTGGAGCCTGTCCAACAACCTTAAAGAAAAAGGAAGGCATGACCTCTAGTGGAAACATGGAAAATGTCTTATGGTTTTGCTCTAGGATTTCTCCCCAAACCACCCCTTTCCCCCTTTTAAAATGAAATTATGGAATTTTTCATCTGAGAGGTACTCTCCTGACAAGACTTGGGTAAGTGCACAAATGTCATTTTTGTAACAACCTTAAAATGAGATTTGTGCATCTCACAGTCACATCAAACTTGGGTTTGAGTCCTTTTCTGGCCTCTCTCAAGCTGGCACCACTTTTGAAAAGAATGCTAGTCATTTAGTCTTTTCCCTGCTTCACTATGAAACCTAACCTCACCGGATTTTTGAAAGGGAGAAAGTATGAATGTGGGTGTCTTCATTATTCACCTTCCGGGCAGTTGGTTGCTTTGGAAATTGTACACTTCTGTCTAAGTGGTGTGATCTTTGTTTTCACAAACTGAGCTGTGATTGTGCCCATCACCACAGGTGTGTGGCTGGGCTGCCAAGTCAGCCCCACAGCGTATACGCAGTGACCCACATACGTGCTCCCGAGTGAGGGCAGTGTGTGTGCTAAGTACCCTTAAGGATTTCGGCTGATTACACAATAGCTTTGTTCAAGCTTAAGATTGAATAGAAGGGACATCCCTGGTGGTCCAGTGGTTGAGAATCCCTCTTTCAATGCTGAGGATGCCAGTTTGATCCTCGTGGGGGAACTAAGATCCCACATGCCGCAGGGCAGCTAAGCCTATATGCCAGAACTACTGAGCCTCCACACACTGTGGAGCCACAAGTACAGAGCCCACACGCTCTGGGGCCTGCGTGCCACAACTAGAGAGAAGCCTGCGCTGCAACGAAAGATCCTGGGTGTGACAGCCAAGACTTGATGCAGCCAAAAAATTAATTAATTAAAGTTTAAAAAAAGATTTTTTTAAAAAAAATTTAAGCTCTTTATTGGAATATAATTGCTTTATACTGCTGTGCCAGTTTTTGAGGTATACCAAAATGGATCAGCTGTATTTATACACATATCTCCACCCTCGCGCGACTCCCTCCCACTGCCCCCCCACCCCCCATCCTGGCCCTCTAAGTCATCACTCGTCATCGAGTTTGTCTCCTTATGTTATGCAGGAACTTCCCACAAGCTATCTGTTGTACATTTGGTGGTATATATATGTCAAAGCTACTCTCACACTTCGTCCCAGCTTCCCCATTGCCCCCCACCCCCAACCCTGTGTCCTCAAGTCCGTTCTCTACATCTGCATCTTTATTCTTGCCCTATCACTGGGTTCATCAGTAACTTTTTTTTTTTTTTTATTTTAGATTCCATATACATGAGTTAACATACAGTATTTGTTTTTCTCTTTCTGATTTACTTTGCTCTGTATGACAGACTCTAGGTCCATCCACCTCATTACAAATAACTCAATTTCATTCTTTCTTATGGCTGAGTAATATTCCATTGTATATATGTGCCACATCTTCTTTATCCATTCATCTGTTGGTGGGCATTTAGGTTGCTTCCACATCCTGGCTATTGTAAACAATGCTGCAGTGAACATTATGGTACATTTCTTTTTGGATTATGGTTTGCTTCAGGTATATGCCCAGTAGTGGGATTGCTGGGTCATATGGTAGTTCCATTTTTACATTTTAAGGAACCTCCAAACTGTTTTCCATAGTGGCTGTACCAACTTACATTCCCACCAACAGTGCAGGAGAGTTCCCTTTTCTACATACCCTCTCCAGCATTTATTGTTTTTAGTTTTTTTGATGATGGCCATTCTGACTGATGTGAGGTGATAGCTCATTGTGGCTTTGACTTGCATTTCTCTAATAGTGATGTTGAGCATCTTTTCATGTGTTTGTTAGCCATCTACATGTCTTCTTTGGAGAAATGTCTATTTAGGTCTTCCACCCATTTGTGGATTGGGTTATTTGCTTTTTTGGTATTAAGCTGCATGAGCTGCTTATATATTTTGGAGATTAATCCTTTGTCCGTTGCTTCGTTGGCAAATATTTTCTCCCATCCTGAGGGTTGTCTTCTAGTCTTGTTTATGGTTTCTTTCACTGTGCAAAAGCTTTTAAGTTTCATGAGGTCCCATTTGTTTATTCTTGATTTTATTTCCATTCTAGGAAGTGGATCAAAAAGGATCTTGCTTTGATGTATGTCATAGAGTGTTCTGCCTATGTTTTCCTCTAGGAATTTTATAGTGTCTGGCCTTACATTTAGGTCTTTAATCCATTTTGAGATTATTTTTGTGTATGGTGTTAGGAAGTGTTCTAATTTCATTCTTTTACATGTAGCTGTCCAATTTTCCCAGCACCACTTATTAAAGAGGCTGTCTTTTGTCTATTGTATATTTTTGCCTCCTTTGTCAAAGATATGTGCGTGGGTTTATCTCTGGGCTCTCTATTGTGTTCCATTGATCTATATTTCTGTTTTTGTGCCAGTACCATACTGTCTTGATTACTGTAGCCTTGTAGTATACTTTGAAGTCAGGGAGACTGATTCCTGCAGCTCAGTCATTCCTTCTCAAGATTGCTTTGGCTATTCAGTGTCTTTTGTGTTTCTATACAAATCATAAAATTTCTTGTTCTAGTTCTGTGAAAAATGCCATTGGTAATTTGATAGGGATTGCATTGAATCTATAAATTGCTTTGGGTAGGATAGTCATTTTCACAATGTTGATTTTTCCAATCCAGGACCATGGTAAGTCCCTCCATCTGTTTGTATCATCTTTGATTTCTTTCATCAGTGTCTTATAATTTTCTGTATACAGGTTTTTTGCCTCCTTAGGCAGGTGTATTCCTAGGTAATTTATACTTTTTGTTGCAATGGTAAATGGGAGTGTTTCCTTAATTTCTTTCTGCCCTTTTGTTGTTAGTGTATAGGCATGCAAGAGATTTCTGTGCATTAATCTTGTATCCTGCTACTTTACTAAATTCATCAATTAATGCTAGCAGTTTTCTCGTAGAATCTTTAGGGTATTCTATGTATAATATCATGTCATCTGCAAAGAGTGACAATTTTACTTCTTTTCCAGTTTGGATTCCTTTTATTTCATTTTCTTCTCTGATTGCTGTGGCTGAAACTTCCAAAACTATGTTGAATAATAGTGGTGAGAGTAGGCACCCTTGTCTTGTTCCTGTCTTTAGAGGGAATACATTCAGTTTTTCACCATTGAGAATAATGTTGGCTGTTGCTTTGTCATATGTGGCTTTTATCATGTTGAGGTAACTTCTGTGCCCACTTTCTGGAGAGTTTTTATCATAAATGGATGTTGAACTTTGTCAAAAGCTTTTTCTGCATCTATTGAAATGATCATATGGTTTTTATCCTTCAATTTGTTTATATGGTGTATCACATTGATTGATTTGCATATATTGAAGAATCCTTGCATTCCAGGGATAAACCCCACTTGATCATGGTATATGATCTTTTTAATGTGCTGTTGGATTCTGTCAGCTAGTATTTTGTTGAGGATTTTTGCATCTATGTTCATCAGTGATATTGGTCTGTAATTTTCTTTTTTTGTGACATCTTTTTCTGGCTTTGGTATCAGGGTGATGGTGGCCTCATAGAATGAGTTTGGGAGTGTTCCTCCTTTTGCTATATTTTGGAAGAGTTTGAGAAGGATAGGTGTTAGCTCTTCTCGAAATGTTTGATAGAATTCGCCTGTGAAGCCATCTGGCCTTGGGCTTTTGTTTGTTGGGAGATTTTTAATCAGTCTCAATTTCCATACTTGTGATTGGTCTATTCATATTTTCTATTTCTTCCTGGTTCAGTCTTGGAAGATTGTACTTTTTTAAGAATTTATCCATTTCTTGCAGGTTATCCAATTTATTGGCATATAGTTGCTTGTAGTAGTCTCTCATGATCTTTTGTATTTCTGTGGCATCCGTTGTTACTTTTCCTTTTTCATTTCTAATTCTGTTGATTTGTGTCTTCTCCCTTTTTTTCCTGATGAGTCTAGCTAATGCTTTATCAATTTTGTTAATCTTCTCAAAGAACCAGCTTTTAGTTCATTGATCTTTGCTATTGTTTCCTTCCTTTCTTTTTCATTTATTTCTGCTCTGATCTTTATGATTTCTTTCCTTCTGCTCACTTTGGGGTTTTTTGTTTTTCTTTCTCTAATTGTTTTAGGTGTAAGGTTAGGTTGTTTGTGCGAAATTTTTCTTGTTTCTTGAGGTAGGACTGTATTGCTATACACTTCCCTCTTAGAACTGCTTTTGCTGCTTCCCATAGGTTTTGGGTTGTTGTGTTTTCATTGTCATTTGTTTCTAGATATTTTTTGATTTCCTCTTTGATTTCTTTAGTGATTTCTTGGTTGTTTAATAGCATATTGTTTAGCATCCATGTGTTTGTATTTTTTACAGTTTTTTTTTTTCCTGTAATTGATATCTAGTCTCATGGCACTGTGGTCAGAGAAGATGCTTGATATGATTTCAGTTTTCTTTAATTTACAGAAGCTTGATTTATGCCCCAAGATGTGATCTATCCTGGAGAATGTTCCATGTGCACTTGAGAAGAAAGCATATTCTGTAGTTTTTGGATGGAATGACCTATACATATCAATTAAGTCAAGATAGTCTAATGTCTCATTTAGTGCTTGTGTTTCTTTATTTTCTGTTTGGATGATCTGTCCATTGGTGAAAGTGGGGTGTTCAAGTCTCCTACTATTATTGTGTTACTGTCTATTTCCCCTTTTATGGCTGTTAGCATTTGCCTTATATATTGAGGTGCTCCTGTGCTGGTGCATAGATATTTACAATTGTTATATCTTCTTCTCGGATTGATCCCTTGATCGTTATGTAGTGTCCTTCCTTGTCCCTTGTAATAGTCTTTAAAGTCTAATTTGTCTGATATGAGTATTGCTACTCCAGCTTTCTTTTGACTTCTGTTTGCATGGAATGTCTTTTTCCATCCCCTTAATTTCAGTCTATATGTGTCCCTAGGTCTGAAGTGGGTTTCTTGTAGACAGCATATATAAAGTTTTTGTATCCATTCAGCCAGTCTTTGTCTTTTGGTTGGAGCGTTTAATCCATTAACATTTAATGTAATTATTGACACATATGTTCCTATTACCATTTTCTTAATTGTTTTGGCTGTGTTTTTGTATGTCTCTTTCTTGTGTTGTGTTACTGCCTAGTTCCTGTAGCACTTGTTGTAAGGCTGGTTTAGTGGTGCTGAGTTTTCTTAACTTTTGCTTGTCTGTAAAGCTTTTGATTTCTCCGTCGAATCTGAATGGGATTCTTGCTGGGTAGAGTATTCTTAGCTGTAGGTTTTTCTCTTTCAAGACTTTTAATTATCACCTGCCACTCCCTTCTGGCCTGCAGAGTTTCTGCAGAAAGATCAGCTGTTATCCTTATGGGTTTTCCCTTATATGTTATTTGTTGCTTTTCTCTTGCTGCTTTTAATATTTTTTCTTTTGTGTTTAATTTTCATTAGTTTGATTAACATGTGCCTTGGTGTGTTTCTCCTTGGGTTTATTCTGTATGGGACTCTCTGCACTTCTTGGATTTGGTTACTATTTCCTTTCCCATGTGGGGGAAGTTTTCCACCATAATCTCCTCAAATATTTTCTCAGATCCTTTCTTTTTTTATTCTTCTTCTGGGACGCCTATGATTCGAATGTTGGTGCGCTTAATATTATCCCCGAGGTCTCTGAGACAGTCTTCCATTCTTTTTATTCTTTTTTCTTTTTCCTGCTCTGTGGAAGTTATTTCCCCCATTGTATCTTCCAGCTCACTTACTCGTTCTTCTTCTTCAGTTAATCTGCTGTTTATACCATGGAGAGTATTTTTAATTTCATTTATTGCATTGTACATTACTGTTTGTTTGCTTTTCAGTTCTTCTAGGTCCTTAACTGTTTCTTGTATTTTCTCTATTTTGTTACTGAGATTTTGGATCATCTTTATTATCATCACTCTGAATTCCTTTTCAGGCAATTTTCCAATTTCTTCTTCATTTATGTGGTCTTGTGGATTTTTATCTTGCTCCTTTGCCTGCAAGGTGTTTGTTTTCTCATTTTGTCTAATTTATCGTGTTTGCTGTCTCCTTTCCCCATTCGGCTTAGTACAAATTCCTCTTATCTGTGTTCTGTTTGGCTTCAGGTGTCAAGCACTGGAGCTTACTGCCTTTGATTGGGTTTGGAACTTGTTGTTGAGAATGAGAACTCTGGGGGAGTACTTGCTAATTAATATTCCATGGGGTCAGGAGTTCTCTGGTAGTCCAATGTCCTAGACTCTGCTTTGCTGTCTCAGAGGTCCAGCTTTGGCCCTGGCTGGGGCCCCAAGACCCTGAAAGCTGCACGACATGGAGAAAAAGGAGGTAGAAGGAGAGCAAAGAAAAAAAGGAAGAAAAAAGGGACGAAAGGGAAAGGGCAGACAGATCCCGAAAGCAACTCTGATCAGTCAAAATCACACAAAGGGATGTGCAAACTTGAACGTGCAGAAAGAGATGAGGAAGAGAACCCAGTGAGAAGAGAAAATGGGAGAACAGAGGAAAGAAAGGAGAGAGTACTCACATCAATTACAGGCAATCCTCATGCACATATGTACAGTAAATAGTTTGTAACAAATACCCAAAACCAGAAATAAAATAAGTATACCAAAAAGTTCTCTAACATTTCTAGGTAGGGCTCTGCCCCTGCCGTGGAGGGGACTGCAGAGAGCTCAGACTGTGATCTGGTGTTAGTCCTGTGTGTATCTGTCCCCACAGTCCCCACTTGTCCCCTCTGTCTGCAGTCTCTATTGTAGAAACCCTCGTCTAATCAGGTGCTCTGCAGGTGCAGGTGCTTTCAATCCTATTGTGGCCATTAAATCTGCTCCTTCTGTGGCTGTTTCTCTTTGTCTTCTTTGGTCCTGGAGACCTCGGGAATCAGTTTTGGTTTTGGTCCCTACTTTGCATGTGGGTTGCTCTCAGGAGTTGGTTCCTCGCCCAGGCGATAGGGGGTGAAAGAGGGTGCTTGGGTCTCACTTGAGACTTCCAGTCAGAGGTAGGGAAGGATATGGTAGTCTTACTGCGATCTGTGGGATGGCACAGAGAAAAAGGAGGTAGAAGGAGAGCAAAGGAAAAAAGTAAGAAAAAGAGGGGAGAAAGGGAGAGGGCAGACAGGTCCCCAAGGTTGGTGGTAAAAATCAACTCTAATCAGTCAGAATCACACAAGGAGATGTGCACACTTGCACTTGCAGAAAGAGAAGAGGAAAAGAACCCAATGAGAAGAGAAAACGAGAGAGCAAAGAAAAGAAAGAAGAAAGTACTCATACCAATTACAAGCACATTTACATGCACCTGTCTATATATTACAAGTTTAACTGACACCTACGTAAAACCAGAAACAAGATAAACATACCAAACAGTCCTCCGATATTTCTAGGTAGGGCTCTGCCCCTGCCGTGGAGAGGACTGCAGAGAGCTCAGACTGTGATCTGGTGTCAGTCTTGTGTGTATCTGTCCCCACAGTCCCCACCTGGCCCCTCTGTCTGCAGTCTCTAGTGTAGAAACCCTCGTCTAGTCCGGTGCTCCGCAGGTGCAGGTGCTTTCAAGCCTGTAGTGGGCAAAGTCTCCGGGATTGCTGGCAGCAGCAGAGTCCAGTGAGCCTGAGAGGCTGGTGGGCGCCGCCTGCTGCCGGGAGTGCGTGGCTGATCGTCTGCCGCGCACACAGGGCCCTCGGTGGCGGTGGCTTTCCTGGCCGCGGGCCGCGGCGGGGGCGGGGCGTGGGGGGCGGGGCGTAGGGCAGATGGGCGGGCGTTCAGCGGACCCGCGCGCGCGGTGCTGGCTCCCAGTCCCGCCGCTTCCCTGCTGCCTGTGGGTGTGCCCAGAGGGATTTTCCTCCCAAGCACTCTGCGACGACAGTCCCCTGCCTCTGCGTCTGTCCCAGGTTTCTCCCCAAACTCCCCATCTGGCTGGCGCCCCAGGCCCGCCAGGCCTCTCTGCTGCAGCCAGCCCGCGCTCCCCCTGGGGCGTGGTCCCCGGAGCCCCCGCCTCCCCCGCGGGGGAGCCGCTGGGCTTCTCTGGCTGGGGAGCGCTGCCTGCCTGCTCCCTGCGGGCATCTCTCCCCTCCGCCCTCGGCACACCTGCCCTTGCTCGCTCTTCTGGGGGCTCCAGGGCTCCCCCGTCCTTCCCCGCCGGCGAGGGGGCTCCGCCGTGTGTGGGAGCCTTCCCCCCTCACAGCTCCCTCCCAGAGGGGCCGGTGCCCTCAGAATTCTTTCTTTTTTTTTCCCCTTCTTTCCTTTGCGCTACCCGATTATGTGAAATTTCTCTTGCCTTTTTGGAGGTCTGAGGTCTCCCGCTGGCATTTGGGGGGTGTTCTCCACGAGCCACTCCCCAAGTGGCTGCGATTTTCAAGTATTTGCGTGGAGGAGGGGGATCCCCACGTCCTACTCCTCCGCCCTCTTTCTCTGGTCTGCTGAAAAAAACAAAAACCAAAGAAGATTGAATAGAAGACAGAAATCAGCCACTATCTGATGGGTAGAGGGAGATAGAGGGTATGAAAAAATAATTGGCAGGAATCCAGCAAAAATCTTTTTCATTCAAAGCAAACAATAATTTGGCGGTTGGAGATGTACATGGGTCCCCCAGTTCTGAGGCATGTGAGAGGGTCCTTTCTTTCCTGAATCTCAACTACTGCCATGTTTCTAAAAGTCTCACCAAAGTTGTATCTTTCCTGATTTGAAGGGCGGTTAATCTTAGCTCCTCAAGATTTTAGAGAATCATTGGTCCAGTAAACCCCTTCCTCTAAGCTGACAGCTCTGCCTTTCTTGAGTCCAAGTAATTAAACGTTTTGCTTTGAAACTGAGGGAGGGAGCAGACAGTCTCCATTTTTAAAAGCATTTAAAAAATTGCTAGTTTAAAGCACATGTCTCCTTAGAGATTATGCTTCAGTCCTCCTGGGGGTGGGACATGAGGACCTGTATTTTCCCACTGCTTGGTCAGTGACTCCAGCATGGAGTGGAGAGAGTCCTGGACTGAGGGTCGGGACTCTGGGTTTGCTTCCTCGTACCTGGGCCAGGCTCTGTGCTGTGTCACGCTTGCTCTTTGGGCCTCAGCAACACCATCTGTCCTGTGACAGCTGGAGAACAGAACTTTGGAAGTCATTTCTGGCCCCAGTAATCTATGATTCATTCCCATTCTTTGTGCGGGATACGCACAACTTCAGCTTCATCCCCTGGAGTCCAAGCGTTACCAAATTGGCAACTGATCCAAACAACATCCTTCAACGGTATAAAGTTAAAAAAAAAAATTCGACCCCCTTTCTATCTCTCTTAGCCACCATTTTAGTTTGCCATCTCTGGCTAGAATATTGAATTTCCCTTTCAGCCTCATCCCACTGGCTCTTGCTCTTTTTTGATGATTGGAGGGAAAGTAGGAGAAAGAAGCCATCTTTCAAAATACCACGTGCATTTGTCAGCGTAAAGAGACTCCCCTTTTGACTTTCTCTGACTTTTTTTGTTGTGCAGGCCTGGATTGAAAAACACTGCAACAATCTGACCCTCTTTCAAATGATCTACTCATGCTTTTAAACTGCAGATTTCAACCTCCTACACAGGGCTTTTTGACTAGTTGTTTTTTGAGTCTGACTTCTTTTGATGTGAACATTTTCAAGCTCAAACAGTAAAGTAAGTTTTTATCCAGACATTGAAAGTAATTATCAGGTAGACAGTTGTGCTCAGAGGTAGATTCTGCTCTTTATTAGTCTGTCAGGCTGTCAGTACTTTTTTTCCATGACTGTTTTCCTTGGAAACATTTATTTGATCCCCTAGTCCTTCCTTAACTTATAGGTGTGGGTGTAGTTGTACTAATCTGAACTTTTGTATGGAACGTTCCAGCTTTATACAATGAAAAACTTTTAAGACTATTTTAAGAGATGCTATTTTTTGAAGCAGCAGATTTTTAGCATGTTACTACTTTGTTGTTTGGAAACTTGATTGAGGGTATTAGTACAATGAAATAACATTTTTTCAAGTTAAATGAAGATAAAGACCATATGGACAAGGGGGTCTTTGCTAATAACAGGTATTATAACAATATATGGGAAACGGATTAGTAATGTTAGGTGTCTCCGTATTTGAAACTTAAAAGACAAATTATTTTCTAAGAATGATGTGCATTTGTTGAGCTGGGGTAGTTAAGGAAAGAGGGGCGTTTTGTCAGTAACCAGTCAGCCTAGGCGTAACTCAGACCTCTAGGTTTACCATCCATAGCTTGCCCCTCACAGAGCAAGCTTTATGTTTTCAGCCCTTTCTTTCTCTTTCTTGCTCACTCTGCAAGAAACAAATTGATAACTTGGTAAAGAACCCAAATAACACACCCTTCCTTCTTTCAAAATAATTGTATGTGATCAGACTAGTTTTTACTCTTGTTTAGGCCAGGGAACTCTGTGGCTATTCTGTACACTTACCTTGGCTAGTCCCTTCGCTGCCAGGAGCCAGCTTCCATGCCTGTACGATGGGAACTCCAGTGTTCTTCACAGAATTACTGCTGGGAACAAGTGAGGAGAGGAGTGAGTGTGGCCATTCTCTGGGAACTACAAAGCATTGTGCAGTCTAAGGCAGCACAGCGTTTATTTGCGTTATTGATTGATTGAAGCCAGGTTTAAAAAAATCAGTTCCATCTTGGATCCTGAAATCTTTGAGTGTATTTCTTTATTTGTAGTCAGAATGAAACAGTTTCTCTGAAAGAGCAGGTGCCTTAAACCTCATACCATCAAAAATTGTTTACTCTGCCACCTCTCTCCCTTATTCCTGGCACCTGATGCTTTATTCATGGTTGTTTTTTTTTTTTCCATCTCAGATGCAGCCAGTGAGAGCTGAAATTGTACTCTGCAACAAGGTCTTCAGTATACTCTAAGAATCATTTTCCAACCGTGTTGCCTGCCCAGATAAAGCATCTGTCAGTCTGGGTTCCACCTAGATGGAACCTATCAGCTCCCGAAAAACCAGATTTCCTCTGGGAGACCGAAAGACAAGGTTTTGAGTCGCTGACGGAAAATAGGCTCCTGAGTGGTGCTTTAATATAGTCTTATCAAGTCTTAGCCTTTTGCTAAGCCTCTGTTTCCCTAGAGCTTTAATTGGAGGATTTTATGACTTTGGTTCCTGAAACTCTTAGTAAATGAATGGAGTGTGGCTCCATCTCCTGGCAGTTATTGGGAATTGCATTGTAAGATGGAATCCATTTATTTACCTGGTCTGTTCTTGGGCATCAAAGGAAAAATGTGCTGTTATAATCTTTTTTAAAAACCAAGTATTAGACTATGATCTTAGATCACACTGTAATTATATAGTAGTTTTACTTTTAATCTCTGGCTAAGGTTGTTGGCTGAAAATTGGTGCTTTGGAAAATGTCCTAGAGTTAAATTATTCTCAGAGAACAAGAGGAGATGCCTTTAAGTAGTTACCATATAGTTTATGGTCTGCTTATGAACAGGCTCCTAGTTTCTCCCCTCCGTCTCTTCCGAGTATGTAATAGGAGTCTCTTGCTGGCAGGTATAGTGGCTCTGGAGTCTCTCATCATGTCAGGAAATGAGTGGCAGACTGACAGTGTCCATCCAAGTGTATCACTCTGAGAATTTTCACCCTCGAAGATTCCCGTAAACTCTTGATGTGATAGTTCACTTGGGAGGTGACTGTAAGAAGCAGGAGGGAGGGAGTAGAGCAGTTGAGGAAGAGAAGGGAGAAAAGCAGTTGAGGGACAGTTCGTGAGTAGATTCATCCTGTGGGCCACTCTGGGAAGTTGTGTGGAGCTCAGCATTGTCCCACCGGGGTCTGGGGACGCTGGGACACGTGTGTGCTGATGGCTGCCCTCCCCGGGTGCCAGTTCTCCTGTGTGAACCCCCTGCACTTGCCTTCCCAGTGGTGCCAGAGCAGAGACGACCCCCAGGCCAAGGGGCAGAGTCACTGGCCTGAGGAGGGAAGCTGCCGTCTTGCAGGAGACCGTACACGGCGGCTGCACGTGCAGGGCGTCAGCAGCCTGTGCTTCACACACACACACACACACACACACACACACACACACACTCTTGTGTTTGCACACGTTAGCAGAAAGGTGAAGTCAGGGAGGTCAATAATAGTGATAATAACTAATTATTTTAAATCTTCTTTAGATATACATGTGGCGGTTACAGTTTTAAAAGGTTTTGTCAGTTAGGCAGATATTTTGAAGTGTTTATGGGTGCAATGATATGATATCTGGGCTTTGCTTTAAAGAATTTTTACAGCCAAAAAATGTGATTAATGAAACAAAGAACGGCAAACATCTTGTTGAAGCTGAGTAGTGGGAACTTGGTGATTCGTTATGCTGTCATCTTTACAAGTCTGTGTGTTTGAGAGTTGCCAAAGTAAACTAATTTTAAGATAGGATTTTTGCTAGCCAATGACAGTTTTAAAATCCTTTAGCTGGGTCTTCTGTGTATAAATTGCAACTTTTTTTGAGCTAATGTAGCAACTCAGTGTGTAATGTAGACCTCAGCTAATCGAGTCTCTTTTTAATCAACAGTGACATATTTTCTTAGGTTGCTGGGTCACAAAGAGGATATTTCTTATTGCAGGCTCAGGGGTAACAGTTGGGTTGTTTTGGTTTGATTTGAGTTTTGTGTTGTTGTTGTTGTTGTTTTATTTTTTTGGGAAGGCACAGAATTCTTCATGTTTCTTTTCCCATGGCTCAGCGTGCCTGAGCTGAGTTTTGCACAGATGAGAAGAGTGATGGTGGTAGATACTGCTGCGTCCACACAGGAAGGAGATTTTTTTGATTTAGAACTCAGTAACAGCGTCTGGCTTTGTGGTTAGTATTTCCTTTGGTAACGATGTCCTCCGCCACTCTCTGTCCCCCCAACCTATCCTCCAAAACTTAGAAAATATGACTTTAAAATTCAGGCTTTGCTGCTGGGTTAAAGTAAGCAAATTAAACTGTGCATCTGCATATATAGGAACATTTTCAGAGTTTGTCTTGGGGGCCTGAAAGAATTCCGAGAATGCCCTTGTAAGTAAAATACTTGTGGAGTGCTCTTTCACAGTTGTCTGAGTTGAGAGTGCAGCACACACATGTGCATGCACACGTGGCTGTGTCACAGCACTAGATTCTCACTTTTTTTTTAAAAAAGTCATTTATAATCATGTCTTTCCTATAATCCTTGACCCATTTTGCTTATAATACTTTATTCACCAGAGATGGCTAAAATAAGCTTTTAATCTGCTTTAAAAATCATTTTACTCCAAAATAGAACTTTGTTTTATTTCTGGAGAGAGAAATAAGCTTCCACTAACCTTTTCTTCTAGTGTTTCACGTGGCAATTTTAAAGGTCCAAAGATAGTAAATTATTTATCCTCTCAGGGGAGCCCATTTAATGCTGGGAAGCATCATGGGATAGTGAAAAGAGGATGGCACCAGCCTTAATTTCCATCTCAGCTCAGTGTTTATGACCATGAACAATTTATTCGACTGTTATTTGTCTTGATTTGCTCATCTGTAAAATGGGGACAGGATGACCTACTTGAAAGTGCCAAGAGGATAGAAGGAAATGACATAGGCGACACATTCAGCCTATGCCTTAATGCACAGTAGAGCCAATCAGTGTTTGTGCCCTTCTCAGAGAGCCCCTGACGTGAGACGTACATACTTTGAAAATGTGCTTTGTAAAGTCAATCCTGCTTTTGCTCCGCTGTGTATTGCTGGTACTGTGATCTCTCCTTTTAAAATCGGCAGATTTGGTTGGAGGATTGTGGCAGCAGCTGGGCTTCAGGTTAGAAATGACAGAGTGAAACAGATGAGAGAGAAGAGCAGTCTTCCGCCCTGGAGCGTAAGCTTCCCTGGATTTCTCGCTGCACCTGTTATGGGGCCCCCATTGGACGGTCCTAGGTGGCTACCGGAGTCTACGCTGTCCATCTTCAGCGGGAGACTTTGGTGATGGGCAGCCTGTGGAGGACATCTATACTCGGACTGTCACACGTTAGTGGTTTTAGTTGTCACCCCTGCTGAAGATGCTGATGGGTCATTTCTTGGGACAGGAAATGCACTCCCTCCACAGGCAGCATTGCTAGAAGATTCTGCTAGATAGACGAGTCTTTCATTTACAGATGAGACTGATTTTTTTTTAATCGGTGTATACCTTCTACTTATTGGAATCCTAAAGGTGAAGTCCATTTCTCCTTTACCAGGACGACTCATCGCATGGTTGAAGGTGGATCTCACGGCCTTCTTGAATCTTCCACCCTCCAGGCTAGACAGTTTGCACTGTTCCTCGTTCTCCTCTGTGTTTTGGCTAGGACCTTATTCACTTCCTTCAGAGTTACCGTCTCAGCTTATAATTACATGTTCATTAGTGTGTGATTATTTGATTAGTGTGGGAGTTGTTTGTACTGCTTGTCAAATATTTCTGGCTCTGTGCTTCCCCAGCACGAGATAGAATTGCACTTTCATCCCAGGAGCTGGGTGGGACTAATTTGGGGCAGTGATGTGTGAATGAAAATGATCGGTGTCATTCCCAGGCCAAGGCATTTAGCTGCCGAAAAGAGTTGCTCCAGGGCTTCCTTTTCCTCCAGTAGGGAGACCTTGAAGTTCTAGATGAGGATTACCCTAGCCACCCGGGTCCTGGATGAAGGAGAGAGGAGCCCCAGCCCGCGACCCCTGATGGTCGTGTCACCTGAATAAAAAATAAGACTGTTGTTTGAAGTCACTGAGGTTTTAGGTTTGTAACTCAGCAGAATCGCATCTCTCCTGATGGATACAGTTGTATCTGGCTTTCTCACTTCTTGATAGGAAACATGTCGTGGGGGCTGCTCATTTCTCTTCACCATTGTGTATTCATATCTAGCATAGTGCTGCTTCAGAGGAGGCACTGATACCTGTGGGTCACGTGCGTGAATAATTCAAACCTGAGTTTTGAATCCCACCTCCATCTTTGCAATTTCCCAGACTTAGCTTCCTTCATTATTCCTCTTCTAAAATATAGAGCTTCCCCCCACCCATCAAACCCAGCCTTCCAATTGCAGAGTAATTAAGTAGTTTGCATATACATCCCCAAAGGAGCGGGGTCACAGGCAGAGATGAAGGAGGGTATATTTGACTTAATGCTGACCATCCTCTTTAGAAGCTGCTTGCTTCTTCTGAAGATCCGGAGAGAGGTAACCTGGTCATCACTGACAGTTTCTGCATCCTTGTGTAGCCTTATGGTACCATATTGACATCATTCTTGCTTTTCCCTTGCTACTGTCTTTATCTTTCAAGAATGAGCCTTCTAAAATGAACCCTCCTTTTGTAAATTAACAACCTAGCTTTCATGCCCTGTTGTAGCTGTGGGAGGCTGCTAGGTGGCACTAATGAGACACTCTCCTTTGAGTCTTGCCAGTGAGTCTTGATTGGCAGAAACCATGAGGGTTTTCTGTTGTTATTTTTGTTTGTTTTTTTAAACAGATTCTATTTTTTTAATTAATTAATTAATCTATTGGCTGTGTTGGGTCTTCATTGCTGCATGTGGGCTTTCTCTAGTTGTGGCAAGCAGGGGGCTACTCTTTTTTTGTGGTACGCAGGCCCTTCATTGCCGTGGCTTCTCTTATTGCGGAGCATGGGCTCTAGGTGCATGGGCTTCGGTAGTTGCAGCACACGGGCTTAGTTGCTCCGTGGCATGTGGGGTCTTCCTGGAGCAGGGATCAAACCCGTGTCCCCTGCATTGCCAGGCCGATTCTTAACCACTGCGCCACCTAGGAAGCCCAGAAACCATGAGTTTTTAAACTGTCCTAAGAACCTGACTTTTGGGTTACTAGGAAATGATTTTATAGAGACATGCTGATAGTATTTGCTGTTACATTATACGGCAGATCTCATGATTCCCAGGTTGTGGTGGATGATGTCACCACGTTGAGCCAAACAGTGCGCCCGACACACAGCTGCCTTCTAATCCCAGAGTCTGTGCTAGCCCCGCAGTCGTACAGCCTCGACTGCAGGAGCTCACAATGTTGCCTGTGAGAGCATCTTTCATGTATGGACCCTCTTTGCCAGTCACTGTGCCAAATGCTTTGTGTTGTTATCTCACTAAGGAGGGACAGTGAGCCATGGATACAGCCCACTATGATCGTAGGTGTAGAAAGTGCTAGGTAAGAATTCAGGTCAAGGTCGTTCACAGGGTGTGTGGATTGTTCATTTGACAGGGCACGTGTTCTGAGGGAACGAGAAAGGGCTGGAATCCAGCCCGCCCGCTATGTGCCAGGCTGGGCACCATGCTTCCCCATGGCAGCCAGCAGAAGAGGCGTCCCTGGGCCAGCTTCAGTCTGGGAGCGGCTGGTGGAGGGGATGCCCCGCTCATTTCCCTTCATCTAACACGTTTTGTAGGCCTTGCCTGTGCTTAGAGCCTTTAGATAGATTGTCAGCTCTGTGCAATAGGTGTTGTTTGGCTAATCAGGTTTATAGGTGGTGGAGAAAGGGAAGAATATATGGGGAAAATGAACTAAATATCTACTTTGTGCTTAGACATTTCATATCAACCCTAGAAGTGCAGTTTTACGGCTTTATTTGTTCATTTTGAATAGATGAGGAATTGGAAGCTCAGAGAGCTTAAATAACTTGCCAGGCTGACTTAAGTAGTAAATGACAAACCCAGGATTCAAAACCAAACCTGTCTTGCTCAGATTGCAGTGTTCTTACAGACATTATTAGTGTTAAGATGGGAAAAGATCAAGGAAGATTTCTTTGAGGAGTCATCTTTCGAATCAGTCCTATTACTGTATATTTGATGGATAGGTCATTACCATCCATGAATTAATCAGTTCTCTAAAGGGTTTAAATAAAATTACATGCAGTTGGGGACTTCCCTGGCGGTCCAGTGGTTAAGACTCTAGGCTTCCAATACAGGGGACATGGGTTCAATCCCTAGTCAGGGAACTAAGACCCCATATGTTGTGTGGCATGGCCAAAAATAAATTAGTTAAATTAAAAAATAAAAAAATTACATGTAGTTGTCTCAGAAGTTATGCCAAATAAAACAGACTCTTTGACTTATACAATGTATAATTGTTATTGTTAATCAGTTAATCACTCAGCAGATGATTGACAAGCTGGGAAGCTCCATTGGTGTCTTACTTCTGTATTTCCTGTGTCTTATGGTATATTTATTTGGGAACATGAGTAGCTTCTTGTAATCAGATCAGGTGCCTTCTTCCTTCTGATAAATATGCATGATGGGGTATGTTCTGCTGCCTGTCCAAGGTCACACGAAAGCTTTGACCAAGAAGAGTGCAAAGCTGGCACTTTGCCTTGAGATCTCTGCTCCTTTCCTTCCCAGCCGTTCTACATTCATGTCAGGTGGGGTCATTGTCACAGGGAGAAGAGTGGGCCTGCGCCACTGACCTTAACAGCAAACGTGGGAATAAGACAGTGCTGTTAATCTGTCGCGAGGGCTGTGTGACCTTGAGTGCGTTATTCCTCCTCTCTGAACTCAGTCTTTCACCCATAAAGTGGAGGCACTTCATATAGATGATTTCTGGCTGTGAATAAAGAAAATATAAAAACTTTCCCCAATTTGAAGTCATTAAAAATCTCATAGATTGGTGACTTTTTTAGAAGAAGGTGGCCATGCCTACTTCTCAGAATGTTGCTCAGAATCTCAAATAAGCTTGACAAAAATATTTGAAGCATAAATTGTAACATTTTTGTAAGAAGGTTTTATATTGTTTATTAACAGCTAAGGAGACTGTTACCCTAGGGGCATGTATCAAAATCAGAGAAGGACTTTTCAAAATCCTCCCATTCTGTACCCTTCCTACTATTAAGGATCAGTGCCATAAAGGCACTGTTATTGGTGTTTCACACAAGTTGAGGTGAAAAAGATAATACTTTTTTATGAAACAATGAATATTATTGAGATAGGTCTTTTTTATCTACATAGAAATCTTTTTTATCTGCATAGTTAAAGATATATATAGAGAGAAAATGTATTCTGTAGCTGTAATTACAAGACATAAAAGTTTTATCTCTTTGGTAGATCTTTATCTCTTCCACATAGTTAATAATTCGTTGTTTTTTTTTAAAGGAATCTATACAAGTACTAATTTCACTTATCTATGTGCAAATTGCCTTCTTGTATATGTACTCAAGTGAAGATGGGAGAAGACAAATGATACTTAGTTCTTGTGCTCTGGTGCCAACCATCTGGCATTATATGTTTGCGTGATGGGGCTTAGTGATTTGAATTCAACAGAATGTGATAAAGTTTTATTCAGTAGAATAAAAGGGAGTCCATTTTTCACTTGATATTCTAAAGACAACCAGCAAAGAACTCAGCAGATGACAGGCAACCCAGTCCTTAAACTTGGGGCCCCAGTACCTAAAACAGTAATAGTAAGGTAGGTCTTCATAAGTAGATACTATGAAATAAACTGAAATCAAGGAATCATTTACAGAAAGGGAGGCTGGGAGGCACTCTTACTTTGTGTTTTTAAGAGCAAACATATGCCAGTGCTTCCCTGAAAAGAAGAGACCCACCCAGGGGAATTAGCTCTTTCTCCATCTCTCCTTTTCTCTGCTGCTAACAGGCTCTGTGTTGTGTGTTCAATCTTTCTTTTGTTCCCGCTCACAGTTTTGGGTAATTTACTAATAGCTAAACAGCCAGGGATACTTGATATCACAAAAATATCCTGTAATTATACAGAAATCCTTGGATCAGTTCAGAGATGGCACTTGTTGGAACTAATGCCTACAGCCAAAGTATACGGTAGAATTTTTTTCCCTCTACGCCCCTGGCTGTGTTTTAGTTGCCTGGCAACCCATCTGGAATGATAGCTGATGTCAGCTGAATTTCACTTAAACTTAGCCCAAGAAAGTTTTCAAGGAGGGCATTTGAGTTTGTGTAGTGCTGGGGAAGACTCCAATTTGTGCTACCAAATAGTTTGTAAAACTGCAGACTAACGGGCTCAGACAGGCTAAATGTAAATGTGGAGGTCTCAGGGGATCAGCTTCCGGAACAGTGTGGCCTCAGGGACTTTGTTTCTAACTCCTAGGAGCTTAGCAAATGAGCTTCAGCTATATTCTCACCACTGCTCAAGTTCTCTCTGCCCTTTTTAAAGGAATAAGGAATGTCCAACATTATCCTAACTCCTGAATATTCAAATTTAGCCAAATACTTTATATGGCTCTTTTGAAAGAAGGGCCAACATTTTAAGTGCATAAGCAGCAATTGGGAGGAAAGAGGAATATTCTAGTGTTTACACCAAAATACATTAAAACTTCTTTAATCCAGTAGAGGGCAGAAGGGAATTTTAACTTTTTTTTCCTCACCCGTAACTATCTGAACAGAATTGTGGCAATCCAAGGCAGAGTTCAGTGAGACATTTGTAAAGGGATATGTTGAAGGGATAAAGATCTATCAAAGAGATAAAACTTTTGTCTTGTAATTAAAGCTAATAATTAAATTAAAATTATCCCCAGCCCATTACTGCACATGTTATTCTGGTTGTGTAATCGGGTCCTGCTAGTGTGCTCCGAGCCAGTTGCATCCTGTCTAGGACAAAAGGATGTATAGAATTGAGAGTCATTTTGGCCTAAGAGAGGACAGTGATGCAGTGTTCATATAACAATACTACTAGTGAATTCAGATCTTTTTACTAATTACAACCCAGCATGTCACGGTTTTCCCTGTGTATATTTGTGGCACTCCAAATGCTGGAGTGAAACAGTATATGAAATAATAAGTAAATTATTGTAAGATCAGATGCTTCTTTTTGAAAGTAACTCTACCTCCACGTGAATCTATAAAATAGTAAACATTATTTTCACCACCTACTTGGGATTCTGAAAGTTCAGTCTAATCCTTTTAGACCAACAGCTAAAACTTGGGGTGGCAGTAGGTGTTACTTTGTAAAAATGAGGTTAATACTGAAACATGACAACTGAGAAATGCATCTTTGTCTTGGTGTTTATGATAACTTTCAACTCGGGTTGCTGCCTGGCTTTTCAAAACGGCTTTTAAAAGGAAAATAAGTTGTTCACTGCTGATGTGTAGTGAAGGCTGCTTGAGTTAGTGTATGTAGTGTTTTACGTTGGGTTCCTCAGGAAGCAGCCCCAGAGGTGGAGTCAGGATATTTATAAAGGAGCACCCTTGGGATCGCACCTGTGGAGGGGAGGTGGAGGCAGCAGGAGCAGGTGGAGAGAAGTCAGCTGTCCTGACAGGTCCAGGGTCAGCCTCAGCAGACCCCACTGGGAGCTCAGGACTCCAGTCAACTGGGGCACGTCCGCACTGAGGTAAACGGGATGTTTACCTCTCACTCTGACACCAGTCACAGGACGCGATCTCGGCTGAAGTGGCTCTGCAGTAAGACCATCCTTAAGGGGTGGCACTGACAGCCCCAGCAGCTGAGACAAGAAGTCCTTTACGGAAGAGGGATCTGGGTGCCACATCACAGCATAGAGAGTGAGGGAACCCCCCCCCCCCCCAAAAAAAATCAGGTACATTGAATTCTCTTTCTTCTGAATTATTGACTTTAATGTTGGATAACATTGATTGCTTTAAAAAGAAAGTGATCATTTGCTACTTGTTGTTTGGAAAAAAGGATTTTAAAGAGAGTGAAAAAGCACATTTTTATAAATGCGTGTCAAATTCTGAAATACAGTGGTAGCATAGACACGTATACATGGTTTATTTATTTGCATTGGGATTGCCTTCTGAATAAAAAACTGTGCTGGCTAAAAGTAACTGCAGGGGGACTTCCCTGGTGGCGCAGTGGTAAGATTCTGCATTTCCAGTGCAGGGGGTCGGGGTTTGATCTCTGGTCAGGGAACTAGATCCCACAGGCATGCTGCAACTAAGTTCGCATGCCACAACTAGGTGCCCACGTGCCGCAACTAAGACCTGCCGCAACCAAATAAATAAGTAAACAAATTTTTTTTTTTTTTAAAGTAATTGCGATGACCAATGGAATCGTAGTCTGTGGTCATTCTTTTCTACCTTTCAGGAAAAGTTGTTAAATTAGTCACAGAGTGATACTGGTAGTTTGTCAGACAATGAAGGATAGGTAAATGCATAATAAAAACAGGGGGCATGGAAGGCGAAGTTTGTATATTCGCGAAACAGTCATTTCCGTCTCACTTTTATGTAAGTACTTCATATTTAAGCCTGTAAATTTCATTTATTTGTTCCTTTGTCATTCAGTCAGAGCTTCAGTTGTGTGCCTGCCGGGTGCAGACCCCTAGGCCTGATGAAAACGTATTTGGGATATGGTTCTCGCTCTCAAAGAGCTCATAATATCATCCCCCAAAGTCACATTTGTTATATCACCACCAATCTCATTAGAAAAGTATACGATTTGGGAAGATATTGAGTTCATGGTGCAGGAGATGAGTTTTCTAAATTAACTTTTTTTCTTAAAAGACCAGATTTTTTTCATTGGCAATAAATATTTCAATCGTTTTTGTGAAGACAGTCTTAATTTGTTCAGTTTTTAAGAAAATGTCTACTATATACCGAAGTCTAAATACCCATAGTTCATGTGCAGTTCTTTAAATTAAAAATGGTGTTCTGTGAAGAAAGCAGCTCATTCAGCCTCCAACTCAAACTTGAGTGCTTTTCTTGACAGAGTTTGTATTCAGTATGAGGCAGAAGTGCTTTGTGTTTACTTCCTATTTTGTCACACAGAAAGGTGGATTGAAAGTTGGGGTTCAACAAAATCAGTCCAGTTTTCCTTTCCATTAAGGATTTTAAGTGAGACTGGATTAGTATTAATTTTTTAATGCTAGTGCACGCCAATAATAAAGAATTTAGTGACTGTACAGTTGGTGCCACTGTCTTGACTAATGAATTTGGCCTCCTTTCCTTTGTACCATTAAGTGTCAGCTCAAGTGTCAACACAGTGAAAAAGGCAAATAATGTATTAATATTATTATGAAAAGAGTCATGGTCTCACTGTCTCCTGAAAATGTCCCACTTTCAGTGTCCAGAGCCTACATTGAGAATCGTTAGTACAGAAGAAAGTTTATGCTGGAAGGGGGAGGGGGAGGGAAACTGCTTTGGCAGAAGACGGAAGAGCTGGGCTTTTTGTATGATGGTAGCAGAGATGGAGAACAGGGAAGGGATGAGAAATGTTGCGGAGGTTATATAGATAAGATTTGGCAGTGGAAAGGCAAGTAAGCGTTGAAACTTACTCAGGTTTTCAGCTTGGGTGACTGAGTGGATGGCAATGCCATTAACCGAGGGGATGCCCGGGGGAAGAGGAGCCCTGGCTTCTAACTGAAAATGATACTGCTTTCACTGTGGGAGAAGAACCTGCATAATTGTCCCACTTGGAAAAGGGTGGATTCCAGCGCAGATGAGAATAAAGTCAGTCCTGTTGGCTGGGTCTGCAGCGTCCCGAGATCTGGTTTTGTATTGATAACAAATGATGGCTCTTGGAAGCTCAGCACAGTCTGGATTGATGCTAAGAGTCTTGTGTCTGTGCTTCCTGTAATAATGTTTCCTTTCCTCTTTCTGTTTCTAGGGATGGTGCAGAAGCTGGACCAAAAACTCCCAGTGGCCAATGAGTACCTGTTGCTTTCTGGAGGAGTCCGGGAAGGCGTGGTAGACCTGGACTTAGATGAGCTTAATGTCTATGCCCGAGGAACCGACTACGATATGGACTTCACTCTTCTGGTGCCAGCCCTTAAGCTTCATGACCGTAATCAGCCTGTGACGCTGGATATGCGCCACTCAGCCTTGTGCCACTCTTGGCTGAGCCTTCGGCTCTTCGATGAGGGGACGATCAGTAAGTGGAAAGACTGTTGCACCATCGTGGATCACATCAATGGGGCCACCAACTACTTCTTCTCCCCAACCAAAGTGGCCGACTGGTTCTATGAGTCCATCAGCATTGTCCTATCAGAGATACAGAAGAAACCCCAGCGAGGGATGCCAAAGGTGGAAAAGGTAGAAAAGAATGGGACCATCATCTCCATCATTCTGGGTGTGGGGAGCAGTCGCATGTTGTACGATATTGTCCCAGTGGTCTCTTTCAAAGGTTGGCCGGCAGTGGCCCAGAGCTGGCTCATGGAGAACCACTTTTGGGATGGGAAGATCACCGAGGAAGAAGTCATCAGTGGGTTTTACCTGGTGCCTGCTTGCTCCTACAAAGGAAAGAAGGACAATGAGTGGCGGCTGTCCTTTGCCAGGAGCGAGGTGCAGTTGAAGAAGTGCATCTCCAGCAGCCTCATGCAGGCCTACCAGGCGTGCAAAGCCATCATCATTAAACTCCTGTCCCGGCCCAAGGCCGTCAGCCCGTACCACCTGCGGAGCACGATGCTCTGGGCCTGCGACAGGCTCCCTGCCAGCTATCTGGCCCAAGAGGACTACGCAGCCCACTTCTTGCTGGGCCTCATCGATGACCTGCAACACTGTCTGGTCAACAAGATGTGTCCCAATTACTTCATTCCTCAGTGCAACATGCTGGAGCACCTGTCCGAGGAGACGGTCATGCTCCATGCGCGGAAGCTGTCCTCCGTCCGCTCAGACCCAGCGGAGCACTTGCGCACCGCCATTGAGCATGTCAAGGCGGCCAACCGGCTGACACTGGAGCTTCAGAGGCGAGGCAGCACCACCAGCATCCCCTCCCCGCAGTCGGATGGAGGGGACCCCAACCAGCCCGATGACCGTCTAGCCAAAAAACTGCAGCAGCTAGTGACTGAGAACCCCGGGAAGTCGATCTCTGTCTTCATTAACCCGGATGATGTCACAAGGCCCCATTTCAGAATTGATGATAAATTTTTCTGAGCTTTTTGCTGCCTTTTTTTTCCCCCCGGTTCTAAAACTCTTATAATGTGTAGTGTGGTTTGTGCTGCCGTCTTTCTGTTTTTCACATATCCAGCCTAGATTGGATCTGTTAAGAACACATTTTAAGTTTCCTGATTCTGCAGGATGGTGCAGGCTCTGAAACAGTATATTACTATTTCATATTCTGCCTCTGATTTTGTTGTTTACTTTTTGTAGTTGTTGTCACATTGTTTTGGTGTTTGTTTTTTTAAGGAGAACTTGAGCCATAGATGAGAATGCCCATGAATTCTCTCACTTTTTTCTGTTTCATACTTTGTGCAAAATTGTTAATGGGAGTGGGAAAACAAATCTCTTTCTGATGTTTCAGGATTCTCTTAATTTTTTGTTTTGCTTTCTTGTCTTTATTTTTTTCAATGAGCGTTCATCACTACAGATATTTGAAAATCATCTGAACCTGGGAACTGCCTGGTACGTTAGCTGGATTTATTTCTTTCGACCAGTGGCCAGGGTAGTTTCTCCTTCTCCGCCAAACATTGTAGACTTTGGAAGTGAGAATGCTACGATTGTGTTTGGAGCAACTTCATTGAATGTAATTGTCCTCAAATCAGAACTTTGGATGGTTTGGAAGGGTGTCTTTGACAACTTTCCAAATAGAATTAAGGTTTCCGTAATGGTAGTTTTAGTGTGTGTAATTATTTGAAGCCTTATTTAAATTCTATTAAAGAACATACCGTTATAATTGTTATTTGCACTAATGAATCCTTTTGCCGTTGTCGGAGTTCCAGTGTGTGTGTTTCAGTATAAATTGACATCCACTATTGAAATGCCGTCATTTCTTCATTTAGCCCATTTTTCTTAATCAGTAGAATGATTCTTTGTGTTTGTTTAGTTCTCCTTTAATTGTGGGGTCCTGTTTTGCCCTCTTTGATATTCCTGGTTCCTGTCTTACTGAGAGAAGTTTTTAAAGCTTTATACCTGCGAAGTGACTTTATCTGAAGCTGGGGAAAATATATCCTTGATACAGTAGTTGTCTTGGTATATACGATTGATCCTTGAACAACACGGGTTTAAACTGCACGGGTTCACTTACATGTGGATTTTTTTCACTCAATGTATTAATTGAATGTATAGATTTGGGACCGTGAGCAGAAGGTCAAGTGTAAAGGTAAATGTGGATAGTCAACCTCGCAGGGGTCGGTGTCCCTAACCCCTACATTATTCAAGGGTCAATTGTATTTCTTTTGACATGATAGAGGTAAGCTTTTTTGTAAAGTCTCTTTGCTTCTACTGAGAGTTTTGAGGAAAACTGGAAGGAAAAATTAATATGAATCCCCAAATAGAAGATCCGATGCCTGTTCAAAAGCGTGTTTTGCTGTAGAGCAGGAACCAGGGAATAACTGTGGGTGTCAGCCTTGGTATAGAGGTGTCCTGTCTTCACGAATGACATTGCTTGCCAGGTTGAGGTGCTGCAAGGCACCGGCTTCCTGCTTTGGTATGGACTCATGGCAAACTGTAGTGTTGGGGAGGTCAGAGGCCTGCCAGTCTCTCAAAGGATGACCGTGATGTCTGCTATTGGAAAGGTCAAGCAGCATTTTGATTTTGATCTCGAATGTCCAGTCTCACGGGTTGGATTTTGGCCAATTGAAATCAGGCATATGCGGTCTTGGTTTTTGCATGGTAATTATTGTAATGCTTATAAATGAAAATGAAATCATTCAGCCATCTTAAGTCAAACAAAAATAATAATAAAAAAAGCATACTGGCCTTGGAACTTTGTTGTTGTTTGTTTGTAATCTGGAAACTATTTTCATATTAGTAATGCCAACAGTAATTCTCAGTAGATATAGCCCTGGGCTTGCTGTTGTCTTTCAAGCCAGATGTCTATGTAGTGAACATCCAGTAGTCATTCTTCCTTTTCTCCAACTTTCCTACTAATATCTTCCTATCCTCCACACAATCTATGTCCTTCTTGGGAAATGACTTCACCCCCAGCCCCAGACATGCACCCTGACTGGTGCAGGCCAATAAATGTAACCGTTTCCCTGGCCACAATCAGTAGTTAGAGACAGGGCATACAACGTCAGCTGCTCCATTCAAGGACCTCCTCGGGATTCTCGCTTGAGATGCTGGGGCAGCAACATGCACCCTGGATATGGAAGAGGAAGTACTTGGATTTGCTCTCAGTACCGTAAACCTAGAGCTCTTAAGTCAGACATTGTTGAAGGTGAGTAGAAATGATGTAGTCTGATACCTTTTCTTGTCTGAAGCATAAGCAAATCATTGACTTACTAACCTTGTATCCTCTGAAGCTCAGAAGATTGGTTAAAATAAGATTGGACCTGGTTTCTGTTTCAAGTATAATATGAAATGCCTTAAGGCAGCAGTCATCATTTTAATATTACTCACACCTGCTTCTTTGGGTTGTGGGAACTTATAAGCTATAACTCAACGGGATTTCAGTTCTCTGACGGGAGCTGGTTTCACGTATTTTAAGAGTAGATTCTCCTGAACCCTATGGCTTTCTCATCTGCAGTGGAAGATCCAAAGATGCAAGTAAAGTTTGGTTTCAGAGTGGATGGAGCCGAACAGGGCGAGACATTTTAAAAATAAGAATATCCCTGAAATTACTGTGCATAGTTATTTCAGAAGAAATGAGAGGCAGGTATATGTGGCTAATTTTACTTCCAGGTGGAGATGTGAGCCAACAGGGAGGAGGCTTTGGGGGTTTGTTCTTCAACAATACACACACACACACACTTGCTTTCACATCACGAATTGGAGGTTTGTTTAAGGTGTTTTGTAACACTTCCTGGAAGGAATAAGCCCATTGGCTAGTCATAGCTAAGTGTTCATGATTTTGGATCAGATCATTACCTTGCTGAGAAAAATGTCCTTACTTGGAGTTCAGCCTTGGACAGGATGGCCAAGAAGGAAAAGGAAGGCTATGCTTAGCAAGCTGCTGGGTCCGGGGGTTTTCCTGCTGCTCCAGAGTTCAGCAGTGGTCCTTGGGGAAGGTACTGAACTCCATCCTGATAAGCTCTCTCCAGAACCTCTTCCTTTGAGTCACCCAAGGGACTTCTTGTGTGGCTATTCCCACGTGGTCATTTACTAGGGGGTCAAGGAAAGATTCCCTATGTTCTAATCTGGAGGGTAAACCTTTGTTACCATTAATTGGAGCACTAACTACTACTTCTACTAAAGGAAGAGGATGGACATTATTTCCTGTTCCTGTTACTTTATTAAATGTTAGGTGAATACATATGTAGTTTTAAAGTGAATTGATGTATTAATGCTCCTCTCTGAGAAAAAATAGCCAGTTTTGAAAAGGTACCTCTTATGCTATAATTTCCTCAATAGGTAAACAAAAAATGGATGATCGAAACATTGTTTAGAATGAATATTTGCCAATGGAGAATTATTTGCAACATGTCTAAAGTTATACCTTCTGTTAATTAACTGGAAAAATCTCTCTTTTCATTTTTTTAAGAAAACATACATTATACGTGGTAGAAATCAAGCTATAAAAATGTAATTCTTTTTCTCCCTCTATGCCCATTTTATAATGATATCCTATTAGCAATAAGTTAAAAGCAACATGTTTAATAAACTGCAGCATTTGCCATATGGCACTGAACTTTTACGCTCATGTGGTGTGACCCTGGCTTTCTTAGTTTGGGTTGGCAGTTTTCAGTCCACAGTTGGGTCCCGACACTCATCACATGCCTGGGTCTGTGTGGTTTAGAATAATGAAGTGTCAGAAAACTCAAAATAGTAATCTCCCACATAAAAGCGTTGTTGTTCAAAGATCTTTAAAGATACATTTAGCCTTAACTTGGTATGGCAGCTGAGGTGAAAGTGTTTACGTCTCTAGGCCACGTTCCCTCTCTTTTCAGGACGAGTGGGTTCTTAATGTGACTTGGGAAAGATGGGCACATTTTTCATCTGCCATCTTCTGTTCCACCAACTTATCACAGAAGCTTAAGGGGGTAAGTGTGGGTAGAAGTAAAAACTTGTTTCCTTGACCTCACATGCTTACCTGTAAAATGCAGACTTGAGGCTGTTCCCTGCCTTTCTGGCTTTCACAATCGAAGATGACCTCTGTTTCCAAAATAATCTCTATGTTAGATTTATAAATCCATCTATTTACACACACAGAGTATTCATTTCTGCAGAATATCATTTTTAAAAACTCTTATTTATTGTACCAGCATATGTAGGGGGCACCGCAGACATTTACTGAATACTTGCCAGCAAGAATACCTTCTTGCTAGATGCTTTTACTCACGAACCCATTTATGTCCCACAGTAACTAAACATTTAAGGAAACCACTATTCAGACATTAGATTACTTGTTCAAAATTCCGTAGACAATTAAGTGGTAGGGCAGGACCAACATTTGGAACCATTTGTCTGTTTCCACAATTAAGAACTTTTTACTATGCCACTCTGCCTCTGATATTAGCATCTACTCTTATTATTCACGTTAAATTCTCTTCTGTGCGTTTATACAGGATCTGCATTTAGATAAAAGGTAAAGCATAAATAACAGAACCTGGGGCAAACTTTTCTTCAGAGCTTTTCATCAGCAGAGTAAATGCATCCCTTAGAGAAAGTTAATTTTCTGTCTCTGACAGATCCTGGGAGGAGAGAGATGACCATTGTGGGAATGTTTCTGGTTGGGATAAGGCATGGACCAAATACGAACTAGCAGGGTCACCTATGACGTATTCTTGCCAACAGTGCATTTATTCACATTTTCGTTATACCCTTTCCTTCATATGGAATTCAGAAACTAGATGAACAACTTAACTAGCACCACAAGGAAATAATCAAATCCAGAAGGCAGGTCATCCTGTAGACAACTGGTCTGGACTTTTCAACAATTAATACCATGGTACAAAAAGAGTGGGAAAGAGGTGTTTTAAAGTTACGTGATGGGCAAATGTGCTCCATGATCCTCCAAAGGGTACTGATTTGAACAAACCAGCTGTTAAAAAAAAAAATGGAACAATTTGGGCAATTTGAGTATGGTATTAAGGAATTACTGATAAGTTTTGTCAGGTATGATAATGGTATTGTGATTATACAAGAAAACATCCTTATTTAAAGATGCATGCTGATGTATTAGGGAGTGAAATATTATGTCTAACTTATGTTAAAATATTTCAACCAAAAATTAAAGCAAATATGGCAAAATGCTAAAAAAATTTATTTAATGCCTGAGGTCAGAGGAGGACTGCTGTTGTTATCAAAACACTACTCATTTTTCAAGATGTAGAGAGAGAGGTATTGTCTTTGAAAGAAAAAAAAATGTGTAGTTGGGAACTTAGTTACATTTAAAAATTAGCTACTAATAATAGGTAATCAACAGCTTTAATGGACCTTTCAGAGGTATTGATATAAAAATGAAGTACATGTAAATAGAACACCTTGTATTTTTAGAACAGAATTTGGTAATTTAGAGTTTTTTTGTAATACGGTATTTTAAAAAATTTCTGGGCATTTGTTAAAACTTTGACCAAACCTCTATAAAATCTTACCATTTACATTTTACAAACCTATACATTTATAACTCTTTTCATAGAAATCACACTCTTAAGCCAGCTTTTATAGGCGATCAGTAAATTAAAGATAGATGACTTTAGTGATGACTTAAGGGATGGGCCCAAGGGACAAGATGGCATCTCTTGGTTATGGCGGTCAGAGCTGTCTTGAAGTGAACAGGTTCGTTTGTGATCCTTGCTGCTTCTAGCCTCCACGCAAGCTGTGCTTGAAGGACTGAAGCAAGTATCTCTCATCATGAGCCAGATTCTTCCTTATTTATGGGAATAAATAAATGCAAAGAAGCTTTCCATTTCACATGATAATAAGAATTATTAAAAATAAAATCAAACACTTGGTTTGGAACCACGAGAGTTTCCCGGGTGAAATCTGAAATTAGCCCCTGTACACAGAGGGCAAGGAGAGAATGAAGAAAGGGCCAGACGACTCCAGGTTGGTAGGTGGCAGGTAGGGAACTTATCTCTGAGGTGAGACTTGTCTTAGGCAGCTGCAGGAGGAGTAGATCTTCGAACCTGCCCCCCAGAGACCTTTTAAGTTTCCATGGGAGCCTTCACAGGGTTCAGTCAGTATCTAGTCCAGATGGCCTCAGCAACACTTTTCCTTTCTCAAGTCTGCGGCCTTGGAAATGTCTCCTAGTGTGGGAATGTTGGACGGGGCATACGTTACCAGGACAAGGAGGAGGGGTGAGCAGCCTCCCACTGCCAGGGTCCAGCTCATGGATCAGCTAGAGGTTACATCCTTTGATAATCTCCAACACATCAGATCTTCTATGGTGATTGGCAGGTACTTTCTATAATGCTTACTGAAATTCACCGAATGACTGTCCTCTTCCCTTTTCTGGGTCTTGTTTGCTCTTGTCAATGGAGGAGTGAGATTCGTGATATTTAAGGAGCCCTCCATGAAGAGTTGTTGGCTGTAGAGGGAGAATAAACACAAGGATAGAAGCTGGACACGAGGGAAGATGAATTGATGACAATTTATGATGGGTGAATGGGATCTGCAGACCCCGGCAGGGGCTCTCGGTGAACTGAGGTGGATGGAAATCTGGGACAGTGCTCCGATAGGCCAGATTAATGAGAAGACGTTGCTTCTGCGAATCCCCTTCTTTCCCTCCTTCTCCTCCCCTCCCCCTTCTTTTGGTGGCATCATTGTTGTGAAAGTTCCTCAAGGCGAGTCTTGTGGTCATAGGTACAAATCTCTCTGTGCCCTCCACACAACTGTGTTTGTGGCGTTTTATAAAGCTATTGCTTACCAAAGGATTTTACTGGTAAATGGAAACCTTTTTGCTCTTAAGTTGCTAAATATAGCATTGACCCTGGCTAACTCACACATCAGTTTTGTTTGGCTTCTTTATACAGGAATTCCAAGAGAAAAAGAGCCACTTGGGGGTTTGTGTGACGTGAAGATAGATTGAGTATATAACTTAGGTTTGCTCTCTGACTACTCTGTGTTCACCATGTGGTAGAAACCTCTGGGGCGACGTCTTCCACCATAATCCTGTGACTCTGACAAGATCACAGCGTGACTCCAACCTCATCCCAACCTTCCAGTCGTTTTGAGCTTTTCTGTGCTGATAGGGTGAGAAATAAATATAACAGCCTAAGAATGGTTTCCACATCCTCACCTTCACATGAAGGTCCTGGCCTAACACCTCTGACCTTTGTCTTCGGCTGCTTCATTTTCCACACATTCAACACCCAGACTCAATCTTTAGATTGTTTTTAACAGCAGCCACGTAAAATGTTGAATGGTCCCAGGTGGTTACATGAAATTCCCTGTGTTCTGCTTCCCACTTTTAAATATCCTGCAATCTTCTGATGAACACAAAACCTCATGCTTCAACCTCTGCTTGTGAGATTCTCTTAGACATCCCTTTTCCACTTTCCTGTTATTTGTTAGAGAATCACTATCTTCTGAGTATTCCCACCAGCCAGCCAAAAATATTTTGACAAGCTTTCTGCGGTATGTATTATGAAAATTATAGGTGTTGGGGGGGGGGGGGTTAAAAATAAATTTACAGGCTATGCTTTTCAGACTGCACAGTCTCCTAATTCCAAAATACCATTATGCAACAAGACTCCCCCTGCCCCCCTGTAAAGAATCATTTATTTACATCGAAGGGGAGGTGGGTGTTAAAGGACTTTAAAAAATTTTTTCCTGTCTACATTGATCTCATAGAAGTACCTGTCTCACTGGAAAGGATTCATGGAGAAATCTCTCCACAGCTAGTTGATCCACAAATTTTGTTCAAGTCTTGAATTCTCATGGTGGAGAGGGGCCTCGTGGAGTTTTTAGGGGGTGAATGTGGTGGTGGGGGGGGATATTACCCCTAGATGCTCAGATATAAACACACGCATATGTGAGCATAGTATAATATTAGATTAGTTCAACATCGCAGGAACCTTGGTTCTGCGCCTGTCTTTCAGGGTACTGAACGCATGGATGCAGCTTCAGGTAGTCACCCACCACTATCTAGCCCTCTGACTTGACCCTAGTGACTCTCACTTTCTATTTCAGTTTTCCTGGTTGTTATTTGAGTGGGTTGGTTTTTCAATGTCCACCTTAGGGATGGCCTGGCAGTTGAGCTCTGGTTCCCTCTGCCAAAGTCCAGCTCCGGCGGGTCCAGGAGTACCCAAGGGATGAGTGGCGTGGGCACAAGGAAGAGACGGGGAGGCCTGTGTCAGCTACGCAGGATCTTTTTTTTTATTGTCAGAGCTTTGTGTGTTTATATAGTAAACATATCTCAGAAAAAATCTTTTATGACAGAGCATATCTTCCCTCCGCATCTACCAGTTTCTTTCTTTCCTCTGGCTTGGCTTGCAAACCTTGTGACTCTGAGGTAAACATATGTAAATAACTTCTTAATCTTGTATCTAAGCAAACGATAGCCCTTAGCACCCATACTATGCCTAATGTCTATGTCTATACGTATGCCTGCTGCGATCATGAGCATTACAAAAAGAGCCACCCCTCCCTTTTCTCCAGCATTTAGTAGCCTGAGGTGCCCGCCTTTTCCACCAAGGAGTGGTGGGAGGGGACTTGGTGGGGCAGACACGGAGAAAGAATGTGTCAAACCCTGGTTCCTTCCTGGAGACACAGAAACAGGGAGGGGAAGTGGGTGGTAAGCATAGTATTACAAAGAAACAAAGAGCAGAATGGAAAATGGGTGGAGATGGTCTGGGGCCTGTCCTTGCGGAGCGGATCCTCCTGCTCCGAAATGCCCTTCCAAGGAGTTCTCGCCTTGCGGTCCTCCTTGGAGCCTGGTGACCTTGTCACAGCATCGGCTTGTCCAGACGGCTCCCGACATCCCTCACCCAATGGAAGTTATTTGAAGAAAAGGTGCCACTGTCTTGAATATTAAAAAGCACGTGATGCAGTTATCTCTAAAGGTCCTAGATTGTTCAGGGGTCAGTCGTTCTAGAGAGCAAGTGTTAAACCAATGTGTTGGGAAGAATGGGTAATATTTCAACACTTAATTATCCATTCAAGAAACATTGACTGAGCTCCTCAAAGAAAGAGAAAGACCGGTTTCTAGCCTCGTGAACTTTAATGAAGTGGGGGTGAATGGGAGGGGAGAACATCAGCCCTAGATTTGCAGATATAAAAAAGAAGTCAGATGAAAACTTCATCATTTAGAAGATGAAAACCAATGTTGGAAACTAGTTGCACATATGTCAGCCCACACTGGCACAGTAAATTACAGTTTCTCAGCCTTGGTATTAGCGACATTTTGAGCCAGATAATTCTTTGCTGTGGACAGCTGCCCTGTGCATTGCAGGGTGACTAAGAGCATCCTTGGGCCAACAGCATCCCGCACATCCTAGTTGCCACAAACAAATATGTCTTCAGATAGTGCTGTGTCCCCTGGGGAGCCAAACTGCCTCTGGTTGAGAGCCGTTGCAGGAAATAATTCTACCTTACCCTTTATTTTCTGGGAGTAGAGACAATTTCAGGTTTATATCTATGATGAGTCAAAAGTAAGTAAATACCTAGGAAATGGTGGTTGAATGAAATCTGTAAGATCAATGTGTGGATGAGTCTTTCCATAGTCCTTCATTTATTACTTTTATGTTTGTAACTAAAAATACCCGCTCAAGTAGTTAATCAACCAACATTTTCCAGTGTTTTAAGTATTGCCAGCAGAGGCTGTGGATTGTACTGTAAGATGTAACCTTTTCCCTCAAGAAATTTATAGTGTGCATGGGGAGATACTGATTATGTAGATGGATATATAATAAGCAGGAAAACATGTATACAGAAAGGGTCAAATGAAAGACCAGACAATAGTTATCACAGGAGTTGAGCTTAGGGAGAAATCTTGGGCTGGGATGTTTAGGGAAGCCTTTCAAGGTTAAGAGGATTTATAAAATTATGACGGTTGGCAAATTGTAGAATGAGAAAGAATCTTAAAGAGGGAGGTATGGTGGGGCCATGTATGGGAATAAAAGATAAGAAACACAGATAGTTTCATTCTTTCATACATTGAGGCCTGGAAAATGCTTCTGGAGCTTTAGTTTGAACTTGGGAAATATATCTGCTGCAAATTTGTGTAGAAATAGAATTTCATCTCTTGTTTTATCTTTGGTCAACGTGGGAAGTGCATAAAGCAGTTTGAAGGTACTTGAGATTCAAACATTAATTGTCAGTGAAATGACAGTATTAAATAAGTTTCACATATGAGCACTGTTTTGCCCTGTTATCTTTGGTTGAATTCATTAAGAAACATTATCAAATTTGTACTAACAGCTTATTTCCAAAGCCATTCAAAGTTTAACAATAGCCACTGAGGGCAGTTCTTATCCAAAAAAAATTTCAATCTCAGCCCTGTGCCCAAAAAAGCCACCAAAAAAGGTTTACCAGTGTCAGGTGGTTAACTTTCTATGTGGCTGGGTAATTAAAGCTATTCAGCTTCTATTTCTGAACAAAAATTCTCAGAATTGCCAGTGATTAAGTCCGTAGGAGCACCTAAAGTTCACTGTTGACACATCCTCGAAATGCCCATTGATGAATCTGAGCAGTATTGATAACACCTATGAACACAGCAAGAGCCAAGAAAAACCACTCAAAATCCTTTTTCTTGTTTTTAAGTTGACTATTGACTTTGCTCCCAATGTCATTTTTTCTTTTGTTATGATTATGCTTCCCATGTTTTTGTTTTTCTTAATTTTCTCTAACACTGAAATTCCACATTAGAATAGGTTTTGGTTTGACCACTCTGAGAAATATTTACCAGTTCCCTGGAGTTTTAGTACAGCCTATATATTCAAGTTTGTTTTTTTAAATGTAGAAAGCTTTCTAGCTTGCTTGCTTTTTCTTTCTTTCTTTCAAGAGAACTCTATTTTTTTTTTTGGCTGCGTTGGGTCTTCATTGCTGTGCGCAGGGCTTTCTCTAGTTGTGGCAAGCAGGGCTACTCTTCATTCCAGTGCACGGGCTTCTCTTGTTGTGGAGCACGGGCTCTAGGCGGGTGGGCTTCAGTAGTTGCAGCACGCGGACTAAGTAGTTGTGACTCTCGGGCTCTAGAGAGCAGGCTCAGTAGTTGTGGTGCACGGGCTTAGTTGTCTGCGGCACGTGGGATCTTCCCAGAAGAGGGATTGAACCCGTGTCCCCTGCATTGGCAGGCAGATTCTTAACCACTGCACCACCAGGGAAGTCCCTAGAAAGCTTTCTTAAGATATAGTCTTAAGCATTTTTGTTTTGATTCTTTTTTCTTCTGAGATTCATTAGTACCCATATTCCATTTCCCTGTTGGTCTTCCGTATCTGTCATTGTCTTAAAATCTTTTTCTAATTTTTTTAAAATTTATTTTAATTTTTTACCATTTTTCATTTTCTTGCTCTGCTATGTATCTATTCTTATCTTCCTCCTAATTTACTCTTCTTTTTGCAACTGTGTCAAGTTTACAGAAAACTTGAAAGTACCATACACAGACATTTTCCCGTGAAACTTTTGAGACTACAATGTAGATAGGATGCCTTGTCACCACCGAATACTTATATGCATTTCCTACTAACAAGGAAATTTTTACACTTAACTATAATACAACTGTCAAAGTTAGAGAATTGACATTGATGTGTTGTTACTGTTGAATCTTCAGCCTCAATTCAAGTTGGACCAATATCTCTAGCAATGTCCTTTACAGCAAAAAGATCCAGCTCAGATTCTTACATGGCATTTATTTGTCACATTTCTTTAGTCTCCTTAGCTGTCTAGAACCATTTCTCAGTCTTTCCTTAGCTTTTAAGACCTTGACACTTTTGAAGATTACAAGCTAGTTAATTTATAGAATTCCCCCCAGTTTAGACTTGTCAGTTTTTCCTACATGTTTAGAATTAATTTTTGCATTGACTGTAAAACCATACATATATATAAATATATGCCACATCTTCTTTATCCATTCATCTGTGGATGAACACATAG
Organism: Hippopotamus amphibius kiboko; assembly: GCF_030028045.1. Classification (NCBI taxonomy): domain Eukaryota; kingdom Metazoa; phylum Chordata; class Mammalia; order Artiodactyla; family Hippopotamidae; genus Hippopotamus; species Hippopotamus amphibius. Next base: position 166,879,115 of record NC_080191.1, on the reverse strand, counting down.
GTTGCTTCCATATCTTGGTTATTATAAACAGTGATGCTATGAACATTGGGGTACATGTATCTTTTTGAATTAAGAGTTTTCATCTTTTTCGGATATATGCCCAGGAGTAGAATTGCTGGATCATATTTTTAGTTTTTTAAAGAACCTGCATACTGTTTTTCACAGTAGCTGCAACAGTTTACATTCCCACAGTGTAGGACGGTTCCCTTTTCTCCACGCTCTCACCAGCATTTATTATTTGTAGACTTTCTGATGATAGCCATTCTGACCAGTGTGAGGTGATGCCTCATGTTGGTTTTGATTTGCATTTCTCTAATAATTAGCGATGTTGAGCATCTTTTCATGTGCCTCTTGGCCACCTGTATGTCTGCTTTGGAGAAAAAAACCTATTTGGTCTTCTGTCAATTTATTTATTTATTTTTTATTGAGTTGTACAAGCTGTTTGTATATTTTGGAAATTAAGCCCTTGTCAGTCGCATCATTTGCAAATATTTTCTCCCATTCCATATGTTGTCTTTTTGTCTTGTTTATGGTTTCCTTTGCTGTTATGCTGAGTTCTTAACGCATCCCATTGCGTGGTATATTATTTAGATTTTCCTATTACTGGTAATGTTAACTTGGACACTTGATTACAATGTTGTCTTCCAGGTTTCTTTATTATAAAGTTAATTTTTTTCTCAAAGTATTTTGTAAAGGGTTACCTTCAAGGTATATAAATATCCTACTCCTCAACATGTGCTTAGTTCATCTATTTAAATTAGGGTGGACTTGTGGATTTTTAATGTCTTATAAGCCATTATTATCATTGTTTGTTGCAATGTTCAAATTGTCCCAGATTTGGCCAGTGGGACTCCCTTAAAGATGGCTTCTGCGTCCTCTTGAATTGATCCTATTACTTCTTTATTTTCATGTACAACAAGATGTTTCAGGCTTATCTTGTACTTTCCCTGCCCCAGGCCTGGAATTATTCATTTTTTTCAAGGAATTCTGCTTTTTTTTTTTTTAGTAGAAAATGGTATTTAAAAACCAAGATCTGGGTTCCGGGTGTGCTAGTTACTACTGGTATGTCACTTCTCCCAGGCCCTCCCAGTGGGGACATGAAGCAAGAACCAAGAGATCTCTGGGAATAATTAAGAAAGGAAAAAAAAATTCCCTAATTTTAAACAATTTGGTCCAAAACTATTAGATGAAGCCAAACATGGTAGGGATTCACATAAAGTATGTATTTGTGTGTGTGTGTGGTGCATATTAGCTTGAAGAACTGATTTCCAAGATTCTCTATTTCTGACTTGTGCTGTTCTTTCAAAGGTGCAATAATTTTCTTCATGTGTTTTAGTTCATTTGTAATCTTAGTTTTCATCTACTTTGTCGGCCCATTTTTCTTCTCATAGTCAGAATATTATAAGATTCATTTTAATATTTTTCCTTATAATTTACAACTTATGGGGTTAAATTTTATCTTTTGTGTTTAAGTAAGGTGTTTTGGGGAACTATTAGAAGGAGTTTCTTGCCGGGTGTCAGGGACAGAGTAGGATATATTTCCTAGCTTCAGAGCTCAGTGACTCCTTTCTCTATTATTACCATAGAAAACTTAAAATATGGCCTCTCTTTGTAGCCTTGCTGGATTCAGTAACATGGGATTCAAGAACCAAGTCGGATTCAATAATATTTTATGGCTCGAGCTCTGTGTGCTCCAGCTTCCACTCAACAGGACTTGCTGCCAGGTCAGTACTCTCCGCTTTAAACTGTGTTTTGCTGTTGCACTAGTTTCTGGGATCTGCTTCCTCAGAGCCTTTTCTCTTTTAAACTTCATCATCCTTGCTCTGCTCAATTTGGTGTATTTACAGTATTTTTCTCTCAAAATAGGGCTTTATCCTTCTGGAAAATAACTCTTGGTGGTTATTTCTGAGATTCTCAAGGGCCCAGACAGCCTTAGCACCTTTTTATCCATATGACTTTTGCTATTGTTGTTGTAGTTACTGAAACTCTGACCTTGTGAAAGTCATTCCCTGTTGCTATTTCTCAAAACAGTCTATCCTGGTGTTCCATCAAGATGGTGTTTCTCTTCTTGTGGGTGAGCACTTGTTAGGAACTTTTTAGTTTGGTATCTTCTTAGGATACAGTAGTGCACTTCCACGACACACAGTTATTTCATGCAGGTCCTACTGCTATTGATGGTTTGGTTACAAATGCTTTGGGGGGGATCTTGCTGACAGTGTCGTCCATATCTTTTCCCCTCCTGTACTGGTGAATGTGTTTTCTTTTCAGGAAATTTTGGTATAAAAACTACATCACGTGGTGCCAACCCGCAGCAAGTTCCTTGGCTTTTGAATGAGGCGAATTCTTCCAGGCTGGTTACTTGCAATAGTCTAGGATGCAAAACCCAGGAATTCTCTCTGGCTCAGAATGCGGCTGATGTGAAACAGCGTTTGTGGTTATAAGGGGTTAAGTCCTGTTCACCTTGGCTGAGAAAAATTAGCTACTGCAGAGCTTCTTGTTCATCACAGTTCTTTCCAACCTTGTCACATGGTAGCAGATGTGGCATGTTGGAAGCTTTTCTTCTGTCTCTTTCCTCATCTGTCCTTACTTCCTTTTCCTCTCTGTGATATTAAAGGGGATTCAGTGAAGCTCTCGGGTGCTGCTTCCTCATTTCCAAACAGAAGGTCATTGATATCACCCCCTTTCATGTCCCTTATATATTAGAATCAGCTGCTTCCACTTGAGCTCTGTGGTGGGCATGTTCCCTCCACATTCTCCCATCCCGGTCCGATTTTCACCATTCCCGACAGAAATTCTTCAAATATATGTGACTTGCAGCATGGGTGTTTCCTAGTTGTATCTCACAAAGAATTTTTTTTCCCCACTTCACTTGGTGCTTTCAATCGATTACTTAAAAAAGTTAGCAAAGATATCTTTACTTCACCATTTGACAGCTCTTTAGCTCTTATTTACTGTTTTTTTCATATACAGAAGTATTGAGTTTTTCTTTACCTAAAACCTACCAACATTTTCATTTACTATTCCTAATTCTAAAGTTGTTCTTAAAAAGGCCTTTAATTATAAGAATGCTCATGTATATTTTCTTTCCATGTTTTATTTTGTACATTTTTAAAAGATTTAATTCCCTAATCCTGTTGGAGTTTATTTTTGTATAAGGTTATCGCAAATGTTTAATTATTTTCATGAATGGTTAGTCTGTTTACCTCCTAGCATTGGTTTATATCTGTCCTTTCCCCACTGTTATGTAATGCCATAAAATGTATTAAATTCTGATGCAGACTTTTTGGAGCTCAATGTGCTATTCTATCCCAATCATCTGTCATTCTTTTTCTGTTTCAGATCCACAGTGTTTTAATTATTGTATCTTGAATATATGGTTTATTATATGAAAGAGTAAGTTTATCTCTTTTTTCCCCAAAATTTGTCCTAGCTATTCCAGATATTTTTGAGGCATTTTGTTAAACTGATTAATTGATATTTTACACCCTCGAGGTCCCTTTCAGAAATATGGACTTTATTTCCATTATGTTAGTATATCAGTAAAGTTTTCCGATTTTCTTCAGAGATTCCATTCCTGCAGGTGTGATTTCCCCTCTTATTCCATTATGCAGTTTCTTAATAGTGACTACAGTATTAGCGACAAATTTAATATCAAGTTAAGACTGGACCTGTGAAATTCATTGGAAAGACTACCATTAAAAAGCCATTTAGAGTGTTTAAATATTAAGAATCATCGATTCCTTAAATATTTAAAGAAATTCCATTAAAACCAACTAGGACTGATGCCATGTTGTGGGAGGGCTACATTTGCATTTTTTAAGTTTTTAATAGATTTAATGGGCATAAGAGAGACAAAACCATCCACTTAATTCAGTCATTTAATAAACATCGTATGCTAGGCATTGTGCAGTGTTGGAGATATTAAAGTAAGACATGTTCCATGCTTCCTAGTTTCTCCAGAATTTATTTTAACTGAGTAAACTGGCAAATATTCAGATATTAAATAATGATTAAACTGAGAAAATAATCTGAGTTTAAGTTCTTTTGACAAGTTCTTCTTTTGATGTCATCACTTCTTAAACTAATTCTGGAAGGTTGATTGCTGTAATCTTCAAATGAGTCACTGATTAGCTTTCTGTTTGAGCCCCACTAGAACTTCTAGAGCAGCAGTTGTCGGTCGTATTCCTATCCCAACCCAGCACACTCAAGGGATGTTCTGCAGTACTGCTGATGCCAGTGATGCATTGGGTTAGTTTGAATTGTTTGAAGAAACCCCATGTCGATTTCCCACCACCCACTCCACACACGTGAAATCACCTTTTCAGAGCTTATGTAACTCACATGTGTTTATTCATTTGTTACATATAAAATGAATTCACAATTATTTTTTCATTTGCTTTTCAGAACATCCTAAGGGGTGGTTAGGGTAAAGATTATTTCCTTCATTTTACAGTGGACAAAACCGAGGCTTTAACAGATTAATTTTTCCTAGGTTACTCAGCTAGTGAGAGGTGGCTAAAAGGCATTGATGGAAGAGGTCCTTGAAAGGAAGTAACCATGTAGTTGACCTGTGAGCCTGACCCAGGCATTCAGCAGCCTCTTACTCCCCGCCCCCGCTCTTGAAATACACATTCTGCCCACCAGTGCCACAGTGGGAGTCACTTTCAAGGATGCAGCCTTGAGGGAGTAGCGTGTTGTTGAGACCATCTGGACTGAATACGTGACAACCCTGTTAAGGCTTCTATATACACTTTCAAGATTCTGGCGGGCGGGTGTGGAGATCAACGCATCCTGACAAGCCTCGTAAGTTAAAACTGCCACGCAGCCTGGAGTGGTCTGCCTCTTCCTCCTGTCTCTCCTGCCTTCTGTGTACGGGGCCACTGTGTGAAACAGCAGGCATAGATCCAGACTCCTCACCCCAAACGTCCGTGAAGAAAGTCGTTTTTAGTCTACATAGTTTCTGCTACAGAGAGTGATGATCTGATTGTTTGGGCCTAAATTCTGTAGTGACTAAATTTGCTTTTGAATTATCTTGTAATTGGCTAGTTCCTCCTCTGTGCCTGGCAATGGCTCCTACCCTTTCTTCCTAACCAGGAGCTGGAAAGCGGCCTTCTGTCTCGGCATGTGGGTCCTGACTGGATTATGGTAGTTGCTTCTTCGTGGAGACATCTTGTTTTATCTTGCTAATCTTCCAGCTTTGTCCATTTTATCCCCAGTTGTTATTTGTAATTTTTTTTTCCGAGGAAAAGAAAAATAGGCTGTGTAATAAGAATAGTAGGGAGATATAATTTTATATCATTGATATATAATTATTATTGAGATAAAATTTTATGTCCTGTTTTGTATTTTAAAATGAAAGGAGAACCTTAAAATTATTTCCTACCTTTGGTATTAGGGTCTTTAAGTGAATAAGATATTTCCAAGAGTAAGCATGTAATTATAGACAGATAATGAAAATAGTTTTTTCCAAACCCTTTTTTTGTGAAATGTAATACCATTCAGAAAAATGCATAAAATGTAAATATACAACTTACCTTTAACAAATTTTTAGAAAACTGAACACCCATTTAATCACTACCCAGATCAAGAAATAACATCACCAGCACCGTGGAAACCTGCTGTTGCAGAAATCGGTCCGTCGAGAAACCAAACACCACATTCGGAGAGTTGGAGAACTCAGGTTTATTAAGCCGACAGTACCAGATGAGCTAACGCTCCAAAGTTCTGGGCCCTGAGCTCAGGGTGAGCTTTACTTTTATAGGGGTCAGTGCACATGGTTACAATTAGCATTGGTAGATTGGTTACTTGGTTTACAGAGCACACAAGTTTCCAAACAGAAACTTACAAGAGCACCTGCAGAACATTGCATATTTAGCAAAACATCTTATGGTTACATTGGATTGCTAGGTCCTCCTGTTTTTGTTTTTCTTTTTCAGTACAGCAAGTATATTTTACAAACCTAGAGCAAGCATGGAGTTATTTTTAGCTGAGTGCAAGTTTCTAATTTTCCTCTTCACTACCTGTGCTTCTTCCCAATTACAACCCCCTTTTGCCCTAATAAATGTAACATTGCTAAATTTTATAAGAATCTCTTCTTTGCCTTTCTTTATAGCATTTCTATATGTCACTGCACCTTTAGATGATGTAGTTTAGTTCAACTGTGTTTTTGAGTTTTGTAAAAATGAAATCATTCTTTTGTGTCCGATTTCCTCCACTTATCTTTATGTTTGTGAGGTTTGTCCATGGGGTTTCAGGAAGTTGTAGTTTGTTAATTTCCAATGTTATCTGATATTCCATTACACAAATACACCACTTTATTTAGCTATATATTATTGGTGAATATGAAACTGTAGGTAATCATTCATTAAATGTTTACACCTGTAAGCTGCCCGCACTAATCAAGGTTGTTTTAATGGTTGCTACAAAGAAAGGCGCATGTACTCCCAGCGGCAAGTACCCTAAACAGTAAGATGTTTGCCTGAGCTGTTTTCCAAGAACTTGGAGTCAGCTGAGTCTGGTTTGAGCTGAGCTGGTTAAGACTGGATAGGACCACTGACCCTGCAACTGGGCATGCACAAGTTTCCTCCTGGCCTTTTGAGGTCTGTTGCTTAGTTACGCCTGCGCAGAGTGGCTACGATTGCACCTTTATCCAATCACTTCTCCCCGCCCTCTCCGCGCTCTCCATGCTCCCCATGCCCCCGAACAGCAGGATTCTTTTTCTCATAAATACCCTGAGCACCTCGCTTTCCCTTAAGGGACGTGGATCTGAGACTTGTCTCCTTGCTTGGCTGCCTCGAGAATAAACTCTCTTTGGGGCAGACCTCAGCGTCCTACCATTTTGGCTTGCTGGACATTAGGGAAAACGAACTTGTTTTGGTAACAAATATTTGACTTCTTCCTAGTTTTTTTTTTTTTTTTTTAATTGGGGTATATAGTTGCTTTATAATGTTGTGTTAGTTTCTACTGTGCAGCAAAGTAAATCAGCTATATGTGTACATATAGCCCCTCTTTTTTAGATTTCCTTCTCATTTAGGTCACCACAGAGCATTTAGTGTTCCCTGTGCTATAACTATTTCTCGTTTCCTAATTATTATAAATAATACTGTTACAAACATTCGTATCCGTGCCTCTGTGTACTCATATGCACACATTTTTTTTTTGCACATAAATCCTGCAATAGAATTGTTTTAAGTATTTCAGTATATCTTCTCCCACTCTGTGACTTGTGTTTTCATCCCCTTAATATCTTTGGATAAGTAGTTCTTAATTTTATTGTAATATAAAATTTATCAACCTTTTCATCCTGTTTAGAAATTTCTTTGACATGATGGTTGGAGACATTTTCCTTTATTATCTTCTAAAGAGTTTATAGACTTTCTTTTCAAATTTATGTTTATAATCTATCTGGTAATATTAGGATTGTTTCCAAATTTTGCCTGTTTTAAAGTTTTTAATGGTTAGGAATAAAGCTCCTATGTACATTTTGTACATGTCTTTTTATTGAACATACGTGCTTGTTCCTCTTGAGTATATAGGAGTAGAATTTCTGATTCAGATGATAGTAGATAATTCCAAACAGTTATCTAAGGGGTTGGGCAATTTATACTTCCACAGCAATGTATGAGATTCCCAGTTTTTCCACATCTTTGCCAGCACATGATATTGCTAAGCTGTTTTATTTGTGGTCATTTTAGTGGATGTATACTGGCATCTCATTGCTATTTTAATTTGCATTTTCTGATAATTAATGATGTTGAATAATTTTTCTTATGTCAGTTGAATATCGGTATATCTTCTTTGGTAAACTGCCTAAGTTATTGGCCCATTTTTGAAATTATTTTGTTTTTTTATTTTTTCCTTATTAATATATGAATTCTCTATATATTTCAGAAACAAGTCCTTTATGATATAAATGAAACTTTTTTCTTAGTATATATCCTGTCTTTTCACTTGCCTGATAATGTCTTTGATATACAGAAGCTTAATTGTAACAAAGTCCAATTTCTCTAGTTCTTTTATGATTATTGTTACTTGTGTTATATTTAAAAAAAAAATCTTTGCCTACCCCAAATGTCATAAAGATATTCTTGTTTGTTTCTTTTAGAAGTTTTATTGTTTCATCTTTGCCATTTAGATTTATAATGTAGCTTGAATTGAAATTTGCATGTGAGGCAGGGGGTTAAGGTTTATGTTTTTTCCATATGACTCTCCAGTTGACCCAGTACCATTTTATTAAAAGCTCATCATATCGCCTATGAATTGCAAAGGTACCTTTGTTGAAAACCAAGTGACTTTTCAGACACACATTTCTGGATACTTTTTTCTGTTTTTTGGTTGATTTCTCTCTCCTATGTCCGACGCCGTTACCTCCCATTCGTTCAATTCTTTCCCTACCCAGGTATTGTTCGCGTCAATAAGGTGAAATTATGTTTTCTATTAGTAAACTGAAACCTTCTTCATTGACCAAAGATTGGAGAAAGGGGAGCTCATCCCCTGAAAGCACCTTCCCCTGATGAGGAGCGGGGACACGCTTTTTATGGACAAGGGTTGAGGAGGCTGTAGGGAGTGAGAGTATATTGTCATCCTGCTTAGCTGAAATGGGTGGCGATTTCCCAGACTGCAGTTGATGCCTCTTTTCTGCCCTTGTATGGTCCTTCAGTGTCTGGGTCGCAGGCAGGTCCAACAGCCGTGTGGCAGGCGGTGGAGAGCTTGTTATTACAATGAATGGTAATGAGCTGTAGAGCAGCCCTTGTCCCAGTTTTGAAGTTCAGCCAATTTCTTGTGGCTAAGGCCTCTTGTTCCTGTCACGTAAACACAGCTAGACGACACAGTCAGCTTTGGTTTTCTGCAGGTTTGCCTGGAGAAAGGTTTTTGTTAGAATGGGGGGGTGGGATTTCTTGCCTCCTTACCGAAGACAGATGCACTTGTACTATACGGGGAGTTTGGGTATGGATTAAGGACCCTGAGGTTTCCCCCTCAGTGACAGTGCCACACTGTGTGAATTACTGTGGCTTTAAAGTAAGTCCTGAAACCTGGAGATGTAAGACTTTTAAATTATTCTTCTTCAAAGCCTTTCTAGGTGTTACGCATTTCCATGTAAATTTGAGACTCCTTTGTCAGTTTTCACACACACACAAAGTTTGGGATGGTGTTGAATCTACAAATTAGTTTGTGGAGAAAGATATTTAATAATATAGGGAGAAGACAATTTAAAATATTGCATCTTTCAATCTATAAATAGGTTTAGCTCTGCATTTATAAGGTTGTCTTTAATTTCTCCCAATCATATTTGATAGTTTTAATTACAGATCCTGACATGTTTTATTAGACTTATTCCTAGATATTAGACTTTTTTGATGCTATTGTAAAAGGTATTGTTTTCTAAATGTAATAGTCCAGTTATGATTTTCTTATTATATTTTCACTTAAATCTTATACTTTGGGTACCTTGTAATATGATGTTACTTTGAGAAGATTGTGTCTTTTCTAATCTTTTCTAGCTTCAGTTCACTTTTGTTTCACAGTCTCACTGTTTCTTTGTTCACTTCCATTCTGGGTTTTTTAATTTCCGAATTGAAATGCTCTTTCATATCTGCAAATGGTTAATTGTTTTGAGCTCCTATCGGAGCATTTGGGTGCAGTTTACTTTGTTAATGTTGTTTTGTGGACAGTTTTCATTAGCTAAATATTTTCATCCTTAAATCCTGTTTTATTCTTGTAATCGCTCTGATGTGGCCTGCCAAATTTTGTTGATCTTTAAATGTCTTAAGTTTTTCTCACCCAGCCATGGTAAGTGCTTCTGTGAAGGAGATGTATGAGGTGTTTTGGTTCTTGCTGTGGTACTTATGTATGTTTCTTTCAAGTGTATTCTTGTGTCAGTTCAGTGATGTATAGTTTTATTAACAGATGACGTTCTTTGGGGGGGGCAAGAGATGGGTTATTATGACTGATGATTTTGTGATATTCTCACTTTAACAGGAAAAAAACCCATAATCTTGGACTTGACCAATGATTTCAGAATATGTTTTTCCTCTACCTATATGCATTTCTTCAGTGACTGCTACCTACACTAATTCAAAAGTTAGATAACATCAAATTTAGGAGGAAACAATATTCTCAGGTCTAGAACTTTAAACAGTACAAAAATCTATTTAATTTCTTTCTTTGCAGGCTTTATTGTGAGTCTCTAGTGACATGTAGATGTCTCCACTCTATATTCAATTCCTTGGTTTCTGTTCTTTCTGTGATGGTTATTGGAATGCATTTACTTAAAGCTCCTAGTCCCCTATATGGTAATATAGAAAACATTTTGCATTTCTGTGCAGTGGTTACTTTCATTAGAGACTTTCAGAGCCCTTTATAAGCATTGTACAGTGGATAATTTTCTTAGGAAGGATACCCAACAATTAAGATTCTTTCCATGTAACTTTATTGTGCTTTTCTTTTGGCTAATAGGAGAAGAAACTAAAGTCTTAGGTAGGCTGAAAGATTAATCCTAGTATTTTATCATTTTTGCTTCTTCTGGGAGCAAACATTTTAGAGAAATTATTTGAAAGTGTTGAAGATTAACCAGGAAGAAAATGTCCAGATAGTGAGGAAGCCCAGCTGACACCAATTTATCTCAATACCATCCTCAGAGTCTGAGATGCTAAGAGAATAGTTCCATATTATGGGGAACAGTTTTAACCCTGAGGCTTAATTACTGTTCTATCTATTGCTTGCAGCTGTTCACAGAGATAAATGCTTTTTTCTCATAGGTCCATCCATAGCTTGGATGCTTTCATTGATGAGGTTCATTTCATCACCGGTAGAACAAAGCCTGTCTATAAGGGCCAAGGCCCCCTGGGGGCAGCAGAGTAGCAGTTGCCCTCTACTTGGCACTTACTGGGTGAGTCTGGAGAAGTCCTGGGGCTGTGGGGAAGCCCCAGCCTGTGTGAAACACCAGAAGACAAGAGTAGCAAAGTGTCAGGGCATCAGGATCAAGAAAATAGATACAAATACACTCTGGGGGCAGAACTGTGAGCTAGAAATGAGAGCTGGTTTCTGGCAGTTAAATAAATAGAAAAGGTAGTGTGTACATTTTCAGTCAATGTACAAGCCCCTGAGGGCTGTAGTAGGGAGTTCTCTGCTCAGTGTGGCACTAAGACACATAAACAAGAGATTGAAGTACAATGCGTTAAGTGCCTTGAAGAAATGCGCGAAGTGCTGTAGGATTTCAAGAAGAGTGACTACACGGGTGGTGAGGTGGTGGCGAGGAGGGCTATACGTGTGGGTGACATCGATACCGGGTCTTGGAGAATGAGTAGCAGGGGAAAGAACAGGGAGAGGGTAAAGTGTATATTGCACAGCTGGACAGTGGTGAGCTGTTAGGTTGAGCTGTAACATAATGTCCACGTGAGGAAGTGGGAAGACAAGATGGCCAGCTTTGCCATCTGTGCATCTGCCCTCAAAAGCATATCATCTCTGTGAATGCACTGTGAAGGTAAGATCCAGGAACCCATTTTGTCAACATTTCATGGATCTTTGGGCTGCTTAAGAGAATGAAGACTAACTTGGTTTGTGAAAAATTGGGAGGTTTTCTTATTTGGTTGAAGCCTGAAAGCCCCATGGGGAATAAGCCACAGGAGCCCTCCTGTTGGCTACAAGGTTGCAGGGCTAGGACGTGGGGGTGGGGAGGAGGGACTTTAGCAGGAGAGATAACATAGGGGAACTCATCATACAACCTTTCTTCATCATTCCCCTTGCAGCTTCTCTTAGTGAGGTCTAGACATCACAAAATCCTAGGGTCTACGTGTTGAAAGGTCCAGGTTTTTAAGATGTCTTGACAGTTGGGTGCTTCTCCTTACTTAGTATCGATATATAAGACATATCCAAAAAAATATAGGTCTTACAAATCAACTAGTGGAGAGGTAACACATCCTATGAAAAGTGAGTGGGGGTCATCACTGATTAGCTTGTTTGATATTTGGTGTGATGAGGGATAGGGGTAGTACCTATCCCTTTGTCTAGAGATAAGATTCCAGACTCTCAGTGCCTAAGTGAAGGCTCCCAGAACCTCTCCTCAATTCCACTTGCAACAATATGTAGATTAATTTAGTGCCTGGACAGAATAAGCACTTGGTCAACAGCTGTCAAATAAACAGATGGATGAAGTCATCAGTCAATCAGCTGGACTGTATGAAAATAGACATTTGTAAGAGTTCCTATTCCTGAATTTGCTGCTCTCTAGCTCTTGCCTAAGAAAATTTGAGAACATGGAAACCTGGGAAAGAAATTCACGGAGACATGCTAATTGTTCTCTAAAGCAGAGCTTCCCAACCAGTGTGCCGGGAACGGTTTCATGGGTGAGCAGTGAGAAACTGATCAGCTGATGAGGTTCTGCGGCAGCTAAGGCCCTAAAGCCAGTTCCTCAGGACAAAAGCAACCTCATCTGAGGCTCCTCAGATGGTAGTATGATTGGAAAAGAATTTGAGGGTGTGTGGGAAGACATTCAGGAACCTTTCTGAAACATTGAAAATGTTAAAGTATGTGGGCCGAGCGATGGGATTCAGAATGTCCTGCTTGAGCAGTGGAGGAGCTGAGGGTGCGGGGCGTGGAGACTAATATCACCCTGTTTGGTCCTGAAGGATGGCTGGTTAGCCAAAGACGGGTAAGATTCCTCAGAGGAGGAACAACCTAAGACAGGCACAGCCGCAGAGGGGCCAACAGGGGTGGGTGCATAGAGCCTTCCTTATATCACCCTGTTTGGCCCTGGAGGATGACTGGTTAGCCAGAGACGGGTAAGATTCCTCAGGGGAGGAACAACCTAAGACAGGCACAGTCGCAGAGGGGCCAACAGGGGTGGGGCACAGACCCCCAATATCTGAGAGAGGTCTCCTGCCCCCAGGGCTGTTTTGCTCTCCACCCCCAGCTCAAATCCACACCTGCTCAACTCCGACCCAGGAAGCAAACAAAGATAATTGCCTCAGTCATGTGAGGCCTCTGATTGTTTATGGGTGTAACCTGAGAATGTTAGCCCACGAACTCAATAAAAGCAAGGTGGGATGAGTCAGCAGGGCTCTTGATCCGAGAGGCCTTGAGCCCCCCGTCCCACTTTTCTCTTCAGTCTGTGTCTGTGTCTTCTTCAAGCTTGTGGCACCCGTCACTCACCTCGAGTCGCCGAGCTGGTCTCGGCAAGGGTGTGCCCCATGGTGCCTACAAACTAGAAGAATGAAAATTGGCGTTCTCTGCTCTGGCAGGAGACCCCGAGTGTCCAGGAGGTGCTCTTCCACCTCGATTTCTATCTCAGCTGCCACATACAGAGTGTGGCTGACCATTTTGGAAAAGAGACATAATGTAGGAGTTCCTGTTCCAGTAGCCTAGAAAGCATTGCTGATGTAGCTCAAGGTGCAGCCGGTAAGGGTTGGCAGAGGGCTGACGGTGGGCTCCTGGTGCCATGCCTTTCAATCTCTTTACCTATAGGGGATACATTTGTGGCCAATGTACCCTTTCAGTGGAGTTCCAACTAGCTCCAGGGAGACTGTTCTAACACTGCAGGTACCACCTGCAGGTTAAAGCATTATCACTATTTTGAAATATTTGATATGAAAAAATTTTATTGCATTCAAACCCCACTTGCAAGTCACATGAAAATTCACCATTGCATCTGATAATGAAAGTTATGGAAAAGTTGTTAGGTTCTTTAAATGTAATTTCAATAGTTTTAAATATTTAGATGGTTGTAAAAAAAAGTAGCTTTAAATTTTTTATCATCTACATTTGTGAATAGTTTCTCATCAACAGTGACTATGGAGAATTTGAAGAGCTCATCATTAAGAAGTTTTATCAGGTATCAGTCATTTTAAGTATAAGACCTGAATTAAAAATTTTATTGCCAAATTTTGTCATTGACAGAATTTCAACTTTTCAAATTTTTGAAAATATTTTACTCATAAATTTTATCAAATTTAATAATTAATACTTCCCCTAATATGATTTTCTTTATCTCGTAATTATATATTTTAAACAATCTAACACTTTTTAAAACCAAACCCTCTAGAGAGTCTCCAAAATAACTCAATTTTCTTGTGTGCCATAAAATATTTACTTACTATCGGTACCCCTCCCCAAACACACAAAAGAAAGAAAACATGATCTAAATCTCTGCCATTAGTTAGGACCCTTATCCTAACTTTTTATTTTTTGGTCCCCTTGAGAACTGTCTTTAGGTCTTATGATTTAATTCTTTATACTTGGCTTCTGTCAAAGAACAGAAAATCGGTACATTTTCAGTGTTTTAGATATCATTTACTAAATTACCCAGATTGAGTGTGATAGGAATCTTTTTGAATGTCTTCTTCTCCTAGTGGACTGGTGTGATCTGGTAAGGGTTTTTTTTTTTTTTAACCATCCGTTGAGAACTGAGCAACCTATTGGATTTCCTTTTTGCATGGCTTCCAGGACAGTAATTCTCAACTGCAGCAACAATTATTGTTAAGACATACTAGAACTATTGCACTTGATATTAAAATAGAATAAATTATGCAAACGGGTAAGAGTTATAATCCCCTTTCATTGCAAAGAACTTGATGTTATCTGAAGATAACACAAATGTTTTTTGCTGTATTTTTTGCTGTAGCATTAATCACCCAAATTGATCTACGTAACAGATTCTCCTTTTCTTTCCTGTTTTTTCTCATTTTAAATATCTTTGCCGATTCCTCTGCATCATTTTTGCCTGATATGACTCTTGATGGGAATGACATACCCCTCCCCTGCCCTCAGTGTATGTAAAAGTCAGGCAACTTAGGATCCGTCCAACCAAGCTGCTGATTATGACCTACGAGGGCTGAAATGGTCTGAAATATTGTAATCTCCTTTAGCATCATTTCTTCTCCAGGAAGGAATAAGATCAAGCTGTGGGAAGTAAAGACATCAGAAGTCGTCTCCTGTCGCAGGTAGGAAAGCGTTTTTAAATGATTTTTATAACTGTGGGTCAAATTACATATGTGAGATGTGCTAAAGGTATCACACTGTCACCTCATTTCTTCCACAGTGCCTTTCGTTATAGGATCATGACAATGTTTTCTAATACCTGTGACCCAGCTTTGTCTTTCCTAGGTTGTTCTCAGAACCACGGGTTCTCCGTGTCTTTCCCCTTCTTCTAAATTGTCCAACATATCTGTCTTTTTCTGTGAGTGGTATTTATTGAGTTCTTAACTTTTGAGGAGGTGTAGAAATAGACAAGGGCGCTTATATAGGTATATTTCTTAGGATTTTGTTTTTGTATTTCTTAGTTGCACCAGTGTTTCCTTCTCTTAATCTAAATTAATAGCAATAAACTGCATTTTATTTTATCTTTCACATGTATCTACCTGAGCTCTTCTGTCAGATTACATTCCATTCTCACTGAGGACAGAGCTTATATCTCTTAAAAATCTAGCAACCAATGAATCCAGTATATTCTGAGGAAAACAGCAGTTGCCTCTCCCACTAAGCTCTGTTTTGCCGAATGAAACATTAAAGAAGTGGGTGCAGGTCAGGACTCACTAATCTGGGGATCAGGAGAGCCCTGAATTCCCAAGTCTAACTCTGGTGCTAATTTTCTCTGACTTTTAGCATATTTTTTCATTTTCCAGTATTGTTTTCTTTATCTGTAAAATTAAGGGATTTGAGCTATATATATTCTCTAAAATTTCTGTCATTCTGTAATTCTGTAAAATTATATAGTTTTGTAGAAATACATTATTATAGATCTTAAAATATATTTGAGTTAGCCTGGATTAAAATGAAAATTGAGGCCTGAGGCTATAAGTTATTTATCTTTTTCAAAGCAGGAAACTTGAGGACCTCATAAGCTATTGACACAAGTGCTTTTGAAAAGGGAAGACTGAGTAATTACTAGCTTATGTTTAAATAGACAAAGGAAAAGGTTGGTAAATGTTTACATATCATGATTTATCACAAAATTAAAGTAAATCTGTACTTACATGTGTCATCATTAAAAAAAAGCGAAAAAGGAGTCTATATCTCAATTAGCTTAGTAAAAGGGAGAGAGAAACTTTCTTACAACATTAAAATTTTTAATAGTTCCAAAGGCAGTTTGCTTATACATTTGAGATTGTATTTATTATAATTAAATGCATTTGATAAGAATATTTGTTGTGGAAAACTGTTTATTTATAATCATAAACTGTTTCTCAGGGGAGATTGTGCGTGCTCAAAAACTGTGATAATTAGCCTACTATGACCTCACCAATTTTCCTTAATTAACTCAACCAGTACCAAAAGTGTGTTCTTAGAAAGAGAACACACCTGAGGTGCTATTCCCAATAAATAGTCATCTTACAAGTAAAATAAATGTCTTTAACAGATTAAAATATGAAACAGAATATTGTTACAATTGTTGCTAAGAAATCTAATAATCATCTCAACCCACTGCTGAAAATGGAACGAGCTAATGTTGCTTTTTCTGTTTTTTAGTAAAGTCTCACATTTGATCACGTGATGTGGTGCATCTTTTCATATGCTTCTTTGTCATTTGTATATCTTCTTTGGTGTCTGTTAAGGTCTTTTGCCCATTTTTAATTGGTTTGTTTTCTTATTGTTGAGTTTTAAATTTCTTTGTACATTTTGGCTTAATAGTCATTCATCAGATATGACTTTTGCAAATATGTTTTCCCAGTTTGTGGGGTTTCTCTTCATTCTCTTGCCAGTGTCTTTCATAGAGCAGAAAATTTTAATTTTAGTGAAATCCAGCTCATCAATTCTTTCTGTCATGGCTAGTGTTTTGGGTGTCATACTTAAAAAGTCATTATCAAATTCAAGGCCATCTAGATTTTCTCCTATGTTATCACCTGGGATTGTTATAGTTTTGCATTAACATTTAGGTCTGAGATCTATTCTGGGTTACTTTTTGTGAAGGGTGTAATGTCTGTGTCTAGATTCATTATTTTGCATGTGGATGTTCGACTGTTCCAACACCATTTATTGAAAGGCTATCTTTTCTCCATTGTATTGCCTTTACTCTTTTGTCAAAGATCAGTTGACTATTTCTTTGTGGGTCTATTTCTGGGTTCTCTATTCTGTGCCATCGATCTTTTTGTCTAATGCAGATTAAAACAGCAGTGAGATACCACTGTACACCTATTAGAATGCCCCAAATCCGGAGCACGGACAGCACCAAATGCTGGCAAAGGTGTGGAGTAACAGGAAGTCTCATTCACTGCTGCTGAGGATGCAGAGTGGTGCAGCTATTTTGGAAGATGGTTAGGTGGCTTCTTGCAAAACTAAACATACTCTTACCACATGGTCCAGCAATTGCACTCTTGGTATTTACCCAAAGGAGCTGAAAACTTATATTCACGCAAAACCTACACATGGATGTTTGTAGTAGCTTTACTTATGATTGCCAAAATTTGGAAGCAATCAAGATGTCTTTCAGTAGGTGAATAGATAAACTGTGGTACATCCAGAAAACGGAACATTATTCACTGCTAAAAAGAAATGAGCTATCAAGCCATAAACAGACATGGAAGAAACTTAAATGTGTATTACTAAGTGACAGAAGCCAATCTGAAAGGGATATATAAGATTCCAACTATAAGACATTCTGGAAAAGGCAAAACTATGGAGATCGTAAAAACTATGGAAACAGTGGTTGCCCGGGGTTAGTAGGGAGGGAGGAGTGAATAGCAGAGCAGAAAGGATTTTTGTGGCAGGGTGGTTGCTATAATGGTGGATACGTGTTGTTATACATTTATTCACAGCTGTAGAAGGTACAGTCCTGAGAGTGAACCCTGTTAACTATGGACTGTGGGTGAAAATAGTGTCTCTATGTTGATTCAATAATTGTAACAAATGTACCACTGTGGTGAGGGAAGTTGATAATGGGGGAGGCTACGTGTGTGTTGCGGGGGGAGGGCAGGGAATATATGGATGTTTCTGTACCTTTTTCTCAGTTTTGCTGGGAACTAAAAACTATCCTAAAGTTTTTAGAAAAAAAATCCCACACCTAGAATATCTTTAATGAATATATTGCATTTACAGAAACGTAAAAGAAATCTCATGTTTAGTTTATGGTAATTCAAAACAACGGTTAAATATTCATACAAACCTCCTTCCTCCTCACTCAACACTAGGAGACCAATATTAATGTGACTCCTGGCACAAGGGGCATAGTGTGGGTCTCCTCGTCTCCTCTTCACGCTCTCCCGGGTGCTGGTTGGTAGCTACTCCAACTCCCACAGCTCAGGAGAAGGGGTAAGTATCACTGGACAGCATCAATACTCCGGTTCCAGGAAGAGCACACTCCCTCCTGTTGTCGTTGGCTGGTATTTTAACTCCAACTGGGTAGTGGGCATGAAGTTGAAAATGTAAGAGAAAGCTTGGGTAAACTCTGAAGAAGCTCATGAAATATATAGCTAGTAATCACATTTGCGAGAATAAACATAAGTGTTTACCACTTCACTTGAACCAAAGGTGTTAAAGATGAATTTATATTAAAAAAATTCTATTTTTCCACCATTGTCAATCACTATAAATTAAGGATGTATTGCTACCTAAAGTCATGTTTTCAATTCACTGAATTAATATTTTTTTCCAGAAAGGTTAAATTGATTGCAATCTCCATAGCATATTGGCATGTAAAATATAAGTAGAAATGTGCTTGGAGTTGAACCTCTAACCAGGCCATTGATTTTTCCCTACTGCAGCATATCTCAGGCTCCCTGTTACCTTTCAGTTATTCTAGACACATCAGAAAATAATTTTCCCCTTGATTTGAAATACCAGCCTTGTATGCATGGAACCCAGAACTTGATCTTCAGAGTGGAAACCTAGGGATGGTCTACTAAGGACTCCTTTCTGTAACCACCCTTCTTTTCATCAACTTGCTTATTTAGAGACTCACTACATTACTGCCTCATGACCCTAACCCCTGACCCCAGTTGTTTGGCTCAGGAGTGGGCAGACATACCACAAGCCCGCACAGAGTCACTTCTCTCTGAGATTTTTGATCTTTGGGCTCTTGAAGAGTAGGGTCAGTGTCTCTCTGTGGGCTTAAGGGTTAGCATGTAAAATGTCAGGGGTGTTGGCAGGCATGTTTTCCAAAGTGTGGGGAAGGGTGATCTATTGGAGGAGAAGAATGAGACTGTTTTTAGAGAGAGGCAGTGAAGAGAGGGGGAGGGCATCCTGAGGAATCTCACCTTGGTGATTCCAGGTGTGCCTGAACTAGTTTCAGCTTTACTGTTCAGTTATCTCATAAGATACTTTGTATTCTTCCAACATATTCACATTTTGCTCCAGCCTGCTGGGATTTTGTCACTTAGGCCAAATAGAATCTTACTAACACGGCATCTTTTTATGGCCCTGTGTTCTGATTATCAACAGTATCTAAGGAACTAGACTGAAATTCCATGTTCCTAGAAAATTATATAAGATCCCTGGTCTCTTCAGAATGGGCTTGACTTTGAAAGTGAAAATTATGAAAACTGGTCTACCAATCATTCTCTGTAAGTAAGTTCATAATTTTGAACATCAAGTTAACTTGGAATAATGGATATGAATACTCAAGCATAAGAAGAACTATAGTTGTGGATGTGAGTATATGTGCTGTATAGTTGCATATTCGTTCACGGGTGAGAAAAATTAAGCAAAAATACCTTAGAGGTGGAAGTTCTCTTAAGAGGTCATCTAATGTATTCTTCTCATCTTTTCCAGATAGGTAAACTGAGGTTAAGAATGGGGAATTGATTTATAGAGCTTAACAATGTGTCAGTGTTTTTTAACTTCTAGATCAGTGTTCTCTATAGGATTATCTGTGGATAGAAGAATGCAAACTTGCTGTATAACCTTTTCTCTTTTGGTCTCTGTCTTTAATAAACTGAGTGGATTATACCAGATAATTCACTCTGGCTCTCATATTCTATGATTCAATGATTTTATGATATATAAAATCATTATGCAATGTTTATATAATGTCAGAGGACTTTGATTTGGTTTGGAAATCTGGATTGAAATTCTACTTCTAAAAGAGAAAGAAAAGATTGAGAAAGAGGAGAAGAGCTAGGCCAGAGGACAAAAAAATCCTAGAAGTGACACAAATTAAGATCAAAATTTAATTGACTTGGTTGTTGTATATTTCCAAGTTGAATCTATACAGGAGTTTTTTGGAGTCATCCTGTGTTTTACATCTGGCTTACAAACAGATTTTGCCATTTACATTTTTGCATTTAGTCTAAGCACAATTTTTTTTCAATTAAAAATATATCAGAATCAGGTTTAGGGAATAATTCAGTAGAGAGCACTTACAGCTTCAGCCTTGAGGATGAAATGTGTTATTTTAAAAGGCTTAGCTATAATGATACTATTGAATTAGTCATATCTTAAAACGACTTATAGGGAGACTGTTAACAATAATGTGTTTCTGGGTAATGTAGAAATTTCCATGACATCTTAAGAAAGACAAAGTTGAACACACTCATTTTACTGACTTTGGTTTGAATCTAAGTTCTACCACTTATTATCTGTGTGCCGTTGGGCAAGTTACCCAACACCTTTCTAAGACTCAACTTCCTTTCTTGTAAAATGGAGCTATTACTTATACCTAATTCAAAGGATTTTTGTCTGTATTAAATGAGATAATGTGAGTAAAGAACTTAGCATAGCTGCTCCCAGAAGTAGGCTCTATCAAAGTATGACATTTAAACTGTAGATAACTTTGATAAAAGGGAAAATTGTCAAACAAGGTAGACTCTCTATTTCTGTTTGCATTCCCATAAATAACTTATTAACTCAGGCACATGAGTCTTTAGCAATTAATGGGAAGGTTTTAATCCAAACATATATTTAAGATTGTTGAAAAATTGTACTTTATAGAGTTGTTTGTGGTTTCCAATCCTTATAAAAGTGTGTGTGTATAATTTTGAATTTCTTCTGTCCACCAAATAACCATATAGTTGTTTTCACTCTTTAGATGAAGAAACTGATTTAGAGAGTTGATGTTTACATAGCTAGTCAGTGTTGGTACCGGCACTTGGAGTCAGATCTTCTGACTCCTTCTGGCCCAGTGCTCTAATTAATGAATGTTTATTAAGCATTTATTGGGAAAAAAGCACCATGATGAGCACTAGGAGATATGCTGGAGGGTGTGCCTGTTGTTTTGTTCACCCAGCACTGGGAGCCCTCCAACTGTCCTTTATAGGAACTTTCCAGTTTTCTGAGAACTGTGGCTACCCATCAATCTCCAACCATAGGGTGACTGGGAGCGTCCGTGTCAACCTCACCCCAGCCAAAGAAACCACCTGACACAAAAACGTGAGATTCAGAAATCCTTTAATGGGGGGGGGGGGGGGGGGCGGGGAGAGCGTGTGAGAGAGAGAGAATGAATGAATATGTGTGTTAAGTGTATTGTGTGTGTTTATTTTAGGGAAGGTGGAACCTGATGCCTTCTTGGGCCAATTCAAATTGTCTCCCTGAGAATTTGGACTTCTAGAAGAGAAAGTTATCTGGGTGTACATAGACTTAAAAAAATGCAACACTTTGGAAATGATGGCAGTTATATTCTGCCCCTGAGGAGAGGAAGAAGCCTATCTGAGGCGAGGCAGAAAAACTAAGTAGATATTCAGAAGCCAGTCAAGGTGTGAGACAAAAAGAGTTCTGACTCTCTCTTTGTTCTCGAGCCCAGCTGCATTCTTTCTTGCTGTTTCATGATCCACTCCAGTGTCCTTACAATAAATCCTCCCTTTTTGGTTAAATTAGTTAGAATTATATTTTCGTTATATGCAGCGAAGATTTAGAATTAATACCAACAACAGGATTAAAGACATGAGCTCTCTGCTTCTGTGAGTAAGAAACCAACATTAGTATTTCCCAAGTGACGAATATTAGGCTAATTGCCTAGGAAGTACCGTAGAGCTTATTAAGATGCAGATTCTAAGGTACACTTTACAAGTTTCCGTTCAGGATATATACAATTTAACCTGGAAATCTGTACTTTTAACAAGATTTTCAAGTGATTCTGATTCACAGCCAGAATGGGAAATCTCTGGCAGAAATGCTTTCATAAATGTGTGACATGGACATGGCAATGTAACTCAAAGATGGTGCAGGTCATGTCAATTATAATACGTCAGCTATATTGCAGTTTGAGTACTGATTAGAGGGTAAAAATAAGCTTTTCCTCTTATAGGGTTACTATCCCTTTAATGTGTTAGGATAAGGAGAAGAAAAAAGGCAACGCAGTCAGACCTGGGGACAAAGGGTTTGGTGGAAAAGGGGGAAGAACTGAACATCAGAATGGAAAACCTTACTTAGGAAAGGAGGAAGAAGTGACGGGTGGGCAGAGGAAGTGGTCACTTGTGTGCCTGACTCTTTAGGGCAATAATCACAGCATTAGGCACCTCGGGCCAGAAGCAAGGGGAAAAGCAAAGCAGAACAAAAAACTCTTTGGGTGGAAGAAGTCATTTCCATGTCTTTGTGTCTCCTTCCCTGACCTGGCCTCTGCTGGGAAGGTAGTTCATAGATGTAGAGGGTATTTCCCTGATCTTTGCTTCCTTACCTCATGGGCTTTTGCCAGATGGGCATCTTGGGGAGAATTACTTCCTACCCCCAAATTGACCCTGCTGTAATTTACATTCATCTCAGCATCTTTCAGAAGTGCAGGTCATCAGCAGTTCATGGAGCAGCTCTAACCACAGTCAAGCTTACAAGGACACTCATGAGACGTTTTTCCATTTGAGCAACACAAACAGCTCTATCGATTTTACTAACACCCTAGAGGTGAATGTGAGAACAATCAAAATGGTCTTGGGGTTGGAGTGAGGAGAAGGGATGGCATAATGATTCTTGAGCTGTTTCCTGACTTTGCCAAAAAGCATTGCTGGGAAATGGAAACTGGGTGTAGTTACATTCTCAGTATCCTAGAATGGTGTTGCAGGAAGGGAACTTTTAGAGATTACCCAGTCCATAACTCTCCAAGCCCCAGAGAAAGGAGGTGACCTGTCTCGATTCACACATCTAGTTGGTGGCAGAGCCAAGACTAAAATTTAGACCTTCTAACATTGAACTCAGTGTTCAATAGATGCTCTGCAAATAGTGAAGCTTTGTAGTATGTACCTCCCCCAAAAAAACTATGAATAAAACTCTTGACTGTGTATAAGGCATAAGATAGTCCGTTTGAGAAGCAGAATTATAGCAATGATTATTGTAGTCAATCCAGGCTGCCAAAGCAAAATACCACAGTCTGGGGGGCTTAAACAACAGAAGTTTATTCCTCACAGTTCTGGAGGCTTGGAAGTCCAAGATCAAGGTGCTAGTGTATCCAGTTCCTGGGAGGACTTTCTTCCTGGCTTGCAGGCAGACAGCCACCTTCTTGCTGTGTCCTAACGTGGCTGGGGGTGGGGGGTGGGGGAGGGTTGGAGGCAGGGTGGAGAGAGAGAGAGCACAAGAGAGCGAGCTCTGGTGTCTGTTCTAACAAGGACATTAATCCCACTGGAATAGGGCCCTACCCCTTATAACCTCATCTCACCTAATTACCTCCTGAGAGACTGTATCTCCATATAGTTGCATTGGGGGCTAGGGCTTCAACATATAAATTTTGGAAGGACAAAATTCAGTCTATAGCAGAATCATCTTCAGACTAGCTGTCTGTGTTTGTCTTTCTGTCTGTCCCATGGCCACACTGATAGTTTAGATGAAGGCAGGTACTTACTCTTACTGCCAACAGTAAAGATGCTGCTTTTGAAAGGAAAGAGGAGGCAAAAGTATCTATCAATAAATGACACCTTACCTTATGTCTATTTTATTTTCTGTGGTGTTTACTTATGAAGAAAGAAGAGTCCACAGGAAAAATCAACGCAGTACGAGAGCACTAAGACTGACTCTCTTAGAGAGAGAGACGGGAATATCAGTATTAGTTGACTTGAACTGAATAGTGGTACAAACTGAGAAATTGTGCAGATCCACATCCCTTATCTGCAATTCCAAAACCCAGAAAGCTCTGACATCTGGTTGTTTTTCTCACTTGTTGACAAAACCTGACCTGTCACAATGTAAGGCTGTTTATAGTCCTTCCTTTGCCCATTTATTGAGAACATTCAAATATTTTGTCAAAGAAATAGTAAAGCATTTGATTATGGGATCCTGCCTCAGATCCTGCTAGGGTATTTGCAGTATATAAAGAAACGTATTGAACTATCTTTCTGAAATCCAAATAAGTATGAATTCTTGAAACACATGGGGCCTCAAAGGGAATATAGGCTAGGGAAATTAGAGTTTGTACTAAAGTGAATCTTCTGTTCCAAGGGCTGAAATTACATGTGATATCTCGGGGAGGGGGGATGTTGGAGGGGGAAGCAAGGTTAAGCAAAGGCCATTGTTTGCCCAGAGTTCCCAGGAAATGAGCTTTTGCCAAAGTCATCAGAATGGATGTGGGTGAGAAGGTGACTGAGATGTGCAGAACTGGCTGACTACCTTCTGCGTCTGCCTGACTCCAGTTACTGCGACTGGGGTCGTGGGATTCTTCAAATAAAATGTTTAGGTCAAAATATGTGGATCTGTATTGTGGAGGCTTCTGGGGAGGAGGGACGTGGTGATTTGAAGCAGCAAAAGAATGTGTCGTTTCAGGAGTTTGGTGATGCTGTCTTGACTGGCAGGTTGACCTTCAGGGAGAAGCTGACTTTCTGCTGTTTCCTCCTCATTCATCTCTTCTTGTTGGAATTTTGCCAAATCACTTGATCTTTGTGCCTCCTTTTTTTTATTTAAGTGTAGATGGTGTGAATAGCTTCCCTTACCATGTTCTGAATCAACGCATAAAATATCACTTAAAAAAGACTTTAAATCCCACACAGGCCTTGTTTGGAAGGTGACTTGATAGCACAGGCTTTGATTCTTGTACAATGACCTCTGGGTTGGGGGCTGAGAGTCACAACTTTAGTTTCATCCTTGTTATTAATTTCCAGTGTGACCTTGAGCATGTCACTTCCCCTTTCTCTAGACTTGTTTCCTCATTTAGAAAACAAAAGGCTTGGAACTGATCATCTTTGAGGTCACTTTTACAGTTAATACTGAACCTGTAAATAACAAGATGAATAATGGTAATTATAACAAGACCCCAGTTTGTTTAGTAATTTATAGCTTATAGACAACTTTCACATCCATTAAACCACTGGATACTTAAGACAAACCTGTTATATGCTGGGCAACTACATATTATTATTCTCTTCTAAAGAAATTCGGAGAGAAGGGAAGTTACTTGACCAAGGTAGCAGCAAACTAGTGTCTATAAAGAAAGGCCCAGACCAGGTCTTCTGACTCCCTAACTGCCCAGCCTGTGTTCTTTCCACTCTGCCTCACTTCTTCACTGGTTTCAGAGTTGTGTTGCTCAACAGCACCATGAAAGTGCACACACACTTGTGTGTTCACAAGAAAAGAGCATTACTTTTGGCCAGTTGTAGGCAGACAAATTACTTATACCTTGTTTTGGACTGCAAGAGGTGCTGATGCCAGGCTCGGAGCAGGGGCTTGGGTAGCTACAGGAGATGTGAAGCAGCAAGTGTGATAGGACCCATGGAATGCTTAACCCAAGCAGCTGGGAGAAGCAGAAGGAGCTGAGAAAGCTCAGCATGGGATGAGGTGCCTTGGTCAAGTGCAGATAGCTGGAGGGTTCCCAGAGAAAACACACTTGTGACCGCCTCTTGTCCAAAAATTTTCTGAAGTCTAGTGTATAGGCCTCAGTTGTATAGTATTTTCTATCTTTTTTTTTTTTTGGAGTACAGTTGATTGACAATGTTGTGTTACTTTGCTGTACAGCAGAAACTGTCAGTTATACATATATATATAGCCACTCTTTTTTAGATTCTGTGCCCATATAGATCATGACAGAGTATTGAGTAAAGTTCCCTGTGCTGCACAGTAGGTCCTTACTAGTTATCTATTTCATATGTAGTAGTCTGTATATGTCCATCCCAGTCTCCCAATTTATTCCTTCCTCCTCACCCCCTGGTAACCATAAGTTTATTTTCTACATCTGTAACTCTATTTCTGTTTTGTAGATAAGTTCATTTGTACCCTTTTTTTTATATTCCACATATAAGTAATATCATATGATATTTGTCTTTTGGGTATTTGGGGAGAAAATAGCCGGGAAGTGTTTTACCTTTCATTAGTCAAGACATTGGTTTTCCTTGTTAGCCAAGAAGATGTTGGCAGATGCAGTTGCAGACACGTATGAGAGAAAAGGACAAAAGAGGACAGTCCGATCTCTCTGGGCCGTGGTTTCTCCATCTGTAAATGAAGCTGACATTCAAGGCCTCTGCCACCTGGCTCCAACTCCTCTGTATACAGACGTCCTTTGGTATATGCAGAGGATTAGTTCCAGGCCCCTCCGTGATACCAAAATCTGCTTCTGCTCAAGTCCCTTATATGAAATGGTGCAATATTTGCATGTAACCTGTGCACATCCTCCTGTATACTTTCTGTCATCCCTGGGTTACTTGTAATACCTAATACAATGTAAATGCTATGTAAATAGTTGCCAGTGTGACAAATTCGAGGTTTGCTTTTTGGAACTTTCTAGAATTTTAAAATATTTTCGTCCTGTGGTTGGTTGGATGTGGAACCTGTGGGTGCGGTGGCCGACTGTACTTTACTCCAGAAATCCCAACTTCTCTCTCTTGCCCATGAGGCAGCCCGACTCTGCTTCTGCTTCTCTAAGCCCCTCTCTCCTTGATTTGATCTCACTGCTGTAATTCTCCCTGTTTTTAATGCCATGAAGCTTTCCCTGAACGTCCTAACTGGAAGCTGGCACTGCTTCCCAACCTACCAGTTGCTTGTTTGACGTGCAGCTGCTGCGTGTCAATTTCCACCTTGTTTGTTTCATAGCCTGTGTTGTTACCCAGCTGGGATCCTTGATGACCAACATCACCGTGTCCTGTCCCCTTCCCAGAACTGTGTATTTCCTTCACAGTGACGTAGGCGCTTCATAAATATCTGAATGAAGGGATAAATGAGATCTAAGGTCTCTTCTAACCCCAATTCTCTATGGTTTAAAGCAACATAACATGTGTTCTGAAGCAAGGTTAACAAGAATCCATTTTAGAAGTAGGATACTTTTTACAGAGGTATTGCTGAGACTTATGCAATCAAAAACTTAACTGTTTTGGTTGAATTATTCTTGTAACTTTAAAAAGAAATCCATTCAAAGGTAGGTGCCATGTGGTAGAGGAAGTACTGCCTGGGGAGGGTTCATGTTGAGATCCTGTTTTGTTTCGTACTAGCTGGTGTGACAAGTCACGTCCCTTTTCTGAGCCCAATTTCTTCAATCTGAAAATGATGAGATCTGTCCCACAGGGTTGTTGGGAGGGGTTAATGTGATAATGGATGTGAAAGTGCTTTGCAAACTGAAAAGAACTCCACATAAAAGGGGTTATCATTTTCATTATTATTATTTTAGAAGTCATTTCCATGGGCTATAAATGCAGTCTCTAGAGCTTCTTTGAGCCTCTAAGTGTACAGACTGTATTCAGAAGTTTGTATCATACCCGATATGGGGCTGAACAACAGCCAACGAATGCTAATAGCCCTGGGTCCTTTTTTACAGAGTGCCTGTCCTCTGAGCTCAAGAGCTGTTAAAAGCTGGATCCATCGTTGGTCAATCAATTTCCATTCAGTCATTCATTCAGCAAATGTTTACTGTATACCTACTATGTGTCAGGCAGTATATTTGGTGGTGGGTGGGTTGCTGACATTGTTAACGTCCTGTTACTTTAGGGGAAACTGCAGATCCTTAGAAGAAGAGGGACTTCTACAAGCCACACACACAGACAGGGTACGGCTCAGAGCTTAGGATAGGTAGTGGCCAACACTGTGCGAAGAATAATCGTTTCAGGAACTGAAGCTGGGCACCTTTGGTTTGAGTCACATGTCTTCATCTACAGCAAACTGTGTCTTTGCCTTATTTGCCCATAATGAGAAATAATGTTGGTGGCTGAAAGGCACATTGTGTGACCCAAGTTACATGGGTTAGGTTTCCGAATTGCTTTGGTCGGCTCAGTTTCAGACGCTTTGGAGAGAAAAGTTTCAAAGTAGCCTATTGATGGAGAGAGATGTGAGTCTGTCCCAGAGCTGACTCCTACTGAGCCCTGCACCTGGCTGAGACATATTTCACACCGCTGCAATTTCACTTTTATCCTCCAGAGAGAACAGGCTCTTTCTTCTGAGTGGAGGATTTTTAAGATGCTGGGATAAAAGCTCCCCTTTCATGTGCAGGTGACTCAGAGAGCAGGGAGTCAGCAAGGATGTGGTCATCCAGCCCAAGGTGCCACAAAGGAACATGAGATATGTTTCCCGTTTTTGGCCTTGTAGGCTCTCAAAGACGTTTCCTACCAAGGGTTCTGAGTGAGCTTCCACAGCTTTAGCCAGAATAGGGAAATAACGGATGACTTGTACCATTTTCAGTGATTGTTGAAAGTGGTACAAATGATTGGTACAGTGAATTTGACACATGTAGAACGGTGGGATTATGGAACTAGAGAAAGACACAGAGATGACAAGATGCCCTTCCAAAAGCTCACTATGAGGTGATGAAGGATGTGCAAAAGCAATGAGGAGGGACCACTCACTCAGCACATGGCTCTTGACAGTATTTGTTTACCTGGGTCATAACTTTTCAAAGAGTGAAAAGAATTTGGTGGAACCAGGGAATTTTTTCTGTTTTATTTTATTTGTAAAATATGGTATCTGGGATAGTTTTGTAGGTAACTGAGAAGAATTTGGACAAAGAAAGATTGTCCAATTTCATATAAAGTTCCAGTTATGAAAGATGAATAAGGTCTAGAGATCTGTTCAGCATAGTGTCTGTAGAATATACTGTATATAGTAATATTACGTGCAGCTAAGCGTTTGTTGAGGGTAGATCTGATGTTGTGTTCCTTCCACATACACACACATAGAGACAAAACCACCACCACCACCAACAGTAAAAGTAAAGGGGCACAGGGAATTCCACCATGGTCTAGTGGTTAGGACTCCACACTTCAACTGCGGGGGACCTGGGTTCGATCCCTGGTTGGGAACTAAGATCCTGCAAGCCATGCAGCACAACCAAAAATAAATAAATACATACATAAATAAATTAATTAATTAAATAAATAAGGACACAAAGAAATGTTTGGAGGTAATGGATATATTTATCACCTTGATTGTGGTGATGCTTTCAAAGGTGTATGCATAGGTCCAAACTCATCAAATAATATACATTAAATATGTGAAGTTCTTTTTTCTTTTTCTTTTTTTTTTGTATATCAATTTTACCTCAATAAAGTCCAGAGGTGAACAATGTCCTAGAGACAGGGAATCAGAAGCAGCTCCTAGGCACCTAGCGTGGTCCAGTTAGGACAGGTAGAGGGTATGATAGGCAAGTGCTGTGGGAAGAAGTTCTTTTGCGTCACCTTGACAGCAAGCTTAACTTCTGCCTAACTGTATGGACAATACTGTGAAAGTGCTATTTGGAAGAATTTATTGATTGCCCATGTACAACCTAAATCTTTGATCTATAGTTACTATTTTACAATTCACCCCATCTCTTGTATGCCATAGATTGCTCTGCACAGCTGGAAATCTGGCTTCTTCTCAAATAATAAGTGATATTGAAATTTCTGACAAATGAGGCCTCATAAAGATCTATCACAGTGGCTCTTCCAACCACTACTTTGATTGGGACTTGGTGTGAATACCACAGATACTTTGCTTGTTTTTGGCAAAATGGCCCTAGAAATTCAATAACCATAATAGGTCATTTGTTTTATTTTGATAAATAATATTTTGGCTTGGATGAGACCAAAAAAAAAAAAAAAGAGAGAGAGAGAGAAACTTCTCCTACCTTCATCTTGACTATATTCATTTCAATTACAGAATCCCCTTTCTCCTTGGTTTAAATATAGGTAAATATATAGATATATATTTTTGGAAGGAGTGTCTTCTCGTTCTTCACTTAATTGTAAAGATCACGATAGATTGCAGTGTTGTCAGTGATTTTGCAATTGGTATATTTACCTGGTTTTCTAGATTTCGTCAAAGGAATGGATTCACTTTAAGAATTTGTTTCAAATTCCTTAAGTTCATCAAATGAATACAGAGAAGAGTGTGTGTCTACAGCGCCACTCTTCCTGAAATATCCAGGGCCCCAAACGAGCGATAGAGCCGTGTCAAATAGTGGATTGGACCTGGCCCAGAACGCAGGTGGAATGAATACTGCCGGCGCTCTGCCACTGACCAACGCTGTGCTGTTGGGCAAATCGCATACCTGCTGTGGGCCTTGATTTTCTTCCTTCAGGAAAATCCCCTTTCCTGCCTTCAACTAACGTTCATTGGTGTCTGTTAGATGTGATACACTGTGCTAGATGTTCTACGTATGATTCTGTGGTGCTTTTCCTCACAGAGCTTAAGCTCTGGAAGGGGAGACCTAAGGTCACCCTGCAGTTTAAGGCACGGAGGAGGGATGTGTGGGGATCTAAGAGAGCCCAGGGTGAGGAGCACGGAATCACACTGGGGAATATGAGGAAGCTTCCTGGAGGGGCTGCTGCTTGTGCTGAATTTTGAGTGAGCTAAGACGAAGAGGGGGCCTGGAGCCTTTACAGGCAGAGAGGGCAGCACAGATGCATGCACAGAGGCAGGACACAGTGCAGGGCACTTGGGGGAACAACAGGAGGCACGTGGTTGGAGAGAAGGTTAAGCATGGGGAGAGTTGGGGCATGGGCTGGAGATGTGTGAAGGCTCTTTCAGGCCAAGCTGAGAATAAGTAATAATATTAATAATATATAATAATAAAAATCTGCTACTAACTACCTTTTCTTGACAGAATTGAAAATAGAAGTTAAGCATGTCTGTAGATTTTAAAGATTGGCAAAATTAGTAATGCAAAGTGCCTAGCTTTGTACCAAAGAGTCATTTCTTATACATGTCACACCATTGCATGAATGTAAACAAGGATTAAAAAAAGATCTGCTGGCTTATCTGAGACCTATGAATAATATCAAGAGCTGAGGCAGTAGGGAAATGGTGATGTCCTTCCACAGCGTAAAATTTTAATACTGTTCATTTAAATATCCACCAGAGTGCTTTGATGAACTAGTTCAAATATTAGCATATTCTTGAGAATAGAAGTTCAACTACTTGGTAGTATTTATCCTACTTTAGTTCTGAGCATAGACATTCAGGGTATTTTTCATTTCTTGGCGGAATTTTATGACCATTCAAATTAAAACAGTTTCTCATGTTTATTGTAGCAGTAACATAGTAAAGTTACACTAAAAAGGAAAAAAAGTTACAGTTAGAAATTGCAATGGGAGAGACCTACTGAAATTCAATTCACCAATGATTACCGATTTCAACCATATGTGAGGTTTAACCGCTCTAGCTAGCTTTATTGACTTAGAACACTGTGAACCTTAGGAGTAATCATTCACAAACTTGGAGAGTTGAAAGCATTGGAAATAATGTATACAAAGTACATAGTACGTGAGTTAGTGGCCAATAAATTGTACTACCATTTTTCAGGTTGTGTGCCAAGTGTTCTCTTCATCACAGCCCACCCTGCTCCCCCCGTCCAGGGAAGGGAAGATGCGAGAGGTGAGCCAATGGGACTTCTGTGGGAGCAGATGCCCTGGGAGACATAGAGACAGAAGGGCTGCTCTCCTGAAGGTTGTTCTAGAGCTCAGAGAGAAAAGCACAGGCGGAAGGTCAGAAGTTGTATCTTGCATCGTGCTGCTTATGGAGGTAAGGTAGTTGCAAGTCAGCTGCGAAGCTGGTGATCAAGGAGAGGCAGAATCCTAGATCAAATTGCTGAGTGGGTGAGCTCAAAAAATGAAGACCTAAACTTGCATGTGACCCAGATTTCTTTTGTGCAGTCTCAACAGCTTGGAAAGTCAAGGCGGGACCCTTAAAGGAGCTGTGCAGGAAAGGGTAGGTCTGGAGGAAAACACATGTTCAAGATTCAGTCTTTGCAATCAAAAAGCTAATTTGCTAGGACAAGTAAACATGAAAACACACAAGAGAGAGCATGCCCAGGGCTTTAGTAGAGGTAAATAAGTTACACTGGAAGGCACTTTAATGTAGGCAACTCCTCTGCTCCAACACTGTAACAAATACCTGAAATGGCCAAAATCATTGGTGCAGAAATTAAAACTGGCCCCTCTGATGTGGTAATGGCCATGTCCCTAATGGGAATCCTGGGAGTGTTAAGACCCCTTCCTCAATTCAGCACCTTTTTCCTCTTCACGCCCTCACCATTCCAGGAGCATCAGTCTGTTTGCTTCACCTCAAATCCACCCTACGCTCTCTCTCCACTTAGAGACAATGCTGAAACTTCTGTTGGAAATGGCTTTCCCTTTATCACTGGAAAGGCTTTTCATCTTTCAAGGTTCCTTGCCCCATCTCTGACTGGTAAAGAAATGCACTGTCTCTCTTGGGCTCCTATAGCACTAGTTTATCCAAACACTAGTGGTGGAAGATGTCTTATCTACCAAGTATATGTCTTAGAGGCATGTGCAAAGCCCAAAGATTTAAATTCTGGTAGCGACTGGTTGGATTTCCAACACTACAGCTCACTTGCTGTGTATTTTGAGTAAATAATATCCCTTCTTGGAGTCTCAGTTTCTTATCAGTGTTTTTATGGGGATTTAATAAGATAGTGGATACAAAACACCCAGCACAATGTCAGACAAAAATTAAGATGTTTAAATTCAATGTATGGAATTCACAATATACATGAGTATAAATATAAGCTACTCAGGTA
Organism: Hippopotamus amphibius kiboko; assembly: GCF_030028045.1. Lineage (NCBI taxonomy): Eukaryota > Metazoa > Chordata > Mammalia > Artiodactyla > Hippopotamidae > Hippopotamus > Hippopotamus amphibius. The sequence goes on along the minus strand of NC_080191.1, from coordinate 166,846,345 downwards.
CCTTATCCTGAGTTTTAGGGGCTTGAGAAAGTTGTTTGATTTCCTATATTATCACACTGTCCTTTTCAAAAATTCTCTGATGTGACACAAGAACAAGTCATTCTCTTCTCTTAACAATTTTATTAGTGATAAAATGTGATGTTTTAATCTTATTGGATATATAACCCACAAAGAAAGGTGCTTAATTTCACAAACTTACATTTTTTGTGTTGATTTCTCTTCTGAATTATGATTTTCAGTATATCAAGATGGATGAACTATCCCATTGTTTTTTGTTTTGTTTTGTTTTGTTTTTGGCTGCACTGCCCAGTTTGTGGGAATCTTAGTTCCCTGACCAGGGATTGAACCTGGGCCTTCTGCAGTGAAGGCACAGAGTTCTAACCACCAGACTGCTAGGGAATGCCTCCATTTCCTGTTCTTTTTCATTTCGTTTCAGCTTAATAGCATTCAGACTCCTGTGGTCTTCCACCGAGGGCCTGGGTGACACCTGTTGCATGATCTCACACTTTAAAATAATTAAAAAATAAAACTCAAGTGTACCAAGGCACCGTTCCATTAGCGATTCTCCCAACTCCATCTGTGCTGCTCAAAAATGTCTGCTTTCTGTACTTAGAGGACATTAGTCTTTTGGCACTATTATCCAGAGCAAATAATGCTGGATGTAATAAGAGCAAATGATTTGGCATGTGCATCAGTGTGGAAGTAGTGTTTACAAATGCACAGTAATGTATCTTGCAAGAATACATCATCTTTTTTAAATGTGCTTCTTGAACGTATATACGTTCAGTTGAGAAAACACCACATCCATGATTAGAAAGGTGAAGTGGCTTTTTGTATTCTGGGGGATTCTGGATACATGTTGTTATCTTTAGCCATAAGAGCTAACATCTCACTTAAGGGGGAAAAGAGAAACCCTCTATTCAGGGAGAAAAAGAAGAATCGAGATACTTTAAGTTCCCTGCTTAAAAGAAGAAATAATACCCGAGACAAAACTGAAGGAAGCGGGTAACAAAATCAAACAGTGACGTTCAGTTACATTCAGGACTTGAAACTGGAAAATCTGAATCCATGGAATATTTGTCATTCATGCATTACTTTGTCCAGATCATTCTTCCTTCCCTTGACTGAGTCAGGATGCTAGTTCAGCTCATGGAGGGCTATGGAACCAAGCAGAAAGATTGTTAGTGAGGACTATGTGTGTGTGTGTGTGTGTGTGTGTGTGTGTGTGTGTGATAGTGGGGGGAGGGTGGGCAGTTAGGGATGTGTGACCTCCCAGGACCAGAGGGATAAGAAATAAAGAGTAAGGAAAAGTCACGTCTAAGAAGACAAAAGTAAAGACCTTTGTTACTGGAGATTCAGAGAGAACAAGAGTAAAGCAGCTCGATGAGCAACACTGAGGGACCCAGTAGTAGATCCAGTGTAGAATGAGCATTGATATTCAGAGCTTGCTTTTATTTGCTCCTGGGCTATGATGAATGAACAAATCAACTGCATTGAAAGCTGCAGGAACATCTGGACCATCGTGCATTGAATCACTCACTGATTGACTCAATGAGTTCAGGCCCTGTTTACTCTATACCTGCTCTGTGCTGGGCACTGCTCTGTGATAGGAAGACCTCACCTTTATGGAGACAGATATCAGTACATGATGGATATGCATGTAAATACAGGAAATAATATGGAGATTTAGACAAGTTTTCTGAGGAAAAGTTTTAATTGGATTTTGGAGGATAAATTTCCCAGGCTGAAAAAAAGGAGCACAAGGTCTCTATCCAGTCCTGTAACTCTAGGAAACCGAGTTTGTCCTCCTTTATTTATCACAGCCTTGAATCACCTGCCAACTTGGGTGGTGGTTGTGATGTAGGGGGTGAAAAAGAAACAAGTAAAAAGACAGAGGGCAGAAAGGCTCAGTGAAGCAGGGGTAGAAGGAGATGATTTTGAAAGGATTTGTAACTCTTTGTTCAGTGGTTAAATGGCATTAGTGGGGCAGAGCACACCACTCTTTTCACTTCAACCTGTTTTTGTACTCAAGTACTTTGTGCTTTATTCACATAAGAAATGGTCAAGTGCTAAAGAGACAGTAAGTTAAGAGTTAAAAGAACAGACTTTGGATTCAAGGAATTCCAAGTTTTGATCCAAGAGTCTTTCCCTCTGTGGGCCTCAGGCTTCTCATATATAAATTAAAGGAATTGGGCTAGAGGAACCCTAGTGGCCCTTTAAGCTCTGACGTTAATGCCGTTCATGCCAAGAGGCACGTGACGTCCTGTGTGACAGCCGGGGGCTAGCATACCCTCTGATGAGGAGTGATAGATACTGTTGTCCGGATACAGAAAACTCTGGTGCTCGGGCTGGAGGGGGCCTTACAGACTGTTTTGTCCAAGTCCTTTCTTTCACAGAGGAAGATACCAGAATTAAGTCAACCCTTCCCAATACCCTCCTTATAACAGGTATTAATTAATTATTAATAGCTTGCAATTTTTCAGCGGGAAAAAAGCAATGTGTATGGGATGCATTTGGAAGGTCTTGGGTAGGCTGAATGAAAGTTACGCCAGTCATATTATATAGGCGTAAATTGAAATCAGGCGAAAAGCAATAGATTTTTTTTTTTTTTTAAATTGAGACAGACATCAAATGACAGAGAGGCCCTGGGCCATCGGCAGCACCACAGTCTTACAACAGCAAGGCCTTAAAATCACACGAGAACCCTCTGTGCAGAGCAGCAATCTTGGTTCCACATCTCACGAGAATCCTTGTCTCTGCTTCCTTAACATCTAGTCCAATAAAATCATCTCAGTGGGATAAAACGATTAAAGAGGGAAAAAGACAATGTACAGAAGTCTGGAAAATGCTTTTCTAGAAGATAGCTATTAAAAAATTTATTTGTCTTTTTGTGTGTGTGGTCAATTATAGGGTGTGAGTATTAACAACCGCTGGTTATGAACCGCCACGTTCTTGTTAATGATGCCCTTGGGTGAATACACCTGTGGGAACTATTGTGCTATTGTTTTCTTTGGCTCTTATTGAATTTCAGCTGGCTGAAATTACTCATTAATCTTTCCCTCCTTTTTTCCTAATGGGCTTTTGGCAATAGTATCATGGCTAATTGCTTCATTTCTGCATTTTACTTTGCCTGGGTAGCCACAGCCACTGAGTGAGTTGAGATTTGAATATAAAGCTAAACTAGAAAGGTTTTCACCAAGTAAGAGCACTGGTATTGAAAGAAATCTCCTTGTTCATCACACAAATGATCCACTTGTACCACATTGATCAAGCATCATGTAGAATACGTTGTAGAGGCTGTTTATGGCTGATGACACATTTAGGATAGGCACCATTTTCCAGTCCTTCAACAAGAGCTTCCAGTCATGTTTGTCAAGTGAAATGAGTTGACAATAAAGTTCTGAAATAAAGTTTTCAGAGTCACACAAACAGGGCAAGTCCTCCAACACAAAGAATGCGTATCATTTGGAGAAGGCTGTGATGCAATGGGGTATCAGCAGACTTAATTCCTAATCTTGTTTGTAACTTGCCACTTGACTTGGGAATAGCTGTTTTTTCCCACACTCTGGGCCTCAACTCACTTTTAACTTTTGTGTAATACATGTTTGGACTACAAGATGTATGAAGTTTCTCGTAACTGTGAAACTTACAGCGTAAACACCGCGAGTCCACAGACTACATACCCCGATACCTAGACGAGTACCTAGCATATAGAAAGCTTTCCATAAATATTTATTCAGTGACTTGATGATAGGCTTTGGTTATATTCATTGACTTTTTAGGACTCCTTATTCAGGTGCTATTTTTACCAGAAAGATAATCAGCTATCCATATATTTGGAATTTGGGGGAAGAGTATATAGGATGAGGAAATGTGTTTATTGAAAATGTCTACATTCCTTTGAGGCTGTATTTTTCTGGTGCATCTTTAGACTAGAACTTGACGTACATTTGGTCTGCTCTCAACACTAGAACTCAGGAATTGGGCTGAGCTTTATAACGATCCCAACCAGATTCAAGAAGTAGTTTTTACAGGTCACTTTGCCATGTTATTTCTTACCCCCAAAGCAAAAAGGGGCTATCCACTGAAAAGTGTTATTTCTGAGTATTCTGTTTTGACTGATTTCAACCTGTGTGTCTACTTGGGACCTAAACATTAACGAGATTGGCACACCCCTTTAAAGTGGGCATTATGCCAATATAACAGATGGGCCTTGAAATTGTCAGTTGATGGCTTGTCTATAAACCCCTAATGTTGTCAACTGGACAAAGTCCTTAACAAGAAATGTCAAAAATGTTTGTCATTTGGCCTCCAGATACCTTACCCATGCATCACCGCTCTGCACGTCTCTTTAGACTCTTAATTGCCCCTAGAGAAATCACTGTTAAACCATGCGGACAGGTGATTCCTTGACAAAATACACCCAGATAACCTGCATCCTCTTCTGCCATTTTCCATCTTTCAGAATGTCCCTTACTTACTCCACTGCATACCTGCAACCTGAAATATTTCTACTGAAACTTTATCACTTGCCATTTTCTTCTTAGGGAGACTGTAATTTTACCTTCACCAAGGAAGAGAGTGAAAACCTCGCACACAGGAGGTAAGCAAGTTATATTTGCTCTTTGGGGGGCAGTCCTCAATCTCTACAGCATTGTCATTCTCGTATGGCTTTGTCACATTCACTCATCACCTTTTTGTCCTTCAAAAACTTCGTCATTTACTTTTTACTCTTCCTTCCTCTGTGACGAATTTCTTCCAGCGTCCTAGACTCTTTGCGAAGCCGTGGCCCTACTATTAGCCTGCCTAAGAGACACTTGAATCCAGGCCTTATTATTTGTGGTCTTTACCCAAGAGCAAACAATGAGCACATTTGTTAACTGCCTTGTGATCAATTTTCTGCTCTTGCAGGACACTTATGATTCTGTTTATGCCATTAGGATTGCTGACTGATGCCTCCCGGTGCCAGATGAACTGGCTGTGTGGCCATGGAGAAAGCTTTATTTCATCAAACTCTCATTTACGCATCAGGTATTAAACAAAACCTTCTACGTTGTGCGCACTGTTCTAGATGGCTGGAGACACAGTAGTGCACACATGGACATGGTTTCTGTCCTTGTGGAGCTCGCACTCTGGTGACAGTTTGGAATGATGCCCTCAGTAGAGACTATCAGCTGTTCCGTCTTACGGTGAATACTCACTTATAGTTGTGAGTTGATCTTAGCATCATCACCAAAAAGAATTCTAATAGTCAACTCTATTTAAAAAAATTTTTTGAGACAGATCATCTGTTATAAAAGACGAATAGTAAGAAAATAATTGGATGAAAAGAAAAGGTCACACTTTCCTCCTAGTGTATATGCAGCACTTCTGGAAGAACATAGTAAATATGTGGGAAAAAAATCTCTGTGGACTAATAATGGATTTGACATATTAGTGATGCTCTTAATTGTAATTTAATACACTGATGTTAATCCCAGCAATGTGTATTTTTCCTGTATTCTAGTAGAGAATAGAAAAGCTGGAGAATCTGAATATGCCCACACAAGCAATCAAATACATGGGTTAACCAAATTAGGCAGGAGTGTCAGTGTTGGTAGTGCTACGACTCTCATTCAGTTTTGTAATATAAGTACTTTGCCTTTATGATTTGTTGTTCAAACTAGGGCAGTTTTTGATGGTGAATGGGGTACCCCAAATACAGGGGATCTAGTCCCACCTAATTCTTGGCATCTTGAAATAGCAAATTACCAGGCTACTAGTCTATTTTCCCTTTTCTAAATTTATCATCAAGCAGGTTCATTATAACCAGGTGGAATGATTTCTTACTAACACATTCATGAAGAAATTCTGCCCCTAAATCCTCTCCCATTTAGGGGGTGGGTAGACCCTTTTCTTTTTAAAAAAAATGGGGAAGACCTTTAAGTTTTCCAGCTTCTAATTGCTAAAACCTACAGGCTGGCTAACTGCCCAACTTTTGTGCTCCCACTCTACCTGTGACGATTTCTGTTTATCCCTTACCACATATTTTAAAATCATTTCTGTTTCTATCACCTTTAATAAGCTTTATGTTTCTCTAGGGCAGAGATTTTATTTTATTCATACTTTAGCTTCTCCATGCCTCTGATTGCTCATCTTTAAAATACAGACAACAGTACTAAACTCACAGAGTTTTGTGAAGATAAAATTAATTAAAACATTTAGAAACCTTATAATAGTGCCTGGCACATAGTAAGCTCTTAGTCGTGTCAGCCCAATATTATTATCATCACTATTTGCTATCACAGTGCAAGTAGTCAATGTCATACACAAAACATATAGACTAAATATTATTAATTCCTCAAACATTTAGTGTTTCCTATACTCAAGTCACTCTATATACTACAAAGATGAACCAGGAGCCTATTTTTTAAGTAAGGATGGGAAACAGGAATGAGATATGCATGTAATTATAATACAGAATAGGAAGTAACAAGTGATGTAAGAGAGGCAAATATATAGCAACATTGCTCTGCCTATTAGACAATATTTTCAGGTTGAAAGGATCAGGGAAAACTGTAGGAGTGAGACAGAATTTTAGCTGAATCTTGAGGAAAATATAAGATTTAGGTATGTAGACGTTAAGATATGTAGTAGTGTAAGAAGGTGAAGATATTCCAAAAAATGACTATGTATGTAAAGGTATGGAAAAGGAGAATCTTGAGGTTTGCTTATGATAATGGCAAGTATTGTCTGGGAGATAAGCTTGGAGAAGACCTGAAAGGTAGTTTGGATCCAGGTAATAGAAAGGTCTTGGAAGGGATCAAGGTGGTGGAGGAGTAGGAAGCAGAGATCACCTCCCTCCACAGAAGCACTGAAAATACATCTACAAGTGGGACAATTCACACAGAACAGCTACTGAGTGCTGACAGAGGACCTCAGATGTCTGAAAAGACAAGAAAACCTCCACACCACCCTGCACTCCCCAACCTGAGACACTCCTCTGTTGGTGAGGGTGGGGGTTGGGTGCTGAAGCTCAGACTCCAAAGCTCAGTCCTAGAGAGAGGACCAAGGTTAGCTGTGGAAGCAGCCTGGAGAGGTTGGGCTGTGACAACTGAGGGTGTATTAGGAAGAAGCCTGCGCCCGCCAGAGAGGCAAGGCACCATTATTGGGAGGTGCATGAGGAGAGGGGAAGGACCACCATAAGATCTTCTATCCCTGTGAGTACTCCCAAGCAACAGGACATCACCTGCAGGAGCTCCGGGGGTGGGCACAAGATGCCACAGCTATCTTGGGCTCCAGAGGCTGGCACTGGCCACCTCTTCCAGGCCCTTGGGCAGATGCCAGGCCCCACCCCTGCTGACCCAGAAGGGCACAGGATAGCTTCCATGACTAGGAAATCCATCAGTGGGTGCCAGGACCTGCCCTGCTGTCCCAGGAGGGTGCAGATAGCTCTCACTACTAGGAACTCCACCAGTGAGCACTAGGACCCATCCTGCTGTCCTGGGAGGGTACAGCTAACTCCCTCCACTGGGAAATCCACCTAGAGGAGGGGCTGAAACCACAGCTGAGCCCCAGGAGCCATGTGACTAAGGAAGAAGAGCTGAAATCTCTTTGCGGCTGTGCAAACTGTGGAATTACACCTCTGCTGATAGCTTCCCAAATTCAGCTCCTGCAAAACATCCAAAAGGACAAGTGCTCTTGCAGCTGGGATGGGTCTGACTTTAACAGCTGTGGGCTGTGTGGGCACGCATGTGTAGGGGTTGGGCAGATCAGAGTGCAAGCTGCTTCCGTGGCTCCTACAGTGGGTCCAGGTACACAGCTACTGAAGTTCTGGGACCTGACCTCAGTGGACCCACACCAGTGGCCAGGTGAGAGTCACTAGGGCCAATTGCCAGCCTACCTAAAGTTAAGGGGGGATCAAGAACAGTGCCAACAACAGTATACTCTGTGAGCCCACACAACAGGTGAAAGGGGACACCACAGAGCACACTTACAGGTGAACAGCTCCAGAGGAGGAATATTCAGTGGCTTCTCTCCCAGTGGGAGTGCTCCAATCCTGCCTGCCTCACACTACAGATCACAATCACAGCTAAGAAACAGATCTGGGGGCCTCTACTCCACCAACCAGGGAGCAGACCCCACCCCTGACAGGGCAGTGACAACCAGAGAGCAATGGGGAGGCCCCGCTCAACATCTAGGGCAGGCTCTGCTCACCGCAACACCAGTCAAACCCCCTATCAAGGGGATAACAGCACAAGCCTCTGAACCTACCTCACCCACCAGGGGGCAGACACCAGAAGCAAGAGGAACGATGATCCTGCAGCCTGCAGAAAGGAGACCACAAACACCGTAGGTCTGACAAAATGAGACAACAGAGAAATATGTTGCAGATGAAGGAGCAAGATAAAAACCTACAGGAACAACTAAATGAAGAGGCGATTAAACAATCTATCTGAAGAAGAGTTCAGAGTAATGATAGTAAAGATGACCCAAGGTCTCAGAAAAAGAATGTAGGCACAGATCAAGAAGAAACAAGAAAAGTTTAACAAAGACCTAGAAGAAATAAAGAACAACCAAATGGATTTGAGTAAGACAATAACTGAAAAGAAAATACACTAGAAGGAATCAAAGCAGAATGACTGAGGCAGAAGAATGGATAAGTGACCTGGAAGACAGAATGACTGAAATCTCTGATGTCAAACAGAATAAAGAAAAAAGAATGAAAAGAAATGAGGACAGTCTCAGAGACTTATGGGATGTTAAATGCACCAACATTCAAATTATAGGGGTCCCAGAAGAAGAAAAAGAGAAAGAGCCTCAGGAAATATTTGAATAAATTATAGTAGAAAAATTCCCTAACATGAGAAAGGAAATAGTCACCCAAGTCCAGGAAGCTCAGAGAGTCCCATACAGGATAAACCCAAGGAGGAACACACTGAGACACATATTAATCAAATTAACAAAAATTAAATACAAAGAAAAAATATTAAAGGCAACAATGGAAAAGCAACAAATAACATACAAGGGAATCCCCATAAGATTATCAGCTGATTTTTCAGCAGAAACACTGCTGGTCAGAAGGGAGTGGCAGGATATATTTAAAATGATGAAAGGGAAAAACCTACAATCAAGAATATTCTGCCCAGCAAGGCTCTCATTCAGATTGGACAGAGAAATAAAAAGATTTACAGACAAGTAAAAGCTAAGAGAATTAAGCACCACCAAACCAGCTTTACAAGAAGTGCTAAAGGAACTTCTTTAGGTAAGAAATACAAGAGAAGAAAATGAAAGAGGAAGGGAAGAAAAAAAGACCTACAAAAACAAACCCAAAACAATTAAGAAAATGGTAATAGGAACATACGTATTGATAATTACCTTAAATGCAAATGGATTAAATGCTCCAACCAAAAGACACAGACTGGCTGAGTGGATACAAAAACAAAACCCATATATATGCTGTCTACAAGAGACCCACCTCAGACTTAGGGACACACACAGACTGAAAGTGAGGGGATGGAAAAAGATATTCCATGCAAATGGAAATCAGAAGAAAGCTGGAGTAGCACTACTCATATCAGACAAAGTAGACTTTAAAATAAAGGCTGTTACAAGAGACACGGAAGAACACTACATAATGATCAAGGGATCAATTCAAGAAGGTATAACAATTATAAGTATTTATGCACCCAACGTAGGAGCACCTCAATACATAAGGCATATGCCAGCAGCTATAAAAGGGGAAATTGACAGTAACACAATCATAGTGGGGGACTTTAACACCCCACTTACACCAATGGACAGAACATCCAGAGAGAAAATTATTAAGGAAGCACAAGCCTTAAATGACACATTAGACCAGATAGACTTAATTGACATTTATAGGACATTACAGCCAAACACTTTCTTCTCAAGTGCACACAGAATGTTCTCCAAGATAGGTCACATCTTGGGCCACAAATCAAGCCTTGGTAAGTTTAAGAAAATTGAACTCATATCAAGCATCTTTTCTGATCACAGTGCTATGAGATTAGAAATCAGTTACAGGAAAAAACTGTAAAAAACACAAACACATGGAGGCTAAACAATATGCTACTAAATAACCAATGGATCACTAAAGAAATCAAAGAAGAAATAAAAGAAATAGCTAGAAACAAATGACAACAAAAACACAATGATCCAAAACCTATGGGATGCAGCAAAAGCAGTTCTAAGAGGGAAGTTTATAGCAATACAGTCTTACCTCAAGAAACAAGAACAATCTCAAATAAACAACCTCACCGTACGCCTAAAGCAACTAGAGAAAGAACAAACAAAACCCAAAGTTAGTAGAAGGAAAGAAATCATAAAGATCAGCATAGAAATAAATAGAGTGGCTTCCGTGGTGGCACAGTGGTTAAGAATCCGCCTGCCAATCCAGGGGACATGGGTTTGATCCCTGGGCCAGGAGGATCCCACATGCCATGGAGCAACTAAGCCTGTGTGCCACCACTAATGAGCCTGTGCTCTAGAGCCCATGAGCCACAACTATTGAGCCCACATGCCACTACTACTGAAGCCCATGCACCTAGAGCCCATGCTGTGCAACAAGAGAACCTGCCATAATGAGAAGCCCATGCACCACAACAAAGAGTAGCCTCCACTCACCACAACTAGAGAAAGCCCATGTGCAGCAACAAAGACCCAACACAGCCAATAAACAAACAAACAAACAAACAAATTTATTTAAAAAAGAAATCAGTGAAATAGAGACAAAACAACAGCAAAGATCAATGAAACAAAAAAGCTGGTTCTTTTAGAAGATAAACAAAACTGATAAACTTTTAGCCAAACTCATCAAGAAAAAAAGGGAGAGGACTCAAATCAATAAAATTAGGAATAAAAAAGAAGTTACAACTGACAGCAGAAATACAAAGGATCATAAGAGACTACTATAAGCAACTATATGCCAATAAAATTGACAACCTGGAAAAAACTGACAAATTCTTAGAAAGGTACAATCTTACAAGACTGAACCAGGAAGAAATAGAAAATATGAACAGAGCATTCACAAGTAATGAAATTGAAACTGTGATTAAAAATCTTCTGACAAAAAAAAGTCCAGGACCAGATGGCTTCACAGGTGAATTCTATCAAGCACTTAGAGAAGAGCTAACACCTATCCTTCTCAAACTCTTCCAAATATTGCAGAGGAAAGAACACTCCCAAGCTCATTCTGTGAGGCCACCATCACCCTGAAACCCAAACCAAAGATATCACTAAAAAAAAAATTACAGGCAATATCACTATGAACACAAAAATCCTCAACAAAATAACTAGCAAACAGAATCCAGCAACACATTAAAAGGATCATACACCATGATCCAGTGGGATTTATCTCAGGGATGCAAGAATTCTTCAATATATGCAAATCAATCAGTGTCATACACCACATCAACAAATTGAAGAATAAAAACCACATGATCATCTCAGTAGATGCAAAAAAGCTTTTGACAAGACTCAACACCCATTTGTGATAAAAACTCTCCAGAAACTGGGCATAGAGGGGACCTACCTCAAAATAATAAAGGCCACATATGACAAACACACAGCAAACATCATCTTCAATGATGAAAAACTGAAAGCATTTCTTTTAAGATCAGGAACAAGACAAGGATGTCTACTCTTGCCATTATTATTCAACATAGTTTTGGAAGTCCTCGCCATGGCAATCAGAAGAAAAAGAAATAACAGGAATCCAAATTGGAAAAGAAGTAACACTATCTCTGTTTGCAGATGACATGATACTATACATAGAAAATCCTAAAGATGCCACCAGAAAACTACTAGAGCTCATCAATGAATTTGGTAAAGTTGTAGGATACAAAATACACAGAAATCTCCTGCATTCCTATACACTAACAACAAAAGATCAGAAAGAGAAATTAAGGAAAAAATCCCATTTATCCTCACAACAAAAAGAATAACTAGGAATAAAACTACATAAGGAGGCAAAGCTTCTCCACAGAAGACTATAAGACACCAATGAAAGAAATCAAAGATGACACAAACAGATAGAGAGATATACCATGTTCTTGGATTGGAAGAATTAGTATTCTTCCACTCTGTGAAAATGACGATAGTATCCAAAACAATCTACAGATTCAGTGCAATCCTTATCAAATTACCAATGACATTTTTCACAGAATTATAACAAAATATTTTACACTTTGTATGGAAACACAAAAGACCCTTAATAGTCAAAGCAATCTTAAGAAAGAAAAAAGGAGTTGGAGGAATCAGGCTCCCTGACTTTAGACTATACTACAAAGCTACAGTAATCAAAACAGTATGGTACTGGCACAAAAACAGAAATATAGATCAATGGAACAGGATAGAAAGCCCAGATAAACCCAGGCACCAATGGTCACCTAATCTACGACAAAGGAGGCAAGACTACACAATGGAGAAAAGACAGCCTCTTCAATAAGTGGTGCTAAGAAAACTGGGCAGCTACATATAAAAGAATAAAATTAGAACACTCCCTAACACCATACACAAAAAATAAATTCAAAGTGGATTAAAACCCTAAATATAAGGCCAGACACTATAAAACTCTTAGAGGAAAACATAGGCAGAACACTCTGACATAAATCTCAGCAAGATCTTTTTTTGACCCACATCCTACAGTAATGAAAATAAAAACAAAGGTAAACAAATGGGACCTAATTAAACTTAAAAGCTTTTGCACAGTAAAGGAAACCATAAACAAGATGAAAAGACAACCCTTAGAGTGGGAGGAAACATTTGTAAATGAAGCAACTGACAAGAGATTAATCTCTAAAATATACAATGAACTCATTCAGCATAATATCAAAAAAGAACCCAATCAAAAAATTGGTGGAAGATCTAAACAGGCATTTCTCCAAAGAAGTGATACAGATGGTTAAAAAGCACATAAAAAGATGTTCAACATCACTAATTATTAGAGAAATGCATATCAAAACTACGAGGCATCATCTCACACCGGTGAGAATAGCCATCATCAAAAAGTCTACAAACAATAAATGCTAGGGAGGGTATGGAGAAATGGGAATGCTTTTACACTGTTGGTGGCAATGTAAGTTGGTACAGCCAGTATGGAGGACAGTATGGAGATTCTTTAAAAAATGAAAATCAACTACCACATGACCCAGCCATCCAACTACTAGGCATATATCTGGAGAAAAGCATAGTTCAAAAAGATACATGCATCCCAATGTTCACTGCAGCACTATTTACAGTAGCCAGGACATGGATGCAACCTAAATGTCTCTCAACAGAGGAATGGATAAAAGAAGATGTGGTACATATATACAATGTAACATTATTCAGCTATAGAAAAGAATAAAGTAGTGCCATCTGTAGCAATATGGATGGACCTAGAGGTTGTCATACTGAGTGAAGTAGGTCAGACAGAGACAAATATCATATGATATCACTTATATGTTGAATCTTAAAGAAAAGGGTACAAATGAACTTATTTATGAAACAGAAGTAGAGTCACAGATGTAGAAAAGAAACTTATGGTTACCAGGGGATAAGGGGGCAGAGGGATAAATTGGGAGATTAGGTTTGACATATGCACACTATTGGTATATAGCGCAGTGAGCTCTACAAAATACTCTGTAATGGCCTATATGGGAAAAGAATCTAAAAAAACAAGAGAGGATATATGTATGTGTATAACTGATTCACTTTGCTGTACACCTGAAACTAACACAACATTGCAAATCAATTATCCTCCAACAAAAACTTTTTTAAAAATACTAAAGAAAAAGAAAAAGGTCTTGAGTGTCACACCACAGATTTTGCATTAAATTTATTTTTCTACTTAATAAACATCTGGGTTTTAAACATTATGAGTAAAAACAATGAAAATTCATGAACTCCGAAGTTCTCTCTGTTCCTGTCCGCTGTAGATAATGGGGAGGCGGTCGTATAAAAAATCATCTTGGAGTTGATGCAAGGACCCTTAGCTTCCGAGCCTGGTTCTGCTCCACTATGAGACTCTTAACAAATCAAGCTCCCTTCTTGCATCTCCATGTGTAAAATAATAAATATTAAGGGTGTACATAGATGGACTCTAAAGTTATCTCCTTGTCTAAAACTTTTGAGAGGGAAAGAACATGTAATGGGTGCAGTGTTAGGGGCAGAAATTATTTATCCCAATGATATAGGCTATTATTCTTAAGGGTCTACTCTCACTCTTAGCCTACTTCCAAAATCTATCAAAATTTAAAGAAACACTGAGTTTTGTGATCTTTCCCCCCAAATATTTACTTGGGCATGAAATAGGAGCGCCTAAAGGTTGGTAGACCCTAGGGTGTGTCCTCTGGAATCCCACATTCCAGTGTTTTGATTCCCCGGGGCTGCATGGCGGCAGGCTTCCCTGAGCCACAGCACTCGATCAACAGGCGTCCTCCACCGTGAGGTCCATGTGTGGCTGAACCAGCATGATTAATATTTGCAATCATGGCCCTAAGGCATTGGAGAAATCCCAGCACGCCCTCTGAATCACCAGAGGAAGATGGAATTATAGTCCGCCTCAGGCTTCTTGTTGCGAGTACATTTTATTGTATTTCAATGTTTTGAAAATTGGGATTAGAAGTCTACTGTGGAGGGATCTTTATATAATCTGGGGTGTGTGATTAATCTGCACAGCTCTTCCCTTAGCCATTCCGGATATTAGTTTTCTAGATCTGTTTTTATGCCTAAGAATAAGACTATTATTCTCAAGGAGAGAATACTACTATTCTCTCAGGAGAATTTGGACTACTGAAAAAGAAAAAGGTAGTAAATACACTCCTGCCCTATTAAACATGTTGCAGATAAACTAAGCATGGTGTGCGCTTTTAAAATATTCTGATATGAAAAGAGTACTTTAAGGGATTTTTGGCTTTGAGACCTTCCCTAGAACCTTACTACAAGAAAAACACTCTTCCTCTGCATCTTTATAAAAATGAGTATGTATAGAGCTTTAAAGTACTTTTTATCAGTAAAGGGCCTCCCCACCTTTGAGGACTCTGCTTCTTGGTAGACTGTTTGAAAGAAGCTACAGCATCGCAGAACGTCCTGGGTGGCTTTGTTCAGAGAACTTTAGAAGCCCTGGAGCCTGTTCATGGAACAGTTTTGAGGTGGAGGCCAAAGGGATCTCAGGGAGGCAAGAAAACTCAGTCTGAGTAGCCAAGAAGCGGGAGAATATCAATCTTTGGTAGCTCCAGGGCTACTCCCACTCTCTCCCCGAAGGAAAAAACAAAACAAATATGGGAATGCAAAGAGAAACGTAAAGTCGCTGGGGGAGGTGGGTAGAAGAGGAGGAAGCATACACCTGAAAAGTTACTGCAGCAACTAGGCAGAGAACCCCAAATTATGACCATTAAATGGGATTTGTAAATACACTCCTCTTTTTTCCTTCTGCTTCTGAATAAAAGAATACCCAGCTCGGAGACCCCAGTTTCCTCTAAGGCTTCCGTAACGCATCCTGGAAAATCGTATTGGACGGATACACAATCCCAATCCAATCCATTTTCTGGTTTGCAAAGGAAAATCCGGTCCGGCGTTTATTTTTAGCAGCGCTGCCTGTGACCGAATGCTACGGCTCTTCAGCGGGGATAACTGAGGACCGTATTGGGGAGAGAAGCAAAGAAGGGCGGGGGGGCGGGGGGGGGGGGACGCCCTGCGCATGCGTGCCAGCGCCCATGCAAATCCGCTGTACATCCAGAGAGCGAAGTGGGATGATCTGTCACTACACCTGCAGCACCACTCTCGGAGGACAGCTCCTGCTTGCAGCTTCCAGACCCAGGTAAAAAAAAAAAACAAACTGAGCGGGCACCGTTCGTGATATCAGTACCAGCTCGCAACCTCTCCCCTGTGGAGGGGATCTGCTGCTGCAGCTGCTGCTGCTGGGTGGCTGATTGCAGCTCCAAGGTTTAAGAAATCCCATCTTTCAGGAAGCCTGAGGGGAAGAAAGGAAGTACGGGCGAAATCATCACGTTGGCTTCCCCGATTTGGGAATCCGAAGCGGGCCCACATCTTCCGGCCAACTTCCATTGAACTTCCTAGCACTCGAAAGGGACCGAAATGGAGAGCAAAGGTATGTGACTGTCCCCATCGGGGGACTTCCCGCTGCGTGTGCGTGTGGCCAGGGCAGTCCTCAGCGAGGGGACTGCAGTGCTTGGGGGAGCGAGCATCATACTAGGTCGATAGGAGGAGATGCTATGTCCGTTGCAGCACCAGGGAAGTGTGGCAGGAAGGCGACTTCTTTTTAACTCCCACAGCTTGGAAGACAGTGTTTAATACTCCATCAGTTGCGTAGTGAAGTGTGATGAGTTTTGTTTTTTTTTTCTTTTTAGGTAGGGGGGTGGGAAGAGTTTTTAGATGGTGGGGGAGGCAAGATGTGTTGATAAAACAATTTCTCTTCTGTAGAATGGATGGTTTCAAATAAATATATTTCATTTGCTTCAGGATTGCGGACAGGCACGTTTGTATCTGATATCCAATAATGCATTGCTATAGAAAAAATGTTTGGATTTCTCCACCCCCACCCCACGAAGATGGTATTTCTGGGTGTATATGGCCACATCCTACTGCATTTTGAATATATATCAGCAGAGAAATTGGGTCTATTTGAAACAGTGTGCGTTAGAACTGACCTCTAAGAAGAACAGTGTATGGGAGTACTGCTTGGCTCCAGGCATGGTGCATACACTGGTTCTGGGTATGTGTATATTAATATTCTCCTCATAAGCAAATCTGCATAATGTACACACACTAACTGAAAAATGAACAGTAAATATCAACTTCTGATGGCATTTAAGTCCCACAAACAAAATGACTATTAAAATTGTAAGATTGGATGGCTTTTGGGTTTAACTCCATCTATGCAGGTCTCTTCCTCCTTCTGCTCCTCCTCCTCCTCCTCTTGAAAACGCCCACCAGCTTGCAAGAGTCTTGAGTGCTGTGGTCAGATACCCAGTAGGAATACTGGATGTATTTACTTGTGGTGAAATCAGAAGAAATGATGTCAACTTTTATGAAACTATATTCATTACCCAGAACTCGAGAAGCTATATTTGAAACAAGGTTTTATTTTTAAACCAAGAATGTCAGTCAGTCATTGTGGTAATGTGCTCACGATCAGGGAGTGGTGGTGGGTTACCTATTTCTGGACTGATTAATAAAACTGGAGTGTCAAATGATAGCAGGTACACGTTCAATAAAATATCTAATTAGAAGAGTTGAGTGTTTCAACCCAGGTAAGCCTTTACAGGATGAAAATAACTGAATCAACGTGGATTCAGACAAGCTGGCAATTTTTAATTGAGATAAATTATTCTTATAATTTGCTGATGAGCATTTCCTTGACTAATGATGATGTACATTTATGAGAGATCCCATGTCAACAAATACACATGAGGCATATAACTATTAACTCTATTGTAGAATCCATTTTAAAATGAGAAACCACATCTTAACTCATAGAGGTCTGTAATACTCCAGTTGAGTAAGTAATTCTAGAACCTGAGATTAACAACTGAGTATCATGTTACTAAGAAGCATTTTTTGTTTTTTGTATTTAGAGGACACCTGCTGTTTGATTATTAAACTTGGCTATTTGGCAAAGATTCTTGGTAACATTTTTGCCTCCAATTCATGCACTAATTCCTGGCCTATCATAAGAGGAGGATATATCTCTTAGTGATAATTTTTTATTTCTCCTCTTTGCCCATAAAATATGCCACATGTCACATAAAGTTCTAGGTGGTTTATGTCTCATACTGAGAACAGCAGCATTCTAGCTATTCTGCCAATCTTGGGATTTCAGAAAGGAGAAAGAATCTCAGAAGTATATCTGAGAAGAATGAGGCCAGAAGTTCTATAGAAATCCAGATAGCAGTGAAACAGGTGTGAATCACAGCACTGACCCAAAGGCAATTAATAATTTTGCCCCAAGCCAATATTGTGGTCATTTTACAGAGGTACCATAATTGCTTTGGGCAAAAGACGTGATGAAAGTCCTTATACATGTTCGTTCTCAGACTTCCTTTATGAAACAATTAGCCAGATAGTGATCATATGAAGAATGGCTAATTATTTACACATTGTCCTCACTTTCTGAGTTGATGCAAATGGCAAGGCTAAAAATGGTAGCTAACTTGAAATTTTATTGTAGAAGAACAAATGTGTGTTAAGAGGAATGTATCCATATCCCATTTGAATTGGTGCATCTTAAGTACTTTATGCTGTCATGTACAAACTTCTTCCCCCAACGGATTCAAATTTAATTCCAGGAAGACATTTTCAAATTAAGCATATATACTTATTTTTTTTCTACTAGAAACTCTTTCAATACTCAAAGTATTATTACGTGGTGCAGTTGAGAGTTCAAGTATTCTCCATCTCAGAAAAGAGGCTAATGGCCCAATTAATCTTGAATCTTGTTGCCAGTATTTGACAACCTTCACATTACCTCCAGCATTTGAAAACCTTTCTTAGAGCACTTGTCCAGAGTCTCCAGCAAGTTGAGCATCAGTTATTTACAAATAGGATCAATTTTTTTTTTTTTTTTGCTTCCTTATTGCTTTGCATCACTTCCTGTTAGAGTAAAGAGGAGAGGAAAAGGAATCAATTGACCTAGCAATCAATTTACGGTGTAATTTCAGTGATCCTTGTGTACCATGGTAACTAATATTGCCTCAGAGATTTGGGTTGGTGCATAGTCTCAACAGCTTTGACAGAATTTATGCTTTGCTGTGGTTCACAAACTTTGATGCACATTAGAATCATCTGGCATGCTTTTTAAGACATCCTCATGGCTGGTCAAACCCTTTATTAGTTACATTAGAATGTTAGGGTGGGAGAGATGCATAGGTTTTTTTTTTTTTTTTAAAGATCTCAGGTGCAACAGTGTTGGGGAATCACTCACTTAGACTCTTGATAATCAAAATGTGGTTCGCTTTAGAACTGCAGACTCTTGGTCTTTACTCCAGGCTTACTGAATCAGAATCTGATTTTTAACAAAATCCCCAGATTATTTGTACGCACGTTAAAGTTTGAGAAGCATTGATTTACAGTGAGGAAAGATCTTCTCTCCCTCTCTCTCTCCCTCTCTCTCTCTCTCTCGATCTTCTCTACTTTTTACCTCTGCAACCTGTACCACATCTTTTCTTTGTCCAGCTAGGTTCTCAGGCTTAGGCTGGTCTATTAGAAACACCTGTGGAGCCTTCGAAGCATGAAGATACTTAGGCCACACCTCTAGACATCCTGGTTTAATTGGTTCTGGAGTAGAACCTGAACATAGGTATTTTTAAAAAGCTCTCCAAGTGATGCAAATTGATAGTCAAAGTTAAACATTGGGTCTGGGACCTTGCTACTCAAGGTGTAATCCATCGACAAGCAGTATTTACATCACCTGAAAACTTGTTAGAAATTCAGAGTCTCAGGCCCTACTCCAGACTTACTGAGTCAAAGCTGCATTTCGACAACATCTGCTTGTCATTTGTATATGTATTAAGTTTTAAGAAGCACTGGTTTAGACCTTAGGGGACTGATTGTATCTGTGAAAGAACCACTCTGGGCACCTCACTGTAGAAGATTTGATATCATCTAACTAATCAATATGGTAGCTTGGCATATGTGATCGTGTTATAAGTTTTTGGTTGCTTTGGGAAAGAATGGAAATGAAATGCAGAAGAAATTGCTTGCCTCATGGTTATATCAGAAAATGGGCTCATTTAAAACACCTTCTCTGTGCTTCCTCCAGCCATTTAATTTCAACTCCTTGGTTATCTTTAAATGCTTATTCTATAGGTTCATTTTGAACTTCTTAAAATGTCCTGGTATTAACCCATGGTAGTGTAATATTAGACTGCTTAAATTGAAGCCCATCTTAGAGCGAATATAGAGTTACCTTCATCCCATTGTCATGTGCCTCTCTTCAGTTCTTTTGAGTTCATTTGCCATCCCCCTTGTTCCACGAGATCTTCTCTGACCTCCCTTACATCTAATTAATATTTACTGGTATACTGTATATGACCTAAGTCTTTGTCCCTCACATACTGCATTTCTCACAATCAACACTATAATTTCTGTTATTTATTTAAACAAACGTTTATTGAGCATCTACTATGTTCCTGATATTCTTAGCTCTGAGAATGTAAAAGAAAACTAAGACACAGTCTCTGATCTTAAACATCTCACTCTCAAATCTCCACTCATAGATTAACTTTTTTGTGGGTATAATATGAACCGCTAACATTCCTGCAGCCACCCAGGTGCCTGCATCAGATAAAACATTTTCACTTATATCGTAGGGACTCAGATTATATATGTTGAATTGGATAGCCTTCATTAGTTTATTATGCCATGTTCACACATCCAGGCTGTAAATTGGGAGAAGTGAAAGAAGTTTGGCTACCAGAAACATCAGTTAGATTCCAGAACATGGAAGGCAGTAACCTGACTTTCTTACTTTATAGAGAACTACACGTTTATTCCCAATGAAGATTCAACTGTGTTCTGAGTTTCACACCAGCGTTAGCGTCAAACCAGGGGTGTGAACCGACATATGTAAGGTATAGAATAATCATTTCTCTGAAACCAGAATGGTTTACCCTGCAGGAGAGAAAGGAAATGTCTATGCAGTAACTAGTTTATGAGAGCTGGGATGTGATTTTAAGAAAAACTACTTTGTAGTTAAAAAACAAACACCTAAAGCTCTGAGACCATTGTAGGATAAGTAAAACATAACACAGTAAAAAACAACAGAATACATATTGGGCATAGGAGATCCCTGTTCTTATCCCAGTTCTAATGGACCTTGGACAAGTCACTTTTCCTGTCTGAGTCCTAAAGATTCTTAAATATCAAAGGGAATTCATTTCATTTAATTCAAAATATTTAATGAGTTGCAGCGTTGTTCCAGGCACACTGTTAACTGCAGGGGATGGAGATAAGAATAGTGCATTGGGCTGCCCTCCAGGAGCTTACAGTCTGGGGATCCATCAACAGACTCAAGAGCTGTTGATTTCCACCATTCCATGTCTCTTCTCCATCCATCTTTCAGAGTTCTAGTGGGTTACCCAGGAGGCTAGAATATAAAGTCGTAGTGATTAATGACCTCTACAGAGGCACTTAACATCCCACAGCAATGATGCCTGCCTTTGGTTCCACTTTTGGTTTCTTTAAGCAGAATTTTTGTGTGGGAAAACATTTGAACTCTTGCTAGGTACCTACTCTAAAAGTTGTTCCAACTGACTAGCTACCTGGCTTGTAACTTATTGTCTGAGTCAGGTAGTTCTTATGAGTCTTGTCAGCGTTAGTAATGAGTCTGGAGTTGGCCAGTTAGATGTCTCCGTCATTCCCTTCTCCTTGTCCTTTTATGCCTTTAAGCTTCCAACCCGGGCTTCCTAGGTGGCGCAGTGGTTAAGAATCCGCCTGCCAATGCAGAGGTCACGGGTTCGATCCCAGCTCCAGGAAGATCCTACATGCCGCGGAGCAACTAAGCCCGTGTGCCAAAAGAAAAAAAAGCTACCAACCCTATTTGTTGTGCTGTTTTGTGCCTACTGAGTGACTAATAATTATGTTATATTGGATTTGTTAACACGGGGTCTCCTGATTTGTCACCTATTAATGGCTGTAAATAACATTCATGAGACTGTATTTTTTTTAAAGGGCTTTTAATATATGTCATCTCCCTTAAAACCTTCTGATTAGACATTTTAACTTCATTTTGTAGATAACAAAACAGAGGCTCAGAGAGACTAAGTGACTTAAGCAACCCATCTTATCTTTATTTCCCTGTAAAATAAGACTTCTTGTGCCTACACCAAGCCCCATACCATAATATCATGATTATGAAATTAAACTCATACCAATAAAGCATTTAGAGTTAGAATTATAGTCTTTCATTATTATTAGCTGTGTTTGTCTTTTCATTGGGATCTCATCTCATAGAGGGGAGAAATTAATCCTTTGGCATCTTGGTAGTTTTAGCAGCAAGCATACTGCACGGACACTCAACAAATTATCTCCATTGACTTCTGCAAAGGCTTTAACTTACCAAAAGAGATTTCTTTTGTTGTTTTTCTATAATTTTTTTGCAGTAACTCCTCAAAAACGTGAATTTATCTCTATGTTGCTCAGACGTAGTTTCAAGGCAGTTATGTAATATCTTGTGGGTTTGGGGATGGAGATACTTTGAGTCAAGTATTAAACCTTGGCTGGGTTTAAAACATAGACTGGCCCCTAACAGGATTTTCAACCAGGGGTGCACATTTGAATCACGGGACACCTCATGGTACGTGGGACTTAGATGTTTAAGGGGCACCTCACATGATTAGGAGGTGCACTCTCAATTAGGATTCAGTAGACAAGCTACAGGGTGATTAATATGGGATGTTAACACGTCCGTATGTCCTTTGTCAGAAACACTACAGGACTCCTACCGCCTGGACCTTGATTTTTATTACCTCCCTCTTTAGTGTTAAGAGAGTGAACATATAGAAGAGAGAAACTAATTCTTGTCCTACAGGCTTGGGTTAGAAAATAGACATGTAAATTGATGGCATGTGTCTGAGGCCAAGAAGACACATGACTTCCCCCAATATCTTCATCCTCATCGGCATCCTTGCATGCAGAATGTGGTGGATTTTTTTCCAGGATTGATGTCTATAGTTCTAATTTTAGTTTGCTGTTCTCTCAAGTTACTTTTTGAAACAGTCTCTGTCTCTCTGTCTTTGGGAACGTGGGACTCCCACCCAGGGAGGCCATGGTATTTTGCTGCTGTGACGCAACTGATGGTACATTGGCAGAAATCCCAAGGGACACCTGTTGCCTCTCCACAGAGCTTTTATTTTTATTTTTTTAAGCATATACTCTGCCTGGATTTTTACCTGAAACAAATCCCACTACCAGTGAGTCAGAGAGCACAGATAATTGAAAGTGGGCTTTAAACATTGTCGGAAAAAAAAAAAAGAAAAAAGAAAGGGAAACTGCTATTCTGTGGTCAGGTTTTTGTTTATCTACTATTTGTGAACTGGCCATTAGCCCGAGAAGCAGCTCAAAGGGACTAGATTGCAAGAAAAAAATCTAGAAGCTTTCAGAAGCATTCAGAAGATAACTAAACACATCAAAGATTCCCTTAACTAGCAGGCAGGAGGAAGCAGCAAAGCCAATCTGCCAGTAGCATGTCTCTCTCTCCCTACCCCATTCATTCCTACAACTATCACCCATATGAAACAATCGGGTTTTTCTCATTTCCTCAAATACTGATACCGAACATGTCAAGCACACCTCATCACAAGAAACTTGGAAATTCCTTTTAAATTTTTTGAAAACAAAAAAATCTAGGTGATCCTGACTTCAAAAAAAAAAATGTTGAGATGTTTTTGCCCTTAGTCTCATTCACCTACTAAATTGGGTTTCGATGCTTTACAAATTGGAGAATTTTAAGACTTATTACATGAACATTCTAATTGTTAAAAATCTGGTAAGTTTAAAATTAGATTATTTAAGCAGTTTTTTTCCCAAAGGCACTTTTTTCATTTCGAGATATTTTTAAACATTGCCAGCAGTACTTAAAATAAAATTTGGTTTACTTTTTTCTCTCTTCTGGGATTTAAAAGAGAAATATTTGCCACGTGTCAAGAGAAAGGTTATCATGTAAATCATGCTTTATTTGCAAGCCTACAAATAATTCAAAATGAGATGACATGGACTTACGCATCAGCATAAAAAGAAAACTGATAACACAAGTACAGCAATACCCTCAGTAATACTGAGGTGAGGGAGACAACCAAAGCAATTTTAAAACAAGATGATTGGCTGATTTATTTAATAAGCAGTATGTATTGGGTGCCCACTGTGTGTTAGATTCTCTGTGGGTAAGCTTTTTGAACTGGGGTCAACATTTTGGTGGGATCATGAGTTTGTATACTAAAGTGATTCTCTGAGGCATAGAAAACATGGTGCGTGTTCTGATGAGATAAAACTAATATTAGACTAGATGCTAGACAACCTGGGTTCTGGTTCCTGTCCCTCTATTCAATGGAGGAACTTTGGGAAAAAATCTTTCTTCTCCTCTCTGGAGCTCAGTGTCCTAAACCTTTTTAAAAAAGAAATATATGTAACTCTATTTGCCTCTTGATTTCTACTTTCTTAGTACAAAGAAACTGCTTTTTCAGCTTGTTTGTTTTCTTCCTTTCCTTGATCCTTTTTAGATCTGACATCTACAGAAAATAAAACAAGGTGGTCATAATGACCACATTAATTTTTAAGGAGCCCCTATAGGTTTGAGGTAGCTTTTTCATGCTGTGAGCTGTATGACTGAATTTGTTGGGTCTGTAACTGCTTTGAGCAATTGAACTGGATGGAACAGTTAGTTTGGCTCCATGTGAGAAAGCACTGACTGAGGGAAAATGGCTGCTTGGTTGGAGTTTGTAGATTACATGCCAGTGACCGCATACAGACCCAGGTATGTCTGAACCAATGGGTGGTTGCAGCAGCCTTGAGGAAAAGGTCTTGGCTTGGGAGTCTGGAAACTTGGATTTGAATCCTGATTCCTGCCCCATCTCCTTGTGTGAGTTGGAGCTGGTCACTTCCTTTCTCTGTCCTTATTTCTTCCTCTGTGAGATAAGGGTAGATCAGAGGCAACCTTCTTTTCATCTGTGGAATCGTAAGAACCAGCATTTGTGAGGTGTTTATGCAGTGACTACAGTGATTATGTTTTAAGGGTTTATGGTTGGTGCCTTGGTCTCTACTTTTCTTTTGGTGGCATTTTTTCCTCATCAGATTGTACATCTAGTTTTTGTAATACTTTTTTCATCCATCTCATATGTCTTTACAGATAAAGTTCATTTATTTATACCTCAGTCATGTGTGAAGTTGATTTGGTAGATAGGGTTTTCTCCTCTCTCCCAACCCTAACTAGCACCTGTAGCAAAAAAATAAAAAAGAAGAAGATAGGCAAACAGAATGATGCCGAGGAGTCCAAGCACTGAGTGTTTTACTGACATTACAGAAAGAAGATTTGATTTTCTTTTAGTTCTCAATCATTATTAACACATTGTTCAAAAATAATTGTACTCTGTCCTTCATTGTCTTCAAACAATTTAAAAACCCTTTCTCTCTTTTGATGTTTGATTGGCTACTGATAATTTTCGATAGAAGCCTTTTTTTTACTTCTAGATGAAAGTTATCCAAAGTCTAAGAATTTCATGATTAATAAGCTGAATTTCTTGATTGTGCAGAGGATAAAATTGAATGATGTGATGGAATATTTAACAGCCATTAACATGTTTATGAACATGAGTCATAATCAGAAATACTTGTGATATGATGGTAATTATAAAAAAAACAGTGATGTGGACATATGTACTGATTACAATAATGTGAGATTTGTAGGTCCATGGACAAAGAATAGATGGTAATATGTAAAAAGTGGCCCAATTTGGGTAATGATGATTGGATTGTGAGGATTTTTTTCCTTTTTCAAATCTTTCATCAATATTTTATTACTTTTTTTTTTTCAACACAGCATTAAGTATACACTAGGTATTGGGCTCAGTTATACACTTTTTAAAAGATCTACCTAAACGGAACTAAAACAAAAATCTTTCGGTTTGATGGTTTCATGCTTTCTTCTGGTGAGACATTGAAAGGACATTTGAGGAGATAAGTCTTTTGAAATTGTGCTTACCTATCTTTTACTGTGTGTCAGGCACTGTGCTTCACGTATAGTGACTCACTTAATCCTCGTGAGAATCCTGTGAGGCTGCCGCTGTTGCCATCCCTGTTTCAGGGAGTAGGAAAGCCCAGCATTGAGATGTTGAGTAACTTGACCAAGGCACATAGCTGGTACACAGCAGACAGGCTTCAGAGTCTATGAGCTTAACCACAGCTGAACATCGAAGGCATACTTTGGTAAGTCGACTAACCTTCCTTTGTTACTGAAAAAACTAGTCCAGCTGTGTCCACACGCATGGGATGTATACAGTTTGTTAGCCTTCAGGATGGTGATCTCTGCAGGCTTAGGCTCACCCAAGCCCTAGGCCAATGAGAGGCAGACGTGGGGAAGCATGAAGAGTTCCTGCCTGCTGTCAGGTGCTCACGGGGCCGAGGTGGCCTCCAACCCCAGAGGCTTAAGTAAGCAAGGGGTTGCACCTTCCTTCTCTCCCCTTGCCTTGAATAGCTGTCCTGCTCACCTGGGAAGCTCATGGTGTGGTTGAAAGATTACAAGACTTGAAACCAGACACACAGCTAGCAACTTGTTAGTCCCTGTGACTTGGGCAAGATATATCTCTGTGTCTTTGCTTCCTTATTTGTACAAGTCATCTTTCAAGATAAATGGGATGAATAATATATACTAATGTGTAATAATATATAATATATAATAAATACATAAAAATATATAATACATGCAGTAAATATATTTTATATTTATATCATGAACCAAACATAAAATCAGCACTCAGTACTAACAGCTGCTGCAGGTGTGATTCTTCTCTGACCCTTAGGCTTCCTACTTCCTCTCTTCCTGCATGGGGCTGGATTCTTGCCTTAAACTCCTTGCTGTCACATCGGCCCTTTGGATGGAGCCAGATGCAGCTTTCCATATCTCTCACTCCACCACATGTGAACATTCCCAGCGCAGGACAAGATTCCTACCTGATGCTGATGCTGGCCGCCGCCACCTTTCTTACTCTCAGAACCATATTCTTTCCTTCCCCTGGTATCGTCCTTCCTCCCTACTTTGATACCAGCTGTGATGGGTCTAGAATCCATTCCTTCCTACTTTCCCTAGACTGTTGACCCTTGCGGCTTCGTTCGTTTTTCCTTCATTCTGTCTCGTTCCAGTTCACTCATTTTTTCTCTGCTGGTTGGAGCCGGCAGAATGCCATGTGGTAGGTGTGATATGTGGTTTAAAATGATAGTTTTTAAGACCTAAATATTGGAAAAATATTCCAAGTCTAAGTTGTGCTATAAAAATGAAAGAGTAGTGACAAAAAATGAAAGAAATTCATTAATCTTTTTGATCGGAATTTTACTTATTTGTTCCCATTGTCTGGCCTAAAATGAAGTTGAGTTTCCTCAGAAGAGAGAACTTGACTGCTGTGATAGGAAAGTTGACATTGTTGGTTAGGTCCAGGGAACATTCCATTGTTCAGGGCAGAAGAGTGAGAATAACTTTGTGCCCAGATGCACCTGGTCAGCTGTTGTCAACTGTAAGTACGGATTATAATCGCTTGTAGGCTTGTTAAAGCGTATTTCTTGGTCTCCTATAGTCTCTGACTCAGTGCGTCTGGGGTGGGCCTGAGAGTTTACATTTTCTCACAGGTTTTCAGGGGATGCTGATACTGCTAGTTAAGGGATCACACTTTGAGAACCCCTGGTATAGACCATATAGTCTGTGATTCTCTTGGGTATTGTATCCGGAAATAAATGTACATTTTGCTGATCATTGAGGCATATTAGAATAAGAGATCATCTGGTAGCATTCTCATGAGGGAACTCCATAGCTTAAAAGAGAAAATCACCCCTGTGTTAGCCATACTCACACACTGGTTAGTTAATTAATACAAAGATGTTATTAATAGTGTATACAAATAATACACTGTATACAAGTGTATACAGATAAATACATTTATCTGTGCCAGGCACAGTGCTTGTCATCAAGATTAGAAGTGAAAAAAGGTGCAGCTTCTGACCTCACAGACTAGCTTTTGAAGGTAGACACAAACAGAAGCCTAGGAAGAGCTGACAGCAGGTATGCATGTGAAAATTTAGATTAAATTTTAAATTTACTTTTAATATCATATCTTCTGTGTGGATTTCTCTGGCTAGGTGTTATAGACCAGGAACCAATGAATATTACAAGATTTATATTCTCTGCTGTTACATAGATACAGAAATATACTCTGTGGGAATACAGAGAAGGGAGTTGGCATTTGAGCTCGGTCTTGCAGAAGAGCTGGAACTGAAACATTGGAAAAATATTCCAGGCTGATGGAATAGTATAAGCAAAGGTCATCATTAATATACATGTAGCAACTAGGAAAGATTAAGTGATTGGTTAATTTATTCATCTAGCAAATACTTGATAGGCTGGGCACCATTCTAGGTGCCAAATATAGTAGTGAGAAGACAAAGTCCCTGCCCCTATGCAGCAGGTAGGGTTGGAGACAGGATACAGTGAATGATGAATCCTGATGATGAAATGAAAGATCAGAAGAAAATTGTGATGACCTGTTACAAATTACATAATGTAGGTAATGATAACTCACACTTCAAAAATATTAATATCAATTATCTTTTTAGAAAATTCGATTCCGGGGCTTTTAGAGCACGATTCCATTTGCAAAGCTTCAGTTATTCCCTAGCTTTTCAAGAAAGTGTCCATCGCACAAAGCAAGGTATACACCTGTAAGCACACTGCCGTGGCCAGAGGAAATTCTGTGATCCAGTATTGCACTCCACGACTTTTGCCAACCTCTGCTGCTGACACACTTCCCTTGCTTAATGGAACGGTGAGTTTCATTTCTGTTGAAATGAGATATTGGCTCTATTTTTGGCTCTCAATCCCCTGAAATTTTTTTGCATTGAAAGTTACAGATTGGTATTTTAGGGGGAAGATCCAAAAAATATTTTTGAAATGTGTCAGACTCAAAAATTACTCTCCAATGATCTGTAAATTATTATCAACTCGCAGAATCACAATGACAGGACGAACACTATACAGGTACTAATATGCAGGCTTTTGGCAGCTGTGCTGTATGAGTTGTTCAAACTCTCCTGAAGTATATAAAGACTCGTGTAAGATATATGTTTGTTTTCAACTTACCATCACTCTTTCAATGGTATATTTTGATACTTTGTCTCATTCTTTAGAGAAGATAAAGAAATTAGAGCAGTTTTTAACCCAATTCTGGTTTTGATTCTTGTCTTCCTACTTCCTAGTGGAAGATATTGGACAATCTTCCTAACTCTAGATTTTCTCACTTATATGATGGCGACAATAATAGAACCTATTCTTAGAGTTGTTTTGAGAATTAAATGAGTTATCATATGAAAGGGTTTACCACACTGCCTGGCATACAGTAAGCACTCAACAAAAGGTAGCTATCATCCAGTATCTCAAAACTGTCTCGTTGTAACTTCTGGTGCAAAATCATGGCTTTCATGGTACAAAGCCCTGGCTTTTGCTGAGTCTGATGGACTCAGGTTTGCTTAAAGGTTTAAATGAATTCCAACTGTAACCCTTCCAGTCTGAGCCTTAAATTGTAACTCAGCATAGAGCTGTTTTGGATCGAAGTCTTAAAACTGTTTCAGGAAGACTTTTCCTGCCAACAGCCATAATCGGTGGTTGACATCTAGAATACCGCCTTGTATAAGGAAGGTCTCAGCCTGGCTGGTGAAAGATTTATGAACAAGATTTTGAAAATGAAGGCCAGCAGATGATTTTCATCAAATAACCATAAGGAGCGGTTAGACAGATGGCAAGGACGGCCTTGTCTTTTCTCTGGGCAGCCTCCTTTGATCTCTACTGCCCATTGAATTACGCGTGTCGTAGTAAAGATGCGAGGGTGCTGGGAAACACACTGCAGCCTCTGATGCAACTCATTCCTCCAGAAATGCTTCTGGAGCAAGAGAGGTGTCACGAGGATCCCTCGTGAATAACATGTGAGGTGATGTCTTCCTTTACTTTTTTGTCAACTTGCCGTTTTTGTCACAGTTTTGGAAAGTGTATTATCAAAGATAGCACTTCCTTGTCCCCTCCTCAACTGTTTTTCTCTCCAGAGATGATCACTCCTAATTCTTTTCGCTGTTTACCTCTGTATTCTAAGTAACAGTCTCTTCTTACTTCCTCTCCATGTCTCAGCTCTGTTTTTGCCGTCCCATCGTAGAAATGAAGTTTTCACCTCTCTCTCGCCATCACTCTCTCACAGCAGGCATTCCTCCTATCCTACCATCTTCCCAGGGCTGTGACATTGTTATTTTGGTTAGCTCAGTATTTCTTAGTTACACTGTTATGACTAGGTAAATGGTTTTCATGACTAAGCCAGGTGAAACTAAGATCACTCTTCCTTTCTCTTAAGATTTTGCTCTTCTCTGTGGCTGCTAGTTGTCTTGTTTTTTGTTTGTTCGGCTTTCCATACGTGCTTTTCACTATTCAACTCCGAGTACCTGCCAGTGTTCTGAATCTCAGCTCCAGACATTCTGATGCACAGATATCTGATCAACTTCAGCTTCCTGAAGTAATGTCTCTTGGAACCTTCTGACTTGGTTCTGTATGTGAGCTTTTCCTTGTATGCCCCATGCACTGATGTGATCCTGGAATCTCCCTTTCCATCACCATGGAAAATCTCTGCAGGTCTCTTTGGTTCTCTTGTTTACCTGTATCCTCTGTCTTCTTTCTTAGTTCACTTCCTTATTTTGGTAGAATCAATTTCCCATCAGCTTCCTGAACAAAGGATGCATAGTGAGATGTTCTGGGCCTTTGCCTATCTGAAAATATATTCATTCTTTCCTCATACTTGGACAATAATTTGGCTAGGTAGAGAATTCTAGGTTGAAAATAATTTTCCTTCAGAATTGAAATGACACCACTATAATGTCTTCACCCTTCCAGTTTTGATGTTCTGGTCTGATGACATTCTGATTCATCATTTTTTGAATATGACTTATTTTTTCTCTTTGAAAAACTTCTTCCCAGAATTCTGCAAATTGATGAATATTTGCCTTCTTGTGGTTT
Organism: Hippopotamus amphibius kiboko; assembly: GCF_030028045.1. Lineage (NCBI taxonomy): Eukaryota > Metazoa > Chordata > Mammalia > Artiodactyla > Hippopotamidae > Hippopotamus > Hippopotamus amphibius. The sequence goes on along the minus strand of NC_080191.1, from coordinate 166,815,597 downwards.
TATTTTCACCTATAGAAGTGGGTACTTAGTCAGCTTTCTTTAATGTGGAAACATATATTCTTTGCATTGAGAATATTTTCCTGAATTTTTTTTCTTGATGATTTCCTGTTCTCTGTTTCTTTCTTGTTATTGTTTGGTTCCAGTTTTTTTGAAATTGTGTTACTTAGATATTAATATCCTGAACTTTAAAATGTTATTATTATTTTTTTTTTCCTATTTTCATCTCTTTTGCATTTTATCCCTATTTTCTAGATGATAGGCTCATCTTTATGTTCTACTCTTTCTGTTAGGTTTTATTTTTAATTTCTGATAGCAGGCTTTTAGTTTCCAAGATTCTTACTTATTGTTTTCCTTTTTTTTTTTTTTTTTTTTTTTTTTTTTTTGGCACACGGGCTTAGTTGCTCCGTGGCATGTGGGATCTTCCTGGAGCTGGGATCGAACCCGTGACCTCTGCATTGGCAGGCAGATTCGTAACCATTGCGCCACCTAGGAAGCCCTATTGTTTTCCTTTGAATGTTTGATTTTATATTATGCTGTCTTGTTTCACTGAGGCAATATTTCTAATATAAAATCAAACCTTGTTAAGAATAGTATTAAAATAATTTTTAGAAGTTTTCATTTCCTTCCATAGCCTTTGTTTCCAGTTAGCAATTTTAAAAAATTACTTGTTTTGACTTCTAGCTTTCATGTTAGAGACTTTTTACAGATTTTTTATATTTGTTGCCTGTTCGTATTTAAGTGCGGGCGAGGAAGGTGACTGGAAGCTCTGTACACGTGGGTGGGGCTTATTAATAATGAACTTAGTTATAGGGTCATCTTTGTGGGCTCTTCACTGTGGAACTCCTGATATGCGTATCTTTAGGTCTTGCTTCTTCTTATTTACAGGTGCCTCAGAGAAGACTTTTTTTCCTGCTTGGAGGATAAACACATGCCCGCCAGGATTCTGTGTGTCTCAGCGATCAGCATGTACATTCATTTAATCTCTCAGTTTTCAATGTGGCACTCACTCGGCCCACTGTACAGAGAGCCTCTCTTCTGTCCTCTACAAAGAACACACCTCCAGTCTTCTGCTGGGATCGGGGAGGGCAGTAGTCTAGCTATTCAACGTTTCGGAGAGGGTTTGAGGTTATAATACCTTCTTAAGAACAAACTGTCCACCAATTCTGTGTATTTTATCCTTTTCCCCTTCACCCTACTTCTAGACAAGCTTAGTGCTACCACTGACTGTCTAAACTTTTGAAGATTCTGCAGTCCAAGTTAGGTTGCTTATTGTCTTTCCCCACTACTGACTTAGAATTCAGCCTTCTCAGGTCTGCTAAATCCTTTATATCTTCACCAGCTGGCTTCCTTTTTCTCAAATTTGACAGTTGTTGCCTCCTCTCCCTTTTGCTGCATCTTTATAGATAATAATGCAACCATAGACACACACACATACACACACACACACACCCCCTTTGTTGTACTTTTAATGGTGATTCAGGTAGGCATGAAAGTAAAACCTGCCCATCTTTACTTTGAAGTCTTTACTTTCAAAAGATACTAAATAATCTTGTGGCAAGATAATCTCAGCTCAGAGGTCGTAGAGATAGCGTTCTATGGAATTTTCAGCAGTGCCCTGGCTGGCTTCCTCTGCTTATCCTGCATATGTAGGGTCATTGAAGTAGTCTTCCCATGAGAAAACACCATGAAAATACCTTCAAAGAGTTACAAGGTTAAGAGAACTACCAAGATCATGTCCAGACAGTTTTTTTTTAAATTGCCCTGACATAGTTAGTTATCCATTCTTCCACCACCCGAGCATCTGTTGGACACTTACCCTAAGTCACGCATTGGCAAAACATTGCATGAGACACAGTTCTGACCTCAAGAACCTTGCACATTAGCATGGAAGACAGACAGCACTGCTCAAGATGCAATATGGTGAATGCCATAATGGAGATATTAACAAGTGCTAGAGGCTCTATGGGATGGGAGTGATTAAGCCTGCCTTCAAATTCCTGATGGGAAATGTGTCTTAGCTCTCACAGTTCAAGCAATAATTTCCCAGAGCAATTGTCTTGCCAGTTCATAACTGGCAAAGTTACTAGCTTCCCAGCACTGTGATAGCATCTTTATGGTCAGAAGAGATTTTAGAAGTCATTTTTTAGCATCTTCATTTTTTTTTTTTTGGCACACGGGCTTAGTTGCTCCGTGGCATGTGGGATCTTCCTGGAGCTGGGATCGAACCCGTGACCTCTGCATTGTCAGGCAGATTCTTAACCACTGCGCCACCTAGGAAGCCCCAGCATCTTCATTTTACCTGGAAAAACTGAGACCCAGGGGAAAAGTGGCTCAATCTTAGTAAAGTAAGGAATGAAAATCAGTTTCCTGAATCCCATACTATTTTTTATCTATTAAATCATATTAAGCCCCTACCCTAAAGTCCAGTTATCTATAAATATGATTAAAAATTTTAATCAGTGGCTCTGAGTCTCAGAGATCTGGAAGTACCAGTTTTGAAAATGCTGAGAGTTTCTTTAAAAACAGTAATTTGAATGAAAGACCTATGCTTTGGATATAGATATAGGACTCCAAACTCTTTTATGTAATGTCAGAAAGAGAGAATGGCTTAGAGCTCTCATTACTTATTTTGAAAGCAGGGCCAGTTCTTAAACTGGAAGAATAGGGCTCTTTTTATTTGCACAGGTTAATATTGATTGGTTGTAAAATCACCCAGCAAATTTAGGAGACAACTTCCCAAATGGAGCTTTGGTTATACTGTTTTACAATGTATTTTTGAGATTTTCCCATGTTTGCATTGTCTTGAAAGCACACAACAGATGTACAAACAGAATTTAAACATTTTGGAGAGGGAGAGAATGTTGTCTTCAGTGTACATTTAAGAATGTAATGTGTTCTGTTAAATTTATGGTTTCATGACTTAATTAACTATTAGCAAATGCTATATTATTGGGAAGCTAGGGACTATAAAAAACATATTGTTCAATAGTCAGTTCTTTATCAGTAATATTATACTAGCAATAATTACGTTATTCATTAAAAGCAAAACACAACAACTTGAAAGAAATCCTGTATCTTCCCTAAGTACATTAACTTTTTATATCCACAAATAATTAGATTATAATTTTCTTAATAAAGATTTTCTTGGTCCTTCTCTGCTGAGAAAAGTCTTTCCCGCCTCTGGCCCTCTGACTCCTGCAGTGTTAATTTCTTTCTTCACTGCAGTATATATGGTTCCTTGGTTTGCTTGTCAGGCTTGTCTTTTAGGCTACAAGCATCACGAAGGCAAAGACTATGTCCTCTTTGTAATCCCAGCGACTTGGCCGTATTAAAGGCATTTCTGTTAAAAATAGAAAGTTAATTGAGTAAATAAAGTATAAGGCACTTGACGGAGAATAATATTTACTTATTTGGTTTTCACAGCACTTTTCATTATATCTTTTGGTGTAAAGTACCTAAAGACTCGGGTTTGACATGCATGTCGTGTACAGCCTCCATTTCCCTTCCCTTCTTGTTTGAACAGCACTCAGATCTCACTCTGTGCTCAACTATAGCACCCTAAATGATGGCTTGTGTTCACTGTGACTTAACTTCTTGTTGCCCATGGAAGAGAACTATTGATCTTCCTCCCTATGAAATCTGGTTAGGCATAAAAACTTCCTCCTCCTGCTTGTTAGAAGCAATTTCTCTCCTGTTTCTGAAAATGAGAAATGAAACAGTCTCTTCTCTGTTGTTCTCATCCTGTGCCCTGGGGAGTGGCGTGATCCTTCATCATCATCTGTGCATGTGCCTTGTCCCCAGTCTCCCGGTTCTCTTCCTTCCCATCAGAGCCACTCCCTGTCTGTTCCCGTGAAGACTGCTCTGCACGCCTCACATTCTCATTTTTGTCTTTAGCTACATCTTTGACCCCAGTGACTCTGGGGAACCGACTGTACGGCTCAGGACCTTTAGTGAGTGCCAACAAAAAGACCTCTGTATCGGTGCAAAGGGGTGGCGTTGCCAGAGTCACAACTCTCGTAACTCTTTTTCTTCAGGAATCCATGGGATTTCTACATCTTGGGGTTGGGGGATAGTGGTGTTTTAGTTCCCTCAGCTCAAAAGTGGGGGCTGAAATAAGTAGGTAATGAAGATCTTTCTTGTCGTTGATGTCTAAATCACTTTGCTGGAGCTGCATTTTGGTGGCTGTGCTGCTTCTTTTCTCAATTCATTTATTATTTTTGCATAGTTTATTCATCTGGTTAGAGTTAGAGTTCTTTCAAAATCAGCCTTTCTATTTATAAGCACTTCACAAAGTTACTGGGGCGGGCCCCTTCGTATCTTGGCTTAATAGGATGCAAAAGAGGGCTATGGTGGAATAACTTTTTTCTTTGTGTCTCTGAAACAGAGATTGCTGTGGATTGTGTACACAGACTTCAATTTGTAGTGAGACATTCTGGGTGCACATTTGGCTCTGTGACCTTGGATATATCACTTTATTCTGCTAGGCCTTAGTTTATTGTAAATGGAAGTAAATTGTCCGCTCTCTGGCCTTTGGGAAGGAATCAAGAAGAGAGAGTATATGGAAAGTGCTTTGTAAACTATATGGTACTGTATAAAAGCAAGTTGTTATTAATAGAGGTCTGACTATTCCCAATTGTTTCTGCTTGGTCAGTTAGTTCTGGATGAATACATCGGAGAGGACAGGCAGGCAGCAAACAGCACTGGGCTAGGAGTCGGGTGACCTGGAGTCTATCCTGGTGTTGCTCAGCCCTCACTGACTTGACGTGACCTTGGCAAAGTCACTTTACCTCGTGCGCTTCTGTTGCATCATTGGTAATATGAGGTGGGCTAAAGAAATGATGGTATAGAGACTCTCTTCCACTTTAAAAAAATCTATGGGTTTTTTTGAGTCTAGCTGGCAAGATATTATTATTTATTTAAGGGTGTCATTATGTTTAGATTATTGAATCAGAAGTCTTACCAATTATGTACCCAATTTATATATATATATATAGATTACTTTTTTTTTGCTTTTGTGTTTTATTTTTTCTTGGTGGAAGTTTATGTTCTTCAAATGAAAGTTTAAAGTTATAGGGAAAATTGCAGTATCCACTTAAAGACAATCACTGCTAATATTGCTTCCGAGTTCTTTCACGCCCATATAGCTTTGATTTCTTATACATTTTTTGATTCACATTAGTCCATCATACATTATAGATTTGATTTTTAAAAAGTTTTTAGTGTTATACAATTTTTAAAGGTTACTTTCCATTGACAGGTATTACAAAATATTGGCTGTATTACCCATGTTGTACTGCACATCCTTGGGCCTGTCTTACCCCCAATAGTGTGTTCCTCCCACTCTGCCTCCCCCAAATAATATATTTTGAATACACGATTTTAAGGAATTATTTTGAAGAAGATGCCAAGGCTTATTCCCTCAAGCACTGAAAAGGAACTAATGGAATCTCCTATCCTGAATTTATTTTCTCTGGAAGGGATTTAAAGAGGTGGTTAAGTACTAACAGCAGATGAAATTCTGTATGAGAAATTACGTCTATGACACCTAAAGCACATTTTGTTATATATTCTCTAGTAATTTTCATTCTTTTTTCCTTCAAAAAATTACTGTGTATTTGTTACAAATCTCACACTGTGCTAAGCCCTGTAGATGCTGAAGTGAGTAAGATAATTCCTACTAAAAGGGATGGTTGATCTATTGTAGAAAAGAGCATGGATTAAAAATTCATAAGAGAGGTGAAACAAATTTCCAATAGTACAGGATAAGGAGATATTAATTTTGCTGAGGAGATAGAGGGAAGGTAAAAAATGTAGCATCTTTAAAATGTTTTATAGATTATAAATGTTTTCCCGTATACTCTCCTGTTTAAATATAGCACAGACTCTGACAGGTTTAGAACAAGATACCATCTTTTGGAAATCCTGAAACTTCTGAAGCTCAAGCAATGTAGAGAAAATACCAAGAAAACATACTGTTATTTTAAAAATTAAGATGAGTACCTGTAAACAACTCTCAAATTTTTGAGAGTTTTCCCCAAAGTGACATGGACTAATTTTTATATTGGAGCATGCAAGTCATCCTTTTAACTATCCCTTTTTAAAATAAGGAGGCTATAAGAAACGCCCCAACTTATATAAAGTAGGCATTTAATCCCGTGTATGTTGTTAAGGTGAGTTTATCTAACACTCACAGCAGGTTGGTTTGTGATCACAAAAGCTAGAAGAAACCTCAATTCAATTACCTAACTTGATAGGTAATGAATATGATAAGCCCTTTTTCAAAAAAAAAACACAAAAGTTATCTTCACAAAGGAAGTATCCTGCCCAAGTACACAGTCAGGACTATAATTGTGGTCTCTTGGACCAGGTTTTTGCCACCACGTCACAGCCGAAAGTCTGTTTAAAGACTGCAGCAAGTAGACCTTCACTTGATATCGAAGATTCCTAAAGTGGCCTCCGTCTCCATTTTGCTGTTCACACAGTATTTTTCCATGAACGCCTTGTAAAGTAATTAATGCTGTGTCCAAAGTTGCTAGAACTATGCAGTGCTAATATTCAAAGCAGTGTGACTCTTTTGTGGCACTAAATGCTTTTAATAATGCATCTACTCATATATGGTAAGTGACTTCCACTCATAAAACAAGGAAATGTGGTGCTGAGAAGTCATTGCTTCATCGCTGCCTCATTTTCAGTGACAAATCTTTTAAAAGAGGAAATGTATCTTTTTATTATGATGCTACAGGGCTTTATTTAGGTTTGTTTTATTGCAAAATAAAATTCTAATTTTATTTTATCTGAGCATATTAAATATAGCAAATCTTAAATTTCAGTAACTGTAGCTACAGTTTATTTAAAGACACAATTTTCTGGGTATGTGAATGTGATCTTTGGTTATAGCCTATATTATTTGGATGTTTTTAAAGCATCGTGTCCATTTTCGGACTCTGTAGTTTAAAGAACCTAGTAAAGATAGAATATGCCTGTAAAATGAGCACTTTAATGACAGGTTAAGGACTTAAAGTTGCTTAACCTGAAAAAGAGGGAGCTCAGGAAATGTGCTAATTACCGCCCTCAGGCTTCTAAATGATTTTTTGAAGAGCACTGTAGTTTCCCCTTCCGGCACAGAAAGGAGAGATTTTGGTCTTTGTTAGAGGTGATGGGGCACAGCAGGGATTCAGCAAGGCGGACTCTTGCTGAGTCTTAATTCATCGTTTAAGACAAGAATTGATGCCCACCTGGTTTTGAAGTTCTCTCTTCTTGTTTCTGAATAAAATGATCTCACAAGTTATCTTTAAGTTCTGTTATTACCTTCAGGGCAGAGAGATTCAGTCGGATTTCTTTTGCAATGAAAATGATTAGGTATAATGAAATGACTGACTCAGAAGACCTGGGAGTTGTCTCACCAGCCCCTCATCCTACAGCTGAGGAACCTGAAGGTCAGAGAAAACTCTCGTTCTCTCTAGAACTTGGAGGAAGAGCTATTGACTCTTCCAGCAGGGCTTTTCCATCCCTCCGCCTTACTTCTGAGTACTTGACTTCGTGATCTAATGTGCAGTGGATTTGATTGGTCACTACACAAAATTAATGATTGGATTTAAGGTCAAGCTCAGGATAAATTGGGAAATGTACCTCTTTCCAAGTATTGCAGGTGATGGCTTATTCTGTTAAATCAATGGCTTTCTGCCAGCGTGGCCAAGGATGAATAGATTTGTTGATTAGCAGTTAGAAATTATGGTATTTTTGTTATGTCCTAAGTCACTGTGCTCTTCTCTCACGAGCTAGAAATAAATGTGTCGGAGCGGGTGTCTTGTACCCCACCACAATTGAACAGTTATTACTCGAAATTTTTCTTACCCAGCAGTAATGTTAATGTCCCAGCAGGTATTGCTTTCTGAGAGCCATGATCACCACTGACTTGCTTCTTTCCTGTGACTTCATATTGTGCAGGAAAGAAAAGGGTAGAGAGGTGCAAACAGATCTCCTTGTTGTGGAAAACACTAAGTACAACAAAATGCTAGAGTTGCAAATGGCATGGATCCTGTTTTGTTCAACCCCTCATCTGACAGATGTAAAACCTGAATCCAGAAGGAAAAGATGTGGCTGGTACTTGGTGGTAGGTAAGGATTAGGAACCAGCAATGAGAAGCAAAAAAGCATTTGGAAGTCACAAATGTACTATAGGTCCTCATCGAGAAATAGTAATGGCAGTGTTTTAAGGACTTAAGACAAAGTCGTCACACACATCTTTAGACAGGATGAGGGAAGGCATCTCATCACACGTAATTCTCTTAAAGCATTAACATAGAAGAGCTTTTCTGAAAGAGACAAAGGAACTAATGTTTAAAAAGGAGAGGAATAGTATGATGAGCCCTTGGAAAGGCTAAGGGGCTGTTGGAAACTCAGGTCTTCTCACCTGGGTTGTGTGGTTTCTCTTTGAAAAACAGGAGTGGTCATCACCTTATGGGAGAAGATGAAAAAAACAGTAAGCTCTCTGTTGCTCTTTGATTATCTTTGGCAAGTATCTAACCCTTTCAAATCTCCAGAGAACCAAAGGCAAATTATAGAGCTGGCAGGAATATCAGAATTCATCATTTCTGCTCAGGGTAGGCATCTAATCTATCTTTTGGATTAATATTTAAATTTTCATTACATTTTTGTCTTTTCTCTTCTTGCTCTTGGTAGTAAGTAAGCTATATTGGAGCCAAAGTCTATGTTAGCCACCTTTATGGCCTTTGAGTCTCAAGGATAGTGTCCTACACACAGTTAATACTCAATAAGTCTCTCTGTTGTTATTGCTGTGTATGAATCCCTGTTATTCTTACTTTTAGGATTATATCACGTTGGTGTTTGCAAGAGACTTAAGAATCTGGTGTAATTCCTACATTTTATAGTAGAGACTGAGGCTAGGAGAGGTGACATTTGGTCAAGGACCTGAACTATGTAAGTGATCAAGCAATGAGCAAGTGAGGGCCTCTCCACCTGGGGGAACAGCATTCCAGGTGGAGGGAACAGCCAGTGCAAACACTCTGGCCCGGCAGGTGTGCTGGGCAGCAGGGAGGCTGTGAAGTCAGTCCGGAGATTATGTTGGAGATAAGTTAGGTGAGGCCACTACACATCTTTATCCTCCTGCCCCATTTCTCTTGCTTGTGGCTTCCATCACAGACAGATCTCAGGTGTGCAAGAGGACACCCCTGGGTCTAGTCAGCCTACCTTCTCCCTAACCTAGGGTGCTTCCCACCGTAACCAGCTCCTTCAGACAACCAGCACCTGAGTCTGCTGGATTAACAGTGGATGTTCTGGAATTCTGAGCTGGTGCTGGGAGTTGACCTGCTGGTGAATGCCCTTGTAAACCAGAAATTTGAGACAGTATAGATAATTTCCCTGTAGAAAATGTGAACATCTCTTTTGATGTTGCAAGAGCCTCACGTTGTTGGTAGGAGAGACAGAGATGCAAACGAGTTTGCAAGAGGTGGAATTCTCTCTATGCTGTTTCCGAAAGCAGTGCGCGTCCAGTGGAGAGCTTTGAAGAACTACTGGAGAGCCAGACCAAGGTTTCTTTTTAAAGGAGCTGTGTGTTTTTCCACAAGGTTCCTCAGAGCCCCCACAAGGAACCTTTGGGGATTCATTGCATTGCTAAATCACTGCATTAGCCTGCTGCCTTCTGGAAAAAGCTAATCCCACTGCTTCTGTCAGCAGGAGAAGTTGGCCTTTGGGCTGAAACCAACCACACTGGGAACAAACTGAGAGGTCGGGGAGAGCCTGGAAGTCCTCAAAAACAGGTTCAGACCTTTAGGGTAGGGTTTGGTGCAAGCTCCCCTAGGAAATGCTGTACTGAAGTAGACTCAGAGAAAGCACCTGTTTCTATTATCGCTGATCATAATAGCTTTCTTTAATACATTAGTTCATAAAGCATTTTCCTATCCCCCACCTCACTGTCGCCTCTGCAGTCCTATATGGCTTTGTTATCGAAATGCTGTTTGCAAACCAGCATCTCTGAGTCACCCAGGAGCTTGTTAGAAGTGCCCCGTCCAGACCTACTAGGCTAGAATTTGCATTTACGAAGACCCTTGTCCTTTAAAGTTTAAGCAGCTTTGCTATGTGGTCCATAGGGGAATCATTTCTCCCTGGAACAGTAAGGAGGTGGAGGAGCAGCGTGGCTGCGTGGCTGAGCCAGGGTCGCCTACTTTAGTAATAATGAAGCGGGGGGGCCTCATACCCAGGCTTTGTGCCTCCTGGTCCAGCAGTGTCTTCGGCTGCACTCAGGTCGTCCCTTTCCGTGATCCTTTGCGGCTCACTTGCAATGTACCAGCTTCAAAGGAAAGGTAACCCTTCTTCTTTGAAGCTAGGCTATCACCTTCTCTCATTCTCTTCGTCAGCTGTCCTGGGGCCTCCCTCATCTGCTTGCTGGTTCTAGAAATGCAAACACCCTGAAAAGCTCTGCAGCATTGCTCACAAGGAGCCAATAACGAGTGAATCTGATAAGAATTTCTGGCATCAGTCCCTTGCACTAGGCTTCGCTGCAAAACCTTTCCAGCTTCTTTGAAAGAGAGGGGTGCAAATTGAGAACAAGGCAGCTGAGGGAGTGCAGCCGGGATGTGCTGATGGGGATGATGGAGTTTCCCCCTGTTGCTCACACTTACAGGATGGCAGATGACATCAGGCTCAGTACCACTGAAAACCTCTCATGTCTGCAGAGAGCTTCCCAGTCCACCATTCACTGTGGCTTACTGCAATCTTGAAAATAGTATTCCCATTTTAAGGCTGTGAAAACTATACCTAGATGTCACTTACGCTGCACACAGAAAGTGAGCGCTTCATCCTTTGCTGACTAATTGACCCAACAGGTAGGCGAAACTGAGTCTATTAGTAAACACCATTTCATCTACAGAAATCATGCTTTGGGGGAGGAAAAGTTCTAAAAGAATTTTAAAGATGTGACTCATAGATCCTGAGCTATAATTCTTAAAGTAACTGAGACTCACTAATCGCACAGTGAATCTTCGTATTTTATCAGTCAGTTCAGCGAAAAATTTTATATTTCGTACGAACCTACTATGTACATGACGGTCACCGTAGCAGGTGAATTAGAATGAATTAGATCCTCTCTAAGAGCCTGGAGGTTAATAGAATGTATGTGTGTGTGTAGGACAAACTATAATGGGTGACAAAGGGACACTCTTCCCTCCACCCTAAGAATGAAGGCTTAACCTAGGAGGTGACATTTGAGTTCTTTCATGACAGATGGGTAGGCTTTGGACCTCCAGAGTCTCCAGAGTAGGGAACTTCACGGGGGGGGGGGGGGGGGGGGGGGGTGGGCATGTGGTGAGGCAGTGTGTGCAAAGATACAGACGAAGATGCTAGGTTTTTATTCAGAGCAGCAAATGAACAATGCATTGACTATGACTGTAACCTGTGAACTCAGAGGCAAAAGAAATATGGTTTTATTTTCTTTCAATTACATCAACCTCAATCTGAGTTTCTTTCCCTCTCCCTGGTGATACATTAATTATGGGGCCTTATTCCCCTCCCACCAGGTAGCGTCAAGGTGCTGCCTGGGTCTTACGAGCCTCAGAGCATTTGCAGTAAGTGACCACTGCCCTGGAGTGGGTGCCCTGCCTGGGGCGGGAGCATCTTGTCTGCTACCAAGAACTGTTCTTCCTCCGGGGGTTCCGCAGGGCGCTGCTGCCTCCCCCCCGATTCCCTCGGCTCTCTCCTCCACAGGTTTTTAGTCCCAAAGGAGCTTTTTACCCCTGTCTAGATATTCTTAAGAGACCCCTTTCATAGTCTCCTCAATGACTTCATTCTTTTCCAAGAGCTCTGGTCTTCAGATAGCTTCTGTTTTCCTTACTGGAAAAATCCCGGAGTTGAGAAAGCGCTACCTCATGTGACCTCCTTCAAGTAGCAGAGGCAAAGGAGAAGCACAAATGGGAGTCAGTGTTTTAATGAACAGCTGTGCCACCTTCAGACTTCCTGGGCATGACGTGGGCAAAGGAGAATGGTGGGTGCTTTGTTGGGGGATGGAGAAGAGGGAGCAAGGGGCTTTCTTCCACCGACTCCTCGGACTTTCGTGTCTGAGATCATAAGGGCCTACGTTTGGCCTGAATCTCAACTTTCCAAACTCTTTCATCATATATGAACTTGCCTCTGTGAGTGTTCAGGACAAGAGTTGCCTCTCCCTCATTCTAAGCTGGTCAGCTTCTGCCCTCCACCCCATCACCTTCTGTGTCTTGTGCTGCCTCAGCACCACACCCCCAAGTCTCTGGCAGTTTCATCCCTGTTCTCTACTGACTTACCTTACAACCTGCTGAAGTCTATCCTGCTCAGAAACACAGCAGCAGCAGCACGTGAAAACTCCTCTTTACCTGCCGTCTCTCTCTAATGCCTTTCTTAACTCTCTCCTTTCTTCACAAAATCCCCGATCTTGCCTGAGAAACAGCCTGGGCAGCTCCAGTCTTGGAGAGACAGATGGGCCCTGATGCTTACTGTAAATTCTCAGAAAAGGTACCATAAGCCTTTTGAAGTCTCAAGTTCGTAATTTCAAAAGTGATAACAGTGAGGCCGACCTCGAAGTGCTTTTGTCAGGATTCAATAAAAATGTAGGTAAATTACTTAACACAGTCCTTGTATATAATAGACACTAAAGATATGACACTATTATTATTATCTGCACATATTGTACCCTTGGCTGGAAAACCTCTCGCTCTCACATCCGTCCAGTTTACCTGGCAAATTTCTGCTTCTCCTTTAATACTCTGTTCTGTGCTGGTATCTGCTCCCATCTTCTTCCCTCCCCTCCCTGCACTCCAGTAGATTCCCACCATCCTCTCACGGTACCGAAGACTGTATCTTAGGTTTGTAGAACCTTCTGCCTCCCTCTCAGCGCTACTCTGGGAGCGCTGTGAGGACTGCAACTGTGGTATAAACCTCCTGTTCCATGCTCTCATTTGGGACCTGACAGGTCAACACTCAAATGCTTATTGAATTTAATTTTATTTCACAGACTTTTTTCATAGTGCTTATTATATACCAGGCACTTTAGAGATATTAATTTGTTAATTTTCCTAACAACGCTATAACATGGGCACTGTTATCTTCATTCCATAGATAAGGAAACTGAGGCACAGGGAGGTTAAGTTGCTCAAGACCACGCAGAAAGTAAGTAGGAGAGCTGAGATTGGAACCCAAGCTGGAACCCTCGCCCGTGTCTGGTTTAATACTATCTGCCCTGGGGTAATATTATATGCCTGGTCTGTTGGAAGATTATCATAAAGACTATGCAAGATATAAGTGAACCTGGTACATTGCAAAGTGTTGAACAAATAAGGGAGATGAGTTCTTTAATTTGGTTGAAAGTGCCATAAAAATGTATGTTATGACACTGACGAAAAAGAGATCAACGTGCTCATAAGGCTGAATAGAAGTTTGATGATTATTGTCAAAATGTCAAAATACTTTTTTTACCCTGATTTTGAATTACTGAAAGGACAAACTACTATTGACATTTTCTTTTCCATCAAACGACAGCCAAATATGGAAAAGAGTTTAACATATGTCACCTCTGGAGTGTGGTCCACCGTCTTTTTCCTGCGAGGATCAGTTCTACTTGTGAGCAGCTGTTTAGAGCAGATGAACTTCCAAAAATGGCCCTGGAGAGAAAAAAGCAAACGGGCAGCTGCTTGACCTTTTTCCAAACGAAAAAACAAACCCTGATAAGTTGGTCTTGATTGGCATGTGCGGAGTCGAGGAGTCTTTGATCAGTTTTTATACCAAATTACCCGGGATGATTACTCACCGCTCACTGACGTTATACCACAGATCTCCCGCTGGGTCTGATGTGTGTTTCCATTTTAGCTCCAGAAACACAGGCGGCTGTGGACGGCAGGTGCTGGTTCCGGGCCAGCGGCGACCTATGGGGAGAAGCTGGAGAAGGTGTTTCTTAGCATTTCTATGGACCACCTGTTTGGGGATTACCTGGAAGGGTTGAATCTTGCAGGTATTTGGGACCCACCCTGGATCTACTGGTTCAGAATCCTGGGAGAGGATTCCTGGATATTGCATTGAGAGCAAGCTCCCCTCATGCAACTTGTAGAACAATACAATTTGAGTACCTCCGTCTTAGCTTGGGCTGCCTTAACAAAATTTCATAGATTGGGTGGCTTCAGAAACAACAGACATTTATTTCTCGTGGGTCTGGGGGCTGGGATGTCCAAGATAAAGATGCCAGCTAGGTTTTGTCCCCATGCAGGCCTACTTCCTGGCTTGCAGACAGCCACTGCCTTCTCATTGTGTGCTCACATGGTCTTTCCTCAGGGCATGAGTATTAAAGAGAGAGGGAGAGAGGCAGAGGGAGAGAATGAATTGCCTTTTCTTCTTATATGGGCACTAATCCCATCGTGAGGGCCCCACCCTCATAAACTCTTCTAAACACAATTATCTCCCAAAGGCCCTGCCTCCAAATACCATCACATTGAGGGTTATAGCTTCAACATATCAGTTCTGGGAAGGACACAAACATTCAGACCATTCAGCCAGTGGGACCATGATTTTTCACTGTGTCATGGAAGATGGGAGTAGCTCTAGAACGTAATTTGACATTTCCTAAAAGAATGACAGATTCTCTTTTTTTCTGCTGGTTGTGATTGATTCATTGATGTTTAGACCTGCACAGGAGCTTAGAGACTGAGTTTGCATTAGAACAAAAAGATATCCTTAAATCTGTTTTGGCTCAATTGTGCCAGTGATTTCAATTCTGTTCCCTGTGCCTGTAGGAAGGAAAAAAAGGAATGAATTTTCTGGATGACCAACATTTGAATTGCTTGAGAATGATAAAAATAAGCCCCACAGTGTAGTGGTTAAAGAGATGATGTACTAGGCAGGGCTGTAATCACCACCTGAATGATGGCGGCTGCCCCCCAGAAATTTTTTTTTCCAACTTTGTAACAGCTGCTTAATATAGAAGACAAGTGTTTCTTTTTTAAGCCCTGTTAGGAGGTGCCTGTGCAGTTGAGTATGTCCTCTCTGACACCTTGGAATGGTTTTTCATGTCGTTCGTCACACCAGCATAGGAACCATGATTCTAAAGTGATGGCAGCAGCAGATCTCTTGAAATCACCTAACACTCCCGCTGCTGCCGGAGCACACCACCTAGTACAAGGCAGAGAGTGCTTGTAGGTGTTTGGGACCAATCATTTGTCTAAGGACATGTGCAAACTGTTGTCCAGTAGGTACATCACATGCAGTAGTGCAGTTCTCATGCTTACCACCTCAGTTTAGCGCCCCCCCCTCTTTTTTTTAAAGATTTAGTTTATTATTTATTTATTTTATTTTTGGCTGCATTGGGTCTTCGTTGCTGCGTGCGGGCTTGCTCTAGTTGTGGCGAGCAGGGGCTACTCTTCATTGCGGTGCACGGTTCTCATTGCCGTGGCTTCTTTTGTTGTGGATCACAGACTCTAGGTGCGTGGGCTTCAGCAGTTGTGGCACGTGGGCCCTAGAGCACATGGGCTTCAGTAGTTGTGGCACGTGGGCTCAGTAGTTGTGGTGCATGGGCTTAGCTGCTCCACGGCATGTGGGATCTTCCCACATCAGGGATCGAACCCATGTCCCCTGCATCGGCAGGCAGATTCTTAACCACTGCGCTGCCAGGGAAGCCCCTAGCCCCTCTCTCTTGAGGATATCATCTATTCCTTGTCTTCAACTGCCTCCTGTATTCCTATGACTCGTATGTCTTTAGGCTGGCACTTTCTCCTGAACTTCAGACCTAAAGCACCTTAAGCTCTATTGGCCCAGACTGAGCTCTTTGTTTTCTCCCCGTCACCCCCCTTTCCCTGTTTTATCAACTTGCCAGATGGTACCACAATCTCCCAGGTCCTGACAGCAGAAACTTAGAGTTATCCTCAGGACCCCCTTTCCTCACCCAGTCAGACTCCATATACCCCTCTATCATCTCTCGTTTAGATGATGACGTCCCTCTGGTTCTACTGTCTCAGTTCAGACACTCATCACCTCTTGTCTCCAGTGATGGACGCCTCACTGGCCTCCCTCCTTCTGGCAGTGCCCCTTCTCCTCTCTACCACTTACGATAAAACCCAAATTCTATGCTCTGTAGTGTGCTGAGCCAGCTGGCTTGCAGTCAGGAGCCGTATTGAATGGATACAATGCTTACAAGTCCTCCCTGAGCCGACCACATTACTGAGCATCAGAACAACTTGAGGACTTGGTCAGCTGAGTGTGGCACCAGACCCTTATTAAATGTCTTTATGTAAATAGATTATTTAGCCTAATTTAGGGTAGGCTCCAAATCTCCCCATGCTGTAATCCTGGCAGCTCTTGAGCCGGGACCTTAATCATAGGGTCACTTTTGTTTATTATCATGGGCCTGGCATTGAACTACCTGGCAAAGAGTAGGTGCTTATGGTTTTTTGTTGTTGTTGCTTGTTTGCATTTTTGTTTGTTTGTTTTTGCTTATTTTTTTGTGTGGACTGAATCAGTGCGGGAAGGTACTTCCTCATATACTTGAGAGCCGAGAGACCCTCAGAGCAAATTGAAAAGAAGCCATTCATTGATACATGTGTACGCTATAGTTAAAGGAGAAGGAGCAAGTCACATTGTGAACCCGAGCTTGTCTGTCTGGGCTGTTCTGATGCCTCTCACGTCCCTGTTGGGTTTCCTGCTGTGCGATTGCTGGTCTTTTCTGTCGCTGAGTTTTCTGTCTGCACCAGAGCTCACCACACCATCTAACCTCTTTGGCTTTCACCATGTAATGACCCAAATAACCCCTGCAATAGCTTCTTCATTTTAATAATTTCTTCATTTCCCTTTCCTGCCATCACCTCCCTACCA
Organism: Hippopotamus amphibius kiboko; assembly: GCF_030028045.1. NCBI lineage: Eukaryota > Metazoa > Chordata > Mammalia > Artiodactyla > Hippopotamidae > Hippopotamus > Hippopotamus amphibius. The sequence continues at coordinate 166,798,759 of NC_080191.1, read as the reverse complement.
AAGGCCGCCACCTCCTGCTTTACCACCTGAGTCCATTTGAGTGTATAACCCCTCAAGATCCTTTTACCTCATCAACCTGGGCCCTCGGCAGAGTCTCCTGTGTCTTTTGCACCATCTCCTCCTGCAGCAGGCATCACCCTTCCCGTCCTGTTTGGCACCTGGTTATGGCATGAGTCTTCTAATCACTCCCACTCCCCCTAATTCTTTGTTGGAAAGGTTTGAAGCAGTGACACTTACTTCTGGGTTTTACTGAGGGGCCCACAGGATCTGCCCCTCCCCCCACCCCGCTTCTGCTTCTGCCTTTAGAAACTGCTTTCTTAGCATTGAGGGACTAGGACACATGGGGTCAGCTATGTTTTCTATGAACAAACGTAGCCCACAGTCTGGAGAACTTTTGCCAACCCAGGAGCAAAAGAAAAGCTTTGTTTTTGTTATTTCCGTCTTTTAAACTGTGAGGGTTTACTAGCACACATTCACCTGGTGGCAGAGGAGATGGGAGAGAGAATTTTATGCTCCTCCAACTCAGGAAGAATTACTCGTCCTGCTCTGCTACTCAGAGCAACCTCTCAGCCTCCAAGTCTGAAGCCCCACCGCCAGTTCAGCTGGACCCCTGATATTGCACAACTATATGGAGAAGACACACACAGCAGCTGTAATGGTTTAGAAGCTTTAGAACAATTAGGTGTTTGGTGTTATGTCTGATCCCTGGGTGTGGTGGTAGTATCAGGGGTGAGAGCTAGGGCTTCCTCCTTTGGGAAGCTTTATCCAAGTCTCTTTATGTTCTCAAGATGGAGCTGCACTGTTTATGTTCTGAGTCAAGCCCACATTCTCTGCTGATCTTCCCCTGCCCCACCATGCACATCTCACACTCCAGCCTTACCCAGCTGCTTGTACTTGCTGCCCGTACAAGTCTGGCCTTCCATGCTCCCTTTGTTTCCTCTCTACCCTTACTGTACCAGGATGCTTCTGCTTTACCTACTTCTTTCTTTTGTATTTTAAATACTTACTACTCTCCAAAGCTGGGATCTAGAGTAGTGCTTCTCAAAAGTGGTCCCCAGTCCCAGAGCATTAGCTCACCAGGGATCCTATTAAAAGCACACATCTCAGACCCCACCCCAGACCTCCTGAATCAGAAACTCTGGGGTGGGGCCCCATAGTCTGTGTTTTAGGGAGCCCTCCAGGGGATTCTGAAGCCTACTCGAGTTTGAGAACCGATGCTGTAGAGTCAATTCCACATGCTTACCTTCCGCCAGGGAGCACTGTCAAAGGTCCTATTATAGTGGACGTAAGTCGGGCTGGCTTTCAGGAAGGCCTGGGAATTCTGCACTATACCTTGGAACTAGCCCTGTTTTCATTTACTTCATAAGTGGTTATGGAGAAAACCTTGCTAAACACCAGGGAATATGGTGGGCTTTGAGGACATTTCAGTCGTGACTCGGTCATAAATTTTGCACATATATGAACTGTGGGGAAAGGAGGGAGGTTTAAGATCTGCTACCACCTACAGGGTGGAAATTGGAAAATGATCTAAGAGGAATTGAGAAAGTTCAGTGGAGGGAGAGAATGTTTCTAGGTTAGGGCACAGGCACATGGATGGGTTTGAGTCATTCAAGGATAATCATCAAATTCAGGGGATGAGAGGCCAAGGCTGAGAGAGGAATAGTCCCTGACCTCAAAAAGCGCACAGCAGGGGCGGGGGTGGGGAGACAGATGCAGCAAGCGTCATGGCTACCAGTGTGAGAGGCAGCCAAGGTCAAAGTGGTATTTCAAGTGTGAGCTCTGCAACCAGCCTGGCCTCACATTCTGCACCTGCCCTTTACTAGCTGTGTGGATTTGAGCAATTTCCCTAACCATTCTGCCTCAGTCCCTCACCTGTGAAGGGGAACGATGAAAGTATTTACCTTATAAGCTTGTGAAGATTAGCACACAATAATAGATGAAAAGCATTGAAACATCCAGCCTGATAGATAGTAAGGGCCTCTGTAGATGTTATTTATTTTGTCATTAAGTATTGTGATAGCAACTTGTATAACACACCCAAAAGTGGGTATCCTATGGTGTTACTCTTCTGATGGTGTTTCATTCATGGTGGAGTAGCTCTGGAAAACACTTAGACAGCAAGCCCATCTGGGCTTAATGGAATTACTTTGTATGGGTCAAGAATATAGTGCCAGGACTTACTTGATCAGGAAATGATTCCAGTGTTTCCTCTTTTGGCTGATGGATTCTCAACTAGTCTGTTTCAAACTTACAGGCCAGGATTGCCTAACTCGGAGCATGCAATGCCAGGCAGCCCACTCATGGTACCACCTTTGTGTAAGATGAAAAACATGCTAGAAGCTGTCTTTTGCATCATTTAGAGGCCTCTGAGTGGGGCAGCTTGCACGGAAAGATAGAGAGAAGGGTCACATTTCATTCCCATTGGTGCCAAGGCATTTTGCTCAGGCATAGACCAAATGGCTTTTCTTTGTTAATTTCCAAATTTAGAGTTTCCTATTCTTTATAGTCATTTGCATCTTCCTGTTAGAAGACAAAGAAAAAAAAATAATATACTGAACTAGCTAGTAAAATGATTAGAAAATATTATTCATTGAAGCAATTGGAAATACAGCTTAAAAAGAAGGGAATTCTCTCTTTGTATAAGTATAAAATGCCCCAGGCCAGTGCTTTGAGTGCATCATTGCATGTGATAGAGTTTGCCTGCTACAACCTCCAGAGCTTCTCTGTGGCCTAGCCTTCTGCAGAGATGAGATAGGAATGGAGAGTAGGACTGAAGTCATCTCAGTCTTGAAGTTCACAAGGTGTTGTAGCTGTTGGGCTCAGGTTTGTCTGCAGAACTAGGCTTGCTGCAGAACTTGATCCCACTAGAAACCAAGCACCACACTCAGAGATTTGGAGAACTCAGATTTATTGAGCCGGCGGCACCAGATGAGCTAACGCTCCAGAATTCTGGGCACCATTTCGGGCCAGTTTTCTCTTTTTATAGATTAAGACATGTAGGTACAGTTGGTACTAACTGATTGGTTACACAGTTTCTATAAATTACAGGTGGTTACAGAAAGCGGGGGTTGCTAAGGGCTACAGGATGCACGGGAGTTGCTAGGGATTACAGGAGGGGTTACAGGACGCGGGAGTTCAGACAAAGGTGAGCAGAGGCAGGAACAGTACGTTTTATACTTATATCAATCATTCCTATGCAGTTATTAACAGGCAGGGTTCACATAGCAGGCCTCAAACTATGGATTTCAAATCTTCCTCGTCAGGCTCAGTGAAGTCTCAGTGTGGGAGCCGAGGGAGCTGTGCGCTGATTGGGTGAGGGTTATGGTCTGAAAGGTAAGGAAGGAGTAGAGGCCACATGTGGAATGCCATCTTTCGTGTGTATGTTGGGGTAGTGGGCTATTCATTTTGCACAAAATCAGGCCATCTCTTTGATGTGTGTTTGGGCTAGGGTCAGGAAGACAGCCTGCCACCATGGAATGAGCAAATCCAGACTGCAGACCAGAGGCTTATCAGACACTGGAGAAACACTGTGTGTCTACCCAAACATTGTATTAGTTTGCTAGGGCTGCCCTAACAACACATGATAAACTGAGTGGCTTAATCAACAGAAAAGTATTGTTTTACAGTTCTGGAGACCAGAAGTCCAAGATCAAGGTGTCGGTAGGGTTGGTTCCTTCTGAGGGCTGTGAAAGAAAATCTGTTCTATGACTGCCCCCCTTAAGGTTCTGGTGGCTTGTTGGCAACGTTTGCTGTTCCTTGGTGGGTAGGGGCCTCACCCTATCTCTGCCTTCTTCACAAGGCATTCTCCCTGTGCACATCTGTCTGCAAATTTCCCCCAGTTATGTTGGATTACAGCTTATCCCATTGGCCTCGTTTAGCTTGACTACCTTTGTAAAGATCCTGTCTACAAATACGGTTATATTTTAAGATCCTGGGCGTCAGGACTGCAGCATATGAATTCTGGGGAAACACAGTGCACCCCACACGGTCACATATAATGCGTCGCCTCTAATTCAGTCCCAAATACTATGACATGGAGGGAGCCATGGACCACGAAAGAGGAAACCTGAGTGGTGATGCCAGCTCTGCCTCCAGTATCCAATTTACTCAGACAGGTAGACTCTGAGGCCTCTTCCTCTCCTAGAAAGAGAGGGTTTGGTGGTGTTCTCTTGCATTTCTTTTATCTCTAGTCTTCAAGGACTAATTTGCACATCTCTCTCTGAAGTTCTCCCAACCCGTTGAGGAAGTCATGTTGGTTGATAGCATCATACTTTGCCTTTCGGCTCCTCGTGCTGTGCGCTGGGCCAGGGACTGCCCCAACAGAGAATTCCAAGCACTGTCAACCTTCCGGTTCGCTGGATGTTTGATTTCCATCCCAACCATGCCTGCATCATCCTCTATATTCTCCATATGAACAGGTGTTGTCAAAAGTGTAACCTCTCCAGTCTGACATTACCTCAGATGTGTCATTCGGAACAAGTCTGGTCTCCTGAAGTGATGTCTTGGGTTTGGGACCCTCTTGGAGCATGGACGGCACTGGATGTCACCAAGTCGTCACTGATGCAAATGGTGAGCCGTGCTGCACAGACCTGAGTTGTTTCCATTGATCTGCTTAGCCATTCATGAGTGCCTGTGAAGCACATCTGGGGAAGGTTGAATTTCAAGCATTTTAGTAACCTATTTGAGAGGCACATATGACCTTTAGATTCTTAATTTGTTGTTTAATGTTTTGCACGTGTGTGTATACGTTATGAGAGCATACATTTGCAAGTATCATAAATTTACCATCTGTGTGTATTGGGTGACATGCTTCGCCTCTCTGAGTATCAGATAGATTCCTAATCTATAAAATAGGCATAAAAATCTCCATTCTGTCCCCTTCTTAGGATTGTGAAAATGGATTGGCCGAAATGGTGGATAATGACCAAAGATGAAGAGTGAGACCATCTGTCCCTGTTTATATCTATTTTCTTTGGGTGGTAATTAATGTCATCTCCTTGTACTCTCAAAAATGTTTGCATAATGAATTATATGACCATCGTATAAAATAATGAACGGGAAGATTCTTGGTTTTATCATTCATGTCACTATATAGATGATCTTAAACTGTGGTTCTTAAATAATCTCACTTAAAAATTTTTTTAGGGAATCTGTTGACTTTTTGCCCCGATTTAATGCTGAATTCTCCTCTGCTCAAGCCCCTCCATGAATATGCATGTACCCTTAGCTTAAAATTTCCCCAATTTTGCTGTTCAGGGAGACACTGCTTTGGGAAAGATCCCCGGTGTTCTCCTTACTTGCTGCAAGTAATAAATCCTTCCGTCTAAAAAAAATTTTTTTTAATAGTTTTCCCTTACTCACTTTGCAGGTCAGAATAATCTATTTAATATGAGCTCTACAGACCCATACCCATTCATATTATTGATGTCAGGGGCCCTGATGCCCCCCCCCCCCGCCAAGTAGGACCCTGATGCTACTGCTTTGCCCCAGGACTATCCCAGGCCCTGCCGGCACTCAGCCTGTCCACAGATTTCATTCACTCAACTGATTTTCCCCCACTGCTTACTCTACCCATAGAATACAAGGTGATACTAGTTTTCTTGGTTCACTCTTTTCTTTCTGCTCCAAAAGACACGTACTCAGGCCCTGTCCATTTTGAGAATAAAACCACTGACTACACTGGTAGACAGATGGTGGTATAAAGAATTAAAAACATGGGGAGGTTGCAGAGCTTAAGAAAGGATATAGTGTTCTTACAAAGTCCTTGGTCTATATTTCTTTACTCTGCAAATCGCAGTGGGCTTCTGTCCTCTGCATTTATGCTAATAGCTAGAACACGCCACAGTTCTTTTTTCCTTAGACTCCATTTTCTCCTTTAAAAAAAAGCATGCCCCTCAATATCCTGTCCCTCAACCAACGCGGAATAACAGGTTATAGCCTTTCCTTGAAAGAGCGTTTGCATCTCAGAGGATTTACAACCTGGAGAATACTCATTTAATGAGGACTTTTATTCATCTAATTGCATATTTCTTATTACTATTATTAATAAAATTTTTGGCAGTGGAAAGCAACCTAGGGATCACAAAATGTACTGCACCTCCTTCCCCTTTGTGCGGTTGAAGAAAATGGAAGCTCAGAGATGAGTAACTATCCTTTAATCACAGAGTGGCCTCATTCTAGGCCTTCAGGCTCAAGAGTTCATCCTAACACACCATTCACAGTCATTTATTGAATATTTATCATTTTATTTTTGTAAGATGTATTAGATATAAGTGTTTGCCAATGAATAATGAGATTTTAGGTGGATTGTGTAGTTTCTAAATGTGTTATACAAATGCTTAACCTCTTCCTTCTGTGGATTACAGTGGCCAGATTTTGACATCAACACCTTTGACCTTCATGGGGTTTTGATGATTTACAAAGCAACTGACCAGTCTAAGGCACGTAATAACTTGTCATGTAATTATTATGCAATTATCATGTAATAATTACAGCATGTAATCATCTGTCGTGAGGACAATAACTGCCACATGGGTTGTTTTAAGGATTAAATGAGATAGGGCATAAAAATCCTGAGCATGAAAGTGAATTACTTAGGCTGCAAAGCTGGGTATAGGAGTGATTACTTAGTGAGAGAGCCTAGTCATAAAACACCCAGCACTGACATTTGAATGAGTTGGATTCAAGAACTGGGGGATGTGGAAATGTCTATGGATGTAATCTTCATGAATGTAGGAGGTCTACTGTAATTCTATGTACATAATAGCATTCTTTGCATTCGTCTTGCTAACATAATGGGCCCCTTTGTGGTTGTCCCCTTTCTGGGGCTTCTCCAGGCAACCTGCTGGTGTGACCATGTTACCTGCAGAAAGTATATCAGTGATGAGAGCACCTCACCATGCTCAGGAGTTTCAGGGAGGTGAGTCACCCAGATTTACTCATTTCATGGACAAAAACTACCCTTCTTCTTCTTTTTAAAATTAATTAATTTATTGGCTGTGTTGGGTCTTCGTTGCTGCGCGGGCTTTCTCTAGTTGCAGAGAGCAGGGGCTTCTCTTTGCGGTGGCTTCTCTTGTTGCAAAGCACGGGCTTCTAGGTGCGTGGGCTTCAGTAGCTGTGGATTGCGGGCTCTAGAGTCCAGCTCCGTAGTTGTAGTGCAAAGGCTTAGTTGCTCCGTGACATGTGGGGTCCTCCTGGACCAGGGCTTGAACCTGTGTCCCCTGCATTGGCAGGCGGACTCTTAACCACTCCGCCACCAGGGAAGTCCAACAAAAACTACCCTTCTAATTCTCATTTTCCTGCCAAGGCCTGGTTCAAACATCCCCTTCTCTTAGCCAGAGCCTTCAACTTGACGTGGTCCTTCCTCTAAACCACAGCAGCTCCACCTCCCATATGCATGCATGCCTCTTACTGCCTTTTGTACTGTGCTCTAGCCTCTGCCTTATTTTTTTCTGTGTCTTCCAGTATGCCTGTACAGAATCTGCCACGTAGTAAGAGCTCTTGAAATGGGCGCTGAAATTGAGTTGAACAAGGGAGGTAGGGTGAAGGAACTCAGTGGATCAGGGCCAGACCTTTACTCCTTGTGGAACACTTCCAACTCTGCTGTTTAGTGCCAAGGGCTCTAAACTTCATCTTTGTACCTGGGCTGCATATTTCTATGGCCTTGATGGGTTCCTTGGCAGCAGCCTGGCGGCAGAAAAGCTCAGAAACGTTTATGGAAATTTAAGCAAATTGATTAATAAAGGAGGCAAAAAGAAGCCCAAGCAGTCTTTTCCTCCCACGCTCTATTTGTTTCAAAGAAGCCTGTTTGTGTTATCACTTCAACAGTTTGGTAAATAGCTGTGCCTTCTCACCGATCTGTCCTCTTGTGCTTGCGGTGGTAAAATGTGATGATTAGTCACGGGTAAAAGCTGTATGCATTGTTCCAAACTGCTTTGGCAGTATGTCTGCAGGAATTTGAGGTAAATAGAGACGAGTGCATGGGTATCCACTTAGAGTTATCATTTTAATATGTGCTCACTGACTTGGAATTTTCAAGTTCGCTCATACCAAACCGGAAAAAAATAAAAGAGCATTCTGACACTGTAGTGATTTTATGTTTTATGTCAATTTTTTGGCAAGAGGAGACCCTTATTTTCCAAAACTTTTGTAAAAAATCCAGAATTATCCTCAAAATAGTTGGACTGGAGGGTGTGTGCTGGAGAGGTTGCCTCTCTTTGTCGTTGTCTCCACCCCATCCTAGGCCCTCCTCACAACTGTAGGGCCTCTATGAAACACACAAACTTCTGCATTTTTCGCCATCATTATCATACTCATGTAGTTTATCAGAAGTGACTATTGGACTGGAAGTCAGGAAAGATCGGTTCTAGTTCAGGCTTGATCATTAACCTGCTGTAATATTAAGTCAAACTCTTTCCCTGGGTCTCAATTTCTTCATGGGTGAGATAAAGGAATTTGTCTGTATGAGCTCCTTGGTATGGTAACCTAAGGAGTGATGGTTTTATTTTACTCTATTTTATAATTAAAAGTTATTTATTCCTTTAAAATTAACTTAAAATCACATGATTTTAGTACTGGGTATCCTCTTGGTCGGCTTCGGATTTCTTACATGATCTTGGAATTTTATTTCTTTCTTTGTGGGCCAAGATGCTTTGCTGAATGCCTCCACTTCACAATAGCTTAGCTTCTCACCTAACTGGAGGAGTGTTTCCAGCCTGTATGCGCTTTCCTATTCATCACCTCTTGTGATTTTATAGGAAGTGTGTGAGGTATCAGGGAAGGCATTTCATGTCCATTTTACAGTAGGGGAAAAGGTTAAAGGCACCCAACTGGCCCAGAATCACACAGCTGATGAGTAATGATGGTTGTTTCCACCTACTCATTCAGTGCTTTTCTATCGTATATTGGGTACTTTGACCTCTTAGGACACTGATGGTTAGAGAACATAACTAACCCATAGAATTTCCATTAGAGCCTCATGAACTTTTCGCCTTTAAAAATTGACTTCTAGTGAAGTAAGTCAGAAAGAGAAGGACAAATATTGTATGCTAACTCACATATACGGAATCTAAAAATGGTACTGATGAACTCAGTGACAAGAACAAGGAAGCAGATACAGAGAATGGACTGGAGAACTCGAGGTATGGGAGGGGGCGGGGGGGTGAAGGGGAAACTGAGAAGAAGCGAGAGAGTAGCACAGACATATATATACTACCAACTGTAAAATAGTCAGTGGGAAGTTGTTGTATAACAAAGGGAGTCCAACTCAAGGATGGAAGATGCCTTAGAGGACTGGGGCAGGGAGGGTGGGGGGGACTCGACGGGGGGGCGTCAAGGAAGGGAGGGAATACGGGGATATGTGTATAAAAACAGTTGATTGAACCTGGTGTACCCCCCCCAAAAAAAAAAAAAATTGACTTCTATGGATCCCGTTTTCCTAATCCAGAAGAAATAATGAGTGGACCATGTAATCTCTAAAATGTCTCTTAACGGTTCACCAGGTCTCCTGACTGTCACTCTTGCCTCCTCCAATATGTCTTCTACTCTACAGCCGGGGAGATTCTTTTTCCAAGCACAGAATTAATCACATCAGTCTCCTTTAGTGTTTTCCTACTGTCTTTCCCAGAGGCTCCGTAGGGTCATCTAAATTCCTCTGCTTGGTATATAAACCGTTCGTAGTCCGGCTTTTGCCTTCCTCAACAGCTTCCCTCCCCTTCCCGTTTCCATGCCCTCCATCCGTCTGCTCAGAAGTGACTTTCACACCCATGATATTCCAGATTTCATGCTAGGATCAAGAAGAAAGGTGATAAATGAGATAGATCCAGATGATGCCCTGTCTGAGATAACTATCTAAAATCTAGCTGAGCTAAGTGTCATGCATTTGACACTGCTCAGCTGAGATGGCCCTCCCATTTCACCCATCCTCCCTCTGTGTGGCAAACATCTTGTCATCTTCAGATCTCAATCTCCATCACCTCTATGATGCCTCAAGGAGAAATGACCTACACTATCCTTTTGGCTCACATTGTCTTTGTACAGATCTCCCTGATAGCACTTTAACCATGTCCTTTGATGTGCTAGACTGTAGACACCTTGAAGGTAGGATATTCAATAAACATTTATGTAGTGCTGTAGCAGCTGTGAGTCAAAACACTGCACAATCGATAAACCTCTGTCCAGAAATACAGGACCGTTTACTGTACTTGTATTATTTGTAGAAGAGTTGATCTGCCTGTAAATATATCCCAAAGTATTATCCTTTGTGTTAGATCATATCCTACATCACTTGCCATTGCAGCAAACTATGCTGAGCCTCTTGACAGATGCTGTTGGTTAAACAGGTTAAACCTTCATAGAAAGTGGCAGCTAACGGATGGGTGAACCGGAGCCTTATGTGTGCTACAGCCATTGACACTGTATATTAACCTTTCTGTAGCAGCCATATGAATGAGGAAATAACTAGATATGGGCCATGTTTTTTGCCCAATTTAGGTTATTTTTGATCATCTACTATTATGTTATTTTAAAAATAAATGAACATTTACATGCAATTCCGGCACGTATTAGGACTGCATGATTTATTTTTAGAATTTTCTAAATTACTGATTTTTTTTAAAATAGCAAGGCAAAATACAAGAGAAGATGAAAATGCCAGTATAAAAAACTGAAAATTTAATTCCGACTGTGATTTCTTCTAAACTATTGTTGTTAGTGCATATTATTCAATGAATCTATGCAAACCAACCCACCTCCCATTTTCCAAACTATAGCAGGGAACCTGATAGCAAATGAAGATATGATTGCTATTCGATGTTAAAACTCATGCTGTAGATTTCTCCAATAGGTGTTTTAGTCTGAATTCAATCCCTACATAAACCTTGCACATTTAGTTGAGATAAGCTTGTCTGTTATTCTCCAGACACAGGCCCAAAGTCACCTCCTTTAAATGCCTTCCTAGTTAACCCCATCCATCTCTAAGTGCATCCACATCTCCTTAGCACTTGGGGCACTTTCTGGAATTCTGTTCATTTCTGCTAGTTTGCACGTTTGATGTGTTTCTGTCTCGTTGTCATGCTTAGTCAATTTTTTCACTTTCCCCCAGCGTGAGATCTCTCATGCATCCGTCTGTCTGTCTTCCCTTATTCTCAAACTAACTTATGTCCTCCACTCCACTCACCCCAGTTATTGTTTAAACGAATCAAGATTTATAATCTGATATTTAAATAGTGTGTATCTGATTTATTCTTAACTTCTTGCTAGACTGTGAGGTCCATGTGAAGAGAGTCCATGTCTCTTCTGTTCACAGCTACTAGCCCAGTGTCAAGATAACATTTGTTAAGTAATATTTATTAAATACACGTATTATAGAAAATTCAAATGCACATAAAGAACAAAGGGAAAAATCACCTAAGGGCTAGTAAGTTTCAAATAACCAGTGAAACATTTTTATCATGTATACAAATTTTATATATATATACACGTATACATGTTTATTTAAAAAAAGGGATCATATACTATATACTATTTAAATTTTTATGCATGATATCATGACCTTTTTATTATGTCACCATATGTTATTTACATATATTTTTAAAGATTATCCATATGTCATCAGTTCTCAAACTTTTCAGACTCGGGAGATCTACACAATTCAAAATTACTGAGAATTCCAGTGAGCTTTTGTTTGAGTTGCTATCTATTGATATTTACCTTATTAGAAATTAAAACTGAGAAATTTGAAGATAGTAATTGTCATTAAAAATAAGTAATAAAAATAAATGATTATATGTTAATTTAAGCAACATATTTTTTAAAAATAACTGTTTTTCAAAAAAAATATTAGTATGAAAATAGCATTGTTTTATATTTTTGCAAATCTCTTAATGTCTGCCTTAGTGGATGGCAGCTGGGTTCTCATATCTGCTTCTGCATTCAATCTGTGGCAAATACTCTCGGTCAAAGTATCTTTAGAAACTCCAGCCTCGTACAGATACATAGTTAGAAATGGAGGAGTATTTCAATAGTTTTTTCAGGTAATTGTAAATATTCTTTTCTAATACTATATCAGAACTCAAAAGTTATTTTCTTATACTTTTTTATGTTGGTCTATCTTCTACTTTGAATGGATCTCTTACCCCCACGCATTATGTTTTACATTACCTAATGGCCACATTGATCATTTGGAAAAGACTGGTTCACTGAGCTATGCAGATCTTCCAAAAGTTGACATAGTTCATTATACAGTGTCATCACATGTCATGAGCCTCTAGAAAGCACATTATCATAAAATATTGTTAATGAAAAAGGCAGATAACACCTTAATATTATTGCAGAAAGAGTTTTGACATTGTCAACCCCCTGGAAAGATTCCATGGACCTCTGGGATCCTCTGAACCACATTTTAAGAGTTGCAGCAATCTGTCAATGAGACTCATGTCAGTGTTCACTTCTGGAAAATTCTCAGCAGTTTTAACATTGCTTCTCTTCTATCAGTTTGGGCAATACCTATTATACATACTAGAGCATATTTGTCTGTTTTGTGTTTTCTATTATACTAATTCTAACTTCCATGTCACCAATGCTAACTTCTACTCTAACTTGAATACTATTTAAGCTCATCTACCGAGACTTTTATTTCATTTTAAAGATTTCATCTTTTTTCTTATTTGCCTATTCTTGTTTCCTAACTGCCTGTTCTTATTTCATGAAAGTCAGTTTTATATCACAATTATTAATTTCTTTAATCTCTGAAAGTCTTAATACTACTTTTTAAAACTCTTAATTAGATTTATCTATTTTCTCTATTTTATGGATATGAAATATCCTGTTTGTTGGGTCAGATTATTTTATACCTCATTACTGGGCTTTTTCATGTGTTTTAAAATTCTTACTTGAGATATTTTCTTTGTTCTGGGAATTTCTCTCCAGTTTTGGGGAGTTTCTCTTCAGTTCTGCAGGGGAGTTTTGCATTTGGACCTGGATTCTACAAAATGCACAATTCCAAATCAGGTCTTATGATAGAAACTCAGTTTGAGTTTCTTCTTTGGGGAATCCCAGGTCTTGCATCCTTGTGCCACACAGACCCAGATCACACTGTTACATGGGTATTTCTGCTTCTTCCCACAGAATGGCCCTAGGAAAATGGGAAGACTTTTGCTATCATCTTTTTGAAGATGGGCAGTACAATCCCAGCTTCTGAATTCTTTGGGGAGCCCATCTCTGTCACTCCTACCCTGCAGTAGTCATATTTGTTCCCCATTGTGTGTTCCCATTAAGAATCCTGACCCAATGTCTGCATGTGTTCCCAATGGGCTATAGAATAGTAGCTTTGTCCCTATTTACTACTGTGGGTTGCCTCTCTGTTTCTGCCATGCAGAATTTTTCCATTCTTTTTAGAGTATTTTGTTTCAATTATACATAATTTATGTCATCATTTCTTTTTTGTTGTTTTATGGTTTATTTCTGATTTCAGAGTGGAAGAGGGAATTTTTGGTGTGTACTTAATTTGCCATCTTGACCCATTTACTGTTTATAAGAATCTACCAACATTTATTAAACCAATTCCCCATTCTTGGACATTTAGGTGGTTTCTAGTTTCTTCTTATTACAAATATCACAATGATAAACATTTTTATAATTAACTATTTGCATGTATCTGTTATTATACCCCTAGATTACATTTTCAGAAATAAAACTGATGGTTTTTACCTTTTCATTATACATGTCTGATCATGCCCTTCTTCCAGATTTTCACTGGCTTTTTATTGGCTTCAGGATAAAGCCCTAACAACATGGTGTGGGGTTAAAATGTGTCAGTATCTTACTCCTACTTACCTTTTTAGCCTCATATTCTACCACTCTCCTTCATTCATCACACTTGCAATTCTGGAGATATACTATGCTCTCTTATTCATCCGTCTCTTTACCTGTGCTGTTTCCTCTATCAGGGATGCTTTCTTCCCATCTCTTTGCACAGTGTAATTCTACTCATCTTTTAAAACACTGCTCGGGTGAGCCCTCTGCTGTGAAGTCCTCTGTGACCTTTCCAGAAAATATTTCTCTCTTCTGTGTTGTTATAGTTCCTTTGTTATAGCATTCACTACAGTTGTTTACATACTTGTCTCCACCACTACGTTGGGAAATCCTCGAAAATTGTTTGAACTCCAGCACTTAGCACACTACATGACACATAGATGGTACTTGCTCAATGTATAATTGATGAATGAATGTTGTATAACTTGGTGAGTAATATCATTGAATCACATAAATTTTCTGCTTCCCTAACCACATAGTAAACTTGTTTTGGGTCAGAACTGTATCATGATATTCCCTATCTACTAGTTTATCATAGTCTTTTCATCTCTCATCTACTAATACAGTGTCAATCATAGCCTTAGCATGCTCTAAATATTTATTGTTTGCTTGACTATTAGGCTATATTGCAGAATCAGTTGAGGTTGAAAAAAATTTACCATGGGTTTTGCTGTAGGTCGTTACATGCCAGGCCGTCAGGACGTTTGCACTCAACACCCACCTTGGACGAGCAATTCCCCCTTTCTTAATGGTCTCAGGTTAAACAAAGACTTGGGACTTGAAGACCTCCAAGGCAGTTTCCACCTCTACTAGTTTATCTTCTTACTCACAATTACAATCCTATGTCCAAAACTTAGACTGTGGCCCCTGTTCTATGAAAAATGAGTGAGCGCCATGCTTCCTAAAAGCTCTTGTTTGTGGTATATTTTTAGAGTGCCAGAAGAAGAGTCATAACCCTTGTATTTGTGTTTCAACTTGCATCTGGAGAAATGACTTATGCAGTTTCTGGGAAGAAGGCTTGTAAACTCTTCTTGAAATATTCCAACTACAAATGAACACACATCTATATTTCTGGTGAATTTGGAAATGATAGCAAAAATGATAAACTCTTTGCTGCTTTCTAGAGTAAGCGCAGAGGGTGAAAATAAATTCTTAAGCAAATCTGAATGAAACTGAGTAGAAAAACAGATAAAAAACTCAAGATAGCATCCTTAATTGATTATGGAATAGGAAGGTATTATAAAATAACAGCACCCTTTTCCTTCATATTTATTTTATTATCAAATTGAGAGTGATTACTTTGGGCTCATTTGTTTCTAAAAATCTCTATATCTTTCATTCACAGATAGCTTATATTGGTTTTGTTGAAGATTATTTCTTAGTGGTATTAAATGATATATGAACTCAGGCAAAAAGAAACAAACAAACAGGCCCTTTGATAGTCAATTCAATTTCACCATTACTGACTGCGTTTCTTCTGTGAAATGCCTTCTTCCATAATGAATTGAATTGAGTACCTTGAAGCAGAAATTGTGTTTGAGGTGCTGGTCCCACCCATCTGAGGCTTTAGATAAACCATGCACATTTATGGATTTCAGATTTATCGTCATGGTGACGGCATGGCAACTTGCTCTCTCTTCGTTGCCTCATCTCTGGTTCATTTCCTTCCCTGTTCCCATAATTATTCCCTGAACCATGACTTTGATCAATAGTTTTTTTTCATACTTAGTCACTTTCAAAATCCTATAAAAAGGCATTGTGTTTAATTCATTTTTTCACTCTCCCCCACCATCTTAGTTCTAACATACGACGTGCGTTCAGGAAATATTTTGGAACTGCCTGGATTTCGGTGAAAAGCTCAAGCTTTCTAATACAGAAATCATAATTACGATTATCTTTAAATCAACTATGGTCCTGATTGTCCTGGGTTTTCAGGCCTAATGCATTAAAAATCTCACTGAGTTCTGAGTGGGTTTTCTGGATAATTCTTTTGCTTCTTTACGCTCTTCTTTGTATTCTAGTTCTTCTATACTAGATAGGCATTACTTAGCTGTACAAAAACGAAATGTTACAAAAATTTAGAAAGTAGGCATCACTGAGATGTGTACTGTATTCTGTATTCCCTGCAGAAGAAATAATAATAGACAATCAAATTGATGTGGGGTTGGCTTTTTGGTGATTTTCAACATCTTTTTTGTATAAATTAAGGAATTAATGCCCGTGGTCGTGTTAGTGCTATG
This sequence comes from Hippopotamus amphibius kiboko, assembly GCF_030028045.1. Taxonomy (NCBI): domain Eukaryota; kingdom Metazoa; phylum Chordata; class Mammalia; order Artiodactyla; family Hippopotamidae; genus Hippopotamus; species Hippopotamus amphibius. The sequence goes on along the minus strand of NC_080191.1, from coordinate 166,782,707 downwards.
ATCTAACTTAAAATCAGAATCTCTGTGATCCTAGGACAACTGTGGGGAGTGGTTTTAACCACCTGGCAAGTCTGTTGCTCATTTAAAACAGGAAGTGCTCTCAGTGCTGCTCAGTTGCTACTACTTGTCTAATTCAAACAGGGATAATTTTCTTGGGTTATCAGATCTCTTCATCTTATGAAAATGTCTTTTTAAATATCTCATGATGGGTTTATTTGGTTGGCACAAAATGAAATGTTAAAGTACACTACAATGAGGATGAATTGGATTAACTTCAGATTCCATCCATTTCCTTTTCCGTATACGTTGAGAATAGCTGGGGCAGGTAGTGTGTTGGGGAGCAGGTTGGTCTCCAGGTCAGTAGACCCTGGATCTGCTCTTTCACTCATTAGTGGTAGGAATCATAGCAACTCACGTGGCTTCTTTGACCCTCAGGAGCTTCCTTTATAACATGGGAAAATTATTACCTACCAGTCTACCTAATAGGGTTATATAAAGCAAGTGACAATGCTAGGTTAATTGCAAAGCATAGAACAAATGGATATTGTTATGATTTTTGTAGGATCTATAGGTACAGGCAAGAGTGAAATCCTTGGAAACACGCTGGAAGATTTTATTTTCTTTAGTATCTCTTCTGCCAAAAATGTTTATTGATTGCAGCTGGAAAGAAACCATTCTGAGAGGGAAAATGATGCTGAAAAAGAGTCAGAACCTGTTTAATATTCTGACAGCTTGAACATGTTTCTTTATGTTTCACAATAATAATTTAGCTTCTAAGTGACTTCTCTGACAAGAGAACCCACTGAATCAGGAAAGCTATAAATTACTGAAAGGGTACCCTCAGGGAAATGACCAGGAAGGGACAAATGGGACCAGACCAGTGTGTTTGGGCAAGGGGACTCGACCACCTAAGGCTTTATAGACCTCAAAGGAGGCCAGTTGTATGGCGTGTAAAGGATCAGAGAACTAGCCACCTACTAGCCTTGGACCTCATCGGTTGAGAGCCTACCATATGCTACACTCTGTGGTAGGTACTTTGACCGAAGTATTACATTTGACCTTCAGCACAACTCTGTTGGAAGAGTAGCATTAACACATTTAGGAAAAGGTACATTCCCTAAGCTGCCATTATGCGCAAGTCTTCCAGTTCTAAATCCAGGACTCTTTTCATTTGATAGACCCTACCCCAACTCCCACCACAAATAACTGTATTAGTAACTATGCATTTACAAAGTATTGCCATACAAATTACCTTACTTGATTGATACTTCCTCTGTCCCCAGCCTTTCCAAGGCATGCTTGTGTGCTGTCTCTTGCTGAGCTCTGGTGGCACACCTGAAAAGAGCACTACCTGAGAACCAGAGCTGTGGCCCGACCTCCTTCACTAATTAACTTCGTTACCTCAAGCCCTGAAAGAGAAGGGGTTTGCTTCTGCCCTAGTTAGCTAGTAGGAGAGTCTGGAGTAGAAGTCAGGTTTCCTGAGAACCAGGTCCCCCAAGCATCTTTGGAGATAAAACATACTAAACAGGTAAGTAGAATATTTGTGCATTTGTTGAGGTCATTATTTAATTAAAAGCTGCAATTATGATTTAATTACAGGGAGCAGATAAGACTTTGACTATAAAATGGGGCAGGGGAAAACATCGGTAGAGAAAGATTTACTGTAAAGGTTTGATCCCAATCTGTAATGAAAAAGATACTCGGTAACAAAGGGGAAGCGGCTGCTTCAAGTTCACATTATTTGTAAAAGTCCCAGTTTTAGGCACTGAATCTGTACAAAGTGAGACAGCATCTAGGCTCTCTTTAAGAGAGTCTGAGCACACCAGGCACTCCTCTTTGTGGAGGGCGCAGGTGAGCCTGCTCCAAAAGTTGAACGCCTATAGAATGTTAGCCTGTCTCATAGAAAAGGAATGTGCTGGAGACTTACTCTAACCTTGGTTGCTTTCAGGTGAGCCTATGAAAAGATCATGTTAGAGCGTTAATTAATGTGGTGGCTAATGTACTTATTAAAATTATTGGAGGCTATTAATTTGGATTTTGCAATGATTCAGATTTATGAAAATGAATTTGTAATGAAAATGAATGACAGAAATGAGCTAACGAGGTGAAGCATTCCGCTTAGCCTACGCAGGCAAACCGGCCTTTCCAGCAAGACAAGGATCTCACCTCTGCAGCATGAAGGTCACGTGTTTTGGGGGATATTTTATTAAGAATTAGTCATGATTCTCTTTTGAGATCAGTTGCTGTTACTCCAGGGAGGATGATCTTAGGCTACTTCCTCCTTTCTCCGATCTTTCCTTTCACCCTTCCTTCTGAACACACCCCGGTGAATAAAGGCTGTGGGATACAGAGTAAGAGGTGAGGGAAGCCCACTCAGACCAAGGTAGATGCTGTAGGAGATCAGTGAAAGGAAATTTTCCTTAGGGAGGGCAATGTGTAGAGGTGAGAAAACTTCTTGAAGTAGCATTTGTATGGCAAGCTTGCTGTTAAGTTACTTGCTCGCATTTAACAGCCTGTAGGTGGTAAAGCCATGATTGAACTGGGTCTGTCTGACCTGAAGGCAGAGAACCCAAGGCATCACCAGGGCTGGCTCTCATTGGTTCTAGGGTAGCAGAAGGCTCACTCTCCAAATGCCAGTCATTATTTTCTTTGCCAGATTGGTTACATTTCTGTCTGGAACATGGTACTCTCCCACCCTGGTTGGTCTTCTACTCAGGAATTGTTTCCTTTATTTCTTGCTTGTTACTTCTATTCCACTAGGTAAGACTTATTCTTTAGGGATAAAAAAATATTTGTATAGATAGATCTTTAGTCTTCACTGTGTTTATGATCTCCCCTTTCAAAATTTTTCATAGGGGGGAATTTCTTCTTTATATCAACGACAATATTTTATAGTACAAATTTTGTTCTTTTCCCTTCCCAAAGTGGAATTAATTTGGCTTTTGCTACCTTGCTGTTCTTGGCCAGGTTCCTTAATAATTTCAGATTGAATACAACTTATTTTTTAATAATATACTTCATCATATACCCTTTGCCCTAACACGTCCACCATTTCATGTATTGACTTAGAAGAACACAGATACTTCCTAATTTTTCTTTTATTTTTCAAATGTTAAATATTTTTTTAAAACAGGGGCTTTCTCCTGCAACTTCAGAGCAGTTTTCCCTCATTCAGATATTGTGACATGGGGCCCACTGTGCTGTCCCTTCCTACCCCGCCCTTTACTTCTCCTTGAGTGTGGACCTGAGCATGGAGTCTTCCAAAAGCTAGACTTCTGTGTTCTCCCTTATTCACCAAAGATTTCCACGTGACTGTGATACATTCCATCTCTCAGGCATTAAGCTGGGGGCTTATTTGATGTGCAAAGGCATTCACAAATTGTCAGGAGATCAATTAGTAAGGCTGTGCTTGAATGAGAAAGTACCTTCTGCTTCCAATGCCTGTGTATTAAGTAGGGTTCTCCAGAGAAACGGAACCAATAGGATATGTTTTGGCTCACATGATTATGGAGGCCCATAGGTCCAATATTCTGCTATTTACAAGCTGGAGAACCAAGAAAACTGGTGGTTCGATTCAGTCTGGGACCAAAGGCCCGAGAACCAGAAGTGCCGACACGCAACGTCTGCGGGCAGGAGAAGATGGATGTCTCAGCTCAGACAAAGAGCAAATTTGCTCTTCTTTCACTTTTTTGTTCCATTCAGGTCCTCTAGAGATTGGATGTTGCACATCCAGACTGCTTAGTCTGCCAATTCCAATGCTCATCTCTTTCAGAAGCACCCTCACAGACACATCCAAAAATGATGTTTTACCAGCTGTCTGGGCATCCATTAGCCCCTGAGAGTTGACTCATAAAATTAATCATCACAGTCTGGTCCTTTTTCCTTAAGTGATCTGAAATACTTTTTATTTTCAGTTTTTGAGGAATAGAGTATACAGCTGTCAAGACTCTTCCTGTCTTTTCCAGTGCCCACCACCAACTTTCCATTCCTTTCTTACTTGGCCTTTCTGCACCACTGGGCATTACAGTCTTCAAATTTTCATATCAGAGAACCCACTAATGCTGATCAATGTTAGGGGAGACAGACAGTCATGTTGGATAGCATAGCACACCATTTCCTTGCTGTATGCATGGGGAGGTGGGTGTCAGATTTCTGATTTCTGCATCTCTGAGATGGAGGCACACAGTGGGAGGCAGTGAGGACCTCTGCTGCTTGCGTGGCCCTGTGTGGACACCTGAGCTGGGGATGAGGTCACATGCTCATCCCATACAGATGAGTATGGATTTCTCTCCGATGCTGAAAAATTGTCTCTAGATAATAGTTTCAATTGCTATAGTCAGTCATCACATTTTTTGTTTTTTTTTTTAAATGTATTTTAATGGAACATGGAGAGAAAAAAATGAAGTGCCGTAAGATGTACCAATACTTCATTCCTTAAGATGTTGTAGTAATGTTATCACCAGACTTACCTTCAAGAGCCATTGTAAAAAATTAAGACACAGATTTCAATTAAATAGAGTTAGGAGGCCAGATGGGGGCGCTCTCATGCCCTGCAAGGATAACAGAGCCCAACCAGAAGAAGAAAGATGCCTCTTCTTTCCTGGCAGAGGCTCAGCCAATGAAAAGCCCTCGACTCTTTGTTGACTCTCCCTCCCAATTTTCTTTTGCTCTCTAAACGCTTCTCCTTCCCTTGCCATTGGGCGGCTGGCACGTGGCCTTGCCATGGTTGCAGGCCCTCAACTGCAATTCTCTGCTGATCCTGAATAAGCCCATCTTTGCTGGGGAAATATCTGTCAGTCTGTTTGTTTAAGGTCAACACAATAATTTCTTGGAGTCTTTTTAGAAGGAAAGGTATTTGTTCTTCAGCTCATGTTTTCCTATAAGTGGAAACCTAGCAACAGCAGCTGAAACTAAAAATCTTGTGGTGATTTTCAAACCTGATTTGTCCTGTTCTGTGTTCCACTCAAGGCACATGGGGAAGCTGCTCAGCACGGCTACACCACCAGTCCCTGGAAGGCAGGGCCAAATATGACTTATCGTTGCATCCTAAGTACTTTGCAAAGGACCTAGCATCTGACTTTCTAGAATGTACCAAATTATGGTTACTATAAAGCAAAGTGCAGAGCCCTGTAAAGATTTTAAGGGAAACTGCAGTCAGCTTTTCAATGACTATATTGTCAATCCCTAATTATATACCTATTTTGATACGTAGCCAATGAGTTTTTTTTTTTTTTAAATCATGTTAACTGCCATGGTAGTTTCATACAGACTCTTTCAGCTGGAGAAATAAATTATTTTCATTGAAAAGCTAAGTTATATAAAACTAATGATTTAAGAGAAAAGCAGAATATTTCTTCTCAAGATTATTTCTTCTCCAGAATATTTCTATTCAACTCTTTATTTTCCAAATAAACCAAATGTCCTGCTTTCTAGGGTAAAGCTAATGCACTCCGAAATTTCATTTACTAGTTAGCACGCTCCAAACTCTGCCTTGCTCTGCTCTCCATGACGATCTTAGTGCAAAGGCTGCAGTTCGCTCAGCCTCACAAAGTCAGGGCAGAGTGCAATAAAACTGCTGGGAGCAGCATTCAGGTACCCGAGGGAACATTCTCACGCGACCACAGCAGCTGATCTCCAGTTGAAAGAGGCAAGCGACAGGCAGAAGCAGGGCAGCTCTCTGACTGTGCCAAGTTCTGTGTACCCAAACGCCAGCAGTTTCAGTACCAGCTCTCAGCCTGCCAAAGCATGGACCCAGCGTACCACTTATTGTTGACATAAAACTATACAGGAGATCTATTTAAATGTGATTTTTTTTAAAGCAATGGACTAATAGGTTATTTAGCAAATTTGTCATGGTTTCTTTTTTTAATTTTTATACTTATAGTTGATTGACAATGTTGTGTTAGTTTCAGGAGTATGGCAAGATTTGTCATGGTTTCTTGTGATCTTCAAGATGGGTCTGACTGTATTTTGTCCTCGTTAAACCTCACAGCATCTCTGTGAGTGCACCACTTTGCATCTGCAGTTGCAAAGTGCTGATAAGAGGGCTTTCCATTCTCCAAAGGAACAATGGTGGAGTGAAAAAAACACGAAAAACAAAACAAACAAAAAACCCCCAGATGGTCTTGTGGGCCTCATTGGAGAAACAGTTTCCTCTAGAGTAAAGCAGACTTTGAAACTTCATATTATCTTGTCACATTATTAGTTTCGAGAATTTTATTACTATTTTTATCTTTTTTTAGTTTAAATATGGGGAGATGCATGTTTTAAAACTAAAAGCATTGTTTGGATACATATAGGAATTGTGTTTCTATCGAATAATTAGGTTTGTGTTAAAAGACTTGCTTAGTGTGGTATAAGCATGGCACAATATCCCGTTATAATACAGCCAAATGTAGGATTTTCTAAATTATGATGATTAAAATGTCCATTATTGTAACACCTCATGAGTCTAAAGCTTACAGATCTAGCAAACTCAGCTAGCTGGAACCCAGCTGCAAACCAGGAAATAAAGCCAAAAGGAATTTGGAAGAGATGAAGTTGATACCTTAGAGCTTACATTTTCTTTGTCTCTCTTCCCTCTTACCCATCTTCCTTCCCTGCTCTCCCAACACACTGTCAGAGATTCTTTTAGGATCTAATTTTACATACAGTTCTAATAGACCTGGTCATCTCTTTTTTCATTCCATAGAAGACTAGAAGCATCTGAAGGTAGGCACAACAGCTTTGGTTAAAAGGCAGAGAAAGAAAAATGATAAAAATCAGACAGGAAACCTCTAAAAGCATTGGGGCCATCCAGTGAAGAGATGGGAAGCTCTGTACCTGCCAGTAGACCCCGTGGACGCTGCCGTTCAGGACAGTGTGGATGTCCCTCACAGCCACCCTGACATCCCGAAGTTAAATGATGCCCGATGTGGTGTGCCTAATAAAGAGGGGAAGTGTATAGTGCATTTCAGGAAGCATTCTGTGCAAAACAGTTATTGTCTTATGAGATTTAAAAGGGGGAAAACCCCTCTCAACTCACTACATAATGTAGGTATCCAGACAGGCTCGCCCATTTCACGATTGTACAGTGAGCTTCCTGGAGTTTGCTATCGATAAGTTCTGTGACCTTGGACCTGCGATTTCATCTCTCATAGCCTTCGAGTACTCATCTGTAAAATAATTATACTAGTGTCTACTCTTCGGGAGTGTTCTATGGATTCAATAAGATTTCTTTGTAAAGTTTTTTTTCACTGTGCCTGCCAAAGAATGTATATTTAATCATTGTGCTCTTACTTATTTCCAGTCTTCTGTGAACAAGGAAATACATTGGAAACTGAGTAGTACCAAGAATTATAGACTGTATATCACATTTTTATAATCTTACACTGTTAGGTGTTTTCTTGTTGAGTACTTTGAAAAAATATTACATGAACTAAAAGACCATCAACTCTGGGGATATTATGCCATAACCTTGAAGTGGCTGGTACTGTTGCTGTTTTCTGAGCAGGATGACTTTTTGTTGGGGTTGGGGCTGTCCTGTACATTATAGGCTAGCAGCATCCCCAGCCGCTAACCACTAGATAGCAGCAGTGCCTCCCCCCACCTCACTTGTAACAATGGAAAGCAACTCGAGACACTGCCAGATGTCCCCGCGGGGCAAAATCACCTTGGCTGAGAACCACTGTAGTAGAGAAACAAATATGTAAATATCAAATGTAGAGTTTTAAACAGTAGTGACAAGTTATTTTTAAACTCTCGTTCCCTTTGTGCTAGGAGGCTTTGATGACATGTTTTACTGCCGTTACCTCTATGTGTCTCTTTTCCTCTTATAATTTAGATGTTCTTCAGTGAGAGTTAAAAGAGAGTGAGAAGGGGTTGGGGTGAAACAGTGCAGTGTTTTGAAAATGAGGCTTCTCAGGTGGATTTTAATCACTGATTTCCTGGGTGGCTTTAAATTAATCAATATACATTTATTGAACATGTACCAATTTTTTAAAGTCCTATGCCAGATATTGCAAGAGAAGGAAACATTTTTTTCTGAGCCACCTGGATGCATGAATTTCTTTTCTAGTTCCATGTCTCTGGGGGATAGTGATGCTAGGCCTTCCAGTTCGAAGCTTGCCTTTCCCTCTTGCTCCGTTAGTCTTTCACTCTAAATTCCTCCTGCTTTTAATTCACCTCTCCACCCCCATCTTTATTGCATGATTTTGCAGGGTTTCAGACACCATCATCTTCTTTCTGGCATGACTCAGACTCCTGATAAAGTTCCATTTCTGGCACCTCATTTAGGGAAAATCATCTGCTTCTTTTAGCCCACATTAGTAGGGAACACTGGTCCATCTATTAATCAGTTGGTCTTTAATTCTAAAGTTCAATCATAATCAAATATTTCTGGCTCTTTAGCCTGTCCACATGTGGAGAGATTCATCACTTATGATTAAATTGGTCAACTAGCAACAAAGAGCTGAAGTTATAGTGACTTAAACTAAATAGAATTAAATTTCTCTTAACACAGAAGTCCAGAGGTAGGCAGCTTAAGGCTGGTATGATGGGGTTATGATTTCATCAGTCACTCAGTTTTCCTCTGTCCTTCCTCTCTACCATTCCTCTTGTGTAGCTTCCATCCTCAAGGTCACCCTATGGTCAAAAGATGTCTGTCTATTGCAGTTCCAATCATCACATCTGAGTTTCAGGCAGAAAAAATGGAGAAAAAGAGAAGGGCAAAAGGAGGACCTGATAATGGAATACTTTCTTTTTTCTCTAAGTCCCTCTTAAATTAAGAGTTTGGGATGAACATATACACATGACTATATATAAAATGAATAAGCAGCAAGGGCCTAGTATATAGCACAGGGAACTATACTCAATATTTTGTAATAACCTATAAGGGAAAAGAATCTGAAAAAGAACATATATATATATGTATATATATAATCGAATCACTTTGCTATACACCTGAAACTAATACAACAATTGTAAATCAATAAACAAATTTTTTAAAAATTGTGTTGTTTAAGTTTTAAATACTGTCTACAAGGGGGTGGCTGGGATATGTAGCTAGATTTATTACTGCTTCCAACAATATAAAGATAGTGCTAAAAAGGACGAAATGAGGGTAGGTATTGGTCAGGCACAGATATCTCTGCCACACAGAGACTTTTGAGATGAATGTGTATCATGGATGTTATATATACATGACTGAAATAGGACTTTGGTAAGATGTTTCATATTCTATACAGCAAAGATCGCTTATTATATTAGTACTGAATTATTATTCCTAACCTGTGTTCTTTGTGCTTAAGTACAGAGTTGGAAGGACTCTTTAGCACTGCCCCAGGGAATGAGGTGGAAAACTGTAACATTCTACTGAAAAGTGAAAGATGTGGTCAATCAGTCAATCCAGTTGACTCTTTTTGGTTAGATTTTCAGAGATGGCTGCTTAGCTGTGGGTTTTGTTTTTTTCTTATAAATGTGTTGAATGCCCACCTATGGCAAGACACTACCATGGGACAGAGCTATTGTGAGCCTTGAATGAAAATATCATATATAAAAGCATATGGAAATTTGAAATGCTATTGGGTTGCTGGTGTTGATTTTATCATATAGGTCCAGATCAAATTTTAGCCATTCTTGGCAACAAAAGGCAACACATATACTCTGTTTCTCCAAAAATATTCTAGCAGTAATCAATGATCTCAAAAAGAATTTCCTCTCCTGTGTGATACTGCAACAACATATTATCCATTAATGCTAATTAGGGAGGACCTAGGAAGCACAGCCAGATAACCTGTACCTTATTCCTAGCCTGCTTGCCTCTCAGCCTTCCACAAAATACTAGGTTCCATCATGCCTACCTCCAAGTCTAAAATTCATAAGAAACATACTCTATACTTTATCTGTAGGAAATGGCAAAGTCCTGAGGTTCTTCATATGTTTGTCATGCAACATGCAGTATTTGTAAAGTTTGGGTGGCACTATCACATTAAAAAGTCCAGAATGAGGAATAGATATCGAAAGGAAAAAGTTTTATTTATTATGGTTTAATAAAAATTTGATCCATTGTCTTTTTCTTAATTAGAAATCATTTGCATCAAGGTTTTCTTATGGGGCATACAGGAACTAATTAGAATATTTTTAATAATACAGACTACACTGTGTTCCCCAGAAGGCCACAGAGCTCTGTAAGAGAGTAATATTTCTTTGTCTAGGAGGAGATTATATCTGGTTGAGGGAAAAATAGTGGCATTTGAGCCCAGCTTTGACAGGTTTTGATGGGCAGAGAAAGTGAGCCAGGGTGAGCATTCTGGAAAGGAACTCCTAAGGTAGGAACCAGGAGAACTCCTGGGGATGACTGGGGAAAGGGTGAGCATTTTTTGAGCATTCCAAAGAAATAGATTAACTCCTTGAAAATGAGAACTGCAACTACTACCCATCACCACATCCTAAGCAATGGTGATGACATAGAGCTTGGTGATTAGTTGTCAAATTGGATTGCAAACAGTTCTAAGCCAAACCAGAAGATTACAGAAAAAAAATGGGTGGGCCCAGTTTTCTTCTCTGGAATTGTCACGCTTTAATGTGACATGAGCGTTCTGTAAAGAGTATTTCTCAATTCCCATTTGTGAGCCATTTGAAATATGATGCTATAGAGGGGCTAACAGGAACTCCTGTTTCACAAAAGAAATTTATCCCAGGGAGAGCAGGGCCAAAGATGGTGTCTACTTAAATCAGCATCAGATATGTAAATCTCCCCTTGAATAGCTCTGAAGAATGATGACTCTGCACTCCACCATAAATTCTTAGTTCATTTCCAAATAGTCCATTTTACCTTCGGTCAGCAGACTTATGCACACACACAGAATTAGCCTGCAGACTTGGGGGAGAGTCAGGTAATTTGGGGCTAGGATGGATGCCTTACAGTAAAAGGCAGACATCCTGATAGAAGAAATCTTTTAAAGCAGTGGTTCTCAAACTTGAGCAAGCACCAGAATCACCTACAGGACTTGTTAAAACACAGAGTGCTGGGCCTCACTTCCAGTTTTTGATTTGATAGGTTAGTGACCAGGGCCTGAGAATGTGCATTTCTCAAAGGTGTCGAGTGATACCAATGCTATGATGGTGGACAACACACACCAAGAAGCATTCTTTAAGGATCTTCTGAAGCCAAGAGCAAGGGAGCATCCTCTTGGGAAAAGCTTGCAGAATGAAAGCATAGGGAGGATATTTTAGTTGGCGGCCTCACAGCTGGTCTGGCTTTCTCTGAACAAAGCTGGTGCCCACTCCATCGTCATCTTGCCATACTGGCCGAAAGAACTCCCTCCCTAGGTGAGCCTTGTATGGTCTTCCATCGGAGCTGTCACTCATGCTATTCTTTTCACATTGGCATGCCTTCCCTTCCTGGGTCCACCTACGGAAATATTCTTCAAATGCCAGAGGTGCTCTCTGTTTCCCGTAAACAGAATGAATTGTTCAAACAATGTGCTCCCATGGGCCCTTGCTTATTTATATCTTTTAATGGCACATTTATCTTCGGGCCATGTCGTATAGTTAGTTTTATCCATTTCAATCTCTTCTCTTTGTTTTTAAGATATTTATTTATTTATTTTTTAATTTTTGGCTGCACTGGGTCTTTGTTGCTGCACACAGGCTTTCTCTAGTTGTGGAGGGCGGGGGCTACTCTTGGTTGCGGTGTGAGGTCTTCTCATTGCAATGGCTTCTCTTTTTGCGGAGCACGGGCTCTAGGCATGCGGGCTTCAGTAGTTGCAGTACATGGGCTCAATAGTTGTGGCTCACGGGCCCTAGAATGCAGGCTCAATAGTTGTGGCGCACGGGATTAGTTGCTCCGTGGCATGTGGGATCCCCTTGGCCCAGGGCTTGAACCCGTGTCCCCTGGTTTGGCAGGCAGATTCTAAACCACTGTGCCACCAGGGAAGCCCCTCTATTTATTTCTATGCTGATCTTTGTGATTTCTTTCCTTCTACTAACTTTGGGTTTTTTTTGTTCTTTCTCTAGTTGCTTTAGGCGTACGGTTAGGTTGTTTATTTGAGATTGTTCTTGTTTCTTGAGGTAAGACTGTATTGCTATAAACTTCCCTCTTAGAATTGATTTTGCTGCATCCCATAGGTTTTGGATCGTCGTGTTTTTGTTTGTCATTTGTTTCTAGGTATTTTTTTCTGGGGGGATGAGGCTTTTATTTGTCTTCAAAGGCTAGGGAAAGGATGGGAGAGTTAAATCGAGAAGCAGGTCTGTTATTTGCCATTTGCCAGTAACTATCACTTAACCTCCCTCATCGTTTTTTATAATGTGAAGCAGTCCTGGGACTGATAGGATGTGAGAGCTGGAAGGTGCTTGTTGGTGTTATCGAGGCCACTTATCTTACAGAGGAGAAACTGCAGTTCAGCAAGAAGTAACCTACCCAGCTTCACACGGCTGGTCAGTACCCAGTTCACCTCACCTGAAAACCCCACCTGAAGGCTGCAACAAATGTATCTTAGTCTAAGAAGCCCAGTATTCTATGTTCCTCAGCCACGGGACTAAGGTTTCTACCAATTTATTGACCTGAGTAAATTTGGATGTTTTTTGTGTTGTGAGCTTACACCTTAAGCTCCTGGTAGATGTCTGTTTCTATGACCATAAAGGACAGAGATGTACACATTTCAGCTGAAAATTAATTTTTGGTATTTAGGTCGCCACAATCTTCTTGGGAACTTGAGACATTAGGAATAAAATAAATTTAACTTAATATTGGATTTATCATTTTAGGATTAAATGTTGACGATTGAAAGCTGATATTTACATTTATATCTATGTTGTTCATATTTTCTCAGTAAATATCAGGGTATTACCTAACCAGTCTACGGTTGATGACAAGAGAGAATATTTAAAGCCAGGATTGTTCCATTAGATGTATATTAATGTCACATATTATTTGATTTTAGATTTTAAAAAATCGTTACTCTTTAGCCTATGACATTTCATTCCTTAGGTCGTGAACACTTTAGCTTCATCAAGGAGCTTTTATGGAGTGTTTCTGTGTATCAGGGACTGTGCTAATTGCTAAGGATGCAAAGTTGGATATATAGATCTTCTTTGGAAGAAACTTACAGACTGATGAGAAAATGTGCTTAAATTACTACAAGGAAGTATAATAAATGCAATAAAAGAATAAATAACAGAGGGTTGGCACAAAGAGGATGAGATAAGTTGTTTAGACAGCTCACAGAAGCACTGCAGATGGGAGCTCTCTTTCAGAGCAGGTAAGAGTTCATCAGAAGTGGGAATAAGGAAGAGGATGGCAGTTCCAGTAGCAGAAATAGCAGGTGTAAAGGCATGAAGATGCAGACCAGTATGATTTGTTCAGGTGAGTATAAGTCCGTTGATGTCTCTGGAATGAAGAATTTGTGCAGGTAGCTGGTTGAGGCTGAGGATGAAAAAAGAGGTAGGGGTGAGGTCCTGGAAGGCCTTTACGAGCCATGAAAGAGTTTGAACTTTCAGGCAAAGAGGAGTTTTGAGTATGTGTAATTTGGGGGTCATGTGACATGGTCAGGTTTTATTTAAAGAAGATGCTTTTCTCTCTTTGTTGCTTTCTGCATGACTCTCCAGCTCTTCTTCCTTGCAGTCTATAAAAGGAGTACAAAATATTTTCCTCCATAGGTAGGCAAGAGAGGGAAGAAACAGCTTTATGTGGTTGCCAAGTTATCCAAGAAAAAGCATTTCCTTCAAAAGCAATGATTTCCCCCCTAAAACTACTAGTAAGAAAAATATAGAGAGGAATATACTACAGAATAACTTTAAACTTCACTTTAATAAAAGACTATCATCTTATGTGAATAGAATTCATAAGTGAAAACATTAAAATGAGATTTTAATATAATTTTAATAACATATAAAGCTCAGGATATTTATTACAACCCAGAATTAAAGTAAGAAAACTAGATTGTCAAGGTAATCTACGGATTAAGAATTCAAACTGTTATTAATTAAGCAGCAGAATTCTTTCAGGGAAGGTAACCAATCATGAGATCCCCTGCACGTTGGAAGGGCCAGTCCCTCCCTGCCCATCGAGTACACACTCTCATTTGAGCCACGCTGTTTATTATAGTTGCTACTTTTGTGCAGAGTGGCTGAGGTTTGGGCTTTGGAATTACTCCTCTGCTGATGAGTGAGGGGTAAATGAGATCAATTCCTGGGGCCCAGTAATGAATTTTCCACTGTCTGGGGACTATCAGTTAAATCGGATGGTGGCCACTTATTGGTGTATTGATCTGAGAGCTGAGATTGCTGTAACTGGAGAGAGTGACTCAAAGCCTTTAGCTTGGACAGCCTGCGGGTGCTGATTTTCAGTATGATGCAGTGAACACTCAAGATTTCAATTCCCCTTTCTCCATGCTCAACACCTGTTCTATCCCCCAAAGATAATAACTTGAAATAATTCCAAGAGTGATTTCATTGATCTACTTGAGAATAATTTTGGAGATTAATCAATGCCACATTTGAGGAAATTCCTAACTGCCTTCTAACCCTATACTGTAAATTTAGTTCATGTTGGATTGTTACTCAATTGAAAGCCTTATCTCAAAGATAAATTATTCTGCTTTCTGAAAACATTATTTTTTCCACAGTATTTTTTCCTTCCTATGGCTCCCTTCTGATGCCATTTCTCATTTTTTTTTATACTTCTCCTAAATTTTGGAGCAGAAAGCAGAATCACCAGTTAGTGACCTCAATCAAAGCAATATCTAGTTGAGGAAGAAGGAAAAACAAACAAAACGTGGCAATTTGGTAGGTTTCCAAAATAGTTTATTTCTGGCAAAAGGGGAGACATTCATTGATGTGAGAATTTGAAATTACAAGAGATTAGAAAAATTCTGACTATTCTTTGTCCCAATAAGGATGGATAATTGAGACTTGACCATATAGTGGGAGGAGACACTCATCTCATGTACATATACGTGTCTTAGAGCCTCGATTTTCTTTATGAAATAAATAAAAGCAATGGCAAAATCAACAAAATCAAATGTTTTCCAAAATACATTATTTTCTAGGCCACTAGTCAGTTTTTATACCAAAGACTGTTTTCATTATACCATAAACCACTATTCACTTTCTATCTGATATGTGTGTATATCTTTTAATCCTGTGATAGTAAAAACAGTACTAAACATCGTGAATACTGTGTTGTATCAGAAATATGTTGGCCTCAAGGTGGAAAGGTGTGAGTTGGCACACAACTGGATATGCCACTTGGTGCAAAAGTGTGAGTCTGCACAAAGAGGCCTTCCCTGTTTAGCCTATTTTCCCTTTCTGTGAAAAGGGGCTCTTTCTGTCCTGCTTATTTCACAAAGCAGATGTGAAGGTCAAATTTGTTAATAGATGTGAAAACACGTTGAGACCCATAAGGTAGTGTTTTTATTCATAAATATTTTCAAGCTGCTGCTTCTTGAGCAGCTCCTCTGTGTAGTTTGCTAACTTGCTTATCTATTTACTTATCTATTTATTCATTTATGTGCATCTTGTTTTCTAAGGAATTTACTAATTTGATGCAATCTCCACCATATCTGTTCATGCATCTATTTTTCTCTGAATGTCCATAATAAAAGTATCAAGCCATGTTCCCCATGTTGATATGAATTCCAGGTAACCGTTCTTTAATATTAGCCATCAAGGGCAAACTGAAAAATTGATAAGACTACTTGTTTCTCCATATTTCCTGAGCATTTGACATTAGGGGGACTCAATGTCTTAGTAAGTCACTGCATTTCGTAAATTGGAAATATGTTAAAAATTTAAATCTTACCTTGACTGTTTTCAAAATGTTGGATGAATTTAAATCCCCCTCCATTTTCTTGACCGAAATAAACTAGTAGGTTAGTACTGGAAGGATACATTGTGTGTGAAACACATCTTTCGGTTCGTTGATAAATATGTTACGTGGGATGGGATCCAAAGCCTCATTGCAGCCTTGGTGTGTTACAGCTCTGCCTCGTTTTTAATCTATCATCCTTATCACTCAGCACAAGGGGTGAGACTCCTTGATAGTACCTTACAAGGTAGTAAGTGGCAATGTTTTATGAGACACATGGACCCTATCTTTTTCACTGTCTTTAGGTGATGAATTCCTGAAAGCTTTTCCAGCATCTGTCCAGGTAAAAAATTAATCTTATGGAACTGAACTTCCAAAGTCATTATTAAATATAGACATAACTTATTCAGCCACAGCTCATCAAAGATAATATCAACTATAAAAATTTATTCTGGTAAAATCCTATATAAGCAAGCTATCTAGATCTATCTATCTTTGTGTCTGTCTGTCATTTCTTGAGACTAATAGAAGGCAGGAAGGTGTCCCGTATGATTTTTTTTAGTAACAGCTTTATTGGTATATAATTCACATACCATAAAGTTCACCCTTTTAAAGTGTACAATTCAGTGAGTTTTAGTATATTCATAGAGTTGTGCATCCATCACCACTATCAAATTCCAGAACATTTTCATCGTGATAGAAGAAAACCCCACAACCATTAAGCAGTCACTCTCTATTTCTCTCAGCAACCATTAATCTACTTTTTGTCTCTAAGGATTTTTCTATTATGGACATTTCATATTGATGGAATCATACAATATGTGGCCTTTTGTGCCTCACTTATTTCACTCATAATGTCTTCAAGTTCATCTGTGTTGCAGTATATGTTGGTATTTCTTTTTATGTAATCCATTGTATGGATATACCAAATCTTGTTTATGCATTCCATGAGATCTTTAGTCTCACTAAAGTACCTCAGGGATCCCTCCTCGAACCTCCTAGAAGAAAATACTTCCAGTGGAGAAATTACCTATGAATAATTACTCCTTTATTTATATTAATTGAGCAAGAGAGGCTCATTATTAGATACCACACTGTGTTGGAACTTATAAAAATCTGTTTCTTTTGTAGGCTTTTCATCCCCTGCCCCCTCCAGTTAAATGATGATTTTCTGTTTCCCATGCTTTGATTGACTGATTGATTGATTGATTGATAGTGTCTCGAACTACAGACTTCCCCTGGATGAATAAATAGGTCTGTTTGAACTCACCTCTTCCTATCTCTCTATCCTGGGCTCATGTATTGTATTCTAACCATATCAGCCTTCTTTCAGTATTTTGAATGCAACTAACTCTGGCCTCAGGTCTTTATATATACTGTTTCCCACTTGGAATGCTTTTCACTTACCTGACCCTTTATCAGGCTGTAGCTCTCAGCTTAAATGCCTCATAGGTCAGAGAGTCCTTCCCTGACCACCCCCCTTCCCCACCCCAGTACAGATTACATATCCCCTGTTATTCTTTTTTTTTGTATAGCACTCTATACTTTTCCTCTATGGCACTTAACAGAATCTGTAATTGTGGATTTATTTGTGTGCTCTAATATATAATTTCCATTAGAATGTTGGCTCCAAGAGGGCTAGACTTCTTTTTTTTTAACCTGTTTTGTTAACTGCCATATCCCTATCTTTTAACATAGTTTCTGGCCTAATAATGAGTGTTCAATAAATACTTGTTGAAAAAACAACTGGCTTTAATTACCACTTGTGCCCTTATGATTCCCTGTTTGACATCTCTCTCCCAAACCTATCTGACGCTCCATTCTAGTGTGGGCTGTCATCTTGACATCTCTGTGCAGATGCTCCTCACATACACCAAAGTCTGCATTTCTCAAACAGGACTCAGGAGCTTTCCTCTCCACCTTTGGATCTACCTGCTCAGTTTCATGGTTTCTTATTATCTAAGCGGGAAACCTGAGCATAACCTTAGATTCCTTTCTTCCTTTAGCCCTTCATATCTAATTGGACATAAGGCTTAGTTGATTCAGTCTCCTAAACATCTCTTTGATATGTTTTTTTATTTCTGCCACCACTATCTTAGTTGAAGTTCTCATTTTCTCTCAGTTGAGCAGTTATGATGTCGTCCTAACTTTCTTTCTCTCTCTCCCTCGCCTTCTTGAATCCATAGTCCACACCACAGTGGTCTTTCTCAGTCTAAACTTTGGCCACAGCATTGCTTCAGAGCCTTCACTGATGACCCATCCCTGCAGGTGAGGTCCCAACGCCACGGCTCAGCCTCTAAGGCCCCGTCTGCCTCTTCAGCTCCAGCAGGAACCGTTTCCTCATTTATGCCAAGTATGCCAGGTGTCTTCAGTCCCCCAAACATGCTATTTTTAAAAACGAAGCACCCTTTCCCAATGGGTTCCCTCTGTCCACAAAGCCCTCTTTCTCTTGTCTGCTTTACAAACTTCGTATCATCCTTTAAGATTCTGCCCAAACGCCCTACCTTCCTCAATGATTTGGCTAAATGCCCTCTGAAGAGTTACAGTTCCTTCCTCTGTGCTCAAAGACCCCACAAACTTGCCCGAATGATAGCTTGCACCACATCGCTTTGATAATTGTGCTAGAGTCTCTCCCTGATACTAGACACAAGTCCTTTAAGAGCAAACACTGCCCTCTTGAAGGCTTGGGCTTTGGAAGGTGGCAGACTTGGGTTCAAATCCTGACCCCTGCTTGTGGTCCCAGACTTTGGATGAGCTGTTTAATACTTTCAGCGAGGCCATGTGTGTGAAGGGCCTCATACAGCCCCTGCCATACAGGAAGCATTTACCATTAACTGTAATTATTTGTCATATTATTTTTAAGAGTAGTAGAAGTAACTATACTGTCCTAGGGGTAGAAGAGGGAGTGACATGCTAAAAACATTTGTTGAATCACTGATTAAATAAAAATTTATTTCTGGTGAATCATGATTAAACTGCAATAAAATAAAATGGGAGTAAACATAAAATTATGAGGCAGTCCAGCAAGACAACTGTACAAATAGAAATGGAAAAGATAGGACAAGAGTTTTGTCTACCGTGGTTAGAGAGAGGGCTGGGCGAAGTGAGCTCTGTTTCATCCCAGCTCTGCTGAAGGCCAGATCCGAAGATCTTAGAACATTCAAACAAGACTCCATGATCTCTGAGGTATGTCCTGACTAGGCTATGTAATGAAGTTATGGTTTCTTGAGGAAGCTTCTAAAACTGTACATAGATGGTTTTAACAGGAGCAAAGCACCCAAACACATACAGTATTTCCATCTGGACAGCAGACATCACCAACTAAAAAAGGTTGTTAGGGGAGACAGTGTGATCAGTGGGGAAAAGTATGGGCATAAAGTGCCAGGAAATCCAGGGTTTAGTTCTGGTTAAGTCACTTTACCCCTTCAGACCTCCATATTTTATGCGTAAGACTAGAAGTTTGGCCTGGCAGGTTCTTAGGTTCTTTTAGACGTACATGTTTTAGGGTTACTTGAGTTACTCAAGTTACTCTTCAGGTAACTCAAGTGTCCCTGAGATCCCTGAACAAGAAAACTCCTGAGCAATCACAACCCACTATGTGAGAGCTAAGTGATGCTGTTTATTACAGTGTAGGAACTCAACCTTTTCCTCATCTTCTGTTATTTCACCAGAATTGAGGCACCAAAAACCTTCGATTGTATAACAGTCTTTTCTGTTTTAAAAATATGGTCTGGCAACAATGAAAAAATAATATTCATAATCTTATCATTCATCTAAATCAGTGAAAATCAGAAGTATGGATGAATAAAAGTAAATGCTATTGGAAATGACCGCCAATAAAGTGCATTAGGAACTCAGAGGAGCAGAGTCTTGAAGAGGGGGCAGGATATGAATATGCAAAGTAAGAGGGAAGAACTTTCTTATCATATAGAAAGAATTAGGAGGGAAAAGCATGACATGGTTGTTTGGGGAGTGGGTCAAAGCATAGTGGGTATAGTTTGCATGAAGCAGAGCTGATGGGTGGTGATAAGATGAAAAATGTAGGTTGAGGCCAGATTTCAGGCAAGTTGAATGTACATGTAATTTTTGCTTTCAAGCTCACATGGGGCAAAATCATCTTCGGTGGCAGTTTCTTCACTGATGAAGACGATTGGGCTAGAAAATCTGTCGTAGTACATTCAGTTGTAATGTTTGTAATTTTATAATTCTCCAGCATTCCAGCGTCAATAAATGTATTCCAGCTAGTTAGATGTTATCTCTCTATCTATATCTATCTATCATCTATCTATATCTATCTATCTATATCTATCTATCATCTATCTATCTATCTATCTATCTATCTATCTACCTACCTACCTACCTACCTGTCTATCTATCTTTGAGAATTCCCAACATTTTCAGAAGATTTGAAGCGTAAAGAATTGCCCTAATAATTTTAACTCTATTCTGAATTTTTTAAAAAATCATGATTGCCAACTATGTGCAGAAAACTCTTGTGCAATACTTTAAAATAGAAACACATAATGATTGTGACTATATTGCAAGGCAATTTGCTGCTGGTAAGACAATGTAACTGATAGCTGGTCTTTCTGTGAATCACAGCATTTAGCAGTAAAAAGAACTACAAGGAAAGAAAAAAGTGTAGCCCTCCAGGTGGACTGGTCAGGACATTCCTTCAAGCCCCCCGTCAGTTGCCTGCCAGGGCTGGCATCATGACAGAGAGCAGTTGTGTCCTCCATATTTTCTTTAAGCTACAAGTAAATGGCCCATCAAAATGGGCTTCATGGAAGGTGCTGCACTGACCTTAGATTAACATTTGATTGGAAATGCTCTTCTCCTTGGGGACAATTGGAACCGTGTGAAATCTTTCCTCAAACAGAAAGAGGCAGTTCTTACTGGCAGGACACGCTGCCACTTGCTTATCCTGTACTTGTCTGAAAATATATAAACGTTATTCTCTGAATAAGTAATACATGCCTATGGTACAAATTTCAAACAGAAAATTATAAGTAGCCCTTTACTCTCTCTCCAGCCAAACAGAGACAGAATCCTTCCAAGGTAGCCTTTCAAACATGAATAGGAAAGAATTAAAACTTGTGTGTTTTTATAATTTCACATTTATTATGTCTTAGGCTTTTCGAATGTGAACTGTGACTGTATTTGCACCTTCGAATGGTATGATGCTTTCCCAGGAGCATCTGGACTCTGGGTCAGGGCAGGAATCTTTTGCTTAGTGCACAGTGCTCTTAGGAAAGTCACTTAACTGCTCTGAGCCTCAGTTTCCCCATCTGTAAAGCAAAAATAATAGTTCTTTCCATGGGCACCTCGTATGATTTTTGTGAGAGATTAATGGAATGATGGATGAGAAAATGTTTTAAACAGTAAAGAACCATATAAAATATGGTTTAAGAAGGGGGTGGTGATTGCTGAGAAGTCAGGAAATATTCTCAGATGTTTGATATCTTTGATGCAACCATTTGATAAGCTTATGGATGTGTAAGTAAAATAAAGATATAAGTCAAAATTTGATTATTTCTAGTTTATAAACAAAAGATAATCTATTTGCAGACATAAATATATAACATATCTCTCAAATGCATCATTTTTTTTCTCTGAACAAATCTGAGAATGTTTAACCCATTAAGTTTGTTTTTTTTTATATAATTTATTTACTGGCTGTGTTGGGTCTTCATTGCTGCACACGCGCTTTCTCTAGTTGCGGTGAATGGGGGCTACTCTTCGTTGTGGTGCACAGGCTTCTCATTGCCATGGCTTCTCTTGTTGCAGAGCATGGGCTCTAGGCACATGGGCTCAGTAGTTGTGGCTCGCAGGCTCTAGAGAGCAGGCTCAGTAGTTGTGGTGCATGGGCTTAGTTGGTCCGCAGCAAGTGGCATGTTGTCAGCCAAGGGATTGAACCTGTGTCCCCTGCATTGGCAGGTGGATTCTTAACCACTGTGCCACCAGGGAAGCCCCTAACCCATTAGCTTTTAAAACTCTGGTAAGTTTAATGTTGGTACTGTCTGTTTCCACATCTCTCAATAAGCCCTGAAGAGTGAATATCTGAGGCTCAGTGAACTCCATACTCTCTGTCGTCACTGCTTAACTCTACCATTATAGCGTGAAAGCTGCTCTTGACAGTGAACAAGTAGATGAGCACAGCTGTGTTTTAATAAAACTTTATTTACGAGCACAGAAATTTGAATCTCATATGATTTTCACATCACAAAAATATTATTCTCTTTGTTATTTTTCAGCTATTTGAAAATGTAAAAACTATACAAATATGGGCTGCAGAACAAAGTTTGTCAACCACTGATTTAGACCAAATTTGTTACAAGAAAAATGAACTTTTACTAACCAAAATTTTGATTTACTTACTCAAGTGTTTAACATATTGTATGCAGGACTGGGCTGACTGCGCCACCATTATACTCTGAGCCTCATTCCTCTTCCTGTAAAACAAGGGAGATACATTTGCAGTTTCTTGGGAGCTTTCCTTCTCTCACATCTTGTGGCTTAACAGTTCTGGATAACCTCCCTCTATTGGGGTCTGTCTATACTTATATGTGATATATAAAATATACCTGTGAAAGCCCTTCTCCCAGCAAGCTTTTGGCTTCTAATATTTTAAACACATTTATAACTACAGGTTGATTTTTGCATCTTGATGGGCTTAGTTTTTCTTGGTTCTGAAGTTTTTCTGTATTAATTGAGATGCTTTGGGTATGCATTAAATTCTTCAGTGCCTCCTAGGTATCGCTTGGGGTACTTCTATGTTATCACTGCATTGCCTAGTGAACATGAAAACATTTTATTTCAGTGGGATTTTTCCTACCCAGTACTCCCACGAACACGGGCTGTAACTCATACTAAATGAGCACATCTATGAAATGGAAATAATACCTACCTCGTGGGCATGTGGTGAAATTTAATTAGTGAATGCTTCCAAAGAAACTTCAAATCCCTGGATAAAATGTATTATTCAATTGCTAAAAGCTATTATTGTTTATTATTTTCTCTAGGTATTTCTCAGTGGGTGTTTTGCTATGAGGATATAATGGTAGTAATTTTGAAGCAAGTTGACATTTGAGTTTGTTTGCAGAGCGCATGAAGCTACAGGTCGCATTTTAATACAATCTTCCCTCCTCCTTCTCCCCTAGAGACATTAGGTGTACAGTCCCTGCCACCCTCTCTGAGATGTTTATACAATTTATTAGTATTTAATAGTAGCACTGGCCATCAGTGTAGAAGAGAATCACTAGAAAAATTTTTTCCAATTAGAGAAATGATTTAGTAGCATATCTGTTTATGATTTTCTCAGTGCTAAGGCTGTGTCTAAAGGGAGAAAAAAGTTATATCCAGTAATTTTCAAATAGTTGTAATTGACCTTTTATGTTGGTCAACATTGTAGTTTGGATAAGAGCCACTGGAGACAGACCCTATGTCACTCTTCCGTAATATGTAAATGAGCTGGGAAGGGAATTGCAATTTTTAGATGTTGTGCCATTTAAGGTCCACTTACAAAAATGTGAAAGCCAGTCAGCGTGTTATAATAGAAAGAACACTGGACTGGAGGCAAGCTGCCCCTTTAGAGACTCATCTCTCCCCCTCTTTGCAAGTTTCTTCTCTCTCTGGGTCTCAGGCTCCTTATTAAATTGGAATATACCATCGGTTCTCAAATGGCGCCCCTTGGAATTTAAGACTCAGACCAGATGCTTCAGGGTTTCTCCCAACAGTTGGGTATTTTCCAACAAACACTGAAGATTTATAAGCCCCCAAACTCCATTTATTGCTTCTTATGTATATTCAGATTCCTCTTAAATTTGCATCTGAAGGTTTTCATTGCCCGTTGGAATTTAAGACTCAGACCAGATGCTTCAGGATTTCTCCCAACAGTTAGGTATTTTCCAACAAACATGATGTATACGCCCAAAGACCCCATTTAATGCTTTTTCTTATTATGTATACTAAGATTCCTTTTAAATTTGCATCTGAAGGTTTTCATTGCTTAGGAGAAAATTTCAAAGACACTCTGAGATGCAAAAGATCCCCTCCAGCTCTGACAGCCTATGATCCTGCATTTTAAATGAAGCTGAATAAGGAGTGTGGGCGCACACACACACACACACACACACACACACACACACACACACACATGCAGCTATTAGAAACAGTCTTTGAAGATTTCAGTTGTAGGCTCTGGCACCAAAGGCAACTTTAATTCTTGAGGCTTATGCACTGTAAGAGGGCTGTTAAATAAATAAAACATTCAATAAATAAATAAAGAGCATTTGAAAGGCACACACTCTGTGAAACTGCTACTGGGGTGCTTGGCAAATGACCTGCCTTGAGTTTTCTCAGTGCCTTATTCCCCTCTGAGTATTTAGGATAGTCACATTTTCACTTCCAGGGTGTCTGGACTCATTTAAAGTCCTGTAGGTGTGGCTCCGGTGGGAAAGAGCTGTAACATGCCTGCTGAAGTGCACACTGTCCTGGGGAGGGAGTTGAAGGCACAGAGGAGAATGGAACTTAATCTGTGCAATAGTAGCACTTTCCATTTCACAAGGTAGAGGTTGTTTAAATGCTAGTTTCAATGCCTATTTCTCTTTCCTCTGTCGAAACCTCATCGTTCCGACCCACAAATAACTTCAGGAACAACTGTTAAAAGCTGAGCTTGCGTCTTTCGGTTGCTATACAGAATAAAATTGTAGGCATTTATACTGTGTGTGTGTGTGTGTATATATATGTACATATATGTATACATATATATATTTATATGCAATACACATATATAATAAGGCAGAAATAATGTCTACCTGCCAGTGCAAACAGTGTTATTTAGTAAATAAAAAAAATTTTTTTCAGTGCTCAGAAATGTGTGTTGAATGTTGTTGATGTGATAACACTCAATCCGGGGTCCTCTCACATGAAAAATGATTCCATCCTTATTATTTTGTGTGACACTTGAAGTTACCTGTCGGAAAGCCAGGCTTCCCAAGGTATTGTAGTCATCGTCTGTCATTCGGGAAGATGTAGTCACTGACTCTGTGACAGGGGCATCAGGACCACATCAGCTACTATTTGTAGGCCCTGTATGTTGAGTTGTTTTTACAGAAAAGAGAATCCTTCACCTGACACTTTCCCCCATACAGTGTCCATGGTGTGCTCCGTACGCCCAAAGGATCTCAGAGAGGCAGCGGATGAATTGGAGAACCTGCCACTGAGGATTCCTGCTCTGCTGCTGCCTGGCTTGTGAACTTGGGCAGAGAAGTGCCATTCTCTGTGTACCTCTCAGTTTCCTTTCCTCATATGTAAGATATGGAGGTAGTGCAAGAAGATGTTTAAGGTCTCCCTTAGCTCTAAAATATCTACTATCAGGCACAGGGAAAATTTAAGCAGTTGGGTTTACTCAGTGTGTATTTAATGCCCAGCAATCATCATTACGAGTATTTACCTTGCGTTGAACACTCTGCTAAGAGCTTAGGAGCTTTACTTCCAGTATCTCTCTTACACTTCACCATAACTTCCCGGAGCTGCTATTGGGTTGGCCAAAAATTCCTTTGAACTTTTGGCCAACCCCAAATATTATCCGCATTTAACAGAGGAAGAACAAAGGCTTAGAACAGGGAGGCCACTCTCTCTCTCTGAAAGAAAGGCACGGTTAGCAAGAAGCAGAGGTGACATTTAAACCCAGGCAATCCGACTCCAGAGCCCCCCACCCCAGGCCACGGCAGTGCCATTTTGGCTCCAGCTGTTTAGGGTGCTGTGCTAAGACCTGTCAGGGCCAGAAAGACCGATGTGACACAGTTCCTCCCCACCCCCCACCCCCCCCCCCAGCCTACAGCTGTATTTAAGCTGAAAGGACATACGAGCGAAAGGGTGAAGAGAAACGCCAGGCACTGGTGGCCCAGGGAGAGGCAGGCGCAGAACAGGGCTATTATGGGAGTCCTGAGAAGAGGGCGAGAGGAACTTGGCACCACTGAAGTGTCATGACAACACCAGCCAAAGGCATTGTCGGCATTGAGCAAGATTTCCATTGCCTTGTCCAAGGGAATAGGAGCAGGAGAAAGGTATATGAAAAGAAGAATGAAGGAAACATCTCTTTATCGGCTGTCCCGTCGGTCATCCCTGTGGGGCTGTGATCATTAGGCTAGAGGTGGTTTGCCAGGTAATTCTGTGAAGCCCAGCTGGTCTTTGACGTCCTGCCACCTCCGTCCTCAGTAGCGCACGTTCATTGCCATGGCGCTTCTCCTCTCGCTGCCTCTCCCAACTCCCTGGCCACCCTGCATATCCTAGTTCCCATTTGTGCGTTCAGTTGAGGAGTCTGCCACTGCAGAATTTCAGAACACACCTCCCTGGTAATATCTTTGTTCTTCTCCTGGGTGCCTGAGTCCTTAGGGTGCCGTCCCCTGAAGTCACCTCGGCTGACCAGCACGGCCACGTCACCCGATGGCCGAGAAGGACTCGGCAGGCAGAGCCGCCGATAGCTACGACTCTTCATCCCTCGCCACCCCAACCCTGACACACGCACACGCACCCACACTTGTCTGCAGGAGACTAGCCCCTACCCTATCCCTGACTCATGAAGGAGAGAAGAAGTATCACCTTGGAAGAGATTTATGAACCCGTTTGTTAAGGGTTAGCGTGTGTGGATGTCAACATCATGAAATGATGGTGTTTCGTATTGCTTGTTGAAAATTGTGCAGTGCTGTCCAGTAGAACTTTCTGCGGTAACGGAAGTGTTCTATATCTGCGCCGTCCAGCACAGTAGCCGCTGGCTGCCTGGGGTTGATTGAACACTTGGAATGTGGGACTTGAGGTGAGACCAAAGAAATGAACTTCAAATTTTGTTTCAGTTCAACTAGTTTAAATTTAAGTAGCTGTGGGTGGCTAGTGGCTACCGTATAAGATAGGGCAGTGAAGTCAAAATATCCAAATATTCAGAACTAACAATCTATGAGTAGCTAGTCTACTAGTGCTAATGTTGGTATGGTATCTTCGTAGTCATATAACATCTTTTGTAAAGTGATTTTCTGTGCATAATTGTATTTGAGAAGGAAGGTCCTAAGTATATCATGGATTTAGATTTTATAAATATTTATTGGAGTATCTACGTGCCATTTATCCTCCAGAGCCCAGGCTCTGTCTCAGAATCTTCTTTAATACGTTGCTCCAGGTAGGGCAAAACAATGTCAGTTGGTAGAATTCATCAAGAAAGAAAAACCTGTTTGGCGTCTCCGAGGTAGGACACAATGCATGATGTACTAGGATATAGACATCTTCAATTAAGAGTTGATGACCAGATGATCTTTAAGGTCTATCATGAGATTACATGATTCCATCGATTAAAAGAGAATCAGTTCTACATCTTATCCACCCTTCCTTGTGGAAGTTCAGCATCACCGGTGTAGCCCTAAGATGATGGCCCCCACATAAAAAAGAACAGAAAGAAAAATGTGCCGCTGAGATGTTAAAGAATCAATTTACTGGCTTAAATGATGTCAAATAACTGATTGTTCTCTTTTGTTTCTGGCTTAGCGTATATGCAACCTCAGGCCAAGTCACAACCATTATAAAAACGTATTGAGGTCAAGCACTGCTAGATCATGGTATACCTCGGGGATGCAATGGCAAGTTATTAAGGTTGGTAAAGTAGCATTGCAAAATCAACAGACCTCTACTAGGTTGTACATAAGAAAAGCAGTAATGTTGTATGATATGCATATCAGCAGGTTTTAACATCAAAATTTATGGGGATTTTAATGATTTTGACACTGATATTCTTAAACACAACCAGGCTTGGCCTAAAGGAAGAAAAGATATGAGCCTGGAGTTACGCAAAAAGAAGTTAACATTCTGAACACTGAAACAGAGGCTGAGTGATTTGGACAGCTCCTAAAACCATGTTATAACTCTGATCGTTTTAAATTGTAAGAATTTTCCAATTATTTTGTGATTGTAGGAATAGGTCATGGTATTTTTAAAATAATTCTCGTTACTTATTAAGTATGAGCTTATACTTATAATCAGTTATTTTTAATCTCTCACAATTATTTCATTTACATATATATGTAAAGACATGTACTCATTTATGAATGCTTTATTGAACACCATCCTGGTAGAGTGTCCTGCTATATCCATTCTGAGAAGCAGGTATGAGCCCTCCTATCTGTGAGTGTGGTCTGCTTCTGGAGCTGGGGGTGTGTGTGTGTATGTGCACAGGCATATGTGGATATATGTTCATGTGTGTGCATGTTGGATATGCATACATGTATTGTGCAAATACTAGATATAAAAAATTGGAAGAAAATTATTATTTAAATTGTAGTTTGGTTAATACCATCTTAAAGCAGAGAGGCAGTGCTTGGGAATTGAAGACATAGAGACGTTCACATCTGTCATGGGCTTTTAGGAATGAGTTTGGAGTTAAACAGGCTTTGAGCCTGCAGGTGTGGACTGAGGGGAAAGACATTTCATTCCAGGAGAATAAATAAGGGTGTAAACCTACAAAAAGGAAGAAGAGGAGAGGATGGGGCAGTTAGGTAACTCAACTTGCTTGAACATAAAGGTACAAGGAAGAGTTGCTGAGATGTGAGAGTGATTATTGGGGTGGCCAGATGTGACTCTGGCGTGTCATGGGCATGAGAGACCCTGAGCTTTCTGCTGTTGGCTGAAGGAAGCTGCTGTCGACTTTGTAGGGGACTGTACAGGTATTTAATTCTGCGTTGATTATTGTGGTTTAGAACAAGTCGAATGAAGCAAGGTCTCTTTGCAAGGTGGTACAGAATGACTCCAGGGCTACATCTGCACATGCAGCCTTGGGTGACCCGGGCAGCGTGACCTAATGGAAAACGTATGTGATTTGAATGCAGGCTCTGTGGACCTTTGTTTGGGTTTCAGCTCCACAACCTGTTAGCTATGATTTTGGGAAATCATTTAAACCTTCTGCTCTGGGTTGTACAGTGGCTCCCCAAAATTCACGTCTGTCCAGAAACTCAAACTGTGACCTTACTTGGAAATAGGGTCTTTGTAGAATTAAGTTAAGATGAGGTCATCCTAGATTAGAGTTGGCCTTAAATCCAATGACTAGTGTCCTTATAAGAAGAGGAGAGGACACAGAGGTAAACACCATTGTGAAGACAAAGGCAGAGACTGGAGTGATGCTTCTGTGGGCCAACGAAAACCAGGGATTGCTGGTAAGCACTGGAAGCTAGGAGAGAGGCTGAACAGACTCTCCATCAGAACCTCCAGAAGGAACCAACCATGGCAACACCTTGATTTCAGACTTTGGGCCTCCCAGACTGTAAGAGAATACATTTCCGTTGTTTTAAGCCGCCCACTTTGTAGTACTTTGCTATGGCAACCCTAGCAAATGAATATACCTTCAAATGTTAACTTCCTTCATTGTGAAATGGGGTGATGATACTTACCTCTGAGAGTTTTGGTGGCCATTCAATGAGCCAGAACGGAATTAAGAGGAGATTGGTCAATTGCAACATGCTCTGCAAGTATTTGCAAATTTAAATACCAATTTTCTAGGACTGTGAAATATCTCCCACAGTTATCGAGCACTAAGTACATGTCAAGGAAAGCTTGAGGCACCTTACACCTGCTGTCTCACCGGAGAATTTGGACTTCTTGGCATTTGAAACTTAATGGCAACAAAATTTTACAGATATATACTTAGTGGGGGAAAAATAATGCGTGTTCTGGCCAAAATGGAACGGTTAATGCATTTGTACTCTCTGGCAGTGTTTTTCATTTAGTCAGAATCATTTCTTTTTCCCCACAGATAAGCAAAATTGTTATGTTACAGTTTAATGAGTAAAATACATACATCAGTGAAAATAAAAATCTAAGTGCGTATTTGAATTTTGTGCTTGGCTTTTCAATTGCTACTTACTTTTTCCTAGGAAAAGCGCACCTTCTCATTCCTTTCTGATCTGGATTAGATGGTGTACCATGCAGTGAGTGTAATTAGATGGTTGTACCATGCGGTTCCAGGAGAAAATGTACGTGTAAAGCTCTTTAGCTCAGTTGACTCTCAGATGATTTGGTAAATATTGGCTAATTTGTTTCCATGGCTCTCCAGAGAGAGCTATGAGTTGTTCTCTTTCGTAACACAGAAGCTGAAATAGAGCAGTTCTGTGATTTTCCAAGTAAATAAGAGGAATAAGTGTTGCTGTTGGCGCTGGACTTCTGGAATTTTAAGATTCCCCTGGCTGATGAGCTCCTGCCCCTGACTGCCGCTGGCGTGGGAAGACCCCAGGCATTGCTCCCTCCTGCCCCTGACCACGTGGCCAATGTTCGAAGAATTTTTCAGGTTTACATTCCATTATTTATTGAAAAATCTCTCGCTTCCTCTTGAGTCTCCCAGTTTCGGTGGCATTGCCTTGCATCTAGAAATACAATGGTGAATGCAGTGGACTCTGCCGCCTGTCCCCATTATGCTATGTCTAGTGAGGAATACAGTGTAGGTAATTACAGATGCGTGTGGGAAGTGGCATGACATTTGTCAGAGCTCAAGATCAGCTAGACAAGGCACTTACTTTCAGGAGGATGTGCAGAAATGAGTAGCCTGAAACATCCTGGTGCTAGGTGTGTCGACAGGTGTGGTACAAGGGTTTGGGAAATTTATCCAGCTTTGGGTGCAGACAGGGGCTCGGTCTGGTGAACAGATGATATTAGCAAGATTTTCAGTTACAATTCCCATTGTCATGGGAAGCCAGGAGTGATACCTTGGATGAAGTAGCATCGTATCCCAATAGTCAGGCTAAATGTAATGGTGGGTACCCTGGGCCGGGCCAGTGTCACACATCTGGACAGCTGTCATAAGAGTAATAGGGCTTAGCTACTGGCCTGAGGTTTGGGAATGAGACTTCTCTCTATGAAAGGGGAATTGAAAAAAAAATATTAAGGTCAGCAAATGGACAGGGGACGTTGGAATTATGAGGCAGGTTAGCAGAAAAAGATCCCTGTGATGAGACAAAAGCAAAAAGAGTGGCCGTAGCTTGGGAACAGGGTGGGAGGGGATCAAATAAGGAATGGCCTGCTACCAAGAAGGACTTGATATTTATGAACTCCAGAATGGGGACTGTGGCCAGTTGAGTATGTTGTTTCAATATACTGTGAGAACAAATTTTGAAGGAAAACAAGGATTAGGAATTAGCCTACAGGTATGAAACACAGCCCTAGCCTCAGCCGTGGGATGAAGGATGAAGTTCAGAACTGGGCTGGGCCTTCGTTTCCTGCAAAAAATAAAGTGGATTTTTTGTTAGAGACCGCATGTCACGAAGGGTTAAGTGCACATGAAGGGTAACAAGAGTTCTGGTTCAGCGTTTGATAGTTATTGAATACATGACCTTGACTTAATCGGGGAAAACTTCCTTCTAGCCCTGAGTCCTTCATCTATAAAATGAAAGTGTGGCTCCGTACTACTAGTTCCCAAATGCTAGGCCAGGGGATGACACTGGCTTGCTAGTGAGAATTACCTGGAGAGCTTGTTCAAGGTACATGCTCCTAGATTCTACCCTCTAAGATTGTGCTTTAGCCAGTGGTGGATCCCAGAAGTCTGTGCCTGTAACAGTGCACCATGTGATCCTCAGGAGGGAACCTACAGAAGACTACATAAGATTAGCCACTGGGGTTTTTTATTACTCTGTTTTTATTGTTTTCCCTCTCCATCATTTGCCTTTGTATCTCTTTGTGTTCATGAACTGGGATGATGCTCAAAGATTCAATAGAGAAGTTTATTGGCACGTTATTTCCAAGTGACACCTGAAGTCTAGGAGCCAAGTGATGCAGGAGAGCTAATTTTTTTATCACTTCTCAGCTCCAGCATCAACACAAACCATCTCAGGTCTAACATGGAATCTGCTTTCATCTGCTCCTGAGCCCATTTTTGCAGAGGCAGTGTTTGGCTTTCTTGAAATTGCTGGTGTCCGTTTTCTATGCCATGAGACATTTCTGAAACCTACTTAGTAACATCTACCTAGAATTTCAAAGTCTTTAGAGAAAAAGAGTCTACATAAATCAATATAGATAAGTCGTCATGGAGATTTGGTAATTTCTACTGCCAGGTGGGACAAAGGGGAAACTTTCTTGTAGTTCATCTTAGAGGAAGTAAATCAGCTGGCTCTATGCAGTGGCTTATTTGGGGGAAAATAATGTATCCTAGGGCTCATGTTCCGAAGAAAGATAATTTCCTATTCAGTAAGAAAATGAATTTTTTTTCTGTTAGAAGGATAATTTACAGATTCTTCCTAGGTTCTCAACCTTCATACCCAGCCATAAAAGTCTGTTTTTATCCTAGATTCATAGAAAGTTTAAATTGAAAGGGCTGTTCGGAATATTCTGGTTTACATATAGGGAAACTATGTCCCAGAGAGGAAATGACTCACTCAGGATCACAAAGAAAACTTGTGGCAGACAATCTCAATGTCTGGTGCTTAGCTCTGTGTTCAGTGGCCAATAAAAATATCCTCTACACCTACCAGGATGGCCAAAATAAAAAGTAATGACAATGCCAAATGCTGGCAGAGATGCGAAAAAAACTGAATCATTCACATATTGCTGGTGATAATAAAAAGTTGTAGTCACTCTGGAAGACAGTCTGGCAGCTTTTTAAGACTAAACATTGAACCATACACCTCGCAACTGTACTCTTAAGTTTTATTCCAGAGAAATGAAAGCCATGTTCATAGAAAAACCGGCACATGATTGCTCTTAGCAGTTTTATCTGTAATAGCCCCAAAACTGGAAATAGCTCAGATGTCCTTCAACAGGTGAATGCCTTAACCAACTGGGGTACATCCCTACTGTGAAATGCAACTCAGAAATAGAAAAGAGCAAGCTATTGATACACACAACAATATGGGTGAATCTCCAGGGAATTAGGCTGAGTGAAAAAATTATTCACTTATATAACATTTTAGAAGTGGAGAACAGATTGGTGATTTCTAGGGGTTAGAGATGGAGTGGTGGGGTGGGCAGCAGGGAGGTGGTATGGTTGTAAAAGGGCAACATGAGACATTCTTGTGGTGATAAAACTAGTGAGTGTTTGATTGTTGTGGGGATACATGAACCTCTACGTGTTATAAAATTATATAGAATAAATACACACAAACAAGTACAACTCAGAGTTAGGAGATCAGCAGGTTATGTAAATACCAATATTCTGGTTGTTATAAAATAAAATTTTGAAAAATGTTACCATTGGGGAAAATTGGGTAAGATGTACATGGGAACTTTCTGTATTGTTTCTTACAACTGCATGTGAATGTACAATTATTTCACACAAATTTCAGTTGAATAAGTTAATAAGCAAGTTAAAATAAGCAAGTTAAAACCGTTAGTACTTTTTTTTGTCAAAATAGACAAAAGGATCTTTTTATGTTACTCCAATGTGGCTCAGGATAGAGTAGACATTTTCTATACTGTACTTCTGGGATTATAAATTGCTATACTTTTGAAAGTAACTTTACATATTAGAGACTGTCATACAGAGTGAAGTGAGTCAGAAAGAGAAAAACAAATATCGTATATTAACACATATATGTGGAATATAGAAAAATAGTACAAATCAACCAGTTTGCAAGGCAGAAATGGAGACACAGATGTAGAGAACAAACATATGGACACCAAGTGGGGAAAGTGGGGAGCGTTGAGGGGGGGGAAATGAATTGGGAGATTGGGATTGCCGTATATACATTACTGATAAGAAAAAAAAATCAAACTGTACACTTTAAATATATGCAATTTATTGTATGTCAACTGTATCTCAGTAAAAGTTCTTAAAAAAAAATAAAAATACCCCCCCCAAAAAGAATCTTTTGACCTTATAATTTCACACCTATGAAATTGTCCTAGGAAATATTCAAAAATATGAATTTATATTTATATATAAATATTTCCACTATAGTGTATAGTATAGTATTGTGATAGCAATGAAACTAAAAATAGCTCACATAATAAAAGCCTTTTTTTACATCCATCATTAAAATTGTATTTCCCCCAAATATGTAATAATTGGAAAAAATGCCTGTCCCATAATGTTAAGTAAAAAAATAAGATATGTTGTTCTTTGTATCACAAACTCCATATCTACATATATGCCTGCCTCCTGAACTTACTAGCTGTGTGATCCTGGGTAAATTGCTAATCCTCTCTGTAGAACTCGTCTCTGTGCAGTGGAGATGTAATAGTACCTACTCATTCTTTTTTTTTTTTTTTTTTTTTTTTTAAAGACTAAAGCTCTTTTTTTTTACCTTTTATTGGAGTAGAGTATACTAGCACATAAATTTTAGTTGATATTAGATAGTAGTTTTATTTGAGTAGTAGTAATACCACCCATCTTAACAGTCTTCTGCATTTTAAAACTCTTCCACAATGACCATGTGATATTTTCTATTTCTAAAATGTTATATACACATATATGTTAAAAAATGTTTAACTTGAACTTACTCTTATTCCAATCATGACTAATTTCTATTAATGCCTAATTCACATCCGGAATGCCTGCGACTAGTCCATTTCTGAGAGAGGTGGACTTTGCAAACGTATATCCAGTTGAAACTTTCCTTAGAGATTCTTTGAATGGAGTAATTATTTTTTTTATTTTAACTGTGACCAATTCTAAGGGTTATAATTAAGAAATATGATTTGGTCTTGAAGAACAGAAATAAAGTGTTGAGAAATATTTACTATTCATTTTGCCAGTAGATAATTAACTTCTTGGGTAATTAATCATTGATGCAAGCATGAAATAAATAACATATGCTGGTTACTTGGAAAAGATTGTGTGGTGATTAGAATTGAGAACTCCAGTCATTTACTGAGTCACGTTCTGAAGAATGTAATCATTTACTTATTCTCAGAGAACTTTAATTTGCCTTAAAAATGGCAGCTCTTGTAGCAACCATAGGAAATTTTGTAAACCTGACTCATTGCAACCATGTCAGAGAAACAGGTGATCCTGGGAAAGAAGACTTTGCAGAATGTACATAAAACAGGAGACTAGTTCATCTATCTAATCTAATCCAATTTATCTAATCTCATCCACCAAGCTATCCATCAATCTATCAATCTATCTTTTTTTAAAAATTTTGTTTATTATTTTTTTGGGGGTACACCAAGTTCAATCATCTGTTTTTATACATATATCCCCATATTCCCTCCCTCCCTCAACTCCCCCCCCACCCTCCACCCTTTACACATAAGATCCTGTGAAAAATTGCAATTCATGACATTAGATTTCTAAAGCTTAGAAACATGTAATATTTAATAATTATTTGTCCATTATTTATTCTCATTTTTTCATTCACTTTCCCTTTCTCTTTTAATATGATTATTTTCAATATTTTATAACAAATACTTGTTGGGATAATCTAGATGCCTACACAAGTTAACAAAGTGCTTGCAAAAATACAGCTTTTAAAAAGAATACGTTTTCGGAGACTAGAGATTGTTTTCTTTCTATATTCATGCAGGCTCCAAGAAAAAACACAGAATCTATATTCTTCTATGAAAGTCATTAGTGATTGCCACGAATGTTTCTTATCACCTTTTAAGAAGATATTAAAAGAAACTGTATTTATTAGCTTCCCATTTTTACTTCTAATAAAGGCAATTTTTTTTTAATTTCAAAGAGATTTCAAATGGTTTGTAAACATTTGGAAATATGCTCAATCTTATGGTAAAAAAAGGCAAGTTGAAAATTGAAAATTAAACACTGATATACCTTTTTTAAACTCTCACATTTGCGAAGATAAGAAATGTAACGCACATACGAAGAGTATAACACACTCTATTGACTGAACTGCAGGGGAAACAGACCTCGTAAAATTCTGGTGTGAGAATAAATTGATATAACCTTTATTGAGGGCAAGTTGGCAATATCAGTTAAAATTACAAATACACATATCTTGATCTAGCAATTCTATTTCTAGGAATTTATCACAGATATACTTGGATGTGTGAAAAATAAATATATAAAATAACTCAGCATCATCTATAAGGGCAAAAGATTGGATAAACAGTTAAATAAATGACAGTGCATCCTTAAAATGGAATCCCATGTATCTGAAACACAAGAGAACACTGTATTTGCTGTATGGAATAACCTCTAAGCTGTCCTGTTAAGAAGACAAAGTAAAGGTACAGGACTGTGAGAGTAGTCTACAACCAACTTGCTTTTCACTAACAGATTCATAAACTATCTCTGGAGGAATACATTAACACATGACAAAATGGTTTTCCTGTGGGAGGATACCATTGGCTGGAGAACAGGGGATGGAGGCTTTTCAAAAGATCTCTTGTTCCTTTTGAATTTTAAAGTGTATGAATATATCATCTAATCATAAAATAAATTGATTTTATGTAATGATGATAAATTTATACATATATAATTTATAATCAATGGAACCGCCTTAAAACAGCTTTCTCCTTAGAGTTATTTTTTTCCAATATCCTCTTTAAGAAGGAAAGTGCCCTATAATTATTTTGTAATGGGAAATGATTTTTTAAAGTTTAAAGAGAAAAACAAATCCACTGTATTGAAATCGCTTTATTATTTCTATTCATAAGTGGAAAAAAATATAAACACACCTAAATAACCGAAGACCTTCCTTTTCCTCCTCTTCATCCTCCTCTCCCTCCTTCTCTTCAAAAATTCCTGTGCTGTACTTGTTAAGCTTTTCCGTAGCATTGATGGGAGAGGGACGATTTTCAACATATGCTCACCAAATTGTGGATGACCCATGTGAATTAATATTGTAAATGAATATTTATATATTCATTTAAATTAGGTGGTTTCCATGCTCATACTAGTAGAGACAGGACTAAACTGTCTTTGTGCATATATCAGCCACATTTTAGTGGGAATTTTATTAATCCTTGATTTAGTTTAATATGAGAATTTGTTTTTGAAAACAGTATTCTATGTTTGACAAGGGGAAGTATGTCCTATATATATTTCTACAAAGATTATCAGTGCATTCCACTGATTTTTTCTATCAACTCTAGAGAATATATGGAAAAAAGGAGCTAAACCACTTAACCTCAATGCCACTCTGATCCAACTGAAAACACAGTGTGTTTTCATATTTAATTAACCTCTGTCTGATGCTATGATAACGCAGTCTTAAAACTGATTCTACACTCTTGAACATGCTTTTGGAAGTCCATAAGATAATTACATTTTCAAACATGCCGTTTTGGCAACTAGTCATGATTTTTCTCAACTTCCCATAAGTGACAGTCAAAGAGGGCCTGCATGTACCCTGAAAAACCTCCAGAGCTAATGACAGCGGGGAGGGAGACGGGGTTATCAGATGTCACTTCCCTTCTCTACTTGTCTTGCAGCTTCCCTGCTCGGGCTCAGTCTGCTCCAGGAGTGACCCATTTGTGTTCCACACACCTCACGAGGCCAGCATTGTACACTGGGGAAACACAGGAAAGAAGGCAATGGAGGTCTGCTTTGCCACATTCGGTAGTCAGGCTTTCTCTCTGAAGCACCAATGCATCTGGATAAAAAACAGAATAGGAAACAAACACCAGTTCCCTTCGCACAAAACAAAAGGCCAACAATTTTAGGGCATAATGTAGAGGAACTTTGAAGGGATTAAGTTGACCTTGTGACGTCATACCCAAATCAGTATTAGTAGCACCCGAGACTGTGTTCAGCTACTAAGTATCAGAATGTAATTTGAACAAACATTTTAATCCCCCCAATCAGAAATTTGATCCAGAGCTATTAACAAATACCATATCAGACTTGTTGAAATTGCATCTTTTCTTTTGTCTGCTCAGTAAGAAAAGATAATACCTCCTTGGTCCTCTCCTCATCCATTTAGTATTTCCTTGGAGCTGGCCTTGTCATCAGTGCTTGTTCTCCTGTCTCTCCTCCCCGTTAGAATGTGAGCAAACGAGGTGCAAGGACTGTGTTATTTCTCTCTTTATACCCTACAGCTCTAGCAGGGGACCTGGCACACAGTTGTTACACAGTTCATGTTCACTTGATTGAATTGAATTATGAATGACACTTTGATTATGCAAATGAAAACAGCTAGAGAGGAAAGGTGGGGAGGGGAAAGCTAGGTATGAAATATAAGCTGGTTGTATTTCTCATATATTAAATATGTAGTGCAAGCATCGCAATCCAGAAGGACATTTGGTCGGTCCTCTGTGTCTGTGAGAGGAGATGCCACCGACTTGCTCACCTGCCAGCCTCTTCGGTTGACCAGGCAGGCTGCCCAAAGAGACAGTGAAGCCCTGACTTCTTCAGCCTTGTGTGTGTGTCTGGTCTTCACCTGGTAGAGAGGAGTGATGACCTGTTTCTTTCCGGGTATGGGTGTTTCACAGTTTACAAAGTGCATCTATGCTTGTTCAGTGTTATGTCATTTTCAAAACAGTATGAGTATACTTTCTCTAGTTTATACTTAAACTGAGTTTCAGAGCTTCTAAATGGCTTGCCCAGTTTCTCCCAGTTAGTGTGAGTTGAACTCAGACTTAGCCCTGAATTTGTTATTCCAGAGAAAGGGGAAGAATGGCATTTCAGAATTACCTGGAGACCTTCAAACGCTATATACGTCCTCCCTTAGTGGTGATCCCTGCTCCCCCTTTTTCCTGGTCACTGTTTCATGAGGCTATGTTGCATCCCTTGGGTGTCTTAGGGTAGAGTGAGGATTGAAAACCTCTGACTCAAAAATTGGACTCCTAGTTCAGTGCTTTCTGCTCGGGGCATTTTCTACCAAATGACTTACCCGTTGTTTCATCTTCTCGGCAATAATTCCAGGTGATGTTGAATGGAGCAGTTGACTGCGTTACTCAGTTCCAGTCTGTCCCTTTGCAAACTCCCTTTTCACGGCCCCATAGCCTTCCCATCTTTTAGTTGCTGCATTTTGCTCGGTGCCCTTGGACAGCAGGAGGGCGTGCTGTGCGAAATGAGTACATCCACATGCCAGTTGGCACAAGGAAGCCGTGCTGTGCGTATTTATCTGTGCCCAAGCCATTTGATGACAGTTAGATTTCAAATCTGGCTTGCATTTGTAAAGGAATTGGGAAGGAGGCCTTTTTCTCAGCTGGCTACGCACCAACAACTGTAAATGTCTGACTTTTCAGTCCTAGTTGGCTACAACTTTCTTCACGTAAGTCTGGCAATATTTGACTTCTCTGCGCAGAGTAAATATTTGGGATGGAAGACATGGACCCATTTTCCTTATTGCCCCAAAGAGAATTTGCAGGCATATCATTTCCACTATTGGCAGTGGAATACAGTGCCAAGCATCTTGCCAATCTTTCCAGAGTTTTTGAGGTCACTTCTGGTTCTAAGATCTAAGATTCTTGGGCTGAAGGCAGCAGGTTGTGTGTGTGTGTGTGTGTGTGTGTGTGTGTGTCCTTTTTCTTTGTTTGTATTTGGTTTTTGCCCAAGCTCTTCTATATGTATTTAACTTAACCTTGCTACTTCCCTGAATTGGAGACACCGTTTTCCCACTAGTAAGAATATCTACATTGTGACAGGCCCTGTGTTCCACGAGTTAGCTAGAGTATCTCTAATCTTTAAAATGGTTCTGCAGGGGGATGGCTATCATTCCCAGAACCCAGTGGGGAAGGTGAAGGACTTGCGACATGGTCTAAGACCACAGCTGCAGAACTTGGATTCCAACCCTGTTCTTATCAGGTTTCAAAGCTTATACTCATTGTATGGAATACTGCATAGTTAAACAGAAACAATTTTAAAGAAGGTAACCATTTCCTTGTAGCCACTCTTATTCAACCTGCTATCCACTGGGGAAACCTCTCATCATTTTGAGGAAAATCTTCTCTATGAAAATTAACTAGCTAAAGGCAGGCAGGAAATATGAGGGAAAAGTGCACGTGTCATTTTGGACGTGGGTAAAAACAAAAGCAACGGTTGGATTAAAGTCAGCAATGGATTAAAGAGAACGTGGGGTTTAAGAGAGGGGATGTGTGAAATTTTCAAGTCACGTATAATCATAGTCCCTCAGTGTACCCGACCAGAAATATAAAATTACTATGTGAGAGTGGCATGGTGCCTGGAGTCCATTCCCCAACTTTACAGGTCAGGGCTGAGACGGTGATGCCCCCAGCGCCCATAGTGGTATGTGCAGCCCTAGAGCGGAGCCTCCTGAGCCTGAGCCCCGTTCTCAGTTTTGCGGACGACTGTGATGTGCTCTGGTCGCCCACGCACGGTAGGAAGGAGAATCTCAGCTTTTTTGGCTTGGCTCAAACGTGAATCCGGAGCCCCTCACTGAAGTGGAATTCAGAGCTGAGTAGAGGGCCGTTTAGACATGTTGAACTAAGAATATCATCTGGGGGAAATTCTGGGACCAAATGGACGTCATAAATAAAATGTAAGGGTGGGGGGGCCATAGACTAAAGTTCCCGGTGAACGACACGCTCGCTCCGCCCCTTCGATTTTGAGTGACAGCGTGGCCAGCCCCTCCTGTGGGCTGCTTGTCAGGCGAGGGGTTTGGGAAGTAGGTTGGGAGCATGCTGGCTGGCTTAGGCAGGGTGGCGTTGTTTCTACTGTGTAGCTTTTATGCAGAGCACACACCAAGCAAATGATTCTCAGCAGGGAAGGATGCAGATTATTTCTTGTGTGCTACAGCCACTGAGGTGGATGAAATATGGATCCTGGAAGCCTTTTTGGCAAAGTCTACAATTGCTGCAAGGAGCACTTATTAGGAAGAAGAATGCGGGCTCTTTACCAGCCTATTGAAACCTCGAAATGTTTTTCGATTTTGAGTGCACGTGTGCACACGTGTGTGTTTGTGTGTGTGTGAATGTCGGTTTAATCTTGTTGTACTGAATCATGATTTTTTTTCTAAATTCAAGACCAGAATAGATTTTCATGCCTCCTTCAACTAGGGGTGTGGGGATGGGATGGGCAGATGGAGTGGTAACCCAGTACAGATGCCAAAGATAGTTGATGTGTGATATGAGCGGTCAGAAGAGGAACCCCATTAAGCTCTTCTCACCCATCAACCGTAAATGACCGCAGAATAGCCAGGCCTGAAGCAATCAACAGGTTTTTCAATAGATTGTTTTTGTCCTCCCAACCCATCTTCGCTACTTTTCCCAAGAGTCCCAGAGAAGCCCTTGCCTTGTTGGACTGGGCACTGATTATCCTGGGAGGCTAAACTCTGTTCCTCTGCTCCAGCTGAAAAATCACCCAGCTGGAGACGGTTTTCTGATTTAGGATGTGACAAAAGAAAACATAGAGCTAAGCTATAGTCCCAACTTCTTCTTCAGAATGATAAGCTTATTGTCAAATAAGTTTGGAGTAGAGCAATTTATCTCAAACTTCTCACATTATAGAAAAATTAAACAATCAAACTTAAAAGACTTACTATAAGCAAGTGTCAGAATTGAGCTTAATACTTGGATTCCAAAATATCATGCCTGGGTGGGAGGAGCTGGTTATCCTCAAATTATACCACGCTCGGGGTTGCCAGTGAAACCTCTGATAAATGATAAAGGCCATGACCTTGACAGCGAGTCCTCAAAGATGTCAGCACGAAGTGCTCAAAGGAGACTGGGCTCAGAGGAAGTGCTCAGTGACTGGTGGGGATGCCAGGTAAGGCCTCATGTACTTCCCTAGCCTCAGCCTGCACCTGCCTGCATGCACACTGGTCAGGTCCCCCTTTCCCCAGTGGGCCTGCCTTGTGCTTTCTCTCCTGCTTTTCACTTGTGCTCTTTTCTCTGCCTGGAAATATCTGTTCCTGTTTTGAGGCCTGGCTCAAATGTCCCCTGTTCTCTAAAGTCTCTTCCAGGTCCCCACCCTTGGGGAAGGGAGAGGAATTAAATTTCTCCCTCATCTGTGAGTGAAGATTTTTGTTTATAGCTCGATTTTCAGTAGTTAGCATGTTATACTATTTTTTAAGTTGGATATCTGTCTGTAACCTTGATCAGATTGTGAGTCAGGTCTTCAAACCTAGTAGGAACTTTTATTAATTTAATGTCAATTTTTAAAACTGTTCTCAGCCAAAGAGCAGATAATCTTCCTTTTTTTTTTTTAGTGTTTGTGAGACAGTCTAGCTTTGATCTATAAAGACAGAAGCCGCATTCATAATTGAACTGGGTTATTACTTTTCTCTTTCCCATCTGTGAATCTGATCTAAAAGTCTTAGCAGCTTTGAATGAGACTGAAACCAAGATTTTGAAGGCTTC
This sequence comes from Hippopotamus amphibius kiboko, assembly GCF_030028045.1. Lineage (NCBI taxonomy): Eukaryota > Metazoa > Chordata > Mammalia > Artiodactyla > Hippopotamidae > Hippopotamus > Hippopotamus amphibius. The sequence goes on along the minus strand of NC_080191.1, from coordinate 166,740,730 downwards.
AATTTCTGGGCCAGAGGGTTAGAGAGAATATTTTTGGCTCCCCTTCTGGGGAGAAGAATATTCCAATTTATCAGGAACACGCTGCCCTTCTTATACATTGTCCAAGTCTTCTCATCTTATTGTATATCATACTTTCTTTCTTTAATTTCTCTCTCTCTCTCTTTCCTCCCTCCCTTCTCTCTCTGCCTACTTCTATCTGTCTCTCCCTTTTTTCCTTCCTTCCTTCTTAGCAGTGGTAATTTATTTTGAAAATCTGTTTATTATCTTCCCTTACATCTAATGGTATTTATTGGCCAACAGTGGATAGAATCTAATCTAAGGTCATAGAACACACAGTCAGCTTAGAGACGACTATGAGTTTGGAAACAAATTCTGCTGGCAGCTCTCTCTGCTTAACTTAGTTCACTTTTAGCATTTTTCTTTGAATTCCTCAACATGAGCTCGCTTCAAAAAAAAAAAAAAAAAAAAAGCCAAACAAATTATGTGTTCTTTATAGGCTTGGTGATTCCATTGTAGAATCAGAAAAGACTACAATAACAATCTTGGTAATCATCTCAGTGAGTCTCCTACAATTCCTAAAGTAAGAATTTGCTTAGATTCAATTTGGACACCTCTTTGGAAAGCAATCTATTATCTTCCAAGCTAGCACATCCCTTTGTTAGCTTTGAACTCCTTTCCTATCATGGGGGGTCATATTGACATCAGCAACCCAGATTTATTGTCCTTTCCCATATGCATGTTTCTAAGATGCCTAGACTGACTAGTACTTGCAGCGTTTCTGGGATTGTCCAGCTCGTACACGGAGGGCAGTTCCAGAGCCTCCATAAATACCATGTCAGCCTCAGATCCTGTTGTACCAGTTCTTCCTCTCCCACCCTGGATTCTCCTTGGTGGTTTCTTCTCATCACAAAGTCTCCACCAAAGTCTTATCTAGTGGTTGCTGGACCAGTACCATCAGCATCACTCATGAGCTTGCTTGAAACATGGAATCTTGGGTCACACCTCAGACCCACTGACTTGGGTCAGCATTTTCATAAGATCCTCAGGTGAGTCATACCTACATTTAAGTTTGAGAAGCATCACTCTGTCTAGGTAGTGCCTTGTGATGACTATGGTCTTGCCCATTCTGCAAACGCTAATAGAACTAGGAGAGGTGCTACAGGCTGGTTCCCAAATTGGAATGGCCAAGGTGAGGTGAGTTCTAAGATGACCTCTCAAATTTTGTGACTCACTTTGCCACCTGAGCAGGGGCTCCTGCAGCCATGTCCTGAGTCCCTCCTCCTCAGTGGAGCTTTTCACAGAAAGTGTTCCTTCAACCTCCCCCTCTCCCCCTGAGTTCCCTTCCCTGGAGGCAGTCCAGAAAAGGAATCTACAGTTTTCGGCATATGCCATCATATCCTTTCTGGTGATTTCTTTTCAGTCTCTCTCTGGGCTCCTGATATATCCCTTGCTCCTTCTCCTTTTGCTGAAGTCAAAAAAGCCTACCTAGAAATCATTTCATGCCAGTAGACTCTTATGGACTCACCGATTCCCAGCGGTACATCAGACACACACAAACACATCTGAATTCCTTTTAGATTTAACTAGACCATCCCATGTTCATTTATATTGAACTGACACATACTTTACAACATCTTCTTTATTTTGTAATTGTTGCCTTCTGGAGCCATGAAAAGCATGCTTTAAATCCATCTTCCATACGACTGTCCTTTAGGTATTTGAAGAGCATTTTTATATTTCTGTCCCTCAAACCTCATTGATAGCCCAAACAGTCCCCTTTTGCCTTTTTTCTCATGTTTGATTTTCAGTCACTTACCCTGAATTTAGCTTAACACTCTAAGAAGGGATGATATAGACTAATCACAAAATAAACTCATCACCAGAAGCAGGAGACCGTAGAAGGCAGAGAGTTACAGCAGAGGACATTCCCATGATACTAGGGTTTCATATAACGTAGCAGAAGACTCCCACCAGCAATCAAGTTGGAGAATGATTGTTGCTCTACTACCTCTCATGTGTCAAGCAGATGAGCTACTAGTATTCTCTTCTCGAAATATCAATATCCATATCACCTTTTTCTCCAGTCTGTTTGTATTCTAGATGTCAGTTTCTCAGCACTCACTCTAGGAACTCTTCAAGCAATACAATTCTAGGAGTCTATTCTTCAAAGGCTCTGTGTATCCAGGGTTATTCAGGTTATTGAATATTAGAAACAATAAACTTAAGGGTCATAGTGAATCTGATTTGAGAATTGTTATGATTACTGATGCTTTTATAAGTTGATGAGGCACGAATCTAGGTAAACACTAAACTGTCTCAGAATCGTAGGCAAGAATCACGCATGATATTCTTTTGCTTATTAGATGGTAGATGTAATGCTTTAAAACTGACAAAAACAAACAAAAAATAAGCCAGATAGATCATCAATAATTTTGAAATTCCTCTGAGGCTGAAACAATGTGGTACACTTTCTTTTCTTTACCAATGATTCAAATAATCAAATACAACCCAGGTTTATCCTTTCAGTAAAATTTGTTCCATTGGAAGAGATTACATATAACAACTATACAATATAGTATACACTATGACAAATGTACAATATAGTAATTATCAATAGAGTGCAATTAAGGTTATATGTGTTATATTTTAAATATAAAGTTTTTTCTAAATATAATTTTTTTATTAAAGTGTAGTTGATTTACAGTGCTGAGTTTCAGGTGGACAGCATAGTGATTCCATATCTTCACAGATTATATTCCATTAGAAATCACTGTAAGATAATGGGTCTAAATATAAAATTGCTATCTATTATAGAACTTAAAAATTATAATTTATTATAATCACAAAGAAATTAAAGCGATTTATAATCCTGCCACTCTCAAACACAATATTTTGGCATACTATTGTCTAATCCTCTTCTTTAAACAATGAAATATATGAACATATACATAAGTATGATTACTGATTATATACCATTTTCTATTCTGTTTTTATCAACTGTCATATACTGCTGTGTTATTAAATATCCTTTGTTTCTAATTGTTGCATAATATTCCAGCCCCTGAATATATAATAATGTATCTTACCATTCTCTTATTGTTGGACATATAGGTTTATTTTCACTTTTTTCCACTGAGATGAATATCTTTGTATGCAAATTTTGCCCACGTCTGTGATTTCCTCATAATGGATTCTGTGAACTGGGATTGATAATTTAAAAATTATGGACATATCGGGTACATATTTTAAACATATATGATATTTAGTTTGTCAGTTAATTGAAATGGCATCTAACACATGCCCCTTGGGTGGAGTAGGTTTAGTGTGTTTGTGTGTGTGTGTAGGGGGGTGGTAGAGAATTAGAGTTGCATATTTTCAAGGAAAGAAAAAAAATCATTTGTTAGTAAATGATTCAAGACTCTACAGTTAACTAATATGTGATTTTTATAATGGGAAATCTTAGTTCTGTAATTATAGAAAAGGGAGAATTTCCAAACGTGTGTTTGCTAACAGAAAACATGTACACACACATCTCATACACACATTTAAGTGTGTAATTAGTGGTTTATTTTTGCACAACATTAGAAGTATTTGTAGTGAATAATCTCTTTTAAAATCTTTAAAGAAGGTTTATAATATCTTCCTCATGTCATAAAGCAAAGACACAGAAAAACTAAACTAAGTCCCATGATAGCAGAGATGGCGGCTGTTTTAGTGAGTCTGTATCTGAGCTCCCAGTAGAGCCCTTGGAACTTGGAAGGTGCACACGGTAGATATTTGAGCAGTACAGAGAATCTCCTCCCTGTGACTTAGTGAAAAAAATAGATCTAGTCAAGATAAGTTTATTTTCATAAAAAATTCTTCAGCAGAGAGCAATATAATGGAAGAAAAAAAAAGGATCCGAAAGACCAATCTCAAGCTGAGGTCTCTAGAAGGCGGGAAGTACGCCCCTGTCAAGAGCCTGGGGCAGATGGAATCCAGGAATATTCAGGAACTCACAGAAGATTTTTATCTCTCTCACTTTTCAAAGGTGAGTTACCTGAAACCCTGCTGACAAGAAAATCTCACTGTTCTTCCCTTGCCTTACTTCGGCATAGGAAATATTCAGTAACACTTTTAAAAGTGTTTTCTTTTCAAATTTAATTTAGTACTACGGGAAAAATGAACTTTAGTTAAAAAAAATCTAAACACCTATAGCAACAAGAGGAAAACATATTTTGCTCTGTCAACGTATTTGAGGTAATGAGTAATTTTAAGGAATGGCGCAGAAAAAGACAGACTGTTTAGCTTAAACTAAATAGTGTCTCTCTTTCTTGAACAGCTCAAATCCTTTTCCAACCACCACTGAAGATTTTTATAAGTTAAAGAATGCTTGGGGGCTATAAGGTTTTTTTCTTTTTGTCACTGGTTAAAAGCATTCTAAATACTAAAGATGCTTGTTCTATTATCTCCATTTTAATCTAGATTTAGAAATGTAAGGGCAGGTGAACAAAGGATTTATACAGTAGATTCACTTAAAAGGAAGAGTTCAGAGGAAATCATTTTAGCTTTAACCGTAGTGAATGTTGACCCTTATAGGAACAACAATTCTTAAAATTCAATTAAAGAAATTTAAAAAGCAGGGGGGCAAATGATAATTTAGAAATAAAATGATCTGTAGTAGGAATATACAGAATGCCACATTGAATACTCCTCCTCATCCCAGTGCTCCTGGGAGCAAGCCTGTACGTGTGGGAGAGATGAATGGTACTGTCTTTAGTGGGGAGCGATGGGGATGGAGAGGAATACTAGGATGCCAGGGGCCCACATGTCACTGTGACTTTGATCCAATAAATAACCCGTCCATCATTCCAAGACGGATCATTCTTGCTACTGAGAAATGAATTAATTTACATTCCTTCATTTAATGGCCTTATTACAATTGTAAATTTATAAGTGATGTTTTGAGATCTTATGCATAATTACTGAGAAAAGTTTGCATTTTTAAGCCCGTGCACATTGTTGGAATTTTATAAGTATTGGTGGGAATGTGTCTTTGAGGTTTGCTTATCCAGTGAAGTATGCACTTGGGATCACTGGAAGGATGACTGGGGAAATTGTTCTGTAGCTGATTTTCCCCTGAACATGCCAAACACTGGGCAAATATTTGTAAATCTTTTGCAAATTGCAGGCCACAGAGCATTTGTTACACAGAAGGGTCATCACTGGACTGTTGATCCATTGCACGTATTTGAAATGCAAACATGGCCATTCAATCAGATCAGGAGAAGTGAAGTGGATCCCACGTTTGTTTAGCTCTTAGCTTTCAGTGTCATGTTTGTGTAGCAAACACCTCATCACACTGTTCTAGAAAAATAAAACAGGGCAAGATACCTGTGGGGCACCTGTGAGGAGGATGTCTACATTACTTCCTCTAGCAGAAGACCCATTAATATAAAAACACTCATAAACAAAATGAGAAAGAGCTTGGGGAAAATCAATAAGGCACAAATTGCACAATAAAGGCACTAATCTCTTTTCTGAGAAATTTTTCAGCAGGGAAATTGTGCAGAGAAAGTCTTCAAGGAATAATTGACTTCAGCAAGCTTTCTACCGGTCAGCAAAAACTTTTTTGCTTTGAAGTAAAAACCAAAAAAAGAAAGAAAGCAAAGCAAAAAAATCAGCAAAAGAGCAGTAAACGGAGTAACGCATCTTCCCAGCAAGAAAACTGAGCAGGGCAAGGTCACCATCTTGTGTTTTCAGTGTTATTTATCTCTCTCGAAATCTGTGGTTAGAAGGTGTTTTGTCAGCATTAATTAGTTTTTCCTTCAAAAATCTGAGAACATTCAACTCTGAATAGTTAAGTCAATTTAAATCTCAAAGTAAAATATAGACATCAAGAAACATGTTTCTTGTAGGAGGGTTGTAAAGGAAACTAATTTCTATTTATTTCTTTTCTGTTAAAAATATCACAAATTATTGGCTTTGGCTCATCTTATTGTTTTCTGTTTTGAAATTAATATATGTTCACCTTAGAAGATTTAAGAAATGTATAAGTAAAAGGAGAAAATAAGTAGTGCTCACAATCTTGTTCCATAAACATAATTTATCTGTTATTTTGTATCATATTATACATAGCTTTGCATCTTCCACTCACAATTTTTTTATTATATAGTAAACATTTTTCCATGATAGTTCTAATTCCGCAAAGTATTCCATCATATGGATCCATCTTAATTTATTTAATCAATCTCCTTTGTTAATCATTTGTTTTTAATTAAGCATAAGAACAGATCCTAACTCGGCAGAATAAAGCAAACCCTGAATTCTCTTCCGAATGATGTGAAAGGCAGTCAAAGGAAACCTTATGCAAACTCAATAAATCAACAGACGCAAAAGTTGGGTCTGAAAATGTGAGGAACATACAAAGAAGAGAGGCAGGTAGGAGCACCCCAAGGGAAGGCTCATGGAAGGCAAACCAGACCATACTTCATCCCGTCACTTGAAGCATCTTTTTAAACATGGAGCCATTAGTCTGCTTCTCTGGCTGGTTTGTTTTCATGCCAAGTAACTGGCTTTGGTTGTAGCTCTCCCTGGCTGAGACGAGTGGGTGCATATAGAGCTCTGTGCTAGCAGGAAGGCCAAACATGATTATCATCCCAGAGACAACGCGTGGCTGTTTAACGGGGGCCAAGCCTAAGAAAGGCTCTTCCTACAATGTCTACCTCCTCTCTCTCAATTCACTTGAGTGCCGAGAGATTCCCTGGAGCACGGAATGTTTGAGAAGGGGGATGGCTAATAAATTCCCAAATTTATTCAAACATGGGGTGATAATTGCCCCAAACCCAGCTATTAACCTTTCACAAAAGACTGCTGTTTTTTGGAACGCGGTTTGAGGAACATTGCTCTGACTAGAAATGATTTCTCTGTTTCTAGTACTTCCCTAGCGCTTACAGCTTTTGCTCCCTCAGGATTTATCCCTTTTGTATTATAGCAGTGGTAGACCCTGGGATGAAAATTAGAATCACCTCGGAAGGAGTTACAAAATCCCCCGTTGCTCTTCAGATTTTTCTGGAACTAGGCCCCAGGCATCGGTTTGTTTTCAAGTTTCCTGAATGATTCTGTTTTGCAGCTGTGTTGGGAACCTCTGCTAGATGGTACACTTTTTCTTTATGTATTTTAGGGAGTATGTTTAATATAGTTTCAGATCCCCCTTAAGGCTCATTCAGGGAACTTGCAGATAATAGGTTCTCAATAAATATTTTCTTGAATAAATGAATACGATCCTAAAACATAACACTGAGAGAAGTATGGAAGTGATATCTAAAATCAGAGAGAGGGAAACAGTGCCTGAGAGCTGCCTCCTTTTCTTACTCCTGGATGTGTAGGTTTTAAAAGACAGAAATAATTCCAACAAGTAACCATAAATGCTTCCTGAGGATTCTCTGATCTTCTAGAGGGCTGAAGAGTTTTAAATTGTTTCTACAAGCAAAGCGGAAAGCAAAATCCTCCTAAAACTTTTGGTACAGCATTACCTGGGAGCCAGCCTTCCTTCCTTCCTTCTCTCCATCCTTTCTTCTTCCCTTCTATCCTTCCTTCCTTCCCTCCCTCCTTCCTTCTTTCCCTCTATCCTTCCTTCCTTCCTTCCATCCTTCCTTCCCTCCATCCTTCCTTCCTTCCCTCCATCCTTCCTTCCTTCCCTCCATCCTTCCTTCCTTCCTTCCTTCCTTCCTTCCCTCCATCCTTCCTTCCTTCCCTCCATCCTTCCTTCCCTCCATCCTTCCTTCCCTCCATCCTTCCTTCCTTCCCTCCTTCCTTATTTCCCTCTATCCTTCCTTCCTTCCCTCCATCCTTCCTTCCCTCCATCCTTCCTTCCCTCCATCCTTCCTTCCTTCCTTCCCTCCATCCTTCCTTCCTTCCCTCCATCCTTCCTTCCTTCCTTCCTTCCCTCCTTCCTTCCTTCCCTCCATCCTTCCTTCCCTCCATCCTTCCTTCCTTCCCTCCATCCTTCCTTCCCTCCATCCTTCCTTCCTTCCCTCCATCCTTCCTTCCCTCCATCCTTCCTTCCTTCCCTCCATCCTTCCTTCCTTCCCTCCATACTTCCTTCCTTCCCTCCATCCTTCCTTCCCTCCTTCCTTCCTTCCCTCCATCCTTCCTTCCCTCCATCCTTCCTTCCTTCCTTCCTTCCCTCCTTCCTTCTTTCCCTCTATCCTTCCTTCCTTCCTTCTATCCTTCCTTCCCTCCATCCTTCCTTCCTTCCCTCCATCCTTCCTTCCTTCCTTCCTTCCTTCCTTCCTTCCATCCTTCCTTCCAGAACTGATTATTAAGTGCTTACTATATAATGGGCACTATTCTAGGCTTTGCGAACATGCTAGTGAAGAAACAGCCTAAAGCCCTCATCCTCGCAGAAGTCACAATCTAGTTGGGGAAAACAATATATAAGGGGACAGTAAGCTCTAAAGAGGAAAATAAAGCTGGAAAGGGTATAAGGACTGAAGTGAGGCTGCAGTTTTTAGATGGGTGGGTGAGCTGAGGCCCTGCTGAGAAGGTGATATTTGAGCAAACAGTGGAAGGAGGTGAAGGAATATATGGGGGGACAAGTGTTCCAGGCCAAGGGAACAGTAAGAGCAGAGGCTCTGAGTCATAAGCACATACCTGCTGTATTCCAGGAACAGCCACCAGACGGGGAGTAGGAGATGAAGCCAAAGGGGAAAGGAGGAGGGCAGATCTTACAGGATCCTGTAGGGCATAGTATGGACCTTGGCTTTAATTCTTAAAGATAAATTCTTAAAGAAAGTCATTGAGGGTTTTGAATCAAGGCGTGACCTGACCTGACATTTTAACAGGGTCCCTCTGGTTGCCACGTTGAACAGACTGAAGAGGATAATGGGTGAACGCAAAGAGATAGGAAGCCATTAATAACCCAGAGGAGATGATGGTGGTTTCGACCAGAGTGTTAACAGTGGTCAGGTCTTGTTGACTCTCTTCTTTGATCTATGGACCAATGTAAAAAGACTGGAGAAAACACACATTTTCCTCCCTGGACATATGTTATAATAGCTCTAATCTCCAGATTTTCTTGGAGGCCTGTGTGAACTTCTAATGATTCCCTTTTTACGACTGCAAACAATGCAGAATAAAAGAAAACTATGGTTTGTTTTTAATAAATATTCAGCTTCCATTTCTTGAATGCTTTTCTTGAGGTTTTTGTACCCAGCAGAGAGTGGGAATAGATTTGAACATCCCTTCCACTATTGAGATTCTATGATTCTGTGATCCTTAGGAGCTCTGAAAATTATCTGGATGGGCAGGGGCTGAAAACTTATATGATAGTCACAATAAGTTGAAAATGAACAGCAGTGATCATGGGTAATAATCAAAATATCTTACACTTGGCCCAGCACAGTCAGAATAGATGCCCACTGAAAGCAGCACGTACAGCCATGCATTTGACTGAATGTCACTTCTTCCTATGCTTGAGTATGAATCAAACCATACTTTAGTGGACATGGTTTGACCATGTCAATTTCAACCAGTTCAACGAGCAAGTGTGGTGGATACAAACTTTGTGCCTAGGTTTCTGTCTGACACTTTGAGAGGAATATAAAAGAAGTATAAGATAGGGCTGTGACTTCCTGAGTGAGTTTAGTCCATTTCAGATGGCTTCACCTTGCACTCTAGACACACTGAATATCACACAGCATATGAAACAACTATTTTGTAGGTTCTGTAGGTTCTCAGCCTCCCAACATCTTGCCCCTATCTTGGAAGCTGTGTCCTTGCCAAGGCTTCAGAGTAGTGGAGTGAAGGAAGAAACCCAGCTGACTCGTAAGATTTTAGGAAATGCTGTTGACCTCACGATGCTTAGTGGCTTCCTGGGTGCAGGAATGCAATGTCTTAAGCCAGAGTTCATCACGGGAACTTAGACGGCAGTCACGTAGAGTAAGATTCCTTCTCTGCGTTCATGCCCTCTGCCTGTTTAGGTGCTTCTCAGCACGGTGAGGACCAATAATCACAAGCCCCAGGATATTTGGAGTGTGGGAAGAAGCAGTCCTGCAAACGCAGCCTTTTTTTATTTTGACGTGCTTCACCCCCAATTCACGATTAGCTTTAGGAAAACCTTTGTTGTGTGAGATCTGATCGAGTATGTTTGGAGCCTGGCTGGGCATGGTCCATTCAGCACTTGAAGCAGTTATCTGTTCATGCAGATGTTAAATTTATGCCTACTGTCCAGAACCAACACACCAGGCCTGTACAGCAAGTAGAATTTGCAGAAGTGTAGTTTATTTGACCTATTTATACCCCAATCATTAAAAGTAGCCAAGGGGCAGAAGAGAGTGATAAAAGCTCTATCTGGAAGGAACACAGAATTTCCAAAGTCACTATAGATTCTTCCCTTAAACTGGATGCCTATTAGAGCTCAGCCATTTTTAGCATCTTCTTTAAGCCTGCCTCACTAAGTTGGTTGAGTGCCAGAAGACGTGGAACTGACCGTGCCGTAATGGATTTCTTCTGCATTAAATCTTTCAGAGCTGGTAAATGGAGATGACCTGAAAAGCCATGTTATGTCTGTAGCGCTTATCAAATTGGCATAAGAGTTAGAGGCTTAAAACTGAGACCTGGCTTTTCCCAGAGGGCTGCATTATTCAATCATCAGCAATTTAGAGGTTCACCATAAAGTAGAAATAATGGAATTATCTGCTTCTAGATGGGAAAGCATCTTCCCAGAAAGTCACAAGGAATTTGCAGCCGTATCTGTTTGCTGGGTGGTCTGGGCCCTGCCCAGCATGAACTGTTTATCTGGCTGGAAATGCGAGAAGATTCTGTCATAGGAGAGCAGGGTCTGTGCACATCTAAAAGGCAGGCTCTGCATCTTGCCGATGGCGTCTCATAAAGGGCTAAAGCGTCAAATTTGGTACATATTCCTCTCCTTCTGGTCGATGTTCTTCCACAGAGCTGATGGAGCTATGGAGTCATGTTCTGATCCTGCTTCTACTACCTACTAAATGTGTGACTTGGGCAAACTGCTTATTCCTCAGGGTCACAGTTTCCTCATCTGTAAAATGGGCATGATGATGCATCTCCTTAGCAAGGCTATTGTGAAGCTGAATTCAGTCTCTTTGGGACGGTGGCTGGTCCAGAGTAAGAGCTCAGGAAATGTTAACTATCCTTATTTGCTGGTGTTAAAATGCAAAGAGCTGACAAGAAAATTTCCACCGATAAAATGTTTATGACTCTTTTTTAAGCTGTCAAAGTTCTATTGAAATAGATGGAGAGCTTAAATGAAATTAATGAAGCATGCACCAGAGTAACAAGAGTAATAACATATTTTTAAAACAGTGGGTTGAAAATGAAGGAAATCTTTTACTCCAACAAAGAAAGTAGTATATTTGGGGAGCATGAGATGTGTCTGGCATAGGCGATAGCAATCACATCACACTTACCCTTCCTCACCCCGGTGTTGCTGTCAGCATTTTATAAAGAAGCAGAAGCTCTTGTGAGAGCAGGATGAGAACACAAGTTTGACATCTCTCAAACCCCTCCTCTTCCACTAACTCCAAATACCACCTCATTCCTCCTTCCTCGCCGTCTTGTTCCGGCCTCCATTTTCTCTCTATGATGTCAAGGGACCCTCTCCTGGTGCTCCCCTCTCAGTGGAACTGCTCCTCTCATGCTGTCCCTAAGGGCCCTAACAGGGTCTCCCTGGACACAGGTGAGCTTCACGGGAATTGTTATAAGATGTGGCAGCTTTGTATGTGTTTTCCCCCAATCTTAGCCAATAGCAGGCTTCTTATGTCCAACAATTGATGGCTGACTAATGACTCACTCTGTGGTCCCACGATGAAACCATTTCAAAAGTTAGGGAGAAGCAATCAGAAAAAAAAGGGTAAAATTGTGGCCAGATATGTGCGTGTGTGTGTATGTGTGTGTGTGTGTGTGTGTGTGTGTGTGTGTGTGTTGTCCTTGAAGCTATGTCTTCTCATTCTTACTGCATGCCAGTACTAAACATTTGTATTCACACGGTTTGCTCAGCCTGCTACTGCGATCACTCTGGGATACAGCACACTGTTTGGCAGAGGAAGATTTATGTTCCTGACTTAGAGGGAAGACGGAAGTTGGATGAAGGGACGTTCCTGGTTGGAAGCCGTTTGGCAGCCTGAATTTAGAGTACCACAGACCTGAGTTCAAATCTTGGCTCTGGTTTTTAATAACTGTATGACCTTGGACAGTTTATATAACTTCCTAAGCCTTGTTTCTTTCTGTGTAGAAGGAGAATAACCACATTTTGCTACAGGGCTCCCTGTGATGATCAGTGAGGTAATGAACATCAAATACACAGCACGTAGATCAGATGGTGCCAAGTGAATGGCAGTTATTACTAATGGGCACTGATTTCTTTAGAAAAGCCAGATATTCTTAATTAGCAACATGTTGCCTGCATCATACACATAGTGGAATCCTAAATATCCCCCTCAGCAAGTACCTGTTGATGTTTTGCCGTTTAGAAACTGAGATGCACGTGTACTGTGGCAGCAACTGTGTGCCCTTAGAGTGGACAGTCTCACGAGCCTACTCAACTCCACCCCACACCTCTGAGAACATGTGCCACCCTCAGTATGTCCACAGACACAACATGGACTTCAAATCTGACCGAAGAGGTGAGGGATGGGTTTGTATAATTGGCTCCTTCTCGTCAGTCAAGTTTTTCATAAACACCACCTCCTCAGAGGGAACTTCCCTGACCACAGTATCTCAAATACCCCTCTCCACCCTATCCACCCCCTGTCAGCTGCTCTCTGTCCCCTTGACTCCTCTCTGTTACTTTTCTTTTCCTTTCCTTTCCTTTCTCTCCTCTCTTTCTTTCTTTTCTTTCTTTCTTTCTTTCTTTCTTTCTTTCTTTCTTTCTTTCTTTCTTTCTTTCTTTCTTTCTTTCTTTCTCTTTCTTTCTTTCTTTCCCTTTCTTTCGTTCTTTCTTTCTTTCTCTTTCTTTCTTTCTTTCTTTCTTTTTCCCTTCCTTCCTTCTTCTTTCTTTCTTTCTCTTCTTACCTTTCATCTTCTTTCTTTCTCTTCCTTCCTTCCTCTCTTTCTTTCTTTCTTTCTCTCTCTCTTAATTTTAAATAGACTTTATTTTTCACAGCAGTGTTAAGCTCACAGCAACATTGAGCAGAAAGTACAGAGAGCTTCCCATGTAACCCCTGCCCCCCCCCACACATAACCTCCCTGGTTATCAGCATTCTGCACCAGAATGGCACTTTTTTTATGATTGATGAACCTACATTGACATGTCATAATCACCCAAAGTCCATAGTGTATATTAGGGTTAACTCTTGGTGTCATACATTCTGTGGGTTTTGACAAATAGGTAATATGTACTCACTGTTATAGTGTCATACAAAATAGTTCTGCTGCCCTAAAATCCTCTGTGCTCTGCCTATTCATTCCTTCCTCCTCTTAACCCTGGGCAACCTCTGATTTTCTTACTGTTTCTTTCCTGATCCTTTTAATGCCATAGTTTTGATTTTTCCAGCAGGTCATGTAGTTGGATGCTTCATTTTTAAAAAGCATTTATCACTGTATTTATTTATATGTTTATTTATTGTTTTCTCCTCCCACTAGAATGTCGGCTATTTGGAAGCATGGTCATTTTATGACTTCTTAAATGAGGGGTCCTCAGTGCTAGACTATGCCTGGCTTAGAAAAGCCCTCAATAAATATGTATTAGTTTAATAAATGAATAAATATTTTCCCCATAAAATTACTCTCATCCTTCTGCTAAGGTTAAAAACTAGTAATTAGAGATACTTGCACAAATGGCAATAAGAATATTGATTTTGTCATTTTATCTCCCAGATGCCAGGCACATACTATGTACTTTAAGTGCATTATTTCATTTAATCCTCATAACAACCTTCTGAGGTAGATACAGTTTCACAGGTAATATGGGTAATATATAGTAGTCTAGCCATTTCACAGGTAGGAAAATGACGTTCAGAGATGTTAACTTATCTAAGGTCTCAGAGTTAGTAAGCCACAAAGTTAAGGCCCAAACTCAGGTCCATAGGATTCTAAAGTTGACATTGTTAAAAAGTAAATTGGAAGTTAGATCTGGAATAAACCCAGCTAGTTCATGCTACTCCTTGGATTTGGAGCACGGTTGGCTAGTCTAAGTGCCTTGACCTTTACTGTGGTCCATTGAATTTTATACAGCATCTGCTGTTTGCTGTGCCACGTACTATAGAGTAGCACCTGGTTATTGTTAGAAATGCAGAGTCTCAAGTTCTATTCCAGACCTGCTAACACAGAATCTGCATTTTGACAGAATTCCTGGGGGATTTGTAGGCGTGAGATGTGTGTGCTTGAGAAACACTATTCTGTAAGGATATCAAGACCCAAAACCTGCAATGCTCCCAAGTAATGAATCAGCTGCTCTCACTGCAGCTTATATTTTTGAGAGGGGAAAATTCATCTATGTAATTTGCTTATCCCATTCCCTAGCACTTGGTAAATACTTGGAATTACTATGAATTACATAAGGAGCAAGGTGTCTGTCAGTTAGAGGGCTCAATGTAGCTGAGTGTGTGCAAGCCAGCCTCTAGCGTCCCAAACAGTATAAAATATTCTCTTTCAATAATGTGCAGGAAATGCAGCTTGTTTTTCTCTTGCTATGATTAAGTGGTGGGTGGTGTTGGTATCTGGGGGACAGTGTAATGTCAGGCTTTTCTGAGTACAGTTGGTTAGATTTCTGTAATACAATTTAGACTAAAGCACATCTGCAATCATGCAGTAATGAGCATTGCCAGGGAGGGCTGATGTTTTACTACAAATCACAGAAGTGCTACTGCATTTCCACCAGGGAAGCAGTGGGTGATCAATTTTAGCACAACTAGAGGCTGCTGTGTTCTTACAATAGGGATCAAAATATTGTCTGTTTTCTAGTATTTTTGTTTCAGACAAACTCAGTCTTCATTACCCATTTTATCATTTATGAGCATATACACCAGGGAAGATGCATGTAGCTGCCCCAGGTGTACCTTCTGTCCCAGCATCGTTTGCATCAAAATGCCAAGTTGCTGTGCATTTGCATCTCCCTGTTTCCTCCTAAGGTGTGTTTGAGTCTGAGGATGAATTCGACACTTTCATCAGTGCATTTGTTTTCTGCTTTGTCATACACATAACTGGCGAGTCTAGTCAGGGCGCTGTGTGCAGAGGAAATATCCCCGTGTCTGGAATGCAGAGTGGCCAATTTCTCAGATTTTTCTTCTCTTTCTCCCTCCCGCCAGCCACCCTTTCCATTTGCTGCCAGTTCCAAGCGGACTACATTATGTAGATTTCCTTTCATGACGCTTATAATTGTATAATATTTCTGCATCCAGGATGAATGCAGTTCATGCAATCTTTTCCTCTTTTCTCCTTTGTAATTCAAGCTGTTGCCTTGTTCTTTCTCGTTGATCCCTGCAGCACAACACCATCAAATGAATACACGACATGTTGCGCCTGACTTGTCCATTTATATCACCTGTGGTGGTGCTAATAGATGCTGACAATTTCTTTGTGTAACTGTCAATGGGGAATTGTATCAGCATTGCAATAATATGCCTATATTTGCTTTTTCTGGAATGTGCTGTGCTTTGATGCTTGAACAATTCAACAGAACTGTGACGATTCAGTGGGAATGAGCCCTAGATATTCATCCAACATTTTTCTTACTGTTTAAATCTAGTAGTCCCCGCGTATCCTTCTGCCCTTCCAAGGAACTGAAGTGGAGGTAGGAATTCGCTTTTATCGGGCACTCTCAGTGCTCAAGGCCGTGGACTAGGTACTTTATATGTTCATTCTTATTTTTACATGTGTTTTTTGCTTAACGCTTTCAAGAAATATAGGTTTTAATACCTACATGTGATTTATCTTATAGACAAGGAAATTCATATTCATGGAGGTGAGATGATTTTTCAAGGTTTCACGGCTGGTCAATGACAGAGGGGTGATTTGACTCCAATCTCCATCCCCTTCCCACACATTCCCTTTCTATCTTCTGTCTCTGCAGAATTTTAAATTCCAGAAAGGTCAGCACACTGCTTTGCTATCTGGAGCTGATTAGCTGGGTGCATGGAGTCTATTTTTTATCTTATTCCTAGTGATCACTGCCAAACTGCTGTACGGAATACATTTTTTTTAGTTAAATAGATATTTTCTGCTATTTGTGAGCAAAAGTTTTCTCATTTTTTTTATTGTGGGCCTGGCTGTAGTTTAAGAATCTTTTAGTTTACCATAAGACCTAATGGTATCGCCAGTCTGGTCATCATTGTGTGTCAGTAAACAAGCAAGACAAAAAATCCAGTGCTAGCCCTGGTGTCGCCACATGTGCTGCTGTGCTTCCCAGGGAAAGCCACGGGACGCCTCTGAGACTCGGCGTGTTTTTCTGTAACATCGTGTAATACGTGTGTCTATTTAACTCACTAGGTTGTTGTGAGCATTGAAGGAGGTGATGACTGTGAAAGACTTTGGAAACCATCAGAATGCAGAGTATACACTGTATGTCAAAGCTGCACAAGCTTGAGTGGCTTGTCCCTATTTTTAGGGTATGATTTTGCAGAACTTTAGGTTTTTTCCAGAGACACATATATTGCTTTACAACAGAACTACCTATATTATGATATTTAAGGAAATTCTGTGTCACCACCAGCCTAGCTTCTTCAGTATTTGCTGTTATGGGGTAAAACAAATCTACAGTGAGAGGTTAAATAAATTTTATTGCTGCTAAACATTTAAGAATTACTTTGTCAAATCAAAACAAAACAAAACAAAACAAAACAGAAAAAAGGAGAGAAAGAAAGAAAAAGAAATGCACTGTTAAGTCATTAGGTATTTGCCAGGCTCATACTGAGTTTATGTTAGGCACCTGCTCTGGGGAGGTGACTAAGACTTTCTTGCCCTCAAAGAATTTAAAATAAAGACAAAGAAAATATGATGGAGTCATTGAGCTGAGCCTTGACTTTATAATAAATTTACAATAATTACTCTTTTCCTTCCTTCAGTACCCTCAGCAGTTGATTCTCAAGTGGAGTAAACATGCAGAAACCTATCCGTTAGCTGATATTTCATAATTCACATTTTAAACATTTTTAAAATGAAGCTTACTTTACTGTGTCTTGCATTCAACTTGCCAAATTGTTACCTTGGGAAAATATCTTCTCACCCATCAAGGCCAAGCTCAAGTCCCACCACTCACTACAGCAATGATTTTCCAAGCGAGGTCCCTGCACCAGGATCTTCAGCGTCACCTGAGATCTTGTGAGAAATGCAAATTCTTGAGCCCCACTCCAGGCCTACTGAGTCAGAGACTCTGCGGGTGGAGCTTGGTCCTCTGTGTTTTAACAAGCCCTCCTGGACATCCTGATGCCTGTTCCAGTGTAAGGGCCACTGCTGCAATAAAACCTCAAGGAACAATTCAGAAGTTGTGAACAAATAGGGTAATAGAGGCTAGGAAGGGCACATACATGGCGGGGGGTGCGGGGGAATGGGAATAAGATTATAAAGAGTGGGAGGAGGGGACTGAGTTGAACTGGAGAGCGGCCTCTGCTTAAAGGGAGCGGCTGCTGATTATTTCAGCCATTGGTTGCCATTTAGGAACATGAAGCAAGTTCAGATATAATTTTCAAACAGATAAAAACCTGACTGTCTTAGAAACATATAGTGAGAGCATGTCAAAGGTGAATCTAACTCATTAATAAGAAATTAGCAAGATGATAAAGGTAGTTCAAAGGAGGAAATGAGAGGCTGGCATATTTATATAGTCAAAAGAAGAAAGAATGCTTAAATAAGATTAATTTAGTTATAAAACCAGTTAATACCCTACCAAGTAGTAAAACTGTTACCAACAGGATTATTTTTTCTTTTGGACAAATATAATTCACAACCAATCTACAAGTGAGCACCTAACTTTAAAAAGTCTTGGCCCTAATCAATAGTAAATAGTAAATCAAACAATATTACATCCCTAGAGTCTAGGGCCTAGGTTGCCAAGGACTGAAACAATTGTATAAATCTTAAGAATTGTATTAATCTTGTGTAAATTTTAGACAATGCTCTATTGAGACTGAAAGAGCATATAAGAATCTTTTTTGAGTTATTTCCAATGTTTGGGTAATTTTTTCTTAACAAGTAAGACTAGCAGACCTTCCATTTTTAAAAGGAGACTGAGAATCTGGACTTACATGTGAAATTTTTCCAGTAACAAATATAGACTAGATAAAATGGGCTGGAGGACAGATGACTATGGATTGCTACCTTGCAACCCAGGTATTAACCATTATTGAATTTGAAAACTCCAAAAATATTCTATTCATCATTTGATGCCATGCTTTCTCTTCATTTTCCCTGTTGTGTCCAGTTAAGCACTCTGTGTTTCATTATTAAAGCCTATCATCCAGCTTTTAAAAGCAGAGCTAACAGGGCAGTGTCTTGTTCAAATGTCCTTACTGGCTATTTCAGGCCTCAGCTCCCCCGTGCTCATCAGAAGATTTCAGCAGCTCTGCTTTGGTGCAGCCTGCTCTCTTTTATAATTTCAACCTGAGGTACAAGCGGCTTACCCCATCAATATTTAAGGAATTCAAGACGAGATTGGGAATGAAAGAAGTGTCTAGGCAAAAGGAAGACCCAAACCCTTTAAATCCTTATTACAACATTCTTAGGTAGAGGGATGCGATTTGAGGATTTTCATAAAAGAGGATTTTTCTTCCTGCCTTTCCCCTTGTTGTTCCAGAGTCTTCAACCCACTGCGCCAATATCTTTCAAGCCTCTGAAGAAGGACAGATACAACCTGGAACAAAGATATCAATGCTCAGCTTTGCGTTTCAAATTTGACTTTTAGAAAGGGCACAACAAGCAGAAACAGACTTGACACTCAATATTGTGGGATTTTTTTCACATCCCCAAACTCTGATTTTGCATATAAAGAGCCAAAGTTGGGTGGACTTTGAGGTTAGAATTCATTCAGTCATTTATTCACTCATCCTACAATTCATTTTTGAGCATCTACAATGCACCAGGCATGGGGTGTACAGTAGTGAACAAAACAAAGTGTTCTCATGGAGTTACCTTCTGATGGGTGTAGCTGGACAGTAAGCACATCACAAATAAACAAATAATAAGTCAGGTGGTAATAATTGCCACGGGGAAAAAAGGGCGGGGAGAAAGAGACAAGGAGTGTCACAGAGGGGACGGTTGCTATTTTATATACACTTGTGAGGAAGCTCTCTCTGATGTGTGATAATTAATCAGAACTGAAGGCAGTGAGGGAAAAGCTATGCAGATATCTGGGGTTTGAGCAAAGGGAACAGCCTATGCAAAGGCATGAGTCAGGAGGTGGCTAGAGCATTGCCAGTGAGGATAAGGGAAGAGCAGATCTGAAAGGGTTTCATAGGTCAACATCAGAACATTGAACATTCCCCCCTCTGAGCGAAGGGGAAGCCAGTGGAGAGTACTTGTAGAGCAGAGGAATGATGATGCAAGTTATGTAACTTGCATTTTCAAAGGCGTCACTGTGGCTGCTTTTCTGAATATTGACTCTAGAGAACCAGGGGAGGAAACAGAGACCCGTGAGTAGGCAATTACAGTGATACACGTGAAGGCAGATGATGTCTCAAACCATCATGGTAGTGGTGGAGGGTTGAGGAATTATCAGCTTCTGCTCGTGTTTTGAATAGTGAGTCAGAACCGTAAAATACCGAAGGGGACAAAACTGTGACTAAAGGGCTAGAAGGAACAATTGGAGGAGCTATGAGTTGAGCTGATATGCAGTGTCTCCAAGAAATGCCCAGCCCTCTTTCCCTTTTTGCCTCAGGTCAAGATCTGGAGATCAAGAGAAGATGGGACCCTTGGATAAGTCTGAGGGACTTCTAGAGCAGAAGCTTTTGTTCTTCAGGGGCAACTATAAGCCTCATGGAGAAGTGCTGAGTTCTGCATGATGTCGGGATGGTAGAGGAGCTCCAGTGGGGTGCAGAGCCTGAGAAGAGGGACAAGAGGACCACTTCTCAGATTCTTATGTTCACTGCGTGCTGAGCAGCCAGAAATTTCCCATAACCCTGACAAGGAAAAAATAATAGGAGGAAAAAGAGCCAGAAGATCAAAAGGATCTGTAGCCAGGACCAAGAGAACACAGTGTGTAAATATTTGTTTACTAGCATCCGTGGCAGGGTTGGAAATGCTGGTAGCAGCAGACAAAGAAGGATGGGATTCTGACATCCAAGACCGGGTAGTTCTAACAGTGCCCCAGAGAATGGCAGCAAAGATAGGCACAATTCACAAAAACAACATCTCCTCTTCCAGTGGAGAGAACTTACCCTAACAGAACTTTATACAAATGTGCAATATCAACAACCCTAAGACAGCCCTGATTAAAACAAAAACCAAAAAACAGAACAAGACAACAACCTCTAGCGTTAATTCCTGTTTACTCTATCAGGGTTGAATCAAAGGAGGAGCAGGTATAATTCTAGAGTCTTGAATCAAGGAAAGGTATTCAAGTATCCAGGGTTATCTGCCCTGTTAGAGACCCTCCCCCGCCCCCAATCTATTTTTATTGTTTACATAGTCTGTAGCAAAATAGAATGAGAAGTCACATAATTGTTTTGTAAAATAGTCTGGCTAAACCACTGTGATTAGGTGCTGTGGCAAAAAAAAAAAGTACTAATAGCTTCCAATTTTATTCGTGGTAGGAACAGTCTAGTCTCAGCTTTCCTTCTCGTCACATATATGCACCCATCCTCCTCCAAGGTCTTAAGTTCTCCATCTGTAAAATAAAGGGCTTGTGCAGAAAATCTTTATAATTGCTTTAATTCTGAAGTAACTGGTCTTTCTGGCTACTGCAACTTAAACCTTTTTCAGCTGCTTCCTTTCTCATCGCTTGCCCCTGCATCTGGCTCTGTGCCTTGCTCGTATTGGGTTTTAAATGACATTTTACCTTCTGCGTGAATGATGAATGAGGAGGGTGACTGTACACTGAATCTTCTGCAGCGCCTTACTCGAAGTAAAAGGCCTGATTGACCCTCGGCTGAACCCGACTGAGTGATGAGTGTCGACTTAAAAATGCGCAACATGAGAGCTGCGAGTTGCGTTTATTTGGGGCAAAATGACGACTGCAACCTGGGAGACAGCACCCCAGATAGCTCTGAGAAACTGTTCCAAAGAGGCGGGGGGAAGATTAGTGTAAATGTATTCTTGGTAAAGGAGGAGTACATGCAATCAAACACATTTTTTTGCAGGGGGTTTCTGTGAGTCCTGAGGAGCAGACGTCATCATGTAGGGATTTAGTGCTTTTCTAGATATGAGGAGATGCAAGGGTTGGGCTCTTAAAATCGCTGCTGAAAACATCTATCTAAAGACCTGTTCCGCCCATCCTCCAAAGCACAGAGTGCCTCATTCCTGCTCTCCACCCTGAATTCCCTTCAGGGGATGTGGAAGGGCAGTAGTCACAGCAGCACAGTGTGATTTAGTCCTTGTCCAGGCAGATGGCAAGTTGCAATTTATAGCGGACATGAGAATAAGGTACGTTAAGCTAGGGCCATGGCCAGCTTATTTCATAACTTTTTCCCTTCAAGTTTGCCACCACCTCACCACGTCTTGGTTTAGTCCTTTAGAAAATACAATAACAAATTTGGATTCTACTCATCTCTTCTGTTTTCCTTCCCTCTTAGCTATTCCAAGGCAATGAAACTAGGAGTTGAACATGT
Organism: Hippopotamus amphibius kiboko; assembly: GCF_030028045.1. Taxonomy (NCBI): domain Eukaryota; kingdom Metazoa; phylum Chordata; class Mammalia; order Artiodactyla; family Hippopotamidae; genus Hippopotamus; species Hippopotamus amphibius. The sequence continues at coordinate 166,719,020 of NC_080191.1, read as the reverse complement.
CCTGGTGCTTAAGACCCCCGATGGTCGCAAATTTAATCTCTCTCTCTTTTTTTTCTTTTTCTTTTTTTTTTTTTCACAGTATGTGAAGGGACTCAAAGTCACCATCCAAAAGGGCTGGCTGGAAAGTTCCAATGCCCAGGGTCACTCAGATAGGGGGCAGATGGTGCTCTTCTTAGAGAAAATCATTGCATTGGTCTGATCGTGCCTGTGAAGGACCCAGGTTCCGCCTGGTCTCCCCAGATGCCACCTTCCTCACTGATTTTCCCTCTCCAAATGAAGCAGAAAACTCAGGATCAGGTTGAGTGTTTTCTAATAGGAGCTAGGAAGGGATATGAGTAGAAAATGCAGAGGAGACCCCACGAGACGAAGGAAAGCAAGGCACCTTGAAGAGATGTGTAGATGGGCTGGTGTTTTGTTAGAAGGCGATAGGAAGAGGAGGGAGTTTGAGATGGAGAGCACTGTCAGAGCGTGTATGTGCGTGGAAGGCGAAGGAGAAAGAGCAGGGACACGGAGGGAACAGTAAGTAATCAAGTCGCCAGTTTGTCTGGAATCTGCAATTCCTGTCAAGCCAGACCCACAGGTTGATGGCACCAAATTTCAAAAGCTTTGAATGCTGAGGCCGAGAAATTTATATTTCACAAAGTCAATCATTCAAGAAAATGTGGCAAGGTACGTGTGAGAATCTCCTCGATGTGTGGTACGGAAAGTAGTGGAACATGAGTAATTGTGACCCAAATCCCCATCTTTGACCTTCAAGCAAAAGGAAGGGATTTGTTTTAAAGATGAATGCTTACATGAGTTCTGACAAATTCCAAGCAGCACTTGACTTCTGTGGGGTTTTTGATTTGGAATGAATACATATCTAAATTATCCATTTTTTGTACTGCTGGAGAAAAATGTTTTGCTGCAGAAAAGAAGAACGTTCACATGTTTATAAACCTTTCTGAATTCTTTGCAGTCATTATTGACGTATGAACACAAATTTTGGTTAAGATCAATTAATTAGAATTTTAAGGATTTAATTTCCTGAAAACTGTGTGCATTTTTGGAATGGATTTAGTCATCCATAAAGTACCAACAACGTGCAAGGCAGTTCAGACTTAAAATTTTTTTCATGATTTCAGACATTTCTCTTTAATATTCTTTCTCTCTATTCTCTGTATATTCTGATTCAATACACTTCCCTGGTTCTATACACATACTAGTTCCAGGCCAATTCACTAGGGTATCTAGACTTTAATACTCATTCTATAGTTTTGCATGAATTGGGTATCTGTAGCGTTCGTTGTAGGGTGAGAACAGTGGTAGCAAGGAAAGAGCAAAGGCCTTGGAGATGGAAGAACTGGGCTCAGAATCCCCACCCTACCACTTAGTAATTTAGTGGGCTTGGGCAATTTTAAAAAACTGTCCCATGGTTATTTTTCTCATCTGTATAGTAATACAAACAATGCCAACCTTTAGCTTGGAGAGAAGAGAAATATGCATTTCTCCCAAGTACAGTAAATCCCCTGCATACGAACTTTTAAGTTGCAAACTTTCAAAGATGCAAATGTTTGCATGTCCAGTCATGTGTTAATTCACATGTCTGTCATACATTGGCACGTGTGTGCATCCTCTAAAAGTGGTTGTACTTTTGTGTACTTTATTGTACAGTACTGTATACAGTACAGTAGTACAGTATCTATTTCCAGTTAGGTCAGCAAGAGGACGACTTCATTGAACTCCTTGCTGTGCAAAACAAGGAGTTTACTAATGAAGACCTGATGGAATCGGAGGCCCAGAGAAAGGACGGAGAGAGACAAGAGGAAGAAGTAACTGAAGAACTGAAGAGATTCAGGATGCAGGAAACGGCAAGGGGATTTTCTTGATTAGAGAAGGCACTATTAGTTTTTGAGGCACAGGACCGGAATGTAGAACACGAAGCAGCTGTTCAGAATGCAGTCCAGTGCTACCGTGTCATCTATGACAAGAAAAAAAAGAGCTACTACACAGACATCACTGGATCGTTTTTTCAAAAGGGTAGCTAGAACTGAATCCAGCTAGGAGCCAGAACCTGTGCCGTCCGCGTCAGGCGTGAGTGAAACTGCAGCTTGCCCTCCATCTCCTGTTGCGGATGGTCCGGTCCTTCAGCTCCACCATCTCCCACCTCCCCTCCTCCAATCAGTAACTCCTCTTGCCTGTTCACTCAATGCCGGCCCCTGTATGCCAGCTGTTGTACTGCACTACTGTACTTTTCAAGGTACTGTACTGTAAGATTGAAAGTGTTTTCTTTATTTTTTGTGGGTTTTTTTATGTATTATTTGTGTGAAAAATATTGTAAGCCTATTACAGCACAGGACTATATAGCCGATTGTATTAGTTAGGTACTTTGTTGGACTTATGAACAAGTTGGGCTTACCAATGAGCTCTCCAAACAGGACGCGTTTGTAAGTAGGGGACTTACTGTATATCTGTATATGGCAGTACTCAACACTGACTATCTTTCCTCTTCTCCCTTCCTCACCCCTCTCCTTCCCCATAAAATATAGTACTTGCTTGCTTAGTCCTTTTCCTAAAGTCTCCCGTTTCCGCTGAAAACCACCACCCACCGTGTGACCTTGAGGAAGTAATTTCTGTCCTCTGGGCATCAGTCACTTGGATGAAAGGGAGAGAACTAAAGGTGATTGCTAAGGGACCTTACTCTATCACTGTCCTTCAGTGAGTTTGGGGATCTCACCTAACTCCTGGCTCAGCTTTTTCTCTGCTGTCCATGGCTTTCCTCCAGCCAGGAATTCTATTGCATTCCAGTGTAACTTACATAATAGCTGCTCTGTATCAGACACTAGAGCCTGCTGATAAGACCTAGGCTTAGAAACAGGCTAATAGAATCTGCTGAGAGCTACCTATGGGGCAGTTTCTCCTCTTGTTAATTAACTTTCTTTTTCATGATTAGCAAGTTTCTGAGAATTTTGTATCTTCTGACAATTTAGCACATTCTGCTTGCATAAAAGATTTTTGTCACCCACTCCTGTAGCAATTGTATTAGTTTCTAATGGGAAACTCCTAGGACCCCTATAACTGATTTGTATGTGTTAAACACAAAACCCGTAAGACTTAGCTTTGAAAATAAGCTAATAAAATATGAAATTTTTGACCCTGGCACCAGGTTGACACAGATTTCCAGGGGCTTATATTACACCCCTTTTAGTCTCAGATTAAAAAGGTATAAAAGACTGTCACATAAGATGTCAAAATGTGATCACAAATACATACAACTGCTAATAAGGTAAAATGATGATGTTTTATTCTTTTAGTCTCTAAAACATTATGAATTACTTATTGACTTTCTGCATAAGGAATTTCAGGATGCTTTAATATAGTGACAAGAGCCCTACACTCAAATCGGAAGACCTAGGAATGAACACTGTCTCCCACTTTCTAGCCGTGTAGACCCTGAATGAGTTCACTTCCTGAACTCCAGTATTCTCATGTGTAAAGTGGAGACACTAATCCATGTATCCTAGGATGTTTCATGGACTAAAAGAGATGATATATGTAAAATAACAGGTAAAGTCTAAAGCCAAGAAGTTGGCATTGTTATAAAATAACTTTTATTTTTGTTCATAATAACACCAGAATTATTCATATGATTTTTATTTTTATTATGTAATACCATATACTGAGTTCCTTAATATGTCACTGTTTTCAAAAGTGCTATGAAATCTGAGGAATCATAGATGCCCAGAGAAAATTGATAGCAATTACTGATGCAATAACTAAATTAAATAGCCAAAAAGGAGAGTGAGAATAAGTTTATTTATTGTCTTTTTCAGCCATCTACTATGAAAGTGGCACCCAAGATTTTAGGATTGAAAATTCTTTCTCTTTCCTCACATTTGCAAGGATATCTCGAGTGGATTTTGAGCATGAAGTTATTCTTTCATTATACCTAAACATAGAACTGATATTTAGGTGCCACCTACCAATACTGCTGTCCTGAATGTTATAAGATTGAAATATACCATGTTCTGCTCTCCTAAGACTCTCTTATCACCACCACATTAGTCTTTGCCCAGGCCACCCATCTCTAAGCTTCCACAGTCCGATGAAGTTCTAGAACAGCTGAGGGACTACAGGAACCAACTTGAGCACTAAAGCCATCCTTTCTAATGGATCGATGTCCCTGCAGTACTGATTGGTAGCCATCTTGAATACCACTCTTACCTAAGTTCTATGTTGAAGGTCGAGTGACTCCATTATTACCAGAAGGTAATATCTTTGCGCTGAGAGAAATATTGGATGGAGAGAATATTAGCACCACTTTCCCTTTGAATGCTCTGCTGGCACTAATTTTAAAGATTTGATGTGATTCTGAAATTGATTTAAGACCTAGAGTTTTTAACTTAGTGTCTTTGAGTCTCCAAAATTTAGGCAAGATATTTTGTGTGTATAGTATATGTACGTATTATATTTACATGTAATATGTATGTACACATATATATAGAGAGAGTATGCATTAATATACACATTATTTTGAGGAGACCCTCCCCCAAGGTCAGTGACTCCAAAAAGTTTAGGACTCATTGTGTTATACTCCTTCTGAAATAATAAACTGTTAGATTTATAGAAGAGAGACATAGAGGGAAATGTATACAAATTGAAACCATACTAACAAGAAGTACCCTTGTCATCATTTTAATAGAAGGACCTTTCACAAGACCTGAATGACTTAAAAAGAAGGGAAAATGAGTTTGGTCTAGTCTGCAGCCCAACATATACACATTTCCACCGGAAACAAATGGCTCTCAATGGAGGGATCCAGACTTACAAGTATTTTCACTAAAGTTTCTCTACTAAGGTGATGGGATGAAATGTACACTGATACCTTCATCTGGAGGAAAATAGAGCCCTACTTACTGGCTTCCCACTCCGCATCCAGTTCAGGTGAAGTTGTATTGCAACAGAGAACGCATTAGAGGCAGTCGTGCTCTTCCTGGTGATGCTAAGGTCAACGTTCCAAGCACCATTTCTGAATGAATTAATAATAATGGCAGCAGTGATGAGGATGCTGCCAGTGAAGCTAGTTGTACAGCTATTTATTAAGGATTTGCCATGTGCTGAGCTCCGTGCTGATTCTTTATTTACATTATTTTATTTAATCTTCAGAACAACCACTGAGATGGATATTCCTTTGTCCTATACATAGATGAGGAAATTGAGTTTTAGAAGAAATTAACTTGTATAAATTTACAAAGCTAGCATGCAGCAGAGCCAGGAATCCAATGTAGGTAAGTCTGTCTGCCTCAATATTCCAAATGACCCACGTAAAGCTCTGGGTCAGTTTTAGGGGATGTTGCATATTATTTATCTGTTTGTTACCCATGCCTGTCTCATCTGAGTTACCCAAACCCCCCCCTCAAAAAAATAATCACCAGGGCATAGTAAGCAATGACTGCCCACCTCTTCTCTTGATTTTGTGTGGTGCCTTTTCACACATGTGTTCGACAAATCTCTATGTATAATAACCATTATGATCAGGATTAATTTTTCTTTTATGGGCTACCCCCCACTTTCCAATATCAAACTCTTGTCTTGATAATTTAGATCCAATATAGTATCACATCTTCATATATTATTACAGCTACTACTATATGCTCTCTTCACTGGCTCTTAGAGGTATTGTTACATTTCAACTATATATATTTTTTCAGCTAAATGTAAGTAATCATGGGATTTCATCAGTGAACCTGAACTTCCCATTTCTGCAAGTACAACTAATGCCCTTCCCCATCTCCATGTAAGGAAATCGACCATTGCCTGTAGTCTTCCACTTAAAGTTATTATTTTACTGGTGGTATGTGGGTGGGGGTGGGGGCATGCAGGGAGTTTGGAGGGCAGAAAATGGCAGGCGACCCCTCCCCGGGAAGTGAGGAACTGAGGAGCCTCAGAATTCTACAGGCTCCATCTCCTTGGGTCAAGTTGGTGAGACAGGTACCGGAATCACTGCTGTTGTCGGGAAGTCCCAACCAGTCATGGGCCTGGAATTCCTTGTGTCTTTAAGAGGAACAAGAAAATTGCCACCAGGTGGCACAGCTGAGAGTTGGATGTGATTGTATACTGCCTGCCCCCATCTAGAAAGAGGCAAGTTTCCATTATATACTATAGAAAACGCAGACAGTTCAAGTTGGACAGAGCTGGGTTGTATCCTTTTGCTCCCAGGGTTATTACGAAGATAAAATGGCACAGCAAAGCCAGTGTAACAGGCAGGGCGCACAGGGCCCAGCACTTTTAGGCACTTTATAAATGTTATTTGGTTCTGACCTGGAAGGAACTGACTTGGCTTGCAATTTGTTTCTTAAATATTGAATTAGCTTTTGCTATTGCCACTTTTACTTCATTGAAAGCAGGGTGACCTTTTCTTACTTGGTGTTAAATCCAACAGAGTAAACCTGTCTCCAGAATGAGAATTATCTCTAAATAATCGAATCACATTTTGTCCACTGGCTTTGACAAAGCATCCAGGTAGAGCCCAGCAAAAACTTGAAAAATGGATGTCGTATTCCAGAGACATCTGGAGATGGGAATGCCATTCTCTGTGGAGGAGCAGAGTTTTGCTGGAAGCTTTACAGGATTTGTCAGTAGAAGAAAAGCAACATTGACTAATAGCCCAAGAGAGACTTAGGACCTGAGGAGTTGGCTTAGCCAAGCAAAGGGAGAAGAGAAAGGAAAGAATCTTAGAAGCAGATAACAAGACAGCTGGGGAGCCGGCAGCACAGCAGGACAGGCTGGCACCACCAAGATGGGTAGGGAGGAGCATCAGATTTTGTCTACAAGTTTTGGTGATAAGGTCCAGGATGGAGGATGCATAAGTGCAGGAAAGGTGGCCGAAATGTTGGTATGCTACCAGATAATGCCAAACCACTATGTAAGAGCAACAGTAAGGCAACCCAAAGAGCCTCAAGCTCTGAACCCACAGATTGGAGTCTGCTTCTGGGCCCACATCTGTGTACCTCTGACTTGGATTGAGCCCTCAAGTGGATCTTTAGCCCTCTTTGGGTCTCTGTTTCCCAAAGGGATCTCTAAAGTACCTTCCGGATAAAAATTCTTACAATTACATCTTCATGGATGGGGAAAAAAAATGAGTGCAAATATTATTCTTTGTATAGTGATTGGGGCAGTTTCACATGAGATAGAAGAAAATTGTCATACAATAAAGAAAAATGGGTACCACTTTTCCACATATGCAAGTGCCCTCCGGAAATGACCAGTGATTTGAGGGGTTAACAAAAGTTACAGAGAAAAAGTAATTAGGAATGAAGTGTGTAGAATGTGGAATGGCTAATCTCCTAGTAATTTTTCAATTTTTCTACTCCTTCTAAAAAAGCATACAGGAAATGTTAGAGGAAATATAGGCATGAAATAAAGCTGGTCTCAGATCCTTTAAATGGGATTCAGAAATACCTTAATCATCCAACTCCAGAATTCCATGATAACTCAGTTTGATGTTCCTATGTATTTCTAAATAAGATTATGAGAGCAGATTTTTTTTTAAATCAGCAGAACCTTATTCTTCAGAGCAGCTCAGCAAGCTTTCTGAAGCTAGCCTGTATTTTTCCCAGGATTTAAGTTACCAGAGAAAAAGATAAAACAATGATTTCAGAAACAGATTTTTTTAAGGCCTATAATACAAGCTAAACGTGAAGTTCAGGATTAGGAAATAACATCTTTGTAAAAGATGTCTAGAGAGACGGGATCCTAGTATTAATGCCTTCTCTAGACCCCTGTCCCAGTGTGGGTGCCCCAAGGGGAACAGTTCAGGTGGCCTAGGCAGTGACTGGGCTTGCCCTGCAGTTGTAAGATGAAGTCGAAGGGTCCAAAAGTTGAGTTTTATTTTTCTTAATCCGTTTTAGAAAGAGCCAGATTTGACATTTGCAAACTCAAAACTGCTTTGGTCTGGTTCTGCCATTACCTGTGACTTCATATTCACATCCTAAATCTTAAAACAGTTCTTACCGCTTCCAAAGGGCTGAAAACTACCACTAGAACAAACCAAACTGACTGCCATGGGCGTCTCACTCTCACTGCTAAAATTATTCTTTTAGACCAACGATATTTCGCTGGAAACAGATCATATTGTTCGATCAAAGAGATCAAAACGATGCTTTGCAAAGTGTATTTTAGGCAATAATATCATTCAACAGTCAGCTTGTGTCACCTTAGATCTTATGTACCTTCTACATCTTCCACACTAGACTAGGCTCTGTGGAGAATGTAATAGAAGTTGAGAGTGACGTTCACAGTGACTTGTAGAGAAATTGAAGATGCATGCTATTTGAGGAAGTATATAGTCAGATGGTAAACCGAGTTTCATTTAAAAATACATAAAGATTTAGATATGGTAGAAATTCATGTGAGCCAAAGTAGATCACATCATGGGGGTACTGAGGCGTGAGCGAGCACTTCAAAGAAGGAGAACGTTTGGAAAGACTGAGGGACAGATGAAATCTCATTTAGGTCAGGCTCTATGTGATGAGAAGGGCTGGAAGGAGGAACAAAATGAGAACATTACAGAGTTAAGGGTAAAGTGTGTAGGATGTGCGAGTGTGTTGGGGCTGGGGATGGGAAGAAGGAAGGAGACTGAGGGGTTGGCTTGGGGGGGTACCCTTTTGGAGCTCAGGGGTCAAATGAAGCTTAGAGGGCAGGCAGAGGCCTTTGAACTGTCTTCACTGTCCTCACCTTGATTCTGGTCCACTCTCAAATCTCTCTGACCTATGCTCACTAGGACAACAAGACAAGAGTTTTCTTGTTATGGCTGGGGAAGCATTCCCAGCCCCATCTTCTAATCACACACATCAGGTCTGAGATTCCATCGTGCTTTTTTTTTTTAATTTTTTATTTTTGACTGTGTTGGGTCTTTGTTGCTGTGCACAGGCTTTTCTCTGCTTGTGGTGGATGGGGGCTGCTCTTCGTTGCAGGGCACGGGCTTCTCAGTGCTTCTCTTGCTGTGGAGCACGGGCTCTAGGTGCACGGGCTCCAGTAGTTGTAGTTCTCGGGCTTTACAGCACAGGCTCAGTAGCTGTGGTGTGCGAGCCCACCTTGCTTTAAAGCTATTCAAGCCATTATGGCAGCAGACTTTTAGGACTTTCCTCACTTTTTAAAAAAAATAAATTTATTTATTTATTTATTTTTGGCTGTGTTGGGTCTCCATTGCTGCACACGGGCTTTCTCTAATTGTGGAGAGCAGGAGCTAATCTTCCTTGTGCTGTGTGGGCTTCTCATTGCAGTGGCTTCTCTTGTTGCGGGGCACGGGCTCCAGGCATGGGGGCTTCTGTGGCTCTCCAGCTCTAGAGCGCAGGCTTAGTAGTTGTGGCACATGGGCTTAGTTGCTCTGTGGCATGTGGGATCTTCCCGGACCAGGGATCGAACCCGTGCCCCTGCATTGGCAGGTGGTTTCTTAACCACTGCGCCACCAGGGAAGTCCCTGTCCTCACTTCTAATATGGCATTTGAAGTCTTCTTTTGGTTGCTTTTTGTGCTAGACCAGGTCAAACAGGACTTAGTAGCTGGAAGCCTTCTTCCTTGTCAGGGGTCAGCTCATCCTATTTCGAGCTTGATAAGCTGTGTATTAAGCTGGGAAATAGTAACCCAGAAATAAGATTAAATGACAGGATATTGATGGTAACCTTAACCTTAAGTAGGTAAACCTTATTTTTTCCTTCTTTTTATAGGCCAGTTGCTCTCATTTGTATCTACAGAATGCACTTTGGAAGGAGATAAAAAATAAAGACATAAAATTGTTTTTTATATTAATAGTCTAAGACGGATCTGCTAGAAGCCTAAAAATAACTTTGAAATACACAGCCATAATTATTTTTAAAAGCTTAAAGCTATTTTAAAAGCTATCATAATTTGAGTAATTCTGAAATAAAACGGCAAAGCTTATTGCAAAGGGGAATTATGTTGAACTCAGTTTAGCATCGGCACAGTTGTTTTATATATATATATATATATATATATATATATATATATAGCTCCTAATAGTCAAGGGTTCAGAAGGATTCTATTTTACTGGACCTGGCATTATCCTATTTTCCGATAAATCCTGAACAAGTATAAGTGTAGCGGAAATATTGTCAATGCGTAAAACACTGAGTCCAACAGAACACTTGAATACCCCAAAAAGAAAAAGGTGTTCACAGTTTTTTAGACATTTTCCTATCTGCTCATAATCTTTTAGCTAATTCAGCATGATGGTATTTTAGAGTAAATGTGCTCATCACATTGATGGATTAAAAATTCCCCATGCTACTTAGATTCTGAAAGATGTGGGGAAATTTTGAATTATAGTTTCCTTAGATGGATTAAGAAGGCAGCACGCCTTCTGGATTCTGAAGGATAGAAAATTTTGAATACTTCTAAAATGTTTTCATTTATATTTTGATGAAGATCTTCAATGGCAACAACAGCATGTACAACATTATCTTTTTTCTATTTGCAGAAGAAATAGATCTTTATTGAAGAAATGTTTATGATTCAGAAAATAAGAAAAAAGAGACAATTTATTCTTTTTGTAGATTCGCTTTTGAATATGAACTGTGTCTGCTGGTACCACGGATTTAAGCATGACAGACATAGTGGAAGTCTTTGAGAAGTTAATTATCTCTCGGATAAGTGAACTAATAATTGAAATAAAGTGTGTAAGAGTAGTATAATGGGCAAAGTGCAGGGTGCCAAGGTAGGATACAGCAGGAGCACCTGATGAGGTGGAGCCCAGCGGGATGGCAGTGATATAAGTAGACCCCTGAAGGATGGGTATGACTTCTTTAAGTGAAGGGGGGTGGGAGTTGAGTGTTTCAACTAGAGGGGACGGAACACTTGAAGCCCTTAAGGAGAGACAGCATGACAAAATTGAGATTAGAGAGTCTAACTAATCACTTAACATTCCTGATAGTTTTGCATATGTTATTCCTGTCTCTTTTGAAAGATGTGTTGAAATACATTTTAACACTCTTTGGATCATATACTTTTCTACCTACTTTATTCACTTAGTCATAAATTGTGTTTATTTGTCCACGTCACTGAAATTCTCCTCTGTGATGTTAAATGGCAGCTCAATTATCTGTGTAACTACAAGGGTGAGTCAAAAATTATCCGTACTCCAGTTATATTAAAACTTCTTTTGGCCCCACTGTCTTATCAGCGCTTTCCTTTCAAGGCTACTGTCTCCCCAGCCACTCTGTGCAGGTGTAAATGTGTTACATCGGTTCATTTGTAACTGTGGAGCGAGCAAAAATGGATGCCCCACTTGTGATTTGCATGAAAGAAGAGGAGCGTGCAGTGATTTGTTTCTTGTGGTCTGAGGGTGTGCACGTCTGCACACTTCTGCCTACACTGTTGACACTCTGCAAAAACTTCATTTTGAGGTGTTAAAGCATCCTTCTTATAATCCTGATCTTGCTCCATCAGATTTTCACCTGTTTGGTCCCCTGAAAGCAGCCCTACAAGGACGAAGATTCACTTCTGATGAAGTGAAGACAGTGGTGCATTCGTGGCTCACAGCTCAGCCTAAAACATTTTTTAATGAGGGAATACGAAAGCTTGTGGACAGATGGACAGAGTGTATTTGGAAAGCAAGGAGATTATGTTGGAAAATGATGTATTTGTCTTTTCTAAAAGTTAATTAAAGTAAATCCTATAGCCAAGGTGCAGATAATTTTTGACTCACCCATGTATAATCTCAGAATTGTCCCCTTTCATTGAATATTCTGCCTAATTTTTATCTATTATAAAAAGAGAATATTTTAATAGACATTTTACACATATTTCTGGTTAGTTCCATAGTAGCAAATGCACTGTGGATTTCAAATAAACAACCCCACCCCCAATGAAACACTCACCAACATGCATTAGTGTCTCTTAAGGCTCTTTATTGAGCAGCATTTACTGAAAAACCTCACCTGTGGGATGCAGACAAATTGCCCTCAGCAGACATGAACTGACTTGGAGCCACACGCGAAGGCCTGAGTATTTAAATATTAGGACACATTCCCCTAGCAAAGCCGGCTCCATGGCTCAGCGGTCTCTAGCTGTATCCTAAAAAAAAATCCTGGAGTTAGACTTCAGGGAGGGCTTGGAGCAGTTTTAGTCTGTGATCACATTTTTTAAAATAAGGATTTCAGTAACATTTGCAAAATGCATAAATCTTGACTCCATGACAAATTCCAGAAGTTTGCTCTAATACCATGCGTTAGTGGTCACCTCTGCAGCTAGGGACATAGCACACTGCATAGAACTTGAAATGATTCCTTGCATAAGATATTGTGTAAAGTACCTTCACACACAAAAAAGTAAGTTAAAGAAGTAAATAAAGAAGTCAACTACAACATTGCTTGTCTCCGACTTTTTTTAAAAAAAAGAGCACTGAATTCAAAGTCAGAAGGCCAGCACTGGTCTTCCTCCCTCCTCAGAACGTAAGTCCCTTGAGGTCAGGCGGCAGGAGCTGCCATCTCTGTGTCCCTCTGTTTCCTGTGACTGCCGTCAGTACAGTCGAATTGAATGACTGCATGAGCGAATGGGATTTACAGCAATGTGGACATAGTTCTTGTAAGGCTGCCAACCTCAGAGGGGCTATTGCCATGGCATAGAACGGGTACCCACCTCAACAGTACCTCCACCCCTTTGTCCAGGGACACGTATGTGAGATTTAGTTTTTAATCTCAAACGTATTTTGAGGGAATGAGCTTTGAATAAATATGAGTTGTCTACACAATTTTGTCTTTTGTGTGTGTGTATGTTTTAAGGAGAGTGTCTCATTAGTGTTGTTGCACCTAAGTCTTGTAACTTGAGAAGAGATAGAGCATCCTAATTTTCCTTCCTGGGTACAGGCTTGGTACCAGGCTACAGAGAAGGCTTTTCCCAAGTAGTAAAAATTTTCCTCAAAATGAGGTGGGGAGGGGGATAAATTGGGAGACTGGGGTTTACATCTACATACTACTATATATAAAATAGATAACCAACAAAATCTGCTGTACAGCACAGGGAACTCTGCTCAATACTCTTTAATGGACTACATGGGAAAAGAATCTACAAAAAGAGTGGATATTATGTATATATATAACTGAATCACTTTGCTATACACCTGAAACTAACACAACACTGTAAATCAACTATACTCCAATAAAAAATTTAAATAATACCATAATTTAATACAAATTTTAATAAATATTTAACAAAAAAAATGACACATCTTAGATGAAAGTCACACGGCAACCGTGCTCTTTTAAGATCGTTGTCTATTAGAGAAAACCTTGATCATGAAAGAGAACTAGTGAAAACTGTTAAAAGAAAAGTGAAAGGAAAAGAAATCATAGACCTACAGGAGTCTTAGAATAAAGATTTGGTGATAGACATTTTACAAACCAAGGCAGCGTGGGAGGTCTTCAATTTATATTTTTAAATGTGAACAGATGGGCTGAGCATTCTTATAGAAAGTGGATGTGTGTGTCTATGTGATGAAAATGTAGTCCATGAAGGCTGTTCCTTTGCAGGTGGGAATAATATGAGCTTACTCACTTTGCTGCGATAGGAGAGCTAAAATCGCATCCCTAAAATATTTCACATATGGTGACCCAGTTTTTCTTTTCTTATTAATTGTCTGGAGAGTTGTTCTTTCTTTACATTCAACAGTTTGAGTGAAAAGGTAGTATTTTCGAAAGAAATTTGAGTGTCAAGTGTATAAAGATTAGTGTCATAGCAGAACTATGCTGTGTGGCTCTAACGGTACCGAATGTCATGGGAATTAAGAGGGGCAAAAAGTAAAGGCACAGTTCCTACTACAGATCTCCTTCGAGAGGAAAAACTACCTTGGAATTAAGGAAGAAGAGCATAAGGATGTTTCTCATGTGTGTGCAGATTACACATTGTTGTTGTTTTCCCTTGAAAGATGGTAGAGGGTTCAGAAGGCAGACTCTGGAGCCAGAAAGCTTGAGTTCAAATCCTGGCTCTGCTACTTCCTAGCTGTGTGATGGGGACATCACTTAATCTCCCTGTGCTTTGGTTCTCTCACTAGGAAAATGAAGGGGTCAGGCGAGAGAATAATAGTACCTATTTGACAGGGATGTTTGGGAGATGATGTATATATGGAGAGAGAGAGAGAGAGGGTTTAGAGCACAGTCCTCCTGCCACATGGTAACTGCTACGTAAACATAGTAATTGCCTTTATTATAACTTACATGTTACTATTCTGATATGATACAGGTAACTAGAGTCTGATTTTCTTTTTTAGACAAATGTACCAAAAAGATATTTTTGTTATCATAGACCGTGATCATCCTTCGTGAGGTGACTGCACAATGTTGGTTTTTTCAAATCTACCTCCTCCCTCCCAACTCCCAATAACCCCTCTTACCAGACCTTACTGTCTGCCTGCACCTTTCTTTGGAGCCAGATATATTTGCCCACATTTACTGCTTGTCATGAGAAAACAAAAACAAACAAACAAAAAAAGCCACCTTTTTTTTAAAAAAAAGTCAAGATATGCTTTTAGGGCTTTACCTAACAACCTCGCATTAGTGTTTTACGATTTTTTTGGGACACATTCATGTTTATTCAACCTATAAATGACAATTCAGTTCAGGCACCTACTATTTGCCAATACTGTGCATGTCACCAGGACTTTAGAAAGATGAATAAAACAGTTGTTATTAGAGAGATTAAGATCCAGTGGGGTCAGACATTCACATATATGATAGATTATTCGATAAACTCCAGTGACTTCACCCATATCCCCTTGGCTTTGATCTACCTCCATTTACAATTCCTAATTTTTAAATGAGTCCCTCTATGCCATATGGCTGTGTTTCCTCTTCCTTTGTTCTCTGTCCCAGCTTTTTTTTTTTTAAAGTCTGTCCCAGCTTCATCTCTTTGGCATTGCCCAAATGCACACAGTCCTCCAGGTAAATCTGGCAGGATCAGGTTCCACTTTGTCACAAATAGCCTTCGTGAGGATTTTGCTGCTGGAATTGAAATCAACAGGACAGTGGGCCAAATATGTAGGAAATCATGCACAATGACTCAAAGCTATTTGTTCATT
This sequence comes from Hippopotamus amphibius kiboko, assembly GCF_030028045.1. Lineage (NCBI taxonomy): Eukaryota > Metazoa > Chordata > Mammalia > Artiodactyla > Hippopotamidae > Hippopotamus > Hippopotamus amphibius. The sequence goes on along the minus strand of NC_080191.1, from coordinate 166,703,951 downwards.
TAAAATAATAATTCCTTTTCTTGCACTAAGAACAGCAATATGTCCATAGCTCAAACGTAAGAAAATATAAAATAGAATAAAGAAACAAAAAACATTTATAGTCTCAACACTAGAAAGATCCTAGCTACCATTCATATTCTGGTATATTTCTTTCTTTTCCTCTGTCACCTAACAGTTTTGGGACTAAACTGTTGTTCTTTTCTGCTTTGCAAACTTGATGTTATTAAAATGTGAGGGCATTCTCCATGTCATTAACTATTCTGAAAGGCTCCGTCTGATGTATTTTATTATGATTTACTTAAACACTCTCTTTTTATAAGCAGAGGCCATAGAGCTCAAATAATAAGTACATTGACCCGGTTCCCCCCCAGTACCTTATAAAATGTTATTCTTTGAGTTACACAGCACTTCCTTATCTCATATTCTTTTCCCATCAGTCTCTCTTCTTAAACAGTTGAATGTTATGGAAAATGTACAAGACTTAGGGTCAGCTCTTCTAATGCTAGATTGTGTGGTATTCAGCAAGTCACCTCCTCTGACTTACCTTTGGCTCTCATCTGTGAGATGGGGTAACATTCCCTTCCTTGGTTACAATGCAGTTACTGTGCAAATGAAATGAGATGGTGAATGTGAAATTGTTTTACAAATTATAAACCCAGGAATTCTTCTCTTCCTGCACTTGACTTTTCTAACCCAAACCCAAAGACAGCAGTGATTCTTTTTTTTTTTTTCCTTTTTAGCAGAGAAAGGCTGCATTAAGGTGCTGATTAAGAGTATTATTCAAATACCTGACCTCCCAAGGGATTTATTAATGTTTAACCTCAACTCACCCCTTTCCCACAGTGACCTGATTTATCTGACTATTTAAAACTAAGGTTACTTGGATGGTAAAAGTACAATCTCAAATGTCCATTAGGAAGAGCAAATCTATTGCTGAAAGAAAACCTTAGTTATTTCTTTCCAGTGACCTTCCTTATCCTTACCATAGAATAGAGCCTTACAGTAGTAAGAATAATATTAACATAATAATCACAATATATTAAGTATCTACAAAGTGATACCTAGGTGCTTCATATATCAGTTTGAGTCTTAACAGTCCTGCAAGTTGTTTATTGGGGTGAAAAGTCTATCATTAGGCCAAAATCGCTTTGAAAATAAATCTAGAGAAGATCTTTACTATAGGTCTTAATTAGAAGGAAAGTAGGCTTAAGAGGACATACCAAAGGCAAATCTGATGACTAAGGGAACTAACAAAAGGAAATGGAAAAGCCAAGACAATTCCTGGCATGGGCACCCTCTAGCGGGAGGCAGAGAGCAAGAGACCTGGGATCCTTCCTCTGCGTCTCTGCTCTAGCCCTTCTCCCACTGCGCTGTGGGTATTGGCTGAGGGAATGTCCTCCATCCCAAACCTGAGTGCACTAGGACAGAGCCAATGTCTTCATCACTGTTTTACAGTGAATTTTTAAAGCTCTATTAAGGTATGATTGATATATTATAAAGGGTGCACAAAGTGTACGATTTGATAAGTTTTGACATGAAACCATCCCCACGATAAACTTAATGAATGTAGCGATCACACTCTTTTCCCCCTTTGAACTCTTCCTTCATCTCTTTGCCTCTGGCCCACCCCTAGGCAATCACTATCTGCTTGCTGTCATTATTGCTTAGCTCTCCTTTTCTAGAATTTCATGCAAATGGAATCATGCAGTAAATACTTTTGTGTGTGTGTGTGTGTGTGTGTGTAGCTTATTTCACACATTGTAATTATTTTCAAATTTTAAGCTTACTTCCTATGTATCAATAGTTAACTTTTTTATTGCTCGGATGTATTCCACTGTCTGAATATACCACAGTTTGTGTATCCACTCATCTGTTGATGGATGTATATGTTTTCCAATGGTGCCTAACACATTATCCCCAAACGTAGTGGTTTAAAACAAGCATTCGTTATCTCGCAGCTCCTATGAGCCAGAAATGTGGGAGTGGCTTAGCTGGGTCGTTTTGCCTGAGTTTCTCCTGTGATGGCTGTCGATATTTTGGCCAGGTCCGCCATCACCTGAAGGCTTTACCAGGGCTGGAGGATTCACTTCGAAAATGGCTTTTTTATCTTCTGTTCCAAGTACTCTGCCTTGCACTATCATGTACTCATTAAATGTGAGTTGCTGGAGTAGGCCGAGCTCAGATTACAGACATCCTTAAATTTTAGGCTAAGCAAATTGAACATTTCCTCTTCTCTTCCTCCACATTGAGGTACGGCAAATCAGTGCAGGAGTTTGGACCGGAACGCTACAATAACCTATGTTTTGGAAGTCTGGCTTCCATGACAGGAGGTGGCATATTTTTTGTGGGGTAAGTGATACCAAAGAGGGCAGTGCTAGTCAGAAAGCTTCGGGATTTTATTTTCTTGGTCTTATCCTCAAAGCAAAAGTTCATGTGGAAAAGGATTAAAATCACAGGTTTCCAAGAGGTATCTAATGACATGCTTTTTAAATTCTTGAATCTTAAAGACATGCTAAGAGTGTGGGCTCCATTATTTATTAGCTTTACAGATCTGGTAATGATTGCTGTGTGATATAGACAGGTAATGTATTTCTCTCTGAGCTTTGGTTTCCCCATGTCCCAAATAAACATTATTGACTGTTGACTTCTGCGCTCCTTTTGAGTTTTAGGATTGTATATTAGGAGAAGTAGGTAGAATTATGAATTGCAGAGGGATCACCAAAGTAGAAGAGTCTCATACACCTGACTCCCGTATGCGACCCCTTCCCCAAACAGAATGACGTGGACCCTAGCACCATGGCTCAGTGGTAACGTTTAATCTACATGCACAGATGTTTTCCTCACTCCTGTGATCCTCCATTAGGGGTCACCTTAGGCTGGAGAGGCTGGGAAAGGAAAGAAGGGGGTTAAACCTGTCATCGTACTTTGAGTCCTAACTCACGTGAGGGCCAAGTGTCATTTACTGAACGTGGAAGGGGAAGGACAGCGTATGATGGCAGTTAAATGTTGCAGGCACCCCAGCAGTGCTGATCTTTTACACTGAGACCCATTAAAATGTCTTCTTGCCCTGTGATTTTGTATATCTTTGCAAATCACAATTTTGTTGAGTTTTATTTTCTCTAGCGAATATTGTAAAGGAATAGATATTGTATTACTTAGGGTTCTCCAGAGAAACAGCACCAATAGATGTATAATAAGTATATTATATATAATAAGTATTTATAAATAAATAAACTATGTATATGTTTATATATAAAGACTTATTAGAAGGAATTGGCTCGTGTCTTTATGGTGGCTGACAAGTCCAAAATCTGCAGTGCTAATGTCTCAGTTCAAGTCCAAAGACTGGAAGCTGCTGTAGTACAAGAAAGAGCCAATGTTTCAGTTGGGAAGCTGTCTGACAGGAGAATTCTCTCTTTCCAGGGGTGGGGGGATAGGCCTTTTGCTCGACTCAGGCCTTCAACTGATTAGATGAGGCCCCCCCATGATATGAAGGTCAATCTGCTTTCCTCAGTCTGCCGATCAAAATGCTGCTCTCATCCAAAACTATCCTTACTAAAAAACACCCAGAATAATGTTTGACCAAATATCTGGGCATCCTGTGACCCAGTCAAGTAGACACATAAATTTAACCATCACAGGTATACTGATTATGGTCTTTTTCTTTTAAACTACACAAAAGAGCACCCCCTCCACCCCCTCCCCAAAATTCTGCTTAAGGCCAATCCAAGGGTATGTTCCATAAGCACTTGAGAATGAGAACCCTTTCCTAAAAGAAGGGGAGCATTTTCCCCACATTACTTTCCTACAAGTGACCACTGAATGTAGACTAGCACTCTTTAGTACAGACCTTTGTTTATTATTTCAGACCTGGGCCAGTCCGAGTATCAAAAACACCTTTGTAAATGTTGTTTCTTTGTTCCTAGAGCTAGACATCATCATCTTTACCTCACTGTCTTCTAAAATTATTAAGTATCTATTTATGAAGTATATATTCTATGTAAAGTACTGCAACTATGAAATGATCCCTATTTTTTCTCTGTAGGCTTTTAAAATGTTCTATAAAGTGGCATTGTGATGTCAGTGAGTCCCCGTGGATTTTTAATTTTATATAAAAAATCGGAATTATTGGTGTGAATCACTGTGCTGAGCCATGATGTGCTTTTACAGTTCTTACTAAGACGGTCTTGTGGACAATTTCCCAAATAATCTGAGAGGTCAGTTTGTAGCACTATGTTACTATGTATTTAGACAGAGTGGTGTTCATCCGTGTAAAACTTTAGCAAAGAATCCTTGAGTTTCAATACAGGAGTTGAAATACTGTAAACTGGTATAAAGTGCAGACTTCGTCATTATTTGGATTTTGTTGGTCATTATAAAACTTGGTGCGCTTCCATGATGCATTTTCCTTTATTATGTCCTTTTGATGAGTTTCAGTGGCCGTTCTCTCTGCTAAATCATCTGCAAGCGCATCACCATCATTAAAAAACAAAAGATACCTAGAGCTTGCTTCTGTCTATGATCATCATGGACTTTCCCTGTTACAAGAGTTTCTCACATGGGCCTACGGATGACCACCTGGTACTCAGCGCAGAAGATCTAAGTGTTGAAGACCAAGAATCATTTAGAGAAGATTGTTAGTTTCATGATCTGGGAGGCTGGAAGAAGGAAAAGAGCTCAAGTTCTGCAATTTAAAAATCTGTTTCAAGAAGAAAGGAAAATCCAGGGAGAAGGAAAATAGGAGTTGTGTTTATTAATAACTTCCATTCCGGATCTGGATCCCTGTATATGAGGGTTCCGAAGAATCCCAGTGGCCTAACGCATCCTCATTATTTTTTATTCATGTGTTCAGTAAATTGCCCGTCGTATCCTAGGCACTGTGGATAACGCAGAGATGCGTAAGAAAGAGTGTAAAGACCAGGACATCACAACATCATACAGAGAAAGACAGCACTAAGGACCACTGGGGCGCCGAGAGAGTTCGGAGGAGGGGAGATGACCCGTGCACGGAAGCGCTCCAGGAAGATCTGGGCACGGGACGGGGTAGCTTGAACATCCAAGCTGTTTCCGAGGCTCCTGTTGAGGAGGGGCGTGGGCTGGCCTCGGATGAGGGCGAAGAAGCGACGTGCGTGGCTCTCCCGTTGAAGAACACGCGTAGGGTCCTGCGGGAGCTGAACTACCGCCCCCGGGGAGCCGCCCGGGGGCAGCGAGCGGATTCAGAGACAGAATCAAGGGGATAGATTTCCCTTTATAAGGCTCCGGAACCCTAGCGAGCTGTCTGTGCCGTAACGCGGTGGACACTGAAAGCTCTCGCCTCCTCGGCTGCAAAGCCGCGAGCGCGCCGCGGTCCCCCGCGCGGCCCGGTGCCGCCGCGCCCTCGCCGGTGGATGCGGCGCGGCTCGGCCCGCGCGCGCGGCGATGCTCGGCGCTCCGCTCTGGCCGCGGTCCCGGAGCCGCATGAGTCAGTTTTGCGCGGCCCCTCGGCATCCTGGAGGCAGGTGCTATTTTGGGATAACAGGCATATGACGAGCTCTTTTTTGGGCAGATCTCACAGGCCGCGATGTTTGCAGAAAGAGTGACTTTCCCGAACGCCTCCCTTTCTGCTGGAGCACAGAAAACAAATTCACGAAGTCATTGTTGCTCCTCCGGCAGCAAGGCTTTCTCATTTGACATGGACAGTCCATTAATTGTGTTAACACCAGTAAGAGCTTTAGAGCAGTTTAACGGAAGATGTTTATGTGTGGTTAATAAGCTACATTATTTTTCTCCAATGGTATTAATGAAAGCGGAGCCTGATCTGGAAGGTGTGGAGAGGCTCTGAAGCATCAGAAGGTTAATGGAATCAGGGAACCCTAAATGGGTAGAACTCCCCGGCTAGCCTTGCTCCCTTTTCCACGATTGTGTGGTTTGCTTTCCTAGGCTTCCTTGGATGCCGAAAAGTGAGCCTCCAGCTTTGAACGGTTATTAAGGGATGTGCTAGGATTACAATTCGTTTATTTTTCTTACACATATTCTTATTGTTACTTACGGTAAAAATATCTTCCTTTGGTAATAAGCCAAAGCAAATAAAAAATATTTTATAAAAAATTAAAATGGGGTGTGTGTGTGTGTTCACTTCTAGGATTGTGAAGTTTGGGGACCTTCATCCTATTCGATGTAGACAATATGGTGCCATGAATACACTGAATTTTATCTTATTTCCAGATGGTGTGCGCTCTGGTGTGTTTTCTATTTCATGAATTTAGCCAACCATGCTTAGGAAAATCTTTGAATTAAGTGGAGAGATCAAAGGCGACTATAATGAAAATCTCAACCCTCAGGACATTTTAAACCTCTGCATTCCAGACCGGTTGCGCCATACTTCATTGTCTTTTTCTTGTTTCTTTTTTCTCTCTCCCCTGGCAATTTCATCAATTGTATGATTTGGACTATCACTTTTGCATGTTTGTTCCCCGAATGTTGACCTATAACCAAAACCTTTTTTGATACATTAAAGATACATATGTCTAGGTGTCTGCTGGAGTCTCTACTTGAATTTCCACAGGAAACTCAAATTCAGCATGTTCAGATTTGAACAATTTACGTCCTTGTCCCCACTGAAAACAAAAGCAAGCACAACCAGCGTGAAGCTTGCCTTAATCCCTGTCTTGGTAAATGGCACCTCTGTCCTCCTAGTTGCCCGAACCAGGAGCCTGCTCATCATACCTGTCCCTCCTTCCTTTTTCATCATCCTGTATATCCACTTATTTATTAAAATCTCTCTACTCTGATTCTCAGTGGCCTTTAGATCTGCTGCGCCCTCTCAATCCCCAGTGGGCACTGCTAAGTTCAGGACCCTATCACTTCCCTTCTGAAAACTGTCATAACAGTTCCAGGGGACTCACATCCTCAGTCTTGTTCCTCCCCCATCACTGTTTGCAGACACATCTTTCTAAAATACAAATAGGATTTGTATTCTCCTCGTTACAACTTTCAATAACCTCCCCATTGACAGTGGGATGAAATCCAAATTGCTTGCATAGCATATGCATTTCCCAATAAAGAAGAGTCTGGGGTCTGGAGTCAGACAGATCTGAGTTCAAGTACTGGTTCTGCCAGTTGCCAGCTGTGTGACCTTGAGTAACTTCTCTGTGATTCTACCTCCCCAGCTGTGAAATGAGAATAATGGTAGCCACCTGTGGTAAGCTGCTTTGGTTCCCCAGTACCTGCTTCTCTTCTAATTGTGGACATTATGTTTCTTTCTCTTCTCAAGAGAAAGAAATGTAGATGCTGGAGAAAATGCAGAGTAGGAGAAAAGTAAGCAGAAGTGGTGTGTGTCACCTCTGTGTGGAGGCATTCAGTTCCTGGGGCCGGATTCTCCAGCCCACTTTTTCCTCTGCTGAACGTGAAAACACGTGTTGATATGAAGGTGCTAAGGAGACTGGATGATGAGCCAACACTTAGGAGACAGCTGCCCTGGAGAATGAACCAGATTCCAACAGATTATGTGTGGGTGAGAAATAAACATTCATTGGATGAAGCAACTGAGATTTAGGCAGTATCCCAGCACAGCTAAGCCTAAACAGACATTCAACCTGTGGCTATGAGAATTGTATCACGTATGAAAGCATTTGGCATGGTGTTTGGTGCAAAGCAAGTGTTCAGTGATGGTAGCAGTGATCATGGTTATTTTTCCAGACAATATCCTTTTCCTTTTTCCCCTTCAGCGTACTTTCTTCCAAAGGCACCTACCCACTGGCCCTTTCACATCTTGGCATCTTTGGACATTGTGATTACTCCCTGTGCAGTATTTTCTGTGATCTTACTTAGCTGATGAAATTTACTCAACACTCAAGGACCAAACTTAAGTGTGCCCCCCCAATGGGGGCTTTCCTCACCCTGCATCCACCCAAACCCCAGAGTTGGTCACTTGGGTTTCAATGCTCACGTGTACAGAGGACCTCTCCTTGCACTTTCGTCCTAGACTGCAGGGATACCATTGTGTCTGCTCGCCTCTCCTTCTGGGTTGTGGGGTTCCCGAGAGAAGGATTCCTCCTTGTCCATCTCTACAGTCTGAGAATCTAGAGCAGGATCTGCCACAAAGTAGATATTTAATAAAATGTAAAGATAAATGACCTCCCAAAGCTAAGGAGGGAAGTAAGAAATTCCAGCATGAGGTAACAAGTCATTGGCATAAGGTACAAACACTCTTGTTTTTCTGAAGCCCACTCTGTTCTCCATTTCCTCTCAAACTCAGCATGCTTTTGACTTTGTGACCATTGGCTGGTCTAGCTTTCCTATGTTACGTACGAGGAGACTGGGCGCAAGAAGAGGACGCGGGTGGCGCAGGCTCCGGAGCAGAAATCAGAGGATGTTCCTCTGTAGCAACTAGCGTGAGGAAGGGTCAGGGGGTCTCTAATACGTAGGTTTGTGAGCCCCCCATGGGCAGGGGGAAGTAAAGTCACAAGAGCATTGTGGTGGGTTGAATGGTGACTCCCCTCCCCCAAAAGGTGTGCCGAAGTTCTGACCCCTGTACCTGAGAATGGGGCTTTATTTGGAAAAAGGATCTTGCAAATATAATGAAAGATCTTCAGATGAGATCAGCCTGGATTATCCAGATGAGTCCTAGGACCAATGAGAAGTGCCCTTATAAGCAACACAAAGAGGGAGGCACATAGGAAGAAGGCTTTACAGGGATGGGGGCAGAGCTCGGAGGCCTGGAGCCACCAGAAGCTGGAGAGACGGGAGAAGACTCTCCCCCAGCGCCTCTGGAGGAAGCACAGCCCTGCAGACACCTTGCTTTTGGACTTGCTGCTTTACGCCAAGTGTGTGGTAGCTTGTTACAGCAGCCCTAGGAAATGTATGTGACTATCATTTGGAGGGTAAATATGTTTCCCCCCAGGGATGTTTGTTTCCAGTTTTGCTTTCTATAATTGCCTTTGAGAAAAATTTTAGTGTTGTTATAAAAATAATGAAAGCCCTTTCACATTCCTTAGTTTTTCTTTTTTTCCTCCAAATTCATTACAGACCTCAGTCCCTTAAAATATTCTCAGCTCTACTGAAAATCTTAGATGTTGTTTTTTTTTCTTTCTGAAGTTGAGGGTGCAGTATCCCCCTTCATGTTCTCTTTCGCCTGGAATACATCTTAATAGAAACAATGATAAAGTTCTGAACTTTGCCTCACCTCCGAACCTCTGAAATACCTCTGTACCTGGGGTAACACTGCTTCTTATTCTCCAGAGAAGCCATGATCATTGATTGACCTGTAGACTTCACAGAGTGGTTCTGAGCATCAGAGACATTATTGGTAGGAGGTGCTGTGTACAGACAATGATTATATAGGCATTATAGCTGTTGGTTAATATGCACCAAAGACGTATATACAAAATATGAATGATAGTATTTAATACAAAGCACCCTCTAGGACACCTGCTCAGGCTGCTTTTATGTTGCACTTTGCTGCCATCTTGTGGCCTTTCTGGTAATTGTCTGTGTATTGGTTTTTAGGCTCAATAGTTTTAGCGATGGTTTTTGTAACATAAACTTTCTGAGCTTTTTGTTTAACAAAAAAACAGTGATTTTTCTTTCAGAAGGAAGATGGAAAATATAGCTCTGAAATTGTCTAGTATCTTTCTGTGTTCTTATTTGACAGAATCTAGGAGGAATAAGTTTGGAAATAGCATTTGAAAAATTATGGCAGGTAAACCTGGAGATTGAAAGACTCAGGCTGATCAGAGAGACAGCAGACAGTGTGGGCAACTTAGAGGGATGAAAGCACTGGTCCCATCCTGTTGCTATTCCAACATTTCCTGCCTATAAAGTAATTGTTCAAGTACTCCTGGGTTCCCCACAGGCAGGCAATTATTAGCTCCTTTTATCCAGTCTCTCTTTCATGTACTCCATAATCTCCAGCATCGTGGCTATTGTGTATTCCTGGTCCTTTTTACTTCTTGTCTGCACCATTTCAATACCTGTTCTCCCTATCTCCATAATCTGTTCTTTTCCTTTCATCTTGCACACAGTGCTAGATTACTTTTCATGAAACACTATAGGAGAAGTACAGAATAGTGATTAAGAGTAAGATCTGGGCACTTCCTTGGTGGTCCAGTGGTAAAGAATTTGCTTTCCAATGCAGGGAACACAGGTTCGATCCCTGGTCAGGGAACTAAGATCCAACATCCCACATGCCTCGGGGCAACTAAGCCCATGCGCCACAACTGGAGAGGAGCTACATGCCACAATGAAGATCCTGCATGCTGCAACCCGACGCAGCCAAAAATAAAAAATTAAGATAAAAAATAAAATATTTTCTAAAAAAGAGTAAGATCTGGAGTTAAATTGCTAGGGTTTGAATCCTGGCTCAAACCAGATACCTGGGGCAGGTTACTTAAGTACTCCATATTTAAATCTCTTTATTTGTGCAATATTACTGCTACCTACTTCATATATTTGTCATAAAGATTAAATGAGCTAATCCACATCAAAATACCTACTATTTAGTTAGTGTTCAATTAGTATTTGCTATTATTAGTCCTCCCTGCTAGAGTGTGAATTCCTTGAATGCAAAACTGTCTTTGATCTGTCTTTGCATCTTCAGATTCATATCGCTTTTACATTGTTGTCATCTGATAATTCTTTTGTTTATACAAGTGAAGAAGCACTAAACTCTTAATGGAACATTCAGGTCACATCTTGGAACTCTTATTACATCATCAAAATGCACCAAAGGCCATAGTACGATTTTTTTTTAACACAAAACGTTCACAAAATTTTTCAATCTTGCTATGTTCACAGTTAATAAGCAATAGCATTTTTTGAGCATTTAGTATGTGTTAAGCTCTATTCAAAACGCTTTCTATGGAAAACCTTATTTAATACTCACAGCAGCTTGAGATCGGTGCTATTATCAACATTCCCGTTTTACATAGGAGAAACAAAGATGTGGGGAAGTTCCACAGCAGGTGAGAAGATGAGACCAGTTTAGAACCAATGCGGTTTGTCTCAAGTTCACGTTCTTAAAGTGACCTCTGTTTGTAAATACATTCTCCTTTACTGTCTGCTTTCAATTCTGAGATGCCGTTTCTGAACATCAAAACACAGAAATCATTTTAAAAGTTCCAAACCCAGTAGAATGCAGACGGCCAAGCTCACCACTGGATCCCCGTCACATCAGACCTGCACGTGCAGTGGCCTCTTCTGAGGACAGTGCTCTATGTGATAGTGAGCTGTGACCACTGGTTTCGGGTGCACTTGGGTTGTTGCAAGTGTGGAGGTGGTCTGGAGGCCACAAGAGCCAAGTATTTTTAAGTTTGTTGCTGTAGGAAAAAGAATGATCCCATTCCAACAGTGTATGGTCTGACATTCCACAAACTGCCTACTGCTGCAAATGCTGGCCTGTGCTGGAAAGTCTTCTTGAGAAGACCGGGTCCCTGAAGTACAAAGTGGACCTGGAAATGCATTCCCTGAGGTACGTAGAGCAGCCAGAGCTTCCAGATGTTCCAGGAAGACCACACATGCTCTCATTTTCAGACTTGTCCCACTATCCTGAGTCTTCACCCATGGGAACATATGTTTATGGTATACTCATTCCTCCACCTTATAAAGAATTGGTAAGGGTCCTCTAAATTCAAGTTACATTAAGGTGACATAGAGACTGTGTCTCCTCCAAGAGTCCCCCAAGGTGAGTCTCATCTGTGATACACCTTACTGCATGTAACAGTTCTCTCATGTATTCATTCATTCCAAGTCTATTCAGAACCACCTCCTCTTCAGGAAATGGTGCCAGGTGCCCTCAGGGATAGTAAGTGTGTTAGAGATATTTAAAAAGTGGATATAAATATAACTTAGGAATCATTTTATCTTTTGAGATGGAATAAAAATGGATGGAACTTTTATCCCTTGTTCCTTATCTTCTTTCTGGTGATTTTCTAGGGGAGCTGTATTTCTCCTAGACAGCTCAAACTCTTAAGTCACTGCTTGTGAGGAATTAGTTCAATTATGTATCATGTCTTTTCATCCATTCATTTTTTGTTTGTTTTTTGGTTTTTTTTTTTTTTTTTTTTCATTTCTAGAAAGTTTTTATCATGGAAAGTGTACACATGTATGCAAAAGTAGACAGAAGAGTCAAATGAACTCCTGCTGTGGACTGAATGTTTGTGTCACCTTATAAATTCTTTTTTTTTAAAGAACTTTTATTGAAATTTTTTAAAGAACTTTAAATTGACTTACAATTCACTGCATGTATTTAAAGTGTACAATTTGATACTTTTTTCTTGTTAGTAGTGTATGTATGGCAATCCCAATCTCCCAATTCATCCCACCCCCAACCCTCTCCCCTTTTCATCCATTCTTGTTAGTCATTGGTCACTACCTCATTCCTTCACTTTATCTGAGCACCACTGATGTGATACTGACATGGGCTTCCTAGCTTCCAGACCTCTGAGAAATAAATTTCTGTTTTTTATGAGCCACCTTATTTTCTTATAGCAGTCAAGGCTGACTAAGACAGACTCCATTCTCTCTCCCTCTCTCTTTTTCCACGTCTTCTCTTCTGTACTTCAGGACAGTATCCTCAGGTGCCTTTGGAGATATGATCCTAATCCAAAAAGGTATCTTCTTAAAAAAACTATTCTTCCTAGTAAACTAACTGATATTTTTCTCTCTTATATACAGAAAATCTAAACTTTGAAAAAATGCGGGCACACTAAATTAATAACAAAAACACATATATTGGTGGGTTTTTTTGCAATATGCCCAAATTGCATTTATCTTGATATTCAGTAAAACCAATTTCCAATCTATTATGTTTTTGTAACACTATCTTCTGGAGAGTTTACACTTTAAAAAAGTACACTAGAGAATAAAGGCTACATCTGTTAATGATAAAAATCTCAAACTTATACAGAAGAGACTCATAAGCACTAACACGTTTGAATTGGCTTTAAATCCACAAAATGTGTCATAGTGTTTAATCTTGCCTCACTTAAAGTATATTTTAAGCAATTGCCTTACTGGCTAAACACAGGATAAATAAACCAAAGAGTAAAAGTTATAAATATTATATACACTATCAACACTACACTTGCAGAAGTAAAACCATTTCTAAATTCTTGGAAAAACACATATCTTGTTATATACTGTTCATAAACTTGAGATGAATTAATTCTTTTAATCCTTATAACAACTCTATGATATAGGTACTTTTATGATCCCTATTTTCTCAGATAAGAAAACTGAGGAACAGACAGATTAGGATGCCAAACTAGGCAGTCTGACTCCAAAGTCTATGCTTTAACTAGTAAGGTATACTACCTATCACTATATCTGTATGTTGATAAGAGCAGAGTTAAATATTGAACAATTATATGGTTTCTCTCTTTGTTTCAAGACACCAATGGTATGTACTTGTTACTAAAGCACCACCCAGACCCTCTGTCTGAATTGTGTTCACATATTTAAACTCCCCAAGTCCTAATCAAGATACCATCCTCAAACATTCCCGTTCTTCCTCTTTGGGTTTAGCTTGATTTTTTCTCTTTAAGAAGTAATCAAGGGGGCTTCCCTGGTGGTGCAGTGGTTAAGAATCCACCTGCCAATGCAGGGGACACAGGTTTGAGCCCTGGTCCTGGAAGAGCCCAGATGCCGCAGAGCAACTAAGCCCGTGCACCACAACTACTGAGCCCACGTACCACAACTACTGAAGCCCATGAGCCTACAGCCTGTGCTCCACAACAAGAGAAGCCACTGCAACAAGAAGCCTGCACACTGCAATGAAGAGTAGCCCAGGCTCTCCGCAAGTAGAGAAAAGCCCACGTGCAGCAACAAAGACCCAATGTAGCCAATAAATAAAAAATAAAATTAATAAATTAATTTAAAAAAAGTAACCAAGGGGCTTCCCTGGTGGCCCAGTGGTAAAGAATCTGCCTTCCAATGCAGGGGACTCGAGTTTCATCCCTGGCCAGGGAACTAAGATCCCACATGCCACAGGGCAACTAAACCTGTGCGTCACAACTACTGAGCTCACGCACCTCAACCAAAGAGCCTGTGCGCCACAAACTACAGAGCCCACATGCTGCAAATTACAGAGCCCACCCGCCCTGGAGCCTGCGCGCCACAACTAGAGAGAGGAAAACCCGCACGCCATAGCTAGAGAGAAGCCCGTGCACCACAATGAGAGATCCTGCATGCCTCAAGGAAGATCCCACGTGCCGCCACTAAGACCCCACACAGCCAAATAAGTAAGTAAGTAAGTAAATAAATAAATAAATAAATAAATGCAATCAAAACTGAAATCAAGCTGGCTATCCTCGGTCTCAATATCAAACCTTTGGCAGCAGCTGGAAGCAAGCCAGGAGGAAGATGGGAGTGTGTTCAAAACCGTAATTGTGTGGGCAAGTGCTGAATGTGTGGGTTGTGACCTTGGGGACATCAAGAGCTTGATGAAACCCTAATCCTACTCAGACAGTCTTGAGATGGAAGGGACTGTAAAGTTTGCGTTGTCTAACCACTCATCAGATGTTTGAATTTTGTCTCTTTGATCATTTTTAGTTTTTTGTTTATTTTAAAATTTACTTATTTATTGGCTGCATTGGGTCTTCATTGCTGCACTTGGGCTTTCTGTAGTTGTGGAGAGCAGGGGCTACTCTTGATTGCAGTGCGCGGGCTTCTTATTGTGGTGGCTTCTCTTGTTGCAGAGCACGGGCTCTAGGCGCACGGGCTTCAGTAGTTGCAGCGTGTGGGCTCAATAGTCGTGGCTCCCAGGCTCTAGAGCTCAGGCTCAGTAGTTGTGGCACACGGGCTTAGTTGCTCCACGGCGTGGGGGACCTTCCCGGACCAGGGCTCAAACCCATGTCCCCTGCATTGGCAGGTGGACCCCTAACCACTGCGCCATGAGGGAAGCCCCATTTTTAGTTTAAACCACCCCTTGATATATTCCTTTAATCTTGGATAGACCTAACTTTGTTATTTTGAACTGAAATCTCTTTACTTTTAACTTCAACACGGGTGTCAGTTGTAAATCTGGGATCACATAAATAAGTCCCATCTTCTTTTACTTGGCGTATAAAGTATAAATACCACTTATGTGTCCAGTGTGGGTCTTGAGTTTTCAAGCTCCCTTGAGGGTTTGTAAAACACGACTTTGAGTGTCCTCATTACCCTGGTCATATAGTTTGAACTTCGTCTGAGGGAGAACACTGTGTTTGTGACTAGGTCAGCCAAACAATGCTGGTTTCAGTGTGGGAGCTCTGTGTGAAGAATATCTGATGGAGAGTGTTTAAAATGAGAACTGAGCAAACGAGAGACAGTTGTTTGCAGGAAAAGGTTAGTGGATAGACGTAAGTAAGCTAGTAAGCTTCTTAGAGGTAGGATTGATATCACCCACAATTTACCTTTTTTTCCCTCCAGTTTTTATATTAATTGGCATAATGAATAGTATGCCTATTTGCTGATGACAAATATATTTTATTGAAAATAATATATTATTCAATTATTTACCCCACGGTGACAAGACGGCCTATATAAATTTTGTTTGTTTGTAAGAATTATGTCTGGTACAATTCTAGTTCGTTAAGAGTTTCTGTTTTGGTAGGTTTTTATAAAGTAAAAATACATGCATCCTTTGTGTTTATTACAATTTAAAGTGAAATTTAAATTCAGTAAAATACAGAAATCTTTAATATATAATTCATGGAGATTTGACAGTGTAACCTATGTAACCAACACATCGATCAAGATACGTCACGTTTCCATCACTCCAGAGAATTCCCTCATGCCCACTTCCAGTCAGTTACCATGCCCCCAATATACAACCAGTCTTCCAATTTGAATCATCATAAATTAGTTTGACCTGATTTTGAGTGTCATATAAATGGAATCATACAGTACATACTGTTACATTTTGTGCATGACTTCTTTCACTCCTCATAGTGTTTTTGAGATGCATTCATGTTGTTGTGTTTTAGTAGTTTATTCTTTTTTAGTTGCTGAGTACTATTCTATTGTACACATATACCACGAATTATTTATCCATTTTAATTTTGTTAGACGTTTGGATTATTTCCAGTTGTTCATTATTTTGAGTAAAGCTGATAGAAACTCAGGTACACGTATTTTATGTTGTATTTTCACTTCTTTTGTGTAAAAACCCCAGAGTGGACGTGTCGGGACACAGCGTAAGCATATTTTTAACTTTATGAAGAACTGCCAACAACTTTCCAAACAATCCGATGCTACTGTAAGTGATTTTTAGAAATGTATTTTCCAGTCATTTGTAACATAGTACACTCCCAAAATGTGAGAGGTCCAGTTGGTCCACCTCCTCACCAATTCTGGTGTTTTCAGCCTTTGTAAAACGAAGCAGAGTGGCATCATCATTTTAATTTGCAGTCCTCTGATGACTAATGATTTTGCAAACCTTTTCATCTGCTTATCGGTCATCTGTATATCTTCTTTTTTGAAATGACTTCAACTCTTCTGCTTTTTCTAAAATTTGTGTTGTTTGTCTTTCTCTTGTTGATTTGTAGAACATATGTATATATGTTGTAGAAATATATATTTTTTGCGGGGGATTGATTAGACGATGTAGGATTAATATCACCGCAAATTTCTCTTTTGTCCCTAAATTTGCATACAGGTTGGTCATTGTATACGAAGTCATTCCCCATTTTCCTCTTTCCCTCATCCCTGGCAACCACTGATCTTTTTTTTTTAAGTGACATTCACTCTTTTCTTTCTTTCTCTTTCTTTCTAAAATATTTAATTAATTAATTAATTAATTAATTTGGTTGCACTGGGTCTTAGTTGCAGCATTCATGTGTGATCTAGTTCCCTGAGCAGAGATCAAACCCTGGCCCCCTACATTGGGAGCACAGTGTCTTACCCACTGCAGCACCAGGGAAGTCCCCCCCTAACCTTTTTGTTTCTATAGATTTGCCTACTGGGCATGTCATATAACTGGAATCATATAATATCTGGCTTTTTTACAACTGGCTACTTTCACGTAGCATAATGTTTTCAAGGTTTGTCCATGATGTAGCATGGATCAATACTTCATTCCTTTTTGTGGCTGAATATTCCATAGAATGGATACACGACATTTCGTTTACCCATTTATGAGATTTAACTTTTTATTTTATATTGGAGTGTAGTTGATTAATGTTGTGTTAGTTTCAGGTATACCGCAGAGCGATTCAGTTATGCATATACATGTATCTATTATTTTTCAAGTTCTTTTCCCATTTAGGTTGTTGCACAATATTGAGCTGAGTTCCCTGTGCTATACAGTGTGTCCTTGTTGGTTATCTGTTTAAAATATAGTACTATGTACATGTCAATCCCAAGCTCCCTATCTATCCCTCCCCCCATCTTTCCCCCCATAACCATTTTTTTTCCATTTTTTTAATATATTGGTATGTTTGATTTGCTAGAATTTTATTAATGATTTTTTTGTACCAACGTCTATGAGGATGTTGACTTGTATTTTCTTTTCATTAATAGCTTTGTCAGTTTGGGGGGAAGTTTTCTTTCCTCCTTTAATTTTTGAAAGTTTATTTAAGATTAGTATTCTTCCTTCCTTAGTGTTTGATATAGTTCAGCAGTAAAATCAACTGGGCCTGCAGCCTTCTCAGTGGGAAGGATTTTGTTTACAAATTAAAATTCTTTATCAGACATAGGGTTATACACATTTTCTTTTTCTGTCAATTTTAAGTTTATACTTTTCAAGAAATTCATAATTTTACCTCATTTGAGTATACTGGCATGAGGATGTTTGTAACAGTCTCTTTTTGCATGTTTTATATGCATAAGGGATTTGTGGTAGTGTTTTATCTACTTAGCTGTGGTAGGTAGGGTTTAACAATTTTAGTACTTTCTCCAAAACGTGTTTTGGTTTTGTTCATTTTCTATATTGTTTGTTTTATATTTCACTGATTTCTGCTCTTTATTGTTTCTTTTCTTTGATTTATTTGGATTTAATTTGCTCTACTTTTTATATCTTCTTAAGGTTAAACCTTAGATTATTGATTTTTAAAATGTTCTTCTTTTGTAACATGAGAATTTAAAGCTTCTATTATTTCTCAGACCTGCTTAAGCTGTATCACAGAGATATATAGTGCTTTATTTTCATTTATATTTTCAAATATTTTCTAATTCCGTTGTGATTTCTTCTTTTACTTGGGTTATTTACAAGTGTGCCATTAAATTTTTGGAAGACAGTTTGTCAGTTTTTACAAAACCAAACATACTCTTACCATATGAATCACACTCCTTGATATTTACCCAAATTAACTGAAAACACGTCAACACAAAAACCTGAACACAATGTTTATCATTTCTTGTAGTGCACTTTCTGCAAGCAACAAATTCTCTCAGCTTGCATTTATTAAAAATTATTTATTGTATCCTCATTTTTGAAATATTGTTTCTGTGAGATATAGAATTCTGAATGGAAAATTTTAAAAACTTTTGGCACTTTAAAGCTGTTGTTACAAGATTTTCTAGACTCTGTTCTTTTCTGATGAGAAGCCAGATCTTTCTTATTATTTTCCTGTATGTAATACTTTTATTATCTTATGGCTGCTTTGCAGATGTTCATTTTATCATTGTTTTCAGCAGTTTGAGTGTAGTGTACGCGGTGGAAGGTTTCTTTCTGTGTATCTGGCTTAAGGTTGGATATGTACATGTGGCTATGTAAGATGACTTCTGAAACAAAATTGGAATTTTCACATTTTTTCCTGCCCCCCCACACCCTACCACCCCTGTCTCTTCTTCTCTCCCCTTCTCTCCCCTGCTGGGAACTTAAATTACACTTATTTGGATTACCTGAACTACCGAGTCTCTGTTCTTTTTAAATTCTGACTTCAGAATTGGTTAATTTCTATTCATTATGTCTTCAGGTTTATTGACCCTTTTTTTTTTTTTTTTTTTTTTTTTGACCCTTTCTTTTGCAGTGTCCAGTCTGCTGTACATCTACCCAGGAAATGTATTCAAGCACAGTATTTTTCAGTTCTAGAATTTAAATGGAATATAAATCCATGATCATATATGTAATAGCTGTTTTAAAGTCCTTGTCTTCTAACTTTAACAGCTTTGTCATCTTGGGGTCTATTTACATTAACTTCTTTTACTTTTGATTGTGAGCTACATTTTTCCTACTTCTTGGTGTGTCTAGAATATTTATAAGTATGCTAGGTTATTATAGATGGTATATTGTAGGGAACATAGAGTATACTGTTTTTCTTTGAAGAGTTTTGTTCTGGCAAGTGGCTAAACTGCTGGTGGTTTCTCTTGATTTTGTTGGAATTGGTTTTATGCTTTATTTCAATTTGTTCCTTAGTGTTTGGAATGGCTCTTACTATACCTCTTACTATAGTTTTACTTCTGGCATGATCTTTCTGGCATCTCAATTCAGTGTCCAAGTTGCTCAGCAAGGCTTTTCCATTCTGGATGGTTTAGAATTCGTACATGTCTGAGCATGGGTTAATGTCTTGTTACCTCCATGCAGACGAACACGAGACTTAGCACTGCAGCAGGAGCTCTCTGAGGGCTTCACAGAGTCTTTACCTGCATGAGTAACCCTTATTTTGGCCAAGGACCTGAGGGCAATCTCTTATAGGTTTTCTTGTTTCCCTTACTCCTTGCAGTCACCTCTCTCCAATATTCTGTCCCACAAATTCAGGCCATGTCGGCAGCCGCAAACTCTTGATTTTTGCCTCCTTATCTCAACAAAATTGACATTCTCCACTTGGGGTCTGGCTTCCATGTTGCCTCTGGAAAATGGCCCCAGGTGAAAAGCTGGAATTAATGTGGAGCTTACCTCCTAGTTTCCCTTTCTCTCAGGGATCACAGTTCCGTGCTGTGTTATCCAATGCCTAGAAATAGTTTCCTAATAGATTTTGTTCAGTTTTATAGTTGTTTGTGTCAGGGAAGTAAGTCTGATGCTAGTTACTTTGCTATGGCTAAAAGCAGAAGTTATGGAACTTTATCCATTATGTTTGTGTTGGTTTTTTCTTTTTTTTGAGGTTATTTTTATTTTAATTTCTTTCTTTACATTTAATTTGTTTGCAAATAATTGAATAATTTATGCAGCGTAAACTGCACATGTTTAAAATATACAATTTGATCAATTTTGACAAATATATGCTTCCATGAAACCGCTACCGCAATCAAGATCCCCAGTATCTCCATAACCCCCCAAAGTTTCTTTATCCCGTAAGCAACACTTCCTTTCCTCCACCTTTATCTTGTGCAATCATTGATATGCTTTCTGTCACTGAAGATTAGAGTGTATTCTCTAAGATATTATATAAATAGAACCATAGAGTCATTATGTTCTTATTTAATATGACATGAACAATCGAGTCTTGGCTTCTATGACTCCTGACCTAGGTGACTCTAAATCTCACTGTGACATGAATTCAAGGGAGAGAAAGCTAAACTCAGTGGAGCAAAAATCTGCTTCTTTTTAAAGAATGGGGAAAAAAAGACGTTTGCATTATTCAAAATATTTGAAATATTTTAATGTACTTTTAAAATTTCATTTTGTGAAATCTATTACAAAACCTTCATTGACTCATTTTGTTTTTCTTGAATTAACTATGAAGTTTTTAGCTGCATACTGCCCTTCCCACCTACACTGTCTGATCTGATGCTCTAGTTTTGTGCCTATTTGTTCTTTCAGAAACCCTCTCCCTTTCTTTATGGCCTAGCAAACATGGCATACTACACTGCTTACGATTCATTTCCTTATCTCTCTTTTCCAATGTTAATTAATTTCCCATATATGGTACTTCACACATTCTGCTGAGAATTCTACCATTATTCTACCATGAATGAAAAATGTCTACAGAAGTCTCCTTTTGGATTTTGAGCTCCTTTTCTACTTACCATAACACCAGGAGCTTGTATATCATTACTTCTTCCTCTCTTCCACTTTTCATATACAGTTAATTACCACATCCTACCAATTACATGTCCTAAGCATCCAAACCTGTTCTCCCATTTGCCACAGGGTAGGCCTGGCAACTTCTTGTCAGAACAGCTGGGTCTTCTTCACCTCCACACTGGTACCAGAGTAATCCTTTTGAAACACATATTTCATAACAACAAACTCTGAATTAAAATCTTTCAATGGCTTTGACATGATAAAAAATTCAAATTTCTTAGTCTGGTTAATGAGCTGGCATGCTATCAACTAAAGAAGTATAACCTAAAAGATCCACTGTAATGCCTATTGAGTAAAACAGAAGTAGGTTGCAGTAGGAAAGTAACAAAGATGCAGGAAAGGCTTCTTTGTTGAGAACAAACCCAGTGAACATTTTCTTCAGTTTTAAGAAAGCTGTATTTTCATGAGTTATTGCCATAGGAACATATTATAGGTCGCTTTTGGGAAGTAGTGTTCCTTTCTGACTTTTTGGCTATCAATGCCAGTTTTTAAAAAACTACTGTTTGTTGTTATTGCTGAGTTAAAACATCAGTACATGTGTTTGGAGGAATGTAACACTACAGCTCAGTAAATTCACATCTGTCTGAAAGTCTGTCTGCTTCTGGCACAGAGTGGTGATGTTATTAAAGAACAGTACTGTCAGAATTAATGATGAGGGTGAGAAGCTGGCTAGAGCATATTCTGAGGAATTAATTGACCCTTATGCTGAGTGTGGAAGATGAGTCGCAGTAGTACCAAGGAAAATACAGATGATAGCCACGCCGTTGGTATGCAGGAGGGAAGGAAGCGAAAGCCTTTGGAAATGGTTTTGGAAATGAAGGGCCTGAAGTCTGCTCCGGGTGGGATCTCTGCATTGCTAGTTGTTAATTTTCTTGAGTGATTCACTTCCCTTCTCCGAGCCACAATTTTTCCCGCTTATGCAATGAAGGCATTGGACTGTGTAATATCTTCGATCCAACAATCCCAATATTCTTACGTGAATTTGAAATTTAAGAAATATTTCTGCTTCCTGCTTTATGCTACGAACATGTATCAGTGCTTTGGGAATGAGGGCCTTTACATTGCTTCATGTTACCCGTTGTCACCAATCCAGCTGACCAGAGCCCTAAGCTCTCTTCCTGTGTATTCAGGGTCTTCCTAAGACCAACCTCCCCACTCCGCTGCCTCAGTGTATCCTCACACAAAACTGGAAATGTGTGTAGTTCGGGATATCAGTCAAAATTACTCACGTAGAAGGGTAGCTAAGGAAGTCAGGACCAAATCCTGTAATAATTTAAAAGTTTCTTATTTCAGTTTTTTTTTTTTTTTTGACTTCACTTCTGGTTCTAGTCATCTATCTTCTGCAGCTACAAAGGTCTCTAGTAAATTTCCTAGCTGATGCTTGGAAAGTATTTTCAAAGGAATACAGCATTCTTTCCTGGCATGTGTTGGAGAAAAAATGTGGCAGAGGTTATAGAGAGGAAAGTGATGATTGGAAATTCAGTGACTAAGAGATAACCCTGGCCAGTCCCCTAATCAGAATACTAGTTCAGTGGATAAGTGCTGGTCTTGTGACCCTAGACCAAATATTTTGAAGAACTGTACGTTGGGGAGTGTCTCCTATTGGTTTTGGATTCAGTTTTGTATTCAGCAAGTTGAAGAGAATTTAATATCATATCCATGTGGCCAATGTTACTGCAATATAAACTATAATTTGTATAAAAAAACAAGATCTGTCAGCTACAATATACCTTTGCAAATATTTTAGCCTGATATAAAGTACAATCATGATTAATTTGATACAACTTTCCCTAAATGAGTTGGCACAGTTAATGCAATGGCAAAAAGAGAGACTGGGGGGTTGCTGAAGGAGCAGAGGTATTGTGAAGAAAAGAGTGAACTTAGGTGGGTGGGGAACTCAGTTATCTTGTTTAGCAGTTTCTCTATAGTGTGACCAGTCCTAGGAAGACTGATTCATGCTGACTAATGCACAAGAAACAACATTCTATTAATGAATCAGATATCAGTGGGTGCATTTGCACTGGGAGAGAGACCTCACTTGCTCCGCTGACAATGGAAATTGCCAGTCTGTTTTCTTCAAAGGGTTTTATGTATAGCTCATAGAAAATTAAAATAGTAATGACATGCTTTCTTGGGCTAAGTGTAACTATTACAGAGAGGGCCAGGTATTTTTAAGGAATACTTGCCGAGGCTGAACTAAAATCTGGGTGGTTGCCCTTACCTTACCCCAGTGCCTGCAAGTCCTCATGGTTCTCAGGTACAGAGCGGACCACACCACTTATCTACTTATTTATTTATGAACAGATATTTATTGAGTATGGACTGTGTGACAGATATGGTTCTGGTCCCTGGAAGTGTATTGATGAATAAGAGAAACAAAGTTCCTGCCCACATAAAGTTTATATTCTAGGTGGAAGGAGAATAAGAATTGAACCAGATAACTATGGTTGAATCCTGACTCTCCAGTTGTGGTTTTGGTATCTTCTTTATCTGGCACATTGTCTTTTTTTTTTTTTTTTTTTAAGACAGCAGTTTCCCATAGCAATCATGTTGCAGATTTTAAAAGTACAACCCATCTTAAATTTCTCCTTTATTTGTGAATATATCTGAAACTGATCTTTCCACAGCTGATCTCCAAAGGCTGAGATTGCTGTGGTACACACTTACAGTATTAATGATGGTAACTTCAATTTATTTAGTTTCTATTCTAAGCCTGGCACTGTGCTTGGCACTGTATGTATAACATCTCATAGGCTCCTTACAACACTCTGTAATAAGGCATTCTCACCTGTATTTAGATGAAGCAATCAAGACTCAGAGAGGTTATATAAATTGTCTTAAGATCACACAACAAAATGACAGAACCAGGACTTGAATCCAAATCTAAAAACCCAGACTCAAAAGTCAGGGTTTTTTTTTTTTTTTTTTTTTTCCATTGTACTACTCTGTTCATCATTTAGTAGGCAATGGCTACAAATGGCTAATTTTATCCAACCTCACATTAGAGAAATTTTAAGTTTTTCCCTAGTTTATTTAGGGAGGATCTGTTCAGGACACAGAGATACTGATGCCTTGAGTCAGTCTGGTTGGATCACTTTTCTTGTCAAATTCTCTGAGACCTAATTTGTCTCAGAGAATGTAGCCATGTGGTTCAACTTCCTTTGCCCAAAGCTTAAATATCCTCTAACGGTGACAGGAAGCACCCTAAGAGCAGAATAAGTAACGTCAACTGTGGGTGGATTGGAGGGAAAGAAAGATTTTCTTATATCGAGTCGAGAGTTGTCTCCTTAAAATACCAGCATCTTGCCCTGAGTTGGTTGGGGGACTGCCACACTGAACAATGACAATATTTTGTCTATAAAAGAGCTGTCTGGATATTTTACGGACAACTGTATTTTCTTCCGGGAATGACTTTCTCTAGCTGCTACAATTCCAGTCTCTTTACCATGTGTCACCTGGTCGCCCTCTTCTAGGCAGGGGCCAGCTGGAACTAGGGATAGCAGTGGGACCGAATCCACAGCTTAGCTAGAAGGTAAACGTTTCACAAAAGGTAAGCACATGAGCTTGAAGGGTTTTCCGTGGGGAAGAAAGCGCAATGGTCCTGTAGGAAAGGTTTTCCTGAGGTTATTGGAACATTATTCCAAAATTGCAGCTAAAGACGGTGTCCTTCATGACCTTACTGCCTTCTTCCTGTGGATGTGCCCATGGTAAAAGGCTCCTGGAATTCAGTGCCAGGGAAAACGTGCCTGTCATGATGAATTGGTATACTTGTCTCGATGATTAGAGCTTATACATAAGCAGTTGCAGGGACTAGAGTGCAGCGTTAGGTTGGTACCTACATGAGGGGTATCTTGTAGTATTTGATTCCTCAGCTGTAGTTGGCACTGGAACCCTGTGTAACGCTACGCTGCACACTGCTGGTCCGAACACTGCGCAGGTGTCCCTGCGCATCACGGGTCCTCTCCACTAGGCAGGGGCGGAGGGTGGGATTTCCTTCAGAGGTGTCTCAGGTGATCTAGTGTGAGTCTTTGTATCTGCTCACTGGGGGTTCAAGTTCTTCTCAAGCTACCTCGTCTGACTTTCCATCCAGTCCCCAAGAGAAGGAAAAGTCAAAGTCCAGACAAGGTAGTTGTGATGATGGTCCCAGAAGTAGATGCCTCGCTCCTACCTAGACATACTGACTCACAGACAGAAATGGACCACAGAGATCGGCTAGTTTAATACCCCCAAAGACCCCCCAGTTTTTGTGCCCAAGATCATACAACTGGTAAATGTTTGACGGCTGGGATATAAGTTCAAGTCAGACTCCAGAACCAGTTATCTTAAACACTATACTATATTGCTTCTTTTATAATAATTTAAAATAATAAAAGATATGTGATATGCATTTCATGCTTCCGTGCAGAAAAAAAAACCAAACCTGAGAAATTCAAACCTATCCGGAGAAAATTCCTGCAATTTGATATGTGTTCAATGGCTGTTTTGGAGATATTTGTTACTGAGATAGTTTAAATTTACAGTAAAATTCTCAGGAAAAAAGGTAACTTACATGAGTAAATTTTTCAGGTAGCAAAGCTTACTCGTTTCAGTATGAATTCTCTTCTAAAAATATTTTAAAAGGCAAAGAAGTTATCTCATTATTTTTTAAAATGTATTTTTCAAGTCTCATTTCTTTGGAGATTCTGAACATATTTTACAATTTTGATTTCTCAACATTATTCGTAGTAATTGTATTGCACTATAAAAATACACAGTCCCACTCAGAGACTTAAGGTGTGTGACACTATTTACTCCCATACCAAATGGCTGTTATTATTGTGACTTTGGGTGGTCTGATATTTATTGGTTTAGTTTTTTACTTTTTCTCCTTAAAATTATTCTTTCTCACTTTTAAAAAATGTGTCTTTCAGTTTTCTTTCTTTGTTTTTTTCCCCTTCTAGACCAGAAGGCAACAGCCTTCTTCTGTAAACAGCCAGGTAGGAAATATTTTAGACTTTGAGGACAATACAGTCTCTGTCACAATCACTTAACTCCGCGGTTGTAGCCTGCAACAACCCCAAACATACAAATGAACAGACATGGCTGTGTTCCAATACAACTTCATTTAAAAATATAATCTATGAGCCAGATTTTTGTCTGTTGAGTTTGATGAAATAGTTATGTAGAGTTATATGTAAAAAAGGAAAAAATTATTTTTAAGAGTAAATAAATGTAGCAGAACTTAATGTGTTCCTGCAAATAAACTATACAATATTATGACAGTGCCACAATTTTATGACAGTGATGTGGGATACTTAGATGTCTTTCCTTCCCTTTCTCTCTTTTTTGTATCTTTTGTCAAGTTTAGGTCTATGTTGCAGATATTTGAGGTTATTGGATAAATGAACTCCAGGTATACTTGCTTCATGTGAATGTGTACATGAGTGTGTTTATGTATCTCAGGTACAGAGCTAAAGTCACTGTACCAGTGAAGACCTAAATAAGATTGGTTTGATTCCCATCCTATGAATTTTGGAGGGTTCAATATCCCCCACCCACACCACCAAATTTATGCAAAATTTCAGGGTGAGGTTGTATTTTTATGGTCTCCTCTGGCTCCTAATTGCATTCTGCCAAATTAACTCAGTACAGAGATTGTTTGACTATCCCTGTTCTGAAATTTTTTTCGACCATTTCTACACCTCAGACTCCAGCCACCTACCATGTTTCTCCTCCTTCCACAGTCCCTTCCAGATGACCCTGGAACTCCAAATTCTTACTTTGTTATGCAGATTAATTCCATTTTCTCTACCCTCACTCCCAAACACCTCTCCAACCCCTCAGTGTATTTTCTAATCCACCAAAGTGCTCTTCTGAACAAAAAGGACCCCATCTCCTTTAGGGAGGGAATTAAAATTTTAGGTAGAATTTTTCCTCTTATGGATGTTTAGAAGAATGATTGGATGGATGGATGGTTGGATGAATGGCTGGACAGGTGGCATTCAGGACTACAAATTTGGAGTAATATTCCATGTGAAGAATAATACCTAATGTGGGAAACCGATATTTGGTTTCTTAATCTTGTGATCTGGGACTTATTTAGGGTTATTCTTCAACCCTTGTAGTCAAAATACATCCAATATGCTATTTCAATTGTTATTCACATTATAGGGAGTATTTTATTCATTTCTTGTTTGTTTGCTTTTTAAATATCCCAATGATTATTTTATTACAAAATGAGTCAAAATATCATTTCACATGACAGTTAGCTAAATTACAGAAATAAAATATAAGATCATAAACAGTATAAGGTAAAAGTTAGGCTGGGACTCAAAGGAACTACATTGTATCCCCTCAAACTTAAAATAAGAGGGTGCTATTTCTATTTGGAGATATGTTGCCTAATTTCCAATATTAGGGAAATAGTTATACCATTCACCCAAATATTTAACATAAGAATGATTTATCTTTATCCATAATTATTATTATTCAGTCGTATATTAATTCCATGAGCCCTTGTCAATAGTCTGCAAAGAGAACTGAAAAGAATACAAAATGAGAAGATACATTTCTAATCCACTAAAGAGCTTAAAACCTGCACCAGAAAATAATCCAAATGTGGTTAAATAGTTATAGAAGAATAAAGAGTGCAATATATGACAAAGTTAATTTTTTAACTTATATTTTCTGAGCACTGAGCTAACCTAAAACTGGTATTTTTGAAGTCTGCTCAGAGTGTGGAACTGGAATGAGAGCTGGTAACTCTACTGCTTATACTCTTCCTTAGCCTTGCTAGAAAGAATTTGACCAGAAAAGATAGATCCTGAGTAAAGTTAAAAAATCAATCAAACAGAAACTGGTCATTTTGTAAAAATCCAGATTTATAAAGAGGAGTGGAGATATGATATTGTACTTTGGCTTGCCTTGTCAATATTTTTGTTTTCCATAGACTTGCTTTATTCAGTTTATTTACCCTTCTGAGCGAAATACACGCCAGGAGTCACAGTACACAAAGGCAAAGCAGACACAGGGTTGTTCCTACGGAATCTCTAGCCTAGAGGGAGAAATAAGCATGCAGACAGCAGAGCAAGGATGATGGTTTTGACTCCAGGCTCTGTGGAAGAGTTGACGTTTGGACTGGCCCATGATAGAGTTGGATAAACTAGAAGAGGTGCAGAGGACCTTCTTGGCTAAGGAAAGAAAATTAACAAAGACTCAAAAGTTCAAAGGTCTATGTCCAAGTAAAGCACATGCAGGCTCACAATGCATTCTCTATAGTTTCTAAATCTAAGAAGCTCTGAAAATTATGGTTTTCTTCTTAAGTGTGCAGCAAACTTATTTGGTGGCACAATATGACCTGAACTGACATGAGACTGTTTATAATCTTTATTTACTCCACTTATGAGAATCTTTGTAGATTTTGCTGCAGAAATATGTGTTCTTGATTATGTGCTGCTCCAACATACAGAGGTTTCGCTAATATTTTATACATTAACTGCATTACTTTTTAAAAATACCACCTATACCCCCAAAATCTGAATTATAATACACACCCAGCAGCAGGTATTTCAGATGTGGGATTGTAGACCAGAAGTAATTATGGGTTGTGGGATATTGTAGAAACTATATCAGAAAGCTAGATAAAGATTGTGCGAGTTCTTGAATGCCAAGTTAAAGATCTTGGAAATTCTACTTTAGGCTGGAAAGAAACCATTATAAGCTTTTGAAGCAGGGAGTGAAATATTCAACAGCGTTTTATCAAAGTTAGTTTGTATTCCTGAGCACACCCTATTTAAAATTTCTTTCCGCAAACAATTGCGAAACTGGGGATATTTTCCTTTGAGTAAGATAATGATGTCAGATGAAATGCCTTTTGAAAATAGATGTTTGCATCCATCATTTGTTTCCTTGTGAAGGTGAGTGGGAAAAATAGGGTTAGAGAAAGCAGTTTTTCAGATTGCGCTTACAGCTTGCCAAATGTCACGCCCCGTGAATAGGGCCCAGGTTTGATGTCCCCAAATGGCTTTGCTTTAAAATGCAAAAATTGCTTCTTAAAATGAAAAATAAGCAAAAAAAAAAAAACAACTCATCAGAAACAGTAATTTATTAGTTTTTGTTCTTATTCCCTTCAAAATAATTTTTGTTCTTATTCTCTTCAAAATAATTTCTAATCAGGTTAAGAAAAGTAATTGAAAAATTAAGGGTGTGTGTATGTGTGTGTGTGTGTCACTCATAGTAAATCTTTACACTGTGTCATTGGAAACAGGCAGCAAAAGTTTGGGAATTAGGAAACTGTCTCTGGAAATTATCCATCTCAGTTCTTTTTTCTTAGAATATCTGGTTAGTTTGTTGGTCTCTCACTTTTCCCAAGCTTGTAATAATTGATCCTGGAACCCCAGGAATTATTCTATTTTCATTTCTAAAAATGTCATTTGAGGGGCTGGAAGCGGAGGGAGGCATATGTAATAAAACTGTGAATTGGTATACTTTTCAGAAAGAGTATTTGGTAGCTGCCTTAGGAATATTACTGAATTCACTTCCCAGAGTGGCGTTTCCATTCCTAGAAATCTGTACAGGGAATCAGGAAATTCCATCCAGTCCATAGCTTATGCTTTTCCAGAAAATTTCTGTACCTGACTTAAGAAGAAATGTAAATAATAATAGCGTGTTTACAAACATTTTATGGCTCTCACTAGAGTCCAAGGATGCAGCACATACATTAGGCCATAAAAGAAATATTTTTTGATGCTATAAATCTCAGGAGTATTTGATGTTCTTATAAATCTGTAAAAAATTCTTGTAAAAAATAAAAAGATGCTGATATTTTTAAACAAATAATATTTATTTCTCATTTTAATGTTTAATGTTCAACATTAGTTGTAAAAAATTTTTTAAAAATTGCAGGAATAGAAATCAATGATAACATCTTGCTGAGTGTTTTAGTGTTCCACAGGCACTGTGCCTCCAGGTTTACATACATTATTTCATACAAAACTTACCCTGTGATACGTTCCTGTTCTCACTTTTATAAATAGAAACTGATGGCTAGAGAGTTAAGTGACTTGTCCATGGTCACCGTACAGGAGGTGGTAGAGCAGGAGTGAGCCCGGGAAGTCCGATTGCAGAATTCACGCTCTGAATAGTTGTACTCTACTGCCTTCCCTCCCTTGCCAGTAACCACCAAACTAACCACTGGGAAATTGCCACTGTTATATTTTTGTGTGTATGCTCACAGACTTTTTTACCCATGTGTATATACATATACGTATTTAAAACATAATTGAAATCTTAGTGCAGGCTGTTTTTTCACCTTCAAAGTTGGTCTTTTTGATAGTTGTACCTGCTAACTAATAAAATGGCTAAGGCATGATCTTGGTGCTTGCTAATCCAGAAAGTAGCCCTAATGCTGAGCCTCTAGGTAATACCTTGGATTACAAACGATGAACAAGCAAACAAAAAACACTCTCCGAATAAGCGGGCATCATGCTAACACCTCCTCCTAAGCAGAAGCTGCTTGTATTCCTCAGCACGAGGCGTCAGTGACGCACCAGGCATGTGGTAGAAGGTGGAAGGGGTGCTGATTTTCCAAATTTTATCCTCTTATTCTTTTCTTGCCAAACATAAGAATCCAAAACATTGTTAGTAACCCTAAAGTTTTCGAATCCACCTTTAAGAAAGATACTTGCATTTACATATTATAAATTTTAAAAACAGAAATGGCCAGTAGGTGATTTATACCATGTCCTGATATTTAAAAAACAAAAATCTGCCTTAAAAATGTGCCAGTCCTTATTAATTGAATCGAAGTTCTCAGGGGGAAAAAGGAAACAAGAAACTCTTATTTGTGGGGAGTCCATAAATGCTAAACTCTGCATTAAACATTTCCTTTTCCTCTTTTTTTTCTCCCATATTTTGTTGCCACAACAACTCTGCAAAGCAGGTCATCAGCATCACTTTACAAATGAAAAAAATGAAGCTCAAAGAAGTTAATTTGTGCTTGAACACACAGAGCTGGTAACACTGAGATTTGAACTGAGGAACATACAGCTCTGAAGTCTTAAAGGTTTCCTATGATACAACCTTAGAGATTGACAATTATAATCTAGAGGACCTAGAGTAGCCTTCCATCCAAATTGGAAAGGCAACTAAAATGGAAAGAGAAAAGGGAAAGAAATCACCACTTAAATAAACTTTGTAGTTATATACCATCTCGCCGAGGCCCAATTATTTTTCTTATAGAATTTTTAAAAATTGAAATGTAATTCAGATGTTTTAAGAGTCACTCCTTTAAAGTATATGGTTGAGTGGGTTTTTGTATATTCACAAGGCTGTGCAACCATCCTCACTATCTAATTCCAAAACATTTATATCAACCTCAAAAGAAACTTTATGTTCATTAGCAATCACTTCTTATAGAGTTTTGATGAAGCAAAAATCCTCAAAACCTTTCTTCTAAAGCCCCAATTTTCTAAGATTCTTCCCTTAAACAAAAAATGGTTCTTAATTACTTATATACGTGTAAGAGAGAAGTTATAAAAATAATGTCCCATAACAGATGACTGATATTGCTGTAGTTGAATATATCTTTAAGTATGAAAAAGATTATCAATGGAAGAGTTTCCCCAAAGTTATCAATGCCAGAAAAATCCCTGCCACTACCGCCATCATCATTGCCACCATTAACTGAGCACTTACTCTCTGGCAGACTCTATATTGAGATATTCATTTTATTTGATTCTGACAACAACTCTGTTAAGTACTTATTAATACCCATTCCATTGCTCAAATAAGAAAAATTGAAGTTTGGAGAAGTGACATCACCCATTGAAATGTCTGGGTTGAGAAGTAAGCCCAGGACCAGTATGATTTGAAAGCACAAGTCTGAACCACTGAGCTTCCCACCAAGTGAGAGGAAATGGATCCAAAGAGAACACAGGTCAAAAATGAAAATAATACTTGAGTCCAAATGAAAAGTTTACACAAGCGCGGATGCTGAAGAAGGTTATCTAGTGCTCGCTCCTGCAAGCATTACCCCAGTGATTTACATATCCATAGGGTGGGGTGCTTGTATAAAGCTATAGAAACGGAGGTCTTTCTCCTCTTTTCGTTTCTCGTTATCTGATAGTTAACCTATCAAACCAGAAGGGGAAATAATTGCACGGTCTGGAAGTATGAGACCTTTCAGATTGGTACTACAGAAACCTCTTCTCCTAGGTCTTGTCTGTTGGTCTTCCAGGATGTTTGTGCTAGACTAGTCAACGGAAGGGTTCCAAATGCTGCTTTTCTCCTGGCTTGAGTTTCTTTTTGCCCCTATCAAGAACTCCTTTATTTTTATCATGCTTGAAACCATCTGGCAGGTGTGTAGTTGATTTTCAAAAAAGATAGAATGCATGATACATATGGCTTTTGTATATAATTGCCACATAAGTTTATAATAAATTTGATTAAGGCCTTATCTGCAGATGAACTATACGATTAACTCAGCCTTCTTTTTTTTTAAGCTCTTTATTGGAATATAATTGCTTTACACTCTTGTACCAGTTTTTGAGGTACACCAAAGTGAATCAGCTGTATTTATACATATTTCCCCATATCCCCTCCCTCCCATGACTCCCTCCCACCCTCCCTGTCCTGGCCCTCTAAAGCATCACCTATCATTGATTAACTCAATCTTTAAAAAACAGAATCATGTAACTAACCTGCAACTCTGGATGAAATTTTCAATTCAATTTATCATCTATTTATTGACCTTCCCTATGTTTTGAGCAGAGTCTGTGTATGGAAGAAGGTGGTAGTAGTGGTATTTCATAATGAGCAAACCTCAGAATTACCATGAAAGGGAATAAATTTGCATGTGCGGGGTGTGTGTGCATGTGTGTGTGTGTGAGTGTGTGTTTGAAGTGAGGAAATGTAAATAAAACACAAGCCCAACT
This sequence comes from Hippopotamus amphibius kiboko, assembly GCF_030028045.1. NCBI lineage: Eukaryota > Metazoa > Chordata > Mammalia > Artiodactyla > Hippopotamidae > Hippopotamus > Hippopotamus amphibius. The sequence goes on along the minus strand of NC_080191.1, from coordinate 166,671,119 downwards.
AATTGTGATACAAGGCATGATGTGATAAATGCCTCAGCTTTTCCTGGTCCCACCTAGTTTAACCCCCATCCCCTACTTTAGACATTACAGCATTGTGTACTTCTCTCCTTCTTTGCACCTATCACAGTTGCAATTGTTTGTATGATTATTTGGTTGAATTTTTGATAGTATTTTGGTTCCCTGTAACTCTATCAGACATAAAGGCTATATAAATAATACAAATTAGAGGTAACTGTGTAACTGTTCTGTGCTAAGAAACATGCACAGGAGGGCCCCAGAGTGGGATGTTTAACCTTGTTAGGGAAAGGTTCTTGATGGAGGTGACTGGATTCAATTTTTGAAGAATGGGTATGTATTCACTGGGGGATGGAGAGAAAGAAAGAAAGAAAGAGAAAAAGAAAGAAAGAAAGAAAGAAAGAAAGAAAGAAAGAAAGAAAGAAAGAAAGAAAGAAAGAAAGAAAGAGAGAGAGAGAGAGAGGGAGGGAGGGAGAAAGAAAGAAGGAAAGAAGGAAAGAAAGAGAAAGAAAGAGAAAGAAAGAGAAAGAAAGGAAAAGAAAGAGGAAAGAAAGAGAAAGAAAGAAAGAAAAAGAAAGAGAGAGGAGGGAGGGAGGGATGGAGGGAGAGGGAGGGAGAGAGAGAGGAAGGAAGCAAGGAAGGCAGGTAGGAAGGTAGGAAAGAAGGGTATCCAGGCAAGGGGAAGAGCATGTGCAAAGATACACACACATGAAACGCATGCCTCAAGGATATGAATGAAGTCAAGTTCACATAGGGAGATGAAAGAAGATAAAATAAATCATCAATGGTCTTAAGACTGAGCTTAAATTGTTGGCTTCTTGTTGGATGCTATGAGAAGTTTCTGAAGACAAAACCCTCCAGGGACTTGAGTTTTAGGGGCAGTTAGGGTGCCCGTGTGGAGGCTGACTTGAGTAAAGTTGGACTGTCTTTCATAAGTGTGTTATAATAAGACAGGAAGTGATGAGGGCCTGAAAGAGGGAGAGCAGGAACAGAGAGGATGGCTGTGAGAGATGGTAAGGAAATAGTATCTATAACAGACTGTGACTGATTGGATGTGAGGTAGTGTGGGGAGGCTCTGATGGTTCACAGGTTTTTGAATTTGGAAATTGTGTAGAGGATGCAGTCATATGGAGCTCAACAGGTTTGGGGTGAAAGACCTATATCCAGTCATAGATTTGTTGCTTTGAAAGGACTTATGAAGTATGTAAGTGGAACCTTCCAGGAAAGCTTGGATATATGTAATTAAATTATGGAGGGATCTGATTAGCAGACACAAATCAGGAGTCATCAAAAGTCTAAGAAATTTATTATGTAAGTCGTTGCTCAAGAAAAGTATAGACAGCAACAGATTAAAGGCTGCAACCCTGGGAAACAGTAATACTTGTAGGAGATGAACAGAAAGAAAACTGTGAAGTTAAATAGAGAAGTAAAAGGAAAACCAAGTGGAAAATAGTATCTTTGAAGACAAGAAGGAAGGGTTTCATGAAATAGTGATCAATAATTTTAATACATATAATTACTGTGTTGGGTAGAATTAGGACAAAATGTGTCCATTGAATCCAGAATAGCCTAGTTCATGCTGATTTTATAAGAAAAACTTCAGTGGGGTAGTGTGGACAAAAGGCAGCATTCAAGACGTTAAGGAAGAATAAAAAGTGATAAAGTGGACATAGTACATGTAGATTCCTTTTAAGGATGTTTGCGTGTTTATGGGAGGAAGGAAAGAAAAGATAAAATGAGAATGCCCAGCTAGGAGGGAGGCTGGAGAATTCTGCATGAAGCTCTTGTCTGGTGCATGGCAGTGGCATTCTTGGCCTTAAGCTGTGTTCTGCACGGGCACAAAGATAGGTGTATTTGTATATTTGTGAATATATTTATGTGTATAACAAGTACCTTAAAGGAGGCTAAAATATTCACTTTCCAAATTACCACATCTCCATCAAACCTTCAATATGACTCTAAATCAATGGCTCCAGTTAGCACTTTATCTCTTCCTTCCCCTGCCCCAACCAAACATCCATAACCACCTGTATTAGGATAGTTAAATGTCACCATTATGAGATTTAATCCAAGCCATAAGTTAAGACAGTCTCCCATGCCCTATTCTGAAAGTTGACACTAATAAAAACCTCATAGCTTACTATACAGGCAATACTTATTTTAGTGTTGTCTTGCCCTTAAATAAATGGCTGCCCTCTGCTTCTGGATGGCAGACAATATGCAGCGAGAAAATTCGATTTCCAGGGAAAGGAAAAAGTGCCCTGAAATCATGTTTATGCATTTCATAAAATAAGTTCAATTCTTCCATTATCAAAACCAGATGCAGTTGGCATTGTGTTTTGTGAAGAATGTTGCACTGGGAGGCAGTGTTGCAAGTGAGAGTCACTGGGAGCCAAGTGACTTTAGGGGAAATTACTCCTCCCCTTTTTGTCTTCTTTTCTGTTAAAGGATGGGGATAGATATCCTTTATTTTGAAGAGATAATATATACAAAGAGTATCAGGTTTTAGAAGCACAAAATGGAATGTAATCAAAAGTAATTCTCCCTCTTGCCTCTGTCTTCAGCATACTAATCCCCCTTCAGACTATACCTGATGACAGTTTCTTGTATTCTTTCAGAAAGAGCCTATGCATTTATAAACATGTGTATGCATGTTCTTTTCTTCTCTATCACACAACTTATAGCATACTCTAATATCCTTTTATATGATTGTTATATTAGTTATACATCTCAGACATCTATTTATTTCAATACATATAGAATTGCTACATTTTTAAGTTGCAAAACATTCTTTTGAAGGGATGTGCCAAAATTGAACTAGTTCCTTATTGATTGATTAGTCTCATTAGTATCAAATAGTGTTATCAACAATGTCTTATTGATACTTTATGCCATCTTCACTAGTTGCACCCCATGCCCCTGTATCTGGAAGCTAATACCTAGAAAAGGTACTTGGGAGAAATGGCTTTTTAAATTTGGAAGACAGAGGCAAGTTGCCATCCATCAAGTCATGTGTACTTTTACTGAGAACTTGAGTTCCCAATTCTTTTCCATTCTCTCTTGTACACTGGGTTATCAAACATTGCTATCTTTGAAATCTGAGTAATTGAGAAATGGTATCTTATAGTTGGTATATTTCATAGTTCTCTTTTTTTTAATTGAAGTGTAGTTGGTATACAATATTACAAAGTCAGTTTCAGGTATACAACATAGTGACTCAATAGTTTTATAGATTATATAGATCATATACATCCCATTTAAAGTTATTATAAAATATTGGCTATATTTCCTGTGCTGTACAATATATCCTTGTAGCTTATTTATTTTATACATAGTAGTTTGTAACTCTTAATCCCCTACCAGTATATTGCCCCTCCCCTTTCCTCTCTCTACTGGTAACCACTAGTTTATTCTTTTTATGTGTAAGTTTTGTAATCTTCATTCATTTGTTTCATTATTTTAGATTCACCATAAAAGTGATAATATACAGTATTTGTCTTTAATTAGGTCCCATTTCTTTATTGCTGCTTTTGTTTCATTTGCCTTAGGAGGTAGATCCAAAAAAATATTGCAATGGTTTTTGTCAAAGAGTGTTCTACCTATATTTTCTTCTAGGAGTTTTATGATTTCTGTGCTTACATTTAGGTCTTTAATCCATTTTTGAGTTTATTTTTGTATATAGTGTAAGAAAATATTTTAATTTCATTCTTTTACATGTATCTGTCCAGTTTTCAGAGCACCACTTATTGAAGAGATTGCCTTTCTCCCATTGTACATTCTTGCCTCCTTTATCATAGGTTAATTGACCATAAGTGCTTGAATTTATTTCTGGACTCTTTATTCTATTCCATTGATCTATGTGTCTGTTTTTGTCCCAGCACCATAACATTTTGATTACTGTAGCTTTGTAGGCTAGTTTGAAGTCAGGGAGCATGATACCTCCAGCTTTGTTCTTTTTTTTCTCAAGATTGCTTTCATTATTAAGGGTCTTTTGTGGTTCCATATAAGTTTTAGGAGTATTTTTTCTAGTTCAATTAAAAAGATCATGGGTATTTTGATAGCAATTGCATTAAATCTATAGATTGCTTTGATTAGTATGGATATTTTAACAGTATCAATTCTTCCAATCCATGAACACTGAGTATCTTTCCAGTTTCTTGGTTTCATTTTGAATTTCCCACATCAGTGTTTTATTGTTTTTGGAGTATAGATCTTTCTTCTCCTTGATTAGATTGATTCCAAGGTATTTTATTCTTCTAGATGTGATTTTAAATGGGATTGTTTTCTTGCTTTCTCTTTCTGATAGTTAATTGTTAGTGTATGGAAAAGATTTCTGTATATTAATCTTGTACCTGCAACTTTACTGAATTCATTTATTAGTTCTAATAGTTTTTTGATGGAGACTTTACGGTTTGCTATATACAATATCATGTCATCTGCAAATGTGACAGTTTTATTTATTCCCTTCCAATTTGTTTTTTTAAGAACTTTTATTGAGATATAATTGACAACAATAAACTGCATATATTTAAAGTGTACACTTTGATTTTTTTCCTTTTTTTAAAGAAATTTTATTCAGATATAATTGATGTACAATAAACTGCATGTATTTAAAGCATACAATTTGATTTTTTTTTCTTATTAGTAATGTATATATGGCAATCCCAATCTCCCAATTCATCTCACCCCAACTCCCCTCACTTTCCCCCCTTGGTGTCCATATGTTTGTTCTCTACATCTGCATCTCTATTTCTGCCTTGCAAACTGGTTGATCTGTACCATTTTTCTGGATTTGGCATATATGTGTTAATATACAATATTTGTTTTTCTCTTTCTGACTTACTTCACTCTGTATGACAGTCTCTAGGTCCATCCATGTCTCTACAAATGTCCCAATTTCATTCCTTTTTACAGCTGGGTAATATTCCATTGTATATATGTACCACACCTTCTTTATCCATTCATCTATTGATGGACATTTAGATTGCTTCCATGACCTGGCTATTGTAAATCGTGCTGCAGTAAATATTGGGGTGCATGTGTCTTTTTGAATTATGGTTTTCCCTGAGTATATACCCAGTAGTGGGATTGCTGGGTCATATGGTAATTCTGTTTTTAGTTTTTCAAAGAACCTCCATACTGTTCTCCATAGTAGCTGAATCAATTTACACTCCCACCAACAGTGCAAGAGGGTTCCCTTTTCTCCACACCCTCTCCAGCATTAATTGTTTGTAGATTTTCTCATGATGCCCATTCTAACTGGTATGAGGTGATACCTCATTGTAGTTTGATTTGCATTTCTCTAATAGTTAGTGATAGTGAGCAGCTTTTCATGTGTTTGTTGGCCATCTGTATGTCTTCTTTGGAGAAATGCCTATTTAGGTCTTCTGCCCATTTTTTGATTGGGTTGTTTGTTTTTTTGATACTGAGCTGCATGTACTGTTTATATATTTTGGAGATTAATTCTTTGTCTGTTGATTCATGTGCAAATATTTTCTCCCATTCTGAGGGTTGTCTTTTTGTCTTGTTTTGTCTTCCTTTGCTGTGCAAAAGCTTTTAAGTTTCATTAAGTCCCACTCATTTATTTTTGTTTTTATTTCCATTACTCTAGGAGGTGGGTCAAAAAAGATCTTGCTGTGATTTATGTCAAAGCGTGTTCTTCCTATGTTTTCCTCTAGGAGTTTTATAGTGTCTGGCCTTCCATTTAGGTCTTTAATCCATTTTGAGTTTATTTTTGTGTATGGTGTTAGGGAGTGTTCTAATTTCATTCTTTTACATGTAGCTGTCCAGTTTTCCCAGCACCACTTATTGAAGAGGCTGTCTTTTTCTTCTTTGTACATCCTTGCCTCCTTTGTCATAGATTAGTTGGCCATAGTTTATCTCTGGGCTTTCTATCTTGTTCCATTGATCTACACTTCTGTTTTTGTGCCAGTACCATATTGTCTTGATTACTGTAACTTTGTAGTATAGTCTGAAGTCAGAGAGTCTGATTCCTCCAGCTCTTGCCTTCCAATTTGGATCCCTTTTATTTTTTCTTCCCTTGGTCTGATTCTCATAGCTAGGACTTCCAATACTATATTAAATAGAAGTGGCAAGAGTGGGCATCCTTCTTGTTCCTAATTTTAGAGGAAAAGCTTTCATCTTTTCACCATTGAGTATAATGTTAGCCATGAGTTTGTCATAAATGACCTTTATTATGTTGAGATATGTTCTCACTATACCCACTTTGATGACAGTTTTTTGACATGAATCGATGTTGAATTTTGTTAAATGCTTTTTCTGAAACTATTGAAGTGATCATGTGGTTTTGATCCTTCATTTTGTTAATGTGGTGGATCATATTGATTGATTTACAAATATTGAACCATCCTTGCATCCCTGGAAGAAATAACACTTGATCATGGTGTATGATCCTTTTTACATATTACTGAATTTGATTTGCTAATATCATTTGAGGATTTTTGCATCTATATTCATCAGAGATGTTAGCTTGTAATTTGTTTTCTTTGTCATGTTTTTGTTTGGTTTTAGTATCAGGGTAATTGTGGCCTTGAAGAATGAATTTGGGAATGTTCCCTCCTCTTCAACTTTTTGGAATAGTTTGAGAAGTTTAGGTATTAGCTCTTCTTTATATTTGATAGAATTTCCCTGTGAAACTGTCTGGTCCTAGACTTTACTGGGACTTTACTGGAAGTTTTTTGTTTACTAATTCAATTTCCCTATTAATTATTGGTCTGTTCAGATTATTTATTTCTTCCTGATTGAGTCTTGAAAGGTTGTAAGTTTCTAGAAATTTGTTTCTTCTAGGTTGTCCAATTTTTTTTTAATATTGATGGACTCTTTTTCAGTTTTTGCTTGTCTAAGTTCTCTATCTCTTCTTCAATTCTGAATGATAATCTTGTTAAGCAGAGTGTTCTAGATTGTAGGCTTTTCCCTTTCAGCACTTTAAATATATCATGCTACCCCTTTCTGTCCTGCAAAGTTTCTGTCAGCTGCAAAAGTTATCCCTTGTATGTGACTCTTTGTATTCTCTTGCTGCCTTTAGAATTTTCTCTTTATCTTTAACTTTTGCCATTTTAATTATGATAGCTTCTGATATGGTCTATTTGTGTTCATCTTGTTTCGGACTCTGTGTTTCTTGTACTTGGAATATCTGTTTCCTTCTTCAGATTTGGGAAGTTTTCACCCATAATATCATCAAATACATTTTTGACACTTTCTCTCTCTTCTTCTGGGACCACTATAATGTAAACATTAATATGCTTGATGTTATCCCAGAAGTGTCTTAAAGTGTCCTCATTTTTTTTCTTTTTGCTCTTCTATTTCCATTATTCTACCTTCCAGATCACTTATGCATTCTTCAGTATCACCTTGTCTGATGTTAATTCCTTCTATTATGTTTTTCATTTATCAGCTCTAACTGGTTCTTTTTTTATACTATCTTGTTTCTTGTTAAATTTCTCACTGTGTTCATTTGTTATTTTCCCAAGTTCAGTGAGTATTCTTATTACTAAGGATTTGCATTCTTTATTTATCTCTGTTTCATTAGTTGTTTTTTCAGGTTTTTCTCCCCTTGGTCTTTTGTTTGAAACAAACTCCTCTGCTTTCTAGTTTTGTTTGCATAGTCTCTGTCTCTATGAAATTAGGTGAAATAGTTACCTATTCCTGTCTTGAAGGGGTGTTCTTGTGTGGGAGCATCCCTAAGCAGTTGTGTGTGCCCAGTGACTTGTGGGAGAACTGGATCAGAAGTGAGCATTGATCACATCTTCTTCTGGGGTGTGCTGCAGCTATCACCTTGGTGGGAGGTGGGGCTGGAGATGGAGGGATGAAAGCCAGAGCCAGTTGTGAATTGGGGCTCCTGCTATTCTCAGTGGCTGTCACCATCCTATAGGGAGTTGGAGGCAGGCCCCAAGATGCTGGAGTAAAAGCCCTGAGGGTTGGGTCTGAGCTGTATCCATTTTCCCTAAGTGTACACTCTCTTCCCTCCTGGCAATGGCACCTTTGTCCCAGAGGGGAGCTTTGCCAGAGCTCAGGGAGCCTGATTCAGTGGCTGGTGTGGGCTAGGGCAGGCACTGGTATGGTCCTGGCATATCAGTCAGAGTTCCAGATAGCATCACTCCACTGCCTCCAGGCACAATAGCAATGGTTGCCCTTGCCCCATTCAGATGAAGTGCTAGGCCTCAGCTGGCTCTGTCCCACTGAAATGTGCACTCTCCTCAGCAACAGCAGCAAGCCATTGCCCTACCTGGGAGCTGTGCCAGATCTAGAGGCACCAGGACACACACTGGGGCAGTTGTGGGAAACTGGCCAGAGCCCTGGGCAGTTTCAATCTGCTTCCTCCACCTTTTTTGTTTTCAGGAGTAAACAAGTGTATGCACACTCTTCACAAATGAAGTCTAGGTTTCTTACAGCTCTCCTGCTAGTCCCACTGGTTTTCAAACCAACTAAGGAGACTCATCTTCCTGGAGTCAGGTCCTAGGTATGAGGTGCCCAGTATATGGTTTGAACCCCTCACTCCCCAAGGGTGGTCTCTGAGTTTGTGATATCCCCATCCTCTTCTGTGTCACTTCCTAAGGGCATGGGTCCAGTTTAATGATTCTCTTCCCTTCCTACCTGACTCCGTGTGTATCTTCCTTCTAGCCTTGATTTTAGAAGAGTCATTCTGCCAGTCTCCAGGGTTTGTTTTCAGTGAGAATTGCTCTGCATGTAGATGTATTTTTGATGTGTTCATGGGGGTAGTTGAACTCAGTGTCCCCTCACTCCATTATTTTGATTTCCTCCCCTGTAGTTCTCTAATTGTGAGTAAATATTATGACTTTTTACATGTTTATAAGTGAATTATATCTCCTGCGCTGCTCATATCTTTACTAATTCTTTGTAGGTTATTGTTTTCTAACTTTATGTACAGCTGCAAATGTTTTCCCCAGATGGAAAATTCATAGTAACAGTCTCTATTTTATTTCATTTCATCAATATTAATAGGCATCAATATTTAATATTAATTTAAATTTAATATTAATTCAATTTCATCAATATTTAATAAATTACTCATTACATGTTCTAAGTACTAAGACATACAATAATTAAAGATATAGATACTTAAATGTCTAGGTAATGGGGCCCATAATGTCTTGGGGAATATATGTATTTTCAGGCAGAGTAAAATAAATTCTATGATTGAGGAACTACAGTGTGCTATGGAAGCTCAAAGGAAATTGTGATTGATTTGGGGAAGAGGGGAGAATACAACAGAGAAATTTTTCCAGAGAGAGCACTGTGGCATTTGTTCTAGGTCTGAAAGAATGTGTGGGGTTTTTAGGATCAGAGAAGTGTTCAGCTGATAGGAGTGAGGACATCTGTTTGAAAATGTGACGCTATTTTTGTAATGAGTTTTGATGAATAAGCAAATGTTGCTTCCTTGAAATTCATAAGTATTAACTATCTTGGATGGATTGACTTCGTTTCTTATGATAAACAATTCACACTTGGCTATGATAAGGTAAAAACATCTCCCTTCTGTTTGACTCAGATAACTCTAAAGTTTTCTTATAGATGGCAAGGTCTGCATTTATTCAAAACAACTTGTTAAAGTGCTACTAGAAGAGAATGGAAAATGTCCAGTGGTAGCAGCAAATCCTGAAGTATTATTTATTTGAAGACTGGCATCTAGGGTGGGAAGGTTGGATGACATGCATAGACATCTTATTCATTAACCTCACCTCAGCAGGTTTGATCAGAAAGTAACGTAAAAGTAACAACAGTATACCTTGCATGTTTTTGAGTCTGGTACAATAAGATATACCAATGGTGAACATAGGACAAAACTGGGAGTAAATATAGAGTCTGAATTCTGGTTGCTGGTTCTTTTCAGTAGCAGAATTCATTCTTTAGTGGAGGCAGTACCAATTAAGTGTGGCTAGAATGTAAGGTGGTAACATTTATTAAGCATTGGACATTGAATATTTAAATGAGAGATTATCTCCTTCAGTTCAGCTCAAGTTTCTTAATCTTTATGAAGCTTTTTCTAACAGCTTACTTCCCATCTTCAAAGGTAGAAAGAACCACTCCCTTCCTTGTGCCTTCATTAAAATCTGCAGTGCTACCAGCATGGCAAAGCTGTGTTTTGCTTATGGTTTACATCTCTCTCGTCCTTTACTAGCTCTTTAGGGCAAGGAGTTAGTTTTAGTTTCTAAATAATTGTGGGGAGGGTGCATAAATGAGTGAATGGGTTAAAAGATATCTTGAAATCTTACACCCTTTTTTCAATGACAATGAACTTGTTTTGAACTCCTATCTCAAATTTTTAAAAAAATTTTAATTTAATTTAATTTAATTTAATTTCAATGCCATCTTCTTTATTTATTCTTTCATTGCTGGACTCTTAGATTGTTTCCATATCCTGGATGTCATAAATAATGCTGCCAATGAACATAGGGATGCACATGTATTTTCAAATTAGTATTTTCATGCTCTTTGGATAATTACCTAGAAGTGAGGTTTCATTTTCTTTACATACTCTCCAACATTTGTTATTTCTTGTCTTTTCAAAGATAGGCATTCTGACAGGTGTGAGGTGATACCTCATTGTGGTTTTGATTTGCATTTCCCTAATAATTAGTGATGTTGAACATCTTTTCATGTGCTTTTTGGCCATTTGTATATCTCCTTTGGAAAATTGTCTATTCAGCTTCTCTGCCTATTTTTAAATTGCATTTTTTGTTTGTTGTTGATTTGCATGAGCTCTTTATATATTTTAGATATTAAACCTTTGTTGGATATTTATTTGCAAATATCTTCTCACATTTGGTAGGTTACCTTTTCATTTTGATTATAGTAAACTTCACTGTGCAAAAGCTTTTCAATTTGGTATAATCCCATTTGTTTATTTCTGCTTTTGTTTCCCTTGGCTTTGAAGTCAGATCCACAAAAACATCATTAAGGCCAGTGCCAATGAGGTTATCACCTGTGTTATATGTGATAGTCTAGGAATGTTATGGTTTTATATTCAGGTCTTATATTCAAGTCTTCAATCCATTTTGAGTTAATTTTTGGGTCTGGTGTAAGATAGTGGTCTAATTTCATTCTATTGCATATGACTGTCCAGTTTTGAAGAGACTGTCCTTTCTCCATTTTATGTTCTTTTCTTCTTTGTTATAAATTAATTGTTCGTGCACTTGTGGATTTATTTCTGAGCTCTCAAATTTATTCTGTTGATCTGTGTGTCTGTTTTTATGTACCATGCTGTTTTGATTACTATAGCTTTGTAGTATAGTTTGAAATCAGGGGGCATGATACCTCTAGCTTTGTTCTTCTTTTTCAAGATTGTTTGGCTATTTGGGGTTTTTGTGGTTTTATACAGGTTTTAGAATTATTTGTTCTAGTTCTGTGAAATATGTCATTGGAATTTTGATAGGGATTTCATTGAATCTGGAGATTGTTTTGGGTACTGTGGACACTGTAACAATATTAAATCTTCCAGTCCATAAGCACAGAATAGCATTCCATTTATTTGTATCATCTTCAGTTTCTTTCATCAGTGTGTCTTATGGTTTTCAGTGCACAGATCTTTCACCTCCTTGGTTAAATTTTTCCCTAGGTATTGTATTCTTTTTGATTCATTGTAAATGGGATTGTTTTCTTAATTTCTGATTGTTTATTATCAATGTATAGAAGTGCCACAATATTTTGTATATGCATTTTATATTCTGCAACTTTACTACATTCATTTATTAGTTCTAATACTCTTGGTGAAGTCCTTAGGGTTTTCTCTATATAGTATCATGTCATTTGCAAATAATGGCAGTTTTACTTCTTCCTTTCCAATTTGGATGCCTCTTATTTCTTTTTCTTGCCCAATTGCTGTGACTAGGACTTCTGATACTATGTTAAATAAAAGTGGCAAGAATGGGCATCCTTGTTCCTTGAGTATGATGTTAGCTATGGGTTTGTCACATATGGCCTTTTTAAGTTGAGGTACTGGCTCTCTATACCCACTTTATTGAGAGTTTTTATCATAAGTGGATGATGAATTTTGTCAAGTGCTTTTTCTCCATCTATTGCAGCAACTATATGATTTTTATTCTTCATTTTATTAATGTGGTATATCACATTGGTTCATTTGTGGAAGTTGAATCATCCTTGCATCCCAAGAATAAATCCAACTGATCATGATGTATGATCCTTTTAATGTATTGTTGGATTCAGATTGGCAATATTTCACTGAGGATTTTTGCTTCTATGTTCAAGAAGGATATTGGCCTGTAATTTTTGTGTGTGTGTTGTGTCCCTGTCTGGTTTTGGTATTGGAGTAATGCTGGCTTTGTAAAATGTGTTTGGAAGACTTTCCCCATCTTCATTTTTTTGGAAGTGCTTAAGAAGGATAGGTGTTAAATCTTTGAATATTTTATAGAATTTACCAGGGAAGCCATCTGATCATGGGCTTTTGTTTGTTGGGAGATTTTTGATTACTCTTTTAATCTCTTTAATAGGAATTGATCTATTCAAATTTTCTATTTCTTCATGATTCAGTCTTAGAAGATTGTATGTTTTTAGGAATTTATTCATTTTTATTGGTTGTCCAATTTGTTGGTGTATAACTGTTAGTAGTAATCTCTTATGATCCTTTGTATTTCTGTGGTATCAGTTGTAACTTCTCTTTCATTTCAGATTTTATTTATTTGAGCCTGATCTCTTTTTTTCTTGGTTAGTCTAGCTAAAGCTCATTGATTTTATCTTTTCAAAGAACCATTTCTCAGTTTCATTGACATTTCCCTTCCTTCCTTTTCTTCCTTTCCTTCTTTTTTGTCTCTAGTTCATTGACTTCCACTCTGATCTTTATTATTTCCCTACTTCTATTGATTTTGAGCTTTGTTTGTTCCTCTTTTTCAAGTTACTTTAGGTATAAAGTTAGATTGTTTATTTGTGAATTTTCTTATTTCTTGATGTAGGCCTGTATCACTATGAACTTTCCTCTTAGAACCACTTTTGCTGCATATCAGAGATTTGGGTTTTATTTTTGTTTTCATTTGTCTCTAGGTATGTTTTGATTTCTCCTTTGATTTCTTTGATGACCATTGATTTTTCTGTAGCATGTTGTTTACTCTCCATATATTTGTGTTTTTTTCCCCATTATTGTTTTCTAGTTTTATACAATTGTGATCCTAGATGATGCTTGATGTGATTTCAGTCTTCTAGAATTTATTGAAACTTGTTTCATCACCTAACATGTGATCTATCCTAGAGAATGTTCCATGTGTACTTGAGAAGTATGTGTATTCTGCTTCTTTTGTATGGAATATTCTGTTTATATCTATTAAGCTATCTGGCCTATTATGTCATTTGAGTCTCAGGTTTCCTTGTTGATTTTCTGTCTGGATGATCTATCCATTGATGAAAGCAGACTGTTAAATTTCTCCACTATTATTGTATTGTTTTCAGTTTCTTCTTTTGATTTTATTAATGTTTGCTTTTTATATCTTGGTGCCTCTATAGTGGGTGCATCTATATTTATAAATGTTATATCTTCTTGCTCTATTGACCCCTTTATCACTATGCAATGCCCTTCTTTGTCTTTTATTACAGTCTTTGTTTTAAAGTCTATTTTGTCTGATATGAGTATAGCTACTCCAGTTTTCTTTTTATTTCCATTTGCATGGAATATCTTCACTTTCGGTTTGTGTGTGCCCTTATTTCTATAGCAAGTCTCTTATAGGCAACATATAGATAGGTCTATATGTTGATAGACAGACAAAAACAAATGTGCATCAATAATGTATTCTAGTAATAAATCTGTTTCTCACAGGAATGTTGGTTAGGAATTCTGTAACTATTTCAAGTATATACTAGGATTTAATGAAGAAGTGAATAATATATTGTAAGTAATAAAATACTTTTCACTATTGGAAAAAGAAGTTACAAATAAGGAAAGGGCAAAGACTAACATGAAACTTGTGATGTTGGATTGGAATCATAGGTAATAGCTATCTATATCTATATCTATACTTATCATCCGTAGCTATTATATATTTACATATGGATATATCTACACATAGATATTTCTCCATATAGATATCTCTATATGGAGAAATATATATATATATATCAATAGAAATAAATATGATGTATGTGTATGTGTGGGTTTGTATATATGCATATATTTCATAGCTTTCTCCACTGAGAGAACCTAGGATCAAAGACACCCCAGTAACAATGGGCACACTTAGCACCCAGATTTTGGTTCCTAAATACTGTTTTCCAATAAAGCATTAGACTCATTCTAGAATTAGTTGACCAGAGCTGGGGCTGGAAAATAAAAGATAAACTTGGTAACTTGTGATGCCAGAAGATTAAGGAACTGCTCATAAAAAGACACCAGAGTCAACTAGAAGGATCTCCTAAAGGCTAAAACTGAAACAATTTGAACCACAAAATAAATAATGATAATATTGAATTATAACACATAGGATAAATATTCCTGAGGTCATACTGATATAAATAAACAATTGAATAAATAAGTGGGGGAGAATCTACAGCCCTTGAAGAAGAATTCCCATTACAATAGTAATGATTAGGAAAATACAAAGTCACTATTAGAAAAATAGCCCAACAATCATTACTGCAAGCAAGATCCACCAATGGATGCTAACATCTGTGAATGAAAGTTTAAGGAGAAATGGGATGTTAGTATGGCCTCAGAACTTCTTCCTCAAGATATTTATCAACTATAAATGAAAATAAAATGCAACTTGTCAGTATGGAAACCTAGCAGACACTACCTTAACCAAGTGATTGATGTTACTAACACTGATTGACAACATGTAGCTCTTGATAATGATGTACTGAAAAGTATACAATATCACTTCTGTGGCATTCTTGCTGAAAATGAATAACTGTAGACTAATCACTAGAAAGCATCAGACAAACCCAAAATGAAAAACATTCCACAAAATATTTGATTAATATTTATCAGAAGTTTCAATGTCCTGAAAGACAAGAAGAGACTGAAGGACTGCCATAGATTAAAGGAGACTAAGAACACACAACTAAGTGCAGGGTGAATCCTAGGTGGATCCTGGAACAGAAAAAGGGCATTAGGGGGAAAACAAACTGGTGAAAGTTCAATAAAGTTTGTAGTTTATTTGATAGCATGGTACCAGTATAAATTTTCTGGTTTTGATCATTGACACTGGTTATGTGAGTTGTTAATAGTAAGAGAAGTTGGGTAAAGAGTATAGTATACATGAACTCTATTATTTTGCAACTTTTATCTGTCTCAATTTGTTTCAAAATAAAAAGTTTAGAGAAGAATAAGTAGAGCAACAAATGAAAAAAGAACAAGAGGAAGAAGACAATAAGAACAACAAAAACCTCATGCATTTGCTTTTTTGCAAATAGTTAAAAGTTATTTTAACTTAGCTGGACCATATATGTTGTGAATAAATAAGTTTGCTGCCAGTGACTGTTTTTGTCACGTGTAATAAGATTGATTTTGTTGCTATCTTTGTCTGTTTAGGCTGCTATAACAAAAGCACCTTAGATTAGGTGGCTTAAACAGCAAACATTTTATTTCTCACAGTTCTAGAGTCTGGGAAGTCCAAGATCAAGGCACTAGCAGACCCAGTGTCTAGTGAGGGCTTGCATCCTGGCTCACAGATGGCCATCTTCTCTCTGTGTCTTCACATGGTGAAAGGGGAGACAGAGCTCTCTGGGGTTTCTCTTATAAGGACACTAATCCCATTCATGACGGTGATGCTTCCCAAAGACGCCACTTCCCAATACCTTAGGGATTAGAATTTCAACATATGAATTTTAGGGAGATACAAACCTTCAATCTCTGATAGTTGCACATAAAAATTGAATTTGAGGGTATTTCTAAAGACATGAGATACAGACATGGTTTTTACCCTGGCAGTCAGTGGACTAGACACATAACACAGAACAAAGATACTGTGTTAGCTATCAGACTGGTTTTCATTTTTCACTTTATGTGTTGGTTTGGTTTCTTTGTGAAATAAAGTTGCTTTCCTTTTGATAGACATTTTTGCATTAATATATTCATTAAAATTTTTCAGGTCTGGCAGTATTCTGAGTAAGCTCTTATTAATTCAATGTAGGCTTCCAAACAGATAAATACACTGATTAATTGAACAGCTGATGCCAAGAGTCAACAGATTCCTATGTTTAATATGAACAGAAATACCTTAGATAAATTACCACTTCAAAATCTCAGAACTTCCTCACACAATTATTAATTTTTACAAACTGTGAGTAAATAACTTGCTATAAAATGAAAAATTTAGATACTAAGAATTTAAATAAGTTCACCTACCATTATGTACTAGATTTCCCAATCTCTCTCAGAAAGTGATAAATGATTTCGTTTTGAAATCACACTGATGAGTCACTTGCTAGAGTTGGTCCAAGGTCAATAAGAAAACAAAAAGAATACCTAACTTTTAAAAAATTTAATTAGAGGCAGGTAATTTAAAATTTGGTCACTATTATCTTCAATTTAAAATTTAAAAATATAATTGCCAGTAAAAATTTGATTTTGGCTTATGGAATAATACACAGAAAGCGGAAAATTTCCAAGTTTTGATTAAACTAAAATATGCTCCTTTCCTACCATCCACTGTGCTCCTGGCTACTACTATTTGCTTGTTTTGTCCTGCTTTTGGATATTATGGTACATGTAAAAATGCAGTCTCCTTAAGTTCTGCCCAAGATACTTTAGGAAGACTACATCTACATGCCTGACTGTGGAGCTGGATGTCACCTTAGGGGTTGTTTTAATAAGCATGTACATGAAAGTCTGATAAGGGCAAGAATTTTTTTCAAACAAAGTCTAAGTAATACAGTTGCATTGATCAACTCCCTTTTATACCTACTTTGATCAAATATCCATAATATTTAGTAAGAAAATAGTTTGCACTGAAATGTTACTGTGCTTTCTTTGGTGTAATCTGAACTCATCTGAGAGTTCAATAACAACAAGAAAATCTATAAATGTGATGCCCTGGTTTTTTTACCCAGGTACTATGATGATCCGCTTTCTTTGTGATGAGTGCACCTGGCTATAAGAATCACTGTGATGGCTGCTTAAACAAAACAGCAGGCCATTTAAGTATTAATTGGGGCAGAGTTGGCTTTCCTTCCCTATTTTCTAAGAGTTTATAGTTCTGTTGAGGAGACAGAACTATAATCAAATAAAAGAGCCACTATGTTAGACCATTAAGGCGCACCTACAACTCAGGACGGTTAGGAGCACCTTATCTTGTGTAGGTAATTAGAATCTTCACAGTTCTTTTACATGTTTCACCTCACTGAATCCTTGCAACAACCTTGCCAGGTAGGCAGAAAGGCTTACTGTAAATATGAAAATTGATGCTCCAGAGGTCATGTGTATTTTAAATTCACACATGGATGTGCTTGCTCTGCTCAGGTTTCTTGATAGGGGCCTCATCCTATATTCCTTTGCCATGTGTCAAGGAATAGCTTTTCTATCAAAGCACAAAACAGCTTTAGGCACCGGGTTCCAGAGCAGGAGAGCACTACCAGAAAGCTCACTGCCTCTGCTGCAGCAAGAAGGACTATTTTTAGATGTTTTCCTTTTGCTAATTCTCTCTCCCTCCGTGGGGAATTTCTATGGGTAAAATCCCCAGAGAGCCAAGTTTCTCACTAATTCCCGCAGAGACGGGAAAGACAAAGGCCGTGGCCCAGCTTGCTCTGGGGCCTCTGAACCTCTCCAGTGATGACAGTGTGGTCGCTTTAGCAAGTTCTCCAAGGACTGTGCAGCCCACAGAGCTTTGGTGATCATACTGAACAAGGAGACTAAGGGGCGACTGGAAGGAAGGCCTGCACGTATCTCCTTGAGTCTTGGAATCGCCCCAGGTGACCTTGCCTGGAGCTTGGTTCTGAAAGGAGTTTAGAGAATATGGAGCCAGCGGTGCCTGAAGGCTCGAGAGGCCCTCCTGTTGGTCTGGCTTTCTTCCATCACCTTTCAGATGAAAAAGGAAGAGACTTCTGAAAGAATATTTTTCCACGCAGCTTCAACCTCAAGCTTCAATCTCCAGGCAGCCCCACAGGAACTGTGAAGGATTAGCCTAGAGAAGACAAAGGGGAATGGGGTGATGAAAACCATGTTCACTCCTTTTCTGGGAAGAGCTAACCAGCTAGTGCTAGGTGGCCTGGAGACAATGGGTGGAAAGAAAGTAAAGTAAGTTTTTGGTTCAGTGTCAGGATAAACCTTTGAACAGGTTTCATGCAGTGAACGACCTGGGGAGCTGGTGAATTCTCTGTCACCTGAACTGTTCTTGCAGAAATGTGGATACTGGAATGGACGCTGGCATTCATGGGAAAGTGGGAGTGATGGGAAACCCTACAGGTTGGGGACTAAGTAATAATAATTGCTAACACTATTGTAGCACTTATTTTGTATCAAGTGGTTTTTTTTTTAACACTCAACAAGGGGTATAGAAGGTAGATGCTATTATTAACTCTTTTAGAGATAGGGAAACTGAGGCACAAAGAGGTTAAATGATTTGTTCAAGGTCACACAGCTAGGAGGAATTTTTGCTGCGGCTGCCTGTCACTAGTGTCTGTGCTTTTAACCACTTGCTGTATTGCTGTGTCCTCTAAGGACCCTTCTTTTGCTTTGAAATTCCAGATGGGGTGGAGTCCGATCCTAACGCCGGCATTCTTTGTATGCTTCACTCATAAGACTTCTTCCAAAAGGGCAATGATGGCCTCCGAGAAGGAAGGAAGGAAGGAAGGAAGGAAGGAAGGAAGGAAGGAAGGAAGGAAAAAGGGAGGGAAGGGAGGAAGGAAAAGAAAAAAGAAAAAGAGAAAAAGCCAAAGGGGTTGCTGATGGGAAAAAAAAAAATCGAGACGTTTAGACCCACAGGGAAGCTCACGGGTCATCTTTGGGGCCAGCTGGCAGAGACAGAGCCTAAGAGAATACCGCGTCAACGTTAAATATCGCTGTTGTCTTCAGATTTCCCGCCTCATCTGCCTCCCCTTCTGTACCTCTCGCCTTCCCTTCCGGCCTCCCTTACTTCACCTGCGCCTGCCTTCCCGTGGCACCTGTGCTAAGCTTTTCCAGGAGACTGGGAGGCACGGCGACAAACCGGCAGCTGCCAGTTCTCTGGTCTGCACCCTCTTCGCCGCCCTGATTTACGGAGGGGGAAAGCGATGCCCAGGGTGGTGTGTGACTTACCCAAGGTCACAGAGCGCGGGTGAGAAAATCCAGGTGTCCCGACGCCCACCGCAAGCGCCCAGCCCGCGCCCAGGCACCGCTCCGCGCTCCGCGCGCGCGACCCCACGAGCTTTCTCTACTCCACCTCCTCGCCTCGCCACCCCCACCCCCGCCCCGGTTCCCCGGAGTCGCTTCGGACGCTTGGCAGCCTCCAGGGTCCAGCCCTTCCTGCGGGCGCTGCCCTTCCGCCGCATCCCCACGCCGGAGTCGCCCTCCGCCCGCGCGCAGCCCGCGCGAGCGCTGCCTGCCCTTCCGGCCCGGGAGCCCCGCTCCGCGCCCCCGGGGACCCCGCCCGCGTCCCCCTCCCCGGGGACGTCCCGCCCGCAGCCCCGCCGCCTCCTTCGGGGAGTCCCAGAGTGTCACGGTCGAGGCCGCCGGGGGGTGGCCGCGCCCCCCGCTCCCGCGGGGCCGCCCCGGCCCCGGCCCGGCCGAGGGGCGAGCCGCTCTGCCCCGCCACGCGCGCACCATGGCTTCGGGCCCCGGCTCGCCGACACAGGCCGCCTTTTGGTTGGACGATTAGCCGAGGTGGGCGGGGAGTGGACCAAGCCCACACACGCGCTTCTCCATGAAGATTCTTGAGCTTTCTTTGAGGAAAGGAGTGCATATGCTGCAGTGTCTCTGTGGAAGGAGCCTGAGGTCCAGCAACAGCCTGAGTGGTGAGAAAATGTGCCTTCTTTAGCCCTAAACCTGCAGGTCCACCCCTCTTCCCCCCTCCGGTCCCCCCTCTGCCTCCCCCCCTCCCCTCCTTTCATCGACGCTGTAAGTGATGGAAGCAAGGCGTTTCCTTACTGGGGGCGAGATAACGGCCCCGCCGCCGGTTCTGTCTTTGGATTTCTTTTTTTTTTTTTTTTCCTCTCTTAAATCCCTGAAGTCATCCGCGTTTTATAGAAAGCTGTCGCTGTCGCCCAGCGCCTGGCTGGAACCCGCGGGTCTCTTTCCGAGGGGTGCTTGCAGTGACCTGCTTTCACACTTCCTCGCGGCTGTCTCCTTGTGACTTGCGAGGGCGGCGTGCGACTGCGAGTTGCTCAGAGTCTCCTCTCGGAAAGTTGCCGGTGCGTTCGACAGGAGAGGCGACTTTTAAACAGGTGGCCGGCGAGGCAGGTACCTTTTATTTTTCTTGCTTCGTCTGGAAAGTAGACATCTGGCCATCGTCCGTGAGTACGTTTTGCCCTGGAGATCAAGCAATTTCTGATCTGATGCTGAAGTAGAAGAGTCCCAATTAGGCCTGGGTTTAACCAGCTAGGTCCCTCAGGAAAAGCTCAGGGAGGGAAAGAAAGAAAACCAGACCCTTTTAATGACCTGTGGTATTGAGGAAAACAATTAAAAATTTTAGTAATAAAAACCCCCACTACAACCAAATAAGTGTGATTCTTTTCTGCTGAAGCCTTGCGGATGAGGTGAGCTGTTTCACCACGCTTTCCACTGTCCATCTCTCTTAATTAAGGTGTAAGTTCTCTTTAAAGTGGTTGTGTCTAGTAATTTTGCAAGAGCTAAGCCAGGTTTTTTGTCTTTTGGTTTTCTATTTACAAAATGGGGGTGGGGTGTGAGGAGAGAGGAAAGGCGCCCCTATTATGTATAAACAAATGTTTCTTTGTAAAATAGTTTTTTGGTCCATAAATTACAAATAACATTAATGTTCAAAAATTTAGCAATATTATAATAGGCATCAGGTTCAAAACTTCATATGTTATTCAGGGGATCTGATTCATTTGGTTAAGTACCTATTTTCAGTCTGTGCTGGAGCTATGAAGATTATATTTGGAAAGATTAGAATATATATAGGTTTCATTCATCCTTTCTAAAACTTTGACTTTCTGCTTACTCACCACTCTAAAGGAAAAATGAGACCATTTTAAAGGAACTAATTAGATTTTTAAACTACATGTGAAATATGAGAATATGCACTTTTGAAATGAAATCAGCAATGAGATCTCATATTTTTAGTTTTGTTCAATTCAGATTAGACATTATCTTTTGCCACCATATTTATAAGTGCTGAAATACATCAAATAACTATATTCTAAACTAACACGCTTGATGTTGAAGTTTTGTATTTTGTATTTCAGGAAGCCAACAGAGATGTATGTTAATATTATTTCAATGTTTCCTTGTCTACATTAAGTAAAGCATGAATAGATTATAACTTGGAAATATGTTTCCTAGATGTGAAAAATTTAAAGGATGTATGGTGTGTGATAAAGACCTCTTGTAAAAACAGGTAACGTTAATTTACATACAGAGTCAGTCTCTCAAATAGTAACAGATCCAAATAGAAGTGATAATATGTGTGAGGGAGAAGCATAGGTTGTTGCAAAATCATGGGATTTAGGAGTCAGAAGACCCAGCTAATCCGCAGTCTCAATAAAATTACCAAGAATCTTTCAAACTCAGTATTTTCATCAGAAAAAAAAGTGGAGATAATGATAGCTCTAGCCTGTTTCCTATTTCTTATTGGGTCCCAGATTTAACGTGATCCCATGAAAACGGTTGCACTTTATATATGCACTGTTATTTGGTGGGGTGATTGGTTATTTTAGGAAACTGTCACTCTAAGGGAATTCTTGTGAAATGGTACAGTCACAAGCAGTCAAGATGGTTCCTTTTACACCCTTTCTGCAGACAGGGGTAATACATAGAGTTGTTAAGTGATTGATTCTGGGAACCACACTGCTTTTGTTTGAATTGTGGCTTTTCTTAGTTTATAATCGTGGATAACTTACATGACCTTGCTGTTCCCTATTTATGCATAAATGTAAATTACTTTGACAACAGTATTCACCGCATAGGTTGTGGTAAAGATTAAATGAATTAATAACAGCTAAAGATTTATTGAGCTCTTACTATATGCCAGGCATTGTTCTAAGAACTTTGAGTCTACCATATATAACTTGCTCAGTACATTTTAGAAGTGATTATTATTGTGTTCCTTTTTTTTTTTAATTTTTTTGGGGGTACACCAGGTTCAATCATCTGTTTTTATACACATATCCCCGTATTCCCTCCCTTCCTTGACTCCCCCCGCCTCGAGTCCCCCCCACCCTCCCTGCCCTAGTCCTCTAAGGCATCTTCCATCCTCGAGTTGGACTCCCTTTGTTATACAACAACTTCCCACTGACTATTTTACAGTTGGTACTATATATATGTCTGTGCTACTCTCTTGCTTCGTCTCAGTTTCCCCTTCACCCCCCACCTCCTCCCATACCTCGAGTTCTCCAGTCCATTCTCTGTATCTGCATCCTTGTTCTTGTCACTGAGTTCATCAGTACCATTTTTAGATTCCGTATTTGTGAGTTAGCATACAATATTTGTCTTTCTCTTTCTGACTTACTTCACTCTGTATGACAGATTGTAGTTCTATCCACCTCATTACATAGAGCTCCATCTCATCCCTTTTTATAGCTGAGTAATATTCCATTGTATATATATGCCACATCTTCTGTATCCATTCATTTGTTGATGGGCATTTAGGTTGCTTCCATGTCCTGGCTATTGTAAATAGTGCTGCAATAAACATTATGGTACAAGTTTCTTTTGGGATTATGGTTTTCTTTGGGTATATGCCCAGTAGTGGGATTACTGGATCATATGGTAGTTCTATTTTAATGTGATTTCTTGCATGTGACTTGCACCGGTAGTATGGGCAATTTTGCATGATATGTTGTAATGCCCAGTTTGTGAATATAAATTGAGGTAAAGACATCAGAAATATTTTCATGGATCAGATTTATATAAATAGAGCTGAAATGCGCAATTTTAATTTTTTAAACTTACCTAAAGAGAAATACAATAATATTTTGAACTGTGTCAACAAAGAGTAAAAAGTTTTACATGAGCTACGTCTGCCCCATTATATTACAGTTGAGGAAAGTAAGGGCCACAGGCGAGAAGTAAGATAATTTTTTATAAGAGGTTAAAAGATTCTCTTAATGGATTGCTGAACATTTGGAATTGTAAATATTTCAATATTTTACTTAGGTTTTATTAAATAGATGGGTTTAAGAAAATGCAAAGTAATTATTACTAACTCTTGAGCTTCTGAGTTTAATTAAAATATTTTATTGTTCTTGTCTTTCCTCTGTTATATCAAATACTACTACATTGTCTAATTTATCCATTACATTAGTTCATAAATCCTGCGTACTTTGGTAGAATGAAGATAGCCTAAACTATCAAATAGAAGACAGTCTTGGCCAAGATTAAATGGAGGGTTTAAGGCTATTCCCGTGTCAGTTATGAGCCTTCTTTCGTTCCCATTTCTCAGAATAAGTTTTTTTTCTTTTTTTCTTTTTCTCATATGGAGCCTATATATTAAAAGACAGGTAATAAATTTAAAATTCTAAACAATTCTGCTCAGAGTATATGGCACGTCTATTAACCTGGTAAAATACTATATTTTCAGTTTAAAGGGAGAGTAAAGCAGGTTCATTTTTCTCTAGAGATGGGACCTTTGCAAGGAACCATAAACTCAGAGACGAGTAGGGATTAAACCAAGAGCTTTAATGCCTGCTCCCATTTGCTCTCAAGATCTGCTTGGGAGGAAAGTACAAGTGTTCTATCAAAGAAGGATGTGAAGGTCACAGCCGTCTCATCACCTCAGCAGGAAAGACGATTCTAATGCTGTAGAAGAAGGAGGCTCCTGGGAAAGCTCCCGTGGGCGTCAGCCTGACGGGGGGAGGGCAGCACTTTGGGGGGAGGGCCCTGTGGTAGCAGTAGTGTGTGCGCGTGTGGCTGTGCACGCACGCCACCTGGGGAGGGGAAGTGCTGTGCTTGACTTATCACCCCAAGCTACTCCAGAAAATCAGCCATCAGCCTCTTCTCCTTCTGTGTACACGCAGGACTCTTCTGTGGCACTCAGTGCATCAGGGCCTGCTCAGCCTAGTAGCATGGAGGATTTTCAACTGTCTAGAGATTGAGCTATACAGTCACCTCAAGTGGCCTTGAAACACTCTAGGCAAAAATACGTTAAACATCCTTATAAAAACACACAACCAAAACCCAGGCAGACCCTTCCTTTCAAGTATAGCACTGACATCTGAGTTGAAACTGCTCACTTAGAGTCAGGTTGCATCAGCGAGTGTGTATCTAAAGGATACAGGATTTAACTACTCTACAGACAGTCCGGTGATCCAGGAAAGAATGTTCAACTGCAAAGGGGATATTGCTTTAAGTTTATTTCCCAGGAAGGCGTCCTCTACAAAGACGGCATTATGCAGTTATTTTCAGCTCCACTCTACCTTTACTTCTAAGTCCTTTATTCGCTTTACTTCTTCTTCAAAGAAGTAGGTAACAGATGCCCTCTAAAATTGGGACAGATGACAATAATGTATTTATCAACTGAGGATATTTTGGATTCAACTTCAGTCTTTGGGAATCCACCAAATCAGAAAACAAGTGACAAAATCCACCTTTGAAGCCATGCACTCAGTTGTTCACATTGTTTTAATTTCGAAACTGGGTGATTTTTGTGAGTTGTCCAATCTTGGAAAACTTTATTAAAGAATAATTGCAGATTGATACATGGCAATTACCTTTGTTGCAGAATATTTCTGGGAGCGGGACTTTATGTCCTAAGCCTGAAATACTTCACTGTTTCGGTAGTGCTCAATGCCTAGAGGGAATATGAATCGTAAAATATACAAGAGGATCATCACTTCCTCTTGGCCTTCATTTTCAAAGGGATTTTGGTTGTTTTATGTGACATTTTTAATGTTAATGTCAGAAAATTCAAAAAGTTAGCGCTTATTATTAGTTCATTTGTCTTGTAGCACTTAACGAAGGTGCAGATGTGGAGGCATTACTAGTGTCCACTCAGTATCTTGGGCTCTCCTCTTGGGCGCACTGCAGGGTGGCATTCTCACATTCCCTTGAACTTAGGTGTGGCCATATGACTTGCATTAGCAAATGAAATGAGAGCAGAAGTGACATGCCTCACTTCCATGCGGAAGCTTGAATAGCCAGAGCACCATTCACCTCCTGCTGTGACCTTCTGATCATGTTCAGGGTAGTGGCCGCTCCATCAGTCTGTGTCCCTGAGTATCTGCAGTAACAGGGCTTCACTATGTGACCCATGATGGGCATTTAGCACAAATGAGAAGTTAAAACTTCTTTTTATAGGTAACTTAGATTTTTAAGGTCATTTGTTACCTGGCCTATCTTGACTGAGAAAGTAAGGCAGTACAGTTTAACATAATAAAATTTAATGGAACATTATTGGGCTCTGTTTAAGGTTGTTTCTAGTCAAACACTTTAATTTCTCTATGGTAGCATCTGTAGTGTATAATGAATTGATGTATTGGTTTCCTTTCCTGATCTTTGGATAATTAGTTTAGCATACCAGAGTATGCAGTTTTGTCATCATCTAGTGAGTTAGGGCTTGTCCTGAGACTAGTGGGTACGTTGCTTCTTAAATTACCTTTCTCTTTCCCCCAAATATGTAATGAAGCTCCACCGATATTTGAGATTATTCTTTCAAAGTGGTTGTTTAATTGCAAGACCCTTAAGGACCCAGGTGCTCCTTTCTATTTACCCTGCAATGTGGAAACTACCTTTTGATGCCCCCAAGTTCCTGGAAGGAAAGAACTGGCTATATTGCCAGAAAAACAGTGCAGATGTGGCAGCTCTCATCTCTGCTGCAGTTTTGCCAGACAAAGGAAAACACAAATAAAATTGTTTTTCTCTCAGAGCTGTGTGCCTGTGAAGAAAACCAGGGCAGTACTTTTTAGTGAAGGCATTGGGCCGAATGCTCCATCTGGGTCATGGACCAGCCATCCATTTGCCTGGCTCTGGGTTAAGTAAAGCAAAAGAGAGGAGGGAAGGCAGACTTTTCCAGAAGCCTAGGATACGTGTGTCATGCCAAATAGCCCTCCACAGCTGGCACCCCTCCCTTCTTCCTGTCTTTTATCCATCTTAGGATAGAAAGTTAAAGAAACATGTCTCTGGCTTCAGGGGTTGCCATTGTTCAATGTGGCAAACCCTCTTTGAGGACCAGTTGCTGCTAGGCTCTGTGGTAGGCTAGGAGACCCAGCAGGGAGAGAGATGTGGATAAGCGGGAGATACCATCCTAGGCAGGATATGATACATGCCAAAAGTGGGGTACCTGGGAGCCTCCGTTTATTTTACTTTACCAGTCTCTTACCTGAGTTAATGTTCTGTGGTAAGAATCATCTCAAAAAAGGAATAATTAATTCTGCCTGTGATTCATGTTTATCTTCCTGGGCTTGAAAAAACATGTAGGAGTTCAAAAGGTAGTGCTGGGTGGGGTGGGTGGGGGCTTCAATGGAGAGGAATAGTATCTGTATATTTCACTGGAAGAATGTGTTTAAATAAAAATAAAATGCCGATATAAAAAAGCATTTTTTTGTTTTTTTACAAAGAATTAGCCTACAACTCAATTCAGGCTTACCCAGCATTGCTTATATTCAGATGTCCTGACTCGTTATTTGTTATACCTCTCCTCTGCCCCTCCTTCAACCTAAATCCATTTGTTCACAGCCAGATATGACACACGAGCTTCTAAGAAAGGTGCAAGGTTTATTGTCCGGTATCAGCATTAGAAAGAGACATCCAGGGAGTACTTGTAGATCTGTTCTCTCCGTTGGCATGGAATATCTTGAAACAATGAAGCTTTCCTTTGTACACTTTGCTACCTCTATGCTGTGTTATTTTCATCACGCTATGTTGTGAATGGCACATCCGAATATTATTTCTAATGCCATTAAATATTGCGGGGTATTTGCGTTTCCTAGGGTGACTATCAGAAAGATACTGTGCGTCTGCCAGGACAGTGTCTCTTGCTGACGTGATCTTTCTTGTTTATACACGAGCTTCTAGCACCCTCCTCGCCCTCCACTCATTACCGTTTATAGAAGCGAGAGCATTGCCGTCGGTGTCACTGATTGCCCACGTAGCTGCTTCAATGAAGCCAGCTGGGATTCGATTGCATGGTCTTTAAATAAAACTTAGTGGCACAAAATGCATCTCTCTTTTGAGGGGAGGGGGGTTGTTGCTAGCTGGATCATCCTCTAAGGCGCTAATTATTTGCTTAACTTGGAGGAGCTTGAGACTCAGTGAATTGCCACGTTGCCTCCGTGTCTGACCGTGGCACTGAGGAGCGTATGGCTACATAGATAAAGTCTTTGTGGAGCCTTTCTCAAAATGTCAGTGATGAACCACTTACCCCCAGCCCATCTCAGCACTCTGTAAGCATCTCATGGATTGGAGACAGTGAATGTGCCTGTGGTGCCAGGTACCCAAAGGCTGGAGAGAGAGTGAGAACGGGAATAACAGGCAGTAATGTTCTGTGTCACCCTGGTACAAGGGGATGGCCTGGAAATGGTGAGAAACAGAGTGAAAGGTTGGTGGTGCGTTTTCTTAAACCGCCACGGTATGGGAAGTAAAGCGTATTAATCACTACTTTTGGCCTTTGGCTTTCAAACTTCACTACGAGTTAGGCAGGATAGCATTTCTCTTTCTAGGTACATAATACAGATTAGGGAACCACGCCTTATCCAGGTGAAGATTTATATGTCTATGTAATTTTATTTTCTCCTGAAAAATTTTAAATTTATATATGTATCTATGTCTGTTTAAAATATCTGTGCACTTATGCAAGTGTGTGTATATATGTAAGTCTCTGTATCTTTGGTTAAATGCATTCAAAATTGTTAATAGCTGTTACCTTTAGGGAACTTGATGGCAGAGACTTGCTCTTTGCTTTACATATTTCTATATTATTTGAATTTTAATGAAAATGTGTTCCCTTTATAGTGAAAAAAAGCTAGTGATATATATTTTAGATTATGCAGTTTTCTGCTCATAGCAGGAAACTTTGAAAATGTAAAATCTCTGTAGAGCAAGATCACTTAGAAAACCATAACCTCAATATAATGCCTTTCATTCTTGGTGTGTGAATTTTAAAAACAGAAGTTATCACATGGAAGTTATAGGCTTTGTTTCTTTTCCTATCAGCTTAAACAGTTATTCTAAATATGGGAAATCTACTCATATTGAAATATTTGGAAAACACTTTTTTCTAAGAGGAATTACAAGCAGCTGTTAATAGTGCTTGGTAGGAGAGAGATGCTTCTGGGACAGCGGAAAAGGAAGCTTCTTTTTAGCTTTGTGCATTTCTGCATAATTTCTAACGATTTGTACGTATTGACTTTACATATTGGGTTGGCCAAAAAGTTCGTCTGGTTTTAAGGAAAAATAAAAGACACATTTTTCATTTTCAGCAAGATTTTATTGAACAGTGTATTCACTAACGAACAAACTTTTGGGCCAACCCAATGTATAAATCAGGATACAGCTGGGTGTGAAATTGTGAACCGTTTGTGTTTTCTTTTCTTAAAACTCATATGTATGAAAAAACACTAATAGATATGTCATTTTACAAAAAATTCTTCTAAACATGACTTTAAATTACTTTATAGAATGACTTCACGTTTGTGCTGTAGTTGTCGTCTGCCTACTGTTGGATCACATCCATTTTTCTAAGCCTTTAAATTTTGTTTTTTAGAATTTTTGATGAATGTCTTTGTGTAGCAATCTTTGTGTGTGGTGGGCTTAGCAGATGGTAATCAGTAATAACTTTTCTTTCTCCTCCTTCCCTCTACCTTCTACCTTAATCTTGAGTTCAAAACAATTGAGAAAAAAAGTTGTGAAACGGATAGCTATTAATATTTCTGCTTGCTTACTGGATTGCTGGGCTATTATTGGATTAGAGAATTTAACACCAAACTACATCTTGATGTATGCAAACCACTAGAGAAAAGTTTGGAATTATAGAGCCGGCCCAGTTGCTGAGAAATCCAGCCCTACCCCTGTTGAACCTCAGTAGTAGAGCAGAGAGATTTGCATTCCATATTTACCTCTAAAGACAGGTCTGGGGCCCCAGCTCTTTGTGCCTACCCAGCAGCTCAGAATGTGTCCAGCCTGTGAGCTGGCAGATCCACAGAGACAGAGAAAGACCCCAAAAGGCTAAGCTTCACCGGCGCTATTTTTTTCTCCCCAGTCCACCAATCAGATAAATTTTTCCTCTTTCTTGGAAAGGAGTGAGAAGGGTGGGTGGAAGGGCACAGACTCTCTTCCCATTTGTTGGAAAAGGCAAAAGAGCCTCTTTTGTGGACTAAAAGTAAATGAGGAAAGTGGGAGCACAAATTTACTCTTAACAGTGTGTAACTTTCAAAGGCATAACTATTTTTAAGGATGTTGATACATCCATATATCTTCCAGCAACTTACACTTTTAACAACAATGTAATATTTTCCTGGCTCTGTGTGACTGTGGGCTAGTTCCCTGTATCTCATGTGTAAAATGGGGTTTAACAATAGTTCTGAGTTTATAGGTTGTTGTGCAGATTAAGTGCGTTAATATCTGTAAGGTTCTTAGCCTGTGAAATCCTGAGCACTTGATATTTAGTATTTCCTGGTCTTCTTTTTCTTGCCTTTTATCCTTCCTGGTGTTGTAAAATACCAAATGCATGCTGTTAGTGTGTGATTTAACCCAGCTTAGTCTTTCTCTTAATTTAAGGTAAAAAAAATATACACTATACTAAATCTTAGGATATATGTAAATTTTGATCTGAATATTTAACTTTTCTTTATTGTTTAAGACAGGCCTTTATTCTGGTAAAAAAGCAGTAGGTGTCTGTATCTAGCCAATTTCATTTGTGAGGATTCCAGTTTGTTTTCTTAAAGCTAATAATTACCATAATATGCACAACATTAAGGAAAATTCTGGACTTTATTTCGTCCATAGAAACAAATGTAAAATGGTATTAGGAAGTAATTTGGCTCTAACCGGTATTTTGGATGATATTCTTTTAAGTGATTTTTGATAACTAAATTTTTGGAATTAAACATAGTAGCACTAACTTTATTCTTAATAGTTCATGTTGCTCGCGTTTTAACTCCCTGTTGTATTGGTAGATTATTTAGAAGATCAAAACAGGAAGCAACCAAAAGTCACATTACATTTTAATACTGTAGAATCAGTGTAACTGGAAAAATTCCTGACCTCCTCAGGACTAAGTAAATTCATTGTAATTTATTTTCAAGTCCCGGCAGCTAGGCTCATTCAATAGATTACTGTTTTTCCATTCCTTTGTTGTGTTTCTCTCAGCAGGTAATTTCTAAGAATTATTGAGGAGTACTTCCACATTCCACAAGCGCGTCCTGGTGTTCATTTGACATCTCTGCCAACATTCTTCACTCTGAAACACTGAGATGTGGGAGCTTTGTTACTCTCCTCTTTCAATTTTGGAGAAAACCAGACTGCGGGTCTTCAGAATAATTTACTGAATACTTGAGGAAAGCAGAGGTGTAAAGCAGTGCGGAGAGTGGAAATCTAAAGACAGACATTAACTCTCACTGCTCCTAAAGTCCACAGGTCACGCCCTTCTTTGGGATAGCCTCCTGATCATGTCTCTTTAACTCCTAGCCTATCTCTGCAAAATGGATATTCTTGGCTTCCCCCAGCATTTAGGAACAACTCCTCCAGGTTCCAGAGAGACAGTAAGGTAATTCTCATCCCCCTTCCAAGGCTCATTGATTTTCTTATTGCAGGATGGCTGAGAGTGAAGCATCCATGTCCTTTAGGAAAAACATGCACTCACAGCACAGGACATGGTCTGGCCACTCCTGGTCCAGAAAAGCAATCATGGTAGTCTTCAGCACATTTCCACATGTTTGGGTTATTCCAATTTAAATAATACTAGATGAGGAGTACCAGATGTCAGCCCAGGTAGCCTTACACCTTTCCATCCTCTATCTTTCAAAGTAGATTGCAAAGAGCATCAGTTTTGTATGACCTCGTCTCACAAACTCTTGGGATAAACAAGACAGGTCTTCTGAGGATGAACAATGATTTTCAAATAGGGAAGCCTAAATGTTGGGGAGAATTCTTTAACTCTGCATGAACTTGGTTCTGTTCAAAACATATCCAATTTAAATTGCTGAAAAAAAATACATGACGTCTCAAATAGAAGCATCTGCTTCAATGGTTGGAGCAGTTTTACAACGACCAAGACAAGGCAGGAAATTGACATACTTGTATGATTAGAAAGGCTGGACAAGGTAGTCTGACTGAAAACAAAGGAGTTTCTGTGACAAAGGGGAATTCTAGTTTTTATCTTAGGGAATACACATCCCTAACATCCCCCTAAAGTGCTATCTGTCCAGTTACAAGAATGTTAAGGTTCAGCCTCAGCTACTCCATTGCTTGAAGAGTTGAGTATTTTTGGATTTTTAACCCAAAGATATTATGGAACATCACTTCATTTGTATGTTTATTCATCCAGCATTTAATGAGACCCACACCATGTGCCAAGCAATGGGTCTGCACAAACCCTGTTCTAAAATAACTCATCCTTAGATAAGGGAAATAGTAGCTGAGCACAGCTTATCCTAATTAAGGTATCAGCCATGTCTACGTATAGTGTCTAGGTATAGTGTGCCATTCTTAGTTAGTATTGTCATTATTCTTGAAGGGACTGCTCTGTTTGTAGTAGAGATAAACTCTCCCCAATATTGTTTTTAGGTTATCTTCTCTGATAATTACTGTTTGCTGCTGTGCTTGCTTACATTTGCTCTGTTCAAGTTCTGATTGAGTAGGTTGATTGGTAATTTGTTTTCATCAAGCTGGAAATATTCCAGCTGTAGTTTCCATTAGGCTAACCAGCCCTGGACTGGTCATCATTATGATTTTGTGTTCCAAGGTGCAATACTCTGGATTCTATTATTTCAGCTGAAATTGGAATTAGGAGGACACAAGAAGGAAAAGGAGATAAAATACATGTAGTTTGTTTTTAAGGTTAAAATACAGAAATGGCTAGAGGTTAATATAATAAATACTAATATACCTAACACTCAGAATGAGCAAATTATTAACATTATACCATGTGTATTCAAATTTTCTTAAAGAAGTCAAACACTACCGATATAATTAAAATCACCTAGAACTCTCCCCAGCTCTGTTCCAGAATCCCTTCCTCCTCAAGGGTAACAACTGTAATGACTTTGGTATGTGTCCCTCTGGTCCATGTGTTTATATTCTTAATTTAATATGTATCCCATATGATACGGTTTTGAGTGTTTCTAAAATTTATACTCAAGGTCTTGAACTGTACTTATCTCTCTGCATCTTATTTTTTCGCTCAGTTATGTGTTTTTGAAATTCATCCCTGTTAATACAAATGTATCAAGTTCAGAAACATGACACCGGGTGTGAGGAAATCTATATTTGTGGCTGAAAGGATGGACTGTGGAACCAGGTTGCCTGGGTTTGACTAGAGTCTGAGACTTACCAATTATGTGACCTTGGACAAGTTTCTTAACCTCTCAGGGCCTCACTTTTCTCACCTGTAAAATAGTAATAACAGTAGTACCTACCTTATCAGGATGTGGTGTGGAACAACATGAGTTAGTATGTTGGAATAGCTTGGAGTACTTTCTGACATCACTAAGTGCAGTATAAGTGTTTATTATCTGTATGTGCATTTGAGAACATGTATTGACTTATAGCAGGAGGAGCAACCTTGCTTGGCTAATGTTCCCTGATTTTTTTTTTTTTTAATATCCAGCACCATGCTAACTAGAAAAAAAGCCTGTGTATCCAGGCTTGGATTCCTGTCAGAGGCAATTAGGTGTTAAGGATGAGAGGTCAACAAAACTGGAAAGGTTAGTGAATCACTAAGAAGCAACCGTCTTGCGGAGTTTGGGATTGACGTGAACACACTGCTATATTTAAAATGGATAACCAACAAAGACCTACTGTATAGCACAGGGAACTCAGCTCAATATTATGTAACATCCTAAATGGGAAAAGAATTTGATAAACAGTAGATACATGTATACATATAACTGAATTACTTTGCTGTACACCTGCAACTAACACAACACTGTTAATCAACTATACTTCAATATAAAATAAAAAGTTTTAGAAAAAGAAACAGGACTTCCTACGTGGTGAGGTGGTTAAAAATCTGCCTGCCAATGCAGGGGACACGGGTTCAAGTCCTGCTCTGGGAAGATCCCACATGCCGCAGAGCCACTAAGCCCGTGCACCACAACTATTGAGCCTGTGCTCTAGAGTCTGTGAGCCACAACTGTTGAGCCTGTGTGCTGCAACTGTTGAAACCCACACGGCTAGAGCCCGTGCTCCACCACAAGAGAAGCCACTACAATGAGGAACCCGCACACCACAACAAAGAGTAGCCCCCACTTGCATCAACTAGAGAAAGCCCGTGTGCAGCAACGAAAACCAATAAAATAAATAAATAAATTTATTAAAAAAAAAAGAAACAATCATCTTTTAATCAAGGCTGTGGCACAGTGGACTGGCATCAAAGGAATCTGCAGTATCTGCCTTAGTATTTGGGGGTTTGGTTTGATTGTATCAGTAGGGCTACAGAAACACCTGAGAACAGTCTGATGTCCAACCCTATTTCCCTTTGATTGCATGCTACACGGCCCCACCACATCTCTTGGGAATTGTAAATTGGTGTGCTTTGTCATCTTGCCTTTTGAATTGAGAGAAGTGGCTCTTGGTTAAGCTGGAACTACAGTGAGTGCTTGAGACAGAAGTAAATCCCTCTAGGGATTCAAGAGGGAAAACAAAGGAAAGAATGGGTGGAGCTGAGACTGTGTGATGACTTCAGATCTGTGTCAGTTCTACTTTTCAGGCCACCTGCGTCTCCTTAGCAGGTTCTGTAGAGCTGAAAATAGCCAGCTTCCTCAAAAGATGGAAGTACGTCTCTGAGGCAGACATTGAGATTGAGCTGAGGCTTTGCTCTGATTGACTTCTTCACCTCCTGAAGCTTTTTGGCACAGCCAGGTTTCAGTGATTCTAGTGAACCTTGCTGTCATCCTCACAACACAGACATTAGGAAGCAAACATAATACCTGTGTTGTAGTCTTCTCACAAGGAGGGGCCAATTATCATATTATGCATAGAGCACAAGTGGCTCAAAATGTAGAATCATAATATGGAAGTCCTAGCAACAATTTTAGGAACTGAACACATACTTTCATTTGACAGCTGGAGAAACAGTCTCAGCAAACTTGGGGCAGTTTGAATTCAAAGCCCCGTATCTGTGGGAAGTAGCTAGATCTTTGAATCCAGGACTTTTAACTCGTAGTGTATGGAATTTGGACACTAATTTGGAATCTGTTTCTTTCATTCACTCATTTCATAAACTTAGGCAAGTTTCTTAATCTCTGTGAGCCTCAAAATCGTCATCTATTGTGTAAGGTGTATAAAATCACCCTTGTCTCCTTCAAAGCACTGTTTGAAATTTAATTGAAATAGTGTGCGTGCTAACTGGTAAAATCTAAAAAGCATAATAGAGATAAAACATTTATTATTACTAGTTTATTATATTTGATGCACTTATGACACAAAGCTATATTGGGGATAAAATAAAGCTCCATTTTATATTGTCTTGGAGAGGGAGTTAATGCCAGAAGCCAGTTTTATCAACATGAAATTTAAAGCTTCATCAGCATAAGAATTGTATCTTCCCATAGCTATCACATCTCGTTGCACATAAATTTTTCTGGTCTACCCTATTTTGATGCTGCTTGAAAAGGATGCTCTTCGCATCTACAGGATAGAACATTTTCAGCCTGCATTGTAAAGTGGGACAATATGATAGAGGTTAAGGCATTTTGTTGATTTAACCTTCCTTTAAACTCTTTCACTTATGACTAGTAACTAGGGTCTTGCAAAGGATGTGGTAATAATATATCCCAATATCCAGAGTAACTTCCATTATTGAGGGCTTGTGTCACTTAGTTCTCAGTCAATGGTGAGCAAGTATACACTATTTTAGAGTTTAATTCCTGGGATCTACAGGCACTTTTTTCTGTGAGGCAGAAAGAATAAATGGACTACTTTTAGGTGTAGTGATCACATTAATTAACTGCATCTTCTAAGAAAAATACCTTAGCACAGACAGGAGGAAATAGTAAAAGCTCATATGAGCACTAGGAATCAGACATATTCTAGACATAATTGGGTTCCTAGCATGTACTCAGCACTGGGCATGTAGAGGTAAATCAACCCCTGCCTTAACTAATTTGTAGTATGGCAGGGGAGAGAAAATATAAGCAAAAACCACATCTTCACAGGTAGGTGCTAGACTAAAGGTAGAAACAGTTTATCTGGGAACAGAGAGAGTGGAGAGCAGTTCCTTCTGCTTGGTGATGTGTGTGTGTGTGTGTGTGTGTGTGTGTGTGTGTGTGTGTAGTCAGGGAGTCTTATCTGGGAAGGCTTCAGGGAACTATGCTACCAGAGATGCATTTTAAAGAATAAATAGGCATCCCCCTTGCATAGGAAATGATGAGGAAGGGCATTTTGGGTAAAGGGGAAAACATGTGCTGAGGCATGGGGCCAAGAAAGAGCATGTGTTTCAGGCTCAATTTGCTCATTCTTTCCTTCATTCCTTCACTCATTTATCAGCGACCTCCTCTTTGCTGGGTGCTATTCTAATTGCTGGGGATTCAGTGGTGAGCAAAACAATCTCTATTTTAAGAGCTGACTTTCTGGTGCAGAAGTAAAATAATAAATAAATAAACAACTAACATGCATATAATATAGTGTCATATGGTGGTAAGAGCTATAAAGAGAAATAAACACATTAAGGGACTAGAGAGAGAGGAAGATCTCTTTAGATACAGCAGTCTTCTCTGACAGAATGGCTTTTAGGTAGAGACCAAAGGAAGCAAGGGATCAAGCTTGCAATTACTCAGGGAAACCTTGCTCTAGCTGGAAAGAGCAGCAAGTGTAAAGATCCTGAAGTAGGAATAGGCTTGACATATTCAAAGATGAGGGTGAAGGGCAGCATGGCAAGGGCAGGATGAGATGAGGAAAAATGGTGGGAAAGGATACTGTTTATGGTGCTGTAGGCTGTGGCAGATCTTTTGGAATTTATTTTGAGGGTTACAGAAAGTCATGAAAAGGTTTTGAACAAGAGTGTGAAAAGCCATTTATATTCGAAATGGGTCACTCTGGCTGCAGTACGATAGTAGACTGTATCAGGGAGACTGTTCAGAGGCTGTTACAGTATTCTGGTGAGAGGCTTGGAGCAGAGTCAAAATGTGTTAG
Organism: Hippopotamus amphibius kiboko; assembly: GCF_030028045.1. Taxonomy (NCBI): domain Eukaryota; kingdom Metazoa; phylum Chordata; class Mammalia; order Artiodactyla; family Hippopotamidae; genus Hippopotamus; species Hippopotamus amphibius. The sequence continues at coordinate 166,634,749 of NC_080191.1, read as the reverse complement.
GTGATGAGACGTGGTCAGATTTGTGATCTGTTTGGAAGTAGAGCTGATAGGATTTGCTGATTGAGAGAAAGAGAGAGATCAAAGGTGACTCAAATAATATGCCCGAGCATCTAGGTGAAGAGGGATGTCTTCCATTGAGTTGGGAAGCAGAGAAGGGTAGAGTGCTTTGGGGAGATAAACTCAGGAGTTCTGTTTTGAAAATGTTCAATTTGACATAGAATAAGAAATAAGTACTGAATAGAGAGCTAAAAGCCTAGAATTTAGGGGAGTCCAGAGCTGGAGATATGAATGTATGAATACTCAGCATATAGATGGTATTCAGAATCCCAGAACTCTTACATGAAGAATTAGTGTTGATACGGAAAAGAAGAGATTTGAGGACTGTGCCTGCAGTACTCCTGTACTTAGCCATTAGGAGCTAGGTGCTGCCAAAGAGACTCACTCAGAAGAGCTAGCCTAAGAAGTGGAGGAAATTCAGGAGACTGTGATCATAGGAGTTAAGAAAATGGCAAGAAAGGATGATGAGTCACATGTTGATGAGAGATCAGTGTGGTACAGACTGAGAATGGATCTTTAGATTGGGAAATGTGGAGGTCATCCCAAACCTTGGCGAACAGTTTCAGTGGAGGGGTGAGTGTGGAAGTCTGATTGGGATGGGCTCAAGAGACTAGGAGGTGAGAGAGTGGAGAGAATGAACAGAGAAAAATCTGAGAGTTTTCCAGTAAAGTTGCATGGATACATAAGGGAATGTGGGATCAAGAGGAATATTGTCTTTATGAAAATATTATGGTATACTTAAATGCTGATGAGGACGATTGACTAGGAAAGGGAAAGCTGCTGTTGTAGGAGAGAGACTGGGAACATTGCGAAGATGTATTGGCTTCACATGATTAACAAATTCCAGGCTTGGACCAGATGCATCATAGCCACATCAGATTCTTCTTAAAACAAAACAAAACAAAACAAAACAAAACAAAACAGATTGCCTTGTCCTACACCATACCTCCTATGTGTTAGAAAGGTCCAATGTACTTATATTTTTTAAAAGCTCCCCCAGTGATTCTAGTGTGGAGCTAGATTTGGGAACTTTTGTTTTAGGCAACAGAGTGTATTGCAGTGGTGGCAAGAGTCCGTTGACTCGAGGTGGCAGAAAACGGGGCTGTAAATTTTGGCTTTTTATAAATCTTTAATCTCTTAGCTTTGGCTTTCCTTGTTTTTGGATTTCCCCTCCTAAAAATGCTCTTAGCATGGAGCACTAGAGGCTGCTAATGGTTTTCTTGGAGCCCGTGTGGTTTCTCTATGGGGATATCAATGGAAATATCTGGCTCTCACAGTCTGTGATTAAAAACACCCTGATTAAGATTTTAAGCAAATAGTTACCCATTGAAAAAGTGATAGTCATAATGCTTTCCTCTTTTGTGGGATACACAAAAATATCCATTAGACTGACAAATCTAGCACAAGCGTGTTCAAGAAATTGGGTCATAGGGGACCATTAGGATTTTCACGTCTGATATATTGAGTCTTAGAACCAAACTAGGTGCTCAGACACTTGATTATTTAGGGAGTATAATACTGTGAAGTGAGATTGGATCTGGAATCCAGAGGCCTGGGTTATGTTTTTGGCTCTGTAATTTACAAACCGTATGAATTTGGGGAAATTTTGTACGTGTTCATATGAAAATGAGTGCGCTAGCCTTTCCCTACTTCCATCCTAGAGTTATCAATACAGAGATCAAATGAGTGGAAAACATTTCATGACTATAAAGACTTACAACTGTATATGCGTGTATATATATATGTGTATATATATATATATAGGACTTGTATGTAGTATATATGGTTGATGTCAATTGTGAAAAATAGCTTTTATAAACACAGTTTTACACTGCATGACACAAATATCTTAGAAAAGTGATCATTCACACCCCACCATCATTTGTGATGCAAAGTAAGGCTGATTAAAATGTATTTGTTTGCATATATATACACCCACACATGCATACATGCATATATAGGTGTATAGCTTTGTTCTGTATTATTTTTGTTAGTTTTTCTCAGAGATTAGGATGAGTTTTGAATCGTATTTATTGCATTGGATTATATTTTTGAATTACATTTGAATAATAATTAGAAATGTTATGTTAGCCTAAACCCCAAATTCTTCCCACAGCAGTTTCAAATATGGAGATAAGCCCTAGAGCTTCACTGGTACCTGTCTCTGCACTACAGCTGTATTTCAGTCTGTGTCCCATACATTTGGGAAAGAAATCACAAATGAAAGAGGGACTAGCACGATACAGCAGGTTGTACCATTGTACGCCATGCTGGTTACCAGACGCTTGAAGGTGGGAACGAGGAGATTGTATTTGGTCTTGGGTAGCATGTTTTCCAAGAGCTATTATTACATTAGGGTACATCCAGGAGAAGATGATCAGAGTATTAACAGAGCTTGAAATCGTGACTTAAAAGGAGCAGGTAAAGGCCATAAAGATATTTAGCCTAGCAAAGAGAAGATCGAAGTAGACTGTGATATTCTGGTTATGTCAAAGGAAGTAGAGGTAGGTTTGATGGACTGAGTTTGAAAGGAAGAACAAAGAATGCAGGTGTGGAGAACACACAATGAGTGCTTTGGCTGTTTGTCACTTTCCAGTCACTCTTATTGTACCAGCAGATACTGTATGACTATTGAGATGCTGCAGGTGGATTTGAACATCTAATATGAAGCAGAAATAGATGACCTATGAAGTCTCTTCTAGCTCTAGTACCTTGTGTCAAATCGAAGACTTGATGTGAGGAAGAGCTGGTACGTTTTCAGAGCTCTTAATGGAGATTGGGGGAAGGTTACAGAGATGTGAATAGTGGTTGGTTATGCTAAGCAGTAGAAAAGATTTTGAATTTAGTTCCGAGGGTACCTAGGAACACAGTCTTGCCCCTTTGATTCTCAAGTCTTTAGGTGAATGCCTGAGCATATGTTGTTCTATCACTCTATTCTGATCCAGATGTCAGAACTGTGTGTGTAGCCTGGTCTCTACAAAATGACAGGGAGAAAATGTAAGCTTCTGATGACTCTGCATATCTTCTCTGATATGGGGTAGAACTCACTGTAAAATAACAGAGCTCAACACATAGCTCTAAGTGGATAAATTGAGTGGAAGAAGCAACAGTTTAATTTATGGGCCACTTAGTTAACAATAAGTCCATTTGTCATACTTAACAGCTAACTATGTTCCTAATGCAGAGTTAATGTTTTATACTTTGACTCCTAGATTGATGTTGTCGGGAGGAACCTTAGAGACAGTTTAGTCCTTTTATAGATGAACGAGCTGAGGCTCTAGGAGGGAATGTGCCAAAGTGCACCCGTCTTAGAACAGAGGCTTGGGCCCTGGACTCCTGCCATCCATTGTCTGGGGCAGGCTGTAACTCTCCACACTTCTGTTTGTCTCCTAGATTTGTAATTCCCGTCGTCACATTTGAGATACTTATTTTTCAATTATACTGGAGGTAATTTTATCTTACAGCATCACTTGTATCTCTACCATCTCAGATATGAATTAGAGTAGTCTTTTGGAACTGACCCAGAGGATAGCATCCGTAAAGTGACTTTTCTCACATCTAATAATATGTCAGGAGCAAATATCAACTACCCCAGTAGCCCAAAACTCTAGAAATTCATGTACCTCTTATGTAATTTTGCTACGTCTGTGTGTTCCCTGTCATTATTTCTCTTCCAATCAGTGCACTTAAAAAATGAGTTTAGCCTTGTCTTGGCAATTATATCTGTAAAATCACAAGTTTAACGTGCTGGGTTTTTTTCTAATATAAAAATTGTTATTTTAATATAATCATCTTATTTTAAAGTTTTCCTCTGGATGTCACCTAAAATCATTTTTCATACCATGCTTTGGGGAATATTGAAAAAGTGAACTCTTTTAACAAACTCTCTGCTAATGTAATGGATGATAGTCATGTCTTCCTCCCCATCCCACTACTGATGTCTCAGTCATTTAAGAGAAAGAACACCAAATCATACCCTCATTCACACACACACACGCACGCACGTCTAAGATTTTTTTCCTTTCTCATAGAGAAGTAGGGAGGAAAGAATTAAGAAATAATTTGTTAGAAAAATGAATGAATCAGCTTACATTCATACGTTAACTAATGTTAAGGATCTCCTGACAAGAAGAGGATTAAGAAAGTGTGCAAAATAAGTATTTCCTTCCTGCTGAAATATTGATCAGTTGTTTACAAGTTCTCATTAGAGATGTCAGATGTAAATAAAGACTGCTCAGAGTTTTTCTTCCTGTAGTGCCACCCAAAGGTCCAGATAAGTTTGTGGTGTGGTGGCTTTTATATGTTGGATGATACTGTTTGGTTTCAGATGGTGCTTGGGACAATCTGTCTCATAAACCTACTTTTTGCGATTGAGATCAGTTTAGTAATGGAGACACCCATATTACTTGAAAGACAGACTCAAAGTCTTGATCCCATTTGAGCCAGGTTTTTAGTTCTAATGAATTAATGGTTTTCTAGAATACAGCTTTCCAACCAGTGTGCATAGTTTCTGTCCTCCCGCCTGAAGGAGCCTTCTCATTTTACTCTAGTGTGGTACAATAATTGTACTTTTCTAGGTGAGCCATGTTCACGACATGAAAAAGTCTAGGAAATATTAGGCAATGAAGAACAATACCTCTAGTTGTATAGTGCTTTGGAGTTTAGAAAACATATGTGTGTCAGCTCTCTTGAGACACACAGTGTTTCTGTGAGGCCAGCATTATTTTCCCCATATTTTAGGTGAGAAACTGCAGATTCGAGAGGGGAAGTTACTTGCATAAATCTCTACAGCTTAAACAAGTGGCAGGTGAAGATTTGCAGATGTAGTTGTTACATTTTTAATCTAACCATCTTCCACTGCACTGCAGCTGGCTTCAGAATTTCAAAATGTCACATTATTAGATGATATAAACTCAAAAACACAAACAGATGATCTTTGCTAAGATAAGAAGCTGTTTTGAATTAAAACACCATTCAGAGCTGTTTGCTGACCTAATTTGTACATTGCAGGATAAGGTGACACAGATGTGATCCTTGCCTTCAGGGAGATCACAGCCTTCTGGGGCTGGAGGGAGTTACATATACAGACACTTTAATACAAGGCAGCCTGGGATATGTACTATAAAGTAGGTAGAGACAAAATTCTATGGAGGAATAAGAGAGAAAAGTTAAATTGAAATAAGGAGATATATACACTACCAAATGTAAAATAGATAGCTAGGGGGAAGCTGCTGCATAGCACAGGGAGATCAACTCGATGATGGGTGATGATGTAGAGGGGTGGGTTAGGGAGGGTGGGAGGGAGACTCAAAAGGGAAGGGATATGGGGGCATATGTATAAATACAGCTGATTCACTTTGTTGTACAGCAGAAACTGGCACAACAGTGTAAAGCAATTATACTCCAATAAAGATTCTGAAAAAAAAAAAGAAGGAAAAAATATTGAAATAAAGAGGAAACCAGGGAAAGGATTATGGGAGAAATGCAACTCTGTTAATGATTATTTTTGCCATGGGTAAACTTTTTTATTTGTTTTTGATTACTTCTTATCTAAATATTACATATAGAGAAATGCATAAATTACAAACATGTAACTTGGTATAATTTCGCAGAGTAAAGACACCTATGTAACCATCATGAAGACTAGAAACCAAACATTACCTGCATCCCTGTAACTCTATCTTGTGCCTCCTCCCAGTCACTGCCTTCCCCAAGGGCAGCACTTATCTTTCTCTGACACTATAGTTTAGTTTGTCTGTTTTAAAACTTTAAGTGAAGTAATACAGTGTGTGTGTGTGTGTGTGTGTGTGTGTATATTTCTGGTTGCTTTGTTTAATGTTATGCTTGTGAGACATAAATTGTTGCTTGTAGCCGTAGTTCTAATTTGTTCCTTTTCTTCTCTCGCTGTAAATAGACACACATTTATCCATTCTGCTCTTGGTGGTCATTTGGGTTGTTTTCAGTTTGTAGTCACTATGAATAGTGCTGCCGTGAACAGTCTTGTGTCTCTTTTCTTGGACGTGTACATGCATTTCTGTTGGGAATAGTCCTAGGAGTGGATTTTCTGAGTCATGGAATATGATGATACTAACATAACTTTTGATGAGGAAAAATAAGGATGATGAAAGACTTCATTGATAAAAGAGGAGTTGTTTACATGCCTGATGGGCCGCAGAGAGAATTCGGAGAGTGATGAGCAGTCTAGGTGGCAGGAATGTGCTGTGTTTGAGAGCTCTGGTGGAATGTAGATTTGGAGAGAGAGACAAGGAGAAAAGGAATACTTTTGAGAACTCCTGAACTATTTTACAGAAAGGTAATTTTATCAGAAAGCCATTCAGCTGCAAGTCACTGAAAACTTCAGTAAGTGTCTTAATCAGATGGATTGATTTTTCTTAAATACTGAGAAATCTGGAAGTAGGCATGTTGCTAGCTTTCACTCAAAACTCAACAAAGCCTTTTAGGGTCTAGGAGCTGTCTTTGCACTTTGGCATCCTTAACATGTGGCCATTCATATTTGTACTTGCTCTTTATAGTCTTAAGATAGTTGCTGTAGCTCCAGATATCAAGTCTAAATTCCAAGCAAAGGGTGATAGAGTGAGACGAGCCACATCAGTTCTCTTTCATCAAGGGAGTAAAAGTTTTCCAAACATCCCAGCAAAAGACTTCCACCAGTTAGTAAAAGTGGGTGATCCCTGGCTGAAAGTGAGACTGAGAAATTGGGGCATGGTACAATATTAAGATTATCTTATATTGATAAACATCCATTGCCTGAGACTAAGCATATTGTTGCCCTGAGAACACTGGAACTCTCTTAGCAAAGATGAAATGGGTATTAAATAGGCAATTAAGTGAGTCTTCCATAGCAATGCTGGCCCCAGAGGGAAGAATGGCTTAGGGGATAAGGTTTTATGTAATATACAATTTTTATATTCACATAGGAAAATTGGACATTTTATAGAGAAAATTAGTATATCATTCCATTTGATGATTTGAAATTCGCCAAGGCTTTTTCTTATTACTGTTGTTTTGTTATTATCATTGTTATCATTGAGGTGATGGAGTAAATCAGATAATATCTCTTAAAGCGATCTTGCCTTTGCAACTTTTCAGTTACATAAAGTGAATTTTTACCAGCTTTTCTAGAATAAAGTGAAACTAAAGAGCAGGCAAGCATTGTGAGCTACTGCAGTTACAGGCAGAGTGGTGTAAAGAGATTTCTATGATGCATAAATTAAAACATCCCATCATAAGGCTAACAGGTCCAAAATAGCCCCAGTTTGGTCTTTCGTGTGACTTTATTTCTATCTCTAACCTGCAGTTGTTGATTTCTGACAATTTAATTTGTCATGAAATCAGTTGAGTCAGTGCACAGAAGGACAGGACATTGATTCAGATGTTGTTTCAAAAACTTGTACGTATTGCCCTAAAAAGAGAAAAATATTCATATGCATTTCTTTTTGTTTTAAGCAAGTCTTAGAAATCAGGTCAGTCTATAGAATTAGTTTCCTGACAGTTTATTTCCTACCAGCAACAAAATAAAGTGCTTATTCAATTAAGGTTCACAAAGCATACTTCTGTCTTTAGTGGTTGTTTGTTCATTATTTTGTTTGGTGATATGGTGGCATAATTAATTTAGCAAGGGCTAAAGTTTTCTGTATTGGGTGGAAGAGTCATAACTGTGTCATCTCCAGTGTGATATTGATATAAGTAGAGCCTATGGACTGGGAGAATTTCATTTCTCACTAGTGTGATGAATATCCACTCTGTCCAAGAAGTTTTGCTTGGGGAGAGGAAGAAGAGAGCAGGAGTGTAAATGTGATTGGAAGGCCCATTTCATACCTGAGTTCAGCAATATTTGGGTAACTCTCTTTTCATACGTAATTATTAGCGATGAGTGAAATGTTTCCGTATTAGGAAATGTTCCCTAGATTGTTTCATAATTAAGGTGTCCATTGGTCTGTTTCAAGATTGTGTAGAACCAATAGAAATGTTGCTTTTATCAAGAGGTAATTGATGGACAAATTTCATTATGCTTAGGGATGTTACAGATTCAGAATATAAATTGGCTTAGGAAAACAACACGCGAGCTAAAAGCTATAGCTCACAGTATTTGGGGCCTTTGGGGAGGTAAGTGTTATAGACAATACTTCTGTTAACTTGGAGATTTTATCATAGTGTACAACCATGTTTTTCCATTTTATAGCCTCATGTGTCCAAAGCACAATACTAGGCTGAGTGTCTATAGAGTTTATTTATTTATTTATTTATTTATTTTTTAATTTGGCTGTGCCAGGCAGATGTAGGATCCTAGTTCTCCTGCCAGGGACTGAACCCGTGGCCTCTGCATTGGAAGTGTGGAGTCCAATGGGAGAGAAGTCCCAGGCTGAGTGCCTAATACCCTAATTTAACAGAATATTTGCTGAGAAGTGTACCATATGCCACTGTTATGGGTACTCGAGGTAGAGCAGTGAACAAATTAAAATGTCTGACCTAATGCTTCTACATTTTTATAGAAGCATGTTTTATTCATGGAGTTTTTCATGATAACCAAATGCCCATACTTTCTAAGTAGATGAAGTGAAAGGGATAAAACTAGAAACAGGCTTCAGCAAATTTCAAACCAAGAGGTTGCACATGATATACCATAAGAATTGTCCTTTCATTGCTTTTAAATTTACAGTAAAATTCTAAATAAAGCTCTTTAAGCAGTCCTACAATACTTGATTGTACCTACAGTACAACATCCTTCCAGGGGCCCAGCAGTGACTTGAACACAGATGTAAACAGTGCAGAGGCCAAGTGTGAATGTCTTCAGAGAAAAGCATGGTCAAACAGGTGAGCAGAGCTGAAGCTAAGAACTAGGCTATGGATGAACACAAAGACAGGATAAGTTGGCATTTCATGTTTGGGTGTGGTCTTGGAAGGACAAATGGATGAAGAATCGGGAGTGGGAAATGAATAAGGGTCGGGTCTTGCAAAAAGATCAGGTTAGGTATGATCTACAGCAAACTTTTGAGTCAGCACTAGGGACAGCTCCCAAGGGCTGTGCTTGTTAGTTGCTATATCTAAGAGGAGAGGACAAAATAAATCCATCTAGGTACATCTCACAGGTGGGAAAGTGAATGAAGTAGGCTAGTAGTTAGGCAATGGGGGAGAACTGTGACAAACAGGAAATTACAGAACTCTCCAAATGGAGAAATGGAGCAGCTGCTAATCAGCTCCAGCCAATTGGTTTCAGGCAGGAATGCAGGCTCCATATTACTGGATTTTCCAGAAATTAAAAATAAATTCCAGAGTTGCAGAAAACTCAGATATTTTAGGTGACATCTCATAATTTTAAAAATGGGCAACTCAAAATTAAAACAAAATACACACTTGTAAACACTACTTTGGCTCCTGTTTCTTTTAAGGCAGATTTAGTCCCAAGTGAAGGAGTCTGTATCCTTGTCCAACTGTGAGTCTTTGGTGTTTTGTCAATGGCATAGCTATCTATTTTACCCACTTTGGTCTGATATTTTTAAAATATAAATTAGATCTTGTTTTCAACTGCTTGCACTCCTCAGTGGCTTCCTCTTATATTCAGAATAAAACAAGAACTCCTAATATGGCTTTCAAGACTCTCAATGATGCTCTTTGCCTACCTGTGCAACCTCATCTAATCCCATTCTTCCCCAGCTCACTATTTCCCAGACACATTCTTCTTCTTTTACTTCCTAGAACATTCCAAACTTTTCCTACAGCAGAGTTTTATAAATTTTAATTCCCTCCTCTGGAATAATTCCCTTTGCCACCTCTGTTTAGATGGCTTATTCTTTTATCTAGAGATCCTCTTAAACAATATGTTCTCCAAGAGGCTCCCACTGAGCATCTAATCTCACCTGGTCCTCTAAGCTCCTCTGTTTATCATAGCACCCTCTTTATTCATGCCATACACTCAATCCAGTTTGAATTTTTAAAAACTGCTTATTCATGTGTTAACATCTGTCTCACTCATTTGATTTTAAGCTCTCTAAGGATAGGAAACATGTTTGTCTTGATCACTGATAAAATATAGATGTCTAACACACAGTAGGCATTCAGTAAATGTGAACGAATAGATCATTGTTGATTTGGTGCTGAATTCTTTGGACCTAGATCTTCTAGAGCAGTGTTTCTCAAATTTAGGTAAGGCACTCGCCTCCTTAATGAAAAACTATATTAATGGCCACTCAGTGCAATTTAAGTTATTTTATTACATTAAATATATAATATTGAAAAATAAATATATATTTATAATATATAATATAATAAAATATATTGTAAAATATATATGGGCATAAACGGCTCTTTTACAGCTCTTATGAAATTATGAAATTAGTTTACAAATTAAGTTATAAACAAGTCTATACAGAAGCAGTTCAGTTCAGATTAATAATAATTCATTTAATGTGATGGGTAATCTCTTGGTGATGTAAAATTGCCTCGGTTGAGGTGTAGTTGTATATTTAATGTTTCTGTGCTTTTATTTCAATAATTCTTATGCAGATAATACATGTTCACATGAGTATCTTGAAGAGAATTAATAATTTCTTGGTTTTGTTTGTTAATTGAAGGTGTGTGACCTGATACTTAACCAAATCTGTGCCTGCTAGAAACTCTAAAATGTAAACTTTAGTTACATGTCACTCCAGAATTGTTTTTTTTCCACTTGAAGATAAAAGCAATATTACTGAAAACTACATTATGTTATGTGAATTAGTTGCTGGAATCGGGAAGAGAGAAATTTCTCATTGCACATTTGCTATTTATTCTTACTGTGAATGAGTTGTTGCAATATGGTATGCGCAAAGCTGGGATTTCTGTGATACATCTGCCAGCAAAATAAAATGTCTTCTTACTGCTGAGACACAAGTACTTTTGAGTTTTCAAAAGTCAGATGATTACTCCATTTTTCTCTGTTTAAATTAGCACAATTTTTATTTGCTGCATGATGATTTCATCTGACCTTTGTTTTTTTTTTTCAGATTTGACGCATTTAATTTTCTGATGTTTACTTTGAGTGAAACAGATCATAATCCAAACCAGAAACATTTGTTCCAAAATTTTGTGTCAATTATCAGTTGTAAAGTCATCATCCAGGTGCCCCAGAACATGTCTACATGCAAATATATAGATACATGTATATGTGTATACATACACAAACACATTTTTATCTATAGTATATATGGATATATATATATATGTGTATACATATAAAATTTAACATTTAAATTCTCATGGACACCCCTTACCTTACCCCTTACCTAATTTAAGAACAGTATGCTAGGACTCCCTAATACCTGGGCATTGACTATGGTAGGTGGGGTTCTGGACCAGTCTTGGAACGTGTAGGCTTAAAATAAAAATACAAGTATGATGAAACTCTCTCTAGTAAATGCACTGTTGTCTTTGAACTGAGCTTTGGTCTGAGGAAGGGCCAGAATTTCTGGGGACACCATACATAAGGTTTTCTGGAATTGTGCTCCAGAAGATGCCATTCACATAAATGCAATGTGAATAGCATCCCCTGGCCTGTTCATTCAGCAGTGAGTGAGCGCTTAACCACTTACCTGTCTCTGCAGCAACTGTCCTCTCCTTCCACCCAGAGCAACCTGTGCTTTTCCCATTCTAGCGCTCACAGCCAACCATTTGCTTTGGTATCAGTTTAAAAGAGAATCCCCCCACCCCCGCAGAGATATTCACATTCTAAAAATTAATTTTGTATGTAATGAATATTTCACATTAGAGAGTAATGAAAGTAGAACAACAGGCTGTATTTTACCTTTTGTGGGGAGATGTGCCGGGCGGGCAGCATCTGTTACATTTCTATCATGTGTGAACCTGCATTGAAGGGTCTGTTTGCTGTTTCAGAGGCTATATTTATTGCAGGGTCTAGAGCAAGTTCTGGATCAATAAAAACAGATGTCTCCTTTTTAGAGGAATGCAATGATCTCCTTGTATCTGATGCTTGGGTGTTCTTTTGCATGGAAATCAGAATCTTTGCACCTTGTTGGTGATAATAGAGAGAGCTCCCTCAGGGGCACACTGGCTCTTATAGTGTCTATAGATTCCCTTCCTCTTTGATTCAACAAGATCAGACTAGAGTTTGCTATCTCACCTACTTCACTGGGACACCTGTGGGTATTCTTCATTTATATTAGGGATATAATCAGCTCTTCAATTTTCTAGTCTCAAATTCTTGGATTTACCTTTAATATTTCACTTTATTTTTCTTTGCTATCGATAAATCCCATATCATTAAAACTTTTTTCCTTACACTGCGTGTTATGCTGTATGTGATTTATGCAGTAATGCCCTCATATCTAGAGTACAAAGGCCAAAGCCTTAAGCTTTGAGTTTATTCATAGTTTGGCCTTAACAACAATTCGTATTTCCTATTGCTCTTCAGCATAAGCCCATGTGATTGTTACATGGGTGACTTTTTTGCCTTTGCCACATATGAAACTCATTACTTCTCTAGGCTACTGTATGTGTATGCGTGTTTATGTATATCATCCCTCCCTCAAGCTGTGCCCTAACAGCATTTCTACTTGTTGGCAATTGTCACTGCAGTGATCACTCCGTGGTGTGAAATATTTTCATTGTTTATATACGTAGCTTATAACATTAATTCATCCCTGTTTGTTAAGTCATTTCTCCTTCTGTTTTGTGTATGTTAATTGAACCGATATTAACTAAATACTTATTAGTGAATTGTTTCATTTTTAGCATCTCAAAGACAGAACCACTTGAGACATAACTCTGCCCATAGGGGGTTCATAGTCTACTAAGAAAATAAGATGTATCACCTGCAACCATTATATAAAAAATTTTTTTTGTTGTTTCACTTTGTTTGCTTTAAGGACAAGCGAGTTACATATAAAGGGCAGTAGGAGTTAAGAGCATGAGGGGTTACAGTTAGTGATGGTATATGAATCCCCGTGAAGGAGATGGCTTGTGAGCTGGGCTTTGAGACATGGGCAGATTTTATGTAGGCAGAAAAGGAGGATCCTTAGAGGAGGAATAACAAGAACAAAAGCGTCTCAGTGTCTATATGCGAGGAAGGCAGAGAACAATGGGGTGCTTAGGAATGAGGGACTGCAGGTTCCTCGGCAATTAGAGCTTGTAAAGATGAGAGTAGTGGGAGACGAGACTGGAAACAGAAATTGCAGCCAGGCTGTAGATTGTACAGGACTATAAATCCTATTCTAAAGTATTTATACTTTATTCTTTAGACAATGGAAATTTGAAAACTTTGAACATGAAAATGAGTCAATCAGTGTTTTACCATGCACATTTTGTCATTCTAACCAGGTTAGATGACACTCATCTTGAGGAAATCATATCATGTAAAAAATAAAGAATTTATTAAGCTCTTTCACATTATCTCACATCATCTTAATGATAGCTTTTTTTTAAATTATTGAAGTATAGTTGATTTACAGTGTTGTGTTAGCTTCTGGTATACAGCAAAGTGACTCAGTTATATGTGTGTGTGTGTGTGTGTGTGTGTGTATATATATACACACATATTTATTTTCATATTCTTTTCCATTATGGTTTATTACAAGATACTGAATATAGTTCCTTGTACTATGCAGTAGGACCTTGTTGTTTATTTTATATGTAGTACTTTGTATCTGCTCATCCCAAACCCCTAATTTATCCCTCCCCCACCCCTTCCCCTTTGGTAACCAAGTTTGTTCACTTTGTCTGTGACTCTGTTTCTGTTCTGTAAATAAATTCATTTGTATCGTATTTTAGATTCCACATATAAGTGATGGCTTACGGTATTTGTCTTTCTTTGGCTTACTTCACTTACTATCCATATTGCTGCAAATGGCATTGTTTCATTCTTTTTTGTGGCTGAGTAGTATTCCAGCGTGTGTGTGTGTGTGTGCGCGCGCGCGCACATGCGCACATGCACATATACACAGACACCCCATCTTCTTTATCCAACTATTGATAGTTTTTGAAAATTATGTCATTATCCTTTTCTTTTACTGCTGAGGGGAATAGTCTCAGAAAGTTTTGGTGATCTGCACAAGATCACAAGGCTACAAGGAACAGAGCCAGGAATTTAACCATATCTTAAGATTCATATTCCATTCTTTTCTTCTTTGCCATGTTACCTGTCCTCTTCTCAATTGAATTTTTGGTCTTCTAAAAAGATCCTCATTTAATAAAAAAAATTATATAGTATGTAAATAAATTTATATTTGTTATTTTTCTCATATGCATTTTGCTTAGCTCCTTTCAGATCCTAAAGCACTAAGGATGCAATCTCTTCGTTTTTTATTTTTATTTATGTTTGTTTATTTATTTACTTTATTTTTGGCTGTGTTTGGTCTTCATTGCTGTGCACGGGCTTTCTCTAGTTGTGGCGAGCGAGGGCTACTCTTCATTGTGGTATGCGGGCTTCTCATTGCAGTGGCTTCTCTTGTTGTGGAGCACGGGCTCTGGGCATGCTGGCTTCAGTAGTTGTGGCACATGGGCTCACTAGTTGTGGCTTGCAGGTTCTAGAGTGCAGGCCCAGTAGGTGTGGCGCACAGGCTTAGTTGCTCCACAGCATGTGGGATCTTCCTGAACCAGACATCGAATCCATGTCCCCTGCATTGGCAGGCGGACTCTTAACCACTGTGCCACCAGGGAAGTCCCAAGGATGCAGTCTCTTCTAAGAATGACTGAGGTTCAAGAGTTAAGTTTGGAAACTCGTAATCCCTGTGATGAGGCGCAGTGGTGAGGTTGGCATGTGATAATGACAGTATTAAACTCTTGGGCCCAGGAGAACCCATTAGTTGCAGCTTCTAAAAATATCCTACCTTTTTCATCTGGCCTCTTTGCCTCTTTGTATTTAAACAAATAAAAATGTGCTCAGCAGACTTTAAGATTCATTTTCTTGGTCTCTGATGAAGTATAGACTCTGAGAAGAATTGAGCATCACACATGGTGTAGTGGTAGGTGGCTTAAATACTAAGGAGGTTATCTGGCTCATTTTTCTGAAACATTCAGACGTAGACTAGACTTCAGGGTTGGTTGGTCGAGTGATATAACTCTCTCATCAGAACTTGACTTTTCTTCACCTCTTGCTCAACCGTCTGCAGTGTTGATGGCTTCATTCTTAAGGCTGATTCCATTTGTGGTTGTAGATAGGATGCTGCCTGAAGCAACCTGGGACTATATCCAGGGAACAAAAAATTTTTAAAGATCTCCGTGACTGGAGAATTGTTATTCATTAATTGGTATAGACTTAGTTTATCTTAAACAAACAAAATGGGTAGGATTACCTTGACTGGTATAGATTGTTAGGATTTACCCCTAAAGTTGAGGGGTAATGGTGAATCCTATCAAAACAAAAGTTTTGCTGTCCTATAGATAGTGAAAAGAAAAACCAGTGTCTACTATACACCAGGATAAATGTTATTTTGTAAACCATATAAGCCATTTATTCTTTTTCCCATTTCCAAGAGTTTTTTTTTTTTTTAATTCTTTTAAATTCATGTCAACATACCTTTGTATAAAATTTGTTTTGGAGACTGCTGATGAAATCATTACTCAGCAAACCCTAGAGGCCTTTGAAGTGAAATTTCTGTTATATACAGTATTCTGAGTAAGACATGCAGTGAATGAAAAATTTCATCTTTCAGCATTATAGTTATTTCATTTTGGGGGGGAGGTTAAATTCCACATGTGGTTTTAGAAAAGTAAATTAAGCATATAGAGCATTAATCAATGCTGCTCTTCCCTGCTTCCCTGATTAGATCGAACCAATTATAATGCCATCTCCTTTGATTTAATTTTAAGTGGATATTGGAGTAATTAATCTGTGTTAGCTCAACATGTAGACAAAGAAAATACTTTGATCAATCAATAGCAATTGGCAAATGTCAAAAGATAAGCTTATTTGGATTCCCTTCTAAGTTTCAAAACATACTGACTTTATGTATGTATGTATGTATGTATGTGTGTATGTATGTATGTATTTAAACATAGAGTACCTTACATACGACGTGACTCTAGATGACTTTTGCTGTGTCCCATATTGCTAGTGATTGGGACTTTGGGCAGAAACTTTTTAAGTTGATTCAGTTTAGGGGAAGTTGGAAGAGATCTCTTAATGTTTCCCCATGTGAGATATTTGTAATTACTCCACTCAATCGACAACATTATTTAAAAAATATTTTGTTCCTTCATTGTCTCTATACGTGACAGCATGATTTGCCTCAGATCCTCTTAGCAGAGAGGATTATCTTCCCTGTTAACCAGCACATCCTTTTTCCATTGGTGAGCACAGAAATCGTGTCTCTTCTACACTGAGTGACTGCCTTGGATTAGTTATGGACTCTCAAACTGGCATTCAGCCCCTTAATTGTTATCTGGAGGAGAAGGAAGGAATTTAATGTTGAGATTTAAAGTGTGATCATACAGCAGGTGCAATGTTAGGATCCAATAGTACTGGTTTTGTGGAAGAAAGAATGGCTGTTACAGGGAAGGGTGAGTGGATGGCAAGGTTCTTTTGCAAAGTCTCATTATTATTTATTTCCTCTGTTCTGTCTCTCTCATTATCAGCATTTCACACTGAGATTATTTCAGTTGGATCATCGCTAGATTCTTTGATTCCCTTTCTTCATCCTCAGCAGTTCTAGTTGCTGGTGCCAGCTTATTCGCAGAGTACTGATGTGCTCTCTGCTATTATCTTTTCAGCGTCTGCAGGACAACCCAGGAAATCCTCACCCCTTTTCGCGATCCAGATTCTGTCTTTCAACCCCAGGCTGGCTTATGCGTGTGCTGCAGACCCTTCCCCGATACTGTAGGTTGGAAAACATTTCTAAGTTTATGTGCTGTCATCTTTAGAGTCTTCATCACCCGTAATTTTTATTTTTTAGCCCCCCCATCTTGCTCTTTTTTAATAAACATTGTACACCTTAATATTCTAGGGGATGGGGATGCGATTTAGATTTTGCCATCCCTTGAAAAGCTGAACACACAGGAGGCGCTCGATGAAAATGGATTGAATGAACCAGGCAGCGTTATCATGAGAATAAAAAACATAGTTTTGTTTAACCAGATGACGTTAATAGATTTATTCTGTTTTCTTTCCATCTTACACACACCCACCATTCATGAGCAAGAAATATATCTTTATTCGTTTTGGCTTATTAGTGAGAGACAGGAGAATTTGTAGACTTTTTTTTTCATTTATCATTTTGGTTGGTGAACAAGAAACTAGGTAATTCTTAAAAGTCTCCCAGGTTTGTTTGTTTGTTTGTTTGCTTTTTGAGCTGGACAACTGAAATGAAGAAGCTGACTAAACCGGTGTTACTAAGGCTCCATGTGACTTTAATGGTCACATATTGCAATAACATCTGACCCAGATATAGACTGGGACTTTGGGCAGGTGGTCCTCTGCTCGGGGACCCATCCTACTGCTCTTTCTCTCAAGTTAGCTACTGCTGCGTGCTGGAAGGATGACGGTGCAAGACTCTAAATGTAGGCTGAACTATGTGGCCTCCTGTAGCCTTGAAAGAGACTTGGAAGGAGAATAATTCTCTTTATTATGAGGAGAACAAGGGAGACCTAGACATATTGCCTATGCAAAATGGAATTCATTTCCTGTATCCAGCAAAAGAGGAACTGGAAAGGGAGCAGACTTGAACTGAAGATGAAAGCACATATCTGCGTGACATTTGACAGTGCTTTTCAAACAGCATGCCTTCTTTAGGCTTCCATGTCTGATCAATGTGGTGTGTGGTGTACAGCTAGGGATTATTCTGTTTTGTAATGTCTGTTCTGCGGAGAAGTGGGCTGGGCAGGTTCAGAGCAGAGAAAATCTGTAGTAAGAATTCAGGCACATAGCAGAACATCAAGATCATGTCACTGAAATGTTGCATGTTTACTGGAGTAGGAGAAAGTGTTTCTTTGGAGTTTATGCAAGTCAGTGGTTATACTGATACAGTGACTTACATCTGAAAAGCAGCTAAATAAATACTATAATATCAGTGGAAAAGTTGTAATTTTTAGTTTTCTAAACTTCCTTTTTCTTTCAACCAGTATTCACCCTTTAATGACTTCAAGTTTGCTGTCACACAGTCTAGTATTTGAAAAATTTACCTGAATCACAGGAAGCCTGAGAACCATTAATATACAATAAAGATATGTATGTGAAGAGTGAAGAGAAAAATCTCTTTGAAAAGTTATACTCAGGGAATAGTGATGAATGTTGGAATTTATTAGACAAAAATCTGTACATTTTGAAAAAATACTGTACCTTTACATAGTACTTTAACATATGTTTCATTTGAACCCACAAAGATCATTATGGGGTAGGGACTTAGTAGTGTAGCATATGGTTTGGAGTCAGGCTAGAGTCTGGGTTTAAATTCTGACTTTATCACTTACTAGCTGCAAGATTATAGGTAAGTTACTTAACCTAAGTTAACAAGTGTCAGTTTTCTCATCGGTAAAATGGAGATAACAGGAGTACCTACTTCTTGGGTTGTTGTGATAAGTAAAGGAGATAAAAATGGTACCTGGGAAGTTGTAAGTGTTTGGTATATATTTTATATGAGAGGTCGGATAGGGCAAAGATATTAGGTGGAAAAGTTCAGAAGACTTGCCCAAGAGCAGAGAGTTGAAATGGAACTAGGTCTCAGGCCTACTGCCTACCTAATTTTATCAGTTCTTGGCAGAGCTAAATATAGAGCTTTGGTCTGTACATGTTACAAGCCAGTGTGCTTACCAGAGGCATAAAAGTGTAACCCATGGATACCCATGTGCGAGATCAGTGTCTCAGGAATTGAATCAAGTATCCAATTAAATGATGTAAAATAAAGTACAATCACTTAGCTCTTGATTAGGAAGCACTACAGTTTCTGTTTATGGGAGCTTTCTTTTCTGTTATGAACTTGAAAGATGTAACTGGTGAAGCATCATATTAAACTACTAATGTCAATATGTGGCTTCAAGTGAAGTTAATTCTTAACTATCCATGCCCAGTTGTCTGCTGTGGGTAATTCTTAGCTAATTTTTCACACTAGGTCAAATTATATTGTGTAACTTTTGAGCCAGTCTTGACTCTTCCCCATCTTTACCTCCCATCTTAGTAGCTGGTATATTTGTAGCGACTTGAAATACAATGTAAATGAACCTGATGCTTAAAAATAAATATATAATTATGTTACATAATCACTGAGAATGAAGTATCTTGTACACTGGTAATAATTTCAGCTGCTCTGTCATTGTTTCTGCTCACTCTTCATTGTCTGTTAATACGGATTATTAAAGTTGTCTATACACCATACTGCAATAGAATGTTCTTCATTATTTGGAAGACTTTGAACCAGATAACTTCTGTTTATGCTTTCAGATCCCCTCTCTACTCTCTTATCTCTGCTTTCTACCCGGGAGGCTGCCCTGTGTCAATTCTCCAAGAGGTTCCTATATACTCTGGCTGTCTGTTGGGTTTGTCCAGTGGGGAGCCTTGGCAGGAGACCGGAAGGGACAGAGAGAGAAATCAGAGTATTTGTTCTTGTGAAGTCAGCTCCAGCTATCAGGGACAGAAGGTCATAACTCATTTCCAGTAGCATTGGTTGCACGACTTTCTCTCCCTCTGGATTTAACTCCTCCCTCTTCTTCCTTCAAGCTAGTAGAGCTCTGCCAGTGCTAGCCCTGAGTTTCTACACTCTCCTTATACTTTCCCTACACTTTGCTCTCTCTTCTGTGATTAGTCCTTTATAAGTAAACCCTCCTCAAATTATCCTAATTTAGGAGTGCCATATAGGATCCAGTCTGACACCAGCTTCAGTCATTCAAAACTGTTTGTTGGACGCTTGCTCGTGTACGGCTCCAGCTGTGTTACTCCTTCACTCTGGACCCATTCAATGTCTCCCTGTTGCTTTCAGGATAAAGAACAGCCAAGCCCGTTTATAATTTGGCTATAATCAGTCTTTCCTTCTTTATCCTCACTAACTTCCTCTGGATACCGTCTGTTCTAACAAACCTAGACAGCCCAGTACCTCTCCAATCCTTAGTGAGTCACTTTGGGAAAGTCACTTTACCCTTCTGTTCTCAGATCCTAAATTTTAAGCTTCTTTTCCAGCACTTTCTTGTGATGGTGGTACCTGTGGTGGTAATTCTACAAAAAGGTACCGTGGGAATTAATACCATCAAAATATGGAGCGTATTTCAGGTGGCTTTGAGTACTTTAGACTTAATGCTGTTGATTCATTGGGTTTTATTAAGTGTTTCCTGTGTGTTGTTATAAAATGATGCATAATTCATCAGGGGTCATGAAGAGTGGTGGTGAGAGTCAAGCTTTGGAGTCAAACAATTAGGGCCATATCTGGATTCTACCACTTCTTAGTGAGGACCTCAGAGCTCCGCTTACTCATCTTGAAACAAAGAGAATGTTTTCCTCACAGGCTGCTATGAGGAGTGAATGAGACAGGCTCAGTGCCCAGCCTTTTAGATAAATGGATATAGAAAAAAATGTATCAAAATTGTAGCTATCATTATTATTTTTATATTTTTCTACTTTTTAAAGTACAGAACCTCCCAATGTGAGCTCTGAAGCTAGTATTTGGGTGATGCATGGAAGGTCTTTGTCCAGGTGAGTGACTTTGGGTCTGTCTCAGTGTTCAGTATTAGATGTCACCTTAACTTGAGCTTGAGGCTCATATGGGGATCAAATAATTTTATTTCTCTGCTCCTCGATGATAGTTTAGGGAGTTCATATATTGTAACGTTATTTTCTGGATTTCCTAGGCTATTTTTCAGCAGAATTTTATCTATAGCTATCTAGCTATTTGATGTTAATGATTCTAGGCTTGTAAGTCGTGAACTTCTGGAAGGATGTTTGATGGCTCTTCAATCAGGATCATATTTTGGATATGCAGGGGCTGTGATCTATCGCTTGAAACTTCTCTGTCACAAGGACAGCTTCTGCAGTGATTGTTAGTCTTTCCATTCCTTTGTCATTAAAAAATCATGAAATGAGACTATTGTGTCTAGAAGAACTGGGCCTGTCCTAAAGATACTGTAGTCCATAATCATTTAATGGATTTTGGCTTTTTCCTTTAGTTTAGCTTTACAACCTCCCATCAGTGGGTAAAAATATCTTTGCTTTGTTCGTATTTTCTACATTTATTTCACTGTTTCTGGAAACCAAATCTGGGAATAATCCGATATTTCTGGTCCTCTAAGGTCTGCAGCCATGTTCTTTGTACTCCCTTATATACTTTATTGATATCTGCACAAGTTGCCTGTTTCTCATTGCATCATTTAACTGATCAGCCTTTCCAAATTAAGGGGAGAGGATCTTCTCTGGATGTGGGTGGAAGCTCTGGGATCACCCAGGAACAACTTATCCTCAGTCCTCACTAACTTTGAATAGAAGAGACCATTGATTTAGGGTTCTCTTGCATGCTCACAAGAGCATCATGTTTTCCAACCAAAATTCTTGGACTGGGTCAGTTTAATGTTTTGCTCTGTTTTTGTTTATAAAACCAGTGGTTTAAAGCTACTTTAACTTGAGCTGTATTTAGTAGCATTTCTTTAGTTACAGATGCAGGATCTTGATTTGAATTTACTTAGGTAAAGAGGGAATTTTTAGAAGGATGCTAGGATTGCTTACGGAAAGAAAGAGCTGCATGCATGAGGTTAGATATGGAATTTCAGGGACTGGGCAAAGGACTTACAAGCCCTCAGAACATTCCGTCACTCCTACTAGTCTTTCTCTCTCTTCATGCCATTTGGACATGGCTGCAGACCACTGCAGCTGTAAACCCAGAACATAAAATATGAGAGTTTTATCCAACCACTTCAGTGTATGAAAATGTAGAAGGCCTATCATCTTGGCTTATATTCCTGACCATGCACCTATCACTGTGACAGAAAAAAATGGCATGCCATGATTGACTAATTCTGGGTTATGTGCCTACTACTGCAGCCTGGGAAGCCAGTGTTCTGTGGTTGAAAACTTTATAAGCATCACTTGCTCCTAAAAATGGATGGATATTGCTACTGGAAGTAGGGGAAGAGATTCTGAACTGACAAAAACAACAGATGTCCAAGGCACAAGGGAAACTAATTTTTAAAGTTTTAATTTCTACATTAAACAAAACCTGTTTTACCTTATTGTAGAGTTGTAGTCATTCAAAAATATTTATTTAGTACTTATTTATGTGCCAGATCATAAAAAGACATATGATATGTTCCCTACTTTTAAATTAAAAATAAATATGTATTAGTCAGGTTTTCTTCCATGTGCTGTGTAACAAACAACCACAGACCTCAATTGCTTAAAAAATAAATATCTAATTCATACTTCCATTCTGTGTGTTCTATAGGTCATGAGTCCTGGAGTCAGGATAGCTCTGTTCCATATATCTTTTCATTTTGGAACCCATGCTAAAAGTGTAACCTCTGTCTGAGACTTGATATTTTCATGGTAGAGGGAAAGAGCAACAAAGCTTGAGCCAAACCATGCTTCATGTGGAAAACTTCTGCTTAATCATGGCAAACATCTGCTCACACAATTCTTTTGGCCAACACATGTCACACAGCCAAGCCCAACATCAGTGAGGTGGGAATGTGGTCTTTCCCTGTAGGATGTATGACAGGTCACAAGACAGTGAGTAGAAAGAGAACAAATTATTGAGGACAATATGACTACAGTTTACAGAGCAATATTGGATTTTCACTCCTTTATTCATTTAGTATGTGTTTGAAAAAAACATGTTGGTAAATAATGAACAATTACTATTACTTCTTATTTTTGGCTGCACCACGTGGCATGTGGGGTCCTGGTTCCCCAACCAGGGATCAGACCTGCGCCCCCTGCAGGGGAAGCACAACGTCCCAACCACTAGACCGCCAGGGAAGTCCCCCATTACTTTTCTTTTGAATAGATAGAGATTAGGTAGAGTGTAGTCAGCCTACCTATGTCACCTCTATTTAGTATCCTGGATTCCCCACCTGTGTGTGCAGGCTTTGATGACCACTGTGTCTTTGGTTACCTTATAATAATCTACTCTTGATAAAAGATTTCAAGTAACGTCAGTTGGTCTGAAAAACTTGTTGGAAGTAGGTATGGGGACAAATCAGTAAAAGCATACATAAACCAGTCTCAGCCATTCCTAAGGTTAAGTCAGACCTCAGTGGTTTGAAGGGTGAGGTGCGGTTGAGAATTTCTCTCTAACACTAAGTTTCGGTTGACCTCAAAACATACCCTGTGTTCTCAGTTTCCTCTGTTCGGTCAAACATTTATTCATTTACTGAACATACAGCAAGAGTTAGGATTACAAATATGAGTAAAATCATAGGTTCTGCACTCAAAGAAATCACAATAAGTAGAGTGAAAAGCATGTAAATTATAGAAAAATTTTCAAGTACAGAAGCAGCATCAAAGAGAAAATAACTAAATTGCTTTTGATCCTGGCATGAGACAGCAGACATGGACATAGGGAGAGACTTCCCAGAACAAGGCATACTTGAATAGAATTGTGAACAGTGACTAGGAAATATTTAGGAAGAAATTGAATTTACGCTTAGGAAGGACCAAGCAGTGGGAATAGAAGGCATGAACGTGAAATCATAGAGGCATAGACTTTTTTTGTCTGTTTGCTTTTAATACCCTTGGGAGAAATCGAGGACATATAGTAAAAGGAGTGGGGGGAGACAGGGTTGAGGGTTGAGAAGCCAAACAGATGAGAGCGAGAGAGTTAGAGACAGCGAGGTCAGTCCCCTTCCTGCAGCAAATTTATTTCCCCTCCCTGTCTCCTCTTTCTTCTTTGCAACAGCTGGACGTTCTTTAGATGTTTAGGTTATTGGCCTTTGGGGAGTTTCTGGGAGATTTTAAGTCTTCAAGCTTTTATTTCGGAGGCCTTGAGCTGTCGGACGTTGGGGACCTTTGGACTCTAGGAGACGGCAGAAATCAGAGGGAGAAAAAAGCAAGGTAACCACATGGAATGGCATCTGGGTTCCCTATGAAAGGGAAAATGTTATCAAAGGAAACGTGAGGTTTCATTCTAACTGTTGGTGCCTACACAAGGTATAGCAAGAGGGGGTGATGGGGTAGTCTGTCTCAGTACAGGCAACAGGAGAGTGCAATGTCTGTAGAAGATTTTAAAACATTGATAAAGCCAAATAAAAATCCACAAGCATTTTGTTATCAGTGTGTTCTCAGTAGCATCAGTGATAGCATACTCCTCCCCTAAAAACAATCTGCTGCATTGCTTACTGTTGAATTTTAGGACTATATGCATACGCTTGAAATTAGCCCATTTAAAATTACGTATCCTTTAAAACACTGTATTTTACATGGATATTAATTTGGAAACCTCTCAGTAATACAGTCGGTCCTCGACATGTGTAAACTCAGCTACACGTATTCATTTTGAGAGTAAATTAGTAATGGTCCAGCTGGCTCTGGGTGCTGTGTGCATCCGTGTGTTCCTGGGTCTAAAGAGGAGACTTGAAATAAACAATAGTAACGTGGGGTTTGATGAACAGAAACTGAAGTTAGTCCAGTTCTGTGACCTCCTAAAAAGTTTTTGTGTCTAAAATTTAAAACAATGAAATGGAATACAAACCATGACATATATTTGTCCCTTTTTTTTAAAAGTGTGTTAATGTAATCATTTTATTTTTTATTGTATTATTTTTTATTTTTACTGGCTCGATTATACATAGAGGCCAATAAAATACATTTTTACCACCTATAATTTTTTTCTGTTATTACCGCTAAAAATAATTTTGTGGCCTATTGGAGGGAAATTTAAAAAAATAATCTTCCCTGAGGGTTGAATGCACGTCCCATCGCCACCTGGATCCTGAAGCTAGGAATAGAGGCAGGGACCCTGGGCAAACTCTGTCCCAGGGATGGAAACTGCGCACCTGAGGGAAACCTTCCCCGTGGAGTATGTCTCTGCCACTTGAGCAAAACATTTATGAAACAGCCAATCCTTGCAGACACTGTTCCTAGAATTGACAGTGTGACAGCGAGAGAGTGTCAAGGGCCATCCATTCTAGCAGGGAGAGAGTGAAAAACAATTGTGCAAAAGAAAAGACTTTAAGTGGGAACACAAACAAAATAAAAGAGCTTGGGCGTAATAAGGGATGGGGGAGCGGTAGTTTAGATGGGGGACTCAGGCAACGTTTTGGGAGAAGTGCCATCTGATGAGAAGCCTGCGACGTGAGCACGTGGAGGAAGAGTGGTCCAGAGGGCAGGGTTGGCTGCAGCAAAGGTGCAAAGATAATAGGCTTCGTTTGTCCGAAAGACTGAGGAAAGGCCACAGAGGCTGGAGTAACACGGGGAAAAGAAGTTGATTTTCTCTTGTGGAAGGAAGCTGACCTTTCAGAGCCTAGAGGACTGCTAGATGCACTCTGATAAGGGTGAATGTCATGGTAGTTCTCAAACTCCACTGTGCTCATGATGTATTTAATGGACCTAATGTTGGATTTCCAAAGCATCGTAATGCGTTTATACATTTGTCATGTGTCATTTTGAGCTAGAGTCTCTTCAGTGCTGAATTAAAGAAAAATATGTTCCTACCCTTTAGCTTCTTGAGGCTTTGAGTGACAATAAATTGAATATGATCGAAAATTTTATTTTCAAATCAAATAATTTTATTATTGGCCTTTGGGCTTTTTCACTGACTTCTTATACATTGCCTGTTTTTACTTTTACCTCCAGTGAGGGAATCAGAATTAATTACACCCTTCAGTTCATCGCACATTATCGTCTTGATTTCAGTGAAAATGTCTCTCTCGTTTAATTCTGTCCTAAAATACTTCTTCCCTTTATATCCAGTTTCTACTCCCGTTCCCCTTCCGACTGTGACATGCAGGACCCAATACGTGCTAAACATATACATGTATTTTTTTAACATATATATTGTTTTATGTAGGTATGTATCTTTAATTTACATAAAGGGTATTCTTCCTTCCTTCCTTCTGATTTTTCACTCGGTGCTCTGGTCGGGATCTATCCATGCTCCTCTTTGCCTAGTTTCTTGCACAACAGCGCATATTTTGTATGCATTACATTTTCCTTTTCCACCCAGTGATGGACACCTAGGTTGTCTTCAGTTCCAGTAACTACAAGCAATACCACAGTGACCATTATTAAACAGATTCCTTTACAGACCTGCACGTGTAGCACAGAACGGCTTCTCCGAGTCGCAAGACATATGCTTCCTTAATTTCACTTAGCCTGGTTTCCATCTTACACAACTCTACACAGCTCGGAAGCACACACCCCTTTGTCTTGGCTGAGTGGGTGGGGCTCTGTAGTCGATTGTGCTCTGACAGCGAGGTCATCATCTTGGGAGAAAAAAGTTAGAAACAAAAAGGAAGGCTAACACGCACCTATGGTGTTCAGTTGGATTAAGAGGGGTTGATAGGAACTCAGTATTTACTGTACATACTAGAGATGAAGAAGTATAGATGTGTAAATATGCATCTGTCAGCATATGTACACGTTTCCAAGATCTATTGACTAAGTGGTTCTAGAAACAAAGGCACCCCAGTTGCAATGAGCACACTTAGCACCCAAATCTTAGTTTCTAAACAGCATTCTCCCGTGAGAGGAACCAAGACACCTTGGAGAAATGTTTGGTTCCATGGCCGGGCACACAGATTATTAGATGAGCCTGGCAGAATTCGTGATACCAAAAAGCATGGAAGTGTTCACAAAGGGATGAAGGCTTGTCAGAAGAACACAGGGGCCAAGCTGAAGGGGCCCTTAATGGTCAACACTGGGACAATTTAAGCAAAAGAAAAAAATGATGATAGTGTTAGATTTCAACCCATAGGATAAAATAAATACCCATGAGTCCATACAGATATAAATAAATGATCAAATGAATAAATAAATTGAGGAGAAGGGATTGTTCTTTCTTACAGAAGAATTCCAGTTAATAAGTGCAGAGGAAAAAAGGGAAATGGGAAAAATCGCTATTAGACAAACCCCACAGGAGTAATGCCTACAGGTAAGCTGCTGATGGGTGCGGAAGTCAGTGGGTGAATGTTCTAGGAGAAGCAGGATATTTGTACAGTTTCCAAGTATCTTCCCAAGACATTTATCAACCACAGATGGAAAGATTGTAGCTTTATGGTTGAGAAACCCAGATGTCACCTTACCCAAGTGATCAAAGTTAACATCACTGATTATAAGACATATTGAGGTCACTAACTCCTTGATATGATGAGATGGACACACCATTATTTCTGTGGTTTTCTTTCCAAAAAAAACCATAACCTCAATCATGTGAAAACAGCAGATAAGCCTAAATTGTGAGACAGTCTACAGAATTACCGATCAGTATTAAATAGTGTGAAGATCATGAAAGACAAGGAAAGATCGAGGACCTGTTGCAGAATGGAGGAGATGAAGGAGAAATTGCAACTAAATGCAGTTTGATAATAAATGCTGGAGAGGGTGCGGAGAAAAGGGAACCTTTCCACACTGTTGGTGGGGATGTATATTGGTGCAGCCAGTGTGGAGAACAGCATGGAGGTTCCTTAACAAACTAAAAACATCACTACTGTGTGACCCAGCAATTGCCCTCTGGGGCATATATTTGAAAACAAAAAACAAAAACACTACTTCAAAAAGATATATGCACCCCCATGTTCATAGCAACACTATTTACAGTAGCCAAGATATGGAAGCAACCTAAGTGTCCACATGTCCATCAACTGGTGAATGGATACACACACACACATACACACACACACACACACACACACACACACACACACACACAGGAGTATTACTCAGCCATAAAAAAGAAATAAAATATTGCTATTTACAGCAACATGGATGGACCCAGAGATTATCATACTGAGTGAAATAAGTCAGATAAAGAAAGACCAATATACGATATCACTTATATGTGGAATCGAAAAGATGATGCACGGTATTTATTTACAAAACAGAAACAGATTCACAGACATAGAAAACAAACTTGGGGTTACCAAAGGGGAAAAGTGGGGGGAGTGACGAATCAGGAATATGAACAGATATGCACTCATATATATATAACAGATAAGATTCAAGGATTTATAGCACAGGAAACTAGAGTCAATATCTTGTAATAACCTAAAAAAGAATCTGAGGAAATGTATATATGTATATGTGAAATATATATATGTATAACTGAATCACTTTGCTTTCCATCTGAAACTAACACAATATTGTATATCAATTATACTTCAAAAAAAAAATAAATGCAGTTTGGGATCCTGCATAGGATTCCGGGGTAGACAAAGGGATGAATTTTGAATAACATCTGTAGTTTAGTGGATAATCTGATACCAGTGTTAATTTGCTGGTTTTGGCAACTGTACCATGGGTGTATAAGTCATTAACATTAGGAGAAGCTGGATGAAGTGTAAATAGGGACTCTCTATACTAATTTTCCAACTTTTTTATAAATCTGAAATTAGTTCAAAATAAAAAGGGCCATATATATAGATAGATAGATAGATAGATAGATAGACAGATAGATACATGTATCTATCATCCATCTATCTATCTATCTATCTATCATCATCTGTCATCTATCTATCAATCATCTATCTATCATCTATCTATCTATCAATCTATCTATCTATCTATCTATCTATCTATCTATCTATCTATCTATCATCTATCTATCATCATCATCTATCATCTATCTATCATCTATACAGTCCTTGAACCACAGACAGACAGGAAAGCTTGACCTCTGCGGTCACAGACTCCATGTGTCCTATATGTTTGTATGAAAGCGGCTGTTTGAATCTCTGTGTCAGGATTTGCCTCCTCTCCAGAAGGGACCACTTGTACCTGCTGTTCCCACTGAACCCCAAATCCAGGATGCTGAAGGCACAGGACTTCTCTGTGCGTCTCTTCGAATTTTCATTTGAATGCATTTTCTGAGAAAGTTTTGCTGTGTGTTAAGTCCAGGATATTGGCCTGCGAGTCAGAAAAGCTGTTTTCTAGTTCCAGCTCTGCCATTACCCAGCAATGAAGTGTTGGGCGTGCGCGTAGGGTGCCTGTCTTCTGGAAAAGTACGTAACCATTGAAGGCTCTTTTCTGTTTCTATGAACTTACAGTCATCTTTCAACTATGAATTTACAGTCAGGTAGTCCTCTTTTAAATTAAAAAAGAAACCTTCTCTGTGTAATTGTGTTTCCTGATACAACATGTGGGAGTCAGTTCACCTGGTGAATGCTATTTAACAAAGGTACGTAATTGCAACATAGCCTTCTATGCTTTTTCCTTTCAGCACAGTGCCCTCTGGGTGTCCTACTCACCCACCACGCTCACATCTGGCTAAATTAATGCTCTGCTGCCATCCTGTGGCTAATTCTAGCTACTGCAGGGCCAGGAAACTTTAAAGGAGAAAACAGGAATTACAGCATCCTAGACTTTTAGAGGTGCAAGATCCCTCAGAATTCACCTATGAGAACTCCTTTATTAGTAAGTAAATTGATTCCCAGAGAGGGACAGTGATTTCCCCTGTGACACTCAGTGATCAGTGACAGAATGAAAAGCAGAGCCCAGGCCAGTGAGTTTGGAAATTAATTTGTCAGGCATATGTGACAGGGGGGAAAAGATTCTAAGACTTTGAAATATAAATAACTGAAAAAAATTCTAAAATCTTTTTTGACCAGGTCTATATAGAACTGCCTTCTTTTTATTTTGATCCATGAAGACATTACACATAGTTAGGCAAAAAACTGAAAAGTGCGACTGGAAACATTCACTGTCTGTTGCTTGTACAAGCTTCGAACAGAATAGGTTTTTCACCCTAAAAAGGCAGAACATAACTAATGAAGAATATATGGCAATTCTATTATGTAACATCTTTATTCTTCTCTCACTTCACTGGGGGCCAATGCAACTTCTTTGCTGGTATAAATGCCTGTGTACAAACTATTAATACATTTGCGGGAACTACTGGCAAAGAAGGCAGTGACCAGGGATTTGAAGAACTGGGCCTGATTTCAGCTCCTTCACATTCTCTGAATGTGGAGTAATGTAACCCTGATAAATGCACTGATTCCTTCCTCTGGTCCTCCGTTTCCTCATCTATAATATTGTATACCTTCCTCACAGGAGTTTTGTGAAGAGTAACTAAGAAAATTAAGATACAATTGGTTGTAAACTATAAAGCACAATAAATATGCTTATTATTTGGTTGTAGTCATGGGCTGAATTGAGATGAGGCAGAAATTTATCAATGATTTGGAAGCCGTCAGGGGCTGCTGTTTCTCTCCTGCTGAGGAAGGACTCTTGGGTCACGGTAAGTGTGTTTGGTCTCACACTGTAAGGATGTACACGACATCTTGTGCACTGGTGCCAGGCCCTGGTACATGAATGATGTGATTGATGCTTGATTTTGTCTCTGAGTGTGCATATGTATGTTCAAGTGCCTGTTTCAGGGATCTTCAAGACTACCCACACGTCCTGAGATTTGCTAGCAAGACACAAGGCCCAGCGTAAGGTTGTACTCACCACCGGAGTTTATTGCAGGGAAAAGGCACAAGGTAGGATCGAAGGGGCAAAGACAGGCGGAGTCTATAGAAATCCGTGCACAGGCTCTAGTGTGCTTTCTCTCCTCTGAGGGAATGTAAGTGTGCTTCTCTCCAGAGCCAAGAAAAACACGGTACCACACTGCCATGTTTCTGCCCGGAGAAGTCCATTCCAGACACAGTACTGAGGGATTTTATTGTGGGACTGGTCACCTAGGTCCCCTCTGCTGAGCAACTACCAAAATTCTAGACTCGTGGAGGGAGGTAGGTGTTCAGACCTTTATCGGTTAGAGAATAGAAGGAACCGTCCTAAAGCCAGGTTCCCTGATGCCAGTTGAGGGCCGGCCTTGCAAGCCAGCCTTTCCAGAGACAGCAGCCTTGGGCATGTTTTATTAAAATTTTTCTATACAGTGCCCCAAACTGAAACAGCCTTGCCAAGATTGCTGCGATAGACTCTGAGTGCAGAGGAAGTCTTGGGTTTATTTTATCAATATTGTCATAGAAGCTCATGTTTTCATATGATCTATATAAGTTAATTCTCAGTATCTACCTGTATTGTTTGTATATTTGTGGGATATGTTTTAAAATTGGGGATTTTGGGAAGGTATGTAAGTCTTTCACTATTTCCATGCTGAGTACTTCTTTGAGAAGTTCAGTTTTTCAGAGGACTCACGTCAGAGAACTTCTGTAATGCCCTCTTAACCAGCTAATTTGCATTTACCTTAACAGAAAGTTCTGCAATGTAGAAATTCTCCTGTAGCCTTTAGTGAATAACTGGGACTTTGTTTTCTAGCTTTATTGAGCTATAATTGACATAACATTGTATAAATTTAAGGTGTACAATGTGTTGATTTGATATACTTTATGTTGCAAATAATTAGCACTGTAGAGGTAGCTGACACCTCCATCCCGTCACATAATTACCATTGCTTTTTTGTGGTGAGAACATTTAAGATCTCAGGAACTTTCAAGTATATAATACAGTATTATTAACTATAGTTACCATGCTGTACAGTAGAGCCCTAGATCTTTTTCATCTTATAACTGGAAGTTTGTACTCTTTAACTGGGACTTAATCTGTTCGAATTTAGAGGCCCAAAAGGGAATTTACAGTAATATACACCCACAGAAGTGTTATTATATTATGTTAAATGAAAATTGTAATATGCTATATGAATTCTCATATATGTAATCTCTAGTAAGGAAACCCATGATTAAAAAAGCACTGGAGACTTGACTTTTTCTCATTAACCTCCGAACCATGAAAATGAGCTAGGAGCTTTTTCTCTTTCGTTTTGAACTTAAGCTTTACTCTTTTAGCCGCAGGGCGTTTCCCTTCTTCACATCCAGACCCCTGAGAGGTGTTCTCAGCGCCCAGTGTCTCCACTTCCACACCTCTCCCTCTTCCTTTAACACATTCAAACAGGCTTGCACCACCCTCTTCCCTGTCCACTAGAAAGATCCATGATCCAGATGTGGAAAGCAGAGATTCTTTCTGCTAAAGGAAACAAGGAACAAAGCAGAGGCATCGTCGCTGCTCTGGTTGAAGTGAGTTAAGGATCTAAGGCTCTACCCGCAGGCTCTTCTCCCTCTTCCATCATCCCTTCCAGGGATTCCCGATCACGCCTACAGCTTCTAGCAGCAGAGTCCACAAGCCCCCATCTCGGTTAGAGTCACCCACCGTGTTGACCGGAAAAGATGGCTCATGTTTGTTGGAAATCAAATGCACAACTGATGATGTTAACTTACCTGAATGACTAGGTGAACTTGACGAGTTCATTCCCCAAAGGCTAAGCAATAACCAGCCTTCTCAGTTAATGGAAACAAGATTTGTTTTTCCACTGTGGAGAGTATCGATAATTCCACAAGGGAGACCACAGCAGCAACAGCAAGGTCTGTCACCCAGAGGTGACGACTTGGAACAGTTTGGTCTGTTCCTTTCTTGTCTTCTTGATGTTGTTGCCCCCCTATACTCCTGGGACCTTATTAGTTACAGCCGTGCAGCCGGCCCCTTTTCATTTAACACAATAGCACCAGCATGATTTCATGTCTTCATGAACTCCCCAAATGCCTATTTTTCATGCCCCTACAGGCTTTTCATAAGCCATCATGATTGTGGGTTTTATAAAGTACTTCTCTTATATGGTTGGCCATTTAAATTGTTTATATTTAAAAGTCAATTAAAAGGATAATTAACATGTATCATTACCATGTGCAACTTTATACATAAAGTTCTTAAAAATTTTTTTTTCTTTACTTAAGGTTATTTCCCCGTGAACTTCTAGATCAAAAGTTAGGAACTGTTGTATTTAATGCCCTCACAGTGAATTCTCCCATTAGAGAACCTTGGTAATGCACTCTTTTTTTTTTTTTAGGACTTTTATTGAGATATAATTGACTTACAATAAACTGAATATATTTAAAGTGTACGATTTGATTTTTTTTCTTGTTAGTAATGTATATATGGCAATCCCAATCTCCCAATTCATCCCATCCCAACCCCCTCCCCCCCACCCCCCTCCCCCCATTTTCCCCCCTTGGTGTCCATATGTTTGTTCTCTACATCTGTGTCTCTATGTCTGACTTGCAAACTAGTTGATCTGTGCCATTTTTCTAGATTCCGCATATATGCGTTAATATACGATATTTGTTTTTCTCTTTGACTCATTTCACTCTGTATGACAGTCTCTAGGTCCATCCACGTCTCTACAAATGTTCCAATTTCATTCTTTTTTATGGCTGAGTAATATTCCATTGTATATATGTACCACATCTTCTTTATCCATTCCTCTGTTGATGGACATTTAGGTTGCTTCCATGTCCTGGCTATTGTAAATAGCACTGCAGTGAACATTGGGGTGCATGTGTCTTCTTGAATTATGGTGTTTTCTGGATGTATGCCAAGTAGTGGGATTGCTGGGTCATATGGTAATTCCATTTTTAGTTTTTTAAGGAACCTACATACTGTTCTCCATAGTGGCTGTATCAATTTACATTCCCACCAACAATGCAAGAGGGTTCCCTTTTCTCCACACCCTCTCCAGCATTTACTGTTTGTAGATTTTCTGATGATGCCCATTCTAACTGGTGTGAGGTGATACCTCATTGTAGTTTTGATTTGTGTTTCTCTAATAATTAGTGATGTTGAGCAGCTTTTCATGTGCCTCTTGGCCATCCATATGTCTTCTTTGGAGAAAAGCCTATTTAGGTCTTCTGCCCATTTTTTGATTGGGTTGTTTGTTTTTTTTTTTGGTATTGAGCTGTATGAAGTATTTATATATTTTGGAGATTAATCCTTTGTCTGTTGATTCATTTGCAAATATTTTCTCCCATTCTGAGGGTTGTCCTTTTGTCTTGTTTATAGTTGCCTAAAGCTTTTAAGTTTCATTAGGTCCCACTTGTTTATTTTTATTTTTATTTCCATTACTCTAGGGGGTGGGTGGTAACGCATTCTTGACTAGATAGATCCCTGTCATGCCCTCTGTCAAGAGCAATTTATATTCCTATCATTTTATTTATATTAGAAATTTTTATTAATTACAATATTTGTTAATTATATCCTTTCCAATGTACATTCTTTTGGATACTAGTGAGTTTTTAAAATAGATCTTTTCTATAAATTTCATTTCCTTATTGTTCAATAATATTTAAAATTATTTATTTTAAACATTTCACACACACATACACTTTTATTTAGGGTCAGACAGTTGGAAAATGAATTCAGTTATAATCTCTGTTTTATACACTGAGATGAAAACATAATATTTCTTTAAATTAAGAAATTAGAAACGACATGGTATAAAATATTGGCTAGGATTTGGTAGTTACCTGTCTGTAATTTTCTTTATAAATAAAATATAGTTTAATCACTATTAATACTTCACAGGAATTGCTTGTTTTTCTTTTATTTCAGGATATTTAATAGAAATTTGGGGATGTTATATAGTACTGATCATTTTTGATATCACAATGCCAGTATTTTCAATTGTCACTGTAAATTTGGCAAATGTGTTCCAGGAAAATTCTGTTTATTTTTAGGATGTCAGGCCTATGTGTTGTGAATTGCAAAG
The DNA here is from genome assembly GCF_030028045.1 of Hippopotamus amphibius kiboko. Taxonomy (NCBI): domain Eukaryota; kingdom Metazoa; phylum Chordata; class Mammalia; order Artiodactyla; family Hippopotamidae; genus Hippopotamus; species Hippopotamus amphibius. The sequence goes on along the minus strand of NC_080191.1, from coordinate 166,600,082 downwards.
ATGCATGTGGGTCATGCTTTTGGCATGTTTTCAACTCTTAAAAGGTGTTCCTGCCTGTGGAATTCAAACTGCATTTGTTATTTTAACGTTTTACAGTGTGTGTTCAAAGAAATATCCTGTTGTTTATAAGACTGAATTTTCCAGGTAAGCTTCAACCTGTGGAAAAAAGTGTGTCCTTAATGGTGTATATTGTATCATACTGATGTCATTAAACTCCTTGAGGCAGAGATCATGGCTTCTGGACCTTTAACTGCCCTACCCCCGGCCTATATCACTTAGAACAGACTCTGAAACATACTGGGTGTTTAATAAATATATGTACTTCAGTTGAAAAGGAAAGATTGGTAGCAGCACTGTATGGTGGGGGGTATGTAGGAATTTAAATGCTTGGCTTCTTACCCAGCTTGATGCAGGTGACTCCGGGAAATTCATGTCATCTCTCTGAGCCACATAAACATTGCCTTGACCACCTTAAAGTGCTCTTAGAAGGAGGAAGTGAAATAACGGATGGAAAAGAAATTGCCAACTATAAAATATTTTCTAAAGGCAAGGTGGAGATTTTTTAGGGCAAGAAAAAATAGTATTTTTCAAATGTTCAGGAGAGACAGAAAGAAATTCCTTCCCAGTTCCCTCTGCCTTTTATATTAGAGTCAACAAACATTTTTGAGTATTGCGCTGGTCACAGGTGGTGGGAGAAAGATTTCACAGACCTTGAAATGCACAGTCCCTGAATTCAAAGAGCCCAGAATCCAGTGGGAGAGGACAGCACTATTGCTATAAACACAGGGTCGGGGGAGAGTGGTACAGTGATGCCTGTGCAGATTCAGAGGGGAGATCCAGGGGCCTCTGAGGTGCTGGCTGGATGCAGAGTGTGTGCTCTGCTTCGGAGTCTAGGATCAGTAGGTTTATGTGACGTCTGTTTGAAGCTGGATCCCCAAAGGCCTAATACATGAGTCTTTTATTCCCCTATTATTAATTTTTTTTCTTGGCTGAGTTGGGTCTTTGTTGCTGTGCGCGGGCTTTCTCTAGTTGTGGCGAGCAGGGGCTACTCTTTGTTGTGGTGTGCTGGCTTCTCATTACAGTGGCTTCTCTTGTAGTATGGGCTCTAGGGCACACAGGCTTCTGAAGCTGTGGCACACGGGCTTAGTTGCTCTGCAGCATGTGGGATCTTCCTGGACCAGGGATCAAAGCCCAGGTCCCCTGCCTTGGCAGGCAGATTCTTAACCGCTGCCACCAGGGATAGTCCTATTCCCCTGTTGTTTTCACATTAAGTTTTTAGTGGTCATACTGGCTATTCTTCATATTTGTGTGTCATTTGTTATTATAAATATATAACATATATAAAATATATGTAACTTATGTTATATAAAGTTCATAACATATGAAATAGTGGAACAGTTTTAATCCAGAAAACTTCATTTTCTTCCAGCTGATAATCATATCATCTGCTTACAGATGCTTCTTCCTCCAAAGCAGCTTTTCCAGATGCTATTTTGATGGCTTGGGGTTTTTGTATCATTGGTTATCTCTTGTGCGTTTAAAATCCCTCTTTCCTACTTTTGTTGCTTGCTCCAAAGCAAAACTGTCAAACAGTGTATACTCTCAGGATCTGTCATAAGTTGATTGGAGGGATCTGCAGTTTCCTGCTGCAGCCCCAATCAACTTTGCTGAAAACCTCCTGTCGCAGAGTGGGAGAAAGAAAACGCTGTAAACAGCCTACAGGGGTTGAAAGGAGAGAACATGTTCTGTCTCCTGAGAGTGGTTTCATTTGGCAAGAGCTTTCATGGTAACCATGCAGCGCTTGCGTCTTGGGAAAGGGAACCCTGGCAGTGATGCAAGAACAGCAGGATGTGGTTGAACCTGGGGAGAGGTGAGGATGGTTAGTGGAACAGGAAAGGTAGAGTTTATTACAGTGAAGCCTCCACTGCCTATACATATTTATCCTTAAACTGGTTTTCCTCCCAGCATTCTGCCTTTTCAGAACCGCCCATCACTGGGTTGTGCTTTCTCAGGAAATAGAACGTTTTAGTAATATAAGGTAGATGTAAGCCTAAGGAAAAGCTCATGTCTGGTGTGGGTAACTGTGCTGCTGTCCGTCCAAATGCTCGAGTACTTGAAAGTTGCTAAGAGCAAGGGTTCAGTTCTCCTGGGAACTTGAAGAAACCCTGCTCCTTAACTGGTCTTCTGTGGTCAAGCATGGCTTGGATCTGACTAGTCTATTGTACTTTTCATTTGTGACGTAAGTAGGCATTACCTAGAAGACCCCCAGTATGACTCAAATCAACCTCTGCGTTCTGTAGGCCTCCTTTTTACATGCAGTTTATTTTTTCTCCTGTGTCAGGGGGGAAAATCCTTCCCTGCTCTGGAGAAGGCTCTGGGTTTTGTTGCTAGCCAACTTGGCCCAGTCGGCCTGTGTGTTTTTCCGTGGACATTCTGAGCTTTACTGTCATTCCTCTAGCTCAGTTCTGAGGCTTTGGATAAAGCTCAGACAGAGCATCCAGGCGGGTTTCTGAATTTAGAAAGAACTCTCTCTTCCTGCCCAGTTTGAATATGAAAAGGACTAAATTTGTGTGACCCAACTGGTTAGTGCAGTTTGTTCTTTTGGGAAAAGAAGAAATTCAAACAAGGAAGAAAAGATTGGGGCATGTTTTTTTTTTTCCTTTGCCTATATGACCGAAGATTTAATGTTTTCCTTTCTCATTACATCCCTAATAGTTACCACAGTGTCCCCAGCTCTCTCTGACACCCAAGACAGAGTTGACTTCACCCTTCCTCTCACCCACCCACCTGTTCCTTTTATTTCCATTGTTGCCATATCGTAAATGCGTCTGTGTCTCCTTATCCTATCGGACTTGAAGGCTTCCTTACACAGGAAGTACTAAATAAAGGTCTTCTGAATGTTAAAACACACACACACACACGGCTTATCTTTAGGATTATTAAGAATTTTTGAAAATGCATAGTACAAATATAAGCATCATGATATTTTAACCAATTCAGATTAAGGCACATACTTTTTTTTTTTCTTTAAGAACTTTTATTGAGATACAATTGACATACAATAAACTGCATATATTTAAAGTGTACAACTTGATTTTTTTTTCTTATTAGTAATGTATATATGGCAATCCCAATCTCCCAATTCATCCCACACCAAACCCCTCCCCACCCCACTTTCCCCACTTGGTGTCCATGTGTTTGTTCTCTACATCTAAGGCACATACATTTTCAAAATTAATTTATTTTTCCCTTTGGAAACCACACAATCATTCTAAAATTGGCTCTATTATTAATCCATTGTAACATTTGAATCGCTGCGCATGGTGTGCCTAAGTGCAAACCTCATGCAGAATGGTGCCTTTTTTTTTTTTTTTTTTAAACAAACAGGTTAAAAATGTGTCTGGTTCCCATGGGAACCAGGCCACAGACACAGGAGAGATTAAATAAGATTCATAGTTTTGCGACTGTTGCTGCGTCTTAGCATTTTCCAAATCCTTTTCTGTGGACCGTGGCATTCACGATCAGTAGGCGTGAAACAACTTTATCTGACCGGCTTTTGTCTCTGAAGTACTAGGCAATTTCTTTGAAATGGAAGAGAATCAGAAACAGAAAATGCCAACTGCCGTGGCCTTGTCATTTAGCATGTGCAGCAAGAACTGAGGCTTCATTTTTGGATCTGATGGGAAGTTCGTTAATTTACTGAGTTAGTGAAATCAGAGTCACAGTATCTGAAAATTTTATTCTAAATGCTCACAAACTGCAAGGCATTGTGCTGTGGAAATAAATAACATGGAGCCCCTGAGTGCATGGATTTTATATCTGTAATCTAGAGGAGGATGACTAGAGGTCACGTGCACGGGGGCCAGAGCTTCCTACAGCGATGTTTCCATCACTGGAGAATGGTTTAACCGAGTCCCCAGGATACTAACTGAGCATCTGTAGTGACCATGACTTCGCGCTGAACACTGCAGGATGTGAGACTTGCCTTCAGTCGTTGCCAGCAAAGAGATCAGAGACTGGTATGAGAGAGAACGCGAGATAGGAACGTAAACTGACTTCCAAAGCAAACCAGACTCAGTAAGAGCCAGCGTGGGTTTAGAAAGAGCACACAGTTAGGTTACAAGGAGGGAGAGACTCTTTCTGACGGGGATGATCAGATTGGTGCCTGGCATGGCGTAAGGGCTCAGGAAATATTTGCTCTATGAGTGAATTGCTGAAGAATAATTTTTTAATGTTTTATTAATTAAAGAAATATAGAAATAAAAGAGAGCACTTTTAATATATATAATTAGCCATTTTTTTTAAAAAAAGAAAATGGTTTAGAGCTGATGAAAATACCTAGTGCCGAGAGAGGTAGAGATAGAGATAAAAACGACAGAGAGAGATAGAGAGAGATGAAGAGAGCGAGAGAGGAAGAGAGAGAGAGAGGTGAAGGGTTAGGGTTTAGGTAGAGAGGGAGAGAGGAGTCAAGTGGGTTAACTATAAGGATATACATAGAAATATTGAATGTCAACACCAGTTATCTCTAGATGGTGGGATTTAAGTGGTTTCATGTATTTTTAAAATATATCCACTAAATTTTTGTATAATAAGCATGTATCACATTTATAATAAGAAAGATTTATCTTCTGAAAATATTTTTAATGCATTATTCAGAACTATCTAATTGTAATGAGACTCTATCCACTAGCTCTGCTTGGAACCAGGCTTCTGGTTGAGATATCCCTAAGTCTCAGCCAACCTTCTGCCTCCTAATTCCAAGTGTGCTCTACAGTGTAATAAATTTGGTTTTCCAGATTATTTTATACACAGCCCTGGAAAGCAGAAATGGATAACTGGATTGATCTGTAGCATGATAGTAATGCATCTTTAATTTTAAAGCACAATTAAATGTCAAATATTCTGTCTTATTAGAGATAGAATTTAGTTGTGAACCTGTAGTGTCTCTTTGATAATGGATTTCACAGTTGATTGTCTGGTTATGTGCTAGACATCTTCTGAGTGTCAACTGACCCTTTCCCTGCAGTGACATCTTCCCCTCCTCAGATCTGCAAGAATAAGTCACCAGCACAATTTCTTACCTTTGTTGGAATCCTGGCTAATGTTTGATACCCAAAGCTTCTACTTCCCTCACCATATAAAAAGGGGCTGAACCATGTAGTCTGGTGAGTGTGCCTTTCATGCTTTGCTATGTTTCTGTCCTTACTGCTTCTCAAGGAAAGTATCCCATTTCTTCATGCCAAATTTTCGAAATGCAACATCCCTTTCTATCCTCCTATTACCATTGAGCCTCATTTCTTTTTAAGCATCCAAAGTAGACCTTTTATTTGTGAACTTTTGCTTTTTCTTTTCCTTCTGCCAGACATTCATTTATTTTTCCTTCTTTTATGAATATCTCTCTTTTTGAGTGTAAAACACACCTAAACTACATTTGTACCAGTCAGTCTCCATGTTCATTTTATTCTGCTGAGGAAACAGAAAAATCTCTATATTTTTGTATGAGGACTATGGAATTAGAACATGCAAGCCTTTCTTGTTCAAAGAAATAAGCATATATACCTGTTTATCTTTTTGGCAAATCTCAATTAGAAAGGAAATCATAAACCAAGAATATTGCACACAGAGAAAAAAATCTCTTTGGTCTTAAAGATGTATTACTTACACAGATGTCATGCTGTTCTTTTAGAAAAATACTGTGAAATGATAAAGAAATGGAATCTAAACCTAAATCAGTTAAATTTGATCTAAACAAATGGACTTGGTTAACTGACTTATCAAGGCAAAGGTAAATGAATGTGAGATTTGGAGACTAATACTGGGGGCCTTGTGGTGGCAGAACTGAGGCCAAGATTCTTTCTTTAGGTAGAGACTCCCCCCCCCACTCCCAAACAGGCAGAAGTGGCCACTGATAAACAGCATCCTTTGACTCGTGACTGAAAAAAAAATTGCAAATCTTCTCTTGAGGAAAAGCAGCCACAATTATCCTTTTAAAATAATACCTTAAACAATTAAAGCACTTTTACTTCCTCTATTGAATTCAACTCCTTAAGAGACAGATTCTATAAAGAGATTAGATTCAATCAAATTTGAGCTTTCAGTTAAATATTATCAAAGTCTTTTAAAAAAGCCATTCTTAATCTGTTACCAGGTACAGCAAATAATAAATTTAGAACCTCAAGAACCAAGAACTTCATATATTAGAATTATCAGTTTCAGGATATTAAAGAGTTCTGTATAAAATATTTTAGAAATAAGATTAAAAAGCCTTTACATGAAGAAAGAAGGGATTTTCAAATGTGACAAAATTAGTTTACAAAAAGAATCAAATACAACTTTTAAAAATGAAAAATTCAATTAAAATTAAAAACGCAGTGGACAGTTTATAAGTATATCAGACACAGCTAATGAGAATATGTGAAATGGAAGCCATATGTAAGTAATTACCCAGATTATAATAATACAGGGAGACGAGAAGACAGAAAATATGAAAAGTTAAATGATATGAAAGACACAATACATATATAGATATACACAAAGTCCCAGAAGGTAATTAATTGAGAAAACAATTGACTGAAAATTGTCTGGAATTGATGAAAGACGTCATAGATCCACAGAGAAACATGTCTACTAGTGTCTTAGTTCATTTGGGCTGCTGTAACAAAGTACCATAGACTCAGTGGCTTACAAACATCAGAAGCGGTCACTTTTATAAGGGCACTAATCTCATTTGTGAGAGCTCCCCCATCATGACCTAATCACATCCTATAAGCCCCATCTCCAAATACCACACATTGGGGATTAGTTTTCAACACATGAATTTGGGGTGGGGGGGACATAAAACTTCAGTCTATAGCAACTAAATAGGATAATAGAAAGAAATGCACACCAATGCATAAGGAAATAATAGATTACCAAAGAAATTATAGTGAAATTAAAGGACCAAAGATAAAGAGATCTTAGGAGCAGCCGGAGAGAAAAGACTGATCAGCTGCAAAGGAACAATAATTAGGAAAGGAGAAGACTTCTCAAAAATGGAAGCCAGGAGACAGTGGACCAGTATTGTCAAGGTTCTGAGAAAAAGCACAGGAAGGTTACCATCTGTGGTCACAAAAGCTGTGCCCTGAAGAGCTCCGGGGGTGCCGCTCAGACGTGTTTGTGTACTGCTCCCTGGAGTTGGCCAGTGTGCAGTAAATAGAATTTAGGATCAACAAAACTATCTTTCAAGAATGACCCCAAATGTTTCAGGAAATAGAGGAGGAAGCAGTTTCACACTCGGTTTACGAGGCCAACATAACCCTGTTAGTGTAACCTGTCAAAACTATTATAATTAGTACAGACATAATATATAGCCATAAAAATTTCTTAACAAGACATTGACAAAGCAAAACTGGACGTGTATAAAAAGGATAATAAACCACAGTAAGTGGAATGTATCTTTGGGAAGCAAGGTTGGTTTATCATTTGAAAATCATCAATCAGTGTAATTCACCATATTCACAGAATAAGGGCTTTAAAACCACATGATCATCTCAACAGATACAGAGAAAACATTAACAGAATTGAACACCCATTCATGATGAAACAGGACAAAAAGCCCTCTCATCAAACTAGAAATATAAAGAGCTTTCTCAATTTGATAAATAATAGCTACAAAAAACTCTAGTTTACTTCAAAATGAACAGTTAATTATTGAATACTTTCCTGCTAGAATTGGGCTAAGTCAAGGATGTTCAATTTCACTAGTTTTATTCAATATTATACTGGAGATCCTTGCCAAAATAAAAAATAGAAATGAAAGGAAATGAAAAAAGTAACCTATAATACTGAAAATATGCATACTCTATAATTACCTGTTCTACTTTGAGGTAAATGCTGTCGATAAAACTCCGGAACATCACCCAGATACACATATAAAAATGTTTAGACAGCATTGCGTAGCAAAAGTCTGTAAACAACCAGTTTTTATCAACACTGTAATGGATAGAGAATTTTAGTAGATTTGCACAGTGAAATATTATAGAGCCATGAAATGAGTAAATTGAGGCTATATGTTACTGTATGGTTGAATCTTAGAGACAGAGTGTTGAGTAAAAAAGCAAATTGCAGGAGATTAAATGCAGTGTACAACATACCTGTGATGCCATACCGGGTCATGACACATTTGTGTGTGGGTGTTTTAATAACCTCAACTTTAGCCATCTCCTGAGTCCCCAGCGTTACTTATCTCCAGTCCAGGAGATACCTAAGGACGTAATGATTATCACAAACGGTTTTTATATGATAGTCCCCTGCTGAATAGTCATGGTGACACCAAATGAATTTCAAGTCCTGTAGGCTGGTTTCAATTCTCAGTTTGGCCCTGTCAGCCTTTAAAATTTTTCCTGTTGTCCAGTATAATGCATATTGTGCTGTCAAACTGGTAACCCTCATAGTCCTTCCATTCTTTCAGCTCTTCCCCCCCCCGCCCCTGCCACCCCCCACAGCCTGATCTCATTGCCTTTAAATCTTGTCTCTTGACACAGTGACACAATATGAAGAGGGTTGTTAGGAAGTCAAGAGATTTGGATTCTATTTCTGATCATTCTCTGTACCTACCGTGTGACTGAGGGAAGTTATCTAAATATTTACCAGTGAGGACTGTCAGTGTGGAAACAGCTGTGTTTGCAGTTTTGGCAATAAAATATAGCAATAAAAGAGTTCCTGTCCTTGAGTAATGTACAGCTCCCAGGGAGATGACGAGAGATACATGCGTGGTGACCATACACAGCAGAGCACAGTACTCATTATAAGAGAAGCACAGACCGTTCTACAGGGCTTCCAGTGGTGGAGCAATCACAGTTCACAGTGTTAGTGGAGACTAGGCAAAGCTTCATGATTGAGGTGGTCTTTGAAGTAGGAGTAGGAGAGCAGAAGATGTATTGCAGGTAGAGGAAAGACTCTGCACAAAGGTACAGAGGTGTGTTGAACATATATGACAAACTGTAACCAAGGGTGAACGCTTTGGATAAGGGTTCTGGAGATTGAAGGAAATACAGGGTCAGCATAGACTTTAGGGACTTCCTAGGTGGCGCAGTGGATAAGAATCCACCTGCCAATGCGGGGGACACGGGTTCGATCCCTGCCCCAGGGAGATACCACGTGCCGCGGAGCAACTAAGCCCGTGTCCCGCAACTACTGAGCCTGTGCTCTAGGGCCTGCGAGCCACAACTATTGAACCCACGTGCCGCAACTACTGAAGCTCATGCGCCTAGAACCCATGCTCCACAACAAGAGAAGCCACTGCATTGAGAAGCCCACGCACTGCTACAAAGAGTAGCGCCCGCTCACCACAACTAGAGAAAGCCCGTGTGCAGCAATGAAGACCCAACATAGTCAATAAATAAATAAATTTATAAAAAAAAACATAGACTTTAGTATTTTTGCTCTATTTAAAATTAAGACCATTGGATATAGATGCTACATGGTGTATTCGCTATCAGAAATTGAAATGGGACCATGGCCAGCGTGGTAACTCTGGATGCTTAATCCACTGAACTGTATTATATTGAGTTTTCTTTAGATTCTGGTCTTAGAAGCCAGTTTTTCTTTATATGCTAAGCAAATGAACCTTGACCACTGTGAAGAATCAAGCATCTTTTTTATCCTATTTTATTTTGGTTTGATTTATTTGGGGGAGCCATAAAATGAGTACCTGATTACATTGTGTTCATTACAGTGGTGCAGTAATTTCATCAAAAATTAAGATGCCAATCCACCTAGCATCTTGTGTTGAGTTTTACCTGTGATTGGTGTCGAGTTTTACTTGGTGTCCCGTGTTCAGTTTTATTTGTGTTGAGTATTAAGTGTGGCTTCCAGAATTCACCCTGTGATTAAAATTGGATATATTATCAGTCTCCACTTTTTGCTCGCTAGTAGGGTCCTGCAAGCTTCTCTCTCTGTGGTAGATAGTCCCAGTATGGCGTGTACTATGGTGTGATGCTTTTGTCTTTGAGTGTCTACGAGAATGAGTTGGAAGGGGAGTGCTGTAAAGTGACACTGATGTGAATTATTTTAGACAATTTCTTTCTTTCTTATTTGATGTGCTTTCATTCATGGAAAGACTATTTTGGTGTAGTGGAAAAATCAAGAGATTTTGGAATTAGAACATCTGGGTTTTGGTCTTGACTGTCTTGGTTGCTGTTGAATTTCTTCATCTTGTAAGATGGTTTATCAGCTAGGATCTAATCAAGAGACAGAAACTAGACAGTAATTTGAAAAGGGAAAGTTTACTGTAAGGATTTTTAAGTATAATGTAGATTGAAGTAACAGGGAATTGGCTAGTAAGAAATAGAGAGTTCTATAGAAGTATAAATAGCATATATAAGGAGTGCCTGCAATTCACAGGGCTAAGGAAGAGACTTCCACTCCCATCCCCGGCAGAGATCCAGACCTCTATGGAGAAGGCATGGCCACAGCTCATTGGATGATGGAAAAGTCACTGAAATACCTCACCATTGGGACTTGTTAGAAACCTGCCCACTGGGTACTGGGAGAGCAATTCCCAAGGAAGTGTTGAACCTTAAGACTTGCCGCAGAGTCGGCCGAGTCAGTGCTGGGGGAGGCTACTTGCTTCTGGGCACTGCCAGCCACCAGATGCTGCAAGAACTAGGAGCTAGAGGAGCCGTCCTCTGTAGAATTGGGGCATTGAAGTAACTGCACTCTACAGAAGTCTAATGCTGGAGAAAGCGTGGGTTCTGCAGGAGCTGAGCACTAGCAGGTCCACAGAAAGAGACGGATTGCAAGGAACTTGTTAGCCTGCAGGGTGATGCATGGCCTGGCATGTGTGGTATATGTGCTGGTGAATCTATGCCAAGATGGTCTCTGGCCTGGGGCTGGTGCTACAAGTTCACTTAGGGGACTGCGTGTTCTGGGCATATGACTGGGCAGAGCACCACTGGATTTCGCTCACATAATAGCTGCTAACTTCTGTGCAGTAGGAATAAGAGTATCAATCCAAGGAAAATGCCTTTCTACTGTGCCCTCTACTAACAAAGCTTTATTTTGTGCTTGCTGTAAAGGAGAGAAACTTAAAGTGTTCAAGTCCATTACAGAGCAAATAATGAAGAATGGATTTAAACTGAGATACAGTAAATTGATAACTTGCACAGATGAGGACCTATCCTTAAAGGTATCAAGGTGATTAAATTAGTTTTGAATTTAAAAGCACTTTGTGAGCTTGCAAACAGAATACAAAAATTCACTGTTACTTCTATTATGATTTGCTGTAGTTAAACCTGATACTGACAAAAGTTTGCCAGAGTGCGATTGGATAGATTGCAGTCTGCAAATCTGCAGCATTTTGGTTTTTAGGGCATTTATTTCAAGATTCTACTTGAGCAATATTTCACCTGAAATTAAATTTATTTGGGCCTCCTAAGCTAAAATGCACTGCAGGTTGGTGGTCATTAGTCAGTATAAAAAATAATATTTATTGAAATCTAATTATATGGCGGGCATTACAAATGCATTTAGTCTTGCTAACATTCGTATTATTAGCCCCATTTAAAAGGAGGAGATGAGATAAAGTAATTTACCAAGACCATACAAATAGGAGGAATTGAACCAGAATTCACCTCTAGGTCTTTCTTGTTCCAGAATCTATGCATCTAACTTAGAACCAAATCTCTCTCTGGGCCAGGATAGTTATCAAAGTACTGTAACCTGGGTAAAATGTATATTTATTTTGGACTTTTAATATCTGTGTGCCACTTACTATTCTGGTATGGTGCTTCATCCCCTCTTTTTAGGTGAATGTTTCCTTTTATATCTAGCTGTTCCTCTGTAACTCATGAATTTGGCACTAGAAGTAAAGAGCAGGTAAGCAGAAAGTGATTTAGAGTTGGTTGTCTAGCTTTTCCATCAGAACGTGATTTGTTTACAGGGTGCGGAATAATTGGATGAGGAATGTTCAGGAGAGAACAATCCGTCTTCCTCAACATTGGTAGATTGCTGCAACCGTTTCACTAAGGTGTGTTTTAGACTAAACATATGACTAGATTAAAATACAGTTAATAATAGGAATCTATTTGTAATAGTTTCCACCTGGAAAAAATCCATGTGTTCGTAAACAGTGGAATGAATACATAAAGTATAACATATTTATAAATGAAATACTTTAAAGAAGTGAAAAAGAAGAAAGCACTGCTACACACAACGGCATGGATGAATCTCTCAGACATGGTACTGAGCAAAAGAAGTTTGCTTCGTAAAAGACTATGAAGTTCAAAAACAGGCAGAACCAACTTAAGGTGCTGTAAGTCAGAATAATTCTTTTGGGGGGTATTGCCTGGGAAGGGCTGCATGGGAGGCTTTTGGGTACTGTTAATATTTAAGTGCTTGATCTGAGTAGTAGTTATGTGGGAGTAGATTTTGTAAATTTCATAGAACAGAGCAGTTAAGATTTATGTACTTGACCATATAATATTTCAATAAAATATAAAATGGTTAAAAACCTGAATTTTTAAAAATAGGAAAATGGTAAGTAAAGGTAATATAGTATTGTATGTTGGATAGCCACCGAATGAAGCTTAAACTAAAGGTTTTTACATGATGAGAAAAAAATGCTGAGTTTACAGTGCTGAGTGGAAACAAAACAGAGCCCAAGCCTAGCTGCACTATATTATCCCCACTGTGTAAAACAAACGTCTGGACAATTACTAGGGAAAAACCCATCAAAAAGTAGTACTGTAGAAATGGGTGATTTTTCTTCTCTCTACCTCACTACATTTTTCATATTTCCTGCAATAAATGTTTTTTATAATCAGCTGTAATAGTTACCGAGAAAGAGGAATATTTGAGGAGCCTCTTCATCTGTAAAGACCCCATTACCCAGACAATAAAGAAAACTTACTTCTCTGAATGCTCAAGAAGTCTGGAAAATGGCTCCAACCTGACCTTTTAGCCTTAAATTTCCCGGCTACCCCAAGCTTTTCAATGCCTTGCTGCATTGGACTTTATAATTATTTTTATTGATTCAACAAATTATTTTTACGCATCAGTTATTTGCCAAGCACTCTAGGTATATAGCAACAGTTAAGAATGACAATGATTTCTGTTCTCTTAGCTTTCATTCCTTTTACCAGGGTAGACAAAACATAAGTAATTGTCCTAAAGATTGATTAAGTTGAGGATGGGAGAAATCCAAGTTACTACAGAAGTGTATATAACAAGAAAACCACATCTGGTCTAAAGGGACAGGACTGTTGTTGGAAAAGCAGTTTTGTTTAAGCAAAGACCGCTAAGATGAGTAGAGGCCTGCCAGTTGTGAAAGTGTCAGGCATGTGCTGGTGGAGAGTGGTGAGAACAGTGGGTTATGCATCTCAGTGAGGCTGAGGAATTGTTGAGGGGTGATGGGGGGAGGGATAGGAGACCATGAGTCAGAGCTGGATTTTGAGGTGCAGATTTCAGAGGCGGTACGAGTCCACGTGTGATGTGGAAGTGAGTTGCTGAGTGGGGTGGAGGAAAAGATCATTCAAGGTGAGGATGCCAGTGGTCCAGAGCTGATGTTGGGTGGGTTTTACCTGTGGATGCCTCACTGAAAAAGACAAGGTGGGTGGGATATAAAGGAAGGAACGTCTGTGCTTGTTGTCTGCTCTTTGTGCTGTTTCCTCTCCCTCGACTCCCTAGACTCTGCATCCTTTAAGGCCACTTAAAACATGACGGTCTATCACACCAGCCCTGAATTACCCAATCTGATACATGCCTTCCTTCCTTTGATTCCATAGCATTGACTGGCTCACTGCATGAGTTGGCGCTCAATTAACACTTGCTGAATTCAATACTTCTGTGAGGCATCACTGTTAGAAACAGACATATTGAGTTCAATGAACTCTGTGTTTAACCTGGAACTCTTATGTTCCAGTAGTCAGGGCAAATTGATTTACCTATTCTGAAAGCAGTTTTGTCTAGAGAATAACAATTTGTGTTTTTCATTTTGTATACAGCAACATAGTTGAGGCAAAAAGCTTCCAAGCATTTGTGCTAAGAAGACAAAGCTATGGCTTTTTAAGTAGTCATTTAATATTTGCACTTCTATTCAGCATCTGGCTATAGTCACACTTTTCTGTTGATAAACCTGCAACATCAAATGAGACGCACGGATTCCAGGCAGATGCTTCCAATGTCTAGAATCAAGGCAAATCATATCCCTTGCCTGTCACAAAGAATGCCTCTTCTGTCATTAGGGAGCAATCTGTTTAATGACACAATTGCTGGGCGATGGAGCAGATGACAGTCTCCTTTGTTGCCCAGAATCGCTGGGGTGCTGCAGAGAGCCAAACAGTTGCAGCATGATTGGTGTGTCTGGGCAACTCTGCGCTCTTGGTGTCCGAGTGGGGGTGTGTTTCACTGGGGGCAGTTGGCCTGCTGCTTTTAGGGTGGATGGGAGGTTGTTTTCTGTGCTGCAAGTCTTCTTGCTGGCAAATCAGTTGAAGCCAGAAGACTCCAAGTGCAATGTCAAACAGAGTTTGGGATGAACTCTTTAAACCTTGCCACGTGCAGTATGCCACTGCATGTTGTGTTGTGGGGTCCCATTGAGAAGCGTGAGAGCCCCCCATCTTCCAGGATGTCTCAGCGAAGAGACAGCTCTCCGATGAGCTAAAGTAGAAAGATGTGACTAGGCTGAAGGACTCAGAGCAAGAGGCGTCTGTTTGAATTTTCTGGAATAAATTGGGAACGCTTCTGGGACAAGGTGTTCCAAGAAGCTGGGCTGTGAAAAAGTATTGTAATATTAATAGTCTGTCACGCAGGAACAAGGGCAGTTCTCTTTCTCAACTGCTTAATATCTGGATCCAACCCAGAGAGCTCTGGGGTCTCTCACTGGAGTACACAGAATGAGGTGCTAAACTTCAAATGCTCACTCCTAGGTTACAGCCCCAGAAATTCTGATTTCATTTACGTGGAGCAGGGCCCAAGAAACTGCACTTTAAGAGGACAGTATAGTTGATTTCAATGGAAATGGTCCATAAACCACACCTTTGATGATCACTGGGGTTAAATATGAGAAAATTACTGGTGTTTGTAAAATGGGTGGTAGTTCCAAGGAAAGAAGAGAGATCCTCGGGGAAGATGTAACGGAAGAGTAGCAATTAGTGCTCTACTTTAAAGCACGGTGGAGTTTCCTGCTCAGATACTATGTACATTTTAATTTGAATATAATCTGCATAACTAATGCTCGTTTTCTTTGAATTTCTGACTGCTCCACATCCTTTATTTAAAGAGGGGAAGCGAGGGTTGTCCTTCACCTTAAATGTTACCGGAGGACAGATTCATGGTACGGATATTTCTGCTGCTACTGAAGAATACCTCAGACAGAGAATTCATACATTCCAGCTTCGCTTCAGTGACTGGAAAGCGTTCAAGGCATTTTAAAACCCGGTTCCCTTAAGCGTGTTTTGAGAGCCAAACGGAGACTCCGGCTCGTCCTCAGAGTGACGCGTGTCCCATGCAGCCCACGAGGCGGCGGTCTCGCACCACTGCTGGCCTCCGCGCGGGCGGGCCGGCCTGGGAAGGGCGTGTCTGACAGCATCCTGTCCGCATCAGGAGCAAGGCTTGCGGAGGTATTCTTAGAACACTCGCAGTGACCACATACTCCGCTCTTTGCCGACTTGCTTCACTCTTGTCTAAATGCTGGAGGTCACCTTATCCTGCTCCAGAAACAATGTTAGGATCAATTGGCTAAATAGAAAACACAAGAACAACCTCACACAGAGGCAAGGGGAAAGAAGACAAAAAAAAAAAAAAAAAAAAAAAAGGGAATAAGGCCTGAGAGAGAAGAAAATACACTCTTCTAATAAGCACACTGAATGGGAAATATTGGGAGGTGAGAGGAAAGTGGGGCAGTTGGTGAATCCAGGTTCAAAGAAAGTGAACTCAAGTCTCTCTTGCCCTTTTCTCAAGGTCAGCTCTCAAGGTCAGCTTGGACAGCCCTGCAGGGAATGTGGGCCTTGCATGGCATGCTGGTCCAAGGTGCAGGGCTTGGGGCTTGGCTAAAGAGCCGGGGTCAGCCAGATGGATGGTCACTTTTCTATTTCCTCCTCCCAGTCAGCTTGTTAAAGTTCATGCAAATGTCTCTGATCCAGTAAAACCTTATTGCTTTATCAAACACTGCAGAGACTTCTGGACCTCTGGAATCTGTGGTTCCTGAACTTGAGGGTGGATGTCTGCGTCCCTGCATGAGCCATGAGCCTGGTGCCTGGCCTTGTGCCAGTCCTGCGCCCTGAGTACCCATGCTTCTCAGGCAGTCTGTTTGAACTCTCTCATTGCCACCTGCCCCATGTGCTGCTCTCCCAACGCCCATAAGCTGCAGAACCTTGCACATGTGTTGTGAAGTAGCACTTGACCGTGAGAGGGAGTTTTCATCTCGACTTATCTTGCGTAAAGCAAATAAATGCCTTAAATATGAGAATGAAGGTTAAAGAAGAGTCTGCACTAAAGTGTAGATTTTGCTGACCTGGAAATGATCTTTAAAACAATTTTTGTTTCCTAAGCTTATGAAGAACATGGAGATACCTTTAGAACTCAGGTCCTAAATAAAGGTTATTTGAAATAGTAAGCCAAAAGAAAATTATTCAGCTGCACCTCCTAAAGCAGGAGGCTGATTATGTCACACCTGCTTTTCAAAATCAACAACCTGAAAGGTAAAGCCAGATACTAAGCTAAGTATTCAAAGTTCTCCATCAGCCTTTCCAGCCCTGTCTCTTACTACTCGCCTATAATATTTGAAGTTATGTTTTTATAAAATATATATCTTAAACAGGGTTGTCTACATTTTTTGAAGATTTTTGTATGAGAAACAAAAAATATTCGATTTTGACTATCACATTCCATTGTTGACTTAGATCTGGAGCTCTATGATGAGAACTAAGATCTATGGTGAGCGATGAACACCTCACTTACGGTTACTTCTGAGTAACTATAACGTTTACGCAAGTTACAAAGAGGATGGATATCATTGCAGATGTCTGAATTTCTCTGTGATAAGTCTTAGCTAAAATCCTGTCTTCTCACATAAAATGCATCCTTTCAGCTGTCAAGCTATCATTTAGATAGGGCCCCTTAGCAATAAGAAGCATGCTGGTCTGTGTTTCTATTCTATAATAATAACGGATTCTCTCGTTAGGGCTCATCTCAGTTACTCTGCAGCATTACTTTGGTACCATTAATTTGGCACCCTTCGATGACATTCTAACTTTGATCTATGTGGTACACAATAGGTCAAAATGAAGCTTCTAAAATACATGTACAAATGGTGCGATTAAGGTAAGACAGTAGCAAAGGCAGTTTTTGTTGTTTTTTTTTTAATTGTCTTTCTCAAGGAAAAGTAAGTGGTATTGAGTTAATTGGACCTAAAGAATACAATTCTGGTACAAGTATGGACCTTTGAACTACAAACGGGAATTCTGTAGTGGTTGGAGTTGCTGACCTGGAAGCCCAGGCCAGCCTTTGGGAGGTAATTGGTATCCGCCCATCTCTTCCTCACAAGGTTCTGGCATTAGAATCACTGAGGACTCAGTGGTTAAACAGTCTTGTCTCCTAAAGTGGAATTCCTCTTGCTGTCCCTCACACAAGGAGAAGGAAGTACAGACTGGATCTAAGGGATGCACCTATGTGCTGTCCTTTCCCATTCGAAGAAGGCTTTTTACTCTGGAAATGAACAATACTCTCAGCTTATTTTCCTTCTCTTCGTTCTCAAAGGGATAGCATTGACCACAGAGCTTCTCTCTGTGGCTCCCTGGCTCTCTGGCTATGATAAAAGGGTGTCAGAAAAAATGTGTAGCATCACAGGGAGAGATGTCACAGGGGAGGAAACCAAGGCCCAGAGGAGAGGAGACTGACACAGAGACAGTCAGTTACTGAACTGGGATTAGGATCCTCGTTTCCTGGCCACCTAATCAGTACCCTTACTCACTACATCCTCCGTTAGCTTCACTCATTTAGATACACATTTATTCACACCTTTTATTGATTCAACATTTAATCAAGTAGGATAAGGAAAGCTGTTATGGCTTCTGTGATCAATGCTTATGCATTAAGGTACATAACTGAATCTTCATAGATTAATAATCGAGGCAACTGAAGCCCAAGGAAGTGAAATAATTTTCCCACTTTTACGTATATAGCTAGTTAAGGGGCAATATTGGTATTAGAATTCAAGTCCCCAAATATAATTCTTGTTTTATTATGCCATATACCATTTTACCCTTACCAATGCTCAAAACAGTGTCAGGGATTGGGAAATATATAGTATATATTGTATCTGGATTGAGGTACTTTATCCTAGAGCATTTTCTACAATGCCTTAGAAATGTGAGATGAGGCTCTTTCCATCAGTGAGCTCTCATGTAATTTGAGAGAGATGTTATGTATATTAAAATTTAAGCAAAACTATAAGTCAAATGCCATTATCAAATTAGTATATAATCTTTAATGGGCTGGAGAAATGTTATCAGCCTCATGATGGATGCTAATAGTGACTGATGAGTTAGATTGTGTGGCTGGTGAGTGAGGCATCATTTGTTCCATTTTCAATTTGTTGAGTGATTAACATGTATCAGAAGAGTAAATAGAGTTGGATTTTCAAATGTGGCAGATGTTTGAAATCCTCCTACCATCTGCAAAAGAGAGGATTTAAAGAGATGCTGCCTATATCTTTGTGCCCTCTTTTTAATTTATAAGAGATTCCCTCTTGCTTTTTAATGTGTAGAAATCTTTTAATTTAAAAGATGCTTAAAAACTAGGATAAAGAAGAGGGTTAGTGAAGGAAAATCTTGAAGCGCAACACATTAAAATTCAAACTTACGATTTTATGGTGCACAGTATGTCTGTTGGCAGTGTTATCATGTTTAGTGAATGGTACTCAGACTCTCCTCTTATTCCAGAAACCTAGAGATCACGTTTGACTCACTCCTGTTGCTCCCACCCCGTACTCCATCTGACTAATCATGAATTGATCCACTGCCACCACTTTAATCTTGTTTCTTTCACACAGACTATTGCAAAATACTCCCAACCAGTGCCCCCTGGGACTAAATTGCCCCTCTAGTTGATATTTTCCCAGAATGCAGTCAGAGTGACTTTTCAAAATGCAATGTCTTTTTTTTTTTTTTTTGCATTTCATCTCAGCAATTCTTTAAAAACTGTCGATCAATTTCTTAATGCTCTTGTAACAAAGACATTTTTCTTCCAAAGGTCTACAAAGACAACTTTTTCCAGTCCTTTAAAAAAAATTATCTTATTCTTTACACTCTCACAGCACAGTCTTTCTACATGCTCTTCCCCCTACCTGAAAAAGTATTCCCTTAGGTTCCTACATTCTGAGCCCTTGGACTTGAGCTCACCATTTCCTTCTCCCGTAAAGACTTCCCTGAGAAGGACACTGGAACTCACCAAAAAAAAACACCCCACATCCAGAGACAAAGGATAAGCTGCAGTGAGACTGTAAGAGGGGCGCAGTCGCGTTAAAATCAAATCCAATAAATGCTGGGTGAGTGACTCACAAGCTGGAGAACATTTATACCGCAGAAGTGCACCCACTAAAGTGAGGGTTCTGAGCCCCACATCAGGCTTCCTAACCTGGCGGTCCAGCAATGGGAGGAGGAATCCCCAGAGAATCAGACTTTGAAAGCCAGTGGGATTTGATTGCAGGACCTCCACAGGACTGGGGGAAACGGAGACTCCACTCTTGGAGGGCACACAAAAAGTAGTGTGTGCACCAGGACCCAGGGGGAAGGAGCAGTGACCCCATAGGAGACTGAACCAGAGCTACCTGCTGGTGTTGGACGGTTGCCTGCTGAGGTGGGGGGCAGCTGTGGCTCACTGAAGAGACAGGGGCACTGGCGGCAGGGGTTCTGGGAAGTGCTCTTTGACGTGAGCCCTCCCGGAGTCCACCATTAGCCCCACCAAAGAGCCTGTAAGCTCCAGTGCTGGGTAGCCTCAGGCCAAACATCAAACAAGGTGGGAACACAGCCCCACCCATTGGCAGACAAGCAGATTAAAGTTTTACTGAGCTCCACCCACCCAGCCTAACCCACCATCAGTCCCCCCCATCAGGAAGCACCCACAAGCCTCCTAGACAGCTTCCTCCACAAGAGGGCAGACAGCAGAATCAAGCAGTATCAGCAGTGTTTCATCTTGTGGAACTGAAAACCACAGCCACAGAAAGACAGAGAAAATAAAAAGGCAAAAAGGCTTTGTACCAGTTGAAGGGACAAGATAAAACATCAGAAAAACAACTAAATGAAGAGGAGATAGGCACCCTTCCAGAAAAAGAATTCAGAATAATGATGGTGAAGATGATCCAGGACTTTGAAAAAAGGCTGGATGCAAAGATTGAAAAGTTGCTGGAAAAGTTTACCAAAGCCCTAGAAGAATTAAAGAACAAACAGATATATGCAACACAATAACTGAAATGAAAAATACACTGGAAGGAACCAATAGCAGATTAACTGAGGCAGAAGGGCAAATAAGTGACCTGGAAGACAGAATGGTGATAATCACTGATGTGGAAAAGAATAAAGAAAAAAGAATGAAAAGAACTGAAGACAGCCTAAGAGATCTCTGGGACAATGTTAAACGCACCAACATTCGCATTATAGGGGTTCCAGAAGGAGAAGAGAGAGAGAAAGGACCTGAGAAAGTATTGGAAGAGATTATAGTTGAAAACTTCCCTAACATGGGAAAGGAAATAGCTACCCAAGTCCAGGAAGCACAGAAAGTCCCAGGCAGGATAAACCCAAGGAGAAACACGCCAAGACATATAGCAGTCAAATGGACAAAAATTAAAGAGAGAGAAAAGTTATTAAAAGCAACAAGGGAAAAACGACAAATAACATACAAGGGAACTCCCATCAGGTTCACAGCTGATTTCTCAGCAGAAACTCTGCAAGCCAGAAGGGAGTGGCATGATATATTTACAGTGATGAAAGGGAAGAACCTACAACCAAGAATACTCTACCCAGCAAGGATCTCATTCAGATTTGAGGGAGAAATCAAAAGCTTTACAGACAAGCAACAGCTAAGAGAATTCAGCACCACCAAACCAGCTCTACAACAAATGCTAAAGGAACATAAGCAGGAAACATAAGAGAAGAAAAGGACCTACAAAAACATAAACAAAACAATTAAGAAAATGGTAATAGGAACATACATATAGATAATTACCGTGAATGTACATGGACTAAATGCCCCAACCAAAAGACGCAGACTGGCTGAATGGATACAAACACAAGACCCATATATATGCTGTCTACAAGAGTCCACTTCAGACCTAGGGACATATACAGACTGAAAGTGAGGGGATGGAAAAAGATATTCCATGCAAATGGAAATCAAAAGACTTCCCTGACTGCTCTTTCCTTGTACTACACTCTCACACAACCATGCACCTCTCTTTCTTTACAAATGCAATGTTACCTTTAATTTGTGTGATTATTTGATTCCTATCTGTCTCTACCATCACTAGATTCTGAGCTCACTTGATGCAAGAATCAGATCTGGTTTTTGCTCAACACAATGCCCAACACATAGAAGGAAATTACTAAATATTTGTTGAATGAACAATCTAAGGACAATGGGAATATTCTGATTCTAGGAAGGGAAGATTAAAATGTGCCTTAAAGGGGATCTTCATTGGAAGACACATTCCACTGAGAAAAGTCTGAAGTTCTTTTCAACGCTACTGAGAATAGCTAAGAGAGCTCTACATTGTGTAGGACATAAATATTGAGCTGGAGTACTGGTAGAGCCTCTAAAATCTATATAAAGAGTATTGATAGTGGCAGAATGTGTGTCTACAGGAAAGAATAAAAGCTGGATCAGAAGGGGCTGTTGTAATAAACAAAGTTATTTCAGGAAAAACCTTCAGGCAGTTTTATGTTCCTGCTTGTGTTCTAGACCTAAAGTCTGAATCTGATTGCCATTTATAATATCCATAAGAATGTGATAAAGGCAGACAATCCCATGTTGGTTATACTGTATCTTGGATGATTCTTAAAGACCTACTGCAAAGAGCAATCACACTTGTGACGAGACCCACATACTTAGTGCAGGACAAAGTGGCTGAGGGTTGCCCACACTTTGTGACTCTCTTGTTTTAGATTTCAACCCTGTGGAGGTGCTTCTCTTGGGCCAACCTCCATTTCTCTGAAACCAGAAAGCTTTATAAAGCCAGAAAGGGCTGCTGGCCCAAGGAGCTCTGAAATGTTAGACCACCTGCCAACTGATTTCCTTAGTAACAATGCAGATGTCACTGTGATGATGTATTGGTCAAGCATAAGTTTCTTGTGCTGCAATTCTGATAAATTGTGTATCTTTGACGTGAATGTTTCCCTCCTTAGTGATATCTGCCTGATTATAGCAGCAACCTGTCTCTCCTCTGGGTACTTCACTCTGGTTTTTATCTTCTGAGGCTGGAGCAGAGGCAGACTTATTAACTAGTGATCAGATCTGATTGGCATCAGGAAATAAAAAGCCTGGGAATCCCTGGTTCTGCCTCTTGACTGATAAAAAGAGCCAAATCTGTTCTCTTGTTTTCCTGAGGATGGTTTCTTCTAGATTGCCTGTAAGTTTTCAAGAAGGCTTAAAAGAAATCCTTTGTAGAAGTTTTTACCTTCCCAAGTCAATTTAACAAATGGTAAGTGCGAGCCTCGGGTTGCAGATACGCAAATGAACAAGGCATATTTGTTGTCTTCAATGATTTTGACATCTGGAAGAGAGGCGAAATTGTACTGTTAGAGGAATGACGAAAGTACAAGGTTGAGAATCATATCCAGCTGGAATAAGAGATGCTTCGTAGTACATTTGAGCTTTTGTAAAGAATGGTAGGAGCTCCTCAATGGGTAAAAATGAATAAAATAGCATCCTCCCGTTTGAGGTGCCTAAGGTATAATTTGGAGGATACATGCAGAAGGCCACTGGATATGAGAGTCTTACTCTCAGGATAGTTGTAGGTGAGAAAAGACTGGATTTATCCCTACAGAAAAGTTCTTTTAGTCAGTTGAGGTGGTTTGACTGCCAAAGAAGAATAGTATTTAGAGAAGACATTTATTCAGGGACAGAAGAAAGAAGGAAAGACAGGAAATGGACAACAGAGTGGCAAAGGCGAGGAGGCCATGCCTGAAGCTCAAAGAAGCTGGAGATTTTAAGTAGAGTGGTTATTCAGTTGTGTTTCTAGATTGTGGAAGGGGGAAGAAATAAGTAAATTTGGAATTGAGGTTGCTAGCAAATGTTCTCTTGACTTTTACAAATTTCATTGGCTTTTCCTTAAAACTTCCGGCTAAAGGGCAATGCTGCTACCCAACTAATTCTTCATACAGTACATATTTCTCTCTCTTTTTTTGTTCGTACATCTTTATTTTTTTATACATTTTATCCATTTGTGTGTATATGTCAATCCCAATCTCCCAGTTCATCCCACCCCCGCATGTTTCTCTTTTAATGAAAATAGCATTTCTGTTTTCCTAATCTTGAATCTGGGATTGTCAGTGTTTTACCAAAATCTTTGTAAGCCTCTTTCTCAAGTCATTAGCTTCCTTAATGACTATTTCCTCCTCCTTTTTTTCCAGAGGGTTCTTCCTCCTCCCCTCTGTTATTTAATTATGATCCTTTCTCCCAGCATCTCTTGCTCCAGGAGCCTTCTGATGACTCTAAGATGCACACTACAAAGATGCAATTCAGATTACCTCACTCTCATCCTTAAAAACCTCTGTAGCCTCTTATCTTTAAAGAGGAAAGCCTGAGCTCCTTGGCACAGCAAAAAGTTAGCACTCGAGGCATGTTTTTTAATGAGTATGTAATTAAATAATGTTTTTGTCCTTTAGCACCTACACAGTGTGGGATGGTTCCCCATCTTTGCATTCTCTGGCACCCAATGCAATGTTGGGAGACACAACACCTTGTGTGTATTCAGCAATTGAAAAATATGGGCTGCATTCTGGTCTCTGGAAAATGTCATTGTAAGCGTAACTTTACCTAGAAGTTTGAACCGACAGGGAAAGAAATCATTAATCAGGCAAGATGCTCAGAAATAGACATAAGCTTAAAAGCATCTTGTAAGCATAATTATTTTGGGAAAGTAACACCATCTAGTCTAATCCAGTGGCTCTGCTCTCCCGCTGCACATAAGTACACCTGGGGAGCTCTTTAAGCCTATCAGTGTCAGAGCCTCATCCCTGAGTAATTAGCTCAGTTGGTGATCACCCCTCCCGACAGAGGTTCTCCAGGTGTGGGCCCCGCACCAGCAACATCGGCATCGCCTGGGAACTTGTTAGAACTTCAAACGCTTGGCCCAACCCCACACCTTTTGAATCAGAAGCCTGGGAGTTAGGCCCAGCAATTTGTATTAACAAGCCCTCCAAGTGATTCTGATATATATGAAGGTTTGAGAGCCACTGATTTTCAGCACTAAACTCTGACTTTCTCCCACTGTGTCCCAAGGGGCAAAACCAGACACAGAAGAAGGTAATAGTTCTCTTTGGTACCTCACTATGACAAAATGTACCATTTTGGGCCTGGGGGCTTCTGCTCTTTATCGGTTTACGTGGGATCGCCATGTAGAATGAGACTGAGCATCTTGAAGATGGGATCTATGACTATATCATCCTGGGCCCACGTTCTTCTCTTGCCCTCAGAACCGCGGCACTTAGCACAGGGCCTGGCATGAAGTAGGTGTTCAGTAAGGGCGAGGAGAAAACTTTGAAGATTACTTAGGCCAACTGAAAGAAGTAGATGCATTAGTCGTGATGTGTGTTCCTTAGTGTTGTTTTAACAATACTCTTTAAAATAAATATTCTTTAAAGAATGCCAGAGAATTATAAAGCCCAGTTAAGCAACTGTTATTTATCATTTGTGTTTCCGTAAACGTGATTAAAAGCCTTAGTATGGTAATACATTGAAAATTACTCTGCACAGGGTAAACAGCAGAACCAGATGGTATCAGCAGAGGCCAAACAGAGAAGAAATGCTTATCTTGGTATATTTCAGCAGCAAAAGCAATAGCTTATTTCACTTCTTTTTAGGAAGCAGAATTTCTGATATGGAAAGACGTAAAGATGGAACTAGGTAAGCATCCTTCCTTTACAGATGGGGAAAGTCAGGCTCAGGAGACTCATCCACAGTTCCCTGGCTGAGCAGTGCTGTTCCAGGACCAGAACTTGGGCTCCAGTACTTCATCTATCAAACCGAAATGGTGTACTGGCTTCCTGAAACTTGTAAGAGGAAGAGACCACCAAGCCTGGGGGATTATCATATTGGGTTGGCCAAAAGGTTTGTTCGGGTTTTTCTGTGAGATCTTATGAAAAACCCAAACGAACCTTTTGGCCAACCCAATAGTAAGAAGCTCTAGAAGTAGGGAGCCTGAAGGCTAGGTTCCTCTCAAAGACTTTTGCTGAGATTTCCTATCTCTTGTAAGTGGCTTTCAATTTCAGAATAGAAATTCTGTTTTTCCTTTAAAAATAAATAAAAATCCATTCCTCATTTAGCATTCAAAGAAATCAAGTTTTTTAAACAAGTGTTCTAATTGAGAAAGAGATCTGAGATAAATCCAGGATATTCCTGCTGTGTCATAGCTTTGAATGTTTTCTCTTCTAAACCTTTCAATTTGTAGCTTAAAGATAAAAACATAGACCATAGAACGTGGGAGCAACTATACAATACCTTATCCCATTGAGGAAACTGAGACCAAGAGAGGGATGGGAGTTTTTTAAGGTATCATTGATGGAGTAACTGTGAGAATCAGACAGAACCATATCTCCAGATTCTTTCTTCATTGTTCTTTGAACCCTGGAATGGCTAAGATGTCACCACTGAAACTTGCTCAGAGATCGAAAAGCAGTTAGATGAAAAAGTATTGCTTTCCCCACTAAATGGGAAGAGAAGCCATCATGAGTTAGTTTATCCTCTTACTTTTGGTATGCTAATGGTGGGGCTTTTAACTAGAATGCTGTGTTTTGGAGAGAAAGCCCGGAGATGGGCTTTCCAGCCACCACTGAGTCATACTAGTTTTGGGGCAGCAGTGACTACTTTATTGGTTTCTGACATCAACTTCAAGACCCATTCTCTATTCCTATAAGCTATCACTGTAAGCAGGTAGAACAAATAAGAACTCAAAGAAAGTCAACTTACATTAAGATTGAGTCACTTGTTCACTTGTTTTCTTTCTCCTCTTCCAAACTCACATGCATGTGTGTATGTACACGTGCACACACACACATACGCACACAGGCGTGCACACACAAGTACAGTCATAGACTTGCTCCCATGGCTTGATGGGTAGCCTACTGGTAGAGGCTGTGAAAGCTGGGTTCAGGCTGCTTGGGTTTAATTTCACTTCCACCCTTCACTAGTTGCGAGACTTTGGGGAGTTATTTAATTTTTCCATGCCTTATTTTCCTTGTTCCAGGGAAAACCTGACGTCTCACAGTTTTCAAGGTAAAACTGGGGTCCTTTACCTCCGCTGATCAAGGCTACTCAAGCTTCAGTTTCATGGTTTCAATAGACCCTTTCAGGGCCCTGGCAGGGGCTCTAGTAATGTGTTCACATGTATATAATTTTTTTTTTTTTTATGTCTCCATAGCTTTGCCTTTTCCAGAATGCCATATGGTTGGAGTCACAGTATATAGCCTTTTCAGACTGGTGTCTTTCACTTAGTAACATGCCTTTAAGTTTCCTCCATGTATATTCATGGCTTTCTTTTTTTTTTATTTTTTGGCTATACTGTGGGGCTTGCAGGATCTTATTTCCACAACCAGTTATTGAACCCGGGCCCTCAGCAGTGAAAATGCAGTCCTAACCACTGGGCCACCAGGGAATTCCCTCTTTTTTTCTTTTTGAATTGAAGTATAGTTTATTTATTTATTTATTTAAAATTTATTTATTTATTTATTTAAAATTTATTTATTTATTTTATTGGCTGTGTTGGGTCTTCATTGCTGCACACAGCATTTCTGTAGTTGCAGCAAGCAGGGCTACTCTTCATTGTGGTGCACGGGCTCCTCATTGTGGTGGCCTCTCTTGTTGTGGAGCACAGGCTCTAGGTGCTTGGGCTTCAGCAGTTGTGGCACATGGGCTCAATAGTTGTGGCACATGGGCTTAGTTGCTTCTCAGCATGTGGTATCTTCCTGGGGCAGGGATCGAACTCGTGTCCCCTGCATTGGCAGGTGGAATCTTAACCACTGCGCCACCTAGGAAGTCCCATATTTCTTTTTGTAAATTTGTAAAAGTAGGATATTTGACCACAGTTGTTTAAGATTGCTAGTTTTTTCCTCCCAGCCATCTCCTTTATCATTCTTCCCTTGCTGAAAGGCAGTGGAGTTGTCACTGCCATTTTTGGAATCTGGCTAAGAGCAAGTTCTGTCTGGGATACGTGTAATTTGGGTTCAGTAGGATTGTTGTAATGTTTGTTTAGAGTCACTGGTGAGTAAATCATCGTTAGCCATCCTGATACTGAAACGGCTGGGGTACTCCGGTGGCCCGCTGTGCTGACTCAGCAGGGTGCGTGGCACCAGGGGCTCAGCCACAGATCTTGCTGTGCTATGGAGTGTACAGAAATTCTTCCCAATTTTACAGCTCATATGTAATAGAAATTGAGTTTGTTTTTAAAATCATATTTGACAAAAATCCTAAATATTTGCATGATATTAACAATAATGAGTGGTAGCTGAATTAAACATTTCTTAACTTCATTAAAAACATGTAAATCAATCAAGTTAGAGGCAAGATTGAATCATTTATTTTCTTTATAGAAAATATAGCAAAATTGTTCCATAGCAACTGTGAAAGCACATATGGACAAAAATTAGAACAAATAAGTATTAAAGCTATGTCTGGATTTTGTGATGTCTGTGTTATTTGTAATTTTTAAAAAGATGTGTAATCTGGTCTGATTTCGTATTTTAAATAAACATTTACTTGATGAGGAATGTATTTGTAATTTTGTATTTTTTTTAAAGGGGGTTCCCCAATTGCATAAGCTTCAGGGCACACAGAACTTGGCTGTGTCCTGCAGTTGACTACTTGTGAGAGATTGAGAAAGATACTTTCTCGGCCTCATCGTTTCCAAATATAAAATGAAGATAGGGCAAGATTACTCCAAAGTATCTCAAGGTATCCTTATAGCTCTGAAGTTCTGTGATTCTGTCTTCTCAACATGATGACTGGTGTACTAGGGTCCCTGGGAAGTAACTAATCTAAGAATGATGAATCAGTACCCTTTCTAGGAATTCCCTGAGTAGAACACATGGAGAGATTGATGACAGCTAGATTCTCGAGTGTTTGGTGATCTGAAGGGTACCATTCCAGGGAATTGTGTAGGTGATCAGACCATAACTAAACTGATTTGACATCCTCAGGAAGCTCACAAATCCTACAGACCCCTCTGGCTCATTTCATTTAGGGAAGGTATATTGGTTTTCTCATGTTGTATAGCAAATTGTCATAAATTTCATAGTTTAAAACAGCACAGTGTTACTTTGTTTCTGTGAGTCAGGAATCTTGGCACCACTTAGCTGGGTCTGCTGCTCAGGGTCTCATAAGGCTGCAGTCAAAGTGTCTGTGCTCCTCAGGTGGAGCTCGGGGTTCTCTTCCAAGTTCATTCGGGTTGTTGGCGGAATTTAGTTCTTTGTGGTTTTAGGACTGAGGTCCCCATTTTCTTGCTGGCTGTCAGCCACGACCACTCTCAGGTCCTGCACGCTGCCCTCAGAAACTTAGCACGTGGCCATCTTCATAGGCACTTCACAGCATGGCAGTTTGCTTCTTCAAGACCAACAGGAGAATGTCTTTCGGCTGCTAAGGAGGAGTCTTAGATAACATAACTGAATCCAGGGAGTTACTATCCTATTATATTCATAGTTCCACTCATACTCGAAGGAAATGGATTATATATCAGGGAATGGAAATCTTTGGGCCATTTTAGAATTCTTTATACCACATAAGGGAAGGGCAGTATTTTTTGAGTACCAATCATGTACAATTTTAAGTTCTTTTATTCATTTCTCAGAATAATTCTGTGAGGTGGGTATGATTATCCCATTTTCCATGATACTAAGACGAGATATTAAGTAATTTACTCAGAATCAAAGAAGCAGAGTCTAGATTTGAATTCAGGTCCATTTTACTTGATAGCCTGAAGTTTTTGCAACATACCCCATGGCTTCAGGAACTGATTGCCTATCTACGCGAAAGGGCATTTAACATCTTCTCTGACCACACTGGCTAACATGGAATATATAAGCATCTCGTGATATGTCCTGCTTCTCCTAGGGGCCAGGCCTTTGTCAATATAAGTGTGTGTATTAATTAATTAATGCCATAATATGGCATCCTTTAAATAGTAAGCGCCCTGCTACTTCCCCAAAGTTGCAAGTTTTCCAATTTTCAATTTTCAGTTTAGTTTAGCAAGTATATCTTGAGCTTTCCACGTGAAAAGAAGTGGGAGAAATAAAAATTAATTGGGAACATGGTCTACACAAAAGATTTTATAAAAATCACTGTGGTAGAGGGGCCAGAGCACTGGATGTAGTCTGGAGACCTGGGCTCAAGTGCCTCTATTTACCAATCACTTCAACTTTCTAACCCTCACTTTCTCCCATCGGTAGAACTTGCCTTGTAAGGACATTTGTGAGGATCAAATGAAATGACTTCTGAGACAATATATTATAAATTGTACATTATTACAACTCAAGTTTTTTTTTAATATACAGGTATATGTATTGCAAATATCTTCTCCCACTCAGGAGCTTGCCTTTTTTATTCACTTAATGTCTTTTGATGAACATAAGTTATGTTGTGCTAAATGTAAGTTTGATAAACAGTTGATAAATATTAAATCATAAAGTTTAAGAAGTGCAATTTGCAATATATTTGTATGATCAGTGCTTCTTGTGTCCTGTTTAAGAAATCTTTACCTAACCAAAGGTCATGAAGCTATCTGCCTAAAAGTTATTATGTACTAGGGTTTTACTGTTTTGCCATTCAAATTTAAATTTAAAATTCCTTTGGGATTGATTTTTACATATGATGTAAGATAGGGATTAAGACGCATTTGTGTTCAACATGGATATCCAAATGCCCTAGACCCATCTATTAAAAAGACTGTTCCTTCCTTCTCTGTATTTCAGTGTCACCTTTGTCATAAATCAGGTGGCCTCATATGTTTGGGGATGTATCTGGACTCTATTCTGTTCAACTTGTCTATTTGTCTATCCTTGCACCAATCCTTCACTGTTTTAATCACTGTCCCTTTATAATAGATATTTTTATTTTGTAGTGTAAAGTCACCCAACTTTTCCTTCTCCTTCAAGGTTTTCTTAATCTATTCTTGGTCCTTTTCACTTATATATCCACTTACTAAGTTACTAGTGCCACAAATTCCTTCTGGGGTTTTAATTATGATATTTTTGTCTATAGATCAACATATTTTCAATATTGAGATTTCCAGTGCTCTGTCCCTCTATTTATTTAGATCTGTAATTACTGTCAATAATGCTGTGTAGTTTTCTGTGTAGAGGTCTTTTCTGTTTGTTTGTTTGTTTGTTTTTTCATAAGTATGTGATGGTTTTGATGCTACTGTAAATGGTATTGTTTCTTAAAATTTAATTTTCTAGTTGTTCGTTGCTAGTTCATTAAAACACAATGCAATTGTATTTGTAATCAGCAGCCTTCCTGAACTGATTTTTTAATTCTAGTATTTTACATATAGATTAAAAAAAACCCTTTTGTATGTGCACAATCATGTTGCTTAAATTCAAGTTTTATAGGCTAGCATATATTGGCTATTCAAAGTATCACAGAAGCACAAGAAAATAAGGATTATCTTTGGGGCATTTGAGAGGTTTCTTGGATGAGGTTGAATTTAAGCTGGACCTTGGTTTTAGGTCTCAAGACCGTTTAAAGAAAATGGGGGTTATGTAGGCTTGAGGGAAAATGATTGCCATTTAATTTGAAAATGTTTATGGAAATATCTCTGGATATTGAGTCATTTCCACTCTACTGCAAACTAGTGTTTCATATGCAGCCCATATCTATTTAATTACTTGAAATTCAGTGGGTGCCTTCCAGTAATTACAGTGATGATCTGTTAAGCAACTTTCAATTTGGAAGCCTCTGCCTCACAACATTTCCAAGCACAACTTTTTAAATTTCCAAACTCAAATTATTTTTCAAGGAAGTAAAGTTTCAGATCACTTCTTTCCTTCTCAATTTCTTTCCTAGTAAAATGAACAAACAAATGAAACTCCTTTCCCTTTGAGTAACACAAATGACGATAGAACTGATATCTATGCAGATGAGAGAATGTTTTAACGCATGAGCAAAATAAAAGAAGCAAGCAAACAAACAAAAATTGAGAATTGGCTTTGTTTTATTTTGTTTTCTTTGGCAGGGGATAATATTACAGCACACCACTGGAGGTTTTATATATATATTTCTTCCTTGGAGGTGTTAGGGAAGGCTTCATGTAGGGAATGGGTTTTGGAAAAAGTGGCCAGTGTTATCTGAATGGGCAGAAAGAAAGGAGAGGCCGTCCAGGTGGAGGGGAATAACATCAGCAAGGTTGTACATTCGAAAGAGGATGCTGTCGGGCAAGGAGAGAAGGAAAATGGGGCTTGCCTGAACAGAGTGTTGTGGGCAGAAGATAACTTAGCGCTTTATAGGTTAAAACCGTTCATCCATCATCTCGTACCAAGCCTAGGAGGAAAGCAGGGAACATGCTCTTACTCCCCTCTTACAGGTAAGGCAACAGAGGCTCGGTGAGGGTAGCTTGCCACGTGAAAAATAGTTAGATGTTCTGTAGACCCTCTGGGTCTTTGCTCTCTCCCCATCTCTTTGCTCTGATGCAGAAGGCTGGATAGTATCCAGGAGGAAATTATGGTTCTTTGGACATCAAAGTGATGTGACAGAAACAGAGTTTTAGGAATGTTGTCTGATGGAGAAGGAAGGCCTGTAAAGAGAATGTAAATGCCCTGAGAGTAGGGCTGTCCTGCCTTGTTCACAGCTAGAGCCCCGGTACCTAGTGCAGTGCTTGTCCCCAGGTGGTAATACAGTGTTTGTTGAATGAGTGAATAAAATGTAAGAACTTGAGTTAAGGATGTCAACGAGGAATCTACTGTAATGATGAAAATGCATTTATATTTGCTGGTGGTGACATAGATCTTCTTGGGCTCCTACTGCGGACTCAAGGATTAAACTTTTCCCTTGGCAGTTTACCTCTAACAAGCATACCTTCACTCTGTGATATCCTGTAAAGATAGGAATCGTGACTCTCTTCTCATTAACACTATTGTTTGTCATCTTTTGATTAGAATGGAATTCTTAAAATTCCATGAAAAAAATCCATGAAAGAAATGCCCGTGTTCTAACTGAAATTTAAGCAATTGATGTTGAGCAGTTTATTCAGTGATTTCACTGCTGTGGACCACGTGGCAGCTCCTCATGTAGCATACACTTTCGTGCCTGTTTGTCCATAAGGCTCTCTTTGTATAGAATCCCCTTCTCCACGCCTACCCTCTTATCTGTTCATCCAGGTCTTATTTCTTTTTTAAAAAATAACATGTATTGGGGAAAGGGGTTTCTGTTTATAATTTAAAAACTTGCTCATTATAGAAAATGTAGAAAATAAAAATATTTAAAGAAGAAAATTTAAATCTTTCATGAAGTTACCAAATATAGAGATAAGCACTGTAGATATTTTCTGTTTGCACATCTATTCTTTATATACTTATGTAAGATTATATTTCCCCTATACACATCTATATAATAACAGAAACACATATTTCCTATATGTAAACTCATATAAATTCTCATACATAGATATATATGTGCAGTATGAAATTTTAAATGAAAGAGATCACATGTGTTGTCTTGCATTTCACATTTTCTTTTTTTTTCTAAGATTTTTTTTATGTGAATCATTTTTTAAGCCTTTACTGAATTTGTTACAATACTGCTTCTATTTTATGTTTTTGGTTTTTTTGGCCACGAGGCGTGTGGGATCTTAGATCCCTGACCAGGGATCGAACCAGCATCCCCTGCATTGAATGGTGATGTATTAACTACTGCACTGCCAGGGAAGTACCCACATTTTCTCTTAATGCTGTATTCTTTTTCCTTATTTGATTTGATTTGATGATATGCTTTTCTTTTTTCTTAAAGAACTTTTGAGATATAATTGACATACAATAAACTGCATATATTTAAAGTGTACAGTTTGATATTTTTTCTTATTAGTCATGTATAGATGGCAATCCCAATCTCCCAGTTCATCCCACCCCAACCCCCCACCCCGCTTTCCCCCCCGATGATATGCTTTTCAAAGATTGCTCCATGTTTCTGTGTGTTTAACATGCTTCTAAATTCTTCTATATTTTACTTTTTTTCAGATGTATAGGTTGTTGCTTTTTCACAACATCTCTTACATATTCCAAATAGTCCTCGAAAATGCTGTAAGCCCTCTTACCTACCATGCGTGCCTTACTACTCCTAGCCAATTCTGGTCTTGTCTTTTGAAAACATGAATGGAGAAGAACTCATTTTAAGTTGTACTGGTTAGACTGTGTCTCCTTCTTTAAGGCCTAGCTTTACTGACATCCCTTCCTCCATCTGAATCAAGATTCCCACAGAACTTTGAATAAGATCGCATTTGTTTATACTGCCCCATAGTACAATTATTTTTATTAAGTTCTGTTACTTGCATTAGACTTTCAGCTACTTAAAGGCAGAGATCATCACTCATTTCTGTGTCTCTGTTGACACTCAGGGTAGGACCTGGAGCATAACTGTTGTCAGTAAACACTGAACATTGGTTGTTGAAATAAGTCCCTTGAAGAATGGTAACTGAAGATGAAAGACCGTCAACACTCACCTGGGTAGACCTGATCTGTAGGACTGCCCGCATGAGTGTTGGTGGAAGCTTGGATGAAGGGGGAGCCATGGGAATAGAAAGAAGGCAACAAGGAGACATTGAGGGGATAATATCAGGCAAAGTGTGCCTGTGTGCAGATGTGTGTGCTGTGCTTGGGGTGTGTGAAGGAGAGGTTATAGTCAAAGAGAAGGCCCTACCTTTCTGTTTAGTGGCCAGGTGGAGATTAATGCTGCTCCCTGCTGGGTGATGGGACAAGTTGACACAATGAGTTTAATGTTTCATCAGCATTTCTAGATAATAAAAAAGATTGTTACATTTATAGTAATACATATTGAAATACACGCAAGGAACTGATTTACAGCCTTTATGAAGTCAAAAATTTTTAAAGTCATTTTTTAATGACAAGTTGAAATTGATCCCAACTCAGGGCTGACTTATTTAGAGGTGACAGAGATGTTAAAATTAAGGAAGGTATTGAAAACCAGTTGCCTTTAGGTGGGAGAGGACAGGCTGATTCTGAGGAGTGCCTGAAGGAACTAAGGGTGTTTTGTTAACAGAGACAGGAAGAAACAGAAAGGATAACATTGCTGTCTGCAAAAATCTGAAAGGCTGCCCTGCAGAAGAGGTGCTAGACTAATTCTGAGTGCACCCAAATGGTGGAACTGGGGCCAGGGGAGCTGCATTTTCTTTTGGTATTAGAAGGACATTTTTATAGTCATAGCTGACCAAAGATGAGGGAGAGGTCTCAGGAGGCTGTGACAGTCCATCAGTGGAGATTTTCAAGAAAGGCTTGTCGCTTGATGAGGAGTTGGATGACATGACCTTCGAACCCCAGGATTCTGTGATTTTATCAGAATTGTTTTCCTTTCAGCAGGTTTTGTGTTTTGAACCGATTTGTCACTTTTTCCTGTCATTTTTGATTATAGAAAGTAGAATAATGGTGTAAAAACAGCCTCTTGGTTTTATTAGTTTTCTAGACACATTTGCAATAGAAATACAGGAATAAGTGGTATATACTTTAAAAATTCTCCTTCACCCTTTTTTTCTTTTAATACAGCTTTACCATCAGGGAACCAAGCTATTTTGCTTCTCTCCTTTAGCTAAAATCTAATCAGCTCCTTTCTATTCTGACTTCCAAGAAAATCAACCTGGTACAAACTTTAAATCAAAAGGTTTCACATGCTACTTACTGTTTGCAGGTGCCACCAAAATTTCCCCAGCTCCTGTGTACGTTAGAGGGCTTATCTCTGAAGTTCATTGTGGGTGGTAAAAGTGGTCTTTGCCTTTGTTAAGAATGATCCAGGGCGGGGAGGGTGGGGGGGACTCGAGGGGGGGGAGTCAAGGAAGGTAGGGAATACGGGGATATGTGTATAAAAACAGATGATTGAACCTGGTGTACCCCCCCCAAAAAAAATAAATAAAAAAATAAATAAATAAATAAAAAAAAGAAAGAATGATCCAAGTAATTTCTCCATTTGGATCCCATTTGTGTTGGAATTCTCAAGATAACTCATGTCATCACTGTTCCTTTAGTCCTTTGGCTTACAAGATTTCTTCAACAAAAAAATGAAATATTTGGTGCTTCAGGGAAGTAGTTTGACTCCCTTGTAGCTTGGGGCTGACAGGCAACCTCAGATACCTCTTGAAATAAAGAAGGGTTCTGTGGCATTTAGAAATTGTTGGTATTGAGCACAGACCCAATTGTTTGAAAAGCACAGGCTTTCAGAGATTCAGATATTCAGATAAATACATTCAGATGAAAATGTATTGGTTATCGTATCGAAGGAGTTTCTCAATTCTGTTTCAATATGAATCTTGTCTTTCCTTACTTGTGCTAATAAGACTTATCCAGCACTGCCCTTCTGATAATGTTTCCTATTAAAAAATAGTAGTTAGTGAAATACTCTCCTTCTTCCTTCTTTCATCCAGTTTTTATGTATATTACATTAGACATAACAGGAGCTAAACGAATCGAACTTTCTAGCCAACTTCTGTATTACTTTGCGAAATATTTGTACATTGTAAAGGAGCTATTTAAAGCGCAGCAATCAGAAACTAAATGATGGGGGTGGGGGTCAAAGTTGATGCAGGCATTTAGCTCCAAAGAAAGGGTCCAATTGTTTTTTTTTTAATTTTCAATTGTGATAAAAAGCACATAATGTAACATTTACCTTCTTTACCAGTTTTAATTGTTCAATTCAGCAGTGATAAGTACTGTCACATTGTTGAGCAATGGAACTCCAGAACTTTTTCAGCTTGCGAAACAGAACCTCTGTACCCACCTAACAACAGCTCCCTTTTCCCTCTCTCCCAGCTCCTGCAGCCCACCCACCTCCAATTCTGCTTTCTATGAATTTGACACCTCTAGGTGCCTCATATGAAAGGAATCATGCAGTTTTTATCTTTTCTCACGACTAGTTTATTTCACTTGGTATAACATCCTCAAAGTTCATCCATGTTGTGGCATATGTCAGGATTTCCTTCCTTTTTAAGGCTGAATAATATTCTGTTGTATGTAAATACCACATATTGTTTATCCATTCATCCACGGACATTTGGGTTGCTTCTGCCTTTTGGCTGTGGTAAATAGTGCTGCTATGAACATGGGTGGGCAAAGGAAGGCCCGATTCTTAAAATAATTACAATACCTCCCTAGAGGAGCGTATCTTAAAATTGTGAAGGCTATTTAACAAAAATGGTATGGGGGCATCTAAGGTAATAATTTTATCAGTATTGGAAACCCACTGTGTGTGGCTGTGAAGGAGGCATCTGGAATATCCTAGGTATATTGCTTTGTTTGTTTACTTGTTACAAAGAATATCTTAAATGCCTTTCACCTAATTTTTTCCTTTTTTAAAAAAGAATGAAGTATAGTTGATTTACGATATTGTGTTAGTTTCAGGTGTACAGCAAAGAGATTCAGTTATACATATACACATATTTTCTGATTTTTCCATTATAGGTTATTATAAGATATTGAATATAGTTCCCTGTGCTATAAGTAGGTCCTTGTTGTTTCTCTGTTTTCTGTGTAGTAGTGTGTATTTGCTAATTCCAAACTCCTAATTTATCCCTCCCCTGCCCGTTCCCCTTTGGGAAGAGTTACCACCTGCAGAGTCATGGAGGTTTTGGGTCTTACGAAATATTTGCAGGAACAGTCTCAGATGCTCCATCTAAAGTTAAGGCGCTACAGTAATTGATTCCTGAAATCCCTTCTTATGCTGCCTATGAGTCTGTAAAATATACAGGTATGGGTTAATAGTTTTTTCTCACGTGTTTTACTGTTTCCAAGCTCTGACATTATTACTGGGTTGGGAAGTGTGGGATTCAATCCAGATTTGGAGTTCCTTCTACTGTCTCCCCAGGCACTGCTAAATTATGAGAGCAAAAGAGAATATTCACTGACAGGTTTTCGATCCTTTATATGTTGATAACATCCCAAGTAGTGGGTGTTTTTTTCTTTTCTTTTTTTATTCCTGATATTCTGAATATATCACAGTTTTAGTTCTTTTTCTTTTTTAGCTCTTTATTGGAATATAATTGCTTTACACGGTTGTGCCAGTTTTTGCTGTACATCAAAGTGAATCAGCTGCATTTATACAAATATCCCCATATCCCCTCCCTCCCGTGAGTTCCTCCCACCCTCCCTGTCCTGGCCCTCTAAGGCATCACCCATCATTGAGTTGATCTCCCTGTGTTATGCAGCAGCTTCCCATGAGCTATCTGTTTTACATTTGGTAGTGTGTGTATGTCAATGCTACTCTCTCACTTTGTCCCAATTTCCTCTTCGCCCCCCACCCCACCCCGCTCCACTCCCTGGTGTCCTCAAGTCCATTCTCTACACAGAGAGCTCTCTCTGAGTTATTTGTTTGGCAACCCAGAAGTGTAAAAATCAACGTCATTATCAGAGTGGTTATTTTCAGTCATAGAAATTCATCCCTCTTATTTCCATACATGTGAACTTCTTGTCCTCTGCCATCCGTCCTTCCTCCACTCCTTTCCTTCCTTCCAACACGTATTTAATTAGAATGCCTGCTTCTAAGTGAGGAAATGAGATTCCCTGCCTTCTAAGAAACATAGTCTAGCAGAGGAGGGAGCTAAGATATGCCTAAGACACACATCCGTAAAATGTGAGGCAGGAAGCTGCCCTTGCTGTAAGAAAGCATACTTGACATTCATAAGATGGAGAGGGGGAAGTCCTGTTAAGAGTGTCCAAGAGAAGTTAACACTGTGAAGGATCTTCAGGGGCTTGAATACGGAAAGCATTTTCCACCTGACCCAACTTCTTACAACATTAACCTCCTTTTGTTCTCAGTTGGAAAAGCACAGTTGAGGTTCTTAGACATTCTTGGTGGCTGGTTACCCGAGTGCCTTGGATCTGCATTCTGGTCAAAACGAATAGGAATTAGCAGGGATATTTGTTCAGATGGCATCAGGCATAAAGAGAGGCTGCATTTCCCATACCTGCTACACTGCAGGTGGCTGCAGCCAGTGGGCTGTCTCTCTGCTTCTTGGAAATAACACAGACGGGTTCTGGTCCCCACTTCTGAGCCGTAGTCACAGTCACATTCTGTCAAGGCTGTACCAGTGAGTGCACTTCAAGTGCTGCTCAGTATCTCCTCTAGAAATTTTCTTTTTTCTCAATGCAGTGCTTACGTCTCCTCTCACAAATACATACTACTGAGACACTAAATGCAGTGATGGTGGAACCACTATACCGTGGGACACTATTCATGTTTCTTTCCCAAAGGAAGGAAAGGTTCACCATATTGATTAGAATTAACTTCAGATGGCCCTACATTTTGTTCCTTCTTCATCCAGGTAAATCAGATTATAGATTGAAAATCCTATGCTGATTTAAAATATTATTTGTGCCTTTATGTTTATTGAGTACCTAGAATACGTTTGATACTACCACGTACAATGTTACACTTACTCTCACCTACTCTCATTGCTCTCTGCAGATGTTATTGAAAAGTCCCAGGTAATCGCATCAGTATAGAAATAGCTACCATTTATTTAGCATCAACTATGTGGCATGAACTATGCTGAGTAACTACTTTATTTTCTCACTTATTTCTCAAAATAATCTTATCAGCAAGTGTTTTTATTCCCATTTCCAAGGTGACCACTAAGCTGAAAGTCAATAAATCAGTAATTAACCAAAGGTTCTATAGCTATTTAGTTAAAGAATTAAAACTTAAAATCAGGATTCAGATAACAAGTCAAACACTCTTTTCTTGAGACATTTGGTCCTTTTGAATCCCGACATTTCTTACATAAATGTCTCTCTTTCAAACATAGTGAAAGAGAAAACTAAATGTGTGCACTGTCTCTCCATCTCTTAATATAGTTACTGGGGTGTTACCATCTTTCTTTTGTATTGTACTTTTTATTTCCTACAATTCTGAAATAATTTGGGAAATTAACAAGGAATATTACTATGTATACTGAATTGCCATCCTCTGAAATAGGGTCATCTCTAGGATATAATGAAACATCTGTTTGAATAGCTACACAGATTTCTAAATTTGAAGCCTAATATATTTTCAATTGTCTTAGTCCATTTGGGTTGCTATAACAAAATACTATCACTTATAACTGGGTATCTTATAAAGAACAGCAATTTATTTCTCACAGTTTTGGAAGCTGAAGCCCCAGTTCAACATGCCAGCACATTCTGTGCCTGGAGCCCACTTTCTGATTGCTGCCATAGATGGTGCCTTATGGCTATAACCTCATATGGCAGAAGGAAAGGGTTAGGAATTTCCCTGTGGTGTCTTATAATCACCTCCCAAAGGCCCCATCTCCAAATACCATCACATTGGGCATTAGGTTTCAACAGATGAATTTTAGGGGGATGCAGACATTCAGACTATAGCATCTGTGTAGCTTCCTGCCTCATCTTTCTGTTATACCTTCATTTGTTTATTTTTAGATGAACAAAAAGGAGGATGTATTATTTGTTCCTAAGAAGGCACTGTAGCCTTCATTACTTGACAGAGTATACCACAGCTTCCTGCTGTGCTGTGTGGAAACTGATGGAGGCCATGTCTACAGTCCCTATCCCAGCTACCTTGTTAAAAGTCGTAGACCATTGGAGCTAAAGCAGACCGTGGAGGGTGCCAGTCTACCCCTTCCTTTTATAGATGAGGGGCCTGGGGTCCAGAAGGGGGAAGAAAGGCCCAGGGTCTTATGGTAAATTAATTAATGGTAGAAGTTAGTTAATGGTAGAAGCAAAACTAAATCCAAGCCTACTAGTCCTGTGCTGTTTTCCATGTATAGCCTTGGGAAAGCTTGTGGATATCTATACCTATTTTTCTACTTATGAAAACAGGCAAATGTGGCCACCTGGGATTTTTCAATAACATTTGTAGAGAACTGTTGGTTTGGTGTAGGTGTAACACCTTGGAACTTGGTTTCTTGGAGCTTTGTCTCATGTGATACTTATATCCATGTGACAAAATTGTGGTAAAACACTTCCATCCTCATATAATTTTAATGTATTGAATTTTAGCTTAATGTATTTAAATTTTAATGTAATGAATTGAATCTGATTACTACTGATTCTGTTGTACCACACTTACCCCATCACTTTTATTAAAGGACGCAATAGAAGAGAACTTTATTGATTAAATTGTATCACAATCATTTAAAAAAAAATTTGAATAGCTCTCTTGATTTCAAGAGGAGGCACAAGTTCTACAGTGATACGTTCTATTCCCTAGCGACGTCTGGTTTACCAGAGATTTTTTTGGAAACTGGTTTCTACAGTGCGTCTCCATACATCTTATTTTCTGAACCCACTGAACTATCAACACTCTTCAAATACCATTTATTCATTTCTTGTTTTGTTTGATCAGTTTAGTTTTATTAATCATGCACATGAAATATAATAATGCACAAGACACGCAGGGTTCCTGTCCTGGAGGACTTCACGGCCTGACAGAACCCAGCTGTTTGACATCTCTGCACTTTTTTTCTCCTCTCCAGTCCTCTCCTCTCCATTTAGGAGGCCTTCCCAGCCTCTTTTCTGGGAGGCTACATCCTGCTTGTTGTGGAGTGGGCGGTTCTCCCGTCACTCCCTGATGAAATCTTGCGAAGCCTCTTCCAACTAAGGAGTGAAGTGTTCACTCCTGAACGTCTCAGCACAGAACCCACCTCTCGTTAGCAGGTATTTTATTCTCACGGTTACCACATCAAACATCAGGTTCATGCACCAGACAGTAAGTTTTTTGAGGGAATAAACAATGGTTTATTTTCTTTATGTCCCCTATATGCTAAGCAGTTTGGCATGCAGTAAGTGCCCAGTGACTGAGGGATGGATAAAATGTATGGATAGATAAAAATTGGAGACACAAGATAAAAGTAGAAGGAAAGAAAAATAAGTGCTTTGGTAGAAAACTTGGGCAATAGGTCACATTTCATCTCTTCACCAGTCTCCTTACCTTGGCAATTAAAAAATTTTACACACACACACACACACACACACACTACACACACACACACAGAGGAGGTGAGTTGTTGCAGAGAACAAACCACGACCACACTCCTCCCCTGGCACGTGACTCACGTTACATATGTTCAAGACACAGGCAAGTCCATTTCTTCAACAAATTTTCCCTAAGTTGTGGTTGTTTTTAAAGATGGCGTGAAGGCTAATGACTGCTTCAGCAATGAGTTGCAAGTTTTGTGTTTAATTTAATCTTTGCAGCCAAAGAAGCACAAGGGGCGATCTAATTAAAGAAATTACTTATGTGACTATCATCTAGTCACATAAGTGACATAATATTATATGATTATATACAGATAATATATATGTGTATGTATATATGTGTGTGTATATGCATATGTGTACGTATATGCATGTATATGTACGTGTGTTTGTGTGTATATATATAAATCTAATACATATATTAAAGGCAGTGCCTGCCGTGAAATTACCTGGTGGGGAAGGTCCTGAGGTAAGGTTAGTGTCCCTGCTTTCAGCTCACACGTGTTCTTGGCACGCTCTGCCAGATGTTTTGCAAGCAGAACTACCTGGTGAAGAAAATTCCCATTAGCATCACAAAGAATTCTGTATTTTGATGATACTTACATAGTTACAAAGAGAATTATGAGTCTTTTATCCCATACAATAAACCAGTAAGAGAAATTCCTGTGGTTCTAAAGAAGCTTGTTTTACTGGAAAATAGATGCTGGATGAAGAGGGTGAGGGGAAGTGGGCGGTGAGGCAAGACAGAAGAAATGCCTGCCATATGTGCTAATTGGGAGGCGTTTGGAGGGAAAGCATTAATTTTCTTTTTTAAAAATTTATTTTATTGAAGTATAGTTGATTTACAATGTTGTGTTAGTTTTTGGTATACAGGAAAGTGATTCAATTATACATATATATATATATATATATTCTTTTTCATATTCTTTTCCATCATGGTTTACTACAGGATATTGAATATAGGTCCCTGTGCTATACAGTAGGACCTTGCTGTTTATCCATTCTATATATGATAGTTTGCATCTGCTAACCCCAAACTCCCAATCCATCCTTCCCCCACCCACCTCCCTCTTAAAGCATTAATATTCTTTAATGAAGATTTTATAATCCATCTGATTGTACCGGAAACAGGTAAGTTTAAAAGTTCAAGGGTGAGGAAAAGGTCCAAAGAAATAAAGAATTTCAAATTTAGAAAATCAGAGCTAATGCTCTCATTTACCAGGAATGTTAGCTCAACTCATTCCCTCAGCAGTCTGAGGTTCTGTTTATGCATATGTAAATCAGGTATATAATAATATTAATAATAGTTATTAACTGGTGGCTGTGAGGATTGAATGGGAATCATGCTATTCATAGTAGCTTTTCTTGTTTTTTTTAAAACAAAGCCCAAGTTAAGATCTTTAATTGAAAAATTAAATCTTATATCAGAGAGACCACTGATCTTAGAAGGAGGAAGCCTGAGATATATTTTGGCTTCAGTGACCGATAACTATGTGCTTTAAGGTATGTCTTTCTCGGTCTTCAATTTCATAACCGTTAAAATGAGGGCAGTGGCTTGGATGATTCTTAGGGTTTCTTCCATTTCAGTCCTTCGGTGGTTCTACAGATAAATTTTTGTAATAAAAGTCTACCACTTTTATTTTTCCAAATAAAAAATCCTAAGGAACAAGAAGGTTAAGCTGTTTGTCCAGGCTCTCTCAATAAGCTAACAGCAGTTATGCATTAAAATGCAAAACCCCAGAACTTAGTGATTCAATGCTGCGTTAAGTTGCTCTTCTAGATACAAAGTTGTTACCGTGGCTCCCAAGATTGAATATTCTCCAAAGAAAATTAAAGGTTGGCATTTTATAGATACTGCCGGTATACTGCTTTTTAAATCTCACACACATTTTACTGGCTTTAGGAGGATTGGTTAGCAAAGCCATACACATTTTAATTACATAGATTATGCAACAGGGGGCTCTCTAACAAAGAAGAAAATTAGTGAGACACACATTT
Organism: Hippopotamus amphibius kiboko; assembly: GCF_030028045.1. Taxonomy (NCBI): domain Eukaryota; kingdom Metazoa; phylum Chordata; class Mammalia; order Artiodactyla; family Hippopotamidae; genus Hippopotamus; species Hippopotamus amphibius. The sequence continues at coordinate 166,556,700 of NC_080191.1, read as the reverse complement.
AGGCCTGATTCTGCTTCAGAAGCAAAATAAATCTTGCTTGCAATTTTTAAGGGAGTAGAAGTGAGATGCGGTGCTATTACAGGGCTCAATTAGGATTATAAACCATGGGGATGTCAGTATTGAGGATTACTTTTTGATGATGGCAGGACAACAATGTGGTATTGGATGGTTAGTGTTCTGTCGGACAAAGACAGTCATACCCCAAATGCTGGTAAGGCGTTCTGTGCAGGCTCAGAGCTGCTAGCATCCTCTCCTTGGTGAATTTCCGGGTTGAGCAATAAGGAAAGATAGAAAGAAGAATATTAGTTCCATAAATCAGAGGAAACTGTCAGACCTGGGAAGGGGCATTAGAACCAAAGGGATAGAGTGGAGAGGACATCCCTTTGGAAGTCAACAGATTTAAGTCTTAGCTTCATTACTTTTTAGCTGTTATCCTGACTAATTGAATTTACTCCTCTGTCATTGTTTTGCTCTGTAATAGTAGAATAGTAATCTCTATCAGGCTTGTCCTACAGGATTGTTGTGAGGATTAAATGCTTGAAAACACTTAAATCATAAGTGTGATAGGACTTTTTCTCAAGCCAGTCTCCCAGTCCATGCATCTCTTCAGCTATTTAGCAGGGAAAAGCATGGGCCTGCTCCCAGCCACTCTTCGTTGAGAGCATTCTTCATATCAGGTTTCCCCACTCTGCCAGCTACATCTTTTCATATAGGACAAAAAGGAAGAGCTCCAACAACCATCACCACCACACCACAATTCCTTCTTCCCCCACTGCCACCAGCACCACATCGCGGGAAGGTGACTGATCTATTAGTAAGGGGCTGGATCCAGACTTCTCCTGTTCAAATCCTGGTCGTTCGCTTTACTAGTTTATAGTCTTAGCCCAGTTGTTTAACTTTTGTGTTCCTCTCTTTCCGTTGATAATAATGATACCTACTTCATAGGGTGGTTGTGAGAATTAAATGTACATATAAAGTGCTTCGACCAATTCCTGGTAAATAATTAGCACTTAAAAATATTTGCTTTAATTATTTTTGTCTTTATCCAGAGTCAGAGAGAAGTGCTATGTGGTGAAAGATAACCAGTAAGGTTTAGTTCCAGGGACTGGGGGCATCTAGCTATGAGCCAGGGGGTGAAGGATAACTGATCACTCCTTTTACTTTAGTTAACTACCTTTAAGTTAAAAGGAAGATAAAAGGGAATATCCTAGTTTGTTTCACATAAGTGGTATGATGTGGGTGAGCATATACAGTCATAGGACTTTAGAGAAGGAGGAAACCTTGGCATTCACCTGGTTAATCTCATTTTAAGTATGAGAAAACGGAGACCTCGAGACAAGGAATAATTTGTCCAAGGTTCCATGTTGAGTAAATAGCATGAAAATGAGATCTCAGCTCAGGCTAGGAGCAGGCCTGCTGTAACAGTTTGCTTCTGTCGGCTCTCCTCACTATAGCATTAGAAAGAGTTCTTTCATCTGGGTTTTTACAGAACTGCTTCTCAACAGTTATCTGAGGTATTGCACACAGGAAAAACAAAAACAGCCATCTCTGAAGTCCACCTACGACAGAAACAGCTTTATTTTGTTTTGTGCCATCTTTGCAATGTTAGACCACGTCACCATTCCTTATTCCTTTTCCACCACTGCTCACTCAGAGATAGAGGAACCCATTTGGAATCAGAGTCATTTATTCTCATGACAGTCTTCGCTATAGCTACCAATGTCCTTTCTTTTTCGAATAAGTGATCATATAAAACATATTTGGGTACTTTATATTCTATACTTTTTTTCTGTTTGTTTAGAACACCTAAAACTAAATGTCACTCCTGGCTCCAGGACCCTTCCAAAAGTAACCTTCCATGAGAGAACGTAAAACACATAGCTCCTCAGTTATTCTTTTAAAATTTTCTAATTTTATAGATGAGTAAACGGAGGCACCAAGGTTAAATGACCTTTCTGCGGTCACACATCTTTCTTCTCCAAAATGCCTGCTAGTGGGACACAGGCTCACGCTCCAATGTTGAAGATAATACCTTGTAAACAGTAAATTAAAAGTTGGCAAGCGGAAAGTGGGACAGTCGCCTTCTCAAATTCCTGACTTCATGAAGGTGACAACTGGCAACCCACCATGCTGTATCTCGCGGTCTTCCTCACTGTGCTTTGGGATATTTCGTCCCAAATCATTGTGCAAGAATTTTTCTCAATTTATAATACATTTTCTCAAACTGGTTTTGGGTTTTCCAGAGCTGTGATTCTCCTTTTTCATTCTAAAAAGTGAAATCAAAGATACTATATTAAAAGCTGTGAATATGTACATAGATTTAAATCTTTCCTCCTCCCTACCATAAATTGAGTCTCCAGATTTCTCTGTGATTACTCATGGTAGAAATTGTTGACCTTGTAGCAGACGACTGCATCTTCAGGGCAAATCAGTATCTTCACACTCTCAGTGACAGGCCGAACAATTTACCTATAGAAGCCCTTCTGTGCAGGGAACTCACAGGCTTGCTAACACTATCCTTTGCCCTCCTAATCCTTTTCCTTTGTTAAGCTCTTTAACTTTTGCTTACTTTTAAGTCTCCTACCTCAGTGTGGGATCTTTCCGACAGAGGAATCCAGAAGGGTCAATGACCATCCTTTGCAGAACCCACTGTGCTTTTGATTCACACCTTAGGGGCTCTTTACACTGGCCTTTCCTGGGAAGCTTTCCTCACTTATATTTTCGTAGGTTCATATGTTTTGTTTCCCTTAGTCTAGAATGCCATAACTCAGGGGAACACTATCATTTACCCTTTCAGCTGTGGGTTGAGAAGTGATGCTTTTCACCAGCTGTGCAGACTTTGCGACATACGTTCCTGCCATATGAAAGAAGTCTTGGCCCTATGCTTTCTTCACAGGGCTATCCTGATATGCTTGCTTTGACTGTCTGCTTGAATCTTGAATCTTGCTGCATTTTACTGTCACTTTTCCCCACTAGCAGTCAGTTTCTCTATTGACTAATCCTTACCTTTTTACTCTCTTAAAAAAAAACAAGTTTTGCCAAGTATCGCCTTGGATGCAGCTTTAGTGATTTCAATTCATTCTCTACCCCAGCAACGCTGACTGTAATCATATTATGGAATACCAATTTCAGCTCTTGGGACCCTCCTCCTGTGGTTTTGCCCCTGATCTTGACTTAAATGTCTCTGATGATGGGAAACTTACTTTCCCATTTTATGAAGCAGTCTATTTGATGGTTGGTCTGTACTTCCTTGTATATGACTGCTTAACGGAATTCAAGTTTGCCTTTGGACACACAAGATGCCTTTCTTTTTTTCAATAAGAATGTTTCAGGTGTCTTGAAGATGTCTTGAAGACAGAGGTCAGCTTTCCCCAGTTTTTCTTTCCCTGGCTCTAGTTATTAAACTAGTGCTTCAGATGAGGTCATGATCACGAGAGAACAAACAACATGAATGCCTCTGACGTAGATTCTGAGTGGCCTTAACTCAAGGGTTATCTTAACTTTTCTAACACTTTAAGTGTATAAACGGTCCCCTTATAAATTCATATTGTGGATTCATAATCTAAAAAGTCACAAAGAAAACTTTGGATTTGGTGTTAGCTAAACTAAATTTGGATTCTTGACTGGACCCGTCATTCAGACAATTAATTAACCTTTCTGACACTCAGTTTTTTCATTGTACATGTGGATATCTATGTTGGCCTTATGTGGTTATCCTGAGGATTAAGTAAAAGAACCTGTATAGAGCCCAGTACTGAGCTTGGTGCATTGCAGGTACCTAATAAGTGTTATTTTCCCTCTCTTTCCTACCCTATCCTTCCTTTCCCCCAAATACTTTTTTTTTTTTTTGTAATAGAAGTGTAGTTGATTTACTACATTATATTAGTTTCAGGTATACAGCATAGTAATTCAGTATTTTTACAGTTTATACTCCATTAAAAATTAACAAGATAGTGGCTATAAGTCCCTGTGCTGTCCAGTATATCCTTGTTGCTTACCTATTGTATACATAGTATTTTGTGTCTCTTAATCCCGTACCCCTAACATGCTCCTCCCTATTTCCCTCTCCCCACTGATAACCACTAATTTGTTTTCTATATTTGTGAGTTTCTTTCTGTTTTGCTAAATACATTCACTTGTATTATACTTTCAATACAAGTGATATGACACAGTATTTGTCTTTCTCTGTCTGATGTATTTCACTAAGCATAATATTCTCTGGGTCCATCCAAGTTGCTGAAAATGTCAAAATTCCATTCTTTTTTTATTTCTGAGTAATATTCTATTTTATATATACATACACACATTTATATATGTATACGAAATCTCACATATATATATCTCATGTCTTCTTTATCCAGTTGTCTATTGATGGGCACAAGATATGGTTGCTTCCATAACTTGGCTATTATAAGTAGAGCTGCTGTGAACACTTGGGTACATGTAACTTTTTGAATTGGTGTTTTCATTTTTTTTTTTTTTTGGTGGATGTATACCCAGGAGTGGAATTGCTGAGTTATATGGTAGTTCTAGTTTTAGTTTCTTAAGGAACCTCAATACTGTTTTCCATAGTGGTTGTGCTAATTTACATTACCACCAACAATGTACATCCTCACCAATATTTATTTGTAGACTTTTTGATGATAGCCATTCTGAGAGTGTAAGGTGATAGGTCATTGTTTTGATTTGCATTTCTCTAATAATTAGCAATGTTGAACATCCTTTTATGTTTCTGTTAGTTGTCTATATGTCTTCTTTGGAAGAATGTCTATTCAGGTCTACTGCCCATGTTCTTGATTGGGTTGTTTGTTTCTTTGATATTGAGTTGTATGAGCTATTCGTATATTTTTAATGTTAACCCCCTGTCAGTTATATCATTTCCAAATATTTTCTCCCATTCTATTGGTTATCTTTTCATTTTGTTGATAATTTCCTTTGCTGTGCAAAAGCTTTTAAGTTTAATTGGGTCCCATTTGTTTATTTTTGCTTCTATTTCTTTTGCCTTAGGGGACAGATCCAAAATATATATATAAATATTGCTGAAATTTATGTCAAAGTGTTCTGTCTATGTTCTATTCTAGAATTTTTATGATTTCTGGTCCTATATTTAGGTCTTTAATCCATTTTGAGTTTATTTTTGTAAATGGTATGAGAAAATGTTCTAATCTCATGGCTTTACTGTAGCTGTCCAGTTTTCCCAGCATCACTTATTGAAGAGACTGTCTTTTCTCCATTGTATATATTCTTGCCCCCTTTGTCATAGATTAATAGACTATAGGTATGTAGGTTTATTTCTGGGCTGTTTATTCTGTTCCAATGATCTATGTTTTTGTTTTTATGCCAGCACTATACTGTTTTAATTACTGTAGCTTTGTAGTATAGTCTGAAGTCTGAGCGAGTGATGCCTCCAGCTTTGTTTTTTTTTCCTCAAGATTGTTTTCAAATTTGGGCTCTTTTGTGGTCCCATACAAATTTTAGGATTATTTATTCTAGTTCTGTGAAAAATGTCATGGGTATTTTGATAAAGATTGCATCAAATCTGTAGATTGATTTGGTTAGTATGGTCATTTTAACAATATTAATTCTTCCAATGCAAAATCATAGGATATTGTTGCATTTCTTTGTATCATCTTCAGTTTCCTTCATCAGTGTTTTATAGCCTTCTTGGTTAAGTTTATTCCTAGGTATTTTATTCTTTTTAATGTGATTTTAAACAGGATTGCTTTTTTGCTTTTTCTTTCTGATAGTTCATTGTTAGTAGAGAAGCAACAAATTTCTTTATATTAATGTTATATCCTGCAATTTTGCTGAATTCATTTATTAGTTCTAATAGTTTTGAGGTGAAGACTTTAGGGTTTTCTATATAAAGTATCATGTTATCTGCAAATAGTGACAGTTTTACTTCTTCCTTTTCAATTTGTTTATCTTTTATTTCTTTTTTCTTGTCTAGCTGCTGTGGCCAGGGCTTCCAATACTATGTTAAATAGAAGCAGTGAGAGTGGGGATCCTTGTGTTATTCCTGAATTTAGCAAGAAGGCTTTCAGCTTTTTATTTTTGAGTATGATGTTAGCTGCGGATTTTTCTTAAATGGCCTTTTTAATGTTAAAATACGTTCCCTCTAAACCCACTTTGATGAGAGTTTTTATCAAATACTTTTAACCTGCACTTCGGATGTAGAGGTTTCAATTCATGTTTTTACGTGATTCAAACTAAAAGGCCTGAATGATTCCTTGGCTGAAATAAAAACTGGGGTTAACATAAGACTTTACTGAAGGCCAGTGTGTAACAAAGGAGATAACAATGCGGAGATAATTTGCAACTAACATCTAGATAACTTGATATGGTTCATTCTCTAGAGTCCACAGCTCCAGACTAGTGTCTAAGGAGTCTCGATGAGATTGTTTTCCTATATAGTTTCTGGCCTGATTCTGTTTGGTAGAGGATTTCTTCCCTTGGCAGTCAGAAAAACTTTGTGTGGTGGATTACTCAAAATCAAGGTATAAAAAAGAAAGGCATACCTTCCTCCTTAAGTTAAATGCACCTTCCCAAGCCCACATCTTTTTTTATCTGATGCCTGAAACTGTGACTCTCTATTCACTTTAGGGAATAACTCTTCTCCTTTCAAGAATGTTTACACTAGGATTTTATCAGCGTAGCATCATCAGGAAAAGGTAGCCCAACATCTGTGCTGGATGCACAAAGGGGATTAGAGAAGACATATCCCCAGATTGAGACCATGTGTTTTTCTCTATATTTATCAGACATTTGTTTTTTTCTTCTTTCATAGCCACTACCTAACTGATGCTATCAGAGACTAAAGGTGATACCACTATTAATAAAAGTATGCCTAAGGTTTTGCTTAAGGTAAAACTTGAGACTGTTCTTACTCATCCTGAACATGTATTACTTTCAAGTCAAAATTAAATCAACACACACATTATAGAGTATCTACTATAGTCAAAGTGATGTACTAGATCCTCACAGGAACAAAAAATGTATGTCATGATTCTCACTCCAAAATTATATTTCTACTCTCATATATATAGGTCATATTTAGAATTTTTTAAATAATAAAATCCACTTATTTTTAACATAAAGTCAATATCCTTTCCCTGGTTTTTGTCCTCAGAAAATAATAAATGCTTCTAATTACTTATCTTTTAAAAGCCAGCTATGGATATTGCCTTGTCTTTTTCCTTTTTAGAGATGAGAGGAAGAGCTGTCATAATGAAGAGAAAGGAATGGGCCTCTTCTCCATTGCTGTATTCTTAGCATACTCAACCAACTTAGAGAGAATTTTCTAGCTTACTTTTAAAGAGGTTTCTTCTCTGTGGTCTCTAGTGATTACAGGATGTATACATTGTCGAGAATGGGCTTATGACCTCACGAGATCCCTTCTAGCCAATACTGCAAGTTTAAAAGCTAATATCTTGTCCAAAATATTATAAAAATATTATTGCTTCTTCCTGCTCCAACTGCTGTTTAAATAAATATGCTTATGCAATCATCTTATTCCTTTCTGGATATCTGACCACTGAAATGCATATTTACAACTATCTATCTATCTACCTTGGCTTTGATTGCATAGACACACAACCATCTATACCAATATCTCTTGATTTCATGTTGCATATGCTGTATTAGTGTGCAAAATTAAGCACAGGGGAATATAATTTTATGTGAAAATGATTGTTAAGTGAATAACTTAGAACTTTACTGAGTGCTTTCATTTACACTCTGGAATTCTTGAACATTTTCTTGTCTCCACAGCATTCCAAAAGGAAGCTTGCCAAATGTTTTTATTTTTTGTTTTCAGCTATTTTGTTTAGAATAGCAATGTGAATTTAGAGGTCTGTAGAGGAATGATGCTGCTTTTCATCCATCCAAACATCTACTCATCTACCCATTTGTTCATCCATTCATTCACTCATTCATACTGTTTCTTGTTTCAAAAACCAGTGCTGTGTTTTCAATATATTATTTTAATTAATCTAGGTCATTTTACAGGCAAATAAACTTAGGCTCAGACAAAGTAACTTTATGCAAGGAAAGGTTATCTACTTGAAATCACATATTCTTTCTACTTTACATTTTATTTTTAGAGAATTCTAAAAAGTTAGGACGAGAAATGATCTCACTGGTCATCTTGTCCAAATTCCTATTTGATCCCCTGACAGTTTCTCTAACCAGGTTGTATATTTCAGTTATTTCTAATAAAATCTTAAAAATCTTATTAAATATCAAATAGGATCAGTGGGGTCTTTCATTAATTGTTATTTTCACAGAGCCCAGTGCTGTGTGCACACAGAGGAAAATATGAATTTATAACAATTTTAATAACATAATTTGAGTGTCAGCCATGTGTTAGGTGCTATAAGAGACTGCTATTTCAACAAGATCCATTCCCTGAAAATTTGGAATCTAAAATTAGAAATGGAGCAACTAGGTCCACGGAGAAAGCAGCTCGGTACAGATGGGGGACAGCATGAATGTTACGGTTATCAAACCATTTTAAGGTCATTTTCATCATATTCTGAGACTTTAAAAATTGACTACTCATTTCATCTGATGTCTGTGCTCTCTTTTTTCGTTATTATATGCCTTTCCTTCTCTGAATGTGAGTGTGTGTGTATGTGCGTGTATGTGCGTGTGTTGTGTGTGTGTGTGTGTGAGAGAGAGAGAGAGATTGAGAGAAAAGAGAGCGGGAAAAATCAGAACTGAAACTATACACCTAAGTATAGGAGGTGGAGGTTGGTCAGGGCAGAAATCTAGGTACCATTTACCCTCTCAGGCTATCCAATTTTAATAGATGGATTGAATTTAAGCAGATTTTAGAGAGTATTGATGAAGGAAAATGATCAAGTTGGAAATGTGGAGGCTCCCCTTGAATTAGCTGAGTCTGATATAAGAATAAATGTTTATTCTGATATATTTCTTGATATAAGAATAAATGTTTCATTTTCAACTTAAAAAGATGGTTGGATAGGGGCTTCCTAGGTGGCGCATTGGTTAAAAATCCGCCTGCCAATGCAGGGGACACGGGTTCAATCCCTGCTCCAGGAAGATCCCACATGCCACGAAGCAACTAAGCCCGTACACCACAACTATTGAGCTCATGTGCTGCAACTACTGAAGCCCATGTGCCTAGAGCCCGTGCTTCGCAACAGGAGAAGCCACGGCAAATGAGGAGCCCGCGCACCACAACAAAGAGTAGCCCCTACTCACTGCAACTAAAGAAAGCCCGCACACAGCAAAAAGACCCAACACAGCCAATGAAATAAATAAATAAATAAATAAATAAATAAATAAATAAATAATGTATTTAAAAAAAGATGGGTGGATGGATGAATGAATTCATTAATTAATTCATTTAAGTATTTACTGAGGATCTACTGTATACTAAAATGATATTTTAGGCACTGGAGATAGGAAAGTAAATAAAATAGACAATCATTTTCTTAACATCCTCAATCCAGCTAGGAAGGAAGATAACCAAATGCCAAACATGTGTTTTAAGCCAAACCAATACACATTTTATAGGAATGGGAATGGAAGAAGTGTAACTTTATCCTCTTGTAATTTTCTCTAATTTCTGTTTTGATTTAGTTTCCCTGTAGTTTTCTCATGAAGCTCAACTTAAATTACTGAACTAAGGAGGAGAGTATTCGGAGGCCACTATCTCAGAACCAAAGGATACTCTCTTATGCCAACAGTGAGAAAACCACCACCTTAGCTCCTTGGCCCAGAGAGATGTAAAAGCTGCAGAGGGAGGAGATTTTGGACACTTGGGTCCCCTGGTCCTTTCCAACACTGAATGATCTCTTCAAGGTCATTTACAAGATGTGAAACCCTGCTAGGGGAGCACTAGAGGTCCGTGAATGAAAGATGTAACATTTCTATTTCTTCTTTATGTGACCTTAATTGGGACATGAGAGACACTGAGGTCAGAAGGCCTGGATTAAACTCGTGTATCTTTACTCATCTGTTATGTGCCACCGGGAGATTACCTCACTTATTGGAGTCTCAATGTATCTGTAAAACTGAGTTATTATTATCTCCTTAATTTTCCTCACAAGGTTGTTAAGAACTTCAGTGCGATAATACGTGGGAAGATGATTTCTAAACAGTAAAAGACTATATCAGTGCAAATGATAATTACATTCTTACTTTAAATTGTATTGCATGATTATAACTATTCATGGTGTCTTGTTTCTATAGCTTATGTTTATTAAAACAGACATTCTCCAAAACATCACTAATCTCTCTACTTGGGCAATAAGGATACCACTCAATCTATGTCACAAAGAAGAATTAAATATACTGTCTTTATTATTTTGAGAGATGACCAAATATGTAACATGTAGTAATTCAGTTGTTGAACTGTTGAATAAAGCACCATAAAGGAATTCACAAATAGAAAGTAATTGTTTATGTTGCTGTTGCCAACCTTTTTTCTTTTTTTGGCCGCGTTGGGTCCGGTCTTTGTTGCTGTGCACGGGCTTTCTCTAGTTGTGGTGAGCGGGGGCTACTCTTCGTTGTGGTGCACTGGCTTCTCATTGCGGTTGCTTCCCTTGTTGTGGAGCGCAGGCTTCAATAGTTGGGGTATGTGGGCTCAATAGTTGTGGCTCCCAGGCTGTAGGGAGCAGGCTCAGTAGTTGTGGTGCACGGGCTTAGAAGCTCCGCAGCATATGGGATCTTCCCGGACCAGGGATGGAACCCATGTTCTCTGCATTGGCAGGCAGATTCTTAACCACTGTGCCACCAGGGAAGTCCCTGCCAACCTATTTGAACTGACGGTCTGGCAGAGAAAAGCGAAGGGAAGTAAAGCCATTGTATGGGATTACATTCATGGAGAAAAGGTCTTCTTCTGCCTGTCAAGCTTGTGAGCTCATATTCACCAAGCTTTGAGTCACGGGCCTGATCTCAGAGCAGGACGATATATGAGAAGAGCTAGGCTGCTTTGTGTTCCCAGTAGACAAGGACATTGACAATACTCCAGTAATGAAAATTTTGTTTGCCATTACAATGTCAAGGTTAATCATTCATTTCAAGTAGATTTCCGGCCTTCTTTAAATACGTTATGTCCAGGAATGAATGATGATGTGTGTGAATCACAAGGTATGTTTTTGTGTTTTGGGAAGTCTGGATGTTACAGCAGGGCCTTGATTTAAACGGGTATTTTAATGACAGTGTGCTCACTGTAACACTTTACGTTATTATCACATCTTCTTTGAGCCTTGCAGCAGCCCAGTTGGATAGGTACTGCTCGTGTCACCATTGATGTATTTTGCAGATGTGGTTTGGAGATTGAATAACTTGTCCAGTAGTGTACAGTGAGTGGGTGATTAAGACAAGAGCCAAATAAGATCATGATGGTATGAACTATAAGCTTGTTGAGGGCAGGGAGAATGTAGCGGTATATAGAGCTCCCTTTGGTAACTGAAACAGGGCCTTGGATGCAACCTCTGCCCAACTCAAGGTTTCAAGTGAATGACTGCAGTGGTCCTAATAGTTTGATTTAGGAGTTGAAAGACTTGGCCTATGAATACGGGAAAGACTATTCAACATTCTGTGTTTTTTCCCTTTAAAATACAGAGATGATTTAAAAATATAAAGATGATTAAGACTGTCCATGTTTTATTTGTTTGGAGAGAAGTCAGAACTATAAATATAATTATCCTTTCAATGTGTATCAGGCAACTTTCTCCAAGTAATTCAACTGCTTCCACCTATGATGTCTTCAGACTTGTAAATGGAAATTCTCAAGTTGTTCAAAAAAAGAGCATAAAAGAGAAAAACAAATACTGTATGCTAACTCATATATACGGAATCTTAAAAAAAAAAAAGGTACTGATGAACCCAGTGAAAGGGCAAGAATAAGGATGCAGATGCAGAGAATGGACTGGAGGACATGCGGTTGGGGGGGCAGGGGGTGAAGGAGAAGCTGGGACGAAGTGAGAGAGTAGCATAGACATAGATACACTACCAACTGTAAAACAGATAGCCAGTGGGGAGTTGCTGTATAACAAAGGGAGATCAACTCGATATGGGTGATGCCTTAGAGGGCCAGGACAGGGAGAGCCGGAGGGAGTCGCGGGAGGGAAGGGATATGGGGATATGTGTATAAATACAGCTGATTCACTTTGGTGTAGCTCAAAAGCTGGTACAAGAGTGTAAAGCAATTATATTCCAATAAAGGGCTAAAAAAAAAAAGTCAAGGTATTGTTATCACTGAGATATTGCCCTTCAAAATGACCTGTTTAATTAAATCATTGGTAGGTTGATTTAATCTCATTCTTGACCCTAAATACAAAGATATCGGAAATGTCCTAGTAACCATGAAGGAAAACTTATGAGACTTAGTGGTCCAGGTAGCAAAGTAATGAATTTCTGAATATAAAAAAATTAACTAGAGTATTGCTTCTGATCTCAACAGCCATGTACATAGGTCCTACCTAACTTCTCAAATTTCCCTATATTTACCTCTTCTTCTTATTGGAGAAATGAAGTAAATGATGCTGATGATGACTTAAAGGGCTCAATAGCTAAAAAGCGCCCTGACAATAGCTGCAGGATTGCAAGGGAAGAAGTAAAGTCTTTGTAGTGTAATTGAATCAAAAGCACCATATCCTTTTAGCAGAGATCTAAAGACGTGAAATGTCACTTTCAGAAAGCTAGCATTTATTGTTTTCCTTTTGTTCCTTAAATGCCTAACGATGCTGTCATGTCAAGACAGAGAAAACTTGAAAAACAGCAACTGTTATCTGCTTTTCATCTCTTCCCCCATCACCCTCTTCCAGCCTGTGCTGCTACACTAGTTACCTTCTGCATTGAAACACCTTCATGGCTCCTAAACCTACAGAAAAAAAAATCAACACACTCAAAGATACACATTCTCTTTCCAGGCTTTTTCTGGGGGGTGGGGTGGCGGTGGGCACAGGACTGTAGTTCTAGCCAAGTGTGTTACATTTTTGAGAGTCCGAGTTTATTTTTCCCTTCTAGGATTATGTATTATCTAAAAAATGTATATCTATATAACTATATCTATATATCTCTCAAACTTTGACACGTGAAGAACTTGTTAGAGACTCAGAATTCCTAGGCTCTACTCATAGAGATTTCTGTTTCACGTTCTGAGAAACCATCAGGAATCTACATTTAAAAAAAGCATCGCAGAAGAATATCATGCATCTTCTTAAAAAAATAAACACTGTCATCATCTCTTTTACTCATTTGGCATTTTCCACTTTTCAGAATGCTTGCACATACATATTCAATTCTGTGAGGTAGATGGGAATGATTATTCCCATTCTGAGGATGAGAAAAAGACTCAGAGTTTGGCAGCGATTTCCTCAACGCCTCACGCCTCACTATACACCCTTCTCTCACCCGTTTCTCTTGATCCCTCACCTCAGCTGACCTTTTCCTTTTTGGGTGTTGAACTGCAAAAGGCAAGGAGCCCCCAAAGCCAGCCAGTACTATTTGTGCCTGCCTTCCTCAAGAATGAGACAAGTCTTGTGGTAGCCAAGGAAGGGAAACACGCACTTTTATCTGTGACATGTGAACATTTCCCTAATTGACAGTGTTACCAATTGATTTTCAGTCATTTCCCTTACCACATACAGATGCACTTTTGAAAATGTATTTGGCTGGCTTCACTTTTGGAGAACAGGTCTGTGTGTGGGTGCCTGTGTGTGTGTGGCGCGCGCGTGTGTGTCTTTTCCCCCTGTCTGTTACATATTGTTAGAATCCCAAGTTCACTGTCCTTACTCAGGCACACTGCACTGCTGCAGGGGATGTGTGCTTCCTATTGACAGCTGGGATTCCCGCCTCTCGGGGCGCCTTGCCTATTAAATCCTCCTCCCAGCTGTCTGCCCCATAAACCTGTCTGCTGTGTGCTGCCCAGGGGCAGCAGGAAAGGTCCAGGCCCCCAGACACCGTGGGGCTGTTTAACACAGCGCTTGCTCTGAACAACCTCACAGGACTCGACTCTTCTCCTTCTCCTAGGCCCCCAGGTTTGTGCCCCCATCTAGAGAATTCCTCTACAGTGCCCACATCCATTCTCAGTGGCTTCCAGGGCCTTCACCTGCCTTGCTCACTATTCGGGTATTTCCAGCATACACCTGTCTCTGCTTGGAAATCATCCATGAAGTCTTTCGGCACTACCCTTGATGCTTAGCGAACTGTCTCTGAAAGGGAGGGACTAGGGATATTTGAAGACTGGTTAAAGAGAGATGCTAAGTGTAACTAGCAGCCACTTCAAGAGCTTAGCATGACAACTCCTTTGTTCCCCCAAATTTTCATGCTGCATTTTAACCTGGGTGATGGTATCGCCTCTGCTGAGTTTTCCATAGCATGCAGCTGTCATCCCAAGCACTCCCGGAGACCTGACTGCCCTCCAAAGCTGCTTGTTGACTGCCCTTGCCCACAGTCCCCCCCTCACTCCACCTCCGTCCTCCACTCCGTGCAGGGCACTCACCTGGTGCCTTGTTTCAGAGACTGAGGCGGTTTTGCGGCGTTCTGGATAGAACCCAGAAACCTGGGTCCCTGGAATGTGGAAACACTTTCCTGTTCCAGAGTGAGCGGAAGGTGGGCCCAACACGAGGGCCCAAGAGGCCATTGTTACTTTCTCCAGTGTCCGCTCCCTTCCTTTCTAAACAGAATGCGTTGCGCTCCAGCGTGCTGGAGGGGGGGCGGACTGCTTTCTCTCAGCTCCCCCACCCCAACCCCTCTTTGTCACCGGGGTCCTTTAACGGGCTGGTGGTGCTTTCTCTTGGGGGAGGGACGGGACAGAGCCGACCCGAGCTGCAGTTCCTTCTCTCTGCCTCTGAGAATTTCTCATCCAAACCTCAATCACGTAGGATTGCGTAGAGAGGAGAAAAGGGGAGAGACAGAAGACGGAGAAGGGGGAGAGGGGTGACGGCAGCGGGGAGGAGAGTCTGGGCGCCGAGGGCGCGGGGGCGGGCAGGAGGAGCCGAGCGCGCCGCGCTTCCGTGCGCTCCGAGAGCCTGGCCCCCGGCCGGGCCCCGCCTGGGCGCGCCCCAGCTCTCCGCGGGTGGGCGAGCCGCGCCCGAGGGACTCCGGGGGCCGCCCGCTCTTCTTCCCACCCCCCCGGCTCGGGGGCGGTCGGCCCTGCCCGGAGGAGCCTGCGGAGCGAGCGCTCCGGGCGAGCGAGCGAGCCGGCTAGGCGGCGGCGGCGGCGCCCGGGAGCCTCAGCCCCCGAGTGGGACTCCGCCCCGAGCGCCCCCTCCGGGGTCCGGGGCGGCGGCGGCGGCGGGGGAGGGCACCCCGCCGGCCCGCGGCTCCGAGCGGCCACCCGCGCGGCAAGTTGGGCGAGTTGGCGGCCGCCCGCCCCTGCTTCCCGGCCCCGGCCCCCGAGTCCGCGTCCGGCCCCGAGGGCCCCGGAGGTGCGCGCGGCCGCCTCCCGCCCCGGCCCCGGGGCCCCGCTCGCGCCCCGGGCGCCAGACCGCGGGGGGCAGCTCCGAAGCGGAGCCGCAGCCGCCGCGAGCCGCCGTCGCCCGCGGCCAGCCCCCGCCCCACCGCAGCCGCCGCGCGGGTGTTCGCAGCGCGCCGCTCCCTTCCTTCCTCGGCCGGGATGGGCCGCGCGGGACTGAGGGATCGGCCTCGCGTGCGGCCGGCCGTCCCCATCTGAGCTGCCGCCTGGGAGCCGCCGACTGCCGGGCCCGGGGAGCGCGGCGATGACCCGAGCCCGAGCCCGCCGGGGCGCCCCCTCCTCCCCTCGCTCGCTCTGAGCCTGTGCGGAGAGCGGCTCGGTGCGGCGGCCCCGCGCGGACCCTGGCGGGGAGCTCCAGTGCCAGGCGTGTGGGCGCCGAGCTGGAGAGGACACCTCGGCATCGCTGCCTCTCGAGGGGGCTTATTTAAACTACTGAGTCATTCCAGATTTAGGATTCCCTAAATAATCACCAACTGTGCCCGTCTGGTGCCAGAAAGAAAGCGGAAAGAGAAAGAGCGCCCGCTCTCGGGACCCCGCGTCTCCGCGGCGCTCGCCTCTGGCGGGTTTCTCCCGGAGGGGTGCCTGGCCCTCGAGGATCTCCCTCCCTGCTTCTCTTCCTCCCGCCCGCCCTCCCCGTCCCTCCCGCCCTCCCTCCCCCCTCCATCGCCTCCCGCTCTCTTCGCAGCGCTGCTGGCGGGGAGTCGCGCTCGCCGCAGCTGGACACAGCTGCCCCCGCCCGGCGCCCCTACCCCGACTCCGGCTAACCGCTCCCCCTTGGCGCCTCTCGGAATTCCAGAACTCGGGCGGCGGGCCCCGGGAGAGCCGCAGCCGGTGCAATGCATCCCGTAGACCTCACCCGGCCGGGACGGACCTCCTAATCTCCAGAACTGCGGGCCGCAGGGAGTTAAACCGCTGCCTTCCTCACCTCTCTTGCGGTTGGTGGCTCGTTTTCTAAAGGAACGTTTTATTCACTTTTTAGTATTTTCTACCGGGGGCACGCTGCCCGCCTCGGTCCAGACTCTGCTTTGTAAACGGGTTTTATATGTATGTGTGTGTAGGTATACTTTGGACACCTTACAACGCTTGCGCCTCTCCAGCAGGGGCACGGCTTGTTGTTTTGGACATCCTTCTTCCCTTTCCACTTGGTACTCCGAACGCAGTGTGACCAAACTCCCCACTGCCCCTTGGACGCGGATCGCCTTGGGGTGCAAGTTCGGGGCGCGAGAGGCTAGTTAACTGCAAGGCCTGGGACCGCCCCGCCCCCGCCGCCAGCGGTTGGGGAAGTTTACATCTGGATTTTCACACATTTTGTCGCCACTGCCCAGACTCTGACTAACCTTGTGGGCGCCGGGTTTTCGGTACTGCAGCCTTCTCAAACATTAGCACTGCCTCCCCGCGCCTGCCCTGTCCCTTCAGGCCGCCGAGGTCCTGCCCTCGCCCCGGCGGAGCGTGATCCCGAGGGCGCAGTGGAGCCCGGGGCCCGCGCTGAGCAGCTATGGCTGCAGCGATAGCCAGCTCCTTGATCCGGCAGAAGCGACAGGCGAGGGAGTCCAACAGCGACCGGGTGTCGGCCTCCAAGCGCCGTTCCAGCCCCAGCAAAGACGGGCGCTCCCTGTGCGAGAGGCACGTCCTCGGGGTATTCAGCAAAGTGCGCTTCTGCAGCGGCCGCAAGAGGCCAGTGAGGCGGAGACCAGGTCAGTAGAAGCCCGGAAGGTGGCCTCCCTAGAGGCTAACACCCCCCTCCCCTTTTGCAAAGCACCTGGGGGCATCCATGGAAGAAGAACCAGGCTCCCCCTCTTCCATTCTGGCTCCCGTTCTCCCACGATTTTCAGACATCTTTCAGTCCCCCTCTGTTAGTTAATAGCTTCTTGTCCCATTTTCAGGAGAACACTTTATACCATACCTTGATGAAACCATGGTTTTACTAGGATGAGAGTTACATATATAGATGCTTCTGGTCCCATAGAGCTTGTAGAGCCTTTTGAGGGGAGTGATCACTTTATTCTCCATCTCTCCATCCATCCATCCATCCATCCATCCATCCATCCATCCATCCATCCATCCATCCGTCTGTCCATCCAGTGTTTAATCTGCCTACTGAGGACCTAAATATGAATAAACTTTCCTTTCTATATCTCTCATAACACTTAGCACAATTCTTAACACATAATAGACAGTAGACACCAGATGAACTTAAATTTATTGTCTTTTTCCAACTCTTTCTCTAGCAACACATGATGTCGAATCTCTCACATTCTGCACAGTCTCACATTCTGCACAGTTTCTTACCCCCCCATTTTTTGAAATAATGATGATGCCCTTTCATTTCCTTTTACACAGATCTCCTTTTCCTCTTCTCTTCCTCCCGCTCGCTACTCTCATTGTTTCCAATGGCTCTGCTCATTAACTTTTCTGTCCTATTACTTCCATCCTTCGCACACTCACACTTGCTTTTGGAACATTAAGGGAACAACACAGTATCTGCCGTTTGGCCTCAGGGAGTGTAAAGAAAACTTTAGACTTAAGCAGAGATCTTCTAGGCCAGGCTGTTCAGAAGCTGATTCTCTTCTTTGGCCCTAAACTCAAATGGTTGATCTTTGATGTGTATCTGTTTACAAAGGCAAATTGGATACCTCAAAATGTGCGAGTGATTATTTTCAATTCAAGCCAGGCTACCTTGAGGAAATGGAAGCAGGATTTCCAAGGTCTGTGCTTCAGGCTTTATTGATCCTCTGGGTGTGGCCCTCAGGGTCATTTGCAATCTGCAGATGACCTACCCTTACTGTGGACAACAGAAAGGAAATACTGTCTAGAGAGAAAGCTTGCTATGTGATCAGTGGACTGGTTTAGGTTAGCATCTTTGCAGCTCTGACTATGATGTCCTCCTGGGTTCCAAGAATGAAGTCATGGGCTAGGGTCATTGGGTGAAGGAAACACTTGGAAAGTCTGGACAAGTGGCGCTTAGAATTAATTTAGAAATTTGGGATTAAGCCTTGTGAAGAAGCCGTCTCATCTCATTTTTCCATTGAATTTTCATGACGTTATTCACTCCATGGTGAGCTCTTTTTCTTACTCCGTGATGCTGGTGAAATAGTAAATTTCAGGAGTAAACAAAAATAATTATGATCCAAAGACAGGTGCTACTAAAGTCTATTATTTTATATTCAATTAATATGGCCTGTTCATTTTATAAAGGGAAGATATATGCAAAATACTAGCATTCTCCCTGCCCAGTAAATAATTCATATTAGGGGAAAATAAAATCCCTTGTATTGTTGTGCAGGGGATCATTTGGGGGCCATCTTCTCTCAGGGCTTATGTGGTCTGCACGGAACTTCAAGGTTCAGAATTCCATGTGACACATATCTCAGTCTCTGAAGCATGTTCTTGCACTCTACTTGGGATACTGATGTTTGTGAATAGATCCTACTCAGCCTTCTCAGTTACAAACTCATCAGAATGTTCGCTGGACTGATTTTGTGAATGGGTAAGATAAACTCACCTGATCTTTGCGGAAGTTGATTTGGAGATGAGTGATTTGCATGGCTTAATTTTGCATAAGGAAATTGCTTCCTGTGGCCTTTTCCTTACCATCTCATTAGAAAATAGAGACTTTGAGGGAATTGCTGAGTTAATTGTTTTTTTCAATGTTCACATAATTGTTTCCTCTTTTTCATCTACGTAGTGTACCTTTTGGCAAAGAGGATCATGACTAGTGAATTCCTTTAGCTTAAGTGTCACGGTAATAATCTGGCAGAGAGATGACAGGACCTGTTAAGACATGCCTGGTGCAAGGGCAGCATGCATGTATCTGTCCACCGTGGACTTCAGTTTGTTACGCAGCTTAGCTTAGAAGAATGGGAGTGTAGGGTGCAGCAGAGCTTTGGGGGAAGATGATAGTGTGCTGTTATCGTTACTAATAAAGCCAAATAATTCATCTGTTGATTTGCTGTCAGCAACTATGATTCACATAGTAGGGGATGAGCCTATTTATAGAGAGAGAGCACCTTCCACATCTCAATTCCAGACAGGATTCTTTAGCTGGATTGGGAGAAAGTTGCTAAACAGCAAAAGGAAAAACTATTTGAGAGAATGTGTTTTATAAGCACTTTGATGTTATGGTCACTTAATATTTGAGTTATCCTTGAACTCACTAGCCCTTCTAAGCCATATCCTGTGAACTACAAACTGAGTCACAAATGGTAAAGTGGAATAATTTGTTCTGGTAAAGAATTTCCACTCTGAATTTCTGTCATCGAGACACAAGTTCCATGGACAAGTCTCACCAGGGGAGAGAGCCTGAGACAGTGAAGCTAAATCAGGTATTGGATAGGAAAGGCTACGGTTGTATTTCTGATTTCAGGGCTGACACATTGAGTGTCTCTCAGTCCTTGTCTTAGCTCACTAAGTTCTGATACATATCATGTTGAAACTTCAAAAACACAGAGAGAATATTGAAATTACATGGTAATGGTCTCAGATTTCAAAATCATGATATTGCATTATGAAAACAGGAGAGCTGGCAGGGTAAGAACTCCCATCACGCAGTTCCAGGACCATAGGGCGTGTCAGATGCTTTGTGATGCCATTACTGGAGCACAGTGATGGCTTACCCTGGGATTGTGTAGCAGAATCCTTCCTTAGATGAGAAATCCTTGAGCCAGAGCAAGTTGGT
Source organism: Hippopotamus amphibius kiboko (assembly GCF_030028045.1). Taxonomy (NCBI): domain Eukaryota; kingdom Metazoa; phylum Chordata; class Mammalia; order Artiodactyla; family Hippopotamidae; genus Hippopotamus; species Hippopotamus amphibius. Next base: position 166,536,571 of record NC_080191.1, on the reverse strand, counting down.
AGTTTATACAAGATTGCACGGCTAGATCATGGTAAAATTGGGACTAGAGCTCCACCATCCAGTTGATTCTTCTTGCCTGTGCACTTCACATCACAACATAGAAAAAAGTAGTATGATGAATTGGGTGTCCTCTGTCAAAGGATGGAAATAATTTTGTAATTTATTTTTAAGGATTGTTATTATTATTTTGTAATTGGAACAGGAATAATGTCTGGAGGTAGAAGGATACATAGGCTAAGTCAGGCAATTGGGGTTCTAAAATGACCATCCTATAGCACCATGCATCATAGAAGTAAATCCAACAGTGAGGATATACAGACAGTGCAGGAAGAGTTAGCCCCTTAGGCACTGTGTGGGTTGTAGTTCTTTGGAAATGAAATGGAGACCTTGAACTGGCACATTGGCCAAGGTCACTGAACCATATAAAAGCCTTTAGAACATTTCTGTTTGTGGACTTTCTAATAAAGAAAGGAACGATCTTATGGTCATTACTGCCCGAGTAATTATTTATATGTAAAATGCCTGTATGAGCCAGACCTGCTGGAATATTCACTTAACTATTGATAGCGCTTAATTTGCCATATCCAAGCTATTAGTACATCCACGTGAATTACATGACTTATTCATTTCCAACATTTGTTTTACTTTTGAATGGAAACATCTGTACAGATGATTGACTCCAGAGTGATGTACGTTTTGACTCAGGAGTTTCTGCAGGTAATGGATAGCATTCACCCTCAGGAAGGGAAAAGTGTTTATAGAATCTTTGAATGTTGGAGCGTCCAGGAACCTTGGAGGTCATTCAGTATCACTCTTTGAGTTTTCAGATGAGAGCCTCTCTGGAAAGTACAGAGCAGTTAGATAAGCCTAAATCTGTATTTTAAGTGATTTTGTGTTTTTATTATTTTTCTGTATAATTTAATTCCTTCCCTCAAACCAGAGCATTAAAAAAACAGCAGTAATCAAGAAAATTCCTAACCTAAAAAAACGTTATTTTTCATAACTTAAGTTTTTGGTTTTACATTACCTCCCTTTTAAAGAATGACATAGTATTTTTATACTGACTAGATAAAATAAATCAAAGAAGTGATTATAATTTTACTAAATTTTGCTGATTTTCATTTATCTTATTTTCCTGAGTCCTTGTTTCTGCTTATTTCTGAGTCCTTGTTTCTGTTATAAAAATTGTGGTTACTCAAAATGTTTTAGTATTTTTCCAACTTGTTTTGGTAGATGTATAGTATTTAATAGCATAATCATTCAATATTTTACTATCAAATATATCTTTTGATGTTGATGAAGGAAGCATCACAGAAAATAGAAATTTCAAGAAGAAAACTGACAAAGGAGAAATGCTTAATCATGGAATATAAATTAGAGTTTTATAAATTGAAATAATTCTGGTCAATATATAGATCAAGAATACATTCACATGACAGGTGATACTTTACATTTATAGCAAGTAGTTTTATTGTATTTTCTCCTTTAAAAGTATGACTCATATCTGAACTACAAAATGAGCCTAATTAAATGATATTTGGCTTGATGTCTGTTAAAGAAAGCCAGGCTTTTCTCTTTAGAAACCCACCCTTCGGTTTAAACTGATATTTTGTATGTGTTTTTTTTAATCCTGTTTTCTCTACAGCAGTGTGTTCTCATCAACAAATTATGTTTCCATTGTAAGAACATTTTTAAATCGCAGGTACTGTGACCTCTTGATTTCTTTCATCCCACAGAGATCTCATCAAGCCATAACTCAGGATTAAGTCTTTAAAGTTCTAATGAAGTTGATATTCTTGAACAGAATTAGAAAAACAATTGGCAGGAAATGAGGCAGTCTGTATATGTGGAAGCAATAGGAATATTTTGGAAGATCTTTAGAAACAAAGCTTTGTCTCATACAATTATATAAGTACTGGGCTTACGAGTAAAAATCTACATTGCTTTTATTCTTGTTGAGAGCATATTCTTGCATAGATATTATAGCGTTGATTCGGTTTGAAAATTTTGATAGTGATTAGTTTTTTCATGTCTCTTTTTTGAGTACTTTGTCATAATGTGTATTCGCTGTGACTTCTTTCTAGAATTATTATAGATTTAATGAGGACTCTCATAAACAGCCTCATTAGACATAGGAGACCGAGTTAATATACTGCATTTTGGATTCTATCTGATGGCCTACCCATCAAGCTACAGAGCTCTACTTGTCGTCCAAAGAGAAATGCACCACATCTAAAGGGCTCTGACAGAAATAGAGACACAGACATGGAGAACGGATGTATGGCTACCAGGGGGAAGGAGGGGCCGGATGAATTGGGAGATTGGGAGTGACATATACACTACTATGTATAAAATAGATAAACTCATGAGAACCTACAGTATAGCACAGAGAACTCCGCTCAGTGCTCTGTGGTGACCTAAATGCGAAGGAAATCCAAAGAAGAGGGGATATATTGATATATATGCATATAACTGATTCACTTGGCTGAACAGCAGAACTGATACAACATTGTAAAGCACCTATACTCCAATAAAAATTTGAAAAATTGAAAGTTCAAAAAAATAAAAGGCTCTGATTATGAGGCCACTTTCTAAGCATCTGTGAGAGGGAGGAGCCTTAGCTGCAAAATATCTATAAATTAATCGTACATAATGATAGCTTTTAATAATAACTTCCTTGACTGTATAACTTCAGGATTTGCAGAGTTGCTTCATAACTTCTGCCCCATTTATTCTTCATAGCAGTCCACTGACATAGTTAGCCCCATCTTTGAAATAAGAAAGCTAAGCTTCAAAGTAGCAGACAGACTTGTTCAGGTTCATGGAGTCAGGAAGTGGCTAAAGTGTTCCTGGACTCCCCAGCCCCCACCCTGTAGATCATCTGTCTTTGTCTCCCACCACCTTGAGCTAAGAAGGCTGAATCTGAACTCAATGTGATTCGAAGCTGGGACACTCCAGCTGGGGGGAATCCGATGAAGAGCTCAGGGAAACGCGGAGGGTCTTGTGCCTTTGCTCTGGGTGTGATCTGGCGCCCCCAGGGAGGAGCGCTAGTACGGAGGAGGAATAATGTGGGAAGGCTGGTGGAGGTCTGCAGGCCAGTACTGAAGAAGCAGTCTGTGGCTATGTTGTCATGTGCTGCTCCCAGCCTCCTGGCTGGGATGTCCGTGTCTGCCTGCAGGAGCATTGGAGATGTCAGGGGTGCCCCCTGGGGCACCTAAGGACCCGCTGGGAGACTTGGGTCCAGAGGGGAAGACTTTCTTGACTATAAACATAAACAATTGCTCCAGATGTTTTCAAATGTAAAGAGGTTAATAACAAGGTCAGGTGAGCCCTGTAGGATTTAGCCTTTAAAAAAAATTATTTTCTTAATTTTTAAATTTTTTTACAGTTATTATTTAAGGGACCGTGTAGCAGAGTGATTAAGTACATGGACGTTGGTGTGGGATCTGAATCCAAATTCTGAAGATATTATTTGTGAGAACATTAGGCAAGTTATTTATTTATATTTATTTGTTTGTTTATTTTTAGGTTGTATCAGGTCATAGTTGCGGCAGGCGGGCTCCTTTGTTGCAGCACATGGGCTTCTTAGTTGAGGCAGGCAGGCTCCTTACTTGCGGCTCCAGGGAGCCTTAGTTGTGGCAATGTGGGATCCTTAGTTGCAGCAGGTGGGCTCCTTGGTTGTGGCATGTGAACTGTTAGTTGCAGCATGCATGCAGGATCTAGTTCCCTGACCAGGGATCAAACCCTGACTCCCTGCATTGGGAGCATGCACTGTTATCCACTGAGCCACCAGGGAAGTCCCTAGGCAAATTTCTTAATATCTTTGAGCCTCTGTTTGCTGGTTTGTAAAGTGAAAATACTATCTCTAGCATTTGGTCAGGAAACATCTCTCTGAGGAAGACTCATTTAAGCTGAGTTCTGAAGGATGAGGCGGGCAGAGAGGGACAGAAGAATGTTCAAGGCAGAGGAGAGCAGCTTGTATGAGATTGAGGCGAGAGGGAGTTCGGTGCTTTTGAAGAAATTGAAGTGTAGCTGGAGTGATGGGAGCATGGGGTCTAGGTGATGCTGGAAGCCTTGGCAAGGCTGAGTTGTTCAGGGTCTTGGAAACCCTCGGAGAGATTTCATATTTTAATCTAGGATCCAAAGAGAGTCAGAAATAGGAGGTGATATAACGTGACTTGCGTGTTTAAGTGGACACTCTGGCTTTGGAGAGGAGAGCAGATTGTAGGGGAGCCAGAGGGGAAACTGAGGGATCATAAAGAGAGGCAGTCTGGGCTGGCAGTTCTCAAAGTGTGGTGCACAGGCCCTGGAGTGTCCTTGGAGACCTTCAGTGGGTCCACAGGTTAAAACTCTTTTCATTATGATATTTCCTAATAATACTAATTATTCATCTGTTTTTACTCATTCTGTCACAGGTGTCCAGTGGAATTTTCCTGAGACCATATGATATATCCAAAATCACCTGAAAAGCCTATTAAAATTTTCCTCTCTTTTAAACCATGTATCAGTGTAAGGCCAGGTTATCTTTAGACATAAGCCACAACATCTCATAAGACATTAAATGAGAATCCAGCTGATTTCTCTTCAGGCAGACATTAAGCAATTTGAAAGCACATAGACTGCTTTTTCACTCATTTTTTTTTATTTTGAGCAATATAGGTGTGTTTCATTGACACCTATTTATGTTAATATTTGATGGGCTTACTGCTATTTTTAATAAATATTTGAAAAATTTTGTCATAATTTCTAAACATGGTAAATATTGAAAGATATAGACCAAATACGCAAAAGCTCTTTGGGGTTTTCAATAATTTTTAGGAGTGTAAAAGGGTCCTGAGAGCCACAAGTTTGAAAACCACTGGTCTAGGGTGTAGATACTGTTGCCTTGGAACATCATGGCTGTGGTCATGGATATGAAAAGAGGAGGTGGAGGTAGAATGAGCTGAGGCTGCTAATAAGCAGGTGTGAGTCAAGAGAGTGTAAGGTGCCTGGATGATTCCTGGCTAAACAAGTCAATAGTAAGTGATGACTTTGCTGAGATGGAGGAAAACTAGGGGAGAAGCAGGGTTGGTATGTGTCAAATAAAGATAATATGTATCGTTCCCAAACTATAAAACACTGTGGAATGCTGAGGTGAAAAATTGGGTAATGGTATTATTTATTGGTTAATAGTTTTATACTATGATGAAGATCCTAACCCTGCTATGTAAGGCTATCTGCTTTATTCTTGAAAAAATAAATTCTCTGTAGAGAACTTCTCCTCCTCCATTGATCTACAGCTACTACCTTGTAAGGGTAATCCTATACGCAAATATGTTTTAGGCAGAGAAAAATATTAAGGAAAGTAGAAAACCTTAATAGTTTTTCTAGTCCTTTAAAATTGAAACAAAATATTTGGTGTCTAAGAAACTTTTAAAGACACTTGACCTAGTTCAGTCGTAAATGTATTCTGAGTATGGCTTTTATACGTGTGGCACCTACATGGCTTTCATATATGAGTTTGGGCCAAGTTCAGTGGTCTTTGCATAGTCAAGTGACTTTGGCAAACTTTGTGACATCCTTATTTGTCCACCTGTTGTTAGTCATTTGATTAGTTTGTGGAACTTACACACCCCCAGGCTCCCTGCTTCTAATCATACTTCTGTTAATGTCTCTTCACTGGAGTTTAAGTGTGTACAGCCTTTTCTTAATGACTTCAGAGGTCATTAGAGAAACCCTAAGGTCTAAGACCAAACCTAGTTTCCTAGAAAAGAATGACATGGGACAAATGGAATCTGTAGTCGAATCACAAAACATTAGAGCTTAGAGATTATGCAAATGAAATCACCTGTGAGTTTTTATAATGTGCTAACGCCATGCAACCAGAAAATCTGATTTCTTGTATCTACTCTGGGGCCCAGACGCCAGTCATCGGTTTTGCTTGTTTGTTTTTAACCTCCAAGGAGATTCTAATCTGCAGCCAAGGTTGAATGCCAACCAACCTGTCCGAGTCTCATCACTTCACACCTTGTGGCCTTGAAACAAAAAACAGTTATTTTATTCGCTAATGCCTTTAGAATACATTTATGATGCCTGGAAAACGCGCACACTAATTGTCATTGTAAGGATGATTCCCTTCCTTTTGCTTATGGCTGAATCACTCCACTGTTTAACGGTGTCTGAAATCTGAGCCGCGTTATGTGATATGTCTGTGTGCTTCATCTTCCTGACCAGCAGGGGAGTTCCTAAGGGCAGGACCGTGCCCTGTTCATCACTAGATTCTCAGCACTAGCATCTTGCCTGTGTCACTGCCGTTCTTTGATCACTGTTGAATAAGTGAGTAACTGACACACCGACTCGATGAACCTTACCTTTACAGCAAGCCACAGAGGAAGAGGGATTCTGAAGTTAGTGCCTCCTTTTCTCACATAAGGTTGCTGAGGTGTAGCAAGCCTGGGGCTTCTCAAGTTCAGGAGACTAGTTAGAAGTAGCTTCTGGGTTTGAACTCAGGTTTGTTTTTCCTAGTCAACTTTTCTTTCCACTCTGCCAGCATCGGAAATGGGCCTCAGTGTCTTTCTTTGCAAAACAATAGTACTATATTAAAGGATATCTAAGGGCCTTTTTAGCGTGAAAAGTCATTAAATACAGCTCCCCTCCTCCCAGGAGGAACACTCATGACCTGTGACATGAAATATTCATCTGCTCCCTGCTTCCTACTTACACAGGAAATATAAAAACTATTTTCCTAGTGTGCTGTTTAGAATGTTCCTGACTACATCCCATGGTTTAATTACCTGAAATGTGCTAGTAAACATCTCTTTGCCTAAAATATCAGTCTCTGTTTCTTTCGAATCCAACTTAGGCCTTAAAAAATTAGGAATTAAATCCAGTGTACTGCAGTGTTTTAGACATTTTTAAACCTAAGGTAGAAAGGGGGATTAAAATGAAGTGTGAATGAGATTCGGGAGAGAAAATCTGTGAGCTTGTATAAATTATTATAAAAAGAAAAAATAAAAATTTCCTGAAGATGTGTTTTGTATTGTTACTGGTGACTTTAAATGTTTTATTTTAATTTGAGGAATTCAAAAGGTGACCCAGATCACCTTCACAGTGCCCTAGAATCACATAATACTTCTCAAATAATTAAGAACGGGGGCAAAATTTAAATAAGTACCAAAAGTAGGGATCCAGAGTCAAAATCCCTGGGTAGAAGAAGTGTCAGATTCTGTTTTAGGTAAATAACTCTAGCTGAGCTGTGCACATATTATCTATACCATATGTAGTATTATGTTGGGGAGAAGACTTTAAGATCAGATATCCACCCAAAATCACCTAAAGAGGCTAGAAAAGGAAAGATTGGTTAGTGTCTGTGATTAATAAAACAATGATGAAAAATAAGAATCTCAAATTCCACGGAAGCCCAAGGTGCTTATGATGGACAGCGTTAAAGCTGCGTTATTGCCATGCTTTATTACTTCCAGGAGGACTGCAGTGCGTTTTTGCGACCAGGGTGTAGCCATGAAGTGAAGCATAAGTGGCAATGAGGTGATGGTTCAGAAGGTCAGAATTCTAGAAAGGAAGTCACGTTGATAGAGACCCAGGTTTCCTCTGCAGTCCGCTGGTGGGATACTGATCTGAGAGGTTGAAAATTTACTTTCCCTTCAGAATGGTGGCGAGGGTTCCTGTGTGCCTCCTTGCTGAACCTGTCTTCCCCGATAGGCCCCAGGGCCCTTCTCCGTAGCTTTGGCTCAGGAAAGTGTCAATAGTTGGTAGCATCTTGAAGTTGTGGTATCCTGAGACGTCTGCCTGCTCCTCCCTCTCCACCTACAGGTCATGAAAAAAAAGCAGCACTAGGAAGGAAACGCACTCTGAAATCATGCTTTCCCTAGTGTGTCCATGTAATTCCCTGCTTTGGGGTTTTGCTGGGCTGCATTTCTGGGTCCCTGTATGGCTTCTTGAGTTTGAGCTCCACTCATTCGGGTTCTGCTGATGGGACCACCATCTTGGTTGGGAACCTGAAGATGGAGAATCCTTAGCTCCCGTTCCTTTCACCTAAAGCACAGTTCTGCCTGTTCTCCTTATCATGCTGTGCAGCCACATTCGGTCTGAAGCTTTTGTCTCGTGCTGTTACACATCTGCCCTTGAGGATGAGTAACCGTGACATCAGCCTTGGGAGATCCACCTAATGGGGTATATGACTTGAAAGTGTTCTTGGGTTTGCATTAGGCAACATCAGCACTCATTACCATCACCCACCTTATGGGGGAGGGAAGTGAGCCTCTGAAGGGGTAAATTAGCTCACATAACTATGAAAGGCAGAGCAAACACAGAAGCTGAGCCTGTAAACGTAAGCCTATGCCTTACGGCTACACCATCGCTGTCTCCTGTGGGACATTGCCGGTTGATGGCAGCAAGATTATCCAACTGTTCTTTGTTTTGAGCAATTTAAATGTGGGTAGTTGCTTTTAAATATCTATAGTCAAGTTCTATTGCCAGACACCTATTGAAGAGCTTTTGTGTCATGTGCTCGGGAATGGGCTATGGAGCAATAATGAGGAAGTACCTGTTCTTTTCCTATAGGGCAATCTATAATTAAGATTTGTTAACTCTGGCCAGATTTGCATTACTGTTCCAAGTTGTAGTTTTGCTGTGTTCTTCTGGACAGTTTCTCCTTTAATGTCTAAATTTCAAGAAAAATAATAATTCCTTCGTGTAAAAAAAAAATTGGCTACAACCTGTCTTTTAAAAATGCACGTGGGCTCAGGACCTGGCTGAGAGCTTGCTATTTGATTACGTGTATTATCAACAGGAATATGCTGGGTAATCAAGGTTCTTTCTCTGCCTCTCCTCCCACAGTGCTCTAGCCAACCCCAGCCTTGCTGGCATACATAGAACATTGATAGCATCTGTCCATTTCAGTTCCATAGTTTATAGTTGTTTTTCCCGCAAGGGATGCTATTAACTTCTACACCTGTCTTTCCCTTACCCAGACAGAGCCCCTCATTTTCCCACCCTGCTGCAGTCCAGCGCAACTCCTATCTCTTCTGCCAGGTCTTCTCAGATCCTTCCAGGTAGAATGAGTCACTGCCTGCCCCAGGCTTCACTTGGCTTTGTACCTGTATTGTCGTCTGTAGTTCAGTCTGTCTTGTCTTATAATTACTGTGTAAGTACTTGCCTCTGCCTTTGGGGTGTGAGTTCCTGTAGGAAAAGAGCACTCTCATTTCAATGCTCTCTCCATAGTAGGTGGTCAGAAATAGCTCATCCAAACGAAATGAATTCTGTTGGTGACTGGTGTGCTCATGGCATCCGTACTAGTCAGGTTTCGAGGGAATTTCTGCACAAATGTGAAAATGCTGAGCAAGAAAGGGAATTCGTATTTTAGGCTAATGTAAATTTCCTTTTGTTCAATATTAAAATACAAAAGTATCATTAATCTATTTTCATTTGGTGTATAGCTGTTAGATAAATACTTAGCACTTATGTCTTCCCTTCCTCCCCAGTCCAACTCCCAAGTGCTATCGTTGTTTCATTCAGTATATACTTTCCTTTTTCTCACCAGAATAACTACTTATAAAGGGGGAGTTTCTATGGAAATGCTAAAAGAGAGAGCATCTTTATACTAATTTATCTCTTTGCTCCAGATATGGAGGGGAAGTGGGTGGCTTAGCCAGTTTGGAAAAGGGTCCATTTCTATTTTGACTAGCTTCGGTTTCTTAACATTGGGTTAATGAGAAACAACCTTTGCCATTGATGTCAAGTTAGTCATGGCTGGTCCTTACATTTATAGTTGGGACCAACAAGCCACTTTAGTGTTAAATACTCTTGAGGGACCATATTCACTGTGGTTTCACTTTCCTTGGTGAAGCTCTAAGTGATGGGGGAATACAGTATTGATTGGGTCTAATGAAAAAGCTTCTTTCTGTCAACTCTTTATTACCTCATTGGCTTTTCTTCTTTCTTCTTCTCTTACTCTTAAAGCTATTGATAGCAGCATTAAGTAAGTCTTCTGTGTACACTGCAGTCCTCTGTATTTATTGTTTTGCTTGGTTTGAAACCCAGCCTTTTTCTTAAGAAGATATGAATAAAAGAGACCTCTGATTTAGTTGAAGGTAACAGTATCATAAAAATAACTTTGGACTTTTTGACCTTGGGAAAGGTTTTTTTTCTTCTCTTCAGCTTAGTTTCCTCATTTTCAGAATAAAGGGGTTATATCGAATGGTTTCTGAGACCCTGTTCAGCTTTATCATTCTTGACGTGTATTTCTGGTGTTAATACTTACAGGGAATAGGTTGTTGGATTCCAAGATATCTGTATGTCAGATATAAGAAAATAGCTTAATTATATGTTGGGCATGAAATTCTAGAAGATTTGACATTTATCTGAGGGAGTAGCAAAAAATATAATACATATATTTTTGTGTACTTGTTCTCCTCCACATTCTTTATATTTAGATCTACCAATTTAATTGAACACAAATTGTGTTTCTGAATTTTCTTTGTATTATTTTAGTTTTTGCATTTCATTGGGCATTCAAGGACGGACTGTTATTTACGTTTGGACTTCAGCACTGAAGGGATTCAATAAGATGGTGGAACTAGATTTTGTTCTAATGTAGATGACATTTATTTATTTGCTAGTGCAACCTCAAAGAGAAAACAATAAAAAACAGACAGGAAAAGGGACTATGTGATACCGAGTGAAAGTTGAAGATGGATTTCTGAATTAGCTAATGTGAAACATCATTTTCCATGACAGTTTTAAATTAAGCAATGGAAATGGAATGATAGTAGAGAGAAAAGTCATGCCTTAATTATCAAGTTTTTAGATTCCTCAGAATTTAAGACATACCTTTTTGATATGTTTCTACTACGACTTCATCGACTAAGGAAGAAACCAACATTTATTGAATGTCAGACTTGACATACTCTCAGCAATCTTCACAGTTACTTTATGGACAGTTGGTGAAACTTAATTGTGCTCATTAGTGGTAAAAGTATAAGATTTAGAAAAGAAGGGTATAATTAAAATATTGCCTAAAATGAGATTTCAGCATTTCTGTGAGTTTCATTTATGTATGTCACCCATCTCATCTATTCTCATAGGTATTATTGGTGTTTGACTTTTTTCTTCTTTAGTTTTTCCCAATTCTTTCTCTGTGCAGTATGGTTGCAGTATACACAAGGAAATTCAGTTTTATCTTTTGAACCATTGATCATGTTATTTTACCAAAAATGAGCTTGGCCTGTTCCTTGAATTTGAAGTCTAACACAAGGTCACTTTTAGGATTTATAGCACCAAAAATTGCATGACATATAGTAGGTGTGCTGATAAACCTGATTACCTGCCTCTGGACAAGCTTCTATTTATCAATATGATTGTAGAGGATGTTGCTTGGAATCAACATTATAATCCAGGTTTGGTCTGATAAACCCAGAGTAAAATACCCTCAGTCTAGATTAGAATTCTTTGATGGCTTTAGGAGGTCACTTTATCCCTCTGCACAGTAATATTTAGTTAACTGTTCTTGCAACTGCTGTTGATAGTGTGCTTTGAGAAAAGAACTTTATAATTTCACAGTAGGGATTTTATTATTTTTTAATGTTAACCAAACTCTTAGGATTTTCATAAGTGGTTTTTGCCTGCATTCTAAATTAAGTCTCCAGTTGGTCTAGACCTCATCTGAATTGATTCAGACACTTTCATGGGTAGCTCTCCCAGCATGTAAGCTATATGCTTGAAGGCCTTATTGTGTCTAGTTTTAAGAGTTCTGAGCATATCTGGTTCACAATTTCAGTATTACAGTCTGTGCACCAGTGTAATGAAGAGATACACATTTTATGAGTCCCAAGACAGTGGCTCTTTTGCGTCTCCTTGAGCTCATGCAAGCCCCCATTCATCATTCAGGCCTATTTCCCAGGTAAAATTCTCCATCTTCTCCTTTATGCACCCATATCCTCTGTAGAGACATTAACACTTTCTTAAAGTTGTTTTTATAGTTTTTGTTCTTCTGCTAGACTTTGAACCTGTTGACACAGGGTCCATGAGACCAGGGCTATCTTGGTGCAGATCAGTGTTTGCTGAATGACGTCCTTAATAGAGGTATTCCTGTTTTGGGGGGTTTTGGGGATTTTTGGGGGGTTTTTTGGATGTTGTTTTTTCTCCTTTCTCTGCTATGGTTTCTCCTTGGATGAACCTCACCTTTATTGATTTCACCTGTCTCCTCTATATTTCTGACTCACAGTTTGACATCTGAGCTCCTCATCCAAATTTCCAATGAGATGCTGTTTACTTCCATGGGGTTCCACTGCTCACTCAGATGCAGCCTGCTTCATCTTGAATCTAATTGTTTTCATCCCCCAGATCTCAGTCTGCTTTGCATCTCGAGTTTCCCATCTCAGTGAATGACACTCTTTATAACAAGTGTGCACTTAGCAAATTTTGGTGTTTTCCTGATGCCAAGCTTCTTGTCTGCCAAGTTGGGACCAACCTCATTGATCTGATCTCTGCAAAGCTGGGTTTTTTTTTTTTGTTTTTTTTTTTTTTTTAACCTTCATTTATTCATTAGGCGCTAAGAGAGGACTTTCTGGGAACTATAAGGGAAAGTAAGATGAAGCAGGTGCAGTTACTAACATCAGATAAACTGATAAACTTTGTTCCATATTATCTTTTTTCCATCTCTCTTGTCACTGCCAAGATTTAGGGGGTTTTGTTATAACCTGAAGTTCTTATGCGTTTTGCAAGGTTGATCTTATACTTAATATAATTTTAAGAGAATACCTATTTATTAACCTGAATGTTGTGAAGTCTCAGGCTCCCTTTTCTTGAATCCTTAATCAGTCTTTGCACAGAATTTTTGAAAAAAAACATGCTTAATATTACATTACTTCCCCGTAAAAATTTTTGTCAGGTTTCCCAGTTGCTTACAAAAGCACCTTTAAATGGTCTGAACATCACTGTGATTTGCTGAGATTTTGTTTGTCGATCTCTTTATCTTCCTCTTAGTGCATTTATCCACAGCCCCCGTACTTTGAGTGTGGCATTTGAGCCAGGCCAGGAACATTAAACAGATTTCCATAGGAGTAAATGTGGGTAATAAGCACATGAACAAAGGAACAGAGATGGGAAACTGTATGGCTGCATTTCCCAGCAGTTACTGATGCTCAAAAGTACACAGCACAAAAGCCTCTCCCCCATCCCTCCATTTTGACATTTTCCACTCAGCTTGCATTCTGAGCGGTCAATTTGAATGTGTTCTATGGAAGGAAAACTCATGGACATTTGAGTGTTTTTCATAAACTGAGGGGAACCAAGTCAATGATTATGAGTCAGCCTGTGAGAGCTCTTTCTTTATACACCTGGGTAACCCTCGCACCCGTCCTGGTTTAGGTTAAATACTTAAAATTGAAATGAGAACCTTAGAATAAGATATTTAAGTGTAGGTAGTTCTTTTTGTTGCCCAGATATTATGGGTGATGCTTTTAATCAGACATGTAATATTTATTTCATCATTTGTTCCTTGGGTTGAATTTTCTGCCATCATGTAGTTCATTGTAGCTTGTACCTGACACCCCTGGTTTTTAACCTGTCATAGAAATAATGCATTTTGAAAGGTGGAGCTTATACTTAGTACACTTTTTTTTTTAAAGTACACTTTTAGGAGAATGCCTATTTATGAATCTTTTGTATGAAGTAAAGATTTAACATTGATTTTAGTTAGAATCAAAATAAAGTAGAATTGATCTAAAGTTTTGTTTTTTGCTTCTTTTTACTTTATGAAATCAATGAATACTAAGCCCTAGGACTGCTCAGTTGCCTTTTTAAAATCTAGAATTAGAAGTGCTCAGGCTGAAGGCATAGCATTAAAATACACGTAAGTGGTTCCCAACTTTCCCCCTGAGGAAATGGTCAGTCCAGATGGTCTCGGATTTCAGGGGAAAACTGTGGACTAGATTTTGTTAAATTCAGTCTTTTCACATTTGTTAGCCATTCAATCCTGTCTCATTATGATTGCCTTCTTCTTCTTTTTTTTTTTTTTTCTTGATTGGCTTTGTTTCCTTCTCATTTTCAGACTTCCTTTTTCAATGATTGGGTACCGCAGACATCAGTATCAGGAAATAAATGAAAAAAATTTGACCCTGCTTTGTATTTCCTAAGATAGGAATAAAAGTTTTTACTTATTTTTTTCTTCTTTTTCATAGGTTTAATTTTTTTTAAAAATTGAATTTTAAAAATATATTTTCCAAACTTGACTATTTACTTACAGTATTTCAGTTTGGCAACATATAGCGAGTTGCTTTCAGAAAGGTAAAATCTATGAAAAACATAAATAAAGTTATGAAGACTTTGATTAAAAAACAAATGGTATTAATTTTAAAATTTTTGTTTGTCCTTCTATACTCCCTTTATCTCCGAAGTCATTCCAGTTATCGCTGTATTGAAATTATGTATTTGTAAGTCATATATTTCCATTAATATACTGAATGTTTTTATTATGTGATTTCTAATTGTAAGCCCACAAAATCTAGCACAATATCTGGCATGTCATTGTATTTCACTGACAAAAACCAAACAAGCAAAACATCTATTGCTTCACATATTTTAAGTAAAATGCAGTATAAATCCTGACACCTTCCAATATAACAATTCCTTTTCTGTAGTTGAGATTCCATGACACTGATTTAGATTGTTTTTGTCTTTGCTTATTTTCATAAACACATATTTTATGCACTTTTAATTACTTAAAGTAATTTAGAGTAGCTACAATCAAACTTTAAAGTCATTCCATTTCTGTTTTGTTACTTAGTGAAAATAAGGATCCTAATTTATTGAAAGAATGAAGTAAGACAAAATAAAATCTATTTTTAAAAATTTATCAAAGATTCTTCAAGCAGAACTATGCTTTCTGAATTAGTTTTATCAATAAGTCATTTTCCTTTTCCAAACCTAAAAAAAAAAGGCATACTTGGATGTCTAATCGTCCAGCAAAATGTTTAGATATACTTACAGCACCTTAAAATTCGAAGCTTCTGAATAACTAACTCCTAACTGGTCTTACACTTGTCACATCTGGTCTGTGAAATCACAGAAGGACCAACTATGAGGTGTCATTCGAGTTCTTCCTCTGAGATATCATCATAAAATATTCACCAGCTTCTCTGTAGGGCTTTCCCACAGGCAAGCATGCCAGGACACGTTCCGATTCACTGATGATAATGGGATCTGATTTTGATGCTTGAATTTGCAGTACAATCACCTACGTCTGAGACAGGAATGCTCTGGACCTTTCCCTATGTTCTTTCCCAAACAGTGCAGATTCCTGCTAACATTTGCCCCTTTTCATATTCATATCATTGTTATTCATGTTATTGTTACAGAATTCTGTGATGCCCTGTAAGTAGCTACTACAAGTATCTGCAGTGTTTAGAGATAAGGGAGTACCAGGCAGTTTAGTGTCAACCTTATGGAAGACAATAAAGTATAGAAGGGTACTAACCCTTTGCCTGGAACGTGGTAAGTGTTCAATAGCTTTCAGTTTCTTTTTGCCCCTCAGCTTTTGACTTTAATTCCAGTGTTCTTTCTATTACACAAGATTGTCTTTCCCAGTAGCCTCTTTATTGGGTAGATCAGAAATAGTTTTATTTTTGCACCTACCCAGTTGGTCATTTTCAATCTGTGTTCTTTACATACTTCTTCATTTCTCTTCATGCATTGCCGTGGCTATAGAAGGAAAAGTAGAAAAAAACAAAAATTACATAAATCACTTGAGTAATGACTGTATCAGAGCCTTCCTTTAACTTTCACATTCACTTTTCTTCTGCATTTCAGTGGATGATGGGATTTTTATTTCTACAGGAAATTTAAGAAAATGAGAAAAGTAGTTTTTGATAAGATTTAAATGTTATTTTGGATGGTGAGACGTATAAGCATTGCATCCCTGAGTCATAAATCAGTCAGAATTTATGACAGATGAAATTTGTGTAGGGAAAATATCAAATAATGAAACTGGATTCAAACAGTAATGGCCACAAACCGTATTTAAGATATAGTCCCAAGGAAGACTGCAGCTAGCATATTGTGTGTGTGTGTTTGTGTGTACGTGCATGCGCGTACGTACACTAACAGACGTAAGTGTGTGAGTACATAAACTATCAAAAAGAGCATCCAGAATCATGAGAAATCCACATAATAATATGTATTTAAGTCAGCTTGGAACCAAAGAGTTAGCTCTGGAGAGATGGAAACCGTGTTCGTGTTCAGACAATGCCACTAACTAGGTGTATGCCATTTACTCTCCATTTATTCAGACCATATTCAAAGCTTACCATGTATCCGTGATTGGGCTAAGTACTAGTTAGTTATTTCACTTTTCTGAGCCCCAGTTACCTTCATGATAAAATAATATAAG
The DNA here is from genome assembly GCF_030028045.1 of Hippopotamus amphibius kiboko. Lineage (NCBI taxonomy): Eukaryota > Metazoa > Chordata > Mammalia > Artiodactyla > Hippopotamidae > Hippopotamus > Hippopotamus amphibius. The sequence goes on along the minus strand of NC_080191.1, from coordinate 166,520,187 downwards.
AATACTAAGGAATCTTCTAATTCTCATATAGAGGGCCTTGTCCTGGACTCCATTCTGGCCTTCTTCCAGGAGAAAGCAGTCCAAAGGGCTAAGGGTTTATGTCCACCTAGAGCCCGTGCTTCTCCGTTCTCTACCACACTCTGGGGATCTGGAACCCTAGAAGGTCTGAGCTATGAAACGAGTGGCAGGTTCTCCCAGTGCCGCCCTGTGGGGCAGAAGGTTCTGAGGAGTCCAAGGAGTTTAAGTTCAACCCTGGGCTGCTTCTGGGTCATTAGGAAGGTGTAGTTTTCAAATAGCATAAGCAAACATGTTTTATTATGTGGTTAGTTACCTTGATTTACAAATTTAAATATTAAACATATGGTGTGAGGATTTCCATCTATTCTGTTGCCATGGGTCCCACAAATATTAGGGGTGGAATTGAATAATACCTACCTTAAAAATGTATTTTATGGAACAAATAGGAGTGTGTGTGTGTGTATGTATATGTATAATTTTAATTAGAAAAATCTCCACACATATAGGATACGTTATTAATATGCCATAATATAAAAATAAATAGTAACAGAAGGAGTCCAGAGCCCTGACCCTCTACATACAACCCCAGTACGTAGTGCTGAGGATATTGTAGAAACTCCCTGCCACAGCCACAATGAAATTCATTAAACATGACAAGCTTTCATATCTGTGTCTTTGCACATGCTTCCTGAAAAGCCATGTCTTCTTCCTTCTTCTCTGAATCTGTCTTCCTATCCATCTATCCATCCATCACCTATCATCTATCACCTGTTGCTACTCTATACAGATGAGGACATTATAAAACAGAGACGGTAAGTAACTTACCCAAAATGAGAGTGACAGAGTAAGAAACAGAGTCAAGTTCTCCTAACTTAAATCAGACCCTTTTTGCTCTTCTAGCCTGCTGCCATAGGAATACACAGGTAATCAGGTTTATCTGTGCAGATGGCGCTCTGAATGATACCCCTGCAACTTGACAGTGGGAAACTTGTCGTAACTCAGTAGGTATTCAGTGTAGTTAAGAGAATATATATATATATATTGACACACACACACACACACACACACTATATATGTGTGTGCATATATATGTATACCCCCCCCCCCCGAATTTTCATGTATGTGCTGGAAATCTTGAGTGAGAATTACCTGCTATAAAGAGGAACCACCATATTTGGGAGCTTTTGCATCTGAATAATCAAATTGACATCTGTTCTCTCCTTCTTTCCTTATGTTACGATGAAGTTGTTTTTTCTTCTAGCTGAGACAATCTCCTGTGTTTTACATTTCCTCTCCTTCCACCTTCATAGGAAGGATACTTTACCTTTAATTCCTCTCTCTCGGATTCTTGTTGTTTTTGAATCGGCAGGCTTAAATCTTTCCAAAACAGTCAAACAACCTTACTCCAATCCCCAATCCTTTGTCAGATCCTTACTTTCTTCTTGTTCACGTCCAAACTTAAAATCTTCTATTTATTGTCAGCTTTTCTTCATTCCTTCCTCACACCTCATATTCTTTCTAATCTGGCTTCTACCCTCAATACTAAAAAGAAATCCTCTCGCCGTGGTTACTAATAACCTCCAGTTTACTAAATCTAGTGAGTATTTTCCAGTCCTCCTTTACACAATCTCTTGGTGGGACCCAACACTGCCGGTCAATCCCTCCTCTTGAAATATTTTTTACTCCCACCTTTCTGGTTTCTACTTAGTCTCCTCAATTCGCTTATCCTTATTTATTCTATCTTTGGAGATTCTCAAGGCTCAATCCTGGGTACTAAACACTCACAAGGTACTCTCAGTGCTTTGCTTCTCAAAAGTCAACTACTGTCACATTTATATCCTCAGTAAAGACCTTTCTTCTGAGCTTTAAATCTGTATATCCAACTTCTACTTGGTGCCTCAAACTGAATTTGAAGACTTACTCCCAAGTCTATTCCTCTTTTAATGTTCCTCTTCTCAAAAATGGCACCAATATCCATCTTGTTTAAATTAGAAACCTTGGATTCATCCTTGACCACCAAGATTTATCTGGGTTCAGAGACCGGTAAGAATGACTACTTTTAAGACTGCCTTTTCGTCCCTTTGTTAACTTTCACAGCAGCATATGAACACTGCAAAGACATACACACAAGAGCAAGGATACAAGTTGCCATGCACAGCTCTCCATTGCCTCCCTGATGTCTCACAGAGGCACTCCAAGCTCCGTGGTCAAGTAGCTCACAAGGAGAGAGGGATCTTCATTTGGTCAGAGAAGTATAAACTCTGGGTTTTGTCTCTCATGCCATGCTGGGAAGCATATGCTAATTTGGGGGGAATATTTCAGTTAAGGATCTACTCTATTTCTTATAGGAAAATTCTGGTGGTGCCGTGGTTCCTACTTCCATTTTCTATTTTTACTGCCCTCCCACACATCTCCTTCTCTGCCCACAAGCAGTTAATAACTATGTCAAGACAATTTTACATCCTAAACTACCTTCTGTCTCCAAACACTCTAATCCAAGTCTGTCATCTCTTGATTGGTCTACTGTTGTTACTTTCTAATTTACCTCCCTGCCTATCTGTTCTTTCTCTTTCAGTCTCTACTGAGCCTCTAAAATATGGGTTAGATTTATGTCATCTTTATGTTCCAAAGTTTTTAATGTTTTTCCATTGCTCCTTGTGAAAGTTAAAGTTTAAAATGTGGGCTTTCCTTCTACAGGGTAGTTTTTACAATCCACATTTTATGATGATAGACTTTTAGAAAATAATCCATATAAATGATATAATTATGAATTATAAGTGTTACATAATTATAATTTATTTGGGTTGATTGCTTGCTCTAGGTTAGTAATAGCAAAGGAGGGAAAAAGAATTCTGTTGCTTGGGCAAGCCAGTTGCTTTCTTTGAGTGATCTGTGCTTTGTTTTTTATAGTATAGCATTTTGTTATTGCTACAGGCATTATTGAAGACCACACTAATAATTGGTAAGAAAAGGAAGGCTATTATTCTTGGACAAAAGATACATAAAATCAAAGGCTAGATTTGTATAGTGATGTTTTAGGTTTTTGTAGCTATATATTTGAAGTTTTGCACCTTTGGCATAGATGGGAAGGGTGGCCAGCTTGGGTGTAGATAGACTTCTGTATCAGTGGTTTACTGATGGACAAGTACAACAACAAGTGTACCCTAAACTGCCTTTTCTATGTGGCCCGTATATCTTCCGCTTTTTTAGTCCAGAGCCCCTCGGATGACTCTTGCTTTCACACTGCTGCTTCCAGCATGATCAGGACTGAATGATCGGGACTCATCTTGGGCCATGTTTCATACTCCTAGTGTCTAAACTCCAGCCACAGTTTCATTGTTTAAACTCAACAGTCTTTTGTCGTTGAATCTGTTCTCTTATACTGCTTTCCTCGTGTAGAATGTTATTAGTTTCCACTTCCCACATTTTTTCTCACCCACCTGCTCCATGAAGCTAATTCCTCCTTGTTCTTGAGTACTCATTCATTGTCAATGTTATATCCTGATGGAAGCCAATTTTGACTCCTGTCTTAGTTTGTTCAGGCTGCTGTAACAGAAATTCCATAAAATGATTGGCTTAGAAACAACAAAAACTTACTTTTGACAGTTCTAGCAGCTAGGAAGTCCAAGATGACAGGGTCCATAGATTCAGTGTCTGGTGAGGGTCTGCTTCCTCACCGATGGTCATCTTCTCCCTGAAACCTCACATGGTTGAAGGGGCAAGGGATCTCTCTGGAGCCTCTTATAAGGGCGCTAATCCCATTCAGGCAGAGCCCTCATAACCTATTCACTTCCCAAAGGCTTTGCCTCCTACTATCATTACCTTGGAGGTTAAGATTTCGACAGAGAAATTTTGAGAGACACAAACATTCAGTCCACAGCAACTCCCTCGAAACTAGGTAAGGTCCATCCTCTGTAGTAGCCAGGTGTCCTTCAGAGCACATCTCATATATTAATCCATTATAGACCTGTTTAATTAAGTTCTCTCTTTCTTGTTACACGGTCAACTTCATGAGGGCTCTGACCTTAACTGCCTTGTTCATACTTGTATTTCTTAGCATAATACCAAGGCCAGAGTGTTGGTGGAGGTAGGACCAGTGTTAGAATGGAAGAAAAGAAGGCAGGCAGGCAGGCAGCAGGCTTAGGATATAATTTTTGTCTTGCATCTTCCTTTGATGTGTATTTCTCAGAACATATGTGGTCTTTGGTTACCTCTACTTTGTTATTCCAAGGAATCATGTTATGGGTCCTGGAGATAATTATTGCTTTATGTAGCAGGCACTTCGTTGCTGTTTGGAGAGAGATGTCTATTAAGATGAGCATTCATCTAGAGCTGTGCTGTCCAATATGGTAGTCGTTAACCCATGTGGCTTTTGGGCACTTGACAGTGGCTATTTTGAGTTGAGATGTGTTGTAATTATGAAATACGCTGTGGATTTTGAAGACGTAGCATGAAGAAAAATATGTAAACTATCTCATTAATACTTTACATGTTGATTACATATTTTGGATATATTGGGTTAAAGAGAAATAGTATGAAAATATTTCAGCCATTTTTTGCTTTCTTAACTATGACTGCTAGAAAATTAAAATTACCTATGTGACTCGCATTGTATCATCTTTGGACAGCGCTGACTTATAGAACACAGAATTCTTTCCCTTGCTACTAGACCCTGAGGGAGAGGGAAGCCATTCTGGTAATGAGGTAACTGCCTTGAACAATGTTGTGCTAAGATGTCTGAGGAGTCTTACTTAATCCTTACTAGACAATAGGGGCTGATTTCCCCAGGTTAATTTTTTGCTGTCTTACTCTATTATAAATAGAATTTCTAGACAAGACACCATTTTTGAAATAGCATCATTGTTACCTTCCCATAGTGTTTATATTTTATTTCTTTTGTCTTGTGAATTTCTGCTCTGTTAGCCACCATCTCTGTATCTTCTGCTAGATTCTAGAATGTGGTTTGGAATGTTTTTGCTTAAGCAAATTAAAGTTAATAAAGTTTCAGACTGTGAAATACGCTGAGAGTTTTCCCAATGTGAGAGAGGATGTTGAAGTCGACCATAAATTATCTCACTACCAATATTAAGTTCCAGAACTCTGAATTCCAGGAATATGCCAGTCCATTAAGCAAACAGATGAAATATGTTTTGCTTAAAGGTTTATCTGCAGCACAGTCAATTGTAATTCTTAATAATGAGACAAGAAAGGGAAGTTTGGGCACCTGGAACTGAAACTACACATCACCCACTTAATTATTAGTGGATATTAATTATTATTGCTTAAAGTTGGAACTGATTTAGTGTTCTTACAGATTTCTGGCACAGCCTTTAATTTAAATCTTGTTATTAATTTTTGGCTGTTTTTTTCCCTAAGCCCTGTGCTATCAAAGATCTCTGTTATACATCACTGTGGTGTATGAATCTATTCAAATCTGGGTATTTCGTGGTACCCAATAACTAACACACAATAAAATCATAAGCCAAAAGCCTGTAATTACCACCATTTTTGTTTTAAAGCCATAGAACAAAATATCTAAAAATAATCTTGACGATCCAACTCTTTTAATCTCACCTGAGGAAACTGAAGAATGAAGTGAAATGCCTAAGTGGCAGAGCAAAGATGAGAACTTAAAACTTCTGACTCCTAGCCCAGTGTTCTTTCCACTAACTTCTGTTGAGAGTATATTGGTGCCAACATGTAGTGACTAGAATCTAACATTGTTAAACTGGGTAACTAAGGCAGTATCCTGAGGTATGTGAAATTTAAGACAATTCCATAATTATTTATTTGTGTGTGTGTGTGCATGTGTGTGTGTGATGAGTGTGTTATGTGTGTAAAACATGCCATTCTAGGAAATAGGCACTTTGTAAATTTCACCACATTGTTGAATGTTCCCAAAAGAGCTGAAGTTTTTTAGGGTTCCTGGAGATCTCAGAGTTCAAAGGGACATTTTTGACATTTTGCCTAGGTTATCTCCCGAATGTATGTTATAATTTATATTTATTAGCATGTTGTATGGATAGTGACACACACACGTATTTATCGCATGGCTGTATGAGAAAGGTAGATGTGAATTACTGAAGCGAAATAAGAAGTGTTTCTGATTCTGTATAGTTGGGGCAAGATTAAAAATGCAAGAAAGAACAAATAAGTATTATTTTCTTACGTTAGAATGTACACTTATGCCAGTCAGAGAATGTTCTTAGCTATTTTGCTGAAATGTGAAAAATGAATGCCATCTCTATTGCTTTTAGAAATCTTGAACTTAAGCTTACTAAAATTATGTTTATCAGTAATCTGGGATTTATCTATTCAGTTTCTAACTGCAAAGTAGTCATGTCCATATCTTTGAATTTTTAGAAAAGCTATTTTAATATGTAGGAAATTCTAGTCAAATTTTGATGACTGTATAATATAAGAAGAGTCATTTTGCACTGGGGCTCTACTCCCTCACTTGTGAACTAAAGAAGGGGAATAAGAATTGTTTTCCCAACTGGGGGTTTTCAGTCCTCTAGGGAAATTGATATCTGTTTATATGTATTATTTTCCTTAAAGCAATCAAATATATGATTTAAAAAATTATTTTTCCTTTAAGATTTGAAATTTGGGAACATATAACTAATGAGCTCCCTACTGTACTCCAATCTCCTTGCTTAGTTCCTGGCTCTGTTAGGCTCCCGATTGCTGAATGAATGGCAATTTGACACACAGAAGGGATCAGATATGTGTGTCTGTCAATTTAGTCCTTAAAGGTGTTTCTTGGTTTTCTGTTATTCGATTGCATAGTTCTAACCACAGTGACGATTTTGAAGGTTACGCAGTTTTAATGTTTTCCCCATAATGTACCTTTTGTTAAAGATAGAAGGTGTAGGAAACATTGATGTTGAAATGATAAGACTTTGAGTATCATAATCTGAGCTGTTACAAAAGGACTCTGCTTCCTATTTAAAAATAGACAGTTCTGCTGGAGAGAGTATAACAACAACAGCAAAAATTAAAATGCATAGTTGAGCTGAAAACTAAAGAGGGGAACTCCTCAGCTGCCAGAAATGAAGAGGGTATTTATATTCATGGAGATGAGCAGGAACTGATTTCATGTGCTTCAAGGGGGATTATAGAACCAGAATGGGCATTAATAGTTGGGCACTGGGTTTAGCCCTCATGCAGGCATGGGAGATGAGGCCTCAGGCCTGTATTAGGCAGAAAGGGGCCTATAACAGAGACATTGCTTTTTCTGAGAAATGATGACTTAGAAAAACTTTCCACCTGCCAAGGAAAATTGAAAGGACTTTGATGCCCACCCAAGATAGCAGATAGAAAGTGTTGACTGTAAGGAATTACAAACCTTGACCTGGACCACTTCCTGGGTGAGGTCTGAAATCAAATTATAAAATATTAACAATACCTCCCTGTTAAGCAGGAATTCCAGTCTGAGAAGTTAATGTAAAAACTTATCTGTGGTTGGAGATATCCACAAAGTATTATGGGAGGCCAATGTAAACCCTTCCTGAAGGTTTCACAGTCCAAGGCAGCCCAAAACAGCTCCCTTTGAAGACAATCTTATTGTCAAGTAATAGAAACCACACAAGGATAGAACACAACAAATTGAAGAATTCATATCCCTGAAGTCTAGATACTAGATCAATCTGAACTAAATTTTAAATTAAGAATGTTTTAAATGTTTAATAATTAAAAGAAGTAGAAACCATAAGCAGTATGGAAAAAAATAGGCTAAAAATATAAAAATAATTATATAGTAATTGCAAGAGTAGGGAAAAAATCTATGCGTATGTTCAAAAGCAAGCTATACTCAATAAAAGAGAAAATGTTTGAGTTGGAAATGAAATCAGAGAAACCACTCAGAATCAGAGAGGTGGAAAACATTGAATGAGAATTTAAGATATATGGGGTATATAAGGAGAAGTTCCAACATGCATGGCATAGGAGTTCTGGAAAATAAGAAAGGCAATATTAGGTAATCTAAAATTAAAAAGACTAAAATAGAATTTTCAGAGCAGAAAAATTCATCTGACCTTATCCCATCAAGGTCTTAAAAAAATTCCCACTTAGAATTATAGTAAAACCATATTACAATGAAGATAAAACATGTTAAAAATGGCCAGAGAAAAAAGATTAACTACAAATGAAAGATAGGTAGACTTACTGCAGACTTGTCATCAGTAATAATGGTTGCTAGAAGGCAATGGGATAACGTTTTCAGAATGCTGAGGGAAAATAATCATCATTTGATCCTGTGTATCCGTTTAACTATAATTCAAGAGAGAGAAACAAATGTCATGGTATAGACTAAGAAATTTAACCATTTACAGATTCATCTTATTGGTTTACAAAGAGTAGGTTGAATCTAGAGAGAAGAGATTGAAAATGAAATCATGAGCAAAAAAATATGGAAAACAGGTTGGTGTGCCTAATACATAATCATCGAAAAAGATCCTATGGCAAGCCTTTCATGGGCTTAAAATAGCTAGGACCCTATTCAGTGATAGCAGTGGGAAGATTTCAGAGTTTGAAAGTGGTTGCAATATTTAGTAGGAGCTTAATGATCACAATTATTCTTGGATTTTGCTAAATTACAAATTTATGTTAAATATATGAGTAGCCACTAAATTAATAGAAATAGATTATAATTTCCAAACAAAATTTTCCCCCAAATCAAGATAAGAGGGAGCATCAGAGGGCAAACAAAGAAACTAAATCAATCCAATTGAAAGAACATAAGGATAAGTAAAGAAGCAAAGAAATGCAATGTAAATAAAAAACACAAACTAAGATGATAGAAACAGACACAACTAAATCAGAAATGACAGTGAGTGAAAAGTGACTATAGTCATTATTAAAGATCAGATCCAAACATATAATGTTTATATAATGTTGACAGAGATAATCAGATTGCAGAATGGTATGTACAGCACGATACTTTTTATGTAAAAATGTACAGTATGCAAAGTAGCACTACATATTTTTAGGGGTTACATAAAAAGGGAGTAAAGGAACAAACATATGAATAAGAAAGCTACACATAAACCAAATTCAGAAATGTGGTTGGGTCTGATTAGGAAAATAATGGAATGGAATTAATTATGTAGAAAGATTTGAGGAAATTATGGAAAACGTTAGTTTTTGTTAAATGTGGATGGTGAGTTCACGGATACTCAAGAGGCAGTAGAGAATGGTAGCATGCACTGTGGCTTCTGGAGCCAGACTTCCTGAGTGCAAATCCTAAAGTCCTAATTTTACTTAATAAATTGTGGGACCTTGAGCAATTACTTCACTTCTTTGTATCTAAATCTCATCATTGTAAAGTGAGGAAAAACAAACAAAAAAACCGCTTGCAGGGCTGTTGTAAAGGTTGAATGAGTAAATGCTTTGCATAGAAATTTCATAATCCCTGGTTCATGGTAACATACTTATTGAAGGCTATTGTTATCTCTATATTTTTCATGTTTGAAATATTTATTTCATGTTAAAAAGAGAATTCAAAGAAATGAAAGTGTTAATGAGTATGCAAAATTATAATAAATCTGCAAATTTTTATCAACATAATCTTCACCAAAACTTAAAATCACTAATCAAAATTCTCACATGATGCATCAAAAAGTTAACAGAGCCTTAATGCAAAGTTGAAAGAGAAAATCTCATGAATATTCTATCTAATTTGATTTTCCATTTATGACAATAAAGGTGATCCACATGCAGAATGGGTTTTATGTGGATACTTGCAAAGAGCTTCACATTTATTCTCCTCACTTGTCATTTAGAAACAAAACACAGAGATTCTAAAATTAAGCCAGCTTTTTTTATAGAACAAAGTGCAGGATTTTGAAGCATCAAGTAAAAAATGAATTTTTTTTTCTGTAAAAGAAAATGAATTTTTGGTTCTGTAACACATAGATAAAATTTAATGTGTGTTTTCATTCTTTGCTTGTTTTTCCAAACAAACCTATGACAATTTAAAATTTTATTTGTTGACAAATCATGCCTTTTGTTACTAGAACGTGTCACATACAAATGGGAAACCATTGACAATTTTTTGAATAAGTGATGGGTATTAAAGTCAAGCTGGCCTCCTCTGCAGAGTTTGGGGAAATCATTAGCTATCCCTGTTTAGCCCTGAACCCTCCAGGAGAAAGGTCCTTTTCCTCTCTCTCTCTCTCTTTCTTTCTTCTTTGTTTTTTTTTGGGGGGGGGGTACGTGGGTGTCAGGAATTATGGTGACCACCCTTGAGAGTATTGTGTTGACACTCTTGTCTGAAACCACAGGTTCATATCTTTGTCCATGGAATTTTTCATCTTTGCATCCCTCATAATCAGTCACAGGGACAATTCCTTGTACTTCTGTTTCAGTCACTTTCAAGTTGTCCCTGAGAGCCTCCCAAGGTGAATATGAGGTATAGCATACAATCCATATTTAGATCACAAGTGTACCATCCATATTTGATAACTATTTCTACTTTTTATGTACTGTTATATCAGGTAATAATTTAACTGCATTATTATAGTTTGTGTGATTATATTTTAAATGGAATTTTAACAATCTTTATTAATATACAGTGGTAAGAGATGTAATCTCTCTAAAATCTATTAAAAATACTTTCTCCATTTTTACTTTTAATTCATTGCAAACAGCTTGTAGTCTCTGTTTCTACTTATGAGTCCCTTAGGTTTCTGGGATCCTAAATTTCCAGCCACTGAATTGTTCCAAAACTGTCATCTTATAGATGAAACCCAAAGCCTAGAACGAAGGAAACCAGTACGTTGAACAAATATGTGTTTGCTTCCTACATTGTGTTAGTGGCACTAAATACTGGGTGTATTGTGATGGGTAAAACTAACATGGCCTCACCCTCATGGGTGCTACAGAGGAGGAAACAGATATCAAACAAATAAAGAAAAATAGATATCTAATTACAAATTGGGATATGTGTTATGAAGGGGGAAAACAGCATGTTGACACAGAACCTGAATCTGAATATGAAGGCAGATTTAGATTGGGGGCCTAGGCAAGACCTCTGTGGAGTGACGTTTAAACTAAAACTTGAATTTATCTTAGGAAGAAATCAATCCAGTCAGGGGGAAATGCATGTGCAGAGATGCTTAGGTCTGAAAAGAAAGAAGGCGTGTGTGCCTAGAGCTTAGTGAGCCAGGGAGAGAGTAAATTGAGATGATGATGGAATGGTAGACAGGAGCCAGATGGTGCAAAGCTCTCCAGGCCATGATAAGGTTTTGATGTCTTATTGTAAATGAAATGGGAAGCTATTAAAGGGTTTAAGCAGGAGAATGACATGATCTAATTTATCCTGTAAAATATTACTTCCACCATAGTGTTGTTTGGGAGGGAAATAGGGTAAGAGTGTTAGTGAGTGTTGGGGGAATCTAGCCGGGAAGTGTGATGGCCTGGACCAAGGTGGTGATGCTGGGGATGGAGAGGAGCCAACAGGTGAGAACAGACCCCAGGTGTCTGGATCCCCCAGTCCATACTTCCCATTGCACCATCCTGCCTGGTATGAGCTTGCCGCAGTATCGAAGCTGATTGATGTGCTGTTGGAGCTCTAAACTGCTCTTTTGCAGAAAGTATTATTACCTCTTCAACTCACTCTAGTTGACTCTGCAGATTTTTCTTGGTGGATGCTATAAAAAAGATGACAGACAAAAGATCACATTTTACAACAATGGCATTTTACCTGCAGGTAATTTAGATTTGTGGAGTATGAGGGAATTCCCCAGGCTTGCCAATTTGGATGAAAAGATTTCCTCTGAGATACAGGACAGTTTTAGGACAGGTCCAACATCCTGCAGCTTCTCTGATGTCAGGGAACTGTCATGCCTGTGCTGTCCTGTTCATTTATTTCGGGTGCCAAAAGATGTGTCTGTGAAAAAAGAGGCCTTAAGACTAACTGAGAAGATTTTTCTTTGTCAAGTGAGGATGCTGTTATTACAGAAGACTATTTGGATGCGTGGAAATGTCTATACTCCCCCCACCCCCTCCTTTTTTTTTTGTACCGGGAAGCCAAAAGCTTTAACTCCAGCTTAGTGTTTGCTGTTTATTCTAGGTCTCTTGCTTTACAGGTTTATATCATTTTTGTAGGCTGATCACCATAAAGGCAGAAGAGAGAAGTATCAGCATGTCAGATTCCTTCAAGAGACAGCTGTTGATTAGCAATGAGAACGTGTAAAGAGCAAAGGGTTCTGGCTTCGACACCTGGTTCTGGCACTTATTACCTCTGCGATTTAGTGACTTAACCTCTGTAAGCCTCAGTTTCCTAACCTATATAAAAAAAAAGGCGCAATGTCTACCTTCAATTATTTCCGTGAGAATTTAGAGAGAGCATCCACGGAAAGCACTCGGTACGTGGCAAATGCTTGGCAGTTGTTTCCTGTGAATGAAAGTCAGGAGAATTTGCCCGTTGCTACTGCTCCTAACCATGTGTCTTCCAAACCGCATTAATTCTATCTGAAAGTTAAATCTACCACACAAGCAAGGCCACTTGCTGGTTGTAGAACACCCTGCAATGTGTACTCTTTAAATCAAGCTTCTTAAAAATTCGTAATATAATTTTTAAAGGTTGTTTTCTATTTACAGGTATTACAAGATATCAGCTGTATTCCCTGTGTTGTACAGCACATCCTTGAGCCTATCTCACACCCAGTAGTGAGTGCCTCCCACTCACCTCCTCCTATATGGCGACCCCCCCCCCCCCCCCCCCCGTCCCACTGGCACAATGTGCATTCTTAATTCCTTAGAACAGCCTTCAGAAGCAGGTCTTAGTCATTCAAACAATTTCACAAGAAGCAGCGCCTGCCTGTGTACAAAGAAATGAAATCACTTTCCACATACCACACAGCTCATTTGGGACAAGGCCAGGACACCTGGGAGAGGTATGAAACATGGTTTTCATTTAAAGGGGCACAGCACAGAAAGAGCCTCAACTCTGGGGCTTGGAAGACATGCTCTCGTCGGGTTTCCCCTCTCTCTAGTGTTCTGCTTCTTCATCTGCAGCATTTAGATCCTCCTGAAGGGCGTCTCTGGTTCTCACATCTTCAGATTCTAGGATTATCTTCATGTGTGAACTATCTCATGGTCTGCATGCTCCAGAGCACATTCTTGAGTTGCCTGGAAGACAAGGTTCATTTCAGGTCTACTTCCCCAGATGAGAGTCTGAGAAAGACCAAGAGGCTGTGACTCAGTGAGATTGGCCAGAATCAAACCCCCTTTCATGAATGGAAAGCCTTAGAAAGGCAAAGAAGTCATTGGGCTTCCTAGGAATGCTCACGTTAAGCTTTTGCCACCCTCATATTCTATGATGTCCTACGCTGACACAGGGCTTCCTGAGAAGCCTATGGATAGATTTGGATTTAGGGAAGGAGAGGTCACACATCTTTCCAGAGCTGAAGGGAGTCTACACATCGTGCCATCTACCAAGCCCCACCAAGCACAGTCGGTCCTCAGGCTGATGTCCTCTCTCCACCCTCATTGCCATTGCCTACCTGAGGCCTTATTACATGTCACGGCTTCCTATGTGGTTTCCATGACCACAGCACCACTCACTCTGTCATCCTTCTCTGTTGTTCCCCAGTATGGCTGTCTAAAATACTGCCCTCATCATTCATCCCTAGGCTTAAAATCCTTCAGTTTCCCTGTCGTCTGGTGCAGTGGTACCTAATGCTTCTCTTCTCTGAAGTGGGTGGGGCAAGACAAACTTTTGTCACCTGGACATTTTAATGTTTGTGTGTGTTTAGTTTTGGTCTTTTTTAAACATTTGAACATTCACTTATAATCTATGCATAATACATGGATTAGTACCTACATGTAATTTATAAATAATAAATATGCACACGTGTGTTACTGAAACTCAGGTCTGGCTGCTCACTGCTTGAAAGCCAATACTCAGGAGGCAAAGTTGGTGGAAAGGAAAGTTTGCTTTTTTTTTTTTTTTTTTTTGATTTTTAATCTTATTTGTAAGTTTGAATATTCTTTTTTTTTTTTTAATTTTTATTGGAGTATAGTTGATTTACCATCTTATGTTAGTTTCAGGTATACAGCAAAGTGACGCATATAAATATATCCATTCTTTTTCAGATTCTTTCCCCATAGAGATCATTACAGAATATTCAGCGGAGCTCCCTGTGCTCTGCAGTAGGTCCTTGTTGGTTATGTATCTTATATATAGTAGGGTGTGTATGTTAATCCTAAGCTCCTGATTTATCCCTTCCCTCAGCTTTTCCCTTTTGGTAACCATAAGTTTGTTTGGAAAGTTTACTTTATTTCAGATGCTGGCAACTGGGGGAGAGGGCAGACTCGTGTCCAAAGGCCAACTCTCCCCTGACAATCCGTGGGCAAGAGCTTTTAAAGGGGAAATTCAGGGGTGTGTGGGCGGAGGAAGGGGGCTACATGTAGAAAAGGCACAGCTCCGACAATCGTCTTGAAGGTAGTTATGCTGTGGTCTCATCAGTGTCATCTTGATTGTTTTAGGTACAGTTCAGTTCCAGGGTCAGTTTGTCCCCATTTCTTTGAGGCCAGTTCTCAGAATTGTGGCAGCTTATGTCATGGCTACAGTCTGGTCATCTTGTGGTTAACGTCTTCCACCTGGTGGGGGTTTCAGTATCTATAAGACAGCTCAAAGGATATGGATCAGAATATTCTCTACAGCCCTTGAGGAGAAACTAAAAGTCCTTGACTTCATTTAATGACTAAGCTATTATTGTTTGGTCTTGTTTGACTGCTTTTCCTTTGTTTCTGTATTTTCTCATTTCTCTGATTAAATTTATTCTTTGACTAAAATTTTTCTACAGAATAAAGGCAGGCAGAGGACATGGAGGGTAGGGGTCTGTCCTGGGAAGGCCTCTTAGGGTCCTGCTCCATTTCATATGGAAGCTGTAGATTTAACATTTTCGATGTATGATCAAAAGAATTTGGAGATCATTGGTTTAAAGGATAAAGTAAACTTTATTAGCTTTGCTTAAAGAACCTCCAGGGTCCTCGGCTCTTCTGCTGTCACCTCCAGCCGCTGCTTGCACCCTCTCGTTTCCCTGCACCTTGGCCACGCCCGTGTACCTGCCCAGGCTCTGAACACGCTCAGCTTGTGTGCCCGGTTGGGCTGGCCCTCCTGCTGATGCTTCTCAAAGCACAACGGCCCTCCTATTCAAGGCCAAGGCTAGAATGTGGCTTCATCTTCGAAGCCTTTCTTAACTGCCTCTTGTCCCAGAACCCACAATTCCAGGTAGACTTAGCACCGCCACTCTGTGATTCCACGGTGTGTTTTCTTGTTCCTTTAAGACAGCACTTTCCATGTTCTCTAGGTATGGTTAGGTGTGTATACATCTCAGTAAGGAGGCCGTGGGTGCCTTCCAGGCAGGAACTGCGTCTTTCTCATCTTTGCACGCAGCACCTAGTGCATGTTGGAAGTCAGTAAAAAAAAGGTGTTTGAGTTATTTTAAATGTTCGTGAGCATCTTACAGAGAGAAAGCTGGGAGGGAGGGGGTTAATGGCCTAAGGAATAAAATTGGCTCAGTACAGAAGCCCCATCTTGATGGGCAAGTCCCTGCCCAGCTCAGACTGCTTTAGAGAAGAGGATACTTAGGAAAAGCATGTCCTTTCTTTCTGTTTAGCTTGGAGGCAGCATGAAGGTTAAGGGATTGGCTGTCTCAAGGTCACTTGACTCCTGTTGAAGGGGGAGGCGACTCAGGGCTTTGGAGACTGTGCAGTTTGTGGAGGATGCTGCTGTGCTTGTCAGACTGTGTTCAGTGTGGAGGGGCTGAGTGGAGACTGAGAATGGAAGGAAAGGCACTGAAGGCTGGAGGCATGATATTCAAAGGCCATAAACAGCTTTCTTACAAACAAGGAGCTCCTCTAGAAGTCACGGGTCACAGGGGAAAATCCCGGGTATAATTTATCTCCTTTCTGGCCACATACACACAGCCCTGTGCCTGGCACTGTGCTGTTTGCTGGGACAGGGTCGTGAATCATTTAAGGTCCTTGCCCTTGAGGAGCTGTACCTAGTTCAGCAGCAGAGACAGGTCGTAAGCGAACAGCTGTGGGGAGTCCTCTCCTAGCCTGTGCCCCAGGGAGTTGTGCAGAGGGAGTGATTCATTTAGCCTCAGGGTGTCAGGGAAGGCCCCGTGGAAGGCAGCTGAGCCTGGAGGATGGAGGAGCAGTTCTGGGCAGAGAGAAGGCAGAGGATGGGATGTGCGTTTCAGGCAGAGGGAACTATATTGGCAAGGGTCTAGGGCAAGGGTTGGCCAGCTTTTTCTGGAAAGGACCTGTTAGTAAATATTTCAGGCTTTTCGGGCTGTAGGGTCTCCGTTGCAACTACTCATCTCTGTTGTCATCGCACGAAAGTAGCCAGGGGCAAATGTGTGAATGAAGGAGCACGGGCTGTGTTCCAATAAAACTTTATTTACAGAATTGGCAACGGGAGGGCTGTAGTTTGCCAGCTCCTGGTCGAGAGGAGGATCTTCGGAGAGCCTCTCATCTGGTTCTCAGTCTTTTCAAGCATTAGGATTACTTTGCATTTGCTAGTCCCTGTTTCCGGATGCTCTTAACTACTACCCCTGGGCTCTTCACCAGGTCTCAGTGAAATCTGCTTCTCACCACGCTGTTCACAATGACACACCCATCCGCTGGACCCTCCGTCCTTTTTCATTGCTTTCCTTTTCATCATGTCGCCTATATAAAAACTCTGTTACATTTGAATTGTTTGTTTACTTGTCTTTCCTGCTGGAATGTGAGCCTCATGGCTTGTTCTCTGTTGTATTCAGTGCTGTGCTGGAGCCTGGGATGCTCTTCCACTCCGGCTCTGCATCTAGTGAGGTCTAATGATAGTTTTAAATCAGCCACGAAATCGGTCCCATGGAAATCAGGTTTGGGGCATTTTTTAAAAAAGAGCTGTTTTACGAGCATATTGCTGGGTATTCCGTCTACCTAGAATCACCACCAGACAGTCTGGTGCTCAGTAAATACTTGGGTTTTGAATCAAAAATGCTATTAGTATCTGCTGATGGAGAAAATATATCTCCTCTTATAGATACAGAGTCCTCTTGCCATTTTAAGTGCTTCACAGGGATTTACATGGCCCTTAGGTGGATAACTGCTAAGAGCACCGTCACCGTCACTTGACCTATGAGAAGATCGAGGACTCAGGACAGGACACGGTAATCTTTACCCCACGGAGCAGACAGGTTCTGCTAGGCCGTGATGTCACATCTCCGCCTTATTCCCTGCAGTCTCCCGCGTGAACGTGAGGCCTCTGGCCTGCATCTCTGTTACTAAACAACAAGTATTTTTAGTGAATTCCCTCGGCTTCGTGTGATTGTCATTTTTGCAGAGTGTTCAAAAGTCCAGATAAGTTCTATCCTCTTTCACATGTCTTACTGTATCCATTTATGATTTGTCTGGGGCTTTGATGTATGGTATGTAAATGTGCCCTAGTCTATACCCTTTAGCTGTGATTGTCATACATATATCTGTTTATGAACAATGTCCAACCCTGATAATCTAATTTTGAAATCTGCAGCAGCATGAGGCCCAGAAGCATCACTTGACAAGAATCCCAATTTAACAGCCTCTTCAATCTCAGTTCCTTTAAGTGGGCCACATTAAACCTTGATACCGAGGGTGCATTTGTAAGCCCACAGAGACTGATTAAAAAGCCCCATCAAATTACTACACGATGCATACTTAACATTTACAAAGAACTCTCCATTTGCAGGATGCCTGCTAAACAGTCTTTTCAGTTCCCTGTCCTAAGCAGGCACTAAGAAACAGAAACGTGAACTTGTACTTGACGGCCATCTGGCTTATCTCAAAGCTTTCCAGGACCTCAGGCCTGGAAAGGACCTTGCATTGCCAGGCAGAATGCCTTAGCTTTCGGAGATGTCAGTGTCCTTCAGAGCTATTTTGACCTTTAGTTTTTTCTGCTTCTCTCTGTTTGCGTCTGTCCAGTGATGGAGAACTCGCTTTTTCCTTAGGCAGCCTGTTTTCTTTTTGAATACAGTTTACAGAAAGTTCTTTTTTTACCTGCCTCCCTATAACGTTCACCTATTGGACCTAGTTCTATCCCTGTGGAGCTACTCAGAACAAATTGGCCTCCTTTTACTTCTGTCTCTTCTGTCTTCTTACTTCTGCTCTCAAGAATGTGGAGACAGCTCTCACGTCCCCTGAGTCCTCCCTTCTCCAGGCTGCATGTCGACTGTTCATTCAGCCATTCTTCATTGACAGTCCTTTGTACCCTCTTTATTTGGCTCCCGTTCCTCTGGACATGTTCCCATTTTGCCAGTGTCTTTCTTAAAGTGACTGAACAGTGCTGGAGAACGGCTGGGACCATAGAATATTACGGTAGATCTACCTCTTCATTTACTAGTTCTGTAACCTTGGGTAAGTGATGTAGCTTCTGTGAATCTCGATAATCTCACCTGACAAATGAGAAAAAGTACCTTACGCATTCAGTTGTTGTGAGTACCAGATACAACTGTAGTAAAATCATTGAGGGTGTGCCTAGTACAGAGTAGATGGGTTCAAAATGTGGCCATTGTTATTATAATAAGTACTATTAATTCTCTAGATATGGCTTCCATGACAAAGTTTGGATCACTCTTATATTTTTCATTTTAGATTGGAGTTTACACGGGGGCACTTTCTCTAAGTTTAGGTGCAAATGTTGAATAGCCTGGCCCTAGATAAACACAATCCAATTTTACTATCATATATATATATGCACATATGTAAAATGTCAATATCAGATATATATACATATATTTCTTGCGATTACAGTTTCCTGTAACTCCTTTCCTTTGTCACTCCCACACTTCAATAACTGATGCACAACTAGGTGCTCCTCCCCCTCCCCCTCATCTCTTCTCTACCTTCTTGCCCCCCCCCCACCCCGGTCCTGCAGCTTGCACAAGATACATACAGGTTATGTCTTGGCTGCTCTTTGGAAAGAAAGACGACGTCCATTCAGCATATCAGAGAGGAGCCTTTTCCTAACTCATCCATGTGTTGGCTGGATGACCTTGGACAAGACATTTTCCCTCTGAGGCTCAGTTTTTCATTTTTATCTTTGAACTTGATGAAGGAAGGTATTTTGATGAAGGAAGGTATTGACATCCAGGTTCTTTTCCAGTTCTAAAATTCATTCTGTTTTCTGCAATCTAGTATTCATTTTGAGACGTGTGATTAGGCTTCCTTGGCTCCGACTGTGCTCTGGTTTCCAGTGTGTACCTGGGTAACTGCTCCAGAGCCCTACACTTTATATTTTTATCTTTATTTTTTGTTGAGTAACTTCCGAGTAATTCTTTTTTTCTTAAGAACTTTTATTGAGATATAATTGACATACAATGAACTGCATATATTTAAAGTATACCACTTGATATTTTTTTCTTATTAGGAATGTATATACGGCGATCCCAATCTCCCAGTTCATCCCACGCCCCCCCCCCCCCCCCGGCCCTACTCCCCACTGCACTACACTTTAAGGCAGCAGGAATGTCTAGATAACCCCTTCTGGTCTCAGCTCTTCTGCGTGGCTTTGAAGCCAAACCTTCTGTGGAAATTGCCACATCATCCTGAAGGGAAGCAGGTTGAACGTGAGTTCCTGTGCTTCACCTTCTTTGTCACCAACCTCTTTGAAGGTAAAATTTCTTCCTTTCTTTTGTGGCTGTAATTATTATTTTTAATCAACTTAACATGGTTTTACATTTACCAAAAAGTTAAGATAGTACAGAGAGTTCCCGTGTACCCTACACCCAGTTTCCCGTATGAACATCTTACATTCATTTGGTATGTTTGTGACAATCAGTGAGGAACTGACACGTTATGATTAACTGAAGTCCTTACTTGACTCAGAAGGCCTCAACTTTTTACCTAATGCCCTTTTTCAGTTCCAGGGTCCCATCCAGGATACCGCATTGCATCTAATTGTCACATCTCTTTAGGCTCCTCTTGGCTGGGACATTTTCTCAGAATTTCTTTCTTTCTTTCTCTTTCTTTCTTTCATTTTTTTTTTTTTTTAATTTTTGACCGTTTCAAGGGGTACTGGTCAGTTGTTTTGTAGAATGTCTTGCAGTTGAGATTTTTTTGATATTTTTCTCATGATTAGACTGGGGTTATTGGTTTTGAAAAGGAAGATCACAGAGGTAAAATGCCATTCTCATTACATCATATCAAGGGTGTCAAAGCATCAAGGCTATCAGCATGATTTATGACTGTTGCCCTTAACCTTGACCCCCTGGCGAGGTAGCATTTTGTTTGTCAGGTTTCTGCTCTGTGACATTACCCCCCACCCGTCCACCCGCTTTTCACCTTCTCTTAGGAAGGGAGTCACCGTGTACAACCACTGCTAGTGATTATTCACCCGTCTCAGGTGGGTATTTCTGATGGCTGTTGTCTTTTTTTCCCCCCCAGAATTCTCCTGTTTTGTTGACATTTCTTAGGGCTTTATCATCTAAATCCAGCCAGTGTTAAGGAAGAGAAAATGTGGAGGAGAATGTTTGCTTCTAAAAGCCTTGGCCTGAAAATGGCACACATCACTTGCACTTAACATTCCATATGACACTCATTCATCTGCCAAACCTAACTGCAAGGGAGGCTAGGACAGATGGTCCAGCTGGGTGCCCAGGAAAAAGAGGAAATGGATTTTGGAGAAAATCTAGCAGTATTTGCTACACTACTTTAGAGTACAAAAGGGAACAAACCAAACCAATGTCTTCACACCGTCTAATAATACAGCCATCACTTCTTTAAAAAATGAAAAAATAATGGAAAAACATAATCTTAGAATCAAGGAGAGTCATATAAATTGAAAACAAAATTAGCTGAATAGAAAACTTATTCTTATTTTTCTTATTTCACTACTGACCTATGAGCATTTGTTGCAAATAGGCACTTACCTGCATGTCAACATTGGAGAACCTCTGCCGTATATTGTGCCTATACAAGTTTCTGCATCATTCCTAAAGTCTGCCATGGTGTTTTTTCCTTCATCCATTGTTTTTCTGGAATACCCTTCCTCTGGTTTCTTTGCCTATGAAAATGCTACTCACTCCTCAAGTGACAGATGAGGTGTCTTCATCTAACTTTGAGACATAATTAGTCCCTTGCTCCTTGTGACATGTCACTCTGTTTCCATTCATCATTTAGCAGTTATCTCACACTAGTATTATATATACATATGTTTCATGTATTAGAGTGGGTGCTCCCTGAGGACAGCAAAGGTTTTATTAATCAGTTAGATCCCTAAGCATAGTCTGAAAAATAAAAAGGGTGTTTGTTGAATGCACCCAGCATGCTAGGTGTCCTAAAAAGTGGTCTCATTTTTTTAAACCGCTTTCTTTAAAACACAGCAGAACATTTTCTTTTTTTCCCTTCAATTATAAACGTGATCCTCCTTTATGATAGCCAAGCCTTCGTGGTGGAGGTGATCTTGAGCTGAGCCTGGAAAGGTTGATAGGGTTCAATGGTAATAAAGGGATAGGCATGCTCCACTGCTTTCTATATCACATCCTAGGTTCAGGGCGTTTGTTTCATAGATGGTCAGATCTCTTTTGAAACAGCTATAGTGTAAAATATTCGCTTTCATAGCTCATCATATAATTAAAACTCAGACTCTGAGCTTGTTCTGGCAGTGCTCTTGGTGGTGGGGGTTGGTGTAAAGCCTGAAGCTCATTATTTTGAACAGGAGTTACCAACCTGAATTCCCAGGGTCCCAACAGGGGGATAGCTTCACCACAGCAAAAGAAGTGTTTAATTACAGCTACAGAAAGAGGAGCATGAAAAAGAAAACAGAATCATTTTCAGGCATTAATGATTCAGCTGCCATGCATCTTACTACCTATCAAAACATGACTTCTTAAAGTGACCTTATCACGTTTATTAGAGATAAAGTTTGAATTATAAGACAGTTGTTCCTTTCCTTCCTTCTGCCCTTTTCTATCCTCTACTCTGAATCTTTTAGTTACTTTCGTGACTTTACAAGCTCAGTTAATATTTGACTGAAACATAAATCAGGACACAGAGTCTATTTGTAAAATGCTCCCTTTATCTCACTTACACTGTTTCCTCAATTTTCAGGATGGAAAAATTAGACCTTAATTAGGATTTATATTTTATGGGTTTTTTTATTTCACACTATCACATTTATTTATTCACCTGAAATTCTAAGTGATTATAGTTAGCATGGACATTTTTTTTTTCCCCATTGCACAGACAGGAAAACAGCCTCAGATACTAAGTGACTTGCTCAGGCCCCCGTAGCGGTTGTGGTTCGAAGCTGGGTCCCCTGACTGCACATCTAGAGCTGAACGTAGCACATGAGCATTTGCGTGTCAACCAGTTAGCCTTGTGGCAGGGGCTCCACGTTCTTTTATTTCTTCCCGTTATAAAAGTGACCCATACTTCCAGCAGCCGAGTCTTCCTGGAGGAGGTGATCTGGAACTGAGCCTGGGAAGGTTGGTAGGGTTTGATAGATGGTAAGGGAACAGGATAATTTTTTTTTTTTGCTGTGAGGTTAGCTAGCTACATGCTTCTCCTACGTGTCCCTTGATGGAGGAGGGGCACGGAGACAGCACATTGAGGATGAATCCATGCCTTGATTTCTGCCACTACTTAGAGCAGAAGATTCTCAAGTCAAAGAGACTTTAAGTCAAAGGTGCTCAAAGTCAATAGAGAATCATAGAAGGGACCTAAAGATCACTTACTTTAACTTCCAGATTTTATTGACAAGGAATACATTGAATTTATTTATTCCACGGTGTTAATACATAGTTATCAATCAGAATGCCTAATTTCCAGTTTAGTTCTTTTTTTTCAATACCCTGCTTCCTCACTACCAGGTTTTTTGGGCATCTTTTCTACTTGTTGGGACTGCTTTGAAGAAGACATGTTTATATAGGCATTGCCTCACATTCCCAAGTATGTGTGATCTAGTTGTATGTGCGAAAGACATATGTCGTAGTAGGGAGCCGGTCCATTCCCAAAGAGTTTATTGCATTGAATCCTTAACTAGAACTCTTACCTAGACTCAAACATCAATAAATGTGTTTAGTTTAACATACAGTACTTAGCCTGCCCAAAAAAAGACATTCTGAGTAAATCTTGGTTTAATAACTTGGTGAACGAATGACACTGTCAGTTGAAATTCACGGATTGTCCTTTTGAGGACAACACATGACTACTTCACCAATCATATGATTTCCATCCCTGCCTCAGTTTTTATCACCAGAAACAGCATTTTTCTTTTTCTGCTAATTTTAATGAAATAGGGCTATAAATATGCTAGAGTAGTCTAATTTTTGCCCAAAACTGAAGCAGAGACAAAGATGGTGGTGATACCATAGAAAATAGATTGTGCTGGCAGATAGTACCACAGTGGGGAAGCTTTAAATATTTATGTTAGCTGCTTTACAGAAATTCAAGTGTGGTATACAAAGATCAGTTTGATGGTATTGGTGTTTAGGGAGTGCTTAAAAGCTGAAGACCACTTCTAGTTTGAAATGCTTACAGAAATATGCATGGCTTGATTTTTTTTTTTTGTACTGGAAAAATGACTTTTGTAGTATTAGAGTTCACTCAGATGAGGTATTTACTGAAGGTGAAATCTGTTTCCACATACTTTCCAGTGACATCTAATGGCCATTGGGGTTTGGCTTTTTCCTGTGGTTCTCATCCAAGCCTGAATTTGATCAGAATTTCAAAACCCAGGAAAGATAGATGATAGATAGATGATGGATAGATAGATGATAGATAGATAGATAGATAGATAGATAGATAGATAGATAGATAGATGATAGATAGATAGATATAGATAGATAGATGATAGATAGGTATAGATAGATAGTTGCCATTCAGCAGAAGTAGAAGTCTCCCAGGACCTGATTATGACTACTGAAAGCTTAGCAATTGCAATGGCTATTTGGTTTGAACAGTGATTCTGAAATGGGACCACAAACTTGGTGGCATCTTGTGGCCAGACACTAGATGCACGAGGGAGAGAAATAATTCATTTTTTAGCACATCTCTGTATTTTTCTAATCATAATTAGCTTTTATTCATTTACATTTGGCTTACTGTTGCAGAGACTTATGGATCCGCCTCTAGAAAGAAAAAAAAAGTGAAGATATGTTACCAAAATGCCCTCTTTTCAAATAGTTATTTCAATATTTAAACCACTGGCATTTACATTTACATGGCAAAAACACTGGGAATGTTTTTGACAATTTGCAAGTGTGTATTTTTAAAAACAAAATAAAAATTTCAATAATCATTTCATTTTGTTTTGCAGAACCCCAGCTGAAAGGAATTGTGACAAGGTTATTCAGCCAGCAGGGATATTTCCTGCAGATGCACCCAGATGGTACCATTGATGGGACCAAGGACGAAAACAGCGACTACAGTAAGGAACATTAGCTTTTTGCAATCCCGTTACAATCAAATGTATGGCCCAGTGTATCTTAGACTTAAAGCATGACCAGGCTGCCTTTGGAACTATTCAGCTAGTAGTAAGCTAGTGTCTATTCCTTGATCCTTTTTGATATGATTCTCTATAGATATAGCCAAGAGACAGTAAGGGAGAGAGATTGTGTACTCAATAAGAAGGTAGGAGGCTTGAAGGAGTTCAGACTGGTCAGCGGACCAGAATTTCCTCTCATCCCATTCTTTGTATTCAGGATGATGGTAAGTATTCACAGAAACAAGGCAGACCTTCTAGCACAAAATGGGATTTTAATCCTGGAATCAAATAGTAAACATGTTAAAGTAATTCTTAGAACATCATTTCTGGAAGACCAAAAGTAGAAGACCAAAAGACTTTGTTTCTCAAAGTAAACATTGAATATATACGTAAGTATATTACATGTTATTTTATCTTTATTCAGGACAAAATTGTTAATTTAAAAAGAAAAATATATTAAAATATTATGGTAATAACAATATAATAAAGACTGGTAGAACTGCAATTTTGTTTATAATTTTTGAGATAAAATGCAAATGGTAAAAGATTATTGATAATATCCCTGGAAATAATGTTTAACTAATTTAACTATAGAGTTGACAAGTTTGATAACTAAACAAATCATCAAGGTCTGAGAGAGTGTATTTGCATTTCAGAAGAATTTTGATTATAAGCCTCAAAGCCAAGAATGATCACTCTCATCGTATCTTTCAGTTTCTGCGTAATCATATACAGACATCTGGGTGGAAATTCGTGTTATTCTAAAATTATGCAGGGCACCAAATAGTTTCCCAAAGCTTGTCTGTATTCCCTGCTGGATCTTTAGTACTGGTCACGTAGTAAATGCTCATTAAGTCTATAAACAATTGAGTTGTCTTCTGATGTATGTGATTTTGTGGTCAGACTGACATTCTACCCAACTGCATGAGATAATCTAAAAAGCCTGATATTTATGGTGAAATATCTTTTAAATTAAAAATGAAGATCTGAGGAAAGATCTACAATCTCTAGAATGTGAAAATGCTCTTGTCCACCCCTTCTAAATGATTCTTTGTTCACTTAATGTTACACATTACAAAACATGAATTACAATAAAGAAAAGATCTTATTAGAAAGAATTTCATTCCATTTTCTGCCGAGTAGTTGATTAGCTTATTGTGGTTTGTGTTGTTGGTTTGTATTTGTGGGAATGCATTCTTTAAATGATTTAAGGTTTCAACTGAGTACAGAAGAATGAGGATGGTTTCCTCTCCATGCAGAATTTTCAGTTATTGCATCTGAACTTGAATGCAGTGTGGATGGAAAGAATCAGGGATGTCACTTAGCTGTTTCACCCGTGCTATCTCTGGGGTATCCCTTGTTCTGGTTTCTTTTTCTATAAAATGAGGTGGCTGGAGATGATAATATTAATATCGTTTGTCAGAACTATCCACCCAACTTAAAAAAAGATTGAAAAATTATAAATTGATGAAAATAGATTCAGTCTTCAAGTGAGCCAAGTAGCCATAGCTGTAGGATGCAACTGCTACCCAGGTAGATGTCCTGTCAATGCGTGGCATTTATCATAGGGCAGTGGCAGAGAGGTGAGGGTGAAAGTGTGGGGTCGACTGACACAAATACTTCCTTCAGTGTTTTTAGAAAAATAATTGAAAATACTTTCTCTGCAGATGCTGGGTCAATGGCTAATATAGACCTGCAACCACATATAAATATACACATTTATACACACATATGTAATATATATGTATACATGTGTGTGTATATATATATGCATATATGTGTGTGTGTGTATGTGTGTATATATATATAGTGGCATTATGTATACCACACATTGAGGGTGCGACGTTTTATCAAATACTTTTAGAAACTGAGTTCACAAATTTAAAATATCTAATTTTTTTATTAAGATAAACTGCATACATGTATTGTTATGTTGGTATTAAAAGGAGTTTAAATATACAAAGTAATAAGACTTAGATACATTCATTTGGATACCCAAACCCTGGCTTAAACTTTAGTTAAAAACATCAGTACATTTGAAGCCCTTGTGCGCTCTTTCTGATGGAGTCCTGCTTTTCCCTTCAGTACCAGACGTAACAACTATGCTTTTCCCTTCAGTACCAACATAACAGCTTACATCATTCATAACATTGTTTTGCATGTTTTTAAACTTTTTATGAGGAGCATTACCGTATGTAAATTTTGTGTATTTTTCTTCCCCAGTATTATGGTTGTGAGATGCATGTATATGGTGGCATGTTTTCTTTATATCATTTATTTTCATTTTTGTAAAGTATCCCATTGCATGAACATACCCAAATATATTTATCCATTCACTTTTTGGTGGATAATTATCATTTCTATTTTAAGGCAATTACAAATAGTGCTGCTAAAATATTTCTTGTAGATGTTGAAGAGGCCTTTGCTGACCATCCTTAATAAAATTAAACATTTCACCTTGACCCTTTCTATTCTGATACCCTAGTTTTTTTTCTGTTCATAGCTCCTATGACAACTTGATATGTATATTGTTGCTATTTATTTATTTTTGATCTTCCTCACAGGAGAATATGTCTCGTGAGTGAAGAGATTTTGTTTTGATCTTTGATATATCGTTAGAACCTAGAATGATCTTTAGTACACAGTAAGCACTCGACAAAAATTGAAACGGATGACTGAATGTGTCCTTGTGCATACGTGTGGAAGTTTCTCTAGATAATTGGCTAAACAGTCTATCCACCTCAATATTTTTTAACATTTTCTTTTGAAATAATTTAGACTTCAAAAAAACTACAGAATAACACAGGAAATTCCCATGTACTCTTCACCCAGTTTCCCCTAATGGGTACCAGTTCATGTAACAACAGTGCAATTATCCAAGCCGGGAAATTAACATCGGTACAATACTATTAATTAAGCTATAGACTTTATTCAGATTTCACCAGTTTTTCGACTGATGTACTTTCTTCTAACACCCCCCACACATATTTTAATTAAAAATTTCCAATGAAAATAAATAATTTTTGTTTTTACCTTTTCTGAGTGTGGATTGAAGTAAAAATATCACAGAAGGATTTAAATTCTACTCATGTTTTTTAATAGAAAATTATAAACCTCTAAGTTGTTAAAATGCCTTTTCTTTCTCTACTTTGTGTGGGCAGGAGTAAAAGCATTTGATTGTTTGAAAAAAAGTCTTGTTACTATGAGCATCTGTCAGAAGTGTGTTGTTTGGTTCAGTAGACATCATTAGGGCCAACCAACCTTACCATCGTGTCTTGGATTGAATTGATAGGACACCTGTTCTTTTGTTCATGAAGAAAAGGCTAATTACATGTAATTGAGTACAAAACCAAATGGGTTTGTCAGCAGCAACAGATAAAAATCTCTGCAAGTGTAATCATAACAAAAGATACAAAACAGTGTTGGAACACTGGCACAAAAAAGACAATTGCAGTTTGGAGAGTATTAATAGGAATATTTTACATAAAATTAGAAAGGTAATTATTCTGCTCCACTAGTTACCATGGGAGAAGATACATCTGAAGGGGTCAAACATGCCTGGGGGAAAACAATTAAGATACAACCAAATGCATTGTTCCCTCTTTCTCTGAACAAAAATACTAAGAGCCATTTGACGATGGCATGAGCTGCCTGATAAATGAGTACAGTGGTGCCACTGAAGATATTCAGGCAGGTGCTGTACTGGTCCTTGTAGAGGGTTTATGAAAAAACCCCTTTGGTGTGGGAGGGGAAGAACGTGGTGGTGATTGTGATAGTTTCAGAACTCAGTGAATTTAAGGTCTCCTTCAGTCTTGAGATTCACTTAAAAATTATTTTGCATAGATAAGTATATGGTACAAAATTGTAAAGGCACAGAAAAGGATATAGAGTTGAAAAAGAGCAAAGCAGTTCTTGACAGCCAAGAGCTGGCTGGACACTACCAGCAGGCCTTAGTATATCAACCAAACTCTTGAATATAAACAGTTTCACAGGACACCAAATCAGACATAGGCCACTGTGACCATGATGGATCAGGACAAAAACAGGACCACTCTGTAATCATGTCTGAATGCAGACAAAAACAAGAAAGTTGTCCAAACTACAAGATGATCAGATATTGCGGTATCCTGGCTTATATGGCTGGCTGCTGCTTCATCACCAGAACCAGAACATTGCTCTGCTCTTCTTGCCTTCTAGATAAGAATTGTTAAGATATCCAATTATAGAATTACACCTGCCTCCAAAGAATTTATTCGACCTGGAATAAATCTGCTTTCTTTGAGCCTCCTTAAAAATCACTTAACATGAGACGAAATCCTGGAAGTCTTTTCTTACACCTTGCTAAGACACCCCAGTTCTGCCATGGTGTGTATTTTTCCTCCTCGCTGAGAATCAGTGAACCCAGCTTTGTTCAACCACAGATGTGTGGATGTGTTTCTTTGACTAGAAGGCATTAACACCGTCAAAAGCAATTTTCTGTCCCTCTCCTCACTGCAACGTGGCCATATTTCTTGGTATTTTTCCAGATACAGTCTGTTCATTAACAACATATATAATATTATATATCTATGTCCTGTCTGTCTATATCAGTCTGTCTATCTATCTATCTTGTTCAGTACTGTTTCTTAACTTAAAATGTTTTATCTACAAGACTTTTCCCTATTAAGACATGTTTAAATGAGATACTTTTTTTAACCTAGTTTCCTCCTGAAGGACATTTCAGTTCTTTCTAATATTTTGCTAATACAAACAGTGCTATAAACAATATCCTTGTACAGAAGTCATTCTGCATGTGTGCAAGTATATTTATAGGATGGATACTTAGAAGAGGAATTGTTGGATCAAGGTTTTGTGCTTTTATAATTTTGAAAGATACCTATTTCCTCTCCATTATACAAATTTACACTGAGAGTGGCTGTTTCCTTATCTTCTAGTCAAAGAACTTTTGGTTCTTTGCTACCTAAAAACATAAACTTTGTTTTCTTATTATGAATTAGGTTGAGCACTTGTTCATATAGTTTATGAGCAGTCTGCATTTCTTTTCCTATAAAATGTTGTTTCTATTAAATGTTGGTTTTATCATTTGCAGGAAATTTACTTATATTTCAAAAATCAGCTCATTGTTACGTGAGTTGCAAACATCTTTACTTATTTTGTTGTTTGCCTCTGAATTTTTTTGCCATGCTTTATTTTATTTTAAATATGCTTTTATGCCCTCAGCTTTTCTTTCTTATTTAGAAAGGTTTTACTTATTCCAAGAGTATAAAAAACCCTCCCATGGAAGTTGTTGTATAACAAAGGGAGTCCAACTCCCGGATAGAAGATGCCTTAGAGGACTGGGGCAGGGAGGGTGGGGGGGACTCGAGGGGTGGGGGAGTCAAGGAAGGGAGGGAATACGGGGATATGTGTATAAAAACAGATGATTGAACCTGGTGTACCCCCCCAAAAAAATAATAAATTAAAAAAAAAAAAGAAAAAAAAACCCTCCCATGTTTTAGTAAGGAATTGTTTCACTTTTATACTTCATATTTAATTAATCTAGTATTTTATTTCTTGACTTTTCATTCTAGACCTCTAATATTTTGTATTCCTAACTACCAGTTACAAATACAAATATAGTTTCTTCAGATTTATGAATGTAGTAAATTCTCTGTGAGTTCAGCATAAAAAATGTATTTCCAAAGGGTCTGTATCTGAGTTTCAGAAACCCAATTGGAAATTTAAAAATTCAGTCATCCAGCTATGTTTTCTATACAATACCAAGCATATGATGTTTTGATACCACCAATCACAAGTATATAGACTGAGCCAAAGCCAACAGAAGCTCTGTATTGCTAAACGATGAACAAAAACATGATCCAAATGGTTAGTTGGAGAAAATCATTAAGGACCTAAGGGATACTGCAAAGGATTATAAAGATGCTCTGTCTTCCTACAGAAGGGCCCTTCTGGACATGGAGTCTTTCACCTACTCTTTCAGCTACTCAGACATATACATTATAGTAGTCACGGGAGAGCAAGGGCTATACCATATCCGATTATAGGGATATTATTTTCTTCTAGTGTCCTCTCTACTTTAAGAATATATCACAATTTGTATGTGTGAAATCACACCTACAAGTTGGATGAAAAGAAAAAGAAATGCGTATGTTATCCTGCTGATTTTCTTGAAGCAAGGTTATTTATATAATCTCGCGCAATACTGTGGCACATGAAATGTTGTTACTCTTCTAGTGGCATGCCTTTTCCAGAGCAAAATTAATATTCAGCCTTAGCTGATGAATGCAGTTACCTCACTTGATTTTTTTTAAATAAAGAAAAAATATTGCCTTTGATTTTCATAGCTAGAAGAAAAGTAATGGACATTTGGTAGAGATTTGTTTTCGTTGATTGTGTTTCAGTTTTAAAGACTGTTCCTTCAAATAATCCTTGTGGAAAGCTTGAACAAGAGCCAATTATTTCCTTGACTAGTTTACCCATTCACACGTGTTCATATGGAAATAACTGCTCAGACTTTTTTTTAACCTTGGCTTTGTATCTTTTTATGTCTTATATTTCCTTTTGATTCTAAGACTTCTGCCTCATATGTCCCTCTGGTCAGTAAAGTAAAAGAGAGCCATTTGAAATTATCCTTTTTCCTAGTTGCTGTAGGACTATTTATGGACATAAGTGGAGGCAGTATACTTAGTGGTTAAGAATCTTATGGGAGCCACTTCACCAAGTGTATTCCTAGAAGAACTAAGGATGGAGATTATCTTTATTCTGTTCCTGGCTGTGTGAGGTGACCAGTGCTTTGGTCTTGGGCACGTCACATAAATTTTGTCAGATTTATACAGTCTCTGATTTTACAAAATGAGAGGAACAGAGCATCTCTAAGCTTTTTATAGCCTTTCCTTGAATTCTCATATAGAAGTAAATGTATGCTCAGAAAAACTGATCGACAGATTCCATTTCCATAAATACCATTTGTTCTGAAAGGTATGTTACTGGCAGGAAATCTTCAGTTACAAATCCCTGTGTGATATTCTCAAGGTGTATATAAAGATCTGGAGAGTCATACGTAGAAGTGCTAGAGCCAGAATTGAATCCAGGCTGTCTGACTTGAGGTTCTTTGCCTTGGAGTTAGTTATTTAATCTCTCCACATCTTAATTCCCTCATTTGTTAAGTAGGGATAATAATAGTACTTAGATCACAAGGTTGTTATGTAGATTAAAAGGGTAATTCATGAAAAGTGCTTAAAATAATGCGGAAAACCTGGTTAAATGTCAGTTGTTATTATTCTCTTATTCTCAGGTTAAGAGTCCTTGTTTGCAAGGAGCTTATAGACAGTGACCATTTTAACAGAAGTAGAATTCTTAGTGGTGGTGGCTGTTGTTACGTGAAAGAATTTGAAAGTGCTTAAGCTAGAGGGTCTGGAGATGTACTCTAAGTTAGTGGTTCCTAAAGTGTGCCGTCCTTGGACCACAGCATCAGCATCATCTGAAAACTTGTTAGAAGAGCACCTTCTTGAGCCTTGCCCTAGACGTGCTGAATCAGACAGACACTCAGGGCTGAGGCTCAGGCATGTGTGTTTTGACAAGCCCCCCAGATGATTCTGATGCCCTGCAGGAGGTGTGAAGGGGCACTCTCCTTTGCACCCAGGATTTGGAGTGTTCACATTTGCTAGTGAAGCAATCTCTGTCTTGGGACTGTCATACCTAGTTCTATGGGAACCTGATTCCTAATGTAATAGGGAAAGCAGAGGTCTGTAGGTAGACTGGAAAGCATACTGAAATTCAGACTTTCTAGTGTCTCAAACATATGTGGAATCTGTTCCATTTTGATGTATTTCCTGGAGAGAGTCAGAGCTCAGTTCTAGACAGGTTATGTGATCAAACATAGGTTTGGAGAATGATAAAAAAAAATGTATAATGATATAAGTAAGTCTATACCACATAGTTTTATGTCTTGGAGCTTTTACACATGCTAATTCGTTTTGCTTGGAATGACTTCACCAATTTTACCACCTGGTAAATCACTCTTACCTTTCACAACCCTTCAAAGCTCTTATCTCCCTTGTCCCTGTGAAGCCTTCTCCAGCTATCCCCCTCAACTTCCACTCTCACGGAAAACCCCACATTAACTCGACTGTGTTTGAAACTTCTGTGTATTTACAGTTGCAGAAGTTGCATTATACTGCAGTTCCTTATCTGCATTTGTGTAGATAACAAATAAGTCCTTATTTGCCCTTCTGCCTAGGACAGCAGTGGATATTTTCCAAGATCCCATACTGGAGGGCTCTGCAGATGTGTTTCATGTAGCTGGCACCCTTGAGACAAAAAATGAGTGTATTCAAGCAATGGATGCACCTACTCTCCCCTACATTTTCCTCTGACCCGCCTTGGTCCTAAAGACTTTTGAGTTTGGCATACCTGTGGTTCTCACTCAATGTTTGTGAAATAAAAACAAAACAAAATAAAAACAAACAAAAGCTTCAAAGGAATAGTATACACCACTTAAATATCACCAATTGTAAGGCACAGTAGCTTGGGCTGTGAGTCAGGTAACCTGGTTTCCAGTCCAGGTCCTATCCCTAATTAGCTGTATGGTCTTGTTTCAGTCATGTAAGCTCTCTGTCCCTAGGATTTCTATTCTGTAAAATGAGATTTTGGAGAAGATCATCTCTGATATTGTTGACAGGTCTGAAACTTATACAGCCTATAAATTAACTATGATTTTTGTTTTTACCTTTGAAAAACTTGAAACTTGGTCTTTCAAACACATTACAAAAGAGGGCAAAATTGTGAGAACAGGTAGTACAATAATTTTCACATTGAATTTGAAAACAGTAGTACATTTACTCTACCTTCAAAATATATACAGAATTTGACCACTTCCAATACCCCTATTGTCACTACCTAGTCCAAGCTACTCTCATCTTTGAACTATTGCAACAGCTTCCTAACTAATCTTGTACTTAAGGCTTTCCCCCTTCAGTCTAGTATCCACACAGTAGCCAGAGTGCCCCAGTTAAAACAGGTCAGATAAGCTGACTTATCTGCTCAGTCTCTTTCAGTGCACACCATTAAGGGTAAAAGCCAGATTCATGCCATGACCAATAAGGCTTTACATAATCCTGCCCATTGCCTCCTGACTGTTCTCTCTCCTCTTTCTTTTGCCTAGTGTTCTGGCTGTTCCTTTAACACACCAACTCTGCTCCTTCCTATCCCCATCTTCTAAAATGTTCTTCCTCCAAATATCTAAATAGCCCAACCCTTCATCTTCTTCATTCCCTTACTGAAAAGTGAAGCCTCTTCTCATGGAGGACTTTTATGGTTAATCTATGTATATTTCGATCCCTGTCTTCAACACTTCACCCTCCCTTGGCAACTTGATTTTTTTTTTTCCCCTCCACTTACCATTATGTAATATACTTATTTATTTTATTATGTTCCTCCTCCACCTCAATGTTCCCTATATATACCACACGTTTTCCTCATTCATACTTGCTTATGTTATTCTTTCCAGTGATAAGGTCATCCTCTAAAAATAAGATCACTTGTCTTTTGTCTTTGAGAACGTTTTCTGATGTTTTTAACTGGAAGTCCTGCCTTTCCCTCTGCATATGCTGTACATCTCTAGATATTTATGAGCTTTAGTCTGTATTTGATGTATCTACTTTCTTTAAATTATAAGTTTCTTGAAGCCATTGACTATGTCTGCTTATCTTGGTGTTGACATATTAACAGGGCCTTAATAATGAGTATGGGTAGCTTAATTCATAGTAACAATAGTATAATCAGACTACCATTTAAATTTAAAAGCTTAATTAGAATATAAGCTCCACAGGGCAAAGAACTTTGTATTTTGTTCTGTTGTATCCCCAACACTTAGAATAGTGCCTGGCACATACTAGGTTTTCAGTATTTGTTGAATACATGAATAAAAGTGAGTTCTCAGAACAGCTTCATGAAAATGAATATGATTTTCTCAAACAACACCTAGCTTGAAGGATTAATGCAAATTAAATCACATTTGCTTTTTTTTTTTCTTTTTGAGCATGAGAGACAGTTTAAGAGACTTCAGAGGATGGATAAGGAAGTCATTTTCCATTATGAAAATGGGAAGAAAATTGAGTATGCTTAGTCTGGAAAAGTGAACTCTATAGCAGTAATAGTAAAAGAAGACACTCTTGTGCAGTTTTAAATATATCTTCAAAGTGTTATGTGAATATATATTCATGGTGATAATTACAGAGGCATCATTTTCTGAAAGTATGTGAATGGTACATTTACCCAGAAGAGAGGGAGCCATTGTTTTTATTATTCAACTAGGACCAGCAGCTAAACTTAAGCTTATGTTGCAGGAAAAAGATATACACGCAGGTGCTTTAAGGGTAAGAAAAAGGGCAGCCAGGGGGTTCTTGAAGTAGTGGAAAAGGGCATCAGAGTTGTGATGAATGAGAGATTATTAAAGTCTCCACAAAATTAACTGATTCTGTGGCTCTGGGAAGTGAGTTGATTTGCTCAAGACAGAGTAAGGAAAATTCAGTTCTATTATATCCATAACCTGTATAAGTTATTGCTTGAGAGATTATACAGATTTACCTACATTATCAAACTTCATAGATTTTAATGAATGGAATTGGGATTTGTTATATCTGGCTGGTTCAATCAAGCATTCAGTCTATGGCCACCAACTAAATAAGGAATAAATTAAAACTCATGTGAACAAATATTTTCCAGAACATACTACCTACTCTGAAGTATGAAAGAGAACTATATATTTTCCATAAGGGATTTGAAAAATAAAATGGTCACCTATGTGGCAAGCATTATTTCTTAACGTATGAGTTTGGGCCACATTGGATAATAACAGGTAATGTTTACTGAGTACTTCCTAAAGTGTCTAGCACAGGTATGAAAATTTTATAAATTTTACTCATTTAAGTATTATAACAATCCTATAAAGCAGGTACTATAATCATTCCTACTTTGAAGATAAGTAACCTGAGGCATAGGGAGTTTGAATAATTAATCCATGGTCACACTGATATTAAATGGTAGACCCAGGATTTGAATTCAGTGAGTTTAGTTCCAGAGTTAATGCCTTTACCATTCTACGCTGAATACCTAATTTCTCTTTCCTCATTAATATTTCCTAGTGCATGAAAAGTCATACCACTGCATTCTTCTCACAACACTTAAAAAGAGTATAACAAAGGGAATATGACTTACTTATAAAATATTATGGTGATTTTCAGGCTAAACATTGAACTTGAGAGAATTTTTCTTCAATATGTTCCATGTATTTAAACTATAAATTAAAACTTTTCTGAAATAGTAAACCATTATACAATAACTTTAAAGATCTTAAATAATCTGGTTGCCCTTTAAATATATCTGACTTAGGAAGTTTGAGGTGTGTAGGCTGTGTGTGTTTGTGTGTGTATATATATTTCCATGTATTATTCAGTAGCCTAGATAGAGTGGTACTGAGTAGGCATCCGGCCAGGATCTAGTGAGGTTGCACTTAGTACATCTGCTTTCCCTGACACTGAGACAGAATGTGGAGCACACACCCATGTCAAAATATGTCTGTATAGCATTACTAAGCCCACTGCATAGTATTATAATTGAATTTTTTAAAATGTCCTAAAGAACGCCTCTCTTTGCTTCCTCTTACTTAGATATTGGCAGAGATATCATTTTTGTTGTTGCTTTTGTATGTTCCAGGGATCCGACCCGACCTGTGGGGAAGCAGTGTGGTGTTGTGAATAGTCCATAGGATTTTAGAGACAGACAGTTATGGGTATTAATATGCATTTCTCCACTTAGCAGCTGCATAAACTTGGGCAGTTTGCTAACTTATGGCACTTTGAAACCATAGCTTCTCATCTGCAAAATGGGAATTACATGTAAAGACTTCAAATATATAATATCAAATTTACTCTCTTGGAAGGAAGTGCTTTGGAAAGTCTAGAGCGGAGAAATCTGTGCCACCTGAAGTATGATCCAGAGTTTCAGGGAAAATGTAGGACTTGAGCAGAGCTTTGAGGAACTGTGTAACAGCCTTTTTGGAACCTCATCTACAGTTTCAGTGCTCATCTAGGTCCTGGACCCAGGCTTCCCATCTTTGGGGGAATTTAATCAAAGTCTAATTTAAGTAGGATTAAACCCCACTGTACTTGGAATTTCCCTCAGGGGGTGGGAGGGTAGAATGAATCCAGTTACATATCTGTTCTCAGTCCTGGAATTCTTCTGATAATGTGAGCAGGGAAAGTCCTATTAAGATGCAAGGGGAGACAGCCCATCTTCCATCTATATCCAAGTCCTCTAGAACAATGGCTCCAAAATTTTTGCACATTAGAATCACCTGGATACCTTTTGAAAAAACTTGAGGCCCAGATCAATAAAATTAGAATCTCTGAGGATGGAACCCAGGCACCAGTATTCCTTTAAAATCATACAGATGTTTCCAAAATGCAGTTGTGTAAGCACAGTGATTTCTTCTAGAAAATTGCGTCTTATACTTTAGTCTGCATTAGAATCATCTGGAGGGCTTGTTAAACTACTGATTTGGGGGCCTTAACCCCAGAATGTGTGTTTCAGTAGGTCTGAAGGAAGGGCCAGAGTGTTTGTATTTCTAACATGTTCACAAGACCACACTTGGAGAACTGCTCTCTAGAACAGTACTTCTCAAACCTTAAGTGCATAGTAATCTTGCTAAACTGCAAATTTTGATTAAGTGGGTCTTGGATGGGGCCTGAGATTCTTCCTTTCTAATAAGCTGCAGGAGATGCCAGTACTGTCCACACCTACCTTTGGTCTACAGGCTGGTAAGAGTTGGTACGCAATTGCATCACCTGGGAGCTTGTTAGAACCGCTTCAGACCTGTTGAATATGAAATCACTTTTTAACAGTGCTGCATGTTGGAATCATCTGAAGAGTTTTAAAAAACTATCGATGCCTCAGTTTAATTCTGAAGAATTTTATTCGATTGGCATGGGTGTGGCTGGGGCATCAGAATTTAAAAAAAAAAAAGAAAAACAGACTCCTCAGAAAGTTATAATATGCAGCAAAAATATTTGAGACAGAGTTATACAATAAGATATTTGTTTTAAAGTACAGTGCAGGGACTTCCCTGGTGGTCCAGTGGTTAAGAATCCCCTATCCAACGCAGGGGACATGGGTTCGATCGCTGGCCATGGAACTAAGATCCCACATGCAGCAGGGCAACTAAGCCTGTGCCCCGCAACTACTGAGCCTGCGAGCCACAGCTAGAGAGAATCCCGCGCACTGCAACGAAGAGCCTGCACGCAGAAAGGAAGGATCTCGCGTGCTGCAACTAAGACCTGACACAGCCATAAATAAATAAATAAATAAATAAATAAACAAATGATTTGAAGTAATTCCTTTCTGTGAGGTTATGCCACCAACTCAACAACACATTAAAAACAAATAATAATCAAGTACAGTACAAATCATTGCTGTCCCTTTTATGGAATATTCCATGACATTTTATTGTAAAAGGAGGCCCTCAAGATGGAGGTGACGAATAAATGGCCTCTCCTGGGTCTACAACAGATATCAATAAATTCTCACAACATTTACCGTGGCCGAGCCTCAAATGACTTCTTAAAACATAGCTTCAGGCAGCTACAACAAAATGACTGGAGTTTCATGTGTGCCTACCATGCGCAGGCTTCATCTTCACTAACTCCAACATATTGAGGACCAACTGGGTTCTAGTTACTGGGTTACAAAGATGACTTCAGTACAATTTCTGCTTTCTAGCTGCCCTGAGGATAAAGAGGTGGAACATGTATGTAGAACAAAGTTTAATAATACAAGGTGGGACTTCCTTGGTGGCGCCGTGGTGAAGAATCCGCCTGCCAATGCAGGGGACACGGGTTCGAGCCCTGGTCTGGGAAGATCCCACACACCACACAGCAACTAAGCCCGTGCGCCACAACTATTGAGCCTGCTTGCCTAGAGCGTGTGCTCTGCAACAAGAGACGCCACCACAGTGAGAAGCTCTTGCACCACAATGGAAAGTAGCCCCCGCTTGCCCCAACTAGAGAAAGCCCATGTGCAGCAACGAAGACCCAACGCAGCCAATAAATAAATTTAAATATATATAATATGATATAATATAATGTATATATGTATAAAATGCACGGTAGCACCGGTAAGTGGCACCGCCAAGTGGTTAGAAAAATCACCAGATTCCAGAAATGGGAGTGATCCCCAAAAGCCACAGTGCTCAGACAAAGTGAATTTTAAACTGAATCTTGAAGAATAGCAACAAAATACATAAGCTAAGATTAGGAGAACTGCATTTCAGAGAAGGAGGCACAAAATCACTTAGTGGAGAAAGTTCCTTCCATGTTGGGGAAAAATGAGTTGATTAATCTGGATGAAGCGAAGAGATGATGTGGACGTGTCAAAGGGACCATATTTTAGCGTGCCTTCCCTGACACATAGGGGAGTTTAAAGTTTACATTTTAGGATGTGGGGGACCAATGAAAGTGATCGAACATTGCAATAGAGTAATAGGTGAAATGTGGTGGGATTACAGTAGTGATGGGCTGAAAGAGAGATTTTAGGGTAGAGAAGAGTAATGACAGAATCATCATCTTATTTCTCAAATTTTTTCCCCTCCGTTTCTAAAAAATCATACCACATTTATTTCTACAGATCCACTTAATATTTTTGGAGTGAATGTACATATACTACACACATATTAATTGGAGTCAGTAAATATGACATTTGAATGTCAATGTCAACATAAATGGAGTGGAATCATGAATGTTTCCTTTGTGGCTTTTTCCCTGGCTTTCCACTCTTTAAGTGTAATTACTCGTCAATATTATGTGCATACATTTTCAGAAGTTCTGTCTTGTTTTGGTAATTAATGATAATGAAATGCAAAGCTTTGGCTGAACGTATCTAAACCAACTCAAGCAAGTTAACTTGTGTTGTCTGTGTGTAATTTTAACTAAGAACTAAAGGTTTGATATTTTCTGGGTGGGGCATTTCTGCTTGGCTGAAAAAATTCTTTTTAGTCTTCCAAATTTATTTATTATAGTTTTTTTTTTTCTTACTTTCTTTACAACTATTTAGGTTGTGGTTACTACAAGTTCTCTTTCATTCCTTAAGAGCAACGGTATTATATAGCCTTACAACCCCCAGCACCTAAGTGCACACCCTAGATCTTCCTTGGCTAAATAACTTCATGACTCTGGCAAAACCACCTTTTTGAGCTGACTTCAGTGCCTTCATAGATAAAGATGGAAGCAGAATGCACGTGTGGAGTAATTTTTTTTCATTTTAGACTTTCATCATCATGATGGCAGGTACCATGTCTGTCTTTTACCCAGTGGTCCCCAACCTTTTTGGCACCAGAAACCGGTTTTGTGGAAGACAATTTTTCCACGAACGGGATGCGGGGGTGAGGATGGTTCAGGCAGTAATGTGAGTGATGGGGAGCCTGCCCACCACTCACCTCCTGCTGTGTGGCCCGGTTCCTAGCAGGGGGTTGGGGGCCCCTGTTTTACACCACTGAAGTGCCTGGAATACAGCTGATGAATTCATGAATTAAACCTAATAGGCCGCAGTGTCAATTTTGGCAACATAGTGTTTGATGGAAGATGTGTGGAAGAGACAAATCTAAAACCTTCAAAACATGCAGAGATTTCCTGGAGGATGTTTTTGCTCATTGATCTTATGGACTGACCCCTGTGCTGTTCACTGACTTCTTCAGATGGAATGTGAGACAAGTCTTCTG
Source organism: Hippopotamus amphibius kiboko (assembly GCF_030028045.1). Lineage (NCBI taxonomy): Eukaryota > Metazoa > Chordata > Mammalia > Artiodactyla > Hippopotamidae > Hippopotamus > Hippopotamus amphibius. The sequence continues at coordinate 166,479,937 of NC_080191.1, read as the reverse complement.
TGTAAGACAAATAGGCTGCCGCAGATGAGTGATGACAGGCATTTGCTTTCATTATCAATAGTGATGTGCTTCATTTTTCACCTTAAGGAAGAAGAGAATCACATTGAATTGACTTGTTAATTATGCAAGCTTTTGAACATCTTTGAAATAACACAGGAAGGGTTATGTGATAATATCAAGATTAAAAGCCAATGGCAGCATTTCTGCCAGAGCGAAGGCAAATATTTCTATTAGCTCTTGTCAAAGAAAGGGCTCACCGTGTCGCTCATTTTCACTAAGTGGAAAATCCACAATGTGTGCTCTCAGCCAATGTTTGGAAGAAAAAATTTAAGTCTCTACTCCTCAAACTACTAATCAGTTCCATAAGTCAGTTAATTCAGTGGGGAAAATAAGTCAGACAGTTGAATTATTGGACCAATTGTTTATAAAGTAAGGCACGCTGACTGAAAGCACTGAACCAACATTAGGCTAAGGTATGTTGGTTTTTACATTATTTTTATGTTTTATTTTAAATGTATAGTTATTTTAGCTTATTGGATCTTAAATATATAAAACGAAATATATTTTTTTCTCCCATGACATTTTAAGAAGTTGACGTTAAATTATGAGATAGTGATGACGCAGGCATCTACCACCCCGCCCCCATTATGAAAGCTCTAGATTTGGAGGTTTATTAACAATACCACCACAAATACCAGTAATACTTTGTATTTTACTTTTATAGTTTTACAGGTTTTTAAGAATATTATCTTCATTGATCTGTGTAGTAAGACCGGACATGAAGGCTCAGGGAGGTTACAATACTTCGAATCATCAAGGTCACAAAGCTGTCTCATGTTAGAACTAGGGCTCGTGACCTAGAGCTATGTGTTTTGGACTGAAGTTTAGTCCTCCTCTCAGTCTTGTTTTCTTGACTTAAAGCTAAAGAAGTAGGGACAATTACAACTTTCCCTTACTTTGTGCTGTTTTCGAGGTTAAATTTGATGATCACAATTGTTTTAGCTTCTATTGTGCAATGCACTTGATGAAAAGAAAAGTTTCATACTTTTTGAAGAATTCCTAGTTTGCAGGGAGACTCAGGCAAAGACATAAATATGAAAAAGCAATGTGATAAGTGCTTTGTATGGAATGCTGTGGAATTAGGATGAGGGAATAATTAATTTGTCTGAGTGAATACCCCATTGTACCATAATTTATGTAACTGCTTTTGTGTTGGAGGATTTAAGAGCTCAGGCTATCTCCTAGTTTGCTGACTATTCAATAACATTTTCCTTTTGAAAATGGGGAGGGGGAAGAATTGGCCTTATTAAATGATAAATAAATGCCAGAAATAAATATTAATTTCATGACTGATGGAAAACCAATTGAGTGACCTAAAAAATTATCGTAAATATTATAATTACAAATGCTATTGTAAGAGACTATAGGATTGTAGGTGAAAATAACCTGGTACCAACTTAATTTTAGGTTAGATTTTGTAGCATACGATATTATTTACACTCTAACAAAACATCTTTATTGAGAACGTTTTGAAGTGTGGGAAATGGTATGAATTTTCAAGACAATCTGATGTTGAGAGTGCATACATTATAAACCCAAATATCTTTGTTCTAGCTCAGTATCTTCCACTATAAATTTACTTGGGTTTTTAGTGGGTCATAAAATGCATCTTTTTCTCTGCACATTCTGCAAGTTCAACCCAGAATTTCAAAATACAAGGGTACTCTTTTATATCTGTTCATTTTTACAAGCAATACGAGTCTATCCTTCGAACTTACTCAGGAGGATACTGGATACTTTACAACAGGATTTACCTGTTGTAAAGAAGAAATTGTAATGAACTTTTCTCTCCCTCTCTCCCTCCCTCCCAATTTCTCTTCCTTTTCTCTTTCTTCTCTGTGTCTTCTTTGATTGTCACGTTAAGTGCTTTCTGATGTGTTTTGAATTGTCACCTTTTTGTCACTGGGAAAACTTGTGTGGATACTGAGCATGTCAAAATTAAGTTGAATAAGAACATAGCACTTTTATTTCACTTAGCAGACAGACAAATACTGTTATGATATCGCTTATATGTGGAATCTAAAAAGTAAAACAAACTAGTGAATATAACAACAACAACAAAAGAAACAGACTTACAGATATAGAGAACAAACCAGTGGTTACTAGTGGTGGTAGAGAAGGGGGGAGGGGCAAGATGGGGGAGGGGATTAAAGGGTACAGACTATTAAGTATAAAATAAATCAGCTACAAGGATGTATTGTCCAACACGAGGAACATACCCAGTATTTTGTAGTAACTATAAATGGAATATAACCTTTAAAAACTGTGAGTCATTATGTTGCATACCTATAACTTACCTAGTACTGTACATCAACTGTACTTCAGTAAAATGGGGAAAAAAAAGGACCCAGCTCACAGAGTTGTTCCAAAAAAAAAAAAAAAAAAGAACATAGCACTTCTTACAAAGTACTTTTTCCCAGTCCAATATAATTTTACAGGCTGTCCAGTATCTTGATTATAATAGATTCCCCCCAAATCTTCCCATCCTCTTCATTTTCTCCAAAACCTGCATCAGCCTACACACACACACACACACACACACACCAGCCCCAGACATCCTATGCTCCTGCCCTCTCAAACCTTGTATCATTTAGGTTTTCTGGCTTTCCCTTTAGATTCCATATTTAAATACATTCCATATGTGGTAAATATTATCTTTGATTTTTTCTTACATACTTAATTATGGAAATATGACCTAGAAAAACTCTGAATAAGCAAACAAAGAGAAACCACTGCTCATTCATTTATCTATTTGGCAATTATTGAATAGTGGCTTCTAAGACCAAGATGCTTCTAAAGACCTCATTGTTAGGCAATGAGGATAATAATAAAAGTTTCCTGTGCCATCAACTTGCCCACAGAATAGGGCGAGCCTCAGAGAGATTTACAGATGAAGGTGTATTCCTCAGGGACTACATTTGTTGGACATATCACTATTTTCTTAGCCTAAGCATGCTATGTGACCTATACTAAGTGCTTAATAAATATTTATGGAAAGAATAAATGACTTTTGAATAGAGATATTTGCAAGGAGTCATATGAGAGTTCCACTAAGGCCATGGAATCTTACTCCAGAGTTTTGGATGGCACTTGTCATTTCCTTCATCTTTTTACTTTGTACCTGCACCCCCTCCCACCTCAAATTAGGACTTTTTATATCCTGAAATAAAGCCAAGTAGTCAATTTAGTTTATTTTTAAAATATTTTACATGTCAAAATGTCTAACATGATGCCTGGAAAAAAAGTTGTTATTGAAGGAATGCCTACTCTTTTAATTTTGCCTTTCTCATTAGTTACTTTTCTTTCATTCTCTTCTTCCACTTAAATTTTAACCTGAGACTGACTTTCAGTTTTGTAGGTACTAAAAGTTGTGCAATTTGGGGCATCTCCTTTGAAAAAATTAAAAAAAAACAGTGACAGGTGACAGTGGAATGAAATTTAGGTACAAAAGTGAGTAGAGTGAGAAAATAAATCATAAAAGATTAAATTTTAGACCTAAAACTTAACCTGAAACTTATCACAAAGATTATAAAATCCAGGGAAGTAATAAAATATTTTAATTAATTACTTGATATATACGAGTCTATACATTTCTTTTCCATTATTTTGTTTGTATAATCTTTGAACATTTTTTCATATAACCCTTTTATAGTACATTATCTGAAGAAAAATAATTCAGTCCTTCCTATAGCATGAGTGATCAACATTGGTCTTTTATTGTTATTATTTTTTAATTTAGAAAATTTACTTAGCTTCACAGATCATAGTTGATCATTTCATGTATCTGTTGAAGATTGTTATCAAATTTGAGACTGTTTTTGTTATAAGATTTCAGGACATTTCAAATCTACCACCCAGATGCCCCAGTAAATAACCCATTATTCATTTTATATATTACTACAGTAATGCTGTGTACCCAACAATCACATAGCCCCATTTGCATGTATCAGCAAGTATTTATGTCTCATGTGTCTGCGGTGGTCAGCTAAGCAGCTCTCTTGATCTTGTCTGGCTTATATATCTAGGGGTCAGCTGTCTATCGATTAATCTAGAATGGCATTGGATGGATTACCGAGGCCACTCTGTTGTTCTCTAGGTGTCTCACATCCTTTTCCTGGGACCAGTGGGTTAGGCTGTGCATGTTCTTCTCAATGCTGTGGCAGAGGGGAAATACATAAAGAAGCCAGATCGAGCTCTTTTTCAAAACTCTGCTTGCATTGGCTAACATCCTATTGGCCAAAAGAAGTCGCATGGCTCAGCTCAGCATCAAGGGGTAGGGCAGAATATCCTTTCAGAGCACTGCAAACTTATATGGCAAAGCACATAGATATAGGGAGACGTGGAGAACCGGGTGCCTCAATGTAATTCTTCTACCATTTCCTTCATTACTTAAAGAAAAAAAAAACAGCCTTATTGAAGCATAATTGACATACCAAAAATACCTGAATGTTTAAAGTATTCAATGTGAAGAGTTTGGGCATATCCCTACTCCCATGAAACCACCACAATCAGGGTTATAAACACATCCATTAATTCCAAAACGTTTCTCATGCCCCTTTGCTCTGTGTTTTGTTTGTTTGTTTTTCTTATATAAGAACACTTAACATGAGATCTACTCTCTTAACAAAATTTTTAGGTGGACAATATAGTATTAGTCACTGTAGGTACTATGGTTTACAGCAGATCTTGAGAATTTGTTCTTATTGAATAACTGAAACTTTATACCCATTTAACAACAATTATCCATTTCTTCCTCCCTCTAGCTCCTGCAACTGCCATTCTGCTGTTTGCTTTCATGAGTTTGATTATTTTATTTCCTCATATAATGGGAATAATGCAGTACTTGTTTTTCTAGGACTGGCTTTTTTCACTTAGCCTAGTATCCTCCAGGTTCATCCATGTTGTTGCATATCACAGGACTTTTTTTTTTTAAATGCTAACATTCCATTATATGTATATACCATATTTTGTTTATCTACCCATCCATCCATGGACATTTAAGTTGTTACCATATTTCGGCTATTGTGAATAATGCTGCAGTGAACATAAGGGGGCAGTTATATTCTCGAGATCCTGATTTCAACTCTTTTTGCATATACGCCAGGAGTGGAATCGCTAGATCATATGGTGGTTCTAGATCTAATTTTTTGAGGAAGCTCCATACTGTTTTCCATAATAGCTACACCATTCTCATTCCTACCAACAGCACACAAGGTTTCCAATTTATCTGCATCCTCATTAACATTTATTTTTTTTAAATAGTGGTCATTCTAACAGGTATGAGGCGACGTCTCATTGTAGTTTTGACTTGCATTTCCCGGATTCTTAGTGATGTTGAGCATTTTTCATGTACCTACTCATCATTTGTATATCATCTTTGGAGAAATGTCTATTCCAGTCTTTTGGTCCTTTTTTTTTTTTTCTTTTTTGTTTTTCTTTAGGCACTTTTTATTTTTAGGTTATTTGTGGTATTTTGCTATTGAGTTGTACTTATATATTTGGGATATTAACCCCTTATCAGATGTATGGTTTGCAGATATTTTCTCCCATTCTTTAGGTCGCCTTTTCATTCTGTTGATTGTTTCCTTTGTTGTGAAGAAGCTTTAAGATTAATGTAGTTCCACTTGTTTATTTTTGCTTGTGTTGCCTATGCTTCTGGTATCATATGCAAGAAATCACTTCCAAGATCAATGTCAAGAAGCTTTTCCTGTGTGTTTTTCTTTCTACGAGTTTTACAGTTTCAGGTTTATGTTTAGATCTATAATCCATTTTGAGTTGATTTTTGAGTATGATATAAAATAAAGGTCCAATTTCATTCTTTTGGATATGGATATCCAATTTTGCTAACACTATTTGTAGAAGAAATATCATTTCCCTTTATTACCTTTTTTCCTAACTTTTTTCCAAGTGGTTCAGTGATTGAGATTGTTATAGATCTCAAGAGCACCAGCTCTGTTATTTCACTTTTATACATGAATCATATTTACATAAGATTTAGAATGAAATACTCGTTTTGGAAAGAACAAGATTGAGAAGATGCTCGAATATCAGATTAGATGCTTGGATTCTTATTTGGCTTGTAGTTGTAGCCTTTATTCACTGCATATTTACTGGGGTCCTGAATATCTGCAGAATATGTACCACCCTGCTTATTCTCTCTCTTAGTCTCTCTCTCTCTGTTTCTGTCTCTGTCTCTCTCTTTCCTTCTTCCTCTCCAGCTTTCTCCTTTTCTCCATACTATGCAAGTATGGTTTAGATGTGATCCTTATCTTGGAGGGCTTATAAACTGGTTGTGATTGGGAAAGAAAAAATATTTTTCAGGAAAATTAAAAATTGTGATATAGTATAGATCTAAGACTAGGGGAGTTGAGGAGTGAGAGAAAGCACTTGGTATTTGGTGTGTCATTTCAAGCGTGGCAGGGGTTTCAGTATGAAGATATGGGGAGAGTGACATTGCAAGCAAAGGCAGTGAAGTAAGCTAAAACATGAAGTTAAAAGGTGAGAAGAAGAAGATCAAATTACTAGAAGCAGTACATAAATGTATCAGAGTGAGTAGTACAGTGGAGCAGAAATGTATGCTGTGACTATATGTACATAACCTTGAGTATTGGGCTGGGATGTTTTAAGTTTTTAATTTCTTTTTTATCTTAAGAAGCAAACTTTTTCTAGAAATAATGTTTCTAGAAATAATGTGTCTTTTCATGACCCTTGTAATAATAACATTTATTGAAAATAAGATACATACATAGAACTGGCGTAGACATTATGGAGACTTACCTTCAAGAGTCCTTAAGGATGGAGACACATGTGTAAACAAATAAATATAATACTATGTTCCAAATACCATTACAGAGATATGTCCACGAAATAAATAATTATGGACAAAGAAACAACTATCTCTGAAGGATCCGAATAAGACTTATGGTGCAGTTAAATAGGGAAGATAGGCTTTCCAAAGAGCGGACAAAAGAACAATAAATCCAGTCTAGTTAAGATCAAGGGAGAACTTAGAACATGGCAAAAGGCTCTATGAAGCTGCTTATGATGAATGGAATGAGTGACAGGTGATAAACTGGAAGTGTGGTTTACAGCCAGGTGGTAAAGAACATTTGAGGGTCAGAGTAAAGGCTTTGAATCCATCTCGTAGACAATGAGTATTCGCTAGAGGAATCAAGCTGGGAACCGTAAACAGGGAAGTGGCATGAGTAGATGCAAGGGACTTGGAAGAATAGTGGCGTGGCCCAGTTCCTATGAGTTAGGCCAGTGACTTTGAGGATGGAGAGGAAGACTGGAGATTCAGGAGGAGTTCTCACTGAGTAATAAAGGGCTAGAGCCAGTGTGCTAAGAGGAAGATAAATAATAGATTAGGGCAAGTCATTTGCCATTTTTCAAGATTTGAGGAGGCAGATGCAGACCCTCCCAAGGAGAATAGCTCTTAGCTTTTACCACTAAAACCTCTCATTCCAAATTGTTTACTGGTTTTGTTTTTAATGGACTTGTTAAATCTCCCAAAGCCTATCATCTAAAAGCCATTATCACCTTATGGTTTGTATAAAACTTTCACACAGCTTTCCTGTTTTTGTCCCTGCCTAGCTTTAGTAGTTTTCTTGCCCTCCTCAGATAGCAAAAGCTTTATAGTTGCTTTTTTAAACTCCTGTTTTTAGCTAAATGAACCAATGTTCTTAGCATTTGTCATGGGAAATCTTTACTTTAGAAAGACGCGTGCAATTTTGGATTTCATTACTCTGTTTCATAAGAATCGTCATTGAACTTGATATTTTCCATTGATTACCTTTATTTACAATATGTAAGTACCATACGTGTAGTTAGTACCTTAGGTGTTAACTCTGCTTTCCTTAGCAATTTCTATCAGGATTAGGGTTGGCTCAGCGTTGCACAGACTAAAATAACAAGGACTTATTTTTCTCGCATGAAGGCCAGAGCTAGGTCATCGAAAGCTGGACTGGTGCCATTGCTCCACAAAGTCCTCGGGGACCCAGCTCTTTCCAGGTCACCTGCCATCACTCCCTCGGAGGGAAACCCTTGTTTTCATGGCCTGAGATCATCCAGCCATGCCAAGCTCATCCCCAGCCAAACAGCAGTAAGGCAAAGGCTGGGGAAGAAGGCAAAGGACAGTTGTCTTTAAGGAAAGGGTCTTCAGGAGTACAAAGACCTTCCTGCCTACATTTCAGGGGCCGGTACTGAGTCCATAGCCACAGTTAGCCACAGGGTATGTACAGAAATGAAGCTAAATTGTCTGTTACTTTTTGAGTAGGTGAGAATGGCTGTTAGGGGAAATTAAACTTAAAAGGGAAGGAGGAGCAAATAGGATGTTTTGGGCAGATAACCACATTCGCAAGCCAGAAAACCTTTGTTCAGTTTCATTTCCACCTGGGTTACCTCTCTGAACCTGTTTACCCTTCTAAAAATTAGGACAATCATTCTGTCCTAAATTTTTCATACTGTTTGTGGCTGAGGGTCACATACAACACGTTGAAAATTGTGTTGCACAAAAATAAAGTATTTTATTTTTTTTTAATTTATTTATTTGTTTTGGCTATGCCAGGTCTTAGCTGTGGCATGCAGGCTTCTTAGTTGAGGCATTGTATGCGGGATCTAGTTCCCTGACCAGGGATCAAATCTGGGCCCCCTGCATTGGGAGCATGGAGTCTTACCCACTGGACCACCAGGGAAGTCCCTAAAGTATTCTTTTAAAAGTATTAAGCAATCTTCTGAATCAATAGATATTAGGTGATATGTCAGTAACCTTATTTGACAAACAGAAGAATCATATATTAATGACAAATAACTCATATAGAGAGAAGACATCCCTGTTTATGAAACATTTTCAAGAACAAGATAATGTATTTGATTCTCCTGTCAACTCTGTCCACTAAGGGTGCTTATGTCCATTTAACAGACAGGAAAACTAAAGCAGAGAGATTAAATGAGTGGCTCAAAGGCTTGTAGCTTCTGAGTGGTGAGTTTAGAAACTACTTTGCCTACAAACCTCTCCCACTTTTTTGTAATCTGTGTTGTTTTGTAATCTTAATACACCACACTACTTATTGACCATTTGGTAAAGTCTGGATCTCTAAGATTAGAGGGACAGACTCTCAGTTATTTATCCCTACTTTATCTATGTGGTGTTCTTTCCCATTCTTCCCTAATGTGAATCAGATCCTCTGATCTGCCAGTCCTTTTCTATACACATACACTACCCTGCAGAACCACTTAATTCCTGCCCTACTATAATGTTTCTGATCTTCGCCTTCTCAACTTCTGTCCCTTCTTGAAGTGTCAACTTGGGTCTCATCTTCTGTGTGAGACATTTCTTGAACACTTCAGAACACAGACCTTCCATTTCCCTGAACTTCTGTAACATAGAGAATATATATAGAATGCATATATTACATTTAATTATAGAAATACATTATACACTGTATCAAATTATTCCATATGCCTTAAGTTTCTCTCCCCAACTAGACTTTAAGGTCTTATACTACTTCTTATTCCAGCAGCACAAGGACAGTGGTAAGAATATAGGAGGAACAAAAACTAGCACAGATTCACACTGAGGCAACTGTTAATTCCTTAGCATCTGCTAAGATCTAGTCTCAACTTTCATGACAGATGAGGGAAAAGATTCAAAGAGGCAAAGAAATCGGTCCGATGTCAAATATCTAGGACCTGAATCCTGCTATACCTAACTTGTGGTCTTAGGCTTGATCCTTTACAACTACCAATTGAACACTTGACTAATAGCCAAATACTCTGTGTGTGTGTGTGTGTGTATGTGTTTAGGTTACTATCCCACATTGAGAGAAGCCCAGAAAAATAGCATTCCTGATTAATGGTAGTCCCTGGGTTAATTTATATATATATATCTTATGTTCAAAATTGAGAAAGACCAGAACGATGGGAATTTTATCAGTAGAAATGATAGATGAGAAGTTCTAACTAAGTCAGGATGCTAAAGTGAACTATTCTTTTATGCACACAGTCATAAATATTCAATTCATGTTCATGTTGCTGTCTATACAACCTAACTATGTGATTGCTTTCCTCCTTTATGTAATATAAATTCTTCCAAGATAGGGACAGTGTTTTATGCTTATGCTCATTTTATAATATTAACGGTAACTAAAACAGTGCTATATAGGGATCTTTAATTCATAGAAATACATTTTTGAAAGAAAAATGGGTTATGTTCTAATTTATCTTCTTTCTGGCATTCAAGTACTTTCTCCAAGTAGACGAGAAGACTGTTGAATATTTTCAGTGATGGACGACTCAAATATTTAAGGACCACAAGCATGTTCCCATTTTATCTTAGGATACTGAATTAAATTTATGAAGTTGAGTTTTAATGGTTTGTGCCTATATATGCACACATATGTATATATTTCTCAAGATATAAAATCTATCCATTAGGATTTAAGCTATTTAGCAATCATTGATCCATCTATTTATCAATCTACATTTACATGTAAAAATCGAAATATAAAGAGAAATGTTCTCCTGCTACTAGCATAGTTCAGGATGAGCCAGCGGCTTTTGCTTGCATCTTGTGTGTTTAAGACAGTGTTCAGGACCACAAGGAAAAGAAGCTCTGGCATATGTTATGAAGATCATATTTTACTATTACTTATGATTCCAAATATGTTTTCTTCTGTTGAGAATTTTTTGGTTCACGTTATTCGTTTGTTAGAGAAAAATCATCTTACGCTCTTTGAGTATATATTCATTTTGTAGAACAGAGATCTTGGCCTGTCAGATCCATGTGGGGCCCTTGGAGTCCTTCTAATCTAATCCCTTTATTGCAGATGAGTTTGTGCAATTTACCTGAAGTCATGTAGTAATTAGTCATGGTGCAGAGACAAGAATCCAATTCTCTTCACTCTTAGAACTCTCCTCTCTCTCTCTCTTCTAATTTCAATTCCTAGGTTTTAATCCTCAAAAGAGTCATTTTAAGAAGCAAGATGATTTATTCCAAAGGTCACTGATCCTTTCCTCTCTGTCTTCCTTTTTCCCCTCTAGCCCTCTTCAATCTAATCCCTGTGGGCCTGCGTGTGGTGGCCATCCAAGGGGTAAAGGCCAGCCTCTATGTGGCCATGAATGGTGAAGGCTATCTCTACAGCTCAGTAAGTACCTTGTGTGTGTGTGTTGCACGTAAAGTGACATGGAGAGGTAATGAAATAACCGTTATTTTAGTGAAGACAATTACAAGTTGAAGTCATTTTATATTTTCTGACCCAGTATGGCAGGATTATCATGAAGATTTTATAATTTACAATGTTAAAGATCATGCTTTGTTGAGAAAGAGCTAGCAACTCTCCATGTGAGATAAATTCTCTTTTTCTTTCACTTCTGGAAGATAATCTTTTGAATTTTATCTTTCTGTTTAATTCAAGAGGTAAAACATTTTCCCTCTCTCCTGTTACCTCTCCTTCAAGCAAAGAGGATGACTTAGGAAGCTAAATTCTTGAATTCTTCAATTGTCTGGGAGTCTTCTCTGGCTTATTGTGGAGAAAAAAAGTTTCAGAATAGACCATGTTTTTGTTTGTATTTAATAAAACTGTGCAGTACTTAATTTGTCAGATTCCTGGGATAACTGGTCACTTTAAAGACGTGAATTGATGGAAGGAGCTTTGGCTTAGGGGCTGGGATGTTTGAGTTTTATTTGCATTTCGGCTACAATATTCCTTTGGGAAAGTGGCCTCCTCTCTTCAACTTAATTTCCAAACCTTTAAAGCAAGGGTGTTGGACCCCATGTTGTCTAACATCTCTTTTAAGTCTAAAACTGGCAAAATTAGGCGGCATAATTATGAGCCCTAACATATTTTAAGGTAATTAATGGTCCCACTCTCAAGATGATAATTTATGCATTGAGAGAATGCAGCTGCACTGAATCTTGTATATGTATATAACTCCTCTTCTGTCCTCAGGGAATTGCCTATTAGTAGTTCGTGAAGAACTATCCTTGAAAATTATGGCTACGTATTTCCACCTTTGCTTTCTGTGATCTCACTAAATAATACAAGGTTATTCAGGAAGTTCACTTATGCCCACTAGATTCTCAATTCATTATTGAATAGCTTTTAATAAACTTTTCCTACAATCAATTAAATGAATCTCTGGTACCCTGTGCTTGCTTACTAGTGATACAGCTGTCATTAATGTTAGAATTCTTAAAGCTGCTATTTTACTCTTGAACATATTTACACCTGAATATGCATTTATATACCAGATATCTACATACATGTTTTTCAGTGGTTCTACTCAAAATAATACAGATAGATAATCAATGGGCTTTCATTTTTAATGTGTCATAATTGTAACATTTCTTAATGGCCAGTTATTGTAAATCTATATTTTAAATGTGAGAATTAAAATAAGAAAGAGAAAGTTAACAGGTGTTTTGAATAATTCCAGTTAAACTTTTGTTAAAAAGTTTTGAATGTAATACAAATTACATTCTAGGTGATCTTAGGGTAGTATTGATTTAAGAATTTAATCGGTAATCAAGTAAACAGCTAAAGGTAGGCTATAGTAGACTATATTTATATCTATATTTAAAGGTTGTTATTCATTTTTATATTTATTTAAAAGGTCATAATTCAGGTTGTAATTCCACAAAAATAGTAGAGTTCAGATTTCTGAGCCAGAGCTCATTTCCAAAGGTCTGGGAAGAATAAAAACACAGATAATCTGACAACAGTGTTATAGCAGGTGGAGCTGTGTAGGAGACCGTGTGTGTTCTGTGTGTGTGTGTGTGTGTGTGTGTGTGTGTGTGTGTGTGTGTGTGTGTTAATGGGGTGGGGGCAGGGAGGGGCCCCTGTTGTTGGGTGCAATCCTACAGTTCCTGGGAGAGGAGCCTGGGTATTCAGCCTGACATAACTCAACTTCATACATGGCAGCATGTTTAGAAATGCATTTTTTCTTTCTTTCTTAGAACTAGGCTTAAGATACAGGGAGTCCATAGGAGAGGTTCTAAGAACGTCTTGATTAGAGAATTTTCCTGTAGGTGCTTTTTTGTAAAGGATCCAACACCTTAGTAAAAACCAATAGTCACCTGTTGAGTTACCTGTTTTGGGTACCTAGAGTTTCAGTTTTCCTCTCCACTTAAGTCAAATTTGTCTCATACCAAGAATTGCAACTCTTTTCCCTGTATGGAGCTGCAAAGCTACTGGAACAATTTCTCTTAATTATAAGCATGGCCTGACTGCCATTGAGCATCAGGGTCCCTACTTTCAAAATCGCTCTTTCTGGATAGGACTAGCAGTATGAAATGTTGGTTTTTAATTTTTTTAATTTAAAATTCCGTTCATTTAAAATGCCTATGAACTGTGTACATTATTTCTTTTTGTTTGTTTTGGTTTGGTTTGTTTTGGGGTTTTTTTCCCTGAGATCTTTAAACAGGGGGCATAGGCCTAAAGATTTTGTTATAGGACTAAAAAGGGCCAGTACTGGGAGGGGCAGACTGGAAAGAGAATTGGGTACCCAGGCTTCATCACGCTTGTTTGCTGCTTGTCTGGGTGGCGTGTCTCAGTGAGGGAGCACTAGCATGGCCAGGAGCCTTGTGGGGAGTTAACAACAGGCTGTTACAGGCTTTCTTGAGGTACTTTTGGCATATATTACGGCTTGAAGTGATGTGAAGAGCAGTTTCCTACTTCATGTTCAACGGTGTAGCCGAGCACACCAGTAAGGGTGGGGAAGGGGGGACTGGTGGCGTGTGTCTGAAGGCAAACCCTAGAGGTCCTAAAGAAGCTAACTTAGAATCCAAGAGAAATTCTCAAATGGTATCATTTATCCAGTGGCATTCACCTTGTCTGTGTTCATATTTAAGCTAGGAATCAATTCCCTTGTTACTTCTGATTCCCCCCAATCCCACCCCCTTTACCAGAAGACAGAGAACAGTAAAGACCGAGGGACCGTTAGGTAGCATAGAGCTAAAGTTTTGAGATCCCTTCTGAAAATCTTTATTTTAATGTGTGGGTTTAATCCGTAAGCGTTTAATGACATCGTTGATGTGTCTGGATTTGTTTTTACCCTTGTGGTTTGCATTATTTTGCTCCTATTTTCTTTTTTATTTTCTCACATTATTGCAGTGTTTTCCTATTCTATCTTTATCCTTCTGCTAGTTTGTAAACGTAGGTTATAATTCTAGTCTTTTAGTGATTTACACTTTTTTTAACATACATACATAAGTATATAGTTTGCTAAATAATAAAATGTATTATTTATTTCTGTCCTTCTTCCAGACAACTGATAGACCTTAGTATGTTTTCTTGCCGAGTAAACACCACCACCCTTCTCACCAATTGGGTTATTTACACTTTAAATATGCACAATTAGGTATTATTCTATACTAAAAATTAAATTTATCAATCTTTAAAATAATGTATACGCACATACGTTTTGTTTTTATGTGTATCAAATTTTGTCCCTCTGAGTTTACTTTTCTTCTAAACAAAATCTTCCATTGTTTTCTGTGTGTGGGTCTGTAGAAGGTGAATTCCCTTTGTGCTGGTATCTGTGAAAATGCCTTCCTTTCACTTTTACTCTTGAATTACAGTTCAGATAGTTATACAGTTCTTAGTATACCTCTTTTCCCCCAGCACTTTGAAAATCATATTCTGTTGGTTTTCTGGCATGCGTTGTTGACTGTGAGAAGTTTTCTGTCCGTTTAATATCCTCTCCTTTGTAGGTAACCTATATGGAAAATTTAAAGGATTTTTTCTCTTTATACTTCATGTTCTGAAAATTCATTATAATGTCTAGTTGTAAATCTATATTAAGTTTTCTTGTTAGAAATTCAGAATGTACTTTCAATCCAAAGAATCAGACTTCTTTAATTTTGGAAAGTTTTAGCTTTTCCCGTATACGTTTTATTTCTCTGTTATACTTTCCAATCTCTTGTGCTGATAATATTGAAATCACTTTCACTAGAAACTTGCATATTTATCTACTCTAGAAATGATGCCATCTATTTTGTGATTTCAGTCACTATGCTTTAAATTTTTGGATGTCTGATGGTTTCCATTCCGTATCTACCTGATCGTGATTGATTTCTCCCTGTTTTTACTATCTGGCTCTTTTTACAGAAAGTTATTAACTCATTCATCTCTCTGAGCATTCTTATAATACTTGTTAGACTTTTCCAAAAAGTTAATTTCTTTTGTAATGAATTCATGTTTCAGTCGTTGATTTTGTTGGCTCTCATTTTTAGAGTTAGATTGAGATTACATTAGAATTTAGAATAAGTTCTGCGTGTGTTTGGAATTTTTGTCTGCAGGCCCATCTCTCTCTCTTTCTTTCTTCACAATCTTCTTTTGAAATCTGCCCTTCATTTCTAGCAAATTTTTGGCTGCTGCTCTCCAGCCTCCAGTGGTCCTAGTTTAGAATGAGACTTTAAAAGTCATTTCAAGGCTGCATGCTAGGGTAACATTGGGTTAGGAAAGGGGGCTGGGCAAGGGTATGGCCTGGTTTTGTTTCTCTCATTGTGAGGCTATGTCTGTCATTGCATCTTGCTTAAAATAATTGCAGCATTTTAAAAAATACAGTTGATGTACCATATTATATTAGTTTCAGTCGATCTACATAGTGATTTGAAATTTACATACATTAGAAATAATCACTGTAAGTCTAGTAACCATTTGTCTCCATACAGTTATCACAATATTATTGATCATATTCCATATGCTGTATATTACATCTCTGTCTTATTATTTTATAACTGAAAGTTTGTACCTCTTAATCCCCTTCACCTATTTTGCCCAACCCTACTCCCCTTCTCCCATCTGGCAACCACCAGTTTGTTCTTTGTATCTGTGAGTGTGTTTTCATTTTATTTTGATTGTTTTGTTTTTTATATTCCACAAATAAGTGAGATCATATATTGGGTTGGCCCACAAGTTCGTTCCGTTTTTCCATAACATTTTATAGAAAAAAACCCAGACAAAGTTTTTGGCCACCACAACAGTATTTGTCTTTCTCTGTCTGACTTATTTCTCTTCGTGTAATACTCTCTAGACCCAACTATGTTATTGGAAATTGAAAGATTTCCTTTTCTTTTAAGTGTTCCATTGTGTATATATACCACACCTTCTTTATACATTCATCTATTGATGGACACTTAGGTTGTTTCCATATCTTGGCTGTTGTATATAATGCTTCAATGAACGTTGAGGTGCATATACCTTTTCGAATCAGTGTTTTTGCTTCCTCTGGGTAAATACCAAAAAGTGAAACTGCTGAATCACATGTTTTCTTCATTTTTTAAGGAACCTCCATACTGTTTTTTATAGTGGCTGCACCAATTTACAATCTCACCAGCAGCGCCTGAGTGTTCCCTTTTCTCCACATCCTCATCAACATTTGTTTGTTCACTTTTTGGTGGTAGCCATTCTGACAAGTGTGAGGCGGTATCTCATTGTGGCGTTGATTTGCGTTTCTCTGATGATTAGTGATGAGGAGCAAGTAGCAGCAATTTTTATTTCAGCCTTTTAAGAGTTGGAGCAGGAAAATTATTCCAGTCCCTAGTGTGAGCAGGTGGCTTGGCTCTGGTCCTTTATTCTACACAGAGGGCTTTTCTTTCCATTGACCTGACCAGAGTGGAACTCAGGGTCACACCACCCCTTTCAGGACATGAAGCTTAGTAGGCCTGAGGCTGCCACTTGCTCAGTGCTTTGTGTTTCCATTCTATGGGGATGATTAGCTTGCTTTGATCCTGGTTATGTCATTTACACCTTACATTGCTAAATCCAATGCCATGAAAATTTTCTTTTGTGTTTTCTTTTAGGGTTTTATATTTTTAGATCTTATATTTCAGGTTTTAATCCCTTTTGAGTTAAATTTTGTGTATGATATAAGCAAATACCAGTATAAATGAGGTAGGTCAAGAAAAGGAAATTCAAGTTCAATATTCATTAAAAGAAAGGGTTTTTATTGACATATTGTTGACAACAATGTTGTGTTAGTTTCAGGTATACAGCAAAGTGATTCAATTATATATATATATTCTTTTCAGACTCATAGGTTATTATAAAGTATTGAATATAGGTCCCTGTGCTATATGGTAGGTCCTTGCTGTTTATCTATTTCAACATTCATTTGTAAAATCAACATTGCTTATCCTATTTGCTGTTGCAGTTAAGGATGTGTCACTCCATACTGTTACAACATAATATCAAAAGCATAATTCCTTGACGTGCCTTTACAATTTCATGCCTAAATCTGATGCCTCAGCGAGAGCAGACAATGTTGAGATTGCAATAATTTACTGACTTTATATTGAAAAACTGAGTCAAGTTTATTGAGAAACATAGAAGGGATCTCTGAGGAAGAAGAAAAGAGAAGGTCATTATTGAAAGTTATTGGAAGAAGACTGCTTTATGACCACAAAATGACGATAGGATAGATATTTTTTATTTTACTCCTCTAATTTCTCTTCTTCCACACTATCATAGATGTCCAAAATTTCCCATCACTGAGGATGAAATGCAAATTTTCTCATTTTCTGCAGCTGAAAGTAACTTCCACATTTTGCACTTTGGTAGGACACATCTATATATATTATCATCCATATATATTTCCTTTCTTTCTTTTGTTGGAATTATTTGTTTTCATGCCCTATCTGTCAAATTAGATGCAAGTTCCTTAAAGTTAGTGATCATATCTAATATAGACTAATATATATCAGAACACTGAGAACTGCAATTCCCATGTAAAGATATCTGATAAAATCTTGTTGATCAGCTGATGGATGCATTTCATACAGTTTAATTTTGACAATAATTCACTGGCCATCTGGTCTGAATGCTTTTTGTAATAATTCTCCTGATTGCGACTTATACACTTTCCAGTACTGTTAACTGGCTCAACTTTGAGTAGGCTATGACTATTCTATAGAAACATGGAAAGTTTGCTAGAGGAATCTTATTGCTCATAATTCTCTGTGTTGAGGCTTATGTTCTGTTGTAATTTTAAGAGTTGATGTTGTCATGTTTTCCTTTCTGTGCTAAATATTGCTTTTAAAAGAAAAAAAGCAAAAAGTGGTTGGCATATCTTCTTGGGAAGCCACTTGGTCATTACGATTTATCTCTTGGTGAAAGGTTTCCATTCCATAATGAAAAGAAATGGCAGCATTTTTAAACACACATATCTAGAAAAGAGGTACAAAATAGTTACCCATTCTGGAATTTGTGTTTCTCCAACTGACTTCCTCATGGAATGTTCTGAAATTTGAGGCATATGCAGAAATATTTCTTGGGTAATGGTATCTCTGAAGGTCTCTAACATTGAAGGAGAACAAGAGGGAGGGAGGAAGAGAGAGAAAAAGAGAAACACCTTAGCCATTAATACCAAATGAATCATAGAGTTTTGAAGTTAATGGTGCCTGAATAGAGAGAAGTCAAACGCCAAATCACAGGGGCTTGGTCAGCAATTAGATTGTTAAATATTCAGTTTAGGTGATTTGCATAATTTTTTTCTTCAATATACTTGTGGTTTTCTTGAATTTTATAACATTTCTTTTTCGTCTTAGGTTGATTTTTGGCAATAACACCTAGAAAAAAATTGCTTATTTTGCCTACTTTCTTTTTACCCTCACGTGTATATATTTATTAACTGAACTGGGTTGTTTTTAATCAACTAAAAATATATATATATGCAGAATCCTGCCAGCCCAAGAATGTGGCTGTGTTGCTTGCAAATATGTGAGGTGAATTTTTGTTGCTGTTGTTGGAATTAGGTTGCCTTTCTTTAGAAAGAATCAACAGGTCATTAGTTATACTTTCAGTAAGGACTGAATGATGGTAAGCATCTAGTTTTACCTTATGATGTTTTCAGTAATAAATGGTGTTGGTTTTATTCCAAGAGTTTATAACTTCTGGAAAATGTTAATACTTTAGCTCCTGGGCTAGCCTTAATTGTAAAAATTAGCATATGTGTTTCCAGTAGCATTTTTCATTGAAAAATAAAAATAGGATTAAGCTTCTAAGAGCAGCACTAATGAGGACCTTTGGTTGAATCATTTGAAAATGATACTACATTTTATATTTTTTCTTTCTACCTTGCCGTTAGGCCCATTAGCCTACCATGTAGTCATATATCCAAAATTTCTCAATTGTGTTTCTTAGGTCATTAGTGAATCAGGCAGTATTAAGCAGTATTTAAAAATGAAAGCTTTAGAAATAAAACTGGGTTTGGATCACAGCTCTGTAACTTACTTCCTTTGTGTCACTGGGGAAATTTTTTAGCCTTCTAGACTCAGTTTCCTTATATGTAAAATGGAGGTAATTATGAAAATACCAGCTTTATAGGATTATACCAAGGATTAAATGA
Organism: Hippopotamus amphibius kiboko; assembly: GCF_030028045.1. Lineage (NCBI taxonomy): Eukaryota > Metazoa > Chordata > Mammalia > Artiodactyla > Hippopotamidae > Hippopotamus > Hippopotamus amphibius. The sequence continues at coordinate 166,460,530 of NC_080191.1, read as the reverse complement.
GACAATGCATGTAAAACCCTAGCACTGTGCCTAGTACACAGTCGATGCTCAATGTCAGCCATAAGTAGTAGCAGTAGCAGTAATAGTAAAATAGTAGTATAGTGGTAGTAGTAGTAGATGTGTTATATAAGATGTTCATTGTATCCTAAATCAATGCCTTACCATCAGTTCATGGAGTTCATATAGGGTAACTGTACCCATATTTTCAGTGGTGATTCCTGGTTTGCCTAATCCAGTATCTTTAGTCATCCTGGTCATGGGAGGTTGGTTGCAGAGTATCTCTCATTTAACTAGAACCAATTAGCTTCAGGCCTAAGACTTGACTTTATCTGTTGAAGGAGAGTTGCCTTTTTTTCGAACTGAATTTAGAGCTATAGCCATCTTAAAAACTCAAGGAGAAATCATATCTTAGAATGATTCCAACATTCAGAGGACAGAAAGTCTCTAGGTGGAAAGTTGGAGAAACCAGGTCTTGTTCACATCCTTTGATGTTGTACATGAAGACATACCTGAAGCCAGCCCTACCTCTGAAGTTTTGAGTTTTAGGAGCCAATAATTGCCCTTCTGTATGAACCAGTTTGGGCTGTATTTTTTTTTTTTAAGCTGCTAAACTGATAAAGAGGTGAACCAATTATCAGACTCTCCAAGAAAGCTTAAAGCTCCATTTGTTCCATGTTCTCCATGTCATTTCTGCTGAAGGATTTCCCAGTGACCTCCTTCTGGAGAGTTATGACTTTACCATGGCTTTCTGGGCCAGCCTGACTCCCAAAAGAGATTATCTGTTCTTATTAGTTCTGCCTTGCCTTGCCTGTTCCCCTCCAAAACCAGCATAAGAATTAGTCATTTTCATATGTAAATGTTTCTGGGGTTTGTAACAAACAAATCATCAAAAGATAGGGATCAACTTTTCCTCCCCCCTCCCCCCCCAGCCACGCCCAGCGTGAGCCAGTTTTTCAACTCTTGGGGACCTCTTCAAAATATCTCTTTATAGAACTCCCTTGGAGGGAAATATATTGCATAAAATAAGTCTGTACACCTTGACTTTCATAGATTTCAGGGAGGGGAAACGAGAAGAAATGATGAGTGCTAAACGCAGAGGGAAAATCAGTAGGTTTTCAGGTGAGATTTGAACAGAATAGAAATGTGGTAAAGCAGAGAAACAGAAGCAATTCATTTTTATGACCAAGTCTGCAGATAGGTTTGCTCGTTGAATAGATAGCACTGAGGAAAAGAATATGAGAAAACAAAACAAAACAACAAAACATTATGATAGGTGCCCAAATTAGAACAGTTGTCAGAGACCGACAGATCGCAAAGTGCTACATTTTGAGGAGATTTCCAGCCTACAGCCTCCTGCATTTATGGTGCACCTAGTTTGTTTCTGCACCACACAATTTTAAAATCTAGTAGTTAAATTGGGGAAATGGGTTAGCTACATAGAAAAGTATGTGTCAAAAGTGACGTATATTTCAGCCATCTCCAAATGGAAAGAAAGAAATTTATTTTGAGTCCACTGAAAACATCGGTCTCCCATGGGGTACCTGTATGTCATGGTTCATCCAGTTTATGAGTTCCAGTTTACGCCTGATGTCATAGTGTAATTATTGACACTACCTGTTTGACCCTCAAAACAGTCGTGGATTAGGGTTTGGGCAATAATTATATGGTCACGTTACATGTGATCCCACCTATGACTCAGTGGGTGATCGGAGGTGTCAATATATGCACAAAATCTTACTCAATAATTTGAAAATTTCCTCTTCTGATTTACTCCCCAAGACCAAATCTTAATGATAAATTTTTTAAGTCCACTTTCCTGTATCACCCGGTGATTGAGTTTGGCTGTGAGTAAAAAAGACACCCATAACAATGGTTTAAAGGGATCAAAGGTTTAAGTTTTCTCAGGTAACCAGAAGTCTGGAGATAGATAGTTACTGGTGTTGCTGTATTGATTGGCTAAACAACCCTTGGCTAAATGCCCAAGGTCTTTACATTTATTTGGCCTTATGCCCAAGGTCTTTACATTTATTTGGCCTTTTCCTCATGGTATAGCATGGCTCCTACATCCCCAGGTAACATGTATACATTCCGGACAGTTAAAAAAAAAAAAAAGGACACAGAGAAAGAGATGGTGGCTTTATCAGGAAAGCACACTTTCCCAGAAGTTCCAACAATGTCCACAGTGATGTCCAGCAAAGACCATAGAACTGTGTCACATGGTCACCCCTAGGTGAAAAGAGTCTAGGGAAATGTCTCAATTAAAAAAAAAATTGAGTTGCAGATATTGCCATGTTCATCAAGACCAGAGTTCTGTTAATGTGGAAGGGAAAATGGATATTGGGTAGACACCTGACAACTGCCCTGCTTCTCCAGACTGAAAATATAACTGTAGATAATGTAAGACTTTAGGACAAGAGAGAGTCAGAGAGACAGACAGCAAGTGAATAGATTGATGAATAGATATGCATGTGTAGTTTCTTCATTAGGTAATGTAAGATCTTTTGAATCACCATAAATATTGGTTGAAGAATTTATAAACCTCTACTAGGAAGCTAAATATTGAACTCTAGAGACTAATGGTAAGAGATCTTACCTGTAGTTTTATTCAGGTCCAAATAGGTTAGAATTTCCCTGGGATTTGGTGACAGAAGCTTTCCACTTGTTGAGTTTTCATGACAGATTGCTGCATATTTCCTCCAAAGTTTCTCTCTGTAGCTAGGGCAAAGATGAATAAGCACTACTACTTCAACTTCCATTCTTCTATTTTTTTGGATGGATAAAAGGTCTCTCTGTAGGGAGCTGTGAGAAGTCATGAGGGATATGAAGGTCAGTATGGAATGGGACATAGCATACTGACTTGGAAGAGTGTGTTTCACCTGTGGTTTCAATATAGCTATTCCTGAAACTCCAGAGATCAGCAACTTTTCCATGTTCCCATTTAATCAATAATTTATTACCTATTTATTCAGAGTTGATAGTGTGGCACACATTGTCTTAGGAACTGAAAATAAAATGAAAAACACTTCCCCTGTAGTGGGAGAGCAAGACAACACATAAATAAAAAAATAATATGGAAATTTACTATTTAGGATTGGTTTAATAAAAGAAAAATATATTTCAGCAATAGAGAATAATAGAGAAAACTAATTTAGACAGGATTGACATGAAAATTTCTTTAAGGAGATGATATTCAAGCTAAAACCTAAAGGATGAAAAGAAATCCCAAACTGGAGGAAGACTGATATTAGCAGAGGCAGAAATAAGTGCAAAACAGTCATAGGAATAAAATGTTTTTAAACCTTATTGTTTCTCACACATTCTATCATAATTCTTGCACCTGAAGTGCTAATTTTAATATCTATTCATTTTCATTTGCTCGTCTATTTGATTTAAAATATGTTTACTTATTATGTGCTGAGTACTATTTTGGGTCCTCCAATCATGAGAGAGGAAAAGGACAAACACTGTGCTTTCATACTGTAATAAAAGAATGAAATTGCTAAGGGTTATAAAAGAAGGAAGCAGAGTTATAGAAACATAATACAGTTTATGTTTTGGCATTTAAAAAAAATTTTTAAACTTACATTAATTCTTATGAATTTCTTTCTGTTATTTGTATTATCCTTGTATTTTTAGTCTTTTTACATAGAATCCTGGAATAAGTTGTCTTTTTTTTTTAATTTATATACTATTTATTGAACTTTATTTATTATTAATATTCCTAAGGGATTTCTAGGAACTTTCTCAGTTATTTCAGTGATGCAGTGGTTAAGAATTGGCCTGCCAATGCAGGGAACATGGATTTGATACTGGGTCGGGGAAGATCCCACATGCTGCGAAGCAACTAAGCCTGTGTGCTACAACTACTGAGCCTGCACTCTAGAGCCTGCGAGCCACAACTACTGAAGCCCGCGTGCTTAGAGCCCATGCTCTGCAACTTGAGAAGCCACTGCGATGAGAAGTCCACACACCGCACCGAAGAGTAGCCCCTGCTGTCCGCAACTAGAGAAAGCGCGCGCGCAGCAACGAAGACCCAGTACAGCCAAAAATAGTTAATTAATCAATTAAAAAATAAAAGGACTTCATTGGCATTATCATAAAAACTTGAAATCCAATTAGTAGCATATTGCCAAAAATATAAATGTTTTAAAAGCTCCACACCACATATAAAAATGTAACTTAAAATAGATCATAAACTTAAGTGTAAGAGCTAAAACTATAAAACTCTTAGAAGAAAGCATAGGACTAAATCTTCATGACTTTAGGTTAAACAGTAGTTTCCTAGATATGAAGCCAAAAGCACAAGCAACGAAAGGAAAAAAATTCATCACAATTAAAACATTTGTGCTTCCAAGAACACAATCAAGAAAGTGAAAGAGACAACCCAGAGAAGGGGGAAAAAGTTAGCAAGTCATTTATCTGATAAGCAGTGTGTATCTAGAATATATAAATAATACAACTAAAAATAAAAAGACATTGAAAAGTGTGCAAAGGATTCAAATAGACATATTTCCAAAGAAAATATACAGATAGTTAATAGCCACATGGAAAGGTGTTCAACACCATTAGCCATCAAGGAAATGCGAACTAAAACCCACAAGGACTCACCACTTCACACCCACTAGGATGGTTTTATTCAAAAAGACAATGACCAGTATAGGTGAGGACATGGAGAAACTGGAACCTTTGTACTCTGCTGATGGGAATCTGAAATGCCATAGCCAGTTTAGAAAATAATCTACCAGTTCCTCAAAGGGTTAAAGGTACAGTTACCATTTGACTCAGCAGTTTCTCTACTAGGTCTATACCTAAGAGAAATGAAAACATAGGTCCACACAAAAACTTCTGTATATTAACAGTCATAGCAGGATTACTTACAATAGCTAACAGTGGAAATGACCCAGATATCCATCAATGAATGAATGGATGAAGTGTGGCATATTTATTCAGTATAATATTATTTAGCAATAGAAAAGAGTGTTGACACATGCTACAACATGTATGAACCGTGAAAAAAACAGTATGTTAAATGAAAGAAACCAGTCACAAAGGACAACATATTGTATAATTCCATTTATCTGAAATGTCCAGAAAAGACAACCCTATAGAGATAGCAAGTTGATTAATGATTGTGTTGTGATGAATGGGAATGGGTTGCTACTAAAGGATGTGAGTTTGCTTTTTTGGAGTAATGAAAACATTCTAAAGTTGATTGTGGTGATGGCTGTACCACTCATTCTGTGAATATATTAAAAAACCATTGAATTATACACTTTGAATGGGTAAGCTGTATGGTATGTGAATTATATCTCAGTGGTGCTATTATTAAAAAGCTACTTCTATTTAAAATATCAATTTAATAATGATTTAATGGAGATTAAAAAGTAAATAAGATCATTTTCCCCTAATTGATTCCATACACATTAATTGAGTTGTATTTTTTGTTTGTTTAAAGTAACACAAAGGTGTGAATTTCTTCACAACTGGAGGGGTGTGACAAAACTTTAACACTCTGGTGTTGGAGCAAAAAGTGGAAAAAGGAGTGAGAGCAGGGTAGAATTTATGTTTTCATTGTGAAGATGTGTCCTACAACTGTAAACACCATTGATTTTGACCACAAAATACTAGCTGAGAGAAGAGTTTTTATAATAAGATTAATATTTGTTGGGACTGGTGACGTTTGAATTTATTTACTGAGCTTGGACCTTTAAATTATTACTGTCGGCTTTAAAAATTTATACCTATCTGTTAACGAGGTGGTACTTTTGGATAGGTATATGTTTAAATCACAGAATATGTTTTTCTTTCTCTCTTTGGCTCAATTTAAAAATGTTTTGTGAGGAAATCTTGAATATTTTGTACCTTAAAATTGCATCTTGGGACTATTTAATGGAAAAAGGTATAGAAATCTATGTATCTATTTAGCAATGCACATTATAGTGCCTTGGTAGCAGAACATATTCCTTCCTCATACACATTTGGAAATTTCAAATTATGGTGCAATTTTAAATATGAATATTTTAAACAGAATTTAACTGAAGTTTGAAACACATGGGGATATTTAGAGAAATATATATATATATAAAGATATACTTTGGTAATTAAATATTTATTTTTAATTTATGTAATTATGATGGAATCACTTGAAGATCATCTATAGGAAACCAGTACGGCATACAGTTAAGGGGCAACATGTATCTTCCGTTCTCAGTTTAGCTTGTTTTACCTTCTCCATCATTATACATAATAAGCACATCTCAAGTCATAATAGAAGCCTGTTTTGTGAAGCGTGGCTATTAATTCAGCTTTTATCTCATGGTATTGTCACAGTTATTTTCCCATCACTCTTTTGTGTTCCTTACAGCATTCATTATATCTGTTTCCAAGGCCAGTGGCTAGGTCAATCAATATTACTTTCACTCAGTGAATTGGACGAGGTTTCATTCTCAGAAGACTTACCATTTTAAATATCCTATATCTAGTTAGCGTTGTATAGTTTAATTCAGGCTGAAAGAAGGAAAATACAGAAATGCTTTAAAACAAGTATGGAGATCACAGAGTTTTAAGAGTTGAAAAATGTGTTGTAATTTAGTCTAACGTAGCATTTGGTCATTGTCCATTCAACCTCTGATGGAACATCTCATGCTCTGTGGGGACTCACCACCCCCAAAGACCTCTCATGCTTTGGTCCAGCAGTCAGGTCCATGGTGTGAACAGTGTTTGGAATCAGTCATACTTGGGTTGTAATTTCGTTCTTGCTGCTGGTTGAGCTTGAGTGATTTACTGCATATCTCTGAGTTTTTTTTTTGTTTCAAACTAGTGCATTATATCTGCTTTATAAGTTCATTAGAGGAATTTAAAAGATAAAAAGAATAGGTAATATGTTCAGATCAATAATGAACACTCATTAAGTGTAGTATTTTCTTTCTATCCCCTGTAAGTGTCAGAACACTTGGCAAGATTCAAGATATCTCCGAGCAGCGTGTATACTTTGCATCTGAAAAATTTGTCTATCTATTTTGATTATAGTGGAAACATACTGGTACTTTTACCTACGTTCATTCTCCCTCATCACTTTCTTCAATACCTCTGCTCTCTGCTCTCTCCTTTCCCCCAAATATCCACCCCTGCAACTTCTGAAAGGGTTCCTTATGTTGCTCCTACTATTTCGTGTTTCATCACTTTGAAGGTAAACTAGCCACCTGCTGCCTCCAAAACCTTCAATGAATTACAGTAAACCGAATTATAAAATCCAAAATTCTTTGGCTGGTTTTCAAAGCCTTGTAGCAATTTGACCCCAACAAAAACTCTCTGGTTTCATCTACATTTTCATTTCCCTTTATGACATTTTTTCCTTTCCTTTCCTTTTTTTCTTTTCGAATCATTTCATTTATCTTACCTTCCGTGCACTCAATCCTAATGCCTTTTTCTGCCATTTATCCTTTAAGATCCACTATACCCCCACCATGAAATCTTCCCTATTGAAACGAACACAATCATATCGTCTTTCCTCATCCTTCTAGAGCATTTTGCTTGTACCTCTCTCATAGCTCTTTGTTCTGTCTCAGGTTCAGTTTGTAATTTTGTCTCCAGAACTAAACTTTCAGCATCTTGAAGGCAAACCCTGTGTCTGATTCACTCTCCAATTTCCATGTTCCAGTTCCCTGCACTCTTTCCCACCATGTTACCCACCCAATAAGAATACCTCCACAGAGGCGATGGAGTTGTCTATTATCACAGTTGCTTCAGCTTCCAGTGCTCTTCAAACACATAGAAAAGCTTTGTGGCCTGACCCTAGCCACTCTTGAAACCACATCAGGTTGAATATTTTGGATTTAATCCTGATGATACTGACACAAGCTGTGATCGTTTTGTTTTCTCCTTTTGTGGTTTAAATCACAGAGGCAGGCTTTCTTTCCATTAGCAGCTGTATTGTGGTCTTTTATTTTCTTTCCTTGCCTTTTGCATATTACTTTTTATACTCTATTTGATATATTTATGGTTTACACCTTTGCTTTAAAGTGATGTGGTCTTCAGAAATAGAGTTATTGCTATTCTGCATGATAAATTGAGGGTGATTCTTCAGCTTACAAAAAGCAAGTGATATTTCTATAAATTAAATATAGTATTTACATTGAAGTTTATGGATTACAAAGCATGTCTACACCCGTTATTTCATTCGATATCTACCCCTGTGAAGTAGGCAAAGGCAAAGAATATTGTGCTTATTTTATGGATTAGGAAGTGGTCATTGTGGGGGCTTTTAGGGATTTACCTGATGTTACAAGCTGACCTTGAACCTAATTTTCCCATGCTCGTTCTAAGATACTTTCCATTATGTAATGCTGGGATTTTTAAAATTTACATAATTTTATTTCTTAAAATGATTTACCTGCAGTTTACCTAGTGTTCCATCAAGTAAAATGGATTGCTGCAGGTTTAGTATTTTTTTTAGTTTTTAAAAAAGTTATTTTATTGACGTATAGTTGGTTTACAGTGTTGTGCTAATTTCTGCTGTACAGCAAAGTAATTCACACACACATATATATATAGACACACAAATTATTTTTCATATTCTTTTCCATCATGGTTTATCACAGGAAGGTTTAGTTTTGTTTTTTTTTTCTGGCCTGGGGGATCTTAGTTCCCTGACCAGGGACTGACCCCACGCCCCCTACAGTGGAAGTGTGAAGTCTTAAGCGCTGCGCAACCAGAAAAGTCCCCAAGGTTTAGTATTTTTTAAAGCCTTGTTTAGCCTGAACTTTCCTTTGATATGTTAAGTTGTCTGTTTTGCCATTAGATCTGCAAGTGTCACTTACCCTCCAACTTGGTTTAACATCGTATTAGTTTTGAGTTCTCTGGTGACACGTGAGGTAGGACGGTTGCAAATTGGTTTCAGGGTTTTTTTCTCAGAGTTTACTTGTATGCCTTTCTAATGCCTGATTTTTAACATAGATATTTTCAAGGTATGGTTTTTATTCTTGAAACTTTTTAATGTATCTGCTAATTCATTATCCCAATAGTAATTTGGCATTGTTATAACAATGTGGAATAGACATAGATATGGAGTATTGAGTAGCGGTAAGGATACCTTTCTTAAGACTTCTTGACTGTGTTTCCTGGTTCTCATTCTCAAATCCATTGTTTACAAACAGGATATGTTTTTGGTGTCCTATTATTTACAAAATGAAGAGACGCAGGCAGAGTCCTTGCTAAGATGCATTATGTGAGAATGGAAAATGGAGTTGTATAGCCCTTAAGTCTCAAGTGAAAAATGCAGAGGGAATTAATTGGCCCCATTCCAAACTCTTGAGAGACTGATCCAGTAGTCCAAAATGGAAAATGAAGTTTCCACAAAAAATTCCCCAAAGAGGCATGATTCATCTTGTGTGGCAGTAAATATAACTCTTTGAACGCTGTTATTTATTTGGCTATTTCACTGGAGTCCAAGTGTGCCTAACTCTGCAAATCAACTTCTCGAAAACTCTTAAAGCCCATCCCAAATGCTTCCCCAAACAACTAGCTGTTTGTTGCTGTTGCTGTTATTTTTATTATCTTTGTAGTATTGAAAGATCTTCAGAATCTACCAGTTTCTCTCTCTGCTGTCTAGCACTGTGTCCACTTTGGCTTTATTTTCATGGACTCTCAGTTACTAAGAGTAATCCTAAAGGTCAGCTGGACTAAATCAGTGGCTCCTTTCCTAATATTCACAAAAATGAGAACCCGATTATTGCTGAAACATCTCTAAGACTGAGGGCTTTATTACCTGAATTGTACACTGGAGATGACTGTTAGGATCATCTTCTCTTTATTGTGCCATTTTTGGTCCTAGTCCTGCAGTCTGGAGTCACAGAGAATGTGTGTTAATTGCTTAGTAGTGCTTGACACGTGGTGAGTGTTCTAAAGCTGTGGACTGTTGTGACGATCAAATGAGTTTTTCTACCTCTATGTCCATTTTATCTCCATCTGAATCATTATCCATATGTCTATCTATGTATCGGTGTATCTACCTACTTATTTATCTTCTGTTACTTAGAATGATGACTAACACCCAATAAGGGCTTTAAGAGTGTTTGCAAAAATTATTATTTCTTTCTCACGTGACGTTTTCAACTATTTGTTGAACACAATTAAATACTATACGAAGTGAGCATGGTTTTCATGAGAACATTAACTAGTTCCAGATCTTTCAGAAGAAAGTTAGTAAATACTATTTATTAAATAAATTAACGAGCAATAGAATCATTAATTTTGTAAATTGAAGGAAAGCTATAAATCATGGGTTCAATTCCTCCTTTTTATTCAGGTTAGAAAAGAGAAATTTAGACTGAACTTTTCTTCATCCCTTTATCATTCAGGGCTCACTCCTTTGCTTATACATATCTCTCCTAAAGTGTGAGATTATAATCCATGCAAGTGACATTCTATTAGTTTCTGCCCTGGTTTAGCCCTTGCTGAATACTAGTTGACTCTCTGGGACCAGCAGGAAATAATTCATGCTCAAGAGGTATTGGTCAGCAATACAGGGCTGGGGGAATTAAAATTCATTCACTTGCTTCTTAGAAATATATGTTTAAGGAATTCTCCGATATTGATTTAGTTTCAAGCATTGATTGCTTTCTTCCCTGAAGGTAACAGTTCATGATCCTTCTGGTGGTCTCCCACACTGGCTTACCTGATTTTCTGATACATAAAAAGCCTACAGAAATGTGTTTTTTCACTGACTTTATACTTGCCCAATAACAGCCTGGGTCTTTATGATGTTTCAATGGGTGGCTTGAATTCGATCCATAATAAGCTGAATCCACGCTCAGTCCAGCTGTAATGCAGGAGAACCAAGAGAGTGTGCCTGGCGACGTTCTCATCATATGCACTTTACTTCTGTTTGGTAGTCATTCTGTAAGTCCCGAGGAGATTCCCTGCTACGAAAGATTCTCTGTTACTGACATTGGCTCTTTAGACCCTTATTAGGTGTGCGTTCTTTTCCCCTGAGCAGCCCCAGCCGTCTTTCAATAGAATTTGCTTTGCTTCCCATTCCATTCCATTCCAAACAAATCCCTGCTTTGTATTCTCACTTGTTCCCCTTATCACCGAAGCCTTCTGATAGCCCAATCTATACCTCATTTTTCCTCCATTTATCTACCAAAGCCCATTTTCTAAAATGTCTCATTTTCTGCTTACACAGAGGTTATTTCCTTGGCCAGATTTTTGGTGGTCAGCGTGATGCCTCTTGGAAAAAATATGCCCTTCCTCCATCACTGGAGAATCAGAAGCTCCAACTCTTCTCAGTTGGGAATTGAGGCATATTTCTGTATAAGCCCAATAGAGGTTATTGGAATCAGTAGGTTAATAAGGCTTCTGTAATGGATCATTTTGTGCAGGAGTTTCCAACTTATTTTTGTTCTTCCACATGATAGAGATCGTTTAAACAAAAACACTCATCCAGAAAATGTTTCTGCCTGTGCATCTTTGTGTGCATTGTCTTTATTTATAGTCAAGCGGTTTTCATGTTTGTAATGTGATTAGGTCCACATAAAAAGAGAGGTTGATAAGACCAGTGTAATTATCACTATATTCAAAATATGAAAAATTACTCAAAGGTGATAGGGATCATTATTACCGGTGTCCAATCTGAGAGTTTTCTATTTCATAGCTAAGCGTCCTTTCCCTTCCTTACTTGAAAAATGAATATTCCTTTCCTTTCAGTAGTAAAGGATTTCTATGTAAGAATTTAACTTCTCTGTTTATTTTCCATTTGAGACCAGAATGTTGGTTATGGTGTGTGTCTGGAAGGGGAAAGGCTGCTTTGAAGATGTGAGAACTGGGAATAAAGAGTTTGGCTGGGAGGCGGAGTGGGAGGCAGTCAGAGAAAGGGCATCTCAATCTGTATTTCTGGGAAGAAAAGGAAAAAACAAAAGAATCATATCTCTGCTTAAAATTTCTTTTATATTTAGCCTTTTAAGTTTGTATGAGAATTAAGTGTGTTAAATTTACTTTTTTTTTCTTTTTGGTATCTTGTAGTGGTGCCTACATCCTAAACACCAGGATATGGTATACAGGAGTGCCAACAGGACACAGTATTATACTCTTGTGCAAAATGATCCAAGGATTTTATTTAAAGTAGTTGAACACCTTTGAGACTCTGCCTATGTGTTTATACACATCTTGTTTTCTTTCTTCCACTGCCATCCTTCAGTTCTCCTTCTTCCTCTCCCTCCATCCTTCCCTCTTTTTCTCCTTTCCTCTGTCTCTCTGTTTATCTCTCTCTATCCCTCCAAACTTTCTTTTCTTTTTGTGGTGTAATCTTTATTTAATAGACATTCATTAAACATGTGCTATATACAAAGTGAGCTAAATGCTTTAGATGCCTGTAGGTCAAAGAAGGATACAGAACTTATGCTCTCAAAGGAGCTTATGGCTGGCAGAGTAGGTGGTAATACAAAAATCAAGACATTCAGGGTGGAATGTGCCAAAGTTCTGAGTATAGAATAAGCAATATCTTAGGTATTCTAAGTGTAACACTGGGGTTATGGAATGGACAGGATATTTTAAAATCTTGGCCTGAAAATGTAGTTCATATCAGCAAGTCCTAGTGATTTGCATCCAGGAAAATACTGGCCGTTGTGACCTGTTATAAACTGTATTAAAGATTCTGTTATCATATCACATAAAGTATGGTATATGTGATATATATCACATCCTTTTAATATTAAAAATTACTAAGTACAAGTGGAGTTGAATGTGAAATGAGAAATTGACTACTCTAGGTCCCTTAATGAAAATCTCCTGTCCCCTCCCCCCTATGCAGGAGAGCAAGTTGGTAGTAAGATAAATAACAGATACCCTATTTAGTAAGACCTGTGAGGAGCTGGGTGCTTGCCATGGCTGCTCACTCAAACTTACAAAAACTCTCCTGTGTTTGTATTTATGTATGGAGAGGGAGAGGAGTAATTTGAGGGAATGATGGAGAGGTTACATGAGGAGGGGACACGTGAAAGCAAAGTCATTGTTTAATGCCCAGTAGGAAATGTAGAAAGCTTGGGGATAAACCTCTTGCATGCACGACTGTGTCAAAAAGCTATGGAGGGTTTATACTGTGCAAGATGCCTTGGACATGTGTGTTTGGGTTCTACAGCCCATTGCTTTGGGGCCATTGAGTAGGAATAATAGCTCTATCCAATTTAACAGCCCCTCAAGTTCTCAGAGTATTAAATGATGGAATGAAAATGGTGTTAATAATTGTGCGTTATTGTTGTTGAATGCTTACTACATGTCTGGACTCTATAAATTTATTCATTCGGTCTTCACAGCAACTCCTTAAATTGTGTCCTCGCTCTGTCTTTCTTGGACAGGTGAGGAAGTAAAGATGAAGTGATTTACCCAAGATTACCCATATGGGAGATGAAGCTATTAACCGTATTAAATACTGAGTCTCTAATAATAAGAAAATGTCACAATATTTATTTACGTGTGGTGCTTGGTAGTTTCAAAGGGCTTTGACATCCCCTATTATTCACACAACCCTTGAGATATATTAGGTCAGGTTATTTCTCCCTTTTTAAGAGATAAGGCATTTGATTTCAGGTCTATTTACTCCGAAACCTAAGCAGAGTTCACAGTACTCTGATGTCTATTCATAATTTAAACCTACATAGATGTGTCTAACTTTAGGCAAATTTCCGATCAGATTGGCTAAAATCTAATAATTTCTTATGCTTGGGAATGTACATTTTAGTCTCTTAGTAATTATCTTACGCATTATACAGTCTTCACTGGAGTTGCCAGATAAATGAGATGTCACTGCACTTAACAGCAAGGATCACTGCTGCTGGCTTTCGATTGGTTTCATCTGTTGCTAGGAGGAGCTGCCATCTCTCAGCAGCTGCCAGCCAGGCAGGCAGTTCTGATGGAGCTGAGCCCAGGCTGACAGTAGCTAGAAAAGGAATGTGTCCTAACCTGGCAAGGACATCCTTCAAGTCAATGTTTTGGTCAACCTGGCTGACAGAATCCCCGATTTTTATGCATTTCATTGCTTTTCATGAAGCCCATTTTTGTCCTGTTTTCTTTCTTTGCTTTGCTTAAATTTGTTTAGTTGCTAACAGACCATATTCATGCACCTTACAAAACACTAAGTAAATTCCAATTAACATCTGAAATGCAGAAGAACTTGGTTCCAGCGCTAGTGGGAGAGTGATATATTGTTTGATTAAAAGAAGTAAGAGCCATTTCTTCCAAATAAGGGTACACATCATTTTCCTGGCAATTACAAAAAGGAGCTTTAAACATCCTCTTTAGGATTTTGAGGAAAGAATGAGAATTGTTCGATTTGGATGGCTTCCCCTGTTTAAAACCCTGTTTATCTGCAAGGTGACTGAAATAGATGCTGGGGAAGGAAAAGCGTTATGTTCGTTCTTCCCCTTCTTGCTTTTACATATCATAAGCTGTCTGCCTGGAATGTTCTACACCCTGCTTAGTTAAGTCTTCTTCACCCCTTAAGATGAGGCTCCAATGCAAGGCTTGTGGCGAAATTTTCCACATGCACCTCTATTCACTCCCTCCTTTGTGTCCTCAAGATGTTTCATTTATATTCCTGTTTTGGGACTTCCTATAGCAAACTGTCCTTTTTTTTAATGTGAAATATAGTTTTCATTTCTTTATTTACATATATATTTTCATTTTGCCAACTGTCTTTATAGTCACTGTTTTCTTCTTGGCCATTTCCATTACTAAGCGCTTGTATGTCTAAAGGTTCAGGGACCACATTTGATGCACTTTCGAATTCTTAGCACGTAGTACTGTGTCTGGACCTAGCAGACACCCCTCCCTAATCCCCCAGTGCCAACCCCAAGGTGTTTAGTACATTAGCAAGTGCACAGTGTGGTGCGATTCTCCTCAATCTACAAACAGCTCAATTCAGGAGCCTCAAAAGCCAGGCTTATGAGGACTAAAAACACGTTTATATCTTTGACCCCTGAAAAATATTAACTGCCTTCAGTCATACCCCTGCGAGGAGGGATTTGAGTGTTCTCTAATTAGAGAGTCTGGGAAATGGAGCACAGTCTGTCTAAACTGGAAGGGACATCCGAGAGTCAGTTGGCCAACATGCTCTTTGACAGATGTGGAAAAGAAAGCCTGCGGAGGAGATGCCATCTGCCCAAGGCCACCACCCAGAAGGCTGGTGGCTGAGCTATGCTTCAAACCCTAGTGAGCATTCTGTTAGATGGTTACATGTGTTTGGCATGTAACACTGAAGGCAGCTTTGTGATTTCGACATTGAAAGTAAGTCCTCCCAGTAAGGAAATATCCAATAAGATCAATATGATACCGTGGCATGTGGGAAAGTACCTTAGTCTTGGAGCCAGAAGAGTTGAGTTCAAACACCGATTCAGCGCTTTGTGCCTTGACCATTGAGCCAAGGGTTCTATTTGAAACGTTATGGGACATTATGACATTCTAGACATACTCATTGTCTAGAGTCTGCCCTACTCTCCTCAGATTGTGAACTCATCAGGGAATGTTTAAGTAATAAGGATTTATTGAACATTTATAGTGTGTCAGCACTGTTAAGACCTCATAATAAGACTATACCATATCTTGCATAATACCTAAAGCAAAATTAAACATATAATGTGTATTTGAGGAATTATCATACATTTATTACTTGTTTTCATATAAGTAATAGTGGTGCCGGACACCTTTCAGCCTTATGTTTAAAAGAGAAGTGAATTCCCTCATTTATTATGCAATATACTTTATGAGGGAAAATGGTAAGGAGTATTTAAAATATATGAAAGAATAAGTGCTATCCTCAAGAACTACAGAAGTATACATTTACATCCAACCAATTTGTATGGTAATCGCAAGCCATTCTCACCCAGAATTTCTCAGAGACATGAATCCAGTTTGAATTTACAGGGTGTTGTCAAAAGTGATACTATTTTAGCTATAAATTTCCTCATATTGATGGGAGCAAGAAAGCTGTTCCTGCATCTTGGGTTTTCCTTAGGCGGC
Source organism: Hippopotamus amphibius kiboko (assembly GCF_030028045.1). NCBI lineage: Eukaryota > Metazoa > Chordata > Mammalia > Artiodactyla > Hippopotamidae > Hippopotamus > Hippopotamus amphibius. The sequence continues at coordinate 166,444,519 of NC_080191.1, read as the reverse complement.
AGTAATCTTCAATTTCTTCTGCCTGTCCAAAACCTAAGTAAAAATGACCTCATTTGTGAAGCGTTGTTTTAAATTCTCACCAGGTAGAAGTATCTGTTCCTTCTTTCATGCTCCATCCCTCTATTATGGTCCTTAATCATCTTCATTTTTCATTTATCTGTCTGTTTAATTATGAACTTCCTGAGATAAAGGAACAGGTGTTTTTCCTTCATTTTGCTAAATCATCTAATTCAGTACCTTGCAAATAGCAGTGCTAAATAATTGAGGAATGAATGAATGACTAAATGAGCGAATAAAGTTGAAAGAATATTAATGATTTATTCAATAACGATTTCTGGAATGACTGCTAAGGTGCAGTGTGCCATGCACTGCATTCAGTTTTAGGTGCACGTACCATGGCGAAATTTTTTTTTTATGATGCCATATTATCTTTTTTTTTAAGCTGTTTATCGGAATATAATTGCTTTACACTGTTGTGCTGGGTTTTGCTGTACAACAAAGTGAATCAGCTGTATTTATACATATATCCCCATATCCCCTCCCTCCTGCGACTCCCTCCTACTCCTTATCCTGGCTCTCTAAGTCATCACCAATCATCGAGTTGATCTCCCTGTGTTATCCAGCAGCTTCCCACTAGCTATCTATTTTATATTTGGTAGTGTATGTATATCAGTGCTACTCTCTCACTTTGTCCCAGCTTCCCCTTTGCCCCCCACCCCCGTGTCCTCAAGTCCGTTCTCTACATCTGCATCTTTTATTCTTGCTCTGTCACTCGGTTTATCAGTACCATTTTTTTAGATTACATATATAAGAGTTAGCATACGGTATTTGTTTTTCTCTTTCTGGCTTGCTTCGCTCTATGACAGACTCTAGGTCTATCTGCCACGGTGAACTTTTATCTGCTGCCTGGCACTGGTGGGCTAAGTTATAACAACATATATAAATATCCTCTCAGTAGTAAAGACTATTATCTAGAAAGCAGAGATGCTACCATTTTGAAAATGTATGAAAAATCGGCGGCTCTTAAAAATTTAGCAGTCTTTGAAGTATAGAAGTGAACTTTTGAGAAATACAGTTGACATAAAAAAAACAGTGTGACTCTGCTATCAGAGCCTAAAAAAATATTAGATCTATGAATGATATCAAAACAGGACTGCTGATTTGGGGGATGCCAGAGATTCTATTTTGGTCTACAGAGGCTCCTATATGGGCTTATCCAAAGCATTGCTTATTTGAAATCCTCTGTTTTATAATCTGTTTCTTCCCCCCAAAATGAGTATTCTGAGGATTAACTACTGTAAAGCACTTTGCAAATGAAAGGCCTGTATGAATCCTAAGTGGTGGTGTTATACTGCAGGTGATGGGCCAGTGAAATATTGACAAAAGCCCCTGTTTGCTAAAGCCTGCATTGATGTATTAAACTCCTGCTGTACAACAGTACCTCTGGGGAGCCTCATATTTTTTTTCTTTAGATACATGAATTGGTAATTAAAAATAATTATATTGCAGCATGGCTTGTCATGCCAGTCAAGAAATCTGCATTGAACAGCATGGGATGTGGTCTTTGGGTTTCAATTACCAAAGAGTACACTTTTCTCATCCCTCTTCAAACAAAGTATTGCATCTCAACCAGTCTAGCCATTCAAAATATTGGGGATTTTTTTCCTTTACACATTTTTTGCTTTTAGCATATTTTCAGAAAACTGAATGAAACATTCCCATTCGTGGACTCTGACTCAGATTGCAGGAGAATTCTAACCAAATAGGTTTCTTTCTTTCTTTTTTCTAATTTATTTTTGGAAGCAGGCACACCCGTACCTTGAGTTTAGTACTTTACTTGTGCTTGATAATGGGTGCTGGTAGAGGGGCAGGTAAAAGATGAGTAATAAGCTTGTTGTGCCAAAAGAAGCCTAGATAATTAAACTTGCACAAAGCGTTTTGAAAGAAGTTAGGCTGTTTCTCTCATTTGGGGGCATTCTGCTGACTACCTGGATTTTATTCTATTTGTAAACCTGCGTGTATGCTTGGGTTTGGGCTAAAGGTGTTCAGGAATAATGGTATCAGGGCAAATGAGATAAGAGGATTAGACTGTGGCACTCCAGTACTCCATCACCTTCCCTTCTGAAATGTAAGGCTGGGACTTGAAAGATCTTTTCTTTTGATTTCAAATTCGAAAGTATCACATTTGCATAAAATTCTCTGAAGGGATTGTAAAAGTTTCCTACAGAAGTATAGATTACTTGTGTGTGCTAGATTTGTGAAGAGCCATGATTTCAGCCATTAGGAAGGCATGACAGTGTTTTTTTTAGAACCAAATAATCTATGAAACTAAAAAAGATAAATATCTATTTTGAGATTTTTGTTATTAAATCATGGCAATTTTGAAGATTTGGTTTAAAAGTGGAATGAAATATTTGTATTGCAATGTCTTTATAAACCAGACTTGTATTGGAATGGCTGTCAAATGTGGGAATGTTTGTGATAGAAATAGTCTCTGTATAAACTCTTGATTCTGACAATATTTCAGGGATGAAATGATTTGATTTGATATGAGGTTGACTGTAATTTAAAGAGCAAGTCTAAATTTATCTTGAAAAATATTCCATCAGAACAGCCATTCTGGGGTTTTATATTTTGCTGTAGTTTTCTGTTAAAACACTTTATTAGTGTCTAATCAATAATGTCCCTGCTTGATTATATTTAGCTCCTCTAGTTGAACAGAAAATTAGGGGAGAAATACAGGCCTTAATCTGATCCATCCATATTTAGATATTCTGTCTTTAAATTCTTCTTAAGTTTAACATATTTTCCTCTTTTGAGGTCTTATCTGTTCTACAAGAGAGAAGGCATCTAACATCTGTACAGTCTTAAGGCAGTGATTATAGTTGGGTGAGGCCTGGAGATGTCTGGTATACAATTAGTGCCAAAAAGTGTTCAGAGCTTCTGATGATCTAGTAACATAAATGTTGATAAAATTTTCACCTTGTTTTGTTGTGAATAAATAAGATGAACCAGGGGTGAAAAAATCTGATTTCTAGCTCCAGCCCTGCCACTGATCCAGGCCAAAGAGTGCCATGCATGGCCAGAAGGCTCCAGGCAGGGTTCTCTTGGATAGGTCTGCCTTCTAAGCCGGAGAGAGAGAGAGTGAGACCTGGCAAGACAGCATGGGAGCGTGGCAGGGTTCATGACACTCTTCTCTGGATAACTCTGAACTGCAAAGCCCCATCATTTTGTGTCACTGGATACAATATACTTACATCCTCATGGACCTCTAGTCTTTGTTGGGGTCTGCTAGATTCCATTGGTATTTGAAGACAGAGTCCTGTGGGGGTCTATGTCCCAAGAAACCAAAGCCTCTTCATGACTTCCTTATTCTATATGCCCAAAGGAACCCTCTTAGTGGTAAATCGTATGTATTTAAGGAGAGAGATTGTATTTTATCTAGCAATAGTTACCCAGTCTGATTAAGATTCCTTTGACCTTATTCACTTGGAATATTACTGTTGGGTATCTTATTCTTTTATTTAATATTTGCATACATTTACTTATCCAGCTAATATTCTCTCCAAGCTAAAATATATTGGAAAACCAGGAAGAAAGCAAAAAGTAAAAAAAGAAAGAAAAAAGAAAAGAGAAACCCAACAACAACAATAAAATACCCTAAACATTCAAAAGAGAAATTACTCTGTGTTTGTATGAAGTCTTTTGTACTTTACTTATAAGTGAACAAACTATTCCATTTTCACATGATCCGATGTCTATAGTTCTTCCAACCTAGATTTTGTGTTTCTTTGTCTAGGGAGTTAGGAAGTGACACAGAAAGAGGAAGAATGACAGCAGTAACAGGTTGTGAGAGCTAGAAAAAGCAACCTTGAATGGAAAGAAAAGGCAGGGGAATGTTATGTACATATTAGAAAAATTTCCACAGGAGAAGAAACTTTGAAAGGTACAAAAAAAACCCCCCTCCAAATCCTTAATTAATCATAAATAGCAATCCAGCATATGACACTGAGAATTCCAGTTTACTGAGGTTTCACTTAACTGAATTTGGCAGTTCTTTTTGGTACAGGAGATTTCAAACTGGTAGCAAATCAAAATAGTAGAACAACCCCCTAAATCAAATTGGCATTGAGGATGTGGGGATGCAGGGATAGAAAGATGTGTTAAGTTTTATTTTAGAAAAGCTTTTTAACTGAGGTTAGAATTTAGCAATGGAGAGAGGACTGGAAATCCCCAGACACTTACACTTCATTTTCTCTTCTGTTCAAAAATTGTAACAAGTAATGTTTCATATAATTTTCTTTTATTTCCCAAGAGAAAAGATTTTTCCTCTTCCACACACTGCCTTTATTTTTCCTTCAGAAAGCAGCACAAGGGCATAGAATTAGATTAACCAGAGAAAACTCTGATTGACTTAAATGAAATCTCCCCCCGCCTCACTTTTATCTCTCCTTTTCATCTGTTGGTGGAGGAAATCTAAACGAAATTTTGAGAGACTTCTGATCAAAATGACCTCTTAAGGAGTCAGTTATTCAACGTGTGTGTGTGTGTGTGTGTGTGTGTGTGTGTGTGCGCGCGCGCGCGTGCCTGTATACACACATGTATATACACACATATACACACATACACGTATATATGTTTTTAGCTAGATGGAGAGAGACAAAGAGAAAGATTGAAATTGTATAGATCTTTAAAATTTTTCCATATTTATTTCAGTACTTTAGGTATTTAAGGCAATTATATAGCTGTTTGAATAAATGAATATTTTTTCCTTTAATATGCCTGTGTTATTAATTTCCTTTACACAAATTGGAAAAGAAGGATGCTAACTTGGTGGAGCATAATGTTTCATGTCTGACTGTATAATGCCAGACGGGTCTGTGAACACTGGAAAAAAAAAACCCTGTTTTGTATTCTTGATACTATGCCCAACACAAAGCTACTACACATTTGAAAAGAAAACACATGGCTTGGCAATAGCTACTTGGGTCAATATGTGAACAAAGGAAGCCCTTAGAAAGTGACTTCTATCATGCTGAACCAATTTCTAATTCTGAGCAGTGATAGTGAGTGGTTTGAAATTTAGTGTGGGTATAACTAAAATTTGGCGTGAATTTTAGCCATTTTCATATTTTGATTGGGTGCCACTGCACATATTTTAAGCTTTGACTGTGAAATTGTTATCCATTGCCTTCTCTTTCCACTTAAATGGTATTTTGAATTGGGTTAAGACACATGGTTCCAATGCTAATTTGATACAAATATTGTCAACTATAGCACACTTTGCTTTTATGAGGACTTTGGGAAAATACTTTCCTTTTTTCCCTTTTAATTAAGATTCACAATCTGTTCCTCCAGGAGTTTATTGTTAGAGCTTACATCATTTTAGTATTTTGTCTTGAAACTTGGAAAGAATGTATTTCTATGGCTAATTTATTTTTATGTATTTATTTTCCCTCACTTATTTCCATAGGTTTCCACAATTATACCTATTAATATACACCTTTTGATCTGTATTAGTAAACCAATGTTTCCCAAAGTATTTATTTGAAGAAAAAGTCATATTTGTGGGGAACTATCCTGGAACACTCCTCTGGCCATAGATCTAATTAAAAAAAATAGTAATGCCCATAAGAATTCCAAACTCTAATGTCCATAGAATGATTAATAAATTGAGTGTTTAATATATTCAGATATTTTTAATATCCCCCAGTTCTGCTAGTCAATGGGTATTAGATCACCAGATGAACATAGAAAGAGTCATTTATTCATATACAAATAATGTACAGTCATGAACTGGGGAGATGATAATTTAATATTATTTAATAAGCAAGAGCTTGTGACAGGGTATATGTCCCTTAGATGACAGATAGATACACATCACATACGTATATGTATACATATGTATAGATGTATGTGTATGTGTTTATATGTGTGTGCATATATATTTGTTTATTAATTAATATTTATTTAGGTCAATCACAACTTTATAGCTTACAAGGGGCTTAGAACTGATTCTGAGCCCCTCAGATCATTAAAAAGGGCACGGTCTGTACATAACTAGGTGAGGGCATTTTTATTTTTACTAAAATATACCATAAGAACCTGTCCTGCATAGCATGTGGAATCTTCCAGCTTATCCCATGAAGAAATAAGTATCATGGTGTCACGATGTGGCGGAGATTTGAGAGGTCCAGTCCCGACCCTGCTACTTCCTAACAGTGCCACTTGGGCAAATCAGCTCTCCTCTGGGAGTCTCTGCTTCCTAGGCTATAAAACAGGAATTCTCGTCTTTGCCGTGCCACCTCCTTGGGTTGTCGTGAGGTTCAAATGTAGTGATGACTGCAAGGACTCTGAAAGCCCTAAGATGCTACCTGTAGGTGATGGTGATACAGTTGTGGATTGCTCAATAAGTGCTCAATAAGTTATAGGGTGTGTCACAAAATAAAAGGTCCTTATAATTTTTGCAGGCTACTCAGAACTGAGTCAGAACCCTCAGCCTATACAAAATGCCTATTCTGCCCCCAAAGTCTTGCACATTGTCAAGAAATACCCTTTTGTAAGCTTTGTAACTCTTCCGGGGACCCCACGTTTAAGGTCGTATGAATCCCACTGTATCACACTCACCTGTGATGCTGGGTGTTGGGCCTCACAGCAGAGCAGTGGTAAGTTTCACAGGTCAGGCTTCTGTATAGTTCCACACACCTATATGGCCTTGGACTCCTGTGTGTTATGTAGACTAGAAATCTTAATGCAAAATTTTAAAATATTAGGGCACATTATTTTGCTTGAATATGTATAGTTTTTCATGTGGGTAGTATTACTGTGCAAAAATAAGAGCTCATTTGAGATATTTGGTGATATTTTGAAATGACATTCTTTTTTAAATTGCCAGTTATAGATTGGTGAAATCTTTTAGCAAATGAGAAGTGCCATTCTAATAACTATAGCTGCTAATTACTGAATACTTGATATATGCCACATAGTATGTTAGGTGTTTTACATGCAGTATCTTATTGAATCGTTAGCACATTTTGGTGCTGTAAATACTGTTATTAACGCCAGGTGAGTATTAACAGGTGAGAACCTGAATTTCTGAAAAGAAAAGAAATTTATCTAGGTTGTAGGGCTACTACACGGTATGCTGCAGAGCTGGGCTTTTATGGCTTCAAAAAACTTGCCCTTGATCCCATTACACCTTAGAGTTGTCCTCTATCAACACATGTAACTACCACAACTTCCTTTTCATTCACTGTTTAATGAAAAGCTCTTACCCATTTATCTAAAGCCATTTTGATGTGTTAATCAAACATATAGATATGATTAGTAGGAAGTGCGGTGTAGCCGAAGGTCTTGGAATGAGAAATTTGAAGACCTGGGTCCAAGTCCAAGCTCCCGTACATGCAGAGTCATCTTGCAAATGTCAGTTGATCTCTTTGAGTTTCAGTTTTCTCACTGATAAAGGGAAGATGATAAAAACCTATTCTGTGGGGGTTATTGGAAGGTTGAATGAGACATAGTCAGCTGCATTATAAAATAAGTTACTATAATTAAATCTGATATGTCTTTTTAATCCCTACTGGGTAAATCTACTTACTTCCCTGGTGAAGAGGAAACTGTCATTTATCGAACATCTAATATGTGCCAAGTGGCTTTATTTACACTAATTAATAATAACCACAAATTTAGAAATTAGATGTCATTGCCCCAGTTTTATAGTGAGTAAACAGAGGTTTTGAAGTGGCTAACTCTCTCACATAATGCAAACAATAAACAATAAGAGTCCACAGTCCCACTCTGGGCTCAGGTCTTGGGAGCCAGCTCTTTGCATAGCCAGCAAGATCCCAGTCTGTTCCTCACATGTGTTGACTTTAATGTTCTGTGTTTTTATCCTTTTTAATCATCTTCTTATTTTTTGTTTTGTTTTGTTTTTGCTTGTTTTTATCCCCTTCCGTATCTTGCAGTGACTGCTCCTTCTTGTTATTCTTCTTAGCTTTCTTTTTGGCACAGAAGTTGAGAGGTGCTATCTTGTCTCTCCCAATCACCCGTCACATTGCCTATTTTGATTTTCTTTTATATCACTTATCACTGTCTGAAGTCATTTATATGTTTATCTAGGTGCTGATGGACTCCTCTGGCAGAATAAACTCTAGGAGACCAAGACCTTGTCTGTCTTATCTGTTCCTGTGTCCCAGCACTTAGAGTGGGCCTGGCACCATAGATCCACCAGCAATAATTGTTAAGTGAATGAATGATGTTCAGCTGTCTCTTGGAGTCTATTTTCAGTGCAAGCCAAGGCTGAGCAAATCACATAAAATGTAGCCTTCAGTTTATTGAGTGATTATCAGTGTTTTCCCTGAATGTCACCTCATTTCCTGAAAAAATGTATTGGTGCTAATCGGCTTGAGTATTGGTGAATAATTTGAATCCTGGCTGAGACAGCAGGGCCACTTTGATATAAGGTCTCCTTTGGCATCACAATTGGTGTGTTTTTTGTTGTTGTTGTTATTGTTTTTAAGCTCTTTATTGGAATATAATTGCTTTACACTCTTGTACCAGCTTTTGAAGTACACCAAAGTGAATCAGCTATATTTATACATATATCCCCATATCCCCTCCCTCCTGCAACTCCCTCCTGCCCTCCCTGTTCCGGCCCTCCAAGGCATCACCATCATCAAGTTGATCTCCCTTTGTTATACAGTAACTTCCCACTAGCTATCTATTTTATAGTTGGTAGTGTATATATGTCTATACTACTCTCTGATTTCATTCCAGCTTCCCCTTCACCTCTGGTCCCCACAACTGCATGCCCTCCAGTCCCTTCTCTGCATCTGCATCCTTATTCTTGCCCTGTCACAGGGTTCATCAGTACCCTTTTTTTTTTTTTTTAGATTCCGTATATTTGAGTTAGCATACAGTATTTGTTTTTCTCTCTCTGACTTACTTCACTGTGTATGACAGACTCTAGGTCTATCCACCTCATTACATATAGCTCCATTTCATTCCTTTTTATGGCTGAGTAATATTCCATTGCATATATGTGCCACATCTTCTTTATCCATTCATCTGTTGATGGGCATTTAGGTTGCTTCCATGTCCTGGCTATTGGAAATAGTGCTGAAATGAACATTACGGTACATGTTTCTTTTTGGATTATGGTTTTCTCTGGGTATATGCCCAGTAGTGGGATTACTGGATCATATGGTAGTTCTATTTGTAGTTTTTTAAGGAACCTCCAAACTGTTTTCCATAGTGGCTGTACCAACTTACAGTCCCACCAACAGTGCAGGAGAGTTCCCTTTTCTCCACACCCTCTCCAACATTTAGTTTCTAGATTTTTGGATGATGGCCATTCTGATTAGTGTGAGGTGATACCTCATTGTGGCTTTGACTTGCATTTCTCTGATGATTAGTGATGTTGAGCCTCTTTTCATGTGTTTGTTGGCCATCTGTATGTCTTCTTTGGAGAAATGTCTATTGAGGTCTTCTGCCCATTTGTGGATTGGGTTATTTGCTTTTTTGGTATTAAGCTGCATGAGCTGCTTGTATATTTTGGAGATTAATCCTTTGTCCGTTGCTTCGTTGGCAAGTATTTTCTCCCATTCTGAAGGTTGTCTTCTAGTCTTGTTTATGGTTTCTTTCACTGTGCAAAAGCTTTTAAGTCTCATGAGGTCCCATTTGTTTATTCTTGATTTTATTTCCATGATTCTAGGAGGTGGGTCAAAAAGGATCTTGCTTTGATGGATGTCACAGAGTGTTCTGCCTATGTTTTCCTCTAGGAGTTTTATAGTGTCTGGCCTTACATGTAGGTCTTTAATCCATTTGGAGTTTATTTTTGTGTATGGTGTTAGGAAGTGTTCTAATTTCATTCTTCTACATGTTGCTGTCCAATTTTCCCAGCACCACTTATTAAAAGAGGCTGTCTTTTTTCCATTGTATATTCTCGCCTCCTTTGTCAAAGATAAGGTGCCCATATGTGGTGGTTCTTGATGTGATATAAAGCTAAGCATGTAAGAATGGTACGCAGGAAAGCTCATGAGGAATTTTTGAAGACATTTAAAGTGCAAAGAGCATGTTTATATCTTGAATATATACAGTTTGCATTCAGTCTTAAAAGTGCAGTTCCAAACAGAAAAGTGAATTTTTTGAAAATGGTCCATGTGCCTTAGTAACCAGTACAAGCTGGTTTTGAGATAGACTCATTACCTGAAGATTTTGTCCACTTCATTATTGATAACTTCTTACTAAAAGGCTTGGTTTGAGCTTTACTTGCTGATGTGTGTCTATCATAGCCAGAATCCTAATTGTAAAAACTTTATAGTTGATGATTCAAGAAATAGAATGGCTGCGGATGAGATTTCAGGCTTTTTTGTTGAAAATGCAGAATCATCAATTAAGATAAATATCATTTGGGTTTTGAAAATAAATTTAATCTGGGTATCATCTATAACAAAAGATTATACTGTAATTTAGAGAAGATTTTTTAAATTTAATCACAGGCATAAATCTTGTTTGTAAAGGAAGATTCACAGATCCCTTGGGAGAATAGATTCTCCGTTTTGTGTTCCTCTTAAATGACACCCAGATGGTTTATGTAATTGTGCTTTGGCTTTGACAATATTTCTTGATAAGTAGGCATAATCTGCATTAATTGGTATAAATTGCTCTGGTTCCTTGCTGTGAATGTTTTTCTTCTGTTAGGTAATTGTTTGTATTTTGTGAATGGTGATTGTCACACAGAGTAGTATTACAATTCACAAACTTGTTTTTCAAGACCTGCATTTTGCTTGAAAACTTATCACTTCCACCTAAAGTTATTTCTGTCATAAACACCCCCCAGTCCTGAAGCACTTTTGGCAAAAATCTTCATCCTAACGGTCTTTATTTAACTTATTTTGGGGGATGATGATGCCTTTCTAAACAGTGACGAATAACAGCTGTTTTTTTCTTGGTGACTGGAGTCATCAAGGGAAGTTACTTCCCCAGGAAACCCTAGTCTGAGTTAAGGAAGTGTCTTTGATCTGTGCTCCTTTAAGATATTTACATCTATCGTAGCACTTACCACTTTATTTTGAAAACAATATCATGTGTCTTTTTCCACAGATAGTGAGTTTCTCAAAAGCAAGATATCCAAACATCATGCCAACCTTTGTAAACTCAGGTTCTAGCATAGTTCTTGGCACATTTTAAGTATTAAATGCATACCTGTTGAACTTGAAATCTAGCTGAATACGTTACTCTTTTCAGTTACATCCTCAGCGGCATTTCCGATCTTGCATTTATTTCCTCCTTCACTCAATGACACCATTCTCTTTGGGGTTAGGGGTTTTACTGCCTTGGCTAGCTTTCCCCATGTCATCTCTTCTCACTTGTGTTAGCTTTCAGAGCCTTTTTCATAGTTGCTAATCTTCTTTGATGCAACAGACCAGATAACTAAGCGCATTAAGACAATAACCTAAATTTTACAGACTGTTAACTTATGAACAATTTCTAAACAAAGCTCTGTGCTTAGCATTGTGTTAAACATCACAGTGGTACCAAAAAAAAAAAAAAAATACAGACACGGTTCCTCCCAGATTTATTTGGAAAGGCAATATGTAAAAAGAGAATGCAACTGGAGAAGGCGATAATATATATTTAGTACTGAGTTGTTCAGTGCGGATGAAGGGAAAGGAAATAAGACTAAGGGAATTAGGAAATCAAGGAAGGTTTAAATTACGGTAGCAAGGTGTATGGTTAGATCTTAACCTTGGAAGTTAAGCAAAGAGAAACAGATGGGGTGATTGGCAGTATTGAAGTTATTGGGAAGAAAAAGCCAAATAATAGATTTTTCTTATTTTTAGACCCAGGAGTCTCTAACTTCTTCTGTGTCGTTCAGGGAAATCTATTTATGTTTGACAGTTAATTTTCTATTTTATTGTCATTTTTGTTCGTAAATTGCCTCATCATATACAATGGGAGAGGATGTAAATTCTAAAGAAGATATTGTGAAATTTTAGTGTAGATGATATTGTTTTGCACAACAGAACTGACTCATATACTAAGGTTTACATCTTTGCAATAAGCAGTAACACTTCTACACATTACAGGTGTGTATTATGGCTCAGAAGCAGATGTAACTGCCTTAACATTCCCTATAAGTAGACAATACCCCCTCTGCTCTTGCAGAACAATTGTATTATTTGATCACTTTCTGATAAAGTGAAAATCTATTTCAGGACCACACTCAAAAATAATCTATTTCAGGACCACACTCAAAAATAAAAAGTATCCTAAGTTTTTAAAATACAAGTTATTACAATTAATACAGTGAGTTCTTTCTTCTTTTGGCTTTATGCTTATGTCCATCCCATCCTCTCATATGTGCCTTTCTGAGGACCCTTAAAAATTTCTTGATGGAAACCTCTATGTATATTGGTATGCCCACCCAACTGAAACAACCAAAACTCTGGTCATGATTCCAGAAATCAATCAATTCAGCCAGACTGTAGATCACTCTGAGTAACTGAGAAAAGAAGAACAGATTTCTGGGTGTTTTAAATTCTCTGTAATTCAGTAACACCACAGTGCTCAGCTCTGGTAACTGTGAATGGAAACTCTTCACAACCCTTCCAATCTACCATTGATGCATATTTGACTTGGAGGGTTTTATGATTTGGCAAGAACCTTAAGGAGGCTAACATATTGGAGAAAGAAAAAAGAATTCTAATAATTTCATCACAGAATTCACTTCTCTCTGATGGGTGCCAGCGACACATGTGATGGAAGATACAGCTAGACATCTGATGACATACCATTTGGAGCACTGGGATTAATCCTTTTTCTCCTCAGCTTCTTTTAGTTTATACTGTACCAAAAGCATCTCTTACTTCAAGACTTGGTTAAATTATCACCTCCTTTTTGAAATCTTCACTTTTCTTTAGCAGAATTAATGGCTTCCCCTCTCCAAGTCAGACATTCTGTGCTTATATCAGGAACTAGGATACATTTTGGTGTAATTGACTATATGACTAGCTCTCCTAGGCTGAGCTCTACAGAGACAGGCACCAGGTTGTGTTCATTTCTGCATCTCTAGCACATACTAGATACTCAAACGTTTGTTGTCAGAGTGAATGAGCACACTTAGTTATTAGTTGGCTTGATTGTCTCTGGTTATTTCCAGTATAAACAATATAACCTTGAAATAGTCTAGAATCTTGCTTAAATAGTCTCACAACAAGATGTATTTGCAAAGAGGTGGTATTTTATTTTCTTCATGCAAGAAGTTTTAATTACTAAGGGTATCCATAAGAATAATTATGCTGGTCTGACCTAAAAGGTAGTTCACAGCATGAACACCAAAAATAAAAGTATAATTAGGTTCCAGTACATTTCCATTTTTATTATGGGGGGATAGGAAATGAAGCAAGAGCTTCAGATTTTAAAAGAATTTCAGTTTATAATGAGGAAACACCAGTAACAGAATTATACTCATGTGACAGATTCTCATAAGAGAAATGCTTATTTATTTACAGAAGCCATTTAAACAAAAACAGGAACAAATTACATCTAATGTTTTTTCATTTACTCATATTGCTTATTCCCGATAAGTTGATATACTTCATAACTCATTGATCTAGAAAATATAGTTCTTGACATGGAGAGATTTGTTTGGGATTGTAGTGAAAAGAGCACAAGAGCACTAGATTTGGAGCCAGGAAGCTTGATTTTTAGTACTGGCTTGTCCTAGTATGAATTATATGGTTATGGCCAATCCCTCTATTTCTTTGAGGCTCAGATATCTCATCTGTAAAATGGAGCTAATTCCAGTCTCATAGCAGTTAATTGCTTACCTACCACTAAGGGCCATGAGGACTCAAGGAGGTGACGTGTTATTTTTCACATCCTAGTGGACCAGTGTATAATTCAAGGCTTAAACAGCTCCTTTATTTGCCAGGTCATATTAAATCCCACATAGTAACTTGTGTACTGGAACAGGTGGTTGTATGTTTGTACTGTAATCTGTCTTTGAATATAGATTACATCCCCACTCTCACACTGGTGGAGCCTAACTGGGGCAGCCCTCAGGCAGTCTGTCCAGCTTGTTGAGTCCCAGTAACATACATATTCCAGTGTCGCCACCAATCTGGTGTGAGCTAAGAGCTCTCTGCATAACCAGGATCAATGAGTCAAAGGTCTCGCTTCCCTAGTAGTTTTCTAAGTGGCTTCAGGGACTCAGTTTAAGACTTCCAGCCCAATGATTCTATGACTCTGTGAAAACCAATGTATTACAATAAAGTCTGTCCAGAGTTGAATGTTTTCTGAGTTATTGGGAACATGGGATTTGAAGTTTTGTTCGTTTTAGTCTCAATTTTATTGATCTGCTGTGAGGGTCATGACAGACATTACTCTCTCCCTGTGGAATGGTAAACAAAAGGCAGTTCTGCGGTGTGACCTGGTTCTCAAAAATCCAAATAGATCAATGCATTTTGTTCTTCCTTTTTTTTTTTTTTTAACCTTCTTCCTCCCTGCAGCTAGCTAGAGATTCATATCATTGGGAAGCCAAATTGCAAAGCTAATGCTATTCTTTGAACAATTGTTTCAGAAATTTCAGGTGTAAAGATTATTGGAAAGACAGGGTAGGGGCAACTCAACAGTAATTGAAGAATATTCCAGCAAAGATCTCAAAGTGTTTGAATAACCAGATGTCCATTTAGCCATTTTAATTGATCACTCATGATGGGCAAGGTGCCATGTGGTCGTCAAGATATCATCAAAGATAAAAGGCAAGTACTTCATACTTCTTGCCATCAGGAACTTTCCAGGTTAGAAAGGATGTTGAAGTTCGGAGTCTTGACTACTGACACCTGTTTTACAGGTTCTGACCAGTAGAAAATGAAGGATTACAGTGCAAATGAAGACCAGATTATCAGTTTTATTATTAGTGATGGCGAGTGCTGAGTCGTTGGAAAAGCTCAAAGCAGAATTCATTGTTGGCCTGAAGCAAAAGTGTGGAGTTATTTCTGGGTCTGTGAGCACAGACCTTAGAACTAGAGCCTACTTGTGAGCAGAGCTGTGTCAGTAAAGTGGTCCCAAGTGCTCTTGACACACTCAACTACAAGGAGGTTCCCTGGCAGAGCAGGAATGAAGGAAAGAATTCCCAGCCCCTATTTATGCCTCAGATGGGGAACCGAGACACTGTTTCAGAGGTATTGACCACGTAAGGATAGGAAGGGAAGGAGGAGCCTTAGTCTCCAAGAAGCAAACAGTGAAATGGAATTGTGCTTCTTCCCCCTGACTGCATGGGCAGAAATTAAGCTCTATATGTCTCTGTACTTTCCCTCCACAATCCTATCTCACTTCGTAGCCTACATAAGGTAAATCTTCAATAGTTATTAACTTCTGACTAATACCTTCTGTGAGTTAGACATTAGGAGGATTTTACCCTTACAATTTGAATTTTTATTTGTTTAAATATGTTAATTCATATAATTAATTACATGAAAGCTAAATATACTTCATTCTCATGCACAGCAAAATAACTTATTTCTGAAAATAATTTCACATTTTAGAACTTGAATACTGGATATTGTGCAGTTTATGTTAAACTTTTCTACACAGCCTAATCCTAAATTGAGAAACATTAGTTCTTATTTCAGCACTTTTGTTCTCTAGTATCTTCATCTTCCAACATATGTAGAATAATCATAAAGAGGTCGGATTTGCTGTGGAAGAGCATCATGTGATTGAAAGGTCACCTGTTTGGTAATCAGGAACCTTGCTCTGTTCCCAATGTAGCTTCTAATTTATACTGGAACTTTGGGAAGTCCTTTCATTTTTATTCAACTAATACTTGTGGAATACTCATTTTATATCAGTCACTGCTCTAGACTCTGGAGATATTGTAGTGAGCCAAATGTACTAATATTTCTACTTTTATGGGACATAAATTCTACTTTCCCCTTTTGGGCTTCAGGATATTCCCCTATAAAAAATAAACTACCTACTTGATAAAATGAGAGGATAGAATCTGAACATCTCTCAGGATCCTGCCTTATTTAACCTGCCAGAATATGATTCTGATATATAATTCTTGGAGTAGTTCGGGGCTAGCGGTTATGGTTGCAAAATGGGAAATATTGTGGTTTTCCAAGAAAGCAGTTTAGTTGCATGTACACCTTGGCAACTGTATGGGCAAGTATCTTCCTATCACCACCAGCAAGCAAGCCAATCGCCAGATCGGGACTTCTGTTTCGTCTCCAAGCTAGACAAGCTTTGGTTCAGACCTTTCAATCTGGTTTCTTATTGATTTGTTAAAAGAGGAAATGATTCCAAACCTTCTAAGGGAGGAACCATTACAAATGGCACGCTGAGGGATGTTAACCTACGTTAACGTGGCAGCAAAGTTTGGGATCATCTGCAAACTATTTTTAACCTTATTAGGGAATTTAATGAACACTGGGCAGAAGGCATCAATCTTCAGAATCGCATGAGTATATTTGCATCATTCTCTGGATCCGTCTTACTAACTTTCTGTGGCCTTTACAGAAGAAATAAGACTGAACCACAGGGTTCGAAGCTCAAAAAATAGTATCTCAGTGACAATCTGACCTAGCTCATGCTGGAAGGAGGTATCGGTGAATCAAAGCCAGACCTGAGAGAGAGACATGGAGTCAATAAACAAGTAAATTATTTATTCATGTTTAATTCTAAGTACACTACAGCTTATGGTCCTTATAGTCACTGCCCACAGTACGTACCTATATGATAGATATTGTTGTAAATAATATAAACACAATGTAACGGGATAAGTGATACAATCATCCTGTGTGCTTAGTGGTATGAGAACACATAGTTTCCTTGTGAATAAATCTCCTCAGTGAAGATGTCAGAGTAGAGATAACATGTGAACTGATTAATGAGAAGCGCTCAGGCTCTTATTGTTCTGTGAAAGGGAGGAAGGGCTTTCCAGGTAGAAGGAACAGCATGTGTAAATGAAAAAACAAAAAAATACAAAAGTGCTATGGGATGACCAATGAAAAGTGAACTGCTGACCTCTGGTTTCTGATTCTATAAACAGAGAGCTTTGAAGTCATTGCTTCCATTCTCTCAACAAGAAAAAAAGTTGACAAATTGAAAATCAACAACTCTTCTTAGATCTGTCAGAGAACCGAGGTCACAGGGCAAACCACCAGCTGAAAACTGGGAAGACAGGAAAACACAGAGAGTCAGATCTTACTAGGAGCAGAAGCTGCGGCTGGATCCTGGTGGGATCCTGGTAGGAATACTTGAAGGTGACTGACTAATTGCTAGAGACTGAGCATGTCTGACTCCTAGCCAAATCAATACACAACCTCACACTAAAGGCCAGCTCCTTTCACCTGTGACATCATGTCTGGCTTTTGACAAAAATTATAAAGCATGCTAAAAGGCAACAAACACAGAAGAGACAAATCAAGCATCAGAACCCAACTCAGATATGGCAGAGATTTTGGAATTATCAGGCTAGACTCTTACCATAAATATGGTTAATGTGATGAGGACTCTAATGTAAAAAGTGGACAACGTGTAAGAACAATTGGGTGATGTAAGCAAAAAATTTTAGAGAGAAGTAAAATAAAGGTCAGACACTTGGATCTACATAAATAAAGTAAGAGTGTTAGGTAAGGAATAAATGAAGGTAAAATAAAATCTTTTTCTTATTCTTAATTTATGTGTTCAAATTAATAACATCAACGATGTATTTAATGATTATAGCTTACGGAGAAGTGAAATGAATGCCAGCAGTGTTATAAAGGGATAGAAAGGAGGAATTGGTAATATATTATAAGGTACTTGCACTACGTGTGAAGCAGTACGTTATTGTTTGAGAGTGGACACGGATAGTAGACATGTATATTGCAAATTCTAGGATGACTTCTAAAAACTTTTTAAAGAGAAGTATAATTGATATGCTAAGTAAGAGAGGAGAGGAAATGCATTTTGTTGTGGAGCCTCTATATCTGACAAAACAAATTGACCCAGAGCTACGTGAAAGCCACAGAAAAAACAGGGATATAGTCATTCACATTTTTTTTTACTATGACCAGTGTTTATATTTTAGGCATACTTAGGCAGATTTCTATGTTTCACTGTGTGTTCATAAATAACTTTTAACATTTTTTTCAATTGCAGTATAGTTGACTTACAATGTTATGTTAGCTTCAGGTGTACAGCAAAGTGATTCACTTATATATATATATATACACACAGACACACACACACATATATTTTTCATATTCTTTTCCATTATAGGTTATTACAAAAGCTATTGCATATAGTTGCCTGTGCTCTACAATAGGTTCTTGTTGTTTATTTTATACGTAGAAGTGTGTCTCTGTTAATCCCAATTTCCCAATGTACCTCTCCCCCCATCCTTGTTTCCCCTTCGGTGACCATAAGTTTGTTTTCTATGTCTGTCAGTCAATTTCTGCATCATAAATAAGTTCATTTGTATCATTTTTTTAGATTTCACATATAAATAATATCATAATGCTATTTGCAGCAACGAATGGACCTAGAAATTATCATACTGATTGAAGTAAGTCGGACAGAGGAAGACAGATATCATACGTATTTATTGTTTAATTTGGGGGCATAGCAAATGTAGCTCTTTTTAAAGGAAATTTTCAAAGAGCATCTCTTAGGGGAAGTGTCAAGGGATGGCACACAACAGAAAAGAATCCACGACAAAAAATAACTCTATTAGTATAACTTGTTTTTTACTCTTGATAACAGTGAATGGGGATATATTTTTTATTTAAGAGTCTAGTAATTTTGCACTTTTCTTTTTCTCCTCTGGGTATAGTTTATTCACTCATTCATTTTTTTCAAAATATATTTGTTGAACACCTACTATGTTCCAGATGTTTACCTAGGTATTAGGGATAAATCTGAGAATAAATGGAGCTTATACTCTAATGATTTAATTGGATAATTATTCATAAATATTTAGTAGTGATAGGTTCAAGAATAAGTGTTGAAAATATAATTCCATAATAACTTAAAATACACATTTTGCTGATTAACCCTTTATGAAAAGTATCATAAGTCACTTATTAACGTTCTTAAAGCAGAGACAGTAAATGAGTAAGTAGAATTTTGCTCTGTCTGTCATGCCATTGAGATGAGTTTAGGTTGTGTTTGTTTCTCATGTATCCTGTTATTGGAGATTTATGGGAACACATTTATAAAATCTCCAGGAACACAGGCATTCCCATACCAGCCTCTGCAGTGTCACCAGGAGGCCATCACAGCAAGGGTGGGGACTGGAAACATCGAAGCCTTTCCACCCCAGGGTTGCATGAGGACCCTAGGGAGTAGATTTGGGAGGGCTGAAGCCACATATTTGTTATGTTTTAGGTGAGCCCTGGGTGCATTTCACCCAGAGGACTACCCCTAATCCCTCTACTCCAGTCTTATGAGATCTCTAAAACCTTTCTCCATGTGTTGCTAATCGGCCAGGCTGAGATCACAGGGCTACCTATGGCAGGCTTGGGGATCCCTGTGAAGTCGTTACCTGGATGCCATGTTTGATGGAGGGAATCTCAGAGATGTTACAAAATGACAATATCTCCACTTCGGGTTAAATAGTGTCCCCAAAACTCATGTGGGGCATAGACTCTTGGCAGAGCCACTTAGTTAAGAATCTCAGGATGCTCTCATACTTGACTTAGAGTGGGCCCACAACCAGTATCTGGTGTCCTTCAAAGAAAAGTAGAGGATGCAGAGACACACAGGAAGTTAGGCCACAAGAAGACAGGCAGAGGATAGAGTGTGAGGCTAAAAGCCCAGGAAAGCCAAGGATTGTTGGGAATCCCCCCAGATTAGCAGAAGGCAAGAAAGAATTCTTCCTAAAATCTTCAGAGGAACATGGCCCTTCTGATATACATTAATGTAAGATTTCTAGCCTCCAGCACTGAGAAGAAATGAATTTCTGTTGTTTTAAGTCACTCAGTTTGTGGTAGTTTGTTACGGGCAGCCCTAGGAAACTAATACACCCACACGTACTGAATGTGAGAAACTAGAAAATACAAGGAAAACACGCAACTGATTTCTGAGACCTCATAAATCAGCACGGTAAATAAAAAGTGGGGGAAAAAAAACTTCTCTTGAAAGCAGCATCTTCCCAAATCCTTTTTGGAATGAAACAGAATCCAAAAAATAAATAAAACTTCAGAAAAGGCATATATTTTTATACTTTTAAGACAAGCCTTAAGTGAAATTCATCTGATGTGTCACTTCTAAGCAGAAAACATTTTGACTAAAAAGTAGAATATTTCAGCATATATTTGTACCCTTTTGTTGTTGGTTTTATTCTGCATCTATTAATAGTCTGGGTCATATCCTAGCTCATCTACTCACTAACTGATTAACCTTGAGCAAGTTACTCCTTCTGCTTCAGTTTCCTCATTTGTGAGATGGGTTGATAATAGTTCCTAGTTATAGGATTGTTGTGAGGATTAAATAAATCAACAAACAAAAAGCATTCAGAGCAGTAAGTGGCATGTAGAAAGTTCCTAAAACATGCTGGATATTATAGGTTTCTGCTCAGCTACTTGAGATTTGTTTTAGAGAGGTAGTAGCATCATACCTATTGACTTTAAAATAAGGAAAGACTTATGTGACAGGAAATGAAATTCTGAACAGTAATATTCTCTAATCACGGATGCTATCATTAAAATATATGGAGAGAAATTAAAATATTGAGTTATTTTCTGATCTTATAACTAGCAAGTAAAAAAGCTAAATACCATGTTTCAAATTTTAAACTCTAAAGTCTTGTTGCATTTCTTATTTAATGCTAAGCTATGACAAGGAAATAAATGTGTTATCTGCTCCATTAACTAAAATTTGTTCGGAAAAAAAAAACCTCATTACATTTGCAAAGTAGAATTCACAAAACAAGCTGCCAAAACAGCTGTGCACTTCTAAAAATAATAATAATGAATCTAAGTATTACCCCATCACACTCTCTTAAAAAATTACATTTAGGCTTCTTTGGTCTTTGAAATTATTTTACATTTTCATCTAGTTGACATATAAAAAATTTTTTTTGATTGCATGTTATGTTAAGATAAGAGATGTTAAGATAAGATACCTTCTTTCAAAAGAGGATCTCTTAGGTAACTGTAAATTTCAGAAGTGTCTCATCAGCCATACCAGTCACACGCTGAGCTAAATTGTTTACATAATTTAATAGGCTTGTTCCTTCCCACTACACACATATTCTTTCAGAGCTGGAAATCAAATCTTTAACTAGGAATGACCCTTGGAGATTCCCCAGTCCACTCCCCTAATATAATAGATATGGAAACTGAAGCCCAGAGAAGGGAAATTATTTACTGCATACCACACAGCAGGGTAGTGACAGACCTGCTGTGCTCTTTTCTTTCCTTTTCATCTTTTGCTTTATTTTTATGATACAGTTGAGTCCTTGCTAATTGATAGAGGGCAAAGCCCATTCAGAATCGCTGGTTCAGACTAGACTTTGCTGCGTCTTCTCTAGGTCACATGCACCATGCTTAGGACTGTGGGTTCTGGATCCAGCCTGGTTGGGTTTGATTATCAGCCTATCAGTTCCTGGCTATGGATTTTATTAATCCTGGACCTCAGTATTGGAGGGTGACGCCTACTATTCTGTGATTTTTTTATGAGTTTTTAAGAGACTTCCCTGACTGGGCTTTCCAACTGCAGTTTCCTCAAGTCAGTGATGTTTTCCAGTCTTCCAACCACCACTCTCCTGGATTTTCAACTTTCCACTCTAAATAGACATTTTTGTGTTGGAGACGCATTACCCTTCCATCCTGGCCCCTAGGATTGGAATTAGAATGACTCTAGGCTGGTTCTTTCTAACCTGCGGTCTACACCTGGTGTATGAGGTACGCTCAGTTTCCTTTGCCTTGACCAACTTTGGGAATGCAGGTCAGTCAAAATAAAACCACTCAGTCAGCTCCTCTCCTTGGATCTTGCACTTTCCACAGGACATTGGTCTTCTGTGGTCCCCAGTAAGATGGGAAGAAAATCAAGGTCTCTGAATGGTGCTACTGAAGACCTTTCTCTAGGTCTGAGATGAAGAAATTATTAAGCTCTATCCCACCCTCAAACTTTCTGCATCTTCTTTGTGGAATTTAGGGCAGTATAACCAATTTTCACATTACCTATTTTTAAATTTCCATATTTTTTACCATCAGACTTTGGAATTCATATCTATCACATCCTGATGCCTTAATTAAAATCTGCAGTTTAAAAAAATTCTGTTATCTAATGATGCCTATTCAATCACCATTTGTTAACAAATTGATAATTTTCAGTTATCTAGGAACTGGTTATGGTAACTGTCTGGAATACAGTGCATAGATAAGCTGAAGTGTTTATCACAGCATCAGACTAATAAGGTGGAAATGTGTGTGTATGGGGTGGGTTGGGGAAAACTGTGACAGCTCGATCGCCATTAAAAGGCTGCGCAGCAGGCAGGCTCCACTGCTCTGAACACAGGCGAGAAGGGAAGAAGTTTAAAAACTCGTGGAAACAGTAATAAGTACTGCAGCACAGTCGTAGCTCCTACAGGCAACACTGTTAGTTACTTAGTTACAATCAGTAAAAGGTTTTTCTCTCTTGAATAAAAAGAATGTAGATTTTAGGTGCTGTCATCACGAACACACACAGAGGGTAGCTACGTGAGGAGATGATCTGTTAATTAGCTTGACTGTAGCAGTTGTTTTACTACGTACATGTAATCAAATCATGATGTTGTATACCTTAAATAGATATAATTGTTATTTTTAAAAAGATTTCGAATGAAGACCCCAAAGAGGGGTTGGCCAAATAGGTGCTCCCACTGCAGATCAAACATCATTCTTTGTTCGCCTTTGGAAACCATCTTTATCTTCTTTTGGTTTTGCAGTCACAGTTATGCCTGTGGATGGAGGTATATACAGGGTGCTTTCTCATGAAGCCAGTGAAAAGTAGGAGATGGTTTATGACTACCCCTTAAATGTGGCTTTCCCCGCCAGCTTATGGTTTTCTCCTTATGACCCAGGTTTATCTGTTACATCTGCATAAACCTGAAGCAACACTTTCACCTAGAAACAGTCTGTTCTCTGATAGGAAAGCAGTGAATCATTATATCCATGGAACCAGAGCCTTGAAATAAGAATCACTTTCTCATAAGGCACTTTGGCTTTCTGTGAGTTTGTGAGAAAAATAGAGAAATTTAAAAATATATAACAATAAACCAGAACAAAACTGAGCGGATCCACACCTAAAACCATGTCAGACTCCATGCAGAATATTGTGATTTGCCCTGGATGGCAGTTTAAGCAGGATTGTTACTAGGTTCTAGATTTCTAAGCTTCGTCTGCACTGTTGTGTGGGCCTGGGGTCCATGTATTCTCCCCACACCTTTCCTCTGGGAGGTGTGCTAGTGTCAGGGGAGACTGTCCGTGCTTATGTAAGGACCACAGTCCCTAGAGTTACCACAGCTGATGAATCACTTCCCCTGTCAGTGGGCACTTGGGTGGTTTTGAGGGTTTTTTATTTGAAACACTGCCTGTATGAGCCTCTTTGAAATCCATCCTTAATGAATTGCTTTTAACATTTGTAATCTAGAAAAGTAACCGTTGTTGCATCTCTCCTGAGTAGGTGCTGGGTTTCTATAGAGTGGTTTGTTGTATACAAGAAGTGTTGGTAATAACACTTCTATTTGTTTCAGATTCCAGGGAAACAGGGTTTCCAATCCAGCCCAACAGGGTCACAGTAAGGAGACATCTTTTGCTAGGAGGCTGGGATGTGGAATTATCTGGAAAATATGATCAAGCCAGTTTCATGATCTGTAACTTTAAGTGATTTCCCAGAGAACAAGAAATATCCTGACATTCATTCCTCTCCACATTTTGTCCCCAAAGTACATTTCTAGCTGTTCGTCTCACCCTAAGTTTTACTTAAATTTTACTTACGGATATCTGACCATGGAGTAAACTCTTCATTCTCTTTTTATTGTATTTTCCTGTATTGTTTCTATCAGAGTTTCAAGATCCCATTCAGGAAACATCTCCTTTAGAAGCCTTTTCCAGTTCCTACAGGCAGATATATTCCAACTTTCTCTTTTAATATATCTATACGATAATGCCTGCACCCTATGAAAATTCTGGTGTCAGGTACTGAACAAAGGGAATAAGATACTAATGATCTTTACTCTAAAACAGTAATACTCAGCTTCATTGCCATGGTATTCAGCGGATGGATTTTCACTTTTTAAGGATGTATGTTGCCACTAAGAATAATCAAAGGACTTTTCCTTGGGCCATTCAAGCATCTTTTAAAAAAATATGTCAACTGTGGACTTAGTACTGTTGGCCCCATCGGAGAAAAGAAAGTGAAGCCTTCGAAGATGATTCACGTGAAGGGAACAAAGTTTATTTGGAAATGGTCTGTTTTAAGCAACTTTATTTCTTTAGGGTCACAGTCTGTCCCGGATACATCCCTAATTGGAAGTCAGTCATGCCAATTTGAGCAAATGCTTATATTTACTTAAAGTATTTACATATTATTGGCCTTGACTTCAGAAAAACCTGACAATTAGATGAGCAGCTATTAGTGGAAACCAGCTCTTTGTTATTCTTTCTCTTTTGCATCCTCAATCTCTCTCTCTCCCCTGCACCCCCTTACTCTCTCTGTCTGTCTCTCTGTCTCTGTCTTTGTCTCTCTGTCTCTCTCTCTCATCAGAACAGTTCTTAAACCCTGACTCTCTTAGCTACCACCATTTTTTTTATGGTTTGCCACCAGGGTAATCACTTTCCAATTTTTGTTGCTAAATAGCTTCCCTGAAGTGAGTTAATAGCTGCACTTTGAAAAATTGCGAAGTATGCGACAGTTGGCAACTATGAAGTATTTTATGAGTTTTACCAAGTCATTTATTTTTGGTATAGTTTACTGTACACATTTTGTTTACATATATAATTTTCACTGAACTCCTCACTATAATATTTTGGTAAGGGTACTTACTGGAATAAGGTGTTATTGTTGTATTGAGGAGTATGTACCCTGCTCTGCATAGATAGGTGAAAGTGTATGGGGAAGATTTATCCGATAACTTCATTATCTCTATGGATGTAGGAAATGGTCCTTATTAACTGCATTTTCTCATATTTTTCCAGACTTACCTTCAAAAATAGAGAAGTGTTTATACGATGTCACAAAAGGTAATTAGGGTGTGTTAACCTTGAGGCATCTATTTTAGGTTTCATGTTTGTAACAATCTTCCTCAGCCTGTATAATTATCAGGCTAATGGTGATCAATCATGATGCTGATGACAGGCATTTTTCAATGTTTCCAGTTTTACTTTTTTAATCACTTACTTGACATCCTGAGGACTCAGATCCTTGCATCAAGCCCCCGAGCGGGAAGGGCACAGTCAGCGAGCAGACAAACCAATCTCCCAGCTCGCGGT
This sequence comes from Hippopotamus amphibius kiboko, assembly GCF_030028045.1. Taxonomy (NCBI): domain Eukaryota; kingdom Metazoa; phylum Chordata; class Mammalia; order Artiodactyla; family Hippopotamidae; genus Hippopotamus; species Hippopotamus amphibius. Next base: position 166,419,050 of record NC_080191.1, on the reverse strand, counting down.
CTCAAGGTTGTACTCAGAGGTTGAATCCCTTCATCTATTATTTTTTGCCAGCTTTTTTTTTAAAGAAAAAGTTTTATGGAAGTGGAAGTAAATTTTTCAAAGTCTGGCACCCTTACGGTCATAAATACATTCATTCACGTAACATTTCCTGAGGACTGGCCGTGTGCAATGTCTTAGGAAAGAATACTCACTGCCTTGAGAATGTCTGCCGTCCAGACACAGACATGGACCGCAGACAACTGATAATGGGAGGAGATGCCGCTTGACTCCAGGAGCTTAAATCTGAGGGCAACATGAGTTATTGATGAGGTTCAACTCTAGGTAGAGTCCAGCATGCCGGACGGACTCTCCGAGAGCCTCCAAATTCATCTGTGTTGAGAACTGCCTTTAGCCCAAGGGAAGCCTGGTGTTTTTCTTTGTTTCTTTGTTTTTAATCAGTAGGTGTTCTGTGAAGTCTTCTTCTCACTCCTTGTGGCAGAGTGTCCTGTACACGCTTGCCGTGTTCCCTGGAGCTCTTTAACGTCAGGAATGGCAGTGTCTCTCAACCGTGTCCATGTCTGTAAACTTAGAGTGCCGAGTGCAAATGTTTGCATGGATTTTCCACAGTCGCTCATTTATATAACAGTGTGAGTGGTTCAGTAGCTTTGTTAGAAGAGGAGATTGATGTTCCTGTGAAAAAAGAAAATGCCTTCAGAGAGATAAAGAGAGAGTTCTTCTTTGCTGTGCACAAAAGTGATAAAACTAGCTTGCTCTTCAATCTGTGGGAAGTATGGCCCTGTAAACTTTACCCACTCTTTTCCTGCCCTGAATCCAATCTAAAGAAACTGGTTCTTAAAATTTAGTCATCAATGCTTTTTGCTCATCTAAGAGGGTTTTGAAAAAGAGATGGTAATTGAGCTAGATGCTATTTTCTCCTAAAATAAACTGGGCAGGAGTTTGTCTGTAAGGTTGGATATGAAAGTGATGTCTTGTCAAGTTTAGCAAATCACAAATCAGAAGACATCAAACCGGGATAGTACTTTCCAGTTTTATCCATGAATGTGTTTGCAGTGGCTGTGGTCACTTGGGCTCTTTTGGGCGTCCCTCAGTGATGGAGAACTCTCTCTCTTTCAGTGTGCAGATTCTCTGACACACAGGAAAAAAATCAAGCAACTTGGGGCTTTGTGATGAATACGCCGTAAATATCTATTCTCATCTGTATGTAATTTCTTCTTTATCTTACTCAAATAGGGAAAGATCACTTAAGCCAGTAGCAAGCATATTATATACACATACCGTCCCCTTTTCCATTGTTGAGGATTTATATCCAGATAGTGGCATGGTTTGTACTTTTCTGAGAATTAAGTTCAAATTTCCACGTCTGAAATCATGCGACAATATTTCATAGATTACATTGTGACATAGCAATTGCACAGACTCAGATTATGGTTACACAGAACCTCTCCACTGCCCTTTCCCTGTCTAAAAGGGTACAAAGGTAGGCTTATGAAGCTTAGCTGCCATTAAAAAACAATAACAGTTATTGAAAATTCTTGGAGTAAATTGTGTTTTTATGAAAAAAATTTTTTTTTCGTTTTGGATTTGTCCCTGGGTGATTATTTCATTTTCAGATGGCTCCAAGGAACTTGGGCCCTTAACTTTTTATGCAGTACTCTGAATTTTCCAGGACTTGCCAGCATTTTTATTAGTCATTTTTAATAACATCATTGAAAGGAAAGTCAGTATTCTTCTCTCTCCTGTCCATCTGGAAAACCATAGACCAGGAGAAGAGAAATGAGTAGGGCCAGGTCAGATTCCAGACCAGAATCTTTCTCAGAGGAGCGATTTTTAAAAGCCAATTTAAGGGGACTGAGTACATCAAGTAGTGGTTCATAACCTGGAAAACTGACTCCTTGGGTAGTTCTTTCCACAGTCCCTCAAAACTGATCTCCCTGGCTTCTGTTTTTCTTCAGAGTCTTTCCAACTCCTGCATTAAATTACTTTCATGTTTATTTCTAGAATATTCAAAACCTGATAAATGAGAGTGGATTGATCTAATTGAGGGATGGGGGTTGGGAAAGACCTCCCTAGAGTAGCAATTGGTTACGAGTAAATGACGTAGATGTTGGAGGTGCCATTAGTAGAGAGGGGGAGACAGAGGATGGCAGTAGGGGAAGCTAGCTCAGGGAGGTTCATGGGGAATGACAAGTTAGGTTTTGTAGGTTGAATTTCAAACGTGGGTGGGATACGCGATGGAAATGTGAATTCATCACCTCAGGGCCGTTCCAGCCATGCTACTGTAACTTCCAGCAAATGGATTGAGAATCAGTCACAGCGTATCTGGTTAATAAAGTGATTGCAGCATTCAACAAGGCAGGTACTGATGTAGGCTCAGGCAATGTTTAATGAGTGAATGATACAGAATACAGGGTAAAAGAATTGGAAGAGAATTTGAACCTCTAAATTCATATAAAGTCAGAAGATCTCTTGGATATCAGCAAATACATTGAAATGAAGAAGGCCCTGTAGTTTCAAACGTGAGGCTCATTCTTCCTTGGTATTCCAGAAAGACGCATAGATCTCTTACTCATAAAATGACTATCATGTTTTGTGCCCAGAGTTAATGACTTTTAGATGAAGCTTGGAGAGAGGTTGGCGGCAATGTCTAATTGATTGATCATGGTCCAGTTTTCTAAAGAACCATCTCCATGGCATGGAATGGGTCAGCCTGCCAATAATCCAGCTGAGAAACTCAGAATGGCAAGAAAACTGTATTCATCAATTCAATTTGAATTGAATTTGAGGTGTTTTTAGTGAAATTCTACCATCTTGTCAGCACCAGTTGTATCTCCCTGTTATTCTTTCCATTGAATTAGTGGGTATTTTTCCTGTTTTTTGTTTTTTGGTTTCTTTTCTTTTTTTTAATTTTCATCCCCACACTGTCCTGTGTATAATCTGGGAAAATACACAGGTTAGATAAGTATGGAAACATATTCGTCATTTTAGTTTCTCTTTGCTGAAAGTATGAAAGATGTATAAAATATAATATACACGGATTCGCATGAGCTTTTTTGGATTTGACTCATCTAGAATTAGTTCATCAGCTCCTGTAATGTACTCACTTCATTTCTCTCCCAGTACCCTTCATGAGTCCTTCTGTGGTCCATAGTAATTTAGATCGAGAGGGGTTTTTTTCCCTTTTTTTTTCATTTAGCTCACTTTGTCAAATGATAGAAAGGAAAAATGGGAATTTTATTAAATGCTGACATAATTAGATAACATGAGCAGAGAATTTCATGAAAAGTCTAGTTCTTTGCTTATGAATTTATTTGACAGTTGCCAACCTAGATGCAGGAAATTATGCCACATTACATGCAGCTTGAGGCTCCTTGGAGGGAAGAAAAATGCTTTCCCTTTTCAATGAGCTGTGGGAAATTGTCCCAAGACCATTAGGAAAAGCTTTATTTCTGTGAGAAAGAGCTCTGTGGTCACCAGAGCAGAAGGGCCTTGAATTTTACATTGTGAGAACTTTTTACTGATTACCAGGTTTTGACTCCATTGACCTTTGGAGATAGGAGGGTATGGAGCACAGAACTGGAATTGTAACACCATGAAAGTTATTTTATTTTTTAGTAATACTGCAGTGTTACCAGTATTTTGTGTTCTACCTAAATGAATGAAACACCCAGCCACTAACCTGAGAGAATGCTGTTTCTCTTTGTCACATAGGACTCAGTAGCAATGTTCAAACTCTTTGACTCCATCTATTCAACTCACAGAAATTTATCTTAATACAATAATTTCAAACAAGAAAAATAAAGCTATATACCTGAAGATATTCTTTGCAGTATTAGCTATAATAGTGAAAGATGGAAACAATTTAAGTATAGAAATTATTAAATAAATTCAAATGCACATAGGTAAAGAAATATTCTGTAGCCTTTAAATGTTATTAAGTAGATGATGTAACTATAGGAAATTATTTCCATTCTAATGTTATACAGGGGAAATGAATAACTAGTCATAATAACTATAGCTAACATTTATTAGGCCCTTTCCATGTGCCAAGCACTGTTTAAGCATTGCACAGTTATACATCTTCACAATAATTCTATGCGATAGGTACTATTATTATCCCCGTATTATACACATGAAGAAACTGAGTAAGGTTGCAGAGCTAGTAACTGCTGGGTCTGGGATTCAAAGCCAGATAATCTGTCTCTAGAGGTCACAGTTAACCATTACTTTATACAAGATCAGCAAACAAATAGGTATATTCACATTGATTACACCTAGTAACACTCTGAGTGCATGTAAAAAGCTGGAAGAGAACATACAGAAATAAAATTAGTTAACACTGTTGAAATTTGAAAGAGACACGTTTTTAAAATTTCCTCTAATGTTCTAACATATGGTTTTTACTGTTTAAAATATGACTTATTAATGTGTAATATTTGAGTACAAAGTTCAAACTTTATTAAAACAGGTCTTGCACATCTTACAAAAGAGACGATCTCCAACCCTTATAGTCGTCACTTAATCCCATTTGAAAATCCACTCCCAGAAGTCTGATATTAGGTTTAGTATTCAGTAAAAGCCACCAGAGAAGTCCTGATAGTGAGAGAGTAGGTGCTTGAAGAATGAGGCTTTCATGGAAAATTGAAAGTAGCAGGATTTGCTAATATGTAGGTCAGAGAACTGTAGACTGGGTAATCTATTCATAATGCAAAACTGGCAAGGATAACATGTAACCAGCATAGGAAAAATTAAGTTTCACAGTAGAAAGAACTTCTGAGCTTTAATAGTATTGTGTTGGGTTGTGTATACATGTTTTAAAATAAAAATTTTTATCTGAAAACCTACAGCTACCCATCCCTTGGAGGAGCAGAAATGCTCATAGAAGGAAAGAATATTTACAGCTGAAGGTAGGAGGTGAAGCACTCATGGAATACAGACTATATGATGGAGAAGAAGAAACATGTGATTTAGGTTAAACTTATTAAAGATGCATTGTGGGATTTGTGATTTTGGTGCAAAATTATCTATTATGGTATTTTAATGTTTGAATAGCGTAAAAATTATATTTTACAATTAAAAATAGTTTTGTAAAGCTTTTTTAATTTGGAGTCCATGAATGGTTTTAGATTGATACAGAACTCCCTGAAGTTTTACAGCAAGCTTAAATATATGCAAATGAGAAGTTTCAGGGGGGAAGGTTCCTGTGATTTTTATCAAGTATTCTTAAATGTCTACAAGCTAAATTTACTACTATAGCATCTACGTTGATGTGTTACAGGAAAAGAGAAGGCTGGACAGTAATCATAGATAGGTAGATAGATAAACAGATGATAAATAGATAACAGATCATAGATAGATAGATAGATAGATAGATAGATGATAGTATATTGCATATAGTTTCAGAATCTTGTTGACTCCTCCTAATGTGAATCTTCTAAATACATTGCTGGAAACTCTTAGTTGAAATGAAAATAGGTAACACAAACATTTAAAAGCCTCTAATTTATGGTCATTGAGGAACATAACACATAGGAATTTTACACTGGGGCTTCAGCTCTGCCTTGTGTTTGGCATAAAACTGGCTCAAATGTGGCTTATCATGCAGCAACCTGGTCAAAGTTAGCTATCTAAGGTGCATTAATCAGCAGAGTAAACTGGTGCTTTTTCAGGCAAAGTCACGTCTTCAAGGACCAAGGCTAAATTAAATTTACTTCGCATTTTGGTGACATCTGTTCTTTTCATGGTTGGGAAATCTGTTGTCATTATTTAGAAAGCTCTCTTTCAGGTTTCACATAATCAAGATCTACAGGTAGCAGAAATTTAAATATGCATGAGACATAGGTCTGATTCCTCAAGGCACTGATCTCTTGAAACAAATAACCAGTGAGAAAAGATGTAGTCCTCTTTTAAAATCATTTTTATTGCTTTTAACTTTATTAACAGCTTTATTGAGATATAATTCACGTGCCGCTTTTCTCTTGAGTTTCTTTCCCCTTTTATTAGCTGTAAAAGTGTATGTGTGTGCGCACATGTATGTGTTGTGTGTGGTATTTAAAAACAGAGCAAATTGACTTTTGAGAAGAGCAGTTAATAAAATACTTGGATTTGTAATATAGGATGGAGTAAGATTGATTGTATGCAGCAGAAAAAAGTGGAATGTTTTCCAAGTTTCTAATTGACATATTAATTGTACTGGTTACCTTTCTTTCTTCGCAATGCCTGTACTAACTCTGACAATTGCTATTGCGCTAATATTTTATAATGTAGACAAGAAGGCTTAGAGTGGAATTTATGTCTTTGTAAGGAACATATAGCGAGATTATATACTTGGCAGAGTCTCATATTTCATGTTGGTTGGCATCAGCCTTTCCCTGAGTCCCTGTGAGATTTCCAGCTCATATGTTGTCTCTAATTGGGGAGGACAGTAAACCTACGGAGACACCTCCACAGGGTGGTCCACTTGTGCACTGCTTCAGTTTTTCATTTGTTCGGTAAATATTGATTGACTGTCTCCTCTACGTAATGACTTACCTATGCTTCATGTTATGTGGGTTACGAAATGAATAAGAAATGATCGTAAGAAATGATCCCCGCTGTTAAGGAGGGACTTACAAATAACCAAAGTACAGGGTAGATTGTGGATCATCCCATAACAGACTGGTAAACAGAATGCTATACACAGAGGCAGCAATTTAAATGGAGAGGTCATAGAAGGTTGCTTGCAAAGGAAGCATCTTCTCATGACTTTGAAGGATAGGTAGGATTTTGGTAGGTAGAGAAGGGTGAAGTTTGGTAGGACTTCCAACTTGACAAAAATATTGATTTATTGAGTGCTTTCTGCTTGCAAGACATCAGGCTAAATGGATTTGCTCCTGTGAGCCAAGTTCTTTTCTTGTCCCCACAATACAGAGGAAGAAAGGAAAGGCTGTAGAGGTTCATTTCGTTTTCAGGCTGAGAGGGGTGTAGGCAGCAGAACCACTGCCATGTTTGCTAAGCTGAGAGATCTTACTTCTCTTCTTTATCATTATGTCTAGCGCAGTGGTTGGCAAACTTTTTCTGAAAGGGCCAGATAATAGATATCTTAGACTTTTCACATTTACACAATCTCTGTCACACGTACTCACCTCTGCCATGCTAACTTGAAAGCAACGATAGACCATACATAAATAAATGGACATGGCTGTGTTCCAATAACACTATTTATGGACACTGAAAATGGAATTTTATGTAATTTTTACATTTCATGAAATATTCTTCTTTTGATTTTGCATAACCTTTTAAATGTGTTAAAACTATTCTTTGCTCATGGCCCTACAGCATCAGGTGGTGGTTGGACTTGTCCTGCAGGACATAGTTTGCTGACCCTCGATGGCATATAACAGGAGCTTAATAAATATTTATCAAGAAAAATAATTAATGGAAGAAGAAACACCCTTCTCCTGGGTGTATCATGCAAATCCTGGGTCCTCCATTTGATGCCTAGTCTCTATAAATGGCACTGCTGGCAGTTTTGGACTCTGCAACTTGAGTGGCCAGTGGCCCTGTACTCCAACACTGAGGCATATAATTTTGGACACCACTATACTTTATACAAATGTATCTGTTGAAAAATAACAGGTCAAGAAATCAGCTGAGATAAGGCTTTGATTCGTCTATTGAACCAAGAAATATATCCAGGCCTGCTCTTGAAGTGAGCAGAAATATGCTATACTTTATCATCCTGCTTGTCTATCTTTAAAGAGCAAGAGCTTTTTTTGTGTTATCTCCTTTAAGAACTATTGAGTTATCTTCGGTGGTCTCCTTTTGGTTAAAAAATATGAAGAAAAGCTGGACTTATTTATAAAGTGCCCATGTTGTAAGTCTGTTGATATTCCTAGAGAACACTGATGAAATCCAATATACTTGAATATACTTAGTAAGATGCAGTACACCTGACTATCTTATAGAGACAAAGACGAAGCTGTTGGCATCAGAAAGTGGATCCCAGGGATGTTTTAAGTTTTATTAGAAATTTGGCTGTAAGTTCCTCAGATTGGACTTCTGGAATTCTATCTTTGTTGGTCTAAAAGTAAAGTCTTGATAACCACTAGTATATTAGAACTTTTCATATAGGTCTGTGTGATTTCAAAGACTCTAAGAGTCTAATAATTATGAAAATTCCACTTAATATAGTGTAAATGGTGGCCTTGGGAATTTATCTATCCTCCCTTTTCATCACATTCTACCTCTGGAAAGTGGAGTAATAATAGCCACTTCTTTGGGTTGGTGCATGGATTAAATGAGATAACGAATCATTTAAATTATTTTCATTACCCCTTTTTTAGAAATTTTGTTTTGCTTTTTATCCACGACAATTAAAAATAGAATTCAAGTATTCCAGTTCCCTGCTATGCTTATTGCGAATCAGAGTTTTCCCTTTTAGCCCCTTTTCAATTTCACACTGAATGTGAACCAGTCATTTCCTATCTTTGTTCTGACAACACTTGTCAAAAATATGATGTACCCAGCCAGTTGTATTCTATGGGTTTTAAGAAAAGGCATCCTTGAAAGACATATTGTTGATGGGGTGAGTTAACACAGAATATTAGATCAGTTTCATTACTGTGTGCTAGAAGAGCATTTATTCATTATTCGTATTTCTGATTATGGTATATAGCTATGATGATTTATGAAAACAAACCTGAATATCTTATGCCAAATTCTTAGCAAAAGCCCAATTCAAAAAAGATGCTCAACATCACTAATCATCAGAGAAATGCAAGTCAAAGCCACAATGAGGTATCACCTCACACCAATCAGAATGGCCATCATCGCAAAGTCTGGAAACAACAAATGTTGGAGAGGGTGTGGAGAAAAGGGAACTCTCCTGCACTGTTGGTGGGACTGTAAGTTGGTACAGCCACTATGGAAAACAATTTGGAGGTTCCTTAAAAAACTACAAATAGAACTACCCTATGATCCAGTACTCCCACTCCTGGGCATATACCCAAAGAAAACCATAATCCCAAAAGAAACTTGTACCATAATGTTTATTGCAGCACTATTTACAATAGCCAGGACATGGAAGCAACCGAAAGGCCCATCAACAAATGAATGGATACAGAAGATGTGGCATATATATACAATGGAATATTACTCAGCTATAAAAAGGGATGAGATGGAGCTATATGTAATGAGGTGGATAGAACTACAATCTGTCATACAGAGTGAAGTAAGTCAGAAAGAGAAGGACAAATATTGTATGCTAACTCACATATACGGAATCTAAATATGGTACTGATGAACTCAGTGACAAGAACAAGGAAGCAGATACAGAGAATGGACTGGAGAACTCGAGGTATGGGAGGGGGCGGGGGGTGAAGGGGAAACTGAGAAGAAGCGAGAGAGTAGCACAGACATATATATACTACCAACTGTAAAATAGTCAGTGGGAAGTTGTTGTATAACAAAGGGAGTCCAACTCGAGGATGGAAGATGCCTTAGAGGACTGGGGCGGGGAGGGTGGGGGGGATTCAAGGGGGGGGCGTCAAGGAAGGGAGGGAATACGGGGATATGTGTATAAAAACAGTTGATTGAACCTGGTGTACCCCCCAAAAAAAAATAAAAGAAAAAAAAAAAAGAAAAAAAAAAATGAGATATTAGTTTACATGATGGAAGGATTGATTCCTTTGATTTTCCCCGAACGAAAAGAGTGTTTCAGTCTTTAAAGAGGAAATATAACACAGTGTTAGCTCCTCTTTAGTCTCAGTAAAGAGAGTTTGCTGTAATTCCACAGGGCTGTGCTCTAAAGCTCATTTCCACTGTGTACATTGATGCATATCACTTAAGATGATTTTTGTATCAAAGAAGGATAGGAATAGGGTGCTTTTTAGACGGCATCAGAGTTTCAGAGGACATCTTTAGACTCACATGTTTCTCCATTTGGCCCTAAAATCAATAGGTTGTCGAGCAAGGTCTTACTTGAATTTTTTATATTATAAATTTATTTCTTCTGACTTGAATTTTAAAACTCAATTTCTTTTACTTCAGTTCAGAGAGTTCCATGACAGAGCCAATATGTTGGCCAATATATTGTTTAAATCAGTGCTTCTTAACTTGGCTGTACCTGAGAATTCCTTGGAGAGTTAAAAGTAAATAGAAGGATTATCCCTGGACTCATATGCATGTGTAATTGGTTTTGGAGTGTGGACCAGACATAGGTTTTTCTTTTTTCTCTTTTTCCTCTTTTTTATTTTCTTATTTTTTAAAACCACGCTAGACGACTTTAACGTAGTTTTGGTTAAAAATCAGTGGTATAAATTAGCACTTCTCAAATTTTAATGTTCATCTAAGCCACTTGGGGGGTTCGTAAAAATGTAGACTCTTATTCTTCTGTAGGTGTGGGGTGGGGCACTGACGGAGCCAACACTGCTGATCTAAGCATCGCATTTTCAATATGAAAGATCTAAATTAAGGCCTGATTTCGTTAGGAAAATTTTTATCTGTGAATGTCTTGACTAAACTATTGTCTGTGACAGAAGTGTCTTTGGCTTCCTTAGATACTCAGAATGATCTCATACTTTACCGGTAAAAAAATGACCTTTCTTACTGTCACGTGGCTGAATTCAATCCTGCACTTACTGAACACTTATTATATGCTCACTCTGTTGCCAGGCTTGCAGGCAATGTACAGAGTACAGATGCACAAACCCTGTCCTTAAGCAGCTCAAAGAGGGGTGAAGGGCTGATGCTAGTTACCATAATTTAAAGAGCAAAACTTTATAAGAGAATGTCTGCCTTTTTGTTTACTTTTGAGCTGTTATGCCTTTTAGTTTGAGACACTTTCCAGGTTTTGAAAATTCTTTAAGTCTAAAGTCTTTTTGTTTTTTCTTTTATGTAAAGGCTGTATGTGTGTATGGTGAGGGCGGGGTGGGTGGCTCATAGGTCTTAGGAACTTTTTTTTTTGGGGGGGTACACCAGGTTCAATCATCTGTTTTTATACACATATCCCCGTATTCCCTCCCTTCCTTGACTCCCCCCGCCTCGAGTCCCCCCCACCCTCCCCACCCCAGTCCTCTAAGGCATCTTCCATCCTCTAGTTGGACTCCCTTTGTTATACAACAACTTCCCACTATCTATTTTACAGTTGGTAGTATATATGTGTCTGTGCTACTCTCTCGCTTCGTCTCAGTAATCTGTTTTGTTGATGGGTGAATCGAAAGTACCTAGAACAGTGCTTGACTCCAAAACCTTGAAAAATGGGAGTGGAATGAATGGTTGCCACCTAGTATTTCAGAACAGTGACTTTTGAAGCAGGCAGTGTGACGCATGCCCTTTGTAAAGATAAAGGACCCTAACATATCATGTCACACTTGGGACAGTTTCTTTATGGGAAAGTAGAGAAGGAATGGAAGAAAGATATGAACAGAACAACTGTCATAGATCAGGCATTTCCAAACCATACAGAAGAATAGATATCACTTTGCCCATTTTATCTATCAGGTCCCTGTTATCAAGTCCTTGAAGTTCAGTGGAAACTATAATTAAGAGGATAGTTTAAGCACTTCCAGGCTGGGTGTTTGGAACACTTAGTCTCCTGTTGGAAACTTTGAACCTACAAGTGAATAGAAAATCATGGGATTTTTGTGGATTTATAAATTTCCCTTCGTCATTGATGAGAAAGTTCTCTAAATATAAGATCTTTTCTTCCGATATATTACCTTATTTAAAAATAACCAGCTATTTCTCTGTTTCATTTTTTTGAATGGTCAAAAGCAAGTGGTAGTCCTCTCTAATGTACTTTTAGGATTTAATGAGGTTAAGAAATTATAATAAGATTCCGATTATTCCTGGGAAAATAAATGTCATTTTATGTTATTTTATAATATATGATTATAGACTCTAATTATATATCTTCAGCCAAATCTAAATACTGGTGTGAAAACTTTTTGTAATAGTATAACTTTTAGTGAGTAAGACATGTTCAGTTTAAGTGATTGTGTTAATCCCTTTTTTTAATCCTCAAAAAACAGGTTTTGAATCTCTTTCAAGAAATTAACAAAGCGATCTGCAGCTCACTTGCCAAGGGAATTAAGAGCAAAGTTTATGCCTCCCCCTGCCAGCTTCCTTGTACAAAACAAATGTCACAGGCAGCACGCGGGGAACTTGTCATGGTTTAATTTACGTGTATGGAGTCGGCACAAAATTAATAGCAGTCTCTCACGAAGGGTCATTAGCTAATTGCTGAGTTTTAATGTTAAGCAAATGAGTGTGAATTTTAACAACGCTGTTTAAGAGCCTCTTTGGGAGCCTGTTCCTTCTATTCCTTTTGGCATGCCTTGGGTTTCTAGCTATCTTCTGAATATGTTTTCTAATTCCTCAAGTATTAAGGTGGCAATCTCTGTTGTCTTTAGCATTCAGCCCCCTGCCTAATAAAATCAGCTAGTCACCTTCTCAGAAAAACAGGCCATAAGGCAGAATTTCCAGGGCCACTGCTACTGTTTTCTTTTTTACACATCCCTTTCCCTGTAAAGGCAAACAATTCAGATTTTTCCACAGCCTGCAGGAGAAATGACTTATTGAGTTTTCTATAACCCAACTCTGTAAAATTACTGTATGCAGGGAGAACTCGTTTTACTAATTTAAAATCTAATCTATTTGTAAGGAATGTGTTAAAAACATGTGTCATGATGTAAACAAAAGAGATTTTTTTTCCTCCTACTGCCCACTTTACATTTTATTCAGTGAGGAATAATTTTAATCTATTCCTAGATATAACCTCCAGCAGGCCCAGGGCGTGTTTACAGCCCTACAGACACGCCAAGTCACAAACAGTGTCGGTTCAGTAATTATAGTCCAAGGGATTAACCCGCACTTTGAATTTGACTTATCAATAGTTAAACCCTTCCTTCTTAGAGTCTCTTACTATCCCTTACTATCTAGCTGCTGTATTAGCTCCACCAGGGTCGAGGTGTTTCGTGGAGGAGAGGGAAGCTGTAAACATAGTACAGGTCTCATCTGTCTCAGCTTTGTAAACCCTGGGCCTTGGCAGATGTTTAAAGCTGAGGTCTTTAGGTAGACCAGGCTCATATAAAAGCTGTCGTTTTCTTTCATGACTGCTTTCGTGAGATCTTAAGGGTTCCCTGCCAGATACTCTCCCCTGCCGTTCCCTTAACTGGTATCTCTATTGCAGGTGGTTCCTTTGCAGATCTTTCCTCAGCTTCTGTGTACCCTGGGATGCAAGACCAATCTCTTTGTGGTGAAAAGCCTCTCTCCTTGCATTCCAATTTAGCCTATCCAAGGTGACTCTTCCCCTTCTCTCCCCTCCCCTCCCTTCCTCTTCTCTTCTCCTCTCCCCACCTCTCCTCTCTCTCTTTGGCAGAGCTTAGATCTTAGTAAAATTTAACTTTCTTAGATGTGAGCCAGGCCCCAGTGTTTCCACTGCTGAGAGGTAGCACTCTTCAACCTTTCCTCTGTAGGGGTGGGGAAAAGAGCATTTACAGCACAGCAACAGCTTCTTCTGGGAAAACCTGATAACCAGTTTTTTCTAAAATCCTACTTCTGGTCCTTGGACCTCTGTTTAAATCTTGTTGTAGCTAAGGGGGTCCAAGTAACAGACAATGTTCCCATTCATCACCTGTGTAAATTCTGCATGTGGAGATTTGTGTAATCCACAGAATGCAGTCTGACAGCCATTGTATGGGTTTCTTAATTCAATCTGAGCCAGGAAGAATCCCAGTTAAAAATGTTACATATTTAAACAAGTTGAGGATGGAGAAAATTCCATTCATTGTGGTTTCTTAACCTTTGATTTGGCACTGATAATTACACAAGATTTTTGTGGGAGATCAAAGATGTATAAAATACAGTTGTCTTCATGGGCATACAACCTAATTGGGAAATCCAGATATGTTCAGTATAGATGAATTTGCCTCTGATATTGTGGATCAAAATACCTTGATACAGCATCTTGTAGTTTGGCAATCCATTTGGTTTGGTACTTGGCAGTGGGAAAGGTTAGCTTGGTATGCATGGGGACATTTTGACCTGATGTTTTAGATTTGGCAGATTGGATTTGGTGGAGTTATTGATAATTAGCATGGAGATGTTTCAAGAAACCGAAGATTGGGGTGGGGAAGGAAAAAAAATCAAAGAGTAAATTAACCTGGAATAGCTTACTGGTTGTGTAATAAATGTATGCTAAGTCTATGTAGTTTACTGCAATGTCTGTCTGTACAAAAAAATTCACAGTGAAGGCAGTTAAGCATTAGAGACAAATCTAAGGGAGTATCACACGATCTTTCCTACAAGGTGGGCTAATGATTAAGAATTCTGGCATTGGACCCAAAGTCCTAAGTTTTTATCCCCAGCCAATGCCTGGGTTGCTTTCATTGCTTTATCATATGCTTAGACAAACTTTTTCTTTAACCATTACCTAAAGTTAAACTGTTTTCATTCCTTTGTGGCAAAGAAAGATTCATATACTTCTTCTATCTTATATGGAAAGAAAGAGTATTTGATTGTGTTTTTCCTTTGAGGAAATATTTTTAAACTACTCTCAGTTTACAGATTTCCTTAGAGAAGAAAGTGTAAACCACCACCACCCCCTACTCCACTTATAAACATTTCCTTGAAATCTGTTCTTCTCCTCCATAGAATGGGCATATTCATATGTGGCAGGTCAGCGACCTACTGCATTTAGCCCAGGCACTTGGAATTTCCTGTTCCAATCTGATGTGCTTGAGGTTTTGTAATAACGTGATTGTGTTCACCTCGGTCAATTCTTTTTTTTTTCCCTCTCCATTTTATGGATATGTTGGCAACTGCATTTTACATATAAAAAGTTGCTTTACAGCCGTTCAGCCATAGCCTCAGCGTCTATTTTCACCCAAAATAATTTTTAAAAAATACAATGCGATTGTTAACTTATTATGCAATATTTTCATTATAAAGTTTTCCCCTTTTCAGTTTCTTCCTGATACTAGACCAGTATTTTTCTCTTCAGATCCTGTTTGGCAGTCCTCAAGTCCATGACCTTGAAAAGGGGACTAAATAGAGGAATTGCCCTTGGGTATAATGAATTGACACAAGAAAAGCTAGTCTGGTTGGATCTTAAATGCAACAAAGTAATTTGCTTGGAATCTTGAGAAAATGGTTTTGTATCCTTTATTAGAATGTATTCAGCTGAGTAACTACAGTTACATAAGTAGTGCTGATGCTGTTGAGGGAGGTCAATATAGATGCAGATACACACACAATACACATACATGTGATAATATCTGATACATAAGTGACATGGATATTTCTTGAGTCGCTAAGTGTTGATGACAGCATACAATATTCAATTAATTTAAAGACATGAGGTTTTCTTAGTTTTTCTTGTTCGCAGCTTTCTGGAACAAGGATTTATTTTGTATATCATTGCTAGAGTGACTTCCAGCTGGAAATCTGCCAATTTTCGCTATTTTACTCTTGAGCTATACAAATGTTTTTATGCCTTCTTTAAAGATATATAACAAATATTTCAAAATAATTTGAATCTTCATATGGATGACAACAAAATAATTAGAGCAAAACACTAAGAATTAGAGCAAAAGACTAAGGCCGTCAATATTTATGTTTTCCAGACCTTTAAAAAAAAGAAGGAAAAAAAAAAAACCTAAATCAACTCCAAAATACTTATGCTTTAAATGCATTTCCACTATAAACATTAATGATTAAATCAGTGATGTTAACTGCAATTTTTACTTTCTTCATTATATTTATGGTCATGGATTGTATTTTTCCTCATGTAACATTTTCTGGTTCCAAAAAATACCTTTTCACACAGTTAATCTGTAGTGTCTCTGTTTATTTTGCTGTTATTTTACCATTGTTTTACAAATATGGAAGCTTCATTGGTTCTAAATCAAGGATAGCTTAAAGGTTAAAATTCAGGAGTTAATTTTAAAACATTTATTACAGTGAAAAGTTCTCTTAGAGGTCAAGCTCAAGTTTAAAAATAGAACATTTACCATAGCTTAGAATTAGCTCACCCTATCTTGTGTAAAATGTAGATTTCTAGTTCTTATTTTGAAATGTGGAAAAAGCTAGTGTTTACTATGACTGCTAAGACGATCTTTTAAGGAAGACTGCTGACAAGGTAGTATATTCTTGCTTAATTGTGAAACAATTCTCTAGGCAAGTGACCAGAACATTTGGTTAACCCAAACAACCAGCGAAATCAGCACCAAAAATCTCTTCGTGATAAAGATGACCTACATGTAATTATCACTGCACCAAAGGTGGAAACCAAAATGGCTCTGATGCAAAGGATATGGAGGAAGCCCTTTTCTAAGAAAGAAAACTTTTAAATCAAAACTTTAGGATAACATGGGATAAGGAGTTACACAAAAGTACTCAAAAGTCAGGGATGCACATCATAACAGGAAATATGCGGGTAACAAATGCAAGGGTTAAGGCATTCTCTGAACCTCCGATATTAATATAGAGATCAGTTAGGGATGGACAGGCAGGATTTTGATTGCTCTTGAATAGAAAGTTGAGTCGAAATGACAGAGTTGCAAAACTGAGTCATAAATTGAAAATCTTGGTTCTATAGCCAAATACCAATGCTGAGACTCTGGCACGGCTTTTAATACCACTAAAGTTCTCCCAAAAGGAGATGGGGTAGTACTTATTTAACCAGATAAAATTCTAGAAAATTAGAAAATGTAGCAATAATGGTATTGATTTAATATTTAAAAAAAAAACTGAGTTATGTTATATTACCTTTGCATAGTGGCTTATAATTTAACAAGGACCAACCACTAGTAGGATCCTATATTTTAATCTATCTGAGTATAATTATAGTTTATGAGCTTATGGAAAACAGCTATTGAAGTGTGAGAAGACTTTCTAAGAGTCAGTAATGCTTGAAATCTACACTTTAGAAAATTAAAGTTGATAAAAACCAATGTTAACTTCTATGTAGTCACTAAACACATCAAAGTTAGTAAAATGAAAAGTCCAAAAGCTCAAGGTATCTTGGTTTTAATCACCCAAGTTCAGGAATGCTCATATATGCTACCATCTATGCATCTGTGCATCTGTCCAAAATGAATATATCAAATAAAACCATAAAGGAAATTATTCGCGAAGAAGAGCTTTAGAACCTACTTTATTATTATTATGGTGTTACACAGGAATCTATTTTATTTTGGTCCATTTAAAATAGTTCAGAGATAGAGCATATTGAAGGGAACAAAATAAACTTAAGAAGTTTTAAAAAAATGCTTTTACTTTAAATGCATTAAATGTATAGCATATGCCATGCTAAATGGCATACAATTTAGTATGCATCATTTTCAAAGAAACATGGATATGTATGTATATCCTAGTTTCTTTACAAAATATATATAAATTAAATATTTGTAAATAAATTTATATTTGCAAATATGCATAAATATATATCTACATACTAACAAGTCTATCAGCTATAGGTGTGTGTGTGTGTGTGAGAGAGAGAGTAAATGCAACATGAAATTCAAATAGAGAGTAGAAATCAGTGAGGATAAATTATTGCAAAAATATCAAAGGCTTTCTCCTCCTTGCATATATAATATCTCTTTAAAAGAAAAAAGAACAATGTATATTTGGTTAGACTGATGAGGTTTCAATTATTTAACTATTATAAAATTACGTAAATGTATAAATCAAATGCTGAAAGCCAAAGGAAAGACTCAGTCCCATGGGAAGTAAGACTCTGCCTACTCTAGCTGGTTGGATACCTTTACGATGGAACACAGCACGAGGACCAGCTAGCTGGGTTCACTATTTTCTGGCCTGAACTTGGACATTTATGACAATGGATTCATCATCTGGCGTAGCACAACCAGACAAGCCATAACGGTGATGTGCAGTTTCTCTCCCAACAAGAACTTGAGTCAGAAAGCTCTATAAATCTCATTAAATGGGCTGTTTTACCTCCATGTAGAATAACAAACAGAGTCCTCCAGGTGGGTGTACTCATTAGATGCCGTATAACCCCAGGAAGGACGTTAAATGGCCACTGGAAAGGTTCCGTAGGTTTAATGCACGCCTCCCTAGGAAAAAACGTATGTGCTTGGCCATGTTTACATTAAATGTAACAGATTTCTCTCTTTATGTTAAAAACTGTCTGGGAGTCAGAAATGAGAAATATATAACTTCAGTCCTGGAAAATATAATTTTTAATGATTGCTTTTAAACAACTAAATTAGGTTTACCTTTGATGATTCATCAGAGTTTGCAATAAAAAAAAAACAGAAATAATGGTGGGAAAGCAAGTTGTGCCTATCTTTGATATGTAAGACCGACTCTAACTTGAATCTAAGTGGTTTTTTTATCACATTAAATGTGAATTTAATTCATTGTAAAATTTTATGCTGTGATATACACATCAACATTATGACTTTAGTGCACTGATAATTCCAACTTTCATGGGTACCATAATCATTTTTCTTCATATAAATCAACCTACTCAGAAAGCAGCTAATAGACTAAAACTCAGAAATGTTTTCTCTCCTCTGATCCTAATTTTAATATGTATACCCCACTCCGAGACCTGTTTATTGACTTTTTCTGGAAAAATTAGTTGGAAAAGTTCACAGTGTTCATAATATGAGTGATTTAAATTTTCTATTACCTTAACAGTAACAGCAAACCTCTATTGAAGTCACATACACTGTGCCCAGCAGGTTGATAAATGCTCTGTTTGTAGTATTTCTTTTAATCCTTACTATAACCTGTCATGGAAGTTTATTAACTTCCATTTCACAGGTGAGGAAACCAAGGCATCTACAGATAAAGAACTTTTTCCAAGGTCTTACAGTTGGTAAGTGGTGAAATCACAGTTCATACCCTGCTCCCTATGCCTCCTGAATTCAAATTCTTCTTCCACTTCACATTAATGCTTCTCTTCTATCCTAGGCTGTGGCCTGATATACATTGCAGTAGAACTTGAGCAAAAATTGTGCAGTGTTACTTAATATTCCAAATATTAGGTATATTGTTGAAACCAAGTCATAAGAAATTATTTAGTTGAAACCATATCATAAGAAAGTATTCCCTTGTTTACTTATTATAACTTCTTTTGACTGAATTGTTTAACTTTTCATAGTGCACACTGTTAGAGAAGTTTAAGTCCATATTTAAATGTAAACATGAAATATCTTCCAACTTGATTTTTTAATGTTTACATATTCGCTTGAGAATCTTGGCTTTTGCCTGTTTGTAGAATCAGATATTTTAAGTTCAAAGGTAAATTACAGATTATTGCTATTCTGGTATCATATCTAATACAGGTATCCTCTGTACATGTTTCCTAAATAGCTTCTGTGATTATCTTAAGTGATAAATTTATCAAATATCCTATAGTCTGTCATTGTGCTGAAAATAGCAGTAACACATGCATGTAATTGAATACCTATTATTTCTTTTACAAAAATGCATTGACATATATATACTACCAACTGTAAAATAGATAGCTAGTGGGAAGTTGTTGTATAACAAAGGGAGTTCAACTCGAGGATGGAAGATGCCTTAGAGGACGGGGACGGGGAGGGTGGGGGGGACTTGAGGGAGGGTGGGGGGGGACTCAAGGGAGGGAGGGAATATGGGGATATGTGTATAAAAACAGATGATTGAACTTGGTGTACCCCCAAAAAATAATAAATAAATAAAAAAAAGAAAAAAAAAGAGAACAAACTTTTCACAAAAACTGTACTAGCATACTTCAAAAAAAATGCATTGTAATACTAAGGCGATGATACAAATAGCTTAAACAGTTGTAAATG
Organism: Hippopotamus amphibius kiboko; assembly: GCF_030028045.1. Classification (NCBI taxonomy): domain Eukaryota; kingdom Metazoa; phylum Chordata; class Mammalia; order Artiodactyla; family Hippopotamidae; genus Hippopotamus; species Hippopotamus amphibius. Next base: position 166,399,260 of record NC_080191.1, on the reverse strand, counting down.
AATGACAAATATTATGTTGACAGTAATATATGATTCATTCCCTTGATATAGTGAATAATGTTCATAGCTGAAGTCACTCTTTGAGAAAAATTTCCTGCATTTTTCATGCTGGGAATCTCAGTGAAACTTTAACCTTTCTCTGGATTAATATGAAATGGTGGGGCTTAATATTTAATTTAAATAACACCATCTTCTCTTCCAAACTCAGACTTTAGCCACATCCAGCCTTTTTTAAATTCTTTTTTATTAATTCCTATATTAACTTTAGTTTGTATTTCTGGACACATCTTACAGAAAATCAATAGAACATCCTAATTTCCTCAAAGTCTTGATTTCATACCATTGGCTAAAGCTAAATTAGGTAATTCCTTTTCTCCTTCCATCTTTTCACCCTTCTTTCTTCCTTTTTTTCCTCCCCCATTGCCACATTTTTATAAAACTTACGTAACATATATTGCTCTTGCCAGGACTCATGGTTTGTCAGTATTGTCTTATCTCCCCTTTCCCTTTTCTTCCATAGGATTAGTTCCATGTCTGGGAGCAAAGTCCAGGATCAATAAAATGGTCCATCTGCTCTCAAAATATTAACCTCTTTTGGAGGTTAAGAGTAGGTGATCGAGCACTTTTGTAAAGTATGCAATTGGGAGGAACGTTTTAGGTTCCAGGAGTTGTGGGAATTCAGACCGTATCTTTTTATCCAGAGTCAGGTTATATTTCTCCTTCAGTGCAAAAGTGAGGAGATCAGATGATTTTTTGATATATTTTACGTGCCATTGGTCAGAAATTCTCTTTGAGTTTATTGATCAATTCATAACTGTATTCTCAAGGGAATGGATTTTATATGACTGAAATATTTACTAAACAACTAACTTGTCAATAGGATTTAGTCGCTTTCCTTGGCGTGAAGAACAAATCAGTTCCTTGGAGGTATAATGAGAGCACTCTTAGAAAGGCAGTAACATAAAAATCACACTCGATGTAATGATTTTTATTATCATTAATCTTCCCTGTGTTCTTTTTCTTTTCAGTTTCATTGAGATATGTGTCTCATGTGAATTAAGTAGTAGTTTTCAGAATATTTTTCCTGATTATCTACTCACAATTTTTTACCTTGGCTGACACTGATCAAATTAAGATGATCATTGTATTACTTAGAGACAAGTAATTATTTATGAAATTGTTGGCAGTAAAAAGCACCTTGACAGAGCCATTGATTCTAGATAGAGGCAGCCAACCTAGGTACACATCTTTTTATTCCCTCTGTCACTCTAGGGTTGGAAATACCATAACCTTTCTTAAGAGCCTGTGTGTTTCATCATCCTGTCAATGAAGAATTTCTTCCTTGACTTCATTTAAAACATCTCTGATTTGCTCATTTCTGGATATAGGGAGTATTTGGTCACAAGTCCCATTATAAAATATATAATTTCATGATTTTGAAGATAGACTTGTCTTTTTGTTTTCTCTGTTGATCTCTCTTAAACATAACTTCAAAGGGACAGTGTATTGTTTCTAAATCCTCTATGTTTTCCATTTAGAAGACAACATATATGTCATAGGTTGTTATTTGTGGTGGTGAACAAAACCAGGTAATTGTATTTGAGAAACTCTACCAAGGGGAGATAAGACGTACTTATTGACTACAGTGGTAAATAATTCTTTTTTTTTTAATTCATGAAGACATTAATCTAAAACATTTAGTGACGACCTAATGTGTGCCTGCTGTTGTGCCAGATATAGAGAATATAAAAGTGAACCAAGGTAGTCTCTGACTTTACATAACTCCCTGTCTATGCGAAAAAAAATCAAGAAAAATAATTAAATGTGGTGTTGTTATCTTGTTCAACAGGGTATATTACCAGTTCTTATATGAATACCTAGTACAGACTAGGTCCTAAATAGTTGTATGTGCTTTATGTCGGCATGCTTAGGTCATAGGTGTAAAACTCCTGTGTTAGCGACCACTCAGATATACGGAACGTGTCCAGCACTCCAGAAGTCTTCCTAGTGCCCCTTCACAAGCTCCCCACCAAAAGTTTATTATCATTCTGATTTTTATCACACAAATTACTCATTTGTTCTTGAACTTCATATACATAGGGTCATACTATATGTGCTCATTTGTATCTCTCTTTTTTCATTCAAATTAATGTTTCTGAGATTCATCATGTTTTGTTTTTGTTTTATTTTTTAATTTGTTTTAAGATTTTGTTTTCTAAAGCAGCTTTAGATTCACAGTAAAATTGAAGGGAAGGTATGGAGATTTTCCATATAAATCAGTATGTTTATCTCTGGTTAATTCATTTTCTTACTATGCAGTATTCTTTTGTATGAGTATATCACAATTTGTTTATCCATTCTCTGGACAGACACTTGGGTTATTTGGACAGTTTGGGGGTATTGTGACTAAAGCTGCTGTGCACATCCTAGTCATGGTTTCTTCCTGTGCATGTAATAGTCATTTGTCTTTGGAATTTGCATAGGAATAGAATTTCTGGGTCATTGGTTGGTATATGTTTAGCTTGAGTAGATGGGATCAAATATATTTCCAAAGTTGTTGAATCAATTGATACTCCTATGTTACAGTCAAATTTAGAGATGTAATAGTACAATAGATTTAAAGGCAATATACAGCATGACTGTGGCTGAGAAACACAACTTACTGTCCAGCAGAATCAGGCTGGACAGTACCAGACAGTACAACCAATGACAGTATTTGTGTGGAGCACTCACTGCGCTAAGAAAGAGGGAGAAAAAAGGTGAGAGAGTAGATTTCAGGTGCTCTCATCACACAGAAAACTACGTGAGGAGATCTGTTAATTAGTTTGACTGTTGTTATCATTTCACTATACATATTTATGTCATCATGTATATTTTAAATATATGTAATTTTTTAAGGGTAAGTAGCTCTTTCTAGGAGAATCTTGTGCTAAACTGTATGAATTTTATGTTCCTGGAATATTTATTTGGTCAGCAGTAAATGTGTGCTGTGGAGAGAGAAAAGAGTTTCCTGAGAGAAGGCCAAAATATGTCGATTTTTGTTCCAGTAGCTTTACATTATCGACTCACATGCAGCTTAGGAACTTTAATTTCCTTTATTGAAAGCCCACTATCGTAAGCAGTGACACGTTTTCACCTAGAAGAAGTAACATCTCCTGCTTTTGCTCTTTCTGGATACCAGTATCTTGAGGCCAGTAATTAAGTATGGTACACTTGATTTCTGCATCTAAGAGAATTCTTTCTCTCCAGAAGTACCTATGGTTTTTGGCTCTTGCAGATTTTATTTTCTATGTGTGGTGTTAAATAAACTCCAAGTTGTATCTTTCTTTTGTTGTAGCCTACCATAAAGTTTAAAACCTTCAAAATATATTTATTTGTCCCATAATTTATTGAATTGTTTACAGCATAAGGAAAACATCCATTTTACACTGTTTAAGTTCTCTAGAAAAAGATTATAGATATAATCCCCTATTATTTTTGATACATTTTCTAAAAAGCAATTTTCTGAGTATATTATAATTATCTTTGAATTAATGTTAGCAAGGTATGAACATTATTCTCATTAATTAGGTGTATAAAGTATGATCATAATTTTGAGGCAGAAAATTGACTTTATAATTTAACTTATATAATATTTTAATATTATTTATTTATCAAAAATCACTTATGCATTCTTTTCTCTTGAGTGTATTTTCTGGTGACCAAGTTTTTTTGGTTTTTTATTTTTTTGTCCTGACTGTAACTTATATCAGGCCCATCAAAATCATGACTCATTGTTTTTCCTGTGTGCCTACTTAACAAACTAATGTTTAATGCTATAATACAGCCCCCAATCCAAAGCATATTTCTAGGAAATTTTTCCCCTGCCCAAATGTGGCATATTTGAGGCCACAGAATCAAATTTAAATGGTTATCAGAATAGGGGACTTCCTAGGTGGCGCAGTGGTTAAGAATCCGCCTGCCAATGAAGGGGACATGGGTTTGAGCCCTGCTCTGGAAAGATTCCACGTGCCGCGGAGCAACGAAGCCCGTGCACCACAACTATTGAGCCTGTGCTCTAGATCCCATGAGCCACAACTACTGAGCCCATGTGCCGCAACTGTTGAAGCCCATGTGCCTAGAGCCTGTGCTCTGCAATAAGAGAAGCCACTACAATGAGGAGCCCATGCACCACAATGAAGAGTAGCCCCCACTCACAACAACTAGAGAAAGCCCGTGTGCAGCAACGAAGACCCAACACAGCCAATAAAATAAATAAATAAATAAATAAATAAATTTTTTTTTTAATAAGGTTATCAGAATAGAAAAAAATAGAAAGGCACATTTTGGCATCCCCTAAAAAGTTAGGTAATATGTCAGATTTAATAGAAGTCCAGATTTAATATAAATGCCATTTAAATTCTCAATGTTTCAAATTATCCACATGCCTGCACACTTCAAGTACCAAGAAGAATGGAAAATTGAGTATATATATATGAATCAATAATAATGTTTTTTTTAGAATACATTTTGAAATATTAGAGCAATGACACCCATGTCTAAAACATTCTTCTGTTCTGGCTGGACTACAGTCTCTCATTGGTTGGATCTTTTTTGTATCGCAGCAAAGGTGACAATGCCCTTTAATGGCTTTTCATGCAACCTGCTTGAAAGAGCCCCAGATTGCCTTTGCTCAGTGTCACGTACAAATGGCTAGAGTGCGAGTCATAATGATTGCCTCATTTTTCAGATGGCACTGAGAATGTCACCTCATATACCTGTCCTGTTTTTGTGATAATAGTACCATCAGAAAAAGAGAGACGTGTTCTTTCCATTCTGAAGATACTGTGTGTGGGAATAGTCTCAACTCATCAAAAGAATCTGAGCAAATGATGTCTTTTCAAGCCCCAGACAAAATAATCTATATTTGCTAGCAAGGAAAGCTGGAGTGTTCAGGAAGTTATTCATGAGAACCAGATTCTGTGTGTTGAAAAAACAAATTTCCTCTGTTCCTAAGGTCTCTGTACTGCACATCTCAGGGTCGTAGTTCCGACCTTACCCACTGTTCATGAAGTGTTGAGAAATCCATTTAGTGCATTACTGTATTTTAAATATTCTAGAAGGGCTGAGTCAGGAAATCGTACCACAGATGTGGCTCACAGCAATTATTTGAGCACACAATCTTTTCTCACATATTTTTATTGAGTTTATTGAGTACCTGCTGCATACAGTGTTGTATGTATGTATAATTACAGGCAAGTTTTGAAAACAGAATACGTGATCCACACCAGAGTTTTCTATGATAGTATTTTATTAGTTCAGCTGGCAAGGAGTGAACATCTACTTTGTGAAGACTCTTCTAAAGGCCATGAGGGCTATTTCACATACCCTCTCTCAAAGAGCTTATGATTATAATTATAAAAATACAGTGTGCTGCTTTTATATAGACTGTACAATAAAAAAGTGCCACCACATTCATTATTTTACAGTTCCATTTTAGTCATGGTGGACTGATTTATCGTGAGTTGTGCATTTGATAACCGAGTTTCATATTGAGTACAGAATCGCTGCTAAAACTAAAGTACTGAAAATTCTCGGCTAACCAACGAATAATCACCAATTGTAATGGTAGGTAAAAAGTGGCAGTAGTGAACGTGATTCATCAACTAGGTAGGACTTGATGATAGACCAGTTTATTTACGTTAGGCAAAAATACCATGCCCTCTAAAAATTACTATCTGAAGGTTTTATAATTACTATTAGCCCAGAAGACTCTTAGAGAAAATTAAAGGGAAACTATTGGATAATTTAAAAAGCTTAATTATCTGAAATACTTAAGATAGCTTAAAGCCACGTTCCAGAAAATGTGATAAGTATATTCAGTGTTAATACGTGTGCAACTTGAACAGTGATACTTCCTATATTCACATAACTTGAAGATGTCAGGCTAGGTGAAAGCAGTTGCGTGGAGAACATGAAAACTTCCATACTAAGCCATGCCTATACATCTTAAAATAGCTTCATGGAGCACAATTGAGTATTGTCAAGGTTGTGTTCTCCATGACAGCATTTCAAGTTCAGTATCTATCTTAAACATATCTAGGTTCTAAATGGTTCATTAATTTCCCATTTGTGATTTTTATTCCAACCCCTTTTGAACCTCTATCTCATACCTAATGGTTGGGTGAAGTTTTTCCTCTGGGAAATCAATGTTGATAATTTGGCTACATTGGCACCAGACAGCCGTACGCAACAGAAAAAAAACGCTCAGCCATTTATCCCTCCCTGAGAATTTTCATGACTGAATATAAAAAGAGACAGTCTAGAGGGTCAGATAATTAAATGCACCAGGCAATGTATGGGTCCTCATAAATAATATCTTTAAGTATTAATGTATCATCTGCTTTACCCATAGAGCAGAAATTCTGCTTTCAGATGGTAAACATTTTCCATTTACTCAGCATCCCTCGTTATTGGTAAGGTCTTATTTAGGACCAAGATTCACTTCACTCGTTTGGTCTTAATTTCTCCACTAAGCCACACAGAACTTGTTGACTCTCTCTTCCCTGAGTCCTTTACAGATTTGACACCTTCAGGTTTTCATACATTCGCCGTTAAATATGGTAGAATCCATGAACATGTAATGGAAGCATCCATGAAATTCTTCACTCTGAATTGTTTTGATCCTGCTACTGATCTCCAGGTGTGGATCTCAGAAAGCTGTCAGCAAAACATGTGCTATAGGACCGAGCCGCATGGCTGGTATTGTCTCCTTATGCTGTTCTGACACAGTGAAAGTTGGCTGACCTTTCAGTACTATGGTGTGCATGCAGAGGTGAGCAGAGTGGATGCAGCCAAATCTGACTGCATGCATGGATAACTACAAAATACAGTAACCTTTAGGCTAATAGCCTCTGAATGAATGCTTTTGTAGCCAGGTAGAAAGACCAAATTACCTGCAAGTTTAATACTTTACAATGAAGAAACAATTATTCAGTGCTGAAGGCTTTTGGGGATGCCAAAGTAGTCAAGCTGCTTGTTGAGAATTTGGGATTAGACTGGAAGTGTGCCTACAGGATTGGGCAAGCAGCTCCTGTCAGTGTGTCTCAGCACACTCTCACCTCACCAAGCTTTTATCCTCCACACTCTGTTTTGTTTCTTGAAAGTTGCTTTAGGTTTTCTATCACTTTAATATTTACATCAAAAAGAACCAAACCCTGCATAGAAGAGCCTGTCGTAATATCTGAGAAATGAGTTCTTAATATCTTCAGTCAAGGAGAGTATGGCTCCACCTACAAAATACTCAGCCTTTCAGAACACCATGGGCAGCACTACAGGATTCACTATACTTTGTATTTACAATGATTATGCTTGGTGGTGAGTCCCCGAAGGTCCACTATGAAAAAGAATTTGCTTCTTTTATATATTTTCCCCGTATTACGTAGTGGTATTTGCTCCATTTTTATTTAAGGTGAATTATTTCCCTTGTGCTGTTTTTAGTGGTCATTGATGTCACCTATAGTCACAATGATTCTTTTGTTTTCCTTTTAATATTTTTGTAAACTCATGCTGGTAATTATTATTCTGTGAAGATAAATGGTGATCTTTGTATTTTTAATGAACGAGTATTTACCTTGGATAGGAGTATGCTTTTTGAAGACCATCTTAAAACTAAAGCTAGATGTTTTGAAACTGTGTTTCTGTTCTGAAGGTATTAAATAACAGGGACTTTTCTAATGAGATGAGATTCATTAGAAAATTCTAGACTGGGAATTCTAGGGACTTAGACATGAATTCCCCCAAAGTACTAATGTTTGGGCTGGGTTGACTATTGCCACAATCACTGTACTTTCCTAAGCCAATTTGCTGGAGGTTGGTGAATAAAAGAGATTTGAAATGGAACTCTCCAACCGTGAAGTCAAAAACTTCATTGGTCACACTAAATCACAACTTTTTACTGTTATATTGGTTGTCTTTTCGTATTTAAGCACCTCGAAGCGAGCACCTGGCTGTCACTGTGACTTCAGGAGGTCTGGCAGAGTTAGAATGTCCTCCAGTTTGTGAGACCCTTTCTGCATCCTCAGGACTTCTGATTGACTGCCTCTTCCGGCCTCCCACGGTACTTGCTGCTCATGACCACTATTCTAACACACATCAAATGGCGTTCAATTCTGTTTCCTTCTCTCCTTGTATGATTACCATGGGAATTCCTTAAGAGCAGGGACCATGTCTTTCATCTTTCTGTTTCAGGGCCTTGCCTCCTACCTGGCATTTAATTGATAGCCAATAAATGTTTGCTGAATAAATAGTAAGTTGTGCTTGATCAAATGGGTAATAACTGCCCGCTTAAAAATTGGGGGGCATTTCACGCTTAGCAGAAAGGCGCATCACATGAGGGTCTCAGAATTAGATGCTTCAGAAAGGGGAAAATGTTGATTCGTTTGGGAGGTAGTGTCCTGTCTATGTGGAAAAAATAACCATTTGGTTCAGGGAAAACTCAGACTTGTGGTGCTCTGAATAAATAGAGTAAAACTATACCAATAGCTCTATCTATTGGATTTATCTGGCAACATGAATTTTAATTTAAAGAATTATGAATCATCTAGGCTTGGATTCTGGATTTTAAAATCAGCATTTGTTTTACTTCATTTGATCTTATTGTGCATGTCTCCTTTCATGTTTATCAAACCAAACTTTTGTCAATACTTTAAGATGATTCATTTATTTAACCCAAAACCATGAGATATAAGACAGTATTCACTGAAAATCTTCATTCCACCTGTCTCCAGCCACTCGTTCCTATGGGCTACCAATGTTATAATTTTCTTATGTGTAAGTCAGAGGTGTTTTTTTTTTTTTTTTTCCCATATATAAGCAGATGTACCTATTTACTCCACATTGTTACAAAAAATAGACACTCTTCACACTATCACTCCACTTTGCTCTTTCCACTTAAATGTAATTTCTTGGAGATTGTTCTGTATCAGTACACAGGAAGTTTCTGTACTTTTTAAGTCATGTGGTATTGCACCATGGGCTTTGCCTCATGTGATTTTGTCAGTCTTATATTGGGACAGGTTTGCTTCCTTTTTTTTTTTTCACAGTGTAAGCAATAATGGCATCATTAAATGTAAGTATTTGTACACATTTTAAAGTGTATCTGTATACTCTGTGGCCCAGCAATTGTACTTGAAGATTGTATTTTACAAATATATGCTTACATGTGCTTAAAAAGATATACATGAGCAAGGATTTAAAAAAAAGTATATGTAGAGTAAATTCCTAGAAGTGAAATGGAAAAAAGAACATTTTTGTGTTTGCTAGATATTGCAAAATTGACCTGCATGGGTATCGTACAGATTTACACTCCCTAAGGCAATATATGACACTGTCAATTTTTCCACAACTTCACTAACAGAGTGAGCAATGTAACTTTTAAAATGTGATGGGTGAAAAAATGTTATTCATTGTAGTGTTAATTTTTACTTCACTTAGGACATTTGGCTTCTAGTATATTGTATGAGAATGGCTAAGAGCTTGTTAATTTTAATGTTTGTGTTTTTTGGGTCACCTCGCTTGCCCTTTTTTAATTTAGATCTTGGCCTTTTACTTATTGATTTAAATGAACTCTTTATATATTAGGAAAATTAGCCGTTGAAAATGATTTTTACTTTTCTTTTTAACTTTTGACTTAGTTTATGATGCTTCGTAATAAGAAATGTTTGCATTTTCATGAATACTTTTCATTAATCTTTCTTTTATAGCTTCCAAGATTTATAAAAATCATACTGAGAAAGCCTTCCGTACTCCAGTGTCATTTAAGTTCATTAAAAATATCTAATGTAAATGTATGGTTTAAAATTTTTTACTTAAATCTGGTGTATTTGGCATTTATCCCAAGAAAAGTTTTTTTCCATAGAGCTGCCCAAATGTTTCAACACAGTTTCTTAAATAATGTCTTTTCTCTATTAATATTAAATGCCACCTTAGAAACACATTTTTACTTGTTTGTATTTCTGTACTTCTACCATTGTCTCACTGTTCTATCTGAGTTCTAACACCACACTGATTTAATTATTGTAGCTTTCCATTATTTTTTAATATCATAAGTTTATCTTTTCGTTCTCCCCTCCCAAATTAATCTTTTTTGTGATTGTCCTAGCTATTCCTTCTGACTTATTTTTCTATACGAATTATAGAATCAGTTTTTCAATTTTCTCAAACTTTCTGTTCTTTTATTCTTGTTATTTTGTGAAAATTTACTATCAGTATTATTCCTAGATATTTTGTGTCTTTTTCCCATGATCTCTTATAATGAAGGTTATTGGTGTATGTAAAGGATAATGATTTCTGTATGCTCTGTTTCATACTGAGCCAATTTATAAATTCTCTTATTGTTTTCAATAGTCGCTCGGTAAACCTCTCCCGCTTTCTTTTTTTAAGTTGAACAATTATATGACCTGCAAAACATCATCTAAGTAAAAATACTAATTTTACCTCCTTAATATTTTTTCTAAGATTTTTTTCTCTTAGAAAGAAGGGTCAAATAATTTTTTTAGATGGTTAGATTTTGACAACTTTCTGTTTTTCTTCTTTGGGAATCCATATATTAGATTTTCTATTTTTATTAATTTGAGTTTTCTATAATATGATCAGTTTTATCCATTTCATATTAATTTGCAGAGTTTAATAAAATGGTCTCTTTTTATTCTTTTATCTTCTCTAACCAATCATTCCTTCCTTATCATTTGTTACATTAGGCATTTGAACGTTTTCCCTTTATTTTTGATTGGGCTGGTCCAGTGATTTCAATTGGGGCAATTTTGACAACCCCCAGCCCAAGGGGACAATTGACAGTTTGGGTTACTACAGAGGGGTGAGGGAGTGGCTGCTGGCATCTAGTAGGTAGTGGCCAGGGATGCTGTTCAACATAATGCCCAGGACAGCACCTACAACAGAGAAGTATTTTCCCTTGGGGCCGAGAAATCCTGGAAGCCAAGAGTATATTCATGTATTTATATTATTTTATTTTCCAAAGATTCTGCTTTTTTATGTATTTATTGTTCCTACCATTTCCTTTCTAATTCATTGGTTTTTGTTCTGATTATTCTAATAGTCTTCCTTCTGCTTTTGTTAATCTTTTAGCTGATTTCTAAATACGAATGCTTAATTCATCTTCCTTACCTGTTTCCTTATGTAAATATTTAATTCGATGACATTTCTTTGAGCCATGTCTCAGCTATGTCCCATAGGCTCTGGTGCAGTGTATTTTCACTGTGGTTTTGAAATGTAGTATAATTTGGGTATTCATCTCTTTTTTGACTAAAGATGTATGTAAGAGTACTTTAAAATATCAGATGTTCTCCAGTTTCATTATTAATTTCTAGTTTTATCAGTATGTGATCAGAGACTTGCCTTTACTCTTTCCCCTGTTTTGAGTTTACCTACGTTTTGTGTGTAACCATAAGCAAGTAAATGTTTATGAATGTTCTATGGCCATTAGTTAAAAAAAAGTCCATTTTGGTTTTTTATTTTGGTTTGCCTTTATTATTATGTGCTTAAATATATGAATATTGCCACTCTGTTGCCTATCTTATCTTAGCACTTTAATCTACATAGTTTCATTAAATATGTGTTTTATCACTTATAATGATAGTTCTTTGCCTTTTTTTAAGAACATTTTTTTTTGCCTTGAATTCAGCCTTGACTATTCTTACAATAATGACTTTTGTTTTCCTTTTGTCTGCATTTGCTTGGTATATTTTTTGCCATGCTTCTATCTCAAATTTTCTGAAGCACTTTGTTTTAGGTGCTTTTCTTCTATAAAGTACAAAGTGGGTTCTGCTGCTTGCTGCCACTTGAAAGTATTTTTCTTTAATATGTGAGTTTAGCCATTTTATGCTTTAAAGATTTTTTTCATGCCAGTCGAGAGCCAGACATTGTGCCAGATGCTAGAGACACAGCAGTGAGCAAAACAGGCCCACTTGTTGCTGTTATTAGGGGATATATATTTCATATTAATCATATATTATTTCATGTTATGCTTTTCTGTCTTTAAAGCTTTTTGTACTCTGTTTTTGCTTACTGTGGTGTATGTGTGTGTATGTACGTGTAGCTTCTGATAATTGGAAAGTTGGTATTCTTGACATAGTATAACCTTTATGTTCTAAATACTCTCTATTCTATATTTCTTTAAACAGTATTTGATTCTTTTCTATAACCAATGATGGAATTAGTATTTTTCCTCTTTTTTATATCTCCGCATCCTCCACTTCTCCACCTGACTTCAGTTAATTACATAATCTTTCTTAGTGTTTTACTTTGAGTTATTAAATACTTATATCCCATTACTTATTTAGAAGAATTAAAACTATCTTTTAACCATGGTTTTGAGGTGGGAAAATTACCATACTAATTCACTCTCCCACCCATGGTCAGAGTATGTAACATTTACATTCTCTCCTGTCACCTTAATCCTTGCATATGTTTAAATCTTTGTTCCACAAATAAGTAGATTCAAGTTTCCATAGGTACTTATCTTTTTACATAGTCTTTCCAAAAATATCTCTTTGCTGAATGAAGTTCTTCCTCAGGAAATACTCATGGGAACCCTACCCCCTGTATTCTTGAATGTTAAAAACTGTTTTTTGTTAGTGTTTGTACTTGAACAATACTGTGGCTGGATATTAAATACTTGGGTTATTGTTTTCCTCCTGTGAAGATTTTTGTGGGCATTGCTCCACTGCTTTCTCTAATTGAATGGTGCTCTAGAGATCTCTAAGGTCAACTCTATTTTTCCCTCTTTGTAATTGACTTGTTCCTACTTCCTGACAGCTCCAAATGATCCTTTCTTTATCGTTGAAATTAGTCGCTTTGAAGGGATATACCTTAAAAAATAAAAGATACGTCCTTTTTGTGACTAAGAGCATAATGATATCATAAAATGAGAAATTATAAGTAATATTTAAAAATAGAGATAAGGAGAACACTGAGAAATTGGCGGTAGAATTCTTTTCAGACAAATTATCAGGCTAAGTTTTTCGTAGGATTTAAGCTGAACCTTGAAGGATTAGGACATGGGAAACTGGGAGGGAACGGGATTCCGGTGGATAGAAATGGAAAATTGTGTGATATAATCATTGTGCACTAGGTCATCTATTTCACTAGATTCCAAGAACCTTCAAGTCAGCAAATACTTCTGATATGTCTTTTTATCCCTTGAAACTCCTAGCAAAATCTTTTGCATATACAATGAGCTAAGTTCGTATTTATTGTTGCATATAATCATCCTTATTTGCAGCAGGTAAACATACTTGAAGTGGTTTTCAGAATAAGAAACAATTTTATCATCAGAAAATCGTCTTAATTCAGTGAAAAGTCGGGATTCCTAAGTAGATGTAGGATATGAGGGAAAATCATGCAAGTCATCGTAGCCTTATACTAACATTGATTTCACTTATCTTTTTTGAATGACAATTATTTTCACTGCTAGGCTAGAAAAGTCCAAAAAGCTCTCCAATGTATGGTAATTACATATAGGATTCATCACTCATTGTGCTTCTATTGAATAACAAACTTATGGAAGATTCAAGCATGAATGCATCTGTTTTTCCCTATTTCCTCTAAGCTTTCACCACTCTAATGGATTTCCATAAGGGTAGGGATTTAACTTGCACAAGGTCTATGAAAAATGTATAAGACAAGTTTCCTTGCTGAGTTTTGTTCTACCAGCAAGGCCAGATCTTGAACTTCCATGAGAAGACTTTATTATTTCTGAGATCTCCACCCCTGCTCACTTACTGTCAAATATAACTCCTTTGCCTTTTATTTTACCCACTCCCGCTAAGCCCCAAGATGTTCACTGGGGTTTTCCAGCCTTAAACTTGCTTGCAGTTTGCCTTCCACGGTCAGCAGGATTAACAGTCTGTCACACACTTGGAGAGCTCTTGCTGGAAGAAGCTTCACATAATTAATAGTTTTGTCACAATTTGGCATTAAAAGAGCAGGCTGAGTTGCAGTAACTTCTCCCATCATCAATCTCTTCACTAAAATTCAGTGTAGGAGTTCAGGAATCTGTCCTTAGTTCCTTAGTTGGACGAACAAATCTATTGAGAATCAGTCGTTCTGAGATAGTGCAAAAAAATAAACCCATTAGCATGTTTATTTTTCTTACCATTAATCTTGAATATTGTTATATTGCATGAGTGCTATCATTTGTATACAAGCCAGATAGAAAATGGAAAAGAGCTAGCATTTTATTAATCACACACGTATTTATGGGTCTCAATTGACATTCTGAGTCTGCACACTTTTGGACACTCTACATGTGAAAGACATATGAAGGACAAATGTCTTTTGCAAGTACAAAGACTGGGAAACGTTCTGCACTGACCAAGCTCTTTGGGATTAGAACTTTGATCTGCCTGACTCTAAAACCTCTGCTCTTTCCAGGACGCTGGGCTGCCTTCCCAACTGACTACTGTTTGTAGGCAATTTACTTCCCTTCAGATTTGGGAGAATTAGATTAGCATAGGCTTGACTTGGCGTGAGTCACAATACAGCAGCGTCCAAAGAATGCCTTTGATAGTGTTTTTCAGAAGGACTACATGTGGGGTGACCAGAGGAATTCACTGAGTTAGAATAAACTTTGGAATGTCAGGAACCTTTGGAGCTGCTGTAGGATGCTAGAAAGAGGAAGATACTTGTAACAGAAAGACCTTGGATTCATGCCCAGCTCTACTCCCTTCAAGGAGGTAACTCACTTCATTCCCTGAGCCTCCATTTACAGTGCTGTCTGGTGGCAGGGTTTTTATGCACATCAAATAAGATAACTGAAGTTATTCTCATTTAATGAAGCTTCAATTTTTTTTTTTTAAATTTTTTAGTCCTGCCATCTTATTCTCCAGGTAACAAAACTAAGGTCTAGAGGAAAAAAATCATTTCACCCCTGGAGATAGCGATCATTAGAGAAACAACTGAGGCTGATAGATTAATAGATAAACTCATGCCCCATGCATTACCTTCATTGCTGGTGGAAAGGAGCAGCCATGCATCTTAAAGTCTGGGTTTCAGAGATCCTTGTGAATGGAAAGTAACAGCAACAACAGAAGAGGTGTATTTGATTTATTACCGAATGCTAGAGATATTTTATGAGTATTTGTTGAGAATTAGTTACGTTTGAGGCATTGAGCGATGAAGTGAATCGAGAAGTCCATCAGAGGAATTAACTCTGCATATCATAAGCAGTAGGCAGCACTGAGGTTCGTCTCTGTTTTCTGCTGGTCAATCATTCTTATTGTATGAGCTGGTTAATCGACTCTTGCTATACGATTATTTTCTAGTTTTACATACACCTCCTTTCACTGTAATAGCCCTAGTTTAATTACATGAAAATACAAATTTAAAGTGTTTATTTGAAGCTCTACACAGCACCTTTGTAACTCATAACTTATCTTCTCTCAGTGCTATTGAAGCTCTGTGACGCTCGATTTTTAAATATTAGCTTAGTAGAAAGGGGACCTGTCTCTTGTCCAAATAGTCATTTTCAGGTTTTCTGTGCATTTCAAGGTCTGTTCAGCATGACTGAAAGCTGCATCAATAATACATCAACAGCATTTAAAATAAAGAGAATTCAGAATTCTGGTAGAGATAATTGCCAAGGCCTGAGAGAGTGGTGTAGGTTTTCCTTTCATAGATAAAATTAATCAAGGCTTTTATTCCAGGTGAACTTTCGTTTTTTCACATTTAATCAAATTTAGCAATGTCTAGAGACTATAAATTTAAACTATTTAATTCAGGTGCTTAAAGATTAGAAAGGTAAATGATTTTCTTAAGTAGGTCATCCTTAGTTTAAAGTGTTTAATTTTATTAAAGCTTTCATTTCTAATCTTGAAATTTGGAGACCATATCTACTGTCTTTATTTTTCAACTCTATTTCCGCAACCTGAGAGGTCATCTTTCCTGATATGCTGAATTAATCTTGTCATTCCTTGCATTTCAGGGGTTCCTCTTGTCCATTCTAAAATTATATGTTAAAAATAAATAAATAAAATTATACGCTGAGTCTTTTACCTTGTGAATGTAAAAAAATAAGGAGGTAAAAAGGAAGAATGCTTTTTATTCCTTCTGAAATTTCAGGTCAATCTGACATAGGATCTCATCCAAATTAACTACGAGAGTTCAAGAATATTAAATAATAACTCTTTGTTTTTTCTATTCTGAGAATCTTCAGGTGCACTGGAATATTGTTACTGAGAGTTTCTTAATATTAGCTCTGCATCAAAGACATACCTTCTTTCTAATTCTTGCCAGATTATAATATTATCATCATTATTTTTCATGGTATATTTTACATATTTGTTTGTTAGGCAATGAACTAAGTATTTGAAGGCAATTCCTGCCCTCCAATGATATGAAGTCTAAAATATGTCAGAGTGATACAAAAAACATAAATCAAAAAAACCCCTATAAATCAACATACTCTTGATTTGTAGAGGATGCTTAACTAGAATATGAAAGGGTAACAGCAAACATGTCTGTCTAAGAGGCCGTGGATTCACCTAAGTTTCACACCACATAATTGGAATAGTCAAAAATTCCTAAAATTGGACAATGAGCTTGTTAAAATGTATATTCTGATTAAGTAAGTCTGGAATGGGGTCTGGGATTCTTCAGTTCCCAGGGATGTTGATACTGCTTCACTGTTTATGTAGCAAGGTATTAGATAATAAGCTACACCATGTGCCTAGCACTTTAAAGTTTACAGTATTCTTTCTCACATAATGTATCATCTAATGCTTACAACAATAATGTAGGGCATGTAAAAGGAGATGTATTTATTTTGCAGAGAACTAACATGAATGTGACGTTTTCAAGTTTTTCAAGTGTGTACACTGCCAATCAGTAAATACAGGACAAGAACTCTATCCTTCAGATTTCCTGAACAGGTCTCTTTCATTTATATAATGTTGGAAAGCTCTATGAGAATAAAATGCCTTAGTTTATATCCCTTGATCATTCAAATTGTTTATAACAGCAATTTTTGTATTTCTCATAGGAATTTATATTAACCTTATTTTATGCTATTAAAAATTGATTTTCTCAGTCTGCAGGATCTGTTATTAATTTTCAAATTGTTGCATTGTATTATTAAGTAGTAAGTGATATTTGGCCTCTGACCTGGTAACATTATTCTAAAAACAATTTTAGAGTGTCTAAAAAATCAAAATCTGTAATTATCAGGACATACAGGATTGTCTAATAAGCAGTTAGGAGGTGGTAGAAAAACATTGCAGCCAAAATATGTGCATACGAATTTTAGATCTCCCATGTCCTGTGTGAATGAGTTGTCAGTTATAAAAACAAATGTGAAGGATTCCCTACCCACAATTGGAAGAAGATATCATTTTTCTTTTTCTCACCAATTCTTTTTCTATGTAGTAACTAAGTATTATACCAGTATAGCTTGGTAAAGTAGAAAGACATTTTAGGATTCAACTCTCAATGTTCCATCAGTTAATTTTGTGTGCTTAACCCTCCAATGCTCAGTTATTGGTAATGTCATTAATTTAGATTCATAAAATTTATTGTGTTTCAACCCTGTGCCTGATGCTAGACCACTTATGCTTGGTATAGGAATGTCCTTACTCTCAAAGAGCTCCTGGTTGTGGGATGGGGAATCTCACAATATCGTATGCTCTATGTAGCCTGAAAGTCTTTGATCCACTATAAAACAAGGATTATGCTACCTCTGTAAATCAGAAAATTATTGCAAGAATTGAATAGGTTAACCCAATAAATGTGATTGAGATCTGTTACTGGAAACTTATAGGCTCACATAATGTCTGGTTTCCCATCTATCCTTTCTCTCAAACATAGAATTAGACAGTTGCATTCGAGTTGGTTAATAATGTAACCAACACTAGAATGTAAATCGGCAGAGCAAGTGATCTTCTTTAATGTAAATCTTGATTGTTCTAGTGCCTTAAGCAAGCATGGATTGTAGATTCCCTTGGAGTGTGACTTTTGATTCTTAGTATAATTTTTTTCCTAAAGTAGTGACACTGATTTTGTTTTTATCTTTAATACTAGACAAATATATCATTTCCTGTTCTGAAGAAAAGAATACCCGAGGGCATCATGATTGTGATAACGTTCCCATCATTTGTTAAGGATTTTGCCAGTGTTTGCTGTGCCAAGGTGATGAGCCTTGGCAGGTTGACTTGGCAGCCTTGCGAAGTAGGTGGAATACGGTGGTGAGAGCAGACTTCGTTATAGTTAACCTCTTTCAGTTCTACTCCCTGTTAATGTCTGTAATGGCATGACGAAGTGTATATATGCTTAACAGAATGACGATGGCAGGACATAGATAGGATTTTTACCTTGGTAGTGAGTGATACACGCTTGGTGTCATTTCTAATCATTTTGTTTGTTTGTTTGTTTCCTATAAACAAAGAGACATCTTAAAGATTTTTTTTTAATGTGGACCATTTTTTTTTAAAGTCTTTATTGCATTTGTTACACTACTGCTTCTGTTTTATGTTTTGGATTTTTGGCCGTGAGCTATGTGGGATCTTAGCTCCCCAGTCAGGGATCAAACCCATACCTCCTGCATTGGAAGGAAAAGTCTTAACCACTGGACTGCCAGGGAAGTCCTCCAAAAGACATTTTAAAGTGATATGTGCTCATGCAGAAAATATAGAAAAGTAGAAAATAGAAACTAAAAGTTTGTTCATTTAAAAAAAAATTTCCATTCTCCAGCTATTTAGAATTCTCTTTAAATGCATCTCAATTTTAATTTTTGCTGAAGTTGAATCCATTTTAAGTACCAACTGAAAGTAATGACTATGTATTGTGGACTTCAAGAAGTAGTTGAACTATATTTGTCAGTGATGTATAGCTGAGACTGAGTCTCCATTCTTAGACTTTGCTTTGATCTTCACTCAGCTCTTCCTTGGATTTCATGTGCTTGTTAGTTACCTCCCGTTCACTTACTGTGGTGTGGTAGACTTTTTAAACAAAAACTCAATGGAATTATAGTTTTACCAGGTAGAAGGGAACATTTTCTCTTTGGTTAAGCATAGCTTTCAATATTCCAATAGTCGGATAAAGGGGAATAGAGGAAGCAATCAATATACATTTCAGATATTGACTCTGCTTGCACGTCTACTTCTAGAGACAGAGAACATTGAACTGGCATCCTCATAAAAGCAGAAGAAAGGATATTGCATAAGCGAAGGACAGAGGCACAGGATATGGGATTAAGTTTCTAAATGTGAATAAGTACAAGAGTTATGCTTCCTGGGTTTTACTTCTCTTTCTAAAATTGCTGCTAAAATAGTGATTTTACTGATTGCAGCATGAGAAAACAGGATAGTTGTAAGATTGTATAAGATCTGCTTATTCATTCCTTTATTGTATATGCATGTGTCTGTGCATGTGGTTTTTGTGTGCAGTGTGCATAGGTGTGTATTCATTTATTTATGGCTGCAGTAATGACATTTTATGATATTTTTGCCAAGGACAGAATCCTGCTTTATTCGTATTTTAAGGATTTCCTCACGTTCGTGTTTGAAATGAAGATTGTGGGGTATGAAAATTAAGGCATACTGCGTTTTTGAAAAAAAGTTTGCTTTTTTACTCAGCACTCAAGTATGGAGTACTGACATTGTGTGACACATTACGATAATTGCACATGAAACAAAGATATACAAATATGCTTTAAGCCAGGGGAAAACATGTGCTAGTGATTGAGAAGAACAGTGGTTCACTTAGACAGGGGAATAGGATACATGAAGAGGGGCTGTAGAAGAATGAGTCTCACATGCCAAGGTGGGAAGTTTATTAGAGATTTCATTTCAATGAATTTTAGCATATTCACAGGTTGTACAACAATCACCACTAATTCCAGATCATTTTTACCTCTCCCCCAAAAAAGCCATACCCATTAACAGTCACTCCCTATTCCATCCTCTCCCAGCCCCTGGCAACTACACATTTACTTTCTGTTTCTATGGATTTGCCTATTCTGGACATTTCGTATAAATGAATTATACGATATTAGGCCTTTTGAGTCTGGCTTCTTTCACCTAGCATGATGTTTTCAAGGTTCATCCATGCTGTAACCTGTGTCAGTGTCTCATTCCTTTCCATGGCTGAAATCTGTTGTATCCAGGTAGCACAGTTTATTTATCCGCTCATCAGCTGATGGACATTTCATCTGATTCCACTTCCTGGCTGTTATTAACAAGGCTGTTTTGAACATTTGTGTACAAGTTTTTGCAGGAACATATGTTTTCCAGTCTTTCAGGTGTAGATGTAGGAGTGGAATTGTTACTCATTTTTAACTGTAAGGATTGCCAAACTGGTTTCCAAAGCAGCTACACCATTAGGTTTCCACCAGCAATATATGAGGGTTTCAATAGTTTTCACATCCTTGTTGGAGGATGAGTACATTGAGGTTTTGGGGTAGAAGGGTCATCTACGAAAGTCAGAGGTTTGAGGTAAATTCAGTTTGGGACGTACTGACTTGCTGGTAGGATATCCAGAGGGAGATGTTAAGTGATTCATTATGTTTTTTTAATGTGAAATTCCAGCCTTGAGATGGTGGCGAGGCTTAATTTCTTCTTTTTTTTCCTAACTTGTATTTGTGCAAGTGTGATCTGTGGTAATGGCTGGGAAAGCGCTAATAAGAAATAAAAAGTCCTGGGGCATCTTCCAGACACAGAAAATCAGAATTTTCTATGTGGGATTAGGAATTTGTATTTTAACAAGTACTTCAGCTGATTCATTTACATAACAGACTTTAAAAAATGCTCTAACCTGCCAGCATTCGAAGGGGTCATTACAAGAACCTCACTGACAGGTCTTACCCTGACTACTCTGGTGATTATGTACATTTGAGAACTGACATTCAGGTTCAAGTTTTACCAACATCACGCCAGACACTCCACATTTTTTTCTTTCATTTCATTCTAACCCTTTTTTTTTAATTATAAAAATGAGATACTTAACCTTGGAGGGTCAAGCACACAAAACTAAAAGAGGCAGAATTGAGATCTGAACCCTAAAGTGTCTTTTCACTTACCAAGTCATATTAGTATAATTTTTATTTACTGTATATAACAAGTGTTGCTGAGAAAAGGAAAGAAAAATCACTTCTTTCGGTTGTGGCAGGGGGCCCTTCATGGTTGTTCTTAACTGACTAGCGTAGAAATGCAAATTTGAAAGAAACACATTTCTACATCGTCTCCATCACGATCACTACCGTCATCATCCAGAAGCACTTTTCAAGCTCCTTTTTGCTGAGTTATGTTGTGCATTGCACCTTGCAAATAGAGAAATGCTATATCAGTTTGCCTGGTAGTAATAATGGACTTGGTAATTGGATTTCAGAAAACACTATAACAACTCTCAGGGTATCTTACAAAATCCTAACCCTGAGGCAGTCTCTCAGAGGTAGATTTAGGATTGGGCGAGGGCCAAGGTGACCTTGATTTTGTTGCTAACCAAGCTGCTGTGGGTTTGCAGAATCATAACAACCTACACTGTATATATTTTATCTTTTTTCATTTTATGGGCCATGGGGAAGTGTCTTCTTGACACAATTTATTACAGTAGACAGAAAAATTTGGAAAAATTATTTTTGTCACTTCATAATAGTGAATAATGTAACAGCATTATATTATTTTAGTAGTAAATGCAAATAATATAGTCTGCTATTTTTTACATTTTTTTCAGAGTATATATTTTTAGCTCCTTGAGGATGCTGATTATCCTGGTTCAGTTTTATATTCCTCAATACATTTTGCATATAATAGATAATTACGACAGTCATATAATTTATCTTTCAAACCTGAATAATTTTCAAGTAAAAGGCCTCCATTAAGAATCTTGCCAGGATTTTAGGCAAAAATCAGGATTATACTCAGCACACTATATGTATGGTCACCCTAAATTAATGAATGCTTAAAAGACATACAAATTATTTATCACCTCATCTGAGGACCCTCGGGATCACATGTCATGAACAGTATCATAGCTGGCATTAGAAACGATGATCGAACGAGCAGGACTGCTCATGAGCCATTATTATATTCTTTACTTCTATCTTTTAACAGCAACTTGGTGGCAGAAATAGAAGGCAAATAAAGAATAATGTGAAAAATAAAACCCAGATAGAACAAAATCTATGTGCTAATATTTACTTGTTAACTTATTCTTTTTTTACCATTCCCAAAATAGAATTTTTAAAAATGGCATTCTGTTTCTGTAAGAGGGCTTTGTGTTGTTTTTAAGTGTAGTCACTGTTAAGTTTCCTAGGTAACCTGTAATAGTCATTGTTCAGGCGCCTTTGATAAGTAAAATGTGTTGAAGGTACAGAACTGTAAGAAACTGGTTTTATCTTAGATGATTCCAAGATTCCTTTAATGTGATTTCACTTGATCTGAAAATATGAATGGTCTGGACTCACTCTGCTAAGCTGTCTACCTCTAGCCTGGGGAAAGTATGGCCAGAGGTGTAGCGCAGAATATATAGGGAGGAAATAAAGATGGTGTATCCAACTGAAAAGGAAGGAAATAAAATGTCTGAAGGAGATTTTCAGCTGCATCATAATGCAGATACAGAGTATTAATTCAACATTTATTTTTCTGAACTCTAATGCCTAGTTCTTTTGCAGGAAAGATAAATGAAAGTGTGTTGAGTTCCAGCCTGTGTTTAAAAAGAGCCAGAATGAGCAGTCCTCTTAGTGACAGTAGTAGCCAAACTGGTGGATTGAATACATTTTCCATTTTCCAACCTGTTGTATCAGGGTGAATCGAAATGTACCAGCCAATGTAATCATAAAAACACATTTGAATTTTTGCCTGTCACATACCATGAAAGTATCGTGTATTGATATAGCCTTTGTATCTTTTAGCATCAAGAAAAGAAAAGACATGTTTTCACCATCCAGTTGGTATCTGCCAGTTCTACCCTCCAGGGAACACCACTCTAGAGCAATGTAAAATCTGATATGCAAGAACAAATACAAATTATTATTCTTTCCCATCAGGTTCCCAGATGCTGACCTTTTAGTACTGAAATAAGAAATCTGTAATCCAAGAATAATCATATCCTAGGAGTTTATAAAATTCTTCACAATCAACGCAGGGGTATCTGATGTGAAAACTGATTCTCCTCTGGACATTCTCATGAGCAGTTCTGAGCCAAAGAATCTTATCTGTCTCTCCAGTAGAGTTGGTTATCATGAATAGTGTCTCAGGGGCTTTTTTAATCATAAGAGAACAAGAAACCTGCCTTTCATTGGTTTTCCTTCACCCACCCAGTTAGTACTAAGTTATTGCTACATTCACGTCCCGTTCAATATAACTCCATCGCGTTTTCCAATCCCCTCTCCCACTTCCTTTCTCAATCTACTTATATTCTCTCCCAGTTTATGGCTATAGCCTGAATAGGCGTCATACTTGGTATTTCTCTTTCCCTCTTTTTGTTCCTGTGGTTTCCTCTTCTTACCGCTCCTTTTCTGATCAAAATTAAGTTCGAATTATAAGGCATCTCAAATGCTATCTTTTTCTTCTACCAAGAGGTTTTCTCTTTTGTTTGTGTGTGTGTTTTGTGTTGTTGTTTTATTTCTCCAAATCCTTACACCATTTAACTTTTTGGCATTCAAATTACAATTCTTCTTTTATAATTGTTTATCCTGTCTTTACACTGCTAGTCATCACTGGAAACAAGAAATGCATCTCAAATATCTTAGTAATTTTTTTTTTCCTATATTTTGTGGATCAGTAAATGCTTGTTGACCTGAATTGCATTTTACTTTTGGATTTCTAAGACTTGAACTGTATTTCTTTCTCTGTGTTATCCATGCACATTGTTCTCCCAATTTGCTCCCTCTTTAAACTGTCCTGAACCACTTCATCTAAAATTTAGTTATTTGAAGGACTATCTATGATGTTCTGAAAACCCAGGCACTTGGTTCATATGCTCTTGGTATCTTTCACCCTCTCACACCACTGGTGTTTGAGATGTGTCTTAGTCTAAAGATACCAAATACCTCCCTGGGCTGTCATGATGCCCGCAGACACACTAGACTCTCTCAGCTGAGTAAGGCCTATGGCACGTGCAACAAGCCCCATTAAACTTGAATTACTATTAGGAAAGCATAACATTTAAACCTAGTTACCATTTTCCCATTGGCTGACCTCTGGAACATGGAAAATACTTAGAAGAAAAAGAAGCGCTAATCATGTAAGAACAGGGCAGTAGTGTTGGGAGTGGAGCTTTATCGACGAGAAAATATCACCCTACCCAAATAAAGAGGGAATCCAGAGAATCGTATGTTCATAATAGAATCCAAGTAGCACCAAAAGTAGAAGAACTGCCAGGTTTTACTAAGACCTAGTCTTATTCCATTACCAATACTTGTCCCTTCAAAGCATCTTCTCACAGAATCATGTTAAGTGTAATAATTTGCTCTTCTGTCTTTCACACGGTTGGGTCAAAATCTTTTAAGGTTCTTGTGGTTGACACATGTTCAGAGGGTTTTATTATGTCTCATTTCACCTGATAAAGAGAGTGATGATAGAGGAAGCACCTGGAAGATGGAAAGGAGAGGTTTCCCAAATTTTCCTTTTCAGTAAACTATTGGAATATTGAAGATCATGTTTCCAATTGTCTTTCAGTCTTTTAAAGGAACTTTTTAAAAACATTTTTTAAAACATTTTAAAGGAACTTTTTAAAAACATTTAAAGGAACTTTTTAAAAACAGTTGGTAGATTTTAAGACATTGTTTATCCGATGAACAAATATATTTACCAATCATCTAGAGCTTAACACAATTCTTAGTTATAATCATGAAAGGCAATTATTAATTTTTTTGTTAACTGAGTAGATGCTTGCTAGTTCCTGATCGACTATGAGACAGTTATAGTATGAGAAGAATTTGGAGCAGGTGAAAACAGAAGATGAAATTTGAACAATTCAGATGGGGAGAAAGCATAAGGTAAAACAAAGTTAAAGATAAATACGGAGTAGGAAAGTTTAGGGGATAGTAAATCACTTAGAATTTAGGGTTTGAAGACAAGTGAAACAGTAAGAGAAAGGTGTAGGAAGATAGGCAGGAACCAGGTCATGGGGTCTTTGATGCCGGACAGAGTAGATGGAACTTATTCAGTGGTGAGTCACTGAAGATTTCTGAGCTGAGGGAGTTTATGACCTGGCTTGCACTTTAGGAAGATTAAACTGTCAGCAGTATATGTGATAGATTGCAGTGAGTAGGTATCAGAGGCAGGGAAGCTAGTTGGGAAACAATTTCAATAGTGAAGATAAGAGGTAATGAGAGGCTGAACTGGAAAGCAGCAGTGGGACTGTAAAGAATGAATGATTGTGAGTAATACTGAGAAGGTAGCATCAGCACCAAAAAGGAAAATGATGCCTGAAGCTTGGCTGGTATTCTTTTGTCATAATCAGAGAGAGGAAATTTACATTTATCTGTGATTAATAGAAGCATTAAGATTAGGTATAGGAAAGTGGAAGTGAGCTCAGTTAGGGGTCTTCAAATGCAAACGAATGCACTAGGTAGGTCACTTAATTGAGTGGGAACAGACTACAATAATCAGTAGAGACTCGTGGGGTCTATGTTATAGTGCAGTGCTTCTAAAACTAGGTGCACCACAGTCACCTGGAAGGCTTGTTAAAACACAGAGTCTAAAGATGGGAGAGAAGTGGAATGGGAAGAGAAAGGGATAGGAAGATAAATAGGAACCACACCAGGAGGGTCTTTGATGCTGGACAGAGAAGAGTTCCCACTCCCAGTTTCTTGTGAAAAGAAGATTATGTAAGTCTGTGTGTGGCCTGATAATTGGCTTTTCTAACAGATTCTAAGGTGCTGTTGATGTTGCTCATCAAGCACTTTGAGAACCTCTACTGCTCTGTGCTAAGTGTACCATATGGCACAAGAGGATCGGGGGAGCCGTAAGAGCACCCCAGTATCTGGGCTCATACCATATCTATTAAACAATTCAGGATGGCTTTTTTTTTTTTAAGTTTGTTCCTCATGTGATCCTGATGGGTAACCAGGCTGAAAACTGCGAATCATATCTTCTGATATTTAAGAAGTTAAAATTTTGAATATTATATAAACTTTTCTAATTTTTATATAACATTGCATTGTCCTGGTAAAGCAAATATGTGCACTTTTGAATTTGCCAAACCAGCTGCATGACTAGGTGTCACATCTGGCTTAGGGTCATAATAGACAGCTGAAATATAGGGCCAGGACCTGGAAGGTAAGTTTGGATTGTGACCATAGATTTGAGATGTTAAGTATAACTTTATAAATGTGAAACACATCCACCAGAAAATCAGAAGGTTTTATATTGTCCAAATAAAATGATTATTTTTGAAAATCTTTCCTACCTTTACCCATTTTTAGTCAAAGTACCTTGTTGTGTAAGCAGCCAATAATGACATTATCCAGATTAACTGGCCCAAAAAATACCATTCTCTCTCCTTGATGTATTTTCCCCACATATCACATATACCCTGCCACAAGATGAACTCACGTTCAGTGATTCCCATTTATCTGTATACATTTCCCTTTTTAGACCTATTAATGTAGTACAGTTTCCTGACATTGACTATTGGCCAGAACTCATTAATATGTCACAAGTTACCTGTTACTGATAGAAGTAATCAGAACTTGATCCTTTTAAAATAAGATTGGAGAAGGAACTAGACATAGTGTGTATGCTTAAAAAATTTATAGCTAAGCCATTGAGAAAAATATTTTCCAATTTGACTTTACATCTTTTCCTAAAAAAAATACTGACTTAATTATATGTTATTTATAAAAGCATTTTTAAATAATGGTAAGAAGATCTGATAGCCATTGAGACATGTGCCCAGATGTTGTCTAGCCCCATGTGCTTCCTTTAATTTCTCAGTTTGGTCACAGGTAGAGAGCATTTACCCACAGTAACAAACTCCTGTGCCCACTTCTCCCCCTGGATTTTTTGCTTTGGTTTGATGTTGATGGCCGGCTGGTACCAAGCAGAAAGAGTGACAATTAAAAATGAACTTCGTTGAGTGTTGAAAAAGTTAATTCTTGAGTCTAGAAATAATTACAAATAAGAGCAAAAAAATAGACACCCATGTAGTGCTTACTATGTCAGACACTGTTTTATGTGCATTATAATTATTAACTCGTTTTATCCTCAGAATAAGCCTGAAAGGGGTGAGGAACCCGAGGCCAGGAGCAGTGATTTGCTCAGTGTCAGGAAGCTGGGTGGGGATTTGAGCCCAAGTCTATCCGATTTAAAGCAAATTTTCTTAACCGTTGTCCTACCATATTCTTAATGTATAGCAATACCACTCGTAAACATGTTTTCCTTGACACACAGATTATCAAATAAAACAAACACAATTAGAAACATCAAATTATCTGCTTCAATTCATTCATCTTGTCACACCCATAATATTTAATTATTAAAACACTTATCACCCAATGCAGTCAAAGGAAACATTACTGTGAAATGAAGTGGTGGATTGGATGCCAGAGTTTACGTCCACATCAACTACACACTTTCTGCAGAAAATTTAACAAATACTGCATTTCTCTGGGCCTCGGTTTTTTCCTCTCAATATGATGGTCTTGAAGATTCTTTTAAGCTCCTAAGTCTTTTGAATTAAACTTTATTTCTAACGTAAATTTGAAAAGGACAGGAACATTACCTGATAATTGTTTTCTGCCCTATTCCCTGGAAAAAGTTGTTGACGATTTCTTTTAATGTGAAAGTTTTCACTGGAGAAGTTTCTGATTATCTGGCATTTTAAAGCTCTTGTTTATTATCGGTTTGAAGACATTTATATTTTAAGGAAGAACAAGTTTTTTTTTTTAATATATGTAAATCACATAGTATATACTGCACTTTATAGAACAATGTGCAAATTCATTTACTTTCTGTGCAAGAGGGATCCTGTTTTGCATCGTCAGACTGGGAATTAGAAAACCATATTTCTCATACTGTTAAATACAATGGCCAGTAAAACAGGGCGGGCCAGGTTGGACAAGGAGTAACCTCCATTCCCTGGGTGTATAGGTGACAAATAACTTGATGTGACGTTGTCCAGCTTATAAGATGTTAACAGTAATTCAGGGATCATTCTTTGTGCCTGAAAAGAAAAGAAAAGAATCACTTGGGGGAATGTCAATGGGAAGAGATCAATGACAGATTTTATGCAGGAAAAAATTAGGATTATTTTGTCTAGACTGCACTATCTTTGTAACCATGGCCTGGAAATTGGTTTTATGGAGGAAAGTCAGTTTTCTTAAACTTACCATGGACT
The DNA here is from genome assembly GCF_030028045.1 of Hippopotamus amphibius kiboko. NCBI lineage: Eukaryota > Metazoa > Chordata > Mammalia > Artiodactyla > Hippopotamidae > Hippopotamus > Hippopotamus amphibius. The sequence continues at coordinate 166,370,931 of NC_080191.1, read as the reverse complement.
CTGTGCTCCTTGTGGAGTCTACGCGTAGAGTCTAGCGTGGTGCCTTCTACATAGTAGAAAGTCAAGTGCATGTGCCGTGCATGAGTCATGACCATATTTAACACTGTGATACCGGTAGTAAGAAAGTGGGATGCATACAGAGGCGGCCAGCGGGATGAGAAGAAGGAGTCTTTAAATTAAGGAAGACCTGTGAGGAAGGATTTTTAAAAAATCTGAGAGTGTTAGACGAATTTTTAAGGGAAACTAGAAAGCTGATTTTGTGTAGTCAAAGACTTATAATGTATCAAAGAGCTGGATTTGTTTTATATGATTTAAGGAATAAAACAAGAAAAAAATGGCAGCATCTCCCAGGTAGAGGAAAAGGATTTCGAAGGAAATAAGGGGGTGCAATCTAAGCCAAACAAAGATGGCCCTCGGCCATGGGGGGAGGCTTTGAGAGCCTCATAATTGGAGACCTACTGAGAGAAGAGAGTCAAATCAACAAGACTGTTGTGAAGTGGGTCCAGCACTACATCATCTTCCATTTATTGGGGTTTTTTGGCCTTTGAGGTCCATGCGACCATGAGTCAGGCACTTAAGTTTAGGGCCCAATGCTATAGGTAATGAATAGTGAATAATCTTAATTGAGGAAACATAACTATTCGGAAATATTGCCATGTGAAGTCCATCGGTTGTAACACTAAGGGTAAGCACCTTGCAGTAGCCAGGTGAGGATGAGATAGGCGTCTTACAGTACATTCCTGGGAAGATGAGTATTAAGCGTTCCTCACCTTTCTCTGCACCATTGGCTCAGGAAAACAGACTCTGAAAAGGAGATTAATGAGCCGTGATCTTGGGTAAGACAACTCTCTTCAGTGGGGGAACTGAGAACATGAGGAATTTCCATCAGCTGCTGAAGAATAAGTTCTTCATGTCTAACAGGCATCTGGGTTGCAGGTGAAGGTATACAAAGAAATTCTTCTCATATAACTCAATTCTAATTGGAAAATATTATTCTTTATAGAATGAAAGATCCATAAGTCATCACCAGCTCCCTTCCTCTATGTTGGTTTTCACTCTCATGTAAGTTGCTTCATCATAACAACCATTTGGAACACAGGAAGATGTGAGTGAGCTGGAAGCCAGTCTGTAATTAGAGCTCCTCTTCCTACTGTTATTACAAGCATAATGATGGTGGCTCTATGCAGTCACTTCCCCTCATTCCAGATCTTCCTTTAGCAGAAATCTTTGACGGCACCACCACCTCTCCCAAAAAGAGCATTTGCAAATAAAAGAAGTCTAACACACCAGGATTTGTGGGAAAAAGTTAGTGTGCTCGCTATTACCTTTCATTATTAATTATAGCTTTGAATCTGGATTCTCTCACTTATTAAATATGAAATATTGGGTAAATGTTTTGCCCTTTCTGATCCTTAATTTTCTCACCAGCAAAATGAATGCAACATTGATCTCACATGGTTATTGTGAAGAATAAACAAAAGAGAATTAACAAGTAGTTGTGAAGCAGGATGAGAAATCATGTAGGTGCTTAATGACTGTTGAAGAAAGGGCATCCTGTGGACTGAGAAATGGCCTAATTAAGAGTTTGACAGTCTTGTAACATGCATCATAATGTTTGTGAATTACATTGACACATAGGGAGGAAGGTAACTGTTTAAAGAAATACGCCACTCCCTTTCCTTGACTTGGGTTTGTTTTGCCCTGGCTCCCCAAGAAGTCCTCCAGTTCTGGGCTCAGTTCTTGGAGACCAGGCTGAGCTCCTTCGCAGTAACATGACCACAGCCTCCACAATAATCAGTGGAACTGGAAATTCCCTTGGAATAAATGGAACTGTGAACATCCAATTTATTGCGAGGCACCCCAGTCACATTGAATAGAGGACAGTTTAGTTGCATCACATGGTCTCTGGGTAGACTTGAGCTGTGTTCTGTCTATCGGTTGGGCCACAGAGAGACATGGTTCTTGTCACGTTTGATCAATCAATTCTTTGGGACATAAAATCCCTACTAGGCACTGTAAGTTCCTTAGGTGAAGAGGTTCACATTTATAAAATGAGAGCTAGACGGGACCCAAGACTTGGTCTTGACCCTTCCAAGCTGGATGATCTTGGGTAAACCACAACTTATTGAAAACTCTTTCATCATCATGAAAGTGGCATCGTAATACATACCTTAAAAATGGCTTTGCAAATGAAATGAGATGGTATTTATACATGGGGAAATAAAATGAAATGAGCATTTGTAAAAGACAAGAGCTTAATAATTCCTGCCAGAGGATATTATTGGTTGTAGAGTTCCAAACACATAGAAGCTGTTCTCTTTTCAAAGGGTGATTCCTCTCCTGATTTATGCAGAGCTTTCCATGACTACAAATGCAGTTTCCAAAAAGAGTGGGAGGCACACTTACTGCTCTGGCTCACTGGGAAAGTTGTGCTTTGAAGGAAGAAGGGAAAGTGACAGCATTTGGCATTTCCCTGCTGGAAGGGTAAGAACGTTCTGTGTGGAACCCTCTTCTACAGAATTTTTGACGTTGATTAAGGATTGACACATCATATGCTGGCAAGTTACACTGGAGGAAGAACATGGGATAAAAACTGTTGGTATCATAGTGTTTCCAGGACTGGCGCGGAGCACACAGCTCTGACAAGCGCGGTTGCCACAGCAGACAGATCGTTGGTTTCTATATTTCTCTTTATGTTATACATCTTTGATGCTAACCATCTTATCCCTACCAAAGCTCAAGGACCAGCTTTTGAAATCATTAATAGAAATCCCCAGGTTACCTTTTCATCTTTTTCTTTCCTTCTTTTTTTTCCTTAAAGTCTCCACTTCTGTGAATTTTTGTGTTGAAGAAAATATAAAAGGAGAGAAACAGTCTCCAGGATGCCACAAAAGGAGGCACATTATTTATGACTTTTAAGTGACAAATCCTGAAACTGCTTTGAGTCCAGGCAGGATAAAAGGTTGGTGTTAAATGTGACCTTTGATTTTAATGGTCTCGAACAGAAACCTTCTTTTTATGCTGTGCAAATTGCACTGTAAATTATTGGCCCAGTTCACTGCATTTGCAAGCAGTGAGGGAAAGCGGGTGAACAGACAGCAGCAAGAACGATTTCTTGTCACCTACAGTCTTCAAAATAACAAGTTGTTTGAACTTAACCATTTTCCTCCCCACGGCATTTTTACATAACACAATTAAATACATTTTTTTCTGGCTGAGCTAAATCAGACTTTGATATTTATGGCGCATTTCTCCCCTACTCCAGTCCTCAGTTTCCACACCTGTAAAAGAACAATCTACCTGATCAGTAGCTTTGTTTCCAACTCCAGATCCTATAACCTTCCTGTTCTTATTGGCTAGGAAAGAGTAACTGTTAATCCTGACAACCCAGCAGCTTGCAACTAAATAAGTGATGCCAGGAGCATCCACTTGCTTGAGGTCTCAGTGTTTAAAGGTATGCCCTGCTGTGCGGGTCTACATGTTGCCATGTGAAGGAGATGCATTTACAAAATAAAGTTAGGCAAAACAGAAGTTAAATTGCAAATACATGTTGCTCCAGTTACACAATGGGCTATTTGGGGGAACACCGTAGGCTGTTTAATGTTCCTGTGTCTAAGGTGGGAGACTTCACTTTGTAGCAAGCGTCTAAACTTTTGTGTTTTCCTGTTTCTTTTGAAATATGCAATTATGTAGGGTTTATTATGTTCTTTGGAAAGAAAAGATTGTGTGTTGTGATTTTTTTTAAGCACTTAGAAATTACCATGCAGCGGATCTTATACTTTTTTTAGGCTTTCTTTTTGAAATAGGTTTTGTGGCATCACTAACTCAGCTGACACTGATTTCCCATGTCCAGAATTGATCTTTTGTCTCAGAGACACTCAATCCACTCTCTTCTCCTTTTCAGTTCATGGTTACTCTACACTTCCAGCTGCTTAACTAACAAAGCAATCAACTGCAATTAGAGTCTTAAAACCATCTTTAATTCCTCCCTTCTTTTATCCCTCACATATAATCTGCCAGGAAGCTCTGGTGGCTTTATTTTTTTTCAACTATAGCATAATCTGATGAATTCTCACTTTGTCCACAGTTTCCAATCTAATCCAAACCATTAGCACATCTCCTCTGGAGTATTTTAGTAGCCTACTCACTGGTCTTCCAGCACTGCCTCCTTGGACCCTAATCCAGACAGCAAAGAAGAGAGATAAAAAACTCTGTCCTCATGGAGTTTATATTTTGGCAGAAAGTGGAAGGAAGACCATAAATGAGTATCTTTTCAAAATACATGGGACATCATTGTGCATCTCTGCTTTAAACCCTGCAGTGTCTCCCCTTTCCACTAAAAGGCAGAAGTCTTTGCAATGGCCTTGGAGAATCTAATCCTTTGCTATTTCTTTTTTTTTTTCATTTATTTATTTTTGGCTGTGTCAGGTCTTTGTTGCTGCACGTGGGCTTCCTCTAGTTGCTGCTAGTGGCGGCTACTCTTCGTTGTGGTGCTCGAGCTTCTCATTGTGGTGGGTTCTCTTGTTGTGGAGCATGGGCTTCAGTAGTTGTGGCTCATGGGCTCTAGAGCGCAGGCTCAGTAGTTGTGGTGCACAGGCTTAGTTGCTGCGCAGCATGTGGTATCTTCCCGAATCAGGGATCGAACCCATGTTCCCTGCGTTGGCAGGTGGGTTCTTAACCACTGCACCACCAGGGAGGTCCCCCTTGCTATGTTTCTTACCTCATCTCTTTGTTGCTTTCTCTCCAGCTATGCTGGGCATCCACCTTAGTGAATCTATCAACCTATTAAAATTATGGCACCCCCAACATATCCCAACACTTTACCTCATCTTTATTCTTTAATATTTTAAAAGCATTTCTTTCCTCAAATATAATATTATTACATATATGGTCTTCCTTCTACTTTCTGCTGAAATATAATGTGCATGAGGACAGAGATTTTTACCTGTCTTCTTTGCTGTACCCCAATATGTAGAACAATACTTGGTTCAGAAATAATAACTAATAACTATTTGGTTAATTCTTTGATATATACCAAGATTAAGCAGAAGTACTGCAATTCTCATCTACGCTCAATTTCATAAAGTCCTGGGTGGCCATACAACTGTTCATTCATCCATCTGTGTTTTCTGGGCCTATAGTGTTGACTTTTCTAGAATTTTATTAGCATGAATATATACAAAGTAATTCCCTTCTTAGAGCTCTTTCCAAAGCTTCTTATATTACCAGGTCTTTCCGCTGTGATATGTGGGGACTGGAACTGCTCCCAGATCTGTGAGAATTCCAAGAATTATTTCAAGTGATTCTTTCCCTAGACTTGGATCAGTTCCTCTCACACGTGTGCAGATCACTACCCATCCTAGGACTTCAGGGGCTGTGCAGGAATTTCGTTTTCTTCCTTCGCTGCAGCACTCTGCTCAGGGGTTTTAGCCACTTGGTTCCCCGAACTCCAATTTCTGTTTCCTCAACAAAGTGAGTTTGTGGTCTGTCCGGGTTCTCGTTTTTCTGTGCTGCCGCCTAGAAACTTCTTCCTAGAGTGATGGTAATACTCACCATATTTGTTTCCCTTCTTGCAAGGGTGGCAGCTCTTCGTTGCGTGTTTTCCAGTGTCTGAAAACCACTGTCTGGTGTTTGGTTATTTAAGGTGGGAAGATAAGTCTAGTCACTGTTACTTCAACATGACCAAAAGAGAAACCCAGGGGAAAACTCCTGAAGCCAAATTTTTCCACTTTCCTCTAAACAGAAGAGCATATAAGCCAGTCCTGGTGAACAGCATGTAACAGTAAGACGGATTTTCATTGTCTCTTGTTTCGTGTAGAATCAGCAAGTTATCAGTGGGAAAGCAATAAATTATAAGTCAAAGGGTTTGATTTTTAACTCCATCAGTTGCAATTGTTTGACCTTGGGCAGGTCACTCTGAGTTTTAGTTCCATCATCCCTTTACGTGGGGAAAAGAAATCCTGCTGCTTTATCACAAATTACATCAAGGATTAAATGTGGTCATGGATAGAAAAATCCCTCTCTCTAAAACCCTGTCCTCATAGGAGGGGATATTCTTACTCTCATCACCACTATCTGTCAAACTAGAAAATTCAGAATGATGGAACATTTCTCCATAATTCGTTTTCTGCTTTCTTATCCTGATAACTTATATAGACAAAAATATGTGTATTTTGATATGATGTGTGCACTTAGGATTTATTTGCACTGTCATATAACAATAGAAATTCATAATACTCTTGGTTTAAACAAGATAGAAGTTTATTTCTATTACATAAAAATGTTCTGTAGGGATACAGTCATAGCTGGCGTAGGATTTTCAGAGGACACTGGCAACCCAGGTTTCTCTTTTCCTGCTTTTCCATCCTCAGTGACAGCTTTCATTACCTCTTGATTCAAGGTGGCTGCTGAAATTCTAGCCATTATATCTACATTCCACCATCACAGAAGGAAGAAACAGAGAACAACAAAATGTTTTCCTCCAAGCCAAATCAGCTAATTTTAATCAGCTTTTCTGAGAGTCCCATAACATACTTTTGCTTATATTCTATTAGCCCTAATTTAGAGAGATGGCCACATGCAGATACAAGGAAGGCTTATCAAGGATGTCTTTTTTTTTTTCCTACAGTGTACCTATTTAAAAATATGTATTTTGTTACCAGAGAGGAAAATAAGAATGAACATTGAGAGGCAACGTTCAGTTTGCCACGTAATTTTTCTTTAGCAACAAAGGATTCTCTGAATTAGTTCAAGGTGTAAGGTACTACATGAGACATACTGTATACTTATACTTGATGTGTGCACAGTGAGACACTCATAAACAAATCGCTGAGTTAGGATGGTTCAAAGAGTATTCTGAAGGCAGAATACTTCTTCCTTGAAGAGATTTCTCAACAATGTTTTGAGCTATTGTGGTTGAAGTTTGTGGGGTACATTCTATAGAATATCATGACACACACTGACCTCATCTTAGGAAATAGCTGTTTCTATAAATTACATCTGAACATTTTTGTAAATCAAATTCCTTTTCCCACTGATACAGGATAACTTCAAAAGTTTTGTTTTTAATACTTTTAATAAGAATTCTGGGAACTATATCTTTTGTTCTTGACTTCCTCCATGTTTATCAGCAGTTAATGAGCTATAAAGGGATGCCTAAAGGCACTAAATATTCTTCTATCTCAAGGAACTCTGGGCTCATGAAGTAAATCTTTTTGTGGAGCAAAGAATATTTAGCAGTACCTACCCTGTAATTTATCTGGCTGTAAGTTGGATTTTCCTATGTTTAGTGTTGTGAGTGTGGTTTGCACTGGGTGTCCCGCAGGCACCTCAACTTCAGCGTGTCTAAAATAGTGGCAGGGAGCCCAGTTAGGAGACGATTGCTGTTTCTCTCCACTCTAATTCGTCAGCTACTCTGATGCCAGAGAAATAATTCCTAAAAAACAAATTCACTCATTTCACTGCCCTGCTAAAAACCTCTGCTGCCTCCCCATTGCCTGCTGGATAAATGCCAAGTCCTCGAGCAGACCATTGATGGTCCTTGACATTTTGGCCTCAACTGCTTTTCCAGCAGCATCGCCCACCATTCCCTCCACGTGCCATGTGGTCCAGCCACATTTCACTTCTCCCCACTCTCCAAATATATCCAACATTTCATCTTCTTTGCATTTGCTTTTGGTGATGCCTGGATTGCTCTGTGTCCAACACCTTTTCTACCTGAACAATTTTTTCCTTCTGCAAGACTCAGCTCAAATATCTCCATTCCAGCTCCACAAAGAAAGTCAGTCATCTGCCTCTTTATTTTCATAGCAATCTGCTCATATCTGAGAGTATGAGTTACATTTTATTGTAATTATCATTATATCTCTGTCTCCATGACTAGACTTTAAGTTTAGGAGCTGTGGCACGATTAATCTTTCTATGTTGGGTGTGGGTAACATTTGGATATATACTCAATCCCAGGTGCTATATACTTTACATATATCATTAAATCCTCTCCATACAATTACAAATTGTTATTTCCAATTCACTGATGAATAAACAGAGAGTCACAGATGCTAGGGGGCTTTCTTCTGGCCATATTGCCAATAACGTTTATAGCCTGGATTTAAACCCATGTATGTTGCCAAAGCCTAGGTATTTTTTTTTTTTCTTAGTATGGCATTCTCCATCTTCAGAACTTAGCACTGTGACATATCTAACACATGTGAAATGTACAAAATTGGGTATAGGTTGTTTCCAAAACCTATATTTACACTCAGAGGATAAGATTTCCCACCACTGAGGTTAATTTGAAGGAAACATCAGAGGCAGTTTCCAAAGGACCTCCCAGGAGTGTTTAAAGCCAGGGCAGTGCTTTTGAGTTAGAAGCAACTACCCTTTCAATTAGACATGAAACTGTTATTTCACACACACACCCCACCCTTGCCAAGTGTTTGTTTCAGCAGCAGTGAGACAGATTTTTCAAAATGAAGAAAGAAAATTTACAGATTGGCTTCTTGTCACCTACCATACCTCATTGAAAAGTTGTTTTTTTTGTTTGTTTTTGGTAAAGTATACAGTGAAAGGTTAATGATATGTGATATATAAGAAAGATTTGTGATATAGTTTGGAAACATTTACTTACTAACATAGATGAGTGGTGTTAAAAATGGACTAAAAGACAAAGAAGTGCATTCTTATTTCCTGTGGATCTCATAAGGGTAGTGTCAACTTGATGGATATAAACATGAAAGATATTTATGTTTTGTTTTGCTTTGTTCTTCCTGTCTTTACTTTTACCTTTATTGTCAAACTCCCTTTCCTGCTTCTTAATGACCAGCTGGATAGATTCTGTGATTCTTTCACCACTTGACCCACTTTAGCATAAAACTCTAATCTCGTGTCTGATTTCAGCCTACTCTTCTTTTGTTTAGGAAACTATTGATAAAACTAAGATCTTTAGCTTTGTGGAGTGGAGAAAAAGAGGATTCTCTGTGACAACTTCTCCTATATCTTATTCTGGGCCTAAAGCCTTTGGTTTTTCAGGGAAGGCAGAGATCTCCTTATGACCAGACACACGAAGATAGTGGAGTGGTATCTATGGCATTGCTCTAGTTCTATCTGCGGCTAAGGCTTCGGCTGATGCAATGGTCTCCATATACCCCGTGTGCATGGTTTTCCTGGAGTAAAGTTCAGTTTCCTGGAATCCTCTCAGAGGGGCAACTGTGTCAGCTGAAGACCCCATCAGTGGTACACAGTCATAACAACTTGAGTGGGTGGAGCATTTTTTTGCCCACAGCCAGCTGGGTCTTCAACATGTAGAGACAGGGGGAATCCAGGGGTCTTTTTCTGCATCTTCCAAGGGACAGAGATGGATGGAATGGGTGTATCTCCATTTTTTTCCTTTACACACTACTGCAAGGCCTGCTCCATGATCTTTTCTAGCAGACACCCTAATTTCCAAGTCTCCACATTAGAAGTGAGCACATTTTCTATTTTCTCATAGGTCTCAAACTTCAGGTGACTCAAGAAGTCACGTTTCTCTAAGAACTCTTTAATCACTCCTTACTTTAGCTACACTAAGACACAGATACTTATTTGCTCAGTTTAGCAAGTATGCAGTCGGAGAATAAGATGCCAGTCTTTCCTTGGCAGGAACTCAAATTTCATGGGAAGGGAGGGGTAGGTATTCGCCTTCCCCTAACCTACAAGGAGGGAGGGAAAGTGATTGTCTTCATGAATCTTGTGTTCCTCAAAAGCCCTAGCTTCAAGAAAACCGTCTCCTATTAACATGGGAGGAAGGGGTGAGTTGGTGGTAATTCTTCCATCTCTTAGCATGTGCTATAGATATGGCTGTAATTCTAGAATGCTTATTTAGAATGCAGGGTGCTTAGTGATGTGTATTTTAATCTTGGATTTAGTTACAATTCTGAGATCACACAAAAATGTACTCAACAACCGGTTACACTTTGATTTTCTAAATGGCATTAAATTATTTTTCTAATGAATTACTTATTAATTAATGATTAATTAATAATGAATTTTTCTAATGAATGTCTACAGATTATTAAAAGGCAGTATGTTTACCTGGTTGGGACATGGCACTTCATAATTCTAGTTCCAAGAAAGTGTAATTAATTTCTAATTGAAGCTGAGATGCCCAACAGAGTAAACACTAAACATATGGCTATTTAAATTTAAATATTAATTAAATACTATTAAATAAAACTAAAAATTTAGTTGCTCAGTTATCATAACCACATTTCAGGTACTCAGCAGTCACAAGTGGCTTGTGGATTCAGTATTGGACACTGTAGAAACTGACCATTTCCATCATTACAGAAAGTTCTATTGGAGAGTATTGCATGGTGAGAATCTTACTTGTTATATGGTAAGGAAAATGCAATTTTCCTCCATCTGTGTGCACACATCTGCTAGTGTGAGGCTGAAGGATGAACAAGGGTTGACATGGACTAGATGGATACCTTTTCAGGATTTTTTCCAGCTTAATGTTTGGCCTTTGTTTGGCACCTCAACTAATTGAAAAGTGAAGATTCCCATCTATCAGCAGTTGATAATTTGGATCAAGCAATCATAAATAGTAAATTCATCAAATTTCCTTTATTTAATCTTTGATGAATTGTTCAAATCAGTTGACTGACATGACTAATTCTTTTTGGCCACATGAAGTCTTGACCTTTGTTTACTAGAAGTGCAATCAGGTATTCAGGGAGGGCTCAGAAACTCCTAAGATTGAAACCACAGTTAAGAATGTAAGTTAAAAAATAAGAACTCATTTATTAGACATGCTTTAGCTATTTCAAATGCACCATGTATCCATGTTCATAGGCATATAGAAATTTGGTATCTACAGAAAAGTTTAACTTGGTCTTCCAAGTCGTAATTTTGTTGACACTTTTCAGTAAAGCTGTGTGTAAGATGAATGAAAATGAAGCTGTACCTCATTAGTCAATTTCACATAATTCTAATTACTTTTCACTAGAGAAGATCTTATTTGGAAAGATAATTAAGCTTGGCCAAGGTGAAAACAGGTTATAGGACAAATGCATATAAAGTAACAACTTATTAGGAAAGAAAATTACCAGTTAGTCCTACTAGTCCTCTAGACTAGAAAAAGACATTATTTTTATCTAGTGCACATGTACACATACACACAAATATGCATAGGTAAGTATCTTGAAAACATTTATTTTGAAAATGTAGCATTTATTAAATTGAAGTATAGTTAATTTACCTTACTGTGTTAGTTTCAAATGTACAGCAAAGTAATTTAGTTGTATATATACATACATATTCTTTCTCAGATTTTCCATTATAGTTATTACCTGATATTGAGTATAGTTCCAGTGCTAAACAACAGGTCCTTGTTGTTTACCTATTTTATGTATAGTAGTATGTATATGTTTATCCCAAACTTCTAATTTATCCCCCCCAAAAACATTTTTTTAAAAAGATCCAAACAACTGTCCTGACTAATCTTTTTTCCCTAATACATGGACCAATTTTAAAAATAAAATAAACATGTCTAAACCAAATATTTTAGCATTGTTTTGTCACCATCCAGCACCATTTAGCAAATTGTCATTCTCACTTTCTTTCATTCATAGAGGAAACACTAAAAATATAGAAGGTAAAGGTGAAATAATTGTGAAGTTTTAATGGAAATTTTTGTCTTTGTTTATCAGCTCCACACAGATAACAGCTCACCATTCTATAGCACTATGTAACTTCCAAACTCACATAGGCAGAGTAAAGTACTTCTCATTACTCCATTCCAACAATGTGGTCTTTCTGCTACTCTCTACATCTGAGATAAAATTAAATATTTTCTAGAGTTTTCCTTCGAATTGAAGAAGCAAGTTGTCGACAACAAAAATAAAATCCCATCCCCCATTTTAATATTTTTCTCAAAGTTGTATGAAAACAACAGGATATTAAGTGCTTTACTAAAAATAGCATCTTTGACCACATTTGTTAGTGAGTGCAGACACATAGCAAATCTGTGTCTAAGACAAAACAAAGAAAAAATTGTTTTCAACTTTAAAAATTGTATTTTTTATAACAGTGTTAGGTTCACAGAAGAATGAGGACGGTAAAGAGATTTCCCATATACACCCTCTACCACGCACGGGTAGCTTCCCTCATGATCAGTATCTTCCCTACCAGAGTGGTATAGCTGCTGGACCTACTGATGCGTCCTAATCACCCAGAGGACATAGTTTATATTACATTTCACTGTTGGCATGGTGTGTTCTATGGGTTGGGACAAATGTATAATGGCATGTATCATCCATCATTATAGTGTCATACAGAGTATTTTCACCGTATGCCCTGCAGATCCTCTGTGCTCTGCCTGTTCATTCCTCCCCATTCCCAATCTTGGCAACCACCGATCTTTTTACTGTCTGCTTAGTTTTGCCTTTTCCAGAATGTCATATACCTGGAGCTCTGCAGTAGGTAGCCTTTGAAGACTGGCCTCCTTCACTTTGTACTATGTACTTAAGGCTCCGTCATGTCTTTTTAAGGTTTGATAGCTCATTTCTTCTTAGTGTTGAGTACTATTTCATTGTGTGGGTGTACCACAGTACCTACTGATGATTGTTTCCAAGTTTTGGTAACTATGAATAAAGCTGCTATAAATATCCATGTGCAGGTTTTTGTGTGGACATAAGTTTTCACCTCCTTTGAGTACATACCAAGGAGCATGATTTCTGGGCTGTATGGTAAGAGTATGTTTAGTTTTGGAAGAAACCACCAAACTGTCTTCCAGAGTGGCTATACCAGTTTGCATCTCCATCAGAAATGTATGAGAATTCCTGTTGCTGCACATCCTTCCCAGGAATTGCAATTGTCAGTGTTCCTGATTTTGGCAATTCTAATAGAAATATAATGCTATCTCACTGTTGTTTTCTTTTGCGTTTTCCTGATGATGTATGATGTGGAGCATCTTTTATATGCTTATTTGCCATTGTATATCTTCTTTGGTGAGGTGTCTATTAAGATGTTTGACCCATTTTTTTAATCAGTTGTTGTGTTTTAAGAGTTCTTTGTGTATTTTGGATGACAGTCCTTTATCTGATGTATCTTTTGCAAATATTTTTTCCCATTCTGTGGCTTGTCTTTTCATTCTCTTAACATGGTCTTTCACAGAGCAGACATTTTTAATTTTAATGAAGTCCACTTATCCATTATTCCTTTCATGGATTGTGCCTTTGTTATTGTATCTGTCATTTCTATAACCAAAGTCATTTAGATTTTCTCCTATGTTATCACCTAGAGTTTTATGATTTTGTATTTTATATTTAGATCTGTGATCCATTTTGAGTTCATTTTTGTGACGGGTATAAGGCCTGTTTCTTGGCTTAGTTTTTTGCATGTGGGTGTCTACTTGTTCCAGCACCATTTGTTGAAAAAGAATATCTTTATCTTTGCTCCTTTTCCAAAGATCATTTGACTATATTTATGTGGGTGTATTTATGAACTTTATTCTGTTCTATTGACCTAGTTGTCTATTCTTTCACCAGTATCACAGTGCCTTCATTACTGCAGCTTTATAGTAAGTCGTCAAGTTGGGTAGTACCAGTTCTCCAGCTTTGTTCCTCTCCTTCAATAATGTACTGGCTATTCTGTGTCTTTTGTGTCTTTGTATAAACTTTATAATCAGTTTGTCAATATTCACAAGATACCTGCTGGGATTTTGATTAGGATTGCATCCAATCTATAGTTCCAGTTGGGAAGAACTGACATCTTAACAGCAGGGAGTCTTCCTCTCCATAACATGGAGCATCCCTCCATTTATTTAGTTCATCTTTGATTTTATTCATCAGAGTTTGGTAGTTTTCCTCAAATAGATCTTGACCATATTTTGTTAGATTCATACTTAAATATCTCATTTTTTGGTTGCTAGTGTAAATAACATTGTGTTTTCAATTTGAAATTTCATTCATTGCTGGTATATAGGAAAGCAATAGATTTTTGTATATTAACCTTATATCTTGTAACCTTGTTATAATTGCTTATTCGTTCCAAGAGATTTTTTTTTTCATTTCTCTTGGATTTTCCACATAGAAGATGATGTCATCTAAGAACAAAGATATTTTTATTTCTTCCTTCCCAATCTGTATACCTTTTGTTGTCTTATCTTGTCTTATTTCATTAGCTAGTATTTCCAGCAGGATGTTGAAAAGGAGTGGTGAGAAGGGGCACACGTATGCTATTCCTGATTTTAGTGCAAAGCTTTGAGTTTCTCACTGTTAAGTAAGATGTTAGCTGTAGGGTTTTTGTAGATATTCTTTATTCAAACACAGAGCTGTTAAGATTTTAAAATTTTGGACAATTACATGTAGCTTCAAACATTTGGACATTTGCTATCATCTAGACAGAGCACCATGACTTTCTGAAGCCTGACATCAAAACTCTATTTACCTTTCCTCAATATTTTCATTAGAACCGTGGGGCCAGTCTCTTTCCTTGGGAACTATGCCATCTTCTCAATCTCTATGTGTTTTTTTCTTGCTGTTTCCTCCACCTTGTATCCCTTCTAAATATAATCTGATCTCTTTGTTGTGTATCTTACTTTTCTTTCAAGAGCCCAGCTCGAATGCGTCTTCCACTTGAGACATTCTTATCTATTTCCAAACTGCAGTGAATTCATCTCTCCTAAGTTGCTGTGTATTAATCATTTTGTTAGTGTCTACAGTTTACCAGACATTTTAAAATTTATTTTGGGGGGTACAGAGTTAATTAATACATGGCCTATGTTTTTATGGCTTATAGTACTTCTAAAAATGTATTATGTATGCTTAAAGTCATGTGGATGCTTTTAGAATTTATTTTGTTGGGGTGTATAATGAAGGAGAACTGAATGTTCAATCCAATTTTCATATCATTTGTTGAGTGAGGATTTAAAGAGAATCATGTTATATGACTTTAAGATGTAGACATTTCAGACTTTTAAAAATTCATATGAATTTGTTAATTATAAAAGCCCTAATAGGAGCAGTCTTGTGAGGTAGTATATTTAAATTCCCTCTAATTTTACTACTATGTATTAAAAACTCAAGTGCCAGCTACAGAGGAACCTTAGCAATAAAGCTCTTTATGTGTAGGAAGTAACTTTGATATATCTAGTTTTAGCATCGGGATGAAATAAATGTAAAATTTTGAATTTTGAATCAAAGGATTCAAAACCAATTAGTTATTGACATTAAAGGAATGTCCATATGTAAGATGTTATTACAAATAGAACTTGTAACATAATATTTATTTTTAATAACTATTTATTCTCACTAAATAGAAGAATGTTGTTCCCTAGAGGTTCTTAGTGTATATTCTATATCTGAAAATCAATGTGTATGAACATGAAGCTGTTATTAACAAAGTCATTAATTACAGTCCCGCTTGTTCTTCTGTTGTGAAGGACATTCACTCATTTACTCTCTTTGACTGACAGGCAGTAATGACTCCAATAAGCTAATGAGACATCAAGTTAAATAAATATGATTTTAAGTTAATAAAAGTGTAAACATGATTTCAATGAGTTTCTATGCTATTTCCCTGTTTATGGGTGAGTGTTGTGGTATACCAAGAGGGATGAATATAAGACCGGGTTCCATGTCCAGCTCTATAGTTTACCAGATTTGTGGCCAGAGATGAGCTGTATCAGCTCTTTCAGCCTTAGTCTTTGAGCTTACGCCATGGAGTTATGGTGAGGTTCAAGTGAAATAACAGACATTGACATTTTTTTCTTTTAAAAAAAGGCAAGTTTTATTTAAATGCATGAAAATATAATTTATACATCTATGAAGTAGGTATAATGTGATGACACATTTTTAAAGTTTTGATTTTGCCCCCTTTCACCATACCTCCATTTTAGTTGCTTTCTATTTCCATTCACCCATTCATACAATGGGTATTTATGGTCCATCTGTAACATGTCAAACCCTATGATAAACTCTGCCTAGCTCCTTGAACCCCATGCCCCTTCATTTCATTATCTAAGGGTCCAAATGTTAACTAGCTAAATTGGTAAACATACATATACCAATGGCCTTCTCTAGATTATCTTTCACAATTAGCAGACAGTGTGTGGGGCTTTCTAGGGCTGTGGAACTTTTAATGAAAACGTTGTATGTTTTTATTAGCTTTTTCACCTCACTGTCAAAAATAAGATATTTTCCCTACCCATTAAAATACTCAGGTAGCTTACCCACTTATATTATCTACGCAAAAGCTAGTAGGAGTCTATTATTGATCTGATCAGTAATATAACACAGAGCCTCTCTCTGACATCAAAAAACTTAAAGAGCTCAACTAAATTCATTGTGCTGTAAAGAATCTCAATATAATCTGGGCCTCCATTCCCTGTCCCATCTTAATGGCCGAGAGAGGGGGAACATGTTTTGTTCAGGATCACAGAGCATATTACTAGCAGACTTAGATCCACCTCACCAAGCACTAGTTGATGCTGTATTCTACATTTGTAGGCCTTTGATGATTGCTGGAATATGAATATACTACAAGAGTAGTGTACACATAAGGGGAAAATAATTTGAGATTTTATTTGGCCTCCTATGTTGAAGTGTTGTTCTTAGTGTCTGACATGTATATCTCCTAGCTCTAGTATTTTTCCGGATTAAACTGGAGCGGGAAAAAAAAGATAGTACAAAGCAGTGTTTTTCATTCCTGCTGGATTAGTATTTTCATTTTCATTATGACTTTAATATCTTTATGTTCTAAAACATGAGTAATTTCCATGGCTTTCTTGATTGGTCTCTTTAGCACTGCTGTTTTCTAGAGGCAGGAAACAAACCTTTCGCCTGCAGGAAATTGACTTGATAATTCCTCAGTCAGTACATATATTCAGTGGGCCTTTGACAGATGAATCATTCTGGTCATCAACCGAGAAAATACCCTTCATTCCATCAGGATTGTGATGGTTTTATTCCTGAGCTTTGCTGGCCTAAGAGTACATGATACAATTACTTCACTTTCACTGTTTTGTGAGAGGGAGGGAAAGGGAACAAAAACAGCTAGACTATCTTTTTTCTCTACCTTTCCAGATTGACAAGGAATGTTGTTTATGGGGTCTTTTAATAGCCACTTACAAGATTTAGCTTTTCCCAAATGGTCAAATATTTCTCCTTTATCCCTAAACTTTATGCAGTGACTCTCAAAGCACTCTTTGCTTAGGTGGGCCTTCTGTATTACGTGGCACGCCTCTGAAGGAAAGCTGCGTCTACATCTGCCCTCCATTTGTCTGCTGGCTTCAGAAAGCTACTGGCTATTTTTAGACAGTACTGTTTTTTGTTTGTTTGTTTTTTTTTTTTTTTTACCCTAAGCCCCATGGTCCCCCAAACCCTGCAAAAAAGGAGTGAGAAACGTCAAATATAGAAGACATCTGATCGGGTCTGATCTGATCTGATCTACATCTTGTATGAAATGCTATCCTTGGGTAAAACGTGAAGGTGGATGAATAGAACAAGGCTGGCTGCACTCACTGCTCAGTTTTCTTTTTCAGCCTTGTTAGCATTTCATTTGAGGCTTATAGTTTCCAACAGCTAGAACAGATCTTACAGATTATCTTGTTTCTTTTTTTCTCCCTCCCCATTTTACAGATGCAGCAAGCGAGGCCAAGAGAGGTGGTGTAGCATCTCGATTTTAGTTGGCATTGTTGTTGACTTCAGCTGTTTCCCATTTGTTCACATGTCTTGCACATATTTTCCTTGATACTGTGCTGGAACAAGCTCATTAGTTTACAACTTAAGTGGACTCTAATTTTTCTAAAAAGCACCTACGTAAAAATTTCCAGAATGGAAAGTTTACATAAGTTGGAAATAGTCTGTTAATGAACTGTTGCCTGGTAATGAAGAAATTACCTTAAAAGGTAAAAAGGTTTGTGCCTTGTGCCACTGAAAGTGTCCAAAGAGGGTTGAGTAAAACAATATGCAATTTCTCTTTGAGAGAAAGTACTAGCATGTGACTCGTATGTGCCTCTTTATTGTAAATGATTAGGATTTCCCCCAGACATTTCTAAGTTGTTTACATATGTCTGGGCAGTTGAGTGAAGATATTGGTTATTATAAGCTTCAGGAATTTAGGGAACATCAGATTTAAAAAGTTGATTTTTTTGAACTTTTGTTATTTCACTGATCTCTATTTAAACTCAGTCTTCCTTTTCAATATCCTTAGCACTCCATTTTTGAATTCATAGGCTATTATACCTAGAAGAACTATTAGAGATTATCCTGTCTCCTCCCTTCTCTCATCTCATTTTACAAAGGATGTAAGCAAAGTTACAAGAGGTAATGTACCATCTGAACATTTACAAATTTAGTAAACATTATTACTAATTTTAGTTTTTTTCACTCACTTTCTTAGTGGTTTCCACCCTCAACCTAATGTGCAGTTTCATTTGTACTCAGGTTATAGGAGGAAGAATAAATATTAAGTAAATAAAGTAATGAAAAAACTATATTGTCAGTTTTAAAGGCCATTAATTCCCTAATGGCCATCAGTGAACATTTCACTTCTAATTAGGTGCTTGAAAACATCACCGTCTTAAAGAGTTGAACATTCTCTCCTTATCTTACTGTGTGATTAATTTGCTTAGTGTATCTTTTTATCATAATACAAAACGCTCAGCCCTTTGTCTTTGGAATTGCTGCATTTTTTTGAATTATCTCTGGGTTCTTCTTTCTAGTCAGACTTTTTAACAAAGCCCTGGAATGAAGAAATCTGTTGACAGCAAGTATATAGATATAAGAGAGCTAAAATTAAAAGGAAAAAAAGTAGCATTGTAGGTTGGCATTCAGAAGCCCCTGAAATTCCTTCAGGAATTTGTAAAGAAGATAATCTCCCTTCCCCGTGCTGTCCTGACTGGACAGTAATGAAAACTGTAGCTTTCCCTCCACTGTTTTCTTTTTTGTTATAAATTTATTTATTCATTCATTCATAGGCTGAGTTGGGTCTTCATTGCTGCATGTGGGGTTCCTCTAGTTGTGGTGAGCAGGGACTACTCTTTTTTGCGGTGCACAGGCATCTCATTGTGGTGCCTTCTCCTGTTGTGGAGCACTGGGCTTTAGGCACACAGGCTTCAGTTCTTGCTGCACGTGGGCTCAGCAGTTGTGGCTCGCAGGCTCTAGAGTGCAGGCTCAGTAGCTGTGGTGCACAGACCTAGTTGCTCCTCGGCATGTGGGCTCTTCCTAGACCAGGGATTGAACCCCTGTCCCCTGCATTGGCAGGTGGATTCTTAACCACTGCACCACCAGGGAAGTCCCCATCCACTGTTTTCTAATTCAAGGACTAGTAAGACCCTTACGATCTCTATGATGCTTACCTGAGAGTATTCTATAAACACTTGGCAAGAAACGCAATAGAACAAGGAAATACTGCTCTCAAATTGTGTTACATCGGAAGTTAAATTTTGTATAATTCTGACTTTGTTTCATCCCTGATATGAAAAATTACAGCACATTAAACATTTTAAAGTTTAGTAGGGCAAGACACGTGACAAACATTTAAAATCGGTTGCCTGATCCTGAGGTTCATAGTAACTGTCCAGAGTGTTTTATGTAGGTTTTGAGAAGAATACAGAATTAAAAAACACAAATGTCACTAAAAATACATTTTTCTTTCATACCAGGACTTTCTGGAAAGATTTATAGAAAATTACATATGGACTTTCAAAGTAAAGACTGCGTTTGGCCAATTCACAGCAAACAATAAGAATATCAGTTCACTATTGTCATTTTTGATAATTAGCTCCAAGAGAAATACTGTTAGAAAGTTACCTTTCCTTAGATTTCTAGTAATTGTACATCTTATTAAACAAAAACAGAAACCCTAAGGAACCCATATCTGATCTCTAGTCTTAAGCAGAGTCCATTCAGTAGATACTGATTTTTTTTTCCCTAAGGCTCAGCCACTGTCATTTTAAGTTATTATTTTCTATAGCTAGTGTTTACTTTGTTTATTGCTAAAACAGACACTTGTCTTCGCAAATATGGCCTCTGAAAAATTAATCAATAATTTTATTCTGTACCTAGTTCGTGTTAAAGAAAGAGTGCTTAAGACTGTCAAATTGTCACAGAAAACTAAATGGACTCAAAAGCGGGGAAAGAATGCTATAAAATGCTGTCAGGTCTACTTTGATGGTTCACGTTTAGAGTGTTATTCTTGAAGGAAAGTAAGAAATCCGCAGCCTAGAATATTTTAGTTATTAATTCCATCTATATGCGACATTCTTAACAAGGAAACGCTGCCAAACCCTTTCATGTATGGATGGGATTTTTTTTTCTCCTGGCCAATTTAAAAATTCTACTGTACTATTGAGTATTCTTAACCTGATAAGCTCTAAATACTGGCTAAGAAAGAAAGGTGACATTTCATCCTTCAATTGTTTATAAAGATCTCTCACTTTTAGGGTTCTTTATCTTGTTCTGTTCTAACACGCACATTCAAAATCTGTGCCTAAGGCACTATAAAAAGTGATATTCCAGGCCTTTAAACAAAAAGAATTCTCAAACAATTTTTTAGGTACAGTCTGTAAAATAGCCTTTTTCTGTCTTTTAAAATTAATTGACTCTGATTTTTCTCTTTGATCATTTAAGTGGTGTTTACTTTAGTTGAAATAACGTCTTTATGAAAAGTTAAACTTAAGGCCAATCATAAATTAAATATGAAAGAAGAATTTATTTTCTTTCTGCTTCAAAATGAGGGTTCAAAATGCCTTTTTGGAATAGATAAGCAATTGGTGGATCCCGCTGGCCATATGTGGGAGAGCCAGTATCCATCCTAGCTCTGGCTCCAAGGTAACCACAATGGTGGAGAGTATACCTGGTAAGGATGCTTATCCCCAATAAACTCTTAGCTACATGAAGACAGAGTCAATCATTATTACTTGTTGTCCCCAAGCCTTGGCAGAGTCTCTGACCCAAAGCAAGAATACTCTTAAGTCTTTGCTATATGAATTAACTAAATAACCTTGAAAACTAAGATTGGTTGCACCAGGATTATTTTAATTTCTTATTGTGAGAAATCTGATTAAGAATCTTGATTATCATATAAAAATAATCATTTGTTACTAAAAAGAATACATGCTGTCTTATAGAATACCTAAGATTATAGTTTAATGTGAAGTGAATGGGGACTTGAGGTTTCAAGCATAGTACTGATTTTTAGACTGTTAAGAAGTATTTCTATGATTATTTTCTCAGGAAAAAAAAAAAACACACACTCCAGGTATATCTATATTATATTCATGCACAGAAAGAGAAAAATTTTGCCAGTTAGTCAATATTTTATTTTTAGGGTGCCAAACATCTAAATATATGAAAATAAGCCTATGTGGAAATACCCTGATGTTTACACCTATGAAAGAAAATTTTATCCAGAGTAATGTGAGTGTATAATGCTAGGGTATTATCAGTATCAACCAGACTCTAGACCATGCTTTCATTTCACAAGAGGAGAAACGAGTATGTCCAGGGTTCCATAGCTCCCCCTAAGCCTGATTCACCCCTTCAGGGTATCACTTGTCCCTCTAGACATGTTAATTTACTATCTGTGCACTAGACAAGAATGTACTAATCTCTGTGCCAGTGAGTTTAGGAGCCTCAGCACACTGTTAATCCAGGGCTTTGGCTGTGGGGGCAGACCACAAAGTCATCCATTTGACGAATTTCTGACCTATTTGAATGGATTTCTGCTCCATACAGATCAGCTTCGTGAAGTAATAGGAAACCGTATCTTTTTTTAAAATATGCCTTCATTTTTAAATTCTCAAGTTCATTTTCAACAGTTATGTCTGGAGAAGCACAAATCCAGCGCTCTCTGAGTTGTGAGGAGCAGAGACATTGTTTTACTTAGAAAGATGCTGCTTTTCTTTTTTCCACGTTCTACACACACCTGCTGGCTCAGTGTGTACCATTTGGTAGAAAAAGAACTTGAGAAAAACCAATATCTTTTACAGCCAAACTCGGGCACATAAGGGTGAGCCAACAACAATTACTTAGCCTGTCAGGCTAATAGTGCTCCTGGGAATCCGAGTGATGGTACATGGACAAGTTATGATATTTGGAATTAAAATGTCTTTTAAAAAGAGGGAGGACAAAGACCACTTCCCAACATTTGAAGTGTTTCCTTATGGATTGAGAACTCATGCCAAGGTAAGTGGAGTCATGATATTGGACCCAGTTGTGTTGAAAATGACGGATGACATTGGATGAGATCATGAGCTATACCTTTGAAATGTTACCCAGTTTTAACCAAGATAACTCTTCGCATCAGTTTTTAAGAGAGGAGGTGTGTTTGGTAAGAGAGAGTCAAATAAAAGAATTATAACACTAGGACTTTTGAAGGAGAAGCTTATTAAGGGAACCTACATCAGTTAAGTGAAAAAGAAACTTGAACCATTATTGAGGAACGGGTCCTTTATTGCCTCAAAAAGAAAGTGAGCACCCTTATCATGCAGTCCAGTGTCTGTGTCCAAGATAGCAGACACTGTCAGTGGAGGATCAAGGTAGAAAAATTGAAGTTATTCCTTTCTCACTTCAGATTAGATTATATCTAAAATAGACATTCACTTCTTGGAGCCATATTTTAATAGACGTGTTGGCAATCCTGAACACACCTAGTACAAGGCAAACAAGACCATAAGGTAAGTCAAACCATATCTTGCAGGATGGTCGAAATATTGACAATATTTAAGAATTCATGTGGCACATATGATACCTTTTCTGCTCTCTGAAAAATGTGAGCCATGGGAACTCAAATCATCAGGATCAAATTTCTGACTTACCTGGAGCAACTCATGTCCTCCTCTATGTACTCCTTACCTCCCAATAAGACAGTTATAACAACCAAATCTAATACACCTCCTCTCAGTGTGTAGGTGCTAAAAGTATTCTTGACATTGCCCTTTAAATGATTATTGTGTTGTCATTAATTTTGCTTTATATTGGCAGTTTCATGATACAAAATCCTCCCTATTAAAAATGATAAACATCTCAATGCAGTGTTTTCAGAATGATATATTAGGTGTACATGGATGTATTTTGTAGAAGCTGCAGGTGTTCATAAAGAACTATTGAACCTTCACTTAGTACCACAATATAAAGTTAAAGATGCTTCTTTTGTTTTCAAAATGAACCTCCAGGAAATAATTTCCCCATTCAGGACCTTATTTCTTTGTAAAATCAAATGGTCTCCCCTTTAAGTTTTAAAACACTGTGATTCTGTGATTCCATGAAAAAAAATGCATACTCTAAATGTGGAGGGGGAACATCATTGCTAGTAACATTAAAAATGTCTTTTGAGTGAGAAGAAATGTCTTGCCACTTGCTTTATTTTTTTAATATATATTTAATTTTGTTCTGGGAAAATTATGTATGTGTAACTGTGAGAGACACTGAGAACAAGACAGTGAGAAAGAAGAGAATTTCTCTTTCTACTGAAAAGCCCATAATGGATAGTTCCATTTTGGTCACTTTGTAAGAAAATCGCCAAACAAGTAATCATTGGTTCTCTCCACTAAATGACAGTTTGAGGACCAAGACTTCAAGCTCTAACTAGGACAACTCTTCATTTAGCATGTAAGGCTTTGTATTATGTTAGATTGAAGCATGCTTTCTTCAGTTTGTCCTTAAAATTTATTCTAGAATACTGTAGATCACCACTGCTGTCTACTCAGTGTGCTTAAAGGCACACAATGTTATCCCATGTCCATGTGACAGAGTATGAAGAATCTGGAAAATTTTTCAGCATAACTTTCTTGTTTTCTTCAGAATCTTTCTCCTATCTTGTTTCTCTATATGCCTATTATTTGTTTAGAGCGTCATTATTTACGTGTACCAGTACTAGTATATTTCCCCGTATTATGTCAGGAGAGCCACCAATGCTGGAAGTGCTGATGGAGAAAAGATAGACTTCCAGAAAAAATTACTGGGGTGTGACTACAAGAATCATTTCTAATTTCACAGGGTCTGTGGTTGCTTTCTCTTGGGCTCACGCTTATGAAAGCTTAAAGAAATGGAAAGAAAAATGAATGTTTTTTTGAAGAGGTCATCATTCTTTGGAATAATGGGCATAAATTATAATCCTTTGCACATATATGATGCATTTTAATGTACAAGACCTTTTCACTAATATCATATTTGTATTCTGGTGCTTTTCATAGGTTGTGTGTATGGGTGGACGGTCGTCGATATCAACCTACTGAAATTTTGGAAAAGTATTTCAAAAAGGGAGTTGGAATTAAAGTTGATAAGAACCTAATCATCAGTATAAAGTTGGTCATGTGAAAGCATGTTATAGCTCTCCTAACGAATTAAATTCTTCTTCTCAAATGTGATTACTTCAAAAATATTTTCAATGAACAAATCACTTGCCCTTTAAAATAGCTCTTTATATATATGGGAATTTTTAAAACATAAAACATCAGGCCAGATGCAACTTGTAAACTCCATTTGGTTTGGTTGCTTGTTACTGAGGAGATATTATTTGTAGAATAACTTATAAAGCTTTGACCACTGTGTGTGATGCTGAAGAAGTGATATCAATTTAAAAAAAAGCAAAGTCTATGCAACATAACCTCAAAATAACTTAAATTCTTAATCTTTCTCATGACTTCCTTAAAAAAACAATTTTTTTTCTTAATTCTCATAGCCTATGTACCCCACCCTAGGTGTTCCCATGCTTTCTTCAACCTGCCCTCACCCACAAAAAATAGAAAACTCCTCCTTGGACCTTCTAGCCTTCACATAGTCTTCCTTTGCTGCCTCCTTGCTCCTGACTTTCAAACACAAAAGGCTTTAAAACATTCTGCTCGAAGGAAAGAGAAATGACAGAGACTGAGTAGCCAAATGAGAATCTTCTTTGGAGGATGTGTTAGTTTACTAGGGCTGCCATAACAAAATACCACAAACTGGGTGGTTTCAACAATGGAAATGTATTTTCCCACAGTTTTGGATGCTGGAAGTCCAAGATCAAGGGGTCCGCGGGTTTAGTTTGCTCTGAAACCTCTTTGCTTGGCGTTCAGGTGATCACCCTCTTGCTGCCTCTTCACACGGTTGTCCCTGTGTGCATGTGTACCCCAGGTGTCTCTCTGTGTATCTTCATCTCTTACAAGAACATCAGTCAAATTGGATTAGGCCCCCAACCTAACAGGCTCATTTTAACTTAACTACCTCTTTGAAGACTGTATCTCCAAAGGCAATCACATTCTTATGCACTGAGAGTTCCCTAACTCAACATATGAGGGGCAAAGAGAGGAGAGAAGCTGGTTAGATTTACACTTTTAAATTCAATTTATAGACAAATGAATCAAACGAACAGCTGATTCCTGCTTGGATGATTCAAGTTTGTGTCATTTTGAAACTGAAAAATATGTCTTTGTCACAGAGGAGAATGTTATTTCTGGAGAGACGGTCTAGTTAACATTGACTTTCTCAGGGATTTCCTTGGTGGTGCAGTGGTTGGGAATCCACCCGCCAATGCAGGGGACACGGGTTCGATCCCTGGTCCAGGAGGATCCCACACGCAGCAGAGCAACTAAGCCTGTACACCACAGCTACTGAGCCTCTGCTCTAGAGCCTGTGAGCCACAACTACTGAGCCTGTGTGCTGCAACTACTGAAGCCCATGCGCCTAGAGCCCGTACTCCACAACAAGAGAAGCCATGGCAATGAGGCCTGTGCACCACAACAAAGAGTAGCCCCCGCTCGCCACAACCAGACAAAGCCCACATGCAGCAAAGAAGACCCAACACAGCCCCTAAGTAAACAAGCAAACAAACAAACAAAAACCATTGACTTTCTCTATTGGATTCCACCAGGTGCAGGAAGTAAAGTAGGAAAGAACGCAGGAATTAAGGGGAATTGAAAGCCTCCTTTTAGATAACTCTAACAGGACAGATTTCATGAAAATGAGGCTGCTGCTCAGAAAGGCTACAAGATGTTGACTCATGTGAAAATGCTAAAGTGGTTTTTGGTTTTTGGTTTGTTTGTTTTTTGTTTTTTTGACATTAAATACACCAGAATCCCAGGGAAATCAACTCTAAATCCATGATAGCAAACCCAAGTGCCCAGAGCCCAAGGTGGAGAGAGGGGCCCATAGGTAATTTAACTCCAGTAATTCTTAAGGCAATGAAGACCCAATGTAGCCTGAACTTCAGGCTTTTCATGAGAAGTTAAAAATCATATTTCTATGTGAAAGTTTATGAATTTGAAAAAAAACTGTTGCAATTAAACATATCACCGGTCATAACTGCATGGTTACCCACATTCTTCCCAAGCCACATGGAAACATATGGCTCTATTTATCTTCAGACAAACATGTAAACGAAATTCAAGTTTTACACATGAGAAAGCCGAAGTTCATAGAAATTAAGGAGCGTGCTGGCTTTTACCCAAGTAATAAACGGCAGAGGTAACAAGGAAACTTTGCCTGTGATACCAAAGCCCTGAGTTTTCCTTTGTTTCATTCTACCTCTCAGAAAATGTGTTTTATTCCAAGTATCATATCACACAATTAATTCTTTCTAAGAGTTTATTTTTGAACAGTATTTCTTAAAACTGTACAATTGAATTTTTGAAAGAAAAATGAAAAGAAATGAAATGAGATTCAGGGGACCCATAACCCTGTCTTTCTCAGGCCAACCCAAGGCTGTTCCATCCAAGTCACCACCACCCCACCTAGTGGCAGCATTCTCTAATGGGAGGTCAAGTACTATCTCTGGAAAACAACTTAAAATGGAAAGAAAAGCATGAGTATGGTTCCAGTCTGTAATTCCACATGAACCTTTGGGAAGGTCAGCAGAATCCTCTCCTAAATGCGTTAGGTTGTATGGAACATGGAAGTTCTATGCTTAGAATTCATGCCATTTGACTATCTTTTAGAGCAAGCTATCTCACTAGTGACACTTTGGACTCTAGATTTCAATTCATAGGATCATATGATTATTGGAATGTTAGAATATTATAAGTTGATTATTGGATATACAAAATATTCTTTTCCTTCCCTTCCCCCTCATTGTCTATCTCCTAATTTCCTCTGCGTTCTTCAAGGGTCAAGTACATCTTCCTCCAGGAAGCTCTTCTTGACCCAGATCCTTACTCAAGAGGAGATTTAATTACTCAATCTTATGCCTCACAATATTGTAAACTCTGACTATAAGGGCTGTCTATTAATCTCTTTCATTAACTGATTAGAACATGGGCAGAATTTAAATGTTAACTGAAAGAGTACATGCATTATATAATTATTTCAGTGGCTACCCAGGCATTAAATACTAAATGTGCTATTTTGTCAACCTCATATTCACCTCCCTTTTCTCTACTTACCTTGGCTGATTTACATATAAAATATACATGAAACTTGAGAATACAGGCAAATGTATGCTTGTAGTTTTATTGACCTGCTTATGAGAAATTATAAAAAATGATATACTATATAAATTTTTGCTCAAAGACTGTAATAACATGTCAGAAACTAAAACTTGTCGAGTCTAGCATAATATCTCCTTCACGTATTGTTCTCCTCTCCCACACAGTAGTTTTAAATACTGCTTTTCAAAAGATGAATGCTAGAAATTTGCATGCTGATTCTATTAGAGAAAATGGTCAGATTCTATTCAGACTGAATACAAGCTAAATTGGTGAGATGCTGTGACACTCTGCCACTTGGCTTCAAGTTAGAACAGCATCAGTGTTGAGGGTGGCTTTCAATGCTGAGTCTTTCCCTTTTATAAAACGGTTTAGAAAAAATCCAAGTTTCCTTTCAGCTCCATCTCTAATAATCCAGACTTCTTTTAAGGAGAAAAAAAAAATTTTAATGCCAAGCTGCAAAGTATCTGAAAAGAGGAAAGACTCTCTTTGAGCATTGGGCATACTTTAGGGGAAACCAAAGTCAAATACTAACTCCTCATCAATAATTAAACCCCAAATTTTGAGACTAAAGTTGTAGGTAGGTAAAAAGAATTTGAGATTAACAATAAAGAAGACATGACTCAAATTAGACAATGGATTTTCAGTTGTTTTTTAGTCTGCCCATTTTTCCCCCAATGGGGCATGCAAATAAAAAAAATAAATAAATAAAACCAAAAAAAAAAAGACCAAATTATGTCCCTTTCAGATAAAGTAACATTCCTCAAAATAAGAGAAATTGAATTGAGGGTTGGTGTAGTCAATGGCCTGAACGACGTAAAATTTTGTTATTTGATAGTTCTTAAAAATGGCTTTAATAGAATGAATTAATGTAAAAAAAGTTTAGCTTTCTTGCTATTCAGCTTAATATGTGCAGAACCATATATATAGGAAAAATTATGTACAGTTCACTAATGTTAAACAGCATTTTATGGCTGAGTAATAATCCATTGCATAAATACACCACATCTTCTTTATCCATTCATCTGTCGATGGACATTTAGGTTGCTTCCATGTCTTGGCTATTGTAAATACTGCTGCAATGAACGTTGGGACACATGCATCTTTTCTAATTATGGTTTTCTCCAAATATATGCCCAGGGGTGGGATTGCAGGATTATATGGCAGCTCAGTTTTTAGTTTTTTAAAGAACCTCCATACTGTTCTCCATAGCGGCTGTACCACTTTACATTCCCACCAATAACATAGGAGCCTTCCTTTCTCTCCACACCCTCTCCAGCATTTATTATTTGTGGACTTTTTGATGATGGCCACTCTGACTGGTGTGAGGTGATTTTGACCTGCATTTCTCTAATAATTAGCAATGTTGAGCATCTTTTCATTTGCCTGTTGGCCATCTGTATGTCTTCTTTGGAGAAATGTCTATTTAGATCTTCTGCCCATTTTTTTCACTGGGTTGTTTGGGTTTTTTTGTTTTTGTTTTTGTTTTCTATATTGAGCTGTATAAGTTCTTTGTATATTTTGGAGATTAATTCCTTGTCAGTCACATCATTTGCACATTTTTTCTCCCATTCTATAGGTTTGTCTTCTCATTTTGTTTATTGGTTCCCTTTCCTGTGCAAAAGCTTTTAAGTTTATGTCCCATTTGTTTATTTTTGTTTTTATTTCCATTACTCTAGGAATCAGATCCAATAAGACATTGCTGTGATTTATGTCAAAGAGTTTTCTGCCTATGTTTTCCTCTAGGAGTTTTGTAGTATCTGGTCTTACATTTAGGTCTTTAAACTATTTTGAGTTTATTTTTGTGTGTGGTGTTAGAGAATGTTTTAATTTCATTCTCTTACATGTAGCTGTCTAGTTTTCCCAGCACCTCTTATTAAAGAGACTGTCTTTTTTCCATTGTATATTCTTGCCTCCTTTGTCATAGATTAATTGACCATAGGTGCATAGTTTTATTTCTGAGCTTTCTATCCTGCCCATTGATCTATATGTCTGTTTTTGTGCCAGTAGCATACTGTTTTGATTACTGTAGCTTTGTAGTAGTCTGAAGTCAGGGAGCCTGATTCCTCCAGCTCCATTTTTCTTTCTCAAGATTGCTTTGGCTGAGCTTCCCTGGTGGCACAGTGGTTAAGAATCCACCTGCCAATGCAGGGGACACGGGTTCGAGCACTGGTTTGGGAAGATCCCACATGCCGTGGAGCGGCTAAGCCCATGCGCCACAACTACTGAGCCTGTGCTCTAGAGCCCATGTGCCGCAACTACTGAAGCCCACTCACCTAGAGCCCATGCTCTAAAAGAGAAGCTGCCACAATGAGAAGCCCACATACCGCTACAAAGAGAAGCCCCTACTCAACACAACTAGAGAAAGCCCACACACAGCAACGAAGACTCAACACAGCCAAAAATAAAATAAGTAAATAAATTTATTTAAAAAAAAAAGATTGTATTGGCTATTCGGAATCTTTTGTGTTTCCATACAAATGATATTATTCAGCCACAAAAAAGAATGAAATAATGCCATTTGTAGCAGCATCAATAGACCTAGAGATTGTCATACTACGTGGAGTAAGCCAGACAGAGAAAGACAAATATCATATGATATCACTTGTATGTGGAATCTAAAAAAGAAAAATGATGTAAATGAACTTATATACAAAACAGAAATAGACCCACAGACATAGAAAACATTTACGGTTGCCAGATGGGAAGTGCAGGAGGGATAAATTAGGAGTTTGGGATCAACATATACACACTACTATATTTAAAATAGATAACCAACAAGGACCTATACTCAATATTTTGCAATAAACTATAAGGGAAAATAATCTGAAAAAACAGATATATATGAATGTATAACTGAATCATTTTGCCGTACACCTGAAACTAACACAACATTGTAAATTAACTAACTTCAGTTTTAAAAAATGAATTAAAAAAAATAAAAACAGAAAATTATATAACATTTTATACAGTGTAGTGGAGGTATGTAGGTATGAACTGAATAGGATCTGGGACATTTGAGAGTATATCAAAAGAATGGATTTATTTAACATCAAAAAAGAAACATTAGGATTCTGCTTATATTCCTCAAGGCCCAGAATACCATTTGTTTGATTTGCTTAATACATATTAATGGCTTTTACTAAGTAAAATATATTTGAATTTTTACATAATTGGTTCTCAATTGAAGAAAGGATTAGTATCTCTTATAGACACCCTACGTGAAGTCTTTCTCTTATAAGCGCACATAGAATGTGAAAAGGATGCAGTTTCACACCTCTGCTTAGTCTGTCATATTGCAGGCTCCCTGAGAATGTATACTCCTGCTTATTTTTTAAAAACATTTCTCGCTTTTTCAGATATTTATGAAAGGATAAATGGTATTTCCTTTTAGGCAATTGAGCTGTTGATTGTTATCTATAACTTTTAAGTTCTTTGCTTTACGTGTAAAGCAAAGAAATAAATTAAAAAATGTAAATGGTTGGATTTTGAATTTTGTTTATATCCTGGTTCCACGGAAGCTTAGCTCTGGAAGTTATCTGTACTAGGTTTGATGAACCATTGCAAAGGCTATTTCATCAAACTATTTCAGACATTTGGAAAAGGCTATATTCATTCATTCATTCATAAACATTTATAGAGAAGCTACCAGGTGCAGGTGCTGCTAGGATTCAAGGAGAAATGAGAGATACCTTAATTACAAATAAGTTGTACTTAGTAAGGTCATATTTGCCATTATATATATATATAAAACATGAAATTAAAAGTGAACATTATGTTGAAAGCCACAGACACATTGCTATTGTTGGGATCAGAAGAGGATAAAATGATTTTCAGATGACACGATGAGATGATTTTGTGAAGGGAGTTGAATTTAAATTATGTCTTTAAGAATAATTGAGATTTGGATTTGCAGATATAGGTGGATGGACTTGCCACATGTAAAAACACAGCAGAAACAACAAATGAAATATTGTGATGGAATCTGTGGGAGATGAAAAGGTACATAACAAATGACCTATGAAGATAGATGCATATATATGAGGTGATTTAGCAATCTGATAGTAAAGACATAGAACATGAATTATCCACATATGTCTGAATCTTTGCTTTTTGTGGGTTTGTAACCAAAAACTATACGAATGGGAAGAGAGGTAAATAAACATTCATGTTTGCAGAACCATTTCCTTGATCTACCATTTTTGTTGGGTCTGAGAAGTAGCTTTAATTAAGTGATTTGTCACTTCTTAGTGTGCAAAGGAAAATTACTCTAGGATCAGGTCATGAGTCTTGGATTACAAATGAATCAAATTTAAAATGTGCACTGATAGGACCATTAGGTAGTAGAATGGCTATTAACTTTCAGAGCTGGATGGTCTTGCCCCTGTTCTTTCACCCAGTGGTCTCATTATCCCTATTCAATCCATCAGTCAAGCTTACTCTGTTTTTATCCTGTTTATGTAAAAATGGTCACCTCTTTCTGCCTTCTGCCTTCTGTTTTGCCAGTGCCTGTCTTATGAAATCATAAGGGCAAAATACTCACTACCTACAACCAAAATGTCTAAAAACAGAGTGTGCTCACTGTAACAGGTAAACAAAGTGATATTAACTATCATAGTAACTGAAGCACATTGGTCAAAGTCATTTGATTAGTGGAAAATATGCACAATTATAAGTAAAAGCCTGTTTTACTTGGTGATTCTTATAGATTAAAGGACATAAACCATAACCAGAGCATCATGGCTTAATGAGGGAGGATCCCCGGACTGGAGACTGTATTCCAATCCTGACCCTACTGTTACCTGGCAGCATGATCTTGATTGTGTCATTTCCTTCCCGTTAGAGACCTTGATTTCTTTGTCTTTAAAATGGAGAGTCAGACTACACATTTACAAGCTGTAAATTTCAAGGATTCTGTTAATCATAAGAACAGAACTTATGAACTTCCTTTGTTTTA
This sequence comes from Hippopotamus amphibius kiboko, assembly GCF_030028045.1. NCBI lineage: Eukaryota > Metazoa > Chordata > Mammalia > Artiodactyla > Hippopotamidae > Hippopotamus > Hippopotamus amphibius. Next base: position 166,338,592 of record NC_080191.1, on the reverse strand, counting down.
TGAAACCAAACAAATATGCTTGTCATAGTATATTTGAAACATGATAGAGGTGAATTATATTCAATAACCTAGGAGTTTCGTAAAGAAAAGCAAACCAAGCCCTCTCTCTTCATTCTTACTTAGTGGTGAATGTGTTTACTTTGAATTATCCTTCCGAGGAATCATTATCACAGCAAGAAGCATTGCAGCAAAGATGTTTTTTGAAAAAACACAACTCTAGCTTTTTAATTCTATCAGAACTGTTTGTCTAGATCAGTCTTGAGACTGTTGAAATGAGAGTGGCTGGTGTGATGGTACATGCAGACTTGATTGAGACTGAGCAGAACACATCTGCGAGAGGTGGTTTTACAGCACTGCTAGGGATATAATATCAGGTCCCGATCTACTCACACCTGCTGGGTACCTGCATGATAGCAGGATTCTTTTGCTTTGCCTCTTTTTTTAATCTTACATTTTTCTCAGATTAGTTGAAGGATTTGTGGTGTGTGCTATGCCTCACAGCAGCATCACAGTGATCCCACATCACAGGTGCTCTGCAGTCCTGGTGCATCCCAGCCTGTACTTCTCATTCATTGACCATTACAGTAGTTCCTCCCTGAGAAATGTTTCAGTCACTGAGCATTGTAATCACTGCCAAGAAGATGTTTAAATGAAAGTATGATCTAAACCCAGTGAGCAAGTAACACAAGCAAATTTTGGGGTTGTTTCTTCTGAACCACAGTGGGAATAGCTATAGAGCCTCCCTGCAGTGACACATTACTCGCAAGAAAAGCCCTTTATTGCATATTCAGAGGCAAAATGTCATCATTCTCTGGAAAGCCCACATTATGTCAGCTTTGATTAGAAATTTAGATAGTATTGGAGGAGAAATTTTGGGTCTTCTGGATGTTGAAATTGATTCAAGTCACAGAAAAACTGAAAAAATTAAACAAGTAGAGCCCCCAAAAGGGTGAGCCTTTAAAAAAAAAAAAATATATATATATATATCCTTTGTATTGAGGCCCACCAGTTATTTTGGTGGTCTGATCACCAAGACATGAAAAATGTGATAAATAATCAGGTTGATTCTCTTTTCCCTCCTTTACTCAACTAGTCCATTTTAGGTTGTTTATTTAATGGGGGTTTCATTGATCTTCCTCCTTTGGTAACTTTTCATAGGAAGTACCATATTTTTTTATATGGGATCAGGCAATCCTACAGTATATTCTTGTAGTCATAATGCTTTTGCTTGTTGTGCGAGCCTGGGTAAGTCAATTTCCATTTCAGAGTCTAAGTTTTCTCAGATTTGAAATAGAACCATTTTAGCAGCTGTACTCTTTTTATTTAATTTTTAAATTTTTATACAGTTTTAAAGGTTGCTTTCCATTTATAGTTATTACAAAACATTGGCTGTGTTCCCCATATTGTACAATAAATACCTCCTTAAGCCTGTCTTACACCTAATAGTTTGTATCTCCCACTGTTCCACCCCTACTATTCCCCTACCCACCCCAACTGGTAACCATTAGTTTGTTCTCTGTATCTGTGAATCTACTTCTTTTTTGTTTTCTTCACAAGTTTATTGTATTTTTTAGACTCCACATTGCAATATTATACAATATTTGTCTTTCTCTGTCTGACTTATTTCATTTAGCATAATGCCCTCTAAGTCCACACATGTTGCTGTAAATGGCAAAATTTCATGTGTTTATATATACCACATCTTCTTTATCCATTCATCTGTTGATGGACACTTAGGGTTGCTCCTATATCTTGACTATTGTAAATAATGCTGCTATGAATATTGGGGTGTATGTATCTTTTCAAATTAGCGTTTTGGGGTTTTTTAATGATATATACCCAGGAGTGGAACTGCTGAGTCATATGGTAGTTCTGTTTTCAGTTTTTTGAGAAACTGCTATACTGTTTTCCACAGCGGCTGCAGCAATTTACATTCCCACTCACCGTTTATGAGGGTTCCCTTTTCTGCACATCCTCACCAACATTTGTTACCTGTATTCTTTTCGATGATAGCCATTCTGACAGGTGTGAGGTGATTTCTCATTGTGGTTTTGATTTGCATTTTCCTGATGATTAGTGATGTTGAGCATCTTTTCATGTGCCTATTGCCCATCTGCATTTCCTCTTTGGAAAAATGTCTGTTTATTTCTTTTACCCATTTTTTTAAATTGAATTGTTTGTTTTTTTGATGTTGAGTTGTATGAGCTGTTTGTATATGTTGAATATTATTCCCTTATTGGTCACATCATTTGCAAATATTTTCTCCCATTCAATAGGTTGTCTTTTCTTTTTATTGATGGTTTCCTTTGCTGTGCAAAAACCTTTAAGTTTAATTTAGGTCCCATTTGTTTATTTTTGTTATTTCCTTTACTATAGGAGATAGATCCCAAAAATTATTGCTGTGATTTATGTCAAAGAGTGTCCTGCTTATGTTTTCCTCTAGCAGTTTTATAGTATCTGGTCTTACATTTAGTCTTTAAAACTAAACTCCATTTTGAGTTTAGTTTTGTACATGTTGTTGGAGAATGTACTTCAAAAACTATTAGATAATGATGAAAAAAATTGAGGATGGCACAAACAGAGTTGGAAGAATCAATATTGTTAAAATGACCATACTACCCAAGGCAATCTACATAGTCAGTGCAATCTCTATCAAAATACCAATGGCATTTTTCAGAGAACTAGAACAAATAATTTTAAAATTTGTATGCAAACGCAAAAGACCTGAAATAGCCAAAACGATCTTAAGAAGGAAGAACTCAGCTGGAGAAATCAGGCTTCTTGACTTCAGACTATACCACAAAGCTACAGTAATCAAAACAGTATGATACTGGCACAAAACACAGACACATAGATCAATGAAACGGGATAGAAAGCCCAGAAGTAAACCCATACCCTTATGGTCAATTAATGTATGACAAAGGAGGAAGGAATATACAATGGAGAAAAGACAGTCTCTTCAGTAAGTGGTGCTGGGAATATTGGACAGCTATATATAAAAGAATGAAAGCAGGGACTTCCCTGGTGGCACAGTGGTTAAGAATCTGCCTGCCAATGCAGGGGACACAGCTTCGAGCCCTGATCCATGAAGATCCCACATGCCACAGAGCAACTAAGGCTCTGTGGCACAACTACTGATCCTGTGCTTTTGAGCCCATGAGCCACAACTACTGAGCCCACAGACCACAACTACTGAAGCCTGTGTGTCTAGAGCCCATGCTCCACAACAGGAGAAGCCACTGCACTGAGAAGCCCACGCACCACAACGAAGAGTAGCCCCCTCTTGCCACAGCTAGAGAAAGCCTGCATGCAGCAACGAAGACCCAACACAGCCAAAAAATAAAAATAAATAAATAAATTCTTTAAAAAGAAAAAAAGAATGAAAGCAGCTGCACTCTTTATTAGAGTCTGAGAGCCACATTTTGCTAGTACATTCATTTCACTTGACCAACAGTTTTTCCCCCTTAATCTTACTGTTTGAAGCAGTAACACAAGCATAGAGAAAAGTAAGTCTATTCCTTGCAGCTCTATTCTCCAGCCACCCAAACCCCTTCCCAGGAGGCAAACAGTGTTATCAGCTTCTTGTATATCCTTCAAAAGACTTTCTAAACATAATACAAGCAAACACCTATTTGTATGTGCATATTGAGCACAAATGGTAGAATGTACAAATATATATGTTTGTATTGTGTGTGTACTTAATACAAATGGTGGTATGTACAAATACACACATTTATAGATTGCTTTTTTTTATTGAACAATGCACCTTGAAGATCTTTCTAAAGCAATACATAAGTAGCTGCTTTATTCTCTTTAGCAACTGTATAGTATGACATTGTATGGACATGCCAGAATTTATTTAACCAATCCCCTATTGAAGGACTTTTTTTTTTCAGTGTTTTGATGTTACAAACAACTTTACCTTGAATATAATCTTGAGCATACTCCATTTTGCATTTGCTACTATATCTATAGGTCCTATTCCCAGAAGAGGACTAGCGGGTTGTAATATGAGAATTTATTCCCATTTCTTTATAGTATACCTTTGGTTGCACCCCACAAATTTTTGTATTTTGTGTTTCATTATTCAGTTAGAACAATTTTTAATATCCTTTGTGATTTCTTCCGTGACCTATGGGTTCTATATGTGTGTTTAATTCCAAATATTCAAGGATTTTAAAATGTTTAATTGTATTAATTTCTAATTTAATTTTGTTGTCGTCAGTGATCATACCCTGTAAGGTCTTTTGTCTTTTTATAAGGGCCAACAATTGTTTTAGTGGGTGTTCAATAAATATTCATTCTGCTGTTGTTTGGAATCGTGTTCTACAATATTGATTAGGCCAAGTAGTTTGATAGTGCTCAGACTTTTTATATCTTTACTGAATTTTCCTATGTCTTCTAACAGTTGTTGAGAGAGGAGTATTAAAATCTCTATGGGTTGTGGGTTTCTTTGTTGTCTCCTATACTTCTGTTGCTTTTTGCTTCATATATTTTGAGATACTATTATTAGGCGCATACATTAGTAGGGTTATTATGTCTAGATCCTGATGCCCTGACCCTTGATTTTTATGAAATGTTCCTTTTTACCTCTGATAATACTCCTGGTCTTGAAACATCCTCTGTCTGATATGAGTATATGTCTTTGCTTACTGTTGACCTGGGTGTATGTACTCCACACTTTTACTTTCAGCCTCTGTGAGGCTTATGGATATCACTGCTAGACAAAATATTGTTGAGTTTTGCATTTTTGATCAGGCAGGAAGGCTCTGCCTTTTAGTTGGAATGGTTGCTCTTTTTGCAATGAGTGTGCTGATTGCTATGGCTGGGTTTAAGCTACCACCTTGCTGTTTGTTTTCTATTTGTCTCATCTGACTTTTATTTTCCATTTACATTCTTATTTCCTTTTGTTTAATTAATGCTTTTATGTTTCATTTTAATTCCTATGTTGCCTTCTTAGTTCTACCCTTTTGTATTATATTTATAATTCTTGCTCTAGAGAGCACAGCAGGAATTATTTTCTTTTTTTTCTTATGATTTTTAAAATAAATTTAATTAATTAATTTATTTGTTTGTTTATTTATTGACTGTGTTGGGTCTTCATGCTATGCACAGGCTTTCTCTAATTGCAGCCAGCAGGGCTACTCTTGGTTTTGGTGTGCAGGCTTCTCATTGCTGTGGCTTCTCTTGTTGCAGAGCATGGACTCTAGGCGTGGGCTTCAGCAGTTGTGGCACGTGGGCTCAATAGTTGTGGCTCACAGGCTCTAGAGCACAGGAGCAGTAGTTGTGGCACACGGGCTTAGTTGTTCCAAGACATGTGGGATCTTCCTGGACCAGAGATTGAACCCGTGTCGTCTGCATTGGCAGGTGGATTCTCAACCACTGTACCACCAGGGAAGCCCCAGCAGGGAGTCTTACTTTGTGATAGTCGACTTAGAATTAATATTAAGCACCTCACATAAAATATAAGAACATTAAAATAAGATATTTAGAGACTTCCCTGGTGGTCCAGTGGGTAAGACTTCACGCTTCCAGTGCAGGGTGCCTGGGTTCGATCCCTGGTCGGGGAACTAGATCCCACATGCCGCAACTAAAAGTTTGAATGCCACAACTAAGAAAACGCATGCTGCAACTAAGGAGTCTGCATGCCACAACTAAGAATCTGCATGCCTCAACTAAAGAGCCCACACGCCGCAACAAAGATCCTGCATGCTGCAACTAAGACAAGGCACAGTCAAAACAAACAAACAAATATAAATTTAAATTAAATCCTTATTCTTTCTGCAACATCATGTATATTTTTTACATTCTAACCCTCTCAGTGCAATATTATTTTTGCTTTAAAAATTAAAAGAAGAAAAAGTATGTTCTTTTATACTTATCAACATGTTTATGATTGTCAGTAGTGTTTATCCCTTCCTATATAACCTAGTTTCCATCTGGTATAATTTCTCTTCAGTCCAAATAACATCTTTCAGCATTTATTATAATGCACGTCTGCTAGAAGTGAATTCACTCATTTTGTTTATCTGAAAATATTTTCACTTTATCTTACCAGTTTTAAAGGATATGTGCACTGGATATAGAATTATGGATTTGACTTGGTTTTTATTTTAGCATTTTAATGACATCCCTCTATTCTCTTCTAGCTGCCATTGTTTGCCTGTGTTTCACATCTTTGTTCCTTTTCTGTTTCATTTTAATTTTTTCTTTATTTTTCAGAAATTTGGTTATAATGTGCCTGAGCGTAGTTTTGGTGAATTTCTCCTGCTTAGAGTTTGCTAAGCTTCTTTGATGTGGATCAGTAGAAACTTTTATTTATACCATATTTGATAAATTTTAGCCATTATTTTTTTTCTACTTTATTCTATTTCTTTTCCTTCCACATAGGTTAGACAGTTTGATATTGTCAGTGGTTACTAAATCTGTTTTGTGTGTTTGTGGTGGGCAGGGGGCGTTAAATATTTGTCTGTCTATCTTAGCCTGGATAATTTCAATTAATTTGTCTTCAGGTTCATTGATATTTTCATTTGCCAGTTTCTAATCTGTCAATGAGTACATCCAGTACTTTTTCCTTAAATATTGTTCTCTTCAGTTCTAGAAATGTCATTTCTTTTTATCATTTCTGATTTTTTGCTGATATTTCTTATTTGTTTACTCATTATGTCCTTTTCCTTTACATCCTATAACATATTAATAGGAGCTCTTTTAAAAATCCTTGTCTATTAATTCTAACATCTGGGTCATCTTGTGCTCTTTTCTGCTAACTACTTAATTGGTTCATTATGAATTACATTGCTTTGCTTGTATCTATGTTTTGTAATTTTTTAATTGTATATTAGATATTTGTATAACATGTGTGTGCTTTTTTCCCTAATATTTAGATTAAAAAGTAATAGATCCTCTTGTTCCTGTCAGTATGTGTGTGTGTGTTTGTGTGTGTGTCTTTAGGTCTTGGCTATTTTTCTTCTCTCTTTAGTCTGGGGTGAGGGAGGGGAAACCTTATGTAGAGTGTGACCCTAAAATGGCCTTTTGAGGTCCCCAACAAATGTCCACTGCGTTTATTGAAGTCTCTCCTTTCTGGCTTATCTAGAAGTTCGTTGCATCCAGCCCTGCCCAGCCTTGGTACGTCCATTCGGTTCTCAGTCTTGCAGTAGCCGTTCTGTGCTAGGCTTGAGGAATCTCATTCTGAGCATATGCAGTCTATCCATAAGCGCAGGACCCTCGGGAAATTCCCATGCAGACTCCTGCCCCCAGTTCCACCAGCTTCCTTTTCTCTGGCACCTTGCTCTACAAATTCAGATCCCCTTAGCGGTCCCAAACTTCAGTTTCTGATACCACAGCTCCAAAAAACCCACAGTGCTATACTTCAGCTTCACCTTTCCATTTCAGGGTTGAAAAGTGCCCCTTGAAGAAAGCCAGGGTTGTAAATCAACTATACTTCAACAAAATAAATTTTAAAAAGAGAAAAAAAAGGAAACAAGGGTTGATACGGTGCTTACCCCATGCATTTTCCTTCTCTCAAAGATCAAAACCCTACAATTCCAGTTGACAAATGTTTGGAAACTGCTGTCTCATATAGTTTGTCTAGTTTTATAATTATTTAAGACAGGAAGTTAAGTTTGATACTGATTATTCTGACTTCATGCAAGTTTACAGATGAAATTTTTGAAATTGGAAAATTTCATGTTAAAAAAATATATTTCTGTTGTTAGTTGATCATTTCGGGGGCCCTTCAGAGTATTCAAAATGACTTTCCAAAAGGTATAATAATGTTTAAATTGAAATATGAGAGTCTGAGAACTTTCCCATTTTCATCCTTATCCCTGGAAAGGAAGACAGAGACTGAGGCACCAGAGACACATCCTCTTACATAAAGTGTTGGGGGTATTCACTGTACTTGCCTTGATTTTCTGACTCAATCACAGACGGGCATTTGGTTACATACTGTGTGTGTGTTCACTTCCTAAGAATTAATGGTGTTTGGGTTTTTTTTTTTTGTTTTTTTTTTTTTTTGGCTGCGTTGGGTCTTCGTTGCTGCATGCAGGCTTTCTCTAGTGTCAAGCAGGGGCTACTCTTTGTTGTGGTGTGTGGGCTTTTCATCTCAGTGGCTTATCTTTTTTGCAGAGCACGGGCTCTAGGTGCATGGGCTTCAGTAGTTGCAGCACGCTGGCTCAGTAGTTGCAGCTCACAGGCTCTAGAGTGCAGGCTCAGTAGTTGTGGCCCACCAACTTAGTTGCTCCGCGGCATGTGGGATGCTCCTGGACCAGGGCTCAAACCCGTGTCCCCTGTGTTGGCAGGCAGACTCTTAACCACTGCGCCACCAGGGAAGTTCCAATGGTGTTTTTAAATGGAGAATCACACTGTTCCCCCAATATCTGCTCTCTGTCTCTAGAACATTCAGACTTTTGGAAATAATTTTGGTGATAACAGTGAATTGTAATGTTATATATCCCCACATCCACCAATATTCTCCTAACTCCCATTCCTCACACCACTTCTATCCTTGCAGGCTTCTGGCTAATGGATAAGTCAAATGGCTATGTGGTATCATGCCTCATTTGAAGGTGATACCATCACATCACTTATCTCAGACTAATGTCAAGAACATCCTCTAAGAAAAAGAAAAATGGTCGTACTTACCTGTGTGCTCTATAAATAGATGACCACATTAAGCCTTAAGCAATAGTCTTGATTAAATACCCGTTATAGGGAAGTGAAACTCAGGACACAAGATTTGGAGTCCACAAGGAAAGTGACTTTTCTCAACCTACTGCTCAGGCAAACCCATTCTCATTTGTGATATCAGATATCACCTGAAAATTGTAACGAGAAAATAAGGAAAGTAAGTAATATGCCAGATACTGTGTTTAGCATGCCTACATTTTCTTGTTTAATAATCACAACCTTTTAGTGAGGTATGGTTAGTGTTAACTTACAGGTGAAGAATTGAGCGTTAGGGAAATTAGGTAACTTGTCCAAGTTTAAAAATCAGGGAGATGAATATTTGTGTCTATCTGCCTCCAAAATTATGTTTCAATACACTACAGTTTTAATGATTTTATGATAATGTAATTTCACCCTGTTGCCTTGTAAGATTTTGCAAAGAAAGTGTTAACAAAGAAACTTTAATTTTAGAGAAATTAGCTCAGGAGTTTTCCAGTAAACAATATCTCTAAAGTTATACATAAAGATTCCCCTATCTGCAGTTTTTTTAAGTTTTAAAATTAGACCTGTTCTAGTCAAAGCAACCCAGTTTTTAAAAAATGCTTCATTTGAAATAATGTATTCAGCATTTTCTTTGCTCTTGTCAGGATGGGAAACAATAGTTCTCTTGCTTGATTTAATATCATCATGTCTGACAACACAGTTAACAAAGCAACTGCTAATATTCTAAAAATTTTCAAGTTCTGTGCATCTAAAAGTCAGTAATGAGGTTAGTGAACCGGAAGTTTCACAGCCAAATATCTAAAGGTTAAGACCAAAGGAACTGTGTATCACTGGAGTTATTGCATGTGAATCCTGTTGCAAGAATCATAAAGTATTTAATTCCTTCCTTGTCCACAACCCAATAAACAAGGTTTACAGCAAACAGGGAAGATGCATTTGTACATTAAGAAGAGTCTAAATTTTGGTTTCCAATTGGAAAGGAAAAAAAAGCAAAACAAGAGGGTTCTTTGTATCTAGCATATGTTTGAAAACATTAATTTTTACATTTCATAGAGATAATCATTAGTCATAATTATTTATATAATAGCAAAGTTTATTTTCTCTGATTACCTTTACCTTTATATTTTACATTTTGTTTTCTTAATAATAATATATCACTACTATTTCTCTTTGATAGGTAAACACTGTTTTTGAAATAATATTTTATCTTGACTGCTTAATTTCAAGAAATTATTTAACTATTTAATATGAATGATAACGCTATAGAAGGTTTAAGTCAAAGGGACACTTTAGATTTCCTGGTTCAACAAACAACTCTCTTCCACATTCAGGGAAACAGGGAGCCTAAGAAGGAAAGTCTTCACCAAATTTTTAAATGTGACAATTATTGCCCCTACTTTATAGATGATATCAAAATTAAATAGCGCATCCAAAATCGTGCAACTAAAGAAATACTGTCACTCAGTTCTATCTTATCACATGGGCTTTGCTGTTTCCTTAAAATATTTTTACTATTTACTTCCACAGGAACAAATTGAGTGCTAAATAAATATGCTGGACTCTCTAATAAACACTGATGAGGAGCATGTCTTTGTGAGCAAAAGCTCACAGTGTATAGGACAGGAGCAAGGAAAAAACCATCATGACACAAGGCAAAGTGCATTAAATACTAAAAAAAGAAAAAAAAGTAAATATTATGAGAAACTAAAGGAGGTAAAGTTCACAATAACCTGCAATAACTGAGAAGAGCATGTGTCATGATTTTATTGGATAGAGAAGTAGAGAGGACAAGTTGAACAAAGTACAGTTTGAGGGTTAGGAAGTAGAGAGGACAAGTTGAACAAAGTACAGCTGAGGAATTAGTATAAAACACTCTTGGCAGTGATAGTCAACCATGAAAGAAATATAACATTTTATCCACACATTCATCAAATTCTCTAAATTTCTGTCTCCTTGTTCCTCATGTCACTTATATCTAAAGGAGAATGCCATTAAAATAGGGGTGGGATGGGCCAAGACTAGCACAGTTAGAAGCTAGCTGAGGAGGAAAGTTCTCACCTTGTGCAGTGGCACAGCTTAAGACTGATGGGAGAAGCCAGAACCTGAACAGGATATCAGTGGTCTAAATGCAGAGAGAAGAACAGGAAGAAATACGGGAGAGGGATCAAGGTAGAGTATGAAACTATGAAGTTGGGGATAGGAGAGAAGAATTCTGGAGAGAGTAGATTAGAATCAGATAAATGAGGGGAGACTGAAAGGGGTCCTGAGTGGTGGTCTTGGGCTTAAGTGGTGTTCCATTATTCACTCATCATTTGGAATGAAATGGGTGGGTGCTCTTAACTTTCCAAGACAAGGCTACAGTGAATAGGTATTTGGAATGTGAAAAGAATTGGTCATATAATGGCTTGTACAATGCTAGATCAACAACAACAAAAAGTTATAAAAATGCTGCTAAAAAAGTGAGAGCTCAAAATTAGTTTCAAAACACTATCAAAGTTCATATTTATATTCTACTGAAATCAAGGTCAGTTTAAGTTGAGCAAATTAAAGATTTGGAAAGATTTTAAAGTAATAAATGTGAAAAATAAACCTAGCATTGCACATACTTACACACATGCTGTGCATGTGGGGATGTTTCTATTTCATCAACAAACGTTTATTCTATAAGCCTCGCTATGTACCTACCTGGAACTGAACATTCAGGATTATAGATGGAAGCAAATACTATTCATGAGATGCAACATGACTACTAGTCAGTTTTACAAAAGGGAAAAGAACCCTCCTTATACTAGTTATTTACTCTGCTTTCATTATATATCCTAGATTGAGATAGTCTAGGATTTTTGTCACCTTGGCTCAAAGCCTGCCTGTCTCCATTACATTTTAGATTTATTGTCATGCTGAGCATAATTTTTATAACTTCAGAACCTCTTCTGAATATATGTGATTGCCCAAGTCATTGCCAAAGATTATTTTTTAAAAAATATGTGTATATGTTATTTGTTTTAGGTATAGTAGGAACAATCTACATATGATAAAGCTTAACTTAGGACATAGGATCCCGGATGCTGGAGCAGCTGTAATCATCTATGACAAAAATACAGAATTAAATGTCTAGTTACATGACTGTATTTTTCTGTAAGAAAAAACTTAAGAACAATAATACATCGGGGTTTTTGTAAAAATTCTATAAGCTTACAACATGCTTTCATAGCCATCATCTTATTTTCCTTAAAATAACTTAATTTACAGTTGAAAATATGAAATTCAAAGAAGTTTAACCACTTACCTAAAATCCCACAGCTAATATGTATGGATCCAGAAGCAAAATCCTGATTTTCCTACTCCAGTTATAGGACTCTTGATTTCTCATTACATAGAGTGATCATAGCAAGTATATTATAAATTCTTTGATGCCCAACTTTATACTGAAATTGAAATTATGAACACATTATAAAGGTTGCGCTTAGAATGATTGTCCAAGCTAGCTCGGTGTTCTTAAGGTTTTTCTCTCCATTTCTAGGAGGTTGTCTGTGTCCCACAGAAGTGCCTACAGTAAGCTTTTGCCATTTTTACCTCCTGAAATGTTTTTCCTTGGCCAGGTATTAGCAGTGCCTCATTTCTGAATTCTGACTCTGATATGTAATGCTTCTCCTGGCTCATGCCCTCAGGACTTCAGTCCCTGCCCAATTTTCTGGACTTTTGCTCTTCTAGAAGCAGACTTTAAACAATTGTGAAACTAAATAGAAACCTAGGAGTTCACTATTTATTAAATAAAAATATTACTTCCTTATGTATAAAAAACAACATAGTTATACCTAGTTGGCGTGGTTTTGATGATGGCTTGCCGCCAGTCAACAGCTTGGTACCAAAAGAAGGCTTGGTTAAGCAGTAAGCAAGCATTGTGTGGCATTGGAAAAAATACTGAACCAGCAGGCAGGGGCCAGGATTCTAGCCCAGGGTCTGGATTTGCCTCTAATAGCCTACAACTCACAAAACAATTATTTCACTATCATAGGCTTCAGTTATTTTTTAAATAAAGGCAGCAACTTGAGCTATAACTAAGCAGCTTTCTATCTATCTCCAAATTTTCATATTTCTGTGAAGTATATTTATAAATAAATATTACATGTATGATAAGATGTATTTATACACACAATTCCTTGCCGCATATATTTCTCTTACCTCCTATCATGAGATCTGAAATCTTATACGTAGAATTTATTCACTGAACTTTGAAGAGTCCCTTAGCATCTAGAGTTCATTAGTATTGAGCTAGATCTAGAAACAAAACACTTTGGGATTATTTGGATTAGTTTGTTTTAAAATATATATATAACTAGTAAAACCTGTACTAAATTTTTAGCTTTTACTAGATCTTTTTAACCTTGTCCTAGAAGGAATCCAGAACTTTTAAATTATCTTATGAATTTAATCTGAATCATTTTGATTCCTATACTTGGCAGTGGTTAAGCTCTGCGTTGATAATATTGAAACAAGGTCATAGGAGAGCACATGGTCCAGCACACAGGACCATAATTTAGGATTTTTGTGTTGCCAGACAAGGAATATACAGTAGTTTCATTTTTTCCCCTCACTTTCTTTAGTCACTTCATTTCTCTGATTCTTCCTTTTTTATTGAGACATAATTCACATACCATAAAATTCAGGTTTTTACAGTACATGCTTCAATGGTATTTATTTATTTATTTATTTATTTTCACAAAGTTGTGCAGTCTAATCTCAGGACACTTTCGTCTCTCCAAAAAAACCATCACTTCCCATTTACCCATCTCCTCAGCCCTTGGCAACCACTAACCTGTGCTTTGTCTCTGGATCTGCCTGTTCTGGGTGTTTCACATACGTTGGATCAGGCAGCATGTGACGTCTTGTGTCTGGCTTCTTCCACTTAGCATTATGTTTTTGAGGTTCCTCTGTGTTGACATATGAATCAGTACTCCATCCTTTTTAATGGCTAAATAATATTTCATTGCATGGATATATCACATTTGTTCATCCATTCACCCATTGATAGATGTTTGACTTGTTTCCACATTATAAATAATGCTGCTGTGAATATTTGTGTAAAAAAGTTTACGTGTGGGCATGTATTTTCATTCCTTATAGGTATATACCTAGAAGTAGAATTGCTAGACATATGGTAACTGTATGTTTCACCTTTTGTGGAATTGCCAAACTATTTCCCCCAGCTGCTGCATTATTTACGTTTTTACCAGCTAGGTATGAGGATTGTAGTTTCTCTAAATCCTCAGCAACACTTTTTGTTGTCCATCTTTTATGATATAGCCATCATAGCAGATGTGAAATGGTACCACATAGTCAGTTGTTTCTCTGATTCTTAAGCCACTAAGTTTACTTAAAACTGAGAGTATTCGGTGACATATTTTTATTATCAATATAGTAACTATTATTGAAATATTATCATTACTATTATTATTTTAATGCATACAACCATCTTTCCATCTCTCTTCCCATATTTTTTTTAGTCTCTTTTTTTAGGCTTATAATTTTTGGACCATTTAAAACCAACAGAGTCCTTTCAGCAATGTCTTTATTCCTGAAGACCTTCATCCGTCCCCACGGATGTGTCACCGTAGCTCTCTGCAAGTGAAGCCAAGGGATTAGTCTGCAAGAATCACCTCCAAGGACATGGTTTCAACAGCTTTAGTCCCACATATTCCTCTGTAACTTAACCCTAGGTATAACTGCATTAAATCACTGGGGCCTTTCATTGAAAGGGTTATAAGTGACTATTGTGAATATGTTTGACATGTGGGGTTCTTATTTACTTGTAGCTGAGAAGATGCTATCACATTTTTTTTTTCTTCTGCTTCTCTTTGAAGGGGAGGAATTTCTTTACATGAAATACATTTTGTTCATATGACATATTAGGGTTTGATTTTATTGTATTGATTATAAAATCTCATTGTAAGTCACTGAACAAGACTCAGGCAGAAAAGGTGAACTTGAGAGGCAGTGATTGTGAAGCAATAAATGTGAGTTCTGGCACTGATGCAGTAATTTTGCTGTTGTTGCTTAGCTTTGTATTAATCATATAACCTTTTGATTGTCTCACTTACCAAATGGTGAGGTGAGGTAGAGGACTTTAAAGGTTCCTTCCTGAACTAAAACTCCATTATATGTTTCACTGGAGATCATACAATGTAATAGTAAAATTTTTCTACTATTTTTCCTGATATTTTTACCTGAAATTTTGATTACTAAGTAAAAAAAAAATGTTTCAAAGAAATTAACAAGAAAGTTACTGAGAGTTAAGCAAAGAGATGTTGTTTATGGAACAAGCTTTGACTATTTCATAGATTTGTGAACATACAGGGTAGTCCCTTTAAAAGCAGCTGCTGAGCCTGTGTGTGCTGTGATTGTGTTATTTTTTGATTCTCGGGGTTACATTTTACATGCTAAGGGTCACGAAAATGCACAATGCCATTCTCTTAAATTTACAAAACATTATACTGAGGTCAGAGTTTGGACCTGGGCACAGTCTTAAATGATATTAACTGAAGAAATGATTCAAGCCTGAGCAGTTGTGTTCTGTGGAGTAAAGGTCATTTTAGAAAGGAAATATTGTTTCTTGATTTTGTATGAGGAATATAACCAAATGCTTATAGAAATTGCATGCAATTATTTCTCATTTTTTCTTAACAGAGGACCTGTATTTCAGGCTAATTGGATGTAAATATTTGCAGATTCATTATTAAATCCTTTCTCTCTTTTGTGTCTTCTTCTTTTTCTTTTCTTTTCCTGCAGGATGTTTTCACTCCAGAATGCAAATTTAAGGAATCTGTGTTTGAAAACTACTATGTGATCTATTCTTCCACACTGTACCGTCAGCAAGAATCAGGCCGAGCGTGGTTTCTGGGACTCAATAAGGAAGGTCAAATTATGAAGGGGAACAGAGTGAAGAAAACCAAGCCCTCATCACATTTTGTACCAAAACCTATTGAAGGTACGAGACGAGCTTCTTTTCTTTAGACCCCAATCTGTGTGTTGATGCCAGTTCTGCTCCTTGTCCTTCTGCTCAGTAGATTGTCTGTCATGCAACAGATCAGAACAAACATTCAGAAAACACAGTAGTACCTCTTCCTATCAAAAATAAAAAATTCCATTACAGAGACTTGGCACTTAGAAAAAACTGCTTGAATATAGACGCTAGCAAGTTCTTGAAAGTAGAAAAATAGTGGTAGCAACCATTTGGAATGTAATTTCCTTCTTTGTTGATACAATAATTTAATTTCTCAGGCTACACTCTTGAAAAAGCCAGTAATCCTATTATAATGCTTTAACGTTTTCACAAGGCTTTTAGAAATATGTTTATATCCTAGTTACTACATCTTTGCGAACAAATCTCACAATATAATGTACTAGTTTTTATTTGTATTTTTTAAGGAAAGAAAATAATATTCTATTTACTGTGATAATAAATGTTACAATTTTTAAATTTTATCCTTCTCAACTGAGCCTAAAACTACCCCTCCCTGATCATTTAATATAGTGTTCATTTACTTCAATTGACCAATGGAGTACCTAATTTTATGCTGAGGAAACCCATTTTTGGCAGTTTGTTCCCTAAGTAGGATGAGAACCTACCATTGAGGTGACCACATTTACTGTATTTAGTCAAGCTTTTTAATACAGGCTAAGAAGGCAGCAGTGGTCTGAACATTCACCACCATAACACTTTTCTCTGAAAGTCACATTATAATCACTTAAAATCTTAGTTCAGCTTCCTTGCCTGAAGAAATGAGATAATCGAGGCAGTGCACTGCTCGCCTATAGTTAGCTCACTGTCCCCTAAATGTCTATAAGGTACGGTCAAGTCCACCAGTGTAGGGACACAGTACCTGCTGCGGATTACCTGTGACTCAACAGTCAGCAAATATTTGTTAAATCAATACTGTGTTCAAAGCACTGGGGAGAAATGTGACAGTCAAAGCTCCTAGTCCCTCTCAAGCCTCCCCTCACACCTTGTGCTTTTAACCACACAAAATGGAACTTTCTACTGTTCTACATTTTTACTATTTGTCATATACAGTTTTACTATTTTGAGCCTTATGTAGATGCCTTTTTTTTTTTTTTTTTTTTTTTTTGCCCTTCTCTCCCCAAAATTTCCATTCATGTGCCTGGAAAATGCCTATCAGTTCTTGTAAAGAATTAATGCAAGAGTCAATACTTCTATGACGGCCCCCCTAACTTTCTCCAAGTAGAATTAAATATTCTGTCACCATATTATTGTATCTTGTTCTCTCTTCTAGAAATTATCACCTTGTATTAAATTCACCTGTTTACCACTCTGTCTCCTCTTATCCATAATTAGATCACTTGTGAAATGACAGAATGTTCTATTTTTTCTCAAATCACCTTGTATCTTGTACAATGTCTGGCATATCATAGGGATATTCAATAATCATTGTCCACTGAATAAGTGAACAAGTGAATGAAAAAAAAGAGTGCGTAGGTAAGTACAGAGACAAAGAAGAACTATATGCTCCAGAAGACTTTGTAATATTCTTGGAGATATGAAATATGTTTACTAATGGCGGTGGTATGATGTAAAAAGTGATGTATTAATTTTGGGATTTATGGAAAAAGCCAACACTTCTACCAAAAGGAAGATATTGGAAAGTTGATACTTAAACATACCTTCAGGGCTAGGTCAGGTTCAGAACATTTGAAATGAGAGGTGGGGATTAGGCAGACAGAAACACTCCAGGTGCAGTGTGAGTAAACTATTAAAACTATTGCACCATTTTTATTTGTGCATTTAAATTTGATTTTTTTGGTATAATAAAAGTAGGGCATACTCATTAACAACTTTTGGAAAATGCCGGAAAGTATACAGGAAAAGTAAAAAATCCATATGTTTTATTTATCCCTTGTATGAATAATGCATTTCACACTGAATCCCCCCCCACCCCGAAAAAAAAGAGAAACACCTGTAATCAACCTACCCTCTTAATCATGACTTCTGTCTGCACTTTGGCTAATCAAGCTCCTTCTTGGGTCTGTATGACCATGCACACATTTCTAAAAGAAATGTATACAATTACCATGTTCTGAGTTTGAGAGCTGCCTTGATTCTTCATATTTGCTGCATTTCAGTACAAATGTAGAAAAAAACAACCAGACATAACTAATTATATACATTAGAATTAGGTTTGGTTGTATGCAACACAAAACCCGTGTTAAGAGCAGCTTAATCATACAAAGTTTTATTGTCTCACAAACCAAATCTAGAAACCTGTTGTCCAGGGCTGGTTCTTTGCCTCTGCAATTGTTAGGGACCTTGGCTATGTCCAGCTTTGAGTGCCACTCTCAGTTTTTTTGTTTTTTGTTTTTTTCAAATAGCTCTGCCTTTTTCCCAGTCCTGATGGCGACATCATTTTGAATGTCAGGATTCCCCAAATTAGGCTCTGTCAGTGTGAGGATCTTCAAGTCCTGCACTGGTTCCCTGATAAGAATAACCCAGCAGCCCCTCTCCCTTCACAGCTTCACCCTCCAACCTGTGTTTAGAACAGAGGCGGTGTTAATAAGGGGTTGGAAGGGCATCTGTTCAGACAGATGGATGGACCTGATATTTAAACCCATTGCCATGTACATGGCACATCAACCTTTACTTACCCTCCCCTGGAATTTAAGACAACAGCGCAGGCTTCACCATTCCCAGTTTTGCCCTTTCAGAGCATTGTTCACACCACAGATAAGTAACTCCCCCAGATTTAAATTGTCTGGATGGTGACGTCCCCCTTTAGCTTCAGATCCAGCAGCCAAATACTCTCTGACAAAGAATAGGAAACCATCTCCTCCCTTTCTCCTCCCTCCTCCTTCAAGGAGCTCATTGCTCAGCTCCTGCAGGTGGTTGGATATTCAGAATCTGCTTCCTTCCCTCTGAGAAGAATGTATGCACTTTCCAAGATTCAAGCTTCAAGAACTTAATCCTGGAGTGAGAAGTATATTTCTAAAATGAAATTAATAAGTATCAGTTGAGATCCATTGCTACAGAAATATTAAACTTGGACTAAAGGAACACTTACAGGTTCTACAAATTTATTTTCTAGTGGGGAGATAAGACTGACACAACATGCACGTACACTTACTCACACACATTTAGGACAGTTACAGATTATCCATTCTGTCTGTTACAACTGTTGTTTTAAGCTAATACAACCTAACTGAAGTCCTAGCAGTAAAATGTAGATTATTGTTTCCCAAACATCAGTTTCAAAATCATCTGGGAAAAAAACAACAACATCTGGAGTGATTTTAAAAGCTACCAATTCACAGATCAAATCTCCGAAGTATTCCGATTTTACCATCCAAGTTATTTTGATGGGAACCAGGTTTGCAACTCAGTGTTCTAAACTGAATTTGGCGTTTCAACACTCATTTTGATCTAATTTGGCCGTAGGCAATTATTTACATGTATTCAAATTATTATGATCTATATATTGGACCAAGCCTAATCTAATATACAGTAAATTGTCACTCTGACACCATGGAATTGAATATATTAAACATGTTATATTTTTACCTTTCCTACTGCTGTTAGTATGGTTATACTTTAGTGCTGGGTTAAATTACTATGTGGAGTTAGTAGAGGTGATACCAACTATTACACCAACTTGATCACTAAGAAAGAGTGACTTGATAGTAATCAATTAGCCAAGATAAACAAATGCCTGATTCTTCTAATGAAAATTTTACCAGTGATTTGCTAAGTAATTTTGAGAAAATAATTTATTACTTCAACCTAAGTAATCTCTGGAAATGCAGTTTATTATAAATTTCATCATTTCACAGGAATAACATGAAGGTTAAACACTGTAAGAAAGTTGGATCTCTCAAATCTGTCAGATCAATGCAAAGTGCCTTTTCATTTTCCCTTGGAAATTGGACATTGTGTTACTGTGTTATGTGCTGGAGAAAGGCTGTGAGGCGTGGTATTGAATAACATATTAGAGACAATGACAATTGAATTTGGAGGGAAAATAATAATCTCTTCAAAAACTATGTAGTAAAACAACTAAAGAAGTGAATAAATCAGGAGTCCTGATTTTGTTAAACTCCTATTGGGAAGGTACTAATGGGAAATTATTTTGATGTTTTTATTTCAGTTAACTTAAAGAGAACTAGAGGGCTTGTTTTCCAAAATCCTCTTTGGGACCCAACCATACTAAAAGACAAAAACAGAAGGATGGAGTAAAAAGTACCTTTGATGCTCCTGATTGTTTTCATTACAGAAAAGATAATAGCAGCATCTCTCTCTCCATCTTTTGCGTTCGGGATCTCTGCCAGCCTGTGATACCTTCTTCCCCCAAACCAGAGTAACTCATTCAAAGCAGCATTTTCCTGGCTTTGAATTTAGTCTCTAATAAAGCCCTACCTCTTCTGACATATTCTTCTTCCATATCTATCTCTTGCACACGAATGCTGCTTCTGATCTCTTTCTAAACGAAGATATAGATCTTTTTGTTCACGATGTTTCAACTCTGTATAATAAATATTTATGGCATACTGGGTGCATCCTTTTGGCAATACATTGCATCTGAACCAGCACTTAAAGTTCTCCTACAGTTCCAAAGGGATGCTATGTGACATTAATTAAGGTGTGAAATTGCTTGCTGTTAATTCCCCACACCCTTCCATGATCTGCTGTTAAGACAATTAAATTTCTTTAATGGTACATTAACTAACAGAGCAATCTAGCCTTTCCACTTCTTGGAAATTATATAGGGCCAAGGAAAATTTGATTAAATTGGTAGTAATAAAAAGATTAGTCCTATTTCCTTCCTCTTTGATGGAAACTGATATAGCATGAGGCTTCTTTATAAAGTGTCATTTATGAGTTTTATTAGAAACGGGAGTTATCTCACCTCCATTTGGAAAACAGAAGCTGTCAGCAACAACTACAGTTGCCCTCCACTCACGTGTTCCAACTCTCCACTCAAAAATTTCCACCTAGTTCTTCCACAACTATCAAAACTTTTCAAATTTGTAATGATTTACAAGGATCCAGCAGTATATGAAAGTGATTATTAGCAGCAGCTGTACTACTTCACATTTGCATGATTTGTTATTTTTCAACATTCCTCCCTAACAGGAGCATTGTTTGATAGTCACTGACATTTGGGAGGATGCAGATTAAGAATATCATCCCAATTTTAGCTTCATGAAACTGAGGGGTTCTTTAAATGTCTATTTACTTATTTATTTTGGCTGCATCGGGTCTTCGCTGCATGCTCCAGCTTTTCTCTAGTTGTAGCAAGTGGGGGCTACTCTTCGTCGTGGTGCATGGGCTTCTCATTGCGGTGGCTTTTCTTGTTGTGAAGCATAGGCTCTAGGTGCACAGGCTTCAGTAGTTGCAGGGCATGAGCTCAGTAGTTGTGGCTCATGGGCTCTAGAGCACAGGCTCAGCAGTTGTGGCCCACGGGCTTGGTTGCTCCGCAGCATGTGGGATCTTCCCGAACCAGGGATTGAACCCGTGTCCCCTTCATTGGCCGGCGAATTCTTAACCGCCGTGCCGCCAGGGAAGTACGAAACTGAGTTTAAGAGAGGTTACATAACTCACCCAGGTCCGTACAGCTAGAAAGAAGCAAAAGTAAGACCAGAGCTGTTATCATTACCAAACACTGTTAGAGCATCCAGCAAGCTGCTGAAGGAGGACTGACCATTGGGGTTGAAACATACATTCAATAGTGACATGACAGGAGTGATTTCAGTGGGGACTAAATCTAACTGGAATGGATTCAAGTTATAACAGGAGGTAAAGAAAAGAAGAAAGTAATATTAAATGACACTTCTGAGGAGTCCTGTTGTAAAAGAAAGGTAGAGAAATGGGGCACAAGGTGGAGAGAAACATGATTGTTGCATGGTGGGGTTTGTTTTTTTAAAGCTATTACCACCTGTTTATAGACTGATGGGGGAGAGGTGCAAATTGATATTATAGGAGAGCGGGTCACTGAATAACACTGATCAGAGGGGATGGGGTCAAGTACACACGTGGCAAGGGGAGGGCTAGATTTAAATAGAAACAGGAAGCGTTCAAGCATTTTAATAAGCAGGGAGCCAGAACATGTATGAGCAGCTGTGTGCGGGTTGGTAACTTTTGCGGTGGAAATATGAAAACTTTCTCTTCTGCATCTCTTTTCTAAGGGAAATACAAAGCATGGTGATTTGTTGATAAAATGGAGGGAAGGGAGGGAAGAAAGGAAGGAAGAATAAAGGGGGAAGGAGAAAAAGAGAAGAAAAGACAAGAGAAAAGAAAAGGAAAGGAAAGAAGAGAAAAGAAAAGAAAAAAGAAAAGAAAAGGCAAGCCTATTACCTAAGTCTGAGGAGGGTCTGAGGCAGTTTTCAAAGTCTGAGGAGGGAAGAGAGGTATGGAACAGTCGTTTGCGAAGAGTGCAGCCGGAAACTGACTAGAGAAATGTGGTAGGACTCCACAAAATACTGAGCACCCCGGGAGGTTTGGGGTCAGGACTTGGAGACCAAGCAATGAAGTTTGTTTTTCTCCAAACTCATTGAACTATTTGGCTATAAGCTTAGGGCAGGAACCCTGGAGCTGATCACACATGAAATTGAACGCTGATTCGGCCTCATGTCAGTGCACTACTTTGAACAAACTACCCTTTTCACTCTTCAGTTTCCTTAACTGTGAAAGAGATCAATTAAAGGATCCACTCTCTAGGGCCATTTAAAATAATCTTACGGTATATAAAGTGCAGATATTTAGTAAGTGCTCAGTTGATATGAGCTATGATTAAGAGGACAGGGGCTACCTAGAAGGAGAACACCCCTGGGATGGTACCTGGAACCTGGTTTATTATAGTTGTTTGATTTATAAATAACAGCAATCCCTGAGATGTTACTTTTTCACATTTTTAAGAAAAGCATTATTTTAGTTTAAGTTTTCCAAGAGAAATGTATGATAAGTAATATAAAACTGAGTGTGAAATGTTAAAAGTTGCAAACAGGGAATCTGAGCTATTGTAATAGCAAGGGATGCCCGCCTATTCTGATAACTGCATTTGCAGCAGAGGTACCAGTGAAAGAATATAATAGAAAAAATATTAAGTGGAAAGCCTGCCCTGGAAAGACCCATACGTAACCTTACAAAGAGAAGGATGGATTTATTTTTAATAAGACTTCAAAGCCCAGTGATATATATTTGGTCCTTTTCTTTTCTAAGGGCAAAATCTTACATTTAAAAATAAAGCAAAAAATAAATAAATAGAGCAAATACTGTATATTATTATAAGGATAGTAGCTTATGGTCTTGTTATGACCAACTATAGCATTTTATTTGATAACAGGACTACAGGACTCCCTACAGAGATATGCATCACAGGCAGCTGTGAAAATGACAGCCTTCACTACACCAAGTCACTAAGTGACTAGTATCTGTCATATGAATTGTTCTGTTCACATTAAAGGGGTGAACCGGGGATTCCTAGTGGATGCTATGTCTTAAGGTAATACAGAACATGGACTATGTTATTAGAAACCCACGCTCATCCTTGTGTCTGCAAATGAGGAAGAATATTCTCTCATGAAATCTCTGCCTCATTCTTATTCTGAACCTGGGATAAATCCTTTTGCTTCAATGTACTATAAATCCAGAAAAGTCAAAACATGAATAAAAGGAAACGTTCAGAAGAAGAAGAAGAGAAGGAGGAAGAGGAGGAGGGGGAGGGGGAAGAAGGGGAAGAAATTGGAACATATATCAGAATAGAGGAAACACAGAAAACTGATTTGAAGAAAGAGTTCTAGAGAACCATACAGAAACACTTCCCTTTTCACAGCGTCATCTCCTTTTATCATTTACCCAAAACTATTATGATACTACATGTGTTAGAGGAACAACACTATTTATCTCAAAAACATTCTGCGGACTAAAAAAGAGAAGCAAGTATATTTTTCTCATACTTTAAAGAGAAAAGAGGGCAAGAAATATGATAAGGACACCCAGAAGAGCCAAATGAAAGAGAAATAACATTATGAATCACACAAGTATTGCGTTATCAGGATGCTGACATTCTTAAAATCTGGATATTGAAACTTTGTTGGAAAGACGGTATAAAGTTAAAGCAGAAAGAAACACAGAAATCAGCTCCATACCAACAGCTGGCCATTAAATCATGCCCACTGAAAATAAAACCTGTATCACAAGTGGAGCTCACAAGGTCCTGAATGAGAAATTGTAACATCCCATGTTGCCCGCATTGGATTGGTTTCCAATTGTTAAGTCTACAGTGGCACTGAATCTGAGTTTCTGTGAAACAGGTTTGGGGAGTTGGGAGGACAAGAAAGATAGGGAGTTGGATTTTTTGTTTGTTTTTTTTTCACTTTATGTGCAATTTGGAAGTTACTCCTCATCAAAATATCAAACTTTGCTCTCATAGCTATAGTGTGCCAGAATGCATAAAACAGAGCACTTGGGAAAAAAAGATTCAAGGATTTTGTTTAGATTCTAAAGCCTAGACTAATAAATCTATTTTCTAATGAAATAATAGCTTATTGCAAAAGAAAGTGATGGAAAAGCCCCTTCTTGTATATCATTTTAATCCTTTGAACAACTGCAAATCAAGAGACTAGGGTTCTTGGCAGTTGCTAATAAGGAACTGATTATTGGGAAGAAAAAAAACTTAATCTTGTATGGGACAGGAATAATTTGAGAAGCACAATTTAGGAGCTATAGAACTTATATAATTGTTGAAGATCAGAAACTAGACAGTTCCCTGGAAATGTTTCTTAAAGATTTCTCAGAATTGCCTAGTAGCATATGATTGGAAATTAATACCAGAACTCCAAATTCTAGTACTGGTACTGTAAAAAAATTTCTGTTAATTTTTACTGTACAGTAAAGTATACATGATTCTCATATGTGGTATTAGTAATTCTTGATTTGTCATTTGTTGTTTGTTTAGTCATCTTAAGTGCTAAATTAGACTTCCTACAAAACAAAAGGATAACCCTTCTCAACATGTTAGTTAGCTTAACCAAGAGAGCCCCACTTTTCAATTGCAGTCAAGTCATGGTACTTGAAATATGGTAGATGTTGAGTATAGTTGTCCCTCAGTATTTGCAAGGGATTTGTTCCAGGAATCCCTGCGAATACTAAACTCTGAAGATGCTCAAGTCCCTTATATAAAATGGCATAGTATTTGCATATAACCTGCACACATCCTCCTGTACACTTTAAATCATCTCTAAATTATTTATAATACCTAATACAATGTAAATGCTATGTAAATAGTTGCCAGAGCAGGGCAAATTCTAGTTTTGCATTTTGGGACTTTCTGGAATTTTTTAATTGAATATTTTCCATTCCACAGTTGGTTGACTCTGAGGATGTGGAACCCACAGATACAGAGAGCCAACTGTATATTAGATAAGCAGCTTGTCTCATACATCATGGTGCCTCAACTAGGTTTGTTCCTAAGAAATTAAGATGGTGTTTGCAAGGCATCAGAACAATTTATAAAAGTTTGAAACACTGCCAGCCATTTCTTATGTAACCTATGCAGTAAGATTCAGTTTGACTGATTCTTCTTGACTACCCTGACTGGCTGTATGCATGTCATGTAAACATAGTTAGACATTTTTCTAGGTGAAGAGATTGAGTAAACAGATTTTCCTCTATATGCTCGTATACTTGATGGACACATTGTTAACTGTTCATTCACTATCAAATTGAGGCTGATATATATCACGATCGTGGTTTAAATCCTCTGGCCTGGAATTCAGGAAGTCTGATTCAAGTTGGCCCTGTCACTCTCATCCCTCACCACCTCTCAATTTTACCTCATCCTTCAACCAGTCACTGTTTCTCTTATACAACCTGCACTTCATCCCTTCATTCTTGTTTATTAGCCCATCCATTTCTTTAAACTCTCTGCATCCTAGAAGGCTAACTCAACATCAAAGAGCTATTTTATATACTCATTTCCATTCGACTCTGCTATGACCCTTTCTACCCTGTGATTTGTGTGCATGCCTGTGCTTTCTTTCTTAGCCTTGAGCTCCTTGAGGGCAGGAATCAAGAGATCATTTCTTGCAGTTGCCATAGAATCTAGCAGAGCGCCTGGTACAAAGTAATTTGTACCTGTTCGTAGAATAAATGAACAAATTGATGCTGAAACAAATTCATACTCAGAAAAAGAGTATTTGGAATTTGAGGAGAGAAAAAAATGGAAAAGTAATAGAGTCAAAATGATGCAATATTAGTTAAGCGAAATTAAAAGGGTCATAAATGTTTTGTGGACCAGTTAATTCCATCAAGGATATCCAAGATACTCTGTCTCTCCTAAGTCTACATACGGAGGTCAGGTCTGATCAGGTCAGTTAGTTTTCTCAACTCCCCTCCATGTCCTATAGTAATTGATAGCTTTGACTCTAATCAAGACACTTCTTTTCCAGAGAACAGCAAACTCTTCTAAGACAGCACTGGGTAATAGAAATGTAATACAAGCTACCTCTGTAATTTAAGCTTTTCTGGTAATCATATTTAAAAAATAAAAAACATATGAAATAAATTTTAATAATATATTCAACCCAGTGTATTCAAAATGTTATTGTTTCCATATGTAATCAATATGAAGCATTATTACTGAGATATTTAATTATTTGTGTGATCTTTAAAATCAGTGTTTATTTTATACTTCTCACACCTCTGAATTAGGACTAGCCACATTTTAAGTGCTCAGTGACCACATATGGCAACATGGATACTGTATTAGGTAGTGCAGTCCTAGAGTGTTTTCATCAGATTTTCCTATCCTCCCACTAACCCTATATATACCCTCAGTATATCTCAATTCTCTTTTTCTTAGTACAGTCCTAAGATTAATATTGTTGACTGCTGGGGACTTGTTGGCTCTTCGCATGCAAATAGGACATCTCTAACTTTAACAGTCACTTATTTGTTTACAGCTTACACTCAGGGTATTTGTTTCTATGTGTGTGATTTTAAAAATTTTGTGTAATTATTAATTACGTTGTATAAAATATACACAACTTAAAATGTACTATTTTAACCAATTTAAGAGTACATTTCTAGGTCTGTCAACATCTCTACAAGTGACCTAATTTTATTCCTTTTTATGCCTGAGTAATATTCCATTGTATATGTGTACCACATCTTCTTTACCCATTCATCTGTTGATGAACATTTAGGTTGTTTCCATGTCCTGGCTATTGTAAATAGTGCTGCAGTGATGGACCTAGAGTCTGTCATACAGAGTGAAGTAAGTCAGAAATAGAAAAACAAATATTAGTGCATATATGTGGAATCTAGAAAAATGATACAGATGAACGTATTTGCAGGACAAGAATAGAGATGCAGATGCATAGAGAAAACATGTTAACACAACGGGGGAAGGGGAGGGTGGGATGAATGGGGAGATTAGGTTTGACATAAGTATACTACCCATGTGTAAAATAGATAGCCAGTGGGAACCTACGGGATAGCACAGGGAGCTCAGCTCAGTTCTACATGATGACTATACTCCAATTAAAAATGAAAAGAAGGGCTTCCTGGGTGGCGCAGTGGTTAAGAATCCGCCTGCCAATGCAAGGGGACACGGGTTCAATCCCTGCTCCAGGAAGATCCCACGTGCCATGGAGCAACTAAGCCCGTGTGCCACAACTGTTGAACCTGTGCTTTAGAGCCCATGAGCCACAACTGTTGAGCCCACATGCTGCAACTACTGAAGCCCACGCACCTAGAGCCTGTGCTCCGCAACAAGAGAAGCCTCGGCAATGAGGAACCCGCGCACCACAACGAAGAGTAGCCCCCACTCACTGCAACTAAAAGAAAGCCCGCGCACAGCAAAAAAGACCTAACACAGCCAATAAAATAAATAAATAAATAAATTTATTAAAAAAAAATTAAAAGAATGCATTTCAGTGCCATTAAGTACATTCCTGTGTTGCGGAGCCATCACCACCATCATCCCCAAAACTTTTTCATCTTCCCCAGCTGACACTCTGTACCCATTAAGTACTTACTCCCATTCTCCATTCCCTCAGTCCCCAGCAACTACCATTCTACTTTCTGTCTCTATTAATATGACTACACTAGGTATCTCACATAAATGGAATCATAAAATATTTGTCCTTTTATGCCTAGCTTATTTTACTTAGCCTTAGTTCCTCAAGGTTCATCCATGCTTGTGTCAGGATTTCCTTCTTTTATAAGGTTGAACAATATTTCACTGTATGTATATCTATTTTTGTCTATCTTTTCATTGGTTCAACCAACCGAAGGTGCCTCCACCTTTTGGCTATTGTAAGTCATGCTGATTGTAAGTAATGCTGCTATGAACACAGGTGTTCAAATACCGGTGCATGGCCCTGCTTTTATTTCTCCTGGGTGTATATCCAGAGGTGGAGTTTCCGGATCAAGTGGTAATTCTATGCTTGATTTTTTGAGGAACTCACCGTATCATTTTTCAGAGTGCCTGTTCATTGTAAATTCCTGTCACCAAAGTGCAGTGGTTCCAGTTTCTTCACCTACTTGCCAATACTTGTTATTTAATTGTTTATTTCTATAAATAATTTGTTTTCATGACCATTTTTGGATGATATTAGGAGTATTTGGTAGAAGTGAGGCCAACTTGGATCTAGATTAATATATGGAAATAACTTAAACACTGTCTGGTGTAAGGGAATCATTTTTGCAGTTTATTCGATGAATTATTTTTCTGCTTTTATTTAGAGCTTTTGACTAGGACCTTGAAATCCTACACTCTCATCTGGCTCTGCTACTACTCACCATCTGGCTTTAGGGAAGTTGCTTAGTTTCTCTTATATTTAAAAAAGGGTGATAAGAATTTCTCACCTACTTTATTCACCTGATTATCATAATTACCAAATGAGTTGGTCAATTTAAAATGGCTTTGAATTTCCGTTTGGGCAGGTTTGGGCACTCCCCAGCAGGATCCAGGAAAATCTTCCTAATCAGATGGCAGCTTGGGTTCTACACTAGAATCTAGTTCCTCTGTGATCAGTCAGTGCCCAGGAAGGAGTCCAAGTCCCCGTTATGGTTAAATGTAAAGTTCTGTCTGTTGGTACAATTCATTAAAAGACAATTTGCCTATAAAAAATAAATAAATAAGATGGCTTTGAAAACTCTGAAATAATAGATTTATTGAAGGGATTAAAGGTTTATTTAAAAGACTTTCATTGTGGTTATTGTGTTCATAACAGTGATTTGGGTTTATATTTTGGACTTCTAATGCACTTTGTAGAAAACTTAGGCCTTCTTGTTTTCTTCTTGTACTTTTGTGTCATCATTTTATTACGCACCATTTGCTTAGAACACCAGTTATGGAGTGTTAATACAACCATCAAAGGAAGTTATGTTACTGAAGAGAAGTGTTTTGACCTTCCTCTTTTTGCTTTCTAATTGGATCGTGCTCTTTTAATTACATTTTAATTCTAAAATTTGACTGAGATTCATATCCTTTTATTTGTCAGCTTTTCAAGTTAGTATTCTTGGTATCCAGGAGGAGCCTGTAAATAACAATGAAAATGAAAGCCCAAGAAATTAAATGAATCTATTGGTTTTATTACTCTTAATTTTTTAGCTAAGATATATGAACTAGTTTCTTTTCAAAACCTGGAATTATATTACTCCATTTAATGGAAATATTGGAAAATTAGTGATTGAGCTGTCCTAGAAGAAGAGCACGTTGCACATTTTGCTGACACTAGTGAGTTGTGTTCTTTTTGAAACACTGAAAACTTTTGCATGCCAATTTGGAAAACTCTCTGGGGACTTGATACTTGGATGTCAGTAGGGTTAAGCTGTTAGAAAAGTTATCTGCAGTGATAATTATAATGGCAACATTTTGTGTTGTCACAACTTAAGTGTTTTATGTGTAAGTGAGAAATAGCATAAAAAAAAGGTAAAAGTTAAAAACAAATCTTTTGAGTAGAATCTATGATATAAGGAAACAAAAAAGAAACTGCAACACTAAAAAATTCAGATACAAAATTATAATTAAATTTATAATATAAAATCTATATATTATATTATAATTTGTTATAATTAAATTTATAATTTACAATTATAATTAAATTTATAAATAATCATAAAATATATTATTTAATGGAAATTAAGGAGTAATTTTCTTCAAGTACCTCTAAGTTGAAGTTTAAGAAATTTATGTGCCAAAATCTATTGTGTATTTTTTTTCAGATTTTTCTCATTTTTTGAGACTGACTTAGCAGTCTGTAGTCAGGTCTGGGGATTTTCACAACTGATTAGGTGACAGAATAGGGAAAAACCACTTTATGGCATCATCTGAGTATCTTTCCAACTGAATCACGTTATTACTTCTTCTGCGTTCCCCTGTGCACTAGGCAGTTATAAATAAATGGCTATATTTTGCATATATAAACATATTATTTAATTTGGGGGATTTTGACACTTTGCCCATAACAGGACTATAGGTAAGAAACATTAGGCTTGAGGAACTTCAAGATTTCAATAGGATCTTACATAAGGATCTTCTGACTTTTGTCAAAGAAAGGCAGAAACTTGAATTACCTACTGGCACCATCTGAAAATTACAGGATCAATTCTTTCTAAACTAGTTTCCTGTGTATCTCTGTACACTTTGCTAGTGAGGCCAAAAGCAGTTAGTCCTTTGAGGCTATTGGGTCAACCATTCAGTGCTGAAATATTGAAATAATGAAATTAAAATCTCATTAAAAATCTATATATGTGCAATAATAGTACATGATACGCATAACAAACACGTTTTGTATATATATTTGGTTTTCGCCAGCATCGGTATCACCTGGGCACTTATTAAAAATGCAGAATCTCAAGCCCACTGTAGACCTTCTGAATCAGAATCTGCATTGTAACAATACCCCAGGTGATTCAAATGCACGTGAACATTAAGAAGCCCTACTACTTAGGTGTTGGAAGAGACCTATCTCCTCATCACTGAGCTAGTCTGAGGAGAAGCTTTCTTGTATCTTAACTCTCTTAATCTAGTTTTGATTTACAATATACCTTCAGCCAAAACAATTTGTCAGTATGCTCTCTGAAATCTTTTATTCAAAATTTTCATGAAGAGATCAGCTCCTTCATGTTTCTTATACATCTTTGGATGCTTATTGTGTATCCAACTGGACAAGAGCCCAGGCAGTGCGGCTCCCAAACTGGTACTCTTCACCACCATCTACTTATTCAGGGCCATGCTCGGATCTCCAGTCCCAGGCCAAAGCCCATGGGAGGAAGCACGTTGATTGGAAATGACATTCAGATTACTAAGGTATTGTAGAGATTGTTCAATAGATGGGAGTATGCAGCTGTTCATAAGTCAAGGATGAAAATTCCTCCTAACATTTAGGTAAATATTTCATATGCTCGTATACAGTTGTCTCACAACAGTAAAATAAGTCTGTTTTAATGTACTCAATATGCTGATAGATGCTATCTTACAAGAATAACGGTGAATTGAAAAATATTGTTCTTTCAATGCAGTAATCTAGCAAGAGCCATGATAATTCACAGATGACTGAGCTTTAGAGCCAGACAAAACAATAGGGGATGAAAGGAACTGTTTATATAGATGTGAACTGAAATCTCATGGTTGCATAATCACATTTCCTATTGATGAATAACTAAGAAGCCATGGACTGTGTTCATTACATTAGGTGAGGGAAATATGAAGAAACTGGAGAAACTGCGTCTTTTTTTCTTCTCTGTCCTCTCTCCCATTATCATTTCTTATGTAGGGTACTCTGAAAGCTGGCAATAACTATTTCAATTTGATACAATGTCGTATTTCTTGTAGTAGGGTAAGGATAAGGATCATGTAAAGAAGAATTTTGTCCCTACCTGAACTAGATTGAAGACTGAAAGCTAAAAAACAAAATATCTCTTTCTACCCTTTAAATGTTACACTCCCAATGTCTTCTCTAACTGTAGAAGAAAATGATGTTATATAAGTTAGTAGACAGTAAAGACTTAAAAAAAAAAAACCCTTATCTATAAGAGAACAGAAACCACTCATGTGTCTGCAGTTCAGGAAGCCTGAAAAGGTTGTGACTGAAAGAACTAGAAGAGAATTAGGTGTATCCATTAAATATTTTAAATTAAAACTTGTTTTCACAGTAGGAAGAAGAGCTCGTGATGAGAGTGAACAATATAGTATAAAGTCAGATTTGTTATGTTTATTGAGGCCAAATTGATGTCCAGTATCGTAACGAGTAATTGATGTGATTTTGCCTTCCAGTGTGTATGTACAGAGAGCCATCACTACATGAAATTGGAGAAAAACAAGGGCGTTCGAGGAAAAGTTCCGGAACACCAACGATGAATGGAGGCAAAGTTGTGAACCAAGATTCAACATAGCTGAGAACTCTTCCCTTCATCCCTCCCTCTTCCCTTCCCTTTCTCCCCCTGCCCTTTACCCAGTTCCTTCCACTAAATCCACCCAAGGAGAGGAAAATAAAATGGCAACCCAGGACCTAGGGGCTAAGATTCTGCACTCAAAATCTTCCCTTGTGTAGGACAAGAAAATTGAACCAAAGCTTGCCTGTTGCAATGTGGTAGAAAATGCACATGCACAAAGATTAGCACACCTAAAAGCAGAGGAAAAAATAAATCAAGACTCCACAAGCATTAAAATAAACTGTGTTGTTATTAATAGAGGGCTAATTGTAATGAAGACATAACTATTATAAAGATGAAATAAAGTTATTACCTTAAAGAAAAGGATTTTGGAGACTTGAACTTATAAATCGATGTAATACCCTAAATAGCTTAAACTCTGGATAATGCTGTGATGTGTGTTTTGTTTTGAATTTGTATTTTCTTTGCGCATCTGAAATTGATACATAATTACATTCTGTTTCTAGGAATTTTTTTTACCATGATATTGAACATGTATGAATTATAGCTTCTTCTAGTGCCTATAAGGTATATACCGGGACTCTCATTTTAACATCACAAAAAGTTTAAAATTTTATTCTTGAAATCAATATTTAAGATTGGTTTATGCAAAGGGTAGCCTTATGTTGAATTTAATGCTAATAGCTGATTTTATTCCTTCCTAAAAAGAGTTTCAGATTCTCCTAGGAGAATATCATGTATTTTTCAAAGGTATTAATTCAGGAGCCCATTTTTTTTCTTTAGCCATTTAGAAAAAAAATTCATGTTTTAAAGCTGAAGTAACTTTTAGGAATTCTTTGTCATTGCCATGCCTGAGCAGTGATAAATAAGTTATGTGCTCTTGCCATTTGGTCTGATTTTTTCTTCGTGGACACATTTGAGAGTATCGGTGTATGTCTAGATGTCTTAGAGAGTTTTATACCATCTCTTGCAGCAGGAAAGAAGGAAGAGGGGTTTTACATAAGGAAATAAATCCTAAGAAATTGGTGAAAGCAAATTGTATTTGCCTTTGTACCTTACCAGAGTTTTCTGTATGTAGCATTTTCCAAACTTCACCAAGGAATT
Source organism: Hippopotamus amphibius kiboko (assembly GCF_030028045.1). Lineage (NCBI taxonomy): Eukaryota > Metazoa > Chordata > Mammalia > Artiodactyla > Hippopotamidae > Hippopotamus > Hippopotamus amphibius. The sequence goes on along the minus strand of NC_080191.1, from coordinate 166,305,408 downwards.
GGGAGGCATGGCTGTGAAATTCCTAACTTACTATCTTACAAAGCCAGTGAATTGTTTGTTACTAGATATCCTCATTTATAAATCTAGTTGAAAATAAGTCTATCTCCTAGAACGTAGAAGGAAACTTGTAATACACTGAATTTTCCAGGGGCAGAGAGAAACAATACGAATTAACAGCCATGGCTCCAACAGACAGGGTTGTGTGAGTGGCTTAAAGTAGTCCGAAAAAAAAAAAAAAAACCCTCAGTGTAAGACTGGGTAAATGCATATTTAGGAATACTAAAGTGTTAGAAAAATGTTAGGGAAGAAATTAACGTTATACAATTGCCTTGGAAAAAAATAGATCTACTTAGTCCTACAAATCAGGAATGGTGTAGAGACATCCAAATCAAAACAAAACAAAACAAAACAGAATGTTAAAAAATATATGCAGATTTATGGATATTATCAATGAGAAGACGTAGCATGTTACTTCTCCTATAGCTCTACAGTCCAGCATGTATTCTTCCAAATACTCCCTAAAATATATACACTTTGCAGAAACTCTAGGCCCTCACTTCAATGACCTTGCCATTGGTTGCTGTATTCTTTCAAAGTCAATGTAGTTTCTCTCACTCTACACAATCATTATTCTTCAGTAGTGGTCTGTGTCCTTCACCAAGTATTCTATTTCTGTTATCAAGAGGTTAGCAGAAAATGAAATGGAGGAATTTGTCTAATTGGGTGCAAATAATAAAAGTTATGCATCTAGGCAAGGATTTTGAACACACATTTGCAAGAGATAGTTGTTTAACCAAAATATTTGGAAAGGAACAAATAAAGACATTTGAATTAAAGATAAAAAAAGGAATGTTACTCTTCTAGGAAAAGAATTCTCTTGTAAAAAGAAAGACAGAAATACAAATCTGGTTGTACTTCTCCTTGTCATTCCTAATTCAACTTGATTATAAACGCATCTGTCACTTCCAGGACCAAACAAATCCCAAGCACAAAGCCTTATTTGCTTTGAAAAAATAAGAAAGAGGCTTCTAGAAAATGGGTCACAGGCTCATGTAGCATAAAATGTTGAGCTTTTTGGTCATATACATATATACCTAGGCATCGAAAGCTCACAAGTGACACAATTGACAGTTTCACAAAGGGTTATCAGTTACACTGATAATTTCATGACAGAATATATCTTATCTAGTTAAATATCATGGAAAATATGATAGAGATATGAATCTCCAACAAAATTCTTCCCTGTTTTTTCAATGGCTGTTCATCCTTCAGCATCTAGACTCACATCTGTCTCCTTTCTGATGGCACTGAAGAAACAGTTCTAACTACCCAATTTGTATATTGTTTTTCTTCATATCATTTAAGCAAATGTTCAACACAGTAAAATGTTTTGAAAATCAGCTTTGTCTAAGTTATACTTAATTTCAGAGAATAAATTGGAAACCTCATACTCTTTTACACATTAACTCGACAAAAACTATGGTTTAGAGCACAGGGCCCATGTTTGCCTAACTGCTGTTTATTTATTAAGTATATAAAACCTTTCATAGCAAAAGTCAGTATTCACTGTCTAGGTTTTCAAAATATTACCAAATATACACATATAATTATTCTATTTCCTCCAAAAATATGAGCCAATTTAAATAGTTTGTTTTTCAGGTTTACTCCAAGTAAAATAATTCTTTACCTTGATTTTCATCATTCCAATTTCTGTGTCTCAATTCACCCACCACTTATTCTCCTATAAATAAAATAAGTGTTTTTTTTTTTTTTTTCTTAAATGTGTTGGGGTAGTCACAGGAAAATTACTACTTTTAGTAAAGCTTTGTAATTGGCTGTGTAAATATAAGGTAAAATGTATTTATTCTGAGTCCTTATTGTAACATGTTTCAAAATCAATGGGCTCAAGAATGAAAACAAAACTTTTGAGAATCTCACAAAATACTTTTCTGGTCAACAGACCTTACTCAGTGTTTAAGCCAGAAGTCTGAGGTATAGAAACAAAATGGTGCTGAAGTTCTGTTTGCTGTTAAAGATTTTGTGCTTCAGGAAACTGGAGGACAGCGAGCCAGCCTATTCTTGATCACAGTAATAGTTGGATTTCGAATTTTACATATGGATTTCATAGCACATTTTTAGTCATTATGGATTGGCACAATAAAGAGACATCAACTTGATGCAAATGATGATGCTTTATGAGTCTCATTCTAATCCAGATAGCTTTTAGAAGAATTGTTCTATTTAAGAAAATGACAATGCCGTCGGTAGGTATTATATAGAGATTGGTGGTCCTGTGGTGCCACTAATAAGAGATGAGAGTATTAAGACAAAAGTAAAGGATGAAGAATGTCTTCTTGTATATTGAAAAGTCTGGAGGTCCTAATCTGGAACCACTAATTCCCTGTGGGAGAAGAATGACTACATTAACAGTAATTTTTTTTAAAACATGGGCCCAGAAATAGCAAATCTACTCTTCTACCTTCATGGCTTTGTCTATAGGGCCATGCTCTGGGAAGGTTTTCCATGATATGGCTCAATTTCATCTGCACCAGGTGAGACATTCAAGCATAAAAATCCCCTCTCGTTTTAACATCATAAAAAGCTGAGATTATTCCTCTGTCATAAAATTGTAAATAGCATTTTTTAAATCAGAATCACACTTAAAACAGTGGATTGTTCTACAAATATATATGTGTATATATACATATGCTTCTGAAATAAGGATATATTATATAGTTTTTATTTGATTTTGGTCTTTAGTCCTGGGTAATCAAAGATAAAGAGATTTGAATGCAGAACTTTATAAATGTATATTTCTACTGGTAGTATAAATTGCCACTTTATAATAAAAAAAGAAACAGGTGGGAACAGTAAATCAAAGCACATGCTCCTTCAGAATGTCAGTGATTCTGAATCCCCTCTTTGATGCTAAGGTAGCTATTTTTTATTTCTAAAAAGGTATCTTAAAGAGCTGTACTTCCTGATACAGATTCCCTGATAAGTCATGTCAGATTGAAAATTCGTAGTTGAGGGCAAGAGAAAAAAAAATGCTAAATGCAGATATTTATTTTTCAGGATTTTGGGGGGAACCCAATTTAAAAATTCAATATTTAGAAGCTAAACTACGTGAAAATAGCTAATGTTCAGAGACGATATATTGAGCATCAGTAACAAACAGAAGCAAATATATATTTAACATTATGAAAATAACATTAAAATAATGTCATAGTAGAAATTGCATCATTAGACGTTTTATTAGTTGGAAAGAATGAGTTGATGTTTCTTTGTCTTTGCTCCAAGCACAACCTAATGACAGTGGCATTAATTTTACTTAAAGTTGTTCAAAAGTCCATAATATACACCCATGAATAGAACTGGTTTTAGCTCCATTACAAGGTTAAATGTTACAATCTTAAGAAACTACTGAGACCGAAATGTTTAATAAATGCGTTGTGTGAGAAACTGAACAAATTAATGTTTTGTTTTTATATTAAAGCACAGATTATTCAAATCGTTGTTTTTTGAGATCAGATTTGTAAAATGTTTATACATCACAACCTTCTGAAGTAAAAAGCAATTAAAATTTTGAGATGCCCATGCACGCAGACAACATACTGGCATCTTTTTTTTAACGCTAAATTTCTTTGGAAAGCCTCTTTCCTTTTTAAAATGTATTTATCCTATAATGTGTCACTGAAAAAAGTGCTGTGTCTCATAAAAAGAGATCAAAACTGGATTTATGGATGGGGCATGAGTCAAAATTTTTATTGAACACAGATCAAAAGTAAAAATTACTTTCTAAGTATGAAGATACGTGTGGTAAACCTCATAACTTGCTTTTTGAGGATTAGGAACTAGGGGACATACATTGATTCATAATTTACTAACGAGTCACTTGGTTGAGCTTAGGGATCAGAAACTAAATTATGATCTCAAAAAATCCAAGAAAGTTAGACACATAAACAATGCAATACCCAAATGTAAGTGCTACAATAGGTGTGTTACTAAGATTTTATATACCAACTGATGATGCAACACTCAAGCCTACATGAAAGACAAGGATTGAAAAGAGGATAGATATTTACTGAGTCATGAAAGACAACAAGAGGCCCCTCCAGTAAAGGAAACAATTTAAAGAAAAGCTATGGAGAAATGAAAAGTACTTTTTACCTGGGAAATACCTGTACGTGAAACACGAATGAGTGTTCAGAGGAGGAGATGCGGGGAAAAACCTGAGTTGAGATACATGAAAATTAAACGTCATTCAAAGTTTTGTCACTGCACTGTTTGGATGTGTTTGAGCCTCCCTATCTGCTAGGATGCTTCTGTTTGCTCATGTCAGAACCCCCCACACCAAGCCAGCCTTCATCTAGAAGTTCCAGGATCATCACCATGGAGGCTTAATTTGTCTGCAGTTCTCTCAGCTCTGCCCACTCCATGTTTAATAACGTCCCTCTTGGAGTCTGGAATTCTTGTACAAGTTGCAAGACATCACATATTTATGTCATCTAGTGTCTCTCACCATTCCCCGGGAAACATTTCAAATCTCATCGTCTAGTGTGGGTCATGTGTCCATACAACAAATCACTGTGGCCAGGAATTTGAGATCTGTTGACTAGTTTAAATCAACCAGGGCCTTTTCCTAGACTTTTAGGTTGGATGTGCTTCCCCAAAGATACAGATCTGCACAGATGAGGGGTGACTATTTGAATGAAATTCAGAGTTCATTTAGCAGGAGGAAATGGACATGCATGCTGAGTAGCAAAAAATTATTTGTTAATGAATGTATTTCCTATCACAGCTCATTGGATATTCTAAAAACTGGCAGAGAAATGCAAATACTGATGAGTTAAAGCTACAGCCATAAACCATGGGGCACAGACAAAAGCACTGAAGCTTCAGTTCCTGACGCATTATGAAATATGTGCTATGCAAAAGGCACTGTGTGGGTCACTGAGGAAGATGTAACGAGCTGCAGTTTTAAAGAAACGTGGTGCATTTGACAGTAACTCAATATACCTGGTATGTCCAACGCTTTTAGATGACCGTCAGAGGGCTAGAAAAAGCAGTTTGGCTATTCTAAACCAGAGGTCTAGTTCATATCTACTTTTTAGGATTAGGCTATTACAAAATTCCTCTCAAAATATCTCTCAATAGTCAGCCCAGATTCTAAATTCAGGGCTATTTGTTACTTCAGATTCACCTGGCATAGCCATACATAGCATTCCTGAAACCTCTCTGCAGATTATAGCATATGTTTGAACACTTTGAATGACAGCTAAATATATTAGTCTCTCAAGCAGCCTGTTCCATTTGGGAGCAGTACTGGTTTTGTAAAGTTCTTTCTCGAAACAATCTAGCATTGTTTTACATTTCACTTTCTAGGGCTGTTCAATGTCAATTTAATCCTCCACCTACAAGAAAGTCCTACAGATATTTGAAGATCATTGTCATTTTTTAAATCATTCTTCAAGTATTCTCTACTCACGTGAAAAATTTTTAGAGATTTTTAATATTTTGCTTCTGTAATTGTTTTACTCAGAACAAATTTTATTAATTTGGAATGCATAATCCAACATGATATTCCTCATATAATCTAACTGATCAAGAGACTTTCCCTCATTCTTGATATTGTAACAATAGTACATTAAGATTGCGTCCATTTTTTGATGACCTTATCAAAAAAGGTTTTAACATTCCATTGCATTTCTATCAAAACACCTTAATATTTTCTTTCACCTTTTCATCTCTGTGACTTAAACTGAGATGGAGGTTTTTTAATAGACTAAGAATAATTCTAATCTACTTAAGTCTTTGAGAAACATAAACTCCAAAGATACCAGCTCAAAATTGCCCAGATATACTAGAAAATTTCCATTCAATGATTAATCATGAATCCTCTACTTAATTTTGTGTGATTATGCCTCACTTTGTGTGATCAGATCAGTCTGTTTTCAGGAATCAACCACAATGCACTTTATCTTCTCACCTCCCCTGGGGTGAAGTTTTAGAGCTGATCATCTAATGAAAAGTCTTTATCTTGGGAAATATGTGCTATTATAGAAGATACATGGTTTTGCTCTATTTTAAATTCTCTCCCCTCTTTTTAGCCTCCATTAATTTCATTATCAATCTTCTCAATAATTACATTAATTAGATATCAGAATCATTATTTTCTCACTGATTTCATTATTTTATTCTGAAATTTTAAATCTTTACTTGTTTCAATAATAATTTCCAGATCTCTTCAAACTTCTCTTTAAAGTTTTCTACTCTAAGTCAACTTGCAGGGTTCTGGTGCACACTCTAAAAAGTTTCTAAGCTAATAAATCTCTGGGGCTTTAAGAACCTGAGAGTCCTTTGTGTTCCCTTTTGCCTAGGAATGACAATTGGGTGTACATCAAATCTTTGGTTTATCTTCTTTCATAAAATTCTCCTGATTTTCCACCAACATCAAGCTTTTTTTTTTTTTTTTTTTTGGCAGAGGAGATAATATATTGATACTCCATTTAAAAGTAACATGAATTCTCTGAGCATTAACTTTCACAATTATTTTTCTTGGGAATTTAAAATATTATTGGTATTGTTATTTTTCTAACCCTTTTTGACAAGTGTATCTAGAATATATCTTTATCACTTTGCTATGTCTGACAATTATACTCATGAATTAGCCTTGCCATCCCATTGCAATTTGTTGTCCACAAAAATATGTTGCTGACCCAGTGAAGCACACACAGACATACACAGGAACACAGTAAAAGGAGATGTTTTTTAAAAAAATCTTTATTTTTATTTAAAAATTTTATTTATTTTTGGCTGTGTTGGGTCTTTGTTTCTGTGCACAGGCTTTCTCTAGTTGTGGCTAGTGGGGGCTACTCCTCATCGCGGTGCTCAGGCTTCTCATTGCAGTGACTTCTCTTGTTGAGGAGCATGGGCTCTAGGCACGTGAGCTTCAGTAGTTGTGGCACACAAGCTCAGTAGTTGTGGCTCACAGGCTCTAGAGCGCAGGGTCAGTAGTTGTGGCGCTCGGGCTCAGTTGCCCTGTGATGTGTGGGATCTTCCCAGACTAGGGATTGAACCCATGTCTCCTGCATTGGCAGGCAGATTCTTAACCACTGCGCCACCTAGGAAGTCCCTGAGATCTTTAATATATGAGTTACATATCAACTGATCCATGTGTTGGCTTGGCTCTATCAATCACATTTTTATCCCTTGCATTATCATTTTCCTCCTTCTATTCATTTCCAGATTATCTTACCACTTGAATGACTTCCTTAGCTCTGAACTAGTCCACTTTTTTTTTTTAACTAAATAACTGTTATAACTCCCAGGACAGTATTTGGCATATAGTAAGTCTTTAATCTTATTCTTCTTCTTCTTATTATTATTATTAGTGCCACACGGTATGCGGGATCTCAGTTTCACGACCAGGGATCAAACCTGTGCCCCCTGCAGTGGAAGTGTGGAGTCCTAACCAGCGCACAGCCAGGAAGTCCCACAGTTTACTTTTTTTCCACTAAGTTTTTGAGTCCTTATTTTTTTCAGTCAGGTAACCTTGGAATGCACTATCACAGATTCTGCTGGCTCAGCATCTCTGGTTAAATAGGAGAACGGCCACCACAAAACCCTTGTTTAATGGTCTTCCTGAGGCACAACGCCACTCGCACCATCACCAGGTAGCCTGCACTGGCACATCTCAGCACATGTGCAAACGAAGCATGAAATTATGGACTAGAATGATCTTGACCTGCTTAACTAATCTGTTCTTCAACTGAAAGGCCAGAAAAAAAATGACTGTCGTCTGTTAGAATACAGACAATGTAATCATCTGTGGACTTGCAGGTGGCTATCCAGTCCTCTGATGCACAACACGTAGTTATCTGGAACTTGGTTCTAAAAGCAGGAACTCGAGTGGTTAGCTCTCCCCTCTCCCTGCCTCCCCCAACCATTGTTCTACAACCAGACCTAAGTTCTGGTCAAATGTATGTATGTGGCTTCCAGGTGAAGGACTCCAACAATTAAATCATCAATCAGAACACATAAAGTGATTTAATTTTCAGGCTTTTTCCATTTATTTAAGGAAATGAAGGGACCTATTCAGTTTCTATTGTAGGACCTATTCAGTGGTTCTTTAATCCTGACTGCATAATAGAATCATCTAGGCTATAGTAGCCCCCAAGGATGACAAGGACATCTGTAAAATATTTGGACCTTTAGAGAAAACTGGCTTTACTTGCCTCTCCAGGGCCATTTTACTTACGGCGAACATCCTAAGACAGGTTTTGCTGTTATTTGGAAAGAAATTCGCTTTTCTCTGACAGTGCAGTCCTAGCTATGAGATATCTCTTCGTGTCGCGCTCTGTCTCCTCTGGAGCAGACCATCAATTCCCAGGGCAGGATTAAGTTATAATAGCTTTTTCCATGCTTTCACTCAGAGCACTCTGCTCCCCACCTCCCCAAAAAGAATTGTCGCCCCTGATATTTTCTTCGCTGCCCAACACTACACTCTAGAAACCGAGTAAGAGGTAACATGTGACTCTTCCTCTACTCCATGTACACTGACTGACCCTGCCACAAGCAAAAGAGCGCTCTGTATCTGTTCCAGAAAACTAAGTAATTCAGCGCTGTTTGTTTCTGTGTGTTACTATGTAGCCCATCTATCCTGTATGTCACTCCTCCTGGTCCTTATCTTTTCCACCACAAACACAGCTTGTCAAGGTTCATAAGCCCCCTGACTTTGCCCCAGCGATGAGAAAGGGAGAATTAGAAATTCACATCAGGTTGTGCTGAGTTCCTGCACCTAGAACCTGCTGAACGCTAGGAGTGCACATCAAAAGAATATACCTGGGAACGAGCTCACTTTCTCTGCCCCTGTCCGAGTGCCAGCCAACTCTTTTCAGGAAAAGCCTGGGGAAACTTGGTCCTTTATTTTCCAACAGAAGGAGACTGGAAATTGGGTCAGACCTCATGTGATCACTATAAAGCTTAATGCCAGTTCACTCATCTATTTATCTGGGACTCTCTCCTAGTACGGTGATCGGTTTTCCCAGTAGACCTCCAAGTACCAACCTCGCCTGCCTCAGGCTCAGGACCCCCATTCCAGTGAGCTCTGAATTTAGTCCTGACAGGATTCTCTCTCTCTCTCTCTCTCTCTCTCTCCCCCCCCCCCCCCATCCCTCTCCCTCCCTCTCCCTCCCTTCTCTCTCTCCTCTTAGTCTCAGCAGTATCCTGCAGAGCTGGAATATAGTATTTGGTTAAGTAGTAGATGATGATACCTAAAAAGTTAGAAAAACTCTCATCTAAATCTGATCGCTGCAGGATCTTGAACAAGTTAATTCCCCTCTATATCTGTTTCCTCGTTGTAAAATGGAGAGAGTTTGCAGAGCAGGGATTAGCTTGATTGTCTAATATTCCTTACCTATGCTGAAAATCTGTGTCTTTCATAAGTATGCTTTGACCATTTGAATTTAATGTATTGATAATTATACTGACATGTTTGGATTTAGGTTTCCTGTTTTATTATTTGCTTTCTGTTGTTTCCTCTGTTTTGCATTTCTCTGTTTTCCCTTTTCTGACTTCTTTTGGATTATTTGGTGGTTTTTCTAGGGATTACAATATAAATATTTTAACGTTTTACAGTCTATTTGCAATTAATATTTTCCCACTAGGGGTAGAATGTAGAAACCTTACCACCATAGAGATGCCCTTAGCCTCTCCCTTTATATTATGGTTCTCTATATACATCAAAATCCCTATCAGACATTATAATTTCTGCTTAGAACTCACAAGCACATTTTAAAGAACTTAAGAACAGAATAATAAAGAATATTTACCCAAACGTTTGCCATTTTGTTGTTCTTCCTTCGTTTCCAATGTTTTGGATCTCTTTCTGATATTATCTCCCTTCAGTCTAAAGAACTTCCTTTAACAATGTATTTAGAGTAGGTCTGTTGGCATTGGATTCCCTAGTTTTCCTTCTTCTGAAAGTGTTTTTTATTTCACCTGTATTCCTGAAGCATACTGTCATTACAGCATTCTGGGTTGACAGTTCTTTTCTTTCAACCCTTTAAAAACTGTAATGTCACTTGTTTCTGGCTTCTATGGTTGTACTCCTTTTGAGAATGCATCATTTTTCTTTGGGTGTTTTCAGGATTGTTTTTCTTTCTCTTTAATTTTCAACAGTTTGATTATGATATGTCTGGAAGTGGATTTGTTTGTGTTTATCCTGTTTGGAATTCACTGAGCTTCTTGAATCTGCAGGTATAGTTCTTTTGTCAAATTTGGGACATTTTCAGCCATTAGTTCTTCAAATACCTTTCCTGCATTACATTTTTTCTCTTCCCCTTCCGAGGTTCCAATGACATAAATGCTAGATTTTTTTGTTATTATCCCACAGATCTCTAAGGCTCTTTTTACTTTTCCAATCTTCTCTCTCTCTCTCTCTCCCCCTGATGTTCAGATTGAATCACTTTTATTGGTTTATCCTCAAGCTCATTGATTATTTCCTCTATCACCTCTATTCTGCTACTGAGCTGGTCAGTGCAGGTTTTGGTTTTGTTTTTGCTTACTGTGTTTGTAAGTCTAAAATTTCCTTTTGGTTCGTGTTTATATCTTCTACTTATTTGGCATGATTTTTATTTTTCCTGTTGTTTCAAGAATCAGATAATTCCAAAACCTTTGTCATTGCACCATTGGTATCTTGATTGTCTTTTCCCATGCAAGTTGTGATTCTTCTGGTAGCTCATATGCCAAGTAATTTTTAAATTGTATATTGGACATTTTGAATATTATATCATATATGAGACTCCGGGTCTATTTTCAGGTCTGTGGAGAATACTGACATTTGTATTTCTGTAGGTAGTCAAACTGGTTAGATTTAGACCTTAAGTTTCAACCAGCATGCTGAATTCCTGGTTCCAGTACCAGTAAACTTTTCAAAACATTCACATGCAATTTGGATCTGCCCGGTGTATATGCCACCTAGTGGCCAGTCTTGGACATGGACAGCGGTGTATCTGTTCAGTTTTCAAAGTCTTTTGTATGCGAAATAGTATCAGATGCACATGTGCACAATTTGGGAATGAGCCTAAGGCTTGTAGACAATTATTTGGGATTGATTTTCTGAGTTCCTTCCTCTCCATAACCTCTCCATACTCTGGTTCTTTGGGGCTCTTCTATTTCATCCTTTATTTAGAAAGCTGGGATTTTAGTTATCCTGCTCTGCAGGGCACTTCTGAAGTATGCCCACCTCTCTGGTTAAACAATGGAAGGACACACAAGACAAAAAATAGCAATGGTTGGCCCCACTTTCTTGGAACCACAACTCCTCTGCTGAAGGTAGAGAGAGACTCTCCTGCTCAGAGCTTTGGCTTATGAGGGCTCCCGTTGCACCACATGATTGTTTAGGAGCTGGGCCTTGAGAGACCAAAAAAAAAGAGAAAAGATTGTAACAGGGTTTTTCCATACTCTCTCTAAAAAGTGTTTCTCCCTTTCCCCCTTCTTGAGCTAATACTATAGGGTTTCTTCTGAGCCCTCTCCTTCTCTTCCTTTGTGCCCACTGCAGTTTTGCTTGAGGGATACTGGAGAAAAAAAATGAAGTCACCACCAATTCATCAGTAAATCAGAGACCTCTGCCCCAATTTGCCTGCTATTTTTCAGAGTTCTCAAAGAGCTGTTCTATGCATCCTGTCCAGGTTTTATTCAATACGAAACACAAAGTGACTGGTACTTACTCCATCATATCCAGACTAGACCCCTGATATTCTTTAAAACTCCAAAATTTTAACGATGTTTACTTAATACGTTAATTATCCTATCTCATCAGTTTACTGAAAGTCTTCTGCTTTCCCCTCAAAGTTCATGCACCAAATAAAAATGTAAAATTCAGGAGACGTGAAAATCAAATATTAAATATTCCAATATTCTACCAATCCTGTATGATTTGAAGAAGAGTGAAATGTCCCCATCCAACCCAGTTGCTAGCTGAACGTAAAATGTGATATTGTATGTGTTTCAAAATATGATTTTTTAAATAATATTTTTAAAAGTAAGAAGATAGCTAATTTCAGCCTTTCTGCTTAGCCCACTGATTCGGATTTAGAAACTTTGGGGGAAAATGGTCTTTAATTCAACATTTTTAAAGATCATCATAGGGCCCTCCTACAAGCCATAGTCATAGCTTAGTGTTTTGAAAGAAATATAAAAGCTGACCACCTGTAGAAAATGCATAGAGGCAAACATCTGGCCTCCTTTTCTCTAGCAAAACATACAGTGTGGCTTAGAGTAAGTGGGCCCTGAGGGGTACATCTTCAGTGACTGCCACTCACGGTGCATTTCTTCTATAAATCAATACCACTCATTATACTTGGTTATGTGAGAGCCATAGTGACTAGGCAAGTCTGTAAAATTCTTTGCCTGGAGACTCAAAAGTGTTGGAAAGTATATTACTTCCCTGACATCTACATAGTAATTACGAAATATAAAATGCCAGTAAAAACACATATGCACTATATCATTCTTGACAGATCCTCCAAAGAAAATATTAATTTATTAATTAAGGCTCAGTTTCCATATTTAGCTCACGTGAGACAGTTTTTAAAAGTAACTAAAGGTTTTCTGGACTATAAATAGTCATCTGGTTTTAAAGAAAAACATAGTGTAGGTAAATAATATGATTTCTCTCAGACAGAATCATGCTACATTTGTACTTTTAGATGTAATTTGATTATTCAACTTTGTACACTATTTTATTTCTTTGTGTAGCAATCTGTTCTATTGGACTATGAGATGTTTGAAAGCCAGAATGAAGTTTGTTCAGCTATTCGGCACAAAGCAGAATTTAATAAATGTTCTTCAAATTGTTTTGAATGTGCAAAAGATCAGTCATAAAACTTCAATAAGAAGTAATGGGGTTTTTTAGTGAGGCGCATCAAAGAAAAAAATCCTGGCAAGACATTTTTTAAAGAACATTCATGAAAAATTCATTTTCTGCAAAACAATCCTTGCCATTTAACTACAGTATGTGGCAGTCACTGTACTATTGCTGGGTTTTTTTTTTTCTCCTTTATTCTAAGTTACTTTATTGGTGGAAAAATTTAAACCAGTATTCTAAGTGGTGTGTGGGAGTCTTCTCTGAGCACATATCTTGTTGATATATAATAGGATATGTTCATATATTTTGACTCCCACATAATCTTCTAAACTGCTCTCCTGAAGTCTGTACAGCACATAATCTAGTTAGATGGTTTCTGCCTGAGATTCTGGTTGAAATCATCTCAGGGATAAATGTAACCTTCTGTAGTGTTCAGATTTAATATAAAGAAAATCCCCTCTTACGGTCAGCAAAATTTTCACCCTAGAGGAATCATTTGCATTCTATGGTTACCCAGGAAGCAAATGATTTAGAGCAGCACTGACAAAAGATAAATAATGAGACCTACATATATAAACTTTCTAGTAGCTACATTATAAAGATAAAAAGAAAAAGATGAAATTAATTTTTATAATACAAAATATACAACCCAATATATCTAAAACATTATAATCTCAACATAGAATCAAAATAAGAATTATTAATAAAATACTTATGTTTTTATGCTACAGCTCCGCAATCTGGTATGTATTTTATACATTTTGCAGCACATCTCAGTTCAGACCAGCTTGTGGGGGGGTGCGATGGGATGAATTGGGAGATTGGGATTGATGTATATACGCTACTATGTATAAAATAATAACTGATGAGGACCTACTGTATAGCACAGAGACTCTACTCAGTGCTTTGTGGTGACCTTAATGGGAAGGAAATCCAAAAAAGAGGGAATATATGTATACATATAGCTGATTCACATTGCTGTACAACAGAAACTAACACAACATTGTAAAGCAACTATACGCCAATAAAAATTACTAAAAAACATTCAGACCAGCGACATCGCACGTGCTCAGTATTCACTTGTCACTAGTGGTTATCTTATTAGAAGCAACGTTTAGAAGATGCAGAATGAAAGGGTTAGAAGAGATCATTGAAATTCTCACCCTGCCTCTTATCTTATATTCAAATATTTCCATAATACCTGTGGAAATTTTCTCTAATCCAAAATGCTTTTCAAGTCCTGCAGTTTCCCACATGGTCAGGCACCACCTTCCTGTTTCTCTGAGCCTCCTGCTGATGCCATCGTCTCTTTCTTTGCTCTACAGCATCGCTTTCTATTACTGGATCCCAGCTGGGGGAGGTGGGATGCTTCCCCAAGTTTGCTGCACTCATTCATTCCTCTTTGTAAAATATGTTTTATTTTACCATTCTCAACTCAATAATTATCTCTTTTCCCCACTTTTTGTCCCCACTCTTTTGACTAACCAACTACTTTCAGGTCTCTAATTAATTTTATCTTTCTCAGGGAAGACTTCCCCAAATCTCCAAGAGCTCTCTGAAAGCAGGGATGGCCCAACATATGGACTGACATCTTCATAGCACTTACTATGGAGGGTCCCCTTCTAGTAAGGAAACATATATATTAGGTGATACCATCAAAAACTAAGTACCAGTTTGTGCTCAATCAGTACTGCTTGAATGAATGCATAGTGATTAAATGAACAAAGAACTGAAAGATCAGAAAGAGAAAGTGACTCGTTAAAGCTCTCATAGTCAATAAACGGTACTCTGGTTCAGTAGAGCTCACACGATTTATATATTTAAAGAGATTACAGCTAAAAGGAGATACAGTCACTGCAGTATGGACAGTAGAGTTACAAATACTCAATTATTCTGGAATTTTTGGTCATGGTAAGTTTCTCATTTCTAAAGACAGCATGAAATATAAGCTGCTGATAGGCGTGTAGACGGGTGCAGGTATTCTGGAAAGCAATGTGTCAGTGCCTGCACCATAGCTGTGATCTAGTCAAGCCACCTTTGGCTGTGTATCTCAAATTCTAACACAGGTTCATAAGGAGAAAGTGTGTCCATCCCAGTGTTGTTTGTGTTGGCAAAAAATAAAGAAGCTTGGTAAGTGGACATAGCAACCATGTTTTCTAGCCCCTAACAAAAATTGCCTAATCCTTCCCCAGCTATTCCTTTTCCTTAACTCATCTCCCAGTACTGCATCATCAATTTTTTTTCCAGTGTTTAATTCTACTTTGCTAGATGCCCTGGACATAGTCATTCATTGAACAAACTGAAATAGTCACCATCCTAGATGATAGATATATAATGATTGATAGGATATAGTTTCCAAATTCTGAAAGATCCCATTCTAGTGGAGAGTATATAACAAGTGATTTCATCATAAACTAAGATTTATAGGCTTGTTTAAATGATATTCTGATACAGTTGTTTTATCATAAGCCATTTTGACTATAAAGTTAAGGTTTCATATACTGAAGTTCAATTCATAGCCAGGGATCAAATACCAAGGAGTTTAGAACAGATGACCAACACCAAGGACTCTTTTTTTTTTTTTTAAGAACTTTTATTGCGATACAATTGACATACAATAAATTGCATATATTTAGAGTGTACAATTTGATATTTTTTTTCTTATTAGTAACGTATATATGGCAATCCCAATCTCCCAATTCATCCCACACCAACCCCTTCCCCATCCCAGTTTCCCCACTTGGTGTACATATGTTTGTTCTCTACATCTGTGTCTCTATTTCTGCCTTGCAAACTGGTTGATTTGTACCATTTTTCTATATTCGACATACATGTGTTAATATACGATATTTGTTTTTCTCTTTCTGACTTACTTCACTCTGTATGACAGTCTCTAGGTCCATCCACGTCTCTACAAATGTACCAATTTTGTTCCTTTTTATGAAAGGAATATATGTATATATGTACCACATCTTCTTTACCCATTCCTTTGTTGATGGACATTTATGTTGCTTCCATGTCCTGGCTATTGTAAATGGTGCTGCAGTGAACATTGGGGTACATGTGTCTTTTTGAATGATGGTGTTCTCTGGGTATATGCCCAGTAGTGGAATTGCTGGGTCATATGGTAGTTCTATTTTTAGTTTTGCAAGGAATCTCCATACTGTTCTCCATAGCAGCTGTATCAATTTATATTCCCACCTACAGTGCAAGAGCTTGCCCTTTTCTCCACATCCTCTCCAGCATTTACTGTTTGTAGATTTTCTGATGATGCCCCTTCTAACCAGTGTGAGGTGGTAGCTCATTGTAGTTTTGATTTACATTTCTCTAAAAATTAGTGATGCTGAGCAGCTTTTCATGTGCCTCTTGGCCATCTGTATGTCTTCTTTGGAGAAATGCCTACTTAGGTCTTCTGCCCATGTTTTGATTGGATTGTTACTCTTTTTGATATTGAGATGCATGAACTGTTTATATATTTTGGAGATTAATCCTTCTTCTGTTGATTCATTTACAAATACTTTTTTCCATTCTGAGGGTTGTCTTTTTGTCCTGCTTATAGCTTCCTTTGCTGTGCAGAAGACTTAAGCTTCATTAGGTCCCACCTATTTATTTTTGTTTTTATTTTCATTACTCTAGGAGGTGAGTCAAGAAAGATCTTGCTGTGATTTATGTTAAGGCATGTTCTTCCTATGTTTTCCTCTAGGAGTTTTATAGTGTCTGGCCTTATATTTAGGTCTTTAATCCATTTTGAGTTTATTTTTGTGTATGGTGTTAGGGAGTATTCTACTTTCATTCTTTTACATGTAGCTGTGCAGTTTTCCCAGCACCACTTATTGAAGAGGCTGCCTTTTCTCCATTGTATATCCTGGCCTCCTTTGTCATAGATTAGTTGACCATAGTTTATCTCTGGGCTTTCTATCGTGTTCCATTGATTTATATTTCTGTTTTTGGGCCAGTACCATATTGTCTTGAATACTGTAGCTTTGTACTATAGTCTGAAGTCAAGGAGTTTGATTCCTCTAGCTCCATTTTCTTCCCTCAAGATTGCTTTGGCTATTTGGGATCTTTTGTGTCTCCAAACAAACTTTAGGATTTTTTGTTCTAGTTCCGTAAAAAATGCCATTGGTAATTTGATACATATTGCATTGAATCTGTAGATTGCTTTGGGTAGTATAGTCATTTCACAATGTTGATTCTTCCAATCCAAGAACTTGGTATATCTCTCCATTTGTTTGTGTCGTCTTTGATTTCTTTCATTAGTGTCTTATAGTTTTCTGAATACAGGTCTTTTACCTCCTTATAAGGTTTATTCCTAGATATTTTATTCTTTTTGTTGCAATGGTGAATGAGATTGTTTCCTTAATTTCTCTTTCTGATCTTTCAATGCGAGTGTATAGAAATGCAAGAGATTTCTGTGTTAATTTTGTATCTCCCAACTTTACCCAATTCATTGATTAGCTCAAGTAGTTTTCTGGTAGCATCTTTAGGATTTTCTATGTATAGAATCATGTCATCTGCAAACAGTGACAGTTTTATTTCTTCTTTTCCAATTTGGATTCCTTTTATTTCTTTTTCTTCTCTGATTGCTCTGGCAAGGACTTCCAAAATTACATTGAATAGTAGTGGAGAGAGTGGGCATCCTTGTCTTGTTCCTGATCTTAGAGGGTATGCTTTCAGTTTTTCACCATTGAGAGTGATGTTTGCTGTGGGTTTGTTGTATATGGCCTTTATTATATTGAGTTAGATTCCCTCTATGACCACCTTCTGGAGAGTTTTTGTCATAAATGGGTGTTGAATTTTGTCAAAAGATTTTTCTGCATCTGAGATGATCATGTGGTTTTTATCCTTCAATTTGTTAATATGGTGTATCCTACTGATTGATTTGCATATATTGAAGAATCCTCCTTATTCCAGGAATAAACCCCACTTGATCATGGTGTATGATCCTTTTAATGTGTTGTTGGATTCTGTTGACTAGTATTTTGTTGAGCATTTTTTCATCAGTGATATTGGTCTGTAATTTTCTTCTTTTGTACTATCTTAGTCTGGTTTTGGTATCAGGATGATGGTGGCCTCATAGAATGAGTTTGGGAGTGTTCCTTCCTCTGAAATTTTTTGGAAGAGTTTGAGAAGAATGAGGGTTAGCTCTTCTCTAAATGTTTGGTAGAATTCACCTGTGAAGCCATCTAGTCCTGGACTTTTGTTTGTTGGAAGATTTTTAATCACAGTTTCGATTTCATTACTTGTGATTCATCTGTTCATATTTTCTATTTCTTCCTGATTCAGTCTTGGAAGATTAAACCTTTCTAAGCATCTGTCCATTTCTTCCAGGTTGTCCATTTTATTGGCATATAGTTGCTTGTAGTAGTCTCTTATGATGCTTTTTATTTCTGTGGTGTCTGTTGTAACTTCTCCTGTTTCCTTTCTAATTTTATTGATTTGAGTCCTCTCCCTCTTTTTCTTGATGTCTTACTAAAGGTGTATCAATTTAGCGTATCTTCTCAAAGAACCAGCTTTTAGTTTTATTCATTTTTGCTATTGTTTTCTTTGTTTCTATTTCATTTATTTCTGCTCTGATCTTTATGATCTCTCTCCTTCTACTAACTTGGGGTTTTGCTTGCTCTTCTTGCTCTAGTTTCTTTATGTGTAAGGATAGATTATTTGGGGTTTTTCTTGTTTCTTGAGGTAGGATTGTATTGCTATAAACATCCCTCTTAGAAATGCTTTTGCTGCATCCCATATGTTTTGGATCATTGTGTTTTCATTGTCATTTGTCTCTAAGTATTTTTTGATTTCCTCTTTGATTTCTTCAGTGATCTCTTGGTTATTTAGTAGCATATTGTTTAGCCTCCATGTGTTTCTGTTTTTTACATATTTTTTTCCTGTAATTGATTTCTAATCTCATAGCATTGTGGTCAGAAAAGATGCTTGATATGATTTCAATTTTCTTAAATTTCCCAAGGTTTGATTTGTGACCCAAAATATGACCTATCCTGGAGAATGTTCTTTGTGCACTTGAGAAGAACGTGTAATCTGCTGTTTTGGGGTGTAATGTCCTATAGATATCTATTAAATCTAGCTGGTTTATTGTGTCAGTTAAAGTTTGTATTTCCTTATTAATTTTCTGCCTGGATGATCTGTCTATTGGTGTAAGTGCAGTGTTAAAGTCCCCCACTATTATTGTGCTACTGTCAATTTCCTCTGTTATAGTTGTCAGCATTTGCCTTATGCATTGAGGTGCTCCTATATTGGGTGCATATATATTTATAATTATCTCCTCTTCTTGGATTGATCCTTTGATCATTATGTAGTGTTCTTTCTTGTCTCTTGCAACATTTTTTATTTTAAAGTCTATTTTATCTGATATGAGTATCACTACTCCAGCTTTCTTTTGATTTCCATTTGCATGGAATATCTTTTTCCATCCCTTCACTTTCAGTCTGGATATGTCCCTGGGTCTGAAGTGGTTCTCTTGTAGATAGTATATATATGGGTCTTGTTTTTGTATCCATTCAGCCAGTCTGTGTCTTTTGGTTGGTGCATTTATTCCATTTACATTCAAGGTAATTATTGATATGTATGTTCCTATCACCATTTTCTTAACTGTTTTGTTTATGTTTCTGTAGGTCCTTTTCTTCTCTTATGTTTCCCACTTAGAGAAGTTGCTTTAGCATTTGTTGTAGGGCTGGTTTGGTGATGCTGAATTCTCTTAGCTGTTGCTTGTCTGTAAAGCTTCTGATTTCTCCATCGAATCTGAATGAGATCCTTGCTGGGTAGAGTATTCTTGGTTGTAGGTCCATCACTTTAAATATATCATGCACTCCCTTCTGGCTTGCAGAGTTTCTGCTGAGAAATCAGCTGTTAACCTTATGTGAGTTCTCTTGCATATCATTTGTCATTTTTACCTTGTTGCTTTTAATAATTTTTCTTTGTCTTTAATTTTTGTCAATTTGACTACTATGTGTCTTGATGTGTTTCTCCTTGGGTTTATCCTGCCTGGGACTTTCTGTGCTTCCTGGACTTGGGAGCTATTTCCTTTCCCATGTTAGGGAAGTTTTCAACTATAATCTCTTCCAATATTTTCTTGGGTCCTCTCTCTCTCTTCTCCTTCTGAAACCCCCATAATGTGAAAGTTGGTGCATTTAACATTGTCCCAGAGGTCTCTTAGGCTATCTTCATTTCTTTTCATTCTTTTTCCTTTATTCTTTTCCACATCAGTGATTTTCATCATTCTGTCTTCCAGGTCACTTATTCATTCTTCTGCCTCAGTTAATCTGTTATTGGTTCCTTTTAGTGTATTTTTCATTTCAGTTATTGTATTGCTTATCTCTGTTTGTTTGTTCTTTAATTCTTCTAGGTCTTTGTTAAATTTTTCTTGCAACTTTTCAATCTTTGCATCCAGTCTTTTTTCAAAGTCCTGGATCATCTTCACTATTCTTATTTTGAATTCTTTTTTCTGGAAGGGTGACTGTCTCTGCTTCATTTAGTTGTTTTTCCGGGGTTTTATCTTTATCTGAGGTCCCTTCATCTGGTACAAAGTCCTCTGCCTTTTCATTTTCTCTATCTTTCTGTGGCTGTGGTTTTCAGTTCCACAGAATGAAATACTGCTGATGCTGCTTGATGTTACTGCCTACCCTCTTGTGGAGGAAGCTATGTAAGAGGCTTGTGTGTGCTTCCTGATGGAGGGACTGATAGTGGGTAGGGCTGGGTGTTGCTTTGGTGGGGGGAGCTCAGTAAAACTTTAATCCACTTGTCTGCCAATGGGTGCGGCTGTGTTCCCACCCTGTTGGTTGTTTGGCCTGAGGTGACCAAGCACTGGAGCTTACAGGGTCTTTGGTGGGGCTAATGGTAGACTCCCAGGAGGGGTCATGACAATAAATGCTTCCCAGAACCGTTGCTGCCAGTGTCCCTGTCCCCATGGTGAGCCACAGCTGCCCCCCCACCTCTGCAGTCAACCCTCCAACACCAGCAGGTAGGTCTGATTCAGTCTCCTATGGAGTCACTGCTCCTTCCCCCTGGGTCCTGGTGTGCACACTACTTTTTGTGTGCCCTCCAAGAATGGAGTCTCTGTTTCCCCCCATCCTGTGGAGGTCCTGCAATCAAATCCTGCTGGCTTTCAAAGTCTGATTCTCTGGGGATTCCTCCTCCTGTTGCCAGACCCCTAGGTTGGGAAGCCTGACATGGGGCTCAGAACCCTCACTCCAGTGGGTGGACTTTTGTGGTATGACCGTTCTCCAGTTTTTGAGTCACCCACCCAGTGGTTATGCAATTTGATTTTATTGTGATTGCACCCCTCCAACTGTCTCATTGTGGTTTCTCCTTTGTCTCTGGATGTGGGGTGTCTTTTTTTCATGAGTTCCAGTGTTTTTCTGTTGATGATTGTTCAACAGTCAGTTGTAATTCCGGTGCTCTTGCAAGAAGGAGTGAATGCACGTCCTACTCCACCATCTTGAACCATCTGTTATGGACTCTTAAAATGATGCCATTTGTATACTATGTTGTCAATTTGGGGGGAGAAACATTAACACAATACCCCACCTTTATTGAGAAAGAATCTAGTAAAAGTTAAAAACATCTAAAAATAATGAAAATATATGACAAAGATGAAAAAAGGAATTTACCTGTGCCACTAAACATTTGATGTGTTGATTCAAAATAGACAGGCATTTTGTTTGGATTAGACAGGATTAGGAATTATTTCAGGGAGAAGTGGTATTTGAATAAGAAGGGCAGGATTAGTAAGAAGACACAAGGGGGCAACATGCACAACAGCCCAGAGGCCAGGATGTACATGGCATCCATGAAAAATAGTAGAGAAAGACTTTATCGTGACTAGGAAAAGGTGTGTGAAGGACACACTGATCTTTCTTACAAGGACATTAATGACAGATGGATAACAAAGATCCGTGATAGATTTAAAACAGATGATGACAGGTTTAATAACAGTAACAGGAATATAACAATGTTGCTTAATTTATAACTGATTGACACACATTGTCATAGCATTGATTTAAAAAGATGCTGGAAATCATGATTGTGTAAACTACATTTAATCATTATGTTATAAAGCATTTTGATATTGACTAAAGCCTCATCTAGGTAATATTATATAGCTGATGTTTGCTGCCATACCCTTTATTCCTTTTTCATGGAAAGAAAGAATGATTCGTGTCCTTCTTTTGTGTCTACCAAGCTGCTTGAGGATCCCCTTTTGTAACACCCTTCCTGTGTTCATTGTTCTTGAGATTTCTTGCTCTTTTTTCTCATCAAACTGTCCATTTAAGTGTTTTTCTATTCAGGGCCCTGAGGACTGGCTTAAAGAGTATTTTTATTTATCTAAATTAAGATAGTAGAGAATAAAATGGCTCAGTACGTGGTATTAATCTGGATGAATTGACATTGCCACTCACTGCTCTTGGATAAGTTTCATCTTGCAATTCTGGCTATTTTAGATACCATTTGTTTCCCGTTGCCATGGCGTGAATTCAGAAATCTACTCTCTGGTAAAAACTGATCCTTGGTTATGGATAAATTGAACTATAAGAGAGAATTAGTCCAAATGTGACAAAGTGAGAAAGTCAACATATTATATGATCCAAACAATTGTTTTTCTATAATCCTGGTCAGTTAGTTAATATGGATTCTTGTTATATAGATACAAATGTGAGATCTTGGAATCAGTCTTCCTCTCTGATTATTAAATATTGTCAATTATATTCAATCCTTAGTTAAAATTTCTCCCGAGTTTAGAAAGTAGATTCCATCCAAAATATTTTAGAATGAGAATCTCTCTAGAACATACATTCTATTCACTTGATGAATATACTTTGATATACTGTTTGATATACTAATGCTTCAAAGAAATTTGAAGTCAAAACCCTGCGATTTCTTTTTTTCTGAGTCAACATGGCAAAGCTAAAACTATATTTTCTAGGATTCATTTCATGTCAGAGTTGACTGAAACCAAAATTTCAGAAGATGTGGAAGGCAGGAGCGAAGCAGGAGTCACTTGGCTCTGAAGGTCATTGTAGTTCGATAGACCTAGAGGTGCTGGTGGGTGTCAGTATGTCCTCACTAACCCAGGCTTTATGTTTTTTCTGACTGCTGGCACTGATGACCAGTTGCAACCCTATACTCACTGCAAGGTACAGAGGTGAAATTATTTCGTACACTTTCCCGTCAGCTCCCTGTAGTGGTCACACAACAACAGATGGCTTTGACTGGCTTCCCAAATTCTCATGCAATCCCTAACATTTCCATCACTGCCAGTGCTTCAGGACAGCTGCTTACTAACTTTATTCTGATCCTCCAGCTTCTTCATTCTAAACCTAATTTCTAGCTTATCCCACTGTTGAGTAACAGCCACCTGCTCTAATAAAACCTTTATTCCATAGTACTCTTAGTGTTTCTATTTCCTGGTTTGAACTCTATCTGATACATTACTTAAGAGTCATTTCATTCTAGCTTTGAGTAAAGAAAAAGCAATAGATTTTTTTTTTTCTAGAACTTTCCTTTTAAACGAATGGAGTCTCTCTTTGACTTATGATCTTTTTCACGGTTTTGGCTTAGAAGAAACTTATTCATTTCCATGAAAACTTTATCTATGAAGAAGAAAAAAGAAATAATAGCACACACACATCCTATGAAGTGTCCCGGAAATTTTCTTCACTAACTAGCTTTGAAAAAATAAGTAGACATTCATATATATCAAATGCTTGGAATTAGTCTTTAGACCTCAAAACAATTTTCCAGCTCATAACCAAATCTGTTTATTAAAGAGGATATGCATGCATAATGCATATGTAATTTAAATGCATATCTAAAGAGGATAATTTAGAAACTAACTTTAACGGAATTTTAAAAGTTAATTTCCTGTAGTGAATTATGTGTTTAGCCAAATGGAAGGCTGATGGGACAGCTTTATGAGTAGAGCATGTTACCCATGTATAAGACTGGTTTTCATCTTGTTATAAAATCTGACCTAACATAGTTATGACTTGTGAGTTAAGAGAGTCACAGAAAAGTGAAAATCTGCAAAATAAAGAAGGCAGGAAGGCAAGGATGCAGGTTGGGACTTTATTTTCACCATTTGCATCATTTCAGTGGAATAGGAGGATGTTAACAATAATACCACCGCTGATAGTAATAGTACCTAGCACGTGGATAAAATGGTCCAGAGGTGAAGAAAGTGTAAGGAAATGGTAAAACTCTACACAAACGACCATCACGGTTATGATGCTTTCCCCTTTCCTTTTTTCTCTCTTTTTCTTTCCCATACTAATAGGGGTTTCTTGCTAATATGAGCTAACCCGATGAGATAACCCGCAAAAACGCCAGTGGGACTTGCTCTGTTTCCAGGCAACCGATGCTTATTTTAAATACCGTCTTTCAGAAGCCGTGATTCATCGCTGCCGTCTAAGTCTGAAGTGACATTTAAGAATGGAGACCTGTGAGAGCTCGGTCGTTCAGCGGCCTAATCAAGTCAATTCAGCAAATAGAAACTAAACACCTACATTGTACTTTCACATTCATTCACTCATTGGGAAGTGGGAGCCAGGCCCTCTGCCCAGAACAGACATATACGTCCTGCTCTCATGGAGTTCCCAGCACTTCAGGGATGACACCTATACCACACGTTATTTTAATATGTAATAGAGTATATATAAAGCGCTATAATAAAAGATATAAACCAGGTGTTAGAAAAAAAGGTGATAACTGAATAAAAGAAACCAACATTCCAGACAAGAAGAAATGGCACAAGGCTATGAACATGCAAGATATGGTCAAGGTTTCTTGCAGTGTTATCAGGTGTTGTTCAATAGTGAATATCATAGGACTATCTATTACAATGGCATTTTCCAAACTTCAGTGATTTAATGATATTCACATCTTCCCTCTATCTAAACATTTGGTCAAAATATACCAAAATACCGTGCTTTGAGTTTTATTTAATTAATTCTACTTTGATTCTTATTTTTTAGTTAAAATTGTTCCAAGCATTGGAGGTTGGTATACTAGTGATATTTTTTCCTAAGGGACCTTAAATATTTTTAAAAATATTAACATTAGAAGTGTCTATCTATCTAAAATAGTCTTGAGCAACAGTGGTATGTTATCGTACAATGAGAAATTCCGTGGTAGAAGATGAGGGAGGAAGAGGAGGGCAGCATAGTGTTAATGGCTTTGGATTCCATAGCATGGACTGGATATCATGCTTAGGTACTAAAGGGTAGAAGTTTTTGCAATGATCAGAACAGAATTTTGGGAACTTAATTCAAGCAACACTGGTGTTAAGAGATGAAAAAGATCTGGATAAAGACTGAACTTCATTCCAGCTTCCTTCTTTAACAACCAACTCAAATCTTACATTTTTATGAAACTTGCCCTCACTCCACCAGGAGCTTACTGAGTTAATTGTACGTGAGACTTCCTTATCAAGCATTCTCTGTATAGCTACTAAGGCTGCCTTGACTCTGTCTTTATACACATCTCCTGCTCCTCTGTGACTATTCTGAAGGTTTGTCTTCTTCATAACCAAGAGTCCAGAGGCCCAGAGTGTGTGAAAGCTACAGAGATCTAAAATGTTGTAAGCTGAAGGAAATTGGGAAACTAGATAAAAGCTGTTTAGTAATTTAAAAATTAACTAATAACGGTCTAAAACAGGAGGGAACGAATACCAGAGGTTCTCATGTTTAGATGATGAGAGACATGATGGACTTGAAGGTGGTTCCGATATTTCAGTCTGGTTGAAGATCTTGACAGGAGGAAACATATCTCAAGTCCAAATGCAACCACTGAGAAGTGATGGTCTCTGAGCCAATAACACTGTGTAGCTTCACTCCTCTGAGATAAAACTAACATATTTCTGTACGTTTGGGAGATCTATTATGTGCACAGAGCTTAATACACATGGTGGCTGATTGAATGAACATATTCATAGTTGCCTAATGAGATGCAGCTGTATTGTAGTGGAAGAACCAATAAACCATTCTCTCGTTTTGGCTTCGTCACTAGTCAGTATGTATACATAAACTGAGTGCTCTGTCTCAGCAAATTTCAATAACAGAATGAGTCCAACAATACCTTCTTGCCTTCTTGGCGTGTTTCAATAAAGCGACAATCGTGGAAATGGTTTTGGAATTGCTTTCACTCTTGTATCCACAAGAGTCCATTATGGAGAAAACAATCAAAGTGTGAGTTTTACAAAACATAAACCAAATGATACTACTTTCCTGCTGAAAAGTTTCAGTAATTTCCTATCTCAGGTTAAAATCCGAACAGCCTATTAGGACTGTAGGTGGAGCCCTTACACGTAGTGTGGCTCCTGTTTGTTTACCACTGCATTGCCAGCACTTGGCGCATCGCCGAGCGCGTAAATGCTGGTGAGTATGTAAAGAGTATATGAACGCATGAGACAGTAAAGAAGCAAATGAGTGAGTTGACTCTGACTTCCCAGCTCAATAGTGGTGGAGTCAGGGCTGAAAGACAGCGTCTTGTCGCCAAGGCCCTTTATTTCCATTGTCCCCAAATTGTTCTCCTTCATGAAAGTCTCTTCTTCCGCCACCATGGGATCTATGGAAAAGGCATTAATTTTTGAAGTGTTTGCCTAAAACTAAATGTGTGGTCTCTGGCTAAGGATCAAGTTGCAATAAGACTTGACCATGCAGTAAGGCTCACAATTGCAGCTTTTGGCCTTGTGTGTTCACCAGCTGATCCATGTGGGTCACAGAAGCTGTTCACGTGTTTTCACTTCATAATGTAGCAATGTGTACTTACCTGCTTCTTATTCATACATTTTGTGAGACACCGCCATTTCAAATTTATTTTGACGAAGTGTGATGCCATTCCAGCATTGTATAAATGACAAAGGGCGAGAAAGACACTGGAACTCACCAAGAAAGACACCCCACATCCAGAGACAAAGGAGAAACCGCAATGAGACGGTAGGAGGGACGCAATTGCGTTATAAATGACAAAGAGCAAAGTGGAAGAGGCAGATTAAATAGTTCTGATTTTGAGCAATGAATAGCCATTGCTCTTTTCAGAGGTGTTTGAAGATTTCTTGTCATTGAGGA
Source organism: Hippopotamus amphibius kiboko (assembly GCF_030028045.1). NCBI lineage: Eukaryota > Metazoa > Chordata > Mammalia > Artiodactyla > Hippopotamidae > Hippopotamus > Hippopotamus amphibius. The sequence goes on along the minus strand of NC_080191.1, from coordinate 166,278,462 downwards.
AAACATTTACCAAGGATCTCTTGAAATCCATTTAAGTGCAAAGAGAAGGGTGAAGAAGCTGTGGTAAACACATGACTATTTTGCTTGTTAAGTTGTTTTGAAGTGCACTCTTCTTGCCGTAGGAATAATGGATATCTCTGAGAAATACTATAATCAGCTATTGCAAAATTGTAGCATAGCTTTGCGTTAGCCTGTAATACGCAGAAAAAGGATGGTTGGAATGGGGGGGGAAAGTCAATCCTTTGTCCGATGAATCTCTGCAATGCCAACTCTCAAACTCAGATATGTCCCAATTCATAATTAAAAGCAAATAAAGAGATTCATAAAACTGTTAACTGGGTTCATTGCAAACCTATGCTATTATATTATAGCTATTTTCCTAATGTCTCTTTTTTCCCTCCAGTTAACTCTCTAGTCACAGAGAAATGTTTTTCCACTTTCATAAGAGTCTTACTTCTGTCCCTACATTTTTGTAGATATGATTGTCTCTCTATATTAGGGAAAGAGCAAGGCAATTGGAACTTATTTTAGTTAACTCTTCTTTTCGTTATATTTTATACATGTTTTTATACATCCATTAAGCTTTTTCCTCCTATCTTGAGAAGAAAAACATGGCTCTACTTTGGGATTTTTTTCTCCATTTTTTTTTTAAGAACTTTTATTGAGATACAATTGACATCCAGTAAAGTGCATATATTTAAAGTGTATAATTTGATATTTTCTTTTCTTATTAGTAATGTGTATATGGCAATCCCAATCTCCTTCTCTGTTATTTTTTTATTTTCCTTGTACAGTATTCTCTCCTGATCCCTTAGCCTACTGAAATGTTTGTCCTTAACTGTTTCAAACAAATGCACAGCAAACTCTCATCCTTTATAGATGCTCACCCTATTACAGCATCTCTACTTTCATTACTATACAAGTTGGAAGGCCATTGAAGTCTTCCTGTTCTACAACCTCAGCTCATACTCAGGCCTTCTCCTCTTGCATCCTGCCTTCATCATTTGTTACTGTAGATACCTAGAATGGATTTTGGAAGTCAGATATTATGATTGGTTTCAGTCTGTCTATATTCTTCCAAGACATTCTTGTCGGGTGATTGGTGATTACTACTAAACTTGCTCTTGCCAAGCACACTAATATACAGTTAATCAATTTTTTTGTTTGTTTTTCAATCTCCTTTTTTAAAATTCCTTGTAATGTTTATCAGTTGACTGTTTTAAATTTTCAATTTTTATTTTTTTTTATTTTTTTTTATTTTTTTTATTTTTTTTAATTTTTTTAATTTTTTTTTTTTACTTTTTTTTTTTATATTTTTACATTAAATTTTCAATTTTTAAATTTTCCATTTCCTTTGGTTTCCATGATCCCTCTTTGTGTTGTTTCTTCTCCTACCTTTTCAAAAAAATTTTTTCTTCTCCACTCACTCCTCTACCCCTTCTGCACATGGAAATATGGACATTTACCAAGAATATGCCTTTGGTCTCCATCTTATATTTCTCTTTATTTTCCTAATGATTTTACCTACCTCTATCTTATCAGTCACCACCATATACATGAATCACTCCATCTAATGGTGACAACTTCCCATTCAACTTCTTGGATATTTTCACATGAAGTTTCTGAAAATGCTCTGTCCAAAAATGCTCTGGTAGCCACTAGCCACATATGGGTTTTGAACATTTGAAAAGAGCCTAATCTAAACTGAGATGTGAAAAAAAATTGTAAAATACACATTTTTTTAAAGATTTAGTAAAAATTCTGGTGTAAAATACCTTACAACTTTTTGTATTGATTACATATTGAATGAACAATATTTTGGATACATTGGGATACACAAAGTATGTTGTGAAAATTAATGTTACCTATTTCTTTTTACTTTTTAAAATGTGGCAACTGCAATACTTAAAATTAATGTGGGGTCACATTATAGTTTGCTTGGATAATGCTGTTTGAAATAATGCAAGGTATTTTCTACATTCCCTCTTACTCAAATCAGTGCCTTCAATTGATTTTTGATTTTGGATGGAACAGCAGCACTTTTCCTGGCTCCTGGGACTTAGTCCTGGGTCTTCTTTGACATTTCTGCCTCATAACTTTTCTCCATTGCCGATTTCCATTCCATTCTTGTCTCCATTGAATCAATCATGAAGCCTTATACTCTTTCTTTAAACTTATGCTGACTCCACCTTTATCTTTGTTTCTATTCTCGCTCATCTGTTCTAGACAGTTTTAGTAACTAAAATCCCTCAGCATTAGGCTCCTGTGAAAGGAAAATAGAAATGGAGCTGGTATGGCTAAGAGAACACTCTAGAATGGAGCTGGGAGACCCTTAAGGAAGAGTAACTTAGGCACACTCATCTCAGCCTGGATGTAGTTTGACCTCCTGACCACTTATTGTCCTAATGAAGTCATCCAGAACACCGGCCAAAACTCAAGGTACTTATTGAACCCTTATCTAGAAAAGAACTGGTGATTCCTAAGGACAAATATTTCCTGACTTGCATCAGAATCAATCACAATTCTCATCAGGCAACTTTTAATAACTTCCTGGCTTTTGTTTTTCTGATTCCTTGACTCTTCATCTTTCCCAGAACACTTTTTCAGTTTTATGCGAGGTTGTGTCTCTCCATTTGCAATTCTTAAGACCCTAAATAAACTCTTCTTCTTTGCATCCTCCTGCATTGCTTTCTGCTTGACCCTTCTTGCTCCTTCAAACTATCCTATATATCATTCCAAATAAACCTCACTAAACGTAACCTTCCTCTACTCAAAAAAACTTTATGGTTTCTTATTATTTAGTGAGTAAAGTTCAAACTCTTTAATCGATGTTCAAAACCAGCAATATTTCCAATTTTATCTTTGCTTCAGATAGTGGCTTTTCCTTACATTGGCTTTGTTATCTCCAGTCTTTGTAGGTTTCCAGTTCATGCCACATCTATCTATCTTTTTATTTACATTTATTAAAACCAATCTAGTATTCAAATTCTATTTTAAATGTTATTTTTCCCATAAATTTCTCACAAAGAATCTCTCCAAAGTCTGAATTTTGATGGCACTTTATCTTTTATGGCATTTTCCACTTTTTAACTTGTTTGAAGTTTTCCCATTTATTATTTGCTTTCTACTTAAGAGGTTCTTTAGGAGCAGGAATTCCAGCTTAATTGTGTTTATACCCATCCCCTAGTGGCTACCATGGTGCCTACCAAGACAGGTGCTCAAACATTATTTATTGTATAAATAAACATGTAAATGAATTAATGAGTAATGATATAATCACACTTTCTAAAATTAAGGATTTCTTTTGGACATTTTCCTCCCTATAGCAGTAATGACCCAAGTATTAAGTTACTGCCTTATGTGTTTTTCTTTCAACTTAATATGCAGATCATTGACTTTAGCAAAACAAGTATTTCATTTGCTGATGAAAATGCTTAAGACAACAAAAAAGGGGCATATTAAGAATCGATGGAAGCTGCTACATCTGTATCTTTTTAACACCATCTGTCTCCCAAGTTGTTAGATGAATCCAAAACCCATCCAAGTTTTGCTGGTCCGCAGTGGTAAAATGCTTCAATGGTAATTTCAGACAAATTGAGCATATTTCAATTAGACAATTTAGTTGTAAGAGCGTTTTCTTGGCAGATAACCCTCCAGGGGTTATAATGAATACAGCTTAATTGGTTTATTAAGTAAAATTTACAAAAGCCAGGAGCCTTCGTTGGAAAAACTTTTAGCCATCAGTGAGGTACAGTTCTGCATATGATAAATGTGATGAACACTGGGATTGGCAAGTGATTGTACAAGTTAGATGACTCTTCTAGCTGAGAAGCAGCACCTATGACCACAAGAACCTTTTTAAATAATTAAGAAACAATAAATACGCACCTAGCACTGAAGCTGAAAACTAAGCCTCACTGTTACCGATAACTTGTCAGGAGATTCTGGTCTGAGCATAAGAATTCCCAGATTCTATACCTAAAACTATACCTAAAACTATCAAAGATAATTGAATTTCTCATTTATTCAGCAAGTCCGTAATCATAAATACCATTACCATTACACAATCCTGAAATGTAGGCTTTCGTATTTTCATGTATGATTAGGGATACAAAATAAGATTGGAGTTGAAACTTTACATAACACAGAATTGCCTGTATTAATAGAATTTAAGACTTAAGGATATCTGGAGTTAGTTGTGAATATATATGTTCTCAATGTGTGTTTGTCGAGATCACATATGTAATGCTGTGTGATGGCATGGATGCATCATAAAGAACATACATCCTTTTCAGTTGGAAAGAAATGTTTATATCATATATTTCTACATTTTTCATTTAACAGCTGGGGAAAGAGAGGGTCAGAAAGGACAAGAAAACCCACTATGGAGATAGTTCTCCAAAGTCAGACATCTAGAGAGTTGGCCACACTGGTTTCAAAAGTCATGTAATCAGCTTCCCAGTTGGCTCCTTAGGTGACTTTTACAAGTAACTAGCAAACTCATGTTTCCAAAGCTGTGACACAGTGAAGAAAAATCAATACAGTCTCTAAAGGTGAAATAGGGATTTGGGAAACTGAAGAAAAATGAAGAGAAATACGGTCTAGAATTTCCTGATTCCAAAAATTTACACTCAACTGAACAGAAAATTAACCATGATTTCCAAAAAATCCTTTTCTTCCCACTGGATAACAATAGTCATCACTTGGACCAGATATCTTTTTTAACTTAGAGCTTTATTCTATAGGGTTATCAAGGAAATATAATGTAGTTAATGTCACCATGGGGGTAAAATGCACATTAAATGCAAATCAATATGTATTCTAACATCCTACTATGTTTAAACATTCTAAGCAGTTTGGGGAAAATAGATATGAAAATAATATGTAATATCTGCATTAATATTCTACTTTACAAAATTCCTTGTTATGGGTTGAATTCTGTCCCCCCAAAGGAAGTGTTGATGTCTTAACCCCTAGTACTGTGAATGTATCCTTATTTGGAAATAAGGTCTTTGCAGATGTAATCAAGTTAAAGTGAAGTCATTAGGGTGGACCCTAATTCAATATGTTGGATGTCCTTACAAAAAGGAGGAAAATGTCACGTGAAGACATGTACACACAGGGAGAATGCCAAGTGACCACAGGCAGAGACTGGAGTGACACAGTTCCAAGACAAGAAATGTCAAGAGTCTATGGCCACCGCTAGAAGCTAGGAAAAAAGCGAGGAAGGATTCTACCCGGAGTTTCAGATGGCCCTGCTGACACCTTGATTTTTGGACATCTAGCCTCCAGAACTCTGAGAATAAACTTCTGTTTTTGTTTTTGTTTTAAAGCTCTTTATTGGAGTATAATTGCTCTACACTGCTGTACAGCAAAGTGAATCAGCTATATTTATACATATATCCCCATATCCCCTCCCTTCTGCGACTCTTTCCCAGCCTCCCTATCCCATTCCTCTAAGTCATCACCCATCATCAAGTTGATCTCCCGGTGTTATGCAACAGCTTCCCACTAGCTATCTGTTTTACATTTGGTAGTGTATATATGTCAATGCTACTCTCTCACTTCATTCCAGCTTCCCATTTGCCCCCCACCCCCTGTCCTCAAGTCTGTTCTCTACATCTGCATCTTTATTCTTGCCCTGCCACTGGGTTCATCAGTACCATTTTTTTAGATTCCATATATATGTGTTAGCATACGGTATTTGTTTTTCCCTTTCTGGCTTACTTCCCTCTGCATGACAGACTCTAGGTCCATCCACCTCATTACAAATAATTTCATTCCATTTTATGGCTGAGTAATATTCCATTGTATATATGTGCCACATCTTCTTTATCCATTCATCTGTTGATGGGCATTTAGGTTGCTTCCATGTAGCACTATTTACTTCTGTTGTTTTAAGCCACCCAGATTTTAGTATTTTGTTACATGTGTACTAGTTACAATTAGACATTCAATTGTTAAATTTTGAATCATTCATGGCCTACCCTAATTTGAGCTTAGATTTCCAAAGATTGTGGTAGGGCATTCCAGAGAAAGGAACGGGCATGAGAAGCCTCTCAGAGACAAGGATGAAAGGCTCACGTGGAGACAAGGATGAAAGGCTCACATGAACATAGTGTGGAATCTGGTTGGTTTTGGCACTGTTCCTAGTGGGAATTGTGAAAAAGTGGACTGGGTACTGTCAAAATTATGTACAGCTCTTTCAAAAAATGAACACTACAACTGAAAACAAATGGACTGCTTGTTTCCAATTATTTTATCCATCTGCACAGTTCTACGAAGAGACGTAGGATGTGCCCATGTTTTATTACCACTATTTTTAAAGATGAAAATAAAAATCATACAATTCAGGTCACATATAGCAATGAAAATCTTATTTTTCCCACCTCATTAGATCTTAAGAACATTGAAGAGTAGGTGAGGGAAACAGGGAAACCAATAATTATATTGATGGTGTACAGCTCTACAATCACATGAATCTCTGGATTGATAAAGAATTGTGGGCAACTCCTGACCGTAGCAAATGTAGGTTATAAAACTTTACATACCTGAAGCTTACCTCCTACTCCTTCTTCCTGGGAACTCAGTTGAAATGTTATTGGAGAATAATCATTGTGACTTCTAAGGAGGAAATTGGACAGAGTCATGACAAAGGCAGAGGTTTGGGTCTTATCAAAACTTTAATGATATGATTCTACTTTTACAATTGTTTTCTGGGAAGTATTTTAACGTTATCATCTTGATCCTTTTTAAATAAGAAGAACTCACACTCACGTGTGTTTTCCACATGCTGAGAACTAAAAGCTTTATGTGAATTAAATTTTAACAACCAGCTTCTGAAGCTTTGCCAATGATGAAGCAAACTTAGGATGTAAAGTACATGCCCAGACTCACACACCCTAGAAGAGGCCTAGCAATTATGCTCTAATGTATGGACACCAAGGGGAAAAGTGTGGTGGTGAGATGAATTGGGAGATTGGGATTGACGTGTATATACTAATATGTAAAAAATAGGTAACTAATGAGAACCTGCTGTATAGCACAGGGAACTCTACTTCACGTCTCTGTACAGTAGAAACTAATACAACATTGTGAAACAACTATAACCCAATGAAAATAAATTGCCCAACAACAACAAAAAAGTAAAATAAAGTACATGAACTGATCCACGACTCTCTTCTTCCTCTGAGAGCTTGATGTTGTATATGTTAAATATCAAAGTCTTATTTACATTGTCTGACATCTGTTTTTTTCAAGCCAAATAACCATTTCACATATAGACAGTGTCATCTGCAAGAAGCACAGGATCCATTTCCTCTTTATTTTTATTCTTTTCTCCATAGACTATAGATGATATCTCCCTGCCTGCTCTGTGAGTCTTCCTCCGTATTTGAGTCATGAAATGCACACAGCTGTAGCTCTTACCATCATAACATGACACATCATCCTTCACCACAGTGCAAACGCCTTCATATCATGTCTGGCAGGATCATGTCAGGTTCAATGCCAATGCTCCCAGAGTAGCAGGTAGAATGATTTGTGTTTAGTGTATATACTCTTAAATTATGTTGTATAAGCTAAAGAAGCAAAGATGAGAATCAATCCTTAGTGCATGAAGAGTTACTCAGATTACCATGTGTAGAATATTTCTGATTGGGAAAGAATACCACTTTCCATCTTTACGCTTATAAATTCCGTCATCAGTAAAAAAGACCTTATATTATCTGTCCTGACAATGTCACACAGATGTAAGCAGATCAAAGTCTAAACTGATGTATAAATAAATATGAGATGGTGTCACCAATGTTTTGCCACTATCTTCTGCTGTATATTTAGTATTTTATGTATTTTACTGTATTTTCCAGCTTCATTCTTTCTTCTAAGCTAAATGTTAAACAGATTTCACACAGTAACATTTCCCCCTGCTTTATTTACTTTCTTATTATGACTCAAATGTGACTATGTTAACAAATGACATTTTCTAGGTATTAGGTTTTTTATTACCCCAAAGAAGTGACCATTTGGAAGTGCATGTATGTCTCTAGGTCTTTTTCCTCTGTTTCATCCTTGGAATTAAAATATACATTCTCTGCAGGAGGTGGTGGCATAGAGGGAATAAATTGTCCCCGCAAAAGAAAGAGGTGGTTTAGCACAGTTGGTCTGCCTGAGTGTCAGTAATCATCTAGGACATGGTTGAACTAAGGTTTCTCCCATTGTTTCTTCAAAATAATACCTTAAAGCTGCAGACAGAGAACATCTGCATCTTTCAGTTCACTCACTAATTAACATAAGGGTATCTCTACCTCATTCAAAAATGCAACTCCTTTCCAAAATTTTTGATATCATGTTCATGAAGGAGAAAAAATTGGAAGTGAAAAATGAGGCAATGTTTTTTTCCCCAACCTTCCTTAACTCAGCCTGGAAGTTGATTCCTTTTCCATCTTTTCCTTTTCAAAGCTTTAGTGCTCTAGGCAAGAAAAGAAATGCCGAGAAGTCCACTAATGATAATTCTCATGGTGTGCTTATGAAAAGTGTCTGCGAAAATGAGGTTTGTCCTAAAGATCTTGTAAATAATGATCAGGCCTTCTTTCTCTAGTTCTGGGCACATATTGTATTTTACTGGTGAGATAAAATCACGTTTTCTCCCTACTCTAAAGGGATTGACTGTGGGATTTATGTCTTCTTGAGCTCTTAGAACCCCCACATTAGAAAGGTACCTGGCGACCCTCAGGTTCTTATCTCCTGAAGACTTTCATTAAGATAGAGCAACAAGAAGTTCTTGCAAGAGGTGCACAGAAGATGCCCCTTTCATCAGGGAGCGGACTTGGAGCACAGCAGATATAATCAGCTCTCACTGTGTTAGTCTCTTGGTGATGTCGCTCAGAGGTTCAGCTTTGTTTCTGTCATTTGAGGACTGAAGAAAAGCACTAAGTGCCTTTTGTAATTACTGTAGGCGAAGTTCTAAATCTGCTAAATATTTGGCGTACCACGGAGGCTCTGCTGCTGTGGGGATTTCAGCATAGGGGCAGGAATGTGTTGAAGGTGTTCGAAGGAATTCCAAAGTGGGCATTTTTATATGAAGTCGACGTGGGTTTTTATTCTTTAACAGCCAAATGCCTGCGAGTACTGGACTTACCCAACCCTGCAACAACTCATATTTAGATGAAAAATTCCTGTCTGTAAAGGTCTGACACTGTCAACTCAACACTTACTGGCCATTTACTTTGTGAGAGGTCTCATGCTAAGCAATTTGGGGAAAGAAAGAGAGAAATAAGACAAGAGACATGCCCTCAAGAAGCTATTCCTATTTGAATTGGAAGCCTCTGCCAAAACACTCTGTCTTCTGAAACTTTCCGGGCTGTGACTTCCCAAGTTTAAATGTAATTTGTTTTTATTTTTGTTAGGCTTTCACAATGATCTTTGAAATAATTGGAATTACCAGTTATTTGTACCTAGATACTGAAAAGCATGAGTGAATAGGCCATAAACAATTTTTTATGTATAAATATATTTCTCTGTATTAATTTTGCACATTTATAGGACAATCACCAGTGCTGGATGTTGACCCTGTGGAACTGAGAAATCTTATAGTAGCTTCTAATGGAAAAAACTATGCAAAGTAAGTTCAAAATCATAAGGAAAAGTATTCTATTTGAAAAATAGGCAACCTAGATTTGACATACACAGTTATTTTCAAGTAATCAGAATACTTTATTAGACTAAATATTCAATTCTTAAGATATGCCTGAGGGCAGCTTAATATTTTTGTGTACCTATATATGTGTATATATTTGCATTTTCCTGAATAGTCCATTTTGGATAATTTCCTCAGCCTGGATTCTGTTCAAATTAGTGAAATGAAGATTTTGGTTTTCTTTTCCACTTTTCTGGTGTCTAAAATTTCAGCACTGAAGCCAGAGAGAAGAGATGTGACAGTTGTTTCTTTCACTTACTTACAGATGCTGGTCATGTAGCCTATTTTTTTTCTGTGTGTCTTCTAGTCCTCTTAATAAACTGGCAGATAATCTCATAGTTATTCAAACTGTTCTGGTACTGCACATGCAGCCCGATAAAGACTGGCACTCCATGCTTCAGCAGTTCCACAGTCATTTATTATCAAGATAGAGATTCCCAGGAAAATCATGCTTTAACTAATTTTACTTTGAGGATTCAGTAGGGAGGGGAGAAAGAGGTAGAACAAGGCAAATTACATTTTTTTCAAACTCTGGTGCTTTCCACTATCCAAGTAAGAGTGAGGAAGGAATACAGTGTTTAAATATTTTCAGTGAAAACATGCATGGTTAAGTCTGAAGTCTATTCATGGTTTCATAAAAGGCAAATGCCTTTTTCCAGCTAAAGTCTCCATGAGGCTAAAAAATTGTGTGTACAATCTAATGTAATGGAACACATGTACTCATTTTAATATAACAAAATAAGTATGATCCCATTAACAGTCATAAATGTTCAACTTGGTTTTAACACTGTTATGGGAAGAACACAATGTCTTCTGCTTGTGTACTCAGCCATGATATTAGATCACTAAGTGAGATTGCTCTTAGGAGATTTCAAAATCACCCCCCCCCCCATCCCCACCCAGGAAGGATTGATAACTTGGTCATTGTAGTTAAATATCTGGATATTTTTGCAGAACATAGTATTGCCGAGATGCTTCTTAGAGGTAAACTGTAAGTGAGATGCAGGTGGAAGAGCCCTAGACCTGGACATAAATGCTCTGGGTTCAAGTTTTGGATCCCTTAGTTACTAATTGCAACATTAGCCAAGAATTAATTCCTGTGAATGTTAGGCTCATTTTCTTGAACACGGGGATATGAATCTGGTCTTATAATGCTACAATAATACACTAGATCAAAATCACTTTGCAAACCGAAATTCATTGCGAGGTTGCACGTTATTATAGCACATAAATAGTTTGTGTGTATATGTTGATAAAGAAAAGTTGCACCAGGTTGTTCAAAACGGCAGGGAAGACTTTATTCGAGACTGTTGCAGTAGGGGGTCAAGATTATAGCAACAGGGGAGAGACTGAATTTAATCCCACTGAAACAAAAGGCAAGAGGACTTTTAAATGCTGGGGTATGTTCATGGAAAAGTACTGAAGGACTTCAGGGGAGAGATTGGTCACTGTGATTAGGTTATCTGTTTTTGTTAATTGACGCTTATTGAAGTTAGGTTTCTATCTTCCCCCCAGAGACTGGGAGACAGACGTCCTATCTTTCTTGAAGATTATATCTAAAGGGGAAGAGACCAGAAGAGATTTGCATCTCAAAGGGGCAGAGAAAGAATTTACATTGGTAAGTTTTTCTAAAGTAAACACTGTAAGAAAAGGGACCTGTCATCAGGAAGAACCCTGCCTGAAGTTTAGGTAAGCTGAGGGGACCTTTAAGGATGCCTTGGTCAATGGGTGTCAAATCTTATAATTCCACAGGCAAAACCAAACAGCTAAATCAGTAGTCACAGATCTGCCTTTTGTTCCTTGTTTCTGTTCACTGCTGACCGATGTTCAGCCATCATCAGTTATATACTGAAATTTATTTATACTTTTTAGTGTTGGAGTTGTAAGTGCATAATCAACAACAGGAGAAAGCTGAATAAAATAACAAAATGACAAGAACTTTTGTGATGAGTTGTTTCTTCTGAGATATGTTGACGTTTGTATCCAGATGAACTTACGTGGTAATAAATATACTCAGGCTCTGTCCTTTGATTCAGCTAAATACAGTAAAAGAAGTACACAGTGTTGACAAATTCTCTCAGACATTGCTGCCGGGAATGGACTATCACCCATGCAGAGTCACATGCCTCTGAACAGCCTCGGTTTTCCTGGGTCTTTGTTCTTTTGTTCTGTGGGAAGAAGCATTTTGACCTTCCTTATCCTTTTTTCAATGGCCTTGCATTTTGAGCACAGGGCAGAACTCAGAGTTACTAAATAGCAGTTGTTTCAGCAAGGGTGATGGCAGGGCAGTTCTCTGAAGATGTTGAAATGTTGACTCGACAGTATTTTCAGAGACAGATAACTTGCGAATTTTTGAAAAAAAGAATCCTACTGAGAATTTGATTGAATTTACATTTAATCTATAGACAAATTTGGGGAGAATTACCATCTTAACAATATTAAGTGTTCCAATCTGTGTATATGATACACTCTCTATTTATTTGGGTCCTTAATCTCTCTGAGTAATGTGTATAGTTTTAGCACACATGTCTTACACACTATTTTGTTATTTTTTGAGCATTTCATGTTTTTGATGCTATGGCATTGTTTTCTTAATTGAAATTTATACAGCTATTGAATTTTGTTTATTGGCCTTGTACACTATGACTTTACTAAACTCACTTATGTGTTCTAATAGATTTTTCAGAGATTCCTTATCACACTTAACAAAGAAAAGCATGATATTTTGCACAAAGAAGTTATTTTCAATATGTTTGCCTCCAGTTCTTTTTCTTATCACACTGAGATAGTTCCCATTTATTTCTTCTTTGTTGGGAATCTTTATGAAGAAGGAATTTTGATTTCGCCCATATTCTTTCTGAATTCATTGATATGACCACATAGCTTTCTTATTTCATTATGTTACTAATATACTCCCTAACTGTTCTTAAATTTTCAGGAAAGAGGAGTGTTGAAATCTCCAAACTTAATTTTAATTTATCCATTTCTTCTTTAAATTCAATTTTTCCTTCATGAATTCTGAAATTCTTGGTGCATACATATTAATATTTAGGGTAGGGTTTTATGTCTTCTTAATGAATTGACTTCTTTATTATTATGAAATGACCTCTTTATCATTTTTGTTCTGAAGTATACGCTGTTACTAACATAGCAATTTCAAATTTCTTTTCATTAGTGTTTGAAAGCCACATCTACATTTTCTTACTACTTTTTATGTGTGTATATATGTATGTATCTATCTATCTATGTATCATCTACCTGTCTATCTTTATAAAAGAGTGTTTATAGAGTTAAACACAGTTAAAAGAGTGTTTTTCTTTTTTTTTTTTTTGGGCACACGGGCTTAGTTGCTCTGCGGCATGTGGGATCTTCCTGGAGCTGGGATCGAACCCGTGACCTCTGCATTGGCAGGCGGATTCTTAACCACTGCGCCACCTAGGAAGCCCAAGAGTGTTTTTCTTAAAGAAGCATATAGCTGGGTATTGTTCTTTTATCAGTTTCAGCAATTTCCAACTACTAATTGGAGTCCACGTATTTTATACTTAATGTAATTATCAATCTTAAAAGGAAATTAAACATAAATAAGCTGTCTTTTATACTTACCCACATATGTACCATGATCTGCTTTATTTTGAGTAAATCAAAATTTTTACCTATTATCATATTTCCTCTGAAAACTTCCTTTAATATTTCTTCTAGAACAAGATTGCTTGTGATGAATGATCTCAGCTTATTTTTGTCTGAAAACATCCTCATTCCAACTTCATTTAATTTTTTTTTTTTTTAACGGTACTTTAAAGTCCAACATCTCTGACTTACATAGCTTTTTGTAAGTCTATTATAAAACCTAACTTTGTCCTTCTGGACTTGAATCATTTTTCTCTAGCCGGTTTAAATATTTTCTCTTTAGCACTGGTTTTTAGCAATTTGATTAAAATATTCTTTGGTTTGGGCTTCTTTATTTGTATTTTCTTGTGGCAGAGGGTTTGCCCTTTTTGGATCTGTGAGTTTATAATTTTCGTCAAATTTGGAAATTTCAGCCATTAGATCTCTGAATATTTTTCTCTTCTTTTTCCCTGTGAATCTTCTGACATCAATGTATAGGTGTTTTAGACCATTTGATGCTTTCCCATAGGTCACTGAGTTTCCATTCTTTTTTCCCCAGCCTTTTCTTTTTGTATTTCATTTTGCATAGTTTCTATTTCTTCTGCAGGGTCTAATTTGCTTTTATTCTCATTCAATGCTTTCTTTTTCAGACACAATTTTTTTCATTTCTGTAAGTTTTATTTGGCTTTTCTTATATTTTACATCTCTCTCATCATCTTCTTGTTTTTCTTTACATCCTTGAGTACATGGAGTATTTTTATAATAGCACTTTGATGTATATTTCTGCTAATTCCCACACCTCTGTCATTTGCAGGTCTATTTCTAATGATGGACTTTTGTCTTGTAATGGGTCACATTTTACTACTTCATGATATGTTTGCTGATTTGTTATTTGATGACGTACATTATTAATTTGAAATTTTTGCTCTCTGGATTTTGTTATATTTCTTTAAAAAACATTAGACTTTCTGACAGTTAAGTTGTAATACTTGTGTATTAATTTGATCACTTTGAAGTTTTCTTCCAAGTATAACAGGTTGGGTCTAGAGTAACCTTTAATCTAAGGGCACTTTAGCTCCACTTTTAAGGCATGTCTTTTCTGGGTGACTCCTGAATGCTCCCTATGTTCCCCAGGTAGGTGCACCCTGGCTGAAGAGAAGATTGAAGATTCCCTGCTCTATGTGAGCCTGAATTGTTCATCTTTGAGCTCTTCAGCCATTGTTCTTTCTTCAAAAGTTGTCTTTATCTAACCTCATTCAATTTTTCCCTGTGCAGGCATTCATTGATACTCACCCAAAGAATCAAGAGATGCAAATTTCTGGGTTTCTTTCTCTATGTAGCTCCCTTCTCTCAGGTAATCTGCCTTAACTGTTTTAACTGTTTGACCTTTCTGAGTTCTGAACCTGGTTGGTTCTTCTTGTACTGCATGCCAGGAAATAGCTTTGGGCACAAAACTTAGATAATTGCAGGACTCAACTTTGTTTCTTTTTAAATTAGGGGTCAGGGACAAGTGCTGTCTATTTTTTAATGTTTGAAAACAGCTGTCCCCTATACTTTTTCCAATTTCAAAAAAGCCCAATTTCCTATTAAATCACTCACCTTCCCTTAGGATGAATACCATCCTAGAAATTCTATAACAACCTCTTTTTTTGAGCTATTATTAACAATACAATTGGAATGTTTTCAGAAATTCTACCATGGCGTGATCTTTTCCATGAGGTTGGCTATTATGGTGTAGAAAAAGAAATAATTCAAACTGACTCAATATTCTCTTCAAATAGAAAAAATATTTTAAGAGACTGATAAATTGTAGTGATATTTATTAAGGTTTTTAGAGATGTTATATTTCTTTGGAGTCAGAAAGATCTGTCTCTGAATCTTACTTTCTAGCCCTACCTATGACCTTAGAAGCTCAATTTCCAATCCATAAATATATTATACCATTTACTTCAATGGGTTTTGAGAGGACTAATTATATTAAGTGCTCAATAAATGTTCATTTTTCTCCTTCTTTTATGCATGTGACAGCCCTAAGTTGTTTTGTTATCATTGTTATTAATTTACAAAACTAACGACAATATGTGTGTCATGGCAAGAAGCATACTAAAAATAACTTTCTCATAGTGTAGATTAGTACACTCACTATGATCAACTTGACAATACTTTAAGAAGTTAATGATGATGATACTCTAAGCTTCTATAATCTTATTTTCCTCATAGTTAAATATTACAAAGATGCTGAAGGAGAAATGTGTAAAGAGGTTCATTACAACACTGTTTGAATAGCAAAAAAAATAAAAATAAAAACAACCAAACTGTATCTCAATCTCAACAGGGATTTGGAAAAAAAGATTAGATTTGTTCATATAGTGGAGTACTATACCTAATTTAAATTAAACTAGAATTATATGCATCAAAAACTTCATAAATAAATTTTTGAGTAAAATGCAAGTTGTAAAAAAGATGTCTTAAATTAAAGAACAAATATGTAAAATGTTAAACCTATAAAGCTCTACTATATATTGTTTATGACTACTGCATATGGTATCCTATAGCCTCATTTACTCTCTAATAGCCTTTGTTTATAGTGATACAATACTCAGAATATTAAGTCCTTTCTTTTTTTAACAGAAGAGTACAAAGTTCTTTGGAAAGTAACTTGCTTAAGGTCATACAGAATTAGTGTTCAAGTCAAAAGAAGAATTCAGTAGATGCAAACTATTACATGTAGAATGGATAAACAAGAAGGTCCTACTATATAGCACATGGAACTATATCCAATCTCCTGGGATAACCATAAAGGAAAAGAATATGTATGTGTGTGTAAAACTGAGCCACTTTGCTGTACAGCAAAGACTGGCATAAGATTGTACATCAACCATACTTCAATTAAAAAAAATGAAGAAGGGACTACCCTGGTGGCACTGTGGTTAAGAATCCACCTGCCAATGCAGGGGAGACGGTTTCGATCACTGATCCCTGGTCTGGGAAGATCCCACATGTGGCAGAGCAACTAAGCCCATGCACCACAACTACTGAAGCCTGCGCACCTGGAGCCTGTGCTCCACAACAAGAGAAGCCACTGCAATGAGAAGCCTGAGTGTGCACTGAAAGGAAGAGTAGCTCCTGCTTGCCGCAACTAGAGAAAGCCTGTGCACAGCAACGAAGACCCAATGCAGCCAAAAATAAATAAATAAATAAATAAATAAATAAATAAATTCTCTTAAAAAAAATCAAGCAGAAGAATTCAGGTCTGACGTTTATTTTTAGCCTTCTCTCCTTCCTATCATGCAGATTCACACTGGAGATGATTAAGAATAATGTTTCCATGGAGTAGTTCTGGGTGAACATATCTGTTATGGACTGCGTGTTTTGGTCACCCTGGAAATTTGTATGTTGAAACCCTAACACCCAATGTGATGGTGTTAGGAGGTGGGACCTTTGGGAGGTAATTGGATTTAGACAAGGTCATGAGGGTGGAGCCTCTATAATGAGATTAGGGTCCTTATAAGAAGAAAAAGAAACTAGAGCTCCCTCTCTCTGCCATGTGAGGAAACAACTAGAAAGCCGGAAGAGGGCCTTCACTAAGAACCAGATCATGCTGACATCCTGATCTCGGACTTTCAGCCTCCAGAACTGAAACAGGAATGTTGGTTGTTGAAGCCTCCCAGTCTGTGATATTATTGTTCCATCAGCCTGAACTAAGACAATATCTCACAGTGATTACGGAGCGATGGTGGTGTAAAGACAAGGAACAAATTACAGGAGGTTAGGCATTTGAAAAAGTTTATTATAAAAGAAAAACTGGAACTTAGATTGCTGGCTAGATGCAGTGGTTGTGTGTGTGTGTGTGTGCCTGAGCATGTGTACATGCACACACCCCCATTTTATCTTCAGGAGAAGGGAATGCTTTATAAATTTTATGGCAGAGGGTAATAAGTCAGTGAAGGAGAAGAAGAGTGATCGTTGCTTGAGAAACTACATGGAGGATAAGGATCCGAAAGGAGTTTGATGTAAAGCAGAAGGTACATATAGAAACACAAGGTTATTTATCTGAAGCTGGAGGAAAACTGATGCTTCTAATATGCCATTCATTTCAACTCTACTTCTTAAGAGCATCTCATACACTTTTTGATCAGGCCAACAAAACATTTCTAACAGTCTCATGTTGGTGGGTCCTTTTCCAAGGCATTAGAAATTGAGGTAAGTAAGCAAAAGGGCTCACTGCTGTGATCCATTCCATAGAAATTCACAAACTTATTGGTCAAGACTAACCTGCATGCATTGTTAAAACAGAATCAGTAGAGTGAGTGACCTAATCCTTTAAAACACTGACAATATTTTCTCTTTCAATATGCAGATACAAGATCACATGGTCTACTCTCTTTTAAGGATTCTTAAGGTGAATTTCTCTGGCAAGCAAAAGACAAGAATAATTATTGTGGTATAAGTCCAGAGCACTTTTCACGACAAGTACCCAGCCTCCAGGAGGAAAGATTTTACCAGGACCTTAATGCACCTGTCCCCTCTGATCTTCTTGTCTCATCTGAGGGGAGAAAAACTGTGCTACTGGATGGACACGTGATTGTCACAGCCCCAAGAATCGGTCCACTAAAATTTAAACCTAAAAGTATACAACACTTCCCCTGTCTCACACCTTATCCCCACCAAAGAGGGCTCTAGAATAACAACAGTGGGTTACAGCTGAAGGAGCTTCAAGACGTAGATTCCTTCTGAGGAGCACAAAGGGAAGGCCAAAGTCAAGAGGGAGACAAAAACAAGGACAACGGACGAATTTGAAATCTCTGACACGTAACAGCTTCAGCAAACATTAAACACAGCCCAACTCCTAGACAGAGTAACATAAACTCTCACAGTAAACCCTACTTATCTATTACCCCAACACTGCATGACTCGCTTTCTGCAACACATTGCAAGGCATGCCAAAAGCCAGGAAAAAAACTGTCTGAAGACACAAAGCAACCATTAAAACCAGATTCAGATATCACAGAGGGGCTGGAATGATCAGACAGGGAATGTAAGATCACTATGATTAATATGTTAAGAGCTGAAATGAAAATAGTAGACAACCTACAGCAACAGATGAGTAATGTAAGCAGAGACTTGGGAATCTTAATAAAGAACCAAAATGAAATGCTAGTGATACGGAGCAGGGCCCTGTGGGGCTCCTGGGCACAAAGCCTTTCCGTGTCCCCTATTTCTTTGAGTATAGGAATAACAGCCTTCATTCAGCCTCCATGACCTTCCCTGAGTTCCAGTGGGCAGATTCAAGCAGTTGTTAATTGAGGAAGGGAGGGGTTGCATGAGACCTGGGAGAAACAGTCAAAAGCAGCCTTGGGGCAGGTCCTGTTTCCCTAGCAACAATACACACAACAATATCTTTGAGCTATTTTCAGACGTTGAAACCCCCTCCAGGTGCGAGAAGTTAATGATGAGCGATGGTGTGGTGCCCACAAGCAGGTAGACCCCAGACCAGTGGACCTGAAGGTTGAGGATGCTGGCTCCTACTTACCTCACCCATCAGAAGCATGCAAGACTGTTACTGCCTCGATCCTTATCGCCTCCCCCTGACCACGAGCCCCCACTATAAGACCTCTCCCTATTACCCACAGAGGGGGGCACAGCTCTTGAGGCGCTAGGCACTGTGTTCCCCCTTTACCTGGCAAAGTAATAAAGCTATTCCTTTCCACTCCTCCAAAGCTCTGTCTCCGAATTTCTATTCGGCATCCGTGAACAGAGGCCAGGTTTTTCTCGGCAGCACTAGAAATCAAAAATACTAACAGAAATGAAGAATGTCTTTGATGTGCTCATCAGTAGATTTGAGATAGCTGAGGAAAGAACCAATGAGTCTGAGGATATGTCAATACAAACTTCCCAAACTGAAATACAAAGAGAAAAAGGAATGAAAAACAGGAAAACAAAAAACAAAACATTCAAGAACCATGGGACAGTTTCAAAAGCTGTAACATATGTAAAATTTGAATAACAGAAAAAATTGAAAGAGAGAATGGAGCAGAGAAAAATTTGAAATAATAATGACTGAGAACTTTCCAAAATAAATGACAGATACCAAACTGATGTTCCAGGAAGCTCAGAGAAGAGTAAGAAAAATAAATGTGAAAAAAACCAAAAACCAAAAAACCACCAAACTCCAACATCCAGGCATATCTCATTCAAATCGAAGAAAGCAAAAGAGAAAATCTTAAAAGAAGTCGGGTGGGGGAGGGGACAGCTTACCTAAAGAGTAACAAGGAAAAGAATTGCAATGGACTTCTCATCAATAATAAAAAGAAATGAGTTAACGGGTCAAGAAAAGACATAGCCAAATGTGAATACATGTAACTAAACGTAAGAAGTCAGTCTAAAAAGACTACAAACTGCATAATTAAAACTATACTTCATTTGGAAAAAGCAAAACTGCAGAGATGGTAAAAAGATCAGTGATTGCCAGAGGTTGAGGGGAAGTGAGGAGTACTGAACACGTGGAGCACCGAGTATTTCTTAGGGTGGTGTACCTATTCTAATGATACTGTAATGGTTGATACATGACACTATGCATTTGTCCAAAACCATAGAAATTTATACACAGTGTGCTTTAAAATAGGCAAATATAAAAAATTATCTAGGAGGTTAGGAGAACCCAGGATGTAATGCAGAATGTGACAAAACAATCTACCTGTATTAAAAATGTATGAATCAACCTCACTGAAAAGTATGAGGAGTGGGGGAAGCGTTGATCTAAATAACTTTGGAAATGAGTGGAGTCTGTAAGCCTAAAGGCAAAAGAAACTGAACATAAGCTGTAGTCTAGTTGATAACATTGTTTCCAAAGGGGACATGGGTAACCAGTCCGGAAATGGCTATACATTACACTGGAAGTGAACAATTAAGTGAACGGGTGGTAGATGCTGAGAGCCAGATTTTTCACTGTTGGAGTGGAGGGTGCAGACAAGCAAGGAGAAGAAGCTAGAGTGATCCATGTGGTAATCGGTCAGAGTCAGAAACATCAGTATAAACTCATGTTTAATTTAATGCAGGCACAGATGATTAAACATAGAAATATTTGCAGTTACATGTATATACAAGGTTAGAGGACACACATACAACTCCTTGTTGTGTCAGTTGACTTAGAGTATCCCCTCCAGTAGCAATGAGCACACTTAGCGCCCTGTGATTTCTAATACAATTATTCAATGAAAGGGCTCCTTAGAGCAATGACTAGGGCTGGGGCAGGAAATATACAAGAGGGACCTGGAGCATCTTGTAGTGCCAGATAATAAAAAAGTGCTCAAAACCAAACCAAACCAAAACAGGCAAAATAAAAACATAACAAAACAATGACAGCGATAAGCTAAAAGGACACAGGAATCAACTGAAAGCACTTCCAAGAGCCAAATCTGGAACAGTTTGAGAAACAAAATAAATAAAAGTAGTATTCGATTATAAACCAAAGTAAAAGATTAATAATCGTGAGTTTATACTGCTATGAATAAGTGACTGAATAAAAATAAATGACAGAGAAAAGACAAATCTGCCATGTAGAAGTCCAAATAATTTATGTAGAAATTCTGCCTTTCAGGAAGTGGAGCCTAACTCCCCACCATAAGTCTTTCCTGCACAAAAATTACCGTGTGGGGTGGGAAGAGAGTAACATCAGAACGGAGAAAGCTGAGGATCACTACCTCATCCACTCAGTCCAGTGGGTTACTTGATTGCAATGATAAGCACACTGATAAGATGTACTCTTGATATGCGCTCTAACAAGTGTTTTTCTTTAGCGGTTTTCCTTTCAAAATTCCATAACTAACCTCAATCTAATCAGGAGAAAAACATCCCACCAATCCCAATTGAGAGACAGTCTACAAAACCCCTGATCACAGTACAGGTAACCTCTGCTTTTTGAAATTTTGCTCCATGCCCCTTTGCTTTTAAAAAAGACCTACATTAGTACCTGTTTTTGCTAAAGGAAAGAAATCTGAAGATTTTCACTTTTACAAGGAAGGGCGAAAAGCAAAAATAGCATTCAATGTTTATTTTGCAGCCAGCAGAAAGAGGGGCACCACCAAGATCCTTCCCTAGGAACTACACTCAGCATCTCAGCATCAAGCAGACATAGCTTTGAAATGTGTCTATGAGCTTCTGTGCTTTATCTCAATTTATTTTGTGCATCTGTTAGCAAGATGTAAGGGAATTGCCCTAGGGCAATTGTTTCTCTGCTTTACATCATTTCAGCTTACAAAAGTTTTCATAGAAATGTCCACCTTTGGATAGTGGGGGAGACCTGTATACCTCAAAACAGTCAGGTCATCAAAAAACAAGGAAAGGGCTTCCTCGGTGGCGCAGTGGTTAAGAATCCGCCTGCCAATGCAGAGAACACGGGTTCGATCCCTGCTCTAGGAAGATGCCACATGCCACGGAGCAACTAAGCCCGTGTGCCAAAAAAAAAAAACAAGGAAAGACTGCCACAGCCAAGGTGAGCCTAAGGACACTAGACAATTAATTATAACCTTGTGTTTCACATGGAATTCTGGAGCAGAGAACAGATATTAGGATACAAACTAAGAAAACCTGAATGAAGTATGGATTTTAGTTACTCATAAATTATCCATGTTTGTTCAATAATCCTAACCAATATGCCATACAAATGTAAGATATTAATAATAACGGAAACTGGGTATGGGCACACAGGAACTCTGTACTATCTTCACAATTTTTCTGTAAGCCTAAAACTGTGTTAAGATTAAAAATTCATTAAAGAAAACAAACATCAACAGTTGCAAAATATCATTCATCCAAGCATTCAACTAGTTGAGGAGTCACTCTCCCACAATTTCCATCTTCCTCAAGGACACATGCATCAAGTTGTAATCCTACTTCAATTTCTTTTTAGGTTTCTTCTTCTTTTTTTTTTTCTTCTCTCCATCTGTCATGTTTGTTCCAACTCTCACCATCTTATCAGGTCTTCCTGGACTATTAAACTTAAAACGCCCCCTAACGCACCATTTTCACCTATCTTAAATTAAGAAATTAATGGATTAGGAAAGAATGTTACTTAAAAGATGGTAACAACTCTTTTTAAAGTTAGGGCTATTAATTTAATAAATTTGGTGGTCCTGAGATCATTTGGGGGGGAGGGGAGGTGTGAGGATTAAGAAGAAAAGATTAAACTGCTTGCTTCCTGCTTTGGTTTTGTTGCTACACTTAAGCTGCTTATCTTCTTCATGATTTCCTAGAAATATTATTTCTCAAAAGTCTTTGCCACAATGTAATTTATGTGGTTGTTTTGCAACGTCTTAGGAGAATTTGCCTTGTAGTTAGAGCCTTTAGGTGACTAGCTTTACCTATTTATGGCCTTGGAGTTCTAGGCACTGACAAATAAGCAATGTAGAATATTTACAGTATTGTGTATTTGACAGTCTGTTGAACTTCTAAGAGTTATTATTTAAGTTATTTAATTTATCCTCATTTCCTGGAGCTAGAATGAATTCTTGATGAAGTAGCAAGCCACAGAATGATTTATTTTACTATGTATCTTTTCATGAATGTCCAAAGATAATCTAGATGGTCTATGATTGCTTTTTTGTGGGCTTTGACATAAGAGAAATAAATAAACACGATTGCAAATTATCCCAGGCAGCCTTTTCTAAATTGCATGCTATGGGATTTAAATTTGGCCTCTAATCTTCTTTCACCTTTGTATTAGGCTTCCATAGTTACAGTGCAATCCTATGACAAAATATGATTCACCCCATAAATATTCATGTTCATTAATCTTTTGGGGGAGCACAGTTAATGCATAAAGTCAAGCTACACTGGCTATGTTAGCTGTTCATCTCCACAAAACCACACCTGTTCTCCAGGTAACATGTTCATTGATCCTTCCATGGTTAAAAGATTTTGTTTCACTATGTGAAGCTTGGTGCTTTCAGAGAGTCAGAGGGTTTGACAAGGGAGCCTGAGGGAATAGAGAGGAAATATTTGATTTTGAGGCTCAGACTTTTTTATCTGGAAGCGAGTTAAAATGCCTTCTACCAGGAACTGCACTAGCTGACTTCAAAATTACAGAGCTCAACTACAGGGCTCCAAAAGCAGCCTTTGATTTCTCTTATCTCCCTGGGTAAGGCATGTTTATCAGAAAAGATTAGGAGCAGAGTTAATACTTCCAGCAGGATGGCTGTCCCAGAAGCTTTCATTAACCAGCTTCCACAGTCTTTGCTTTTACTGTTATGAAAACAATTGGTAACCTGCTTTATATTTCTCAGTCTACCTAGCATTTGTGAACAGGCTTTGGAGACAAAACCAAAAAATGGAGCCTTAAAGGGCAAAGATACTCTGAAAGAAAAAAAAATCTTTAAATAAATTCTGAGGAAAAAGAAGTAAAGAACTAAGATGTCCATACATCATAAAATGGGAGGGGGAGGATTGGGTGAAGGAAGGTGTAACTTTTGGGGAAGAAATAATAAATTATCTTGGCAAACAAAAGGGAAAAAAAAAAAAAAAGGAATGAGAAGTCCCAACCGATGGAAGCTTGGAGGTAAATGAAGATTAAGAAAATGTTTAGAGAAAAATTAGTGCGAAGGAAAACAAAGAGAACAAACCATGCATATGAGGAACAACGAGAAGTGGAAAGAAAAGAACCAGTTATCCAGTGGTTGTGGCCACTCTCAGAAGGAAGGGAACCCAAAGGTAGTGACACCTCCCCATCTCGCCCCCGGAACCTGAACGGCCAGGAGAACAGGCTGCCCTTCTCCTTAGCTGTCCTCCCCCGCCCCCCACTGCCAGCACTTAACTCTGGAAGCCTTTCTGCTGCCCCAAGTGCCATGCCTTTCTAGCATGGCGTGTCCATGACTAGCTGTGTTGAAATAACTTTCTAGGCCCCAGTTGGAGCCACTCCTGCCCAGGATGGTGAGTCACCAAAGTAAAACTTCGCTGACTTTCCTGTCTCTATACGTGGTCCAGCTGACCAGAAACGCAGTACATCTCCATCAGCCAATCTCCAAATACCGAGCCAACTCCGGGCCTTTCACCCCCAACAAGGGTGACTATGTGACCCCAGCCAAGCAGATATTTCTCTATTTGTCTCTTCCCTGTTCCTTTTTCTTCATCCTATAACAGCTTCTTCTCTTGTGCCCCATTTTGCAGTTCTTGGAAAGGAGACCATCTGCTTCATGAAGAGTTAACGTTTGTTTGTGTCACCGAAATTGTCTTCTTTGCTCATTTCTTTAACAGACCAGCCAGCTGTACTGTGCACTTGCTTCGACATCCATGCCAACCAGTGTGTTGATACAAATCAAAAATAGTGATTTTTAAGCCATGGGGAAGCAAATCGGTGGAGAAGGGACAGGGGATGGGACGGGAGGGAAGACGAGATGTCAGGTCACCGTTGGGCAACCTCTAATCAGGCGTGCAGACCGGGGCAGCGTAGTCAGCGCAGGGCAGAGTCCTGTTGCTGGGTGATCAATCCCAGAACTCTCTTTTTTCCCTTAGGAAGTTCGGATGGTAAGCATCATGTTTTTATTTTTATTATTTATTTATTTATTTGCTATTGTGTACTGTTTTTATTTGAGCTCTTGATTCTCAAGGTGGGACTCACAGAACCCTCACCAAGGAAAATCACATGCAAACCTGCAGTCAAAGCAGTTACCTATGGAAGCACCCAGCGAATTCAGCTAAGAGACGGGAGGCCAAGGACATTATGTGGAACCAACAGCAGCACATGCAGCACCTTCAAAAGAGTTAGGAAAGTAGGCCCCAAGATACGTTTATATCTACTCCCTCTGGACAATGAACTCTGAACTCCAGGTTCAGATGCCTCCCTAGAATTATGCAGCATACAAACAAACATGGAAGTCCTTAGAAATGAGAAAAGATGCAGTGAGTTAGCATTAAAGGATAAAGGGGGAGAAGTGGGTCCTTGCTGTGTGACCTTGGAAAAATCACATCACCTCTCTGAGCTTGACTTTTTCTTTCTCAAACTGAAATAATAATAATAGCTGCCAAGCCTGGCTTGTGGTGATGATAAAAAGAGAGAAATACGGAACCACCTTTTCAAAGCTAGGGGCTGTTATCTGAGCCTGTGTTCCCTGCCGGAGTCACACATGCAAAACTCAGGGGCAGTTACAAAATCACTGCCAAGTAAAATCTTTGACTGAACTTGATTTCCCTAATCAAGCTTTAAATACTATAGAAGAGACAACTGAACACTTAGAAGTGGGGGTGTTAAATCCCAAAGGTTTCAAAAATGTCGCAGTTCTGAAGCATCGTGTTTTTATATTATTATTGTAATTAACATCAGCCAGGCAAATATTTCTTCCTTTCTCCTTCAGTTCTCCAGAGTAACAGAGTTCTTATCTAAATTCAGATGAGAAGCCCTGAAGAAATTCACCAACCCCCTTCTACACTTTCAGTCTGCTACCACCTACTAAACACAGGGAATGAGTCCAACAGAGCATTTTACACAGGGGCAGGAAAGTAGGTCAGAGGTCAGAATGGCCTTTCTTTTCTTCCCACTTGGACATTTTTGAAGGGAAGGTACAGCCACAGAGCCATGATTCAGCGGGGACTGTCATTAGTGGCAGACCCAACAGCCAGGCGCCACCACCTTCGGCCACCAACTTCCAACCTTCCGTTCCAGCTGCCAGCAAGTGGAGGGGGTGGGGGAGAGGGCTGGCTCCCTGGAGCCGAGCCGGGGGTAGTGAGAGCTCACAGGCGCCTCTCTGCTGGGAAGAGCCGGGCTGCAGCTGGATCCATCAAACCGCTCCTCGGAGTGCCTGCAGCGCCACAAGAGCATAAGGGAAGGATTGGCCAGGCCAGGTTTCTCAGAAACTTAGATGCAATTTTCAAGGTGGCAGAACCTGGGGGGCCTCTGAAAGAATCACATGGTGTGTTGAGAGTTTTGATCACTTCATTTTCTTATTGGCTTTTGAAAAAGGAACCACCAAGCGTAGGAGCTGAAAATTAAAATAATAAGAGTCAGAGGTGATGAAAGAATTGTTGTTAGTCGTGCCCGGCAGACTGCAGAGGGATGCAAACAGTGCATGGATAACGGCAGATCTTTTGCCATGACAAAAACCATAAGGTGAATTTTCCTTTTCTCACACTTTGCAGATTAAACCACACTATCTTATATCTCACCGCAGCCCTTGGGAGGTTGGCAGGGCAGGGATTATTACCGTTCTCTTCCAATGCTGAGTCAATGTCACAGTTTTGGCCTGAGGGCCCTCGTTTGCCAATGTGATCATTGCATTTCTGTATGATCTGAGACTTTAGAATCCCGCTCCATCAAATGAAAGGTTTAGGACAATTTTCTTTTCAATATTCCTTCTCCTTCCTCATGGTTCTGAGAGGCGCACCAGCAGCCTCCTTAGTAGGAGCTACCATGGAAGGGACGTGATCGGCAGTGATTTAGACCCCACTTCACAGCAGCTAGGGCAGCCCCATCGTCATCTGTTTAATATATGGGTCTTCTGGGTAAAATTTTGTTTGGGGTGCTCCCATTCTAAACACAAAAGGTTTGGAAACAATCGGCCCAGGTGCTTTCTAAATTCTTTCTGGTTTTGGTAGCCTATGATTACACGTGTCAGCTATAAATTGGAACTTGCCATCTGCCTGTATAAGGACTAAATCACATTGTGCTGCTACTATGGTTGACCTTCCACATCCCCTGAAGGGAATTCAGGGTGGAGACCAGGAGTGAGGCACTCTGTGCTTTGGAGGCACAGGTCTTCAGATAGTTAAATGTTTTCAGGAGCCGATTTTATGAGCCCAACCCTTGCATCCCCTCATATCTAGAAGAGCACTAAATCCCTACACGGTGACGTCTGCTCCTCGTGACGAGCAGAAACCCCCTACAAAAAATGTGTTTGATTGCATGTACTCCTTCTTTACCAAGAACACATATATGCTAATCTTCCCCCCTGCCTGTTTGGGGCAATTTCTCAGAGCTATTTGGGTTGCTGTCTCCCGGGTTTCAGTCCTAATTTTGCCCCAAATAAACTTAACTCTCAATTCTCACGTTGTGCATTTTTTTAAGTCGACACATGGCTCCTAGGTTATAGAGTGCTAATTCTTTCAGGGTACTAGAGTCCTCTTTGGTACTTGGAAAAAATTCAAAACCTTAGAGAACAGAACACCCCAATTCTTACAACAGGGAGATATCCCAGCATGTGGCAGCGGAAGGACATTCAATTTGAGTCCCTGTTTTCCTCCCTTAACCCCTCCCATTGGCCAAGTCTGAGGCTGATAACATAAAGAATGAGGAATGGCCATTTTTACATCTGCTGCTGTGGGCACGTGCTCTCTGCCCACTAAGACTCATCTATAAAGTGAGCCTAACAATGCCCTTGTATAATATCATTACAAATAGTAAATGGAATAAAATAGCTCATAAGCCTAACACAATTCCTAGCACATTTTGTAGCTCAGAGATTCTGAGCTCTCTCTTCAATCATTCCTCTGCATTAATCCATCCTAAGATCTTTACCAGCATGTTAATTATCTTAGTCTTTCTGGTTTGTTTCTTTAGATAATACACCATTTTCATCAGCAAGAAGTACTCACTCTTGAAGATGCAATCAAGTGTTACAAATTCATGTGGGCTGTAACAACTGGACAATAAAATATCACTAATGCAAGATAATATGGAATGATTTAGGCTGTGCCTGACTACTTGTTTTTTCCCGCTGAGTTTTGCCATTAAAACCCGTGGGTTCCATCTGAATTTCTGCATTCTTATTGGAAAAAACCCATTTTTAAATGTTGGTTCATTTTCTTTAAACTGAAACATCTCTATGGGTGAACTTGGCAAGCTCACAAAGTGTTTATTATACTGGTTTGAGACTTGGGGAAAGATTCTGAATTTATTTTATATAAGTTTCTAATTTACACTTCTATACTATTGTACTTGAGGTCCTTGGGTGACTGAATCAATACACAAGCCAAGGACTCACCCTGAAATTTTCTTCTCATCCACTTTTGTCCTCTATTCCCCAAGTGACAGCTAACTTAAATGGAGATGTTTCAGTCTCTTAAGTCAAGGGTCAAGTAGATAGGAATAGAACAGAGTCATGGTATTGACTTTGAATGGGCAGTTTTCTAATAACTTAGGCAGTTCAAAAGTGAAGCGAGAGTTGTCCGAAGATGTCCACTTCCAGGAAGGATGAAAGAGTTGCTAATTGTGTGTACGCTGAGTTTGGGGGTCTTGGTAGTTCCAAATTCAGACAGAGGTTAGGATTATTTTACTTCTTTGATTCAAGTCTCCACGTGCTGTCTAGTAATGTACTCCTGTCATCTGGATGACCTGTAAAGGAACTACTCCAGGGCAGAAGTAAGTTCCTCACACTTAAAGGGCCTAAGAATCACTTAGAAGAATCACGTTTTATTCTCTGTGTCTTTTAAATTTATTTCTCCTGATTATAAAGCTAACAATTATAAATCTGTTTTTGAGAGAGGAAAAAAAAATATAAAGAAGCAGAGAAATACTTTGTCTATATGCAATTACCCAGACATAGCTATTATTTTGTCACATTCTCTTTCAACAGTATCATCCTCAAACCTGCTAAAACCAACACAAATGGGTTTATATACACATATTTTATATATATGAAATTTCTGGCAAATATAAGTAAATTACTGTGTATTCTGCTTATTAATTTTTGATCCTTTATGTTATCATGTTCACTTTCTCTTTACTCTTTTACCCATTTAGAGCAGTGTTGTTAATGCTGACTGAAATTAGAATCACAGGGCAGTTTTACTGAAAATACTGATGCCCAAGCCTAAGGCCCAGGTCAGATAAAACACTATCTGGAAAAATTATGGGCAATAAACAAAAAGTCTTGGGAGTAACAACTTTGCACCCGTGTCCGAGCTCAGCGCGGCACCCATTCATTGCCTCTAAATATCCATCTGTCCCTTCGGTCATCCAGCAGGAAGGGGCTCCAGCCACCTGGGGGCAGCTGGCACCCAGGGAATCACAACCAGAAGAGGACCCAAAAGTGCGGCTGACCCTCTCGGCCTGGGCAGGGGACGGTGACCACCACCATGCAGATGTGTGCCAAGGCCTGGCGGCTGTATCTGGGTTGCAGAATCAGGGGCAGCTACCGCCTGGCTGGAGGTGTGGGGCCCCCTTGGGCACCGCAGGGCCAAGAAAGCAGTAGCAGCAGGGTTAGTGGCGGGGCTGGGGTGTCACGCCTCCTCCAGCTCCTCCAAAGACCAGAGGGAGATGATACAGGCCCTGCAGTTGGCGAGTGTTGATGAACTGATCAAGAAGACCATCCCCGCCAGCATCTGCTTGAAAAGACCCTTGAAAATGGATGACCCTGTGTGTGAAAATGAAATCCTTGCAACTCTGCATGCCACTTTCAGCAAGAACCGGATCTGGAGGCTGTATATTGGCCTGCACTCTTATAACTGCTCATTGCCACAATTTTGCGAAACTTACTGAAGAACTCAAGATGGATTACCCAGTATACTCCGTACCAGCCAGAGGTGTCTCAGGGGAGACTGGGGTTTACTCAACTACCAGACCATGGTGTGTGACATCACAGGCACGGACACAGCTAACACATCCCTGCTGGATGAGGCCACCGCGGCTGCAGAGGCAATGCAGCTCTGGCACAGACACAACAAGAGGAGGCCCCCGTTGCCACCCACGGATAATAGCTGTCGTCCAGCCTCGAGCCAAGTATGCTGGAGTCCTCCTTGAACTGATGCTACTGCATGAAATGGACTTCAGTAGAAAAGATGTCAGTGGAGTGCTATTCCAGTACACAGACACTGAGCAGAAAGTGGAAGACGTCACAGAACTGGTGGAGAGAACCCATCAGGCTGGGAGCTTGGCCTGCTGCACTAGTGACATTTTAGCTCTGTGTATCCTGAGGCATCCCAGAGAATTTGGAGTAGGCATTGCCCTGGGCAGCGTATAGAGATTTGGGGTGCCACTGGGCTATAGCGGACCACGTGCAACCTTTTTTGCTGTCAGAGAAAGCTTGGTGAGGATGATACCTGGGAGAATGGTGGGGGTACAAGAGATGCCAGTGGAAAACAAGGGTATCATCTTGCTCTTCAAACCTTGCAACACGCCCAGAAAGACAAGGCTACCAGCAGCATCTGTATAGCTCAGGCTCTCTTGGCGAATATGGCTGTGATGTTTGCAGTCTACCGTGGGTCCTACGGGCTGGACCATATTGCCAGGAGGGTACATAATGCCACTCTGATTTTGTCCGAAGTTTTCAAGTGAGAGGGGCACCAACTGCAGCATGACTTATTCTTTGACACTTTGGGGATTCCGTGTGGCTGCTCAGTGAACGAGGTTTTGGGCAGGCCTGCTCACTGGCAAATAAATATTTGGCTCTTTGAGAGTTGGCACACTTGGTGTTTCTCTTGATGAAACCGTCAGTGAAAAAGACCTGGACAATTTGTTGTGGACCTTTGGCTGTGAGTCATCTGCAGAGCTGGTTGCTGAAAGCGTGGGTGAGGAGTGGAGAGGTGTTCTGCCTTCAAGAGCAGTAGCCCATTCCTTACATAGCAAGTGTTCAACAGCTATCACTCAGAAACAAATATTGTCCGATATATGAAGAGGTTGGAAAACAAAGACATTTCCCTTGTTCATAGCACGATTCCACTGGTGTCCTGTACCGTGAAACTCAACGGTTCATCTGAACTCAAGCCTATCACATGGAAAGAATTTGTAAACAGCCACTCCTTTGTGCCTCTGGACCAAGCTCAAGGGTACCAGCAGCTTTTCCGAGAATTTGAGAAGGATTTGTGTGAACTCACGGGCTATGACTGAATCTCTTTCCAGCCTATCAGCGGAACCCAGGGGGAATACACTGGGCCGGCCGCTATCCGAGCCTACTTAGATAGGAAAGGAAAGAGACACATTCCAAAATCCACACGTGGGACCAATCCTGGAAGGGCCCACATGGCAGGCGTGAAGATTCAGCCTGTGGAGGTGGATAAATATGGAAATATTGATGCAGCTCACCTCAAGGCTCTGGTGGATAAACACAAGAAGAACCTGGCTACAATCACGATTACATACCCATCCACCAATGGAGTGTTTGAAGAGACCATCGGAGACGTGTGTGACCTGATCCACCAACACGGAGAATAGGTCTACCTGGGTGGGGCAAATATGAACACTTAGGTGGGAATCTGTCATCCTGGGAAACTTTGGGTCTGATGTCTCACACCGAAATCTTCACAAGACTTTCTGCATTCCCCATGGAGGAGGCGGTCCTGGCATGGGGCCCAACGGAGTGAAGAACCATCTTGTCCCTTTTCTGCCTGATCATCCCATTATTTTGGCAAAGCCAAGAAAAGATGCCCGGCCTTTGGGTACTGTCAGCACAGCCCCGTGGGGCTCCAGTTCCATCTTGCCCATTTCATGGGCTTATATTAAGATGATTGGAGGTGACAGCTTTCAACAGGCCACAGAAAATGCTCTAATAAAATGCCAACTACATGGCCAAGCGATTAGAAAAACACCACAGAGTCCCTTTCCACGGTGCAAGAGGTTATGTGGCTCGTGAATTTATTTTGGATATAAGACCCTTCAAAACGTCTCCAAATATTGAGGCCGTGGATGTGGCCAAGAGGCTTTAGGATTGCGGATTTCATGCCCCTACCATGTCCTGGCGGGTAGCAGGCACTCTCATGATTGAGCCCGCTGACTCAGAAGACAAGGCAGATCTGGATAGATTCTGTGACGCCATGATCAGCATTTGGCAGGAAATCACCGACCTCGAGGAGGGCCGCATCAACCCCAGGGTCGGTCCACTGACGATGTCTCCACACGCCTTCACATCCTCCCACTGCGATCGGCCATATTCCAGAGAAGTGGCAGCATTCCCACTCCCCTTCGGGAAGCCAGAGAACAAATTCCGGCCAGCCATCGCCCAGACTGATGACATCTATGGAAATCAGCACGTGGTTTGTACCTCTCCTCCCATGGTTGTCTGTGACGTCCCATTTCCTGACCAGAAGAGGACCTCTTCTTAGTCTTCTCTCCCTAAGTTCAAGTGACTGATTTGATGTGCTTTGGAGTGTCCGATAATGAAATATTTCATTTTCCACCACAGACTCAAGGAGGGGTTTTTTGTACTGTGTATACTTTTGTAATCTCTCTCAAGGTAAATACAAGGTAAATACAATTAGCATAGAGAGTGGAGGCTCATGATTGGAAGATTGATTTGCTTCAGTGCCTCTGCTTTCACATGTATCGGTTGATGTTCAAGTTGCCTTGATTGGGACCATTTAGTTTTTGGCATAGAAAATTTGGTGTGTGATAGTAACTTTAACTACAACGTATCAAGTTTGCAGATGTACAAAAAAAAAAAAAAGCCAATGACATAGATCTGCACACACACACACAAAAAGTTTGCAGATGTTGTAGAGGCTATACTGGACATCTGATAGACATATTTTTATTCCAAATAAGTCCTTGTGGACTGTGCCATCTGTGGGAAAACCCAGGGCAAATGTTTACATTTTGTATGCACTGAAGAAATCTTTTTCCCCTTACTAATTTGCCTAATCTGTAATAGCATTTCTGAGTGTTTTCCTTTCTCTACGTGTGTAGTTTTTTTTAATCTGCAATTAATAATATTTTAATAAAAGCGTTGCAACTTGAAAAAAAAGTATTCTTATTTTGAAATAATTTTAGTCTTATAGAAGATTTGTAAAAATAGCACAAGGAGTCCCTATTATTGTTCGCCCGGCTTTGCCTAATGTAACATCTTATATAATCATGGTATCATTATCAAAACTGCGAATAGTTTTGGATCAATACTATTTAAAACTACAGACTTTGGACTTCACCAGTTTTTTCCACTAATGTGTCTTTTTCTGTTCCAAAATCTAATCCAGGATCCCACGTGGCATTTAATAATGTCTTTCATTAGCCTTCTCCAATCTGTGACATTTCCTCAGTCTTCCCTTATCTTGCACGACTTTAACGAGTTTGAAGAGCTCTGGTCAGGTTTCATGGAGAATGTTCCTCAATTTGGGGTTATCTGATATTTTTTAAAGACTAGATGGCATGGACAAAAATACCACAGAGGTAATGTACCCTTCACAGTGTATCAGTGTATTTAATTACTGTTTATATGAACATTGATAACTTGGTTAAGGTGGTGTCTGCCAGTTTTGTGCACTGTAAGTTGCTATTTCTTCTCTACAGTTCATAAATATTTAGGGCAAGATACACTGAGACTATACAACTAGATCATGTTTCTCCTTAAACTTTAAACTAATTTTACTATTCCACGGGTCTTGCCTGTAGCAATTGTTACTGTGAAATTCTAATAGTGATTTTCTATTTCTCTCTTCTTTCTATAATTATTAATGGGAATTCTTTTGTAAAGAAGAGATTCAATACTCCTTCTCCCTCTTGTATTTATTTAATCATTTGTTTATACCAGCATGGAATCATGAATATTTATTTTATTCTTTGTATTATAATCTAATACAATAATTATTTATAGTGATTCTCAAATTGCTCCAGATTTGACAACGGTCAACTCTTTTAGGTTGGCTCCAGCATACTTTTTAACATGGCTCCACCATTCATTCATCCATTTATTCTTTATTCATTCATTCGTTTATTAATTAATTAATTAATTTATTCTGGTATCATATGATGCTTCGAGCTTGTACCCTAGCCCTGGAATGAAGCACTTCTCCAAGGAGCTCTGGTTGCTTTCACTGGAGAATAATATTAAGCAACCAAGATATGTGTACAGGGGTTATTGCTAACGTATGTCACTGCTTCTAGGCCCCCTCAGAGGACAGTGCTAGAAAAAAAATATTATGTATATATATACACATATATGTATAATCTTAAAACATGTATATACATAGGTATATTTATTTCTGTATATATCAACATGCATATATACTTAGAGAACCCAAAAGTCAAAACATAGTTCATACAGGTATCTCCAATTCCAAGCAGCACCACAGGGTTCCTTCTAGCATTCTCCTTTTATTCCTGTCCTCTTATTTCCCCTTTATTTTACCTTCTTTCTCTTAGGGTAAGAGAATTGGCTCTTGTTATCTGTCATATATTTATTTCCGTGTTCAACTTTAGCATAAACAAAAGGCAGTTTCATAATTGATAATTGGTACTCCTATTGGAAATAAATTTATCAACTAGAGCACAGTGTTTGTGTAGAGCTCTTTTCATTCAGAACTTTTACCCAATTTTTTAAAGAATGTTTGTCTTCTTAGAGTTCTTTATGTATTCTGGATAAAGATTCTTTATTAGATATGTGCTTCATAAAAATTCTTTTTAGTCTGTGTCTATCTTTTCATTCTCTTAACTGCCTTTACCGTGCAATTGTTTTTAATTTTGAAAGTCCCATTTATTATTATTTTATTATTATCATTGTTTTTCTGTTGTTATTTATGGATTATGTTTTGGCATTGTATCTAAAAGGAAAAAAATGTGCCAAACTAAATTCATGCAGATTTTTCTCCTATGTTTTATTCTAGAAGTTAGAGGTTTTAGTCTTACATTGTATGTTTATATTCATAATCCATTTTAAGTTAATTTTTATAAAAGGTGCAAAGTATATATCAACATTGATTTTTAAAAAAATTTGCATATAAAGAACACTCCCTAACACCATACACAAAAATAAGCTCAGAATGGATTAAAGACCTAAATGTAAGGCCAGACACTATAAAACAATTAGAGGAAAATATAGGCAGAACACTCTTTTTTTGTTTTGTTTTGTTTTTAAGAACTTTTATTGAGATACAATTGACATGCAATAAGCTGCATATATTTAAAGTGTACAATTTGATTTTCTTATTGCTAATGTATATATGGCAATCCCAATCTCCCAATTCATCCCACCCCAACCCCCGCCCTCCACATTCAACACTTGGTGTCCATATGTTTGTAGAACACTCTTTGACATAAATCTCAGCAAGATCTTTTTCGATCCACTTCCTAGAGTAATGAAAATAAAAACAAAAATAAACAAATGGAATCTATATAGCACAGGGAACTCTACTCAATACTCTGTAATTGCCTATATGGGAAAAGAATCTAAAAGAATGGATATATATGTGTGTGTGTGTGTGTGTGTGTATATATACACAACTGATTCACTTTGCTGTACAGCAGAAACTAACGTAACATTGTAAATCAACTATACTTCAATAAAAATTTTAAAAAATTTTGCATATGGATGTCTTCTTTTGAGTTCTATCAGTTTTTACTTCATGCATTTTGAAACTCTGTTGTTAGATACTTTCACTTTTGGTATTATTATATCTTCTTAGGGAATTGACCCTCTATTATCAAATTATGCCCCTGTTTAAATCTGACAATGTGCTTTATTCAAAAGTCTAATTTGTCTCTTACTAATATAGCCAGTCTAGCTTTTTTTTGATTAATGTTGGTATGAGAGATCTTTCTCCATACCTTCACTTTTGGACATATGTCTTTATGTTAAACTGATTTTCTTGTATACAGTACCTAGGTTGGTGTTGGTATTTTAATTCAATATGATAATCACTGAATTTTAACTGGA
Organism: Hippopotamus amphibius kiboko; assembly: GCF_030028045.1. NCBI lineage: Eukaryota > Metazoa > Chordata > Mammalia > Artiodactyla > Hippopotamidae > Hippopotamus > Hippopotamus amphibius. The sequence continues at coordinate 166,242,594 of NC_080191.1, read as the reverse complement.
GTGTTTAGATGATTTCTATATAATGTTATTAATATTATTGAATTAAAATCAATTCTCTTGTTAGTCACTGTGTTTCATCTATTCTCTTTTCCTCTTTTTATACCTTCTCTTAGATTAGTTGAGCACCCTTTCTGTTCCATTTTATCTTTTCTTTTGGCTTATTCTCTATTAGCTTATTGTCCTAAGGGTTACTATATATAATTAATCAGCATCTGTCTTCAAATAATATTATCCTGCTTCACATCTTTTATACGTAATACATTTTCATTATCCCTCTCCCATTCTTTGTGCTATTGTGTTAGTCTTTTATTTTTACATATGCTACAAACACAAAATAGATTGTTGCAATTTTTGCTTTCAACACTCATTTATATTTTAAAATAATTAAAAAAATAAAATTGTATGTTACCTTCGTGTATTAACTTATAGTTTTCTTTACCTCTATGTAGATCCAAGTTTCTGCCTGGTATCCTATTTTGTCTGCTTCAAGAAATTCCTTTTTCGTATCTTATAGATTATGTCTTTTAGCCATACATACCCAGAGTGTTTGTTTCTCTAAAAAATTTCTTCTTTATTCTTGTAAAATCATTCCGTTTGATGTAAAAGTCTAGTTTGACTTTTATCTTTTCCCCTCAGCACTTTAAAGCCAGCACGCCATTGTTTTCTGCATGATTTCTGAAAAAAGATGTCTGCTGTCATTCTAACCTTGGTTCCTCTTTGTGTGATCTTTTTCTTTTCCTGGCTACCTTCCCGATTTCTCTGTTTTTTGTTTTCAGCCATTCACACACAATATGCTAGGGGTGAGTGTGTGTGTGTGTCTGTGTGTGTGTGTGTGTGTCTGTGTGTGCGTGTGTTTGCTGTTCCAGTTCCCAGTTTGCCGCACCCCACAGGGGATCCGCCTCTAGCAGGTTATTTACTACCTGACATATACACGCCTGCAGAGGCGTGGAGGGCATTCTCTGTCATGGTTGAGCCTCATCCTTAGCCAGGCACTGTGTCCCTGGTACTCTGATGTGTGACCTTCTCAGCGTTCCTGTCCCTTTCCCTGTATAGGTCTGAGCCCAGCATGCATTTAATCCTCGTTACAGCTCCATGTGTTAATTATACTACTTGCGAGTAATTTCTTCTTGGCAGAAATCCCCATTCTGTGTGGTACTGATGAGATACAGGGTTCTAAAATTACATCTGTAAAATGCAGACACATAGTAGGTATTCAGCAAGTGTTGGTACTCTCCTCTCTTCTCAGCTTAAGGTGTTGGGAGCCGAGGGGATGTTTTCAAGAGGGAATGGGTATGTGGGCAAGGAAGAGATTTTCTTCTATGTTACTGTTATTTTTGGCCTAGGCAGACTGTGGAGTTCTTTGCTTGGTAATCCAATAATTACTTATTTACAGCCTCAGCAATTGGCAAGGTCAGTCTGACCTTCCTTGGGACAAACTGTCCTGTTAGAAAGCCTACTGAGCTCTAGCTGTTTGGCTAATGTGGTTTCTGGGGTTTGTGGGAATCCTGCCACATTTGTAAGATTATTCACATTCCCTTTGCATCTAGGTACACAGCTAGCACAATTCACAGGCATATTCTATAAGCATTTACTCCAAAGAGTGAGACAAGGTTTGTTTTTCAAATAAATGGCTTTCTTTTCCTTCTTTCTTTTCCTTCCTTCCTTCCTTCCTTCCTTCCTTCCTTCCTTCTTTCCTTCCAAGTGGCTTGTCACAGGCAGATTTTTTAAAAATTAACATTTCAAATAATGGCATCATCAGTGTCCATTTCTATATTCTATACGATTCTCTTAATGTATAGAGTATAGATAGATAGATGATAGATATATAGACAGATAATGGTTTTAGTATATATTTGAGAATTTTCCTCTTTGTTGATCAAGTTGATTCCCCCAGTCTGATAAACATTGAAGATTAATAGAAATGAATGTAATCACCTAACTAGAAAACAAAGGATTCCCATGTAGCCGGTTAATTCTTATCTGACCTTTTCAGAATAATTTAATTCTATTTATTATTTGAAGAGTGGATACTGTTGATTGAGACCTAGGCTTAGAGTTGAAGGGCATTAAAAAAAATTAGAGAGATGGATGGAAGATGAATCATAAACATTCTTGTATTAATTTTTGAGGATACATTGCATTAGAAACTCTCCTTTTGAAAATGACATGTCTGCTTCAAAATACTGAAGCATGTGTGGTATCTGGGCCCAGTGATTTGAGTACTCAGACAGCCTGTGTGCCTCCATCACCCATAACATGCTCCTTTACCTTTGGCGTGGCTGCTTCAAGGTCTTCCTAGAGCAAGAAGATCCATTTTTTTAAGAACTTTTATTGAGATACAATTGACATACAATAAATTGCATATATTTAAAGTGTACAATTGGATTTTTTCTTATTAGTAATGCATATATGGCAATCCCAATTCATCCCCTCCAACCCTCCGCGATTTCCCCACTTGGTGCCCATATGTTTGTTCTCTACATCTGTGTCTCTATTTCTGCCTTGCAAACCAGTTGATTTCTACCATTTTTGTATATTCTGCATATATCTGTTAATGTACGATTTTTTTTTCTCTTTCTGACTTACTTCACTCTGTACACCAGTCTCTAGGTCCATCCGTGTCTCTATAAATGTCCCAATTTCATTCCTTTTTACAGCTGAGTAATATTTCAGTGTATGTATGTACCACATCTTCTTTATCCATTCCTCTGTTGATGGACATTTAGGTTGCTTTCATGTCCTGGCTATTGTAAATAGTGCTGTAATGAACACTGGGGTGCAGGTGTCTTTTTTTTTTTTAAGCTCTTTATTGGAATATAATTGCTTTACGCTCTTGTACCAGCTTTTGAGGTCCACCAAAGTGAATCAGCTGTATTTATACATATATCCCCATATCCCCTCCCTCCTGCGACTCCCTCCTACCCTCCCTGTGCTGGCCCTCTAAGGCATTACTGATTATTGAGTTGTTTTCCCTTTGTTATACAGCAACTTCCCACTAGCTATCTATTTTACATTTGGTAGTATAAATATGTCTATGTGACTCTCTCACTTCGCCCCAGCTTCCCCTTCACCCCCTGTCCCCCCAACCCTGTGTCCTCCAGTACTTTCTCTGCATCTGCATCCTTATTCTTGCCCTGTCACTGGGTTCATCAGTACCAGTTTTTTTTTAAGATTCTGTATATATGAGTTAGCATACAGTATTTTTTTTTCTCTTTCTGGCTTACTTCACTTTGTATGACAGACTCTAGGTCTATCCACCTCATTACATATAGCTCCATTCTATTCCTTTTTATAGGTGAGTAATATTTCACTGTATATATGTGCCACATCTTCTTTATCCATTCATCTGTTGATGGGCATTTAGGTTTCTTCCAAGTCCTGGCTATTGTAAATAGTGCTGCAATGAACATTATGGTACATGTTTCTTTTTGGATTATGGTTTTCTCTGGGTATATACCCAGTAGTGGGATTGCTGGGTCATATTGGTAACTCTATTTTTAGTCTTTTAAGGAACCTCCATACCGTTCTCCATAGTGGCTGTATCAATTTACATTCCAAGCAACAGTGCAAGGGAGTTCCTTTTTCTCCACACCCTCTCCAGCATTTACTGCTTGTAGATTTTCTGATGATGGCCATTCTGACTGGTGTGAGGTAATACCTCATTGTAGTTTTGATTTGCATTTCTCTAATAATTAGTGATGTTGAGCAGCTTTTCATGTGCCTTTTGGCCATCTGTATGTCTTCTTTGGAGAAATGCCTACTTAGGTCTTCTGCCCATTTTTTGATTGGGTTGTTTTTGATATTGAGCTGCATGTACTGTTTATATATTTTGGTGATTAATCCTTTGTTCATTCATTTGCAAATATTTTCTCTCATTCTGAGGGCTGTCTTTTTGTCTTGCTTATAGTTTCCTTTTCTGTGCAGAAGACTTAAGCTTCATTAGGTCCCACTTATTTATTTTTGTTTTTATTTCCATTACTCTAGGAGGTGGGTCAAAAAAGATCTTGCTGTGATTTATGTCAAAGCATGTTCTTCCTGTGTTTTCCTCTAGGAGTTTTATAGTGTCTGGCCTTACATTTAGGTCTTTAATCCATTTTGAGTTTATTTTTGTGTATGGTGTTAGGGAGTATTCTACTTTCATTCTTTTACATGTAGCTGTGCAGTTTTCCCAGCACCACTTATTGAAGAGTCTGCCTTTTCTCCATTGTATATCCTGGCCTCCTTTGTCATAGATGAGTGTACCATAGTTTATCTCTGGGCTTTCTATCCTGTTCCATTGATTTATATTTCTGTTTTTGGGCCAGTACCATATTGTCTTCATTACTGTAGTTTTGTACTATAGTCTGAAGTCAGGGAGTCTGATTCCTCCAGCTCCATTTTCTTCCCTCAAGATTGCTTTGGTTATTTGGGGTCTTTTGTGTCTCAATACAAATTTTAGGATTTTTTGTTCTAGTTCTGTAAAAATGCCATTGCTAATTTGATAGGGATTGCATTGAATCTGTAGATTGCTTTGGGTAGTATAGTCATTTCACAATGTTGATTCTTCCAGTCCAAGAACATGGTATATCTCTCCATCTGTTTGTATCATCTTTGACTTTTCATCAGTGTCTTATTGTTTTCTGAGTACAGTACAGTTTTCTGAAGGTTGCCTATCTCCACTTCATTTAGTTGTTTTTCTGGGGTTTTATCTTGTCCCTTCATGTGGTGCAAAGTCCTCTGCTTTTTTATTTTCTCTATCTTTCTATGGCTGTAGTTTTTACAGAATGAAATACTGCTGATACTGCTTGATACTGCTGTCTGCCCTCTTGTGGAGGAAGCTAAGAGGCTTGTGTGGGCTTCCTTATGGGAGGGACTGATGGTGGATAGGGCTGGGTGGGTGGAGTTCAGTAAAACTTTAATCTGCTTTAGTGGGCAGAGCTCTGTAAAACTTTAATCTGATTGTCTGCCAATGGGTGGGGCTGTGTTCCCACCCTGTTGGTTGTTTGGCCTGAGGCTACTCAGCACTGAAGCTTACAGGGTCTTTGGTGGGGCTGATGGTGGACTCGGGAGGGCTCACGCCAATGAGCACTTCCCAAAACTCCTGCTGCCAGTGTCCCTGTCCTCATGGTGAGCCACGGCTGCCCCCCACCTCTGCAGGCATCCCTTCAACACCAGCAGGTAGGTCTGGTTCAGTCTCCTATGGGGTCACTGCTCCTTCCCCCGGGTCCTGGTGTGCATGCTATTTTTTGTGTGCCCTCCAAGAATGGAGTCTCTGTTTCCCCCCATCCTGTGGAGGTCCTGTAATCAAATCCCACTAGCTTTCAAAGTCTGATTCTCTGGGGATTCCTCCTCCCATTGCCGGACCTCCAGGTTGGGAAACCTGACGTGGGGCTCAGAACCCTCACTCTAGTGGGTGGATTTCTGTGGTTTAAATGTTCTTCAGGTTGTGAGTGGCCCACTCAGTGGTTATGGGATTTGATTTTATCTTGATTGCGCCCCTCCTACCGTCTCATTGTGGCTTCCATTTGTCTCTGGATGTGGAGTGTCGTTTTTCATGAATTCCAGTGTCTTTCTGTCAATGGTTGTTCAGCAGTTAGTTATAATTCTGGTGCTCTTGCAAGAGGGAGTGATTAAAAAAAAAAGCCCATGAGTGCCTGTCCTTCTACTCCACCATCTTGAAATGCCTCCTCAGAAGATCCTTTCTTTGTCAGATTTCACTTTGACTTCCTGGTTCTACCTTTGCTTTGTTGTTAGGAGATTTTGTCTCCTATCTTTCATAGAAATAAACTTTTTTGGTGTGTGTGCTTTGATTTTCTTGAGTATAACAATCATTAAGTGTTCCTTCTCCTGTATATTCTCTTTATCTGTGTTGCTTGCTGTCCACAGTCTACCAATATTCACACATGTTCTCTGTATTTCACACACTGTACTCCATGTGCTCGTCCGTGCCACGCCTCCCACATCAGTATACTGCTTTTTGTATATTTTCCTCTATTTGCATCAAATTAAGTATAACCAACATCTACTTTCTCACTACTTATCCACTTTTTTTAAGCTTAAATTTTTAAAGCTAAGCATGTATTCAAAGTTAGTAATTCTACCAGACTTGTTAAGACAAATAGTTATCTGTACACACTTATTCCACATTTCCTTTTTTCAAGAGACAGTCACTTTCAGTTAACTCCTTTTGAGCGCACTTCCACTTTCTGAATATCTTAATATCTGTAAGTACCATGGTTGTATAACTACTTGATAATTTTTTTTTTTCAGATTTGAGCACTATTTTTTGGCTCCAACTGTGATAGATAAGAACTTAGCCTTCTCCCCACTCCACATCTCTAAGGATGTATGCAAACTTCCATCTCATCATTCTCCCAGTAGACACTTGTAATTTTGGTTAGATCAATATTCAGTCTTAGAAATTTTTCTGAAATGATTTCAATGTCCTTTTGCTCTACCGTCTCCGTCATCTGAACTGCCTTTTTGAGATATCTTCAACCCTATTTTATGAAGGTTCTATTGAGTTTTATACTTTTCTTCTCGTATTTCATTTTTGTAGGATATAATTTGTTTTCTAAATAGTTGTTTTCATAGTGTCCTAGAGTTTGATGAATGCAATATAATGTCTTATTTCTTTGAAAATATCAATGATGACTTGAAAATTTTCTCTTCTCTGCATGGTCTCAGCTTTTTCCAAGTTGTTTTCCTCAATCTATTGTTTTGGACTTCTTCTTTTGTGTTAGAGATTTTCTTAGATGTCAGCCTTCCTGGTTGTCTTTTCATATTCTAGAATGTTGTGAACTAAAATTCTGACTAGCAGCTCTACACATGTGGATGAGTCTTAATTGACTGGTGGTTTCACTGTAACATGATTGGGCTAAGTCATTTAGACATAAGGGAATACATGATGTCCAAACATTTAGGCTTTTCTTTTTTGGGAGTCAGTCTCCATTAGAGATTCATCTCATGAGTCTGAATGACACCTGAGTGAACATCTGCCTGAGTGTTCATCTTGCTAACCACAGTGGGCTCAGACCCACTTCTAGAACCTTTGAAGATTCACAGGGGCTACAGCTACCTAGAAGCAATAACTGCGCAGAGACCTTTCCATTAGCTTCCTCTTTGCTGTCCCATTCTCGGACATGCCTAGCTTATTGTAATGACTGCACAGTGAGTTCTCTGATTTTCCAGTTCCTCCCACAGCTGTGTAAAGTCTAACTACTCTAGCACACACCTGATCACATAATACTCATAGTCACTCTGCTTCCCTGTCTTAATCTTGACTGATGTCACCCTCAGCCTTGTCCTCTTCGGTGGAGAGAACTGCCATCTTTTGCTCAAAGGTGTGCTAAAACAGAAGGGGCAAATGTAAGCTGTTTTAGAAACAGTTGGATTCCTAGATGGAACTCATGTGACTTGAGAGGGGATTACTACCATCACCACCAAACACACACATCCTACTTCACTTCACCACCACTCCCAGGGTTATCTAGTGCTATCGATTCTGCCAGATGATTCCTGGATATTCCCACTGCAGCCTTAGGATTTGGCTTTCTCCATGCTGCTAAGTCAGTTGTCTTCATTCCATCTGCTTTCTAGCATCTACAGTTTGTAGCTGATGTCTCTGCTCCTATTCTCCCCATCTGTGTAGATTTATTCCGTAAATATTACTTGGTATTCAATGCAGCCACTGTGGAAAACAGTATGGAGATTTCCCCCCAAAACTAAAAATAGAACTACCATATGAACCAGCAATCTCACTCCTGGGTATATATTTTAAAAAACCCAAAATTCAAAATGATACATGCACCCTAACATTCATAGCAGCACTGCTTACATTGCCAAAGTATGGAAGCAACCTAAGTCCATCAAAAGATAAGTAGATAAAGAAGATGTGGTATGTGCGCACGCGCGCGCACACACACACACACGCACACACACACGCACACACTGGAACTACTCAGCCATAAAAATGAGTGAAGTTTTGTCATTTGCAACAACATCAATGGACTTGGAGGGTTTTATGCCAAGTGAAATAAGTCAGACAGAAAAAGACAAATACAGTATGTTATTACTTATATGTAAATCTAAAAAAGTACAACAAACTAGTGAATATAACAAAAAAGAAGCAGACTCACAGATATAGAGAACAAACCAGTGGTTATCAGTGGGGAGAAGGACACAGGGAGGGAAAATATAGGGGTAAGGCAGTAACAGGTATAAGCTATTATGTATAAAATTAGCTACAAGGATATATTTTACAGCACAGGGAATATAGCCAATATTTATAGCTATAAATGGAATACGACCATTAAAAATTGTGAATCACTATACCTGTAATGTATATAATATTGTACATAACCTATAACTCAATAAAAAATAAAAATTAAAAAATTGATATTTCAATGGTAGTTTGGTTTTAATAGGGTTTCAAGAGAGTGAATTAGATACAGGTTTTCAATCCACCATCTTTACTGAAACACCCCTATTTATTATTTAAACTTTGTAATCTGGTTACTGGCTCTCAACTCTACTATTGCTCCTTCCTTATGGATAATCTAGATGTCAAATCAAAAGTCCTCTTTTCCAGTCCCTGTTGTCCTGATTTTTTTCAACGGTATTTGACACTACTGACCCGCCTGCTCATATATTTCCTCTTCTCTCTCCCTCCTTCTCTTCCTCTCTCCCTCTTGCTCACCCTTCCTTCCTTTGCTACTATTTTTGTTACTACCACCATGTATAAAGCATCAATTTTATGCCAGATTTTTAGTTAGGCATTATCCTTTCTCTTAAGAGGATACAGGAAATGGAAACCAAAAAGTTGGAGAGTAGAACACTTTAAATTATGCTGTGCCTTCATTGATGACATGTGAAGCATTCCTCCCACTCAGGGAGGAAATGACAGGTTGTAAATTACCTCATGCTACTTGGGTCTAAAGCAGACAGCAAATCAGTCTGCATGAATGCTTCCTTCTAAGGGGGCCTAGCTGTCCATTATTTCAGGGTTTCTAATTCTCTGCAGAGCATCTGGTTAATAGCATGTGGGCTTTGGTTCTGCTAGGCTAAACACTGAACAGGAAAATCGTGGAGAAATGTTCTTTTCCATTGCATCGGAGACAAGTGTTCAGTCTGGGGAAAGAGATGGCCTTCTGTTTTTGTCACAAGTCCTGAACTGAAGGACAAAAGAGGCAACAGTCATAGAGTGAATAACCACAACTATTGTCACTGTGTGGCACTCATAAAGAGAGATAATTTTTTATTTTGGCAAGTAAAAACCATAATTAAAAAAAAAAACTACGTTACCTTTTTATAGGGGAAATAAAGACTATTTCTTTAGGTTCACTTTAATTAAAAGAAAAAACTTAGCTATCGAAGCAAAGGGTATTTCTCAATGGAGATTAGAGCAAATAAAAGAAGAATTGTTGGTGCATTAAAAGAAAAGGGAGCCTTTTTATACAAGAAAATTTAAATAGCAGCAGCAGCCATTTTAATTACAAGCACCGGTGCAGCAAGCCTTCAGCGTCTTCTATGTGGTAGCTGATCTGGTTCATCTTCACAAACAGTTATTCCTTTCTTGATCCTCCCTGCCCTGATTTGGATAATCTCCACGTAAAACACCGGACCTCTCCAGGGAAAACAAAACAAAAACAAGTAGGTGAAAGAATGTATTTTATAGTTTGGGAAAACACTGCTTGGTAAGTGAAGACAGGACAAGTCTTTATGTCTCTCTTGAGTATTTCAAAACTAGATTTGAATACAGTCAGTCCTCATTATTAACCTCTTCTGTAACTGAAGATTTGCCTACTCACTAAGACTTATTTGCAACCTCAAATCTGTCTCATGGCTCTTACGTCGTCATTCCCAGCAGCAAAAATTGGAGTCACCCAACACATTCCCACCTGAGGTTAAAAGAAAGCTGTGCTCTACCTTCTTGTTTCATCTATCATGCAGTAAGCAGGTGTCCTCCCCTCGGTCTATGTAGTATCACATCTTTCCCGTTTTGTGCTTTTTGTTGATGACGTCACTGTTTAAAATAGTCCCCCGAGTGTAGAGCTGAGGTGCTGTCTAGTGCTCCTAAATGCAGGAAGGCTGTGATGTGTCTTAAGGTGAACGTAAGTGTGTTAGAGAAGCTTCATTGACGGTAAGCTTCATTCAGGCATGAACTGTAGTTATGGAGAGTTCAACATTACCGAAGCAACAATTTATATTAAACAAGTGTCTTAAAAAAATACACACACTTCTCTTACATTTACTAAGCCTTGATTTGTGACCCAAAATGTGATCTATCCTAGAGAATGTTCCATGTGCACTTGAGAAGAAAGTGTAATCTGCTGGTTTTGGATGGAATGTCCTATAAATATCAATTAAATCTAGCTGGTCTATTGTGTCATTTAAAGCTTGTGTTTCCTTGTTAGTTTTCTATCTGGATGATCTGTCCATTGGTGTAAGTGGGGTGTTAAAGTCCCCCACTATTATTGTGTTACTGTCAGTTTCCTCTTTTAGATATGCGAAATCTAGAAAAATGGTACAGATCAACTGATTTGAAAGGCAGAAATAGAGACACAGATGTAGAGAACAAACATATGGACACCAAGTGGGGAAAGTGTGGGGCGGGGGGTGGGGGTGGGAAGGTGAGGGAGTGGGGGGGAGTGGTTGGGGTGGGATGAATTGGGAGATTGGGATTGCCATATAACATTACTAATAAGAAAAAAATATCAAATTGTACACTTTAAGAAAAAATACATACAAAATAAGGTTATGTATTGATTGACTGACAAAAATGTGACCTGGCCTTGCACGAACTCAACTTTCTATTTCCCCCCAAAGCAGTAATTCAGTATTTGCTAATTCAGTGTTTGCTCCAACTTTATAGAGCATAACTACTGTGAGTAATACGAACTGACATAAAGAGAGCGAGGCCCGGAATGTATTTTGAAGCCCGTAATATCTGTATTACGCCAAGTACATTTTCCTGTAATGTTTGTGTTTACACTTTGTTCTGAAATTTCTGAGTTCCCTCTATGGGCTAACTCAGTGTTCATTTCTCGCATCTTGCAATAAATGAGAGTGCCTTTACCTCAAGCGGGAAGGTTTTCTCTTTTCTTTATTGTTCTCCAAATTTGAGAGTATTGCTCCTTCTTGGGCGATGAAACACATTATCTAATTTTTCAGGCAGCTACGGTGTCATGGAAGACATTTTCAAAGTCTCTGTGGCAAAGGAAAAAAATCAGAGAATGCTCCTTAAAAGAGGTAAGAGTTTGATTAAGGGTGATTAGGTGGTAGTTTAAATGAAGTAAGTGAAAAATGAAAGGAGGGAGATTCCTAGCAAAAGGGAGCCATATTGCAGCAGGAAGGACACATTTGGAAGGAAAGTAGCTGGCATGACTCCAGGATAGGTACACGAGAGGACGCGGCAGTAGATTGCGCGGGGAAGTAGGCAAAGCTCCCCGTATTAAATGGCTTGACATTTGGGCAAGGAATTTTGTCTTCATAGAAAGCTTATAAAGCAGAAATAACATGATACCTTCTTATTTACGTCTTTGCTTCTGTTATTTATTTTAGAATGATCTTCCTAGTTATGTTGTGCAGAATGAATTAACTCATTGATTAGGAAGCTATTTTAATATTCTTAGTGTAAAATGATGAGGGTCTTTACCTAAGCAGTAACAAGGTAAAGGGAGAGGAAAATATAAATTGTAAGGACCCGTAGGCTTTGGGATTTAAAATGCTAACATCTACCTCGATGTTGAGAGTAACTTTAAAGGAGGAGTCTAGTGCATATGGTCACCTTATTTTCGACAAAGGAAGCAAGAATATACAATGGAGAAAGACAGCCTCTTCAGTAAGTGATGCTGGGGAAACTGCATAACTACATGTAAAAGAATGAAATTAGAACACTTCTTAACACCATACGCAAAAATAAACTCAAAATGGATCAAAGACCTAAATGTAAGGCCAGACACTATAAAACTCCTAGAGGAAAACATAGGCAGAACACTCTATTACATAAATGATAGCAAGATCCTTTTTGACCCACCTCCTAGAGTAATGGAAATAAAAACAAAAATAAACAAATGGGACCCAATGAAACTTAAGAGTTTTTGCACAGCAAAGGAAACCATAAATAAGACAAAAAGTCAGCCCTCAGAATGGGAGAAAATATTTGCAAACAAAGCAACTGACAAAGGATTAATCTCTAAAATATACAAGCAGCTCATGCAGCTCAATATCAAAAAAACAAGCAACCCCATCCAAAAATAGGTAGAAGACCTAAATAGACATTTCTTCAAAGAAGACATACAGATGGCCAACAGACACATGAAAAGATACTCAACATCACTAATCATTAGAGAAATGCAAATCAAAACTACAATGAGGTATCACCTCACGCCAGTCAGAATGGCCATCATCAAAAAATCTAGGAACAATAAATGCTGGAGAGGGTGTGGAGAAAAGGGAACCCTCTTGCACTGTTAGTGGGAATGTAACGTGATACAGCCACTTTGGAAAACAGTATGGAGATTCCTTGAAAAACTAAAAATAGAACTACCATATGACCCAGGAATCCCACTACTGGATATATACCCAGAGAAAATCATAATTCAAAAAGATACACGCATCCCAATGTTCACTGCAGCACTATTTACAATAGCCAGGTCATGGAAACAACCCAAATGTCCATCAAAAGATGAATGGATAAAGAAGATGTGGCACATATACACAGTGGAATATTACTCAGCCCTAAAAAGGAATGAAACTGAGTTATTTGTAGTGAGGTGGATGGACCTAGAGTCTGTCATACAGAGTGAAATAAGTCAGAAAGAGAAAAACAAATACCATATGCTAATGCATATATATGGAATCTAAAAAAATGGTACGGATGAACTCAGTGACGGGGAAGAATAAAGACACAGATGTAGAGAACGGACCTGAGGAAAGGAGGATGGGGGGAAGGAGAAGCTGGGACAAAGTGACAGAGTAGCATTGACATATATACACTATCAAATATGAAATAGACGATTAGTGGGAAGCAGCTGCAAAACACAGGGAGATGAACTCGATTGTTGGTGATGACCTAGAGGGGTGGGATAGGGAGGGTGAGAGGAGCGCTCAAGAGGGAGGGGATATGGGGATATATGTATAAATACAGCTGATTCACTTTATTGTACAGCAGAAACTAGCACAACAGTGTAAAGCAATTATACTCCAATAAAGATCTGGAAAAAAAATTTTAAAAAAATAATGGAGGAATCTAGAAGGGTTCCCAATTTTTGTTTATTTTAGCTCTTTCTCTCCCCAGCTTTTCTAAGTTCCATAACCAAATACTTTCTAAGCAACCATTATATTTGAAGTTCTGAATAGAATCTGAGAACATGACAATGATTTAGATGTGACCTTGCTCTCTCAGAAGAGAGCAGAGAGAAAATCATCTAAGCAAGTAAGTAATGTATCACACAGATTAGCTAAAATTCTTCATCTGTCAATGGTGAAATTTAGATGATTGCCATGCTATATTGTTGGTCCAATGTTTAGAATTCTGCAAATCCTTGCAAACTGATGAGAATTAATGCAGTTACTGCCAGACACTAATTTCCTGGTGAGCTGTGGCCTTGAAAATCTATTAAGCCATAGAGTAGTGTGAGATCCTTAAGAGAAAGTATTATTGCATTGCCACCTGTAAAGGTCACCCATTGCTAGGACTACGTAATGCGCTGGAGAAAGTCTAGTTTCCAAAATGAGGTAGTCAGACCAGGAAAAACAACCATATGGGAGTGAGAAAAGCAGTATTAATTGGTCAAAAGGGGGAAATTAAGCTGTTATGTAACTAAAATGGAGGTCCCATCCCACTCCTGGGATGGAGTGGTGGTCTCTGGACCTGCGATGGCTCTTAAATGTCGTCCCAAATTTAGGCAGAGTTTGGCTTTTGTACTCTGACTTTTATACTCAGCCCACTAGTTACTCAACGTGGGCTGCCCTCAGGGAGGGCTTCTGAATTTAATTTCCGCACAGTGAGGACAGTCTGGACAAAGACACAGGTGGGAGGCACCAACAATGAACACTCTTCACACCAGCTGTGGTATTGTGTGCCTGGATCCTGAAAGGGAGATCTGGACTGAAAAATACAAAGCTAGTTAGATTTAAATAACAAAATCTCCACCAGCACTTCCATTTCTAACGACCTTTCCTTGGAAGTATACTAACCCCAGGTCTATTACACCTCGTATAGCCATAGTAATTACTCCTTCTCAAATTTACCTCTTTTCCTAGGTATTGAAATGTGTTTTCTCACTTGTCATTTTATCCTCAAGCAAATGCCTCTTCTTTTCTAATCTCTTTCCAAAAATCTTTTGTTTCTTTCCGTTTTGGGCCAAGGCTGGCTTCTCCCTTTATTCCCAGGAATGTGTTTTTTAATCCTTCTCTCTTTTTCAAGGTTAGTAATGATTTTACATGAGAGCTAGTGTTTCATGCAATTTTGAATGGAATCTAGAGGTGGCTCCCCTGAAATCCAGTCACTCTGTAATACTAGGGATTATATTTTGCTCAGTTTTCATCTATTATACCTTTAGTGTCCAGTAGAGTAACTGGCACAGAGGTGATGGTGATACAGATCAATAACCGTTACTTCTCTTTTTAATAATGGAATAATGGAAGTTTTAGGTGTGTGAGTACCCTGCTATTGATTTTGTTGTTGTTGTTGCTGTCTCAATTAGGTGTGCCCACGTGACTAAGTTTGTACCTGTGCTACACAAGTGGAGTTAATGTAGACAATTTCCTGGATATCTCCTTTAAGATGCTTATCTTGAACTCTATTTTCTCCTCCATGGTAGCTGAATAATGGTAATGACTTAGAGCATATTTGGACATTTCCCTACCAGTCTTGGATTGCTCACTTCTAAACCATAGTATTAGAGATAAAAACATTTTTCTTATAAAAAGCCAATGTATTTTGGGATATCTTTCTAGAGCTCTAATTGTTCAGAAATTAAAACAACAACAACAACAACAACAACAACAACAAACCCAGCACTGGAAGTGGGCTGCTATTATGAAAACTCTGATTCTATGTGAAATGCACAAAGTGGCAGATGGAAAATTCACAAACATTGTGAGTTGGAAACTGAAGAATGTCATTATGCTGTGGCAAAATGTTCGGTAAGACTGTTGTTGCCATAACTTGGAAGGCAGACCATGTGCTCCTGAGACTCTAGCTCTGAGGAAATTAATTGGCAAAATTCAGAATGAGTCTGTGTGTCGGCTGCTACTTACGCCTTTTTGTTGTTGTTGTTGTCGTTTTATTAAACTCAGAAGAAGCATTGTCTGTGTTGCTGCATAACCTTCAGAATTATCATTTTAATGTTTTACATTCCATAGAGTAGTTGTACTTTACTTAACTGCATCTCTACTGAATGATTTCCAAGTGTTTGTAAATAATGCTGCAATAAACATCTTTGCTTATGTAGCTTTTCCCCATCTTTTGATTCAACTAACATTTTCAGTAGTGCAATTGCTTTATCGAAGAGTAGGAACACTTTTACAGTTCTTGAACCATATTTCCATAACCCATTCCTAAATCATACCAGATTACACTGTCAGCAATGATGCATAAGCATTACAATTTTCATTTCAGTCTAGACCAGCAATGAGTACTAAAATGAAAAAAAAATTTGCTAATTTAATTGGTGCAATGTGATATGTTGGTGTTCAGTTAATTTGTATTTCTTTTTTTTCTTCCAGTTCTACTAAGATATAATTAGCATACAGCACTTTATAAGTGTGCAAGTATAATGCTTTGACTTATACATCATGAAGTGATTATCATAATTTTAGTGAACATCCATCATCTCATACAAAATTAAAGAAATAGAAAAAAATTTCTTTCCATGTGATGAGAACCCTTAGGATTTCCTCTCATAAGAACTTTCATATATAACATAGAGCAGTGCTAATTAAATTCATTGTGTTGTGCGTTTTGTCCCTAGTACTTCCTTATCTTATAACTGGAAGTTTGTACCTTTTGACTACCTTCATCCAATGCCCCGTTCCCCGACTGCCCACCTCCAGTAACCACAAATCTCTTCTCTTTTTCTATGAGTTTGTATGTTTGTTCCTTTATATGTTTTTGAAGTATAATTGACCTACAACACAGTGATTCAATACTTCTAAACATTTCAAAGTGACCTTCATTGTAAGCCTAGTTATGATCTGTCACCGTACTAAGATGTGACATGGGTATTAACTATATTCCACACTGTGCATTTCATACCCGTGACTCACTTATTTGGCAACTGGAAGGTTGGACCTCCTAATATCCCTCACGTATTTCTTTCCTTCCCCATCCCACTCCTCTCTGGCAACCACTTGTTTGTTCTCTGTATTTATAACTCTGTTTATGTTTTGTATGCTTGTTCACTTGTTTTGTTTTTTAGATTCCACACATTAATGAAATCATCCAAGTCTTTATCGTTCTCTGACTTATTTCACTTAGCATGATACCCTCTGGATCCATCCATGTTGTCGCAAATGGCAAGCTTTAATTCTTCTTTTATGACTCGTATATCTATATACCTACATATCTACATATATGCCACATCTTTATCCATTCACCTAATGATAGGCACTTAGTTTGCTTCCATATCTTGGCTGTTATAAATCACGCTGCCATGAACTTTGGGGGTGTATGTATCTTTTCTAGTTAACGTTTTCATTTTCTTTGGATAAGTACCCAGAAGGGAAATTACTGTATCATATAGGTGCTGACACAGTAGGCTGAGGGGTTGCTGTGGTCCTGGGGCTAGGTGTCCTCCTGCTGGCGGGCAGGGAGGGCCCAGGGCAGCTGTGGGTCCAGAGCGCCTCCAGGCAGTCAGCTTGCTGGTGGGTGAGGCTGTGTCCCCAGCTAGCTAGCTGCTTGGCCTGAGGCATCCCAGTACTCACACCCACAGGCTGGTGAGCAGTGCCGCGTCTTGGCCCTAATGAGCGAGAGGGAGGATTCCAAAGTGTCCCCTGCCAGCACCAGTGTCCTCGTGGTACAGTGAGTGCCCCCAAATGGCTGCTGGCAGTGTTTAGGTCCCCAGGGTGAGCTCCAGTTGCCTCCTGCTTCTCTGGGAGGCTCTCCAAGATCAGCAGGTGGGCCTGACTCCAGCTCCTTTCAAATTATTGCCACTGCCCTGCATCCTGGAATGGACGAGATTTTGTGTGCCCCATTTAAAAGTGGAGTCTCTGTTTCCCACAGCCCTCTGACCCTCTGGGAAGTAAGCCCCTCTGGCCCTCAGAGTCAGATGTCCTGGGGTTTTGAATGTTCTGTTCCAGGGCAGGACCCCTGGGCTGGGGAGCCTGATTCAGGGCTCAGACCCCTTGCTCCTTGGAAAGAACCTCCGCAATTGTAATTATCCTCCCGTTTGTGGGCCACACCCCCAGGATTACGGATCTTGACTATACCTTGTCTCCCCATTTCCCACCTTCGTCTCTGTGGTTCCTTTTTTTCTTTTTTTTTTCTTTTGTGGTTCCTTCTTTATGTCTTTAGTTGCAGGAGATCTTTTCTGCTAGTCTTCCAGGCTTTCTCATCAATACTTGCTCTGTAAATAGTTGTGGTTTTGATGTGCTAATGGGAGGAAGTGAGCTCAGGGTCTTCCTATCAGAACTGGCCTGGTTTCATGTGGAGAAGGACCTTGTAGGAGCATACAGAAGGAGAATCTCTTTGTGGCTAAAAAGTTAGAGTGCTGGAAAGTCTAGAAATTTGGGGTCTTTCAAAGTTAAAAAATATAACTATATCTGTGCCTCAAACAGCAAGAGAGAAGATGATGCCTATAGAATTATCCGGATGTAAAGATCAGATGAAAGACATCTATCATTTCTGTTATTTCAGTTGCCTTCATGGGGCCATTCAAAATTTTTGGCCTAAAAGAGGTTGGCCTAACAAAGAAGCCACTAAATAAAGGAGGAATATTGCCACAATGGCCTGTTGAGATAGCTGGGTGTGTTACTTTTGACATGTAATAAACCCCTGAGGAGTTGTATTGCCAGGGAAACCACAAGCCGCTCTTACGACAGAGCTTGCGTTTGAGCCCTAGAGCAGCCCTGAAGCCCCCAAACTCTCACTGGCGGAAAGCGGTTGGGAAAGCTGCCTCGTCCGCAAAGAGGGAACACTCTCCAACTCATCC
The DNA here is from genome assembly GCF_030028045.1 of Hippopotamus amphibius kiboko. Taxonomy (NCBI): domain Eukaryota; kingdom Metazoa; phylum Chordata; class Mammalia; order Artiodactyla; family Hippopotamidae; genus Hippopotamus; species Hippopotamus amphibius. The sequence goes on along the minus strand of NC_080191.1, from coordinate 166,224,457 downwards.
TACTTCTGAGTTAGTCACACAAGATAAAGGACAAGGACATTCCGAAGCAGGGACCACGGTGAACGGTGGATAAAGGAGGTATTCTCAGAAGGCAGAAACCACGGGGAGCCAGATGGGTGAACTGGGTGAACGACCCCACAGCCTGGGGAGGGAATCTGTGATTTCTGTCCATCGAGCTTTGATAACTGCTATGAAATACTGACTACTCTCCTTCTCATTCTTTCCTTTTCCCAAATACTCATTTTGTTATGGTTTCATAGCTCTTCTTATGCCGTGAATAGATATTAAAGCAGAGAGAAGCAGCTAGCTTGTCAGCTAGTTAACAGATTGGTTGTGAAGAGCCAAATCCAGATGTGGCGATGAGGAAGGCACATTACAAAACCCAGGGTTTTGGTCTGGATGCAGTAAATTCATAGATAGTCGGTAGCCAGAATAGTTAGCTGAGGGGAATTCTGAAAGCCCTAGTAGACATTTTCCCATGATTTCTTTAGTAACAGATACTCTCAGTTTTAGCCAGACTCATTATCCTTCAACAACAGACTACATTTCCTAGTCTCCTTTACTGTTAATTGCGACCATGTGGCCAAATTTGGCCAGTGGCCTATGAGAGGAATTGATATATGCAACTTTCAGGTTTTCTCCTTAAAGATGCTTTTGCTGGACTTCTTCTCACTCATCATTGGTTATGAAATAGTAAAAACCAAAACCACTATGAAGGTGTTACGTTAAAGAGGGCAGCACTTCGCTGCTGGCCCAGGAACACTGAACCCTGACATGGGTCACTCTAGATGCTGGTTAAGAACAAACTGCAAATTGGCAAGAATGGAAACAAGGCTGATAGGGAGACAGTGAAGGAATCTGAGCAAGAGATTAAGACAGTGGCTTGGACAAAAGTTGTAGCAGTGGAGATGATAAGAAGCAGTTGGATTCTGAATATATTTTGATATCAGAGTCAACAGGGTTTCCTGACAGATTTATATAGAGTTTGAGAGAAGAAGTGGTATAAAGAATATTTTCTAAGATTTTAGCATAGGCAACTGGAAACGTAGAATTTCTATAATCTGAGATGAGGAAGACCACAGATAGATATGTTTTGGAGGAAAAGGTCACAAATTCATATTTGCTTATGGAAAGTTGGAGAGGCCTCGTTGATATCTAAATTTAGATTTTGAAAAGTTGACAATATGCATCTAAAGCTCAGCAAGCCATCTGGATTGAGAATATATACTTAGGAATTGTCAGCAATTATTTTAAATTCATTTCTTCAACTTTTTATTATAAAATATTTTCATTATAAAGAAAAATCATTACACACATTAAGACAATTCATCCCTAAGTACTTCAATATGGATTTCCTTATTAGAATGGCATTCCACTAAAAACATCACAATATCAATGTCATAGCTAAGAAACTAGATATTTCCCCAAATAGTTGGTAATTATTTATTATCAAGACCACATGCAAAATTTCCCATGTGTCACAAATATAACACTTATTACATATTCTTTCTCCAAATTAGAATATAGTCAAGGTTCAAACACTACACTTGGTTATTATGCCTTTTAATTATGATGAGTTCCTTCATATTTTTGCCATGACATTGACTCTTCTAAATCACCAGGCCAATTTTCTTATAGGGTACCCAGTGTTTCGTATTTGTCTAATTGTTTTTCATTATGTCATTAACTTGTTTTTATATCTCCTGTATTTTCAGCAAACTGAAAGTTAAGTCTAATATCTTAATTCTGTTTTGGTTAAGCACATTTGGCAAGATAACTTCACTGATGAAGTTGTGTACTTTCCATTGTGTTATAATTATAAAGCCCATCATTTCAGTTCTTCCTATTACTAGTGATGCTAAATTTAATCACTCCTCCAAGGGGGTGATAAACAGATATTTTGTAAAGATACACACTTGCACACATATACCCATACACTTTCAAAACCTCTGTGGGTGCGTGTGTGCGCGTGCCTGTGTGTGTGTAGCAGAAGGGATGATTTTTTGCATTGTGTGATTATAGTAGATTACTGGTGGTTATGACAGAGGCAAGCCAGACTACCTGGGGCCTTTAATAAAGAAGAAAGTGAACGTTTTTGCATTCAACAGGACCAAATTTTATAATAATTTCAATTAAGACTTGGACACTTTAAATGTGGTGCAATCATTTTTGCTGGACATATTTTTGAACAAAAGGTATTTGGATTCTAATTTGATTTTCCAAATGAAAATAGAACTTTCAAGCTGATTTTTAAGTTATCCTTTAAGAACAATTGCCCTTTAAATGCATTTGCAATAAATGCAGAGGAGACAGACATGGCACTTAGAATGAATCCTCATACATTACATGAATAATGATAATCGTGGTGCCAGACTTTCACAGATGAGATAAATTTGATCGACAAATGGGCTGACCAGGAAATGACTTTCAAACCCACCTTTCATTTATCCAAGGTTCTAGCTGTGATTTGTTTGCAATCCTAATTTCTTGTTTCACCTTTAATATCATTTCATTTCTTCTTTATGATTCATACTCAAAAATTACATAATTATACAATATTGTCGCCAGAATATGGTGGGTTTTTCTTGTTTTTTTGTTTGCCAGGGCTGGATAGTATTTATACCTTACCTAATTAAGTAAAAAACAGAATTTACTAAGCAGCAAGAATAACCTAGGCTGATTATAATAAGCTTTTAAGTAATTATGAAGTATATTTTTAAAAATATTCCGATTGGTGGAGGTTTCAAAGCTTGGAATTCTAAGGGACTTGTTAAAATTCATATCTATTAGTGTTTCTACTATTCAGTGAACAGATTTATTTCATTGATTTGTGTTAGTGTCCAATTTATTTTCTTGCGATATATGCAACAGAGAGCATTATTAAAATCGATGCAAAGTGTTTACCAAGATGAACAAAATCGTTCTTCATCCATTCAGATTCATTATTCTAATCCAAGGGGAAACGGGAAGATAATGCCAAATCCAGAGAAGCAAAATAAAAGATGAGATTGAAAAGCCATGCTTCACAACAAAATTTCAAAGAACATTAGACTTAAAAATTGATACTGACAAGAATGTCAGAAAAAACACAGTTTACTTTGGTGGTGTGAATATATGTGAAAATACTCCTGTTCTCCCTGCTCTAGCACATATTCATATATTCATATATTATATGTGAGCTCATCTATTTAACAACATCTGTTAAGTATATGCAACACCTAATTTTGACTTTGGCCTTGAGTTTATAGAATTTCTAGACATATGCAGTTGTCTAACTTATGGACCTATTGTGGAAATGGCTATATCAGCACTACCCAATAGAAAAATAATGATGGTCACATAGCTAATTTAAATGTCGTAGAAGCCACATTAAAAAAAGTAAAAAGAAACTGGTGAAGTCCTTTTTACCAACATATTCTATTTCACTCAATCTATTCGAAATATTATCATTTCAATATGTAATTGATCTAAAATTATTAATAAGATATTTTACCTCATGTTTCCATAGTAAGTTTTTCAAATCCACTCCATATTTTACACTTTTAGCCTATCTCAGTTAGGGCTAGTCACATTTCAAGTGTTCAAAGCCACATTCCACTAGTGACTACTCTATAAGACAGCACAGTTCTCTACTGTTGAATGGTGTAAGTTGTGGAGTTGCATGTCTTTATCAATATTATTCATTAAAAAATCTGTGCAATTATTTTACCCTTATCCCTTCATTGAGATTGTGTAGGTACCTACATTTGTTTCCAATGGCTGCTGGAACGAATTTCTATATGTTTAGTGCCCTAAAGCAACACACATTGATCATCTCACAGTCTGTGAGATCAGCATTCTCAAGTGCATCAGTAGGGCTGTGTTCTTTTCGGAGCCTCTAAGGGAGAGTCAGTTCCTTGCCTTTTTCAGCCCCTAGAGTCTGTTCACATTCTTTGCTTTGTGACAGCATCGCTGCAATCTCTACTTCCTTGGTCACATCTCCTTCTCTGACATTGACCCTCATCCCTCCCTCTTACAAAGACCTTTGTGATCACATGGGACTCACCTGGATTATCTACGATAATCTCCCCGTCTCAAGATACTTAATTCAATCACATCTGCAAAGTCTCCTTTGCCCTGTAAATTAACATCACAGGTTTGGGGGATTAAGAGATGGACATTTTTAGGAGAGGCCTTGTACCTACCACAGTACCCAGTCTGTGCAAGGCATGATTTGTCTAGAAAATTCTCCAGTAACTATAAATAGGATTAGTCCCAGTTCAAAGATCTAAGTTCAAATAGACACTGATATGAATGTAGTCCTTTGCCATAGATGTGTCTAAAATAACAGTGAGCAAAATGTAGTGACCCACTAATTTGCAAAATGTAGTGAGCCACCAATTTTCAGTAATTAGCAATGGACAAATGTGTCAGTTCTCAAGGTTTGCTCAACCTGTGCAACTCTGCTTATTAGTAGCTGTTTGTATACATGGCCTCACACTCTGTCTACCTCTCATTTCTCCAGTTCTAGTCTCTCTCCTGCTTCCTCATATCTCTCTCCACTGGACCTCATTTGATTCTCCTAAAATGCCTGGCTTCCTCCTATGACAGAACCTCTGCACACAACTTCTCTCTGCCTGAGATGCTCCTTACCTGCCTCTTTAATACCAGTTTTAAGACATTTTTTAAAAATGCAGATCTCACTAAATTTCTCTCCTGCTTGTCTTTCCCTTTTTACCTGTTGTTGACGCATTCATCAGCCTGAGTTTGTCAGCTGTGTGAGTGCCTCTGTGTGTGTGTGTGTGGGTGGGTGGATGGGTGAGTGTATATGTGTGTTTATGCAATAAGCATGAGGCACAGGCCCCAGGTTACAGCACCTCAAGAGATATTCTCCTTACTCCAAGCCCAGTTAGAAATAGGCAACTTTTCTCAGATTCCTATTCTCCAAAATGGCCAGACAGATATGAATCCAGACATTATGCAGGGATCTCATTTCTAATTCTTCATTTTGTGTGGGGCGGCCCAAGGCCACCTCTGCTCCCCACGTGTGTCTGTCAGCACAAGTGCTATTAGACCACAGCCTCCCTTGGGCGGTGCAGCTTCAGCTCATTAGTTCACTGTTTAGTATTAGATGTCCCTGCATTTCTCAATGCGTGGGATTTTTTTTCTTTCTTACAAATTCAGCTATGCGTGTAAAAGACTGTTGGCTATATTTTATTGCACATATCTAGATTGTTTGTGGAACATTTTTGACTTTTTCTTCCACATTCCTAGAACCAGAAGTCCTCTGTACTCATGTATTTTCATTTATGTTATGAAGCTGAATTCTCAAAACTACATTGTCATCTAAATTCTAGAGAAAAAAATGAGTTATCTATATTCTGGTGAATAAGAATGGTTGCAGGTACAGGTATAACTGAATTATTTTGCTGTGCACATGAAACATACACAACATTGTAATTCAATTCTACTCCAATACAAAAGAAAAATTAAATTAAAAATTAAAAAAGAAAAACAAGGACCTACTCTGTAGCTCGGGGAACTCTACTCAATATTCCGTAATAACCTATATGGGAAAAGAATCTGAAAAAGAATAGATATATGTATATGTATAACTGAATCAAATATACTCAAGTATCAAATACAAATTAGAATCAATAAACAAACAAATAAATAAATGACATAAACATGCACACTCAAAAGAACTCATTTTTGTCATTATTTCATTGAAACACACACACATTAAGATATGTAGGTCTTCATATGATAGTTGGTAACCACACACTGACATAAAAGCATTGAAAACTTTCTAACAAACCAGTGTTAAACCAAAAAAAAAAAAAGGGGGGTCTATGAATACATAACAACAAAACAACAAAGACGAAAAGTAACAAAATAATGTCCACAAGAAGGTTTTATATTTTCTTCTAGGTATATCTGAGACAGATTCTATGTCACTGACATTAATATCCATTAGGCAGCTGCCACTCTTAGGCTGGTTGCCTCCCAGGGCCAGAAAGTGAGGAGGAGAAAAGAGATGCTGTTTTAACTGAAGTAGGATAGAAAGGGAATTCACATCAGTTTCTATGCTTTAGCTCATACAGAGAAACCCAAGGACATACTAGGAGACTGGCATGCTTGGTCCCCCTGTCTCCCCACCTGAAAATAGTTTGTGGTGTGTTGTATGCGTGTTGCACAGTCAGGTTGCCCAGGAATTTTCACTACTGGTTATTTGCAGTAGATAGATTTACTGTTATACACTATTGAGCCCATTACATAATTCTGCAGCAATTGTACATGCCTTTCATTCTGGGCATTTGCTGGAGTGCCGGGAAAGAGTAATATCATATTCAGAATTCATATAAAAAATGCACAGAGTGAAACACACAGTTAAACAAATTAAAGCTTAGAAGGACATTAGGAAAAGAAATATATAACTTAGCTGCATATCTGAATATTTCTTTAAATTCAAAAATTAGTTTAAATGTTCTTTTATTCCTTTTTTGACTTTTCCTTTTCTCCTCCCCCTCCTCTTCCTTCTTCTTCTTCTCTCTCTCTTTCCCTCTCCCCCACCACACTCCCCCCATCTCTCACTCTATCTTATCCTTTCTCTTTGTCATCCTTTTTTTTTTTTTTGTATCCCAGGGTTAGGAGACCATGGCAGCTGGCCTGAGATGGTAAATAGGCAGATAATGACTGTCTCATGTGGTGAGAAAGAGGATATGGGGTTTGAGAGAAAGTGGGACATCAAGGATAACCTCAAGTGCTTTTGGCCTAAGACAAGTGACAGGCAGAGGATGGCCTGACTGAGAATGGGGAGCACTTTTGGAGATGCAGATAAGGGAGGTGAGGAGACTCTCAGAAGCCCATTTAGGACGTACGAAGTTTGAGACACCAATTAACCAAGTGAAGATGTAGAGTACAGCATTGAAACATGGAGTTCAGGAGTGAGGTCCAGGCTGGGAAATAAACTAGAGTATTTTCACCCTGAAGATGGTAGTAAAAGCCTTGGGATGGGATGAGATCACCAAGGAAGGGAGGATAGGTGAAGGGAAAAGAAGTCTGATCCCTGAGGCTGGGGGATATAGTCTGAAATTTTTCAGCTTAGAAAAAGTCTCTCTCCTTTTCCCTCCACCTTCTCCTCTACTTCCTTCCCAGCTCTATACCCCCCAGTACTTAATCTCTTAGGAGGTAAGGTAAATAGTTATGTAAACCAGTCATAAAACTCCAGAAGAGATGAGGCATAACTGATTGAGATAACAAGGGGCTACTTAGCCATCTTTGTCAATATCTAACTCTTAAAGTGTAACTTAGATGCTAAAGAGAATTTAAAATTCTAGCATTATACAATTTAAGAATTGTACCTTGTTTATGCTATAAATATTTTAAACAATTAAAAAAATATTCCCTTAAGTTCCCCCATAGCTATTCCTCTATGACTCTTTCTTCATCTCCAAATTTCTGCTACATGCACAGCCTAATCAACATTTTGTGAAGATTAGCATTTAAAACAGCATGTGCTGCGTGACTCTAAACTGCCCAGGAGCACATTGACTCTGTGATGTGCTGGTGCTGGAGAGTCACCCCCTCTAGGCTGAGTGCAGCTTTAACTGCAGTCAGGGATCTGCACTTACCCAGTTTACCTCTGACTCAGCAAGGTCAAACTTCGAGTTGCCCGCTATTGAAAAAGAAAATTCATATACTTCGTATTTATATATATGAATAGATATATATCCCCTTTCTTTTTCCGATTCTTTTCCCATACAGTCTATTACAGAATACTGAGTAGAGTTCCCTGTGCCATACAACAGGTCCTAGTTGATTATCTATTTTAAATATAGTAGTGTGTATGTGTTAACAAACTCCTAATTTATCCCCCCCACTTCCCCCACCATTCCCCTTTGGTAACCATAAGTTTGCTCTCTAGGTCTGTGAGTCAGTTTCTGTTTTGTAAATAAGTTCATCTGTATCATTTTTTTAGATTCCACATATAAGTGATATCATATGAGATTTGTCTTTCTCTATCTGACTTACTTCACTTAGTATGATAATCTCTAGGTCTAACCATGTTGCTGCAAAAGGCATTATTTCATTTTTTTATGGCTAATATTCCACTGTATATGTATAACTGATTCACTTTGCTGTACACCTGAAACTAACACAACATTGTAAATCAACTATACCCCAATATCAAATAAAAATTAAATTAAAAAAAAAAAAAGAAAATCCATGTCCACACCCTTTATGCGCTCCTACCCTGAAAAGGGCCTTCCTCCTTTGGTTCCTGGCAATGTATTTAGTGAGCTCATCTGTCACCATGTGAACAAGCTGGCTTTAAAATGCCTGATAATAGAAGACACGATGGTCAAGATGAGCAGATCTAGAAAAAGAGAGGTTTTAAAGAGAAATTTAATTTTAAAATCTGCTTCTAGGTACAAATGACAACTTGCCCCAATCATTTGATGAACCAAGAAAACAAACAAAACAAGCAAACAATAAGTGTATACATATATTTTTGTGAGGTAAAAGTGAGGGTCCGGCATCAGACTTCTCTTTCTGGTGTGAAACATCTGTAAAAAATAATTCAAATTACACTACTGTTTTCACGTGAGTCTTGCTTTCCTTCCACATTTGAATTGGAAGCAAAGCTATCTGAACTTGCATTTTAGTTCTGCAATTAAACAGCTGCATGACCTTGCCCGTATCATTCCATCTTTGGGTCCTTAGTTTCCCAGTAAATGAAAAAGAAGGGTTGGATAAGATGGTTTCAAAGACCCTCTCCAGCTCTAAAATCAACTCATGTTGTGGCATTATACTTTGTTCATTTGTCTAGGATCCTAGCAAAATAAAATCTTAATTAATTAATTTTTGACTATTTATTTTTTTTATTGGCTGCATTAGGTCCTCATTGCTGTGAGTCTGCTTTCTCTAGTTGTGATGAGCAGGGGCTACTCTTCGTTGTGGTGCGTGGGCTTCTCATTGTGGGGGCCTCCCTTGTTGCAGAGCACAGGCTCTAGGTGCGTGGGCTTCAGTAGTTGCAGCACTAGGGCTCAGTAGTTGTGGCTCACGGGCTTAGTTGCTCCTCGGCACGTGGGACCTTCCCAGTCCAGGAATGGAAACTGTGCCCCCTACATTAGCAGGCAGATTCTTAACCACTGCACCACCAGGGAAGTCCCTAAAATCTTAATTTAAAAATAGTTTTTCAAACCAACTAGTTAAAAGGAGGCAATTTATGTTATGGTCTAAATCAGCACTTTTAAAACAGTAATGTCCATTTGAATCATCTGGGGATTTTATTAACATGAACATTTTGATTCCACAAGGCTGGGGTAGGGCCTGAGATTCTGCATTTCTAACAAACTCCCAGGGGATGCTGATGCCTCTAATCTAAGCACCACACTTTGATCAGCAAAGATCTCAAACTCCATGAGGGTTCCCACTTTAGCGACACATTCACACATGTGGTCTCTCTCAAACATACAGATGCAGTCATGATGACCCAATGTTTTATTTTAAAGATTAAGTTTAAGTGCTTCCCCCCCACCCCAAGTTAACATCAAACCGGATCAATTTAGAAAACAAATCAAACCAAATAAATTTAGAATAATGTCAGTTAATTATCTGAATATTTTATTTGCATTCAAAATTAAATAGATTTAATTGTAATTGCTTTTTATATAATTTAGTGTTTTTTAACTGATTGACTATTTGCTCTCCTGTTATTCCAATAAAAAAATATGATGCACTGTCTCAACTTGCCTCTTCTTTCTCCTGCAAAAGAACCCCAGGTACCACGTTCATTCTTTAGAAAGTCATCATAACGATGCTATTGGGAATGGTCACTGTAAGAAAAAGCCCAGTACAGGTGCTGTGGGATTTATTTTCAATTTCCATTAAACTTTCTCCCTCCTCTCAATCTAATTTATGTCAGCTCCTGGACCTATGAAACTCATGTTAATTTGGACAGCTAGTCCCTGCCTTGAAGCTAAAGAACTGAAAGATGTTTTATTAACCACCAACCCCACCCACGCTCCCCCCGCAAAAACAAAAAAAACAAAAAACCCACACACATATACCCACACAGTGACTTCCCTCAGAAATAATCAGCCAAAATGCAAAGGCAACATTATTGCCAAGTCAATTAATGGATTGCTTCTGAGAGGAGTTTTTACATTTTTAACTTGATAATTATGCTCTATTCTTGAAGATAAAAATATTTTCTTAACGCTAGCACCTAACATCACCAAACCTGTCTTGTAATTACCCCAGTGATGCCTATATCACTGGAACTGTACAAGTACTTGCTAGACTCAGACTCCTGTTAGTAGGCAATCTACTAAGTCATTGAATTCACAAGTTAGATTCTCTAATGAAGAAGTGAGGGGTTATGTCAATTCAGGTTCTAGAATTATTTTATTGTTACTGTTATTATTGTTGTTGCCCTTATGGTGGGGCAGACCCCAGAGATTCTGACAGAGCTAGTGAAGAGAGCTAGATGTTTTGCTAGATGGAGGGTGTGAAAAAAATAGAATCAGCTAGGGAACTTATCCAAAATGCAGTCCTGTTATTTTCCTCCTTCTCAAGCCCTTCATCTCTGGCATTCTGATTCATTAGGTCTGAGTAGGATCTCCAAACCTGAAATTTTAACAAGCATCTTATGTGATTCTGATGCAAATGTGCATGAGATCATACTGTGATGGTGATTTCATTACTCCAAAATGCCTTTGCTCTTGAATCATTTAATATAAAAGTCAACATCTGAAAATGTGTCTGCTTAGAGTAGCAGAGACTCTTAGTGATGCAGACAGTCGCTATTCACATCAAACTCTCTACTGAAGAGAGCCCCTTCTGTTCTGAACATGAAAGGTATTTCGAATCATACATCTTGATCACGCAAGCTTGTTAAAGGATTCCTTCACACTTTCTAGGACTGATGTAACTTTCATTTCAACATTTGCCACTGCTTAACTGTCTCTGGAGTCTTTGCTATTATTTTTTAATTGAATAAGAGCAAAAAACAAATCCATTTCAACAGGAGCAATCTACATTCTGCCTACATAAAATTCCTGAGATAAGCAAAATGGTTTCTGACACAGTATATATATATGTATATCTGTATGTGTATATATATATATATATATATATATATATATATATATATATTAGGCAATAGAACACAAATATCAATGTTATATTAATACAAGTTCAAACCTCTTTGATGAAATGTAACAATGTAGAAAGAAAAACAGGCAATAATCAAACTGATTTCCTAGAACTAATTATAAAAATGTGTGTAGCTAAAAATATTTTTAGCTTTCATATAGTTCTTTATAGGGCAATTTAAAAATAATTATAAGTGAAAGATTATTAAAAATTGTCCTCCTCTAGAGATTTCAATGTGAGGGAAAGGTTTGAAGAGAGGAAGTACCAGAAAAGCATACAACTGAATTTTAGAGCTTAATAGGACCTTTGAGAGCAGGAATGAGGAGAACTGGGTTCCAACACCCGCTAAGCTTATGACTCAGTAACTGAAGACAAGTCATATCTCCTTGCTAAATCTATTTTCCTCTTCAATTTGACTTCTTATGAGTGGGATTATTCAATTCAGTGGTTTACAGCTTGCAAACCACTTTCTGGAACCAGAGGTAGTTTATACTTATCAAAAAAACAAAATTATATAACATATCACACACCTACACATACACAGAGAGAGAGACAGACAGAGAGACAGAGGTAGAGACGGAGACAGAGACAGAGAGAATATGTACTCAGAATAGAAATGAATAAGAATATTAAATGACATGTTTTTTCCTCTTGATTAGAATTAAATTACTTAGTAGGACAATACTGAGTACCTTACACAGATCAGAAAATTTGCTGATGACTTTGTGAGGATTTATAGATTAGGAAAGTAGGCCAGTTACTTTTACTAGTGTCATAGGTCACAGAAGTCAAATTGAAAAACAAACAATAGCAAAACATTTTGTTCTGGTGAAAACCAGGGAACCACTAATTTAGCTACAAACCCTGTATTTTATTTTATTTACTTATTTTTACTTCTGCAAAAATGAACATAATTTTAAGGCACATTAACTAAAACTGATAAACAAATTCAGCAAGGTAGCAGGATACAAGATTAACAACAGAAATCTGTTGCATTTCTTTACAATGAAATACCAGAAAGAAAAAAAAAACCAAACCCAAAACAACCCCTTTAAAAATCACATAAAAAATACTTAGGAATAAACCTGACCAAGGAGATGAAAGACTTGTATGTTGAGAACTACTAAACACTGATTAAAGAAATTGAAGATGACTCAAAGAAATGGAAAGATATCCCATGCTTTTGGATTGGAAGAATTAATACTGTTAAAATGGCCATACTACCCAAAGCAATCTACAGACTTACTGTGACCCCTATCAAATTACCCATGAGATTGTCACAGAATTAGGACAAATAATCCTAAAATTTACATGGAACCAAAAGACCCAGAATTGCCAAAGCAATCCTGAGGAAAAAGACCAAAGCTGGAGGCATAATGCTCCCAGACTTCAGACAGTACTGCAAAGATACAGTAATCAAAACAATGTGGTACTGGCACAAAAACAGACATATGGATCAATGGAACAGAATAGAAAGCCCAGAAATAAACCCACATATCTATGGTCAATTAATCTTTGAAAAAGGAGGCAAGAATATACAATGGAGAAAAGACAGTGTACTCAGCAAGTGGTATTTGGACACTTGCTGGGCAGCCACATGTAAATCAATGAAGTTAGAACACTCCCTCACACTATACACAAAAATAAATTGGAAATGGCTTAAAGACTTAAATATAAGATGTAACACCATAAAACTCCTAGAAGAGAACATAGGCAAAACATTCTCTGACAAAAATAATAGCAATGCTTTTTTAGGTCAGTCTCCCAAGGCAATGGAAAGAAAAGCAAAAATAAACAAATGGGACCTAATCAAACTTATAAGCTTTTGCACAGCAAAGGAAACTATAAACAAAATGAAAAAACGTAGGAACGGGGAGAAAATATTTGCAAATGATGCGAGTAACAAGGGCTTAATTTCCAAAATATACCAACAACTCATACAACTCAGTAACAGCAACAACAATGAAAATAAAAAAATGGGCAGAAGACCTAAGCAGACATTCCTCCAAAGAAGAAACAGAGGTGGCCAACAGGCTCATGTAAATAAGTTCAACACTGCTAATTATTAGAGAAATGCAAATCAAAACTACAATGAGGTATTACCTCACACCAATCAGAATGGCCACATTAAAAAGTCTACTAATAATAAATGCTGAAGAGGGTGTGGAGAAAAGGGAACCCTCCTGCACGGTTGGTGAGGATGTAAATTGGTGAGGCCACTATGGAAAACAGTTATGTAGGTTCCTTAAAAACAAAAAATAAAGTTACCGTATGATCCAACAATCCCACTCCTGGGCTTATATCTGGACAAAACCATAATTAGAAAAGATACATGCACCCCAATGTTCATTGCAGCACTATTTACAATAGCCGAGACATGAAAGCAACCTAGATGTTCATCAACAGATGATTGGATAAAGAAGATGTGGTATATATACACAATGGAAAGCTACTCAGCCAAAGAAAAGAATTAAATAATGCCATTTGCAGCAGCATGGATGGACTTACAGATCATCATACTAAGTGAAGTAAGTCAGACAGAAAAAGACAAGTAGCATATGATATCATTTTTATGTGGAATCTAAAATATGATACAAATGAATTTGTTTACAAAACAGAGACTCACAGACATAGAAAACAAACTTATGGTTACCAACAGCAAATGGGGTGGGCAGGGGAGGGATTAATTGGGAGTATGAGATTAGCAAGTACAAACCACCATATATAAAACAGATAAACAACAAGGTCCTACTTTATAGCACAGAGAGCTGTATTTAATATCTTGTAATAAAACCATAATGGAAAAGAATACAAAAAAGAATATATATGTATGTATATGTATGTATATATAACTGAATCACTTTCCTGTGCACCAGAAACTAACACAACATTGTAAGTCAACTATATTTCAACAAAAAAATTTAAAAAGGAACTAAACATGCTTTGTGCCTGACACACATTGCCAATAAATACATTTTTATTTAATACATTTAAACTAGTACAGTCAAATGATTTTTTTTAATGCACACTAAATATTGCAATACTTGGCTTCAGATTTAAAAGGCTTCCAGATTATGGGAAGAATCTCCATCAAGAGTCATAGTTAACTGTATGTTTGACAATTGTAGTAAGTATTTTCTACCTTTCCTGAATAACAGAAGTTTTATACCATGTTTTAGTCTGGTTTGCAAAAGAAAAATCATAAGGCTTTGTACCAAGTAAAATCAAATTTGTGTGATAACATGCTTATCCACACCTGGAGAGTGTTAAATGCTCCAGAATGAGAAGCAAAACCGGGCAGCCAAACGACTTGTCAAATTATCTGTGCTAATCTCAGGCCAGGAATCGAGAGAGACACAGGATCCAGTGGGGGGGGTGGACTGCTGCTCCTGTTCCTGCTGGGATAGGACGAGGATCTTAGCGGTTCTTGAGGTGGGATTTTTTTTTAATAGGCGTAAGCCTTTTATTTTTTATTTTATTTATGTATTTTTAAAATATTTGTTTGCCGGGTCTCAGTTGTGGCATGCAGGATCTTTTTCTTCTTTTTTTTTGGTTATGGCATATGCAGGATCTAGTTCCCTGGGCCCCCTGCATTAGGAGTGCAGAGTCTTTACCACTGAACCACCAGGGAAGTCCCGAGGTAGAATTTGTAGAACAGAGAAGTCACAGGGCCAGGGGAAGTGAAGCTGAAGGAGGGAAAAGATGTAGACTAACGATGCAAATAGAACAACATGGCTAGCTCTTACTAAGCCAGATCTGCCTGGGGGTAGCCGATGACAATCTAATTTACACCTAGAGTTTGTATAACACATGAGTTCTAACCTCTGGCCTTGGGTTCCTGAGTGGAAATTGATGAGGGAGTGAACATCTGTTGAGAGATTATTGTGTGCTAGGCCTTGAGCTATTTTACTTACTTCTCACAAGAACCCTATATCACTAATCTTATTATTCTTATTTAATAGATGAGAAGATTGCAGTTTAAAACCTGTAAGAAATTTAAGATTCCAAATTTGTATCACTCAAAGCCCCTACACTTAACTATCAGGCTTTACATGCTAGTTAAGGAAACATAAAATAAAGGAAATGGTTTTCTCCTTCCCAGCTCAGTGGAAGGGTTCAGTTTATTCAACCCATCTCTTTGCAACTAACAAGAAGGTAAATTATAGGTGATAAGTATATGATAATATATCCCAGAGTTCCTTTCATTGCCCACATTTTAAGTGCTGTTTCCCATGGTTTTAATTATATTTGACAATGTCCTGAATAGTTGATATTCGACTGCAAATTTTACTGCCTAGATTTTCTCTTGCTGTTGGAAATGGCACAAAATTGAGAAACTTGACCATGTACCTTCAGGGGGAGTGCATTCTGTGAAGATGCTGAAAACTTTATGAGAGGGACTGGTTAGTCCTGAGTTCCAGTGGTCTGTATAATTGTCAGTCCAGCCTGGTCCAATGTGGTCACTAGCTATTGGGCCGCAAAGTTTCTGCACATTTGAGGGCAAATGATTTGCCAGCCACTAATAATACTAAGGAATGTACGATGTGATTCCTAATTGGAAAGAGATCAGACCTCATATAAAAGAAATATATATTAATTAATCATATATTTGTATATCTTCTATTCCAGATGTACATAGAAATACTGTGTTTGGGACGATTTAGGCAAAGAGGATTGAAATGAGGTCAGAGAAGCTTCACAAGGGAGAAAATGTGTCTTAAGGAACAATATTAGTTTTCCAGATTGAGAAATAAAAGATGGTAACCTTCAGTACCATCAATATATATGATTGGCTGGTTTGAATATTTATAATGGAAAGAAAAGTAGGGTGGTTAGAAATAAGCCTAGAAAGACAGGGAACAAATAATAAAGAGGTTTATATGCTATATGGATAAAATTCCATCACATCAAAGCATCAGCAAATTTTAAAATGTGTTGAAGAAAAAAATCATGGATATAGTTTAATATATTTCTTTGGATTAGTTTTCTATATGGGATTTCTTTTTTCTTCTAACCCCAGCGGACTGTTGTCTTATATAATTTTTAAGAAGTTCATTTGTTAACAAAGGTATAAGTTAACAATAAGAAAAAAATTTCTATGCTTTGAGATGTTTTTGAACAGAAGGAACTACGAAAGAGGTTATGAACTGTCTTTCCCTTGAGAAATTTGAGACTAAGAGAATCTTCTCCTCTGTCAGAAATGCTTTAAGGAAAGCTGACTAGAGAGAGGTTAATGAACGCTGTTAGTCAATGACCTTACGGGGTCCTCCAACCAAACGTTTCAGTGATTTTGTGATTTTTAGAGAGTTGCAAACAAGCTTTGCAAGTTCATGATAAAATTTGCAAAGCAGCTTATGGTTGGCAAGGATTAGTGGGGCTCTGTGAGCCCACAGATTAGCCTTTATGTTTTAATGTGCTTGCCCTCACAGACAGAAATGACACTGCTCTTTCAGCTTCAATAGGCTATGTGCTGTCAATTATTTTCCTAGCCCTGGAAAGACTCAACTCTTTATTACTCAGCCAGGCCTGTTGTGGTCAAGGTCATACATAGTGTTGCTAGCTGGCAAATATAGGAAAAGGTGAAGTTAACTGATTAGGAATAGGTTCATAAAGACACTGAATCTCTGAATGGGAAATTACATTAAGGTTACTTAATTAAATCTCCAGTTGGATTCAGGAATCTGCTCAGGGTCTCATCTGATCTTATCTTTAGGAATATCAGATACCAGGGAGAGTCTTCACAGGGAATTCCTTAGGACAATCTTTGTGCTAGCTCAAATACACAGCAAGGTTATATCAGGTCACTCTCAGAACCAAGAGCTTAGGTCCTCCCCAAAAAGGAAAATAACAGACAAAATGAAGAAATTCTAAGAAGAAAGATAGCTATTAAAAAAAATGATGATGCATATTCAGTTACTAAGCTTCAAGGACACTAATATCAAAGAGTGTTCTACATTTAGCAGAGGTACAGGTATTCAAGAGATTAAAATTGATTCCAGAATCACTCAGATTTGTCCATGGATGTCCTTGTGGAGGTTTAATATAGGAAGAGCATTGATCCCTAGTTTGGGTCTCCCACCCCCTTCAAAGACCGGAGAGGGAGGAGGAGCCCTGCCATCCACACCTTTAAGAGGTTAGCATGTCTGTAAAGCAAGAGTTTTAATCCATGTGTACCTGGAACCTCAAAGTCCTTCTTCTCATCTTATTACTAGAATGTGTCATGAAACTGTGGGGCAGAATAGTGTGAGTGACTGTTAATTCCCAGGGAAGTGATGTTTGGTAATTAATTAACCATAATAGAAATGTACTTGGTGATAGCAGCCTCTCCCCATCTTTGTTAAAAATGCCTCATGAACTTCCCACAAGGCTCTGTAATGATATATGTAACTTGTTGACAGCAATTCCTTATAGATTCAGTTCTTTCCTTGTTCATTTTCTTCTTCCATTTCAAGAAGCTATGGGGTCCTAGGATCTAAGAACCATTGATTTGTACTTCCTTTGATATTAGCAAAATGAAAATTATATAAATCTTAATTGGATGCTATTGTGACATATACTTTTATTTCCCACTGCTGCATGATCACAAATAGTATTACTAGGTTTATTTAGCACCAAAATTTAAACATGTTATAATGATTCTTGAAGACTTACAACACCCTCCATCCTCTAGCCTTTCTCATCCAGACTATATCTCATTCATAAACAGACATCTACAGATATTTCACATGCTGGATTTTGGAGGATCTTGGTTTTCTTACAGGTCTGAGCGAATGGTTGATATTACAAATATAATATGTGTTCAGGCTTGCAGGAATCCTTTTTTTTTTTTAATTTCCATTTTATTTTTAAATCAGGACAATATTCATCTATTACACTCCCACTTTGCTTTTACTTGTGTTGTTTGGGTGGTTGAAATGCCTGCCTTGTTCTGTATTCTGCCACTAAATAACCAGAATATCATCAGCTGACTTTTCATAGAAAAAAGTTAAGTAATGTGCCAATCGCAGAACAAACTTTGGTCTCCTAATAGTGGTATTCATGAGCCTTTCTGTGTTATACGTAGGGTTCTTCTAACACTGATAAGGGGAGATGTAAAGTTTTACTATACTGCCCGTTATTAATAAATGAGGCAAAAGGAAGAAAATCAAGGCAAAAGAAAGAAAACTGGACTAGTCTGGCAGAAAGTACATAGATTCTTGATGAGAAAGATTAGAAATGGGGATGGAATTCAAGAGTGTCTCTAGATTCTTAGCTTTCTTCCCAGCTAACTCATCTTAGATGGAAAGTCTGTGAGTACTAGAAGAATTTCCAGATCTTATATTGCTAGGTCTTGAATTCAAGAAATTCTAGAAAAATGAGAATTGGGAAACTATGGAATTTACCTTTGAATATCTTTGAAAGGCTTATAAACTTTTTTTTATCAAACAATTCATCTCTACCTTTGAAGTGAAAAATTTGCACCAATAGTTTAAGACAGTTTTAGGGT
Source organism: Hippopotamus amphibius kiboko (assembly GCF_030028045.1). Taxonomy (NCBI): domain Eukaryota; kingdom Metazoa; phylum Chordata; class Mammalia; order Artiodactyla; family Hippopotamidae; genus Hippopotamus; species Hippopotamus amphibius. The sequence goes on along the minus strand of NC_080191.1, from coordinate 166,205,829 downwards.
GGAATTTTCTTAAGTTTACTTTAAAAACATTATTTGGATATAAATTATTTTGACCTCTATGGAACACTCTTCAGCCTGCACAGTAGTGTTTGGGGGATCCATATGGAAGGATGTGTTAAGGTGATTGCAGAGGAAGTGCCATTGCCAGAAGCTGATTCATTAAACTTCCAGACAGATTCATGGTGTGTGAATCAACAGCGGAGAACTCAGGACCTCTTGGCCAGGAATAGAAGTGATTGCAGTAGGTTCAGTGACAGGCATCGTTAACGTCTGTCAGGGAGCAGTATGGTTCAGTGTTCAGTGTTTTCATCCTTCATGTATTTCTAGACGTGAAGGAAGATTTCATTTAAATTGAGTTGAGCTAGAGAATTTTTAACTGTAATTATGACCTTATCATTTCCTGTCAATATTGCTGATACAAAACTTGTCATCCCACCAGACTGGTACTGATATTCCAATAGTTAATTTGTGTTGTACCCATATAACTACTTTCTCAACTAAATCAGTTGTATGTTACTTGTAATTGGTAGCATATCAGCTGGATTGTTTCATTGTAAGACACAGAAATCTACCGTAGTTAGCTTAGACTAAAAGATAACTTATTAGTAATATGGTGGGCAGCCTTTAAAGGGTCAAAGGAAGAACTGAACAAGCCAAAACTCAAGAAGGAAAATAAAACAGAGTAGTCCCTTAGAATAGCTAAGTGATCCATCTCTGTTGGATGACCCTCTCCCCACTGTGGAGGGATACATATGTTGACCTTGCCTAAGATCACATGCAACGTGGGAGATGTAGTTCCTTAAATGAAAATCAAGGTGCTTTCCTCAAGAGAAAGAGGGAAAGATGCTGGCACTCAAAAACAACAAATGCCTACCACTGAAACTTGTAACTGCAATTCTTAATTAACTTCGACGGGGAGGGTTTGGCGTTAATCTCATGAGCAGAATATTCATTCATTTATTCAAGAAACATGTAAATGACTATTTTTGTCAGATCTTGTGCTAGGCTTTGAACTGTAAAAAAGAGAGAGGTAGTCCCCACTCTCATAGGACACATATATCTCCTAAAGAGATATTGTCTCTCTTTACTAAGTACTGTCGCTGTACTCAGTAGCATCTAACAAGAACTTATTAGATGGAATCATCAAAAATGTTTCAGATAGCATCTTTATTGTCAGTTAATTCTGATTGGTAGATAGTGGGTTACCGCTAAAGGTTTGGGGCATAGGATTAATTTAAATACAAACATCTTGAAGGAAATAATCTGATAATGGTCTGAAGAACAAATTGGCTGAAGTGTAGACAGTGGCAGAGAGAAGGCTGTGAGGCCACTTAGTTACTAGAGACTTATCAACTGCTTCCCTTCTAATATAATTCACAAAAATATCAAAATAAAAACAAAATAGTAGGGGCTTCCTAGGTGGCGCAGTGGTTAAGAATCCACCTGCCGATGCAGGGGACACGGGTTCGATCCCTGCTCCAGGAAGATCACACATGCCAAGGAGAAATTAAGCCCATGAGCCACAGCTATGAGCCCATGTGCCGCAACTACTGAAGACTACGTGCCTACAGCCTGTGCTCTGCAACAAGAGAAGCCACAGCAACAAGGAGCCCGGGCACCACAACGAAGAGTAGCCCCTGCTCAGCGCAACTAAAGAAAGCCCGCACAGCAACAAAGACCCAACACAACCAACAAATAAATTAATTAATTAAAAAAAATAGTAACATTAATTTATTGAGAGCTAAAGTGACAATGTATAAATTTACTCTTTCTCCATTCTTTTCTTTACAGCTCTACTAGGGAGATACAGATAAGGTAATTGAGATAGAGAAGTATTTGCCTTAAGTTGCTTATCTAGTAAGTGGAGGAGATAGAATCAATATAGGTTAACCTACCAGTACTTTGATTCTTTAACCTTCCTTAACTATCTAACTATTGATAAGTGGATAGAATCAAAAGAATATATTATGCACAAGGTGCAGATGTTCGTAAACTAAGCATGTTTGGCTGGGACTAACTATAGAAGATTATAGTTAGGTTGCTTGTCTCAATTAAAGCAATCTCAATAGAAGATAAACTTGTTCTAGAACCTTTGTGATACAAATATTAGCATGCATTTCATCAGTTTCTTTAAATAGGTTTATGTGAATTAACAATTTTGAACAGCAGATCACAATCACTTATGATAATCAGATAAAAAAGCTCAGATCTTCTGTCACATCTACTGACATGCTCTAGAGAAATGTGTGTCTATGAAGTTTGAATTTTATTTCTCATACCTTTTTTTTGTTGTTGTTTGTTTGCATGTATAAAAGATGGGATTCTCTGTGCTTGTTCTTTTTGCATTTAAAATGCCTCATTTGAAAAAGTTTGATGGATCTGTTTTCCTTATTTGTAAGGTAAAGTTTATTTATCACCTTTCCTATTTCCATTTCCCATTTCCCTGCAAGTCACACTCATTTTTAAGAGTGGCAGGCAAGGATCTATTAAACCACATTTTCACCTTTGTGAAAATGAAACACTTGTGGTTCCCTGAATGAAGTTGATCTTTTTTTGTAACCGATTGCCTACTGTGGCATATAGGGAAGAAAAATGGAATGAGTGTTTGGAACGTATTCATAAAACAGTGTTTTTTTAATACATACATAAATGAATATTATAAAAAAAAGACTCCTTATCGGCTCATAATGCTGCAGCGTGAAGGGAATATTCTAATTATCCTGTCCTCATAGTTTCCCCTCAACAACAGTGATAGAATAAGAAATTACAGACTCCATACAAAACTTACAGGACAAACCAGAAACTCCTCAACCTTGACTGATATCATCCACCTTTCTCAAAAATATAAATACTGTTCTGCTACTTGCATAATTTCTTTCTCAACAGAGATATAATAAAACTAGTCAATTAATTTTTCCTATCTCATTTCAAAGTAAAAAAAAAAATCCTCAAACCAGCTTTGAGTTTTCCTTTTTCAGTACTGGTCAATCAAAAAGTGTGAGAATTTATCTTATGGAGAGGCCATGTGCAAAGCAAAAATCCATTGTCTTTGAGTAGACATGAGAAAAGACTTTATGGAGAAGTGGCTAGCTAAATAAATTGTTTTGTTATTATGCCTCCCATTTATTTATTAAGTAACATTCATTCAGTGCTGGATATGCAACTTAATAAAACATGGACTCTGCTCTTATGAAATTTAAATTCCATCCAGAGGAAAGGTACAGTATCATATGTGTAGTAGAGTAGTGCTGTAATAGAGATGAATACCAAGTCATCCTTTAGCACTTTGTGGGCAGTAAACTCCTTGACTCATCTAATCTGTCCCCCTTCATGGCTTTGTATTAGAGGATGCTCAATACTTGAAGGAAGGAAGTAGATCCATCCATACAAGAGAACAGACTTCCTTGATGTACACGTGCACTTTATCCCAATAAATATTCAAGACATGGCCCAGTCTGAGATGCAGCTGATGGCATTCAGAATTGAGAAGAAGTTTGAAATAAATAAGCACTAAGAGCTCTCATAGCTTTAAGTTTTGTGGGCCTGTGCCTAAAATGGGAAAATGGAGATGCATTCTTCACTTTCTTACCATCTCAGCCTTAACAAATATAGTTCTCTATGGAGAGCTCAATCTACTCATAAGAAATCTCCTTAACATTAAAATCATGGTAACTATTTGAATGCCAAGTAGGTAATATAAAAATAATTAAATATTGATTAATTCCAATTATCATGTCTTATTAATAGTGAAAACATTTTCTCCAGGTAATGTAGTGCCTGTATGAAAATAGGATTGGCAACAAAAGTAGCCAAGTATCCCCTTAATATTGATTATGTTTGTGAAAGCTTCTCTGTGAAATATGTTCTTCTTAAAATTCAGAATCCTAAACAGGGAAAGGTTAGAATAATGAGGCCATTAAAGTGACATGCTGAAGGTGACCAATTAAGATATATTATAGCAATATAGACCTTCCGGGAACCTGCTTGACTGGGAAGACTACTTGTAGGACACAGCTGTTCATCTTAAATAAATGTTTTGTCTGTGTTTATGTACGTCATCTTGTAGGTTTAGATGATATACCCAAATTCCACAGCAAGGAAAAGGAGAGAGAGAGAGAGAGACAGTGAGCCCAAAAGGCATTCATCCTTGCAGGGAAATTCCATTTATTTATAATTTACTTTTACTCAAAATGTAGTATTATGATGGATGTTTACAAAAAGGGAGCATTTGGGGCAAAATTTAGAGGCTTGGGAGTGATATGGTTTTAAACGTTTTGAGTAAAGTAGTCCTAGAAGGTAAATAATTTGAAGAAAAAAATACTTTACGTGACTCTTCCAGTTTATATAGCATTTTAACAGCAAATTTAATCTCTCTCATTAATCTTCAAGACAATCCTATGAGGTCTCGAAGAAGATATCTTTCTAGAGTCAGAAATAAGTTTCGGAAAAGTGAAGTGATCTTCCTAAAGACATACTGTTAGAAAATGTCAGACCCAGAACTAAAGTTCAAGCCTTCTGGCTCCAATTTTTGTCTTTTTCATTACCCTACACTGATGAGGTATCATGTTGGTAACTGTATGTAAAGCTGGGAAATTGTGGTTAGAAAAATGACTCCATCTGATTAACATTTGTTTGTCACCAGTACTGCCCTTAGAGGACCACATAAGACACTTTGAATACATTTTGAGAACTGTAGACAAAAGTTTCCTTTTCTAAGGACCATGTGAGCTTATAGAAGAAAGAGGAAAATGGTGATGGCCTATGAGGAAAAGTATAAGAGAATCAAATATACTACACTCAATTTCCTTTTTTATTTAATAAGTTTTTGTTCCTTTCTCTTTTTTTCTGATTTTAATAGTACTTACAAGTCAAAAAGAAATTATGCATGATCCAACTATCTAGAGGTAATCACTACTGACATGTTGGCTTTTTTCCCCTGTTTTTATTCTGTGCATTTTTACATAGTTGAGGTCATGTTATAGTTATACATTATATCTTTATTTGTTCACATATATTGTCACAATCATTTTTCCATGTCACTAGAAATCTTTGTAAGTAATATTTTAATTACATGCATAATATTCCACCTAATGGATAAACAATTTCACTTCAACACTTTCCTAATGTTAGATATTTAGGTTGTTTTCAATTTGTCACTCTTTCAGGTAACACTATGATGAAATTTTTGTTCTTCTTTGGAAAGAAGAATACCATGCCCTATATTGTATTGTTATGTTATGTAAACAGATTATGATGTATATAACATACAATATATGACGTGTATTATATATTTTTATCAATATGTATTATTTATATGACTTTTATAAATGCAAATCATTGGAGTGAATGGAAATTATGTAGCTAGCCTGGAAATACTTTGATTAAATGGTAAATCAAGATAGATAAACAGAAAGAAAGAAAGGAAGAGAGAGAGAGAAAGAGAAAGAAAGGAAGGAAGGGAGGGAAGAAGGAAGGGAGAAAGACAGAGGGAAAGAGAGAAAGAAAAAGAAAGATTGATAGATGGTGATTTTAGCAAGGAAGCATAAAGGGGGGACTCTATATATGATATAGAAACCAGAGGTAAACATTAGTATTTTCTTGGAGGTTGAGGGGTATATTTCTTGTAAAGCACGAGTTAGAACTGTTAGGGATGAATACACTTTTTGGCACATGTTTCATATTTAGAAATGTTACAAGAGGCAAGTGAAGTCCTCTTTAGGTATTTTATTAATACAGGAGTCTTAGGAAACCTGATGGGTTAGGGTCCAGACAGGAGACAGAAACCACACTAGTAATTTGATAGAGAAGATTTAATATAAATAATTTTAATTAGGTATGAAATTGGTGACTATTAAAAGAGAAAAGAAGAATTCAAAGGTGTAAGAGAGGTGGAAACTGCCAGAAGCTGTGGCCACACCACCTCTTTAGTTGAGGGAACAAAGGAACAGAGGAGGAGGGGGTCCTGTAGATCCAGGCTGCTGGGGGGTCTGAGCTCAGAGGAGGTGCCTCAGACCTCTGAGAAGGGGAGACTGCTGCTGCAGGACTTTTGCCATCATGGAGACACAGCTTTGTGGAGGTGATACTCACAGGAACCACAAGCTGACAGATATCCCCCCAGAAAACAGCAACAACGACAGCAAAGCGTGGAGCAAGTCCTGCCTTCCTCTTCCAATCTTGCAGCCTCCCTCTAGCACCCTGTATCAACAGAGTCAGGGAACAGCCGCCAAAGCAGATGTCTGCGGTTTCAGGTGCAGCATCTCAGAATACGCAAGGGTGGGACTGGAGTTGAAAAATATCCTAATAACGGGCATAGTTCATATGTTCTGACGTGGATTAAATAAATGGATACTTGCAGGCAACACCTCTGTTTAGGGTGAGCCACTTAGAGCCAAGATCCTTCCTTCCTTCTTGGATTGTGGAAATGGAAAATCTCAGTTCTGACAAAATTCCAATTACCGTCTTCCTATGCTTTTAAAGAAAGAGAACTATACTAACCCTATGCATGGGTCAGAGTTTCTACTCTGCCTCTAGAGTACCTGCGGTGACCCTGAGCAAATTATTTACATCACTTAGGCTCAGTTCACTTTCTAATAATATGAAAATATATCTTTTTTATTTTAAAAAGTTTTTTGAGGACCAACATGAGATAACATCATGAAAGCACTTCGTATGTCACCAAATCATTGAGTTCCTTTCCAAATCCAGATAGTTTCTAAGTAGGACAGGGTGAATTTCTACAACATCTGAAATCTATTTTCTGTTTATTCTTATAACTAGCTAGGTTTATGTACATATTAAATAAACCTTTCCCAGTGGATTTTAATCCCTGGCTTTAATTTCTTTTCAATGTGTGTTGCAAACATTGACGGCTTATAGGGGTTAATTTTGTATAATGTTGCTTAAAGTGCATCACTTTCTTGCCTGCCCATTGTTCAGTGACATCAGTCTACTCTGCCCACAAGCATCGTGATCACGTGCTGTTTAAGCAACACCTCATTACATCTTCATCCCCATGTATGTTTCTAAAGTCTTTTTCCATATCGTATTTTTGTATGATTGAACATAGGCACAACCTCCTTTGAGCTTCTCCAAGAGGATGGTTGACTGTGTGTGAACATACTGCACATGCATGTTTGTTAGAGAATCTTTTTATTCTGTAGCATATTAGGCATGTGTCTGTTTATAATCTTCTTCTTGTGAGATGGCAAGCCTTTTGATATTGTAGGTCATTTTTGCATCAGTGCCTCTTACAGTGTCTTGTAGGTCATAAGTGCATAATAAACACTTGTTGTATAATATATTTGCAGAAGAAGGTCTGGCAGAACTTTATGGTCAATTCGATATAAGGTGTGAAGGAGACAAAGCAACTAAAGATGACTCATGTGTGTGAGCCTGGGAATGATGGGGGCTTTTATGTAATACAGAAATTCAGAATGAATGATGAGTTAGAGGAAGGTTATAAACTTCATTTGTCAACATGCTCAGGTTTGGCTGTTAGGAGAATGCTTAGTTGAAGTGTTTTATTCAATTAAGAGAGTATTTTGAGAAATTTGGCAAAAAAGAGGACAAGCAATATTGTAGAGCTATACCTTAGAGGTTGAGATTGAAACAAGGGCTTTATTTCCTGAGGGACAAAGAACAGAAAGGCCTGGGAGAGTGTCATTCACCTAATAAAACTTGCTGAACACATACCATGTGCAGAGAGCCATTGGCCAACTCAACAGATGAGATCCCCAACTGTTGTGAAGCTTACAGATTTACCGCTGTATATTGGCGGAGGTGAAACATAAAACAGGAATGGTCAAATGGTTACAAAATATTAAACCCACAGGTTAGTGTCTTTTCATATTCATCCATTCAACAAATGTTTGTTGAGTGCCATTCATAAACTAGTTGTTGGGCTGTAATCTTTGGGATATAGCAACAAAAAAATCAGAGAGCCTCAGAGACACTGCAATTTGGATCCAAAACCCCGGGGAACCAGCCAATGAGGGTGTTGAGACTGTTAGTGGCCAACGGCCTTCAACTGTGTCTTTGCCTGGGAAGTTTCTGCTATTTGTCTTGGCCTTCTTATGAACAATGATGCAGGTTCCTTAGCTTCAGATGTATCTGACCTAACCCTCAATGCATGGGAGAGAGTAAAGACACTATCTAGGAGAGTATTCCCAGCTTAACAAGGAGGGTGCCCTAGATCCAGGGGATTCCTATCTTGATGCAGCCAAAGGGTCTTAAGTTTTCTTCTTAGCAGATCTTTTTCATGCCTCAGGGAATCAGACCACCTGGATTCATCTCGAGCAGTTGTTCAGGCATGCTTTGCTATGCTTGTCCCTATTATTGGGCCCTATGTTTCTATAATTTAGTTAGAAAGAAAGACACTTGAATAAATCCATTTCTGTTCAAAAGCTATTTCCTCACAAAAACATTTGTGTCAAAAGAAGGGCTGCCATTCCTTATTCCTTAATCCTGCTTTTTTTTTTTTAATTTTTAAAAAAACGTTTATTGAGATACATTTAACAGACAATAAACTGCATATATTTAGAGTGTACAATTTGTTATCCCCATCTTCCAATTCATTCCCCCCCCAACCCTCCCCGCTTTCCCCACTTGGTGTCCATACGCTTGTTCTCTGCATCTGTGTCTCTATTGCTGCCTTGCAACTGCTTGATTTTTTTATAGCTCATATTGTTACCTGCCATTATCTTCTATATCTACTCTTTATTTATTGTGTGTCTACCCATTCGAATAGAAGTTTTATGAAGATAAAGATCATCTGTTTTGTTATTACTGTATTTCTCGCCCCTAAAACAATGCCCGACATATACTAGGTGTTTAATAAAAACTTGTGGAATTACTAGGTTGAATGACAGGCTGGACATTCGTTTAAGTTCTCTACCAAAACATCATTTTCACTCTCTCCTTATAAAAATAATTGATGCGAGGAATTTTCCTCCACAGGCTTATCTATCCTTTCATACAGGAAGCAGTCCTAGTCCTTGGCATGCCGCCTCAGCTGGACACGGGGACCAAACACCTAAGGTGGTGTTTGGAAAAAGAGACAATTTATCTTAGGGACCCAGGCGCAAGAAAATGAATTAAGAGTCTAGTTACTCAAGTCGGTGGTCTTGAACTAAGAAGGGGCTCTTTTACCAGAGTTGGGACATATGCACCAGCAGGCAGGTTGGCTTGAGGGTGAGTCCCTTTAGTACCGACTCAAAGCTCTTTACAAGGCTTTCCTCTAAAGTCTGAGTTGTTAACCAAGTTTGCACAGAACTAATCCTGAAGTGGAGAGTGACGTGGCGCCACATGCGGAGAAAAGCCGTTGGACTATGAAGAAGCAAAGAAGGACACGTTGGGTTTCTATGTAGCTGTGGCTACAGAATATCCAAATAACAAGTCAGTTCACCAAGACATTCACATTAATGGTACCTGAGGGGTTACAAGGACTTGCTTGACCAAAGTGACCATAAACCTCAGGAAAAGTTATCAATTGATAAAAGCCTTTAAAACATTATATGATGGTCATACGTACGACCAAGGACTATGAAAAGATTTGTTTTTAGAAGTTTTAGTGATCATTTCCTCTTGATATTTAGCATTTCCCATCCAATGAGCTACAAGTACTTTTTAAGCAGCAGTATAGTTGGAATCTAAAGCCCATTAAATCTCAGTTTGTGAGTATCTGATGTTTCCCTAATTAAAGTCTCTCTCTACTTCTCCATAAATACTTAATAAGGAAATGACGAGGTGAAACCCCAAACTACTAATACTTGAATATGAGTACTGCATATGCTTTCGCATGTATTCAAAGTTTTATTCAGTGTCATTGCTAAAACTGAATTAGTCTGGGGCATGTGGTCAGGACTGTCTTTAATGTCAGAGAGGGTACCAGAATGGAGTGCTACCTCCACTGGAGATAATGAGCTTATATGTCCTTGGCTGCCTTCTTTTCTTCTGATTCAAGAAGAATAAGTTTTTGTTTTGTTTTAAGTCTAGACAAGATTACCTCTAAGATGGCTTTCAGTCTCAAGTTTCTTGTGCCTTCAAACTGTGCTCTTGGAGTCCTCTGTGTTCCTCTGAGCACCGTCAAGCTCCAGCATGGGAGCTGTGGGGAGGGTTCTGGTCAGGCAAGCATTTCAACCTCTGCTTTTACCTCCTTTACAGACCGGGGTTTGCAGTATATTTTCCTTTGAAGAAAATGTTTTGCGTATTAAAGCAGTGTTTGGGGGATAAAGGGGATACAAACAGGACTGGGTATATGCCAATGAATCTCTAGAAAAAGGATGGATTTTTGTTAATTATTGATCTATCTTTCAACTTGATTTTTGTGATTCCAATTATTCTAACCAAATTAAGATGTGGTTTGCTCTACTACCTCTATTACTTGATTCATGTTTAAATATGATTTGTTGTATCACTCAGTTACCAATGCATGAGACCAGGGCAGGAATTCAAGATTTGAGGAAAGGCATGTTAATGAAAACTGCATGAAAACAGCAATTTTCCATGCAAACAGCAGTTTTCTGAGAAAAGGAATATTGATTATCCGGGCATGAGATAATGTATCTTAAGTGGGATAATTCATATATCTCTGGAGGTAACTATGCATGATAGACCGTGATGTCTGTCAGCAAAACATAACTAAAGTCACTTCTAGGAATACTATGTTTAAAAAACATATTATGGAGACTAATTAATTTAGTGGGAAAGTTTGCTTCTTCGTCCTGACACAATACATTTAATTATTACAATGAGAATGCAAGGAAAATGGTATTTAAAGAGGGGAGTTGATGGGGTAAGGGAAATTGAGAATCCAGAATACCTCACAACCTGAGCCCAAATAAGGTAAAGCTTTTGAGTAAGTTTTTATATTTTAACAATTATTTGATTTAATGCCTTTTTAACACAAAAGGATTCAACTTGGCATTAATTATTAATCTTATGTTCTGTGCCTTTGAGAGACTATGGATTATAATGTGAAATACATACTTGGGGAGTTACAGAGCAATGGCAGTAGTGGTAGGGACCTCTGACTTAAGAGGAAGATTGAAAAGTCACTGAGTTAGATGCCGAGAGATTGGGGTCTTGAGATAGTCTTTACAAACATTACTGACCATGGACAATCAACATTCTTTCTCTAGCGTTTCCATAGTTTAAGGAAATTGAATTAGTGATTTCTAAAGTTGTTTCCAGTTATATAATTATAGGAATTAAAACAAAATAGAAAGCTTAGAGTCACAACACATGTTATTCCAAAGAATATATTTATGATAAAAACCTAGTTAAGATAAAAATAAATTTGATTTTATAGCAATCTTTATGCAGAGGAAAAATTATTTGGAAGCTAGAAGATACATAGAGGGAGTGATTGTCACAGATATTAATAAAAAAAAAACTCTGAAAAGATCTGGCATTCATCAGGAAAATGGACACTGCTCCTCTCGAATGATTTCGGCTTGAGAAGAGAGTGATCTTTTGCCCCTCATCCCTCATTGTATTGACTTTAATAACTGGAAATTTTTTTTTTCAGTTTTGTTGGAGTGATATTTATTTATTTATTTATTTATTTTACATATGCTAATTTATTTATTTATTTTTAGAACTTTTATTGAGATACAGTTAACATGCAATAAACTGCATATATTTAGAGCATACAATTTGGTATCCCAATCTCCCAATTCACCAAATTTGAATTTGACTTTTTAAATTGTAAGAAAATTCCACTTCTCTAAATACCACCTTCCCTAAATAATCACTGTGCATGATAGTTCACCATTGGAGACACAAGTCTCAGATATTTGTTCCTGTAATATAAAAAACAATCTGTCCTCATAATTGAGGAAATTATTTTTTTATCTAATCCTATTTTTATATAGCCGAGATATGCAATATTTTTTCTTTCAATGATACCAATTACTCTGTAATAGGACAACCATTTTGGTATTATAATTTGATGTTAAAAAATATGTCAAGATTTTTTCTATTGCCTAAATACTTGTTTCTGTCTGAAAAGCTAATAGTTTTTCTTCATAATTTAAAATGTTCCACAGGGTTTTTGCTTATTGGTATTAGCCCTGCTGTGTGAATTATATGTACTTGCCAAATATGTTAATCTAGAATAACGTTTCAAAGTATTTTCAAGAAATATTTTCTCTTTCTTTTTCAAATATATTAGTATATCTCAAATACTAACATGGATTTAACTTTCATATATGACATTTTACCCTTCTGGAAAGCTATTCTAGTTTGGGATGCAAAAAAAAAAATCAATGTTCATACTACCTTTTAATAACTTAACAGTTATTTAGACAGCTAAGTTTTTTTTTTTAAACCTCTTTATTGGAGTATAATTGCTTTACACGGTTGCGCCAGTTTCTGCTGTACAGCAAAGTGAATCAGCTGTATTTATACATATATCCCCATATCCCCTCCCTCCCGCGACTCCCTCCCACCCTCCCTATCTCACCCCTTCTAAGTCGCCACCAATCTTTGAGTTGATCTCCCTGTGTTATGCAGCAGCTTCCTACTAGCTATCTATTTTACATCTGGTGGTATATATATGTCAATATAGAATCTAAGAAAATGGTACTGATGAACCCAGTGGCAGGGCAAAAATAAAGATGCAGATGTAGAGAACAGACTTGAGGACACGGGGTGAGGGGTCGGGGTGGCCCAAGGGGAAGCTGGGACGAAGCGAGAGACAGCTAAGTTTTGATAGTGTTAATTATTTATACTTTACACTATTTCCAGTGTGAGGAAATACAAATTTTAATTTAGTAGATAATGTTTCTGCAACCTTCCTCATTAAAAAAAAAAAAAAAGTATAATCTTTGTGCCTGCTTGAGATTATACTGCAACTTTTACCTACTGGCTTTTCTTTTTTCCAGGAATGGGAAGGGAACACAGATACAGTCAGCCTAGAATGGAGTAAAATGAGCTCTCTGTTAACAGCTGTCCTGAGAGCAGTCTGATTTCCTGGGCCTGTTGCCAAGGAGAATCATCTGGAGTCCTGGAAAGTGACCCTGGGGCTTAACGGTATGAAAGTTTGGGGCTGGCTAAGAGTAGCAGAACGTCGGAGGCCCTTCATGATCTGACACCAATTTATCATTCCGTTTGCCACTTGTCATTTTGTCTGCCTCTTCATTATACTTGACTTTACATTCTTACTGCATGGGACCATTCACCATTTCCCAAAAAAACCCACATTTTTACTAACTACAGGCACTCTGGCTTATTCCATCAGCCCGAAGCGCTATTGCTTTTTGCTCTGCCCTCTTCAGGTGCTCAAGTTCTAATTTCTCATGGCCTTGAGCTTTAAACTAACAAGGAGATATTCCATACACTGAAACAGCCCTTTACAATACTGAAGAGCCTTTCAAAACTATTATCTTATTTGGTTCTTACAAGAACGTTTTCGGGATTTTAGGTTACAATCAAATTAGTTTAAAATATAATTTTTCAGGTGAGGAAAATAGAAAACATAGATGTGCTTTGACCAACTACAGGTTACACAAGTATCTGATGAAGAACTTGAACTTAAGTAATTTGTCTTAAAGCAAAGATTTTTTTGTTTTTCCTTCAATATCATATATAGGGGCTTCCCCGGTGGCGCAGTGGTTAAGAATCCACCTGCCAATGCAGGGGACACGGGATCGATCCCTGCTCCGGGAAGATTCCGCATGCCACAGAGCAACTAAGCCCGTACACCACAACTACTGAGCCTGCGCCCTAGAGCCTGTGAGCCACAAGTATTGAAACCCACGCGCCTAGAGCATGTGCTCCCCAACAAGAGAAGCCACCTCACTGAGAAGCCCATGCACCACAACAAAAGCCCGAGTGCAGCAACAAAAACCCAATGCAGCCAAAAAAAAAAAAAACAAAAAACAAAAATATCATATATAACCCCACGACATCTTTCATTTTACAGAATAATATAAGTTAAGAATTGGAACAGCTCTGGTAAATTTAATAAATTTACTTTCTTGCTTTCACTTAATTTTTTTTTTTTCCTGATAGCCTTCCTTGAAAGGTAAAATGGCCCGAGGCGGTCATCAGTGAATTAGAGTTCAAAAGGTATTCCTGGGTGAATACATACCAAGTCTGCACTTTATGCTATTAAGAACTGTGGCTTTGTGATTGTTTGTCACGTGGTAACCATGCAAAAGAAAAGAGTCTCCATGAAGTTCCAACGTGATTGCCAAAGGCTGGTTTTTGACATAGCAATTTGCTGTTTCCATGTGATAGAACAATATTTTACTTATCCAGAAATGTTAAAACCAGCTGCAATTCCCAAGTGGTCAGGAATTTTAATGTAGGGTAAGAATTGACTTGTCAGAAGGGTTAAGATTCAGATTTAGCTTTTCATGAGAAATTTTGATTTTTCCCAAAGTGATACAGGAGCCTTTGGAACAGCTTTGCTGTCCTCAGTCATCTGATTTCCCTGTGGTGCATACAGGCTTTGTGGTAAGTATTTTGATTCCCAAAGGAAGGCCTTTGGGAAATGCTAAACTGGCACAAATCATAACGCTTAGAAGTGGCTGACTCTCCACTACTACTAGTATTACTATGTGTCTTGCTGAAGTTTCTACTTTATCTGCTGCAAAAAGGTTGAAATGAATCAGAAAACTGTAGCTGGGGGTGAAGGAAAATAGGAGAAGAGATTACATTTTGTCAGTTCTTTTATTCTTTATCTCTAGTTTCTAGGTTTTGGACAAGTAGAGTGAGATGAAAGAAGGTCCCCGCTGTCTTACTGAAAGACAAAGTCATGGTTCTCTGGTGCTCAGGTACAAGACCTAGGTTGAATACATCACAGTTAAATCTTGGGAATGTCTTAGTTCTATGCTGGCAGAGAAAAATGCTGCTATACATTTTTAGAGTTTGCAAGTAAGAAAAGAGGAAAAAATTAAAATGACTTGAGGATTATTGTGGCCACAGAGAGATTTGAGAGGGCAACTGGAAGTCTTAAGACTTGTATTTGATTATTTCCACTCTTGTTGCCATATGTGTTTTGATGCTTGTTGAGATACGCTTCACTGTGTTTTTGAGAAAAGAATGTTGAACCAGGATTCATAAAACTTGGTTTTAATTATGGCTTCAACACACTCTACCTCTGTAACTTTGGCCAAATCATGTACTTTTTCTACTTATCTCTTTTCATTTTCAATAGAACAAACTTGACAGTATCAATCTTTTACAACATAAAACTATTGTGAGGCTCAAATAAGATAATAAATAATGAAAGCCTTGACATCTCATAAAGCAGTAAAGAAATGTAAAGAGTCATTGAGATTGCGTCACAGAAAGTCAGTCTAGCAAATCTTTAGTATATTTTACATTCATGTAATCACATAGTTCTGCTATATCTTTATTTTATAAGATTTCAACTTGCAAAAGGCACACTCACAAAATTAAGACTATGAGACTAGGACAGTAATCTGGCCTTGGATTTTTCCAGGTGGTTTAGGATTTCACCACCAGACCATTCAGATTTCAGATGTTTCGCTTTGTTTACACTTTGGGTTGGGTACAATGTTCCAAAGAGGTGTGTCATACTCTTACAAACCTCCACCATCTGCTAGAAGGCAGGAGCAAACTACCCAACAGTATGGCAATGCTTTTCTCCCCTTCCTTCTTTCCTTCATTCCTGCCACAAGTAGCCATGTACTTACAATTTATCTACATGAATAAAGAAAATATGTATTCTAGTGCCCAAACTTTTTTGTAGAAGTCAGAATTTTGTTATGTTTCTTTTAAGTCCTTTGAAAATGATATATTTGATGTCACCTAATTTTTCCATTTATAATTTCAGTGAAGAAAACACTATATTGAAATAGAAGCATCACTGAAATATGAGATTTTGTGCACTAATTTTTAATTTGGCCATTTGTCTACTCGCTAAAGCAGGGGGAGAGATGACGATACCTGGTTTTCCTAGAATGGACTAGGAAAACCCTTTTATTTTTGCATTAGTGGGGAGAGGAGGGAGGGTTCCTCCTTGTTGTGTGCATCACACTTCTATAAAGTGAAGTATGTCATTCCATTTACTGCACCAACACCCACAGTCAAGACTCTCATCTAGGGTAGATTATAAAGAAAGAAGAGGAATTTCATGTCATCCAATTAAGCAATTTAATCAATCTTTTATTTAAAATATGTAAATGAACAAATGTGGATCATTGGATGGGTATTTAAGAAAAGCCAGCAGCACAAATAAAAGTTACTAAAATGAAAAAAAAGAAAAAAAGCTTGTCCTGGATAAATGAATAAAATTCATGGGAGAAAAAAAGTAACTAAAAATCCATTTTGTTAAAATTCTTGGAAAGATCAAAAAGTATATTTCATTCATAAAGTAAAAATACAACAAATATGTTTCTTTTAGAAAGATGCAATAAGAAAAAAGAAAGTTCACACTGGCCACATTTTCAAAAATCAACAGCAGAACTAGACGAAAATTCAAGTAATTCTCTCAGAATATTTTTCAAAGATGAAAAATTTGACGGAAAAGATGAGAGACATAGACAGCCAAAATCCATCTAAATGAAAATAGAGAGGGGGGATTTTGAAGGAAACACAAAAGAAATATACCCAGTGTTGATAAAGGTTACACTAAAGACACAATATAGTGAGATATCATAACCTTAAGTAAAAAGACCTAAAAAATTTTATAGAGAAAAACAAAGAAACAACACTCAAACAGTATACCTATAAAGTAGCAAAGCAAATGGCATCAGACTTTTCATCTGCACATAAGCTCTAGTTGACAATGGAATTAAAAGTTCTGTGAAAAAGTAAGATTTAAACCTAAAAATCTCTTTATAGATATTACCAGTCAAGTGTCTGTGCCAAATTAAGACTTTTTCAGACATTGAAAAATTGAAAAAGTACATGTAAAAATAATATGAGGAAATACAGAGGCAAATTTTAGATAAAATCCAAAAAAAGTGACACTACCTGAGAAATAGTCTTCAATGTTTATTTCATATGCTAAGAATACACACACACACATACACACACACAGCATCAGCCATTAAATATGCTTAAATGGCACTTTTACCCTGTCTTAGTAACCAAGGAAGAGATTTGAATTCTGCTAGAGTTGATTAAAAAGTTATTATGGAAAAGACAACATAGATGATTTTTAATCTTTCCTTTATAAACGCTGTATACCTTGACTAACGAAATGCCTTGATTTTATGCCTACTTCTGATGCCAGTCGGTGTTGCAAATGACAACAGCCAATCCTTGCTGTGTGAAAACTAGCTTATAGCAAATCTCACCACTACTTTCAATTGCTTATTAAAAAGTTAGGAAACAATCAGAAAAATTGGACAGATAAATGGATAAATGACTAGGGTTATTCTGAGTGACAACCTTCCAATTTTGAAGAAATGATTAAGTTAGGGGAAAAAAGTGTAAAAATATTATACTGAGGAATAAATATGTCATCTCACTGCTAGAGCACTAGCTTCTGCATTCCTTTTCTTGGCTGTATTTTTTAGTCTAAATGGAGTATGTAAAGTGGAGAAAAAAAGAAAGCGTGAGGGTATATGTTGTTAGTCTAAAACCACTACACCAGAAATCTGACTCCAGAAACATTTATATTAATCTTATTTTAATAATTATTCTTTAGTTAGGAACAATGCATGTTCTCTAGCTTAAATGATGCATGTTGAGTCTCTTGCTTTAGCTTTGGCCAAACTCGAAAGAGAAAAAAATGTAGCCCACAGTATCTGGAGGGAAGGTAATATTTATATAGAACCTCAGCCTCTGGATAATGAAATATGATATGCATACAAACCCTTCGTTTAAACAAATATTTATTTAGTGCTGTATATTTTACAGGTACTCTTCTAGTCCTGTTGATACAAGCAGTGATCAAAACAGATAACACTTTTTGCCCTAATGGAGCTTAAATTCTAGTAGTAGGATACAGAAAAAGTAAAGGATATGATATATTAGAAGGTGATAAATGTTAATAAAAATGAAACAAATAAGACAGAGCACTGGAGACTTGGGTTCCACTGTAAAGAGAGGAGTCAGGGAGATTCACTGAGAAAGAGACAGGAATAGCAAGAGGTCCAGTGCGGTTCCAGGAGAATGAGCGAGGCGATGAGTGTTAGGAGACGAGCACACAGAGCCAAGGGCAGGTGGGAGACCATGTAGAACTTTATAGTTCTATGTCTTCAATACAGTAGCCACTAGCCACAGGCAGCTGTTGAGCCATGTGAGTGCTTGTCTGAATTGAGATGGCTGTTTAAGTGTAAAATACACACTAGCTTCTGAAGGCTTGCTACTTGAAAATGTAAAATATCCCATCAATAATTTTATATTGATTGCATATTGATATATTACATGATAATTTATTGAAAATATTGTTATATAGAATATATTTAAAATTTAATTGACCTATTTCTTTTTATCTTTTTAAAAGCAATTACTAGAAAATTGTGGCTAACTTTATATTTCTGTTGGAGAGTGTTGTCATAAACTATCCTAAGAATTTTAACTTTTATCATAGGGAATTGAGGAGCTACTGGGAGATCTTGTGTTAAGTGACATGATTTAACTTACCTTTTAATAGGATCACTTTGGCTGCTTCTCTAGGAATAGACTGTAGGGTGAAGAACAGGAAAGTGACCACATAAGAAACAACTTCATGGCACAGTCCTCCAAATGCTCCTAACCTTCTTACTGTTAAGAGTCAACTGTACACTCCCACCAGCAATGTATGAGAGCTCTAGCTGCTCTACATCCTCACCAACACAGTATTATTAGGGTTTTTCTTTTAATTAGTTATTCTACTGGGGATGTACTGGTATCTCATTATGATTTAAATTTGCATTTCCCTAATAAATAATAATGTTAAGCACTTTTTAAAAAAAATAAATTTATTTATTTATTTATTTATTTATTGGCTGTGTTGGCTTCAGAGCTGTGCACAGGCTTTCCGTAGTTGCGGCAAGCGGGGCTTAATCTTTGGTGCAGTGTGTGATCTTCTCATTGCGGTGGCTTCTCTTATTGCGGAGCATGGGCTCTAGGTGCACCGGCTTCAGTAGTTGTGGCACGTGGCTCAATAATTGTGGCACACGGGCTTAGTCGCTCCGCAGCATGTAGGATCTTCCCTGACCAGGGCTCGAACCAGTGTCCTCTGCACTGGCAAGTGGATTCTTAACCATTGTGTCACCAGGGAAGTCCCAAGCACTTTTTAATATCTTAATTTGAAGAAGCTCTGTATATATAATTGCAATATGTAGTTTTCACATATTTATATTGCAAATGTTTTTTTCCTCAGTGTGTAATCTGTCTTTTCATTCTCCTCATTATGCCTTTTGAAGTAATTATTTTGAGCTTTTAATAATTAGTGTCTGTGTATATGAAAATGTGTGGAGTGTGTGTGTATATGTTTAATTTCCCAGATTTCTATATTGTTCATCTCTATACTTGAGAGAAACTAACCCAATGACTTTCTTGTTTGGAATAATACTCTTTAAAAATTTCATTCCTTTATATCCATTAATGATTAAACAATTTAATTTTATTTTCATGCTTGATAATTTTTAAGGCTATATTTTTGGAAAGTGAAGTTCTTAGAGAGGAAGTGATTTCTTCAATATATCACACCAGTTGTTATTGGAACAGATTTCAAATCATGATCTTTGATTCTTCTGATATTTCTACATGCTTCCCAGTAACAACAGCCTCTAAATAATACATTAAGCACATCCAGTAAAAGTTTTTTTTTAATCACATTTTCTGCAATTTACTTTCTCAAGATGCACATTATTTAATTTTTTGGACAGTTCTAATTATTTTTTCCGCAAGTGACCTAACAGTTCCAAAAGCTTCCACAAATCTGAAGCTCTTTGTGCTGACCTGGCAGAACTGTAGAACACGTTCCTTAGGGTAAGTTTGCTTTTATGAGAACTGACAATTCATGTCTCCCAAAAGGAACCCTCATTTTTCCTTTGCTCTCAAGTTTGATGTTTTAATCTACTCAGTTGCAAAGGCACAGAAGATAAAAGCAGGGTAAGGCATCACAAAAAAAGCACTGTACTGAAGAGGAAGACAGAGTCTTGTGATTTTGGTCTTCAATAAACACTTGATTTTAGAAAAAAATAACTTAGAAACATGATATTTCAAAAAAATCTGACACTAACTGATGCTATGAAATCTTTTACACTTCATTTTAACATTTGTAAATAACATATAAACAATAATAGTGGGTATAAATAATTTCAGAATAAATTTGCACAACCAAAACTGCACTATTTTATTTAAGTAGTGTATCACAGAGTTTTCTAGCTACAATTAATATTTGCATTTCATATGTCATTTTACATCTCACACCTCACATTCATAATCACTAGAGGCTTGTGGGCTCAACACAGTTGTATTGCAATGAGTGCGTGTATCGATAGATGCCTCAGAAATCATCAATGTGGTCATACCACAAGGATGCTGTTTACTTCGCTGCTCCTTAGAAACTGTACCTTCCCTATCAGTCACAGGTTTAATGGGGGTAGCTATCAACTGCAGTAGAGTGACCATCTTCAGTCACCCATTCTTGAAATATTGATGTAAGCTTTGACTTCAACTCCCTAGAGTCTGGTATCTAATCAGTTGCCAAATGCTGTTGATGTGGCAGTAGGCATGGAAATGGAGTGAAAGAAAGATGTATCACTTGTTCTCCATTTCTCAGCCATTACTTTAAAGAGGTATTATTATTGCTTCTTTGAGCACTTGCAAGAGCTCCATCCAGTGTCTTATTTCTTTTAGCTCTTTTTAATCTAATCCATTTATTCCACCTGGTTAACTTTTCAGCAATACTAATAGGATGCTGTTTTGGCTTTGTTCAAAATCTCCCAATGGTTTCTATTTTATTTCGACAATATAATTCCAGTGCTTCAGCCTGATGCTCAAGTTTCCACATGACCTGGCCCTAAGCCCTTTTGTCTTTCCCCCTTCATTTCTCTAATATACTTTATATTCAACTCTCCTAAGATTTGTACACAGTATGTACCATTTCTTATTGAAGTCTTCTGTCACAAGGCTTTTAACCTACCCACCCTGAAACAACCTTTATTTTTTTTTTTTCTTTTTTTATATATATATATATTTTTTTTTTTGGGGGGGTACACCAGGTTTAATCAACTGTTTTTATACACATTTCCCCATATTCCCTCCCTTCCTTGACGCCCCCCCCTCGAGTCCCCCCCACCCTCCCTGCCCCAGTCCTCTAAGGCATCTTCCATCCTCGAGTTGGACTCCCTTTGTTATACAACAACTTCCCACTGACTATTTTACAG
Source organism: Hippopotamus amphibius kiboko (assembly GCF_030028045.1). Taxonomy (NCBI): domain Eukaryota; kingdom Metazoa; phylum Chordata; class Mammalia; order Artiodactyla; family Hippopotamidae; genus Hippopotamus; species Hippopotamus amphibius. The sequence continues at coordinate 166,184,527 of NC_080191.1, read as the reverse complement.
TTGGTAGTATATATATGTCTGTGCTACTCTCTCGCTTCATCTCAGCTTCCCCTTCACCCCCCGCCCCCTCCCATACCTCGAGTTCTCCAGTCCATTCTCTGTATCTGCTTCCTTGTTCTTGTCACTGAGTTCATCAGTACCATTTTTAGATTCCGTATATGTGAGTTAGCATACAATATTTGTCCTTCTCTTTCTGACTTACTTCACTCTGTATGACAGATTGTAGTTCTATCCACCTCATTACATATAGCTCCATCTCATCCCTTTTTATAGCTGAGTAATATTCCATTGTATATATGTGCCACATCTTCTGTATCCATTCATTTGTTGATGGGCATTTAGGTTGCTTCCATGTCCTGGCTATTGTAAATAGTGCTGCAATAAACATTATGGTACAAGTTTCTTTTGGGATTATGGTTTTCTTTGGGTATATGCCCAGGAGTGGGATGACTGGATCATATGGTAGTTCTATTTGTAGTTTTTTAAGGAACCTCCAAATTGTTTTCCATAGTGGCTGTACCAACTTACATTCCCACCAACAGTGCAGGAGAGTTCCCTTTTCTCCACACCCTCTCCAACATTTGTGGTTTCCAGACTTTGTGATGATGGCCATTCTGAGTGGTGTGAGGTGATACCTCATTGTGGCTTTGACTTGCATTTCTCTGATGATTAGTGATGTTGAGCATCTTTTCATGTGTTTGTTGGCCATCTGTATGTCTTATTTGGAGAAATGTCTATTTAGGTCTTCTGCCCATTTGTGGATTGGGTTATTTGCTTTTTTGGTATGAAGCTGCATGAGCTGCTTGTATATTTTGGAGGTTAATCCTTTGTCCGTTGTTTCATAGGCAACTATTTTTTCCCATTCTGAGGGTTGCCTTTTAGTCTTGTTTATGGTTTCTTTTGCTGTGCAAAAGCTTTTAAGTTTCATGAGGTCCCATTTGTTTATTCTTGATTTTATTTCCATGATTCTAGGAGGTGGGTCAAAAAGGATGTTGCTTTGATGTATGTCAAAGAGTGTTCTGCCTATGTTTTCCTCTTGGAGTTTGATAGTGTCTGGCCTTACATGTAGGTCTTTAATCCATTTGGAGTTTATTTTTGTGTATGGTGTTAGGAAGTGTTCTAATTTCATTCTTTGACATGTTGCTGTCCAATTTTCCCAGCACCACTTATTGAAGAGGCTGTCTTTTTTCCATTGTATACTCGTGCCTCCTTTGTCAAAGATAAGGTGCCCATATGTGTTTGGGCTTACTTCTGAGTTCTCTATTCTATTCCATTGATCTTCCTTTCTATTTGTGTGCCAGTACCATACTGTCTTGATCACTATGGCCTTGTAGTATAGTTTGAATTCAGGAAGCCTGATTCCACCAACTCCATTTTTCCTTCTCAAGATTGCTTTGGCTATTCGGGGTCTTTTGCGTTTCCATACAAATCGTAAGATTTCTTGCTCTAGTTCTGTGAAAAATGCCATTGGTAATTTGATTGGGATTGCATTGAATCTGTAAATTGCTTTGGGTAGTACAGTCATTTTCACTATGTTGATTCTTCCAATCCAGGAACATGGTATGTCCCTCCATCTGTTTGTGTCATCTTTGATTTCTTTCATCAATGTCTTAAAGTTTTCTGCATACAGATCTTTTGCCTCCTTAGGCAGGTTTATTCCTAGGTATTTGATTCTTTTGGTTGCAATGGTGAATGGGAGAGTTTCCTTAATTTCTCTTTCTGCTCTTCCGTTGTTAGTGTATAGGAATGCAAGAGATTTCTGTGCATTAATTTTGTATCCTGCTACTTTACTAAACTCATCAATGAGTGCTAGCAGTTTTCTGGTAGAGTCTTTAGGGTTTTCTATATATAATATCATGTCATCTGCAAAGAGTGACAATTTTACTTCTTCTTTTCCAATTTGGATTCCTTTGATTTCTTTTTCTTCTCTGATTGCTGTGGCTAACACTTCCAAAACTATGTTGAATAACAGTGGTGAGAGTGGACACCCTTGTCTTGTTCCTGTTCTTAGAGGGAATTCTTCCAGTTTTTCTCCATTGAGAACAATGTTGGCTTTTGGTTTTTCATATATGGCTTTTATTATGTTGAGGTAATTTCCTTCTATGCCCATTTTCTGGAGAGCTTTTATCATAAATGGATGTTGAACTTTGCCAAAAGCTTTTTCTGCATCTATTGAGATGATCATATGGTTTTTATCCTTCAAGTTGTTGATATGATGTATCACGTTGATTGATTTGCGTATATTGAAGAATCCTTGCATCCCAGGGATAAACCCCACTTGATCGTGGTGTATGATTTTTTTAATGTGCTGTTGCAGTCTGTTAGCTAGTATTTTGTTGAGGATTTTTGCATCTATATTCATCAGTGATATTGGTCTGTAGTTTTCTTTTTTTGTAACATCTTTGCCTGGTTTTGGTATCAGGGTGATGGTAGCCTCGTAGAATGAGTTTGGGAGTGCTCTGCCTTCTGCAATATTTTGGAAGAGTTTGAGAAGGATAGGTGTTAACTCTTCTTGAAATGTTTGATAGAATTCACCTGTGAATCCATCTGGTCCTGGGCTTTTGTGTGTTGGGAGATTTTTAATCACTGCCTCAATTTCTGTACTTGTGATTGGTCTGTTCATGGTTTCTATTTCTTCCTGGTTCAGTCTTGGAAGATTGTATTTTTCTAAGAATGTATCCATTTCTTCCAGGTTATCCAATTGATTGGCATATAGTTGCTTGTAGTAGTCTCTCATAATCTTTTGTATTTCTGAGGTGTCCATTGTTACTTCTACTTTTTCATTTCTAATTCTGTTGATTTGCATCTTCTCCCTTTTTTTCTTGATGAGTCTGGCTAATGGTTTATCAATTTTGTTAATCTTCTCAAAGAACCAGCTTTTAGTTTTATTTATTTTTGCTATTGCTTCCTTCCTTTCTTTTTCATTTATTTCTGCTCTGATCTTTATGATTTCTTTCCTTCTGCTCACTTTGGGGTTTCTTTGTTCTTCTTTCTCTAGTTGTTTGAGGTGTAAGGTTAGGTTGTTTCTTCGATAATTTTCTTGTTTCTTAAGGTAGGACTGTATTGCTATAAACTTCCCTCTTAGAACTGCTTTTGCTGCGTCCCATAGGTTTTGGGTTGTTGTGTTTTCGTTGTCATTTGTTTCTAGATATTTTTTGATTTCCTCTTTGATTTCTGTAGTGATTCCTTGGTTGTTTAAGAGTGAATTGTTTAGCCTCCATGTGTTTGTGTTTTTTGCAGTTTTTTTCCTGTAATTGATATCTAGTCTCATGGCGTTGTGGTCTGAGAAGATGCTTGATATGATTTCAATTTTCTTGAATTTGCTGAGGTTTGATTTGTGACCCAAGATGTGATCTATCCTGGAAAATGTTCCGTGTGCACTTGAGAAGAAAGTGTAGTCTGTCGTTTTTGGATGGAATGTCCTATAAATATCAATGAAGTCGAGATGGTCTAATGTGTCATTTAAAGCTTGTGTGTCTTTATTGATTTTCTGTTTGGATGATCTGTCCATTGATGTAAGTGGGGTGTTCAAGTCTCCCACTATAATTGTGTTCCTGTCGATGTCCCCTTTTATAGCTGTTAGCATTTGCCTTATGTATTGAGGTGCTCCTATATTGGGGGCATAGATATTTACCATTGTGATATGTTCTTCTTGGATGGATCCCTTGATCATTATGTAGTGCCCTTCCTTGTCTCTTTTAATAGTCTTTACTTTCAAGTCTAATTTGTCTGATATGAGTATTGCTACTCCAGCTTTCTTTTGACTTCCATTTGCATGGAATATCTTTTTCCATCCCTTCACTTTCAGTCTATATGTATCCCTTGGTCTGAAGTGGGTTTCTTGTAGGGAGCATATAGAAGGGTCTTGTTTTTGTATCCATTCAGCCAGTCTGTGTCTTTTGGTTGGAGCATTTAATCCATTTACATTTAAAGTGATTATAGACATGTGTGTTCCAATGACCATTTTCTGAATTGTTTTGGGTTTGTATTTGTAGGTGTTTTCCTTTTCTTGTGTGTCCTACTTAGAGAAGTTCCTTTAGCACTTGTTGTAAGGCTGGTTTGGTGGTGCTGAATTCTCTTAACTTTTGCTTGTCTGGAAAGCTTTTGATTTCTCCCTCAAATCTGAATGAGATTCTTGCTGGGTAGAGTATTCTCGGCTGTAGGTTTCTCTCTTTCAGGACTTTCAGTATATCCTGCCATTCCCTTCTGGCCTGCAGAGTTTCTGTAGAAAGGTCAGCTGTTATCCTGATGGATTTTCCCTTATATGTTGTTTGTTGCTTTTCTCTTGCTGCTTTTAATATTTTTTCTTTGTGTTTAATTGTCGTTAGTTTGATTAATATGTGTCTTGGTGTATTTCTCCTTGGGTTTATTCTGTATGGGACTCTCTGTGCTTCTTGGACTTGGTTCATTATTTCCTTTCCCATGTTGGGGAAGTTTTCCACTAGAACCTCTTCAAATATTTTCTCAGACCCTTTCTTGTTTTCTTCTTCTTCTGGGATGCCTATAATTCGAATGTTGGTATGTTTAAGGTTATCACTGAGGTCTCTGAGGCTGTCTTCTAGTCTTTTTATTTTTTTTTTCTTTTTCCTGCTCTGTGGCATTTATTTCTCCCATTCTATCTTCCAACTCACTTATTCGTTCTTCTGCCTCAGTCATTCTGCTGGTTATAACATCTAGAGTATTTTTAATTTCAGTTATTTTGTTATCCATTGCTGTTTCTTTTTCTGAGTTCTTATGAACTGTTTCTTGTACTTTCTCTATTTTGTTATCGAGATTTTGTATCATTTTTACTATCATTACTCTGAATTCTTTTTCAGGCATTTTTCCTATTTCCTCCTCATTTATTTGGTCTTGTGGGTTTTTTTCCTGCTCCTTTGCCTGCATGGGGTTTCTTTGTTTCCTCATGGTTGTCCAAGCTTTTGGGGTTGCTTGTCCTGGTGATAGAGGTGTTTATAGAAGACTGTCCAAGCCTCAGACTAATGTCCAAGTATTGGATTAAACGAATATTCAGTCTAGGAAACACATACATGTATAAGACACACAATTATTGAATCCATTAGGACATAAGGCTCTAGAAAGACCTGACAGAACCCCAGTGTGCTATCAGATATTCAAAGAGAAACCCAGCAGAAATTGACAACTGAAACAGATCAGAGACAAAAGCAAAAACAAACAAACAACAAATAACACCCTACACATACAAACATCAATCCAGGGAGATTTTGCAAGCTAGAATCAAATATAGAAATGAGCTGGAGTGCCACCAGAGAGAATGGAGATTCTCAGAATGTAATTAGACAACTGTACTAAGAACTAAGATAAAGACAAAAGCCTAATATTAATACCAAGGCAGTGCATCATCTGGAGAATAGAGCAAGGAGTCTGAGCAGACCGATAGTGTTGCTTATAAGTATGTTAAGATAAAATACACTTAAAATGGCTGGAAGAAAGGGGAACAGAAGAGTGTAATGTGGTTGGAAATATGCAAAGAAAAAGAAAGGAATAGAAGTGTATAAAAGAAAGGGATGAAAGGAAAGTATGAAAGATATTTTGTCCGTACTACCAAAAACTTAGCTAGATATAGAAGTATATAAAAAGGTAAAAAAAAAAAAAAAAAAAAAAAAGAATAAAAAATATCCTTAAAAAATTATGTTGTAAAACTTGTAGATCCCTTAGGGCTAAGATCGTATTTAATAAATCAAAAAAAAAAAAAAAAAAGAGAGAGAGAGAGAGAAAGAAAAAAAAAAATCCAGAACTGATCCCAGAATGGACCAGTTCAATAGGTATTGATACTACTATTTCTGTTTCCTTAGCGTCTCAGCTGTAAGTGTCCTTCTCCTTGCCTTGGGTTTTTTTTTTTGCGTTATTCTGTGACCAGCAGAGGTTCCTTTATTGTTCGTCTGTAAGCGTCGGTGTGTGGGGAGGGAGAGGGTACAATAGTGGCTCCTTCTCCTGGGAGTGAGTGAGCAGTGGCGCAATGTTGTTTCAGTCAGGCTTGGAGGTGCCTGTTGCAGAGGGCGCTGGTGGCTCAGGCGTACACAGAAAGTCTTAGAGTTGGGCCTCTCTCGGGGTTTTTTCTTTTTGATGCTGGTTTTTTTTTTTTTTTTCTCTTGGCAGCCTCCCTGCTGCTGGCTTTGCAAGGAGTTTTAATCTAGCCCCACCCGAGTGCCTGAGGGTGCTTGTTATCCCTGAGCGCCTTAGGTGGCCTGCAGGGCGTCTCTCCACTGCCTGTTGCAGAGGCACTGAAAGAGAGGGAGAGGCTATGCGCGCGGCTCCTCCCCCCCGCCCGGGAGCCTGCAGCCTCCAGCCACCATCATGGCCGGGCAGCTCTCAGGGACCGGCACTCCTCTCCTCGGACCTCCTCCCTCCTGTCCTCTCGGTCCGTCACCCTACCGGCAACAATGTTTCTCCCCCTGAACCAGCTCTCCGGTTCCCACGCTCCCGCTCCTGGACCCTCCGTTCAGCCGCGGATCGATGTCTGGGTCCGGGAACGCTGAGCTGCGCTGCGGACCCTCCGTATGTTTCTCACTCCCTCCCGTCTGCCACAGCTCCGCCGCTTCACCCTCTTTGAGCCCTCGTAGATGCCTCCCTACCGGCTATGTCGGGCTCCCCGCAGCCCTTTCTGGTGTCCGAGGCCATCTGCTGGTGTTCAGCTGGTTCTCTGTGGGAATGACTGCGTCCTTCCGTGCATTCCCAATGCATCTGTGGAGAGGGATGCACTCCACGTCTCTCTACTTCGCTGCCATCTTTTTCTCCCTGAAACAACCTTTAAAATGTTTCAATTCTAAACCTTTTCTAAAAATGATTTCAGCCATTTTTGTATAAACACTAACACAAACAACCTACTGACTATCAAGCACTAAGGGAGATTATTTCAGCTCTGGCAAGTATCCATTGATGTTAGAATAAAACAAATGCCATGTTGATGTATTAATTTCTCTCTGGTAGGATGAAACAACTTCTAACTTGTTTCTAAAATAAGTCTTCTATAAGCTGTGGTATTTCCTCTGGCCACAGGAGTAATTGTCATGATTCAATTAAATATATCAGATAAAAATGAAAAATCACTGATTAACTCAAGTGAGAGACAGGCAGAGTGGTGTCATTTCTCAATTTTCACCTACTTTTTCACTCACCTGGATCTTATATCTGCCCAATGAATTCACCTTTATGTGGTACAAGGAAACAGTTTCTCTTTAACAAGGACGACAATATCAATGAACATATATTTCATAAATGATTCTGATTTTAATGAGATTGAAACTGTCTTTCTGTGAGGAGTTTTAAAATGTGACTCATCACTAGTCACTAGATTCAGTGTGACCTCATTTACTCAAAAGCTTTTAGAATGTGATATTCCATAATGGAATTTTTCAGAAAGTTTAAATTATATTCTAAAATTTTCTTTTTAAAAAAGTCTTTTACAAATGGATAACTCCCTGTATTGTTTTCTGTAGCGCAGGGTATTGGTCCATTTTTTTTTATATTGGGAGTTTATCATTTTGAATATTCATTATGTTATTATAAAGCAATACAGTCTATAGTGGCTTTAATAACTTCTCTAATTTGGGATGGTCAGCTGACATTTCTTTCATAATAAACTTACTTTCAATTAAGAATATTTCTCTTGCTATTGCTTCCTCTTTGCTACCTGCTTTTATCTTCTGTGAACTGAAAATAGGTGTCCAAGTAAATCAAGAATTGTATACTATGTAAAAAGGCAAAATACCTTTATATGACAGCTCACCATTTATAAAACACCTGACGATACGTTATTTTGTTTAATCATCAAAGCAAATCCGAGTGGTAGATATTATCTTCACTTTACAAAGAAGTAAATGGGATCTCAAGTAGATCATATTTCATAAGTTCACATACACAACAAGTTTATCTGTAGAACGTGAACCCAAACCTGTCGACTCCATTTGCAGTATATCTTACATTACAGTACAGTTTCCAGTAACTTGGTAAGGTTCTGAGTAAGAGCTCATAAAGTAGTTGGCAAGACTATGTGAAAGCAATTTCTTGTCCTCAATGGCCTCATTTTTTAAACTTTGGTCCAAAGCTGTTTTGAAGAGGGATAAAGTCTCCAGAAGAAGATCACTGACGAGACGGGTAGTTAGGGTGCTGTTTTTATCTAACAAAAGTTGCAGTTCAGCTCTACTAGCTATAAAATGTAATTCTGGACATCCTGACTATGAGATGTAGCGAGTTTCTAGGAGATGCGGAATGTGGATGTTTAATGGACTTAGAGCCCACCAGTGTCATGTTCACGGGGACTCGGAGTCATTCTTTTTTGATAAACAGTTATTGAAAACAATACAAACTTCCAGTAGCAGAGGTTCCTAGCGGAGCCCAAACTGAGTTGACATATAGCAGATTTTTTGGGTTTAAGGAGTAAAAACTCAGAAGAGAGCAGGCCTCCTCCTTTCCCACTTTCATCTGTCCTTTTCGTAAAGCAAAACAAAGGAGAGATGAGGATAGTGGGAGAATTGATATAGGTTCTGCCTCCCCACTCAAAATAAATTGAATGCCCAAGAAAGAAAAAGGTTAAATTTGAAATTGAAGGACATACATTTATAAAATATTTTATGGGTCTCTGGGTATTATTTCCTAGTTCAGATGACAAAATATGACTTATCTGAAAGAGGGTGTTCTCTCTTATATGAAGAGAGAACGTACTATTCTTCTAAATGTACTATTCTCCCAGAAGACTTATTTTCATGGTGGTTTCTTGGAGAGCAGAGTTTGATATGAAATAGTTTGATATGAACTAAGAATCTTAGATCTCCTATATAAGAATATTCAGAACAAAAGAGAAGAGACCACTCTACTCATTTACTAAATATCTATTTGCTTACTTCTCTGGGTAGAAGATTGATCTTTAGGCTGGACCAAATAGAATAAACAATCCAAAAGAAGAATTTTGCCCAAGATAGGGAAAACAAGAATAGCCAGCTATTTAAAATAAGTTTAGGTTCCTAGTTGTATAAAATTATTAAATAATTTACCAAGGATGTGAAAAGAATCAGGTGGATGTTTGAAACTGGGTTTATCCGGAGTAGTTTATGGTGAAATGCACTAAAGAAGACCCATCTCCTAGAAATCATAGAGCACTCAAGTAGAGAAGGGCCCTAAACATCCGGTCTGAGCTTCTTTTAGACATGGGGAAACTAAACCAAAGAGAGGGAACTTAATTTGGCACACATGACTCCTAAACAGACGTATCAAGCTCTTTTGATTCTTTTTAATTCTTTTTTTTCCTCTTTGCCATGTTCTTATTCTTAGGCAAATAACCCCAAGGATGCTATTAAAAGATAAAATATACAAATTCCTCAAATCAAAGCTAATCATATTGATACTACAGTGGGGCAACTGATAATTATGTAAAGAATTTAATTTGATAGATCTAAAAATAATCATCTCATTGACACTTCTAATTTTGATTTAAACATCAAGTAATCTATATCTGTCTCTAAAAAGTGTATCACCTATATAACTGCTAAACCAAATGGTAAGGATAACTCTTCATCACATTAAATAAAGAAAACTGGAAATGGATCAGGTTTATTTATGAACTTTATAACACAAAATAAGAACTAGAAAATTAGGGTTGTAGATGTTTTTAGAGTTAAATCCTATGAAGGAATAAAACAGAGGGAGAAATCAGTTTGCTAGAGAAGAGCTATTAATTGGTTAAAAGGCATTTGGTGCTAGGAACAAAAAAAAATGTAGTAGTATAGGATTTTCCTTTACTGGAGTGATATATTTCCTTGCTGCTTTAATAATAATGTTGAAGTAATTGTATTTCCTCAGGAATGTTTTATGCAAAAGATGTTGCTCAATATGAATGCCTGTTAATAAGCTACAGCTTATAAAGCAATAAATTATCTCGGTACATCAACAAAGGGAGTATGAAATTGTGTGGTAAAATCTTCTGGTTGGACTGGCTATCAAAGAACATAGTTTATGGCTTTGAAAATGGAAAATGAATTTATAGTTTGAAGTGCCAAAAAAGATAAGCTTGTACCTGAATATTGTGTCCTCAGTTAACTGATAGCATGTTTTCTATTTTGTGTAGAAGTCTAGAATAAAGCTTAATATATATTATAAAAGACTGTCTTACATGTACATAAAAATCAACTTATTATAGAGGCCTGATTTGTGCTTTGACAAATTTATTAAAAATATTCTTCAGTTTAAAATCTATTGACCAAATGTATACATTATGTGCCAAACACGGTCACAGGGGCTATGGAGAACCCAACTATGGTGACTATCCCTGAAGGGTTTATCACCTATGGGAAAAGCACACGCTAACTGACATAAGGTTGACAACGATCTGTTGAAATAGATGCACAAATGGTACTATCGAAGGCCAAAGAAGGATTAACCTCAACTTGGGTAGTTTGGAAAGGCTTTAAAAAATGGTTTGAAAAGTCAATTCTGAGGCAGGAAGTGAACAGAGCATTCCAGAAAGGAGAACTAATTATGTCCAGAAACAGGAAAATTAAGAGTAAACTTGGAGACAAAGAAAGTAATTGGATGAGGCTGCAGAACTGGAAGGGATAGAGATGGAGAAGGAAGGGAGGCCTGTGTGTGCTGCTTCATATGTGGTCACTGTCAACCCAGTGAATTCATCGCATGGTGGCTGCAGGAGATCACACACGTGAAAGCTCCAGAGAGAGCCTGCAGACCAGAGCACTGAGCAATGGTGCACTTGAGTCCTGTAGCTAAACAGCAGCACAGACTTCTCTACGTCACTGGTGCCCTCCTTTCCATTGCTCTGTCTACCCTTAGGCAGCAGCTATGTAAACTTAATCTATCTTAGTTCCTGGTAATGTCCAATTTATTTCCATTGCCTATATTTACCTAATAGTCCAGTCCTTGACATCTTATGTTTACGCTGCTTCCAAGTCATTTCTCACTGAAACATCCTTCATCCGTGCTTTCCCTCTTGTTTCATCCCTTAGGCAGCTACTACTCATGCTTCAAGATTCATTTCAAATGACATTCTTCTGTGAAGGACTTTCTGACAGCACATAGGAAGAATGTGTTTCTCAGTCTACCCCAAATTCTTAGACATTCTGTATCACGTATCTATATAACATGTGTATTTGTGCCAACTCAAAGAAGAAGGTATACCTAAGTGGGATCCTTAAGGTCAAATGCCTCATAAAAGATGTTAACATCATCAAACTGATTTAAATAAATCATGGAACATATTTACTTTGTCAACCCCTTTTGAGTCCCAGAAGAGCAAGACTTTCCATACATCTCTGTTGCTAGGGCATAGCCTGGTTTCACAGGGCTACATATTAGCTAAATAAATGATTGAAATAGGGAATCTGAGAATGCACTCTGATCATGCTTCACATTATATTTTAGGAACATTTCCTCCTCACATAGTGTCTATTAAATTGCAAACTGGTATTTAAAAAGTTTCTGAGTATATAATATCCCCAAATCATTCCCTCACAAGAAAAAGCAAAGAGAACATTTCTTTAAGCTCTTGCACCTCTGAACAAGCAAACACATACAGTCACACATATGGGAAAGCATTCCATTTGAATTAATAAGCTCAATGAAGGGTGTTGTTCACTTCCACTGCAACATTAATCACTTCTTATCACAAAGAATGTGACGTACACACACTTAAAAGCAGGGTGATATTCTACCTCCCTGCTTGGGAGGAAAAGCAGAGAAGACATTTGTTAGTAAAAGTAGCAAGCCTGTGATGATTTGTTATATGACTATATGGGGTAAGAAGCAAATTACTATCATATGTTTAAAATATCTACTCTCCAGGCTTCCTAGGTGGTACAGTGGTTAAGAATCCACCTGCCAATGCAGGGGACACAGGTTCGATCCCTGCTCCAGGAAGATCCTACATACCACGGAGCAGCTAAGCCCATGCGCCACAACTATTGAACCTGTGCTTTAGAGCCCGTGAGCCACAACTATTGAGCCCACGTGCTGCAACTACTGAAGCCCATGCGCCAGAGCCCATGCTCCACAACAAGAGAAGCCACGGCAATGAAGAGCCTGCGCATCACCACGAAGAGTAGCCCCCACTCACCGCAACTAAAGAAAGCCCTCACACACCAAAAAAAGACCCAACACAGCCAATAAAATAAATAAATAAATAAATAAATAAATAAATTTAAAATATTTACTATCCTGCAAGGAGTTGCTTATTCCTTCAGAAACGGCTTAGAAAAAAAGCAATGTGTTTAAGTTGTGTTGACACTATTTTTTTATCTCATACATCTAATACATGGAACATTCCATTAATGCCCAATAAGTTTTGCGTGGGAAAGAGGACAGATCATAGAATTTAAAAATGAAAGTTTGGAGCGGGGGAACCAAGGCACAGTCTACTATAATTCTAAGGCCATTAGCACACATTTAGAAGGTCCCCAGGATATAAGACAATGAGCATTGCTGATTCATGAGTTAATGGAATGTAGCTGAAGCTTTAGATAATGGACCAATAAGCTACTGGACACATTAATTTATTGCCACTTTTTCCAGCCACTTTTTTTTCCCCCCAGCCAGGGTATGTTTCTGATGCCACAGTCATCTTTTCCCTCTGTGCCTACTTTGTGAAAAGTAATCATGGAGGAGAAAGCTTTTCCTTCATCCACACTTCCTTTGCTTTACCTTTTTCTGATTATTCCATTATAAAAAATTTCCTAGACCCTTTAAATGAAGAGTAGGAAGTAGAATCAAAGTACTCCTAGACAGCATATTTTGTATCACATTCTGTGTAGTAAAGAATGTGGCTGGGCTTTGTCTCTACTTCCTAGGATGTAACCTCTAAATCTTTGGAATTTCCCAAAATGTCTCTGTTATTCATGGTGAACCCTTCAGGCCACAGCTGAGAGTTTACACTAAAAAGGTGACTCACAGCGGGGGCCCCTAGATAGTTTATGCTAAGGAGATGACTCAGGATGGGAGCTGGCCATGCCAGAAAGACCAACCATGTGATTAGATGGTGGGGCTTTGAGCCATGTGATATCAGCCCAACCTAGTTGGGAGGGGGCCTGAAGGCTGAGTTCAATTGTGTGGTTAATGATTAAATCAATCATACTTACACAACCAAAGCCCAACAAAACCTTTGGACACCAAAGCTCAGGTGGGCATCCTTGGTTAGTAGTACTCCAAATATTTTGACAGATCAATATTCTGGGAAGGTAATGCCACCCTGGGAACAATGGAAGCCTTGCACTGAAAACCTTCACAGGCTTACCCTATGCACCTCTCCTTTTGACTGGTTTTGATGTGTATCCTTTTTGCTCTAATTCAACTGTAATCTTAAGTATAACGTTTCCCTGAGTTCTGTGCATCCTTCTAGCATGCTATTGAAACTGAGAAGATAGTAGGAGCCCCTAAGTCTACAGCCAGCTGGTTAGAAGTGAGGGTGACCCAAATTTATGGCTGTTTGAAGTGAGGGCAGTCTTATGGGGGACTTAACCTGTGAAGTTTTGTCCAACGCCAGGTGATTGGTGTCAGAAGTCATTGTATCCACTTTATCTTTCCATAAAGGTAAATGTGAACTCGGGCAGCGTTAGTAATGTTCTCAGTGTCATATTGTGTTAGCAGAAAACCTTGGATGAGAGTCAGGTCTCATCTTCCTTATCCCAGGGTTCCATCCATCCCAGTGTTTCCTCACTCAGATTCCATCTTCTTCTCCACAGTAGAACTGTGACAGAGAAGAAACCAGAGCAAGCAAAGGAATGGGATGCCAATGTGGGCAAATCTAATATTATGATGCCATCTGACAGAAGCTGGTATTTACTATTTACAAAAGGCTGAGAAGGTGCTGGGCACTTGGCTAGGTACTTTTCAGCCATGCTCTTAAGTAATCCTCACAATTTAAATATCTCCATTTAACAGACGAAAACTGAGTCTCATGGCATCTAACAACTTGCTCCAGGAAGCCCAGATAAGAAGCCATGGAGCTAGAGTACTGGGGAGTCTTGACGAAGCAGACTCTGGAGGCAGCTCGCTTGGATTCCTTATATTGGTTTGACCCAAACTGTGAGATGATTTAGGATTTACTTTTGATCCTTTCTATAGAAAAAGATCAGATCTGAAATAAAAAGTATTTCTTTTAAACTAGCTAGGGCATGAACACAAGGCAATCTCTCCCTCCCTTGCCTTTTCCCACTTCATTTTTTAATACTTGTATTTAAGAAATAAAGTTTAAGAAATACAACTTATATGAGACCTTATCCTGTCAATTGCAAAAAGAAAAAAAATGTTTTTGATAATCAAAGGAATAACACTCCATTCAACATAAAAATTTAGACCAAGAGTTATATGGTCTTGAGCAAATATCTTAACCATTCAGTGAGTCAGCTTTTTCTTCTGTTAGTAGAGACAATGATGGTATGGGCCTCGTGAAGCTGTGTGAAATATGAAGTCCTTAGCACAGTGCCTGGCACACAGCAAGCACTGGCAATAATTATTATTCGGGTTTACATCGTCAGTAATCATGAGTATTAATAACACTCAAGTGACTCCACTGTTATTGCTTAGTAAGATACACACTCTTGTTTTGTCTCCTTGTTTGGTAGAAGAAAGACTCTTCAGAAAGGAATCAAATGATAGAGGACTTAGCATGACACTAAGCGAGCTGACTCCAAACTAGCTCTGTGTCTGAAAAAAGGCAAGTCCCCGAGTCAGTGTGAGTGTCAACTCCATGAAATCCTGAAAGTCCAATGACTCATAGAACATGTTAACACCATCAATGTAGTTTAAATAAATTGGAGATGAAGAAATCTTCCTATTAATTTCACCAGCATATGTAATAAATTGGTGAGATTTGGCTAATAAGAAAAATAATTTTAAATTGGAGCAGATGCAAATTGATAACTTGAGGCAATGAACATATGCGAAGGAAATATTAAGGTACAGAAAGGGCTGCGTGCAAAGGAAGTTAAAAGGGAAAACAAAGGGGCCAGGATTCTGCCTCACTAAGGCCAGATCCTCACTGCACTGCTGCTTTACTCAATTCCTTCTGGCATCTACATTGTCATGATTAAGTAGGATAAATGTTTCACACTGAGCTTTGGAGAGTGCAATAGAAAAACAAGGCTGAATTACCAGGAATAGCAAAGAGCCACTCTAAATTACTTTGTGTCTCAAGGACACAAATCTGTGTGCAAAGGTGAAAAGCAGATGAAAGAAAAACAGACTACTCACACAGCAAACACTAGTTGTGAAGTTTAACTTTTCTCAGTTGATAGAAAGAGCTAAAAAGAAGACCTACTCATGTTTTTAAACAGCCTGACGTCCTTCTTCTTTTAAGGATATGTGTGAGTGCTAGGTGCTCATTTATTTATAAAAGCCACAAAGCTATTAGCAGTATAATGTGGGAAATAAATTTTTTTTTAATTAGAAGGTATCCCATTAATTAGAAGATTTATTAGACAGCCAGGTGGTTCGGTGAATCAGCTTATGGTTAATTCAAGAAAGATAATACTGTCACCTAAAATATGGATACATTTGAGGGTAAACTTTAAAAATAAACAAACAAAATGATCTGGATAATGGGATTCATTAATCACTGGAACTGTGTGTGTGTGTGTGTGTGTGTGTGTGTGTGTGTGTGTGCGCGCGCGCACGCGTGTGTGTTAGTAGGTGTGTATGGTGAGAGAGTCCAAGTTTTCAGCCTGGAAAACGCATTATTAATGTTGAAATTAGTGTGTCAGAACTTGTGCCATACTAAAATATACCTGTAAAGAGTAGCATGGCTACTCCTGGTATAAGATGCCACTAAGCACCTTCTCACAACTTTTCACTGAAATATCCATGAAGACAAAAAAAACTGTAAAAATTAAAAATGATAAAAAAGTAGTATAATTGAGGCAGATGGAAATGAATAATAATAATAATAAACTATTTACATTTCAGCTTATGGTCTTTTTTTCTCCTTAAAATACATTGTTCCTCCAAATGTTCGTTGATTCATATTTATTTATCTAGGTAGACGCTATATAGCCCAGAATTCAACTGGGCAATTAGCATGAAAATAAATGAAGACCATTCCGATGAGAGCAAGCAAAGCCCATCTATTCAAGGCTTGCTACAGCAAGGGAGTCAGCCATCCTCATTTGCGTTTGGCAGAGACTCAAAGGCAGGCAGAGGAACGGGACTGCTTCATAGCAGACGTTGGGCTGCATCCCACAGGCCTACAAGGCCTGTAGCTTGCCCCACTTCAAGACAGCAGAAAGAGCCCAGCGTCAGCACCAGTGGCATCAATGACAATGTAGGGGTCCCCAATCCCTAGCGGGCAACCAATAATAAAGCTAACATTTATTGACTCTGCCTCAAACGACATGCTCTGAATTTTATTGGGGTTATTAAATTTAATACACACAATGGACCTGTAACTAGCCCCATATTAACCCTATTTCACAAATCAGAAAACTGACCTTCAAAAGGTATACAAATATTCCCCTAGGTTATTAAATAAAGCTTTCCTCATAGAATTTTATATTTGAAAAAGTCAATATAAACGTGGAGATATATATTATATGTATATATAATATATCCTCTCAAAATAAACATATATATCCTGTCAAAATTTTTGTTGTTGATTAAAGAAAAAGAAGACACAAGTATTCTAGCTTCATTTACTCTCTCTCGCTCTCTCTCCCCGTCCTTCCACCACTAAACACTTCTAACTTGATTGTCTCTCCACCACAACAAAATAGTCACGAGGAAAGACCTCTATGTATCTCTAACCTACAGCTATTTTCAGTTGTAGTTTTCTTGACCCGTTGCTTATATTTGACACTGTTGATCAACCCTTCTCAAAACTCTGTTTCCTAGGATTCTACGGTGCCACACATTTCTGCTTTTCAGGTGCTATCATCTTTTTTGAGCCTCTTTTTATTTGGGGGCAGGGGTTGGTGCTCTCTTTTAGCTTAGGCATTTTACCTGAAAGCCTTTTCCATTTTCAATCCCCATCTCTCCCCGTGGGAACTTATTTGGCCTTTGCCATTTCTGTGCCGATGACTCTCAAGGTTGCCAAATCTCTTCTCTGAGCTCCAGACTCCTATATCTTCCTGGATGTCAATATGTGTCTCACACAAAATGGACTTCTAGATTCTTGTCATATTTTCCCACCAAAAGCCTGCATCTTCTTCAGGTTTTCCTGACCCAGGAAACGGCATTGCACCATTGAGTGCAATGGTTCAGGCCAAACATCTTAGGCATCACTATCAACTCGATTTCTCTGACACCAGCCTCTAGACTATGATGAAATTCTTTCCTCACTATGTTCAAATAACTCAATTACAGCCACATCTCTCCTCCTCTACTGCCACCACCTCACACTGAGCCACCTGAATTTCTCTATTAGTCTCTCAACTCTTCTACCCATTTCTACATAGGATTCTCTCCCATCCTCTGACTATCCACCTTTCAGCGCCCAGAGGAATTATTTTAAAAGATAAATTGGAACATGTCCCATCTTGATCTCAAATTTTCAGTGGCTTTTCATCACACTTAAATAAAATCCAAAATCCTTGATCTTTTTCCCTAAGTGTTTCTCTCCGCATCTCCTAGATGCTCCCCGCTCTCCACTCCATGCTAGCCATCCTCGCCTTGCCGACCCACAAACATTCTCACCATGAAGTCTTCACACTCCCTGTTCCTCTGCCTAGAATGTTCATTCCTCAGATATTTGCCAAGTCCATTCCCACTGCAGGTAGGTCTCTGCTCAAATATCATTTCAACAGACTATAATTTTCTCCCCTAGTATATAAGCTGTGAAGTCACCAATGCTGTCTTTTGTTCCCTGGTATACTGTCTAGAACTTAGAGTATGTTAAATAAAAACCTTTTTTTGAATGGATACGTGGCTGGACCTCAAACTCAACATTTCTACCATCAGGCCACCATCACCTTTCGTCCAGATTTTAAAACTCTCTGTCTTTACCTTATCATACCCTAGTGTGTAGGTAGTTTACTAAATCTCATCACCCTCCACTAAGCCTACTGGAAGGCATATACAGTTTGTTTGTTTGTTTTTTTAATAAATTTATTTATTTATTTTATTGGCTGTGTTGGGTCTTCGTTGCTGCACACGGGCTTTCTCTAGTTGCGGCAAGCGGGGGCTACTCTTCCTTGTGGTGCACGAGCTTCTCACTGCAGTGGCCTCTCTTGTTGCAGAGCCCGGGCTCCAGGAGCGTGGGCTTCAGTAGTTGCGGCACATGGGCTCAATAGTTGTGGCTCACGGGCTCTAGAGCACAGGCTCAATAGTTGTGGCACACGGGCTTAGTTGCTACGCGGCTTGTGGTATCTTCCTGGGGCAGGGATCAAACCCGTGTCCCCTGCGTTGGCAGGCAGATTCTTACCCACTGTGCCACCTAGGAAGTCCAGTATATATAGTTTTGCATCATCTCTTCAGGAGTCTTCTTCCTTCCTTCCTTGGTTGATTTATTCAGTGTATTTATTCTGTGCCCAGCACCCAGAGTCTCCTGTTAAACTCCAACTACTCCAGCTTAGTAACAAAGTAGGCCATGGCGAGTCTTCCTTTCTAGGAAAGCTTTATACCTGAGAGTTATGTTCAGCTGGGATCTCAGGAAGGTAGGAGCTAGCTTTCAGCTCCTGAATACAACCCCTACAGGAAGTAGTTCTCAATTTTTAGTCCACCAGAATCACCTGAAAGATTTTTTTACAACACAGATATCTGGTCTGGGATATCTATCTTCTGATACTATACTATAAATCCAGGGTGGGCCCAGCCATTTGCATTTCTAACACATTTCTATTAACACTGATGATGCTGGTTCAGGGATGACATTTTGAGAATAATTGCCCAGGAAGGCATTATTGGGAGGAAAAAACTTGTAAGGTAGAAGGAAAGTAAGGCATGCACCAAAGATAAATCTCCCCTAGACATATCCACTCTCTTCTGTCTAAGAGTAAGCTGTATCTGAAAAGAGAGGGACAGAAAGAGAGAGACAGACAGACATGATGTATTAGAAGACAGGAACTCTAATCTAAGCTTCACTCTAAACTGGTTGTGTGACCTTAAACAAGTCTTTAAACTCTTCAAGCCTCAGATTGCTGATGTGTAAAGGGACAAAATTTTGTTTCACTCATGAGTTATTGTAATAATTAAATAATGTTCCTCCTTATATAAAAAAACCCTGGTGCAAATTAAACTCTCAAAAATATGTGCACTATTTTCATTCTATATATTCACCAGAGCTTGCACTTTCTATATACACGCTTATTACTATTATTTATACTTTGATCTTTTACCTTTAGCTAGAACTAAAAAAGGAGTACTCTAGTGTGTCTGTGTCCACATATCTATACCATTTCTCTTCCAAACATCATCACGGTGATAATTTTCTTTGTCTCTGTTTATAACTTCTCTGGCATGATGATATATTTCCCAAGAGTTTCCTAAATGAAATTTTAAAATGATATTGCATTGCATCTACATGATGTTCTGACCTGGGGACCTATATTTTTGACTATAGAACTGATTCTGCTAAATAGGCAGCTGCATAACCTTGGACAAATCACTTTACTTCTGTGTCTGTTTTACCATCTGAAAATCTGGATAATACCTAGTGTTCCAGCAACTCAGAATGTTGGAGATATATCAGTTAAGAATGCTTTTAGCTGTGAGTAATAAACACTGTTGGCCTGGCTTGAATAAATAGGGCTTAATATTTCCCACATTTAAAAAAAGAACTGAAAAAAAGGCAATCCACAGTAGTATAGGAGATCAACAATATCATTAAAAATCTAAGTTCCCTTTATCTTCCTGCTCTGCAATCTTTAGTATAGAAAGGGGTTGACGATTTTTTTCTTTAAAGGAGCGTATAATACATATTTTTGGCTTTGTGGGCCATAAGGTCCCTGTTGCCACTACTTAACTTTGCCTTTGTAGTGTGCAAGTAGCCACAGACAATATGTAAATGAATGAGTGTGACTGTGTTCTAATAAAGCTTTATTTACATAAACAGGCGATGGGCCAGATTTAGCTGACAGGTTCTAGTTTACTGACCCAGCTGACTTCAGTGTGGCTGCTGCACCTCCAGAAATCACATCTATATTCCAGTTAAAAAAAAAAAAAGTGTACCTTTAAGAGGGTGAAATGCAGAAGGTGCATGTCTACCAAGTCTATTCCTCTCCTGGAAGACCCCATTCAATGACTTTCTATCATATGGTGTTGGTCAGAACTGCATCTGTGCTGGTCCTTATAGCTGTTCACAAGTATTCAGATTCATTTCTTTCCAAGTACCTTCCTCTCTATGCCTCACCTCCCACCCCCCACATTCAGCAATTGTGTAGTAAGTCACTTGTATCAGCCAATGAAATTTAAGCAAAAATGATATGTTATTTCTGAGCTATACCTTTAAGATCCCCCCATACAAGTTGTTACATTGTTTTCGCTCTGTCACTATCTATAGGAACATTCCAAATAACAACTGTATATGCCTGGATCCCAGGGTGAGGACCCATGGAGCAGAGTTCATGATAACTTTATATATGAAACAAGTTGAGAGACATAGCTTTGTTCTAAGTCACTTATATTTGGTATTTTTTGAAATTGCAGCATAACCCAGCACCTTTTGAGAGATGCAGTTCTATATGCACACCAAAGAAGGTAAATGTGGCTTTTCAATCTCTGTTGTAAAGCAGTAGTTCCCAATTTGTGGTCCCTAAACCAGCAGCATCATCACTTAAGATCTCATTGGAAATATAAATTTTCATCTCTGTCCCAGACCTACTGAATCAGGAATCTGTAACTTAACAAGCTTTCTACGTGATTCTAATTTATACTTCATTATGTCCGTAGTAAAGGAAGGAAAGGGAGAAAGGGATTATAAATGACTTTTGCTTCAAAATATAGTATGTGCATGAATAATGAAGAAAGGAAAATGAAACCAAAAATGCTACATTACTATGTCATTCACTACTATATTATATTATTATACCCAGTGGAAAGAATATAGATGCGAATAGCTGCTAGATGTGCTGTACAACCTTGTTCAGATACTGTTATTGTAAGCTTTTCTCCAATTAACATTTTGTTTGCAATTATGGGCATATATTTCAGAAAAAAATACATTATTCTGCTTATATGAATGCAAAATATGCACAAGACATCAGATGTATACTTTCAAAATAATTAAATTTTATTTTAACAGTCGATACGCAAAATGCTAACTCTGCAATGCCAGTGTTCATGTCACTGAATAACTTAAGAAAGCCTCCGGTTTAATGTGATCTTTAGTTCAAAGAAAATATTTATTGAAGTGTCTCAAGACTTGAGCCCCAAAGAAACTACTATGGAAGAATGAATCCCCTTTTATTCTGTTTTACTTTTTTAATTCTGCAAAAATAACAACACAGCATGCTTTGGAAAGTTAAACATATATGAAAATATTATCTTTAAAAGTTACCTCAATGAAAGTTGGAAGAAATGAAGAACAGCTATAAATTGAGAATGACCATCACTGCTTATTCTTTCCCTTCCTGACAGATGTTTTTGGTGACGTGGAAAGAAAAACAGAGCATGAAGAAAGAGTGAGAAGACTGTCCCCTCCCCAGGTCAGCCTCACTTACCCCATCTGAAAAATGGAACAGTTCTACACATCACACAAGGCACTGCGTATAAAAGGACATAGCAAGACTATGTTTCCATATGAGATTGTTTCATGCATTCATTCATTTACCTAACGGATAAAAAAGTGATTTCTATGTGCAAATCTTTTGAGAAGCACCATACATACACATGGTAAAAGTATGACATGTCCAAAGAGCTTATGTTCTGAAGAGGAAGACAAACAAGAAGACAAATGACCTCAGAATAATACCTGCTATAAAAGAGACACGAATAAGGTGTTTCTAAGTGTCTCAGTCTCTTCACTTTCCCAGATGTCCTATCAACATCTCATGTCTGATCCATGCCACTTCTTACCTGAATTAGCATAACTGCCCCCTTATTTCCCTCTCAGGGTCTAGTGTATCTCACCTCCAATATATCCTCTGCTTGACTGATAGGCAATTGTCGTGAATAGCAAATCTGAACATTTCTTCCCTTGTCTACAAATTCTTTCATAGCTTCCCAATCTGAGCATATAAATGCCGTGCTTGTGAGCTTAGCATACGCTCCCCTAAAACGGCCTCTGTCTAGCTCCCTCATAGTATCATCCCTCTTCACTCTAGAAACATGCTTAGCTCCAGCTTTATTGAACTGGTTGAGTATTTTAAAAACTGGCAGATTATTTGCCGCACTGGGTCTTCGTTCACCCTCTTTCCTTCTATGGGGTTAACACATAATTGCACATCATTTTAGCTTCAACATGACTTCTTCAGAAAGGCCTTCTTGACAACGCTACCTGCTCCCACTCACACCCTACCTTCTTTTCATCACATCACCCTGTCATTCCCTTCTTGCTGGTTTCCTTGTAATGTAATGTTAGTCTCTCCTGGCAGAATATTGCTCCTTGAGGCAAGGGCATTATTTTTCTTGTTTGTTCCCTTATCTCCAGAATCTAGGGCAGTTTCTGTTACATAATAGCTATTCTGTAAACACAAGTTGAATGAATGAATGAAGGAAGTGTGCCCACACAACGAACAGACTCAAGGGCTATTCTTGCATTCAAGGGCAGATTCTACTTCTGTGTGACTCATCTGCATCAGGGAGAGGAAAAACTAGGGGCATTTGACCTTGATCCTAAACCGAATTTTTCCAGTAAAACTGTCCTAACAGGATGTGATGATAGCATAAATTGAGACAAGGTACACCCCAAATCCCAAAGCACACTCCCCCATTTTATGATGTTTGACCTATACTCAAGCACATATTTGCTATGTTTCTTGGAATAAGTCTCAATATTTTGATTTTCTACTCCTCTCAGGTTAATCTTTAAAATTAAATTCCTGCCTGTTTTGTTTTTCTGTAACAAACTGTCCTATATCTTCAAACTAACGTTATGACTTTGCAGTGATAAACATGATAAGGACATTAAAAAAAATCTGGCTTGTTTAATAATGCTTAATAATTTATGTTGGCACTGTTCATTTGCCATGTGATTCATATACTTATTTAATCATTCAATATTCATTTACTTGAAAGGTGCTCTGTTCAAAGCACTAGGAGGCACTAGGAGGAAATATAGTCTCTTTCTTCTCTGAAAATGCTCAGCATAAAGGAAGGGATATAAACATGATTAAACACAAATATAATGCCTAACAGCATCATGACATTGAAAGAAACCCAGTTGAAATTAGAGGAGAGACACCAGAGTTCTCCTTTCTGGGTAGGGAATTAGATGACTATGTGGAATTTGGCAAGTAATTCCACTTTTCTGGGCCTTACTTTTTTATTTGTAATAGAGGTTCAAATCATATAAATACTGTCAGCTTTCCAATATATACAAGTTACTGAAGTTAGGAAATTAAGCAATAAAATGTTTGTCTCTTAATTTGGAAAATATTAAATAAATGATAATTCTCAGTTGGCAAGGTTTTGAAATGCACATTCTTTTAAACTGCTAGCAGATATGTGAGTTAATATAATCTATTTATGAGATTTAAAATGTGATCTGAACATGGCAATTTTAATTTATGACAATTTTTATTACACTAGAATTTTTAAAATAGTTAAAACTGCATAAATCTAAAAAATTAGGAGAGTAGATTAATATTTCATGGTCCATTCCAACAATTAATTCTATTTTTGGAAACTGTTCAAATTGCTTGCGAAGTGTTAGAGCTTGCTCTGAGCGATGCACATGTATAACAACTCTTACCACTAATGTATGAGGTGACATAGTTCTATAACCACACTGCAGATGAGATTATAATCAAATGACTAACTTAACGTCTGACTAAACCATAGTGGAGTCAGGATTTGAATAGAGGCAGTTTAACTCCGCAGCCCAAGCTCTTGATAACTGTGCTAAGCTCATTCTGCCATGGCATGTAGTGGTGTGGCCTGAAGCAAAATACAGAGTATGAATCGAAGGTAAAATATAGTTGGAAATTTCAGAAATAATGGATGAAAATTAATGAGGGTGTGATGACAGTAGAAATGGAAAAGGACAGAAGGTCTGAGATACATGTGGCAGGCATTGTGGAGAATCAATGAATTGAATGTAGAGAGAAATAGAATAAATTAAGGGGGTTAATTAACAATGATATTAATAATTATAATAATGACACAACTACTATGTATTAGGAACCTACTATGTTTCAAACATTCTGCTAGTCATTTAACACTCCATCTCACAAATTAACAGAATTTGATTAGTAGAGATAATTAAGTTGAATTCAATTTTAAACTCATGGGATTTAAAGTGCTCAAGGGACATCACAACTGCTGAGATGCCTGTACGGAATAAGATGGGCGAGAATGATGCAGAATGAATCAGAGAGGAACCCAGAAGGAGATTCCTCCTCAAGAGAAGCAGGGGTCTCAGAAAGCATAGGGTATCTCTCTGCCTTTCTCTCTCTCTTTCTATCTATCTATCATCTTTCTATCTATATCATCTATCTATCTATCTATCTATCTATCTATCTATCTATCATCTGTCATCTGTCATCTATCTTCAGTTTTATAAGAATTAACTTTTTTTAAGTTACAAATGAACTCACACTACACCCAAAGGAAGTCACCTCTTTATTTTTTGTATAACTGATCTGCTTTTTCTCATGCGCCTTCACTCACTAGGTGGTGACAAAAAAAAACACACAAAAACCCCAAACATAAGCAGGCAAACTATTTTAAACCATTCTTACTATATGAACAGTCTTTGTATGATTTTTAGTCTTATGTTATAAAAGTTTTCAAAAGTATAGAAAGAAGTAAAAGAGTCTAAACTCCCATTTACCAATCCCATACATTTAATAATCATTAGCATTTTATCAAGTTGTTTTTTTCATTTTTTTCTTGCTATAGTATTTTAAAGTTAATCATTATCATATTTCACCTCTAAACATTTTGTATGCATCTCTAAAAATCAGAACTTCTTAAAATATCTTTTTTATAAGTTATCGTATCTTAAAATTAGTTATATTTAATACAATCTAACCCTCAGTCTATTTTTAAATTCCCTAACTGTTCCTAATGTGTATTTATCTTTGGTCAAAGCAGGATAAAATCAAAGACCATCAATTGCATTTTGTTATGCCCCTAAGGTCTTTTTAAATATAGAAGGGTCTTTTCATACCACTGACCTAAAGACACCAGGTCAATTGTACCGAAGAGTGGCACAACGTTTAGCTTGAACCCTTTCAATGAGAACAGTCTGTAGATGATTCTGTGTGCCTTGTATTGCATTATGTCAGAAGGTGTTAGACTTCTGATTCTCACTCTTAGTGATACTGATTGTTATTTTAAAAAGTTTGTGAAGTTACCCTTTCCCCTTGCAACAAGATATTTTATTGGTTGATATTTTAGATGCATGCAAATACCCAGTTCTCTGTCAACATTTCATTTTATAGTTTTAGTTTCCATTGGCGATCCTTATCTGAATAAATTATTAGGGTTGCAAGATACTCAATCTCTTTGGGATCCATATTCAATCTTTCAAACATTTCCCATCTCACACACATATATATACTTTTTTTTCCACTTTGAAGTGATATTTAGGTGCATGAGGGAGCTTACCATGTCCTTGAAGGAACAAAGAATAGAGAGCCTCAAGTCTATATGGAATCTGCTGGATTCTCTTAACCGTGGGTACTCTTCATCAGTGGGCTTACTGTTTGGTCTGCTGGTGTTGGCAGCTCAAGGCTGTCAGTGGTACAACTCCTGATCTATTCTTTTTTGTTGTAGGGCCTGGTGCAGCTACCTGTCTAATTTTGTCTCATATGTGTCATGTAGGTGTAACATAACTTCTGCACAGCTGTCACACGCCCCGTCTGGCTTCAGCCTAAACTGTTCATACCAAGATGTTGCAATGAAGTTTCCTCACTGCGTTATCACGGTCCACTCCATGGAAGGACAAGTACTATTAAATCAGCTATAATCTGTGCAGCAGACCTCCATGGCAACACAGGAATCTTGAGTCCTTTCTACACAAAGAAAATGAGTGCGGCTTGGGAAATAAGATGACCAATTGTTTTGGTTTACCTGGACCTAAATGATTTCTCAATAAGTGGGAATTTCAGTGCTAAAACTGGATAATTCTGTGAAAACCAGGACAATTGATCACCCTATTTGGGAAAGCCAAAAAGAAGCCCTCTCTCTGTCCAACGGTGCCACGCTGCCAGGGACACTGGGCTGGGGTTGCTCCAGGCTGGCCTCAGACTGACATGCACGGTGTCTCCTTTTGGGTCCCTGCTGCCTTCAGTATCCCTCTCAGTATCTCCAACACATCTCTCTCCTCTGGCACTTTGATCCGGAGATGGAAGATGGGCAGACTTGCCTTACCTTCTGCTTTGCTGGCAAAATGAAATCCTTTCTTCTCCCACAAACTCTTAGGCAGAAGATATACATTTTCTTTTTTCTTTACTCTTTTTGTATAGTCAAGACTTTTCCTAGACCACTGACGAGACAGGCTAGATATTTCCTTCGTCCAGGTCACATCTTTTCTGACTCCAGCTTGACAGCTAAGCCTTAGTAAAGATGAGGGTACAAGAGACAGACAAATTTTAAGTAAATTATAAATAATATCCATCCAGAGCTACAGTGTGGTTTTATTTTATTTTTTATTTTTTTTTTTGATGATCAATCTAACTCAGGGTATAATTAAAGCTCCCTGCTTAAATTTGTTAGAGTACTGATTTCTCATGGTTAAGGTTCATATTCTTTTTTTTTGTTTATATTTCTTTTTCACTCCCTCAATTTATCACAAGAACCTGTAACAGACTTGGTACATCCTTACATGACTCACTAGTTGTAGAGTTCCCAAGGCTTTCGTCAAAATTTGCTCAAAAAAATTTTAACAAAAAAAGTCGTCACAAATGTAAGACTTCATCAACTGTGTTTCTATTAATCCAACAATTTCTTCTTCTTAGCAACTATTGCACAGATCTGTACAAATGCTGCAAATTCAGGAGGTATTTTCCCCTGAAATATAAATATGCTTAGCTAGCCAAGAAGCTTCAGCATCACTCTTTTTATGAGTTACATACAAAGGGGTTAAACAGGCTTCCAAGGAAATGAAAATACCTTTTCCTGGGTTTGAGGCATGAGACGATATAGTTTAGGTTGCGAGTTACCAGAAAGGTTGTCCTTCATTAGCTAAAATCCTTTTCATATATGGTATTTTTTCCCTCCCTCGTTCTTTACTCCCTCCCTCCCTTCCTTCTTCCTTCCTTTTTCCTTCCTTCCTTCTTTCCTTCCTTCCTTCCTTCCTTCCTTCCTTCCTTCCTTCCTTCCTTCCCTTTCTTACTTCTTTCCTGTCTCAACTGCAGAGCCCTACATTACCCAAGATTCTGACTTCCCCAAGTCGTCCACATTTAGGAAATGCTGCATTCTACCTTACACTTTCCAGTCTCAATGGAGTTTTTCTATTACTTATTTTGTGTTCACTACATACAAGTTATATTTGTATCTAGGTAGAAAGGATTTTTTTTTTTTTCTATTAGAAAACCGAACAAATTACTGGCCCGGGACTCGGAATACTTTGGTTCTGCTGTTAACCTTACTGCAAACTTGATATTTGACAGGGAATAATCACTTCTCTTTTCTAGATTTCAACTTTTCCCTCTGGTATATGGAGACATTTGCTGAAATATTGTTGACACTTCCATCATAAGTGTCACAAAGCCACATAGGTACATTCTAGGGAATGTTTTGGAGAATTCCAAGAGCATTTTTACAGATTTAGCAGGACTATGGATGTGTGTGAGAAGTATGCAACAAGCTATGGACGTGAACTCTAGAGTTACTAATTAGTGCCTGGAAAACCTTGGACATTTTGCACAACCTCCCAGATTCTGAGTTCATTCATCTGTGACTGGAGATAAACTTGCATGGGTATTGAGAAGATTTGAGGGCCCTTTCTCCCCCAAGAGTAACTCAGGGCTTTTGGCAATTACCTTATGATTGTTTGCTATAATTATCACTGAAAAATCTACAATATTTTTGTCAGATCCATTTTCTTCTTTAAATTAACATTTTTGCTTGAGTGTATTTAGTTCTGAGTTTATACATAGGTATTAATTTGCACAATTTTGTAATATGTAAAGTGCTTTGAGGTCACAGAGAAAAAGTATTACGCAAATAGAGGACATTACTATTCACTGCACTGATGTGTGAGGGCTCAAGGCTCCAGACACATTCCTTCTAAAGGAATTATTAACTTCCAAGTGTACATGAACCCTATAAACGCACACTTTATAATTGCTGACAATTTAAAATGTTTCACTTTTCTGTTAAAAGCGAAAAGACAAAAGATAATGTAGCACAGAATTTGTGACATGATTATAAAATGCTAGAATTCAATCTTTTGGTATTAACTTTTTGCAAAGTAAATGTAGACAATTTTAATAAGAGATCTTGCCAATCATTGCCAATTGCAAAGTCCTGTCTATATATATCTGAGCTATGTACATTTCTTTATCATTATATTATCATCTTACAGTGGCATTAACTTGACAGCATTCATGTATTTTTTTTAATTCTCATAATTATCCTATGAGAAAGAAAGCCAGGGATAATTAGTCTTTCATTATAAATGAGAAAATGGAGGCAGAGAGAGCTTAGGTCACTGGTCTATGGTCACATTAGCGTCTAAGCTCACACCACAGTCACTCTACTGGTGTGCATGTGTAGAGCATGTAAGGGGAGTCGTGACCATTCCAATCTGATTGGAGTGATGATTTGAGGGGAAGGTTGGAACAGGTGAAAGGATACTTGAAATTAATACTAAGACATATGAGTATTCTTATGGATAGAATGAGAGGAAAAACGTAAGGCTCCTAAATACTCTCCTTATCAGAACTGTGCTATGAAAAGATTAATACGGTGGAGCACGAAGATAGACTGGAAATGGACAGGCATAGAAGCAGAGATTATCTGGATGCTTGGAATAGTTCAGAAAATAAAACAATGATGAACAAGCCATGAAGGAGGTAGTGTGAATGTAAAGGAGGCAGAGTTGTAACAAAGTCTTGGGAAAATAGGGATTATAAAGAGCAGAGAGGATACAATGATTAAACTCTTCTCCTTTACTTGTGTTCTAAACCAATTATGAAATAGGACCCAGGAGTCTAAAAGACATAGATTAACAAGTCTTCTTAATGGCTGAAGTTTGTGGTTTAGCCAAATCACAGCCAATCACCTTGCTGTATTTGAACTAAACAATTTTTCACATTGAGTCACTGGCGTAAATGGATAACTTTAGGCCTCCCTGGTGTGGGCTACCTTGGTAACCAGGCAAGGAGAAACAGAAAATTCCTAGAATATACACATCTGCAAGCATTCTGTTTCTGAAAAAGGAGGAATAGTAGAACTGAAATAAATGAATTCAGTTCCTTCTTCCAAACTTGCTAATCAGAAAATCACCTTTCTTTCTTTTTTTAATTTTAATTTTAATTTTTTTTAACAGACAATAAACTGCATATATTTAGAGTGTACAATTTGGTATCCCAATCTCCCAGTTCATCCCACCCAACCCTCCCCGCTTTCCCCACTTGGTGTCCATATGTTTGTTCTCTACATCTGTGTCTCTATTTCTGCCTTACAAACTGGTTGATTTGTACCATTTTTCTATAACTCGCATATGTGTTAATATACGATATTTGTTTTCCTCTTTCTGACTCACTTCACTCTGTGTGACAGTCTCTAGTTCCATCCGTGTCTCTACAAATATTCCAGTTTCATTGCTTTTTACAGCTGAGTAATATTCCATTGTATATATGTACCACATCTTTTTTATCCATTCATCTGTTGATGGACATTTAGATTGCTTCCATGTCCTGGCTATTGTAAATAGTGCCGCACAGAACATTGGAGTGCATGTATCTTTTTGAATGATGGTTTTCTCTGGGTATATGCCCAGCAGTGGGATTGCTGGGTCATATGGTAACTCTATTTTTAGTTTTTCAAGGAACCTCCATACCGTTCTCCATAGTGGCTGTATCAATTTACATTCCCACCAACAGTGCAAGAGTGTTCCCTTTCCTCCACACCCTCTCCAGCATTTACTGTTTGTAGGTTTTCTGATGATGCCCATTCTGACTGGTGTGAGGTGATACCTCATTGTAGTTTTGATTTGCATTTCTCTAATAATTAGTGATGTTGACCAGCTTTTCATGTGCCTCTTCGCCATTCATATGTCTTCTTTGGAGAAATGCCTATTTAGGTCTTCTGCCCATTTTCTGATTGGGTTGTTTGTTTTTTTGATATTGAGCTGCATGTACTGTTTATATATTTTGGAGATTAGTCCTTTGTCTGTTGATTCGTTTGCAAATATTTTCTCCCATTCTGAGGGGTGTCTTTTCGTCTTGCTTATAGTTTCCTTTACTGTGCAGAAGCTTTGAAGTTTCATTAGGTCCCACTTATTTATTTTTGTTTTTATTTCCATTACTCTAGGGGGAGGATCAAAAAAGATCTTGCTGTGATTTATGTTGAAGAGTGTTCTTCCTATGTTTTCCTCTTGGAGTTTTATAGTGTCTGTCCTTCCATTTAGGTCTTTAATCCATTTTGAGTTTATTTTTGTGTATGGTGTTAGGGAGTGTTTTAATTTCATTCTTTTACATGTAGCTGTCCAGTTTTCCCAGCACCACTTATCAAAGAGGCTGTCTTTTCTCCATTGTATATCCTTGGCTCCTTTGTCATAGATTAGTTGATCATAGTTTATCTCTGGGCTCTCTATCCTGTTCTATTGATCTATATTTCTGTTTTTGTGCCAGTACCATACTGTCTTGATCACTGTAGCCTTGTAGTATAGCCTGAAGTCAGGAAGCCTGATTCCACCAACTCTGTCTTTCCTTTTCAAGATTGCTTTGGCTATTCAGGGTCTTTTGCGTTTCCATACAAATCGTAAAATTTTTTGTTCTACTCCTGTGAAAAATGCCATTGGTAATTTGATAGAGATTGCATTGAATTTGTAAATTGCTTTGGGTAGCATAGTCATTTTCACAATGTTGATTCTTCCAATCCAAGAACATGGTATGTCCCTCGATCTGTTTGTGTCGTCTTTGATTTCTTTCATTAGTGTCGTATAGTTTTCTGAGTACAGGTCTTTTACCTCCTTATAAGGTTTATTCCTAGGTATTTTATTCTTTTTGTTGCAGTGGTGAATGGGATTGTTTCCTTAATTTCTCTTTCTGATCTTTCATTGTTAGTGTACAGAAATGCAAGAGATTTCTCTGTGTTAATTTTGTCTCCTGCAACTTTACCCAATTCATTGATTAGCTCAAGTAGTTTTCTGGTGGCATCTTTAGGATTTTCTATGTATAATATGTCATCTGCGAACAGTGACAGTTTTACTTCTTTTCCAATTTGGATTCCTTTTATATCTTTTTCTTCTCTGATTGCTGTGGCAAGGACTTCCAAAACTATGTTGAATAGTAGTGGCGAGAGTGGACATCCTTGTCTTGTTCCTGATCATAGAAGGAATGCTTCCAGTTTTTCACCATTGACAATGATGTTTGCTGTGGGTTTGTCATATATGGCCTTTATTATGTTGAGGTAGTTTCCCTCTATGCCCACCTTCTGGAGAGTTTTTATCATAAATGGGTGTTGAATTTTGTCAAAAGCTTTTTCTGCATCTATTGAGATGATCATGTGGTTTTTATCCTTCAATATATTAATATGGTGTATCACATTGATTGGTTTGTATATTGAAGAATCCTTGCATTCCAGGGATAAAGCACACTTGATCATGGTGGATGATCCTTTTAATGTGTTGTTGGATTCTGTTGGCTAGTATTTTGTTGAGAGAAAACCACCTTTCTTCCTGGGAGGGATGTGGAGTAAAGGAGGATGAAAGAGACCAAGGTTTGACCAAAAGATGATCCTAGGAAAGTTCCTTCCCAGGGAGACATAAGTACTTGACAATAAGTAAAATAAAACAAAATCATCCTTAAACAGCTTCTGTTTACTTTAGTCTGTAGAAAATAATCAGTAATAAACTCAGCCTAAAGCAGAGTTTCTCAGCCTCAGCCCCTAATGACATATTTGAACAGAGTCCCTTGTTGTAAGATATTATATTGAGCATGGAGGATGCTAAACAACAGCCTTGGCCTCTGCCAATATCACATGCCCAGTATCGACACCCACGAATAGCTCCACATATTGCCAAATTTCCTCTGGGGAGGAAAAATCTCCCGTTCCCTTCCATTGCGAATTATTAGCCTAAAAGGACTATGAACCATGGCTTTTTTGGTCATCTCAACAATCTAAGTTTTAATCTTTCTAAATTAATCATGCATGAGTCTCTGAATCACCTGAACTTTTTATTTATTTTTATTTTTTGCAGTTTCAAAGGACCATGTCAATGTTTATGAGGAAAATATAATTTACACTAGACCTGATATTTTAGAAAAGACATTGATAGCTAGATAGCTGGAAGAGTGCCAGTGGGAATTCATTACATATAATCCTTTCCCTAGTTTGGAAGGATATTCTTTGGTTTGTAAAATGCTTAAAAATTCTCTTTGTCAGAGATAGAAGACTATATTTATTGCACAAGGAAGTAGGTGGGAATAAAGCATCCATGGGTGATGCTATGATTAATAACACCCTGTCATTATTACCATTCTTTCCAGGAATCCACTTATGTGGTCTCTGGAGGTATTTCAGCATTGGGCTATACTTATGTCCATCTGGGACAGGGAATGCTACTGTAGGAGATATGAAATTTTAAAAAAATACTCTACAATCTTCCACAACTTGGTTAATGCAAATAGCATTAAGAATAAAAAGCAAGACTTGGGCTCAAGAACCACTTTTGCTCCTGACTTGCTTCTTTACTTTGAAAAAGTCATATTTTTCTAGGGCTAAGGTGGTACATGGGCACCAAAGCAAACTTCCACAGTGCTGTGTAGCTGGTTAGAAGGGTTGGATTTTATTTTTTTTTCCTGATTCATGTTTGTCCTGATGGCATAATTTTGTCACTTAGGCGACTGCCTATCAGATTCCTCAATTTTAATAGGCTTTGGGCTTTGTACTTCTTACCGCAAAAGTCAGTTTCCTGTCAAGTTAGGTAAATGTCCTCATAGTAAAAGCAGCTTCCAACCTCAACCTACCATCTTAGTTTCTCCCTTTCTCTTAGGTTCCAGCTTGCTCATTTTTTTAAATTGGATTATAATTGCTTTACAATGTTGTCTTAGTTTCTGCTGTACAACGAAGTGAATCAGCTATATGCATACATATATCCCTTTCCTCTTGGACCTCCCTCCTCCCCATCCCACCAAACTAGGTCATCACAGAGCACCGAGTTGAGCTCCTTGTGCTTTATAGCAGGTTCCTAATAGCTAACTATTTTACACATAGTAGTGTATTTATGTCAAACATAGTTTCCCAATTCATCCCACTCTCCCCTTCCCCTCCTGTGTTCACACATCTGTTCTCTATGTCTGCCTCTCCATTCCTGTCCTGGAAATAGATTCATCTGTACCATTTGGCTAGATTCCACATATATGTGTTAATATACAATATTTGCTTTTCTCTTTCTGACTCACTTCACTCTGTATGACAGTCTCTAGGTCCACTCACATCTCTACAAATGCCAGCTTGTCATTTTTTCCTTGTATTTTCAGCTCTTTGTTCTTTTTCAGAATTTTTTTACTGTTTTCAGTGATGGGCTAGTTGCCATTACCAGAAACTGGAAATCTGATATATTCAATATAAATAATTGGGAAAATAAACTGAGTCATAGAACAAAAAGAAGACTATAATCTAACTATCAAGAGCAATCCCCTGAAAGCTATTTCTTTCTGGTCTTAATAAAGCATTAAGAATACTCATACTTTTATCATACTCAGTGTATCCCTTTATATTGCATTTTGTCTTTAAACTGTTTTATAAAACTTTTAATAAGGGCCTCCCAGGTGGCACAGTGGTTGAAAATCCACCTGCCAATGCAGGGGACACGGGTTTGATCGCTGCTCCAGGAAGATCCTACATGCCACGGAGCAGCTAAGCCCATGAGCCACAACTATTGAACCCACGTGCCGCAACTACTTAAGCCCATGTGCATAGAGCCCATGCTCTGCAACAAGAGAAGCCACGGCAATGAGGAGCCCATGCACCGCAATGAAGAGCAGCCCCCGTGTGCTGCAACTAGAGAAAGCCTGTGTGCAGCAATGAAGACCCAACACAGCCACTAAATAAATAAATTTATAAAAAAAAATTTAATAAATATAAACAAATGTTTATAGCATAGGCAAGAGGTGTAAATAATGGCAGTGAGATAAAGAAACTGTACCCAATGTTCAACTTAAATAGAATATTATAAATCCCTTCTTCAATCCTAGATAACAATTAATCTGTTTTGTGTTTTTATTCGTCTCCTTGCTTGCAGTATTTTGTTGATAATTGTGTCATATATATCATTTTTTTGTAATAGTGAAAATTTGTATCAATACACATTGATGACTGAATATTTCATAAATTGTGTATCATAATTCATGTATTCTAATATTACATATTTATTTTGTTTTTATTTTTTAATAAATAATGCTGTGTCACTCATCTCTATGTCTAAGCCTTTGTTCATATTTTTGAATACTTGGGTAATAAATCTAGAAATTAAGTTAAGAGCTCAAAGAATATGTATTTTTTAAGATCTTTGATACGATGTGCTTAAAATCACTTTTCAGGATAGTTTGTACTGATTTTCAGAGTGGTGCTGTGATTAACTAGGTGAAATCTTTGATCAGACCACATGAATTAAACCTCTAGCTAACTGTGTGCTTAGACAAGTTCTTAACTGCTCTGTGCCGCTACATTTATTTATTTTTTGTAAAGTGATATTCATAAGTACCTACTTCCTAAAGTTGTTGTGAATATTTAATAGAGTAAAATAATTTATACAAATATTCTGCATGAAAAAGATTAAATATAATAAACTGCTTGATAAATATCAGTAATAACATGAGTGTGCTGCACTAAGAGCAAACACTGTGAATATTAGTTTACATATTTTATAAAATATTTGTTAATATCTTAAGTACATATATTCTTATTTCATCTTTAATTACTTTGATTACTATTTATTTTCATATACATATTAGCAGTACTTTTAAAATAAATCATAAATCCATGCTTTCCCCATTGATATGAAGGGACATTTTTGATTCCTGAGAATTTGTATTAACTGCCTAATTACCAAGAAATTTAGCACTTTTATACAATGATTTTCAATTGTTTCATTTTATAATTGTCCATTTTCTTTTTCGTTTTAGGATACATATTTTTAAAATGTTTTAATGTAAAAAATGTTTCAACCTTATTCTTGTTGACTTCTGTTGATTTTATGTTTACAACGTGTTTCCTTATTTTGGGAAAAATTAGTCTACATTTTCTTTTAGTTAAGCAGTTTTATTTTCAAAATTCAATATATCATGGATTTACTTTGGTCTAAATTAGAATATTATTTAGGTCCCTTATTAATTCCAAGGGGTTCTCAGAAGAAATTCTAGGGTTTTGAAGTAAAAGATATTATTATTGGAAAATGAGGGTAGTGTCTCTCTTTTAACAGCTAGAGCTCCTACTTATTTGTCTTATTGCTGTTCTAGACTTAAGGGTGTGTCACCAGTGTTTCTCTGTTAAGTGTAAAATGGTACTGGATTTCAGAATGACAGACATTCCTTATTACATGAATAAAATATTCTTCTACTTCCAATACACTAAGCATTTTAATGAGAAATAGTTAAATCATATTAAATTTCTTTCTAGCATTGTTACGATGGGTTTCTGAGGAAGATATGCAAAACAAACAGTCCAGGTAATTGCACATTTATATTATTAACTAGGGCTTTGAACCCATGCTTTAGGTTCATCACGTTTTTCTCTCTTACTAAGCTGCTATTCATTTTTTTCTATACAACAGTATAAAGGGAATGACAGTGATGGGAGTGACGATGGAATAACAAAGGGGATGTTGATGATAGTGATGAGGATGCAATGACCTTGACCATAAGTAACAGTTACTGAATGTTTACTCTCTGCGCTAAACTTTTCACATGCTTTATTTCACTTTCTGTTCTTATTACATGAAAAGAGTGGTGTAGAGAAGGCAAAGAAATACAAACAAAACGTAGCTTGTAAATAGAGCACACATTTGGAACTTGGACTCAAGACTTTCAACTTAATTTCTTGGTGTGCCTTGTTTCTACAACTCCTTCTGTCAATGACCCAGCTTACAAGATTTTGGTTTTTTTGAGTTCTGTGTTCTGACACCCAATGTGCCACCTTCTTTATATTTCTATGTTCAGCATTTTTTTGGAGAGCTGTAATCTCTACTGGGATTTTGAAAGAGAAAAATGATGGATGTAAGAGGAGTAGATGGGAAATGAGCTCATTAGAGAGCTCCTGTGCTCATTAGAGAGTTCCAATGCAATTAGAGAGCTGCAGTTTATTTCTCAGGTTAGTTAAGGCTTCCCATCCCAGAATTATGGGAACAATAGAGTTTAATGAATGTCTTTTTCTAGCTTCTTTGATGCTGTTCATACAATTTTCTATCAGAAGATGGAGCATATGGTTACTAGTTTATGATAGGGTTTTTAAAGTTTTCCTCATAATTAATGTAATTAGGGTAAAGTCTCTCTGGATTTTGGCATATGTTTTCTCCCATATTTAGTTTATAGTTTTGTTGCTCTTTTCTTTCTTTGTTTCCCTTAATACGCATTTTGATAGGAACAAGGGCAGAGCTCTACCAAATTCCCTAGTTGCATAACCTAGAAATCTCTATACATCTAGTTTATTTAAGTAAAAAGTATTACTAGATGTGTTGAGTCATATCTTGGATTATTTGGACAGATATGATAATTTTTTAATATATTAAAAATCAGTTAAGGCAAATAACTTTCCAGCATGGTGTCTGAAAAGATGGGACACGTGGTTCTTAACAGAACACTGTAAAACTTTTAACCATTAAGACTCCATCAGTGCCCCTTGGATGCATGCAGGCCTTGAATGCTATTCCAACCCAGAAAGACATGGTATTTGGAAATTATGACTGAGCTGGTCCAAAGATGTAAATAATAATAATTCATCAAGTTATGGGAGACTAAAAAAAAAAATCATAAAGGATGATTAAAGACTAACTTTTCCCCCTGCCAGTAATAGGTGAGTCCATAAGACATCTCAATAGCATTATAACTTTTTATTTCACACTGAAATAAAAGATTAACTAATTGATTTATGGTCATGGAAACGTTAATGACTGAACTTAGGTGGACCTGAAAATGGCACTCATTTGAAATATTTACAGATATGAAAAATGGATATAGTCAGTATTTCCCTTAAGTTGTAAAAAGAGGTACAAATAAGAGTCAGATTTTCTTATTTTAATGGAGAAGAATGATAGCAGCAATTTAAAAACTGAGTCAAAGCATCTTCTACTTCCAGCTAAGATGAAGTGTCAGGAAGCTGACTTACCTGAAACAATATGAAAAACAGACAAATATGTAAAAACAGTTCTTATGACACTGGACACTGGGCAACTGAGTACAGTAATTCCTAAGAGAACCTATGATATCCCCCAGCTGACACACTGAGGAAGTTTCCAGGATTCGGCACAGGGAGCGGGAACCAAGGCAGAGTCTGCAGGGGCATGAGCGCGTTCAGGGTAGAGTAGTGGAGAAGAACAATTCCTACAGAGACAGAGCTTTGAGATCTGCAGGGCGTTCCGTTTAAGAACTAAGTAGCGTAATGATCACTGCATGTAGATGAGAAAACTACTGGAGGCAGGGGAAAGATACGACCAAAAGAATTACAGACAGCAGAACTCTAGGTCAAACAGGCCCAGGACTAGTGACTGTTTTTACCAGCCAGGCCAGAAAAAACTCACAATGGAGGGAACACTGGGTAAAGTACTCAGAAAAGTCGTGTCTCAGTAGTGGGACTAAGTAGCCCAGACTGGATACTGCTCAGGATCAACTAGCAAATCATAAAGGCAAGATCCCAAAGGATTAAAATGTTCCTGAGTATCTTAGCTGTACCTCAGAACAAAGCTCAAGAATATTTGTAGGAATACAAAAATAACCATCTAGCAAAGTAAAGCTCACAGTGACTGACCTCCATTGTAAATTATCAGGCACACAAAGAAGCAGGAAAACCTAATTCATAACAAGGAAAGATCAATCAATAAAAACAGACTCAGACCTGCCACAGATATTAGAATTAGCAGTAAAGGAGATTAACAGACTCTCTACCAAGGAATATATACAGATGGTAAATAGCACATGAAAAGATGCTCAACATCATCAGCCTTTAGGTAAATATAGACAAAAACCATGACAAGACACTTCTACACACCAATTAGAGTGACTAAAATTAAAATTACTGACCATATGCTTTATTAGTGAGGATGTATTAGAACCGGTATTCTCGTATACTGCTGGTAGGAATGTAAAATGATACAATTACATTGGAAAACAGTTTGGCAGTTTCTTAAACCCTATCGTATGATTCAGCCATTCTACTTCTTATTAGTAAACAATAATGTTGAATAAAGCTTACATTTTTATGAACATTTGTACATAAGTCTTTGCATTGATGGATGCCTTATTTCTCTTGGGTAGAACTATAAACTCCATAAGCTCAGGGGCTTGTCTGCCTTGTTCACTGTCCCAACTTAGCGCCTGCCTTGTGTCTGACCATCGTAGGTGTTCAAATAGTGGTTGACGAAAGTAATATGATTTACTGTGGACTTTATCTTATCAACAAGTAAATGGATAAACAAATTGTGGTGTATTAATACCATGGAATATTACTTCACACTAAAAAGGAACAATCTATTGATCCATGCAACAACATGAATAAATCTCAAGATAATTGTGCTGAACAAAAGAAGCTAGACCATAACAAGTACATACTATACGATTCTGTTTCTGTAAAACTCTAGAAAATGCCAGCCAATCTATAATGACAGAAAGCAAATCTGTAATTATCTGAGGAGTCAGAGGGTCAGGAGAGGTGGGAGGGAGAAGTTAGAAGGGGAAATGAGGGAACCTTTGGGAAGATAAACAGTTTATTATCCTGATGGTGGTGATGGTTTCACAGGTTTGTACATATGTCAAAGCATATCAAATGGTACAATTCAAATATGTGCTATTTAATGTGTATAAATTATACCTCAATAAAACTGTTTTTAACTGCCTCCTCTTTCACAGAATAAAGCACTAGCTGTCCTATCTTATTCTAAGAACAAGAATGATTGAAGATATACTGCTCTCTGTTTCCATGCTTTCTTATTTTTTTTTGCTGCTTCATCTTCTGCCTTGCCTTTAAATAGTGGTTCCTCCTAGGCTTCTTCTCTTCTTAGTCCTCTTATCTCTTTGCGCTATATGCCCTCCCTGCAAGATTTTGTTATATCTTGATGTCTTAAGTCTACCAAATTTTTTTCTAATTCACATAATTTCCATAGCTCTGATCTAAATATCTAACTATATATTGAACACACTCACCTAATGCCCACAAGCACCTTAAACTCAACATGTCTAAAGATAAACATTAAACACCTCACAATAAAACAAGTTCTTCTCAGGTGGGTTCTCAGCTGATACCACATGAATTACATACCATCACCAATGATATGTTCTCTCCCACATTTTAAACTTGAATATACTCAAAACTTTTATTTCATTGGAAATCTAGGTAATAGAGGAAGAAGTTAAGTGAATAAAGCAATCAAATATTCTACAGACAACTGGCTCACTTTCTTCAAGTCCATATCATTTAAAGAAAGTAAGAAGTTTGGAAGTGGGTTTTAGATTTAAACAGACTAATAAGATACAACAACCAAATGCAATGTGTGAATATTGGATCCTGGTTTGAACAAGCCAACTATAAATAACCTTTGGGAATAACTAGGTAATTTTCATTCTAGATATTAAAGGTTATTTGGAAATTTTGTTAATCTTTTTTATGTGAATATCATTGACATCATGAAACAAATATTTGTTTTTATTTTTTATAGAGATATATTTAAAGGCTATATCTTTAGGATTTCTTTTTTTTTTTTTTTTTGCCTAGCTTCACCCAGGTGTGCTATTTACTATTCTGGGAGCTGTTTTCTATAGAAGAGACTTCAGTCAATTGCTCTTTGCTATGATTATGAGAGAATCAAGCAGATTGAATGAAGAAAAAATATTCTTGCGTCCTCTATCCCAGCAACCAAATATTAACTTGTAATCCTGACAATCTGATTCCAGTGTTTCTTCCTAATGAATTGAAGTGAAATCATCTGGGAAAAGATATATCTTTGGCGTTTGAAGTGGAATCATCTGGGAGCCATTACATGGGATTCATTTGTGATGAGGGATTCAATTAAATTATGATGGTCATTAGAAGCAGGTAAAATATTTAAAGTTACTCTTTTTCTTCTTCTTTCCTCCCTTCCCCTCCCCACCCCCAACCCCTGTCTCCCTCTCTCTCTCTCCCTTTCTCTTCCTCTTTTCTTCCTCCTTCTCATGGATATAATAGCTTTGGGGATTGAGGACAACATCATACACTTAATGTAGTATTTATTTTAACAATAAACTTTCTTGCCTATTATCACATTTCATTCTTCTGGCAACCCTGGTATCTGTAGGTGCTAGTGTTTTTTTTTAATCGCTCATATTTTAGAGAAATAAGATTTAGAAATCTCTGCATCTACCAACTTCTAGCGCCAAGGTTGGATTCTAAATATCTGGATTGTAAATTCATTTTACTTCCAAAATTCCTTTAAATATTTGTTCTGTTTTTTTTCAATTTCATATTGAAGAATTTTATAATAGTTCTAATTGCTTCAATGTCTTAGCAGAAATATGTATGTTTCTTAAGTGACTTTAAATCATATTAAATGTATTGCATTTTGAGAGATTCTGCCATGGTTGCTTATAATCTGAAAATAAAGTGGTGTTATTTCTGCAATTATAAAAGCAATTTACGCTTTTTTTTAAAGATTTATTTTATTATTTATTCATTTATGGCTGCATTGGGTCTTCGTTGCTGTGTGCGGGCTTTCTCTAGTTGTGGTGAGTGGGGCTACTCTTCATTGTGGTGCCCGGGCTTCTCATTGTGGTGGCTTCTCTTGTTGTGGAACATGAGCTCTAGGCATGTGAGTTTCAGTAGTTGCAGTGCATGGGCTCAGTAGTTGTGGCTCACGGGCTCTAGAGCACAGGCTCAGTAGTTGTGGCCCATGGGCTTAGTTGCTCCAAGGCTTGTGGGACCTTCCTGGCCCAGAGGTCAGACTTGTGTCCCCTGCATTGGCAGGCAGATTCCTAACCACTGTGCCACTAGGGAAGCCCTGCAATTTACACTTTATCAGAAGAAAAAGGCTGTAAAAGACATATTTTTCTCTGTTAGTGAAAAGTCTATTAAGTAATTAATAAAAATCTGTTAATTAAAAAATATACCAAACCAAAAAAAATGAATCAGAAATTTTCTTCCAAAAGAATCACTGCAGAGATCATTTTATTTCTATAAGAACAATAAACAGTTATAAAATGGATTTAAAATTAAAATATAGTATTTCAAATAGCATAAAAAATAAATTTGTTGAAACATATTTACTAATATATACGTAAATAGAAGGATAGATCTTGTTAATATATTGAAATATTCAACACGATGAAGATATCAACTCCAGAACAATCTATATATTCAGTGAAATCTAACAAAATTTTTTAAATTTATAGGAAATGTAAATAATCAAAATAATCATAAGGAACACAACTTCCTATAAAACCATAGTAATTCAGAGTGTGTGAACTTGACAATTTATATAAGAATGTAACAGAGAACACAACTGACTTCATATTGGATTCTTTAGCTCTAACCTTTGTGCTCTGTTGTTGTGTTTCAGTCATGCTGGCTCTGCACCTTTGTAAAAGAATGTTGCCTGTATAGCCTGAAATATACTTGATAGCCCATTGTCAAGGCTCTGTTTCCCAGGCTTTACCTTTAAAGTTGTAACACTTTTCACTCATATGGAGATAAAAAGTTGCAAAACAGAAAATAACATGTCTTCTCGGAGGCTTACAGGAACATTGTGACCAGACCTACCTTGCAAGCTTCAGGAACAACGATTTCAGGCACCAAGAAGTCTGTAACAGCCAGCCACATCCCCTCCCCTGCAAGTATAAAAGAGACCTGAATTCTAACTTGGGTGAAATTCTTTTTGGTGACACTAGTCCCCCATCTTTGTGGCCTGCTGGCTTTCCAAATAAAGTCGCTATGCCTTGCCCCAACACCTTGTCTCTTGATTTATTGGCCTGTCACGTGGTGAGCAGTACAAGCTCTGACCTGGTAACAAGAACATTTGTTATTTGTGTTAAAAAATAGAATTGAACCCCTACTGCAGATTTTATATAAAAATCAACATTATTTACATTAAATGCATAAATGTAAAAGATAAAACTATAAATAGTTAGAAAATCATATGGAGAATATTTTATTACCTTGGTGTAGAAAGTATTTTCTAAACGAAACAC
Source organism: Hippopotamus amphibius kiboko (assembly GCF_030028045.1). NCBI lineage: Eukaryota > Metazoa > Chordata > Mammalia > Artiodactyla > Hippopotamidae > Hippopotamus > Hippopotamus amphibius. The sequence continues at coordinate 166,141,937 of NC_080191.1, read as the reverse complement.
ACACAGCCACAACACAAAAAATTGTAAAGGAAAATATTGGTAACTTAAATTTGGTAATTAAAATTATGAACCTTTTTTAATCTAAAAAATGTCTTAAATATGAAATATTAAGTCATAAACTGGGAGAATATATTTTCAACACATAAATCTAGCAAAGAATTAAAATTTGAATACATGAAGTAAACTTATCAATCAATATGGATAAAAATTAAAACAAAAAATGGACAAGAGAAATTCTAGAGAATAGAAGAAATAATACCCAATTAATTAATAAATATAGGAAAAGAAGTTAATTATCAATATTAATAGAAAAATGTAATTGGGAGCTTCTTGAAGACACAACTTTGCAAACAATTCTCTGATTGGTCTAAAAATGGTTCTTGATTTTCACTTTGTTCAGTTTTTCTTGTTGTAAGAATGAGAGTGACAGTTTCCAAGGTCTTTATATGTCAGAGCTGAAACTAGAAGGCTTGTGCTTCTTTTCTTTAAATTACACTCTTAAGATAAGGAAAACAAGCCAAAACTTTGAGAAAATATTTGTATACCATGTATCTGATGAAAGACTTTCACCCATTAATATATGCAGAATTCTCAACACTCAAGATTCAGAAATTAAGCAACTCAATTAAAAAATGGGGTGGGACCTCCCTGGTAGCACAGGGTTTAAGAATCTGCCTGCCAATGCAGGGGACACAGGTTTGATCCTTGGGTCGGGAAGATCCCATATGCCTTGAAGCAACTAAGCCCATGAGCCACAACTACTGAGCGCATGTGCTGCAGCTACTGAAGCCATGCGCCTAGAGCCTGGGCTTTGCAACAAGAGAAGCCACTGCAATGAGAAGTCCACTCACCACATCGAAGAGTAGCCCCCATTCATCGTAAATAGAGAAAAGCCTGCGTGCAGCAACAAACACCCAACACAACTAGTAAATAATAAATAAATAAAAGGATAAATAAATGTATGCAAAAAAATAAAAAATGGGGAAAAGATTTTAGCAGTTTCTTTAAAGAGGATATATGAATGGCAAATAAGCACATGAAAATATGCTTGACATTAGTCTTAGGGAAATGCAAATTAAAATCACAATGAAATACCACTTCATACTTGTTAGAATGACAAAAATTAGAAAACCTGCTCTAACCAAGTGTTGAAAAGCATATGAAGAAGAAGGAATTTTCATGCTGTGCTGGCAAAGAGTGTAAAACTCTGCATTTTGGAAAACAGTAGGGTAGTTTCTTACAAGGTTAAACATACGCCTGTCATAGGATCTTGCCATTCCAGTTCTATTAATTACCCAAAAGGAATGAAACTTTATCTCCATACAAAGATGTACACAAAGCTGTTTTGTTTGTAATAGTTCCAAACTGGAAACAACCCAAATGTCCATAGTTGTTGACTGAGTTAACAAACTGTGTTACATGCAGGATTATTGACCAATGCAGTGATACAAATGAATCCCAAGATAACTCTGCTGAGTTAAAGGAGCTTGATGAACAATACACTCATATGTCAAAATTATTGAATTTTATACTTTAGAAATATAAAGTTTATTGTATGCCAATTTTACTTTTAAAATCTGTTTTTAATGCCAAAAATAGTTTTTGTAACAAATGTGAAAATACCAATGAAATGGGAAAATTCTTGTAAGTTAACCTAAGAAACTGACTTAAAAAATAGAATGAGCAATTTGTCCTCTATTTCTTTTTTAAATGGAGAAATTGTTTTAAAAATCCTTATGCAAAATTACATACAATGTTTACATGGTTTCACTCAAAATTCACAGAACTGATCACTTGATCTTATATAAATTCTTCTAGGGAATACCCAAAGAGACAATACTCATGTTATGAGGCTTCTACATTCTAGCATAATTATTCTACTCTATTATTTAAGTACTTTTATTTTGTAATTTAATTTTCCTATTTATCTTTAGATTAAGCATGCATTAATGCTATGCTTGTACATTTATGATTATTTCTCATCACCAATTTTCACCAATTTGTCTCACCACTGTCTTTCCTCAATGTATCAGTATTCTCAGCTTTCAGATAAGTAGAAGTCTTTTCTTCTTATAAGGCATATAGGTCATTTTTTTTTTAATGTGATTTAATTTGTTTTTGTCTTCAGCTGACTGTCACTAGTAACAGCAAAGTTAGTTGAACCCACTGCTTTCTTTCTGTCCTGCTACAGTTAAATCTGATATCCTAAAAGACTGCTTGTCTAAACAGTTTAGCTTATAGTTCCTTATCTCTGCCAATCATCAGTGCTGAATGTGCCCTTGGGATTTTCACATCTGGGTGTGCCTCTGAGACCCTGCTGTTTCAATAAAGACATCATTAGTTGGGCCTGCAGAACTATAGCATACACTTTTGAAAACACTTCATGCAATCTGCAGAATATGCCTATTCTTATTCTTCCTTTTAATTAGCCCCACATTCACTACATTTGGAAGTTATCCATCATAATTTGTAATTACAAGGAGTAAATATTTAATAATTTCATTAAATCTGGTAACTTTTACTCTGTGTTTTTCTTTTTGTCTATTCAGTTGTTTCAGAGAGGGAAGGATGAAAAATGTTTTAAGAAGGCTTTTTTGGTATTTGTGAGGATATTTTTATAATCTTAGAGTTGAGAAAATCTTAAACAAGATATGAAACTCAAAAACCATAAGGCTAAATTTTGACAAATTTCTCTTTGGAAAAAAGGATAAAAAAAAAAAACTTACATAGAGTAAAACAGAAAATAATCAAAATCCGAAGGACAATAGAGAACCAGGATTAAAATATAACAGTAACTGTAATAGACAAAAGCTTAATACTAAAATTAATGAGAATAAAACAAACAGCCCATACAATAAAATATTCTGCACAGGATAGGAATCAATTTTTTAAACATTTAATACTGGCCAAGATGGCAGAGTAGGAAGATCTGAGCTCACTTCCTCCCATGAGCACACCAAAACCGCAACTATTTACAGAGCAACTATTGATGAGAAATACCAGAAGACTAGCAGAAAAGATCTTCTACAACTAAGGATGTAAAGAAGGAACTACAATAAGATAGACAGGAGGGGTGGAGACATGGTATAATTAAAACCCAAAAAACCAAGTGGGCAACCCACAAATGGGAAGATAATCACATTTACCAAGGTTCTCCCCAAGAAGCAAGGGGTCTGAGCCCCACATTGGGCTCCACAGCCTGGGAGTCCTGCATCAAGAAGATGCGCCCCAGAAAGCTGGGCTTTTAAGGCCAATGGGGCTTACTTTCCGGAGAGCCAGAGGGCTATGTAAAATAGAGACTACACTCTTAGAGAGTGCACACAGAATTTCACACGCTCTGGGACTCAGGGCAGAAGCAATAATTTGAAAGGCGCCTGGGTCAAGCCTACCTGCTGATATTTGAGAGTCCCCCAGAGTCAGGAGGTAAGTAGCTCACCCTGGGGACATAGACAATGGCAACAGCCATTCTGGGGAGCTCATTCTAACATAAGGACGCTGGTGCTGGTAAGCGCCATTTTGGAATCCTCCTGCTAGGTTCCCAGAGCTGGGATCTGACCCTGCCCACCAGCCTGTCGGCACCCGTACAGGGATATCTCAGGCCAAGCAAGTAATCTGGCGGGGATACAGCCCCACCCACTGGCAGGCTGGCTGCCTTAAGACCTCCCGAACCCACAGCCACTCATCAATTATATCTCAATTAAACAGGTTAAGAAAACACATCATACTATATACTTTAAAACTGTGCAATTTATCAGATATCAATTATACCTAAATAAAGCTTTTTTTACAAACAAATAAAGAAGCCCCCCAAAATGTGTTAATAAATGCCAAGAAAATGTTCAACCTCACAATTAAGTAGGAAAAATAAAATTAAACAGTATACTATTTTCATCTTTTGTAATTTCACACATTTAAAAGATTGATATACCAAACATATGGAAATTAGCACTTTTGTGAGATTATAGATAATATGCATACATGTTTTGGAGGGCATCTGAGTTTGGACTGGTATAACAAATTACCATAGACTGGATTAAAAAACAGACATTTATTTCTCATAGTTCTGCAGACTAGGAAGTCCAAGATCCAGGTGCCAGCAGATCCTATTTCTGATGAAAACCTACTTTCTGGTTTGCAGATCGCCCTCATCTCCTTATACCCTCACATGGCAAAGAGCAGAGAGAAAGAGAGAGAGAGAGAGAGAGCTCTCATATCTGTTCTTATAAGTGAACTAATTCCATTCATGTGTGCCCCACCCTAAAGGCTTAATTATCTCCCAAAGGCCCCACCTACTAATACCATCACATTGGTGATGAGGGTTTCAACATATTACCTTGGGAGGACTGCAAACATTCAGTCCATAACAGAGAACATTTTGGCATTATCTGTTAAATCCAATAATTTTAACTCAACAGATTTTGACCTCCAAATTCTATATCTAGAAATTCCTACTATGATAATACTACACAAGTACAAAGACGGATGGATATATACATATTTATAAATTGATATTGCTCCAATTAAGTAATAGCAAAAATTTAAAAATATCCTAAAATATCCACAGATAAGAAATGATTAATTAAATTATCATACCATATACTATAAAATATAAAATTCCTTAGAAGGAATGAGAGATGTTTGTTTGTTTGTTTGCAGTGTACTACAGATGGATCTCTACACTTTACATGACAAAAGTAAGGAAAAAAATACTTTCATGTACTAATTACTTTTAAAAAAGTAACCAAAAGGAAGGGGACCTCTCATATGTATACCACATATGTGTGTGTACTTAGAAAAGTTCTGGTATTAAACATATTAAATTGATAACAGTGGTTACTTCCAAAGAGTATGTATATGTGAGATGGGAGCTCAATTTTCATTTCATATGTTTTTGTGTTTGAATTTTTGATTGTGCATGCTTTATATTTGTAATTAAAATAATAAAAACGTGCATAAAAATTTTAAATCTCCCTCAAACACATAGACATCCATGAAACATACGCCCCTTCCTTTCACGAGCTGGCTGCTCTTCCCTGTGAGCCTGCACCTGCTCCTCTGAGCTCCAGGACTCTATTCTAGACGTCCAGAATTTGTTGCAGCTCTCTAAATATCCTATTTTCTTTCCACATTAACAAGTTACAAGTTTTTGTGTGTGTGTGTGTGCTTGAATGCTGGGCCCCATTCTACTTTCTACCCATGTCTGGAATCTACCCACTTTCTTGTAAACTCCTAACTATCTTGTACAGCTTAGATGTAACTAAGTGTAAAGGTTTCTCTGACCTAGATCAGAATTTTAGAAATTCCATTGCTCTGATTCTGAAACTGTGTTGAGCAGAGGTCTATTACATTAATTAACACTTATTTCCTAATGTTTCCATTTGGCTTTGCTTCCACTGATAAGCTGTATGCGCTCCAAGGAGATGGAAAAAAGAAAGGAAGAAAAATGGGCAACTCATAGGTACCAAAAGGTTTAAACTGAATATTTCGATAAATTCTGACAATATGAGATTATTATTGCTCCCAAATCCCATCACAAGACTCCAAGCGTGGCCCCTAATACAAATAGTGTGTCACAGAATTAGAATTTGAGACTTTGTCTGATTTCAGAGCCTTTGAATTCTTACCCCATAGGCTAACTGCCCATATTTTGTGTTGTAAATCTTTATAGTCTCATGGTTTACCACAGTAACTGACTCAAGAGATTTTCAATGTATCTTTAACAGATAAACTAATAAATGAACACTACGCTTCATGGTACTATGTTTTATACAAAGACAACTAACACAGATTACTGTCCTTCAGAGTTTTGGAGTCTATACCACAGATAACCATAACACAAAGCCTTCCACAGAGCATGAGAGATGCAGATGTAATGCAAGATGAAAAATCTATACCATAACACAGGTTGTGAGGAGTGGAGAAGCACCTAAAAAGATGTCATAAAAGTGGCACCTGAATTATCACTTGATAATTAGGTAGGATTTCACCACCTAAAAATGGAGGAATTGAGTGATAAGATAAACAGCAAGCAAGCAACTCTATTTAAGGAAAGACAAAAACACCTAAGTAAAGGAGATGTTTAGGAAACTGTGAATAGTCCAGTCTGTTTGCAATAAAGCAGCAACTTGAAAATCAGGTCAGGGAAATAGAACCTTGCTCTACTGGCAAATGGGAGAGTTTAAAGTCATTTGTACCTGGGGGAACTTGAGGGAAGGCTATGCTTTAGGATGGTTATCCCAGCAGGAGCATGATGTGTGGGCTGAAGGGGAGGAGAATGTGGAGACTGAGAGCCTACTGAGGAAGCAGTCTCAATCATTTGCATAAGAAGCAACTGAAGCTTAAACCAGAATATGGGTAGTAAAAGTAGTGGGAGGGAGACCCAGAATAATTAGAAAGGGATTATGAAAATTTGTACCTTAATATCTTCATTTCAAACTTTTTATTAAATCTTAGAATGGTGTTCAGTACTAGTTATTATACGAACAGTGGTTTCTGACCAAGAATACAAGAATCTGCGGATACTGGGCTGAAAGAGTCAATATTTCTCATCTAATACAAAATATAAGCTTATTTTCTGAAATATTCTGTTTTAAGAGTACAGGTTTTCTAATATCTAACAAAAAATACTAAAAAACAAAGATAAATCAAGATGTTGTTTGTATCCACAAATGAGACATTATGTCATTTTTAATTAATTATAAAGACAACTGATGTCATTAATTTCTACATTATGTGGTATTTACATCAAATGTGCTTCTTTCAGATAGACAGTCAGACTTGTGATAAATTTGATAAAAAATCATGTTTGATAAAAACTGAGTAAAAACAGATGGGCTGGAAATTTTCCAAAAATTTTCTTGCACAAAATATTTGTTGTAAAAGCCTGAAGACAATTTACCCAGCACACTGATTGAAAATTTACTGCTTTGTTGATGCTTAAAAATGTAGATTTTAGAATTTAAATTTCTTTGCATTTTCTCTTATTTTCCACATATTTGCCAGATTTAAAATGAAAAACATTCTAGCTGGTGATCAGCCTGAAGTACTAAGGTATTGATTTTACCACGTGCACTTTTGTTATCAAGGGTAGGGTAAGGAAGAACAGGAACGACTATTCTTTCAGTGCTAAAACATTAGAAGACACTTGTATTTCATCCTAGTTTCCAGCTATTGGGTGCACTAGAGACATATACTAACAAGTGATTGCAGACATGGGGAAGAAGGAGTAATATGTATTGTGCTCTTACTGGGAATTGTGACTAGTTTTGAGAGCACCACCCTAAACCCAGTACTTAGTTTAGGTGATGTGATGCGAATTTAGTGAAATCCTACCTGGACTACTTTGTCTGAACTGGCCAGAAAGATGATTCTTTTCTTGCATTTTAATGTGGATAAGAGCAGCATTGTATAGCAGCCCACACATGCTGATTTCACAGAAATTTTGCTTCCATGAATACTGCTTGTTGTGTCTAGGAGAAATTTACAGTGAACCTTATCAAATAAAAGTTAACTAAATCACTTTGGTTATTAAAAACCCATTGGATGACTCCATCACCTGGAGTTAAAATATGCTTTTGTAGCCATTGCTCTCAGGGGGGTCACCTCCATGAGATGGAAAAAAAGAAAAGCACAGAAGCCTAGAAAAGTAATAAATTAAAAGATAAAAAGAAAAGATTGAGGGTTCTAAAAGGAAAAGAGGGAAAATCGAGCTGAAGATGAAGCACAGAGGGAAGAGAGGTGACTCTTCTTCTTGCCTGTCTTAGCCAAGAAACATCTCAATTATAACTGAAGGGTTTTCTTTCCTGCACCCTGCTGGAACACATTGATTGATTGATTATTTGTTTGTATGTATGTATGTATTTATGTATTTATATGTAGATGTATTTACTTAACAGACACTTAAATGGAGCTTATTATCTATCTGGTACTGTTTTAAGCACTGTAAAATTTCTGATATATATATATAATTCCCATAACAACCCATTATTCCCATTTTATAGTTGAGGAAACTGAAGCACAATAATTTAAGAAACTTGCCCACCTCACAATCACACAAGTCAGGTATTCTTTAAAAGAGACTTTCATATTTACGTAGAGGACTCCTTTGAAATAACTGCAATATAATTATTCACTCTCAGCTGAAAATTTTCAAACCACTCTGTGTTCTATATAGTTATCTTCTTTGACCCTAACTGTAGGCCAGGAATTATCAACTCTATTTGAAAGATGAGGAAACTGAAGCCCAGGGAATTCACAGGTTTGCTCAAAGTCACAGCTAGTGATAGAGCTGTCATTCAAATTTAAGCTGAGTTGTCACTCAAACCTTTTTTTTCCACCCCAAGTCCAAAGTTCTTTCCACTATACTCACAATAACAACATGAAGTTTGTTGTTGACAACTGCCTACCTGTGAGTATCCCACTATCTCCTGTGCTTTGCAATAGAGACACGCCCCACATAATGTCACCCTTTCACATGGAGAATAAACAGACACTGATTCCTCAGACTGCCTCTCGTTGTTTGTTGGAAGCCAGAAGCAGGTCAGCTTTGATATCATCGTGTCCCATGCACAGGATTTGCCTGAACAATCTGCCCTATGTAAGTAAGTTTCAAATCGTCCCCTCTTTTATGCCAAGGCCTGACCTTAAACCTACAGCAGACGTTCATGGGCTCCACTTCCCAGTGGTTTTGAATGCCACAAAACCAATCATTTATATCTGATGTTTTGATTGATACTGAAATAATCAGCCTTACTGTCACTGGAGAAAGTCTTTAAACTTAGACATGAAAAATAATGAATCGTATTCTTTATCAAGGCTATGCTTAGGGGTGAAAAAAGGAAAACCTATTATGATTGTTTTCTTAACTTTTAATAAGTCAAAGTCCACAGGCTTGGTTTTTTTTTTTTTTCTTATGTGAGTTATAATTGATATGCGACTTTATATTAGTTTCAGGTGTACAACATAATGATTTGATATCTGAATATATTGCAAAATGATCATGATAATAAGTCTAGTTAAGATCCATCACTATAGGACTTCCCTGGTTGCACAGTGGTTAGGAATCTGCCTGCCAATACAGGGGACACGGGTTTGATCCCTGGTCTGGGAAGATCCCACATGCCACGGAGCAACTAAGCCCGTGAGCCAGAACTGCTGAGCCGGTGGTCTACAGCCCATGAGCCACAACTATTGAGCCCATGTGCTGCAGCTACTGAAGCCTGTACACCTAGAGCCCGTGCTATGCAACAAGAGAAGCCATGGCAATGAGGAGCCTGCACACCACAATGAAGAGAAGCTCCTGCTCGCCTCAGCTAGAGAAAGCCCGTGCACAGCAATGAAGACCCAATGCAGACAATAAATAAATAAATTTATTAAAAAACGGATCCATCACTATATATAGTTACAAAAAATTTTTTCTTGTGATGAGAACTTTTAAGACCTACTCTTTTAGAAACTTTAAAATATACAATACAGTATTATTAAACTATACTCACCATGCTGTATATTATATCCCCATAACTTTATTGTATAACTGGAAGTTTGTGCCTTTTGATCTACTTCACGCATTTTGCCCACCCCAAGCCTCCCACTCTGGCAACCACCACAGGCTTTACTTCTTTAAAAACTGAAAACAAGAATTTTTAGTACAGAAGAGAAAAAACTGTCATCAACTTATCAAAGTAGCAGAGAATTTTTTCTTTTTGGTCCAATTTTCCTAAGCATCCCTCTCCACTTTAAACTCAAAGACATGTGTCACCTTTACAAATTACATTTTTCTAGTTCTGTGAGTTTTTCACGTTACTTAGTCTATCTGTAAAGCACTCTCTAGTCTCCCTTTAAATACTTGAAACCACTTTTAAGGCACTCCTAAAAGCAAGCTATCATCTCTGAACTCTTAAAACATTCGCACAACCATTTGGTGGTCACAGTCATTTTACACATACCTTCCTTCTCTCTTAGACTTCGAGCTCCCTAAGAACAGGAACTGTCTAGTTATAATGTCTAGAATTTGTATAAGACCACATTCAATTTATTGAATCCAACCAGGTTCTTTGGATTATTGGGCAACTCTGGATTCAAAATATTTTAAAAAGAAAAGAAAAAAAAAAAAAGAAAAGAAAAGAAGAAAGAAAAGAAAATGAACACACATACAAACCCCTAAATTCTAAATTTGAAATTTTCACTTAGATTATTACTTCGTTCATATTGTCATCATTAATCCATTATCTGAAGACCATCTGGTTATCACGGCTATAGGATTTTAAGACATATTTTATTATTATTGCCCTTTTGGACCTAGAAGAAAAACATTTAACTAAAAAGTGTCAGACCACATAAATTAATTTAAATCTAATCAAAATTTAAGTAGGTAACTGACTTTTTAAAGAAAATTTTTCACAAATACAGTCTAAGTTTACTAGCAACTTTCAGTTGTCAAGATGTAAGGCAAGATGATTCATCCTCTGACTGCTATGAAGCATTAAGGATAACCAGTACTCATGGTGGATTAAAAAGCAAGGCTAAAGAAGATTTGAGGCCTATCCTGAGAATTCAGATTAGTGCAGTTGCTGTGGGGCTGGACATTATCTTCCTCTCACATTTAGAAATAGGTTGCTTTTGGGGAGAAAAGAAACGGTAATGAAGTTTGATATTGATTTCTACTAAACTCCATGGAGCATCCTTCTAAACACCTCATTAGGATAAGTTCTTCAAAAGTCAGACTTTTCTCCCAACTTCTGAAAGTCAATACAATTCAAGCCAGTAATTTCTGCATATGTTCTCTACTGTAAGACTCTCCTTCTCAAGGGCGCCATGTAGCTGGTGGAAATTTTTATCACACTTTATTTAACTAGGAGGCAAGAATCATAAATTGGCAAAACAATTAGGGCATGTCATTTAAGGTATATTGTGTTCTCTTCAAATGGTGTGTATATTTTAGCATTTATATAATACTTTGCAAACATAAATTACTATCTAATTTTTATCCATTAACCCTAAAAAATTCCATGGTATTCCAACTTCCTGCTTATTGAGGCAGATTACTCATTTATCTTAGGGGACACAAATAACTGGCATTAAAATTTTAAGTCTCTAAACTCCAGTCTACTTACCTACGCTGTCTCTCATTTACATTTTAACACTCGGGAAATTTCTTATATTTTCTGAAATAACAAATTTGACCCAGATAGGATTCTTTTCTTGATTTTAAGCCAAACAGTCTTTTTGTGTTTGTGTGTGTATATGTGTATATATGTTTTGGGTTATATTGCAGCATGTTAGGTGGGTATACAAAGGAGGGACACATAAATACATGTATAGACTGTACGCACAAGATGGAAATTTAGAAATATTTGGATGAGTCCTTTTCAAGCGTGAGAGAAAAATACAGGACCAACTTTAAAAGAGTATCATTTTCTCTGATTAAAGAAAAAGTCAAATTGCCTTTGCATTTTTTGCTAATTAAAGCAAACTTCTTAAAAGCTAATTGTGCAATATTTAGGCCTTTTGAATTTGTTCTGATGTGTTCACTTTCTGATGGAATGGAAATATATCTTTAGGAAACTCAGATTACCAAATTAAAATAAATTAAAATATGTACATTTCAGGCACCAAGCACTCTACTGATGAGAACAGAGATGAAGGAGAAAACCTCTCTACCTTTGAGGTGCTTTATGACATTTATGGAAAATTAAAACATGCATGACTGAAAATTAAATAAATGTATAAATTTGAAAGCATCATTCTACTAAAAGAACTGTAAAGACCACTGCCAACTCTTAAGAGTCCAAGTTTCCACACCTTCACAGTAGAGATCATGGTTACTTACAGAATTATAGACTTTTCAAATGGAAAGTTGCTCTAAGTTATCATAGGACTTGTTAGGGACAAATGTAAGTGATAGTGTAAACCTAGCAGTCGAAAGAGTACTCAAACTTTTGAATTCAGGATTTTTGGTGAAGAGTGTAAATGCAATCCTTTGGAGTCTAGCCCATATCCTTTGGATTGGAGCCCCTAAGTACACTTTATATAAAGCTGGGAATCCAAAGACTACACTACCAGTCAACCATCACCCTTCTGCAGCTCAGTTATAACAGAATGCAAGGAAAATTCCCAAGGCAGAAAGAGGAAAAGAATAAAACCAAGATACCTATTTCTGGGATGTTGTACACACACGTCAGCCACCAAGCTGAACTGTGACTCAAATTCACATGACCTGGATGGTCAAAAACAAAAGCAAAAATAAAACAAAACAAAAAAACACCAAACAACAACAACAACTACAACAATGAAAACTCCACTCTGTTTAAAGTGATTGCTATTGGGTCTAGGCCACTTGAAGAAGAAAACATAATTCAGCTTACTAGGTTTTCAAGTAATCCCATAAATATATTCAAGCAAAATAAGCAGCTCAGTGTAAAATATAACTAAACGCACTGGGAAAACACATACCATAAATAAAACAAACAGAAACAGACCCAAAAATGCTTCACATAGTTAGGCCCAGATAATGACATAATTGTGTTTACTAAGTTTACAAATTTAGAAGCAATGGTAAGCTTATAGAAAATTATTAAAAATCACCAAACCACTGGAACTTCCAGAAATAAAAATCTCCAAGAACCCCAAATAAAACATCACTAATTATTAGGGAAATTCAAATCAAAAACCACACTGAGATATCACCGCATATTTGACAAAATGGCTATTTGCAAAATCAAGAAATTACAAGTGTTATGAAGATGTGGAGAAAAGGAAACCCTCATGCATTTCTGATGGGAATGTAAATTGGAAAAGTCACTATGGAAACCAGTATGGAGTTTCCTCAAAAAACAAAAAACAGAACTACCATACAATCCAACAATTTCACTTCTGGGTATTTTTCTGAAGAAAACAAAAACACTAATTCAAAAAAAAAAACAAAACCCCAAAAGATATATGCATCCCTATGTTCACTGCAGCATTATTTATAACAGCCAAGGTACAGAAGTAACCTAAGTGCTCATGGACAGATTAATGGATAAAGAAGGTGTGGTACACACACACTCACACACACACTACGGAATACTATTCAGCTATACAAAAGAATGAAATCTTGCCATTTGCAACAACATGGAAGAAGCTAGAGGGTCTTATGTTAAGTGAAGTAAGTCAGACATAAGAAGACAAATACCATATGATTTAATTCTATGTGGAATCTAAGAAACAAAACAAATAAACAAATAAAACAAAACAGACTCAGATACAGAGAACAAACAGGTGGTTGTCAGAGGGAAGGGTGTTGGGGATAGGTGAATAGGGGAAAGGGATTAAGAGGCATAAACTTTCAGATATAAAGTAAATAAGTGATGAGGATGTAACGTAGAGCAAAGGGAATATAGTCAACAAAACTGTAATAACTCTGTATGGTAACAGATGGTAACTTATTGTGGTGGTCATTTTGCAATGTATGCAAATATTGAACTACTATGTTGTACACCTTAAACTAATATAATATTGTAAGTCAATTATACTTCAATAAAAAAAGAAAAAACTCAATAGAAGGAATTAAATAGGAGTTTAGACACAGCTACAGAAAGAATTAGTGAACTGGTTTAGCATAGAAAGCAATAAAATAAAAGATGATTAAGAGTAAGGTGTTCTAAAATATTTTTATTGGCGTTTTGGAAGGAAATAAGATAGACACTGGAACAGAGTCAAGAGAGAGCAGCTGAGAATTTTCATGAACTGATGAAATAATCCAATCCACAGATTTAAGAATTCTAGCCATTCTGTACATGTTATATAAGACAATATCCATACTTAGACATATAATTTGAGATGTAAGGGGAAATGAAGTTCAAACATATAGTAACTATGTGTATAAAACTTTAGGTTTAGTGGTGCATTGACTACATAAATAATGTTGCTTTAGGTGTTAAATATTACAGAATGAAAATGTATAATAGTAGGTCAACAGTGAGTGAAAATGGAATGAAAATGTCCTAAGTCCTCATATTGTTGGGAAAAATTAATTTTATACATTGGTAAGTTAATCATGAACGTTATAATTTCCAGAGTATCACTGAATGATTAGTAAATGCATAAGTTCCAAACCAGCATAGGAAACAATGAGACAGTTACAATAAAATGATCAATCCAGAAAACACAAGAAACACAAAAAGGTAAGAAAAGAAATGGAAAGCAGTATGCAAAAGAAACTAAGATAATAGATAATAATAAACTCAAATATGTGTCATTACAATAGATGGAAGTGAAAGTATTTTACTTAAAATTAAGAAATTGTTATATTGGACTGAAAAATTCAAACTGTAAGTAAATGCTATTTTAAAAAAAAAGATGATGCATAACATAAAGTCATTGAAGGACTGAAAGCAAAACATGAAGAAAATCTTCCCATGTAAATAATATTTCTGAGAATGTTTGACAGCCTATGTTAAAATGGAATGAAATGGACTTCAAGGAAAAAAGTATTCTTTAATTACAAAGAGTAATTTCATAACAATAAAAACTTTTTTTTCCCAGAAAAATACAAGTTTAACTTTGTAAGCTCTTAATAACATAACTGCAAAATAAATAAGCCAAAATTGACAAAATTACAAGAGGAAATAGACAAATCATAGTGGAAAAAATTTTTTTAATTTATTTATTTTTGGCTGTGTTGGGTCTTCGTTGCTGCACATAGACTTTCTCTAGTTGTGGCAAGCGGGGGCTTGCCTGTGCATTGCTCTTCGTTGCGGTACACAGGCTTCTCATTGGGGTGGCTTCTCTCATTGTGGAGCATGGGCTCTAGGCATGCAGGCTTCAGTAGTTGTGGTGCGTGGGCTCAGTAGTTGTGGCACACAGGCTTAGTTGCTCTGCGGCATGTGGGATCTTCCCAGCCCAGGGATCGAACCCATGTCCCTTGCAGGTGGATTCTTAACCACTGAACCACCAAGGAAGCCCCATAGTGGAAAGTTTTAATTTACCTTTTCAGTAACTGATAAAATAAAAATTTCACTAAGAATACAGAAATCGTTAACGGCATGATCAACAGAATAAACTTGAAGGATATGTATTGGACACTGAATACAATAACTTTAGAATATAGGCATCACCACAAACAATTGTGTAGAGAAGTCATCACACCACTCGAAACACGGCTACATCCATCAAATAAACATGAATGGTACTCCCTGCCATTGTACGCTATGCAAATAGCGTGACTTTACTGGAAAGCACCACACTCTTTAAGCACACACTGAAAATATACAAAACTAAGCCATATCCTTGACCATTTATCCAATGGTTAGCCAGTGATTCTAAAGAATAGTTGAGTCTAAGCTCCCAGACTAGAAGATTCTTGCCTTAAGTTACTTCAGAATGAACATCGTCTAATCCATAAGGCATTATCATTGCTTGAAGGAAGGTACTGGTTTATTTAAGAGCAAGCAGTAAGTGAAGAGCATTGGTATCTGCAGTTGTTAAACATGCCTGCATGAATAATAATGACCAGTTTTTAAAGTTGCCATTTCTGTCTTTGAGGAATTTAGATAAAAATGGGCAGTATACAAGAGACCCTACAGACTGTAGGGAGCCTGCAAAGACAAGCTTATAACTTGGGGATTGATTTTATATATAATGAACAGCACACGAAGTTCTCATGGCAGGGTATTAATATGTGCAAAGCAATATTTTAGAAAATCTAGGATGTATTAGCTAGAGAAGAAAATGGAAGGAAAAGAAATAAGAAGGAGGCCATTACAATATCTGCATGTGTTTAGCTAGTTTGTACTTTTTGGTGGTAATAGGGCATAGTCTAGCTTGAATGAATAAAATTTATCCCCATGTAACCTTGAGGAAAACATTTAATGTTACCATTCTATTGTAGAGAAAAGAGAAAACATAGTAATTGGCAAAGAGAACCATTTGGCTTGTAAGAAGATAGAAACCATCAAATAAGATACCCCTCAATCAGCTGAGAATACATGGGTCAACCTGAATGGACAGAGATAGCACGTCATTCTAGTGAACCAGTTCACTTTGTCTTGAACAGAGAACAGGCTCCAAAAATGGTTTAATTCTTTGGAACGCTCCAAATATGGACAGGTCCAAAGGTAAATAAATCTCTTTTTTTGGGCTCTAGGCATATTTATATAAATAATTGACAATCATATTTGTTCATACTACCTTAGCAAGTAAAAATCACGTGAAAATGTATGCTTTCAAGATGGTTTTGGGGAAGAAGGGTGTCACTGGCTCAAAAAGGTTCTTATCATACAACCCAATAAGGATAAAAGGAGAAGGACTGTAGCTTTCAAGGTGCAAACATCAAATGAAGGCAGTGAAACTAAAGAATTAGCAAGTCATATCTTTGTTGCCTTCATATTTGTTCCCAAGTTCAGAATAGTTATCCTAATTTTTCCAAGAATAGTACTAATGCCTGTGTTTGAGGCAAAACCTGTATATTGCCTCAAACAAGTACTCCTCAATCAAGGAGTTAATTAAAGCTACCCATTTCTTTCAGTGGAATGACCCTCAGAAGTACGATGAATGGAAAAATACTCCTTTGTATATTATGTTGAGCTTAAGGTAATGGATATTTAGTATCATGGACAATTTTTACATGTAGTGTAAATAAAAGAGTATACTTTTTTTTGGAAAATAATTTTGGGGACATTTGTATAATGTTCTTATTAAATTGTATCTCCTATTTTTTAAAAAAGTGTTTCATATATTTTTAAATTATAGCCAAAAATTAAAAGTCTTAAATAGTTTACGAGAAATTAAAACTCAGTTTATAAGAAATATAGTGTTTGTATTTTATCTGTCTACATTTAAAAAAGCATTAGTTAGAAATGATATTTAACTCTAGTCTTTGCAATATGTGTTCCACGCTTTGAGGGATAACAATAAACATCTAGAGGAAAAACACCAGATGTAAAATTTTAAAAACTAGTTTTTAATCCTGACTAATACGGAAGTCTTCAACAAACCACTTTTAACCTCTTTTCTCATCTACAGAAGAGACCTATAATAGGAAACCAATGTACATAATGCATACTATTTTATACATTTGTATTACCCTTTTACTAATTATACTTATTTCAGTGTGGATGCAGTCCCTCAAACTGAGAACTAGGTCATATTTGCTGCTGAATCTCCTGTTCTTCCATAGTTGAGAAGATTGAACACTTTATTGGTTGGTCTTCCTTGAAAAGGAAGCCTTGACTTTTCTAGTAAGAAATGAGAGAAAAACTGGGGTACTGGGTAGCTATGGTATGCAGGGCTCAAATGAGTGTCTGAAAAGAGGCCAGATGAAGTTTATTTTTTTATTTTCCCAAAAGGGAAAATTGGCTGCTGCATTTTGGCAGGTGTCTCTCTAACTAGCCACATTTCCCCAGGGAGTATCTAAATGTGTTCTTTTCTCTTCATTGGTTTCTCAGTAATGTATACTGGTACTAACTCCTGTGGCTGGACATTTTGTACTTTTTTAATCTGAGTTTTTTGTTGTGACAATTTTCTGCTTTAGAAAGAATTATTTTTGCCTTTGGGAAAGTTAGATACTACTTTTAATATGTCATATTTCAAATCATTTCATTATACCCCTTCTTTCATTTAGTCAATGTATAGAGAGAGTGCCTGCTAAGTGCAAGGCAATGTGTTTTGCATGTGAAGATGAATAAGATACAGTTTTTGTCCTTACAGAGCTTACAATCTAACGAAAATACACTAAAAACTAAACAGCAGTGCTACGCCCAAGTAATAACAGTATACTCTGGGAACAATCACGAAGGATTGACTAACTCTGCCTGGGGGACAGGGAGAAAGCATCACAGAGGTTGGTGACATCTGTGCTCACTTTTTAAGAGTGAGTATGAATTTGACAAAGAAGAAAGAGGAAGGAAAGAGTATGTTTAGAGATACTAGCTTGTGGAAAGACCTGGTACAATGGGAGAGCAGTGAAAGAGACTCTTTTTTTTTTTTAATTAGAAAAAGACTGAGATAACGCTGACAGCATGAGTGTGCAGAATATATTGAAGAAGAGAGATGCTATAGACCAAGAGAACAGATCAGAGATAAACGCAGGTGAGATACAATGAAGGCTTGGAATGGACTAAATTAATAGAAGAGCAGAAATTTAAAAAGATGTTTATTTCTCAAGTATAATTAGCAAGAGTTTATAATGGTCTTAAAATGATTCTGCTATAGACAGTGGGTGCTTTGGGGCTGAGAGTCTATTTTATTTATGCTATAAGCTGGCTCTAATGTTGGTGTTGGGGCTAAAACGGAAGAAGCAAATTCTCCCTTCAATCACAGTCTTCAAAAGTGATTTACAAGGGTGAAGTCTGATGAAAACATAGCAGAGGAAGCAATATGAAAGTGAGTCTTTCTGTTTATTTTTTGATTGAAACATGAGTGGTTGGACCGTGAAATATACAGAACACATAAGAATGGTTGGTGCATAAAAAATGCTTTCTTCATTACCACCCCATTAGCAGGATCAGTTTCTAAACTGCGCTCTGCTCCCTGACTTCCTCTCCCTGGTGTCAGAACCTCAAAAAAAATTCTTACTGATCAGTGCTTAGTAAGTGCCTATTAAATGAATGGGTTTAAACATTAATGCATGATGGCAAAAGGCCAACTAACTATAGAGAGTACTGTGTGGAGATCTAAAAGAAGTAGTTAAATTACAAGGTGATCAGTCTCAACGCGTGAAGACAAAAGTACTTTTGTTATTTGTGCATAACACAGTGATCATTACAATAAATTGAGCAGTGACTGCATAGTCTACATTGAAAAAAAAAGGACCCTATGAATAATCATTGCTGGAAGAGAGAAATGTATGTGTGCTCTGTGCAGTGTGGTTGGCAGAGGGCCTAAAGCTACAGGATGAGGCTAAAACAGTAGAGGGTTAGACCGCACAGCACCCTTCAGACCACATTGAGCTTTGTCCTTTATACTGAACACAATAGAAAGATGTTGAATTCTTTTAAGAATATGTATAAGATAATATGATTTGTGATTCAAAATTAACACTGCCTGTAATAAGGAGAATTTGACAGATGAGGACCAGAATGGATGATGGAGAAACCAGTCTAAAGTTTTTTGCAGAGATGTGGGTAGTTTACTTAGGCTAGAATGGTGGCCTTAAAGATAGAAAATAATAGATTTAAGAAACTTATAAGCTAGAATAGACAGGAGTTATGAATGAATTGGAAATAGGGTGTAATAGTTGAGGAAAAGGAGATGTCAAGATACCCAGCTGACCTGACTTGAATGGATGGTGGGGTCTTACACTGAGGTAGGGGAGAATAGAATATATCCAGGTAGGTTAGAATGGAGGCAAGAATGTAATTTTGGTTTTGGAGATATTCAAGTGGAGATGACAAGTATATGAAGAAGTCTAGGATGGAGACATCAATTTGAAAGTCACCTGCACATATGTAGTAGCCAAATAAAATTCTCTAGGAAAAATGTTTAGTGTGACAAGAAAAAATAATCTATGAATAAGCCTTGAAGAATTTCAAATATTTAACAGGTTGAGCTCATAACCAAAAAGGCAGGGACTAACTCGGGAGTGTGCTTGATCATAGAAGAAAAGAGAAACAAGAGTTTCTAGAACGAGGGAGTGATAAACTATACCAAGTGCTGCCAAAATTCATATTACACATGGGCTGAACAGTGTTCATTGTGTCTGGTGACTTGGTGCTCCTTGGTGACCTTAGAGAGCATATTTCAAGAGAGTAATGAAAGTCAGGCTGGAATGTTTTGGAAAATAACTGGTAGGAAGTTAGGAAAGGACTAGTATAGTATAAACTAAAGTTTTTCAAAAATGGCTTTGAATAGGTAAAAAAGGAAGAGGAGGAAGAGAGAAGATATGGATTCAAAGAAAGATTCTTTTGTTATGGTTGTTAAGTTTTTCTTTTAATGAGAGATCCTGGACCGTGTTTCAATACCAATGAGAAGGATCCAATTAAGAGGGTAGAGTGGTAAAAGAGTGAGTTTCTCAAGAAAGCACAAATAAGTGATATTCTGAATCAAAGGAGGCAAGGAGAAAATATAACAATTGGCACGCACATGGGAAGCACATTTCCATGAGTATACCCTCAGCTTGATGAAACAAACACAAGATTTTAAGGGAAAATAAAGTACAAATAAAGTACATGAATAACAGTCACTCACCACTGGCTATAACATAGATTGTAGGACGTACTCAATTCCAACCAATTTCATAGGTTGTGTGAAGTTATTAGTACTTCACCTCTTTGTCTCTCACTCAAGTAGAGCAGAATGGAATGCAAGCAGAATAAAGTTGTTATTGGGATAATTTGAACCTTTTAAATTTATTTTTAAATATGTACTTTATCATTAATAACGTAATTTTCAATGCACTTCAAAACCAATGAAGACAAAAGTGATACCAAAACACTGAAGTTAAGAATTGCCTCTTCAGGTGATAGTCACTCCCGTATACTAGTGTGTTTTACACCAAATAGTTTTAAAGGAGGAATAACCTTTACTATAGAATGGGATGATAATAAGACTAGAGCAAAAAGATATCCAACACATTCTTCATAAAAAATCCTGTTTAACAGCTTATAATAAATATGTCATTCAGCCTTATAAGACTAATCAGTTTAAATCCTTTATTGTACCTGGGTAGAAATATCTTGTTTGGGGGAATTTGCATGTTGTTTTGAGCAGATATGAACACTTTAGTCTATTGGTATTATAGAATTATGTGCGCTCATCTATGAGAGATTTAGAAGACTTTCCCAAAAGTACTAAGGACTAGCAGAATTCCATTCAGGGAAGCATTGTTTGATTTGGTCCAGAAACTCACTGTCTCGATTGGAACATAAATAGTTTGTTCTTGAGCTGAAAGGAATCTCTGTAATAACAAAGTCTTCCAGCCTGAATGAATAATATTTTGTGAGAGGCTGAATGTGATCAAAATAAACTGAGGGCTAAGATTACCTTTCTCGTTTTGTTTTCACAATATTGAAACAACTCTTTTAGCTCAGACAGTAAAAGAGGGTAGACTTTATGGACAGAACTCTAACATTTGGTGATTATTGGTCAACAAAGAAGCAGGATTATATACAAGATTATGGATCGAAGTATTCCATGTTTGAAACAGATATAGAGACTATTTATCTGTTATTTTACAAATATTTTTAGACAATGTAAAGAGAAATAGTTGGCTGTATCTTAAAAAGTCATAGTGGGGGCTTCCTAGGTGGCACAGTGGGTAGGAGTCTGCCTGCCAATGCGGGGGACACGGGTTCGATCCCTGCACCAGGAGGATACCACATGCCATGGAACAACTAAGCCTGTGTGCCACAACTATTGAACCTGCGCTCTAGAGCCCGTGAGCCACAGCTACTGAGCCCATGTGCCACGACTACTGAAGCCCATGCGCCTAGAGCCCGGGCTCTGCAACAAGAGAGGCCACTGCAATGAGACGCCTGCACACCACAATGAAGAGCAGCCCCCGCTCTCCGCAACTAGAGAAAGCCAGTGTGCAGCAACGAAGACCCAACACAGCCAATAAAATTAAAAAAAAAAAAGTCATAGTGATAAGATACTGTGGTGCCTCTCACTGGAAAGGAGTGGATATTCGTTGTGAGTCTTTGATATTAAAGCTGGAAGGGATCTCAAAAGTTGTTTCTAAAACCAAATTACACTTAGAGACCTACTGGGAGTGAGGTGGACTGATGTAACCAATTAGAGTTACAAACATCCTCTTAGGATAAGGGGAGAACATTAGGCCATTCTTTCAAAGAATTTAAGGATACTAGACAAACGCTAGATTTTAGACTCAATTATCTTCTAAGTCTATCCTATAGAAGCAAATACGGAAAGTTATACAAATTCTACATACACAATGGCAACATGATTAAAGTGAAACATTTTTTCCAACACACAACTGGGGAATCGCAATGCCCCAGTTAGTTAAGTGATTGTATATGAGGGTCTTAAAACCCAGAGGAAATCGACCAAAGATGATAGATGAAAATGTGAAATGGAATTGTCAGTCTGTAGCTGAAACATTGATCAAATGGCTGAATAGCTAACAAAGTGTACTCAAGGAGACCTTGAAAAAAAGATAACCTAGCCTTGAGTTTTTCTATACAATTATTCTAATCTATAAATAAAAAATTTAAACTTATTGTCCAACTTGAATGAGTCTGGCCTTTTTAACAGAAGACAACTACTTTGACGATTTTCCAGTGGTACCAATGGGGTTTATACATACCACTTTGAATTCATGCCAGATATTCCTTGAGAGAATTGTCAAAATTTCAGTTCATAGCTGAGGGAGGTCATGAGAATATCAAGAAGTTGACAATATGTATATTTGCATATGTAGGACATTCTGAGCCTGTGCTTTTCAAGCAAATATATTTCAGCATTATTGGATTGTATTTGCAGAGTCTGGATGCATTTTTCATCATAAATAAATGTTCATATGTTACTGATTTATGTCAGAGAAAAAGTACAAAAGTTGCAAACCTTCACACAGATATTTATATGGAGCTTTATTTATAATTGCCAAAACTTGGAAGCAATCAAGATGTACTTCAGGAGGGGAATAGGTCAATAAACTGCAGTACACCCAGACAAGGGAATATTTTTCAGCACTAAAAAGAAATGCACTATCAAGCCATGAAAAGACATTTAAGGAGGAACCCTAAGTGTGTATTACTAAGTGAAAGAAGACAATCTGAAAAAGATAACATAGTGCATGATTCCAACAACATGATGATACGAAAAAGGCAAAATGAAGACAGTAAAAAGATCAGTGGTTGCCAAGATTTGGGGGTGGTGGAGGGATGAACAGCGAAGCATCGATTATTTTTAGGACAGTGAAATACTCTGTATGACACTACAATGATGGATACATGTCATTATATGTTTATCGAAACCCACAGAATGTACAACAGAGTGCACCATAATGTAAACTCTAAACTACAGGTGATTGTGATATGACAATGTAGGTCCATTGATTGTAACACACGTACCACTCCTGGGGGAATGTGGATAGTGGGAGAGGCTGCACTTGTCTGGGGGTAGAGGGGTATGGGTACTGTCTGTTCCCTTTGGTCAATTTTCCTATCAACTTAAAACTGTTCCAGAAAAGAAAGTCTATGTTAAATGGGGACAAATTGCAAGCCTTTATGACTCACATGACTCTTCCTCTGAGAGACTGTGGAGAAAGCAGAGAAAGAAGAATGGGGGAAAGTAGAGTACTGTTTCTTATTGAGAAGCACTGGAAAACTATAAGCATTTCTTATTATTCTTTTTTTGTATAGCAATACTATCTGAATCAGTACTGACATTATTTGTATTAGTCACTTCAGGAAATTCAAACTATAGAATAACCAAAAAGGGGAAGCTGTAAATGAAAAGAGCAGGAACTGGAGATGTGTCTTCAATTAACCCAAAATTTAGCACTTGTTCTGACTCATGATGGTGAACTGTGTATGCATATTATACCTCTTGCTTTAAAATAAAAGAAAAATAAGAAAATAAATGGCAATAGTGAGAGAAATGATAAACCAAAGATTGCAGTAGACAGAATAAAAGTGGAAGAATGTTGATTGATACATAGCAGAGAAAGGCGAAAGATGGACTATGCCCAGGGTGAACTGAAGGCTGAGAGACTCAGTCTGGTCCACTGAACATCAGTGAGGCTTTGGATTCAGAGAAGACCAATGAGCCAGATGGTGGTGGTAACGTGGTAATAAAACAGGTGGTATAACTAAAAGTCTTTAAAAAGTAAGCTATTTTCTTTCTCTCTTCATAATCAGTTGGAACACCCTACAGCTAGCTTAGACAAATACAAATGAATTCAGGGCAGCTGGCATAAATCAGAAGAATTTTATGAAATTTGGTGGTAGAACAGAGAAGTATAGGAATTATGACTTTGGATCCAAAGAGAAGAAAGATAATTCTAGCACAAATCTTCAGTTTTCAGTAGAGAATATTTACATTACCATAAGATGTAAATGATGTGATTTGGTTGCCAATTTTTAGAATCAACCTATAGTCAAATCTTGAAAGATGCCTATGGTTTCCAAATAGAATATAAATGTTAATCACTCTAAAAATATAAAAGAAATGTATAAGAGATAGGCCTTTGAAAGTGTCACTGGGGTTGCTTGCTAAATGGAGAGCTATTTGGGTGTCTATGGATAGGGAGGCACATGGGGAGTCTGTGGATGATGAAATGAAAAAATTAGGGGGTAGTATGTTATCTAAATGTTAAAGTAATAAGAAATTTAGAATAGTGACATAACTACTGAATTCAAAAAGATGGGGTGATAGTACAAGGAAGGTAAATTCTTACCTCTTAGTGTAAAACAGAGAGACAAGGCCTAAATTCATAAACCAAGATGTAGTAGAATAAAACTGTCATTTAGGTTTATTGGTTGCCTCCGAGGAGCAAGACTGGTGAAAATACACGATAGGGTAGTGAATTATTGCCTTTCTATTAGCCCTTTTGTAATATTTGATTATTAAAATTATCTGAGTTACACATATACGGAATCTAAAAATGGTACTGATGAACTCAGTGACAAGAACAAGGACGCAGATACAGAGAATGGACTGGAGAACTCGAGGTTTGGGAGGGGGCAGGGGGTGAAGGGGAAGCTGAGACGAAGAGAGAGAGTAGCACAGACATATATATACTACCAACTGTAAAATAGATAGTCAGTGGGAAGTTGTATAACAAAGGGAGTCCAACTCAAGGATGGAAGATGCCTTAGAGGACTGGGGTGGGGAGGGTGGGGGGGACTCAAGGAGGGGGGGAGTCAAGGAAGGGAGGGAATATGGGGATATGTGTATAAAACCAGATGATTAAACTTGGTGTACCCCCCCAAAAATATTAAATAAATAAATAAAATTTAAAAATATTATGAGTTAATTTTGATTAAAATTTGAATAAAAACTAAATACTGGAGTAATGGCACCTTATTTTGTTAAAAGAAAAACATAGTAAGAAAACATTGCAAAGTGAATCTATATTCATTATGAAAAAATGTTTAATTGAATGTTTGCTTTTTATAGCTTTATTACCTTTGATAATATTTCTTGCTTTAAAATTCTTCATTGGGATACAGATTTTATAGAGCCATCTTGGTGCTCCAAAATTTGAACTTCAACTCGATGACATAATGAGTAAATGGTAATATATGTGTATTCCTTTGACCACAGAAAAAATTTCAAATTTTCTAATATAAGATTCAGTGGACATCTAAAACTAGCTCCAACCAGTCTTTTTTCACTAAACTAGTTGTATGTGTAGACTTTTGAATAGGCTATGCTCATTTCAACCTTACCTCTGCCATATACATATTGAATGTTTTTGGATAAGTTATGTAATCTGTTGGTGTAAGCCTATTTATATAGTTAGTCTTTAGTCTCCCCTTTTGTAAAATAGGAATTTTTATTACTATAAGGCAATATTATTTGCTAAATGCTTAGCCTTGTATGTGGTATATAGAAAGTGCTGAGAAAATGTAAGCTATTAATATTATAAATATTATTGGAGTGTTTCATCTACGAAACTTTCTCTATATAGCCTATCCTATAGTCACATTGCTTTATTCACATTATTATAGCACATTCTTTTTATAGCATTCTGCATTTGTATCATCCTTGATTTACTACTTTAATTTGTTTAAATGTCTCTTATTTAGAAGTATAGATTAAACCTTTTATGAGAGTAGAAACCATATTATATTCAATTTTGTATCCTGTAACTCATTAGTATTGGGCCTGATGTATGAAATAGGTATCAAAACAAAGTCTCTTAAAAAGAAAATAATAGAAAAAATTGATAAATTATGTAGAATTATTATTACAAACTTCAGAATATTGGTGTTAGCAATGCAGATGTATTTACAATTTCTAGGGGTTTTAAAACTTACGAACTCCTTTAATCTTCAAAAATTTGGTTGAAGAAAGTGGTATCATTCCTATTTTAAAAATAATGTCAACAAGGGACAATACTGGTTCCACACACTTATTTACTGATCAAGGATTAGAATAATTAATAATAATATAGTATCTCCTCCACCATGGGCAATTTCCACACACACCGGTTGTGGCTGCCACATCCCACCCTGGCCTGAATGAGTATCTCAACACCAAGACCTGGGTCCACCCAACTGCCTGTAGGCTCCAGTGATGAATATCTCATGCCAAACAACCAGCAAGACAGGAACATAGCCCCATCCATTATCAGACAGTCTGCCTAAAGTTGTACTAAGCTCACAAACACCCCAAAACACACCACCTGATGTGCCCCTGCCCATCAGAGGGAAAAGACTCAGCTCCACCCACCAGAGCATAGGCACCAGTCCCTCCCACTGGGAAGCCTACACAAGCCCCTGGATGAACCTCACCTACCAGGGGGCAGACAACAGAAGCAAGAGAAACTACAACCCTGCAGCCTGTGGAAAGACCATAAACACAGTAAGTTAGATAAAATGAGATGACAGAGAAACATGCTGCAGACAAAGGAGCAAGATAAAAATCCACAAGACCAAATAAATGAAGAGGAAGTAAGCAAGCTATCTGGAAAAGAATTCAGAGTAATGATAGTAAAGGTGATCCAAGATCTGGAAATATGGAGGCACGGATTGAGAAAATGCAAGAAATGTTTAACAAGGACCTAGAAGAACTAAAGAACAGGCAATCAGTGATGAACAACACAATAACTGAAATGAAAAATACACTAGAAGGAATCAATAGCAGAATACAAGAGGCAGAAGAACATATAAGTGAGCTGGAAGATAGAATCGTGGAAATAAGTGCTACAGAGCAGAATAAAGAAAAAAGAATGAAAAGAAATGAGAACAGTCTCAGAGACCTCTGGGACAACATTAAACATACCAACATTCTAATTATAGTTGTCCCAGAAGAAGAAGCAGAGAAAGAGAAAGGGTCTGAGAAAATACTTGAAGAGATTATAGTCGAAAACTTACCTAATATGGGAAAAGAAATAGTTACCCAAGTCCAGGAAGCACAGAGTTCCACATAGGATAAACCCAAGGAGAAACACATTGAGACACATAGTAATCAAACTGACAAAAATTAAACACAAAGAAAAAAATTTTTCAAGCAGCAAGGGGAAAGCAACAAATAACATACAATGGAATCCCCATAAGGTTTTCAGCTAATTTTTTAGCAGAAACTCTGCAGGCCAGAAAGGAGTGGAGGGATATATTTAAAGTGATGAAAGGGAAAAGCCTACAACCAAGATTACTCTACCCAGCAAGGATCTCATTTAGATTTGACAGAGAAATCAAAAGATTTACAGACAAGCAAAACCTAAGAGAAATCAGCACCACCAAACTACCTTTACAACAAATGCCAAAGGAACTTCTCTAGGCAGGAAACCCAAAAGAAGAAAAAGACTTACAAAAATAAACCCAAAACAATTAAGAAAATGGTAATAGAAACATACATATTGATAATTACCTTAAATGTAAATGCATTAAATGCTCCAACCAAAAGACACAGACTGGCTGAATGGATATAAAAATGAGACCTGTATAAATGCTGTCTGCAAGAGATCCACTTCAGACCTAGGGACACATACAGATTGAAACTGAGGGGATGGGAAAAGATATTCCATGCAAATGGAAATCAAAAGAAAGCTGGAGTAGCAATATTAATATCAGACAAAATAGACTTTAAAATAAAGACTATTACAAGAGACAAGGAAGAACACTACATAATGATAAAGGGATCACTCCAAGAAGAAGATATAACAATTGTAAATATTTATGCATCCAACATAGGAGCACCTCAATACATAAGGCAAACATAACAGCCATAAAGGGGGAAATCAACAGTAACACAATAATAGTGGGAGACATTAACATTCCACTTACACCAATGGATAAATTATCCAGGCAGAAAATTAATAAAGAAATACAAGCCCTTATTACACATTAGACAAATAGATTTAATTGATACTTATAGGACATTCCATCCAAAAACAGCAGAATGCACTTTCTTCTCAAGTGCACACAGAACATTCTCCAGGATAGATCACTTCTTGGGTCACAAATCAAGCCTCAGTAAATTTAAGAAAATCGAAATTGTATCAAGCACCTTTTCCAACCACAATGCTAGGAGATGAGAAATCAATTATAGGAAAAAAAAAAAAACTGTAAAAACACAAATCCATGGAGGCTAAACAATATGCTACTAAATAACCAATGGATCACTAAAGAAATCAAAGAGGAAATCAAAAATACCTAGAAATAAATGACAATGAAAACATGATGACCCAAACCTATGGGATACAGCAAAAGCAGTTCTAAGAGGGAAGTTTATAGCAATACAATCATACCTCAAGAAACAAGAAAAATCTCAAATAAACAACCTAAACTTACACCTAAAACAGCTAGAGAAAGAACAACAACAACAAAAAATCCCCCACAAAGTTAGTAGAAGGAAAGAACCCGTAAAGATTGGAGCAGAAATAAATGAGATAGACATGAAGGAAACAATAGCAAAGATCAATGAAATTAAAAGCTGCTTCTTTGAGAAGATAAATCTTTAGCAAGACTCATCAAGAGAAAATGCGAGAGGACTCAAATCAATAAAATTAGAAATGGAAAAGAAGTTACAACAACACTGCAGAAATATAAAGGATCATAAGAGACTACTACAAGCAACTGTATGCCAATAAAATGGACAACCTGAAAGAAATAGACGAATTCTTAGAAAAGTACAAACTTCCAAGACTGAACCAGGAAGAAACAGAAAAGATGAACAGACCAATCACAAGTAATAAAATTGAAACTGTGATTAAAAAATCTTCCAACAGACAAGAGTCCAGGACCAAGGGCCTCACAGACAAATTCCATCAAACACGTAGAGAAGAGCTAACACCTATCATTCTTAAACTCTTCCAAAAAACTTCAGAGGGAGGAACACTTTAAAGCTCATTCTATGAGGCCACCATCACCCTGATACTAAATTGAGACAAAGATATTACACAAAAAAGAAAATTACAGCCCACTATCACTGATGAACATAAGACACAAAAATCCTCAACAAAATACTAGCAAACTGAATCCTACAACACATTAAAAGGATCATACACCATGATTAAGTGGGGTTTATCCCTGGAATAGAAGGATTCTTCAATATACGCAAATCAATCAATGTGATACACCATATTAACAAATTAAAGGATAAAAACCACATGATCATCTCAATAGATGCAGAAAAAGCTTTTGACAAAATTCAACATCCATTTATGACAAAAACTCTCCAGAAGGTGGGCATAGAGGGAAACTACCTCAACATAATAAAGGCCATATATGACAAACCCACAGCAAACATTATTCTCAATGGTGAAAAACTGGAAGCAGTCCCTCTATGATCAGGAACAAGACAAGGATATCCACTCTTGCCACTATTATTCAACATAATTTTGGAAGTCCTTGCCACAGCTATCAGAGATGAAAAAGAAATAAAAGGAATCCAAATTGGAAAAGAAGAAGTAAAACTGTCACTGTTTGCAGATGACATGATACCATACACAGAAAATCCTAAAGATGCCACCAGAAAACTACTAGAGCTAATCACGAATTTAGTAAAATTGCAGGATATGAAATTAACACACAGAAATCTCTTGCATTCATATATACTAACAACAAAATCAGAAAGAAAAATTAAGGAAACAATCCCATTTACCATTGTAACAAAAAGAATAAAATACCTAGGGATAAACCTGCTTAAGGAGGCAAAAGACCTGTATGCAGAAAACTATGATGATAGAAATCAAAGACAACACAAGCAGATGGAGAGATTTACCATGTTCTTTGATTGGAAGAATCAACATTGTGAAAATGACTATACTACCCAAAGCAGTATACAGATTCAGTGCAATGCCTATCAAATTACCAATGGCATTTTTCACAGAAGTAGAACAAAAAGTTTTACAATTTGTATGGAAACACAAAAGATAGCCAAAGCAATCTTGAGAAAGAAAAATGAAGCTGGAGGAATCAGGCTCCCTGACCTCAGACTATACTACAAAGCTATAGTAATCAAGATAGTATGGTACTAGCAAAAAAACAGAAATATAGGTCAATGGAACAAGATAGAAAGCCCAGATATAAATTCACAGACCTATGGTCACCTAATCTATGACAAAGGAGGCAAGAATATACCATGGAGAAAAGGCAGCCTCTTTGATAAGTGGTGCTGGAAAAACTGGACAGCTACATGTAAAAGAATGAAATTAGAACATTCTCTTACCCTACACACAAAAATAAACTCAAAATGGATTAAAGACCTAAATGGAAGGCCAGACACTATAAAACTCTTAGAGGAAAACATAGGCAGAACACTCTTTGACATAAACCACAGCAAGATCTTTTTTGACCCACCTCCTAGAGGAATTAAAATAAAAACAAAAATAAACAATTAGGACCTGATTAAACTTAAAAGCTTTTGCACAGCAAAGGAAACCATGAACAAGACAAAAAGACAACTCTCAGAATGGGAGAAAATATTTGTTAACAAAGCAACTGTCAAGGGATTAATCTCCAAAATATACAAGCAGCTCATGCAGCTCAATATCAAAAAAAAAAAAAAAAAAAAAAAAAATCCAAAAATGGGCAGAAGACCTAAGTAAATATTTCTCCAAAGAAGACATACAGATGGCAAAAGAATATATGAAAAGATGCTCAACATCACTAATTATTAGAGAAATTCAAATCAAAATTACAACAAGGTATCACCTCACACTGTTCAGAATGGCTATCATCAAAAATCTACAATTAATGTTGGAAAGGGTGTGGAGAAAAGGGAACCCTGTTATACTATTGGTAGGAATATAAATTGATACAGCCACTATGGAGAACAGTATGAAGGTTCCTTAAAAAACTAAAAATAGAACTACCATCTGACCCAGCAATCCCACTCCTGGGCATATACCCAGGGAAAACCATAATTCAAAAAGATACATGCACCCTAATGTTCATTGCAGCACTATTTACAGTACCCAGGACATGGAAACAACCTAAATGTCCATCAACAGATGAATGGATAAAGAAGATGTGGTACATATATACAATGGAATATTACTCAGCCATAAAAAGGAACAAAATTGGGACATTTGTAGAGACGTGGATGAATCTAGAGACTATTATACACAGTGAAGTAAGTCAGAAAGAGAAAAACAAATATTGTATATTAACACATATAGGTGGAATCTAGGAAAATGGTACAGATGAACCTGTTTGCGAAGCAGAAATAGACACACAGATGTAGAGAACAAATGTATGGATACCAAGGGGGATGGGGGGAGATGGGATGAACTGGGAGATTGGGATTGATATATGGATTGATATATATACACTACTATGTATAAAATAGACAACTAATGAGAACCTAGTGTATAGCACAGGAACTCTACTCAGTGCTCTGTGGTGACCTAAATGGGAAGAAAATCCAAAAAAGAGGGGATATATATATATACATATGGCTGATTCACTTTGCTACACAACAGAAACTGACATGGCAGTGTAAAGCAACTACATCCAATAAAAAATACATTAATTAATTAATATAACAACAATAACAATGACAGTAACGATAATAGAATTCCTCCCAAGTCATTGTTTCTTAGAGTGTTCTATGCCCTCTCTGGAAACTGTCTGAAAGTGGACTGAAACATGGCAAAATTCCTAACATAGTAACTATCACTAAATCTCTCTGTTCTTTCTCTAATAAGAGAGAGAAAAAGAAAAACATTGATTCATTTGTTCATGATGCCAAAATCCAAAAATTACCAGCTTTTTGAATTCAGAGGTGACACAGAGTATAGAATGCTGAGATGTTTAAAAACTACCAAGGATATAAGATTAGGTATATAATTTAGGAAAACTGAATAACACTCAGGAAATCAAATGGTTTGAGGATGTTTGGGTACCTTTGGTAGTCACACAATAGCAGTTTTATTGTTGTTTAAAGTGCAGAAGTTATTTTGATCATAAGTATATGTATCATTTAATGATAGAAAGCAGCAAAACCCAGAAGAAAACTAGGTGCTTCCATTAACTTCTCTGTCTGCCTTTGGCTAAATCACTCCGAGCCCCTATGCTTAGGTTTCCTCATCAGCAACATGGTGCTCTTAACATTCCTTTCCAGCTCAACACTCTATAATTCCATGAAAGTCACTTTGAAATAAAATGAGCAGCTGCATAGCAAACAACAGGAGAGACAGGAGACTACGAACCACATCGAGGAAAATTGTGTCCTTATCCAATGTAGTATGTTTTCTAAAATTCCAGGATGATTTGCTGCTTTTCATAATTATACTAAAACTTGTCTAATGGATAAAAAAGGATATTGGTAGTGTTCTGATACTGTCGTCATAAAAAAAACCATTTCACACTTTCACTATGATTTCCATTTGAAATGACCTTATAGAAAATGGCTTGCCTTCCTTCACCCTAAATTACAGTACATTCTTCCACTGCACTGAAGGATATATTTGTAAAGTTGAAACTCCCTTTGGGTGAAATGCTTCTGTAAGACTCAGAGACTGCCAGAAGGAAAGTTGTCACTGAGAGAGGAAGATTAATAGCGGTAATAGCATTTTAGACCTGACCCTCTGATAATCTGAGATCTCAGTGGAATAGCTATCTCAAAATTATTGTTCCTAAGATGTATTTACAGAGAGCAACTAGGGCAGTGAGTCACAGTTTCAAACTCTAACAAAGAAGTCTGGAATTTAAATTTATTTAAAACTGAGGGATGCAGGTATATATTACGCTGTATATCTTTTCATTTGAATCTCATGTTTAGAAGTAGTAGACAGATTATAGTATTACAGAAACTTCTAAACAGTGTAGTATTTTATCAGATTTTTATATTGAGAGTCTATAAAAATAGTCTTATCACAGCAGCCTCTAGTAATATGTATAGCGAGAAAAAGCCACGGAATGTCTCTCTCCAAAAAAAAAAAGATTTTTTTAGGTCTTTTGGATGCACCATATGTCGCTGCCGAATCTGTAACTTTCAAAATGTTCATGGGCAAGGTATAAATAAATAAAGCTTATTCATTCCTGCAACAGGAGTTTTTTTATTTGTAGTAAAACATTTCATGTGGATCCTCAAGCTCCAGATTTGATCCTCAGTTATAGGCATTCGTCATTGACTGAAAAGCCTTCCTCCAAATATCAAACAAGTTCCTGTAAAATTTTAGTCAATACATTTTGGGGAAGCAAATGAATGTTCTGCAGCCTGCTGCTGCTTTTGGAACTGTCTCGCTTTCCAGAGCATCGTCACCATAGGACTGAAACATATGTGAAAATTCTTACTGTGGTACCTAATTCTCCTGCTTGTTTATTTGTTACTTCTGTTTCTCAGACTGCCTTAGGATAGCTCACAGCTGAGGGAAGAGGCACACAGAACTGTTAACAGCTTGACTTCAAGGTAACAGACAAAACATTTGCTTTCACAGTCTCCTCTGACGTTTGATAGGATACGGAAGTAAGAGAAGGGTGTAGAAAAGAGGAAAGCTTAGTCTAAGTGTTTTCAGATCACATTCGGAAATGCCAAAGAAAAGGTGATTCTTTTCAAGGCATTTTCACAATGAGATTAAGACGAAAGGAGCTTTTATTACCCTTCATTATATTCACAAGCATCTGGTGATTAGAACACATACATAAATTAACATACCTTTAAATTATATAAATTAGATGGCTTAGAATATGCTTTGAATACTTTATAAAATTGGTGAAAAAATCTACAGAGAGTAATACTGCCATTTCCTATGTGCTGGTAACTTCTTTTATTTAGTCCCTCAAAGTTTTACAAATAAAATAAAAGCATAATGCATTATTTGTTTGGAGAGAAACATTTTGGAATGTAGATGGTGGCAAGATTTATATACTACAATAAAGCATTGATTTCATTAGAGTTGGAACTGAAAGTGAGTGACATTCAGCCTTTGTCATTTGGGGTCTCACACCTGTTTTGACTATTAAATGCCCAGAAAGAGATCCAAAAGTCTCTACCACCATAGCAGTCTAGGGTTCTACAAAAAGTGTAAATTAAAAAAAAAAATGTCTATACTAACTGGTTTCTCTATTATGGGCGTCATTTTCTTTTTTGGCTTCTTTATCTGTAATGCTTATTTGTTTATATTATGATGTACATATAAACACTATTATCTGAAATACATTCACAAATAGTAATAACAACATGCACGCACACATACGTTTTATGTTCACTTGGAATCTGGCAATATGTTGACATGTTGTGTAAATTGTTAGTTTATTAGCTCTGATATTTATCCTTTACATACAATTAAAGGAAAACTAATGAGAAATTCACAAGTTTCTCTGTAAAATTTTAACCAATGACTTGCAATGCTTGTAAAAGAAAGGATAATATTATAATTCATCTTATGATTAACTTCTGTTTCTGAAATTAATCTTAAAGTGAAAATCTTAAAATGTCAGGGCCAACCATTTTATTTAAGGGATCCTCTGAATAGTAGCTTCTTAGATATGACCTTCAGAATAATCTGAGGAAAATACATTTGAGTCTTCTCCTTCAAGCTTCCCATATATTAAAACTTTTATGGTGCTTCTGCTGTGTATGAATAGCTTTGTCTGGGGACTCTACTCAATATTCTGTGATAACCTATATGGAAAAGAATCTGAAAAACAATGGATGTATGTATATGTATAACTGAATCATTTTGCTGTATACCTAAAATTAATGCAACATTGTAAATCAACTATACTCTAATATAAAAGTTAAATTAAATTGAAAAACTAAAATAGAAAGTGTTTTGACACACTCAAAGCAGTTAATCATCAATCCCTAATCATCAAGATACCCCATGGAGAAGAAGAGAGGTAAAACCGATTATTCTAAAGGCACTAGAGCTTTGTGTCAACTTGAATACATGCAGATCCTTGAAAAGGAGGAGAACAACCCATGAATAAAATGGTTACTTCACAGACTGACTTAGAGGAGAAATGCTTCTAAAGGTAACAGCAAAGCAAAGGGGATAACTAAACAGATGAACTAAGCATTTTCAAGCAACACAAACTCATTTCTCCATCGATCTCCTCATTTCATTTCTTTTGTTTAGCCTTCCTTGCAGTGTTTACAGGTAAGTTGCTGCTTGTTTCTAAAAGTCTGTCATGTATAAGCCTTTGGATTTCTCAATTGTGTTTTCCTCTTGGGAAGTATATGGAGATTCTATACAAATCATTCTTTAACAACTTGAGTGGAGTGCTGATATTCTAATTATTTGGAATAATAAGAAAAAGTAAAGTAAAAAGAAAAAGATTTCTTTATTGGGTGGATTATTAGAGTAGATGATCAGCAAGATGTTATTGATGATTTTCCCTAAATCTGGTAGATTACAAAATTATCCACTACCCGTACTACGCCCTGGTGTGGCCTGGGCAATTCTTGCAATTATAGTGCATGAGGCATAGTAGGAATTTAATAGATATATGTTGAATGGAATATTACAGGAAATTAACTACTCTTTTCAGTTTTATCATCAAAAGTCTTCACTATACCTATTTTATGAACTATTTGGTTTAATCTAACATTTACTTCAAAGATTAACATTATGTCCACTTTTCTTTAATAATGCAATCTGCCATTTGTCCAATTACTGATGGATTGAAATTGATTTATTTATTCAACATGGAATTATGAATATATCTCCTATATATAAAATACTCATTGTATTTTATATACTTATTTATTTATAATTTTTATTGGAGTATAGTTGCTTTACAATGTTGTGTTAGTTTCTACTGTGCAGCAAAGTGAATCAGCTATACATATACATATATCCCCTCCTTTTTGGATTTCCTTGCCATTTAGGTCACCACAGGGCACTGAGTAGAGTTCCCTGTGCTCTACAGCAGGTTCTCATTAGTTATCTCTTTTATACATAGCATCAAGAGTGTATATATGACAATCCCAATCTCCTAATTCATCCCACCCCTCCCCAAATACTCCTTTAAAGTGAACAAAATATATCCCATGCCCCTGAGTTTACAGACCATTTTATTTAGAGATAATTATCTAAGGAATCTTCTCTTTCTACACATTATAAGTTTTAATTTGATTCAAATTATATGATGTATGTTTACATACTTAAAACATTGGTTTCTTCCTCTCTGCTCATACTTCTTGCAGAAGCCTCCACTGAGATATTTTCACTGTATTCTTCAGATTCATAGAAATCATTGAAAAATTTAAATAAATCAGATTTGATGTTTGTTGTAAATTTGTGGTTGAGAATTTCTACCCTCAGAAATGGATTATATTACACACCAAATAAAACATACTCCATTTTAGTTTTAGTTTAATATATTCCAATTTAGTTTTAGTAAAATCTTTATTTTTCTTGAAGACATGATAAGTTACCTCCTTTGTGATAAAAATCTATCTAGTTTGCCATGTTCTTATTTTGTGCACAGAACACCAGGATTTTCAGATGATGCTTTGTAAATTAGGATATCAATTTCTTTCTGTTAGCATTGGCTCTTATTTTCTATGTCCCTTTTCATATTTTTATTGCTTATGTCCTTGAATAAAACTTTTCATGGACAAATAATTTGCAAATTATTTATGCCAATATATATGGGGTAAAAAGTCCACATCTTAACCTATACTGATACGCCTCTACTATTACTATAATTCTGATTTTCCAATTTTAAAAATGCTTATTTTCCATAATTCTTCAAATTAAAATGCTCTACATAATATTATCATGTTATTTGAATATTTGTAGAATATAATAAATATACGAATTTGAATGTTAAATATCGGGTCCATTTGAGTAAAGTTTTGTTTCGATAACGTTGAGCTAGCATGTTCTGAATCTGTTTTTAAAGTTATTTTTTGCTCTTTTTAATCTTTTTTTGGAAAATAAAATTTCTAACTATGCTAATACACATTTAATGTAAAAAATGAATGAATAATTAGGCTTTCCTTTAACAATTATGGGAGGTTGGGTGTTCTGTCTATTATCCAATGATTTAATTAATGAACATTTCCTTTTGTTTGTCCCTATTATATGTAAATAGAACACAGGTTTTCCTGCAGAACAACACAGTGTAGTAGTAGGGATAAAATATATGGATTACAACAGTACTCGCTTTAAGGATGTTAGTAGAACAAAGTGTTAATTAACAATTTGGTCTCTAGAGACAGATGGCCCAGGCTTGGATCCCACCTCTGCCAGTTTCAAGTTGGGTGCCATTGGGTAAGTTATTTGACCTTCCTCATCTTCACCTTTCTTATTGTAACTAATGGAATATTAGTACCTTTTTTTTTTTAGGGTCTATGCAAGTAGTAAATGAGAAAATCTTCTTAACATGCTTAGCCTATTATTATTATGAGAAACAAAATAAGGGTGATGTAAAGTGACACAGGCAGAGGACCAAAATTATTATTAAATGTAGAGGGATTCAGGAGACAGCAATTGAACTGGGCCATAGAATTTTTAATTTTGACAGGTGCTGATGGCAAGTCTGGGCAGTATGTTCAAGGGCTTAGAGGCAGTCAAGGTAGCAGTTTACTTGGACTATGGGATTTGTCTGGGGAAACACTGAGAAATGGGGCTGAAAACATAAAGATCAGAGTGTGGAAGACTTTATCTCTCAGTCTGTCTCAAAGACTACTTAATCGTATCTGTCTCTTAGATACTGGATTATTTTCTTTACAGATTTTTAAGCAGGTTGCTATTTGATTTCCAGTCATATAAACTTTACAATATTAAGTACACTTAAAGTCCTACTAAGTAGTATGGATCTTATACACAAATGCTCAGAAATTAGCACATTAATATCCTCCAGGCACACACACACACATTTAATTGGTAGCATTGTTTAGCAAATATTGCAAATGAAAATGATATTAGGAGGACAATAGACTGCATAACCACATTTTGTGAAGGGCAAGATGAGTCTGCTGAATACTCAGAATAATAACTGAGTAGGTCATAACAAGCTTAGGCCTTATTTTGTCTAAAAGGCCTTATTGTTGATTTGCCTTTTTCTTCTACACAGACTATAAACAGCAGTAAAGAGAGATAATAACCTAATGTTGACAATGTTCCTCTGTACTATTCAAGTCCGCAAAGCAAGAGAGACAGCAGAGTAAAGCACTGTCATCCAACAATTGATTCCATCAGCTATAGTCTCTGTAGGGGATTAGAACATCCTCATTCATATGTATCTGCCTAGAATATCAAGCTTCAAATGGTCTAAGTTTAAACAACTCACTTCAACAAACCTCTATGGAGAGTCTATTCTAAACCAATTACTGCGCAAGGCTCTGGTGGAGAGTACAAGGATGACAAAGTGACAAAAGTTATGGTCTTAGCCCTCCATGAACCCCTCCATTTCATACAAGGCAGACTATGGTAAGTTTTAAGAATAATATCAGTGGATTCAGGAGGGAGGCTTATTCCTCAGGGAAAGGATGGGTCATGGAGTCACAGAGGGAGTGAAATATAAGTTGGAAGTTGAAGGATGGTTAGGATTTTGATAGCTTAAAATGTTTTCCATATAGAGAATGTTTTGAGAAATGATTTAATTGGAAGATCTTCCAGACAGAGGGAAAAGAGTAAGAAAAGACCTAAAACTGAAGAAGTTCAAGTGTATTCAAAAAACAGAGCTAAGGTGGTCCTTTTGATTGATTCCATTTTTATATATTATAAAATCTTAGTCTCACAACAACATGCAAAGTGATTATTTCCATCACTCTAAAATTGGTAAAATGGCATGCCTTGGGTAAGAAAGCAAAAAATTTGGATCCAACTACATCTGTCTTCTAAGTCTGTGCTCTTATCAGTACCATAGACTGCCTGGATGGGATAAAGGGAGCAGTGTGGGAAATGGTTGAAACTCAGAGGAAGGTATCCAGCCTGAGTGTGAGAGCTCTCCCCTGGAGTACATTATCAACAGGACTGGTCTCGGGGAAGATGGGGATTCTGAAAGCTGACTGTTGGGGGTGCATTCTTGCCACACCTCTTACTTTTGTGTGATTTTTGGCAAGTGATTTAACCTCCCTAACTCTCATTTTATCTTTTATTAAGTTGAGGTGATACTATTAATAGCTATCTCAAAGGGCCATTGTGAGAATTAAGTGAGATAAGAAATGTAAAATGCTTAGCTCAGTGCCTGTAACTTTCTTAGAGATGAATACATATTAGCCATTATTACTCATTAAAACTGTATTATAATTATTATTACAACTCATTCATGTATGGTGTACTAAGTAACAGCTTATACTAGGTTTGGTGCTGCCTGAGAAAATTCAGATGTGGAATGGCCTTAGATGAGGAATTCCAGAACCATCTCCAGTTATGATTTCCATAACCAATTATACCACATATGTAATTCTTTCTTGTCATAGAGTTCTTGTAAGAGTATGGCTATAGTTAATTATGTAAATATACTTTTCCTCACCCCACCCCCAGTAACTGAAAACACACTGGTGGTATAGACGAGGCTGAATTCACCTTTCTATGCATCGTCACGATTGGCTTATAGTAGACCCTCAACAGATACTTGCATAATTTCCCCATGCACCTAGGTAAATGGAGAAATTACAAAATTTTAGAAAATTTCCAAAGATCTCATCATATTTTCACTTATCTATATTTCTTTACTCTCCGTAAATAAAGATCCTGAGCTCTTGCTGGGGCAGCTTTTATTCTTAAGGATGGAGCACTCTTAAAGACTTTCTCATTTCAGCCTATAAAAATAATGAAGTTGAGGTCTTAGTTCAAAAACAATAGCTTGAGTTGGGTAGCCTTTCAAGTGATGGGGATCTAAGTGTGTCCCTCATGTCTCAGCTAAATTACAGAGAAAATCTCCAGCTTCAATTACCCTATCTAATACAAGAAAAATGCCAGAATAGTCCATTTTTTGACAGAAAACGAACAGCACAAGAAAAAAAAGTGAGACTAGAGCATTGTGAGTGGAAGGAAACATTTCAAAATATGGATTTATTATTCTTGCTGTTCATGTGAGAAAACTGGATTTTTTTTATTAAGGATAATTTTTAGACCAGTTATAAGTTCATAGCAAATTGAGGGGATGGTACAGAGATTTTCCATGTCTTCCACCCCACACATGCAAAGCCTCCCTCATTATCAACTTCCCCATCAGAGCGGTACGTTTGCTACAACTGATGAACCTACACTGACATACTGTAATTACCCAAAGTCCATGGTGTACATTTATCGTTCATTCTTGGTGTTGTATATTTTATGGATTTGAACAAATGGATAATGATATGTATCCATCATTATGTTATTATACAGAGTATTTTCATTGCCCCCCAAATCCTCTGTGTTCTGCCTATTCATCCTTCCACCCACCCAACAATCACTGACAACCACTGATATTTTTACTGTCTCCATACTTCTGCTTTTCCCAGAATGTCAAATAATTGAAATCATATCGTATGTAGCCTTCTCAGACTGGCTTCTTTAACTTAGTAATATGCATTTAAGCTTCCTCCATGTCTTTTCATGACTTAATAACTCATTTCTTTTTAGCAATGAATAGCATTCCTTTGCCTGGATGCACCACAGTTTATTTACCTATCCACCTACTAAAGGACATCTTGATTGCTTTCAAGTTTTAGTAGTTATGAACAAAGCTGATAAAAAACATTCACGTGCAGGTTTTGTGTGGACATAGGTTTTAAACTCCTTTAGGTAAATACCAAGAACACAGATGCTGAACTATGGTAAAAGTAAGTTCTGTTTTATAAGAGCCTACCAAACTGTCTTCCAAAGTGGCTGTACCATTTTACATTCCCAACAGCAATCAGTGAGAGTTCCTGTTAGCACACACCCTTGCCGGCACTGGCTGTTGTCAGTGTTCCAAATTTTAGCCATTCTAATCGGTGTGCAATGGTATCTCATTGTTGTTTTAGTTTGCATTTCCCAGATGACATACAATGTGGAGCAGTTTTTACATACGCTTATTTGCCATCTGTATATCTTTTTT
Source organism: Hippopotamus amphibius kiboko (assembly GCF_030028045.1). Lineage (NCBI taxonomy): Eukaryota > Metazoa > Chordata > Mammalia > Artiodactyla > Hippopotamidae > Hippopotamus > Hippopotamus amphibius. The sequence goes on along the minus strand of NC_080191.1, from coordinate 166,100,898 downwards.
TGGTGGGGTGTCTGTTAAGGCCTTTAGCCCATTTTTTAATCTAGTTGTTTGTTTTCTTGTTGTTGAGGTTTTTTTTTTTTTTTAGAACTTTTATTGAGATACAGTTAACAGACAATAAACAGCATATATTTAGAGTGTACAATTTGGTATCCCAATCTCCCAGTTCATCCCCCCCCAACCCTCCCTGCTTTCCCCACTTGGTGTCCATGTGTTTGTTCTCTACGTCTGTGTCTCTATTTCTGCCTTGCATTTCCTCTTTCATAGTTGTTAGCATTTGCCTTATGTACTGAGGTGCTCCTATACTGGGTGCATATATATTTATAATTGTTATCTCCTCTTCTTGGATGGATCGCTTGATCTTTATGTAATGTCCTTTCTTGTCTCTTGTAACATTTTTTATTTTAAAGTCTATTTTATATGATGTGACTATTGCTACTCCAACTTTCTTTTGATTTTCATTTACATGGAATATCTTTTTCCGTCCCCTCACTTTCCGTCTGTATGTGTCCCTAGGTCTGAAGTGAGTCTCTTATAGACAGCATATATATGGGTCTTGTTTTTGTATCCATTCAGCCAGTCTGTCTTTTGGTTGGGGCATTGAGTCCATTTACATTCAAGGTAATTATTGATATGTATGTTCCTATTATCATTTTCTTAGTTGTTTTGTTTTTCTTTTTGTAGGTCCTTTTCTTCTCTTATGTTTCCCACTTAGAGAAGTTCCTTTAGCATTTGTTGTAGGGCTGGTTTGGTGGTGCTGAATTCTCTTAGTTGTTGCTTGTCTGTAAAGCTTTTGATTTCTCCATCGAATCTGAATGAGATCCTTGTTGGGTAGAGTATTCTTGGTTGTAGTTTCTTCCCTTTCATCATTTTAAATATATTGTGCCACTCCCTTCTGGCCTGCAGAATTTCTGCTGAGAAATCAGCTGTTACCCTTATGGGAGTTCCCTTGTATGTTATTTGTCGTTTTTCTCTTGTTGCTTTTTTTTTGTTGTTGTTGTTTTTGTTTTTGTTTTTTTGGCACACGGGCTTAGTTGCTCCATGGCATGTGGGATCTTCCTGGAGCAGGGATCAAACCTGTGTCCCCTGCATTGGCAGGCAGATTCTTAACCATTGCGCCACCTAGGAAGCCCCTCTTGTTGCTTTTAATAACTTTTCTCTGTCTTTAATTTTTGTCAGTTTGACTACTATATGTCTTGGTGTGTTTCTCCTTGGGTTTATCCTGCCTGGGACTCTCTGCACTTCCTGGACTTGGGTAGCTATTTCCGTTCCCATGTTAGGGAAGTTTTCAACTATAATCTCTTCCAATATTTTCTCGGGTCCCTTCTCTCTCTCTTCTCCTTCTGGGACCCCTATAATGTGAATGTTGGTGCATTTAACATTGTCCCAGAGGTATCTTAGGCTGTCTTCAGTTCTTTCCATTCTTTTTACCTTATTCTTTTCTGCATCAGTGATTTTCATCATTCTGTCTTCCAGGTCACTTATTCGCCCTTCTGCCTCAACTACTCTGCTGTTGGTTCCTTCTAGTGTATTTTTCATTTCAGGTGTTGTGTTGCATATCTCTGTTTGCTCTTTAATTCTTCTAGGTCTTTGGTAAACTTTTTGATCTTTGCATCCAGTCTTTTTTCAAAGTCCTGGATCATCTTCACCATCATTATTCTGAATTCTTTTTCTGTCAGGGTGCCTATCTCCTTTTCATTTAGTTGTTTTTCTGGGGTTTTATCCTGTCCCTTCATCTGGTACAAAGTCCTCTGCTTTTTCATTTTCTCTATCTTTCTGTGGCTGTGGTTTTCAGTTCCACAAGACGAAATACTGCTGATACTGCTTGATACTGCTGTCTGCTTTCTTGTCTGTTGTTGAGTTTTAAGAATTCCTTTTATATTTTTGAATCTCAGCTCTTTATCAGAAGTGCCTTTTGCAAACATTCTCTCCTAGTCTATGGTTTGTCCTCCCATCTTCTTGACATTTGTCTTTTGCAGAGTTTTTAAGTTTAACACAGTCCAACTTATAAATTTTTTCTTTCATGCACTTTGCCTTTGGTATGTGTCTAAAGATTTATCATCATACAAGACCATGTAGATTTTCTCCTGTGTTATCTTCTAGAAGTTGTATAGTTTTATGATTTACGTGTAGGTCTGTGATCCATTTTGAGTTAATCTTTGTAAAGGATGTAAGGTCTGTGTCTAGGTTCATTGTTTTTGCATGTGACTATTCAGTTGTTCCAACATCATTTATTGAAGAGACTATCTTTGCTCCAGTATACTGGCTTTGGTCCTTTACCAAAGATCAACTGACCATTTTTATCTGGGTCTATTTCTGGGTTCTCTTTTCTGTTTCATGGATATATTTGCCAATCCTTTCACAAATCCCACACTCCCTTGATTACCGTAGCTTTATAGTAAGTCTTAAAGTTGGGTAGCCTCAGTCTTCCAATTTTTTTTTTCTCTTTCAATGCTGTTTTAGCTATTCTGGGTTTTGGCTGCTCAATATAAACTTCATAATTAGTTTTTTGATAGCCACAAAATACCTTGCTGTGATTTTGATTAGGATTATATTGAATCTATAGATCGAGCTGGAAAAAATTGACATCATGACAATATTGTGTCTTCCTATTCATGAACATGGAATATCTCTTCATTTATCTTCTTTGTCTTTGATTTTGTTCATCAGACGTTTGTAGTTTTCTCATTTAGATTTTGTTCCTTCTGAGTGGGGCTGCTACCTACTGGCCTCTGAAGTCTAAAGCCAACTTCACTTAGATAAATCTTGTGTAACTAAAAAAGCCAGAACCAACTTGAAGCCATATTGGGAAAGGGGTATAATTATTGTGCTTAAGTGACTATTCCATCCACTGTTTCTTTCTTAGTCCTTGGACATGAATGCAAATAAAACCAGCATAGAGAGAAATAAATCTGAGGCTACAGATCAAGCAATACCTGTCGATGCTTGGTTTTACCCAATTAACATACTTTTGCTCTGTAGAGGCAGAGACCTTTGCTGTATCTGAAGTTTAAAGCTGCAACTTTTGGGTGTGCCTGAGAATCACAATAAATCCATCCAAATTATTTCAGTCATTGGTGTCTTAAAGTTTGTATATGCCATGCCTATTCTGGGGTAAGCCTTACAAAAAAATAATAATTTTAGTCAACTTAAGCCAAGTCTGCTCAGGTAAAAGCTAGTCTAGTCTGGATCAAGTAAGGTGAGGAAGTTCACATACAAGTCAACAGTAAATTTTTGTTGTGTCTTCATGTGACATTCAACAGTTAAAAGGCGACCACTAAATTGTAAAGAGCATCAGTGAGTTGTATATGCTAACAACCATATAAGTTGTCAAACATAGGTACATGGGTCATCTTACTAAGGCTTAAGGGTCAATACACGCACTGGGGTCATACTAGGATTCTTAAGCACTGCTGGTTGGTTCATAAGAACTGGTCTTATTTCACACATTCCTAACACTTGCACAGATTTTTGGTTTAGTTTGGGTTTTAGGAAGCTATTAAATGATACTCCTCTTTCCCTCCTGAGTTCAGAATCAATTGAGCAAGAAGGCACAGCAATTAAGCAGATGTAAATGAAATGACTAGATAGACTACTGATTAAAAAACAGACTGGAAAATGTGACATTAAATCTGTGAAAAACACTCCTCAGAATTGTACATATTCATAACCCTCTAAACTTTCCCATTGGAGAACTTGCATTTTCTCTAAGTGTAATATTGCTGAACTTAGAACATGGAGGAGCAGAGAATACATTTGTTCAGTAAACATGCTGGCTCCTCAAAAAGAACACCCAGAACAAAACCAAATATGCTCAGTTACTTCTCTTAGAATATGACCTTGAGGAACAAACAGGAACAAAAGGAGAGAGAAGTTGATTGATTTTGCTGTAGTCTTCCAATGAGATCATTCAAGAGTTCTTGACTGACATATTTGTACTCCCCAGGATTTAGCCCTACCCAAGACCTTGGTAATCTATTTTTTCCCCAAATTTGGCAATATATGAAAAACATTTTTATGTTACCCAGAGTTGATTGAATTACTTGCAACAAAATAAACCTATCCATATGTTTTGTTTGTTTGTTTATCTATGTTTTGTTTCTGTTTATCTTTTTAATTCACTTGGAATATCTTTAGTGAATGCTGTGAACTGAGGCTCTGATTCATATTTTTCAAGTAGCTAAACATTTTTCTCAGCATGACTTATTAAATACTTCTTATTTATGCCACAATAATTTTTCTTATGTTATAAAATACTTTACAGAAATAGACTACTGATAACTATCCTTAGAATTTGGTATTATGACGTTGTACTCCTGCAAACTTGAAGATATAGAAATAAGTTTGGTCTCTGAGAATCAAACAGAAGCTATACTATCTCATGAATCTGACTGTAGCTCCACGAAAATGTAAAGCCACCTGGAAGAGATAAAATTTTTCTCAGATAAACAGAATGTATATAATCTTCTTTAATATATTAAGCATATCTAAATAAAAATTGTGATTCAGAAGGAATCTTTCTTAGTCACAGAATTTAGAAAAATTAGTCTATGACGCAAACATAACCAATTTCTATCCAAATACTATTTAGAGACTAGGAAACGTTGGTCACTGGACTAAATACACTTCTGCTCCTGAGAGTGAGGCTGTATTTTTTCTGGGGAGGTACACATATGGCTGTGGCTAACAGAGTTGATGTCAAATACTTCTAATCCCTTGCAAGAAGGAACCAATGATGAGATATTCCATATTCCGTGTACCAAGCTGATGCTGCTCTGATTCGCTGCTTATCAACATAACTTCTGAATAGAATGTGACCCTGGTATGTCTACATCAGAAAGTCCATTGATTAGAAGGATTCTGACTACTGTAATGTTTTGATACAGTGAATTCTTCTCATAAATGAAATGATTTCTTATTGGGATTTGTCTTTCCATAGAGCTTGACTATACACAGCTTGAAAATAGTATTTTTTCTGTCAAAGAATGACAACCAACTGACAAATCAACCAGCCAACAAACAAACTCAACCTACTGGGAATAAAAAAAAGAAGTGGTACAATAATTTAAAACAAATAGGATTTCATGGAACCTCTGCATAACATTGTAAACTAATGATTCAACTGCAAAGCTGATAAATGGGTAAAGATGTTATATTCAGAGACATGTTTGAAAATTATTTTTCAAATAATAACACTGTTTTATTCACAGAAAAGCTATTGAATGTAAAAATATGCCAGTATATCTTTTTTCTATATTAAATACTACATTATTGAGACTAAGGTATGCTAAAGTAAAAATAAACTAAAAATTTCAGTGTTTTAATGTAATCTGATGTGTCAGATATTTCAAGAAAAGAAAATTTCAAGTCAATATCGCCAAGGGACATAAACATTAAAATCCTCCATAAAATATTTAAAAATTGAATCCAGTAAATAATTAAAAAATATAATACACTGTGACCATATGTAATTTATGCCAGGAATGTAAAATTGATATAAAACTAGATAATCAAGCAATGCAATTCAACATAGTAACTGAGCAAAGAAGAATAATTGTGTAATAACCTCATTAAATGAAGACAAAAATAAGAAAGAGAAGCAATTAGTCAAATTTCAGAAAATAGTAGGCCTTACCTTATTTTTTTATATTTTCATGAATAAGAGCCTTAGAGCCATAAAGCTAGAAAAACTATTCTTACCCATCCCTCTCTATGAACGTTCAAGAAATTTATTTGATTTAAATACAAGCAACAAATAACAGTTATCATGTTCAGGGAAACTATACAGGAGCTGAACTGGAGAACGTGCTAGCATAACAATATTTTCCCCCGATACAGTAATCTACTGATTGCCTTGAGCATATACCATGAAATTCTAAATCTGTTATTATAATGAAGAATTAAATGACGGTAGAGGTCAATGTTAGCATTTTCTATTACTGTCCTTAGTGTATACATATTTTTTCATTTTAAAAGATCCCAGTATGCACTTTCAGATATGCTGATATGCCTGAATTAGAAAGAAGAATCCATATTGATAGTATTTAAAGTGAGACTTTTATTTTCACTCTTGGAAACACAGCCAAATTTATAACATGTTTTGAAAGTAACAATGGAGTTTGATGTGCCCTTAAATACCTTTCTTACAGGATGGTCATTTTATTGGTCTTCTACTAGAATGTCTAAATTCACCACTTAAAGACCATTTCACAGTTAATGAAAGTTAGAGCTGAGAAGTATTTTGAAAACCTTTATCTTGTCTATCCCTCTAATTTCTCTAACTGGGACCACTGGATAGCCTCTTCTGCATAAGAATCATGAAATCCCAGTAGGATAGAACACTCTGATCTCTGGGTTGGTTGAAGCTTGGCTGACCCAGTTCTGCTTCACACTGTGGCAGGTATCGTGGATCTGCTTATCCACTGTCAGCAGGTCAACAGAGCAACTCAGCTTCCTGCGTCTAATTTGACCAACAGGCTAACTGGACTGTTCTCACAACAAGGGCAGAAGCAGGAAAGGACAAGCAAAACCAAACATGTCTCTTAAGGCCTATGCTCACAAATAGCATGTTTTTGCATCTATCCATACTCTCTTGGCCAAAGCAAGTCATGTGGCCAAGGCAACAGTCAAGGGGCACAGTGAGGCCATGGCATGGGTGTGGATGCAGGCAAGCAAGAGAAATGCGGCCCACAATTTATTCTGGGGAAATGAAAAAGTCACTCTCCCAACAGCACAGGGAGTATAGTGATTAGAGTATTGTATTTTTCTAAATGGTCTCGTTAAAATGCATGTCTTTAGGAATGCCTCAAGGAGAGGTATTACTTAAAGAGCACAAGCTTAGGTGGCTCATAACATTACACAGTATATTTTTTGCTCCATTTATTTAAATTTCCTGGCCTTGGATGTCTAGGTTCAAGTCCTAACTCTCCTAACTACTTACCTCTATGATTTAGGACAAGGGTTCTAAAACTTTAACATACATCAGAGTCATCTGATGGGCTTAAGACACAAATTACTGGGCTTTCCTCCCAGTGTCTGACTGGGTCAGGGCTTATGCTGATGGACCAGGTACTACACTTTGAGAAATACTAATTTAAGAAATCCAAAAAGTAGATCACTAATAAATACAATATCTGGTTTCTGTTTTAGGAGGCCCCATGATTCCTTTCTCTTTATTTTCATGGCTTTCAGTTTTGAAGGTAAACGGCTCTCCTAACCCTGTTCTACGTGCTCCATCTTCTATTCACAGACATAAATAAATCTGAGAGGATTTTGTACTTCAGCTGACTTTGGGTGATTTACAATCGACGGATTTCAAGCCTTCATGAATATCAAATAAACTTGTTTGCCTCATCAGCTAACTGAGGAAATTTAAGAGAAAGAATCTGCCTTCATATTAATTAAAAGTTTCCAGTATTTAAATCCATCAATCTAAATGTGATTCAATTCAGCGAATAAATGCTGAGTTCTCACTCCAATATTCTCAGATAAATGTTCTTGGAAAACAGGGAAGGTTAAGAAAAGGACTCTACTGATATTTATTAGTGAATTCCCTAAAGCAGCAGACACTGACTACCATAAACTACTGAAGGTATGATGCCAAGAGAAAACTATTCATTTCTTGGGGTGCATCTAGGGGATGGCAGAGGGTGAGCTGTTGAGCACAATCATTTTCCAAAGGGAGTGAAGAAATACATAATGAATAGTATGGAAACGGCAGTGATAGGAATTGATTCACATCTTGTTATTCATGTTACTCAGAAAAACAACAGAACTCAAGTTTACATAGGACCCAACTCCCCTCTGAATTAAGAGTGTCTTTAAAAAATATTTTCCATTTAATCTTCTTTGCATAACATAACTAAATCTAATATTCAGGGACTGTAAAAGAAACAAATATTATCCATCACACAAATGGATAAATCGGGTCATTGAAAAAAGTATTCTCAAGGTCACAGACCAACTCAGCAAGAGAGAAGGGACTAAGGTAATTGATCTGTGACTTTCTATCTTTCCTAGACTCAATGCTGAGCAAAATTTGTCATCCTTGTCCTTTAGTGAAAAATGAAGATTATTTAAAATATTAATGCCAAAAGATTTATTAATCAATCATGCTAATGAATAGAAGCTGCATTAGAAAGGCTGCACTCTTTTTTTGCTGTAGCATTATTGCTATTCATAAAAGTAATCTGATTTTCCTTGTTTTAGTTTTGCTTCTATACTCTGATTTATTCCTAGTGCACAAATTTTCATAACAATCATAGATAAATGCTAAAAGTAATAACTTACATTTATGAGGCAAAACCACTCATAGAAAAAACAATTCTTTCAGATAATATGGAGATGGTAAACTTTCTATACTTATACTCCAATCTTGGAAGAAAAAAGGAAAGATGTGCCATGTTTTTTATTGAAAGAAAATATGTAAAACTTAAAAGATTAGATGCTGAAGAGGCATTAAAGATCTTTTAACTCAATAATATTAATTTACAAATGAGAATAATAAAAGCCTCAAAAGGAAAAAAATGACTCACCCAAGATTGCATAGTCAGTTCGTATTTTATTTGGGACTCATATCTGCATGAATTAAATTTCATAAAACAATACTTAATGCTTTCTATGTTCTCAGACCACTAAAGGATGCAAATATCAAGAAAGCATTCTTTACTCTAGAACAAACTCTCCAGTAGGCAAGTTAAGACTGGTACACAAATGACATTTGTATTACAAAAAACTACAATGTTTTCTTTGGATGAAATACAAATGATATTCATTTGCTGGGTATGGACATGAAGAGAACAAGGAAATCATGGTGGGAGAGAGTTTTGAGAGGCCCTAAATGCATCAGATTTGGGGAAAGCATGGTAAGAGGAAGCATGAGCAAGATCACAGAAACAAAACTTTGGGCACATATTGAACAAACAAATACGTTCATATGGCTTGTGTATAAAGTAATGGAAGGTAGGCTTTAAAATAAAACGAGAGACGGTGACAAGCAGATAGAAGAGTCTGGCTTTTATGAAGTTACCTCTTGCATCTCTCCATATCTCCAACTTCAACGCTATGCTTTGGAAATTGGGCTCAAGAAACCTCAGTTAAACATTCAATCAACTCATCTGTTCTTTCTTTAAAAATTCATTTCATATTCAAAACTATTTACTAGCGGTCATTTGATAAGCATTTTGTGAAATGCATTAGGTTAGGTCATGAGAATTTAAAGATGTATGAAGATGATTCTTTTCTTTAAGGAACCTGCAGTTAAGTGAAGTGTACAACTATGGAAACAAATAGCTAAAATACAATTTAAGGGCTTCCCCGGTGGCGCAGTGGTTGAGAATCCACCTGCCAATGCAGGGGACACGGGTTTGAGCCCTGGTCCGGGAAGATCCCACATGTTGTGGAGTAACTAAGCCCATGTGCCACAAATACTGAGCTCACATGCCACAACTACTGAAGCCCATGCACCTAAAGCCTGTGCTCTGCAGCAAGAGAAGCTACTGCAATAAGAAGCCCTCACACCACAAGGAAGAGCAGCCCCCACTCTCCGCGACTACAGAAAGCCTGCAAGCAGCAACGAAGACACAATGCAGCCAATAATTAATTAATTAAAAATAATTATAAAATACAATTTAACAAAAGCTAAAATGTAGGTCTTTATAGGCTGCTGAGAAACTTTTGTTTTTCTTTTCTGGAAGACTTCCTGGAGAAAGGTACATGCTTGAAGGAGGAAGATAAGTGTCCAGTTGAATAAAGGGGAAGAAGAACATTCCAACCCAGCACTTACAAAAGACGAGTGCTAGAGGCTGAGTGAAGTCAGGAGATACTATTATGATGATTAAAAGTATTTAAATTTTATTAGAGGAGTTCTAGGAATGCTAGGTCTGCTCTTATTCAGAAAGACTCTTTTTTCCTCTAAAAGGTCCCTGAAGAAAAGAAATACACAAATGAAACAAAGCACAGTAAATACATGCTTTCTTATTAGCAAGGCCTTTGGCCTCACACTACAGTACTCTATCACACAGAGTGGTTTCTTTATCTGACCTAGAGTCTGAAACATTTTCCCCTTAAGTTCAAACCAGAATTTTAAAATTAATCCCCTCAATGAGACAAGAAACCATCCCTGGGACTTTCCTGGTGGTGCAGTGATTAAGAATCCACCTGTCAATTTAGGGGACATGGGTTTGATCCCTGGTCCGGGAAGATCCCACATGCCACAGAGCAACTAAGCCCATGTGCCACAACTACTGAGCCTGAGCTCTAGAGCCCACAAGCCACAACTACTGAAGCCCCTATGCCTAGAGCCCGTGCTCTGCAACAAAAGAAGTCACCCCAATGAGAAGCCTGCACACCACAATGAAGAGTAGCCCCCCACTTGCCACAACTAGAGAAAGCCCACACACAGCAACAAAGACCCAATGCATCCAAAAATAAATAAAATTAAAAAACAAAAAAAAGAAAGAAAGAAACCATCCCTGCTTTCACTAGGAGAAGAGAAGTAGTGAACTACAGAGGGCTGAATGGGAAACTCTGTGTCCATAGCTTAGCACGGAATTGGCCAACACAGCCTGCTCCTGCGCTTTTCAGGCAAGGCAGTTAGCTTCAAGCCTGGCTGGGTAGCAAGGAGGAAGAGCAACCCATCAGAAGACAGAGAGCCTGGTTTGCTGGGAGCCTAGTTTGCTAGGGGCCCAGGGCTCTTCGTGTAACTACACAAAAGGTAGGAACTGAAAAACAAGACAGCTGATAATTATCTCTTGATATGGTCTGTTCTGCATTTATTTTGCAATGATCAGCTCTGTACTCCAGAAAAAAAAGTTCAGGTGCCAAAGTTTTAAAAGTATTGGTAAGTAACAGCTCTTTCTATAAGGAATATTTCAAGTTTTCCACAATGTCAGAATCTAAACATTTTTGTCAAGAAGGGACGCCTACATCTTGTACCAAGCCAGAGTGCTACAGGGTGGTTTCTCTGGGTAGCAGTAGCCTCTTACAACCCCATGAGTATATGGGAAAATCCTGGAGAAATTGGTGTGGGGCCATCACACCACAGCTAATATAGTGATTACAAAAATTAAATTGCTATAAGACCCATCAACATTTACTATTAATATGACTTTGTAGAAAGCCTTAAAACTGTTTCTGCCTTTTCTTTGTTTGCCCCAGCTTTACTGAAGTATAATTGACCAATAAAATTGTAAGATAGTTAAAGTGCACAATGTCATGATGTGATATACACATGTATTGTGAATGAATTTTCCCCATCAAGTTAATTAACACATCTATCACCTCACGTATCTACCTTTTGTGTGTGTGTGTGTGTGAGAGAGATCATTTAGGTTCTAGTCTCTTAGCAAATTTCAATTATGCAACACACTGTTATCAACTAGTGTCACCATGATATATATTAGATCCTCAGACCTTATTCATCTTATAACTGAAAGTTTATATCCTTTGACCAATGCCAACTAAGGAATGTCACCCACCACCCGGCTCTACCAGACCTGAGTTATTGGCCACCACAGTCGCTGACCTACACTACACCCTGGAGAGAATTCAGGGCAGAGATCAGGAAGGAGGTTCTCTGTGCTCTGAGAAAACTGGCAAAACAGGCTCTCAGAGAGTTAGGTATTTTCAGGAGAAATTTTTATGAACCCAGATGCTTACATCTTCCCATATTTCAAAAAGCATGAAACCATTAACTGAAGTATCTGTTCCTCCTGATTAGCAGCGACTTTCTACCGAGGTGCATGCTTGACTGCACACACCCAATCCATGAGCATGGGACAGTGTTGTGCATATTTGTGTCTTTCATTTTCTTTTCATCAATATTTTATAGTAGTGTACAGATCTTTCCTCTCTTTGATTAAATTTATTCCTAAGGATTTTACTCTCTTTGATGCAATTGTAAAGCAGGTGGGTTTGTTTTACTAATTTCTCCTTCTGACCATTTATTATTTATGTATAGAAATGTAACTGATTTTTGTACATAGATTTTGCATCCCACAACTTTGTTGAATGTGTTTATCCTAACAGTTTTTTGGTGGAGTTTTAAAGATTTTCTACATATAATATGATGTCATCTGAAGACCGAGACAATTCTACTTCTTTCTTTCTGATTTAGATGTCTTTGATTTCCTTTTCTTACCTAATATGTCCAGTACTATGTGAAATAAAAGTGGCAAGAGTGGGCAACCTTGTCTTATTTCTGATCTTAGAGGGAAAGCTTCTAGCTTTTTACCACTTAGTATTTTTTTAAATTAATTTATTTATTTTGGGTTTTTTTTGCCTGTGTTGGGTCTTTGTTGCTGCGCATAGGCTTTCTCTAGTTATGGCAAGCGGGGCTACTCTTTGTCGTGGTGCACAGGCTTCTCATTGCAGTGACTTCTCTTGTTGGGGAGCACGAGCTCTAGGGCTTCAGTAGCTGTGGCTCACGGGCTCTAGACAGCAGGCTCAGTAGTTGTGGCACACGGGCTTAATTGCTCTACAGCATGTGGGATCTTCCCGGACCAGGGCTCGAACCTGTGTCCCCTGCATTGGCAGGCGGATTCTTAGCCACTGTGCCACCAGGGAAGCCCCTACCATTCAATATTATGTTAGCTATTGGCTTGTCATATATGGCCTTTATTATGTGAGATACACTTTCTCTATACTTGGTTTGTTAAGAAGTTTTTCTTTTTTTAAATCATGCATGGATGTTGAATTTTGTTAAATACTTTTTCTGCATCTATTGAGATGATCATATGATGTTTATTCTTCTTTTTCTTAATGTGGTATATCACACTGATTGATCTGTGGATGTTGAACCACCATGGCATCCCTGGCATAAATCCCACTGAATCATGGTGTCTGATCCTTTTAATGTATTGTTGAATTCAGTTTGCTAATATTTTCTTAAGGATTTTTGCATCCATGCTCATCAGGAATATTGACCTATAATTTTCTTTTCTTGTACTGTGTCCTTATCTGGCTTTGGTATCAAGGTAACGCTGGCCTCATAAAGTGAGTTTGAAACTATTACCTTCCCTTCCATTTTTTGGAAGCATTTAAGAAGGAGTCATATTAATCCTTCTATGAATGTTTGGTAGAATTCACCACTGAAGCCATCGAGTCCTGGATTTGTGTTTATTGGGAGGTTTTTGATTACTGATGCAATCTCCTTATTTATTCAGATTTTCTATTTCTCCATGATTCATTCTAGCCTGCATGTTTTGATGTGGTTATTTTCTCATTCTTGTTATATGTAGGATTTTTGCAGCTAATTTCTTGATTTCTTTCAGAAGACATTGTTCCATGCGTAGCTATACAATCAGTGTATCCTTGGGAGGAGAAAAATTCAGGAGACTCTTGTGTTGTTTTGGTTGACTCCATCTGAGAGCCTTTTAAATTTAATAGCCCATAATCTGATTTGTTCTTACTACTTAACTGAATGTTTTCAGTTTGAGTGAGTCTGAAAATTAGAATAAACATTTACTTCTTAGCTGGTGTCAGTGAAAAACTAAGTGCACTGTTATTTTTGGCCAAATATAAAAGATCAATAGAGTCTATTCCTAGGGCCAATTTTATTTCAGTTAATTGGCAATTTCTGCCAAGCTAAAGGAGCATTACAGATTGACTTCCTATTAAAAAGAAAGTTGTGGGACTTCCCTGGTGGTCCAGTGGTAAAGAATCTGCCTTCCAATGCAGAGGGTGCAGGTTCCATCCCTGGTTGGGGAACTAAGATCTCACATGCCACGGGACAACTAAGCCCGCACGCCACAACTACAGAGCCCACGAGCCCTGCAGCCTGTGTGCCAGAACTAGAGAGAGAAAAACCTGCACGCCACAACTAGAGAGAAGCCTGTGCGTCGCAACGAAAGATCCCGCGTGCCTCAACGAAGATCCCGTATGCCGCAACTAAGACCCAACACAGCCAAATAAATTAAAAAAAAAAAAAAAGAAACGTGTATTGGGAATTCTGAACTGTAAGTTTTGCTTACCATTTCTGCTTTAGCAGTGGCATTTCTTGGGTTAGATTTATTGTTTACATGGGAATTTTATTGAGATATTTTCATATTTTTTAGAACATTTAGACTAGTTTAGCTTTAATTTTAAGTATTTGGGATGTTTATCAATTCATCTTATCTACTTTTAATTATTTAATTTTTATTGATATTTAATTCTCATTTGTAATATTCACTCTTTTTTTTTTTTTAAACAAAAGCAAAGGCAGAATGGAGGAAACTCGTATGAGTAATTTGGTTGTGTGAGACTCGTTTTAGAATGTTTCTGTAGTTTGTAATCAGTGTTATATAATGCAAGCTCCTGTTTCATAGTGTTGGAACTACTTCAGTAAAACAATGTGCTTTCAGTTTTCAACTAATTGGTCCTCCTTCAAGTGGAAGAACGGGGAAAGATTCCCACTGAAGTATTCCATTGTAATAAGCAATAAAGTATTCAAATAGTTATTAATCTTTGATATGTTGATTATCTTATATCCCATCAAATCTCATTCTTCTCCACACAACACTTCACTTTGATCCTGAATACCTAAAATTTCAAGATTTTTTTTCCAATTAAGACAGTACATCTTTGAAATCTACATAAGTAAAATGCGGGCTGTTACAGAATGAATATTCCTCTGTTAGCACAGAGATGTATAAATATCTTGTAAAAGCCATTTAAGAGAAGACTATAAACTAGGAAGATACTTTTGTAATTTTATCATTGAATTAGAATAGAAATGAGGCTTAGAAGTTTAGATACTACAATTTATTTCAATATGTTTAATATCCATCTTTTTCTCCACATATCCTTCTTCTCTTTGTCCACATCTCTCACACGATTTTAACTGAATACATATCTATGTGTGTACATGTATATGTACTCATTGCTTCAGTAGAAGCAATAACTGCAGTTCAAGTCCTGAGTCTGGGATTGTAATAAACATTTATACTGTTATATATCTTGAAACACCAAGATTCTCATGTTTGGAAACAAATTTCAGTGCTATCACTTAGATAAATTAAATGAAGACATTACAAGTTTTGTGACCTTACAGAGGTCAGTTGGTCTCTCTGCTACCTTGTTACTTCATCTGCAAAATTAGAAAATATAAAGGAATACAAACAAGATAAAGATCTAGCTTTTTCTTTATCAAAAATCTATCAACAAATGATTCTTCTTACTCAGTGTTACTGAGCAGGAAAGCCTGTCACTTAATAAGCATTTTTAGACTGGCATGAGGCCAAGGTAATTTTGAAAATCACCAGGGTAAGGTCGCAGCAAATTGGAATTTCATTGAAATTCAAGTCATTTGCTTTGAATTACAGATTATAAAGTACACAAATAGGAACCAATATGCTTATATGCTGATGAATCCTAAGTTTTGAATTACTTTAGAGAAAAATCTTAACTCTCATGGCAATAATTAATTTAGATTACATCTGTGATACAAAAATTGTCTGCTTATTTAAATCAACTTAAAAAAAAGTCTATAATGCAAAAGTTTGTTTCCATGACTCCAAAAATCTAACCAAATGTCTTGCATGGATTGATTTTCCCTTAACTTCTTTAAATAGATTTACGCTTATAGGAAGAATAAATTTTGCCATTTTACTTTATGGAAAGCATAGTCAATGGGGACCCTGATGTCAATGCTGATAAAACTAAATCACATTGGAAAGAAATACCTAAACTCTTTCCATAATAAAAATTAGAAAAATTACTAATAAAAAGCACATTGGCACAATTACAGTTATTAAAATGATCTCTACAGAAGAACATTTATTTGCTAGACAGCTAAGATACTGATAATAGCGTATAAGAAAATGTCTTTCCTTTATAATGTCATAAACTCATACATTTTGTTCACTTTAGTTTTTCTTTTATTTTTTACACAGCTGGAAACCTGTCAAAGGAGTGGTTACACTACTCACTGTATTCTCTAAACTTTTATATGTATTAGTCAAAGTCAACTTTAAGTAATCATGATAAATAATTTTAACAAATTAAAAATAAAAGGCAATTACATTGATCTGATAAAGGGAATCTTAAAAATATTGTATAGTAGGCATCATATCAATGATGAATTATTGAAAGCTTCCTATAAGGCAACAATGCATTAGTTTTCAACAGTTTACTGGAGATCCTAGTAACTAGAATTAGAAAAAGAAATAAAAGGCATACACATGGAAAAGGAGGAAAAAAAAGCTGTTATTTATAGATGACATAAAAAAAATTATTCCATATGTAAGAAAACTAAATATTCTATAAACTAAGAATTGATAGACAAATGTAGTAAGATTGCTGGACACAAAGTCCATTAAAGTTAATTGTGTTGAAATACAGTGGCAACATTAAAAATTTTTTCAATGAATACTATTTTCAATAGCATAAAAATACTCGGGAATATACTTAACAAAGGATATGCAAGACTTTTACCAGAAAACTACAGAATTTTATAAGCAAAAATAAATGAAAACCTAAAGAAATGTAATGAAATACCATGTAGAGGGATTGAAAGGCATGATGTATATAAAACTGTCAATTTACAATAAATTGATGTATAGATTAAAAATTCAGTGTCAATCAGAAACCCAAACTCTCAAAAGGTAGTTTTAGTGGGAAATGATTAAAACTTGATTCTAAGTTTATGTGGAAACACAAACAGCAATTTTAAAGGCAATTTTAAAGACAAACAAATTTGGAATATTTACATTAATGGATATCAATAATCATTACAAAGCTATACTAGTAGTATTGTACTGGTTCAAGGATAAATAAATAGGCAAAAAATAGAGTCCTGAACATACATATATGGTCACCTAAGTTACGACTAGGGTAACACTACAGTGTAATGGGGAAAGGTGATTCTTTTCTGTAAATAGTTCTGGGACAATGGGATACCCCAAGCCATATACAAATACTAACTTATTATAGATAAATCACAGATATAAATATAATATAAAAATAAAGATTTAGAGAAGAAAACACAGGTGAATTTACTGATGAATTGAGATATATTTTCATAAACAGGAACACAAAAATTGGTAGACAAAAAAAAGATGAATTAGACAAATTAAAATTAAGGGCATATATTCATTAAAAGACAACTTTAAGATAATGAGAAAGGAATAAATAGAGTGAGAAATATTTGCAAAACATGTATCTCTCACAAAGGCCTTGTGTCTAGAATATATAAAACAAAACAGTGGTAAAACGATAGGCAAGCCAATAGGAAAACGCTAAGCAAAGACTTGAAAGGCATTTTACAAAAGAAGATAGCCGAATGAAAAGATGGTCAATATTTAGTCATAAAAGAAATGCAAATTAAAGCCTAAATGCAATACCACTACATAACTGCCAAAATGGATTAGTTTTAAAAAGGAAATAATACTAAATTTTTGTCAAGGTTATGGATAACTGGAAATCTGTTTGTGTTGGAGGTCAAAATAGCTGTTAATCTTGTGCAATGAGGGGAGCTCCTTGGGTGCTTAGTGCTACCTACTCCGGGTGCTGATTATATATGTGTGTTCGGCTATGAAAAATTATTTGCATTTTATACTCCTTATCTTTCCACTTTTCTCTATTACACCTCAATAAAAGTATAGAATAAAAAGTGATCTGGCTGCATTAAGAAGATATAGCCAAAATGTCACCACAAGGCATACCTTTATCCATTTATTTAAAAATTCTTTGGAATTATTTATTTAGGATAGTTTACTGAGAATGAATTTCTAGACAAAAGATGTAAAATACTTTGTAGTTTTTAATGCAGTATTGCCAGAATTGTTCTCATAAAGAAAGCCAAATTTCTATCAAGTTTACACAGGAAAAAAAAAACAGTGGTATTCCTATAGCCTTAATTATATTTGATTTTATCACATTTTTTTCCTATAATTAAAAGGCATCTATAATATTTTTAAAGCTTTATTTCATTTTACTTTAAATACTGACACGCCTTTTGCTTTTCCTTTAGAAGAATTATCTATTCATATCCTTTGACTACAAATAGATTAGGAATTTAGCTCCATGTTTGAATTTCAATCTGCAGAAATATTCCTGCCCTCATCTTCAAACAGAAGGTGTACACTGTGTCACACTGTTACCAGATAGTCGAAAACTGAGCAAGGAATCTAATACAGACTCTGTGCTGTGTAATTATCAGCTCCCACCTGCTGACTCTGAGTTCATTACAGAAAACGTTAGGGGGCTGCATGTCTCTCCACTGATTGTATGTGCAGCATCTACGAACTTTAATGGGATTTACATGCACACAGTCAGGAGAGCTGCAATAGGCAAATTTTAAAATAACCATTTTCTAATGGCAGTGATACACTGCAGGTTTTCCAGCTATATGGAACTCTTGATGACTAGATTCATTTAGCCTTTGACTTCATTTAGCACAGTGCACCCATAGGAAACCTTTATGGCATTTTAAGTGTGTTTGCTATCCTGTATTCCTGCTTACACAAACAGAGCCATGCTTGCATGCTCAACTTTTTAGGCCATAATATTCTTCAGGGTTTTCATCATCAGATTTTGGCTTTATGTGGTTGCTTGGATAAAGGAAAAAAAAATGGTTTTATAATTGAAGTTAATCTCAGGTTTACTAGACACTTTCTTTATCAAAAGATTCTTTAAAAAAATTTTCACTGGAAGTTTCTCATTAAAAAAGCATAACCCCCTTTTCTTAGTCATGTCTTTCTCCACACATCAAAGTGCTAGATCTCTGGAATTGGCTAAGGAGCCCAGCCATAAAATTTGGACCTCTAATGCCATTAGGTTTATTAACGGTAAGTTGCCAGGGAAAACCATAATTCAAAAAGACATATGCACCCCAATGTTCATTGCAGCACTATTTACAATAGTCAGGTCATGGAAGCAACCTAAATGTCCATCAACAGATGAATAGATAAAGAAGATGTGGTACATATATACAAAGGAATATTACTCAGCCATAAAAAGGAAAGAAATTGTGACATTTGTAGAGACATGGATGGACCTAGAGACTGTCATACAGAGTGAAGTAAGTCAGAAAGAGAAAAACAAATTTGTACATATATTAACACATATATGTGGAATCTAGAACAATGGTACAGATCAACCGGTTTGCAAGGCAGAAATAGAGACACAGACATAGAGAACAAACATATGGAAACCAAGGGGGGAAAGTAGGAGGGTCTGGGTGGGACGAATTGGGAGATTGGGATTGCCATATATACATTACTAATAAGAAATAAATATCAAATTGTACACTTTAAATATATCCAGTTTATTGTATGTCAATTATATCTCAATAAAAGTCCTTAAAAAAATAAAATAAAATACAAAAAAAAAAAAAAAAAACCAGCTAGGAAAGGAAAGTCCCATCCCCAGCTGATCAAACAGAAAGATTACTCATCTGATTGATCAAAAAAAAAATGCCAAATCGTCCTTCTTCTGTTCAGTGTGATAGTTGTACAAGAAAATCATGATTGCTATGTCCCTCCTCTTGTTCTCCAGTGGTCCACTTCATCAAGGAAAAGAAGAGTGAAGTTCAATTACATACACAAAAAGAGGATGGTATCTATATGGGTTTAATCCAGAGTTTTAAGAAGCATAAGTCAGTTTTTCAGAGAAAGAAAACTAACAGTGTTATATGTTTAAATTTGGGGCATGAATCCAGAAACACACTTTGCTTTGCAGGTTTGTCAATGTTAAAAGTACATCTACACTAGGCAACCATTACAGACTTATAGATCAGTGGTTCTCAAACATTTTACTGCATCCAGATCACTAGCAGGGTTTATTAGAGCATAGATTGTTGATCCCCACTGCTAAAATTTCTGATTCACAACGTCTGCCTGAGACTTCACACTTTTAACAAGTTCCCAGGTGATGGTGAGACAGGCTGGGACCTGGGACCTGGTGTGGGAAAACATTCAGAAGTCTTTCTGAAACCTTGAAAATGTTACTAAAAGTAATTAAAGTATGTGGGCCGAGCGACTGGGTGCAGGATGTCCTACTTGAGCAGCGGAGGAACTAAGGGTGCTGGGCGTGGAGGCCATGGGGGCATAGGCTACCAAGGAAACAGAAGATTAACCCTCTCTGGGGGCGCAGCCCCTCCCTCACTTGCACACCTCGTATCATATTGTTTGGCCCTGAAGGATGGCTGGTTAGCCAGAGACGGGTAAGATTCCTCAGGGGAGGAACAACCTAAGACAGGCACAGTTGCAGAGGGGCCAACAGGGGTGGTCTCCTGCCCCCAGGGCTGCTTTGCTTCCCACGCCCAGCTCAGATCTCAGATCGAGACCCAGGAGGCAAACAAAGATCACTGCCCCCAATCATGTATGGCCTTTGTTTGTTTACTTCAAAGATAACCTTGATTGAGGGATGAAACTGGGAGTGTGAGAACCTTAGGCTACCTTGCTTCTGGAATGCCGAGAGCTCAATAAAAGCAACATGGGATGAATCAGCGAGGCTCTTGATCTTAGAGGTCTTGAGTTCCCCGGTCCCATCTTTCTCTTAAATCTGTGTCTGTGTTGCTTTAAGCTTGCGGCACCCGTCATTTGCCCCGAGTCGCCACTTGCCCCGAGTCGCCGAGCTGGTCTCGCCAACCTGGCACCCTTTACTACCCTACTTGTACTTGGACAAAGGTCTCCTAGAGAATAGAATGCAAATAAACTATAAGGAACTAAAAATAACTGCATGCACGCACAGCTGGGACAAATTATGAAGAAGTTACCTAAGGGCCAAAACCCAACTGCTACTTCTGAGGTGCTGGGAGCAAACGCAGGGTACTGCCCATGATCTCTGCACACAGCATGTCCAAGGGGGTGGGCAGACCACCTAGGTCACCCCTCCTGCCTGGCCCACAATCTGCCCCTACCCTCACCCTATTTAAGGGACCAGCTCACCTCACCTCAGGGAGAGAGCAAGGGTACCTGTTTCTCCATTGTGCTGCAGCACCAGTCCCAGTCAAGCCTTGCCTGAATTCTTTGTCTGGCCTCTTATCAGTTTCTATTGATTAAGGAGTCCAAGGACCCTTGTCGGTAACAATGGTGATGCTGCTGGTCAGGTCTGAATAACTCACGCTGAGAACCACTGATACAGATAAAAGCAGTAAGCAGTATTCCAGATATAACTCTGCAGCCTTTCCTTTATCTTAGAAACCCTACTAGAAGGCAAACCTTTGAGTGTGATGCTATTTTAAGAACAAGTATATATCTACTTTATTTAGAAAATAAATTTACAAAATAAACTTAATAAGTTTGGTATTTTATTGGTAACAAGTTTTGCCACACCCCAGGTGCACTTGAACACAGCAGTTGAGACTGGCTTCTGGAAAGGCTCCCCAGTTCCTAGTTGCCCCTCTTCTACTTCCCTTTGCTGCTGTTTTCATCCAATGTCTCAGTCTTTTCTAGGTCTACCACTCACTGCAGTCACTCTCTGACTCCTGCTTTTCTCTGTCACATATTCTCCATATGCAGAATGTTTTAAGTTCTACTGTACTTTTCTGTGTGTTCTGGGACCTTCTCTGCAGTTTCTCTACTAGGTCACTGCTAAACATTGTGCCAATCATTTTTTGATACTTCCATGTGTCAGCAACCTACATCCTCTGACACTTCCTGGCCATGGCAAGAACTTGTACTTCTCCAGAAAACCAGAAAGGTGTTCGTTTGTCATCCCATTTTGCAGAACTTCAATTTAGTTTAAATAGTAAAGGAAGGGGGAGGTTTCATCCTGTCCTCCACAGAGGTGCCCACCCTACACAGTGTTTAAAACACGAAGTCAAGTGTGCATCACAATTCCCACTGCAGACATTCAATTTAAGCTCTAATCATGACTCTGAATTATGGGTGCAAGTAGTAACATAAATTCATGCTAAAGGGTGATCGTATGCCCAGCTACTTGCTGTTTTAAATGAGAGAGGCTAAAGCATGCTGGCCCAATGCTATTCTCTTTTCCTTGACAACTTATTTGAAGTTTTGTACATTAAATTAATTTCAAACTATACTAAACACGTTTGGACTCTCGGAGGGTAGTCTCTGGTTTTAATCTACTTGAATCCTTTATGCATTATTTTAACATCATGCAGTTTTATTTACATTTAATAGAGTTTACCTTTAATTCACTTCAAGAAAGCTTCCTATGGTAACTTGCTGTTTGCTCATTCTGGAATGGCCTTGTCTCTGCCACCCCTCTCCTCACTCCCTCTCTGTCTATGGAAATTGTCGTATTTTGAGGCACAACTCAGGTCCCGGTTCCAATTATTCTTTCCATCCTCGTATCCCTTGTCCTCCCTAATGAAAGTTTTACAGAATTTGGCCTTGTTTGAGTCATTTTAAATTTCCTATTGGTGCCTAGTAAGGTGCTTTGTGTATAAAGGTGATAAATAATTTCTGTTGTTACAAATAACCAATTTATTAAGTAGTTACTGAGTATTAACTATGTGTTGGGTCCAATGGAAGAGCCTGGAATTATAGACAGAAAGAATATAAGTCCCAGAGGGGGGACTTCCCTGGTGGGGCAGTAATTAAGAATTCACCTGCCCAGAAATAGAGACACAGATGTAGAGAACAAACATATGGACACCGAGTGGGGAAAGCGGGGAGGATTGAGGGGGCATGAATTGGGAGATTGGAATACCACATTGTACGCTCTAAATATATGCAGTTTATTGTATGTTAACTGTATCTCAATAAAATTCCTTAAAAAAAAAAAAAAAAGAATCTGCCTGCCAATGCAGGGGTCACAGGTTCAATCCCTGGTCCGGGAAGATCCCACATGCCGCGGAGCAACTAAGCCCATGAGCCACAACTACTGAGCCTGCACTCCACAGTGTGCTAGCCACAACTACTGAGCCCATGTGCCACAACTGCTGAAGCCCATGCACCTAGAGCCTGTGCTCCACAACAAGAGAAGCCACTGCAATGAGAAGCCCACTCACTGCAATGAAGAGTAGCCCCTGCCCACCGCAACTAGAGAAAGCCTGTGTGCAGCAATGAAGACCCAATGCAGCCAATAAATAAATAAACTTATAAAAAATAAAAATAAAAGCTAAAAGAACCAAAAAAAAAAAAAAAGAAAAAGAAAAAGAATTCACCTGCCAATGCATGGGACAAGGGTTTGAGCCCTGGTCTGAGAAGATTCCACATGCCAGCCTGTGCGCCACAACTACTGAGCCTGTGCTCTAGAGCCTATGAGCCACAACTACTGAGCCCGTGCACTCTAGGGCCCATGCACCACAACTACTGGGCCTGCATGCTGCAACTACTGAAGCCTGTGCGCCTAGAGCCCCTGCTTTGCAATAAGAGAAGCCACTGTACAACAAGAGAATCCCACACAACACAACAAAGGGTAGCCCCCGCTCACCACAACTAGAGAAAGCCCGCACATAGCAACAAAGACCTAATGCAGCCAATAAATAAATAAAATAAAAAATAAATAAAAATAAAATTTGGATCTATGTCTTTAAAAAAAACAAGTCCAGAGGAACTCATAGTCTAAGGGAGGACACAGGCATGCATGGAAAACAAAAAGTATAAAACAATTTTATAACAGACATACCTCCAGAGTGCTCTGACAGCACTAAAAATAGTATAACAACTTTTTAATCCTTGGGAATTAGGGAGGACTTTGCATAGGAGGTAACATATGAGTTGTTTTAAAATATAAAAATCACTGAATAGGAGAGGAAAAAAACCTTTCTTACAGGAGTTAATGGCATGTGCAGATCACAGAGTTGCAAGTTGACATGGTAGGTGGCAGAAACAATAAGTAGTATGTTTGCTGGTGGGTTCCATATACCAAGAAGAGTTGCAGAATATGAATTTGTATCTCCAGCACCGGTCAAATACTTGTGCCTCTTATTCTTTTTCAAAAAAATTTTATTGAAGTATAGTTGATTTACAATGTTAGTTTCAGCTGTACAGCAAAGTGATTCAGTTATATATAAAACAATCCTTTTCAGATTCTTTCCCATTACAGGTTATTATAAGATATTGCATATAGTTCCCTGTGCTATACAGTAGGTCCTTGTCGTTTATCTATTTTACATATTGTAGTGTGTATCTCTTAATCCCAAACTCCTAATTTATCCCTCCTCCCCTTTCCCCTTTAGTAACCATAAATTTGCTTTCTGTGTCTGTGAGTCTCTGTTTGGTAAATAAGTTCATTTATATCCTTTTGCCTCTTATTCTTGCCTTTCTAAATGTCCTCTCTAATGGATGTGCACACGATAAGAACTGAGTGGGAACAAACACCGCTACCTCAAGAAGGGATTGATTAATCCCTCATAAATTTCATCACTAAAAACAGAGACATCAATTAGGTTAGTTGAGATTCAAGCAATAGTCATATATTCTAGAAGTATAACATCATTCTCATATTCACACACACAACAGACACTTATTGAGGATCAATAATTTGCATGATACTGGACGGGTTATCAGAGAAGGTATAAATAATTCAGTCAATGTAGTGGAGGAAAAGACAGATACAAGTAATAATAAACATATTGTCTTGCACAGAGAATCTGCATAGCATATGTGTTGGGGGGGTGGGGCAGGTATAGCAGGGACAACATGGGAGCGCTTCATGAGGAGGGCAGCAATGCCAGTGAATTTTACCTGCAGGGTACCCTTTGAAATGGGGGAAGGGATTCTTAGCCAGAGAAAGTGGAACAAAAATAACCAGTAGGTTGTGACTATTTAGTATAATAAATTCAACACTTCAGAAGGCCCATCTTGATTTGGGAGTTTCTCTTCTTGTCTTTCAGGGCCATACACCCTGGTCAAAACAGAATAATATGTGCCATCCATAATGTCATCCAACCAAAAATTAAAGACATTAAATAAACAGCTTATTTAAAAAGAAAGAAAAAGAAACAGTTGCCGTGCATTTTTTAGAATAGCATGTAATCTGTTCACCACTGCTCTCATGAGACATCAATTATGTAGATCTATCTTAATAAAAATAAAGGAGGACATCATTTCAATGGGGCAGAAGCCTCTTCCATAACTGGCTTCATCAGCATCATTGGAGTTCCAGAGAAGCCATCCTAGGGTAAGCCTTGTTTAGGATGTTATTTAGTTATGGACAGGCTTCCTCAGATTTGGAAGCACTCAGGCAATATGCTGACAAGTTAGATTAACAGAACACACTGAGTAAGCTGACCTTTGCTATTCCTTGGAGTGAGAAATATTTATGAGGATAAATTTTCTCTTAGAGTGCAAAGCCTAGAGGAGAACTGTTACTCAGGCTCTGCAACTCAATAGAAAGAACAGGACCTGGAATTTGGAGTCAGAAGGTCTGAAATCAAGTTGTAGTTCCATCACTCATAAGATATTCGACTTTGACCAAGCTACTTAATCTCTCTGAGGCCCTGCTTCTCCCTTCAAATCCAGGGATAACTAATTTCTGCATTATCTACAGGTTCACTATGACGATGAGAAAAAATAAGTGTTTTATATAATGTATGTAATTGCCAGTTCATGTTATTACTTTTATAGTTGAAACTTTAGTAAAATGAAGAGTGCTATAACTAAACTGGAATAAACCAGGGGTCTTCTCATCTTTCTTCTTTCACTGCCTGTTAAGATTTTCTACCCAGAGACCTCATGAGATTTTGCTTGCTGATATTCATGTTTTCCCCCACTCTCCCTTATTTATTTATTTATTTTTTGCTGTTAAGACTTCTTTTAGAGAAAGTCCACTTAAAGTGACAGTTTTAACTCAAGACTTTTGCCATTTCTTCAAATTGCAAAGCTTCTCACATTATCCCATCTGGTATTTGATGTAAAATATATACCCCCGTGATGTGCTAATTGTCTCCATAATGTGGCTTCACAACTGTAATTAGTTCTTTTTAGTTTCTTCCTGCCATGGATAGTATTTTTCTGAATAAATGATAATATGGGATTGTCTGTGTCAGAGCAACTG
Source organism: Hippopotamus amphibius kiboko (assembly GCF_030028045.1). Classification (NCBI taxonomy): domain Eukaryota; kingdom Metazoa; phylum Chordata; class Mammalia; order Artiodactyla; family Hippopotamidae; genus Hippopotamus; species Hippopotamus amphibius. The sequence continues at coordinate 166,075,005 of NC_080191.1, read as the reverse complement.
CCCATTGTTTCCAAGAATATACATCTCAGAAGCCAGGAGAAGGTTTGTCTTCTGTAAAGGGTGGCAGCTTTCCTGTCACTCTGTTGCTACACCCTCTATGGAAGCAACGTCAAAATGTACCCAGAGACACAATCAGGGAGACCTGCTTCTTAAGTAGAAAGCAATTAAGATTCCAAGCCATTCTTTAATTATACCTAAAAAAGAACAATACAAGCTGAATATAAATACATTACCCAAATAATAATATGGTGGTAATTAGAATTGCAGGTCTGAATAAGATTTTAAAAATCTTGTAATTACATATAATATTTATATCCTGTAGGTCTTTGTGTAATGTCACTTAACATGTACTTTAAATTATGATTTCTTATTTGCATCATAAAAAGGAGAAGATTCTGGCAATAAGCACAGGACCTTAGCAAAACTGGGAGGAGGTTCTTCAGGGACTTGAGAAGCTCATCTTTAGTGATAGTTCAAAAGGGCCAAGGTAAAGCAATAAAGGCACTTAAACACAAGATTGCAATATATTAAAACAAGTGGCATTGAAGACATAGACACATTTCTAGAGCAATAAGAAATTATGAACTCAGGAAGTATCAGTGAAAATGGTAAGAAGAAATATATTTTTTAAAATTGGGGAAATAAAATTGACAAGAATGAGTACATGTTTTAACATGGAGGTAAGGGGTTAAAAGAGTAAATAGTAAATAATGACTTCTAGGCTTTGAGTTTGGAGTACTAGCTGGTACTGATAATTCATATGGGAATTATAATGGAAAATGAGTTTTAAAATAAGGACAGGAAGTATATTGATAATTTGAACATTCTGAAATGGATATGTCTTTGCGGGTATTGAGGAAAGAATATCCTGTGGGCAAAGTTCATGTATGTAGAGCTTGTAGGAATGTCAGGGCTGAATTTACAAATTTAAAAGTCATTTTTGCATAGATCCTAATTAAAGGATGAAGTGGAAGAGAAGTGAGAAAAGCATAGAAGATGGAAAATATCTCTGAAGGATACCAAGGGTAGGCAGAGTAAGAAAACTTAATGGTAGAGGCTTAGAGGGAATAGTTAAGAAGGAAACTGGGAAAGCAAGGATGCTATTGAACTCAATGGAACAGTAAGTTTTAGGAGAGAAAAATTGGTCAATAGAATCCAATACTGCCAACGTGGACAAGGATTATAGCGTATTCATTGGATTTAGCACCTGAGATGACTTTATTGACATAATGAAAAGCGATTTGTTTCAATGGAGTAGTTTTGGTAAAACACCAAGTGGGCTGTGGACTGTTGGGATGGAATGGTGCAGGGTGGAATTACTAGAAATTCAAAGTGTATGCATGTCTGGGAAGAAAAAGAGAACAAAGATGATGACTATGTGGGGAGGAGGATGCAGGTTCCAAAAAGGTTATTTTTATTTTTATTTTTTGGCTAAGGAAGGGAAAACTTGAGGATTGGTATGGTCAGAGGAAAACAGCCAAAGGAGAAAGAAGGCTTGGAGGTAAAGGAGAGAAAGGAGATAATATGTGGAACAGGAACCCTGCAGTACCAAGAGAGGCTGGCATTCAGGAAATTAATGTTTAAAATTCATCTTAAATGTAAAGATAGCATTACTTCCTTGGAGAATGGAGTGAAAGAAATAAAGTTGAATTCCATTGTAGATAAGTTTAGGGAAGTTGGATGGGAAACCAAGGCAGTCCAAATATGTCTGTTCATGTCCAGATAAATTTACATGTGAGAGAAGCTTTAGTTTATGCTTGCCTGTACGTGTACACAAAATTGGCTTTTGGGGAAAAATATGTACAAATGATAGTTGATCAGATAAAAAAGAATGGTTTTATCCATTGTATCCATTAATACTATCTGTGAACTATCTGAAGTACTTTTCCTGCCACTGCATCTATGATTTTGGACTTGAATTAAGAAATTCACAAAATTGTAACTTATCTTCTACTTTTTTTTCACGTAAGTCTTTATGGAATTGCTTTCCTTAACAAATAAAATATGTGGAATGAAAAATCCAATAGTTTCTGATTTAAAAGACCTCTCTAGCACATTAAAATAATATTGGCAGATAACTTTCTAGAGATAAATCTTAATATTTTCAAGAAGAGTAGAGATGCATTTGTTTTTATATCAAGAAGAATGGCCCTTCAGAGAGGTCTATTGATTTCATACAGATTTCACAAAGAATAATGGCTAACTGAAAATAGCAGTGGGGGGTGAGAAATGATAGTGCTGTAACTCCTTAGTAAACATAAGAAATTAGATTAGGCAATTAAGCCAAATGAGCCTGATTCTTGCATTCCTGCAGGGAAACACCCTCTGCAGTACATTCAGGGCTGAGACTGCAACTTGGATATTTCTAAAGCTCCAGAAACTAGCACAGGGTTTTGTACAGGAACAAAAGAAGGAAAGTGTGGAAAAACAGATAGAAGGGAAGAAATTATTTGCATTGACAAAGTTAGAGTATATAAAATAAGTAATAATAAAAAACACAAAAGGGTTAAGTAAACAGTAAGAAAAAGATTTGACTTGGTTCAATAGATGCAAAATGTCAAGATGAGAAGATTACAATTGGTCAAACCACATTTAGAAATTATATACAGTTCTGGATGCCAAAGCACAAGTGAAATATTAAAAAATTGTGTGAACAAAGGAAAGATTTTCCAGTAGATTAAAGAATCTAGAAACTATGCCATGGGAGTAACAATGGGAGTTGAAGTAACTGTAAGAGAAGAGCAAAAACTGTTAAGACAATCATGTGGAAGAATTAGAATTTTTCTTGTGACTTAGGAAGGATAGAACAGAATAGTTTTCTTTTCTTTTTGAGGTGTCTGCAACTGAGGGGGTTGAGTCATTTGTACTATTCAGTTTATGATAACTTTTCACCATTGGCCTTTACAATGATTTCTCCATTTATTCTCTTTATCTCTGTAGCATGACCCACTCTATTTTATAGGCAATTATGTTTAATTTAAATAATTTTTCTTTGCTTTTGTTCTCAGAATATAACTGGTGTTATATACAATCCTGTAATTAAACCTTTTTCAAGCTTTTTGTTTCTAATAATTATTTGCTATGTTATGTATATATCTAACTTTTGCTCCTAGCTGCTGTGTAATGCCCCATGGAGGATATCCACCATGCTTTACCTCTCTGGTCCCTGGATGATAGATACAAAGATTGCTTTAGGTCTCCACCCCCTGTAGCACCATCATGGATAAAGTCATGAAAAAAAATTGTGTACATGTCCTTTTATGAAATGTGTGAGAATTGATTTGGGCTATACATCCAAGAACAGAAACGCAGTGTCAAAGGGTATACCCATGCCTAATTTGCCTAAATAATACAGGATTCCTCACCAGAGTGGCTACCCTAGTCTCTAATTCCAACTAGTGGGTGAATCTTATACTCCCAATAACACTGGTATTATCTAGTGTTCAAGTTTTTATCAGTCTAATAGGGAAAAATGGTTTTTCATTGTAGTTTTAATTTGTATTTTTTCCTGGTTACTATTAATTTTGAGCATCTTTTCTCATGCTTTTTAGTTTTTGTGTTTCTTTATCTGTAAGCTGCTGATTTTTATCCTTTGAAATTTCCCCCATTGAAGTTGCATTGCTTTTCTTGCTTATTTGCAGGACTTCTTAGTCACATTTGGACATCAAAATATTTTCTCTCATTCTGTCATCTCTATACTAATTTTGTCTTTGGTGTTCTTAGTTGAACTAGAAATCATCATTTATTGTGTAAATAATTTTATTACACTTTTATTTTATGGCTTGTTACTTTGAAATTTTAAGAAGTCCTCCCCAGTAATTGCATCCAAAGTTAATCCTCTAAATTTACCTTACATTGTAGAGTTTATAAGAGAGTAAAGTTTGGTTTAACATAAAAATTTTCTAGGCATTACAACTAACATAGGAAAAAGAAGATTTACCATGGAGTATAGTAAAAGCCCCAGCCACTGAGGTGTTTGAGGTTGCTGTGAAGTGTTATTGTCAAAGAAATTTGACTGGATGGTACAGTTGGGTGTTAAAGAGAACAGACAGGAATATTTATTGATAACTATCTGTAATAGGAAAAAAAAGTGGAAGCAGATTGACTATCCTTAATTATGGAACTAGAACACCAAATTCCAATTTATTCATACCACAGAATATCACATAGCACTAAGGATGAATGAAGCACATCAATGTATCCAAACCTGAATAAATCTCAAATATAATGTGAGGTGAAAATATCAAATTGTCTATCATATAATATAGTATCATTAATGTAAATTATTGAAATGCATGATGTTTAGCCATATATGTTTTAGAAATAAATTGTTAGAAAAATCACCACCAATTAATAGTGGAAGAGATAAAAAAAAAGATGGGAGAGGAGTAACATTGGTATAATGGTGAAGCAGGAGACCCCCGTCTCCTTCCTCCACAAATATCAATGACTAGACAGCTATCCACAAAAAAAATAAATAAATAAAATAAAATAAACAAATAAAACAGCTCTAGGAGAGCTCAGGAGTAATGGATACACAATATAAAAACAAATCGTGACATCAAAAACATAAAATGTGTGGGAAGGAGTAAAAAGATGGAGTTTTTAAGTTATCAATTTAAAATAAATTGTTATATCTATAAGATGTTTCAAGTAAACCTCAGGGTAACTGCAAATCAAAACTTGTAGTAGATACATAAAAGATAAAGAGAAGGGAATCAAAGTATACCACTATGGAAAGTCATCAATTCAAAAAGAAAGACAGCAAAAGAAGAAGAAAAGAATAAAGGAACTACAAAAGAAGCCAGAAAACATTAACAAGATGGCAATAATAAGTCCTTACTTACCAATAATTTGTTTAAATGTAAATGGAGGACTTCCCTGGTTGTGCAGTGGTTAAGAATATGCCTGCCAATGCAGGGGACACAGGTTTGAGCCCTGGTCTGGGAAGATCCCACACTCCACAGAGCAACTAAGCCTGTGGACCACAACTACTGAAGCCCACAAGCTCTAGAGCCCATGCTCCCCAATGAGAGAAGCCACTACAATGAGAAGCCTGCATATCACAATGAAGAGTAGCTCCTGCGTGCCACAACTAGAGAAAGCCCACATACATCAACAAAGACCCAATGCAGCCAAAAATAAAAATAAATAAATAAAAAATTTTTAAAAAGGTAAATGGATTAATGGATGAATGGACACACACACACACATATAACTATATCATGCTTACAGGAGATTCACTTTGCTTTCAAATACACATAGCATCAAAGTGTAAGAATGGAAAAAAAAAAATATTCCATGCAAATAGAAACCAAAAGAGAGCAGGGGAAGCTACACTTACATCAGATCAGACAAATAGACTTTAAGTAAAAAATTGTTAAAAGAGACAAAAAGTCATTGTGTAATGATAAAGGGGTCAAATCATCAATAGGGTATAAAAAGTATAAATACGTATGTACCCAACATTGGAGCACCAAAATATATTAAGAAAACACTAAAAGAACTGAAGAGAGTGATAGACTACAATAAAATGATAACAGGAGGCTGCAATACTCCACTTTCAACAATGGCTAGAACATCCAGGCAGAAAATCAACAAGGACTTGAACTATACTTTAGACTAAACGAAGCTAACAGACATTTACAGAACATTTCATTCAACAGCAGCAGAATACATATACTTCTCAGGTGTACATTCTCTAAGACAGATCATCTGTAAGGGCATAACATGTCTTAATAAATGTTAAAAGATTGAAATCATACCAAGTATCTTTTCTGATCATAATAGTATGAAACTAGAAAATCAAAAACAGGAGGAAAATAATTCACAAATATGTGGAAATTAAACAACACAGTCCTGAACAACCAATGGGTTAAAGATAAAATAGAAAGGTAAATAAAAAAATCTTGAAACAAACAAAAATGGAAACACAACACATCAAAACCTATGAAATACAGCAAAGCAGTGCTAAGAGGGAAGTTAAAAGCAATAAATGCCAACATTAAAAAATAGAGATTCCAATAAGCGACTAAAATTTATACTTCAATGAACTAGAGAAAAAAGTACAAACTAAGCCCAAAGTTTACAGAAAGAAGACTATAACAAAGATCACAGTGGAAATAAAATAGAGATGAGAAAAGATCAACAAACTGAGTTGATTTTTTAAAAAAAATAAATAAAATTAACAAAACTGTAGTTAGACTAAACAAAAGAGAGAGAGGATTCAAATTAGTAAAACTGTAAATAAAAGAGAAGACATTACAACTGACACCACAGAAATTACGAAAGATCATAAGAGACTTATAAACCAACAAATCGGACAATCTAGAAGAAATAGATAAATTTCTAGAAACAATATAACTAGCAATGACCAAATCATGAAGATATAGAAAATCTGAACAGAACAATAGTAAGTAAGAAGATTGAATCAAAAATCAAAAACCTCTCAACAAAGGAAAGCCCAAACCCACATGCCTTCTTTTTTTTTTTTTTTTTTTTTTTTTTACATTATCATGAACTATACTCAATACTTTATATTTTTTTGGCAGTTTTTCTCTAATATCCTTTCTCTGTTCCTGGATCCCACCCAGGACACCATGTTACAGTTAACAGTCATGTCTCCTTAAGCTCCTCTTGGTTGTGACAATTTCTCAGCATTGTTGTTTTTTTTTTTTTTTATTTTTTTTTTATTTTTGGGGGGGTACACCAAGTTCAATCATCTGTTTTTATACACATATCCCTGTATTCCCTCCCTTCCTTGACTCCCCCACCTCGAGTCCCCCCCACCCTTCCCGCCCCAGTCCTCTAAGGCATCTTCCATCCTTGAGTTGGACTCCCTTTGTTATACAACAACTTCCCACTGACTATCTATTTTACAGTTGGTAGTATACATATATATATATATATATATATTACTGGTAAATTCTACCAAGCATTTAAGCAAGACTTAATGTCAATTCTTCTCAAACACTCCCAAAAAACTGAAGGGGAGGAAACACTCCCAAACTCATTTTATGGGGCCAGCAAGATAAAGATAATACAAGAAAAGAAAACCACAGGTCAATATCCCTGATTAGTATAGATGCAAAAGTTCTCAAAAAAAATTGTATAAAGTTGAATTTAATAGGATATTAAAAGGATCACACACCATGATCAAGTGGGATTTATTCCAGGGATGCAAGGATGGCTCAATATCTGCAAATCAATCAATACGATATACCACATTAACAAAATAAGGGGTAAAAATCATATGATCATCTCAGTGGATGTAGAAAAAACCATTTGACAAAATTCAACATACTTTCATGATAAAAACTAAACAAGGTATAGACATAATAAAGTCTGTATGTAACAAACCAACAGTTAACATCATACTCAATAGTGAAAGATTAAATCCTTTCCCTCTAAGATCAGGAACAAGACAAGGGTGCCTACTGTCACCACTCCTAGTCAACACAGTCTTAGTCAGAGCAATTAGATGAGAAAAAGAAATTAAAGTCATCCAAATCAGATAGAAAATAAGCAAAATTATTTATGTTTGCTGATGACATGATCTTGTACATAGACAATCCTTAAGACTCCACCAAAAGCTATTAGAAGTCAAAACAAATTTGGTAAACTTTCAGGATATAAAATCAACATACAAAAATCAATTGTATTTCTAGACACTAACACTAAACTATCTTAAAAAGAAATTTTTAAAAATCCCATTTACAATACCATAAAATACTTTGCAATAAACTTAACCAAGGAAGTGAAAGATCTATACACCAAAAAGTAAAAGGTTTTGATGAAAGAATTTGAATAACACACAGATAAATGGAAAGATATCCTAGGGTCACAGATCAGAAGAGTTAATATTATTAAAATGTCCAAATTACCCAAAGCTGTCTATAGATTCAATGTAATCCCTATCAAAATTCCAATGCCATTTTCCGCAGAAATAAAAAAAAAAAAACTATCCTAAATTTTATATGAAATCACAAAATACACTGAATAGCCAAATAAATCTTTAGTAAGAACAAAGTTGGGAGCATCACAGTTCCTGATTTCAAAGTATATTATAAAGTTATAATAAAAACAGGAGCAAAAACAGACAGAGACCAATGGAACAGAACCAAGAGCCCAAAAATAAGCCCGTTGTATATATGTTCAACTAACATTTGACAAGGCGGCCAAGAATATTCAATGGTGAAAGGATAGTCTCTTCAATAAATGGTGTTGAGAAAACTGGATATTCACAAGCAAAAGAGTGAAACTGGAACCCCTATTTTATACCACTTACAAAACTAACTTGAAAGAGATTAGGAACTTAACCACAAGACCTAAAACCATAAAACTCCTAGAAGGAAACATAGGGAAATCCGCCTTTACCTGAGTCTTGACAACGATTTTTTGGATATGTATGACATTAAAAGCACAAGCAACAAAAGCAAAAATCAACAAGAAAGACTATATCAAACTAAAAATATTATGCACAGCAAAGGAAACAATAAATGAAAAGGCAACCAACAGACTGGGAGAAAATATTTTCAAAACCATATATCTGATAAGGGGTTAATTTTCAAAATACATCCAACTCAATAACAGAAAAAACTCAATTAAAAATGTGTAGAGGAAATAGACATTTCTCTGAAGATGACATACAAATAGCTAATAGGTACTAAAAAATGTGCTCAACATCACTAATTATCAGAGAAATCAAAACCACAATGAGATATCATCTCACACAAGTTAGAATGGCTATTATCAAAAAGACAAGAGATAAATTTTGGTGAGGATGTGGAGAAAAGCAAGTTGTGGTACACTGTTGGTGGGAATGTAAAATGGTGCAGTGCTATGAAAAATAGCATAACTATTCCTCAAAAAATTAAAAATAGGACTATCATATTACCCAACAATGCCACATCAGGTATACAGCCAAAGGAAATAAAGTCATTATATCAAGGAGATATATGTACTTGTATGCCCATTGTGGCATTATTTACAATAGCCAAGATAGGAAAACAATCTAAGTGTCCATCAATAGTTTAATGGATAAAGAAAATGTAGTATCTAAATACAGTGAAATATTATTCAGCCATAGAAAAGAAAAAAATCCTGCCACTTCTGATAACATGGATAGAACTTAAAGGGCATTATGCTAAGTGAAATAAATTGAAAATAATTCCATTTATATGTGGAATCAAAAAATGCCAAGCTCATAGAAGTAGAGAGTAGAATGGTAGTTGCCAGGGATCGAGGGGCAGGGCAATGTTGATTGAAGGATACAAACATTTAGTTATAAGATGAATAAGTTCCAGTGATCTAAAGTACAGCATTGTGACTAGGTTAACAATACTGTATCGTATACTTGAAAGTTGCTATGAGAATAGAGCTCTGATATTTTCATCATAACAACAGCAAAAAAGTAGTTATGTAAGGTGAAGGATGTGTTAACTAACCTCATTGTGCTAAATATTTCGCAAAACATATGTGTAGCAAATCATCACATTATACACCTTAAAATTACACAACGTTATATGTCAATTACATATCAATAAAGCTGGGGGAAAAGAATAGGGAGTACTTAGCTTTATCTATAATGCCTTATTAAGAAGAGAATTTGAAGCAAATAAGGCAAAATCTTAATAATTGTTAAATCTAGGGAGGAATCAATACATGTGTCTCTTGCATGTTATTTTCTATGCTTTTTATATGTTTAAACATTTCCAAATTTAAAAAATAATTTTCACAAAGAAAACAGATTGTAAACCATCTGGAATTTGTTGAAACCCTGTGTTTTAGATATTGAGAGTTATTGAAATGCAGCTCCAAGTGTTTAATAGACCGAGCTGTCTTATTGATTTCGGCTGCTTGACTTATTTTTAAATAAGTCTCTGTTTTCAGACATCATGAACATTACAGCAGAGTCCAGGTACGCATGAAGGATTTCTGCCATCCTAAATAATTCTTTGGGGTATTTAAGAAGGTTAGGTGCATTAATTAGAATATAAAAAATTCTTAATTAGTAGAAACTCTTCCTCAAAAATATGAAGAATGATCTGGCCTATAAGATCCTTAAAGAAGCATCCTGAGTTTCGCATTAGGAAACAATTAGACATATAACTGAGTGTTACAGAACCAAATGAGTTCTCCAAAATGATGGGGGAAAATCTAAATTTTCGTCAGTTCTAGAAACTTATAGACTAGGAACCTTAGAAAAATAGTTTTACCTCCTATCATTCCACAGATCCTAGTCATGTCAAACATCCAAGTCCTTCTTTATCTAAATCCTTTAAAGTATGTATTCTTTAAAATTATCATCAGTGCAACACTACCCTCAAGATTATTTAGGCACTGACTTCTCTGACCCAGTTATCCACAGGTTTTTTTTCCCCTCTTAAACACTTCCACTGTATATTTTGAATTCACGATCTATAATCACAAATAACTCTTATTTTCTTTAAATGTTGTCCTAATATTTCTATTTTCCATGTAGTTCTTTACAGGGAGGATCATTTCTTTTCTTAAAATGCCTGTGCTTCAGAGTCTAGATGAGAATTAATGCTCATTCCTTCCTTCTCCTACTTAAATTTGTTTCCAAACTCTTTTCTCCTTAAATTCTTTAAAGCAAATGCCATGAGACTTAACCATCTGCTATGCCCAGGTCACTCCACCTTCCCATCCTCTGATTACTCGCCTTCATTGATGATGGCTTTAGTTCCTGATTGATCATCTTCTTTCCTACCACTACACGTAATTTCCAGTTTTCAATGCTTCTGTGTCTCTGTTCCTAAACTTTCTCATCACCAATAGTTGTTTACAACCACTTTTGCCACCTAGTCCTATGGTAACACTTAAAACCTTGGGATCATCAATAGCTTCATTACTAGAAAAATCTCAAATTTATACCTTCAACACTGTGACCCACACCTCCTAGTCTTCAAGCTCACCAGTATAGCCTTCTTTTTCCAACTTTTAAAAAATTCCATTAAGGCTGCCAATCAATTAATCCTATCATTTCCTCATGCCGTAGATCGAATGTTTATATCCTTTCCAAAACTCACATGTTGAAATCTTAACCCCCAAGTTAATGGTATGAGGATGTGCAGCCTTTGGAAAACGATTAGGTCATGAGGTCAGAGCAGTCATGAATGTGATCAGTGCCCTTATAAAAGAAGCCCAAGAAAGCTCTTTTGTCCCCTTCTACCATGTAAGGTTATGGTGGGAAGATGGCTATCAGTGAGAATGCTGGTTTTCATGAGACACTGAATCTGCCAGCCCCATGATCCTGGACTTCTCAGATGCCAGAACTGTGAGAAATTAATATTCGTTGTCTGTAAGCCACCCAGTTTATGGTATTTTTTGTTATAGTAGCCTGAATGGACTAAGACTTCTTACTGTTGTTCACTTCCCTTAATGCCTTCCTTCCCTTGTAAGAATACGTAATGTAGAATTACAAACACAACTCTGCAAATACTTCTAACCAACTCACTCTTGCTTCCTCTCTTATACGAGCCTGGAAAATCTACGACTGTAGCTGAATGTAATTACCAGTTCCAGGAAAACTGGACTTTGATGATGAAAAACACGAAACCAAGTTTACTTGTTTCATTACAGATCCTTGGTGACAAATCTCAGATGAGTCTTCAACACTGCCTGGCAATTCTGGTACGCTCCCCTAAACTCTTTTTTTCTTTTTCCCCAAATAACTATTTTATGTCTTCTCTTTCTTCAGATGTCTATTTTGAAGGAATTCTCTGACTGACGCTCAGTTGTTGACCTTGTCATGTAGTTTAAAAAGTACAATTGGTAAGAGAAGTCCCCCATGTCACCACAACCAATATGTACCACCTTCTCTCAGTGAAGAAGATGAACCGCTCCTGCCCTTATTAAGGGTTCACCCTTCCCCATGTGCTCTAGATCCACTGCCACCACCCCAGGAGAAGCCATGATCATCTCTTGCCTGGACTATTGCAATAGCTTACTAACTGCTTTCTTCTGGCTTCTCCATGTTTGCCTTTCTCTTGCCATATAATAATACACTCACTACCCAGCAGCCAGTATCCCTTTAACATATATAACATTTTCTTTAAACACAGATCACACTCATCACACCAGCTTAAAACTATCCAATGTCTTTTCATCACAATTAGTATAACATACAAAATCCTTATTCTGATTTTAAGAGCAGGGGAGAGAGAGAGAGAGAGGATGATCCTTAATTCCACTCCTTTCCTGATGCTCTCCAGCCTGATGCATTCCAGGCTGGTTCCTGTCTTAGAACTCTTATATTTGTTATTATTATTCTTTCTGCCTCGAACACTTTTTCATCCACATTCATAAAAATGGCTCCTCCTGGTTCCTCAGACATTGGCTTTAAAAGTCACCCATGCAGAAAGGCCTCTACTGACTACCCCCATTCTAAAGTAAGCCAACTCTAATTTTCCTGTATTGGACGTATTTTCAATCTCTTTATGGAAAAACCACTCCCTGAAATGTAAAGGAAGAAGACAAGGGGAGTAGATCCATAACAGACTGCTGCCTGGTGCAGAGTTGCAGACAATTCGCAGCCCTCACAAAATATAAGCAAGAACTGAATCTCTGTTTGTTGGGTTTTTTATTTTTTATTTTTTAAGAATGAGGTATTGCCTTAGAGGACTGGGGCAGGGAGGGTGGGGGGGAATCGAGGGGGGGGCGTCAAGGAAGGGAGGGAATATGGGGATATGTGTATAAAAACAGTTGATAGAACCTGGTGTACCCCCCAAAAAAATAAAATAAAATAATAAAAAAAAAAATAATATAGCTAAAAAAAAAAAAAAAAAAAAAAAAAAAAAGAATGAGGTATTGGGTGGTTGGTTTCCATAGCAAAGCTGAATAACAGCAGATGGCATTAGCACAACTATCATGAAAACCCCAGGAGTTAACTCTTCTTGGAAACTCAACAAGGAATTATCTACAAAGGAGATGATATTTGTGTGCTCTTTAAAGGAAAGGTAGTTGTTGAATGGAGAAGTGGAACATAATATTCTAAGCAGAGGGATATTAATCAAAGGTCTGGGGACTAGAAGGTACATGAAGTTTTTGCAGAACTGTGAGTAGTTTAGTAAGACTGGAATGTGAAGTGATTGAGTGAAAATAGTGAAAGATGAAGAGAAGGTAAGGTGGATCAGACTGTGAAGGGTCTTCAAAATAATTTGAGATTTCTCTGTAGGCCGGTAAAACAAGTTTTAAATTAGATCTGGTCTGAGCAGACCTGGGTACTTAAAGCTTACTCAGGAGGCAGTTTGGAGGACCTAGTAAACAGTGAGAAGGTGGCAGGCAGGAGTAAGTTTACTGTTGCAATACTGGTGAGACATTTAGAGGATCTGGAATAAGATAATCAGATATTTAGTCAATTATAAAGAAGGCATTTGTAAAAATGGATAGATTTTTTAAAAAGTGCTTCTTCTTTTTGTTTTAATCCCAGTGGCTCAAAGGCTGTGGAACTTTCCTATATCCTAGGTAGTTAACAATATTAAAAACAGGAGGAAAAACACATACCAACAAGGCAGTAAAAGGAAAGACAAATGTTGCTACATTAATTTTATCTGTGGTCTGATTCCTTGCCCAGTTCTCTCTATCTTTTATCTGACCATCTCATCTCATTTTGGGATGTGGCATTATTTCAGAACGGCAAAAGGTATCATAGCAAATCAAAAGTGATTTCAGTGCAATTCTGTTTATTCTGTCTCTCTAGCATCTATTTACCGTTCGCTTCCTTGAATCTTGTGGGATAAGCTCGGCAGCCAGTCTGTCAGGACCTCACTCACTCATTCACCCCTTAATCATCCCACTTAATGTTTCCCATACTGTGAGCATTTCACTCACTCTTTCAAATCTATATCTGTAGCTCACACCTCCCTTTTGTCCTTTAGCTCTACACACACACACACACACACACACAAAACTGTCCTTTTGTATATTTCCAAATACATTTGTGTTTCAAGAAAAAGCTGTTACAGAATATATGGTGATTTCCTGTTAATCAATTTTTATGAGACTGAGATCTAGAAGAAAGTATGGAAGATAATCTAACACTCCCACGTAGGGAAATACACCGCTATTGGATTATCCAGGTAAACTGAAGAATAAAACTTGGCAATTCTGTATATTAGTATTGTTCTTCAAAATTTATAAAATACATCGACACTCAATTTGAGCCTCATAAGAATTCCACAGCTCAGACTAGGTACATAAAGTTATAGTAATCTTTTTTTTTTTAATTTATTTATTTATTATTTTTTGGGGGGTACACCAAGTTCAATCAACTGTTTTTTTTTTATTTTTTTTATTTTTTTTGGGGGGGTACACCAAGTTCAATCAACTGTTTTTATACACATATCCCTGTATTCCCTCCCTTCCTTGACTCCCCCCCCTCAAGTCCCCCCCACCCTCCCCACCCCAGTCCTCTAAGGCATCTTCCATCCTCGAGTTGGACTCCCTTTGTTATACAACAACTTCCCACTGACTATCTGTTTTACAGTTGGTAGTATATATATGTCTGTGCTACTCTCTCGCTTCATCTCAGCTTCCCTTTCACCCCCCGCCCCCTCCCATACCTCGAGTTCTCCAGTCCATTCTCTGTATCTGCATCCTTGTTCTTGTCACTGAGTTCATCAGTACCATTTTTAGATTCCGTATATGTGAGTTAGCATACAATATTTGTCTTTCTCTTTCTGACTTACTTCACTCTGTATGACAGACTGTAGGTCTATCCACCTCATTACATATAGCACCATCTCATCTCTTTTTATAGCTGAGTAATATTCCATTGTATATATATGCCACATCTTCTGTATCCATTCATTTGTTGATGGGCATTTCGGTTGCTTCCATGTCCTGGCTATTGTAAACAGTGCTGCAATAAACATTATGGTACATGTTTCTTTTGGGATTATGGTTTTCTTTGGGTATATGCCCAGGAGTGGGATGACTGGATCATATGGTAGTTCTATTTGTAGTTTTTTAAGGAACCTCCGAATTGTTTTCCATAGTGGCTGTACCAACTTACAGTCCCACCAACAGTGCAGGAGAGTTCCCTTTTCTCCACACCCTCTCCAACATTTGTTGTTTCCAGATTTTGTGATGATGGCCATTCTGATTGGTGTGAGGTGATACCTCATTGTGGCTTTGACTTGCATTTCTCTGATGATGAGTGATGTTGAGCATCTTCTCATGTGTTTGTTGGCCATCTGCATATCTTCTTTGGAGAAATGTCTATTTAGGTCTTCTGCCCATTTGTGGATTGGGTTATTTGCTTTTTTGGTGTTAAGCTCCATGAGCTGCTTGTATATTTTGGAGGTTAATCCTTTGTCCGTTGTTTCATAGGCAATTATTTTTTCCCATTCTGAGGGTTGCCTTTTACTCTTGTTTACGGTTTCTGTCGCTGTGCAAAAGCTTTTAAGTTTCATGAGGTCCCATTTGTTTATTCTTGATTTTATTTCCATGATTCTAGGAGGTGGGTCAAAAAGGATCTTGCTTTGATGGATGTCATAGAGTGTTCTGCCTATGTTTTCCTCTAGGAGTTTTATCGTGTCTGGCCTTACATGTAGGTCTTTAATCCATTTGGAGTTTATTTTTGTGTATGGTGTTAGGAATTGTTCTAATTTCATTCTTTGACATGTTGCTGTCCAATTTTTCCAGCACCACTTATTGAAGAGGCTGTCTTTTTTCCATTGTATATTCGTGCCTCCTTTGTCAAAGATAAGGTGCCCATATGTGTTTGGGCTTACTTCTGAGTTCTCTATTCTATTCCATTGATCTTCCTTTCTATTTTTGTGCCAGTACCATACTGTCTTGATCACTATGGCCTTGTAGTATAGTTTGAAGTCAGGAAGCCTGATTCCACCAACTCCATTTTTCCTTCTCAAGATTGCTTTGGCTATTCGGGGTCTTCTGCGTTTCCATACAAATTGTAAGATTTCTTGCTCTAGTTCTGTGAAAAATGCCATTGGTAATTTGATCGGGATTGCATTGAATCTGTAAATTGCTTTGGGTAGTACAGTCATTTTCACGATGTTGATTCTTCCAATCCAGGAACATGGTATGTCCCTCCATCTGTTTGTGTCATCTTTGATTTCTTTCATCAATGTCTTAAAGTTTTCTGCATACAGATCTTTTGCCTCCTTAGGCAGGTTTATTCCTAGGTATTTTATTCTTTTGGTTGCAATGGTGAATGGGAGAGTTTCCTTAATTTCTCTTTCTGCTCTTCTGTTGTTAGTGTATAGGAATGCAAGAGATTTCTGTGCATTAATTTTGTATCCTGCTACTTTACTAAACTCATCAATGAGTGCTAGCAGTTTTCTGGTAGAGTCTTTAGGGTTTTCTATATATAATATCATGTCATCTGCAAAGAGTGACAATTTTACTTCTTCTTTTCCAATTTGGATTCCTTTGATTTCTTTTTCTTCTCTGATTGCTGTGGCTAAAACTTCCAAAACTATGTTGAATAATAATGGTGAGAGTGGACACCCTTGTCTTGTCCCTGTTCTTAGAGGGAATTCTTCCAGTTTTTCCCCTTGGAGAATGATGCTGGCTTTTGGTTTTTCATATATGGCTTTTATTATGTTGAGGTAATTTCCTTCTATGCCCATTTTCTGGAGAGCTTTTATCATAAATGGATATTGAACTTTGTCAAAAGCTTTTTCTGCATCTATTGAGATGATCATATGGTTTTTATCCTTCAAGTTGTTGATATGATGTATCACGTTGATTGATTTGCGCATATTGAAGAATCCTTGCATCCCAGGGATAAGCCCCACTTGATCATGGTGTATGATTTTTTTAATGTGCTGTTGCAGTCTGTTAGCTAGTATTTTGTTGAGGATTTTTGCATCTATATTCATCACTGATATTGGTCTGTTGTTTTCTTTTTTTGTGACATCTTTGCCTGGTTTTGGTATCAGGATGATGGCAGTCTCGTAGAATGAGTTTGGGAGTGCTCCGCCTTCTGCGATATTTTGGAAGAGTTTGAGAAGGATAGGTGTTAACTCTTCTCGAAATGTTTGATAGAATTCGCCCGTGAACCCATCTGGTCCTGGGCTTTTGTGTGTTGGGAGATTTTTAATCACTGCCTCAATTTCCATACTTGTGATTGGTCTGTTCATGGTTTCTATTTCTTCCTGGTTCAGTCTTGGAAGATTGTATTTTTCTAGGAATGTATCCATTTCTTCCAGGTTATCCAATTGATTGGCATATAGTTGCTTGTAGTAGTCTCTCATGATGTTTTGTATTTCTATGGTGTCCATTGTTACTTCTCCTTTTTCATTTCTAATTCTGTTGATTTGCATCTTCTCCCTTTTTTTCTTGATGAGTCTGGCTAATGGTTTATCAATTTTGTTAATCTTCTCAAAGAACCAGCTTTTAGTTTTATTAATTTTTGCTATGGTTTCCTTCCTTCCTGTTTCATTTATTTCTGCTCTGATCTTTATGATTTCTTTCCTTCTGCTCACTTTGGGGTTTCTTTGTTCTTCTTTCTCTAGTTGTTTTAGGTGTAAGGTTAGGTTGTTTATTCGATCATTTTCTTGTTTCTTAAGGTAGGACTGTATTGCTATAAACTTCCCTCTTAGAACTGCTTTTGCTGCGTCCCATAGGTTTTGGGTTGTTGTGTTTTGTTGTCATTTGTTTCTAGATATTTTTTGATTTCCTCTTTGATTTATTTAGTGATTTCTTGGTTGTTTAAGAGTGAATTGTTTAGCCTCCATGTGTTTGTATTTTTTGCAGTTTTTTCCTGTAATTGATATCTAGTCTCATGGTGTTGTGGTCTGAGAAGATGCTTGATATGATTTCAATTTTCTTGAATTTGCCGAGGTTTGATTTGTGACCCAAGATGTGATCTATCCTGGAAAATATTCCGTGTGCACTTGAGAAGAAAGTGTAGTCTGTCGTTTTTGGATGGAATGTCCTATAAATATCAATGAAGTCGAGATGGTCTAATGTGTCATTTAAAGCTTGTGTGTCTTTATTTATTTTCTGTCTGGATGATCTGTCCATTGATGTAAGTGGGGTGTTCAAGTCTCCCACTATTATTGTGTTCCTGTCGATGTCCCCTTTTATAGCTGTTAGCATTTGCCTTATGTATTGAGGTGCTCCTATATTGGGGGCATAGATATTTACCATTGTGATATGTTCTTCTTGAATGGATCCCTTGATCATTATGGAGTGTACTTCCTTGTCTCTTGTAATAGTCTTTACTTTCAAGTCTAATTTGTCTGATATGAGTATTGCTACTCCAGCTTTCTTTTGACTTCCATTTGCATGGAATATCTTTTTCCATCCCTTGACTTTCAGTCTATATGTATCCCTTGGTCTGAAGTGGGTTTCTTGTAGGCAGCATATAGAAGGGTCTTGTTTTTGTATCCATTCAGCCAATCTGTGTCTTTTGGTTGGAGCATTTAATCCATTTTCATAAGGGGATTATTGACATGTGTGTTCCAATGACCATTTTCTGAATTGTTTTGGGTTTGTATTTGTAGGTGTTTTCCTTTTCTTGTGTTTCCTACTTAGAGAAGCTCCTTTAGCACTGGTTGTAAGGCTGGTTTGGTGGTGCTGAATTCTCTTCACTTTTGCTTGTCTGGAAAGCTTTTGATTTCTCCCTCAAATCTGAATGAGATTCTTGCTGGGTAGAGTATTCTTGGCTGTAGGTTTCTCTCTTTCAGGACTTTCAGGATATCCTGCCATTCCCTTCGGGCCTGCAGAGTTTCTGTAGAGAGGTCAGCTGTTATCCTTATGGGTTTTCCCTTATATGTTGTTTGTTGCTTTTCTCTTGCTGCTTTTCATATTTTTTCTTTGTGTTTAATTGTCGTTAGTTTGATTAATATGTGTCTTGGTGTATTTCTCCTTGGGTTTATTCTGTATGGGACTCTCTGTGCTTCTTGGACTTGGTTCATTATTTCCTTTCCCATGTTGGGGAAGTTTTCCACTAGAACCTCTTCAAATATTTTCTCAGACCCTTTCTTGTTTTCTTCTTCTTCTGGGATGCCTATAATTCGAATGTTGGTGTGCTTAGTGTTATCACTGAGGTCTCTGAGACTGTCTTCTAATCTTTTTATTCTTTTTTCTTTTTCCTGCTCTGTGGCATTTATTTCCCCCATTCTATCTTCCAACTCACTTATTCGTTCTTCTGCCTCAGTCATTCTGCTGGTTATAGCATCTAGAGTATTTTTAATTTCAGTTATTTTGTTATCCATTGCTGTTTGTTTTTCTGAGTTCTTATGAACTGTTTCTTGTACTTTCTCTATTTTGTTATCGAGATTTTGTATCATTTTTACTATCATTACTCTGAATTCTTTTTCAGGCATTTTTCCTATTTCCTCCTCATTTATTTTGTCTTGTGGGTTTTTTTTCCTGCTCCTTTGCCTGCATGGTGTTTCTTTGTTTCCTCATGGTTGTCCAAACTTTTGAGGTTGCTTGTCCTGGCGATAGAGGTGTTTATAGAAGACTGTCCAAGCCTCAGACTAATGTCCAAGTATTGGATTAAACGAATATTAAGTCTAGGAAACACATACATGTATAAGACACACAATTACTGAATCCGTTAGGACATAAGGCTCTAGAAAGACCTGACAGAACCCCAGTATGCTATCAGATATTCAAAGAGAAACCCAGCAGAAATTGACAACTGAAACAGAACAAATCCGAGACAAAAGCAAAAGCAAACAAACAAATAACACCTTACACATACAAACATTAATCCAGGGAGATTTTGTAAGCTAGGATCAAATATAGAAAAGAGCCAGGGTACCACCAGAGAGAATGGAGATTCTCCGAATGTAATCAGACAACTGTACTAAGAACTGAGATAAAGACAAAAACCTAATATTAAATACCAAGGTGGTGCGTCATCTGGAGAATAGAGCAAGGAGTCTGAGCAGATCGATAGTGTTGCTTGTAAGTAGGTTAAGATAAAATAAACTTAAAATGGCTGGAAGAAAGGGGAACAGAAGAGCATAGTGTGGTTGGAAATATGCAAATAAGAAGAAACGAATAGAAATGTATAAAAGATAGGGATGAAAGGAAAGTATGAGAGATATATTGTCCGTACTACCAAAAACTTAGCTAGATATAGAAGTATATAAAAAGGCAAAAAAAAAGAAAAAAAATGAATAAAAAATATCATTAAAAACTTATGTTATGAAACTTGTAGATCCCTTAGGGCTAAGATCGTATTTAATAAAGAAAAAAAAAAAAAAAAGAGAGAGAGAAAAAGAAGAAAAAAAAAAATCCAGAACTGATCCCAGAATGGACCAGTTCAATAGGAATTGATACTAATATTTCTGTTTCCTTAGAGTCTCAGCTGTAAGTGTCCTTCTACTCGCCTTGGGTTTTTTTGCATTATTCTGTGACCAGCAGAGGTTCCTTTATTGTTCGTCTGTAAGCGTCAGTGTGTGGGGAGGGAGAAGGTACAATAGTGGCTCCTTCTCCTGGGAGTGAGTGAGCAGTGGCGCACTGCTGTTTCAGTCGGGCTTGGCGGTGCCTGTTGCAGAGGGACGCCGGTGGCTCAGGCGTAAACAGAAAGTCTTAGAGTTGGGCCTCTCTTGGGTTTTTATTGTTGTTGTTGTTGTTGTTGTTTTCTTGGCAACCTCCCTGCTGCCAGCGTTCCAAGGGGTTTTAATCTAGCCCCACCTGAGTGCCTGAGGGTGCTTGTTATCCCTGAGCGCCTTAGGTGGCCCACAGGGCATCTCTCCACTGCCTGTTGCAGAGGCGCTGAAAGAGAGAGAGAGGCTATGGGCGCGGCTCCTCCCCCCCGCCCGTGAGCCTGCAGCCTCCAGCCGCCATCATGGCCGGGAAGCTCTCAGGGGCAGGCACTTCTCGCTGCGGACCTCTTCCCTCCTGTCCTCTCGGTTCGTCACCTTACTGGCAACAATGTTTCTCACCCTGAACCAGCTCTCTGGTTCCCATGCTCCCGCTCCCGGACCCTCTGTTCTCGGTCCAGGAACGCTCTGCTGCGGTGCGGACCCTCCGTGTGTTTCTCACTCCCTCCCATCTGCCACAGCTCCGCCGCTTCACCCTCTTTGAGCCGTCGTAGATGCCTCCCTACTGGTCATGTCGGGCTCCTTTCGGTCCTTTCCGGCATCTGAGGCCATCTGCTGGTGTTCAGCTGGTTCTCTGTGGGAATTATTGCATCCTTCGGTGTATTCCCAATGCATCTGTGGAGAGGGATGCATTCCACGTCCCTCTACTTTGCCGCCATCTTTTTCCTCCCTATAGTGATCTTATAAATAAAGATCATATGTTTTTAGTGTGACCAGCTTCATGGGGACATGATCTGTGCAGCTGTACAGGGCACTCTCTTTAGAAGAGTCCTGAATTTGGCTTAACACTGTTGTTGCCATCTTAAAACTTTTAATAATTTTTGAAAATGGAGTCTTACATTTTCATTTTCCACTGGGCCTGTAAATTATGTAGGTAGGCTTGGGTTCAAAAAATGAGACATACGGAAGGATACACAAAACGCAATTGGCAGATTCAAGAAAAGAACATCAAAGTACATTTTCGCATTCCAATTCCCTTCTCATAACTCACTGCTGATTAGAATCACATCTTGGATTTCTCTCCTGAGCTAGCTTTTCCAAGTTTTGTAGCTCATGAAGGCTCATTAACTATAAGCCATTCAACACTATATCAAACATTATATAAAAGACAGTGACAGACTCAACCTTTATTTTCCTCTTCATTGAAAACAATATCCTCTCTGACTTTTGCCAACTGTTTTTGCCTTGGAACAAACCACCAGCCAGGAAAAACAATCCTAAGGCATACTCATTTGTATGGGAGATGGCTTTGTACTATTAAAACAGATGGAACTTTTGGGCCTGACTGCTTTGCTCTGAAATAACAAGGCCATTACCAAAAAGCAGAGAGCACATGGACACGTAGAACAGTGACCAGATTAATTTTCTATAGGAAATAGAAAACTATAAAGGCCATTAAGAGCCTATGTCCTGCTAGTTTTCCCCTCTAAACTCTATCAGAGATTAACTGAAAACTTATACACTGGGTAGATAGGAAGTAAATGATGTTAGTTTGCCTTTGGCTCTTTAAAACATCTATTTCAACAGATAGCATGTCTTACCACTCCAGAGAGGCATCCTTTTACTACATGAAGAGAAACAATCTTCAGCCAATATATAAGAAAATACGTTTAAGAAGATCTATGTGCTTTTCAACAATATCTGAGATGTACAAGGTTTGGACAATGCACATCTTAGCTACATACACATGTTTTTAGAATGTAGGCACAAATTAACCAAAATAGGTCTACATTTGTCACAAAGTATTTTCTAATTTTTCACTTAATTCTAGAGCTTCATCAAAAACTCTTATGTGTAACACCAGTGATTTTTTAAGACCTTTCATGTTGAAACATATATTTCAAGGGAAAAAAAGCTACTTTAATTATGTAGCATATGTAGAAATGTATTTTAATGATTAAACTCACATGTAAATACTATTAAAGGTAGGACCTGTCTTCTTTGATTATAATGTATCCTTGTTGTATAAACCAGTGCTTTCACAGAGAGTTTATTCAATAAATATGGACAGGATGAGTGAATAGGATTGGATTGGAAGTACGAGGATCTTAGGAAGCTAAATCAGTTATAATACGACAAAAATTTGTGACTAAAAAAAACTCACTCAAAATTGTAATATTTTGGGTCTCTGGAAAGCAAAATTCTGATTAATTATAAATGTACACACAGCAGAACAAATTTTCAATTGTACCAGATCTGCTTGTTCTCATTAAGTAAAGTCAAAGTTAATATAGATAATGGTTTCCAACCAGAGGAATACAGCTGGCATCCCATGGGTTATACGTGTTTATGTGTGTATATGTTAATTGAGCCTATTTCTTAAAAATAATCAGGAGATATCACAGGAAAACAGGCTTTCTTTAGAAAAACCTGAAGATCTTTAATATTAGATCTACATTTCTAGACATACACAATTTACTGAAACTCTGGTTTCAATAAAAGAGATCATAGATGCAACAGTTTTCCAGGGTCCCCAACAATCATTGCTACCTTTCTGACATTTGATATGGCCTTGTCATTAATTTAGGTTCTCTTTCTAGCCCCTATATGAACTGCAGCTGATCTTGCTTCAAAGGATCTGAAAATTAATTTGCATGCATGTTAACCAAAGTTTACTACTAAGTTCCAATTGTATCTATCAAAACCCTTTGTAGGCAAAGACAAAATTGTATCCCTTGATAATGTAAATATATTAAAATTAAGTATTTTTTCTGTCACTCCAATGATTTCAAATGCTAAAAAACAGGTATTGTCAAGTACTGGCTACTTATCATTTAAAGGAATCTGTAATGTAGAGAATGATCTATTTTATAGAATAATTCAAATAAAAACATTGAGCATCCAATAGAAACTCAAAACAGGATAGTATCTTATAAAACAGTAGAGCAGATAGACTTCAGAGGGTTCAACAGCTTTAATAAATTTTACTTTGAGACAAGAAGAGTCATATAAATACACTTAAGCTGAGAAAGCAACTAAACCATAGCCAGAAATAAATTTGATAAGATCTGAAATAAATCAAATAAATAAAAAGACTGTAAAGTTTTTTAGTTGCATTACAACATTTGACAAATGAATGGTCTCTGAACTGGAAAAGATATTAATGAAAAAAAATTAAAATATTAGATATACATTGTCTGAGAACAGACTACATGCAATCTATATAAACAATGTGCCAGATGTGGCCAAAAATGTGCTAGAAAAGGAGTCCCACTGATAGACTCATATAAACATAAAAGTATCTTCATAGGCATCTGCAGTGATAACCTACTTGAGGATAGAACTTGCTTTCAGGAGCTACCAGGGTCACCTAACTCAGCACTGTGCTCATTAGGCAGCTGTTGCCTAAGTATTATGTAAAGCTTACTTTATAAAAAAATGCTTCCAAAGGCTTTAGATTTATAAGTAGGCAAAGGCCAGCACAAAAAGAAAGGCACACCTATAGAGAGTACATAGCAGGGAGACCTTCCCTTCTGCCTAAGATGTCATAAGTCATGGCAGACCAACACTCTCCCTGTAAAACCAGAAACTGGTGAATAATCACAAGGATTATAGTTTTATAGGACTGGAGAGTTTTAAGAGAAAGGGCTGGATGTACTAAAATTTCACACAAAAAAAGAGCCCTTCTGAGATGAGTAAATCCCAGATGTTTTCTTCTCTGGACTCATATTCTGATTCCAGCTAAAGGACAAGAATTGGTCTTGGCCCCAGCAGCAAAACTAGACTGTGTGAAGGAGAAACCAGTCAAGCTTTTAGGGGTCATGTTGGGCTGCTGTGATGCACTGGAAACTGGGAGAGCTCCAAATGAGTGGCAAGTTCTTGCCATGAGACATTTACTGAGTTTCTGGGCTGCATGCAGGAGACAGGGGAGAGAGGAATTTCTAAACAGTCCTGCTGTGGTTTTTCATTACTTAGAGACAAAGATGGATAGAGGAAGGATATATCCTTGACTGAACTCTCCCTCAAGAGATCTGACAAAACATAAGCTACGTAAAGAAGTAAACTCAAAACCTCTGAGTAAAATGACTATAAAGCTCCTGTACTCTTTCAGGAATTAGAAGAGAACTTCCATT
This sequence comes from Hippopotamus amphibius kiboko, assembly GCF_030028045.1. Lineage (NCBI taxonomy): Eukaryota > Metazoa > Chordata > Mammalia > Artiodactyla > Hippopotamidae > Hippopotamus > Hippopotamus amphibius. Next base: position 166,050,374 of record NC_080191.1, on the reverse strand, counting down.
TTCTGGGTCAAAAGCCCAGCAGGATCTATCTGTAAGGAACAGGTTTGAATGAGAGTTGGACTGAGTCTTCAAATTACAACCTATTCCATACCCAGAACAACCTTGATTGGATGGAGATGATCAGATACAAGGCCTCTTAACCTAATAAAGCCAGGGTTTCTGAGGCTCCTTCTGTTCTCTAGGATTTTTTAACTAAAGAATTGGGTAGCGTTGAGGATTTCAGTGACTCTAGGAGGAAGGACTCGAGCAAAGCAGCAGCCAACATACCTATCCTTCAAGAGCCTGCTCAGAACTCTTGGTAAGAATGACTGTCACTCTTATTTGTGTTCCTGGAATTCTTTAAACAAACTATCTAATAGAGCCCTTATCACATTTCCTCAGGGGCATCTTTCTGTTTTCTAACCTGTTGAAGTTTAAACTTAAGATTTATTTCTTCATCCCTAGCAACAAAACTGGTGTTCTTAGATCCAGGAATAAAACTCAGAGGACTAAAAAACTTGGGTGTGATAAGAAAAGTCTTTATTTTCACTAACTTCTAATTGAAATACAGAATTTTCCTCCATGGGAATACAGTTAACTCAACATGGTAAAATTAGCATATCTATAACATGACCAGTAGAAATCACATATAGTTTCATACTGCATTACAAGTGCTTTGGATACTGAAAATATCATTTGTGCTTATTCACACTTCAAAATAATGATAGTTATTAAACCCAATACTAGATCCTATTAAAAACTTAAATATATGTATGTATGTATAGTATATATGTATATACACATAGATATGTATATATGGATATAAACAAGATTATGTATATTTAGACATACCTATGTGTATATATATATATGCACTATATATGTATATATACTATATATGTGTATGTATGTATCACTTTGCTTTTCAAAATGTTTGGTAGCTGGCTTTCCATATAGTTGGTTTCCTTTTTACATTTTTTTATTCTATGTTACATATTTTAAAATATTACTAGAAGGTATCTAAAAGCTTCACCACACTACCAAAAAGTCTCTATTAGTTTGCTATAGACACTGTAACAAATTATCACAAATTTAAGGACTAAAAAAAAACACAAATTTATTATTTTACAGTTGTATAGGTCAGAAGTTTGACAGTGGTCTCACTGGGACAAAACCAAAGTATTGGCAGGCGTACTTTGCTTTCTGGTGATTCTAGGGGAGACTCCCTTTCCTTGCTCCTCCAGCTTCTAGAAGACACCCATATTCCTTGGCTCATGGTCCCCTTAGTTCATCATCAAAGCCAGCAAAATTATATTTTTCTGACCATTCTTTCATAAACACATTTCTCTCTAAATCTGATCTCAGCCAGAAGAGTTTCTCTGCTTTTAAGGATCTATGTGATTCGATTGGGTTCACTCAGATAAACCAGGATAATCTCACTATTTTAAAGTCCTTAATGGAATCAAATTTGCAAAGTCTCTTTTGCCACCTAAGTTAACATATGCAAAGGTTTGGGATTTTAGGATATGACTCCAGACATTAGAAGGTCTAGATCAGAGAGAAACTTGAATATGTATGGTGAAACATGTCTGGCAGGGTGAAAATCAAGTTGAGCCTCATGATACCTACATGTCACTTTGCCTGATACGGTCCTATTAAGAAGAAATTAAATACACTGATAAAAGGGCTTCCTTACATTCATCATAGGTAGAAAGACTAAATTTTAGATATATTCTATCCTGCTCCACTTATACTTCTATAGGAGAAGTTGAGGTTCGTCCCATACTCTATCACAGTGCTAATCTTAATCTCAAAGTAATTAAAGCAAACAAAGCAAAACCCCCAAACTATTGCTACCACAAGTTTTAAGCAGCCAAGAATTCAATTAGTTGAAAAACAAAAAAGCTTAAAAGTCTATTTCAGGGATGAATAAGAAAGTTATATATTTGTGCTATTTAATTTTAAAGATAATCATATTAACATAGATGGGAGAAATTAGTTGATTTTTATAAAAAGATCTAAAAAGTAATCTTTTTGAAAATCCATATTGGAAAATTCCTTGGATTTAAATATTAAGCAGAATGTATTCACACTATTATAATATTAACATTCATCAGAGATGAACAAGAAATTACCTTTACTTTTGTTTTATTGATGATGAACCAGAGAAAGAAAATGACTGGTTCAGAGTTACCAAGCAAATGATAAGGACTTGAACTCAAGATTGGAAAAGTTTTATGAGCATTTGCAAGCTAACACAGGACCCATGATTTCCATGTTCTATGATTAAGATTTGAGAAACACCTTGGCATAGAGGCCAATATGATATTTTAGTAAAATGCAAATATATTAAGCTCAATACATTATTTATGTGCAAATCACGACAGAAGAACCTACACCCCTGAAGTGTCCCTCATGCTTAATTCCAGTTGATATCCAAAGATAATCACTATGGTGGCCTCCATTATCATAGGTTAATTTTGCCTGTTTTTAAACATTATAGAAATGAACTCATATATACTATTACCTTAATATTTTGTGTCTGGCTTCTTTTGCTCAAGGTTATGTCTAGGAGACTTATTCCTGCTATTGCATATAAGAGTCGTTCATTATTTTCCATTGCTTTGTAGACTTTCATTGTATGAATATACCACGGTGTATTTATCTATTCTACCACTGATGCATGTTTGTGTTTATCTAATTTGGGGCTACTGTGACTCATATTTTGCTATGCATGCATATGTCTTTTGGTGGACATAAGCACTTATTCCTCTTCAGTTTGATATGTTCTAAGGTATACATGTTTTTACTTTTAGTGAATACTGCCAAACAGCTTTTTTTGAGTAGTTTTACAAATTACACTCAAACCAGCAATCTAACGCAGTCCTGTTTTTGCTAGCACTTTTTATTTTTTCTCTCTTTTTCATCAGAGCCATTCTCACAGTACCTTTCTGTAGTTTTACTTTTCATTTCGCTGAAAACTTCAGAGTTGACCTATTTAGGTATCCTATTTTGTAAAGTGCCTTCTTCAAAAAATTTGCCCCATTTATTTATTTTTTGTTTTGTTTTTGCCTATTTTTATTGGGTTGTTTATCCTTTCTTTGCTGATTAGTTGGAACTCTTTGTATGTTCTGAGTGAGTCTTTTGTTGATTATATATATTAAAAATATATCCTTCCTGTCTCTGTGTCTTTCACTCATTTAATGCAAATTTAATAAAATTCCACTTATTGATTTTTCTTAAATGTTAATTACTTTTTGTGTCTTATTTAGAAAAAAATTTGTTCATCCCAAGCTCATGAAGATACTCTTCTTACTTTCTCTTAGACTTACTCTAAAGTCCAGAATATGGTTTGTTTTGACAAATGGCTTACATATATTTGTAAACAATGGTATTCAGTAGTTGATGGATGAATTTTACCATACATATCAAATAGGTCAAATTAGTTGATTTCTATTTCTATATCTTCATTGAATTTTGTCACTTGACCTGCAAATTATGCAGATTCATTAAAATCTCCAACTGTTCTGGGATGTACGTGAGAAATCTCTAACTAGGATTATTGACTTGCCTATCTCTCCTTTTAGTTCTGTCAAAATTTGCTCTTAATTCTGTTCAAAATATTTTGAAGATGTTATTCAATACATACAAATTTAGAATTATTATATCTTACTTTTGAACTGACACTTTATCTTCACAAAATATTCTTCTTTATATTTTATTTCCTTAAAGTATTTATTTGTTTAAATTTTCTCTAATTTTAATATTACTGTACCAGCTTTCTCTCAGTTGGTATATCTTTTTCATTTTTTACTAACAGATTTTCTCTGCTCTTGCATTTGAAGTATTTCCCTTAAAAGCAGCATATAGTTCTCTTTTAAATATCTGTAGAATTTTATATTCTTTATTTTTTGTTTGAAGTGTATAAATAATTTCCAATTAATGTAATTACCAATGTAATTGGATTTAAGTTCACCCTTGGGCTATCTGTTCTTTTTTTTTTAATTTTATTTTTATTTATTTATTTATTTTTAATTTTTATTGGAGTATAGTTGCTTTACAATGTTGTGTTAGTTTCTTCTGTACAGCAAAGTGATCTGTTCTTAATCCCATCATTCCTCCTTTCTCATATTTTGAATTTAAAAACCACTTTTACTCTTCCATTTTTCATTCTGAATTTGCTTTTAAATTATACTGTCTCTTCTTTAGGGGTTACTCTAGAAATTACTATACGCATCCTTCATTATTACTGTCTGTTTCAAATCGGCACTTTATCATTTCCTCACCATAATAAGATTACTGTATTTTCACTCTTTTATCACCTTTGTGAACTTTGTGTCCTTGTTTTCATATATTTTGCTTGTATGTTTGTTCAAAATTCTACATATCACTATTATTAATACACGTTTTAAATGAGTCGTCAAGTTTAATAGTTCTACCATGTTCTATTTTAAGCCATGTAAATTCTTCAGTCCACTTTTAAAAATATCGAGCACTTTTTAAAGTTATTCTGGACATAGTGCATAATATGTATTAGATGCTCTAAGTTATGTGACCTACCTCTAAAATATCTGAGGTTTTGTTCTAGAAAACAAATCATTCATATATTCATTGAGTTATCAATTTTTAGACTTTATATTTTTCTACTCTAAAATGTGCATTGGTTGTTTTTTATAAATTCCAACTCTCTGTTAAAATTTTTTTTACTATTTTATCTGTCTTTCCTTTTTTTAAATGACACATCAATCATTTAAAAATCCTTCTATTTTCTTGAAAGGATTGTGTAGAATTAGTATTATTTTTTCATTAATTATTTGGTGTTATTTTGCCAGTGAAACCATCTTGGTTTCATGCTTTCTTTTATAGAATATTTCAAATTGTATGTTCAATTTTTAAAATAAATACAGGTTAATCTAGATTTTTTTGCATGATTATTGCTAGTTTGTGAATTTCAAGGAATTGGTTAAATTCATATAAGTTTTAGAATTTATGAGTAAAAGTTGTTTATATCATTTCTATATTTTGCTTTTAATATCTGTGAGATCAGTAGTGATATCTACTCATTCATTGTGAAACTGATTATTTGTATCTCTTTTCTTCTTGGTCAACCTAACTACAGTTTTATCAGTTTTATTCATCCTTTCAAAGAACTAGTTTTTGGTTTCATTGATCTTACTTATTGGTTTTTCTTTTTAATTTCATTAATATATGCTGTAATATTTATATTTTTCTTCCTTATGCTTGTGTCAAGTTTAATTTGTTCCTCTTTTTCTAGTTTCTTAAAAGTGAATCTTACTGATTTTAGTTGTTTTTTCTCTGATAATATAAACATTGAATGTTATACGTTTTCCTTTTAGCTGTATTCAAGGAATTTTGATTTGTTTTATTGCTATTTTTGTTTGGTACAAACTACTTTCTCTTGAGCTGCTTCTTTGAATGATGAAGTATTTATGTGTGCTGTTTAATCTAAATATTTGAGAGTTTCCCAAGTATCTTTATGTTATTGATTGTTAGTTTGATTCCTTTTTGGTCCAAGAACACACTTTACATCACTTCTATTCTTGTACCTTCGCTAAGGTTTGTCTATATGGTCCATCTTTGTGAATAGTCAATGCACATTTGAAAAGAATTCATATTCTGCAGGTACCAGTGGAGTGTCTTGTATATGGCAATCAGATTCTGTTGGTTGATTATGCATATGTCACAGAAGCAGACAAGGTATACATGGGCAAAATTAAAATAGATAGGAGCCATATTTGTCAAAAGACTGTGCTGGCCCTGCTACTACTTATGGAAACCTCATGCAAACACCTGATACAAAAAAATATAACCCATTCTTGAGGGGGAATAATCTGGCACAGCATCAATACAAAGACACCATAAAGAAATAAGAAGGAAAGAGAGCATGACAGCTTACTAAGAAAAAAGAGCACACAACCAGAAAAAAACGAAATTCCCAAAGGAAGCTTGTTAAATGTAACTGAATGTTTCATTACAAATCAAAATCAAAATAAGTAAATAAATAGATAAATCTTAATGAAGCAATCACTATACCATAACTGAAATAAGTAAAGATAGAAAGTCTGGCTAGTCATCAAATTTATTATATATTTCAAATTTTTTCCAAACAGAAAATCTCAACCTCATATGGATTCATTGATGAATTCTTCTAAATATTTAAGGATGAAATAATATAAATAATAAAAAAAATACTTCTGAAAAATAGAAAAAGACTGAACACACTTTCCATTTCATGTTAAGAGGTCAGCATAAGCTTGATACTAAAACCTGACAAGCGCTTTGCAGGGGAAAAACACAAACAAACAAGCAAAACCCTTAGGCTAATTTATCTTGAACATAAATACAAAAACAAATTATTTGCAAAATAATATAAAATAGTATTCAGCAGTGTATATAAAAGTAGTACATTACTACAAAATTGTTTATTCCACAGAATGCTGTTATCAATATGAATCATTATACTTCCTTTCAAAAGACAGAAAATCATATGATCATCTTAACAGATGAGGAAAAAACTTGTAAGATCCAAAACCATGATTAAAAAAAATGAGTTTTAGATAACTAGAGACACAGAGATTGTATGGAGACAGAAATCAGAAGTCAGTTCCTCTTTGAGGAGGATGTAACTGTAGCACAATGTAGCTACTGGGATGCAAGCAATATTCTGTTTCCTTATCTGGTTAGTGGTCACATGGGTCTGTTAATCTCATAAAAACCCATCAAATGATTTATGTATTTTTTTGCATTTATGTTAAGCTCCAATAAAATACTTTCTTTAGAAATGATTTCTATAAAATTAATCTTTTCTTTTCTCGTAGCACTTCATAAAAAGTACTCTGAACATGAATTGAATAAATAAGTTAAAGAATATGTTAGTTTATATGACAAGTGATATTTTCTATTCAATTTTTTAAAAACAAATTCAAATTAACATTATTTCTACCTGCTATTAAGTATAGATTCTCCACAGATTCTTTCTACCTGCTATTGAGATGTATATAAATAGAATCATACCACTTATACTCATGTATCTACCTTTCTTTACTCAACACAATGACTATGACATTAATCTGTGTTGTTGCTTGCAGCAGAAGTTCATTTTTTTAATTCTTGTATGGTATTCTAATATTGAAGAGCATTTGATTTGTTTCCATTTCAGTCTTACAAACAGTGCTGTTATAAACAAAATTTAGTAATTTTAGTTTATAGTAAGAATTTTCCTACTCTAATAATTTTTTAAATTATTTAGGTTATTTTAAAGTGGATAAATTAAGCCCATGTGCAGCTAAAAGATGGAAACTTTAAAATATCTGATTTTTAAAGATACTAACAGCTTCTTGGGGGCAATACTATGATTGAAACGCAAATTAAAATGGAATTGTCTATTGATTTTTTTATGTAACTGTTTGTCTTCTGTCTTAAGATGAAAGTGATTCACAAAGGTTGTTGAATTCTTAGCTATGACTCCAATTGTTTCCTCTTGCACTTACTACTAGCTGGCATCCAAGTCTGCCGCGTGTTACTTAAATCAGTGAAATTAATGCCATTCTGTCCTTAAGACATTCTTCTCATAATGAAAAGGAAAAAGAAACCCCTCAGATTAGAATACCTCTCTGAGCCTCAAGGAAATATCTTTTCTCCCACATTATCATTTCATCTTCTTTTATGAGAAGCTATAATCTTGTGATTTTGAAATTGATGTGCTGGCATTATTCTACATATGGACATCTCTATGATGATAAAAATTCAAACAATAAATGAAGATTGCATCAGTGACATTCATCAGTTAAATTTTAATTATGTTTAATGCTAAAGTTAATTCCCTTAAGAGAGCATTCCACTTGCCTGTATTCAAAAAGCAGTGTTGCAGACTCATATAGCACTTACTAACTGGCATGTACAATTTGCTTTTAATTATGTAATCAGTGAAATCCCATTTCTTGAAGAATTATGTGACCATAATCTGCAATAATCCAGAATGACTGTAATCTCAGGAGTTACTGAAGGAAACATCTGTTCAGAGGTCTACTTGAAAACTTTGTAAATGGGATTAGTCACATCAACGGAAAGTGGTACATTGATTCGCTAAACAGGAGAGTGAATGAAACATTGATTAAGCACTACTTTATCATACAATATATGATTATGGCTACATTTTGAATCAGACACTGCAGAGTGCATGGGAACTAAAAATGGAATAAAGTCTTTGGTAGAGAAGCAAAGTATAGGAAACAAACACATATACAAACACATTAAATCAACACCATCATAGTAAGTGCGACAGGATTTCCTGGAGACACAAAGGAATAAGTGAGATATTGTGTCTGAAGGGTAAAGGAAAGTTAAAACAAAAGAGAGTTTGTAGGAGTTTTGCAGCGAGTGGGAGGAAATACCTTAGGAGTAGTAAAAAAACAATTGCAAAAGGTGGAAGCTTAAATCATCATGACATCATGAGTCATCTGCTAGTAATCCAGTGTTCCAAGGTAGTAGCCTTTGAAGATCAGCTTTGACAGAGGAAGAGACAAACGTGTTAGGCAGGATCCATGCTATCAGAGATTTGATATGCCTCACACTGGGGAGCCTGCACTGTATCCCCTAGGAAATGATGCGCCGCTGAAGGCTTCCGGGAAGGCAGGCATCATATACACTTTTCAAAGATCCTCTGCTAGCTTGGTTTTCTACCAAAACAGAGAGAGAAGAACTTGTGACAGATTGTTCGTCTTCAAGATGGTCCCAGAGAATCAGAGTGGGATTCCTGGGAGAGTGAGGCAGGAAATGAAGGAAAGAGAACATAAAGATTTAGTATTACGGTCACCATTCTGGGCAATGGGAGTTTGTTTCTCCACAGACCTTTTGAGAAATGTACAAATATATCCCATGATTGTCTGCCTGAATAATAGGAAGTAGCAGCTCTTATTCTTTGGCTCTTGTCTATAATGGGCCAAGGGATCCCCCAGCAGTTTTAAGTCTCCCCACTTCAGTGCCTCACTTGCACTCCCAGAATGAGCTCCTAGGGACAGCTCTAGGGCAGAAAGTAAAGATGCACTTGTGAAATACTACCTGGAGAGAACTGCTTACCAGAGGATGAGAATTGGGACACTGAAGGCACCTAAAAGAGGTCTTGGAGGACAGATTTTTTTGATGGCTGAGTAGCAGCAAGCATAGTACTTGGGATAGAAGCGTCAGAGAAAAATGGTAGGTGCCAGAAAGAAAAGCACCTTCCTGACTGTGTTTGTAACATATTAATAAGCAAGCGTGACTATTTTTGTTAAGAAAACTTTACCAAATGTTGCTTTTGGCTGTGTACTTTTTTTGGGTACTGCACATTGCAAATTTCAACAGATAATATCATTGTCCTTGAGTAATATTTTAAATATGTTTAATGGAATCCAGGCATAGGGGTTGGCTGATGTCTAGTGGGCATTTTACACAGTTTCATTTCAAGTTTCAATTTGCATTATAGCTTGGAATATGATTGAAATGTGCTGAAATTTTAGCAGCTTTAGAAGTTCTTTGTTCGGTGCCCTTGTTCATTTGTCATCAGTGTGGTCCAGAGCAACAGTGGTTTCCTATGGTTGAATGTTTACAGAAGCATTTCTCACCATTACGGGCAAGGTTTTTATTTATTTTTCTGGTTCATTTCCTTTATTTCATAAACATCAATATGGACAGTCCTTCGGAACTTGCCAGAAAGACACTCAAACACATGAAGGACATATTTGTCTTTTGATGGTGGATATTTATTCATTTGAGCTAGAGTTTTGATAAGAATCTTCACTGTGCAGATATGAAAAATAAAACATGGCAGAGGTAATTGGGAAGTCTCAAAAACAAATGCTTCCATAAAGACAGTGACTCAGGTCTCTAATAGTATAAATTTTGGATACTGGTTGTGCTTGATTCTCTTGCCCTGAAAGTAAATCATTAAACCATAAAAAACTTGTCAAAGCAATGAACTGGCATTTCAACACTGTGTTGTTCCAGTTCCATCTTTCTACTTTTCTTCACCATTCTTTTTAAATTTGGAATTAGTTTCTGTGCACCTTAAACATGAAAGAATTTTATGAAAATAAGACAGAATATTGTGCTGCATCAGAGTAGAATATTTATGCTTAAATCCTTCTCTTTAGACAATGGATCCTGTTGAATAATTCTCACCATATCCTACCCTGGATCAAAAATCAGAACTGGCTCTCTAATGCCTACAACTTAAAGATTTCTTTAGTAGAATCCGAAAACTCTCCATGACATATCTTTCTTAATTATTTTCCACTATTTTTTTGAGTTCCTTATCACATGTACTGTCTACTTATTATTCCTTATAGATCACATGCATTATCACGACTTTCATGCCTAGAGTATACTCTCACCAGAAAATTAATTTGCCCTTATTTAGGTCTCAATATTATTTATCCTTGAGAGAGCAAGACAAGGCTCAATCTACCCTCCTCCATATCTCTCAACATATAACGTTATGTTCAGAACCTGGAAATTGAGTCTCTTTCTTCTAATACCTTCTCTTCCTTTCTGACATTTATAATATCTTATGAATATCTTCTTCTTTGGGTAAAGGAAAATATGCAAATAGCTTTATCAGTTGTATCTGATTATTTCTACACTCCAAACTGCAGCATTGGCTACACCACCTATAAATACGCTTAATAGATACTCATTGAACAAATGGATGAGTGGACAAGTGCACTATAACCTCCCAACAAACATTTCAATTTTGCAAAAAAGAAAAAACACTATTGCAGTTGGCTGGACAAGTGCAACTACTAGGTCCAATGCAATATTCTTCCACTCCTGTTCATCTTCATGACCCAAACTCCCTATATTTATTGAACTTATATGCCAACTCCTATACAAACATGAGGAATTTAAAAGAAATAAACAAGGTCCTGTCCTCAATTTACTCACAGCCTAGTAGAATAAATAGGATATGTGCAGAAGAACGTATAACAGCCCAATCAAGACCAACTTGATGTGGAATTAATGGAACAGACAATAATCACTACTACTCTTCAGGTCTGGATGTGAGCTCTAGCAGGGACTCTAGATAGACCGTGCTTCTCAAATTAAGCCCAAAGAATACACTCAACAATCAAATTTCTAATACAACTATGCATAATAATAGTTTAATTTCATTTTTGGTTACTAAGGGTTAAGCCAAGCAGTTATTACTACACACTTAAAATGAGGAAAAGAAAGCTCAAAATGTTTTATTGATTTGCCAAAACCCGCTTGACATGAGGTGTTAGATATAGAGTTTAGGTCTGTTGACTCCTACTACTGGTAATGTCTGCACAACAGCCTTGCCGTAGGATTTTTTGATATGTTGTTAAGTGGCCTGTTTCTTTTCTTTTCTGGATGTTTTAAATTCTTATTTAAGACCTAAACAGACATTTGTCCAAGGAAGACATACAGATGGCCAACAAACACATGAAAAGATGTTCAACATCATTAATCATTAGAGAAATGCAAATCAAAACCGCAATGAGAGATCACCTCACACCACTCAGAATGGCCATCATCAAAAAACCTAGAAACAATAAATGCTGGAGAGGGTGCGGAGAAAAGGAAACCCTCCTACACTGTTGGTGGGAATGTAAATTGACACAGCCACCATGGAGAACAGTATGGAGGTTCCTTAAAAAACTAAAAATAGAGCTACCATATGACCCAGCAATCCCACTACTGGGCATATACCCAAGAAAACCATAGTTCAAAAAGGTACATGTACCACAGTGTTCATTGCAGCACTATTTACAATAGCCAGGTCATGGAAGCAGCCTAAATGTCCATCAACAGATGAATAGATAAAGAGGATATGGCACATATATATAATGGAATATTACTCAGCCCTAAAAAGGAATGAAATTGAGTTATTTGCAGTGAGGTGGATGGACCTAGAGTCCATCATACAGAGTGAAATGAGTCAGAAAGAGAAAAACAAATACCACACGCTAACGTGTTTATATGGAATCTAAAAAAAAAAGGTACTGATGAACCTAGTGGCAGGGCAAGAATAAAGATGCAGACATAGAGAAAGGATTTGACGCAGAGGGGGAAGGTGAAGCTGGGATGAAGTGAGAGAGTAGCATTGACATATATAAACTACCAAATGTAAAACAGATGGCTAGTGGGAAGCTGCTGCATAGCACAGGGAGATCAACTCGATGCTTGGTGATGACTTAGAGGGGTGGGATAGGAACGGTGGGAGAGTGGTTCAAGAGGGAGGGGATATGGGGATATATGTATAAATATAGCTCATTCACTTTGTAGTACAGTAGAAACTGGCACAATATTGTAAAGCAATTATATTCCAATAAAGATCTGAAGGAAAAAAAGAGGAAGCAGTAACAACAAAAAATAAAAATAAAAATAAAAGCTATCACTAATTTTTCACACAATATAAGTAGTAAATGGTTAATATCATTAGAGGTAAATATAGTCATTTGGTGGATATAATTATTTAACATCTAAAATGTGGAGATATTTAGAAAAAGACTTACATTCATTGCACACAGAGGTATGTAGCTGATCCAGGACTCCAAAGTGAATCAGCTTTAAGTCCAGTGTTCCTTTAAGTCCAGTGTTCCTTCCAATACACTGTGAGTGCAGAGAGTTTCATCAGCCTGTACATGGACCGTTCTTCTGTACATCTGTGAATAATAGAAGTCAACTTCAAACTGTTTTTGAAATGATGTCTGATTAATTAAAATGCTGTAGGTACTTGGGGAAAAAACGAAGTAGTGCCAGAGTCACATTTACTAATCCCAACAAAGATATTTTCCAATAATGCCCTTCTGGTTCTTAGCTATTAATGATAATACACCCTGAATTCTATGTTTATGTCTACAAATTTCTTTTTTTGATTGTTACAAATTTTGATTGTTACACACTCCACGGCATGTGTTATTAACAGTGGTCTTGATTTACTAGGTCTAGTTCTGAGTTTGTTTCATCTTCTAAAAATATGACAAGTAGATTGAATGATCTTTAAGATATAATTTTAGCTCCAATTTCCTCAATTTAATTCTTTCTTACTCTCTTCTCCTTACTCACTCTCACTCCATTACTATCTTACCTTTGCCCTAACAATTCCTTGTCTCCTTCTAATGAGACTTGGAGTGTTAAAGAACCAGTCAATGACATTTATTAAAGATGGTAAGACAGACTTCATGCAGGACCCTCATGGTAGGTATAGGGACCACTACAATGGGACTTTACCAAGGGGGAAATTTGGATTGGACTCAGCTCCAAACACATGAGCAAGGGGTAATTTGTAACCAAGGAGCAGGCTGGGAGTCAGTGGTTGGAAAATTACCAAGAGGGAACATCAGAGGAAGCAAGATTCTAGCTAAACTGACCTAATAGTATTCTTTGCTGAAGACAGGCCGGGGTGGTTAGATATCACTGGGAGATGGTAGAGGATAAGAAATCCAAGCAGATATAATGAGTGATCAGATATTGAAGATGGAGGGTTCTGGTTAAACTTACCTAGCAGGGTTTTCGCTAAAACTGCAGTTTTCAGGTAATTGCACAGATGGGTCTAGGAGAAGGTTAAGAAGCTTAACTAAAGTTTAGTCAAGCAAAGAATCTTTGTCAAGAGGAAATGGTATCTTTCCTGTTGTTAAACATGAATCATTGTTTTTATTCTGTATTTAACTTCTTGCTTCTTAAATATCCAAGCCCCGCCACTTTCTCTTCTTTTGAGCCTTCAACAATTTCCAACTTCCTAGTTCTTTATTTTAAACTCATATTGAATATGTAATCTTATAATGGTGACATTCGGAAATAGGTTTTGTTTTTTTAATTTTTAAACAATTTTTTAAAAGTTACTTTGCATTTACAGCTATTACAAAAGATTGGTTCTATTCTCTGTGTTGTACAATACATCCTTGAGCCTATCTTGCACCCAATAGCTTGTACTTTCCACTCCTCCACTCCTATACTGCTCTCCACCCCCTCAACTGATAACCACTAGTTTGTTCTCCATATCTGTGAGTCTGTTTCTTTTTTGTAATATTCACTAGTTTGTTGTGTTTTTTAGATTCCATATATAAGCGATATCATATAGTATTCATATTTCTCTGTCTGACTTGTTTCACTTAGCCTAATGCCCTCCATGTCCATCCATGTTGCTGCAAACTGCAAAACTGCATTCTTTTCTATGGCTAAGTAGTATTTCATTGTGTGTATATGTGTGTGTGTGTGTGTGTATATATATATATATATATATCACAACTTCTTTATCTTTTCTTCTGTTGATGGACACAGGTTGTTTCCATGTCTTGGCAATTGTAAATAATGGGATACATCTAGTTCTTTTAAATTCAGCAAACATGGTCACATTTCTACCATGCTAAAAATATATTTCTCCAGGAAAACTCCTTCCTGTTAGTTACCACTGCTAGATAGATTTAGATTTTGTGAGTTTTGAAACATTACATTTTGTGCCTCTTTAAGGAAAAAAAACCCCCAAATTTATAAATATAAGATTAGGTGCACGTAAATGTTTTTTATGGAAAACATAAATTTCTACAAATGAACAAGCACCAGAATACTCAGGACTTTTATTCTGAGATCTTTTGGGGTATGTATCAGAAGTGTTTACATGGAAATGTTCCATTTTGCAACTGGCACAGAGTATTCCATACCTCTCAGCAATGCCCTGCACTCATGGGACCCAAGCCAATGATAGTCCCTGAAGCTTAAGCTCATTACTTTCATGGAAAATCAGCATTTGCTACTGCCTTGTCTTCCTCTCTCTTTCAGAGCCAGGCCTCTAAAGGAAAATTTGATGCTGTTTTCATTTCCTCCTATTCTATCCATTCTTCCACTCACTGCAAAATGGACTCCACCTCTGCTGCTCCATTGTAACTTTGCCTGAAAGTTATTTGTAATTTCCTTCTTGCTAAATAAACTCGATACTTTTCAATAATGGCTTCCTAGCATCTACATTTGTACTTGACCATCAGTTCTTTTTTCTTGACTTCTAACACATTCTCCTGGTTAGCCTTCAGGTTCTTAGATCTCTTTTCCTTAGTTTTCTTAACTGACTTCTTTTGATTTTATTGTTGGGATCCTTAAGTGTAGTTTTACCATAGCCCTATTTTAATTTTATATAGTATACACTTATTTCTCTACGTAACATCTTACTTATTCAATATCTTCTGCTTCTGCGAAATCTCTATCACCAGCTCATACTTCTTTCCTAAGTTTCAAATGTTTATGTCCAAGTGCTGTGCAAAGTCCCTGAGGCGAGAGCATGCTTGATATGTTCAAGGGCCAGCTTGGAGGTCAGTATGTTGGAACTAATGAGTTAGCAGAAAAGGAGTAGGAGGTGAATTAGGAGAACTAGTTAGTATAGTATTTCTCGATGGAATACTTGCAGCAGAGTAGCTAACACATTGCTTTCAATTGTTTATTGTTTATATCACTTCACTCCTAAAACAAACTCCTTGAAAAAGGAAACTATACTCTCCTTGCTTCTGCTGTCACAGTACCTTTTTACTTGTATAAATTTTACAGACTGAATGTATGAATGAACAGAAGGACTTCTGTGAAACTTGTTCTAAGAGACAGGATTCAAAACTAAATGACTCCTGGTGAAATATCTGTAACATTCATCTCATAAGAACACAACAGAGAGTTCTTATGAAATTTCAAATGAACCTGCATATCTTTTTTTTGATTTAAAAAAGTCAGTGACAGAGCTAAATGAAGTATTGACATTTGGAAAGTAACGTCTTTCTATTTGCTTTCTGAATTTCATTCAACATGCCATTCTTTTATAAAATTATATTAGATATATGAAAGGTGAGTCAAAAATTATCTGCACTCTGGTTGTAGAATTTATAGAAGTTTTAATATAACCAGAGTGCAGATAATTTTTGACTCACCCTCATATATAAGCTCTCTCTAAATGCCTATACTATGAAATTGGTAAACTGGAAATTTCAGCAATGAATTTCCCTCTAGTCTGAAGTACTAAATGAAGAATTTTCATTTGCTAGTCATTTATATTTGATCTCTTAAGTGGTTAGGAAAAAATACTAGATACTGTCTACATGTTATACATTTTCAATAGAAAAAGAGAGACACTAAAGTTCCATAATAATTCACAGGAGATATAAGCTTTTCTAAAATCATTCTAGCCTTATAAAACCATCACTTATACTACAATTGCCTTCAATATAACTATAAACCAACTGAGCACCAATCATTTTCAGCTTTTTTTATGGATCTTGGCAAAATAAAAAGAAAATAGCAATGTGATTATACTATCACTGTAGTATTTACATTTGCTAAATTTCTCTCGAAAGTCAAGAGGTACACATATTATAGTAAAAGTAAAAAAAATCCATGACATCATCATTAACAATCTAGGAGTTAGAATATCTCATGGAAACCTTAAATGACAATAGTTATGACCAAACCATAAATAGCAGCAGGACTTGCACAAAATCAGTAGCTATCTGGTAGGAGCAGCTGAAGGAGGACGAAAGCACTCAAACACAGTTTCAATATGGCTTAGCTCAGGACCTGGGTGCAAGCCAAAAATGAATGGTGGCTCCCAAGGGGCAGAGTCGCAAGTGGTGTACCTTCTACTTTGTGTAGAAGGAAAAGTAGCTTTAAGTACAAATATACATAGGTTCATGGCAGTGGTCAAGTGCCTGGTCATCTGTTAAAGAGCTGGAAGGAAAAGGACTGGATAATCAGTGACAAGGAAGTCAAGGGTAGAGGCAGGTGGATGGACTCAAGAGAGTAAGCATAAAGAATAAAGTTTTCACACCACCTCTTAACACCCACCATAAAAAAGTCACTGAATGATCAAATAGATAAAATGACTTGTCCAGTTGGTGTTATCCAACATTTGTCATTAGTCACCCCAGAACTGGCATGATTGATGGTCACATCAATGGAGTGGCCACAGTGGCAGAACAGAAGCTACACATGGGTCCAACAGCATGAACTCCTACTTACAAGGCACATCTAGCTAAATCTGCTTCTGAATAGTCAAATTGTCAATGACAGAAACCAATATTGAGCCTCTAATATGATATAATTCCTCTAGGAGATTAATTGGCCACTTGGAAATAAATCCCATAAAAATTTAGGAGCCTGCCTTGTTGATGAAATTGGTAGAAAATTAGTGATCTGAGACATGTTGAGATGTCCCTTCCAAGGTAAAAGATAAGTTCTTATATCTGGCAACTAAGAAAAAAGGTACAACATCTAATGGTCTTCTTTGGATATTGGAGTTAAAGTATATCTCATTTGGGCATGCTACCTATACTGTGATAAAATAATTAATCCCCAAAGCTGCCACTTCTGAGACAATTGAGAACTAGAGAAATATCCGCACTAGGTCCAGGCTAGTTGCTCTGACACTTGGGCCATGTGACCCTTCAAATATGGTGGTCTTGGGTTGTCTGTGGCCAATATGAATGAGGTATGGATTATTTCACAGGCATTTGTTGCTGCATCATAGTACAGACCTCAGAATTTTGGAGAAAAGCTCTACAGTCCTCTACAGATAACTATTCTCCTTTTGAAAAACAGCTTTGGCTTACGAAAGTACCTACTAGAGACAGAATGCTTGACCATAGTCTCACATGCTACCATGTGACCTGGGATGCTGATTACAAATTGAGTATTTTCTGACCTATCAAGTCATAAAGTTGAGTGTACACAGTAGCATTTCATCATCAAATGGAGACAGGCTTGAGAAAGTTCCAAAAGTATAAGTAAGTTTTGTGAAAAAAATGGCAGAGGTGCCAATGGCCCAAGCTCATACACCATATCCCTTCTCTCTTAACCTGCATCTACGGTCTCAAAGGGGATCCTCTGTGACCAATGACTTGGAGAAGAAATCTAGGCTGGCAGCATATCTAGCACTATATAGTCTCACCAGGGTGTCCCCGGATGACAGCTCTAGTGGAAAATTATCCAAGTAGGCATAATTTTTAAAATTAATAAACAATTTTTAGAGTAGTTTTAGGTCGAATAGAAAATTGAGGAGATGGTAGAGTTCCCACATAACTGTTCTTCCCCTACCCACCAACCCCCTTTCACAGTTTACCCAGTTATGAACATCTTGCATTTGTGTGGTACCTTTGTTTCAATCCATGAACCAATATTGATACATTATTAATGAAAGTCCATAGTTCACATTAAGGTCCATTCTGTGTGATGCACTTCTGTGGTTTTGCCAAATGCATAATGTTATATATCCATAATTACAGTATTATACAGAAGAGTTTCACTGCCCTAAAAATCCGCTGGGCTCCACCTACTCACCCTATCACATGAAAACAACTGATATATTACTCTCTCTATAGTTCTGTCTCTTCCAGAATGTCTTATAGTTGGAATTGTATAGAATGTACATGGCATTTTCAGTACAGTACAGTATGTACATATCGTTTTATTAGGCAATATATGTCAAGAGCTGAGCTGAGCTGGAGGGCGCTGAACTGCCAGGTGTTGAGGTGGTCAGTTAAGGCAATGAGCCAAAATGAAAGTAACAGTCATGCCTTTAATCATTTATTACAATGAATAAGCAAGAGGCTAACCTGGATAAAGTACCAGTTCTCTCAATGTTAAATTTTTCCCATGGAATTGTGCCAGAGGAAGGTCAGATGTATTAGTGCAGATGGGAGAATCCACTAAGGGAGCCCTGTATAAAATGCTCCTGCTGTTTTATAGATCTGCTGGGGAGAAGGGGAGAAGGCAAAGGCTAGGAATGGAAAAGTACTGAATATGGAGTCAGAGTGGAGAAAAATGCCTCACAGCCCTCCAGTAAGATGGTCATCCCATTCATTGAATTGGGAGATTAGGATTGACATATATACACACTACCATGTGTAAAACAGATAGCTAGTGAGAACCTGCTGCATAGCACAGGGAGCTCAGCTCAGTGCTCTGTGATGACCTAGATGGGTGAGACGGGAGAGTGGTGGGAGGGAGGTCCAAGAGGGAGGAGATATATGTATGTATATAGCTGATTCACTTCCTTGTATAGTAGAAACTAACACAACATTGTAATGCAACTATAGTCCTTATACTCAACTGTTTTTAAATTGTTAGTATGTTCTGTGTTAGGATTTGAGAAGGGGGCCTGTACATTCCATGAGGTCACCAAACTGTCAAATATGCTTATTTCTTTTCTGATGCAGATATCCTTTGTGATATTTCAAATTTAATATCGTCCAAATTTTAAAACTTTTCTGCATCACTTCATTCAGTTAAATGTGAGAATTATTCTACTGCTTATCAACAATCAAGTCAATGAGATTAGGTTGAAAATTGGTAAAATAACACTATATAAATGCAAAGTAGAGGTCAAGTTCTATTAAAATCACATAGACTTCCCAGATTTGTTGTCATGTTCTTGAAGTTTGGGGAAAAGTATGCAGATAATGTTAAGTACAAAAGTAAAACAAAATGTGAAAGTGTTATTTTTTTTCAACTTTAAAATGTACATATAAATTTAGAGTAATGCATGTCACCGATTGTTTAATTCATGAATAGAAGAATTAACAGCATTGTTCAAAGAACACTTGAGGAAAAAAGACTTATACAGTCTGTAGGGAAAGTCAACCTGGAATAATTTTGCTAAGTTAAGAGTCCTATGGGGCAATAAAATACATGGAGTTATCTTTTCTACAGGGCAGAATTCATTTGCATCTCTACCAGATTAAAAAATAAATAAAAATTAGTAGATAACTTCTTAGAATCTAGGCCCTGATCAAAGGGACAAGCCACTAGACAGTTAAAAAAAATTCCTATGAAGGCCTGTTAGACAATGCTCTAGTAAATTACAATGAAAAGACACACAATCATATTTTGCCTTATTTCCAAATTTTGGATTTTTTTTCAACAATGTAAAATTCTTTCATAGTCTTTTTAAATCAACCATTTTCTACTTCTCTTTATTTGTTCCCAATAGCTAACATTTTAAAGTATTTAATTCATAAGTGGTGCTGGGAAAACTGGACAGCTACATGTAAAAGAATGAAATGAGAATACTCCCTAGCACCATACACAAAAGTAAACTTCAAATGGGTTAAGGACCTAAATGGAAGGCCAGACACTATAAAACTCTTAGAGGAAAACACAGGAAGAACACTCTTTGACATAAATCACAGCAAGATCTTTTTTGACTCACCTTTTAGTGTAATGGAAATAAAAACAAAAATAAATTAGTGAGACCTAATGAAACTTAGAGGCTTTTGCAAAGCAAAGGAAACTCTAAGCAAGACAAAAAGACAACCCTCAGAATGGGAGAAAGTATTTGCAAATGAATCAACAGACAAAGGGTTAATCTCCAAAATATATAAACAGTTCATGCAGCTCAATATCAAACAAACAAACAACCCAATCAAAAAATGGGCAGAAAACCGAAATAGGCATCTCTCCAAAGACGACGTACAGATGGCCAAGAGGCACATGAAAAGTTGCTCAACATCACTAATTATTAGAGAAATACAAATCAAAATGACAATGAGGTAACACCTCACACCAGTTAGACTGGGCATCATCAGAAAATCTACAAACAGTAGATGCTGGAGAGGGTGTGGAGAAAAGGGAACACTCTTGCACTGTTGGTGGGAATGTAAATTGATAGAGCCACTATGGAGAACAGTAGGGAGGTTCCCTGAAAAACTAAAAATAGAGTTGCCATATGACCCAGCAATCCCACTACTGGGCATACACCCAGAGAAAACCATAATTCAAAAAGACACATGCACCCCAATGTTCACTGCAGCACTATTTACAATAACCAGGCCATGGAAGCAACCTAAATGTCCATCAACAGATGAAAGGATAAAGAAGATGTGGTATAGATATACAATGGAATATTACTCAGCCATAAAAAGGAATGAAGCTGTGCAGTTTGCAGAGATGTGGATGGCCCTAGAGACTGCCATACAGAGTGAAGTAATTCAGAAAAAGAAAAAACAAATATCGTATATTAATGCATATATGCAGAATATAGAAAAATGGTACAGATCAACCAGTTTGCAAGGCAGAAATAGAGACACAGATGTAGAGAACAAACACATGGACACCAAGTGGTGAAAGCGGGGAGGGGGGTGGTTGGGGTGGGATGAACTGGGAGGTTGTGAGTGCCATATATACATTACTAATAAGAAAAAAAAATATCAAATTGTACATTTTAAATGGATGCAGTTTATTGTATGTCAGTTATATCTCAATAAAAGTTCTAAATAAATAATAAAGTATTTAATTCAAGCTTAAATAATAAGAATCCCTACATGGTAAAATTTACTAATTTTATCCCTCACAAATTTTGACAGCTAGAGATAAGGCTTTTTCCAAACCTTACTCTCTGATGTCATCAAGAGATATCTGTGCAGTAAAAAGTATTTCTCTACTCTCTCTCTAGTTCTCTGTTTTATTTCTCCTGCAACTCAAGCCTTGAATCTTGTATAATTTTTGCACTCTTAAGGTAAGTTTTTAATTTTTCCCACATTGAGATAATTTATTTTTTCAAGACGCTAATCTTACTGCTGATTCTTTTTCTTACTTTTTCTTAATATTGCCTCTTTGAAATAAAATGCATAAAAATTTAGTTGCATATTTAATATCTGCTTATCATAAGATCAATATGCAGTGATTTTTAACCATCTTTATTTAATGAGAAATTATAGTCTCTTATGTAGCTTCAAATAAATGATGCTGGTGATGTTGATGCTGAAGTTTAACCTCAGTAGAGTACTCAGAGTTTATCATTGCTTTCACTTTCCATGTCTTATTTAATTCCAGTCAATTCTCCCTACAAGGTTGATAGATGGGAGAGGTAGATGGATCCTTTTTATAAAGGCAATAACACTGAAGCTTATGAGTAAGTGATTTGCAACTTTACTAGTAAACTCTAGATTTGCTAATAAAATATAGATTTCTCTGAACCCAAATTCTATCCACTTTCCAGTATGCTACACTCTATGAAAGTACTTTGTAAACTGCAAACTGCTATACAAATGTGCAGGGTTGTCATTACCACATTTATTATTTCTTCCCTTTTGTCTATCCCTATACTTCACTCAGCAGAAAGAAGTTAGATGAGACATGTTTGTATGGGTGGCGCTTATATGAGGCTGAAAGTGAAGCATCCCACTTAGTTAGCTAATCAAGTAAATCGGACTTTCCAGTTTATGAAACTATTACTAAAAATGCACGCCCTGATACTGCTGTATTTAATAGTAGATCAGGTGTTGGCATTTATAAAGCTAGTTCATACTGAGTTTGGAAGCATAAGAAAATTCTATTACTTATTTTCAGATACCTATCCCAAGTAGTTTATATAAGGAGTATAATGGATCTACCAGATGACTCAGCAGCCCACTCCTTGGAGAGACCCTTAGGTGAAAGAGGCTGTTCCAACCAGACAGCGTGTCCTCTTTATAAGATTTGTGGTAGATTATATAATTTCTGAGTGATTTAATGGATTGCATAAAGGAGAAATCTAAATGGTGTTTGACTGTAAGGAAAACAAAACAAACAAATAAATAACAAAGCCATTCTAAATTGCAATTAGCATAGTAATCACTGCCATCTTGAACAGCAGGAACAATTTTGACTCTGTTAAAGTGAGGATCTAGCTTTTTCTCCAAACGTGGTGTTCTATAGCTCATCTTTAGCTTGGCATTTACTGCTGGGATTACCATAGGCAACCAGCTGTTCTCTAACATAGGGAAGGAGGCCAGGACTCAGTTGGAAACAATCAAAGACTAAAATCCTGCTGTTAAAAAATAAGTGAGAATCAGAGAATCAAGAAAACTTCAAAGAGTTGCTGTGAATCAATAAACGGACAGTTTTGAATGGGTGACTGAGTTTTTATCCTCCTTCTCTCTGGACTGTACTTAAGCTGTATTTAATAACAGCTCAGGCATTGGCATTCATAAGGCGAGTTCATATTGCATTTGGAAGCATAAGAAAATTCTACTACCAAATTTTCAGAAGAAAAATTAAACTCCAGAGATTTTACATTTTAAAGTACAGAGTGAGTAAAATCTGATTATAACAAACAAATTTTCACTCCCTAATTATGCTCTGGCTGTCCCACTTTTTGTTTTTGCGCATTTTCTTCTCTCAACCTCAGTCAGTCTTAACTTTTTATTGTGACACTGACACCTTTGAGAGTATGAAGAAAACTATGGTCCGTAACCTTGGGAACAAATGTATAAACACGTAAAATTATATAATGAGTTTATGAGTCCCTAGAATCCTATCCTTTAAACCCAGATGAAGAACCTTTACTGCACCGGTAATGTTCTTTTTTCCTCTGCCTGTCAAAATCCAATTCGACTTTCAAAACTCAATTCAAATATGCCACCCCTGAGAATTCTTCTCTATTTCTATTCCTCCATGCAAGTTGACATTTATTATTCCCTCCATTATGCTTATACCTTTATTACAATCATTTATTCATTTTTCTTACATTTTCTTCCATCCTTGATTTATTAAATAGGCATCATAAAACTGAAATGAATAAAACAATCTCTGCCTTCAAGGAACTCTTGCTTCACTGATGAGACTTTTACAAATGTGAGATCATGTGAGATAAGTGTTAATATACAGTGCAGGAAATGCAATAGGAGTGCTGTGAAAAGGATGCCCAATGTTTCCTGTAAATATACTGAATCTTATTTATGAGTTTTTCAATTCACAAAAAACTCTCCAACAACTCAACTCCATTTAATATTCCCAACTTTGCCAGTTGCAATATTATTAACAATTAAATTTTATAGTTGATAAAATACATTCAGAGAAGTAAAAAATATTACTCAGAATGACCCAGCAAATAATTAATGAAACTGGGATTCAAAGTAATGTCTCATGACTCCAAAGCCAATACTTTCTCCCATACTATGCTATTTTTTTTAGGATGGTTGAAGTTAGTGTGAGTCATGTGTCTATTTCCCTATTATATCATAAGGTTCTTGATTAATATACCATATCTTTTTCATTTTATATTTTCTTTCTCTCTCTTAATTTCTTTCTTCCCAGCAAAAACAAAGCCACCGTATATATGTTTGGTACTTAGCGATAGGTGTTTGTACTGCATTTCTAGGTTGTTTTGTCCCAGTGTACCTGACTCAGTCCCTAGCTGGGAAAGTAGAGGTGTGAATTAACTTTTTGAAGCTCCTATAATGTGGCAGGCATGAGTTATGCCCTTTACTTGTATTCTCTCATTTCTTTCCAATACTGAACCTTAAAGGTAGGGCTTTTGATGTTCATTGTAGATGGGAAACCTATATCTTCAAAAGCTAAGTAAGGCACAACATTTATAAGTGTTTGTGCTAGCCAATATTTCTGCTTCATGTCGCCTGATGGGCTCTTGTATGCCTTCAATGATTATTTAGATGGATTTCTGTTTTTGAGAATAATGTAAACATTAACTAAGGAGTCATCCAGAACTGGGATTAAATTTATCCAACAAGTTATTCAACACAAATATACTGAGTAGCACTCTGTTTCAGGAACTTTTTGAAATAATGTGGATACAGAAATGAATAAAATGAGTATTTTTTCCTCAAGAGAATTTCCATTCTAATAAAGAGAGACAAGTAATAATCAAATATATAAGTAAATGTGTATGTCACGTGGTGACAATCAATGCAATGGAGATAAAGAGAGTAGTGTATGGGGTTTAGAAAGTGTGCAGGGGAGAAGTCACCCCTTTATATGGGTGAAGCTTGAGTAGAAATCAGATGTGAAGAAAATAATCAATATGAACATCCAGAGAGAGTGTTAGAGTTAGATTATCTTACACTTTCTACCATTTCAGTGTAAACATTTTTCTGATAACTTGGGAATTCAAGATTGAGATCTTACTGAGTATTGACAAGATGCATGTGCATCTATTTGTTTAAAGGAAGAAACTTGCTGTCAAAAAATAAAATCAAATTTTTTCAGTCCTCTAAGTCATCCAGATCATTTCTAAAAACGAATTTAGGCTTGTTATTATTATTATTTTTTCTTCTGGAGGTTTTAAAATAATTCTAAAATGCAATTTGAAAATTCCTCCACACACACATTCTGACCCATTCACAATTGTCTAGACATTCACTGGCTTCCTTATCCACATATAGAGCACATTTATGTATGACTCCTTTGGGCCATATAAGGAGAATGAAATGTGATTCCTGCTCCTGTAGATTACCATCCAGTAAGAACGATAACCCAGCACATGAAAAACTACATAAGTCCTGCTATAAGATCTAGGGATAGTGAGGGAGTTTGGGATTGACATGTACACGCTGCTGTATTTAAAATGGATAACCAACAAGGACCTACTTATGGCACAGGGAACTCTGCTCAATATTATGTAACAACCTAAGTGGGAAAAGAATTTGAAAAAGAATAGATGCATGCATGTGTGTAACTGAATCACTTTGCTGTACACCTGAAAGTAACACAATGCTGTTAATCAAATATACTCTGATATAAAATAAAAAGTTAAAAAAAGAATTAAAAAAGAGCTATACAATAAAGAAATCTGAGGGCAAAAAATATATATATTTCTAACAGAGAAAGAAATAATTCAAAAAAGAGAGAGCATTTCTTCTGGCACTGGAAAATCAACAGAGTAGTATGAAGCAGTGTGGGTGAAGGCATTATAAGCAGATATCAGCAGATGTCAAGGCATGGAGGTGAAAAGAAGAGAAGAGTGAGTAGCTTGATGTGGTTTGGGCATGGGTATTTAAGTGGTGGAAAGAGATGCATAATGAGATGTGGCCAAGTGTAGAGTGATATAATATCGGGGATCTTTGAGGACCTTAATTTTAGTATCAATCCATCAAAGTCAGAGAACTGCCTGAATAGGTCAAGCACATTTCCAGGATGTGAGACAGTTGGAGTGATTCTTGAGCTTGCTGGAATCTTGTGCTACATTACTAATGGGGTGGATGAGACACAGCGCCTGGCTGAGCTGGTTGCCAGCTGAAATTAACTGTTTCATTCCTGGGAGAGAGTGTGGCAGACCATAAGTTTATCCAAATATCATTGTAGTTAGTTAAAATATTTTTTTACAATGTTCTAGCCATTCTATTGGTCTCCTCTGAGCAACATGCATGTATGTATGTACATAAAATATACACAAACATACATGTATGTAATTGCCAAAATTCATCATATTGGTTATATGTAGACAGGGTATACTTCAAGTTACTACAAACGTAGTGCAAAAAGAATTTATGCCACAGAGACAAAAAATATAATTTTTTTTTCATTCTTAGAAAAAATTACCCAGAAAAAGACATCCCAACATTTCAGTTAGTTCTTAGCAGGTATGTGGTTGCATATTATTGCACAGCAAGCCTTTCGCAGGTGTTCTGTAAAATTTAGATCAATGTGCAAAGTTTATTTTTTCAACTGAATATAACTGACAATATCTGTCATACACAGTATTGATCTTAAAAGGCTCTGTCACACAAGGTGTCTTACAACCAATGAGTAAGGAACACAACACAAGTTGGAGGCTGGCACTCTGGCAGTAAAGAAAGATCACTTTACTGAAAGATGTGAACATTTTTAAGGGAAGCTTGAGTGTAATAAGGAGTTCTGCTCAGACAGAGGTACAACAACGAAGAGCAGATAAGTAAACTGTGTAGTGCCTGGAATAGCTTTTGTAGACACTAAGAGACAGTGCTATTTTTTGTAGTGATTGTATCACAGTAACTGTTGACTTGTTGGTGCTGACTTGGGTCTCTAACACCTTCAAGTGGGTGCTGCCACAAATTCTAGTTTTAGAGAGTGTGTCATGACACCCAAAATGTTGATGACACCACTCTTTTAACATTTGGGATTAGGGCATAATTTACTCACCTCCTGGGAGCTTCAACAAGGAAAGTGAAGGAAAAAAGTTTGTCAATTAGTACATCACTTGAAGCACTGTCATAATTATTCCCTGGCTGATGTATCAACATATGGGTTCTGTACTGAGACCATCTGAGTTCAAATTTCATAAGCATATCCAAATTCTCAGTGGCTTAACGTAATGAAAGTATATTTCTCATTCCTTTAATAGTCTAATGAGGGTAGGCAGTGAGCTGGGGAGTCTCTTCTACATAACTTTATCCAGGGATTTAGATTCATTCCATTTTATATCTTTGCCATCCCAATGGGCCTCTGATGGCTCTGCTGTATGCGTTCCCTTAAACCAAGAAACAAGGGACAGAAGAGAGAGAATGCACAGAGAATCCCATGAGAACAGTTTTCGTAGTTTTAGGCCCAACCGACAAGTTAATATTTGACCTCCATACATACTCCATTGGCCAGATCTCTGTCATATGTGTCTACCTAACTGCAGGAGTCTGAGAAATGCAGCTTAGCTATGTGGCAAGGAGAGAAAAGGTAAAAGGATTCATTTGCACCCACTGATGATCTCTGTTTCAAGTGCAGAATGGCTACTTCCATTACTCTGAGATCTGGAATATTGGGACTAAAACATGCTCTACTCTGAACTGGTCAGAGTTTTGTTAAGTTGTGGCTAGCTTTCGGATGGATGCTAGCAACCCAGAAAGGGCCCTGAGGAAATCCACCAGGGTGATGAGAGGCAAACAAAAGTACAACATACATGATGAGGAGCTGAACAGACTGAGGATTCTTAGCCCTGGGAGAAGAAAACTAGAAAGGTTAGCATGTACAAGCGGTATTGGATTTCATACATGAGACTTTTAATTCCGAAGTTATAAACAATGGGTAAAAGTTCCAGAAAGACAGATTTGATTAAAGCTGTATAAAAAGATATTTATAAAGGTTGAATTACTGTTTGGGGACTTATAAAGCTCTATACCATTGCAGAATGGAATTTGTTATCAGGTTTGTGTGGTGAAGGTGGCACCAGATGCAACATTGGACCATCCAATCTCTTAAGTCTTTTCTCTAAGCCTGAAATTCTAGATTCTGTGGTTGATTTTTAAATGGTGGTTCCTTGCTGTAAATCTTGACCAAAGAAGGTTGCTGCAAACATCTTCCCATGCCTTTAAATCTGAAAACTATTTAAACACCTCATCCCCTACCTCGTACCATTTATTTAACATTACCATAAAGATGTCCCATTTTATTTGAAATGTTTTAAAGTTATTTTAAAAAGTCAGCCAAATCATCATCCTTTCTTTAATTTTGTATTTGGAATAACAGAAGGAAGAACTTGGCTTCCTATAATAAAGAATAGCCCTATGTCATTTCAAGAGGCAATTCATTTGTGGGCTGGATATTAGAATCTGCAGCTGGATATTTAGTGCTTCCTGTATCATGGGAGAGACTAGGGAACCCAAAACAACCTGGTAACATTCAGTGATCAGTTGTCTCAGTGAAGTTGCCTTTAATCTAGCAGCTGTCTCCAAAAATCTTTCCAGCTGCTTGACTTTTCAAGGTTTGAGTCCATATCCCAAAATCTTATACTTTGGGAAGCTCCTGATAAACCGTTTTTGTTTTTGTTTTCTTCCAAGGTATCGCATTATCTTTGTGAAACTGAATATTGATCCCTTTCACTCAGACAGTTTTGAAGTCAAGGACAATTCTGAGCCTTGGGTCCTGGTTTAAAGACACAGTATATCATTTTACATGTTGTCTTCATGGACACCCTCCAGTAGATTTAGGTTTTGTAATCAGTGCACCTAGTATGCAGTAGGTATGGAGTCATATGTCATTTGTAATGTAAATTCTTATGTACCAAAAAGCTTCTGAGAAGGTAAATCAGAATAAGTTAGATTTTTAACTTTTATTGAGGCATTAAAAATTCTTAGACTATGACCAGCCTTCCAATTAATATCAAATATCTTTAGTTCCCTATGAGGACCTTAAATCTTCAAAATCAGAACAAAATCTGGTTGGACTGGTGGAAGCTTTAGATTAAAGGGCCTAATGTTACTTTTTGCATTAACAGCAGAATGCTGTGTGGTAAGCTGGTAAGGCACAGGCTGGACAGGGAGTCGGGGGAGTGCTACATTTTGCATTGTAATTGTGGTTGGGTTGTGATATTTTTCTGAATGTTATACAACCATGAAATTATTGATAAGATCTTAGAGGAAAGGTACCTCTTGTACATACTGTGGAAAGCCTACAGCATAGTCTACAAAATAATTTTTCAGTCTATATAAATAACTCTAATGGCAGCCATCTCACAGCTTCCAAGGTAGCTTGTTACTGTGTCAGACAACTGAAGTCTTAGAAGGCTATTCGCATATTAAACCAAATTCTACTGTAGCGAGTTCTGTCCCTTAAGGCCACACAAGACAATTTATAGTTTTCTATCCAACTAATAGATCTGCAGGAATTGAAAGGCTGTAATTAATGTAGATTAGTGCAATTTATTTAAAATAGTTACTACATTATGAATTAATTATGATAACCTATTAAAAAGTTAAAAAAAAACTGGACAGAGAAATAGCTTGAAAAATCTTCGTAGCCTGTAGCATGGTAGCATTGCATTTTCCATAATCTCTAAAGGCAATTCATGAATTACATTCATGGATGATGTGATTGCTATATTTCCGTTGAGGAGTTAAACAATAAAATCTGGGTATAACTGCCTATGTTAAACAAGGGTAATTTTTCTTTTACTTTCAGTATACTTTCTTTACTACACTAAAGATTTACTGTTTTTTAAATCTTTCTTTCTCCCACGCTCCCTCCCTGCCTCCCCCTCTTTTTTCATTCTTTCCTGAGTTATGTCTGCCCTTTTCCTTCTATGTTTGACCCAAATGCTATCAGAATCAGAGATTTTGCCTCTTCTTTTAGTTTGCACTCTGAATTGATAAGTGGATGAATGAATCAATAGATAAATGAGTCCCATGAAGGTCTGGAACATTGGCTTCAGAGCAAGAGTTCCTTCACTTTTCTTCTCTTCATTCTTGTCCCAGGATAGTTGGCCTTTTCACCCCAAATATGGTAGCTTGGCAATTCATGCATATATCTTTCCTTTTAAGATTGCCCACCTATCCTGCATCTCCAGAAATGAGTCCCCAGTTGCTGGAGCCCCTGTAATGGAAAATCACTTGCTGGGAAGCCTTTTGAGCTGATCATTCTCAGAATCTTGATGACGACTTATATTCCTTGGACACCAGGCACACCCTGCCTTCAGTCCCAGAATCAGCTTCTGCAGGTGGGTTAAGTCACTGCTTGACCATCTGCTCCCACTAGGTACAGATTCTTCGAGGTGTTAAATGTCGTCTTTGATCTTTGTGGTGCAAATCATGAATTTATAATGTATAAAAGCCATTGGAATTATGTGGTGACAGCCTCAAGTAGCCTGAATAATTTTTATTCTTATTAAATTTTAAAAACACATAACAGACCATCATCTGCCTGCCACAATATAGTACGGTCATTATACCTTTTTGTGTGAAAAGGAAGAGAATAAATATGTGAGATTTCTCAAATAAAATGAAATCTCTTATTATAAAATTTTAGACTTTTTTTTTACATGTTTTCTTTCTGAATAAAACTTAAGGCAAAGGAGTTGATATTAATACCAATTTGATAGTGTTTAATCTGTGTCTCTTTGTGGTGGTCGGTATTTCATGGATGTGGTTATATAAAATATCTCGCTGTAACCTTGTATAGTACATTACATGATAATCAAATAGAGACTTCTTTCTGGGGACACTGTCTCCCAAGACATTTTATGTACCCTGTCAAGACAGTTAAATGCTGACATTTCATATTTATCCTGAAGAGTGATACTTCCAACACTGCTTATTCTTTTATTTGAGAATTTATTGCAGCTCATGTAGAGCAGTTGATTGTCATCAAGCATCTTGGAAAAGAACTGACGTGAACGTTAGAGGGAAAGACACAGAAAAAAGATGGACCAATGTGACTCTGAAAGAGAGACTATGAAAATAACCCCTATCAAAATTCTTGGCATCTTCTTTAATAAAGAAATTGCAGCTGGTTAAATATATATATATTTTAGAACTCTTTACCACCCATGCAAAAGGAAATGTAGTCTTAAAGATACGAAGTTATTAAATTCTAAGTCCCGGAAACCAGGCCCAAGGCATCTTGATCCATTAGTAGCTTAAATTGTATGATACTTCTTGAGCATCAAAGGCTCCAAATGGTACATAATAACCCTCATAAAAGTGGACCATAGAAGAGGAAAATTATATTCACATCCAGATACCAGGACAAATGTAGGTCGTAGATCAAGACGATTTCTGAGCTGAAAGATCTAGATGTAGGACTAGTTGCCAGTCTTTAAGCTTTTAATTGTATAGAAGATCTTTACCATTTATCAAAAATTAAGTGGTTCTTCCATCTGGATGCAATTTAAAACTGCTAAAAAGAATTTCCATGTTGATAAACAGGCACAGGCATTCCTAAGAGCAAGTATTTGTACCTTCTAATGATCGCAAATTTTTGTGAGTACCTTTAACTTTTATTATAAAATAGATTTCTTTAGGATCCATTATGGAAAATTTCAAATGTACAAAAGTAGACAGAAAACCCAGCTTCATCAGTTACCAGTTCCTGAGCAATCTTGTTTCACCTCCAGCTCATTTTCTATTTGGCCTATTCTTAATGGCCTCTCACTTGGCCAACTGAATTGTTTTAAAGGAAATCCTTTCAAGTAGTTTTTGCTTGTCTGTTTGTTTGTAAAGAATAAGTTATCTTTTAAGTAATACCATTATATAAATAAGTCTGATCATTATAGATTTTTAAAAAATGTGTGTTTCTTAAAATAGTTTTACAGTGGTCCTGCTCTAGTTTAACACCTGTCCCAGATTAAGGCAAATGTCTTTTTCCCATCAGTGAATAAGTAAATAACGATGTGGCAGATGCTAGAAATTCTCCTCCAAGCAAACACGGAAGCGAGCTTCATCAAGAGACTGAGCAGGAGACGTGAATGCTGGTGAGAGTTAAAATATGAAGATGTGATCAACACGAGGGCATTTTAAAAATTAAGATATTCTTAGAAAAGTGCATAAAAAAGCTCTCCACTTAATTCTGAGAAAATGCAAAGAAATTAGAGTTAAGATGTACATCGTGTTCTATTGGCAGTAATTTTGTAGAGAAACAGTCTGACTCCAGCAACAACAGGGAATTAAAGAACCTAATGGGAATCCTGGCCTGTTGATTTCTCACCTTCAGTCTTTGGTTTAACCTGCTGCTTGGAGCCTACCTGTTCTTCAGTTTTCTCTGGAAAAAGAGGGATGTTGCTGCTGCTGTTTATATATTCATGTACACTTAAAATAGATTGGGTTATTACTCTTGGTAGTAATTTGTATTATTCTTATAACTCACAATAAGCCCAAACAAGTAAATAAGGCATGTATGTTTCCCTCTGCGACTAACGTATCTGAGGCTGAGAAAGTATATAATTTACCAAAGGTCAATGAGGAGGAGGATTGCAGAGCCAGTACTTGAATTCCCACCTTCTGATTCTACTCAAGGCTTATGATAACGCGCTGTTGTGGTAGCTACCATGGAAAGGTAGTAGACAGGCTCTCTCTACGATAGAAACGCAGCAAAGCCATGGTTTTTACGTCTGTCAGCCCTTCTACTGCTTTTACTCAGTCCCAGAAGACCAACTTGTTACATTTTGAAAGGTTTACAGTGTCAGCCACACATATGAGCAGAATCACTCCACCAAAATGAGAAATTCTCCTCCAGAATGTACAAATAGGATCTCAGGACAGCGACTGAAAAAGGAAAGGAGAAAAAGCCTTCAGGCTACACGCAGGTTGGTAAATTAAGGTGGCATCTAAGAAACACATTGGGGTTTGTTGGGACTTGAGTATGCCTGCTCACTGAAGCATTTAAGAGAAGAGAGTACCAGATTGCTCAGACCTGATTACAGATAAATCAAGATTTTAAAAGGCCATTACAGAAGTGTATATCTACTTTTACTGCAAAAAAAAAAAAAAAAGATGTTTCCCTAAAATGAAATAAAATTCATGCCTATAAATGATGCCTGATTCTTGAGTAGGGAATGAGGGTTGGGGGTAGCATAGCCATGTTTCCTATTCTGTCATTCCTTATCTATAAAAGTAATCTCCTTGGTGCTGGGCTTAGCATTTGTGTATGCAGACAAAACACTGAGTTTATGCAGACAAGCTTGAAATAAAGGAGCAAGACACATGCAAGTTTGAGAGATAGCTTATTATTAAAGAGAAAATACTGGGCTGAGAGTCATCTTCTAGCTCTTGTTCTAGCCCCATTTCTGCTTTTACTGTGTGACTTGGGTTTTTCAATTCAATTCATCCAATTTCCACAGAGTCCCAGGTATATTAGACACTATAGGGGTAAAACTAGGACTAACTGCCATCAGAAGGGTCTTACAATTGAATAAGAAAATGAAGGCAATTACATAAAGGACTTTAAGATAGGTGGATTAAGGCAAGTGCACTAGAAGAGGTACTAAGAGTGAGGGACGCAGCTTCTAATGCAGAGGAGCTCACTTTGTATGGTTTTTCAGTAGGCAGAACTTTGGTCCTATGGCCTTCTTTCCCCCACCCTTGAATCATGCCCTGTGAATATGTGACTATGTCACATTATATGAACATAAGGAACTTTGTAGATGTAATTAAGGTTGCTAATCAACTGACATTAAATCGGGGAAGTTATTTTGGGTTATTCAGGTGGGCTCATTGTAAAAACATGTGCTCTTAAAGCTAGAGCTTTCTGCAAGATGAGGGCAGGCGAGGAAGCCAGAGAGACGCAACAGAAGGGTAGTGTTTTGCCAAAAGCCTTACTTTTGGTTTCAAGGTTCATAGGATTTGTTGGCAAAATAACCAGTGAATTATTTACAGTGTTTAACTACACTCAGTTAAACAAGAATTCAGAGAGAGTTTATTGAATTAACCAAGATTACAGTACACTAACAAAGAATAGTAAAGACAGAGGTTTAAACAATCATCGAATTGGGGAAGCACCTACATCCAGATTCAAGCAGCAGCAATCTGGAGTCCCAGTGTCACAACATAAGGACAAGCAACATAGCAAGAAATAAATGTATATACATCCCCACATGGGGGAAACACCTACATCCAGATCCAAGCAGCGCTGGGAAGTCCCTGGAACAGCACTCTGGAGCCCCAACTGGGAAGGTTATGGGCAGTGCGTCCACTCCACAGGTGAGACTCCAAATTGGAGTTCTGGGGGCTTCTGTTTATAATTCCAGGCTGCAAACTGATATCATCAGGTACATGAAAACCATGAATCTGGGTGTCTTCTGGGAGAAAATATTAGCACCTCAAGAAAATAAACTCTACCAGCAACCTGAACGAACTTGGAAGTGAATTATTCTCCAAAGACTCCAGTGATGAACACAGCCCTGGCAGCACCTTGACTCCGGCCTTGTGAAACCTGGGACAGAGGACCCAGCTGAGTCATCCAAGACTTCTGACCTATACAACTGTGAGATTAAAATTTTGCATTGCTTTAAGCCATTAAATTTGTGGTAAGTTGTTATAGCATCACAGAGGATGAATACAGGCTTTATAGATATTTGATATATGGTTAGGATTACAAAAAGAAGCAATTAAGAGGAGGGCATCCCAGGCAGAAGGTGAAGGATAGGTAAAAGCACAAAGGCAGAATAATTCAAGGGTGATACAAAATCAATTGTTTCTGTCATAAAACTGAACCTAACAGCCTCAGTTAGCACATCTATAAGTGAGTTATAAACAATACTCTTTGGAGGCCTAGAAGGTCTGTGAAAGGTCTCAGAGGAAACTGGGGGAGGGGGGTGATTATGAAAAGAAGTAACCTTGTTGATTCATTTTTTTTTTTAAAGATTTTTTCTTTTTTTCTCTTTTTTGAGAGTTGCAAATTGAGTTTATTTGGGGCAAAATGAAGACTGCAGCCCAGGAGGCAGTATCCCAGATAGCGCTGAGAAACTGTTCCCTCTTCTTCTTCTTTTTTTTTTTAACATTTTATTTATTTGTTTATTTACGTTTGGCTGCATTGGGTCTTCATTGCTGTGCATGGGCTTTCTCTAGTTGCGGTGAGCAAGGGCTACTCTTCACTGCAGTGCACGGGCTTCTCATTGCAGTGGCTTCTCTTGTTGCGGAGCACAGGATCTGGGCGTGTGGGCTTCAGTAGTTGTGGCTCACATGGGCTGTAGAGCACAGGCTCAGTAGCTGTGGCACACGGGCTTAGCTGCTCTGCGGCACGTGGGATCTTCCTGGACCAGGGCTCAAACCTGTATCCCCTGCATTGGCAGGAGGATTCTTAACCACTGTACCACCAGGGAAGTCCTCTTGTTGATTCATTTGAGACCACTACACTCCTCACCCTTATAATGTCTCAACCATTAATATTTCACCTTTATCCGTTCTCTATATAAGACTCAACATAGTGCCATTTGAAGAAAGGATTCCGCAGCTTAAAACGTTTAAAAAACACTAAACTTGATGATTCCTTCCAGATCAACAATCTACAATTATTTCTTGAGCATGTTATGAGGATCAAATTAGATAACCATGAAATGTTATAGCTACACGTTACTGTGATGTGCATTGAAATAAGTATGACCCTGAACAACTACCACTCAGGATTGGCATTGCTGTTAGAAGTAAACATGCTTTAGTAGAAGTATAATGATTTCAGTACAATAGAACTCCCTCCCCCTTCTTTGGTAAGAGTTCATAGTGGCTGTTCAGGGTCAGGGAGAAGAAAAAACTGCTCTACATAGTCATTCAGAATCCACATAGACTGAAGTTTCGCTGCCTTCAATATGTGACTTCGAAGTCTTCTCAAGTCATTCATACTGTCAATCCAGCCAAAGGGAGGGGAAAAGAGTAGGGAGAAACAGTTGAGGGAGCTTTGATGCTCAAGGACAGGAAGTAGTATATATAATGTCTATTTCATTTCATTAGAGAACACTGAGTTAGTTGCAACAGCACAACCTAATTACAAGGCAGGCTGGGACACTGCCAGTTGCCACTATGGAAGGAGTGGGGTTGAAGATTTGGACCAATAAGACTGTTTTTGCCTCAGGGACATGTTCAAATGAATGCCTCCAGGATAGACATGAAGCATTTTTTTTTTCATAGCAAAAATCTATTTTGGGGTAGCGGGTGTGTACAGGTGGAGGGACAAGAGTGAGTCCAATGTTGGTACCAGGAAGAAGGAAACATAGCAGTAAGAGAAAAGTATTAGGATTGTCTCTTGTATTTTATGCAACCTAATTTTTTCTGCTTGTGCTAAGATTTTGTGACATTTCATAATAACAGAGGCATACACAAATATCCTAAGTAACCTCCAGGGCCACAGGCGGTCACAGACCTCAAAAGAACTAGACGCAGTACACCTATGAGGCTTCATAAAATTGGAGGGACAATTGGTGTGGGAGCTATGCAGTGTACATATGCTGTAAAGGCAATGAGATCTTAAAAGGGAGATCTCACATTTTTACCATTACAAAGAAGTGATGGACAACGAGAGTTTAGAACTTGATGGCAAAGAACAGTTTTATCAAGGTCACACTTGGGTAAGTGAATTACTGTTTAGTGTATTTTTACTGTGCAATAAACTTGTGAATATGACTCTGTGCTAAGAGTGCTTTCAAGATACACTCCATGCCAAAATAAATGATACGACCTCTCTATCATACGCCTGTATCTTGTAATGAACAGCAGGAGGTTAATGGAAAACATCACAAGGCCTTAGGTGAAAGAGAGAGTCATCAAAGAGTTAAGAAACAATACCAGGTATATTGGAGGTTACTGGTGAGTGAAATGGAAGGGAACACGTATAACGTATTTTTAGTCTTGAAAGCCCTTACATAGGACAGGAATTACATTCGCTCTTTTGACTGCAAAGGATAGAGCCACCAAGAAAAAGTGGAAACTTAGAGGAGTTGAATATATTGTTTTACAAACAACCTTCTCTTTGTGCTTCAAAGATAGAGGAAAGCCATGGGGGAAAACTTGCACACCTCTTAAGCAGAAGATTGTAAGCAAAATCTAGTTGATCAGTTGGAAGGAATGCAGCAGAGAGGGGAGATAGATGCTAGGGTGTCGATAGTTGGAGATGCTTTTAGGTTCTTTCAGATCATAAAATTCTTACTTCATGACAGTAATAAAACAAAGACAAAATTCAGGCAGGCCTTAAAAATAATGCAGATGTGCTGGGTCATATTTATTTTTTGTAGAACAAGCATTTTGTTTTGTCTGATTTTTCTTTCCACTTTTTGAAAAGTTTGTGCAAAGATGATCCAACATAAATCAACCTACTTTAATGACACTGGACACTATAAATCTACTGCTTAATCCTTACTTACTAAGGAGAAAAAAAGATATTTTCTGTAGAGAGTAGAGATTGTCCCTACAGGCATTACTTAGTTCCAAAAACGCCCAAGAAATCAAGGCGAGAGGGTAGTTATTAATATACCTGCTTTAAACACAGGACATAAGGCATGAAACTAGTTGCTTAAGGCAAGACACTAAGTCAGTGCAGGAAGCAGAAAATACCTCACCTTTGACTCTGTTTTGGTATTCTGAGTCCTCATAGCAGCTGTCTCCTAAAAATGTGGCTTTTATGTTGATTAGTGTTATTTTAAACATTCCACTATGAGCTCAAAATTATTGGCCTGAAGCTTCAAATTAAAGAAAACAAACAAAAATAAAGACAACTTTCACTGTCCAGGGAAAGAAAATTAAGAAAAACAGAAATTGGATCTTCCCAACAGCAAAAGAAGTCTTTGTCTTATATATCATATTGATTAAAGATGCCACATTTGCTTTTGTTATTCTATAGTACTAAAAAGATTTTTCAAAAAGTTTTTAATTCACATTTAGGTCAAAAGTTCAGTGAGTTTGTTTAGTACTGTTATTTTTATGCTAACAGATTAGCTTATACTGAGTTTTCAACTTCTGCTGCTACTAACGTAGTTTAAGCCATCATCTATCCCCTGGACTACTGTCACACTCTCTAAAAGAAACAAGTCTAACTCTTTAATATTCAATCCATGAATGCTGCCTGGAGAAACATTCTAAATTATAAACTGGGATGTGTGACTCTGTCCAAGAATAATGGATGCCCTTCTACTAAATACAAAATAAGCCCAAATTCCTTAGCCTAATATTAAGATCAACAAGTTGGTACCAAAATACCTTTAAAAGATCTTTTCATCTAGTAAATTCTCAAACTTTCTTATACCTTTATTGTATAGTCATACTAGGGCACTTAATGCCAGTTTTAAATAGTTGTTTTAAATAAATACCAGTTTTAAAGAATCCTGTGTTTTCTTCTCAAAGCCCCTCTATCTGTAAGCTGCAATGGAGGTAGCTTAACTAATTTACCTGCCTCATATCGGCTTAACTGATTTCTTGTCTATGCATCAAGCCCAGTTCAAATCTAATCTTCTTGTAAGCCTTCCATGGGTCATTAGGTAGCCGTGAAATCATCTTTCTTCCTTTTATGTCCATTATATATTATAATCCATAGCATATAGCACCTACTATTGATTGCTTATTTTAGAATCACTTATACGAGTATCTACGGCTCTCTATCAGTCAGGGTCCAGTCAAGAAAACGTAAAATATATCAACTGTTTTAACAGAAAAAAAATATATAAATAGTTGGTTACACAAATATTAGAAGATTAAAAAGGCAAAACAAGAAACATTGAGATAACAAAGAGCTATTTCTTTCTCCAAGAAGCCACCATTCTGGGAAATGAGGTTAAAGAAGGGAAACAGGTAAGTGTTCCTAAAACTCTATAACTTGAAGGAGGCTCTTTTAGAGGTAGGACCCAGCCCTCTTTTGAGAAGCTGCTGCCCAGTTGTGCTGGGACCTCAGCATCCCAGAGGAGAAAACGTGAAGCTGGCACTCAGACCTGCGAACAGGGGCGCAGTCTGACTACTGCTGCTATTTCTCAGACAGCACAATGGGACTGGCTCTGGAGTGAAGAGAGAAAACTAGAAAGCAGTATCAACTGCCACTGCCAGAATAAAGAGATGCTACTGGCATATGGGGACAGGAACAGAAAACGGCACATGTGGAACACAGCTTCTCATTTTTCTCTAGCACTCCTTGTTAGCAGAACTACCAGGGAGGCATCAGACAAAACAGAAACGTGGCTTGCACAGCCCAATGCAAGCATCACAAAGAAAGCATAGAAGGGTAGGGTTGACGCTGAGAGACAAAGTATCATAATCCAACACATTTTTGTGAGATTCTGAGTGTCCACAGAACCATGCCTGGATACCCACATGTCTCCTGCAGAACATATCATAGTACTTCCCATGTAGTAGAAAATCAATAAATATTTTACTTGAAATCCACATGAGTTCTTAATTATCTCAGAGCCACAGATATCTCAAATGTAAAACTGAAAAATGCAGCACCTTCTAGAACTAACAGGTAGAGTGATTCAAGATAAATTATGTCAAGGACTGAGAATTTTAAATGAAATTTTACACTTTTATTTTCTGTTATATTATAGTCAGGAGACCTTTGCAGAAAAAGTACAACAGACCTTTCCTAGTGTTAAAGATACCCTGGTTTTGGAGGGGAAAAAGATTAGAAGGGCATTCCAGTGTGTTACCAGGCCTTTTTCTCAGCAGTGTGTGAAATCTTTTGCAAGTATGAAAAAAACCCCAGCTGTCCTTGGTATGGAAAAATAAGAGATATCTCTGAAATGAGATAAAATAAACGAAATAAAAGTAATAACTTTGGGCAAACAAGAATGAGAAATTTTAGAAGAGGGGATGAAGTAGACAAAATATCTTAGGTATAAATTTCTAGACGTGACATTAGCCTTATATCCCAGGAGCTGATCTGGGGTAATAAGACATTGTATATAACATGGAATTGCGATGGGGAGTATGATTTAAAGAACAAGAGATCTAAGTAAATAGAACCTCCATAATTATATCTTTTGATAAAATACTTCTCCATATTTAAGCAGAGAATTAGAGAGATTTCCTGCAAAGTTACCGTTTATTACGGCAAAGTGCATGATATATTTGCCATCTTAGGCATTCAGAAAAAAAAAAGAGGGGAAATCAGAGTGAGAAAAAATATGTGTGTGTGCACACACGTGTGGTAAACATCTGGTACAGAAGTATTGTGACTTGATACATTAATATTCCTAATTTCTTCAAGAAGCTCAACACTGAAAACATCTTTATTTCTCTTTGCTGAGCTTACTTTAACAAATAAATCATCACACAAATCCTTACATACAAAAATGGCTAGCAACAAACCAACTATGAACATGTATTAAGTCTTTAATGCCAGTCATTTGAGGCAAGTCTCATACATAATTTCTTTTTTCTCTCAACATCCCTACGACAAAAGCACTATTACGTTACAAGCAAAATGTCTGGTGCATAAAGGTACTCTGTTAATATTTGTTAAATTAATAAATACACGAATCACTAAATTCCTGTCTTACAGATGCGATTCTAAGCTGTGAAGGAAAAGGTACCCCCTGTTGTTTTATGTAACGTGCTCTGAGGATTTAGGTTCCATTTAAACAAAAAACAAAAACAAACTATTTTTGTTTTTGATAAGGAGCTTTGGTACGATTAAAATAGTTAATGTTTAAATTCACATATACACTGTTGAAAGGAAAGTTTTCACTCTATGAGGTAATGTCTCACAGAATAGTAGCAGCAGTCTTCGCATAAAGAATGGCAGTATTATACATAAAGTATTTGGTATAGAAAGTCAACAATCAGAAAACCACTGCATCTATTTCTCACTTGACTAAGACAAGCCATGTCTGTTTCCAAGGATGATTTCAGTTTATCTACAGAAAAAAGGAGGATGACAATAAGAAGCTTATGTTTCTGTATGTGTTTGAATACATTAGGTTAACCTCAAAAGTGATTTTCTCCAAGTCACTTTTCTGACCCCTTATCTCTTCCCCCTCTTGCTCAATCTATGGCTCTAAGCTATATATGTCAAACTCCTAACCACTCACACAGATTCTCTTCAGGACCCACCTCTTGATTCTTCAGCCCCAAATAGGGATATCTTTCCTGTGAATACTTATTGCCTTTCAACTCTGACTTTTGGGGGTTCACATTTTACCATCTTCGTGTATAATGGATAATTGGAATTGAAGCTCAAGTCTTAGTCAATTCAACTCCTGAATGGCTTACATTGTCTTCCAGAAAGAAAAGTAAGTTTTAAGAGGGTAAGTCAAAACTTATCCGCACTCTGGCTGTAGAATTTCTAGAAGCTTAAATATACTTGGAGTGTGGGTAATTTTTGACTCACCCTCATACATGGAGGAAGATAACATCATTCAGAGCCTCATTAATTTTTGAATTTTTATCCACTTTTCTGGCACCTATCAAAAATAATCAGCCCACAGACAAGAACTGACTGAAAATCAACAGAAAATAACGAGAAGAAATGCACAAGAAATTTAGACTTAAAAATCAGAACTATACTTTAAAACTACTCAAGTGCAATTAATGTTTAATAGATTGGAGAGTAAATCATGAGAACTGAGTGAAAAGTATAAAAAAAGAATTATTCAGAAATTCTGATATATTCATTACTTAAAGTAAAATGACAATGCTCCATTCATTGGACATACTAATATATTAGGCCCAGTGGATAAAATAATTTGGGAAGTGGAAGATAGGACAGTAGAAATATCTGGACTGAAGCATGCAGAGACAAAGAAATGATACAAAATACAAAACAAATTGAAAGATAAATGAGATATGGGAAAGAGGTTCGTATAATTGAAGATTAAGAGGGAAAAAAGAAAGACTAGGCCAGAAGCCATGAATTTTTCAAAATTGATAAAAAAAAATATATCAAGCTTAAGATGCAATTAGTAGAACCTTAGCAGGATAAATACAAAGAAAATCACATTTAGGTATATCATAGTAAAACTTCTGAAAACTAAATACAAAAAAAAAAAAAAAAAAAAAATCTTAAAGCAGCCAGAGATAAGAAAATTGAAATCAAAAGAACTGCAGAACTTTACAAATGATTTTTAAACAACAACAATGAAAATCAGAAGACACTGGAATGATATGGCTAAAAGAAAATACTTGCCAAACTTTTACCTGATATTTTACCTGATGGAAATAATGGGAATTTCTACTTCATACCATACACAGAAATAAATTTCAGATGATTATAGACTTAATATGAAAAAAAACTTTAATTTTTAGGAGAAATATGGGGTAGAATTTCTCTGTAACTGCACGACAGGGAAAGATGTCTCAAGCACAAATTTTCAAAACATGTTGAATATGTTTGTAATAATATTAAACCTTTCTCTGAATAAAAATTGTTCATAAACAAGTGAGACTACAATAGATAACATACTGGAAGAAAATGTGTATATTACACACACTGCTAAAAATTATTCTTCAAAACATATCAATAATTTCTATAAAACAACAGGAAAAAAGAAAAACATCTCAATAGAAAAATCAAAAGAGTAAATAAAAAAGGAATTCGAAAACAAGGAAATCTGAGTTAGCCAAGGCAAATAAACAAAAGAAAGAGAAAACTAAAAGATGTCCAATTTATGAGAAATCAAGAAAATTCA
Organism: Hippopotamus amphibius kiboko; assembly: GCF_030028045.1. Lineage (NCBI taxonomy): Eukaryota > Metazoa > Chordata > Mammalia > Artiodactyla > Hippopotamidae > Hippopotamus > Hippopotamus amphibius. Next base: position 166,007,851 of record NC_080191.1, on the reverse strand, counting down.
GTTTAAAACAGTGAGGGATGAAGGACTTCTGGCTTCTAGCCAATATGGAGTAACAAAGGTTGGGTTTACTTTCCCATGCAACAAGTAAAAAAACAGACAAAATATATGAGATTACAGTGTAAAAGACTGTACGTATAAGCCAATGAAGGACACTGAATCCTTAAAGATGGGAGCCAAAGGAGCTAATTCCTCAAATTGTCCAGTTTATTGACTTTAGAAAGCTTCCAGGTCTTGCTGTAGTGAGGAGAAACCTAGGTGTAGTAGTAGAATAAAGGTCCTACAAAGATGTCCATTTCCTAATCCACTGAATCTGTGAATATGCTACCTAACGTGCAAAGGGTCTTTGTAGATGTTGATTAAGTTAAGAACTTTAATATGGGGAGATAATCCTGGATTATCTGGATGAGCCAAATCACATGAGTCTTTAAAATCAAAGAAACTTTCCCAGTTCAGTTCTGAGTTAGAGGGAGATGTAACTATGGAAAAATGGTTAGAGAGATAGAGATGCAACACTGTTGGCTTTAAAGATGGAAGAATGGGATGTAATCCAAGGAATCTGGGCATCTTCTAGAAGCTGGAAGTCAAGGAGATGGATCCTCCCTGGGAGCATCCTGAAAGGAACTGGCCTTGCTCCTTGGTTTTAGCAGAGTAACATTCACGTGGAACTTTTAACCTAAAGAACTATAAGATCATAAATTTGTGTTGGTTTAAGCCACCAGTTTTGTGGTTATTTGCTACAGTAGCAATAGGAAACTAATATACCAGGAGGAGTCTGACAGACTTCCTGAGAGTCTAGAAAGACCAATGTGGCTAAACTTCCTAAATAGCAGAAAGGTGCACACACAGAGATTCCAGGTGTCTGCAGGGAGTCCCCTTATACATTCAGCTGAGATCTGATGTGCACATGCATATAAGGAAAATACCTGAGGCTGGGGAAATAAACAGACACAGAATCAGAGGTAATAATACCCAACACAGCTGTGAACAGCGCTGTCTCTCACCAGCTAGAATGGAAAATATATGAAACATGAGACATTAGGTAGAGTGTACAGGTTACTTATTTCAGTAATGGGGAATTAATAGCACTAAAATGAACACTGCTCAGAAGTGATATGATGTCGTTTGCAGGGTGATAAGTTAAAGATGTAAACTATAAATCCCAAGACAATCACTAGTATAAAAGACAGAATATACAAGAAAGTGGAAGGAAAATGGAATTATGAAGAAATATTAATTGAAAATAAGGCAGAAAATGAGAAAATGGGAAAAAATAACCTATGGCACAAAGAGAAAACAAGTATTGTTTATTGATTTCAATGTAACTGTATGAATGAACACATTGCATGCAAACAGGCTAAATATCCCAACTAAAAGGCAAACACTGTCAGATTGGAAGAAAAAGCAGAATCTAATTATAAGCTGCCTACAAGAAATACACTTCATGTGTAAAGACATAAAGAAGGAAAAAGGTTAGAAAAAGATATGCCAGCATTAATCAAGAGAAAGCTGGGATGACTATATTAATATAAAATTAGGTTATATATAAAATTATATTACCAGGAATACAGAAGATTATTTAATAATAATAAATAAGTAAATTTATCAAGATAAGATAATAAGTCTGAACATCTATAACAGAGTTTCCAAATGAATGAAGCACCTGACAAAACAAGGAGAAACAGACAAATCCAAAATTATAGTTGAAGATTTCAATACCCCTCTCATAATTCATAGAACAAAAAGACAGAAAATAACCACACAGAAGATTAGAAAAAATTCTTCAACTTGACCAAAAATTTGAAACAAAAATTTTAGCAAATCAAATCCAAGAACACATATAAGCTAAAATACATAACAACCAAGTGGTTTTATGCCAAGAATGCAAAGTTTGTTTAATATTTGAAAATCAATCTATGTTTGTAACCATACTCATAGGCTAAATAAGAAAAAACATGATAATCTCAAAAGATGCAGAGAAAGTGTTTAACAAAATCCAATATCATTCCTGATGAACACGTTATGCAAACCTGGAATAGAAGTATGTAGGAAAGAGTTACATCAACAGGCCTGTGTTGCTCAAGGCTTGCATCTCCCAATTTTCATGAATGGCCCTTGACCAATTCCTGGGAATTGAGCTCTTGGAATGTTCTGCCTGATAAGAGTGTTTTGAATGCTTACTGCCTTGGAACATATGATACTAGCTAGTCTAGTGCAAACAGTGTGATTTATGTGAACAACTGTTTTCCTTCCAGCAGTCTAGAGTTTCAGTAACTACAATCAGTCATGTAGACATTATGTACCTATATGGCAGATCCCCAATAAAAACTTGGGACACCTAGGCTCAGGCAAACTTCCCTATTAAACAGCACTTTGTATGTGTTGTCTCAGCTGGTTGCTGGAGGAAATAAATGTGCCCTACGCAAGCCTACTGGTAGAGGATTCTCAGAAGTTGTGTCTGGTTTCCTTCAGACTCTTCCCTATGTGCCTTTTCTCTTTGATGATTTTTCTGTGTGTCTTTATACTGTGATAATTTGTAATGGTGAGTGTAATGACTACCCAATCAATCACCAATCCTGGGAGTAGTCTTTAGGAATCCTGACTCAGAAGGTAACACAACCTGATAAGAAAAAAATTTATAAAAACCTTACAGCTAACACCAGGCCAAATGGTGAAAAACTGCACACTTTGTCCCTAAGATCAGATATAAGACTCTTCTGGTCAACAGTATAAAGGAAATTCTGGCTAGTGTAACAAGGCAGGAAAAGTAATTAAAAAACAATTAGGTTGTAAACAAAGTAAAGTCTTTCTTTATTCACAGGCATGATTGTGTAGAATTCAATATAATCTATTAAAAAAAGCTATTAAAACTAATAAGTGAGTTCTGTAAGAATCTGCATATATGAGTAAATTGTTTTCCTAAATACAACAGACAATTGAAAGTTGAAATTTTTAAAATTCAATTTACAGTAACATAAAAATTATAAAACACTAAAAAAATGAATCTGGTAAAATATGCAAAAGACTTGTACACAGAAAACTATAAAATAGTGCTGAGAGAAATTAAAGCCCTTAATAAATGAAGAGATGAATCACAGTCATAAGTTGAAAGATTTACCACTGTTAAATATCAATTCTCCCAAAATTTATTTATGGATTCAATGCATTTCCTATTAAAATACCACCAGTGTTTTAAAAAATATAAATTGAAAAGCTCTTTTTAAAATTTATGAAGAAATGCAAAGGATGTAAGTATAAAATAGATAACTAATGAGAATGTTCTGTATAGCACAGGGAACTCCACTTCGCTGTACAGTAGAAACTAACACAACATTGTAAAACAAATATACCCCCAATTAAAATAAAAAAAGAAATGCAAAGGATGTAGTACAGTCTCCCCTCCTCCCGCCAAAAAAAAAAACCCTTGAAAAAGAATGAAGTTGCACTGTCACATCCTTATTTTAATGTTTATTATGAAGTTATAGTAATAAAGACAGTTTGATATTGGTGTAAAAAAATAGACAAATAGAACTACTCAACTAAAAAGAAAGCGCAGAGATAGACTTGCATATATAGACACCTTAATTTTCATAAAGATGCAAAGGTAATTCAATGGAGAAAAAAATCTGTTCAACAACAGTGCTACAACTACTAGGCATCTATATTTTTAAAAAAACAAGACAAAAAAACAAACAAACAAACAAACCCTTGATCCATTTCTCAAATCATACACAAAACTAGTCTACAATGAATCACAGAGCTAAATGTAAACTCTAAAATTGTAAGATAACTAGAAGAAATTATTTGAGAAACTTGGTAACTTTCTGTTAGAAAAAAACAAAAACGAAAAAACAACTTTAACCTATGAAATGAAAAGCAAGACCCATAAAAGTACAAACTAAAAAATTTTATTTCATCAAAATTAAAAGCTCCTGCTCTTGGAAAGTCAGTATTAAGTGAATGATAAAGCAGTGAAAGACTGGAGGAAAATAATCTGCAAATCATAAAATTGATAAAGAACTTGTGTTCAGAGTATATAAAGAAACTTCAAAACTCTCATTCACTCAGGTTGTAAAATGGTAAAATCCCTTAGGAAAACAAAAGTAAACACACACCTACCATATTATTCAGCCATTAAACTCCTAAGAAATAAAACAGAGAAATAAAGTGAACTGAAAGTATACATCCATACAAAGATGTGTACATGAATGTTTATTGCAAATTTATTTATAATGACCAAAAACTTGAAACAATCCAAATGTCCATCAATAATTGAATGCATAAGCAAACTGTGGTCCACCCATGCAATGGGATATCTTTCAACAATAAAAGTAAGTGAACTATTCAGATTACATGGGTGAATCTGCAAATAATCAAACTGAGTAAAAGCAGCTAGACCCCCTGCAAAATGCATGCAGTGTTATTCCATTTATATAAAATTTTACAAAATTCTAACTAATTTATAGTGGCATAAAACAGGTCAGTGGGTGCCTGAGGACAGTGGGGGGGGGGGGCAGGGAAATGAGGAGGAAAGGATTACAAAGAGGCATAAGGAAATCTTTAAGAGTGAGGAATATATTTGTCAAAACTCATCAAATGGTACCCTTTAAATATATGCAGTTTATTGTAAGTCAATAATACTTCAATAAATGTTAAAAATGTAAAACACAATATTGAGGTATCATTTTACACTCCAAACCAACTATTGGTGAGTATGTGGAGCAATGGGAGTTCTTATATATTATAGTGGAGTATAAATTATAGCAAAAATGTGGAGAGCAGGATGGCAAATTCGACTAAAGTTGCAAATCATGCATACCCTAAAACCCATCAATTCCACTTCTAATGATAGTCTCTGTCAAAATTCTTGCACATATTCACAGGGAGATAAGATGTACAAAAATGCTTACTTTCATATTGCAATAACAAATTTAAGATAAATAAAACATAACATTCAGAACAAATGATATATTCAAACACATGTAGTAAATGTTTAAAAAGCACATATGGGGGCTTCCCTGGTGGCACAGTGGTTAAGAATATGCCTGCCAATGCAAGGGACATGGGTTCGAGCCCTGGTCCAGGAAGGTCCCACATGCCGAGAAGCAACTAATAAGCCTGTGCACCATAACTACTGAAGCCCGTGCACCATAACTACTGAAGCCCGTGCACCTAGCGCCCGTGCTCTGCAACAAGAGAAGCCACCGCAATGAGAAGCCCGTGCACTGCAACAAAGAGTAGTCCCCGCTCACTACAACTAGAGAAAGCCCGTGTGCAGCAACAAACACCCAACACTGCCAATAAATAAATATTAATTATTAATTAATTTTTTAAAAAACCATACATATGGGAATGATCTGCACAAAATAAGTTTTGTTTTTTTTTTTTTTTTTTTGGCACACGGGCTTAGTTGCTCTGCGGCATGTGGGATCTTCCTGGAACTGGGATCAAACCCGTGACCTCTGCATTGGCAGGCGGACTCTCAACCACTGCACCACCTAGGAAGCCCACAAAATAAGTTTTAAAGAATATCCTTGGGGATAAATGGGAGGAAATGTGACTGGGAAAGATTATACAAAATCTCTTATATTTGTAAGTTCTTATTTTTTAAGTAAGTAAATTGGTATCTATTATATTATCCTCTATACCTGTTCATTTTTGACATATGTAGGAACTGGTTTATGTAATTTAAAGATATGAAAATTTAGAATCAGAAAGGCTATAGAGTTTTCCCAAGGTCACATAACCAGTGAATAGAAGAATTCACCTAGGATCTAAACCTTCTTTCTTCTGGTCCTCCTTCTGGTTCATCTACACCACTGTTTCCATGTTAACTTAAAAAGAAAGACAAGCTAAGAAATTATTTGTGTATGAGATCACAGAATGATGTTAACTTTTTGTCACCATAGGCATTAAAGTGCCTACTTAGCAAAAAAATATATGTAAAAGAGATAAAAGAGCATTCATAAGTGTACTCTGGTGCCTGGATATTGTGAAAAGAATGAAACAGCTACACCTATGGAAATCTTAACTGCCAGGAGCTTGTGGGAGCAGAAAGAAGGAATGTGGGACAAATAGGCAATAATAAAGATGTTGACCAAATGAGAAAAGACACAAGCAAAGGAGACTTCCATGTCATTATGGGGAGAGATTTTCAAAGAATATCTAACAGAAAAAATCAAGTTAAAAAAGTCCCTTGGTGCTACTGCAAAATATGAAGCAATTTCTTAGGTCCATACCTTAACAGTTTTGGTGGTATTTGCTAAAATGGACTTACACGTGGCCGTTACAAACTAAACATATCAAGACACACATTTATTCATCCACACATGAGCATAGATACTTATTTGTGTACAAAATTAACATAAGATACAAAGCTATAACATAACACATATGTCATATAGCTAAGCATTATCTTAGGTTGAACTAATTTAGATTTTTACACAAATGTTATCATGGAAGAGATCATATTACTTGATAAATTTTGTTTTTAAACTTTCGCTCAGTCTTGATCATCAAATATATTCAGTTTAGATATTAGAATCAGAGGAAAATGCTCTGTAATACTGACCTCCATCATTACTAGCCTAATTATTACTTCTCTATGGAATGATGATTTATTCAAGGTGCATTCATTATCAGTAAACATACAAGGGTGAATCAAAAATTATCCACACTCCGTTTATTATTAAAACTTCTGTTGGCTGCACTGTCTTATGAGCACTTTCCATTCAAGGCTACTGTCTCCCCAGTCACTGCTCTACAAGGGTGAACATGTTACATCAGTTTATGTGTAACTGTGGTGCGAGCAAAAATGGATACCCCACTTGTGATTTGCACGAAAGAAGACCAGCGTGCAGTGATTCATTTTTTGTGGTCTGAGGGTGAACCTGGTGCTGTTATTTATCGAAGACTTTGTGTGCAGTATGGAGAAAGTGTTTTGTCTTGAAGAAGTGTGTATGAACGGATAGAGAAGTTCAAACAAGGTTGCACAAGTGTGAGCCATCAAGAAGGAGCCGGACACCCATCCATGGCCATCGCTGTTGACAACAGGTGAAATGATTCTGTCGAACAGAAAAGTGACAGTGAATTACGTGGCCAATCATTTGCAAATCAGCAATGGCTCTGCCTATGAAGTAATCCACGACAGACTTAGGTTTCAAAAGTTTCTGCTGAAGCCTAAACTCCAGATTAAACGCAGAGGACTGCTGGCCAAGGGCATCGTGATCTTGCATGTCCACACACTTCCGCCCACTTTGTCGACACGCTGCAAAAACTTCGTTTCGAGGTGTTAAAGCATCCTCCCTATAATCCTGATCTTCCTCCATCAGACTTTCACTTGTTTGGTCCCCTGAAAGCAGCCCTACAAGGACAAAGATTCGTTTCTGATGAAGTGAAGACAGCAGTGCACTCATGGCTCACAGCTCAGCCTAAAACTTTTTAATGAGGGAATATGAAAACTTGTTGACAGATGGACAAAGTGTATTAAAAAGCAAGGAGATTATGTCGAAAAATGAGGTATTTGTCTTTTCTAAAAGTTAAATAAATTCTACAGCCAGAGTGTGGATAATTTTTGATTCACCCTCATATATTAGCATAGGTAGGTGCCAGGTACGACCCAAGCATTGGTGATATACAGATGTCCCTGCACTTAATGACCAATATTAAATGACATCAAAATATACTCTTATGATACAGATGGCCAACAAACACATGAAAAGATGCTCAACATCACTAATCATCAGAGAAATGCAAGTCAAAGCCACAATGAGGTATCACCTCACACCAATCAGAATGGCCATCATCACAAAATCTGGAAACAACAGGTGTTGGAGAGGGTGTGGAGAAAGGGGAACGAACTCTCCTGCACTGTTGGTGGGACTGTAAGTTGGTACAGCCACTATGGAAAACAATTTGGAGGTTCCTTAAAAAACTACAAATAGAACTACCATACGATCCAGTAATCCCACTCCTGGGCATATACCCAGAGAAAACCATAATCCCAAAAGAAACATGTACCATAATGTTTATTGCAGCACTATTTACAGTGGCCAGGACATGGAGGCAGCCTAAATGCCCATCAACAAACGAATGGATAAAGAGGATGTGGCATATATATACAATGGAATATTACTCAGCTATAAAAAGGGATGAGATGGAGCTATATGTAATGAGGTGGATGGACCTACAGTCTGTCATATAGAGTGAAGTAGGTCAGAAAGAGAAAGACAAATATTGTATGCTAACTCACATATACGGAATCTAAAAATGGTACTGATGAACTCAGTGACAAGAACAAGGACGCAGGTGCAGAGAATGGACTGGAGAACTCGAGGTATGGGAGGGGTCGGGGGGTGAAGGGGAAACTGAGGCCAAGCGAGAGAGTAGCACAGACATATATATACTACCAACTGTAAAATAGATAGCCGGTGGGAAGTTGTTGTATAACAAAGGGAGTTCAACTCAAGGATGGAAGACGCCTTAGAGGACTGGGACGGGGAGGGTGGGGGGGACTCGAGGGAGGGTGGGGGGGAGTCAAGGGAGGGAGGGAATACGGGGATATGTGTATAAAAGCAGATGATTGAACTTGGTGTACCCCCTCAAAAATAATAAATAAATAAATAAAATTTAAAAAAAATACTCTTATGAAGGTTATAAAAGGAGTATTTTTAAATTGCTTCTGAGAAAGGAGAGAAACACAGGCCAGAAAAGTCAGCAAGAGTTTCACAGATGTCATTATAAATAAATGGAATAATGTCTGGAAAAGTGTTCTCCAAACATTAAAGATTTATACTGTTTCAGAAATTATTATTATTATTATAAGTTCCCCCATCTCAATTCTCAATAAAGAGGACATTTCACAGCATGATAGAACTTTGTATATGTAAGCTTTCAAATATTTCATGGACTGCCAAGGCTCGTTATCTTTTCAAACATTTCTTTTTCCAGAAAAAAAAATCTACTTATAAGTAAACATCTCACTCATAAGTGAAAATAAGTACAGTTAATAATTTACCAAGGGTAGTTTTTGCCCAATTCATTGCCAGACCAGCATATCATTTTTTCTTCTAAATATTATTGGTAGGTAAAATAATAGCCCCCTAATTATGTCCACATTCTAATCCATGTAACCTATGAATATGTTAGGTTACATGGAAAAGAATAATTAAATTAGCAGATGGAGTTAATTTTGTTAATCAGCTGAGGAGATGGAGCGGGTAGAGCCGGGCAGAATCACATGGGATCTTAAATGTGGGAGAGGGAGGCCGAAATGTCAGTCAGAATGATACAATATGAAAAAGACTTGAAAGGCCATTTCTGGCTTTGAAGATGGAGGAAGGGTCCACAGGGCAAAGAATGCAGCAGCTCCTAGAACTAGAAAACGCAAAGAAGTGAATTCTCCACTGGAGCTTTTGGAAAGGAAATAGCTCTGCCTGATTTTAACTCAGTGAGATCGATTTTTGACTTTTGCCTTCAGAACTGTTACGGAAATAAATTTGTGTTGTTTTTTGCTTTAAAGTCTGTGGTCATTTGTTACAACAGGAAAAGGAAACTATTACAATTAACACTTACTTCATTCTCAGAAAAACAAGTTCCGTAAGCCTTTACTGAAAACTTCAGTCACTCCTATGAAACCGAATAGCTTTCTATTCCTGCAATTGACTGCAAACATGGCGGCTTAAAACAACACCTGTTTATTATGGCCGGGTTTTGTAGGTCAGACATATGGCCAGGTTCCACTGGGTTCTATGGTCAGGATCTCAACGGCAAAAGTCAGGATTGGCCAGCCTGGGCCCTTACCTGGAAATTCTGAGAAACAATCTGCTTCCAGGTTCACTTCCTTGCAACAGCAGACAGAGTGTGCATTTCTTTGCTGGGCATCAACCTGGGGCCTCTCTCAGCAACTAAGACTCCCTGCACTTCTCATGTGGCCCATTTCAAGCCATCAATGGTATATCAGATCCTTCTCAGGCTTCAACTCTCTCTCACTTCCCTTCTGTTGTCAGCTGGAGAAAGTTCTCTACCTTTAATGCCTCCTGTGATTAAATCAGACCACCTGGATAATCTCCCTGTTTTAGGATCACATAACATAACATAATCATGGGAGTGAAATCTCACCATATTCACAGGTTTTGGAGATTATAGTGGGACAATATTTGGGGGTTCATTTTAGAAATTCTGCCTACTACAACTATTCAATTGCCTCTTTAATTTTCAATATATTTAAATGATCAATGAATTTACTTATGTGGGTTGCTTATACATTGCCCTGTATTCTGACATATTTTTTTATGGAGACCTGATTCCAATAAAACATGGGAAACTCCTAAGCACAAGAATAATATGTTGTATTCTTTTATTAATTGGGCTTATGTTGCAGCTAAGAATACAGAGATAAATAGGATTGTCAGGAAAGAGTCTAATGGAATAATATTCCAAAGAATTGGAAGAAGTGCAGACAAGAATATAAAAAAACTTAATGATATGGATATAGTGCTTGTATGATTTAAAGGCTGTGTGACTATGGGGTAAGAATATTTAATCTCTAATGCTTAGTTATTTCTGAATGCATTCAAAGTTTATACAACAAACACCAACCTTGTGCTAAAATGGAGAAAAATACTATTAGCCTACCAAAAGTTTTTTGAGGGTCAAATGAAATGACCTAAGCCAAAATATTTATAAAAGTATGAAATTCTATTCAAACATGAGTTATTAAAATTATTAGTGCAGGTTCTTAATTAGCAGCTTCTATAGCTACATAATCCAGCAGAGAGCAAATCCTATAGCAGATACTTCTAAACACTCACCACCACTGTCATCAATAAGTAAATATATGCATTATATTTCATTACTCTTTTTAACTATCAAATTTTTCTCTAGGAAATCAAAGTAATTCCCTATTTTTCACTTCTTCTTTCATCCATTTTCTTCCCTTAGGCTCTACAGGGCTTTAGTTTTACATTTGCTTAAAGGTTTCCTGCTGCAGGAAACCTTCCTAATAGGTGAGATGATTCAAGGCCAGACAAGGGTGGCAGATGCCACAACACTGATGAGTTGTGACTGAGCTTGCAACAAGCAGCTGGAGAAGCTCCCTGCCCTAGCCACTTAATTGATTTTAGGATGGAGATGGGGAAACTTAAAATGCTGCTCCAAAACTTGACTGCCATACTCGAAGGACCAGCATAGCACCTCAGAAGCTACCCCAAATCTACTGTCCAACAAACTTATTAATAAAGTGCGAGAGGGTTAGCTGGAGGCGGTGGGGCTCTCAAATTTACTGTGCATAAGAATTATCTAGGATTACTTGTCAAAAATGAATACTCCAGAGGACTTCCCTGGTGGTCCAGTGGTTAAGACTCCGAGCTTCCACTGCAGGGGCTGCAGGTTCCAACTGTGGTCTGGACACTAAGATCCCACATGCTGTGCACTGCGGCCAAAAAATTTTTTTTAAAATTAAAAAAAAAAAAGCACACTCCAGAGGTATACCCTGAGAAATTCATGTTTCGAAGGTCTAGGGGAGGGGAAGTATGAGACCTAGAAATCTATATATTTTAATAAATTACCCAAAAGAATTCTGAAATATAATAGCAAATCAAAAATTTACATCATTTTTCTTAGTCATATGACCAACAACACTTCAAAAAAAAAAAACTTAAGATCATGGAGTTGTAACATTAGTCTGGATGTGAATGTTAACAATTCCAATCTTATTCATTGTGTGATCTTGAAGAAGTTATTAAAACTTCTCAGAAATCGTATCTGTAAAATGAAGAACATCCTTGTAGCTAATGCAAATGTGGTCGGGATTAACATTTTAGCTATTCCAGTTATTGTTGTTATTATTATAATTATTAATCTCCCTAAAGTGCTTGCAATGGTGTCTTTAAATTACCAGGCCCAAGGGCACAACTTTTTCTTTTGAACATCTCTAAACCATGTGATGTGAATACACTTGCTGGACCCCTAAGGTACAATCATACCAACAAAATCCCTTTTTATGTTGCTAGTAATACACAGCATAGAAACATAAAGAGCAATGCTGCTGTGCAAGAATAAATTAAACCAAAGCTATGTGATGGGACCATGACATCTGCTCTACAATATCAGTCATTGCCAATAGCACAGTGATGATCCTGGGGCCATGCCGGGGTGGGGGGGGGGGTGGCTTCACGGACTAAGAAATTTCAACAAAAATGGCATAATAGGATTCTATGCCATTGGTTTTCACATCCCTTACTCAGAAGTAGGGTCAAGAAAAGAAAGAGAACTTGCACATCTCTCATATCTACAACATTTGCTATTTTTCCCCCAAATATGCTTCTCAGTAAGATGCATTGTACCCCTTGTGTACTCGATTCTTCATGTATATTAGGCCATTTTTTGGAAGAAAGTGAAAACCATTCATAAATAAATCCTTAAAGGATGACAGACATATTCTGACAGTCAGAAGAGACAATATAAAGTTTGAATTAATAGCTTGCAGAGGTGGGGTCGTTTCAATGACCCTGCCCCTTTCCTGGCAGGAGGGAATCTCCAATGATACAGGCCCAGGATGGTAGCTTGCCCCTCCCCCCAGAAGTAGACAGTTATTTTCCTGATCTTTTCCTACAGCTATACTGGGTTTTCTTCTGGTCCTGAGAGAAACAGGTTTTGCTGCCCTTCCCCAATGGCTTAAAGCTTTTGTTCCATTGGGAAGAAAGGGCAGAGGATCCTGGCAGTTTCCCGCCTTGCGCACAGCACTGTGGCTGCTCTGCCTCAGGCCTGGACCACAGGGAGAGTTTCTGCGGTCTTCTGCCCTGCCCTCAATCTTTCTCAGGACTGTCTGCTGAGATCCATGGAGGAGAGCCTGCTAATGGGTGATAATTCCCACTAAGTCTGCGGCTCCCAGCAATTCTATGGTCTCATTCTAGACCACACTCTACTTGGCTTTCATCAACTTACAGAATACTTTATCTGAATTCTTCCTAGTTTTCATAACACTCTGTGTCTGCCCCAGGTAAACAAGTGCTTATATCCCATCTGACCAGCATGTCTAAACTTTAGACAGCCTTCCTGCTGACTCTAGGTCCCTGACCTTCCATTTCTTATAACATATACTTTAGAAAACTTGTAACTATAAACTGCTTCTGCCCCTTTGGGATGTAAATCTTTTGAAAAGCCTCTTGCCAGTTTTACAACCCAGAAATGTCTTTCTCAAGGAAACAGGAGTGATTCTTTTGAAATGTATTCATCAAGAAAGATGGTGCCCCTGTCCCCCAGTCTCTGTGGGAGAGTAGAAACGAACCTACCTTCAGTGGATCTTTGCTCCAAGTTGCAAAACTACTTCCTGTCATAAAACTATGTGAAGTTTATTTTTCCTTTAGATAAAGTCAATTAGCAAACACAGATAGCCCATGACTTTCCCCATCACACTCAGGACTTTTCCACTAGCTCACCCCAGCGCTTAAATACCCTCTTGCCCTTTGCTTCTGTGGAGTTGAGCTCTGGCCCCTCTCTCCTATTGCAATAGTCTTGATTAAAGTCTTTCTTGCCTGTTTAACTTTGCCCAGTGCAATGTTTTCTTTGATACATCGCTCCTTCACAATTCTGTCTTTCCTTATATTTTAGGCCGATTGACTACCCTGCAATCTCAGCTTTCTGATAAGTACAAAAAAAGTGATTTGGTTGATTTCCCTGAATTTTTTATTTTAAATGGTGAAAGAAATACTCTTCCCAGCTTGCTACATCTTACGCAGAAAACAGAGGACTTTATATTTTTATTACATCCTTCATTATTTTCAATTCAATGTATGCTCTACAATGGAGGCAGTAGATTAGAATGTTAGAACTTACAGCATTTATAAATAATAAATATATTTACACTGAGAATGCATCCTCAATTACCAATAAGGCAGCAAAATCAAAAGTACTAGAATCACTGGAAAATATATCAGGGAAGATTTAATAAGCCACACTTTGGGAAATTATCAAGTCTATTTTTATTGTATTGTGAAAACATTGTCATTGCATTCCCACAAAAAAGAACTGAAAAACTAGACAAAAATATTCTTTTAGACATTGTACCAGAGAAAGTACAGAACTATGCAACCATGAGAGAAGAAAAATAAACAATAACTGCTCTGGGTTTCTGCTTGAAATCATTTATCAGAACCCGGTGCAGCAAAGAGGAATTCAATGCTAGCATATGGGTCTGAGACAAGGAAAGAGATTAAAGTTCACAAAAACTGAAAGTAGGCTCAGATGAAAATGCAATTCAAAAAAGAAAATGAAAATAACATAAAGAAAAAATTAAAATGACTGGAAAAAATAGTGAAAATGGAAGACAAGGAAAAGGAATAATTTTCATATTATTAAAATATTTAATGAAGAAAAATAAAACACTGGACCAGAGCTAATCTTTAAAACTCTGATCCCAACCAGAAATAGAAAAAGACCTGAATCTGAACATTGAAAAGGCTCTCGAAGTGCCTGGCAATATTAACCCAGAATAATTTTTTTTAATTGAGAAAACCAAAAGGTGCTTTATTGAAAATATCAATAAAACAGAGAAACCAACCCAGAATAATTATCTCTGAAACATATTCCAATAAAAAGGCAAAGAAAATTTTCAAGCCCTTATGAAAGTAAATTAAAAAGGCAAAAGAAGATTGGCATAAGAATTTTCAAAACCAACACATAAAGCAAAGCAACAAGGGAGCAGAATTTTTAAAAACATTTTAAACAGCTTTATTGAGGTCTAACTGACAGAAAATGTGTATAATTAAAGTGTACAATTTGACCATTTTGACATATGTATACATCTCTAAAACCATTACCACAACCACGGTAATGAACATATCTATCACTGCCCATACTAGTTTCCCATGTTTGTATTATCAGCAAGCAACCACTGATCTGCTCTGTCACTAAATTTGCATTTTATATTAAATAGAATCATAGTATGGACATTCAATGTATAGGTTTTGCATGTACTTTGCTAAATGTATTCCTAAGAATTTATATGTAATTTAAAAATTTGTATTTTATATTGGAGTATAGGTGACTAACAATGTTGTATTAGTTTCAGGTGTACAGAAAAGCGATTCAGTTATACATATACGTGTGTCTATTCTAGCTCAAATTCTTTTCCCATTTGTTATTATAGAATAGGGAGTAGAGTTCCCTGTGCTATACCATAGGTCCTTGTTGGTTATGTATTTTAAATATAGCAGTGTGTATATGTTAATCCCAAAATCCCAGTCCCCTCTTCCCTTTCCCCCTGGTAACCATAAATTCGTTCTCTAAGTCTGTGAGTCTGTTTCTGTTTTTTGAATAAGTTCATTTGTATCATTTTTTTCGATTCTGCACATAAGTGATATCATATGATGTTTGTGTTTCTCTGTCTGACTTACTTCACTTAGTACAATAATCTTCAGGTCCATCCACATTGCTGCAAATGGCATTATTTCATTCTTTTTAATGGCTGAGTAATATTCCATTGTATATGTACCACAACTTTATCTATTCATTCAATGGATTTAGGTTGCTTCCCTGTGTTGGCTATTGTAAACAGCACTGCAATGAACATTAGGGTGCATGTATCCTTCCAAACCATGTTTTTCTCCAGATGTATGCCCAGGAGTGGGATTGATGGATCATACGGTAGCTCTATTTTTATTTTTTTAATGAACCTCCATGCTGTTCTCCATAGTGGTTGTACCAATTTACAGTCCCCCCAACAGTATAGGAGGGTTCCCTTTTCTCCACACCCTCTCCAGCATTTATTGTTTGTAGACTTTTTGATGATGGCCATTCTGACTGGTGTGAGGTGTATCTCATTGTAGTTTTGATTCACATTTCTCTACTAATTAGTGATGTCAAGCATCTTTTCATGTGCCTCTTGGTCATCTGTATGTCTTCTTTGGAGAAGTGTCTATCTAGGTCTGCCCATTTTTGGATTGGGTTGTTTGTTTTTTTGATATTGAGCTGCATGAGCTGTTCATAAATTTTGGAGATTAATCTGTTGTTGGTCACATCATTTGCAAATATTTTCTCCTATTCTATTGGTTGTCTTTGCATTTTGTTTATGGTTTCCTTTGCTATGCAAAAGCTATTGAGTTTAATTAGGTCCCATTTGCTTATTTTTGTTTTTATTTCCATTACTCTAGGAGACAGATCAAAAAAAAAATATTGCTGAGATATGTCAAAGAGTGTTCTGCCTCTTTTCCTCTGAGTTTTATAGTATCCAATTTTACATTTAGGTCTTTAATCCACTTTGAATTTATTTTTGTGTATGTTATTAAAGAATGTTCTACTTTTATTTTTTTACATGTAGCTGTCCAGTTTTCTCTACTGTATAGTCTTACCTCCTTATTGTAGATTAATTGACCATAGGTGCGTGGGTTTATTTCTATCCTGTTCCACTGATCTATATGTCTGTTTTTGTGCCAGTACCATACTGTTTTAATGACTGTAGCTTTGCAGTACAGTCTGAAGTCAGGGAGCCTTATTCCTGCAGCTCCGTTTTTCTTTCTCAGGATTCCTTTGGCTATTCAGGGTCTTTTGTGTCTCCATACAAATTTTAAGATTGTTTTTTGTTCTGCTTCTGTGAAAAATGCCATTGGTAATTTGACAGGAATTGCATTGAATCTGTAGATTGCCTTGGGTAGTATAGTCATTTTAACAACATTGATTCTTCCAATTCAATAACATGGTACATCTTTCCATCTGTTTGTGTCATCTTTGATTTCTTTCATCAGCATCTTATAGTTTTCAGACTACAAGTCTTTTGCCTCCTTGGGTAGGTTTATTCCTATGTATTTTATTATTTTTGATGCAATGATAAATGGGATTGTTTCTTTCATTTTTTTCTGATCTTTTGTTATTAGTGTATAGAAAAACAACAGATTTATGTGTATTAATTTTCTAAATTCTAAACTTTTTACTTAAAAATAATTTTAGACTCATAAAAGGTGCAAAATAGTCCTAAATAATTTACTTATGCCCCTCACACAACTTCCTTCAATGATATTCACTCTGTAAGGTGGTATACTGGAAAAGAGGCAACTGCATAGAGAGAGAACTCTGAAGATCTGCAGTGTCCTCCTTAAGTATTGACTGGATTCCCAATCAGCACATGTGTATGAGGAAAGACTACCCAAAAGCATTAAAGAGAAAAATCACTGAGGATATTAAGAACTAGGAATATTACCTCTTCTTGCCAACCAGAGCATAAATGCTCATTATTCATAGGTGATAAAGTAGAGAAACCGGAAGAATGTTGCCTCAGAAAAGGAATAATTAAACCTAAACTAAATGAATGCAGTGATGCCATATAACAAAACACAAAAGCAAGACCTTAAAAGATCAAACATTTCACAAACATCTTAAGAATGGCTCAGAACAAAACTCATGAATATTTATGGGAACCTGAAAATATCTAGCAGTAAACAATGTACAATTTACAATATTTGGAATTCAATAAAAAACTATCAGACATGAAAAGAAGCAGGAAAATGCTACACATAATGAGGAGAAAAATCAATCAAAACCACCGCAAACATAAATAATAGAATTAGGAGCCAAAGATACTAGAAGGGCAGTTTTAACTGCATTTCACATGTTCAAGAAGTAAGAGAAAAGACTGACAAGTTCAGCAGAGACAGGGAATATACGAAAAAGAAATATAGATTTAACTTCTAGAGATAATAACTGCAATCTTAAAAATGCACAGAATGAGATTAATGGTGTGTGTAATAAAGGGTTAAGAATAGCTTAGTTGGCTATATAATCCTCAGGTTATATATTTTTCCATTGACATCTTTTTAAAATGCTGCTCCAGAACTTCTTCTTCTGTGAAAATGCAGCAGACATACTTTTCCCTGTCTTGAACACTATATATAAGATAAACATATGAAGACACTGTAGGGTAAAAAGAATGCAGAGCACCTAAGGGATATAGCAGCCCTAGGAATGACACAGTATTAAGTTCCTTGGTATTTCTGGGTTTTTTTATTTTTTGATTGATTTTTCTCCTCATTATGTGCAGCATTTTCCTGCTTCTTTTCATGTCTGATAGTTTTTTCTTGAATTCCAAAATTGTAAATTGTACACTATTTACTACTAGATATTTTCATATTTCTATGAATAGTCATGAGTTTTGTTCTGAGCTATTCTTAGGGTTTTTGTGAAATGTTTGATATTTTAAGGTCTTGCTTTGGGGTTTTTTTGGTTTGGTTTTGTTTTCTTTTGTTTTAGCCTCATATATCCTAGGAGTCAGCAACTCAGAACTTCAAATGCTTTCCCCATCCACCCCAAGTCTGCTCTCTCTAAGCAAGGGACCATTAAAACAAAAATCTCACAAAGGTCATTTATTATAGGAGTGGGGCCAATGCCTACATGATAATGATACTAATATGGAAGAATCTAAAAAAAAAAAAAGAGGAAAAAAGAAAGGTCCTGAAGTTATATGCATCAGTACCATAGAAAACTTTTAGAAAAAGCTGGAAAACACTTTGAGAGTCTCTAATCTCTTATAAAAAATATTATCAAGGGTCATCCCATTGCTGTTTATGTTTCATTGATATATTGATGGAAGATGGGATACAGAAAGCATTTCTGAATTCCTATTAAATTCCAGACATTGCTCAGCTACAAAGATGCATCAAACAAAAAGCTGTGTCATAGGAACTTTATAAAGGGGGAAATAGTCATACACGGAAATAACTCTAAAGTAAGCGCTTTCCTACAAAGATGCTGTAACAAAGAAATGTTCCAGGAAGTAGCGCATTTAAGATGCAGATGAAGACAAAATTTTAACAACCATCCTGAAAAAACACACTTGGCAGACAAAATAACATGTTAAAAAGACATCATCAATCTAAGCTTTTTTAAAACAATAAAATAAAGAGCATTCTCTGTGTTCACTTTTGCAAATGCATCCTTTCAGCAAAGCTCAAGTAGCACATAGAATTATTTGAAGCAGTCAGTTCAAAATTAGTACTGAAATAGAGCCCTGGAAGCTCAAATAACCACCCTCATCTGTTCCATGAGAGAGTAATTTCGTTGCACCGAAGGGGCAATATATTTCATAAAACCCCTATATTTTTTTCTATGATATAATGCAACTAGTCTTAATGGGTTTTGCCTTTAAAAAATCCCTTAAAGTCTGCAGCAAAATAACCCAAAATTACCATATCTTCAATTAAACATACTGTGCTGCTCTAGGTGGGGACTGGAATTGAATACAGTGTTTACCAAGACTGCAAAGTCTGAGAGCTGCTACTACTCTATTTACTGGCTAATCTGAGCCCTAAATGAGAACATTAAAAGGGGAATATATAGATCTCTTTTAATGGAAATAATATTTTATCTAATTAAGTTTTCTTTTTTCCTGGTTTGCAGGCTCTGCACATCCTAACCCACCCTGTATTTTTCATATCTCAAATGTAGCCCATTTTTTTAAGGTGTAATTCAATAAACTTCTGAATGCCATCCTTGATTTTCTCAGAATAAGGGGAAATCTTCCTTTGAATTTCTTTAACACTTCCTATTCCACAATTTTTAAATATATCACTACATATATCACTACTTTCCACACATTATAGATATATGTGTCGTCTCATTGTACTGGATTTCAAGTTCTTTGACCCCAAAATATGTTTTATATACATTGGTAAATTGGTGTCTTCAAGGCATACGATACTACATTGAATGCAGAGTAAATTAAGAAATTCTTAATTAAAGTTATTTAGAAACATCTAAAAATCTGTTAATGAGAACAGAATTCTATTTTAAAACTCTATTAGTGGAGGAAAAAGATGGCGGTGAAGTAGAGAGACGTGGAGTGCATCCCTCTCCACAGATGCATTGGGAATGCACAGAAGGATGCAGTAATTCCCACAGAGAACCAGCTGAACACCAGCAGACGGCCTCGGACACCAGAAAGGAATGCGGGGAGCCCGACATAGCCGCTAAGTTTTTGGTAGTACAGACAACGTTTCTCTCATACTTTCCTTTCATCCCTATCTTTTATACATTTCTATTCCTTTCTTTTTATTTCCATATTTCCAACCACAGTACACTCTTCTGTTCCCCTTTCTTTCAGCCATTTTAAGTTTATTTTATATTAACATACTTATAAGCAACACTATTGGTCTGCTCAGACTCCTTGCTCTATTCTCCAGATGACACACTGCCTTGGTATTTAATATAAGGCTTTTGTCTTTATCTTAGTTCTTAGTACAGTTGTCTAATTACATTCTGAGAATCTCCATTCTCTCTGGTGGTACTCTGGCTCTTTTCTATATTTGATCCTAGCTTACAAAATCTCCCTGGATTAATGTTTGTATGTGTAAGGTGTTATTTGTTTGTTTGTTTGCTTTTGCTTTTGTCTCGGATTTGTTCTGTTTCAGTTGTCAATTTCTGTTGGGTTTCTCTTTGAATATCTGATAGCACACTGGGGTTCTGTCAGGTCTTTCTAGAGCCTTATGTCCTAACGGATTCAGTAATTGTGTGTCTTATACACGTATGTGTTTCCTAGACTTAATATTCGTTTAATCCAATACTTGGACATTAGTCTGAGGCTTGGACAGTCTTCTATAAACACCTCTATCGCCAGGACAAGCAACCCCAAAAGTTTGCACAACCATGAGGAAACAAAGAAACACCATGCAGGCAAAGGAGCAGGAAAAAAACCCACAAGACCAAATAAATGAAGAGGAAATAGGAAAAATGCCTGAAAAAGAATTTAGAGTAATGATAGTAAAAATGATACAAAATCTCAATAACAAAATAGAGAAAGTACAAGAAACAGTTCATAAGAACTCAGAAAAACAAACAGCAATGGATAACAAAATAACTGAAATTAAAAATACTCTAGATGCTATAACCAGCAGAATGACTGAGGCAGAAGAACGAATAAGTGAGTTGGAAGATAGAATGGGGGAAATAACTGCCACAGAGCAGGAAAAAGAAAAAAGAATAAAAAGACTAGAAGACAGTCTCAGAGACCTCAGTGATAACCTTAAACGTACCAACATTCGAATTATAGGCATCCCAGAAGAAGAAGAAAACAAGAAAGGGTCTGAGAAAATATTTGAAGAGGTTCTAGTGGAAAACTTCCCCAACATGGGAAAGGAAATAATGAACCAAGTCCAAGAAGCACAGAGAGTCCCATACAGAATAAACCCAAGGAGAAATACACCAAGGCACATATTAATCAAACTAACGACAATTAAACACAAAGAAAAAATATGAAAAGCAGCAAGAGAAAAGCAACAAACAACATATAAGGGAAAACCCATCAGGATAACAGCTGACCTTTCTCCAGAAACTCTGCAGGCCAGAAGGGAATGGCAGGATATACTGAAAGTCCTGAAGGAGAGAAACCTACAGCCAAGAATACTCTACCCAGCAAGAATCTCATTCAGATTTGAGGGAGAAATCAAAAGCTTTCCAGACAAGCAAAAGTTAAGAGAATTCAGCACCACCAAACCAGCCTTACAACAAGTGCTAAAGGAACTTCTCTAAGTAGGAAACACAAGAAAAGGAAAACACCTACAAATACAAACCCCAAACAATTCAGAAAATGGTCATTGGAACACACTTGTCAATAATCACTTTAAATGTAAATGGCTTAAATGCTCCAACCAAAAGACACCGACTGGCTGAATGGATACAAAAACAAGACCCTTCTATATGCTGCCTACAAGAAACCCACTTCAGACCAAGGGATACATATAGACTGAAAGGAAAGGGATGGAAAAAGATATTCCATGCAAATGGAAGTCAAAAGAAAGCTGGAGTCACAATACTCATATCAGACAAATTAGACTTGAAAGTAAAGACTATTAAAAGAGACAAGGAAGGACACTCCATAATGATCAAGGGATCCATTCAAGAAGAACATATCACAATGGTAAATATCTATGCCCCCAATATAGGAGCACCTCAATACATAAGGCAAATGCTAACAGCCATAAAAGGGGACATCGACAGTAACACAATAATAGTGGGAGACTTGAACACCCCACTTACATTAATGGACAGATCATCCAAACAGAAAATAAATAAAGACACACAAGCTTTAAATGACACATTAGACCATCTCAACTTAATTGATATTTATAGGACATTCCATCCAAAAACGGCAGACTACACTTTCTTCTCAAGTGCACACGGAACATTTTCCAGGATAGATCACATCTTGGGTCACAAATCAAACCTCAGCAAATTCAAGAAAACTGAAATCATATCAAGCATCTTCTCAGACCACAACGCCATGAAGACTAGATATCAATTACAGGAAAAAAATTGCAAAAAACACAAACACATGGAAGCTAAACAATTCACTCTTAAACAACCAAGGAATCACTAAAGAAATCAAAGAGGAAATCAAAAAATATCTAGAAACAAATGACAACAAAGACACAACAACCCAAAACCTATGGGACGCAGCAAAAGCAGTTCTAAGAGGGAAGTTTATAGCAATACAGTCCTACCTTAAGAAACAAGAAATAAACAACCTAACCTTACACCTCAAACAACTAGAGAAAGAAGAACAAAGAAACCCCAAAGTGAGCAGAAGGAAAGAAATCATAAAGATCAGAGCAGAAATAAATGAAAAAGAAAGGAAAGAAACCATAAGAAAAATAAATAAAACTAAAAGCTGGTTCTTTGAGAAGATTAACAAAATTGATAAACCATTAGCCAGACTCATCAAGAAAAAAAGGGAGAAGATGCAAATCAACAGAATTAGAAATGAAAATGGAGAAGTAACAACAGACACCTCCGAAATACAAAACATCATGAGAGACTACTAGAAGCAACTATATGCCAATCAATTGGATAACCTGGAAGAAATGGATACATTCTTAGAAAAATACAATCTTCCAAGACTGAACCAGGAAGAAATAGAAACCATGAACAGAGCAATCACAAGTACAGAAATTGAGGCAGTGATTAAAAATCTCCCAACACACAAAAGCCCAGGACCAGATGGGTTCACGGGCGAATTCTATCAAACATTTCGAGAAGAGTTAACACCTATCCTTCTCAAACTCTTCCAAAATATTGCAGAAGGCGGAGCACTCCCAAACTCATTCTACGAGGCTACCATCACCCTGATACCAAAACCAGGCAAAGATGTCACAAAAAAAGAAAACTACAGACCAATATCACTGATGAATATAGATGCAAAAATCCTCAACAAAATACTAGCTAACAGACTCCAACAGCACATTAAAAAAATCATCCACCATGATCAAGTGGGGTTTATCCCTGGGATGCAAGGATTCTTCAATATACGCAAATCAATCAATGTGATACACCATATCAACAAATTGAAGGATAAAAACCATATGATCATCTCAATAGATACAGAAAAAGCTTTTGACAAAGTTCAACATCCATTTATGATAAAAGCTCTCCAGAAGATGGGCATAGAAGGAAATTACCTCAACATAATAAAAGCCATATATGAAAAACCAAAAGCCAACATCGTTCTCAATGGGGAAAAACTGGAAGAATTCCCTCTAAGAACAGGAACAAGACAAGAGTGCCCACTCTCACCATTATTATTCAACATAGTTTTGGAAGTTTTAGCCACAGCGATCAGAGAAGAAAAAGAAATCAAAGGAATCCAAATTGGAAAAGAAGAAGTAAAATTGTCACTCTTTGCAGATGACATGATATTATATATAGAAAACCCTAAAGACTCTACCAGAAAACTGCTAGCACTAATTGATGAGTTGAGTAAAGTAGCAGGATACAAAATTAATGCACAGAAATCTCTTGCATTCCTATACACTAACAACGGAAGAGCAGAAAGAGAAATTAAGGAAACTCTCCCATTCACCATTGCAACCAAAAGAATAAAATACCTAGGAATAAACCTGCCTAAGGAGGCAAAAGATCTGTATGCAGAAAACTTTAAGACATTGATGAAAGAAATCAAAGACGACACAAACAGATGGAGGGATGTACCATGTTCCTGGATTGGAAGAATCAACATAGTGAAAATGACTGTACTACCCAAAGCAATTTACAGATTCAATGCAATCCCGATCAAATTACCAATGGCATTTTTCACAGAACTAGAGCAAGAAATCTTACGATTTGTATGGAAACGCAAAAGACCCCGAATAGCCAAAGCATTCTTGAGAAGGAAAAATGGAGTTGGTGGAATCAGGCTTCCTGACTTCAGACTATACTACAAGGCCATAGTGATCAAGACAGTATGGTACTGGCACAAAAATAGAAAGGACGATCAATGGAATAGAATAGAGAACTCAGAAGTAAGCCCAAACACATATGGGCACCTTATCTTTGACAAAGGAGGCACGAATATACAATGGACAAAAGACAGCCTCTTCAAGAAGTGGTGCTGGGAAAATTGGACAGCAACATGTAAAAGAATGAAATTAGAACACTTCCTAACACCATACACAAAAATAAACTCCAAATGGATTAAAGACCTACATGTAAGGCCAGACACTATCAAACTCCTAGAGGAAAACATAGGCAGAACACTCTATGACATCCATCAAAGCAACATCCTTTGTGACCCACCTCCTAGAATCATGGAAATAAAATCAAGAATGAACGAATGGGACCTCATGAAACTGAAAAGCTTTTGCACAGCAAAAGAAACCATAAACAAGACTAAAAGGCAACCCTCAGAATGGGAAAAAATAATTGCCTATGAAACAACAGACAAAGGATTAACCTCCAAAATATACAAGCAGCTCATGAAGCTTAATACCAAAAAAGCAAATAACCCAATCCACAAATGGGCAGAAGACCTAAATAGACATTTCTCCAAAGAAGACATACAGATGGCCAACAAACACATGAAAAGATGCTCAACATCACTCATCATCAGAGAAATGCAAGTCAAAGCCACAATGAGGTATCACCTCACACCACTCAGAATGGCCATCATCACAAAGTCTGGAAACCACAAATGTTGGAGAGGGTGTGGAGAAAAGGGAACTCTCCTGCACTGTTGGTGGGACTGTAAGTTGGTACAGCCACTATGGAAAACAATTTGGAGGTTCCTTAAAAAACTACAAATAGAACTACCATATGATCCAGTCATCCCACTCCTGGGCATATACCCAAAGAAAACCATCATCCCAAAAGAAACATGTACCATAATGTTTATTGCAGCACTATTTACAATAGCCAGGACATGGAAGCAACCTAAATGCCCATCAACAAATGAATGGATACAGAAGATGTGGCATATATATACAATGGAATATTACTCAGCTATAAAAAGGGATGAGATGGAGCTATATGTAATGAGGTGGCTAGAACTACAATCTGTCATACATAGTGAAGTAAGTCAGAAAGTGAAGGACAAATATTGTATGCTAACTCACATATATGGAATCTAAAAATGGTACTGATGAACTCAGTGACAAGAACAAGGATGCAGATACAGAGAATGGACTGGAGAACTCGAGGTATGGGAGGGGGTGGGGGGTGAAGGGGAAACTGAGACGAAGCGAGAGAGTAGCACAGACATATATATACTACCAACTGTAAAATAGTCAGTGGGAAGTTGTTGTATAACAAAGGGAGTCCAACTTGAGGATGGAAGATGCCTTAGAGGACTGGGGCGGGGAGGGTGGGGGGGACTCGAGCGGGGGGAGTCAAGGAAGGGAGGGAATACGGGGATATGTGTATAAAAACAGATGATTGAACCTGGTGTACCCCCAAAAAAATAAAAAAAATAAATAAAATAATAAAAAAAATAAATAAAATAAAAAATAAAAAATGATCAGATTCTAGCTCCATGAATACCTAAAAAATAGTAAAAGAGAATTTATTGAGTACATTTTCTAATTTAAATTGAATAGAACTTGACATTAAATAAATTTAAATAATTCAAAAATTTTCAACTGTTTGAATATTCAGAAGCAACCTCTTATGTAAATATTGGATTAAGGTGGAATTTTAATATACTGTTAAGTCAATATTTAAAAATAAAGACAGACAAAAATTAATTGAATTTGAATAAAGATAAGTTTATAAACCTAAATGTTCTCACTATTTGAAAAGAGAGAGGAAATAAATTAGCTGAGTTGAATAAATCAAATGGCAAAGAAAAAAGTAAACTAAATAAAGTAACAAGCTGAAAAACAGCAGCATTGAAAAATATAGAGGTTGTATTGTTTTAAAGTAAGTAATATTAGAAAATATCTGGAAAACTCAGTCAAGAAAAATGCAGTAATGAGTTTTGGAAGAAAAAGAAAGAAACTGTAGCGATATATTGGACTTGAGCAAATTTAACACACAATAGAAACAGTTTAATAACCTTTTAAGAATAAATAGCTTTCAATAATGTAAGTTTTTAAAGAAAAAGAAAATGTGAATTTACTTTAAAATAATTTAAAATGACAAAACTTTACTAATGAATTTAAAGAGGATGAATCTATTCATTAATAAAATATCTAAGCTAGGGTTTGGATTTAATTCAAATAGTGTGACCCTGGTGTGATATTTAGTTATAATTGAGAAATAATCTTCAGTCCTTTAAAATGCTTATGAAGACTGCATAATGACATAAAACATGCTTACAGAATAGAGTTAAGTAAAAAGTTGAATAAGATATTTCACATACTTACTATAAAATGTAACACTTAAGAATTTATCAAATTCTATAAGAACTATAATAAATTCTAAAGACAAAATAATGCCCAAATGTCAACAGTGATTGTATTTCTTTCTTATCTTTTTAAGTTTCTTCTAGTTTATAGATACAGATATTATTCTATGTCCAATGCTTTCAGCATTAGAAAGAAAGAAAGAAAGAAAGAAAGAAAGAAAGAAAGAAAGAAAGAAAGAAAGAAAGAAAGAAAGAAAGAAAGAAAGAAAGAGAAAGAAAAAGAAAGAAAGAGAAAGGAAGGAAGGAAGGAAGGAAGGAAGGAAGGAAGGAAGGAAAAGAAAGGAAGGGGGGGAGGGAAAGAGAGGGAGGGAGGGAGAGGGGGAGGGAGGGAGGAAGAAAAAGAGCTCCCTTCTTAGAGCTTCTGCTCTAGTGAGGGAGACAAAGGGGTGTGTGTGTGTGTGTGTGAGTCTTGAAGTACTCATAGGTACTATGACTATTAAAAAAAAAAAGGATGAAGAATGATGCGAAGATACTATCATAGATAAAAATTCTCTGAACATTTGTCATTTAGGAGGAGATCCGAATAAAGGAAGGGATTGAGACATATGAATATTGGGTAGGTTGATTAGTTTAAAGAATATTAATACAAAGCCCCAAGATGGGCCCCAAGTATGCGTGGAGGTTGCAGGAAAGGTAAAAGGGCCAGTGGGGGTTGAGTGGACTGAGTGAGAAGAAGAGTTATAGGAGATGTTTGACATCATACAGGGCCTTGGAATTATATAAAGGACTCTGGATTTTCCTCTGGGGTGAGAAGTCATTGGATGGTTTTGATCAGGGAATGATATGATGTGATTTCTGTTTTAAAATTATCTCCTTGGCTACTTCATAGAGACCCGTGTCAAGTGAGACAGGAGGTGAGGAAAAAAGAAATAAGACCAATTAAGAGGGACTATCACAAGCAAAGGATTGTGCTAGTTAGGGATGTCTTTTAATTGCAGATGTGTCACTCTAATAACGTAAACATATGATTCAGCAATAAAAACCTGGAAAAATTACTCGTATTTATAAACAACTAAGGTTATCACATTAATCTTATAAAACCTTACACAAATTAATGAGAATAATACTATGACCATGAAACTTAAATTATTAAAAGTTAATTAACACAAGAAAGATCATACTAATTAAGCAAATCTGAAAATGTGCATACTACTTACTGGTGAGCACAAAAATGCAAATAGAAACAATGTAACAACCCTGATTACTTACTGTGCTGGCAGCTTTATTTTCCAAAATACCAATGTACAAATATAATAGGGTCCCCTGGAAGAGGATTTGCATACATTGCTATTTTAATGTGTTTTTATTAGTCCTAAATATGTTTATATCCTTTGACCCAGAAAGTATACTCCCTCAGAAAATATCTTAGGGAAATAACCTTAACTTAAAATGTTTTTATAAACAAAATTGTCTCAGCAGAATTTATAAAAACATGAAACTAAGAAGAGTTTTAAAAAAGCTAATTTAAACAATAGGGAATGGCCAATTAAACCTGCTGGAATATTATGAAACTATTAAAAAAAATACTGCTTCCTGTGGAAAACTACTTACAGTATTTCTAAGTATGAGGGGCATGTTACAATATTTAACATAAAATGTAATTATAACCATGTATTTAAAAGTGCTATGGTTATAGAAACATACTAGAAGAAAATATAACAAAATATTAACATCGGTGATATTTAGCTTAGGTAAATACATGTTTTTCTTTGTTTTAATTTTCACATTATCTTAATAAGGATAATTACTTGAGTGTAGGTTTTTTGGATTATGTTAAACCATTGATTGCATTACTTAGTAGCAATCACTAAAGTGTGCTCAACAGAACAAAAAGAGCACTGTTAAAAAAGGAGTTATAGCCAACTGGTGTTGCACATAGGGGATGATCTCAAGGAGAAAGTATCTGTCTTATCAGGCTACTGAGTCAGAGATGAGTTCAAGGCTGCCAGAGGGGCTATAAAATTTATGAGTAAAATCCAGGAAAGGAAGTCTCTACAAAGTGTACCAAAATATGCATAAAATACTCTTCAGGGTAACTCCTAAAATACTATGCATGAGTCAAGTTCCCAAGGAGAGCAAAACCTAGAAGCCTGAAATATGCGCTTCTTAAGCCTCTCAAACTTTTCAGTGAAACCACAGAGGAGTCATATTTTAATAATAAGGACCATATACCAGGGTTAAAAACATTAGGACAAGTGGATAAGCAACATAAACAAAAATAGACTCACTACAATAACGTCTGAAGCCAATATTCCACAAGAACAATATGATATGTCAGTAATTTAACTGCCTATTGGAGTAAACCTTATGAAACACAATATCTTTAATAGTCGGAATTCAGTTCCTACACTGCATCACTCACAATGCCCAGCATGCAATAAAAAATTACTACTCGTGAGGATGAAGAAAAATCTGGAGGAATGTGATCAAATAACTTTCAAAACCACCACATGCTATAGTCCAGTTTTGAGGAATCATACTGTGTAAAACACACAGAAAACTCTCTAAAGTCTACAGGAAAGAAATCTGTTTAACATTGTTTAATTCAGTATTTCCCAAACTTATTTCATGATAGAAAAAGTCATCAGGGAAATTTAATACTCTTAAGAACACTTTGAGAACAAACTCTCACCAATCACAATATATAATAATCATCTTAGTTGGGTAATTTGTTTCAATAAAAGAGGTAAGTTTGCAGTGTCTCTCCAAAAATATTTGAAAATATATCAAGTTAGCAGCCTACCATCTCCCAGAAACATCGTATGCAAAGGGATCACCTTGTCTTTAGAGTCTCCTATTACGGGCACACCTGTTGGATCATTTCTGTCTATAAGTACTAAGATTTTCTACATATTTTCTGTTTCAGTTACTAACTTGTAACCCAAAGTTTTTGTGTTTATATCTCTGAAATATATTTGAACCTTCCAAAATGGTAAACACCATAGAGTACTACATTAGTAAACATATTAATCACATTTAAAATAAAATAATTAAATTTTAAACAAGGGTTCCTAAGAGAGCTCCTGACTGCTCTGTTCTGCATCTGCATGCCTAATCTCATTATCAGGTCCTCCTACCTTGCAGAACATTATGTTCTTCAGAAACTTTATTGTTTTGCTGTTGTTTGTAAAGCTTTGGGGACCATGCAAACGGAATTGTGATGATTAATTCTTCTGGGGGCCTCTCTAACTCAAACTACCAAAATATAAACAAGAACAAGTAAGTAATCAGAATTAGATATTTCTATGAAAGAAAACAAAATTGGCACTTAGTTTTAAAGATAGGAAATATATTTTAACTAATGATCAATTAAGAAATGTGGAGTTAAAAATGTTCTTATGAATCCAGAAAATTCCAGAAATCAAATAACTTCCTATTTAATTTCAGAAGAGATTAAATACATTTATTTCTGTGTAATTACTGGTTACATACTTTGCGCTAATTTATCTAAATTTTTCAGGCCACTCATTTCTTCCTTCTCCCTCGTGTAGGGGAAAAATGAAGAGCATCTCTAGCTTGGAGGAAATATTTTAAAGTGCTCCACTCCCAGCCTCATTTTGATGTTAGCATATTCCTGCTTGCCTATGTGGACCTAAAATGGAAGCCTATGTACCACCATACCCCACACACTTACACAGGAATCCTAACCAGTCTTTCTATTTAAGGAGGAAGTCCTTTGATACTGAGCTATCATTCTGTGGATGGATTCATGGCCATGACTTGAGAAAAATAAATAGTTTGAAATAGAAGGACTCAAACAAAAAGAGGGATGAACACTAACATGCCTCTCATATCCTTGGAAAGATCTGAGAGCCAATTTCATTCATTGAAAAAGAAAATAGACTGCTAAGGAAGGACATCAATTCTAAAATTGATCATCTCTAAATGTGGTACACTCTTGTGTGGTATTCCCCTTGATGTGATACAATACAAAGTGCACAGTACCAGTTCTGAAGTATACTTGCCAAAAATATTGGACCTGAATATCATCAACTTTTTTTCTCTAATTTCTAATTCACAGGAAATAGAGTGGACAGAAAAATAATTTAAATTATACCATAAGGAGGCAATAAGACAAATCTTGAATTTGGACCTTTTGACAAATGATGTGGTTTCCTCAAAAGTCACTGACAGAAAAAAAAGAAGGGCAACAGTGAAAAGATTAAAAGAGACTTTATTTGAAGTTAGAGCCAAACAAACCACATATAAAAAGTTGTTTTGAGGGCAAGTAGGAAAAACTGAAAATTGATTTGGTATTAGAATATGTTAATATATATTTTTAAGTTTTGATGGTGTGATAATAGTGTCGTTACATAAGAAAATGTACTCAGATTTTTAAAGATGAAACTATAGTATTTAGGGTTAACATGCAGTGAAATTACTAAGATAATTATTCAAAAGATATTTCACAGTACTTAAAAAAAGAGTTTAAAAAGAAAAAGATATACAATGAGACATTGATGCTTGTTAAACCTAGAGGATCATTATTGAATGTTAATTAGTCTATTCTCTCCACTTTTATGCAATGTGTATTATCAAATCTTAGATGCTAGCCAATCTACCGGTAAAGAAGAAAAGAGGCAAGAATTAAACTATGGTACATCAACAACTGTGAGATATATTCCAACCTTAGAGATATTAAGAGCTGAAACATTATATGTACCTTAGAATCAGTGAAATTTTGTATGTTTGAAATTTTTCATTACAAGAAAAAGACGATGAGACGAAGTTTTGGAAGTTACAAATGTGTGTAAGTAGAGGTAAGGTGGGAGTCAGAGAGGGGAATGATCCCAGTTCTTTCGGAAGGGATTCCACCTGGTAAAAGAGATAACTGTGCCCCCTCCTGAGAGAGAAGGCAGGTTTAAACATAAGCAACGATAAAAAAGGAATGAAATAATGTTATTTGCAGCAAAATGGGTGGACCTAGAAATTATCCCACAAAGTGACATAAGATAGAGAAATATCATATGATCTCGCTTACATGTAGAATCTTAAAAAATGATACAAATGAACTTATTTACAAAACAGAAATAGACTCAAAGACAGAAAACAAATTTCTGAATACCAAAGGGGAAAGGAATAAATTAGGAGTTTGGGATTTAAATATACAGACTATTATGTATAAAATAAGGATATACAAGGATCTACTGTATAGCACAGGGAACTATACTTAATATCTTGTAATAACCTATAATGGAAAATAATCCGAAAAAGAATATATATGTCACTTTGCTGTACATCTGAAACTAACACAACACTGTAAATCAACTGTATTTCAATAAAATATTTTTATTTTTATTTTTAAATAAGCATTATGGTTTGTGTATTTGTCTGGGAAACCAGGAGAAAGTGTGTCACCCACATGGCTCATTGGCTTCCAAGGAGTCACTAAGAAATTACTATCCTGTTACAACACAATGCAGGGCACCGTGACTTCTACATTCTTGGGGAGGAAAAGACCCTAGATAGAAAGTAACCTTCTTTGCAAGGATGCAGAATTGAGAAGGGGAGAATGTGTAACGATGTTTTAATCAAAATATAAATTTAGTTTTTCTCTGCACAGTCCCTTCTTTTCCTTCTCTCTTATTCCATGAAGAGCCTTCTCTATTCCTTTTTTGCTTTTCTTTTTCTTTCTTTTTTTTAGCCTTCTCTATTCTTTAAGTGACTGGAAAGTAAAAACAAAACTTCAGAGAACCAACCCCTCACTTCAGCTATACACATCTAAGTAACAATGAAGAATCTCTACATATTTTTTTCTCCTAAAAGGATGTTCCAGATAAGCCTGGAACTAGAGGAAAGGAGAGAGAAGTGAAGTGTGCCTCTTATTGACAAGAGGATAATTAGCAGATGGCCTGGATGAAGACTGCAATAGGAAAGAACAAATTTGATTCTATATTAGACCTGTTTCTTCTACTTTAACCTTTGTAGTTCTATTGCTTTTGCTGCAAGTTAAGAATGTTGCCTATAGCTGACATATACAGGATAGCTCATTCTCAAGGCTCTGACCCCAAAGGTATAACACTGCCATTCATACAGACAAAAATTTGCAGAGTGGAGAGCAACATCTGTTTTGTTGGAGGTTTACAGGAACATCATGACTTGACCTACATGGACTGCTGCAAGAACAAAGGATTCCAACATTAAGAGGTTTGCAACTACCAACCACACTCCCTCCCCTTTTAGTATAAAGGAAGACTGAATTCTAACTCGGGTAAGATGTTTTCAGGGGACACTAGCCCACCATCTTCTTGGCCTGCTGCTTTCTGAATAAAGTTGCCATTCCTTGCCTCAACAACTTGCCTCTCGATTTACTGGCCTGTCGTTTCGTGAGCAGTACGAGATTGGACTTGGTAACAGGAGGACCAAGGGTAGGAGGGACTCAGGACTGTCCTTGGGTGTGGAACAGTTTCTTGTTTTCTCCACAGAAACCTGGTACCTAAGGACAAGCTGCCATTTGACAATCTGCATGGACATGTGTCAGAAGGAAGGGAGTCTGAGTCCATAAACTCTCAACAGAAACAGATGATTTGTGCCTAAGTTAAGTCAGAGAAAGCTAAAACAGAATATGGACGGGGCTGTAACATATTTTTGGGAAATCTTGAGGGCAAGAGAAATGCTAACTGCATGCTTTGGTGGCAGAGCAGGAAAATGTGACTGTGCAGGGATTGATCTTCACACCCAGAGGCCGTTGCATGAGGAATGCAGGTTTGGAGGCTACCTAGAGTACTGTCCAATGAGTTGAGTGGGAAGTCTAGGAAACCTAAAAAGAAAGTAACTGAAATTATTCCCCCAGATGTACCCAGTTTCATAAGCAACCACTGCACACTACTGCTGTGAAGAAAGAAGCATCAAGGAATTGAAGGCCAAAGAGCTCAGCAGGAAACCTGTGCAAAGCCATTAAAAGGCTCCAGGAGAGAAAGAATCATCTTGAAACATCTGGCACACACAGAGAACTCAAAGCTGGCATACATAGGCCCACGTTCAAGTAAGAACTCTCTCCTCTACCTTTTCCCCACTTTAACCTTGATGGGAAAGCTAAAAGCAGGCAGTGAGTAGGGAAAGAGGAGAGACCAAAGGAAAAAGGAGAAGCCTACTGTGTTCTGATTTCCCACCAAGGTCTGCAGTGCCTTAAACTGGGAAAGGGAGAAGACTTAACACAAGTGAGGATGTCTGTGGCTCAAGGTAACAGTAGGATTGTCTATTATCAAGCACTTGGCAGAAAATTCATGACTTTGCTAGAATTCTGATCCAGAGACAGGACAAAAATAAAATTTTGTTTTGTTTTGTTGAGAATGATGGTTTTTTCGTTTCTGTTTTTGTTTCTTGGTATACTGTTAAGTATGATTACCTGCAAGAATCTTCTCCAGGAACAAGGCCAAGTAGTGGTATTACAGGATGGCCTTCCCAAATCAACACTGAAATGACTAGGTGAACTTCTCCTGGGTGAATTTATATTCTCAGGTTCTGTTTGCTGGACCACTGAAGTCAACTAGCATCCCCGGAGCTAAAAACAAAATTTCTTCATTTACTCTCCTTCCTCAGGTAGTGGGTTCTAGTGAGACAGGCTGGGCCCTGGGCCCTGGGACCCTTTGCTGCAGTGCTTGCACCTGGACAAGTGTCTCCTCAAGCAACAAAATACAGAGAAATTATAAGAGACTAAAAATAACCATGTGCAAGTACAGTTGGGGCAAATTATGGACAACAAGATACAAAAAGACCAAAATACCCCAACCACCAAAGGGGTGAGCAAACCACTGAAGCCATGCCTCTAGCCCGACCCCTGGACACACCCTACCCTCACCCCATATAGGGAACCAGCTCGCTCCTCCCCTCAGTGAGAGGGTGAGCAGGGGAAACTATTACTTGTTCTCTCTCCCCCCCACCACAGCAGGGGCCCTAATGAAGCCTTGCCTGAATTTCTTGTCTGGCCCCTGATCAATTTCTATTGATTAAGGAGGCCAAGAATCCTGGTCGGTGACACCAAGAACAAAATTTTGCCTGATAAACTGGCCATGGCACTGCTGATGGCCTTACTGCCTGAATGGAATAGTTATTGAATTAATGCCCTGAGAGTACTGGCTGTCCCATTAACTCTCAGGACTTCTGAAAAATTAGGCATATCAGAGACTAAGCACTGGACCAGCACAGTCCTTGAGACCCTGAAGCTAGTGAGAGGCACCCTGAATGTAGCTGCTAACAGAAAATTTCACCTTTTTTTTTTTGAAAAGACATCAAGAACACTTCTACATGAAACAGAGCTGAATAAAGTATTCAAGAGCACTGAAATCTCTGGACATTTAATTCAGTAGGGCAAAATAATTGTACTTCAGGACTTCATTTTAAATTTTCATGTCTTTAACTTCCTGAGACTTCTAATCTTCAGGCTTCTATTTTCCTTAGGAATTTGACATGATACTAAAATTTGGGGCATCTTTGCACTGTGGGCTTTTATTGCTGGAATGTCTTCACAGATTAAAAATACAATCGATAATTTAAAAATCAATCACATTTATTTCTAACTATAGTTGATGCAAGCAGGAAACAGCCTGGGTGTTTAAGCTTGAATCCTCTTTATTGGGTTGTTAAAAGACCAGGGCCATAAATGAATTGTTAATATTCATCTCACCACAATTGGTGTTGCAGTTTTTAAAAAGCCACCTAGAAAGTGAAGAACGTATTAGAAACAGCAGAAACAGAACTAGAGAAAGTAGTTGCGAGGCTGTTGCATCATCTTTGTGAAAGATGATGAAGACAGGAACTGCAGTAAATGGCAATGGAAGGTCGGGGGAGAGATTGAGAGGGTGGATTCAGATTTAGTGACTGACTGGAGTTCAGTGACGGGAAACAGTTCACAGGGAATACCAACACAATGCCCAGCCACCCAGCGTGCAAAACTGGGTGGAGGGAGATGCCATTCACTGAAACACAGACTATGAGAGGGATACGGATTTGGGTGGGGAGAGGGATAACTAGGTCAGTTTGTGACTTACTGAATTTGAGTTGTTTGAAGTGTCTGTGAGACTCTGTTGTGAAACTCTCTTACAGGTATTTGGGTATAGAGGACAGGTATTCAAAAGAGAAATTCATCCTGAAGGTACTAATTTGGAATTTAAATAACTGAAACCATAGCAATCGTTGAGTATGCTCTAAGAGCATAAAAGGATAAGAGAAAAGGAGTCTCAGGATTATAAGGAGGCAAATGTTTAAGGGAAGGGCAGAGGAAAATGGTTAAAAATGGTTAAAGGAAACAAGAGGAATGATCAGAAAAGAATACATTTCTCTTGTGGGTTCATCTCGGATTTTTTCCTCACGTTCCTACAGAGTCCACTCTTAGGAGTTATTCCCTAACCTCAAGAAAGGATTTCTTCCACTCTTCCGTAAAGAATATGAATCAGCCAAGAACTTAACTGCTATATGTTTAACTTGACGTGCTCTTTGATGAATGTGTCTTGCACTTCCTTCCACCCATCCGTTAAGGGTGTAATCTTTAGAGCTGGGACTGGGTCCTCATCGTGATGACTTAGACCGTCCCTCTCTTGTACTGCAGAATTTATACTGTGCTTTTACCCTCACAGTCTAATCCGCCACTCTTGCAAGGTAGTCAGATCAGTGATTCAAATTATGTTACAGAATTCTTTTTTTTTTAAACTTTTGGGAGTGTGTTAAAGCTACTGTGGATACAGAGATAACCTCCCAGTTCGCTTTAGGGATATTTAGTCCAACTGGGGACTGAGAATGTACAGGCTTGTTATTGTAAAGCCAAAATTGGAACACTACTCTATTGAAAAAGGGTTTTGCCCCCATCTTATATATAAGGAGAGAGGGGTTTCGATTCCACACCCCTTATTATGTCCCAGGCACTATTAAGGCTTTCCCATTTGCTGTTTAAATTAATACCGGCAACAATCTTTGGAGGAAAGACATTATTCTTTTCAGTTTATATGGATGAGAGAACTTGAATTGAGGAAACAGGAAAACAGACTCATCCACAACCACATTACACAGCTAGTTAAGGAAGGAAGCTCTGCCAGGAGCCCCTTTCTGCTGACCCTAAATATGCCACGTCCTTCCTACTTATACTAAAATGCAGAGGGCCTACTTTCTCACATTTTCTAAGGTACTCCTAACCATTTAACAAATGTTCATTTATTTAAAATTATGCAGTTTTCTGATAGTGAAACAGAACCTACTTAAGAATATTTTGTGAACCTTTTCTATTTCTACTCTCTGAATTAACTGTATATAATTAGTGAGTGGGGAAATTACTACAAATAGGTTCTCTAGCTTCCCTTATAAAGATTATGTATCTAGATTGTTTTAAAAGTACTTAACTCACCTGTATTTTGGTGAGTGGGTGGGGCGTGAAATAGAAAAGAGGAATAGGATTTAAATTTTACAAGGAGCAAAACTTATAAAAGCAGATCCTAAGATTAATATTCTCCACCTGAGAATTTAAATAAACTATTGGACAAATTTATTTAATGGGTAAGGTAGGCAATTTCCATGTCTCAGGGCAGAAGTCAAGACTCTAAGGTATATTTTGCTTGGATTTTAAGTCCAAAATCATTAGAATTTTAGAATTAAAACAAATTCTTGTAATTTTATATAACATTCCCTTTTATTATAAAAATCTACAATGTGCCAAAGCTCACAAAGGAATAATCTAGGAAATAGGATCAAATTCCTGGTCAACTACTACTTAATCCACATTTCTTTTCATTGCAGTGTATTTTCCCCATCATGTTTTATACACACTCACACCACTCCCCCACCCCACATACACACAATTAAAAAATAAGGAATTCAGGAAACACGAAACAAGAATATGTTAATATCTTTAAATGAACCTTGAATGAATGTAAGAAAAATTATAATAAACATAGTATCGTATCTTACGGATTTACAATATAATTTTAAAAGCCTAAAATGTAACATAATGGAATAACCATAAACCTGTATATTCAATGAACTTTAGTGAAGTGGGTATCTCCCAAGTTAATTTGACCAGGTAGTACAGTATTTATTTTATTTGCTTCTGTTTTGTTTTGTTTCTTTATTTGCTTGATTTTTATAGTATTAAGGACAATGCTGCAGAGTACATACTGTCTTCTTCTGCTTTATATTTTGCTAAATGTCAACACAGTACATATAGAAAAGCATGAAAAGATTTCCCAAGAGATGAATAAAAACTTATCTGCAAAACTCAGGGATTCTGGTTCTGCTTAAGCTTAGCATAAAGAAAGCTGCAAGAGAATGTCCTTCCCATCCTAACAATGAGAAGAATCCAAACACAGATGACCCTTGAACAACACAGGTTTGAACTGCATGGGTCCACTTACATGCGGATATTTTTCAGTAAATACGTATCACAGTACTACACAATCCACAGTTCATTGAGTCCACGGATGCAGAACCTCACATAAGAAGGCTGACTATAAAGTTATAGGGGATTTTTCGACTGCAGATGGTTGGGAGGGGTGTTGTTATTAAAGGGTCAATTGTAATCTAAAATATATATAATTCTTCTTGAACCCATCATAGACCTTAGATCACAGCTCAACCAAGTGGACCCAAGTGAACTGAAAACTAAAGAGTTATAAGCCACTCTGAGTAGGGATGGGATCATCGGAACCTTTTGCAGTAATGGTAGCATAGAAGTAGATAGTAGGAAATACACTGAATTTTAGAGAACTCATAAAGGCAGGGTTTGGGTGTCCCAGAAACAAATAAACTTCCATTGTGTGCTCAGAAGAAATATCAGAGGCAGGACAAGAGAATGAAGAAAGCCCTGTCCATGTCATAGACATACAGGGGTAACTGGCTGCTGTTGGAGAACAGGCAAAAAGCACTACTTACATATACAGTAAAAAAACAAAACAAAACAAAACAAAAACAAAACATGGAGGAGGGGCATCGAATATTCTTTTCTCAAGTACAAAGCAAAGGTGCACTGCTTCTGAGGGGTGGTCTAAAAGCATAAACTGCCTTACTCTGGAGAGGGACAGGAAAAAACTCTTTGTACCAGGATAACACACTAACACAAAGCAGAGGTGTTCCACTATTGAGGGAAGGAAAGGAAACTCTTCAGCCCCAATCATGCCACAGACACAAAGCAGAGTTTGTCTGCCATGGGTGGGAGGGATAGGAAAACCGAGAGGTCCTATTCCCAAGACCCAAGTACACAGGCCCCACCTAAGACTGAGGTTGGACCAAGAGAACTGAGAACACCCGCTGTTCCCAACATAGGCCTAGCACCAAATAATAGTCAACAATAGTCTACCAGCAGGGCAGGGGAAAATGGATGGAAAGAGATCCTTTTTTTGACTCACATGATCAGAAGCTTCTGAAAGCTGAAGATGGCACAAGGAAACAGAGAAAAATGTGCCAGCACCCCAGGCTCTCCACTAACTACAGATAACGGTAGGCCTCCGTTAGGGGAAATCAAAGCCCACAGAAACTAGGGAAACAATGAAATGCAAACCCTACTCAACTGCTGACTAAACTGACTCAACCCTCCACACTATCAGCCTGAAAGAAGAGATCTGTCTATTTCTGGCATAAATGTTAGTTACTCTAATTTCCATGAATCTTCCTTATAAACTGTATGGCATTCAATTACTAATCATATAACACCACAAAAAGCAAGAAAAGAAAAAAATCCACTGTTAAGGGACAGGGGATTTAAACTTACTATGATGAATATGTTAAACACTATAGTGTGAAAGGTGGACAATGTTCATCAACAGGGGAATTCAGCAGAGGGATGGAAACTATAAACTATATCAGAATGGAAATGCTAGATATGAAAGCCATGATATCAGAAGCAAATTTCCCTGAGGATAGAATTAATGAACTCTAAGAAAGGTCAATAAAAATTATCCAAAATGAAAAATAAAGAGAAAAAAAGAGTAGGAGAAAATGGATCATCCAGGAGTTGTAGGACATTATCAATCTAAAACACATATGAGTAGAACTCCAGAAATTTAAAAAAAAAAAAAAAGGACTGAAGAAATATTTGAACAGATAAGAGTAGGGAATTTTCCTAAATTAATAAAATGCAAAAACAAAAACAAAAACCACACAGACTTAATAAGTACAGAGAACTACAAGCAGAACACATTAAAAAAAGAAGAAAAAAATGCATCATAGTCAAAGTACTGAAAACCAAAATTGAAAAGAAAAATTTAAAGGCAGCAGAGAAAAAAAGAAACTTTACATATAGACGAACAGGCAAGAATTACAACTGACATCTCATAATAGTTATGAAATCCAGAAGACAATGGTTCAACATCTTTAAATCACTGAAAGAAAAAATAATAATAATAATAATCCAATTCTATACAAGAAAAATATTTTTCAGGAATTGATAAAACAAGAGAAAGTCCAGGCGAACAAAACTGAGATTTTTCATTACCCTCAGTCCTTAACAATAGAAAATATTAAAGTTCTTCAGTCATAAGTATAATAGCAACAGAAATTATGATCTATACAAAGGAAGAGGACCAGAAATAGTAAAAATTGTTCTAATTGTTTTATGAGATAATTGCCTGTAAGGTAGAAGTTCTTACAATGTGTCATCAACTTTATATACAGAAATAAAAGTATAACAGTAATCAAAGAATGGGAGAAATGAAACAGTGTTTCTTGTAAAGTACTTACACTATTTTTAAAAATATACTATTTGACTTTATTTTTATTTTTTTAAATTTATTTATTTATTTATTTAATTGGCTGTGTTGGGTCTTTTTTGCTGTGCGCAGGCTTTCTTTTTAGTTGCAGTGAGTGGGGGCTACTCTTCATTGTGGTGCGCGGGCTCCTCATTGCCGTGGCTTCTCTTGTTGCAGAGCAGGGGCTCTAGGCGTGTGGGCTTCAGTAGTTGCAGCACATGGGCTCAATAGTTGTGGCTCACAGGCTCTAAAGTGTAGGCTCAATAGTTGTGACGCACGGGCTTAGTTGCTCCGTGGCATGTGGGATCTTCCTGGAGCAGGGATCGAATCCATGTCCCCTGCGTTGGCAGGCAGATTCTCAATCACTGTGCCACCTAGGAAGCCCCCATTTGACTTTAGATTATGATAAATTAAATAAATATATCATGAACCTGAGAGCAACCACTAAAACACTTTTAAAAAAATAAAAAAATAGGTCAATAGTGTAGAGAAAACTACATCATAAATAATACTCAATTTAGCAGAAGGCAGGAAGAGATTATAAAAAAATTATGAGGAAAAATGGGACAAATAGAAAACAATTAGCAAGATGGTAAGTTTAAATTCAATATGTAAAACAACAATTCTCAATGTAAATGGTGCAAACACTCCAATTAAAAAACAGAGGTTGTCAGAGTGCACACACACACACACACACAAAGCAAGATTCAAGTCTATACTGTCTACAGTAAGCCTATATTACTTTAAATATAAAGATACAAATAGGTCGCAAGGAAAAGGGTTGGAAAATATATACAATGAAAACACTAATAAAAAAGAGCTGAAGTAACTATATCAATATCAAAGTTGGAATATTATCAGAAATACCATTATGATAAGAAGTTAATTCATCAAGATGACATAATTCTTTTGCATTTGTCCAACTCATAATTTCAAGAACACAAAAACAAGCACTAATACAAATGAGAAATAGAAAAATTCACAATTATAATTGGAGACTTCAATAGTCCTCTCTTGGTATTTGATAGAAACAATAGACAGAAAATCTGTTAATACCACCAATGATCTGGAAAACACTATCAAGAAATTTGATCTAATTGACATTTATAGAACAATCTATCATCAGCAATTGCACATGGAATAGTCACAAGGAGAAAAGATAGATATTCTACACAAAATTTTCCTTCAAATAGAAGAAAAGGGAATATTTCCCAATTACTTCTATGAGGCCAGTATTACCCTGATTCCAAAACCAGCCTGGCATATTAAATAAAAGTAAACTATAGATATATATTCCTAATAAACCTGTAAACATTAAACTATAAGGTATTAGTAATCAAATGAAAGACTATAAAGAAACGATGATTATCATGAACAATCGGTGTTATCTAAGAAATTAAAGTTTAGGACAGCATTTAAAAAAATCAATCAAATTCACCATGTTAACAGACTAAAGGAGAAAACCATATGATCATCTCAATAGATGCAGAAAAAGTATTTGTTAATATGCACTGTTCATTACTGATAAAATCCCTCAGCAAGCTAGGAATAGAAGGGAACTGCCTATACGATAAAGAGGAACTACTAAAAATTTGCAGCTAATATCATACTTAATGGTGAAAGGCTGAATACTTTCTCCCTAAGACTGGGAAAAGTGTAAGAATGTATCTTTTTATCACTTCTACATGGCACTTCTACACTTAAGGTCCTAGCCAGTGCAATAAGGTATAAATAAATAAATAAATAAATAAATAAATAAATAAATAAATAAACAAACAAATAAATGTAGTACATAGATTGATACAACAAAAACAAAACTGTGTTTATTCACAAATTATATGATTAATGTGTAACAATGCTTTGTACAAAGTGTTGATGAGAGGAATTCTAAAAAGCTATAAATTAGTGCAAAGCTATGCCATGATCAAAGATCAGAAGGCTCACCATTGTTAAAATTCCAATTCTCTTCAAATTGATCTATAGATTCAAAATACAGTTGACCCTTGAACAATGTGGGGCTTAGGGGTGCTAACCCCCCATGCAGTAGAAAATCCACATATGACTTTAAGCTGACGCTCTTTATCCATGGTTCCTCATCCATGGATTCAACCAACTGTGGATCATAGAAGTACATGTAGTCCTGCAGTACATATTTAGTAAAAGATCTGTGTAAAAGTGGACCCATGCAATTCAAACTATGTTAAGAGTCAACTATAATCCAAATCATAACTCCACTGGTTTTCTTTTTTGGTAGGAACTAATAAGCTTATTCTAAAATGTATATGGAAACACTAATGATCTTGAAGGGGCAAAATGATATTGAAATTGAAGAACAGAGTTGGAAAATTCCTATTGCCTGATGCAAAGATTTATTGTAGTCAAAGCTATAGTCATCAATAAGATGTGATATTACTATAAAAATACACATAAATGAAACAGAATAGAGTATAAAAATAGACCATATATATGTGGTCAACTGATTTCTTTTTGACAGAGGTGTCCTAGTACTTAAATGTAAAAAGATAA
Organism: Hippopotamus amphibius kiboko; assembly: GCF_030028045.1. Lineage (NCBI taxonomy): Eukaryota > Metazoa > Chordata > Mammalia > Artiodactyla > Hippopotamidae > Hippopotamus > Hippopotamus amphibius. The sequence continues at coordinate 165,965,005 of NC_080191.1, read as the reverse complement.
CCTTTCAATAAAAGATGCCGGAAGAATTGGAGAGCATATTCAATATTATAAAATATTTTTGAACCATTTCTCTCACCATATTAAAAACAACTTGAACTATGTTATGTCTAAAAATAAAAGCTAAAGTTATAAAACTCCTAGAAGAAAAGAGAGAAAATATTTATGATACAGAGTTAGGCAAAATTTCTTAGGACATAAAAAGTACTAATCATACAAGAAGAAATAGATGAATTGGCTTCATTAAAATTAAAAGTGTATTTTTTCAAACAACACATGGAAATATAAAAGCAGTCCACATACTGGAGGAGAGTATTCATAAGACGTACTTAATAAGGAGTTCGTATACATATTTTTTAAAGGACTCTTACAACTCAATTATAGAGTTACAAATTACCCAATAAACAAATGGGTCACAGATTAAGAATTAAATAAGCACTTTAAAAAATAGATATGGAAGACAACATATGAAGAGATGCTCAATATCATTTGTTATCAGAAAAAATTCAAGTTAAACTAAAAGTAAACCAAGACACACACCTAATGGAGTGGCTAAAACTGAAAAAGAAAAGACAATACAAAGTGCTAACAAAGATGTAAGACAGCTGGACATTTCATACATGCTTGTGAGGATGCAACATAGAAGAGCCAATTTGGAAAACCATTTGGCAGTTTTTTATAAAGTTAAATTGTAAAATGCAGCAATCACAATCCTCAGTATGTATTCAGGAGACATGAAAACATATGTCCACACAAAGGGCTCCACAGAATGTTTATAGCAGTTTTATTCATGAGTCAAAAGCCAAAAAAAAAAGCCCATCAACCGGTAACTGGATAAAGAAATTGTGGTACATCCTCACAATGGAATAATACTCATCATTTAAAAAAAGACTGAACTATGGACACATGCAACAACACATTCATTCATAACAAAACAATTATGTTGAGTGAAACAAGTTACACAAAAGGCTATACTATATGATTCCATTTACGTGGCATTCTGAAAAAGGCAAGGTTGTAAGCATAGAAATAAGATCAGAGGTTGCCTAGAGGAGAGGATGGAGGGGTAGAGTATTGATTTAAAGTGGCATTATGGAATTATGCAGTGATGTAAGTAGTCTATATCTTGATTATGGTGATGGTTACATAACAGTATATGCTTGTCAAAACTCTGAACTGAACATAGATATATAAAAAGGGGTGAATTTAAATGCATTTAAGTTATATCTTGTAAGAAATTAATAAGCAGAAACCTTAATTAAAAAGAATTGGGAGATCAGAAGGGGAAGCTCTCACACCAAGCAAGGATAGCCGAACGCAACAGGACAAAGAAAGACCTCTTTCCTGGCAACGACTCAGCCAGTGAAAAGCCACAGACTCTTGGTTTATAACAGACCTCCCAACTTTTTTTTCTCCTCTGTAAAAGAGTTCTCCTTCCCCTGCTGCGCAGAGCGATTTGCACTTGGTTCACCTTGGTGGCAGACTCTAAATTGCAGTTCTCTGCCGATCTCGAATAAACCCATTTTTGCTAGAGAAATAACTGGCAGTCTATTTATTTTAGGTCAGTCCTCAATATACATGACGTATAAAAAAAGAAACATGGTCTCAAGTTGTTATTTTCTTTTATCTAGCTATCTGACCCTGAGAAAACTATTACTTAAAAAAAAAAGTCTCTGAACCTTACATTCCTCACCAATAAGTGATGGTTTTAAATTTTGCTAAATAATCCGTAATGCTCTTTCTGACTCATTAAGTGATTATGGCAATTAAATTAACTCTTATTCAGTGAATAAGCCAGATTAATTCAATACATCTTACTGATTTTTAACTCACTGATTGAAGATTTTCATCCAAAATTTCCACAATCCCTTTGTACTTCAAGTACATCTGTAAAATAAATATCTTGAGGATACACCCCTGACTGCTCAATTACTGGGAACAACTAGAATATGAAAAACTGATATCTTGAGGACTAGATTCAAAAACAAACAGGATTTCTAGAAAGATGTATTTTTTCAGAGTTTGTATCACATCAGTATCATGAATAGAAATTGTCTAGAGCCTGATTAAGTCTGTATTTTTATAGTTTTTCCTCAAAAATATTTTGAGTGAGAAACTGTAGGTAAAGAAAATATATGAATTAGTCTTACTCTGTTTACTAGCAGCAGTGAATTCTATTGACATATGGAATTATATTCCAGGTCTCATAAATGATTCAAATATTCATGATTGGCTACAAATACAAAAAATGATAAAACTTTCAATACAGTTTAGACTGGCAACTGAACATCAGCATATTCCTTCTCAAGGTAAACTTGTGTTTTATGGCTGCTCATGAATTGAGATGGAGTATTTTCTGTAAGTGGAAAAAATCACAGCATCCCATCAAAGATATCTTTTAATGTTAAAAAATTTATTTCAAAATCCGTCTTTCAGCTAAAACAACTCTTTGTAATCAGGGATTGTGCATTTCTCCTGTGCCCTTTTGGCATGTAGCACAGAGTCTGACACATGATATATATTCACATTATACTGATGTTTTTTAAATAATAAAAATCCTGGAAAGTATAAACTTTTTAATAATTATTAATCATTTCCTAACTTCACATTGACAGATCTCATGAGTAAGGCAACAGTTATATTTAGGATTATATAACAGCAATAACTTGTATTTGTAGGTAAAATAAAAAAATGCATTTTCAGTATAGTATAGCTTCAGACAGGACTTTGATGTTTATTTTGATGAAGGTGATAATTTCTGAACTTTTAAATAATTAAGCTTAATTACTTACAAGGTCTGAAACTTTGCCCTGACTTTAAATTGCACTTGTGATCACTGTCTTGATCTCTGGAAGTAGCAAGTCTCTTTTCACCTGGCTGCTAAGACCAATTTCTAATCCTTGGCTTAAATTTGGAATAAAGCAGATAGTTTGTCATAATCATTTATCCAGTTTCCGAAGATGCCAGTCTGAAACTCACCTTTGTCCCCTCCCTCTCCAGATAATCATGCCGTTGGGATTTTATTAGCAGAATATTTCTTAAATCTGTTTCCTCCTCTCAGTTTCTGTCACAGCTCTCATTATCTTTCACATGCTTACTGCAAATGTTCTGATGGCTTCCAGGCTTGTTCACTTCAAACCATTCTCCATACTCCTCCAGAATTATCTTTCTGTAGTCCAATATTCACCACCTGACTCTCCCACTGATTATGGCTCACTGGCTCCAAATTGCCTACAAGTTCAATTTTCCGAGTTTAATTTACCTTGTAGGCTCTTCTTGATCTGGCCCTGCCTCTTGCTAGCTTTATTACTAGTTTCTCTCTGCTTTGAGTAATACCCTCCAACACATGTTTTACATACAGTTCTTTCAGAAATTTTATTGCTTTTTGCTTCTCAGCCATTGCTCATTCTTCTTCTTCTTCCTGGAACATCTTTCTCCTTCAAACCATAATCTAACTTTCACTTTTCAGGACTTATCTTCTCCAAAATTATCTTCCTATCCATGATAGCAAAATTTGGATGATCTATTTGATCTCTATATTGCCATAAAACTCTGTTCGTGTCCCTGAGATTACGCTTCTCATAGTATAGCACAATCATCTTCTTATTTTTGCTTCTCTCATCCTCTATGCTGATGGAACCCCGAAGTTACTTATGTCCACAGTGCCTAGAATAGTGTTTGGCACATAATATGTACTCAGTAAATGCTTGTTGAACGAATGAATGAATATTTTTAAAGTATCACTCAGCTGCTTGGGAAACAAATTTGTTTTACATCTAATTTTATGAATTCCTCTTAATGAGAACACATAAAAAGAGTGACATTTAGATATTGGGGCAAAACAGAGAATGCACTGACTTCTAAGAATAGCCTCATGTGAAGAAGCGGGAGAGCAGTACAGACATATATATACTACCACCTGTAAAATAGTCAGTGGGAAGTTGTTGTATAACAAAGGGAGTCCAACTCGAGGATGGAAGATGCCTTAGAGGACTGGGGCAGGGAGGGTGGGGGGGAATCGAGGGGGGGGCGTCAAGGAAGGGAGGGAATATGGGGATATGTGTAAAAAAAACAATTGATTGAACCTGGTGTACCCCCAAAAAAAATAAAAAAAAATAAAATAAAAAAAAAAAAAAAAAAAAAAAAAAAGAATAGCCTCATGTTACAACACAAGGTAGCAATTACATTTACGTGCATATGATAAACTAGAATAACAACAATAATCTAGATTTGTATAAGAAATTTTAAACGTTTTTTTTTTTTTTCCCAATATACTGGAGCACCAGTGAGAGTTTCAATGCTTACTTTGGCTAAAAGTAATAATCAATTGACTTAATTATCTGCTTAATTACCTAAAAGATCTGCAACTTTTCCTTAGCTCTAAACAGCTCTTGTTATGAATTGTCGTGATTTTTGAAAGTAGCTGTTTTGTACAGAAAAGAAAACAAACAAAAAATGTATAGAGAAACCCAATGTTAAATCTGCCTCTAATTTAGTTTTTATACCCCTTCCAAAATTGTGTTATTCAAGGTCAAATTATTTATAAAAAAGAAAACTGCTGCAAGCAAGTTTTAAAGGTACAAATTAGTTATAACATGTGCTGTGTTGATTACATCTAAAAATATTCCAAACATTTTTTCTTTTAGCACTTAAACATCTGTTGGTATCTGCAAAGATTCTCTTGGATTCCTCAACAAATTAAATGTTTTCCTTGAAAAGCGTCTAGAATATGAAAATAGGATACTACTAAGATAATCGCCTTAAAAATATTGTCAAAGCAGCCAAGTGCTTTGATATTGATCAATGTTTCAGAATTTGTGGGGTTTTCTCTCTCTTGATATCAATGTGCTTTTTTAAAAGGCCTATAAATGAAAAACAAAGATATCAATAGAAAACAATTATTTGATATTTAATCTTGCTATCAGCAATCCACAGACCAAATTCTTTTGTAACACTAATGCCAGTGGATCAGAGCCTTTCAAAAAGTTATGTGGCATTAATTTGATATAGATATATCCTTGTCTATATTCTTAATTTCTATTTATTGCAGAGTAATTGACTAAGATACCATCTATAATATCAAAGCAATGAATCATGTCACAGTTAATCAACACAACATATAATTTATTTACTCTTCAAACAGATCCTGAACATCTACCATTTTCAGGCACTATGATAGGCGATGAAGAAACAGAGATGATTCAGACGCAATACCTGTCTAAGGAAACTCAGAGTCTTTGTAGACCAATAGGCAGGAGGAAGAATTTTGGAAGAGAAGAACATTAATTTCAACCTAGCCAGTACAATGTAAGTATTCAGTGCAATTGAAGTAATAAAAGCGACCATAAAATAATAAGAAACAATCATAAAAATCTAAACCTCAATTTATTTCTAAGAAATAAAAATATATCTAAAGTTGGTCATTACCCAAGTATTATTAAAGCTCTGGTAAGAATTTTCAAGCCCTGACTATATAAATATTTTGTGTTAATTTTGCCAAGAAGCTGGCATCATGCATCTGATTTGTGGAAATTATATTAATTTCTTCTTTTCTTGTACCTATATATATGTAAATTTTCAAGAAAACCTTGGAAAAGCTGAAGTGGAGTTTAGTAAGCAGAATTCTTTTTTTGAACTGCAGTTAACTGGTTTGATTTTGCATGCAAAATTCCTACCAGAGCTTTAATAAGTTGGCAAACTCACAGTTTCTTCAGATTGAAATCTGAAAATTGTATGATGATACGGTACCTTCTTTAGGATTTATATTTTGTCTGTAATTAGGGGTCTTAAAAGCATCATACCAGCGATGATTGGTATGTCTATTTCAACTTTTATTTTTGTCCATTTTAAGAAACTATCTCTTTAAGTTCATAAAATTTAAAAGTTTTACATTTTCCTTGCATATTTAATCTTCTATCATTATGAAACATTCTATTTATTCCTGGTGTTGCTTTTTTTGCTAAAGGTTACATTGTACTATGTTAGTATAGCTAAGCCAGATTCCTTGCAGTTGGTGTCCCTAAAGTCTATCTTTTCTGTCTTTTCAATTTCCACCTTTGTTACCTCTTATAAGAAAAATATAGAGGCAACTTTTAAAATTAATCTGACAATCTTTGTCTTTTAATTAAAGTATGCCTTCCATTTACATTTAATGCATCTACTTATCTATGTTAGTTTATATCTAACATCTTACTACTTTTTTCTTAACCCTACATGCTCCTCCATCTGTTTTCTTTTTTGCCATCTATTGGACTAATCAAGCATGTTTTATTATCCCATATTGGCTTGATCAGATTGTTAATTATACATTATTTTGCTGGATTTTTTGCAATTATCCAAGAGATAAACTCTTTGACTTATCAAGGTCTGATAAAATTTAGCACTTGTTTACAAATACACTTTGGAAACGATGCTAGGACTTCACACTTTTCAGTTCTATTTATCAACTTTCATTTTTAACATTACTATAATCAAGCATTTTAATTTTGCATATACTTTAAATCACACAAGATATTATTGTGCTTGTTTTTTTCAACTGTCAATATTTAGTTTTGTCCATATTTTTTGCATTTATGTTGTTCTTTATTACCTTCTACATTTATGTGATTTTCTGTTACTTGAAATGTTCCCTATAGTATTTATTTTAATGCAACTTTATTTGCAGTCATTTGCTGGAAATGTCTTTATTTTGCCCTTCTTTTTCAAGAATATTTTTGCTTGATGTAAAATTCTGGTTTTTCAGCAATTTTTAAAGATGTGATTCTATTGTTTTCTAGCTTCTATTATTTCTGTTGAGAAGTGAGCCATCAGTCTATTGTGACACCTTTTCAAGTATTTTAATTCTACCTGCTTTTAAGATTTTCTCTTTATTTTTAGTCATCAATAGTTTTACTCTGATGTGCCTGGGTAATTTATTTCTCTCTAGGGGTTTACCCATAACTCTTAATTCTATAAATTTCTTTCACTAGTTTTGGAAAATTCTCAGTCATTATCTATTCAAATATTGTTTCTGCACCATTTTTTTCTCTCTCTTACTCTTCTGAGATTTCCAATTACATATATTTTGACATTTATTTCATGTCCCATATGTATCTTACTCTTTTAGGTTTTCCATTCTTTTCTCTCTAAATACATCAGTCTAGTTATTTTCTGTAACTCTGCCTTTTAACTAACTGCTGTCCAATAGAAATATAATTCAAACCGCATATATAATTTTAAATTCTCTATTAGCTACCTTTAAAAAAGCAAAAAAGAAACAGTTGAAATTAATTTAAAAAATGTATTGAATTTAACCCCAGTTGAATTTTAATATTTAATGAATATAACAATATTGAGATTTTTTTCATTATTTTTTATACTAAATCTTTGAAATCAAATAGGTACTTTCTACTCACAAGCACATCTCAAATTGGAATAGCCACTTTCCAAGTGCTCAGTAGTCACATGTCTCTAGTATTTACCATTTTGGACAGTACTGATCTAGAATAGTAAGTAATCGTCTCATTAAGAATGCTCCTACTAAAAAAAATAGCAGAAAAAAAAAAAAAAAGAATGCTCCTACTATTGAATTATTACTTTCAATAGTTGTATTTTTACATCTGTAATTTCCACTTGATTCTTTTAAGAGCTTCTAGTTTTCTGGTAAAAGTTCCAACCATCTATTTCCTTGAACACAGCTGTCCTAAAAGAGTTATCTGATAACTTCTACAGGTCACCTGTAGATCTATTTCTTTTTTCCATTTTCATCATTCTTGGTCCATTTCCTGGGTATTCATAGTGACTTTTTACTGAATTCCCGACAATAGGTATAAAAATTGTACGGGCTTCCTCCACAGTCGATTTCTCTTGTACTCTGGCAGACTGCTAGGACAGGAGCATCTTTGCTCAATTCCATCACTTATTGGGCTGAAGAATTACTTCCAGTTTTTAAGATTCTCAACACTTTTGGTTTACTCCCCACTTTAATGTATAGTTTCTCTGGAATTGTGAGAGCATATGAGTGGGATTTCTACCATGATCTTAACTTCAGGAGGGCCAGAACTCCAGCTTTTGTCTCATTGGCACTGTAAATCTTCCAAAAGCTCTTCAGAGTTTTCTATTTTCCTATGACTTTCCATCTTATTGTCCAGTACAGTTTAAGAATTTTTAAAAGCTTGAAAAAAAAAAAAAGAGAGCTCAGAACTCTAGGCTTACTTCTATGTACTTCCTTCTCTCCAAAGTCTTGGCGTTCTTCAAGTTTCAACTGCCAAAAATAATTTCTGTCTCCAGTTTAACAAAATCTCATACATCTCTCCTGTTTCCTAAGTCCCTTATCAGGCTCCTTCTCTACAGCTTTATAGGCTGTCACTATCTACAGTTTAAGATATAACCAGTGACACTGGGCTCACATTAGCGAAATTCCCTTGTTATAGGATTCATGGCCCTTCAAACCCTGGTGCCTCTGAAACTGTACAATCTGTTCACACAAGTGTTGCTGATGTTGATTTTCTACTTGTTCTCAGTGTGAATGTTTGTCTGTTACAAACTACTCTTTCATAGTTAGAGGGAGATATTCCCAAGTTATATATTTCACTTTTTACTGATTTACATATTAGGAATCAATAAAATCCCCAATATTTTGAGAATCTTGTAAATCCCAAGAGGATAAACGTTTTGCTGTTTTGGTAAATGTTTTGTTATAATTTCTAGTATTATTTTATTATGTTCAGGGAATAGGATTGTTACAAGTTCAACCTCGGGGAATTATCAAATCATGAAGAAAGGAAGTATTTTCACCTTCATAGAAAGAAAAGAAACAAAGTTTTATTATGGTGGAAAAGTACATTTCAGATGTGGTTAGAGATACATGAGTTTCCACTGGATGGCTTCTATTTTATGGGGAAAAGAGGAAGCAAAAAACACTGTCTGCAAGTCATTAAGTTACGGCAGCATAATATTTATCTATTTCTCCCGGACAAATTACCACAAATTTAACAGCTTAAAAAAACTTGAAGTTTCTGTGAGTTAGGAATCTGAATGTGATGTAGCTGGGCCCTCCACAGATTTTGCAAGGCTGAAATCAAGGTGCTAACAAGGCTGTGTTCTCATTTTGAGGCTTTCCTGGATAAAAATCTTCTTCTAACCTCATTCAAGTGGTTAGCCAAATTCTTTTTATTATATCTATAGAACTTCTGGAGGCTTAGTTCTTCAAGGCAATCTAAAAATTCTCTCTGATCTCTAGACTCTCTTAATGTGCTCACCTGATTAGGTCAGGCTCACTCAGGATTTTTCCTTGAATAAAGTCAACTGATTATAGACTTTAATCACACCTGGAAAAGCCTTTCATTTTGGCTATCTCTTATTGGTTAGAAGCAAGTTACAAGTCCCACCTACACTCAGAGGGACAGATTGTACAAGATCATTGCAGGGATCATCTTAGTATTCTGGCCACTGAAGGTGGTATAGGAGATTTAAGACAAGGGCAAGGATTTTGAATCAGTCACTGTAAAGAATGTTAGGGAGGATTAACTATTTAGTGTTATTTGGGGGCATTGTTATAGGTTCATCTAAGAAAGGGGACTATATATTTATAACGGAATTGAAATGTGAGGTTTTTTAGTTTTTGTTTTTTGAGTAGTGCAAATCCTTCCATCAAAAGATGGGGTCTATGCCCCTTTACTTGAATCTGGACAAGCTTATGACTCACTTGTAACCAACAGAATTTGTCAGATGATACTTTGTGACTTCCAAGTCTCAGCCAGAACAAATGATATAGATTTTGCTTCGTTGCCTAGGACACTCACTTTTGGAGCCTTGATCTACTATGGAAGAAGTCCAACTTCTTGCAGGCTTCCCTGCTGAGAGGAATCCCAGACTACATGGAAGACGGTGCACAGGGGATTTGGCTGACAGTCCAAGCTAAGGTCCCAGTCAATAGCCAGTGTTAATTACCAAACATATAAGTGGAAGTAGCTCCATGTGATTCTATTGCTCAGTAGTCAAAAAATCCCTCTGCTGTTAAGTCTTTCCTGCAGAAACTTTAGGTATTAAGGAACAGAGATAAGCCATTCTTGCTGTGCCCGGTCTGAATGCCTGGTCTACAGAATTTATGAGTATAATAAAATAGTGGTATTCGATTCTGAACTGTTATAATTTATTATGCAGCAATAGGAACTGTAATAAGCACCAATTTGAAGAATATGTGATTTTCTCCATATAATCCAGGAAATTTTATCTAATCAGTACTGAAATGCCCAACGTAGATACTTGGAACACGTTTTCTTTTTTTTTTTTTAATTTTTTAAAACATTTATTTATTTATTTATTTATTTATTATTTATTTATTTATTTATTTATTTAGTTGCACCAGGTCTTAGTTGCGGCACGCGGGAGCTTTAGTTGCGGCATGTGAACAGGCATGCGAACTCTTAGCTGCAATGCATGGGATCTAGTTCCCTGACCAGGGATCAAACCTGGGCCCCCTGAATTGGGACCATGGCGTCTTAGCCACCGGACCACCAGGGAAGTCCCCCTGGCACATGTTTTGAGAAAAATCATGGAAGCAGTTTTGAGGAAAAAATCAGAATTTTTTGGATGCTTTGCATTTATTTTATGATTTAAAGTTGTGTTTATTTTGAATTGCATATGGTGAAGTGTGAGTGGAAGCATAAGCATTTTAACTTTAGTGCCTGTAAAGGTCTTAATCCAATTCAGATATAGCAGGTAAAAAGATGACATATGGATGGATCTGGAGTAAATGTGTTACAGGTAAAAGCGATGGATGAACATGAAGTTGAGGACCTGGGCAAAGAAATGACTGAAATAATTAGCATTGGAATCTAGGCTGAACAATGATTCACTGACTTGGTCAAATGTGGCAGTGACAAGGTGGTAGTAATAAGAACACGTAGAAGTCAAAACTTGAAGGTCAAATGCCTCAAAGGACCAGGATTTTTAAAGGAGTTAAATAGCAATGGCCTGGAAATATCACTGTGCTTGTAGGGAAATGCAGATACCACTTCCTTACCCTGGTTAACGTGGGGTGTGAGAGAAATGAGCGCCATATGTTTAAGACAGATGCAGTGGAAATAGTGTTCTTAGAAGAGAGCATATTTTCAGTAAAGGGCAAGAAATAGCAGAGTTGGTTACCGAAAACACAGGGCCCAGAGGACACAGTTGTAATGTTTAAAAGATTAAGAGCATAGTGTTTTGAGTTAATGGAAAAGACGCTTGACTATTATGAGCCTATAGCACAGAAGGAAAACCAGTTATAGTATGATGGGCTTAACTGACTAGACAGTTTCCAAAATAATTAACATCAGCAAATTTCTGGTCAGTGGATAAGGCTGAGACTCTCAGGAAGTCAGTCAAGGTCTGGATTACTTGCAGTTTCAAGAAGTCCTAGATAATTGTAGAGAAACCACAAAGCAAGTGTGTTGCCAGAGCCGTTGACCACTTGTGCAAAGAGCATTTGCCTTTGTTGAATGGTGAGATGTTAGGCTTCGATAAATCTTCATTGGTACTTATAACTTTTATTGATATAAGATGACTATCTTTATCTTGAGAGTTTTTGCTTTGAATCCTTCTTTCTATTATTAGTATCATTATCCCTTGCATGGATTGCTTACTTTGAAATAATAATGTCTAATTTTTACATTTCATATTCATAAAGCTTTCATTTTGGACGACTCATATAAACCACAAATAACTTTAATTAGAGAGTCCTTGCTTTTATTTTAGGATTAATTTCATCTTCATTTACCTTTTGAAATAAAATATTTAGCTTTCCTTTATGCCATCATGTTCTCTTCCTCATATTTGTTACACATTTTTACTACCTCCTTTGTATTTTTCTCTTTGTCCTTATCTCCTCCAGAGCTTTGAAAGGTGCATATACTATTTATATCTACTAAAAGTTTGTTTAAATTTCTCTAAAAATATGATCCAAACAATCTTTCTTATAAAATGAGTTAATATATGAAAAAATGCATGGGACAATGCTTAACAAATAATTAGCATTACATATGCATTTGCTAGATTACAGTAAATCTGACAGGAATAAGTATAAAAGAGTTTGCTTTTTAGCTCTCCTTTATTTCAGCAATTAGTTGACTACAATGTCCCCATCTCTTTTTCCTTCATTCAGTTTTCAATATTTGTTAAAATAATGTGGTCTTTTTTATTGTATTATAAATTTTGCTCCTGTAGTTATTCTAAACTTAGCATGTATACTCATCATTATAATCAGAATTTATGCCACAAGTTCCCCTATACTGGACTCTTAAATTTGCTTAATCAGTTATTTGGAGTAAATTTTCAAGTTTTTTTTAAAAGAATAAAAAGAAGGATATGCAGGTGGCATCTTTTCTGGGCCCACAAATGTTTGAGAGTCTTCTGTTTTCTTCATACAGAAAAAGCTGGTAGCATATAAAGCTACCTGTCCTGGATGACAATAATTTCCCTCCAAATGGATGCTATTTTCTCCTAGTATTTAATATTGCTAAAAATCAGAGTATAAATATTTGTTTCATGTTCTATCCTTTTTTAATTATCAATGTAGCTAAAAAATGTGTGCCTAAGGATGTCTTGGTGCTAATATATTTCCTATTGTTTAGCTTTGAAGATGCTATGTTCTTTTGGTATGCATTGTCAGTCTGACGTCAAAGAAATGATCTGCTATTGCTTCTGATTCATTTTAGAGTCTTTCATTCAAAAATGCCCAAAATCTATGTTAGCATTCCAGTATAAAATTTCTGCAATTATCATCTTCTTTCTCATAATTTTAATATTCTTTTTCTAGAATCTTTTAGAAGAAATTTCCAAATTTGTACTTCATGTTACTGGTACACATACCCTCAGAATAAGTCCTGATTTTTACCATGTCCAATGCTGATTTATCTCTTCTATGCTATTTTAGTTTCTTTGAAACCCTTCTCTATCCCACCCATCTCCTTTCTGTATAGCATTTAGTTGTCTTTTTATCTCAAACCATTCTTTCTTTATGCCACTGCTCCTACCCTATGGAATTCTATATCCTCGTGCATTATTCTGAGATCAAATAATTTTCTAAAACGTTTTTCTGTTATAAATTAAACTATTTTCAGAGGAATTCTGTACCTCTGAATATTCCTTTCACTTGTTCCCTAAAAGTTTTCAATAGATCCCTCCAACACAATCTTTACATATCCTCAGGCAATATGGAATCTATATTTAATAAAAACTTGGTATTTTTTAAGAGAGGATGATAGATTGCTTTGATTTCACTCCAAATGGAGAACAGATTAAAATGTATGCCTCTAAGTTTCCATTGGTCTTCCAGCCAGGATATGTCTGTTCTTTGGTAGTATTATCTTCCTCTTTTCTTCACAGCATGACTATCGTATACTCTTGAGAAGATATACTTCCTAGCGGTCAGCGCTACTAGAGCTTTTCATGTTTCTGCCTCTGCCTCCAAGCTTGCTCAATGCTCTATAAGTATCTCACACATATTTAATTGTCTACCATGTACCAAGTGTTCTTGCTTAGTGCCGACATATAGTGGTGATAGATACAAAGCACATGTCCTTAGTCCTGTGGAGCTTATTGATCAAGTAAGGAAATAGACAAATAACCACACATGCAAAGATAATAAGACTCTGATGATTGCCATTTAATCATTAATTCATTTAGTCAACAAATATTCATTGAGTGCCTTCTTAGTGCCAACCGCTGTTCCAGATTCTATGGACAGATCGGTGAAGAAAGACACACGTCCTGTTCCCGTGAAGTATCTTTTATTTTAGTGGGCTAGCCCATGGGCAAGAGGAAATATAAAAAGAGATCTGATCTAGTCTTTAGCAAAGGCTTCTCTGAGCATGTGACATTTATACAGGGATATGAAGTATCAGTAGGAGTCAACCCATTGCGTTGTCAAAAGTGAGTGGCATGGAGGGGACTCGAGGGGGGGGAGTCAGGGAAGGGAGGGAATACAGGGATATGTGTATAAAAACAGATGATTGAACTTGGTGTACCCCCAAAAAATAATAAATAAATAAATAAATAAATAAATAAAGTGAGTGGCATAAGAGAAAGACTATTCCAAGAAGAAAAGGCAAGTGCCAAGATCCTGAGGCAGGTTGGAGCAAAACCTATGTAGCACTTTTTTTTTTAATTCCAGTGGAAGCCTCCCTTAGTTAATTTTCCCTTGATTAGTTTTCTGTCAATCTTTGTTTCCAATACTGTGAAAGGATTTTCTTTATGAACTTTTCAGAAAACAAAGTTGAGCAAAATCTATTAGTTTCTTCTAGCCAGATGACATCTTAAACCAGGGATACTAAGCCCCTTTGTAACAGCAGTTTCAGTTTCTTCACACTGTTTCTTATCTCATGTAGTTTTCTTTATTTCTGCCTCTCAGCTAGCTGCCTTTTCATCTAAGTTTGTTGTCTCATATTGTTGTTTTATCTCATCTTTGAACTTGTTTCATAGATTCTATGTTTTATTGAATTATATTGAAAGCAAAAACCAGAAGCTTTGTTAAATGTATTTGTTTTGTAATATAAATCTACAAATAAATGTTCTTGTTCTACCTCTCTTTAGTATTATATGCATCTCATTCTTTTAGGTTGTAGAATTTTTTCCATAGATCCCATATCAGGTGTACCAGCTCAATCCCTAACCACTTAGAAAAACAAATAATTGAACTTGGCATTGAATTATTCAGGGAGAAGGAATCAGATTCTCTTGGAAGCTGAGTTTCAGTCTAGCCCCTGAACCCATACCATGAACTAGAGTCAAACAAGCAAGCAAGGTGAATAGCATATCTCCCCCAAGTAATTGGACCGGAGTATTTTACAGTGGTTTTGACAAATACCCGTGTGTGTGTGTGTTTCCATATACATTTGCATATACACATATGTATGTTAGAAAAATATTTTATTTATGTATACTTCTCAAGCTGTTATAACTTTAGGCACTAGAACGAGACACTTAAAATTTCGCCTCATTTGACATCGCATGTAAGAAGTCACGTCAAATCATTTTTAACAAAAACAAAACAAGAAATAATACGTAGAAGAGCACATAATGTGTACACATAAGAAAAGTATGCATATTGGAACAAGTTTGTCCTCAATCTACTGAAACTAGGACTATCTTCAAGCCATCCGTGTCCAAGCACTCTCACAAACACTCAAAAAGCTAATATTATAGAGTCTTATTTCCCATGTACATTGAATACCAAAAAACAGTCTTCCAATCACTGGAAAGTTAATTTCACCACATATATTTGATTTCGCAGTTTCAAATAATTTTGGTTAGTGTGACTAAATCTCCAAAAGTTGATAATCTTTGAAGAAGCCTGTAAACCAACTGTCTGCATTTGCAAAATTAAAGATAAAACTCTGGGCCATGAGGACCTCACAGAGGAATCATGTCCGAGAAGGCAAGGCAGACTTTCTCTACAGATCATGCCTTCAGTTACACCACCTCTCGCCACAGCTAACTTAGACATCAGATGGAAAATGCAGCTCCCAGTGCAGTAACAATACTCACAAATACCTGTCCCTTTAAAATCGCCATGGATTTCAAAATGCCACTTGGCAAAACTAATGGATTATACTCCCAGGAATGCATCTATTGAAAAAAAAGAATAGGTCTGAAATCTCTGTGTATACTTTAGATCAATCTCAATTAATACCTAGAGCACATCCACTCATTAATTCCAGTGGTGGTATGACACAGATGTCTAAAAAAGTTTCCTGAATGAATTTTGGAAGAAGCAAATATTTTGGTCTCAGGCCATGTACCAATCATCCCTCCAAATAATATTCGAGGAGAGGACACAGGTTGAGAATTCTTATCTGTAAGCAGCTTCCAATTGAGGAAGATACATAAATTTCTGAATAATCACATTAAAAATCATAAGCATTTCTTTTAGTAAATTAGTCTGGGGATTTCCACCTTTAGATATAGAATGTTAAGTTATAGGAGATAAAACAAGCCCTGCTTTCAGTCACAGGAAGAATAATATTAGGAGTGCCTGATTGAAATGAGGCTGGACTTTCTCATTATAATATAATTCTCCACTTATTGAACCATGTTCCCATGAAACCATAAGTATACTCTCTACAGATTATTGCAAATTCTCATTTTACATTGTTTTAACTGTCATATCCATTCTGAATATCTCTTATGTCAGTGACATTCTACTCTACAATGTAGTAAAACTGCTATAGAAACATTGTCACTAATTACACTTATCTATCTTACTACTAACAAAATCTTTGGAATAAAAGTTCATTAAAACTTCTTTTTAGGTCTTTAAGAATATAAAAATTCTGTTCATATAAGTATGATAAATTTGATTGGGGTACTTATAAGAATCTTCCCATATGCAATAAAATACTTTGTGTTTACATTCAGTATGTTCTCTCCTTTGGAAATGTACAAAATATACTTAAGTTTCACAAATATTTTCACTAATAGAAGTCTAAATTTAAAATTATTACTTCCTTTTTGATAACCAAAGCATCAAGACCAAAAAAAAAAAAAAAAGTGTTATCTTTATTTCACAAAGTTTGCAGATAAAAGGGAAACTATAAATTAATGTACATCCTATTTTAACCAGCACATAATATATTAAATGAGCTACATTGATATTCTAAATCACAAACATGAGAGTGAAGGGCTAAGAGAAGGATGAGGGTATTTTATCAGAGGAAAGAACCCATCTTGGTCACAGCTGTCAACCTGGGTAATCTTTTGAATTCTATTTAGCAATTCCCTTCTGAAACACCATCACTCCAAATCACCTCAGTAATATTTCTCACCAAGCTGATTTTCCTTGATGAGATTCTCCTGCAGTGTGAAGGCATCTTGCTGCTACACCACCTGGGGCAGCTATTTCTTTGTCATACTTCAAACCTGCAGCAAGGAGGGCATGCTTGGATGGCTGCCCAGGAAACCAAACGGGAATTATGCTTATTTTTCTCTGAATCACATCCTGCTTGGCCCTTACAATTGGGGCAGGGTGGGGCTGGGAAATAAAGTCTGAATTTCTATTTACTTGTACAATGAGATAGAAGATTTTCTTCTTTCGTACATCAACTATAGGATGTAAAAAGTAGCTTTCATGTTAGATTTCATAGATAATGTCTACTGGATTAGCGCTCAGTTTTCTAGAACTTAATGAAAGATCAATATGATCCATGCTTTGACCATGGCTTATTTGCTATTGAAGACTATAGGACATTAATACTGACTTCTCAATTTAATGATTTGTTCATTTTACTTGGTACTATTGTCTTAAATAGCTTTCAAAAACCAAAACAATTAGCCTTGAGCCAGTAGAATAAATATAGTGTGCCTTACTAGAGCACACAGATGCATGCAATTAGAACAGAATGGCTTGTTAAAAAACAAAACCAAACAAGGAACTGCACACTGAAACGTTAACAGTTACACATTACTCATACACACTGTCCTTTCTCCGAACAAACGTGCTGTCACTGGTAGTTGACAGTACGCGCTCATTGTGTCTGTGTGTATACATGTAGGTATTTATATACCTTTTAAAACTTTGATCTGCTCGTGTTCAGTCTTGGGTAATCCAGTATTTGAGTTTATTACCTTCTCAGGCAGCGAAAAATATGGACATTTTCACAAAAGACATCATCAAATAAGCATCTTTCAATGATGGCAACATAAGCAATGGTGAACCTTTGATGGAACACGGAAATATTGTATTCCTCCTGGTGTAAACACTTCAGAAAGAAAATACTTCTGGATATTATGAAAAAAAATCAAAATGAAGTGGGTATTGCTCAGAGAGCTCTCTAAAATGGAGCTGGGGGGCCCATAAAGAAAGTGTGGCTTCTGCACGTCTCAGCCTGGACAGAATCTGACCTTTTGGCCACTTCTTCTCCTGATGAAGTCATTCAGAACATCTGCCAGAAACTCAAGATACTTCTTAGACCTTTCCCCTAAAATAACATATGATAATCTATCTGCTTATCAGACCCCTGCCCAATACCCCAGTAACTTGTGATTCCTTAAGGACAAGGGTTTCCTGACTCACATTAGAGTCAATCACAATTCTCATCAGGCAACAACGAACGACCTTGTGGCTCATTTTGTCTTTATAAGTTCTTAACTTTCTCTTCCCCAGATCAGTCTTTTGTTTTTACCTGAAGCTGTGTCTCTCAAATTACAATTCCTAAGACCCCAAATAAACTATTTTATTTCCAGCCTCTTTCACTGTTTTTTTGTCAACATTACAAAGGCCCACTCAGCTATGCTGGTTCCAGTCCCCATGGTAAAAGTCATCTTCATTCTCTCATAAGGCCTAGAATATCCCCGTCAGAAAAGTCAGTAGCATCCATCAGCCTCATTGGGATTTGGCTAAGCCCTCTTATGGTGCTCTACCTTGTTCCCTGGTGGTGCAGTGGTTAAGAATACGCCTGCCAATGCCGGGGCACAGATTCGATCCCTGGTCTGGGAAAATCCTACATGCCGTGGAGCAAACTAAGTCCGTGCGCCACAACTACTGAGCCTGTGCTCTATAGCTCACAAGCCACAACTACTGAGCCTGCCTGCCACAACTACTGAAGCCCAAGTACCTAGAGCTCGTGCTCCGCAATAAGAGAAGTCCCCGCAATGAGAAGCCCGTTCACCACAATGAAGAGTAACCCCCACTCGCTGCAACTAGAGAAAGCCCAGGAGCAGCAACAAAGACCCAACTCAGCCAAAAATAGATAAGTAAATAAATTAAAAAAAAAAAACAATCTGTTAGTCTTCTGTCAATAATTAAAATTTGTGAGAAGTGACCCAGCTCTCTTAGTGACACTTGCCAGAAATCTCCTGATGAAAGTCACTCATTTAAGAGGATCAGTGACTCCTAGGTTTTGGTGATTTTCCCCAGTTAAACTTGAACTGACATCAGGATCCTCTCATCTAACACTATGTCATTTATACCTTGCTGCTTTGTCCAGGAAAGTTCTCTGCACTGGGAACAGAGATCCAACGCACTGGGATACTGACAGCCTTAGGTTTAAAATCTTAAATCCTAGGGAACTCCAAGAGAGGGGGAGATATGATATGGTAAACTGAGCAGGGGAAGAAGTTCCATCCAAAAGTCACATTGTACTAGTACCTCACCTGTATAATGGGAATAGTAAATCTCTATTTAACCTGCTTCCCAGGATTGTTGAAAGGATCAAATAAAATTATTACCTAAAGGAATCTTGTAGATAGGAAACACTATCTACATTTGATGAACTGTTGTCTTATAGGAGATACTGGAAACTACTAGTGGCTATATATTAGCAGATTTCTTTCTCTGTCTGGCAATAAATCTTTTCTATTAAAAAAATTAAAGAAAGAGAAAAGCACCTATTGTATACAAAATTTGACTTATCATGGTCCTTTCTAATTCAAGATACCCAAAGACAACTGTAAAATGGTAGTTTATTTGCATTTATGCTCTGTTCATCTTATTTCTCTTCAGTGACTGTTAATATGGTTTAAATGTCAGTTAATTTTTGACCCAAAGCTTATTTCTTTGAAAGTATTTTTAAAAAGGACGTTTTCTTCTCACACTCAGGCACAAAGAGATGTCTCATGAATCCATTCAACCACTGTAACACAACAGCCACATGTAGGCCTAGACCAGTAGATGTAACAGCACAATGGCAGGCCAGAGCAGCCTAGTTACTCCCTATCAGGATGTAGTTCACAAAGGGGATCAGGTGTCATGTGACTCCTCATTGTTTTTCCAGAAAGATCTTGATGTCCTTGATATCCCATGAGATAAAATGTATCACCTGGGAATAACTAATAGCTGTATTTTTGATAGTATTTGTTTCCTTGGAAGATTTCTAAGCATCTCTCTCTTTACTAAAATATAATTATGACATTCTCATATCAGCTTTCTGAAGAAAATCCTGATTTTCTAAGGAAACAAGGAGAAATCAGAGAAAATAAGCCTATGAATAACACCAGGGCTGATTCTGATTCTTATCCTGACATACCAACCAGCTTGCTACGTGACCTTGAGAAATTCCTCTCATTTCTGAATATCAGTTACTGCATTTGTAAAATAGGCAGCATGAAATTAATGATTCTAAGGTAAGTGGGTTCTAAAGTGAGTTAAAGTTCTAAATTTTACTTCTCACCATCTACGATTCTAAAATATTTGGAGAAAAGTAAGCAAAACATTTAAAATTATTCTGCACAAAGTGTGTATGAAAGTGCAGAAGAAAGGGTTTTTTCCCTTCCTTTTTTATACAGCTGTCCTTGTGGTTTCAGTCGTTTATTTTTCTCAGCTGTCAGTACTTAAGCATGAAGATTAATAGTTGCATTATTTTCTTCTGCAGAGGCTAATAGCCTCTTAATTGTTTTTAATGGGACATTCTGGAGAAGCCCCATATTTCCCACACTGCAGCACATTTTTTTTAGTATAGGGCCTCAGATTTAACACCGAGCTCAGCATCAGCTGGTAAAAGAGATTATTTTTAAAATACTGAATGGTATTAGTCAGGCAAATGTGTAATTATTTTCACCACATAATTGTGGCTCAACTGTGGATAACATTCAGATTGCAGTTGAAACACTTGTGTCCTTCCCTAGGGGACAGTTTCATACCAGAACTGGGATACATTTTTCATATGAATGTAGGCCAAAATATTGCTGCCTATTTTTAGTGAATATCCCTTAATTTGGAAAGAAAGGAGATGATACTAGGGTGAAACCTACTGAAAATCCAAGCTGGGCAGAGCACATTGATAATCAGATCATTTACTTTCTGCAGTTCTAAACACACGTGCGCTTCCTGTCAATGAGCCACAGTGGCAAATGATGGCCAGGAAGCGCGATGGACAGATCTGAGAACAGTATGGTCTTATCTAAGTTACTCATACCTAGGATCCTTGTATGAGCAGGCCACCCAAGATGGCTGTTCTCTTGCCCTCTGTACATCCCCTACAGGACCTGTCCCTGTCTCACCCACACCCTATTCACACGACGGACCTTCCCTCCTAATCACAGAGCAAAATCAGTAGACGCCTATGCGCTTGCCCCCAGCCCCAGCTAGTGACTGTTCTAATCTTTAGATCAAAACTATCTCCACGGGCTTCCTAGGTGGTTGAGAATCCGCCTGCCAATGCAGGGGACATGGGTTCCATCCCTGCTCCAGGAAGATCCCACATGCTGCGGAACAACGAAGCCCGTGCGCCACAACTATTGAGTCTGCACTCTAGAGCCCGTGCGCCACAACTACTGAGCCCATGTGCTGCAACTACTGAAGCCCACGCACCTAGAGCCCGTGCTCCGCAACAAGAGAAGCCACGGCAATGAGGAGCCTGCACACCACAACAAAGAGTAGCCCCCACTCACCGCAACTAAAAAGAAAGCCCGTGCACAGCAAAAAAGACCCAACACAGCCAATAAAATAAATAAATAAATTTATAAAAAAAAAAAAACAAACTATCTCCACAATGAAAGTTTATCAAAGGGATGGTGAGGGGCATGCCCCTCTGCTGGTTTCCCTGACAACTGATGAGCCAACCTGACATCCATGCATCCTATAACTGGCAATCTCCCTCTTTCCTGGTAGAGAAGACTGCTGCCATGTCCTGCTCACCAGCCGCCACACGTGGTGGGACGCTGCTCCAGGAACTTGCTTCAGACGTGTAAGATCCCCCTGTCCACTAAACCACTGATGTCTCTGTTGCTGATTCTAAGCTCTTTCTTTGGTCTCAAAGCCAGGCAAGTACAGGGCTTGCAGGTCTGCAGGGTGCAGCCCAACAACTGTGCTGGGAAAAGAATAGGACTAAAAATCAAGCAGATGCATTTCCAGGTCTGTTTCATTTTCACAAAAAACATCAGAACTCCCCTTCTTTTTTACAGCCCTCTTACCTCATCCATGAGAGAAATATTGATTCCTCCTACCTCACTCCAGAGACACCACCAGAATCTACTGTCCAGCAAGCATTTTTCATCTCAGTAAATAACAATAACAGTAAATAAGTGTCCAATTACCAGACAGCACAAGATCCTGTGTCATCCGGCCCCCTCTCACCTCCTCGTCGTGCACCCTACCTGCCCTCTGCACTTCACTCCAGCCACAGTGCTCACATTTCTGTTTCTTGAATATCCCAAGCTCACTCTCATCTCAGAGATTTTCCATTTATTGGTTCCTTTTGCTTGGAACATTCTTCCTTAGTTGGAAACATGGCTGTCTTCATCTTCTTATTTTTGTTTTAATTTAAGCATCTTCTGTTAGAAAGTCTTTATTTTTTTTAACCCCATTTCAACCACTTCTGCATGTTCTAAAGTTATGTGTGATTGTTTATTTTAAAAATCTAGTGTCTCCACTCAAAAAACATAAGCTTCATCCATCAGTGGGTGAAGGGGGTTCAAAGGTACAAATTTTCAGTTAAGAATAAATAAACAATGTCAGTGTAATATATAGCATGGTGACTATCATAAGTAATGCTGTATCACATATTTGAAAGTTGCTAAGAGAATGTATCTTAAAGGTTCTCATCACACACACAAAATAATTGTAACTATGTATGTCGATGGATGTTAACTAGACTTACTGTGGCAATCTTTCATGCTATATACAAATATTAAAGCAGCACATCGAACTCCTGAAACTAATATAATGTTACATGTCAATTATACCTCCAAATTTTTTTTTTAAGTGTAAGCTCACTGAGGGCTAGAACTCTCTCTGTCTTGTTTACTATTATATTCTGATGCCAAAGAACACTGCCCAACATACAACAGGAAATCAATACATATTTTTGATTCACTAAGGAAGCTGAGTAACTTCTAACATTTTCTTCAGCTCTGATATTTTATAAGTATTTGGTATCTCTATAAGAAGGATAATCATGTAAATAACAATGCCTTTTCTACACCCCTTCACTCTCTAAATGAATTATTTAAGGTGGCATTTGGCTCTGAAATTCTATAATCATGAAAATATTTGCTATTGCTTTTCTGTTCTCTTTTTATTGTCATCATGCTTATTCCATTTTATCATTGTTTTCATCATAAAATTCAATTAATGTTGAGTATAAAGTGTAGAGAAACCAAGAGGAAGCAAGATCACAAGAAGATAAAGTGGGGATGAGAAGCGTTTCTGACCAAGGGCAGGGGTTGAGGAAAGAAAACAGAATTAAAGGCTATGCCAAGATGGCAGCCACTGGTGAAAGAACTTAAGTTTTCTTTCAAGAGAGTTGATATTTTCATAGAGCCTATCATTTATATGCCATGGAGGAACAGAGGTAACTAGATATTTAATGGTGACTGGTGGCTTTCACAAGGTGGAAACTGTATAGGAAAACAAAAAGACAGGGGTAGAAGGGATTACTTGCCTGAGACAGAGCTGAGAGTCACTTTCTATCGCTTTCCTAGTCACATCACAAAGTGTAGAGTCCTGGCAAACACACAAAGCCTAAACTCTGGAGCTAATGCATCCAAAACTTTACGTGCCAAACAGGACAAAGAAATAAAGGGCTGGTACTCTGGTTCAGGGGGACAGAGTCACCGCCCATGTTTACCCTGGATCGTCACTTTCCGCATACAAACTGAATCATTAAAGTTGGTGTTTGCGTTGTGGGGAAACAAAATGTGTCACTCCAAAACATCTCCCTGGCATGTGCGTTATTGTGAGCTGTAAACAATAAATGCTCATAAGATTCAGGAAGAAACTGTGACCTTCCCACTAACTGCCCAAAGAATGTAGCTAGAGGACCTGTTCAAGGAGGGACTCATCACCACAGGTAACAAAATATGAACTGGGTGTGTAGACAGGAACCTAGCAAAGTCTGATTTTTAAAATTCCTCTTTGTGTCTCATTGTTTCTGTTTGGGCCAAAAAACATTCGTTTACAAACATTTTCTTTTCCGCCTCCATGCCAACTGCTTTCCTCCCCTTTGAAACCAAGCAGAACCCTGTTGGGGTCCTGGGCACGGAAGCCTTTCTGTGTTCCTTGTTTCCAGTATGAAAGGAGTTAGTAACGTAGCTTGTTAAAGAAATCTTAAAGAGAATGCAAGTCACAAGGCTGCAGGCAGAACCACAGACAGATCATCAAACACTTAATCATAGAGGGCTTTCCTGAGAAAAGAACAAAAATAACAGCTTGCTGAGGAGTGGAAAGAAATATGGGTCACATTTTATCCTTTAGGCTTAAGATTCTATTTTAAGCTTGGGAGCTTTCTTGTTCCCACTGTCAAAATGTTCTGTGCTTTGTATAGAAACATCGCTGTCATCCAGAAGCTTACATCGTTATAATTCATTGGAGGTCCCAAAACAATTATAAAATTGAATGTTTATATGTTTCTTTAATAAGAACTACCAGTTACGGGAGCCTAGTATAGATGGGAATTCTTTTAAATTTCATATACATACTAACACATTTAATTCTAAGAACAACACTTATGTGTAAGAATATTATTTTCTACACATTATGGATGAGGACACTTAAGCTCAAATAAGGTGAATTATCCACCCAAGAATTATCTACACAGTTCTCTAAGGCCTGTCTCTTAACTCTTAACTACTGTGCCAGATTTTCTATCTTACTTTTATTTATGCAAACATATGATAATATTTTCCCATAATCCTTGCAATATCCCTGTGAGGGAATCAAAGCAGGTTTACCCCCATTTTACAGCTAGGAAAACAAGTATGTATTTTGGAGAAAAATATTGCTCCTCCTCCCCCAGGTAGTTACTGGCAGAGTCAGAAATCAAGAGTCCTAACTAAATAGTTTAAATCTTCCTTTTTCCGCAACATTAAGCTATAATATCTAGAAATCTGCTTTTCCTATTACGAAAGTCAGCTAGGTCAATGCCATGGGATTTAGTAAGGAAAAACTAATAAAATGTGATTGTAAAATCCTAGAGAATTGCTGAACGATGCAGTCCGCAGTGCTTTCCCTTGTTGGCATGCATTCGAGAAATAAATAAATCAGAGAGGCATCCTGTGTTTGTTTGTGGGAGGGAGGCAAAAGCAGTGATCCATTATGCATTGTTTTCCAGAGTGGGACACAGACCAGGCAGCAGTGCAGAGCCAGAGCCAGATTTTAAATATTCATGAGGTTGTGGGCGGCTGCCCAGAATAGGTTGCACTCCAGGGAAAGGCATCCCACATTTTCTTGTCACAAGGTACACTATAACTGCACAGTGTCTCAGAGACTACAACACCCTCCAAAGGGGGAAACCCTGGCCCCCTTAACACAGTCTTTGCTAGTTTCTGCTCAA
Organism: Hippopotamus amphibius kiboko; assembly: GCF_030028045.1. Classification (NCBI taxonomy): domain Eukaryota; kingdom Metazoa; phylum Chordata; class Mammalia; order Artiodactyla; family Hippopotamidae; genus Hippopotamus; species Hippopotamus amphibius. The sequence continues at coordinate 165,939,782 of NC_080191.1, read as the reverse complement.
AAATAGCAGCAAAGCCTAGGAGAGAGAGTCTGATGGAATGTGCAAAGGCATTTCCTTTGTATGGAGCTGGGGAGGTGATGGAATTAGTTATACTGGGCTTTTCGCCTATGATTCTCATCATTTGCTTTTCCTGTTAAGTCTAATGCAACTCTTTCAAAACAGCTTCAGTAATAAGGCCAATGTTCATGATAGTTTCCCAAACACTGCTGTAGATATTACTTTTCATGATTATTATGATTACTGTGTTATTTTTCCTAAAGGAAACTGCATTTCTAAAAGGCTGCATTGGAGTCCAAATAATGATAACTCCAAGAATAAAAAAATCCTTATGAGTATTTTATAAGAACTCAGAGAATTCCAGTTTGATCAAGCAAGGTTGATTATTTTTAAAGAAACACTTATATTCTACAACCATGCCAACAAGAAAGATCAGAAAAGGATCCTGTAATATATAGTAACTTCCCAAAGGCAGATCAGAGATCTTAAGTATGTTTTCAAATTTACTGACTGCAATACATAGTAGTAAAAAAATACATTTAAATCTGAACAACAAAGAGGAGGGTGGGTTTGGGGGAAAGGCAATAAGAGGAAAAGCTGGAGACAAGAAAGAAACTTTTTTTTTCCCACAAAACAATACCACCATTATTATGCATAAGGCATGTGATATTTTCTATTCTATTTCATTCCATTTTATTCTCTTTGATTCTATTTTAACAAAGTATTGGTTGTAATCCCTTAAATTGATTAAATGGTCCACCATTCAGTCTCAATCTGCAATTTCAAAGAAATGTAAAGAATTCTCTCAACTAAGCATAACTAAAAAGCTGAATGGCATATTAAAGATATGTACATATTTCTGTATATATTACCTATTCCTGGAAAAGAAGCTTGTATCAAAGTTTGCTTCTACCCAGAATACATTTGTGTAGCCCTACAGAATTGAGGTTTTATTCATACAACTTTTCAGAGTATAGACATCAGGGAATAAAGCCAAGTGCCAGAAACAAGTGGCAATAGAAGTTAAAAATAAAAAGAACTTCAGATACTGGTTTTTTCTTTAGACATAGACTACAGCACAGATATAAATATATGACTAAGGATATGAAAGAAAGGTTAAAAACATGAGCAGGTAAAATAATATTTGAAAATAATCATTTAGAATTTTTTGAAGTTATATATAATAAATGTAATTTCAAAATTTACCTGGCAGAGTAAACAGAATATTAGACACAGCTGAAGAAAGAATTAGTGAACTAAAAGGGCCAAAGAAAGGATCCAGAATACAGCCAGAGAGTAAAAAAAAAAAAAAAAATGGAAAGTATCAAAGATCAAGAGGCAACGATGTTAAAGTATAGAGATCTAAAACATATAATCAGAGTTTCATTTTAGAAGATGAATGAGGGAATGGGGAAAAGGCAAAATTTGAAGAATTAATGGCCAAAAGTTTCCCACTGGTTAAAACAAAAACAAAAAAATTATCAGTAATCAATTCTTCAAATATTCAGTCCACAGATTCAAGAGCCTCAAGAAATATATATATAATAAAATCCATCCCTAGACACAGCAAATTAAAATCTAAAAAAGAGAATAAAAATGGAATGATAAAAAAGGGGTTATATCTAAAAGAAATGACTATATAAAACAATAGTTATACTGTTTGATTTTGTGGAAGAGCAAGCTAGAACTAAAATTTTGAATAATAAAATGTGAGTTGGAATAGTGATTAGGCTTAAGTTATTCTTGACAATTAATATGTTTAGGAGCACTGGTGTTAGATTTTTGTTAGATTTTGTAGACATATGCAAAGGTAATGAGGTAGTCTCTAAAATAATAGGTAGTGAGTATATACCTTCTGAAAATAGGTAAGAATTCAAAATTTCAAGAAATACAAGAAAAAGTAGAAAAAGGAAATTAAAAGCAATGCATATGAGATTATGACATGGAAATGTGTTATAAATTAATCCAGAAATATGGGAATCAAATGTGAACAAGCTTTTGATGGATTAAATATGGTTACAAATTCTTTATTACTCTCTTTGAAAGGTGGCATTTATTTCCCCTCCCATTGAATCTGGGCTGGCTCTGAGGCTTCTTCAACAATAGAATGCAACAGAAGTGACATTTTGCAATTTCAAGCTTAGCCTTTGGGAGAACTATCAGCTATCACGTCCTCCTCCTCGCAACATTCATAATTGGAATGCTTCTGTGCAGAGCCCAGTTGCCCATGTGAACAACCCAAGCTGCATGGAGACGTCCAGTACAGACTTTGGTCCCAGATCCATCTCGTGTAAGTCCTACCTGACAATCGTGAGTGAGCCTCCCTGGTGTTCCAGCCCAGTGGAGTCTCCCAGGTGATTTTGTATAATCAGTGTCATGTGGAGCAGAAGCGCTGCCCAGGGGAGTCCAGTAAACACCCAGAATCATAGAAGATGATAAAATAGGGCAGAGCAAGATTTCAAACCCAGGGCATGTGATTCCAGATCCCAGCTCTTAACCTCTGTGCACGCTGCATCTCATCATTTAGTGAGTACTTCATATGTGCCAGACTCTGTTTAACGTCTTTACACTCTTAACTAGAACACCTACTACTTTCTCTAGAAACACACGAAATAAATTTTTAAACAGAGAAATATACACTACATCAATGCTAATCAAAAGTAAGCTAGAGTAGCCTGGATAACAACATAGACTGTAAAGAAAAAAAGCGTCGCTAGAGGCAAAGAGAACACTATGGGATGACAAAAGTTTCAATAATTCAGGAAAATATGATAATTTCAAACTCATAATCACCTAATAACGCAGACTCAAATATAATAATTTATAGGCTATACTGATAAATTAAAAAAAACCAGCATCATAAGGCAAGATTTTTACCATAGCTATTTCAGCAGTGTATACATCAAGCAGAAAAAAAATCAGTAAAGCAACAGAAGATACAAAAGTACAATAAAAAATTAAACTTTATGTAATTTCCATATATAGAATATTGCACCAAACTGAAAATTATGCATTATTTTTAAGCTTATATGAACATAATGAAGATTGGTCATGTGTTAAGTAAGAAATTTCAAAAACGGTAGATTTTAGATAATATTTTCTGATCACCATGCCATTAAGACTGAAATCAACAGCACAAACACAACTAGAAGAAAACCCCATACATTTGGCCAATCCTATTCATGAAGAGGGAAGCAAAATCCTTGGGGAAAAAAAAAAAACCTAGCAAACTGAATCCAACAATGCACTAAAAAGTTAATACATTAAAACCAAGTTGGATTTATCACAATAATGTAAAATTGGTTTCATGCACTATCTCATTCTATTGGGTTAATGTAACCATGATATAATCTTATTAAAGTGACAAACTCTCGAATTCTTGGTCTTGTCTATAAAATGATAAATTAGCTCTATTTTGCCTCTATTTCAAACAATAAAGATGATCAAATGAGAAGTTCGATGACTGTAAATGTGGCTGTAAACTGAAAAAGACTGTAACAATAAGATGAATTATTTTACTATGCACAAAAGTTGTTATTAATATTTCTTTTTTTGCTTCTCAACCCAGGTCAAAGTAGTTAATAAGCAATTTAGAACACTATGGTTAATATAAGGAATAGTGTATTCTTAAAACAAAAATGTGAAATGCACATGTAAAAGGGTTTTTACGCTTATACATACAGTCTAAATAATAATCGAAGAAACATCCTTTTATGCACCACCCAGGTTATAAAGTAATGATCTCCTCAGAGGCCCACTTTGAATCTTCCTTGATCACATCCCCTTGCCTCCCAGCCAGAGTCAATCAAAATTCTGAAATCTGTCTTAATTATTTTTTTAGTCTTCTTTATAGTTTTATGGCTATATCCCGAAGAGTATATATGTGTGTGTATAGTGTTAGCTGTTTCTGAAATTTAAATTTGTGAAATCATACTAAATATATATCTCTATTACTTGCTTTTTTTTGTTTAACCTCATGCTAAGATTTTTCATAGATGTAAATGTATAGATGTAAATCATCAGTATTTTCTACTGTTTATAGCTACATTGTATAAATATACCATAGTGCTATTTTAATGATAATAAACCCTGGGATTATATCAAATATTTTATTTAATTGTCTCACACAATGTTACTATGAGCATTACTGTACACACCTCTAAGAGTACAAGGGAAAATCTTTATCTAGATTTTACTTCTAGGAGAAAAATCATTGTGTCAAAATTTGGTACATTTTAGGTACAAAGAAATTCCCAACTAAGGAGTTTGTGTCTACATTTCCATGTGCAGTGGCTGAGCCTTCCTGTTGTATTACATTCTCAAAATCCAAGATACAGCTCAACGTCTCGATTTTTGTTACTGTAATTGATTTGAAATGGTTTCTTGAGGTTTTATGTTGCATTTTCTGGGTTGCCAGTAAGATTAAGTGTATTTCCTTTTCATTTATTGTTCATTTATTTTCTCCTCTGTGACGTGCCTCTTCATGTCTTAAGCCCATTTTATTTGTAAGCACTTCTTATTAGATATTGATAGATACAAACCAATATTAAACAATATACCTGAGATATAAAGAATGACAATATAATGAACGTTCTTCCAGTTTAAAGAAAAGTAAATTACCTTTGAATTTCCTGTGTATCCTTCCTGATCTCATTACCCTTTCTCGTCCATGAATGTAATGGGAATACTAAATTGTGCACTTATTAGGTTGTTTTCAGTTTATCACCTTCCTGTATTATGTTTACATTGTTTTACTGCATGTATGTGTGTATGTGTGTTATTAACTTCTCTTCTCACCCTCATGTTCAATAACACTTTTCCTATTAGCATTAGCTGGACTAGGCAGCATTACTCAGGAGAGTGATTCAACAGCATTAAATAAAAACGCTGCAGCTTCTCATCCTTCAGCAGATTACACAGAACTGCTTTTGTGAGCAGCTGCTTAATTGCAAACCGTCGCCTGCAATTCAAAGTACCGGCTCCTTCGACTTTCAATTTTGGAGATATGTTTGAACTGACTAGGTGTTTTATCCTCTCTTCTCTTTGTATTTAATATGATAATCATTGTCTATCTTCTGGCTAGTATACACTCAGGACTCTCAGTACATCTCAGGTTCATCTGAACAATCAGTCTTGTGGTGGGTATGTATTCTGTTCATGTCTTTTATACTATGGTTGCATATATATTTCACACGAACAATTTACATATTAATTTATTAAATTCTATAATTTAAGTACACAGTTTCATAAAATACATATGGGGCTGTAACTTCCTCATCCTTTGGTTTCCTACAATCGTTCTGTGATTGTACTTTCATTACTCTATGATAATTCTGGTTATACTGAGAGAGCATTTTAAAAGTCTTCTAGTCACTTTTATTCACAAAACAGTCTCAACTAAGGAGCTTAAACGCTTAGGAATTCTAGTTCCACTGTGGCAGAGTGCGTGCCCTAGAACTCATCCCTCTTGCCAAATATAGCTGAAACTTCTGGAAAAAAAATATAAAATTGAATAGAATGTGGAAGCATAAACAAAAACAGGATGACTATAGAATAAGGGCAAAATCTGAAGATGTGACCTGCATCAGGAGGAGTTTCTTGTGTAGTTTCACTTTGTTTTTCCTCTTCGCCCCGGGTTTGAGTCCTAGTCACAGAGCTCTTAATAGCACTGGAGCAAAATTCAGATAGAAACTTGACAACTTCCTGGCCAGGGGAACCAGAGAATGGAGTTCCTGTGGGCCAGAGAGTGAGGGGAGAGTCCAGAGTAACTGACATAGAAGAGGGGAGACCCTAATCCTGGGCATAAACCCTCTAAGTTCTAAGTCTAGCCCTGATCACATGTGCACAGGACACTCACAATCCAGTGATGCAAAAGCTTAGAAACTGAACTAAGATTTGTGTAACAGAAGGCCAGGCAGAAATGATGATCTTTAAATAACTGGCTAAAATAAACACAAAAACATTCTCCAGAGGATTATATCTACTACATATTCACAATGTCAAAGATTAACCCAAAATTAGTCAAAAAAAACCAGGAAAATGTGATCCATTCTCAAGACAAATACAATCAACAAATGCCAACTGAGAAGTGACCTAGAGGTTAGGATTATCAAGGTTTTAGAACAGCTTTTATAACCATGCTCCAAGAGGTAAAGGAAAACATACTTGAAATAAATGACAAGAGAAAAGTATAAGAAGAGAAATAGAAAATAAATAAAAGCATCAAATGGAAAACATATCTGAAATAAAAGAACAGATTATCTCACCAGCAGAATGTAGATGAGAGAGAAAAAAGTCACTGAACTTAAAAATAAATAAAAATTACCAATCATTTTCCTTCTAGAAGACAACCTTAATATTTTGTATAGTGTAGGTTGCTAGTGATGAGTTCTTTCAATTTTAAATGTCTGAAGATATGTTTATTTTGCCTTCTTTTTAACACATTTTTGTAGTTATGAAATTTTAGGTTAATGGCTTCTTTTTCTCAGTAGTTGAAAAGACAGTGGTCCACAGACTTCTCATTTGTTTTATTTTCCATATAAAATTTGCTATCATCCTTATCATTGTTCCTTTGTAAATAAAATTATATGTGTTTTCTTCTCTGGCCGCTTTTAAGATTTTTCTCTTCACTGGTGGTTTCGAGCAGTTAGATTATGATGTGCCATTTTCCCCCCAAGGAGTTTATTGAGCCTCTTGTATATGCAGGCTCACAATTTTCATCAAATTTTGAAATGTTTGGCCATTATTTCTTCAAGTATTTTTTGATCCCCACCTCTCACCCCTCTCATTTAAATATTCAAATTTAATGTTTGTTAGGCTAATTGAAGTCATCCAACAGCTCGCTGATGCTCCAGTCTTTCTTTATTATTACTCTCTCCATGTATGTGTGTTTCATTTTGATAACTTCTATTGCTATTGCTATGTCTTCAGATTCAGTAATACTTTCTTTTCTAATGTCTAATCACCTGTTAATTAATTTCTAGTTGTCTTCAATGAACATGTATTACTTGTAAAATTAGAAAGAAAACAATAGGGACTTCCCTGGCAGTCCAGTGCTTAAGACTCCAAGCTTTCACTTCAAAAGGTATGGGTTTGATCCCTGGTCAGGGAACTAAGATCCCATCCCACATGCCCTGCAGCATGGCAAGAAAGGAAGGAAGGAAATAAGGAAGGAAGGGAGGGAGAGAGAGAGGAAGGAAATAATAAATATCATTTAAAGTAAAAAAAAGCAATTTATCATAAACGTATGACTTTTTTCCTGGACTTTCTATTCTATTTCATTGATCTATATGTCTGTCCTTCTGTCAGTACCACATAGCCCTGGTTACTGTAGCTTTTGAATCAGGAAATGTAAGTTTCCAAAATTCTTCTTCTTTTCCAATATTTTTTTAAACTATTCTGGGTCCCTTGTATTTCCATATGAGATAAGAGGTTAGTACTTTCTCAGGCCTTTCCTGAGCAGATGAACAAGCCCTGTTTATGCAAGTGGCATTCAAGATTCCAAAGATGATGGCAAATACTTTCAAAGCCCATTATGGACATCTCATTCCTCAATATTTTTCTCTTTCAGTCAAACTTTTTTTAGCCCAACTGGTATTGCCACCTCTGGCAGCTGCAATGTTAAATAATTTCTCCTTAATGTTTCCAAAAAATGCCCTGACAATAGAGCTGTTCACACAAAGTGAGTTCTGACTCAGGTCAAATAGAGGAAAAGCCCCAGGAATCAAGTTTTTCATTGAGCTTCTAGACAGGTCAAATAGTGACACTTCTCTGGGGATGGGGCTTTGGGGGATTTTTAAACCTGTTCTGTCTCCTCCGGTGACTGCTAGGCTTCTGGTAATGCTGTTGATCTTCAAAGCTGCCAAAAAGTTGGGGAAAGAGGATAGAATTAGGGCAAGTTAAAAACAACACAAACCTCAGTGTTATTACTCAGATACAGCTGTTCTTCTTGAATAACACTCTTTGGAATGTTTCAAGCATTTCATTAATTTCCAGAACTCTGAAAAAGTGGTTTTGACAAATTTTGCCAGTGTTCTCATTGCTTTTATGGAGAAGCAGATTTTCCGAGGTCCTTAATCTGCCGTTCCCGAGTGCTTCTATCCTTGATGAGATTTAAAGCCCCCTGGTCAGGGTTATGGCTACTCTAGATTCCCCACAAGCTTTTACCCTTTAGGCTCCACTTACTAACCTTATGCTTCTTCTTCACTCTGGGATTTTATTTTGTTGCTTTCAAGGTAGAGCCTTTTTAAAATTTCTCTTTTAACCTACAAATCCATGTATTTTGGATGGGAAGGGTACTTTTCTGCATGAATTCTACACACAATATTGAACAAAAGTGTAAAAACATTTTTTTAAAAATGATGGCAAGAGTTCGGTCAAGTGAGATGATTTGAAGATTAAGAACAAAATGTGATTTTTCCAAACTCTCCAGTGGTGGTAAGAGATGAGATCCATAACAAAAGTGATAGCATAATTCTTGGTCAGGAAAAAAAAGCCAACTCATTGGAAATACAGAGTGGGAATAGGGATGGCAGAATACCAGGAAGTCTAGGATTGGGGGGAGAGGCAGTTAAGGAAGAACTTGTTTTATGACTTTTTTTTTTTTTTCCTGTGAATGAAATATAGGAAAATGTTGGAAATGGTAAAATATGTTCTTAAAAAATACGAAGCCATGTTGAAAAGACAAATGTGGAGGATGGAGTGAGAAACCCAAGGATTCAGAGAATAATATTTTTCAGCTTTGAGAATACAGTAAGAGTAGAGATCATAAATCTGTAATGCTGATAACCTGCACCATTGTGTGATTTAAAATAATACTGGAATGCCACCAGTTGAGCTCAAGCCAGGTGGAATCCCTTCCTTTTCCACAAATGCATTATGCCACTATGCTCTTTTATACCTTTATGCCGTGTTCAATGCCCTTCTCCAGTTGTCTACAATATTGAGTGTCTAATCTTCCTTCACCTCTCATTTGCTGCTCTCCAAGGGAGATGCTATGCCTTATCTGGTTAATGAGTTAAATAAAGAGCCATAGCCTTCATTCTAATTATATTTCAGGTCACCCTTCTTGTACATAACTCTACTCTGGTGGAGTACACCAGAAATAGGTTTTTCCTGCCTTATATGGAAAGAAGCAGTTCTTTTCTTTCTAGAATGGTTCTTAGACTGTGATGTGTTTGGATAAATCAATTCATTTAGTGGACTGGTAGTTAAGAAGCACATTTTCATATCTGATCCAAGCTCCATTCTCTAATAAATCTTCATCTGTATGAAAAGATAATTTGATCCCTGTTTTAGTTCAGGCTGCTATAACAAACTACCTTAGAGTGGACAGCATATCAACAACAGAAATTTATTTCTCACAATTCTGGGGGCTGGGAAGTTCAAGATCAAGTTGCCAAATGATTCAGTGTCTAATGAGAGTCTACTTCCTGGTTCATAGACACTATCTTATAGCTCTGTCTTTACATGGGGGAAAAGGCAAAAGAGCTCTGTGTGTCTCTTTTACTAAAGGCACTATAATTCTATTAATGAGAGTTCCACCCTCATGACCTAATCACCTTCCCAATGCCCCACCTCCAAATATTATCACATTAGGCATTAATGAATTTTAGGGAGACACAAACATTCAGCCCATAACAACTCCTTTTTTATTATTTCAGGTTATATGTTATAATCACCCTCAAATGCACACAGATGTTGTTAATAGAAATTTTAACACCTCATTGGTCTTTCCTGTGAACATATTTGTTGCTTTATTCGAGACTTTAAGCACTCTGAGTGCAGCAAACATGCTTGTCCCTATTGAATACTTAGTACCTAACCAATGTTGTGGGATTTTACAGAGTGAAGCAAGACACCGAGGCTATATGCAGGAAGCAGCATTTAGTTGTGCCAGCACAGGCTCAGCGGATTCATATCCAAAGGCTGAGCCCTGAACACAGCGGGGCCTTGTCTTTTATACTTTTTGCTAAATTTCTATACATTAGGCTTTCTTTGTCCCCCAAATAAGGTAACAAGGAAGGTAGCATGTAATTTGACTGGATACTTTTTTTCCATGGCCTCTGGGCTGTTTTAGAGTTACAAGGGTTACACAGTAACAGAGGCAGGAAACATGCAAGAGGAGTTACAGAGCAACCAGGCACATATAGATAACAACTGGACCCAGCTACATACTTTCCCAGCTGAGTAGCTGAGTTATGGCCTCTGGGTCCTAGAGCTCCTAGAGCTCCCACCACACCAGGTAACCAAAATATAGTGGGCACACTGTAATTGTTGATTGAAGTAGAGGGTAACTTCTTTATGACAAAAAAAAAGGCAGGGGGAGAATGTAGAGATTTCAGAGACAGACTTCCCATTTCCTATATTTTATGAATTCAATGTAAGAAACTGATGAACAAAGTAATATATTGTAGAAACAAGCTTAAAGGGAAAAGATAGATAAGCACAAACAATAGATAAATATAGTTTCTTTCCATGACTCTAAATAAAAGGTCAGAGTTTGAAGAGCTCTTAAAAATTATGCATTCCATTTTCAAAAAGAAGTGAAGAATATCTTTACACATTTCTATGTAAATGATCTCTATGACATATTGAAATGAATAAAGGTGGATAAAATTTATGTGTGTTACCATTTAGATAAGAACTAGAAAATACCAGTATATGCAGGCCTATATTTATATTAACAAGATATGTAATAAAAACTTGGCAAGTAAACATTTAATAATTAGCCTCCAATTAACTTACAAAGGTTAAATTTTCCTTAACTACAGTTTTTGGTTGTTTTATTTTTCCCCCTTAAGTGTATGCCTCCCTTAAAAAGACACTTGTAAAGTCATCTTTTCTGATCACATTACTATCTACAACAAATGTGTGATCTTCTCCTTCAAGAGTGCAGGTGTTCGCATGTGAAATCTGACACTTGGGTTGCTAGGGTAACAGTCTGCTACTTGGTAATGAAAAAGAAATAAGTACTAGAGTAAAAGAGTGTGCTGTGCAAAAGGACAAGCTACAAAATCCATCTTAAAAAAAATGTCTTTTTCCAATATTGAATGAAACAGAGGTGAATTAGGAAATGGGAACTCTTAGGCTTATATTTTTTAGAAGGAAGCAGCTAAAAAATGCTACTCACGTGCTACTTGCCCCATGTTCCTAATACCCCCTTGCTTTCTCCTTCACCTTTTAGAAAAACTTGCACCTTTATTTGCTTAAGGTGTGACTAACTGTTTACAGCTTGTAAAGTGTAACATTTCTCCCAAATGATTTTCTTCCATACTGAAAAGACAAAAGCAAATGCACCCTCACACTCTCTGCCTCTCCCCCTGGCAACCCAGGACTTTTCAAGAGACACTGAAATGATACTACTAAGGTGCTCCTTCCCCCAAGCCAGATATTTAGTTCTTTGATCCCTGGATATTATTGCCTGAATATTACTACTCCAAAATCATCCTTTCTGAGTTGGGAATATAGATTCTGAAATCTCAAAAATAATTTCAAGAGACGCACAAAATTATGTAGAAAAATTAATCAACCGAGTTCTAATAGCCTACATTTATTATTAGTGACTTGTCTACCCAAGGGCAAGCCAATGCTTTTAAAATTTAGTTTTATCTCAGAAATGAGGTAGACGGTGGAGAAGTTGGATTTAAAAGGTTGCTTAATGTGGTGATTACATCTATTTTCTTGGACTATTTATTTTCAGTTCTCTCACTCAAAGTTTCATTCAGATAATATGGACTCCATATCTTCCAAGTTATTTTCTGTTCTAGCATTTTGTAAGTCACTTTTTATAATAATTTATTTTTTAATAAAAAATTTAACATCATTTACCCTATACGATACTTGAAAATCAAAAAAAGTAGGTGTGATATTAGCTCAAGAAAGTTCTGAAGGCCCAATGCAGCAAAATTTCAAAGCAGAACTTGACTTCAGTTATTTTAGAATTCAAAAACCCAATAATATGACAGCAACAAAATACAAAAGAAAATAAATTCATAAATGTGCTGCAATTAGGAGAGGAGAATACAAGAAGTCCAAAAAATCTTAGAAGACATTAGGTGTAAAGATTTGTTTTGACAGGTGGAATGGGATTAATGAGTGAAGAAGAATGCCCTCAGTTCATGCGTTGTGCAGTTTCACATCTAGGTCTTCTTTGTCATGTTCCGGAACTTTGCATAGATGATTCTTTTTTGTCTGAAGTATCTCCTAGCTTTTCTACCTGTTCCTCATTGCTGTTGGAACGAAACAGAAGTCAATGCAAACTCTTTACCTCACCTAAAGGCCCTGTAAGAGCTAGCCTCTTCTCAACACTCCAGTCTCATCTCTTGCTTCTTATTTCCAGCCACATCAGCCCACTTCACAATCTTGTAGACACCAAGTTCTTTACTGTTTTCAACTTTCCTCATAGGCTATTCTTCCCACCTAGAAGTTTGTTTCTTTCTTTCATTCTTCACCTACTTAACTTCTATTCATCCATCAGGTCTTATTTCACATATCATTGCCTCAGGGAAAATCTCTTCAAATTCATCCCTACATCAGACCAGGGACCCTCTTACATGTTTTCAAAGGACCCAGCATTTTTTCCTTATAGTTTTTATTACATTTTTCTAATCCCATGCATTTATGTGATTTTTTAAAATCAATATCCAACATCCATCATGAGACTTTAAAATCCATGGAAGCATGGTTACTTTTCCTTGACAAGGGATTGAATCTTTTTTCTAGACACCCTACCACCTAGCAGAATAACTGACATACCAGTCATTTGAGAAAAATGTTTTAATGAGTTGTATTAATAGCTTGCAGTGAAAGAAATTATTACCTGATGAGAAAAGCATTGTCATTCTATCTTCTCATTACAAAAATACACAATAGGTTGATGTGCCTACAAAATTTCCACACATGCTTTAAAAAAACTTAATGGAAGACTCTATGAGCCAATATCCATAAACACCTAGATTGGCTCAGTATTCAACACATAATTGGAATTCACTTCTCATCATCTTCTCTCACACAATGTAACATAATGAAGGCTTAAATAAAAATCTCTCTTTTCATTGTAATTGCATATAAAATGTTGTTAGTAAAGGATTTAAAAAGGTATAATTTAAAACACTCACCTCTCTTTCAATATTTTTTGTCCCGAAAAGCTAAAGTCATATTCAGAAAGTGATGAAAGAAGTTTCATCTCCAGAACCACTAAGCAATTTTAGCAATCTTTGTATGAATATCAATTTCCATATACTTAACAATGATCAAATCCACAGGAGTTTCATCATTTACATTTAATTGTTCTCTACTGAAGGCATGAGCTAATGAATGCATAGAGCCTCAGGATTTCACTTGTGCAAGTATATACTTTCCTTTATGATTTTCTTATGGACACTGTATATTTGAATGTGTGTGTAACAAACACATTCTCTAAGTTAAATGCAAATAACTATTTCATTTTTTAAGAGAAAATGGTTCTCCCTGGCATCGGTGTTGTTTAAGAGTATATCTTTTCAATTTCATACAACAAAATTTGCATACTAATTTAAGTCTCATAAAATATTTTGACACTTATCTTTCTAAATCTTGAAAAAATCCTCCAGTATTATTGGACAGGGTCTATATTTCTATTTGATGGATGAAGAATCTGAAGTCCAGAGAGACTGATTTGCAAAGGTTGTTCTTGCAGTTCTGAATACAAGAGTTCTATTTTCTGCTCCTACATAGGATCTAACATGATATGTGTCCTGGACTGTATTACAAATTATAAATCCATGCATATATATATTTCAAACAGCACAAACTCCATTCCTTTAAAGATGATGGGTCTCAAAAAAAATCTTGCTTTCTATTGAAATATGAAGGGAAAAACTGGTTTTGTGGTGGCAGCATTTCCTCTATTTGTAGTCTTTACAAAATCAAACGATTATTTCTCCATCCATGAACACGTGGCCTCTGATTCATCTGTGGCTTTCCTCCAGTCTGTGGGGTTGCTTCATCTCTGCCCTTTGCATTTTCTTATTTTGGAATCTATGCTGAAGGTTTATCACTCATAGAGGCCATGTATTGATACATCCTCATGCAAGAGGATCAGTAAAAAAATTAATAAACAGAATCCTCAGTTAAATAGTCGGGAGACCACAATGGAGGTGTGGAGTTTTCACACTCTATGACAATAGCAGAACCCAACAGGAAAAAGAAAGACTTCTTTTTTCCTGGCAAGAACTCAGCCAATGAGACTATCACAACTAAATCAATAAAAAGGCATAGACTGTCTCTTTATTACAGTCCCCCAACTTCTCTTTCCCCTCTATAAAAGAGATTTCTTCTCCATTTTTGCTGGAACTTGCTCATGGCTCACCATGCTTACAGACTCCAAATTGCAATTCTTTATTGATCTGGAATAAACCCATTTTTGCTGGAGAAACAGCTGACAGGCTATTTGTTTTAGGTCAGTATTTTGGAGGTCCATGTGGCGATCCAGAAAAGACCCCCAAGGATTCTGAGGCTGGTGAGCCAAGGCTGCGGTACCCACATCGAGCCCACTGTTGCTCTCAGCTTTTCTCACCAAACCCTGGGGTTTAAAGGCAAATTTTTCTCCTGGATCTGAGCTTACATCCTCTTTTGTCTTATGACGCTCTTCAGGCTTTTGGGCGGATCTATTTTAAGGTTTTGTCTCCTCTGGGTAAGGCCTTGTATATACAAGTGCTTATTTGGCACTTCAGCCTAATTTTTAAATCATAGTATTGCAACAGATTCTAATAGATTCTGTAGATTCTAATCTACAGCCCACTCCTTTTAAAACAGGGACTGTTTCAGTGGAACTGTGCTGGTTCCAATTTTGGCCCATTCCTCTGGAATAGTGGCTGTTCTGTTGGAAATGTGCTGAGAAGTCTTTGATCTGTCTCCTCTGGGAACATACTCTCCCCTTAAAACTGGCTGGTATTAGGCATGTGAGCTGTTTAAACTGTTTGAGCTATTTGAACTGTTTGAGCTGTTTAGGCTGTCTGAAAATTATTCTTTTACTCTAGAGAAAAACCTCTGAGAATAGATTCTGATTCTCTAAATATTTTCAGGGAGTGCCCCCTCCCCCAGGCACCACAGCTAATTTTATATCTAAAAACAGTGATCCTTCTTTATGCACATTCATAGCTAAGTGGTCCATTTGATCAAAAGGCAATTTAGAATGCTAATGGCCGTGATGGAGAACTTTTGAAACCCTCAAACTTAATTTTCTTAAAACTGACTTCGGAAGCCATAGTTCTAAAGATTCCCCAAACAGAATGGAACACCTATTTTGATTGGTATTTTGAGGCTTCCAATGTTAATAGAAACCTAAAATTGCCTCTCTGCAAAATAAGATTTTAATATTAACTGAGGCAAACAAACAGTTAAAGCAAGATAAAATGTCTTCTGAAGCCTCATGCCCTTCTTTCCTTACTTCTTTGTCCAGGTGCCAAAACTAGTGCCGTCTTCTCTCTCTTCCTCAGCTCCTCTGGCTCAGTCCCTTCCTCCAGTACCATTTTTCTCCTTTCCCTCTATGCCACTTGCACCTCCTCTATGACCTCGGTTCCCCCATATTAATCCTCTCGCCAAACCTCCCATTTTTCCTAAAATTCTCCCCATCTCCTTTTCCTGTGAACCTATTAGAACCTATTTCTTTAAAATAAAGCCTCCCTAGGATCCAGAAGCTAAGCCCTTAATTTCTCACACTCCCTGGACTAAAGCTGAACTGTGAGCCGTAGTCAAAGAATTTCCCATACTAACTAAATACCCTCACAGATTTGCTAAAGGATTGAAGAGAGTCACTTGAATTTATCAGTCTGGTTTCTCTGACTTATATCAGCTAGTTCAAATGCTTGTCAGTGAAGTCCAAGCCCAGCATGGGATGAAAATCGCTAACTGGGAAAATCCTGAAAGGTCTCTAGAATTACAACCGGGAGTCCAGCCTGCTAATTTCTTATATGATCAGGCTCAGGCAATCGCTAAGTGACTTCATTAGGTAATTCCTGTGGCTTTTTCAAAGCCCGTTGATTAGAACAAAATTCAGCCTTGCACACAAACATCTGAACCTATTCATGACTATTAATACAGACTTCAGGTTATTTTTAGGAAAATTCTAATCTTCCTTCAGATGTTGATTCCACCTGGGTATGTTTTAACCCAATGTTTATTAATGGGCTGAATCAGGAAACTTCTCCTTAGTGAACAGGACCACAATGGGATGGGAAACTACGTCTACTCCAGACTGAGTGAATCTGGCAAATCAGCTCTGTCACTCTAGATGAGTCACCTAAAAGAAAGACAACTAAAATTCTTAATCTTCAACTCTAGCAAACGAAGGTCCATAAAGGAAACCAAAACCGACCAAGTTTCTACTATTACAGCAAAGAGTCAGGACATTAGAACAGAGATTGTTACAAATGTAAGTGCTTTAGGTGCCTTCAACCTTCTAACCAGCATTTTCCAGTGTCTTACCAATTCTCAGTGACAGGGCTCTGAGGAACTACAAGGGCTCCTCCCAATCTTCCCTTTTAATTGGCTTAAAGAAACATTTCTCCAAGATTGGGGATGAATCTCTTCCAGCTCTAACTGGCACTGAAACCACACTCTCCAGTACTCTACCCCACTACCATAAAATGAGCCCTGACTCAGGGTACTGAGAAAGTTCAAATAGTGGGGATCTCTAATAAACCTCAAAGTACTCCTGTCTGCGAACAGATTCCCTTTTGCTTAGGCCCTTTGAGAGAGATTTGCCCTTTTCTCCTTGGTTCACAGACCCCCACCCATTTGCTAGACCAGGACTAAAGAATCATGCCAGAATTCCTTTCACCCAAAAGGGGGAACATTCTAGAAATTTTACAGTAGTCATCAAAGCAGCCAATCAGGTGAATTAAATGCCCCTTTGATATCTTTTATTTGCTCTATCTCTGATGGTATTAGATCTGATTCTGGAAACACTAATGATTTGTCCCAATTGAATCAGCTACTACTTTCCTTACGGGCAAAATCTTCAACCAATACAGGCAAAATCTGCAGTGCACCTCCTATCAAGATTCAGATAGATCCCTCAAAACCTCTTCCCATAATTAATCAATATCCTATAAATAAAAAAGCCCTTCAAGGCATAAAACTCTTAATAGAAGAGTATGTCTCAGTGTCTCAAGCCCTCATTATCCCTTGTACTAGTCCATGTAATACTCTTACTTTACAGATGAGAAAACCTAAGGGCTGAGGTTGAAAGTTTGTCCAGGACCTCTGAACAATAAACAACGTTATCCCTTGACACCTTGTTGCTCCTAACCCTCATGAGATGCTAATATCCACTTCCACTGGAAGCAAATTCTTTACTGTAATTGATTTATACAGGGCATTCTTTAGTATTCCAATTACTGAAGCTAGCTGATACCTTTTTTTCCTCACTTGGGAAGAAAAATATTTCACCTAGAGAGTAATGCCTGGGGGTTTTATTGAGAATCCTTCTTATTTCTCACAAATCCTGAAGTCTGATCTGGATGATATAAAGTTCCCTAGAGTTCTACTTTGTTGGAATATGTGGGTGATTTGTTTCTTTCAGCTTCTTCTCAAGCCTCTTCCCTGGAAGACAGCATCCACTAGCTAAAGCGTTTAGCTTTAAAGGGACAAAAGGTCACCAAAAAAAAAATTGTAGTTTTTCCAAACCCAGGTTTGACATGTAGTGCATCTGATATCAGAACAAGGGTTATACCTAGACCCAGATAGGCTTCATGGTGTCCTAAGTTTCCCCAAATTCCCAATGAAATGTCAACTGCAAGTTTTTTGAGGGCTAGTTATTTATTGCTGAAACTGGATTCCAAATTTCTCTCTTATGGCCAAACCTCTGTATGTTATACAAAAGAACAACAACTCCGACCCAATTTTAGGGCAACAACCAGATGCACAGCCTTCGAGTCCTTAAAGGAGAGTCTGATGAATCCTTGGGCATCTCAATTATCAGATTCCCTTTTCCTTTTTGTACATGAAAAGGAAGGGAATGCCTTTGGTGTACTCACCCAAAACAGGTGGACCATCATCAGCCCCTGGTGTATTACAACCAACAACTGGACCCTGTGGTGCAGGAATGCCCCCTTGCTTTAGAGCCATAACGGTCACTGATCTTTTGGGTAAGGCCACCAAGAAAATCATTATGGGATCTCCTTTAACCATCTGGTACTCCATGCAGTAGAAGCCCTCTGAATTCCCATTATACTCAATATTTTTCAGTCAGCTACCTCATCTCTTATGAAGTCCTTTGTTTAACTGCTCTTCACATAATTCTTTTATGTTGCAATAACTTTAACCCTGCTACTCTCCCCTCCCCATCCCTGCCATCGATTGATTTCTCATGGTTAACTGATGGTTCTTATTTAAAAGGTGACAATGGCAAATGTTGTGCTGGGTATGCTATCACAACTCCTTTTGATGTTGTTTAGGGAACACGTTTACCTGTGCCTACTTTGGCTCTACAGGCTGAATTACACACTTGCACGTGGGCTTGTACTTTGGCCAAAGGCAAAACTACCAATATTTATACTAATAGCAGATATGCTTTCGGAGTAGCTCACGATTTTGGAATGTTGTAGAGTCAATCTGGCCTCTTTACTTCCAGTGGAAATAAAATTTAAAAAGGCCTCATTTCAGGAATTATTGTATGCAATACTTTTACCTGTTGTTTTGGCTATTATTAAGATTCCAGGGCATTCTAAACTTGAGTCTCTGGAAGCTAAGGAAAATCACCTTGCTGACACCTCCACAAGGAATGCTGCACTTAAAGAAACCAACAGCAGCCAAAACTCTGTCATGGTCTAAAGGGATACTTCCCCAAATCATAACTTAGAAAAATTAGTTAGAAAAGCTCAATTATTGACCTCAGAAAAGGAAAACCAAGACTGGGAATTCAACAGTTGTTGGTTTGATAGAAGGTAAAAGCTCCGATTTGGACAAAATAACAACCCAGGTTTACTGGAAACTCATATTCCCACTACTCACCACTGTACATGCATGAAACCATTGGTCTTCTGACAAAATGATCACCTTCATGAATCAATATTGGTGGGAAACATTTACAAGGCTGCAAAGAGTGTGTACCTCACTTGTCTCATTTGTCCAAAGTACAACCCAGGAAGCCTGTTCACACGCTCTTGGACATTTAAAACTGCCTAATGGACCATTTGAAGTCTAGCAAATGGATTTCATGCAACATCCTCCATCTCACAGATACAAATAAGTTTTAGCCATCATCTGCACGTTTTCACACTGAACTGAAGCCTTCCTTTGCAGGCAGGCTATTGTGTCCTCTGTAGCTAAAGTCCTTTTGGAAAAGATTATCCCTACCTGGGGAACTCCTCTTGAACTTCATAGTGATCACAGAACCCATTTTACTGGCTAGGTGCTTCAACAAGTCTGTGTTGTTCATCCAGTTTTACAACACTTTCACCGTCTGTGTGAGGGAACCACTCTCAGTTCTCTGGTTTAGTTGAATGCACCAATGACATTAATAAGACTCTACTGGCAAACTAGAGGTGCTCCATACACTTAGCTAAAAGCTTCACTGCTGGTTCTTCTAAATCTTAGATCCACCACTTTTGGAACTCATAAACTCTTACCCTTTGAGATAGTAACAGGACACCCAGTGCACTTGGCTCCTGCCTCTTTTGGTGTACAACTGACAAAAGGTGAGATATTTCAATATTGCAAGGGCCTAATTGGTTCTAATAAAAACAATACCATGTTTTGGTAGAGGAATCTTTTCACAGTGTACTCTCGTGAGATGCAGACCTTCAGTATCATACCTTGCAGCCTTAGATTTTGCCTGTTAGAAAAGAAACCTCCAGAAGTACCACCTTCAACCTGGCTAAAAATGCCCCTGTCGAGTACTGCTCACCAAGCCTTGTGCCAGCAAATTCAAGGAGCAGACTCTTGGATTCACGTGACATACTTAAGAACACACTGAACCCTGATTGGACCTGCACATCATCTAGTGATCTGAAAGTAAAGATTTCTCAGAATTGCAGCAGGTGACACCTGATAAGACAGCTTTCCCAAGATATCCGGACCAGGCATGTTGGACATGTGTCTGCCTCTGATGATGACATAATGCTTCAGATAATTTCCAATGACTATGATCTTGATAAATTATGGACTTTTGAGAAAAGGTACCTGAGAGTTCTAGCCCCTACTCCTCCATGTTACTCAAACATGAATGCAATAGGTTTCCAACCTGTGCACTCTCCCTCCAATGTGATACTACATCTAGGAAGGGTTGCTTCTGACATTGAGGGACAAAAAGCCCCTGAAACCAGAAAACCTAACTCCTGATAGGCAAAGCTTTCAGAAAAAAGTCTTGATTAAAAGGGGGAAAAGTAAAATAATTAATGAACAGCCAGCTCAAGTAAATAAAGTGAGGAGATCAGGATGGGGAGCTCTCATGGCCTACAATAGTAGAGCCCAACAGAAAGAAGAAAGACTCCCTCTTCTTGCGTGGCAATAAGAGATGATCGCAATTCAGGCGAAGAAAAGCCATGGACTCTTTGTTTCCTATAACTCTCCCAACTTCCTTTTCCTGTGTTTAAAAGAGTTCTTCATTTATTTTCATGGGTGACTTGCATGTGGTTCACCATGGTTACCGCCCTGAATTGTAATTATGTGTCGATGTGGAATAAACCCATTTTCCGCTGAAGAAATAACTGGCAGTTTATTTCTTTGAGGTCAACAGACCAAAGAGCAAAGGGGAAGGCAAGAACTTAGAATGTCTCTAAGAGCTTCTGATTATCTGTAGTTGCATCATGTTTGTTTATAATCTATTGGGCAAAGCAAGCTAAACCCCATGTCATCACATTGGTGGTGTAAACTCCTCCCACAGGAGGCAATGGCAATGAACAATTGGTAAGCAAGTATAATCTTCTTACTGAAAAGAAGTTAATGATTGTGAAAAATGTTATCTATCAAAGGCTTCCCTCTTGATCACAAATATTTACTTCTCTTATTTTTGAATGCAAAATATTCTATTTATTTTCCCAAGGAAAATACCCTAAAATTTCATCCCATCATGCACTCAGCTTTGAAGTCTAGGACTCATAATAGCTTTTACATAAGATCCATATACAGCTCCTTTTGGTCTAGAGACCTATAACTAAAAAGATAAATTTTCTGTTCTGCCCACACATTAATGCACACCCCATGTTAAAAAAGGGAAGAAAGAAAACTTCTCAGAGGTCATTGGGCAAATATTATTAAATTTCTCACCGTGAAGCTTGTTAATGTGCCCTTGATTGGGGCCAGGTCATGCTTCCTATAACTGACTTCACAGTTTATTATTCTCCATGAATCTTCAGTCTCCCTCTGAGAGTTCCTTTCTTTTTCATTTTCCTCCTTGTCCAAATCTGAAGAAAGCAGTAAGAAAACATGACCTCTTTGGAAATCAAGCAGTTTTTTAGCCTACTTTATGCCTGCAGATATTTTGAAAACCAATGTTGTTTCACATCAGAAACAGCAGCAATCTCTTTTAATTCAGGTTTGATTTCAGTCAACTGCTTGCACTATTCTCCACAACCACAATACTTTTCAAATACCGTATCTCTCTATACCAAAAGCTTCTTTGTAAGAACGCTATGAATCCCTTCTTCTTGAGCATAATGTCCAACTAAAAAGATGTACTGGGGTCCATATTAAACTATAGAGATATCTTAACAAAGGAAATCGTGGCTATATCATTTGGTTTATGCCTTGAGGTTGAATCTGATTCTTCAAATAATTTCTCTTTAACCTACTGGACATGAGTAAGAGTTGCAAATCTTAGCTTTACAAGATTGAGAATTTCTGGGTTTTTTTTTTTTTCCTTACTTCTTTGCCTACAAACAGGCCAAATCTTTTCTAAGTGCATAGAGTAGTGTTTGTCTTGTATTACTTGCCTAACACAGCTAGTAAACAAAACCATGGTAAAATTATGTATCACAAAACCCATTACCCTAAATCCACAAATTTATTGGGTACATTGTTTGCCTTCCAAGTTCTCTAAACCTTAAGTGTATCAAGTCTTTACCCTCACTGAAATTTACTGACCTTTTTTCGACACTCCAAAAAGTTCCCATCACTGTCCTGCTACACATTTCTAATGATATAGTTTGAGGTATTTTGTTAGAGCAGCACTTATTTCTGGTACCACTTTTTGTATAATAGTCAGCTTTGCTATGTAACAAACCATCAAAACCTCAGTGATTTACAATAATAAATGTTCTTATTTACAGACTCTGGCTGCTATGTCTTTTCTTGTCTCTGTAACATATGAGTTTTCATTCCAGGAAATAAGCTGTGGGAGCAGCCTTTGTCTAGAAGAACATCACCATCCTGGGATTTGAGCAGTTTTCTCAGCCTACTGTGTCTGTAGATATTTTGAAAACCAATGATTGTTTAATGTCACAAATAGTTGCAATATACCCCTGCTTATGGCAGAGAAAAAGAGTGAGAGGCATCATAGAATTTTTTTTTTTCATTTAGCCCCTCTTCATTCTTTTTTTTTAATTTTATTTATTTATTTATTATTTTTTGGGGGGTACACCAAGTTCAATCATCTGTTTTTATACACATATCCCTGTATTCCCTCCCTTCCTTGACTCCCCATCATAGAATTTTTAAGCAGAAGTTACTGTCTTAATATATAGGTTAGAGTGCCTGATTTTGTTTTTTTTTTTTTTTTTTTGTAGACAGTGTTCTTCAGCTATAACAGTAGCCCTTATGGTATTATTCTGAGTACTTCATTGCAGACAAGCTCTGCAGTAGTGACTGTGCACCCTGCTTTGCTGTCATTCATAAATCTTAGATCTGTTAAAGCTAGCAGATCTTCAAAGGTTATGAAGGTAACCTTATAACAAATGGGAACTCCAAAGAGTAAAGAGGTAAGTGTCTTTCAAAAGGTAATGCTACAAGTCAGTGTCTAAACAAGGGACAGATTTGGCTCTTTCACTCTTAGTGACGAGTTTTGCCCCCTACTTTATGCTTCTTCCTTCTGAAGAAACATAAAATTATATGATAAAACCAGTGTTTTTTGTTATTATTGCTGTTTGTGTTATTAACATATATATAATGAAAAACTATCTTCAGTTTCATATTCATATATACTATCTGTCTCATATGCATATACACTGACAGCTTAGGCTAAATTATATAGCATGTCTATATCAGTTACTTTAGCCCAAGTATGTTATAGTTGAAAATGACTCCAAAATCTTAGGCTTAAAGTGACAAAGATTTATTTCTCACTAATGTTCACGTGCACTTTAGGGTGGGATGTGATTGTTTTACTGCAGTAAGAAAGATGGTAGGATCATGCAATAGCTCTAATTTATTTTTGCTGGAAAGTCATCCAAATAACTTCTGCGCAGGTATCACTGCCTAAGACTTATATTGATGGGATTGATGAAATAATTTTTCCATAGGTAAAGTTTCAGAGCAGAAGAAGAGGGGAAAGCAGGAAATATTTTGACTAATTTGCATGCACAGGCAATAACTCAGAGAAAAATAAATTGTCTATCTTCATTATTTTATTTCATTGGAATAATATATTGTAAAGGATTTTTTTATTGAAAAAGGGCTAAAAATATGTAAAAAAAAAAAAAAGGAGCTCTTGTTGGCTTTCTCATGATATGTATACTAGGATTCTGTTTCTAGCACACAGGAATAAGCTCCTAATAAGCCGATCTTCCCACAAATAAGAGCTATTGACTCTCAAAACACAACTGCCCGAGGGCACTGGAGATGGAAGCTAAGCAAGCATCCTTTGAAGGGGAACTGAAACTTGGAGGATGTACCAGCAGGGAGTGAATATATTCTTTTTTAACTGCTCTGCACAGAAAGCAATCACAGCAGCAGTACTGGGCATGGGGTGGTCATAACTTTGATAGAAAAAATTTTACCCTCTTTTTGGCAGCAGAATCATAGAAGAGAACCCAAAGAAACCAGGGCTTCTATAAAAGAAAAATTCATAGAAAAGGAATCCCTAAAACCTGAATCATTGACACTTTAAGTATGCATGTATGCACAAGCTGAAAGCAATTAAGAGTTAAGGTTTGAAGAACTAATATACCATCTGAACCACTGCCACTACAGTTTATTTTGAATCTAAGTTAATTTTCCGCTAAACCAAAGCACCAGCACTATTCATAGTACCCCAACAAAATTTAAAACCTATGCAACTTAACATTCACAATGCCCCAAATCCAATCCAAAATCACTTCATGTACAAAGAGCCAGAGACAGTGACTCCTTTTAAAGGAAAAAGAAAATCAACAGGTGTCAACCCTAAGATGACCAGATGTTGGAATTCCCAGAGAAGAACTTTAAATACAGTGAGTATAGCTATGCTCAATGAGATAAAAATAGACTTGCAAGAAATAAAAGATAGGAAGTCTCATTATAGAAACAGAAAATACAAAAAGCAACAAAATAGAAATGGTAGACTTGAAAAATACGAGATCTAAAATACAAATTTCCTGGATAGGATTAACTAGCAAAATGGAGATGACAAAGGAATCTAAGTGAAGTTGAATACAGAGCAATAGAAATAATCCAATTTGAAAAAGACAGAAAAAAGATTGTGAAAAAATATAATCTGGACCTCAGCGACCTGTTGGTAATTTCAAGCCACATAGGTAATCAGAGTTTCAGAAAGAAAAGGAGTGGGTTTGGGGCAGAAAATTTTTTAAGAAAGTGACCTAAAACTTGCCAAATCTGGTGAAAGACATACATTTATCGATTCCAAAAGATCAGCAAACCCCAAACAGGATAAATTTGAAAAGAATAATACCTAGGTATATCACCATAAAACAAACATAATCTCAGAGAATTAAGCGTAAGCAAGCACATCTTAAATAAAATATATAAGGCATAATCATAGGACATATATGTAAGAATATATATGTAAATGATATATATATATATCCAATAATTTTACCTAGAAAATATAAACAACTCTTACAACTCAAGTCACAAAACAATCCTTTAATGTTCAAAATATTTGAATAGCCAATTTACAAATAAGATATATGAATCGTCAATAAATATATGAAAAGATACTTAACATCATTAATCATTAAAAAATACAAACTAGAATACAATGAACTACTACCAATCACCCATAAAAACAGCTAAAATTAAAAAGACTGACAATACCAAATGTTGGCTAGAATGTGGAGCAACTGACAGTCTCATAAACCACTGGTAGGAATGTAAAATGATACAAGTGACAAAAACAGTTTGTCCATTTCTTATAAAGTCAATAATACGCTGTCCACATGACTCAGCCATTTCACTCCCAGATATTTATACAAAACAGTAAAACTACATGTCCATGAAAAGACACATACACAATTGTTCATAACAGCTTCATTTGCAATACTCCAAAATGGAAATAAGACAACACTTATCATCGTAAATGTAAAAAGTAAATGTTATCCACTCAATGAAATTCTATTCAACAACAGGCGGGACTAAACTACAGATACAGACAACAATATAGATAAATCTCAAAATACTTTTGCTCAGAGAAAGATACCAGACACAAAAGATGATAGTATAAGATGATTCTCTTTATAAAACTGCAAACTAATCTGTGGTGACAAAAATCATGTATGTATGATTGTAGCTGGGGGTGGAAGGAAAGACTGACTGCAAAGGTATAAGAATGATCTTTTCGGGAGTAGGTGTATACAGCTGTCAATACTCACTGATTACATGTTTTAAATAAATACAGTTTCCTGTATGGATTTTTTGCTCAAGAAAGTTGATAAGAAAAAATATGTATACCTCTAATTTTTGCTTTGTTTTGCTACTTTCAAATCTAAGAGTAATAATTCCTGTTTCTCGTAATGGCACCCTACATGACTGTAGATCAATCATTCTTCTGAGAACAGCGAGAAAACATGGAAATCACATTTAAAAGGATCGACTTGGTGGTATCACCAATATCTTCTAAAACCATCAGACTTCAGAGGCCAACATAGAAAGCGAGAAGCCCAGAAAGGTGGGTACAACATTCAGCTCACTGATTTTTTTCTCTTAAGGAATTTGTTGATTTGCAAGCTGCAGCTGTTAAACTGAAAAGCCATGGAGAGTTTCTGACAGTCTAATGGGATTCCTTGAAAAAAAAAAGAACTGGAATACAGGAATCACCAAGTAGGTCTCTGGTAATGTAGGTCCCTGGAAATTCCAGGACAATTTTCACAGCCAAAATGAAAATACTGAGAAAGAAGCAATAATTATAACTTGGAGGGAAAAGCACATATAATAGATGCTATTGATGCGAAGCTTTGAATTTGAGTTGAATTTAGTGGAGATGATATTCCTAAGCAGAAGGCGTAATCAATAACTAGTTCTCCACAAGGTTTCTCAGAGAGCTTCCTTCTCTCAGTACACAGCAGGAGGCCAGCACAACAATGGAGATTCCAGATGGCACTGAGGAGGCTCCTGCCTTTTCTCAGAAGAGATAATGAATGTATGCGCTTGCTTAGTGTCTTTGCCATAGTTAATCTACACTGTTCCAGAAGCAGAGTTATGTCCTTCAGACTGCCATTTTCGGTATGCAATAGCTATTCAGGGTGTGATGCTAAATACCAAGAGAACGAGCATCCCTGGAGCCTCTTTATCCTCAACGTCGTTCTTCAAAATGACCTCATATTCAGGTAAATCTTGAGCAGGAGAAACATCATTAGCTGGCTTTTACCAACCTCAACGCGGACCTCAGGGTCAGAAAATGAAGTTCTGTTCTTGTTCTGCTAATGTATGACCTCGACCAATTAATTCACCTCTCTGAACTTCAGAATCTGACAAGGCCATCAGACTAGAACACCATGCCATGAATAGCATGCCAAAAGCAGCAGAAGAAATATTAAAATGCCAATCAGTCCGTTTGCTATAGATCATGCTGACGCAATAACAATCAGAAACACACATTCTGTCTACTATGTGAAAAGTTTCATGCTAAATCTGATATCATTGAATTACCCTACATCATGATAATTTCTGTGAATCTTAAAAGACCACTGAAGGCTTCCTGCATTAAATATTAGGAACATGTCCAAAGGGAACGGCTTCTCCTTACTTTTCTTTGAAAATTTCCCTCCTCCTTAAACTTCATTAACTTTGCTATTTCCTTCCCTGGATAAAAATGCAGCTGAGGCAAAAGGGCCACATTTATGGTATGGTGATGAGTTTTACAGAATCAATTTTTAATTTTTAAAATGCCTCGTTTGGAAAGTAAGAGAAGTATGCAATTAAAACAAGTTACAATTGATAATGATTATGTCGAGGAAAAAAATTATCCTGGTATTTCCAGTGTGTTACATCTCTTACAAAACTAATTTCAGGTACCTTCATACTTAATTGTTATCCATAGATTTTTCTGCTATTAATATTCTCCTGTAACAGGGAAGTTGGTAAAGATCAGTTGTGTGGTGTGAATCTTGAGATAAAGGTATGGTTTATTCTAATTTTGTTTCTAGAATTTTGAGACATTTCATTAAAAATAATTTCTAAGTGATAATCAGAAACACGTGTAAACACAGATATCCAAACACACATATCCACTAACCGCAAATACACTCCTCAGGGCATGGTAAGAGACTGTGACCATCATTTTTGTTTAGTGTTTTCAACTCTATGTTTTAACCCAATACATAATTTCCCTTAGTTGTCTCCCGTAAGACATCAACTGCAAATCCCTGATTAGAAGCAGTGAAAGGAAAGTGAAAAGAGGTAATTTCTTTCATTAATTCTTTGGAAAAATAAAAAAAAAAAATCAGTCCAATAAATAATAAGAATCTATCAGTCTGATCAGAGGCCCTTTAGGGATGATTTTCCTCTGTGATAAAGAAAAGCTCATGCTTAATTGGCTTGGCCCATTCATCCTGCCTTGAATGCAGATGTGAAAGCTTACTTCTTGAAGCTGATGTGGCCATCAGGCGATAAGCTTAAAGAAAACAATCAACATGTTCATCATGGCAGAAGAGAAAATTAGTAGAAGTCTAGATACTCGATATCATCAAAAACAATCCAACTTGGAGTCAAGTCCTTGAAGATATATTATATGAGGTTATTAGATCGCTTCTTTGCTTAAGCTATGATTTCTCAGGTATCCTGACACCCTGCAGCCAGACATCTTATACAAAGCATTATTAACCATTACATGAGTTGATGGCATGTAGCAAGGGTTATATGAGCTTTGCTTTGTTGTTTTTTTTATTATCGGAGCTCAGAACACTTACATCCGTATGACTACTGACCTCCTCACTTGGACGTCTAAGCACCTCAAACTTAATATAGAACAGCTCAAAGATTTTCTACCTCCAGTTGCTTCTTCCTAAGTCTTTGCCACCAATAGCACTGCTGCTCATGCCAAAAACCTGAGACTTTTTTATGACACTTTGTCTCAATCCTTCCTTTCAATAGATCAATATAATTTGTTGGCATTACTCAAAACATCATCCAAATCTGAATAGTTATCATCCTAACTGCTGTCACCCAAGTCCAAGCTCTGGTCCACCCTTGTGGCTCCAACATTGCTCCTGCTTTTACTCTTAGGCTGCATGCTCCACAGAGGAGCTAGAATGATCCACTTTAGATATAAAACAGGTCATGTTGCTTCCCTAGTTAGACTTCAATGGCATTTCACCACTCTTAGAATATAACTCAAACATTTACATGGTCTGAGGGATTTCATAGACAACTTTCACTCTCTCTCTTTCCACTTTTTCATTCACTGACTTCAACAACACTAGACTTATTGGTATTCCTTGAAGACAACAACTCTTCCCTGACTCAGGAACTTTCCACTTGTTTCCTCACCGTGGAGTACCCACTGCCCACAACTTGGTATGGCTTGCTGCCTCCCTTCATTTAGGGATCTGCCCAAATATCATCTCAACACATGGTATCCCTCAATGACTCTATTTAAAATAGCACGGTAGAAGCAGAAAATAGCAGATTTGGGTTACAGTACCACAGAATCTTGAGATTTGATTGTTATTGAGAAAAATCTCTGAAGAATTTTGCATCTCACTTTTCTTATCAGTAAAATGGGTAAAAAATAATGCATGATCATAAAGTATGGCAAAATTCTAGGTACACATCTGCATGAAAATGGCTCATTCATCACATAACAGTAAAGATGTAAGATTCTATTTTATAAGTTATTGCAACTAATTGGGAGCAATATTTCACTGAGAATGGTAATAGGGCAAAACCATATATACACCTATATTGATATGACACTTTGGATTTTACAACCTCACAAATGGTTATACAGAGATCCTGAAAATGATTCTATGACAATAAAGATATTAGACTATTAAAATCATTTACTTATGAGAAAACTGAGCCCCTAAACAGTGAAATAACTTGCATGCACAGCCTAGAAGTATTAGATTTTATACTTACTGCAACATTTTTACAACTAAAAGTTTAATACTTTTTGTGTAACACTATACAACAGGTCTAAATGTCAAAGAGGAAGATATGAACTTAAATATTCTCTTAAGATCCACATAGATGAATTATTCAGTAATATCTAATGTGTTGATACTAATACTGAACCATTCCTGCCTACACAAGGAAAGAGATTTTTTTTTTCATTGCTACAATTATCAAAGCAAAGAAATTAGAAATGGTTTGGATAGAGTCTTTTGAGTTCCTGAGTTTGTCACCACAAATAAGAGGCTTTCACAGACCATAAAATTAACTTCCTCCATTGCCACCTGCCCAACTACACAAGACAACCTACACATCTTTGTTAACTGGATGAAGCAAGTTTGCTAGGTTTTCCTTTCCTTCTCACTAGCGACACAAGCTGTGTGAAGTTTTCCAAAGGGGAAACCCTCCTTGACAAGACTTACTTCAGACAAGCTGTCAAAGCAGAGTAGGGCCAAGGTTCCAAGGGGTGAGTATAAGTGAATACCGCCACCCTAAGCACAAAATGCAATTGGGAAACTTCTCCAGGTCGTAGATACTTGAGGTACATCTTTCAGAGAGTTTTTTATATATTAGTATTGTAGTCATGAGAAATACTGTGGGGCTATTCAGACTTTATTCTACAATTGTCCAGGAAGCATCATACGTTTAAGTCCAATGGTTCTAAAATATGTTTTTCAGGATCAGGATTCAAACTTTAGCACATTATAATCAGAGAAAGAGGCACACCACACCAAGTTTTCAGTTTAAAAAATGTTCCTTGTTTGATTTTTTTTTAAACTCTTTATTGGAATATATTTGCTTTACACTCTTGTATCCATCTCTGAGGTTCACCAAAGTGAATCAGCTGCATCTACACACATATCCCCATATCCCCTCCCTCCCACGACTCACCCCCACCATCCCCATCCTGGCCCTCCAAGGCATCTCCCATGAAGTTGATCTCCTTTTGTTATACAGCAACTTCCCACTAGCTATCTATTTTACAGCTGGTAGTGTGAATATGTCTATGCTACTCTCTCACCTCGTCCCAATTTCCCCTTTGCCCCTCACCCCAGCCCTGTGTCCTCAAGTCCATTCTCTACTTCTGTATCTCCACTCTTGCCTGTCACTGGTTTCATCAGTACCATTTCTTCAGATTCCATATATATGTGTTAGCATACAGTATTTGTTTTTTCTCTTTCTGGCTTACTTCACTCTGTATGACAGACTCTAGGTATATCCACCTCATTACATATAGTTCAATTTCATTCCTTTTTATGGCTGAGTAATATTCCATTGTATATATGTGCCACATCTTCTTTATCCATTCATCTGTTGATGGGCATCTAGGTTGTTTCCATGTCCTGGCTATTGTAAATAGTACTGCAATGAACATTATGCTACTTTTTCTTTTTGGATCATGGTTTTCTCTGGGTATATGCCCAATAGTGGGATTACTGGTTCATATGGTAGTTCTATTTTTAGTTTTTTAAGGAACCTCCAAACTGTTTTCCATAGTGGCTGTACCAGCTTACAATCCCACCAACAGTGCAGGAGAGTTCCCTTTTTTCCACATCCTCTCCAACATGACTTCAAACTATCCTATAAGGCCACAGTGATCAAGACAGTATGGTACTGGCACACAAATAGAAAGGAAGATCAATGGAACAGAATAGAGAACTCAGAGATAAACCCAAGCACATATGGGCAGCTTATCTTTGACAAAGGAGGCAAGAATATACAATGGGAAAATAGACAGCCTCTTCAAGAAGTGGTGCTGGGAAAATTGGACAGCAACATGTCAAAGAATGAAATTAGAACACTTCCTAACACCATACACAAAAATAAACTCCAAATGGATTAAAGACCTACATGTAAGGCCAGACACTATAAAACTCCTAGAAGAAAACATACGCAGAACACTGTATGACATCCATCAAAGCAAGATCCTTTTTGACCCCCCTCCTAGAATCATGGAAATAAAATCAAGAATAAACAAATGGGACCTCATGAAACTTAAAAGCTTTTGCACAGCGAAAGAATCCATAAACAAGACAAGAAGACAACCCTCAGAATGGGAGAAAATACTTGCCAACGAAGCAACGGACAAAGGATTAATCTCCAAAATATACAAGCAGCTCATGCAGCTTAATACCAAAAAAGCAAATAACCCAATCCACAAATGGGCAGAAGACCTAAATAGACATTTCTCCAAAGAAGACATGCAGATGGCCAACAAACACATGAAAAGATGCTCAACATCACTCATCATCAGAGAAATGCAAGTCAAAGCCACAATGAGGTATCACCTCACATCGGTCAGAATGGCCATCATCAAAAAACCTTGTTTGATTTTGTATTGATTTCTACTATGTGCAAGAGTCTGTTCTAGATACCAAGGAAGACACAGAGATAATTGTTGCGTTTCTAACCTATGGTGGTGAGGGTCTAATAGGAGTGATGAGACATTGATGTAGATACCTTTATCTACCTAAGGTTACAGCCACATATCTAGAATGAAGACAAAAGTAATAATTTCCATAAAAGCGGAAGAGAGTATCAAGTTTGGGAAGTTTAGAATAATTATGACTCATCATAGATTTTGGGTTGTAGAGCTGGAAGATAATTAAAGATTATTTAGTCTAGTCTTCTCATTTTTGACATGAGGAAATCAGAACCCTGGGTGGAAAAGGAACTTCTCCTAATTCATACAGCTAATTTGTAACAGAGTCAGAAGGAAAATAAGTTCTCCAAGTTCTCTTCCTTTTGATACTTACAGGAACAGATGTTCACAATGGTTAAGAGTAACAACCTTGGGGCTCAGTAGAGTTGAACACCTGGATGTTTTTAATGGCAGGCAGTCAACTAGTTGCCACTTTCACCATTTAGGACCTTGGCCAGCCTCTCATGCTGCATCCAACTCTAACTGTTCCAGTGGGCGCTCTCCAGGGAAACAGACCAGAGCCTCAAGAAAGAAACAAAAACCAATTCTAGCCTTCAACAATCCAAAAAGCATCTAATGTGTAAACTGTGTTGCAGCTCAGGATTCCGCCTCTTCTTAGCTCTATCTATGACCTTTAATACTACTGCCTCGAGCCTCTGTCATTGTGACACATAAATCTCAACATCCTGACCAGTCTTCTTTCTAGTACCCAGGTGCATACCGCCTATTGGACAGTTACGCGTATTTAATTTGTGTTTCAAACACAAAATGTGTAAAACTGATTGCATTATTTCCCATGCCTTACATGTTTCTCCAGGTTTATTCCCTCTCCCAATGTAATCAGAAAAATGCAAAATTCTCAGAGAACTTGTAAAATGTGTTTCGTTACTAATAATTTAATTTCTATCCTTGTATCCTCCTCTGTGAAAGCTTCCCTGGCTCTTCTTTTCTCTAAGCTCCACCAATTCCTAGATATGAAAGTTTATTACAGTCCCTGGGGGTTAGCATCTTTGACTGTAAAATAGGGATTGTACTTTCATTTACCCTCATAAGATTCTTATGGTGGGATCATAGTGGTTATTGGATGACTCCTTCTGTTTGCTTATTTTTATCTTACTTTCTACATTTTCTATGAAGGGCATGCATTTAATTTTAAAAATAACAAAAAAACACAAAATTAAAGCAAAAAATACATCAAGAGCATTTTTCATTTTGTGATTTTGGTGCAAAATTAAAATATGCCCATTGTTTTAAGTTCAAAGCGTAATCACTGAATATATAATAAAAAGTAAGTCCCTCCATCCCTGAAATTGTGTTCAACAAAATTAATTTCCTCTTTTCCTGGGCACACAGCCCAATCACTATCTTTCCAATCTCACTGGCAGTTAGGTATAGCCCCGTGATAGGTTCCTAGCCAATAAGTAAAAGTGTAATGTGTCACCTCCAGGCCTTCCCATAAAAACCTCCCACATGTATTCTCTGTGATCTTTACCCTTCTTTCAGCTGAATTTTAATATCCAAGAAACCTCTGGAAGCCACAGGGAAAAGAGACTACAAACGATCACCTTGAGTTCCTGAATGACTATACGAAGTAAAAGATGGCTACCACCATCACTACAATTATTGCAGAATCTCCATGAACTGATAAAAGAACAAGAAATAGACTTCTGTTGCATTTGAGCCATTATACAATCTGGAGGCTATATGTTACAACGGTAAGCCAATTCTAAATACATTTGGCGTCCCAAATGAACCGCTTATAGTAATTAGAATAGACTATGTTTTTTTTCTGTGATAAAGAAAACCCAAAATCCATAATAGTTCAACACAGTAAGCACTTATTTTTTGTTCCTACAAACTTCTTGCCAGTCCTGGTGACCCTCAGGCAGGAGTTCTATATATGTCAGCCACCCAAACTGCTTTTATCTTCTGGCTTCACCTTTGCAACACAAAACCCTCGCTTGAATACAGAGGGAGAGACTGGAGAGTTTTTAAAGGCCTTTTCATTTTTGTCAGCTCAAAAGTCATTCCCAGCCACATTTTATTTGCCAAAACTAGTTTTGTGGCTCTAGGTAAATGCAAGAAGTTTGGAAAGTATAATCTTCTATATGTCCAAGAAGAAACAGAGAACTGGATATAAGTGAATACCAGTCATATCTACCACACAACTATATCTATTCCTTATATATCTTACCAGAAAAATTCTATATACATGCAAGCATATTCATAGAATTTAGATAAATGAGAATCTACTATAGACAGTATTTGATGTCTTGCTTTTTTATAGAACATATTTTGCAGATTGCGATATAGATCATTCTATAAACAAGGTCCTACTGTATAGCACAGAGAACTATAGTCAATATCCTGTGATAAATCACAATGGAAAAGAATATTTAAAAAGAATGTATATATATGCATAACTGAATCACTTTGCTGTAGAGCAGAAATTAACACATTGTGAATCAACTATACTTCAAAAAAAAGACATAGATCATTACTTTTTACGTGCTGCATTTCTTAAATATGTCCTTTATTGGACATTTAACTTATTTGCATATATTTTCTGTTGCAGACAAAATTTCAGGGAATATTCTTTGGGTATGTATAAGACTATCAATGGGATAAATTCCTAGAAATAAATTTGCTAGGCTATATTTGCATTTTAAATTTTGATATATATTTTCATGATTATAAAATTTATAATTTCCTTTCAATGAGTCTGCATCAATTTACATTCTTACCAACAGTTTATAAGGGCAGTTGTTTCCCTTCAACCTTGCAAACATAATATATTAGCAAAATCATGTGAGGAGGGTATCATGCAATCCACATATTAGCCCAAAATATGTTTATATTTAAGTAAACTTTTATCAACATTTTATTTCAAAATTATTAAAAATGTTGCATATAAAAATGTATCCACATTTTGTTTATTTTATTAGCATTCACTTTTAGAAATGGAATTAATGGATTCAAGAGTGTGAAATACTTCAAGGTTCTTAACACATCAAATTGCTTTACAAAAGGTTTTAACAATTTACACTACCACCAGAGTTATAGGAGGGCCCATCTTACTGCCCCTTCATCAATATTGGTTTTTACAGTATTCTAGTCTTTGAAAAATTGCATACATAAGGCCAGTACTGAAATTTGATAATGCCATAATCTGAAGTAACTAACTCATGAGAGATTAGCTTGGCAGATACCATTATCAAAAATATTCTAGGGGGTTAGATTCTTTTTAATCGAACATCCTTTTAAAATTTAGCATCCTTTCTTTGGGGAAATCACACTTCCCAAGTTACATGTGGTTCTCGTGAAGATGTCAATCGTATAATCCTGCTGCAAGATCTCCCTCTCTCCCATTGTGACCAAAGTGCCCCAAGCTGTGCCAATTCAAGATCTTTAATATTGATAGAACCTAGAGTAAAGAAATTCCCACTTCCTTTTATGGGTTGCTTAACTTAGAGGAAAAAATACGAGAGCTGCCAGGGGTTATGTCTTATTTAAAATATGAAGAATGAAACCTTTTGCAGAGTGAAGTTAAGGAAAAGTAAGCAAAGAGGAGTGCATAATTTCTGTCCTAGATGCTTTGTTTTTCTATAGCTCTTCCTTTTAGCTTCTAAACTACCCTACTCCTTCCAGCCATGGTACAAGCTCATTTCAGTTAAGTTCCTGCCATTTTCGACTGAAATAATCCTAACTAATATACACACTAAAGCAGTACACTTACATCCTTCTTTGCTAATTTGCATTCTAATAACCAGAATGTCATTCAGCATACACAATACAAATCTTACTAAATTTCATAAAGAAAGCAGTGTTAAATCTGCAAGTGCCTCCCAAATAATCAAGGAAGGATTTTTGCAGAGCTAATTATGATTTTAATATCATTCATTTAATTCAAATGTATTATTAAAAATTGACAATACTTTTTGGATATAAAGGATACTTTAAAATTTGATAAGCCCAAACCTACTAGCCTCTAACACTGCTGGTGACCTGATTCAGAAGTTTGTCTCTTGGTGCCCTTTAAGATAAAAATGAGAGTCAGCAGGCTACCTTTTGGAGTAAGCCCTGCACTAAGAAGTAGAGGCTTTGTATGACAGACTCTAGGTCTATCCACCTCGTTACATATAGCTCCATTTCATTCCTTTTTATGGCTGAGTAATATTCCATTGTATATATGTGCCACATCTTCTTTATCCATTCATCTGTTGCTTCCATGTCCTGGCTATTGGAAATAATGCTGCAGTGATGGACCTAGAGTCTGTCATACAGAGTGAAGTAAGCCAGAAAGAGAAAAACAAATACTGTATGCTAACTCATATATATGGAATCTAAAAAAAAAAAAAGGTACTGATGAACCCAGTGACAGGGCAAGAATAAGGATGCAGATGCAGAGAATGGACTGGAGGACGTGGGGCTGTGGGGGCGGGGGGCAAAGGGGAAGCTGGGACGAAGTGAGAGAGTAGCATAGACATATATATACTACCAAATGTAAAATAGATAGCTAGTGGGAAGTTGCTATAGAACAAAGGGAGATCAACTCAATGATGGGTGATGCCTTAGAGGGCCAGGACAGGGAGAGCGGGAGGGAGTCGCAAGAGGGACTAGCTATTTATGGGGATATATGTATAAATACAGCTGATTCACTTTGGTGTACCTCAAAACCTGGTACAAGACTGTAAAGTAACTATATTCCAATAAAGAGCTTAAAAAAAAAAAAAGAAAAGAAGTAGAGGCTTGAGTCTGGACATCTAACCAACCTCGTTTGAATGACTTCTAGAGGCCCTCCTGGTTCCCACATTGTAATTAATACCAATTTGGTAGTAAATTTCATTTTAAAGTAGCAAGTCTATTGCTAATTAAATCTAATTTATGTTGCAAGAATAATACATTGTGTTGATTTACTCCCCAGTTCATATAAAAATAAGCATTTTAGAAATCTGCTTTTATCTACTTCAAGTCACAATGTTGTGTTTTCAAATAGCCTGGGTCACTTAAAGCATTCTGTACAATTTGACACTTTAAAATTATTAGTAGCAAAGTGATATATCTGGTGGACTAGAGCATGTCTATACAGAAAAGCCCCTAGCTATATTAAAGAGTTTGTAATTATATGTCTAGATTTTTTACAAGAAGTCTGGTTTTAAACATCTTTTATTTAAATAATCACATCATTTGATAAATTTCAGTTGAACATGTAGATAAGGACAATTTTTTAGAAAGAATTAAATCAAGTTTCCTTTGGGAATACAATTGTTTTGCCTTGATACAGATTTTTTTAAGCTAGCATACTAAAACTGTGTTCTTCTTTTCTTTATTTTTCATCTAACCAAGTGCTCAGAAAATGAAATGATGTTACAACAGAAACTGCTTTTTGTGAACACAGTGAGAATAATAGTTCAAATTATCTACCAATTTTCCAGCCACATTAATACCATTCTATTAATAAAAAAAATCTACTGTGCATTTCTGGGGTGTAAGACCATATATCAGATATCACAGAAGATAAGAAGATGAAACAGAGGCAACCATATTATCAGGCTAATGTACTGTCCAACAAAATGGAAAAATCCATAGAAACAAAAGGATTAATTCAGCATTACATATTACTGAGCATCTGTTGTCTCCAGTCACCATTCTAAAGTGCTGTGAATACAGTAGTGAATGATGTAGGCAAGGTGGCAGCAGACAGGTAGTGTACATTTTAATGAGGGAGACATACACTAAGCAGTT
The DNA here is from genome assembly GCF_030028045.1 of Hippopotamus amphibius kiboko. Lineage (NCBI taxonomy): Eukaryota > Metazoa > Chordata > Mammalia > Artiodactyla > Hippopotamidae > Hippopotamus > Hippopotamus amphibius. The sequence continues at coordinate 165,902,152 of NC_080191.1, read as the reverse complement.
CTGGGGAGTAAAACACAATAGAACAGCCAGTGACTGGGAGGTGACTTACCTTGTGTGGTTAGAGAAGATCTCTCTGCTGTGGCAGAATTTAAGTTAAGCCTTGGATGATAAGAAAGGGTCAACCAGAAAGAACTGGAGAAAATATTCCAGGATGAGTGAGTTAGTGTAAGGCCTTAAGGCCTTTATTATATGACATACACTACATAGTGTATAGTAAAAGTAAGAGTACGCTAAGGTGCCCTAGGACAGGAAGCTTTGGGAACTCGGAGGTTCAAGAAGAAATATGAAGAAGTGGAGACAGGGGATTCGTGGAAAAATCCTAAAGAACCTCAAGTTTCAGTAGGTTGTCATCAAATGGACATGTGTTCAAGGTCAAGGAATAGAACTCAAATTTTAGAGATCTGCTGTATAACACAGTGTCTATAATTAACAATAGTGTTGTGCACTTAAAAACGTGCTAAAAGAATAGATATCATGCTAAGCGTTCTTACCACAAAAATAAAGTCAAGAGAAAGTCAAAAAAACAAATCTTTTGGAGGTCACGGGTATGTCATTACCTTGATTGTGGTGATGCTATCATGGGTGAAGGTAAATGTCCAAACTCATCAAAACGTATACACTAAATATGAGCAATTTTTGTTTATTAAGCATACCACAATAAAGCTGGAAACAATAAAAACATAACTAATAATTTCTAATAAACAGTCGTAATCTTCCACCACTTTATCTAGTGACGTTTAATACTTATGGACACAAAATGGAAGAGTAACCTGAGGAAGTCCTTAGTGGACTTTCTCCAAAAATATCATAAAAGAACGCCTGGTCACTTATTTCAGAATCTCAGATTAAGTAATTCTCCCTAATATCCAAGATATTAATAATTTCAAGAAAGAAATTTAATTTTAATTTTTAAAACTTGGAATTATATCCACTCTTCCCCCTTCCCGAGAGACTGATTTTTAATATTCATTTCACAGTCTAAGAAACATACATTCTAATTACCTGAAACTTTCAAATATTTGAGTGAACTCAGGCAACTACAACACAGTATGAAGTCTATTAGGTGCAGTTTGTTAAAATGAATACTTAAGGTACCAAAACGTGAATTATTTTCATACTTTGTAATTAGAGACAATTCAAGGTCACTTCTTTAAATAATATCAGACTCATTCACTTGCATTCAGATACGCTCTCTAAAAGGTCAAAAAAAAGAGTGAGGTTTGTAAGATTTGGTGCTACAGAGATAATCTATCTTAAGTATCATACTCTCCTATAGTTCACTCAGCATTTTTGAAATTTAGCTTAATTTTGCCTAAAACCACAATGTAAAAATATGCAGATACATTCTCTGAATATTGCATGAAAAAAAGTTTAAATATTGGTAGGGGTTGAAGAAGATATGACCCTTTTTATATCTCTTCACTTTGACTAGATTAGGGATGATTGAGACAACATGTTTTTAATTACCCACATTTCTGCCTGCTTATCTATCAGTCTAACCACCAGCAAAACCAAATATCTTCAGCAAAGATACACAGGGAGTGGTCTGCTAATCTGGGCTTGGTATCAGCCAGATCCTTTCCAGCATGGAAGCCTCAAAAGGTACTTAATATAATTTCAAGGAAACGTAGCATATTAAATGTTTCCTCAGTCCCCCTGAACTCCTTGTTGATCAGATCCAATTACAAATCCCCCCATATGATTTACAAATATCTGTTTTGAATTACCAATTTTAATTATTTGTGCTTTAGAAGTACTAACCAGGAAGGAGAAACAAAAAGAAAGAAGTTAGGGAAGAAGGCTCTATTTTATTTCTAAGGAAAGTAATATTCTTTTCAAATACAGTACTTCTCATTGAGAGGGAAACAAAAACATAAGTACAGTAATTAGCACACATTGTCCGAAAATAAAATAAAACTTTCAAAAATCAAAATATTTACAATGCTTTCCCAACTCTTTGCTTTTAGAGACAGAGAACAGTTTGCCTGGCTCTCTCAACTCAGAAGGTGATATCTCACACACTGTCCTTGCTGAGTTCAATAAATCTGACGGGCATCCTGCTGAGCTGATGTAATCCACATCTCACCTCACTTCAATTTGTCTGTATTCCTTTGATCACACTGCCATATACCCTGATACTTTTATTCATAACTAAGAAAAACATTTTGGATGCTGCCTTCGGCTTTCTTCCAAAATGCCAAAAGCTTACACATTTTAATTCAATAGCTAACCCCTCATAGCTTAACCATTTAAAGTACATTCTGATATTTATTTTATATATTTTTAAGTTGTTAATAATTGTCTACTTTTTCAAAAGGGTTATTTTTTTTTTCCTGCAATCAAATTGCCGACAGCAAACTTCTATGCTGGAAGTTGTTATTCATCCTTTGATAAAGCAAGGGGGTTCAAAGCCAGGGAAGCCAACCTAGCACTTTGATCACATCACACTGACATTTGAGATGCATTATCTCAAAATGTGGCTTTAAAAGATCTGGAAACCTCAGGTAAAATTATGGGAAAAAGTCCTCCTACAATTATTCTGTTTAGGCCACAAGTTGTGTGTGGTTCTTTTTTTTTTATCGCAAACTTTAATCTTTTAGATAGGTATAGGACCTTGACATTCTGTAAGTTTCCCAGCTCTTGCTATTGGGAGAAAGATGTCTTCATAAATCTCCCCCAGAAGAGCATGGCCATTTAAACTGTTAGAGCTAGAAACTGTGTGATATAATCGTAGGAATATTTGCTCAACCAGGGATTCCTAGCATGACCTTACATAAATCACTTCACCTTTATCATTGTCATCCATTTTTTCACTGTGGAGTGAATGGAAATTATGATTCTCTCTTCTGTTCTTGCATGGGATAGCCTAGAGGGATAACATGAGAGAAACAGCAGGCTACAGTGCTATACGTGATTACTAAAAAGGGGAATGTGGGGGAAAAAAAAGTAAGAACAGTCTCCAAAAGAGGTGATAAAAATGTGACTAATTGTGTATGTTTCAGCTGAGTGTAATGTATATGATTATCTTTGAAATGAGACAGATCTGTGTCTTCTTGACTTGACTATATTATGGTGAGCATCTCCAATCTTAGCTTACAAAAGTTTTCATCAAGCAGTCATTAACTATCGTTTCTGCTTCAGAAATCATCGTGTTCCAGGAAAACAAATAAATTAGTCCCACACACATCCTAAGAAATTTTGAGAAGAAATAAGAAGCTTCCTTAATCCTAATTTACATATATTATAATCTTATACTATATTTAATAAGCAAGTAAAGTTATATATGCTGATTTTCTGTCCTAGCTTTTTCAGAATTGGTTGTGTTATTAATTATTATAAGATCCTAAGCCAGGAAAATTTTGAAATGTTTTTATTCACATCAAAAATAAAATTGAGTAGAGTACATAATGGCTGTTGAAATACATTTAAGTATTTTTTTCATTAATTTTTGTGTATGGTGTAAAATAAGACTCTAGTTCTTTTGCATGTGGGTATCCAGTTTTACCAACACCATTTATTGAACAGACTATCCTTTCCCCATCATATATTCTTGGTGCCCTTTTCCAACATTAGTTGACCATTTACAGGGAGGTTCATTTGGGGACTCTCTGTTCTGTTCCATTCATTTGCATATCTGTTTTTATGCCAGCGCCATACTGTTTTAACCTTTATAGCTTTCTAATAGTTGGAAATTAGGAAGTAAGATGCATCAAGCTTTGTTCTTCTTTCTCAAGATTGCTAAATAAAAAAGGCAGAAACATTTCCAAATTCATTTTATGAGGCCAGCATTACCCTGATACCAAAGTCAGATAAGGACACTACAAGAAACTACAAAAAAGAGAAAAAAAATTACAGGCCAATATCCCAAACGAATATAGATGCAAAAATCCTCAACAAAATACTAGCAAAGCAAATTAAACAGCACATTAAAAAAATCATAGACCACGATTCTGTGAGATTTATTCTTGGGAGGCAAGGATGGTTCAACATGTGCAAATCAATAAATGTAAACACCACATTAACAGAATGAAACATAAAAATCATATGATCATCTCAATAGATGCAGAAAAACCATTGACAACATTCAACCTCATTGCATGATAAAAACTCTCAACAAATTAGGTATGCAAGAAATGTACCTTAATATAATAAAGACCATATTTACAAGACCACAGATAACATCATACTAGATTGCAAAGACCTGAGAGTTTCTCTTCTAAGATCAGCGACAAGACAAGGGTGCCCACTCTCACCACTTCTACTCAACATAACACTGGAAGTCCTAGACAGAACAGTTAGGCAAGAGAAGGAAATAACAGGCATACAAATAAAAAAAATAAGTTAAATTGTTTTTGCTTGCAGCTGATGTGATGTTATAAATAGAAAACCCTGAAGGCTCCACCAAAAAAACTGTTATAAGTAATAAAGGAATTCAGTAAAGTTTCAGGGTACAAAATCAATGTACAAAAATCAGTCACATTTTTCTATACTAACACAAACTATCAGAAAAAGAAATTAAGAAACAATCTCATAGCACCAAAAAGAATGAAATACTTGGGAATAATTTTAACTAAAGAAGTTAAAGATCTGTACACTGAAAACTATAAGACATTAATGAGACAATTGAAGACAAAAATAAATGGAAATATTTCTCATATTTCTCATCAAATAATTCTCATGAATTACAATAATTACTATTGTTGAAATTTCTCTTCTACCCAAAGCAATCTATAGATTCAATGCAATTCGCAACAAACTTTCAACGGCACATTTTACAGAAATAGAGAAAAGCATCCTAAAATTCATATGGAGGACTTCCCTGGTGGCAAAGTGGTTAAAAATCCGCCTGCCAATGCAGGGGACACGGGTTCAATCCCTGATCTGGGAAGATCCCATATGCCACGGAGCACCTAAGCCCATGCACCACAACTACTGAGCCTGTGCTCTAGAGCCTTCGAGCCACAACCACTGAACCCGAGAGCCACAACTAATGAAGCCCATGCACTGCAACTATTGAGCCCGCATGCTGCAACTACTGAAGCCAACGTGCCTACAGCCTGTGCTCTGCAACAAGAGAAGCCACCGCAATGGGAAGCCTGAGCACTGCAAGGAAGAGTAGCCCCCTACAGAGAGCCCGCACACAGCAACAAAGACCCAACACACCCAAAAATAAATAAATAAGTAAATAATTTTAAAAATAAAATAAAATTCATAGGGAACTGCAAAAGACCCCACATAGCCAAGGCAATATCTTAACCTCATAAATATACTACTTCAATGCTAAAGCAACTGAAGAAACTAATAAGCTGCATACCTCAGGGGAAAATCTGAGACACTACCAATAGATCTTTCATGTCATCTGTTTAAAATTTAATCAGTTGATAGAAATCAACTGATATAGAGAGGTCTATTTAATCTGTGTGCCAGCTTTCCTACCTTAATGCCCTCCTTTGATTAATGCTATTGGGTTTTTCATACTTTAGAACAAAAGTATAATATTTAAAAATATTTCAGCAGCAGCAGTTTCTAAGTTATGAGCAAAAGTCCCCTTTAAGATTTTTAACAAAAGCTTAGACTATTTTCTTACGCATGTTTATTTATTTATTCATTCAATACACATGTTAAATCCTAGTAAGTATTGGGTATTGTTATAAACACTGAATATAGCAATAAACTGAAAAGCTGAAAATCCCTTTTATTCTAGTAATAGGAGAAAGACCAGTCAGAAGCAAAATAGTAAAAAGCTTACTGCAGATTTTGATAAATAAGCAGATTTAGAAGGTGAAGAAAATAAACAGATTAACGAGATGGAGAGTAACTGCGGGAGGAGAAATCCTATAGCTAGATAGCTTTAAGGAAGACACTTCCAAGAATTTTCTTTAAAAGCTAAAACCTGAAGGGTAAGGAGCATTCCAGGAAGAGGAAGTAACTATTTTAAGCCCTCAATGATGAGAAGGACTGGATACATTTCAAGAGACAGAGGAGATAACTGTGGCTGGAACATAGTGAGAGGAATAGGAAATGATATGAGTACAGAGATATAAGCAGGGAGCACTGTGTTTTAAGTCAAGAAGACAGTGAGGAGTAATCTGTGATTAAGTCTAAATGTGATGGGATGTTGCTGAAGGCTAGTAAGAATGATCCTATCCCGTTAACATCTTTTTTTCTTTGTTTGCCAAGCCACAGCATGCAGGCTCTTAGTCCCCCCAACCAGGGATCCAACACATGCCCCCTGCAGTGGAAACACAAAGTCTTAACCACTGGACCCCCAGGGAAGTCCACCTTTTAAAATTTTTTTAAAAATCTCTTCTCTTCTCTTCTCTTTTCTTCTCTTCTCTTTTCTCTTTCTCTTTTTCTCCCTCCCTCCCTTCCCCCTCTTTGTGTGGAGGTACAAAAGTACAACAAGAAGACCATTTATTAAGTGATTCTAGCTGATCTGATGTGAGAGGATCCTGGCTGTGGGCTAAGGTAATAACTGTAAAAATAAATAGAACTAGAAAAATTCAGGTTGGCAGAGATACGCAGAAATTTTTCTAGGTTTATTTGGAAGATAAGACAAAGGAGAAATCAAAAACATGCCTAGATTTTTTTTTTTTATAGCAAATATGTGATGGTGATAGTAGTTCTATTTACAAAGAGGAGACAGCCTGGTGCATGAGTGAAAAAATCAGAAATTTTTACTTTGCATCTGTGTGTGTGTGTGCATGTATTTACATACACACACATAAATATATAATATACACATTATATATATGCTAATAGGCAATTGAATATGAGTCTGGAGCTCAGAAAAGGAGATGGAAATTTGGAATATATCAGCATAAAGTCATAGAAGTAAAGGTGCTTATTTAGAATAGAAAATTTGGTTATGAAGAAAAGGACACAAGTGATGTAACATTTAAAAGATTCACAGAAAGGGAAGATCTCATAAGGGTTTTTAAAAAATGGAACCTAGATCTTCCAATAGCCAATACTGGAACAACTGGAACAAAAAAATAAAGTAATACTTGATTATAACCAAAATTATAAAACAAATATCCATGAGTCCACACATACACACATACATACAGGTGGCAGAAAACAGACAAAGCTCCTGTGCAGAATTCTAAATAATTTCTGTAGAAACTCCATTCTACAGCACATGAACTATAACCCCCACTCCTTATGTGTGTGCTGCACATGGTGAATTTCTTCCAAAGAACTGTATAAAAAGGGAAAAACAGAGTAATTTTACAATGGATTAACCAGACATTCACTCGTTTAGTCAGTGACCAAGATTAACATCAAAAGTGGCAAATTAGGTTGTCAGTACACCCATGATATGATGTGATGAGAATGATAGTCTATGCCATTTTTTAATTTTAACTTCCTGGTCTTCCCCTCAACAACCCGTTACTCCAGTTCAATCATGAAAAACACATCAGACAAATACCATAGATGAACATTCTTCAAAATAATCTGACAGGTACTCCTCAAAACTGTCAAAGTCATCAAAAACAAGGAAAGTTTGAGAAACTGTCATGGCCAAGAGGAGACAAGATGTAAGCAGAGGATAAAAATAATGAAGATAATAGAAACAATAAAGATAAGTGTAGGAATAAAATGAAACTAGAAAACAGACAATAAAACATTAACAAAACCATAACTTAATTCTTTGGAAGGATAAATAAAATTAGCAATCCCCTAAATAGACCAATCATGGGGAAAAAAAGGAAAAATCAATATCATGAATAAAAGAGAGATTTTTTTTGCTACTGTTCCTACAGACATTAAAAGGATAGTAAGAAAATAATACGAACACCATTATGCAAACAAATTCAGCAATATAATATGAATACCATTATGGCAACAAATTCAACAATTTAGATGAAATGAAAAATATCTTTGAAAACTATAACACAAAAGGTGACTCAATAATAATGAGAAAATCTGAATATTTTACATGTACATTTTAAAATCACATTATCAAGAACTGTCACACAAATAAAACTCTATGCCCAAATATTTCAAGTATGAATTATATGAAAGATCTGAGAAAGAAATAATGCCAATACTATACAATCTTTTTTAGAAAACAGAGGAAAAAGGCCCTGCCCAAATCAATTTATGAGTTTAACATAAATCTAATAGTAAATAAGACATTTTAAACAAAAAATAATTATGACCCAATATCCCTCATGAACACAGACACAAAAATCTCTAACAAAATATTATAAAATCAAATCCAATAATATATAAATTTACAATACAATGTAAACAATTAAATTTCATCCCAGAAATGCAAGATTGATTTAACAATCAAAATTCAATTCATGTAATTCACTATACTACCAGAAAAAAAAAGTGACGGTTTCAGTACATGCAATTGATAAAATTCAATACCCATTCATGATATAACTCCAGTAAAACAGGAATAATAGGAGCATCACCCAAAAACATTTATCACTGACATTTTACTTAACAGTGATAGCCTAAACGGTTGCCAGTTAAGATCAGGAACAAAGCAAAGAAGCTCACTTTCTCTGTTTCTAGTCAACACTGTATTGGAGGGCCTATCAATTGGAATATGTAAAGTATAAGCAATAAAACATATAAAGTTCAGCAATAAAGAAGTAAAACCGTTCCTTTTAGGATATGTCATTTTTGTTTACCAAAAAAAAAAAAACTCCCAAAAAATCTACAAAACAACTATTAAAACGAGTGAGTGAATTTAAAAACATTACAGGATAGAGAGTTAATATAAAGAACTATTTTCCAGGACATATGCTAACAGCAAGTAAGTGTAAAGTAAAACCTTAAAAATCCATCTACAATAAAAAATACAGCAAGGAAAACCAAGATCTCTACACTAACACTTACAAAATACTGTTGAGAGAAATTAAACAAGGTCCAAATAAATGGAAAAACATATTTTGTAAATGGATTGAAAGACTGAGTTATTGTTAAAATGTAAATTCTCCACAAAATGGTCTACACTGTCAATGCAATTTCAATGCAAAACCCTTTATGTTTTTTTTGTGTTGAACACGACAAGCTGATTCTAAAATCTGTATGAAAATGCAAAACACCTGGCATTACTTTGCTAAGCACTTTCTTAAAAAGAAAAAAAAAGAATAATTATATACTTAATCGGAAGATTTAAACAAAAATCAGGACACTTGGGAGTGGCAAAACTTTAAACATATAGAACAATGGGACAAAAATCCAGTGTTCAGAAATAGGCCCATGTAATTGTAGTTAGTTGATTTTTGACAAAAATGCGAAGACAATTCAATAGGTAAAAGAAATTATTTTCAATAAATATTGCCACAACAATTAGATTTCCATACAGATTTTTTAAAATAAGAGATCCTCATCTCATACCATACACTGAAAATTGTGTATAGATCTAAATCCACAATCTAAAGTTATAACATTTTTACAGCGGCTAAGCAAAGTTTTCTTAGAATGCAAGCATGAACTATTTATAAAAATATTGATAAATTGAACTTAATCAAAACCTAAAATGTTTGCTCCTTAAAGTCACTGTTAATAAAACAAAAGGGCTACAATCCCGATCAAATTACCAATGGCATTTTTCACAGAACTAGAGCAAGAAATCTTACAATTTGTATGGAAACGCAAAAGACCCCGAATAGCCAAAGCAATCTTGAGAAGGAAAAATGGAGTTGGTGGAATCAGGCTTCCTGACTTCAAACGATACTACAAGGCCATAGTGATCAAGACAGTATGGTACTGGCACAAAAACAGAAAGGAAGATCAATGGAATAGAATAGAGAACTCAGAAGTAAGCCCAAACACATATGGGCACCTTATCTTTGACAAAGGAGGCACGAGTATACAATGGAAAAAAGACAGCCTCTTCAAGAAGTGGTGCTGGGAAAATTGGACAGCAACATGTAAAAGAATGAAATTAGAACAATTCCAAACACCATACACAAAAATAAACTCCAAATGGATTAAAGACCTACATGTAAGGCCAGACACTATCAAACTCCTAGAGGAAAACATAGGCAGAACACTCTATGACATCCATCAAAGCAAGATCCTTTTTGACCCCCCTCCTAGAATCATGGAAATAAAATCAAGAATAAACAAATGGGACCTCATGAAACTTAAAAGCTTTTGCACAGCAAAAGAAACCATAAACAAGACTAAAAGGCAACCCTCAGAATGGGAAAAAATAATTGCCTATGAAACAACGGACAAAGGATTAACCTCCAAAATATACAAGCAGCTCATGAAGCTTCATACCAAAAAAGCAAATAACCCAATCCACAAATGGGCAGAAGACCTAAATAGACATTTCTCCAAAGAAGACATACAGATGGCCAACAAACACATGAAAAGATGCTCAACATCACTCATCATCAGAGAAATGCAAGTCAAAGCCACAATGAGGTATCACCTCACACCAGTCAGAATGGCCATCATTACAAAATCTGGAAACCACAAATGTTGGAGAGGGTGTGGAGAAAAGGGAACTCTCCTGCACTGCTGGTGGGACTGTAAGTTGGTACAGCCACTATGGAAAACAATTTGGAGGTTCTTTAAAAAACTGCAAATAGACTACCATATGATCCAGTAATCCCACTCCTGGGCATATACCCAAAGAAAACCATAATCCCAAAAGAAACTTGTACCATCATGTTTATTGCAGCACTATTCACAATAGCCAGGACATGGAAGCAACCTAAATGCCCATCAACAAATGAATGGATAAAGAAGATGTGGCATATATACACAATGGAATATTACTCAGCTATAAAAAGGGATGAGATGGAGCTCTATGTAATGAGGTGGATAGAACTACAATCTGTCATACAGAGTGAAGTAAGTCAGAAAGAGAAGGACAAATATTGTATGCTAACTCACATATACGGAATCTAAAAATGGTACTGATGAACTCAGTAACAAGAACAAGGACGCAGATACAGAGAATGGACTGGAGAACTCGAGGTATGGGAGGGGGCGGTGGGTGAAGGGGAAGCTGAGACGAAGCGAGAGAGTAGCACAGACATATATATACTACCAACTGTAAAATAGACAGACAATGGGAAGTTGCTGTATAACAAAGGGAGTCCAACTCAAGGATGGAAGATGCCTTAGAGGACTGGGGCGGGGAGGGTGGGGGGGTCTCGAGGCGGGGGGAGTCAAGGAAGGGAGGGAATATGGGGATATGTGTATAAAAACAGATGATTGAACTTGGTGTACCCCCCCAAAAAATAAATAAATAAATAAAAGGGCAAGCCATAGCCTGGGAAATAATATTTACAACACATGTATCAGACAAAGGACACATATGCAGAAGATAGAGGGAACTCCTCTAACTAGTAAATGAAAATAACCCAGTAAAAATGGGCAAAAGATTTGAAAAACCACATCAGCAAAGAAGATACAAAAATGGCCAATAAGCACTTGGAAAGATTCTCAACATGAGTCATTAGTGAAAAGCAAATTAAAGCCATAATGGAATGATACTACAAAACTTTTTAAATGAGTGTGATTAAATAAAGACTGAAATAGACATTGCTCCAAAGAAGACACAGATGGCCAAGAGGTACATGAAAAGCTGCTCAACATCACTAATTATCAGAGAAATGCAAATCAAAACTACAATGAGGTATCACCTTACACCGGTCAGAATGGCCATTATCAAAAAAATCTATAAACAGTACATGCTGGAGACAGTGTGGAGCAAAGGGAACCCTCTTGCACTGCTGGTGAGAATGTAAATTGATACAGCCACTATGTAGGACAGTATGGAGGTTCCTTAAAAAACTAAAAATAGAATTACCATATGACCCAGCAATCCCACTTCTGGGCATATACCCTGAGAAAACCATAATCCCAAAAGACACATGCACCCCAATGTTCACTGCAGCACTATTTACAATAGCCAGGTTATTTAGGAAGCAACCTAAATGCCCATCAACAGAGGAATGGATAAAGAAGATGTGGTACATGTACAAAATGGAATATTACTCAGCCATAAAAAGGAATGGAATTGGGTCATTTGTAGAGATGTGGATGGACCTAGAGACTGTCATACAGACTGAAGTAAATCAGAAAGAGAAAAACAAATATTGTATATTAACACATATATGTGGAATCTATAAAAACGGTACAGATGAACCTGTTTGCAAAGCACAAATAGACAGAGACGTAGAGAACAAACACATGGACACCAAGTGGGGGAAAGGAAAGGTGGGATGAACTGGGAGATTGGGATTGACATATATACACTAATATGTAAAAAATAGTTAACTAATGAGAACCTGTTGTATAGCACAGGGAACTCCACTTTGCTGTACAGTAGAAACTAAAAACAACATTGTAAAATAACTATACCCCAATTTTTTTTTAAAAGTGAAAAAAAAAAAAGACATGTTGGTAAGTATATAGAGCAACTGGACCTGGAACACACTGCTGGTGAGAATTACAGTCAGTCACAGAAGGTGGGGTCAACATGGGAGAAAAAGTTTGAAGGCATCCACATTCTTTTCACAGAGAAAACAGCTTAAAAAAAGACATATCGTTATATCCCAGTTCAAATATAACCTCTTTTGTTAACTTCATTCATTTGCCACCCATCTCTTCTACCAAGCTACCCAAAGTATTCCCTCATAAACCTTCTAGGTATCATTATTTTACTAAGCAATGGATTAAAAAGTAGTAGCCAAGTACATATACACAATGGAATATTACTCAGCTGTAAAAAGCAATGAAACTGGGACATGTGTAGAGACATGGATGGACCTAGAGACTGTCATACAGAGTGAAGTGAGTCAGAAAGAGAAAAACAAATATCGCATATTAACACACATATATGTGGAATATAGAAAAATGGTACAGATCAACCGGTTTGCAAGGCAGAAATAGAGACACAGATGTAGAGAACAAACATATGGACACCAAGTGGGGAAAGCGGGGAGGGGTGGGGGGGAATGAATTAGGAGATTGGGATACCAAATTGCACACTCTAAATATATGCAGTTTATTGTAAAAAACGCATTTCATAAATGTGTAAAAAAATATATATATGTTTATTATAAAAAAACAAAAACAACTGGTAGCCAAGGGACTTCCCTGGTGGTCCAGTGGTTAAGACTTCGCCTTCCAATGCAGGGGGTGCAGGTTCGATCCCTAGTTGGGGAGCTAAGATCCCACATGCCTCACAGCCAAAAAAACAAAACATAAAAAAGAAGCAATATTGTAACAAATTCAATAAAGACTTAAAAAAAAAAGTAGTAGCCGAGACACACAATTCTTGACTCTTCCCGGATGTGTGTGTTTACAAAATATTTACTTAGTTGATATTTCTACTGCAGCATGGTTACAATATTTTACATTTAGCATACGTGTGTCTGCATTCTCCACTAGCTGGTTGGCTATCAGAAAGTATAGATGTTAACTTGTCTTTGTTTTTTTTTATTCCACAGCACCCGGCATCGTGCTTGACACCCAGTAGGTACTACAAGGGAAGAAAGAAGGGAAGAGGGAAAGGAGGAAGTGAAACCAAGCAGGACCCTGTGTGATCCTCCTGGGGGCAAAAGCCTTTCTTGATTTCTGTATTTCTTTTCCTTTTGGCTTGAGCTTTTGTAGGATCCGTATGACCTTATTTAAGCTAATACATTTCACAGGAAATGCCCTAGAAGGGGCAAAGATAAAAACCTGCAAATAAAGTTTTCCCTTTATGGGCAGGAGGGGTGTGGGGGGGGGGGGGCAATGGCGGGGGGGGGGGTTGGGGTGGGATGGGGGCAGTCCTTGTCCAAATTCCAGAAAGCATCCCATCCCCTTCACCTTAGCCCATAGCAGCTGTCCTTGAAATTAACTGACCTAATCTTAAATGTTTTTTAGAACTCAAGGTTCCTAACTGCATCTCCTGCAACACACAGGTGGCAACAGGACTTTCACAAGACACCAGGAGCTGACTATTAACCACTGACACCCCTTCCCCCTTTTGGACTCTTCGTTCTGTCTTCCCCTGTAAAAGCCCTTTGCCTGAGCCAAGATGTTAAGATGGTTTTTTAAAGGCACCAGTCCACCATCTTCTTGGTTAGCTGGCTTTCTCCAATGACATGGCTTTCCTTGCCTCAAACCTTGTCACTCATTGGCCTGTCAGGCAGCGAGTAGCCAAACCTAGGTTCAGTAACAAGAGGAACAGCCCTTTTAGTTTAGTCTTTTACCTTATCCACTTGAATCAATATTTCTATAAGATTATGAAGCCAGCACAGTTTAGAAATAAATAAATCTGCCTCCCCAAAAGCTAACACTGGGCACCGGATTCATTCTGAAGTAATTCTCCAATTAATTTGACATGTAGCCAGAAGACGGTCTACCAAGCTAAAAGCCGGTTTAGACCATATTAGCAGCTATTTCACAGGGATTTTCACAAGTTCTCCTTGTGCCTGTGTGTGTGAAATTCCTGCTGAGAATCTGGTTTAGAGACCAGCGGGGCCACCACCTTCCCCAGCCAGTCTTCCAGCCACATGCTTAAGTGAAGGAGGCTACCTGTTCTAGGCCTTATTCTCCTCCCAGCCTGCAAACCGTAGCTCATATGTTGGTTCACGACCTCAGAATTCTCCCAGCAAAACTCGAAATTCCCCCCTGTACCGGGATGGCAAAGAGAGACAGAAGGAAGGGGCAGACCACTCCAAACTGGCAGTAAGCAAGGGAACTTACATGTGAGGCTGGCTCGGGTGGCCACAAGATGAGCGGATCTCCGAGTCTGTCTACCAGAACCTCAAACATTTACATAGAGGCTGTAATAAGTTCAGTCACTATACAGTCCAATTGGTCTCAGTAACACATTACTCTCTCAAGACAAAGTGGGTCCTACTGCAGGAACACTGGGCAGAATGTGCATTCCAAGGACAGAGGAGGGAGTAAGGAGCCTCCGGAGCACCCAGACAGTCGTGTCCTCTTGACCCCGTCCAACATAGGAACATGGTCTGCTGTGCATTCCATACTATGTACAGCAAACCAAATGTTTGAATCGACCTTATGAACCCCTCTTAATCTTCCTAGAAAGATCCTCTTTTCTTGATATGCTGGACCCTACGGGGCCTTCCTGGGAGAGACCCCTCCCCCATACCCTCTGCTTTAGCGCATCTCTGAAGTACCCAGATAACAGTATCTCGTGCATATTTCCTGAGTTTTTCAGATGCTTAAACCGCCACCAAATGGAAATTAACTACTTGATGATCCTGATACTCCCAGACCTGTTGACGTCTAAGGACTGATCATTTTAACTGCTCTGTTACCTCACCATCAACCACTCAGAGAATTGTGCATGAGCTGATCACATTCCTTAGGACACCCCTCCCTCATCCCGCCTTTTAAATGCTTTGCTGAAACTCTTAGGGAGTTTGGGGTTTTGTGGGGGAGGGGGAGGGGGCTCTGTTCTCCTTGCTTGGCCCTGAAACAAACCTTCTCTGCTCCAAACTCTGACGTTTCCATATTGTTTAGACTCACTGTGTGGTGACAGCTGGAATTAATAAGAAAGAAAGAATCTAACTCTCTTCCATATTCCTGATCACTGTTATTTGGGATTTTATAGTGTTGCCTCAAAATTAGTTATAACTGAAACAGAAAGCCAGGCAGTCACTGTTTCAGAAATCAAGAAATAAAGAGAAAATACTACTACTATTACTACTACTAAAAACAAAAACAATAACAGTTTTTACTTTATAGTGTCCTAACCATACATATAAGTTCAAAAAAAAATTCATGAGATAAAAATATCACACTCATTATCCAAATGAAAAAAGTGAAACTAAGAGAAGCATTTAAATCATAAAAGTACAGCAATCTGGAACTGGGAGCAGCATTAATGTTCCTCTAGTTGAACTCCACTTTACAGAAAAAAACTTGAGAGAAATAATAAATATTGCCATATTATAGAAATTATTAAAACACTATTTTTGCTAAAGAAATACTCGCACAATGATTTCACTTATAAGAGGGACAGGCTAAACTATCAATAGCTCCATAGGAGAGGTTAACCTGAGTTATACTGCTTTTTTTTTTTTTTAAACCCTTGTAGTTGCTGTTTCCTCTTCCTAGAAATATCCTTTTTCAGATACTTACGCGACTCAACACCTAACCTCATTCACGTCCCTGCCCAACAAATGTGGGCCTTCCCTGACCACCCATTCTAAAACAGCAATTTCTATCACTTTCTATCCCTTTATTTTACTTGCTTTAAAATGCTTATCAAATCCTAACACCATAGTTTTGTCTACCTGTATATTTTCTGTCTCCCCCACTAGAATGTAAGTTCATGACTTTGTCTTACTCACGACTGTATCCCTGGTGGCTTACAACAGTGCCTGGCACAGTGGAAGCCTTCAATAATTATATGTTGATTTAATAAACAGATGAATTCTCTGAGCAGCTCATAAAGGTCACTTATAGTGCACTATACCATTATCTCCATATCCCCTTATGCTTCAAGCACACAGCACCCACACTAACATACAAGCACACTGGCACTCATATGCAAAAATTTTGTCTTTATCAAATTCAGCAAACACTAAGCGGCAAGATTTCCGCTAGGTTCTGTTCATTTGGGTACAGTATGTTGTGGAGGGAAATGGGCTCAAGACAAGGTCTTTCCCTTCACAGAACCCATTGCCTGGGTATACTGAAGGAGGAAAAAGTTCCTCTAACTGTTGACTATTTAATTCTATGAGGTCTGAAGACATAGAAATATAAACTATTATATAGATGATAGCGTATTGCCTTATGATATCTTGAAAAGAGATCTGGAAAAGTTTCCACATAAAGTTCTGAAAGAGGTAAATGAACAACATATCAATCAGTAGAGAAGGATGGAGAAAGACATTCCAGATAGAGGAAACTATACAAAAAATGACATAAGGGATGGGAATATAAGACATGTGCAGACACCATGTCCACGTTCCTGAAGGACTGAATTGGCGGAGGCAAGTCCTCTGAACAAAATGTTGGTGTCAACCTTTGGCAATATTTGAATGCTGTTCGTAGACATTTGGAATTTATTTTCTTGGTAATAAGAAGCCATTGATGGTTTTGCCTAGTGGAGAAACATTAAACAATCTTGTAGTGTTTTTTTAATATCAGGCATGAGTCTCAGAAATTGGATATACATTATCTTGTTTAATCCTGTCAATAAATCTAAGAATAAGACTGTGGAGTTGAGGAAACAGATTCTCAGAGAAGATGCATAACCTGAAAGGGTAAAACAGCTTGTAAATGCAAGCAGTAGTTTTAAAATAGGTCTCCTGACTTGAGGTTCAAGGTCTGCTCCATTCTACCTACCCTGATTAAATCTCCAGTTTAAAACATTACTTTGGAGACATTATTAAGAGGGACTATGGTGAGAAAAAAAATCTAGGTTTGGAGTTCATTTAGGAATCGTCA
Source organism: Hippopotamus amphibius kiboko (assembly GCF_030028045.1). Lineage (NCBI taxonomy): Eukaryota > Metazoa > Chordata > Mammalia > Artiodactyla > Hippopotamidae > Hippopotamus > Hippopotamus amphibius. The sequence goes on along the minus strand of NC_080191.1, from coordinate 165,884,746 downwards.
GGAAAAGAAAGAAAAAAAAAGAAATAATGAGAGCTTGAACTAGAATAGGGGAATGGAAATGAAAAGACAGATGGGATAGGTAGTGCGAGGTTATTACACAGACCACTGGACAACTGGGTATTTTCCCTCTGGGGGAGTTCAATTTTGAAGAAGGAAATAAAAGTAAATTGCATTTCATTATTATTTATTTATTTGGTCAACTAGCTTAGGGGAAGAAAAATGAAAATAGCAGTAGAATGTAAAAGCAGGTGCCAAGAAAGACTTTTAAAAGAAACGGGCACTGTAATTTCTTTCCTTCTCCATCCTTCTTAAAAAAGAGACCTAAAAGCTTTCAGTGTTTGTAGGTTTCCAAATCCACCCACTTACACCTGTTCAGAAATATCTGTTTTCTTTGTATGATGGAAACTGCAGCAAATAAAAAGGCCAGCTAATAATAACATGGTGAAGAGAAAAACTTTGTTAATTTAATTTTACTTTGTTTTTTCTAGGCTTAAGAGGGTAATTTTTAAAATAATGTGCTTTTAGAACTAAACAGTGCATTGGTGGTTAGATCTAGGCATGGATTTGGATTCCTGGTATTTCCTTATTTCTTAATGTAGTTAGTGCATTTATCATTTTCATAGAGTTCAATAAATATGTGAATATTTGGGGTATTTTATGTCATTTAATTTATTAAGCTTCGAACTATATATACATGGAAAGAAAGAGGATGAATTCTGCTATCTTAGAATATAGTCAAAACTGCTAACATCTTTTATTTTAGAGCTACAGAGACTCTAGTAGCTCTAAATAAACTGAAGTCTAGCACAACAATGAATCTTAGCAAGGCAATATCTGGCTAAGAAGATGATGTGTTGGACCTAAGAAATACGTGAAGGATACAGCCATACAAATACCATTCCAGACAAAGTTAATAGTGAGAGTAAAGATTCTGAAACCAGAATAAGCCTGAGATTTTCAATGAATAGAGAAAAGTCCAGTGTGAATGAGGTGGAAGAGGCAGGGAGTGGGGACGCTGAAAAGGCCAACGGGAGCAAGATTATGCTTGCCTTGGGGGCCATGGAGGAAATAGTTTTTCTCTTTACAGAAGAAATTCACTGAAGTATTTCATTCTAGTAAGTAACCAGTCCAATTTATGTTTTTGAAAGTTTACTGTGACGACTCTGTGGATAATGAATGTAAGGCAGGCATGGAAGCAAGGAGACCAGTTAAAAGGCTTTTACAACAGTCTAGGCAGGAAATGACTGAAGTCTTGGACCAGAGCAATGGGGATGATGTCCAGCACTCATATTTGGGATATACAGTACAGGAAAGAGTATACTGGTAATAAATTAGCATCGAGTTTATGTTCCTAAATTCGTATGCAATTGGTCTATGTTGTACAGAACTTCCTTTATTTTAAAGAAGCAAAAACTATTCTGTGATGGTTTAATGATTAAATAATGATGTATTAAAATATAGTTTAAAAACTGGAATTCCATACACAATGATTTACAGTGCCAAAATTTCCCTTAGATATTAACAAAGTCATTTTACCCATAAAAGAATACTGACAATACAACACTTATACCAAACACAACTGCTCCTTTACCATTTATATGATTTATTCCTCATAAGATCGTCTTTTACGTCATATATCTGCTTTTAAATCACTGAACTGCTATGTTATTTTAGCAGAATTTTTTTAAAGGAATGTGTCACGTATGAATTTCAACAAAAGTGGGTCATTATCAACACAGAAATGTTTAAGCGTTAATTTATTTCCCACGTACACGAGACTTTTGTTATGGGTTTCTTCCCGCATGAGCAAAATATAACTGAGCCATTTGATAGTAAACATGGCTAATGCTTTTAAAGGAAAGCCTAGTCTCAATCTAGAGAAATGCCTATTTAGTTGGAATTATGTGAACAGTTTATATTTTCTGCTGAAGTATGTTCAAATTCAAGTAGTGCCTGCATAATGCGATAGCCTGCATTAAGCTCTAATACTGGTTTGCTGCATGGTCATCACAAGGATAATGTGTGTAATTTATCACACCTGCCATTGAAGGAGCTCTAAGAATTTTACCAACAGCCCCTCATTAATCTATTCATTTCGCTTCTTTCTTCTTGAAAGTTGCTAAAGCTGTTTAAGAAATTATGCAGCAACTGTGGGAAAGCAAAAGGTTTTAAAGTAGTCAGTAAAAAAAGAAAAAGAGTCCGGTATAGGGTCACAAAGACGATAGATTCTGAGTGAAACTATCTGGAGAACTGTCACAATCACATGTAACTGAGTCTTGTTTTGTTAAATTGGGAAATACCCTAAAATATTCAGGTCAAATTCTCCATTTTGGAAGCTGTGCATCCCTGCTGATTTACTTACTCATCTGCCCTCCCTGGAGGTCTGAAGCACACTGAAGACCCACAGGTCTTTCACTCTAAACCAAAGCCTTGTGCTTCTCCAGGGCTGTATAATTATATACGCAAAGATTGTTTCCCATGTAACTAAAATGAATGCTATGTTTACGCATAACATACTTGGTATTCTAAAATATTCTGAAATTATTTATATCACTTAATAAAGAAAAAAGTGTATTTTGAATATATTAGTTAAGGTATATGTTCGCAGTTGGCATAAAATGTTAGCCTAGCTAGAATGTTAACAGACGACAAGTAATTGTTCTTTAACTTTGTGATCTATTCATATATTTATATCAGATTATTGATTTTTAAGCTGTTACAGAACACTTTCATTTGACAGATGTTGTATAATTTTACCAAAACTCTAACCCTTAATCAAAGATGTCTTCATGAATAATAAATACCTAGAAAAACACATTTCCAGGGGTTGCATCAGGCAGGGATGAATAGGCAGAGCACAGAGGATTCACAGGGCAGTGAAAATACCCTGCATGCCACCATAATGATGGATACATACATGTCATTACATGTGTCCGATCTGCAGAATGCATAACACCAAGAGTGAACCATAATATAAACTACGTATTTGCAGTGATTATAATGTGTCAGTGTAAGTTCATCGATTGTTGTATATGTACAACTTTGATGAGGGATACTGATAACGGGGGAGATCACACATGTGTAGGGGCAGCATGCATATAGGAAACCTCTGTACCGTCCTCTCAGTTTTGCTGTGAACTTTAAACTGCTGTAAAAAATAAAGTCTCAGGTGGCTGGCCCTTTGGAACCACTGGGCATGTGCCAGAGCTTCATCTCCAAGGAAAGCCCTCAGGGAAGTAGCCAGGTCATGGTCAAGGTGATAGAGCAGCTGGAACATTTAGCTCTTATGGCTTTGAGCAGCCAAGAATCCTACAGAACAACTGGAGAAAGTCATTGCCTTTGTGGACCAGCTCTGCCATTATACGAACAGAGTGGAGCCCTCAGTGTCAGACTGGAGGACAGATGTCTACACTTGAGATCCAACAATGCGGTAGAATGTGCTGAAGAACTACCACAAATCTCCACAATGAGATATGGGGGAGTATTCTGTGCCTCCCTTCTCATCCCCACCCTCCACCCCCGCAGGTAATATCTCTTTGCCAAAGATGGATGAACAAGAGCCTATCTCACCTGGCTGAGTAGCTATTCCTGGAAGGGGTACCCTGTTCACAAGTGGAACTTGTGAACAGGAGGAACAGGTGAAAGCAGAAGGATAGTATTTTAATATTCTGAACACTAATGGTCCCAATTTCTTCAGTCACCTAAAAAAAAATGATTGTTAAGTATTTTTTAGTAATTAACTCTTCTGAAGACAGAACTGGGAAAGATCCAGCCAAAATAAGGCAATGAATTCCTGATGCTAATAGAAATAAAGGATATTGTCAGTTTCTAAGGAAATACATCAAGTATTCACTCTCAGGCTATTCAGTATGGAAGATGTTATCCCCCTTTATCTCATCCCCAAAACACTGTCTACCAAACTGCACTTAAGTGAATTTTTCTATTTATGTAACTATTAGACATTGCATCTGATCCCTATGTGACAACCTGAGTTGTCCTTTTTAGTTGCTGTTTCTGTCTAGCTAAGCAGCCTTTTAACTTTAACAAACACACTTGAATGTGTTCCTGGGTACCCACTTTGTTCCCAGCAGAGGGAACCTTCTGCTAAGGTCTGAAGAGTGTTTAAGGCAGACTAAAGCTTGGAAACTCCTAACCTAGAACATCCACCATCCCACAAAGTGATTATATGCAAAAAAGGATACTAGCCACACATATAGTTTCTCTCCCTGAAAAGAATGTATCATTAAAATAGCCCTGGGATAGCTAGTGATACTGTATTGCACATTAAAAATTTGCTAGGAGGGTAGATCGTATGTTGTGTTCTTATTATATATAAATAATAAAGAAGTAGGGGGGAAACTTTGGGAGGTGATAGATTTGTTCATGGCCTTGATGGTGGTGATGGTTTCATGGATGTATACTCAACCTCAAACTCATTCAGTTGGAAACATTAGATAAATACATTCTTCTACATATCAACTATACCTTAATAGTGTTCTTTAAAATTAAGTTGAAAAACAAATTTAAAGATATAATGAGGATAAAAATAAATTAAAATTCTCCTTGATTTAAGAAAACAAATTTAAAAACATAGTTATAATTTATATTTACAAAAATAATTCTCATAACAAAAAAATATCTCAAACTACAAAAACATTCAATATAGGATTTGTATAGACATCACTTTAGATATCCTTATTTAAACTGCAAATTTTGTGTATAATATTATTTAAAGCTCATACGATAGGAAATAGTATATACTGGGAAAATATTTAGATTCTTCTCTAAAAATAATATGTTTGACTGGAGTTGAGAAGCTGCAAAGATTTATGAGGAAGGAGTAGCAAGCAGATGTATCCAACTAATTATGTAAATGTCAAATCAAGCAACCATCTATAGGGGAAATAGGTCAAGCAGAATAAAATGTCCTCTTAATTAGACAGACAAGGACAGTCCCATTTGGAAGCGGCATATGTAGATATAGATATCTTTCTGAATGAATGGAATCAGAGCACTTAGCTCAATTTAAAAATAATGTTGTTTACACCTGTCTCAGGTTTAACACAAAGCATGCCCTCCTCATTTTCCATGGGTATGAATCAACTGCAGAAGAAAGTGTACAAAATAACTCAAAACTTAAATAATTCTTGGGAGTGTCAACAAGCCTGAGGATATTTAATTTCAAAGAATATTAATTGTGAAGAAAATATTTAACAAATATTTCTGTAGACATCACTTTGTATGTTAAAACTTAGTCACTTTATCATGAGGTTATCAAAAATAATTTTTACTATGAACCTTATATTACAGGTAGGACTGAGTCCTCCAGGTACTCCTTGCATCCCATTGCCCCCTCCTTTTCAAAAGGTCTTAAATAGGCTTTATGTTGCATGTGTGTACCGTTCACGGTCACATACATTTACCTCCTATATTCTGCTTTCATTGAGAATAAATCGTATTATTTCTCATGCTTTCAGCTTTATATAAATGCTATCATGCTATGCACATTTTTTGCAACTTGTTTCTTTGCCACGAACTCATGTTCTTTGAACTTCATCCTTGTTGATATATGTAAATAGAGTTCATTTATTTACATTGCCCTGTAGTATAGCACATTACGGATATATTATAATTTATTCATCCATTCACCTGTTGATGAACATTCAGATGATTTTCTATCATAATACAACAACGTTCTCTTCTGCTCTGTTTCTGTCTTTTTAATCACATGCATATCTCTCTCGAAATGTTTTCAGGTCTCTAACTTTACTAGAAATTGTTAAATTTATCTAAATGTATTTACCAGTATATGCTCCATCAAAGGAATTATATGTTTAGTTTCATTCTTAACTGAATATATTGCTCTCAGGTTTTAAATGTATGCATGATATAGCTGAAATGTTATCTTGGTAAGTATAAATTTTTCTAGGAAGCATGAGCATCTTTCCATATTACTTGATCAATCAGTTATTTTCTGAAATGAACCTTATTTTCTTAGAGTGTCTTCTTCTTTCTTCTATATTTCTAATAAGCAAATGTATTGTGGGTAAAATGTAGAGTGGCAACAAAAGCTAACAGATTTGCAGGAATAATATGCAGAAGTTTGCAAATCTTTAGTGATGAATGTGATAAAACCTTTTAAAAATACAATTATTAAACCCAAAATACATGGAAAGATATTTATATCTATAAGAAATACTAAGCATTGTAAAAGTGACAATTTTCTGCACAGAAAGCTATCAATTTAATGTAATTCCAATCAAAATAGTACTTTTTGATAATCTGATTCTGACATTCATATTAAATATAAAGAATCAAAAATAGGGAGGAGGACTTTCCTAGTGGCGCAGTGGTTAAGAATCTGCTTGCCAATGCAGGGGACATGGGCTCCATCTCTGGTCCGGGAAGATCCCACATGCCGCAGAGCAACTAAGCCCGTGTGCCACAACTACTGAGCCTGTGCTCTAGAGCCCGCAAGCTGCAACTATTGAGCCCACGTGCCACAACTACTGAAGCCTGTGCCCCTAGAGCCTGTGCTCTGCAACAAGAGAAGCCACTGCAATGAGAGGCCTGTGCATCGCAAGGAAGAGTCACCCCTGCTCACCGCAACTAGAGAAAGCCTGTGTGCAGCAAGGAAGACCCAACACAGCCAATAAATAAATAATAAAAATTTTAAAAAAATAGGGAGGAACATTTTGCAGAAGAAATACAAGCTGGAAGGTATATCAGCCACACGTGAGCATCACTCTGGATTCCCTTTGCCTCCTGGGCGTTTGTCTCATCCAACTCTGAGGCATCTGCATCTCACTACATGTGTGCTCCAACCTGACCACGCCTCAGCTCGTACATTTGCTATGTCCTTTTTGCCTCCTGCCTCCGTTTCCTTGTTCACACCAAGTCAGAGGACTCTGCTCAGCCTCAACATACAGACAATATGAAAGGGTATGAGCATAAATGCCTCACGAGGAAATCAGTTCTCTTTCCCCCCCTGCATGGAGTCTCGGAGATTCAAAATATACTGCTTATTTGAAGACAGTCCAGCAGTTCCATTTAAGAGCTCACCCTCTTAGCCTTCCCTCACTCCACTCATCCCTCATTTCTCCTCCCAGGAATGCACTCCCCAATAAAGCTGCAGTACATAAGATTTCTATCTTGGGCTCTGCTTCTTGGGAAATGCAGAATAAGATGGAGAGATTTACCTATAAGATATCCAAGGGTATCATAAAGCTGTAGGTATTAAGACAATTTGACATTGGTACAGGGGATAACAAATGGACCAAAGGGACAGATTAGAGTGACTCAAATTCACACATGCAAAGAACGTTAATAAATGACATAGGAACATTATAAATGACTGGGGAAAAGATATACTACTTAACAAATTGTGATGAGGCAATCATTTATATTATTGACCTACAACAAAAAGACTGCTAGTTGTTTCTTCTTCAAAAATGAATCATGGGAAGGAGGGGATATGGGGATATATGTGTAAATACACGTGATTCACTTTGTTGTACAGCAAAAACTGGCACAACACTGTAAAGCAATTATATTCCAATAAAGAGCTTAAAAAATGAGTTTATTCGGGATTAGCAAAGAATTGCAATTCAAGGTCTGCAACCATGGTGAGCCATATACAACACGGAAAGGAGAATTATTTTACTGAGGGGAAAAGGAAGTCAGAAGGGCTATAGCAAACAAAGACTCCATGGCTTTGAATTGGCTGAGTTGGGCCCTTCTCTCATTGGTTAGGTCTTGCCAGGTTTTCTCCCCGTTGGGCTCTGCTGTCACAGCAGGGCATGAGAGCTTTCCCTTCTGGCTTCTAGGCCCTACTGATATGCATCATCTCAACTAATATTCGAAACAATCTTATTTAAGTGGCAATGCAGATGAGTAAATTGAGATTCAGCAATTTTTCAATAGTCATGATGCTAATAAGTGTGAAAACTGGAATTCAAACGTAAGTCTGTGGTATTCAAGGCCAAATATAATAGGAGACTAACCTTCACTACCCATCATGTGGTAGTTTATTTGAAATATAAGAGAAAATATAGAGCATCACAAAATTGCCTGACTATACCTGTAAATCTATAAGTGGTGGCAAATGTTTTGTTTTCTTTTAAATTAATATGCTTATTAAGTATATTTACAGCCTCATTCAAGTTGTACATATCTATTGTTAATCAAAACTCTTTAGAAACACGGGTATTATTTTTGTGTACAAAATATACATAGCAAATACAGTAACAAGAACCAGACTGCTGGCCAGGCATTTGCCTAATATCTGTCCACCAACAAGAAAATCTTTTCCTTTTCTACACTACCGGCTCTGGCCCTATGAAGTAGGGGGGCCAGACTAGGTAAATCATGTATCTCTCTAGACCTATAGTAGACAGCAACGTATAAAGGAGAAAGAGAGTATAACACATCAGACAGAAAGAACTGGCAATCAAAAACTGATTCTCAATCAGCTGGTCCTACATATGTAAAAACAGTTTCCTATATTACACTGTACACAACATATGTTCCGGAGTAAAACCCTGAAAAGTAAACCTTAATATCTTATTTTTTTTAATATTTTATTTTTTTAAATATTTTATTTAATTTCATTTTATCTTATTTTATTTATTTTGGCTGCATTGGGTCTTTGCTGCTGTGCGTGGGCTTTTTCTAGTTGCAGTGAGTGGTGGCTGCTCATCACACTGGCTTCCATTGTTGTGGAGCATGGACTCTAGGTGCATGGGCTTCAGTAGTTGTGGCACATGGGCTCAGTAGTTGTGACGCATGGGCTTAGTTGCTCTGCAGCATGTGGGATCTTCCCAGAACAGGGCTCAAACCTGGTTCCCTGCACTGGCAGGTGGATTCTTAACCACTGTGCCACCATGGAAGCCCGTAAGCCTTAATATTTTAGAAAAAAATATTTTCTATTGTCTCAGTATAGGAAGGAATTTTTGAATACAGGAATTGGAAAGTATAAAACAAAGAAAAAGACAGGTACCACTGACTACATTAAAACTAAATATGTAAATATCTGAATATGTTAAAGTATCAATTAGAAAACATTCAAGTATCAGTATATTAAAACACATAAGCATGAATACATACATTTATTAATATTCATAACATATGTGTTATGGATATCTTAATAACAGATATTAATATTTTATACACAGACACAAATAGGAAAAAATGTCAGAGATTGGGAGATTATACTAGTATAAGTAAGTAAAAGACAAAAAAAAAACAGTGCAGAAGGTGAGATATTTTTCACAGACTTTAAAAAACAACTAGAAATTTCCACACAAGATTTTTTTCTTAATAAAAGATAATCAACAATTACTCTGCTTAATAGGTACGAAGTTTCCTTTCAGAGTGAATAAAATGTTTTGGAATTGGAGATAGTCGTGGCCCAACATTGTGAATGTGCTAAATGCCATTGAATTGTTCACTTTAATATGGTTAATTTTATGTTACGTAATTTTTTTTCAACAAAAAAATTCAAAGATATTAGATGAAGAAAAACTTGTTAATTTGATCACTGAAACTATTATCTTAAATTCTACCATAAGAACAGAGAATAATTTGATTGTAAGTTTAAATATAGGATATAATCTTTTTAATGTACTAAATATGAGATGAAAATTGATGATTCTAAAGTCCTGACAAGATCAAGGACAGAAAAAGTTAGAACATAGTGTCTTTTGCCAGATGTCTGGCACACTAAGCCAGACTGTTGTTTGATAAAATATTATGTACTCTGTAGGAAATGTTTGATTTCCACTGAGACAAGGTTAGATGACTGTACAAGTGGCTTATTCATTCCCTAATGGCTGCATGTTCAAGGTCTAAAAGTTGTTACCATTTTCTCCTCTTTTACTTCTTTTGCTTTCTTTTTATCACCAATTGACCCTACTCCCTAAACCGCACTTAAGTACACACATAATTCCATTATCTCATTTCCCCCTTCTCTAGCCCACTAACTGACACAGAAGGAAATCAGATCAGATTGTTCAGAAGGAGGATTGGACTGGAAGCCCCGTAACGCAATGGTTCATGCAGGCGTCTGGGCACTCAACTCCTGGGCTTCCGATGGTAGCTGATGAGAGACTAATGTGTGCTCCCCACTTCCATTATATAACGTTGAAGATTTAACTTAAATTTCATATAACTCAGTTGCCTGATCTGTATAAGGAGAATGACGATAGTATCCAAGGTTATTGATATATTGCTAAAAACAAGGCGGGGGGAGGTTTAACATAGAGCACTTTGAAGAGTTTTGTCACATGCTAAGGACACAATACCTTTCAGCTACTGTAATGTCATTATTAGCACAGCCTCAAAGCAAAGCACCTTGCCTGTTAGGGCAACAAATTCTTCTCATGTTAAGTCTAATACTTTCTGAAATATTGAATCAGTGTGATTTCAAAAGAAGAAACTGCACCACCAGGAATCTCACATACACACACACACACACACACACACACACACACACACACACACACAATAATTGTAACTTTCTGAGTATTTCACAGTATGTAGTTGTGGGAGCTGGTTAAAGGTATAAGCCTTACTGGTGCTGAAGACTGAAGTGGTGAAGAGAAGCGAAGCAAGTCATACATTCGTCACACTGGGAAGGCTGGTGCAGGGGTACCAGGCACTGTGCAGCTCACTCACACTGCTGCCTAGGGCTGGCTCACCTTGTTCGTGTGGGGTGACGGCCGGACAACCATTATTGCAGTTCCCACCAAATCCTCCTTCAGTTTCTCTGATATCTGTCTCAGGTGGTGTTTACCAACCTGACAAAGAACGACCACCTAACTCAAGTTGGATGCTTGACGGTGTAAGAGAGCAATGAGGGTCTCAGCCCACGGTGGATCCAGTTACTGCTCATGACTCATCCGCACTGTACATCCATCTTCCATCTCTAGCTGCCTATTGATTCACTAGGCCTTCCAAATCCTGCGCAAAGTATCTTCTGTGGCCTCCACTAACTTGGAACTCTTCAGTAAAGGGAATTCTTGAAAATGCAGTCCCAGTTTAGCTAAAGTGAGAGAATACAAATCCACCACAGTCCACCCCTTGTCCAGTTGGCATCCGTTTACACCTCATGCAGCCGTACTGAACTTAATTTCCAAATAAAAACAATAGCAAAACCATGTTTCCACCTAACACAATGTAACTATCCTTCACAAAACCAAAAATGTGAGAATCCTCTCCCCCAAAGAGGCTATAAATTCCTTACTCTATTTTGAGGTGATATTTATTTCTCTTTTAGCTGAGTCACATTCTCCCTTTCATACTCTGAAATGTAAATGCTGAGATATAAAGGTAACTACTATAAATACATTTTATCATAGATAGCAGGGAAATGGGAGACATGAGAAAAAAAATTGCTAATGTATAAATCTATTCATATCAAAGTAAAGAAGAAATATGCATGACTAATCTAGTTCACATTTCTGCAACTGGCCACATAGTCATAACTGGTATTTACAGCTACCTTTTCCCACTACCTGGTCTGTGTTCCCTTTGTCCTCAGCAAGCACTTCATCTGGTCATGGTTACTTTCTGGACAGGATGTCCCACACCTTCATTCTTGAAGGGTCTGGACCATTAGCAGACCTGCCTGTATTGGGCCATTAAAGTTTTTCCATTGATTTTAATCACAGGACAGGCAATTATGGAAAGGTATCCCAGGGGATATCCCTGGATTATTACAGGCATATGCCTCTTTATCTACCTCGTGTAGTAGCAACAGATAAAATTATAAACACACACACGGTAATATATATGTATATATGTATGTACATACACCGTCGAATAAAGGATTTAGTGTAGGAATGTGATCTAATGCCAATGTGGAGTTAGTTAAATAGTCAATGTAAGATTATTGTGATTCAGCTGGAATTATACAGTGCAGGGAGTATGGAAGGGAAGATGGGGATGAAGTTGATGAGAACACAGGCAAGCTGGAACCCACGGGTACAAGTTGGAACCCATAAGGACAAAGGTCTCGATCTCATATCAGCCTCTCACCATTTCCAAACATCCAGCTTCGGGGCTGCAGTTATTCTGCAGGACATGCTGATGCCCTTCAGCCTGGAGATGAACATGTACCTTGGCCTAGACGTCAAAGAAGCCAAAGGATGATCCAGGTGAACTACATTAACTGAGGACTAGGTATAGAAAGGAATTCTGAAAAACATAGTTACAGCCCACTTAAATTGATGCAATACAAATCCACCATACATTCCAAGGTAGGAAAAAAAAAATCACTCTGGATTAGAATGTAAGAGATTTCTAATCTTTTAGAATTCATCCCTAGTTTTATTTTTCCTTCCAAAATCAGAGACGTACTGCCTATTCTAAAGATGGAGAACAGTTTTCTAGAAGTCAAAGTTCTGCATTCCAAAATTAGTTTTGCAATTTGGAAACTGTGATATTTATTAATTTACTTAACAACTGTAAGGCTCTGCTTGCCTCCTTGTAATTAGGACAAGTAAATCTAGCCTCTCCTTTGATAACAGTAAATGAGATAATGGATGTTGATATATTCTCCAACTAATAAAGAGTAATGTACACACAAGTAATAGAATTATTAACTCTGTTTTCATTTTTGTGAACCACAAAGACAGATGATGTCACCAGAACTACAGAGATTATAATTGATCTTATGTGGCCTCAGCCCAAGTCCTTACGACATTTTCCTAGCATTTCAACAAGCTGCCTGATTTACTTGTGAGGAATTTTCTTTCCATGTGGCCAGCAGCAGGAAATGAAATCCATTATAGCCCCATGTAGGTGGTTAATTTGTTTGAACTGTCATTTAGCTGGGCCTTCAGCATCTTCCTAATGATCTCCCTGGTGCAATGAAGTGCAACTCTTGCATGTTACCTGTCACCAAAACGGCTGTTTTCAAAGATGCTATTTGCTTTTATTTTATAAATTATTATCTTTTCACACTTTAATGAAAAGCACACAATATATGTAAAAATTCTAGAAGAAAATGTATAAGGTAAGCACCTTCACATCAGTCTTGGCAATGATTTTTTGGATTTAACACCAAAAATAAAGGCACAAAAGCAAAATAAACAAGTGGGACTACATCAAACTAAAAGGCTTCTGGAAACAAAGAAAATTCTCAGCAAAATGAAAAGCCAACCCGTGGAATGAGAGAAAATATTTGCAAATAATATATCTGATAAGGAGTTAATATCCAATATAAAAGCTACACACAACTAAATAGCAAAAATAAAGAAAAATGTGATTAAAAATTGGACAGAGAGGGACTTCCCTGGAGATCCAGTGGTTGGGATTTCATCTTCCAGTGCAGGGGGTGCAGGTTCGAGCCCTGGTCAGGGGGCTGGGGTCCCACATGCCTTGCAGCCAAAACACCAAAAAAAAAAAAAAATGGAGCAGGGGCAATACTGTGACAAATTCAATAAAGACTTTTTAAAATAATGGTCGACATCAAAAAAAATGGACAGAGGAAACAAATAGACGTTTTTCCAAAGATGATATACAAACAGCCAACAGGTACACGAAAAGGTGACCAACATCACCATAGATCAGGGAAATGCAAATCAAAACCATGATGAGATATCACCCCATACTTGTTATCCTCAAAAAAAAAAACAGAGAGAAACAAGTGCTGGCCATAAGATGGAGAAAAGGGAACCCTTGTGCACTGCTGGTGGGTATGTAAATTGGTGCAGCTACTGTGGAAAATAGTGTGAAGGTTCCTCAAAAAATTAAAAACAGAACTACCATACCGCAATTCTACTTCTAGATATATATCCAAAGAAATTAAAATAGGACATCAAAGAAATACCTGTATTCCCATGTTCATTGCAGCATTATTTGTTTCCAAGATATGGAAACAACTTAAGGGTCTGTCAACAGATGAGTGGATAAAGATGTGTGTATATACGTGTATACACATGTATACATATTTAACATATAATACATAGATTTTACATATACATAATGAAATACTATTCATGCACAAGAAAGAAGGAAATAATGCCATTTGAGACAACATGGCTGACCTTAACAACATTATGCTAAATGAAATAAGCCAGACAGAAAGAGACAAATACTGCATTGTGCCACTGATATGTGAACTCTAAAAAAGAAAAAAAGGCAAACTCAGAAGCAGAGAATAGAAAAGTAGGTCCTCAGGGGCTGGAGACTAGGGGAAATAAGGAGAGGTTGGTAAAAAGTGCACATTTTCAGCTATAAGATGAATAAGGTCTGAGAATCTAATGTATAACATGGTGACTATAACTGATAACACTGTATTGTGTAACTGAAATTTGCTAAGAGAACAGAATTTAAACATTCTCATAAAAAAAGATAAATATGTGATGGACATGTTAATTGACTAGACGAGGGGAATTCTTTCACAAAGTAAAAAAAAAAAGTGCATGCACGCGCAGACACACAAACATACACAACATATAAGGCATTAGGCCAAGCCCTGCGGATGACGTTTAGGGTGGGGGTAACAGTTGAAATGAGAAGAAACAGAGAAAAATAATTTTTCTGCTTATGAAAAACAGTCTAGTAAGAAAGAAAATACACAATACCACAAATAACACAAGAGAAATAAATTGTTATTGGAATCAAAAGAATGGGGGTTTTGGTTCAAGTGCAATTAAGGTGAATGACATCATGAAGAAAGATACTTTTGAACTGGACCTAGAAGAATGTTCAGAATTTCATTCTGTAGAGATGGGATATGTGTGTGGGATATGACATAGGGCAAAGGGGAGAGAAAAAATAATGTGTGAAAGAGAAACTTGTCATAAGCAAGATGAGTATGGACTGGGATAACTTAGGTACGTGGTTTGTGTATGTCACAGATAGTGGAGGCCTGCAAATGCCCATCTACTCAGCTAGAACTCTCCACTAAGCAAAAGGGAGTCATGAGAATAGGGCTAGTGCTGCAATCAGAGTAGTGCTTAGAGGATTGTGCTGTTAGCCATGAGGTGAGAGACCAAAGGAAGGGGAACTACTTGGCTTGCAATAGTGCCTGTATAGGGGAAAAGGCTCACCAAGGTGAAGATCGTGGTCCAAAAAAGGAATGGCTGTAAGATGCAGGCAACAGAGAATAAAATTAAAACCATGGTGCTGCATCAGATCTCTGTCCTTTTGAAATCATTACCTCATTCTGTCTGAAATAAGATACACTTCCTTGAGGAAAAAAAGTAAGATGTCATAATTAGTGCAGCAGCATCTTTTTGAAATATTACTGCTGAAAAAAATATTTAAAGTAACCATGAAAGAATTAGGATTCTGAAAATCCCCATGATCCTTGTCCCCATCATTTTAGCTCTGAAGGATCTGCATGTGAAGGACCACCTCACAATACAGAGGTAATAAGTGAACGCAGCTCTGCTCTGGGAAGGCTTCAGGTTATCCACAGGTGATCCAGACCAGCAGCTCACCTCTCTGGCTAAGAGTAAACGTTATGGCATATATGAAAGTGGGGTGATTCACAATATCTTCTTCCCAAAACACAATTAAGCCACCATCCAAAACTGTGTTCACTGTCGTGTACCATCACCTATGTTTTTCTGTCTGACACCAACCTAACACAGCACAAGAACTGGCCAGAGGCCAGCCTCCCATCTCACCATCAGCACTTGTGTTCCCATTTCATCTTTATCCTTGTAATTTCCCAAACGTCTCTAGCTGTTTTAATTATGCATGCTTCCATAATTTTGCACATGCCACACGCTTTTCTCTCTGCCTAGAGTACTGTAACCCCCCACTCAATCTGTCTGAACAACTATTATTTTTCCTCAGGAACTCAGGGTAAATACCATTTATTCTAGGACATCTACTCTGACTCAATCAGAATCTCCTGAGAAATATTTAGCATGTTATTCACTCCCTTATCTGTTAAAACTGTACCATGTGCATGCTTCCAATGTTATACTTAGTGACACAATGAACTGTCATTATGAATTCATAGATACCCCTCAAAAGTATATACTGGTCCATAGTCTGCATTTTATGCAATGACCCATTTCTAGCCATATTTTATTGCCTTACCCTTGTTTATCCTTCACCTTATCTTTTTTGCCTGCTTATAACTCACTCTGTACACTTTTGTAGGTTATATTAAATCATTTTTGGTGCAAGATGAGATATATATAAATGAATAAATGTGTGCATAAACAAAGAAGTAATCTTTCCTGCTGTTCCCTGCAATTCTTTTGGCTACCACTGTCTTTTGGTGACCTTTGATGTCCCAGAAGTAGCAGAAGAGATGGCATATGGCAAGTGCTCAATCAATTTGATTCAAAAATTCAACTGTAACTTTTCTTTCAGAGCTACTTTTGAACACTTTGATATAACTAAACTAGCATTTACATCTTAGTGTGTGTTACAGAAGCAAGCACAGCATTTACATCTTAAATGATACATTTGTTGAAAGAAAATGCACACGCTGTTAAATGTGAATAAAATGTTCTGGTTATGTAGCTAAGATTTTTCAAGTGTTCTTAGTGGCATCAAATATACCAACTTAAGGTATTTTGTATAATAAATATATTATAGATCCTCATGTAGAAAAAAGGGTGAAAAATATGAGTGATATTTTATGCTAATGTAAACTGATCACCTCCTGCCTTAAAATTACTTGCCAGTGGGACTTCCTAGGTGGCTCAGTGGTTAAGAATCCACCTACCAATGCAGGGGTTTGATCCCTGCTCTGGGAGGATCCCACATGCCATGGAGCAACTAAGCACGTGTGCCACAACTAATGAGCCCATGTGCTGCAACTACTGAAGCCCACGCACCTATAGCCCGTGCTCCACAAGACAAGCCATGGCAATGAGGAGCCCGCGCGTCACAATGAAGAGTAGCCCCTGCTTACCGCAACTAGACAAAGCCCATGTGCAGCAACAAAGACCCAACACAGCCAATAAATAAATTAATTAATTAATTAAAAAAAAAATCACCTGTGTTCTGGATCTCATGACTCCATTCTTTTGCCATGAAAAGGGAGAAAAACTTTAATTTTTTAAAAAGATACACACGTATGTATTTGAAATAAATAGAACACTGAAGTCAGATAAAGGCTGTTATTTGTTTGGATTTTTGTTTTGTTTTTAATTGACTGCTTGGCTTAACTAGGTTGTATTGTTTTTTTAATAACCAGTTACTGGTACAAATATATCTGATGAACTAAAGAGTGTATACCAATACAAATGTGTATTGGGACTTTAAGATAGGTGGTAGATTAGATATTTATTATGATATTATAATTACATCATGCATAGTTTTAAATAAAATAATTATTTTTAAGGGACCCGTATTTTGTTAATTAACTCAACAAATAATTACTGAGAACCCGTGCCAGGCCCCTTTCTTAGGCTCTGAGGACAGAGCAGTGAACAAAACAGGTGAGATCCCTGCCCTCATTAAACTCCTGCTCTAGTGAAGTAGATAATCTGCACATAAATGTGTAATGCATTGTGAGTCACAATGATACCATGAAAAACAAAGCACTACAAGGAAACTGTGGTGCTGCTTTAAGTCAGTTGGCCAAAGGGGAAAAAATTTTTTTTTCTGAAGACGGAACAAAAGAGAGCAGAACAGAGGAACACTTGGGGGAAGAGCTTTCCTGACAAAGGAAACAGCATATGCAAAGGTTTTTATATTGTTTTACTATAGGTTCTTTACAAACTCTCAACTCACTTAAATGATAAAAACTGTCAAAAGGGTTGGTGCACATGGACAGCATCCTTAATTCTCGTCAAAATCTTAATGTTTTGATCATGGAAGAAGCCACTGCTTTTTACTAGTTTTTTGTTTTTTCTCATTTTGCTGCATTTTCGTTTGTCTTATTGTTGTTCTGAAAGTTCCCAATGAGATAACTGTTAAGACCAATAATATTGTATTGTTAACAAGAGCTCCGAAAATAATAAATGCTTCCCTTTTGGCATCTTGCTTACTTATGGTTAGTTGCCATCATCTTGAACAATATAACAACCTAAAGTAAAAGTGTAGATAGAATGAAATAACAAAGTGTAAAAGAATTGAGTGCAATATGATGAAAGAGTTAGCGTTGGCCCAGAATGCTGGTTATCTGAAAGCCCTAAACAAGCAAGTGTTTTCTTAAAGGAGAGGAAAAGTCAGCAGATGTCAAGCCATTAGCTGTACACCAGCATAAGCTCCTGCCTGCCTCCAGACTCCAGTAAGCCTCATCTTTAATTATTGATTTTAATGCTGAATAGGGTTTTATTATTGACGATGATGATTATTACAAAGCTAAAATAATGGAGAAACTGAAAGTTGCTTCTTTGACTGAAACAAACCAAAAAAAAAAATCTTCACAGTATTAGGACAAACTAGAAACAAAATTGTTTCAGAGATTGATGACATGTCATGACAGGCTTGAAATATGTCTTATTCCTTTAAATTTATATTTTGATCATCTACTTAAGCAAGTGACATATTAAAGTCTATTAAACTCAGTTATTTTGTCCTCTAAGTAACTTTGGATAGTGAGAGAACAACTTTAAAATTGAATGGATTTCTTTCTGCATTATGAGATATGATATTTGACCTTTTATGTTTTTTACAGAAATACTTCGTTATTCTAAAAGTGGTTTGATATGCCATTATATTGGCCATAAAGTATTTCTTCCTGTAATGTCCCTTTTGCCCTTTCTTTCATCATTAGCATATATTTTATACTTTCAGTTCAATAAGGAAAACATTTAAAAGCTTGCAACATCTTTTTATTGATCTTCCCTAGGTTCAAGATACAGACATAAATGATGGGGGAGATAGAAAGGGAAAGGTATTAGAGGCAGAGAGAAAACCTTGCTGAAGACCTACTGACTCCAGAGGATGGTGAGAAGACAGGCATGGTTCTGGCAGGCACAGCTCAGCTGCAGGACAGTGTAAGAAAGCCAGGGGCCAGCGTGGGCAAGGGACAGCACAGGCAGCCGTGAACCTTCTCTCTCTGTCTCACCAGCTTAATAATGGTTATGGCTCCACCTTGGCTTGAAAAGTGATGTTAAATGTTTACTGTACAAGAAAGTGAACAACTATTCCTACCTCCTCTGTTGCTACACCAGCAGTTTTTACTTCTAGAAGCAGGAGATCAAGTTATAGGCCTTGAAAGCTAGCTGTCATTATGTTATATGAGGCAAGAAAATCAGTTTCCTAACTAGTACAAGGAACGAGTGCTGAAGGTTTAAATTAAGGCAAAGGGGAAGAAAAAAGTAAGACTGAAAAATCCTGTGTATGTACAGACAAAAGCTTTAGAACAAGGATCAGAAACTCAAGGTTCAACTGGGAACCATAAGGTTACATTATCATGAGATTGATTGGCCAGGTGAACTGAACAGCACATACTTCATTGAAAGCTTCAGGTGATAGTTCAGTTTGGAGACAGGGATAAAGTAAAATGGTTACTCTCTGCAGATGACAAGATACTATATATATAAAACACTAAATTCTGCACAAAAAAAATTATTAGAACTAATAAATGAATTCAGTAAAGTTGCAGGATACCAGACTAATATACAGAAATTTGTTGCTTTTTGTAACACTAATAATGAACTACCAGAAAGACAAATTATGGAAACAATTTCATTTACAATCATATCAAAAAATAAAATACCTGGAAATAAATTTAATCAAAGAGGTGAAAGACCAATATTTGGAAAACTATCAAACATTAATGAAGGAATTTGAAAATCATACAAAGAAATGGAAAGATATCCTGTGTTCTTGGATTGGGAGAATTAACATTGTTAAAATGTCCATACTACCCAAAGCAATCTATAGATGTAATGCAATCCCTATGACATTTTTCACAGAACTAGAACAAATAATCCTAAAATTTATATGGAACCACAAAGAAATTGAGTTGCCAAAGCAATCTTGAGAAAAAAAGAACAAGTCAGGAAGTATCATGCTTCTTGACTTCAGACTATACAGTAATCAAAATGGCATGGTACTGCCACAAAAACAGACACACAGATCAATGGAACAAAATATAAAACCCAGAAATAAACCAATGCACGTATGGTCAAATAATCTATGACAAAGGAGGCAAGGATTTATAATGGAGAAAAGACAATCTCTTCAATAAATGGTGCTGGTGAAACTGGACAGCCTCATGCACAAGTATGAGATAAGAATATTTCCTCACACCATATACAAAAATAAACTCAAAATGGGTTAAAGACTTAAAGACCAGAAACCATAAAACTACTAGAAGAGAACATAGGCAGAACACTCTTTGACATAAATTGTAGAAATACATTTTTGGATCTGTCTCCTAAGCCAAAAGAAATAAAAGCAAAAATAAACAAATGGGACATAATTAAACTTAAAAGCTTTTGCACAGCAAAGGAAACCATCAACAAAATGAAAAGACAACCTACTGAATGGGAGAAAAATTTTGCAAATGATATGGCTGATAAGGGGTTAGTATCCAAAAATATATAAACAGCTCATACAACATAATATAAAAAAATTTTTTTCATTGGGCAGAAGACCTGAATAGACATTTTTTCCAAAGAAGATATACAGATTGCCAAGAGGCACATGAAAAAATGTTCAACATCACTAATTATCAGAGCAATGCAAATCAAAACCACAATGAGATATCAAGTCACACTTGTCAGAATGGCTATCATCAAAAAGTCTACAAATAACAAATATTGGTGAAGATGTGGAGAAAACTGAACCTGAGTACACTGTTGGTGGGATTTTAAACTGAAGCAGCCACCACTGGAAACAGTATGGAAGTTCTTCAAAAAGCCAAAATAGAACTCTCATATAATCCAGCAGTTCCACTGCTGTGTATGTATCCAAAGAAAATGAAAACATTAATTTGAAAAGATAATGCACTCCAATGTTCACAGCAGCATTATTTACAATAGCCAAGACATGGAATCAACCTAAGTGCCTATCAACAGATGAACAGATAAAGATGTGTGTGTGGGGGGTTGTATAAAGATATGCAATGGAATATTACTCAGCCATAAAAAAGAATGAAATTCTGCAATTTGTAACAACGTGGATGGATGTATTATGCTTAGTAAAACAAGTCTGACAGAGAAAGACAAATACACTATGTTATTTATATGTGGAATCTAAAAAATAAAACAAACAAATGTATGTAACAAAACAAAAACAGACTCACAGATACAGAGAATAAACTAGTTGTTACCTGCGGAGAGAGGGAGGTAGGGAGGGGTGAGATAGGGGTATGGGATTAAGAGACACAAACTACTATGCATAAAATAAATAAGCAACAAGAATATATTATGCAGCACAGGGAAATACAGCCATGATTTTGTAATAATTTTAAATGTGTAACCTATAAAAACAATGAATCACTATGTTGCACACCTGAAATTAATATAATGTTGTAAATCAACTACATTTCAATTAAAAAATTGTATCTTTTTAATGCATACTTTTCATTGTTTTTGTTTTTTATTGAAGTATAGTTGCTGGACAATATTATATAAGTTACAGGTGTGCAATACAGTGATTCACAGTTTTTAAAGGTTATACGTCATTTACAGTTATTATAAAATATTGGCTATATTCCCCATGTTGTACAATATACCTTTGTAGCTTATTTTATTTAATGTATACATTTTTGTTGAGTTTGGACATATGCATACATCTGTGATGCCATACCACAATCAAGGTAATGAACATATCCATCATCTCCAAAATATTTAAGTCCCCTTGCGGCTGCTACTACTTCTTTCTGCAGTAAGAATGCTTAAGTTCTATCCTCTTAAGTTTTTAAGTGCATCACACCATATTGTTAACCATAGGCAAAATGTTGTACAGCAGATAGCTTGAACTTATTTATTTTGTATAACTGTAGCTTTATACCCATTGAAAAACTCCCCATTTCTCTCTCCCCCTCATCCACTGGCAACCACCATTCTATTCTCTGCTTCTATGAATTTGACTACTTTAGACGTCTCATATAAGTGGAATCACGCAGTGTGTGTCCTTCTGTGACTAACATTTCCTTTAGCATAATTTCTTCCGTATCTATCCATGCTGTTGCAAATGACAGTATTTCCTTCCTTTTAAAGGCTAAACAACATTCCATTGTATGTACAGACCACATCTTCTTTACCTATTTCATCTGTAAATAGACCTTTGTTTCCATACACCTTAGCTATTGTGAAGAACGCGCAGTGGATATGAAACAGCAAGTGTTGGCAAGGATGTGGAGAAATTAGAACACTCGCCATTGCTGAGGGAATGTGAAATGGAGCGGCCACTATGGGAAAACACTCCTGAGGTTCCTCAAAAAACTAAAAATAGAAACAGCTTCTGATCTAGCACTCCTGCATATACGTCCAAAAGAACTGAAATCAGGGTCTTAAAGGGATATCTGCACACACATGTTCAAGAATTCCAAACTTTTAAACTACTGACGTTTAATACAAGTCAGTTTCATGTATCAGGTGGCCAAAATCAAATGCATTTGATGGTCACGTATGACGATGTTTTTGACTTCTGAATTAGAGTCATATGAAAACCTAACTGCAACGCTTGTATGTAAATGCAAACTGACTACTGACTCAGGCTGTGCAAGATTAACACAAAGATAACTTAAGAAAGCACTTGGAAAATATTCCAATATTTGGACCGACTGGCAGCTAAAATAGTTTCTATCACACATGGGTGCACTAGATTAATTCAATTCAGAATGCTTGTTTTGAAGAGCAGCTGTTTTTATATATGGACAGATTATGCATGCTGGTTTATATATACGTGTGTGTGTGTATGTGTGTATATACATATATATATGAAATTCTACCATTATTTATATGTGAATATAGAATAATATATAGTACTAATATAATAATAATAATAATAACAGATAATAATGGAACTAAGCCGTGTGTGTGTGTGTGAGAAGCACTGAATTTGAAGTCAGGATGCCTGGGATGGAGTCAAAGCGAATGCTTACAGCTATGAAACCTTAGGCAAGTCACTTCCTTTGTTTAATCCTGAATGTACTCCTTGGGGAACAGGATGATAACATCACTTACTGCCTAGCAGGACTACTATAAGGATGAAATTATATTAGAGGTAAGAGTGTTATGTCAGATGCCATAATGTTTCAAATAGGCCTCAACATTTGGTAAATTCATTCTCACATTTTTCAGACAACTTACTCTTGAAACAAAGAAGAAAGTATGACTGGTGATGGCATAACCTACCAGTCATAGCTACAAACCACAGCAAGTAGGGCAATGCACTATAACTTACCCCTACCAAGCCCAGTGTGAATGTTAGCTGGCTGTGCTTGCTGGCAATATCTATTTGCAGACTGAAATTAATAAACTAGCAGGAGAATTCACTGATGGGGCTTAGAATACCTTTGTCTAATATGATTCAGAAATAACATCCTACAAATCAGCCATCCTTAATGTAGGATTCTAAGACATAAAATACAGCCTGCAGTGACACAATATTACACAATTATCCTAGTTGAGTAACCTCTTTCCAAAAGAAGAACCTCAGCATGAGGTTTATATAAAACTCATCATTCAAGGGCATCAACATGGTCGGCCAACTCCAGAAGAGTCGACAGAGAAGCAGCCCTGCTAGCCTTGGGCGTCATGGGCATGCGACACTCCAGGCCTCACAATTCACTGGGTGTGGCACCACAATAATACTGAGGACTTCAGTTTATGCATCTACAGATGTATAAATAGTCCTGACTAACACGAGATCAGACCTCAGTATGAAGTAAGTCTCTATTTGCAAATTTCGTCCTTTCGCATTAGTAAGGATTAAGAAGGAATTACCAGTCGGGGAAAGGTCATGAAACGCTATATTTAATCCCAGTTAAACTACATTTAAACTGTTCTATGACTTTAGACAATTTAACTACCATTTCCTCACTTTAGTGTCCTTTTCTATAATATTAGAGGGTTGCACTAGGTAATCTCTCAAGTCCCATAAAGTTCCAATAGTCTGCAATTTATATGAGCTCACCAGGTATTTCACTTTGGAACTGGAGAACAAAAAGTTGATAGCAGGTACACACCACAGCCAGGAACACAGTAATGAATACATATCTATTATTATTATTCCACTTTGTCTCATTGTTTTCTTTCTCTCAGACATTCTGAAATTATCACTGCTTAAAATGTTTCTACATCATGTCTTTTAGGTAAAATGTTGTTAAGGTCAAAATTAAGCTTAATCACTTTTCTGAATTAGAAAGTGGAAAGACAATGTATATAATTTATTTGTTTCATTTAGCCTTGGGCATATTTTGCATATAAATTTCAGGGAGAAAAATAATGTTCAAAACCTTCAATGCATGTGTGAAAACGCATCTCTGTAGAACTATTTGAAGAAATGTTTAGATGGCAAAGACCCTTACAAAGCACCAAGCCCATACCCTGGTCTTTGTAGAAATAACAACATCCAAGACTGCAGAGTCAGGTAGTAACTTATGACATTATCAGCAGGAGTGGTGTGATTTCTGATTTAATATGGGAACTTATTCATAAAAAATGTCCTGCAGGAGGTCATAGTCTGAAAATAACAAATGCCTTACTGATTTATGTATCTAGTTCCATACGTGGGAGAATTGACAGCTTGTCAAAAATAGTACACTGCTACTCTAAAGAACTAAAAGTACATGGCTACTTTGTTCTGCATCTTTTAAAAATACTTAAGAATTTAGGTTTTAAATTCTACCTAATGTATGCTTAAGACTGCTTATCAGTCATAATTATTTATTGAATATATCTTACTTTTTAAAAATGGGCTGTTGGTGGGAGGTGTCAACAAGTCCTATCCTTGCCATATGCCTGGGAAGACAAAGCAGTGTGCACACACGTGTGCCCACACATGCACGCACACACACACACGTACACACACACACACACAAGATAAGGGCTAAACTGCATGAAACTAACAAGCTATGCAGTAAGGACTTAGAATAGAGATCTATCAGTGAACTATCTCATTTAGAATAATAGGTGGGACTTGAACTAAAACATGAAAGATGGCTAGGATTTGGATAGGCAGGAAAGAGAGTGGAAGGACATTCTCAGGAAATAGAAGGAGAATATGCTTAGACTATTTGGAGCTCAGACTACGCAATTTGTTGGAAAGAAAAGGAACTGTCAAGACAATTGTTTCCACCTTTGGTCAGAGAGTATAACAAATACACTTAAAAATAAAGTGGTGTCAGAGGACCATTCATCACGGGTAAAGGGCTTCAGCTAATAAATGATATGGAGCTGGGAGTATGGGAACAATCCATTGAAGATAGAAGATAGCAGTGCCATAAAGGATGGACTAACTCTGAAAAAGAGCTAGAGGCTAGGAGACCAGTTAGGAGGCTCTCACAGAAATTTCAGTACCAAGTAAAGGTGGTCCAAAATGAGACTAGAAAAAAACTGACAAAACATTCTGGCAGAAACACTTCTGTAGAACTGCTGCAAAGGGTAGAGAAGACCTTCAAAAGTTTATTCGAAGGGAAAAAAGAATAAAGAGGAACCAAATTGGGATAGGTGTTGGGACAGTAGACATGAAAGGGTTAGGGGTGTGGAGTTTGAAACTTCATGCGGCAGATATAAAAATAGAATATAGGAGAGAATTTGAATATGTTGAATACATTTGGAACTATTAACTTGAAAGCATACAAATAGACATATTCTACATGAAAATAAGTATGGTGTGGTTTGTAATATTTTTTAAGGTTACAGATATTTGGAGAATGTAATTAACAATATAGATATTCCTCCTAGGTAAAAGAAATACTCATAATACTAAAATGTACATAATTTTGCACATAATTTTGTACTCAGACTCCAAATACAGCAAAGACAGTTGGGGATTTATAGCCAATGAGCAGAATGAGGGGGTCAATGGATTAAAAATTACTAAGAATCATTTGATTAGATATCAGAGGTAGAAGGATTCTTGAAAAAAGGCAGGCCAAAGGATAGGGGGTATTCTCAATACACTGACTTAGCAGATTCTTTGCCAAAACTGGGCTCAGGAGGCTAAGGGTAGGACCCAAGGTCAAAAAGAGAGGGCTCAGAGGAACCTGACTAAAGTTTGATCAAGGACGGAGTCTGTCAATCTCTTTACTTTGCATTCATCTCTTCTTTCAAAAATATTATTGAATTCAAACTATATGATAGGCATAGTATTAAGGATATTTAGATCAATGAGACAAGTCTGTCCCTGCCCTTAGAGAACTTGGATAATTGCTACTCTTCCTTTATATCTCAACTCAGAGATTTACTCCCCTATGAAGATTTTACTGACTCCACTTCACCTAGATCTCCACTCTTCACCACAGATTCACCTCTCAAGGCTATAACCTCCTGTTTAACTGTCTATGTATCCTATTAGACTGAAACTCTAGAGGATATGGGCTATATTAACCTGGTTCACTCAACCTCAGTAACAAGCACTAAACCTGGCCAAGTAGTAACTCAGTTACTAGTTAACAAAGCTTGCAAAATTCAGACAATAAAAACCAGGAACAGACAAGCCATACCTAACCCTAACCAAGAAAGATGTGGAGGATACTTTGTTTCCCAGGTACAAGGACTACCGAAAAAGTCAAATGAATGAGAAATTTAAAAGACACTCTCAAAAGTAGGAGTCCCAAGATCTTTTGGGTCACTTAAGTCTGAAGTTCTCAGAGGGATTTCAGATACAATTTATTAGAATACAGAATATGGACCTGATCCCAAAGCAAATGACTCTTGATCCTTGGAGCAGCTATAATACTTTTAGCTAACAGAAGCTCCCAGAGCTCAGTTTAATTCATGGTTTCATAAATTTCTTTTGCTGGACCTCACTTTCCTCATGAGTGAAATGTGGACCTGGCACAGGGGAAGGACTGGAAGTGAAATACATGCATATGAGAAATAATGTTAAGAGTCTGTGATTCCTTAGCCTGCCTGTGTGTTTGAGGCAGTACAGGGTTATCAAAGGAGTTAATTTTTTTTTTTAAACGGTGCCATGAGGGTTGTTGTGGATAGCGGAGTCTAATTAAAGCATATCATATTTATCTTTGTACAGGCAATTTCCAGCACAGCTACCACCTTTTGTTTTCTAACTGAAAATCAAATTATAAAAGAGCTTTGAATCGGGTAAGAATGATAGTTTCTTTAGCAAAAAGCACATGGACTCAGAAGACCAACTGCCTGTGGGGGGAGTCCTAGCTCTGTTACCTGTCACCTATGTGACTGTAAGCAAATACTTAAACTCCCTGTACTCTGATTTCCTCATGAAATAAATGGGAATGATTATACTTTCCCCATGAGGTTTTTATAAATATCACACAAACCAATACCTGTGAAGGGCTAAAAGCATTGCCTGGCACGTAATAAAAGCTCCAAAAATGCTTCATTTCCCACAGGGGAAGAATGCCAAAATCAGTTGTATAACAGGTGTCAAGCACAATGCTAGCTATTTTTACGTAAATTATATCATTTGATTCCAGCTACCAAAAGGCTATAGATCAGAAGTCAAACATTCAAGACTTTTCTCATATCCCTATATCTGGACATCTCAGTGATTCCAGTGACGGACATCTACTATGTGTATGGGGCCGTACTGGGTGTCACTCCAATTCTGAGTATTACTTGAATCTTATAATTAGCAGTAAGGAAAGCTATTGGATTAAAAAACAAAAAGAAATTAAGAAAGCGCTCATATTTTCTTTGGTTTTCTGTAGGTTCAATATCATGACTGACTTTCCAGTGCCTGACTAACCTAGTTGCAATGACAGCTCAGTGCGTGATCATTTTTATGGACAACCCAAGTACAGACCTTAGCTCCAAGAATCTAGAATATTTCAAGGTTAAATGCTTCTGTGTCTGCTAAATCTGAATCCAGATGTATTTCATATTCGGTCTATGTCTAAGTTCATAAACAACTTAGATTTATGTTTTTACCTACCTATTCAGCACAAATAATACAAATTTTCTCTTATTAATACACATCTGAATAATGATTCCAACTTTTTATTGGTAAGGACACAGTAACATCCTATAACCCTAAAAATAATACCATCTTGAGTTGTATAAAAAATAAAGTAAGGCTGGATCAGGAATTTTGTTTTCGACTTTTCTCCTGTCTCTGATTTTCTCCCAAATGATTAAACCCTAAACAAACATTTAGAAAGCTGAGTGCCAATATCCAACACCTGTATGCTTGTGAACAATGATTACAGAAACTAGTTGGACAACATGAATGTCATTTATCATCACTCCTGGGGTTCTGGATATAATTTGCCTTTAATTACTGACATTTATGTTGTATATTTCAGTTTACAGCAAAATGGTCATGTGTATCATGTCCTTAGAACAACCCTATAAATAGGTGTCTATTTTTTTTCCAGTTGACAAACCATGAACCTGAGAGGCCCGTGAACAAGTCAGTAACAGAGCCAGGGCCAAGTCCCCAGCATCGCCTGGCACCTGTGACTGCACTGGTTCCTCCCTGCCCAGTCCTGTCCTGCTAATTCCAATACTGCTTTTTCTCTATTCCACAGTAATTTTACAGGTATCATCTCAGTTTTCAATGAGACTGTCTGTGGCCATGTGTCTATAATACAGACCTATAAGAGATCACTGAACTAAGCCCACTGACTCAACAACATAATGGTCTCAACCCTTCAGTGGTCTATTCCTCAATATTTTTTATGTTAGAAAAAGTTCAGTTTTGTTTCTTCACCCCCAAACCAAAAGCCCTAGACAACTGGTCTTATTTGCATTAATGAGCTGCACACAGGCTGTTCATTTTTGGCAGATGTGACAACAGCATATCACGTTCACCTTGTCATATGAACAGCTGTAGAGGCCCAGGAGTCTGGCCAGGGATAGAAGAGAAATTCCTAAATCCCTCCAGGTCGGCAATTCTAACTTTGCTGCACTTTAGAAGAACCTGGGGAGCTTTTGAAAAATACCGATGCTCAGGCCCTTCCCCCAGAGAGTCACATTTCATTGGTCTGGCATGCTGCCTGGGCACTGGGATTTTTAAAACCTCCCTGAGTGATTCTAATGTTACCCAGGGTTGAGATACGCAAGCTTAAGACAACCTAGAGCTGTTCTCCTCAGTATTGGCCTCACATTAGAATTCCCTGGGGGACTTTTAAAAATACTGTTGCCAAGACTCCATCCAAGATCCAATTCAATCAGATGCTCTGTAAGCGGAGTTCCAGGCACTAGCACTTTTCCAAGCTCCACAGGTGATGCTGCTGTGTTATCAAGTTTGGGGCTCATGGCTTTAAAATCTTCACCATTGGATATGTGGTCTACAGCAAAAAAGAAAAATCAGAAACAAAACAAACAAACCCTACCGCCTGAATGCTTGCTAGAACTGAAGAATTTCAGGCTTCAGGGACATACCAAATCAAAATCTGTATCTTTAACGAGATCACATGTGTGCACATTAAGGTGTGAGCAGCTCTGTTCTGGACTGCTTTGCTAAAGACCTGAGGGCAGTGTTGGTTTTGCCCACCTCTCCCATTTCTTCTCATCTGACTCTCTTCTCAAGTACCATGTGAAAATGTACTACCAACCAGGGTCCTTGAGGCAAATTGCTTGCCATGTCTAACTGCCATACAGTACAAAAATGATTACTTATATCTTACTATCGTCAAATTGTTTTCTACTCCCGAGCTTGAACGTCATGAACCTTCATAATCTAAACTGATTTAATCACTTTCTTGCCAGCCTTTCACCATCTATCCCCACCCTACCCTCTACCCAAATATACACCGCTGTGTTCTCCCAAGCATGACACACATCTTCTAGCTTCCTACCTGTGCATTCATCTCCACTTAACACGCCTTCCTTCCATGTTTAAATATATCCTTTAACACTCAGTTAATGCCACTGCTTCATGAAGATTTCTCTGATTCCGCCCCATCCTCAGGTAGTAATAATCTCTCCTAGCATAGAGGAGTCAGGGCATCCTACCTGTACCTCTCTTGTGGCGCATCTTCTACTCTTCATGTCAGTTTTCCAGACTTTTTTATATCCTCTATTAGAAAGTAAAGTTATGTTAGGAAAGGATCCGTGCATAATTCACTTCTATAAAATTCACACTCCCTTTCTCAGAGCCATATGTATAGTAGGTAATTTTTGTCTTTCTTCATACAACTTTTTAATGCCTAACTAGTTGAAGCCAGGCTTCTTAGTAGAGTGTCATCTGCCTTCCCTTTTGAACTTGAGCATGCAATTCTCTCTGCTTATCAATTCTGCCCTGGATAGATCAGCATTTTACAAACTGTGGTCTTTGCAGAATGTGAATTATAACTCTCTAAGGAAGATACTGTACAGGGCAGTTTAGAAACTTTATTCAGCAAAACATCTTTTAAAAAATTTGTTTTAATTTTTTTTTTTTTTTTTGGCTGCACCATTCGTCTTGCGGGATCTTAGTTCACTGGCCCTCAGCAGCGAACCCAGGCCCTCAGCAGTGAAAGCCCATAGTCCTAACCACTGGACCACCAGGGAATTCCCAAAACACCTTTTTTTAAGGAACTTCTCACAGGCATTGTTTGTGCTGCGTAGCACACTTTGGGATATTTTTAATAATAGTGAGTGATAAGTCTTCCAAGATAAACGTAGGACTATTCAGGCTCTCAAGGCTTACTAGATATTTTGTCAACATTTCCTCCTTTCCCAATGAGGACATGGGAGGCCTAACCAAAGGACAGAATATAACAGCATGATTCTCAGGCCGAATGGCTGAAATTTTAGGACAAAACATCATCTTAGGAAGAAAATAAGAAAATAACAACAAAAACACTACGTTATTGCTAGGGAAACTCCTGCATTACAAGTGGATTGAATAAGGACCCTTAGCATACAGTCCATTATGTCTGAGAAGTAAGGATGTACATACTGAGTTCAAACTATCTTAGGGAAAACTTGCACTAGTGATGGTCTTAGATGTAACATTCTACTCTACTTCTTTGAAAATATGAAATAAAAGCTGGAAGAGGGAGCAAGTAGAAAAATACTTTGATCACCTCCAAAAATCTTAGAAGCTACTATGATTTTGAGAAACAAACAAAAAAAAGAAATCCACAGAAACAGTCATAACAGATGGTACTAATTAATATCTTAGAATTCACTAGAAACGATGTCAAAGTTGATGGGCTATTTGAAAAAAATATTTCTGATGAGTTGTTCTAAAGTACTTTCATAAATGTAATGGACTATTTCACAGCATTTTATCAATGCTGAAAATTCAAAAGAAAAGACATAGTGATGTAGACAGTATTTAGTTATTATTTCCCAGTAATGACGGTTCCTTGTCAAAGCTAATGATGAAGCATCTTTCCATTTCCTATTAGATGGCATTAGAATGGACGGATAAATGGATTGGAGGGGATAACAGCTTAGTCCCTATGGCTAAAGGCTAAGAAAAAGAGATCAGCTATATTTATTTTACGTCTGATATCTATTTTTATCTCTGTTGACTCCGATTCCAGACAACCCCGATGACTACATCCTTTGTTCCTGCCTCCTACAAAAGGATAAAAAGATATTTCTGGAGTCTTTTTATTGATGATTCCAGAAACACATGGCCTAACGTGATAAGAGTACTGGTATAGAAATGTTTCATACCGAATTACTTGGTGTCTTTTCAAATGGTTTTAAAATAAAGCCCCACTACCTCTGTATCATTGGTTATAGTGACATTGAAAAATTTCAGCAACACACAGCTTTCCCCAGCCATAAGCTTTTATGTTTAAACTGTTTTAATCACTCTTAAATATCTCTGCCAACTGAACAGCCAGAGGATTTAATGATGTTTGCTATCATTTAGACCAGTAGCTCCTAAACTTAGATACACACTTAAATTACCTGTATGCTTATAAAAATATTGATGCCTGGGCCATACCTTCAAAACGTATAAATAATTATTTTTGTATGTGGCCTGGGGAATCAGTATTTTTTAAATTTGCCTATGTTATTCAAAGATGCAGATGAGATTGAAAAATTACAGTGTAGACCAAACTTTTCAACAATGGATTTCAATATTCCTTTTAACCCTCAGTGTATATTTAAAGTGATGAAAGGGAAGAACCTACAACCAAGAATACTCTACCCAGCAAGGATCTCATTCAGATTTGACGGAGAAATCAAAAGCTTTCCAGACAAGCAACAGCTAAGAGAATTCAGCACCACCAAACCAGCTCTACAACAAATGCTAAAGGAACTTCTCTAAGCAGGAAACATAAGAGAAGAAAAGGACCTACAGAAACAACAACAAAACAATTAAGATAATGGTAATAGGAACATACATATCAATAATTACCTTGAATGTAAATGGACTAAATGCACCAACCAAAAGACACAGACTGGCTGAATGGATACAAAAACAAGACCCATATATATGCTGTCTACAAGAGACCCACTTCAGACCTAGGGACACACACAGACTGAAAGGGAGGGGATGGAAAAAGATATTCCATGCAAATGGAAATCAAAAGAAAGCTGGAGTAGCAATACTCATATCAGATAAAATAGACTTGAAAATAAAAAATGTTACAAGAGACAAGAAAGGACATTACATAAAGATCAAGGGATCAATCCAAGAAGAGGAGATAACAATTATAAATATATATGCACCCAATATAGGAGCACCTCAATACATAAGGCAAATGCTAACAACTATGAAAGAGGAAATGCAAGGCAGAAATAGAGACACAGGTGTAGAGAACAAACACATGGACACCAAGTGGGGAAAGCAGGGAGGGTTGGGGGGAGAATGAATTGGGAGACTGGGATACCAAATTGTACAGTCTAAATATATGTTGTTTATTGTCTGTTAACTGTATCTCAATAAAAGTTCTTTAAAAAAAAAGGGAAAATCTAGGCAAAATTGGTCATTAAGTGTTCAGTGGCCATTAGACTTCAGAAATTATCTCTGTCATTTTTTTAAGAAAAAAGACTGCAAGTGACCTCGAATGGCTTAACAACCCATACAGAACACATTTTCCAAACCACAACCATCCACTTGCTACCACTAACAAACAGCACCACAGTAACCTCAAATTCCAGCCACTTATTTTGTGAGAGAGAAGATAAATTGGAAAGATGCAATCATCATTATTCATTTACCTTGCCAGGGTCTCCATCTTATTTGCTCCAGTTTCTTCCTCACGGGCATGTTGGAAGATAGATGTGAGATGGTTTGCCAGATTCATTTTGAGAAATCACTGATTGGGAGATTAAAACTGACATTTATTTTTGCTTCTGTAAAGACTGAATCCTGAGATACCTAATGATTAAAGTATTTTAAAAGTCAATAACTCTTAAAAGTCCCTGAAAATATATGAAGCTAATTATACCCCCTACAGGTTTACTCATAATCTGAACTGGGTAGGTTTCTCTCTGAGCAAACAGCCTATTCCTCGGGGATGATATAGATGGACACAGAGCGTAGATCTTTCAATTCCCCTACATGGTTATCAGAGCTTCTCCCTGGGTGAGGTTATTAGGCAACAGATGAGGGCCTGGTTTTCTGATGCTGTGGCTTCTGCAGTCTCTAGACATATTCACTGTTAGAGCAATTTTTTCAGAGTTGAATTTCAAAGTCACCTTCTCAGGGAATATACATTGTTTAGTCACCCCTGAAGAGGTATGCACCAAAAAAAGTAAGAGACATTACTTTCTGGCTTGGTTCTTGTACTAGTCTGTCTCCAGTACCTTGGCGTTAAGGTTTCCAGGTCTGTCCTTGAAAGAAGAATGAGGAAGAGTCTCCAATGTGACTGAGTAAAGAGGCAACTTAAGGGCTAAAGAAGTTAGCAAAAGGATGAAACCCTTCCAATCTATGAAATTTTGAATTTTTCCAGAGCTTTGACACATTCTTCTGCACTAAATAGGAAGACTTCAGCTGAGTCATGTACACGGAACAAAACACATGACTGGATGTGAGTCTCTGGTGAATTATCTCACTGCCTGACTTACCCCCCAGGACAATCTTCCACATATTGACTTCTGAATAATATAAAACAAAGGTTACTGTGTAAGAGATTATATGAGAAAAACTGATATACTAAATAGGTCCTTCTGATAGGGAGAATGAACATTAAGTAGAGTTGATTGATTTAAACAACTGTAACGACATGTGGAAAACACAAACATTTTTAAATACGTATTTCTTTAAAGTTCAGAATTAACCCAAGTGTGTTAACTATACAGGAAACATCCTCAAATATGATTATAAGAATTAGAAGGAAAAAGGATGTTACTGGATAATCAAAGTAATTATTAGAAAGCTCTAAGAGAGTAACAGAAAGAAGTGAGGAACTGAAAATCATTACTTACATTTAAAAAAAAAATAAAGATGCTGACCTCTGAAAAACAGTAACCATTAAAGCTGCTTTCAACTACTGAGTCATGGCACATGTTCCTGATTTTTGATCAATTGTGAAGTATATTACAGATAAAATAATAGCTAAAGTATGAGTCGTGTTCAATGGTGTTCCCTTTTAAATATAAATTGGACAGATACAATGTCTTCTTTTTAATAACTTTAGTCATACTTTCTTGCCTTTCTGTTTGCTATCTTGTGCGGGAGACAAAGTTAGAGTTGCTTCCTCCAAGTTCCACAGCCTCATCTATCAGATGTACCAGAGCAACATGCAATAAACCAACAGAGAAGGTCAAGAATCCCTCCATGACTGATACTCATCGAGACAGAGACATAAGGCTTAGTGGAAGGTGACTGCAAGGGCTCTATATAATATGTGCTCACAGTTCTTTTAGTTCAGGAATGTTCTCCTACAGAAACCATCTTCGTATTCTCCTTATTCCCTGACTTTATAACTCAGAAGAATATTAATCTTAAAGAGTTAACTCTCAAGAAGCTGAAATTTAGTAAAAGAGATGAGAGAAGTATACGTGAGCTACAGTTTACTGGGCATTTTCTCATTTTCAGGTCTGTGCTAAACACATTACATATATTGTCTCATGTCATCCTCATGAAAACATATGAGTCCAACATAGTATTTCTTAATAAGAAATATTCAGATCTGAGAATTTAAGAACGCTTACCTAATGTCACATGAAAACTGATTAGAGAATTGGAGTTTCACGTGAAATCTATTGTCAAATTTGATGACGTTCTCTGTATTGCCTCATATAACAAGAATGGAAGTTAGAACATGTTATGTGCCAGAAAGAAATGGTAAATTAAGAACTTCTAGATTGAGAGGAGAGAGACCTCTCCGAGATGGAATTACAGAAAAGTCTTTTTTAAAAGTTAGTATATATATACAATGGAATATTACTCAGTCATAAAAAGGAATGAAATGGAGCTATATGTAATGAGGTGGATAGACCTAGAGACTGTCATACAGAGTGAAGTAAGCCAGAAAGAGAAAAACAAATACAGTATGCTAACTCATATATATGGAATCTGAAGAAATGGTACTGATGAACCCAGTGACAGGGCAAGAGTGGAGATACTGATATAGAGAACAGACTTGAGGACACAGGGCTGAGGGGCAGGAGAAGAAATGGAAGCTGGGACTAAGTGAGAGAGTAGCATAGACATATATACACTATCAACTGTAAAATAGATAGCTAGTGGGAAGTTGCTGTATAACAAAGGGTGATCAACTTGATGATGGGTGATGCCTTAGAGCGCCAGGACAGGGAGGTGGGGGAGGGAGTTGTGGGAGGGACGGGATATGGGGATATATGCATAAATACAGCTGATTCACTTTGGTGTACCTCAAAAACTGGTACAAGTGTAAAGCAAATATATTCCAATAAAGAGCTTAAAAAAAAAAAAGTTAGTATATAAGGATATGAACCAAACTAGCATAAAGATATCACAGAGCCCCTGTGTCTTAGGGGGTTTTGCTCCACCCCTTGGCCTCTCTCTTGTCCCAGACAAGTTACCAAATGAATTATGAGTTTGGCACTGCCTTCCAGACTTAGACACATTTACTAAGAAGAACTTAATGTAGGAATCACCATTCTCTCATTTCCTTGAAAAAATGTAAACATTTGCAGATTCCATCTGAAACTATGGAAATAATTTATAATGTGTTACTTTCCTACTCTTGGGCTTGAGGGACTATTGTATTTGCAGTATTGATTAAAATGTAAGTTAAATTGCCTTTGTGCTGAAGTTGCTTGTGAGGTGAGAATCATTTTTTAAGACTGACTTGAAAAAACAAAACAAAACTTCCAGGTCTCATTAGCATCATCAAGGAACAAGACAGTTCATGTGCTCTTTGCCCATCCTCAGGCCGTACTCCAGCTTTCTGTGGGTTGGAGGGATAGAGGCAGAAGGAGCTCCCTAATTCACGTGCTTCATTAGAGCACATCAGGGAAGCTGCAGACCCACACGGTGGATCTGTGAGAATCTCCAAGTCTGCAGCAATTCTAAAACTCTTACTTTTTAATAGCTTTCTTTTATACAGAGATTATCACTTATTTAATAATCAAAGGAAATTTTAATCCTGTTTTCCTTACAGTCTTAGTTGCCAGAAGGGCAAAGCTAAAGTTTATTTATTATATAAACTAATAATTACATAAATTAAGAAAAACCTATCACAATTTTATTCCCTCAATTTAAAAATTCCTCTTGTGTTTTGCCTTTTTCTTGGTGTTCTTTATCTTGTCCTAACAAAGGCAATTTTGACTTAGCTATATTTAGAGTAGAAATACTATTTTGTAACGTGCTTTTGTCAATCATAGCAGAAGCATTTTCCAAGTTGTTCCACAGGCTTCATAATTAGCGTTTTAATGACTGAGAAATCACTATTTATTAATATAATTTATTATTATACATGAAGATTGTTTTTAAATTTTAGCCAAAAAAAAACATAACATTTAATTTAAAAACCCTCATATCCCAGGTTTGGAGAGTATTTATTATTTATTTTATTACTCTGCATGAATTCTGAAACCTCTATTGATATCTACACCTACTTCTTATTGGTATGAGCTATTTTAAGTATTCTCAAATTCTTCCTTAAAGTATGAGTGATATATATAATTAAATGAGATACACAAGCAGATGAACATATCCTAAAGATCACATGCTTGGATTTTATTTTTGGTGAGGGACAAGGGAGGTGACAGACAGAGATGGAGGGGGACTCACTACTCTTTTCATTCTGTAGCCTTTAGCTCATTGGCGGTGCATCTCACTGTTCTCTCCTCCTCTCATTTGATTCTGGTGACATGTGCTTTGCTCTCAAAATGCACTGCAAAGGATAATCGCTTTTTAAAGAGTTACTTTCTTAACAGTAAAATTTCCAATAGCATATTTTGTGGGTAAACACTGTTAAGAGGACTCTCTTCAACCAATGAAATTGGGCTGAAATGTTGTCCTTATTACCTGGCAGGCAGACTGGAGGGGGTCAGAAAGGTTTTTAGAGTCACTAGG
This sequence comes from Hippopotamus amphibius kiboko, assembly GCF_030028045.1. Lineage (NCBI taxonomy): Eukaryota > Metazoa > Chordata > Mammalia > Artiodactyla > Hippopotamidae > Hippopotamus > Hippopotamus amphibius. Next base: position 165,847,315 of record NC_080191.1, on the reverse strand, counting down.
TCTTCTGGGCATTTCTCAAAACACGAGTCTTAGGTTTACTCTGCTCTGGGTCCCACCATATTTGGGGGTCTATATTCACCGTAAGAAGAAGTACATATTGATTCTAATTAGTTCTAGAATTTCTATTTGTTCTTTTTTATAGATTTTATTTCTCCATTGAGATATCCTATCTGTTTATTTATTATAAATGCATCTCATTAAACACAGTTTATTAATTGCCTGAAGTAATTATCTGCTAATTCTAACATTTGGGTCATTGCAGAATCTCAGATTTGGCCTCCACTGGCTGTTTTTTCATTTGTTTGTTTGCTTAGAATGGGCCACATTTATTCTTCCCAAGAATGATGATATTTTTGTCTAGTAGGCAGTTATTGGTTAAACATAAACTGCAACCTTTGTCTCCTATGTCCTGCCTCAGTGGGGTCGCTTAGAGTCTGCCCACACATGCATGGTTCAGGGATCAGCCAGAGATCTAAGCAAAGTTTATACACAGATTTGGCGTCCTTCTCTCTGATTGTATGTGTCCTGGGGTTCTACACTTACTATTCAGAAGCAGTAATTACCCCAAACTCTGTCATCAAATTCTTCACACCAGAAAGCCTGCAAATTATTGGTGTTTTATTCCTTGCGCATGACATTAAATGTCACCTGCCCTCAGGCTAAAATAGCAGGAAACACACCATGCGCATGTCTTTTCTTCCAAGTTTTGATTCTCCTCATGTTCATTCTCTAGATCCTAAAGGATCTACCTAAAGGTAGTTACTTTTTTGTATTTTTTCCGGAGCTTATAATTGTTATCTATGGGAAAGTAAGTTAGTCATGAGCTCCGTTGATCATCACATCACAGACAGAGTCCTGACTAATAAACTTCTTTAAAACCAACAGCAGGAGCAAATTATAATATCTGGAAACTGTCATAACTAAACCAATCACACTTAGTTTCTGGGATGTATGCCCAATCTGGGCTTGAGGAGACTCATTATAAACAAAGAGCAAACTTCTTGAGAGAAGCTCAGGATCTTTCAGGAGTCAGCCACCCATAGCCTGACCACACCAGTGGTTCTTCCAGAGCAACTCTAATACGGATCTCACCAACACAAATCTGGACTTCAGCAATGGCTTTCTAGATGACTTCCCTCATAGCTTCTCTCTTCTAATCTTGCCTGAACATTAGATTTGAGCATCTCCGACCTTAAAAAATTTTAATGTCTTATTATCAAATTAATTTCAAATTTCTAACTTTTTTTTTTCACTCTTCCTCTCATAAGTGATAAATAGAAAATACTGAACACGGACTGTGGAAATCAGTGCTCACCTTATGCTTAGCAGTTGTGTAACTTCAGATAAATTTTTTAACCTTTCTGTATCTCAGCGGGGTCAATACAGTACTACCCTCATAGGGTTGTTTTACAGGTTAAATGGGGGAACAGCGGAAGGCATCTTAGAACTGTGGGGCACACGATGCCCCAGTAAGTGATAGCTACAATTGTCATTATCTGCCTCTTGGTTCCATTCTCTGTGAAACAGGGATGTAATTCTATTTGAAAGATGATGGGTTCACACGCAACAAATGTTAAAAAGAAAAAAAAAAAACAAACCCATAAACCTCTGTTCAAATTTGAAGGCCAAAGAACTCAGCTTCAGCTAAATAGAACTATTTGCCTTTTCTTGCTCTGTACATTATGCAATTTGTACCTTCCCATGTCAGAATGACTTTGTGTGAAATGACCCTCTCTTCTCTTCCATTTCATGTGTTAAAATTCTTCCCATCCCTTAAGGATAAGCAAACAAAAGAAAACTACTCCTACACCCATTCCCGAACTCACCCAATTAATCCTTCCTCTAAACCTCCAACGAGCCACTTCTTGCATTTCTTATGCAATTTTTCCATTCATGTCATAACTTATCCCATAGACTGTGGGCTACATGACAATAGTAACGGCAATTTATCTATCATTTTATCCTTACCAGTTCTTCACGCAATACCTATACATAGTAAGATGTCTATAAATATCTAGCGAATTGAATTACAACACAGTACGCAATAATTACATTAGCAAATAAGAAAAATTTTATGCATGTCCATATTTAAACCAAGAAAATTAAAATGTTATATAAAGTGTCATCTTTCTTAAGGGATAACCTAAATTGGTGCTACCATCATTAAAAAGAGAACTCTCCCTGGAGCATATTTTAGAACTGTGGTTAACATGCAACTGAATTTCACGGTATAAGTAATGATGTTATTTCACATTCCAAAGTCCAGCCACATGGCCCCTTTGGCTCATCACAATTCACAGCTAGCAAAAACTGCTTAGTTCTGGATTTCACACCTGGTCTCCTGGGACAGAGTGAAGAAGCAGTAAATAGTACTGAGAAGGATCATACAGAGGCCTGAGAGCCATCTGGGCACACTGGTATAAACGACAAACCAATGCATTTCATCTGTCACCCCCAAAGTTAACCTCCTACCTAGGGGACTAAGACAAAAACAGAGGCTTCTGCTTTGCCTCCCATCTGACTGAAAGCAAATGCAGAGTGTGCCGGCAAATAAAGCCTGTCCCGTTATCAAGTGTTTCTTCCTGCTGCAGCAGTGTGATTCCATAAGGCTGCCCGTTCAAGCTGTTTCCCAGAGATACATCTGGAATTGTTTACACAGTACAAATCTTATTTGTTTACTTCTGGACATCAATTCTTGTGCTCTACCTAAATGCTGCTTTGTAGATCTAGATAGTAAATGGAGATTGCTTTGGTCGCTTAGAGGAAAGTCCGATATAGTCTGTACTCTTTAAAACTCCTCGAATGTTAAACTAGAGGTGTTCTAAGAGGTTGTATATCTCTACCTCTTTATTTTGCAATTATGAAAATAAATAAAGCCTCTGTGCTACAAAAATGGCAAAACTTCAAAACAATGCGGAATGCGCAGTCTGGCTCTCCCATTCATCAGCGGGTGATTGGTGGCTTTACATCTCCACGTCCTGGTTTTGTTAACTATTAAACAAGCAGATTGTTATAAGTTTTTAAAGCCCCTTCTGGCCCTAACTCCTGAAGTCAAATCATCTACAATGGTTTCAAGATTATACAGGGTGCTGTCAGAATTTATTTCTTTGGGGTTTTAGGGCGAGTTGCTGACTAGGAACAGCTTGCAGCTCCTAGAAGCTGGCCCTCTCTACCCACAGGCAGTTCACATGTGTCTTTGCATTCTTCCAGACCAGCCAGAGCGAGATTCTCTAACTTTCTCTTCAACTACCAGCTACAGAAATCTTGATGTGGCTCATGTGATTAGGTCAGGCCCACAGAGATAAGATCCACTGTGCCATCTAATCTAATCTAATCTAATCACGGGCGTAAAACCCATAATTTTCAGGGTGTGGGTATGTACACTACAGTAGGAAAATATCGGGGCACCTATTACAATCCTGACTACCACATGCAGGGGCCAAACCTTTGGTTACTATTTGCTTTTAAATTCAGACCACAACATTCATCATGGTTCTTCTACTGATAATCACTTTGCATAGCTCTCTGTCTCTGATTCACTGACTTCGTTATGTTGCTTTTATTACTCTGGCTATGTCTTACTTGCTTTCTGTCTGTCTCTCTCTTTTTCTCTTTATTATATTTTCTCATCCATATCTATCTAACTGGCATAAACAATTTTATTGCTAAATGTTTGGAACCAAGGAGTTTTGAATTATAAATTACCATACCCACTGACCCAAAGACTTGATTTCTTATAATCCAGAAATTACTAGAAGGTATTTTTATTTTTATTAATTTTTGTTTGTTTGTTAACTTTTGGTTATTCTGTTACCAAAGTTATTGATAAGGATTTGTTTTTGTTTTTACTCCACTTAGTTTTTATTTTGCCAATTACATTTATCACTCCTAGGATTTCTATTGGGTTTGTTCACAAATTTATTTAAGTCTGTTCTCTCTTTGAAATCTTGTTTTGGTTCACGAATTCTCTTCCTTCTTTTTTTATAATGTTTTGCGTGTGTGTGTGTGGTAAAAGTCAGGTAATGTAAAACATACTATTTTAACCATATTTAACTGCACAGTTCAGTGAGCTGCATGAGCTGTTTGTATAGTTTGGAGATTAATCCCTTGTCAGTTGCTTTGTTTGCAAATATTTTCCCCCATTCTGAGGGTTGTCTTTTTGTCTTGTTTATGGTTTCCTTTGCTGTGCAAAAGCTTTTAAGTTTAACCTTAATTGAGAAAGATACATGCACCCCAGTGTTCACTGCGGCACTACTTACAATAGCCAGGACATAGAAGCAATCTAAATGTCCATCAACAGAGGAATGGATAAAAAAGATGTGGTACATATATACAATGGGATATTACTTAGCCATAAAAAAAGGAACGAAATTGTGCCATTTGCAGAGATGTGGATGGACCTAGAGACTGTCATACAGAGTGAAATAAGTCAGAAAGAGAAAAACAAATATTGTACATTAACGCATATGTGTGGAACTTAGAAAAATGGTACAAATGAACCTATTTGCAAAGCAGAAATAGAGACACAGATGTGGAGAACAAACATATGGACACCAAGGGGTGTGAGTGGGGTGCACTGGGAGATTGGGATTGACGTATGTACTCTACTGTGTATGAAGTAGGTGGCTGGTGAGTGCCTACTGTATAGCACAGGGGAAAAACAAAAAGAAGGTACAATCTGTGTGCAGGACATAAGTTAACCTTAAAAATACATTCCAATATACGTTAGGTGCAGACAAATACTGTTTGATTCCACTTATAGGAGGTATCTAGAATAGTCAAATTAATAGAGTCAGAAAGTACATTGGTAGCTGCAAGGGGGTCGGTGGTGGGGAGATGAAGAGAGGGGATGCGGAGTTAGTGTTTAAAGGGGACAGAGTTTCAGTTTAGGAAGGTGAAAAATTCAGAAGATGGATGATGGTGAGAGTTGTACAACAATATGAATGCCTAGTGGAATCTCTGCCCTATATCTTCATTCAGTACAAGCTCGAGATTCCACATGTCCCTCAAATAATTATTTTTATATGCAAAGACAGGGCAGGTATCTATATCCTTAGCCTGTTTGGCTAGGTTTTTTAGTACCAGTAAGTAATGATGGTGATGGTGATGACAGGCCTATTTTGCAGATTCCTGATTTATGAAGGGAGCCCAGCTTGAAACTCCCTAGTCGGCATGATCCTGGTCTTGTGTGGACTTTAAAACGCTCATAGCCCTGACAGCTCTGATATTGTCTGCTATGTGAAATGAGGTTACTACTCCCACTCACTTCAGAGCTATATATTCAATCCTCAGCTTTGACATCTGAAAATTTCCCTTTCTTGCTTGGCTCACAGTGTCGTTTTGAACAGAAGCACAATATTTTATTTTTATTGCTCCTAAGTATGTGGAGATGGGAAAGAGGTGAATAAGTAAAAGATAACTTTATACCATTTAAAGTTGTCTCATAGTGAAACTGCTCTAGAAAAGTAGTGAGTTTCCCTGTATTGTATGTGATGAATAACAGGAGAGATGGCCATCTGCCAAAGGTGCCTGAAGCAATTTCTTTTTCTGTAAGAATTTAGACGAGGTTACTTGAATTCTTCAGTTTAATGATCTAAAGGTGTAGATGTTACATTAAGGCATTTTAAAAAGCTAGAGCAGGCATCCTCAGAGCCTTAGCTCTCCTACTTAAAATCTTAACGACTTCGGTCCAGAAACTTTCCTCCTAAGGATCATAGTTTCATTTACCTGTAAGAGGAGATATAGATAAAATTATTTCTAAGCTTTAAAAGTCCCATGATTCTAAGACTCTCACTTTCCTTCCAACTGCTTTATGTAAGGAAAATTTCTAACAGAAGCTTGACTCTTAAATTGCTGACTGAAACACTTTTATGATTCTTCATGCCCATAAAGTACATTAAAATGCTGGGGGAAATGGCTTCCTCTGACCATGGAATTACATGTTACACTCATTTGGTGCTGATATAAATTCAGAACCTACACAGAGCTCCTTGGTTTGAAAGTTTAGGCTGCTGTTAAGCTGTTGGGCAGAAAAGCAGATATTTTCCTGATCCTAATGATCAGCTTACACTGGCAAGCTTACGTGCAGCTGGTAACGAAAAGAAAGATGCTGTTGTCAGCAAACCACTTAAGCACCACCTTTATCACAATGCATTCTAATCACCTGTTTTCTTCTCTGTGCTCTCAACTAGACTACAAGATGCTTGAGGACAGTAGTTGCTATTTATACATCAATATACTCCTAGTACCTGACACAATAAAAATAATAGCAATGTGGTGGAATGCTGATATGCTTAGATGAATCGTCTTATTTAAGATACTATCTTCAATATTATCTAACAACTACCTTTAGAGAGAGGGACAAATGTTATCCCAATTTTACAGATAAGAAAATTAAAGAAAAGAGAGACTGGATAATCTATTCAAGTAATTTAAGTGGCAGAAGCAAGGTTTTTATTTTGCCTGACTCCAAAGCCTGAGCTCCTAGTAACCATACAATACTATTTTTAATGGTCAGTAGCATGTATTTACTTATATTACTCAACCTGTTAAATGAACCATCATTTGAGCTGAAAATGGAGGTAGATTTAATTTGAATTTCATTCAATATAATAGAAAAAACATTTTTCGAGCACCTGCCAGGAGCCAGGAACTCTACTAGACAATTAGGACGATGCAGAGAAAAGCAGAACACAGTTTCTGCACGTAGATTTCAAGGTCCAAACAAATGGATAAAGCTGAACATAAGTGACTTTAATACAAATCAGAGAGATTAGAGGGTATATGGAAAGCATCAAGTGCTTTAGAGCCTCAAATGAAGGGAGACTGGATCCCAGTCAGAAAAGACTTCAAAAGGAGATGGCATCTGAGAAAAGTCTTGAAGATAGATAAGATTTTGATAAGAAGTTGAAAAGATTTTCATAAAAATAAGTATTATGGGGGTAAAGAATGAAAATGGCATAAATCAGAGCCAGGAAAATTGGATAAGTAATAGTTTGGCTCAAAAGTGGACAGTAAGCCTTTAAAAAGGTAGCTTTTTATTTTTCTCCTCTTCATCCAACTCAGAGCTTTACGGGTGACATTACTGTTTAGGCAGGAATATCAAACAATGTCAGCGGAAGTTCTACTCTTGCTGTAGCATCTCCAGGATTGGGATGTGGTCTTTGTTGACCAAGAAAATTTTTTATGTCATAACCATTGACAAAGGCTGCTGTCAAGAAATTGTATTTTTTTTTTGAAAGATCCTCATTCCTGAAGATTTGGCAAGGGAAAAAATTCTGATTCTACTCACATTCTAGTATTCTATTAGCTCTTAGACTTACAGAACTATAGCAATAGAGGTGTCCTCAAGAAATCATACACATTCAAGGTTGAAAGGTGATTTGAATGTCCTCTATTCAGTTTTATATCCCCATCTTCCAGGGATTTTTGTGTCTAAACTAAATGGCTGCCTACTCTTTTCCTACAGCTCCCTAGAGGAAAAAAAGTCTCAAAGGCATCTCTAGGTCATATGTTCCCTCATTTTCAAGTATGGAAACGGTCCTATTGCTCTGATTTGGAGTCATGCAGTAATGCTTCTCTCTACCAAGAAGTGTCAACACCAAGGGTGTCAAGAAGGATGGACTGGAACCTTGTGATTTTGTGACAAATGGAGCATGTTATCTAGAATGGCAGATGACGTGAAGAGTGAATGAGACCTTGAGACCTACATCTCAAGAACTTATCTACTCTTCACTAATGAGAGGGCCGAGTTACTCAATTTGTTCGTGCCTGAATTTCCCAGTCCCCAAAATAGAAAGGCTAATTCCATACTATAAAATTCTCTGAGATTCTTCCTTACCTTAAGGCAATAATAAAAATGAAGATTATATAGCAACAAAATATAACTTACACACATAAAATTCCACTATTTTATGTAGATCACAGTTTATGAGTTTAGTCCTTACTCTCGCTTGCTTCTTTTCATTACCCAACTAGGATACAGGTTCCATGAGGGGAACCCATACCTCATGGAAGTCTGTTTCCTCTCAGCTTCCAGCACAAGCTCGGGCCCCCTCCAAAAAACATTTTAATAAATGGAACTTTTTTGCATTTTTATCTTGCCAGAATTGCCATTTAAAAATCCTTTATTAAATTTGTGTTTACCTTATTTGATTTTGCTTTTTTTATTACATAACTCACAATGATTGTAACTTACTTGTCTGTAAGAATCATGATTTAATTAGAGAATAAATGTCAGAAATTTTGTCTACCTGCAAATAATTAAAGAACAAAAAAATTTATCCCCGAGATTATTTAGAAATTCACTGGAAGCTAAAGTGAAAAGAAGTGTACTAGGACTCGACACACACAAGCAATTCATTTCTTAGAATTAAATAATATCTCCTTGAATACAGACTGTATACTAAACCAGAAAAAGGCAATGTGTGACATATCACCAGTGCAGCAAAGAAAATTGATTTGTAGTGTTTAAGCCACATGCATTTTCCAGGACACCAAAGGATTTTGGCATTTTGAAACCAGCACTTTCTTTCCCCTTTTTACTTGCTTATGAGATTTTGCACAATTTCATTAAATTATTTTCTAAGGTACAAAAAGAAAAGTAAAGAACACAATGAATTCTCCTCATTTGTGTGTTCTAAACCTTCCTCCTTAGTGACACAACACCACTAAACATAATGAATGAGCCCACGTTCAGCACTCAGACACTCAGGTCAGATTCTAGAAAATGGCCACTCACTGCGTAGCTAAGAACTGATACTATTCTGAGCTTCTCCGATTCTTCACAGTTCCCTTATTGAGCTAAGCCAGAAGAGTGAGTCCAGGGTGTTTAAAGCTACTCGTCCTGTGATTAGAAAAGGTGGCCTTTTTTTAAAATAAAAGTCTCCTTTTGGATTTACTCTCACTACTGTCATGTCACTGGTAACAACGGAATCACCGTGTACATAATAGAAAGCCACTTTCATCAGGAATTCTAAAGAACTTTATGATTGTAGATATAGGACATTAATTTAGGGAGTGTCACCAGTTCTGACGTACTAACTCCCACTTGCCTCTATCCTAAGCAATGGTTGGAGGTAGGCCAGATACACAGGAAGCTTCCATCTGTCTAGAGGTAAGCACTTCATTTAAGAATGCCCATTTCAATCTATATATTGTCAGCAGGCCAAAAGAGTAAAAGATATACCAGTGTCCTGTTAAGATAATAGGAAGTAAGCTTTCAAATAGTAACTCTTTATTCTCCAGGGCCCCAAATATTCTGAGGCAATCCCATCCCTGGACACATGGTAACATTCAACGAAAGGAACTTTAAACACTGAATTACAGAGCTGCTGAAAAATGTATAGCAGGATATTTTCAAGCAATCTGATTTGCTACTGAACAACACTGCAACTCAGTACTGTTGACAGTGATTATCTCTGGGTAACAGGACTGAGGATAAACTTTATTTCCTTTTTTTGTATATTTTTTTAAAAGTTCTCCAGCAAAAAAAAAAAAAAGAAAAAGAAAAAAGAAAGATAAAACAGCTCTTTTGAGCGACAGCAGGGTATAGTGGGGAGAAGCACAGGCAGTGGAGCCAGACCACATGGTCCAAATCCTAGTTTAAGCTCTTACCAAGACGTGTGACCTTAAGCAAGTAACTTATCCTCTGTGGCCGGAGTTTTCTCATTTGCAAAGTAGGAATGACAATAATAATGGCAATTACCATAAGATTATAGTGAGGGTTCAATAAATTGAAAGAGAGAAAGCAATTAAAACAATGCAGACATAAGGTAAGCACTGTATAACAGATTCTGCTTATTTTTAAAACACGTATCTTCCACACTGATTCTACTTACCCACAGCATGGCTTGGCAAGGTGTTTCATATGGTGATCTTTCACCCCAGAATCCAAAACAAACCTCTCCAATTTTGATAACAGATCAAATCATGTCTTTAATCCTCATTACGGACCTATTTCTGAGAAAAGGGCAATGTAAGCACCAGACACAGCACAGTAAGCAGAAGCTTGAAATTACTTCCGGGGAATAGGATCGCGTAGATCAAGGAACATTAAAACAGGGATGAGGACACCTCTTGTTAGCGTCAGTTTTATTACTAATTATGTGGTGACCTCAGGCAAGTTGCTTGATGTCTCTGGGCCCTCTCAGCTTCTTTATCTGCAGCACTGTCTATTCTGTTTCTTTCCCAGTCGTCATCTCTGCTCCTCTGCCCATAAAATGGGGAGAAAAGTATTGATTTGCTGAGTAAATAATAGCAGTAAAATATTCAGAACAACAGTACTTCCATGCAAAATATTTTAGCCTCGCACCATAAAGCTGATCCTCAGAACATTTCAGTGGTGGGAGTGATACGCCCTCCCCACCTGAGAAGTTAAGTAACCAACTCATTGGAAGTTTAAATTTAGACACCATGTAACTCTCATCAAAGTCAAGTACAAAGGAGAGCAATTGAGCATCTGCTAAGTAAATATGAAAGCGTGCTGCCTTCTCTCGATGAGAGAATTTAAATGACTCGATGTCTTTGCCTCATAGTCTACCACTATATATTCCCACTCTCCATTGTTCCTCTTTTCTAGGTAAGGGGGATGTCTAATAAATCAACAAGGAGAGATTCCTGCACCAAGTTAATTATCTTTCATGATTAAATACATACTAGCAAAGGAGTGACATTCAGAGATAAGCCTGCCCTTGAGGAACCTGGAGTCCAGTAAGAGGGGTAGGTGACTTACACCAAAGACCAAACTACAAAAGTCAAATATGGCAAATGCCGTATGACATTCCAGAATCTTGGTAGCCTGGAAAACTCTAATAAGAAGAAATGACATCTGCCTCCATTTACATGCACTTAAAATGACTGGTTCACTGTTGTCGTCTTAAAGAGCACTTAGTGCGTCTTACAGTGAAGCCACTGTTTTTTAAAGTTTCTCATGAATCAAAGACTGATACTTTTGGGGACTTCCCTGGTGGCCCAGTGGCTAAGACTCCGTGCTCCCAATGCAGGGGACCTGGGTTCCATCCCTGGTCAGGGAACTAGATGCACATGCTGCAACTAAGAGGTCACATGCCACAACTAAATGATCTCACAGGCCGCAATGAAGACCCAGAGCAGCCAAATAAATTTTAAAAAATGATACTTTTGTAATGTAAAATACAAATGAATTCCCATAAAATGAAAGAAAGGAAAACACAGACATATCAAAAACAGTCTGTGTTTCCAGACTCAATGGGCTGTGCTATAAAATGCCAGAGATTTAAGTAATCTTGAAATCTTCTTTTCCAACCAAGTCATTTCATACATAAGGACCTAAAAAAATCAGAAATGTAAAGGGACTTTACTCAAGGTCACATAACACAACTTGAAGAGAACAGGAACAAAAACTCAGGTGTTCATACTTCTACATAAGGGATCTGGAGATGCTATTATATCCCTTATGTATCTGCTTTTGTTCTGTATGCAGTCACTCTTCATTTCAGAGAGGCTGATGCTAAAAAATTAGTCTTGTCTGAGTTTCCTGTTATAAAAATTTTCTATTGATACTTAAGATAAAATCAATTTCCTAACTTATGGACAAAATACTTTTTCCTCCCCAAGTTGCCTATCTTAACTCTCATTGTAGTCACTTAGCTAGTGTTGGTTCATCTTCCTTTCTACTTTCAAATGACTTCTAAAGTGGAATGAAGGAGGGAAAAAAGGAGTAAAAAAGATTATTATTTTAATGCTGCAAATGACAGTCATTTCTTATCTATTACTCCTTAAATTATTCACGTAAGTCAATACCTACATTCACAGTAATTCTATATACAGAAAACAAAATTGCAAAGACATGACTGTACCCTCAGAAGAAAAGCCCAATCTCTGAACTATATTACTATTCTATCCTGATTCCTTGTTTGGTTTTCCTTTTGATATTCAGGTCTTAACTTTAGAAAATAGATGAGCGACAATCCTTTCATGCCATAAGACCAAGGGCATGTCGTCTCATCACTGAAACTGGTATGGCCATTATCACCTGACAATTCTAGTTGATCTAAAATGCAGAATGCTTGCAATACTTATAACACTATAGCAAACAGACTGGGGGATCTATTTTAATCTCAGAGATTCTATTTACTTTTGATGACACCCTGGCCTATTCATTACTACAATATTCTTAAAATGATAAGAACTCCAAATGAAATTGTATCCCTTTAATATAAAAATTACACTGCTTCTTACCTGTTACCCCAGCACATGTTTTTAAAACTTACTAAACAAATATGTTCAACATGGAAGGACAACAGAAATCTAATCCTTTGTATTCTTCAATTCTTTACATCAAGAATTCTCAAAATTTTTGAGGAGATAAACCTACTTCTAAAATTTCTGGGCATGTCTGTGAGGAACGCTGGAAATACCTCCTGTTATCCATTTTGCCCCCAACTCCTCTGGGAATCCTGGAAGACCAGGAGGGAAGAAAGGAGAATCACAGCAGTGACAACACAGGGACTATACACCAGTTAAGTCTTACATATCAAGCAACGGGGAACATTCCAAAATTTGTTTCTTTATTTTTAAAAAAATCCTTGTGTTAGAGAAATCAATACTTGACTGTTTGGCAGATCCTGGGTCCCCAGCATGGAATTCGAACCCTAATAAGTTCCCAAAAAACCACAATTATTTATGGTCACTAACTGCCAAATCCAGCACTGAACCTCTCACTTAAATTCCAAGCTTTAGAAGTAAATGGAGTAAACGTGTTAATTGTTCTTCCCCTTTCTAAATATTAGCCATCATATTTTTTTTTAGTTGTAGCATGTTTTTTAGCTGTAGTTCAGTTCTCTATATTGCATCTTCAATTAGCTTCCATTTAACCTACATTAACAATCTTTGAACTAACCAGGCAGAAATACACTGAACGAAAGCCCCAGAAATAGGTGAGATGAAATCAATGTTACTAAATTTGCATCTAGTGATTATAGATGGAAAAATTCCATCGTTGCCATGACAGTGCCACACATGCCTATGATTTTTTTTTTCACAGAATAACAAAATGTGCATTTAATAGAGATGCTTAATTATCTTTCACTCTGGTTTTTGCTCACCAACATAGCAACATGCTCTCTGCTCAACATCACAGTACTGAAGTTGCTCTGCCTCCAGCTGCCAGTAACATATTTTGTATTCATGCTTTGTATAAATTCTGGAAAATGTTTTCAGTTTAGCTTCCCAACTATGCATTTAATTTATATTTAATGAGATAGGAGAATGTTAAGTAAGTGTGAATTGATTAACTTAAATAGATGTATTGGTGTTTATTAACCTAACAGTGGGTAATTTCATCGACTATCTCCTGAAGTTGTTAAAACCTCATACCTAAACAAATTTTCTAATTGAAGTTTAAAGGTAAACTTAAGCACAGACAGATTAAGATGATACAGGGACTGGCCCTTTCCTGTCACTAAAGTCTTGAGACTGACCCAATTTCTTCAAGCAAATCATGAAAAGGTCCTTAGAAGTCTATTAGTCCTCCTTCTACTAAATATAAAACTTTCTTTTACAGCCAAACCAGAAATGGTTGTGCTCAGCCACTTTGACAAAATATGAGTCTCAATCAGGCCATAATTTGTTAGATGTAAATCTTACTATTAGTCTTAAATTGTGGCACTCTTAATAAACCTCTAAACATTATACAAAGCTCTCGGATCTCTCATAAAACTATCCTTTTATTAACAAATCAGCCCCAGGTACTTGGATAATACTCACATAAACAAGCACCTATCTAATCCAGCTGACTCTACACATCCGTCTCAGGCAGGTAACAGCTTTGCATCACATTCCAGACCTTCCAACCCACATACTCCTTTCAAATTTCGACAGGGACTACGATAAAGTCTTTTGGCATTTTGTAAATGTTCTACGAAATCATCAGCCTGATTAACGTGGATTTCTTTTAGGTGTATGGATTAGGAGATGCTTTCTAACATGGCTGACTTCGGGTGGAACTAATCATCAGCTATAAGGCTGCTCTAAGGAAGAAATCTTATGGCAAGATCATCTTGGCATTTCAAGAACATATCCTCTTGAGACAGAATTCAGGAAGAAACAATCCACGTGCATATGAGCCTGGCTAAAAGAAAATACTCTACTGAAAGTGTATGGTACTTACAATTGAGAATTGCCAAATATGTTGTGAAGTAAGTGGGAAAAGACTTCATATGTAGTGAACTCCTCTTAAAAGCTTTGGCTTATACAGGTATTTCCTTTAATTTTCTCATGGTCACACCACAGCTGAGTAGCAGATCCAAGATTCAAACTCAGGTCCATGGTTTTAAATCCCATGGACTTTTTACTATACCCAGTGTTAAGAAAAACACTCCATGCAGGGACTTCCCTGGTGGTCCAGTGGCTGACGCTATGCTCCCAATTCAGGGGGCCTGAGTTCAATTCCTGGTCAGGGAACTAGACCCCACATGCCACAACTAAGAGTTTGCATGCCACAACTATAGATCCTGCACATGGCAACCAACATCCTGCATACAGCAACTAGGACCTGGCGCAAATAAATACATATTGAAAAAAAAACCCAACACCAAAAAACACCCCATGTGGTTTCACTGTCTTTGTTCTGGCTGCTGCATTTCTAGGGTAGCCTACATAGTTTACCAAGTTAATCTGTTTAGAATTACCTGCAACCTGTCAACTACTTACTCAAAAGCTCTTGGATTCCCCATTACTTATAAGAGTCACTTCCTTGTCATTTAAAGAGCTCCACAATAATGTTTCATTTCTATCTTTCCAGTCTCACTTCCCATTACCCTGAACTGATACCATACGTTACAGCCAAATTTCCCTATTTAATTTTCTAAACACGCACCACAGTTTCTCATTTTTAGACCATTACCTTAAAGCTAAAATGACTTTCTTAACCCAGGGTGTCCTATTTAACTTTAGCTGATCATTCAAGACCCACCTCAAATGAATCTGCTGTCTTGAAGCTGATTTTTCTTTTGTATCCCCCACCATATTGAGATCTTAACCTCTTTCATTCCTCATAGGAGGTTACTTCAAACACTTATTATTTTCTGTAATACATACACACACACACACACACACACCCTGCACCCCCCTTCTAGATTCAATTACTCATCTCTACATCCCTCATAGCATGGGGTCTTAATAACAAGTACCAATAAGTGTTGCCTGAAATAAAGTAACATAAAGCACCCTCTGTAAAATGTTGAAAAGATGAATGTTGAAAAGAGTAGTACAGACATATATATACTACCAACTGTAAAATAGTCAGTGGGAAGTTGTTGTATAACAAAGGGAGTCCAACTCGAGGATGGAAGATGCCCTAGAGGACTGGGGCAGGGAGGGTGGGGGGGAATCGAGGTGGGGGCGTCAAGGAAGGGAGGGAATATGGGGATATGTGTATAAAAACAGTTGATTGAACCTGGTGTACCCCCCAAAAAAATAAAATAAAATAATAATTAAAGCCAAAAAAAAAAAAAAAAAAAAAAAAAAAAACTGCATTGTCCAATACACAGTATGAAAAAAATAATAAATGTTAATATTATTTATAGGTTGAAATGATGCTGTTTTGGATATACTGGGTGACAAAGCTTATTGAGTTTAATTTCACCTGGTTCTTTTTTCTTTGTAAAATGTGTTTATTAGGAGACTTAAAATTACAAAAAAAAAAAAAAAAAAAGAGAAAAAAAAAAAAAAAAAAAAAAAGAAAAGATGCCCCTAGTGTATTCATACCAAAATGCTTAGGAGTGAACACTACTG
This sequence comes from Hippopotamus amphibius kiboko, assembly GCF_030028045.1. Classification (NCBI taxonomy): domain Eukaryota; kingdom Metazoa; phylum Chordata; class Mammalia; order Artiodactyla; family Hippopotamidae; genus Hippopotamus; species Hippopotamus amphibius. Next base: position 165,831,541 of record NC_080191.1, on the reverse strand, counting down.
TGCTTTTCTACAGTAATAAAACTGCCTGATTTCATTAAGGTCAGAAATACGGCCCAGCTTGGTACAGTAAGTACTTTCACATCACCCTCACTCCCACCCCACCATACACCTAGGGACAATTTTTTTACCAAGTCACAGATGGCATAAGAGAGAAAATGGAAGAACAGCTGGTAGTTCCACAAAGGTACCTTGGGCTTTCTCAGAAGCTCAGCTCAAAATGTCCCCATAGCCAGAACAAAGCAGTGAAAGAAGCAAAACTGCCTGGCAATAAAGCACATTATTTTGCTTGAATTGCCTGAATAATAGCTTCTACCCTCTGTTTAGTTTTAACTTGGGTGACCTGGCAGGTACAACTGCCATGTGTGGGCTTCTTCAATAACAGCAACAAAGGCATCCTCCCAGAAAACTGCCAGCAGCAATAGCCTCTAGGTGTCACTGGCCAGCCTGAGCATCAGTAGGGAGGAAAAAAATAAAGGAAGAAGGGGAGTCAGCAAGATAGAAGAAGGCAAGCCAGTGGTAGAATAGAGCATCACAGTCCCACTCCTCTGCAAAAGAGCCTTATCTGTGAAATCAGCAGCAAACTCATTCAAAGATTTAGTTGATGTCCTATTTGAAAAGACTGTATAGTTAACATCTCAAGCAGTAGAAAGACAATGAGAAACCTAAACAGAAAATGTATTTTATATTTATGCAGCATATTTACCAGAAAAAAGAGATTTTTGTACCAGCTTTGGGGATTGGATGAATAATTCCCTAAGTATACGTAATTCTAGATTCAATATACGAACAGGGCTTTTCTCTTCTCGGAAGCCTCTCTCTAGCTGGAGCTTCATTCTTCAAAATGTCAACTCCTAATTGAAACTTTCACCCAACCCTCCTAGGAAAATGTATGCATTTATAGAATAAACATCCAGTGCTTACTATGTGCCAGGCAATACTTTAAACCCTGGGGATACCATTGTCATACAAGATGCATTGTCCTCAGATCTCATGGAGCTTATATTTTAATAGAGGGAGCAGGAACCAGCGGGTATGGTGCAGGGAGGAGAGGGATGAATAAACATAAATAAACCACACAACTTTAGAGCATGTTAAGTGGTCTTACAAAAATAAAGTAGTGTGATAGAGGACTGTCAGGTTTGGAGAGTACTGTAATTGAGGTCACTGGGGAAGAGCTCTCTGAAAAGGGGATATTTGAGTTGTGACCTGTATAACAAAAATAAATAGATGAGAGAGCAAGTGAGAGAATGAAGACAATTGGGCAAAAAACATGAACCCAGAGCATTCCAAGTAAATGGTCCAGCATATTTCTGGCACAGAGGCCCTAAGATGGAAATTAGCTGGAATAAGCTTGTTATCCTTGACATGTGCAAAGGAAGTCAACGTGTCTGGAGCACAGTGAATAGAGTAGGAAATGCTAATACGGAAAGTTTGAATAATAAGCAGAGGTCAGATATTACAGGGTATTGTAGGTCCTAGAAAGGGGGTTGAATTTGATTCAAAGTTCAGTAATGGGAAACCTTTTGAAGATTTTAAATAGAGGACTGACACGATCTAATTTGCACTTTAAAGGATGATTCTGACTTCGGTGAGGAGAATGGACAGTGAAGAGCCAGAGTAAGAAGGGAAAGAAGAATGCGAGTTAGGACGATAGCTCAGGCGAAAGCTGTGGTTGGCTTGCATCAGAATGGAAGCAGCACCGCCTTCACTGCGCTCCTCAGTACCCTGAACGAACCTCTACCCCAGAATTATTACACGCAATACTTTTAAATGTCTGTTACTTTCATTAGACAGTAAACTCTTTGAAGAACGAGACTCTATCTTCACCTTCCCAGCCCCCATCACACAATGCATGGCTGACTCTCAGTAAATGTTTACAGCATGAATTACAATACTATGGTCTCCTGTGATGCTGAGAGGTAGCACTGATAGAAAAGAAAAGCCCCAAAATCCATCCTTGTCCCATGACTTCACCTGGGGTAGATTATTTGACCCCATGCTCCCCAAGCCTAGGTTTCTTCACCTGTCAAAGTGTATGTCATAATGTGATCAAGCTCATGGTGTTGTTAACAGTAGATAATGGATGAGATGGGGCCTTGCAAAATTACATTTCAAAGTCCCATTGAAATGTAAGTCTTTGTTGTCAGTGTCTCTCTTCTTTTTTTTAAACACTTGCCTTTTTTATGAGAGGAAAATTTTCCCTCCAAATTACGACTCGCTAGAATTCTCTTTGGAAATCTTAGAATATCTACTGATAATTTGGAAATTCAGAACAATCATTTGATCCTCTCAACCTTTTGTTGCAGTAGGTAGTTTATAAAAGAGTATAGGTAATTCCTACCCCCTTATAAATTCCCCAATCATTCTCTTATCCTCTGCAGAATACTGGGTTCTAATAGGAAATCAAAAGCAAATACATGAACAAATATGTAGTAGAAGGAAAGTGTGATGCAGGGAAAAGATCACTGCACTTACAGTCAGGAGGCCTGGACTCTCCTGCTTGGTTTTGCTACCTTCCAGTGTGGTTTGCAGCATGATTTTAGATATATCATTTACCATGTCTTGGTTTTAAACTTTCCATCATTTTTGAGAAGACTAGAAAAAGGGTGTTCGGTTTTCCAACAACAAAAAATTCTCTACCACCAACTGAATGCCCTACAATTCAATTCAATGCTGATACTAACTACCTGGAGTTGGTCCTGACCCCACAGTTAAGGCCATCCACTAGACAGCCTCCGCTTCAGATGCCAGTCACAAATGGGGTCCCCAGGCTACCTTCACTTCAGCTCAGCCAACTATAAATTCAGAGAGGCTTCCACCAGGCACCTGTCAGTTTCCAAAATTTGCTAGAATGACTCACAGAACTCAGAAAAGTACTATACTTAACAGTTTATTACAACAGCTCAGGAATAGCCCAATGCACAGGGCAGGGTACTGGAGGAATGGGAGCACGCAGAGCTTCCAAGCCCAAGCCAGGGGCATCCCCCTTCCGGCACATCAGTGCTCCCCTGGAAATCCCCTTAGCCTTGTTTCAGGGTTTTCATCAACGTTTCATCACACAGACATGACTCATTAAATCACTGGCCGTTGGTGATTAAACTCAGTATTCAGCCCCTCTCTCCTCTGGGAGGTTGAGGGATGGGGCTGAAAGTTCTAACCTTCTAATCAGGTGGACTGTTTTCCTTCTGGCCACTAGTCCCATTCTAGAGCTATCTAGGTGCCCTCAGAGAGTCACCTCATCAGCAAAAACTCAAAGTGGCTCCTTACGAAAAACAAGACATTTCTATTACTCAGGAAATTCCCGGGGTTTTAGGAGCTCTATGCCACAACCAGGGACACAGTCCAAATATATAAATATATTTTTATTATATCATAAAGAGTAATCAACTAGGTTGTTGCTAAGTCCTCTTCCAGTTCTAAACATTGTTTTTATTGTTTCATTTATACTCGTTTCTGAGGTCAAGTTCTGTGCTAATAAACACAAACCACGTGCGTACAGATTTATGAGGACTATATGAATCTTAGCACAAAAGTAGAATGAAAATGGTTAGCTCTGCATTCCTTACACCACATCAATGCTAATGAAATGTCCCAAGATTAGGCAGAAAGAAAGAGAAATAGAAACAAAAATAACAATTGAGGGAGTGGGGAAAGAAAGCATGTTAATACAATAAATTCCATGAATTCTGACTTCTCTGCAGATTTCATTATATTTTAAACTGCAAATAACAGCAAATGTTTTCCCCATGGACCATTCAAATAAATAGAATACACATTTTCTGGGAGGACTACTTGAAATGAATTTAAGATAATTAAATTAAGCAATCAAATATATACACATCCATGAACAAAAATAAATAAATAATGGTATACTATTCACAAGAATTTAACTACTCATCACAACACACAAAGCACCACATTAATCCAGATTTTTATAAATCTAATGCATTATTAGCTTAATTCCTAATTATAAAAGGAAAACAAAAAAGAAGAAAGAAGAAAGTCTTGATGAATTAAACACAGTGAGAATTTCCTACTCTCCTGTTTTTGCCACATTATTGTGTTTGCGAGAACTCTAACTAGAGATGTGTCACTTTGGGATACATAGGCAACTAGAGTAAGGATTTCACTCCCTGCCTTGAGAGCAGAGTAGACGTTATATTTTTCTCCAGATCATTTCCTGTACATTCTTTCACGACCAGGAACAAATGATCATAAAATCACTGACAAACACTTTACTGTTAACTGGCAAGTAATCATAAAACAGAGGGTTTAAGGGCTTAAACCTGCAATTATTCCAAACTGTACCAAAAGCATATGTCAGTCAGTGAAGTCACATGTATAGCACCACCTTGTGAAAAAGTAAGGAACTGACTTGCCAAAGTAGCAAGCAAAGAGCAAGCCTTTCCAAGCTCCTTAAAGGAAGTTGTTTTAAAAATTAATTTGTTTTCATTTGTCCATTTGTTCTTTCATAGTATATATGCATATTTATAGGCAACTCAGCTTGGAAAATTTTTCTACTCATTTCCAATATTTTTCTCTAAGCACAATTAAATTATTTTGATATTAATCATTGGAATCACACGGACTAAAACTATGTGTTGTCCTTTAGCAAATATGAGTTTATGTTTAGGTAAAACATTTGTCATCTTCCTTTCCTATCTCCCAGTATTTCCTCTTTTTTTTCCCCTCCCTCCCTCCAGTATTCCCTTCTTTTAACCTCATCTCTTGTCCCTCCACAGGTACAAGGACACTCAATTTTAAAATGAATGGAAGAAATAAGAGGTCAGGGAACTCATTTCTAACAGTTTCGCATCACAGGGCATATAAATCAGAGCAACATAAATTGTATGTCTATTATCTAGTATTCCAATCAATACTTGCTCTACAAGTTAAAAGTAGAAAATTTATGGATGTTATGTTACTTATTATGAAGTTGGTTTTCTGAATTTTAGGAATAACACTCATCATTGCTTTACTCATTACATTTTGTAAAATGTTATTATTTTTCTAATTATTTGCAGTGTGTACAATTCCCTAGTCCAGTGGTTTTCAGACATTAGTGTGCATAAGAAACACCTAGAGTATTTGTTATTTTTTACCAACCAGATATCTATCCCTATTCCCAGGTGCTGATTCCAGGGAACTGAAGTTGGAACCCTATAGACCTGCATTTCAACCAGCCCACAGCAATTCTAAGTGATTGATCTATGGACCACTGTCTAAGGAACACTTCGCTGCCTCTACACCATCTCATTTTACCATTTGAATCTGTTTAATCTCCTCACTCCCATTTAATCAGTTTATTTTCCTCTTCTATCATATTTTTCCATGTAGTATCTTAGCCCTGGATTTACTGTTCTTCTATTCTTATATTGTGCAATCTTCTGAATTCCTCAGTGTAAAATAGATTTATTACCTAGTGTCTGACTTGGGATAAGAGGACATTCTCCTAATGCCAGAACAAAGGGAACACTTACTGGCTCAACAATTAAGAATATCTAGACAAGATTCTGAGTTCCTGAGGAACTGTATGTCCTTTTCACTACTGTGTTCCCCTGACCGAGCATAACACCTACCACTAACAGACAGTCAACAAAGAGTTACTAAATAATGACTAAATGAATAAACACACACTGGAAAAAATTACCTTGAAATAACTATGACAGAAGTAGTCAGTTACCGACATTGGCCCTTACAATGAACTATATCAACTTCCTCATTCCACAGACAGGGGCACAGAGACCCTCCTGAGGCATATGCCTTGAGCTGGCCAATTACAGAAACACAACCCAAGTCTTCTGACTCCCAGTGAAAAGGCCCCCACCTCCATCACCACAGCAGAGTACCCAACTCTTTTCTCACTAAATAACCTGATGGCAATTTCATTATTGTTTTAAAATGATGTTCAATTCTTTTTTTTCCCCTTAATTTCTTTGTTATAATGTTCATTTCTAACCAGACTGCTTTTCCTAAAACACTCAGAATTTCTGAGGACTGATCTCTCTCCAACTCCTGTTCTCTGACCTTCAACATCCAAAATCTAATTATCTCCAATTTCAAAATCTGCCTGGGTAAAATCCTTAACCAGAAAGAACAGGCACAGCTGTACTCTAAACACAGCTCTATTTACTGCAATCACTTAAACTTTTCTAATTAAAGTTCCTATAGTCAGGTATTTATAGAGTACGTGCAGTAACTGTGTTTTCGTCACATTCAAGGTAGGTCATTAGCCCCCGTAGTTTGTAGAATAATTGGGCAGGGGGAAATAAATGTGTGGACACACACACCCATAAGATGTATGTCCACACTGTTTATACATTATAAATGTGTGTAAGCACACACATAAATAATGAATAGGAAGCCATTTGGGCTGCTAAAGAGAACTCTAGTGGTTATTGGGCAACATGAATCTGAGCTTTGGTTCTGCCATTAGCTTCTACAACATTTCCTTCCTTCTCTGGGCTCTGTCCCCATCTTCCAAATCAGAGATTTGAATTCAGTGGTCTAGGGAGGTCTAAGATTCCTTCCAGATGCGGTGTCTTAGGAATCTTAAGGTCATGGAGTGGGTAAATGGCTAACATTCTGAATGATCTAATTGGCACAGTCTTAAAGTTAGAACATGAATCCTACACAAGGAAAGATTAGACCGTAATTCTACTGTCAGCCCATTTCTAGTCCTCATTGACAGTTTCTGTCCTGGTAAAGGAAAGCTGGAACTAAAGCAGTGGATTCTGTCATTAGCCCGTCAGCGAAGTCTATCCCTCTCTTCCCCCACACTCCTCATTCTCAGACTGAGTCAGGACATCACTGAGGGTTGTTTGCATGTTTACGATGCCCAGCTACTTCACAGACATTAGTCTCCTTTCTTGGTTTCATCTTGGTCACCACTCTCACTCTATTCCTAAAAGAAAGATCCATTCTTTTACTTTCAAGAACCCAACTAGGAACCTTTAGAAAAGCTTATTCTTTAATCCTGGAACTACACTTTACAAGGTTCATGAGATGGTTAAAAAAAAAATACAGCTGGATAAAGACTCCTATCTCTGCTACGTATAATCTCTGAGACCTTGAACAAGCTCCATAATTGCATCAAGCCTCTATAAATGAGGATTATAACACCCACCTCACAGAACTGATGTTGTCACCAAAGATGATGATGTACAAAGAATCTATCTCATAGCATGGCCCATCACAAATGGCTAAAAACTGTTAAAATGCCCAAAAGGCCCTTTCCATTCCTCACATTTCAAAGAGATGTGTGAGAGATAAATTCCACTTTACATGATTTGAAGTCTATAAAAATATGTTATTGTCATTCTTTGAGAAATTTCAGTGCTGTGCAAAGAACACATAGAAAGCTGCCCACGCACATCCTGCCACTGTCATTTAGGAAGCAGTTTTAATTTCACAAAATGATGCAAAAAGATGAAGCTATGCAGCTGTACCTGATTTCTACCTGATTTCTGACTTGATACGTGGCTAAATTGCTTCACCCCTCTGGGTGTTCAGGACCCTATTCGAGCAGGGCGAGGATGGAGCTGGGCGACCTCTAATTGTCCTTTCTGTTCAGAGACTGCAGCGGTGCAGCCAGCTGCAGGCTCCGCCACTTAAGCCCGGCGCCCCGCTGGCCGGGCGCCAGGACGACTCCCTCCTCCCCGCGGGAAGGGCTTCCCTCGGCGACCCAGGATGCTGAAGCAGGAGCGGGGGCGGCTCTCCCTGGCAGCTCCGGAGAGGCAGCGAGGCGAGCGCTGTCTACCCACCATCAATAATGCGGTCTTTTGTCAGCCATAAATTCCCTCCAAAATTAATGAAACAGCCCTTTTAAATTCTCATGTCATTGCCTCATCCAGCAGGAGCTAGGCTCGGCCTCCTGCTCTCTAAATAAATATAAAAGCCATATAAATTGACTGGAGGCGATATCTAGCTTGCTGGGCACCATCTAATCTCCTCAAGGAGAGGAGATGGAAACAAGGAGAAAGATGGAAACCCAGGATCGATGTTTGCTCTCCATTGCAGAAGGCTCGCACACTCCATCAGGCACCTGGAGCCCACACACAGGGCAGTGCTCTGCTAGCATCTATCGCCCAGGTCGCTGCCACTCTGCAGTAGTCTGCTGTGTGACCTAGAGACTATAATTCCTTAACATTAAGGAATATTAAGTTGGAGGGATACCCTCTTCCTTTTAGAGCTGAAGACACCAAAGGCCAGGGGAAGAAACGGAGGACCGCAATCTACCCTCTAGTGTCTTAGTGTTCTAAATCCAAGCTTTTCAAATTTTCATGTGCATGCAGAAGTTTGGGGTGGGTGGAGGTGGGGTTGTGCATTTCTTTCAAGTTCCCAAGTGCTGCTTCTGCTGCTACTGGTGGTACTGCATGTAAGTGTAGTAGCACCAATCGGGGAGACATGAGCTCCAGTAGGGCAGAGCCAGACTTATTTTTTATACTGTGTTTCCAGCACCTGAGACAACATCAATGCAGTACGCTTTTAATAAAGGTTTGCCACGTGACTAATTGGTACATTAAAAAGGCAGCATTTTGTAGTGATTAGCATCTGTACTCTGGGGCTCACATCCCCGCAACATCACTAACAAGCTGTGTGCCTTGGGCAAGTTATTTAACCTCTCTGGACCTCAGTTTTCTCAACTGTAAAACTGCATGACTAACAATAGGTGTCTTATAGAGTTGTTGAGGTGAAGGGAAATGAGCTAATATATATAAAGTGCTTAGAACAGTATCTGGAAAGCGGTATAATACAAAAGCGTGACTTGTTTCAGGCCACACAGCTACTTAGAACATCTGGGCCATCACTCACATCTCTGGCATTTCAGTTCAGTGCTAGCAAGCAATATCAGGCAGAAGAAGAACATTCTATTTATTCAGTTACGAAAGATGACATGTCCACCCAACAAACCCTTAGAGTTGTGGAATGTGAATGCAAATCACAGGAAGAGATATACTCTGGTTCAAGGTGGCAAATAATTGAACACACACATGTAAGCCAAACAGAAACGCAAACACATGTGACTTAGCAAAGTCAAGGAGCCCAAGCCTTGTAGTGACACAGATCTGAGTTCATGTCCAGATCATCCACATCCAAACAGCCGAGAGGTTAGCCAGTCATTCTCTCGAAATGACAATCGGCACATGAATAAAATGGAGAAACATTTATCTAGCTTAGAGGAATGACGTGCCAGATAAGGTGCTTTGGACATAGAATGCTGCTGTACACACAGCAAGAGCTCAAGAAAGAATAGCCTGTAATGGTGGTAGCAGTAAAGTCATAAAACACTTACAACAGGTACAGACTGAAAAAAGCAACTGACCGTTTCCCACCTGGTGTCCCTACAGGAGAGGCCCCTTGAGTCTCCCAAAGGAATGTGGCCTGGAAGAATGTTCAGGCTTCCCCCAGCTCTGACAGGATGTAATGTACAGTTTGACTCCAACACATTAGCAAGTTGTAGCTTGGAGCACGGACTGGAGGTTGTTTCAGGCCATGTCGTGAGGGACCAGTGCAGGGTCGATGTAGACCTGCAAGGTCTGCACGCAGCCAGACACTAGAGAGAGATGGTGGATTGCCATGTGGCCTTGAGTTCTAAAAGGAGAACTCTGAATCTGAAGATGTAATATTTAAGTCATAGGGCCCTTAAAGATAGTATACTGCAACTCATTTTCACTTGGGGAAAATGAGACACTGTTTTCGCTCTCAGAAAAAATTAAGCATGAGTGGATCAGTAACCTGAGTCATCGGTGTAACCCAAAGCCCAGGCCCCCCGTCAAACAGTAAATCCATTAGTCCATGCTTGAAAGTTCAAAAACATATTTATGAGGGAGAACTTCTGGAATCAACACTCACATATAAACTGCTCAGAAGCTGTCAACAACAACAACAAAGACTGGACAAACTAAAATCAACGACTATTCTTGAATTTGTCAGATAACTGAGATCACAGGGAAAACTGCTACACCCAAAATCTGGAGACATAGGCAAGTCCAGAGAGTTACAGCAACCAAGAGCCACTTAACTGGAGCCAAAACTACCGGACCCTGAGCTGGTAGGAACATTTAAATGCTTATTTCGATGAATTCCTGGAGGCTGACCATGGACTAGCATGCGGGAGAGGAAATCCTAGGGACTGCAGTCTTATGGGGGTTCCACATTTTTATGGGCTTCCCCTCCAGAAACCCTAGAAGGTTCTCACTGTGAGGACCCCAGAAAAATCTCATCATGGATTCTGGCAGGGAGAGGCGAGGAAGCACCACTGGGAACTGCACCCAGAGTTTTCTCCATCGCAAAGACCTATACTCCAGGAGGAAATGAATATTGCCTGAACACAATTCTGACACCATATCCAAGATGGGGAAATGGAATTCCTCTTCACTCTAACAGACAAGTTAGAACTCTTGTCTCATCTAAGGAAAAAAACAAATTCATAGTCAATACGCGCTTCAAGGAAATATTTGGAAACTGCAAACAGGAAAGGGGATGGTGTCAGGGGAGGAAAAAAACTATGATTGCAAACATCACTTTAGGTCTCAGCCAAGTACACAGGCCTACTGCAAAACGGAGTCTAAACCGGATTTTTATAGATCACTCCCCCTCTCCACCCTCATACCTTACCACTGCACCAACAGAGCTCCAGTATAGCAACCATGGGTTAGAGCAGAAAGGCCTATGAATAGATGGCCTCTGAGGAGAAGTATAACACATGCGGAACCACAAAGTGAGGAAGGGACACACGTGGCATTTGAAGCCATTGGTACCAAAAACAAACATTAAACACTGCTCAACTCCTGTCTAGTTTAACATAAATTCCCATACGACTATGTGAGCTAATCCTCACAGACTGAGCCCTTTTTGTCTCATTTCCTATCATCAAACACAACATACCTGACTTGAACCACAAAAATTACAAGATATCCCAAAAGGAAAGAAAAAAAAAGCCACTCCCAACTTGATGTATAGATTCAATGCAATCCCAGTCAAAGCCCCAGTAAGTCATTTCATGGATATTGACAAACTGATTCTAAAGTTTATATGAAGATGCAAAGACCCAGAAGAGTCAACACGATATTGAAGAAGAACAAAGTTGTAGAACCGACAGCAACCAGCTTTAAGACTTACTGTAAAGCTGCAGTAATAAAAACAGCATTGGGAAAAGAACAGACAAACAGATCAATGGAATCAAATAGAAAGCCCAGAAACAGACCCACATAAATACAGTCAACTGATCTTTGACAAAGGAACAAAGGCAATGAAAGGAGCAAAGACAGTCTCCTCAACAAATGGTGCTGAAACACCTGGACATCCACAACCAAAAGTAAATCTAGACACAGACCATACACCCTTCACAAAAATTAAGTGAAAGTGGATCACAGGCCTAAACGTAAAACAAAAAAACTATAAAATTGTAGAAGATAACATAGAAGAAAACTTAGATGACCATGGGTATCGCAATGACTTTTTAAATACAACACCAAAGGCACAACCCATGAAACAAACAACTGATAAGCTGGATGTCATTAAAATTAAAACTTCTGCTCTGTGAAAGACAATGTCAAGGAAATGAGAAGACAAGCCACAGAGTGAGGAAAATATCTGTAAAAGACAACTCTGATAAAGGACTATTATCCAAAATACACAAAGAACTCTTAAAACTCAACAACAAGATAACAAATAAACTTTTTAATGGGCAAAATTTTGAGCAGATGCCTCACCAAAGAAGATATACACGTGGCAAGTAAGCATATGCAGAGCTGCACAAATAACTGTCCTCAGGGAAATGCAAATGAACACAACAAAGAGAAGCCACTGCAATCCTATTAAAACAGCTAATACCTTTAAAAAATGACGATTCCAATTGCCGGCACAGATGCAACGCAACAAACTCTTGTTTACTGCTAATAGGAATGGAAAATGGTACAGCCACTTTGTAAGACAACTTGGCAGTTTCTTACAAAGCTAAATATAGTCTTAACCTATTATTCAGCAATTTCACACTTAAGCATTAACCCAACTGATCTGAAAACTTATGCCAACACAAAGATCTGCATGTGAATGTTTATAGAGCTTTATTTATAATCACCAAGATATCTTTCAAAAGGTGAGCTGGTAACCACGCTGTGGTACTTTCATACAATGGAATATTATGCAGTGATAAAAAGAAATGACCTATCAAAATCTACACTCTGTATGACTCCAATTATATGACATTCTGGAAGAACCAAATTATGGAGATGGAAAATGATCAGTGGTTGACAGGGGTTTGGAAAGGGGTGAGATAAAGAGGATTGAACAGGTGAAGCAGAAGGAATTTTTTTAAGGTGGTGATGAAAATATTCTGTATGATACTGTAATGTGTATTTGTCAAAACTCATAGAAATTTACAATACAAAGAATGGACCTTCACGTATGAAACTGAAGAAAAATCATCTGTGAGGTTGGGGAAACCCAGGATAGAGTGCAGACTGTGACTGAAATCCAACTGTTACCACAATTTATAAAATAACTTCACTGAAGGGGATGGAGGGGCACATGCTGATCTAAGTAACTTTGGAAATGAGTAGACTCTGTAAGCCTGAAGTCAAAAGGAACTGTACCTAGCACTGTACTCTACTTCAAAAGTCATTTCCCACATGGATTGGTTTGGGAATTCTGAAAGCACTATGTATACATACTGCAATTAAACATAAAATAAATGGATGGCAGATGGTAGGAGCCAAGTGTCTCTCTGTCATAGTGGGAAAGTACAGATAACCAAGATTAGGAGGCTAGAAGGATCCATGTGATAATGGATTAGAGTTAGAGACAAGAGTGTGAGCTCATCTTTAGCTCCATATTGACAAAGATGATTGCTATAGTAATATCTATCAATAAGTGAATACACACAGTTAGCACACACATATGTATTTTTCCTTGTTCTTCTGGTGATACGAATAGTAACAGTGAACACAACTAGCGCCCAGGTCTTGATTTTAAGTACCAAGTTTCAAATAGGTTAGATTGTTGTAAATATTATTTAAATGGTAGATTTAAATGATTTTAAACAATATTTTAAAATATCATTTTCCAATAAAAGATACCAGGGCTCCTTCAAGAAGTGGCTGATTCTAAGGCTGTGGATGGAATTATACAAGATGAGCTTGGAGCATGTGGTATTGCCAGAAAATAACAGAGTGCTCAAAATACACAGTAATGGGAATATGTCAAATGGATACAGGAGCCAAAAGAAGAACTCCCAATGGCCAATGCTGGAACAATTTGAACAACAAGTAGATAAAGTTGCGTGAGTCCATAGTGATATAAATAAATGACTGAAAAAAATAAATAAATGGTAGAGAATAAACAAATCTCCTGTGCAAAAAATTTCAAATAATTTATGTAGATATTCTGCCTTGAAATAACCACACTCCTTAAATGTCGGCTACACACAGTGACTTCCTTCCAAAGCATACTGAACGAAAATAAAGCGTAGCTGTACAGTATCGAAACCTGACAAAAGTGATAGAGTTTAACATCAACAGTTACTCTTTATAGTACAGAAACTTGGCTCCCACCATAATACATTTTTAAGCCAGATTTATGGCGTATTTTCTTGAAATGACATAATGAGAGTGGCACTTTATGTCTGTGGTCTTCCTCACAAAAACCCATAACTCCAGTCTAATCATAAAAAAGACATCATGGCAAATACCAATTGAGAAACCTTTTTAAAAGTACCTGACCACTAACCTTCAAAACTCTCAAACTCACCAAAAACAATATCTGAGAATGTAACGTAGCCAAAAGGAACCTAAGAAGACATTATAAATAACTGCAGTATGTTATCCTGGATGAGATTTTGGATCAGAAAAAGGGAATTAGGTAAAAACTTAGTAAATGTGAATAAATATAGACTTCAGTTGATGATAAAATGTCAATATTGGTTCATGAATTGTGGTAAATGCACTATGCCAATGTAAGATGCTAATAACAGGGAGAAGTGAATATAGAATATACGGGAACTCTCTACTATCTTTACAATGTTTCTGTCAATCTAAAACTTTTCAAAAACAAAAAGTTTGTCAGACAAAAGTAGAGCGTCTGTTAAATATCTGTGAAAACAATGCTTCCTGGAATCTATTCTGTTATCTATTATCACTCGCTTACATCCTAGTAAGTAGACAGGCATGAGATCAAATTCTGGTATGAAGTTTACAGAAAAGAGAAGAAAGAGCTCTGTGGCTCTTGAATGTAAACAGGTAAAAAGAAGTAGGGTGTGTGGGGGTGGTGATATGCAAGGTAGATGAGAAAATGTTCTAATTTCATGTCCCAGTATTAGAAAAGTCAGTCACATACCATGAGTGCCAGGATGTTCTGGGATAGAGTAGAAAGAGCAGCTTGGTACCCTTCCTGTATTATTTTGGTCAAGTCATTTTCTTGCTTTGGGTCTCAGTTTTTCCATGCACTTAATCAAGGAATTGGATTATAACATTTAAAGAGTCATTCAGCTCTGGCTTTCTGTGATGCCATAAGTATTGTTCTATCATGGGTGAAATGACAGGAAAAATCAACTAAGAAGCAGAGAGTTTATTACATTAATTCACTTTAACTTTTGTGTCAATTTAACAATCAAGGGAAAAGGCCTATTGCATATTCTCATATGACATGATTTCCTACTTAAAAAAGGGAACAAATGAAATTCAATTTCACATTTGTCTTCAGGTAATGAAAAATTTGATTTTTAAACAGAAAATTTGCATTTGACCAGAAAGACGGAATGCTTTGTTGGCTTACTTCTTTGTTTTGGTTACACTTCACAAAAACAGACTTATAGGGTAATATCTGTATATCACAGATACCAGAAAATTATTTATGGCATAAAAGAACAGAAGCATATGTCTATTTAAATAAAGTAGCTTTTAAAAGTACATTCTCCACTTCGTATACTGATTGCAACTTCATGAAATCTCTCAGATATAACATTATCAAACTCATGTTGCATTGACAAAATTCGATAGAGAGATCAAATCAAGAAAAAAAATTTGCCATTTTTAGAAGAGCTTAATGATATAAAAGTTAATGGTTATAGGCTTGTTTTATTTACTGGAGAAATTGATGAAGGAATAGACTAACAAAAATAAAGAATTGTTTCAATCCAATTTATAGTTGTTTTAAACAGTAGAATGCCTATTTAGCATTTACTCTATAACAGACAAAACCAATAGAAAAAGAAAACTCATCTAGAGCAATTTAATCTTAAATTTTTACCACAGTTTCCTGATAGTACCAATATTTGATGCTTGTACATTGAGAGTCGTGATTGATAAGGGGAATGCTTCGCCACTCTGACTGTTACAGACATAACAGATCTTGGAGATCATCAATTCAGCCATCATATTCTGCAGTTGAGAAGCCTGAAACTTGAGAGACATAGAATAACAAACCTAGAGTCACACGGTAAATTTATGCCAGGGCCAAAACAAAATCTCACATCATGAGAATCCTACTTCAATATTGCTCTACCCACAGAAAAAGGACAGGCAGGAATATTCAGGAATTTTGTCAGCCAGAGGTTAAAAAACTGGCAACTCGGAATTGACAATGATGGGTGGATTTACACCATGGAAATGAGCAAATACTAAAACTGTGGCTTTTTCTTCTTTCTCTTTTTTCCAGGAGTTGGTTAAACAACACACCACTGGCCCTAGTCCTCAAGCTGCAATTAGTGGTTAGTGGTTTCGCAAAAAATAAGCTTGATACTAAAGACTAGGAATGTTAATATTTTTAAGGCCTTATTTAGCATTTCTAAGTAATGGTGTATCCTACTCATGCAGGAAAAGCTTAGAAAGAGTATTCCATATTTTTAAAGAGTTACACTTGAACATTTTTGAAATCTGTACAACCATGTTTGATAGAGAACGTCAATCCACAGTACAGAGAACTGAGGATTTCAATTTTAGCTGTACTTCTCCTATATTAATTTCTTACAAAATTAGAAATAGGTATAGCTATTTTACAAAAGCAGGATGACTTTTATGGTGATCTTATCAAGATACAGTGATGAGTTAATTTAGCCGAAAAGACAGTGGGCATAACCTGGAAGAGCACGCGTGGCTCCTGGGAAGCACTGTGCAGCCGAGGGAATAACAAAATACAGTACAGGGAACAGGTTCCCAACGACAAAGGAACCTGATCAAGGAAGTCAAAGGCTCACAGGCCAGCTGCCTGAAGTCCGTCCTTAATCTGTTGCTGTGACTTGGTGAAAAAAACGCTGAGTTCTTACTTGGATGACCTAACTTCATTACAGAAACTATCATAGTTAATGAAGAAATGTTATCAAGGCTTAACTAACTGAATTGTCAGACATTCTTTGAAGTTTGGGAAATGGAAAAGTGATGTATTTCATTTCTATTAAGCATAATTTGAGACATTTATGAGACATTTAAATGAAGAAGGCCAATTGGCACTTTGACATATGGTTCTATAGCAGGGTTTTTCAATCTCATCATGACTGACTGCTTGGACTGGATCATTCTTCGTTAGGAATTGAGGAGAGGGGGAGTATCCCCATCCCCTGGCCTACACCCACGAGATGGCAATAGCACACTGCTCCTCTGCCCATCAAAAATGTCTCTACACATTGCCAGTTGTCCCCTGGAGGACACACCTGCTCCCAGTTGAGAACCACAGGTCTAGTGTGTAGAAATAAAGTATGGAGTCAAGAAACAGATTTGCAAATCACCTTTTAGGTAACTGTTAAATCTTAAATAATGGTGGAAATTTGGCAGAAGCATGTTTAATGTAGAAAGAAAGGAAAAGAAAGAGAAAAAAAGAAAGAAAGAAAGAAAAAGAAAGAAAGAAAGAAAAGAAAAGAAAAAAAGAAAGAAAGAAAGAAAGAAAGAAAGAAAGAAAGAAAGAAAGAAAGAAAGAAAGAAGGAAAGAGAGAAAGAAAGAAAGAAAGAGAGAAAGAAAGAAAGAAAGAAAGAGAGAAAGAAAAAGAAAGAAGCCAAAGGCCATGGATAAGTTAGAACGCTTTCTGTTATAAATGACAGTTGCCTAACTCAAATTAAAGGACATTTACTGGACTTCTAAAAATGAGATCCTGTTAACACCAACATTTAAGGAGCCAGAATAATGTGCTCATTAAGGAAATGAAAGAACAGGCAATGATGTTAAAAAGAGACCCAGAAAAAAATGGTATTAAAAAACCCAGGAGATTCATTATCTTGCCTAGTCAGCTCTTACCCTGAGCCTCCCTGTCTTTTGGGGCTGAGTTCAACCTTCGAGTTTTCACTGAAGTCATTACTAACTCTTCACTCACTAGTATCATTCCTTCTCTGATTCCTTTTCTTAGTGACTGTGCCAAATAAGCTTGCAACTAAGTGGGTTCTTTTCAGCAGCGTTTGCTGCTGTTTTGTAAATTCTATTCTTCTCCTTCCAACGAGATTTCCATTTCCTCAAGGATAAAAACCTGTCATGCTGTAGTAGCCCTCCAGAGCCTTGACTGGGCTCAATGTTGTTAGAAAGTCAATGGGTATTTCAGTACCAACTGTTGATGGATTCCATCTTTGTCATTACAGAAGAACATCATTTCAGCAAACATTAGTGAGCAATCCTCATGTGCCACACTTTGTTCCAGGCACAACAAGAAAAAATAAAGACGCCACATGTGGTCAGAGCAATATTAGCCTGACATCATTCTGCAATAACGTTCCCTCTTTACACCACCTGGCAACATGCTAATTTACTACCCACCTCAAAGAGAGGTAAATCTGGTTTCACTTTTCTCCCCAAAATCAAACTTAGTTTCCCATTAAAACGTTCTAAGACACACCTATAATTGTTTCCCTTGAACCCAATCTGTGTTTCTAACAAGAATGTGGTATGTTATTTAGAAATAGTACTAAATGAGGAATAGGAAGACATTTCCATTCTTACATTACTGCTAACTTTTACTATGAAAGCTCATGAAAGTATTGCCCTTTCTGGTCCTCAATTTCCCACTCTCTATATAAAGTATGGTAGTTTGATAAACGATTCGTAAGTGCCCTTCTACTTTGACGTAGGATTTAGTGACTTACTCAAGTAAGTCATTCTACTTGATGTTTGACTGCAGCATCTGTGAAGTCTTATGCATTGCAGAAGATAGCAGTACACATGTATATATTTTGATGACTGGAAAAAGTAATTTAGTAAAAGCATCAAATGAGCATGCAGCTTTATAATAAGTCATGCCAACTGACAACGTTTCCTTTTTTGTGGCAAACAGATCTAGTTCATCTAGGCAGTAAGATAGAGGTATGGGTACTATTGCAACTAATTCTGCTTCCAGCTACCTTGAAAGAATGCTGAGGTTAGCAAGACAGTGAGGTGGGCAATAAATTGCTTTTTGTATAGATGGATATATTTTACTTTCTATCACAAGACTGCCTAATAAGTGAGTCCCTTGAGCACAAGTTGGCTTCTATGAAATAGTATTTAATCTCTGCATTTCATCACTTTAATTTAAATAATACACCATATTTTACTTTATCTACAGATAGCCGAGCTCTGTCATCACAATGTTGTGCTGAAAAATCAGCCCTTCCTATCTGATTGGTACCTATTCGATGAGTCTTTCATTGTGGGCAGGGACACTCTGCACATACACTTTATGCCTCCTGTCAAATGCTAATAATTATGAGAAATGAAATGAGAATTTGTGACTCTGTTTTGCGGGATTCCTAGAAGTTAAAGAGTACACACAATGATCACAGAGTTTAATATGCAAGTTACTTGTATCTTAAGCTATGTGTATGCATTGCAAACCTTCATGTTTGCAAAGTACAACCATCCACAAACTACTTCCATGCATTTCCAAATACTACACACGTAATAATAATCCAAAAAGAAAAAGAATTAACTGGAACGCTTCCGCCCTAATATCTCCTATTTATCAGTTTTGTTCTGGTTGGTATTTCCTTCCAGCCTCTGCTCACGTGCAGACATAATCTACATTTGCCTTTTTTACACTGCATAATAGGAAGCATTTCTCATTCTGCCTCACAGTCATTATAATCTCAAATGGCTGCTTACCATTCCATTTCTCATGCTCAAAAGAAGCCAAATTGTACATATTCACCATCTCTTACACCCAGGCCACGATTTTTGGCCTCAGAACCTTTGTATGTACTATTCTTGTGGCTTAAAATGTAGGCCCATCTTCGCTTGTTCAAATTCCACACATTCTTACAAGTTGCGTCCTAAGAGTATGATTTCAGTGAAACTTTTCCTGATCACCTTTTCTCCTACCCTCCCCAGATAGGGTTTACCTCCCCCTTTCTCTGAATTTCCAGTTAGCTTTCATTTGCTATCTTGGATCCCCCCCCCCGCCCCCGCCTTGAATCACAGATATGCGTAAGATGCACTCTTCTGCTTAACTGCAAGATCCTTAGAAAACCCATGCTTGACCCTTCATTGTGTCTGACCCATGTCTGACCCTTCATGTACAGCAACCAGTACAGACTGCAGACAAATAAATGTTAATGCAATAAGTGATACGCATGCTGCATTCATTTTCTTTTTTAAATCTTTAGTGGAGTATAATTGCTTTACAGTATTGTGTCAGTTTCTGCTGCACAATAAGTGAAAGAGCCCCATGTATACGTATATCCCCATATCCTCTCCCTCTTAAGCCTCCCTCCTAACCTCCTTATTCCACCCCTTTAGGTCTTCACAAAGCATCAAGCTGGTCTCCCTGTGCTTTGTAGTAGCTTCCCACTAGCCATCTATTTTACATTTGGTAGTGTGTATATGTGGATGCTACTCTCTCACTAGGTCCCAGCTTCCCCTCCCCTCGGTGTCCTCAAGTCCGTTCTCTACGTCTGCATCTCTATTCCTACCCTGCCACTAGGTTCATCAGTACCATTTTTCTAGATTCCATAAATATGTGTTAGCATATGGTATTTGTTTTTCTTTTTCTGGCTTACTACTACACATGTACCACAATGTTCATGGCAGCACTATTTACAATAGCCAGGACATGGAAACAACCTAAATGTCCAATGACAGATGAATGGATAAAGAAGATGTGGTACATATATACAATGGAATACTACTCAGCCATACAAAGGAACAAAATTGGGTCATTTGTAGGGATGTGGATGGACCTAAAGTCAGCCATATAAAGGTAAGTAAGCCAGAAAGAGGAAAACAAACATTGTATATTAACACATATATGTGGAATTTAGAAATATGATACAGATGAACCTATTTGCAGGGCAGGAATAGAGACGCAGACATACAGAACAGACATGTGGACATGGAGAGGGACGGGGAGGGTGGGATGAATTGGGAGATTAGGATTGACATATATATACTACCATGCATAAAATAGATAGCTAGTGGGAACATGCTATAAAGCACAAGAAGCTCAGCTCGGTGCTCTGTGATGACTTAGATGGGTGGGATAGGGGATGGGGGGAGGGAGGTCCGAGAGGGAGGGGATGTAGGTATACATATAGCTGATTCACTTTGTTGTACAGCAGAAACTAATACAACATTGTAAAGCAATTATACTCCAATAAAAAAATAAAATTCATATCAGTAATATATGGACATAGTTAAAAAATTAAATAGTACAGAAGGGTGTAAAATTTAAAGTAGAATTTGCACTCCCTCAATAGCTGTAACCACTATGAACAGTTTCTTCAATAGATTTACACATTTATGTCTAAAAAAAATGATTGGGAGTATCCCCTCCTTAAACAGATACGAAAACATATTCAAACATATTCAAAAAGGACAAATTTCTTGCCCCAAGCCCCAAATACTGTAAATGGAAATTTAACATCTTGACTCACTGGCCAGTAATCTTCCCATTTAATTACATCTATTCCCCACATCACAGCGCCTTCTTGGAAACAGAAATAATACACTTCAGACATATAAGGCTCAGAGAGATAAAGATATTTGCTTAAAATTACACAGATGGAAAGAGAAAGAACCAGGCTTGAGTTCCTCATCTTTATAAATTCTACTTTAGTGTTGTTCTTTGTATAACACTCTGGCCACCATCCCCACAGAAGTCCAATAAACAAATATCGAAAAAATCGAAATAATGATGGACCATAACATAAACAAATTTCTTTTTAATATTCTCAACAATAACAAAAGGTTTGTTAATAAACCTAAGTTGTCTAGACTCCCTTGGGGGTCAAAACTGGGGGAGCTGAATTGTTACCTCAGGAGAAAATTCTGCCCATGACAGTCTGGACAATAAGGTAATATATAGGACCATAAAGTATATCCTCTTTGAGCACCCTTGGGAAAAATCAAAATACTGAAGATACTTTAACCTCAGGGCAGGCTGAGACAGCCAACTGTATTGATGAAGGGAGTGAGGACTCTTAACTACCATCACTGCTCCACTGAGCAAGGGATAAGAAGGCTTGTCTAAGCCCCAGGTGGTCGGGAGGTGGGAGGCATTCAAAGGAAAGAATTTCTGAAATTATTCTGCAGAATGAAAGCTAACAGCCCTGTAACCCATTAGAGTTTGCATATGACTTTTACATCTCTCCACTTAATTCTTACAATACCTTGTGAGGAAGGGGTTTTTCTTATTTCCAATTTACAGATTGGAAAACTAGTTTCTGATTGTCTTCAAGGGACTTGCACAAGATTGTCCCAAAGATAGTTTCTCCGACCAAAATTTTCCCATGATGTCATGTTGCTATAGAGAAATGTCTTCATGCAACTATAAACTAAAATGTTCACAACATTTATCAAGGGACTAAATGAAAAATAACAAATGAGTACAACTGATTTTTAACTAACCTTCTTCCTTACCTTCTCATTCCTAATTATGTCCTCAGCGAGCTCACATGTACAAACTGTTTATCCTCCACATAAAATCCACCATTTTTTTCCATCTTCTAAACTAATTTTCCTTTGCTGGGGACTGTTGTATCTGTTGGACACAAATGTCTCCAGGGAGTGCTGCCATTTCTCCCAGACATGAGTTGCTTTCTGTGGAAGCTTACAAGCTCTTTTGGGTACCACCACCTTTCCTGGGTCCACATCTGCTTCTTCTTATATTTCCATGTCCATTGTATATAGTACCTGTTTCCACTAGATTCTGCCATGTTCCAGTTACCCATATATGATGTTATATCTACCAAACCCCACAATTTCCATTAGACCCTATTGTCAAAATTATTAGGTGTTATTAAGGTCCTGGAGATTTCACTTTGGAGCAAAGTTCTATAAATATTCCTCTCATTATTTTTGTATTTTATTCAGTTATCAGCATAACAAATTATCAAAGCAGTGATTATCTGGACCCTAACTGCCTTAGAGAAATTAATAGTTATCTTAGATTAAACTTATACACGTCCTCTCTAGGAGCCAGACACAACTCTACAGAAGACCTCTTCACTCTGACAATTAAAACCTTGCTCAAACAGTGCTGACATATTCTCTCTACTTTTAGATTCTCTTCAAAATGCTCAACCACCCAGGAAGATTTCTAAAAGGCTCATTTCCATATGGTCCAGGCATTAATTGATCTATAATACAGCATTACTTTGACCAATTAATAGATTATAAGAAAATAATTCACTTGGCCTTGACTTGTGGAAAATTCTCTTTAGAGAGACTCATTTAATGTCTTAGGATTACATTTCCTTTTCTCTATAGATCCAATTACACAACTTGGTTCTGCAGTGAATGATATTTACATAATCCTAATAATGTAAACACTGTTGGGTTTTGTTTTTCAAGATTTTGTAAACAAAGTGTAGTATTCTCAAGTCTATAAACCACGAAAATGTTAAAATTATGCTAAAATTCTTAGAAACTGGGAGACGAAGAGAAGAAGACAGGGAGGAGTTTATACCTGAGCAAACTGCATCTTTTGTTTTTGGAATACACTGCTATTGCTAAAAGTTGATGAATCAAGAAATAGAGTTACGTTTATTTCTTAAACTTCTGGGTGGTAAAGTAGGGAGTACCAGATATCCACCAGAAAAAAATGTAAATCAGAGAAATGTTAAAGAGATCGCCTGCTGTAGTGAACCTGCAGTAAGCAGGCGGGGTGTGAAACTTTTACCTTTTATTGTTTGCTCTGCCATAGCAAGAGAATATTTGGGGGATCAAGCTCTTGTGTTTACTTGAATAAACTTCTTCTCCACCGGCACATGGAATTCACCTATCCTAAGTAATATACACAAACACCTGGTTGAAGAATACCAGCCTATTATACCACAGAGTAGGTATCCCCAGTTTTCTCTTACTCTCTTCCAGGCAAGAAAGACCAGTCACTTGCCACTGTGAGAGGTCCTAGAGATCAGGGAAACAAATCCTTATCTGACCCAGACTTCCCTGCTACTATAGTCTTCTGCCTCCTTAAGCTATGCTGCAGGCCAGAGGCCAAAACCACCTCCATGGAGAAGCCCTCTTGTAATTTCTCAGTTATTTATAAACATGCTCTCATGAAATGAAAGGCGAATCTCATGCTATTCACAAAAGAAAAATTTGTAATTTAGATAAGTAGATACACAACATAAGCATGATAAGGAAACATGGAAACCTCACATATGAAGAAAGAGTGCTGCCTTCAGCCATTTTCTGGTGACTGGCTTTCAGTCCTGCATTGCCTGATCCCTGCTTATAAACTGCCTGTCACTTAGAAGAATGATGTGCACCAGACCAGCCTTTTGGAAGAGTCGTGCACATGTTAATAAAAACTAATAAAAAAAAAAAAACTTGCTCTGTTCCAAAATCATAAGGCAAATCCTTGTTAACCAACAGCAGCTGTAAAATTTTTATATCATAACATCTAGGAGGCCCTAAAAAAACATTTGTTCAAAGTAGAATTACAAATACACCATTAAAAATGGTAAATTGTGATTTTTCTCCCCTAAGATCACACAAAATGAGAATGGCAAAAGAAGCTTTGAATCCAATTGCCCATCAGATTCCTACCATCCTCTTTGGATGGAATACAGAAAAATATTCTCTACCCAAATTACAACCCATATGTGACACCTACTAGGAAATAGGGCATTTTGTATATAATAATTAGTCATAAACCTTTTTTTCAGTCTGCAATTGAATGTTATTTTCCCCTGTTGGAAGAATATTCAAACTCATCTAGACCTTCTAAAGCTTATAAAGCAGTGAACTGTCTTTTTCCTTGTTTCTTGCATCCTGTGGAATAATTCTCTCAGGAGTTAGAAAGCATTTGAGTACACCACTGATTTGTAGCCTGCAATGATTGTTTTTTTTTTTTTTTTTTTTGGCGCACGGGCTTAGTTGCTCCGCTGCATGTGGGATCTTCCTAGAGCTGGGATCGAACCCGTGACCTCTGCATTGGCAGGCGGATTCTTAACCACTGCGCCACCTAGGAAGCCCGATTGTTTTTTATATAGCCATAAACACTAAACTTTGGATGGCCATCTAGTGCATGATACTGATTCTACGATAGCAGGGGATTAAGTGAATTTCAAAACTGCAACTCACCAGAAGAGGCCCAGAGATCATATTGACCTGTATGTGTTTAAACTGCACAGTCATTTAAGAAAAAATTGCTACTATAGCTCCAAATCTGGACGATCCCTGATCATCTCTGACATTTTCAAAAACAGAAAATTACTTGGCTTTATTTTAAATGTCACTCCTCTGCAGGTGAAGAATTTACTCATTTCGGAGAATGTAGATTGGAACAAACCACGCTGACGCATACTGGCTACAGAAAGTTTAACAGAATTGACTACATTCTTGTGAAATAGAATTTGAGTATTTGCTGAATCATATGGAAGCAATGATCAAAAGAAAAGCTCTTACTTAATCTTCAGAAGCAGCAGGGTGTGGAGGGAAATTTCTTGGTCTAAGAGTCATAATGTAGGATTTGAGTCCCAACTTCAGATTGGACTTAGAGATAGATTACTAGCTCTAAGTCTTTGGGCAAGTCAGCCACCTCCCTAGGTCTCTGTTTCCACATCTATAGCAGCAAAGTTGGTACTACTAGCTCTTTGGTCTATTCAAAAGTCTTTGCTTTCTCATTTTTCATTTTATATCTCATCCTCAGTCTCCTCTTCTGAAAAATAGGGCTAAAATTCCAGGCCCCAATAATTTCAGAAGTTATGAGAATGCAATTGAGACTATGGATGTGAATTTACTTTGAAAACCATAAAAAAATAACGTATTTGTTTTATTAATTTACATAGCTGCAAAATAATAATATATTGAAAAAAAGCTATTGCCTCTATTTGCCTAAAATATTTTTTATTCTAAGTATTGAAATTGAGTATTATGGCCATAACCTAATTTGTTTGAATTGATTGGCTATTTCTTAACTCATATAGACGTTATCTCTTAAGAACAGATACGGAATTTTCCTTCTGGACAAGAACATGAAGAGCTGAGCATCTGGACCAGTCATCCTTGAAGTCTGTATCGAAAGCCTACAGCATGACTATGAAATAAAGGGAAAGTGACAAGATGCAATTATAGCCAAGGGGGTCAGCACCTTTTCTTTTTCTTTTGAAGCAGTGTCGCACTGGTGTCATCTGAGAAATTTCCTCTTGAGAGGAAAGAAAGCTCACTCACAGTCATTCTACATCAGCTTCATGCTTTCTTATGTGGGGCTCTTCACTGTACTGCCCCCCTGCCATTCTTTGTGGTTATAATTTTGGCATCATCTGAAAGAATTTCTATGATGAATATTCCCTGTGAAAATCCCTCTCCTGACATGTCCTTAGCTATTCACAACCTTTCCCTAATCGAACCCAATTTCTCACTGTTCACTGTATGTCACCCCTTACTTTCCTGCTTCTGCTCACGCTGTTTCTTCACTTGGGATCCCTTGCATCCATGGTTTCATGGTGAAATCTCCTACATCTTTCCAAGTCCATTTGAAATTCCAATCGCTGGATGAAGACTTCTATGATGATCCCGAAGGTCTGAATGTCTCCATTCTCTGGAATTCCATAGTCTTTTAGCCACATCTTAGAAGGCACTTATCACTTCTGCTTTCGTTGCTTACCTGCCTCTCTTGTCTCTCCTTTTAAAAAAAAATTTAAAGAAAACAACACCCTTTATTCGGCACCAGGGATGCAGCACGTGCATCACTAGGGTCTCTTAATTCCTTCCAACAGACATAGTCCCCTGCGCGCCCCCCACCCCGCCCCGGGACGGTGCTGTCTATCTGGAGTCCATAGTAGCCGCACATGCCAAGTCCTTGTTTCTCTGTCCAAGTCTGTGTACACTTTCCGGCGGCCAAGGGCACCCCCCGGGCACCCCCCCGCCCCCACCGCCGTCACATGGTATCACTGGACTCTCACTTTGGCTCGCAGGCTGCTCGCCCATCAGGTCCACGGCCAAGTTCTCATTCACCTCTTTCTGACGACCTTCCTGTAGTGGTCCTTGCCATACACCTGGCTGGTGTGAGTGACCTTCTTCCTGGCAGGTGAGGTCCGCAGCCTGCAGCACCTGGGGCCCCGGGGCAGGTTCTGCGCCACGTGCCGCTCCATCCCAGCAGCCGGAGGAAGGGCCACACCACCACCATCTTGCGGGCTGACCCTTGACCCGGCGGCCGATGCGCGGAGCGCTGATGCATGCGCACAGCTCTCCTATTTGCTCAGCGAGCAGGAGGCGGTGGTGACAGAATTTCGCAAGGGACTTGGCACATAATAGTTAACACATATTAAATGAATGGGTATAAATTATTAACTTTAAATGCTACCAGTCATCTCAGTTTTCATCTGGCACTAGTAAAACTAAGGTCTCATTACATCGTTGGTGCTGAGTCTCCAATACCTACAGGAAATTCAGTCTGCTGCAGAAACACTCCTTCTCACCTCCGTGTTTCTGAGAATCGCCCAACTGAGGCTGTTCATGTCTTGCTTAGGGACATTCATAATGTGCTGTAACCCTTATTCAGCTGATAATAACCTCATGATGCCTTCAATGAAACTACAATTTTTCCAGGTGAAGGTACCTTCTCCACTCACATCCTAGGAGTTTACCAGAATGTCATTGTCACTGAAAACATCCTTGAATGTCATCCCTGTACCTCTATGCACACTTCTCTCTGTGGTTCTCATGCTTTTTTTCTCTTCATGTCAAAATCTTATGTATCCTTAAAAAGCTAGATCAAGTGGCTCTTAGGATACAATCCCTGGTTTCTTTACAGGATTTGATTCTACCTTTCTTTGAATTTGACTAGCACTTTGTATTAACTTACTTCCACTAGAAACTGAGGTAACCGCATCGCTACTACTGCCATTAACTCTTCCTCCCTCTGCCACACTTCTGCCTCCTTCAACTCTCCACACACAAAATACCTAGTCTCTTTGAGGTCAAAGACCAAGTGTGCTTCATCTCTGTAGTTCTTACATTACCCGATACATTAGCAAGCACATATTAGTGGATCAGTAAACATTAATAAATCTGAAGTACATAAATTGCAGAGGACAAATTCAATGGAACTTCAGCATTTACTTCCCGATTGCTCTGTCACAATTGTGAAAACAGTCTGATAGCATTAGACAGAAATAGAGTACAAAGGCTAAGAGCTGTAGAATCCCAACCCAGGACATTACTAGAATTGTGGCTGTACCTACGCCTCAATATTCTAAGCTGAAAATGTAAATAGCTGTCAGGATTGGCACATAATCTGGAAGGCTGATGGAAAATGCAAATGCAGAGACTCCAGGGGTGAGAGAGGGACTGGTCAGTGTCCTTCCAACCCATAGTGAATGGGTGACCTCCAGAGATATTGAAACTTTCACATTAGAATGAGTTTATTATCTGGATTGGAGATAGGTGAGAGGTCCTTGCCAAACTGCCTGCCCAATGCTCTATGACCAGAGAGCAATGGTGGAACATAGCCCTCCAAGCAACCTGGTCACTTTCTTGGGCAAAAGGCAGCAAGAACTTGCCCCAGGGAGGTGGAGAGGTGGTGGGAGACAGGACAGTGCATGTGCCCAGGTCCCAATCCCACTGCATGTGCTCCATTGTCCCATCAGACTTCCCTTATGAAATATAAATTCAAATATCAAATTATCAAGAATTTCAAGATGGTAACCAACCACAGAACATTAAACATTAAGTGCAGGGCCCCATGCAGCTGCACTAGTTACAGGCTCATGAAGCCACACTAAAATTAGTAGTAAATCTCTAGAGTTGATGTAAAGGCTACGTTTTCATGCACTGAATAGTGAAAAGACATTTAAAACTTCAAGATTTAATTTGCTGCTTATACTGAATCATTATTGGACATCACACAATGAATACGGATCTAGCTTTAGTTGGAATATTCCTCCCTTCTCATCCTGCACATCGATCAAGAAAGACAAAGGAAGGAAGGAAGGAAAGAAGGAAGGGAAGGAGGGAGGGAGGGAGGAAGAAAACAAGCAAATTCCATTTTCAGTTTAACTAGGACTCAGAAAAAAAAATCCACAAATTCAAAAATATAGTCTAAAACAGTAGAAACTTGCCCTTAGCCTTGTGGAATGCAGTGGCATAGGGAGCAGTGATGCACTGTGGAGAAATCAAGTTTCCAGGAGGGGCTGAAAAGCAGCAGAAAGAGCCAGAAAAAAATATATACTTCTTGGCAGTCAGGAGCCCACGGGAAAGAAATTTGGAGAAGTAAGTATTTTGAGTAGGGATGAGATGAAATAGACTAAGATTGGACTGAACCAGCATATGGGGTAAAAATGGAGTGATAAAATGGAACCAATGTCAAAGGATGAGAGTTCGGCCTTTATAAATTCAGAAAGATCCATAAAAACACAGCTTCTGACTGTAAGAGACTCAGCCATGTCCCTTGGACAAGAACCGTGTTGCATTGTTGTATTAATGAACAAGGGAGCTAGGGAGCCCAAGACAGGGAGAAACCCTATTATGCCCAGTTTGTTTGAAGGATGTGGAGGAGGTATATCCTCACAGCAAAACTCACAGTGTGGATCTATTTGAAGAAAACAGTTGGTATCATTTGCAGCAGAAGACAAATCCTGGAAGACCATAGTATCCTTTGTCCTCTTTTTCCCCCTTCCCAAAACTTTGAAGAGCTACTCCAGGAAAATTCAACTCATTCAACCATATATCACAAAGAGACAGTCTAACACAACCTTGATAAAAGATACTATAAGAAAGAAAGGTGAAAGAAATAAAACTTAGTGTCAGAAAAAAGAAGACACACAGAAAGTATATTGTCATGTAACATATGAAAATTACAACCTAAAATCTGTCATTAAATTCAAAAGTTTAATAAAGCAATCTTGGCCTCAAAGGAAGATGGCAAAATGAAAATACAGGAATTGAGGAAAGAGGGGAGATAAGAGGAGAGAGTGAAATATAAGTGGCCAAATTGGAAGAAGCACAAGAAAGACATTATGGAAAATACAGTAAGGAAAACTGAGAGTAGAAATAAATTAAATTTAAAATGGTATTAAAAAATAATTAGTGAAAAATGATAGATATGAAATGGGATGAAAATGGAATAAAGCAATGGATGAAATGGAGTGAAAATGACAGATATAGAAGACTGGCAAAGCAGAGCAAATATAAATATAATATGGTCTCTGAAGAAAAAACTGAGACAATAAGACATAAAAAATATTTAAAACTATAACTGAAGGAAATTTTTCTGGCATAAAAAGGCCTAAATGTGCATATTAAAAGAGTAAATCATGGGACTTCCTAGGTGGTGCAGTGGTTAAGGATCCGCCTGCCAAGGCAGGGGACACGGGTTCGATCTCTGCTCCAGGAGGATCCCACATGCCACAGAGCAACTAAGCCCATGTGCCACAACTGTTGAGCCTGTGTGCTGCAACTGTTGAAGCCTGCGCACCTACAGCCTGTACTCCACAACAAGAAAAGACACCACAATGAGGAGCCCAAGCACCGCAATGAAGAGTAGCCCCCGCTCGCCAGAACTAGAGAAAGCCCATGTGCAGCAACGAAGATACAACACAGCCAATAAATAAATTAATAAATTAAAAAAAAAAGGGAGTAAATCATGTACCAGGGAAAAGTTACTCAGACCAGTCAACATTGAGCTTTTTCCTACAGAAGTTATTTGGCTTTGGACAAAGAGTCATTTGGGCAGTTAGACAAACAGTTCACATCACTAGTAAAGGGAAAAGATAGTGTTAGTCTCAGATTACTCCACAGCAACATTCAAGGACAGAAGACAGTGAAGAAACACTTCTTACTTAAGGAAATAAAATGTAATCCAAGGAATTTCCATCAAGCCAAGCTGAGTTTCAAGTAGAAAAGAAACAGTCTAACAGCTGATCCTAAGATTCTTTCTAGGGAAAGAACAAAAACAAAAGCAACTGGAGGGAAAACTTTAGCCAACCATGAGATGACTAGAGAAATACAAAAGGAGTGGCCGTGAAAATGGAAGATATCTGATAGCAAAGACATTTTAACAAATGTTAGGAGTAAGTGGAAGGAGAGAATTTAGTTATAAGAGCTGATGATGTAGGAAAAATGTAACTAATATAACTTGAGAAGAGGAAGGTGGGAAAGAAGATAGAAGTTGAATAAAGCTAGGAGATGGCCTCCTAGTAACTGCGACTCAAAGGATAACATGTATAGTGACAAAAAAAGCAATAGAAGAATAGACATCTTTTACAGTATAAAGGTAAAGAAAGTTAATTGTGTTGACTAAAATTGGGTGAGGGGAGAAAGAGAATATAAATTATGATAGATATTTTGTAGATGCTTAGGGAACTATCAGTATTATACATTGGTACTGTTATAAAGGTAATTATGAGAAAAATAATAACAACTATCTTAAATATCAGAACTACAAAATAACAGAAAAGAGTTCAGAAGATTTAAAAATATGTAACAGAAAACATATATAAACTTATTGCAGACAAAAACAAATATATCTGCAATATCAATAAATGTAAATAAGCTTATTCACATATCAAAGAAAAAGATTTCACACTGAAGCGCAAAGTAGTAACGTGAGCACATGCACATACAAAGTGACACCCAAAGAAAATGATTCAGAAACGTTTAAATTACAGGATGAGCAAAGGTGTATTAAACAAATGTCAAACCAAGAAAAACATGGGTCATAATCTACATATCAGACAGAGGTAACTTTAGGTCAAAGAGTAGGAAACTAGTCAAAGAAGGACAGTTGGTAATACTGAAGAGTGCGAAACACTATGAATATAGTTGTGAATATGCAAATAATATTACAGTAGCTTTCATCAAGTGGAAATTTCAGGGGCTACAGAAGAACTGGATCAAAACACACTAAAAGTAGTTGACTTTCATTTACCTCCCTTAATCCAAAACAGATCCATACTGAAGATCTAAACAACATAATTGACATGTATCTGATTGGGACTTTCCTGGTGGTCCAGTGGTAAAGAATCCACCTTCCCATGAAGGGGACATGGGTCTGATCCCTGGTCAGGAGACTAAGATCCCAAATGCTGTGGGGTAACTAAGCCCGCATGCCACAACAGCTGAGCCCACACACCTCAACTAGAGAGCCCCTGTGTCGCCACAAACTACAGAGCCCACGTGCTCTGGAGCCCACACGCCAAAACTGGAGAGGAGCCCATATGTCTCAACGAAGAGCTCTCAAGCCACAATGAAAGATTCTGAGGATTAAGATGGCAGAGTAGGAGGACCTGCGCTCACTCCCTCTTGCAAGAGCACCAGAATTACAACTAACTGCTGAACAATCCTCGACAGAAAGACACTGGAACTCACCGAAAAAGACACCCCACATCCAGAGACAAAGGAGAAGCTGCAATGAGACGGTAGGAGGGGCGCAATCCCATTAAAATCAAATCCCATAAATGCTGGGTGGGTGACTCACAAACTGGAGAACAGTTATACTGCAGAAGTCCACCCACTAAAGTGAGGGTTCTGAGCCCCACATCAGGCTTCCCAACCTGGGAGTCCAGCAACGGGAGGAGGAACCCCCAGAGAATCAGACCCTGAAAGTCAGTGGGATTTGATTGCAGGACCTCCACAGGACTGGGGGAAACAGAGACTCCACTCTTGGAACACACAAAAAAAAGGGGGTTAACCAGGACCCAGGGGGAAGGAGCAGTGACCCCAGAGGAGACTGAACCAGACCTACCTGCTGGTGTTGGAGGGTTGCCTGCAGAGGTGGGGGGCAGCTGTGGCTGCCGAGGAGGCAGGGGCACTGGCAGCAGGAGTTTTGGGAAGTGCTTATTGGTGTGAGCCCTCCCAGAGCCTGCCATTAGCCCCACCAAAGAGCCTATGGGCTCCAGTGCTAGGTGGCCTCAGGCCAAACAACCAACAAGGTGTGAACACAGCCCCACCCATTAGCAGACAAGCAGATTAAAGTTTTACTGAGCTCCGCCCACCCAGCCCTACCCACCATCAATCCCTCCCATCAGGAAGCACACAGGAGGCTCCTAGTATAGCTTCCTCCACAAGAGGGCAGACAGCAGTATCAAGCAGTATCAGCAGTATTTCATCTTGCAGAACTGAAAACCACAGCCACAGAAAGATAGAGAAAATGAAAAAACAGAGGACTTTGTACCAGATGAAGGGACAGGATAAAGTCCCAGAAAAACAACTAAATGAAGAGGAGATAGGCACCCTTCCAGAAAAAGAATTCAGAATAATGATAGTAAAGATGATCCAGGACTTTGAAAAAAGATTGGCTACAAAGATCAAAAAGTTTACCAAAGACCTAGAAGAATTAAAGAGCAAACAAACGGAGATATGCAACACAATAACTGAAATGAAAAATACACTAGAAGGAACCAATAGCAGATTAACTGAGGCAGAAGGGCGAATAAGTGAGCTGGAAGACAGAATGGTGATCATCACTGATGTGGAAAAGAATAAAGAAAAAAGAATGAAAAGAACTGAAGACAGCCTAAGAGACCTCTGGGACAATGTTAAACACGCCAACATTTGCATTATAGGGGTCCCAGAAGGAGAAGAGAGAGAGAGAAAGGACCCAAGAAAATATGGGAAGAGATTATAGTTGAAAACTTCCCTAACATGGGTAAGGAAATAGCGACCCAAGTCCAGGAAGTGCAGAGAGTCCCAGGCAGGATAAACCCAAGGAGAACCATGCCAAGACATATAGTAATCAAGCTGACAAAAATTAAAGGCAGAGAAATGTTATTAAAAGCAGCAAGGGAAAAATGACAAATAATATACAAGGGAACCCCCATAAGGGTAACAGCTGATTTCTCAGCAGAAACTCTGCAAGCCAGAAGGGAGTGGCATGATATATTTCAAGTGATGAAAGGGAAGAACCTACAACCAAGAATACTCTACCCAGCAAGGTTCTCTTTTAGATTCGATGGAGAAATGAAAGATTTCCAGACAAGCAACAGCTAAGAGAATTCAGCACCACCAAACCAGCCCTACAACAAATGCTAAAGGAACTTCTCTAAGCAGGAAACATAAGAGAAGAAAAGGACCTACAAAAACAAAAACAAAACGATTAAGAAAATAGTAATAGGAACATACATATCAATAATTACCTTGAATGTAAATGGACTCAATGCCCCAACCAAAAGACACAGACTGGCTGAATAGATACAAAAACAAGACCCATATATATGCTGTCTTGAAGAGACCCACTTCAGACCTAGGCACACATACAGACGGGAAGTGAGGGGATGGAAAAAGATATTCCATGCAAATGAAAATCAAAAGAAAGCTGGAGTAGCAATACTCATATCAGATAAAATAGATTTTAAAATAAAAAATGTTACAAGAGACAAGAAAGGATATTACATAAAGATCAAGGAATCAATCCAAGAAGAGGAGATAACAATTATAAATATATATGCACCCAATATAGGAGCACCTCAATACATAAGGCAAATGCTAACAAATATGAAAGAGGAAATGCAAGGCAGAAATAGAGACACAGGTGTAGAGAATAAACACATGGACACCAAATGGGGAAAGCGGGGAGGGTTGGGGGGGAATGAACTGGGAGATTGGGATACCAAATTATACACTCTAAATATATGCTGTTTATTGTCTGTTAACTGTATCTCAATAAAAGTTCTTAAAAAAAAAAAAGATTCTGCATGCCACAACGAAGACCCCACATGTCACAACTAAGACCTGACACAGCCAAAAATAAATAAGTAAATAAACAAATAAGTAAACAAATTTTTAAAAAGCTATCTGATTGATATATGTTAAATTCTGTGCCTAGAAAATAACGAATAAACTTTATTTTTAGTTGCCCAGGTTATATTCAAGGAAACTAAGAAGACATGTAGAAAACCTCAGCTCCCCAAAGTTGAAATAATACAGAACACATTTTCTAAATTCAATACAATAATTCTATGCAATAACAGCAAAAAACAAACAAAATATTTATTTAAATTACCCTTATATTAAAAAATATAACACACCATTATCAAGTAGTTTTGTTTCGAGAATTGCAAGGATGCTTCCTTATCAACAATTTTTATAATATTATGTTGCTGGATCTAATGAAAAATATCATTTGATGATATCTAGCTAAACATTTGAACAAATTCATAACAAACCCCAAATAAAAGAGGAACTAATAAAATGATGAATACTAGTATAAGATAAGATAACATAACTATAATTACAAGGGGTGTATATTTCAGCACAAAATCCAGCATCATCAATGGAATATTATTTGACCATAAAAATGAAGTATTAATGTGTTACAACATGGATGAAACTTGAAAAACATTATACTAAGTGAAAGATGCTGGTCACAAAAGACTACTTATTATACCATCCATCACTGATGGACATTGGGCTGTTGTCCTTTTGGCTATTATGAGCAATTATGTTATGAACATTTGCATTCGTATGTTTTTATTTCTCTTGGGTATGTACCTAGAAGTAGAACATTGGGTCATAACACTATGTGTAATCTTTTGAGGACGGCCAATGTGACTACACGAGTTCATATTCCCACTAGCAGCGTGTAAAGGTTCCAATTTCTCCACATCTTTGCCAACATTTGTTATTGTCTGACTTTTTGATCCCAGCCATCCTAGTAGGTGTGATGTAGTGACTCACCGTGGCTTTGATTTGCATTTCCCTGATGACCAGTTTTGCTGAGCATCTTCTTATGTGCACAGTGGCAAGCTTCTCTTTGAGGGAAGAAACTGCACCACAGAAGCTGAGCCCCTGGTAGGTTGGTGAGGGGCAGGCAGCAGCAGGGCATCGTCTCTTGCCTTGCCTCTTCTGGCATCTGACTACCACCTCACAGGCCTGGGCAAGGGCAATCAGGGCCCTAGTGTTCTCAGTATATGGCACCCAAGCAGAGCCTTCTTTTCACAAGTAGGGACTGAGCAGGAAATGAAAACCTTACTTCTTAACCACTCTTGCCTGGGACTTAGCTTTGGTAGTAGGTATCAAGGCAGAATGAGGACTGCTGAATTCCTGCCCCTTCCGGGAAGAAATTTCTCTTGTTGGGAGCTCAGGGGAGGGAGCTCTGTGTTCTTGACTGTAGCATTCCGAAGTAAATTCTCCATCTCGCTGAGCTGGGTGTAGAGAGGAAACTCGAACACCACAGATTCTGGCCTTTCCCAATTCTTATAGATTTTCTTGAACAGATTTTTGTTTTAATTTGCTTCTTGCCTTTAGGACTGTTTCCAGAGGCTTTAAATGGTTGCTTTTGATAATTTTCATAGTTTCTCTGGGAAGCAGATCAACAGAGTTCCTCACACTGACATGCCAGAAGTCAATCTGCTAAACATTTATACATAATAAGAAAATTAAAATAAGAAAAAGGTGCCAAGATTTTTAATCAATCAGATTAGCAAAATCTAAGTGTGTTTTAAAACACTGTGTTGGTGACATTGAATAGACCCTCCTACACCGTTCAGGTTGGGTATAAATTTGTATGATCTCCGGAAAGGGCAGTCTTAAAAAACAAGTTACAAAAACAATTACCCTTTAACCTGGCAGTTCTACTTCTAGTCCTTATACTATAGTTATATCTGCATGCATAGCATAATTTTTAAGAACAAAACATTGGGAATAATGGAATTACTACAGGAAGCTAAATAAAGAATGAAGAAGTGATTTATATAGTGATATGAAAAGAACACTAGGATATATCAACTGGGGGAAAAGGGCATATACTGACTTCTATGTGAGAAATGCGGTGGGGCGAGGAACAAACTTATATTTAGTTGAATTTTCATAAAGAAACTCTAAGTGGGAATGAAGTTTCCACAGTGTTCTCGATATTATTTTGCATTTTGAGCCTTGCAAGTGTATTACCTATATAAAAAACTAAACTCACAAAAGAATCAAAACAGAGAATTGCTAGTAGAATGAAGTTACAGGGCAGGAAGTGGCCTTTGTTATCATATTCAAGTCCTTGAATTTACAGATGAAGAACTGAAGGCCAAGACAGGGCAAGGGACTGCCCGAGGATACGTGCCAAGTTCTTGGCAGAATTGGGATTGGGACTTAAACGTTCCAATTCTAAATCAGGTCTCTGCCCACTTCTGCATATCTGCTTTTGATATTAGAGAATCCTGTGCTTAACTTTTATTATGTATTATGGAAAAGAAGCATCATACTGAAAACTAATATACTCTGAGCTGTTTCTGCCCTGCGGTGCCCTATGTCCACCTGGAGTGTGTGGCCTGCTTAAGAGCAGCCTCCACATCACCCCTAATGAAGGCATGACAGCTCTCTGTGCCGGGAGTCTCTTATTAAAAATTCGCAAAAGCAGGCTCCAAATGGCCACATTCTGCAGCATTTTCTTCTTGCAAACCTCTTTATTGTTTCTTTTTGGCCATCTTAGAAATACTCTTTAGGCATCTGTCCACCTTGATGATAGCATGGGCACCCTAACATCATTCATATCCTTGATAATGCTGCAAAACAACCCATCTAGAGATGACTACGTCAGAGATAAAAGCTATCGAGAACAAGACCTCGTGGAGGCAAATGAATTTAAGCACTTTCTACAAACATTTCTTAATACATTGGCCCTAGCTGCTTTCAGATTGTATGAAGTGGGCATAATTTTTCTCTGTATAGTCTCTCCCTGTGCAACTTTTCTCCCGCCCACTGTCAGTCCCTGAGGTTCAAAGATTGTTGACTGCACCAGCTACAGGATTAGGCATCTTCCTGACCATGGTGATTAGCTCAGGCATAGATACATAGCTCAGCCTGGGCCAATGAGAACACATGGAACTTTGCTGGTCATGTCCAGAAAAGTCTCCCCTTCCTCTTGGGGTTGCTGAACTGAAAGAACATAAGTCTAGAGATTCTAGTAGTCAGCTTTACTCTCACACACAGTCCAGAAGCAACCCAACATAGAGAAATCAGCATCTGAAAGATTCCTGATGACAGTGCTTAAATACCTGAATCCAGCTATACCTTAAAATGTGTCCTTGAACTTCCCAGTTCTATGAAAAGGGAAAAATAAGATTCCTTTTTTTGGTGGTTGTTTAGGCTAGATTTGAGTACCTGTCTCTTGCAGCTCAAGAAGCCTAACAAAATTTTTTTCTTATTTAATTATAAAACATAGATACATTTTTAAAGTTTTAATGCTCTCCAAAGTATATTATTTATTCTTTCTAATAAAATCCCCATGAAAATGGAAAGATTCTACTTAAGGAAGCAGATACTCAACATATATTCCTTACTTTAATCTCAAATTCTCTGGAGCACTTAGAAAATTTTAAATAGAAAACCAATATTCTAGAGAAAAAGACAACACAGGAGTAATTTTTATAATCCTTCTTACAAGTTATAAATCACCGTCATATGCTAACAATTTCATTCTCCTACCCCCAATAACAAGCTTTTAAGGTGGACAGTGCGTTAACTATCTCATTTTGAAAATGAACAAAGCCAAGTTTCGAAAGTCCTAACCTATCCAAATCACAGAGCTAAGGAAGGGCACAGGAGTTGAAAACAAGTATCCCGATTTATTCTCCATATGTCCATTCTACCACCTTGATTTAGATCAGGACAAACAAAATCTCACTGTTCAATTGAAGGATTTAATCTCAATTGCAACTATTCATTTTCACTTGGGTTCTGGAAATCACATGGATTCCCTCTTTTACATTTGCAAAGCAGTATATCTTTCTGGTCTGTTTTTCCTCTACCAGCCCTGTTCAGAAAATCTGTGTGCACGTTATACAGAGAGATGGATTTTGCTTACCAAAGAATTGTTTTTTAAGTATTATTTGTGAAGAGTGCAGGGGAAAACCTCTTTCGTTCATAACAAGGAAGTAAACAGTCCTTACAGAGCTGCCTGGGGCTGCTTTAAGATAATTTAATTTGACACAAAAACCATTTACAGAGTCGATGCATTTGTAAACCCTGCGAAATGGTGCTAGTTGTGATGGTGGATAAGATTGAGGAAAATTACCAAGAGGCACAAGACATGGCCCCTATGCTGAGGAGACAATGGGTACAGCGTAGTGGGTGAGGGGATAGAGTGTGTTTCTCAGGATTTAGAATTGCAAACCACAACATGCCTTCCATTTAGGGGGGGAAAGAGTCTGCTTTGCATGTTAGGTGGCTCAAAATGTATCTGAGGTGGAGACAGAGTCAGAGGTGGATGTGTGCAACCAAGAGCCAGGTCCGGGGACTGCTTATGTAGACCCCACCCTCACAACTGATGGGGACACACACAGCAGCTGCCCTGGACCCCAGATGCCAGAGCCTCTGACACTGCTGTCTTCAGAGGCCAGACACCTTGGCCACCAGGCTTGCCTGAAAATGGCTCCCGTGGGGTGAATGTTTCCTCAGGTTTCTCTCTTGTGAGGATGTTTCTGGTTGGGAGGGTCTACGTCACATGGCTGTGTCCCTGCTTCAAGGAAGACCAGGAGGACAGATTTCCGGATTCTGAATTGAGAATAGGGACACACATTTAACTGAGGGAAATTTCTCAAACCTAGAAAGGATATTAAAGGGCTCCTGACATTTTCTAAGAACACACAGGTCTACAAGATAGACTGGAGGAAAGACAGGGCAGTGTTTAGCAGGAAATCTACATCTTCTGATGGAAGAGGTGGCAGAGAGACTTGGAGGTAATTACTTTGAGAAAGACTGTACTTGAAACAGCTTAGGCAGCAAAAGTGAACTCCTAGCGCCCTAATTATTCTAATCCCTTTACAAAAGGCCTTACTCTTCACTCCTTGGATATCTCAGATATAGTCACTGTGCACTAAAGATGGTTTTAGAAGCTGTCAAAGTGCTTTTATAGAGACAATAATACTAAAATGTAAATTGTCACCACCCTGCCGTGGTCTCAAACATCAAACTCATAGACGTTAAACTCGGAACTGAATCCAAGTATACTGAAATAACTTGGCAAATGAATAAAACGAAACTCCAAAATGTAAGGGTAACATCTCAAAATCTAACGATGAGGCAAGCAAGGCCGTTCACAGTGAACTTTTTTGAAGTGATCCCCAAAGCGCTGAACTATGATCACCCTGCGCTAGCATAAAACGCATTCTAAAGAAATCTTTCATTCTTGCTTTTAACGTATGACAAGCAGAGCATTTGAGAAACAAGCCAGACTTTACGAGAGAAGCAGGTTTCGTGATTGTAACATCCTCCAGGGCATTGTATATGACACCAGGTCACAGGACACAATTTCCAGGCAACCCTCACTAACATGCCAGCCTGTGCCTTACCCCCCAAATGACTAACTTCCAGGTAGACTTTTCACTGAGCCAGCTCCTAGTACATTTAAACGTTTTTACATTGGGGAGTTAAAAGAGGCAATAGGGAAATAGACCGTACCCTTTCTGAATGTCTAACATACATCATT
Source organism: Hippopotamus amphibius kiboko (assembly GCF_030028045.1). NCBI lineage: Eukaryota > Metazoa > Chordata > Mammalia > Artiodactyla > Hippopotamidae > Hippopotamus > Hippopotamus amphibius. The sequence continues at coordinate 165,791,787 of NC_080191.1, read as the reverse complement.
TACATGATAATTTTATTATTTGACATTCACTCAGTTAAAAAGAATATTAGTTATTATTATTTAAAATGCAATAGTGTATAATGATTACAATTATGTCTGTGGAGAAATGTAGGATACTAAATATCTCTGATATATCAGTTATATTTTTGAATGCACAGGAAGAAAATCTGCAAGAATATGCCAAATTCTAACAATAATTGTATTCAGGTGTTTGGATTTTGTGGGGTGTTTTTAATTTAATTTTTACTCTTTCTTTCTTTATACCTTCTTACCTTCCTGGACATTCCAAATCATCTATAAAATATGTATATTACATTAATAATCAGAAGAGTAATAGTAAAGGCTTAGTTTAAGATGTCAAAGTCACAATTGCTTGAGTACAATGTAAAATATGTGATAATTTATTAACATTTTCAATGTTATCCTGAGAAAATTATTTTCGAAATAAAATAATTTTAATTAACTATTTGGGAAGCTTAACTTTGTAATTGGACTGCTTCCTTATTGAAAAAGAAACAGCAACCACAAGAAACACTAGTTAACTTTTTCTTAAGGCCTCAAATCAACATTATGGACACCCACTAATACGAATATGGGACCTAATATTTTTTACTGCAACACAATGTCTCTAGACCACTCTATTTCTGAGCTGTTTTATTTACATGTTGTCCTCCGGTCTGCATTTCTGTGGGGCTGTGTAGCTGTGGTCATTGCCCCCTAAAGCCAGCATTGCTTTCTTTCGCCCTCACTCTGTCCTCATTGATAGAAGACCTGGTGGAAAGAGCATGCATGTTGGCACCATGCAGCTTGCATTCATTTGAATTCGCATTTGAGCATTTACTAGTGTTCATGATCCAACCATTTAATCATTTGTAAAGCAGGCATGGGGATAAGTAATAGTACACAATAACCCAAATAGTATCCAGTAGTAGCCAACAATAATAGTGCCCAGCGAGCATTTAATTTGTTGGAAAATTGAATTAGTTGGGACACGTGAGAGCAGCTTTCAAATTATAAAGCAATATGCAAATGATTTTATTCTTTTAAATTCTAAATGTGTTGCTTGTAATAATAAGCTGTGGCTTTAAAAAACAGATAAACATATTAAGTATAATTAAGAGTAAAATAAAATCTAGTAAATGAACTTTGAGTGTTGCCAGATGTCTGAATTAAATGCAAGATACCAAGTTTCATCAACAACATACAGATTGTTCCACAGTTTCAACATTTCTAAAATTGGGTTGTGTCCTGAACCGATAGTGTCTTGTAATTGCTGCTGCCAGATGGCACTGGAATCATGGTCATTACCTGCCCAAGGGCAAGCATCAAAAGCACCACCCTTAACCTTTGCAAAATGGGTGTCTGCAGCTTAGAGGAAAGTCTCAGAGTAAAGGGTGAAGCACTCTTTGAAGAAATGCTGCAACATCAATTTTCCGAGTGGTACAGAGGATGGTATTGGCAGAAATGATACGGATGTGGGTGGCAGTGAGTCCAAACAAAATCTGGAAGAATCAGACTTTGAAGGTGGAGAAACATCAGGAAAATTTTTTGAAAACCTTTTATTGAGATCTAGTTGACATACAATAAACTGCATGTATTTAGAGTGTACAATTTGATATTTTTTTCTTGTTAGTAATGTATATATAGCAATCAAGCATCAGGAAAATTCAGTGAATTTTTTTAATGTTTTCATCTTTCAGATGTTTAAAAAGATGATAATTTTACAAACTGTCACAAATGACTTAAAAAGCTCTATCAGTAAAAAAATAAAATGCAAAGTGATATGAAAGCATGTAGTACTATTTTTATTGACAGCATTTTTCCCTGTTATTAAACAATAACAGTACATCTTACAATCAATGAATACAATGAAACAGGGTAAATGTCCACTTGTTCTTTTTTCTCCTGTTACCCTGAATACTTCAGCATGCTTTCTTAGGAATAAAGACAGTCTCTTATAAAATTGTGGCACTATTATTACATCTCAGGAAATGGACAATAATTCTATAATGTCATCTAATATCCAGTCTGTATCCAACTTCTCCAATTGTCCAAAAATGTCTTCTACAGTTTTTCTAAAACCAGCATTCAATCAAGTTTCGTGCACTGCATTTGACTAACATTTTTATTATTATTAGCACTGTGTACCAACTATTCAGTAGCGACAAATTTATTTTGTCTTAAACCTACCCCCTTTTATCTTTTAAGGCATTGGTGTTCATTTTGTTTCATCCTATTTTTATCTTGTGGAACTTTTTTAAGGTAGGAAGTAATTAGCAACCTTATCAAAAGATTTGCCCACCTGGAATCTACATTAATTTTTTTAAACTGAGTTTCTTAATCTTTCAGAGATAAAAATAAGTTGAAGGTCATTTCTGAACTTAACTTTTGAATTACAGAGGACTAAACTGCTCTCTGGAGCAATACATATATACACCAGAAGTTCCAGATATCTGGAGAAGCGTTGCCTTTTGAAAGTTCAGTGTCATGTCCCCTGAGTGTTTTGAGTTTGGCTAATTGTAACTTCCTTATTTTGATGAAATATTCCAATCTTCCTGTTGCCACCTTAAAAATAGTTCCTTTCATACTTCCTTTAGAGGGCAGTTGGTGCTTTGAATATGATGTTCACATCTTGGAAAGAATAGCATTTCTTGATGAATTAAAATATTCTTTTTCAACAAAGAAATTGCTGTTCCATTATTGTATAAAAATGGTTTAGTTCTGGTATCGGAAGAAAATGTACAGACTTGAAGGAAGTGTATGGACTAAAGAAAAAAACCAATTGAACATTCAAGGTAGTAGGATGGGAACACTGCATATTTCTTATTATGCTTTTCATTTATGTTGAAGCAAAAAAAAATGAGATTTTGTTGGAAAAAAATTGGATACTAAATGCCACACAATACCTGATATAGAGTACAACAGAGGTTATCAAATTTACCATGTTATTATTTTTGACTAAACAGTTTTCTATCAGGTATGCCAGAATATTTAACTGAAATTGTCTGGCAACCCGAGTGCTGAAAGTAGGTTGTATATTCCTATTTTAAGTTATTCAGAATGAATATTTTCTCTGCTCCTAGCTTTCAATGGGATTTTCTGTAAGTAAGACATCTAGATAGGAGGATTCTGCATGAGTAGAGTTTTTCTGCTTATACAAATTATTCCGTGTTCAGTGGATAGTAAACAACAAGGTAACCCAGAAGTGTGTGATATACAGTGACAGCGAATCACTGGTGCAGTGTCACCCTGGTAAATTATTACACAGATTTATTATGCTGGCCAGTTTTGCAATGGATTAGTCTTAATTTCCAATCAACTGGTACGTTAGTGAATGAGTGGACAGACTCTATCAACAAACATTCCCTTTTCTTCTGTTCCTACTATACTCTCAAAATAATAATTTTTCAGCTCTTTATTGGAATATAATTGCTTTACACTGTTGTGCCAGTTTTTGCTGTACACCAAAGTGAATCAGCTGTATTTGTACATATATCCCCATATCCCCTCCCTCCCACGACTCCCTCCCACCCTCCCTGTCCCACCCCTCTAAGTTCTCACCCATCCTCAAGTTGATCTCCCTGTGTTATGCAGCAGGGTCCCACTGGCTATCTATTTTACATTTGGTAGTGTATATATGTTAATGCTACTCTCTCACTTCACCTCAGCTTCCCCTCCACCCCCCCACCCCGTGTCCTCAAGTCCGTTCTCTACATCTGCATCTTTATTCTTGCCCTGTCACTGGGTTCATCAGTACCATTTTTTTTAGATTCCATATATATGAGTTAGCATATGGTATTTGTATTTCTCTTTCTGGCTTACTTCACTCTGTATGATAGTCTCTAGGTCTATCCACTTCGTCACATATAGCTCCATTTCATTCCTTTTTATGGCTGAGTAATATTCCATTGCATATATGTGCCACATCTTCTTTATCCATTCATCTATTGATGGGCATTTAGGTTGCTTCCACATCCTGGCTATTGTAAACAGTGTTGCAGTGAACATTGTGGCACATGTTTCTTTTTTGGATTATGGTTTTCTCAGAGTATATGCCTAGGAGTGGGATTGCTGGGTCATATGGTAGTTCTATTTTTAGTTTTTTAAGGAACCTCCATACTGTTTTCCATAGTGGCTGTACCAATTTACATTCCCACCAACAGTGCAGAAGGATTCCCTTTTCTCTGCACCCTCTCCAGCGTTTATTGTTTCTAGGTTTTTTGATGATGGCCATTCTGAGTGGTGTGAGGTGATACCTCATTGTGGTTTTGACTTGCATTTCTCTAATGATTAGCGATGCTGATCATCTTTTCATGTGTCTGTTGGCCAACTGCATGTCTTCTTTGGAGAAATGTCTATTTAGGTCTTCCACCCACTTTTGGATTGGGTTATCAAAATAATTTTTAAAAATTCAAATATATGATTTTGGGATGAAGATTCCTCAGCTATGCTTCTAAGAGCTATCATTACCATCTAAGCACCAGGGCATCTCAGTGGGCAAGTAAAGTCAAGGCCATTTCTATTTTTTGAGGTTCCCAGATTCAGAATAAAGAACTGCCAGAATATGGCTATCAAACAGATGAATGTTAAAGGTTTACGTTTAACAAATTAATTATGTTTATACTCTAGAAAATTCCATCACTGTGTATGTGACATCTTAGAGATAACATCAAAAATATATTTTTAAGGCTCAACATTTTGGGAGACCCTGGACTCCACAGTCACTCTGCAACTTCTGGTCTCTCCTAAGTCCCCCCAAGCACACATTCACTTTGTGAAATACATAAACTTGATTCTCCTCCCATCTTCCACTCCTATAAACTATTTTCAATTGGTCACTGTAGCTTTTCTGTCATATTTTTAATTAAAAATGTGCCATAGTAAAATACCAAACATTTACATCCACAGCAATAAAGAAAACTGATTGAAAAAAATTTATCAATATCTTGTGCCACACAACTTTTGTTAGAACAAATCATTTTATATTTTTAGTATACCATTTCAATTTCAGGGAGACCATCAGAATTCCTGTGAAAATATCCACAGAACTATTGCCATTTTATTTTGCCTTTTATCACACAGGCAATTTCTCTTACCTCCCAAGATATAGGTCATCATTCAATTTCCTGCTTTTACCCCATCCCTGTCCATCAATAAATTGCTGTATCTCCACTAGCTCTTATCATCTCTCTCCAGTTTCACAAGTAAGTTGATCTTATATTGTCAAACACAATCCTTCAAACTGTGCCTGAAATTGTGTTTTCTTTCTTAGGAACCTCACAATATCTTCTCTCTTTTTTGCACCCTCAACAACTCTCTCTACTGCTTCCTTTCTCTTCATATGTAGACACATATAAATCTCTCTTCCGTTATTAAAAATTAAATGTTTGGTCTGATTTCCAGGGTCTTCTAGCCATCCTTTAATCTCCCTGAGTTCCTCTGTAACCAACTTCTTGAGAAGCAGTCTACATTTTCTCCTTTCCATTCTGCCCTCACCCTATTACTATGTAATTTCTATCTCTATCTCTCCAGGGAAATTTTTCTCACAAGGGGGATCAGTTACCCCATTTTTCCTAATAAAATAAACACATATCAGCCTTGATCTTACTTTATTCCTCTGAAATATATAGAATCTGGACCAAACTTCTCTTAAAATTGTCTCCTGGAAGACTTCCACGATGCAATTCTCACCTACTTTCCCATCCACATCTGCAGCCACTTTTCAACCTCCTGCATGAATTCATTTTCTTTGTTACCCCTTAAAAGATAATGTTTCTAAGAGTTCCGTCTTTGGTCTTCTTTTCCTCTCAGTGTATTTGATCTCCCTGGATGGCCCCATATACTCTTTGGATTTCAGTTGACACAGGGCTGCTAAAGCACAGATCTATTCTTCCAACCTAGGCGTTTCTCCAAAGTACCTGGCCCCAACAGATGCCTTTTGCACTTCTCTGTCTACTTTTTCAAGGTCATCTTAGTCACCACAGGATCACTCAATATTTTTCATCATCTCTCCAAACCACCTCCCTTTTCAGTCAACGGAACCACCACCTTGCCTAATTCAGAACCCAGGAATTATGCTTGGTCTTCCCTCTCCCCTACTCCTCACGTGTAATTGGTCGTCAAGCCTGTTGAGTCTATCTACCCACAAAAGTCTCTTGGTTCTGTCAGATGTCATTCCCCTGCCCAGTTCCTGATGCTTAAAACCTTGCTATTTACATCACCTGCCTACCTTTTTCCCCTGCTCCCAGCTTAATCATCTTCAATATCTCTACTACAATATTACCAGGATGATCTTTGTGAAATGCAGAGCTGATCAAGCTATTTCTCACTTCCCAAACTGCTAAAAACCACTCATTGGATTCCTACAGGCTTGAAAATAAAATATCAACCCCCAAGCATGGCCCTCCATGGTCTGGCACTGCCAATCTCTGCAGCCTCCTCTCTTAACCGCACTTGCCTTGCAGACTACATTTTAGTCATACTGAAATGTGCATACCAGATTCTGACATTTCAATCATATTGAAATACATGCTTTGAATGAATCCCTGACAAAACATACTCTTTCAAGCATTCGCACCTCTGCACATCGTCCTCTCTTGATTCAACTGGAGCATCATCCAGGAAGCTTTGTTTGCTCTCTCTTAAGGGACTGGTGAAATTCCCCTGCTGTGCATTCTCATAGCTCATTGAACTAATCTCAGCTACAAGACTGTCTTGTTTTATGATAGTCAATGTATTTACATGTGTATTCTCTAGGCCGCAGATTCAGGGGTCCTTGAGGAAGTGGATCCTATCATCTTCATGTCCTCATTGTTTTTCTCAATGACTGGCACACACTGTGCACTCCATCAGTGTCAAATGAATGAATACAAGTGCTACTTACCAATACTCCTTTGTGGTTAGTCATGTGATAAAAGCATATGGTCTCAGTTAAACTTACAAGCGTTTCACTTTATACAGATGTATACACAGATGTATAAAACAAAAATAAATCAGGAATTTACAAATTGGTCTTTCCTACTGTAGACATTAATATCCTCCTCTATAATTTTACATGTGTGCCCACACACAAACATACATGTACAAAAGCGTCCCACCCTTCAGAAATACAAATTATTATTTTAGGGATCGCTGGCAAAGAAAATCATTAAAAATGCTTCTGTGAAAGGGAAAGACATTGTAACTAGGTACATGTAACTAGAACAGGCAGATGAAAAAGTCTTATGCAAGTAAAAAATATTCCATTGGCATTTTTGAGATGATAATTCTCTTTTAAATAATACTCTTCTAAAAAGAAACATTACATATGGCTATCTTTAAAACATTATTTTAAATAATAGAATGCATCTCTGAAGGTTCAAAGAATACTAAAAATAACATTAAGACTCAGGGAAAAATACTTTGCAAAAAAGCTTATAGCTTGTAAATGAAAAGGCCACGAGATGTTGGAATTTTAAAAATTAAGTGTATCTCATTCCTTTATTGGAAATGATTGGTTTAATTTAAAAGTATGGTAGCCTCTAGGGTCTTTTCTGTAATTTTAAAGTCTCATTTAGACTCTAAGACAAAAATGAAAAGAATAGTGATTTTATGTGGTATGCACTGATGATGAGACTCTTTTATGTAAATGTAATGGTACCACAGGGGCATCTGCTTCCACTATTAAATTCCTGACAAGCAGAATTGCAGGGAATACAATTTATGGACCATTAAATCATCAGGGTCCCTGATGAACGGAGAAATCTAAAGTTAGATAATGCCAGCTGTGGCTTAGCCATTCTGAGGAGAAGGGAACCATCAGATCACAAGAAAAAGTCCCCAGAAAAGCAAAGCCTCCCCTTGCATATCCAGCCCCACCACTAATGGGGCTCTTTACCCTACAACCTGGTTACGCCACATCTGCCATGCAGAAGCGAGGTGGTAAGAGGAGGACACAGATGTGTCTGAGGTAAGACCACTGCCACTCTTACTACATTATCATTCCTTTCACTGGTATTAATTCAGTGCATATGATGCAAATGAGTTTAGATCTCACATTTAGTTTTCTTAAAAATTAGCTACTGTACAATGAGTAATACATGAGACATTTTAGATAAAGTAGTATTCTTTATTTCCCTGAAATGTTTCGTATCCCAAGAGCAACTTGATGCTTATGTTTAAATGTGATTTTACATTATAAGGATTCTTATTTATTCATGACAAGAAAAACAACTTCTGCAACTTAGCTAATGTAACATACAGTTCACAACATGCTTTCATATATGTTTCATCTGATCTTTACAGTCATGTAAGTATTTTTAATTTTTTACTTTACAAAGTTGTAGTAGGCATGGGGATATTACATTAATTTGGAAATTCACATACATACTAACTGGTGGATCCTAAAATTGATCCCATGTCTTTAGACAAAAAGTCCAATGTTCTTTCCACTACTTAATTCTACAATGTCCTTAAAGACATAATATTAGAGGGTAATATACTTTTTCTTCAACAAAGTTTTTCAAAGTAAGTATATTGGGTTATAAGTATGTAGGGTTTCAGTTGTATTTGTTTTGTTGAGATATGCTTCCTCGCTAAGAAAAATAGTACCCAAACATTTGATTTTCTAAATAAAAAGTAGAAACCACTATTAAAGGGTAAATAGCTTGAAAAGATAAAGAAAGAAAGAAAGAAAGAAAGAAAGAAAGAAAGAAAGAAAGAAAGAAAGAAAGAAAAAGAAAAAGAAAGAAAGAAAGAAAGAGGAAAGAAGGGAAAGAAGGGAGAGAGGGAGGAAGATGGAGAGAGGGAGGGAGGGAGGAAGCAAGGAGAAGTAAAGGGAGGAAGGGAAGGAAAAGAAACAACAGATACATCATTTTAAAGAAAAAAAAAGTACATTAGGTGTCTTAAAACAGCCCACCTGTTAAATCTCGAGCTCTTTCAGCAAACTCTATACACAATTCTTTGTGTAAATATGTATGACTTTCTGGAGAAAAGAGTATAAGGTTTTCATGCCTATAGTCTGTTGAAGTATCATCAGAGAAGTATATCTCCTAAAATAAGGAACTGTTTGTGTAGGAGACAGAAAATAATGAGGCAAAGAGTTCTAAGACTAAGGAAGAAGCAATTGAATAAAGCAAAGGGAATCAAATTTCATGGAATCTGAAAGATAGGCTAAATTTCGACAGAAAGGCAAAAGAGGAAAGGACATTTCATGCTAAGAGAAAAGTAGGAGCAAAGATATGGAAGAAAAATGTATGTTGTGGAAAATGCAGATGGTTGCAACATAACAAGAACTGAGATTGTATTTAGGCGGCAGGTGGGCTGGAGTGCTTCAGGAAGGGCAACAAGTTGATTTCCTTGTTTGGAAAGCAGTTTATGTTAGCTTCAGTAAGGATACTAATGCCAGAGTCTCTGACCTGAAAGAGATGGTTTGTTTTCCCTGCTTTAATTTACAGAGGAGAAACATGAGCCATAAACCTGGTTTCCAGCTCTGCACTTTCTCTTCGTTCTTACGTATAAAGGGCAAGCCTCAGTTCTATTCCATTACAGAAAGTCTCAGTTAGTCTTGTTACACTATGCATGCTTCCTGCCTCACTCTCATAAATGATTTGATAATTTTTCCCACCAAAGAAATCAAATATTTTCCCCTAAGTATATAGACAGAGCATACCTCAAAGCATATTTGCCTTTTGGATAGTATAGATCCTAATTATAACTCTTTGGAATGAGCTAACATCCCGACCTAGCCCATGCACATTTCTTTCTGAAATCCTTTTTCTCATCTATCCACCTAAAACATTTCCAATTCATACAATTCAAGAAAACTGGGTTAACTGAAGTCACATGTGTTTAGAGTAAATTTATTTTATCTTTTTCATTACTATCTCAGTCCAGCACTAAAATCTTTAAGGAAAGAATTGGCTATTGTGTGAAAACAACATTAAAAACTTAAGGTTCATCGGTTACATGAGCTCTAAAGTTCTTTTACAAAAATACTATTACTTTATGTTCTCAAATTATTTTTCTTTAGAGGAAATAAAATTTTATATACTTTGGTTATTTTTAAATTGCTTTAGGGACTTCCTAGGTGGCACAGTGGTTAAGAATCTGCCTGCTAATGCAGGGGACACAGGTTCGATCCCTGCTCCTGGAAGACCCCACATGCCGCGGAGCAGCTAAGCCCGTGCGCCACAACTACTGAAGGCCGAGCGCCTAGAGCCCGTGCTCCCCAACCAAAGAAACCACCACCGCAATGAGGAGCCCACACAGCACAAGGAAAAGTAGTACCCGCTTGCCGCAACTACAGAAAGCCCATGTGCAGCAACGAAGACCCAGTGCAGCAAATAAATAAATAAATAAATCTATAAAAATAAATAAATAAATTGCCTTAATATGTTTGAAATTGTCCTAGGTCATTAGATACTGTGAAGTTGTACCTTATACAGGGATTAATTAAGTTCTAAAATCAGCACAGGAGATTTCCCTGGTGGTCCAGTGGTTAAGATGGCACCTTCCAATGCAGGGGATACATTTGATCCCTGGTCGGGGAGATAAGGTCCCACATGACTTGTGCCCATAAAACCAAAACAAAGAACAGAAGCAACACTGTAACAAATTCAATAGAGACTTTCAAAATGGTCCACATCAAAAATAAGAAAAGAATCTTTAAAAATAAATAAGTAAAATCAGCACAGAAGGTGAAAATCCCATATTCCCAATTACCCTATATATGTATATAGGTATGTATAAACATTCATGTGTAAAATATACTATGGTAATTTAACATAGTGCTTATCAAAGATATAGAGAGACAGAAATCCATGAAATACAGAATGAAAACCATAGAGTTGAAAATGAGTGATCTAAAATTCAGTTTGATGAAACTTCATTACACATTTAATTACAGTGCCCTGCAGTGATGCTAGTATACCAATAAGGAAAAAGTATGCTAAGAAATTACTCTCCTTGTATTAAACATTATTGATTATGTTGATTAGCTATCAGTTTGCTCACGCCTCCACATTCACTCTACACTCTACTTTGAGATGCTGGGCCTCTATTTCCCATATTCCCATGCTGGTTAGCTAACTGTGACCCCCACCAAGAGGCAGCACTCTGAGAGCAACCCTGGAAAGTAGGAGGAGGGGACAAAGAATTTCCTTTCAGCCTAGGCCCCTACCCCGGTAGCTGCTATAGCAATGGCACTTGACCAAGTCTGCAATTTCTTTCTGGCTCCCCAAACCAGCCACACTGTGCTCCTTAACGTCACTGTTTCCTTTTTATCCCAGGCTCTTCCTGTAGCTATTATTCTAGGCCACCCGTGTTTCCTTTTTGCTCTTTCAGCTCTTTAACTACTGTGTAGTGATATCCCAAATCAAATCTATTTTATTTTCAATGACTAATGCAGTTTTCATTTTCCCATCAGGATTCCAACGGATGCTGTAAAGGATTTCCAGTTGAATGCCAGTCCGCAAATGCTTTACCATCTCCTACAATGACCACAGATGGATGTGATGAGAAGATTGGCAAAAAAAAAAGGAAAAAGAAAAAAAGAAAAGCCAATGACAGTGCCCTACCTTTTGGAGCCAGAAAATAGTACAGAAACAAACACGTGCCAAAGCCAGTGAGCAAAAGATGTGTTCTCTGAAGTCACCCAAGGCAAAACAAAATTCCCTACACATCAATCACTCCGGAAAGAGGAAGCATAATCTTGTAAGAGAGCTTTCCGCTGGAAACTGGGTCAGAAAGGAGGATGGCGGTGGGGGTGGTTTGAGGAACATTTTCATCTTCACTTCAAGAGTTTCAACACTATTTTATGCTCTTCAGCTTCAAAAATGGCCTTGTTCATAAAAGTTTTATGAGTAATTTAGGTATTTTCTGCAAAGCGATGGAGAATATACAATGAGTTTTTGAGTTCAGGGACTTTCTCCGTTTGCAACTAATTTCTGATTCCTCTCAAAAGGCACCCCAGAAGTTTGTTCGTCTTTCAGCTATCACGCTCTCATTTAGTGAAAACTTAAATGAAAACTGAAACCATCATTTAAATATAATCTTGGGGATAATAAAGGTAATGTTACTTTAAATGTTAAATATTTTAGTTCCAGAAAAGAGCAGGGCACTTAAATGCCCTTTAGATTGAAGGCAATAAATAGCGCTGGTAGGCCGTCCCTTAAAGTATACTTGAGACACAATTTTGTGGCTACAGCCAACTGAAGCCTTTGACTTGTGAATCATGGCAGAGTTGTTCTAAGGATTTCAATAAGCAAAGTTACATTGAACCCACACTGAGTGCTGCCAGCAGAAATAACATATAACCTATTGAAACTAACCAAGGAGCTTCAAGACCTCTGAAATTGAGAGACATGTATCGCCCACAGGTGTTAAGAGCAAGCTGAGCTTTCTTACTCATCTGTGAATATTCCGGCAGAACAATTAGTTCATTACATTGATGTTTCTAGAGACACACTATCCTAGCAAAATACTTTTGTCCCTGCTCATTTTCGTCCTTTAAAGATACAATAGTGCCATTTCATATTTTTGGAAGAATGTATAAACTCTTTCCTCTCTCCTAACTAATCTGATCCACGCGGAAACATCACTCTGACTTCACAAAAGAAAAACACGCATGCTCCTGGAGGTGGGGCCTTAAGGCTGATCACAGGGATTTGGAGCAGGGAGCCAAGACTAAGTGAAAATCATCACAAAAGTGGGGAACGTGGTCCTCAATATTCCCAAACAGAGAGGATATACTCAGGGTTTAACTGCCATTTTTTTCAAAGGAAAAAGTAAGTGTTTTATTTCAGACCTGTTCCAGAGATATCAGAGGATAAATTATTTCAGCCAGACCCAAGCAAGATTTTATCCTGTATTCACAGGGAAATAAAAACCAATTATGGAGTGACATAACATTCCCTTGGAGCTAAACTCTTTCTTTGATAAAGGAAAGTTTAAAGAATAAAAGCTTTGGTCTAATACAACCTAGAACTGTCCTTGAATGACTCACATGTATAACAATATAAAAGATGTGGATGGCACTCTACAAGCTAGAAAGTGTATAAGCTTCTAAGGAATAAACTACAGCAGATGAGAGTTTCCAAAACCTCAGCATAGTCTAAAGTAGTGGTGCTCTGTGGCCCCTTTACCAGTAGCATAAACATCCCTGGGGAATTTGTGAGAAGAGCAAATTCTTGGGCCCCGCTGAATCATAAACTCTGGCGATGGAACCTAGACATCTGCCTTTTACAAATGCCTCCAGGTAATTCTGATGCATGCTAAAGTTTCAGAACTTAGGTCTAATGGAATAATTAAATTTAAGGTCAAATTTGAATTTGTAAGTGTCCACTGTGTCATCTAGGGTAAACAGTCCAATTTTTCATAGCCTAAATTTATTCTCTGGCAAAATGAAACAAACAAACAAACAAAAATTTACCAAAACCAAAAAACCAAAAATCAAAGCAAAAAAAACCTTACTGTATTATTTTAGAGTTTGAAATAATCATAATAGCCAGTGCTCTTGTGCTGAAAACTCAGCCCAGATATAGCCTAATAAAGAAGAGAATTGAATAATCACTGCATGAGGAAGATACTACTAAAATAAAATTCCTTAGACACCTGCTTTACCTTGAGCAATGCTTGGGCCATAAAAGTTTAAAAACCACAGAGGTTGCCGAAAGACTCCACACAGAGAAGGCCATTCTGCAAGAATGCAGAGCATGGTTTATGCATTGAGGCAGAACTCAGTTCTCATCCATATTGTATTACTCCTTTGAAGAGTGGATGTACAAGATTTCAGACCATAAATAATTTACCTAAATACCCACAGACCTTCTAAATATTAGGGCTGTCCTTTTAAATAGGCCAAAACTTGTGAAAATTCGCCAGGGAAAGACAGCTATGCCCAGCAGCAAAATCTGTTCTTTAGTGAGAACCAGGGCTAGTAATGAATGGCTGGCATTCCAGGACGAATCTTACCCCTGGAGATGGCGGATTTTCTCATTCTCTTCCCACTGAGCCTGCAGGGCCTCAGAACCTCACTGTGGGTCTTCCCAGTCGCTTCCAGAACAGATCGAATCTAGCTAGTGTCTAGCTTCAGACACCTAACCTTCTAGAACCTCATGCACACAATTCCAGCAGGTCTCCCTGATCACACAGGGTTGAGTTGATTGGGCCCTGGGAACGCCCAGGAATCTTTTTCCTGACGCTCTCATGAGACAATTCCTCCCCCATGCCCTCTCCAGGGAGAATATGGCCCTAAAGGCCACTGGGAGTATTGGAATCCAAGAAGAAGATCTCAAAGACTCTCCCACATCTTCTGGAGCAAGCAGGGACTGTCACTTGACCTCTCAGCTTAGAGCAAGCACCAGCAGTCATGAGGCAATATTGCTATGGAGGTTCTAGATGAAGCTTATTGAAAATCTATCAGAGCTGACTGTGAAGGTCTCAAAGTCACACCAGGAGCCACAAGTCAACCCTGGGGAGATTAATGCCATCAAGAGCTTGGCTTAAACCTGTAATTAGGGATTGCGTTCTGACCACAGCCAGAGAACCTCAGTTCTGAGACCCCTGGAAACTTATCCTTGGTTGGACACTTAATAATACTGGACTAGAGAAGCTTCTATGTGACCTTGACCAGATTCTTGGGGAATGTTGGCTTTATGTGAAGAGACATGGTATGACTGAATATCTCAGCCTCAGGAGCCACATGTTAGAGGTTTTTACTACCAAAACCAAAACAAAATAAGAACAACAACAAAATAAACACAGGCTTATCCAAGTGTTTAGAGGCCCAGTTGCCAGGGAAGTCTGACAGTTACTGACAAAGCCCCATTCTCCCTGCAGTGGGATACCCATGGGAGAAGCAGCTCTGCAAGTCACAGAAACTCCCTAATAGTAGCAATGGCCTTCACTTAGTAAGACCCAAATGTCCAGGGACTCTGGAAAGCCATTATGTGGTCCATTTCACAGGTTACTACATTGAGGCCAGATTTAGCAGTAGCTGATGCTATTTCCTTAACAAAGATCCCCAAGGCCAACTATTTTTTAAATAAAACTCATAGGTAATATGTTTCCTACAGTAATTTGAAAAGAAAATATAGTCATTTATCAAATACAATTTTCTTGCTTTCTTCCACTCTTTCTGGAACAATCTGGTATATATTTATTCATACTCTTTCATATATATATATATATATGCAAATGTATATACACACATATATATTTGACTGTTGGTGAAGTCTGTCTTGCAACACTAACAACTAGAATTATACCCACAGCATATCCAAGATGAATGATAAGCAGCCTGAGGTCTACGTCCTGGGCCAAGCACATTATCATCAAGATGCTTTTGCAAGTAAAGAGTGAATGATCTTGATGCGATGCTGCAGTACCAGGCAGTGGTACAATTAGCAAGGTATTCAAATCCTGGGATGATGGCTTCCAAGAGCTCAGCTCTGTCCCTGTGACCACACATGTCCTGAGTGTGTAGTGATTTGGCGATACTGCAAGCTCTGCCTAATAGTCAGAAGACCCCACTCTGCTGGTGTCATACCTGATTTGTTGTTGCCTTTCATTTTTCCTGTCATAGAGTGAAAAAAACTTGGTGCTGAGTAAAGCCCATTCCTTCTCTCATGAGTTTATCAATTCAAACCTAAGATCAACATCACTGGTCAGGCAGAGTGGGCACTGCAGTCTTAATTTGCAACTCTCTGATTACCATTAAGTGCTCATTGGTGTTTCTTCTCCAGACCATCTGTTTGTATTTTTTAAACTTTTTCTATGGGTTGTTTGTGTTTTTCTAATTAATTTGTTAGGAAACTTTTTTATATTGTGTAGTAACCCTTTAGCAATAAGTGTTAGATTATTCCTCCCAGATGATTGTTTTGTGACTTTGTTTTAAAGAGTACCTTTGGCTGTGCAGAAGTTTGTATTTGTATGTAGTTAAATTTGTCCTCTTGTTGTTGTTATTTGGGGCTTCTGGATTCCTAAGATTTATACAAATAGTATCCTTTATTTTCTTCTCATAGTTGTGTTTTAAATTTATTACCTAATTTATTTGATCTTTTTTCATTTAGACTGCAGTGCACCACATATCTTTGTATACTGTATACCAATCTTGATTTCCTTCAAAGGAAAGTCAGCTGTCCCATTACCATTTATTAAACAATCTACCTTTTTTCCCCCCTGAATTGAAATGCAGCCAACTCAGATACTAAGAAAATATATATTTACATTTATATTTAATTATTTCCACTCTCTATGCTGATCTACTGATGTATTTGTCTATCCCTCTTTGCTTTTTTAAAAAATCAAAGTAACATTATAGGACTTCCTAGGTGGCACAGTGGTTAAGAATCTGCCTGCCAATGCAGGGGACATGGGTTCAATCTCTGCCCCAGGAAGATATCACATGCCTTGGAGCAACTAAGCCCATGTGCCACAACTATTGAGCCTGTGCTCTAAAGCCCGTGAGCCACAACTACTGAGCCCATGTGTCACAACTACTGAGCCCATGTGCCACAACTACTGAAGCCCATGCGCCTAGGGCCCATGCTCCACAACAAGAGAGGCCACCATAATGAGGAGCCCACACACCACAATGAAGAGTAGCCCCTGCTTGCTGCAACTGGAGAAAGCCCATGTGCAGCAATGAAGACCAAACACAGCCAATAAAATAAATTAATTACTTAATTTTTAAAAATCATAGTAACATTATAGTAAGTTTTAAATTGGTATGTAGGTCTTCCTTCATTATTATTTGTCAAAGCCTTCTTCAGTTTCTATTGAGTATAAGATAGGCTACAAGAACATATTGTACACTATGGAAAATATAGCCAACATTTTGTAATAAATGTAAATGGAGTGTAATGTTTAAAAATTGTATATTTTTTTTTAAATTGAAAAATAATAGAAAGAAATCCTCTTCAGTTTCTATTGGCTAACGATAAAGCACTTACACTGGGTTTACAAAACGTAATTTTGAGCAAGTCATGGTCCCTCTCTGGAATGCATTTAGACAATTAGGTGAGTAGTTGCCAGTGTGCCCCATGGCAGGTCACGTACTTCCTCTCTAGTTTTCAGATCTTTTCCTTTGGTATTCCTGGAGATTTCTTACTTCAGGCTTGGTTGTGTGCTTTCAGGAGGATATTAATTACCTTTCATCTGGTAACCCAGGTAGGGGTGTGTGTGTGTGTGTGTGTGTGTGTGTGTGTTGTGGGAGGAGGTTTCTGGTCACAGTCTGCCATACAGGTAAATATAATAGAAGTCCTCACATCGCTACGTCTCAAGGAATTTGTGTCTGAACTAAGGGAGTTGAACCAGGTTTCGCTCCTCAGGATGCTCCCTGGAGCAGGAACCTGGACACTCCTGGGGAGGTTATTAGAAAGGCAGGACATAAGCCCCCACCTCAGACCTGCATTGTAAATCAGAGTCTCATGGATGGTTTGCATATTGGAGTCTGAGAAGCACTGAACTAAGTGTTCTCTTATATCCCTGCAGCTCCAGCCTTACAGAAGTCAGTAATTAAGTTATAACCCTAGTTTCCCTGATTTTTCCTATATGTCAGATTGAATTAGGTCTGGGAACATGCTCCAAGCTTTAAGAGCTTCTCTAAAGAGTTAGTAACAGGGAGGGAGAAAGCAGTAGTCAGGTTTACTTGGAAGTTTCCCAGTTCGTGGTAACTACAGCTGTCACTGCCCTGGTCAATTGCAAGATTCTATGTCCTCTACCTGGTCTCCTTGCCTCCAGTCCCTTTTCCTTTCCATTCTTTCTGCAATTTTCTCCTCCCTTGTTCAGCATCTTTAGCTGACTCTTGTTCTCCTGTCCCCACAGCCCTGCTTCAACCTGCACAGCTACACTGTATCTGCTTTACATACAGAGTTTCCTTCCAAGACTTTAGTTGATAATGGGTTCTCTCGTTTATAACAAACAAATAAACAAAAACTAAGATAAGAAAAAAAAAAGAGCTCATTCATCCATCTCTGGCATTCTCATATTTTAGTATTTTACTACTAGTTAGAATATAAGAGATAGTTTACATAATAGATAGCCAATAAGCATAGAAAAAAAATCCATTCTCTCTAGTAATCAAGGAAGTGCTATTTAGAATACACAGTATTTTCCAATAATCAACTTTACAAGTATTAAAAATAATGTACAGGGTTATGCAGGATAGAGGTGTTTCTCAAAGTGGGAGTATACATTAGCCCATTCTAAAGGAGGAAATACGTACCAAAATTCTTTAAAAAATGCACAGTAATTATATTTCCAGGAGTTTGTCCTCATAAAATATTTAAGTGCAGAGATTTAGCTACAGAGATAGTCATCAAAATGGCGTCCCTTTTAGGAGAGAGAGGGAAAAAAAAACTTGAAATAACATAAATATGAAATAAATGTGAAGTAGTTTCAGTTGCTTATGGAAAATCATACAGTGGAACATTTACATAGAAAGATATTCACACTATATTAATTGTAGAGGATGTGTTACAAACAAAAATGATCCCATGTTAGGAAAATAAATGCGTGTGTTTGCATGTGTATGTGGCTTGAGGAGAATATACTGACTTGTCATCTTTTTCTCTGGAATTACAGGGTGTTTTCCCCTTCTGTTTTCTTTTCTGTGTTTTCTAATATATCTATAATATTTATGGCTTTTAACTAGAAAAAAATAAGAAAAAAGTATTGTTAAAAAGTACAGTCTTTCTCCCAAGGCTGATGATGGATGAGGAGGTAAAATCCGAGGAAAAGTTCACCTTGCCTTTTTCAAGTCCCTATCTTTTGTTGTTTTTAGATGAAAGCTCTAAATTGCCAAATCACCTTTGCACTTACAATGACTGTCGTGCTGGGGCCAAGCCCAATTATTTGGGGATTGATTATTCATTAAGTAAAAATGTAACTACTCTTATCCCTTCAATAGAGACAGTATCTAGGGTCTTTGGTTCTTTAGATTTTCTCCTGTACCTGACTTGGCACTTTTTAGCACCTTTGGCAAATGGGTTTAAGACAACTGCATGTATACTTATCCAAATGACTCAGTTTGTCCCTTTATAGCAGCTTGGTTAAAATTCAAGTGTGAAAATAGGTGAAAAGTATTGGTTAAAACATGAGAAAGAACAACAGACATTTTCAATTTTTTTCCATGTCAACAAGTAAGAAAAACAAATACAAAGGAAACCACTGTATTTCTGATTTCAGCAAGGTTAAAATAAGCATTAATATTTTGCAAATTAAGATGCAAAATAAATTTGTTACTTGTAATCTTAATTTCTAAACAAGATGGAATAAAATCTAATGAATTTGCAAGTATAATAATTCTATTGTTTTCTCATTTTAACAAATAATACAGCCATTTGAATAAATTAAGAAAAAAATAGACAAGAAAAAGGAAAAATATTTTTAAATTACCCATATATCTCACTGCTAAGGAATGACTATCCTTAACATTTATAAGCTTATTGTTTCAGCCTGTTTTCTATTCTAAAATATACGTGTATGCCTATTGTTTTATAAGCCTTCATTTCATTCAAAAATAAATCATGAAGATATTTTATGGATTAAGATTTTATAATGCAAATGTAATGGCAACAGGATGATCTACATGACCATCTGTCCAATTTTTTTTTTCATTTTTTTCATTTTGAAATTTTAGACTCACAGAATAGTTGCAATAATACTATTATACAAAGAAATCCTAAAGTCCTTTCACCTAAATTCCCTAAATATTATTTTATTGTACTTGTTTATTTGTGTATATGTCTCTCTTACTCTTTCTGTGTGTGTGTGTGTATTATACTTTTTTTCCTGAACCATTTAAGACTAAGCTGCAGACAAGGTGATACCCCTTTACCTCTAAACACTAGTGTGTAACTTTCTAAAACAAAGGACATTATCTTACACAAACAGTACCATGATCAAAAGCAGGAAATTAACATTGACATGATATACTTCTGATATACACATTTTATTCAAATTTCTCCAGTTGTCCCATTAATGTCTTTTATAGAATAGGAACTTTCTTTTTCTTATCTGGGACCAATCAAGGATCACGTGTTGCAGTAGTGAATTGGGTAAGAGCCAGATCAGGGTGAACATTATGATATAGGCCTATTCAAAGAAAGACAAATATCCTTTGATATCATTTATATGTGGAATCTTAAAAAAAATGATACAAATGAACTTATTTACAAAATAGAAACAGGTTCACAAACACAGAAAACAAACTTCCAGTTACCAAAGGGGTAAGAGGTGGGGGAGGGATAAATTGGGAATTTGGGATTAACAGATACACACTACTGTATATAAAATAGATAAACAACAAGGACCTACTGTATAGCACAGGGAACTATATTCAGTATCTTGTAATAATCCGTAATGGAAAAGAAACTGAAAAAGACACACGTGTGTGTGTGTGTGTGTGTGTGTGTGTGTGTGACTGGATCACTTTTCTGTACACCTGAAACATTGTAAACCAACTATACCTCAATTAAATAAATAAATAAATAAATATGTTTTTAAAAGATGAAGGTCTATTAAGATGTTTTTACTGAATCATATAAAAATAGAAGACATTGGGGGTTTTAAGCAGGAGCGAAGATTCTGAGATTGTTTTGTTTTGTTTTTTAAAAGGCATTTCTGTTGGTAAAATATTATAGAAAATGGTTTTACAGAAAAAGGCACTTTAATAAATTCCTGGAGTCATAAGAGGAAAGAGGATAAGGTGGAGACTGTATAAATGGAGAAGAGGAAAAATAAGAGATGGACTAAAATCCAGTGTGCAAAGGTAACTGCCGCTCCTACATTCCACAATAGGAATAAAACAGTTAAGTTTGTGATGCCAGACCTTCTCTTATCACTGGTGTGAAAATTTACACATAAGAAACAGGACAAGAAATGTTCCCTGCTTTTAACGTATGCTTGCAAAGGATGTTTTAAGATCGAGTCTGTAATGGGTTGGTTATTTCTCAGTGGAAGGGGAGAGCCCAGTTTACCATTTCATTTCTAAAAGTCTTTTTATACCATCACAGTCCCTATTATTATACACCAAATTAAGACAGGCCCTAAAGGCTTTACTTTATCCCATAGTCAGCGTTAAGGTTAGAGATCATTCCTAAATTTGTACTTGATTTTAAGTAATCATCTCTTTCATTATCCATAACGTTGAACTTTTGTCATGTAACAAGCTAAATTAAAGAGGAAGTAACAGGCTTATGAGTTGAAATGAAAACACATGCACACATATTGTTTTCCAATCCTGCAAAGCCTGATGTGCTACCCTAACCAAATAGATCCATTAATTAAATGGCAAAGCCCAGCCTGAGGGCTTAGTGCATTACACATTTCAATGTGCACATGGCTCTTCCAAGAATTGAGTTAAAATGCAGATTCTGATTCTGTGGGTTTGGGCTTGGGTCAAAGCTTCTGCATTTGAACATTCTGCCAGGAGGGATCCACGGTACTGGTTCCCAGACCACATTTTGAATAAGAACAAAGAAATCCATTGCATACCCCTAGATAATAGATTCTTCCTCGAAAATGGAGGTGGAAGAGCAGGTTGGAAAGAGCACACAGGTGGGGTCAGGATAAGAAATCCAAGGTCTGTTTGCTATCAACAAGCTGGGTAACACAGGGTTGATCCTTTAATCATTTGGGGCCTTGGTTTCCACAATGTAGAAATCTTCAATAGAAGAGTGGATTGTTTTCTGGGACAGAAGGTATGTTTTCAATAAAAATTTAACAAAATTAAGGCTTCAGGATGAACAAGCTGTAGTTGGTTTAATTGCAGTAAACATATTGATTTAAAAATAGTAAATGATTTCCTGCTGAGAGTGCAATCTCAAATAGTTACCACGTGACTATAAAGAAAATGAAAAACTATCTCTATGAGAAACTGATCCATTCTTTCTACAAAGTCACAAGTCACAGGCTGAATAAACTCGTAAACAAAGAACGTGGGCAAAAAACCATGATCCAGGGGATTAAAATATAGAAATAGATACACTACTTTTCTGCCTCAGGCGTGGCTGTCAGCAAAATATGCTCTTTGAATTTGGAATGAAGCAGATTTTCATTTCATTTCAACATCTGGCTCCGAACTGATGGGAGGTAAAGAAAAATCAAGTGTGGGGTCTCTTGCTTGAAGATGTGTTCAGATGAGTACTGGCAGAGCTCCCCGAGGAATAAAACTGGAACACTGAAAACCCAAATTATAGACATTGTACAAAATACTATTTCTTAATAATCTACAAGTGGTCAAATAGCAAGGATGGAGCTTTTAAAGTCAGAGAGAGACAGACTGAGAGATCATTTAACTTGGTCGAGGCTTATCCTGGGCACATTTGTTCCCTTTCTCATAATCTTCAGGATCATCTGTGTTTTGGAAGCAGACGAGTATCCAGGGTCACCTTTTGCCAGCTGCCTGAGTCGTGTTGCTTTTGATCACTTTCTCCGGCAGATGTGATGTGATTCTTTCTGCCAGCTCACTCCTCTGCGTCTGCTAACTTGGTGCACCTCACTCTCATCTCACTAGCAGGGCTGCCTCTGGGTGAAAAGCACTTACTCCTGCCACAGGCTGCTGTCATCTTCTGACAGCCCAGACTCCCACAGCAGCTCTCCCTCCGGTCCTGGTGTCAGATTCAAAGACCTGACCAGCTTCCACTGGCAGAAGCTGCCTCTTAATTGCTATAGATCAAAAAGTACTGAACATGTCAATTAAAATAGAGTGGAAGAGGGCAGAAAAGATCTGGCATTTACCAAGACAACCCATTTCCTGCTGGGCTAATGGCTTTCTTTATGCCTCATGGTCCTGCCTCATTAATGGGTAGGTCAATTCCTACCAACACCATGGACACCGCAACTGATTGCAGTGTCTGTCTCCTTTGCCCTACTCTGTAAGACTTTTCTCTTTCCCATAATTTGTTCTCTTCTTTAGCAAAAGGGTTTGTCCCTAGAACTACCTACATATTTCCAGGAGAGGAGAACACCCAGACTACACAGACAGATATCATGAAAGAAGCCCCGTTTGTTTTCACTCATCTATTTGTCCTTTGTGCTTACCTATTACATTCCACTGACATGGCTAAAAACTTGATTTTTAGAGCTGCAAGTGGGCTTCACTACATAGAGTCCAAAGGATGAGTGAACGGAGACCCAGAGAGTTGAACTGATTTGCACAGGGCTACACAGATATTCTTTCCTACCTCGCTTACTAGGTGATGCACACTTTCCTTGCACAGCTACGTTCCCAGGCTCGCTGTGTTTCAAGAACCTGATCTAAAACCTAGAGAGGCAATCCCACGCCAGGTTGAAAGCCAAGCCTACTGTGCCCCATTTGTCCTGCCACTTACCAGCTTCCCCCTCTGTATGGAGGGAAGTCACAGCAGTAAGACAGTCAGTGCTGGCAAAGCTCTCTGGTCTGAACACACAGTGAATTCTACTTACAGACTTTTTCTTATGTGGAAATTAGTTTTCAGGGGAGGTTGATGGGTTCAGGACAAGCCCTGAAATATGGCTCCTGGGCATATTGAATATCTGAAGCTGAAGGAGTTGGAAAAAAGAGCAGAATTAGAAAGTTCCCCCTGAACCTCCCCCCTTGCCCTTCCCTGACACAGGTCATAAAACTCCCATGTGAAGGTTCCCTCCCTGTAACAGGAAGAAGGGAAATGTTCTTATCTCTAGAGATAGGCAGATTGGAGCTGAGAAATTTTTATAAACAAACTTTGTTAAGCTTGCCCTTATCTTCCCAGTTACTTCTTCACCATTTAGTGCCCGAAGCCCAAACACCTTCATCTTGTCAATTTTTCACAGATTTATTGTTTCTTTGTCTAAAAGGTATAAAAGCTTTCTGTTCTGGTCATTTCTTCAGGTCCTCATTCTCTTGTGAAGTCTTCCATGGACATGTGAAGATTCAATAAAATGTATATACTTTCCTCCTGTTAAATCTATCTTTGTCAGATTAATTTTCAGACCCTGCCAAGAAGCTTAAGAGGGTAGAGGCAAAGTTTTCCCTTCCCTACAATGTAAAATGCATATTGCTGACTCAATGTAAGTAATGTATCTAAATAAGTCAGAGACCAATGCTCTTTAATTTGATAAATCAATAGACTGACAACTTTTATTTTTCCAAGTAAACAGATTTAAAAAAATTCATCTACTAAACCCGAGCTGCACCCAAAAGACTCACTGCTTTGCCTTCCTCCTGGGATCTTCTACCTGACCTCTCTCTCCCACAAGCACAAACTCAAATGTGCATCCACTCTGAACAAAAAGCACAGAATTTCCCTGAGCATGCCAAGGCCTCAGCAGGTCCCAGGGTCACCAAGGCCTACCTAGGGGCCTCTCTTACATAGGCCATACACAGCATGCACACTCTCTGTGGAGCAACCTTCATTCATGGAAGGGCCCTGGGGGTGGCATGAGTTTCTTTTCAGGGCTTGGAACGTGCAGATACAGAGGCTGTGGGTCAACTTCAATATTGGGTGCTGATGGGAAAACTGTCATTTTCCCTTTGGGAAGCAAGATGTTTTTGTCCTCCAAGCTGCATGCAAATTCCCCTTGCTGCCTGTCTTCTGTTCATTGCTGGCTAGCCTTCCTGAAACAGGTGAGTGTCTTCCATAGAAACAGTGTGCTTGCCATTCCTTGCTAGGAGCTCATCGCTCAACACACTTCACTAGAGGGTGATTGCAACTTGACCGATAGCCTCCAAGTGAGCTGTACTTACTCCATCCAGAAAGGCCTGCAGCAGATTCCATGAAACCTGACTCAAGGCTGTGTTTCAATAGGAGAGTGAGTTCCAAGGCCAAAGGAGGCTTGGTTTCACACCATTTTCCAACTAAAGAACATTTAAATTCAAAGTAGTAGAAAGGGTACAATTTGAAAAGTAAAATCAATCCTCAAAAAGGAACAATACTGGACTTCCTAGGTGACGCAGTGGTAAAGAACCCACCTGCCAATGCAGGGGACATGGGTTCGAGCCCTGCCTGGGAAGATTCCACATGCCATGGAGCAACTAAGCCTGTGAGCCACAACTATTGAGCCCATGTGCCACAACTATTGAAGCTCACATGCCTAGAGCCTGTGCTCTGCAACAAGAGAAGCCATTACAATGAGGAGCCTGTGCACCACAATGAACAGTAGCCCCCATTCTCAGCAACTAGAGAACGCCCGTGTGCAGCAACGAAGACCCAACAGCCAATAAATAAAATTAATTAATTAATTAATTTTTTTAAAAAGGAGCAATACTTCTGCTTCTGATGAGAAAAACACTGTCAGGGTCAGTGTCAGCACAAACCCTGGAGCTTGCATACCCTTGTCTCCAGCTCATCTACTCTAAGGAAGAAGCCTGCTGCCAGAGGCTGTCTATAGCCACCTTCCCTCCCACCTACCCACTGTGAAGCCAGCTTCCAGGCTTCTAAATGATGCAGCTGCCTATCACTCAAGCCTTAGCCAGTGTTTTTCAAATCTGCACATAAATCCAATTTGCTGGCATCAGGATCCTCACCAAAGGTAGATGATAGGCAAATCTACAAAATGAAATGTAACCTGGAGAAAGAGTAAACCCTGCCCTCTGGTGCAAAATCCATCTGCACTTCTGGGGAAGCCCATAAAAATGGTGCATGAGAAACAAACAGAAATCTTAATAAAAGATCAATGTGGGCTTTAACTGCACAAATTGTGTCCATACCTGGGATTGTGATGGTCCTACTCAGTTTTGTGGGATTCAGACCGTGCCTGGAGGTGAGGTGCCCATAGGGACAGAGACAGACTAAGACAGACACAGAGGTGATCAGAAGTACCCAAGACCCTGGGCTGTGTCGTAAAAGGACAATGAAGACCCAAGGACGACTATGTAGGAGAAGTGGACCGTCAGGGAGACAGTCACTGCCTCCAAATGCCTAAGGAACTGTCATAAGAAGAGAAAGTAAGACTGCCAGGGGGCATAAGAAGGTCAATGATTGGAAATAAGGAAAACAGGGTTACGCTGCATGAAGGAAAACTCAACTCAGAACTGTCAAGAGAAAAGGAAACAAGAAGAGAGGAGAAGAAAGGAGGGAAGGGGAGGGTGGGTGGGGGGAAGAAAGGCAAAGGGAGGGGAGGGGAAGGGAAGGAAAGGGGAGGATATTATTGGTTCTGGCAAGGAGTTAGAGATTCTGATAATCCTGAAGTTTGATCTTGAACATCTCCTGACTTCTTTCTGTTTTGCTTTGCCCACAATTGAAGTTATTATTGGTAATGAACTCAGGACATCCTTCTGGGTTGCCTGTGTTCTGGCTTCTATCAATAAACATGTCTGACGTTTTTCTTCCCTTAATTTTGATTACAACAACTATCACTTAGTGAATATTTTCTATGAAAAATGTACTGTAAATTTTTGAAGTAGATTATTATCCCCATTTTATGGATAGGGAAATTAAGTTTCAGAGTTGATACGTAATCTGTTCAAGTCACACAGCTAGCAAGTGAGTCAAAAACTTATTTCTGGGCTTCCTTCATGGCACAGTGGTTAAGAATCTGCCTGCCAATGCAGGGGACACAGGTTCGATCCCTGCTCCAGGAAGAATCCACATGCAGCGGAACAACTAAGCCCATGTGCCACAACTATTGAGCCTGTGCTCTAGAGCCTGCAAGCCACAACTATTAAGCCCACTTGCCACAATTACTGAAGCCTACATGCTCCACAACAAGAGAAGCCACAGCAATGAGAAGCCGGTGCACCACAACAAAGAGTAGCCCCCACTCGCCGCAACTACAGAAAGCTCATATGCAGTAACGAAGACCCAATGCAGTCAATAAATAAATAAATAAATAAATAAACAAATAAATAAAAAGTAAGTAAGTAAATAAAAATTTTTAAAAAAACTTATTTCTAACCCAAATCTATTTGAGGTGCTTAAATCCCAAGGTACATGCCCTGAAACTAGTTCAAATTTATTACTGTGAAAGAGTACTTTTTTCATATTTTGCTCTAAGAGACGTTGTTGCATTATCAAATTCTATGCCTAGAAATTAACACAAATTCCTGGTTACTCAAGGATTACCTTCAAGATCAGCATCATAAAATTTTTGCTCTTCCCAAATTTGTTTTCTTTCCAATTAATACAAACCTCCATGACAATGCCTTCTCTCATGTTCTGAGACTCAAGGCCCATGTAAATGACACGTTAGACCACAAAGGGGTCAATGTCCTTGACCCCGAACCATAGTCAGCTTTCTTTGCACTGCACTTCAATCATCTACTCCCTGGGTGTAAGTCCTTTTCCATATCTAAAATACCCTCCTTCTGGCCAAAACCTTTTATTCTTTATACTCGCTCCCTCATTTCCTGATCCCTGCACCCTGATCACCATGATCTCCTGGAAAACTGTTCCCTCTTCTTCAAGAATGTTACTCCCTTGCCCCTGGGCCTCATCCCAAAATCTCATGGTACCTCACTCAACCTCTTTCTTCCTTTCTGGCCCTTTGACTCTGCTACACATGCCCATCTAAACCCCAATAATAGATCACTTCCAACCATTCAGATCTTCTGCCTCTGCATGTGGGTTGCTGATGCAGCTGCTGAAAAGCAAGCATTTGTGAAGATTGATGCCACCGTAAACACAGAGAATCCAATCCCAGCTGCTCACTCCAACCACAGCACTCAGCAATTCCTAGGCAGTCCCCTTCATCATTTCCCTTGGCCATTTTTCCCAACTGTCACCATTCTCCACTGGCTTCTGAAGCCCACTTTTTTGCTGTAGGATAGAACTTTGCTTCTTATTTCACACTCCTCAGACTTTCAACCTTACCCCTCATTCTCAGCACAGGATATTCTCTCCTATTACACAGAAGGTTAAAAAGAAAAGAAAAGAAAGGAAGGAAGAAAGAAAGAAAAGGAAGGAAGAAATGAAAGATAGAAACTCCATCCACTTCCTACCACCAAATCTATGTCATCTACACTCTGTTTTCTCCTGCCTTCTTATTATATATACCTATTGTATAATGCGATCTCTAAGGCCAAATACAAACATGTATGTGTATATGTGTGTGTGTATACATATGTTATACACATATAATGCACATGACTGTGTGCCTCTGGCTTCTCACTTTATCAGAAATTTTACTCTATCAGTAGTGGAATTTATTAATCGTGCAAGTTCTTCCAACTTTTTTCACGCTGGTTGATCAATCTCACTCGCTTTAAAAATGTGCTCAAATCTCTCTAAACCCCACATTGTCCTTAATGTGACTACAAGTACATGTAATTAAATCCCAGGTGCAGATGAGAGCCTGGAATAGATTGTAGTAAAATGGGTTTGTGATTGTATTTCAGTGGGACTATGGGTCATGCGTGAATTGATTTAAATGCTACTTATCACAGTTCTAACATTTTCTATAATTAGCATCGAATAAGTTTCATAAGGTGTTGTTTTCGTGAGAGTCTGATCTTGCCTAACGGAACCAGTGTATTGGTTTTTACGTGCAGGCCATCCAGAGGATGAGTGCCAAGTCTCTAGCACGTCAAGGCTTAAAGCCGTCTTGCCAGCTCCGAGCGCGCTCTGCTGGTACAATGTGGGTACAACAGTCAAAGGCAAGGAATTTACAGTTGGGTGAAGGTTAGAAAACACCGCTTCGTGTGGATCAATCCCTTTGTAATTTACAAAACATTTTCACTTCCATTATTGTATGAGCTAGTTAACATATTAAAATGGGACTCCCTGTCTCCATCTGAACTGACGATGTAATAGATCTGTGCTGTCCGATAGAGGAGCCACTAGCCTCGTGTGTCTCCTGAGCGCTTGAGATACACCTGTTTGAACGGACAGGTCTTGTGAGTGAGTGTAAAATACACATCATATTTCCGAATTTATTGTGGAAAAAATTAATGTTAGAAAAGTTGAGGCTTGGGATGTTCTCAGCTATTATTTCGTTGAATAAACTTTCTGCTCTCTTCTCTCTCTCCTCTCCTGCTGGGAAACCCATCACCCTGAGGCTGCCCTTCCCAAAAGAGTCAAGATTGTTCCTGGATAACTTCCTCACGTTTTTAGGTCGTCATCACCTTTTCTCTTCGACCTGGATCATTTCTAGATTTCTATTTCAAGCTATTTCTCTCTTCCACATGCCCCGCTTTATTTCCGATGCTTTTCAGTGCATCCTTCATCTCATCTGTTGAGCTCTTCAGCTCCAGAATTTGTTTGGTTCCTTTTTAGAATTCCAGTTCCTTTAGTAAAGTATTACTTCTGTTCCTTACATTTATGCCTGAGCTCATTAAACTGCCTCTCTGAGTTTTCTCGTAGCTTGTTTTCCTCATGACAGCTATTTTGAATTCTCTAACAGAGTGCAATATTCTGCGACTTTACGTTTGGATTTTGAAGAATGGTCATTTTCTCTTAGTCATAGTGTTACCATGGTTCTTCATGGTGTTTCATGAGTTGTTCCTTTGTTGGTGCATTTAAAGTAGTGAACATCTTTCTACTTTAGATAAAGCTTTTTTTTTTTTTTCTCCTAACTTGATTCTAAAGAGTCAACAGGTTAGAAATTAGAGGTCTTTCTTTTATTTCCCAGCAAGTGGCACTACAGCACAACATTTAGATTTCTCTTATCTGAGCTGTCTCTGGTTGTATTTGAAAGCCGGAATTTTCCACCCTTCCCCATCTCTGTCAGAGGTTTCACCAAGTGCTCTTACTATCACTGCTTGTGCCTCTGCGGTTGTGGGTGCCTTGCTGTTTGGGGCACTAGGATGGTGGGCACTTCTGCAACATTCAAGATCTTCTGAGTCTCAGGCTCTGTTGCCACAGGGGGAGAGAAGTAGCGAGAGGGGGAGCTAGGGTCATGGGTGTCTCTGCCTTGTCCAGTGTTGTTGGGTTTCTGGATGCCACCACTGCAGGCAACCTACAGGGGGCTGAAGTTGTGGGCATCGCCACAGCTGAGGAGACTGTGGTATCAGGTGCCACTACCTCCGCTGTTCAGTTACTTGTGGCTGCAGGTACCACTACAGCTAGGGGGCTGGAGTCGTGTGCACCGCCTTTTCTGCTGATCCCAGGTTCTATGGGGCTGCAGGCTCAGCTGCCATGGCCAGGGGACCAGGATTGCAGGCGTAGCCTCCATTGTTCCCCTGGTTTTATCTCCTCTATCTGTTCCACCCACCTTTAGATGTACAGATGCATGGAATTCTCCGGCATCCTGGTGTGTCGGGCAGAGGCACCTCTGTTGATTTGTGGATGTTTTACTGGTTGTAGATTGAAAGGGGGGGACAAGGGAATCACCTCACCCTACCATGATACTGACATTGCTCTCTCTTATTCTTTTATTCTTTACTCTCTAAAAGCTTCCTGCCTTCCTCGCCATTTTGCGTTCTCTGAAAGAAGACTCCAGCTCATAGTTTGTCTGCTTAGTTTGTTTGTATCACCTAAATTGTCTTCTTTAATCATTTTTTAACACTCTGCATAGTAAATGGGATCACAAGAAAGTCAAGGTTGGAGAGGGCTTTAGGAGCCCTCTTTTCTTTCCATCAGTTTATTCAACATAGAAACTTCTGTGCTGAGCTCCTACTATGTGTCAGACACTATGCTAGGCAAAAATAAGATGTAGTCCTAGCCAGGGTTGTATTTGGTTAGAAATAACTATTTCCCAGTGCAGCCCACTTCACCTTGAAAAATTTTTCATATTAGAAAGATTTTGTTTACACCTAAATAGAATTATAAAGACTGCATATTTGGAGAAAGTGAGTTTATAGTGGTTGGAACATAGTTTGATGAATAACTTGCTACTTCCTGAGGCAGTCTAACAGCTTTAACTGTTAGAAAACTTCATTTGTCCACTTTGTCAAAATCATCCTGGTAAGGTGAAGTTTGCAAATTTACAAACTGTTCCTCTCTTTCACTAGTAGTATTTTTTACTAAAGTATGCCTTTTCTGGTATTTATCACAGCTTTATTTTGGTTAGTGTTTTCATGGAACATTTTTCTGTTTGTTTTTTACTTTCAAACTTTCTTATCATATGTTTTATTTTTATTAAATAAATTTATATTTTTTTGACTGTATTGGGTCTTCGTTGCTGCACGCGGGCTTTCGCTAGTTGTGGTGAGGGGGACTACTCTTTGGCGCATGTGGGCTTCAGTAGTTGCAGCACTTGGGCTCAGTAGCTGTGGCTCGTGGGCTCTAGAGCTCAGGCTCAGTGATTGTGGCACAGGGGCTTGGTTGCTCCGCGGCATGTGGGATCTTCCCCAACCAGGGCTCGAACCCGTGTCCCCTGCAATGGCAGGTGGATTCTTAACTACTGTGCCACCAGGGAAGTCCCTGTATCATGTATTTTAAATATTTCTCTTAAAAGCAGCACATAAATGGGTTTTCTCAACCTGACAAGCTATGCCTTTTAATTGGAGCATTTAGTTCACAAACAATATAGCTACTGAAATGTTTAGGTCTGAATTTACCCTCTAACTACTGGCTTTCTACTTGTTTCACTTTTTCTATGTTCCTTTTAGATTGATTGTATTATTCCATTTCCCTCACTATTATCTGTCTTAGTAGTTTTATGTTCTTTTACTAGTTTTTGCTGTTATAATAAGGATTACAGCAAGTATATTTGACATAGCAAAGTCTAATAAAAGTTAGAATTTTTACCTCTTCTGAGGTATTGCAGGAACTTTACCTTGCTACTCTGTGTTGTTAGACCAGAGGCATAAAAATCACCTGGGAGCTTGTTAAATTTTAAAATCTCCAGCCCCACTCCAGACTTTTTGATCAAAACCTACAATTTAACAAGATCCCTAGATGGTGCATATATTAAAAATTTGAGAAATACTGCTTTATGGCTCTTTAACTCCATTGACTCTTTCATAATTCATTTACCATTTTGTGTATTTTATTTATGTTTTAAATCAACAAGATACATTATCGCTGTTTTAGATAGTCAATATTCATTTATATTTACCAACAAACATATACTTTTCATTCATGTGTATTCCTTCCTGTATTTCTGACCTTTCATCCAAGATCTTTCACTTTTGCCTGAAGTACACATACATCTTTAGTGTGGCTTTTCATAGTTTTTGTTTGAAAATTTATTTCCCTGTCACTTTTAAAACTTTATTACAGACATTCTCAAACATATATAAAAGTAGAGAGAACAGCATAATAAACCTGATTTATCCATCTCCGGTTATTGATAAATGGCCAATCTTTTTTTGTATCTCATTTACATCCTACTCTCTAACACCCTATCATTTCATCTATAAATACCTCAGTGTGTATCTCTGAAACATAAGAACTGTTTTTGTTTACAACACAACCCTGGTTTCATTATCAGACCTAAAAAATTAACACTAAATTCTTAATATCAACAAATACCCAGTGTTCATATTTCCCTAATCACCTTATAGATTTCAGTCTATTTTCCACTTAAGTATTTCTTGTATCTTATTCCCTTTCCTTTACAAATATATTTTGAAGAATTTTCATTATTTTATAGTTTCTCATAGTCTTGATTTTGCAGATTGCAATCTTATGTTTCTATTTAAAATGGTCCTTAATGCCTTATACTTCCTTCTAAATATTAGTAGATAAATCTAGAAACTTGGTAATTTTGCTGATAATATTGTTACTCTCATTTGGAGAGACATAATATCTAATTCTCCCTCTTTTTATGATACCAACTGCTGGTGATTACTGTGTAGATCTATTAATTTTTAAGGGTTGCAGAATGATTCCATCATTCTATCAT
This sequence comes from Hippopotamus amphibius kiboko, assembly GCF_030028045.1. Taxonomy (NCBI): domain Eukaryota; kingdom Metazoa; phylum Chordata; class Mammalia; order Artiodactyla; family Hippopotamidae; genus Hippopotamus; species Hippopotamus amphibius. Next base: position 165,759,120 of record NC_080191.1, on the reverse strand, counting down.
TTTTTAAATTTGACTATTAGTTACAATATTTTATAAAGGGAAATTTATCATAATCAACTGTTCATTTATTCATCTGTAAGGTGCAGATCTTATTTTTTTAAAATGGCAGGATAAATACTCAACTATTCCCCTTATTCACCAGTTTTCAAAATAATGAGTTGGTCCCTAGCATCTGCTGCCAGTGATCAGTAAGGGTTATTTTAATGAATAAAGATCATTTTAAATACCTGGGCTTAAACATATTTGATGTTTCTATCAATTTCAGTTATTATCCCTATCGATGCACAAATTATCCTCTTTGCCTGATTGGGGATATTCTGACACAATTTTTCTTTGATAGCTTCTTTGTGATCTGGTAGTACAAGATATTGCATTTTCATCTTGCAAATTTAAACCCATCCATACCCACAAAACTCATCCAAGCATACTGGGTACCTCCTGCCACAGATTAAAGAAAGCTACCTTCCTTATATGTTTAACTTTTTTTTTTTTTAGTTGCGGTGAGTAGGGGCTACTCTTCGTTGTGGTGCACAGGCTCCTCATTGCTGTGGCTTCTCTTATTGTGGAGCACAGGCCCTAGGCGCGTGGGCTTCAGTAGTTGCAGCACATGGCCTCAATAGTTGTGGCTGACGGGCTCTAAAGCACAGGCTCACTAGTCGTGGCGCACAGGCTTAGGTGCTCCGTGGCACGTGGGATCTTCCTGGAGCAGGAATCGAACCCGAGTCCCCTGCATTGGCAGGCGGATTCTCAACCACTGCGCCACCTAGGAAGCCCTATATTTAACTTTTTAATTGACTTCTAGGTGTGCAAACTTTTATCCCTGGCAACTTTCACCCATTCTTTAGAAACTGGAGGCAAAAATTAACACACCAAATTTTTCCAACTAAAAAAACATAGTAATGTCTGCACATCACTGATGCTCCTTAGGTGTCCGGTGGTGATACACGGTGTCAACCTTAAGCTGAGCAGAGCAATTTTGCTTAAGCAAAAATGAGTTTATTTGGAAAAGGCAAAGGACTTGCAATTCAGGACAAGCAAACTTTGTTGAACTATAAACAAGTGTGGAGAACAAATGGGAGGGGTGGTTTTGAACAAAAGTTCACTGGAGAAGAATGAGATTTTGAAGTGGTGATGGCTTCCCATTGGCTGGAGAGTAGGGCAGCTTACTGTTGTACTGTTGCCAGGTGAGAGAGGAAATCTTCCTTCTTCCCAAGGAACTATGTAAGCTGCAATGCGTGACACATGTGAAAGCCCTCCCTACGTGGCTTCCTAACTCCAATTTTGGATTGTTTCCTTAACGTATTTTCACAACAGTATAGATACATAATAGAGATAACTTCAGATTCCCTGTAATATTTTCCAAAGAAGAAAGTGAGGTCTAGATTCTAGCCAAGGGACGCTAACTATTGGTTTGGCCAAAAAGTTCGTTCAGGTTTTTCCGAAACATCTTATGAATAAAACCTGAACGAACTTTGTGGCCAACTCAATAGTTACCTCTTTAAAAATCAGTTTAATGGTCATTGAAAATAGTTACCTGCTAAATTTCTGCAGAATCAGTTTCCACATCATAGCTAGTCTAGCAAACAAAACTAGATAAAGAAACACACCTCATAAAGGTAAAATGTTAAACGGTAGTCGTTATTAATGTTTATTTTCAACATCCGTGGAGCACATGTGTGGTGCACACTCAGTTTCTGGCCTCATGGAGTCTTTATTTGGATTAGTGTGTGAACATCCACTTACCTGTTTTTCTTTCAAATACATCAACCAAGCCACCAACCACCATACACAAAACAAAGCCACTTCTCTAACAGATTTAGACTTGCGAGTACTTGTTCAGAATTTTAATGTACTAGGCATCGGTATAGTGTTATACATGGTTACAGAAACCAGAATAAGAGAAAAAGCTACTGTTATTAAATAAAGATATATTACAGTTAACTTTGCAAAGAAAAAAAAAAAAAAGAATATTCCCAGAACTTCCCAAGTCCTCGAACACGAGAAAACATGAGACGGACACCACTGATGTAACAAATGGATGACTTTATTAAGAGAGAAGGACAAGATTGGTGTTTGCCTCCAACCATTCGGGAAAACAAGCACACAGACTTATACAATACTTTGGTTTAAAAATTATTCGTAATATCAATCAATGTTAAACCTGATGTTGAAAGAATCAAATGGGACACAAGGTATAAAAAACGAACCACTGAAACACAAGCTTGCATAGATGAATGAATGAAGATGTGTAACTGGCACTGAAGAGTCTGAGTAACATCATCTCCTCAGCCACCCAGCATACAAGAATGTCTCCAGCACCATGTGTCTCACTTTCGCCAATGAGGTCAGCAACAGAAGCCTGTGCTGTATGAAGGTGGATTGAAACAGGCTGTTTCCATCAGCCTCGTCCAGAAGGATGCACACACACCCACCAGTACCCAACATCAGTCACCTTTAAGGCATCCACAGTTGTCCCTCCCAGTTTCACTTAATCTCTAGATAGGCATGTGATTTGAGGTGGCCTCCTTGTTTTCTGGCCTCAGACAGGCAACTCTATTCCATTAAGGTTCTGTTCAGTTCCACGCAGTAACTATTTCAAAGCTGCCTTTCCCTCTGAGGCTTGGCTACAAACTGATCAGCGCTTGGGGTAACATCTCCCTTGTTTTTTAAACATCCACATTCCAAATGTCAAAGGGCTTCTTACCAAAGCATCCAAAACCTTCTGCGCACCATGCAGTTACCTCTCTCAAGAGCATACCTTTCCAAATTTTGAGATAGAGGACAGCACCACCTCAAATTTCCTGAGCAACTTGACTTATATGAACAAACTCCTGTACTTTGTAATTCAGCACCTTTCAAAATACAGTAGTGTACTGGGATGGATTCTTCCTAAGGAAAACTGCATTACAGAGAATTTTTATTTCAGAACATTTTTATATGCTATCATCTTACAATACTTCATGAACTAAATACTGGACTGCCTTTAAGAGGCAGGTGAAAAATATAGCTATGTCTGAGAAAGGGCAATTGGTTTTTAGTTTATGGCAAGGCTGAAGTTATAGCCTATGGGGATTCAGAGGCTAATTCAATGAGAAATTTTAAAAATTCTGATACCAAAAACCCTCTCACTGAATTTAACAGCTAGAAACTCTTTTAGCAATTACGGTCTGAAACTCAGGGCAACAAAAACTTATTCCAAGTATATGATGTGTAACAGTATATTCTCTCAACTATCTTCTCTTTGCTGTCCTTAATCCTTGCCCTTTTGTGAAGGAAATGTCACTCAAACCCAGTCTTTCAATTCTTCCATTCTTTCTATATGAACCTCAGCAAAGAATCATGGGGAACTAAGTTACACAATTAATTCTGTCCTTATCTGGAATGCTGAAACCGGCACAGTGATGGTTCTGCTATGAAGAGTTACTCAAAATGAGAGAAACATTTTCTAGTTTGCTGAGAATACACAAAAACATTTAAGTCTATTAGGAACATATTTCTAGGCAGTGTTCACAAATATTTAGGGGCACAGAGAACGATTCTTAGGCCCAGACATTTCCACAAATCAACATGATTACTTAGACTGTGTTAGTCTGTGGCATTAAATGCAACCCTAAAAAAACACTCTGGTGTCTCCCCTACCATAGCAAAAGATTTTCTGATTGATTTTCTCTTAGAAGTAATAAAATAGAAACACTCTTCACATCAACACATTTCCCATTTGAGTAAATGTCTCTGTTTTGTTTGATTTTCTCCTTTTTTTGTTAATGTATGCATTTCAATTCATGAGTGTTGGTGAAATTCTCACAAAACAATAATGACTGACTTCACTGCACAGCGGAACCTTTGGAAGTATCTTCTGCACAGTCACTATAGAAAACGAGGACAGTCAACTCTCAGTTATTTAGGAAATGGTCACCTGGAGAACCCAGTCAGGAACTTCCCACTCTCCTACTACCAGCCTTTTTGGTCCTGCCACTGCTCACTCGCAGACTGAGAGGCAACCTGACACGAAATGACATAGTCATCAGTGTGTACGTCACCCACAGCTCGGTGGGAGGAGGTCCAAAGCTTCTGCTGACAAGGATGTCTGAGGCTCACCTGTGAATTTTATATCTCAGTGGAGAGCGGACAGTTGCTCACCTACAGGAAATACAGGACGCTGACCTCGATCGGAATCCAACTAATTTAAGGCAATACTGCTCCTCACAGACGTTGCCGGCATAAAGTGCAGGTCTCATAAGAAAAGTGACTCTGTGGCAGTGAGGACTTCCTACTTTACCCTTTCCTTCTCGACTTCTCCAGAAATAAATTTCTAATGACGGCTGAATGGCAGGAGCAACAGCCGTCTCCACTCTTCCCTGTAACAACCGTATATATCGTCAGGGGTAGAAGAGACGCCTCCCAGAGGACGCTGGGGGACCCCTGTGCCCCATGCAGCAGGATCAGCACAGTCTCCAGGCTGCTTCCTCCTGCCCAGGTGACCTACGACGGACTAGGGAGAAAAAGATCCTACCACCAGTAAGCTAAGCGGTTATGGCTTTAAGACTCATAGGCACCACCAGAGAGGAGGAAAAATGGGATCATTCTACCTAATCACTCCTCTGACTCTGAGCAGTAAGCAATGGACAAAGTCCTTTAAAAATCTGTTTTTGTTCTTTTTCTTTTTGCTCAAAGGGCAGGTTTTGATTTTTGGATGCTTGTTTCTAAAAAGCCGATATTATCGGAATACAGCGCCCTGTGTGACAGTGAAATCTACCTGAAGGATTCCCTTTCTGTATTAACATCCCCAACACAAACAGTGCTTTCCCAAAAGGGAAAAAAGCCTTTGAGTACAAGTTCTGTTTTGTTCTCAGTCCTTCAGAAAGCTGCTTACACAGGGGTCTTGCGCCTTTATTAGGCTGAGGATATTACAGCCAATCACCACAGTTATCTTTCAAGAAAACCATCACTGAATAGATGAATAATCTTGGTACGCCCCAATGTGATTTTTACACAAGGACAACACATTAAAAATCAAGGCCCTAAAGTGTTAACCACTTACGTGGTAAACTGAATGCACCATGTTATACCAGATGTTTCCAAAGAGCAATTTGGCACAAGACAAAATTCAGAGAATATTTGACAGTATTAAAGAAAAATAATTATCAGTTAAAAGTTGATTAGTGTTATACTGAAAAGTCCCGAGATTGTGCGAAAGGTATGGACAAAGTTAGCAATAGATTTATTCACCACCCAGTTCCGCTGCCGGCCACAGTAGAGAAGAAAAAGGGAAAAGAGGTCTGGTTCCTAGTTTTCTTGAGTTCATCGGAACACAAGGCCCAAGGTCGCACATTCTGGAATATGTTGATCTGGATGCAAGTGCCCACTGCCATTCTAAAAAGGTTTTCCTCCTGGGAGCATCTATCCATATCTTTTCTAATTTAGATGTTTCTCTATGATTAAAAACCATACAGTCTTTTCTGCAGGTCATTAGTCTGTTGCTGGCTGTTGTAAAGTCACTTGAGAAACAGTAAGTTCATGTATGCAGTCACTTTCTAAAAACCTCAATGCTATTTTTTAAAGCATGTGTAGCAACTGTCCAGTCTCCCAATAAAATTGTCTAACAATGGTTTGACAGTAGAGTCACATTATTTTCAGCTCAGAACATTTAATCTGACCCTTATCTAACCTTACTTCCAGGCGACGACATACAAAAAGTTAGGCTGGGCGATGGGTGTGCGTGTCCAGCAGCCTCATGAGAAGGCTGCACAGCACACTGTGCTGGTTCAGCGATGCTGATGTTAACCGGCCTGGTCCCCAGAGAACAGAGGTATGGAAACAGGAAGATTTCCCAAGGCCAGGAGTGTTAGTTTATGTCACAACATTAAAGCATAATACATTGTGGGCCTAAAAATTAAACTGCGTGTGTTCCAGCAGTAGGAACAGAAACAAAATAAATGCTTCCATATTTATATAAAAATGACAAAGTGAAAAGCAGAGAACACAGCGAAGGATGTCTGGCAGTTCCTTAAAAGACAGTTGTTAGTTGCTTCTATAATCTCAAAGATAACAATTACACTGTTTGAATGAGAATGAGAGGAATTCAATCGGTTGAGTTTGAACTGTCTCCTTACCCACAGTGAATTACTCTGACACTCCTTAAAAAGTGTGTGCTTTACAAAAAATAAAATTAAATTAAAATACTTTAAAATTCTAATCTTTTAAAAAACCTTAAAAAAAATAACAAATTTTCAATACAGATGCAGAATTGTGTGTCACGAGGGAAATACCACCTTTGGTCACTCACTAAGACAGCTGAAACACCAACATCCCGGTTACGTGTTCACTGACCTGACTTTTTTTGAGTAAAATATATCCAGTTAGCATTTTACAATAATAAATATGATTGGATGAAGTAGTACATGAGAGGCAAGAGAAACAGAATTTGTAATGAAGAACTGATGATTGTATGAGATAGAAAAATAAACATTAAAAAAATAAAAATATGGCAAATGATGTTTTGCCCATTTGCCTGATTTTCAAATAAAAATACACTTTTTTCTTTAAAGCTATCATAAAAAACTTTTTAAAACATGAAGCAAAATCACAGGGCAGACAAAGAAAAATATAGCATTACTGTAAATCAACAATGCCTAAACTTTGGCTGTTGAAACCACCCTCTGGAATTTGATTTAAGGTTAGGACCTCAGTTTGGTCTGCCCTGCTCTTTTTAAGTAAAGATTTTTCCTCATTCATTTCATCTTGGACATTCAAAGTCCTGTCAGTCTCCCTTTCCCCAATTTTCCGAAATGACTACATCCCTAAGGGTTTTGTTCCTTTCTAGATTATCGTTTTCCCAAAGCTTAATTCTTAGATATCTTTTACTTAAGTTCATACAGTCCAAAACCTTTATGAAACTAAAGATCTTTCTCAAAATGAAAAACCCAAATCTGCTCTGAGAAACTAGTCTAAAAACCTTCCCAATACTGCCCAACTTTAAAGACCACCTCGAAAGACAGGGCAAACAGAAGCCAGTTCCCAGCCGGAAAAGAATGGATTAACAATTTTTCTCAAATCACCCAAAGATTTCTTTCCTAAACAAACATCATACTAAAATGCCAAAAACGTCAGATTCATACAATGGAAAATAACAGGAAGTCAAGCTGGAAGGATATTATTTATATATATAGCATGACTGATATTTAGGTTAACTAACTAGTATGGGAAAAGAGGCATTTCCATGAGGTTAGAAGATGGACAAACATTCCAGATTTCTTGAAGAGGGGTTTAAAGGTCTGGCACAAAAGGAATCCAATGCCCATGTGTCATTAACAAATGCATAGACCCAAATATTGGATGAAGAACCCCTTCATCAACTTCAACTTCATGTCCAATTAATCTACTTATTGACAGATACACAAAATATTTTTCAGAGGTTGCCAACAAATGCTGCTACGAGGAAACCTTCAATCTTACAGCCAGAGAAAATGATGGCATCATCACTTACATAAACATCTTTCCAATTCCATTCCCCTTGGCTTTATAAGTAAATGTCAAATAAGAGACGGGATACAAAATTTTTCATTTTCAGTTTTTCGTTTTCACTTGATTTTTCACAGACTTAAGTTAAAACTTCAGAGAATTCAATTTTTGCCAGTAAATACTAATAAAGGTTCCAATGCACAGAGGCTTCAGAGAGCCTTGCTACTGAGGCGGCAATGGCAGAGATGGCGTTAGTGATCGACATCTAGGCCAATGCTCCCAGGAGGGCATGTAAGGATACATAAGACCTCTACGGTCCTGGGAGTCAGTTACATATTTCAACTGTTTCAGGTTTGTTTTTTTAATACTTTATGGTTGTGATTTCTTTCTTTCCTTGAATAGTTAAAAAAAAAAAAAAAAAGCAAAAGCCTCTGTCTTTCAATATATCATACACTAAATGCACGAAAAAAAGCTATTTCTTATATTCTTTTATTCTGCATGGCATCCAAACATCACGTTTTACTTTGATCATATCTCCACAAAATTCTAATTGCTAAGTAAAGCCTATTCCCTAGATATCAAAACTCCACACCTATTGAAAATGGCATTTTATAGAATTCTTAAGATACTATACCCCAGGAACCATATGCAGCATAAAGGTGGCCAATATTCAGAAGCTAGATTTTCTTATACTGCCCAAGTGATCAGGATAACCAAACCACTTTAAGTGAATGAAAATTATTTGTGGTCCAAAAAACACTTGAGGATAAATCTGAAGAATACAAAATATAGGAGGAAAAAAATAAGCATGGAAGGCATTCTGTATCATCCAGTAATTTTGCTACAGTGAGTCCGTTTTCAAGGCAGATTCCTAGGTTTTTACCGCTTATAATGGAAACCTGGGGAGAGAAGGAAAAGCGATGAAGGGAAAATCTCGGAGACACTCTGTCTCCTGGCTCAGGTAAAATAATTTATCTATATTTCTATGTACTTCAAGTGGTTCATATTTTGTTTGTTCTCGGTTGTAGGAATACAACTGGCTCGCCATATCTGCAGGTTACCCATCCATTGCGGATTCAAAATATTCAGAAAAAAATTTCCAGAAAGTTCAAAAAAGCAAAACTTGAATTTGCTATATGTTTGCAAGTATTTACAGAGCATTTGCATTGTATTACATGTTATAAGTAATCTAGAGATGATTTAAAGTTTAGGGGAGGATGTGTGGCAAATACCATGCCACGTTATACAAAGGGGACTTGAGTATCTGAGGATTTTGAGATCCTCAGGGGTCCTGGAACCAATCTCCTGAAGATACCTAGGGAGATTGTATTTATATTCAGAATCAATGTGTTACTTTAATATTATGTATCAAATATATGTCAAGGACAGGAAGACACCTCCTAAAAGTAATGCATGTATATAATTTGAGAAAGAAAATCATGAGCTCCCCCCAGTTAAACAAGGGATGGTGAAAAGGCCCCCAACCGATGAAAATTGTAGTGTATGGGTTGTTTTGATAATATTCAACTAATCTCATCTTTTAAATAAATGTTTTTTGTCTTATTCTCAACATTGGATGACTTACAGAATGGTAGGGGAGCAGGAGAAGGAGAGCTTTTTAAAAAAATACCAATGCCTGGCAAAATCTGCCCCCAGAAATTCAAATAATTTAATTAGTCTGGAGTGACACCTGTGCATTGGTATCTTGTAATCACTGCAGAAAAGAAAATTTAAGTAAGTTTGGGAAGGTAATCATTAGATGTGGGAAAGGATAATGAAAACATCACCTAAGATATCTTCAAAAACCGTAAAAAATAATAAGTATCAATTAAGACCAATATTTGTAAAGTCTGTCACAATCTGCTTTCATATAGTTTGCTTATATAGTCCTGAAAATGCTGATACCATTAAAATCACTCCATTTTTAGATGAGCAAATTAACATGAGAAACTACACTTCCACTATCTCATCTTACGACTGTCATAAAAGTAAACATAAATGAATGCTTATGGGTTGGCAGAGGACCTAGACTCGATTATTCCTTTCATTTGAAAGATCTGGTCCAACTTAGATCTCATATTTTTTCCTCATTTTCTTGGCCCCATTTTTCTTCTGTTTGATGTGTTGTGTGTGATGTGTGTATGCATGTGTGTATTTTAATCTAATTAAGAGAGTCATGGGTAGATGGGAAACAAGAGCCAGGACAGTAAAAGCCCAGTAGATCTAAATGGGGGACATAGTCACCCTTTAAGCATCTGATAAAAGCCACGAATTCTCCCTGGAGAAAATGCAAATACAGTTGACCCTTGAACAATGTGGGGGTTAGGGGTGCTGATTCTCTGCACAGTTGAAAATCCACATATAATGTATAGTTGGCCCTCTGTATATACATCTGCAGACTCAACCAATACAGATGGTGTAGTAGTACTGTAGTATTTACTACTGAAAAAAACCCAGGTATACATGAACCCCTGTGCAGTTCAAAGGTCAACTAACTGTACACAGAAAGTCTTGCATTCAATTTAAGGTGTTTGCTTTCTGTTTTTTAATCATTTTTGTTTGTTTTTTTAATAAATGAAGAATAATGATCTGCGGAGAAGAAGAATAACTTCTTTTTCCACTCCAGTGATCTATAAGACGGCATCTGGCTTTTCAAACACAGCATGAGGATTATTAAAAAAGACCTTAAACCTGACCATATATATATATATATATTTTTCTTACCTTTATGAGAAGACTCTGACTTTGAGAAGTGACGTGTGGAATTATGCTGGTTTGTAAAATAAGTGTTATCCAAACCCTCAGCATCTGTCACGGCAGGTGGTGGTGGCCTGAAGAAAAGTCAGCATTTAAACAGATACTCTAAAGTAGTGATGACTCCAGTTCCACCTCTCCCTGGATCACTTGGTAAACACATGTGCAGCAGAAATACAAAGCCAGAATATTTTAGAATCCTCACGTTAGTTCCTGGCCAGGTGCATGACCCTGGATAAATGATTTAATCCCGCTGCCCCTCTGGGTTGACGCACATAACAAAACAAGCATTTCTGAGCACCTGACACGCGTGCGGCATCTAGGGCTAGCGAGACAAAGATTAATGGGATCACTGTCGTTAAGGAGAAATATACTTCGTTCTGGTAGGTTTTACGAAGAAAAAGAGAGAGAGGAAAGGATAGAAGGGAAGAAAGTAATTAAGGCAGAGAGGGCGGCAGGTAAGAAGGGAGGGCAGAGAGGGGACACTGGTCAACACAGAAAATGTAAAGCAAATTCCTTACACCACCAGGTGGCAGAGCAGAGCTTAGAGAAAGAAAGGGCAGTGTTATCTACACAGGTGCAGCTTTTCATGTCAAGACAAACTGTAAAAAAATTGGGAAAATTTTAATACTCCAAACTTTTTTATTCTTTTAATTACATAACATAGATTTTTGTGAACTTTGGCACTGATAAAGATAAGATAGAACAAAATCTCTCCCTTTTTTCGTTGTTGTTTCCCAAAGGTGTGCTCACATTTTGCATTACAGCATGGAACCTGATGAGGTTAAGAGCTGCCAAACACAACCACAATGTAGGATGCTTTGTGTAATTACATATGCAATACTGAAAGCATAACTATTTTGAACTTTGGAAAGTTACAGTCAGCTTGGTATAATGGGTTCTGTCATATGAGAATACAGATAAGTATTCAAATTTCTCACCCTGACCTAAACAGCTTCCACGCCCTGGGTAGTCAGTGTCTGGAAGAGGTCAGAATGGGATGCAGACCTGTGCACGTGTGGAGGACTACGTCACAGGCTCTACGGAGATGATCTCAACTTTCAGGACACGTTTGCGTGGCAGCTATCATCCACACATTTTAAAGGTAGATTAGGTTAGATCAGGAAAGTGATCTAGGTTTACACAGCTGTTAAGTGGCAGAACCGAGGCTCAAACTCAAAGAGACTTCAAAAAGCAGTGCTCTTAACTACTATACTATGCTCTGCTATACAGGTGTGTGTTTTTATCATTCGTGTCACCTGCATTCAAGATCTCACACACACACACACACACACACACACACTCCTTATACTTTCAAATGGTATGTGGCATATATTTTCATACCTTCATACATATTTATACACATGATTAATATGAGCATAAGAATAAAGCGGCACTTTTCTTGTTTTTCTTTTTTGAATCATTGGTTTACAAATACTAGAAATTAAATAGTGTTTTCCTTTCATTATTCACAGATATGTATAACATTCACCTTTAAAAAGTAACATAAGACTTGGCAGAAAGAGTTGAGACAAAGCAATCTGACTCCAGAATTAAGACAGTTAACTAAAGAAGTAACTTATGTTCAAGAAAACAGGAATGGTAATCAGGGTGGCAGGGTTTATTTTTTACTCTTTTCATTAGCCTCATTTGGTGACCGGAAACTGGGGAAACACAAGCCAACCGGGACTGTCAAAAAAACTCTATGGTTATTGCCTCACCATCAACTCATCATCAAGGAAAGGGATGCCAAAGTGAGAAAGAAAGTATGGGCCACCAACAAATCCTCTAGAATCCCCCCTGTAAGGAGAAACAAATCAATCTAGAATGCCCTCAGTCCTCCTGGTGTGCTGTTTTGTTCAATTATTAGTACATGGAGAACAAATCTCAGCTTATTGCTTTCAGGGGTCCTACCAAATTACGTGTTGTACCACAGTTAGTTCACTTAAGGGTATTCATATCCAAAGCTGGAAAAATCTTGTTAACTACTTGTTTTATAGTTTATGCTGTATTAGGATTACCTGTTTCCAACTGTTCTTATGAAATGATTTATCTCTTTAAGTGATAAAGCCAAATATGTTTCAGAATTCACTCAAAATCCATGTCTTCAAGAAGCCCTCCTAGACACCCAGACTACTGTTAAGTGTCTCCTTATACTCGTCTAACAACCTGTAGTTTTCATCCTTAGTATTTAACACAGTCATAATAGTTATTTGTATAATTATCTGTTTAGAATATAAATTTCATAAGAGCAGGAAACAGTTTTTGTTGACTGCTGATTACTTTAGTTCTGGGCAACTATTAGGTAATAAATATCTGATAAATGAATAAGTGGAGACAAATATATTTTATATTTCATATTCATAAGAATAACTGTAGGAACTGAGATTTATAAAATCTTTTAAGTTATTCTAAGGGCAGAGTGCAAAATTAAAACACCAAGTAGTATTATTAATATAAAATCCTATAGTTAAAACAATTTGGAACTTGGATTGAAACTTTCTCCGATTACAAAGAACTGGAATTAACTCAGAGTGCCAACTGGTTCTCTACTTTTTTAGAGTAGAAATCTTGTAATGGACGATGAAAATGACTTTTAACCATGACTGCTACAAGCTCTATATGAGAATCTGTTCCCCCTCTACCACTATTATTATTATTACTACACGGAAGTAAACATCTTGAACTAGGAAGCTCCATGTTTCAATTCTTGAAACCACCTCTTTTTGTACAAATGGTTAACTCAACTTCCATCATGACTAAATATGAAAGAGGAAAACATAGACTCTAACCAGAAAGCATACATTCTGATATCAACTGTGTAAGATATCTATAATAAGATATCTGGCTTTAAGTTTTAACTATGAAAATACAAGTTTTATAAGATTCTTATTCATATTTTTTTGCCATACATATAATCTTTCTGCAAATGCTGTTTAAAGACAAATATTCCTCTTAAGTCAAAAAGACTTCAGTTCTAACTAGTCATAGGCCACTTTTCACTCATTTACAGTAGCCATTTTTAACACAGGATCATTTGATATTCATAATCAAATACATCAAACATTTTAAGGAGTATCTATTATATTGCAGAAACCTGTTTTCAACTTTAATAAATCCTTTAAATAGACATTCCAGACTGTTCTATCATATGCTGTCAAAGTTACTGGTGTTCTAAAAAGCCCAAGGACTTTGAAGACAGCAAAATAACTCTAAAGGTGATTTTAATTTCCTTTATTAAAGAAAAGTACAATATGCCACACCTACTTACCTACTGAGAACAGTTTAGTTACTTCTTATTTTACTTGGATATTGCAGGGATGTAAATAAAGCTAAAGTATATAGTTCTGAAATTTGCTTTAAAAAAGCATTTGGCATGTGTGTAACTAAAAGCTCTAAGAACCGATTTTATACAATTAGACAAACTACACCACTGTTGCCCTAAAAGCTTTACAGCCTGATATAATTATTCTGAAAGGTATTTATCTTCTGAAAGCCAATGGGTTTAAGAATAGAGTATGGCTTTTTAAGGGCATTACATACATTCTCTTTAAGGAAACAAGTCTAGTGGTTTAAGCGGCAACAACAGTGTATATTTTCCAGTGTGTAAAACTTATGTTTTAATAACTAACAAACATTATTAATAATGAGGACCAAAATACAAAGTTTCAATAATTTAGTTTTCAAAATGTTAGATTCAGCGTTAGTTTTGTCTTTTTCTATTTAATGTTCTCTCTTCCTCTTCCAATCAATTTCCCTTTGAAAAGCAATAAAGAAAAAATAAGAGTTGCTTCCCCAGAGACTTAAATGTTGAGAATCTGTGGTGGAAAAACAGCAGCTGCTCCATAACCATGACCCAAGCAGACTGCTTGAGAGAAGTCAGGAAGTATACATACATACCATAGCCACAGCTATTTGATCTAGTGGGATTTAGAACAGTCTGCAGAGACTCAAAGGAGTACCTGCCTAGGATGCTGAGACACACAGAAATGAATTCAGGTGTATGTGAATGTCACGCACACCAGTGTGATCATGAAACACAGTAAAAATTTAAAACCTGAGATTTTACTTAGGAAAATGGTTAATTTCATCCCTTCCTAGCTGAGGGCAGTCAGTTCAGGGACTTCAGAGACAAGAACTGGTCCTAACAAAGAGTACACCTTCCCTTATACACCCCAGCTTCTGTAAAATTCCCCATCTTCCTGATCTGACTTGTTCAACCCAATTTAAAATTGAAAACAAAATTAAAAATAACCCTGCAAGACTTGATACCACCTTACAACTGCAGATTTCTGGATCTCCTCTCCAAGGAACAAACACTCTCTTCAGGCAGCCAACATCTCCTTGCTCGCCCCAAGGGCAAGTTCCTCACTCCCCTTTTCAGGTGTTATCTTACCGTGCTGGCCTGTCATTCTTAGAACGGTGCGGTTCATCACTCTCTTTTGACTTTAAGTGTGATTTAGCTGTCTTGGGCTATGGGGAAAAAAAAGAAAGAAAAACACACACACACATACAGAAAACAGCAAACAGAAAGATTAGATTTATAGATTATTTAAATGATCTGAAACTCTCCTTTAGTAATTTCAGGTTACTCACATCCAGCTGAGCAATATAAAATATTTTTAAATACATCCACTCAGAGACAAAAAAAAAAATTATAGTCATGAAAGTGTGTTGCAGGTTTTCAGGACAGCCGGATGAGTGGACTAAACATGCAAACATGCTCCCCCACAGAGGTGCGCTTGGCCACCATCATCAACCTAACAGCTACAAGGCAGCTGACAAGAATTGTAACTGATCAGGACCCTCTGGGGCCTCCCAGCGACAGGCCCCTCTGCCCACCATATCCTCTGCTTTAGCTCCTCTCTGAAGTAGACACCTAGATAAGAGTATCTGGTGCACACTCCCTGAGTGGTTTTACAAATGTAAAAACCTCCAGCAAATGGAAGGTGTTAACGACTTGATGACCATGAGCACTTAGCCCCCAGGCCTTTAAAAAATGCTTTCCTGAACCCACCGGGGAGTTCGGGCTTTTTGAACATTAGCTGTCCCAGACTACCTGCATGGAGCCTTACAATGAACGCTGTGCACTTTCCTTCATCACAACCGAGTGTCACCAGAGTGGCTTTACTGCACGTGGGTGAGTGAACCCAAGTTTGGTTCAGTAACAGAACTGGCAGATTTGCAGAGTCTACAGAATCTAACTTCATGCTCTTAAACTTATTTCTGAACATCTGACTTAGGGATGATAATTATCAAGCTCAGAAACTAAGGCATATTCATACCAACTTTTCCAGGAGAGAAACAATTCCAGCACCAGCTACAGAATCTAGAAATGACAGAGGTCTTGATATTGCTAGAAATGTGGCCTTCCCCCTCTTCCTTTTCTGATCTGTAATCTTTAAAAATACCTACTCCATCATAGTTGAGTCCAGAGTGGTCCTTTGCACACAGTACAACTAATGCGTAAGATATGTTCAATTAAACGTGCAATCACCACATACAACAATTAGGTTACAGCAGAATGAACAGCAGTCGCTGACTACTTTGTCTACTATTTCTGATTAATGAGGGGATGATAACAGTTCAAGCTCTTGCTAGAAGGTTTCAGAAGCAATGACTGCTGGTGATAAGAATGGCTGTCAGTCTTCCATGGATCAAGTGATGTCAGAGGAAAGAGAAAACAGCTGGCACACGATCAAGGAGGAAGGACAATACAAGCAAACAGGGAAAGTCGAGAGAAGAGAGGCCACTGTGGAAATTAAAGAGCATGAGAAAGCACTACATTCTCCTGTAAGGCAAGCACAGTAAAACTAAGACTGCTCATGGCCAGAGGCACCTGCATCTCAGCTGGTCTTACAAGGAAGGAAATGAGTTTTTCAACCTCAGCAGTTAACTCTTTACATAGTTACTTTCAAGAATTCAATATGATTTTTCATGGTGAAATAACTTTTACAAGTCAGATTCACATATGTGATACAGATAATTTGTATACCTTAAGTATATTTGTGAGCTTACCCTAAAAGAGGACTCCCCATTTCAGTTCTAAGCATATTTCTTTTTTTTTTCTTTAAGAAATTTTATTGAGACACAATTGACATACAATAAACTGCATATATTTAAAGTGTACAATTAGATTTTTTTTTCTTATTAGTAATGTATATATGGCAATCCCAATCTCCCAATTCATTCCCTTCCAAATCCCTCCCGCTTTCCCCACTCGTCCATGTGTTTGTTCTCTACCTCTGTGTCTCTATTTCTGCCTTGCAAGCTGGTTGATCTGTACCATTTTTTCTATAGTCCGCATATATGTGTTAATATACGATATTTGTTTTTCCCTTTCTGACTCACTTCACTCTGTATGACAGTCTCTAGGTCCATCCATGTCTCTACAAATGTCCCAATTTCGTTCCTTTTTATAGCTGAGTAATACTCCATTGTACATATGTACCACATCTTCTTTATCCATTTATCAGTTGATGAACATCAAGGCTGCTTCCATGTCCTGGCTATTTCTAAGTGCATTTCCAATTAAAAAAAACCCAGACAGACCCTACCTTCCACTCGACGTCATGCTTTCTTTTGTCCAAAGATGATTTCTCCCGCTCCCTGGCTTTCTTGTAAGCCTTCTTTTCTTCAGCCATTAGAAGTCTAGCGATTTCCTAAACAAAATCCAGTCAGTATCTTTGACTGCAAAGTTGCAGTAGAAAATTACTGGGATATTTCCAAAGAATATTGACTAAACAAATTAACTAACACGAACTCACCTCATCCTGGGCTACCTGAGCTGCCCTCATGTCCACCTGGGTAGCCTATGGTACAGAAAATATAAAAAAGTATAATTTAATTGGAATCTATGTTATTCATTAAACAAAAAAATCCCCACCTAAAAACAAACTGGTATTTGAAACTAGTTGTGGTCAATATCCCTGAAGATGACAAACAGTTGGTGTGCCTTCAATAGCCAGAGCAGGGTCTGTTTCTATCAAATTCCACAGTGGATTCTTAGAGAATTATCAGAACTCTGTACAGGAGAGACAGGGATATGGAATTCTGTTGCTAATACTTACTCAGTGAGTAAACTGGACACTTTATTCCTATTGTCTTGATTTTTCCACCCATAAATAAGGAATCAGTTTCTCAACAGAGAGAGGACTATAAGGCCTATTATATGTCAAGACTGATTCAATTCACAAAAAAACTACTGATTCACCTAAAATTTTGCATTAAAGTTTGCTCACCAAAATTTCTTCTTCTTGTAGTTTTCTGGCAATTTCAGCATCATACCATTCCTGATCCCTGTGGGTCACTCGTGATGGAGTAGAGACCGTTTCTTTCATCACTCTGGGTTTCATTCCTAGAAAAAACTCAGTGCAATAAGGCTATGGAGTGTGTTTTCTAAAAAGCTGCAAAATTTAAGATGAAGTTTTTCTTCAGTATCTAACAGTGACAATACTGCCTTCACTCTAAAATTCAGTGTACAGTGTGCTGGAAATATTGTGTCCCCTAGGCATGGAAGAGGTGACACAGCTAATCCACACGTTTAAGACAAAGTTACCCACCCGAACCTGCTTGGTAAAAACTGCCTTCGCACACAGTTTCTCCAGCAGCAGAAAATCATACAGGGAACTGTAAGTGAGGCTTTTGCAAAATAGGAAGTGAAAAAAGATTAAGGCCCTGAAATAAAAATAATTTAGAGAAAAGAAAGTTAGTTGGAGTTTTAAAGAGACTAAGCTGTCAAGACTGGAGGAGATGAGAGGCTTTCCATCTTTCTGCCTCAGCCCTGGACACCTGACTTCAGAGGGAACAGAAACAGCGTCACCTGGGAGTTATGTGACAGTACCTATTAACCAACCAGTGGCCCTCCCGTGGCTTCTGCTCTGATGGTCTCCAAACCCAACTGCTTTGGATCTTTCCTGCAGCTCTGATTGGTTTAATGTTGCTAAGTTTTAGGGAAGATAGAACATGAGGGGAATGTCTGAGAGTTCTACTGCTCTAAGCAGAAAGGAACAGGGGAACTGGTAGGGGATTTTGGCTTTTTACTTTGTAATTTTATAAGCAGCATATATTTCTTTTATAGCTTTCAATTAAGTGGTAAATGCTAATGGTTATTCCAAAATTGTGGGTATTCCCCTCTTTGTATCTTTTGTAAATTACAATTGTTCAACAATGTGAATACATTATATTCAAAAATAATAAAAAAAATTTAATGCAGTGAACAAGATTAACCATCTGGAATAGTGACTTTCAGTAAATGGATTACTGAAAGGAGAAAGAAAAGCTACTCTTAGTTGTCTATTTCTTTACATTAGAGGTTCTCAATCATGTCTATATATTAGAATCTTACCAGTTGATTCTTAATTGCAATTACTATTGGAACTAGTTTAGTATATTAAATTTACATGAAAATAATTTTTATCAAAATGTCTCACATGATTCACTTGCCTTAAACAAAAGAGGAAAAAGGAAAGAAAAAAATACAACTAAATTCTGGGCAAATGAAG
The DNA here is from genome assembly GCF_030028045.1 of Hippopotamus amphibius kiboko. Lineage (NCBI taxonomy): Eukaryota > Metazoa > Chordata > Mammalia > Artiodactyla > Hippopotamidae > Hippopotamus > Hippopotamus amphibius. The sequence goes on along the minus strand of NC_080191.1, from coordinate 165,740,401 downwards.
CGTTTATCTGGTGAAGCCCCTTTTAGAGCTTTAAACATAGCACTGTGGTAAATCTAAAAGCCTCAGATTCATCTGCCTTACCACAAATAAAGACTACTAAACTTGGCTTCCTAGCTTCAGGTTGATTAGCACCTGATTACCCAGAATACAGAATCTACTTCAACTTCACAGCTAGAGCTACTGAATCCTATGCTAGGCTGGGCTGGTTTTAACGCTGATTTCTGAGTGGTTTGGGACAGTCAGGAAACAGTGGTATACTCACTCCCAAGAGCTAATAAACCTCCTGGAGTTATAATTAACTTGGTCATAACTAGAAGGGAAGATTTCAGGGAAAAATAAATAAAATTAGATAGGGAAGTTGGCACAGGGAAAAGTCAGCGGACAAGATAGGTTGATCTACCGAATGCCCATCTACAGAAAAATGACACTTCCACAAACAGCCCAAAGCCTAGCTGAGGACGACAGGGTAGGTCACACTACTGCCCTGCTCTTTCAATTTTGCCATTTGGTGAAAGAAACACAGAGGGAATGTGCTCATATTGTGGAAACTAAAATTTCACCACCACTATGCCTCCTACTCTACGCCACAAAATTAACTGAGAAAATATTTTGTTTTACCATCAAAGACGCTTGGAAGGCATTCACGTGAAATAGTCAAATGAAGAGTCTTATTTGGTTTGAAAGGTGTTAAGACTGTGACCTCTTGGGAGTTAAAAAGAGAATGACACATGGGAATTCCCTGGCGGTCTAGTGGTTAGGACTCTGCGCTTTCACTCCCTAGGGCGCGGGTTCAATCTCTGGTCGGGGAACTAAGATCCTAGGAGATCCGTGGTGCGCCACCTCCCCACCCTCCAAAAAAAGACAGAGAGAATGACACAGAGATCAATGGAACAAAACAGAGAGCCCACAAATAAGCCCATGCGTCTATGGTCAATTAATTTATGGCAAAGAAGACAAGAATACACAATGGAGAAAGGACAATCTCTTCAGCAAACAGTGCTGGGAAAGATGGACAGCCACATGCAAAAGAATGTAAGACCCAAAACAACAAAACTCCTAGAAGAAAACATAGGCTGTAAACTTCTTGATATTGGTCTTGGAGAGGATTTTTTGGATTTGACACCACAAGCAAATGCAACAAAAACAAAAAAATAAGCAAGCGAGACTACATCAAACTAAAACACTTCTTCAGAGCAAAGGAAATCAACAAAATAAAAAGGCAACATAAAGAATGGGAGAAAATATTCACTAATCACATATCTGATAAGGAGCTAACATCCAAAATATATAAAGAACTCATTCATTTCAATAGCAAAAACACAATCTGATTTTAAAAAATGCGCACAGGGTCTGAACAGACGTTTTTCCAAAGAAGACATACAGATGGCCAACATAAGAAAAGGTGCTGAACATCACTAATCATCAGGGAAATGCAAATCAAAGCCACAATGCGGTATCACACCTCACACCTGTTAGAATAACTATTATCAAAAAGACAAGAAATAACAAGTGTTGGCAAGGATGTGAAGAAAAGGAAACCCCTGTGCACTCACTGTTGGTGAGAATGTAAATTGGTGCAGCCACTATGAGAAACAGTACAAAGTCCCTCAAAAAGTTAAAAAAATTGGAACTACCATACAATCCAGTAATTTCACTACTGGGAATTTATCTGAAGGAAATGAAAACACAAAAAGACATATGCACTCTGTGCTCAGTGCATTATTATTTGCAATGACCAAGACATGGAAACAACCTAAATGTCCACTGATGGATGAATGGATAAAGAAAATGTGAGATACAGAGACTCATGGTGGGGGGGGGGGGGGGGAATTATTCAGCCATAAAAAAGAATGAAATATTGCCATTTATGACAACAGGGATGGACCCTGAAGGCATCATGGAAGGTGACATAAGTCAGAAAGAGAAAGGCAAATACTTTATGATTTCACTTACATGTAGAATCTAAAACAAAATAACAAAACAAAAAATTCTGAGCTCAGAGATACAGAGAACTGATTTGTGGTTTCCAGAGGAGGGGTTGGTACTCATAAGGTACAAGCTTCCAATTATAAAATAACTAACTCATGGGGATGTAATGCACAGCACAGAGACTGTGAGTATTGTACTGCATATCTGAAAGTTGCTAAGAGAATAGATCCTAAAAGTTCCCATCACAAGGAAAAAAATTTGTAACTATGTGTGGTGATGGATGTTAACTAGACTTATTGTGGTGATTGTTTTGCAATATATACACATATACACTTGACACTAATATAATGGTATATGTCAACTATACACCAATAAAAAATAAATAGTTAAATTTTGAGGCAGTATCTCTCTAGGTCAAATATTTAAAGGGAAAAAGAAGCATTTATTTGAACTCGATATATCCTGGGAAGTTGCATGTCTCGTAAGTAGAAAATTTCTACAGCCTGGAATACTAGATTTCTGGACTGACAGGACTGCCCACTAAATGCAGTATACTCTGTACCAAAGGTGAAAAGAGCTTTTGTAAGTCTATAATATGGAACTTCAGATAGTACAGTGTAAGGCTGTCATTACAGAAAACAGAGATGCTCTAAAATGCTATTAAACACAGTAAATTCAAAGGAACTAACAACATGGCTGTCTCCATTTTGGTAACCTAATCAGAAAACTAACTTTCAAAAAACCAGGTGAGCCATATTTTCAACAGTTCCACATTCATTTCTTAATCAAATTCTTGCTTATCTTTTCCTGTTCATCATTCTCCAGTTTGTGAACACAAGAACCTCCCTCAATAAACATGAACAAAGCATACCTTTAAATAAATTCTGATAAAGCTGTTAAAAATACTGGTATTCATGATAAACTTATTCTAAACTGCGGAATAAGGTACCATGATGATGCATGGATCCTGATACCATTCAAGAGTATTTTGTAATAAGCCAGTCTGACACTTGGGGAATATCACAGCAGAATGGTGTTTCATGGCTCTGAGAGGTGAGAAGTTAACCTGCACAAAATCAATAAGCTGCTGCAATTTAATAGCTCAATAGAGATGTTACCGTCAAAGGTGGTATGGATTTACTGCCCTTTAGAAAATTAACCAATCATATTTAATTGAGCAACTATATTCTCTGTTCCTTTTTCAACTGATTATAAAACTGTGTCCTGCAAATCAATGCGCTTGGGACTAGCTCTTTGTTGCCCTGCTAGTTTCCGCATCATTAAGTTAAATAAAACTTTGGCCTATGCTAACAACTTTAAGAACTGTGCTTTTACAACAGCAAGAACAGACACCAGTATGTAATAATTACATTTTAATGCAATCTGACCTATTCTGGGTAGGTATAGAGGGGGACCGGCATTGCAAAATCAAATGCCTACAGGGCCTATGTAGGTAAAATTTGCAAAGTAAGTCGAATATAAAATGACAGACGCTAGCAGCTATGTTGTAGCCATTTTAGTAGCTGCCTTGTCACAATGTTTTTAAAACACTTATGCTATTAAAAGAAAAGAAACAAAACGTGCTTACAACTTCAGTAGTAGGGTCTGCGAGTCAAGTGTCTGTTTCACATTAGTTCCACCCTTTCTAAACCTGTTTAAGATACCCTCAGGTATACTAAAAGTCATAAAGGTTAACCAGTGCCCAGAGGACACTTAGAGGGTCGGACTCACAGAATCAGAAAGGAGAGGATGTAATCACCATTCCTCCCCATACCTTTTAGACTCCAACACGGCTTTCTAAATCTGGATACAGTGTAACTTACTCATAATGCCTATTTCAGGTAGATTTGATCACTTCCTCTTCTATTGACCCACAGCTCTTTGTTCAAAGTTTATCTAATTTGCAACTGTTTATCTACATATCCACCTTTCTGGCTTGACTCATGAACCTTCTGAGGCTCAGATCCAAGCATCTATCCCCAAACATAAAGCCTGAGGCAAGAATATTTGTGGCAGATACTCATTTGGCTTGCTGAGCTGAATTTTCATTTGCTTTATCACCAAGTCCTTTAAAAACTTAAGACTAACATGATAGGAAGAGATAACATGATAGGAAGAACCAACCTGAACCTGCAATCTAGAAACCACTTTCCAGACCAGAAGTAAAGGTTGGCTGGGCAACAGTAATGGTAGAAAGTAAGAACAGTCATCTCCTTGGTACTTTTTCCCCAATAACCCTTGTGTCTCTGTAAAACTTACATTAAGAGCAAAACAGAACTAGGGAGATGAGTTATGATCTAATTAAAAACACCAGCCAGTGCAGTGCTACGACTTGCAGTGGTACAGCCACACGGAAAACATCACAGTGGCAGTTTCCAGACAAGAACAGAGAGAACCATTACTGTGTCAGTGACGCACTTCAGAGTTAGGCCTCAGGGATGCCAGAAATCTGAGGCTTAAGACGACCATTTACCCTATTCTTATTTAAGTATCAAGAACTTACCTGATATTGGCACTTCAGGACACCAACTGCAGAGTTAGAGTTGAAGATGTTTAAAGCATAGGAAGGAACTCAAACCAACTGTTTTCAAACTTTAAGTACATAAGAATCACTTCCCGGTCTCAAATAAGCCCGAACTGCCAGGCTACCCTCCAGAGACGATAACATATGTAAGACCCAGAAATCTGCATTCTTAGGAAACAGCCCAGCTGATTCTGATGAAAACGAACTTGAGGCGAACTATCTGAAAGACGCTATCTTAAGAGGCTGCCTGTCCCATCTCTCACTTTACAGCTGGGAAAGATAAGGTCAAGAAAATCCTGTACTTCCAGCCCCGCAGATCTTCTACTCAGGAAAATACTGTGCAAGCGGTGTCACTGAAACTTCTGGGTTCACCGAATCCAAACAGAAACTCAAGAGCACTGACTTGGTATCAGAATCTCTGGGGCATGGGTCTTGGCAAAATAAAAATTGTTATCTGGGATGGGTACCTCCACTGCAATCTGGGGCTGGAAGCACGTTGTAAGGAATGAGTGTATTCTCTTAGAAGGCAGGAGGGAAAAGGTACAAATATTTTCCTTCTTGAGATCTGAGATTAAGTAAATATGCCTTTTGTAATATTTAGCTCCAGGATTTACTTTCAAGCCATGTGCACAAACCAGAGACAAAGGACAGGTTGCTTATGATGCGTATTAAATAAATCTGTCTATATGTGTAGACATGATACCAGGACTTCCAACGAGGCTCTCCTTCATTACCTGTGTCATGGAGGTGGTGCCGCTCCTCACTCTCTGAGAAGGGAGGAGTCCTGGGCCTGTGCTTCCTTTCTCTGTGCTCACCTTGCCCCAGGTCCCTCCTGTGCACAGCTTCCCTGCAGTGAGGCCTCGCTTTCCGTGAGGCCTTGGGAGAAAGCTGGTCTTGGTGCCTGGACTGTTTTTCCCAATTGCGAGTTTGATGTCTACGGTTAGCCTCCCAGTCGTCCAATTCAGTGCTCAGAAACACCTCACCACTGATCTTGGGGAGAGGAGGTCTCCGGAACCTCTCGTGACCAGATCGCTTCCTTTCAGGCTGCTCCGTGTTAATTTGGGGATCATCCCTTACTTTACCCAAGCTGGGGGACGACAGAGCTTTCTCTGATGAATAATGCTCTTCCAGTTCTTCCAAGTCCTCCTGTGGATGTCTGGATTTCTCCTTTCTCTGCTTCACAGTCTTTTCCTCACTTTGGTGTCTACAAGACTTTGAGAATCCAGAACCCAGCTCCCTTGCCCTCCTTGACCGTGGCTGGTCTAAAGCGGAGGTGGAGGCAGGTGAAAAATAGAAATGCAGGTTAACTTAATGAGAGTATGGACTCACTACAGGACAGAGACGGGGCCCAAGTTTAACATATTTTAAAATGAAGAAGACTACATTTTCAGTTTAACAAGCTGAAACGAAGGTATGAGCATTTGCTGGAATGGTCCATGCATACATGAAGGATTCTGGGTACATAGTCAAAAAGGTAAAAAAACTAAAAGGAAATTAAGTGAACTACATTAAATCTGAAAGAAGAGCTTGATCATGATTAGGCAAGAGTTAACACAGTACTTTAATATTTGCCAATAACAAAAATTCCAGTCATTAAATGTTTGATTCTATTTATAAAATCAATTTGGAATTAGTATAAGGGGGAGGGGGGAGTGAGAGTTGAGGGAGTCTTATAAAACAAAAAAAAAAACTAAGCTTTGTGACTCCAGCCAGAGACTTTCAAATATTCTTATTGGAAATAACAATAAATCTATGTCAGAATATTGCTAGTTTCTACTTAGTTCACTAGAGCCAGGATCCACAGATTTTTGTACTCCTTTATCCTCTCCCCTTAGTGGGCCAAAGCAAACATTCCCAGCCATATTACAGTTCAGTGTGCAAGACGAGGGAGTAAAGGAGAATTTTAAGTGAGTAAATGACCCTATCATCTTTGGGTAGCTCTGCTCCTATCTTGCAACTCTGCAGAGGAAAAAAAATAAAAATAAAAAGAGATGCCATAAAAAGGGGTCACTTCCTAAATACATTTCAAAAAACTTTATGATATTGTAGCCTGTGTATAAAAATACAATATGTGCTAAATATACAAGTCCCTAAGTTTAACACAAACTGCAGAAACAGCACACAGATGGGTGCTTTTCTGTCAGGTCTCATTTAGGAACAAGCAAACTGTGAAAACAAAGGAAGTAAATTAACAATGCACACTGCAAGAGCATATTTATTTTAACATTTTCTAAGACTTTTACTTTAATTGGGAAATAACAAAAACAAATCCTAATTCCACGGAAAATTGCTAAGATAGCCAAGATTTCCTGTTGGAATTAGTCACTTGCTGAACTGCATTTGAAACAGCTACTGTAATTGGGTGGGATGGAGAAAAAAATAAATGATCATAAATTTCCTTAGTTATTAGGGGTTTTGAGGGGTTTGTTTGTTTTGGTTTTGGGGTTTTTGTTTTTGTTAAAGTGTGTTACTGTTAATTTAATGAAGGAATAGAGGAAAGGGAGATAGGTGTTAAGTGTATCACTGATGCTATAAGCTTCCACTCAAAATTCCAAATTGTTTCCTCTTGAGCTTTCCAGAAGAAAAGAACATGTGCTTCAAAGATGACATCCAGATTAAAATCTGTCTTCGAAAAAGTCTGTAGAGGTATTTATCTTTATAATTTATGGTAAAATGTATTTTGTACATAAAGCAGAAGTGAAACAGAACAATTACTCTCTGTAATACAAAAGTATCTACTCTTTTAACCAAACTATTATTTTCAGTGTATCTTGACAACTGAGAAAGAATCAATTCGCTCCTGCTGTGAATTAACATAATACTGACTTAAATGATGCTTAAATGATGGCCACAACTAGGAAACGATGGTTTAGTGTTCATACCAGTGTTCCCACAGAAAACTGCAGGAGTGAAGCCTGTCTTTAAGCCCCAAAAGAGACAAGAATGGTTTTGTCTTCAACATGGATTTGTGACGTTATGACTGTTCTGTTTTTTATTTTTACTTCTTTCTAAAAAGTTAACAGATATTAACAGTTTTACTTTAGGGAAGTGTGCTGCAAGAATTAGAACAGAGCTGTCACTACACTTTCACAGAGTTGACAGGAAAAATATTTACTGTGACCATCTGTGATATCTTAAAACCTGGGAAAGGAAAAAAAAAGACAGGGGTGGAGGGATATGTCTGAATCCTTTAAAATCCAGCCCAGTTAAGGATTGAGCTTTTATGTTTCTTGAGACCAAGTTATTTGGCAAATATAATTAACCTCCTTATAGCCAATACTTGCATACATACATATATGCATATACGTATACATGTACACACACATATATATGCGAACATTTTATCTGTGAGCTTCCATGTTTGTCTTTCAAAATTAAATGTTTCGACAAAATGCTATGTAATACACACATTACAGTAATATATGCATAAATAATAGTACTTCAGAGTTTATAAGTCTTCACAAAATTTACAGTGTTTAATCTTATCAACATCCACGAGAAGGATGTATTTTTAGAATCTCCATTTTAGAGACGAGAAAGAGGGTTAGAGTGATCACAGCGGATAACTTCCTTAACGTGACAACTTCCCCAAGGAAGGGATGAAACCTGAATCAAGGTTTAATGATTCCAAAACCATGACTTAAAAAAAAACCTCTAATGTGCTTACAATACAGGCAAGTGGCTTTGAAAGAAAAACATGGATTCCTAAATGAACAAGATATACCAAAAGTTGATATAAATCTGACAGATGTTTTGGATAATTTCAGATTTGTAGAAAATCTATAAATGATTATTTTTAAAAGATTAATTTATTAAAGTTTAAGTAAAATAAAAGCTAAAATGACCACTTTTGTAAAGATTTACTGTGATTATTACAGGCAGACAAAAATCACATTGCACGCAAAGGTAGAGAAGTACAATTAAAGAATATCCCTTATGTGTTGGGAAAGGACCCCTGCAAAGAACATAAGGCTGCTTTGTAAGTGTGAGCTGGACTGCAATGTGGTTTCTGTGGAACTCAACTTAGTCTAACTCAAAGGCATGTAAGTGAAGATCACATGTTCAGCAGTGTATCATCTCCCAGCAACAACATGACTGAAGAGAAATTCCAACAGTACTTTACAGCCACACGCTCAGGAGGTCACTGTTTTCTATTCCCAATCCTTCCCAGCTCCAAAAAAGTTGCATATATGCCAATCTCTATAAATCTACAAAAACAGTTAAATAGATTTTTTAAAATTTTAGGTGTCTCTGAAAATCCACTAAATTTTTAACATAGTCTAGAGAGATGAGTCAGTATGACAGCACTCTGGACAAAACCAGGTTTGACTCCCAATTCAAGTTAGTACAAGGTTTTAACAGAGGAAGGCTAAAATTAGTACTTTAGTGTACTTAATTTACTTACCACCCTAATGTTTTTAGACTTAAAAGTTTAGGATGGTTATTTTTATTTGCAATGAACATGCCTTTGGTGCAGAAATACAAAAAAAAAAAACAAAAAACACCAGACCACATTTCTAAGATTTTAATTAAAGTTGACAAATAACTTTTTACCTTCTGATTTCTAGTATAGGAAAATATGGCAATAATTTTTCTTTTTAAATGATATATCACATGACTTGATTAGAAAAACCAGCATACAGAAAATGGCTATCGAAAAAGAGCTGAGCATTTCACATATGGAAGAATACACCAAGCAATAAGTAGAGAATCAACCTGCTTGCTGATTGTGTTACAGAGCTGAGCTCTACTGATCTTGATAGATTTAGAACAATGTGACTGCAAGACTCAAACTATAATAATCCTACCATTTATGCATACATATCTTTCCTTCTACTCATCAAAGACAAATACCTACTTACCTTTTATAATGAAATTACAGGAAAGCAATTTATAACTAATTTTCAAGGGACTTGGGGATTACTGACCTTAAAATCTTTACTCTCTAGATGCTGCCTTTAGATTTTATTTGATATCCTAAGATTTTAGTTGATATCCTAAGTATGGTCTCCAAATTGAACTACAATAAATACTGGCACTAAAAACTATAGGAGATGTCTTTCCATTGACAGATCTTTAAAAAGGAATGAACGATATTTGCAAATACTCATTTCCCAACACACTTTTAAGATAAAGAATCACTACCACCACAAGTGCCACCACCACACCATCACCACCACCACCACCACCACCACCACCACAGTGCAAAAGCGGGCATGAGAGAAGGGATCTCTCTTGCTCAGAGATTTTTCTATATGTAATCAAATAGCAAAGAAAGCATCAAGAGCAAAAGATGAATAGAGAATCTTAAAATTCAATTTTGTCCTCAGCAGGCTAGCCCACTGGCCTAGGCTTAAAAGATAAGAAGCATGGAAAAAAGCTTTGGTATCCAGTAATTGACAAATGCTGCACCTCCGCTATTATTTGTGCCACTTTGCTGCTTCAAAAAGTACTACGCAGATTTTCTTGAGGAAGATCACGCCTAGACACTCATATGCCATTTTTCTACACCCCAGTTTATGTGCTTAGAATGTAATATAACATTCCAAGTAGCAACAGTGCAAAAGAATACATGCCAAATTTCGCTAAACTATATTCAAGGTTTAACAGCCATAGAAATGGCCCTGGTCATCCAACTAAAGAACAGATTAATTCATTAGATAAGATAAAATCCCACCACAAATCTACATGGGTCCTAGGGTCACTTTACAGACAAATTTAAAGGAGTGTCTTGCAACTGAGTCTAAGGACAGAGTAGGTCATGATGCAGGAACTGTTACCTCCATCTTCATAATAGTAACTATCACCATAAGCATTGGCTCCAGAGGACTCTGGAAAGTGTTTCTTTCGTTTTTTCTCTTCCTGTAACTCCTTTTCCTGCAAGAGTCGAGCTATGTCCTGCAAATACAAAGAGAAGGGAAATAAATATTACCAGAGGATGAACAAACTCCATACAGTGACCCTACAGGTCAATCGTTTGACATTCCACTGCCAGGCTTTTGTGGCTTTGCCTATGGCTCCCCAGACTTTATGGCATTAAGCTCATTCTGTCCAAATGCCACAGATGACTAACTGCTCAGTAGGAAGGGCACAAGATCCAGACAATGGAGAAAGGTTTTTTTAATTGAATTGAAACCTAACTCAACTTGAAGACATTCAAATGTAACATTCCTGGTGCTGGTTACAGAACAGAATTTTTTAAATACCATATTTGTGGGCCCTTTTTCCAAGATGATGATTCACTGAGTCTGAATGGGGAAGAGTGCCATAATTTATGAACCTTTATGAACTGTATTTACAATTTAAAAACTTTTTTAAAAAGAATTTTTCAGTTGATTCTGATTTAGTTTTGCATTAGAAGACCACCGTCTTAACTATCAATAAAAAAGAGAAAACACTCTTCCTCTTATCTCCCCTCTGTTCCATCTCCAGGCAAGTTTTGAGCAGTGACTGACTTATGAATATTCTGACTGCGTCCCCTAAAAGATTACCATCCCCCTATGAAAACAAAGGTATATACAAATAACTACAATACAATTAAATTATAAATGCCTCAAAAAAGAGGGTAAAATGTCTATGGGAGCACAGAAGAGGGAATATCATTTCTGCTTAAATGAGTTAGTTCAAGGCTCTGCATTAATGTTAGGTTTTGAACAAAGAACTGGATTCCAACAGGCAAGGGAAGAATAGCGAACAACATCAGCAAAGTTATAAATATTTTAATGGGCATCAATCTAGGGAACAACCAATGGTCCAATGAGAACACTGGATGTGGGGTGTTACAGAGAAAGGTGAGTCCAGAAACACAGGCAGAGGCTGGATCACAGGCGTCCGTTACGGTCAAGAAGTCTGGAGTCTATAATGTAAGGGATGAGGGGTTCCTAAAGGTTCTGAGCTATAAAGTGACAGTGTTCTAAATTTGAAGATTATTTCTATGAAAGGCCCAATAAAACAGCACATAAACTTTGCTCATGTACACTTTTTTGGAAAGAAGATCCCTAGCTGTCACCAGATTCTTAAAAAGATCTTACAAATGAGGCAAAATACTCACTGAGGCAAATGGTAATAAGAGTTATAGGTAGTTTGAGGGCTTATTTATATTTACAATGAGGAATATAAGAAGTGCTTAGACGTAAATGGTGCAAATTTTGAGGCAAGAATTAATCACTATTCTTTTTGCAATTTTCTGAATAAGTCAAAATGAAGAATATACTAAGACTGCAAGGCAAATAAAATTCATCTGAATGACTCAATTTCTCTTATCAGTGCAGACATAAGTTGGATACTGAGGCTAGGTAAATTAGCAAAGGTTATCCATATACTTGGCTTTTAATATTCACAAAATAGTCTTACAAATCTGACTTTATGTTAAATACACACCTAAATTCAAACTTATATACTATCAACATATATCCTTTAACTGATTTCTATGCTGGAAACTGCTCATAAAACTGTGTAAAATATGTACACATATATATTTGAAAAGTAATCCATGTAAAAGCACTCAAAAAATACTGCAGCTCAGAATGAATCCCACTTAGAACACAAGTATAATATTCATGCAAAGAAATCTGAATTTCTAACACTTCATGGGAAAAAAAATTCCCTAAATCTAAGGAACACGATGATTTTCTTTTCGCTTCCAGTTTAAGTCAGAGATACTTTAGAGACACTGGAAAGAAACATTAACTACTAAAATGAATTTCTTTGGGCCTGAATTATTTACCTGTAAAGTGAAGAGTTTGAACTACTCAACCTTAAAAGTAAAATGTCTTGATACCCTAATGCACCATTTTAATAAATCTGGGAGTGTTACCAGGTGCCATCCCCTGTGCCAGGCTCATTACATTTGATGTCTTGCAAAGCAATATATCAATCAGTTAGGAATAGAGAGAGGTGTGACAAGATAATGTATTTTCCCCAAAGTGATATCTGTTACAGAATTTCCCAAATCCCTACATATTTTACTGCAAAAGTAGGAAGAAAATGTAAACACCTCCCTGAGTTGTCATGTTTACTAAGCACCTAATGCTCATTTTCCTAAGTGGTTTGTTTTACTGAAAACAAAAAGTTTCCCTTGATATAACTGAATAAAAATATAAAGGAAAATTACCAGGTACAACTGCCAGTAGAAATTATTAAACTGTACTCTAGGGACTTTATAATTGCTTTCCTGCTATTGAATTTAGTCCTACTGAATATATAGTAATAAGCCACTTTCTCAATTTGAAGAGCCAAAGATGAACCAAAGAGAAACAAAGGTGATGCCCCTTTTGTACAATGCATTAGCTAGTCAAAAGGAGGGCTTTTAACCAAGTAGAAAAATAGTAATAATAGTGTGTCATATATTTCAGCACCGAAACCTTTGGTTCTTTTAACCTCTCAGCTCTTTTCTGAGTAAGCTTATTCTGTCTGAGAAGAACAAGACCAGCTAGCTAGACCTGAGGAGGGAAAGGATAAAGGATTTGATGGAAAACTGCTGCTATATTATAAACCGTGGTTTAGCACAAGTCAGCTCTCTTCCCTGCTTTCCAACACTGCTGCACAATGGGCTTAATGAGGTGATTTCAATATAAAAATTTTCCCCTGAAACAAGCTAAAGATGGCAATTATTAGTCACAATGCCTGGATGCAGCTTAGTCACCCCTGACATAAACAACCTCCTTCGTCTTCAGCTTCCTTCCTGTTAAAGGTTAGTCTAGAACAGCACTTCCCAAGCCCTGTTTCTGAGAACACTGGGTATCAAAAGGTTCTCCAAAAAAACCCAAAAAGCATTCAATAGAAAATATGTATTATATCTAACTCTTTAAACACATCAGCACATTTTGACACTTTGATAAAAGAAAAGTGACTTGTTATCTTCCTGTAACACAGGAATTTCTAAATTTATTTTGTGACAGATGCCTTTTTGTTACATAAAAAAATATAAAGCTTATGAAATTAGTATTTGAGAAAACAAAACTGGGGAAAAAACAAACCTAAAAGAACTCATAAGCCCTTCTGAAGTGACTTTCAATTATTTTTTAATTAATCATATTAATCAGGTAGACTTACTTTAGGTTAATGCGTAGAAACAACTCTGTTGCATAGAAGACTTTCTAGTAAATACATTTACTGAAATAACATTCAACTCTGGAAAATTGGAAGCTGTGAGCATAAGGAAGGGCACAGTTAAGGATCCCTGGAATGCTAAAGGAAAGTTATTTTAAGAAAAACAAGGATTTACTGATTCCCTTCAATGGGTCAAACATTCTGCCAGACACCTCCTACAGAGAAAGATACACGGTCAATATTGTTAATGTTCTTATCTATTAAGTGCTAGAAGCAAGATGATTAACATCATGTAAGACACCCAACGATGAGTGCTCTAAGAGCGGCATTCATACAAGCAAGGTGCAAGGAGCCCAGAGGAGACCACGCATCTTTCTCAAGCAGAAGACAAAGTACTGAACCCCGGTGTTGGATCCCTTAGGGTATTTTTATGGTTTATATGATTTTATATCAGGGTTACTTCTCCCTTAAAGGTTTCACCTCTATCATACAACAGAACTGGGATTTGAAATGAGAAAATCTTGGGTATAAAGACAATCTAAAGGAGATCTGAAAATGTGATTGTCAAAGGACTGTCAGAGAACAAAAAAAGGAAAGCCATTCCATTAGATTGCTAAATTTCTTTTATTAACTAGCAATTAATGCATTGACATCTAACTCAGTAGGGAACTCAAAGTAGGTATAATCCCAAAAAGGTTACTCTGTAAGACCAAAAAAAGAGGATAATACCAATTCCATGGCTATAAAAACATCAATACAATGAGGATAAAAAGAGAGAAGAATTTTCTCAACCAGAAGCCTCCTACTCACTCCCTGTCTGGCTATATATGTATAAACTTATTTTTAAAGTGCCAAAACATAGGAAAAGATTTTAGTAGCTAAAATTATTACTATCTGAGCTATTCTCTAGATGTTGCCAACTTACACAAATAATTTTTTAGAACACGACTTTCTAATGACCTTAAGAATGCTATGAAAAAGTACCATGGCTCACACTAGATTAATTTTTAATGTAAATTGGTTACTAAGTTAATCCCTGAACAGTTCACATTATAAATGGCTCCAAATTGTTGAACTAGTACCACAGACTTTCATAACATGGTTGGGTCATGCTACTGTTTATTTAAGCAAAAAATAAATAAAGTTTTTCCCTAAAATACTTTCACATTCACACATATTTGGACCTAGGTTCAAAGACACACACACATATCTATATTCACACACACGCAATTAGTTAAGAATTTTCTTTAAGAATAACTGAGTTAAATCAACTAAACACATTTCTTGGCTTCATTAACAATACTGACAAATGCTAAAGCTGTGACCAAAGAGAAAGATCCCAATAAAATTAGTCCACCCATATCAATCACAAACTCATACAGTCCAGTATTACCAAAGGCTACAAGCCCCTTCAACAGGCCACCAAGTGAGACATTCAACTACTACTATATTCAAGACACTGTGTAAAAGAGTTTAAAGAAAAAAAAAAAAAAAGCAAGGAAGACAGGAAGGAAGGAAGGAAGAAAGGGAAGGAGAGGGAAAGAGAGAAAAGAGGGAGGGAAGGGAAGGAGGGAGAGGCCATGATGCTGTTAAGAATACAAAAGATCTTTTTTAAACTTTTCTACATCTATCTCCCCAATGGAAATGCTAGCTTCCTTACATCTGCACTCTGTTAAAAAACACAATAAAATTATACAATAACAAAGCTGGACATGCTAATTCGCCCATTCAAAGCTGTGTAACTCTACTTCTCATGAACAATGTTTTGGGGTTTTTTTTACAAATTTATTTATTACTTATTTATTTATTTTTGGCTGTGTTGGGTTTTCGTTGAGTGCATGGGGTTTCTCTAGTTGTGGTGAGTGGGGGCTACTCTTCATTGCAGTGCACAGGTTTCTCATTGTGGTGGCTTCTCTTGTTGTGGAGCACACAGGCTATAGACGCGTGGGCTTCAGTAGTTGCAGCATGTTGGCTCAGTCATGTGGCTCGCGGGCTCTAGAGCACAGTCTCAATAGTTGTGGTGCACGGGGCTTAGTTGCTCCTGGCATGTGGGATCTTCCCAGACCAGAGCTTGAACCCATGTCCCCTGCAATGACAGGCGGATTCTTAACCACTGTACCACCAGGGAAGTCCCAAACAATGTTGTTCAGGAAAAAAAAAAATCTGTCCCAAGAGGAAAGGGGCTCTGGATTCTAAACCTGGTTGTTTTGGGTGATTATAAACTACCTAAGAAAGCTGACCCCAAAAATCTCAAAAGAGATTTGGGTGAAAATCCAGAGAGGACTTTTCCACAGCCCTGCTGTTATTAGCTAAGCAGAGTCTACAAGGAAGCAGAAGAGTATAAAGAGGGGGAAAGAAAAAAAAAAAAGAATTCGGACAGTTGATGAGTAACAGGCAATGCAAAGTTGGCCAGAAAAATTAGCACAATTGTCTCAGTCTCCCCATTAGGCACCCTGGACTAAAACAAATAAGCATTATCGTACATCCTTCAACATCAAACTTTACTAACACAAATTTTCTTTACTTAATATTGCAACATACTAGTCAGCTGGAAGTCATATTTTTCTGCAATAAAAGAACATCTTGGCAGGACAGCCATCTTCTAATCTAAGGCATCAGTGAAAAGTCAAAAAGTCTGAAAAGAGTTTTTTAAAGGCTAGTCTCACTAAACCTGAACAACTGGATTTCTCATTTCATCTCTCCATTGTACTGGGGAAAGTGGAACATTTCATCAGGTCAAATAGTAGTGGAAGGCAAGGTGGCAGCAGGCCTGTTTTGAAGGAAAGTACACTCCTGAAGATTCTCCAAATCATACCATATTGCAACACACTTAAGCCAGTTTAGTTTCCCCCCTTTTTAATTTAGCACGTATCTCTCTATAAGAGAAATCAAAGTTGTTATAAAGGGCAGAATGGTGGGGAAAACACCTGGCAAGAAAGCAAAAAGGAAAGAGCAACTATTAATTTAATAGGTACCAGAGACTTTATATACATGATTTTCTTTAAACTTCACAACAGCCCTTTAGGGTAGTGTAGAGCTGTCATGACTTCTTCAGTTTGGAACCTGAGGTTCTACATGGTTAAGTGATATGCTGACCGTCTCAGCTAAAAGTTACATAGATAAGATTCAAACCCAGGACAGTCTAACTCCAAAGTCTATGTGTTCTATGTTGTGTCGCAGTATATTCAAGTCAGAGGCAGGCAGTCAGATACAGGCATTTCTCTGGCATCTTACTGCAGCTTGGGACCAGTCATTTACTTCTTCAAGACTTGATTTCTTCTTCTGAAAAATGCATTTATTCACCACAGCGCATACTTTCCACAACATAACAGTGAGATTATTTATTGTGATTGCTGTTTAGATTCCACAGGCGTAAAATAAAATGTTTTGGTTTCCCTAACACTGTTTCTCCCCCAATGAGGGGGGGAAATTACAAGACACCAGTAGCATTTATAAGAGGCCAACTTCATTACTCTGTGATTTTTAAATAGAAGCTTTCCTGTCTACAAAACATAATCACTTCTTTCAGTTCCCATGTTCATCTCCAAAGCAGTCCCGACTCTAGAGAGGCAGCACATCCTGTAGTAAGAAAGAGCTCCTGTGTCGAGAACAGGAAGGATGAAAAGGAACCCTTAATTCCTACTTACACTGCTGATCATCACATAATCATGGTTTGTTTCTTAAAGAAATAGCTAAATACACTCACACGAGGCATCTCACACTCACCTGGCATCGGATAAGGAGTTTCAGAGGAACAAGGATGGCTCAGTGGGAGGAACAAAAGATGCAGGCTGGTTCACTGATAACTCTGATCATAGCTGTTTAATAGGGTGATCGAATGTGCCAATTTGCCCAGGAGAGTCCCAGTTTATGTACTTATCAGTAGCACCCCCTTTAACCCTAAGAAGTATTTCTGAGTATACAAAATATCATATAGTCATTCTACTATTAAAAATAATAAATCATTTTTTCCTCATTATAAATCATGACAACGGCCAAGAACAGCACAACAGGTGTAAAAAAAGCAGACACGGAATGAATACAAATTGAAATGAATTGTTTGTAAGAAATGCTGAAAATATAACACAAAAGCAAGTGATCATTTAAGTGCAAGTTCAAGTCTTCTTACAAGCCATATACTACTGCTGATTTTAATCATGCTCAGCTTTAAAAACAACACAATTTAAAAATATATACAGAATCAAACAGATCACTGTTTTGAGGCAGCGTATAATAGGAGAGTGAAACCATTAACAAAAAAGAGTGAGAGCAATGACCAGTCCCTGACTCCTGGTCAGGCTACACTCAAGGTCTGCTCTCCCTAAAGCTGTGGGAACAACCCAAAGACAGACATACTGTATTGAGCTGAAGTGTCCCTTAAAGAGTCATTTATTCCAAGAACTTCAGAACATGACCTTATTTGGAAATAGGGTCTTTGCAGACATAATTAATTACGAGGAGATCATACTGGATTAGGGTAGGTCCTCAATCCAATGACTGGTGTCCTTATAAGAAAACAAGAGGATAAAAAGATACAGGGAAGAAGGCCATGAGACAATAAAGGTAGAGACTGACATGACGCAACTACAAGCCAAGGAATTCCAGCGAAGAGCCATGAGAAGCTAGGAGTCAACGAAGGATCTTTCTTAATAGGTGGCATGGCCCTGTCAAGACCTTAATTTCGACCTGCAGCCTTCTGAACTGTGAGAGAATAAAGTTCTGCTGTTTCAAGCCACCACGTTTGTGGTAATTTGTTACAGCAGCCCTATGGAAACGAATTCACAAATTATCCACTATCATCTTTTAAGATTTCATCACTTAAACAACTGATCAAAGGGTAATAAACAGTGGTCCAGGGAGGGCAATACTTGGACTACGCACCCCAAAAGGGGAGGGCTGTGCTGCCCACCAGGCAACCCTACACTGAGCTGGTGAACACAGAAAGCCGCAGCTCCGGAGCTGAGCAGCCCTCCTCCGTGGGGTAGGGGGCACTGACTAAGCTGTACCTCATCCTTCTTCTCCTGAACGCGTCGTCTCTCGGCCTCTATAGCCAGCTTCTCCTGAATCTCCTGAGCAATTTCACAGTCTTGCTGTTCACTAAAACACAAAGGTGAAAGCAACATGAATAAAGAACACAAGGAATGATTTTTCCTAAACACAGCACAATTCCCTGAATACTCACTATGAGCCAGTGCATATTTTTATCTCACTTAATCCTCACAATAGTGATGCAAAGAATAGAATGTATGAGTAGAGTATATGTATGTATGTCACGCACACACATGACAGAAAAGGAGGAAGAGGATACAAGACAGAGAGCACAAGCTGGAAGTGGAAACGGCAAGCTTTTTTAGAATCAGTAGAAAAATCACCGGACAAGACGCCTGGAGACCTCATTTCCGGTGCTGTCACTGGTAACCAGTGAATCATGCCCTCTGGTGTCATCTTACCGGCTGTAAAAGTTTTTAGACTTTAATATCTTCATATTACAGGTATAACATTCTAGGATTCTGAACCATTCAAACCACACAACTGAAGATAAAAAGATACTCATTTTTAATTTCTATAGCCTCTTTTCATTTACTTATTTTTTTTTAACTTACCAAAAAGTATTTATTAATCTGGTTTGAAAAATATGGAGTGCTTCACGAACTTGTGTGTCGCTTTGGCAAACGCTCAGAGTTTTTTTTCCCTGAGTCCCTTAAAGGCAATGGCCATGTTTCATTCATACCTGTGCCCTCTGGTGCCTTTCATGGTGGCAGAGTTAGCAAGAGTCCGTAAGAATGTTTATGCACTGAATAAGGAGGCTCAACAAAATCGTGCATAAAGTCCCCTCTGCAAATAATAAAGCAGAAACACCCTTCCTCAAAGGCAGCAAAAATAACAGGCTATCCTGTTTATTTAAACATGACGACTAAAGTATAGAAGGGTCCCTTCACTTCTTCCTTTACCCCTTCCTCCTCAAAACAATTTCATGGTTAAATCCACCATTAGAGATTTAGGTACAGGAGCCTCTCTCAAAGAAGAAATGTACTCTGTGAGCTTCTAAAGCATTAAAAAGAATAAAAAGTCATCGTGCTGGAAGAGACCTTAGGTATGATCTCTCTAGTTAGGAGGAGACAGAGAAATAACTTTGGTCAGACATTGAAGTCATGAAGAGAACTGAGGGTACAAATCAGAGCTTTCCAAAAGATTCTGCCTCAACTTAAAAAGCAAGGGGTTTGGGACTTCCCTGGCAGTCCAGTGGTTAGGACTCAGTGCTTTTACTGCTGTGGCACAGGTTTGATCCCTGGTCAGGGAACTAAGACCCCACAAGCTGTGTGGTGCAGCCAAAAAAAAAAAAAAAGGCAAGCGGTTCAATGAAAATGAGAGTAGCAAAAACTGCTAGGAAATAGTAAAGGAACCCAACAGACTTCATAAAGTTCTTTGAGATTTGGTATTTCACTGGATTCCCCAAAAACCCCAGCGGGCAGAGGGGACAGAGCTCATTTCCCCCTATACAGGTAAGGAAAACTGAGTCAGAGAGGTGGACCAAGTGGCTCAAAGTCATCAGTGAAAAGTGTTGAGTCCACACTAGAAAACCACATGTTCTAAAAAACCTAGTAAAGTATTTCAACAACAAAGACTTTTTTTTTAAATCAAAGAAAACGATGCGGTTGTCACCGCAGGATTTGTAACCTAACAGTGAAAGGAATCAGAGGGATGGATGGAGAGTCCTCTTCCCTGCCCTGGCTGCCGACCCCACAGAGAAAACCAGTCCTGGCGTGATGCCCTCCCACTCCCCAAGTCCTCACAGGTCTCTGTAGCGCTTCTGCAGCTGAGCCTGAGCTTTCAGATCTTCCTCTTGAAGCTGCTTAGCCACCTGGAGATCATGTTGGACCAAACGGTTCCGCTGAACATTCGATGCCAAATGATGCTCAACTGGACAGAAAAATTGGAGAGAGGAATTATCATGCTTTGGCTTATTAATGATAAACCTGAGAATACACTTAAGAGCCTTTCCATAAAAAAGAGCATCACAGCCATCATTTCATCTTTTGCTCTCAATAACGCTGTATGATACACAGCACAGCAGTTCTTATTCTCCTCTTTCCATAACAGAAAAAGAGGATCAGAAAGGTTAAGTGATTTGTATTTGGGCACATGGGCAGTGCCAGGACTTCTACTCAAATAATCTAAAACCAGGGTCAGTGGTCTTTCTGCTCCACAAGTTGCCATCTTATTTATAAACTACATTTTTCAATACTGAATTTTTATATTGACACATAAATTAATGATTCACAAACTACAAATTCACACTTACATACTCTTGAATAACACATAAAACTTAGATTTACTTTTCACAATTATATACATAAAAATTCAGAAAAATCTACAATCTAGATACTGCCATTGCCTGGGAAAAGGCATTCAAGCCTCCTATTCTCGGGGAAGGAACCTATTCCTCTGTCAGCCTTCTACACACCCCCGTGTATAACCATGCATAACTACTACCTCCCCTCTACAGCACTAAGGCAAAGGAAACGGTTTGAGTCCCTCTTTTCCTCTGATACACCTAACAGTCTTTTCATCCCTAGCAGCTGTCTGACGTCAAAACACCCAGACTTCATTCTCCACCGAGGTGTCATTTGCCTCGGCAGATCCCTGAGGATGGATGGGTGATGTTGCCCGATGACTCTGTTTTCTCCCTGCCTCACCCTAAGAAATCCGCCTCAAGCTACCAGTAAAAGAGAAAAGTGAAGAAGCAGGCAGGGGGCTGTTACTCACTCTCCTGTTCCTGTAGGCTGTGGGCCAGGGTGTGGTCCTCCAGGACGGCAAAGTCTCGGCACACTGCAGAGGACGAGGGAGGGGGCAGACAGGAAGGCTCAGTAACAGTACTTTAACACGGAAAGGAAAAGATCTTGTTCAGGACTTCAAAGAATCCATTCTAATATTTTAAGATGATCACCTTCACAACTCGCAATGCACAAAACAGTGACTAGTTAGTCTAAAGTCTTCATTCACACAAAGCCACATAGTACCTGCTCAGTGCCAAGCACAAGATGTCACAAAATAATGGTTAGGTCCCTGGCTTAAGGATATTAATCACAGACTCAGAACCCAGAGGTCCAGAAATTCTAATCCACTTCTATAAAGGGAGGGCAAGCACTGCTGTGAATAATAAAAGAGACAAGAATGTTTCACGTATTGCAGCTGAGAAAAATTTGAGTTTTTCCATGGTCAGAGGAGTTCAAGGAAACCTAGCCTAGGCCTCAGCCATGTGGGGTTCAGAGGATCCTGATGCTCTTAAGGAAAAACACACCTCTATAGTCTCTTAGGCAGGAGCAGAGCTCTACTTTAAGTGCAGTCACATTCCTCGATGGGTCCACACCCTCAGACACAAGTTAGAACTCGTTCTCTAGGTCTCTCTAAATGTAGAGCTGCCTAAAAAGAACCTGCAAACCAAGAGACAGTGGGAACCTTGGAGGACACCAGGCATCTGCCCCTAACTTTACCCCCATCTGGAGAGGCAGGCAAGAGCATTTCCTGGACTATTTTCTTAGACACAAATAAGAAGAGATGCTCTTAAAGGTCTATTCCACTGCAAACTATAATTTAAACTCCTGCTTCTTAAAAGAAACACACACATGAGGGATTCTTACCATGAAAAATACTGTTTTGTTTGTTCTAAGGATGTGTAGTTTAGGTGACAAATCCTTACTCTATTCCAAACACGTACCTCACTTTAAAGAGGAAAGTTCCCAAAGCCTCAGACTATTGCAATGTGTAGAACTCATGCGGGCTTGCCAGAGTTTACCGATTTCTTTTTGCAGCTGTGGCTTTGTCTGTGAGGACATTTAATTAAAACAGAATGAAGAAACATTCCTTCGCCATTCTTAGCACTTACGTATATTTATATACACAGTCCTGTCCCTCACTGAGATAACGCAATGAAAAAGCAAGCAGCGCTTGGAGACATCAAGATTACTCTGAAAAGGTTTTATGATGGAAAAATCATTTCCACCCCAAAATCATATTAAACCAAATATGACCTCCTTACCCCTGGTTCAAATGCAACTACAAAACCAGCAATTTCAATAGAAAGCCCTGTTATTCTACGTCAGATATACTCTCAGCAAATGCTAACAACTTGAGGCCCAGGTCAAAGTTCCCCCATATTTCATAGAATGAAAGTGCTTTCAAGAAAAGCTAGTTAAACCTCTTATTTAACAGATGAGGAAAATGAAGGCCAGAAGGAAGAGAGGACATAGTAAGGCTATATACATAGTTTGCTGGTGGCAGGGCTGGGAGTCAGGTTCTGAGCAAGCAAGAGCTCTTTCTGTTTCTGACACCAGGACAGCCCTCCTGGCCTCCTGGTAAACCACGGTCAGCACAGACTGAAAGGAGATATTCTATACTGACCAACATGCATTCTCTAAAACACTTAGCTAATTAACATTAATTAAATGGCCATGACATGTATGGATTTAGTTCACAGAAAACGAATATTCAGAATGAATTAGCCAAAATGAATGTAATCAAACTTTGTGCAGAAGAATGCTATTTTAATACACTGCCTTATTATATGAAGCACTTTTATTAAACTACAAAAGCATATTATTTGTACACTAAAGACAGTATTAACTTTAGATTAAGATTGAAACTTTTAATCTTAGATTAATGTTTTTTAAATCATGGGCGGCAACCTATTGTTAGATCAAAAACACAATTTATTGAGTCTGGGACAAGCATTTCAGAATGAATAGGCTAGAAAATAAAGTATATCACACATAGTACAGGAAACTATGGTTTTGAGAACTTTTTTTCAGCTTTACATACACATATACACACGTGTATATGATATGTATTAGGTCACAATGTAAAAAATTATCATTCTGCCGATTACATTCAAAACAGTTTAAAAGCCACTTCAATTTACATTATGAGGGCAGAAAGTTATGCCAAAATGATATATTTTATACGCTTTTAATATTATGCTGAATAACATAAAAATTACAAAATTACTGCAGTTTTCCATGTAGATAACCATGTGAAGAAGTGCAATAATTTTATATTTTTTATTTCAGTCAGCATGACATTAAAAATGTAATATTTATGGATACACATACCTGCAGTAAAAATATACGTTTTTAATACCTGGCACTGACACAGTGACCGCCAGAGACACAAGCAAAGGGGCACGTGCGCCTTCATCATGTATGCTGTGCCACCGCTTTACCAACTAAAGAAGACAAGCAAACGAGGCAAAATATTAACATCTATTACATTTGGGTGGTAGGTTCCTGGGTTTCTATATTTTCTGTGCTTTTTGTAATGTTTTATATATATCACACAAACTCTACAACTAAATATAAAAACTTTTAAAATTCACATCTTTTACTTCATCAGCAGCACATATTGCTAAACCATAAACAGGATGACACATTTGCTGTATCATAATTTAAGCCAAGGAATTTATAAATTTATGATTACCTTAATGATGACTCTTCTTAATCATTTCTTAATATTTAAAAAGGCTGAAGTATATCCAATTACTGTGACTTGACCCTGAATCTTATTACAGTAGAGGCTGAATTGGTAGCCACAAAGTATGGGTAGGGCCTGAGCTAGGAGAGAACCTAGAACATCTTCCATGACTACAAATACGTACACACACCCATACATGCACAGGATTGTACTGTCGATCACAGATTTAGCCTTTCCGAGTTTATTAGGAACTTCCAAATATATCATCTCATTTATACTGGAATATTACTTGCTTAATCCATAATTTCTTATGCGACCACTCTAGTTTCTTTCAGAGTCAGCCTCTGTATTCTTTGTGTTGCTACTCTAATGCAAGCTGGGAAGATCACATATTCAGTGTAAATCAGTAACCAGGTTGGGAATTACAGAAAACATTCTTCAGCCAGGACAAGTTCAGAGCCAGGATCTTTGCTCTTCCTCTAATCTACTCTGCTTTGAAGCAAACGGCTATAAACAGTACTGAGGATAAATAGCATAAACTCATCTCACTATGTTTCCCTGCAGACACATTTAAGACGAACCACTGGACCCTGTGCTTTATCTTCCCACTTCTCAAACTTTTTCCCACTTATGTTCACTTTCATTCATCCCAATCTCAGGCTATCTTCTTGCCATTAAGCCAATCCCATCATTCTCCATTCCCATCCAGCCCTGCAATCTCGACACCTTCCACACAATTAGCGCTGGATGTAGCATAAAGGAAGACTTCAGGAGATGCTCATTAGTAGAAAAAAATGAAGAAAAACTGGTCAATAAAGTCAAAGAACAGAGTTTCATAGACAAAGGAGGAAAACAACGTCATGAATAGAATTAAGCTCTCTTGTTTACGACAGCATCACAGAGACTTGTAAAATTTTTCAGACATTCAAATAAAAACTAGAAATCTCTCCCTTTCCCATGAAAAGAACTGAGCTTTAGTGATTTTTAAAATCCAGATATGTACATATATACAGTGGATAAGTTTATATTAAGGCAACCAAGTGTCAATAATGGGAAGCAGGATTTATAGATTACATCTCCAACTTATTCTCCTTGAAGAGAAGCGATTCTCATTCATCTGCGGATCCCCCTAAATAAGCAAATGGCACAGTACGCACCTAATAAACAGTCACTCAACAGACATTTGCTGAATTCTATTATTAGGATGAGTAAGTCATTTCTAAGCCATCAAGGAGATGGAGTTGACAGAAAGGTAAATAAGCATTATATAAAATTTGATAAAGGTTATAAAGACCTATAGAAAATTCTTTGAAGGCATAAAAATGGAGCACTTATGCTTGCTATGAACTGGGGGGTGGGTATAAGGAGTGGGGGTGACCTGGCAGAGCTGTATCATGAAACCTTAAAGCAGTTAATAGAGAATCACCCTCAAAGAAAGGTTAAAACTCCAACGCGCAGAAGTGGTAAGCATTCTCAGCAGAAGGACCAATTAACCCTATACAAACTAGAAGAGGAGTGAAGAAGTCACTCCCCTTTTGTCATTTTTTTACCCACATCCCAAAACTTTCTGAAAATACAACCGCTATGACTCAATCTTAACAAGCTTCCTCCCACATAAAAATGCCTGGATAATAATACATTCACTAGAAACTATTTCTTTCAACTGTGTCTGTATTGCCTTTTATGTTCTGGTATAATTTTGCAAATTATTCTGTTTTAGTGTAAATGCTATAAGTAGCAGATGGAAAACATACTCACTGCTTTGAGAGCTGGGTTTATGCTTGCTTTCCTTTGTTCTGTACACATGGAAAAACCCTCTATGAATGGAGAAGATGTTCCAGACACACATTTTGTCTTGAAAGTTTGGTAATGACGCGCAACTACAATTGACATTGATGTAGCACTTTGTAGATTACAATGCGCTTTCACACTTATTCCTCCTAACTGTCTGAAGACAGAGGTTTTATCAACATCCTCATCTTATTTATGAGGAAACTAAGGCTCAGAGAAATAAAGTGGATTGACCAAGATAATCCAACAAATGAGCAAATGAATTGGAAACCAAACTGAGCTCTTCTGGCCTCAAATATTTCTGCTCAAAGAACTCCTAGAAGAAATGGGTCTATGTTTAAGTATGTCAGAAAAGAGTGATATTACTAAATACTAACTAAAATAAGGCAAAATATGCATTAAGTTCTTTGAAATTGAAGAAATAAAATTTAGGTTAAGGGTGGTACATGTGTCCGGAAGGGGGGTTCCAGGTCCTAAAATAGAGCATAAAAATGCACATAGTTTTCTCTGTCTCACTATCTCCCAAGAATAAGTCTCTAGCAATAATGGTTGGCCTGTGTTCACTTCTGAAAAGCAAGGACAAAAAAATTCCTAACATTTACACAGTGTTTCATAGATGACCTATAAGAAAAACCCTAGGTAGTAACTGCAGTGGGGAATTCCAAGGAAAATCTCCCTTTGGGATCTAACTACTTTCCCGCATCTCCATCCAAAATCAATGGCTTTCCTTCCCTTTGGTAAGAGAGTATTAATGAATTCAGACTAATGTGTCTAATAGTTGTTAAAGGCAATTTTAACTAAGAAATGATAATATATGTAAACCCCTAAGCCTTTGTTCACTGCCCTATAAGGGAAATGTCTCTCTAATCTATTAAAGAAGAGTCTCTTCCCTTTATCTAAAGCTTTACTAAAACTGCCTCAGTTGAAGAGAAATGCGATGTAGGTAAACTGTGAAAAGACCTCATCCTAAGGCCAAATCTTCGACATTCTGAGCCCAGCAAAATTTAGATATAGAGACTAAGATGACATCAACATCACCACGACTAATACCAACACCAAAACCAACCTCCACCCTCATCACTACCACCATCAGTGGGAGCTTCTTAAAGATGCTCAGGTATGGAACGGAGACACACTCCTAATCACCTGCCCCGATCATGAGCCCCAAAATAAACACAGCTTTGAGTCCCTGGTCACTCTGACAACTGAAATTTCCCACTTTCAGGCAGAAAGCTGAAAACAATGAGAATACTATCCAAGTAATGTCTGAGCAATTAACTTGTTAGGGATAAAGGGTAACTAAAACCTTTGATCCTGCTCTGATTTTTAGTGCCTATAATTTCCATCTTGTTGAAATGAACAATATTGAAGTATAGTATGACAGAGGAAAGAGAGTGGCACCTAATTTTGGCTGATGCTAAAGAGGTAAACACCACAGGTGTTCCACACTCATTTACTTTGTTCCTAGTCAAAGTAGCCAATGGCAGGGCTACTTTTCTGATCAAGTCTCCAAATCCCCTGTTCTTTCCAATATACTATGCTTACTCCATCTGTCTGGGAGCTAGAATATGCTTCTTAGCAGAGACCTATAAAATAATTAAATCAGATCCACCTTCCTTACTTATTATCCTTAGTATAATTATCCCACCCCACCCCCCACTAAACTACCCACAGAGTACACGCAGGTTTCTGCAATTCCTTTATGAAAGACAAGGACTTTCATTCCACATATTGTACAAATGATTGGGGCATTAAGTATCGTTAACCAATGTTTCAACTGTTTGGGGATTTTTATGGTTATTGTTTTGGTTTATGTTTTTCTTGGTTGCTTGGTATGGATGTGAAACAGAGAATGGGAGAGGCTTGCAAGTCTGAGGGAAGTTTAGTCACCACTACACAGATGATGGGCATAAGAACCCTTTTCTATTTGCCTGTGGCACCTCTCCACTCTCTAAAAAAGTCATAATCAACCTTCAGAAACCTCATTCAAATGTCACCTCTCTATTAGTCCAATCCTATAGGACATACAACCAAAACCATCACAAGTGACACTTTCACAAATCCACCAGATTTACCTATGCTTTTCTTCCCCAGTGATTTTACAACATGTAGTAAATATAACACTGGAGGACTAATCATATTATAAATACATGGACTCATGTTTCCCTAGCATATATTCAAGATCCTGGAAGGCAGGAAAAATCTTATGGATCATTTTCTCTCCAACATTTATCTCAATGCCTGGGATAATGATTTTCAAATAAATCCTTGTGGAAAGGAGGGATCCTGAGAAAAATGATGACTAGTATAAATAACGTACCAAGACGTTTTGCCTTTTTTGGAAGTGTGATCTATTCACATTCTCCAGATCACCTAAACAAAGCTAAGGAGCTGCACATCTACCCACACTGCCTTAAATGACAGTAAAGGGTTTCTGCTTCCAACACCCCAAATTTCAGACATATTATAATGGAAAGGATAATTCCTGATAGGCTCCTAGAATACCAAGAAAAGCTGTATACTCAGGCAGATGGTCAATTCTTGGTTCCTTTAGATGACAATCAAGCACATCATTCAAAATGGCTCTGAAAGTTGGAATAACATGCCAAGGATCACATAGTTAAATATGTGGCACTTCCAACATTAGACCCAGGGCTATGAAAAATGTCTGTATACTTGAGGACATGTTTGTTAAGCTAAACAGCCTGACGGTACATAGGATGTATGTGGCATTTTGAAGCAGAATGCACTGTATGCTAAGGTGCTGGCATGAATTTTCAGAATCTGGAGCTAGTCCCCTGAGTTATTTGTTTGAAAAAACGGTCTCATGTCCTCAGAAGTCCTCTATAGTTGCAAGCTGCCAAACAGTCCTGAAAATTAGAAAAATGTTAGTAAATTAAGTATAAGGTGAATGAAAAACCAGCCAAGGTTGACAGAACCAAAATAAAAAAAAAGTTGGGGGGAGAGAAAAGTCCTGAGAAATCTAGTAACAGCAAGATGTTTTCAGGGTTAATTATCCTTCCATAAACATTACCTAACGGGACTTTCCTGGTGGCGCAGTGGTTAGGAATCTGCCTGCCAACGCAGAGGACATGGGTTCAAGCCCTGATCCAGGAAGATCCCACATGCCACGCAGCAACTAAGCCCGTGAGCCACAACTACTGAGCTTGCGCTCTAGAGCCTGCGAGCCACAATGACTGAGACTGCGTGTTGTAACTACTGAAGCCTGCACACCTAAAGCCCATGCTCCACAACAAGAGAAGCCACTGCAATGAGGAGTCTGCGCACCGCAACAAAGAGTAGCCCCCCACTCGCTGCAACTAGAGAAAGCCCTTGTGCTGCAACTAGAGAAAGCCCTCGTGCAGCAATGAACATCCAAAGCAGCCAAAAATAAATTTATTAATTTTTTTAAAAATTACATAACAATAGAAAGCTATCCTTTTCATAAAAAGCTCCACAAAGACCAGAAGAGTATAACCCAGGACTTTCTGCAAAGTTCTACCAAATATCTGATCTGCTAAAGTCATCACCTTGGTCAGAAGTCCAAAATGTCTTAGAGCATCAAGAGCCTTTAACCCCCCAACATATCTCTGAAAATAATAAAGGCCCTGGATGATAGGTTGGGTTCCCAAGTTTCCTCAAATATTTCTAAATTTCAGTCACTGTTCATAAAAAGGTGCTGACTGATTCACCACTTTCTTAAAATTATAGAAATTGATTATCAGAAAGGGTTTGAGTAGTTGTTGGGTCCAGCTTTATCCTGTCCAAATAATCATCTGGACTCCTCACAAATATTTAACCACAGGAAGCCCACTTCCTTTCAACACAGCTCCCTTTCAGGTAACTGCAAAATGATCTGTGGAATGACAAAACCTGCCAATCTACAGACATCATCTCTGGTCCTAGTTCCAGCCTCAGAGCGCTCACAACCCCGACCATGTATGTGGGTGTTTTGTACAAATCACTGGCACCCTGAAGTCTGTTGCTTTATACACACAACAGACGACCATCCACGTGGCATATTATATGGGCCATGCACAGGTGAAGTCCTGAAGGTACTCGCCTTGATATGGGCAGAGGCCGGGGCTGATTTCTGAGCCTTTCTATACTGTACACTGACGACAGTTGAAATACCTGATTTTTCAAGTTAAATTTTATTTAGATAATACTAGAAAAGATAAACATCAAAATCCTAACATTGATTATGTACTGTAGGACTATAATGTAGCTTATTTTCCTTCTAAAACATTTCTATATTTTCCAATTTATCTACCATGAAATGGAATCTTATTATTTATAATCCCTTTCATAACATTTTATAATAAAAAGATACATCTTTTTAATCTAACTTAAGCATCTAAACAGTGAAGCAGCAAATATTTACTAGGGGAAAAAATTAGTTGCAGTAGCAATGTTTATTGATTCAATTTAATTATACTCTTTCCTTAAGGTTAGAGAATAAGTGTGCTTTTTTTAAAGAAAAAAAAGCACGCTAACAAAAACAAAGTCTACATAAGGCCCCAAATTTGCATCTGATCTTCCTGATAACCGAAGCAATCCGGGAGAAACTGCTCAGTTCTCATTATTGTAAAGGAGAAATAACACCAGTTCCTGACTGGAGAGAAATGTTTTACTAGCACCAAACATGAAAGTAAGTTCAGTTACCATGTTGGAACTTAGTTAGGACACACTAAGTTATATAACGGACTCATCAATAGTTGAAGCGCGAGATTTAAACGTGTCTGCATACACACAAACGTATGCACACACCTTCAACAAAAGAACAAGACTAAGCTCCATAAGGAGACATTTTAAAAAGCAAAACAAATGATTTAATCCTTAACTCTGATGTAATTTATCAAAATAGGTTCCTGAGCTTTTTTTCCCCAGTCACAGTTTTCTCCCCAATTCATAGTTAAATGAAAACCCCAGTAACCCAAACCACTTGTCTGGCAAGGAGATACATTATAGCTAACCACATACACACTAGATTGTAGGCAAGTGGATTTTGAAAATGCTGAGATAATATAAGCCCTCAAATCAGAAGTACTACTTTAATATCACAGACCATCTACATCATTATCAGAGACCACAGAGTAACTGGGTAACTTATTGGAAAAGTGAAAATGGCTGAGTCAGAAATTTCCATCTTGACAGGGTAGAATCCTGGGGGTGAGAGGAATACTGACAAAGGGACAGTAAAAAAAGGGAAGGAAGGTAGCAGGGTGGAAACAGCAATTTTTACTCATCCCAGCAGGACTGCTTGATAGAGAAAAGACTTTCCATCAGGAAATATCATAAATGATAAAAAATACCCACAAACACAAACAATCTCACAAGCTTCCTGGGCTACAGGCATGAACTTATGGATTGGTGCTTTGAAGCCTAGTCTTTTCTTGTTGGCAGTAACAAAACAAAAAATTCACCCAAGAAAAGTTACAACTCTCCGAAATCCCAAGTGAGGTGCTTTCACGTGGTTCAACGTTGGATGGAACAGGTACTAGAAAAGATTTCCTTAAACTGAACCAAATTTGCATGTTCTATTCATCCATCATTATTCTATCCACTAAGGTCACAAATTTTTTTTCCCCACTATATATGGTAGCCACTAGTCACATAGCTGTTTCTTTAAATTAACCAAAATTAAATGATAAAAACCCAGTTCCTCAGTCCCACTTAGCCACGTTTCCAGTGCTAAACAGCCATATGGAGCTGGTGCTTACTACTGTTCTGGACAGAGGGGAATACAGAGTACTTCCACCTTCACAGAAGTTCTGCTGGACAACACCGCTCTAAACAATAATCACAGTATGACAGAAAGCACAGTCAGTGCCAATTTCAACAAGCAGACCATTCACAGCATTTGAAACCATTTTAACTGTGCGTGTGTGTCTGTGTGCGGTGTGTGCACGCACGCG
This sequence comes from Hippopotamus amphibius kiboko, assembly GCF_030028045.1. Classification (NCBI taxonomy): domain Eukaryota; kingdom Metazoa; phylum Chordata; class Mammalia; order Artiodactyla; family Hippopotamidae; genus Hippopotamus; species Hippopotamus amphibius. The sequence goes on along the minus strand of NC_080191.1, from coordinate 165,708,721 downwards.
CATGAGAGAGAGAGAGAAGGCATGCTTATCTTTTAACCAACAGATACAACTCACTTTGCCAGTATGGACAATCAAGGGTCCTGACATATTTTTAGTCTTGTAGTAGCTACTAACTTCAAAGTGTTTGTACATTATTTCTCCTATGCTGCTTCTTCCTCAGCCTTAAGGTGATAGTAGTTTTGCTAACCTCAGACAGGTGAAAAGAGTAAGAGTTGTTCTACATTTATCAAGCCACCACTGTGCAGATACAGTCACAGAAACAAAGTGAACAAACATCCTCTTGAAAAGGAAAGTGAGCTGTTAATTCAACAGAGTTAAAGGAATTTGATTCTGTGAAATACAACTGCTACTGAATAAACTTACCAGATCTCTAATACCTTACCGATCATTTACTGAAGAACTCTGGGTTCTCCTTAGCAAATGTATGCATCTGTGAATTTCAACTGGCTCGGAAAAGTAAACTGATCATAACCGAGGAGCTGTCTCCCAAATTTACTGTCTTTGTTGCCTTCCTTAAAGAACAATTACATTTTACAGGGGTGTTCCACTTCAGAACAATTCAGGAATATATGAATTTTCACTGAAGCTAAATAAGTACTTACTATCATAAAAATGATTAAAAAGGAAGCACTCCTGCTTTAAAATGATTCAGCTGATTTCTAAATAGATTTAAAAAATTTCATAATTAAACATAAAAAGATGACTATCAAAATTACACTTATGAAAACTCAAACAGTGTCTTCTGGAGTACACTGCACAGAGCACGGGTAATGAGATACTCAGTGAATACTTACGACATGCAGATGCACTATGGTGTAACCAAGAGAACGCTTACTTAGATTCTAATCCTGGCTTTAACACTCACTAGATGAATAATCTTGAACAAGTTAATATCACTCATATTTGCTGACCTGTAATATGACAGAAATGATAACCACCGTTAAGTACTTAAGCATTGCAGGAAATTTGTATTTTTTTTTAAAAAGTACTCACAAATTATTCTGATGGAGATAAACCTTCTATGTAGAAAACAAAAGATCACTGATAACCACAGGGGTCCTCAAAAGGGTAAATACCCTTAGACAAGCAGCAGACTTGTTTTTTCAAAGCAATTTTCCACTATGAGTATCTCGACAGCAAAAATTTATTTCTTTTATTTTCACTCCACGTATCCCTAGAGAAACTCCGACCTTCTGTTCCTCTGTTTGAATGGCACTTTTCCTGGCACTTAAGCCCTCAAATGGTTTGGCAGCCCTCAAATGGTTTGGTTTCTCTGTGTGCCTTAGCCTGGAAAGAAAAGCCAGCCATCTCCTTAAACCTCTGTAGGATAAACCCAGTCATGCCCATTAAAACCCAAAAGATCACATCAACCCAACTTAAGTACAAGTTTACACCAAGGGAAGAAAAACCATTTTGGTTTATTGGCTTCATATGACAAGTTTCCTTAAGTACTAGCTACTGCAAGTTCTATTTATCCTTGAGTCAGATATTTCCACTTTCAACTTTTCTACTGCCAGTAGATACTTTAGCTAGCACTCTTTCTTATTAGGATCAGTAAACTTACTTCAATTTCAAAAAATTGAGAGTACAGTAATACTCAAAATTAAAAAAAAAAAAAAAAACTTTAAATAAAAAGTGCTCATGGGATAAGTAGGTATGGGAAAAATATTTTCTTAGAATCTTGTTCCCATAAAGCAAACTGCAGCACTCACAGTTCCACTGTGGTAACCACTTGTCAGAAATCTATACACATTTCCAGTAATCTTAGATTATATAAATCTGAAAGTATGGACATAAAACAAACGGGTAAGTCTTTGAGATTTCTGGAATTCTACTCTGATATGCTGCCATGTGCTCAATAATTGGTCATATTTACTGACTACAAATGTGTTTTTCTAAAAAGTATCCTGAGATCATGGGTACATTCCTAGAATCAACTCAGTTTTTGCACTTACTAGGGAAATGCCTCCCCAGAAGATCAGGAGATTTCTCTTACAAGCAGGCTTACATTAGAATCAGATTTCCTCTCCTACAAATACTCTATACAGAAGAAGGTAATGACCCAACAGCAAATTGGAAGAAGCGAGCCTGTGTTTCAAAGTACACCCAGAAACCTCCTGAGCAGGTAACAGGGAGTTGTGCGTAGATTTTAAGAAGGGATTCTGTCAACCACTTTGGCTCTCCATTTAGTTCATCAGAGGGGATATTTTATTTTTTTTCTTTTTGAGAAAGAACTCTATATTCACCTTAGTGGTATTTAAGTTAGGTGTGAACTTTTGATGGTTCTCTATTGCCAAAGAAAGCTGGGAAGTCAGTTACTGTCATGGGAAGAGAGAAGCAAAAACTGAACTTTAGTAATAACTCCAATAAGGAGGAAGCTGATGATTTCTTCAGCCATACACAAGTCAACAGAATACATAACATGGCATTATGGTTCTGATTTGGATTTGGCTCATGTTTAAAGGTATTTCAGAGAAGAAAAAACAACTTTGGAGCCATACAGATCAGGATTCAAATACTGTTTTCTTATTGGCTAAAAGACCTTAGGCAAGTTATTCATCTCTCTGAGCCTCAGGTTCCTCATCTGCAAAATGAGGATAAACGTTGTGAAGGCTCAATTAGGTAAGTGAAGGGCCAAAGAAAACATCTGTCACTCAGTAACAGGAAGTTCAATAAATGGAACTTCCAATTATTATTGGCATCATCAATTAATGAATTCTTACAATTACTTATTTTCAGTGAAGTTTTTCCTTTAGTCAGATCCCACTACGTCACTCATGAACACAGATCTATCCCTTCTCTAGTACAGAATCTATAATAGAATAAGCAATCACTACTTCCTCTTACGAATGTACGGAAATGTTTCCTGGCAAGGAATTACAATATAGTCAACAGTTGACTACATTTCAATAGCTCTTTGTAATCTCATATGTTTTCTCATAAGGGAGAACATGTTTCCTATACATACACATTGTGTGCCTGAGTTAAAAGGAAGCCAGTATGTCTAGAATATTTAATAAGCTCCACCACTCCAAACTTTTTTCAGTTGAATGCCCGGAATTAGAAAGCAAAGTAGAATTCTATGTGAAAGTCATGTAATCACAGTTTACTAAAATAGAAGACTCATCGAAGCATCACCATTAAGAATGGTAGGAGAGTAGACTGTTGAGAAGTACAGCCAGTCAAAATCTAAACAACATTAACATGTAGATTTAAAATACTGCATGCCTAAAACTAGATGAATTTTCCTAATTTCTGTCCTTTGAATTGCTTTAGTAAAAGCTTTCTGCCAAATCCACGTGGCATTTTGGTATCTTATTATAAGAAATGTAGATATCTCTTTCCCAATTTATAGAAATATGATGGCTTTATTGTAGCATATAAGGAACAAACAGGTTGAAGTACAAACAGCCCAGTTCTTCATTCCAGATACCCATCAGAAGTTTAGTTCTGGCTCTGTCAGCAGTTCAAGTGACCTTTGACAAGTCACTTTCCAAATCAGAACCTCAATGTCCTGACCTATAAGGAAACAGTCCAAATTATTTTTAAGAATTCCTTCAACCTAGATATAAGGTAGTATGAAATGTAGTTGATTCAGTATAAGTGAGATACATTTGTCTCTTGGATACAAGCACATCATCTAAAACATGATAACCACAGCCTACATAAAAGGCTATCCATACAGGATAGCTGTTATGCTAACTTTCTCCTGCACCAAATACTGCTTTCTTCATTGCTGCTGTTGGTTTTACTATTTTTACCACACAAAATGGCAAACATCTGCTTTCATCCATCTGTACAGTATCTTTAGCCACCAATAAATCTTCAAATAACCTTTTGTTCAATCTAGTGCCTTAAAAAAAGGTAGACTTATCCTGTCTCAACTACTAGTTCTCACAGAGCCTTTAGTATCATGGTAAAATGAAAACATGTTATCATTCATTTACTGTCCAATGAACGCAACTATGAACTGTACTATTTACTAAAAGGTTAACCTGGGGCCAGATGGTCAGAGTCCTGGGAAAGCAAACACCCTCCATACTCACTAGTCTTCTTGAAGATCACCAAATTTAAATTAAACTAGAATGGGTTCTAAATGCCTCAGATTTCTCTATGTATTGTTACTGAAACTGGCTTCAGTATATTTGGTTATCCTACAGTATATCTGGTTATCATGTAATTCCCCTGCAGAGGAAATGAAAGAAAATCAGGGGCAGCCTGCATCTGTGAACAGGAATACTCCAAATACTTTTCTGCTCTGGAGGATTAATTCACTTATCTCATTTGTTTTTTAAGAATTCAAAGTCATTTTGATGATTTAAAAAAACTGCCATACTATCTACCTAGAAATATAAATTGGTTTTTGTAGCACTGCATGTTTTTAAAACCGTGTTAACTTCTAATGCACCATACGAAGCTAAAAGAGACTAAATAGTATGCCCTAATTTAGAAAACCATCCTAAAATAAGTACGAATTAAACATATCCACCCCCAAGGTAAAAACTCGAGCTCTTTTGCTCACACTTTCCACCCCTGCTTGATCATAAACCATACCAAGTTTACAATCAGTACATTCACCTTTTTAGTTTCCAACTCAAAACTTTCACTCTTCACAATTATCTCTATAATCAAGAACTTTATAATCAAGAACTTAAAAAATACACGTTACATGTGATTTGGTTAGTTAAAAGTTTATAAGAACGTCGTCCCCTTTATCTAAAAATAAATCTAAAGGAGAAAATAGTAAGCATAAAAATTCTGAAGAGAATCCAACAGGATCTAAGAAACTAATTGGATCCTTTACTACAACAACAAAATGATACCATATCACAATCCTGGAAAATATACACACATTAACAGGGTCTTACATAACTAAAATCAGTCCATAAACTGGTAAGATCATTGCCTCCAAAGGAGCCTACTATGTGTTTAGGCCTTGAGTTAACCTCAGCAACAATCTGCCTCCTACAGAAATTTGATAGATGGGGAAAATTCACGCAACGAAAAGTAAAAGCGATTGCTTCTAATCCTCTATTCCTATCCCAGTGAATTCATGCAAATGATCACAGCTCTTATTCTAGTGTCAGTAGTTCAGTTAGCTCAGGTCAGTCTGCCCACTGAACATAAGCTGTCAGACAGTCTGACAAGTTTCCTGCAGTATCTCCTATGTGTAAGGATCCCCAAGAAGTACTGAGATCAGTCAGCTACCAGTCTTGTCTAGAGAGCTAGCAGACCAATACAGAGGATGAGACATGCTGCTTAAAGAAGTTAAAGAGATACACAGGAGAGAAGCAGGGTGGACTTAACAGAGAATCAGCATTTGAGCTGGACCTGGGGAGGCAGTGAGAAGATAAGGGGACAAAAATAGGCTATATTTGGATAGTATAGAAGGAAATACCACATAGAGGATTCAGGTTCAAAGAACAATGGTCTGGAAAAAGCAAAAGCAGGAGTATTATAGGGTAACTTGAACAGTAATATCACTGAGGTTGAATGTATAACACTGTATTTTGCAAAATATTTTCATATCCATTTCTTCAATTAACTCCCATGGAAAGCCCATCTGTTAGACATAGTAAATATTATCTCCAATAAACAGATAAGGAAACGGAAGCTTAGAGATACCGTTTTCTCTGAGTCCTTATATCAAATGGTAGTAACGATGAGATGTGAAACCAAGCCTTACAAGTCTAGGTTCAAAGTACTTCCCTTTCCAAAGAAGTTAGTCTGCTTAAGTTAAATTTTATACAAGTTTGATTTAAATCTGGGCAAATTATTTAATGTATCAATAAACCAGAGAAAATACTGTAAAATAATTCAAAGAGGAGCTCTATGACTGAAAAGATACACAGCAGAAATGTAGAGAGTAAAATGGCTGCCTCCTACTCTATTTAAAAAGAAGAAAATGATAGTTATATTGCATACTGCCAAGTAAGCAGGAATCAAAAATGTGTGCATTTCTTACCTCCTTTCAATTGCACACATCTTTTCAATACCCATTCCCCACATCTGGGGGGAATATATAGGGAGAATTGATAAATAGGAAAGAAAAAGAAAACTAACTAATTAAAAGTAGAATTTGGGGTAACCCACATATGAATAGCTAAACGAAACCGTAATTATTCCTACTACCTTCTATAGAGCAGATTCCATGTTTCATCTAGTAATCAATTATGAAATAGAAAACACATCAGGAACCTCAAGATAGTCTACGAGAGACAGGTGCCCTTCAGGTTTTAAGTGGCAATGAAAACTTTACATTACATATCCAGAAGGGGTTTTTTAAAAAGAACATCACTTAGTCATCATATTCAACTGCCTGTGGTATTTCAACAATGTCTATGCAGTTGTGTGGTCACAGTATACACCTATTCTGGTAAACTTATTAGAATCATCCTTTTTACTCACAAAGTATCTGGGTTTGGCCTATAAATTATCTGACAGCACTGCCTTTAAGTCTCAGTAGTTATCCTAGTTTGGGGAGCTTGAGTGCCACTGCGACCAAGTTCCTGGACTTCAGGGATGTTAAAAGCATGGTAAATTGGAGTCTATCAATAACAGCTCCCTAACCATTTTCTAACCTCCAGCTTGTCCCCTCCAACATATACACACAGTCAAAATGATCTTTCAACGATCAGCTGTGTGGAGTTTTAATGGGGTAACTACAAGGAGAAAAGAAGAGAAGAAATGCTTCGTGGGTTTAAAATAATGAGGTCTGACCATGGAAAACTGGGAAAACAACAGAAGCAGACACAGCAAGTTAAAATTCGGCAATCACTGACAGGATAAGGAACCGTTTGTAAGCAAAGCCAGAAAGTGATCTGTAAATGCAGACACTGAGACTGCACAGTTCTTTCCAAAATAGCTGCTGGCAGATGTTAGGCCAAACTCAACATGTGCAGATGGCAGGATATGAATCTCAATTGAGTCCCTCCTTTCTCTTTCTCTACTCCTGGTTTCCCATCTAGACAATAAAAATGTTTTGAAAGTATTTACCAACCCTAACATTCAGTATTTTGCAGAATTTTATAATATGAAAGAAAAAGCTAATATTTTAAAGTATTTGGTGGAAAGTGCTACTCAAAAATAAGTGAATATAATACTTAAAGTAAATCATGGATTCCTCTATGTAGTCAACAGACAAAAAAAACTGTTGTTGATGGGGAGGCAGTGAAGAGGGAAAGATATCCTTGTAAGTCGTTCGTGCTTTTACTATATGCAGTTAAAAGTCCTGGAATAATGTTAACGGAAAGTGACTCAGTCTTGATGACTCATTAGGAAAATAAAAGCCAAAAAAGTCCAGCGGAGACTCCCCTGGTGTTTGGTCATTGAAAAGCTGTATCAGGACTGGAAATGCTCATCACACACTAAGACTTCAAAGTTTAGTGGTAAATCAACCCAGGTACTTCTGGTACAATTTTCCAAGAAGACAAAGAGTGACACTTCATTCATGCAAGTGTTTGTAATATGTTTTGAAGAGAGCCAGCAATAAGTAATAAGCTAAGAATCATAAGCAAACTTTTTCAAAGTTGAACTTGTTTACTCATGCCCTTCACTCATGAAAGCCCCACAGATTCTTATTCAGAGCTGACATATGGACTGTTCTTACTTTACATAAGATTTCTACCTTGATAAGCAATCATGAAGTCCCTAGAGATTTATATGGAGAGCACATTTTCTTCTTAAAAAAAGAATAAAAATCAGGATGTAAGTATATTTTTAAAAGTCACTACAAAAATAAAACATGCTATTACATGAGTTCAATCAATAACAGTCTCCAACAGCGCACCACTATAATTAAAGAAAAGCTCTGATAAATGTTCATAGCGATAACTGAAATATCAAAAAAAATTAAATAGGGAAGTTTTTAAAAGGTTTCATTGAAACAGTCCCAAAGGAGTTATTGTTTTTACACAAAGTACCAGATAGTATAGAATTTAAGCTTTGCTGATCATAGCCTCTGCTATGACCCACTCATCTCAGCCTTTGCAGCACCAAGGCAGCCACAGACAACATGTAAACAAATGAGCAAAGTTATGTTTCAATAAAACTTTAGACATTGAAATTTGAATTCCATATCACTTTTACCCATCACAAACATTCTTCTTCCTCTTTCTTTTTTCAATCATTAAAAAATGTAAAGACTGTCATCAGCTCACTTGTATAAAAAGAAGCAGTGGGTGGTGTGGGCTGGACTGGCCCACAGACCATAGTTTGCAAACCCCTATCTTAGAGGAACTAATTTCAACTACTAAAAGGAAAAAAAAAATGCTGCGCATTCTTTAACCCTGATAAAGAAATGAGCTGCCACTGCAAAAACTTAAAAAATTAGAGTAGGGCAGGATCCATCTCTACATTAGAGTGGCCACAGTATTCTTAGTATATTCCAAATGTCCATCGTGAGTCCAAGAGTATAATTTGGGTATAAAAAACTACAGATTCCTGGGACCAACTCCAAGAGATTCAGCTGATATCAAGAAGGGCAGGAATATGTTTACAGCAAAGTTCCCCACGTCATCCTAACGTTGCACCAAGGTTTAAAGACCACCAACATTTGCAAAATATTTACCTGATAAAAGACCTGAATTCAGAATATGTAAAGAACCCTCAAAACTCAATAAAAAGAAAGTGATTTTTTTTTAAAGGCAAAGCTTAGAACACACAGTTAAACAAATGATATAAGAATAGGAAGTAAGCACAAGAAAAGAGACTCCAATCATTAGTCATTACAGAAGTGCAAATTAAAGCCACATGAGATAATATTACACTGTTAAAATTTAGATCTCACAGCCACGAAACAACAAAACCAGAATTTAAACCCTTAAAAAAAATAGTTAAAGGGCTTTGTAGGTGGCTCAGTGGTTAAGAATCCACCTGCCAATGCAGGGGACACAGGTTCGATCCCTGCTCCAGGAAGATCCCACATGCCTCAGAGCAACTAAGCCCATGAGCCACAATTATTGAGCCTGCACTTTAGAGCCCGTGAGCCACAAGTATTGAGCCCATGTGCTGCAACTACTGAAGCCATGTGCCTAGAGCCTGTGCTCCACAAGAGAAGTCACGGAAATGAGGAGACCGTGCACCACAATGAAGAGTAGCCCCCACTCACCACAACTAAAAGAAAGCCCCTGCACAGCAAAAAAGACCCAACACTGCCAATAAAATAAATAAGTGTATAAAAAAAATAGTTAAAAAATAAAAAATATATATATCTTGACAATGCAGAGTGTAGACAAGGATGCAGAGCATTTAGAGCTCATATACACTGCTTGTAGGAATGCAAAATGGTACAGCCACTTTGAAAAACAATTTGTAGTTTCCTATAAAGCTAAACATACGTTCACCATATGACCTACCCTAGGTGCTTACCCAAGAGAAATGAAAACATGTTCACTCAAAAAAAAACCTGTATGCAAATGTTTACAAGAGACTATTTATAACCACCAAAAGTGAAAACACCCCAATGTTCGTCAACCAGTGAATGGATAAGCAAATGGTGGTACAGCCATGCACTGGAACACAGCAATAAAAAGGAACAAAATTACTGATACACACATGATATCAGATGTATTATGCTAAGTGAAAGAAGCCAAACTCAAAAAGCAACTTATTATATGATCCCATTTATATGACATTTTTGTAAAGGTAAAACTAAAGGGACAGAAAACAAATCAGTGGTTGGTGGAGGTGGGGGAAAAGCGTGGAGCAGTTCGTAGGTTACGTAAATGTTCAATATTTCGATTGCTGTGGTGGTTACAAGACTATACATTTGTCCAAACTCAGAACCCCATACTAAGAAGGATGAATTTTTACTGTAGGTGAATTATATATCAATGAATTTGACTAAAAAGAAAAAAAAAAAACACTGATATACAAGCAAGACTGGCTTTACACTGGTTCTGCTTTATTGGAAAGTTTTCAATGCTTTTATGTCAGTGTATGGTTACAAACTATCATATGAAGACCTACATATCTTAATGTGTGTGTGTGCTTGTGTGTTTTAATAAAATAATGACAAAAAAAAATAGTTCTTTTGAGTATGCGTGTTTGTCATGTCCTTTTAAAAGTATTATCTAAGAACTCTTTTGTACTGGTTTCTAAATTCAAACATATGGGAATAGTCTAAATAATCCCCAAGGTATATAAGACCAATTATCCTCTGTAGGTCTTATTTAGGATCTAGGGTATCCTAATTCTACAGTTTTGAAGCACAGGACACTTTTAAATAGGTCATCAGTTATAAATATTAATCCAACAGCCCTTCCAGTGGCTACATCTGAAATTGCAAATACAGCTGTGATAAGGTTTATTTTTTCCCCCTATAATTCAGGGTAGTTAATTTTAAAATACACTCTTGTATTTAGAGAACTGGGATTTCAAGCAGGGTTTACTTAAGTTTTGTGGTATGATACTGCTTTTTGTTACTGAGGCAAAAATTCACTTATCTCAATCAAAACTACGTCCCTGAAAAGAACTAAGGAAAGACCATGGCCTATGGCTTTATTTCTCTAATATGTTTAATCTTCTCAACTTTAGCCCTTTCAGGCTGAGTGTACCAGAGAAGAAATGCATTTTCTAGGTAGAAAAAACACTGAGGCAGGAGTATGACCTCCTGTAGTTCACCCAGGAATTCATTTGCTGAATCAAAATAAAAACCTAAAAAAAAAATGCTCTTGATTAAAAAATAAAATAAAACCTGTTAACTCACTAACATTCATATCAAACATTATCCCTAAAATAACCTGAGGAAAATCTCTGCATGTGTTTTGTCATTCATTATTTTTATTCCACTGTTTTAAATGACAGTATTAACGAAATACATCAGGAGTGATTCTTATGCATAAACAGAATAATTTAAAAGAGAGAAGAAGAGGGAGAAGGAACAAAGGAAGACGGAGGAAGGGAAGAAATGGGAAAGGAAGGGGAAGGTGGGAAAGGAGAGAGGAGGGAAGACTGAGCTGTGTGAATATTCACTTTTGAATTTTTCTAATTCTAGGCCCCATGTGACAATTTTTAGATACTTAACCTCAACGGTTTGATAAAACTCACTTTCCCATCCTGGCTCTCAGATTTTCATCTGGAAAATCTGGCTGGCCTAGATCAGTGGTCTTTAATGCTTTCTACTCTGAGATCCTTTTTTAAAAATAGCAATTAACTTTACAGTTTCCCAAAAGGGATAAGTTGTTCTTTATGTACTTTTTAGTTTAAAAAAAAAATTCTCAAATCAAGATAATCTTTATTTTACAAATAACAGCTATTTCATTTTTAAAAAAGCACTGGTTCATTTAAGAAGGTACTGCATACCTGGATATAGCAATAAACTGAAAGATGTTTTCCCCTTATGTGAGAGGTATTCTGGGTGCACGTATGGAATTTCAAGGGTTCTTTACAACAACTTCTTGAACTCTACAGGACTGGCTCTCCACCACAGTGAAGATCAGAGGGAAAAAAAAAAAAAAAAAAAAAACTAGAAAAATAGATTAAAAAGCTTTATAAACTTACTAGCAGCACTAAGATACACGATGCCCATGGTCAAAAAGCACGATCTCTGCCCTTTAAGAGCTGATGCTCTCAGAAGGCATATGAAATTATGCCAGAGATAGGATTCTTAAACTAACAGGGAACGTCTAGTATTCATGATTCATTCGTTCATTCATTCACACATTCAAATACTTGCTGAATCTTTGCTGGCTATGTGAAAGACCTGAAGCCAGATGAGGGTGAAGAAAAACAAGACACAAACCTCCTTAATCAAGATCTAGCCATGGTCTCATTAAAAGACAATAACCAGAAAGAAAAAAGAAAAACAAACAAAATAAAAACACACACACACAAAAACCAAACTGCTGTAGAATTCTGAAGAAAAGAGAAAGTGAGTTTGCCCTCACTTTCCAGATAACGGACCTCTCAGAGACCTCCATCACATTAGATGTCTAGTGTGCATGTGATATGCTTTAGATCTCTGGGACTACCTGGATAACATACCACCAGACATAATTTTGTATCTTTCCCCTTAAAGCTCTGGATTTATGCCATTAATTTAATTTACCCCATACGCCACTGGGGTGTCCTGGACCTAAAATGAATCAGTGCTTTCTAGGCATATTTCTGAAAATGTATTAACTTTTATCTTTCACTAAAGAAAAATGATTTGCTCTCAGAATAGCTAGCTATCTTTATTTCAAGAAATGTCTACGAAGTGCACCAATTTCAGATGCTAATTGTGACTGTACTCAGGCACACACGCACCTACACACACACACAGAGTTAACTAACTTGGGGATGGTGGAACCTTCCATTTGAAGGACAGAAAGAATACATAATAAAATTCCTTACGGCTGAAAGGAAAGAAAAAAGGTTAGCCCTGGTGGAAGATGGGAGGGTTGACATATAAGTGCTCAATAGCTAAAAGTGGGAAAACTCTAATGACTAAAAAACTGCAAAGGAGTTAATAAACTTAAAAGAGTCTAGAAATGGCTTTGATGGACAGGCTATGGCTTTCAAACCAAAACTTTAAGATAATGTGAAACCTTTGTTAGATGGGGGAAAGGGCAAGAGTAGTGATTGGTGAGCAATTAAAACTAAGTAGAGGGCTTCCCTGGTGGTGCGGTGGTTAAGAATCCACCTGCCAATGCAGGGGACTCCGGTTCGAGCCCTGGTCCGGGAAGATCCCATGTGCCACTGGGCAACTAAGCCCCTGCACCACAACTACTGAGCCTGTGCTCTAGAGCCTGCGAGCCACAACTACTGAGCCCACATGCCGCAACTACTGAGGCCCATGTGCCTACAGCCAGTGCTCCGCAACAAGAGAAGCCACTGCAATAAGAAGCCTGTGCACCACAATGAAGAGTAGCCCCCGCTCTCCGCAACCACAGAAAGCCCGCTCGCAGCAACGAAGACCCAATGCAGCCAATAAATAAAAAATAAATAAATAAATAAAATTATTTTAAAAAAAAAACAAGTAGAGAGATGGGAATCAGACTGGAGAGAGCAAAAAAAAGTGGGAAGTCTGGATTGTGGCTTCAGGAAGAAAATTCAGCAAAGAAGCTGAAACTGACCAAAAATTTAAGTTTGTTAAAATAATTAAAAGTGCTCTTTTTGCGGAAAAAACAAAAGCTCTGATTCAAACTAAAAAACTTTCAGAATATTGTTGGAACCTTTGTCTATTTGAGAATACCTTTGTCTAGCATTCACGAACTGCATGATGCATTTGAGTTATTTATCTACAGCTAAAAAAAAAATGGCTGAGAATTATTTCAAATCTTGTAGCAGGGAACTTCAAACGTTTCAGAAGAAATAAAGCATTACTCCTAGACAATGGCAACAGTATTTCCATTACAAAGAGTATGCAGATGTTCCAAATATGCTTTTAAACCAGAAATAATGCTACCTGTTGACATTTAGTTAGACTTAATTCTTTTTATTCCATATGACCTCACACATATTCCTTTGTCTCCTATTTTAAGAGATATTTCCCAAGGTAAAAATACTGCTGTAGTTATTTTTTTCAAAGGTCTGTCCAAATGATGAATATCTTTGGCCATCTTAAAACTGAGCATTAGATTTTAACCTAGAAAAAAATAAGTTTTCATAATATTCCCATTCCCTGATGGCAGCTGCTACCCACAAGCTCTGCTGAGATGTTCACAAGGAAAGTCCCAGGGCTGCGCATCCCCTCCGAAGGAAAAGGGCAACAGGAAGGGACAGGCCTCCAGTGCGTGGTCCTTCTTCAACTCTACCGGAGTCTACTCCATGATCCCAAATTGTAATTACGTGTAAAGCTTTAGATTGATAAGAGAAGTAAAGAAGACAGATTTCTAAAACTGGAGTTTAAAAATCTGTGCCAGAACATTAAGCAAATTATTACTAAACTTCCTTTTCAAACTGAGTTGGAGTTTCAGTATTAAGAACAGTCTCAATGTTTGTGTATGTTTTACCCAGTCATGGGCAGCAACTTTATTTTCTTTAATTAGGGTTCAAAAACATCTTTAAGGAGCAACTGGGCCATAATTAAGAGTTATATTAGAGAAAGATACACTTTATCAGATGTGAATACTTTCCAGATCAAAAACCACACCACCATTAGGACATTCCTAGTATAGCATATCACTTCCTTTGATGATCTCTGAAGTAGAAAAAAACAGATGCTTACAAAGAAAATGATCTTCTCAACAATTTCTGACCACCTTCAAAGTAAATCAATACTTAATTCTAACTTCATGAAACAGCCACATAAATTTCTTCTTTTACCACTTTACCATTTATGTAAACCAGACTGCCAAATACCATGTTGTGCAAAATAAAAACCAATCCAAATGTGTTAAACTCTAGAGTTTAGCAATGGAAAAATCTTGCATTTATAGACAGAAAGTGGCTGAAACCCTTGAGAAAGTAGAATCTAGAATAAACCATTCATGTTTTGGTTAGAAACCAGAAGACCTAAGAGTAATATAAACGCATACACTGAAAGTGAGTTTCAAGTTTGTTTCAGGTCACTGACATATACAAAGAGCTAGGTTAAATCTTAGCACTACCTAATACTTTACATATTAAGGTTGTGTTCGAACTCCAGTTCTCCTCCTACTCCTCACCTGCCCCCTAGGAAGCACTACACACTACACAAAGATCACTTTTTCTCTAAAGACATGCAACACCCACATACATATCAGAAAGGTTAAGGACAGCCTCAAAGACCAGGACTTTCAAAGTGTAAATCTGCGTTTCCTGTCAGTCAGGCACGACTTGACAGTGCTAAGAGAAGTTTATTTACATATGAATGCCAGAATCTTCACCAAAGCCAGGTTGGGAACTGAAAGGTTGAAAAATACTACTTGCTAAATATCCCAGGCCTAAATTCTAACATCCTTCAGGAACAACAGGACAGGCCCAGTGCGATTAAATGTCCTACATAAAACAAGCAACTCTGTCTCCTAGCGTTTGGAACTCTGGGACATAAAGCCGTCAAGCTTTCCTCGGATTCTGGGGTCAGCCTGAACACCACAAGCCCCTCTGAGTCAAAACAGGTTGGCGCTGAAACACAGCAACCTAATTTCCAAGAAAGCAAAGATTCTTATTTTCAACTCCACATTCTCAAGACAACTAAGACCACAAGAGTCAGCTGAAACAAACGACATCCACTACAAAGACAACCTCTGCAAGCTCGGATAGCACTCTGAGACTTCCATGCTTCCCAGGGTCAAAATAACAGCCGAAGATCACTAAAGACTAAGGCGATCCAGCACCCAAGATCTCAGTTACAACAACAACAGCAACAACAACAACAAAAAAGCTAGGTCTGGATGGAGACGAGAGACAAGAATTCAGTGGGCTACTTGCTAGAAGCCACGCTAGACCAGTACTAATCAATCTTGATTCTTCTGGACCTCAGCATAGGGAGCCAGTAAAAACCAAGGTCACAGTGAGTCCCCTGCTTACTGCTTTCTGTGCGAAAACGTTTATTTATAGTAGCTTCCCACCCGCCTGGCTGCGCTGGGCAGGGCCCAGGCTCAACTTTTAAACCTGGAGGAAGGTGGGAAAGTCGGCCAGCCAGACGCAAGCCTGGGAAAAGTAGACCGAAGGAGGGAGAGAGTCAAGTTTCAAAACAAAGGCTCCACACGAACTGAACGTCCAGCCCACCCCACCTCCCAGCCTTCGGGCCAGCTGGGCTGGGCCCGGACTTTTAAGAACAGCGGTCAGGCGGGCGTCCCCAGCTCTGGAGCATCCGCGAAGGGCACCGCCGCTCCCGGGGACCGCGGCACGACCACTGGGTGAGGGGGTGCCGGCCCCTCTCCGCCCACCTCCTCACGCGGGAGAAACCTGACGCTCAGGACCCAAGTGACTCGCCCCAGGTCCCACGGCAGAGCCCGGACCCGGTTCCCTCCCGGCCAGCGCGGGCCGGCACCAGGCGGCCGCCGAGACGACGCCCCCACCGGGAGGCACCCGGGGACGGCAGCCGGAGCGGCCCGGAGCGCCCGCCACGGCCCGCGCCCTACCTTCCTTGACCCCCGGCAGCTTGGACTGGTCGATGCTGACTTCGGCCATGTTGGCCCGGGGGCCGGGCTGCCCTCGGCCTCCTGCGTCCCGGCCGCCGGCGGCCCCGAACGCGGCCCCGGGGGCGCAGCGGCAGCGCTACGTCGGGCCGGCAGAGCGCGCGCGGGCCCGGACGACGGAGCCGGCTGCCGCGCGAGGGCGGGCGGCGACGAAGGCGGCGGGAGACGGGCCCCGGCGCAGCAGCCTGGCGGCCCCGCTGGCCCGCCACCGCCACCTGCTCCCGCGCCCCCGGCCCTGATCGACGCCTAATACCCGGCGCCCGGAAACGGCCCCGGGCCGGCCCGTACGGAGGGAGAGAGGAGACAGAAAGGGCGGGTGCGCGGGCGGGCGCGCGGGCGGGCCTCGGCGGGGAGGGGAGGGGAGAGGAGGGGAGGGGAGGGGAGGGGAGAGGAGGGGAGGGGAGGGTGGGGGAGGGGAGCTGCAGGTCTGAAACCGCAAGTGCGCGCAGCTGGCGAGCGCCGAGCGGCTCCCGCGGCCGCCTCCCCGGGGCCGCCGGACGCGCCCGAGGCTGGGGCCCCGCGCCGGCCCCGCCTGCGCGCCCAGCCCCCTCCCAGCGGAGGGTCGCGGGTGTCGCCGGGGGCTCTGTGTCCCGATGGCCTCCGCGAGAGGGGCCGCAGGGGTCCCCCCGAACCCGGCGCTTCCCGTCGGCGGTGTAGTCCCCGTTCTGTGAGCTATTTGCACGGGATGCTTACTGCGAGACTGGCTTTCGCGGGCACGCTTTGCCTCCGGGATGGGAGGAAAGATAACATATGGGCATTAAAAAAAACAACAACAACAACCTCTACTACAACGTACAGAACTGAAGAGCAGCTGATCAAAATCTGGGCCAGTTCAGAGACGAGAGTGTTCACGACCAGCTGGGGGAACTGAGTCATTCATTCATCAGAAATGCATGACTGTCTACCAAGTGTGATGCTGGGTGCTGAGGATGACAGCGTGTGTCAGGCATCTCTCTCTTCTGGCATGTCGCACGTTGCACTGTAATTGGGACGCTTTCATCTCCCAGAAATAGACAGCATCTCCGCTCTGCATCTCCTGGCAACAGAATTCTCCCTCCCTCTGGGAAGCCCTCCTGGGGAGGGGGCCTCCTCTCGCAAGCTTGTGTAATCAAAGAACCGCTCCACTGCCAGCAAGCTTCCTCCCTCACCCACGTACATTCATCTCATCTCATGCAGAATACGTCTCTGGGGTTGTTATATAAAGAAGGACAGATAAACGCTCTATTTCTTGTGGGAAGGGTTTGCTCTTCCTGGTAGGTAATGAAGCCAAACTGAAGACAGAAGCACAGATAAGAAGACAAAGAGATGAAAAGGGTGTGTTCTGATGTTACCGCAAGAGCAAACCAGCTGGTCCCTGGAGCAGCTGGGATTCCTGCGGCTCTGGCTTCTGGGATTGACCCCCTGCAGTCTCTCAATTTAAGCTAGTGATTTTACAATCTAAACTAGTAAAAGTTGATTTTCTCTCACCGGCAGCTCCGAGAGTCGCCGTGTGAGAAGCCGCACGGAGGAGGTTTTATTTGGACCTGACATTGACTAAGGCTAGCAAAAAATTCAGAGAAGACTTTCTAGGCCAGAGGGTGACAAACCTTGGCCCATAGGCCAAATCCAGCCCACTGGATCTGAATGACTGCTCTTTATGTGTTTAAGTGATTACATTTAAGTGGTTGTAGAAAAACAACATAATATTTTCAATTTTGCCTCTTAGGACTCAAATGATAAAATATTTACTTATTGGACCAATTTCAGAAAAGGTTAGCCAAACCTATTACTAGGCAGAAAAAACACCCAGTAAATTAAATGTGTAAATAGAAAGGAAGTAATATTAGAAAGGTAGTTTTGTGGGGACTTTTAATTTGCCTGCCTCCTGTGGTCATAGAGAATGTTTATAAGAGCAGTATTATCTGTTTCCCTCCCCAGAACCCATTGTCTTCACTGCTCTGTCATGCTCTGCCCTGGGAGGCTGACATTTATGAACTCATCACCAGGGCCTGCATGCCCTGTGGCTTCCTTTTGAGTTGGACCAATGCATGGCACTGGCAGAAGATCAAAAAAAAAGGGAGGAGAGAAATATCAGGGTGTGTATTACACTGCTTTCCTTTATGCTAGGCCACTGTGTCCCTCTGACTACAATTCCTGTCTAGACCCCCTTTACCATGGTTCCAGCTCTCATGGGTCTCTAATAATACCATTTCTTTCCAGTGCCCCTTCAGGCCTAGGATATCATGGGGTCACTGCTGTTCCCGCAACCATATTCATGCCTTTGTAAGTAGTCCCTTCATTATATGCTTTCCAGTTATACCGTTTTGAGTTTGGCTTCTGTTTCTTGCCTAGACTCTGGTTAATATGGTTAAGATATGCCAGAGGGTCTTTGCTTTGTTTTCCTTAAAAATATCTATATTTCTTATGATCTTCATAAGATCGAAGCCATGCTCATCTGTTCATATGATCTCCACTTCCCCTTCTTTCATTCTTTCTGGAACCTATTCCAATCATACTTTTTAGCTGCACCGCTCCAAAAACAGCTGTTTTTAATTAGAATTAACAATGACCTTCACGTTGCCTGGTCCAGTGGTCAATTCTCAGTCCTCCTCTTATTGGCCAACTATTACCATGTAATAGGTATGAGTCTACTCACCTTCTTGAAACACTTCTTGTTTTGATTTTTGTATTTTTGCTTATCTCATTTATCTCCCAAGACATCTCTACACCACTACTCACTTTGTTCAAAAATGACCCAAACCAATGACAGCTCATTTTGAGGGTTCTTCTGGATAGTGGTATCTGCCAGTTATTGGAGATAGTTATAGGCTAGCAACTCTATCTAAATTGTTTCTCCCAGGTTACAAAAAAAGGATGTCTGAAACCAAATTCATATATATGCACATTTATTAGCAAATAGATACAAAAAAGTCACAAAACCTGCTCTGAAAACTTAAGTCTCATTCCCTTATCCTTTTATAGGCTCTAACTACACAGTCCATAAAAGATTTGTGCAAACACAGACATTATTTTGAAATCATGCCTTGGGTACTGTTGCATAGATTAAAGGCTGAAAGGCTCTCTTGGTTCTTATACCCTATTCAAACAAGAGTGGGGAATTTCTTTAAAATATTTCAACCAATCCACATATCAACATATTTCAAATATCCCCAATTTTAAACCCATTTCTAATATTCATTAGATTATGCTCTACAAGTTTTGTTTTTAATCTAAGGTGTTAAAAAATAGCTTATATTCTTATAATTTTCTGTAGAGTGTAGCCTTCTGGTAAAATCTTAGGTTATGGCACCTGCCGTTTGTATTCCTAGTTAGGCAGCTAACCACCTCTAGAATGTACACAGAAACTGCACACACACATACTCCTATATCACATTCTTTAGGGGCTCCTCCCAATTTTCTAGACCTTTATTTTTTTTGGGGGGGGGGGGCACACCATGCAGGATCATAGTTCCCTGAGCAGGGATGGAACCCGAGCCCATTGCAGTGGAAGCACAGAGTGCTAACCACTGGACCGCCAGGGAAGTCCTTTCCTAGACCTTCAAATGCTGGAGTGTTTTCAGACAGCACTTTAGTTCTCAAATTATTCCTTCCTAACTATTCTTATTACTTGGGTAATTCATTCAGTCTCTTTGCTTTAATTACTAACTCTTGGGGTAAATGGAATTGCCAATACGGCACCATTTTGACTGAAAAAATTGGCAGTTAATATGGTTCAAACTAATATTCTGACAACTCCAAAATTTATATTTTCAACCCAAACTCTCCCATGAGTTCCATATTCATGTATCCTACTACAAATGTTTCATATTCCTTTGAAGGTTTAATTGGCTATACTGTCAAATACTGTTGAAAAAATAAGGGCAGCAAAGACTGGAAAAGAGGACTTGTGATTTGACATCTAGGTTATTCAAAAGGAAAGAGCAATCATAGAGCTAAGAGCCAGTAACGAGATTACAAAGTTTAAAAAACGAATGAGGGTATTTCAGTAAAGATGGTGAATTGAACCTATGTATCTAATTCACTCTCTCCTGAAAACCCACTAAAGCCACACTCCCATTGAAATATCAATTTTAAAATTGTGTACTGAGTTATAGTTTATGTACAATATTATGTAAGTTACAGGTGTACTATATACTGATACAGAATTTTTAAAGGTTATAGTCCATTTATAGTTATTATAAAATATTGGCTGTATTCCCTGTATTGTACAATATATCCTTATAGTTTATTTTATACCTAATAGTTTGTGCCTCTCAATTCCCCTCCCCTATACTGCCCCTCCCCACTTCCCTCGCCCCACTGGTAACCACTACTTTGTTATCTGTAACTGCAGAATCACCTACATTTTAAAATGCAAGTCAGAGAATGTCACTCCTCTGCACTTAAACCTCTAGGGGCATCTCATTTTCTTTAGAATACAACCCAAAGTGCTTACCATAATCTACTAGAAGTGCCGCTACCACTCTGATTTCATTTCCTTCCTTTTGTACCCTAACTCACTGGCCTTCTCTCACCCTGACATCTCGCTGTTCCTCCTTGACGTCCCTGCCAGGCTGTGCACGTTCTTGCGTCAGGACCTTTCACTTAACTGGTCGCTCTTCTTGGAAAGCCTTCACCCCACCCCACCCCTTGCCAAACAACTTCACGATGTGCTCCCCCAATTTCATTCAGGCGTCTATTGAAAGGCCACCTTCTCAGAGAGACATTTCCTGACTTTATCTACGATAGTAATCCAATCCCTGTCATTCCGTATCTTATCTACTCCTTTTTTTCTCTCCAAGTCAGTTACTCCTGAGGTATTATATGTTTATATATTTATTATGTCTGTCCAGTCTCGTAAGAGGATTAGAAATTTGCCTATGTGAATTATTACTGTATCCTAAGTACATAGAATAGTGTTGGCACATAAGAGCTGCTCACAAAATATGTATTGAATACATTGCTGAATAAAGCATTTGGTAAAGAGGTATTAAAGCAGATCATGACCGTGCTGATCAAACAATATGTTTTAAAGTAAATTTTTAAAATGTTTCTTTTCAAAAATGAGTTTTAGGAGAAAAAAATCTAGGCCTTACTGGATAGTAAACATCATTAAAAAAAAAATTTAGAGAAACAACCTGCTTTGCCAAGAGGAAACTTTAGCTTATACCACCATGTCCTGAAGTCTAACCTTTGTTTACAAGGCATTTATTTCTACGTATAAATACATCTCCAGTGTGAAAAACAATAAGGAAAATAAAAAAGAAGTACGGATACCACTGTCATTTGGGAGATTTTTCACGGCTACCACGAGAGTGCAGGCAAGAGACGGTGATGAGGAAGGTGAGTCCCTATGAAGCCAGAGCAAGGGACTCGCATCCAAGAGACTTGGCAGGGGCTAGGGTAGGATGTCAGCAGGCTTCACATCCAGGGCTATTGAACACACTGGCAAAGGCTCTGACTCGTGCAAGGAGAAACATGATCTAACACAGAACTAAGACAAGATTCAGCAGTGCGAGCTCCTGTAAAATGTTCCTAACCTCTGGGGGAAAAATATCTTATATGCTGGAGTTACTATCATAAGTTGCACTAATTTATATATATATATATATATATATATATATATTAGGAATTATCTGCAAACTGTATAAATTATAAATCTCTCATAAAGCATATTTCTATTTTTTAAATGAACTCAAGTACATTTGTGATTCATATACAAAAATTTATTTACAAGTATTACTAAGATCAGCATAACTTTCTGTGATCAGGAATTTTTTTCAACCAAAGATGACTAAAATTATGTAGGGAGGAAGGTCTTAATTAAAAGGGGATCTTTAACTTAGAAAAGATTGGAATCCACTCTTAAAGATGAACTGCATAGTCAGTTTTTCTCAGGAGACCCATAATTTAGGAATCTTCTTTCCACATGTTATTTTCCCCATGATACCTATAACTAAAAGGGCAGGACTATAAATTCAAATTGAGAGAAGGAAACAGAATGAAGCTGTGTAAGCCAAGCTGTCAGCAATGTAACAGTCTTAGTAGATACTTGGGTAAACACATCTAGGGAATCCCTGTCCTATAACACATTTGTGAGATTTTTCAATATTTTGCTTGGCTCTACGTGGAGGATGCTTGAAGTATGAAAGCTGTTCAGTGCCAGAGAGAGCTGTACCAAAGGTATAAAAATATGAATGAGAAGTTTACACATGGATTAAGTAGCAACCTCTGAGTGGAGGCGGAGGGGAGGAATGAGGGATGTGGGAAACTGTGAGTCGTAGATTACGTTTGCAAAAATGACCACAGCGTTGATCCCTATCACACATGCCCTCTCACACTATAACGTTGTAGACGCTCCTCAAAACATGGAGTCTAATTCTCCTCCGGTCGAACCTGGGCTGAATCTGTGACTACATTGACTAGTAAAACGCAGCAGAAGTAACATTCTGAAACTTAAAAGCCCTGGCATTAAGAAGGCTAGGCAGTTTCTGTGCTGATGCTCTGAAAGAAGTAAGTTGCCTTGTAAGAAATCTGACTATCCTAGCATCTCCATGCTGTGAGAAGCTCAACTAGCCACATGGAGAGGCTATCTATAGGGAAATGAAGATCTCCAGCCTGAGTCCCTGGGGGAGCTCCCAGTTGACAGCCAACGCCAAGAGGATTGCCAAGCATCTTGGAAATGGATCTTCAAAACTCAGTTGAGACATTCCAGATGAAGACAGGAGAGACAGAGATGAGCTGTCCTCACTGACCTGGAACAATCTGTTGAATAGCAAACGAAGTAGTGAATGTTACTGTTTAAAGCTAAGAAGCTGTAAAGAAGTATATTATGCAGCAGTAAATAACCAAAGTATGTTTCAATTATATCTGTAAAGTTTCAGTTCTTTGAGAAAAGGCCACATATTTGAGGCAAATATGGAAAAATGTTGACCTTGGTCTGGGTGTGGTGATATTTTCCATTTTTTTCTCTACATACAAAATATTACATATTTCATAATTCAAAATTTAAAAGCATATTTAGACTTGCACTTCTTGCTAGGATAGAGTAAATAGTTCCAAATATGTCCTCCCTCCATAAACAAGTATAAAACTGGAGAAAATGTATGTGGCAAATGTTTACAAGTTCTGGGCTTTAGGTAGTATGATCCCTCAGAGAAGAGAAATGCATGAAGTGAGCTCCCATGCTCTTATTAACTTTGTAGCTTGGTACAATTTTCCAACTTTTATAAAGGGAGTGGAGTCCAAGCAGAGTCGCTGTGGGGAGGCATAAAATAGAGTACAGGGCTGCTTATGCAATTGGAACTTGTCGGGTAGGGGACTGAAGAAGCAGGAGCTGCACACAGGAGTTCCCAAGTCCTTGATCAAAGCCAGCACTGCATATCTGCCAGAGGAAACCATAAGAGGCCTAACAGAAAGCAGTATCTACAGAAAAGAGGATGGAATGGCCGTTCTAGAGGGCACTAGCTTCTGGGAAATGTTAAAGACCCACTCAGAGTGGGGAGACCTCATTAACACGTCTGGTATTCAGGTAAGCTACCCAAGAGGCCATGAGTTATGTGGATAGCCTACTTGCAGAGGTATTCTGCAGCTAACCTAACACAGCCTAAAACCAGACTTGGACACAAGGAAGAAGAGCATCTAGCAAATAACTGCCTGCTGAGACAAAACTCAACAATCATTGAAAGAAAAAAAGGGCAATTTAACCCCGACTGCTTACAATGTATCATTCAAAAATGTTTGGAAAAAAAAAAAAGTTTTCCCACCAAAAATTACTAGACATGTTGAAGGAGTAGGGAAGTGTGGTGAATAATCAAGAAAAAAAGTAATCTGAGGGGACAAACACCAAGATGACCCACATGTTGACTTAGCAAGCAAGCCCATAAAGAGGCTGTTTTTAGCAGTATGAGAAATATTTTAGGGACCTAGAGCAAGGTATGTGGTCGTATGAATAAATACCTAGAAACTCTCAGTAGCGAAACAGAAATTACATCGAAAGCAATGATCAGATATAGAATTTTGGCAGATGAAAACCAAAAACGCAGATGGAAATCCTAGAAACAAAAAGGGAAATATCTGAAGTGAAAAAAAAAATCACTGATGGACTTGATATTTTGGAGATGGCAGATACAGACTCAGTGACATTGAGAGCAGATGAATAGAAATTATTTAATATGGGAGTCCCCTGGTGGTGCAGTGGTTAAGAATCTGCCTGCCAGTGCAGGGGACGCGGGTTTGATGCCTGGTCTGGGAAGATTCCACATGCAGCGGAGCAACTAAGCCTGTGCGCCACAACTGCTGAGCCCACGAGCCACAATTACTGAAGCCTGCATGCCTAGAGCCTGTGCTCTGCAGCAAGAGAAGCCACCGCACTGAGAAGCCAGTGCACTGCAACGAAGAGTAGCCCCTGCTGGCCACAGCTAGAGAAAGCCCAGGGCAGCAACGAAGACCCAACGCAGCCTAAAAAATAAGCAAATATAAATAAATAAATGAATAAATAAATAAAATTATTTAATATAAAAAAACAGAAAGATTTTTTTTTTAAAAAAGAGCCTCAGGTACCAGTGGAATAAAACTATACCGTTTATAACACAGGTACATAAGGACCCAGGAGAGAGAGAAAGATAATAAGGCAGAAAAACAAAAACAAAAAACAAAAAAAACTTGAGAAAATAATGGTTGAAAGTATTCCAGATTTTATTTCAAAAAATTGATCCTCAGGTCCAAGAAGCTTAGGTAACCCCAAGAAGGAGAAATACAAAGAAAAAACACTTGAGACCACTCTAGTCAAAATGGATGACAACCACGGAGGAGCAGAAAATCTTCAAAGCATCCAAAGAAAACTGGCATATTTTATGCAAGGGAAAAATTATATAAATGATGACTGATTCTAACCAGAAACAATACAGGCCAGAAAATAATAAAGTTATAACCGTAAAGTGGTAACAACAACAAATGCCTGTCAAATGAGTATTCAATATGTTACCAAATTATCCTTCAAAAATAAAAATAAAATAAAGATAGTTTCTGAAAAATGAAAGCTCAGAAAATTTGTAACCACCATATCTACATTACAAGAAATACTAAAAGAAGTTCAAGAGGCTGAAGGAAAGGATAACAAATGGAATTTCAGATTTAAAGGAAAGAAAGAAGATCTAAATGTGAGGATAAGTTTTCAAAAGACTAGCTCCTTTTCTTTTTTTTCTTTATTTCCCTAAAAGACAATTTATTGTTTAAAGCAAAAAAAAAAAAAAATTGTTATAAGGTAGTGTTTATAGAGTGTGTAAACGTAAGATTCATGACAACAAAAGCACAAAGTCATGGATGGAAAAATAAAATTAAAGTGCTATGAGATTGAAGTGTGGAAAGACTTGAATGAGTCAGGAGGAGAAAACGTGACCCAACTTATTTTAAGTGCCTAGCATAGCACTGAATACAAAACCTGATATAGATATTATATGAAAAGAGCAATATAGACTAATATCCCTGATGAAGATAGATGCAAAAGTTTTAAAAAAAATATTAGCAAATCAATAGAAATATACAAAAGGAATAACACATAAACATCAATTGAGGTTGCTCCCAGGAATGTAAAATTGATTTTATATTAAAAAATTGGTCAGTATATTTTAACAGCTTGATCATCTCAACAGAAATTATCAAAAAATTTTTTGACAAGATGGAACAGCAATTCATAATTTTAAGAGAAGTATCTCTTACCAGACCAGGAATGGAAGGAAGCTTCCTCAATATTGTAAAAGATATCTGTGAAAAATAAAGAAGAAAAAAATAAAGAACTTGGTGAAATATTGCACTGTTTCCTCCTAAGTTGGGAACAGTGAAAGGATATCAATTCTCTATTTTTATTTAACATTTTACTGTACAACATGCCACAGTGCAATAAGAAGGATAGAAAATAAAGTTCACTAAGATTGGAAAAGAAGTCAACTTTGTATTTGATATGATTGCTTACATAGAAACTATTTAGAAGCAAAGCAACTATTGGAAGTAATACATTTAGCAAAGACATAGAGTACAAGGTCAATATACAAAATCAATTGTATTTTTATATGCTAGCAACAAAGAATAAAAAATTTTAAATCAATTTCCTAGAGCATCACCCCCAAAACAATAAGTAAGAAACAATATCATGGAATTTCCCTAGTGGCGCAGTGGTTAAGAATCCACCTGCCAATGCAGGCGACACGGGTTCAATCCCTGGTCCGGGAAGATCCCACATGCCGCAGAGCAATGAAGCCCATGGGCCACAACTATGGAGGCTGCACTTTAGAGCCTGCAAGCCACAACTACTGAGCCCATGTGCTGCAACTACTGAAGCCTGCGTGCCTAGAGCCTGTGCTCCACAAGAGAAGCCACCGCAATGAGAAGCCTGCGCACTGCAATGAGGAGTAGCTGCTGCTCGCCACAACTAGAGAAAGCCTGCGCAGAGCAATGAAGACCCAACACAGCCAAAAATCAATCAATCAATCAATAAATCTTAGAAAAAAAAACAATATCACATTCCAAAGGAATGGAAGAGATTTGAGACACCATCAAATATCTAAAAGATGTAGCAAAGTTAGTCACCAGCATTTTCCTGAACCATTCATCTTTCTGAACTCTAAAAACCATGGATCATCGTGGATGATGGGAGACTAATGTAACCTTAACCAGATTATAACGCTGATTATTGCTGTCCTACGAGACATCAAGCACTGGGAAGGAAGGGTCTGAGATTTTATCCCACTTGCAAGCTAATAAGTTAGCGTGTTGCAGTTTCACAGACCCTGGCAGAAAACACGAGTTTCCTGGGTTAGAGACAAAATATCGTATTACTTAGAGAAATAGCAGTAGACAGAGTATCAACATCTACACCAGTTCCCCAGGCCCCAGATCACACAGGATGATGCAAAGACACTGAGGTGATCCTTTCACACTCAATTGGGTGTGTTACAGGAGAGGAACCTCAAGCTTAAGGATCCTGAATCTTTTATGTTGGAAGGTAAGCCTGCTTGACCTTTGCCTTGATGGGAGATACTATCTTTCTTCTACTGGACTGTAAATAAACCTACTGTTTGCTCTGAAAGGACTTTGTTTTCTCTGTCTTCCAAGGCTGTTTACTATACAATCATCCTTTGAAATATAGTCTAGGGTAAAGAAAGTCAATGTCTCTGCTTACAAGTTATGCCGATATGTGGGATACCCATTGAGCATTGATTATTATCTTTATTAACCCAGTCTCTGACATTTGGTGTGCTCTTATCAAATCAGTGATCCCTTTAGCACAGAAGATCAAATACAGTCTGCCTTTACATGGTTACGTTAACTGTAATACTCTTTCAGAATCTAGTCCTCAAGCGTCTTAACCATGATAATCATTCTCACATTCTACAGAACATCCCAATGGTCTGCTCTGCAGATAACATCAATCTGATCATTCTGATTGGCCTGGTAAGCAAGAGGGAACACGTATCCTCAATACTTTAGTAAGACACATATATGCCAGAAAGTGGAAAGAAACCCTACAAAGATTCAGGAGACATGTGTTTAGGGTCTGGTGATCTGGGGCACACTGAGTCGTTCCCTCTAAAGCAACGGTTATCAACCGGGGATAATTTTTGCTCCCAAGAGATATTTGGCAAGATCCGGAGACATTTTTGGTTTTCAAAAATCAGGGTTAGTGGGTACCATCTGGTGAGCATCAGGGGTAGAAGTCAGGGAAATAACTAAAGTGGGTAGAAGCCATGGAAGCAACTAAACGTGCTCCAATGCACAAGAAAGCCCCCTCCAACAAAGAATCATTCAACCCTAATTCTCAGTAATGCCAAGATTGAGATTGCTTTAAATAAAAGTAATAAATATGATTTTGCCTCTTGCGATTCCTACATGACAAAAAAAAAGATATAGTGCATGTGGGTCCCTTTAAGTTTTGGAGGTGACGTTTACAGCAGATGGTAATACTACTGTGACCTTTAACTGAGTGACTTAGAGGCTGCACATTTTGCATGTGGCTGTGCACAGGAGAGTGTTCTATAGTAGGTCCATGCTGCCATGCAAGCTGCCCTGTCACTTGGGACATGTTCATGTGACTCCTCTGCCTTTATCCCTGGCCCTAGCACTTGCCTTGCTTCCAGCCCACAGAGATTTTAGCAATAGCTCTTGTCATGCCCATGATGATGAAGATCCAGACATTTCTGCTTCTCCCACGAACATGAATGAAAGATCCCCAGCATAAGCTACTTGATGCCGAAATCTCAGCCTCTGCACACCAGTGCTGAATCGAATCTCGGGGACAGAGTTTGGGTGAAGCAGAAAAGAATAGCTTTAGTGCTTTGCCAGGTAAGGCGGAACACAGTGGGCTCCTGCCCTCAAAAACTATGGGTCCCAGCACAGGAGGATTTGATGAGAGGTTTTACAGCAATCGTTCGAGGGTAGGATGCTGACAAGATTCAGGGGAGCGCAGGGCCTGCACTCCCTTAATCTCATCTCAGGTGGTCATCTCCTAATCTTGACAGTTTCTCTGGCTCCTTTCATCTTGCCTCAGGTGGTTTCTTGGCTGTTCCTCCCTTGATTAGCAACTGTTTGCATCTGCCCTTTGGAACTCAGGGAAGGTCCTGGAGGCTGGAGTCTTGCCTATAAGAAACGGGGGACAAAAGGGCCTCTATGCCCTGGAGCCCCGCAAGGGCCTGCTTGACTTCATCCTGACTAACGAGGAGAAACAACTGCAATGGCTTATTGGTGAAAGGAAGTTGAGGAGGTTCTAGCTTCCCTACTGGAAACTGGGGAATGATACAGCCTGAGAGTTCAGCGGAGAGAGAACTCCATGGAGTAGACCAATGCTGACTGAAAAAAAATTGCACAACGTGAGAGTTGCGAGTTGAGTTTATTTGGGGCAAAATTAGGATTGCAGCCCTGGAGACAGCATTTCAGATAGCTCTGAGAAACTGTTCCAAAGAGGCAGGGGGGAAGATTAGCATATATGTATTCTTGGTAAAGGAGGAGTACATGCAATCAAACACATTTTTTTGCAGGGGGTTTCTGCTCGTCATGAGGAGCAGACGTCACCATGTAGGGATTTAGTGCTTTTCTAGATATGAGGAGATGCAAGGGTTGGGTGCGTAAAATCGGCTCCTGAAAACATCTAACTATCTGAAGACCTGTTCCGCGCATCCTCCAAAGCACAGAGTGCCTCATTCCTGCTCTCCACCCTGAATTCCCTTCAGGGGATGTGGAATGTCAGTAGTCACAGCAGCACAATGTGATTTAGTCCTTGTACAGGCAGATGGCAAGTTCCAATTTATAGTTGACACCAATAAGATACAAGAGATGAGATGGAGGTAACAGATTGATACAATACAACAATAACAGATAAAAGAGATGAAATGGAGGGTGAATTGCCCTTCCAATCCACCAAGGACTCCTTTGGGGTGCTATGATTCCTTGGAGAGAGTCCAGATGTATCCTGCAGGACCCAGGTGAGTCAGTAACAGATTACTCTGTATTTGGTTTCCCTCTTTCCATGCCTTACTTTCCCTTTTTTTAAAAATAAATTTATTTATTTATTTTATTTTATTGGCTGTGTTGGGTCTTTTTTTTTTTTTTTTTTTTTGCTGTGCGTGGGCTTTCTTTTAGTTGCGGTGAGCAGGGGCTACTTACTCTTTGTTGTGGTGCGTGGGCTCCTCATTGCCCTGGCTTCTCTTGTTGTGGAGCACGGACTCTAGGCATGTGGGCATCAGTAGTTGCAGCACATGGGCTCAGTAGTTGTGGCTCACAGGCTCTAAAGCGCAGGCTCAGTAGTTGTGGCACATGGGCTTAGTTGCTCTGCAGCATGTGGGATCTTCCTGGAGCAGGGATTGAATCCATGTCCCCTGCATTGGCAGGTGGATTCTTAACCACTGCGCCACCTAGGAAGCCCTACTTTCCCTTTTTATCTCGGGCTCCTTTGTACCATTTGGGAGGCAAAATGGTACCTCTAAGCCCCTTAGGGTTTTTGGCTGGGACTCAGAATTAAATTGACCCAGACAGATTAACACATGAGAAGCATAAAAGTGAAGTTCATATGAGTTTTACATGACAGAGAGCCCTCATAAGTACCTGAAGACCCAATGAAGCAGCTGGATTTGAACACATATCTATTCTGAATTGGACAAAGAGTAGTAAATCATGAAAATGTGGCAAGGTAGGAGGGGCTGGAGCTAGGCTCTCTTTTTAATTGGGTAGAAAAATGACCAGAAAGATAAGTGTTAGTTTAACGAGGTTTATTTTTATAGATTTCTCTCAGTGCTAAGAATGTTACTTTCCTCTTGGTATAAGGAGGGCATGTCCCATATGGGGATTTTATCTCCTGCTTTCAGGAAGAAAAAGAGGAGGTCACAGTGTCCTTCTTTCACCTGGTTTTTTTTCATGTCTTTAGCTCAAAATAATCCTTATGTCAAAGTGGCATATTTTAAGGTGGCATATTCTGACACCCTTCAGTACCCTCCAATAAAACATCAGCATGTAATTTTGCCTTAGGTTTTCTTTTCTAAAGGACTCAGGCTAAAACACAGTGTACTAGAATATGGATGGCATATGGAAATGTGGTTAGCAAGGGGACTATAGGGATAGGTTGAGTCTGGGTCATGGAGAGCCTTCAGCGTCAAGCTTAGCATTCAAATTAAGCTCAGGTTCTAAGAATTTGTGATTCCGTATTCACACAGAGTGGTCAGAACAGAATTCTGCATCGATAAAGTGACTCAGTGCCTGTCCAGGCATTCATTAGCTAATGAAACTGGGGAGCGAAGATTGCTGAGTCTTTCTCTTCACGTAATTCTTATGAGCTTCTCTTTCATTTAATTACGGGGGTTGCACTCTCATTCCTGTCAGTAGCCCATCTCTCATGTGCTGGGAAGGAAAGGTCTGCCAGAGGTGAAGCAAAACTTCTTCAGGGAATTAGTTAATGAGAAATCTGCAGCAACCACGAGAGTGGAATTTCCCCATCCTTATCGGAGGAAACTATGTAGTCCTCAAGAAGCTAAAGAACCCCAAAGCAGGTCTTTTCTACTATTATCAAGATCTCCATGGTGTTTTAGGCAATTTCTGAAGCTTATATGGAGTCTAGTAGCTATTGTATGTTTCTGATTTACATACAAGATAAAACAAGAATAAATATAAACTAACACAATATGTGACAAGTAGAGCCTTCCTGCAGGACATTTGGTCCTGTCCAAAATGTCCAAAGACACTTGGTCCATTAGATATTTGGTCCATGCCAAAATGTCCTTATATTTGCAGAACCATTAGATCCTGTCCAAAACCATTTGACATGGACCAAATATGCTGATGGAGGTTTTAGACAGGACCAAATGTGTACTAACTCAAATAGGTTATTTGCAAATTATGTGTGCTACAGTTAAATCATCATTATACCTAATCTATAGATAATGAAATCAGTGATCAGGTTGAATATTTCTCTGGCGTTAATATGTGCTTTTTATGTTTTTACAGCATGTAGTTTATCTTATATGGTAAGTGAGGGGAAAGGTAAGCAATATACACATATCTTGTGTTTGTTGAGTGTACAGTGGACTTTTAAGGTTAAAAACAATATGTGCATATTATATTTACATTGTATTAGAGGTGTCTTAATTTTCTTTCTGCAGAAGCACACCTTGAGACAAGAATTCAAGTACAGGTAGTTTATTTGGGAGGAAGTACCAGAAGAGATTGATGGGGAGAGGAGAAGAAAGCCAATAGAGTATGTTTTCAAGCAAGTTACCGTTATGGGCAACTGGAGTATAATCCATTGGGGAACTTGGGATTACAGGGAAGGACATGCTTCAGAGTTTTCCCAATCAAGGTCAAGAAAGCCAACATAATTATTTTTCAGATCCCTTTCACTTGATGAAAGCAGTTTCAGGAACTCTACTAGATTTCATTTTAAAGCCATCAGCTAGGTCTCTCTTCTGCAATATGTCCTTCACCAAGTTGGACCTAAACGAGTATGTCCCATCCTGTTCTATGTCTGGCTACACATAAAACTATGACTCCAGATGGCTTGGGTGTGGGTCAATACCATGTATATAATACTCTGCATACAATGAACAGTTGTTGATTATACCATCAGCTTGAAATACTGGGAAGAACAGTGGATGAGAAATAAGATAAAAAAAAAAAAATCAGGACACCAATGATCATGACATTTACGAGCAGTGCATCACAGATTCAAGTTAGGTGCATTCTGAATCTTAGTGCTAGGTTCTTATCATTATGGAGCACAGCTTCTTGAATGATTTTATCCCTCATATCACTTGGCTCACTGATGGTTACATGGTTGGGAATAAATAGATACTTGTGAATTAACTGTGAGGTTTTTTTTTTAGAAGAGAATATGTTCCTAGATACTACTGTCCAAATTCTTGTCTTAAATTCTCCCTCCTCAGAGAAAATATCTGTTTATGGGCTGTAAGGAGTGCCTGATTGCAGATGTCTCACTACAAAGCTAAGTATGGAGCTGAATCTCAGCAGTCAACAAAATTGATTTTTTTCTATATCCCCTACTTTCCAGGGACTCTTTTCCTCTGGACTCACAGTTCTCAGCAAAGCTCCCAGTGGTGGCAATAAATCTGAGTTCATCATGTTATAGTACTTAATGGACTTAAGAACAGCTGAGCTGAAAAGCCATACCCCGGCAAGAGTTACAAATTATACAAGTCAGGATAAAAGCTTCATAAATATTGACTCCACCTAATGGTTTGTGTCAAAGGAAGAAATCTCATTATAATAATGGCATCATCTCCCTAAAGCATTCCTCTTTGCACTGAGGTTCTCTAGATGTATTAATGTCATCAGGAATTTAGTTAATAAAACTGAATTGTTCAATATCTAATTTCATCCATCCCCTAATGTATTGATAACATAGAAGATTTCTCACAGTGAAATCTCGAAAATTATTGTGATAAGAAATGAAAGGGAATTTGTGGATGGCAAGGTAGCATCATGAATCAACCAGGACTGAGCAAACTGGATTGTGTGAAGCCAAGCATATTTGAATGACGTTGTTTTCCATTCAGATCTTCAGGCCACCAGTTAGAATGAAACAAATTCTTTTGTTTGTTTGACAAAGGATTATATAAATTCTTAAATTCGTTGAGCCACCCAAAAGACTCCCTGGGATCCACCAAAAGGAGAGGCGATGGCTCAATCAAGGAGAGGAAAGTGACATGTTGCGGGTAAGCAGTAAGTCACTACTATAAATGGAAGGAAAGGAATAATAAACTTGAATGCACACACACACAAAATAGATTTACTGAGGAAAAAGAGTAACCATTCTAAGTTAAACAAAGCAGTGATGTTTTCATAAATTAAATCAATGAATTTTTTGTGAGGCTGCTGTGGATCTATTATTGTGTTTGATATTATACTGGGTGTGAAAATGTATGACAAGAACCTTGAATTATCTTTTTTAAAGATGATTGTGCATGCTACAAATAGCTTATAAGAAAGTATTCAGCACAATATTGCTACAGAATGTTTAAGGGGAAAGGATCTCAGATATAATTAATCTCAACATCTTACATGGGGGAAACTGGAGCCCAGAGCTTGGAAGTACCAATATTACACGGTAGAATAAGAGGTATTAATTTTTTTTCTAAGGTAGGTGACCAAAGAACATTTAACCAGACTGGATAACAATGCAAATATTTCTTTAAATACATTTTATAATGAATAATGTTTTCTTAAAATTAATTTCTTAGTAAATAGACATCATTTAAATGAAGATGATGAATGGTGGAATAATTATTCGTTTTAACCAATAGTTATAACCATTATGGAACCCAGCTTCTTAATGATTTTATCCCTCACATCACTTGGCTCACTGATGGTTACATGGCTGGGGATAAATAGGTACTTGTGAATTAACTGTGAGATTCTTTTAGAAGAGAATATGTTCCTAGATACTGCTGTCCAAATTCTTGTCTTAAATTCTCCCTCCTCCCAGAGAAAACATGTGGCATGCACCCATGCTAAATTTTTTACATCTCATAATTTCTTGCTTAATTCTCACCACAGGCTGGAATATGTATATTACAATGAAAAATAAGGAATTAGTATCCTTGTCCTCAAGCAGCTCAGATTTAGAGGGTGACCTAGACACTGACTTAAGTAGTAACAAATATAATGTCACAAGTACAGTAACACATAGAATAACTATATTATACTATAAGTATATGGAAGAAGAAGCAATTTATTCTGCCCTAAGGAGATCTTGGAATTCTCAATTGGAAAATACAATCTTGGACTTCTAATTTTTTAAAAATGAGTTTCACAGGTAGGTTAAACGAAAGATAGATACCTTCTAGATAATGGGAACTTTCTGAACGAAAGAATGATCTCTTGAAAGTATTCTCCTATCTCCACTGCACAGTGGGGCAAGTTCTAAACCAGCTCTCAGAGTAAGAAAGGGAAAAGCTCAAATCAGGGTCAGAGAAGAGCAAATAGGACTCCTGAGATTAGTTCCTAACAAGAGTCAAGTCAGGAAAACAACCAAACATAGATGAATTACTCTGTGAGTCAGACACTTATAAGGGACAAAACCTTTAGGTTAATCTGCAGTCCAAATCCCAAAGTCACACACACAAGAAAAGGCAAAGAATTTATAGGGAAGCTATTCATTTGAAGAGATTCTCATAGAAAAACACTTTTTGCTCCTAAGTTCTGCTAGGAGAAGCCTTGATTCCGACTCTAAGTGAACTGCGGGATGCCTGACAGTTTCCTTTTCTGACATCACTTGGTTTCCAACACTGTTGTTCCTCACAGATAATAACATTCTTTCTCAAGCGTAGCAAGCGTCATTATAGCTTATTGCCTCGTCTATATACACATTAAGGTGTTCATATATTATTAGTTACTTTGCCTGTTAATTAAAAGTCATGTTCGGTTTCCCTTCACCTTATGTGCTCAGGGCCAGCTATTTCCTCATTTAGGAGAAAAACAAAGAATAATATATTCCAGGCTTTGTCTTCTCTTGTCCTCCTTTCCTCTGGGCACTGAGATTCTCAATTTGGAAATCTGAGCCCTGCCTAGTTTTAAAGATACCCATCCTTCCTCTTTTCTTGAGATAGCCCTTTTCTATGTCCAGAATAGACAGGAGCCTTCTTCCCTCTAGCAAGTGGAGTTTGAATTAGTCAAACTAACGGAAAGTACCCAAGCATAAACAGGACTACAAATGGACTCTTATTCTTCTTATTTATTCATTTGTTTAATCATTAGATATTCTTTGGGAGATACTTATGGGCCAAGATCTCTTCTGGTTGCTGGGGATATAGTTATGAATAAGGCAAACAAAACCTTACAAGCATACCGAATCTTATAGTGCAATGGAGACAGACAATGCACAGAAACCTACATGAGTAATTGATTTAGAGTTAAGATAAGCACTATTCAGAAAAGTACAGCACAGTGAGAGACTGTGATGGGAGGATACACCCAGTCTGGAAAATCGGAGATTTCGCTGAGGGAGTGACAATTTTAACTGAGGCTTAAACGAGAATGTGTGTGTGTGTGTGTGTGTGTGTGTGTGTGTGTCTGTGAATAGGAAGAGGAGAGTGTGCCTCCCTGCAGGTTCAAAGTTCTTGTGGCAGAAAGTAATGACATTTTTGAAGGATTGAAAGAAGGTCATTGTGGCTGAACTGCAGTAAGAAAAAGATGGGTCTGGACAAGATGGAAGATGTAGGTAGAGGCAGATAATGCAGGACCTCATAGAGCATATTATGACTTTTGATCTTTATCCTAAGTGTAATGGGAAAGATTGAAGGGTTTTAAGTAGGAGTATTACAGACTGGTATTTGCAGTTCCAAAAGATTACTCTAAAAGCTTTCTGGAGAACGGATTGAAGGGGACAAAAGTGGATGTGAGGAGACTTGGCAATAAGGGTACACAGTAATATAGGTGTGAGATGATAGCTTGTTAGTCTAGAGAGGTGATATGAAAGATAGAAAGGGAAAGATTTGAAAAAATACTTATGAGGTTTAGACAGAACTTTGCAGTTGATTGGAAAAGATGGAGAGGAAGAGGGAGGAAGGGTTTCTTGAATGAGCAACTTGGTAAATGGCCGTGCTACTT
This sequence comes from Hippopotamus amphibius kiboko, assembly GCF_030028045.1. Lineage (NCBI taxonomy): Eukaryota > Metazoa > Chordata > Mammalia > Artiodactyla > Hippopotamidae > Hippopotamus > Hippopotamus amphibius. The sequence goes on along the minus strand of NC_080191.1, from coordinate 165,672,590 downwards.
ACTCAGGTAGTAAACATTGAAAGAGAAGTGAAACATGAGAGCGAAAAATGAATGATTCACTTTTAGATGTGGTTGAGAAAATTGTAAGAAATCCAGGTATGGTAGTCAAAAGAAAGGTGAAGTGAGAGGTATACATTTTTGAGTCACCGATATGTAGCTAATGATTAAAGTCATACATTTCCTGGAAGAGATTGAAGCATGATAAGAAAATCTAGAATCAAACCTTGAGAAAGTTCATCTTTTAAAGATGATATATCCAGGAAAAGGAAAACCTAAAGAATTCATTGCAAATAGCAACAATAAGATTATTGGGAAGGACTATTTCAGTGGAGTTGGGAAGAGGAAGGTGAAAGCAAGATTGAAATAGGCTAAAGTAAATATATAAGAAAGAACTGGAGACAGGAAATTGTTTCAGGAAGTTTGGTCTTGGTGGGGTAGAGAAACTGGGAACAGTAGGTGGAAGACTATGTGAGTAGTCTAATAAAGTTTGTTGTTTGTTTTAAGATGGGAGAGAAAAAAGGTTTCATTAAATGATAGTGGTACATGGAGGTCCTGATCCATGATAGGATAGACTGCCTTTACAAGAACCACCTCCATGGTAACTGAAAGAAGGCAAGTTTAGAGAGATTTGTCATTGCCCAGGGCCAAGGAGTTTACTCTTTAAAATGAGGGCCAACATTTTTTTTTTTTTTTTTTTTGTCAGTTTCTTCCTCTGATCTCAATTCTAAGTCTGGCTTCCTGCTGCTTACAACTTCATTAGGCTTAGAGAATATTTTTTCTTACACAGACACTGCTAATTTAATTTTGCTTCCTCTAGTAGAGCCTGGATTTTGAACCCAGTTTTTCTTCTCTTTCTGTTCTCATAGGCTATGTTTCATATGATTTCTTGCTCAGTGGTTTCACCTCAGTTACAATTCTGAATGCTGTTCTGTTCTGCATCAACTGCTACAAATGAAGAAGCATATATTCTAAGTTCCCAGTCTGGACCAGAATCCAAGCCTCTACTTAACTACTACTCAGACACTTACCATGCTATCAATCATCATCAAAAATGCTACTTGAAAACAGACTAAACTCCCACATTATATTGTGTTGGTGCCTAGAAATTCCTGCTGCCATGCTTTTCCCCTAGAGTAAAGCCCCTTCTGGATGTTAATTCTTGTTGGTGTTCAGCAGTAGTTGTATATGTTACTATTACTCTCCCCTGGATTCTGCCAGAGAGGTCTCTGTATCTCATGGCTCTTCTTGTTAAATAAGTGACCGATATCTCAGTGTCTTATTTCTAGATTTAAAACATATATAATCAAATTCCAAACTGCTAAACTTACAGAAATAAAAAGGCATATAAAGCAATATTAAGAAAAATTTTATGCCAACATTTAGATAACCTAGATGAAATGGACAGATTCCTAGAAAAATACAGACTGCCAAAACCAAATCAAGAAGTAGAACAGACCTATAAAAATAAGAAGATTGAACTAGTATTTCAGAAAAAATTCTCACAAAGAAAAGTCCAGGCTCAGATGACTTCACTGTCAAATTCTACCAAATGTTTAAGGAAGAATAAACACCAATCCTTCAAGAACTCTTTCTTTTTTAAATTAATTTTTATTGGAGTATAGTTGCTTTACAATGTTGTTAGTTTCTGCTCTACAGCAAAGGGAATCAGCTATACATATCCATATATCCCCTCTCTTTTAGATTTTCTTCCCATTTAGGTCACCACAGAGCATTGACTAGAATTCCCTATGGTATATAGTAAGTTCTCATTAGTTATCTATTTTATATATAGCAGTGTATATATGTTAATCACAATCTCCCAGTTGATCTCAACCCCGTTTTCCCCCTGGTATCCATGTGTCCGATTTCTACATCTGTGTCTCTATTTCTGCTTTGCAAATAAGTTCATCTGTACCATTTTTCTAGATTCCACATATAAGAAATATTATATGATATTTGTTTTCCTCTTTCTGACTTACTTCACTCTGTATGAAGGTCCATCCACATTTCTGCAAATTGCACAATTTCATTCCTTTTTATGGCTGAGTAATATCCCATTGTATATATGTACCTCATCTTCTTTATCCATTCTTCTGTTGATGTATATTTCGGTTGCTTCCATGTCCTGGCTATTGTAAATAGTGCTGCAATGAACATTGGAGTGAATGCATCTTTTTGAATTATAGTTTTCTCTGGGTATATGCTCAGGAGTGGGATTGCTGAGTCATGTGGCAGTTCTCTTTTTAGTTTTTTAAGGAACCTCCATACTGTTCTCCATGGTGGTTGTATCAATTTACATTCCTACCAAGAGTGCAAGAGGGTTCCCCTTTCTCTACACCCTCACCAGCATTTATTGTTTGTAGATTTTTTGATTTACATTTCTCTAATAATTAGTGATGTTGAGCATCTTTTCATGTGCTTGTTGGCCATTCTGTATGTATTCTTTGGAGAAATGTCAATTTATGTCTCCTGCCCATTTTTTATGGGGTTGTTTGTTTTTTTTGGTATTGAGCTGAATGAGCTATTTGTATATTTTGGAGATTAAGCCTTTGTCAGTTGCTTTGTTTGCAGATATTTTCTCCCATTCTGAGGGTTGTCTTTTCATCTTGTTTATGGTTTCCTTTGCTGTGCAAAAGCTTTTAAGTTTAATTAGTTTGCATTTGTTTATTTTTGTTTTTATTTTTATTACTCTAGGAGGTAGATCGAAAAAGATCTTGCTGTGATTTATGTCAGAGTGTTCTGCCTATGTTTTCCTCTAAGAATTTTATAGTATCATTTAGGTCTTTGATCCATTTTGAGTTTATTTTTGTGTATGGTGTTAGGGAGTGTTCTAATTTCATTCTTTTACAGGTAGCTGTCCAGTTTTCCCAGCACCACTTATTGAAGAGAGTGTCTTTTCTCCATTGTATATCCTTGCCTCCTTTGTCATAGATTAGGTGACTGTAGGTGTGTGGGTTTATATTTGGGCTTTCTGTCTATTCCATTGATCTATATTTTTGTTTTCGTTCCAGTACCATGTATAGCTTTGTAGTACAGTCTGAAGTCAGCTAGCCTGATTCTTCCAGCTCCATTTTTCTTTCTCAAGATTGCTTTGACTACTCGGGATCTTTTGTGTTTCCACACAAATTGTAAATTTTTTTGTTCTAGTTCTGTGAAAAATGCCATTGGTAATTTGATAGGGATTATATTGAATCTGTAGATTGCTTTGAGTAGTATAGTCATTTTCACAATATTGATTCTTCCAATCCTAGAACATGGTATGTCTCTTCATCTGTTTGTGTTGGCTTTGATTTCTTTCATCTTATAGATCTCTGAGTACAGGTCCTTTGCTTCCTTAGGTAGGTTTATTCCTGGGTAATTTATTCTATTTGTTGCAGTGGTAAATGGGATTGTTTCCTTAATTTCTCTTTCTGATCTTTTGTTGTTAGTGTACAGGAATGAAAGAGATTTCTGCGCATTAATTTTGTATCCTGTGACTTCACCAAATTCATTAATTAGTTCTAGTAGTTTTCTGGTGGCAACTTTAGGATTTTCTATGTATAGTATCATGTCATCTGCAAACGGTGACAGTTTTACTTTTCCAATTTGGATTCCTTTTATTTTATTTTTTTTTCTTCTCTTATTGTCATGGCTAGGACTTCGAAAACTATGTTAAATAAAAGTGGCCAGAGTGGACGTCCTTGTTTTATTCCCAATCTTAAAGGAAATGCTTTCAGTCTTTCACCATTGAGAATGATGTTTGCTGTGGGTTTGTTGTATATGGTCTTTATTATGTTGAGGTAGTTTGCCTCTATGCCCACTTTCTGGAGAGTTTTTGTCATAAATGATTGTTGACTTTTGTTAAAAGCTTTTTCTGCATCTATTGAGATGATCATATGGTTTTTATTCTTTATTTTGTTAATATGGTGTATCACATTGATTGATTTGTGTATCTTGAAGAATCATTGCATCACTGGGATAAATCCCACTTGATCATGGTATATGACCCTTTTAATGTGTTGTTGGATTCTGTTTGCTAGTATTTTGTTGAGGATTTTTGCATCTATGTTCATCAGCGATATTGGCCTGTAATTTTCTTTTCTGTAATAACTTTGTCTGGTTTTGGTATCAGGGTGATGGTGACCTTGTAGAATTTGCTTGGGAGTGTTCCTCTCTTTGCAATTTTTTGGAAGAGTTTAAGAAGGATAGATGTTAGCTCTTCTCTAAATGTTTGAGAGAATTTGCCTGTGAGGCCATCAGGTCCTAGACTTTTGTTTGCTGGAAGATTTTTAATAACAGTTTCAATTTTATTACTTGTGATTGGTCTGCTCATATTTTCTATTTTTTCCTGGTTCATTCTTGGAAGGTTGTACCCTTCTAAGAATTTGTCCATTTCTTCCAGGTTGTCCATTTTTTTGGCATATAGTTGCTTGTAGTAGTCTCTCATGATACTTTGCATTTCTGCAGTGTCAGTTGTAACTTCTATTTCATTTCTAATTGTATTGATTTGAGTCCTCTCCTTTTTTTTCTTGATGAGTCTGGCTAAAGATTTGTCAATTTTGTTTATCTTCTCAAAGAACCAGCTTTTAGTTTCATTGATCTTTGCTGTTGTTTTCTGTGAATCTATTTTGTTTATGTCTACTCTGATCTTTATGATTTCTTTCCTTCTACTAACTTTGGGTTTTGTTTGTTCTTTCTCTAGTTGCTTTAGTTCTCTAAGGTTAGGTTGTTTGAGATTTTTCTTGTCTCTTGTGGTAAGATTGTATTGCTATAAACTTCCCTCTTAGAACACTTTTGCTGCATCCCATAGGTTTTGGGTTGTCGTGTTTTTGTTGTCATTTGTTTCTAGGAACTTTTTTATTTCCTCTTTGATTTCTTCAGTGATCCATTGGTTATTTAGTAGCATATTGTTTAGACTCTACATGTTTGTGTTTTTTACAGTTTTTTTTCCTGTAATTGATTTCTAATCTCATAGCATTGTGATCAGAAAAGTGCTTGAGATGATTGCAATTTTCTTAAACTTACTGAGGCTTCATTTGTGACCCAAGATGTGATTTATCCTGGAGAATGTTCCATGTGCACTTGAGAAGAAAATGTATTCTGCTTCTTTCAGATGGAATGTCCCGTAAATATCATTTCAGTCTAGCTGGTCTACTGTGTGATTTAAGGCTTGTGTTTCCTTATTAATTTTCTGTGTGGATGATCTGTCCATTGGTGTGAGTGTGATGTTATAGTCCCCCACTATTATTGTGTTACTGTCGATATCCTCTTTAATGGCTGTTAGCATTTGCTTTATGTATTGAGGTGCTCGTATGTTGGGTGCATAAACACTTACAATTGTTATCTCTTCTTCTTGGATTGATCCCTTGATCATTATGTAGTGTCCTTCCTTGTCTCTTGTAACAGTCTTTATTTTAAAGTCTACTTTGTCTCATATGAGTATTGCTACTCTAGCTTTCTTTTGATTTACATTTGCATGGAATATCTTTTTCCACCCTCTCACTTTCAGTCTGTATGTGTCCCTAGGTTTGAAGTGGGTCTCTTGTAGATATATGGGTCTTGTTTTTGTATCCATTCAACCAGTCTGTGTCTTTTGGTTGGATCATTTAATCTATTTAGATGCAAGGTAATTATCGATATATATGTTCCTATTACCATTTTCCTAATTGTTTTGGATCTGTTTTTGTAGGTATTTTTCTTCTTTTGTGTTTCCTCCCTAAAGAAGTTCCTTTAGCATTTGTTGTAGGGCTGGTTTGGTGGTGCTGAATTCTCTTAGCTTTTGCTTGTCTATAAAGCTTTTGATTTCTCCATCCAGTCTGAATGAGATCCTTGCTGGGTAGAGTAATCTTGGTTGTAGGTTTTGCCTTTTAATTGCTTTAAATATATCTTGCCACTCCTTTCTGGCCTGCAAAATTTGTGCTGAAAAATCAGCTGATAACCTTATAGGGATTCCCTTGTATGTTATTTGTTGCTTTTCCCTTGCTGCTTTTAATATTTTTTCTTTCTATTTAATTTTTGTTATTTGATTAATATGTGTCTTGGTGTGTTTCTCCTTGGGTTTATCCTATATGGGACTCTCTGTGCTTTCTGGACTTGGATGACTATTTCCTTTCCCATGTTAGGGAAGTTTTCAACTATAAGCTCTTCAAATATTTTCTCAGTCACTTTCTCTTTGTCTTTTTGGACTCCTATAATATGAATGTTGATGCATTTAGTGTTGTCCCAGAGGTCTCTGAGACTGTCCTCGTTTCTTTTCATTCTTTTTTTCTTTATTCTGCTCCATGGAAGTTATTTCCACCTTTCTATCTTCCAGCTCACTTATCTGTTCTACTGCCTAAGTTGTTCTGCTATTAATTCCCTCTAGTGTACTTTTCTTTTCTGTTATTATGTTGCTCATCACTGTTTGTTTGTTCTTTAGTTCTTTTAGGTCCCTGTTAAACATTTCTTGTATTTTCTCAATCCATGCCTCCATTTTATTTTAGAGATCTTTGATCATCTTTACTATCATTACTCGGAATTCTTTTTCAGGTAGATTGCCTATTTCCTTTTCATTTACTTGGTTTTGTGGATTTTTACCTTGCTCCTTTGTCTGGAACATATTTCTCTGTCATCTTGTTTTGTCTAAATTACTGTGTTTATGGTCTCCTTTCCATAGGATGCAGGGTTATAGTTCCTCTTGCTACTGGTGTCTGCCCCCTTGTGGGTGGGGTTGGTCCAAGGGCTTGTGTATGCTTCCTGGTGGGAGAAACTGGTGCCTGCACTCTGGTAGGTGGAGCTGAGTCTTGTTCCTCTGAAAGGCAGGACCACATGAGGTGATGTGTTTTGGGGTGACTGTGAGCTTAATATGTCTTTAGGTAGCCTATCTGCTCATGGGTGGGGCTGTATTCCTGTCTTGCTGGTTGTTTGGCATGAGGTGTTCAGAACTGGAGCCTGAAGGTAGTTGGGTGGAGCCAGGTCTTGGTGTTGAGATGGAGACCTCTGGGAGAGCTCACACCAAATAATATTCCCTCGGGCCGGGAATTCTCCAGTGCTCTTACCCCAGGGGCTCAGGCCCAACCCCTGGCCAGGGAATTGAAACCCTGAAACCATGTGGCATGGCCAAAAAGAAAAGAAAAAAAAAAAGAAGAAAAGAAAAGAAAACAAACAGATAAACAAAACCCAAGACAAATGATAACAGCAAAACCAAGCAACAGCAACAACAAAAAACCAAAAGAAAAAAAAAAAGAACAACCAGCCACACAAAAGAACCCCAAAACAAAGGCAAACAATAAAAACAAAACTAACAAAAACAAAAAACAAAACAAAAACAGGACTCAAACTAAAAAAAATAAAAAATAAAAAAATAAAACAAACACACAAAAATGATGAAAAAAATCCAAAAGCAAAAAACAAAACAAAGAACAAAAACAAACACAACAAAAAAAAACACAAAACAACAACAAGAAAAATAAAAAATACATTAAAAATTAAAAAAAGAAAAGAAAAAATCAATAAAAATAATAAAAACCAAAACCCAGCAACAACAGAACAAAATGAAACAAAACACAAAACAAAACAAAACAATAATAGTAATATTTCCTGAGGCCTCTGCTGTCAATGTCCTTGCCCCCACAGTGAGCTACAGCCAACCCCTACTTCCCCTGGCAGCCCTTCAATACCTCTAGCTAGGTCTCTAGACCTGCTGTGAACACTGTGGGGGAAGCTCAGACTCAGACCTGGCCCAACTCCTACGCGGACTTGTTCCCAAAGTCCACAGCTGCTAAAGCTAGACCAGTTTCAGCTGGAACACTTGTCCGTTGAGATATTCCAGTCACAGGGTTTACCAAGCAGATCATGGGGATTTCATCCATGGCTTGTGCAGCTGCACAGGGAGATTTCCATTCCTGTTCTGTAGTTGCACAACCCCTGGGCTCAGCTCTGGTTTCGGCCCCACCTCTGTGTGTGGACACCCTCAGGCATCTGTTCCCTGCCTAGGCGAGAAGGGGCAGAAGCAGTAGCTGACTGGGGCACTCATTCACTCAGGCTGGGGAGGGATAAGGTGGCCGCAGCTGGGGTGTGCACAAAGTGCCAGCAGTGGCAGAGACTGGCAGGAAGTTGCCACAGACTGGGGCTCAGTCGCTCTGTTAAGCGTGCCTCCCAGTGCCCACAGAGGCAGGGGCTGTTGGGTCAGGAAGGGGGTGGCAGTGGTGGCCCTGCCCCTTGCATGCCACTCAGGAATGGTGCCTCACTTCCAAGGCAGACCATGCTTCCGCTAGGAGTATTCCCAGCCACGGAACCCTTCACTCCCATCCCTTCAGGTTGTCTCTGCACAGCCAGCAGTGGTCCTCTTCCTGGATCTGCTCTCCCAACCCCTGCCTTCGTACTCAGCCCCCGCCAGCATCGGCAGCGTCCTGTCTCAGGCTGGGGTGCCCAGGGCTGATTCTGGAAGAGGCTTTGGCATGAGCAGTGCATGGAAGCCCACTGGAGCCTGTGCAGCCAAAGGAGGTTTTGGCAGTGGCAGCGCTCAGGCCCCCGGAGCCTGGGCGTGCAGAGGAGGCCTTGGCTTGAGGGGTGGGCGAGCCTGCTCACATGGGTGCCCCTGCCAGTGCCCATGGAGGCAGGGGGTGGGGAAGAGGGTTGCAGTGGTGGCTCCATCCCTTGAGCACCACTCAGTAATAGTGCCTTGCTTCTACCGTGGCCCGGGCTTCTTCCAAAACCTTTCCCAGTTGTGGAGCTCCTGACTCCTGTCCCTTCAGGCTGTCTCTTCACAGCCAACAGCCGTCCCCTCCCTGAATCTGCTCTCCAAACCCCACTTGCCAGCACTTAGCACCCCCTGCACCAGGAGACACAACTCAGGCTGGGGTGCGCGGGGCTGTGGCATGAGCCATACACGCAGTTCTTACTTTGTGCTGACTTCCACAGACTGGTTGCTGCATTCCCCTCTGATCCCCCAAAGGTCCTTTTTCGTCCCAGCTGAATTCCCCACTGTGAATGGGCTTTTCTGAGTGTGGAAACCTCTCCTCACCTTCACTTCCCCACCAGGGGTGCTGGTGCATTCCCGTTTCCCCTTTTCTTTTTTTTTCTTTCTTTTGTTCCACTCGGTTGTGTGAGGATTCTTCTTGTCCTTTTAGGTGTCTGAGATCTTCCTCTAGTATTCAGCAAGTACTCTGTGAGAATTGTTCCGTTCGAAGATGTCTTCTTGATGTACTTGTGAGGAGAGGCAAATTCTGCAACCTCCTGTTCTGCCATCTTTTGACTCCTCCTCCAGAAGTTCTTAGAAAATTAAAAGATAAGAGAACACTTCCCAATTAGTTCTATGATGTCATTGTTATCTTGATACCAAAGGTGGACAATGACATAGCAAGAAAAAAAAAAGAAACCACAGAACAATATCTCTTATAAACATAGATATAAAAAAAACCTTAATAAAATACGAGCAAACTGAATCTAGTAACATATTCAAAGGAATGACATACCATGACCAACTGGAATTTACCCCAAGAATACAAGTTTCATCTGATGTACAAAAATCAATCAATGTAATACACCACATTAATAGAATAAAAAATAAAACCACATGATGATCTCAATAGATGAGAAAAAACATTTGACAAAATCCAGCACTCTGTTACAATAAAAACACTCAACAAATTATGAGTTAAAGGGAATTTCTTCAACTTGGTAAAGGGCATCTACAAAAAGCCCAGAACTAAGATCATACTTAAAGGTGAAAGATTGAAATCTTTTCCACCTAAGATGAGAAACAAGATAAGTAGGTGTACTCTCAACATTTCTATTCAACATTGTACTGAAGGTTATAGCCAGAACAATTGGTAGGAAAAATAAATAAAGGCACCTAGATACCCTGGCAATGAACAATGCAAATATTAAGTTAAGAAAGTAATTCCATTTATTTTAACAACAAAAAGATAAGCTATGTAGAAATAAACAACAAAATTAGTGTAAGACTTGTTCACTGAAAACTACCACAAAAAGTAATTAAAGTTGAAAGTAATTAAAGACCTAAATAGTTAGAAAGATATCCTTTGTTTATGGATTAAAAGATCTGACAGCAATATTTCCCAAACTGATCTGCAAATTCAAGACAATTCCTATCAAAAATCCAGTTGCCTTTTTTCACAGAAATTGACAAGTTAATCAAAAAATTTATATAGAAATACAAGTGACCCAGAAAAAAGGAAAAAGTTGGAAGTCTCCCAATTCCTGATTTAAAATCTTACTACAAAGCTACATTAACCATGACAGTGTTGTATTAGTATAAGGATAGACAAATTGAATAATGAAATAGGATTGAGAATCCAGAAATAAAACCACATATCTATAGTCAATTGATTTAGACAAGATGATGAGACCATTCAGTGGGGAAATTTCAACAGATGGTGCTGGGACAAGTAGAGGTCCACATGTAAAAGAATAAGGCTGGACCCTTTCCTCACGTCATATGCAAAACAATGCAAAATGGGTCAAATGCCTACAGGCTAGAGCTGGAACTTTAAAACTCTAAAAGAACCCATAGACATAAATCTTCATGAATTTGGATTAGGCAATGGTTTCTTAGATATGATTCTCAAAACACAAAACGACAAAAGAAAAAATAAGTTGGACTTTTATCCAAATAAAAACTTTTGTGCTTCAAAGGACACTGTCAACAAAGTGAAAAGACAATCAACAGAATATGAAATACGTTTGCAAATTATATATCTGATAAGGGACTGGTATCTGAGATAAAAGAAGTCTCACAACTTAAGAATAAAAAGACGAATAATTTAAAAAATTGTCAAGGTATTTGAATAGACATTTTTATTTGATTTTGGCAAATAAAGTCCATTCTGAACTCTTAAAAGAAATCCATCTACTCGTTTGTCAGAGTGCCAGAGCCTCTGCTTTTGCCTTCTTTCTTTTGCCTGCTGTTTTCATTCACTCATTTGACTGTATGTTGGGAATTTTACCAAGAACTAACAGGGTCAGAGAGAGGTCAAAATAAAATTGTTCAATTTTCCTACTTACTGGAAAAAGAGCCCAAGAATTTGATAGAGTCAGAAAGTAATTATTCAAATGTGTTCAAGTCGCCATATGGACCCTGACAATCTGCTCTTTTCCTGTCGCTCATTATGAGAAGTAGATAAAATGTACGTGAATCTTAAAGCTGTCTATAAATTATAACTTGACAATGTCTTTACTGACAAATTAGAAGTGTTATTTATATGCTATAATTGAAATACAGTTTGTGATCAAAAAATTGCTCTTGAAAACGCGATGTGAAAGTGCATAAGTTTCTTAAAATTAGAGTCTCTGTAATTGGAGCAATCAATCATTTTTCATCTCTGTTTTTCCCCACTTGTGGGCAATAGACAACTTGGGTTAAGAGCATGGCTTTGCAGTTGGGTAAGTCTAGGTTTCTCTTTTGGCTCTACCTCTCTCTCCCTTTGCTGGAAAAAGTGAAATATTATGACAATTATATAATTGTTGAGGGACTGTGATGGGAATTAAATAAGATACTACATGTGAAAAGCTTAGGACAAGGTCTGACATGGGATGATTGCTCACTGAATGGCAACAATAACAATAATATTATATTATTACTGTGCATACTAATGGCTCCAGGAACAAATATGCTGACTTCATGTATCTGTTTAATACAATCAATAATGAAAATTTGCTTTCCTTTGAACAATTAATTGAGCTATACATTCATGGGAAGAATTTAGTAAAAATAATTTGATTATTAGGGAGAGAGGGATGAATGATTTAATGAAAGGGCTTTGTAAGCTTTTTCCCAAAGTGAATGGATGGTCATGAAGAAGGAACTTATTTTTCATCACCTTGCCAACATCAACTAAAATATAACAGGAGAAAAGATTCAGACGATTGTATCAGGTTTCCTGAAACAAGCGTTTATGGAACAAACATCATACATATAATTTTATTTAGAAACAAGTCATCGGTACCCAACCTTATCAGAGAAGGCAAGCCAACTATTTTGCCTCTTTTAAGAAGGCAAGCTCCATGAGAACTGGGATTCCTTGTTCTGTATAACAAAATTTTAAAAAATCAGAACCATCATTTACATTTAAAAACATTTTTTTAAATTAAGGAATCCAGCTAAACGTCTTTAATATTGGCTCATATTTAATTTTCTCATTTCATTGAATAATTTATTCTCAGGTCTTCATTTTGGATTATTAAATTTATTTTCAGTATATTTTATATGAGATTTATCAGACATGATCTATATATTTAATATATGATTTTTCTTTTTCTTTAATATTTAACTTGTAATTATCTATTTTCATCATATTTGTGTATTCTTTGTCCATCAAGTGATACTGATATACCATATTCCATGTTGATATAGTTTTTAGAAAATAGTTCAAAAAGCTAATCTAAATAACTTACTGAATAAATCATGATAGATACCATCAAAGTATATTTGAATGACAGAAACATGATAATCTTTTAAAATCAGGTTTCAAAGACAGTGTTTATTCTCGACATTTTGAGGCTCAAGAAAAAACAGACATTTGAAAGGTTGCAACTATTCTTTTCACTTACTTAGCTTTATAACTAGATATAATGTTGAAGAGCATTACCCCATTTTGCATTTACATTACCACACATTTGTTATTATTTATTCACACATCAACTATGTTTTCACTTATTTTTCCTTCAGATCACTCTGATACTTGCAAATAGGAATAGAAATGACTATAACAGTAACTGCTTTCAAAGTATCAACAATTTAATAGTGGAGGTATACACACAAACAGTAATAAAAAGAATGGGTTTTTGAATTGTGATAGATTTATAAACAAAGTGTTGCAGCAGTCCAAAGGAGGTAAAAAAAAAAATGTAGCAGGGGGAACTATACTCTCATAATAACCTATAATGGAAAAGAATAAAAAAAAATAATATGTATAACTGAATCACTTTCCTGTACACCTGAAACCAACACAACATTGTCAATCAACTATATTTCAATAAAAATTTTACAAAAATGTTATGGCCGTAAGGGAAAAAAGGAGAGATGCAAAAGACTAAACAGAGCTGGTGACATTTGATCAGAGGCTTGAGGACTGAGGAGGTGAAATGGTGGTGGGATGAAGAGTCCAAGCACACAGAAATATATCAGCAAATCTCTGGAGTGTAGAAAAGTGCGGGATATGTCCCGGAGTTAGAAGTCTGACACGGCTGTGTACAAAGACATGTAGTGGAAAATGAGTCTGTGAAGAAAAAACGGTCCTGCATACCAAACTAAGGAGTTTAGAGTTTATTCAGAAAGTTCATTAAAGCAGTGGTCAGTAAAAAGTTTGGTCGCTGCACCTCCTTAACCTTATCACGTGCTGCAGTTCATGTACGTGGAACCGAGTCGATTTTAGAGCAGGGAGTCTCCTGGGAGAAGGAGTCAATGCCAAGGCCAGAGGTCATTATTGCATCTTCAGAGCTATAAAACTGGAACTATAGATATACTGAAAGACTTTGACCTAAAAAGAAAACCAGCATAATTAAAGCCAGTATTAAAGAGAGTAATTGACGGGACATTTGCCAACTTTGAATTAATTAGATTCAGCCTTAATTTTTAAAAGTGCTGCTTGCAGCAAAATGAAACCATCCTTCTCCAATAGAGTGAGATGTTAATGTTCCCATTATGATTTATTCCAAATGTGAGCTCTTCCCAGCTCAAATCTATTTAGTTGGTTACAAATGAAGTGGTGTTTGGGAATAACATCACTATCCAGAAGACCACATCAGGTCTTCTAAATTAGCCAAAGTAAAAGGCGTCGTTCCCATTTCATTGTTATGAAAGTCTAACCCACAGGTTCTCTAGTCCCAGTTTTTGCTTTATGCTGTGCATGTGTCTGAGTGCGTCTGCACGCATAGGAATGCCTGCTTTTAGTGAAATGGGCAACTGTGAGATATATTGATTGGGTTCTTCCTGTCATTGACCGAGTAGCAAATCTGTCACTTCTCCAAGTAGTGAATCACGTTGACAGGGTGCATTATATTTTATAAGATTTTTTTCTTTGGCCAGATCATTTGTAGTTGAAGCACATTTGCCACCTTTCAGAAGTGATCTCTGCAGCATTCCAGAGCCATTGAAATATTTGTCTTGATCTGGACAGTCAGTTTCTCCGCTAGCGCAGAAGAAGATTTTAAACATGAACAAGAGCCTCTCAGCCACTCTTTGCTTTGGACTCCTAACTTTATCTGTAATGATCTTCTTAGAATCGGTGCATGGGCTGCCGTATTTTATCCGAGGTATGTACATACAAATCTAAAACCCTACAGGTGGGTTAAATAATCCTTATCTTCCTCTTTGCATTTCTTTGATTTTTCTACCACTATGGCAGTAATGCGTTAAACATCAATATAATTTAATCATCAAACAACCCTTCAGTAGTTGCTGTTTTAAATTAAATGTAATCTGTGATGCTGTTCTTCTCAAGTCAGTTAATTTTAACTGACACTGTGCTAAGTTAATTTCAACTACATTCTTTTTTTTTTTTCTAATCAAGGGGGATCTCTTTCTTACTTCTATTCCATGATCAAAGATGGGAATGTATAAATAGTAATACAATGCTATGCATATTTCAAAAGTACATCTTGAGGAAAGAAAAATGAGATTTTCATCCAATAAGATTATTAGTAAGTTACTTATGAAAGGAGAGTGGTTCCTAGGAGAACATGTCCATATAGAAGCTTGTGTGTGAAGAGATTTGGGGAGAATAACACACGGGGAAATTTACGTAGTACTTCCAGGAGGATGAAGCCAACACCCACATTACCCATAGACTGTATTTTTCAGATTTCTAACGTACTTAGGGTACTCATGTTAAATGAAATAATTTAATTTATGACACCTACAAACAAATGCCATGATAAAGTTAGAGAAAATAAGTTTCTGCTCTTGTACTATGGTAGCTTGATCTTTCTTTAAAATTTTCAATGCATTCTGTAGTGGAAATATCTTTTAATCTGGGAATCAGTGGAGCTAGACTTAATGCTGATTTATTAGGCAAACAACTTAACCTCATCAAAACTTTTGTATATTTCTTTACATTTTAAAAATAGTAACTTAAAAATGTTGCTCTTTAATATCCCTTCCAGTTTGAAATTCTGAGGTGATCTATCATCTAACTGACCTCCTTGTCTAGAGAGAGAGAGCCTCTCACTTTTGTATTGCTTGGGGGAACCAAGACAGAATGTGATAAATTTTGTTTACGTGACACTGGGTTGAGAAAAGAGATTAAGTTTCCCCTTTCAGATCTAATTCAACTTTCCTAGACCATCTGCCTCAAATGTGGTTTTAAAAGTCAATGAAAATTAGAGCAGTTCTTTTGACAGTAGAAATAAAATTGCAATAACCCGTGTTATTTATATATAGGGGTTTTTCCTTTGAAAAACAAATACAAGCCCAGGGCCTAAATATAAGACAAATACAAGCCTGGGAATGAAAGATTCTGGATTTTATCCATGGCCCTCACATTTTTTCTTTGGTCAGTCAAAATCATTTTACTTGGTAGGACTTCATTGCTTTTCTTGTGAACTCATGGGATTTTCAATGTTCTTAACACAGTGTAAATCTGTGAGGAAGGAAACATCTGGCCATTCATAAAGGACTTTGCAAAATTAAGATGTGGTAACTGTAACTTCTGATATCATGTGTATATGAAATACAGAAAAATCCAGCTCAAACATTTTGCTAGATTACAATTAGATAACACCTCTGACCTCAGAATAGCATATATTGATATGTATATATCATTAGCAACATATAGGAAAGGTTTCTCTCTGGGACCCCTGTTGATCTCAGTTTCATTATATGTAAATGGAGAAGATTAGTTATTGGGAAGATTATTTTCTAATTTAAATTGTCCATAATTAGAGTGAG
Organism: Hippopotamus amphibius kiboko; assembly: GCF_030028045.1. Taxonomy (NCBI): domain Eukaryota; kingdom Metazoa; phylum Chordata; class Mammalia; order Artiodactyla; family Hippopotamidae; genus Hippopotamus; species Hippopotamus amphibius. Next base: position 165,656,722 of record NC_080191.1, on the reverse strand, counting down.
CTTCTCTCCATGTGTACATTTTTTGAAGCAACTAAATTCTTGACTAGTTTAGTCTTTTAACACATTGTTTTCAAATAAGCATTTGCCTGCTGACAGACCAGCGAGGGGCTGCCATCCTTCTCTCTGTGTTAGATGTCATCTAAGGTCAGTGGCGATATCGGCTGGCTTTCCTTTGCTTGGGGCCATAGGAAAGCCTGCCTCAGTGGGTAAAACTGACACTGAGCAAACTGCCTACTACAAAAGGTGGAGGAGTGAATATCATCACCAGAAAGACTATGGAAGTTTAATTTTTTGGTATATTATCATTTGAGGGGTTTCCAGGTTTCTTTCTGGCAAAATTTCCTGTCTATAATCCTGCAAAAAGCTTCACATTCATATGACAAGCAAAGAGACAACGAAGTCTTTTATGCTTCAGTATCTCAAGTAGTAATGAGTCAGTTTTTTCCTGTGTATTTGCAAAAGTAATCGCTCTTTCATGTCTGAGTAACTTTGCCATCCTTTGTGCTAAAGGGGCATTTGCACTCAGGTATTTTTTTATCCAAACATTTCCTTTTTCAATACTAACTTTTAGTTCAAAGACAGAAATATCAAAAGTATGTGCATTTTTTTTTCTTTTAAAGCTGTATCTGTTTTAATACTAAAAATAAAAGCAAGAAATAAGACTTATTTTCTATTATTTTTCTTAGCCAATATCTTGCCTAACTTTAGAAATAAGAAAATTTTAATTTCTTGAAAAAACTTTTTCCTCAGAGAGTCCTATAAAAGATGGTTTTCTTAAAAGGTAGTGACAAGAATTTCTGAGGACTGTCATGCAGATGTAATTACTAGAAAACAAACTGGTAAAAAATGGTAAATACATTAATTTTCTTTTTCTATTTTTTTCATTGATTTTCTTTTTTGAAAAACGTTCCACTTAAATATGCAGAGAAGTGGACTGTAAATTAAACTAACAAAGCTTCAGATTGATTCTTTTCTAGTTACTTTCCTCCTAGTCTTATAAATTCCCTAAATCGAAGGCGGTGTAACTGTTTCTTTTATCACAGTTCTCTTTCTGAAACAAATAATCATTATCAGCTGGCTATACAATGTTCCTTATTTTTTTTTCAGTTAAAGCATTTTAAAGAGTGTAATTTAACATTTTAGTGAATAGCTATAATAAAAATCACTACACGATTGCATAGTCATGTCTTTCTCTTAAACTAAATTATCTCCGAGGGTCCTTGTTTAATTGATGCTAAGCAAAATTTCCATTGATAGCCTATTATTTTACCTACCCAAAGAAAAAAGAACCCCAGAATTTCACAAATAATTTTTATGTCTGTGAAGTAATGGAAATTGAGGAACTTTGAAACTGAGGAAATTGAGCAACAATAAGTGCGTTTGGTCAATGTAGAAAATTTTGATGTTGCCTCCTACCCCAAGTCATTTATTTATTTTCTTTCTCAGCAAAGCTTTTGTTCCTTTAATTAGCCGCTTAGTTGTTTGAGTTCATGAATTGACATTTTGTAGACACAGGGAAAGAGAGACAATTTAAAGGAAGAATCTAGTTAAATTATGAGCCATTTCTCTAACAGAAGCCACAATATTCCCACTCCTAAATTTTAAACTCACTAATCTGCCTATTGTCCACACAATATCAGTTACTTTGAGGAGATAGAGGGAAGAATGCTCCTATAGAAATTATATGATAAAGGTTTGATTTTGTAGGCCACCTCACAAAGTTCATTTTGTTTACAACACACTAATTATTATTTTGATTGCATTAAAATCTTGTCAAATCTTCATTTTTTTATAGCTTGAATAAAATCTGCTGTCCTGACTTCTACTCCAGAATCAAAATATTTATGAAAATTTGGATGATTTTTCTGTTTTTAGAGTGCTGAGATTGCTGGGCATCTGACCAATGAGTAGGCTGGGAGGTAAATGGACAAAGATGGAAAGATATCAATATGGAAAAAATAGGCACCATCTTAGCTCTTCCACAGAGTTGCCTTGGATGGTTCAAAGGCAATTCCCAGAACACAAAATGGCTCATATTTTAATGTGTATCAAATAAAATCTCAAAATCAAATGTTATTTTTTCTTTTAAAAACAACTTTTAATTTATATTTCTTATGTTAAACACAGTAGTAGAAAATTAAAAAAAAAAAACACACATGAAAAAACAGAAAGTAAAATTTACCTGCAGTTCTACTAACCCGGAAATAATTACACGTAAAATTTAGGCTGTAACCTTCCAGGTATATCCTCTGGCTCTGCCTCCTTCTCTCTCTCAGTCACTCTTTAAGTGTTCACATACATTCAACGATTTTTAAAACCACCCATCTTTTTGGATTACACACCTCTCTCTACACACATTTTATTGGTGAGTATACACATTGAGAGTGTATATAGTGATTGATAGTGTTAGAGTTACCTGTAAAACCTATTTAATCAGAAACATGTTCCTGACACAGATTGAAAATGGAAGTTTCACTACCTTGAGGTAATTGTTACAGGAAATGAATTGTTCCCAGATAAAGAAGATACAGATCGTGGAGAACTATTGCTGGCTCTACTAAATAAAAATTTTGATTTCCAAAGACCTTCCAACATTGGTGAGTTAATAATGTCAAACTTTATTTCTTCCATCTTCTGATCTGTTCTTTCTACATGTTAATTTATATTAAATAAAATAATAATTACTAATTTTAATGCTGCATTAAAGGCTTAAGTGTCTTTCTTTTTTCATATTCACATTAAAAGCAATGGCATTATTAAAAAATATTAAAATCTTATTTTCTTCTATTAGAGGGTCCTAATGGGATCAGTAACTATCTAGTTACAAAATAGTTACCTTTACTCGTATTTTCCTTTTACCTAAGCAATTCCGCACTGGTACAATTATTTTCTTTTACTAAGTGCTTCAAGAGTATTACTAAATGTTCCAAAACAGGTTTCTACTAGAAATTTCTCAAATTAACTGTGGTTTTGTGGCAATCAAGTTAGCACTTTTTTTGCAATCAAATTTTTTCAATTTGGGAAATGGTTGGAATAGAAACTATTGGGAAATGTAGGCTACACCAATTGAGTTTTTTTTTTCTTTGAAGAATAAGAGAATCTGTTTTATAATTATGCATCAGACTGGTCTCCAAGAAATGACAAATATTGTCAGAAACTTAACAAGTCTAACCTGAGAGACAGTGTGACAATATGTTAATGTGGTACCTTCTCAGAAAACATCTGTTCTTCTAAAAAATTGTTTATTCATGGGACAGTGTACTGGTTAAAACAATACTTAATAAATACTTTAAAATACAGGATTTTAAAATTAGTAATATTTTCAGTGAAGAAAATGAACACCATTATAAAAAGAAAAATCTATACTCAAATTGTAAAACCCAGAGGGAGTTGATATTAATATTTCAGGAAATTTGCCTCGATTGAATTATGCAGATAAGATTTGTGTCCTGCTTTGTTTTACATAATGTTGTTTCATGAGAATTTCCCCAAGTTGATAAAATAGTTTATTTCTAAATAATAGTCCTTGTTAGAACTATGGTTTATTTAAAAAAAAACAAGAAACAAAAACTCTGTGCTTATTGATAGAAATTAGGTACTTGCTCATTACATTACTGATTATATTTCAATATTACAGGCATTGAAAAAATGTTTGGGGATTTATATTAGGGACAAGTAGGTATCTCAATTCATACAAAAAGCTACCTTTGTCTTCCTTGAATGTATGACCTGAAATGAATCAAATATTACTTGCAATGTACATTTTTCATATGACAAATGTGTCTTGCAGATATAGAACTGGCTAACAAATTGGAAGAACTTTACCAGGTGAGAATGTGAAATACTTGAAACTTCAATTTTAATAATAACTATAAGACACTTTCTTTTGACACATAGTTGTTGAAATTACTAATACTGTATTATAAAAGTTTTATTCCTGCTAGAGAAAGAGTGAAGTAATTCACTAGGAAAAAAATAATAAAATTCTACTAAAACAAAGAAGAAAATGAAACAAAACCATAACCGAAGTGACCATGGGATAAAATGTCTAGAAATCTGGATTCTAGACCCAGCTCTCCAATTACCTATAAGACCATGGAAGAATTAACATTCTATTAACCCAAATCTCCTCATCTGTAAAATGGGAAGCTATAATAGATTGGTGGTTTCAAAAGTTATAATTATTTTTTAAAGCAGAAAACTTTTTCCAAACAAAATTGTATGTGGTCTCAGTAAATGAAATATATAAAAGTGGGGCTGTTCTGCTTGAAGCAGCTAGTTTGGGGAGGGAGGGGCCCTGAAGTGCTGCTTTCTTGACCTGCATTTGGCCTCAATACAGAAAGCCCCTTAGCAACCTTATCCCCTGACTCCTTGCTATGAGAAAATTGGAAAATCATTGGATTAGATGATTTCTTAACTCTCTCAAACACAACTGCATGCAAATCCACTATTATACAAACTGTGTGGCTGTTTGTGAGAGAGAATTATATCCCATCAATTCTTAGCATCTAGGACATGGACGCATGCAGTAGTTCAGGCTGAATTCTATTTTGGTAGAGTTAGGTATTTAGGGTTTAGGCAGTCGGCGAGCTTGTTAAAAATTAACATGGCTTACACTCTAGATGGAAACCCTAGGGTGTCAAAATACCTCTCCTTTTCTGCCAGAAGGACAAATATTTCAGGAAATCCAAATATTCACATAACTCTTTGGAACTCCTTGAAAAGACTGGTCATTATAGGTGACGTAAAATCAAGTCCAGCTACACAGGCTGTGTTTACAGGCTCTGCGTTACTGAACACTCTGACTTGACTTCTGTCACCAAAAACCTGTTTGTTCCTGATCGCCTGTTAAGTCATGGACCTTTCCCAGCCAGTTTCTAAATGCCAGTTTCCTTTTATTTTTCTATTTAATTCTTTTTAAATTTTCTTTATTCCTCTTATTTCCTTTTCTGTTCCTTTTTTCTCCTTCCTTTCTTCCATCTTTCTTTCTCTTCCTCCTTTCTTCATCTATCTTTCTTCTTCAATAGAAAACAACAGTGTTGTTATTAAAGATTAATACTTTTCATATGTGATTTTTAACAGCTGGAAAAGCTAAAAGAGCAGCTCATGCAGGCAAAGGATGCTGAGATATCTTATGCTATCGGTAGTCTACCTTCTTCCCATCCTAATAAGCGAGGTAAGTTTTCACTTCAAAGTTTTAAAATTGACTTCTAAAAGATGACTTTTGCAATTATGTCCGACGGGGAAGAGATTAAGTTGACGTTTCTTAATCCTATGCTAATGATCAAGATCAAGGCTCGTATTTTTAAAACATTTTCCAATGAAAGTGTTGAACCTATCTGAGCTCTGTCATGTATCCAACAATGGGTATTAAGGTCATACATTCCAGATTTAAGTAAAATAAACCCTTATTGTTTAAAACTGTGTCCTGCCCTTGCTATTTTGTTTAAACACTGGAGCTGGAAGGATCACAAACAGAAATAACCGAGTTTTAAGTCAATTCAGAATTTTAGAGCATCTTCATTGAAGTAAGGAGTACCCTCATTGCTTTAACACTTAGTCCAAGTTTAATTTATAATATCTTATTTTAGAAAAACTTGACTTTTGGATCCCTATAACTTTTTATAACATCCTTGGAAAATTCTTGTTTCTTGCTGAATTAGTTCTTACATTTGAAAAAATTGTGTGTATGTTTCTTTATTCATGTAGTGATGTGAGATTTGCTAAGGCATGTTTTATTCATTTTTACTTGTCCCTTTCTCCCAGATTTGTCTTTAACTTCTGTAAAAACCTGTTTTTACAATGGAGGAGGATGAGCTGATATTATTTAGACACTTAGTCTCTACCAGACGTATTATATTTTACTATCTCAATATGTTATGGTTAAGAACATAGACTCATAGCTAGACTGCTTGGGTTTAAATATTAATGTTGATATATCCTACATGTGTGACCTTGGGCAATTATCTAACTTCCGGTGTCTCATTTTCTTTGTCCCCAAATGCAGATAATAATAATTATCTTTGTGGGATTGTTGGAAGGATTTTATGAGTTAATATATGAAAGGCACTTAGAAAAACGCCTGGCATATAAGATGTACTATGTAAGCCTAACTTATAAAAATAGTTTTTATCATTATTACTATAATTATTATTTTATTCTCATCATAATCACCATAAGATAGCTATTACTCTGCCTATTTTATAGATGGAAAAATTACATCTCAGAGCGGCTAAATTATATGCTGAAGATAACCCAGCTGCTAAGTGAATTAACTAGCGAGCCTGAAAGACACTGGTAGAAGATAAAATGGAAGTGGAAGGGAGGGAATCTTCAGGCTTTTTAAGGACTTTAACTTTTACTAACTATCATATAGGAAATCATTGAAAAGCTTGGAGCAAATGAGTGATATGAAATAAGTTTTAATAGAACCACTCGATGCTTTCTGGGGAATATACTGCAAAGAGGGGCAAAGATGGAAGCAGAGAGACCTCTAATGTGGTTAATTTAAAGGTTCAGATAATATATGGTGGTAACTTGAATTAGGTGACAGTAGTGAATTGATAAGAAGGGGTCTGATTCTAGGTATATTTTGAAAAAAAAGTTAAAATTTGCTCTAGAGTTATATTTGAGTTGTTAGAGAAAAAAAAAGAGGAAGTTTCAAAAATGACTCCAAGGTTTGGTTCTCAGTGACTAGGAAAAAAAGGGCAATTTCTATTTATTGGGCCATAGAGAGCGGGAGGAGGAGACAGGTCATGGTGGAAAGGTCTGGTGCTGGAAAACAGTTGAAACAGAGATTTGTTGGATCTTTCCATAGTATAGCCTAGGCTGTGATGTGTTACCAATTTTAATCTAAATCTCAGAGACCTTATACAATAAAATCCAAAGATAAAGTTCACCCCTCCTCTATTTTGTGACTATATCATCTAGATTGTTGCTGTAGCTTGACTGCCTCCAAGGTTACCAAGACACCGGGGAGGGAGAGAGGATGCATCCCAGCTCTCAACTGCCTCAGTTCAGAACTCAGTTTGGTGACATGCATCACTTCTACTGAAGTCCATTGCCTAGAATTAATCACTTGGGCTGCCACCAAAATATTGGCAAGACAGGCTAATAAATGTTAGAAAGCACTTATAGTACTTGGGGAGTACTGCCTCAATCACAGTCAATCCTTAGATCTTTTCTTAACCAAATAGGCTACATTCTACCAACTCCCATTAGAGACAACCCCAAACTCCTTTAGCTGCTGCACCCAGAGCACAGAATAGGCTCCCCAGGAGATACTTACTAATCTTTGTCAAATACAATGTGGTTCCTCTTCATTCACAGACCTATTAGCTAAAAGGAGAAAATCAATAATTGGCCGAGGAACAGGGACTGGATAACCACAATCAATAATCTTATTCAGAGAGGAAAAAAACAAGAGACACACAACATCAAGAATGCTGGCCTCCAGTAATTCTGAAATCCCACTGGGCAAAATATTACAAAGGTTTCTTACCCAGGTGATGGAGAAAGGTTTCTTGATTAGACCTGCTAGTGTGTAGGAGGAGTGCTTTGTCCATTGTGCTATTTCCCCTGGCTCCACCTTTCTGAGGTTTTTCCTTGATTGGCTTTTTCATTTGCATTGCTGGGCACATGTTATGTGCTCCTTGGGGAATATTCCCTTCTTGAGGGTTGCACAGTTTCTCAGGTCTCCTCCTACTCTCACAAAGTTGGAGGCCCAAGGTTTATTTTGTCCTAAGGAGTCAAAGACATTTTTTATTCTAGGATTTATGGTCTCTTTGACAATGAGGTTCTCATAACAATCTAGAAAGCTTCTCAGCTATTTGCTACACACAATCTTTTTTTAGACAATTTTAACTCTTTTCCATTTTCATCCCCAACTGAGTTGCCTTGAAGACATCTGGATCATACTTTGAAGGCTCTACACATAATCTGATTTTTGCCCCAAGCTCTTTATTCCAATTGATATTTACCTGGCATCACTCAGAGTCAGTTTAAAACCCATTTTATAGTTTTGAGATCTAGAAATAGCGCTTGCAATCTTTCAAGATTTTGTATTTCTGAACAACCTTTATTTCCTTTTTATTTATTTGCAAAGATACTATTTTCTTCCTACGTGCACTATTTCTTGCAATACCTGGTTAAGTGTATCCAACAGCAACGTAAAAAATATTCTGTTTTCCTAGTTTTTCTTCTAGAAGTTCAAGAGGAGCGCAATCTGAACCTGAACGGTTGCAGATGTCAGTTTTACCACATACTTCGCTACTCTGTAAAATTGCTCTTCCTGTTTCCAGCCTATGGTATCAGTTTCTTTGTCTGCCATTAATCAGTTGCTGAGACTGTGCCATTACTGAAGATCTTCTTAGAGTACCATCCTCCTTCAGGTTATCAAAGTGTATTTTGGGGTAAATGGGGCAAAGCACATCAACAGAGTAACCTTACAATCTCATTGGTGTAACTTGGTTTCAGATTTATTTTGTGTTTACATAAAGCCATAAGTACCTTGGTTGTTTTCCTTTGCTTTGCCTGCACAAAGTGTGTCCCCGTAGCAGGATAGGAAAGACATGGATGTAAACGCACTCTTACCTGACAAAATTAGGCACGTGATCTCAATCTAACTTGATGGGGTTGGGGACGGACCTGGGAAATGTCAAGAAACGCAAGGAACTGTTGGAGAAGCCTACCTCTACCGTAGATATTTTGAGCTTAATTATGACATGTATAACAAAATCTTCCCAGTAATGATTTGAGTAAACCACTGAGTATATAACTTTGAAGTTTAGGGAAGTAGCCCAGATTGGAGATCTAAATTTGACAGTTATCTGCATATCAATATTGCTTGGTATTGTGATGAGACTGTCTAGGGAATCACTCTAAGACAGATATAAAACAAAAGACATCCAAGGCCAAGTCCCAGGCCATATCAAGGTTAGCGACTGGGCAGATGAGAGAGAATTAGAAAAGGAGGTTGAGGAGGAGCAGCAACTGAGGAGAAAGGTGACAAAGAAAGAAAATGCCTCAGAAGTCAGAAAAAAAAACCCGAAAACACTGTTTCCAGGAAGACATGGTTCAGCTGTTCCTAAAGCTATGACAGGTCCAATAAAATAAGAACTGAGACTTTCCATCTGAACATCAATGGGAAGGCTTTTAATGGTTTTGACAAGAATTATTTGATGGACTTATGGTTAAAAAGAATATGATGAAACAATAGGAATGACTAAAAACAGACAAAATTCCTCAAAAGGGTAGTAAAACAGGATATTAGAGCAGCTTGAGAGGGTCAGGGAAACTTTGTGTTTGTTTTTAAGCAAGGAGATATTAAAACATATATTATGTAGTAGGAAAAAAAGTAAATATTTATGGTGATAAGCATATGAATTAGATGCCTAGGTTAGGTGAAAAAAACAACCCACATCATATCTGAAGTGTGGTTTTTATTGGCATAACTAAAATCAGTCTACCATGAATAGCAATGTATGAAGGTAAAATGGACTCGGAGATTCAGCTTAAAGCAAGAGTATCTTATACTTACTGTGAAATATTGTAATTGGTTTAATCATTTAATATATAGTTGACCAACACCTGCTAAATTCTTCCATTCATTAGAAATATAGCTGTCCAACACGTAGCATCATGCTGAAAACAGGGATTACAAGAGTGAACCAGATAGATGTCAAGAGACACCAGAATGCTGGCTAGGGTTTTTCCTTCATGTAAGTGATAAATAATAGATAAGCATTGAGGAGTTGGCTGTACTGGTGATACCATTCATGAAAGTTTCCTTCAACTGGTCCAAAATTTTCCAAACTATATTCCAGTGCATACTTTAGTCAGCTGCTCGTGTGGTGTAAATCTTGGATATGTGTACATGTATATTTTCCTTCCAGACCACTTTATTCAAAGATATCCAAAGGGACAGAAAGGGACTTTCCAAAATACTATAAAAAGAACATTGGATTAGAGGGCCCAGTTCCTCAGTTTACGGTCTGAAAATAAACTTCTGCTTGCATAGGATTCGAGTGTGGTTTTGTTTAAAGAAAGCTCTGGCTCTTTTAGGAATGGAGAGCAGACTCTGAGTGCTATCATAACACTGTGTGTTCATGGCAATGAGCACTAGGGTAACACCGCTCACGGAATGAGCGGAGGTAGGGAGAGAAACCTAGGCAGGAAGATAGACTTTTACCATGTATGGCAAAGAGTGTCTTAATGGTACTGAGTTTTTCTACTCATTTTAATTGTGCATCACATTAATCAATAGTGAATCAAAGACCCATCTCCCCAAGGTCTTCATTTTATAAACCACTTAGATTGAAGGAAATTAGAGAAATTTGTAATTAAGTAGATGAAGCTAACGTAAGTCAGACAATTGATTGGGAGCAACCCACAGAAGATTTAAAATGACTCATTCGTGCATTTGAAGATTAAAATGCTGTTCGAATTGGTTTGATTTTTCTGAAACATCACTTGATGATCCCAATGTGAAGACTCCATGTGATTACCAAAGTATTTAAAAATCTTTCGGTGGTTTGCAAAGGGAACTTTAAATTCTCGTCCTTCTTTTTTCTTCAGTAAACGGAAGCATATTTATCTCTGATTTTGCTTATGTGACTTCCTTTTTTGGGACTTAAGTTACCCCAACGTTAAAATAGAGGGGTGTGTCTAATAGGATGGCCTACTGTATTCTCTGAACTGCTTTATATGCATTACAATGTAGAACAGTGCTGTCCAATAGAACTTTCCTTGATGGTGTGACCATTCTCTAAATTTGCACTGCTCATTTCGGTAGTCACTGGCCACTAGGCACTATTGAGCACTTGAAAGTTGGCTAATGTGATGGAGAAGCTGAATTTTCACATTTTATTTAATTTTAATTAATTTAAAGATCCACATGAGGCTAATAATTACCATTTGAACATCCGTTTTAGAAAACTCTCTGATACTCATGCATACATAAACTATTTTATACAAATGTAATATGTTATCAAAAATCTTCCTACTAAAGAATTTATTTTCTTTCTTTTTTAGCTTGCTTTTGGAAATACTGTGTCTAAAGTTTTTCCTCTGGATGCAAAAAAACATAAGAACATTAGAAAAAGTTATATAGCTACTCACTCTACTGCCTAAAGATGGTAGCTATTTCAAGCATAAAGAAACGGTGGCAGAGTTTATCCAGCATATTACATGCTTCAAGTTGATGTCGTGAATAATGATGACACATCAGTTGCACTTTTGAATGGCATGGGACCATCAGAATGGCTTTGTAGAGCTAAAGTTGGGAGTGCTGTATCTATTGTATGCTTTCCATAAATTCATTGTCTACATATAGTTTTGTCCAGTGGAGACTAGGCTGTTGAGCTATCAGTTAAAACATTTTTAAAAGTGTCTTGGAAAATTAAAGTAAATTATATTGTCTCAAATTATATGGAAAATATGCCTCATTGTCCTTTTTTGTGTGTGTGTGATTATGCTGGCTATTATCTCTTTTCTGTTCATGAGAACAGTGGTCACTGAGACAACTACAACCAAATGAATACATTACTAGGAAGCAGAAATCTATTGTTTATCAGATTCTAGGAGAAAGTAGTATTAGATGTTTCAGAGATAGATATTAAGAAAATTTTCTTACAGAACAATTTGCTTTTGAGTCCTTAATTCTCGTTTCTGCCTCCTCCACAACAATATCAGAAATTGTTTGAGACTCTCAGCATGTCTGTGAGAGCCTAGACTCAGTGTACTAAAAACACCAAACAAAACAAAGCAAAAAGCCATTGGATTTTCCTTCTGAACAAGCTTATTTAACCAATTCAAGGCTGGGAGTCCGATTTCACTTTTGTTTGCCACCTGTTGTGGCATAAAAGCAATGTCAAAGTAACTTTATAATTAAAGAATATCAATGTCTAGCTGTCCAGATGAGCCTACGGGCATTCCCTTACCTCACAGAACAGGGGAAATGCAGTTTATCTACATGATGTTAATTGTGCGATGCTTAAAGATAAGACTATCTCATGAGCTAGAATGAACAGTATTACTTAAACTAAAAATAAAATTTAAAAATACATAAAACAGACCAAGTTGAGTAACATGCCTGTAGGGCTTTAAATACACTTGTTAGGAGCCAGTTAAATGTACATAAATATTAGTTGCTCAATAATGCCTGAATATTCCCACAGATTTAAACCTGTTGTAAACACAAGCATGATATTATCATAAAGAAAGACAAAACTCCTGTTTTCATCATCTCATGTTTATTAACTTCGGAGCATTTGAACAATATTGAATTATTTTTAAACTTTAGGGGTAATGTCATTCAAAAAAGCTTTTGATACTTCCTCCTTTTAGAGAAAGTTATCTTTTATAATTTGTTTTCTTTTTATAATTTGCTTTAAGAAGTTTAATTTCCTACAGATATCTGTAGATTACAGGTAGAATTTGCTAGATATTTGTGTGTGTGTGTGTGTGTGTGTGTGTGTGTGTGTGTGTGTGTAGGAATTAACATCCCTCATGAAAAACTGGTTATATAATTAACGCTAGAACTCAGAAATCCGTATTCACAGTTTGATCTGTGAAGCTTCACACAGGAACAAAGAGAAATAAAAGGTAATCTATTTCTCTGAAACTAAATGAAAAGTCCTTCAAGCTGGTGACTTTCAATGAGATATAGCTGGATTTAGTAATATACAATGTGTTGTACAAATAGATGAGATGACTCATTCTTAACAGAAATTATGTCTTAATTTCCTGCCACGTTAAAAGAGTGCCCTATTTTAAACTAGCATACTGCTGACATTTTCTGTAAAGTAGTGGTAAAAATTAAAATATGAAATAAAACAGTTATAAGTGGAGGAAACATTTTTCATTTTTTCTTTATATAAATCTTGTGTACATGCTATGAGACTAATGCATGACACATTAGAGTATAAATCAATATATTGTGACTTCTTACTTTAGTTAAAATCGAGTCCATAAGCATAATTTCGACTTTAAAAATTAAAGGAGATAGGAAATCAATTTGTTTAATCCAACTTTAAGTCTTTACCATGAGAAAATTTTAAGCTAAAGTAGATTTTAATCTTTTGTCAAAGCATGAAGCAGTAGTACCCAGTTGAATTAGCAGCTGACATATATCCAAATGGGAGAAAAGGAAAGAAAGAGCTTCTAAGGAATGACACATTTCTATAATTCATCAGAAAGTTGGGCAAGAGAAATTATAACAAATAATTTTTTCAAATAGTGAGTTCTGCAGGATATTTGTTCATGTACCGCTGCTAACTTTCTAATGCAAGTTTCTGAACAGAAATCGAAGAATCAGAGATTTCTCAAAATTCATTTCTCTTTGCTAAAGCTCCTCTATTACAATTAAAAGAACCATTCATTTTCATTTTTTCCCTAAACTTAAAGATTTTCATCAGTTAGAAAATCCATCTCCCCCCAAAAGAAGAAGTTATATACAAAACCACTAAGTATTCTAAGTACATATGTTCATTTCTACATCTGAGTTTATTTTATTCTTTGGATCGTATGTTAATTCATTTTTACTTAAGATCAACAGCTACCCATTTCTCTCCTCTTCTTCTAATATGACTATACCTTCTCATTACAGTCTTCCTTTTTAGGCTAAAATAAACCTTTTCTCTACTGGCCAAACTTTTTTCTTCCCACATGTCAGGTCTGTTTGACAGTGATTACTAGGGTTTAAAGCAGTGTTTCCAGAGGCTTTTTAAACTTCTGCTGACTTATGCTAAATCTCTGGTCCAAGGAATAAGTTATCTTTATGTTTTGAAAGCATATCCAATGCACAGTGGGTTTATGCTCCAAAATGACAGCAGCAACGCAGTTTTGCTGAGACGTGAGCTTTCCAGAATACCAAACCTTATGCTTTCATAGGCCAATTAAAAATAATGTGAACCATTTTAAAGAAATCATTCTCAAATATATTATACTCATCAATGCTTTATTAAACACAATATATGAAACAAACGGATTCTTAGATGAGTGATTAACATCAAAAAGACTGCTTATTGTCATGTGCTAAAATGTACTCTGCTACAATTAGGTGAACTTCTCTGGCCCCAAGAGCTCTGGTGGTTTCCTATTTGGTGATTCTTTGACTTCCTGCATACTTTCATCTGTTACTTCCATGTGTAGTTATTCTCATAATGAGCCACTGCTACTCTTAATTAACTATAAGTTGTAATTTAGAGAAATGGAAAACTGTTAGGGGACACGAGATAGCCAAACTTGGCAAATGAGTAATATCCTTCATTTCCTAATTCTAAGTCAATGTGCTCTGATCTACAGTGTTACTCAGTTCATTGGGAGAATAAAGTGTATAGGCTTAATTACTGCTGTTTCTTCTTGCCCAGTGATTTTTTCTCTTATTTCTCGTACTGGGAATGTGTTTTATTTGGTTGAACTGGATTGACATTTGAATGGAAGGAAAGCCTAATTTCATAATCATTATCCAAGAGGCTCACAGACAAAGGATAAGAAAGGAAGAAGTAAAAGTCTTCAAGAGAAAATATACAGCATAGTCTTTCCTTATTTGCCAATGATGAACAAATGGATTGTACCTAAACTTTGCTGAAAGAAATCAGTCTTCAGTTATTATTCTTCAGTAATATATGCAAATGGTAAATGCACATAGAAAGCATTTCATGCATTGTGTTTCTTAGAAAAACAAAGTTTGGGGCCAAATAACCATTAATGAATAACTAAAATATATATTTTAAAAATATCCATGCATTGAAATTATCTGCAGAATTTAACTGAAGTTGTAACAATACTGTGATGTGATGAACTGAAGTTCAAGCTCTGGAAAGGATTACAGAAGGTTCTTTAAAAGTTTAATCATTAAGGAGTGTGAAGAACTTGACCGAAGCATCTTCTGTGTTGCTATGATATTTCACCCAAGGAAGTTGTGTCTGCAAAGATGAAAGTTGAAAATGTTAAAGCTAATGAGAACTCTGTGGATAAGGGGAAGCCCATCAACTTCAGTTCAGAAGAGCTAAAACTCTAATTACAAGAGTTTTCATTATAGCTCTTATTTATGCACCATATTTTTATTACAGAGACAATAATGCAAAATGATAATTTCAGATAAAAATTTATTTAAAAAGAGTATTTTTAATGTAACAGCTAGGCACTTATGTTGAAACCACACTTCCTTTCTTCAGGTGTCTCTATTTCTTTTGAGTTTTCAATTTTGGGTCAAAGGATGTTGCCATGACAAGCAAAAGAGAAAGAAAAGCTAATTACTACTTTCTGTTTATTGTTATATTAACATGTTGATTGTTGTATATTTTGTTGTTTTTAAAGGGTCCAACCTTATACTCATATTTAAATACAATGTTTCTGTTATTTGAGATTTATGTTAATTTATCTGAATGATAGTATGTTCATATTGTTCTAAAATAAAAATTGTCAGCAACATGTGTCTCACAGGATTAAAATTCTTAAGGTATGTGGCAGCCGGGGTAGCGCAATTAATGGTTATATTTCTACCACATTTCATCAAGTGGGCATCCTAATTTCAACGGCAGAGACCTAGAACTTGCTAATTGCATCTGGAGAAGTTATGAAACTTTACCACTCTGAATTTGAGTTGCTTAGAACGGAAGCCTACTAAAAACTCAAAACTTTGGTCCAATATATTAACGATTTGGGGAGGACGCTGTGTAAAGATCAGATGATCTTCCTTTCCAAAATGCCCATCAGGGAAGAGATTAGCATTTGTTCTGGAAACTAAGTAACACACAGCAGCGTGTCTAGAGTTGACCTCAAACCAAGAAAAGCTTCCACGATTAGTACCAGCTTCATTTTTAGTGTGAAGACTTATAGTGAAACCCAGAAGGTGAAAACCCACAAGTAAAACTGCTCCACATGAGCGAACATCAGCTCCCACAGAAGTGAAACAAAGATCTTGGTAAAGTCTGAGAGACTGCTCCTGTTTGTTTAAGAAATGGATAATCATTGAAGTTAGCAATAACAATTTAGCACACAGACCTTATGGGTCATAAAGAGAATGTTGGCTTAGAAGTCCAGAGACTGGGTCCTGGATCTTGCTTTATCCAAAGGTCTGTAAAATTTTTGGTCAAATCAATTTCGTCTCAAAGCCTGTGTTCTCATCCGTTTAAAAAAAAAGATCCAAGTTAAATGAGACTTTATGTTCTTGAATCTCAAAAGATTTAGCTGCATGATTATGTGAACATTATTTAATGACTCAAATTATCTATTAAATGATTCACATAGTGCATCTCCTGTTTAATTCAAAGAAATGTGACAATAAGAAATAATATAGCACAAATAATTTTGAAAAGTTGACTGGTAATTCGAAATATATGTTGATGGGCTTTATTACTCATAAAATATAAAACATGAAACTTCACATGAGGAATTCAAAAAATGTCTGAGAAATCTTGGTGACAGTGGCAGGAAGAAATGAATAGGAACAATGGTTGACCCACAATGATTGAAAAAAGGAAGAGAGAAAATATATCATGTCAAGTTCTTTTCTAAACATGTTTTTAGTGATACTACTATCTTGAGGTTGTAATAATAAGGACAGTGATTGTCATGATACTCTATCAAGTCTGTTAAGTGAAGGACATAATATACTAATTTGGGTTTCACTCAACAATGATTCAGAAAACTTTATATTAAGTCAACTGCCTTTTCATAGTTTAGTAGCTCTCTGGAGTTTTTATGGTCTAAAACTTCATATAAAAATTTATAGGAAAAATTAGTTTCTTACATGATTTTTCATCATGACCTGTTTTGAATTCAGAAATACAAAAATGGGTGATCATCGAGGGTTGCAACGGCGATAGGATACATGTGAAAACCGACTGAACTTGATTATTTTAACCTCAATGTCATAATGTTCTCAATACATCAAGAAACTAACGGACTGTGGCCCTGAGTTCAAGGAGTTACTTCCTTTTTAATAGCAATTAGTTAGTTCTCACTGAAATATAATGTGGTGATCGTTAACAGCCCTGAAGAGGGACCGTACTTGGTATATCTCTAGATATAAAGAAAGAAAGTTCCATCTGAGTTTTGAAGATGGTGCTGTTCAAAAGGCAGTGATGTTGGCTGTATCGGTCCTCCTGTATTTATGGACATTCAGTAACTTCATAACTTCATTGATCGACGACCCCACAGAGAAAAAAATTATTTTAAATAGGTCATTCTGAAAACGAGAGAGTTGAGGTAAAATACTGACTTTTCATTGTGGTTGAGAGTATTTGATGAGGAGAAAAAAAATGGCATGACAAATTAAGAGAGGGTCAAGGTTAATGTGATGCTTTTGGGGCATCATTGATCTGAAGATTATCTTGAGAAAAGCAGAAAGCAGAGTTTTCTCTCTGTAGCCTGATACTATCGAAGCAGTTCTGGGTTGTCTTATCTGTTTGGGAAGAAGAATGCACCCTCTGTAAGCCCTACTGGGAGAAAATACATTGCCTAGATTTTATATCCAACAAATATTTAGTGTTTACAACATATAATATGTGTGATTAAATATACTGATTAAATATACTGTTTAAATATAAGCTAACAATTTAAGCTTTCTGGAATTGAATTCTACTTGTATCACTTTCTAGCTATGTGGCATTGTGGGTTAATTAATATATTGAAGCTTTCCATTTATTTGTATAACAATTATTGAGTGCTTAACACGTCAGGCACAATTCTAAGTGCTTAATGTATATCAATTCATTTATCTTCAGGACAATGCAATGTGGTAGAACTTCTTATTATTATCCTTATTTTATAAAAGAGGATTTTCAGAATTTAAGCAAGTTGCCACAGCTAACAGATAGATGACCTGGGATTTGACCCACAAAGCCTGATCTCTCTACCTGGCACTTTTACCCCTTGTACTGTACTACTTCTCAAGATATGGGGATAGTAATAGTATTTACTTTATGGAAGATGATAAATAAATGAAACAATGCATGTACAGCACTAGTATAGGACTCAGCAGAGTGTTAATTTTCAGAACTGTAATATAAGCTATCACTTGCACGTATTGTATGTGTGATTCATTCTAGGATGAGTACAAGACTCTAATCTTCACAACACCCTTATGTTATTATCTAAACATACAAGCTGTAGAGAAATAAGGTATCTTGATGGGAATGAATGACAAAACCAGGATTTGGATTATGTGTCCTGATTCCATGGCTAATACCCTTTCTGCTATACCATTCTCTCTCCTGTGTTCACGATGATAATTCTCGTAATGTAGCTATTAGCAACAAAATGGTGTGTGTCACTACAATGTGTCTTCTTCATAGCAGAGGGAGTGCTACACACATATATATATATTTATGAAAGTGATTTACTGTTAATTAGAATTTTAATCTTTGTTTGTATATTAATATTCAGTAATTACATAGAAGTCTGTGAGAATAACCAAATCTTCTTTTTTTAGGGTGAAGTAGGTCTGGGAATTGTTTTTTTAATGTCATTTAAATTATTGAGCTTCAATATACTAATCAAGTACAGAAATGTTTGAAAAAGTGAATTTATAAGCTAAGAAATCAAAAGGGGGGTTTATAAACCAAGATGGATCAGTTAGCCCATTGTGAAATGTTAATCAAGCCTGCAAGTATTGTTACTTCTCCAAACTGTACTCACGATTGGAATCAGTTAGCCTCTGGAATTGGAAAGCCGGTTTCTACCAATCCGATCCATAGGAATACCAAATCGCCTTTTTGGGTGATCTACTACTTTCCTGAAACAAGTTAAAAAGAACATTTTTAAGCTAAAGTCCAAGTTATCAATCATCAGTTTTGCTCTTTTATTTCATGCAGATCTGGGGGCTTTCTTCTGGAGTTGGAATAACTATGATAGTTCTCTTTCATTAGCACTCACTATGCATCAGACACTATCTCTTGTCTATTCAACATCAGTTGAAGTAGGTTTGATTATCTCCATTTTACATCTGAGGATACTGAGACTTAGAGAAATTAAATAACTTATCGGAAATCAAATAGCCCAGATGAAAAGCCAGGTCTTATCAGCATAACAATCTGTTGAGTGTTTAGTTTGGGTAAGTCCCTTTCCCGTCTTCAGATTTTGGTATATTCCTCTGTTAATTGAGGAAGGTTGCACTAGGTCAGTGGTTTTCCTCAACCTCTCCCTTAGAACAGATCTCCTAGGGAAGGACGGAGAGGAAACTGATGCCAAGGATGCTGAGGCCAAGCCTGAATGTGGAGTAAGTGTGCCTCTCAGGTCTTCACTCAGATTTTACCTAGAGAAGCTTTGTATGTGATGCTCTATGTTTGTTATATATGCTTAAGTATTGTTTGGGAAAAAATACTTCATTATTAAAATAAAGTTAAAAAAGGAGGCCTTACAGTTTGTATGTTCTACAAATTACCTCTTTAAAAAGAAACATTTTAATTTAATTTGTTATTGCCATCACAGTGCTATCAAGTCAAGATCCTAACAGGAGAGGTCTGAGCGCTGTGAATGCATGACATTCACTGGCCTTTGCATGAAAAGAAGTTTTCAGTCTTCTTAATGGAGATAGAAATAGGGAGAAGCTAAGAAGCCTATATAAATAAGTGACATCTCATAGACAAGGGAGTTCACTCACAGATTTGTTAGGCTTTTTATTGACATAATATACATACAGAAAAGAGGATAAGTATTTTATAAGTGAACAATATGAGACATATAAATTGTAAGCACAATAAGTACCCAGATCAAGAAATAGAACATTGCCAGCAGTCAAATACGTTTGGAATAGGAAAGAGTCTTAAAGTAAGAATGTAAGAATTTAATGTAAGAATTTCTGCTTCAAGTTTTGACCAGCAATGATACAGCTCCTCAGTTGAAAATCTCAGTGATGAACTAATTACCTCACAAGACAACTTTGTCAATATTCAACAGTTTAAAGGGTTAAACAGATTTGTTTTAGAACATTTTCAATAGCTTCTTTAGTTCTTTCTAATTATGTGCATTATATTGTCAGCATTATACTACCTAATTTAAACAATAAAAATGAATGAAAACTACAATATCTATGATTTTTTCCTATTATAATTTACTATGGACCTACTATGTATAAAGTTCCTTTTGTGGCTGTCTTGGGATTAGTAAGTCAGAAACAGTCTTTGCTTTCAAAAACCTATAATTAAGTACTATGAGATTGTCAAGGATTTAATACAAATAGTAGAGGAAAAAGTTCTCGCATTTTTCTTGATGTCAAGTTTTTGCCTTAACTACAAGGTCTTAATGTTTCCCATATCATTATTAGTTAAATAATTCATTTATAAAGCTCTGAAAAGTATAGAGAACAACGGAAACATGAGGGCTTTTATTACTGTATCTTGCACATAGAACATTTTATAAATATAATTTAATTCTATTTAAAACAATTAATTTGAATTTAATATTTATTTTACATTTTTCAATTAATATTTCTTTAATGTGTTCAATATGCTAGGTACTGTGCTTAGTGCTGTGCATACAAGGATGATTAAAAATTGGAAGTGAACCTGATCGGGCGCTTACCCTCAAATGATGTTGTGGAAATAGAACACATGTGATGTTTTTTAAATTTAATCCAGCCTTCTTTTCTGCTGATTCACATCTATCTTCCTTCTTGGGTTGGCCCTTAGTTTTGCTAGTCAAAGCAGGTAGCATTGTACGTAGGATCTTATAGGACTGTCTCCTAGGCAGCAGTTTGACCAATAGGGAAAAATATGGGAAAAAAATACGTAGTGCTTATCCTTAACCTCCGTGCCTCTGCCTCCATTCTTCAATTTTCTGAAAAACACACCCTCTTAAATGGTGCTTATTGTTTGCACTTCTGGATTTCAAATTGACCACATATTTCTTAACGTGATAATCAATTGGAAAACATATTGTTTATAAAATTAGCATAAAATGGTCAAGAGTCATAGGAAACTTTGCATATCAGTTGTCATTATAAACTACTGAAAAAAAAAGAAAAATATCTTCTTGATGTCTTAACATTATTTTTATTCACATAAGTAGATTTACAGACTCCTCACTTAAGCAGTTATTTTCCTTGTCAAAATAATGGTCACTTGCCATCTGTCACCTTGTAAATGATGTCCATGTCATAATCCACAGGCTCTGTAAATCATTCACCTTACAATAGCAAAAGGGACTTTGCAGATGGGATTAATAAAAACCTTGAGCTAAGTAGATTATCCTAGATTATCTGGGTGGTCTCAATGTAGTCAGAGAAGTCCTTAAAAGTGGACAGTGACTGAAGAAAAGTGGATCAGGGAGCTGCAATCAGAGGAGGACCTAACCCACCACCTCTAGTCTGAAAGATGGAGGAGAAAGTCACCAATCAAGCAACGTTGTGGTCTCTAGACATTCTTAAAAGGAAACGAGGACCTACGTTCTATAACCAAAAGGAACCAAATTCTACCAACATCTTAAAATATGCAGGAAATGAGTTCTCCCCTAGAGCCTCCAAGAAGGAGTACAGCCTGCCAATCTCTTGACTTCCTCCATATCCTGCTGGCAGACCAGGTGAAAGAGAAAGCCCAGAGCACAGAAGGAATTTTAGAGGCCACCCACTGGCAAGCCATCAATCATATCAAAGTTGTCTAGAATGGTATTTGGCGACTGGTGAGGATATACTGGACTTCTGACCTACACAATTGTAAGATAATAAATTTGTGTTCAAGTCCAGAAGTTTGTGGTAATTTATTGCCATAGCAATAAAAAACTGAATACATTTGTCTGTAAGATTTAGGGCTGATGTCTGAGTGTAATATGGTTAACACATAAAAACATTAAACTGATGTGATTTTTTATTCCTTGAGCCCTTAAATTCCTTCATAGACAACTCCCATATAACTCTAGGGAAGGGGTAAGGTAGAAGCCATCCCAGGACGGAGGAGAATGCTCAGGGAAAGTCCCAGACAGATAGAAGAGGAAGTGAGAAACCAGCCTCTTCCAGGTGTTAAAGGACTGATGAAAAGAGGAAGAAATGGCACCTGGGAAAAGAGTAGAGCCCCACATGTGAACTGACCTCCCAAAGCTTCTGTGGGAATGGATAGTGTCATAAAAAATAATCCTTTTACTTTTTTAAAGAGAAGGATGGTGGTTTCATGCATCATCATAAATTAGAACAGAACATTTCCTGGTCCATACTACCAATGTATATTTTCAAAAGGGAATGTAGAATTAATGAAAATAGCATTTTTTGCTTTCTTCACTATGGTTACTCTACCTACTCGAGTAAATGAGAGGGAGTTGTGGTATGGTAAAAAGCAAAAATAAACTATTTTTCTCCTTCCTTCTTCCCTCATTCCCTATTCTTTCCTTCCCTTCTTTCCCCCAAATCTGATCCAAAAAGTATTAGCAACCAGGAGATGTTGACTTGGATTCTATTTATTTCTTCTACTTACCAAAAACCAATAATAGCTTAGTAAGTTAAATAATTTCTATACAGTTTCTATCTATTCAGAAGTAAAAAGGCAAACTAATATTTATCTTAACATTTTTGCTAATATGAAATATATATAACCATACTATAATTTACAACACATACACTGACATTAATACACTGTGTAAAACATAAATGTTAACACAGAAACATATTCTTAAGACGGAAAGGGAAAACCATGTTGATTATCTAGTCCCTCTTGTGACAAAATAACAGTATGACATGGCTTATATTATATATCCATTTAAAACCATCCACATTTTCCTTTCTAAAATATTCTGAAAGTAGTTTAAGGATACAGAATATCTATTAAAGTAATATAAGGAGGATGGATTATTTTAAATATAATTTTAAACTTCACACTAAAATATAGACTTCCTGAGTTAAATAGGATTTTCTTTAAAACATATTTTTTGATAATTCAATTTCTAAAGGTGTTCACCATTCTAAAACAACTGTTAGAAAACTTGTATTTAAAATTTTTATTTAGAATCACTTCACACATACCAAAGAATCTATAAATTTACCTATGTTCAGTTTAAAAAAATAAAATAAACATCCCTATTGGTAGCACAAAGTTAAGAAATAAAATATTACCATTACTTTAGAAGTCCTCAGTGTTCTTCCTCCCAAACTGAATCCCTTCCATGACTTCGTCCCAGAGGTAATCTATAGGATGAATTTTGATCTAATATCTCCCTTGATTTTCTTTGCAATCTGTATGTATTTTTCAAAAGTCTCTTGGTTAATTTGGATGGTTCTAGAATTTTACTTGAAAGAAATCACGTGTGAATACTTCTTGACTTCTTTCAGCAAGTATGTGTTTTGAGATTTGTCCATGTCATGTGCGGATGTAGTTCTTTCATGCTCAGTGTTGTATGGTATTTCATCGTATGATTAATGAATATACAACAGCTTATTAATGCATTTTACCGTGGATAGGAATTTGAGGTATTTCTCCTTTTTTGTCATTTTTGTTATGTACTGTTTAGCTAGAAATTTTCTTACACGTGCTTGTAATGCACATTTAAGGATTTCTCTACAGTATATTTTTAGGAGTAGAATTGTAGCTATGCTACATTTATTACATAGTTCCAGACTGTTTTCCAAAAGTCGTTGTGCCAATTTACATACTCAACAGCAGTGTGTGACAGTTCCTATTGTTTCAAATCTATGCCAACCCTCTTCTTGTGGGCTTTCAATTTCGCCAATCAAGTACATTTGTTGTATCTCGTGGTCTTAGTGTGTTTTCCATGAAAACTAACGAAGTTGCCCACCTTTTCCTTTGCTTATTGGTCACTTGGATTTCTTCTTTTGGAAGTACCTAGGTCTGCTGCCTGTTTTTTCATCGGTTTGTTTTTCTTTTAAATGTTGATTTGTAGGAGAGTTTCTTATACTCTGAATATTAGACCTTGTCAGTTATAAGCAAATATTCTTTCCCATTTGTGGTTAATCGTCTTTATTGTGTCTTTTATGAAAATATCTAGTTTTGTTTTGAAAGTTATCAGTATTTTTACATTTTGTGTGTTAAATCACCTCTAATGCTACAAAAAGATTATCCTATGTTGTCCTGAAACCTTTTGCAGTTTTGCCTGTAATTTTCTTTTCTTATTCTCTCCACACGTGGTTTTGGTGTCCAGAGAATGCTATTCTCATGAAATGAGTTGAGAACTGCACCTTCTTTTTTAGGTATCCTTTGGTTACTTATTTAATTACATGGTCTGAGAATATGTTCTGTATGATAACTTAGCCTTTAAAAATTTTAAGGCTTACTTTGTGAACAGATAGTTCATTAATTTTAATAGTTGTTTCACGCGAACTTAAACCCAGTTGTAGGATGCACAACAACTTTTATTGATCCTGCTTGTGGTTTTGAGTTCCAAGGAAAGAAACTTAGGAATTCGAGTGTGGAGGGTGTTTCCTAAAAACAATAGTCTGATTTGCTGCTATATCTTAAAGGGAAAATAAAATGTTTGGCCCCTTTCAAGAAGGGCATGCAGCTCTACCAACATTGAATAATAGCAAAAAGAGAAAGTATAGTAGTGGCTAACAGAGGATGTTCATTTAAATCGTTCAGCAATTTAGATTAGTAAAACACAGAATTAAATAAGCATACTTTAAAGTTTAGGTGGGTATAGTAGCCAGGCTCCAAGGTAAAACCCCAATAATTCTACTATAAAGCCGTCTCCTTCCACATTGAACAGGGGTTGACCTCTGTAACCAATAGTATATTGTGGAAATGACTTCTAAAGCTAAATAATGAAAAATATTGCAGCTTCTGCCTTGCTTTATTGGATCACTCACTCCAGGGGAAGTCAGTTGCCATTTCCTAACGTCATCTCGCAGCTCTTTAGGAGGTTTACATGGCAGTGAACTAAGGGCTCCCGCCAACAGCTAGTGAGGAACTGACGCTCCCTGCCATCAGCCTTGTGAGTGGGCCGCCTTGGAAATGGATATCCCCAGGCCCCATACAGCCTTCAGATGACTGCAGCCCTGGCCAACTTCTTCACTGCAACCTTGGGAGAGACCCTGAACCAGAACCACCCTGGCAAACTTTTCCTAGATTTTTGATGCACAGAAACTGAGTGAGAACATATATATTTATTGTCTTAAGCTGCTACGTTTTGGATGACTTGTTTGCATAGCACTAGAGATCTAATACCATAAGATTCAAAGTGCTTTGGGATTCCACAAGAGAAGAGATCTCAGCCAAGTTTGGGGGTTCCAGGAAGAACTTGTGGGGCATATGAAAACAATAAAACAAATGGTGACCCCTAGGTCCTGCAATCTTGGTTACCACAACTTAAAATTACAGAATTAATAAATGACTATAAGAAGTTAGGTACAAATATATGAGCTTGGAAAAACTAACATATGAGACAGACAAAAATGAAGGAGACTCAGCAAGGCCCTATAAAGAAGGAAAAGAGAAATCATTAAAGTCCACAGAGTCATGTTTAAATTTAAAAGAGAAAATTAGACTTTCAAGTCAAATTCCAGAATGTTCTGATGAAGGAACACGTTAAGTCTGAGTGATGATGTAGTTTTTAGGGGCCAATACATAATGCTCTTTTTTTTCCAGGGTCCACCTTCAGAAACAATATAAAAATAAGATAAGAATGATTACTGCATAGAAATCAAACTGTCATTTTGATCAAGCCGAATGTCGAATAAGACTAATTTGCATTTAAATGACTTTCTTACGTCTCCTCTGAGGATTAGACGGATGTACACAGTCACAATTATCAAATAAAAACAGAAAGAAAGGGGATGAGCCAAACATGCTCAACTACTCTTCCCAAATTGACCTATCAGGTACGTATTTACTCCTTCTTTGGGAAGGAGTGAGTAGAGGGGTGGGGCTTGGGGCCAGTCCTTCCCTGACCGGAGTTCCTCTACATGGAAACATGAAGCTGAGAAATGTGAATTAATAAATGGGATACATTTAGAATGAGGAAAGAAACTGCTACTTCGTTAGCACACAGTTGACTTATGAGTTTTGGAGTTCTATCTCAAAAGTGGTAAATCAATGTTAAACAGATTCTATTAAATTTATGATGATGGTGCTGACCAGGCATAATGCCAGCCTCCGAAGTTTTATCCCAAGGAATGGGCCATGTGAACAGGCATTCAGAAACAAAGCAAGAGCACTGGAATCAAACAATGAGATTGAAGAGTTCACTGTAAAGTAAACCAGGCATGCTTGGCTTGGAAGCTACTGGAGAGCTGTAGGATGAGGCAGAAAGAATTTTCATTTGCTTTGCTCATGAGCCTCTAATGACACTCAAAACTTATACCCAGCAAATGAATTTACACAAAAATGTCTCCTAGAATTTGCTTTTTTGGAGGAGTGGGTTATATACATTTCAAAACTCACATATGGAATCAAGTATTATCCCTTTTAGGAGAAAGTTTTAAACTTTCACGTGTGAGTTAGGGTAGGGAGAAAAGGTAAAGGAACTGGCTCTTTCCATGGAGTTGAGCTGGGGTATCAGCGGCAAGCAATAAAGAATGATTATTGGCCCAAGATCAATGCTCAGGGGCATTTCCTATAGTACAGACAGGCTTTTAAATATGAGGAAGGAAACATGGCAATAGGGCACCACATTATGAGTCTTTTCTCTGTGTTCTTCACTAGGAAATGGAGCCCATTTTGAACTACCTCCTTCCGGCATTAGCAATGAAGAGCTGGGAAAAAAGCAGCAAACATCATGAGATACCTAGCTTGGCCTCCGTCTGTGGCATTGCTTCACAATGAATTAGAAAGGTGAAATGTTAGTAAATGCCTTTCCTCTTTGGCACGGTCATCTAGAAGGGCAATCATATCCGACAAATTGAAGTTGGAATTGCTGTTCTCAACTTTAGTCTGAACCTTCTGTCTGGCTTAGGATGGAAACACATATATCATTGGTACAGTTTTTCTAAAATGATTTATTTAACGCATGCATTCTAAGTGAATCTCACTTTTCCTGGCCTTATTCACACATAACTTTAATTTCTTTATCATAAGCAGCTTATTTCAGGGGAAAGTCATTGGACTTAGAGTTCAACAACCTGATGTTCTAGTTGGATTATAGCAAGGAAATCATCTTATATCTGTGAAATATACCAATAAAATGGGGATAATATCTTCTTAGGGTATGAGGAATTAAAAAAAAACAGTGTATCAAAATGTTAAAATGGGATTCTTTCTATCTCAGTTTCCGCTGTGGCTCAGAAAAGCTAAGGGGAAAAAAAAAACAGTGGTATTTCCTCTTGCATTCGAAAGTGAGGTGCTAGTGTTATGCAGTATTTGAGAGGAAGTTTGCTACCAAATAATTTTTCCAAGCTTAATCCAATAAAAAGATTGATATTGAATAGGTAAAGGAGGAGAATTTCTCTGGAGCAAGTTATTGGAGAACAGTGACGTTTCCCTCTTCTTTCATATAGAGAAAAGGCTTCAGGAAAAGCCTGACATATACCCGTTGAAGCAGGGTAGACCTCATAGAACAGACTATGAAATCTAAAGGGCAGAACGCTGTGAGAACTGGCTCGATGCCAGAGTGAAGTGATGGTTACATAAGCAACAGCTTTACTTTCAGTGACCAGAGTCAAGGATGTGGGTTTTCTGTGGAAGAGATGTAGAGCGAGCATGTGGGTAGAGCTGGCCTAGGTTAATTATAAAAGGAAACTTCCCCCAAGGGCTTTGGGCCAGAGGTTACGGGTAAGGCAGCCTCAGTGGGATGCTGGTGGTGGTGTCCAGTGAAGACACCGAGTGGGTAGGTTGAAGGTGAGCAGCAAAACTGTCCTGCTGAAAGGGAAGCATTGCTGGAGGCAAGGATATCTGTCAATGTTCCCAGCGGGGGTTATGCAGGGACGCCACAAAAACGGCTCATGGTGATGGGTCCGCTTTGAGCATCCACTGAGGCCAGAGAGCACAAAAGCCAAGTCATGATAGTATCAGCCAAGTAAGACTTCTCTGCACCCCCATCTCCAATACTGGAGGAGGCATAAGACAGCCCAGTGTGGTAGAGAAAGGGATGAGGATAAAGTGACCACAAACCCCTTCTCATGGCAGTTTTCCAGCATGAAAAGCAGAAACTTTAATAATACTCATAGTTTGGGCTAAGACATATGAATGGTTATTTTGATTACTGAAATATGGTTGTTTTTCTAATGAAAGGGATCAGATGAATTTTTATTATTTCAATGTGACCTGTCAAGTCATAGAACCTGCTTTTGTTTTTACCGAAGAAATAGGAAACAACTCCTACTGAATGGGTTTGAATGCAGGTGGGTGAGGAATAAAGTTGCTTTTCTAATTACGTTCTATGGAATCCTCTTTCAGTTAAGTGGTTATGATAACAGTGTTATAGGGCAAAGTGTTTATTGACCTGAATCTACAGAATGCATATAACTGTGCTGGGTATCTTCTGTCTGTTCTCCAGATACACTCTCTGCCTTTTCTCACCCTTCTTTCAGTCCAGGAAACTAACCTCTCTGGATCCCAGAAAAGTTCCTGTGCTCCTTGGCTTTGGTTTGGGGTAGGCAATGGGCAACCTTGGCAGGAGAGACTGGAAGGAAAGAGGAAGTGAAATCAGGATAATTTTCCCCTTGCTCCCTCGTTGAAAGATCACTTCCTCTTAACTGAAGATCATGGCTACTCCCAAGGCATCTGACTCTTCAGACCAGGGGCCTGGACTGTTGAGCCATCCATTATGATTTGCTTCTACCCAGCCTTTTGTAAATAGCCTTGCTGTGTCTAAATCCTTCTCAAAGTTTCCTGTTTCAAATGTGCTGCCTGTTTCCTGCAGGAACCCCAGGTGACACAATGATATTACTTGCTTTGCTGACCTCAAAATATTAATGGGAGAATTAAAAGAAAAACAGTTGTGAAAACATTTATCCTAATTAAATTCAAATATAAAATATGATTATTATTGTCAGTATTTTACAAGGTATTTTC
The DNA here is from genome assembly GCF_030028045.1 of Hippopotamus amphibius kiboko. Taxonomy (NCBI): domain Eukaryota; kingdom Metazoa; phylum Chordata; class Mammalia; order Artiodactyla; family Hippopotamidae; genus Hippopotamus; species Hippopotamus amphibius. Next base: position 165,627,830 of record NC_080191.1, on the reverse strand, counting down.
AGTGTTGTGTGAAGAAGTGAGAGAAACCACCCTTTAGAAAAGTTCCAGTATCTTCTAAAATTAAGGTGTCATTCAAATAGTAGATACTATTTTGCTGGGGATATGGTCATAGCTGCTTCCTTTTATTTTTCATAAGCTGAGTGACCATTCATTAACTTCAGGCTTTAAACAGGTGAACCAAATGAAGAAAATATTTTGAACTTCAAAGCATAGTTGAGCTAACCCTGCCCTGAGAATTAAAGTAACGTGTGCATCCAATTGAAAATGAAGCTATTGTCATATTCAGGTGAAAAAAAGGTTAAATATGATACAAAATAGGAAATAATAGATGGTTCTTTGCTTCATTTTATTGTGATCTGACATAGACTTTGCCCTGTTTTTTTAATGTTGTTTTTTTTTCTCCAGCCGTTCATTCCGTCTTCCATTTTCATCTCTTATGAACCTTTTCAAAAGCAGAGTTTAAAATTTTTCTTTTCTGAATATTTTATAGTAATTGAAAATAAAATAATGCATTTCATATGCTTGAGACAGAGTTTTAACATCCGGGGTCAAGTACCAATGTAATTCAAGAATTCATAAACATGATGGGAAATGTTACACCTTTAGTCTCATTACCATCTAATTGAAATATAGCATTTGTTACAGTTGCAAATCAATAGCGTTAGTAGTAAGTAAACCCTCGTCAATTAAAAATCGCAGATACCTTCGGGTCACATTTTTGTCATTATAGATACTTTGAAATTATATTCATCACTACTTGAAATAATTGTTATTTAGACATGTCTTTTAGATCTTATTTTATGCATCAATAAAGTAGTATAGATGTTGTCATGTTACAAATTCATTTTAAGTATTTTGATAATTCTGTTTCTATATATTGGTAAACTTTGAACTCATGAAGTCTGTCCACTTAAAAACAATATTCTGGGAAGGGGTCCACAGCGGCCCATGACACAAAAAGAGTTTATGAATTCTTAGATTAAGTGATGGGTGAAATCTTTGGGCTACAGTACGGAAAATGGATCTCAGACCTATAACCTTCCCTTGGTGAGTATGAGAAGATAGATAGAAAATGCATGCCCTGAGAAGGAGAAAAATTGATGGCTTATACATGAACATCACAAGTGCTTGTAAACAATAAAGAAAGTGTTCTGTATATGTTCATACATAGTAAGGTAACAATATAATCCTGGCTTTGTGAATAATTCAAAAACAAGTAAGGAAATAGTAAAGCTATCTGGACTAAAGGACCAAAGCTTTTATCTCATACAATGCAATCAAAGAACAGCAAATAACATTATGTACAGCTTTCCCAAGCAAAATTACTATAATTTTTAGAAATCTTTTAATAAAATAGTTGCAAAACTCTAAACTATATATTCTTGCTACTAAATGTGGGAAAACATGAATTTTAACCCTGTGACTTTATCATATACATGTCAATGATGCTCAAATATCTTTGTAACAGATGATAGAAGTATTTAACATTTAATCTTGCTTGAGTTAGCATTATACTTTGAAAGAAATCTAAAATTATTTTTCAGTTAAAACTCAAGAATGTGTGTAGAAATACTTTATGCAATATCTATTACTTATCTCCCATTGTTTTCTAATTCTCTAACATACAAATTTAATATTTGCTTTAAGACCAAGAACAGGAATTTCTTAATAAAAAAATGAATCATGAAGGAAAATCTCGCAGGAAGTGTCCCTGGAATCTCATTTGAAAAAGTATGAACCTGGTGTACCCCCCAAAAAAATAAATAAATTAATTAAAAAAAAAAAAAAAAGAAAAAAAAAAAGAAAAAGTAAAACATCAACTGTCAAAAATAAAAATATAAAATCTTTATAAATAAATTATATGTAAAAAAGAAAACAATTTGTATACATCATTTTAAATAAATTCTAAATGAAACAATCCTGATATTAGAGGCCACTTTTGTTGTTAAGCCACAGAGTACAAAGGAGCAGAGTCTCTGTATTCTAACTGTAGCCATGAAGCAAAATATAGTCTAGATTAGGGGAAATCCTCAATTTTTCAAGCTCATAAGTAAACTTCTGTGCAATTGCATTAGCTCTCATTAACATTTCCAACCTTCTGGAAGTAGTTGGAGGTGAAGGGAAAGGTAGAGAAAAAGGCAAAAGAAACTTGATCAATTTTGACTGATCACCAGTTACTGTACTAATGAGTAATTAATCACTCTTTAGTAGATCATTAATTAAGATCATTAATCTGAAGATCATTAATTACTCTACTAACATGCTTTCTGTATACAACACTCAGTGGGACTGTCACAATCTGGTTCCAGAGACACTGACTAAGGCTATATAGGTTTTGTGCTGCACAGTCCAGAGGGCAACAATATGAATGTTTGCTGAATACGACATCCCTGTGTGGTCTAACTCTCCTTCCCAATTTTATTTCTAATCCTGCTTCTTAATCCCTGATATTGAACCTACGCCATGCTGTTTAGTCCTCCCAAGAACATGCCCCGAATGGTCAAGCCTCTAAGCCATCTCTTACCTGACTTATTTTAACAGAATAATTGCTTTCAATCCAATTAATCTTTCAAAAATAGTACTAGTGATATGCGTCAAAATTTTCTGTTATTGCTGAATTTGACAAATCTTTTTTTTCCCCACCATTTCTGGATAATTACAGAAAAAAATACCCATAACTTCCTTAAATAATGATTCTCTTCTACTTGTCACCACTAAACTCATTAGATTAAATTGTATGTTATAATTTCTCATTCTATTCTCCATATCATTGTGATATATTTTGAGTCATTTTCTTAGCATTATCATATGACACATGTATTTACTCTTCTGCCAGGTCTAATCTGTGTTTATCTTATTGTTTAATTTTGTTTCTTTAATTTGTTATGAAACTTTTCAAACACAGGCCAAAACAGAATAGTATAATGGACTCCCGTGTATACATCGTTCTAAGGCACCAATCACTGATTACGGTAGGTCTTGTTTCATTTATTCCATTCCCAGTCCTGAGTTATTTTGAAGCAAAATCCCAGAAAAATACTTTCAACTAATATTTAGTTGAAATATTTATTAAATATTTATTTATTAAATATTTAAAATATTTAAATGACAATCTAATGTTTAATGTAACTACAGTACCATTTTCATATTTAAAAGAGAGAATAATTACTTAAAATCATCAAGTAGCCACAGGGCACATTCACAATTGTCTCTGACATATGTTAATTTTTAAACAAATCATTGCTTGAAATAGGACCCCCCCAAACTGTGACTAGTTAATAAGTCCCTTAAATCTACTTTAATCTTTTGTATCCCTTCCCTCCTCCATCTCTTGTTTTTCTTCAAATCTTTGTAATTTATTTATTGAAGAAACTAGGTTATTTATTCTGCGGTTTTCTGCAGTCTGATTTGTCATTGGCTTTCCTATAGTGTTTCTGAAGTCATCTCTCTGTTTTCCATATTTCCTGGAAATTGGCAGGTAGAGCTAAAGGCAAGAATTTTTTTTTTTTTTTCAATTGTGTTCTATGGGTAGTGTTGAGTTCTTCCATCAGGGGGCATATGATGACTTGCTGTCTTTCCTCTGGTGATGCTAGCAGAAATTGACCATCATTGTCCATCATTTCATTAGGGTTTGCAAAATAGAGACATTCTAACACTACCATTCCTTCTTCATTTATTAGCTGGAATAATTCTATAAAGGAGAATTTCTACCTCATCTACTAATTCTGTTTCCTCATTGCTTTAGCTATACAAATTCTATAAAGAGAAAATTCCATCTTTTCTTTCTTCTCCATGTCTGCAAGCAGCTATTTGTTGTAATATCGTTTCATACTCAGTTAATAATCACGAAGCAATCACAATTTTGTGTTCTCCCTACTGTCTCTGAATTGCTTGATATTTTGCTGAATCTATACTGTCAGACTGCATAACTATAACACATGACACTTTTTTTATTTTGTAACCATCGTTACACTTTAATTCTAAAGTTATGTTTACACCAATTCTTATGATGGTACCTCTCCAGTCATTTTGATTGTTTGAAGAATTTCATCCAGTAGCTTCCTCAGGAAATATGCATGAGAACAATATTCCTTAATTTTTTACACACTTATAATAGTTTATTTTTAGCTTTTATATGGGAAAATCTGTTCAAATGACTATTAAGTGCTTGCCAATTTCCCTATCTTACAAGCCAACCTATGTTGGGTAGATTGCATCTCTTAACATAGTATCTCTTTATGACACTTTCTAAAGAAATTGTTATGATTAAATCTCACTGTAGATTGTATATATTTATGAGATTTATGTAATACATATTTGGTATATATGCTGTGTATGCTATTACAAATTCATATATAAATACGTACATAAATGTTTACATGTTGACTTTCAAATTATTTAGTAGACTGTGCTGCAAGATGCAGGAATCAAATAAATACTGTTTATTAGAAGGCACAATATTTTCTCCACTAAACCTTTGGCTTTCCATGACCTTCTTCATAAATTGTCTTTAAATGTATTTCTTCTTGCTTTGTGTTATAATTTGTGTTTCTTATTGGTGTGTGATTTCTTTGAGGGACAGAGACTACATTTTCCTTCTTTCTTCCACCATAGCCCAACACACTGCCTAGAATGTAAGTGCAACTAAGTTGTATTTGTTTAATTAAAATAGGATCTGAATTTCAAAATACATATGTTGTATTTTTTTCAAGTACATGTTGGATACATTATAGTTCCAAACTGATGATTTTATTTCCTGGTGTAGCTTTGAGAACCTTTCAGAACAGAAGTCTGGCAAATTGCACCCTGTATGCTGAGAATCATCGAGCAAAAGCAACGTCATGGACCGGGAACAAATGTGATGAGTCCTGGAACTCCAAGGAACCAAGTAAAACTGGACTAAAGGATGTGGAAATGAGGGCAGGGAGAAATGAAGTGCCAGATTATGAAATTTTTCATAGAATTTCTTTAAGGAGTTTGCTTTTTATCTTGTAAGCAATGGGAACTTTTCATGAGAAGATTTTTATGTTAGATGATCCCCCGGTCGCAAAGTAAAGGATACATTTACCAATAAAGGGGTGAGGATGGTGGTGGAAGTGCAGATGGGGAAAGACTGGAGAAAGAAAACACATGAAAAAGATGATTTAGGCCAGAATTAGGAAAGGCTTAATGTGAAAGGATATTCTGGAGATATTAACATGTAAAACAAATAGGATTTAGAGAATTTAGTGAAAAATGAAATGTTTAAAGTAATAAGAAGGAATCCTGATGAGCAAAAGGCAACCTAGCAAATTCCCCAAGTTCCAGACTTTGGGAATTGGGTGGTCTCTTGTGCCCCTGCTAATGTGAAATATACAGCATAAGGAACAGATACTGAAGGGATAGAAAATGAATTAAGTTTGGAATGATTGCTTTAAAGTACTGACACTTGCTCAATGATTCAAGAGAGATTTAATTACTCTAATCCTATTATGGTAGTTAACAGTTTACAAAGTACACATTTGATTTTTGTAGATGTAAGTAACTATCCCCATTTTCCAGATAAGTAAGCTGAGGATCACAGAGACTAAGAAGTTTATACAAGTCACGTGGCTAGAAATGATCAGAAATTTGACTTAAACACACATGTTCTGACTCCAGGTCCTGAGAGCTCTTCACTACCTTCTTGGTACAGGAGAGTGGATCATTCACATCATTTGGAACACTTTGTATAAGGGTAAAAATGAAAATGGTATTCTGGTTACCTCTATAAAATAGAAAACTCCGTTGACCAGAATATTTATCTCATAGCACACATTTCCCCTTACCTCCCAAATGCTGCTATGTCTTGTAAGAGCTGCTTTATACCTCCATGCAACAGAATCTCCTTCAGAAAATATTTTGACCAAAATGTTAGTGCATACTGTAGCAGTCATCTGGCTCCCTAAACATTATTTCCAAAATGATGCCATCAAACTCAGAAATTAGCTAAGACACTTTTACATCTGTTTACCGACAAGGTTTTCATGGTATTTGTTTTACGTAGAATTCTGTTTCTGAACACAGAGTGGAAGAATTAGAAAATGAAAATGTTCCTTCTCTGAGAGTTCACTTACCTCTGTTTGCCTTTATGATTTACGGAGCCAGCTGAGAGTCTGTCCAGGGGCGAACCAAAACCAGAAAAGCTTCTTTTCTTCTTTGTTTCAATCACATCATTCTCCAGAGACACAAGTTCATCAAGAAGCAGGAGTTTTGCTGCCAGATCAGTGGCTGACTTCTCTTCCTTGACTGTGGGTGGTGACTGAACATCTAAGACTCTAGAGTCAAAGGCCTATAGGGCAGGAAAGGTGATTCCATTCATTAAGAAAAAGAATATACATACAGTCATCTGCATTTGGCTTTTGCTATTTTTAGCTGACGTGCCTGTCATGAAACTTGATTTCTTGTGGAGTTATGATCCAGAGAGAAAGACCATGGGGGACAAAAACACATAGAAATGAGGTTTATCCAAAAGAAATGAAAAGAGAACAAAACACACATACATACACACACACAAAGGAAAAAAAAAGGATAAACTCCAGACCTGCCTCTAAAATTTAGTATAATAACTCATTATTCTTTCAGATTCTTTCCTGGTAACAACTGCATCCTTCCTTATTACTCCAAAAGCACTTTATCTATAGTTCTTTCATCACTGCAATCATTACATTTTCCCTTGTAGTAGATTAGCTACAATATATTTGTATTGCATATTAGATTGTAACTTGAGGGAAAAAAGACTATGTCTAAATAGTCTTTTATTTGCTCTGTTCAATGTCTATCCCAGTATTTTGCTCATAGCTAGTGTTCAGTACATTTATCATGAATATTTATTGAATGAATTGTGAAAAAATCTAAACCTCTTGTTATTTTCTTTCCACCACACATTCATTCCTTACTGATTCAAGCACTAAACATCCACTATGCAGGTCCTGCATTAGACCCGAGAGATACAAAAATAAGCAAGATCCAATCCGTGCCCTGAGGGAGCTTATCATCTCCACCCAGGTGATTTACTCACAAATATTAATGAGTGTCTACGATGAGTCAGAGCTATTCCAAGGACCTTATTGTCCCATGTCAAATTTCTTGTTTATTTACACATCCTGCTACCTGGCATGTCATCCAAGTCATAAAAGTATGTGTCCAGTTTGTGAAGTTTATCTTCATTTCTCAGGCCCAGTTGCAGCATTTCAGAGAATGCTCCTATTAACAACCTGGAGTCATTTTGTAGTCCAGGGGAACACTACTTCTTTCCCAAGAGTCTGCGACTATTCCCCTGTGAGAAGAAACGTTAACTACAGGCATTTCTTCCCTTTCCTCCTTTAGTCACATTCTTGCCAGATGCTTGGTCTGGGAAAGACTCTTTTTCTTCACTTCCTGTCTTATTTTTGAATTATTTCTCTTACTTTCTGTCTATTCCCTTCATTTTTTTCCCCAACGAAATGAAACAGTTGCACTTTCCAAGCCTTTTCATCATCCACTCAAACAATTCTCTTTGCAATACTTATAGTCTGCCTCAAAGCTCTTGAGACTTAAAGCCATTGAGCTTCTTTTTTCCTAAACCAGTCAAGTCTGCTTTAATTCTGGCCAGTTCTTTCTGGAAAACCCCTCCTGTCCTGCTCTTTCTGATTCCCATGAGGAGAGATTTATTTTAGGTCCTCTTCACTGCTTAGTACACACTCTCAATTACCTTATAATGTATGTATCTCCTCTGTCTCTTTCTTTTGTATTCTGTCCTGAATACTGCCATGAAGTTAATTATCCCTAAACACTATTTTCATCACATAAAAACATTAAAAATTTCTATGGCTCTCTGTTACTCATAGCGCAAAGTCCACAACTTTAAAAAAATCTCAACTTCTATTATTTCCCTACGTATGGCAGCATAGAAACTAAAGAGGGAAAGGATGCTATAATCATGAGAAAGAAACTCTAAAGATCAGGAGGAAAACCTTCAAAGGGCAAAGTTTGGAGATCTTTTATTCTCTCTCAGAGCTTGCTCCAAAACACATGTGTTCATTCTCCCAACTGACATACAAAGAAGAGTTTTGTTTCTTTTTAAAGCTATTCTTAATCTTCAGGAAAAAAGTCACAAAACTTGTATAAAACTTGTCCTTCAGTAAAATGCATTTCAGATTCTCATTTTATGTTATTTAAGAAGTACAAAGAATGTATGCTTCTGTTAAGATCAAATGAGCCAAATTAACTTTTCTCTGTGTGGTGATGTCTTCAGATTTTTTTCCTTTGTAGTTTAGTCTTGGCAGCAAGAAAACATTTGTAGAGTGATAAAATTTTGGCCAAACTACTCAAACCTTGACATGTAAACAACTTCACATTTCACATTAAAGCACTTCAACTTTATGTAATTGATTCAATTGTAAACATGGATGAAATTATAATGAATTTCCTCCTACAGTTTTTGGTTTATGGAATACAAATCTTCATTACTTACAGTTTTTTTTTTTTAATAGTTAGATACCTGATTTTCTCTGAATCTACGGTGAGGACAAGGTATAGAAAGAAATGCCTATTTACTTGATTTTTGTGTTATCAAAGCTTCTCCTTATTTGTCAGCAGCACCTGCTTCTGACATTAGTAAAAATGGGCTATGTTCACAAAAAAAAAAGTATGGTCCCTTAAGCTAGTTTCCATTACCTCTGTTGTGACATCCACGGAGAGAACTTTTCCTGAGCTCCAGACCATCAACGTCACAGCCAGGAAAAAATGTGCACTTGCCAATCTCCAGTCCAGCATCTAAAGGTCACACACATCAGGGTTACCACTGATTAGTCTGGCATATAAAGATAGAAAGCAAAAATGCCTATAAAGCTTGTTATAGGCGAGTAATAAACCAAATTATTCAGCTTCTATGTGTTGGAGTGCACCTCTGCAAAACCTATAGTATACTTAATATAAGCTGTCAATCTCCCAGAATGAATTCTACCAAGGCTTCATTTCTATGGAAACCTAGATTGGGGTTGTACAGCTATAATCATATTTTAACTCAAAGTAACCCAAGTCTGAGAAATCTAGTTTTGTAACCTTATTCTTTGACTGTCTAATCCACTGACTATAACCTCATGTACCTAAGGGGAAATGTGTGAAATTGACCAGATATGAGAGACTAAGGCCTGGTGGGATTTGTGATGAGCAAGAGAGAATGTGCTGGGTCTAAAAGCAATTAAATTCAAAATTTCAGAAACATCACAGTTCCAATAGGAGACTCTCTGTATGTCCCATGATAGGTAAGGATTTCTTGAGCAAGATTCAAAAGGTAGATCTCATAGAAAAAATTAACAAATTACACCATATCAAAATTGAAAAATTCTACATGATAAGATACAGTAAACAAATAACAATAAAAAATAAATGAAAAATGGAATATATTTTCAACAAATATAAAAAACATTAACATTTGGAACATTTAAATAACTGACAAATAAAATTTTAAAAACAGACACACAAATAAGTAAAACTGGGCCAAAGTTTTAGGAGACATGTATCTGAAAGTTCATAGCCTTATTTTTTATAGTAGTAAAAATCAAATCAGCCCAAGCATGCTACTCAAGAGGAAATGGACTGATAAATTAAGGAAAATTGATACTATGGACTTAAAGCAAATAATTTAAATGTACGTGTTATCTACTGTTCAAACAAATGACCTAAATGTTATGTCTAATCATATGCATCAATTAAAAAAAAAGATTTGAGAGGAAATTAGAAGTTTTAGAACAGTACATATGCCATGCAACCATTTACCTAAATTGGAAATACATAAAGCAACTTCATATATTTTGAAATCTATGCATATAATTAAAATATAAACCAATGGAACTTGATTCATGACTAAGATTGCTTTTGGGGAGGGTGGAGAGTATATGAGATTATGGAGAAAACATAAGGGACCCAGTTTTTCTCTCTCTCTATATATATAGTGAAGCAAACATGTCAAAAGATTACATTTGTTAGAAATCTCTTGCATTCCTATATACTAACAAAAAAAGATGAGAAAGAGAAATTAAGGAAAACAATCCCGTTTATCATTGCAACAAAAAGAATAAAATACCTGGGAATAAACCTACATAAGGAGGTGAAAGGCTTGTACTCAGGAAACTATAAGACACAGATGAAAGAAATCAAAGATGACAAAAATAGATGGAGAGATATAGCATGTTCTTGGATTGAAAGAATCAACATTGTGAAAATGACTATACTACCCAAAGCAATCTACAGATTCAATGCAATCCCTATCAAATTACCAATGGCATTTTTTACAGAACTAGAACAAAAAAATCCTAAAATTTGTATGGAGACACAAAAGGCCCTGAATAGCCAAAGCAATCTTGAGGGAAAAAAAAATGGAGCTGGAGGAATTAGACTCTCTGACTTCAGACTATACTACAAAGCTACAGTAATCAAGACAATATGGTACTGGCCCAAAAACAGAAATATAGATCAATGAAACAGGAGAGAAGGCCCAGAGATAAACTATGGTCAACTAATATATGACAAAGTAGGCAAGGATATACAATGGAGAAAAGGCAGCCTCTTCAATAAGTGGTGCTGGGAAAACTGGACAGCTACATGTAAAAGAATGAAATTAGAACACTCGCTAACATCATACATAAAAATAAACTCAAAATGGGTTAAAGACCTAAATGTAAGGCCTGACACTATAAAACTCCTAGAGGAAAACATAGGAAGAACACTCTTTGACATAAATCACAGAAAGATATTTTTGACCCATCTCCTAGAGTAATGAAAATAAAAACAAAAATATAAAAGTGGGATCTAATGAAACTTAAAAGCTTTTGCACAGCAAAGTATAACAAGACAAAAAGACAGAATGGGAGAAAATATTTGCAAATGAATCAAACAAAGGATTAATCTCCAAAATTTATAAACAGTTCATGCAGCTCAATATCAGAAAAACAAACAACCCAATCAAAAAATGGGCAGAAGGGCTTCCTAGGTGGCACAGTGGTTGAGAATCCACCTGCCAATGCAGGGGACATGGGTTCGATCCCTGCTCCAGGAGGATTCCACATGCTGCAGAGCAACAAAGCCCATGCACCACAACTATTGGGCTGCACTTTAGAGCCCATGAGCCACAACTGTTGAGCCCATGTGCTGCAACTACTGAAGTCCACGTGCCTAAAGCCCGCAACAAGAGAAGCCACGGCAATGAGGAGTCTGCACACTACAACGAAGAGTAGCCCCCACTCACCGCAACTAAAAAGAAAGCCCGTGCACAGCAAAAAAGACCCAACACAGCCAATAAAATAAATTAATTAATTAATTTAAAAAAAAGTAGCAAAAAAAAAAATGGGCAGAAGACCTAAATAGGCATTTCTCCAAAGAAGACATATGGATGTCCAAGAAGCACATGAAAAGCTGCTCAACATCACTAATTATTAGAGAAATGCAAATCAAACTACAGTGAGGTATCACCTCACACCAGTTAGAATGGGCATCATCAGAAAATCTACAAACAGTAAATACTGGAAAAGGTGTGGAGAAAAGGGAATCCTCTTGCACAGTTTGTGGGAATGTAAATTGATACAGCCACTATGGAGAACAGTATGGAGGTTCCTTAAAAAATTGAAAATAGAATTACCGTATGACCGAGCAATCCCACTACTGGGCATATACCTTGAGAAAACTATAATTCAAAAAGACACATGCACTCCAATGTTCATTGCAGCACTATTTACAATAGCCAGGTCATGGAAGCAGCCTAAATGTCCATTGACAGATGAAGGGATAAAGAAGATGTGGTACATATATACAATGGAATATTACTCAGCCATAAAAAGGAATGAAATTGGGACATTTGTAGAGACATGGATGGACCTAGAGACTGTCATAAAGAGTGAAGTAATTTAGAAAGAGAAAACAAATATAGTATATTAGCGCATATATGCAGAATCTAGAAAAATGGTACAGATCAACCAGTTTGCAAGGCAGAAATAGAGACACAGATGTAGAGAACAAACATATGGACACCAATAGGGGAAGGTGGGGGTGGGGTGGGGTGGGATGAATTGGGAAATTGGGATTGCCATGTATTCATTACTAATAAGAAAAAAATATCAGATTGTACACTTTAAATATGGGCAGCTTATTGCATGTCAATTGTATCTTAATACAAGTTCTTGGGAAAAAAATAAAGTAAAATGAAGTAATGAATCATTTATAGGCAAGCAAAAAGAAGACTACATTTGTTAATTCTGTATAGTAAGCACAAAGATGTGTTATTTATGAATTTTTACATTAAAAAACCACTATAAGTCCAATTAAAGCTTATCTACGATCTAGATCAGGTCTGCTCTCTGCCAGTCTGGCCACTGGTCAAAGAGGGAGGACTTGCCCTGCTAGGAGAAGATCACTGGCTGTGAGCTACCAACAGAATGGGCTTGACTTCGCCGCTTAGTACATGACATTGGGAAGTCCCCCAGGCCATCCTTCATGAATGAGAAGTTTCAGTAAACTACTATTTCCTTAAAAAAATCATTTGGAAACCTATAGGGAGCAAAAAGAAAGGGATCCAAGGATCGAGCTGAAGACTGGATTTGAGACTCATATTTGCTTTAGTAATAGTGTGACCTGGGGTGTGTGTCACTTAACCTACTTGAGTTTTATTTTTTTTTTATCTGTGCAATGAGGAGTAATTCTGACCTCAGAAGAACTTTGAAAGCGTTGGATTAATTTATGTATAACCTCTCTATCCCAAATAGTATTTATAATTTGTAAGTGAAAGAACTTTTAGGAGATATTACTAAATATTTCTTTAACACTACATTCCCTTTGGTGTGATCCAAGATTTTCTTTATGATAGTTCCTTAACATATTGTTACTGTGAAACAAGTGTAGACTTTAGTAATAAACGTATCTGCTAGAATACAGACAAATAAGACATGGACAGAGTAGCAACTGTATTAAATGTGTGTTAAGACTTAAAATGGAGGTAAAATATTTTAGCTTTGTCTATAACATTTATTTATCAAACATAATTTTTTGGAACATTTATTTTATTATTTATTTATTTATTTATTTATTTATGGCTGCCTTGGGTCTTCATTGTTGCGCACAGGCTTTCTCTAGTTGTGGCAAGTAGGGGTTACTCTTCATTGCAGTGCGCAGGCTTCTCATGGTGGTGGCTTCTCTTGTTGCAAAGCATGGGCTTAGGTGTGCTGACTTCAGTTGTTGGGGCACATGGGCTCAGTAGTTGTGGCTCGTGAGCTCTAGAGAACAGGCTCAGTAATTGTGGTGCATGGACTTTGTTTTGTGGCATGTGGGATCTTCCTGGCCCAAGGATCAAACCCATGTGCCCTGCACTGGCAGGCAGATTCTTAACCAATGCACCACCAGGGAAGCCCTTATCAAATATAATCTTAATTTTCATCTTATGTAGTCTAAACTAGTTTTTCACTATGTCATCACTCTATTTTGGAATCTAGTCACGTAGTATTGGTCACTAGCTGATTTCTGTATTCCACACTTTCTGGAATGGAGCAGTAAATTCTGCGTTCTCTTTCTGACAAACTTATATTGAATATTTTAGTTTTTTGATAAGTATTTGGAAACAGCTAATTGGGACTTTCCTGGTGGTACAGTGCTTAAGAATCCTCCTGCCAATGCAGGGAACATGGGTTCGATCCCTGGGCCAGGAAGATCCCACATGTCATGGAGCGACTAAGCCTGTGCGCCACAACTACTGAAGCCAGCATGCCTAGAACCCATGCTTGGCAACAAGAGAAGCCACCACAATGAAAAGCCTGCGCACTGCAACGAAGAGTAGCCCCTGCTCGCCACAACTAGAGAAAGTTTTAGCACAGCAACCAAGACCCAATGCAGCCTAAATAAATAAATAAGTAAATAAATAAATTTATAAAAAGAAAAATAAAAAAATAAAATAAAAACTGCTAATCATGATTATTTCTGTAAATTGAGACAAGAGGCAAATAAGAATGAATATAAAAGTTATCCTGTAAAAATACCAACCAAAAACTGCATTATTATTCCTTTAGAAAATCAGCCATTGAGATCATATTTTTCCTTCTGATTCTGCTGCTCTGACTTTCCTCAGCAAAAGGGATATTTTAAAAACATAACTATATTTTTACAATGAGCTCATATTTCTGGCATATCTTTTTTTAAAAAATAGCTCTTTCATTCAATCAAAGATAAACTACAATTGTGATGTTTTCCTTCCTCTTTTTTTTTAATCACATTAAAAACAGGTTACAAAGTGTGTAACTGCTCAATTTTATGAGTTTCCCATGTGGATTTCCTTCAACTATTTTTATGCACATTTTGCTAACCAGGTTTCTCTTCATCTCTGCAAATCTTATAAATGGCACAGAATGATGGGTGTTTGTAACATTGATGATCATGTCTGAGGCATGTATTTTTGTGCTTGGGTGTATATAGGAAAAAAGTCATAACGTATCATCTTACAGATAACCACATCCTGATTATTTGGATAGGGAGATATAAAAATAAATGCTGAGTCTAAATACACACATTTAATGGTTTAAAGCCATGCTTGTAGCCAGTTAACCAAAAGGCCAAGTTCCTAAATATGGCATTTGGTACACTAATGAAAACAAACACCCTGGCACCTGCCACACAAAAGACATTTGATTAACTAGTTGAAACTTGATTGCTGCAAAATTAGAAACATAGGAAATTATAGGGAGGGAAGGAAAAGACCAGGTTCAGCTCTGTTTCCCCATTTTGTTGATAGTGGATAAATATAGCCTGTGACTAAAAATCTACTTGGCCCCATGTACACCCCAGATCACAGAAAGCACACTCAAAGGATGTTCATTGTGTGAATACTTGGTAGTGGAAGTGTTTGCAATTTTTTTTAGTACAGCCATAATTTTCATTGAGTAATTTTTGAATAACATTCTTCTAATGTGAGGAGCTTCAACAGAGACAGTGGGCACAGAATCTACCTTATAAGAAGATTAATTGTGTGCTTCATTCATTTTCAGCCAACTGGTCTACCCTGTGCACACATCTTCACTAATGATACTGCTGGATCAACAAAGGTCTTACCTTGTGTAACATCTTAACTCTTGTTTAAAAGATTTTTCACATGTAAGAACTCACTATATTCGGAAGGGATCCTCCAAATTTGTGGCCAGAATGGTGGTGGAGGGAACAAGGTGGAGAGGTACGAAGTTTTGTCATTGAAGTTTGGGAGGCAGATATATATTTACTGTATCTATATATTCCTTTAGAACATTGACAGTGCACACTGACATCATAAAGGCTCTGAAAGTCCAGTGGTAAAGTGTAACTCCTTTAATTACATTTAAACTAGCATTAAATGAGATGTCTGTTACAATGCAGAAAGATATTTGCATTATTGAGAATCAGTGCTATGAGTCATTGTTACTGTGAAAAATAATCTCTCAAGTGGGCTGGGTTAGAAAAAGAAAAGATTGGTAATCACAGATCCAAACTATCTGCCTTTGAGCTCTGGTGTTGAAGAAAAACAAGTCATTCAGGTGACTAAGAAAATTTCTCTTCAACAATGTCTGACTTAGGGATAGTAGATCTAACCATTAGAAACTCACAAGAGGCCTGAGTGTTGGGGGTGAAACTTGATAACCTCTGGGAATTTTCATTTACCCTAATTTCTTGATTGGAAATGTTCCAAATAGACTCTATCCACCCTATTTTCAACAGAAATTAAAAACAAAGACTTAATTAAAGATAAAGGACTTAGAAAGTAATTAAACTTTTTTTTTTTAACCTTCTTCTACTTTGGCATTGCAGACATTTAAGTAAGATTTAACTTAAATCTCAGTGTCCTTAGTTCTGACACTGGGAAATGAACTTGTGTGCCTGCACACAGCACTCCCCAAATCTTCTTTTTCGGAAAACAGGGGTGGTCTTCTAGGCAAGAGGTAGGTCAGCTCGGCTCCACAGCAAATCTGTAAAACGGGGTAAGTTTTTCTTCAGTGTACCCTGTCCCCTGCCCCATAAAGTTATGGTCACCCGGGTCTTTTTGGTACAAGAGGAAAGCTTCCAGGATAGTAGATAACAGAGTAACCATCATTTTTCACTTTAAAGGCGGGCTTGAAAGGGGCAATGGTTAACGCAAAGCCTGTGTGGCTTGCTGTGATAGAAAGAGACCTGATCTAGGGGTTCTGAGACCTAGGCCCTGCCCTGACTTGGCTGGTATTTCACTGTGTGATTTTGGGCAAGCCCTTTCCTCTCTAGACTGAGTTAAACTGAGGTTGGTCTCCCTGACCTCTCGAGTTGCTTCTAGCTTTTGTAAAGTCCATTTCTAAATCTGGCTCTTTTCTGGTGGGAGCACAGACTCTGCATGTAGGTAATGATAATAGTTGGTGTAAGTTTGGCTGGGAAAACCTTTCCATTGTCCCTCAGATGAGCTGAGTCTATGCCTAAGGTTTTGCATCTAGGTTTTCACATAAATATGCTCCTCTTGAATTTTAAGTATTTCTAGCTGAAAAGAGAGGGCCTCCAAATCTTTGGTTTTAAGATTTCATTTACGGTAAGTGACCCCATTTTATAAACGTATTTTAAGAAAGAAAAAATACTACCAAGTACATTATGACATGCTACCAACTGTAAGACATTCCAATTTCAGGTGTTAAATGTGCGCAGAATGCATGAAATATGCTATATCTATTTACATTCAAATGTTTACTTGGGTTTTTCTTTCATCATGCTTAAGACAGAACACCCAATTCCCCCACACTTTGAAAACAAGCATTGTTAGAGCTGAGGGAAGATCCAGATGCCCCAGCATGCAGCAGTTACATCGTTCTTTTGGGATCAGAGAAAGAAAGGATTGTACAATAGTCGTGCATTATCAGCTATCAATTTTAAAAATCACATAATGTTAAAAAACTTAAAGATTTGATTGAGTCCCTATCCCTCTACATTTGTAGTTAACAGTCTGCCTATCATGGTAAAATAATCATTTGAATATTTTCAGAGTACTTACAAACCTTAGTGTTAGTGAATACAAAGTTACTATCATCAAAAGTTCCTATTTTGGATACAATTTTCAGATATCTGAAATACCACCCGTTTCACATATATACATATTTTTCACGTATGTACACATATATTTCACATAATGTTTTCCCAAAAATCTTTAGATAAACTGAGTATTTTAAGAATCAAACTTTTTCAGTCAATAAGTAGATATTCAGCATCCGAAAAAATATTTCTCTGATGGTGAGGAGAAACTCAGAATTAGGCTTGAAGGCTGGAGATAAGTGTCCATGCCGTGCTAGGTGACCTTGAGCAAGATGTTTAAAACGTCAAAATTGCCTAATAAAACTCATTTAATGAACTCATCTTTTAATTAACTAATTTTGCTTAATTTAAAATTATTTAATTAATTTAAAAATAGCACAAATCATTATAGATTTGCCTTGTTTGCCAAATAAGAGCAATAAAAACATTTACATTTATATTTAATATTATTTATTAAAAATGTATAAAGATGTACATTTGTGAAAAAACTGCATCATTTTTATTCTTATTGAATCACAGGTGAGACTCTAAAGTTTGCATAGAAAACATTTTGAAAGCTATAAGATAATATGGAGAGATTAATTATATGATATAAAAATGATTATTACTGAGCTGAAGGCAGGTGTTTGAAGTTAAGTCCTTCCAGGGAAAATAAAACTTATACTCAACAACTACCTAGGGAATCTGAGGCCATTCATAGAGACAATCCGCAAAGCTTATGTTAAACAATCAAGAGGATAGATAACAGTTTGACATTATACCGACAATCTTGATATTTCAATGAGTGACATTTGAACAGGGTGTTAAGGTCATTTCTTGTTTTCATGGATGAGAGAAGCAACCAGGTGTTTAAGACACTTTCCTGCTAGAAAGCAGAGATTTGGATGCTGGAGTCTCTTCTTTATTGGTGCTGCAATTACATAGCCTTTGGTGCAACCTGCTCCACAAACAAGAGAATTAAGTGTGGCTATAGCACTTAGAACTTCAGAAGTGGGGATTAGTTTTGGATCCTCATTAGCTCAAATACTGGATTTAAAATCATTGAGGATTTTCACCCAAGAGCAACTGAATTACAACGGGTCGCTTCTGTCACTAGCATATATCATCTATAGCATTCTTACAGAAATACATGGAGAAGTACTCATGGGGTTTAGCCATTTATTTAAAATTCTCTTTGTGAAATTTGCTATTTCCAGTAGATTATGTGATGGGCATTTGCCCACATTCTGAGTATGATTTTGAAAGGCAGGTGCAAATTGAGACTGAAAAATTTAACATTTCCTTTAAAAAAATGTCAGGAATGTGTTCTTTCTCATTTCTTACTGCTCTTCCATCGGCAGTAATCAGTTTTCCAAAGTCACAAAGCCAGTTACAAGAAGAGCCAGAACAACAATGTAATGCTTTCAGACTTTCAGTTTCATGCTCCTTCAATTATAACTTATTTGTAGAAGGGTAGAACATTTTCCCATCTCCAGAACAAATTGCTTATAAAGTCAAATGTTTATAGATGAGGTATTCTTAATGTGGCAGACACCTGTGTTTTCATATGACTTTCCCTGAATGCTACAAATCAGGAAGAATGATGATTTACTAGTATATATGTGTTAACTGATTTTATTCTATCTGGCACCATTTTTGTTCTTTTTTAGACACTATTGCCTTCCAAAATCATAAAATTTTGTTGTTAAATATCTCAACTTTTTTTTCTATTTGGAATTTTCAATCATACTAGTATCTTTCCTGAAGAAATTTAAGAAGGCAGAAACCTACAACACCACTAGTAAGATCCCATTATTAAAAAGCCCAGGTATGTATGTTTAACAAAGTATTTAAATGTTCCTATAAACTCCTTGAGGGAAGGAACTATGTCATGCTCATTACTGTATCTCAGCACCCAACACAATGTCTGTCAGAAAGTCAACATTACGTGTTGAATGAATGAATGAATGAATGAATGAAACAGCCCTATGTGGTAGGTAAGCAGAAATGTGGGACAGATACTAGCATCCGAGTTTTATTAATATGGAGACTAAGGCTTAGAGATGGGAAGAAATTTGCCCAAGTTTTACACCTACAATAATCTGTGATGAAGTTCATGCCAAATTCCTGGTATATCTGTTAATGTCTCGCATCATAGATTCTCATTCTAATACATCATTATTCCCTAATCATTGTACCAATAAATTTTAAGATTTCTCCTTATCAAACAATAATTTGCACTCAGACCCCTGAATTGTTAAGTTTCTTTATATAAAACTATGCCATCTAGAAATAGAAGAGAACTTGGTGTACGATTGTGTGCAATTCTGGTAAGGGAATTTGTTGTTTAATTTTAATAATGAATAAAGGGAGAAACAAGAATCTTCAAAACTAGAGATAGGGAACGCTGGTAGAGTTGCACATAAACATGCTGTCTGGCCATTTGATACATAAGATATTTTTATGTGGTATAAAAAGGCTTTCAAAGCATAAAGCTGGATAAACGCAGTTAAACGTGGCATATATAAGCATCAGGGTAATGTAGAATGTTACTACCTCCTTCACCCTTTATCCCACTTCGTACTTATATATACTATTTAATAAAATTGTCAATTACATTTCAATTATATTAAACTAGCCAATATAATCAATGAAAAAATACTCTAAAATGTAAATAGAGAGCCAAAAATATAAATTTCATAATACTCAACAACAGGTGCGTTTATTAGGTATACACTGTATATCAGGTACTAGGGGTATAAACATGAATGAGACACTCTCCCTGTCGTCCAGTTGTTCACAGCCTGGTGGAGGAGGAAACTCCTCAAACACTTGCCCTGCCCAGCCAATGATTTCCTCCTGCAAGAGCAGACTCTTCCTGGAATGCTTTCATTTCCTTCAAGTATAATGGTTGTAAATAATCTTTTTTTTTTTAACATTTGCAAAGTACTTTATTACTTTGAAATCCATCTATCTCCTTTCATCCTCCCAATATTCATGTTGTAATCTACATGGAAAATATTATAATTCTATTTTTTTAATAGATGAACTGACCCAACTCAGGTTACTTTGGAACCCTCATCCCCTGACTCCTGGTATTGTAGTTATACTTTCTAATACAACAAAAGCGAATTAGTAGAAGGAGGCTGCTGGTTCGTAGGTTACATAGACCTGGGTATGACTCCTGACTGGAAATGTTACTTAGCTCTTCGTTTTAATATCTTTATCAGGAAAATGGGGCAAAGACTTACTTTGTAGGTTTATGATAAGGATTAAAGATAATACAGGTAAAGGGACTGGCACAGTAAATAATAGCTATTATTATCCTGATATAGCCTTCTAAAAGTGGCATCTCTTCAGAATACGTCTTTCTACTCCTCTATTTCTATGAAAAATTATTTATCCTTGTTCATTTTAAGGAAAAAAATTTGTCCTTGGAATCTAGAGTTATAGCAGAGTGATAGAGAATAAAATTTAATAAAGAAGGTAATACTGATTAGGGGAAGGAAATTTTACTAAAGAGAGTTATAAATGGCAATCACCCTTAACATTTAATGTTACAATGTATTATGCGTTACCATTTATTTCAGCCATAATATTTCTATGAAAATGTTAGCATACAGCTATAAAGAATACTGTAATGAGAAGAAAAGAAGGAAGAAATCTGTTATACTGAAAACATAATTATTCTTCAAGCTCTAATTATAGTAACAAAAGGAAGTTTTTAATTGAATTTTAATATGATTTAATATGATTTATATTTTGTTTTATAGTTTATAAGATATCTCTATCAACTATTTTTTTAAAAAAATCACTAATTATGTTGTTAGGGTCACGGTCTTCCCATAGTTTTTGTAATGTTGCCAGTGTAGCATAGTCAGGCTGTGTCACGGACGCAGAGCCAGCATGGGTGTTATGGGAATTAAGGACCTTGTTACAGGTACTAGACCTTACACAAGCATGGGGGCAGCGGGGGAGGGATGGACTGCGGAGGAGGTATGAGAAGAGACGATGTCGCTTTCCAAACCTCCTAGTGCCCCAGCATGGATGGACAAGTCAGAGTTTGCAAGGAAATGCAACCACCAAAGTGGGACCACAGGGAAGCCACAGAGAGGTCCATGGAAAGGTCCATGGAGAGGTCCATAGAAAGGTGCATGGAGAGGACCATGGAAAGGTGCATGGAGAGGACCATGGAAAGGTCCATGGAGAGGTGCATGGAGAGGACCATGGAAAGGTGCATGGAAAGGTCCATGGAGAGGTGCATGGAAAGGTCCATGGAGAGGTGCATGGAGAGGACCATGGAAAGGTGCATGGAGAGGACCATGGAAAGGTCCATGGAGAGGTCCATGGAAAGGTGCATGGAGAGGACCATGGAAAGGTCCATGGAGAGGTCCATGGAAAGGTGCATGGAGAGGTCCATGGAAAGGTGCATGGAGAGGACCATGGAAAGGTCCATGGAGAGGTCCATGGAAAGGTGCATGGAGAGGACCATGGAAAGGTCCATGGAGAGGTCCATAGAAAGGTGCATGGAGAGGTCCATGGAAAGGTGCATGGAGAGGACCATAGAAAGGTCCATGGAGAGGTCCATGGAAAGGTGCATGGAGAGGACCATGGAAAGGTCCATGGAGAGGTCCATGGAAAGGTGCATGGAGAGGACCATGGAAAGGTCCATGGAGAGGTCCATAGAAAGGTGCATGGAGAGGTCCATGGAAAGGTGCATGGAGAGGACCATGGAAAGGTGCATGGAGAGGTCCATGGAGAGGTGCATGGAGAGGACCATGGAAAGGTCCATGGAGAGGTCCATAGAAAGGTGCATGGAGAGGTCCATGGAAAGGTGCATGGAGAGGACCATGGAAAGGTGCATAGAAAGGTCCATGGAGAGGTGCATGGAGAGGACCATGGAAAGGTGCATGGAAAGGTCCATGGAGAGGTGCATGGAGAGCACCATGGAAAGGTGCATGGAAAGGTCCATAGAAAGGTGCATGGAGAGGACCATGGAAAGGTGCATGGAGAGGAACATGGAAAGGTGCATGGAAAGGTCCATGGAGAGGTGCATGGAGAGGACCATGGAAAGGTGCATGGAAAGGTCCATGGAGAGGTGCATGGAGAGGACCATGGAAAGGTGCATGGAAAGGTCCATAGAAAGGTGCATGGAGAGGACCATGGAAAGGTGCATGGAGAGGACCATGGAAAGGTCCATGGAGAGGTTCATGGAAAGGTGCATGGAGAGGACCATGGAGAGGTGCATGGAAAGGTCCATGGAGAGGTGCATGGAGAGGACCATGGAAAGGTGCATGGAGAGGTGCATGGAGAGGACCATGGAAAGGTGCATGGAAAGGTCCATGGAGAGGACCATGGAGAGGTGCATGGAGAGGACCATGGAGAGGACCATGGAGAGGACCATGGAGAGGACCATGGAGAGGTGCATGGAGAGGACCATGGAGAGGTGCATGGAGAGGACCATGGAAAGCCACAGCTATTACGTGGTGGGTCAGCAGCCAAGTTATCAGCGGTAGCCCAGGTGATATTTTAAAGGTGCATTCTTCACATGTTTAGAGTCCTATGTGTCATAGGAACCTAGAGTTTCAGAAAGGAAGGAGGTTCTCATTAGAGACTGTGGAATTTACCATCCTCAACAGATGGAGAAAGCCAGACTCAGAGGTAGTTAATTTGTCCGAGGGAGAGGAAATGAAGGGGAGATACAAAATGGAATAAGAGGAGGAGAGGGCAGGGGGAGGTACGGCAGAGGAGTTCCTGGAGGGAGTGGGCGCTTTGTGCTGAGACCAGAGCTGATGAGGCATTGGTTAGGGAGAAGAGGCAAGGCTGAGCCACAGCCTGTTCAAGCCAACCAAGGCATCAGCAATTACCGACCGGTGATGGTGACCACTGCCCCAGAGAGGTACCCTGAGAATTATGTGGAGAAAGGAGAAGAAGGACTCAGCTAAAAATAGCTCTAGAGATCCTCAGGCACATGGGAGTTGGCCTGTGTAGAGAGGTGCGCAGGGCCAGGAGGGACTTGTAACTCATCATTTGTACCCACGCCAGCCCTAGTTTTACTGAGGACAGAAAGAAGCCCCTAGGAGGCTGAGGAAAAGCTGTTGAAGTCAGGACTGGGATTAGAAAGCTGGTTTCCTGACTCCAAAGCTTGTGTTCGTTTGACAGCACCATTGAACCCAAGCAAAAGTTGTCTGGTGGGTAGAGGTCACAGTGGATGAAATATTGGCAGGGACGTTAAGTTAGATGTTGTCTAAGGATTAGCCACAAGATTCTGTGATGTTGAGTCCTCATTCTCTAATACAGAGAAAAGTGACTGATGTAGGAGCTTCCCCAGGTCATTCTCACATTCACTGTCACTGGCACTTTTGGTTTTTTCATCTCTTTCAATAACAACATGTTATCGAGCCCCACTCTCTGCTTAAGTTTGCCCAAAGTTGCACAACTACTTAGTGACAGAGTTGGGGTAATATTTTGAGACTGCTTACTTTGAGTTCTGTTCCTTTGAGATAAGCTCAATCAATCTAATTTATTAATTAATGTTCAAATCATTGAAAGTATTTGAATAATAAGTTAAAATTACAGCCCTGGGGTCCCCAAACCTAGTCTACTAAACATATCTGATTCTTTACTGCCCGTAATTCATTGTATCAGAATCAGTTTAAAATCCTGAGAAATAAAGGGAAAAAGCAAATAAACTTAAATACCTTAAATAACTTATTGAATGAAGCCACAGTGCAATTCACTTACAAAGAGGAGACGTGAATAAATATCTACAGGAAGCTCTCCTTAGAAAAGCTCTATGAGTGCTGAAGAGTAGGACCAAAGTAAAGAGGAGACACAAAACATGCCTGATGTCTGTGGGAGACCATTAATATAGTGCTATCAATTCTATGAGCACTAAAATCACCATAAATCGTTGTTTCAATTATCTAAATTCTAGAAAGACAACTCAGAAATAAATAATAATCATATTCCTAAACCTATAGCATCTGTAATTGTAAGGCAGTACATTGTGTTTTGCTAGAACTGAATTTATTGAGTGGACACTATTCCCACAGATCAAAACCTGAAACAAAATTTTAAATTTCTTCCTAAACAGAACTCACATGTATGTTTCAGATTCACTCTTAATTCAATAACTTAATAGCAAGAGCACTCCAAATACTAAAGAATAGATATGATCTAAGTCTATAACTGTTATTAATATCATATTTGCCTATTTGAGTTTTGTTAGAATAAAAACAAAGCATAGTACGGGTTTGAAGAATACAGAATATAGAATTTGATTAATTTAGGGATGTTTCTTAAGTTCCAATTTTAATAGAAATAAAGACAAGAGAAAAACTTTCTTTTCTATCTAGGTTTTTAAAATTAGGCCACTTTGTACATTTAAAAATTCCTAACACTGAATATATTTGATGAAAGCAAAGTTAATACACCTAATACACTTACAGGATCATTATCTTGAGTTCCCTTTCTCTTTGTTTCAGAATGGAATATAAAAGCAAAAATAACGTAATAAGTATAAAATGCCTTAGCAATTATCTCCACCCTAAGTTTGCATTACAAAAATATCTTAGATTTTTTTACTCATTTTTAGAGAGGATATTTCCAAAAACATTTCTAATTTTAACAAAATCAAGATATAATCAAAACATTTAAAAAGTATGTGAAAATTTCTTAAAAAGTTAAAAGGAAAAAGCCTAACTTTATCAGCTTTTATATTTAACTTACCTTGTGAAAAATCAGGAGATTCTAACTTTAGAATCCTGTCTGTGCAGTTTCTCCCAAACTCAACTCTGATGGTGAGTTTTCTCTCTGAGTTTTTATAGTCTCAGCTATACACCCCTTACTCCAATCCCTGCCTTTGCTTTCTCTTACATCATTTCTACAGATTTTCCACTGAACATTTTCCCAAGCTTCTCCTCAATCTCTCTCTCTCTCTTTCTCATCCTTTTCTCTTTCTCTTTCCCAGTCTCTCTCTCTCTTTCTCTATTTCCCTCTCTTATTCTTCCTCTCCATATTTATTCCATGGCTTTGACCATGGAATTTAAGTAGCAACAGGAGCATGGGCTTCGGAAAATTTAAGTATACATATGGATACTAATTGTGTTCAGCCTAGACCCATCACCTCTTCCTGAGGTTTTAGCCCATCTCTGATAATTACAAATCACAACTGAGAAATAAAATGCACTAAGATTTATTAAAAAGAAAGTCACTAGCATATTTCAAAGTAAGATTTAGGGAAACAAATCAGAAATGCAAACTGATTTATTGGTGTATATTTTGGACCCTTAAAATTAATGATCAAGTATGGAAACGGTGAGTAGTTTCATCCTCAGTCAGGTGCACAGCTGTGTCAGTGAAACTGACAGCTACTTCGTAATTAACATTGCTATACTGGGATGGCTGTCACTAACAAACCTATAAATACAGAACTGTGACACGTGGGCTATAAATGCAGACGTTGTAATCATTTTTATCTTGCTCTTGTTCTCCAGTATTTCAATTTCCTTTTAACCAAAACATTCCTGCCTCTGTCTGAAAGTTTCCTTCATTCCCATTTCCTGCTAATCACATTTGTAACTTTACATACACGAACTGTAAAAAATAAGTTATTAAGTCCTAAAGGTAATATGTTGTCAAATCATTATTAGCTCATTTAATTTACCAGTAGATTCCCTATTTGACAGATAAAGAGACCGAGGCTAGACAAATTAAGTAACTTAATGAGGTCACACAGCTAGGAAGTAGCAGCAGAGCCAGATTTCAAATACAGATCTTCTTAATTCCATGCCCAGTTCTTTTCCCACGACTTCATTCTGTCTCACTATTTAAAAAGCTGGAAAAGAGAATCCAAACCAGATTATGTTTTTGCACAAATAGAAATAAATTTGTTCTTTTTGGTTTTGCTTTAAAAGCCATTTAAAATACTACTCACTAATGTAGGAACTATTACATGGTTAATTTAGATCTAGATGGAGAACTGACCAGAGCATACTGAATTGGTGGGACAGTAAAATGTTTCATTTTTATGAAGGGTTTCCAGGGATAACATATGTCTCAACAAGCTTGAAATTTGAGTAGTTGGCAGTGATAGTTCACAAGTCAAGATAAAAATACAGCCTAATTCTGGATCCTTGTTTAGACATTACTGCCATAAAACAATTATGTTAACTTGAATCCACATGATGGAAAACTCTCAATATAGATTTAACGGATTCATCATAATGCTACTAGAAGCCAATATTCCTGACGTACTTTCTACCCTTATTTGAAATGCCTCCCTTAGCATGCTGACAAGTGATATCTGCGGCTGATTTATTCCAGATCTGTCCCTGCTTAGACAGGCCAAAGATTCCACCCTATTTGTGGATTTTGTTGACCTAATTCAAAAGTTTGACTTAACTGTTCTGTAGCAGTAGAAATAGCAACAGTTTATTCCAGGAACATAACCATGGTACATTTAAGCCATTTATACAGGCTTCTGCACATTATAGAGCCCTACATAAATTACTTATGCATTTATCCATGATAAAGAAATTCTGTTACTTGAGAGACTAGAAATAGAAGCATATGAAGAAGCAGGGAATAAACACCTAGCAATAGAAGGAGAAAGTAAGCTGAAAAAGGGAAAAAAATATTACTGAAAACTTGCTACTTAATTCTCATAATAACTTTGCTAATGAGGTATTATTATTCATATACAATAGATGAGAAAACTAAAGCTCAAATATGCGAAAGGGATAGCCCAAGTGCTCATAGCTTAAAAGTGACGAGACCAGGAGCTGAACCTCACTTTCTTTATCAGTCAGGATTCTGGCAACAAAGAAGGCACATTCAAATTGAGTAATTTGAGAAGAATTTAACATGGGCAGGGTGTGGATGAACCAGAAAGGATCATGCAGAACACTGAACCCCCAATAATAGCCAGGTATTCCTAAACCTAAAGGATTAAAAGTGAGATTACAGGGATCAGAGGGATCTGGATAGAGAAAGTTGCCTGGCAGAAGTGTCAGCTTTCATCAAGGGACACAGGTGGTCAAGAGTGACCTACAGGGGCAGGAAGCCAGGAAACAAACACTGAGATCTCACTCTGCTTCCTGGATGCAATCTCCTGTTGTGTTTACCTCTGGTCAAACCCCGAGAGATACAGGACCCAGCACGTTGTTTAATAATTGTGCTAAGAGACATACAAATGGGATCCTCTGTAAAGATCAACAGGACTGCAAATGCCACCATGCGCAACCCCCCCCCCCCACACACATTGTTATGCCATACTTCCTAATGCTTTTTTTCAAGTCGGATTTATTGAGGGATAATTTACATACACAAAACATTCACCCTTTAAAGTGCACAGTGTGATGACTTTTGACAAATGTAAACAGTATGTAACCTCCACTATTATCAAGATAAAGACTGTGTCTATAACGCACCCTCCCAAATTTCCCTCCTGCCCTGTACAGTCAATCCTCTACCCCACCCCAAGGTCCTGGTAACCACCAATCTGATTTCTGTCCCTATAATTTTGTCTTTTCCAGAAGACTGTAGGAAATTATACAGTACATGGTCTTTGGTGTCTGGCTGCTTTCACTTAGAATAACGCTTCTGAGATTTATCCATATTGCTAAATATATCAGCTCTTGGTTTCTTTTTAATAATGAGAGTATGTGATAGGATGGATGTGCCACAATTTCCTTACCCATTTACCAGCTGGGGAAACTTTGAGTTGTTTCCAGTTACCATAAATGTTAACATAGAGGTCTTTGAGTGGATATATGTTTCATTTCGCCTGGGCAAATACATAAAATGGGATTCCTAGATCATGTGGCAAGGGTACGTTTAACTTAGTAGGATATAGCCAAACTGATTTCCAAAGTGCCTCTACCATTTTGCATTTCCACGAGAAATGCATGAGAGTTTCAATTACTCAGCCTCCTTGCTAATAGTCATTACCATTTTCAAAAAATTAGCCATTCTAATAAATGTGTACTGGCATCTTACAGTGTTTAATTGGTGTTTTCGTAAAAACTAATGATGTTGAGAATCTTTTCTTGTAGTTACTTCCCCTTTG
This sequence comes from Hippopotamus amphibius kiboko, assembly GCF_030028045.1. Taxonomy (NCBI): domain Eukaryota; kingdom Metazoa; phylum Chordata; class Mammalia; order Artiodactyla; family Hippopotamidae; genus Hippopotamus; species Hippopotamus amphibius. Next base: position 165,599,731 of record NC_080191.1, on the reverse strand, counting down.
TATATCTACTTTGGTGAAGTGTTTGTTCAAATCTTGCGCCTAACATTCAGTTGTGAGAGTTCTCTATATAGTCTAGAAACAAGATGTTTTATAAGATTTGTGTTTTGCAATTTTTTTTCCATTCTGTAGCTTATCTTTTCATTCTTACAGCAGTTTTGTTTCACAGAGCAGGCATTTATAATTGTGAAGTACAATTAGCCATTTTAAAAAAATGGAGCATGCTTTATGTGCCCTAAGAAATCATTCCCTCACTCAGGTTTGCAGTAATTTTTTCTTGTGTTTCCTTCTGGAAGTTTTCAAAATCCTTTTATCTATTCTAGGTCCTTTACATTTCCATATAGATTTTGAGAGCAAATTATCAATGTACACAAAAAAACTAGCTGGGATTTTATTGGGATTTCATCGAATCTACAGATCAATTGGAGGAAAACTGACATCTTAAAAGTATTCCGATGTGTTTCTCTTTCATTTAGACCTTTGATTTCTCTTTACAAAGATTTTAGATTTCAAAAGTGTACAAGTCTTGTATGTGTTTTGTTAAATGTATCACTAATTATTTGATGTTTTGATGCTATTATAAATGTAGTTTCTAAAATTTCAATTTCCAAGTGGACATTTCTGGTTTACAAAAATACACTTGATTATTGTATATCGATGTTTTATTCTGTGATCTTGGTAAACTTACTTATCAGTTCCAGCAGGTTTTTATAGATTAAACAGGATTATCTGCGTATATAAAATCCTCTCGTTTGGGAAGAAAACCTGCTTTGTATCTTCTCTTTCAACTTGTATGTCTCATATCGTTGTTTACTGCCTCAGTCAGCTCCTCCAGTGCAATATTGGATAGAAGTGGAGGGCGAAATCCCCGCCTTTGTTCCTGCTCTTGGGTTGAAGAAGGCATTCATTTTTCACCATTAAATATGATAATGTAGGGTTTTTATAGCTGCACTTTATTGGGTTGCAGAAGTTCCCTTCTGTTATTAGTTTTCTGAAAGTGAATATAGCCTTGCTTTTCTGAGATAAACTCCACTTGATCTTAATGCATTATTCTTTTTCTACATGGCTGGATTTGGATTGCTAATGTTTTTTAAGGATCTGTATTCATGAGGGAGATAGGCTTTTCACTTCCTTAAAATATATTTATTAGCTTTTGGTATCAGAGTCATCGTGGTCTTATAAAATGATTGGGAAGAATTATACACTTGTCTTAGTCCCTTTAGGCTGTTATAACAAAAATACCATCAACTGGAAGGCTTAAACAACAAACATCTATTTTGCATGTTCTGGAAGCTGGGCTGTCCAAGATTAAGGTGTTTGCAGATTTGTAGTCTAATGGGGGCCTACTTCCTGGTTCATAGATGATGAACTTCTCAATGTGTCCTCTCATGACATGAAGAGTGCAAGAGGTGTCTGAGTCTCTTTTGTAAGAGCACTAATTCCATTCATGAGGGTTCCACCATCATGACCTAATCACCTCTCAAAGACCCCCACCTCCTAATACTATCCCATTGGGGGTTAGGATATCAACATATAAATTTCATGGTGGTGGGGACAAATATTCAGCCCATAACAACTGTCACCTATTTTCGGGAGAAGTTTGTATGGCATTTGTGTTATTTTCTCCTGAAATATTTGGTAGAATTTGCCAATGAAGTCTTTAGTTGCCTTTGTGGGAAGGGTTTTAACTAAAATTTAAAATTCTTTAATAGGTATAGGGCTAATCATTTTATCTTTCTCTCCTGAGAATACTCTCATAGCTTGAATTTTTAAAATCATGTCCATTTCATTAAATTATTAAATTAAAAAGATTTAGATTATTCTATCTTTTGCTGTTGTTATTTGTGCAATCTGTGGTGATATCCTCTATTTTATTCTTAATCCTGGTATTCTTTTTCTTCAGTCTTTTTTTCTTGATCAGTCATTCTAGAATTTTATCAACTTTGTTTGTCTTTTTAAAGAATCAGCATTTGTTTTCATTGATTTTCTCACAATTTTCATCCTTTTATTTCACTAATTTTGGCTATGTGTTGTTTTCTTCCTTTTTTTCTGATTGGGGTTTAATTTGCTCAACTTTTTCAATTTTCTTTACATGGATGCATAGATTATTGATTATAGATACTTCTTTTCTTCTAATATAGGAATTTAGTCCTATAAATTTTCCTCTAAGCACTGTTCTAGATAAATTTTATACATTTTTATATGCTCTGTTTTCAGGCTTTATTTAATTTGGGATGCTTTCTAATTTTCTTTAGAATTGTGACTATTAGTTGTTTAGATATTTGTCATTTAATTTCCAAACATTTGGTGATTTCCATCTATTTTTCTGTTATTGATTTCTAGTTTAATTGTTTTATACTCAGGAAACATACTTTATATTATTTCAATCCTTTAAATTTGTCAAGATTTATTTTATGGCTGACGATATAGTTGTCTACTTTGGTGACATTTCATGTGGGCTTTAAAAAGAATGTGCAGTCTATTATTATTGAGTGAAGTGTTCTATAAACCTCAGCTAAGTTGGCTTATAATGTTCAAATCTATATTTTTAATGATTTTTGTCTACTTGTTCTTTCAATTACTGAGGAAGACTTGCTGACATTTTCAAGTACATGTAAAAATTTCTCTGTTTCTGTTTTCATTTCTATCAGCTTTTTCTTTATGAATCATAAGCTCTTCATTAGGTGCATACCCCTTTGTCATTATGTGATTTATCTTTTTAACCCTAATAAAATTCTTGGCTTTGAAGTTTACCTTGTCTGATATCAATATGTTCATGTAGCTTCCTTTTGATTATTTTTGGCATGGTATATCTTTCCCCACATCCTTTTTCTCACATCTTGGACTTCCAGGAGCTCTAAACTCCCATAACACTGACACATTTACCTTAAAAGTTTGTAAAACTTCAACTGTTACTTTGTCCTTAACCACTTTCATGTTGGCAGTGCTCTCCTTCAAAGGCTCTACCAAGGGTGAAACAATTTGTATGCGCTCTCCTCCTCTTCAAACTGCAAGCATTTGAAATTCACTAACCCTGTTTGTTAGCTACTGACCTCAAATCCCTGGTGGTCTCAAAAAAAGTTTAAAAGTTTTGCATGATTTTGTGAAAGTGACCCTACCTTGTGGCTTCCTATGTACTAAACGGAAACACAAGTCTTCTTCTTTATATTTTTATGCTTGTTTTGCTGTCTAACAATATTGCAATAATTCCTTTCCATTTATCTTTTCTGACAATATTGTATTTATCACCACCCCAGTTTTGTAGATGTGAAAAGATTTTAAAGCACTCATATTATGGAAATAAGATGCAAAGCATGTCTCTTAGCTATGTCCTACCTTTTCTGCACCATTTTTCATCTGTATAAATCACCTCTTTAATGATGAAATTCAGAAGTGTGAGAACTGCTTTCATAGGCCTCCTTGTACTTCCCTTTTATTTATATACTGGAGGGAAATCCAGGAGGCTACGTTTCCATATTCTAATCTCCCAGGTCAGAAGACTGATTTCTAACTCTAGACTCCATAGAACTCCTCATATTACTCTGGTTTGCATTGGTTTTTTAAAAAAAGTATTTATTTATTTATTTGGCCACGCTGGGCCTTAGCTGCGGCATGTGGGATCGTCTTTGCCTTTATGCGGTATCTTTTAGTTGTGGCATGGGGGCACTTAGCTGCGGGATGTGGGATCTAGTTCCCTGACCAGGGATCGAACCTGGGCCCCTTGCACTGGGAGCGTGGATTCTTAACCACTAGACCACCAGGGAAGTCCCTGCATCGATTTTTTTTTAATTAATTTTATTTATTTATTTATTATTTTTTGGGGGGTACACCAAGTTCAATAATCTGTTTTTTTTTTTTATCTTTTTAAAAAAATTTTTTTTATTTTTTTGGGGGTACACCAAGTTCAATCAGCTGTTTTTATACACATATCCCCGTATTCCCTCCCTCCCTCGACTACCCCCATCCTCCCTCGACTCCCCCCCACCCTCCCTGTCCCAGTCCTCTAATGCATCTTCCATCCTCGAGTTGAACTCCCTTTGTTATACAACAACTTCCCACTGGCTATCTGTTTTACAGTTGGTAGTATATATATGTCTGTGCTACTCTCTCGCTTCGTCTCAGCTTCCCCTTCACCCCTCACCCCCCCCAAACCTCAAGTTCTCCAGTCCATTCTCTGCATCTGCGTCCTTGTTCTTGTCACTGAGTTCATCAGTACCATTTTTAGATTCCGTATATGTGAGTTAGCATACAATATTTGTCTTTCTCTTTCTGACTTACTTCACTCTGTATGACAGACTCTAGGTCTATCCACCTCATTATATATAGCTCCATCTCATCCCTTTTTATAGCTGAGTAATATTCCATTGTATATATATGCCACATCTTCTTTATCCATTCATTTGTTGATGGGCATTTCGGTTGCTTCCATGTCCTGGCTATTGTAAATAGTGCTGCAATAAACATTATGGTACATGTTTCTTTTGGGATTATGGTTTTCTTTGGGTATATGCCCAGTAGTGGGATGACTGGATCATATGGTAGTTCTATTTGTAGTTTTTTAAGGAACCTCCAAATTGTTTTCCATAGTGGCTGTACCAAGCATTTGCGAATCTTGCTCTTCATTGGAAATAAACTCTCACTCACTCGTCTGCCAAGTCTTAGAATTCACTGACCTGCCAAAGGAGAACTCTGTACCTTTTGTTAAAATGTATACTTTAGCCTTAAATCTAATTATGAAGTGGACATGGTAATGACATTGAATATGAAGTTGGAATTTAACTTTGCAGAGAGTTAACAAATGAAAGTCATGTCTGTGATCAAAGCCATCCTCTTCCCAGTCTGTTGCATAATTCTTTCCAGTTGCACCCAGTCCTCTCTGAGCAGCACTGAGGCACTATCACTTCGTCTTTGTTTTTTACTCATACTTAAAGTCTAGCATGAAATAACGACAATAATAGGTTAAATTAGTGGAAGAAAAATTACTTTCATTGTTTACGTAAAAAAACAGAATAAAGGAAAAATCACTCAAAGTAATAAGCGTTGAAGTTCAAATATTACTGTATTAAAATTACTTAATTAAAAATTTAAAAGAATGGATCTAGCTAGTTCACTTATTACGATGTTTAAAACACTTTTCAAAGTGTCTGAGTTCATTAAGCAACAAAACTCCCAATAACATATTTTCCTTAACTATTTTATTTGTGGAATTTTGAGCATAACACTATTAAATAATCATGATTTATTGAATCTTGGTCTCCCTGAGGAAAAATCATCTATCTATTTAATTATCTACTTGGTTATAACTATGTACTCTAAACAGCTTCATGACATCCCCCTCCCCCAACCCCCTGCCAATCCTGATATTTCGAGTAAGGTAAAGGAAATTGAAACAAAGAATAGCTCATTTCCATATTACCAAAATATGACATCTAGTAATAATGATAATAATAACCATTAACATTTATTCAGTTCTCCTTCAGAGCCACCCCTCTGCTAATAGTGTTACCTTCATTATCTTGTTTCATCTTCCAAGAAGATTTAAGAGGTGGGTATTGCTATTAGCACCATAAGTTTGAAAAGAAGTAACTTTGACATGGAATGCTTAAATGCCTTAAGAGAGGTCACCAGCTAGTAAGTGGTGGGGGGATTCAAGGCTGACGTGTTTACAGCCCACATTCTCACGACATATCGTAAGCCTCCTGAATATCAGTAATTCCTACTCACCCTTTAAACTAGAATTAAAGTTACCTAGAATTGCACATGTATCTTTTCATTCTTTCTTTTCCTTTTATTCCAGAAACCTTCAGCTGGATGAAGAAAGCATTTGGGAAAATTAAGAGAAAGTGTGTGGAAGAGGATATCCTGATCACATATGTGTATAAAAATCTCTTTTTAGAGACAGGGCTGGCTAGATTAAGGAACGAAAAATTGGAGGTAGGGCTATAGAATCTGGCCCAGTATCTGTTTACCTTGGTCCAAAGAATTCAAGATCCCAGGGAGAAAGCTCTCTATAGAATGGAAATTTAGAATGCAAGGGCTATTGGTATATCGAACGACTCTGAAATAAGTGTCTGTTGGAAATGTTTTTCTACATTTAATATCTTAAAATTAAAGCTTTATCGATCGATTGATTTAACTCAGTAAGCAAAACTTTATTTAACTTAGTATTTTTTTAGTTAACTTAAAAGTACTGATTCTCAGTTCAAAATATAACATTTTATGCTTAAATTCAACAGCATTAAAAGTGAGTATAAATATGAAAATCAGTACAATTCTTTTATTGTTACCTCATCTGATTTAGACCATCTTAAAAAATCAGCTTTTACTTTCTCAAAAGCCTTGTTTTCACTATCAACACACCCTTATTAGGGTAGAGAAAAAACTTTGATTCTCCAAATGTTTCTTTTAAAAGATAGGCTTGCATCTGCTTCAAGAAGAGATTTGCTTCTAAGGACTCTAGACAGACCAAGCAGGCTTAAGTTAATACCTGAAAACTGAAATTGAAAAGGGGGCTTTATTTCTGGCACACACTGTTCATATCTCCTGATATGAAGGGTTAGTACCCTTTCTGTTCTTCTCAGGCTCTATCAGATGCTCCTGACCTACAAAACCCTTACTTGCCTTGGGTTTGGCTACTGGAGCCATCCGTGCTCCATTTCAGGAACATTTCTAGGTCACTTCCGTTTTGGCCACTCCACAACTTTCTATCCTTAGTTTTTCTGGTTTCTCAAATTACAAGTTGGTTTTATTACTGACTTCCAGTGGTCACCTTACTATTTGGTTTGACTATTCAATTTTTTAATTGCCATTGGATTTTAATCTTTGGTGCATGACTTCTGGGATCTTTCCCCTGTTTTCAAGTTATCAAGGTAAAAATTTCCCATTCTGAGCTCTATTTCAGTCATGGGGAACATGTCCTACCTGGAATCACCTTTCACTCATACTCTAGCTGACGAGGGGATAGAAAGTATTATTTTCCTTTCCTAGGTGCAGTAAGGTATGTGAAGAAAGTAGGCGGATGGTGCTTGGGAAGAAAAGTATCCAAAGTACTGGTGGGAAAAACCAGATTATTTGCTAAAATATTCTTAGATATTAAATTATTTTGTTTAAAAAAAAGCCAGCTCCCATTTGAAAGCTGATTGCTGTTTTTTGATCTTAACAACCTTATTATTGCACTTGATAAAAATCCATATTAGTTGAGTGGTCTTATGTCCCTACTCCAACCTGGCATGTTTCAATTAACTGTGACCAGATTACTGTACTAAATATAGTCTCGTACACACACACACACACACGCGATTGCGGGTGCACACACACTCACACACACATTTCTGTAGAAAGTGGAGGACTTCCTAGGTGGTGCAGTGGTTAAGAATCCACCTGTCAATGAAAGGGACACGGGTTCAAGCCCTGCTCTGGGAAGATTCCACATGCCATGGAGCAACCAAGCCTGTGCACCACAACTATTGAGCCCATGTGCCACAACTATTGAAGCCCATGCGCCTAGAGCCTGTGCTCCACAAGAGAAACCACTACAATGAGAAGCCCAAGCACCACAATGAAGAGTAGCCCCTACTTGCTGCAGCTAGGGAAAGCCCATGTGCAGCAATGAAGACCCAACACAGCCAATAAAATAAATAAATAAATTAATTAATTAAAAAAAAACCCAAACCCTATTAGTGGGTGGCAAGTGAAAACAAGCTCAGGGCTCCCACTGATTCTGCATTATGATGAGTTGTATACTAATTTCATTATACATTACAATGTAATAATAATAAAGTACACAATAAATGTAATGTGTTTGAACCATCCCGAAACCATCCCTGCCCCCCTCAGTCTGTGGAAAAAATATCTTCCATGAAACCAGTTCCTGGTGCCAAAAAGGTTGGGGACCACTGCTCTAGAGTTCCTTAAAGACAACAGAGACTAGGTCTCCTATACTGTCTATCAACGAATGTCTTCTGTCTCAGCCAAGAGATGGGCCATGCAGACTGAAACAACTCTTTGAACCAAATTATTGTGACCAAAAGTGTGAAAAGTTTAAAAATGGTAAATATTCCTCTGTGTCTGAAGCATCATGAAATGCATACGTGGTCCTGGGGTGAGGTATTATGGGAGATAAGATGCAGAAGGCAGACTGGCTCATTTAACAAATTATTATTTTTGTCAACTATGTTCCAGAGCTAGGCTAAACAAGCCACTTCTGCATTTGAGAAACTCATTCCAAGAGAAGAGAAGAATAAGCTCACTATTATAACAAGTGTGATGGCTGCTGTAGATTCAGTGGAAACGGCAAGGAAATAGCCTGACTGCTTCTGCCTGGGGGAGTGGAGGATGGTTTCATAAAGTAGGAGTACATGAGTTAAGATATGAAGGATGTGCACAAGTACTCAGTGTTGAGAAACACATACAAACGCATTTGTGGATTAAAGTGCACTTTCTAGGAGAAGAGGGTATTATATTTGAGCCAGAATATACAATAATTGTATAAGCTCAATATCAGAGATGGAAAATAAAAAAATCTTAACAAGTAAGATGGTTGCCTCATATTTAAGGTAAATTTGATGCAGCTCTCCTACCTAGTCCAGATTTAATGCACACTTGCCTCACGCCTATTATTAGAGTATTTTATCATCAACCTGGGTTTTTAAACTAACATATGAACTAGTTAATAATCACAACTTGCTTATTTGCCTTGAGCTATACAATACACGGCATTCTGAAGTAAGATCAGAGAAGTATGAGGTATATATAGTCAGAAAGACCAGAAACCTCAGTAACTAGAACAGACATTTGCTTATTGGCATAGGTACACTGAAGGATGTTCTCTCCTCACATTACCAACATGTCAGGATTTTTAACAGATGTTATTAGGATGCCACAGTAATGCAGAGATGTATGTAAGCTGAGAGCATAATCACTATGAGGACTGAAGGCTGATGATTTGACTGTGTTGAAATTACTCTGGTGTCCCGCTAATTTGTCACATGACTTAAAGTTTAACTCTGTTATATGGTTTTAAAATCTGGGCTCTTGATGGTTTCTTTTTCTTTTCATGAAGTGGATAATGATTTGTAAACTGACTCTTCATGTTCCTAAACCACTGGGCATTTTAAAAATTAGTTTCCATGAAATAGAAGTGGTTTCAAAGGAAGTCTTGGCTCTAGTAGCTTCTGTTTGTGGACTTTGACTGTCAGGATATCCATTCAATGAAAGATTGTGATTTCTAAATTATTCTATTTTTACTTTGATATCCTCCCTTAACTCTACAGTTTTCGCCACACTACTTCCCAGGATCTCCCTCCTGTTTGTCCTCAGGATATGTTACCATTAGCAACTGTTATTACTGGCCCTCCATGTTCCATCAACTACCAAATCGTTGGGTAAAAGTGGAAAAACCTTGCAAATATAATTGCTTAAGGAAATATTTCCACACATATTACTAGGGGTGATCTTTAGCATTCTTTTTTAATATGTTGATATACATGAAAAGCAGGTGAGAATAAAAAAATGATTTTGATTATTTAGCATAAACTAAGCCAAAAAATTAACCTTAATAATAAAGAAACAACAGTGGATTTTCCTGTTGCTCTTTTGACTTAATTGTCTTCATTTCTATGAACACTTGAACAAAAAACATTAACTGAATGCTTATTTGTCCTAGGCACTATGTTAAGTCCTTTGAAAATGATCAGAAAAATCAGAACAAACATTCTGCTTTTGAGAAATTCACCAGCTAGAAGGAGAGAGAGACACAGATAAAAAGATGATTTTTTAATAAGAATACTAGAATAATTCACATGATGCAATCAATGTTAAATTTCTATTTTGGGGGTAGAAAAACAAACTTCATTTTTACGTATTAGGGATTCACATATTTCAGCATAAGCTGTGACTAGAGGATTTAGATATGTTTGGGACATGTCTGGATGATCAACTGTAGGGACTCATCTGGAATTTCTCTGCATGCAAACCATAGAGTTTTATAGTAAAGAACTCCGAGTAGCAGAGTGGGTTGAGATTTGTAAAAAAATTAGTTCTAATCTCTTCGGAGGAGGGAATTTTTCTTTGTCCTTTCTCTTGTGAACATGTTCTTGAGTCTTAACAAGAGGAGTAAACTAAAAAAAAGATAGTCTCTAGCTTTCTGTTTAGGGAGAGTACAGAACTTGGTAGACAGAACCTTAGCTATGGAGTCAGACTTTGAATATGGACTCTGCCATTTTCTACCTGTGTGCTCATGGGTAGTTTAATTTATCTCTTGAAATTTTATCTTCCTCTTATTCAACATGTAGATATTAACACTTCACCTTAAAAGCAGATGACAATGGTGAATTTTCACAAAAATTTAATGAATGGCTAGTCTGTAGAGCAGATTATTTTAGGCAAGAGAATCAAAAATAAAAGGAAAGTTAGACATGAAACCTGAACTTAAGGGAAATAATATTGATTTGGGGACTAGAATAGGTACATGCGGATAGTTTATGTATAGCCTCAACCAAGTCACGTAGGTGTACTATGACATCTACTATTTTAGCACTGCTTAAATATTATAGTCTTTAAATATTTGTTCAATATTAATTTAGAGGAGATGCTGACTACAGTGTCAGGGGAGGGATCTGGGCCAAAGAAGAGAGGACAGCTGGTGCTATATCTAGTCTAACTACCCAAAATAGACTATTTTTAAAAAGAAGAGATTGAGACACCTTTATTTGTCAAGGTCAAGTGCTACGCATTATCAGTTGTCGTAGAGGCTTGATAGTATGTTGACTTCAATTAGAGAAAGTAATGTCATCTCATACTCCATGTTCTGATTATGTGTATATGGGTATACATATATGCATATATTTTTCTTTATATATACACATACAGTCATACTTTCTCACATATAATTGTGATGTATAACATATATATGAAAAGAAAGGAGGGAAAACATATCTGTAGAGTTAAATTAACTATCGCAAAGAGAACATCTGTGTAATCATTACCCTGTTCAAGAAGTGGAATGTTGCTAGTACCCATTCCCCCTTCAGCCACTATTTCTTCCCTCTGAATAAACAACGATAATACTAATTTCTAATATCACCCTTTAGTTTAGCTTTTACTACCCTTTAGTCTTCGCATTTCATACAAATGGAAACATACACTATATATTATCCTTGACTGAACACTTTTGATAAATATCAAGTTAGTGATATTCAAATAGGTCATTGTGCTTGGCTGCAGTTTGTTTATTTTCATTACCATATACTATTCCAGTGTATAAATGTGCTCTCAGTTAAATAGCCATTCTTTTGCTACGGGGTTTTTCCCATTCCTGACCGTTATGAATACTGCTGCTATGAGTAACTTGGTATGTGTTTTTTGATGCCTCTATATATGATTTTTGAAAAATATAATACTAGTGGAATTCCTCTATCATAAGGTAGGGCAGGTTATTTCAACTTTAGTAGAAAATGCTAAGAGCGTATGATCTAAATTATTTTGTTTAGTCATTTTCTATGGATATTCCAAGCGTTTTTGAAAGAAGGTGTATTCTGCAGCTGTTGGGTGCAGTTTTCCATATATTTCTATTGGGTCAAGTTTGCTACTCATGCTATTCAAATTTTCTCTATATTTACTGATCTTTTTTTCCTGTTCGTTATATCAGTGAATAACCTGCATTAGAATATCCCCGTCATATATTTGTCTGTTTCTTTTTGTACATTTGTTATTTTTTGTCTCATTTATTTTGAGACAATAACATTATGTACAAATGCATATTTTATGTTTTTATTCTCTATAATCCTAGTGGATAATCTTTTACCATTTGATGTGTCTGGCTTTATTTCTAATAAAGTTTTTGTACTACAGTCTACTTTGTCTGATACAGATAGAACTTAGAAGCTTTCTTTTGGTTAGTGTTTCTATTCTATATCTTTTCCCAAATTTTTAACTTCAACCTTGCAGTACTCATATTTTACAAATTTTTTTGTAGGTAGTATATTATTATTTCTTGATTTTTATATTTTCCCTTTAATTAGAGCACTTAGTCCACTTATAAGTAATATAACTATTGATATAGTTGTATAAAAATCTATCATCTTCCTATTTGCTTTCCGTTTATCTCTCCTCTCTATTTTCTTGTTTTCACCTTCTGCTTCTTTCAGGTAGATTACGTATATATCCGGTTCCATTTTTTTCTCTGTTAGATGAAAATTATTTATTATTATTATTTTTGTGAACACTTTAGGAATACAATATCCTTGACTTAGTCTAAATTAATTGTCACTTTCATCTTAAAAAAATCCAAGACACTTAAAACATTTTAATTCCTTTTACCACTACATTTCATCTATATGCAACTGTTACATATTTTAATTCTCTTTCTCTCTCTATATATATGTATCCTAAGACATTATTATTATTTGATATAGTCAATGTTTATTTAGATTCACCCTGATATTGAGCACTTTAATTGCTCTTCATTTCTTCCTGTATCTCTGATCTTCCATCTGTAATTATTTTCCTTCTGCTTGAAAAATGCTCCTTGTAATTCACTTTTGTCTGTTCAGAAAAATTCTCATAATTTTTATTCATATGAAGGTAATTTTATTTCACATTAATTTTTGAAGATGTTTGTTTTATCATTTTGTTTTTCTGGATCTAGAAATCTAGATTTTTATTTATTTTATTACTGTAAAAGTATACTTCACTGTTTTTTATCTCATTTTATTACTTCTGTTGAGAATTCAGCTCTCAGTCCAATTATTGCTGCTTTGAAAATATTTTTTGTGTGTGTGCTTTTAGCTTTTCTCCACACTATTATTGTTTCAAGTTTTCAGGAATATCAGTAAAAAGTAGTTAGGTCAGAATTGCTTGGATCACACATACCTTCCTAAGTTTTATCTTTGGATAATTGTCATCTATTATCTCTTCACATATTGCTGCTGCTATATCTAAATCATTAAATTCTATTATTAACTATGGCTAAATTATTAAATTCTATCATTAAATTATCAATTTTGTTTTAAAAATCTTTTAGTTGCAGAATTTCTACTCTATAGATTTTCAGTCTTTTATTTATTTGAATATATTAAGAACAATTACATTAAAACAGTCTAGCAACGCCACTGTCTGGAGCTCCACTGAATAGGCTTCTATTACGTTTTGTTTTTGCTGGATGCAGTTCATGTATTCTTTTTTTAAAAAATTATGTTTTGGGTGCATTGGGGCTTCGTTGCTGCATGCGGGCTTTCACTAGTTGCAGTGAGCAGGGGCGACTCTCTGTTGTGGTGCGTGGGTTTCTCTTGCTGCAGATCATTGGCTCTAGGTGCACAAGCTTCAATAGCTGTGGCACGTGGGCTCAGTAGTTGTGGCTCGTGGGCTGTAGAGCACAGGCTCAGTAGTTGTGGCACATGGACTTAGTTGCTCTGCAGCATGTGTGATCTTCCCAGACCAGGGCTTGAATCTGTGTCCCCTGCATTGGCAGGCAAATTCTTAACCACTGCGCCACCAGGGAAGTCCAACAATTCATGTATTCTTGTGGCCATGTGTTCCTGATTATTTTTGATCATGTATATTTGAGAATTTTTGAGTTGATTTGAAGTTGGACTATAGTCCCTGAAAGTGCCAGTTTACTTTGAGTGCACATTTTCTTCCAGGATATAGTTCTTTCAAATTTCAACCAAAAATATGCAGAAGTTTATCAGACACCTGCCACCTCAGTAGGTCCTCATCTCCAATTTTTACCCACCCAGCCCTGTAAGGCTGTCAAAAATGTGACTCAAATTGTTTTCTTCTAGTAGCCTTTGAAAGAATCAATAGATACTTCCAGGAGCAAAGTGTATAAAATGCTAGACTCATTTTTCCAGAGTCTCATTTCCTTCCTTCTTACATAGTCACACTGAAGAGGCAATTCTTCACTGTCTTAGTAGCTATGCAAAGACACTCCAGTGGATTATTCATCTATCTTTCTCTTTATCTATATATCATCTAGCTATCTGTGTATCTATATTTCTCTCTATCATCTACCTATCTATCATCATCTATCCATTTATCTATCTCTGCTTATCTATCATCTATCCCGGTTTGTTTAGTTATTCTTGGTAGTTTAACTAAGTTTCCTTAGTCAGAAATGGGCTCCTAATTGCCAAAAGTCTTTATTTATTGTTTTGCTTTAGAAGATCAATATAAATAATGTTCTACTGTGCTATCATACAGTTTTGCTGAAATATTACTTTTAAAAAGATTCATTCTTACTTCAGTTTTTATTCTAAGAATTATCGTGTAATTGTGATTATACCTTAAATTGTTTGAAATGAAATAAACTCAAATTACTTTTAGTTTTATTTTAGTTAAAATTGATTTTTATTATTTATTACGATATTTCCCCTTTTAAGGAGATTTATTATGTATCTTTTAAATTAATTAATTAATTTTTAATTTACTGGATGTGTTGGGTCTTCACTGCTGCATGCAGACTTTCTGTAGTTGCAGAGAGCGGGAGCTACTCTTTGTTGCGGTGCGAGGGCTTCTTATTGCGGTGTCTTCTCTTTTTGCAGAGCACAGGCTCTAGGCGCACGGGCTTCAGTATTTGCGGTGCATGGGCCCAGTAGTTGCGGTGCATGGGGCTTAGTTGCTCCATGGCATGTGGGATCTTCCCAGACCAGGGATCGAATCTGTGTCCCCTGAATTGGCAGGTGGATTCTTAAGCACTGTGCCCCCAGGGAAACCTCTATTTTAAGTATCTTTGGATGATGAGGACTTTCTGCAATTTGATGTCCACAGGATCTTTTTAGACATAAAATTTGCAAAAGACTTGTTTAAATATTACTTTAAATATCTGTTTAAATTTTTTTTAAGATCTTTATTGGAATATAATTGCTTTACACTTCTATACCAGCCTTTGAGGTACACCAAAGTGAATCAGCTGTATTCATACATATATCCACATATCACCTCCCTCCCGTGACTCCCTCCCACCCTCCTTGTCCAGGCCCTCTAAGGCATCATCCATCATCGAGTTGATCTCCCTTTGTTATACAGCAACTTCTCACTACCTATTTTATAGTAGGTAGTGTATACATATCTATGCTGCTCTCTCACTTCGTCCCAGCTTCCCCTTCAGCCCCCACCCCCCCCAACCCCGTGTCATCCAGCCATTCTCTGCATCTGCATCCTTATTCTTGCCCTGTCACTGGGTTCATCAGTACCTTTTTTTTTTCTTAGGTTCTGTATATGTGAGTTAGCATACAGTATTTGTTTTTCTCTTTCTGGCTTATTTAACTCTGTATGAGAGCCTCTAGGTCTATCCACCTCATTACGTATAGCTCCATTTCATTCCTTTTTATGACTGAGTAATATTCATCGTATATATGTGCCACATCTTCTTTATCCATTCATTTGTTGATGGGCATTTGGGTGCTTCCATGTCCTGGCTATTGTAAATAGTGCTGCAATGAACATTATGGTACATATTTCTTTTTGGATTATGGTTTTCTCTGGGTATATGCCCAGGAGTGGGATCACTGGATCATATGGTAGTTCTATTTGTAGTTTTTTAAGGAACCTCCAAACTGTTTTCCATAGTGGCTGTACCAACTTACATTCCTACCAACAGTGCAGGAGGATTCCCTTTACTCCACAGCCTCTCCAACATTTATTGTTTCTAGCTTTTTGGATGATAGCCATTCTGACCGGTGTGAGGTGATACCTCATTGTGGCTTTGACTTGCATTTCTCTAATGATTAGTGATGTTGAGCAGCTTTTCATGTGTTTGTTGGCCATCTGCATATCTTCTTTGGAGAAATGTCTATTTAGGTTCTGCCCATTTGTGAATTGGGTTATTTGCTTTTTTAGTATTAAGCTGCATGAGCTGCTTGTATATTTTGGAGATTAATCCTTTGTCAGTTGCTTCATTGGCAAGTATTTTCTCCCATTCTGAGGGTTGTCTTCTTGTCTTGTTTATGGTTTCTTTCACTGTGCAAAAGCTTTTAAGTTTCATTAGGTCCCATTTGTTTATTCTTGATTTTATGTCCATTATTCTAGGAGGTGGGTCACAAAGGATCTTGCTTTGATGTATGTCATAGAGTGTTCTGCCTATGATTTCCTCTAGGAGTTTTATAGTGTCTGGCCTTACATGTAGGTCTTTAATCCATTTTGAGTTTATTTTTGTGTATGGTGTTAGGAAGTGTTCTAATTTCATTCTTTTACAAGTAGCTGTCCAATTTTCCCAGCACCACTTATTGAAGAGACTGTCGTTTTTCCATTGGATACTCTTGCCTCCTTTGTCAAAGATAAGGTGCCCATATGTGCTTGGGTTTCCCTCTGGGTTCTCTATTCTGTTCCATTGATCTTCCTTTCTATTTTTGTGCCAGTACCATACTGTCTTGATCCCTGTGGCCTTGTAGTATGGTTTAAAGTCAGGAAGCTTGATTCCACCAACTCCATTTTTCCTTCTCAAGATTGCTTTGGCTATTCAGGGTCTTTTGCGTTTCCATACAAATCATAAGATTTCTTGTTCTAGTTCTGTGAAAAATGCCGTTGGTAATTTGATTCGGATTGCATTGAATGTGTAAATTGCTTTGGGTAGCACAGTCATTTTCACAATGTTTATTCTTCCAATGCAAGAATATGGTATGTCTCGCCATCTGTTTGTGTCGTCTTTGATTACTTTCAACAGTGTCTTATAGTTTTCTGCATACAGGTCTTTTGCCTCCTTAGGCAGGTTTATTCCTAGGTATTTTTTTTCTTTTTGTTGCAATGGTAAGTGGGAGAGTTTCCTTAACTTCTATTTCTGCTTTTTAGTGTATAGGAATGCAAGAGATTTCTGCACATTAATTGTGTATCCTGCTGCTTTACTAAATGCATCAGTTAGTGCTAGCAGATTTCTGGTAGAGTCTTTAGGGTTTTCTATATACAATATCACGTCATCTGCAAAGAGTGACAATTTTACTTCTTCTTTTCCAGTTTTGATTCCTTTTATTTCATTTTCTTCTCTGATTGCTGTGGCTAAAACTTCCAAAACTATGTTAAATAATAATGGTGAGAGTGGGCACCCTTGCCTTATTCCTGTTCTTAGAGGGAATTCTTTCAGTTTTTCACCATTTAGAATGATGTTGGCTTTTGGTTTCTCATATATGGCTTTTATTATATTGAGGTAATTTCCTTCTATGCCCATTTTCTGGAAAGTTTTTGTCATAAATGGTTGTTGAATTTTGTCAAAAGCTTTTTCTGCATCTATTGAGATGATCATATGGTTTTTATCCTACAATTTGTTGATTTGATGTATCACATTGACTGATTTGCATATATTGAAGAATCCTTGCATCCCAGGGATAAACCCCACTTGATCATGGTGTATGATCTTTTTAATGTGCTGATGGATTCTGTTAGTATTTTGTTGAGGATTTTTGTATCTGTATTCATCAGTGATATTGGCCTGTAATGTTCTTTTTTTGTGACATCTTTGTCTGGTTTTGGTATCAGGGTAATGGTGGCCTCATAGAATGGGTTTGGTAATTCCTCCTTCTGCTATATTTTGGAAGAGTTTGAGAAGGATAGGTGTTAGCTCTTCTCTAAATGTTTGATAGAATTTGCCTGTGAAGCCATCTGGCCCTGGGCTTTTGTTTGTTGGGAGATTTTTAATCCCAGTCTCAGTTTCCATGCTTGTGATTGGTCTGTTCATATTTTCTATTTCTTCCTGGTTCAGTCTTGGAAGACTGTGCTTTTCTAAGAATTTATCCATTTCTTCCAGGTTATCCAATTTATTGGCGTATAGTTGCTTGTAGTAGTCTCTCATGATCTTTTGTGTTTCTGTGGTGTCAGGTGTTACTTCTCCTTTTTCATTGCTAATTCTGTTGATTTGCGTCTTCTCCCTTTTTTTCCTGATGGGTCTGGCTAAAGGTTTGTCAATTTTGTTTATCTTCTCAAGGAGCCAGCTTTTAGTTTCACTGATCTTTGCTATTGATTCCTTCATTTCTTTTTCATTTATTTCTGACCTGATCTTTATGATTTCTTTCCTTCTGCTCACTTTGGGGTTTCTTTGTTTTTTTTCCTCTGTTTTAGGTGTAAGGTTAGGTTGTTTATTCCATATTTTTCTTGTTTATTGAGGTAGGACTGCATTGCTGTAAACTTCTCTCTTAGAACTGCCTTTGCTGTGTCCCATAGGTTTTGAGTTGTTGTGTTTTCATTGTCATTTGTTTTTAGATATTTTTTGATTTCCTCTTTGATTTCTTTAATGATTTCTTGGTTGTTTAATAGTGTATTGTTTAGCCTCCATGTGCTTGCATTTTTTAACAGTTCTTTTCCTGTAATTGATATCTAGTCTCATGGCATTGTGGTCAGAGAAGATGCTTGATATGATTTCAATTTTCTTGAATTTACTGAGGCTTGAATTGTTACCCAAGATGTGATCTATCCTGGAGAATGTTCCATGTGCACTTGAGAAGAAAGTGTATTATGTCGTTTTTGGATGGAATGTCCTATAAAAATCAATTAGTTGAGATGGTCTAATGTGTCATTTGAAGCTTGTGTGTCCTTATTTATTTTCTGTTTGGATGATCTGTCCATTGATGTAAGTGGGGTGTTCAAGTCTCCTACTATTATTGTGTTACTGTTGATTTCCCCTTTTATGGTGGTTAGTATTTACCTTATATATTGAGGTGCTCCTATGTTGGGTGCATAGATATTTACAATTGTTATATGGTCTTCTTGGGTGGATCCCTTGATCATTATGTAGTGTCCTTCCTTGTCTCTTTTAATAGTCTTTACTTTAAAATCTAATTTGTCTGATATGAGTATTGCCATTCCAGCTTTCTTTTGACTTCCATTTGCATGGAATATCTTTTTCCATCCCTTTATCTTCAGTCTATGTGTGTCCCTTGGTCTGAAGTGGGTTTCTTGTAGGCAGCATATAGAAGGGTCTTGTTTTTGTATCCATTCAGCCAGGCTGTGTCTTTTGGTTAGAGCATTTAATCCATTGACATTTAAGGTGATTATTGACATGTGTGTTCCTATCACCATTTCCTTAATTGTTTTGGATTTGTTTTTGTAGGTCTTTTCCCTCTTTTGTGTTTCCTACTTAGAAATGTTCCTTAAGCAATTGTTGTAAGACTGGCTTGGTGGTGCTGAATTCTCCTAATTTTTGCTTGTCTGTAAAGCTTTTAATTCCTCCATCAAATCTGAATGAGATTCTTGCTGGGTAGAGTATTCTTGGCTGTAGGTTTTTCTCTTTCTGGTCTTTCAGTATATCCTGCCACTGCCTTCTGGCCTGCAGAGTTTCTGCAGAAAGATCAGCTGTTATCCTTATGGGTTTTCCCTTATATGTTATTTGTTGCTTTTCTCTTGCTGCTTTCAGTATTTTTTCTTTGTGTTTCATTTTCGTTAGTTTGATTAATATGTGCCTCAGTGTGTTTCTCTTTGGGTTTATTCTGTATGGCACTCTCTGCGCTTCTTGGACTTGGTTAACTATTTCCT
This sequence comes from Hippopotamus amphibius kiboko, assembly GCF_030028045.1. Taxonomy (NCBI): domain Eukaryota; kingdom Metazoa; phylum Chordata; class Mammalia; order Artiodactyla; family Hippopotamidae; genus Hippopotamus; species Hippopotamus amphibius. The sequence continues at coordinate 165,580,279 of NC_080191.1, read as the reverse complement.
TTTCCATGTTGGGGAAATTTTCCACTATAACCTTTTCAAATATTTTCTCAGACCCTTTCTTTTCTTCTTCTTCTTCTGGGATGCCTATGATTCAACTGTTGATGCACTTAATGTTGTCTCTGAGGTCTCTGAGACTGTCTTCCATTCCTTTTCTTCTTTTTTCTCTTTCATGCTCTGTGGCAGTTATTTCCCCCATTCTATCTTCCAGCTCACTTATTCATTCTTCTGCCTCAGTTATTCTGCTGTTTATACCATCTAGAGTATTCTTAATTTCGGTTATTTTGTTGTCCATTACTGTTTGTTTGCTCTTTAGTTCTTCTGAGTCCTTATTAACTGTTTCTTGTATTTTCTCTATTTTGTTGTCAAGATTTTGGATCATCTTTACTCTCATTACTCTGAAGTCTTTTTCAGGCAATTTTCCTCTTTCCTCTTCATGTATTTGGTCTTGTGGGTTTTTTCCCTGCTCCTTTGCCTGCATTGCATTTCTTTGTTTCCTCATTTTGTCTAATTTATAGGCTTTGCTGTCTCCTTTCCCTATGCTGCCTAGTAGTCATTCCTCTTGTTTCTGCCCTCTGCCTCCTGTGGTGGGGTTTGTCCAGTGTCTTGAGTAGATTCCTGGGTGGGGGGGAGGGGGGCGTCTGATGCCTGCTTTCCAGTGTGTGGTTCTGTGTCTTTTCTCTCTGATGAGCAGGGCCATGTCAGCTGGAGTGTTTTAAGGTATTTGTGAGGTTAACATGGCTTTAGGTAGTCTGTGTACTGATGGGTGTGTTTGTGTTCCCCTCTTGTTTGTATTTTGGTGTGACATGTCCAGCACTGACAGTTACAGACAGTTGGACGAAGCCAGATCTTAGACTCTGATACAGGGCTCCACGAGAGTTCTCTACAATTAATCTTCCCTGTGTCTGAGGACTCCCTAGTAGTCTAGCATCCTGGATTCAGTGCTCCCTCCCCAGAGCCTCCTACTTGACTTCTGATGGAATAGTCCAGATTTCAGAGGTTGCTTGTCCCAGCAATAAAAGTGTTTAAAGAAGACTGTCCAATCCCCATACTAATGGCAGAATATTGAGTCAAACAAATACTAAATCAAGGAAATGCATACATGTACAAGACACACAAATACTGAATCCAATAGAACATAAGGCACTAGGAAGACCTGACAGAAGAACCCCAGTATGCAATCAGACAATCAAAAAGAAAACCAACAGAAATTCAAAACCAAAAACAAAACCAAAACAACACCACACACACAAACACAAATCCAGGGAGATTTTGAAAGCTAGGTTCAAATATAATAAAGAGCAAGAGTACCACCAGAGAGACTGAAGATTCTCAGAAAAAATCAGACAATTACACTTAGAACTAAGATAAAGATAAAACCTAATAATAAAAACCAAAGCAGTGTGTCAGCTGGAGAATAAAGCAAGGAAACAAAGCAGACCAATAATATTGCTTATAAGTATATTAAGATAAAAGAAACTAAAAAAGGATAGAAGACCCGGCAGCAGAAGAGCGTAGTGTGATTGGAAATATGAAAAGAATAAGAAAAAAGAGAAAAAAATAGAAGTGTATAAAAGATAGAGAAGGAAAGAAGGTAGGAGATATAAAGTTAGCACTACAAAAAATTTTGCTAGAAATAGAAATATGTAAAAAGTCTAAATATAGAAATAGAAGAAAAAGTAGAATAAAAGAATAAAAAAATAACATATGTAGATCCTTTAGGACTATGATAGTAATTAATTAAAAAAAAAAAACCACTCACACACAAACACATATCCAGGGAAATTTTGAAAGCTAGGTTCAAATATAATAAAGAGCAAGAGTACAATCAGACAGACTGAAGATTTCCAAAAACAAAATCAGACAATTATAATCAGAACTAAGATAAAGACCAAACCTAATAATAAATACCAATGCAGTGTGTCATCTGGAGAATAAAACAAGGAAACAGAGCTGAGCAATAATATTGATGATAAGTATATTAAGATAAAAGAAACTAAAAACTGATAGAAGACAGGGCAACAGAAGAGTGTAGTGTGACTGGAAATATGAAAAGAAAAAGAAAAAAATAGAACTGTATAAAAGACAGAGATGAAAAGAAGGTAGGAGAGATATAGTCAGCACTACAAAAAACAGCTAGAAATAGAAATACATAAAAAGGCTAAAAATAAAAATAGAATAAAAAATAGAATAAAAAATATGTTATAAAACATGTAGATCCCTTAGGACTAAGATCATAATTAATAAAAAAAAAGGGGAGGGCTAGAACTGACCCCTGAATGGACCAGATCAATAGAATTAATAATAATATTTCTGTTTTCTTGGGGTCTCAGCTATCAGTGTCCTTCTACCCACCTTGGGCTTTTTGTGTTACTCTGTGACCAGCAGAGCTTCCTTTATTGTTCATCTGTAAGCGCTGGTGTGCAAGGAGAGAGAGGGTACTATAGCGGCTCCTTCCCCTGGGAGTGAGTGAGCAGTGGCGCCCTGCCTGGGTCACTGCGGCTTAGCTGGCCATGGCAGTGCTGTTGCAGAGGGATGCCAGCGGCTCATGTGTAAACAGAATGTCTCCAGAGCTGGGCCACTCGGTGGGCTTTTAGCTCTCAGCTGCAGGCACCCTAGGCCAGCCCCACCTGGGGGCCTTTGTTATCCCTGACTGCATTAGCCAGGCCCAGAGGGGTCCTTCCTTTGTCCATTGCAGGCACCAAGAGAGAAGCTATACCCGTGGTCCTCCCCCCTGCTTGTGAGTCAGCAGTATCGAGCTGCCACCATGGCCACCCAGCTTTCCATGGTAGGCATTCTCTGCTGTGGACTTCTTCCTTCCTGTCCTCTCAGTCCGTCTCCCCGCTGCCAACAACGTTTCTCACCCTGAACCAGTTCTGTGGTTCCCACGTTCCAGCTCCCAGACCTCTTGTTGAGCTGTGAACTGACATCTCAGTCCGGACATGCTGAGCCGTGGTGCAGACCCTCTGTGTGTTTCTCATTCTTTCCCATCTGCCACAGATCAGCTGCTTCACCCTCTTTGAACAGTCCCAAATGCCTCCCTTCTGACCCAGGGAAAGGGGTTTCCCCATCAGATATGGGATGTTCCCCCGAATTCAGCAATCTCCCCTCTGTTTCAGATCCCCCCACCCCAGGGTGTGGGACCCATCCCTTTCCTTTCTTCTCCTCCTCTTTCTCATTTTTTTTCCCCTCTGTCCTGCCCAGTTATGTGGGGATCTTTGCAGTCTTTTCTGGTGTCCGAGGTCGTCTGCTGGTGTTCAGCTGGTTCTCTGTGGGAATTATTGCGTCTTTTGGTGTATTCCTGATGCATCTGTGGAGAGGGATGCATTCCACGTCCTTCTACTTCTCTGCCATCTTTCTTCTCCTGGTTTAAATTTAAAATTACTAAATTACTACATATTACTAAATCACTAAGATATTACTAAATTAAATATTACTAAGATGTCCTCCTAAAACCCACTAGTGTTAAGCAATGTTAGGCAGAATAACGACCACTCAAAGATGCCCATTTTCTAATCTTATGGATGCTGAAACCTGTAAATATAACTTACATGACAAAAGGGACTTGGAACTATAATTGAGTGTACAAACCTTGAGAAGAAATTAATCTGGATTATCTGAGAGGGTTTACATTTAATTATATGAGTAGTTAAAAGTGAAGAATCTTTCCTAGCTGTGGTTAGTCAGAGAAATGCAATAGTAGATGAACTGACTTGCTGTTGTTGCTTTTGAAGGCGGCCATAAGCCAAAGAAGGCAGGTGGCCTCTAGGGACTGGAAAAGGCAAGGCAATGGACTTTCCCCTAGAGCCTCTAGAAAGGAATGCACCCCTGCCAAACACCTTGATTTTAGCCCAGTGTGACCTATGTTACTAAGTTTGTGCTAATTTGTTATGCCAGTAATAAAAACTAATACAGCCTCTAAATGAGTTCAACATTTCTATTTTCTTCATGTAATTATTTCTGCATGTTATGTCCTTGTGATCTTTTAAACGGAAATTAGATAGGTACTAATATTCTGCAATTATAGATAAAGTATAATGGATACTTTTATATTTATCTAAATTTTATGGGAAACCGAGGCTGGTAAAGTTAAGTGAATTGCCCGAGATACAGCTAGCAAATTCCAATGCTGAGATTCAAAATTATGCAGTCTGGCTCCCAAAAGCCATGCTCTTAGTAACTAGCCCATACTGCCTTCCTTCATTTTAATTCGTTGATTACTTAGTTGGTTTACATAGCCATAGAATTGAATTTGAACTCCTGACCATGGTTACTTTATCTGATATCTTCTTGTACCATATTTCTCATCTTGATACCTGTGTTTCAACACAATAGCCTAATCTAACTATACCCCACCTTAGGACTTTTGCAGTCACTATTCCAGATGCCTGGAATGCTTCTTCTTCAGATCTTTGCAAACTGAATCCTTCTAGTCATTCAGCTTTCTGCCTTAAACATATCATCCTCAAGGAGACTTCCCATGGCCAATCTAATAGTCACCTGGCCATACTTCTTATTATCCAGTTTCATTTTCTTCTTGAAATTTTTCTATATTAAACTTGCCTTTTTAATTTATTTTTAAGTTTATGTATTTCCTCTCTCCTCACTGGAAAGAGATCTCCACAAAACCTGAGATCACATATCTCTTGCTTACTTCTGTATTCCACCAAACTAGAATACTGCCTGGCACACAGAGGGCACTTAAAGTTTTTTTGAATAAATAAATGATCTCGTGAATGCTCATAAGCATTTCAATATACTTTCTACAGGGACTGAGAAAGAGGTGGTGCTCTGGGAATTACACAAACCACAGACGTTTTCATCTGTACTAACGTCAATGAATAGTTGTGGAAATTGATTATTATTATAAGACTTTGCATATTTATCTACAGGATTTAGAATCTTTACTGTCTCTATTTAAGGTGGGTGGATTGGAAGGCAGATATATTTTCTTGCTTAAGGAAGGCAATGGATGGAGCTAAATTCTGTTATATAAGAAAGGAGTCGAACGATGTGGAGGGACGTGACAGAGGGGGAGAGAGAGAGAAAGGAGTTGAATGATAATTTAACAGCAGCCATGCCACACAGAGAGGAATCTCTCAAGAAAGTTCTGTAGAGTTATATGCGATTTCATTCTGTTTCCCACAAAAAAATCTTTGACAAAGGCCTACTTATTTCAAAATATTTTGAGCTATGTTTTATTTTTGTTGTGTTTGGTTTTAATTTTTTCCTTTTCAGCTATTCGTTGAAATATGTATAGCGGTCAGTGCTGTATAAGAGGAAGTCTGCAGATAAAGGCTCTGCATTGGGCCATGTTGCTTATTATGGCAAACAAAAGCTCTGTTTTCCTGAGACTATTAGCAGGCAATTGGTACAAATTAAGATAATAATGTTATAAAATTGCAAACCAATGTTATGATAAGGAAGTGCTTTTATAGGAGAAATAATAGGTGCTAAGGGAGCAGAAGCAGAAAGATCTAATCTATTCTGTGGATTCAAGAAATACTTCTCTAAGGAAGAATAAACTAATCAGTCATAAGGACAGACATGGGTGATGTGTATACCTAGGGACAGAAGCAATGTATGAAAAATCTGAGAGGTGAGCATGTGGTCCATTTGAAAGGCTTGGTATGGTCAGGCATTGGCAGGGGTTAGTATAAGGGGGCATAAGTGGCTTCAAGATGTTTAAGAGACTTGCAGATCATTACAGTCTTACTGGTCTTAGTAAGAAATTGATGTTTTATCATAAAGACAATAGGACACTACTGAAAGTTTTTAAGCATAGGAGAAACATGGTCCGATAAGTGATTCACAAAGGCTGTACACCTGCGTGAGGAACAAAGTAGAAGAGAAATATGGTGGATATAGTAAAACCCTTTATAAAGGTGGTATACAGGCAAGAAATGTTAGCAGCAAACTAGAGTAGTGGAAGTGGGGACATGAACTGAAATGACTCCAGAGCTATTTAAGAAACAAAACAGTAGGATGAGGTTGTTGATTGGTAGGGTGAATACTGTACCATTCAAATCCACTTTTTAGAGCATATTGCTGCTAAATAGCCCCAGCTTCAGCTGGGAAGATCTCCCTTGCCCAGAGCTGCATCCCTTCCTAGGGTGGCCACATCCAATGAATAATCAGTGTGGGGATATAAATATTCATTCAAGAATAATCATAGGATTGGGATGGAGACTGCCTCTCAACCCAACTTTCCCCTCTACATAATCCTGTTTCCTTCTTTTCCCTTCCATAGCTGTTGATCCCAAGAGCACTTCCTAGTAAACCTCTGAAGGCTAATTTCTGCCTCGGAGTCCACTTCCCAGGGAACCCACTCTATGGCAATTGGTTGTAAGTCTGAGGTGTGTAATGAAGAGTGATAATTTAATAGACTCCTAGATTTCTGTCTTGACTCCTTGATTTCTGCCTAATAGACAGGTTGTTTAATGAGATAGGGAATCCCAGAAAAAAAAAAAGGCATATCTTAAGAAGTTAGAAGTTTTAGGTGCCTAAGTGGAGATATTCAGGCATCTCTTAACTTTTCAGATCTGCATTCCAGGAGGTAAATCATGGAGGCTAAGAGTAAAGGAGATAGATAAAGGAAATAGAGAATTAATTAGAACGTTTGAAATCATGATTGGGTGGATGGGAAAATAAATTGACTGGAATATGAAAACACAGCATAAGCTCTAAACTCTACTGTGAAGAGCTATAATTTGGCACTTGTTTTATGTGAATTCTTATAAAAATGAGAGGAGTTAAGAAAAGATATCATGGCAGGCTACCTCTTTTTAACATTAGACCTAAAGTTCAATTATTTGGTAAGAATATCTTCTACCTTGCACTCTCTGCCTGTCTTGAGCCCAGATAAAATATTAACCAGCTAAGAGGGACCAAGAAAGTATTTCAATTCATTTAACAGAAATCGTCTAACAAAAAGAATGCATCCCAAAATAAATGTCTCTGGATGAAAAAAACATTACAGTACAATGGAAAGCTTGATCCTGTCTTTTAAGGTCAAGAGCATATTTTGGCTTTTGTGTGATTCTCAGTTCAAAACATCTGTCCTTATTAATACTGTGGTAAAAAGTGTCATGTAAGATTTGGCACCAAAGGATAGGTTAGCCTAATAGCCTACAGAGATGATACTCTTTAGGTGCTTCTTTGGCTCTGCTTCGCAGAGAAATAAATATATCTTTGCTGCACTGAGAATTGCGTGGTCAGAAAATTTTTGCTGAATAGAAAACTGTCTCAGTCACTCATGAGTTACTTTTTATTGACCGGAAACTAGATCATAGACACAATTTTCTAACCCAGGGAAAACAAAATAAGACCTGTGGCTGAGAACTCTGAATAGAATGCAGGTTTTCCATTTTATTTGAGCATATATTAGATACACAGAAGATAGGGATTGTAATTACGGGTCAAATAGAAGTTCAGAAACAACACAAAGTATTTATTAATAAAAAAAATATTTATCTGCCTACCATGGAAAAAAATTGACATAGATCCTGTTCTTACAGTTTTGGGAAGTGGAGGCTGACCTTTAAGCTGCATCAGCTCGCTCCTTGTTCTCTAGTGTGCAGTTGATTTTAAGGGGTAGGAGGCAATCTAGGAGATTTGGTGAGTGGGGAAGACGTATATTCGGAGTTTCATTGCCCTGGTCAGTCTTCCTCAGGGGTTGTTATGGGCTGGCTCCTTAAATGGCAGGTCACAGCTCCAGAAAGGTAGCCTTCCTGCTCTCAAAACTCACTTTCCCCCAGGACTCAGGATGTTGTCAGAACTCCACTGTTATTAGTCCTAGGATACTGCGCTATTTCTTCTAGTTTCCCTATATCAGACCCACAGCTTTTCCAAGAATCTGTTTCAAAACCCTCCTCCAATTACTGAATTTGAGTGTGCCTTTTTTTTTTTACCTGCTAAGACTATAGACTGAACCGCTCGGATAAGGGTTAATATGTTATTCTTAATTGTTCTTCAAACTTCCTTAAAATATTGGCATCAGAAGTAGGATTTAATCAACCTTAAATGCTACGTTTAAAGTATTTTGCAGCCCTTTAACTAGGCTTCTAAATACAGCTGACCCTTGAACAACAAGGGTAATTGCTACAGGACTACATCCTTCATCTGCATTTGTGGTTGGTTGAATCACAGGTGTGAAACTGTGGGTAAGAAGGAACTGCAGATCTGAAGGAACTGCTTTGGAAGGCTGACTAAAAATTATCTGAGGATTTTTGACTGTGCGGAGAGTGGGCATCCCTAATCCCAGCGTTGTTCAAGGGTAAACTGTATATACATTCATTTTAAATTGAGAATTTATTTTTTAGGGCCTACTCGTGTGCGTGGAACAGGGCATGAAGATGAATTAATCATTAAACTGGCTTTCAAGAGGCTGACAATAGGGTAGCAAACATGGAGCATATAAAATATTGTAGATGACAGGCTTTGGAAATTGAGCATATGTTCCATAATTCTGTTTTCTCATTTTATATTTGATTTTGTTTTCAGTGTTTCTTTTGATCTCATTTACTTTTGGTCTATGTTAGCTTTGTTTTATGTGCTTTAGTTTTCATATTTTTCTGATAATTTGGGCAGCTATATTCTGATTATAATTATTTCTTTACTTAAAACTGTCCCCTACTTTATAAACTTTGAACTTTATTGTTCCCCTGCTTTAAAAGGATGAGACATTTGTGTACATGTCTTCCTACCTCCTATACTTGCTTCCATCATCTAAATTTTTATTGAGTGGTATGTTTAGAGGGTAAAGATTTACAACTTTACATCCTCTTCAATAACCATAATTTTAAAAACTGTTAAATATTATTTATATTTAAAAGAATTCAGTGCTTACAGGATTTTCTTTTGTAGCATAACTTCTTCCATTTAGAATTATTTCGGGCCCTTGTTTATTTTGGTGGGTTTTGATATTAATACATTTTACATGCTCTTTTTATAGTCTAGAAATAGTTATTAGAATTAAATGTTACAAATCTCTCCTCCTGCTTTTTTCCCCTTCTATTAACTCTATGTCATCTGTCATAAACACAAAGTCTGAATTTTAAGATAAAGTTTATCAACTGCATATCTTATAATTTATATTTTTAAAATTAAAAAAAGAAATTCTCTTCATTAACTTTACAATTTTATCTTTCATATTTAATTTAAAAAATTCACCTGGAGTCCTTAGTGGCTTTTTTTACAGATATCGAGCCAGTACCTACAACACTGTCTACTAAAGGGTGCTCATTTCCTTTCTGATATGTACTAATAATAACTAATCTTTACTGGGCACTTACCCTATGCCCACTAGTGTTCAAGTTCATTACTCAACCAATCTTTATAAAAACCCCACAAAGAAGGCATTGTTTTTGTCTATAATATATATGTACTTTAAAATTTCAGCTTTATTGAGGTATCATTGACATATAAAATTATAAAATATTTAAAAGATACACCGTGATGATTTGCAATATATACAGATAGTGAAAGGATTCCTCTCATCAAGTTATTTAACCATATCCATCACTTTATATATTTAACTTGAGGATATTATGCCAAGTGAAATAAGCCAGACACAGAAAGACAAATACTACATAGAATCACTTTTATGGGAAACTATATTTTTAAAAAGTTAAACTGAGAGAAACAGGGAGTAGAAAAGTGATTGCTGGGAATTAAGAAGGAGGTGGGAGAAACAGGGACATGTTGGTAAAAGGGCACCAACTTTCAGGTATGAGTAAAGTCAGAGGATTTTATGTAAAACATGATAACTGTAGCTGATAACACTGTAGTGTATAATCGAAATTTGCTGGAGTAGAACTTAAATGTTCTCACCAAAATAATAATAATAATAATAATAATAAAAGATGCTATTTTGACTTCCTATTGTACAGAAGAGGAAACGGAAGCACAGAGTAGTGAATAATTAGGCTAAGGTCACGTAACTATTAAGTTCTAGAACCATATTTTGGATGCAAGCAGTGGAGCTCCAGTACTCATGCTTTTAACCTCTTCATTCTACTCACCTTCATTCCATATGTGCATGGATATTTTTCCAAGTTCACTGTTGTTTTGTTTTCGGTCTGGTTATTTGTTCTGAACATAGTTCCACAATGTACTTTATTACTGTGTCTTGTAATATATCTTAATATCTGGCAGGATAAATTTTTGTTCTTCTCTTCCCAAATTGAAATAACTCTCTGTGGACCTTTATTCTTCAAGGTAAATTTTTGAATAATTTTTCTGAGTTCCTCAAAAAAGCCCTGTTGGCTTTTGACTCAAATTTGTGTTGAGTTTGTAGGTTAACCTGGGGAGCATTGATATCTTTATAGTGTTAAAATTTCCATCCATGAACATGAAATTAATCTCTTTATATTTAGCCTGTGTTTTTGCCCTTTATAGCCTTTAATATAATTAAATTTTTTTCTCCATGAATTCCTGTGCAAGGTAAGCTCTTTGTTAGATTAATTCCTATTTTTCCCTATTATGAATGGTATCTAATTTGTAATCCAGTTGGATATTACCAATATAAAGACATGTTTTTAATTTAAAAAAATGCTCATACTTTTTAAGTTCATTTTGTATTTAGAAGCCCAACTGAACTCTCTAATTCTAAAATTTTTCATACTGTTGAGTTTTCAGTGTGGTTAATTCTATTGTCTGTAGATAATGACAATTTTGTCTCTTCCCTTCTTATCATTCTGTCACCTATTGATTGCTTTATTTTTTTCCAATGATAGGCCTGAGCTACCAGATCTTTTCATCCTATTTCTTTTCTTTCTTTTTTTTTTAAACATTTTATTTTTTATTTTATTTTTTTTTATTTTTTTGGGGGTACACCAAGTTCAATCATCTGTTTTTATATACATATCCCCGTATTCCCTCCCTTCCTTGACTCCTCCCCCCTCGAGTCCCCCCCACCCTCCCCGCCCCAGTCTTCTAAGGCATCTTCCATCCTCGAGTTGAACTCCCTTTGTTATACAACAACTTCCCACTGACTATCTATTTTACAGTTAGTAGTATATATATGTCTGTGCGACTCTCTTGCTTCGTCTCAGTTTCCCCTTCACCCCCCGCCCCCTCCCATACCTCGAGTTCTCCAGTCCATTCTCTGTATCTGCGTTCTTATTCTTGTCATTGAGTTCATCAGTACCATTTTTAGATTCCGTATATGTGAGTTAGCATACAATATTTGTCTTTCTCTTTCTGACTTACTTCACTCTGTATGACAGATTGTAGTTCTGATCTTAAAGATATATGGCCAACTAAAGATTTTCCAGAATCATGAGATTTCCTGAGTTTTTGATCAAATTAAGAAAGTTCTGATCTATTCCTAGCTTTAAGTTCTTTTTCTAAACATAAATACTTATTACTTATCAAATGCTTTTTCTGTATCTATTGAACAACTCTTTGATTTTTCTCCTTTACTTCACTAACGTGATAGATAATCTGAATTTCAGAGGTACATCTACCGAACTAAATATATTATTTTAAAGTATTTTGTGTCTGATTATCAGACATTTTATTTAGGATTTTTGCAACTATTTTCATAGGTGAACTAGACCTGTGATTTTTGTGCTATACTTATTCCACTTTTGGGTTTAGGTTCATATGGCATTACAAGATAAATCATGCAGGGCTTCCATGGTGCCGCAGTGTTTAAGAATCTACCTGCCAATGCAGCAGACACGGGTTCAAGCCCTGGTCCAGGAAGATCCCACATGCCTCGGAGCAACTAATCTTGTGTGCCACAACTACTACGCCTGCACTCTAGAGCCCGTGAGCCACAACTACTGAAGCCACTCGCCTAGAGCCCATGCTTTGCAATAACAAATAGCCCCCACTCGCCACAACTAGAGAAAGCCTGCGCACAGCAACGAAGACCCAACCCAGCCAAAAATAAAGTAAATAAATTTATAAAAGATAAATCACTCAGCTTCCTTCCACCCCCTTTTAAAATAACAGTGTGCTTAAGCAAGTTTTTGAGAATTAATCATACAGCTGTTTTAATTGGGGAACATTTTTTCAGAATGGGAAGTTGTTCTTTGCCATTTCAGTTTTTCAAAATGATTATTTGATATGTCATCTTTCATATTTTTGTGTGTCCAATTTTCCATTTTATAGCTTTCTATTTTGTCCATACAGGTTTTCAAATTTTGCAAATTTCCACTGAAACCTATTTATCATGTTATTAATGATGTTCCTTTACTATCTCATAAAAAATAATAAAATTATAAGGAATGTTTTACTTTTATGTTTTCATTATTATCAAATTATTTATGTAAGTTTACATTTATATTATCAGATTTAGATGTTTTATATTTATTAATTGATAAAAATATTTTATAATTTAGAAATCTTTGTTATATTATATTGCATTTATTATCCCTTTTTAATGCTCTGTTTTATTGTATCATTTGGGATTTATAAATTTTCTCCCCCCCTTCTCTTGGTATCTAAGTTTTAGTGTGGTAGATGTGGTCAGCCTTGCTAGTTATTTTGCCATATTATCCTGCACTTGAGTAGCATCTCTCTTAATATATGTATTTTCTATTCCATTTATGTATTTTTCTCTTCTTCAGAAATACCATTTACATCTCTTTTTTTTTTTTTTAATTTTTTTTGGGGGTACACCAGGTTCAATCATCTGTTTTTACCCACATATCCCCGTATTCCCTCCCTTCCTTGACTCCCCGCCCCGAGTCCCCCCCCTCCCCACCCCAGTCCTCTAAGGCATCTTCCATCCTCGAGTTGGACTCCCTTTGTTATACAACAACTTCCCACTGACTATTTTACAGTTGGTAGTGTATATACGTCTGTGCTACTCTCTTGCTTCGTCTCAGTTTCCCCATTTACATCTCTTTTGTTTGCTTTCCATAGCTGTTGTCTTTCAGCATTTTTGTCATTATTTTTTTCCACTTGGTTTTGCATGCTCACTCATCTGTCTTCTACCTCACTGCTACTGTTGTAATGATATCTATTCTATGCCTTGAAAATCTTAGTGTACTATCAAATTTTAATATTTTTCACTGTTATTTTCAGTATTCTTCCTGATTTCTTCTAGTTTGCCTTTCATATTCTGCTGTCTTATTCTGTTTTTTCTATTTCTTGGACTAATTCTTTGAAGTTTCTTTGCAAATAATTTACATTCTCTTTTATTATAAAAATTAAGAAATTGACTTTAGAAAATTTCATTTTCTAGGAGCATTTTTTTTTTAAAGATTTATTATTTATTTTTGGCTGTGTTAGGTTTTCATTGCTGTGTGCGGGCTTTCTCTAGTTGTGGCGAGTGGTGTCTTCTCTTTGTTGTGGTGCGTGGGCTTCTCATTGAGGTGGCCTCTCTTGTTGCAGAGCACAGGCTCTAGGCACGTGGATGGACTTCAGTAGTTGCAGCCCGTGGGCTCAGTAGTTGTGGTACATGGGCTTAGTTGCTTCATGTGGGATCTTCCCGTACTAGGGATTGAACCTGTGTCCTCTGCATTGACAGGCGGATTCTTAAGCACTGTGCCACCAAGGAAGTCCCTCCAGGATTGTTCTTTACTTCATGCTGTGTACTAGTTTTATTGCTTTTGTTATCTTTTGATTAAAACATAAGTATAGATCACATGTTGTCTATTTCCTTCCTATTGTCATATTTGAATGTTGCCATCAGTACCATCTAGACTTCTTATTTGCTCAGTGGTGAAGTAAAGGGGTGGAAGTGGGCACAGTGAGAGGTGGCAGCTAATATGCATTTTCAGAATATATGTTTCACATAACTTGTGGTGTCCTCTGCTCTGGATATATTTAATCTGAGTCCTTTGTAGGTACGCTGATTACATTAATGAAGGCCATTATTTCTCACAGTGAGGCCTCATAAATCAGAGTTCTCTTGCTTTATGTAATGATTTTTGTCTTCTCAGTCATTTTAATTAAGAGCAACAAAGCTGATTTAAGCTGAAGTTCACATCTTTGTGTTGTCCCTCTTACAGGTTGACTTTCCCTAACACTCTGTTGAGTGGAAATAGTGACTTGTGACCCATCAGGAATTGCTTCTCTTCCTCTGTGGCTCACAGATAACTGTGGTTTTTTTGTTTGTTTGGTTTTTAATTTTTCCAGCAAAAAAAATCCTGATTGTGTTATTTAGGAGCTTCTCACAAACTTTTAGTGAAATCTGTACACTGCTTAATTCCAAAAATGAATATTTGTTCTTGTGTTCTCTTATGATTTGCTTCAAATATTGAAACATTTGACAAGTATTCTTCCTATTTTGTGCTTCGGCATAAGTCACTGCCTATTATCATTAAAGAAGAGATACATACATTTTTTGCTGTTATGATTGTTGAATTCCTCTGTTTATATTTCTTATAACATATTCCAAATATCAAAAAAGCAGTGCTAATATATCTGGATAAATGATTGAAGGTAAAATAAGTAATCATGTTTGTACCTTTTATCTGAAATAAAAGGATTCAGAATTTGTGTTAATTAAATCAGCTTTATGTACACATTTACTTTTTCTAAAGATTTATTTTATTATTTATTTATTTGTTTATTTTATTTTTGGCTGCTTTGGGTCTTCGTTGCTGCACACGGGCTTTCTCTAGTTGTGGCGAACGGGGGCTACTCTTTGTTGTGGTGTGTGGGTTTCTCATTGTGGTGGCTTCACTTGCTGCAGAGCACGGGCTCTAGGCATGCAGGCTTCAGTAGTTGCAGTGTGTGGGCTCAGTAGTTGTTGCTCACGGACTCTAGAGCACAGGCTCAACAGTTGTGGCACAAGGGCTTAATTGCTCCAGGTAGGATCTTCCTGGCCCAAGGATCAAACCCGTGTCCCCTGCATTGGCAGGTGGATGCTTAACCACTGAGTGACCAGGGAAGTCGAATTTACTTCTTGAAATATCCCCCAAATCCCCCCTCCTGTTCAAAAAAGGACTGTAGAGGTTGATCGATATTCTTAAGACGATCTGGTACAATGTTTCACTTTAACTTATGTTTAAACCCTTAAGTTAATTATGTTTATGTTTCTTAGCTGACAATTATTTAGCACTTATGCTACATACTACATTAATGTTGTATCACACATTGGCCCATTTCAATAACTACCTTATAAGGTGTATAGTATAACTAATTCCATTTTGCAATTGAAGAAATTGAGGCATAGAAAGATGACATTACTCCCTTAATGTCACACAATTAGTTAAATGGAAGATCTGTGTGGTAGTATTTACTAATCAAAAATGATTTTTGCAAGTTATTGCTATTTATAGTTATAATTTATGAGAATTAGATTTGTAAAATTGTATTATTTTTGATATTTTAGAGTTACAGATGAGGATTTGTTTTTCAAATTACAATTTTCAGTTTGTAGGACAATAAACCAGAATGGGTCTCAGAGACCGTTAGGTCCAGTTCCTTGATTTTGCAAATGAGGAAAACAGGCCAGAGAGCTGTCTTCATTGCCGAATCATCTATCCTGAACTATTCCATTTGTAGCGATTTGAAATAATCAAAGAGGTTCAGCTATTTTATGAATCACTTTGAAATATGTACGTATTGAGAAATAGAATCTATCTACCATTCTTCCTCCTTTAAACACAATAGCAGAAGCAAAAAATATAGGCTAGAGTGTATAAAAATTAGAAGATGATTTTGGCCTAATGAGTAATCTAAATGTGCTTTCATAAAATTATTTCCTGTCTCCTAAACATCTTTATACTCCCTCACTTTTTTCAATCTGCTTTAAAGTAAACAAGTGTGCCCGCTTAGACCTAAAAAAATGATTTTTTAATAATTCAAGATTATCACATTTTTTTTCTGATGTGTAGCTAATGAATGCTTACGAAGTGCCAGGCATTGTTAGAGCAATGAACACACAGCAGTGAGCAGTGGCTGCACTTGAGTCTCTGCCCCCATGGAACTTATAGATACAAAAGTAAACAAACTATCACGTCATGCAAGCAGGCAGCGAAAGCCACGAAGGGAAATGAGTGATGAGGTTGGGGTCGTTTTTAAAAAAGTTCCTGAGGGAAGACTTCTCTAAGGAGGTATCATATGTGGACATCTGAATGAAATGATGAATTGAACCATTTAATAATCTGATGTTGAAGAGCTTTACATGGAGAGCATGAGCTGGGCATATTTTAGGAAGAGCAATGATTCTAGTGTGTGGCAGGTAAGGTAACTAAGGAGGAATGAATGGAGATGATGCATTATAGCAGCGGTCCCCAAGTTTTTTTGGCACCAGGGAACAGTTTTGTGGAAGATAGTTTTTCCATGGACAAGGAGCAGGGGATGGAATGCTTTCGGGATTCCTAGTCTATTTCTATTATTATTACATTGTGATACACGATGAAATAATGATACAACGCACCCTAATGCGGACAGGAGGCAGAGCCCAGGCGGTAATGTGAATGATGGGGAGTGGCTGTAAATACAGATGAAGCTTTGCTCTCTGGCTCACCTGCCTCTCCCCTCTGGGGGGCGGGGACCCCTGCATTACAGGTAGGCAAGGGCCAGCTCATACAGGGCCTTGCAGAACCTAGCAAAGGGTGGGTTTATTCTAAATGTGACTGAAGCCACTAGAGGATTTAAATCTGGAAATGGGATGGTTTGATTTATGTTTTGAGAAGTTCATTCTGTTGATGTTTGGAGAAGAGACTGCAAGGGCAAGAAAGGAAATCAAAATGCCAGACAGGGCCGTGTGGATTCTAAACTCACAAAGTATAAATTGGTAATCAAGTCAAGCTGAAGAAAAGAATTGTTTTCACTAGACACTGCTTATTGCTTTCTAAAGCTCTTTAAATCATCATTGGAATACAGCTTGGTACATTCTTCAGATACCTTTTAATGCTGTGTAAGAGAACTCAAAATTTTACATAAAGGGCATTTACTTTGAGCTGCCATGGCCATCTTCATCATTCCTAAATAGATTGGTTCCTCTGACCTAACAAATAGTCCGATAATGTCTAGCCTTGGGCACTGGACTCATCCTATTTAAGTTTAAATTCCATATTTGCTGCTAACCAGCTATGCCTCTTGCTAATTCTGTAACATTTGTCAAGTTACTTAAGCGCTCTCAGTTTCCTTATGGATATATTTAATAGTACCCACTTACTAAGGCTGTTTTGATGATTAAATATCTATGGAAGCAAAGAATTTGATGCAGAATGAATTTGCATGAACACTGGTTGTTGTACTGTTATCCACTGTGACCCTGATAAAGATTTTTTACATGTTACTTAGAGGTGACAATAATACAAATACTATTAGTGATACTTTCATCAAACATTTTCTCCAAGATTAAATTTGAATGTATATGAGTTCATTCATTCATTCAAAAAAACCCCAAAACACTTACTTCAGCAACAGTAATGTTCCAGGTTTTACGTGTGTTGTACAGGCTGGAGGAAAGAGAACAAAGGAAAAAGGAGTATTACCTTAAAATTGTTTTCTGACCTCCATAAATTAATATGCAAATAGTATATAAATATTTAAAAAGGTAGATATAGTTCTCTCTATAAAAAAGAAAGTTTGATAAATCAGATGATGCTATATAATTCTGAATACGAATGACCTTCAGTTAGTAAAAAAGTTCAAAATGAATGAAAATAAAGGAATTTGAAACACCCTGGATATATTTTCTTTCTTTGTTTTTCCCTTTAATATTATCTACTACAAAAAAATTGGGCTACAAAATTTATACCTTACTCTAAGTCCGTAGAGCCGAGAGTCAGAAACCTCAATCGTCTTTAAAGAATTATTTTAAGATATCCCTTCCCTGTGGTGTCACTACCCTGCAGCAACATTTTCTTAAACAGTCACAATTTCCTCTGAAAATTTCCATAAAACTTTTTGTTTTGGGCTAAAAACAACTTTTTCAGTCTCGTTATCTTAAAAACGTAAGTCAAAAAAAAAAAAGAGTAGAAAAAAGATTAAATTTATAATAAGTATTTACCAAGTTGGCAAATTTTTCCTTTCATTGAATAATATGAGAGCACAAAAATATGTAGGTTTATACTCTAATTGGTAAAAAATAACATCCTCTGTGGTATTTATTGCTGTTGCTTCCTCCCCATCACAAACCCTTGCTATAGAAGGAACTGATTTGACTTTGAGTAAGTTTGAATCAAAATCCAGCTGGATGATTTCTAATTGAATAATTGAATAAAACTAAAATTTGTTTAACTATAAAATGCCCCCCAAATTATTGGCCTGACATTTTAAAACATAACACCACAGAGTATAATCCAGTAAACTGGAAGACTCAATGAAGAAGCCATTTTCGTCCAAGCTTTTTTCTCTGTCATTTCTAGCTCTAACTCCATAGATATGGCATGTTAAAAGGGTACTTGTTTACATTTGAATAAATATCCCTAGAAGGTGATTTTCCTTTCATGCTTACAATTCATTATTTTAAAAATCTGATTTTTATTAGAATTCAAAGATAAATTGGTTATTTATTCTTAATCAGTGAGACTATTAATGATTATATATGTTGGAATGCTAAGTTTTCTTTCAAAACTTTATTTAATTTACCCTATTTGAATGAAAAAAGAATTTGTCTCATTTTAGTAGTTGATGTACCAGAGCTAGAGGTTGAGACTTTGTATTCTTGGGCATAACCACATTTATGTATAATTAACTTAGAATGATCTGGGGTGAAGTTGAAAGAATACCAGATGTAGGAAAGCTGTATTCTGTTCCTAGATCTTCAGTAACTGTTTGTATAACCAAATTAGCCACTTTCCCCTTCTAGGCTTCAGTTTTTGATCATAGAAAAAAAAAAAAAAAAAAAGAAAGAAGGAAAAAAAGAGATTGGGTCAGATGGTATCTGAATGCATTCTTATGAATTCTATGAGTTTGGTTAGAGTATAAATATACTGTGAAATTACAAGAAATTTTTTTAAAAAGTTTGCATTTCTTTCCTTGAAAATTCAGTGGCCATAATTTTTATATTGAGTGTACAAGATTTCAAGTTTGCAGCAATTGCCTGGAACATTTAGCATACTGTTTTAGCTATCAAACTTACATGATGAGATTTTCCTGGAATAAAGTCTACCTAAATGAATTTCCAAAGCACACCATGGGATTCTAATCTGTGCCTATAAATTATTATACACATCTAAGTGTTTAAGAGTCCAAGTTATTTTTACAAGTTGAGTTGACATTCAAAAGCATGCCATGCTCCCAAGTCAGTTAGCTCAATGGACAATTGCATGCACATGATTGTTTTTAACCCATTTTATTCACTGTATAGACCACTGAAACTCTTGCATCCTAAATGCGATGCTTGACGTTGTTAGCCAATTTAGAAACCTTTAACTAGTAGAAATAATGACTTCCCTGGTGAAGACATAAAAGTTAAATGGGCGTCCTCATAAAATAACATTCCGAGGTTGACCTGGTCTTCTGGCACCCAGAGACCTCTCCTACAAACTGACAAGCATGACTAACTAGGTGTGAGGAACTGTTCCAAAAAGATTTCTGGCCCCAAACATTCTAGGTAATTGAAGAACAAGAACAGGGTAACTTTGATGCTGTTTCTAAAATTACAGCTTTATTGTTTGAAAGCTTATGCAGGACCTGTAATTTGTGTCTGGTGTAATTATTTCAAAGTCACCCGAGGGGAACAGAAAAGTGAATACTATAACAGGTACTTTTCTGGCTTCTCAAATAGGGGATAAAATGATAATCAGGTGAAACAAACCTAGAATAGTCTAAACTGGCCTCTTTTCCAAGGGAATTTCCAGTTCATGTTGCCCTAAGTGAAAAACAAAAGCAGCATAATATGAAAAAAGAAGTTTTGTCAAGAACTTGAGTTTTGCAGAGATTCTAGTTAATTATAAAACCATTGAGATTATCACTTTAACTGATGATGTATAGATAAAGGATGTACTCAAAGTCAAACACTAAGTTGAATACTCAGAGTTGTAATTATAATTTTATCTTGCATTTGATGAGACTTTCTTGGGCTGGAGTTATTGCCCAGAACCTGCATGGACCTGGGCAATTGTATGCTGTCCTGTTATTTCTTCCAAGCCCTTGTTCTGGTGCATTGGTTAATCTCTGAGTTGCTCCTTGGATGGGACTCAGATATCCAAATTTGAGATCTAGTACTATTTATCCCTGTTCTATCCCCAAACTCCTCCAGGTTCACCCTTCTCATTTAAGTGATTACAAATAAAAGAGATCTTTCAGCTTATTTTCTGCTCTCAGGAAGGGGCTCAGCACTTAACACCTAATAAAAACTATTTGCTTTCACACTAAAGTAAGGAGACCCCAGGCTAGATATATAAATATATCACGATGATATAAATATATCACCAGAGGTACACATGTTGAAGAAAAAATTCTATAAATTTCAAAAAAAATACATGAAAGGAAAAAACCAAAAAACACAACCCCTTTTCCAAATTTCCATATACTTACAGAAAACATAGATGAAAGAAATAGAACCAACAGATAAAGATTAAAATAAATATAAAAAGATTAATTCTCCCCTTCCAAAGATAGACACTTTTGAATTGGGTCAAGTCAAGCTAACAAATTAGTAAAAAACTAACAAAAATAATCAGTTAAACACTATTCTCAAGAGACACTTATAACTTTTAAAAAGTTGAAAAAGAAGCTGAAATGTAACATATGTCAGGCAAATTCTAATCTATATTCAACAGATTCTAACAGAGAAACATCAAATAAGGAAAAGAAGATATTATACTCGGGATATTTTTTATTTTTTCAGAATATATTACTCTTTTAGTTCACTACTTGTCAGATTTTTAAAAACACATTATTTAGGAGATTTTGAATCTAAGTGTACAAATGGGATTTTGTTTAGAGAAACTGTGTGTGTGTGCATGTTTGTGGTTTTGGTATCTAGTATCTTATAATGATTGAGAAATTTTCTATCTACAATTTATGATTTAGAAGAGTTTACATAACATAGGACATATTTGTTCCACTGGGTAGGAATATGTTTTTAAATATACCTTCTTGTTGCTTCTACAGTATTGGATTTTCAATTTTACAGACTTTTTTGGTATAAACATTACCCATTTATATCTATATATTTAAGTATATGTTAGATATTTAAGTATATATAGATATATAGTTATAAATGACCAATGTTTATATATTTTAAACATCTATTTTGTTAGATTTTAAAATATAATAAATTTTAGGGAGAAGAAAGGTGGCAGTGAAGGAGAAGGACGTGGAATGCATCCCTCTCCACAGATGCATCAGAAATACACCAAAAGATGCAATAATTCCCACAGGGAACCAGCTGACACCAGCAGATGACCTCGGACACCAGAAAGGACTGCAAAGATCGTGACATAACTGGGTAGGATGGAGGGGGAAAAAAGAAAGGAGAAAGAGGAGGAGAAGAAAGGAAAGGGATGGGTCCCACACCCTGGGGAGGGGGGATCTGAAACAGAGGGGAGATTGCCGAATTCAGGGAAACATCCCTTATCTGACTGGGAAAACCCTTTTCCAATGGGGAATTTCCCTGGGTCAGAAGGGAGGCATTTGGGACTGTTCAAAGAAGGTGAAGCGGCTGAGCTGTGGAAAGAATGAGAAACACAGGGAGGGTCCTCACCACAGCTCAGCATGTCCAGACTGAGACGTCAATTCACTGAACAGGGGGCCTGGGAGCTGGAACGTGGAAACTGGAGAACTGGTTCAGGGTGAGAAACATTGTTGGCAGTGGGGAGACACACTGAGATGACAGGAAGGAAGAAATCTGCAGTGGAGAATGCCTAATGCGGAAAGCGGGGCAGCCATGGCGGCGGCTCAATACTGCTGACTCACAAGCAGGAAGGAGGAGCTGTGGATATAGCTTCTCTCTTGGCGCCTGTGACAAAGGAAGGACCCCTCTCGGCCTGGCTAATGCAGTCAGAGTTAACAAAGGACCCTGGGCGGGGCTGGCCTAGAGTGCCTGCAGCCAAGAGCCAAAAGCCCACAGAGTGGCCCAGCTCTGGAGACATTCTGTTTACACCTGAGCCGCTGGCATCCCTCTGCAACAGGCACCAGCATGGCTGCCTGAGCCACCGTGATGCAGGCAGTGTGCCACTTCTCACTCACTCCCAGGGGAAGGAGCCACTATTGTATCCTCTCTCTCCCCACACACCGGCACTTACAGATGAAAAATAAAGGAAGCTCTGCTGGTCACAGAATAACACAAAAAGCCCAAGGTGGGTAGAAGGACACTGACAGCTGAGACTCCAAGGAAACAGAAATATTATTATTCATTCTATTGATCTGGACCATTCAGGGGTCAGTTCTAGCCTTTTTTTTTTTTTTTTTTTAAATTAATTACGATCTTAGTCCTAAGGGATCTACACATTGTGTAACATTTTTTTTATTCTTCTTTTTTTCTATTTTTATTTTTATCCTTTTTTTATATTTCAATTTCTAGCTAAGTTTTTTGAGGTCCTGACTGTATCTCTCCTACCTTCTTTTCATCTATATCTTTTATACCATTCTATTTCTTTCTTTTTCTTTTCATATTTCCAGTCCCACTATGCTCTTCTGTTGAACTGTCTTCTATCATTTTTTAGTTTCCTTTATCTTAACATACATAAAAGCAACATTATTGCTCAGCTCTATTTCCTTGCTTTATTCTCCAGATGACACACTGCTTTGGTTTTTATTATTAGGTTTTGTCTTTATCTTAGTTCTAAGTGTAATTGTCTGATTTCATTCTGAGAATCTTCAGTCTCTCTGGTGGTACTCTTGCTCTTTATTATATTTGAACCTAGCTTTCAAAATCTCCCTGGATTTGTGTTTGTGTGTGTAGTGTTTTTTTGTTTTTTGTTTGTTTTTTGTTTTGGTTTTGAATTTCTGTTGGTTTTCTTTTTGATTGTCTGATTGCATACTGGGGTTCTTCTGTCAGGTCTTCCTAGTGCCTTATGTTCTATTGGATTCAGTATTTGTGTGTCTTGTATGTATATGTGTTTCCTTGATTTAGTATTTGTTTGACTCAACATTCTGCCATTAGTCTGGGGATTGGACAGTCTTCTTTAAACACCTTTATTGCCAGGAAAGAAACCTCTGAAGTCTGGACTATTCCATCAGAAGTCAAGTAGGAGGCTCTGGGGAGGGAGCACTGAATCCAGGATGCTAGACTACGAGGGAGTCCTCAGACACAGGGAAGATTAACTGCAGAGAACTCTCATGAAGCCCTGTATCAGAGTCTAAGACCTGGCTTCATCCGACTGTCTGCAACTGCCAGTGCTGGACATGTCATGCCAAAATACAAACAAGAGGGGAACACAAACACACCCATCAGCACACAGACTACCTAAAGCCCTATTAACCTCACAGATACCTTAAAACACTCCAGCTGACATGGCCCTGCTCATCAGAGAGAAAAGACACAGAGCCACACACTGGAAAGCAGGCCTCAGACACCCTCCTCCCCCCACCCAGGAATCTACTCAAGACACTGGACAAACCCCATCACAGGGGGCAGAGGGCAGAAACAAGAGGAATGACTACTAGGCAGCATAGGGAAAGGAGACAGCAAAGCCTATAAATTAGACAAAATGAGGAAACAAAGAAATGCAATGCAGGCAAAGGAGCAGGGAAAAAACCCACAAGACCAAATACATGAAGAGGAAAGAGGAAAATTGCCTGAAAAAGACTTCAGAGTAATGATAGTAAAGATGATCCAAAATCTTGACAACAAAATAGAGAAAATACAAGAAACAGTTAATAAGGACTCAGAAGAACTAAAGAGCAAACAAATAGTAATGGACAACAAAATAACCGAAATTAAGAATACTCTAGATGGTATAAAGAGCAGAATAACTGAGGCAGAAGAATGAATAAGTGAGCTGGAAGATAGAATGGGGGAAATAACTGCCACAGAGCAGGAAAGAGAAAAAAGAAGAAAAAGAATGGAAGACAGTCTCAGAGACCTCGGAGACAACATTAAGTGCATCAACAGTTGAATCATAGGCATCCCAGAAGAAGAAGAAAAGAAAGGGTCTGAGAAAATATTTGAAAAGGTTATAGTGGAAAATTTCCCCAACATGGAAAAGGAAATAGTTAACCAAGTCCAAGAAGCGCAGAGAGTGCCATACAGAATAAACCCAAAGAGAAACACACTGAGGCACATATTAATCAAACTAACAAAAATGAAACACAAAGAAAAAATACTGAAAGCAGCAAGAGAAAAGCAACAAATAACATATAAGGGAAAACCCATAAGGATAACAGCTGATCTTTCTGCAGAAACTCTGCAGGCCAGAAGGCAGTGGCAGGATATACTGAAAGACCAGAAAGAGAAAAACCTACAGCCAAGAATACTCTACCCAGCAAGAATCTCATTCAGATTTGATGGAGGAATTAAAAGCTTTACAGACAAGCAAAAATTAGGAGAATTCAGCACCACCAAGCCAGTCTTACAACAATTGCTTAAGGAACATTTCTAAGTAGGAAACACAAAAGAGGGAAAAGACCTACAAAAACAAATCCAAAACAATTAAGGAAATGGTGATAGGAACACACATGTCAATAATCACCTTAAATGTAAATGGATTAAATGCTCTAACCAAAAGACACAGCCTGGCTGAATGGATACAAAAACAAGACCCTCCTATATGCTGCCTACAAGAAACCCACTTCAGACCAAGGGACACATATAGACTGAAGATAAAGGGATGGAAAAAGATATTCCATGCAAATGGAAGTCAAAAGAAAGCTGGAATGGCAATACTCATATCAGACAAATTAGACTTTAAAGTAAAGACTATTAAAAGAGACAAGGAAGGACACTACATAATGATCAAGGGATGCATCCAAGAAGACCATATAACAATTGTAAATATCTATGCACCCAACATAGGAGCACCTCAATACATAAGGCACATGCTAACAGCCATAATAAGGGAAATCGAAAGTAACACAATAATATTAGGAGACTTGAACACCCCACTTACATCAATGGACAGATCATGCAAACAGAAAATATATAAGGACACACAAACTTTAAATGACACATTAGACCATCTCGACTAATTGATTTTTATAGGACATTCCATCCAAAAACTACAGAATGCACTTTCTTCTCAAGTGCACATGGAACATTCTCCAGGATAGATCACATCTTGGGTCACAAATCAGGCCTCAGTAATTTCAAGAAAACTGAAATCATATCAAGCATCTACTCTGACCACAATGCCATGAGACTACATATCAATTACAGGAAAAAAACTGTAAAAAATATAACCACATGGAGGCTACACAATACACAATTAAGCAACCAAGAAATCACAAAAGAAATCAAAGAGGAAATCAAAAAATATCTAAAAACAAATGACAATGAAAACACAGCAACCCAAAACCTATGGGACACAGCCAAAGCAGTTCTAAGAGGGAAGTTTATAGGACTACAGTCCTACCTCAAGGTACAAGAAAAATATGGAATAAACAACCTAACCTTACACCTAAAACAATTAGAGAAAGAAGAGCAAAGAAACCCCAAAGTGAGCAGAAGGAAAGAAATCATAAAGATCAGGTCAGAAATAAATGAAAAAGAAATGAAGGAAACAATAGCAAAGATCAGTGAAACTAAAAGCTGGCTCCTTGAGAAGATAAATGAAATTGATAAACCATTAGCCAGACTCATCAGGTAAAAAAGGGAGAAGATGCAAATCAACAGAATTAGAAATGAAAAAGGAGAAGTAACAACTGACACCACAGAAACACAAAAGATCATGAGAGACTACTACAAGCAACTATACGCCAATAAATTGGATAACCTGGAAGAAATGGATAAATTCTTAGAAAAGCACAGTCTTCCAAGACTGAACCAGGAAGAAATAGAAAATATGAACAGACCAATCACAAGCATGGAAATTGAGACTGTGATTAAAAATCTCCCAACAAACAAAAGCCCAGGGCCAGATGGCTTCACAGGCAAATTCTATCAAACATTTAGAGAAGAGCTAACACCTATCCTTCTCAAACTCTTCCAAAATATAGCAGAAGGAGGAACACTCCCAAACCCATTCTATGAGGCCCCCATCACCCTGATACCAAAACCAGACAAAGATGTCACAAAAAAAGAACATTACGGGCCAATATCACTGATGAATATAGATGCAGAAATCCTCAACAAAATACTAACAGAATCCATCAGCACATTAAAAAGATCATATGCCATGATCAAGTGGAATTTATCCCTGGAATGCAAGGATTCTTCAGTATACACAAATCAATCAATGTGATACATCAAATCAACAAATTGTAGGATAAAAGCCATATGATCATCTCAATAGATGCAGAAAAAGCTTTTGACAAAATTCAACATCCATTTATGATAAAAACTCTCCAGAAAATGGGTATAGAAGGAAATTACCTCAACATAATAAAAGCCATATATGAGAAACCAAAAGCCAACATCATTCTAAATGGTGAAAACCTGAAAAAATTCCCTCAGAACAGGAACAAGACAAGGGTGCCCACTCTCACCATTATTATTTAACATAGTTTTGGAAGTTTTAGCCACAGCAATCAGAGAAGAAAATGAAATCAAAGGAATCCAAATTGGAAAAGAAGTAAAATTGTCACTCTCTGCAGATGACATGATATTATACATAGAACACCCTAAAGACTCTACCAGAAAACTGCTAGCACCAAGCAATGAATTTAGTAAAGCAGCAGGATACAAAATTAATGCACAGAAATCTCTTGCATTCCTTTACACTAACAACGAGAAAGCAGAAATAGAAATTAAGAAAGACACAGACTGGCTGAATGGATACAAAAACAAAACCCTTCTATATGCTGCCTACAAGAAACCCACTTCAGACCAAGGGATACATATAGACTGAAAGTGAAGGGATGGAAAAAGATATTCCATGCAAATGGAAGTCAAAAGAAAGCTGGAGTAGCAATACTCATATCAGACAAATTAGACTTGAAAGTAAAGACTATTAAAAGAGACAAGGAAGGGCACTACATAATGATCAAGGGATCCATCCAAGAAGAACATATCACAATGGTAAATATCTATGCCCCCAATATAGGAGCACCTCAATACATAAGGCAAATGCTAACAGCTATAAAAGGGGACATCGACAGTAACACAATTATAGTGGGAGACTTGAACACCCCACTTACATCAATGGACAGATCATCCAAACAGAAAATAAATAAAGACACACAAGCTTTAAATGACACATTAGACCATCTCGACTTAATTGATATTTATAGGACATTCCATCCAAAAATGACAGACTACACTTTCTTCTCAAGTGCACACGGAACATTTTCCAGGATAGATCACATCTTGGGTCACAAATCAAACCTCAGAAAATTCAAGAAAATTGAAATCATATCAAGCATCTTCTCAGACCACAACGCCATGAGACTAGATATCAATTACAGGAAAAAAACTGCAAAAAATACAAACACATGGAGGCTAAACAATTCACTATTAAACAACCAAGGAATCACTACAGAAATCAAAGAGGAAATCAAAAAGCATCTAGAAACAAATGACAACGAAAACACAACAACCCAAAACCTATGGGACGCAGCAAAAGCAGTTCTAAGAGGGAAGTTTATAGCAATACAGTCCTACCTTAAGAAACAAGAAAATGATCGAATAAACAACCTAACCTTACACCTCAAACAACTAGAGAAAGAAGAACAAAGAAACCCCAAAGGGAGCAGAAGGAAAGAAATCGTAAAGATCAGAGCAGAAATAAATGAAAAAGAAAGGAAAGAAACCATAAGAAAAATAAATAAAACTAAAAGCTGGTTCTTTGAGAAGATTAACAAAATTGATAAACCATTAGCCAGACTCATCAAGAAAAAAAGGGAGAAGATGCAAATCAACAGAATTAGAAAAGAAAAAGGAGAAGTCACAACGGACACCTCAGAAATACAAAACATCATGAGAGACTACTACAAGCAACTCTATGCCAATCAATTGGATAACCTGGAAGAAATGGATACATTCTTAGAAAAATACAATCTTCCAAGACTGAACCAGAAAGAAATAGAAACCATGAACAGACCAATCACAAGTACAGAAATTGAGGCAGTGATTAAAAATCTCCCAAAACACAAAAGCCCAGGACCAGATGGATTCACAGGCGAATTCTATCAAACATTTCGAGAAGAGTTAACACCTATCCTTCTCAAACTCTTCCAAAATATTGCAGAAGGCGGAGCACTCCCAAACTCATTCTACGAGACTGCCATCACCCTGATACCAAAACCAGGCAAAGATGTCACAAAAAAAGAAAACTACAGACCAATATCACTGATGAATATAGATGCAAAAATCCTCAACAAAATACTAGCTAACAGACTGCAACAGCACATTAAAAAAATCATACACCACGATCAAGTGGGGTTTATCCCTGGGATGCAAGGATTCTTCAATATACGCAAATCAATCAACGTGATACATCATATCAACAAATTGAAGGATAAAAACCATATGATCATTTCAATAGATGCAGAAAAAGCTTTTGACAAAGTTCAACATCCATTTATGATAAAAGCTCTCCAGAAAATGGGCATAGAAGGAAATTACCTCAACATCACAAAAGCCATATATGACAAACCAAAAGCCAACATTGTTCTCAATGGAGAAAAACTGGAAGAATTCCCTCTAAGAACAGGAACAAGACAAGGGTGTCCACTCTCACCACTGTTATTCAACATAGTTTTGGAAGTGTTAGCCACAGCAATCAGAGAAGAAAAAGAAATTAAAGGAATCCAAATTGGAAAAGAAGAAGTAAAATTGTCACTCTTTGCAGATGACATGATACTATATATAGAAAACCCTAAAGACTCTACCAGAAAACTGCTATCACTCATTGATGAGTTTAGTAAAGTAGCAGGATACAAAATTAATGCACAGAAATCTCTTGCATTCCTATACACTAACAACAGAAGAGCAGAAAGAGAAATTAAGGAAACTCTCCCATTCACCATTGCAACAAAAAGAATAAAATACCTAGGAATAAACCTGCCTAAGGAGGCAAAAGATCTGTATGCAGAAAACTTTAAGACATTGATGAAAGAAATCAAAGATGACATAAACAGATGGAGGGATATACCATGTTCCTGGATTGGAAGAATCAACATCTTGAAAATGACTGTACTACCCAAAGCAATTTACAGATTTAATGCAATCCCGATCAGATTACCAATGGCATTTTTCACAGAACTAGAGCAAGAAATCTTACGATTTGTATGGAAACGCAAAAGACCCCGAATAGCCAAAGCAATCTTGAGAAGGAAAAATGGAGTTGGTGGAATCAGGCTTCCTGACTTCAAACTATACTACAAGGCCATAGTGATCAAGACAGTATGGTACTGGCACAAAAATAGAAAGGAAGATCAATGGAACAGAATAGAGAACTCAGAAGTAAGCCCAAACACATATGGGCACCTTATCTTTGACAAAGGAGGCACGAGTATACAATGGAAAAAAGACAGCCTCTTCAATAAGTGGTGCTGGGAAAATTGGACAGCAGCATGTAAAAGAATGAAATTAGAACACTTCCTAACACCATACACAAAAATAAACTCCAAATGGATTAAAGACCTACATGTAAGGCCAGACACTATCAAACTCCTAGAGGAAAACATAGGCAGAACACTCTTTGACATACATCAAAGCAACATCCTTTTTGACCCACCTCCTAGAATCATGGAAATAAAATCAAGAATAAACGAATGGGACCTCATGAAACTTAAAAGCTTTTGCACAGCGAAAGAAACCACAAACAAGACTAAAAGGCAACCCTCAGAATGGGAAAAAATAATTGCCTATGAAACAACGGACAAAGGATTAACCTCCAAAATATACAAGCAGCTCATGCAGCTTCATACCAAAAAAGCAAATAACCCAATCCACAAATGGGCAGAAGACCTAAATAGACATTTCTCCAAAGAAGACATACAGATGGCCAACAAACACATGAAAAGATGCTCAACATCACTAATCATCAGAGAAATGCAAGTCAAAGCCACAATGAGGTATCACCTCACACCAATCAGAATGGCCATCATCACAAAGTCTGGAAACCACAAATGTTGGAGAGGGTGTGGAGAAAAGGGAACTCTCCTGCACTGTTGGTGGGACTGTAAGTTGGTCCAGCCACTATGGAAAACAATTTGGAGGTTCCTTAAAAAACTACACATAGAACTACCATATGATCCAGTCATCCCACTCCTGGGCATATACCCAAAGAAAACCATAATCCCAAAAGAAACTTGTACCATAATGTTTATTGCAGCACTCTTTACAATAGCCAGGACATGGAAGCAACCTAAATGCCCATCAACAAATGAATGGATACAGAAGATGTGGCATATATATACAATGGAATATTACTCAGCTATAAAAAGGGATGAGATGGAGCTCTATGTAATGAGGTGGATAGAACTACAATCTGTCATACAGAGTGAAGTAAGTCAGAAAGAGAAAGACAAATATTGTATGCTAACTCACATATACGGAATCTAAAAATGGTACTGATGAACTCAGTGACAAGAACAGGGAAGCAGATACAGAGAATGGACTGGAGAACTCGAGGTATGGGAGGGGGCGGGGGGTGAAGGGGAAGCTGAGACGAAGCGAGAGAGTAGCACAGACATATATATACTACCAACTGTAAAATAGTCAGTGGGAAGTTGTTGTATAACAAATGGAGTCCAACTCGAGGATGGAAGATGCCTTAGAGGACTGGGGCAGGGAGGGTGGGGGGGAATCGAGGGGTGGGTCGTCAAGGAAGGGAGGGAATATGGGGATATGTGTATAAAAACAGTTGATTGAACCTGGTGTACCCCCAGAAAAATAAAATAAAATAATAAAAAAAAAAAAAAAAAAAAAAAGGTTAATCCCATCTGAAAAAAAAAAAAAAAAAAAAAAAGAAATTAAGGAAACTCTCCCATTTACCATTGCAACAAAAAGAAGCATCTAGGAATAAACCCGCCTAAGGAGGAAGCACACCTTTATGCAGAAAACTGTAAGATGCTGTTGAAAGAAATCAAAGACGATACAAACAGCTGGAGAGACATACCATGTTCTTGGATTGGACAAATCAACATTGTGTAAATGACTGTGCTACCCAAAGCAATTTACAGATTCAATGCAATCCCTATCAAATTACCAATGGCATTTTTCACAGAACTAGAACAAGAAATCTTATGATTTGTATGGAAATGCAAAGGACCCTGAATAGCCAAAGCAACCTTGAGAAGGAAAAATGGAGTTGGTGGAATCAGGCTTCCTGACTTTAAACCATACTACAAGGCCACAGGGATCAAGACAGTATGGTACTGGCACAAAAATAGAAAGGAAGATCAATGGAACAGAATAGAGAACCCAGAGGGAAACCCAAGCACATATGGGCACCTTATCTTTGACAAAGGAGGTAAGAGTTTAGAATGGAAAAATGACAGCCTCTTCAATAAGTGGTGCTGGGAAAACTGGACAGCTACTTGTAAAAGAATGAAATTAGAACACTTCCTATCACCATATACAAAAGTAAATTCAAAATGGATTAAAGACCTAAATGTAAGGCCAGACACTATAAAACTCCTAGAGGAAATCATAGGCAGAACACTCTATGACATACATGAAAGTAAGATTCTTTTCGACCCACCTCCTAGAATAATGGACATAAAATCAAGAATAAACAAATGGGACCTAATGAAACTTAAAAGCTTTTGCACAGTGAAAGAAACCATAAACAAGACAAGAAGACAACCCTCAGAATGGGAGAAAATACTTGCCAAAGCAGCAACAGACAAAGGATTAATCTCCAAAATATACAAGCAGCTCATGCAGCTTAATACCAAAAAAGCAAATAACCCAATTCACAAATGGGCAGAAGACCTCAATAGACATTTCTCCAAAGAAGACATGCAGATGGCCAACAAACACATGAAAAGATACTCAACATCACTAATCATTAGAGAAATGCAAGTCAAAGCCACAATGAGGTATCACCTCACACCGGTCAGAATGGCCATCATCCAAAAAGCTAGAAACAATAAATGTTGGAGAGGCTGTGGAGAAAAGTGAACCCTTTTGCACTGTTGGTAGGAATGTAAGTTGGTAGAGCCACTATGGAAAACAGTTTGGAGGTTCCTTAAAAAACTACAAATAGAACTACCATATGATCCAGTAATCCCACTCCTGGACATATACCCAGAGAAAACCATAATCCAAAAAGAAACATGTACCATAATATTCATTGCAGCACTATTTACAATAGCAAGGACATGGAAGCAACCTAAATGCCCATCAACAGATGAATGGATAAAGAAGATGTGGCATATATATACAATGGAATATTACTCAGCCATAAAAAGGAATGAAATGGAGCTGTATGTAATGAGGTGGATAGACCCTGAGGCTGTCATACAGAGTGAAATAAGCCAGAAAGAGAAAAACAAATACTGTATGCTAACTCATATATACGGAATCTAAAAAAAAAAAAAAAAAAAGGTACTGATGAACCCAGTGACAGGGCAAGAATAAGGATGCAGATGCAGAGAATGGACTGGATGACACGGGGTTGGGGGGGGCGGGGGCTGAAGGGGCAGCTGGGACGAAGTGAGAGAGTAGCATAGACATATATACACTACCAACTGTAAAATAGATAGCTAGTGGGAAGTTGCTGTATAACAAAGGGAGATCAACACTATGATGGGTGATGCCTTAGAGGACCTGGACAGCGAGGATAGGAGGGAGTCATGGGAAAGAGGGGATATGGGGATGTAGGTATAAATACAGCTGATTCACTTTGGTGTATGTCAAGAGCTGGTACAAAAGCGTAAAGCAATTATATTCCAATAAAGAGCTTAAAAAAAAAAGAATATCCAGACCTTATGACAGAAAAATCAGAAAATCTGTGCACTAAGCTGCAAAGGAATTTAAAGATCTTCTTTGATGCCTTTTATGGCACACATTTTTCTTGATGTTATGAAAATTCTCCAGTCATTGTTTCTTTTCCCCTCTCTTGCAGTTAACATTAAACAAAATTATCAAGAAGATAGCTTATAAGTTGTGACTATAAATTAGAACACTTTGTGGCTGTATCTTGAAGTATAATCAGCAAGTATAAATTGGAAAATTCTCATTCATTAAGTTTGCTTCAATCTCTTTGATGTTTACTGTATAATTTCTCTGGCTCAAATGCAAGATGGTCAGAACATTCATCTTTCCTCCTTTCTGATTATTTGTGATTCATAGGTTTTGGATGATAGTATTTTTAGCAGAATTTTTTAGAAAAACTTTCTATATTGTACTGTAATACTAGTTTTTGATAGTAATTTTATTATCCAAAATAATTTCAATATTTTGAATTATTATTTTTATATATAATGTTACACTAAATTTTCCTAAATAAAATTGCTTTCCTAAAAACTAAAAAAAGAAAAAAAGAAAAAAAATTTAAAGCAGTGCATCTGAAATTATGATCATAAAGAACCAATATTGTAAAGAACAAATTGTACCTTTCTTTTCTTTAGAGATATGAAAGGATGGAAATTTATGTATTTTCATTTGTATTTTCAGCTGCTAAGCTTGGGATTTGGAATTTTATATAAATAAACTAATTTATGAGACCTTTATTCAGAAGGTATTTGATCTCTGCAATCAAATGTTTGCTTTGTGGACGTAAGGTGTTACTTTTTTTTTTTTGCTGCTTCTCTTACTTATAAATTAATAAATGCAAGTTGTTAATTCTCTGCTTTGGTCTACATTTTCTAGAATTGCTGTCATGCAAACCCCTCAAAGAAAATCACTTTTTTCGTTTTACCTGGCATATATTAGGTAATCAATATATGTTTACTATTTGAACTATAAACTGACAAAGTGTAGAATGCAGGTCCGATTCCAGGTTTTTTTGAATAGTAGTCAATATACGTGATGATAATGGTACCTACTAAAATTTTAAATTTAGAGAATGGAAAGATCATTTTAGAAGAGATGAGAAGCCAATTTACTGGAATATTAATCCCTGCTCCTGAAGGCCTCGTATGCTGGTACTATTATTTCCTTAAATCCTTCTATCCTTGACTATTGCCAACTTTGGTGTTTACTTAAATTTGCCAGTTTATTGAAGGATTATGTATTGGAACAAGTTACCCTTGGGGAAGTCAGGAAGTTAAACAGTCCCTTGGAAGCTATTTATACGTTTGGGTTAGAGAGAGTTTGAGAACTCAACAACATCCTGAAAAAATCACACCAGGGCTTCCAGGATATGAAAAGGCTTACTCATCTGCAGACATGTGGGTGTTGTTTAGGTGTCCTAATTTCATGCCATGTCCTGTAAGCCCTTTACATTTGTCAGGAGAGGAAACAACTGTTTTGTCTTTCTTTTCAAACCTATTTACCAATTACAACCTTAAAAGGAATTTATCATCACTGTAGAGAGGAGATTTATGAGGTGATGGGAGAATCTTGGCCTAGGAAACTGCAACCATTGGCAGGACTACTAATTCTTGTAGCGGGAAAAGGGACAACATTGGTTTTAGAACCAGAACACCTGGGTTTCCAACCTTAGCTATGTGCTGGGTGATCTTATATAATTTTTTTTAACTTTTCTAAATTTTAGTTGGTGTTGGTTTATATGATATGTGATATTATATATATATATTATATACAATATGTATGAAAATTTTAGGCTACTGTATTATTTTCTCTCCTAGGTCACTACTTGATTCCAAGTGACTTGACATTACCCATTTTGAAAACTACTCAAGTCAAGTGAACAGTAAAATTTATCTTGCTACACTTCTCTGGTTGAATAATTGATGGGAAGGAATTAAAAAACTCAGGGTGTTTGAATACCACGAAAATAAAAATACCTTGTGTTTCAGTAGTAGAGAAACTGTAAAACTAAAGTGCTAGTTTCAGATTTGGAAACCACTTAAAGACATTAAAAAGAGCGCTGCTCCCCCAATATTTCTGGGACTATGAAGAAAGCATCAGTGTAGACAACAGAGTGTGACATTCAGGAGATATTTCTCACATCCTAGAATTTTTAGTAGGTAGCTCCCCCAATGTTCAACGTGGTATTATATTGTTCACACATTGAATGTTCATAAGCATGGAGGTGCCCTTCTCTAGTTATGGTAAATATTGTTTGTATTATAGATAATGAAAGACATAGAAATTTAGAGGAATTATAAACCTCTAATAAACAGTATGACTTTACCAGATCTTTATATATGTAATACATCTTTATATAGTCAAATATTTATATATAATAATGTAATAAACATCTCTGAGACATAATTTCCCATTTATAAAGTAAGGGGATTTGATGGTTTCTAATGAAAGAATGGAGTCTTCATGGCAAGTGTTATTTCATACATGAAATTGAGCTGGACCATTAGTGATGAGCACTGATGAAACTGAAGAGCGGAAAAGAGGAAAGTAGTCTCACTTGGGGATATAAAAGAAACAGAACATGAAAATGGATATGAACATGGTGTTTGTGCAATAGAACAGTGAAAATACCTCCATATGATTAATTATCAGGCTCCATGGGTTTGGCCAACTATTAGCAGTTTCCTCTGAAATCTATGGTGCATATATTTCACCCAAATCCCTTGATGATTTTATTCTTTGCTGTTTTTGGATTATATCCTAATTCCCAATGAAGACAAATTTCATTCAGATCTTTGCTGGTCCTGAAACACATCATTTTGGTGCTTAGCAGAGACGAAGACAGTGAACGGTGGTTTTGTTTTGGTTTTGTAATATGACATTTGGTCACTTTACCAGTCCTCACATCTGGTTCCTGTTTGAGATGAAACCACTTAAACCTCATGTGCCCACTGAAAGCTGTGGTTTTGTCACAAAATTTTGTTACAAAATTTACATAAACATATAAACACAGGAACAGTTTGCTGGCTTTGTTTTAAAGTTTTGGTTTATTCCTCTGAATTCAAATGAAATAAATTCAGTAAGACCTGAATATCAACAAAATTATGCTAACCAGACCAGAGAGCAATGTTCCACACTATCCTTGAAAATCGGTATAAATGTACTAGCATTCAATATAATTGTGTAATTCTTCAATGATGACCAAATAGTACACTAACCAATTTCTATTTTGGGCAACTGTATTTCACATTTTATTCCTGATTTGGAAAAAGAAGATAGCTACTTTCACTTTTTTTTTTTTTTGATATGTGGATATCCATAGTGAAATTTTAGTTATGGTTTGCCTTTTTTCATCTTAACACTGAGTAATCACACTTTTAGACATGGAACAAATCTTAGCGTTATCAAATACGTCCATCTCCCATCTGCCACTTTACAGATGTGGAACTGGATTCAAAGAGAATCTAAACCCCAGATGATATCCGCCAGGCTCTGGTTTTGCTCCCATCACATAATTGTTAATCAGTTTCACTTGTTAAAGTGTAATAATGGTGAGGCCAATGTTTCCTAGAAAGGAAGGCTAATTTTACACTCGTTAATGGGCACACATTGTAAACACAATCCAAGTTCAGGTCATCACTCATTCCGTGGGAGATCAAAGTGTGACCAAATAAGTTCAAACTTATTAAAAAAAAAGTAACACCATGCACTGTCTTAGACACCTGCACGTGCTCACTGTACACACACACAACCTCTGAAGGTTTGAAATTAACACTTTTACTGAATCCCCATCTCCTACAGGAAAAAAGTACAAATCCAAAGTTACCCACAACTGGCTTCAACTTCTAAGCCTAGCCTTGTTTCTCACTATGTCCCCTCTAGCATCCATGCTCAAACTAATCCAAAACAGCACTATGTACTCCACATGTTGTATTCCTTACACTCCTTAGATGTTAAGCTTCCTCTTCTCTCTACTCAGCACACCCAGTTCTACCTACTCTACCTGGAAAATTACCACTCAGATTTCAGCTAACGATTTATGTTTTCAATTAAGTTTTTCCTTTATCCCTCAATTTTACTCACAGCAGAATCATCAGAATTGTTCAATTTCTTTTCAGAGTCTACATAACATTTTTGCATACCTGTGACATAGCATGTATTACATCTGTTCAAGTTGTTTACTTACATGCCTGGCTACCTGGATTGAATGCCAAATTCTTTAGACAATGCATCCAGTGCACGTTTCTTTACACTGAGAGCGGAACACAACCTGACTGCTCCTCAGGTTTTGCCTTCATCTTTTTGCTTTTTATGGTGCTATCAGACGGCTAATTTTTTTCTCCTGCTTTCAGTCTCTGCCTACATCTATTCCCCTTCCATGCTCCTTTCTGATTACCTGTTTCAAAGTAATGATCATGCCATTTTTCTTCTTAAAAATTTCAGAGCAGGCTGTGGGGAAGATGGCGGAGGAGTAGGACATGGAGATCACCTTCCTCCCCACAAATACATCAAAAATACATCTACTTGTGGAAAGGCTCCTATAGAGCACTTTCCGAACGTTGGCAGGGGACCTCAGACCTTCAAAAAGGCAAGAAAATCCCCACGTAACTGGGTAGCACAAAATAAAAAAGGGAAAAAAAGAGACAAAGAATGCCCCTCTGGGAGGAAGCTGTGAAGGGGGAAAAGCTTCCACACAGTAGGAAGCCCCCTCACTGGCAGGGACAGACGGGGGAGATTTGAAGCCCCCAGGGGAGAGAGCAACAACAGGTATGGGGAGGGCAGAGTGGAAAGATTCCCACACAGAGGATCCAAGCAGCACTCCCTAGATGGAGATGCTACTCTGCTTACCCACAGCGGTGGGTGGGGGCTGGGTGCTGAGGCTTGGGCTTCGGAGAACGGACACCAGGGACAGAACTGGGGCTGGCTGCGAGAAAACAGCCTGGGGGCAAGTGCACCACAGCTAGCTGCCAGGGAGTCTGGGGAAAAGCCTGGGCCAGATGGAGAGGCAGGAGACCTTTGTTGCCAGGTGCTCAAGAGGAGCTTGCTGCTCTGTGAACTCATAGGCTGCAGAGCAGCTCCCACATGGGCACCACCATGACCCCTGGCTGCTACATTGAAACACAGAGGCTGCCATGGCAGCCACCAAGGGTCCTGTGTGTAAGGCAGGTCATTGGCTACACCCTCCCAGCAGCAAGTGCAGCCTGCCAATGCCAAGGGTCCTGCGTTCAGAACGAACTTCCATGGGAGAACACAGGGCACACCTCAGGCTCATGCAGATCTCTGCTCCTGCAAGCACTCCCGCGGATTTCAATTAGGCTGCCATATCCTTCCCTCCCCCTGACCTGAATTTGCAAGTGAACCCCAATCACCGTCTTTTGCCCCCTCTTGCCTCGGTGGGGAACTGACTCCAGAGAGCAGCCCACACACAAAGAAGGGACCAAACCAAAACTGATCCCTGGGGACTGTAGGACCAAAGAAGAGAAAGGAAAACAGCCACAGGAGGAGCACATTTAATACCCACAATAGGCTTGATAGACCCTGCATCTGTGGATCACCTGAATAGACGAGTGTTTCTACATTAGAGGCTGTAGACTTAGGGGGCAACTGTGGACTGTGGGGGCAAATACACACAGGAATAAAACCAGATCACAGTCGGAGCTCCCCACAGTGCCCACAGCAGGAGCAGAGACCTACCTAGAAATGTTGGAGGACTTCCTAGTATGTTTGACTTGTTCCTGGTTTTATGTATTTGTTGGTTTAATCTTTACTATATGTATTTGTATGTGGGTTTGTTTATTGGTTTGATTCTCCCTTCTTTGTTTTCTCTTCTTCTCTTTTCTTCTCTTTTTGCAAGTGCAAGTGTGTACATCTCCTGGTGTGATTTTGACTGCTTAGTGTTGCTTTTACCACCTGTCTTGGGGATATGTCTGTCCTTTCTCTTTCTTCCTTTTTTTCCCTTTTTTTCTCTTCTCCTCTTTTACCTCCTTTTTCTCCATGCTGTGCAGCTTCCAGGGTCTTGGTTCCCCGGCTGGGGGTCAGACCTGGACCTCTGAGGCAGGAGAGCTGAGTCCAGGCCATTGGACCACCAGAGGACCCCCAACCCCATGGAATATTAATAAGCAAATGCTCTCCCAGAGGTCTCATTCTCAACACTAAGATCCAACTCCAACCAAAGGCCAGCAAGCTCCAGTGCTGGATTCCTTAAGCCAAACAACTGGCAAGACAGGAGCATAACCCCACCCATTAGCAAACAGACTGCCTATAGTCATACTAAGCTCACAGATACACCCAAACACATCAACAGATGTGGCCTTGCACATCAGAAGGATAAGATCCAGCTCCACACACAAGAACACAGGCTCCAGTCCCCCCACCAAGAAGCCTACACAACCCACTGGACCATCTCTCCACTGGGGACAGACAACAGAGTTAAGAAGAACTACAACCCTGCAGCCTGAGGAAAGAAGACCCCAAACACAGTAAGTTAAACAAAATGAGAAAACAGAGAAAGATGCAGCAGATGAGGGAACAAGGTAAAAACCTACAAAACCAGGCAAATGAGGATGAGATAAGCAGTCTACCTGAAAAAGAATTCAGAATAATGATAGTAAAGATGATCCTAGATTTCAGAAATAGTACTGGGGCACAGATGGAGCAAATGAAAGAAATGTTTAACAAGAAGCTAGAAAAACTAAAGAGCAAACAAACAGTGATGAAAAACACAATAACTGAACTTAAAAATACTCTAGAAGGAATGCAGAGCAGAATAACTGAGATAGAAGAATGGATAAGTTACCTAGAAGATAGAATGGTAGAAATAACTGACACAGAGCAGAATAAAGAAAAAAGAATGAAAAGAATTGAGGACAGTCTCAGAGACCTCTAGGACAACATTAAACGTACCAACATTCGAATTATAGGGGTCTCAGAAGAAGAAGAGAAAAAGAAAGGATCTGAGAAAATGTTTGAAGATATTATAGTGGAAAACTTCCCTAACACAGGAAAAGAGATAGTCAATCAAGTCCAGGAAGCACAGAAAGTACCATATAGGATAAACCCAAGGAAAAACACACTGAGACACATATTAATCAAACTATCAAAAATTAAATACAAAGGAGAAATATTAAAAGCAGCAAGGGAAAAGCAATGAATAACATACAAGGGAACCCCCCATAAGACTAACAGCTGATCTTTCAGCAGAAACTCTACAATCCAGAAGGGAGTGGCAGGATATATTTAAAGTGATGAAAGGGAAAAACCTACAACCAGATTACTCTACCCAGCAAGGATCTCATTCAGATTTGAAGGAGAAATTAAAAGCTTTACAGACAAACAAAAACTAAGAGAATTCAGCACCACCAGACCAGCTTTACAACAAATGCTAAAGGAACTTCTCTAGGCAGGAAACACAAGAGAAGGAAAAGACTTACAAAAACAAGCCCAAAACAATTAAGAAAATGGTAATAGGAACACATGTATCAATAATTACCTTAAATGAGAATGGATTAAATGCTCTAACCAAGAGACACAGACTGGCTGAATGGATACAAAAGCAAGACCCATACACACACTGTCTACAAGAGACACACTTCAGAACTAGGGACACATACAAACTGAGAGTGAGGGGATGGAAAAAGACATTCCATGCAAGTGGAAATCAAAAGAAAGCTGGGGTAGCAGTACTCATATCAGACAAAATAGACTTTAAAATAAAGACTATTACAAGAGACAAGGAAAGACACTACATAATGATAAAGGGCTTAATCCAAGAAGAATATATAACAACTGTAAATATCTATGCACCCAACATAGGAACACCCCAATACATAAAGCAAATGCTAACAATCATAAAAGGGGAAATCAACAGTAACACAATAATAGTAGGGGATTTTAACATCCCACTTACACCAATGGACAGGTCATCCAAACAGAAATTAAATAAACACAAGCTCTAAATGAGACATTAGACCAGATGGATTTAATTGATATTTATAAGATTTTCTATCCAAAAACAACAGAATACATTTTCTTCTCAAGTGCACGCAGGACATTCTCCAGGATAGATTACATCCTGGGTCACAAATGAAGCCTCAACAAATTTAAGAAGATTGAAATCATATCAAGGATCTTTTCTGACCACAATGCTGTGAGACTAGATATCAATTACAGGGAAAAAAACTGTAAAAAAATACAAACACATGGAGGCTAAACAACACTCTACTAGATAATCAAGATCAATGAAAAAATAAAAAGGAAATAAAAAAAAATCTAGAAACAAATGACAATGAAAACACAACCCCAAACCTATAGGATGCAGCAAAAGCAGTTCTAAGAGGAAAGTTCATTGCAATAGAATCCTAAACAACTTAACCCTACATCAAAAGCAATTAGAGAAAGAAGAGCAAAAAATCCCAAAGTTAGCAGAAGGAAAGAAATTACAAAGATCAGATCAGAAATAAATAAAAAAGGAATCAAGGACACAATAACAAAGATTCATAAAACTAAAAACTGGTTCTTTGAGAAGATAAACAAAATTCATAAGCCATTAGCCAGACTCATCAGGAAAAAATGGAGAAGACTCAAACCAGCAGAATCAGAAATGAAAAAGGAGAAATAGTTGACACTGCAAAAATACAAAGGATCATGAGACACTACTACAAACAACTATATGCCAATAAAATGGGCAAACTGGAAGAAATGGGAAAATTCTTAGAAAAGTACAAACTTCCAAGACTGAACCAGGAAGAAATAGAAAATATGAACAGACCAATCACAAGCACTGAAATTGAAACTGTGATTAAAAATCTTCCAACAAACAAAATCCCTGGGCCAGATGGCTTTACAGGTGAATTCTACCAAACATTTAGAGAAGAGCTAACACCTATCCTTCTCAAACTCTTCCAAAATATAGCAGGAGGAACACTCCTAAACACATTCTACAAGGCCACCATCACCCTGACACCAAAACCAGACAAAGATGTCACAAAAAAAGAAAATTACAGACCAATATCACTGATGAACATAGATGCAAAAATTCTCAACAAAATACTAGCAAACAGAATCCAACAGCACATTAAAAAGATCATACACCATGATCAAGTGGGGTTTATCCCTAGAATGCAAGGTTTCTTCAATATATGCAAATCAATCAATGTGATACACCATATCAACAAACTGAAGGATAAAAACCATATGATCATCTCAATAGATGCAGAAAAAGCAAAATGCAACACCCATTTATGGCAAAAACTCTCCAGAAAGTGGGCATAGAGGGAACCTACCTCAACATAATAAAGGCCATATATGACAAACACACAGTGAACATCATCCTCAATGGTGAAAAATTGAAAGCGTTTCCTCTAAGATCAGGAACAAGACAAGGATGCCCACTCTCACCACTATTGTTTAACGTAGTTTTGGAAGTTTTGACTACAGCAATCAGAGAAGATAAAGAAATAAAAGGAACCCAAATTGGAAAAGAAAAGTCAAAATGTCACTGTTTGCAGATGACATGATACCATACATAGAAAACCCTAAAGATGCTACCAGAAAACTATTAGAGTTAATCACAGAATTTGGTAAAGTTGCAGGATACAAAATTAATGCACAGAAATCTCTTGCATTCCTATACATCAACAATGAAAAATCAGAAGGACAAATTAAGGAAACATTCCCATTTACCACTGCAACAGAAATAATAAAATACCTAGAAAAAAACCTACCTAAGGAGGCAAAAGACCTGTATGCAGAAAATTTTAAGATACTGATGAAAGAAATCAAAGATGACACAAACAGATGGAGAGATATACCATGTTCCTAGATTGGAAGTATCAACATTGTGAAAATGACTATACAACCCAAAACAATCTACAGATTCAATGCAATCCCTATCAAATTACCAATGGCATTTTTCACAGAACTAGAACAAAAAATTATACAATTTATATAGAAACACAAAAGACCCTGAATAGCCAAAGCAATTTGGAGAAGAGAAAACAGACCTGGAGGAATCAAGCTCCTGACTTCAGACTATACTACAAAGCTACAATAATCAAGACAGTATGGTACTGGCACAAAAACAGAAATATAGATCAATGAACAGGATAGAGAGCTCAGAGATAAATGCACATGCATATGGTCACCTTATCTTTGACAAAGGAGGCAAGAATATACAATGGAAAAAAGACAGCCTCTTTAATAATTGGTGCTGGGAAAACTGGACAGCTACTTGTAAAAGAATGAATTTAAAACATTCCCTAACACCATACACAAAAATAAACTCAAAATGGATCAAAGACCTAAATGTAAGGCCTGACACTATAAAACTCTTAGAGGAAAACATAGGCAGAACACTTTATGACATAAATTACAGCAAGATCTTTCTTGATGCACCTTCTATAGTAAAGGAAATAAAAACAAAAATAAACAAATGGGACCTAACGAAACTTAAAAGCTTTTGCACAGCAAAGGAAACCATAAATATGACAAAAAGACAACCCTCAGAGTGGGAGAAAATGTTTGTCAATGAAGAAACTGACAAAAGATTAATCTCCAAAATATATAAGCAGCTCATGCAGCTCAATATCAAAAAAAAAAAAAAAATCCACAAATGGGCAGAAGACCTAAACAGACATTTCTCCAAAGAAGACATACAGATGGCCAACAAACACATGAAAAGATCAACATCACTAATCATTAGAAAAATGCAAATCAAAACTACAATGAGGTATCACCTTACACTGGTCAGATTGTCCATCATCAAAAAATCTAGGAACAATAAATGCTGGAGAGGGTGCAGAGAAAAGGGAACCCTCCTGCACTGTTGGTGGGAATGTAAATTGATACAACCACTATGGAAAACAGTATGGAGTTTCCTTGAAAAGCTAAAAATAGAACTACCATATGACCCAGCAATCCCACTACTGGGCATATACCTGGAGAAAACCATAATTCAAGAAGATACATGTACCACAATGTTCATTGCAGCACTATTTACAATAACAAGGACATGGAAGCAACCTAAATGTCCATCAACAAATGAATGGACAAAGATGTGGCACATGTGTACAATGGAATATTACTCAGCAACAAAAAGGAATGAAATTGAGTTATTTGTAGTGAGGTGGGTGGACCTAGAGTCTGTCATACAGAGTGAAGTAAGTCAGAAAGGGAAGAACAAATACTATATCCTAACACATATATGGAATCTAAAGAAATGGTATTGATAAACTCAGTGGTAGAGGAAGAATAAAGATTCAGAGGTAGAGAACAGACTTGAGGACACATGGAGGTGAGGAAGAAGCTGAAACAAAGTGAAAGAGTGGTATTGACAGTTATATAATACCAAACGTAAAATAGTAGCTAGTGGGAAACAACTACCTAATACAGGGATATCAATGATTGCTGATGACCTAGAGGAGTGGTATAGGGAGGGAGCCTCAAGAGGGAGGGGATATGGGGATATAAGTATAAATACAGCTGATTTGCTTTGTTGTATCGCAGAAACTGGCACAACAATGTAAAGCAATTATGCTCCAATAAAGATCAAAAAAAAATTTCAGAGCATCATACATACTCTAAGATTATCT
Organism: Hippopotamus amphibius kiboko; assembly: GCF_030028045.1. Classification (NCBI taxonomy): domain Eukaryota; kingdom Metazoa; phylum Chordata; class Mammalia; order Artiodactyla; family Hippopotamidae; genus Hippopotamus; species Hippopotamus amphibius. The sequence continues at coordinate 165,535,840 of NC_080191.1, read as the reverse complement.
GTGGTCCTTATCCTTATACTGGCAATTAATCATTTTATCCTGATGTCTCTACCGCTTTGTAAATAATCTTGTTTTTTGTCCATCTTTGACTATTCACTTGATGAAAACAACTAGACTTTATCAAATAAGTAATTGTAAACCCACCAGCTCTAAATCATTTTCCCTTGTATCTTAACTCCAATACTCCAGTAACTATGCTTTTTAGATCTTATCACCTTTTCATGGTACTTATACCCACCATGTCTTCTTTTACAACAAAACTCAGAGAAGACAACTTTCACTAATTCTTCTCTATCTTTTCTCTCTTAATCCTACTTTGGTGAAGTTTTAATTATTACCTGTCCACTCTAACTGCTCTTGTCAAAGGCGCTAGTTACTTCCCCAATACCAGATCCAATGGTCACTATTCAGTTCTCAAATTCCTTAAGTGTATTTGTCACTCCTTTTGCTTCATTAAGTTATTGGGACACTAATTCCTTTTGACTCCCCTATTACTTCCTTTCTCATTAACACTCCTCTTCTTGCTGATGTTTCCTCCTCTCCCTGGCCTCTAAATCTGTAGTACCTCAGGACTCAATCCTAAGCCTTCTTCTTTACTCAGTACAGATTTACCCCATGGTTCATATAATCTAGTCACAAGGTGTTAAATACCATGTATCTCCTGATGACTCCCAAATTTTTATTTCTGGCCCAGTCATTTTCCCTGAACTGTAGACCCATACATTCAACTGCCTATTAAAATCTCTGCTTAGTTACAAATAGGCATCTCAAACTATGTCTAAAACTGGCATGTAGATTGTCTAACAAATCCCTATTCTTCTGTGGTTTTCCTCATCTGAGTGAATGCAATTCTATTCTTCCAGTTGTTTGGGCTAAAAAAACCTGGTGTCCATCTGACTTATCTTTTATCAATATTTGACCCATTATCAAATTTTATCAGTTAAACATATTTCCAGGATTTGACCATTTTCATCACTTCCTCCATAAAGATCCAGATCCATGTCACCATCACCTCTCAGCTGGATAATGTCCATAGCCGACTGTTTCTGTTCCATCCTCTGAGGGTCTTCTCACCACACTAGTCATAGCATCTCTTAACAGTGAAAGTCAGAGCATTCTACCATTCTGTTCATTGCCCTCCAATGGCTTCCCAACTTACTATCACATACAAGGCACTTCATGTCTCTATCCCCTCATTCCCAAAGCACTTCTGCAACCTCATTTCCTATCACTTTCCAGCTCACCCCCTATATTGCAGTTACACCTGTTTCTGTACTTTTTCTTGAATGTTCCAGGCAAGTTCCCACTTCAGGGCATTTCCACCTCTTGCTTGTTCTGCTTTGATACTCTTCCCCAGATGTTTGCATGAGTCACTTTCTCATGTCCTTCAGGTCTCTGCTATAATGTCACTTATTAGAGAAGTCTTTCTCGATCACTCTTTGTAAAAGTTTAACTTCCTACCAACTGCTTTCCCTTACTTTCTGCTTTATTTTCCTCCATAGCATTTACTATCACCTTGTATTTGATATTTACTTACTTGAGTATTGTCTTTCTCCCTCTTACTGGAGAGCTCCATAACAAAGAGGACTTTATCTTATTCACTACTGTTCACTAGCAACTAGTATGATGCCTCCTACATAGTACTTGCTCAATAAATTTTCACCAAATAAAAGAGTGAATTAATGAATTCCCTTTCATTGCTTCATATATATGGCCAATATCAGCAACACTTGGCTAAATGCTGTTCCCTGCATTCCATAAAAGGTCTTGTATTTCTCCTTCTGTCTTAATCCATTTTCCAGAACTTTCCCATGCCCCCATTTCCACATGCTCAATTCATACCTATATTTCAAGGCTCAATTTATATGCCATATTATATGAAAGATCTTACCAACTAGAAGCTGGTAATATGGCATATAAATTATGTATATAATATTGCATATAAATTCCATATATGTGTATAATGACATATAAATTATATCAGTTCTTAAACTATCCAAAATATTTAATAAACGTAATATAATATACTTGAGACTTTTAGCACTTTTTCTTCTATCACTCTATAAATTCTTAGAGAGTAAGTACTAAGTCTATCCTCCTGTCTACTTTCTACTCCAGTTCCAGACTCTAGTACTAGGAGTTCCTCAATAATTGCTCTTTGAATAAATATAAATGTCAAAGTTTCATCTCACTAATATATGCAGAAGTATACAAAAATCCTTACCATGGCTTCAAATCAGGGCTTTAAGAAATAAAATCCCAACTGCTTACATATACTACACAAACTTAAGTGACCTGCCTTACATCATCTTACATGGTCTTACTAAACCCTACAATTTCACTTTGGAGCATTCTCCACCACAGCCACCATGCTTCTGTTATACTAGACTTTTTTTTTTCTGGAATCTTCCAAGCTGTGTTCCACCTTGGGGCCTTTGCTCTTACTGTTTTTGTGCTTAGATTGTTACCTGGCTTGTTGTTTTGTAAACTGACAACTCAGGTATCAGTTCTAATATCACCGTCTTATATATGGCTCCCATCCTTGCCCACCTAACCTAAGGTCTCTGCCAGTTCCCTCTTTATCAGTTATTGTCTTCATAGCACTTGCCAGTATTTGAAATTACATTTTAAAACTTGTTTACTTGTGTTTTTTTAATAAATTCATTTATTTATTTATTTATTTTTTACTGGTTGCATTGGGTCTTCGTTGGTTTGTGGGCTTTCTCTAGTTGTGGAGAGTGGGAGGCTACTCTTTGTTGCAGTGCATGAGCTTCTCTTGCCGTGGCTTCTCTTGTTGCAGAGCACGGGCTCTGGGCACACAGGCTTCAGTAGTTGTGGCACTTGGGCTCAGTAGTTGTGGCTCATGGGCTCTAGAGCACAGACTCAGTAATTATGGCACACAAGCTTAGTTGCTCCTCAGCATGTGGGATCTTCTTGGACCAGGGCTCGAACCCGTGTCCCCTGCATTGGCAGGTGGATTTTTAACCACTGGGCCACCAGGGAAGCCCCAAACTTGTTTACTTGTTAATTGCATGCATTTTACCTCCTCTCCTCTCCAATCTCTTGCCTCCCCTCTCCCCATAACCCATGTCTCATGCAAGTACATGTCTTGCGTGGAAAGCATGGACCATTTGCCTTTTTCCCTGCAATGCCCCCCACGCATAAAACTGTGGCACCTTATAGGAGTTAAATGAATGTTTGCTTTTTTCAAAATCCATTGCTTTCCTTGACGTTTCAAAGAACGACTATAGCGGCTTATTTATCCTTCATAGACGGTGACTTTCCAGCGTGTATTAACTGAGCAGGATTTCTTGGTTGCTTCTCCCTTCATCACAGAAATGTGTACATTTATTTAAAGAAGGAAAGCACATCTTCTGGAGTTTATCTCTTCAGAGACACACTAAAGGCAAGAGGAGTCCTTAAATGAATTGAAATTGACTCATAAAGTCACCTCTAGCCCTTCCCATTTGTGAAAGACAAAAATGTAGCTCCTGAAATAAGCACTTACCTTCCTACTCATGGACCTAATTTGTGCTGTTGAAATCATACAGCATCAATAGTTTCTGAGGACAGATAGTCTGAAAATAATTCCCCAAATCTCCAAAAGATAACTAATCCAGGATGGGAATATACACAGCAGTATTCCAAATCACTAATATGTAAGAACTTTGGTATATTGTGGCAAATATGGCTTTTAATGCTGTTGTGTGTGTAGATTTATTAAAATATTTTTCATGAGACCAAGAAAATGGTCTGTATAAACATATAGAATTGACACCATGGAAACAGAGTCATGATGAAGGGTTTTATACTTAGCTGTCTTCATGTTTTTCCATTGTGGTTGACATTTGGTGAAGACAGATGGAAACATCCTGTTTTAACGTGAAGCTTTCTGAGATCCCCCAAGCACGCACAACCTCTCTTCTGTCTCTTTCTCTCTCATTTTACAATGTGTCACTTTCTACCTTGTAGTATGATTATGTCTCATCACTCCAAAGAACTTATTTTTCCCATCATTTGGCATTGCCTTCTATCATTTGATGTACTGGAAAGTATTCAATAAATGTTTGTGGAATATACAAACAATAATATTTTGTATACAGTTACTCTTCAAGGGTCAAAATTTCCAGCTGAACAAATTAAAAATGATTACATTTTTTTCATTAAACTTACTTCCAGAGAGTGAAACTTACATAGAATCATGTAGAACTTAGATTTCCAGATTCCTAGGAAGCTGAAATGTCTAACTATTTGTAAGCTTTTAACAAATCCCACGAGGTACTTAGTATTAATTTATAAGCCAGTGGAGGAAAGGCCACTTGTATGGGTACTCCTTCCTTACTCTAATGCAATGCTAAGCAAGGTGACTATAACACATTTAGATGAAGGAGAGTGGAATTTAGGTACATAGAACTGCATCGCAAACAGGCAGAACGCATAGGGCTAGGGACTGGAAGGTTTAGGTTTGTTCAGGAGTGGCAGGTTGCCTGCTTTTAGAGAGGAGGGTGAATAAAGATAGTGCAGGGCACTTGGAGAAGGACGTTGCAGACGGTTACAGGTACTGGACTGTTTGAGTGGGATTTTGGGTTTCACTTGTCAGGCAACGAAGAACCCTTGATGGTTTCTGTGCGGGGCAGTGACATGATCAAAGAGGTGCTTTAGGAAAACAATCAGGAAGTATATGCTTGATAAGTCAGCTGGAGACAACTGAGGAAAAACCTTTTCATAAGCTTTTTGAGATATTCTAGGTAATTTACTTCCTATGGGAAAGTATATAAACTAAAATTTTGTTGCTTCTTGACACCTAAAGGGAAAGGGACCAGTAAAGAAAGGATCATATATGTGTAATTTTTCTGTGTATTTATGTGTGTGTGTGTATATATATATATATATATATATAGTTAGAAATGTTGCTGACTGCTTATATTTACATATTAAAGCATTTGACAGGGTGTCAGATTTAGATCCCAAGAATAAATATCAGAATTTTTTTTAAAAGCTCTTTATTGGAATATAATTGTTTTACATTGTGGTGCCAATTTTTGAGGCACACCGAAGTGAATCAGCTGTATTTGTACATATATCCGCATATCCCCACCCTCCCACAACTCCCTCCCACCCTCCCTGTCCTGGCCCTCTAAGGCATCACCCATCTTCGAGTTTATCTCCTTATGTTATACAGGAACTTCCCACGAGCTATCTATTTCACATTTGGTAGTGTATATATGTCAATGTTTTTGTTTTATTAGATTGTATGACTCAGAGCCCTGGTCACAAAATCAGTTTTAAATTTCATCTGATTTTGTTTCAAGAACTTTCATTATAAAGGTGCTAATGGCAATTGGTCTAGAATAACTCTTAACTTCGCATCATGCGACTATGTTAGATGTGGTGTCCACCCTCAGAATAAAGGATTTTCATATGCTTTTTGGAGAACCTACTATCAAGAGAAAAAAGGCAGCAGGCAAGAAGATTTAATCAACAGTTCAAGTTCATGCTACTATATACAGGATAATAATATCTAGATAGTGTCTGGAAGGATGAATATACTAAGACAGTTGATTTTAGTGATTTTACAGCTCAAAACTCAGGCCCAGGTACACAGAAAAGTCTTTCTTATTAAATTCTTATTGAATCACTAATACATTAGATCCCTTGTTGAATATAAAGTGCAATAGAACTCTTGCCAAGAGCAATACCTAAGAGACTAGAGGAGAAGTCACAGGTTTTCAGTTAGGATTAGTAGCTTAATTTTTTTTTTCCCTCATCAATGCATGCCTCAACTATTATTAGCTTAGCTCTTTGCTTTTTATTTATTTATTTTTAGTCGGGGGATGGTATGCCATGTAAATTGTCCTTAGTTCTCTGGTCCTGACTTTTAAAATTTTTTAAATATTTTTAATTGTGGTATGATAGATATAATATAAAATTAACCATTTTTGGGGGTACATTTCTGCGGCATTAAATATATTCACATTGTTGTGCAACCATCACCACCATCGCTCTCCAGAACGTTGTCCTCTTTCCCAGCTGAAACTCCATACCCATGAAACACTAGCTTCCTTGTCCCTCTTCCCCCAGCCCTTGGCAACCACCATTCTCCTTTGTCTCTAGGACGCTGACCACTCTAGGTACCTCATTGAAATGGAATCATACAGGATTTATCTTTTTGTGACTGGTTATTTCTCTTAGCATAATGTCTTCAAGGTTTATCTATGTTAAAGCGTGTGTTAGGGTTTCCCTCCTTTTTAAGGCTGAACGGTATTCCGTTGTATGCGTTTACCACATTTTGTTCATCCCTGGTGTTGCTTCCATGTTTCAGCTATTGTGAAAAATGCTACTATGATGAGTGCACAAATATCTGTGGAATCCTTGTTTTCAATTCTTTGGAGTATCTTTCGAGAAGTAGACTTTCTGGACGATATAGAGATTCAGTGTTTAATTTTTTGGGAAACTGTCATACCATCTTCCACAGTAGTTGTACATATTTACATTTTCACCAGCAATGTATGAGGATCCCACTTTCTCCACATCTTGCTCAACACCTTTTATTTTCTGTTTTCACTTGTTTATTGGCTGTGAAGTGGTGTTTCACTGTAGCTTTGGTTTGTATTTCCCCAATGATTAGTGATGTTGAGGGTTTTTTCATGTGCTTATTGGCCATCTGTAATCTTCTTTGGAAAAATGTCTCTTCAAGTTCTTTGCTCATTTTTCATATCTAGATGTTTTAGTTTTGTTTTGTTGTTGTTAAGTAGTAGGAGTTTTAAAAAATATGTCCTGGATATTGGCCCCTTATCAGATATATGATTTGTAAATATTTTCTCCCCTTTCTTAGGTTGTCTTTTCATTCTTTTGTTAGTACCCTTTGATACCCTATAGGTTTTTATTTTGACGCAGCTGAATATATCTTTTTTTTTGTTGTGATCTTTTCTTCTGCTTTTGAAATGCTTTTCCTTTCTTTTGCTTTATGACGTTTCTTCATAAATACATCAATCAAGCAATATGATGACAAGCATGTAAACTGTTAGATAACGTAAATGAAGAGTGCTACTATAAATGAACTGTGGCATTTTATCTAAAGGATGTTGGGGTGGGCCTGGGCTTTTAAATGACTGGGTCCTGCAGAATGGGCCAGACAGAATGAGGGCATTTAATGAGGTCACCATAGCCCAAATGTAGTCCTGGGCTCTGCTGTTTCAAAATTCACACAAAAGGAATCAGAATCTGGAAGGCTGAATCAGAATGAACCAAATTCCAGAAGAATGGCTGATAACTGGATGCCAAGTAATTTGAACACTGAGGAGAAAACTAGTCCAGTGCCTGGAAAAACATTCATCGATTGCTCAAGAAGAGATCTTCTAAGTTTCAGTGAACATGCAGAATAGAATCAATAACCAGAATTTTGCTTTGTGAGCCCAAAATCAGATCACAGAGCATTGCACATGCTCATAGTCTATTCCACTTAGACTATGGGGAAGCTTGATGAACTACCCTTATCCTGTGGTAGACATTTGGCAAATGGCTTGGCTTGCTCTCACTCAGATCCTTCTTTCAAATGAGAATGTTGCCGGTGTACCAATTGTGGTACATTTTGTAAGCTGTACTCTGATCTGAAGGAAGTTCAACATAATGTTTTTGTAGCCTATTATTTCTACTGTACACATAAATAAGTAAATAAAATAAATGATATTATTCTTACGTGTTTTTATTTTATTTTATAAAATTATCAGTTTAATAATTACCATGACTAATATGTGTAGAGTACTTTGCTTTATGTAACAAACTCATTTAATCTTCATATAACTCTACGAGCTAAGTACTATGGTTATTCCCATTTTCATGTATAAAATTGATTTACAGGGAGATGAAATAAATTGACCAAATTTGTGCTGTTTGATGTGTAAATTTCAGCAAGTTGTGCTCTAAAGAACACATTCATGGGACTTCCTTAGCGGTAGTGGTTGACTCCGCACTTCCAACGCAGGGGGTGTGGGTTTGATCCCTGATTGGGGAACTAAGATCCCAAAAATTGTGTGGCCAAAAAATTAAAAAAAAATAATAAAACGCCTTTAAAAAAAAAGAACACAGTCATGCATAGTTTGTCACACTACCTTTCAAGATGCTGCAAAGAATTTAGGATGCATCTTTTCCAATGTATCACTTTCTTTTTGAGGAACAAGTCTAGAATATGCAGTGACTTTCTGAAGGTCACGTAGCTAATAATTGAATTCTTGCAATTTTTTTCTTCTGTATATCACATAAACTACTGGACCTGGGTTTGGGAGAGTTGGTTCATATCCTGTCTCTGTTACTTCTTGGTTTCACAAATTTTAGGTAAGTCACAGACCGTTGTTTTTCCATATATTTATTTAAGCAAATTAATTCTGCTTCACAGAATTATTATGAAGCAAAATCAGCTTCATATAGGGTCATTTTGAAGCCAGTGAATTTTGTGAGGGCAAATATCCACTGGATCTAAAAGTATAATTGCACGGTTATTGTAATACTAACCTCTTGAGTCTTGTCTTCAGCTAGAACTCATAGAAACTGAAGCACTATTTAGAAATAGCCAAGACATGGAAGCAACTTAAATGTCCATCAACAGAGGAATGGATAAAGAAGAAGCGGTACATATATACAATGGACTATTACTCAGCCATAAAAAGAATGAAATAATGTCATTTGCAGCAACACGGATGGACCTAGAGATTATCATACTAAGTGAAGTAACTCAGACAGAGAAAGACAAATACCATATGATATCACTTACATATGGAATCAAAAAAATGATACAAATGAAATTATTTACAAAACAAAAATAGACTCACAGACATAGAAAACAAACTATGGCTACCAAAGGGGAAAGGGAGGAGGAATAAATTAGGAGTCTGGGATTAACAGATATGTACTACTATATATATAAAAGAGATAAATAACAAGGCCCTACTGTATAGCATAGGGAACTTTACTCAGTATTTTTTAATAACCTATAAGGGAAAAGAATCTGAAAAAGAATATGTGTACAAATATACATATATATATATAACTGAATCTCTTTGCTGTACCCTGGAAACTAATACAAAATTGTAAATCAACTATACGTCAATAAAAATAAGGCAATTCATGGTCATGAACCTATAGTTTTTATAGAAATGAATTGGTAGCTTCACTTCCAAGCTACCTGTCTCTGAATACTTATTTTTACAGACTAGACTTTACTTAAAACTGAAATGTGAAATTCGAGCTGTTCACTTATTTTAATAAATATGAATTTCAAAAACCACCACAATCAAGCCCATACTACTCTCTCTAGTCCTTTCTCATGTTCCCTAAATTTAGAGATGAAAATTGTAGTTTTCTAGTACAAATCTCATATAATCCTCTGTGACAGCTGAATAATATCATTAAAGCCAGTTATGATAGATTTCTCAAGATAGACTTCTCAAGATTTTTAGAGATCTTGAAGGCATGGAAAACTCTTTGGTGGCAGTGGAGACAACAGTTACAGACATACGATCAGATTTACATAGTTAACAAAGACATTCCTACTAGGATGTTCTTCAAATGGAAAGAAGCCTTCAGGTCCTGATACTGTACCCTGCCTTTGAAACTTTCCTTCGTTCATATCCCAGGGCATGCTTTCAATGGGTTTTTGATGGGAACCTACCGGGCATACCATGATTCTCAGAAAGCTGGCCCCATTACAGTTTGCTCTCCCAGGACTTCACTTATATTCCTGGGCTCAGGGAGTGTGTTTGTGTGTTTGTTCCAATCTTCCACTCACTGCAATGGCGCATGTGACAAACTGCTAGGTCTCTTGCTAACTATTCACATTGCTTTATCGATTAGTTATTTACACAGAACACTTATCTAGCGTTCCTGCCAAAAATCACTTGAGCAAAATGCTAAATATAACAGGGGTGGATTTAAGGTTTGGCTCCTCCCAGATTGCTATGGGACAGGCAAAATAATCCTAAAGGCTTGCTGTTCTCGTTTTCAGATTTTTGGAGCCTGTATGGGATAGTGGAAAGAAGACAAGACTGGGTATCAGATGTTCATTCTGGTCCTTACTCAGTATCTCTTGCTCTTTGTGTGACGTTGCACACTTACTCTTCCAGCATCTCAGTTTCTTTTTTAGTAAAATGATAGTAATGATACTTAACACACCTAATTTACTGAAAATATTAAACAAGACAAATGGAAGTGTTTTCTACATGATGCATTTTTATCTAAAAATAAAATATGATTTTTTCTTAGTTTAAAAAATTATTAATTTGCTTATTGAGGAAAGGAGCATTTTCTGTTGAGATACCCTTCATTTCTAATGCTCTGAGTGTTTATTATGACCATTTGTGAGTTTCCAACATTATTAAATTGATTTTAAAATGACAACAGTAAGTGGGTTCTTGGTAGGTTCTTAAAAGGTGAGCTTTCCAGGAAAGCAAAATATTATATTATGGTATATGTACATGATTCTTAAGTAAAGAAGATGCATTTTGTTTGTTTGTTTTAATCCAAGTAACAGCTTCTAATTAATGGGAGGAGATGATCTTGTCTAAGGGAAAAGGAAACTCTGAAAAGGTTATGTGTTCCGAGCACTGCGTAGACTTAAAAATGTCATGCTTTTTTTGGTAGATAACGATATTGTATAATTTGTGAAAACCAGAAGTGGAATTAATGCAAAAGAAAGTAGAATTGATTAAATTCTGATAGGCAATCCAGACCTAATAAACTATATTTCTGCCAAGGAAGGTTTGCTGCTTATCAAAGAGCTTATGGTAAGTTTTTTATGCATCTGATATATTTATAGATCTATTCCTTCCTTTGGAAGACCCTTGAGTGGCCTAAACAAAATTATTATTGTTAGTGAAAGTGGGGTCTGGCTGCTCATCACTTTAAAGCCAATAAAGAGGAAAGGTTGGTGGAAAGGAAAGTTTGCTATATTTCTGGCGAGAGGAGAGACCAGATTCACGTCCAAAGGTCTGCTGCCTCCACTGACAACCAGTGGGCAAGAGCTTTTACAGGCGGAGGGAAGGGGCTACATGCACAGGGAAGGGGCTACAGCACAGTCAGCTCTGACAATCATCTTGAAATTGCTCATGCAGTGGTCTGATCAGCATCATCTTGATTGTTTTAAGTATAGTTAATCTTTAGTTCCAGGGTTGGTTTGTCCCCATTTCTTTGCGGCCAGTTCTCGGAACTGTGGCAGCTTATGTCATGGCTACAGTCTGGTCATCTTGTGGTTAACTTCTTCCACCTGGTAGGGGTTTCAGTATCCACAAAGCAGCTCAAAGGATGTGACTCAGAATATTATCTATAGTCCTTAAGGAGGAACTAAATATCCTTGACTTCACTTAAAGACGAAACTATTATTATTTCTTCCTGTTTGACTGTTTTCCTTTGCGTCTGCATTTTCTCACTTCTCTGATTAAATTTGTTCTTCGACTAAAGTTCTTCCATAGTCAAAAGGCAGCTGGAGGACATGGAGGGTAAGAACCATAGAGTTCTGCTCTGCTTCGTTATGAAGAATTTACTGGTTTGTGAATAGGAGTGTATTCTGCAGGTATTTTTTCTAGTTTAATGATAAATTTTTTCCTCTCCATTTCCTTCATTTCTCAATAGAAACTATAGAATCATAGGTTTATTCTCTTATTTCCCTGATAACTATATTTGGGAGTCGGTTGTTTGTATCTTATAAGAAAATAATTTAAAATAATTAAAGAAAGTTTAAAAATGAATCCCAGCAATGTAGTAATAAAAGTATTATTGTTAACATTTTCATATCCATACCAGCAATTTAAACAAAATGCTTCTCTTCTAAGTCCATACACCATCTCTGGTTGGTCTAATTTATACTTCACCCTCCCTGCTTCCACTAACACACTTACCCTGCTAATTCATGTCTCCAGGAGTAGCATGTGCTGCACACTCAAGTCCCTTCCTCTTTAACCGGATGTCTCTCAGGAACTGACACCCAAATTGGCCAAACTGAATTTATTTTTCACAGGACACTATTTTGCATTACTGAATTCCGTTCAATGGTACAGCTATCCACTCATTTTTTTCAAGCAAAATATCTGTGTCATTTTCAGTTTGGGATCCTTCACAACCTAAATTCTATTACACATTAAATTTTTCTTATTCTGTCCCACAAATATTTCTTAAAACTGCCACATCCTTTTTATTCATACTACCATTCTAATTTTTTATGTATTGTAGCCTTTTAACTGATCACTCCCTCCTGGCTTTGGCCCCAATTTTTCTATCCTCCACAGCCTTACCAGAATGACCATTACAAAATACAAATCTAAGTGGCTTAGATTCTTATATAAAACACTTGGAGGTCTCCGTTGACAGAAACAGTAGTTACTCCAATATATGAGGTGCATATACTCCAGGGAATGAATAAAATAGATTTATTGGGTACCAATAAAACTGTGAATATTTACCTTTATAAATTTTATGTTTTTGATTCTTAAACAGTTTTTGTAAGTTTGCAACATATAAAATCTACCACTCTACATATATATTTTATAAATAAATGCATATAAATATATATTGAGGGTATATGTCAAACTCTTTTACTAATAGAGGTTCTCAAAATAATTTAATATAGTAAGAAACCTAAATGTAAAATGCCTGGGGATGGTGATGAGACAGGAAGAGTCTCTTCTTCCTCTCCTTTGGCCATATGAATGCTACCGAAAGCTGTGAACAGTGTCCATCCCAAGCGGGCTACAGTGAGTTTTGTTGTATGATAGCAAATAAACAGAAAAACAGCAAAGGATTGTGATAATACTGATAACACCCACATTACTTTACAGACTGCCATGTCTTACCCGAATCCTACCTAAAATAATGCATCAAGGAGACCAACCAAAAAAAAAACAGTAAAGAAAGGTGGGAGAAGGATTTTCATATATCTATGTACCTAGCAGATAAGGTAACTGAGACTCAGACTGCTAGTTAGTGGAAGAACTAGTTTTAGATAAAGATCTTTTTATTTCCAATCTGTGCTCTCTCCACCACACTACTCAGATATTATGACTCTCTGTTTACAGTTTTAAGCCCCCAAATTCTGGACTCTTACTTTAGACGAGTATCTGAGTTAAATTAAATGCCTCTGAACCTATTGCCAATTGCTTTGAATACTGACCTCCCTCCTACATCACAGAATGTCTCTCCGTTATGACATTTATTTCATCTGGCCCCTGTGGCCACTTGTTATACACACCTGCCTCTCATACTTGATTGTCCACTGTTTGACACAGAGATGGTTTCTCATCCATCACTGTGAGATTCCCATAGTGCTCAAAACAGTGATTGGCACACATATTTGTTAAATTTTTTGCTAGGAGCTCAAGATAAAAAGACATTATCAATTAATTTAGTTCAAAAGCTTCTGAGGTGGACTTCCTAGGTGGCACAGTGGTTAAGAACCCGTCTGCCAATGCAGGGGACGCAGGTTCGATCCCTGCCCCAGGAAGATACCACATGCTGCAGAGCAACTAAGCCCACGTGCCACAGCTACTGAAGCCCATGTGCCTAGAGCCCATGCTCTGCAACAAGAGAGGCCACCACAATGAAGATCCTGCACACCACGATGAAGAGTAGCCCCTGCTTGCCACAACTAGAGAAAGCCCGTGTGCAGCAAAGAAGACCTAACATAGCCAATAAAATAAATAATAAATAAATAAATTTATAATAAAAATAAAAAGCTTCTGAGGTATAATTCTTTTTCTAAAATGTAAGCATCTACTACATTTATTTCCTCTTTAGCACAGTAGTTAAGAGCACAGACATAGGATCAAAATGCCTTGGCTTGTTATGCAGACTCTGCTACTTACTAGCTGCTGCTTGCTAGTAACTTTGGAGTTACTTTTTGGCTTCAGCTTTATTATTTGTTAAGGGGAGTGGTAATAATTGTACCATCTCATATGTTATGAAGAGTGAATAATAATATTTGTAAAGAAGTTATTACAATGCCATTTGGCACATGGTTAAGCACTGTATAGTGCTACTATCATTGTTGATTTCTCCTTGTCATCTTTAAAGAAGTCATGATGCTTCCTATGCAGATTTCATTGATATTTTTTCCATGAGAAGACTGCTGATTATATACTTCTAAAAAATAAGCCTAACTCCAGGCCACCTTTTCCTTGATGAATACGACACTGTTGCATTTTGCTCTATATGGTGAGGCCAGGCAGATACATACATATCTCAAAAAAAAAAAAAAATGCTGCTAATTAATAGGGAAGTATTTGCATTGAGATGTTGGTTCTAAATTACTTTGTGGTTACAGAACATGCTGTTCTCTCTATGGTAGAGAATAGTAACCTACATGCGACAAAGAATTACCTACATTTTCCACCTTTTGTGTTTTTGATTACTTTCCCTTTTGCTATTCTGCAGGAAGAGTAAGTTTGCAAACTACTCTGGCAACAGCAAGGCTTCCCTTTTCCTTGTTTAACGGAGTGTTAAATGCAGTCAGAGTTGGAGGCTTTGAAACAAGATAAGTTCTCCATATAAACTGAAAAATGGAAGACTGGCTCTCTTTTTGGTGAGAGCAATGATTAACTCATTTATTCAGTCACTCTTTTAACAGCATTATTTTATTTACTTTTTATTTCTTTATTGGAATATAATTGCTTTACACTGTTGTGCCAGATTTTGCTGTACAACAGAGTGAATCAGCTATATTGATACATATATCCCCATATCTCCTGCCTCCCGTGACTCCTTCCCACCCTCCCTAACCCAGCCCTCTAAGTCACCACCCATCATCGAGTTGATCTCCCTGTGTTCTGCAGCAGGTTCCCACTAGCTATCTACTTTACATTTGGTAGTGTATATATGTCAGTGCTACTCTCTCACGTCATCCCAGCTTCCCCTTCACCCTCCCACCTTCCCGTGTCCTCAGGTCCATTCTTTACATCTGCATCTTTATTCTTCCCCTGTCACTGGGTTCATCAGTACCATTTTTTTTTTTTAGATTCTATATAGATGAGTTAGCTTATGGTATTTGTTTTTCTCTTTCTGGCTTACGTCGCTGTGTATGACAGACTCTAGGTCCATTTACCTCACTACAAATACCTCAATTTCATTCCTTTTTATGGCTGAGTCATATTCCATTGTATATATGTGCCACATCTTCTTTATCCATTCATCTAACAGCGTTATTATTATTATTTTTCTTTTTTTGTTGTGGCTCACGGGCTCCAGAGCACAGTTTCAGCAGCTGTTGCTCCAGGGCCTAGCCACTCTGTGGCGTGTGGGATCCTCTCGGACCAGGGATCGAACCCGTGTCCCCTGCATTGGCAGGCAGACCCCCAATCAGTGCACCACCAGGGCAGCCCCAACAGCATTATTTTTAATGTCTGCTCTGAACCTCTTTATTGGGGAGATGAATATGAATTATGAAAGCCTTCCTTCTGAAGAATTTATCTTGGTGAAGGAGATTAAAAAACTTCTCTCATGTATTTTAGCCAAATGCATACTAAAGCATGACTTCTAGGGTCAGACAAAAAGCTCTAGGATTTTGATGGTGGCAAAAATGGAACAGAGAGTTATAAGGCAGTTGCGTGCTTAAGCGTCAATTACCAAATTTAAGTGGACTACCCTGTATAACCAAATAGGAACTTACCAGAAAGTTTCAGGACTAAAAGCAACCCTAAAGAAATCATTGAGTCCAACTTGAAGTACTTTATTTTAAAAAATCAGTTCCTTCTTAGAATACTAAAACCCTCTCCTTCATCCCACTGCCTCTCTCCTCGCCCACCTTCTCCCAGACCATTTCACTCCCCTCACTGAGAGGCACACATCCCGAGATTTGCCTAACTCCTGGGGAGCAGACCTGTCAGATTGTCCCTCGGGTCCCCAATCTGTAAGGAACTAGGCATCATCAAGTAAACTGTAGCATGCGACAAAAAATGGATTTCCCACAGAGCGTAATGTTTATAACCTGAAGGAACGCTGAACACTGGAGGTAAGAGTAAGGGTGAGGCTCCCAGAGGCCAAAGTCCCAAAGCAATAGAGTTCTAAATTATAAGGGCAGTGAGTCCAGATGAATGCAGGAAGTATAATTTTCTGTGTGGAATATAAAAACTTGGGGACAGAGCTGGATTGTACAGGGCAACAGAGGAGTGGCTGGTTACTTCTATGAGCATCCCGCAGAGAGTTCCTAGTCAGCTTCTGAAAATAAATGGTAACAGCCATCCCTAGCACTTACTATGTGGAAGGAACTGTTCTCAAGTTTTTACATGTATTAACTCTTGTAATCCTCACAAAAATATCTGAGGTAGGGACTAGTATCATGATCTCCAATTTATAGATGAGAAAACTGAAGTCTATAGAGTTTAAGGAACCTGCCCAAAGGCACTCAGATATTAAGAGTCAGAATTTGAACTTGGGCAAACTGAGCCCAATCTGTGCTTTTAAGCCACTTAACACTTTGACTGTTAGTGTTGTCAGATACATAACGAATATTTGCTTGAAGGAGCTTTCAACTTATTAGCTTATCCTGAAGACCAACTTCTATTTATGCTTTCAGTATCAGCTGAGGTCTCCCCTTCCCTGAAGATGTCCTTCTTGGACCAAATCAGGCTATGTTGGGTATCCCCATTTCATCCTAGCCACAAGGTCTAGAACTCCTTGCTGTCAGAACTGAGACTTACTTGTTGAATTCCCAATGCCCGACAGCAATGGGAGCTAAAGAGGAGCTTGTAAAATGGCATCCTGCAGTAGGCAAGGTATTTAAACATAAGTGATACTCAGGGATCCAAAGAAAATTGAGTATGACCTTAATAATTTACAGTTTATGGCCATTCTGAAAGGCAGTTGGTATAGGCACTAAATTTACATTCAGCGCTATGATCATTTATTATACTCTTCAAAGTCTTCCTCAGAATTTATAAAGTAGACAAATAGTAACTGCTACTTAAATGTTAATGCTGTTAATGTTTCAGTATTAGATACTAAGACTGCTAAAATGTTACCCCCAGCATAAGAGAATCTCCTTTATTAGTTACATAAAACAAAACTCTTCTGCTTTCCTTTTGTAGAAAAGGAAATCTATCTACTCATTTGTCTAGCTATTGTTTGACAATTCTCTGTAACCAGTGATGCGGATTGAAACTTTTCCTTTCTTCCCATCAAAATTAATTCTGAGTCCTCTTGTCTCACAGTTAGCTGTCACCTTGAGAAGTAACATGAAAAATAATAGAAAGATCATCATTAATAATGACAATGTGTTTCAACATTGGGATCGCAAGCATTTGAAAAGGAAAATTTTAAAGAAAGCTCAGAATTATATCTAAGGTTATTAATCTTTAAAGCTATTATCACCATTCAACATGCTGTGTTTTGCATAGGAAGGTCCTCCTTATGTCTTTGACAGCACAGAATGTGAAATAACTATGTGCATCTTATTTTCACTTCCCTCAAAATTCTCCATGCTCTGTCTGTTCATCCTCCACCTCAACCCACGCCCCAGGCCCTGGAAATGACTGATCTTTTTCCTGTCTCCATAGATGTGCCTTTTTCAGAATATCATGTAATTGGAATCAAACATTATGTAGTTATTTAAGATTGGCTTCTTTCACTTAGTAGTATGAATTTAAGGTTCCTCCATGTATTTTCATGGCTTGATATCTCATATTTTTCAGCACTGAATAACATTTCAGATACCTCACAGTTTACCTATCTGTTTACCTACTGAAGGACATCATGATTGCTTTTAAGTTCTGGCAATTATGTTCTCAGCAAAGCTTTAAGTAATTTTTGTTATTAATTACAGTAGCATCCTAATACATTTGAAAAATAATACCCCAAATTATGCAACATATTAACATATGTTTTGTATGCAAAAAATTCTTGGCAAGCACTTGGAACTTCTTGCACTGATAAATTTGGAATCATTGGTACAATAGAAAGAATCCAGGGCTTAGAGTCAGAAAATTTGTGTATATATCTGGATCAACCAGTGAATTCATCCTCTTGTAAGTAGGGATGTGTGCTTGGGAAACTGACTTAATGTCAGAATTTTGCTTGATTACAAAGCCAGCACAGAGTACATGATATTAAAGGAAGCTATCAATAAAATAGACATCTAATGGAGACAGTTCTTTCATGGATCAATTTCCTGTGAGTCTGGTCCATTCTTGCTCTTGGTTCCTCTTTTTTTCTAATTATCATGGAACATAGACTTCTGCTATAATAGATGCCCCCTCCCACCAAGAATTTGGAGATAAGAAAAATGAAACAGTTTTCTAGTTTAAACTAATTCATCATTTATTGGATGAGGGTAGAATGTCTCCTAGGCTTAATCAGTGTTATTAAAAACTCTGTAAAAATGCTACATTAACCTAAGACCCCGGGGTAACACAACAAAGTAGTATTTAGATAAGCTGATTTTATGAGGTTGTAACAGCACCATCATTCTGGAAGGAGAAAGAGTGAGAGAGCAAAAGAGAGATTCAATCAAGTCAGGCTAGTGTGTGTGTGTGTGTGTGTGTATGTGTGTGTGGCCTCATACTGCACACCCACTGAGAGGAGGAGCAGAGTTTGGGCACAGGTATTCATCCCCCTTTCTACAGGGAAAGTGGATGCCCTGAATATGTTAAAATTAATTCAGTGTGATCTATAAACCAGCCCTGAGTTTAAACAGAAGCTAGGCACTTAAAATACTCTACCACAAATTATATAATTTAACAGATTATTCTCTTGTCCAGCCTTGTGAATTTAGTTAACAAGAGTCTGTCACCAAGAGTTTGATGATCTATTTACTATAAAATCCAAAGTAATAAAAACTGCATTTTCAGTCCTTTCAGAAGAAGCCTTTTAAATACGTGCATACATATGCCCAAATTCTTGGCCAATGTTTTGACTCGTGCAGCTTTTAGAAGACAAACTCTAAGAGCAATATAATTTTTTAAAAGTCAAAAATAGATATTACATACTTTTTCACTGAGTTTGAAGATAGTGTGCATCAAACATTGTGTAGATGATTACTGTGCAAATAAATGTGGGCTTTAAATCTCCCGGAATTCAGTTGTAGGGAGAAAGGATCAGAAGGTCTGGTGAATCTTCCCTATTTTTAATTCTAATTAATTGAACATTTCTTTTTTTCTTTAACAGGTGTTTTATTTCCCCCAATACATACCACTGTAAATTTAAATATGAAAGAATCATAACTGAGAATAATTCCCAACAGTCCTGACTTCCTGCTAAAGAGGAAAAAAACATTTGCATTCATTTTGTTTTACAAAATAAATTTAGATAAGAGGATCTATTTAGGTAGCCTATGCTTTTATTCAGCGGTTCTGACATAAATTTGCTTTAACCAGATTTGAAATTTATCTCTCTGTGTTACATCTTCAGGTATTGATTACAACACACATTTGGATGAAAAATAAAATTAGAAAGATTTCAGCCAAGCCAGCGAGTTCATAGCAGAGATATAAAGTTAAGTTCTGTTGGTACTGGATGAAGCATAATTTATAAATGGGAAGCTTTACAGTGATTGCTAATCTATTTGGTAGAGAAGTTGTATCAGGCTCTTGAGGAAAAAAAAAAACCCACATATTTCTAAAAGATCAGAACTAATGCTAGAAAAGCTTGTAGCCCTAAGTCTTTCCTTTCGCCACTGAGAAGACTCAGTTTTCCAGAAAGGCGGTTGGAAGCTTAATATATCTAGATACTCTAGACTACAAGCCAGCAATTGCATAGAAGGTGACCACTGTGGTATTAAGCAGTCTTGAAATGTTATCATGTGAGAGAGAGAGAGAAAAGCAAGGAGGCCTCAAAGGTAACCTTTGACATTTGTCTTTTTCCTTTGACTCATTTTTCACATTTTAATGTAGGCCTACATCATATCTTACCTGCACTTTTAGAATATTGTTTTAATTTGTCTTCCTCTCTTAAACTTCAATATATGTCCAATCTGTCACCTACTTTGCCACTAGAATTATCTTTTCTAAATTAGAAATCTGTTAAAACTACTTCCCATGTTGGTGTGGCCATCTATTGACTCTTGGTGAAAAATCCATCTTCTTTGCCTGATCACAAGAGACATTCCATAATTTGCTGCCTAACTATATTACTATTTTAGTTTTCCTTCTTTACCCTCACCTACAATAATATTTATCTACATGCCGTTTACCAAATGTTCTCAGCAAATGCATGTCTCTGGTATAGCTGTGAAAAAAATTATATGCTATAAATTATCTTCCTTCCTTCCTTCCTTCCTTCCTTCCTTCCTTCCTTCCTTCCTTCCTTCCCTCTTGCCTAAAAGTTTTTGGCTCTACAAAAAGTTACAAGAATAGTGTAACCTCTCACGATCTCTTAACTTGGATTTTATTGCTATGCATATCTTGTCACATTTTCTTTCTCTCCATATATATGTTTTTCTTCTCCTCCTCTTCCTTCTTCATATCATCAATGAAACATTTGACAGTAAGTTACAGATGCCATGGCCTTTTGTACCTAAAAAATTCAGTGTGTATCACTAAAGGAAAGCATATTTAATTTACATTACTAGAGTACAATTTCCAAATTCAGAAAATGCATAATATAATAATAGTATTTAATATACAGTTTGTACTTAAATTCTGCCAATCTTTTTCAAAAATGTCTTTTATGACATTTTCCTGATCTCGGATTCAGGCTCGGATCACACATTGCATTTAGTTGTCATGTTTCTGTAGTTTAATATGGACCATCTCTTCAGCTACTTTTTGTTTGCATTAGTTTTCATTGCCTCATAACCCATTGCTTCCAAACGTAGTGATTTAAAACAAGATTATTTCACAGTTTCTGTGGGTCAGGAATATGGACATGCTTGTCTCAGGTGGGTCCTCTTCTTCAGAGTCCCTCCTAATCAAGGTGTCAGCTGGGGCTGCTGTCATTTCAAGAGCAACTTGGGGAGGA
The DNA here is from genome assembly GCF_030028045.1 of Hippopotamus amphibius kiboko. Classification (NCBI taxonomy): domain Eukaryota; kingdom Metazoa; phylum Chordata; class Mammalia; order Artiodactyla; family Hippopotamidae; genus Hippopotamus; species Hippopotamus amphibius. The sequence continues at coordinate 165,514,912 of NC_080191.1, read as the reverse complement.
ACAACATCTCAAGTTCACTCCTGTGCTTATTGGCAGGACTTATGGATTGCTGGACTGGCAGCCTTAGCCCCCTCTTGTTAGAGGAAGAATGGCAAAATATGAGGCTTCTTGTGGCTCAGGCTCTCCTGCATTCTGTCCTGCCATCCCTAGATTAATTCAGAGGGGACGGTAACAGTTTTCAGAATTTTGCAGTGGATTCTGGCTGCGATCAGTAAACTTTGACACTATTGGGGAGAATTTATGGAGACCAGTTCCCATAGGAAATTATAAATAAGGCATTGACTAGTATTTGAGCTCTTACTCTCCTGGATTTGGTACAATGTTGATGAAGCTGACTCCTTGGAGAATGAAAAACTACCCAAAGAAATTTAGATACAGTTTTGTAGGCAGATCCACTACCCTGAAAACCCCTTTAGCCCTTACGTTTGAAACAGATGAAGAATGAGAAGATGCATTTCCAAAATGGATTAGCAAATGCCCTATATTAAGGTAGATTTTTTTAAAAGCTGCCATCATGTGATTCAAGTCCAAGTAAGACAGGGCCCAAATCCTTGTCTCAGATGGAAGTAATACGGCCGTGACTGCTGAATAAAGAAGTCTCTCAAAGCTGGAATAGATGGTGTCACTAAGGATGGCCTTGCCACTCAATAGAGAGAGAGTTTTGGATGGACAAAACATTGGAAATTCATTTGATTAGGTTGCAAGATGTCACCACGTGGCACAAAATGGAAAGTGAATGCACTCACTTCCTGGTATATAGCATCTCTCTCTTACCCCTTTATCCTGATTTTGGTCATTTTAAAAAGAATAATATTTAGAGGTAGGACCAATTTCTTCCTATCCCCAAGGTAGACTAAAGGTCAAATGCACCTATTTCAATAGGCTAAAAAAAATCAGGAAAAGGAGAAACTCACACTTTTACGGCTCTGTTTGACACAGGTGCCACAGATCAGCATCTTCCCCAGTCCCACAGTGGGAGGGGGCACCTAGATTCATCTTATGTGATTTTGGGCAGAATTCATGATGTGGAAGGGAAACTAAGCGGACCTTGTGGAAGGGTATCTTTGGGCAAACTCAATGAATTTTTGTTATTTCTTATACATTTGAATATATAATAGGAATTGATATTTATATGCTTTTATTTCCCAATTCCATCTGTGGTCAAGTGGGTTCTCTCAATAGAACAGAGCCGCGTGTAGAGAAGTGCTAGTACATTTGGGGCTCCGCAATCCTAATGACTGCTTTGCGCTACAGGTGTCTGTGACAGATGATTTGCCAATTGGAGACTCAGGTAAATGAAGCAGCCTCCACTTGGAGGCTTCCCTTGAGGTTTTGGACGAATTGCCTCCCTTCCATGTCTAACAGTTACATCCACTTTGAAAAGCAGCTATTAACTTTCTACAGAAACACCTGACTCATGGGTTCCTTGTTACTCTGCAGCCTGATAGTCTGATGAGGTATGTCAACTCAAATATAATAAAATATGGTAGGAAGGCTCGAAAGATCTTGGTCATCAAATGGAAATAGTATATCCAAGAATGCAGCTAGCTTCATTATAGAGGCATCTCAGCTTTCTTTTGTGCATTTGGGAGAAAGTTTATTTTACACTCTGCTGCCTCAAGCAAAGACACTATCTCAGTGGAGCCCTTGATTCACAGAGGGCTCCTAAACACCTAGCCCTGCTGCACTGCTGACTGAGCTAAACTGCTATTCACCCGTGTGTTCTGGGCTGCTGCAACTGCTCATCTGCGGTACTAGTAACGTAGGCGAAAAATTGGTCCTGGTTGTTCCTCTCCGTGGGTAGAATTCAAGTCCGTTCTCATAGCTCTGGCCACACTCCCCTGAAGAAACCTTGTTATATTTGATTCTGTTGCCCTTGGTCTAGCTTTTTGGTCTTCCCCTTGGAAAACCACAGGTGAGCAGATTGAAGATGCTCTTCTTGGATCCATAAACTGTCGAAACAAACTGCAGCTGCTGATTGAGCTATCTGGGTCACTTATATAGATGCCCAAGGTGTGGGCTCGGTTTTAGAGACTGGATGGGTCAAGCTGCTGAGCAAGATCTCCCTGCCTAGACTGCCACTGCACGGGGCGTGGCAGCATGTCCATCATCACGGACTGACCACACATTATAGGACTCCATATGTCTAATGCAGAGGTTACCACTGAATGTCTGATGTGTTAATTCTACTAAAAGTTGACCCATTTGATTCGCGGTAAGAAAGGCCACACGGCAGGAGGAGGGGCCCTCGCCGGCTACTGGAAGGCTGACTACATCATGCTATGATACTCTCTCAGGGCTATGGGCAGTGCGCCACTGCTGTTGACACTTTTTCTAGTTAGAGTGATGCTATTTCAGTTTGATAAGCTGATTCTAGCCATAATATTACGCCCCTCAAAACTAATCATTGTCATATTTTCAGATTTCTGGTTATTTTGCAAGTGTGACCACAAGTGCCTTTCATTGCAAAAACCACTCAAAAATGGACATCTACTCAAAGGAAATGAAACATCTTCCATGTTCGCTATGATCTATCCACAGGCATTTGGTATTGCTGGGCACTGGAGCAACCTCCTCAAATACGGACTTAAAAATAATTCTGACTCTATCTTTCTCACATCCTCATCACCTACACACTTTAGTAAGGCAGTGTGGCTGCTAAATATGGGCGTTTCGTAGACAGGGAGCTCCTATTTTGAAAACTGGTCACTCCTATTTTGAAAATTCTGGATTGCACTCTGTTTACTTGAACATACTTCTTTCTTTCCCCTAACAGCAACCCAGGCTGGACTGTTGGGTTCACCTTTAAAGTGGCCCCCCAGCCAAAACTGTTCAATCTTAATTGTGGTTCAGCTGCCTGTGTGCTTTAGCTGGATTGACATGGGCCTTAATCACAGGAATAGTTTACTACTTGGCTGCATAGGCTGCCCACTGAAGATCCCTAAGTAGCACACAAGCGCCAAAGTGAATGACATAATGAATCTCTGTAAGTTTTATGACAATGCCTTTGTCCCTCTTGCACTTGAACTTTCTGGACCACAGGTGTGGCATGAGCAGGGGATTACTGAAAAAAAATGTTATAGATATTGCAATAGGATACACCAACTTTATGGCAATGGAGGTGAAATAATAACCCAGGCACTTGTGAAGGGAACAATAGAAACCCCCACAAATATAGCAGAAAGAGATACATTAATGATGTCTTTTCTTTCAGATCCACTAGAGGCATCTTCCTCATGGAGGAAAAATGCCCTGATATGCCTCTTCCAAACTGTTGTAAGCACCTTAACTTCAACTGGGAAAGTTGGTAAGAAATGTGTCCTTGACTTTTGCTGAAGTGATTGATGACACCTTTAGAGGTTCATTATTTTCCCTATCACAGTGAGTGAAGGGAGCCAGACACGCACAGGACACACTGTATGATTTCATTTATATGAAGTTCAAGGACAAGCAAGATGAATCTATAATGCTAGAAGCCAGAATAATAGTTACCCCAGGGATAGGGGCTGTATTGATTGGGAAGGGGCATGAGGTTATTTTCTGCAGTGTTGGAAATGTTCTGTATTCTCATCTCTGCTGTGGTTAAATGTAAAATTCAAACATCTGTGTGCTTTGGATTTGTGGACTTTAATATATGCATGTAACCCTCTATTTAAAATGTTTAAAAAAAAGTTCTAGGGGTCTATCATGTTTTTCTCCCCGTCCATCTAGTGCCAGAGGTAAGAAATTCAAATTCTCATTGTCTGTGTTATGTGTTTGATTCACCCTTACTTTCTATAGAGCACTTTGGGGGTCCCAGTTTTACCTGAGGGATGTCAGCTTGAGAGTTTCCTGAACTTCACCTTATGCCCCCATATCACGTGTAGGGATCAAAGTGTTTTCTCCGAGGTGTGGCAGACATTCTCAGAGTAAAGGGCTATATAACCCTATGCATCCCTGGGTTTCTGTTTTATTTGTTTATCCTGCTCAACATATCCCTATTTTCATGTCATTTATAAATGAGTTTTAAAAGATGCGTATGTATGTGCACGTGTGTGAGTACATGGGCATTTCAAACACCTTTTATTCAGCGTTATACAGTTTTAGTGAGAAAGGTCATTTTGGCTAGTGCAGAGTTTGTACCAAGTACTCAGGAGGGTTCCACATGTGGCTGGCTTGATTTTCCTTTGCTTTTGTTTATGGAAAATGTTCAGCTCACATAAACAGAAGTTGGCCAAAATATTGTCTGTACTGTTACCTTCCAGTATAACTCACTTAAATAAACCAGGCTAACCTCAGTGATAACAGTTAACAGTTAAAATATTCCGCCTTATGTTTCTTTTAAGTATTATTACCTTTATGGTGCTACTGAGCATTTTCTTTTGATCGAAAGATAAATGCCATGGGCTGCAGTCTTCTTTCATCATTTTTCTCACCAGGCCCATTAATATGCTTAGAACACTAATGCCAGTTATTTTATTTGATGATACTTATTATGGTATTTGTATATCCGTCTGTGTTCCAGTTTTGTTCATTGATGAGTGTGTACACTGCATACATGAAGTAAATGTAAATGCTAATGTAAAAAACAGACTTTTACCCTGTAGTAAGAGAGTGACCCTCTTATTTTAATTTTCCTTCTGTGCTTTAGACCTTTTGTTTTCAGGCTTAGTTTGAGTGGGAGGCTTTTGTTTGCCGTTTGTTAAAATGCCCTTGACCTCTGTAGTCCTTGGATTCAGTACAGCTACTTTGCACATGTATTCCTGTACCCTCATCCCCCAGGCCAGGATGAGATCCAGTATTTACAGCTGGGTGCTACTCTCCTGTGACAAAATGATGAAAAGACTTATTCATTCACTGAACCCCAGATGGCCTGACCCAGGTCCTGTGTGTCTGGCTTTGTGTTCTTTCTCTCTCCAACACAGATATACAATTCTACTTGAGAAGTAATCACTACACGTGGTCACAGCGTTTTAGACTTTCTCTTGCTGGTTGGAGCAGCCCATCCTGGCCTCTGATTTCATATGATAAACGTGGCTTATGTCACTTGACATGCATATATACCCTGTAGTTGGGGAAATTAATTGCCTCAGTCTGTTTCTGGTACCAGGGTGTAGAAAACATTGGCTGAAGTCCAAAATTGTCCTGCAAATTTTTGTTTTGGTCAAACAAACTTTTTCTGTTTAAAATTTTATTTTTAGAAGTGTATTTTATCAGTCGTGATATTTAGCGAGAAGGGAGCAACAGAAAGAACTATCTGACAGTGTGCTCTCTGAATTAAAATACCTGCCTTTGGATTTTTGTAGCTGTTGATCCCTCCATGAGAAATGCACAGTAAACCATTACTTGGTCTTAACGCTCTGACAAACTGAAACCTGTTTTGCGAAGCCTTTCTCCTCTCATTTTCCTGGGAAGATTGAATAAGCCTTCACTTAAATCTTTGTTGCATTTTAAGCATGCCCCGTTTATAGCTCTTATCATACTGTATTGCCTTGTTTTCGTGCATCTTTTTTCTATGAAATTCTGAGCTCATTGAGAGCAGGTATCATATCATGTTCAAATCTGAATCACTAGTTCATAGCAATGTGCCTTCTGAATTAAGTACTTAATGTATTATTAATTAACCAAGTAATTAAACACCTTGATTTAATTTCCAGGATTTTATAATCTGACTCCATACAAATTCTGCTTTTTTTTTCCTACTCTTTTTTGACAACCACCCACTGCACCAGCTAAGCTTATGGCCTCATGTTTCCCCAACATGCTGTGACATGCTTATTCTTTTCTTTGGGCTTTTTTCTTACACAGAATGCTGTCTCCCTGCTTTGAAAATTGGTAGTGTATGTGTGGTATATTTAGCAACTCTCTCTTTACAGCAGTATTTTTAAATCATGAAATGCAATGACCAATGTATATATTTTTAAAAGACATACAAATGAAAAGCCTCAGGGAAATTGTAGGGAAACTAGGGGAAGTGATTCAAACCTAGGTGACATTAAACATGAGTTCAAGTTTCATTCTGCTCTCATTGGTCTGAATTTCACCGAACTGCCTGATATATGCCAGAGTTTTAATGGGCAACAGGGACATATAACTTATAATGTCTAATGTGCATCATGCTGTAGTTTGCTTTCCAGAGGTTAGAGGGCTAAGGAGCTTATTTGGACTTTGCTATTGCAAAACCACACAAATATTATGCTGACGTTAGAGCCTGCAATTTGTCTAAAATGTGTGTTTAAAAAACCATGTGTATGTTCCATCCAAACATGATATTAGATAAAACAAGTAGCACTAGAGCAAATTTGCATGTGTTTAAAGAGGATACAAATGTAGCGTTTGGATTCATCCCACAGAGTTTTCAATTCACATTTTAAGAGTGTGGCAGGATACAACCAAAAATGGAATTTTGAATGCTGAATCTGCTACTGGCATGCATTTTCATGAGTGACAGGCTTCAGATAAAGGAGGAATATTTTCCTTTTAAAAAAATACATCACATAGGGAATTCAAAGTTATTGATCAAATTTATTTTTCCTATTAATTTTAGCAGCTATATTTATGAAAGCCACACAAGAAATGAGATTTAACTTAAGCTTAGTAAGACATGTCTCAAAACACAGGAAACTAGGTAAATGAGATGCCTGATTAAATGTCTGTTAACTATAAATGTTTAATAATATTCATAAATTCAGTGGATGAATATAGCATAGGCGTTTAAGCTTAGAGATTTTGAATATGTCTGCCTGGATTTAAACCCCAAGCTTTACCACTCTTGGCCAAATTACTTATGTTCTCTCTGCCCAAGATACTCCTTGCATAAAATCAATATCAATGGCATAGTATATTTTTAAATGAACACGGTATAGAATACATAGCTAATTTCATTGATACATATATTTTTCTAAGAATACTGCACATGTACATAAAAATACATGTATCTGTGTACATATATACATAGCATTGTTAGAAAATGAAATTAGCATATTTATACAAATATATGTGTATGAGTTCATATACATTTACACATAAAAATATATACCTACATATATATGGATTCATGTGTGTGTGTGTGTGTGTGTGAAGTGCTTTGAACAGTAAGTACCTGGTTCAAGGTGAATAATGTAAGTGTTACTGATTATCAACACTAATAGTGCCATTACTGATGACTGTGTATGCTTTTAGCTAAGGTCACCACCTCCATTTGTACTTTAGCTCACATCCACAGTAGCCTACTCCAGTCCATTCTGTTTTCCTGTTCCTTCCTCATCAGCCGTCCCCTCTGTACTGGATTTTCCTATCAACATTGAAATTCGCTGAGATTTATCCCACTTTACACAAAGTGCCACAGCAATGGAGGACAAGGTGTTTTTATTATTCCAGTAAGTTATCTTGGGACAGCTGGAAATCTATATTAAAGTAATTTTGCCCTTTATGTCATACTTACCAATTCCAAATGGATTGTAGACATATATGTGAAAGATAAAACAATGCATATTATATGGGAAAATAGGAGAATACCTTCATTACTCTGGAATGAGCAAAAATTTTTTAAGTAGAGCACAACAAGACTCTAATCATAAAAATAAAGACTTGAAAAAGTGAACTTTATTAAAATTTAGGACTCCTGTTCACAAAGAGACATTAATAGAGTGAAAAGGAAAGCCACAGAGTTCAAGAAGACGTTTGTAACTCACATAACAACAAAGTTTATATTAAAATGTATGATGAATTCCTACAATTCAGTTAGAAAAAAAACAATAAAAGTACTGGTAAGCACTTCAGAGGAGGGTATTCAAAAAGACGATACAGTTCTCAAATCATGGTCAGATAAAAAGAAATTAAAATCAAAATAAAATACTACTTCACACTGACCAACACAGCTAAAAATAAAAAAAGAGACAATACCAACTTTTGGTAAAGATGTGGAGTGACTGGAATTCTCATACACTATTGATGGGAATATACAGTTACAACTACTTAAATAACTCTTTGTTAGTACTGATTAAGGCTGAACTTATATATAACTTACATTCAGTGATCCTAACATACTATTTGACTTACATTTTTACTTTGTTCATGTCTATTTTCCCCAATAGAACCATGAGGACAGGGGATTTTATCTGCTTGTTTGCTGCTGAAACCTAAGTGCCTGGAACATAGCCTGGCTCATTGAATATGCTTAATAAATGACTTTCAATTCCTTTAGTAACACCGTAGGGAAGTTTCTGAATGGGAAGCTGTTTATTTGGTACACATTACCTTTTGGCCTTATGATTATTCTTCTGTGATTTGTCAGGACAAAGTTGGTTGTACCTGAAAATACAACAAAGTCCTTACAGTATAAAATGAGTAACTATAACAATCTATAATAATTCTGATTTAAATAACCTCTTAGTTTCTCAAAACAAAAGGGATAAAACATAGCATTTTTAATCTCTCAAGTCTTTTAAAGTAACTGTGGGTCATAATTTTATTTTTATGGCACCTCAGTAATGGGAAGTGGACAGCGAAATGTGTTTATTATCTTTTAATCCAACTGTGACCTAGGTAATGGATTCTGGAGAAATTTAAAACAGAGTGGGTTAAAAGTATTATAAGAATGGTATTGGGTAGATTGATTGATTGATTTAATTTTGTAGCCTCAGAGAGAAGATGCTAAAACTGTAGAAGGAGAGATTTATATCAGAAATTAGAAAGCCCTAAAGCAATTAAGCCCTAAGATAGACTTTTGTTATGAGTATGAAAGTTTCCCTGAGAGTTTTTAAGAAAACAGCAAACAACCAATATTTGTAGAACAGCTGCAATGTAGATAAATTACAATTTAAGCTCCCCTCCCTCAAGTTTGGGGTTAGAAAATACGAATTTCGGAGTTTCTTTGGTTTAGAATTCTATGATTTTGTACCTGATATAGCACACAATCCTTTACACAAGCTGAATGGGAAATTTAACAGTTTTCATGAATTAACACAAATAATATTTTTTAAGCATTTGCAATTCCCCAAATGCAACTGTGTTTAGTATTATCTTAAATATGAATTTAATTTTGGTATATAATTGCATATATTTTAAAATATAGTTACATTCAATAGTTCGCTAGCCCTAATTTTAGTGAAATGTTTAACAGCTTTGTGATGTAGATGATAATTAGTAGACAAATATACTTATCACTGAGAGACATTGTGAGGTTTTTATATCTCTCTTAAGCATTCGTTTCTGGATCTAGGTAATGTGGAAAATGGCAGTGACTATCTTATAGGGTAGTTTTGATGGTTACATAAGATCCTGTTGGTATAGCAGTTAGTGCTAGGCCTGGTACGTAGTAGCATACAATGAGTTATAATTATTGTTGTAAATATTCATAGTTGGTATTTTAAATACTTTTCTTAATAACCAGAGCAACACCTTACTGTGCATATAACTGGCTTTGTTTGGCAAGAAAAAATTCAGGAAATCCAAAAAAGTATAAAATGAAAATGTCATATTTTATTAATTTTTATTGACCCTAAGCATACTGAGAATATAAATATGTATAGATATAAAGCTTTCTCCCTCCTCTAGGGAGCAGTTTTGGTTCTGAGATTTTAAAACATTTGCCTAAAAATTTTTGCCAGTGTGATAGACTAAAGTAACTAGACATTAAATTGAAGCCACACACTAGGAAAATATTCATTTTCTAAGAGCATAGTTAATACATCTTCTTAAGGTCAATTTTTGAAAACAATAAAAATCTCAAGAACATTATAGATATAAATTTTAAAACTGGTTTTATACCTAACAAATGTACCTATATTTATGGAAAAAATTGACCATATAATATTTAGTAAACAAAACAACCTAGGAATTACTACATTACTGGTTTCATTTGCTCACAGATTGCCTTCACATTAGCTACAGGAGCACTTGAAAATTGCATTTGATTCTCTTGATTTAAAAGCAAGGTTCTTTTCACTCTTACTAATTTTCACTAGTTTAACTTGGAGAGAAGGTAGTTACAATGATCCAATATAATCTGATCTATAGCAGGCATTCCATTTCCTAGGGAACAAGATATGAGCCTGTCATAAATAAAACTGATGGACATAGTCGCATTTCTTTAGCAATTAGTGGGGATGGGCACAGGGAAGGGAATTATTTGCACAGAAATCAAATTTAGTTTTCAAGCCTGTATTTATGATTTTGAAAAGAGCCAAGAACAGAAAAAAATTAGTTATTAGGGGTTTATGGAAAGGAAATAAATGAATGGTTTCAATGGTAAGCCAAATGTAAGTATAAAAAAAAGATAACTTAGCACTAGCAGGAAACCCTTAGATCTTAAAATAATACCTTTCAAAATGAAGATACCCATTCTTGAAAACAATGAAAAAGCCAGTCAAAAATGATTTTCCCATTCTAAGGCCTCTCCAGAATTTTAAGGCATTGCTTCTATATTGGCTTTTTTTTTTTAATCTTTAGTTTAACAGTCAACATTATAGGAAGTATAGAAGAATGTTCTACTTTTATTATTGAAGTATGGTTTACAATCGTAAATATCCAGATAGCTTCTTCTCTCTGTAAATTATTTTAATAGGATATAACAACTTTATTTTGTATGATTTATTTAACAGATTATTTATTCAGTGTCTATGTGACAGTCACTATATTGGGTGCTGTGGAAAAATGGAATAATTAGATACAGTCATTGGCCTAAAGGAAACTCACAACCAAGGGGGAAGAAATGAATATAAAAATAAACTACATACATATAAATATCTGAATATACACATACATAAATACACGATTATATGCATATTCAAGATAGAGATGAAAGAAAAAAGGAAAACAGTGAAGTTGCAAAGAAGTTTATTAAGAAATAGTACTTCAAACAGTGTCCTATAAAACATAGAAAGAAATCGAAGGCAGCTGTCAGAATTCTGGGGGATTTGGCCAATTCTAAGCATGAGAGATCGTATCACTAAGCTGGGACAGTAAAAGGTGTGAGAAGTAAAGGGAAGATCAGGACAGTTGAAAACAATTCAAAGGGTGTCTATGATTCCCTAGCGAAAAAAATTCTGGTAAATAATGTAGCATAAGAAAAACATGATTTCCTTAAAGAAAATAAAGGTATATACAAAACCTAGTACCATGCTTTTTTTTTTTTTTTTTTTTTTGCATTCTAAAAATTTCAAAAAAAATGTAAGCAAATGTTATTAAAAGGGTGGGGATTGAACATTTTTAAAAGTTGCATTTTAAAAAAATCCCTTTGATGTTTTTTCAAAGTGATGCCCATAGGCTGGAAGGCGTCTTTCCTTAATATTTGCAGGGCTGGGGCAAGAGTTCGATGGAGGTCTACATGTCACATAGGGAAACGTTCTACACTGAACTAGAAGACCAGGTAGAAGGTTACAATTATCTACTTGCTGGAAAAGTGGCAATGCATGAAGAGCTGGCTCTAGCCCCTGCAGAGTAGACCACTCCCTTCTATCCCCACCCCTAATTCCAGTGACCCATCCTGTGAGGGGCTGTGCACAAAGATGGACACTCCAGCCCACACACCCAGCCTCTCTTTACATAGCTACAAAAAGGCACCCAGTAGCGTGATTCACCTTTGGGAGAAAGGACAGAGGGAGGGAGGGTCAAGTAAGCCTAGCCAGTTTGGATGAAGAATTCCAAGGTCTTGTGTGCCCAGATCATGGTCTAGAAGTTGGGGTGTGTGTCTGGTTAGGCATTGTCTCCTAGGTCCCTCAGATTTCTCACTCTGTGGTGGTGGTGGTGGGGGGCATGGCTGGAGGAGGGCAGAGTGGAGGATCTCTAAAGCAGTACTACTCATACAACAGTACTCCAACTGACACCATGAACTACTTGTTACTGGTCTGTGTTGAGATAAGATGCTTCACCAGAATGTAAACGAATTACATCACTCAGCATGTTTATTTTTGCTGATGTTTTTCTTTTTTCTTTAGGATGACTTGGTAAAGAAACCAATATTAATTTACATTCTGAGAGAAGCTTCTTATCTTGCCATAGATCCATTCATAAGTGGTACTGCTCTAAAGCATGAGGCTAAGACTGGGGCCACTTTGGACCAAGTCTAGAAGTTAGAGTTGTAAGAGACCAATACAAGGAAACAGGCTTTTTTGTTTTTTTGATTTTTTGATGCACAACATATTCTAATGTAGGATTAACAAACTCCACTCTTCAAGACAGTTCTCTCAGAGTCACTAATGAACTCGTGTTATATTCTTCCCAGTAATAGCATCAGTTTAATTAGATTTAAAATACAAAACATGAATATTTTGGACACTAAATTTTTATTCCATAGAGTCAGTCCTAACTTTGTATTCCGTTTTCTTCCAAGATTAGTCATAATTAAATACAATGATTATATGAAAAGGATTTTGGTAATCTAATGTAAAACCATAGATGTGAAAAAATTAGTTTTTAACTCAATCTAATTAACTTATAGCCAAATGACAAAAGTGATGAATTATAAGAATACTGTAGATACTACATGAACTCTGTAACTAGAAGTTTTTACTTCAGTACTGTAGAAAAGATCAGGTTAGAGTTATAATAGTTGGTCCAATATCTTCTACTTTAAAGAGATCAGAACTATTAGCATTCAAATTTATATAGTTGATTAATTAGGACTTCTCTCCCAATAACTAGAGTTTTTCCCTTCAGAATCACTCTAAGGGAAGACATTTAACATATTTATTTCTTTCCTTTAAAAGATGTAAGTATTTTACAGAGAGGCTGGCTATCAAAGAAATTTAACCTCAAAAATAGTTCCTTTGAAAATTAATCAAAAAATGTATTTAATCTCAGAAATTGCAAGGTAGTCCATCAGAAAGTGGATTTAATTTACACACATTTATTTTGCACACTTTTTAGAATAGTGTTTTACAATAACAATACATTTGAAATGCTAGATTTAACAGATTATTATTTAAAAAAAGAGAATTCCATCAGCAGAGTGAATGCAAGGAGATAATTTTGAAAGAAGTTAATGTGAGCTCAGCAGCTGTAGAGTACAATTCATTTTTATATGGGTTCAAGTGTACAGATCCAGGAAAGAACAATTTGGGACCTCTTTAAATCTAATTTCTAGCTCCTGGCCCTAAAACTCATTTGGCTCCAGGGATGACCCAGATGTTCAGGTTCATTTTAGGTCAGGCTGAATGAAATTTAAGAATAGAATTCAAGAATGTCCCAACTACAAGAGGTCATGAAGATTGGCTTGTTGACTACTTTCTTTTCATGGATATGGAAACTGAGTTCTGGTGAGAATAGGTGACTTTTTCAAGACTCACAGAAAAATGAGGTCATGATTTTCTTTCCTCTACCACTGCTGCCCCTAAAACTAATTTTATTAATTACCTTCCCTTAGATACCCAAGCTTACTAAGAATAATAACTTGTGATTGAGTAAGAACTTCATTCTGTCTAGGATGGACCATCTAGTCTTAGATACATAGCTACATCGTTTATTCATTTATTCAGGCAAACATATGGTGAATAACTTCTACATTCAAAGTACAGCTGGTCATGATGAATCAGAGATAGCATCTTCAGTACCCCTATTATCATCAAAAGTAGTAGTGACTGCTACTAGATAGTAAGCTGTTGATAACAGTAAGGGTACTGAACATGGTTTAATCCTCTCTCGACTATTCGCAACAACATGGATGGACCTACTGTGTGTTATGCTTAAGGGAATCAGTCAGATGAAGACACTCTGTGTTATCACTTATACTTGAAATGTAAAAAATAAAACAAATAAATATATATAACAAAACAGAAACAGACTCACAGATGTAGAGAACAAACTAGTGGTTGCCAGTAGGGAGAAGGAAGGAGAGAGGGTCAAGATAGGGGTATGGGATTAAGAGATATAAACTACTGTGTATGAAAAATAAGCCACAAAGATATATTGTACAGTACAGGGATATATAGCCATTATTTTATAGTAACTTTAAATGGAGTATAATCTATAAAAATATCAAATCCCCATGTGGTATACCTGAAACTAATATTCAATATAATATTGTAAATAAATTATACTTCAATTTAAAGAAAGAGAAATAGATGCAAATATCCAATATGATTTTTATTCTAATACAAAAAATGCTATATTCTTTGAAAGATCAGTTCTTAGGTTATTAGAGGAAGTAAAGAGCATATCCCATGGCAGGGTGGTGAGGATCAAGCTTCCAAGAGGAATTGGTGATTGGGACTCAAAGGGTTTCCCTGGAAAAGATTGGAGATGGTGGCAAGTTGCCAAGGAAAACTGGCAGCTGAAGGATGGAGCAGAACTGATTATAGGATGAAGATACCAAGCCCAGCTGAGAAGAAAAGTTGATAAAAAAAAAAACATTTAACCAAGAGAAGGAAAAGGAAAGGAACTAGCTCACCACAGCTACAACCCAGGAGTGTCAGAGCTGAAATAATGTCAGACTAAAAGAATTTCTTGGTCCAAACCATGTTTATTCGGGAATGACTGGCAGGCTTAATATTCTACTCTGGGTGTACATGTTTAGAGTGGGGAGGCAGCATTCAATGATGCTGTAAAGACCTATACTTCTATTTTCTATCTGACAGGGTCACACTATATGGTGTCTATCAAATCCAACTGTTGATGAATACAGACAGGTTCCACCTGAGTTCTATTCTATTGCGATTTTCTTGTGAGGTTTTCAGAGAATTTCATTGTAATATGATCTGGAAGAATGAACTCCAGGGATGGCAATAGTCTATTGTATGATTTTATCTATTCATCTTAACCATAGAGATTTTTGAAAATATAGAGAAAATATACAGAAAAAAGTAACAATCACCCATAAGTCAACAAAAAGGACCCAAAGTGACCATTGCTAAAATTTTGGTTTCATGTGTGAATCTGTGTGCGTATAGACATAAATACATATATATATTTAGAGAGAGAGAGAGAGGGAGGGGGAAGAGAGAGGGGGAGGTGATTTAACAATCCCTTTTTTTTTTAAATTTATTTATTTATTATTTTTGGGGGGGTACACCAAGTTCAATCATCTGTTTTTATACACATATCCCCGTATTCCCTCCCTCCCTCAACTCCCCCCCACCCTCCCTCGAGTCCCCTCCACCCTCCCCGTCCCAGTCCTCTAAGGCATCTTCCATCCTCCAGTTGGACAATGATCCCTTTTAGAAAATGATATTGTTGCTTTGTATGCCTTGGAAACTCAAGAAGATAAACTTCACTAGTAGTCAAAGAAATACACTTAAAAAGAATAAGAAAGTATATTTCATTTAATAAATTAGAAATGTCTAACAATGACAATATCAAGTGCTGGCAGAGGTTTAAGGATACGGGCAGACATATGGTAGAAGTGTAATTGCTTTAATGTCCTATAGAGCAATCAGTGTATATACATCAAAAGCTTTTGAGACAACTTTTACTGTGGCCTAGGAATGTATAAAAAGGAAGTGATATGAATATATACAAAGCTTTATGAATAAGCGTATTCACCAAAGTAGTATTTCAAATACTAAATAATTTTAAACAACATAATTTTCAGTACTAATTAAGTAAATGATAACATGGCTGCATGCTGTAATAAGACACAGCTATGGACCATCATGAAGTGGAGGACGATGTAACTACGAGTCAAGTGTTAATGAAGTGTGTTGAACTTTCAAGTTTCTAAAACGTGTGTGTGTGTGTGTGTGTGTGTGTTATATCAAATACTTTAGGACATACATATGGATTATTTGGTCGTGAAACAATTTTATTAAAATGATAAGAATTAAAATGTTATCTTAGAGATAAGGATAAAACTTTTAGTAATGTGGGTAAACTACAGTTTGATGTGAAACTACTCTTTAAAAATAAGAAGACAAACCGTGTGCTCAACACTCTGGTCCTGCATCTTAGTCTGCTATTTCTTCGTATGTGTGTATTTACACTAGTCTCTATATTGGTGGATGAGTTTGAGTGCTTTTATCTTGGTGGCAGAATCAAAGCTGAACTCAGCTCCCCTTTTGCCAACCACAAAGAAAACAGCAGACAAAAAGTTTTGCTGGATGAGGTTTCCACCTCTGTTCACATAAACTGTACCTTCTGTTGAAAAGTAGATTCTATTTTCCCAAGCTTAGACTCTAGGTTGGACTTATCACGTGCATTGATCAATAGATTACAATGGAATTGGCCTTTCAGGACTTCTGAGCCCAGGCCTTAATAGCAGTTGTTGGATCTTCTGCTTTTGCTCAGGGAGAACCCAGACACAATGTAAGATGTCCAGGTTATACATGTGAATTGAGAGAGAGGCCACATGAAGAAGAACTAAGGGCTCAGAGATGTATGGGAGCCCAGCTGACACCACAAGAACGGAGAGGCCCAGTCTTCCTAATCATCCCAGCTGAGTGAGGCAATTTGGAACATTCTAGCTGAGCTGAATGCAACTGAAGAAGGGCCTGTCACTATGAGAAAGAGATAAGCTACCCTCATTGAGGATGTCTAAATATCTCACCCACAGAGAAAAGTGATTGTCATTTTAAGCCACTAAGCTTTGAGTGAACCAGTTGACTGTGTGTAAAGTAAACTAGTGTGCAGTAAGAAACATAAGTAAGTAGTAGCTAGTAAACTGACTCTAAACTAGGTAACAACATCCAGAAACATAATTCAGTAGCTAGAATTGGTCATTGAAGAGCTCTTTCAAAGACAGAATCTCTTGACATGGAAATGAATCAACATTTTCTATATGTGTTATTTCTATATATGCTATTTCTTATAACATTTGCTTATATGATTTTGTCATGTTATTAATAACATGATAAAATGTGTCCTATGGTTATGTTATAGTCTCTGCACAGGATATAGGGTAAGTCATTTAACAAACTAAGGTGACGTGGATCTAATTGCAATTTATGGCAAGTTGAACACACAGGGTTCATGAGAAAGAGGTTTGGATTGGAGAAAGAATTCTACTTCTTCTAGTGATTTGAGGGTGTAAGCACATGCTTGGGCACGCTACTTACTCTTTCCGGTCTCTGATTTCTCATCTCTAAACAGAGGGGGTGAAACCTGTTGACATCTAAATTCCTATCTAATCAAACATTAAGAGCCTGGACTTAAACTAGTAAGGCACACATTTTAGATTGAACATGTTTTTACTTTCTTCTCTTAAACATGTTTCGTAATGTAATGAAGGATTACAAATATCATTTTTATATTTCAAAAATTAATTTCTGTGATTTTGTGGGATAACAATGGGGGAGAAGATTGTCATGACTGAGATTTGGTGATTAATATTAATTCTTTTTATCTAGAAATTATTTCTAAAAGCCAGTTATATGAGTAAACTCACTTTACAGGGCATAAAGATTCTGCTTTATTTTACAGGAGTATTTCAGTGCAACCCAGAAAAAATATATATTTTTAAAATTACAGTAAGTACTTTGAAAAGATGAAAATTAAGCTGGAAACATTCAGGAAAGAATGGTTAGGATCGTAAAGTACTTGAAACCGTGATGTTAGGTGAAATAATTGGAATATTTAGTCTGGAAAAGAGATTGAGGAAGGATAGATTATTCTTCCTGGCCCTTATAGGAAGAGCAAGAATGGATGGGTGGAATTAAGTGGAGACAAATTTGACTTTGTTATATGGAAGAACTTCTTAAGGATTCCCTCATAAAGAAGTCAATCAAGCAGAGATTATACAATCATTTGAGAAAAACTCTTCCAAGTAAATTCAAGAACTGATTTCTGGTTATTCTAAGACTCTCGGAGACTAGTCAGTGTGCATAAAGATATTTCTGATTTTAAAAGGAAATTTAGTAGAAATTTCTCCTCCTGGGCAGTGTAAGGGCAAAGGCTCAAGGCTGCACCGCGAAGATGGTTAATATGGAAATATCTTCAGGGACAGTAGTACCAACTCCCAGGCAGAGTCCCATTCCAGGTCTGAAGCATTGACAAGGTTAGCCAACCTTCAAAGACAAACACGTTTCTCTAAATGCTCCTGCACCAAAATTACATCAATGTGTTCTTTAACTCTTGTATTTTAAAACCCATGATTTTCTTGTGGTGAGTGCCTCCAAGCCATCGGAGGCCTTGAGGATGAGGACTTGCCAAAGCCAACTGCGGCCCGGGCACATGTGCCAGCTGGATGGTCGTGCTTAACTTTGGGTTTCTTATTTTCCTTCTTCTTGCAGCTTTGAGTAAAGAACACTTTCTTGGTTTTCTTGGGTCACAAATACAGGACTCTGGACTGAAGTCATCTTTAGAACTAGGCTGTCATAGGGTACCCCTGAAGGAAAGTAAAATTTGTTTTCCTTCCTAAGGGATTTAACCAAAATCATTTTCCATCTCAGAGCCTCTGTTCAGGAATTCAGAGCTCCCTTTCTGATCCTTCAAAGTTCTAAAAAAGAATAAAAGCTTTTCTTTGCCTACTGCGTAGCTTGGATGTATGTCCTTGTTAACGCCGTGGATGTCTGCCATGTCCATGTCCTTTCAGATTCCCAGATAAACTGCTGATGCACTGAAACACAAGCTACAATTATACATAAGATACGACCAGTATCAAAGTTTTATTAACATTCTGGCTTTGCAGACTGGAATTTTAGTTCTTTTAATTTTCCTATATTCCCTGTCAAACAATGGTGGAGACAAGAGCTGAAGAATTTAGCTTTGCAAAATTTTCCCCACTTAATCTAGAATCATAGAATCTAAGGTAAACAAAGACAAAGCTTTCAAATCATTTATTACAAATCCCCCAACTAATAATTGAGAAGATATTTGCCTTGAGGGGTTGAATGATTGAGCATAGACGGCAAATATCTTTATTCCTTTCCCGTGGCTCTTCCAGCCCCACCCTAATTCTTAAGGCATGTTCTCAGCCTCCACAGGACTCTTAAGGCTGTGACTAAGTGCTTGGCTACTCTACTGAGAAAGTCTCTTACAGCAGAGAGAGCCCAGAAACCAAACTTACTTGTTGAGCTAGATACCAAATATAGTGTTATATATAAAATATCCAAATTGAAGCTTCTTTCTTTCCCAAAATTCCAAATGGAAAAAATATGAAAAAATAAAATTACAGTGTATCCATAGCATGTAAGACAGGAAGACTGTTGTTTACAGCACCTTTACATAAAAGAAAAAATACGAGAAAATCTTCATGTGTATATCACGAGTAAGGATAGCATGACAACTGTGAAAGTAAGACATGAGGTTCACTTCTATGTGTGGATATAAGAAATCAGTTTTGCATATAGAGACATTGACTATAATTAGCAGTTTCAATTAGCAGTTTTATTTTTTTGTTTTCTGAATATTCTACTTAATATAAATTGCTTTCTAATATTCAAGTTTTTATTTAATAATATTTTGGCAGTTTTCTTTCTACTGATTGGGATACAGATCATTGTTTTGATCCACTTTTATGACCAAAGTTGAGGCACCAATGGGGATTTTCAATTGTTTACCTTAGACCACCAATATGTACATTTAAGGAAATATGTATTTCTTATTTTGGGGGGACCAATTCAATTTGCCACGCATTTATTTAGTACCACTTTATAATGTGCTATCTATGTTTAGGGCCTTAGACCTTCATAATTAAGATTATGAAAAGGAAAAGGATGCAGTAATATATATACAGAACAATGCAATCCTGTGTATACAGACTGAAAACTGCAGGAGGAGTCAGGGATTTGTGAGGGCTATCTTGTCCGAAGGTCTGGAGAGTGTCAGTGGGAGGACATATGGAGATGAAAAGTCTAGAAAAGTGAGTGAAGGGCATGGGTTTTATTCTGCCCTATGAGGTCTACTTCCCATTTTCTTGAGAAAACCATAATCCAAAAAGAAACATGTACCACCGTGATCACTGCAGCACTATTTACAATAATCAGGACATGGAAGCAACCTAAATGCCCATCAACAGATGAAAGCATAAAGAAGATGTGGCACATATATACAATGGAATATTACTCAGCCATAAAAAGGAATGAAATTGAGTTATTTGTAGTGAGGTGGATGGACCTAGATTCTGTCATACAGAGTGAAGTAAGCCAGAAAGAGGAATACAAATCCTGTGTGCTAATGCATATATATGGCACCTAAAAAAAATAGTACTGATGAACCCAGTGATAAGGCAAGAATAAAGATGTAGATGTAGAGAATGGACTTGAGGACATGGCATGTGGGCGGGGGGGGGGCGAAGGGGAAGCTGGGATGAAGTGAGAGAGTAGCATTGACACATATACACTACCAACTGTAAAATAGATAGCTAGTGGGGAGCCGCTGCATAACACAGGGAGATCAACTTGATGACTGGTGATTACTTAGAGAGGTTGGATAGGGAGGGTGGGAAGGAGTTGCAGGAGGGAGGAGATATGGGGATATATGTATCAATACAGCTGATTCACTTTGTTGTTCAGCAGAAACTGGCACAACAGTGTAAAGCAATTATACTCCAATAAAGAGCTTAGAAAATTGAGATTACAATATTAATACATTAAAAGAGTGTTAGGAAAAATAAGCTTTGGAGGTAGATAGCCTGGGTTCAAACCTCAGCTCCGGTACTTCGTATGTAAGTTTGGACAAGTGCTTTATCTTCCCATGTCTCAGGTTAGATATTTGTCAAGTGGGGATCCTAATATTATAGCCTTCATTCAGTTTTTATGGGGCACAAATGAATGAATGAGTATAAAGTATTTATATTGAGTAACTACTCAATACATCTTGGCTATTATTATTAATATTGCATCTACTAGTATTTGGTATAGCAAAACCCCATAATTTATATTTTATTTCAGTGAATCTTTGTCTTATTTCTGGAAACATATTCCTTAATGTGAAATATTTGATTTCAATACTATCCTCTTTTGAGACATATATTATTTTAAATGAATTTGGAGCAATAGAGATAATTTTGTATTCTTAAAAAGAGGATAGGAACCGCCCTGATTAGGTCAGAATCTTGGCTCTACTAAATTCTATGCATTTGACAATGAGAAAATAAATTTAAATTTAAATAATTTAAATTTTCAGAGAGTTGTTTCCTGAGCTATAAAATGGGGATAATAATTCTTGTCCATTGTTATAGGTTTATAGAGGTGACTATCATCGAATGGGACTAGAAAAGTAGGTAGGAAGCAGAACAGGCATGATCTAGTAGATGGTGTTTAGGAATTTGTCCTACAGGCAATGGGAAAATATATGAAGAGCTTTGTAGGAAAGAGAAATGATCAAATGTTACTTATTAAAAGATCATGCTGACAGCAATGTGGAGAGTATATTGGAGGAAAATGAGAGTAGGTGGATGAAGCCCTATCAGAGTTTTTTTTTTTAATAAATTTATTTAGTTATCTATTTATTGGTTGCATTGGATCTTCGTTGCTGCACACAGGCTTTCTCTAGTTGCGGCGAATGGGGGCTACTCTTCATTGTGGTGCATGGTCTCCTCATTGCGGTGACTTCTCTTCTTGCGGAACACGGGCTCTAGGTGCTTGGGCTTCAGTAGTTGTGGCACATGGGCTCTAGAGCGCAGTCCCAATAGTTGTGGCACCCATGCTTAGTTGCTCCGTTGCATGTGGGATCTTCCTGGACTAGGGCTTGAACCCGTGTCCCCTGCATTGGGGGTGGATTCTTAACCACTGTACCACCTAGGAGGTCCCCCTATCAGAGTTTATTACAGGAGAAAAATAATAATAACCTAGTTTAAGGGATGGGCACTAGAAATGGAGAGAGATATGTGGAATGAGACCTATCTTGGAGATAGCATTAATTGGTGAAGGAGTTTGGGAGCAAAGGGAATGGGAGGAATCAACGATGACAAGCTGGCTTTGCCTTGAGCAGATATCTGAAGTAGAATGGGGTACTGTTGACTAGGCAGCACTGAGCAGCACTGAACGAAGAGGAAACACTATTGCAGGGAGAGGAGATCATGAGTTAGTTTTAAATATCTGTTGAGTTTGAGATGTCTGTTAAGCATGTAAATATAACATAGATGTGAAGTAGACAATTGAGTAAATGGCCTGGATCTTAAAAGACACATGTGGGATAATGTAGATTTGGTATCCATTAGAATATAGGTGCTCGTTGAAGTCAAAGGAGTAGAATAGATGACATAGTCCTAGATGGAGAATGCAGAGTAGAGGAAAAGAAGGCCTAGGACAGATCCCTGAGAAAATTCTTACAGCTCGATAAGGGAAGATGAGCTGTCAAGTAAGACTAAGATTAAACAGCCAGAAAAAGGAAAATTAAAATTCTCTAAGGTTTAGAAGCTAAAGGAACAGAATGTTTTAAAGAGGAGAAAGTGATTGACTGTTTTGGAGATAACTAAGTAGTCTAATAAGTTAAGGAACAAAAAAGTTTCTCCTGGACTTGGTGAAATAGATGACATTGAAGATAGTGATAAAAGCAGTTTTGGTGGAACGTAAGGGGAAAATCAGATTGCGGAGGGCTGAGTAATTGTCTTGCAGGGTTAAGATTAATGATTGTGAATTTATAAGGAAAATTTTTTTTTCAGTACCTTGGGTACAGGCACAGAAATGTCAAAAAGTCATTAATTTGGGGAATGTGGTTTGTTGGAAATGTGAAATGAAAAGAGAAAGGGGGCAATGATTTTGGGGAGGAGAGCCGTTGCAATAATGACCATGGACTCTAACCTGGACAGGAGAAGAGTAAAGAGCTGACAGATGGGGGAAAGTAGAGGATTTAATAAATCAGTGATTCCACTGAGGCTGAGGTTCAGCTGTACTGAGGGTAGATGATCCAATACGCTGGCATTTATAGAAGATTGCGGTCAGAATCTGATATACCTTTATTATTGTTCTGAAAGGTAGAATAGGTTGTGTTCTGACAAAAGAAGGTTTGCACTCTGGGAACTAGCTGTTTCGTTTTCCTCGTTATGCAGAGTGGGCCTGAGGCCTTGATATCAAGTACTCAGTTATGCCTCCAAAGGTAGGAAGGCATTATGATTGGTTGAGAGCTAATGTCCCAAAAGAGACACTAACTAGAGGGCAGTGGGCCCCTAAGCAATACATAGAAAATGTGAATAAATATGTCTGGAGCTTAAAAGAGAGACCTGAGGTAACAGTACAGATCTGAGGTTCATATAGGTGGTCAAAAGAGCAAAAGAAATCATTTCAGGATATTAAAACCTATTTTTTTAAGATTTTCATCTATTTTGCATTTTAGGACACAGAATGTAATATTTTTTCCACTATAAACAAAATACATATTCAATATATTAGAAATCACTGAGAAGCCACAAGAGGAAAATAAAAATAACCTATCATCCCACCATAAAATAATTACTTGGCAACAGGTCCTTCTCCTCAAGTTATATGTATATCTATTTAATTTTAATAGGAACAGGCTTGTATTGCACATACTACTGTGTAATATTTTTTCCTTAAAGTATATGTCATTAATACTTTTCAGGTCACTACCAATCTGTCTACCTCAATTTTTAATAGTCCACACAGTAATACCTATTTGTATTAGATACAATAAAATATTCAAAGGACATAGTCTAGTCTTTATTTCCAAGTTGAAAAAGAGAAACTTTCAAAGCACTAGCTAGATGTGTGATTTGGAATATGTCTCTTCTTTCAAAGCCATAGTGTTGAAAGGATTGGATTAGTGGATCTGTAAAATCTCTCATAGCTCTATGATTTTTGTTCTGTTCTATTTTATGCTCTTCTATTTTAAAACATTAACTGGTAACATCCTAGTAAATTCAGTATGTGGCCAATATATTCATCTGATTATACTTAGAAGAAAACTGGGACAGAGAACGTTAAGTGGCTAACCCTGATCTCTTGGGAGAATAAGAGCCAGGGATGGGAACAGAACCCCAAATGCTTCACTCCACTATGCTGTGTTCTCAGCTACTCAGCAGAACCAGGCAGGCCACCCCACCCTGCCACTCTGAAATACTGACTTACCCAATTTGAACCTCCGAGGTTTTTGAGGTTTCAGCATCACTAACCTTTATGGGCAAAAGCCTGCTTTCCAATCCCAATGTGGCTTCCTTCTGGACATCCCTGCTTTCAGGCCAGGATTCCAGCTCAGCATTGGCAATAAACCTTGGCACTCTGGATCCAGGAGTCGTATCTTGCCTTGTTGTCAGATCCCATGTTAATCTTTAGTGACTACGCTGTTGGATCGCTCCCCTGAAGCTGATTCCAATATTATATTCATTTTGACTTTTCATTTGCAGACAGTTTTTGTCACAGTGTAATTTGTTTGGGGGCAGATTGGAGTCTGTGATTATAGACTACCATTACATTAGTCAGTGCAAACCTTGGCATTTACAGCTGATTCTCTTTTGTGGTACATTTTTAAAGTTAAGTTTCATTAAATTTTTATGACTATAAGATATTTATGTATGATCAGCAATAAAGGGAAAATGCTCTATGGAATTCGTGAGCAAAATCTGAACCTAAATTAGGGAAGACTGTCAATTTTCTTAATTAGCATTTAAACCGATATTAAGATTGAAAGGATATCAGGACTCTTCAATGAATGAATCTAATTGGGAAGATCTTTTTATACACGGTTCCGCTTGATGCTAAACAATCCTTATTTCATGAAGTATGTCAAGGTAGCTATTCCATAATCTTCCTGGGCTAAAGGAGAAATATAAATACATTTGAAAAAGCATCGTATCTTTACGATATGTTCTCTTATTTGTACACAGCTAATATATGTTCATAAATAAGCTGGCGAGTTTGTACAAGAGTTGCCAACAAATTGTTAAAGCCTTACTTAAAATTTGGGTGAACAAAAATACCCTCAATAAGCAATTGCTCTTAGAATGTTTGATGACGGATATTCAGCAAGCCTTCAAAGCGGAATGGTAAACATTTCCCCTTTTAAAAATGTGAAGACAGAAAAGTAATAAACCACTATTTTTCCTGGGAAATTCCTTAGTAAAAATTTTTCTGAAAAAATAAAAGGTTTATTCAAATGCTCCAATTTCTAAGCTGACCTCCAATCTTATGTTCAATTCGAGACTTTTTGGACACTTCTATTTGGAGTTCACTAGTCACTTCACACTAAGTATATGTGAATCAAAATTTGATTTCCTCTCATCATAAACCTGTTACTTCTCAGTTTCCAATCATGGTCAATGACATCTCCCTTGTTTCATATAAGTGTAAAATTTTATACTATTTTGACTTTTTATTTTAACAATCACATCTAATAAAAATTTGGTGATGCCTCCATTCTCCCCCGGTACACCCCATAATATTGTGTAAGTTGAAATACACACATAGGACTCAATATTTGACATACCATGACTTCAAACGAGTTATAGAGTCACACAAATTTCCTCTTAGAAAGAGACAGGCAGAGAGAGACAGAGCCATACAGAGTTTGAGCTTGGTTTCCTCAGATTTATACTATGTACTTAAAATTTGGATAGTTCTAGACTAGCATCTGGTAATTTTCAAATATTGGTGCTTTTAATAATATTTATAACATAATGGGTGTTCTGCTCATTATTCATCTTTTCAGTAGTTTTGGCCTATTAATTATTATGCTGAAAGATTTATGTCATGCTTTTTTTCAAAACCCTTTTGTAAAATTCTTTTAAAGCTAATGCTAAAAGGGTAGAGAGATTAACTTAGATCAAATACACCAAAATAATTTTTAAAAGAAAAAATAGTATGTTTGACTCTAAAGGGAATTTTTCATAGTGTGTGTGTGTTTTAATACATAGAACAAGGAATGTGCAAAATACTCAGAAGTAGTACTTCTATAAAGCCAATCAGAACTGATTAAACAGATAGGTATTACTCTGAGAAGAGCTAAAAATTATGTTATAGATGGATACTTAATGACATGAAAAAATGTTCATGGCATAAAATCTAATAAAATATTATAAAACAATATGTACAAAACACACCTGTTTTAATTAAAACAAAGATGTGTGTGACTCTAAACCAAAGACCTGAGAAATGAAAAGATCTGAGAGATGTACGTCAAACAGCTTTACTAGAGATAGAGTTAAAATCTGTATCTCTGTCCCTTTGTATCTATGCTCAGATGTAATATTCTTTTCACGTAAAGTTGTTGACTGATTTTGATACCAGGGTTATGCTGGTTCATAAAAAGAGGTGTGGAATACACACTATTTCTCTATTTCCTAAAGGAGCTTGTGTATTCTTGGTAAACATTTGCTAGAATTCACCAGTGAAGCCTTCTGGGCCTGGAGTCCTCTATGTGAGAAATTTTATAATTATAAATTTAATTTATTTAACACACAGGGCTGTTCAGATTTTCTGATTCTTCTTATATTAGTTTTGGTAATTTGAAAAGTGAAATAAAGCACCTCTTGAGCGGGAGAGGGAGAGGGAAAGAGAAGGAAATGAAGAAGACAGGTACTCCTGTGGTCATTGGGAGGAGGGAGTGAGATGTAAGGAGAGGCCGGAAGTGTGAGTTTGCTGTCAAGCTAGCTATCTGCAGGTGGCACGCATTCCTTGTGTACTGAGAAGAGACATGAAAAAGGCCTAATGTGAAGTAAGTTAAAGTACTCCCCATGACTTAAGAGTTTAACAGCTTCTGTATCTCTCATTTCCAAGATTGAATTCAACAATTCCAGGTCTTAAAAATAGAAATGGAATTTATAAATAGAAGGTTTGTATTACTTGCAACAAAGCATAATGACTCCGCAAGCCATTTATCTCAGTAAAACTGTCAAGAAAGGTAATTTGCAGTGTACACTTTCACTAAATTAAGTTGTGTTTTAACATTTTATATGCCCTTCATAAGTATAAAGTCTTACTTTTAAATCTTGGCCAAAAAACCCAAACCACATCAAACCAAACCAAACTAAATCAAACCAAACCAAGTACATCTATTTTTAAGAGGCTTTGTCATATCTTAGAGTTCACCTGAATTCTACTAAGATTTATGGCAGAGATGGGGTAGGGAGCAGTGGTGATTTAGAAATTTGAATGATGAGATCAAATAGAAGATATTAGATTGTATGTCAGTCCTGAAATTTAGATACAAACTTATGTGAAGGAAAAATCACACATAAACATTTTTCATTAAAAAAAAACTCAGGTGCTTTGCAATGCTGTATTATAGGCATTTTTACAACCACAACAGAAAATATTATAATAATGGAAAAATTGGAGTATGCAAGTCTGGACCAATGCACAAAACTAATGGAAGGCATAAAATTTTAGAGGCAGCATGTACGACTCTCACAGTTTATTTGAACAGTATGTGTGTTGGTACCCAGAGAACAATCCTCTTAGTCTCCTCCAGCATCAAGATTCCTAGCTCAAAAATCAGAATTTCACTTGAATAAAAGTTTGACAATTTTCTATTTATCAAGAGGAATAAAATCTAAAGTGACTATGAAAGAATAGTTTTCATGGGGCTTCCCTGGTGGTGCAGTGGTTAAGAATCTACCTGCCAATGCAGGGGACACAGGTTTGAGCCCTGGTCCTGGAAGATCCCACATGTAGTGGAGCAACTAAGCCTGCGAGCCACAACTACTGAGTCCATGTGGTGCAACTTCTGAAGCCCACGCACCTAGAGCCCGTGCTCCACAACAAGAGAAGCCACTGCAATAAGAAGTCTGCGCACTTCAGTGAAAAGTAGACCACCCATTTCAACGAAGAGTAGCCCCCACTCTCCGCAACTACAGAAAACCCAAGCACAGCAATTAAGACCTGATAAAGCCAATAAATAAAAAAAAAATAAATTAAGAAAAGAATAGTTTGTATGTTCTCATTGAATAAACATTTGTAAATTTACCTCCACTTACATAAAGTACCAAGTTGACGGGTGGTAATAGATTGTACAACTTCTATGCCAATTTATAAATTCCCACCACCTTTTGGCTCTGGCTATTGCTGTGACAACCAGCAGTCTTCAGATAAACCTTAACAGGTCCTCATTTCTTGCTTTTTGCCCACAGGCTTCTTTTATGTCTCCATATAGGATGCTGTGGGAGCTGACATAGCCTTTCTGGAACAGCCAGAGTGATAGCATCTTGCTTGATGTGTGGTAGACAGGAGTCAGGGGATAAAAATCCCTCTGTCGAGTGTCCTTAGGCTGACTATTCTGAGACACAGTCTTCTTCAGAACCTCTGCAGGGAAATTTAGTTCTGGTTGTTCATAGCAGAATTGAGTTAACAATGCACCTTTGGATTAGTCTTCCTTTCCTTCCTATTTTACTCTTGCAATTCCATGACTCTGGTTCCCTGGGATCGCTTCACACATGTAAGACTTTGTCTCAAGCTCTGCTTTTTGGGAGAACCAAAACTAAACATTACTTAAAGATGTGGAAGTTCCCCTTCCTACCACAAGAAACTCATGTGCTATAGATATATTTTTAGTTTAGCTCAAGTACAAGAAATCCTGTTAGAATTATATCATGCAAAACAATTTTGTGCAGAATAATCCCTTGCGGTGTCACAAAATTTGTCCTTAAAGCAAGTGGCAGAGTTGGAATTCAAAATAAGATTTGCTTATATCATCATTTATGTCTCAATAGGAGTACGAGGATGTGCTCAAATAAGACAATCAAGGAGACTTGGATACGTGACATGGTTACCAAGGTGTAGGTAGAGTTAAGGAAATCCAAAGAGGGATGATAAACTCACCCTGGGGCTGGGAACAGCAGAGGGCCATTATCACTCCTGAACTGCGGAGGAAAGGGAAAGGAGTAATCAACAGAATGTGGAGATAGTAACTCTGCGGAGGGCACTGCCTTTTAGGATCTGTCCCTTTGAGGACAAGAAAGCAGCCAAGCCACTGCAACCTAGCCAGGAGGGATCTTGGGGAGCAAGTACCACACTACCCCCCGTAGGCTGGAGGGAGAATTCCACTGGGACAGTAAGGAAAAGCCTGGCCTAGCTATAATCCAGAGCTCCAATGGGATAAGAGATTGTGGTCAAAACAGACTGGTTAGTGGAGAACACATTCTGACGATGCTTGACCCACTAACCTGGAGCAGGAATGGGCTACAAAGGACAGGGGAGCATTATGGAGTTCAACGGCAGCTGACAAAGTCAACGAGAACGTTGCTACTTCATCCTAGGTAATGGTGATGAAACAGAAAAGAGAGTGGGACTAACAACAGACAAAGGAATAATTCAACAGTAATTAGAGTCTGGGGCCCCAGAGAACCGCAGACAGAAGAAGACTCCCCTCCAGAGTAGAATCAAAACCTACTTGATTCTAAGAATGCAAAGAACTTCTCCCACCTCCAAGATAGGATCGGAAGGGTACTGTCCATGTTAAGACTGCTCGGGAGGATTTGTGAATTAATACAGAATAATGGTTGTTTTGTGTCTCCTATTCTTCCCCTTTCTGAACCAGAGCTTGTGGAGTGGTTTTTCTGTCCCTGCTTTAACATTGTGCAATGTGCGTGGGTGGAAACAGATAACTAGTTTTATTACGTATTGGCTGCTGGAACAGGAATCATGTTTGAATCTGAAGCTGAGGACAGCAAATCACCTGAAGATCCTGGACTTTGAGCAGTATACAGTGAGGGGGTATGTCCTTGCGATATTTCTCACGGGGATGTCAGCATGGAGAGAAGGAGCAAGTGGATACTTGGTGACTACAGTTATGGACTCTGGCACGACTGGCCCGATGCTGACCAGAATCTGTGTTTTCTTTTTGCTTCGTCCACAGCTAGACTCCATTTCCCAACTTTACTATGGAGACTTGTGGCTAAACAATAGGTCTCATCAGTAAGTGTGAATGGACGTAATGACTGCCATCCCTGAGGAATTACAAGCTTTTTCCATGCGTGCTCTCTCTTCTTTTGCCGGAAGCCTGGATACAAAGATCCTGTCAAGGACTCTGAAACCCTACATAATCAGACGGGTTTGAGGCTGAAAATCAATTCGCAGGATGTGAGTTAATTGGATATAAAGTGAGAAAGAAGGTTTCTATTTAGGGAATATACTGACTGGAATTCTTTTTATTTGCGGCAGTGAGCTTTATATGATTAATATAAAGAGAAAAACATTCAATGTAATGTTACATAAAATAAAGTAATTAAAACACAAGTTAGAAGAAAATAAAGAAAACAAATCAACACAGAAAATTTAAGATTTGAGATAAAAAAGGTAAAATGAAATATTTATGACAAGAAGAGAAACTCACTAAAAATAATAACAGGAATAAAAGGAGTATAGCTCCAGATCAAGCAGAGATTAACTATTAAGAAAATAAAATGAACAACTGTGTGTGCCAATTTTGAAATTTTAAATAAATGAATAACTTCCTAAAGAAATAAAACTTACAAAAACTGGATCAAATAGAAAGAAGAAAATTGGCTTACTGCTGTTAAATAAACACACACACACACACACACACACACACACTCACACAACCCAGCTATTTTTAGAGTTGAAATATACCAAAGATTCAAGGGACAGAATTACAAACTTTTCCAGAAAACAAAATATGAGAGATTGTTCCACAACTTTATGAGACCTGTATAACTTAAATGCCCAAACAAGATTTGGATAGAACAAGAAAGGAAAAATAACATGCTAATCTCATTTGTGAATATATATTCCAAAAGGAGAGAAAAACATATAAAGCAATATATTTTAAAAAAATTACAGTAAGATTGTCTTTATCAGGCAATGTACATTGAATTCAATTTGGAAAAAAAATCATTACAAAAATGTATTAAAGAGGAAAAACCATATAATAATCTCAGTATATTTAGAAATGTTTTGTTAAAATTTAAGATTCATCAGTGATGAAAGCCATGGTATATTAGGAAGGAGCTTAGGCTGAAAACAGGCAACTACAAAATACTTTCTACAAACGTCTGATAGTCTTTTCAAAACTAAGATTAAGACAAAGCTGAACACTTCTATTCAATATTGTAGTGGGGCAGAAAAGAAGGAATAAAGATATGTGGAGTGAAGAAGAAGGAAACAGGCACTTTAAGCACAAATTAAACATGATTTACATGGAAATCAAGAGAAAACTATGTTTTTTTTGTAAATTGTTCAAATAATTAATGGAGTGAACCAAGGTAATTGGGTATAGAATAAAAATTCTGCTCCTAGGTATGGACCCCAAAGAAGTCCTCAGAATGCAAGGGTGTGATAAGAGGAATTATTGAAGCAGTATTTGTGTTGGGTGATGGAGTACTGGAGACAACATCAGTCATTCATCCTGGAGAGCTGTAAATAGTAATGCAAGTGGAAAAACAAGTGGGATATTATGAAGCATTTTATAGATGCAACACAGAAAAATCTGTGGAATGCAACTAATGCAGCACTTAAAGAGAAATTTATAATCTTCAAATACTTATATTAACAATGAATACAACTTTAAAATTAATACTCTAAGCTTCTACCTTCGGAAGCTAGAAACCCAAATATAAGTAAGAGGGAGAAAATAATAAAAGTGGAAGTCAATGAAATAGAAAATACGCTAACAAAAAAGAAAATTTAATCACATGTTAATAATTTGAAAAGATCATCAGTTTGGATAAAACATTTGCTCTATAGATTAAGACAAAAGAGAAAAAGCACAAACTATCAATATTAGGAATGAAAGAGAGAACATCCATACTGATCTTACAAACATTGAAACACAATGAGGCAATTTGTGGATAACTCTGTGCCAATAAATTTGACAATTTCGATGGAAAATTTATTGAAAGACACAAACTATCAAAACATACCCACAAAGAAATAGAAAATCTTGATAACCACTTATCTATTAAACAATGTGAATTCATTGCTACAAACCTACCCACCATCAAAACTCTAGGTGCAGATAGCTTCGGTGATGAATTCTATTACATGCTTGGGAGAAAGGCAATACCATTATCACATAAATTCTTTCAGAAAACAGAAGGGAAGTATTTTTCAACTTATTATTCAAAGCCAGAATAATCCTGATACCAAAACAAGATAAGCAAGTTTAATTATAGACCAATAAAATTCATGGGGATAGATCTAAACATCCTTAACAAATTTTAGCAGAGAGAATCCAAAAGTACTTCAAAGAAATGAGAAGAGTTGCATTTTGGAGTGTTACTATGGAGTGGTTGCTAGGAAGCCACATAAGCAAATGTTCTGGAGGAAAGGAAATATTCCATATCTTAGGTGTGTGGTTAACTAGATGTGTGCCTTTGTCAGAACTCATTGAACTCTATATTTAAGATCAGTGTGTTTATTATAAAGGAAAAAATAGTAATTTTACAATGGAGAAATCTGGCAGACACCTCCTTAACCAAGTTATCAATATTAACATCACCAGTAAGAAGATGTATTGATATGATGCACTGAGAAGAACATAACATTACTTCTGAGTATTATTTTTTTAATGTATAATCTCAATATAAAGATGAGTAAACCTCAGACAAACCTAAATTGAGAACCATTTTGCAAAATAACAGACTAGCACTCATCCAAATGCCAATATCATTTTTACGGAAAATGAAAGAAGGAGAAAGGGAGGAACTACCACAGATTGGAGAAGAATAAGGAGACACAACAGCTAAGTGCAACAGAAGGTCCTAAATTGGATCTTGGGAAGGAAAAGGACATTAGGAAAAAAGACTGGTTAAATTTGAGACAGGCTTGCGTTTAGTTAATAGCAGCATAACAATGTTAATTCCTTGTTTTGATGATTGTACTATGGCACTGAAGATGCTATCATAGGTGTGGGGGAGGGATAAATTAGGAATTTGGGCTTAACATACACACACTACTATATATAAAATAGATAATCAATACGGATGTACTATATAGCACAGGGAATGCTACTCAGTATTCTATAATAAGCTATACGGGAAAAGAATCTGAAAGAGAATAGATATAAATATATGTGTAATTGAATCACTTTACTGTACACCTGAAACTAACACAACATTGTAAATCAACTGTACTCCAATAAAATTTAAAAAAAAATTTAAAAGATGTTATCATAGGATATTGGTTGAGACATATACATGAATCCTGTACTATTATTTCAACTTTTCTGCAAGTCTAAAATTATTTCAAAACAAAATGTTTAAAACAGTATATATTGAAAAGCTATTACAATTCAGACTGTGTGAAAAGGATACAGGAGACCCATGGGGAAAAATGCACAGATGAAAAATAGATCTAAGAATAAAGGGGAAATTGATGTATAAAAACAGTATTATTTAGATCAGTGGAGAAGGGATGAAAAATTCAATAAATAATTTGCCCACATGCCTTTTAAGTGCAATCCAGATCCCACACCCCGACTAACTTGTCTGTTGGATTCTATATTCTGGGCCACTAGACACCTGCCTTAATCACCCCAGGGTCAGGTACCAGACAATTGGAGACAGCCCCTATACCCCAGAGCCCATGGAATTATTCAAACTGGTCAATCCTATAAATGTTTGACCTGCCTTGCCTGTTCCTTCCCATGGAAACCACAATAAAGTTGGCATATGTGAGTATAACAAACTATGTTTTCAATGACAGTTGTCTCTGTTAGCCTTACCACTTCTAAATAATAATAAAACCTATTTTAAAACAACATGATACTATTATACATACATTCATTCTCTAGCTTACTTCTTACATCCAGACGCTGAGGAAAGTAATGAAATCCACTCCATATTTCAAAGATAAAGGAATAGGAGCTTATAGAGATGAAGTAACTTCTCCAGAATTACAGAGCAGCTAAGGGGCAAGAATTCAAGAATTACACTCAGATCTACGTAAAATTAAATTTCACATTCATTATTTAGGGAATATGACTGGGATTTGCCCAAAATTGTACCAGTGCTCTTTTAGTTTAGGGGTTAAAGGACACATCAGCTCTCAATGACATTTATGTAATGTCATCAAAGTTTAAAGATACTCCATAATTTTGCTGTTTCCACTCTTTTTCTGCTTCGTGTCTGGAATCATTGTTGCTTTTTCCTTCTTTTCTGTATCCTTTCAAGCGTATTTTCATGGAGAGTTGATGGGGGGCTGGTTCTCAGATTCCGTTGCTCTTCATAATCCCTGTGAGTCAGTTCTTTACTTTTAAAATTTGGTTAACATGCCTGTGTTAGAATACACACGCACATCTGAATTAATTTCCCAGATCTTCAGTCTCCCAGTTCAGAGCCCAAGAAAAGGATTATGCACAGTCATTTAATCCATACCTTGATGTCACTAGCTGGAAGGATTTAGACTATTTGTGGCCAAAAATCAGAGATCTGTGTTAAGTCAACTTTCTGATATGCCGGCTAATATGACCTGAATTAACTGCACTGTTAATCATCACAGCACAAAGAAGGAACAGTCAGACATTGTGTGTCTCCAAACATGATGCAGGATAAATGGCACCACTTAGGAACTATTCTTTCAAAAGCAAACAAAACATCTAACTCCAAATCTTAGCATATCGGTAGGGCCAATAATGAGTATATTAAGGATGCTAAGGATAGAGAAACAAATTAACCAATAGCATAAAGCAAACAGCAAAGAAAATTTAGAATGTTGGAAATACTAGAGGGCAAGTGATGTGCTGTCTTTAGCAAATCAACAGTATGTAACAAATAAATAAAAGGGATGGATGGCTGTTTTAGATACAAAGAGACGTAAGCAACACAACCGACTGGCAAGTGTGGACCTTACTTGGCTCCTATTTGAAAAAATCAATTGTAAAAAACATATTTCAAGACAATTGGAGAGGTTTGGTTATGTAGGAAAATATCCAGATAATTATTTAAGGCTATATATACTGAATGATACAGGGGTGAAATAACAAAAGTCTGGGTTTCACTTTAAAATAATTAAGACAAAAAGAAAAAAGATAGCATAGATGAAACAGATGTAGTAAATCCTTAAAGAATCACAACATGTTATAGTATAAAATCCCAAATAGGCTTTTAATGTTTCTTTTGCAAGCATTGGGTTAGAAGGATATTCAATCCAGGATTCACTGTTGATGAACTAGAATCCATTTCTTTTGCCCCAATATGAAGGGAAAGTATAATTTTAAAATTATGTTCATTTTAACATTTTCTTACCTTTAGAAAATCTGGTACATAATTCTTGAGGTTAGATTTTCTATCCTAGTTGGCAAAATGTAAATTTTGAAGAGAAAAATAATAACGGTCAATTTCATACATTTTTGTTTTGATAAATAATACTTGGCAAGTACTAGGAGCATGTGACAGATAATGTCCCTATTGTATAATCCTATAACTTTATAATGCATGATAATAAGATGACATTCAAATGTTAGTTGAAA
Source organism: Hippopotamus amphibius kiboko (assembly GCF_030028045.1). Taxonomy (NCBI): domain Eukaryota; kingdom Metazoa; phylum Chordata; class Mammalia; order Artiodactyla; family Hippopotamidae; genus Hippopotamus; species Hippopotamus amphibius. The sequence continues at coordinate 165,479,743 of NC_080191.1, read as the reverse complement.
TAATCAGTGTGAAAGAAATATAGTAAATAAAATGAAGAGTGCTTTCTACCTTAAATTTATTTCTTTTTCAGAGCATCTCTTCAACTTTAGGAAGTATCAAATCTCTAAATTCCCTATGTCTTATGTTCTATAATTATTTAATTCCAGTATTCTAAGAGGATTTCTGAAGGTTTTCACAAACAAATGGGTAGTATTTTCTCGGACACTTTGGTGAACAATTGTACAGAGTGATGTACAGAAAATAATCCTCAGATCTGCCCACTTTGGCATTTGTACCTAAGGATCTTAAAGTCCTATTGTCCTAACCTCATTTTGGAGATCAAATAATGAGTGGAAGGGATAAATTATAAGCTTCAGGCCACAAGCACAGAAGAATGGTAATATTTAAGCGTTCTGTTTAGTGCAGTGTTCTAGAATGTTAGGGGTATATGAAATGTAGACATAAGTGTACTTGATAGACCATGATTTATAATAGAACAAGGCTTTCCAGTAAGAAGGGATCCTACCTCAAGAAACAAGAAAAATCCCAAATAAACAATCTAAACTTACACCTAAAGAAACTAGAGAAAGAAGAGCAAAGAAAACCCAAAGTTAGTAGACAAACTGGGACATTTGTAGAGACATGGATGCACCTAGAGACTATCATACAGAGTGAAATGAGTCAGAAAGAGAAAAACAAATATCGTATATTAACACACATATGTGGACTATAGAAAAATGGTACAAATCAACCGGTTTGCAAGGCAGAAATAGAGACACAGATATAGAGAACAAACATATGGACACTAAGTGGGGAAAGCGGGGAGGGTTGGGGGAGAATGAATTGGAAGATTGGGATACCAAATTGTACACTCTAAATATATGCTGTTTATTGTCTGTTAACTGTATCTCAATAAAAGTTCTTTTTTTAAAAAAAAAAGGATAGCCTAAAAAAAAAAAAGTCTAGGTGAGTAGATTATCCACATGTTCTTGGAAGAACAGTTTTACTTGTACACTGGGTTCATATAAGGAAGCTGGAAACAATAATTTAGAAAAACATGGCATGGCCATATGGGGCAAACCTCAATTTTTTCTTAACAAACATGTATAATCCCCAATATAGAAACACCATGGACTCCCTGGAAAGAAAACAGAGGTGGTGCTTGTCAGAATATGAATTCGAGATTGGACTTGATAATTAACCACATGCAACAAGAGAAAAGGAAGTTGAAATGACTCTAAGATTTTGAGATAATCACAACAGCAACAAAAATCACAGCTTGTATCTAAGTTTAAGAAAGAATAGCTTTCCTCCACTTACTCATCAGGCATTATTGTGCTAAACAACCTCTGATTTTGAAATGTAAATATTGATGACATTTTATAATTTTCCTCTATACTAAATTGTGGGAAACAGAAAACAATGCAGGTCTTGCTGTTTTATTTCTTGGGTTTTTTCTTTTAGTCACATTTTTTCCAAATCTTTTTGAAGGAATATGTAAAAATCCTGGAATAACACCTATCCAGATCTGGGCGCAGACATAAGAGAAGATAATTTTATTTCTTCCAATAATGACAAAAACAACACTAAATATTATGTCCATTTCTGTCTCTCATCTGGCATATGTTTTTAACAAAACTACTGAAAATCTGTGAGATTCATTTACTTCATTTATAAACTGGGGCTAATAATGGCTTAAGTTGAAGGAATAAGAGATTTTATATATATATATTGGCACAAGTCTAAGTAGCTTAGGGTCCAAACCAGAGTAGGTACAGCCATTCAACCCACAGTAGATACTGTGCTAATGATAGAAGTAAAGAAGGTGTAACAGGAAGGTCAATGTGAGAAAAGGTAAATGAAGTCAATATTAGGCAAGTGGGCTTTTCCTTCAGAAACCAAGCAAAGAGCAAGACAGTTTTTGTACTAATAATCAAGAAAGATTCGCTGGACACTCGCCTCTTCTAGGAATTAAAATAAGATAATTTTAAAGGGCTTGAGCGGCCAAAATGCGATTCATTAAATGAAAGTAGCATCAATGTAATGAACTGGAAAAGAGAAAGAAAGGGAAAAGGAGAAAGACAATGCAGTTTCAGCAAGAACAGGATGTCCAGAATTATTTTACACAATTCTCTAGGAAGGCTAGGAATTCCACATTCAATACACCTATCTGAAAATGCTATTCCTTCTCCCTCCAAGAGCAAACTTGGATGAGGAGGAAAACAAAAACAAAAACAAAAAAACCCCACTGAAATCTGTGAAACTCTTAAATGTGAGTTTTCCATTACGGATTTCCTGAAATTTCACCTGCTTGTGCACTTGGACGTCAGGACCTTTTCACAAAAAGAAAGACCGGAGACTAACCTCATCTGCAGTGGATTCTCTCTTTTCCATTGAATACTGAGAACTATCACTAAAGAAAACAAACCTGACCTTCAGGGAAACTCACGATTGTTCTTCAGTATGTGCTTCGGGAGACACGATCTCCGCTAACCCAAGCTCTTTCTTCTGAACCCTTTTTTCCAATGAAAAAGGCAGTTCACTTACACTGCAAATCTGAATAATCTGTTTGTTTAAAAACACCTGGGGCCTCAAGTGTCATAGCTAACTCAATTTTAAACAGCAAGGCAGAGTTCTTTCAAATTAAAATATCACGAGGGTACAACACATTTGGGCTAATAATTTGGAGACCTTTTGGCCATGCATTCATAAGAGTATCTGAACAATGATGGCTTAGTTATCTTTAAAATAAAGACAATTACGTAGTTGAAACTTTAATGCAAGAGTTCCAAACTAAATTCCTTCCGTATCTAATTTGTCATATTTGGATTTAGATATTACTATTCACTTAATTCAGAAGAGAAAACTAGAGAAGAGAGATATAAAAATAAATTGCTTGCAGTAACAATATTATGGTATATCAATTGTTTGAGTGGAAGCTGAATGTTATTATGTCAAAAAGCTAAAAATGTTGATTAGAAGTGATTTTGCTTACTCTCTTTCTTTTTGGCAGGGTTAACGACAGACCTTAACTTGCTCCAGGCCACGTAGCTGATATCAGAGATCAGGGATTCAAATTTAGAATCCAGTGGTCTTCCCACTTCTGAATTAAGTTCCTTAATTTTAACTTGATCTTTAATTCAATCAGCTAAGATGGTATATTTGATCTGTAGCATCTCTGGCAGGGGCTACTGTGTTTGTTTTCAATTATTAACAGAACATCTGGGTCTGCTGCTTACATATCATTCCTGGCTTCTCCTAATTTTATCTCTGATACCTATGAAAATAATAATACTGCCTAAAATTTATTTAGAAAGTATTTTAATTTCATAATTAAATGCTCCACATAATTACAGTACTAGGACGGCAAGGAAGATATTACCACTCCTGTTTCACTGAAGTTAAATGATTTTCCCCAGTGACAGAGAAACCAAATTTCCTGTCTTTAATTCAGAGTGCTCTCCAACACCCCGAACAGGTGCAGGGACACCAAGATGGATGACCTGCTTCCACCAACCTGACACGGAGCCTCTCTACCCCCACAAACTGGCACAAATTACAGACAAGTTGGCAGCCTGAAATATATAGTCCCTTCTCTAAAGAATATAAGCATAATTATATAATAAATTACATACTCATTTAAAAATCTCATTAAGGTGTTTTGAAATAATTTTACTATTTCCAAATAATGTCAGGTATAGCAGAGAAGGGGGATGGAGAGAGGTGATAAGCTCTTGGGCTCCAGACAAATTCATCATAGAAGAAGCAAATGTATCTCTTCTCCTTTGGGGGCCTCCTGATCCATCAAATGACGCTAGTCAAACTTGACTAACAACATCATTCGCAAAGCACATCAGTGAAGAATGGCAGCCCTCGTGAACCAGAGTCAGAGAGGACATGCGCTGCTGCTTTTTACCCACTAAATATGTTGCTTAACTATGGAAAGGCTATTCAAATTAATTCATATCTCAGCACTCTTATTTTCTAAACGCATTAAGAATCATGATAGATTTAAAAACATACTAGAAGAATATTCCTGACAAATCAGTTTAAAACTTGAAAGTATACGTTGTCTTGTAAAAAGAATTTTACTTTTCTATTGATTTTTTATTGATATTGTTATTCCAGAAAGGCTGTATCTGCATTGATTGTGGAACCAAAATTATCAGGGACTTCTTTTTCATATATTTTATCTTCTTTGCTCATTCCCTTATGAGCTATATGGTTACTTCTACATGAACATTGAAATAAAGTGAAAAGATAATTCTGGTAAAGAAAAAGACTATGCCTCTGCAAAGACCTGCCAGATCTCCTTGATTTTTTGTGAGTTATTGTGGATGAGGTTTTTCTAAAGCAATGCCCTCCTAAATAGTTCATTGGCAGCAAAAGTTGTAAAACAAAACTAAATCGATTTCCTCAAAGATACCATTTATTATGGAAATGAGACTTCTTGAGGTCTGGTCATCCTGTTTTAATATCAGTGTACTTTTAATTTTTATTGTATTAATTTGGAAATATCATGATATTAAAGTGGTTCAGTAGATTCCTGACCCTTCTTGGTGAGCGTTTGACAAATTCTCATTAGAAGGATAAATGAATGAATGAATAAGTCAATGGATGAATTAAATCTTTTCAATTATTTTCTTTGAAGAAAGAAGTAACTTGTTACTCTGAGGAAAAAAATTCATATAATGTTTACTGTTCTGTGTTTTTCTTGTTTTTATTTTTGCTTTTCCAAGTAAATAAGAATAAAAGTTATGTTATAGGTCCACATGTCTGAGTTTATTCTAGGAATGGACTCTAAAACCATCTTAGTTTCTCTGTTTTCTGTTTCTCAAGTTAGTAAACTTACAGTCTACTGTTTAAAGTCAATCAGATACATTTTAGTAGTGTCAAAGAATATACAGAACAAACGCCCAAAAAAGCATGTAGGACGATATCATTCGTCTCTGGGATCCATGACAATGTGGAAAAACATAGCTTAAAACAGTGCCTTGCTTCTGGCAAGAAGAATTAGAAGTAAATTCTAATTGATGAACTCATCAAAATAGTAAACAGGATCTTACCCCAAGTGATCTTTCTTGTATACTTTCAGACCATCGATTAATATTTGTTGCTGTTATTTTTAACCTACTCTGTGTCTGAAGGTTGTACAGTTGGATCTGGATGGATTAGTCGTTCCTAAATCTGGTTGCATCAATCTAGGGTGAAGCATAAAATGTTTTAAGCTCCCAAAGTCATTCTGATGTGGTGAAAGTCATAGGAACCAACAGACCAGAAGACTTTTAGATTCCTCTCCAACTCTGAGATATTATGATCCTAACCTCTCAGCCTATGGCAGGGTTCATTTTAAAATGTAAAATTATTTTTCACTGTGATATATCAGTTTATGAGTTTCAGTGGGGGATTGCATAGTTTTTTGGGCATCACATTTTGAAGGAGGTACCTCACAGTGCTTATGATGTATATTTTTAAAATACTAACTGGAACACAGTTCTGAGTTTAACAGTCACTGTATCTTGTTTATGCTGTGATGGTTCATTTTAGCAAATACTTTCACAGTTCAAGCTCCTTGTATTCAAGAAGTTATACAAGATGGAGATGGGGAGAATTTAAAAGAGACAAAAATCATAAATTTAGGGTAATTATTTTATATTTTTAAGAATACTCAGATATCTTAATCCAGCCACTGTAAGTCAGCCTTTGCCTAAATTTACTCTGTCTCTTTACAAAGGTTATTTTATTCTTATTAAAACCTGTGCAATTAGACACTTGAAAAGTTTTTCAAAGTAAAATTTAGTTCTGTATGAAAATCACCTCTAATCTCCTGTGGGATGTGATTTCTCACTCAAACCTTCAGCATGAAAGTGTACCACAGTCCCTGCTCTTTTGATACGCTTAACCTCCCTACCTTGCTCTACTGGTGCTGGTGGGCTTGACTGCCTTCCTTCTATAGAATCTGTTCTTTAATAAAAAGGCACAATCGCAATATTTAATCTCTGGGTTCGAAGTAAAGCAGGAGCCAGGTTCTCGTCTGAGTATCCAAGTTCTGTGAATAATTTCCTTTGAAGTTCTCAGAAGTTCATTTAATACATCAATCAAGGTTCCTTTTTTTTCTCAAGCAACAGAGACTAAATATGACTAATTCAAGCTGAAAAAGGAAATGACAAAATGATATTAGATAGCTCCAGGAAAACTGGAGATCTAATGTTAGAGACTATGAAACCAAAAGAAGCCTGAAGGCATGTCACAGAATAATTCTCATGAATACACTGTGAGAAACCACAGATTCTAATACCATCAATACTGGATTTACTGCCACCAGGACACCTGCCTTGCAAGAATGGATTCCTCATCTTTTTCATAGAGTTAGTTTCAGAGTCCAGACTTGGATCAATACACAAGCTCCTGTGCTCATACTTTAATCTCTTTAATAAGGAAACCTGAGGAAATCTGTATTTGGGATTTTTTTTTGGCTCTTACACAGACGTTTCTGCTTTATTAAGAGGGAGGATTCCCTAGACATCGGAAAGGAGATATACTTTTGGGTGGCAAAAACCCCCTATAAACATCTACTTTAGACATCCTCTTTAACTATCCAAATTTAACATACATGATTTTTTCAGAACAATAAAAATACCTAACCCACCATAATACGTGTCTGCCTTATGCAACAATGCACTTCTGTTCTATCTTCTAAATTCTATTTTCAGCTAGGAGACTTTTGGGTATGAATAACAAAAATCTCAAATGGCATAAACCATGGGAACTTATAAATTTATTGAACAATAATTCTGGAGAATAAGCTGCTTGTTAATTCAGTAACATGATGATATAAGGTAGAGGAGAGAGGGAGAGAGGGAAGAGGAAGGAGAACAGTTTTGTCTTCCTTATCTCCTCGTCTCATTATTGGGAGAAAATTGTGTTCCAGAACATTCCAACAGACATTCTCATATAAATCATTGACCAAGACCATGTCTTCTGCATGTGTCCAAATTAATCGCTGGCAAAGGAAATGGGATTACAATGATTGGTTTAGACCCGTGGGGCAGTAGAGGGTTCACTTTTTCTGAGCATATTGTTATTTGAAAAATGTAAAAATAAATAAATAAATAAATAAATATATAAATAAATCAGAGTTTTGAAAGGTAGAACTGATTCTTTGTAGGCAGTTTCTGCTGCAATTGACTTTTCATTCTTTTAAAGTTTCTTAAATTATAAAAGAAATATCTGGCTTAAATTATCTCTAAATTTTCTTAAGTGCTAATTTAAGCAGGCTAATTTAAGGAAAATACATGAATATTCTTTTTAAAGGTCATGAATATATAATGAGGGAGCTAGAGGGAAATAGACACATAACTCTGATTTGAAACAGAATGAATTACATACTTTATAGAGACTCTGGTTGTAATGGGATCACACTGAAGTGATATATTAATTGTGTGTATGCAGTAATTACTCAATACATATGGACTAAAGTGAAAATTTATAGACGTAATATATTTCCATTAAGGATATAGTATGAAAATCTAATAAGACACTAAAAATTACTGACTCGATTGGGATTAAAGGATATTTTTATGTCTTCCATATTTTGAATTTATAGAATAACAGATGACAAAAAGCATATTTTTGCCACATGTATTTTTCTTAAAGTTTACATTCACTCAAGAAAAACTAAGCCATGTTGCAGACTGTTCACAATAAATTTACATTTATAGAGGTTTATCATATTTTACATTTGAGTATCAAATGTTTTTAAGAGTTTGGTTTTATTTCAAAATAAAAACTTTATTCCTAAGAAATTTGTAAAAGAATTTAGAGTTTACAAGCTGCTTTCCCATTCACTATCTCATGTACTTTTAAACCACATTGTAAGGCTAATAAGCTAATCGTTTATTTAAAATTTTTTATTACAGAGGACACAAGTAAATAAAACCTAAGTTCAAATAACTAGTAACTCACAGAGTTCTGTGATTAGAACTCAGTCCATTGACTCCAAGTCCAAGGCTTACTATGCCACCTAATTTGTCCTTATTCCAAAGGAAAAAACATTCAATACCAAAGGTTTCAACTTGATTAAAAATTCATAAATAGCTGCAGTTGGATGGGACTTCGCCTTTCCTAGTACAGTGTCTAACAAATCAATTATCTATGTTTCACTTTAAAAATAAGGTAGGGCTTCCTAGGTGGCGCAGTGGTTAAGAATCCGCCTGCCAATGCAGGGGACACAGGTTCGATCCCTGCTCCAGGAAGATCCCACATGCCGTGGAGCAACTAAGCCCGTGCGCCACAACTATTGAGCTTGTGCTTTAGAGCCCATGAGACACAACTACTGAGCTCATGTGCCGTGACTACCGAAGCCCATGCACCTAGAGCCTGTGCTCAGCAACAAGAGAAGCCACGGCAATGAGGAGCCCACACACCACAACGAAGAGTAGCCCCAGCTCACCACAACTAGAGAAACCCCGTGTGCAGCAACAAAAACCCAACACAGCCAATAAATAAATAAATAAATTTATAAACAATAAAAAATAAAAATAAGGTAACCTAGTAGAATAATTTTCCTTAAAGGGAGTGTTAAATAAGTTAAAGTTATGGTTGACAAAATATAATCTTAAAACTTACCAAGGTGATTACTGGGTTGATACTGTAGTAAAGGGAACATGTCTTGGACTGACTGGTAGAAGAATGAGGTTCACATCAGAGTCCTTCCACTGACATGCAGAAGTCATTTTCTTTCCAGTATTAGACACAGAGTGTAGTGTTACACAGATTGTTGTAGTTAGACAAGATTATTATTATTATTTTTAAGCTCTTTATTGGAATATTATTGCTTTACACTCTTGGACCAGCTTTTGAGGTACACTAAAGTGAATCAGCTGTATTTATACATATATCCCCATATGCCCTCCCTCCCGCGACTCCCTTCCGCCGTTCCTGCCCTGGCCCTCTAAGGCATCACCCATCATCGAGCTGATCTCTCTTTGTTATACAGCAACTTCCCGCTAGCTATCTATTTTACAGTTGGTAGTTTAAATAAGACAAGATTATTTTTAAGTTCCTTTCTAGCTCTCTTAGCTGTTTCCGTAGATATAAATTGAATAAAAGAAATCAAAGATTCATAGAATATTGAAACCAAAAGAGACCTGCAAGATAATTTATTCCAAACATTTATTTTAGAGATAAAAGATACCTTTGTCTGGAGAGGGAAAGTGACTGATTCACCGTCACACAGAATATTAGCATGCTTTATTCATCTTCTAATAGCTGGCAGAAGTAATTTCTTTGTAGGTGTGACTTGTTCTTGTCTCCAGACTAGGCACCAAAGATACCAAAACATATCTAAGATAAACAAAAGTTATTAGCCTAGTAGTAAGTGTTTATTTATAGGAATAGGGCCATAGGTTCTACTTCAAAGCAACTAACCAACTGTAGAGCCTTCAACAAATCACTTGTTTGCCTTGACCTCAACTTTCTCATTTGTAAAAGAACAGACTGGAATAGACTAGGCCCACATATGATAAGAACTGTTATGAGAATTCCATTTATTCATCTATTTATTTAAGAAATATTTATTGAGTGCCCAATATATGTCTGGATTGTTCTTGGCTCTGTTCTGGGTATTGGGTTTGCAAAAGCAAGCAAAATACACACGTTCTCAATTCTGGGAAGATGCAGTCTCCTGTGAAAGGAGGAAATTCTTTTCAAAAAAGATAAAGGAATAAATAGATAAATTCAGAGCCTAATGCTAGACATTTTAAGGGGCATCAAAATACATGCGTCAAAGATCTGTGACTCATGAACATTTAAAATCTACTAGAGAACAGAAGCTCAAAGCAGGTTTTACACAGCTTTATAGAATGCTGCATTGCAGGAACCTAGCATATGCCTGCAAATAATAAGTACCAAACAAAAGATTAACAAGTCAATAAATGGAAGAGACAATAATATTTAAAATGTTTATGATCATAGTTGTTCTTTCTATATTTATGATTCCTTTTATAAAGGAAGTAAACTCTTGAATTTGTGGTTTGAAAACATTAATAAAACTTTAAAAAGGATAGCTTTATTGCTTGAGAAGTAGATTTGGAGAAGTAGAAAAAAAGGAGAGCTTTTTATGTTCTTATTTTAGATCCGTATCTATCTCTACATTTTAGTCACCTCTTTCATCAGAAATATTGATGTTTCAGGAAAGGTTATTTGCTTTGAATTTGTTCCATGCCATTTTGTTTTGTCTTGGCAGAGGGGTGAGTGCCTTCTGATGATAAAAATATTAACTCGAAGTAAGAGTGAATCTCTCACTCAAAGACCATGGTATTAATACTTTAAGAAATTTGTCATGCACATTTGCAAGGCAAAACATATTTTGTTCCTTTGTGATAACTGAGACTGCCATAAATAGAGGCAATACACTTCACTGTGAGATTAGAAAAGTTTGTATTTTTGAAAAGTGTAAAGCAGAGGAAAAAAGGATACAAAAGGGAAAAAATAAGCACATAGCCATACTCATTCTTGTGCAAATTATAAACCACAAAAGAAGAGATCAAATGTCTCATAAACAGGGGAAATCTCAGAGATTTGCCATTGATATTTGCTATTTATTATTTAATTAATACTTTGAAGAATGTAAACGAAGATGTGTTAATATAGGTATGTGTGTATCTATATTCCTAGAGTGCTACACCTTTTATGTGTTTGTTATTTGCCACAAATTTTCCTTAAGCCATGAATCAGAAGGAATTTAAATTTCATAGTTAGAATTTCTGGAAGCACACACTATTGGTTCAAAAACTCAGGAGTTCCCACATGAAATCTGAAACTGTGCCTCACCCCCAAACTGCCCTAAATGTAAAAGGCAAGGAGAGACAAAGAAAGAAGAAGATGACTCCAAATCGGTAGGTAATAGGTTTAATAAGCAAGGAAATTGCCAGACGAGGTTTGTCTTGTGAGATGCAAAACAAGCAGATCTCTCCATCAGTCTGCCAGAATCTTAAAAGTTTTTATAGAGGCCTTAACTGGGCTCAGTCATATACGCAATCCAGGTGGTCTCAACAACACATTGCTCTTTCAAGCCTGTGTCCTTGAAAACTGCTCCCATTATGGGAACAGTGGGTGGAATATACACCCCAAGGGGGGGAAGAGGTGAGGAGCTTCCAATTGCATGGGTCCAGGTCTCAGGTCAATCAGAGATCATGTGCTGTTAATGACCTCCTCCAACACACACTTCAGATCAAACGTAAGTAAAGCGTATCAAAGCACATTGCAACTGTGTTGGAGCCTTTCTCATTTCTAATAATACACTGTTATCATCCTCACATTTCAAAGCATTTATTAAAACCAAGGGTACATGGAGCCCTTGCTCCAAATCTCATAAGATTATAAACTATTTTTTCCATATTATCAATTCAATTGAACTGATTGGTTATACACAAGGCATGTGGTAGGCAATGTGAATGATACAGAATTAGTTCTCGCTTTTTCATGAGCTCATGGTTTTTACCAACATCTCTAATCTCCTAAACTTTATCTCTTCTTTTTCCATTTCACCAGTTAAGTTTATTGTATACTGCCATCCTTCAAATTGGCCGAATAGGACTGAGCATTACTCAAACCCAGGTGACCTAGAGCAGAAAGGTCTACAACCTCTAGACTTCATGTCCTACGTTGTGTTGTTCCGTGTTTAAAGCAAAACACATAAAATGAAACCAAAAAACTCCTAAGATTTAATACAGGGAGTGATAACACAGCCTTATAAAATTAACAAAAATGTAAGCAGAATGTGAAGCAAACTGTGAATTAACATATTACATGGAAAAAATCCATAAATACAGCAATATTAAAACTACTTGATAGTCTTGAAAAAACTCATACAATATTAATGTAAACTTGCATTTGAACTAAGGTGGAGTAACAGAGAGAAGATGTGTCTTTATATTTAAATAACTTGACAATTGGGTAACATATATGAAGCCATGTAGAACTGTGATCACTGAGAGAAGGGAAACAAGGTAAGCTGTAAAATTTTACCAGCTTAATGTCTAGAATATGTGTCTAGGGGACACTCTGGATAAAGAAACAGACAGAACTTGATGTTCTTACTGGATTAAGGACAGAATTTAGTCATTTAGACAGACATCAAAGTTCAGAAAGATTAAAGTGGTTAGAGTTTGGGGGCAGAATACTAGAAAAGAGGGCATTGCACAGAGGGAAGTCACAGGAAGTATTCAGAGAGAACCTCTTGGGTCTTCAGCTGAGTATTATCACACATCAGAGGTCACAACCAGAGGCTAGGAGAAAACAACCTAAAGGGGAAAGCAGGACAATAGCAAGATCCCATAATGGGCTGGGAATAATTCTTGCTCCCACCAAACTGACTGGAAAGACCTTACACTTGGAAATGGATGCCACTTCAGTAGCATGTAAATTACTCTTAGATTAAAACTCTTGGATCTTCCCTAGGAAAGCTCACACCTGTGAGAATAGCTAACATTAAAAGGCTACAAATAACAAATGTTGGTGAGGATGTGGAGGAAAGGTAATCTTTGTACATTCATGATGGGAATGCAAATTGGTGCAGCTACTATGGAAAACAGTATGGGGCTTCCTCAAATAACTAAAAATTGAACTACCATATGATCCAGCATTTCTACTCCTGGATATATATCTGAAGAACATGAAAACACTAGCTCAAAAAGATAGTGCACCCCAAAGTTCATAGCAGCATTATTTATAATAACCAAGATATAGAATCAATCTAAGTGTCTATCAACAGATGAGTGGATAAAGAATTGACACACACACACACACACACACAGAGGAATATTACTCAGACATTAAAAAGAATAAAATTTCACCATTTGCAACAACACGGATGGATCTGGAGTGTATTATGCTTAGTGAAATAGGTCAGACAGAGAAAGACAAATACTGTATGTTATCACTTACATGTGAAATCTGAAAAATAAAACAAACAAATGAATATAACACAACAGAAAGAGGCTCACAGATATAAAGAATAAACTAGTGTTTACCAGTGGAGAGAAAGAGGTGGGGAGAGGCAAGACGGGTGCAGGGGATTAAGAGGTACAAACTGCCATGAATATAATAATCTACAAAGTATATTGTACAGCACAGGGAATAAAGCCAATATTTTATAATAACTTTAAATGGAGTATAACCTATAAAAACATTGAGTCAATATACTGTACACCTGAAACTAACATAATATTGTAAATAAACTATACTTCAATTTAAAAAACGAGGAAACTCTGACAATTTTCACAGCAAATTGTAATGTAAGGAGACCTTGGTATCTGGATGGGGTCCTGGAACAGAAAAAAGACAAGAGTAAAAGTGAAGAAAATCTGAATAAAATATTATTTTTAGTTAACATAAATATATCAATATTGGTTCATTAATTTTAACAAATGTACATACTAATATAAGATATTAATAGTCGGAGAAGTGATGTGTAGCATATATGGGAACTTTGTACAATTTTTGTCATCTTAGTAAATCTAAACAATTCTGAAATAAAGTTGAAAAAAAAAAGGTGCTAAATGAAAGAACACAAATACAAAAGGCTATGTGCTATATGATTTCATTCATATGAAACTCCAGAACACTCAAAACTGTAGTGGCTGAAAATAGATCCGTGGTTGCCACAAGTCAGATATGAGGGAAGGGTCTTGGTTAAAAAAGACCAGGGAACTTTTGGGGTGATCAATTCTGTGTGATGGTTTTGGTGGTATTTATATGACTGTGAATATTTATCAGAATTCATTGTAAGTAGATTATACTTCAATAAAGATATTTAGAGTTATAAAAATCAACCCCAGGAAAGTTATAAATCTGTGAACCTGTTTTAGATTCCTTCCAGAAGGCAAGAACCATTTAAATAAGCATGCAAGAGCATCTTCTCTTTCAGTAAAAGTCTTCTGTAATTCTGAGAACCTGAAAAATACATTCATCACTTTACTTTTCAATGAGTTGCCATTGGTGTTGTGCACGGCTGCTCCTAGGGCAAAGGGAAAATGTGTGACTAGCCTAATTTGCTCCAAGAGTCACCACTGGAAAGTCTGAATCCTAGAGAGTATAGATGAAGATGCTTCCTGCTGGTACCTTTTTAATTTACTTTCATGATCTAAATATGCTACCCCATGTTTTTTAGCTTAAATGAATTTTCTTAGATGCATGTATCATATGTCTTTATGCATCATACACTGCGTTATGTATTGGATGCAGATGATTTATTTAGGTTAAATTAAAATTTGAAAATAAAGATACATTTAATCAGTATTACTTATTAATACTTGGCTGCATATCTTTATTCAAATGTTATAAGGGTATTATGTAGGCCTTAAATATTAAAAAGAAACACAAGGAGGGATTATACAACTTGCAAAAATTGGAAAAGTCCTCCTGGAGGAGATGGCAGTGTTGCATGGTGGAAAGAGTATAGTCTTTGAAATTTGAGTATATGGTCTCAGGAGAGCTGATTTCAAATTTTAGCTCCATTGCTTTACCACTAAATGATACTGAGCTTCATTGTAGCACTATTTACAATAGCCAGGACATGGAAGCAAACTAAATGCCTATCAACAGATGAGTGGATAAAGATGTGGCACATATATACGATGGAATATTACTCAGCCATAAAAAGGAATGAAATTGAGCTATATGTAATGAAATGGATAGACCTAGAGACTGTCATATAGAGTGAAGTAAGCCAGAAAGAGAAAAATAAATATCCTATGCTAACTCATGTATATGGAATTTAAAAAAATGGTACTGATGAACCCAGTGAGAGGGCAAGAATAAAGATGCAGATGTAGAGAACGGACTTGAGGACATGGGGTTGGGAAGGGGTGAAGGGGAAGCTGGGACGAAGTGAGAGAGTAGCATAGACGTAGATACACTACCAAATGTAAAACAGACAGCTAGTGGGAAGCTGCTGCATAACATAGGGAGATCAACTCTATGATGGGAGATGTCTTAGAGGGCCAGGATAGGGAGGGTGGGAGGCAGTCGCAGGTGGGAGGGGATATGGACATATATGTATAAATACAGCTGATTCACTTTGGTGTACCTCAAAAACTGGCACAAGAGTGTAAAATAATTATATACCAAAAAGAGCTTAAAAAAATGATACTGAGCAAATCAGTGAATGTTGCTGAGCTTCATTTCCATCCATTTCACAGATCATTGTGATGAGCAAATGAAGTAATATTTGTGAAGATACCTTTATACTATAAATTAATATGCTGAACCTCAATAAATTACCAGTATTTGAATCTTTATATCTAATGTGGTGATTTCACACAATTCAACTTGATACTAGGATATTATCCATTTTTATTAGTAAAGCTGCTTCACCCTGCATAGAAACAGATAGAAAACGGATAGCAACAAGCACATTTCAGATAAGAGAAGTGGCACGAATGAAGGCCCAAGAGTGGAGGAGAAAATGTGGAGGTGTGATCAGAGCATGAAATAAAAGCTGGCTGGGATGTAATGTATTGAAGGGAAGGTGTGGGAAACACCACTGGGAAAGAGGGACTTGTCTTACTGAGAAAATCCTTAAATGCCAGGCTGAATAGTTTTAGCCCAATTCAGAGGCAATGGGATTTTTGAGGCGAGGTGTAATATGATAAAGGTTTACAGGAGAAAGTTTACTCTGGCATCACAGAAAGGAATGTGGAGAGACAGGAAGATGGAAAACCACTTAGAAGGATTCAGCTTTCATCCAGCACGACATACTGGGGATTATCCCCGGATGTTTTCCTAAGACACCTGCAGATGTGCATGGAGTCAGGGAAGGCTCAACAATTGAAAAGTCAGGAGAGAAAGCGAAATGCACAATGAAACCCTGTCTTTACTTATATAAAGATCTAGCCTCCATAGGAGAGATTTTCACCCCACACCTTCCTGCCCCAGCTCCCCTGCCATGTTCCAGCCCTATTTCAGCCTAAGTAACAAAAGACATTTCACAGTCCACTATTTTCATGGGGTGTTTTTGAAATCATTCATCAACGGACTGCAGTTCTTTTTGTTGTCTCTTCTGAAGGAGTTTGTAAAGGACTCTGTCACCTTTGAAAATCAATTTTGGTCTTCTCAGAAAATTGTCCCTTTAAAAAAAAAAAAAAGATGCTGTTGCCCAATTGGACACACCACAAGCAGGAAGGAAAATTATCTGAAGAAGTCACAAATTTAGAACCATCAAGTCAGCTTAACTGTGTCTCCCAATCTGACTACTTCTGAATTTAGAACCTATCCTTTTGATGACAGAATTTTATTTTCTCTGCCATTTCCATGTTCCTGCCCAGGAAACATCCACAAATCCCTCTATTAATATTCAACATGAGCCTTTGGTGACATGCCGAATATTTGAACGACATGGTCAAAAAGTACCTCTCTTGTGTAGGCAGTACATTTGAGATTACATTGTGGGAAACACAGCAAAGAAAATAAAAATTCAATCTTTTGTTTCAAATATTCACAATTTAAGTGCCACAATAATCATATCTATGAAAATTGTCACTGTGACTAACTTTATAAACAATTTCAAGCAGTTTCAGAGAGGATAAAAAAAAAGAGAGAGAAATGCATTCCCCCAAATCACATAACTTGCAAATTACAGAGCCAGAATTATAACCCAGGTCATCTTATTCTGGAGTCCGCATGTTCAACTTCCATGGTGTCCTGCTTTGCATCAAACACAGGTCTAACTTCTGTCATAAGCCTTACTCACTGCTCTGTGCATTGAATTATAGTTAGATGTGTCTATGTTTCTATTTCCTGAGAGATAATGGCATTTAAAGAGCTTATTTAGAGAAGTGTCTGACACCTAATGTGAGTTTAATAAATAGCTCATATTATTATAAATTAAAATAGAGAAGGGAAAACAAATTTTGGACTTATGTTATCTAGAAGAACCCGAACTAAGAGTTAAAACATGAGAAGGATTTTCAGAGGTAAAATTTAAGAGGCACAATATCCACGGTAGCATAGTAAGGCGTGGGGGTAGAAGGGTGAGGATTGGGCTTGGAAGAACTGTAGCTGAATTAAAGGTGAGTACTGGAAGGATTGATGGGGAGGAATGATTTGAAATCCAGCTAGAGTCCAAATTGAAGAGAATTTGTGTGTTCCATGTGCAATGGAAAATCTATTAATAGGTTTATCAGGAAGAAAGGAACAGAATGTTTGTACTTTACAAAAATACTTTTGGAAGCAGAGTGGAAGTTACGTGGAAGAGAAAAAAGTGGTATGAAAACTAGGAGAGAGATACAGCTTGTTGACCATGATTACAAATTACTAAGATTTACAGGCTGCTTACTGTGTACCAATCACTATTCTGAGCTCATTCAATGCATTAACTACTTTAATTTTATAATAAATTTATGAGGTAAATATTTATTGATGCAACTTTCCTCCCATTTCACTCTCAAAAGTGTCCTGGTGTGATAATTCATTATGTGGTCACTTCACTCGTGCAGAACTTTATCCCTAAGGTTAGGAAGTTGTGAAACAGTGCTATAAGGAAGCGACTGTGGCATTCAGGGTCTGTACTGGGATGGCTTGGAAGACTGGAGCCGTGAATATACATTGCAGCTTTACCTCTGGATTGGTTCCGTTATCAATTATTTCTGATCATAAGAACTAAATATTGTTATAGCTAGAAGGGACACTAGAAATCACCTAATCCAACAGACCTTAACTTTACGTGTAGGTGGATCTAAAGAGACCATAGATAATATTCAGGGAGGTTGTAAGTCCCCCAGCCTTGTAGGCAAACTTTGGAATATGTTAATATATGGTCTTTTTTTTTTTTTCCCTTAGAAAATCATTCCCATTGTTTTATTATATTATCAGTTAGGAGCCATTTACCTGGGAGAACCCATAAAAAGCTGAGTACCATAGAGAAAAAGTATTTTCACACATCTACTCAATGACAAAGTCAGAACTAAAACTTACTTTGTCCTTTTTTTCTTACACCAATAAAAATAATTGAAAAGCTGTGCTTTTGTATTTTAATATTTAGTATAGTTTGTTTTACCAAAGAAAATGTGAACAGTGAATGTGAAATTTAAGGACTCAGAGACTGCATTTGTTTTGTTTACAGCATTTCCGGTACAAATAACATAGCCCGACACAAGGTAGGCTCTCAGAAAATATTTGTTCAGTGACTTAATGAATGACATTAACTGGTTGGATTCACTGCATTGTTGCAGTGTTGGAGTTCTGAAAACAATGCACATTTCAACCACATGGTGGTGCCATTTTACAGTTTATTTGAAAAATGGAGCCAGGGAGAAAAGCAAATAACCCAACATATTACCTTCCCTTTAAAAAGGCAATTTAAATCCAGAGTATGAAATCAATTATTTAGATAATTTACCTGGCAATTCTACTCACTTAGAAACCCGTGAAAGGTAAAATGGCCACAAGACTTGAATTACTGATAAAGGATGTTAACATTGCAGATGAGCAGTTTTGCTTACGCTGGTTTAGAGTAGGGAATGTCTGAATCCGAGTGACATCTACTTGGTAGCTGGTAGGTACCACATTACAGCCCTTTTTTGGTCATGAAGCACCCTTAGGACTGACAAAAGCATCGACGAGATAGCTGGATCAAGACAGAGGTTTGGCCTGAAGCCTAAAGGTGATGACGTGTGGGCTATGAAGTCCTCAGGAGGAGAAACAGAACTGGAGCTTCTCCAGATGCCTCTGTTTTATCTCAGATGAAGGTAAATCAAGGAACTGGGATGAAGAGAGGCAGAAAATAGAGCTTTGGAAATGGGGTTGGGTGGTGGAACCATAGGGAAGGACAGTTATGAAGTCTACTTGCAATGTTCTCAGGAGCAGATGATTCCAATTTAGTTTAGTTTTCACATTCAGTAATGGGGGAGGGTGGGCAGGCAATAGATGAGAATTCCAGCGTCCCTGCTCAACACCATTTCAGAGCTGACTTTATGGTTTTCTTTCTGTTTTCAGATTGTCTCTGCACATTCACTCTACCAGCAATAGATACATACTCTCTTCTTCTACACACACACACATGCACACACGCACACCAGATGTTGGCTTCTGCAACTGTGACCCTCTGCATAGTGCCCTAGATTTGCAGTTGATGTGGGATCAACTGTTTAAATACCACTTTCCACATGTGGCTTTTATCTACCCTTTTTTCCTTATTTAAGTGGCCCATCATTCTGAATCTTCCCAAGACAGATGTATTTTGAAGTATTACTTGGACTACAGTCTTCCTGTACATTATCCCTGACAAACAAGTAAAAAGAAACATGAAAACAATCTTAGGACAAGGAATAGAGCCTAACCAACATAGACTCCATTCTGTAGGTTTTCTTTGGTTCTCATCAATAGTCTGCTCTAAACACCTAGACATACTTCCTTACATTCTCTTTTTATATTTTAATTTCCCAAACTCTAAAGGGCTTAATGCCACCTCATTTTTATTCAAAGCTCTAAGATACACATGCCAGAATCTCTCAAAATTTTGAATTTTTCCTTCACCCAACCATATGACAATGGTACTTTCTCAGGACTCACTGTATTATATTAGAACATCCATCCCATCAGTGAAATCCCCTTAACCTTCTTAGGGGTTTTCCAACTCAACAAATTCCACTTAGAGAACTGGAAGATGATGAGAAAGTGTGTGTGTGTGTGTGTGTGTGTGTGTGTGCGCGCGCGCGTGCGCGCGTGTGCACGCGTGCAGGTTGACATTATTGAAATACATTCACTCTCTTCTTTAAAATTTTTACGAAAGGATGGAGAAGGTCATTTGTGGCTGAGACTGACAGTCTTTTTCATGGATAGCAGATAGGAGCATACAGACAGAAGTAGTAGTTGAGAAGCCTGCTGTCAAGGATGCTGACATTAAGGAAGTTCTAGGCTTAAAGTCAGGTATGGCTGCCAAGGTGAAAGAAAAAGAGGAGGGGAAGGGGAATAAGAAAGGGAGGGGGAGGAGGGGGAGGAGGGGGAGGAGGTAGAGGAAAAGGAGGAGAAAAAGTAAAAGAAAGGAAAATAAATAAATGGAGTTTTCAGTGGCAAGCAATTATGAGGAGACTGGTAGCTTTATGACAGATTAAAAGCCAAACTGCAGGTCAACTAGCTGATCAAAGAGAGCCATAGAAAGAGATAGCTAAAAGGAGCCCTCTTGGGGTCAGAACAAACCACAAAAAGCAGTCTCAAAAACTATTTCTGCTTGGGTTTATTTGTATCTGACTGTAATCCCATTTATGTCCCAGGGCATTATTGAAAACAATAGAGCAATCAGCCTGCAATTAGAGGAGGCTAAAAGCTGAGTGGGACATCAAAGTAAACAGACAATTTAACAGAGATCAGAGAAAGTGACAGTCAAAGAGAACCCTGCTAAAATCACTGTCCTCCCAGGGTGATGTGTGCATGCCCAAAGCTGCACCCTTTGAAGGGCAGCATCAGAGGGTTCACCCTCTGATAGGAAAATAGACTTCACTAAAAATATCGAACCAATTCACTAAACAAAGTAACAAGCAAACACAACAAAATAAGCCCCAGAAGGGGTAAGGAGAGTCAGCATGCAGAATTACTACAATATATTACCCAAAATATCAAACTTCCACAAAAAGTTATGAGACATGCAACAAAACAAGAAAGTGTGACCTATACACACACACGAAAAGCAGGCAACAGAAAATGCCCATGAAAAGACCCAATTGTAGGATTTGATGGACAGACTTCAAAGCAGACATTATAACTATATTCAAATAATAAAGGAAGCTGTTTGACAAAGTAAAGAAAGCTAAGTTGACATCTTATCACATACTGAATACCAATAAAGAGATAGAAATTATAAAAAAGAATCAATTGAAAGTTATTGAAATTACCAGAGTAATTTCAAGTATAGTTCAATAATCAAAATGAAATATTAACTAAAGTAGGTTTGAGTAGAGTAGGTTTGAACTGGAAGAAGAATCAATGAACTATAAAGTAGAAGATGATTATGCAATGTGAAAAAAACCAGTGAGAATAAAGAAGGAAGAAAAATGAACAGAACTAAAATAATTAGAAAAAATATTGGCTAAAAATTCACAACTGATGAAAAACATTAATCTACACATTCCAAGGAGCTCCATGAATTTGAAGTAGGATGCTTACAAAGAGATCCACACACAGACACATCATAGTAAAAAGGCCGAAAGCCAAAATTTTGAAAGCAGCAAGAAAAAAGACTCATTGCATACAAGGAACCCCAAGAAAAGAATCCGCTGACGTCTCATTAGAAACAATGGAGACCATAAAGCAACTGGGTAACACATTCAAAGTGCCGAAAGAAAAATACTGTCAACCAAGAATCTTACATCTAGGAATAACAAAATAAAGGTGAAAAAAAGACATTTCCAAGTAAACACTGAGAGAATTCTTTTCTAAAAGAATCACCTAATGTTAATTCAAATCCACATGAAAAAACAGAGCACTGTTAAAGGTTATTATGTATTGGTAAATAAAAATATAATAGGTTTGACAATAACAGCACAAAGGAGGTGCTTGGGAGAAAAAGCAGTTTATAGAAGGAAATATCATGAGGTGGTAAATTGAATCCGGAGGAATAAATGAAAAGATCAGAAATGGCAAATAAGAAGATGAGTATTACAAACTCTATAAATACATACTCTTCTTTCTTTTGTCAGTTTGTTTCATAAACATTAAATTATACAAATTAATAATTATAGCAATGTGTCGGGTTTATAACATATCTAGGTGTATTACATATAATGATGATAGCACAGAGGGGAATATCATAAAAAACTGTATGCCAATAAAGTAGATAACTTAGATATTATGTACACAGTCCTAGAAAGACGTAAAGTATTGAAACTGACTCAAGAAGAAAGACAAATGATGAATGATGTAGACAAAATATAGATATTGAATTAGTAAAAATAAGACTGCCCACAAGAAAATCCCAGACCCAGTGGCCTCTCCCCGTTGTATTATCTTAGCACCCTTGTCAAAAATCGGTTGATCCTCGATGATGGGTAATGTCTTAGAGGGCCAGGACAGGGAGGGTGGGAAGGAGTTGCGGGAGGGAGGGGATATGGGGATATATGTATAAATACAGCTGACTCACTTTGGTGTACCTCAAAAGCTGATACAAGACTGTAAAGCAGTTATATTGCAATAAAGAGCCTGAAAAAAAATCAGTTGATCCTAAACATGAACATTTGTTTCTGAATTCCCAGTTGTATTGCATTAATAGATATGTATGGTTTGACATGGTAGTGTGGTACTGCAATGTGAATAGACATATAGATCAATGGAATAGAGTTGAGAATCCAGACAGAAGCCCTCCCATATATGGTCAACTGACTTTTGGCAAGTGTGCTAAGATAACACAGTGAGGAAAGAATAGTCTTTTTGAAAAATGATGCTGCGATAACTAGACTGCCACATTCAAAAGCATTTAATTTAGTTTCCGGTCTCACATCATATAAAAAAATTAACTGAAAATGGACCAACGACTTAAATGTAAGTGCTAATACTATAAAACCCTTAGAAGAAAACAGTCATGTTTTAAGAAGAAATTGTGCCTCAAAGGTAACCATCAAGAAAGTGAAAAGACAACACATCAAACGAGAGAAAACATTTTCAAATCATATATTTATAAAAAGGCTTTAATCTAGAATGCATAAAAGAAAAACCCTTACAATTCAATTATAAAAAGACAACCCAATTAAAACTGGGTAAAGGATGTGAATAGACATTTCATCAAAGGGCAAATACAAGCGGAGAGTAAGCAAACTAAAAGATACTCAACACCGTTAGCCGTCAGAGAAACGCAAATCAAAACCCCAGTGAGAAACTACTCTCTACCAATGACGTACCTGTTGTCAAAAAGACAGGAAAAGTGTTGGTGAGGACTGAAAGGAATTAGAACCATCACGTTCTGCTGGTAGAAATGAAAAATGGTGCAACCATTTTGAAGAGCAGTCTTCCAGTTCCTCAAAACATTAAATATGGATTTATCATATGACCCAATAATTTCACCCTTTCCTGTACACCTAAGACAATTGAACACACGTCCATGTAAAAACTTGTACAGAAATGTTCATAGCTGCAATTTACAGAATAGCCAAAACGTAGAAACAATCTATATGTCCAATAACTGATACATGGATAAATAAGATGTGATGTAATCATGCAATAAAATATTATTTATCAGTAAAAATAAAGTACATACACATGCTCCAACATGGATTAACCTTGAAAATATTACGTAAAGTGAATCCAGTCACAGAAGACCAAATATTGCATGATCCCATTTATATGAAATATCTAGAATAGGCAAATCTATAAGACATAAAGTAAGGCAGTGGTTGTCTAGGGCTGGAGGGATTGGGGGAACATAGGGAAGCCTACTAGTGGGATGAAGTTTCTTTATGAGGTGATGAAATAATTTAAAATGTATTGAGGTCATGGTTGCACAGTTCTGTGACTGCACCAAAAACCATTAAAATTTGCACTTTAAATATGTGAATTGTATGATATATGATTTATATCTCAATAAAGCTGTTGTTTTTTAGTATCATTTTCTCATGAAATTTCAGAAAAACAAGAATAATTAAGAAACTTCTAAAAGCTTTCAGAGAGGCAAAAGAGGTTACCTCAAAAGGAATAAGAATCAACACGGTATTTAAAACATCTCAGTCACACAGAAAGAAAAAAGATTTCAAAATTCTGGAGAAAATTTTCAATTTGATTTTTATACTAGAAGGCTCTCATTCAAGTATAAATAATGTATTAGTTTCCTATTGCTGCATAACAAATTATACAAACTTGTCAGCTTAAAACAATCTACATTGACCAATTCCATGTGTCAAGAGCCCAGCATGACTTAAACTGGGTTCCCTGCTCAGGGTCTCACATGGGAACAATTTAGGTGTCAGGCTATATTCCTTTCTGGAGCTCCATGTGCTCTCCAAACTCATATGGTTGTTGGAAGAATTCAGTTCCTTGTGGTTATAGGGCTGATGTCTCCTCTTTTTTTCTGGGTCAGCTGGGGGCTAATTTCAGCTCTTAGAAGACCTCTTGTTCCTTGCCATGTGGCCCTCTTATGGCCCTCTTACAACATGGTAGCCTACTTCTTCAAAATCAGGATAACCCCTCTATATTTGATCTTCTAAGATGGTTCTCTTTTAGTCTCTAGAGTGACTATGTCATCACCTTTGCTAGAAGCAAGTTACCGTTTCTCACCCACACTCAAGGGTAGGGCACTGTACAACAATTTGACTCATTTGAGGGTCATCTTAGAATTCTCCCTACCATGCACAGCATAAGTCTCAGAAAATGTATTCTCCTTATGCCTTTTCAGAGCAAATTATCTCAGATAAACTCTCACAAAACATGGCGCAAAACAAAGAAAGAGGGAGTTGTGATATAAAACAGTGAGATATACCACAAGTACAATTTTGATAAGGTTACAATCAGTGGACCCTGGTGTCAGTTCATACCAGCTCACAAGAGCTGACTGGTAACTTTTTAAGAATTAAATTACATAAATTTACAATTAAGTAAATTATATTTAAGAAAAGAGATAATGAACACTCATAACTTATTCCTTCCTAGTTATTTTACCATGGTTTATCACTACCCATGCCCTTGAGGTTATTTACATACATTATATCTCTATGGTAGAAATGCAGATAATACGAACCATAGCTCATCTCCTTCTAATCCTGCCTTCAGTGACTTCATGTTGGCAGTTTGAAATTAGCCATGTAGGGAGTATTTGTACCATGGAAACTGGCAAATATTACAAAGAGGGGCTCAATTCACCATCACAGAGCTGGTTGTTAAATATTTAGCACATCACTGGTGGCAGGTCGGAATTTCACATTTCAAGGCACTATGCCCTACATCAAAGCAGCATGAACTGGGTCTTTACAGCTATGAAATTTGAATAATGACAGGCTTGAGAATTTGGGAATGGGGAAAAATATTCAGAGGGTAGGCCACGGGATTCAGACACGGGTATGTTATAGGAGCCCCAACCCCATACCCCAACCTAAACTTTGCATTCTAATTTCCTTTGGAATAAGAATTTGTTTGTTTGTTTGTTTTTTTTGGAAAGAGAATTTCCTAATGTCTTTAGTAAAGACTATTCCTCATTATAGTTCTCAGTGCTGAAGGATTATTATTATTAATCTCTAGGTGGGTCATGCAGACAATTATTTTCTCTTGATGATCCTGTGAATTAACGGGGAGAGTAAAGATTAGTTGGCCCAGATGGAGAACAAATTTATGAAATTATTAATCCAGAGAATATCATATTCTTTTTTTTAAATTGAAATATAGTTGATTTACAATGTTGTGTTAATTTATGGTGTACAACCAAGTGATTCAGTTATATATACACACACACACACATATATTCTTTTTCATAGTCTTCCCCATTGTGGTTTATTATAAAATACTGAATGTAGTGCCTAGTATTATCTGTTGTTTATCTGTTTTATATATAGTAGTTTGTATCTGCTAATCTCAAACTCTTAATTCATCCCTCCCTCACCCCATTTCCCCATTTGGTAACCATAAGTTTGTTTTCCATGTCTGAGTCTGTTTCTATTTTGTAAATAAGTTCATTTGTATCATATTTTAGATTCCACATATAAGTGATATCATATGGTCTTTGCCTGATTTACTTCACTTAGTAGAATATCATATTCCTTTAATCTTCACCTTTACTAAGTGTAAGATTATTGTGGGCAAAGGGTCAACTCTGCCTGAAAATTTCTTTAGGTCAAGCATAGGGCTTTCACAGAATAGATGCCCAGTAAATATTGTGTGTAGATGTCACATTAAGTTGAATTGAGCTGAGCTATCTGCAACAGAATTAAAGCTTATGTCTAGTACTTTATAATAAAAATGATTTAAGGACCATAAAGCTAATGTACTTAAAATAAATGGTTATTGAACAAAAGTAATTTGATGGTCTCTAATGTATTTATGAGCATTCTACCTAGAAATGTTATATATAAAGTGAGTCCCAGAGGCATATATGTATTTATACTTAAAATACAATTTTATAAATTAATTTTCTGAAAAACAAGTAACTTAGAACGTTTCAATTAAAAATTAAGAACACAACTCTTCCCAAATGTAAATTTTCTCTTCTTTAAGTGCATTCTGAGTATTTTATCTTTTGACCTAAATGCCAGGGAAGTGTCTGGTTAATGCTCTTTGACTTTTGCTTTAGAGGACACTTTTAATTTTTTTTTTAACTCAGGAAACATTAAAATTGAAAGTACTTTCCTTATGCAGAAGGAAAATGGAAGGAAAAACATTTGTTAAAGTGTTTCATTCTTATGTTAATTTCTCAATGAGGACTTGAATCCAGTATTTTATAAATAGGTATGTTCATGATTCTAATATTTCAGTTTTCATTGTATAGGGTGAAGTTTCTGATGTAGCTCTGGGAAATGGCTTCCTTGGTGAAGTCTCCAATTTGTAACACCTCCAATTTTGTAGTCTCCAATGATTATAATTCAGTGCTAAATTTTGAGTTTGGCAACACACAAGAACTCTGAACTCGGTATTTGATTTAATTTCATTCAACATTTAATGAATGCTAACACTTACAATGGCTCTTCATCTAAGTCATCACCTCTAATCTTTAATGTCTTTGTTTTCATTGTCTACAAGCTCCATTTCTCTTCATTTTCCCTCATGACCAGCTTAGACTCCATATTTCACTATTATAATCATTCAATCATTATTTTGAAAATACCCAGGATTCTATTTCGCTTTCTGCTTCCATGACCATTGCAAAAATAACTCAACCATCTATCATTTCTGCGACTACAGCAGAGCAGCTGGGAAGAGTCATGCACCTGGGTAGAACAGTATATTAGTTTCCTAAGACTACTGTAACAAATCACCACAAATTAATTGGCTTAAAACAACAGAAAATGATTCCCTCACAGTTCTGGAGGCCAAAAGTCGGAAATCATTATCATTGGACTGAAATCAAGGTGGTGTCGGGATCGTTTACCCTCCAAGAGGCTCTTGTGGAGAATATTCCACATTCCTTGACTCTTCCCTCTTCTGGTGACTGCTGCCACCACTTGCCTTTGTGGTAACATTGCCCCCTCTTCTCTGCGTATAATCTTTCTCTTCTGTGTGTATAAGGATACTCGTGATGGCATTTAGAGTCTACCTGGGTAATCCCAGATAACTTCCTCATTTCAAGATCCTAAACTTAAATCACATCTTTGCAAAAATATTATAATGTAAGTTAACATGCATAGGTTCTAAGCTCTGGGGTCTAATACCTTTAGGAGACCATGTACCAATCTACCACAAATAGTTTCACTTTAAATTCATGACCTCAAAATTTAAGTAAGTTCTCAACATAGCCTAGCAATCTTACTATATCTACTGACTCATCTGCTGTTGGTCAAATATTTCATGTTCTCTCTTCCAAACCTCTCTCTTAGCTAAAGACTATGAATTTTCATGTGATGTTTTCATCTATCTATCCAACCTCACTCCTTGCCACTGTTCAATTGCTCACTATGCACCAGCCACAGTTCATTCAACACATACAGCTCTTTTTAAATTCAGAGCATTTTATATGTACCATTCCCTCTCTCTGATAGGCTGCATTTCACTACATTCCTTCTCTCAACCCTCCTCCAAATCAAAACAAGACTCTTCTTGCTTAATCCTCTAGTGTCATAAAATATCACTTTAGGTTGGTCTTTCCAGATAACATCTTATTTCATGTTTCCACTGTCTCCTGCTATCTACACACTATGTCTGTTTATGTAATTAAAGACCATAATTGTTTATTCAACATTAGATACTTAGTATTTTGTCCAGTGTTTAGAACTTAAAAGGCACACAACTATTTTCTAAGTGAACTAATCACTGGGACTCAAATGGTAAAACTTCACAACTTCAGTATGGAATAATTTTATGGCGGGAAATGTGAACTCTGGAATCAAAGAGACATATTTTAACCCTGGCTTCCTCATGTTTTAACCGGAAGAACTTGGGAAAATTAAGTAATCTCTTGATATTTTACCTACCATTAGTTAAAAAACTGAAAGTGTAAAGTCATGACTCTACCTCTTACCAGTTCCAGGAACCTTGTCAGACCTCAGTTTTTTCAACTTTAAAATGGTGGGCTTGGATTTAGTGATCCCTAACATTTAAATCATGTCTAATATTCTATACTTTCATTTTTGTGTGGGATTCTAAGTGGGAAAATTCAATAAGACACAAAAAATTTCTTAAACTTTGAGGAAAAATGACATAACAGAATATTTGCTGAATATTTAAAACTAAACTTGTCAATGTTTGTTTATAAGTGAAATACAGTACATGAAAATGTCAGTCATCACAACACCTATCTTTCCAGATTTTACTGTGCTTTATTGAAAAGTTGACAAGCCATACCATTTGCCAATCATCCTTTATCTTCAACATATGACAGATTGGAAAGCTGTGACGAAAAAACTAATTTCAGTTCAGCTTGGGTTATTCTTTGAAACTTTCATGGAACTAGAAGGATGTGTTCTTTGTGAAACTGATGATAGTTTTGGACAACACATCTGTGAGATGGATAGCTAAGAAACAGTATGAGTTCACTCAAGAATTTTTATTTTATATAATGTCAGGATATGGAGGAAAAAAAGTAACCTCTTTGGTACAATAAGAAAATGTCACATCTAGAAACCGCTAGTTACTAATCAGAAATATACATATATATTTTAATATTTATTTATTTATTTATTTGTTTGTTTGTTTAGGCTGCGCTGGGTCTCAGTTGTGGCATGCAGACTTCTTAGTTGCAGCATGCAAACTCTTAGTTGTGGCATGCATGCAGGATATAGTTTCCTGACCAGGGACTGAACGCGGGCCCCCTGCAGTGGGAGTGCAGAGTCTTACACACTGGACCTCCAGGGAAGTCCCCAGAAAAATATTTTTAAGATTATTTCAGGTTATCTTTCAGGTAAGAATTGAAGGCCAGCACGTATGGATAATACACCCTTGATATCAGAACAATGAAGGACGTTTAGGATATTCATGACGTGAGTAATGCAGAAGAAAGAACAAT
This sequence comes from Hippopotamus amphibius kiboko, assembly GCF_030028045.1. Classification (NCBI taxonomy): domain Eukaryota; kingdom Metazoa; phylum Chordata; class Mammalia; order Artiodactyla; family Hippopotamidae; genus Hippopotamus; species Hippopotamus amphibius. The sequence continues at coordinate 165,450,638 of NC_080191.1, read as the reverse complement.
GAACTTAAAAACGGGATCACCTGGATTCTAGTTCTGGCACTGCCACAGCTTGCTTCATAACAATATATCAAATGAAGGCATATAATGCAAAAGTATTTTCTCCTGCACTAAAATGTATTGACTCAAATATTTTCTGTCCACTCTCTACAATATATGTATTGGTTAAAATTATCTAATGCAAGTGACAAAACTCACAAGACGCTTACATGATAAGAATATTTGTAACGTCATATAATATGAACTCTAGTGATTGGGCTTTAATGGTTATTTGATTCAATTAATCAATGTCATCAAGGGTCCAGTTTCTTTCCACCAGTGAAGTCTCAACTCCTTTTAGTTCCATGATGCTGTAGCAGTTTCAAAAATAACATTTTCACACACAATGTCAGGCACTAAAAGAGATTTCTTTATGTCCTTAAAAATATAAAACTGAAAACATTTTTTATTGAAGTTTCATATATATATATTCATGTATATACACACACAGACAGAAAGATGGGAAATGTGTATGTGTGTACACATAAATGTAGGAATATGGTGTATTTGATACCTTAGAACATTTTTGTCAAACTAATGAGTATAATGAGATTGGTTACTCCTAATTATGCTGGACAAAGTGGAGAAAGAAAAGGATAAGCTTGGGATTCAAATGATGAGCTCAAGCACCTCACAAATGACCTGAAAATTTCTGTCTGCGCTGAAAGAAACCCTTATCTCCTTTAGCTGCAGAGCTGAAATTGTTGAAAACCTAACCCAGGGCCTCATCCTGAGAGTGGCTAAATTATAATGCAAATTGAATTCTCAACGTCACAGAGTTCTGCTATTAAAATAAGGGCATTAATTGGGATAGAATGAGATCCTCACAATAGGAATGGGGACATGTGGGAAGTTCTTAATGAAGCTGAAAACATTAAACCCATAAATCCTGATGAGTCTTTTTTACCAGTAGAAGTTTCTATTACATCCCTGTCTAAGAAAATTAACCCTGCTTTACCTAAAAAACTATAATGGCCTTCCCTGAAATAATTGCAAGGCATTGTTGACTCAAGTCCCAGCAGGCCCTGAAAGTTGAGGTATGAAGTGTGTTCCATGTAGAGGTGCACCATACTCCAAAAGAACGACAAGATTTTTCCAATTTATACAGACAGAAATCCAGAGAATATGTGTGGGAATGTTATCGAGGGTGTTGGATAATGGTGGAAGGAACATAAAGTTAACTTAGGCTGCATTTATTGATATGGACCCACTAAGCAGAGATTCTGAATTAAATGTTGCAGCTTAGAAGGTTAGGAAGGGTTCTTTCTATTCGGTTTGTCTGAAAAATAGATCAAAACATAGACCAAAAGGTGGCCTTCACTAAATTAAGTTGAAATGCCAGAACTGCCTAGGTACAAGGTAAAATGATTCAAAGGCTTAGGGAAATTGGAATGTTAGCCCATTCACCCCTGCAGGCTCCAGAGTTCCCACCTTATGACATGACTGTGAGAAATGTTTGTGAGGGGACCCCCAGCATCCTTGGAGAGCTTCTTGCTCACTCTTTTCTATAGGTCAGAAATTATTAGGAGAAGTGCTATCACTAAATTAGGAAAGTTAAGCATGATGGAGATAATTGGATTTCAGGGTGGCAGGGGCCAAGTGGTGGTACTTAATTACCAAAGGCAAGGTGGCTGTGGTTGCCATATGGACAGCAGAGTCAAAGCAGCAATCAGAACAGCCTGGCAGGGTCCTAGAAGTAAAATAGTGGACAGTCTACTAAATTCTTACTTGATCTGTATACATGGGATGATTCTAGATCACGTGAACTAAAACCTAAATTGAATCATAAGAACAGTCATGGCCAATCAATTCCTAGGTTGAGCCAGTCTATAGCACCCAAAACCTCTTGAATAAAGGGGAGGCCAGGTCCTCTTGAGGGAGGACCCTACTACACTGTCAAAAATTTGTACAGTTAATCTTTCTCTTAGCCTTCCCTGAAGGCCTTTTACCTATGGCCTTTTACCAGGGTGACTATACACTAGGGAAAAGGAAATAATTAGGCTTTATTGTACTCTGGCTCTGAACTGACACTAATTCAAGGAGACTCAAAATATCATTGTGGTCCACCAGTCAGAGTAGGACTTATAGAATCAGATGATCAATGGAATTTTAGTTCAGGTGTGTCGAACAGTCGGTCCCCAAATTGATTCTGTGGTTATTTTCCCAGTACTGGAATTCATAAGTGGAATGGGTATACTTAGTAACTGGCAGAATCTACACGTTAGTTCCTTGACTCATTGAGGGCTACTACGGTGAGAAAGATCAAGTGGAAGCTACTAGAATTACTTCTACCTAGGAAAATAGTGAAGTAAGAACAAAGCTGAGCTCCTGCAGAGATGGTAAAGATTAGTGCCATCATCAAGGACTTGAAGGTGATTTCCATCACATCCCCATTCAACTTGCCTATTTGGCTTGTGCAGAAAACAGGTGGATCTTGGAGAATGACAGTGAATTATCATAAATTTAACCAGGTGGTGACTCCAGTTGTAGCTGCTCTGCCAGAAGTGGTTTCATTGCTTGATCAAATTAACACATCCTCTCATGTGCAACTATTAATAACAAAAATGCTTTTTTTTCTCCATACCTATTAGTAAACACCACCAGAAGCTGCTTGATTTCAGATGGCAAGGCCAGCAGCACATCTTTACCCTCCTACCTCAGGGGTATATCAACTCTCCAGATCCTCCAAGGATCTTGGTTGCCTTTCCTTTCCATAAGAGAGACATCAATTACACTGGTCCATTACATTGATGACATTATGCTGATTGGACCTAGTGAGCAAGAATCAGCAACCACTCTAGACTTATTGGTAAGAAACTTGTATGTCAAAAGGTGGGAAATACATCTGACAAAATTCGGGGACCTCTACATTAGCAAAGTTTCTGGGGATCCAGTTGTGTGGGACATGTGGAGATATTTGTTCTAAGGAAAATAAGTTGCTGCACCTGGTCCCTTCTAAAACCAAAAAGAGAGGCACAATGCCTAGTGGACCTCTTTGGATTTTGGAGACAATGTATTCCTCATTTACATATGTTACTTCAGCCCACTTAAGAAGTAATCCAAAAAGCTATCTGTTTTGAATGGGACCCAGAACAAGAAGGCTCTGAAACAGGTGTAGGCTGCTTTGCAAGCTGCTCTTCCACTTGTGTCATATTACCCAGCAGATCTACTGGTGCTTGAAGTGACAGGGTCAGGTAGTGATGCTGTTTGAGTCTTAGGCAGGCCACTAGAAGTCAATTACAGTGCAAACTCTGAGGATTTTAGACAAAGCCCTGCCATTCTCTGTGGATAGTTACCTCTTTTGAGAAACAGTTTTTGGCCCACTACAGGGCCTACTTTGGCTGATTGATCCTGATTACCAGGGGAAAATTAGACTGCCACTCCACAATGTAAGAATTGTCTGGAATACAAGATATTTCTTAGAGCATTTGTTAGCAATACCATATCATGTGATAAAAGTCAATAGAAAACTATAATAACCCAATTTAGGCAAGATTACTAATGGCCCAGACCCTTCAGGAACAAAGTTTCAGGACATGTTTTTGATGAACAAATGACTGCTTTTCTTTGGTGAACAAATAAATATGCACTTGAGTAAAATTGCTAGATAAGGTATATGTATGTCCAGTTTTAGTAGCTACAGCAAAAAAACCCCATGGTTTTGCTAATGTATATTCACATCAACTGTTTATTATAATTCTAGTTGTTCTGCATTCTTTTCACCACTTAGTAGTTTCTCTTCTTAAATTTTAACCCTCTAGTAGGTATATGTTAGTATTACATTGTGGTCTATTATGCATTTTCCTGATGAGCAGTGAGACTGAACACTTTTTTATATAATATATATTATACAACATAATATAAACACGGACAAAATATTTCACATATATACATATATGTAGATTTTATAAAGTTTCTATAGATAGCATTGCATATGAAAGATTTTATGTATACAAATTTTATACATAAAAATCTTTTGTTCATTGTTTTATATTGAGACATATTTCTATTGTCTTGTAATTATATCTATATCTATCGTGTTGTGAAGTGTGCATGTGAAGTTTGCATTCAAAATTTTTGTCTTTTTTTTTTCTATTGGGTTGTCTTTTATTTTTAATCAGTAGGACTTCTATGCATATTTTGAAACTTGCCCATTGCTTAAGATATAATTTTAAATGTCTTCACCATTTCTGTGGATTATTTTTTCCCATCTTTTAATGCTATCTTGTGAACATTATTAATAATAGAAGCTCATAATTTTAATATAGTTCAATTAATTAATTTCCACCTCTGGTTAGCACTACTTTGCATCATTTAAGACTGAAACAAAATTTAAAAAGCTTACCAAAACACTCCTGGAAAATTACCTCTCACATTTCATTGGCCAAAATTGCATCTTATGTCCGTTTCTAAACCATTAAATGCCAAGAAGAATGGAATTACCAGGACTGACTGAGACTAATTAAAATCAATACCCTGGGACTGGAGAGGGGTCCAGTTTCCATGTGACTCTTTACCTGGCCTCTGGACACCTGAACACTGTCCACGGAAGCAATGAATATTTACTAGCTGAATAAGCTCTTTCAACAAAGAAAAATAGAGGAAATGACTGTTGGACAGTCAACTAAAATTAACTGTGGAAACTACATTCTTTATGTGGATTCCTTGCCTGCTGTCTCTAATCATGGGAATCTATTGGATCACCAGCCACAGTCTAGAAACCTAGAGACTCATGGGATGTCAAAGGAAATGGCACAACGTATTTTTCTTTCCAATTTCTCTCTGATCTTTTCCTCTTTCCATGTGGATTGATGCTATTATTACCTCATTTTCAGCTTCTCCCTCTTAGGAAAATACTCCCTCCATAGTATTTTCTCCCTCTACTTCACTACACAGAAATCCATCCATAATTTTCTTCCTAATGCATTGTTTTCTTCGTGATATACTTCCCTGCTTCCAAGCTTTCAATGACTTCCAAATGACAAAGGTATTGTGATGGTTCATTTTATATGTCAACTTAACTGGGTCATGGGGGTACTTAGATATTTGGTCAAATGTCATTCTAGGTGTTTCTGTGAGAGTATTTTTTGATGAAATTGGCATTCGAATCAGTAGACTAAGTAAAGCAGATTGTCCTCCTTCAATCAATCAGTTGAAAGCCTGACTAGAACAACAAAGCTGACCCATCACCCCTGCCCCCAGTAAGAGAGCATTCCTTCTGCCTTGACTATCTGAAAAGTGGGACATTGACTTTTTCCTGCCTTCAGATTCAAACAGAAACTTTGACTCTTCCTGGGTCTTGAGTGTGCCAGTCTTTGGACTAGAGCTATACTGCATAGACCTTCTTGGTTCTCAGGCTTTTGGACTCAGACTAGAACTACACCAGCACCCCACTCACCCTGCAGACCTTGGAACTCGCCAGTCTCCATAATTGCATGAGACAATTCTTCAGGGTAAATCTCTCTCTCTGTGTATATACACCTCCTACTGGTACTGTTCTTCTGGAGAACTCTAATACAGGTATGAAGTTCAAAATCTTCATCAGAATATCAGAACTCCTTATCCTCTCACCCTCAAGTAATTTTCACTCTGGTCAAATATATTTTACCATCATACAGTGTGAGATCTCCCTCATTGCTACCACTGTCTCTGGCATGATGAAATTCTCATGTTTATTTGATGAAGTGAAGGCCACCTTCTCTTTGAAACCTTTCTGGAAAAAGATTCCTTTCTCTTTTATACTCCTGTGGTGCACATTTTTTTGATCTTCATTAATCACTGTATTTATTACAAGTCATCTTTGAAGTATTTTACCTTTATTGGGTTTTCTTTCCCAACCAATTAAAGGCAAATTTGATTTAATATAACAACTACATTATGAGTTAGACCATTATTATTGCTATTTTACAGATGAGGAACCTGAGGCTCAGGTATGTTGAGCAGTCTTTCCCAAAGCCAACACTGGCGACAGAACTCAGCTGCAATTCTGCCCAACTCCAAAGCTGTTTCTCAGTACTACTAGAGTGAAATTGATATTTGTGTTCTTAACACTACCTCTTTACTACAATTTCTTGTATAGAGTAGAAGCTTAATAAATGTTAATGTCTTCACCTTCAGAAGAGTGAAAGAGTTTCCACTTTAAATTGTCATCTGGTGAACATTCCGTGATAGGTTATCTCCTAGCTTTACTGCAAAATAGACAGACACAGACCCCAAATCCATCCTATTGCTATCGATTCTTCTGATTTTAAGAGCTATGAAGATGAATTGAGAATCATGATTTCTCCCCTGAGAAATGCTAAAATGTTAGCATTGAAGGTGAGATTGCTTATAGGTTTTCACTTTAACTTACCATTGGCTTTAAACCCCCCAACACACCATTCTCCATCTGTTAGAAGATACGGAAAGAATAACTAATACTTAACATAGCACTTACTCTATGCCAGGCACTGTTCTAAGTACTTTAAATGCATTGACTCATTTAATTCTCATAGCAACATTATGATGTGACACTAATATCATTATCCCCATCTTAGAGATGTGGAAACTGAGGCATGGGACTATAATAAATGACATTTCTAAGCACAGAGAGATAGTAAGTGGCATAGATGGATTTGAATTCAGAGTCTTATAAATTGTTTGGCACAATGCTAGTCTTTACTCTATACACTAGGTGTATAGGTGATTTCACCCCGTGCTGTCTAGGCTTACATCACAGGCTCTGATCCCCACACTCCAGTGCTCATGCCATGATCCTTGGAGCTCCTTGGCTACCCCAGGAGCCAAGTATAGTTCAGGTGGGCCCTAGAGCAGCACCTATGTTGACTGAAGTGATTGCTCGCTGAGGGTGCAGGCAGCAGACCTTGGCAGCATCCTCACAATGCCTCGCTACTGGTGCTCTGCGTGTAAGGGCCCAGGGGCATGGCTGCTTCCCCCTAGATTTCAAAGGAGAACTGCTGCGAGCCTTACAACCCAACCTGGGGAGAACACTAGGGGGCAAGCCTGGCTGGGAGCCTACTGAAGAGCCTTCCCAGTGAACATCCAAGCCAAAGGGAATTATCTCCAGCCTTAAGATGTAATGAAATTTGCCCTGCTAGGTTTTGGACTTACTTGGGAACTGTTAATCCTTCCTCCTTTCTTATTCCTCTCTTGTGGGATGGGAATGCCTGTTCTGCACCTGTCCCACCATTATATACTTTAAAACAACATAACTTGTTTGTTTTTACAGGTTCATAACTGGAGCAGAGTTTATCTCAGGATGAATTGTACCTTGAGTATCTCCCATATCCGATTTAGAAACGTAGATGAGACTTTGGATTTAGACTTTAAAGTTGATGCTGGGACAAGTTAAGATGTTTTGGACTCTCCAGTGGAATGAATACATTTTGAATGTGAGACGGATGTGAATTTGGGAAAGCAAGAGGTGGAATTCTGTAAACTGGATATTTGTGTCCCCCCACCACCCTGCCCCAGGTTCACATGTTGAAATCTAATCCCCAGTGTAATGGTATCTGCAGATGGTACTTTTGGAAGGTGATCAGATCATGAGAGCAGAAGCCTCATGACTGAGATTAGTGCCCATTTAAAAGAATTCCCACAGAGCTCCCTTCCCCCTTGAACCATGTGAAGACACAGCAAGAAGACAGGCAGCTGTGAACCAGGACATAGGCTCCCACAGTCACCAAATCTGTCAGTACCTTGCTTGATCTTAGACTTTCCAGCCTCTAGAACAGTGAGAAGTAAGTTTCTGTTGTTATAAGCCAGCGAGGCTGTGACATTCTGTTACAGCAACCCAAATGGACTAAGACACATGGCTCTGAGATGACTCTACATAGGGGACACTCTTAAGTTTGTATCTCCAATTTGAACTTTTCGCCAAGCTCCAGAATATATCCAGCTGCTTACTTGACATCTTTGCTTGAATGACTAATAAGCGTCTTAAACTTCACATATTAAAAAGAAGATGCTGATTGGCTTCTAAAAGTCACCCTCTGGCAGTCCTCCCCATCTTAGTTAAGGATTCTTTCATTGGAGTTCAGCTCAAAAACTTTGCAGTTAGCTTCAACGTACTTTTCTTTTTCTTACAAAGTAGTTTTTTTTTTTTTTTTTTTTTAATTTATTGGCTATGTTGTGTCCTTTTTGCTGCGCGCAGGCTTCTCTCTAGTTGCTGTGAGTGGGGGGCTTCTCTTGTTGAGGCGAGCAGGTTTCTCAGTGCAGTGGCTTCTCTTGTTGTGTAGCATGGGCTCTAGGTGCGCGAGCTTCAGTAGTTGTGGTACATGGGCTCAATAGTTGCGGCTCGTGGGCTCTAGAGCACAGGCTCAATAGTTGTGGCGCACGAGCTTAGTTGCCCTGTGACATGTGGGATCGTCCCAGCCTGGGGCTCGAACACGTCCCCTGCATTGGCAGGTGGATTTTGAACTACTGCACCACCAGGGAAGTCCTTACAAAGTAGTTCTGATCATAGCAAGATACCTTTGGTATTACCTTCAAATATTATGTGTACCCACATAAAATTGCCAAATTTGGACCATTTTTGACCTCTAAAAACATCAATTTCAAATGGCTCAACTTAATATATATCCAGAATTAAACCACCTCTCTCCATCTCTACCAGGACTGTCCTGGTTCAAGTCACCATGATCTCTCATCTGTACTTTCTATTACAATAGCCATTGGATAGGCTTCCAACTTGCCCTCTAGGCTATTTTCTAGCCAGCAGCCCTAGTGAACTGTGAAAAGTATAAATCAAATCATCTCTCCTTTGTTCACAATCCTCCAGTGGCCCCCACCTCAGAGTAAAACACACAGTCCTTACAATGTCCTATGAGGCCTTTTATCATCTTTCCCTCTGCTGTCTTTGTGCATTTGAGCCCTGTCACCTCCCCCACACCCCTGCCCTGCGTCTACGTCCCCTCTCCAGTCATGCTAGCCTTCTCTTGTTCCTCAAAAACAGCAAGCATGCTTCTACTTCTTGGCATGCACTTTCTGTTCCACCTGTCTGAAATTTTCTTGTCCCGATATCTGCGCTGAACAAGCATGGCTCCTTTCCTAACTTACATTGAGTCTCTGCTCAAATGTTACCTGAGCAGAGGCACCTTTCCTGATGTGAAAGATGCCTCTGCTCTAATGCGGCATCATCCTAGCATCCCTGATTCCTTTCTCTTAATTTATCTCCATAATATTTGTCACTACTACATTATGCATTTATAAGTTTATTGCCTTATTTTCCAAGTTTATACATTCTATCAGGGAGGAACTTTGTTGTGGTCATTGCTGTATCTCTAGTCTGATTCATTATTTAAGTTCAAAATAAATATTTGTGAGTTTAAGGAAAGGAGGGAAGGAGGGTGATTAAACCAGCAGCATTAACTGGAAATAAAGGATACAAGTGAGTGAGCATATTTTCCTGATGTCTCTCTTGTTCCTTCTTGGGTAACATCCAAAGTGAAGCCGCTGACACCCTCTGCTAAGAGTGAGTTATCAGTAGGATTACAGCCAGCCTTATGTATTAAGATGAGACAGAAGTAAGACAAATTAATTTTGGGCACCTGCTCAGTAGGTTGTTATCAGATCATAGAAAAAGAAACAACATTTTATCCATCAGTGTTCTCTTCAACAATTATTATATGTTCTTCCTTCTCTAGAAAGTGTTATGAGAATCAGTGAAGACACTGCATGTGAAAGAAAGCATATCGTATTGCATTTTTTTAGGTAAATTTATGTGTTTGATAATAGTTCAAATTTCAAAAACTGGAATATTAATGAAAATATTACACAAGGAAATACAGAATAGATTGTTCCTCCCATGTGTTTATCATATGAGATATGCCTGAAATAATCTGTATAGTATAATATCATTTACCTTTATACAATCTCAATTTGAAGTAGGAGTTAAAAGGTATATATTTAAACTTAAGAAATGTAACCATAAAAACAATTCTAATACAAAAATATTTACAAAGCTGTATTTCTTGGGTTCAGGGACCTTTTGTTAAACATAGTGATTGTCCAAGAATAAGTGTCCAGAAAATACTTGTTGAAATGATGGTTTTTTTTCTTCTTTCCTATCAATAGCCAAGAGGCATCAAGAATTCACAATGGGTGTAATTACATATATATATGTACACATATATACACACACATATTTTTCATTTTATTTTATATGTATATTATATTTTTTTAATATGTATATTAAAGTGAGTACCAAATTTGGTGGTTTCTTTTTTCTAAAATTTCTCAGGAAAGCATGAAGGTATTTGGAAAAGATTTATTGCTTTGGGGAGTCTGACATTGCATAACTTGTGGTTTAAGTGCCTTTCTGGACACAATTCACTTTTGGGGGACACATTTAGAAGTACCTTTTCTTAAATATTAATGGAGTTGGTTAGGACTTTCCTCTACTTGTTCTAGAAGATAATAGTTAACACTTCTCTTGGTGTTACCCTCAGTGTGGCTTCAGCCTTTCAATTGTGTCTTTAGAGCTCTTTTGTTTACCTCTTTTATTTTCTTAAAACTCTTTCCATTTTGTTTTAACATGGAATTCTTTGGCATAATGAATGCCAAGAATATAAATCATGGATTTACCCTTGAGGCTAAACTTTCTCCTTGAACTCCTCCCACTGTTTTTTTTTTTTTTTTTGAACATTACCAACTGCATTCACCCTTGCTTGAATAGAAATTTCTTACCCCCTACACAGCCACTGGCAATGACTGCCTCTGCTTACCTCAGCTTGTGAGACTCAAATTTATTTCAAATTAGTTCCTTGAAAAAAAAAGTAAAGATGCTGGGAAAGCTGAAGGGATTCAAGATACTGACTGAAATATTACCTGTCAAATTATATTTTTAGGCTTGTATTCTAGAGAAACCTAGGTATGCTGGGTGAGTGAACCAGGGTAGTGGAAGAAGAGTAGTGGGAGTGGTCTATCTCCTTTTAAAGATGGAGTGATGACTGTGACCTTCCTGGTCTCTCAGGACTGGACCAAGCAGAGCGGAGACATCAATATGCTGCAGGCACAGCCTCTGAAATTGCCTTACCCCTGCCCAGTCTTTCTAAGTCTACTTTCTTAAGTATTAATTAGCAAATGAACCAATCCAAAACCACTTAAATGTTGGCTATTTACACACTCATTCCCATTTTGTGAAGAAAAGGGGTAGGTTAAATTACTTGAAAAAAAAAAGTGCTGTGGTGCCGACATACTTAGTTGTTTAATATATGTTTAATAAGGAGAAAAAAAAAAAACCCAAATTGTCCCTATATTCCCCTCCACGCATCATACTTTTTCTTGACTTTGCATGGGATTATTAAACGAGAAAGAATTTTCATGGAAAAGCTAGTGCTATAATGTGCTGATTGTTACATTAATTTTTTCCCTCAGCTCTACTGCTTGGCAGGAATTTTGGACTTTACTCAGGAACTGCTTAGTGAGCTTGTCCGTGGATGGGATTAGTTTAATCTCCTCTCACAAACCTCTAAGCACTGGGAAAGGCTGGGGTAGAGGAGAAACAGTGGCAAAGCAGGGAGGGCAGGGAAAGAAGGGTTGCTGATGACCAATGCCAAGGTTTATTTTGTCTTAGAACTAAAGCTGAATAGTGAGAAGAAGGGGGGGGGTGGCGGGGAGATAGGAAATGGGAAGGGGGGAAGGAGGGTACAGCAGTGGTGGTGAATAAGAGTGTTAAACTGGGATGGTGTGGTGATCTCTCAGTGATTTCACCGTGCTTGGAGTGCCTCCAAGCCCTGGCTGGGGGCAGTGCACAAACAAGAGGGAAAGAAAAGAGGGGAGAGTAGAAGGATGACTAGAGTCCACAAAGAAAGAACCCCAAGAGAAGGGGGAAAGAAAACAGAGGAATTTCTGGATATAAAGGGAGTAAGGGGGCAGACTTGAGATTTGGCTCACTTATTTTGGTGGACCTTATCCATGATGAGGATGGCCTAGGTGGGGACCATAGTAAAATTTTAACGGAGTTCCTAATTTCTTCTTCCCCCCGATGAAGATTAACTACATTGGACTAGATGAGTTTTATGACACAAAGTTCGTAAAATGTTTTATGAAATCTACTCTGCAAGAGAAATATAAGGAGTTATTGCCATTGCCATGGCTGTATCTGGAGAACAAAACAGGAGGAAGATTTGGTTTATATATTGAGACAAGATTAAATTCACAGTTTATTTAATTTAAAACTTTAGTGTATACTGCTTCTTATCCCAAATAATAGATAATGAAATTTTACTGGTGAAGGAAGTATGCTTCTTTTTATAGACAATGGGGCTTGCAGTTTTGAACCTGAATAACAGTAAAAGTATTAAACATGACTGCAAGTTTTATTCTTGGTCTGAACAAAACAATTGGATGCTCTCCTGTAATTGAATAGGATTAAAAAAATGAGTTGTTGTTTAAGCAATTTTGTCTTCTAAACTTTTCTGTCAGTTATAAGTTACACATCTACACTTTGTATACGTGTTCAATTGCTGAAGATTTATATCTAAACTTGTAAACTGAGAGGTGTTTTGCATATTTTTATGCATATTTCTGGCTTCTTTATTAATAATAAATCAGCCCATTAGAAAAATTTAATGTGTGTGTTTAAGAGATCCAGTTAATGGCCATTAAAGCGTTGAACAATTGGAATATGGAGAATGCTTTTGTATACATTGTTCTTAAAGCTAACTATTTTTATTTTCTGAGGACTTACTCATTGATCAGAGAAAATGTAACAAAGTATTTGCCAAGTCTGATTTTTCCTTTATGTATCTTTTCAGAGATTTGTCAATTGATTAGTTTTTTCTCAAGAAATCACTCTTGACTTGTTTACCTTCTTGAGTGTAGACTAGTTCTTTAATTCATTACTTTCTCTTCTTACCTTTATGACATTGGGGTTTATTCTATTGTTCTTTTTTCAGTTTATCTTCAATACATAGCTCATTAATATTTAGTCTCCCACCCCAATCTATTTAAAACTTACATTTCTCCTTTGCATTACTGCTTTAATTGTTTCTCATAGGTTTCACTATATAGCCTGTTAATTACCGTTCAGTTCTAAGCACTCTTTAATCTTAATGATGTATTAGTTGATTCATTAGTTACTTAACATTTTTTTTAAGTTCCAAGTGTACTTTTTTGGGTGATGAATTTGTCCTCAAGGTTTTATATTTCAAGCTTAATTTCATAGAACGTGATCTCCATGATATTTTTATAATAAAGCAAGTTTGCTTTATGGTCATCAGCTTGCATGAATGTTCTATATTTACCTTAAATTGATGTGCATTCACCAATCATCCAATATAAGAGAATGCATGTGAATAATAGATCGTTTATTGTTTTTCTAACTTTTAATATTCTTAATGAATTCTTTAACCTACATAACCTGTCAGTTTCTGTGCGACGTGAAATAAAATCTTCAGTCTTCACTACTACTCTCCGCTTGCTCACTCAGCCAAACTGGACACTTTGCATTTCTTAAACACTCCAAACACATTCAGAAGTCAAGGTCTTTATTTTGAGGTACCTTGGCGTGCTTTTGTCCCCAAATGCTGTATAACTTCCTCCCTCCCTTGCTTTAGGTTCCTTGACCTGTTTAGTAAAAACCATTACGATAGAAAGGGTCAAGGGAAAGTCTCTAAAACTGCCACCTCCCCCTTAGTTTCTATCCAAGATAGTAAAACAGAAGACATATATTCTGGGAACAACTGAAGAGATTAGTTCTACAAACAGAGACTTAAAAGCCACAGATTTTGGAGTCCTCATTTTTCCCTATTCAATTTACCTGTTTGGCTCCTATGAAAATCAGATAAATTGTGGCAGCCATCAACACGAGCAACCTCAGTCTCAAGTGTGACTGCTCTGGTCCATGTGGTGTCTTTACGGAAAGGGATCTACAAAATATTTGGCATTTGGTCTGTGATTACTGGTCTGGGGAATGCATTATTCTCAATTCCCGTCAGTAAAGAAGATCAAAAACAGTGCATATTTATGTGGAAAGAAAGAAATACACATTCACTGTCTTGCCTAATGGGTACGTTAATTCCCATTTTTGGTCACACCACAGGCTGCAGAGATTTTGGTCGTGTTGGCTTTCTATGGTATATGATGCTGTACAACTACATTAAGCTATCTTAATCAAACTTTACATAAAATACTCTGGAAGCCTTAGTAGGACACATACGGGTAGGAGATAGTCTTCATGAATATTCAAAGGTTTGCCATACCAGGAAGTACTTAGGGGTCCTATGGCCTGGAGTCAAATGGGACATCTCCATTGGAACAAATGTATCTGGATTCTGGAGGAAGCATATATTGCATTTGGACATATTGTTGTGACTAATTGTTGAGTGGCTTGGAAGGCATACTGTTTTGAGTAGGGTGAAGAACAGCATTCACCAGGCTGTAGTGAAAGCTTGTTTCTCTGTTGGGCCATATGATGCAGCATATCTCACCATGCTGAATAAGAGTGATTTGCCCCTTTGGATTTTTATATAAACTTTGACTCAATTTGCCAACTTCAAAAAAACTTCTGCTGGAATATTGATTAGGTCAGCAGCAAACATATAAAACATTTTGCTAGAAATGACACTTTTACAATCCTGAACATAGATTATTCCTCTATTAACTTGAAGAAAACCCACGAAACTTCTTGTAGTATTTTTTGCAGTTTTCTGTGTGAAGCATTTGTACTCATTTTAAAAAAATTCATCCATATTTATGTGAAGTTTTTTGATGCTATTTTAAATGGTAATTTACAAAGTTCTCTGGTTGTGTCTATAGAAAAATATCTTTCATTTTATACATTGATATTCATAATTTATTAATTCTAATTTTCTTCTGTATAAATAGAAAACTCAAATGTATCTACAATCTGTTGTCTAAGATTATTCTCAGTTTTATTTTTTCTCTTCCAATCAGTATACTTTTTTTTCCCTTGTGTTTTCTGTGCTGGCCAGGACATACTATACACTATTGAATAGAAGTGCTGATAACAAACATCTTTGTTTTGTCTCCAATTTCAGGGCAAAACCTTTCTATTTTGTGATTACATGTGATGTTTACTGCAGTTTTGAAAGAAATGAATACACTCTATAAATTAAGCAGTTAAGAAAGTTCTCATCCATTCCTAGATTTATGTCTGTCTTTTTTAATCATGAATGGGTTTGAGGTATATCAAATCATTTTTCCATATATGCTGAGATTATATTTTCTCCTTTTCATCTGTTAATGTAGTGAATAATATTGATGGGTTTTTAAAACAAGCCAACCTTGCATTGAAACATAAACAGCTCTCAGTTAAGCTCTCACCTTTCTATATACACATGAATTCAATTTTTTAATGTTTTAAAAATATTTTTCTTAGTTTTCTTACACTGAAGGAAGAAAACAATAAAATTATTTGAAGAAGCAAATAATAAAATGCACAAATCTTAAGTATCACAATTGGATGAATTTTTAGAGTTGTATACTTTCATGTCACCACCATTTTAGCCTAAGATTTATAAAATTACCTATACCTAGATGCCTCCCTTGAGGCCCCTCCCACTTAATACCACCCCCAAATAGAAGCATTTTAATGGCTTCTACCATCAGAGATTAGATTTGCTAGTGCTTGAACTTTATGTATGAGTTATGTAATATGTACTTCCTTATGTCTAGTTTCATTTTTCTCAATATTATATTTGCTTGCCTTTGCATGCAGCAATTCTTTGTTTTACATGTATGTATAATATTTCATTGAATGAATATTCCACAATTTGGTCTCCAAGTTTGGGTATAATGAATGTAGCTGCTATTTGTACTTTCATACATAATTTTTGGCGCATAGATGCACTCATTTCTATTGAGTTTATACATTAAGAGTAGAATGACTAAATCTTGAGGCATTATATATTCAGATTTAGTAAACATATTAAAGATATTCAAGATGGATGTATCCATTTATGTTCACAGCAGAAGTGTATGAGAGCCCTACTTGCTTTACATCTCTGTCAAGAGTTGGTGTTCTTTTCCTTCTTCTTTTCTTTCTTTCTAAGCCATTCTAGTGGGAGGGTTGTGGTAGCTTATTGTGGATTTAATCTACACTTTACTAATAACTAGAGATTTGAAGACATTTTCATGTACTTCCTGGGCATTTGTATATCCTGTTTTCTAAAGTGACTGTTTAGTATTTTGCCCATTTTGTTAATGAGTTTTACATCCTTTTCTTATTCATTTTGCAGTTTTCTATATTTCAATACAATTAGGACATATATATTGCAAATGTTTTCCCAGCCTTTCAATTAATTTTTCTCACCCTTAATATCCCTTGATGAACCACAAGTTTTAATTTCAACAAAGCTTAATTTATTAATATTTTATGGTTAATATTTAAGAAATCTACTTAAGAAAACTGACCATTCTAAGGACATGAACTTTTCTTCCATGCTATTTTCTAGAAGCCTTTTTCTTATTATTGTTTTACTGTTTGCTTTTAGATCTACTGTTCTTCTGGAGTTGAGTTTTGGACATGGTGTGAGGTAGTGGTCAATAGTCACGTATTTTAAAAACATGGATATTGTGGATTTCCCTGGTGGCACAGTGCTTCAGAGTCCACCTGCCAATGCAGGGGACACGGGTTCGATCCCTGGTCCCAGAAGATCCCTCATGTCCCAGAGCTGCTAAGCCCGTGCGCCACAACTACTGAGCCTGCGCTCTAGAGCCTGAGCTCTGCAACAAGAGAAGCCACTCTAATGAGAAGCCCGCGCATTACAAGGAAGAGTAGTAGCCCCTGCTCACCACAACTGGAGAAAGATTGTGCACAGCAACAAAGACCCAATGCAGCCAATAAATAAATAAATAAATGTATATTAAAAAAAAAGAAAGATGAGCGCAATATTTGCAAGAAAAAGAGTCTTAAAAAAAAACAAAAAGATATTCAACTGAACCAGCACCACGTTTGGGGCAGTGCCATCTCTCTCTCCCACGCCCTGTTTTACAGTATTATTTCATTCATATAGGTGTGTATGTGTGTATGTAAGTCTTGTTTTTAGTACAGGTAATGCTTGTGTTATATTAAGTTTAGTATAAGTTTTGTTATGAGTTATATTTGATGCAAGTTATTTTATTTTTAAAACTGTTTTGGCCACGCAGCATGCGAGATCTTAGCTCCCTGTCAAGCGGTGGAACCCACACCCCCTGCAGTGGAAGCGCAGAGTTTTAACCCCTGGACCACCAGGAAAGTCCTATTTTGATAATGTTATAACAGAATCATTTTGGTTATTTTGACCTTTGCATTTCCATACATATTTTAGAAACACTTTCTATTTCTAGAATAAACACCAGAAGAAAAGATGTTTTTCTGGCATTTTGATTGGGATTATTTTTTGAGTCTATAGATGAATTTATATAGAAAAGTTATGTTCGTGATATTGAATTTTTTAGTCTATGAATATAGCATATACCTTCTGCCATTTAGATCTTCCTGATTTCTCCTAGTACAGACTCGTAAATATTTTCGTATTATCTTAAGCGTATTTTATTCTGCCTGTCACTGTAGTTCACTTTTGTATTTTAGTTCCTCCCTTCTAATAGTTCCATTCAAGTTGTTACTAAAAATGTTAAAAGGGGCAGAAGCACGCATAGATCACTAGGTATCGCACTAGGGAAGCTTCCTTCGAGTTGAGTGAAGATTCTGTAGTCACTTCCTGGATATAGTCGCTTCATTAATTACAGATTCATCCATATGAATTGCTTACTTCTCCATCTTGTCTCAAGTATAGCATGAAATGCTTATTTAATTTTGGATAGATTACGACTATTTTACTTCTTTGTCAGCAGCCATGGTCAGAGCTTTTAAATCATTTGCACATTGAACATTCAGGAATAAGTAGAAGCAATGCCAGGCTTTCTGGAAGAATTCTCTCAGCAGCCTGTGCTTGGCCAGCCTCTTCTTTACCTCCACTCTGCTCCCATTAGCCTTAAACCCCACTCTTGCATTTTTCTCTGGGAATACGTTTATTCATTTCAATTGGACCTATTTTTACTGCCTGGTTAGAACATCTTTGATCACTCTGTATTGTTTGGGCCTGAAGTTTGGTCCAAAGTTTTGCTTCCAGACATAACACTTGCTTGGTCAATAGCCCAAATGCTGATACACCTGAATTCTTGACCCAACATTCTTTGTGTATTTCCATTTTGTCTCTGGTAATTGTTTGTAAAACTCCATATCCACAAAGATAATAATTCTATGAAAACAACAGATATTTAGCTGGTACAATGAATTCATCCCATATGGGCTCTACATTATCACCATTTCCTACTTCTGGGAAACCTCATGCTAGACTGTTACAAACTTTCCCTCTGTGATCTTAACAAAGATAAATTTCAAGTTCATATTGGTAGTTTGTGGGATATGCTGTGTCTGTGCACAGTCATAAAGTACCCTGTCTCCTGTAACCTGCTCTTTCTCACTTAAAAAGGTATCGTGAAGATCATTCTTAGCTTACATATCTCATGACCACCATCTTTTTTTCCTGATTATTTCCTCTAAGGTAAATCTTCTTATGGTTCTGAATGGAGATGATTTGATGAACCACAGAACAAAGAGAGTAGCTACTTACTACAGAGATTCAGTGAATTTGGAGACATCCAATAGAGATAAAAGCCACTTCGAAAACAGCAAGTAGAATGGTGGTTGCCAGGGGCTGAGGTGTGGAATGGGGACATGTTGGTGAAAGGGTACAAATTTCCAGTTATAAGGCAATATAAGTTCTGGGGATCTAATGGACAGCATGGCAGTTGTAGTTAATAATACTGTGTTATGTACTTCAAAGTTGCTCAGAGAGTGAACCTTAAATATAGTGCCCACCAAAAAAAAAGAAGAGAGAAATGGTAATCCTATCACATGCTGGAGATGTTAGCTAACACGATGGTAGTAATCATTCTGTGATATATAAGTGTATCAAATTGATATGTTGTACACCTTAAACTCACACACTGTTATATGTCAGCGATATAAAGCTGGGGGGATAAAAAGGAGTTGTTTCCATGATCCCTGAAGTTCCTGGAGCAACTCTTGGACACAAAACCTGGTGAACTCTTACCAAGCCTGATTCCCTGGCCCAGAGCCAAAGTATCAGCTGAAAAATCATTCTGATTTCCCAGGTATCTCTACCTGGTGCACAAATTTGTGATTTATAACTTATTTCTTGGAACAGTTTAGGATTTAGGACCCAATCTCAAGGAATCCCTGACACGCACTAGTTTCTGTGACAAAGGGCAGAGAGCAAGTCCTCTCCTTTACCGGGGCTTGGTCACTTGCTCTCCCAACTCCATTAATAACTGAAATTTTAAATTATATATTTGCCACTACTGGAAAAATAACAGTTCTGGATAAATAACATATGTACTCCATATACTGCTTGAGTTCTTCCTCCATAAAGATTTTTGTAACAATGCCAGCCCATATCAGCTTCTTCCCTTGAATGTCTGTGGAACTTAAAATCTTCAAACTTGTGGATTCATTATAAAGTTATAAAGAAACATTGGAGACCTCTAGCTTGCCAATCCTATTTTACAAAAGGGAGTCTGAGACACAAAAATGAGACAAATGGGAATGGTATGTAATTTCCCACTGTATATGCTGTTTAAATATGCATATTAACACATACATATGTTGGTGTTACATATATACACATATGCATGTTTATATGTGCATAACATATATGTATGTAATACATTGTCTTAATTGGTCACCTTCTTGAGTGTTTCTTCATCTCCCTCAGTCCTAAAATGCACTGTTATTTATTTACCTAATATATTGCATTAATTTGGAGAAGACCTTTACGAAATAATTTTATAAAGACTCCCAAACTATAAAAGTATCTGCCAATCATTCATTGATAATAGAACTTTATTTAAATGTACTCCTTCAAATTCTTAGTTCTTTCTTTCTCGCTCCCTTTTTAATCAGGCTAGAAAGTAAGAAATGCCAATAGAACAAGTGCAGGCACAATAATATTGATCCTGTTCAGAGTTGTACAGAATGGCATAAGGATACAAGAAGAAGAAAAGATACATTACAGCTCTGAGCTCAACAAAATGTCTAGGTGGTTTGTCAATGCACAGTTAAATCCCCCTCTGAATGGAAACATTAAAAGTTCTTCCCACTGTGCCTTTAGAAAGCTTCTTGTGTGTGAGTTTGGTGTCTGCTGCCAGGCCTAGCTGGGACATTCCTCATCTCTCACCACTGAGATTCTTGAAATGTTTGTCTGCCAGTTGCAGCACTTGCTGAATAGGACAGCATTACATCATGTTCTCAGAAAAGGTGGCAAACAAGCTGCTTCTCTGTTCCCTCTGCTTATTATTTGTTTTAGGCAAATGTGAGTCCTTAGGTTTGAGACACAGCGCTGGTGGTAACTAGAGCACAGAATAATAACCTAAAGAAGGTGAAGCGGAGGGGTTGGCAGCCAGATCTCACTTGGGAAAGCTGCAGGAGGTGTGGTGTGGGGTGAACTGGGGGAGAAACGTGAGTTAAAAGTCCAAGTGTGTGCCTGGGTTCCTTTAACGGAGGCAGAATACTGACTAGTTGAGCAAATTAAGTTCTTTCAGCAACGTCCAGATAAATGACTGGTTTGCATCCAAGCAGAAAACACCATTATTTCTGGCTTCGTGTAGTGTGAATTAGAGAAGAGAGATGACAGTTCCTCCTCTGCAACCTGAATATATGAAAGAGATAAGAAACCTGCAGGAAAGTGAAGGAGAAGTCCCGCTTATTCTTTTTCCCTAAAAGAAAGTAAACTTGTTGAGGGAGACTTTTAAAAAAAATCAAATTAATGAAAAGTGAAAAGAAACAGATATTCACTCTCTCTGCAAAACATCTGTCCTAAATCGTGTGGAAGGTGTGGGGAAGAGCGATGAGGTCCTGAAAGGATGGATCCACTCTTTTATATGCTCAGTTGTGGTCCCAGCTGCACAAGAGCAGCTGGTGGAGGCTGCTGGAACTTAGGACCAGTTAGTGTCAGGGTTTTAATATTTCATTTGAACTAGAATCTCCTTCGATAATCTGAACCAGAAGAATCTGAATAAAAATCCTCTCCAGTAATCTGAATCTTGTAAGAACAAAATGTTGAAAGGTGACAGTTATGTATTTGTGAAGAAATTCATTTCTTATTAAGCTAGTAAGGGGTGCTGACAGGCATGCAAACTGATTCTTGAGCCCTAATGGAAAGTTGAAGAAAAAGGCAATGCCACACATTTATATATATTTGTGAATATATATGTATATATATATAAACTTAATATGCTTAAAATGTCAATGTTACTTTTAAAATACAAGGCTTATATGTGTAATGGCTATTCGTTCTAAATTAAGAAAAAAATTATTCATCAATATTGAGTAGCCTTTCATTTATGTTATTAAAATTTGTAAAAACATTTTTTATCCTTACAGCTATGAGATAAAGTAATCTATGAAATTTAGAGAGTGACTTAATCACAGATGTGCATATTGAAGTTGAAGAGTCATTTGTATGAATAAAAAGAGGTTTAAAAAGATGTAACGTACAGCATTGTGACTCTAGTTAATAAATCTGTATTGCATATTTGAACATTGCTAAGAAAGTACTTCTTAAAAGTGGTCATCACAAGAAAAAATATTTATGTAACTATTTATGATGATGGATGTTAACTAGACTTATTGTGGTGATCATTTTGCAGTGTATACAAATATCTAATCTTTATACTGTATATACATATAATGTTACGTGTCCATTATATCACAATAATAAAGGTTATAATGTTACATGTCCATTATATCACAATAAAAAAGGTTTTGATACAAAAGATGAAACGAAAAAAAGGAGGAGAGAGATATACAAACACAGATATATGCATTTAATAGATGTGAGATGTAAAATGTGCAGACACATATAATATATATTTAAATGTAGAAACTTGTCAGTATACTGTGGGTCTGGATTTGAATCTTGGTTTTGTTGTATGTAGTTGTGTGAGCTTGGATTATCTAATTAGTGTCTCTAAGCTACAATCTTTTATGTAAAATGAGTATAGTTCCTATTTTACAGAGTTGTTTAAATGATTAGATTAAGTGACATCACATACATAAAGAGTTTATTATTGCAACATGTGCAATGTCCAACTGTTTTTTGTATTTTCCTTTTGTCCCCATGTGGCTTAGTTCACTGTCTTTTTGGTTCTTTTATGTGTTAATTAAGACCCTCTCTATTAAGAATAAAAGGAATCAGTGAAAAAGATAAAAAATCTTCACCAGGACAGACAGGGAAAAAGATGATAGAGTTTGTTCAAACATACTCTGAATATTTTATCAATATTAGTGCACAGAAATAACTATGTAAAGGTAGAGACGGGAGTGTCTATACAATGTCTGTCTTTATGGCTACAAGCAGACTGGATAGGTTAAGAGTTCACAAGTGCGCATGCTTTTTCGTTTCTCCCCTATTTATGTATGCCAATACAAATTTGGATCAGGCTAACGTTTTGGTGGTCAGAGCATACTCTACCCGTCATATACACACAAAAACCTGGGTATTGCCATGGCAATGAGAAAGGATGGCCTGGATTCCTTACAGCATGAATGCTTCAAAACAAACAAACTTGCACCGTGGGCCCACACAGCCTATTTTAATCAGCATTAACAGCTCTGACAACCAGAGACTCTTTTATCTGCTCTGTTTGCAACAATTTGCTAATGAAAATTAAATCCCAGTGTTTGCCAACAATTCCAGAACCACATTCTTCAAGTTAAAAACGTAAAAGTAGAGAGAAGTCTAAGAACAGTATCCACACAGGCAATTTTTGACTGGAAAGTTCAAAGAAGTTTAAAAAAACAAACAGTGCAGAGGGATACAATGGTTTTGATTCTGAAGGAGGTTGTTATTACATTCACTTCAAAGACAACTTTTGCTGGGATAGAAAAGATATTTGCAAATAAAACAAGAGTTGGCTTAAATTTTTCTTAAAAATCAGGGTGCCCGAACATGAGATGAAGTAACTGTTGTGAATACTTTATATTCTTTAAGTCTATTACCAGGGATTCTTACCTTAAAATCCACAGATGAGGAACTCGCTCCAGGAGACCATTGAATCCTTGAATTTTTAGACAATAGCGTGAGTTCAGTTCCATCTGTGATATTTTTCTCTGGATAGAAGATGAATAGCTCAACAGTTTTTAACATGGTTCGTTACCCACAGAAATTATTATTATGGTCATTATTTTTCATAGTCTTTGCATTTTCCTGTGCTGTTGAATTTTAAAGTTATTATACTAGAAAGGAATTTTAAAATCTATTTCAAGAACAATCAAAAGTAAGTACTCTTGAGAATTTATCCTAAGTAGACAATCCAATAGAAAAATAAGAGGACAAACAAGTATATATCAATTAGGAAGTTTTAGCTGTCTCAACGAAAAACAGCTTTAAGAATATTTGCCATTTCACATTAGAAGAAATGTAAAGACAATAGTTACATGATTAGTTAATTTAGTAATTAATTAACCTACCCCATCCCCCATCTTTCTTCCTTTTTGCACATGATCACTTACCACTCAAGGCTGGGGGCCCTAGGTATCAGGATGACAGCAGCAGTTCCAGGAATCGCACGTAGACAGAGAAGCCCAGAAGTAGGAAAGAGGACTTGCCTCATGTGACTCTATTTAAAGTCTAGAAAACTTCCCCACATTTCCCACTGATGCCCCTTCCCTCTCACTGACCCAAATTGCATTACATTCCTTTGCCTAAAACAATTATTAGCAAGAAGATGATCAGTTTCATTTTTTTTTACAGATGGGGAGAGGCCCAGACCGCCTGAAGGATGAGGTTGTTCAAAGGAGGGTGAAAAAAATTAGAGATCTGTTAGGTAGAAAGAAGATGGTTTAATGCCATTGCATACGCAAGTATTAGTACCAGCCACAATTCATTGAGTAGAGAATTTATTTTATTGAAAACTTCATTTTTTTATAGTTAAATATGTCACACACGGACAAGAATTGATAGCAATATGGTCACATCTGTGACCCAATCACTTAGATTTAATAAGTACTAACATTTGCTCAGAACTTCATTAAAGGAAGAAAATTACAAATATATTTGTGATCAACCCTGTACTCAACTTTGATTATGTTTCCTTCTCTTCTTCCCCAGCTGTGATTATTATCCTGAATTCCTTATTTCCTTTCTCATGCTGAATTTTCTGTTTGTGCTATATATTTATGTATTATAGGAACATTTTAAAAATTCATTTGTGATTTTCCATTCTTGGGTAAAGAAAATAGAACAAAGCAAGTTTGTGGGGAAAAAAACAAATAAAAATATTGTATTCCTAAGAATTTCTAGCTGCAAGAAGGTTTTAATTCCTTTGGTCCTAAATTTTGATTCACCAAGCTCAGTTAAGCAAATGAGTCCATAAAAATTAGAACCATGTTTCACAAGAAATGCTCTTTCAATCAAAAAGCCAATGATAATTAATCCCCCACCTGTAACCCTAAAACATTCAAAGAAATACGTCAATGAAAATCATGTCCTTATAGCACATGAGTAGCAGAAACAAGAAGGAAATAAACTCTAATTTCATTATTAGGCCACTGTCATAAGGATGATGCTTTGAGATCCAAGTGAATTCCTAAGCTCTTCATTTTAAATATACAAGTAAAAATAGGGATCCAGTAGTACATAGTTCAAGAGAAAGCGTTGATATTCTCTCCATCACCAGCTATATTCATTCTGCAGGGGAATTTCCAGACTGTAAGTGTCTTGCCTGAAGGGGTAGGGAGTTGGTACTCCTATTTGCTGTGCTGTCTGCACTATCCAAAAAAATGTAGGTCACTTTCTTTCTTTAAGACTGTGGAGTTAACAGTTCTCAGTTGACTCATATGGGTAGGGTAGGGAGTTTGGGACCAAGCATAATTCCCACTGCCCATAATTGATTTAACTTGCTCGGGTACCAGGTAGCGCACATCTACTACGTGCAAGGCATGTAGTAGTCAACAAACAATCCAAGGTAAAACAAAACAAAACAAAAACCAAAAAAGCCCCCCAAAAACATAAAACAAAAACAAAAACAGCTCACATATTAAAAAGGTCACTCTCTTTGGGCATAAACAATGGTAATGAGATGTGATAAATGCTCTTTTAAATGAATATTACATGGTGGTCACATATTAATCAGAAACTGGATTTCACTGTGTGGGTCTGGGAATGTTTCATGCAGGAACATTTGAGAAATGGTTCTTGAAGAAAAAGACTTCAAATGTAAAGAAAAGAGGAAGGGAATGTCAGACAAGTAAGACATACTGTGTTTCAAATAGGAAAAGCGACTCCAGTTGACTCCTGGTCTCTTGAGTGTCATCTCTTACAGTGTTCTCGATTAGATCCACTTGGCTCTTAATGGCCTGCAAATCTCCTCCCATTTTGAGCAAATTTTCTCAGTTCAACTCTTGAGCTTCTGAGGCTCCCCTTTAGTAATGTTTTTCATTTATTTCTGCATTCCACCTTCTGACCTCCTTTTGCCTTCCTACTTCCCTCAAAGGTGATTCTCTTCTCAAACCAAGTACTCTTATTATTCTTTCACAGTGGACCTTGGTAATCTTTTGAGACCAGAGCATAAATTTATAACGACTGGAAACTCGTTTCCCTGTCTTCAAGCACAAGGTGAGTTTAATCGTCAACTCCTCATCAAAGCTGAGGAAAAATTATTGTATTCCCAAAGAACGAGAAAATAACAAAATAAATATCAACAGTCACCCATCTGAATGTGTGTGTCACATCCTGCCCAAATCTCTCTCTCTCTTTTAAAAGATTATTTCCTCCCAAGGAGGCTTTTTAGATACCTTTTCCTAATTATCCTTTGATAAAACTTGAAGTACAAGAGATCTACTATATCTCTATTCATGTACTGTACGTGTATCAGAATTTATGGATTGAAAAGTAAGATTACGGTTTGTCCCCTCGAGTCAAATTTCACCTGTTGAGGGTGATATTGCCCTGTCGAGCATGCAGGAGTGTTGGAACTATCTGTCCATCTGTCTATCCATCTTCCACTTTTTCTTCCCCCCAGAAATCGCTAAATTTCTGTGAACTTAAGTCAGCAAGTTTATGAAAAATGAAACTTACTCTGATTAATTCACAGAGGTATTATGAGATATTATGATTTACACAAGTATTCTAATACCAAAGTTATTATACAGTTTGAATTTTGAAGGAAATTGGGCAGAATGAACAGAGGTTTTGACCATCATCTTGGTTGTTTTGTATCTCTAACATATGCTTTATGATCTCTGAGTAACCTGTTTAATTTCTGTCCCAGTCCTTTAAGGAGAGACTGTGTGTGTATGTGTACAGGTGAGTGCATTTTGCTCATATTTTGTACAAATATTTCAACTACGAATTACTTTGTAGTCACCTAAATGGATTATATAAGAATTGATTGTTTGTGCAATCCTAATTCAACCACTGAGAAGCAGAATTTGTTTGAGTAAAAGCTCTAGAATTCATGCGAAAAGAGCTCTTCTCAATGTTATATAAGTGAGGGGATTTCTGAGAAGTGTCCTTATAGTATATGATCTTTTATGAACTTCTGATTTGATTGTTTCTGGAATGTTAAAAAAAGGTCTTTTTTACTGAACACATGCTAAATAATCAGGTGCCCATGGATAATGTCATTTTTTTGAGTAAATGTTAAAAACAATTGCTTCATAAAAAGGTAAGGTAGATTTTTAAGCAATTAAATGTGCAAAATTAGGCCCCCACTCCAATGCACTTTCAGCATTCAAACTACAAAAACGTTCTACTGATATGGAAATAATTCAGGAAAGATTCTATGTCAGTAAATATTCATTTCCATATAACATTCTCTTAAGATGGACTGATTTTGAGGCTTTTGTTTATCTGTCAATGCCCATACAACTTTTTCTACCTCTACATTATGTTTAGTGGATAAATCATATGCTTTAGAGTCAGGTATGTAGGTGTGAATCCCTTAGCTAACTTAAAATAGTTGCATGTTTGAGGCAAGTGATTTTGTCCCTTTGAACTTTAGTTCCCTCTTTTATTATTTATTTATTTATTTGGCCACTCTATGTGGCATGTGAGGTATTAGTCCCCTGACTAATTTATTTAATTTATTTATTTGGCCATTCTATGTGGCATGTGGGATATTAGTCCCCCAACTGGGGATTGAACCTGTGCCCCCTGCAGTGGAAGCATGGAGCCTTAACAACTGGACCTCCAGGGAATTCCCTTTAGTTCCTTCTTTTAAAACAATGGAAGTGATATTGTATATTACAAGATATGGGCGAAGATTAAGTGAGATAATGGGCCTGGAACAAAGGAGACGCTTAAAAGCGTCAGCTTCCCTTCCTCCCAGCCACATTTCACTCCAAGTGTGGAGTGGGCACTAGCTTATAGACTTGTGAATGGGTGTTACCTATGAACCACCTCCCCCACTCTAAACACCAGGGCAGTTGTGTGTGATTGATAAGTAGGACAAAGAGGAAAATAGTCATGTTCATTCATTATGAAATGTGTCCAGAACATAAACTGTAGGTAAAGCTCATGGTAGGTGCTGTGAGGGTTTTCGAGGATAATACAACCAAGAGTTCACTGAAAAGTGGTTGAGAGAGACTTAAAAGACAATCCACTTTATAAGGCAGGGCTTTGATAAACTACTGTTTTAAGGGTTCCAGAAAAATGTTGTGGGAGCACAAAAGAGGGTGGATGTAGGAAATTGTCCCTATCACCAAGAGGAGAAGCAAAGAGTTAAAAAACCTGTGACCTTTTTAGGAATAGGTCTGTGACATAAAGGCTACCTTCCCC
This sequence comes from Hippopotamus amphibius kiboko, assembly GCF_030028045.1. Classification (NCBI taxonomy): domain Eukaryota; kingdom Metazoa; phylum Chordata; class Mammalia; order Artiodactyla; family Hippopotamidae; genus Hippopotamus; species Hippopotamus amphibius. The sequence goes on along the minus strand of NC_080191.1, from coordinate 165,422,793 downwards.
TGAGTCCTGATCCAGAGACAGTTTGCATTTGAAAATATCTCTATTCCACATTTCATGCACTGGTGTTATAGACCACCTGCTTCCTTTCACTTTCATCCTTCACTGAATGGATGTCCAGGAACTATAAAATAAACTTTTGCCGGAAGTCCAGTGGGGCAGATGAGCCGTGGCTGTTGACAAGAAGCAACTGACACGGCAGTCCTCAAACACGGCTTGCTCCCGGATTTGGGGAACACCATTGGCCAAAAGGGAAATTTGTGGGTGCTGAATTTGGAAGTGAATAGAAAACTTTGAGGCTTCAAAATCCCATTTGGCTCCTAAGCCAGACACAACTTCAGGGCTGTGTGGGGCTTTTTTTTCTCCTTTTAAAAATTTTTTTTTTTATTTTTCCTTTTTCTATTTTATTCCCATGGCAGTCTTAGAAGAAGGAGCAAGAATTCCTTTCAACCAAGAATGTTTATTGCCTGCATGATGCAGGCTTCCACTTAGTTAGAAAAACATGTTTTTCAATTAACTTTCCCTTGATAAACAATGATTTAATTTAAAGGAATGGCTGCTTTGCAAATTGCAATAAAACACATTTTATGTAGGAGAAAACCTTACTTTTCGAAGGAAGGGATGATTAGTTGCCAAAGTTTCTAAAAGCAGAGCCTAATTTTTGAGTTCTTGCTTCCTGTGCCACAATATTTTTAGTATTGCACCTGAAATGCAAAAGCCTAAATAATCTCACTTGAAGTGTTCAAGTGAAGATGTCATGTATCCAGTCTAATCCATTTGGTTTTTGATGGTTTGGCTCTGGGTGAACAAATTCTCTGCTGATAGCAATTCAATTGAAAACTGATACAAGATCCTGGCTTGATTGAGAATGAATGGCCCGTCATTTCCTATCAAATCTTCACAGTTGATTTTCTCACTCACTCTCTCTCTCATCTCTATCTCTGCCTTTTTGTGCTTCTTATTTTCTCCCTCTCCCTCATTATCATACTTGATGCCTATGTGGATGGAGATTATCAGAATATTTATTCCTTCTATGCCACACCAAGCCAAGTAATTAGAATGCAAATCCCTTGAATTCCAATTGGTTAACACCATATACAGATTTTTAGGCATATTCATGTATATAAAATATATAAAGAGGAAAAAAAATACAAGAATAAAGCCTTAACCTGAATATAAATTATTGCACAAAAGTTTATGTATCCATAAAGACAAATGGAAAGTGTACTGATTTTATAATGAATCGTGGTGACCACCATGATGAAGAAACAACAACAAAAACAACAGTAGCAATTAACTAAAGAAGATACCTTTCCTTCCCCAAACACTCCCCTCTTCCGGACCACCAACAGAAGCTACATGTCTTACCTAAATACTTAAGCTCTTATCAGCGGCATTTAAAAATCTTTAGCTTGGTGTATTCACAGCCAGAGTAGAAATCACCAGGTAGTATTTGGGCCAGGAAAAGGCTTATTTCTTAATTCTGACATGAGTGTGCAATTTGAGAATGGGAGTAGGAGTGAGAGAAATGCACAATGCTAAATAATCTAAATAATTATATGAAATACTAACTTCATTGTGATGCAGATGATCTTACATATTTGGTAGGCTTTTAGAACACTATTTTCTACAAAACATGTTTATATGCTATTTTTATACATGTGTATGTATGTTTCTAAGAGATCAAATGGATTACCATCTGGACATGAAGAAAACCAAAATTGTGTGCAGCTCATACTTCCAAAAAGAGCAGGCTTGGCATGTTCATGCCTGCTCTGGAATCCTCTCCAAGTCTTGGAGTATCTAAGCAACCTCACAACCCTGGACTACCCTGTGGGTCAAGGAATTTCAAAGGCCACCGTACGCTGTCTTAGTGACACCCTTGGAGTGTGTTCTTTAATGAACAGCTTAGACTTTCAAGAAACGAGAGTAGGTCCTAGAGGGAAACCAGTTCCAATGGGTGCATAGGAGGCTTCCTTAAAAAGATAAGGTAGATTCATAGAGTTGAAGTTAGAAGTTATATGTGTGGTTTCTTTCCAAATGGTAAGTGTCTGAAGACAGAAGATCCAGATAGGAACCGGAGACATATGTGAGATTTCCCCAGTGGAATCTTTTGTGGTTCCATGAAATTTTTAAATTATTCATTCTAGTTCTGTGAGGTATGCCATTAGAAGTTTGGTAGGAATTGTATTGAATCTGTAGGTTGCTTTGGACATTTTAACAAGATTTATTATCCTAGTCCATGAACATGGAATATCTTGCGATTTATTTGTGTTTTCTTCAATTTCTTCTATCAGTATCATAGTTTTCAGTGTATAGGTCTTTCATTTTCTTGTTTAAAATTTTTTAAAGATTTATTTTATTTTTGGCTGCATTGGGTCTTCATTGTTGTGCACGGCTTTCTCTAGTTGTGGCAAGTGGGGGTTACTCTTTGTTGTGGTGTGTGGGTTTCTCATTGCAGTGGCTTCCCTTGTTGCAAAGCATGGGCTCTAGGTGCACAGGCTTCAGTAGTTGCAGCACATGGGCTCAGCAATTGTGGCTCTCAGGCTCTAGAGTGCAGGCTCAGTAGTCGTGGTGCATGGGCTTAGTTGATCTGCAGCATGTGGGATCTTCCCAGACCAGGGCTTGAAACTGTGTCCCCTGCATTGGCAGACAGGTTCCCAACTACTGTGCCACCAGTAAAGCCCTTCTTGCTTAAATTTATTCCTAGGTATTTTATACTTTTTGATACAATTGGAAATGGGATTGGTTTCATAATTTCTTTTTCTGAGAGTTTATTAGTGTATAGAAATGTCAACAGATTTCTGTACATATTGATTGTGTATCCTACAACTTTACTAAATTCATTTATTAGTTCTAACAGTTTTTTGATGGAGTCTTTAGGGTTTTTTATATATATTATTATGCCATCTGCAGAGAGTGACATTTTACTTCTTCCTTTGCAATTTGGATAACTTTTATTTCTTTATCTTGACTGATTGCTATGACTAGGAAAATGGCAAAAGTGGGCACCCTTGTCTTATTTCTAAGCTTAAAGGAAGAGCTTTGAGCCTTTCACTGTTGGGTATGTTAGCTCTGGGTTTGTCATATATGGCCTTTATTATGTTGAGGTATGTTCCCTCTATACCCACTGTGTTGAGAGTTTATCATAAATGGATGTTAAATTTTGTTAAATGCTTTTTCTGCCTCTATTTAGATGATCATTTGATTTTTATCCTTTAATTTGTTACTGTGATGCATCACATTGATTATTTGTAGTTATTGAACCACCCTGGCATCCCTGGAATAAATCTCATTTGATCATGTGTATGATACTTTCAATGTATTGTTGGATTTGGTTTGTTGACCAAACACTGTCCTTCAATTTTTTTTTCTTTTTTTTTTGTGGTGTTAATGTCTTGGTTTCAATATCAGGTTAATACTGGCTTCTTAAAATGTTGTTGGAAGGTTTCCTTCCTTTTCAATATTTGGGAAGAGTTTGAGGATAAATATTAAATCTCATTTGACTGTTTTTTAGAATTAAGTAATGAAGCCATATGGTTCTGGGGTTTTGTTTTTTTGGGAGATTTTTGATTACCATTTCAATCTCCTTACTAGCAAGCTGTCTATCCATATTTTTTTCTTTCTTTATAATTCAGTCTTGGAAGAGTGTATATTTCTAGGAATTTATTTATTTATTCTAAGTTGTATAGTTTGCATATAATTGTTCATCATTGTCTCATGATCCTTTGATTTTCTGTGATATCAGTTGTAACTTCTCTTTCATTTCTGATTTTATTTGAGTTCTCTCTCTGTTTTTCTTGGTTAGTCAACCTAAAGGTTTGTTAATTTTGTTTATCTTTTGAAAGAACCAGCTCTTAATTGCATTGATCTTTTCTATTTTTTTAGTCTATTTAATTTATTTCTGCTCTCATCTTTATCACTTACTTCCATCTACTAATTTTGTGCTTTGCATGTTCTTTTTCTAGTCTCTTTAGATGTAAATTTAGATTATTTGGCATTTTTCTTGTTTCTTGAAATAGACCTGTAGTTCTGTGAATTTCCCTCTTACAAGTGCTTTTGCTACATTTCATAGGATTTTTGTAGGTATTTTTTGATCATCTTTTGATTTCTCAATGACCCATTGGTTGTTCAGTAGCATGTTATTTAGTCTCCATGTTTTTCTGGCTTTTCCTTTTTTTTTTTTTTTCTTGTGACTGATTTTCTAGTTTTATACCACTGTGTCTGGAGAAGATTCTTAATGTGATTTCAATCTTCTTGAATTTATTGAGACTTGTGTTTTAACCTAACATGTGATCAATCCTAGAGAATGCTGCATTTGCATTTGAGAAATATATGTATTCTGCTGCTTTTAGATGGAATATTCTGTATATATCTATTAAGTTAATCTGACCTAAACTGTCATGTAAGTCTAATGTTTCCTTATTGATTTACTGACTAGATGACCTATCTATTGCTGTAAATAGGATGTTAAAGTCCTATACTATTATTGCATTGCTTTCAATTTCTCCCTTTAAGTCTGTTAATATTGCTTTATATATCTTGGTTCTGCTTTGTTAGGTGCCTATACATTTACATATGTCATATCTTCTTGCTGGATAGACCCCTCTATCATCAAGTAATTCCCTTCTTTGTCTTTTATTATCATCTCTGTTTTAAAGTCATTTTGTCTGATTTGAGTATAGCTACTCCAGCTTTTTTTCCCCATTTCCATTTGTATGTAATATATTTTTCCATGCCCTTATTTTCAGTCAATCCTGCCTGGCCACCAGAACCAGGTATTCTAGGGATGCCTTTTATGTGGGCTGCATGCACCCTTCCATTATGGCAGAAACCTATAACAGCTCTTTGTGGTAAATCTTATCATATTTTATAAAAGTGAAAAATAAAGTTAAATGATTGAAAAAAAAGATTATGATTTTTAAAAATACATCTTTATTGGAATATAATTGTTTTACAATGTCATGTTAGTTTTTGTTGAACAACAAAGTGAATCAGCTATATGTATACATATATTCCCATATCCCCTCCCTCTTGAGCCTCCCTCCCACCCTCCCCATCCCATCCCTCTAGTTTGTCACAAAGCACCAAGCTGATTTCCCTGTGCTATGCATCAGCTTCACACTGGGTATCTATTTTACATTTGGTAGTGTATATATATCAATGTTACTCTCTCACTACATCCCAGCCTCCCCTTCTCCTACTGTGCCCTCAAGTCCATTCTCTATGTCTGCATCTTTATTTCTCCCTTGTCATTGGGTTCTTCAGTACCATTTTTATGGATTCCACATATATATATGTGTTAGCATACGGTATTTGTTTTCCTCTTTCTCGCTTACTTCACTTTGTATGAAAGACTCTAGGTCCATTCACTTCACTACAAACAGCTCAATTTCATTTATTTTTATGGCTGAGTAATATTCCATTCTATATATGTGCCACATCTTCTTTATCCATTCATCTGTCAATGGACATTTAGGTTGCTTCCATATCCTGGCTATTGTAAATAGTGCTGCAGTGGACATTGTGGTACATGTATCTTTTTGAATTATGGTTTTCTCAGGGTGTATGCCCAATGGTGGGATTGCTGGGTAATATGGTAGCTCTATTTTTAGTTTTTTAAGGAATCTCCACACTATTTTCCATAGTGGCTGTATCAATTTACATTCCCACCAACAATGCTCGAAGCTTTACCAGTCAGAATGGCCATCATAAAAAATCTAGAAACAATAAATGCTGGAGAGGGTGTAAAGATTATGATTTGAACTCAAGGTTTTCTGTTTTCAAAATCAAAATTTTTCTTACTACCCAAGGAGACAATTAGTCAATTTTGTTCATGTATTTGCATGAAGCAATACTTCTATTAATGAGAGGCATCCAATCCATAATCACATTTCTCTATTAACATAATCAGATAAGGAAATAAGAAAAATATAAGTAAGAAAAAATACCCTAACATTTATATAGCACTTTGTAGGTTATATAGCATGATGAGGTTTTGCATGTCTACTCTACCTGGTGTGCTTTTGCCAACTCAATGTGGACTGGAACCCCATTTTATCACTGAGGAAGTGAGGGAACAGAGACTCAGAGCATTGAAGTAACTTGACCAGATCATGCAACTGCTAAATGGAAGAGCTTCCATGAGAACTTAGATCTCTTAACTTTAGATATTGTCCTCTTTCCACTATATCTCACTAAGTGGTTTCCTTCTTTATTTTTTAAATTAATTAATTAATTAATTAATTTATTGACTGTGTTGGGTCTTTGTTGTTGCACGCAAGCTTTCTCTAGTTGTGGTGAGCAGGGGCTACTCTTCTTTGCAGTGTGCGGGCTCCTCATTGCCATGGCTTCTCTTGTTATGGAGCACGGGCTCTAGGCACATGGCCTTCAGTAGTTGCAGCACATGAGCTCAATAGTTGTGGCTCATGGGCTCTAAAGCACAAGCTCAACAGTTTTGGCGCATGAGCCAAAACCCTATGGCATGTGGGATCTTCCTGGAGCAGGGATCGAGCCCATGTCCCCTGTATTGGCAGGCACATTCTTAATCACTGTGCCACCTAGGAAGCCCCCTGTGGTTTCCTTCTCTATATAACTTGACTGTCTTTCCCTGTCTTCCTCTTACATTGGGAAATTGCAATGATTTCTCAGAACACTGATTAAAATTTCAAAGAATATTTAAAATATTAGGCATCTATGATGTAATCACAGTACATACTTGAAATATATTTATAATATATAATAACTTAGGGTTGAGCTACTAGAGATGTGTGAGAAGTAGAGACAAAAGACATTTTTTTTTTCTTTTTTTTTAGGCTGCCTTGTAGAGCTTATCCTTGGTAGAGTGATTAGGTTACAAAAGTTTCTGTATTTGTTTTTCAGTGCACAGCATCCACTGTTAAATGTTTCTTCCCTTTGAAACCTTCTTTCCTTTCTCTGTGAATCAAACGCCTGTCTTCATCCTGGTTCTCAGGCTTTCTTTTAAGGCTTCCAGTGTTTAGAAGCCTCTCCCCATACACAGAGATTCTCAGAATAAAGAAGCACCCTTGAAATAATAAGAGGGGTCCTATTTTAGAGTGGGATATCTTAGTGAATGGGAGTCTTCTAGTTACTGGAGGTGCATTAAACAAAAGAGGAAAAAAAATCACTCTTTCTATCCCCAGCATTTTAACATTTTTTTTTGAAAAGATCATGCTATAGAAAGAAAGTATATTGCCTCCACCTGGTGGAGAGCTAGGATCGCTACCTGCAGGGCTGACTGTTTCATGCATATAACCTTCCAGGACTCCATCTCCTAGAGGTTTTGGTGATCTTGTAACTATACCCTGGGCTTTTCAGTATTGCTTAAATCCTGCTAACAGCTGACTGATTTCTCTTCATTCTATCTTCTGAGGTTCTAGAGAGAACAGTGAATTTTTTTCTGCTCTTGAGAATGGTCATGTTGACCCATATGTAAAGTTCTGCATTCCTGGTGGGGGCTCCCTAGATTGGGATGCTGCTGGTGTTTTATATCTCTGGACTTATTTTATCTTCTTGAAATAAAGACTCTCTTAGATGAAGAAGAAGTTGAAGGGGCACATAAGTCTGACTTTAGGTTTATGAAGGTGTCCCTGCTCTGTTCAATTAAAACTGCCTTAAGGGCTTCTAATCCAATTTTTTGTTGGATTCACAATATATTACTAAAATCTGCTGACTATTTATATTTCAGTAAAAGAACCTCTCTTGCCCTAGAGAAATAACTTAAGCACTAAGGCATTTGGACAAGTAGAGGTTTTTCCTGTTATTTGAATTGAGAATTACTGTTTCGTATAGATAATTGCCTAATAATATAATGACATAAAAATACTTCAAGAAAATTAAACTTATTGTCCCCAAGCTCTTTAAAAGAGAAATCAGTAAGTAAATTGCTATTTCATTTTGCGGGGTGAAATTAAATTTTATATTTTACACAAATAGTATCAGAAAATTGATCCTGATGTGAACGTGGAAGCCAAGACAAAATTGTTGATAAGACTTGATACAGTTTACATGACTTATAAGTGGGATGGTGATTATTTAAATCCAAGTTTAATGGTATGAAGATTCAGGCTTTACTCACTGCACCATTCTACCTTATGTACTGTAATACTGTCAAAGAGAGTGCTTTTCTTTTACTCAGAGGCAGAAAACTAGCCTCTCTTTCCCAGTGTTATATATTAAATGTATTACAAATGCTTAGGAAACTAGAGGTGCTACAAGATGAGGCATGGCATAATCAGTGTGGAACAGCCTTTCTCCATCCCTAACCTCCAGCTATGTATTTATTCAATATAGGGTCCTAGGAAAACCCTGAAGCTAAGTCTTTAATTCAGTTGTGTTTTGCTATTCCAACCAACTTTATGTGCAAATTTAGCTATCATTAACAAATTGTCTTTTAAAACAAAGGTGTAAAATATGTTTGTAAATAAACATATTTCCCATGGTCAGAAGTTACTTTAAATAGAATATAATCATGGGAAAAGCTAAAGAAAACTTAGGTAGACATGAAAATTATATTTGTATATATATGTATTTTTATTTTAAGTGGACTCAAACTGGACACAATGTTTTGGTAGCTTATGAATATTTCCCCAGATTTACCTGTTTTTTCAAATTATGAAGAAAAGATATATAAGATTATTTTGTTAAAAAGTACAACACATACTGTAAAAGGTATGTAATATGATATAATGAATAACAGTATGGATTAAAGAGGCAGAAAGGCTGGCTCTGCCACTCACTAGCTGTATGACCTTGGACAAGTTGCTTAACATTCATGTGCTCCTGTTTCCTCATAGATAAAAATGCAGATAGTAATACTGTCTTCTACATAGGAATGTTGTAAGCATAAAATGAATAAATACATATGAAACTTAGGAACATATTTGGCATATAAAAAGCACTTAATTACTGGTGACTCTTGGATATTACGTGATACATGTGTATCTGTGTGGGTGTAGTTTATAAGAGAAAGTGTATGGATGTAGGTTATAAGAGAATCTGAGTGAGAGGAGTCTCTTCTAAACTGTATTGGAGGACCTACTGCTTTTTCCCTAGGACTATGAGCCATGAGGGCCAGAGAAGGTATGTGTGCTTATTCCACATACCTTGATTTGCTAATTAGTTAGCCATTCGTCACAGTTTTCTTTTTCCTTAATCTATATCTTGGAGTGAATAATCACAAAGGGGAAATTATATTCTGAATTTCAGCTTTAAAAGATGAAATGATATGTCGGGTGGATATAAAATACAGACACACTCCCATGCACCTGGGTACATGTGCACACACACACAGAGCTCAATATATGTTTAAATATAATCCCTATTGTCTAAATTAACTTAAAATACCATTGTAGCATCGCTGAATCATGAAAAGCAAGAGAACGTTTTACATCTGTATGAAAATACAAAGATGGCTCTTAATAAAGTGATAATTTTTTTTCCATAAGTTCATAGACTCAAACTCTCACTTAAGCCGACCACAATAGACTATCAGCACAACAATCATGCAAGAGATAATCCTGCTGTGAATTGATCACCAGTACAACACTTGGAGGAGTTTGTGTAAGATGCCACATATTTCAAGCAGATGACCAAATAGCTATGCTAGTATATCAGATATTCCAAGTTTCAATTCTGTGCTGTAAAATGATTAGAACTGGAATTGAACTGCCTAGGCCTCTTGATCTCAATCCCCAGGAAAAATGTCTCCACTGATTCATCACTTAGCACTGCTCCCTCAGCCTATACAGATAATCTGTAGAAGATTTATTCTTTTGATCCAGATGTTGCACAGCACAAAGAAGCCGTTATTCATTCTGTCACATATACAAGAAATCCTTAGATACATTTTGTGTTTGGTTCCAGGAAAAATGTATCTCTGAAGATAAACATCTTACCTTTCCTCTGATATCTAACAAGAAGAATATTTAAATGTTTTCTTCTGCTCTCAGTAATTAGAAATTGTTCATATAAAGTCTATTACGGGTGCTTTATAACTTTATAAAAATGTTGTTACTTTTTTTTTTTCTATATCATCATTCTGTTTCATGGTCATAATCTTTTTTCATTATTTTTAATTAGATAAGTTTTTTGGATATGATGGTACATACATTCTAAGAAAAGTCAAAGATTTCAACATCTTGCTTTAATTTATTGTACTTCAAAATCAGGCTGGAAAGAAGGAAATCTCCCATTTGAAATGGATAATTAGATAGTAATTCAAAGTGTATAACATGCCATTTGATTTAATTGGATGTGTCGAAGATAAACTATATGCAAAAAATTCTCTTTGAAACCTTGTGATATTTTTATTAATTTGTTAATTGTGTATATGATACCTGACTTTAAACCCTTGCCTTTCCATGATTATATTTAGGAAGTTCAAAAAAATTTGAGTGCCTAGATGGGTATGAATTCAGTAATAATTCCAGTTAGGAAAACATGACTTCCTGCTTGCTGACAGATTTTACTTATGTTGACCTAAAATAGATATTTCTAGGGAAAGATGGGTTTATTCAAGATCAGCAGAGAATTGCGGTTCAGGGTCTGCAACCATGGTGAGCCACAAGCAAGTCCCCACAAGGCAAGGGAAGGAGAAAGCTTTTATGGGGGGAAAGGAAGTTGAGTGGTCTATGGTGACCAAAAAGTCCTTGGTTTTTCATTGGTTGAGTCCTTGCCAACCAAGGACTTCCTTTTGGGTCTGCTATCGTTGCAGGGTACGAGAGCTTGCCCTTCTGTCTCTTGACTTTATTTAACTGAGGTTACTTTTTATTACCTTCTCACACTTATTATGCATTAAAGCTTGCTACTGAGAGTATCCTTTCTCCTTGCTTCTTCTTCTTAAATATAAACTCCTCAAACTTTAAACACTACTAAACTAAAACATCACCCTCATAAGTTATGAATGATGGTGTTAGTTACATACCACTGCATAACAAATGGCCCCCAAACTTAATGGACTAAAACAACAAATACTATCTCATTGTTTCCGTGAGTCAAGAATTTAGAAATTCTTTTTGATCGCTTCTTGATCTTTAGACTAAGATCAAGTGTAGAAGTGCCTTTTGGCTGGAGGTCACTTAGGTGGTTGCTAACACCATGTCAGCCACTGTTTCAATTATCTAAAATTCTGACTAGGGCTACAGGTTCCATTTCAATGCTCACTCATGAGGCTGTGTGAAGTAGATCTCAGTTTCTTGTTAGCTCTTGCCCAGAGGCTTCAGTTCTTCACCACATGGGCTACTCCATAGGGCAGTCTGAGTGTTCTCACAATATGGTAGCTCATTTCCCCCAGAGCGAGTGATCCAAGAGAGAAGCTGACTTCACAATGTCTATTATGATCTCACTGTCGCACCAGCACTTTTGCCACATGCTGTTAGTAAAAAATAAGTTGATAAATACAGCTCACACTGAAGGGAAAGGTGACTACTTTTTGAAAGGAGCAATATCACATAGTTTGTGGACATATTTTTAAACCATCACAAACTGCCCTCTGGCCACAAGTTATTTACATTTATCTCACATGAAAAATAAACTATGTCTCTTCAAGACCCAGCCAAGCTCCTATCCTTTCATAGCATCAGTTCAAAGTCTAAGTCATGTCAAAGTGGAGAATCTACTTCTTGGGTGCAGTTGCTGAAATAGAGTTCTTCTTGAGCTGAACAATTCTGAGATACACAAAACTGCCCCACTGCTCACTATGTCATGATGCATGCATTCATGTTTAAAAAGGGGGGAAAAGAGGAAACACAAAGGAGTCACTGAGACATAGCAGATTGGAAATCTAACTGGGCACACGTTGTAACTGCCTTGATTAAAATTCAAGATGCAAAGAGTAGCTTTCCATGGCTCTTAGCTTCACTGTCTTTGGTTTTGCTTTTGCCCTCGACTATTAGGCTACACTTTCCTAGTAAACCCTGGAATTGATGTTTGCCCCTGGGTTTTAATTTATCTTGGGTATCTTTCATGTGTTTTTACCTTTCAACCTAGCAATTTTAAAATTTCTTCTAAATTCTTCTGGAAAAGTGAATAATTCCCAAGGTAGCTCATCTATTTCTTTCCAATGGCACATTAAAAAAAAAAAAAAAAGTCAGTTTCTACATTTTTGTAGATGATATTGTGCCTGGATATCTCTTCAGCCAGAGCCCCAACTCGTTAGTTCCATTTACAATCTTCCATGTTATCATAGTTGAGAATGTTGTAAAACATTACAACATACATAACATGAATCACCTTTTTGTTTGCCTCTAAAAACAATTTCTTTACACTTTTTAGCCTGTCCTATCAGTGTCCTCATTACCGTGCACTACCAAGTCTATTGCCACATGTTTTACATTGTTTATGATAGTACTTCACTTCTAGGTATCAAGGTATCAATTTTTACATAGAATATGTGTTGCTGCCTAATAAATTATATCTTAGTGGCTTAAAATAACATTCAATTATTCTTAACAATTCTATAAGTTTGCTAGCCTCATCTGTTGGTTCTTCTGCTCCACGTGGTAGTATCTGGGGTTGCAGTCACCAGAAGGCTAAATTAGGCTGGAATGGGCAAGGTGGTTCACTCATGGCTGGCAGTTGGTATTCGCTGTAGGCTAGGAGGTCAGCTTGGCTTTGGGACAGAGCACTTTGGTTTTCTTCCATGTAGTGTTTTCGTATTGCTTTGGATTCTCAGAATCTGGCGCCTGGATTATAAGAGACAGGAAGTGGAAGCTCCTAATTATTTTATGGCCTGAGAACAGAACATTCAAGTTACTGCTTTTGCCACATTCTGTTAGTAAACGTCAATCACAAAACCAGCCCACGTTTAAGAAGATGGGTAACAAGCTTTACCCTTTGCTATGAACTGAGAGGGACTGGGGGTTTTTTCCTTCCTTCCTTCCATCCTTCCTTTCTTCATTCCTTCCTTCCTTCCTTCTTTCCTGCCTCTCTCATTCTCTCTCTTTCTTTTTTGAATATATATATACACAGGTTTATTTAAATAATTAGAACTACATTTTTGGAAGCTGTTTGAAACAGCTTATATAAAAAAAAAGACACATTTTAAACAAGAGGTTCAAAAAGCTTCTCAGACCCAAAGGTTGATTGTGCAAGTGTATATTTTTTGAAATGCACTTAAGTGATACATTTGCTGACTATCAATATTACATTATACAATAGTCCAGTGGGTATTGATTGATCAAGTTTAATCATGCAGTCATTCGCTTTGGAACTAGGTGAATCTCACTGGTTACTATGGATCAAATTATCACTTAAATTCCATTAAATTAAGATCCAACCATTTAAGCAATTGGAGTTGATACAGTTTGATAACTATAAGACACGAGCTAAATGACCAAAAATCTTAACTTGTGGACTTATTTCTTCAGGGTAAGTCTCCATTAGATGATATTATCCATATTAAGGCTTATCTTTCTGGACATTTAATAGATTTTTCGTGTGGTTAATGGTTTTTCTTTCAGTTCACTGCCATTATGTTCAGCAAATCTAAAAGAATAAGCAAAGGAGGTAACTAAAGACTATCTTTCTGGGATATGAAGCAATCCCAGCAGCAGGGACACTGGGATGATCACTCCTTTAATGGTAATAATGACAACGTCTTAGCAGAAGAGAAATATTATGGCAGAGGCTGACCCATTAAAGCCTATGGGAGCTGTTCAGATGGAGAATTATGTGCTGGCAGGGATGTTACCCTAGGGAAATAAATTCTTACTACTTTATCTGCATTTATTTCAGTTAAAAACATTGGCATGAACACATGAAAGAGTTCTTAGCACTGGTGACTAAAAAAAAAAGCACAACGTGAGAGTTGTGGGTTGAGTTTATTTGGGGCAAAATTAGGACTGCAGCCTGGGAGACAGCATCCCAGATAGCTCTGAGAAACGGTTCCAAAGAGGCAGGGGGGTAGATGAGCATATATGTATTCTTGGTAAAGGAGGAGTACATGCAATCAAACACATTTTTTGCAGGGGTTTCTACTAGTCACGAGGAGCAGATGTCAGCATGTAGGGATTTAGTGCTTTTCTGGATATGAGGAGATGCAAGGGGTGGATTCATAAAACCAGCTCCTGAAAACATCTAGCCACCTGAAGACCTGTTCCGTCCATTTTCCAAAGCGCAGAGTGCCTCATTCCTGGTCTCCATCCTGAGTTCCCTTCAGGGGATGTGGAAGGGCAGCAGCTACAGCAGCACAAAGTGATTTAATTCTTGTCCAGGCAGATGGCAAGTTCCAGTTTATGGTTGACAGCACTTTAATGAACTTTAAAGGAGATGTTCTTTGCCCTTTCACAGATGAGGAAATAGGGACCTAAAGAGGTTAAGAAACCTGGCCAAGTAAATAGACTAAATTGGTCAAGTTTAGCAAAGAGTACCTTTCACACAGAAAGTATTGAAAGTTGAGAAATTACTCAACAAATCTCATTTGTTGTGAGGTCTCCTGACCACAGTCTCTTTCTCTGGCTCTTTGTGGTTCAATCATTCCTAAATTTCATTCACAGTAAATAGTTTTGCAACATATGCAAAAACTTTGCACAAGTATTACGCATTATAAAATACATATTATTCAAGAACGCAGCTTACATGAGACTAATTCCATAATGTTGATTTGTAAATTCTTTTCATTTTTTCAAGCTTTCCAAAGTAAGACATAAAGCAACTACATTTGTTTTCCAATCTTGTGAAATAGTGGTACTCATTAGGGAATTCCCTGGTGGTCCAGTGGTTAAGACTTTGTGCTTTCACTACCAATGGTGCGAGTTTGATCCCTGGTCAGGGGGCTAAGATCCCACAAATGTTGCAGAGTGGAAGAAAAAAATTTAGTACTCATTAGGCTAATAAAAACCAGAGCTTGACCTGAAACTGAAGGGGAGTAGAAATTGTCACCTCAACATATGCCTCTATGGCATAGGAATAACTGTAGGCTGATTCATTTAAAAAAAAGTAGAAATGGGTGAAGCTCTGAAAACTAAGTTATCCATTTTAATTTATAATGGTAAACTCTATTTGTAAGGGTGTCTCCTGCTCTGTTGCAGGAAGAGAAAGGTGACTAAATCTTTAGAAATGTTTATCAGTGGAGAAAGCATTGGCTTAAATCTACATAACAAACTTACCTTTGTTTTCCTGGTAACCTCCCAAAACTAGCCTTCCCCCACCACCAACATCTTTTTTTTGTCTTTAGTTGGAGGTGTTATTTAAGGTGGTGGCTTGGGCCATTTTGAGAAGTTACTCAGTTTTCCTAGGTATCTCCCATATGTACGTGATGTATACATATCATTTAACTTTGTTTTTCTCCAGTTAATCTGTCTTCTTTTTTGGGGGGTGGGGCGGGGGAAGGGAGGAAGGGGGCGAGAACCTAGACAAGTAGAGGGAAAAAATTATTTTTTCTTTCCCACAAAACCCACATTTGTCTTAAACCATAAGCCCTTGTCTTTCTACTACACTAATTCTGACATGGCCCAGATTACCACTTTCTAGTGCAAATATTCTCACTTGAACACTGATACTTTACAAAGAATCCTTTCCTTTCCTTGGCCACTATCCCTTGCAAATGGATTTTTAAAAAATTGAATAAAAGTGATATTAAGATAAGGCACCAGGTCTCCCTCCAATTTGCATTTTTTTTTCATCTCTTAGCAGCCTCATTTGTCCATTTCCTACTCTTTGGCCACACAGTGTTTGGGGCTTGATAAAGTTTGTTAGGTATTGAATGAACTAATTCATTAATCTACCTACTTTCCCGCCCCACCAGCCTATAAATCTATCATCATACTGAGAAGGATTAAAGACAAAACACAACCTCAGAACATGAAAAAAATCAGACTCTACAGGAATGTCTGAACAGGGAAGGGACTCCACAAAAAATGTTTCCTGTGAATTTACATCCTTAAGAGGATTACCTCTGGAGGGGTATTGGTGCCTTTTTTCCAGAGTAAGCAGTTGTGGGGCAGTTTGGGATCACCTTTTAGCTTCTGGTTTCATTAAGAGCTCAGCACCCTGGGTGGAGAACTGACTGGGCTGGTTGGCACATGAATAAGAAGAGCTTTATTACACTGTGGAAAGGGAGAAGCCAGGTACAACATTGACTGTGCAGCTTTGGGCACCGAGTCTTCAAAAAATTTCTAGTTGTTGCTTTTCTTTAAAATCAACTTTACTAAGATAAGGTTTGCATAAAACAAACTATTTTAAGTATAGTTTGATAAATTTTGGAAAATATAAACATTTTTGGTGTAAATGCCATCACAATCAAGGTAGGTAATATTTCCAACATCCTAAACAGTTTCTTCACACTGCTTTGTAGTCAATCCACCCCCACACAAACTAAAAGCAATCACTGATCTGCTTTTGATAACAACAGATTAGTTTCCCCTTTTCTAGAATTACATATAAATAGAATCATCCTCTATACATTCTTTGTGTCTGGCTATTTTTCTCAGCATAATGCTTTGAGATTCATTCATGTGGTTCCATGTATTAGTGAAGCCAAATCTGGCCTTTGTACCCCAACACCAAATTAGATCTTGGAAACAGAGTTTGGGTGAAGTAGAAAAGAACAGCTCTATTGCTTTGCTGGGCAAAGGGGGCCATAAGGGGCTAATGCCCTCAAAACTGTGTGTCCGGACCTGGAAGGAGTAGTGAGGAGTTTTTTAGTAATGGTTCAAAGAGGGAACGATCAGCTCAGCTCGTGGACATTCTTCTGATTGGTTGGTGGTGAGGTAAGTGGTAGTCAGCATTGTCAACCTTCTGGTTCCAGCAGTCTGGGGTCTACATGCTTGTGGGCAGCAAACTCCCACCTAGTGGGGGTTTAAGTACCTGCAAAAACAGTTCAAAGATATAGTTATGTATATCCCTTGAGGGGGAACCAGGACCCTGCCCCAAGGCTGCACTATTGTTTCTTTCTTTCTTTCTTTCTTTCTTTCTTTCTTTCTTTCTTTCTTTCTTTCTTTCTTTCTTTCTTTCTTTCTTTCTTTCTTTCTTTCTTTCTTTCTTTCTTTTTAGAACTTTTATTGAGTTAGAGTTAACATACAATAAACTGCATATATTTAGAGCATACAATTTGGTATCCCAATCTCCCAATTCATTCCCCCCCCCCCACCCTCCCCACTTTCCCTGCTTGGTGTCCATATGTTTGTTCTCTACATCTGTGTCTCTATTTCCCCCTTGCAAACTGGTTGATTTGTACCATTTTTCTATAGTCCACATATATGTGTTAATATATGGTATTTGTTTTTCTCTTTCTGACTCACTTCACTCTGTATGACAGTCTCCAAGTCCATCCATGTCTCTAGAAATGTCCCAGTTTCCTTGCTTTTTACAGCTGAGTAATATTCCATTGTATATATGTACCACATCCTTTTTTTATCTATTCATCTGTTGATAGACATTTAGGTTGCTTCCATGTCCTGGCTATTGTAAATAGCACTGCAATGAATATTGGAGTGCATGTGTCTTTCTGAATTATGGTGTTCTCTGGGTATATGCCCAGCAGTGGGATTGCTGGGTCATATGGCAACTCTATTTTTAGTTTTGCAAGGAACCTCCATACTGTTCTCCATAGTGGCTGTATCAATTTACATTCCCACCAACAGTGCAAGAGTGTTCCCTTTTCTCCACACCGTCTCCAGCATTTACTGTTTGTAGATTTTCTGATGATGCCCATTCTGGCCGGTGTGAGGTGATACCTCATTGTAGTTTTGATTTGCATTTCTCTAATAATTAGTGACATTGAGCAGCTTTTCATGTGCCTCTTGGTCATTCGTATGTCCTCTTTGGAGAAATGCCTAGTTAGGTCTTCTGCCCAATTTTTGATTGGGTTGCTTGTTTTTTTGATATTGAGCTGGATGAACTGTATATATTTTGGAGATTAGTCCTTTGTCTGTCGATTCGTGTGCAAATATTTTCTCCCATTCTGAGGGTTGTCTTTTCGTCTTGCTTATAGTTTCATTTGCTGTGCAGAAGCTTTGAAGTTTCATTAGGTCCCACTTATTTTTTTTTTTGTTTTTATTTCCATTCCTCCCTTGTCTCTGCATCCCCTCCCTTCCCTGATTAGCAACTGTTTGAACCTGCTCATGGAACTCAGGGAAGGTCATGGAGGCTGAATGAAGCCTATTTCCTGTAATCAAGAAATGGGGGACACAGAAAGGCTTTTGTGCCCAGGAGCCCCACAGGGTCTGGCTTGGTTTTCATTAGTGGCCTATTTATTTTCACTGCTGTGTACTATTCCTTTATGTATATGTTACACAATTTATTTAGCCATTCACTTGGTTTTGGATAATTGGTTGTTTCTAATTTTTGGCTATTATGAATAAAGCTGCTCTACACACTTGTGTAGAGGTCTTTGAAAGGATGTATATTTTAGTTTGTCTTGGGAATGGAATTGCTGGGTCATATGGTATGTGTGTTTCCAACTTTGTAAGTAATTTCCCAGCTGTTTCCCAAAGAGGTTGTATAATTTTACATTCCCACTAGAAATCTGTGAGTACACTTGCACATGTTGAGACAAATATATGATTTTTCCCCTTTATTCTGTCAATATTACCGATTCTGGTAAATAACATTGATTTATTTTTGAATGTTAAACCAATCATGCATTTTTGAGTTAAACCTTACTTATACTATTTATTTAGTCCGAGATATCAGTTTATAGTTTTCTTTTCTAGTAATGTCTTTGTTTTAATTTCATAAGATGACTTGGGAAGTTTCCACGCTTCCATTTCCTGAAAGAATTTGTAAAGGATTTGTATTATTTCTACCCTACAAGGTTAATAGTATTCACCAATAATGCCATTTGGACATGCAATATTTTTTTATTATGAACACAATTTGTTTAATTGAACTGAACTATATAGGTTTTCTAACCCTTTTGAAGTTATCTATATATCTGTATATCTATCTATCTATCATCTATCTA
Source organism: Hippopotamus amphibius kiboko (assembly GCF_030028045.1). Classification (NCBI taxonomy): domain Eukaryota; kingdom Metazoa; phylum Chordata; class Mammalia; order Artiodactyla; family Hippopotamidae; genus Hippopotamus; species Hippopotamus amphibius. Next base: position 165,403,871 of record NC_080191.1, on the reverse strand, counting down.
TCTATCATCTATCCATCTATCTTCAAGTAATTTGTCCATTTCACTTAAGTTGTTTTCTTAGTCATTTAAGAATGCTGTAACAAAACACCATAGGCTGGATGGCTTATAAACAAAATAAATTTATTTCTTCCAGTTCTAGAGGCTGGAAGTCTGCGATCAGAGTGCCAGAATGATTGAGTTCTGGTGAGGATCTCTTCATGGTTGCAGAGTGTAGTCTTCTCATTATATCCTCACACAGCAGAAACAGAGGGTGAGAGAGCTCTCTGGGGTCCCTCTCAGAAAAGCAATAACTCCTTTCATGAGGGCTCCACCCTTATGACCTCATTACAAGGTTCACCTCCTAATATCATCACATTTGAGGTGAGGATTTCAACATATACATTTTGAGGGACACAAACACTCAGTCCATTGCAGTTGTCAAATCTATTGGCATAAAGATGTTCATAATATTATCTTGCTATCCTTTTCATGTTTGAGGTTCTATAGTGATATCCATCTGTCATTCTTAGTATTTCAAACTTCTCTATTTTCCTTATCAGTTTCCCTAAAAGTATGGCAATTTTTTAATATCTTTTTAAAAAAATTCAGCTTTTATTTGATTCTTTTTCTGTTTTGTTTTTCCAGATTCTGTTTTAAAAATTTCTGCTCTTATCTTTACTACTTATTTTCTCTTACTAACTTTGAGTTTAGTTAGTTCTTCATCTAACAGTTTAAAGTAGAAGCTTAGATGACTGGTTTTCTATCTTTATTCTTTTTGCTAAGTTGTTTTCATTTTCATTCAGTTCCAAGTATTGTATTTTCTAAGTTCTAAAGTTGGGGAATTTTTTTCAAATATTTTTCTGTTGTTGGTTCTGGTCTTATTAAATTTTGATCAGAGAGCATACCCTATATAATTTGAGTCCTTTTAAATTTATTGTTATTTATCCTGATGAATGTTTCATGTGCATTTGAAAAGAATGCAAATTCTACTATTGTTCCATAAATAGATAATTGTATGGAGAAGTTTAGATAAAAATTGAAGAATTTTCTAATAAAGTAAAATTAAGGAACTTGTGTGGTAGCTAGCAAACCATTCAGATATAGCTATAATTTAAATTTTACAATGAAATCAAGCATATCTTTCAATTTGACTTATTTTTACTATCTAGTTCTGGGTAAAATTCTTTTTATACATTTATACAAGAATGCTTGCTTGCATTAAGAAGAGACATAGCTAAATATTGATCCACCTTTCATCTCTATGTTACCTCTTGGGATGCCAAACTCATTCAAAATAGAAGTGAAGACATTTTTCTTGTTCCTAAAATCAGTGTCATATTTAGTGATAGAAAGGCATATTTAATCCAAACAATGCCCTTCCCTACTTCACAGACTCATCAGTACCCAGTACCCTCTGGAAATCAAGAGCAAGGAAGCAACATCCAGGCCACTTACTATTCATTTTTCATAATCCCTCTTTCGAGAAGAGCCTTGTGAAACCAAAGTGCTTCATACAAATGATTATTCATATGTAAATTCCAGGGAGATGGGTGACATCATCAAGACAGCAACATAGATCATTCCTGACTTCAGTCCCTTTCACAAGAAGACAAATTAACAACTATTCATAGATAATACACCACTGTGAAAATCCCAGAACTTGAGATGAGGCTGAAGCACTCCCCCTGGACCTCAGAGACCGAGAAGGACCACATTAGAAGGGTAAGAGAAGTGACTATTCTCTGACTGCATCATTCTTCCCCTAGCTGGCACAACACTGCACCAAGAAGGCCCCCCTAAGCCTATAGTTTCTCCAGTGGCAAAAAAGAGAGCCCAAGGTGGACATCTAGCTCCCCCAGCATTGAGGAATGCTTCTTAGGGAGCCCACTCCAGGTCTCATGGGAACTACTGAGGGAATCTGCAGAGTTTGAATGATGAGGAAAAATTTGGAGTTGATAGCTTTATGCCTGCTCACCTTTGTTTGAAAACCCTTTGCATGTAACCCCTAGCAACTCCCGTGCTCTGTAATCACCTGTAACCTATGACAACTGAGTAGCCAATCAATTAATCCAATCAATTAATGCCAACTCTAGCCAGTCAATTAATGCCAATTGTAGCTATGTGTTTTAACCTATATAAGGAGAGAATTCACCTAAAACGGTGCCCAGAATTTTGGAGCGTTAGCTCGTCTGGGTTCCCCGGCTCAATAAGCCTGAGTTCTCCAACCCTCTGAGTGTGGTGCTTGGTTTCTCAACGGACTGATTTTTGCAGCATGAATACTGGCGATCAGATAGAGATGAAGAAGGGGGATGGGTCTTAGAGCAATCAAGGCTCAGCTCTTGGCTCACTGCATTCCTGCTTGCAACAGTGGCTCCTATCTGCAAAGCCCAGCCGATGAGCCAATCTGGCCAGGGAGAAAATTGGCAGTTCTGCCTGATTCGGGCCCCCAGCCGATAAACCTTCCCAGACATGAAGCCTGTTCTAATGGTTCACTTGGGCAGGGAAGCAAATTCACAGTCCTATCCAACTGCTGAGTATAGCCTTCAGTCCCATCCAGCCATGAAGCCTGGCTAGAGAACCCAAGTAGCCTCAGAACCCATCCTAATGCTCTACTTGGACCAGGAACCAAGCCAGCAGCCCTGCCCAACTGTTAAATATAGCCTCTGGCCCTGAATAACCAGGAGGTTTGGACAGTGGTACTGGGTAGCCTCATAGCCCAGCCAATGGTATTGCACTGTAGCAAAACCAGCCTATGGTCTTGACTGGTTGCTAAACACAGCCTGTGGCCTGCCCTAGACAAGAAGCCTAACCAGTAACTCTACTTAGAGAGAGCACAGTCTCTGTGTGATACAGCTTTGTAATACAACTGGAGACCCTCCTCTACCATAGAGCCAAGCCAGTGACCTTGCGCAAGAGTAGAGCACAGCCAGAGGTCTACTGTAATTAAGAAGCCCAGCTTGTGATCCCACCCAGTTTCAGGACATAGCCTGCAGCTCCACCTGATAGCAGAGAACAGCCTGAGGCCACATGGGTCTGAGTCCAAAAGCCTGAGTCTGAAGGCAGGAGAAGATGGGTGTCCAGGCTCAAGCAGATGGTGAACTTGTCCTTTTTCTGCATTTTTGTTTTATTCAGGCCCTCAATGGGTGATGCCCACCCACATTGGTGAGAGGGATCTTCTTTACTCAGTCTACTGATTCAAATCCTAATCTCTTTGGAAGACACCTTCATAGACACACCCCAAAATAATGTTTTACAAGCTATCTAGGTCTCTCCTTAGACCAGTCAGGTTGACACATAAAATTAATCATTACAAAACCCAAACAGTAGGATAGGGTGATAGCCATGTTTGTTTTAGATATGCTTTCTTACCACAAAAAAAAAAGTGCCTGTTCAGGAGGAAGCATACACAATAGGTTAGTATGTGAATATTGGAATCAAACAGTTAAAATCCATGATTCTTCTATTTAATAGTTGTGTCAGTATTGAAACCAAGCAGGACTGTGTTGGGCTCCTGGGCATGGAAGCCTGTGTCTCCTGTTTCTTGTTTGTTAGAAATAGACTCCAGCCTCCATGACCTTCCCTGAGCTCCAAAGGGCACGTGCAAACAGTTGCTAATGAGGAAAGGGAGGGGATGCAGAGACAAGGGAGGAGCAGCCAAGAAACAATAGTGCAGAGACTTTGCTGGTAGTCCAGTGGGTAAGACTCAGAGATCCCAATGCAGGAGGCCTGGGTTTGATCCCTGGCTGGGGAACTAGATCCCACATGCTGCAACTAAGAAGTCTGCATGCTGCAATGAAAGATCTTGCATGTGGCAACTAAGACCTGGCACAACCAAAGTAAATAAATAAATAATTTACAAAATATATAAAAATAACCTTTCAAATAAATCTTTAAAAAAAAGAAAGAAAAGAAACAATAATGCAGCCTTGGGGTAGAGTCCTGGTTCTGCCTCAAAGGCTATACAAACTATCTTTGAACTCTGCTGCAGAACTAAACCTCCAACAAATGGAAGATGCTAACTACATGATGATGCATTCTTCAGAGATTAGGAGACCACCTGAGGCCAGGTTAAGGAATGCAGGCCCTGCACACACCCTGATCCTTATCAGCAACCCTGCCTTTGAACCATTGCTATAAAACTTCTGACCAAATTCTCTCCTGTTGAGACACACAATTTTTGAAGGGCAGGAACCTGCCGTGTCCTGCTTTGCCTGGCAAAGCAATAAAGCTATTCTTTTCTACTTCACCCAAAACTCTGTCTTCAAGATTTAATTTAGCACCAGTGCACACAGGGTGAGTTTTCAGCATCAATATGTGCAAGTAAATTCTCCATGCACTCAGTTTTTAGTTGTAAAAAGGGGATAAATATAACTGTCCTATGGGAGTATTGGTTGAATTAAGTAAACTAATGCATGAAAATTATTTAATTTTGTGTCTCATTTGTGGACAATAGTGTTAGCTATTTTACTCATGTCTCTAAGTATGTGGTGTCTGATTACTGAGAGAAAACGTGGCACAGAAGTCAAGAGCACAGCTCTGGAACTAAATTTCCTAGGCCCAAATCCCAGCTCAACCAAGTGTTAGCTGGATTTCCTCCATTTATATGTGCTAGTGTATTTGAATGTGTCTCTTTGTATAGATTTGTATTGATTGTTCTGGGTAGAACAGTATACTTATGTGACATCATAACCTACTGGTATCAACATTTTACCAATTCAGGTGAAGTGTAGAAATTTTGCTTCCACTTAATTCTTTTTAACTTTCTTACATTTAAATATCATTGTCTTGAGTATCACGTACTTATAATTTTTACTTGAACTCCTGTTCAATCAAGGATACTAATGAGCCAGTGTGAGCAGCCTCCTGTTGCTTGATTGGGGGTCGGGAAACTTCTGGGTTCGTTTCGAGTGTGTGTGCATGTGTGTCATAAACCTTCATCTCACTAAGTTGCTCCACCAGTCCTGGGGTACCAAATTATTTGGCTGTCCTCTTACCACTTTTCAGCTTTCTCCTTTGGTAGCTTCTTGCATTGTTTCCATGGTTTATAGTTGTACTTGGGAGGAGCAGAGAAAAATGGATGCATTCAATCCTGTCCAACAAGAAGTTGTGGACAATTTTTGAACATTTAGATGCTTAAAAATAATATATAGTCAATGACCCATTGCAAATTTTAACCCAAATCTTCTTGTAATTTAGTGAAAATATCCTATATAGTTTAAAATAAATCCTAGACCCAATAAATTTTAGCCGGGGTTACTGTTCAAAATATTAGCCACGCTCTGTCCGTCATTAACATTTACAGTTCATTTATTCTCTCACTAAATGATTCACTTGTTCTAATTTGCAATGTGTAATAACACCTCACATTTTAATAGGAAGAAAACACAAACATCTCCTTCATTCTTGGTTGCTCCCATTCAATCATTTAATAATTAAAAATTTATATTGTAATTAATGTGAAATTCTGGTAGACAGTGGTATACAAAGTCAATTAAGATGTGCTTCCCATCTTTGTTAAATGTTTAAAAATAAAGAGTCAGAAGAATATAAAATACAATCCCATTAGAAAGAATGCATGATTTATTTTGAGTATATACCAGCGTTTTAAAGTAGTATGTTCCTGGCCAAAGATATATTGTTAAAGACACACATACACATGTGTACACACACATGCATGCAATCAAATAAACATCACACAACACAAACTATAGGGAAAATTATATATAACAAATAAAAATGAAAATATTTTATTATAATATTATTTTGCCTATGGAAATAAACATCAAATTAACATTAATATTACTTCCACAAAGCCTCAATAACCAGCAAATTCAAATAAAAAACAAAATAAAGAGAGAAAAAATAATTAAAAAAACAGTTTTTAAAAATTAATTAATTAATTAATTTTTGGCTGCGTTGGGTCTTTGTTGCTGCATGCAGGCTTCCTCTAGCTGTCGATGGCAGGGCCTGTTCTTCATTGTGGTACTCAGGCTTCGCACTGCCGTGGCTTCTCTTGTTGCAGAGCACAGGCTCTAGGTGCGTGGGCTTCAGTAGTTGTGGCACATGAGCTTAGCTGCTCCGTGGCATGTGGATCTTCCGAGACCAGGGTTTGAATCCATGTCCCTTGCATTGGCAGGGGGATTCTTAACCACTGTACCACCAGAGAAGTCCTGAAACACAGTTTTATATATCATATTTCCATGCAAAAATATTTAAGCTGATAGATTATTTTAGTAGTAGAACAGAATTTTTATTCATTTAAAAAAATTCCTTCAGAGGGTTATAAGTCTAAGAAATCAGAGGTTTAATGAAGGAAAGATAACCATTAGAAATAATTTAATTGTTTATATCATTCTAAATTATCTCCTTCACAAAAATGACTAAATATTAAATGTCTTTGGGGACTTCCTATGTGGCACAGTGGTTAAGAATCCGCCGGCCGATGCAGGGGACACAGGTTCAAGCCCTGGTCCAGGAAGATCCCACATGCCGTGGAGCAACTAAGCCCATGAGCCACAACTATTGAGCCCATGTGCTGAGACTAATGAAGCCCATGCACCTAGAGCCGGTGCTCCGCAACAAGAGAAGCCATCTCAATGAGGAGCCTGCGCACCACAATGAAGAGTAGCCCCTGCTCGCTGCAACTAGAGAAAGCCCATGTGCAGCAACAAAGACCCAACACAGCCAATAAAATAAACAAATAAATAAATAAATAAATTTACTTAAAAAAATTAAATGTCTTCGTTTATATTATGGTTATTACATTATCAAAAGATTAAGTTATGCCTCTATAGTAGAGAAGAAAGCTTTTCATAAAATAAAATATTTTTAACTGGTCATTAATTCTAAGGCTAGTTGTTTGATTTCCATTATGTTATGTGTAAAATCAATAAAAGGCTATTTTGGGGGGAACAGGGATCAAGATGAGTTGGAGAATGATGCAATGCTAAACACTTGGATTTGCTAAAATTATGGTCAAATTATTGATCTCTTGCAGATGAAAAACAATAATTTTGATATTTAGAATAAAGATTCCTTGATAGCCTCTGCTTTTGAATTCCAAAAAGCCAATACTTAAGGGCTATATTTTGTGATTAAACAAAGGTATTTTATGATTATGCTTTGGTACAGTTTACAACATACTTTCACAAATTTGGATATTTCAGAGGGAATGAAGGTGTGGTAAGGGAACTAAGTCATAATGAACCCAAATCAAAAAACTTAGAGACTATTATCTTTCAAGTTCACTACATTACTTGTTAGAGCATTTATTTCCTACATCTAAAAATAAGCATCGGTGTTTGCATACACTTGCCAAAATAGATCAAATTAATTTATATATTTTTAACTCTAGAAACATTTTCAGGCCCTCTCTAACCATGCATGCATTGAGTAATCATTGTAAATAATATATATATGAATTAGGTGTTTAATCATTTGACTTTCTAATTGAGGCAAATGGCAGTGGCTGACACACAGGGGTAGCACCAAAGGCAGTAATCCATTCGCTGCACACAAATAACTGCTGCAAGGCAGATGGAGGTGCCAGTTGTGTCAGGTGCAGGTGATTACTGCCCAGCCTGCACACCACCAGGTTGTTTTTCTCTCCACCAGAAAGCTATCCATTAACTTTCCTAAGAGCCAAAAGCAGAAGGGGAGGAATTTATGAAGTCGCTAGCCCATATGGCTGGTAGCGAGTTAATCTGTGTCTGAGCAGCAGGTAGCACGAGCCAGTCTGTCTGTTGGGGCTGTTAGTAACCCAGGGGCAGATCAGAGAACAGCAGGGAAGGGGATCAACTCGGGCTGCAAATACAGTCAGGAATGTGGCAGGAAATTATTTCTGAAAACACACTTTGTGGCATAAGGGCAGCCATCAGATGCTACAGGATCATCTATCTGCACTTTGTACACTTTGGTGATTATATAGCACTCTACATGTAGGAGTAAATTTAATATGTAGTTATAGGTATACAGTTATCATGAGATTTTCCTTTATATAGCTTCTTGCATTAAAATAATTATTGCAAGTGCTCCTTAAAAATAAGATATGTAGGCAGTGAGATTTTAACATTATAGAAAAAGAGAAATTTCTCTAGTTTAGCTACATTAGGAAAGGATATGGCTCTATTCAAAAGGTAGGAATGCAAAGGTGAGTGCTGTGATACATAACCGGGAGAAAACTGGGGTTAGATAATAGCCCTGTGGTTAAAACAGCAAAATAGGGAGAAAAATGGGAAATAATTTAAGAATTGCTTGAAAACTCTAAGAGAAAGCTGAGACATGGGAACAATTAGGCACGAAAATTTAAATAAGGAAGCTAAGAGTTGGTAGGGTGATTGAATGATGGTTATTAATATCTTCTGCCCTCCCTTCTTTCCTTCCTTCCTCCTTCATACTTTCTTTTGCTTCCTTCCTATATCTGTTTATCTGTCTCTCATCTATCTATCTATCTCTCATCTATCTATCTATCTATCTATCTATCTATCTATCTATCTATCATCTATCTATCTATCTATCATCTATCTATCATCTATCATCTATGTATCTATCCAACTATCTAATCTATCACCTATCTATGGGAATGTAAAAATTTGGCATATTTTTGTATTCACAGTTGAAAATTAAGGCATTTACAAAGAAGAACTAGACTAAAGGCTCTGGTTAGATATAGTCTTTTATTTCTTAATCATGAAAATTAATTTACTCACATTTATTAAACAGTCAGAATATTATTGTCACTCTTTAAATATTGAAGAGAAAGGTCAAAGATAAAATGTTCAATGAGAAAAGAGAGGAGGGGGGAATGGATGAAGGCAGTCAAAAGGTACAAACTTCCACTTATAAGACAAATAAGTACTAAGGATGTGATGTACAACATGATAACTATAATTAATACTGCTGTATGTTGTATATGAAAATTCTTGAGAGTGAGTCTCCTCACAGAAAAATTTTCTTCTGCGTCTTTAATGTTGTATCTATATGAGATGATGGATGTCCACTATTCTGGTAATTATTTCATGATATATGTGTCACCTACAAATTGGCACCCACCATTAGCACTTGAAATCTACCCCTACAAGGATTACATCATGTGCTGCTGCAGCTGCTGACATTCACCACCCCCTGAAAGGAATTCAGGATGGAGGTCAGAAATGAAGCACTCTGTGCTCTGGGAAAACTGGCAGAACAGGTCTTCAGAGAGATATTTTCAGGAGACAATTTTATGAGCCCTATTCTTGCATCTCCTCGTATCTAGAAAAGCACTGACATCTTTCATGGTGGTGGCTGCTCCTCGTGAACTTCTGCAAAAATGTGTGCTCGATTGCATGCACGCCCCATTCACCAAAATCACATGCATACTGACCCTCCCGCCTTCTCTTTGGAGCAGTTTCTCAGAGCTACCTGAAGTGCTGTGTCCCAGGCTAGAGTCCTCATTTTGCCCCAGATAAAACTTAACTCACAACTCTCACGGTGTGCATTTTTTTTTCAGTCGACATATGTAAGTCAAATTATGATGCTGTACACCTTAGACTTGTACAGTGCTGTCTGTTAATCTCAATAAAACTGGAAGAGAAACAAAAGTAAAAGAGTAAAGAGAAAGCTGAATTAAAATGACCATGCCCCCAAAACCCATTTCTCTTAATCAGATTATTTAAAATTATTTATGATAACTTGAAATCTTTACCAGTATTCCTGTTTCAATGGATAATTTCAGGAATTAGAGCCAGGTTTGGGTTATGGGCCTCAAGACACAGAAGAGGAATATTTAAATTTTCTTTCCTGCTTCCATTAGGAAAAGAATTAAATGAGGACCTAATAGTGTAATGTTCCCAAGCAAATATTGCAAGAGATACAGAGAAAACCAAGACAGTGCTAGCCATTGTATAATTCATAGATGAAATAAATGTATTTCTTATGATGTTCACAACTAACAGTGATTGTGATTACTCAGAAGAAAATTTCCAGAATGCTAAAAATGCTGTTTGTTTTTAATACTTAACCTTTTGATACTATAAACTTATGCTTGAGCTCAAAGATCTTCAAGAACATGATCAACAAGTATAAAGTTTCAGTTATGCAAGATGATTAAATTCTAGAGCTCTGCTGTACAACACTGTGCCTATAGTTAACAATACCGGATTGTACAATTAAAAGTTTAAGAGGATAATTTTCACGCTTTGCCCATAATTAAAAAAATCTCCAGAGAGGGAAAGAATTGATCAGGAAGGCCAAGTCTATGCTCTATGGTCAAAATGCAGCAGCACCTTCCTCTTTCTGAGTCTGTGGCCTTTAGTTTCAGTGCACTGCCTATCATCTTTTGTTAGATCACAGCTAAAATTCTAAAACTAACATATTTACTATATTTGTGAATCTGTGATTTGACCCTAGTACTAGGATTTGGCTGTTTCTACAGTGAGGCATATTCTACTTTCTTCATAGAAACATGGAAAGTGAAATATTGTTACTCCTGGCACAAAGTAATTGCTCTGAGATATTTTTTGACTGAATGAATGAATAAATGAGTGAGCAAGTAAATGATACTTTCTAATTGTCCTCTAACACCTATTTTATTGGGTACTCTTGGGCATGGGCCTCAAAGACCATGTTAGGTTTTCTTCTGTTTTGAATTGGAACAAACCTCTAAGCACATTTTTTAAAGTGATTAAGAAAGGTGTTTGAGCTGGGCCTTGCAGCCTTTGATTAAGAAAAAAATCGAGGGAGGGACTTCCGAGGTGGCACAGTGGTTAAAAATCCGCCTGCCAAGGCAGGGGACAGGGGTTTGATCCCTGCTCCAGGAGGATCCCGCATGCCGCGGAGGAACTAAGCCCATGAGCCGCAACTGTTGAGACCGTGTGCTGCAACTACTGAAGCCCATGCGCCTAGAGCGCATGATCCACAACAAGAGAAGCACACCACAATGAAGAGTAGCCTCCACTCGCCACAACTAGAGAAAGCCTGTGTGCAGCATCGAAGATCCAATGCAGCCAATAAATAAACAAATTAATTAATTAATTAAAAAACAAAAAGAAAAAAGGAGGGAAATAGAGGTATTCCAGGTCAATTTGACATATTAAGCACTGAGCCATTAAGGAGACATTGTCCCTAGGGAGACAATGCAGAATGGTATGATACCTAATTTTGTTTTTATATATTTTTGAAATAGTAACGTAGAGGGTCCTTGAAATATAAAGTTCAAATTAATGTTAACTCTGCTGAAGATTTTATAAATGAGAAGGCAGCAAGCCCTGAAAGTGATGATTTGTAAGAAGTTTGATGATTCTTAATGATTAAAGAAAAGGAGAGCAACAATGACAGCAGCTGGAAAGAGTCTTGCCGCCAAAAGTCTCCGTGGTGATATTTATTTATTTTTTTTAGTAGTGTTTAGTGGTAACTAAGATTATATAAGTTTCATATAATACATTAAAGAGTGTTTCTACATTGAAGGAGCTTATGTTTTATTAAGTAGGAGGAATTTGTATTTTATTTGCAAATATTCTAATTTTTATTATATGTATATGCATATACAGATATAATGATTTACAGGTTACACAGCAATTTCACAGTCACTATTTCATTATATTCTTATAATAATAATTTTTCTTAAGTCCCCATAACCCTCTGATAGACACCATTTTCTTATAAAAGAGCAGAAATTGTGTTTTATAAAAGCAATAAAAACTGATGTTATTCTTCCATATAAGCTCTTTAAAGTGCATCAATGTTCACTGATTTTTAAAGTTACCATCAAAGTAATATATGGACATACTTAAAAGCAATAGCACTCTGCCCCGGTTCCACTCCAGATTCCTAAAGGCAATGACTTCTACCTTATTTTTGTTGTTTATTGTATTAGTAACCTTCATATCGCTAAGTAATATGCATGTACAGCTGCTCTTTGATTTATAAAAGTGTATTCCTTTTCTACGGTCTTTCTGCTATGACCAAAAAAGATTTAGCACATTTAAACTACCTTCTCATTTCCTCTTTTCATGCACTTCCAATATAGCTATGTCACTATTTTATCTTTTGGCTACTTTTTTTTAATCATTATAAAGTATTAAGGACTATAAGACTATAAATTAGTATAACAAACATATATGTGACTACTACCCATCTTAGTAAATTAAATATTGACAATACATTGAGGTCTTCTGTATGAACCTTACAGTAACAGTCTTCTCTTTTTCTCCCTCAAAGGTAACCACATCTTAAATTTGGTGTTCGTTTTTCCCTATAAATCTTTATTTTTTTATACTTGTGCACCATCTCATTTAAAACCCTTGGGGTCATATGCATTCTGGAATTCATAACTTTTCATAAAACTGTTACCATTTGGATATTATATATTATATGACACTCCTTGCAGAGTCTGAAGCAAACCCTGCAATGAGAGCTTTTAATGTTTCTATAGCAGAAAATATAGCTATCCTCAATAAATGTGATAAACAAAAGCTATAAATAGCTTCATGTTATTTTGGTCATATTTTATCACCAAATGAGTTAAGATCAAGTAATGTTTGTCAGCCAGTTAATTTAGAGGAAAACAAACTTCTGATTTTCAGAGCTTTTAAGATTTTGAAATTAATATATATGATAGTATGCAATTGTATTAAAGAATGTATTTCTTAATAAATTCCTAACAAATTTATTCTTTTCTGTCAAAACAGATGGAGTAATTCCAGTCCCCACTCTGTGAAACGAGGGTACCAGCATCCCTCCACTCCTGGTGGTTTTCCCATTTCCCACCTCTGAACGCCTGTCCTCTGGTTTGGTGACACTTGCACTCTGTGTAACTCTAAGTATGTTTTCACTTGCATGTGTACAGGTGAATTCTGAAAGTGGCGTGTCGACAGAAGGCTGGCATTACTTTGATTATATGAATGTGGGTCATGAATAGCAATGATCACATCCATGGTTCTATCATTTTTAATTCTATTTTGTTGGTTTCATTTCATTATATCCAAGAAATATATCCTTAACTTCATCCGCCCTTTCTATCCAAATACATTTCCCATCAGCTCCCTATGAATCCTGAAACTCAGATTCTGCATTAAAAAGTGCTCCACTTCTTGCTGCCATTGTCTTCTGTGTGTGAGATGAATTCCTCTGTGCAATTTAACCTTTTGTTTCCAGTTTCCCATGACATCCACAACCACCCCTCTATCTGCCTTTTATCATTCAGAAACTTCTTGAAATACCTCCTTTCCTAATGATCCTGATTTTTCTATTTATGTTGGGAATATATAAATGTGTACACATATATATACACACACACACATATATAAAAATAGTGTTTTTCTATATATAAAAATCACTATTATTTTAGTGAGGTCTCAGGAAGGAGTGCAAATAAATTTATATTACTAATCTACCATTACTCCCTGTGAATTTTCAGAAATTCAATGCAGAGAGCAATAAAAGTTGAGGCACTTTGAAAATATGGGTAAAAAAAAATGATTTCTTATTTTCTCTCGAAGTCAAAACTTGAAACCAATTCTCGATTCTGGGGTCCATGGTTATCTCATTTTGACACAATAGGAAGAAAGCACAAGTAATTAAGAAAAATAAAAGTATAAAATAAACTAATTCAGTGAAAACTGATCCTTGTTACACATTTCCCTTGGTAATTTGAAGTGAAGGCAGAATTTCTGAGTTCCCAGCTATACCACTAAGTTAATTTAAATAGGTAACAGAGGATGCTATTCAGAAAACATTAAAGAAGCAAAGCAATTGCTGTCGATGTCTCACTCACATTCTCTTGTCTTTACCACTCAGTGTATACCTTCCCCACTTTTAGAATGTGTACATCTTTATCAGAGGGCTAAAGCCCCTTGGTTCCCCCATGTGGCAGTCCGAAAGTGCCAGAGTGATGGGAATTGGTGTGTAAATACTTCACATCCTGTTATGGACCTCATGTTTGTGTCCTTTCAAAATTCGTGATGTTGAAGCCTTAACTTTCAATGTGACTGTGTTTGGAGATGGGACCTGTGAGCAGATGATAGAAGTGAGGTTGTAAGTGTGGGGACCTAATCTGATAGAACAGTGCTCTTACAAAAAGAGGAAGAGTCACCAGAGATCTCTCTCAGCTTGTGCGGAGAGGACAGGCCAAGTGAGGACAGAGGGGCCATCTGCAAGCCTGGAAGACAGCTCTCACCAGAAACTGAACCCTGCCTGAAACTTGACCTTGGACTTCCTAGTCTCCAGAACTGTGAAAAAGAAATATGTGATGTTTAAGTTACCGGTCTTTGTTATTATATCAGCTTAAGCCAGTCCCTTGAGAGGTGCGTATTCCATGCTGACCCTCAGAGTTTCTCCACTGGGACTGCCTACAGGGGGCTTGGAGGTGTATGCTTTGTTGGCTGCTGTCACTTTCCTGTTTTCCTAACCCATATCACTGTTTCCTTCACCTCCCCTTTTCACTGTAATCTTTACCCGAGGCTCTGCTTTTGGAGTAACCCAAACTAGGACAAGAAACATACTCGTGGCTCAGGTCTTTTGAATTTGTTAATATTTGTTATGTGGGAGTAGGGAAGTTGGGGCTGGGCCTGCCCCACAGAGGAGACAGGGAAGAAGACTTTGGTTTTAGCTTACTTTATCCATATGCCTATTTCCAAAGCCCTCATAAGTAAATAGCAATCTTTTAAAAATATACACAATTACTCCTCAAAGAGCAATTCCTAAGAAGTAAATTATTATTTTTTTTCTTTTTCAGTGCCTGGCAATGGAAAATTCACCAAGAAGTCCAACATAAATTGTTATTTGACAGGAAGGATGGAAAATACAATCTTTAATTCGAGAAGATTGTCTAGCTGAATAATAATGTTATTTGATATTCACAGAGAAAGGCAGTTTTGGGTGCAGAGAAAAATATGATTTTGTTAATGCCAGAAATACTGAGAATGCCGGGGCTTTTATAGAGACAGACCTTTGATTGGATATATGTCAATGAATTGCTTGAATAAATTCTGTCAAAAAAGTAAGTCACTGAGTGGGACCCACCCCTCAATGTATCAACTCGTTTATCCCTATATTGATAAGGAATGACCCAGGTAAATACAGAAGTAGCCAATATACCATGCTTGCCTTTTTAACTGAAATCCAGTCTTTATTTCTTGTCCTCTGAACATCTCTCTCTCTGTATTTTCAGTCTTTCTAAAGAAAAGCATCTTCTTTCCTTAATTACTTTTTTGCCATTTCCACTATCCTTTCTTTCCTATTGCTTACTTTAGAATCAGTACTTGCATTATTCATATTTGAGGGTTAAGTGGAAACTTTAATCTGTGGGATTCCAAGTGCTTTTTTCCTTTATTTTCCATTAAAATTATCCAAGTCCTTCATAATTACATTGGTTACAGGGTTTTATTTGATAAAATACCACTATTCAAAAGCAGCAAATAGAAAATAGGCTGCTTTGCTAGTTATTGACAGTAAGAGCCTGTTGTCTGTGTTCAAGATTGAGTAATAATCTATTGCTATAGTGTTTATTAATTCCACTAAAGCCTTTAATATAAGCTCATATTAATTGTATCTTTAAGCCTCATTCCTCAGCTTAGCAATGCTGAAGTTTCCTAATTGGAATCTGGACTGTAATTATAATTTACTTAGCTGGAATTTATGAAGTATGTTGCCTCTTATAATTCTTGAAGTTGAATCCCAAGTCCAAACTTTTGAAAGAGGGGCATGAGGGAGGCTGACCTATACTTGGAGAATGTTGTCATTTTATACATAGTAAACCCTCGGAAAATATGGACACTTGGGTATTTATATTCTTGTGATGCTGTCTGTGTGGGTAAATGTTCCTTTTCAAAATTTGCTGAGAAAAAAAGGTTATGAATTCAGTAACTAACAGTTGGGAAAATTCTTAGAAATGTACAATTTTCTGGAGGAAAACTCTTTTTACTTATACTACACTTCTTCACAACCACCTTATGTGTTAAAGCTTTTCTGATGAGGGAAATACCAGCAAGGACTCAGACTGAAATATTTTAAGTCAAGCTGACACTTATGCTTTACCATTAGCCATCAAGAAGTTGAAGTCAATAGCACAAACTGTTTCTAGAAAGCACAATTATCATTGAGAGAATGGCTCTAGACACATCATGATACTAAAAATTCCATGTCACAGATTTGATCCCTATGAAGGTGTCTGCCAGCTTCTCCCAAATCGTATAATACAAAACATATGCTAGTTCAGAGAGTGGTATTTTTTTGTGGCAAAGAACCATGACAATAATTCAAAGTGCAAGCATTTCTGATAATAGATTAGAAATATTGTCATCATCAAAAACCAGTAAATTTAATTAATTTTATTATTATAAATGATATTAGTTAATATTCCAGTGTGTTAAATGATAAGTACATGTAGAAGATACCATAGGTAGCTATGAACTGTACATTTAAAAACAAATGGCAAATTTGAATATGATTGAGATATTGTTTTACATATTTCACTTTTTCTCACTTTAGAATTATGGGATGGGGGAAGAGAAGCAAATGCCAGCTGCTTGATTAAATGAATTGACAATTCGAGCTTAATACACTTCCCTGTTATTATTGCCATGAGTAATAGTAACTGTAGTCTACTGAGTACAAGTATAGACCAAGCATTAAGCAAAACGCATTATATCATTTCATTCTTACCTTCTTGAGCAACAAGTAAAGGAAGTAAGTTTCAGGGAGACTAGGTATCTTTTCTGTGTGTATATTTTACTAGACAATGGTGTATTTGGGTTTGGAAACAGCCTTTTTTGAACGACAAAGAATTCGGAATAGGGTTTTCAGAGAGAGTAAAATTGCTACACCATTGATTGTAAGAATCAAACAAAATGTGTCTGAATACCTGTGTAAATTAGAAAGAATGAAACTATTATTATTATCCTGCTTGAACAAGACTAAGCACACAGACTGGCAGGTAAGACATGTGCACAAACACAGGGGAAAGTGCAAACACCAGGAGAGAGGAACAGAGAACGTGCCACCAGTCCTGTCCAGATAGGGTCAAGGAAGGTTTTTCAAGGTGCTATTATTTAAGCCAAATATAAGAATTTGAAACCAAGAGTGAATAGGGAAAGTCTGTGGCAATTAAAGGAAAATACCGAAGGAAAGTCTCTATGTAAGACATTTAGTGCTGTATTTTGTGTTGTGAGACACATAAACAAATTTCAAATATAGCCCTTCATCTCAGGATGGGGACTCGCTCTTTGAAGAAGTGACTTATGTTCATGAAATAGTTGGAGGACAGCATCAGTGCCAGCTGGGTGCCTTGATGGTGACCTCTTCTTAGTAAGAGGTCACCATCAAATTCTAAAAAGAAACTTACTTTCTTCTGAAAGCTAAGGGTAAAGTTTTTACCCCTCCACCAAAATTAAGCCGTATCAGTTTATAAATCATTCTATGTTTTGAGGTTAGACATTTTCTTTTCCTTCAATTGGACCTTATTTTAAACTCTGTGTATAATTTCTTGTAACTGTTGTATCAGGAATGTAAATAGGATAGTTAAGCTCTACAAAGAAATATTTAACCTTGCCAAGTAAAAAACCTTAAAAATATGCTGAGCTAAGTTCTGGGAGGACACTTTCTTAGAGAGAATGGAGAGAAGTAAAAGTTATCTCCAACTTTATCTTCCAGAAGTTTTCCTTTCCATTGTGGTTCTCCATCATTGATTCTTGCTGCTTGCCTGTACTCTACCAAAATATGTGCCTCTCACTATATGTTCTCATATGTCTCTTTAATTTTATTTCACGGTACACAATACATATTCATTAATAATTTACTTTTGGTTCAGACACCACGCTTGTTACTTTCTAAAAATTAACTCATTGAACCCTTGCAAAGTCCTGTAAGATTTTATGTACTCTTGTGTACTGTTATAATTCCCAGATACATCTGAGGAAAATTTAAAGACTTAAGCAACCTGCTTTAAATGACACAGTAAGTGGTCTTGCTAGGATTCAGATCAAGACATCCTATTGCCTGCTATTTCACAGTCATTTCCTCATGGTTATGTGTGTTAGTATCCATCTCTCAGGCTGTTAGTTCCCCAAGCAAACATGATGGCTTCATTCACTGCTGTATTCCCAGGGTCTAGTTTGCTGCTTTGTAGACATTATACGCATAAATATATAGAGCCTTGTTGCATCCAAATGAAGAACTTTGTATAGTAGCGTAATTATTAGAGGTAACTTTAATGAGAAAATAAACTTGATAAAGGTCACAAAAATGAACAGGGCATTGTGAAGAATTTCTACCCTGGCCAAGAGGGAATGAAAAAGACCAGACCAGAGAGACCCTCATGACTAAAACATCTAACACACTAGATAAAATGTAAGAAAATATGGTTGTAAAGATATTTGCACATCAGTCAATGAAGGACAGCAGCCCCTGATATGAGAAACAAGAGATTAAGCCCTACAATTGCTCTAGCCTAATGTCTGAACAGTTCCAGGCAATGAGGCAGAAAAGGGGGATCCAGGTGGAGGCAGGTAGTCTCCTTGCATTGAGAAAATAGGTCTTAGAGTCCAGAGAGCTCCATGTGGTTACAGTTCACGGGCAGGGTCAAGAGAAAGGAGTAAGAAACTGAACTGCGTCTTCAAAAAAGTTCATGGACATTTATAGAAATGAAATATTTTATTTTATTTTATTTATTTTTTATGTTTTTTTGTTTTTTTTCTTCTTAGAAATGAAGTATCTTAAACACAGTACTCAACAAGGTAAAATTCATAATCTCTGACATCTAATCAAAGATTCCTAGGCGTGTGAAGAAACAGGAAACACAATCCACAGGAAGGAGAAGAATCAATCAAGTGAAAGAGACCCAGAAGTGACACAGATGGTAGAATTAGTAGAAATATAAGTAAAAATAGTTATTATAAGTGTATTCCATATGCACAATAATCTAGACAAAAAAGTGAACATGTTAAACAGAAATATGGAAGATGTAAAAAACATAAATTGAACTTATAAAGATAGAAACTAGATTGTCTGAAAAAAAATACACTGGATTGGATAAACGACAGATAGGTACTGCAGAAGTGTATGTTAGTGGATTTGAAGAAATTATTATTATTATTATTATTATTATTAGTTAGCAACTGAAATTATCCAAAATGAAACAAAGAGAGAAAAATATTTAAAAAACAGAATTGATGATCAGTGGGACAATATCAAGTGTTCTAATAAACATGTAACTGGAGTCCCTGTAGGGTGGGGCAGAAAAAAAATTGAAAAATTAATGGTAGATAATTTGCCAAATTTGATGACAGCTATAAATCCATAGATCCAAGATGCTTAATGAACCCTAATCACAAGAAACATTAAAAAAAAAACTGCACTAACGTATTTCATAACCAACTTACTTAAAACCAGTGATAAAGACATTTTAAAAGCAGCCAAATGAGGGGAAAGCACATAAGATTGGAGGAAGCAAGATGAGATGAGATGAGATGAGAAAGAATGATGAGATGACAGCAAATACAATGTTGAAAACAATTCAAGCCAACAGGTAGTGGAGCAACAACTTTAAGGAGCTTAAAGAAAATACTATAAATCTAGAATTCTCTACCAAAGCAAAAATACGTTTTAAAAATGTAGATGAGAGAAAGGCTTATTTTGGACATAGAAAGGCTGAAGGAACGTATCACCAGCAGACATACAAGGCAAAAATATAAAGAGAGTGCGTCATACTGAAAAGAAAAGTGTCCTAGATGTAACTCTAGATCTATACGTAGAATGACACACACCCCAGATGGCAACTACTTAGCTAAATACAATATTTTATTTAAAATCTCTTTAAAAGATAGTTGGCAAAAATAATTGAAAAATAGCACAAAAGCCTCAACAAGAGAAAAGGAAGTATATCATTGCAAGGTTCTCGTGCGAAGTTGTACGCTGTCGTATGAAAGTCATACAAATCATACAAAGAAAATGATGACTCAAATTGCCAAAGTCAGGATTCAGTGATGGACACCATTGCTGACAAAGAGAAATTAAAAGAATTATAAGAAAATAACACGAAAATTTAAAAAGAATTAGACAACTTCAACAAAATGGACAAATTCCTAGAAAGCCCAAGTTAGCAAAACTAACTCAAGAAGAAATAGAAAGTCTGAATAGATCTATAACAAATAAAAATTAGGTAATTAAAAATTTTCTCACAAGAAAAAAGCTGAGGCCAACGTGACTTCAAAGGTGAATTAAATCAAATATTAAAGAAAAAAATAGTAACAAGCTCTTACAAATTGTTTCAGAAAACAGAGAAAGAACATTTCCCAACTCATTCTACAAGGCCAATATTACTCTGGTATCAAAACTAGAGAGTGACATCATGAGAAAACAAAACAAAACAAAACAAATGACATTCATGAACACACATGCACAAATCTTCAACAAAATACTAACAAAACTAATCTAGCAATATAAAAATATATTATACACCATGAAAATGTGGGATTTATCCCACAAATATATCCCACGAATATAAGGCTGGTTTACTATTCAAAAATCAATGTATACACTACACCATATTATCAGAATAAAGGACAAAAAGATGCATTATCATTTCAAGAAACACAGAACAAGCATTTGAAAATACCCAACACCTCATCTTGAATAAAACTCTAAACAAACCAGATGTAGAAGGGAAATTCTTCAACCTGATAAATGAGAGCTATGGCAAACTTAGAGCTAACATCATAGTTTATGATAAAAAACTAAGTTATTTTCTCCTAAGATCAGTAACAAGTCAAGGATGATTGCTCTTACCATTTATTTTCAAGATTATTACTAGAGGTAGTAGTCAGGGGAGTAAAAAGAAAAGAAACTAAAGGCATCCAGTTGGGAAAGGAAGAAAGAAAACTGTCTTAATATTCAGATGACATAATCCTGTACATGCAAAGTCCCAAGGCATCACAGTAGAGATCAATAATGAAAAGTTACAAGATCAATTTATAGAAATCATTTATATTTCCAAATATTAGCAACAAATGTTTGAAATTTTATAAAATAATGGGAAAATTAAACAATTTAGAAGTGAACAAAATTTATGAAAGACCCAAAATTGTAAAGTCCAGTGAAGAAACAGGCAATTAAAACTATCCATTAATTAACTGATTTTACAGTTACAAAAAAAGTCCAACAAAGAAAACTCCAGGCCCAGGTGGCTTCACTGGTGAATTCTACTGCACATTCAGAAAAAGAAAAGAATATCAGTTCTATAAAAACACTTTTTGACTATTACAGAGGAGGAAATACTTCCCCAATCATTCTACAGGGCCAGCATTACTCTAATATGAAAAGATAACTACAGACATATCATTCAAGAACATAGATGCAAAATGTTATAATAAAATTTTAGCAAACAAATAACAGCAATATATTAAAAGAGTGATGTGGATGACCAAGTAGGATTTATCCCAATAATGCATGTGTCATTTAACATTTGAAAATCAATCATCTTAATAGGCACCAAACAAAACAAAACATAACATAAAAACTGCATGATCATCTTAATAGATGCAAAAAAAAGACATTTGATCAAATCCAATATCCATTCTTGTTAAGTCACTCAGTAATCTAGGAATGGAGGGGACCTTTCTCAATCCAGCTAAGGGGAATCTATGAAAAACCTGTAGCTAATATCCTACTTAATGGTATAATGCAGAATGTTTTTCACCTATAAAAGAAAAAAGAAAAGGATACTTGCTTTAACCTCTTCTATTCAGCATTGTACTGGAAATTCTAGCCATCCTAAAGATCTCTTCACTGAAATTACAAAACATTGCTGAGAGTAATTAATGGAGCCTAAATAAATGAAGACATATACTGAGTTCATGGATAGGAGGGCCAAAATCCCAGCAGGCGTTGTTTGGGTGGAAAGTGACAATCTGATTTCAAAATTCATATGGAAAGGCAAAACCAAAAATCAACTTTAAAAAATAACAGTAAAGTGGAGGACTTTACTAGACTTTAGGACTTATCAGAAACATGTATCACAATGTTCATTGCAGCACTATTTACAATAGCCAGGACATGGAAGCAACCTAAATGCCCATCAACGGATGAATGGATAAAGAAGATGTGGCACATATATACAATGGAATATTACTCAGCCATAAAAAGGAATGAAATTGAGTTATCTGCACTGAGGTGGATGGACCGAGAGTCTGTCATACAGAGCGAAGTAAGCCAGAAAGAGAAAAACAAATACCGCATACTAACTTATATACATGGAATCTAAAAAAATGGTACTGATGAGCACAGTGACTGGGCAAGAATGGAGATGCAGACGTACAGAACAGACTTGAGGACATGGGGAGTGGCGAAGGGGAAGGTGGGATGAAGTGAGAGAGCAGCATTGACATATATAGACTACCAAATGTAAAATAGATAGCTAGTGGGAAGCTGCTGCATAACACAGGGAGATCAACTTGATGATGGGTGATGACTCAGCGGGCTGGGATAGGGAAGGTGGGAAAGAGTCGCAGGAGGGAGGGATTATGGGGATATATGTATCAATACAGCTGATTCACTTTGTTGTACAACAAAAACTGGCATAACAGTGTAAAGCAATTACATTCCAATAAAGAGCTTTAAAAAAAAGATACAAAAATCAAGACAGTGTAATGTTGACATCAATATAAATAGATCAGCAGAATAGAATAGAGTCACTAGGTAAAGCCACATATATACAGATGATTGATAATTCACCAAATTGCAAAGACCGTTCAGTGGGGAAATGCCAAGCTTTTTAGCAATGGCTTTCGAGCAATTGGATATCCATGTTCAAAACAGTAAAGTTAATCCATATCTAACAACGTATACAAAAATTATCGTAAAATAGGACATCGACTTAAAAATAAAAAGAATTATAAAATTTCTAGAAGGAAAATTATGACATATGACCTAGGCATTCCACTTGTACTATATTTCCATACAAAATCTAGTGTACAAGACAACTCAAATGTCCATCAACAGATGCGTTTACAAACAGATTGCAGTATATAAATTTAGAGTATTACGTAGTAGAATATCACTTAATAATAAAAAATGGCATACAATAACATGGAAGAAAGAAACCAGATCAAAAAAGAAATATATGCTCTTCCATTAATACAAAATTTTAGAAGCTGCAAATTAATTTATAGAGACAAATGAGTAGTTGCTTAGGGAATACATGGGCAGGAGTGAGAGATTACAATGGGGAGATTACAAATGAAGAAATTTCTGAGGGTGATGCATGTATTTAAAGTCAACAAGGTTAATTACATGATCATGTTATGCTTATCTGAAGACTATAAGAAGGCAGTTGATGGGGAAAGAGATCAAGAGCTGAAGAATATACAGAAAGGTTTCTTATTCATTGATAGAAGGCTTCTTGGAAGATCGATGACTAGTTTTTTGTTACTGCAAAACAAACCACCGCCAAACAAAACTATATTATTATATTTATGCATTCTGTGGATAAGAAATTAAGGCTCAGAAAGCATGGCTTGTGTTTTTGTTCCACAGTGTCTGGTGCCTCAGCTGGGAAGATCTGGACAGCTGTGGTGTGGAATCATCTGGAGGTGTCTTCACTCGCATGTCCAGTGTTGGGCAGAAATTACTCAAGTGGCTTCCTCCCTCCACATAGTCTCAGAGTCTACCCATGTGGCCTCTCTATATAACCTGTCCAGGATAATGGCCCCAGTGTAGTTGGATTTCTTACATTGCAGCTCTGGTCCAAGAGGAAGTGTTTCAGTGAACAAGATGGAAGCTTCATGGCTTTTTAAAATTCAGCCTCTATATAGCACTATTTCCACCTTTTTGTCAAAGCAATCACAAGCCATCCAGATTTAAGGGGAGGAAATACAGATCCTTAACTATCTATAGGAGGAGAGACAGAGCAGTTCAGGCCATGTTTTAAAACTATAAAAATAGATTAATTTTAGAGAGAAGAAAATCTCAGGATTATGAAAGTGATGGATAATTAAATCCCTTTAATTTTCTCAGCAAAACACATGGCACATCTAACTATTGAAATATGCATGGTGTTGGGGGTAGAATGAAGATGAGAAAAAGAAAAACTGGTGATTTGCTATGAGGGGAAAAGTTCTAGAAAAGCCACCCAGGCTGAGAAATCAAGTAGCAGAGTGGAAATTTTGAGATTCTTCTGGGAATGAGAAAAAAAGTGAAATGAGAAAAAAGTTTAAAATACAATTAATTAATCACACTCATGGTAAAAATACAGGAGTAAGGTAAAAATGTAAACAACTAATTGCAGAAAATATGTAATGATAGACTAACATTTTTAGTATTAAAAGATCTCACAAATCAGTAAGACCAATGGTCCAAGACAGAAGAGCATAGTGTTCTAATAATGAACTAATATCAGGTATAAGCCTGTAACCTTATGTGAAAACCTGGCATAGCCTTTTATGTGAATATTGGGATTAATTAAAAAAATAAGGAATCTAAAAGAAGATATTTTTCAGTTTTAAGAATGTGTTTTTGTTAAATAGTTTTTAAATATCCACTGACTATGAAACACACCGCGCACGTTTGACATCTTTCTGTAGCATTTGCTGTTGGCATCAGGAACATATTTGAGTTTCAACACAAGCATAGATCAACATGCGCTTTGTTATAGAGGATTTTGTGTGGGAAAGTAGAAGAATATTTATATTTTGCACAGAATAAAAGAAACTTCATAAACTTTATACAAAAATATGTTTTGAGTAATTTCAATTTATTTTACTCACAATAAACATAAATATACACACTGGTTATTGCTGCACTTATAAGTTCATAAACTCATGTTTCCCTTTGAATAGCAGAATAGAGACAAACCATCCGTTCCCAAATGCTGCTCTCTCTTTATCCCAACAGGTGGGCTTCAAGCTTTTCTATACATATAGTTATTGCTGGACAAACCTTTCTCCCTTTCTCTAAGCCAATCGCCCCTCCCTTGTGCTCCAGTTCTTTATGATGAGATGACTCATTAAGCTTTCTTCCTGGCAGGGAGCTGACACCCAATTAATGAGCTGACACTGTTCTGCGTCCGCTCTCACTAGTGCAATAAGGCTGTGTTTACAAACACAGGCTGTTGTGCCTGTTAGGGACAGCAGGTTAAAATCTCCCTGCTGGGCCAGTTTGTTCAAAATCATAAGGCTTCTTTAAACAATGTCTTTGTGCCTTGAACATCAGACATTCTGCTTTCAGCAGGATGCAACTCACCCTAATGGCAACACCCTCTTTGGCGGGAAAGGGACAAATGGGACAAGATTTTGGATTGTAAATACCATAAATGGTAATATTTTATTATAAAGTTATTCTCAATACTACCTAAGAGTAGATAATGGTTTACATTTAAAATAAAACTTCAGGTTTGCAGACTTTTTTTTTTCAACGAAATGTGTTAAATCTAGGCTCCATCTGTGTTTGTCTCCCTCCACCAGGATCACATCTGCCCTTTCCATTCGGCAAACTCCTTTCTAATCCCAGGTCCCAGATAAAATAGCATCTCTTCTGTGAAATCTTTCTTGAATTTTTCAGGAAGGCGTAACTATGCAGCTTCCTGTAGGAATTTTTTAATGCTGCTATAGTAGCATTCATCACATTAGGTTCCTTCTAATTCTCCTTCACTAAAGCAATGACCAAGATACAGCATAGTGCATGGTACACAGTACATGCTTGCTTAGGCTTCCAGTTCTACGAGTATGGGTTTCCTACAGTTGTGCTCCAAACCTATGGGTGCCACTGTTACTTCCTCTTACACCTAAGGAACTCACTGGTTGCCAAAAGCATATCTTTTCCTGTTCTGTTTATACTCTGTGTTTTTTTCCTACCCAGCTAATCGCTATCCAGATCAGCCATAGCAGTACCTCTGTAAATCTAGCAGACAGGGGTAGCGCCAGCCATGCAGCTCTCCTTCCAACTAAGTTTGGTATAGATAATAGAACATGCTTCAACAAATTCTGGAGTACGAATGGCATTTGGAAATTACTTCTTCATTAGCTGTGTCACAATGGCCATGTCTTAATCTCTGAGGTTAGTGTAACTGGAATTGGAATTGAGAGAGAGAGAGAGACAGAGAGACAGAGAGAAAGAGAGAGAGCAGGGACAAGAGTCCCAAAGGACTAGAGAGGAGTAAAGTACAAGCCGTGCTGAGCCTAATAAATTGTCTTAAGTGTTTCAGTCTTTTTGTGAAAACATCCGATGGTTTTAAATAATGGTTGACAAAGAGATAAAATGTATATTCCTAAAATATTGTTTTGCTAGTATTGTGGAGTTTGGAGATGGAGGTCTAAAAGGATATTGGGAACAACAATTTTGAATCTACCAGCTGATAAGAGATTATAGTAATTTGGGAAAGCTTGGTGGTGGTGGTGAGTGTGATGGTTGTGGTGGAAGTGGAAAGACGTGATAGATTTGAGAGAGATTTAGGAGATAAACATACAAGGAGTTGCCGGTCCATGTTACATGGAAAACAAGATTAGGATGAGAGATAGGTCAAGATTTTTAGCTGTCGTACCTTGCTGGCTGATGGACTCATTGACTGAGTGAGAACACACTGGGTGCTGTGTGGATTCTTGAGCTTACTTTTTTAAATGTTGGGTTTGAAGTGTCTTGAAGATAACTAATTAAAGATGTAAGGAGACAGTAGATTCTTGAGTCTACAAGTAAGGAAAAATTATATATATATGTGTATATAAATATGTATAGTCATCTGTATGTACTTAGTAGTTGAAGCCATGCACATTGATGAGAAAACTTAGGAAAAGTGTACAAAGTAAAGATAAGAAGATCTAGGGTTGAGTTTTGAGAAATCTCATCATATAATGGTCAGATACAGGGGAAAAAGAGTTGGTAACAGAGAGAAGGAGCGGCTAAGATGGAGAAGAATAACTCCAGCAGTATCAAGTCCAGAAACCAAGGGATGAGGATATTTAGAGAAGAAGAAAAGAGCTAACAAAATGCCGCTGGAAAGTCAATTAAGATAAAGACTGAAAATAGCTCTTTGAATATATAAACATGAAACTTGTCTGTTACGTTAGCAGGAGCTGTTTCAGCAGAGAGATAGAAGCAAAAGCCAGATTGGAATGGGTTTAAGAGTTAGTGTAAGATGAAGATATAGAAATATTGAACAAAAGTAACTGTTTTTTTAATTTGTGGTAAGTCTACATAACATGAATTTTTAACATTCTAATAATTTTCAAGTGCACATTTCAGTGTCATTAAGTGCATTTACATTTTTATACAACTATGATCATTATCCATCTCAAGAACTTTTTTCTTCTTCCCAAATTGAAACTCCAAGTACATTGAGCATTAATTCCCCATCCCCCTCTCTTCCCCAGAATTTAAAGCAATGGGAGGAAATAGAGAAGAGGTAGAGAAGAATATGGATTTGAGATCCCTCCCCAATCTTTTTCTTTTAAAGTTCATAAGAAGAATCCATTTTAGACAATTAATAATGAAAGCTTCCTAAGAAGAAATAATGCAATGAGATCTAACAGTGGGAGTAAGAGTCTTAAATAGGGAAAGGGATGGTTTCTTTATGGAAGCAAGAAGAAGGAAATAGGGAAGTTACAGATATAAGTAAATTAATGTTTTCTGTTAAGAGAACTGGGAATTTCCTCTGTGATTATTTATACTCTTTTTAAGAATTTCAAGGCAGAGCTCATTAGCCAACTGTGTAGGTGTGGGGGCTGTTGGAGGTATGAAGAAAGTGGAGATGGTTTGATAAAGTTGCTATAGACAGTAGCAGAATGGTTTGATCAGAATAGGGAAGATGCTGAGTTGACAATAGGTATTCCAGAACAGGGACCTCTTACGTGTTAGATACAGGTTGAAACACAAGTGTAGATAAGTTCTTTTATACAATATGTATTAAATGAGCCACATAACACCTGACACTGCACTAATCATGAGCGATCAAGGTGAACAAGAAAGAGCCCATTCCCTCAAGGATCCCAAAATCTCATACAAGAATAGCTATTTTTTGTTGTTGTTTGTTTGTTTGTTTTTTGCCAGTTCTATACTGTCTCTGAATATTAGGACCTGGGTCCCTAAGATACTTTTTTTGGAATGGAGATAAATAAGCCAAGAAGAGAAACAGCTAGTCATTGTGTTTCTATTGGCTAAAAAGTAAAAGCCTAAAGAGGATTTAGATGTTAAAATGATACTACTACAACCAAAGGAAAGACAAAGCAATCTCTTCCCCTTTAAAAAAACCTATATTGATCCAAGTCCAGAGGTTCCCATTTATTCAGCAGTCTCCCAATGAATGCTGACTCGGTGCCCAAATTCCCATTGAGGGGGTCATCCTGATTCAACAAAGCCTGAATATAAAGAAGGCATAGGAATAGTGAACGAACTCAAAGCTAAAAATTTAGAAACCAGCACTTACTTGTTAAACACTGATTAAAGAAAAATGGATACAGAGCTCCCAAATCAAAAGATAGCATATTCACTATTTTGGAAATGTAGGTGGAAATACTGGAAATCAATATTTTGAGAAAAAATGTATACCATATTCAAATGGTATTTTTAGTCCACTGTCTTCTCTAGAAACTCAGAGAAAGCAGGGATAATTAAAAAATTGAAATAAAAATTCCTTATTCAACAAAATAACCATGAATCCAAACTAAAACTGTGATGTGTACTGAGTTTATACTGTAAACTAGGAATTAATCTAAGCATCTTATGTGAATGAATTATTCTCAGAGCAAACCTATGATTTGGATGCTCTTTTTATTTCCATTTCACAAATGAAAGAGCTGACACAAAGAAAAGCTAAGAAATATATTCAGCTATTTGTAGCTAGTTAGAGGTAGAGACGGACTTCAACCTGGGGCGTCTGGCTCTAGAGTTTGAGCACTTTATACTCTCTCTCAGCCATGACTCCATACAGGATAAATACTGAGAAATCTGAGAGCCAGCATATACTTCCTCAAATTGAGAAGAGATATGTGAAAGAAGTGTTCCAGCTCACTCATCCAGTATAGACTCTTCCAATGATCCTTTTTTTTTTCCAGATCGTTATTGGAGTATATTTGCTTTACATTGTTGTGCTAGTTTCCGCTGTACAACAAAGTGTATCAGCTGCATTTATACATATATCCCCATATCCCCTCCCTCTTGAGCCTGCCTCCCACCCTCCCTATCCCACCCCCCTAGGTCATCACCAAGCATTGAGTTGATCTCCCTGTGTTATGCAGCAGCTTCTCACTAGCCATCTATTTTATATTTGGTAGTGTGTGTATGTCAATGCTACTCTCTCACTTTGTTCCAGCTTCCCCTCCCACCCTCCATGTCCTCACGTCCATTCTCTACATCTGCATCTTTATTCTTCCCCTGCCACTGGGTTCATCAGTACCATTTTTTCAGATTCCATATATATGCATTAGCATATGGTATTTGTTTTTCTCTTTCTGACTTACTTCACTCTGTATGACAGGCTCTAGGTCCATCCACCTCACTACAAATAACTCAATTTCGTTCCTTTTTATGGCTGAGTAATATTCCATTGTATATATGTGCCATATCTTCTTTATCCATTCATCCGTTGATGGGCATTTAGGTTGCTTCCATGTCCTGGCTATTGTAAATAGTGCTGCAGTGAACAGTGTGGTACATGTTTCTTTTTGGATTATGGTTTTTTCAGGGTATGTGCCCAGCAGTGGGATTGCTGGGTCATATGGTAGCTCTATTTGTAGTTTTTTAAAGAACCTCCATTCTGTTCTCCATAGTGGCTGTATCACGTTACATTCCCGCCAACAGTGCAGGAGGGTTCCCTTTTCTCCACAGCCTCCCCAGCATTTATTGTTTCTAGATTTTTTGATGATGGCCATTCTGACTGGTGTGAGGTGATACCTCACTAACCATTAGAGAAATGCAAAGCAAAACCACAATGAGGTATCCAATGATCCTTTGATCAATGTGACAAGAAGTCTTGTTTACACTCAGAAGTACTAGGATGGAAGACAAATGAGAACAAGAGAGATTTTATTGTGTTAGACCTAGTCTCTTTATT
Source organism: Hippopotamus amphibius kiboko (assembly GCF_030028045.1). Taxonomy (NCBI): domain Eukaryota; kingdom Metazoa; phylum Chordata; class Mammalia; order Artiodactyla; family Hippopotamidae; genus Hippopotamus; species Hippopotamus amphibius. Next base: position 165,373,882 of record NC_080191.1, on the reverse strand, counting down.
GAAGAAGAGTATTGGAAGTAAATGGGGAGAAGGACAAAAAAGAAAGCAGGAAGTCCTAGATCTTATGTAAAGAATCTATAGCCATGTGGGTTATTAGTGGCGGAGTCCAAAGTCTTAGTTTGCCTGTGAAGCACAGCTATCATATATCTGCCACACCTCACCTTCAGTCTTACCTGAATATCTTACTAACTTGAAAAGCACTCTGTGTACAAGGCAATCAGGAAATCTGGATTTTGATACTAATTTGATGTAGCAATCTGAGTCACTTGAATCTATAACATTCCTTCCACCACTAAATTTCTATAATTTATTATATTTTTCAGTTTCCAGAATGGCAGACAATTTATTGCTAGGTTGTGCTTTTCAATTTGATTCTGCAAGATCCATTTTGATCATATTGAATGGCTTATTTGTGGATAGTGGAAACAGGGATACATAAGTATTTATTTTTTCAAATAATGTGTCTGTAAACATCTGTTAAGCATGTCCTAGGATTCAGATACAATGTTACTTGTTGAAATATGAAGATATAGAAATCATTTTTGTCATCATATTATAAATTCAGCATGCCTAAAAATGCATAGCATTTGTAAATCATTCTTGCAAGAACACTGAAAGGTTATTAATATCCTTATTTTATGCAGAAGGAGATTGAGACTTTAAAACATTAAACAACTTGACCAAGGTCCTATAGCTAATCAATGACAGAGACAGAATTTGAATCCAATTATATCTAAGTTTAAGGGTCATGTTCTTAGTAACTATAGAATTTTTTCTACCCCTACCTGAGTGATGGAAGATACATATCGAGGCACTTGCAGCTAGAACAAAGCATTGTTTCAAATACACTGATAGAGATCAGAAAGGAAGAAATGACTGCTCTCTTGCCAAGAGGAAAACAATGGATCTAGGTTTTAAGGAATGAGTAGGAGTTTTCCAGGCAGGGAAGCAAAACATAAAAACAAACAAAACACCTGTATTTGCAAAGGTGAAGAAGAGGAGAACATAGTTAGACTTAGGGGAGTGTGGATAGAGAATTGCTGAGGCCTCTGATTGATGGAAACGAAAGCTGAGGCTTGAAAAGGAACTTAGAGTTAGATCATAAAGAGTTATGAACACATTACAAAGGAATCAGAGTTTCACTCTTTCCTGAGCATAACTATCCAAATTTAGTGGAAACTTTACTAAATATCAGAAGCAGTTTATTTGCTTACAATTTTTCCACCACTATCACAGCATACTAACCAGCTTAGTTAAATTTGCCAGGTACTGGTATCTCCTCAAGACACAATTTCTACTTTTTCATTAGTCTATAATGTGTTTAAAAAGTGACACATTAAATATATATATATATAATATACATATTATATATAATACTTAAAAGAAAGCTATATATATGCCTCTGTGTGTGTATATATATATACATACATATATATATTTATAAAATGTTTAAAATAAAACTATATGTAATTTTCTTGATGACAATAAATGAAATATAGTCCTGTGTGCTAGGGCCTGCAAAAGTCACAGGAAATACATGAGTTACATTAATTCAGCTGCAGGAGCAAGCGCTTGGAATGACGTAGGTCATGGAAATATGCGAAGTGGTAAAGAACATGGACACAAGAGCAAGACCTAACTTCTCACCCCGATCACTTCAACATGTGTGTGACCTTGAAGAAATTACTTCTCTCTCAGTTTCTTCATCGGTAAACTGGCAATTAGAATGAATATAGTACTTAAAATATAATAAATGATCAATTAATACTGGTCAGAAAAATTCCTGAAGCATGGAAAATTATCGATAGTCATTGAAAAAGGTGCAAGGAAGAACAGGAGATAAGACACGGGAGACAGGTATGTCCAAAGCTATGAGTACCTGGAGAAAGCAGAGAAGTTGAAAAATCCGGATAGAGTTGGATATGTCAGGATCATATTGGAGGCCTCGTGGCACAATGGAAAGAACACTGGAGTCCCCACTGGGCCACTTTGACGCATTTTCTAACTTGAGCAACTAACCACTCTTCTGAAACCTAGTTTGTTGATCTGTAAAGTAGGTTTTATTATCCAGAAACATTTAGGAGAGTGTATAGTATAGGAAAAAATACTCGTGTATTATTAAAACATGCATCTTACACTAAGCATGTATATAACAGTCCCATTTATATCTATCACTTGCACATAAAACAATCCATTACTACACTGGAAGACTGACCTGGATCAAACATTTAACCACTGGTGATAATGTCTTGCTACTTAATTAGTGATAAAGAGCTCTTTCCTACTAAACAGGTCTATACCTTTTTTTAAAAAATAAATTTATTTATTTATTTATTTTATTTATTGGCTGTGTTGGGTCTTCATTGCTATGCACAGGGCTATTCTTCTTTGCTGTGTGTGGGCTTCTCAGTGTCGTGGCTTCTCTTGTTGTGGAGCACCGGCTCTAGGCGCACAGGCTTCAGTAGTTGTGGCATGTGGGCTCAACGGTTGAGGCGCATGGGCTCTAGAGCACAGGGTCAGTAGTTGTGGTGCACAGGCTTAGTTGCTCTGTGGCATGTGGGATCTTCCCAGACCAGGGATCGAACCTGTATCCCCTGCACTGGCAGGCGGATTCTTAACCACTGCACCACCAGGGAAGTCCCCAGGTCTGTAGCTTTTAGACTTGAATAAAAAAGCATACTACCAAGATGTGGGGTCTAATGAGCACAGTCAAGTCCCTGTTAGCACCTCTTAGATCTAGAATCACCCAGAGCCACAGTGTGGATGTTATATTAAAGACTTCTTGAAATTCTGCAGGAAACAAGCTTTCCTAACTCTGTTTCTTCTGACTTCCCCACACTTGTTTGACCTCTGAGGCATTTTTGTCATGAAGTACTTATTAATATTCAATAGAACTATGGTACGTAGGGCCCTACCTTGGTTAAACCAAAGGGCAGGACTGCAGTCATCTTAAGACTTGACTGAGGCTGGCGTGTCTGCTTCCACGTGGCTGCTGACACAGACCTCAGTCCTTCGTCACAGATGTCGCTACACAAGGTTGCCCGAGTGTCCTCAGGACACAGCAGCTGGCTTCCTCCATGAGTGATGTCAGAGACAGAGCAAGGGAGAAGGCACATTATTTTTCTTGATGATGTAATCTTAAAGTGACCAACGGGCCACTTTGGGCATAGTCTATTTGTTCCAAGTGTATCACTAAGTCCAGCCCACGCTCAAGTGAAGAGGCATTGAGCTGCCTCTCTTGAAGAAAGGAGTGTCAGAGAAGTTGTGAATGTATTTTTGAACCACCATGCAGCCCTTTTGAGTGTTAGCAGAGAAGCTCAGAACCCTGGCACCTCAGTCACCGCCTTGTTCCTCACTACATCTTTGAGGTTTCATAATAAAAACCCCTGGCTCCCTCAAAAAGGCGTTTAAAACCATTGGTAGCCTAGATAATTCTTAATGTGGAAAATGTTGCAGTTTCACGTAAATATGATGTTCATCGCAGCTTTAACATAAACAATACTTTTTGTTACTCCTGGTAGAATTTTACTGAGAAAGACTTTATTCATTTAAATGTCCTATGAAACACAATTTGAGAGTTCTAGTTCTGTTTATCCTTCAATGTAATAAAAAATTCTACTAACCATGCATTCTGGTAATTCTGAAACAATTGATAAAGGTAGGAAGTTTGATTTAAGAATGTCTCCATCCAAAATATACAAGCAGCTCATGAAGCTTAATACCAAAAAAGCAAATAACCCAATTCACAAATGGGTGGAAGACCTAAATAGACATTTCTCCAAAGAAGACATACAGATGGCCAACAAACACATGAAAAGATGCTCAACATCACTCATCATCAGAGAAATGCAAGTCAAAGCCACAATGAGGTATCACCTCACACCAATCAGAATGGCCATCATCACAAAATCTGGAAACAACAAATGTTGGAGAGGGTGTGGAGAAAAGGGAACTCTCCTGCACTGTTGGTGGGACTGTAAGTTGGTACAGCCACTATGGAAAACAATTTGGAGGTTCCTTAAAAAACTACAAATAGAACTTCCATATGATCCAGTAATCCCACTTCTGGGCATATACCCAAAGAAAACCATAATCCCAAAAGAAACTTGTACCATCATGTTTATTGCAGTACTATTTACAATAGCCAGGACATGGAAGCAACCTAAATGCCCATCAACAAATGAATGGATAAAGAAGATGTGGCATATATACACAATGGAATATTACTCAGCTATAAAAAGGGATGAGATGGAGCTATATGTAGTGAGGTGGATAGAACTACAATCTGTCATACAGAGTGAAGTAGGTCAGAAAGAGAAGGCCAAATATTGTATGCTAACTCACATATACGGAATCTAAAAATGGTACTGATGAACTCAGTGAAAAGAACAAGGACGCAGATACAGAGAATGGACTGGAGAACTCGAGGTGTGGGAGGGGGCGGGGGGTGAAGGGGAAACTGAGATGAAGCGAGAGAGTAGCACAGACATATATATACTACCAACTGTAAAACAGATAGTCAGTGGGAAGTTGTTGTATAACAACGGGAGTCCAACTCGAGGATGGAAGATGCCTTGGAGGACTGGGGCGGGGAGGGTGGGGGGGACTCGAGGGGGGGGGAGTCAAGGAAGGCAGGGAATACGGGGATATGTGTATAAAAACAGATGATTGAACTTGGTGTACCCCCAAAAAAGATAGTAAAAAAAAAAAAAAAAGAATGTCTCCATATGCTAAGCATTGAAACAAGATAATATTCCCTAAGCAAGATTAGGTACTTATATTTGTAGATAAAATTGCAAATAACAACAGCTTGATTCTTTTACATTTTCATAACTGAATCACTTTGCTGTACACTTATACAACATTGTAAATTAACTATACTTCAGTCAAAAATTAATAAAAGAATATTGTATATTTCTATGCAATTCTTTGAAAAATGTAAACATACCAATAGAACTTTTCATATAAGAGTCCTGTGACAGACAGTCATTCTTGGTTTGGTCTCAATTGTATGAGCTTGAGCAAGTCACACCACTGTTATCAGCCTGATTTTCTTCTGTAATCAGGAAATAATTAAAATGTGTTGCTGAATTACACGATCTAAATGGCCTCTGGTGCAAACAGCCTTTGGGCCCTAAAATTCCCACTTCTAGTTTAAAGTAAATCATGGCAGAATCTTAAAGCTACAAGCTGTTTCTATCTCTAAGATGCCAAGTAAAAGACAGATGTTTAAATGAATAAAAAATACATGAGATAATACTCAGGAAAGAGTATTTTTTAACTTGTATGAAATGCAAAATGTATAATCTAAGTGTTACACATGAGTCCCTGGAAAACACACAGGTATTCTTAACACTGATAGAAAGCTTTATTTTTATACAAGCTTCAAGCTGATATTTTTCCCTTTAAATTAAACTATCTTGATGATTGAAATGGTTTAATCTAAAATATTAAATGATGAAGCAAACTACCAGGATGTAGACGAGCGATTAATGTTTATGCATTCAATAAATAAGAGAAAGTGAACCAAATTATGTATCCAGGACTTAAAATAATACATTGCGGACATTTTAGCTCACAATTCTTTAACAAAATAAAACAAACAAAAATATGTGGATTTATGCTAAGGAATGAGGACTCTTCTGGATTTGATCTTATTATCGATCTGCTCAATAAACTTCCATCAGCTGAAATGAAGGGCCTAGAAAATAGGATTATTTTCATGAGCAAATACATACCATCCACTGTTCAGGGCACCACGGGCAAGTGGCACCATCAGCTAATCACACCTGGAATGCAGGTACGTTCTGAAGAAAAGCCATCCTGTTTTGGCCGCACTGCAGAACCTTTTCAAAAATGAGAAGCTCTAAAGAGAGAAAGCACTGGTATTTGAGCTCCCGAGGTCACCTCTCAGTGTGGGGCAGGCAGGTTTTGTGGTTGAAGCCACCGTCCTTTCACTGAACAGACCCTATGGAACTCTTTTGCTGTGTGCGGGGTTTCTTTAATGACTTAAGTTCTATTTTTAGACTTGATAGAGCCTCACCTTCTTGGTTTCGATTCACTGTTTCTATGAAATTTATCCTGAAGTGTCAGGCCACCTAAAGACAATGAGAACTATATGAGAATAATATAGCTCTCTCTCTGCCTCATTTTTAGCGAACATATATCTAGCACATAAATTTTGCCAGGCCTGATGCTAAAAAACCTTATGTACGTTAACTTGATTTATCCTTACACTAACCCCCTGTGGTAGATCTGGTAGGTCAGGTGCTATTTATGGATAAAGAAACTGTAAATTAAAGAAGTTAACAATTTTCCCAAAGCCACATTGCTGCTAAGTGTCAGAGCCTTGCCCCAAACTAACTACAAATTCCGTGCTCCACACTGCCCCACTTCTTGTCTTTCTTATTCCAAGATTCCTCTGGGTGTATTTTCAGCAATTTGCAGTTTGGGGTGTTTAAAAACATGTTGTAGCTAGTTTAAAGAAAAAATTCTGTATAAACCATTTTCAGAAAAATGAACAAAAAATAACCATATTCACACACACATATTCATTTACACACAGCACTGTTCATGTGTATTCTTTGTAATGGCAGAACATAGAGTCTACTTAGTCATGTCTATAACATTTCTTCCATCTGAGTTCACTAATAAACATTGTGAAGTTGTTAGTGCCCATCTAGTAAGAGGGGTTACATAATCTTATATAATTACTAATGCTAATTTAAATGGTACATAAAATATCTATAGTGTCTATACCATCCCAAGTAATTAACATAAGAAAATCAGTAAAATGAAGGACAGAATTTGAAACTATTTAGCAAATCTTTCAAGAGGAAATGTTTCCTGGTCAGTAAACTCATCCTCCATAGACATCATGGAGGCTTTTTTTTTCTTTTTGGTATTCAGAAAATTAGAGTTTTAGATTAAGTTGATAACACTTAGACAATAGGTCTTAAAGGCAATGCACAATTCTCTGTTGATTGTGTCTGATTTTGAGTGAAAGCCTTTATGGTACAGAGTCCACAGTACTCTAAACATTTGGGTACAAGTAATGGGTACCAAGTACAAGCCCTTTATACAAGTTTATGGATGATGGAAAAATATTTATTTGGTACAGCTCTGCAGTCAGATACCCGGAGTGTGTGTGACTTTCCAATTTATCTGACAAAAATAAAATTCAAAGAATATTTCAAACCATCCACTATTAGTTTTCCAAGAAACATTCCTTCTGTAAAATAGAACAGTACTTTATTCTCCATCAGACCCAGTGACGGCTCAGTTTCATATTTCTCCTCCCTTTTATACATCTGCCTTTTTTGCTAGGTAATTCAAGTACGAATTATGTATTTGCATGGCTCTCACTAAAGGCTTTCCTGCAGTCCTTTTCTCAAGGCTTCTCTTATTCCTCTGATGGCAATCGCACCAATAAAAGATGACATCTGTGCCTCAGATCATTGTGAACCACTTCAGGTGGACCATGTGTTGTACCTTGACCTAACATCTCATTTCAGTTCCCACCACTGTGGCCAATTAAATGGGGGCCTTGTAAGGAGCCAGTTGACTGGTCGTGTGCCGGCTATCACCACAAGAGCTTAAGGGCCACAAATCTCTGTTATTACCAAGCTGTTGCTGCCAGAAGCATGCTGGTTCCTGACAAAAAGAATAGATTAGGATCAATCAAATCTCCCCCAGGCTTGTCAGTGGGACTTTCAACCACACCTTCTACCTCAAACTTTCCCCTTCACCTCCTTCCAAACACCTACGCAGCAGCAAGCTAACAAGGTGTCTGCCAAACCATATGTTCATAGCTAGTTAACTTCTCGCCTGTCGCTAGAGGCACCACTGATTCAGCAACAGCCTCAAGGGTGTTGGGCATCCAATAAGACACCACCAACCAGCACCAGCCCCTCCCCTCAGCGGTAGAAGAAGAGGCATACTTAATTCCAGCTGTGGCATTGTTGAGTGAATTAACTTTATCCTCAATTTAAAAAGCCAGCATGAAATCAAAGGAGACCCCAGAAAAGAAAAATAGAGAAAATGGAAAAAAAAAAATGCTTATAGGTTTACTCAACAAGTCTGATGAATGAAACTCAACTGGTTGGCCTCATTTAGCCAATCACTGCAAAGCAGGTTTCTGGCACCGTTGTTACTTCTGGCATAATTCTTCCTTTTATTTCCCAGTTCTGCGGTTAAGGTCTCTTGTTACACACAGAGGGGATTGATGATATAATTGTTTATGAGCCAGTGGAACACATTTTTAGGGAGTAGTGAGGTTACCGAGCAATGAGAAATTAATGTCAGAAACAGCAGTGTACAATGCTGGCTAAGAAATCTCATCTCAAGGTAAGAGTGCTACAGATAAAATCTTCTCTTTGAGCCTATGTTTAAGTGTGTGGTTTTCTTTATGAGAAAGGGTTGGCAAACATTTTTCAAAATGTTCTAGGGCAAAGAGAATTCTGAAATTTTTTCGTTCCCATTGACTAAGGAAGAAATGTGTAACATTCTGAAAAAGACTGTACATTTTCATTAAATTTATTTACTTGAAGCTCACTGATGGATTACACTATTTTCAATGAAATAATTTATGCAGTGTTCCAATACATTTATCTGTATTCCTTTGTTTAAAGGATTAAAACTTAATACTAAAGGCATGCGTTATCCTGAATTTTAGGAGGTAAAGTTGGGCAATGTCATTTCTTGGCTTGAAACTTTCAAGACTGTGATAAATAAATTTCTAAACTTGAAAAACCCTAAGGATAATTTTCCTAGAGCAAAAATATTATAAATTTCACTTAAAAGTTGTATAAATTAATGAAATTATTTAAATGAGAATGGAAAATATTAGTTAAGCAAAAATATGTATTCTTAATATATACTCTTAAAATAAAAATTGCTATAAAAATTGAGTGCTGAAATGCAATTGTGTAAAAAAAACATATTTATATTTTTAGAAATGATGCTCATGAGACCAAAAATGTGGATATGAACATGTAAAAAGATAGAAAATTTAAATTTAAAATAAGAAGAGTAAATAATTTGTGTTAAAATGATTATAAATGAGAAACCAGCTTATTGTTTTAAACAGCACTGGTCTTAGAATATGGTTATTTCGATGTTGCAATTTATGTTACCGTAAAATCCTCTTACAATTCAATCTAAGAACTTTGGACCATGTAAAGAACAGGAGCAGAGCAGACCCAAGATCTAGATATCTACCAAGGATAGGTCACTGTTTTAAGTATCAGCTTGAGATCTAATTTCATTGTCAATCACATAATCTCTGCTATTATATTAAAAAGCCATTGAGGTTGGCAAGGGACTCAGAGGTTTTGAGTAACAGACATTGTCATGATGATATGTGGCGTAAAGTGAATTAAGAAACAACTGATGTGGTTTGGGACCAGGGAATTAGAAAACATAAGCCGAAGGGAAAATCCAGAAACCACAGATTGGTACAAGTTACAGGCAATTTTCTCAATAAACCCCTTTATGATAATGTCAGACAAGACATGTCAAGCATCTTCACTTACCCTTTATGGAAAAGCCAATTTACAATCAGAGCCAAATGTTTGTTTTCAAAGAAAAGTTGCCATCCTAAACAAATTCCTTAAATATATATTTTTTACAACTTAATTGTCATTAAGCAAGTAACACCTTTTTCTTTTCTTTTTTTAAACAGGAACAATAAAATAACCAGCTTAAAAATGCCCATAGATTAATAAATACTCTTTTTGGCTTATTCTCTCCAAATTTTCAACTTTGTTATGTTTTAAATAAAAAGTATGAATCAACTAAAAATATATTGTTTCCATAGCCAGGGATATTTACAATTCCATTGTAGGGGGTCTTTATTTCAGCTTTCAGTGTGATTAACTTATAATGAGATTTACCTTATAATGAATATTATACTGTGGAACATGAAGATATGTATACTAGAATGAAGAAATAATTTTGATTAGATTTTAAGAATTGATTTTGAGGAATCTTAAAAATCTTGCAGCCCTGTTGCAAAAAGAAATAGTGAACCATTATAGAATGGTAAATAGTGATCTAATATATATGATGAACAAGATACTTTAACAAAAAATTGTTGGTAGTGAGCCGTGCAGATTGGAGGAAAACAAGAGTCTTATTGAAGATGCTGTGTTCGATACTAGCAATCAGCACCTGGGCAAGGATGGTGAAAATGGGACTGGATAGAAAGACAAATATGAGACATAGTAAAGACTGAATCAGTTGGCTATAGCTAATGAACAAAGGAGAGATTTAGGGAGATAAGGTCAAATTGGCAAGCCTGGGTAGCAAAAAATATGACAGTGGCAAAAGTGATGTGAAGGAAGACAAGGAGATTGGAAGTCAGCTTTTTGGCAGAGAAAATACTGAGTTTACTCTTAGTCATATTAAATTTGAGTGTGATATGCATAACAGGAACAAGTATCTGATGGATCGAGGGTTCTGATGAACAGATTGGGAACATTTCAGTTTGTGAGTTACCAAGATGGTAAGGCTTACTAGACACATGTGACTGCTGTGCTCTTCAAGGGAGGGGATATAAATCAAGAGGAGAAATAGGTCAGGCCCTAAATGTTAACTCCCAGAGGAAAGAGGCTGAAGAGAAAGGAGTTAGGAAAGAGGATGTAGGAAGAGTGTTAAGAAGAGAGTCACAAACAGAATTAAGTACTAGACTTAATGAAATTCTAAAAAGCAAGGAAAAGTAAAAACATCTTGGGGAGCATAGAGGTCAAGTATAAAGAAAGTGGCTGAACATCCAATTAAACATCACTGGCATTTTTCAAATTCCATTTGTAAAATATGGGAGCTAAAGTGGCCAAACAGTATGAAGGCAGTGATAAGTAAACAGAGGTAATAGTTTCTGATGTATTATTTAGTAGTTTACAGCTATGCTTCTAAGGGGAGCTGGTCAATCGTTCTCCTCTCCTATGCTGTTTTTGGTCAGATTTTGATGTGGAGGTTACACTAGCTTCATAAAATGATTTGGGCTATGTTTTCTCTTTTTTTCTGCTCTGCAACTATTTACAATACACTGAGATTATCAGTCCTTTGAGAGTTTGATTAAAAACTCACAAAACCATTCTGTGCCCAGTGTATATGTTGGAGGGAGATTTTTGACTATGCATTTAGTTTCTTTAAAAGTCATCACAATATTTTGAGTTATTCTCTCAAGTCATTTTGTTTTATATATATATATTTAACAAAGCAACTATCCCTTTTTAAATGTATTTTTTAAATTAAATTTTTATTCTTTTGGCTGTGTTGCTTCTTTGTTGCTGCATGTGGGCTTTCTCTAGTCGTGGCAGCGAGGGCTGCTCTTCGTTGCGGTGCACAAGCTTCTCCTTGTGGTTGCTTCTCTTGTTGTGGAGCACAGGCTCCAGGCATGTGGGCTTCAGCAGTTGCAGCACGCGGGCTCAGTAGTTGCAGCACAAGGGCCCTAGAGTGGGAGGGCTTCAGTAGTTGCAGTGCATGGGCTCAGTAGTTGTGGCACATGGGCTCTAGGGCATGTGACCTTCAGTAGTTGTGGCGCACAGGCTTAGTTGCTCCAAGGCATGTAGGATCTTCCTGGGCTAGTGATGGAACCCATGTTCCCTGCATTGGCAAGCAGATTCTTAACAACTGCGTCACCAGGGAAGTCCTGTTTTATATTTTTAAGAGTGGTCATTTCTTCTAAGTTTCCAAAAATATTTGAATTAACAAATTAATTTTGTTATAATAAAAAAAAAAACTCAACCAAAGCTAAAGTTATAGCTTCCTTCCAATTTCTAATGTTTAATTTTCTTCATAATTGAGGACCTATGTATGTCTATTGGACTAGTGTATTTCAAAAAATTACTATTATTTGTTGATTAACTCAACCCTTTTTCAGTTCTTTGTTGCAATTCCTCCTAATTTTTTAAAAATCATTTCCTCTCTTCTACCTTCTAAAATTCTGTTTTATCTTAGTTTAGATTAATCTTAGATTAAAAAGTTAGTTAATATTTGATTTTTCTTGTTTCCCAGTATTTTAATTTGAGCTTGTGAATCATCTTCTAAATCTTTATTTATAACAAAGTTTTATACAAAATTATTCTATTTCATGTAGTTCTAAGAATTTTATAATATTCATTGTGATTTTTTCTTTAGCTAATTTATTATTTAGACATGGGATTTTAATTTTTTCAGTTGTATTGGCTTTGGTTTATGTTATTTATTTGTAGTTTAATTTAAGGGCCAGCAAATTACTAGAAATTATTCACTAATCTAAAGTTCAGCAAGGCTAAAGAGTGCCTTTGCTGTCATTATTGTACAAGACAAAAAAATGACAGCAGCTTAGACCATGGTGGTGGGCTGGGAATGGAAATAACTGGAGTATTAGAAAAGGCATTTAGGATTGAGATTCCATGACTGAAGGGTTATAGAAGGTAAGAGTGAGGGAGGAGTCAAATATGACTTCCATGATCATGGCTTGAGTGACAGGGTAGATGATGTCACCATTTACTGAGATGGAGAAGGTTGAGAACGATAGCAAAGATTGTGTTCAGTTTTGGACAAGTTGTGCCTGTGTTGCCTTTGAGATAGCAAGCGGGAGATAACAAGAATGTAATAAATATACAAACATTGAAATCACAAGAAAATTTCAGGCTAAATATATAAATTTTGAAGTCCTCAAGGTGTAGAAAGTCACTGAAAACATGACTGGAATCGTTTGCTCAGGAAAAGTTCACAGAATAATTTTTGAAAAAGGGCAAGACTGAAAGCTTGAGAAATTCCAATGTTCTAATAGAGGAGGTGGAACTGACAATGGAGACTCTGAAGTCAGAGAGTGAAGAGGAAGAGGACTGGTATCATGGTGGACAAGAGAGTGGAGTATTTTGAGCAAAAGGGACTCAGAGCAAAGAGATTAACAATAAAGTTAAGAAGAGTGATTGAAAACTATATCGATACTTAATATATATTACAGAAACTGGATAATAAACTGATGATTTCCAAACTGAAGTCCTTATTAGTATTATGATTGATAGAGACCGAAGTAGTTCAGGAAGTTCTATGAATCATGCATATTTTATTGATAGGATTGAATGGAGCTGTCAGAGCACTAAGCCTAGTAAAAATTCTCCTAACAAACTACCTCGTAGGAGTAGCCTGCCATGTTCCAACAAGAGTGATAAGTACCTGATCCAAAGCAACTTTGAAAAAAATGCATAGTTTCCACCTGGAGCACAAAAGGGTTTCAACAAGTAAATGTCTCCTTTGGTAAAGATAGCAAAACTTTCCATTTCATTTTGTGATTTATAGTTTGCCAAGCACCTTTCTCATTGTTTCATTTAATCATCACCATTGTGGAAGGAAAATAAAAATCTCCACTCTTCTCTTTATATATCTGCCTTAATGCATAGGAAAGCATGCTGTCTACAGCCCTAACTTCTGTCTTACTCTGTTTCTGGTTTCCATCCATGGGAAGAGGGGTTGGTCATTGACTCTTCTGAACATCAGCAATCAGCTTATATTTTGCTGATAGACAAGGCTTCATTTCTGTAAGAAGCAGGCAGACACCCTGCTTTCTCTTTTACTTCTTGAACTCTCCTGCTTCCTACTCCCACATGTAAAGCGCACCTAGTCACACAGCTCTTAGGTCTACTCTTGCAGTGCAGCCCTACATTCATTCACTCTCTCTGTTCTGTCTGTGCTATGAGGGGAGGTAGAATAGCTACAAACATTTATGTAAATAGCTGAGCGAATGAAGCTTGTACCACAAAACTAGTCACTCTAGATTCAAAGGTAGCTCACTTAGATGTTCAGGCCTAAATGCATTCTCCCATCATGTTTTACCAGAGCTACTGTGTATTGGGGATTATTAGGTGAACACACACACACACACACACACACACACACACACACACTCATATGCTTTTCCCTCATTGGCGTATTCTTTTTGTATGTGTGTATGTTGTTTTAACAATAATCTCAGAGGGGAAGAAACGAATTATTACTCATGTATTATACGTTTAAAAACTGAAGTTCTAAGGTCCTGGAACTTAACTAATTTCACCCTATTAATAAAAAGCAGCTTGAGGATTTAAATCCAGATCTTTTCAGTTTATTTTTAGTATTCTTTTACCCAATCTATATTTTTTCACACAGACATTATGGAATAAGTTAACTTTGATTAATCAAAATGTACATACCATTTTTTTCTTCTATAAAATCTTTCTCATATTTGTATTCATCAATAATTCCATCAAATATATTTTATCTATTTTACTAACACCCAGTAATATATGGGCTTTATGGACTACAGAATAGAAAAATAGTGCTCCAAGCTAGAAGAACAGCATTTTGAGAGTGGAAGAGAGAATGAGAGAGAGGGGGAGAGGAAACATTAAATGATAATATAATTTCCATACCTGAGTAAGAAATGAAATACTATCAAATAATTCAATTGACTTGTCATCTTTATACAATCATTATCCAAATGTATCTTATGTTCCCACATTAAAACTTCTATAGATCAGAAAAGAAAAAGAGAACAAATGCAGAGTCACACTTAATGAATGGAACACAACCATAGCTATCCCAACCTTGAAATATTATGGTCACGAGAGTCTCATGTGAATGATAGTGAGTTTACAATAAAAATCCTTGCACCTTCTGAGGACTGTAAATATTCTGGGAGATAATAAATGGAATACCTGATACTAGAGAGCATAGTGCTGATGGAACAGAGAAAACAAATATTAAAAACATGGATGTAAATATTCTTAGAAATATAAAGGAGGATGTTGGAAAACAAGAAACAAGAATCAGTTGGAGATATTGGTTGTCAAAAGTATATTAGCTGAAATTAAAATAAATAAATTTAAAAAACCTGAAAGCATTGGGGGAGTAAGAGAATGGACACAGCCTTATAAAGAAATGGAAGTTAGACAGAGACTTGTTGATAGTCCCATAGCAGGAATACCAGAAATGAAGGAAAAGAATATAGAGGAAGAAATAAGTGAAAAGAATAACTGAGAATTCCTCATAATGAAGCCATAAAATCTCAGATTGAAAAACATTGTAAAGATTCAAGTCTTAAGAAGAAAAAAAAAATCCCTGCACCTAAAGACATACCGATGTATAAGAATATCAAAGATAAAACCTAACAGATCCCAAGAAAATAAGAATATAGTCTACAAAAGAAGCATAAAATCAGATTAATGTCAGTTCTTCTTGATCTAAAGATATGCTGGACTGTTTCTTAATTTAAAAAAAATAATGATACAAACAAAGATGATGGATAGATCTTTGTTTTTCACAAACTTCACAAACCTGCTTTCTTTGGGATTTAAGAAATGAGTTCATAGAATTTTTATTTTTAAAAATATCTGCATCTTCATCAAATTGCATTTCTTCATTTTCTACAGAATGCTTTTAAAAAAATACACAGGGTCATAGTAACTCTCCTTTTACAATATCATCAAACAAACAGGTATCTTAGTCATGAATAGTGGCTTTCAGAATCCTACTCACGATTGCAGTGCTCTTCCATTGGTTTAAATATTTTCATAAATTTAAAGATAGAGGATAGAAAAGTCTAGCCTTGGTTGGTATTTAAAGTAAATTTAGCATAGTGCTAGAAAGTCATATTAATATAAAATATTATAATTGCTACAACATATATTTCTTTCACATTTACTTTAAACTGAAAAGTGAAATCACATTTCTCATTCAGAGTGTGGATTGCCATTAAAAGGCGCTCATCCCTTACTGGAATCTGGGTATATTGTAAAAGTCTTCAGGAAGCCCCCTCTAGTGTCTGAAGAATGTAACAGCTCACTGGCAAAAGATTTGAGAGAGAAAAACATGTGAGAATTTTAGTGTCTCTTCTAAAGTGGCTGAAAGGGCCATGGAGATCATTAACTCCATTATCCATTCTGTTTGCAAATAGGAAAACTAAAGGTCAAGGGAGGAAATGTTTTGTCTAAGGTCACACTGAAAGTCAATGGAATATCAAGTATATCAACTCAAATCTCCTGACTCCCAGTTCACAGAACAATCTACTCTACCCTGTGGACTTGGATTTGGGCCCAGAGTAGAATAAAGCAGGGAGTTTGGGGGATGTGGGATTTTTTTTAAAGAAAGGGGTATAGAGATGAGGGAAGGTTCACTGGGATTAAAGGAAAAAACGAGAAGGTTAGGACAAAAGTTTAGGAAACTCTAGTAAAAAAAAAGTTACTCAGTAATTATTCACTTAATAGAGTTTACTGACAATGAAGAACATGAAAATGTCCTAACAAGGCAATAAACCTTGATTTCCTGCCCCTCTCCAGTTCATGATAATGTACTGACATTGGGGCTGTTATTTCAAAACAGTCATGGTCTGAACCAGGGGGAAATAGAAAATATGAACCGATCAATCACAGGAAGGAAATTGAGACTGTGATTAAAAATCTCCCAACAAACAAAAGCCCAGGGCCAGATGCCCTCACAGTTGACTTCTATCAAACATTTTGAGAAGAGTTAACACCTATCCTTCTCAAACTCTTCCAAAATATAGCAGAAGGAGGAACACGCCCAAACTCATTCTATGAGGCCACCATTACCCCAATACCAAAACCAGGCAAAGATGTCACAAAAAAAGAACATTACAGGCCAATATCACTGATGAATATAGATGCAAAAATCCTCAATAAAATACTAGCAAACAGAATCCAACAACACATTAAAAAGATCATACACCATGATCAAGTGGGGTTTATCCCTGGAATGCAAGGATTCTTCAATACACGCAAATCAATCAATGTGATACATCATATTAACAAATTGAAGGATAAAAACCATATGATCATCTCAATAGATGCAGAAAAAGCTTTTGACAAAATTCACCATTCATTTATGAAAAAAACTCTCCAGAAAATGGGCATAGAAGGAAATTACCTCAACATAATAAAAGCCACATATGAGAAACCAACAGCCAACATCGTTCTAAATGGTGAAAAACTGAAAGAATTCCCTCTAAGCACAGGAACAAGACAAGGGTGCCCACTCTCACCATT
This sequence comes from Hippopotamus amphibius kiboko, assembly GCF_030028045.1. Classification (NCBI taxonomy): domain Eukaryota; kingdom Metazoa; phylum Chordata; class Mammalia; order Artiodactyla; family Hippopotamidae; genus Hippopotamus; species Hippopotamus amphibius. Next base: position 165,356,849 of record NC_080191.1, on the reverse strand, counting down.
ATTATTCAGCATAGTTTTGGAAGTTTTAGCCACAGCAATCACAGAAGAAAACAAAATGAAAGAAATCCAAACTGGAAAAGAAGTAAAATTTTCACTCTTTGCAGATGACATGATATTATACATCTAAAGATGCTACCAGAAAACTGCTAGCACTAATTGATGAATTTAGTAAAGTAGCAGAATACAAAATTAATGTGCAGAAATCTCTTGCATTCCTATACACTAACAATGAAAGATCAGAAAGAGAAATTAAGGAAACACTCCCATTTACCACTGCAACAAAAAGAATAAAATACCTGGGAATAAACCTGCCTAAGGAGGTAAAAATCTGTATGCAGAAAACTATAAGACACTGATGAAATAAATCAAAGATGACACAAACAGATGGAGGGACATACCATGTTTTTGGATTGGAAGAATCAGCATTGTGAAAAGGACTATACTAAACAAAGCAATTTACAGATTCAGCACAATCCCTATCAAATTACCAATGGCATTTTTCACAGAACTAGAACAAGAAATTTTATGGTTAGTATGGAAATGCAAAAGACCCTGAATAGCCAAAGCAATCTTGAGAAGGAAAGACAGAGCTGGTGGAATCAGGCTCCCTGACTTCAAACTATACTACAAGGCTACAGTGATCAAGAGAGTATGGTACTGGCACAAAAATAGAAATATAGATCAATGGAACAGAATAGGGAGCTCAGAGACAAACCCATGCACATATGGGCACCTTATCTTTGACAAAGAAGGCAAGGATATACAATGGAAAAAAGACAGCCTCTTCAATAAGTGGTGCTGGGAAAATTGGACAGCTACATGTAAAAGAATGACATTAGAACACTTCCTAACACCATACACAGAAGTAAACTCCAAATGGATTAAAGACCTACATGTAAGGCCAGACACTATAAAACTCCTAGAGGAAATCATTGGCAGAACACTCTATGACATACATCAAAGCAAAATCCTTTGTGACCCACCTCCTAGAATAATGGAAATAAAATCAAGAATAAACAAATGGGACCTCATGAAACTTAAAAGCTTTTGCAGAGCAAAAGAAACCATAAATAAGACAAGAAGACAATCCTCAGAAAGGGAGAAAATATTTGCCAGTGAAGCAACAGACAAAGAATTAATCTCCAAATTATACAAGCAGCTCATGCAACTTAATACCAAAAAAGCAAATAACCAAATCCACAAATGGGCAGAAGACCTAAATAGACATTTCTCCAAAGAAGACATACAGGTGGCCAACAAACGTGAAAAGATGCTCAACATCACTAATCATTAGAGAAATGCAAGTCAATGCCACAATGAAGTATCACCTCACACCGGTCAGAGTGGCCATCATCAAAAAATCTAGAAACAATAAATGCTGGAGAGGGTGCAGAGAAAAGGGAACCCTCCTGCACTGTTGGTGGGAATGTAAGTTGGTACAGCCACGATGGAAAACAGTATGGAGATTCCTTAAAAAACTAAAAATAGGGCTACCATATAACCCAGAAATCCCACTCCTGGGCCTATACCTAGAGAAAACCATAATCCAAAAAGAAACATGTACCACAGTGTTCATTGCAGCACTATTTACAATCACCAGGACATGGAAACAACCTAAATGCCCATCAATGGATGAATGGATAAAGAAGATGTGGCACATATATACAATGGAATATTACTCAGCCATAAAAAGGAGTGAAATTGAGTTATTTGTAGTGAGGTGGATTGACCTAGAGCCTGTCATACAGAGCGAAGTAAGTCAGAAAGAGAAAAACAAACACCGTATGCTAACACGTATATACGGAATCTAAAAAATTGGTACTGATGAACCCAGTGACAGGGCAAGAACAAAGATGCAGATGTAGAGAATGGACTGTAGAGAACGTGGCGGCGGGCGGGTTGTCATGAAGGGGAAGCTGTGAAGAAGTGAGAGAGTAGCATTTACATATATGCACTACCAAATGTAAAATAGATAGTTAGTGGGATGCTGCTGCATAACACAGGGAGATCAACTCAATGATAGGTGATGACTTGGAGGGCTGGGATAGGGAGAGTGGGGGCGAGGTTCAGGAGGGAGGGGATATGGGGTTATGTGTATAAATACAGCTGATTCACTTTGTTGTACAGCAAAAACTGACGAAACAGTGTAAAGCAATTATATTCCAATAAAGAGCTTAAAAAATAAAAATAAAAACAGTCATGGTGTATTATCCTTAAATAGGATGTGCAACTTTTGGCATCCCCATCCTTCCCTCAGAATGTATAAAGGGCACGGCCTCTCTGGAGAAATACTCCAAGAACTACCTTTAAGGACATCAATTTGAAACAGCCTAATTATTTTTTCTTTATGTGTATGACTTTTGTCTGTATACTATTGCTAGGAATTAGCTTATGAAAAATATTCAACTGTTTATTTTTACTGAGGTTTGAATGCTAGAGCGTGCTATGGAGGTAGAGAGACACAGCAAGTTGTTCAGAATCTGGTGGTGAAAACACAAAATTACAGAAAGGAAGATGGGAATATAATTGTGTCTAGCACATTTCAATTCTCAGCCATTTCTATGTCTTAGCAACTTCGAACATGATGCTGAAGCACTCTGGAGATGCATTTCCCCAATACACAGACCCTGGTGGGTCTAAGGATACCTAATGCATGAGTTCCTCCTCAGCCATAATACCAGTGCAGTAGGAGAGTGAACAAAGAGAATATGGCTTGAATGGTAATCTTGCAGACAGAAAAAAATGTTTTAGAGAAGATTCCACATGGAAAAAACAGTGTGAGCATTGAATTAAGAAGGTGCTCTATATGCTTAGGAAAAAGCAGGTAAATAGATAAAAATTTGTGAGTGTCCATGATAGATTTCATGGGACGGAATTACAAAACTCCTCAAGACTGGCTTGTTTACTCACTAACTGAGCTGTTCTGTGCCAGGCAAGAATGGTAGCAACTTGGAGGTAAGTAAAATGTGGTTGCTTCTACTGAATCCATCTATAGCAACTCTCATCATTTGCAGCAAATTGCTGTGAAGTCCTTTTTACAAATACAAAGACTTCATAGGAATCTCTCCCTTATCTTCAGTTTTCATCATCAGTATCATAAATAAAGGTAAATACCAAATAAACTAAAATGTACTGATAACCAAACTTGTGCCTTTGCACTGTCCCTATACTTTTATAAACATTGTATCTTTTTTACTTTTGAAAAAAAAAAAAATTCCTTATAATGAATTTTTAATAAAAACAGTCAAAGCATCAGAGCATTCCCAGCATAGCTTCTCCATTATAACTTTCAGCAAGTCCTCTGTGTTTAAGATAGTATATACAATATCATATGCTTCCTTCCTTTAAAAATGCAAAACATTCAAGTGAGTCTCATAGAGCTATACTTAGGAAAGTTTTATAAATCTAATGGAAATAAAGTTAAACCTAAAGTGTTGTAAATATTTCCAAGCAGTGAACAACTCTACCTAGTAAATAGGATACCTGCTAACATAGTACATGGGAAGCATGGTCATGCACCCTGGTAGAAGACAAGGCACAGAAGGAGATCTAAGTTTCAACTTCAAGTCTACCCCTATGGCAAATCATATTTTTTTGAAGATTCCATTTTTCTCTTTTTAAAAACACAGTGCTATAACTAGCTGATCTCTAAGACAAATTATTAAAGCTCTAATTACATCAAATATAGTTTTCACCCCTTGCACAACGTTCCTTTCTTTCTACCACTCATTAGCCTACCCAGGAGCACACTGTTGTTCATGAGAGGGACCCAAGCCCAGCAAATTATCCTACAAATGAGCACTCCAAAAGGATGGCTAAGGTAAGTCCTACAGTGTATTCATAAGGAAGAGATCAAAATACATTTAAGTAGTCTGGGGACATCTTTCATAAATCCACGTTGTCCCATTATCTGGCAATAATCCAGTATCTTTCCAGTACTTTGCTTACTTGTTCTTACTAGGCTTGCTCTCTGACTTCAGTAAGGTACCTAGTTTCTTAACTGTTCTGTTCTCTTTAATTCTTTCAATTCTCTTGAGCCATTTTTCTTTATGATCCAACACTTCTACCATTCCTCTACTAAAACCTTCAAATCTGCCCTACACTGAAGTTCCTATAAAACTTTTTAACAAACCCTTGAATACAGATAAATTCAAACATCCTTATTTTTCTCTACTCATAAGGTACTGATCGCATAATTTAGTTCCTACACCTCCAAAGTCATTCTCTTTATTTGAACTCTTATCTGATGATCAGTTCTCTCTTCTCTCCCTTTTGTGGTAATTTTGAACCTTCATAGATTTCCATAAGCCTGTATCTGTGTCTCTTAATGGACCGATTATTTCCTTTATAAAGAAAATAGAAATTATCAAGTAGGTATTTCCTCAGTTTTCTGTCAAAAAGTATGTCACATCAATATTCTTCCACATCTTTTTATCACCAATTAGTTCCTTTTCCTATTGAAGCTCTAATCTCTATCCTTTCTCTGGATGTTGAATCCTATATTCTTTCTGTCTCCAAGGGTACTTATTTTATTAATAATTTTGCATTTGGATACACAATGTTCATGTTTATAAGACTCAATGTTGTTAGGATGCTAATTCTACTCAAAATGATACACAGATTCAATGTAACCCTAACCAAAACTCCAATAGACTTTGGTGAAAATTGACAAGCTGACATTGAAGATACAAATGGACAAGAATATAGTCCAGATTGTCTTTCGAAAAGAACAAAGCTGTAAGATTTCAAGAACTTAATATAAAATTATGGTGATTAAAACAGTGTGGTGCTGGAGGAAAAAAAAGAGATGACATGAATAGAAGAATAGGAAGTACATGGAAACTTAACTATACAATCACTTGATTAATCATTTATAGCAATAGTAACACTGCAGTGCAGTGGAGGAAAAGAACAATTGTTTTAATAAATATACTGGATCAATTGAATATGTGGAGAAAGATGAATTTTAAACTCTTCCTCACACAATAAAAACATTACATCAGATAGACTGCAGATATAAATATACAAGGTAAAGCAGAAAAACCTTCAGAAGAAAAGACAGGAGACTATGATCTTGGGGTATCCAAAGATTTAAAAAATAAGACACAAAGGAATTACCATAAAGGAAATATTGATCAATTGAATTACTTTAAAATTCAGAATTTCTGGACATCAAAAGATACCATTAGGAGTGCAAAGGCAACATACACAATAGGTGAAGATATTTTGTTTACCATGAAGTAAATAATCAACTTTGATAGGATTAACATATGATGAAATTTGAATTCTCATTAAATATTTGATTATTTTGGAGACTATGTATTGTGTCTACTAAATGCCCAGGACTGTGCACTGGGATCTTTAAAAACATTATTTCATTTATTCTACACCACAGTTATGCAAAGTGCATAGTAATATATTTATAAAAAAATTGAGGCTCAGATGGATTTAGTAATTTGCTCACGATCTCATGTCTAGTAGGAGACAGTGATGTGATTTAAAGAATCCAAGGTCCAAATTCTGTCTCGGTTGACTTAATTCAATATCTAGATATGTGCATATTTTATGTGATCTACTCCACAGATATTGTATACTTTAAATTTTGAAAAGAAAGAGATTTAAGTATCATTTTTATACCATAGAACCCCTCAGTGGGTTCTTGAGTTGGGATAATCTAACAGCAAAGCAAGCTTGAGGCAATGCCCTCGAAGGGAAAACAGAAGAGGAAGGGAAATCTTCAGCGTAAAAGAAGAAAAGGAAATCCAGAAAAAAGTCTGGTGCAAGGAGACATAGAAACAAACAGGCACACATTATACAGCTCAGAAACAGAAAAGAGCATTTCTGTGTAATGGAAAGACTGTACTGGCCTAGAAATATGGAGAAATGTGTCCAAGAAAGAGCTCTGCTAGGGTATCTCCAGGGTAAACGGAAAAGTCACATAATCTCTCTGCTCTGAGTTTCTCTGTCTACAAAATGAAAGAAATAGACCAAAGTGTTTCAAATGTTCCCTCCATCTCTGGTGCTAGATGAATCTCTCTGTGTATTTACCAAGCACTACACATAGGGCAAAGAAGACACACAGCCTTTACAAAGTGAATACAAAATTTTGTCTACAAATAATGCTTTTCTTTTCCATTTACTATTTAAAATGGTTGATTAGTCATGTTTAAATCAATGTTTTAAAGAATTGAATTTATTTAAATCGCAATGCATTTTTTTTTTTCTGTAAACTTCAGGTTTTACTTCTACTAGGCATGTACTCTATATTAAATTGTAGTGAGTTCAATCTTTTCAGATCAAAGACAGATTTAGTTTCCCACATGACTGTCTGGGTCATTTTAATGTATATTCCTTTCACACATAGTTTTGCACATAGGTTTCTTTTGTGTAAATAAATAGCACTGTGCAAATCTCTGGGCCTAAATAAATAAATAAATATACAGTTGTTTTGGAGCAGCCAAAATCCCATAGAGGGCAGTATGGTTTCAGCTGATGCAGTATTAAATCTTATTTCGTTGTAAAGAATGTAATAACTCTTTAAAAGAACAAGATTGAGGGGCAGAGAACTTGTGATTTTAAAATAATACATAATTATTGTAAAATCTTTGGTGTATACCAAAGTAAAAATAATTTTTAAATAATCAGTTACTCCTAAATTCTGACAGAATTATTTTGATGTATACGTATACTGCATAATCACTATCAGATAATGTAGTTTTGTGTTCATTTTTTTAAAGTCATCTTTAAAATTTTCTAGTATGATTGAATTCTTTGTATGATGGTGGGTCAAAAATCATCCACACTCTGGCTGTAGAGTTTAATTAACTTTTAGAAAAGACAAATACATCATTTTTCAACATAATCTCCTTGCTTTCCAATACACTTTGCCCATCTGTCATCAAGCTTTCATACTCCCTCATTAAAAAATGTTTTAGGCTGAGTTGCGAGCCATGAATGCACTGCTGTCTTCACTTCTTCATCAGAAGTGACTCTTCATCAGAAGTGACTCTTCATCCTCATAGGGCTGATTTCAGGGGACCAAAGAGTTGAAAGTCCAATGGAACAAGATCAGGACTATAGGGAGGATGTTTTAACAACCTCAAAATGAAGTAATCCACGACAGACTTAGGTTTTAAAAAGTTTGTGCGAGATGGGTACCAAAACAACTCATAGAAGATCATAAACAGAAGCATTTGGATAGCTGCAAACAAAAATTGGACCAATATGCTAAGGAAGGTAAAAGTTCTTAAAGAAAATCATTACTGATGATGAGACATGGAGTTATCACTACGAGCCTGAGAGTAAACGGCAGAGTATGGAATGGAAACATCCTCAATCGTCAACCAAGAAAATGTTCAAAAGTCAACCATCAGCTGGAAAATTGATGTTTACAGTTTTCTGGGATTCTCAAGGGCCAGTATTGGAACATTATCAGGAAAAGTTTTCAACAATCAACAGTGCTTGTTACAGTGAGATGCTTATTGAAGAGCTGAAGCCTAAACTTCAGATTAAACACAGAGGACTGCTAACCAACGGCGTTGTAATCTTGCATGACAATGCACATCCACAAACTTCTGCCCACACTGCTGACACTCTGAAAAAAGTTCGTTTTGAGACGTTAAGGCATCATCCCTATAGTTCTGATCTTGCTCCATTAGACTTTCACCTGTTTGGTCGCCTGAAAGCAGCCCTACGAGGACAAAGATTCAGTTCTGATGAAGAAGTGAAGACAGCAGTGCATTCATGGCTCGCAGCTCAGCCTAAAACATTTTTTAATAAGGAAATATGAAAGCTTGTTGACAGATGGACAAAATGTATTGAAAATCAAGGAGATTATGTCAAAAAAATGATGTATTTGTCTTTTCTAAAATTCAGTTAAAATAAACCCTACAGCCAGAGTGTGGATAATTTTTGACTCACCCTCTGTATGTTATTTTTAATGATTGGGCAAAATCCCTTTGTAAGGATATATGTTAATTTAAACCATTCAGCTCTTGATTGAATTTTAGGTAAATTTCATATTTTCACAATGTTGTGATAAACATACTTTCATTTAAATTTATGTCTTAATTTCTGAATATTTATTTATAATATGTTCTTAAAGTGGAATTAATGAATAAACAGGTATTAACATGTAAATACTCTTCATACCTATCACCAAACTGTTTTACAGAAATGTTATACCAGTTAACACTTGTGTGACTATAGCTTTGACAACACAATTTTATTTTTACTAGGAAATAATTAAAAAGCATTGGTATGAATAATAGTTGAGAACTAAACATTCTAAATTATCTCAGCAATATCTAAGAATAAGTGGTAGGCAAATAGAATATAAAAGCATTTTAAAGTTCTTTGAGGGAGGCAGAGGAGAATAAAGTTGAGAAATGGAAATATTTTTAAAATACTATCTTATTAGAGTGAAAAGAAGGGATAAGGAAATATAATGCTTTCCTAAGGTAAATAATTGAGTCGGTGAGAGTGGATATATCATTTAGAGTTTCACAGCTTTGGCTAGACTCAGTCTACCTGGTTTGAAAAACCTTGGTTCCATCTCTTACCTGTGTGTCATCGGATACATGGCTCAATTCCTCAGTAGTTAGATATAATTTTGTCTACCCTAGAGGACTGTCATGACAGAACTAGATAATATAGATTATTATAGATTAACTATAATCTATAGATAACATAGACTATTAACACTTAGGCACATAGTATACACTCACTAAATGTTACTAATATTATTTTCTTTTAGTCAAATGGCAATAGAGAAATGTGTCTCAATATGAACACCCAGAAAGGAAAGGCAATTTATTAAATAATTAAAAAAAATATGGTACAATTTCCAAATTATCAGGGTGACTAATGGAATGAATACTGACTTGGTCAAACAAACAAAATGAGGAGCAGAAAGAAAAGACAGAAAAACTGAAAGTATTGTATATTTGAAAGTAGCTAAGAGAGTAGACCTTAAAAGCTCTGATCACAAGAAAAGAACATTTTTGTAACTATGTATGATGATAAATGTTTATTAGAGTTATTGTGGTCATATTGCAATATATACCAACATCAAATCATTAAATTGTTTACCTGAAAGTAATATAATGTTATATATCAATTATATCTCAATAAAAAAGTAAAAAATAGTAAATCTATTTTTAAATAAATGAAAACATAAAATAAGATGAGCAATATAAAATGTGGAACGAGGATTTTTAGAACAGTGAAACTATTCTATTCTGTCTGATACTGCAATGGTGGATATACATTATTATGTATCTGTCAATACCCATAGAATGTACAAAGAGTGAACCCTAATATAAACTATGGAACCCAGTTAATAATAATGATATTGGTTCATCAGTTGTAGCAAATGTATCACCCTAAGGGAAGATGTTAAAAGAAGGGGTGGTTTGGAGGAGGAGGTGGGAGGAGGGAGTATATAGAAACTCTGTACTTTCTGCTCAACTTTTTTGTAAAGTTAAAACTGAGCATAAAGTAAAGCCTATTAACTTAAAAAATAATGTAGAAACCTCTGCTGAATTATGTACATTTCTTTGTAACAACAGCCTTTTGTCAGCTGTACAACAGAATAAATTTACATAAGCTTTTAATATGTTAATTGATTTTATAATAATATTTCCTTAAGGTATTGCTGATACCTTAAAAATTTATATTTTTTCAAATACAGATAGGTAGATTATTTCATCATGCCAGTAATCTCAAGAGCTAAGCAAAGGCAGCTACTATTTACACCTTATGGATTAAAAAAAAAAATGGTTAACTTCACAGAACAAGAAAGTTGTTTAGTAAAAATAAAGACTAATTCTTCTGATTTCTTGTATCTTGGAAAGATCCATGTTCATCAATATGAAAATAAAAAAAAATTATTCTGCAAAAAATGCTAAAAATAGTAAATCAAATAAAAACATAAAACAAAATGAAAGATATAAAATGTCTTATCAACCATTATTTAAGTTGGGAATAGACTAAATAATCCCCCATAAAAAGACATGTTTTTAAACTAGATTTTAAAAAATCCAGCTCTATGCTATTTCCAAGAATCAGAGTGAAAACAAAGTAATGAAAATCTGAAAGTAAATGTAATTGAGAGAGAGAGAGAGAGAGAGAAGAATTAGCAATATTAATGTCAGAAAGTGGACTTTACAATTGAAAACACTAAACAATGTATAAAGTGGACTGATGTGTATTAATAAAAGACACATTTGGTAAAGAAGATAGGCAGTCATAGACCTTTGTAGCACAAACAATACAGCAGCTAAATATATACAGAACTACATATTAGAATATCGGCAACTCGATGAAAATATAATTATAATAAAAACCTATAAGATGTTTCTTTTGAAATTTGAGTAAATCTAAACACTTCCTGAACATTAATCCTCACCATAATAGCCTTGTGATATGGATACGATTTTAATCTCTATTGCAATTGAGGAAAAGTACAAAAGACAAATAAATCAAAAGTTTTTTTTGACATCCAATGAAAATGATAAATCTCTCATAAGCCTGATAAAAGACAAAAAAATGGGAGTAAAATACACAAGATTAGAGATGATAAGACTTAACTGCAGAGGATATTAAAAGAATAATAAAATGTTATGATATGCAGTTTTATGGCAACATTTCTGAAAACCTAAAAAGGTGGATTTTTTTGGCAAAATATATGAATGAAAAGAGTGGAAATTTTTAAGTGATTACTTATAACTGAAAAATATTATTGAAGGACTGGATAGGTTCACAGGTGATTTCTATCAAATATTTAAATTACAGACACTTCAGGTATATTAAATGTTTATGGAGAATATCAGAAAATCTGTAGATAGAGATATTGAAAATAAATGTGATAAAATTTAGTGGTTATCTTAGTAATAACACCAAATGAAATCAGAAAGAAAAGAAACTACTAAATTTAATACTTGACTATCCAAATAAAACAGCATGTTGTTATAAATAGCAAAGCTTTAAAGTAATTTTATTGAAGGTCACAGACTGGATGAGGAGGCTTGCTTTTGTCATTAGTTTTCAATATTGGTGGATGTGTAAAGAAAGCAAGAGGGTAAGGAAAACAATTAGGAATAATATTGGAAAAGAAAGAGTTTCACTTCTTTCTGCTGTTGATATGATTGTATCCATCCCAGGAGGTTCTAGAAAAATCTATTAAAATTATAATGAGAGTTTGTAAGGAGTCTGGATATAAGATACATGTAAAGAAATAGTTTTCTCTTTAGCTCTGAAGCATATAGAAGTGGAAAAAGAAAAAAAATCTCATTGATAATACACACACAACTGAAAATACTCAGAAATTAACAGAGTGGAGTAGAACCTATATAAAAATATATATTTGAAGTAAATATGAAATATGTATTTTCACATATAATCTTATGAGGGACATAAAATATTCTCAACAAACAGAAGTAGCTGTATCCTGCCAGTTAAAATGTGAAGCATTGCAGTCACTGTAAAAAGAAGTGTCTATTAGCATCTATTAAAGTTATAAGAACTTTGACCCAGCAAATGCCTTCTGGAAATCTATCCCTAAGATATAAATTGCCACTAAATCAGGATATATGTAAGGAGAAAGTTTACTGTGTAATGTTTATAGCAGCAACAAATATGAAAATAATCTAAATTTTCATTGAGAGAAATCATTGAATATATTGCATAGTATTATATAGCCAATATATTATTTTATAGTCAATAAATCTGTTAAAATTGTTCTGGTTTACTTGGTTTCTACAAGTTATCAGAGAATGAGAAAACAATTATTATATAGACAAATCTGTATATCTTTCCATTCTTTCGTAAAATGATGTCAAAATGTAAAATAACATTAAAAATAGCCCTACACGGCATGTGCGCATTTATTATACATAGATGTTTATGTACATTTAATTACATGGGCACAGATACATTATCTAAGTGGGAGATGTTGCTGAGGGTCAACGTCCAGGGCAGGGAGAGGCAAGTGCTCACCATGGCTACATAACAACCCCAAACCTTAGTGGCTCAAAGCAGTGATTCTCAGCTGGGGGTGATTTTGCCTCCCAAGGGACATATTTTGATCACCATCCCTTGATAGGGGATTGCTACTGGCAGGAGGCCAGGGTGGCGGTTAAGCATCCTTTTGATGCACAGGACAGCTCTCCACAGCAAAGAACTGTCCTATCCAACATATCAGTAGGGCAAAGCTGAGAAATCCTGACTTAAAGAAATGATAATATTTATTTGGCTCATGAATCTTCAGGTTAGGCCAGAAAGAGCTGAGTGAGAATAGCTCATTTGTGCTCTACCCGGGTCAGGTTAGAAGGCCAGGCTGAAATTACATGAAGTCTCTCTCACTTAACATGGTTTGGTTTTGATACTGACTGTAAGCTGAGACCGGAGACTCAGCAGAAACGCGGATCTCATGGACCCTATCTGCGTGGTCTGGCCTTTCTCATAATAGTGTGGTTAGGTTCCAATGTGGGGCGGGCACAGGAAGAGAGAGAAACCATATCATCTTGTGATGTTAATTTGGTTGAGGCAGTCAGGACATCCCCTGCAGGTTCAAGAGGAAGCGGAATAGACTCCAGACCCCACCTCTAGACATGAGTGGCAAGGTTCTAAAAGCACATGTTGGAGTGAAAATACTACTCTGTCCATTTTTGAAAGATATCATTTGCCACACAGCAACAATGAAAGATACACATTTAAAAAATTGCTTCTGTAAAATTATCTATAGTGGGTATGGACATTTTAGCATTCCTGGTAAGGTTAATAATTTTAGATGTTGGTAACCATTTGCTATTTTCTTCTGTGAATAATGTCCGTTGCACACTTTTTTCTATCGTTAGGTTTAGAGTTTCCTTATTTATTTATATGTGTTCTTTATTATTAACTATTCTCCACCTCTTTCCAGAAAACACTTAAGCTTCTTAAAGAAATAGAAAAATATATGAAGTTGGCATAGAAAAAATAGGAGAGACAGAAGAAATGAAAAAAATGCAAGGACATCAAACAAGACCAGAATGAGGGTAAAAATTGCCATAAAAACCTTTACCTTCTTATAGGTTCTATACTTCCATACCCAAGGAAAAAGGGAAACCTGGACCAAATTCTCAATGTACGTATTTATTTTGTCATTAAGAACAGCTTTGGTCAGGGGACTGTTGGGGAAACATGAGAAAATAATACAACATTGAATGAAATACAACAATTTCAAAGACATGACAAACCACATTACTCAATGCAGAGAGTCCGCAACTTACAATGGTTCGACTTGCATTAGTGTGAAAGTGATATTCACTAATGGAAACCATACTTCAAAGTTTGAATTTCAGTCTTTTTCCAGGCTAGCAGCATACGTTACAACACTTTCCTCTGATGCTGGGCAGTGGCAGTGAGGGTAAACAACCATCCTGTACCCATGCAACCATTCTGTTTTTCACTTTTGATACAGTATTCAATAAATTACATGAGGTATTCGACACTTTGTTATAAAAGAGGCTTGGTGTTAAGATGATTTTGCCCAACTGTAGGCTAATTTAAGTGTGTGGAGCACATTTAAGGTAGGCTGGGCTAAGCTATGCTGTTTGGTAGGTTAGGTGTATTAAATGCATCTTCCGCTTAATAGTTTCAACCTAGGATTGGTGAATCAGGATGTAACCCCATTGTAAGTTGAGGAACATCTGAAGACAATAAGAAAATAAACCTTTGAAATATTGCATGTCCTGCCCCTCGCGTGTAATGTTAGGTACATATATATGTAATGGGATATTATTTAGCCATAAAAAAGAAGGAAATCTTGCTCTTTGAGACTACATGGATGGACCTTGAGGGCATTATACTAAATGAAATGTTAGACAGAGAAAGTCAAATACTGTATGATCTCATTTATATGTGGAATCTAAAGAACAAAGAAACAAAACCAAACTAATAAATACAGAGAACAGATTGGTAGTTGCCATAGGTGTACAGTAGGGAGGTGGGCAAAATGGGTGAAGGTACTCAAAAGATACAAACTTCCAGTTATAAAACAAATAAATCATAGGGATGTAATGTATAGCATGGTGACTATAGTTCGTAACACTGTATTGCATATTTGAAAGTTGATAAGAGAGTAAATCTTGAAAAAATATGCACTTATGCTTAGAAAATACTCTTGCAGCCGGAGTTCAGATTAATATTAAGAATATGGTAGCTTTTTATGTTATAAATATGTTACACTGAATAATGGTGCTTAAACAAGTGTCATGGTGTCACTAATATAACTGTAATTTGATTTCAGGGTATTATATGTATGTTTTTTTCACTGTATTTAAAATACCCAAAGAAGGCCACTGGAATAACTTTTTAACAGTTCTAATCTAAACTGTAAAATAAAAAACAATAGCCTCGGACCTCAGACTTAAAATCGGACTGCCTAATAAACATTGAAGAATTATTATAATCACTAATCATTCATAAGAGAGCAACAGTGATTAATAGCAAGATTAGATGGAAATCTGTAGATGCAGTTTTGGTTCTAGCTTTGCACTTAACAACAGGTGGTCTTGGGCAACTCCATAAACCTCCTGGTTGTGTCTCAGGAGATGAGAGATCAGATGGGATGATGTCTAAAGCCTCTTGTATTCTAATAATTATGAACCTACAGATTTAAAGCCTTAGGCATAGCATGAGATAAATGAAAGAGGATATTTTGGTTTTGTTTTTAAGTGAGAGCTAGTTCTACATAAGGGTATAGGGACTGAATTGCCCAAGGTATAACTGGTAGGAGGAAGTGCATGCATTTTGTAGCATCTTGAGTTTGGAAGACCATTATTTGATCCAGCAATTGGTGCTTTGGAAATGAATGTCACTTCACTCATCTAGTTAAAATCGTTCAATAATTTGCCACTGCTCTTAGGATAGAGCTTGATGCATGCATGACCTGGTCTCACCTACCTCTCCAGTCCCATTACTCACCACTTTGTTTCTGAATATGTGTTTCAGGGCCTTTGCATGTGCTTTTTACCTTTCCTGTTGTATATTTTTCTCTCCTCCATGTGTTCAACTCCTATGTATTCCTTCAAGTCTTTGCTAAAATGTCATTTCCTCGAGAAAATATACCTTGACTCCTCAGTCTACTACCAGCTTTTTTTCTCCAGGTAAATGAGTTAGAAACACAGGTTCAACACTCCCACACCCTATAATTCCTCTTTTATTGCATTTATCACAGTTTCAGTTCAGGAAAATATGTGCACAATATTTCCCTCCTAGAGTAGAAACATCATTAAGGCAGAGACTATATCTGTTTTGTTCAATGATTTATCCTCATTACACACATTTCATTCTTCTCTTCTGATTGCCCACTTGTTGGACCATTTTCTCCTTATAGTCTTTTTATTTATTTATTAAATTTTACAGTTTATGCAAGATATTGTCATCTACTTTAACTGTTTATTTTTAAATTCTCTGGACATCCTAGTCTTCTCACAATCTGAAGTTCCCACAGGCATAATCAAAGCATCAATGTGCAAAGAAAGTACAACCTGGTGACCTTTTACTTTCCCTTGAACCCTAATAAGTTCTGACTTTGTGTAGCTTGATTCACGAAGGTCCTGCACTCCAAATTCTTTTTCCCCTAAAACTTAAGCCCTTAAAACCTGGGATGGACTCAATATGTCCTCTCAAATGTGTTCCTTCTATTTATCATGACTAGTTCTAAGGAACTAGTGACCCTGAGAATGAAGGAAAAGATGCTAAAGGAGTGGGGATTAGCAGTGATTCTTCTCTACCACCAACATTTTCACCCACAGCTGCCTCTTCCTATCTTCCAAATCATCATTGGTCCCAATGGAAGTTCAGCTAAATTGCAGCAAAACTCTAAATCTCCATTCCCATATAAGAAAGGGCAAGGAGTTCTCTGTCCCTTTAAAAATATGCATGGAAATTAATTACAAAGACAGACTTCTAATCTCAAAATCATGTTGAATTGTAAGCTCTCATCCTTGAAAATTATTGCAAGGAGCTTATCTTCTTGATATTACCAGTGTATGAATGAAATATTGGAGTGGCCAAAAAGTTCATTCAGGTTTTCAATTTTATGGGGCAACACGAACAAACTTTTTAGCCAGCCTGATATAAAACATCTGAGGTTACTGGTAATCTGGCCTTTTTGTGAATTTTTCTAGTGATCAAGTGCTCACTACTCACAGAGTATCAAGGTCTATCTTTACATGGTACTGAGTGTTAGAATGTCTCTCTTTTTAAAATTGAAACCTGTCAATTTGTTAATTCTACCTATTCTAGTTCTATTTAATCTCTTCAATACTTTGTTTTTATAAATTCATTTATTTATTTATTTATTTAATTTTATTGGCTATGTTGGGTCTTTTTTGCTGCACACAGGCTTTCTCTAGTTGTGGCGAGTGGGGGCTACTCTTTGTTGTGGTGTGTGGGTTCCTCATTGTGGTGGCTTCTTTTGTTGTGGAGCACGGGCTCTAGGCGTGTGGGCTTCAGTAGTTGTGGTTCATGGGCTCAATAGTTGTGGCGCACGGGCTTAGTTGCTCTGTGGCATGTGTATCTTCCTGGGGCAGGGATCCAACACATGTCCCCTGCATTGGCAGGTGGATTCTTAACCACTGTGCCACCTAGGAAGTCCAATACTTTAAAGATTATAATAATTTATTTTATTTTCTTCTTCTATGTATTTAAAAAAAGACCCAAACCTTCTTGTGTTTTGTGACATTTTTATTTTAGTATCAAAGCCTCCCTAAGTCCTTGTAATTTTTGGCATTTTCGAGCAATAGAGTATTTAAATAAAGGGGCTATTTTGCTGTAAAGTATTTTTCTTCTTTCTGTAGATTTGTACAATTTTTAAAACAGTCTCAAGGTTGTGGAGAAAAAAATAAATATAATATTTTTCTGACCCCAATTCATCTTTCGTACTGCAAATTTGGATAAAAGTAGAAATGTGGAATACTTTTTTTTTTTTTTTGGAATACTTATTTTAATCAATATATACACAGACATCTATCACTACTGTGCATGTTGCTTTATTTTTAAATATGATGCTATTCTGTAAAAATCTATCACTAATGCTTTTTCCCTTATTTTTTTCAGTTGTATGAATATACTTGTATGTACCTTAATATAGTTAACGTAATGTTGTTTGTCCATGTCTTTAACTCTTTCCCAAAAATATTTTCTATGACTACACAGTGCATGCTATGAACATACTGTAACTTATTGAAAGCGTCTCTTATTGGACATTTAGAAAGTTCTTATAACTGTTTGTTATATCAATATGATAATCAAAGTTGCACATTATTTTTGTTCAAATTTATTATTTTCATAAATTGATTATTTTGTTCTTGCTGACTTAAAGGACATGGATATTTTAAAGTTCTTAAAGTATATTCACATATGGTTGATTCCATTTAATTTTTTCTTCTGATTACTTATATTTTATTAGAAAGCATACAATTTGTGCATATGTGTGTGCATGTATAACAGTAAATAACACTTCTTTCTTTCTTTCTTTCCTGAGCTAAGAAACAAGCAATAGACAGAAAAGGCAGGTACATGGAAATGATAGTTACCTTTATCACTTGAAAAAAAAGAAGCTTGATTGTCAAACATGATTTATATTTGCAGTTTTAATAGGCTTCCTAATAGTTTTCTGAATAATATAGATTTACCAGCCCTGTCACAGGTGACACTGGTCATCCACACACAATTCCAGTTGGGACGGTGCTTTCCCTGCTTCCTTTCCTCAGGGGAAGCAGAAGCAGCTTGTGTCAGGTAGATGTTGACATGAACGTGGGTAACTTATTTCCTTTCTTTCTTCCAATCTCACCAATCAAATAAGTCTTCTCTCATGGGAACAGTTGCCCCATATAGAAAAGTGAGGAGTGGAAAATGTCTTTGTTTCTCAATACTTTTTCACTTTACTCTGTAAGTATTTCAAGGCAATGGACTCCGTTGATTCCTCCAGATACATGCATGCGTGTATAAGCAAATATATAAACATGTACATTTATACCCATCTAAATATATACTGAAGAATACACAAAGAATAATTGCCAATAATTTTTTAAAAGATAAAAGTTTGTCAGTATGCAACCTGAGTTCCTGCCAGTTGTATTCTAGGATAGTAACCATTTTTTAAAGAACTTCGTCAGTTTCTTACTTCTCTTCTGGTGCCTGCTCACCTATAAGTGAAGCCATGGAAATTTATTGTGTGTAAGATTATTGGCTATGATTTGGTCATGCAGGGCTAATACTGCTGTTCCAGAGGTGGCAGGCAGCAGGAAAGCTTCTGGTTGGATAAAGCAAAAGCAGATAATTTGCACTGTCTCTATCGTGATCCTCTTTTTATACATTCACAGAGGGTCTTGGAGTTTTACTTTATTGCTGGCATGGTACTTTATTCGTGGTCTAATGCTTCTGTTCATTCATTCACCCAAGTGTTATTTAGCACTATTAATTTCATAGCAATTATAATTCTCTGTATTTTTCTCAGATTGTTTTTGAATGTATACATGTTTCCACTAGATAGAGGCTGGTATTAAACTTTCATTTTGTGAAAAAAAAAAACGTGGAAAACAGTTTGACTAGAGACACCCAGATATGACGAGTACAAATTTCAAGAAAGTTTCTTTGATTTGATTGTAAAGACGGTGATTTTTTCCACAAGTTATTGGATCAATAAGAACATTTTCTGGATTGTTATGGATTGCAAAAATATGAAATTATAACTTCACTTTAACATTTTGTACCTAAATATATTTTTGGCTTCTTTTAATGAAAGCTGTCACATTGTTTCAGACCCTCTAATTCCAGGGCTGGAAGGAATCAGGTCCTGGTTGCTCTGTTTTGCTATGATGTCAAGAACTAAACTTACTGAACAAGCCAGCCAGTGATGTACTTGTTAATCTTCAGGATAAATTAGATGTCATGGTCTGCACCAATGCACCTTCAGGTCTTTAATGCCTTGTCCGCAATCCATCCACTAACCTCAACATCAAAAATCTTTAAGAGAGATTTCAGGAGCAGCGAAGGTACTGAAACCCAGTTTATGAAAGTATTAGTGCTCTTGAAGCAGAAATTCATTTTATTTCAAATTAGAGCTGGACTTGCATACCTCTGATGTATAGTAATCATAATTCATGATTTCCATTATTTTCTAATGTGGTTAGAGTAAAGTAATTAGTAGTTTTGTGTTGTTTGGGGTTCTACATCTCTAATCTTTCTGTTATTGCAAATGACTTTCACTGTTTATGTATTTTTACAGTACTACTGAGATTATTTTATTCCAGTTTGGCCAGAAAGGCGAGCAGGGCTTCCCAAACAGTGCACCAAAGTACAATGAGTTAAAGTCCTGAGAAATAGTGATGTCCCCTATCCTCATGGTGGCCTGATAGGGCCTGAGAGAAATGGGATATTTGCCCACAAATATAATTTTCTTAAGTGCCATATCATAAGAAAAGCCAGAAAAAGCAATATCGCAGAGTACAAAAGATGTTTCCTTCACTTTACACAATGAATATAGATTTGCATCCACTTGCTAGGTATTCTCCAATATGAAGCACTTAGTTGATATTTGAAAGATTTGTGAATATCATTATGGTATATGATTGTTCTTAATATAATACAATCTAATGCAACTGAAAAATTAAGCAATCACTCAATGAGTCAATAAATAAAGGTCTAAAGCTGGTTATAAAGCTATTGAAATAAATTCTGGCTGAAACATCCAACAAAATAGTATCATAAATCTCCGCCTCCTGCCTGCTCATTTTATATAGCACTAATCTGAGTCAGGCCTGAATCGAACATTTCACTCTATAATTTGTCCAAGGCAAATTCTCTTTTCTGGCTAATAACCTGATATTAACAGTTGACTTTCCTTTGTATACCTTTTGTTCATGTAGAATAGTCTTTACTAGGGCATAAGTTATTGCATATGTGATGGTTATTAGAAGCTATGGCTAGGTGGTAGAGAGTAGGCAGGATTTTGTCCATACCAATGTGATTGATTTCTGTGCATCACGCTGGAGGAGTGATACTTGAAATTAAACTAAACAAGTCATGGGTCTCCAGATATGCTGAAATAGAACATGCAAATGTTAAACCTCCCACTGTAAATCATTTACTGCATTGAATTTTCTCTAACGGTTTTGCTTTTTCTTTACCTATATGCGAAAGCAGGCATGGTCTCTTTTCATTCTCTGGAGACTTGGCTGTAGAAGCTATAGGGAAAGGTTATGTTTGTAAGGAGAATTTTTAATTGTCCCTTTATTATATATGCCACTGAATTCACTAATGAGGTAATGAAATAAAGTGTCCTCCAGGGGTGAAAGAAAAGAACATTCCATATGCCAATCTATTTATCTCCTTGGCCCACCTCTGATCACACTCTCCCCTTTTCTGTCTGCAGACTTGGTTTGTGAGCAGGTCAAATTACCTCCTATTCTGTTATATCTTTGCCCTGGCAGGAGGTAGTGCCCTGATTCAACAATTGGGCTGTTATTAGCCACCTCCTTTTTAACACCATCCCTTCAGGCACAATACAAAAAGCAGTTTTAAACTGATCTTATTTTTCATAGAAGAAAAAAACATCCACATGGATTGCAATCACTAAGGAAGGTGCACCTTCTTCTTTGATACTTATGAGTAAAAAATGGCCAAAGGGTTTCACATTATTGCTTACTTGATTCATTTTTCAAAAAATAATCATCAAACAGGCTTATACCTAAGCAGTAGACCTTAAATAAAAATATGAGCTTAAATAATACCTTAAGAATTTGGAAATTTTTCCCATTAGTTTATGATTTCCGAAAAGCTTTATCTTCTGATTTATGTTAAATTGTCAATAGCTCTTCACTTTTTAAAGATAAACACTCCCATGCCACTGTTTAAAGATATACACTCTCACGCCTACTAAACTAAAGTAGTTAATGATTTATGAAATATTTGTGTGCTGAAAATCTATCAAAAACTTTAAAAAAAGATTTCTACCCCTCAAAAAGAAAACCCTGGAATTTTATGAATATAGTTTGTATTTTTAGTTATTTTTAATAGGCAAGGCACTGAAGCATATATGTTCAAAGAAAGAGTCTTCTACACTTAACAATAATAGTAGCTACTAGTCATGATTCAGGCAGAGAATTAGGAATGTTCAGGCATCAGTGGTCAGCTTTTTAACAAATCTCTCAAGTAGGTAGTTCTTTCTTAATTTACCAGAGGAGCTAACTGAGGATTTGGAGACCATACTACAGCCTCATGTGACTCAATCTCAGAGGGGAGATTAGGAATTTGAATCCAGCTATATTTGGATCTAAAGCCTATGCCTTTTATGTCATACCATGCTTTCTCAATTGCCCATCTTATGTCATTTTTGCAGTCAAAAAATTGTATCTTTCAAAGGCTTACACATCTTATTTATGACAGTTTTCAAAAAAACCCCAAAAAACCAAAAAACAAAAAACAACTCCTTCCTCCTTTTTCTTGCCCCTGGTGCTCATTCCAAAAGTAGGATTTTCTTTGCCCTGAACAAGAGCATTGATTCTTATCACCTAAATGGGTTTTGATATGTTTTCCCCATCATCTCAGGATCATATTGCCAGGGCATCTTTGCCCCTTGTGCAGCGAGAGCAGAAAGAGGACCACTTTTTCATGTCATTAACTGAAATGAGTCCCATTGAAGGACTCAGGCAGTATCTTCCAGGGAGTGATCTTCAGATCTCATACTAGTCACTTAAAATGCTTGTGAATAAGCAGTACTAAAACAGGATAAAAGGACTCCCTGAGTCTGGCAACTTCCTCCTCTTCCTCTTCCATCTCTTTCTTAATTTTGGACACTGAGCTTAATGAGCATCTGCTATATGTTAGTCACTGCTAAATGCTACGGATGGTAAATACAAGGTGGAATGAATAAAAGTCAAAACTGGTTTAGAGAAAGGACTAGGTAAGCCAGAATCAGAATTTTTCTCAATTCCTTCACTTTGCCTATATTAGTTTGCTAGGGCTTCCATAACAAGAACCACAGACTGGATGGCTTAAACCACAGGGCTTAATTTTCTCACAATTCTAAAGGCTGGAAGTCCGAGGTCAGGGTGTCAGCAGTGTTATTGGTTTCTCCTGGCATCTCTCCCCTTGACTTGCAGGTGGCTGCCTTCTCTCTGTGTCCTCACATGGCCATCTCTCTGTGTGTGCTATCCTTGATGTCTCTTCCTCTTCTTATAAGGATACTAGTTTTATTAGATTAGATCGCCACCCTTATGACCTCTTAAGCTTCATGACCTCTTTAGAGGCCCTATCTTCAAATATAGTCATATTGAGGTTTGGAGATTCAACATATATAAAATTGGGGGGGGAAATAGTTCAATCCATAAAAATGCCCATTACATAAATGGCCATAACGTGCAGTGGAAAGACATCAAATAGAGTCAGCAACTATGGTTACGGTAGGTAGCATGGATGCTGGAGCCAGAGCTTCAGATTCTGAGTCTGCCACTTCCTAATTGTGTGAACATTGGTCAAATTTAACTTCAGTGCTTCATTCACTATCTTTTGGAACAGGGACCGTAAGTACCGACCTCCTGGGTTATTGCAGATGAAATAAGAGTTAGTTGCTAGTGGTAGATGAATAGTTCTAAGGATGATATGACTCGTTTTTCTCCTCTGGATATAACATCATAGGAATGGTGAGAATAAAATGCAAGAGGAAAAATGGCAGAAATAAAACACTTCGAGAAGTAGTCACACACTAAATTTTCTTAATTATATTAATTTATTCTGTGTAATAGTAGTTGTGAAGAAAAGACCAACACAGGCAGACACTTGAGATTCTTAAATTTGTAGCCTAATTCATTCTTTATTGAGTACCTATTACATGTTAGAAATTGTTCTGGGCACTTTGGAGACAGCAGTGAACACAACAGACAGAAATCGCCATTCTCTTGAAGCTTACATTCCAGAATAGATATAGATCACCTCCACATTTCACACCCATTTGTGAAGCTGGGGAAAATAAGATATATATCAAAAGGCAGGTTAAAGCCAGTCAATCAGCCACGTCATACGGCAAGCTGATATTAATCAAGTGGCCAGAGAATACACAGGCGCAGTCATAACCCTGGGGCTGGAAGGGCCCCCCAAGCGCTGCTCGGATCCCTGAGACGCTGGTGTGGGCTTTTCCTGACCCCTTCCCCCGGCATCCGGGCCGACCTGTGCGCCCCGCCCTGCCCGGCAGCCGCAGCCTCGCGTGGGCAGGAGCCGGGCTCGCCCCGTCGGGCACGGGGGCGCGGTCCCTGCGGGTCCTGATGCCCGAGCCCGCGGAACGCGCGCCCGCGCGGGGTTTGCAGCCGCGCTGCGCACCTGGAGGCGGAGCGCCGCGGGCCTGCCCCGCACACACCCCTCCCCGCGACCCTGACTCGCTGGTCCCCGGCCTCGGCGGGCGATCGCCGCGAGTGCCAATGACTTTGGCCTTGGCTGGGTGTCTCCTGACCCACGTCACCAGCTTGACAGCCCCGCACCACATCAGAGGGCGGCGCTTGCCGGCAGCCCCGGCGCCACCCGGAGCTCCCGCAGATTAGAACTCGCCTCTCCTAGCTCCTCCCCTCAGTCCCATTGAAAGCTTCCACCCGCTTTCCCGAAAAATTAACAGTGGGCTCAGTTTCTGCAGCGCCTTCCTGCAGGGCAAGATGGTAAGTGAGGAGCTGGCGTTAGCTAGTCCGCTGGCGAAACCGGGAGTCTCCGAAGGCTAGTAAGCTTTGCCTTTAGAATTTCTTCCACCTTGGAAACAAGATTTCTCTGCTACCTGCCAATTAAAACAGGTCTTCTCTGCTGCTCCATCTCCCTTTTCTTCTCTGCTATCTATTCCTGGCTTTTCCTCTGTCTCTGTCTCTCTCTCATCCTTTTGTCCTGTTACTTCTACTCTCTGTACCTTCTCCCAACTTCCCCTTTCCACCTGCACTCACTTTTCATTCCACCTCTTCCTCTAGATTTTGCACATATTTGCCAACACTTGAACTGGAGGCTAGGGGTATTCAGGGGTTTGTTTTCTTCTCAGGTGTCAATTGCATAATAGCTCAGCTCCGATTCCAATAATAAGCTCAGGGAAAGAGCCTGCAAACATGCTTTTAGAATAAAAGAAAATAGCACTTGGTAAACTTCTGGCTGAATGTCTTTGGTCTGCACTGCCCACGCTGGACTTGCTTCAAGACTGGACTTTCAAAACTTAACTGATGGGGAATGTTAACAGAGTGTGACTTAATTGACTTAACTTTCTTTTTTCCTCTTCTTATTTGTTTTCTCTCTGTTTATGTTATGCCCAAGATAGTTCACAAGTCAACAAAAGACTTGTCGTAGTCAAAAAGGGTTTGTCCAAAGCTGGGCTCTGCTGAAATGAATGGCTTTTACCTGATTAAACATTGACAAGTAATTAGTAAAGGGCTGTTGTACAAATTAACCCAGGGAGGCTGCATACCTGCCCCTGACTGGACATTTGGAAAGATTTTGTTTGAGGTTGGAGGAGGCAGGGGCAGGAGGTGTCCACTGGCTCAGAACACAGTAGAGAATACATGCCAGGCAGTTAGTAGTGGCAAGATAACTCTGGAAGGGCATTGAGTCCTAGAGATGGAGAGACCTAGATAGAGTGTGCTGCCTCTACTAACTAACCTATTTCAGTAGCATCCAATAGCATTTAAAGACAGAGGAAGAGAGGAAGGAGGAAGAGAGGAAGGAGGAAGGCAGGAATGGGGCAAGTGTATAATTTGGAAACTAAAAACTAAAATAAGGAGGTTAGATTATATGACGTGTTCTGTCCATTTCAGCTTTAGCATTCTGAATTCTTTGCTGTTTAAGGTTGTTTAAGGTTATTAGAAACATAATTAAGATATTTGCTAGAAAGAGTCAAACAGTTCTTACATGTTTCATTCATGAAGTAGAATTCCTTTTACTTAGATCTTGGGTAGCCTGTTAGATGCCTCAGACGTGGCAACAGAGAATACACCTGGATATTTACAGATTTGGTCCATCTAATACTAGACTGTCCTTTGATGAGAGGACTTAAGGAAAGTATTGGGTGAACCAAGGAGCTGATTCCTTTTTAGTAATTATGTTTGGACCACTCAAAATTAATCTGGGATCTGTAGTTAACACCTTTACTGTTTTTTTTGTTCACTGCATATATTTTCTGCTTCTTTCTGCCACTCTTTTCCCCCTCCAAATTACTATCACCCCATCTCTTGGGACCCACCGCTTAATCCACATACTGAATTTTACAGAACACTGTTCTGCCTTGCCAAGACCAGTACTTTGTAGGAGGTCAGAGCTGTAACTGCCCGTATTCTACTACAACGTCAGAATCTAGTGTTGACGTTTCCACGGAGACTTGGGTCTCTTTCTTGGCTGCTGGTCTCCTGGACAACAGAGAGCCCCAACAAGCACTACAGGCACAGGGTAAGTTCTGCTCTTCTGCTTTCCTGGTAGATCTGAAGCCCCTTTCCAGTACTCATAGTTGCAAGGCCTTATGGGCTGGAACTCTGTAGAAGAAGGGATGATATGTAAAGTTAAAGAAAGCCCCAAGACTCCTGTATTTTGCAACCTAAATAACTTGCTTTTTGTGTACTTGCCAAATAGTGAAAATGGGATTCTTCCCATTGCCCACTGGACAATATGCATTTCTCCCTATACTTTACAGTTCTTGGAGATTTCCAAGTCACTGAGAAGGTTTGGGTCTGGGCCAAAGTTATATAAACAATACTAGTGGGATGCTTTTGGAATTAAAATACCATTTTTTTTAAATTCAGGTAAATTTCCTTGCATATGAGAGATAAGCAAGGAGAAATACTAACTTAATCTTTTATTTCATAAAGGAAATTCTATGAATAGTGTCTTATAAGTGGAAAACAAAATGATTCCTTTTTGCCTAAAGAAGACTTCACCTTTGGAGGAAAGTATAACTTTGATGGGAAATTACACATTAATTTTGCCCTGGGGCTTAGTAAACAGTGTTTATAAATATTAAAGGAATTTCTGTATTAACACTCAAGTTTCTGGAAGACCTCTAAGGCATTTCAGAATTCAATACCTGGACTATTGGTTCTGCTACAGGAATTTGTTGAATTTGAGAAAAGACACAAACAAAAAGCCCCAAATATTGAAACACACTTGTATGTCAGGAAGGAAGTTATTCAATTTTAGCTTTGAAACAGAGAAAACAGAGTGCTCAAGAATATGAAACCAAAGAGTGTATAAAATTTTATTCCTGTCTCCTTGCCCATCATTCCACTTTAATCAAAAATATCTCAGTAATATTTTAGTTGAAGTAGAGGAGAGCAAGAGTCAGAACTGTACTAGATGAGGAAAAGAAACTAAAGTAAACCAACTTAGCATGCCCCAAGCATAGATTTTATTGGTAGTTATAGTTTGCTGTCAAATATGAAAAAACAAACCAAAAACTCTTTGCAAAAGCATAAAACACATACAGATGATGACATTTGAAATACATGAGTTTGGGTACAGTTTCAAGATTTTCGCTGGGTTCTTCAGAGAAGCAAGTTCAAATTATTTTGAAGTAGATAGTGCTGTTCCACAGAATTCTGAATAAATACTCTCCATCAGACTTAACTGATAGGCAGATAGGCAGAGATTTTCATCTGGGGAAAAATGGTTTTGATTCTAGAGTCAAACACTGTATTATCAAGTACTGCAGCTTAGAAAATAAGATAAAAACTTGGAAAACCCACTGGAATTGCAACAGAGGCCTAGTTGAGGGTGGGAGCAGTAAGCATTGGCTTGAATTAATAATGCAGGTAGCACAGTCTTTATAAATTGAGCCAGCAGGAATACACATATTAGGAAGGAACTTGACCTCTTGACTCCTAAAAATTCACCTCTGTAGCCCCTTTGGGATATAGTCTATAAATCAATATTTGTCTTTCATAGCATGCTTGCCCTGTCTGAAAGCTTTAAATGTTATTTTCCCATGTGGAGGCAATGGCTAATTTTAGAAAGGTAATTGGACCTATTAACTTTCTGAAACCCTTCTGTGAGTTCTTTATTACACAAAAACTGCGTGTGTGTTTTCTCAGTTACCCATTTGGTGTTTTCACATAGACTCATCCAGTGACTCGAATTTCCCTGTTCGTAATTCGTGTTCATGGGAAGAGGCTCAGCTTTCCTCCCAGCTCTACAGAAACAAGCAGGTATGTGTAGACAATCAGAACACTGAGACCCACCATGCTGCAAGCTTCATTCTCAACATCATCCCTTAATGTCACACGGCTTCTTTTCCCTTGTTCAGTTCATTGCCTTTCAGTTTAGAAGCAAAGTGGACATTTGTCCACAGAGGAGTCAAAGTTAGGTGATAAATATGGCAGAAAAGAACAACAAAACCGCCAACAACCAAAACCCTCTAGGAGGACCTACAATCAAGCCCTGACCTCACACGTTTTAGCCGTATGACCCCTCGAATCTTTATTTTTCTTGTCTTTGAAATGAAGATGTTTGTGCTGCCTACCTCAGAGGGCTGGTGGAAAGATCAAATGATAGAATGAGGGTGATAGTATTTTTACATCATAAGCAGCTCATCGCTTGGAGAAGGCATGATGGTTATAAAAGTTCTTGCAAAGATTGCTTCATTTTTCCATATTTTGCTTGTTGTTATTTCTGAGAGAGTAATTTAATCTAGTGGATGTACAAACAGATTGATCTAGGCTGAGGGAAGCCAGCCCATATCTTTTTTTCTTTCTTCTTTTTTTAGTATGTGAGGAAGAAGTTCAGGGAAACCATTCTAAACATCGTTTTCTATATTTAAACAGTTGCACGCAGCTCATTTTCCTACTACCTTCCTGATCCCCTTGTGGTTACAATTTTAAAAGTCATATAATCTCTTTAAACACTTTGCAATGAATAAAAAATTCAGAACACAGAACTGAATAATCAGGTGGTAGGTGGGTGTAGATTGAATTTAGGCCTCTGAGGATGAGGGCTCCCTGAGATTGAGTTCATAAAACAAACAGAATAATAATCAAATTTAAGTAGGTTAAGGATCAGTGGCATTATTCTAAGGTTACAACGTCAATATAGTGGAGCAGCCTTCATCATTGTTTGCTTTTTGCAGCTCCAAGATACTCTGGTGCAGAAAGAAGAAGAACTTGCTAGGTTACATGCAGAGAATAATCATCTCAGACAATACCTGAATTCTGCTTTAGTTAAATGTCTTGAGGAAAAAGCCAAGGTATGTGACTATCCCCTTTATAAGGTCAGAGCAGTGATTTGAGAAAGAAGATCAGTTGGGTAACACTCCTTGACTAAATGTAAGAAGTGTATTAAACAGTGTGCCTTGAAATGCGTCAATAGGATGGGTGAATTTTTCTGAAGGAAATATAGCACTTTCACAAGAATGTTTATGTGTCATTTCTCTGAAGTATCTAGATTGCAGATTTTAGACATATATTACGAAAAGAGTTGCTTAAGAATCAAAAACCAGTCAAGGGGATTGCTGAGACGAAGAGGTTAGTCAAAAGAAAGAGTTAGATGGATGGAACGCTGGAGTGGGAATTAGAGCCAAGAGACACGGGTTTCTTTTAATTACCTGGTTGACTTTAGCTAAGTCACTCTCTCACTTGGGGCCTCATTTACTTCATTTGGAAGTGGATGGGCTAAAAGATCTTTTAAGAATCTTTCCAGCTCAAAAATGTCATAAATACGGCTGGAGCCCAGATCTCTTGATTGGCAATTAGACATGACATAGCAACTACATTATCTTTTAATGAACGTTTTGTTCTTACCCTTTTAAAATGAACTGCTTCTGACTCAAGGATAGTTTGCCCATAGTCCCTTTTTATTGTGCTTCTTTTTTTGGGGGTTTTGTATTTTTTATTATCTACTTGCCATCCTGTTACTGTTATTGTTTTATCATCAATCTTTACCTTACTTCTAGACAAGCTACATTATTTATCGAAATTGATCATATTTTTTACGACTCTTATCCAGGTATAATAGTTCAGAGAAGAAAAACCACTATATTTACTTCCTTTAGAATTCAGGTAGCTTTGTTAAAAAAGAGAGCACAGCTCATAGTTATTAGCCTGGGTTCCTATCTCCAGCCACCATTCTGTAAAAAAGGACAGTTATTAAATTAGCGATATTAATTAGGCAATTTTTCTCTCTTGTCCTCAATTTTGCAAGATTTAGAATAATATAATCATATCACATGAAAGTGCTATGAAAGTTAATAAAATTAGAGGAAGAGTGTTCCACAGGATTTTAGCCAGTGGTTCTGTCTAGATTCAGATGGCTTAGGTTTAAATCTAGGCTGCGTGATCCTTCACAAGTTGCAGAGATTTTAATAGTATCTACATAAAACGAGATCATGCATGTAACCAATCCTCATTACATGACAGTTGCTGTTATTTCCATAATAACATAATAATATTACTTCCCTGAACTGAAATTTTAAGATGTCATTTACATCATTTCAAGTTTTAAATGACTAGTAAAATTATATGAATTGGAATTTCTAGGTGGTAACTGGTCATCATAGATTTTGACTTAAAAGCAGAAAATCCAATCAGTTTACTTTTGCTTGTAAAAATAGAAATTTAATCAAGCTTTCTAAGGAATTAAGGTGACTAGTAAATATTTGACAGTAGTAAAGAAAATGATGTTGGTAGATTATCTGACTGTGTATCTTCAAATATTACTTCCCCAGAAATTGCTGTCATCAGATGAGTTCTCCAAAGCATGTGGAAAATTCAGAAAAGGGAAGAGAAAACCCAAAGAGCAAAGATATTTTCCTCCTGAGATTCCCCATCATAAAAATGCCAAGAGAAACCTCTCTAGTGAGTTTGCTAACTGTGAACAACCTGGGCCCCCTGTGGATCCCTGGGTTCTTCGAACACTGGGGTTGAAAGACCTCAACACCATTGATGACACCTCATCAGCTAACTACAGTGCCCTCTCTTCTCATCCCAGACGGACCACCAGCACATTCCCCCAGTTTCTGGACGATGAGGTTGGTTATCACAATGCCCCCGGGGAAGATTTGCCAGTTGACTATGGAAGTGACCGAACCACCGCCTCACATAGCACTGCCAGTCACAGCGAAGATTTTCACTTCCTTTCTCAACTTTCAGATCCCCCAGGAGGACTACAAACTCTCCCTTACTATACTTCTGATGTGTCACCCAATAAGACAGAGGTGGCCTTTTCCACATCCCTGAGCCCGCACTGTAATGTGAAAACTCACTCCTTCCACCAGGGACAAGCCTTTGTTCGTCGAGATGAAGAGGGAGGCTGGAAGTTTACCTGGGTCCCTAAACAGTCTTAGTGATCCCTCTTCTATCACAAAGGACTGCCATGAACTCTGTTTACAAGACCTCTCTTGCACTTGAACCTGACTGTGTGGAAAATGCAAGCCCTTGCCCAGACTGTCTCCTGCCACTTTAAATGTCACTCTCAATTATTCACTTAAGTCTGCAGGGAATGGCTTCCAGGAATCCATAATGGAACATGCCTGCTCTTCTTTCACCTAAATTTGGCTTGTTTACATACCCACACCTGCTGTTGACTTCCTCCCTTGGCCTTATACTTGAGAAGGTATTTTCCAATTGCCTGAATATTCCTTTGAGACCTATATGTGCTGTTCCAATTATAACAAGTCTAACAGCTTTTCTTCTTTCATCAAGAAGTTTAAATGTTCACAGCCTTCACCTTTACAGTTTTATTTCTCTCCTGTTCCTCTTCATTTTTAAAAACTGCCTTTGAAACGAGCGTTATAATTGCTCCAAGTGCATGTTATTGGGTGTTCAAATAACTGGGTGGCGTAGAAACAAGTATATTTGCCCATTGCCATTCCTGGAGACGTAATGCAGGTGTGAGTAATGTTATGTGTAGGGCATTTCATTAAGTCGAGTGTCCCATGGTGGAGTTTACAAAAAAAGATCTCTTCAACAGCTGGAACTCTACTGGTAAGCGACAACACCAATACATTAAAACATAAAAGAGAATTAAAATCACTTCGAAATGCTCAGCATGGTGTATCAGCTTCTATGGGCACCTGGCATTTTGTCTGCAACCAACGTGACTCAGACAAGAACATTTTTGAGGGACTCGTGGTAACAGACTAAGTCACTATCCTAAACTACTTAGATGCTGATAAACTTCTATTACTGAAAAGTATAGTCTTGCCTAGCTCTGACACTGTCTTACTCATCCATTCAGTCATCATGTGTTCATTTTTTTCATTCACCAACATACCTAAAATATCTGTAGAACACCAACTATGTACCAGGCATTGTGCTATGAGGTGGTGAAAAAATGTGAACAAATTAGACGCTGTGGCCACCCTCTTGAGACTTAGACCCACTCGTCTGCTGTGACCTTGAGAAAGCTACTTCCCTCGTGTGAAGATTTGGTTTTCCCAGCTGTAGAATACAGAAGTTGGACTAGATAATCACTAACATTCTATAAATCGAGCCTGCGTCCCATCAGCTTTACTCCACCACTACCATCCCAGGGCACTATTCTCCACTTTTGATTGGCATTGCAGATAGGTTGGGTGAACTTTTTATATATAATTTTTTTCTTAAATGTGAGCCATTTGTAGTTAACACTAGAAATCATTGCTCTAATCACAGTATTCTTTTCCTGGTATGAGCCCATTTGGGGGTTAATTCAGTCTAACTGTGTGAGAACATACATCTAAAAAATAAGTGTGTAGATTTAATGGAAATATTGACATCAAAGATGTCTTTCCAGATTAAGCGAAAACGTGTTCTTCGTGCTTATGCTAATTCTCTTTCTTTCCAGTTCCTGAAGCTCCCTATCCTTCCCAGAATAATTTACATATCAAAGATGTGCACCTATGATTTTTTGGGGACCAAACTTCAGTTGGTAATGAAACCCACCATGTTGAACGTCTTTCCCATTTTTCTTAATTCCACCCTTCAGTAAGTCATCTGTACAATCAATGCCTGAGAGCATGAGTATTCTATTTGGAATTCTTTGTGACTAAGACATGTCTTTGGTTTGCTGCTGTTTGGTTTTTTGCTTTATTTTTGTGATGTGAACACATAATCTATAAAGTTTTATTTCCACCCAGTTTTCTTTATAATCCATGAAGGGGAATCAAATATATTAAGTATTTTCATGACTTAGGAAGAAATAGAACACATTCTATTTTCTAAAAAACAAAATCCGAAACAAAATGTGCCTTTTACATTGTAGTATCTGTTCCCCTGTATGGGTGTAATTTATCTCTTTTTAATAACAAATTTAAGAATTAGAATTGACTGTACTTTAATAGTAGGAATCAAGAAAGCAACATAAATATTTTGAAAATGTAAATGATCAAGCTATAAAACAAAATCGGTTAGTCAATAAATAATTATTTTGCATTTTTTATGTGCTTCATCATGTGTTAGGTGCTATGAGAAAGCACCCAGGCTTAGCGCATTTGGTACATAAACCAAAGCCACATAAAATGTAATAGCTTTTAAATGAAACTTGGTATCAGCCCAGTTTAAAGAAATTATGGTGCATTTGTGGTAAATGATAACTTGCTCTGGCTTACGTGGGTGAAAATTACCACATATTCTCAGAATCATATCTATAGGCATTTGATATTCACTTGAACTATGTATAGAAAAGTATTTTACTGATGTTCGAAAAATTAGAAATTTATCTCACCTGAGTATATGTTCTAACTTTATGGTTTTACCATGCCCATCCAGTAAACCAGAAATAATATACTGGTTTATATTACTAATATAAAGTGAGAAATAAAAATCAAATAGCACTTTTGTGTTTGCAAAGAATATTTTTATATTGTGCATAACATTTTCTAATAATGGATTTTCTTCTCCTAGTTTTTAGCCATAATCTTTTGATATGCACCTCTTTTGTATGATATGTGTGGCCAGACTAATATTTTCCACATTTAGGGTTCAGTGGTTCTTTCCTTTATCCAGGATACATTAATGAGGCTTTCAGATGTTAAGTGCCTAAAAGGTCAAGTGCTTTGGGTGTACAGCACTCACTTACCTAACCTCCCATAAAAATTAGAATCCAGTATCAGTTTTTAAAATTTGATGACATTTCCAATATCCTTTGATCATCTGAAAATAAATCATACTTGTATCTCACTAGTATCTGGAAAATAAGGGCAATTGGAAAGCCTTACTTATGCATGTGACATTTAATGAATGGGATTGTTTAATACTACAGTGATGCTAAATTATAATTTTGAAAATTTTGAAGAAAAGACACTATGTGAATCAATGAAAAGAATTACTCTGATCTATTTCAAGAAAACAGAAAAAAATTTAAAAACTGTGACAAATCAGTTCAACAACTGACCTACTAAGTATAGAGTTAATATATCTGTGATAATTTTTGATAAATTTACTTCTTGCCTGTAAAGTCAAGATACACAATTTACATTTGTTTCAGTTTATCAAAAGATTGACATAAGGTAAAGATTTAGTGCACCATTTAAAAAATTTTTAATAAACCAAATAAATTGGTTTATAAGCTACAAATATATGGTATGTTTCTTAACATATTTGTCATATTTTTGTCTACATTTTTTGTTACAGGAACATAACCAGACATCCAGTTGTAATTCTTACATTGGATATCCTATAAATGTAAAATATAATTTAACACAATATTTTAAATAATTTTGATTTGTTTATGATTTAAAATATTTCTAATTATATGTAAGAGTCAATTTTGTAATGAATTTATATCTAATAAATAAATAAATGACAAAAAATATAATCCTACTTTTTTGGCCTTATTTTAGAAAATTTTTCAGTGAATGAGCAACAGACTAAGAACAAGTTTTCTGTATTCATTTCTGTTACAAATTTTGTCATAGAAAAGTGTATGTATTTTAATTTCCAAATAGTGGTATGATTAATAATTAGGCACTCATTTGACAAATATAGTCTGTGCCAGGCTCTGCAGAAGATATAAAGATGAAATATGTGCTCAAACTGACATGGCTAAGAACAAGAGAAAATAACTTAAACATGCTTAATCAAAGCAAGGGAATAATTAGCATTCATAATTAAAAAGTTTGTGCTTCAGATATGGCTGGATCTAGGTGCTCAAGTGATATTGTCAGGAATCTGGTTTGGGATCTCAAGGAAAACTGATGATTAGGAATGAGTTCTGGAATGATGTTAAGATAGTACTCACCACACAAATGTATGGCAGAAACCGGATGAGATAGGCAACGTGAGCTGAAAAGCAGCAAGCTATATGCCACAAGATATTGTCTAGTTTTGTAACATTGTCCTTATCTTTCACATCATAACCCCTTATCCCCACCCCCGAAATGAATAAAGCCTCAGTTAAATGTTCCAAACTGGTCTCAGTCATACCATGGGAGATTATGAAAATATTTGGGTGTCTGCACATAAAAATTGTGAAAAGATTTTCCCTGAGGCCACTATGGAAGCCATATATCTATCCTGAAGGGGAAGAGTAGTATCAAGAGAAGTAATCTCAGACTTGCATATCAGACCAATAACCCATTGTTACACAGGTTACCAGTAATGGATAATCTGGATTTTACTTAGTTTCCTTACGGGGATTTATTTTTTTTCCTTGGAGATAACTACCTCTAGACATCACTCACTTTAACCCTTGAAAATGCACATCAGAAGAACAGGTTATTAGAAACATTTTGATTCCCATTTTACATATGAGAAAACTGGTTCTAAGTGTTTTATAGACCACATTGTGGTAAGTAGTTGAGGCCCACTGTAAACCCTGGCACTGACTTTAGACCCAATTCTTTTTCTACCATATTACACAATGGTGACATTTGGGACCAGTAAATGTATCTACAATCTGCAGTCTGTTACAGACTATTATAGACCTGAGAGCTAGAGGCCTGGAAGTGTAGGGGGTGGTCTTAGATCATTGCTTACATTCATCAGAAGGCTATTCTGGGGTCTAAGCTCTCTTAATCCCATCATTGCTAAAAGAGATTATTCACAAAAGGCCTAATTCATCCTCCATCATTTCAAAAAAAAGGGAAATGTATAAATTGAAAACTATTGTAGAAATTTGGGATAAAGAGAGCAGGATAGAAAAGGTAGACTACTCACAGTGAAAAATATTAATATGCTTCTTGAACAAAAGGAAGATAAACTAAAAGGGAAATAAATCTATTTTCTAATCTCTCTGCTGCTATTAATATGAAAGCCTAAAGTAGCAGTTTACAAGCAATGCTCATGCAGTCTCTTTCTTCCTCCCTTCGTATAGGAAATAGATTTTATTCCTGTAGAAGTGAAGGCATCATTCCCTCTCCTGTCAATCATTTTAAGTATAATTCTAAGGGTCAGTAAAATAGTTGAGGAAGTGTATTGACAATGCTGAGCTCACTTCTTCTAATACACAGGGAGCATTCTATTCTCTCCATTTGGAAATCAGGGACAAATGATACTTTTTCAGGAGCACAGCAGATGTTTTTGTCTCATCTTTTTTCCAGGCTTGTAATCTGAAATAATAAGGCATTGAAAGAGTGTTTGAAGGGTAATTTCTCGTTTCAAGAAAGTCCCTAGTACTCAATGGATGGTCCCTCTGGGCTGAGGCCCCGGATCTCAGATCTGTAATCAGGAGTGTCCTAAAGGTACTGTTCCCTCAGGGTCCTCTGGTTGCTCTGAAGCTGAGAGCAGGAGACGCCCTTTAATGAGTGTAGAGTGAGAAGTCAGAACCCCATGTTTCAGTCAGGCAAAAGGCCAAACACACCCTCCTTTTGTTTCAGTCTCCTGAGATTTTCCACCTTTCATTCTTTTTCTATCTCTAACCCACAGCGGGGTCCATATGGGTGGAACCTGAAAGTGGCATCTGCATAGTGCAGCCCCTGCCCCATCCGCTGGGAGAACTGTGGGGCACCCAGGCATCCCAGCCTCCTCTGGGAGCAGCGCGCCATATTGCCAGAGACTGAGGCTTTCCTTCTTTTAATTTTGAGGATTATAATTAGTCCACCTAGTCCATCCTATTGTCCTTACTCCAAATTTCTACAGTAGTTTTAATGAATATGCTGACTTTTGAAATGATGAAGGATGGGTTAGGTTTCTTGTGAGCTGTCCTGTTAGCAACAAGGGAAGAAATAGGGCCGGACATCCAGAATAGCCCCATGATAAATGCAAATATCATCCTTCCAATGGCCTTGGAATGGGCTTCAGGAAGAGTGTTTAATATCTATGCTAATCATTAGCATTCATTTGTGTCAGTAGATCAGAATACTGTCAAAAGATTGACATTCCCCTTCCCTACATTTCAGTGATATTATGGAAAAAGAAAGGACTCTGGTCAACAAATTGAGCTCACAGCTCACAGCTGTAACACCTCAGGAATTAATTTAGCCTTCCTCAGCCTCAGTGTATTCACCTATAAAATGGAAAAAATGTTTGCCCTATCTATCTGAAAAATTTGTGAGATAATCTTTTAATTTTTAAGAACCATATATAAATTAAGATTCTGTCATTTCTCACAATCTTTACACACAGTAAATGTCCATTCGATTTAATTCTTGAGTAAAAACTTCATATTTCATAAAATGCTGTCTTAAAACCACTTATAAATATTTCTGTTGATTCAAATCAATACATGCTCTCTGTTTTCATCTTATGTTCAAAATGCAACTTAATGTTCCAGGGGCTATGGCCCATGTCTTAAAAGAGTTTACAAGTTAGTGAGTGGAGAGAAACTTAGAAAGGAGTCATTGAAGGCATGTTGAGACATTCATAGGATATTAAGTTAGAATTGCATCAGTAGAGGTAAAT
Organism: Hippopotamus amphibius kiboko; assembly: GCF_030028045.1. Taxonomy (NCBI): domain Eukaryota; kingdom Metazoa; phylum Chordata; class Mammalia; order Artiodactyla; family Hippopotamidae; genus Hippopotamus; species Hippopotamus amphibius. The sequence continues at coordinate 165,320,046 of NC_080191.1, read as the reverse complement.
GTAGAGGGAAATAAAGAGGAGAGAAGCTCAACAGAGCAAAATGTGAGGCCTATTTGGGGAAAGAGGATCACTAGCCAGGTGGCTTCAGGGTTGATTTTTTACAAAATAAAATATCTCTTCTTGGAATCCAGCAGAAATTTTTGTTCAGAGAGACATGCTACTTACTCTACAAATTTGTAATTAATAATAGAAGGGAGTTACCACATATAGGACCCAAAAGAGTAAAGCCAATAACTTAGATATGTTATTTGCATCCTTAAAATAAAACAATTCAATTATCATTTTCATTCCTATTTACATTGATATTGATACAGTAACTCAAAAAGAAGTCCAACTTTTATAAATTTCTTTTAAAATGCTCTTAACTTCTCAAGACAGAGTCAGGTAGAGCCTTCAAAGCCAAAGCTATGGGGATACAGGCAGTGGAAATTACCAGTTGTTCTTGATTTATATCCATGAATGGGTAGTGATTTTAAGTGTTTTAAAATTCACTTTATATATATGAACATTTTAATGTTTCCCTTTGTATTTTCTCTATTTACTTAAAATATTAGAACATGATAGTCCATCTAGAAATTTGAAGCAATATCAACTGGTTCTTTTTCTCCAAATCTCTTTCTATCATCACGTGCAAATTATTTTTTTAGTTTGTTGAAAGAGTGTGAAAAATTGCTTCTGTGTAAAATATTTTTAAGAACTTTTACTGAGGTGCAATTGATATACAATAAATTGCATATATTTAAAGTGTACAATTTGATATATTTTTTCTTATTAGTAATGTATATATGGCAATCGCAATCTCCCAATTCAGCCCTCCCCAACCCCCCTTTCCCACTTTCTACCCTTGGTGTCCATATGTTTGTTCTCTACATCTGTATCTCTATTTCTGCCTTGCAAACTGGTTGATTTGTACCATTTTTCTAGATTCAGCATATGTGCGTTAATATACGATATTTGTTTTTCTCTTTCTGACTTACTGCACTCTGTATGACAGTCTCTAGGTCCATCCATGGCTTTACAAATGTCCCAATTTTGTTCCTTTTTATGGCTGAGTAATATTCCATTGTATACATTTACCACATCTTCTTTATCCATTCATCTGTTGATGGACATTTAGGTTGCTTCCATGTCCTGGCTATGGTAAATAGTGCCACAATGAACACTGGAGTGCATGTGTCCTTTTGAATTATGGTGTTCTCTGGGTATATGCCCAGGAGTGGGATTGCTGGGTCATATGGTAGTTCTATTTTTAGTTTTGCAAGCAACCTCTATACTGTTCTCCATAGTGGCTGTATCAATTTACATTCCCACAAACAGCGCAAGAGGGCTCCCTTTTCCCCACACCCTCTCCAGCATTTATTGTTTGCAGATTTTCTGATGATGCCCATTCTAACTGGTGTGAGGTGATACCTCATTGTAGTTTGGATTTGAATTTCTCAAGTAATTAGTGATGTTGAGCAGCTTTTCATGTGCTTCTTGGCCATCTGTATGTCTTCTTTGGAGAAATGCCTATTTAGGTCTTCTGCCCATGTTTTGATTGGGTTGTTTGTTTTTTGATATTGAGCTGCATGAACTGTTTATATATTTTGGAGATTAATCCTTTGTTTATTCATTTGCAGATATTTTCTCCATTCTGAAGGTTGTCTTTTGGTCTTATTTATAGTTTCCTTTGCTGTGCTAAAGCTTTTAAGTTTCATTAGGTCTCACCTGTTTATTTTTGTTTTTATTTCCATTACTCTAGGAGGTAGGTCAAAAAAGATCTTGCTGTGATTTATGTCAAAGAGTGTTCTTCCTATGTTTTCATCTAAGAGTTTTAGAGTGTCTGACCTTCCATTTAGGTCTTTAATCCATTTTGAGTTTTTTTGTGTGTGTATGGTGTTAGAGAGTGTTCTAATTTCATTCTTTTATGTGTAGCTGTCCAGTTTTCCCAGCAGCACTTATTGAAGAGGCTGTCTTTTTTCCATTGTATATCCTTGCCTTCTTTGTCATAGATTAGTTGACCATAGTTTGTCTCTGGGCTCTCTATCCTGTTCCATTGATCTATATTTCTGTTTTTGTGGCAGTACCATATTGTCTTGGTTACTGTAGTCTTGTAGTATAGTCTGAAGTCAGGGAGTCTGATTCCTTCAGCTCTGTTTTTTTCCCTCAAGATTGCTTTGGCTCTTCGGGGTCTTTTGTGTCTCCATACAAATTTTAGGATTTTTTGTTCTAGTTCTGTGAAAAATGCCATTGGTAATTTGATCAGGATTGCATTGAATCTGTAGATTGCTTCAGGTTATATAGTCATTTTCACAATGTTGATTCTTCCGGTCTAAGAACGTGGTATATCTCTCCATCTGTTTGTGTTGTCTTTGATTTCTTTCATCAGTGTCTAATATTTAAGCACAGGTCTTTTACCTCCTTAGTTAGGTTTATTCCTAGATATTTTAACCTTTTTGTTGCAATGGTGAAAACAATTGTTCAATAATTTTTCTGGTACTATTAATTAATCATCCTTAAATTACAGCTTTATAAAAGTTTTCCTAAAAGCATATTGCATTTTTATATATGCATATCCATTTATGAACTTTACATTTAATTTTTATATACAATGAAAATGAGTTATGAAATATACATTAAATAATAAAAATGATAAAAGCAGAAACATAATATAAATTCATTACATGAAACAATTTAATAAAAATGCACACATGAACAAAGCAAGAAGCAGAATTCAGATAAACAATACAAAGTTTTTTGGGTGGGAACGGTGGAGGAATGGAAAATTTTGGATGACATTTTTTCTTCTCATTTATGTTTTTGTTAATATCCAAACTAAAACAATTTGCAGAAAAGCTAAAGAGAGATAACCACAAAAGATAATAAGTGGAGGTCATGGTGCTGAGCATGTGATAGATTTCCATTGTCCCAAAGCAATGAACTGACAAGTTTGTGCAATTAAAAAAAAAAGGTTTTCAACCAAATTATACATTTAGGCAACAAATACTTGAGTTATTATCTTCCCAGATTAGATAATTTTCAAGCCATAGGAAGTAAGCATTCCAGATCCTTAGTTAACTAGGTCATTCTATAGCCATCCAATTATGCATTTCTAATTCTTCATCATTTTTAAGCAAACTAATGCCACTATTAAAATTAATATCAAAATCTTTATTACTTTTTAGATATTACTTATATTAATTCATTAAAGTATAAAGTAGCCAATGTATAATATACAATGATCAAAAATCCATGCGTGCCTCCGTGTAGATAAACAAAATATTGTGTGATACACAACTTTTTCGAAGCAAAGAGTTAAGTTTACTTTGCTGTGTGGGAAGGAGCCTAGAACTCAATTTCCTTCCAAAATCTCTAAGAAAAATCAGGTCAGAATCCTTTGTTATTTATAACAGTGCCATTCATCTTATGCTTTTAACATGCTTCTACTCTCTAAAAGGTCACATGTAACAAATATCTGATCATCTGCTTTCCCTCTACTTTTTCCCTTCCCCTTTCTGTTCCAGCTTGCCTATGATCAATCCTACAACCATGCCTAGGAAGTAATTTTCTCTTCCTTTCAATCTTATCATCTTTCTGCAATATTGTTTTCAATGTCAAACCTGCATTTTTTAACAAGTTTTTCCCTTTGTATCACTACTGTGACAATTCTAACCCCCTACCAAGCCAGAGACAGATGGTGTAAAATAAGAAAGAAAAAGCATATTACCATCTATAAATAATATTAATCTTGTTGAATATGAAAGAACTACGAAAGTGTTCCTTTCTCACTTCCTATTCCATTGATTTTATAATCTAATCAATAGGTTTTGGAGTCTATTATAACCAACACTGAGGAATACTGAAATATTGGATGATTTTTTTAAACATTGAGTCACCAATTCTAGAAAGGCTGATTGAAACAATCTTCAATTGTGTCTAGACTTATTTGAAACTTAAGAACATTAAATACTTTTTTTAAAAGCCTAATTTTTCCCATAGTTTAGAGTGGATTGTCATTTTCCACTTAAAAATTATATCGTTTTAGATATATTACTCAAGCTCTTTAGGATTTTGCCTCATTTAATGTTGGCAAAATAATAGTACCTAACTCAAGTTTTGAGGCAGAGATTGAATAAGTTATATTCAAATATTTAGACTTGTTTCTGACACATAGTAAGCACAAAGAAATGTTAATTATATTATTACCATTATCACTATCATGATGTTCATAAAGAAAAGCATCCATATAGAGTATGAAAGCTTGGAAGTACAATTTATGAGAATGAGGAGAGATTTCCCAAACTATCTAGAACAATGGTATATAGCTCCTGTAACAAGTTCAAAAATAAAGTAGATCATTTAGAAAGGAACAAAGACTCTATGAGTGGGAAGAATGGTCAATCAAACTTGGGTCTCCCTCACAGTATCATTATGTTCTCAGGTTGGTCTTTTTACCTCTATTATCACCTCTGCCATCAATATATATTGGACGCATAAAGTATGTTACATATAATATTTAAATCTATGATCTTTACTAAGGCTCTTGCTTTGCCTAACGTTGTGAGGACAAGCAATGATGTATTTTTACAAATCATTTGCATCTTTTTTTAAATCATACATGTTTATGAAATATTACAAAACAAAGATAAGCAAAAAGAACAATCATAACTCTGAAACCATTATACACATATGTGTATACATACTTCTTGTCTTTTCTTCTACATACAAAAGTGTATTTTTTACAAGAAATTAAACTATTGCATCACTTTTATTTTTATTATGTAAATTTTTATTCTTAAATAATAACTTAAGTAGAAGTCTTTGTCCATATAAAGAGGGAGTTAGGAATTTTGGAAGAAATGATCTTTTTGTTTACTTCAGCTTGAGGGCGATATGATTGATTTTTTAAAAGGATGCTTATTAAGGTAAAGCTTCTTGAAGATTTTAATGGGTACTTACAGAGTCATTATAGTTGGCCATTGCATCCCTTTGCCAATCACTTTTGAATATATATTCATGGGTATAGAGAAAAAATGATTGCCTTGTTGTGTTCAAGGTGTGCAAATCTGTAAAAATGTTCTTAATCACATTGCTCTGACCAAGGTGCTGAAATCAGCCCCTTAAACCTCATCCCAACTATCAAGAAGCATAAGAAAGTGGTAATTATTTTCCATTGTATTTCTAATCACACCCAAATGAATCACATAACAAGGTACTAAACAATTCTTAATATCATACCTCTCCCCCACCCTTGGCAAATGACATCAGACTACTGTAACTGAATTTATAGTTGAAGATTAAGATTAAAGTCATGCTATGCTTCATTCAAAAATATTGAAAATCTATAAAACAAGTAAACTTTTATGACTCATATAAGACACTGTAACACAAACAAATACACACAACAGCATTTACAGATAGATATTTTCAGGATATAAGTTAGAATTATGCTAATCTTAATGTTATTAAATAAGGCAGGGAATTTATGAAAATGTGTTGTGCTATAATTTCTTGCTTTTATCATTGAATTTAGATGTGAAATTTTGACAAGAGGAAAGAATCCACTTCTGTGCCAATGTCTTTCCTATCCTTGGAATTTCCTTTCTTTCAATTTCTGTTAAAAACTCTTCTATTCCTAAAGTCTCCCCTCATTATTTACATGGTTTGCCATCTAAATGTCATTAAATACATTTGACACATATATCTTAAGGGAGACAAATCATTTTTATGACTGGTTATTCAGCTATTATATTGTCAATGTCTATCTGTAACTCATTCACTCAGTAAAAAGTCACCTAGTAACCACCGTATACTAGTCTCTGCTTTGAGAGAAAGAGGAAAAACGGTGAGCATGGGAGATAAAACATGTATAATACACATGTTTTTAAATGTTACATTACAGAAGCAAATAAAAATAGTGATGTGGAGACTACACTAGAGAACGAGATTATTTCCAGACTGGGAGAGGTAGTTATTGCAAGGATGAATAAGGACTGAAGACAGAGGAAGTGGCATTTGACTAATGGAAGAACATTTGAGAGGAAAGAAAATAATGAGAACAAAATCATGAAGGAAGGAATTTAGGGTGCATGAAGTAAGTGATGGTATATATAACTGGAAATTAGGTGGTAATAAAGTATAGAGAGTCTTCTGTTCATCCAGAAACATTGTACTGGATTTAGACGTAATCTTTAGAAAACAGGGTTCACGCGGGCTTTTGGGAAAGAGAATTATCCACTCATAACTATATTTTAGGAAAATAAAGATATCAATAAACATAGGGGGCAATAAGGAGGAAGTGGAACAACAAGAGGTTATGTGAATACCCTAGCATTGGCAGTAACTATATGGAGGAAAGTCACAATGGACAGTATTGCATTATTTTTTCCCCAGAAGAAATAAAAATAAGATTTGATTTGTCTATCAAAAGAACAACGTGCTGGTAAAAAACTCTAGCTGAGGTATTTTATGCAGCCTTTTTGTTGACCTTACTTAATTCTGTTGGAAAATTTATAATTGAGTATGAATTCTCATTCTTTACAGCTCTATCTCTCATCCTCCTACAGTCTTAATTAATATTAGCTTGTTCATTTTCACAGAGGAAAGAAAAGGAATAAGAGAACAGAACAAGTTCCTGAGTTATCTGTTCTTTAAAAACTGATCAACATTGTGTACTTAGTAGAACGTAACCTAGTCATGTGTGTATAAAATTTTAAAATCCTACACAAGAGGCAGGATACACATGATCAGCCCCTTGTTTTTTTGTTATTTCACTGAGTATTTACATCCTGGATTGAGATCCATTCAGCACTGCATTTGTAAAAACACCACCCCTCCTGCCGCCAATATACTGAAATTCCTATAAAGAAAATACTTGAATATAATTTATTATAAACATAAGTTTCAAATGAAGTGGAAAATGTTTATCTATCATAGTAGCTATTCAAACATTATTTATTGAACAAATATAACATTAATAGAATGCTTAATATGAGATATTAAAATTGCTCAATTTAGGAAATAAATACATATATGATATATCCCCTTGTCCTTAAAAACTATTTATCCTAGTTTGGGACACAGATGTATAAACAGATAACATATATAACTATATATTTGCATAAATGAAAAACATTTGGAGGATTTAGCAATAAGATGCAAAGGAAAGAGCACTGCAATGGGAGTCTAGACGTCTCAGTTCTAGTTCTTTTTGTGACTTGTAGTCTGCATGACCTTGCATTCTAAGTCATTTTCTTTACGAAAAAGATTCTGATACAGAAATTTGCATGCAGGAGATTTTCATGGGAGTGTTCTCAGGAACAAACATCTAAGTGGCCTACTCGCACATTTGGAAAAAGAGAAGAAAAAAAAAGAATGGTGTTGCAGTCAAAACAAAGCCCTCAGCTGAGATGATCCTTCAAAATTGAAGCAAAGGGCTTAGTTTTTGTACCCTGACCTTAGAAGTGGGATTAATCTTGGATGGAGCAGCTTCTTTCAGTTGAAGTCCATCCCTGGAGAGCTGCAGGAATTTGTGCGTTAATCCTAAAAGGGATTTTGGATGGTGCATCACTTACAGCTCAGATCCACTTGCATCAACAAGTTCCCTCCACATGGAAATCTCTCCTACAGTATTCTGGTTGACTTTTGGTCTTTTTCTCCGGAAAATCCTAGAAGAATTTTAAAACTACAGTGTTCATGTAGAAGTTCATCTTGGGACTGGAACTGATATCCATTATATCTCTTGTCTATTGTCCATTCTTGATGTACCCTAAACTTCTGCTAGCACCTCTGCTTGTCGAGGTGACTCAACTTGTAATGACTCAGACTGTCTTTCTCATGTGGTCTTGATGTGCTGGTCACCATCATCTCCCGACCATAATCAGCTGTGGCTGATAACCTTGTCCATTTACCATTAAATTGAGGAAAAGGGCACTAAGAGTTATTCTGGTGGATCAAACACATGTCAAGCATTTCTTCCATATTACCATTTTGTAACAGTAGCCTACTCTCCTCCTGATGACCAAGATAAACTACCCATACAAGTGTTATGGTTCTTTTCCTTATCTGGTAGTCTCTTGGCAAAAGGATCCCAAATGACTTAGCAGTAACCACAACATAAAGTTCTATGGGATTCTTACTGTGTCCCTGATGGAGGTGTTCCTCCTCTTTAGAAGAGGACATCCAGAAAATAGAGGTTAAAGCACAAAGTCTCCAAATAATTCAATGGGAATAAGGGTAAGTGGGCTATTCTTACCTCCTCTTCTTTGATCTGGGACCCAAATATCTTACCTAATTGGGGCCTAGCACCATACAATGGGTCATTGATTTAGGGTGTAAACCACATCCTGGAGGATAACGTATCACTCTTTTGGGTTATCATCCTCAAGTTGGTGCCTCACCTGCATTACTCTATTATGTTGGGAGATTCTGGATGGGAAGGTATGTGATGAGTCATATGCTCACCTCCATACCTCTTTTGGTGTAAAGGAGTTTCCTCTTTCTGAGATGATATCACCAGTATTTTAAGTAGTAAATCAGAAAGTCTATATGTTTTTAGACAGTGGTATTGGCCAAGATAGTAGTAAAGGTAGGCCTCTAACTTAAATATGTGTCTACCTCGGTCAAAATGAATTTCTGCCCTTTTCTGATGAAAGGGGTCCAATATACTCATCTTGAAACCAGATACCTGATCTCTTTAAGAGATGGGGAGAAGCTCTGTATTTGTCTCCGTTGATGGCCGATTGCTATTAAGCAACAGCTAGAGCCACATGGGATTTGGGTTGTTGAAGACCACGTTGGTGGGTCTGTGTGTGCATCGCCCTCATCTTCACCATCAAGGGTGCTTCATTTGTCAGCTCGCTGTGCTTCACTGTAGGGTCATTTGGGCCTCTCCGGTGGTTAGATTTTCTCTGGTGAGTATTAACTTATAGTGAAAAGATCTTTACATTCTTGTCCACTCCCATAGAGTTTTTGATGCATCATCTTGTCTAGGAGTGGGGCTAGAGGATAGATTTAGAGGTTTCCACTTTACCTTCCCCATTTCAACATCTCTGGTCCCACAGGCCAAGAAACCAATATGGGGTTCTTCCAACAACCAAATATATCCATTCCAATTATGTGCTCAAGGACCAGAGAAAACATCTGGGATGTCTGCAGACCCAATGGATACGTCAGCAGCACCTGGGTCAGAACTCCACTTATTATCAGGTCCTCACATGTACCCACTTTAACAGCAGGGCCATAATAGTGATCCAGACCTTCAAGTGTTAGGATCAATTTGAACCCTGTTCCATAGCCCTCAAAGTGTCAGAGCATTCACATTTGCAGTGTACAGTTGTCTGATTAAATAGCCATAAGTCCTTTGGGAGATTAGGGGAATCATAGCTCTATATGCATATGCCACGACGTTCAAAATCATTCCTCATGGGGACTCAGCCTCTCCATTAATCCATGGATTAATTAATAGGGTTTGAGAACTGGTTCAGATCTGGAAATTAGACAAGAGATTAGAATTTTACTGGAGTGGCTGTTTGTACGCTTGTTGGCTGACCATCTATTTTTCCCATAGGAACACTGTATCCTTTGATCATTTCCACAGTTCTTGGGCTACGCACTGACTTTGACACTCATTATCATAATGACTTCAAACTTGTTGTTTTCTGGCCTCTCTTATTTTAGGATCTTCTTATCCCCATTACTATCAGTCAGCCCAGTTCTTAGCATCTCCTGTCATTTACTTTGGACTGGAGAGGATAGCCATCATTGAGCTTTTCAAACATGCTAGTCCCTGTCTCATCAGTGCATTGCAAATCACTTTGGTAAACAAAGCCATGGGGGATCTCTTTAGTACTGTAATCAGCTATTGTATTTCCTGGCCTCACTTAGTAAATCCACTCTACCAAGCCCACTTCTCTAAGCACTCCTTCACCTTCTACCTTAGTATTTCTGGCATTTCTACTTCACTTAGGTGTGGGCTATTATTTTTTTCTAACTTCCAATAGCCATTTTAACATTGTATCAGTGCCATATTTCAGGGTCTTGTATCATATATCTTTGTAAACTTTCTGCCCCTCTTTGATCCAACACATTTAGAATACTTTTAACTATGCGTACCTGAGATATTCTTATGCATATTTTAAGAGAAGAGGTGAGGCATTCAAGGAATGGAGAAGGGGTTTATAAATGATAATTGTCTGTTAAGAATTAATGCATGCTTATTGGAATTCTATGTTAACTTGATGTTTCCCATTTACATATATCCTTATCCTTATTGAATGTGGACACACTAACCATGGAATTTAGCCTCATTTTTTTCAATACATCACCACTTCAAATGAACATCACTTCGGGCATACATATGTACACACACACATACACACACATTTACACATATATATATGTGTAATGGTCCCTCATGCTGGACCAAGGAGTTTAAACAACAGGTTTAAACTCGGTCAGAGGATGAGAGGAAGAGGATTTCCAAACTTTTAATGTTTAAGTGACCCCAGTTATGCATGAATGAGAAGACTGAATTCAACTTGCCAAGTAGGTCGGCAGACAGTGCTATGAAAGATCAGAACACTCTGGTCACGCATCACTGTTTCCAACGTTGGTTCATTACCTTCCATTTTAGTTCATGAACATTACCCATGATATCAAGCCTGGATTATCGAAGATGAAATAGTCCCATGTTGCCAGAAATAAGGTGGGTGGAGGATGACAGAGAAATTGTTAATTCAATATTGAAGTTCTTTGGGACCTAATTTACCAAGACCAAGTTAGAGCATCATGAAGTCATATAGTCATCAGAGAAAAGCAATCATTACTGCAGAGATGAGAAATATTGATAATTCCAAAACATATTTTAAATATGAAATAAGCAAAATTGATGGTGACTAGGTGTTTAAAAAGAAAATACTAAAAGAAATGCTACCAATTGATAATCTCTTCTGAGAAAATCTAAGCTTATTTTTTATGATTATTGAAATTTGGGGGTTTCACATTACTGTTAACACCATGGACAAAATACTGAATTTTAATGAAATCTACGTATTTACATCTCTTATTATTTCATAACTTGGCATTTTATCTATCATATTTAATCATGTAGGATATAGTGGCCTCTCTATGTCTTTCCTCATCTCTACATTTTGAAGAAAAAATGTCTCCTCGCATAAATCTCCCTCCAAAAATATTTTTCTTTGCATGGTTTGGCTGGAAGAATTAGTCCTTACAGAGGTTTGATAAGGACACTTGAAAATAGAACACTGATTTCATTAATTGAAGAAAAAGGAAGAGTGCTTTTGAAACCTCTTAGTTAACTTCATTTAAATGCCTCATTAAAGGAAAAACATTCTTGACGATATGAGGAGACTGGCAAAACTAAGACTGCTCCCATCAGCAGGACCATTTATTAGGTTGACCCACTTGAAATTTCCATTTCTATAGGACAAATATAGTCTAATATTGGTAATTTCATATCAATTAATCTACCTGAATAGGTATCGGTAATGTACTTTAATGGAAGAATATCCTCGAAAGTGCTTAGCAAATTAAACCGGTAAACAAAGTATATAAACAAAGAGCTAGAAGTGGCTACTTCACATATAATTGAAATTAATATATTTTTTTTTCTGAGAATGCTTGCCTTGATTATAAAATAATGCTTTTTAATTTCAAAATTGACAGCTAATTCAGGTCATTTGTAACCCTTAAATACACTTTGGAGTTCAGTCCAATGTAAGACCAGTAATAATTATTACAAAATGCCAACCTACCAACAATGTGCTTGTTACTTAAAAAAATCTGTCTTGGATTTTATTGGATGAAATAGCTTTCCTCTCAATGCAAAAGCGAATATCTTCACTTGGAGACCTTCAACAGACTGAAAAATTCCAAAGGTGTTAGATGGTGAAGTTATAGTTACTTACAGTCCTGAGTAATAAGGCAAAGCCTCTAATTCAGAGAGTCTTCCTATTTTTGTGAGCCATTGCTGCCATTTTTGGAACAATAGAGGAATATAAATATTTGCTGCTTATCTTGAAACCACTCAATTGAAAAAGCTATCCTTTACATGTATATTTAACATGTCAATGCACACCAGCATGCAGCAACCTACTTTTATTCTAGTAGGTGCAATCAAATGTAGCAGTGAAGTAAGGAGGTACATCTAAGGCCAATAACTAAGTGACTTCAATGGCTAAAATTCAGTCTCTGGAATTACTAATGTCCTCCTGTGCTGCAGCAAATTATAAAATTATCAAAGTAATTGTTAAAGAATGATTGTCTTGTAAGTGATTGTTCTTTTGATCAGTGTGCTCGTGTATAACGAAGAAATATATGCCAAATATATCTCTAGATCTAGATAGCAAAGTAGTACCTCATATTCCCCTAGTGTTCAGGGAAGTGACGAAAACATTTAACAGGTATTCAGAGGTCTGTTAAAAAAACAAAAGAATAAATGCATTAATTAATTAATTCATAGATTTAGTGATCACATAGGACCTCGTATGTATGCAACACCTCACCGTTTATTAAGCACTTTCAAATATATACAATATAATTTGATACTCAGATGTACTGGAATGCACATACGATTTGGAATGAGAGGATAAAGGTTTGAGTTCTGTTCCCGTAATTTTTTCTGTTTAGGTAAATTTGAACAAGTAAACACTCTGAATCTTAATTTCCACAGCTGTAAATAGGATTGATAAAACCTCTACCATAAGTGTTGCTGCAAGAATTAAGTGAGAGGTTGCATATAAAAAAAGATCTATAAAACCAATTCAAGTGTTAGAACATCTAATTAGAGATGAACAAGTTTCAACTCTGGAAATTAAGTTACTAGATCAAAGTCATGGTTACAAATCCAGTTTCCCAGATGTGGTTTACAGCAACACTGTTATTTATCATGTTTATTATTTTTATGAACCCCTTATAAGAACACATGCAGTGTTTGTATAAACCCTTTAAGAACACATGTAGTGTTCTTACACAGTTAAATCCCTTATCCCTTAGTGAGCATATTTTATTATAAACATTACATTTTAACATTTCATTCAAGGCCTCAGGTTCCCCTCTTTTAATGATTCTTAGTAAATGGCTTGTATCCATGAAAAGAACAAGGATCAGATACTCAGACTTTCTTTCACTGACTAGGGGATGCCTCATTGGTACAGGCAAGTGTGAATGGTCATACTCAGGAATTAGTTCCCAAGAAAACTTGCTTTCCAAACCCTATCATTAATTTATAGACCAATCCTTTTCCATCTGAGTCAACATATGTCTGTTTCTACTTTTTAATTTAATTTTTTTAACTTTGTACCAGTCTTTCTAACTGGTTCTCACAATCATCCTGATATTCGCTAGTACTCACTCTATGTAGAATTCTATGCTAAATTCAGTGATGAATACCAGGGGTTTCAGAACAAAACTTTGGCTTCTGTATATTTGAAGAGAACAGGTAGCAGTTATTCTTTAGTAGTTCAATTAATAGCGAGAAGTGCCTCTGATCTTTGATATTAAATTTTAAATGCTGTTAAACTTCTTCCTCTTTTCAGCTAGCTTTATTTGAAAACAATTGGATGTTACCCTCATTGATAAATTTATTAATAACTCCACATGGCAGTTTCAGTTTTTAGACTTTCTTATCTTTTTCTGAAGATTGCAACCAGAATCAGAATTTCCTCCCAAGAAATTCCTTTTCTTATGCCTCTCAAATTAAGCTAGATGCTCCTGATTTTCTCTCAGAGAACCCTGAACATTTTTTTTATGGCAATTCCTACAGTTTGAGGTAGGGTGAGTTTCCAATATTACTCACCTTTTTTTGGCCCAATATTATTCATCTTTATTGGGGATATAGTATCATCCTACAACCCGGTTAAATGATTGCCTGGACCATCCAAAGTGTTTGCATCAATGGTCCCCCTTTCCGTTAGCATTCCTTGCATCATTCTGCTAAGAAGGGCTTTAATGAAGATCTGGTATTTTAGTCCAGAAAAGAAATACCTCATCTTGTGTTCATCAGAGCTAGATACAGAATAGGAAAATTGTTTTAATACACCAATTTTTCACAAAATCATGAGGGAAAGTTAAAGCCTTTGAAACTAAGCAAAATATGCTTTCCTTTGCATTTTTCTTATATCATATAGCAATATTCCCAGTCTGATTGCATCCCAAATCTGACCTATAGCTAAATCTACTCATACATATGGCATGCTGCTTTCTCTTTTGGTGTTGCTGGCAGAAACTTCAAAGATTTTAGAGACTTGTTCCATATGTGACTCTTTTTGTGAGGATAAAGCCTGATGGAGAGAGTTAGGAATGATACATCAAAAAAAAAAACACTATGAGAATCAGAATAGTCAGGGATTCTAGGGTAGAAGTCACCCTGGTTTTCAGCGTAGGGAAGATAAATATGTAAGTCTGGTGGTCTAGAGGGTTACTCTCTCCTCTAGGTGATTCTGTAGTCTTGCTTTTTGTTTTTTCTTCTTAGCTTCTGTGGATCTCTTTGGAATGTGCTGTTCATTTCAGCATGGATGCACTCAGCAGTTTGTGGCCCGCTGCGCTGTTTTACTTCACTGGTGAGCTGTGGTTGCCAGCTTTTGTTGAGAAATAACAGGAGGTCATACACGGTGTCAAGAAAATGTTGGCATCGTTAGAGAAACAGGTATTGTATTAGTTGCAATGAATTCAGACCTACTGACGGTAGGATTAATGAAATCCGTGTCTGGCACTCTCTGCAGCTCGATGGAGCTTACAATGAGCTATAGCTTGGACACCAGAGAGGCTCAGCAAGACCCCTGGCCCCTGGCCTGCTTGATCAAGCCAGATTGGCCCAAGGTATTGGGAAAGAAGTGAAAGCCTCCTAAAATACTTACCTAGAAAGGGAGGAGCAGACAGAGGTGAGGAGAAAGAAGGGAGGGGAGGGGAAGGGGAGGAGATGGGAGGGGGAGAGGAGGGGAGGGGAAGGGAAGGGGAGGGGAGAGAAAGAAAGGAGGGATGGAGGGAAGGATGGAAGGCAAGGAAGGAATGAAGGAGGGAAAGCGAGAGGGAAGGAAAGGGGAGCATAGAGACTGAATTACATAAAATATCAATCTTTAGCAATTCCAAATTGAATTAAGATAAACATGAGGAGAAGAAACTCTTTATCAGTTGTTTTGCTATAGATGAATCACTAGTCCCAAAGATTTATATGTATTAATGAATGTAATCTCACACCTACACAGTGATGTCAGCCCTGCTTATACAACCCTTTTACAGATAACAGAGTTGGACACAGGAAGACTAAATAAATTGCCCAAGAATTCACAGCCAGGAAAAGGTGGACCTAGGATCTGAACTCAGAAAATCTGACTGCAGAATCTGTGTTCTTAAATACTAGGTAAACTGCTTTTCTCCAGAGGCTGTCACCCACAGTCAACTGTTAACCCACAAACATGGCTTGATGGGCAATGTGAGTGAACTGGGAAGGGATCCTAGAAATATGGAATGACAGATATAGAAGGCAGATATTTTAGAGGAATATTGGAGTGAAGGAACTTATATATCCCATGCTTTGATATGGGCAATTGATTTTTTTCCCTTAAATTTTATGTCATGCCAGGGAGCCTATCCTCCTGTTTGATACAAACTATCTGCCCTTTCGTTCTTCCCTTTTCTTACAGACTCTGGAGATTATACTGCTTTCAGATATCGTTTACTTAAATTCCTGAATGTACAGATGGGGAGAGTCAGAGAGGGGGAAGACACTGTTATACAGAAAGGCAGTGGGGATTAGAGAATCCAGGGCTCCTAAATCCTAGGTGAGTGTTTTTGTATTCCACACATAGAGAGACCTAAGAGGTAATGGGTTATCACAAAACCATGGAGAAAGGGAGAGGTCAACATGGAAAGAGGTTCCAAGAGAGATGGTCAGAAACTCTTTCCCTTTTTATTATTAACAGTAGTAAAACTCTTCATATTGCTTTATTTTGTGTTTAATTCAGCAGTACGCAATAGCCATCCCTATCCCATTTTCCTCCTTCTTTCAGTGTTTACAGAACTTCAGGAGAATCCATGTAACACTGACATCTGCAAATATCTTTCCCTGTTACACTGAAGTTTACATGTATACCTTCTGTATGGCTACTGTACTACGTCTCAGCCAGGACTCTTAGACTGATGTCAGCTGTTTTACAAATCTTCAAAGCTGGTTCTGAAGAAGATCCCTTAGAAGAGAAAATGGATGAAGACAAACCCTTGAACACATTTTTATTACTGTGCTAGAGTTCCTGATCTCTACAGGGGCCAACAGGATCCAGAGACAGCCCATGCCGTTAATTAAAGATTCAATTTCTCTTCCCACAAACTGTCTGTTAAACACCATAGGAAAAACATGCGAAAAGATCATTCCATTTCTGAGTGGCAACTTGGACAACATTGCTTTTGAAGACAAAATATTTAAACTATTAAATGACTTTAACCTTTATTTTGCACAGATGCTGCTGATGTGTGCATGTAGAATGAATAAAAAAATGCGATGTTGAAATATTCTTGTAAGATTAGATAAAATGATAGATACAGAGTTCGGTATGAGTTGAGTATACACGACACATACAGTATAAAATTACTAGCCCTGTTTCCATAGTGTAATGGTGAGCATGTTCGCTTCACACAGTAGAAAATTACTTTCAGAGTGGGGGACTGGAAGACCTCCCTCAAAAGTTTAAAAAACGGTTTTCATCTTTTCCAAATAACCAAGCTCAAATTCTCAAAATAACAGCATCATGCAGTAGATTAAAACTTATTAGGTGAGGTATGAGAGACCATCTATATACAAAAGGCAGTTAGAGGTGTTATAAAATATTTAACAGTGTATTTGAATAAAAGTTTGTATGAAAATGAAATGAGTAAAACCTAATAATTACATTAATTTGGTTTACTCAGTAGTTTGTGCTGCTTCTTTTTCATATATTGCACTTGTATTTGCATTATTGCCTTTTTAGGTTTATACACTCCATTCTATTAGATTCAGCATATTTTATCAACAGTAAAATTTCTTGTATTATTTACCTTTATAATCACAAAATATAATATTTGCTAAAGCAGATCCACCTTCATTTCAATTTGTTTTCTACATATTATTACTTATTTTGCTTATTTGTCTTTCTCTGACATATTTCACTTAGTGTTACCCTTTAGATCCATCCATGTGGTCAGAAATGACAACATTTCATTCTTTTACATGGCTAATATTTTCATTATGTGTGTGTGTGTGTGTGTGTGTGTGTGTGTGTATAAAATGTATACACATATACCACATCTTCTTTATCCATACACCTATCACTGGACTCTCAAGTTGCTGCTATATTTTGGCTATTGTAAATAATGCTGAAAATAACATTAGAGCCCATATAGCCTTTGAGTTAGTGTTTTCGTTTTCTTCAGATAAATATCTTTTTGATAGCTGTTAGTGTATAGAAACACAACAGATTTCCATATATTAATTTTATATCCTGCAAATTTACTGAATTCATTTATTAGTTATGAAAGTTTTTGTGGCATCTTTAGGATTTTCTAAGGATGCTACAATGCCATCTGCAAATAATGGTGGTTTTACTTCTTCCTTTCTAACTTGGATTCCTTTTATTTCTTTTTCTTGTCTGAGTGCTGTGGCTAGGACTTCCAATAATATGTTGAATAAAAGTGGCAAGAGTGCGCATCCTTTTCTTGGTCCTGATCTTAGAGGAAATGCTTTCAGCTCTTCACCTTTGAACATGTTGGCTGTAGGTTTATCATATATGGCCTTTATTATGTTGAGGTATGTTCCCTCTACACCCTCTTTGTTGAGAGTTTTTATCAAATCTGGATGATTAATTTTGTCAATAGCTTTTTTTGCACCTATTGAGGTGATCATATGATTTTTATTCTTCTATTTGCTAATGTAGTGTATCACATTGATTGATTCATGAATAATGAACCATCCTTGCATCCCTGGGGTAAATTTCACTTGATGATGGTATATGATCCTCTTAATGTATTGTTGTTTTCTTAATTTCAGATACCATATTAATAATTTCTAAGTTTTCCATTTATTTCTTTTTTACTACTTTCAAGTCTCTCCCGGACTTTCCCATTTCTTTACTCATTTTATAGATCTTTTCTTGTAGATTCCTTAATATATTTACCACGGTTATTTCAAAGCCCTTGTCTAATAGTTTCAGTGTATGGATTTATCTATAGGTCTCTTTCAATTTACTGAATATTTTCTTGTCATGGGTCATATACTCCTGTTTTTTCACACACTTTGCAATTTTTATGATGATATTGTGTAAAGAAAGGCTGATGTAGGACAGACATTATCTATCTATCTAATATATATATATTTAAATTATATATACACATCTCTCTAAGAAGTAATGTACTTTCCCCTTTTGGGTAATTAGCCTAACAGACTGATTAGTTTATTGCTTCAAGCAGAAGTTGAAGTGATTATGAAAGTGTTGTGACTTTAATCCCTCTAGCAGGGCTTGGAATTAAATCCACAGGAATTGAAGAAGTTCTTTTCTTTTCAACCTAGCTCCAACTACTTGGGCCACAAAAAGGCTAAATTTTTGATGTTACTAGAAGGTTCATTCATTGCAACGTTAGTTAGAATGATTTCAACTTTGTCTTTAATTGTTTTGAAAGCTTGCTGAGGACTGCAAATAAATAATGCGAGATGGTAAGGTCTCAAAAAAAGAGTCTTCTACACCTGAAGACTATGAAACTATAATACTGCCAGACCTTCCGCCTGCCATACCTTGGTGAGCCTTTGGAGGCTGCAAGACTGCAGCACTATAAAAATGCAAGAGGTGAAATCCCTTTACATCACCAGAACAGTATCAAATCTCCAGATAAACAAGAGCAACAAAAAACTTTTCTTTAAATTCACTGAAAAGCAATGGATCTAAGTATTTCAAAAAATATAAAAGTAAATTCAAAGTGATGATCACTCCGGGATGCTTCCATACCCGGAGTAAGGCTGGGGATAGCAAGCTGGGAAAAGTAACTAACCTGCTGGAGAAGGACAGTTTCTCAGATGAAGAGAAGCCAAACTTTGGGTTAACCTGTCTTCGGGTATGTGAGAGTTTATTCCAAAGCAAAGACAACCCTCTCTGCTAAGTGTTTCTCTTACACAGGAAATGTGCTAAGTTAGCAGAGGCCAGAGGTAGCACTGGATAGCAGAAAGGATCTCAGTCTTTCAGGCTTGCAGTTTCAAAATCTTGCAGTCTTGAAGACTTAGAATTACAGAGCCCTGTGGTCTCGTGGGTTCTTTTTCACAGTATCCAGCCTATCTATCTACACACACACCTACACACACAAATACAATATGCCTATTTCTTAGGTTTAAAATTTAATATATCTCTTAATACAATGCTAATAACTGTATTTCTTTTTATTTTCTCCACATATCCTCTGTTATATGTCATTCTACACATTCTCCCTTGTGATACAATCCATTCCCATGTTTTTAATTACCGAACACAGATCTTTAACCCAAATCCCTTTCCTATGCTTCAGACTGACTTGCTTTATTGTTCTTTCCACTTGAATATCACACATACTTCAGATATTAAAAGTGTAAGCTTAATTCTTCATCTATTCTCTCCTAATTCCACCCCAAACCTTCCCTGTCCCTTCCTCAACCCAGAGAATCAGCCAGATTCCCAGATCTAAATCGTATATATTATCATAATTCTTTTTTCTCTCATCCTTATATCTAAATAATTGCAGAGAACAATCATTGCTATCCTGGAAACATATTTTGATGCCATCTATCTACCTCTCTTTAATCCTTCTACCACTAATAATTCTCAGTAGAGCACTGAGGGACCCCTAATGGAGGCTAGTTATCTGGTGTGCCTCCAGACAGGCATCCTTAGTATATCTGTTCAATCATCATTTTGAAAAACAAAAGGACAGCAGAGAAATATGACCACTAGGGCAAGTGCTCTGCCTTTCTTTATTTTCCTGAACTGTTGTCTCTGAATCCAAACTTGCATATCTGTCAGCAAAACAAAATCGTAGTAAATATTGATAGCGAGACATCATTCTAAAATGGCATGTTGCTTTCCATCTGTGAAAAGTGTGAGTTTGCTGTTTAAGGATCTCTATCATCATCCTAAGCAGCTTATCAAAGTATTCCTTCCAAAAACATATTGCATTCTCCCAGGGAGGAGCTTTGATAATTACAAATTTCTCCATTTTCTTACATTTTCAGCAGTTTTATCACTCTGATGACTTTTAGGTTGGCATGCCACCCAGAAAACTTTCTGGCTGGCCCATCTCTCTATCCAGGTCTTCCCACTATCCCAGTAAGAGCCAGAGCATTTCACACTTGGAGATTTACTACAGCTCTCTAATTGGTCTCTCTACTTTCAATATTGCACTATGCTCTTTTCTACTGGCCCTACACAAAACACAGTTTAGTTTCCACACTTCAGCCAGAACAATCTTTGAAAACTACACATCTAATCATATCACTCTCATGTATGAATTATTACAGTAATTTTCTGTTTCTCTTAAGCAAAATCTCAATACCTATCAGGACCTATATGTCCCACCTTACCTTTTGACATTCCGCATCACGCTATATTTCCCAGGTATAATGAATTTCTTTCAGTTACTCATGTATCCAGTGATGTATTTGATGTCCTCTGGTCTTTTTCAAATGTTGTCCTGTTTTTCTGGAATATTCTTAATAGATAGCAATCCCCTACTCATCATTCGGATACAAAATTAGACTTCATTTCTTTTGGAAAGCCTCTCCTAACTCCCAATAGCAACTTGAATGGAAGGGGCATCCTTCTATCCTTTCACAGCATCGTATTCTCCCACCAGCATACACCTACCACACTAAGGTTTAATTGTTTAATTGCCTCTTATTTCCTCTCCAAGACCATATGCTCTGTGACCAAGAGCCTAACAGCTGCTCAATAAACATATTTTGAAAAAGGTGACTAAATACGTGTACAGCAAACTCCATCCCTAAGTCATAGTGTGATTCACTAATTAACTCTTCAATGTTAGTTATTGAGAAAAATTTTAATGTTGGGAATGTTGACATAAAATCAGTAGAATCCTTTGAGTTCCCACTCATGTCAAAGATACTTTTAGGAAAATATGACGTACATCTTGTTCTTAAATAATAGAAATACAGATTTTGGGAGAGAGCTTTTAAGCGTGAGGAATGGACTTAGGGATGGGGAAGCCTGAGGGACAGAGAAGTTCTCATGTTGGAAAATAACCGGGCAGTTATGTAACACTCGGAGAGCTAGGTTATGTCACCAGCACACAAGCGTTCCTCTAGATTAGTGAACATCTCTCCACTGGGGTGAATAGAATTCCTATTTGATTTGACTCACCAGCACTATTCTAAGACGAAATGCCTTTATACAAAGTTAACTCACATTTTTACACTCCCTTCTCAAAACCACGTAAATGTGCCTTTCTTTTTCCCCTGTATCCAGTATTCCACATTTTTTCCCCCAGATAACACCTGTCTCATTCACCTTAAACCTCCGCACACTGCGATGCTTTTCCCAGGCAGGATGTTTGCTGATGCACAGCGCCATCTGCTGGAGATAATTGGAAACCAACATCGCAGTAGACATCCTGAAGCTTGTTTCCTGTGGAAAGACTTGTTTAACCCTGGCCATCGTTAGATGTTTGTTGACATAATGGTATTAGAGAGCTCTGGCAATAGCCACTGTGAGAAGCCATTCCCTTTATTAGATACGAATCTTGGATTATAAGGAGGTAAACTTGGATAATATTCTTGCTGTTGCGTGTGCATGTAATAAACTACAATATACGGATTTATGGTATGTGGTCAACGAATGCTGCAGGCTGATAACGCTCTGACATCAGACTTCATATTTGAGACTATGAAGAAAAAGCACTCATCTGGAATCAGGAAATCTGGATTTTAGTTGTGTGAATCTAAGTGCCTTCAGTTTTGTGTCTCAGTTTCCTCGTTAGGTAAATGATCTCTCTCACTTGCCTTGGAATGCTATTCTGGGAACAAAGTAAGATAATGGATGTGAAAATATCGGTGAAATGTGAAACACGTAAAAGTGACAGTAGAAGCCACGGGTAGCTAGTGAAATTGGATGACACCTTTCAGGACACAATTAAATCTGAGCTCTGATACCATTTCAAGCAGGGATTATAACAGAGAGGTCTTGCTGGGCTGAGAAAAATGAAGCACAGATTATTCATAAATCCACTTGCGTTCCTGGGAAAAACAGAAAATCCATCCCTCCAAGGATAATATTCTCATTCCCCTGAAAGTCACAGTCAACAAGCACTGGGCGGTGACTCAGAGAAGGAACCTCTCCTACCTGCAAAGAGGTGGCTTCACCACAGGATGGTCAAAACCTCTACGCGAGGGTCTGCCACACAGTCAGTACAGCTTCTTCCTCTGCCCTCACTCGAAGTCCATACAGAGAGGAGACACAGGACAGATTAGTGGCAGCTCTTCATCCCATTCCCCAAACCAGGGTTGCACCCTTCGCTCAGATGCCCATCTTCTCACTTAAGTCTGCTTGTTAATACACATTTTACCTTATTGAAAATAAAGGTTTGGGGGCGTTGTGCTTATGACTCCAGTGAACAACGAGTCCCAACTGTTTTTATTTCGTTTTGTTTCGTTTTGAACAGATGAGAAAACTGGTAACCAGAATAGAAGCAGCAAAAATTTCCTCCTGATGTCACAATGATGCTAGACAGGAAGCCGGATATATTGAAGCCCCCGAAAGCATTTGGTTTGGTTTGCTTCATTTTGATGGGACCAGGTGTTGTTCTGGCTTGCAGCTCTCCTTGATCTACATACACTCCAAAGAATGGTTCTGACTATTGAATAGCAACATCATAAGACTGATGGCCACATAGCTCCTCCCTGGCTTAAAAACACAGATCACAAACATAGATCAGAAGTTCCAACAGTAGGGAAAGAGAGAGGGTGGGTCG
Source organism: Hippopotamus amphibius kiboko (assembly GCF_030028045.1). NCBI lineage: Eukaryota > Metazoa > Chordata > Mammalia > Artiodactyla > Hippopotamidae > Hippopotamus > Hippopotamus amphibius. The sequence continues at coordinate 165,297,075 of NC_080191.1, read as the reverse complement.
TTGGATGTCCATGAGGGAGAGGCAGCAGAGAAAGATGAACCCAGCTGCATGTAATAAAGAAGGGCAGATAAGGCTGAAAACTAGTCCAGAGACAGGCAAATGCCAGCCACCCGCATAGGTGTCTGGTATCATGGAGGTCAAGGAGGAGATAACCCAGGTGATGACTAGGCATGTGGGCAGGTGTAGCCAGGGGTCTGGGCCCAGGTAGGCAGTGGAACTCCCTTAGATATCAGGCCAAAGCCATGGTCCAGGAGTTAAAACTAACCACCCTCTTTAGTGAAGGAGTGGAGATCTGAACTGCTCATCAACAGTGAAGAGTATTCTCCTTTTACTTTCTCCAGACTACACCAGAGGGGCTGTGGGACCTTTAAATTTTGTTCTGAACCAAGAGCAGCTCTTATAGCTTCTGACTCTAGACAGTGAACACAGCAGTGGCTGCTGACTCTGACCTTGCATTTGAACTCTTTGGAGGCACAGGTTGGAATTTCATTGGGTTTTGAAGACTATGCAAGCTCCAGAGGTAACCTGGACTCCTCAGAGAGCAGACTACTGGGCCCCGACCAGGAGCTTTCCCCACTCAGGCCTTCCTCTGACCCCTTAGAGGAGTTCATGGGACAAACACTCACTGAACTGGCTCTAACTTGAGGAAACACATGGTGTAGTACTTGGAGTGTGACCTCATATATCTCTGGACTGCTTTTTTTTTTTTTTTTTTTCGCTCAATAACCATGAACATGTCTGTTGCTGGACCCAAAAGCGGTAGGAGGTATGCAGTAGGCCAAAAAACAAGCAGGCAACTTACGTGTACATTCAGGTTTGAGCATCCTGAAACCCAGAGCTGCAAATTCCGGAAGAGAAATCTCCTTCCTGCGGGTCTCCTTAAATTTTATCCTATACCAAAGAGAAATTCAACAGGGTATCTGGACTTTACTCAAGGGAAACAAGCAAGGCACATCTATTGCTAGATATATAAGTCTGCGTATCACTAGAAAACATGAGCCTAAGCAGGACGAAACTCAGGGAGTCCCGGTCCTTCCTGACCTAGACACACTTGAGACAGTTACTTCTAAAGATTTGTAGAGCAACGCTCAGTCTGCACGGTTAGTTATTAACACCGCCTGCACGTTCTGGGCGCATCAAAGCACAGTGGATTTCTACTGTCATTTAAACTGCAGCCTTGGGCCCTGTGTCAGACAGCATGTCAGACAGCATGCCAGCGTTTTTTTTAAATAAAGAAAATGAGGCTTGAAAAAGAACACCAAATTCCTCTGCTTCAACTGTTCATTTTGGTATTTTAATGTTTAATATTTAATGGGTGCAGATATAATTGATCATTTTAAGTCTTTGTTTATTTGCACAGATTTAAAAAGCAGCCAGCTCAGCTGCCTGTCTGTTGACCCTGTGAGGTGAATGTTCCTGGTCAGTGACCTGGGAGCGGTCAAGAGTTATTCACAGCAGAAACCTTCCTCCTCAGATTGTTCACTGGCTTCTTAGGAAAATATTAAAGTTTGAGCCCTATCTGGAATTACTCAGTGTCACTAGGATAACGTTGGGCCTGATGTCACATGGGCATCTCAGGAAGAATTCCAGGAGGAAATTTTAGTGTCCTCTCTGAACACTGTTACTTTTGGATTCTATTATATTCAACACACATTTACGAGAGCCTATTATGGAGATGGGCTATGAGAGTTAAGTCACAAAACTGATGTGTGAAGTGCCTGGCAGCACGCTCAGGACATAGGGGCTAATCTGTGTGTTACAATACATACCATTAAGGTAATGACTATTTTAGCAGATATTTTCAAGAATTCAGATAGCATCAAATGTAATAAAATCACCAATCAGCTCCTGCCACAAAAATAATACCTGTTAACAATTTCCAATCATTTTTCTATCATTAGAATAATGATAGCTGTGTAAATTATATTTTTAATTATGTTTTGGGTACTAAGATAGCTATCCCTGAGAAATTTGGTGTAAAGAGTACTAAATTAAAACCAGGAGATTAAGGTTTTAGTCTAATTCTGCAATGAACTAGCTTTCTGACCTTGAGAGATTCTCTCACATCTCCGTTTGTTCCATTTTCACCTCTATACATGTGAAAGTAGAACTGGAAAGTCACTAATGGCCCTCTCCACTACAAAGGAACATCAGAAATAAAGTCCTATTGTCTTCTTTGGTCAACACCTTCACCCTAGGATGCAGAGACATGGCAAGGATGAAATCAGCTACTGGGGTTGAAACTATCAAGAAGTAAAATTAATTCCCACATACATTTACAATTTTGCTTAATGATCGTTTATGTAGAGTGATAGACATATACACGCGTGCACATGCACACAACACGTATTCTTGGTAGCACTAATTACCAGTAGGTCGTATGTAAGACCTGGCACAGTTTCAGCCATCAGGGAAGCTAAATCCACTTGGTCTCTTAAGTTGTCAGGGAAAAATTGATGAGTTGTGCCTGTTCAAGCTCCGAACTAAGGTCAAAGCACCCTTGAGGAGACAAGAAAAAAGAATAAGTGATTTACAGATAAGGCCGGTAGCCTTAGCACCAGGAGCGTTTGTTTTCTTAGCTGTCGGCCCCAGGAGAGGAGTGTGCCTCAGCGGGCACAGAGTGTTCCCCAAACAATGTTAGACACACGCCAAACTGGAGTCCAGCCAGGCTCCAGCTACCAGGCTGAATGCCTGCTTACCGCCCAGGGGCCCACACAAAAGGCAGGCCCAGGTTACCACAGCCTCCCAGGTAAGGACCAAAGCTGCTATTTGTCATCATTAAGCGAATAGGCCATTCTTCCTTCTGTGCTCTAACCAGCGGCAGTGAAACTGGACTGGAAAAAAAGAGTGAGACAAAGAACAACTCCAAACTATGGACTTAGGTGAGAGTGAACTCCCTTCCCTTACTGCCTCTAGGTCAGGAAACAATGCCCAATTTGCTACTTTTTCTCGGCGTCGTCTTGAGCTATTTATTTTTCTAAAGAGCTATATGAATATTAAGACAATCATTGTTCTGTGAATAGGAAACTAATGTTTATTACTGCAGATAATTTCGAAAATCAGAAGAGTCCAAGAAAAAAACTAAGAAGCTCTCATAATCCATGACCCAGCTATGGCCACAGTGACCATCTTAGTGAGTGTTATTCTGACCATTTTCCTCTGTGTGATGTATGTATATATAGCTTCACACACAAGTGAGTAGACATGAAGAATCACTGTTTTCCATAATTAGTAACACACTGTACGTAAAGGTTTGTATTCTTTTTACTCAACAACATATCAGGGACATTTTCAGGCACTGAGTAATTATAAAATTGTGAAAATAGTACCGTTCAGGGTCATTACAAGTACTAAAGAAATAAATATAAAATCCCCTACCGTGGCACCTGACAGGTAACAATCACTGTTACAATGCTAAATCCATTAGACTCTAATACATGAAATGATTTTTCTGTTTAAAATACTCAAAACTATAGAGCAAAGCAATACCTGCAAAGCGAGGGAGCATGGAAAAGGGTTTTGCTGAAGATCACAGGACTGAAAATCAGTGGCCTTTGAGTTAGGTGATGTTTCCTCCAGTCTCCTGTAAAGAGCGACCCGGATTATGTGTGACCAGAGTCCACTGACACAGAAATCATTCGATCCTAGCACAGCCCATTCTATTGTCTGGCAGCTTTAGTCATTAGAAAATGCTATTTAATGTCAAGATCAAATTATGTGTTTATATCAACCCAGTGATCCTAGTTCAAGATGTTCAACAATACAAAAATTTTCAATTTTTTTTTTTTTTTTGCTCAAGGCAACTATGCAGACAATGTAGGAGAGTAATTTTCAGAATTGAAGGTATAGTCCCCTGTGTGCTGTCTAATAGAGAGCTCTTTTTCATCTTATGCTCTGGATACTTTGTTTCTATTTATGTAGTCTGATAGCTGCAAGTTATTGAATCAAATTCGAACTTATTGTTAACTAAGAGGTCAAAGTTTTCCAAAACTTGTGACATTAACCTTGTGAAGAATATTGTGCAAAGTATATGTAACATGATTAGCTCTATGGTACCAGAGGAAAAAAGAACATCTTTTGAGAGCCCATGATTAAAATGAGGTAGAATGCTGCATAGATGTGTGGGTCCCTGAGTCACATGAAAGATGTTCTAAGATGATGAACTCTGACCCATGGCTAAGAGGATAAGCTGCCCCTACCTAACAGCAAAAAGCCCTGGAAAGGTTTAAGTCAAATGGGAAAACATTGCTGCCGCCTTGCAGTCTTTCATTCTATCATTCAGCAATAATTATTGTCTATGTGTCCTAAGCATTGTGATTGGAGCTTCTATATAAAAGCAATGCTGTTTAATTATTCATTTCGTTCAGTTCTCACATCAATCAGGAATTTTAAAGATAAGGTAAGATGAAAAAGCTGCTATCCAGTTATTTAACCTTTAAAATAATTTACCCATGACTCCATAGCTAAAAAGTGGCAGTACTGAGTTTTCAAAGTTCAAAGCTAATTGTACTATACCGTAGCCAAAATAATTGTGCAGATTTAAAACCAATGTTCTCTCTGTCTCTCTGTCTCTCTCTCTCTCTCTCTCTCACACACACACACACACACACACCCCTCTCTAGGATGTACGCAAAACATCATAAAGACAAAAGCATACTTTCTCCTCATCTGGACCATTCTCTTGACTTTTTTTAAAATTTTTTAAATTTTTATTGGAATAGATTTGATTTACAACATTATCTTAGTTTCAAGTGTGCAGCAAAGTGAATCAGTTTATACACACACACACACATCCACTCTTTTTTAGATTCTTTTCACATATAGGCCATTACCGAGTATTGAGTTCCCTGTGCTAAACAACACGTCCTTATTAGTTATCTGTTTTACATACAGTAGTGTATACATGTCAATCTCAATCTCCCAATTTATCCTTCTCCCAGTCCCTTATGGTTGCCAGAGGATAAGTTTGTTTTCTACACCTGTAACTCTGTTTCTGTTTTGTAGATAAGTTCATTTGTACCTTTTTTTTTCACTTTCCACATGTAAGCAATATCATATGGTGTTCATCTCTCTTGACTTTTTATTTAGCTTCTTGCCTGCAGTCACTCCTTCTTTTAATATATCCTATCTTTTTAAAGCATAGAGCTGATCATAACAATTTCCTGCTTGAACAACAACAAAACAAACTTGCCAGAACTTTTATTATTATTGTTTTTTTTGGTTGCTTTTTTTTTGCTTTAGAACTCAAATCTGCAGCTTTGCAATCTGGCCCCTCCCAGTGTTATCCTGTCAGTGATGGGCAGTCTACGGTCCTTGGTCCTCACTGTGTCACTACACGGTTCCATTTCCTCTGTAATCCACCCAAATAGAGCCACTCAGCATTCCTCACATGCGATAGTGTCTCCATATTTTTGCTCATGCCGTTCTCTTAGGGCTGTTGCCGCCTGTTCTAATCCTTCATATTTGTCTCACACGCTACTTGCTTGGTTATGTCTTTTCCATTATCCATTTAAAAAGAATTATTTCCTCCTCTTTGTTCTTACATCACTTTAATTTATACATTTATCATAACATGAATTTTATTCTGCCTTGGAAGCTCTTCAAGGTCAGAGAGTACTTGAAAATGAGATATTATTCTAGACACTGAAAGTTTAGTGAAAAACAGGAATTGATCCCAGCTTTTTTAGGAAATAACAATCTGGTGTGAGCAAGGCTCTTGGTCTTTACCCTCCCTTCAGTCAGAAAAACTCACCTTATCTGCTTTTTGTTCTACTTGTGTGATATTCTATAATTTTACCATAATGGGTTTGAATGTTTACTTATATTTATCTTTTATTAAAACTTGGGGCGGGCTGTCTCAGATTGAAGACTCATCATGTCACTCTTCAATTCTGAAAACTTCTCTGTCATCTCTTCAAAGATTCTTTCCCTGAAAATTCTTTCTAATCTCACTGTTTGGAAATCCTATTAAATACGAGTTGTGCCTTCTCATTCTGTCATCCATGTATCTTAACTTGTTTTCTGCATTTTCTATTTCTTTAATATCTGTTCTGTACATGGAGTGATTTCCAAATATATAACTTCCAATTCCCTATCTATCTGAAGCAGCATATAATTGGACTTACCTTTATATACAGTCTCAATAATCTTTATGTATTAAAGGGGACAATAAGCCATTTTGCATATAATGGAACTATTGATATATTTTTATTTAAAAATACTATTTTACCAGATGCCACTTTCTCTGTATTTACTTTCCTCTATTTTTTGTCCTCTCTGAAATGATGAAATATTTAAAAATATTTTTCTCTCTTTCTGATTGGAAGCTACATATTGTATTCTTCCTGTTTTATGGTTTCTCCTAGGAGGTGCAGCATACATTCTTAACAAAATCTAACATTAACAGATGCTTTTAACCTCTTTCTCCCTGTAACAAGAACCTTAAGCACTCTTTATCCTCATTTCCCCCCAATACATTATATACCGTTATTTTAATTCTCCATATATTTAAATCTAACCAATCCTGATATTTAGAGTTTTAAACAGCCACTATTATGTTTACTGTTTTAAATAGCTAAATACTACTATGTCCACAGTGAATATTGTGTTTACGGATTTAAATAGCTAAACACTTTTTAGAATTACCTTAAATGGGTTTACTATCAGTGCTTCCATCTTAAATAATTCCAAGACTGTGCCTTTTTCCCCCACTATGGGCACTAGAACATGACTACCAATTTCTGGGGCTTATATTTAGAACTAAACACCTCATGGGTCACTACTATGTAAGCTCATGTTTACCAAATTGGTTTTGAGGGTTTTTCCCTTCAGCTTTTGTTCTGAGGATTTTATGTTTTATTACTGAGCTCAACTTTATGTCAAAAGCATTTGTAAGGCAGATGTGGATGGAAGGAGAGGACGTGCCACATCGGCATGTTTGCCGTGTGACTCCAACTTCTGTTTATAATTATTTACAAGACTTCTTTGAACTAATATTTTTTCAAGCAAAAATAATATGAACACATGTTTGGTACACTCTTCTAGTAAAGTAAATGTAAAGTAGTGTTACTGCTGGCTATTGTCATCCTATGTGCATGGAAATTAGGTAGAAGTGAATTCAAGAATATTTATGCTATTTTCCATCTAAATGAATACTAAATGCAGTGTGCTTATCATTTCAGAATGCTACTCTATTTTTTTTTTTTTTTTTTGAGGAAGAAAACATTCCATAAAATGCTCAGAACTTAAAAGAAACAACATAGAGACATCAGGGTGAAATCTCAAAGATATAGAAAAGAAAATATTTTAAACAAACTAGGAAAAAGAAAACAAAAGTTTCTCTTCATTAGTGATTATTTCAGGTAGATCTAAATAAGTTCATTTGATATTGACTATTATAGGCTCAGATTAAGTATCTTGGTGCTTAAGCTCACATGGAGTGTTGCAGAAAAACATGCACACTTCACATGGATTGGATGAGCCCAAGACTCTCAAACTGAAGTAGTTGAAAAAATAAATGAAAACAGGAATACAAGGAAAATGTGAATGTGTCATACACCCTGCTTATCTGCAAAAAAATCCATGTTTAACTAAACTTTAGGGGTTCTTTATATATTCTTATGTATTTAAAGGTCTGATTTGTGAAGGAGCAACACAGCACATTCTCTATAACAAAGTCAGCAAACTAGTGGCTAAGGAATAATATGTTATTTGGTTTCTGTTTTTCTTTTAAACTGTATTATTTGATCTTATTGAAAAATGCAGAAGATCCACATATGATAAAGATTTATGACTTTAAAAATTAGAAAATCTAGCAACACTAGGCCAGCACTCCTCTATGGCAACTGTTCCCTAAACTGAGTGGATTCCAACCCTTTAAGAAAAGACACGTCCTCTCTAATGGACCCTGTCCCACCACATTCTATTATAAGTAAGCTTTTGATTTTTTCAATCTTTATTGGAGTATAATTGCTTTACAGTATTGTGTTAGTTTCTGCTGTGCAACAAAGTGAATCAGCTATATGTATACATATATCTCCATATCCCCTCCCTCTTGAGCCTCCCTCCCAACCTCCCTATCCTACCCCTTTAGATCTTCGCAAAGCATCAAGCTGATCTCCCTGTGCTATGTAGTAGTTTCCCACTAGCCATCTATTTTACATTTGGTACTGTGTATATGTCAACGCTGCTCTCTCACTACGTCCCAGCTTCCCCACCTGCCGGTGTCCTCAAGTCCATTCTATACATCTGCATCTCTATTCCTACCCTGCCTCTATGTTCATCAGTACCATTTTTCTAGATTCCATATATATGTGTTAGCATACAGTATTTGTTTTTCTCTTTCTGATTTACTTCACTCTGTATGACAGGCTCTAAGTCCATCCACCTCACTACAAATTCCTCAATCTCATTCCTTTTTGTGGCTGAGTAATATTCCATTGTATACATGTGTCACATCTTCTTTATCCATTCATCTGTTGATAGACTCTTAGGTTGTTTCCATGTCCTGGCTATTGTAAATAATGCTGCAATGAACATTGTGGTACATGTATCTTTTTGAATTATGATTTTATCAGAGTATATGCCCAATAATGGGATTGCTGGGTCATATGGTAGCTCTATTTTTAGTTTTTTAAGGAACCTCCATACTGTTTTCCATAGTGGCTGTATCAATTTACATTCCTACCAACTGTGCAGGAGGGTTCCCTTTTCTCCACATCCTCTCCAGCATTTACTGTTTCTAGATTTTTTGATGATGGCCATTCTGACTCGTATGAGGTGATACATAGACCCTCATATAAACACATGGGCAAAATCAGGACAACTGTCCAAATGGTTTAATACATCCCTTAGTGCAGGCAATTCCTATATCAGAGAGAGAGGTAGCAGACAGTATTTTCACTACTAAAAAGCCATAAAAATTATGCTCCCTACTCCTTTCTCCAGCCTGGCATCAGCTGGTCCACTGGCCCTTTCAGTAACTTTACATCCTCTCACCAGGGCACTGGGAACTTTCAAACCCTTGCTTGCCATGTGCAGGCAACACACCATGAAACACCAGGGCCCTACCTTAGGCTCATCTACTTGTCCTCTTCTTACTCATATCTCTACATTATTCCTCTCACCCTTGGTCAAGAGGTTTTCGATTCTTCCATACCTCTCTGTATATTTTTCAAAATTTAACTGCTGTATAACTTCAAGGGAAGTAGGGTGGAGAAGTAATAACCCTGGCATTTGACCTTGTCAATCTACCTCTGTCTCCATTTTTTTCTTTATAATTCATGAAGGTGTAAATGACAAGCTGTCTACTTCGCTTTTCTTCTGACATAAATCTTCCATTTATTCATATCTTTCTTCTTCTCAGGACAACTTTCTGGGTTAAACATTTCATCGTTTAATGGTTACCTATTACTGAGACCCTTAGGTATAGATGAATTTGGAAATAGGATTATATGGGACAAAACCATAACTTTAGTAGCCAAAAAAATTATCCTCAGTTATAGTGCCTCTATTTAAATGATTCCAAAGATGTGGAATGAATAGAAACTTAACGCAGGTATTCAGGTCAGTAGTACTATAAAGAAATGAGTAGGGAACTCGGGTTATGTGTTATTATGTGCTCCACATTCAAAATCTCTTGAAGACTTTCAGAATTACTTGAATTTTGATATCTAAAATTGCTTCTAATTTCAAGTGGGAGTTAAATATCTTAGAAATGTGATAAAAATTCATGATGTTTTTAAAAATAACATCAACTATTGAATGCATTCCTATTTATTGCCTTCTTTTTTATATGATCTATTCAACCTAGGCTATCAGCACTCTTGTTTCCTATGCAGACCGTTTATTCTAATTTCTTTAAAAGGATATTCAACTAGCAAAATAATAAATGCCCCATAACATGTCAAGCATCAAGCTTAATATATAAAATCTAAACACTACCTTAAATTCACTTCTTGGTGCCATCTAATGCCTAAAGAATGAATTAAACATTCAAGTATATTTACAGAATTTGGCACCTTCAGAAAATTTTAGTTATTCATTATTAAGTTTAACCTCAAAATTCTGACAGCTGTCAGTAGTTTCTAAACTCATCACATCTCAAAACTAGTAAAGCCAGTTTCAGTCACTGATGAAATGTTTGTCATAGACAAGTTTCCATGCATATCTTCTACGTCAAGAAGTCTCATTATGCAATGAAGTGGAGGAAATGGGAATGAGCAGGCTGCCTGGTGGGGTCTCGTAAGAACGCAACAAATTAAAACCCCAACAAGTAGACAATTTTTATGACAACAATTATTTTGTGAACTCAGCAGGATTTTAAGGTGATGGCATGAGGTACAATCGTAGGATACTTTACCTTTACACAATGGTACAGATTTATTTCAGCACGCAAACTAGATGTTTTCTTCCCAACAAAAGCAATACAACATTTTATATATTTTTTCCTACGTTGCACCAAAGCAGCTAACCTATAAGCAGCATATTAGAGATTTAGAAACAAATAAGTTCTGGTAGCATTTAGTGGAATAATGTTTTGAGATATTAAGATATTGATGTTTCACGTTTATTTGCACTCTAACGTCATTTTCAATTGACTTCCTCCAAAGTCTACAAAATAAAACTATTCCATTTCCGTTACCTCCTTGTAGTTAGGCATGATCATGTAACCCTCTTCTGGACAATAAGATGCAAAAGGAATTTTCTGGGCTAGTTTCTAAGGAAGTTATTTTTAAATTCAGACTAAACTGTTAGGATGTCCTGGTCATTTTACCTCTCAGCTGTTCTGTTTGTTTTTTTCCTTCTTGGATAGCAGATGTGATTCTGGGAGTGCAGCAGTCATATTGTGACCATGACAATGAAAGCCATGCACTACTGATAGCAGATCAGGACAGCCCACAGCTCTGATGACATCCTGAGCAGCTGTCTTCGTCATCAACCTCTTAATCTGAATTTCTCGATTCTTGAAAGAAACAACTCCTATCTGTTATAGCCACTGCTGATTGTTGTTGTTATTTTCTGCCAATATAATTGTGACTAATATGCCTCTTGCACCATTTGGGCCTCAGTAACATCTGCCTTCCTCTTCACAGTGAGATGGATATTAGATGTTCCTAAATTTTTTTAGTTCAAAGAAATAACTTACGTATCAGTAATTTCTTCATGATGCCTCAGATCAAAGAAATACCTAGCAGTTCTGTTTATTAAGTAGTTAGATTCAAATAATTTAACAGTCGTAATTTATGTGGTATCTGTGTTTTATTGAAATATGCAAAAGATTCCAGCACACCCCTGTAAATGGGTTATAGTATCTCAGTGCACTTTGGTATAAAATTTGGGAATCATGTCCTGTTCTAACTTCTTAGAACAGAAAAGTGGATTTGAACTTTGTAAGCCAGGTTGCCTAGAGTGGGGCAGGGGGAATCAGGTGTAAAGGGGCACAAGAAACATTTTAGGTTGAGGAAATGATCTATATCCTGATTATGGTGTTGTTTATACAAGTTTTTAGAAATAATAAAATTTATAATATTGTGCCCATAAATTACTGAAATATAGTACATGTAAATGAACCAGTGGTGTTAGTTACACAGGATTGGTTGCTGAAGAAGATGATAGGACCCAAAATGACAATGTGTAGAAATCTACAGTTTATTCAAAGGAAATGATACAATGGAGAAACAGTATTAAATTAAGGGTGTGCCTCAGAGCCAAAGATCTCACAGCCTGAAAATCCAGGCAAGAGCTCTGATTGCATGTAAGGGCTGTGTAAGTGCTTGCTTTCTTTCTTGGATCAGAAACTACCGATGTGTGCACAGCACATCTGGGTACCATGGAGTCCATAATGGAGTCTTGACTGGGGCATCCTATGCTCTGCCTGGCCACATAGGCATATTCTTGATCTGTAACAGTTCCAATGGCACAACTCTCTGGGGGTCTCACCAAGACCAGATACAAATCGTCAGCCTCACTGTTGTTGATTAAATAATGTTGATAAGCCAGTGCAAACCATCTTCAAACTCCTTTGGACGTATGATTACAAAGTGACACTATTAACAATTATATTTCTTGCCTTGACCAAGTGTCAGTGCTGTGTAGGTACTCCAGTAGCATAGCTGAGGCCAATTCTAGGCCTGTTGGAATTAGCCCTCACAGTAAATAACATCTTAATGAACCAAAAACAAAAAAATTGTGCACTGTTAATCACTATACAGACATAATGGATTTGGTAAGGTAATACTGTTTTGTACCATTCCATGGAAAGAGAGAGTGGTGATACCATACTAATATTCACAAGTTTCAGTTAACATAGTATCATGCAAAGCAAGGACTAAAACAGTACAGTTCTAAAACTATAAGACTGATTTCTATAATCCATGCAATAGGATCAATTGCTTTTATTTTCATTATATATTACAGTAACGTTAAAGGGTTAGTTAAAATTATCAAGTTCCGATTTTGTTGCAGCTTGATCTTTCACTCAGTCTTGAATTGTATCTGATGGTAGAGCAGGGGGCATACAAAGTAAGTTGATCAATTACTCTTTTTTTTAATGGGAACTTTTAATAACTACTCTCTTAGCAACTTTCAAATATACAATAAAGTATTACTAACTATAGTCACCATGCTGTACATTACATCCCCATGACTTGTTTATTTTACTAGATGTTTGTGCTTTTTGACCCATTTTCCCCATTTTGCCCACCTCCCCACCTCTGCCTCTGGCAACCACAAATCTGTTCTCTGTATCTATGTATCTGTGTGTTCTCTATATCTCTGTATCAATTATCAAATGCTTATTTTATCCTCTAAAAATAAGGATAACAGTTTTGTCATGATTTATAAAGAAAATTCATGTAAAGCACTGGGTGTATGGAGGCATTCAATAAATGCTAATTACAGAGATGGCTTCATGAGCATGCAACCTGGACAGTCCACAGAGCCCCAAGCTCAGAGGGGCCCAATGTTCTACTGTCACTATCTTGAAAGTCTTAATAATTTGACCTATGAATTTTTTAAAGAAACTTTTATTGAGATATAATTGACATACAATGAACTGCATATATTTGAAGTGTACAATTTGATTTTTTTTCTTATTAATAATGTGTATATGGCAATCCCAATCTCCCAATTCATTCTCACCCCCCCCCCACTTTCCCCCCTTGGTGTCAATATGTTTGTTCTCTACATCTGTGTCTCTATTTCTGCTTTGCAAACCATTTTTCTAGATTCCACATATATGCATTAATATACGATATTTATTTTTCTCTTTCTGAATTATTTCACTCTCTATGACAGTCTCTAGGTCCATCCATGTCTCTACAAATCTGTACCATTTTTCTAGATTCCACATATATGCGTTAATATACGATATTTATTTTTCACTTTCTGAATTACTTCACTCTGTATGACAGTCTCTAGGTCCATCCATGTCTCTACAAATGTCCCAATTTCATTCCTTTTTATGGCTGAGTAATATTCCATTATATATATGTACCACATTTTCTTTATCCATTCATCTGTTGATGGACATTTAGGTTGCTTCCATGTCCTGGCTATTGTAAATAGGGCTGCAATGAACATTGGGGTGCATGTGTCATTTTGAATTGTGGTTTTCTCTGGGTGTGGTCTGTGAATTTTGAACTTATGTTTTGTGAGTGGTGTCCTAGTAGCACAATGTAATATGTGTGTCCCCTTTTCCATGGACAGACAGTATTGGTGATGCTCCGTAAGTACTAAATTGCAGTGAACCCAAGATTCTTGGGAGTTCAGCAAGACAAAGTATATGCAAGATATGGTATGTTTACAATAGAGTAAGACTGGCACTGACAACCCTGCGAAGCCATGCTTTCTAATTGAACCAAAATTTTTTGAATAAAGAAGAAAGGCCATTGTGTCCTAAGAAACATGAGTGACCAAGGAACTCCACCATATCCTGCTCGTACTCATGTTACTTCCTTGCATTAGCCAATCACTCATGCTAAAAATAATGACATAAAAGGAAAGGGAAAGATAGGATAACCTGTAATTCCTTTGCCTTTCAATTCTCCTTACTCATCAGTACCTGGAATTTGAGCATGTTAATAGAATATGCAATATCAAGAAGTAAAATAAAAGCAATCAAGTTGGCTTTGTGCAGCATTTCACTGTTCTGGTAAGAATGAAATATGCATACATACACAAAGTACAAATTACAAATTGTGCAATTTCAGTGATTCTGCATGTAGTTTAAGTGCTTTTATAATTGCATTAAATTTGGCATTGTACAAAATAAAGATGTACAATAAAACCCCTACTTATGATTTAACATTTAAATTTTTCTTTACTTAGAGTGACATCAAATAAAAAACCCCATGATAAATCAAGAGAAAAGCCATGGAAGAAAGGAAAATGCTAGTAATGACACATTTCCTTTGCTTTTTGAAAACACACTTTCATTTCAGCACAATAAATTATGCAGCAGATCCTGGGTAATTAACACTATTGCAGGAAGTGTTCTTGATATAATAGCAACCTCATGCTGTAGATGAATGAATACTTGGATTTTTACAAATACACAGATCAAAAAGACATCATTTGTCCAATCCACATATCTCTTATTTATTTCTTGAGGGGAATTGAAAAAATGAAGTATAAAAAGAAATAGTGAATATTGACCTAACTAAGTGTCTGAAAGAAAAACTGCATGAGCAAATGTCAGTAGTTTATTTTGTAATGAAACCTGAGAGGTGGGTACTAGCTTACAGGTATGTTCTGGGAAACGGAAACCTTGGTGATTTGATGTTTCCTTGGTGATAGATCTTTTTTTTTTTAAGATATATTGTCTTTGTAAAGGCAGAGTTGAAAGCTTTGGGTGATAACTATTTCCTCATTCTGCTGCCTTCAACTTTTTCACAGTGCTAATAACTTGGAGATCATATGTGAAATGGTAGTAAGGTAACACTAATGGGAGATTAAGAAAAATATGAAAGCCTAGTTGAAGATATCATTTACTAAATATCTTTTATACATTTGAGGACACAGATATTATATTTATATTTGAAGTCCCTTTTTTAGAACAAATTAAAGAATATTCTGGATAGGTTTTTCACCTTTATAAAACACTAATAATCTAGTGCAGATAATTTTTTTTCTTTACATGGCAAAAATCTTAAATACATTGACCAAGTATTGTAGTCTCTTCAATATAGGTGTTAGAATCATCAAGATTTTTCTAATAGACAATTTATTTTATTTTTTTTAATTTTGAGGAGTCACTGAGGTTTCATCTCTATGTCACCACATGTACACATATATGTGTATACATAGATTATGTATAATATATATATATATACACATACACACATACAGCTGGGCATTGGCACAGGAAAACAGACATAGACATAGTCTGGGGAGAACCTTCAAGACATAGCATTTTGGCTTTGGAAGGACCATGCAAGACCTGGAATTAGGAGGGGGGGTCCAGAGAAGGAGGCAGCTTAACACAATACCTTATGGCCAAATGAAAGCAGCTTTTAGAAGATGCTCATGTGAAAAGTGGGATATACAGGTTTCTGAGAACTAGCTGAAATGATTGACCAATTCAAAAGCAAAAGAAATTCAAGTTCCAAGAAATGTAGTTTTATAAAGCCCTAAAAAGGGATTGAAAATATGAAGGATTTTTAGCTCAGAGTTAATTTCTTTAATATTATGAAATTTTCTGTGATAGCATTGATTTTCCTTTCAACCATGAAGATAGCAATGGTATAGACTCCTCTAAAAGATGAGGGAAATTTTATAGTATTATACTTTCCTACTTTTATAAAAATATTTTCAGAGAAAACTACTTAAAGCCAATTATGTCTTCTTTTGGAGTTATCTAAGGCAAATTGTATGCTTTTTTAAAGTTATGTTATTCAAGGTAATACACCTAGTAGCATGAAATGGAAATATGTTGACATCACTTTTTCTTTTCCCCTCCTTCCTTCTTCCTCCCTTCCTCCGCTCCTTCCCTGCCTCCCTCCCTCCCTCCTTCCCCCCTTCCTTCCTTCCTTCTGTCCTTCCTTCCCTCCTTTCATTCTTTTATTTTTTTTACAACCATCCTTTCTCCTTTAAAAATGTGGATGCAGATATCTGCTCGGGATAGTGATTTTCCTTAGGATATATACCTGCAGTGTATTGCTGGATCATGCAGTATTTCTATTTCTAAATATTTCTGGTGGGCAACTTTGGCAGAAATTTCAAAAGCTGCTACCACCTACTTCCACCAATTGTACCAAATTTTTCTAATCCACAGAGTTACTATCATCACCTATAGAACTTTGTACGGATACCAACAGAGGCACTGAGCACCATATCAACCCCATCCAAATGCTGGGACCCTATCAACAGCTAAGCCCTAAAGCATAAAGGCAACTTTGGATTCCATTCAGGAAGAGAGAATTTCTCTTTCCCTTCTTTAAATATTCTAACTATAATCATGAATGCCCTTATAAAGGGACAAAACCAAAGAGACAGACACAGAGATTCACAAAGGAAAGCCATGCAAGACAAAAATAGAGATTGAAGTGATGCATGAAGTGATACAAAGTAAGGAATAGCAAGGATTGTTGAAGCTACCAGAAGTTAGGAAAGAAGCATGGAACAGATTTTTCCAACAACTCCAGAAGGAACTGACCCTGCCAACACTGTGATTTTGGACTTCTGGACTCTAGGACTGTGAGAGAATAAATTTTTGTTATTTTTAGCCACCAAGGTTGTGGTAATTTGTTATGACAGACCTAGGAAACTGATATTCATGGCATGTTACACTTGTTAAGCTCATTCAAGGCCATTATTTTCATTCACTCACAAGAACCATTTAAGGCAGATATTGTTTTGATTTTATAGGTGAGAAAGTAGAAATCAGAGTGATATGTTGACTTTCCTAAGATACTATAGTGAGATATTTGGAGGCCTAATACAATAGTGTTTCCACCTATCCATAACCATTCATTCACTAGCAAATACTACTGAGTCCATACTTTGTTCCAGATATTGTGCTTTTTTCTGGGAAGCGACGAAGAAAATGAAGACATACTTCTTGCCGTCAATTTGCTTGCAGTTTATGTCATGACATACAAAAAATAATGTAAGCTTTGCAGAGCAAAAAAGTAATGAAGAAGGTATTTTTCAGTTACTTTTGGTGAAGAACTGGGTAATATTGTGAGCTGTAACTCTAGGATACCAAGATTGAGTCAAAGAAAGAAAAAAAAAGGTTTAAATTAATCTATGTTTAACAATGACCATTATTTGTAAAATGCATTGAAGTTTTTAAAACATTTTCACATGATTATATCACAATTAATGAGAGTGAGGGTAAGTGACTTACTCAAAAATGAGGAGGTTGGGATTTGATGATTTGATAAGGTTGGGAATTGAACTCGTGTCCATTTCCTTGCATCCATATATATGCTGTTATTTAGTATACCGTACCAAACTGCTAGGAAATTCCATATAGTAAACTACATTTCCTTTATCATACATTTTCTTTATTTTCACTTCTTTGTTAATATAATTAGAACGTTGCATCTCAAACCCTTCCGTATTAGCTCTAATTACAACTATACTTAAATAGTTGTGTACTTATTTATTTATTTATTTTTCTGTAGCAGGATCTGATTCATGACCACAAGTTTCATTTAGTTATCATGTTTTTTTTTTTTTAATTTTCCTTTATGTACTATATTTCCTCAATCTTTGTTTTTCTT
The DNA here is from genome assembly GCF_030028045.1 of Hippopotamus amphibius kiboko. NCBI lineage: Eukaryota > Metazoa > Chordata > Mammalia > Artiodactyla > Hippopotamidae > Hippopotamus > Hippopotamus amphibius. The sequence continues at coordinate 165,279,349 of NC_080191.1, read as the reverse complement.
TCACTGGCTTAACATATTTTGAAGAATGTGAGCCATTTATTTTGTAAAATATCTCTCAGTTTGGGCTTTTCAGATGTTCTTCCATGATTGGAATCATGTGCATTTTTGCAAAAATACCATAGATTTGATGTTGGATCCGTGTCAGTGCATCGTAGAGGGAGACACCCAGCAGTGAGTACACCTAGTATCACCCAGATCTTAGTTCCTAAAAATTATTCTCCACTAAGAAGAACCAAGGCTCCTTGAAGAAATGCCTAATTCTAGAGCTGGGTCTGGAAATATTCAGAATAACCCTGGAACAATATGCTATGCCAGAAAGTAAGGAAGTTCTTAATAATCATGATTGTAAGACAAAAGGACATAAAATTCAATTTTAAAAGGCTCTCACTGAACAAATCTGTGAAACTTTGAGCATGATATTAAGGAGTAATAATGAGTAATAATCTATTGATTAAAATAAAATCTATGTCCACTATAAACAAATTCTTTTAAAATAATATATGTGGAAGAATTGTGGTTTTTTTAAATAAAAATTATGAGGCCATTGGTTGAGTTAACCTGTCTGGTTAATTTACCATCTGTCCTTAGCAAATACCATAGTGACTAGCACACAATGAGGACCCACCGCACAATTATTTGCTATATAAATAACTGAATGAATGAATGAATAGATGAAAAATAGATTCCTGCCACGACTTTATTTTGAAAAAATAGTGTGACCTTGACCAAAACATCTTATATTTTTAGGTCGAAGTTACCCACGTGCAAAATAAATGGCTGATAATAACACTTGAAAGCAGGATTCTGGATTAGATATTCTCTTTGTTTTTTCTAGATTTTTGAGTCTGTGTAATCCAGTTTGGATCTTTCCTGAAGATACTTCATTACATATCAAAAATGTTGCCTGGGCCTTTCTGTTATTACGGTAAGATATTCACACCACGAATTAATGTTGAACAGCATTCTGAGTGATATTTATTGAGGTATAATTGAGGCATATCGTTGTTATATTTTTTGTCACATTGGAAACCTCTTCGGTATTTACATATTTTACACTGACTATTAAGTTCTGAACTCATTTAAGTTTTGTGAACAAGATTCATATTTCATTACTTTCTCCACGCAACAAGCTGGACTATAATTAAAGTCATTTTTAATTGAAGAGTTAGGAATACAGGAAATAGTACGAGTGGGGACACTGAAATGTTTATAAAATATATTTATCTGAGGAGTAGTTTGCTGATCACCTTATAATTATGCTGACTTCTGCATTGCAAACCATTAAAAAAACAATATATTTTGTAGATTATTTATCTCCCTTTATATCTTACACAATATTACAGAGTAAACAAGTGAGTCATAACATGCGTTATTACAAATTGGCAAATATATGAGTTAAAATTCCCAAAGTGACAAAGAAAATCAAGGTTGAAGAAATGATAAGTACATTTATTAAGCAATCTTTGGGTTGCAAAGTCCAAAAACCAAATTTAATCTAATAAATTAATCCAAAATAAACGTTTATTGTGAGGGTAGTGAGGTGTCTCGGAAATCATGGAATAAAATGCAGCTGGTGTCTGAGACTTAGAAACAAGTAAATCCAAGGAATTGAATATTTATTGGAAATATTTCCACATCTTGGGAATTCTGTCTGTCTGTCTGTCTCTCTTTCTACTTGTCTCTGGTATTTATAGTAGGAAACATGGTTTCTAAATGAAATTTCTGAGCTTTAAATCTTATCACCACCAGGTACCTACTCCTAGAACTGAATATGGCTTGAAAATATAGACTTGGAATACAAATGGCTGTACTTTCTATATCCATTTGGATGGAGGAGAAGAGTGGGGAACTTCTTATAAATATGTGCTAGTACGCTAGCAATTACTGAGTGTACAGTGTCCCAGGTGCCTTATGTTCAATAAATCTGTGAAGCAGTTATTATCCGCAGTTGTCAGGTGAGGAAATAAAAGCTCTGAGAAAGTGCAAAAAGTGCTCATGGCACTTAGTGGGTGGTGGAAATGTCATTTGAACTCATACTGATTTGACTTTAAATAGATGTTTATGTCTTCCCTCAAGTTAAATAAAAAACATTCACATATTAATAGACAAATAAGAAAAGGACTAATATTTAAATATCGAGAGAAGGAAGTAAGAGTAAATTTATAAGGAGCATGGAAATTGAGTTGTTTACTATTTAAATACCTGCAATGGACTGTAAGTTCTGCCTTTGTGAAGGAACAGGGACTGACTTTAAACTTCAAACCTTAAAAAAATTTAAAACTGAGTAAAATATTTAAAATGCAGTTTTTAAATGTTGGACAACAGGCAGCACAGAAATATGGCCTCTGAGAGAAAGAAAACAAACAAAAGTGAGCACTGTGTCACACAATCTTTCTTCCTGGAGACATACTCCAGGTCATAAAGCAGGAGCAGCGTATTAGTCAGGATTCTTCAGAGAAATAGAAACAATGGCATATGTATATGTATTTAGAAAGAGATTTGTCAATATTTTAAGGAATTGGTTCATGCATAATGGAGGTTGGCAAGTTCAAAATCTGCAGGTTTTAGGCAGGCTGGAGACTCAGAAGATGAGCCAATGTTGCAGTTTAGTTCTGAAGTCCATCTGCTCCAGTCTTGTTTAGCCCAGGCCTTCAATTGATTAGATGAGGCTTACTAGCATTATAGAGGGCTGTCTGCTTTACTATGAGTCCATCATTTAAAAGTTAATTTCAACATCAAACTATAAACTCCTAGAAGATAAATAAGAGAAAATCTAGATGACTTTGCTTTTGGCAATATCTTTTTAGATACCAAATCTAAGGCATGATCAGTGAAAGAATTGATAAGCTTGACTTCATTAAAATTAAATATTTCTTCACTGTGAAAGACAATGAAAAAGAGAATGAAAAGACAAGACATAGCCCAGGAGAAAATACCTGCAAAAGACATATATGATAAAGTACTGTTGTCCAAAATGTATAACGAACACTTGAAACTCAACAATAAGAAAACAAACAACCTGATTAAAAAATGGGCTAAAGACCTTAACAAACACATTGCCAAAGAAGGTATGCAGAGGACAAGTGAGCATATGAAAAGATGCTCATCAACAAAATGCAAATTTAAACAACGAGATACCACTACATATCTATTAGAATAACCAAAATGCAAATCACTGACAACACCAAATGCAGGTAAGGATATGGAGCAACAGAAACTTTCATTCATTGATGGTTGGAATGCAGAATAGTACAGCTACTTTGGAAGATTGTTAGTTTCCTACAAAACTAGACATCTTCTTACCATACAACCCAACAATTTCACTCATTGGTATCTCCCCAAAGAAATTAATAATTTGTCCACACAAAAACCTGCACAAGAATGTTTACAGAATCTTATACATAATTGCCAAAACTGGAAGTAACCAAGATGTCCTTCAGTAGGTGAATGGATACATAAACTGTGGTCATCCAGACAATGGAATATTTTTCAGCACTATAAAAGCATAATCTATTAAACCATCTAAAGACATGGAGGAACTTGAAATACACATTGCTAAGTGAAAAAAGCCAGTTTGAAAATGCTACATACTGTATGATTACAATTATATGATATTCTGGAAAAGGCAAAACTATGGATGCATTAAAAAGATCAGTAGTTGTCAGGGGCTAGGGGAGGGAGAGATGAGTAAGCAGATGGTTTTTAGAGGAATGATATTACTCTGTATAATCCTTAACAGTGAATACATGCCAATGTATATTTGTCCAGACCCATGGAATGGATTACACCCAGAGTGAGCCCTAAGGTAAACTATGGACTTTGACTAATAATTTTATGTCAGTGTAGGTTCGTCAGTTGTAACATATGTACCACTCTGGTAAGGGATGTTGATATTGGAGGAGGCTATGAATTTCTGGGGGCAGGATGTATATGGAAATTCTCTGTAGCTTCTATTAAATTTTGCTGTGAATCTAAAATAAGGTTTATTAAAAATAATGGTAGTCAAAAAAACAAGTTAATCTCATCCAAAAATACCTTCGCAGAAACATCCACGATAATGTTTGACCAAATATCCATGCACTAACCCAGCTAAGTTGACATGTCAATTTAACCGTCACAAAGGGAAATTCCAAGAAAAGTAGTATCTCTGATTTGAGAATGCACAGATCAGAATTCAGTAATGCTGAAATAACTGAAATTTGCAGGGCAGAGTTATGGAAAGGAGGGATATATTTGAAAGGGTTTTAGAAATCTAATTGGGTTCTCTATTCTTATTAAGATGTACATGCCTTGCTTGAGTGAATCTCTACAATGTAGGAAAATAGAGGACAGGGAAGCTGTCAGTAAATGGTTCCAAGAACTTTCCAAGGGCTGGAAATTATTCAAATTTCCACCATCCTGAGTGAAGCGTCTTTGTTGATCACTAGAGGCATTCAATAGACACCTCAGTTGGGTAAGTGCTTCTGAATTATTAGTGCAGTGTAGCTAAATTATTATTTTGGTAATGGCTACCCTATAACAGTCATGATAAATTTAAGACCAAGCCTCAAAAGTTCAAACTTAATCTCAAGTAATTTAACTCTCTATTAGAACCATTTTAGAGAAAACAATAAAATCCTGACACTCAACAACATAAAATACATAATGCCCAATATCTAATAAAAAATTACTAGACATGCCAAGAAGCAGGGAAATATGACTTATGGTCAGAAAAAATGACTCATTTGAAACAACCCCAAAATAGTAGAAATGATAGAATTAGCAGACAAGGTCTTAAATCCGTTATTACAATTATATCCATGCATTAAAATTAAAGCATGAATATAATAAGGAAAGAAAGAAAAGATATACAAAAAGAAAACAAAATTCCAGATCTGAAAAATAAATATAATATCTGAAACCAAAATTCACTGGATTAAATTAATAATAAATTAGAATCTACCAAATGAATTTAATGAACTTGAAGGCAAATGCGATAGAAATAAAAACAAAGCACAGAAATAATAAAAATTGATGAAAATGAATAGTGGGAAAAAATATATTTTTTTAGCTCTTTATTGGAATATAATTGCTTTACACTCCTGTGCCAGTTTTTGAGGTACACCAAAGTCAACCAGCTGCACCCATGCATATATCCCCATATCCCCTCCCTCCCATGACTCACTCCCACCCTCCCCATCCTGGCCCTCTAAGTCATCACCCATTATTGAGTTGATCTCCCTTTGAATAGTGGAAAATGTTAATAATTGTATAACTATAAATAGTATAAACACTGGAATCAAAAAGCAAAAAAAGTTAAACTATATTTTAAAAAGCATGACTCACTACATGCTTTATCAAAAAAAATAAAAAAGGACATTTTAAATCCAAAGAAGTAGACAAAAAAAGAAAAAGATTAAAAAAGATCATGTGAAAAAATAAGAAGACAGTCACTGTGGTAGATGATCCAGTGGTATCTGAAAAATTAAACGTAGAATTACCACATGATGCACTAATTCTATTCTGAGGTATATACTAAAGATAACTGAAAACAGCTCCTCAAATAGTTGTACATGAATGTTTACAGTAGCATTATTCACAATAGTCAAAAAGTGGAGACAACCCAAATGTCCATCAATCATCGTATGGATAAAGACAATGTGTTATATATACACAGTGGAATATTATTTAGTCAATAAAAAAGAACAAAGTACTGAAACTTACTACAATATGGATGAACATCAAAAACATTAGGCCCAGTGAAAGAAGTCAAACACGAAAAGTACATTGTATTTTTTGTATGATTCTATTTATATGAAATATCCAGAATAGGTACACCCTTAGAGATAGAAAGCAGATTGATGGTTTCCAGGGGCTGGAGGAAAGTGGGGAGATGGCTTTCTGGGGTTGAAATTTTATTTCAGGGTGATTAAAATGATTTGGAACTGCAAAGAGGTGATAGTTGTACACTACTGGAAACGTACTAAAGGACACTGAGTTGTACACTTTAAAATGGTTAATTTTATATTAAGTGAATTTAGCCTCAATAAAACAAAGTTCAAAAAAAATAAGAAGAAAGCTAGAGTGGTTACGTTATTATCAAATAAAGTGGACTTCAGACCATGGAAAATTACAGAGAACACTGGTTTTTGTTTTAGAAGAAAGAGCACGAATTATGGGGGCCAAGATCTTGATTAGAATTGAAAAAATTTACGTCTAACCAACTACATGATGCTGGTCAAGTGTTTTATATGTCCTTAACCCTCCATTGCTCATCTGTAAAATATAAATAATGGATTTGTAAAATGTGTGCAAATAAGAAACTTTATTTTTGTCCTTCAATTTAAAATATCCTATATCTTTCAATTCCCCTACATGCTATGAATAATTCTAATGATTCTTCATATTTTGACTTCCTTGTTGTAGTAGGAAAAAATATATGATTAATATGTTTTATAATTTCTTAATACATATTTCACTTCTAAGGAAACTATGCTTTCTCTTATTTATCAGAAAAAAAAGTTTTGGTTGTTTAACCCAAAGCTTTACATTTTTAGTTCTTACCTGTTCTGGCATATTTTAATTTGTGTAGTTTGTAACAGACCTTCCTCCTTCATTTCAAATGGAAATCAACTAACATTGTAAAACATTCACAGGCCTAGATTTCTTAATTTCTCAACATCTAATTTGGTACTAACATTCTGTAAATCATTGACTTTTAATAGCCTTAGAAGAGAGCTTCCCCAGGAAGGAAAACATAAAACACCAGAGGCATGAGATCTGAAATCTTCTTTTTATATCAACACCCTGGTTTTGATCTGGTTCTGTTTAACGTTTGATTGGTAGAGTCCTATATCCTAGAAGAGTAGGTAGTCAAACTCCTTCCCTTGTCCTCTTTCTGCCTCCATGCCCTATATAAACAAAACCAATATATCTTTCCTTCAAATCTCATATGTTGGAACTTTACCCAATTTTATTAGATACTCAAAGATAGAGACTAGGCCTTACGTATACATTTACCTCATATCATTTAAACTTAGTAGTTACTCAAATATATGTGTTGATACAACAATAGCAAAATACACTTTTTTTTCAAGCACTTTGGAATATTCACTAGGATAAATCATATCCTGGGCCATAAAACAAACCTCAACAAATGTAGAATACTTGTAATTTTTACAGTATGTTCCATGACAATAATAGGATCAAATTAGAAATTAATAACAGAAAGGCAATTGGAAAGTCTCCATACTTAGAAATAGCCTAAATAATCCATGGGTCAAGAATGAAATCTCAGAGTAAATTAAAAATACATAGAACTAAATGAAAATGAAAATACAACATATTAAAATATGTGAGATTCACCTAAAGCCTCCAATCAATAATGTAAGTTCTTTCTTCAAAAAAAGAAAACTAGAAAAAGAATAACAAAATATACCCAAAGCAAGAATAAGGAAGAAATTATAAAGACACAAGCAGAAATCAATGCAATTGAAAACAGGAAAACAATAGAGAAAAATCAATGAAAAAGCAGCTGGTTCTTTGGGAAAAATATAAAATTCATAAAGCTCTACTAGGACTGACAAAGAAAACAATTAGCAAAGACATAAATTGCTAATATCAAGAATGAAACAAAAAACATCACTACCGATCTCGTAGTCATTAAAAGCACAAGAGGAGACTACTACAAGCAATCTTGCAGTCATAAATTCAATTTAGAAGAAATGGGCAAATTTCTGAAAATCCACAAACTACTAAGGTTCAATAAAGATGAAATAGTCAAACAAAATAATCTTATTACCTTTAAAGAAATTTAATTTGTAATTTAAAAGCTCTCTGAAAAGAAACCAGACTCAGATGTTTCCCTGAAGTTAACATTCTACCAAACAGTTACAGAATAACATTCTACCAAACAGTTAAAGAATACAACAATTTTATATAATCTCTTCCAGAATATAAAAGAGCGGAGAAATTTTTCAACACACTCTATAAGACTAGTATCAACATGATATCAAAACTAGACAAGGACAGTATAAAATAAACAGAAAAGAAAAAGGAAAAAAAATCTACAGACCAGTATCTCCCATGAGATTACACATAAAAATTATCAACAAAATATTAAAAAACTGAATCCAGAAATGTATTAAAAAATACATCATTACCCAATGAAATCTATTCCAAGTATGGTAGACTGCTCCAACATTTGAAAATCAATCAATTTAATTCACCATATTAACAAGCTGAAAAAGATAAATCAAGTGTCAATTGACAAAGAAAAAGCATTTTAGAAGATCCAACATTAATTCATGATAAAAACTCTAAGCATATTAGTAATAAAGTAGAATTACCTCAACCTGATGAAGAGCATCTACCAAAATTTCCAGCTGTCACCATCAAGAGTGAAAGACTGCCTCCAACAGACTGGGCCACAAAGCAAGCCTTGATAAATTTAAGAAAATTGAAATCATATCAAGCATCTTTTCCAACCAGAACACTTTCAGATTAGAAATCGACTACAAATGAAAAAAACTGCAAAAAACACAACCACCTGGAAGTTGAACAATATGTTTCTTAACAACCAATGGATCACTGAAGAAATCAAAGAGGAAATTAAAGAAAAAAAAAAAACCTAGAGACAAATGAAAATGAAAATAAGATGGTTTAAAACCTATGCGTCACAGTAAAAGCAGTTCTAAGAGGAAAGTTTATAGTGATACAAGCTTATCTCAGGAAAGAAGAAAAATCTCAAACAACCTAACCTTACACCTAAAGTATAGAAAGAACAAACAAAACCCAGTCAGTAGAAGAAAGAAATCATAAAGATCAGCGCACAAATAAATGAAAGACAGACTGAAAATAAAAAATAAAAAAGATCAATGAGCCCCAAAACTGATTGTTTGAAAAGATAAATAAAATTGATATACCTTTGGCCAGACCCACAAAAAAAAAAAAAAAAAAGAGCGGGCCCAGATCAATAAAATCAGAAATGAAAAAGAAGTTACAACAACTAGCACCACAGAAATACAGAGAATCATAAGAGATCATTATGATCAACTATACACCAATAAAATGGGCAACCTAGAAAAAAACAAATTCTAGGAAAGGTATAATCGCCTAAGACTGATCAGAAAGAAATAGAAAATATGAACAGACCAATTACCAGGACTGAAATTGAATCAGTAATTAAAAAACCCCCAACAAGCAAAAGTCCAGGGCCAGAATCTGAAAAAGGAGATACACACACACACACACACACACACATAAAACTGAATCACTTTGCTGTACACCTGAAAGTAACACAATGTTGTAAATCAACTAAACTTCAATAAAAATAAATTAATTAAAAAGAGGGAAAGACTGAATATTTTTCCTCTAAAATTGGAGTAAGGTGAGGAGGTCTGTACTCACTACTCATTAAGCTAGACATTTTAGTCAACGCAATAAGGTGAGAAAAAAATAAATTGTCTCTATTTCCACATGATGTGATTGTCTACGTTGAAAATCTTAAGGAATATACAAAAAAAATTTCTTAGAACTATTAGGTGATTTCAACAGGGTTGCAAAATTCATGAGTGACATGTAAAAATCAATTATATTTTTATATATTAAAAAGAAACATTTGGAAATTAAAATTTAAAAACTATAATTTACAATTATCCCCCCAAAATAAAATTCTTCGGTGTAACTGTAATAAAACATGTAAAGGGCTTTTATCCTAAAAATCACAAAATGTTGATGAAAGAAATAAAAGAAGAGGGCTTTCCTGATGGTGCAGTGGTTAGGAATCCGCCTGCCAATGCAGGGGACACGTGTTCAATCCCTGGTTCGGAAAGATCCCATATATCGGGAAGCAACTGAACCTGTGTGCCACAACTACTGAGGCTGCACTCCAGAGTCCGAGAGCCACAGCTATTGAGCCCATGTGCCACAACTACTGAAGCCCGCTTGTCTAGAGCCCGTGCTCTGCAGCAAGAGAAGCCACAGCAATGAGGAGCCCGTGCACCCCAAGGAAGAATAGCCCCCGACACCTGCAACTAGAGAAAGCCCAAGTGCAGCAACAAAGACCCAATGCAGCCAATAAATAAATAAATAAGTAAGTAAATAAATAAAATTTTAAAAAAGAAATCAAGGAAGACACACATACATGTATTTTTTTAATTAAAAAGATTATTATAAACTCAAAAATCTCTTTTCTTCTCCTCCCGGTACTAGTTGCCTCTCTACCCCACAGCTCCCAGAAGTAATCACCACGAAAAATCTGATACATTTGCTATCCTTCCAGCCAATATTGCTGTACTTTTGTTCCCTATATGTGCATCTTTATAGAATATATAGCATAGTTTTGCCTATTTTTAATTAAAGTCTTTTACGCTGTGCATTTAATTCTAAACCTTGTTCACGCTGCATTTTTGTTCATGATCTCTATCGTTAATCTCAACTACTGCTTGGTATTAAGTCTCTCAATTCAGGAGCACATTATAATTTATTCATCCATTCCCCTATTGGTAAATATTTTAATTGGTCCTAATCTTTGCTATTGCAAATATTATTTCAATAAAAATCTTTGTGTGCCATGCGGCGCACATAGAGGGCTTTTTCTCACAATTGAAGTTCAAATTACTGGGCCCTTGGGTATTCACGTATATTCACATTTTCAACTTTAGTCAATATGACAAAAACTACTCTGTAATATGACTGTACTGTTTCACACGTCTAGTAGCAAGGTATGAGATTTTTGGTTTTCCACAGTATATACCATGATGTGGTATCATCACCTTTATTTTATTTTTTTTTAATTTTCCTGTTCTTATGGTTGTGAAATGGAACACCATCACTGTGATATGTATTTCCCTGATTGCTAATGAAAGTGAGTATCTTTTTATATATGTATGGGCCATTCAATTGTCCTTGTTAGTGAACTGCCTTTTCATCTATTTTGCCTACTTTCCTATTGAGCTATTTTCTATTAATTTTTAACTGCTTAATTGAAATTTAATTGACATATAATAAAATGCATGTGTTTAAAATATGCAATTTGATAAGTTTCGGTGTAAATATATATCCACAGAACTATCAGCACTGTCAAGATAATGATTGGTAGAAGCTTTTAATATATTCTGAACAATAGTTTTGTTTGTTAACAATATATTTTGTTTGTTAACAATATATTTTTTAATATATACTTCCATCATCTGGCTCATCTTTCACTTTATTATGTTGTCATTGATCATAATAATTTTAAAAGTCAGTGTAGTCATTTTTCTAGTCAAATTTTTAATGGATTTTGCTAATTTTGTTTGGTCACATTAATACTTTTTAAATCTGAGAGCTCAAATCTTGCTGTTTTTCTTTAATAGTCTTTAATTATTTTTTCTCACTTTGAAATAATTAATTCATGTGAGATTTACTTTTAATGGTTTGAAAAAGAATAGAATTTAATCTTTTTCTATGTAGATAGCTAGCTGTTTGAGCACACCATTTACTGAATTTCCTCTTCATTCCTCATTGATTTGTAACGTGATTTCTATCATATACTAAGATTTTTTTTATGTAATCAGGTTTGTTTTGAAGTCTAACCCGTTACATTGCACTATTTCTCTATTCCTGTACCAATACTGCAGATATGATTACTAATATCTTACAATAAAGTACTATATCAGGAAGGTTTCCCTCCTCTTATATATTCTTCCATATCTTACCGCCAACATTTATTCCTCTCTCCCAGTCTCAATCCGCGTCCCCTGTCTTTCTTCTACCTCTATCTCTATCTATTTTTCTCTTGTGATTTCAATCAGAATTGCATTGTTAATAAATTAATTTGGAAGCATTGACATTTTAATAGTAGTACTTTTCACTTGAGAATATTATATTTCTATTTATTCACATCTATTTCTACAGCCTTCAGCTTTGTTTCACATATCCCTATATGATTTATAATTTTGTGTTATCATAAGTGTTTTGTATTGTTCTATTACATTTTTTATTTAAATATAGCTGAAATATTTAAATTATATTTGTTTTTGGTGAGTGGACTAGGTATCACGAAAATCATATTTTCTACATCCTACCTACATATTGTAATTGGTATTCTAAGTAAATGATACTAATTTTTATCTTCTAATGTTTCTTTTCTTTTTCTTGTCTTGCTTCATGGATTTGAAACGGTAAATACTGTCTCATTGAAAATAGTGAGCACTTAATTCTTATATTAATTAGAATGCACCTAAAGTTTCATCATAGAACATGATGCTTATGATTGACTTTTAGTAGTTATCTCATTAATCAGGTTAAGGGAATTTCCTCTATTCCTACCTTGCTAAAAAATTATTGTTATTATTATTAATTATCAACAAATTTTGAATTTTAGTGAGTAATTTTTGTTAATCTAAATATTTCTCAAATTTAATGTGTTAAAATATGTAAGTAAATCAATTACTTTTCTATTTGAGTCCAATTTCTCTCTTATGATGAATCCCGCAGATTGATACACACACACTGTTGTATTAGATTTGCTTAACTTATTTAATATATTTACAGTTTATATTCATATCTAAGAATCTTATATAATTTTTTATATTTTCTTTTCTCTGATATCATAGTTTTACCAGGCTCATAAAGCTAGCTGTACAAAGTTCCACTTTTTGATTCTCTGCAATTTTTAGTATAAGAAATATCATACAATTTTATTTTATTAATTTGTGCTTTTATCTTGTTCTCCCTTCTATGTACTTTAGATTTCTTATTCTATGGTTCTTTTCCTGGCTTATTGATTCAAATTTTTAATTCATTTATTTTCAGTTTTTCTTGTTTTTGATCACAGAGTGTGTTTTGTCTGCTAGCAAGTATTTGAGAGTTTTTAAAATAATTTATTTGAATTCTGATAAATACACTCCATGTATGCTGAAAAAGAATTTATATTCTGTTTCTGGCACACATATATGTACATAATTATATACAATATATACAATTTATGTAAATACTAGATGATAAAAATAGCATAAATATGTATATATTTATATATAATTGTCATACATATTTTTATTTCATTACTATCTATCAGTTTAATCGATCACAGTATGGTATTGGCTAAAGGATAGACCTACAGAATAATAATAAAGAGATTCCAGACAGACTCACATATATGGTTAACCAATTTTCATTAAGGAAGCCAAGGAAGTTCAGGATAGTAATTTAAACAAATAATGCTGAAACTTTGAGATATTTTTCTACAAAAGAACTCTCTATCCCACCTTGCACCATACAAAAATTAAGTTGAAATGAGTGATAAACAGAAATACCAAACTTAAAATTGTAAAACTTGTAGAAGAAAACTTAGAAGAAAATTCGTGTGGCCTTGGGTCAAACAAAATTTTTTTTAGCTACAACACAAGAATCATGAACCATAATTTTTTTAAAAAATTGATAAATTGGACTACCTTAAAATTAACAGTTTTGCATTTCAAAAGACACTCTTTAGAAAGTGACAGGATAACATTGGACTAGAAGACAATATATACAAAATAATTCTCTGATGAGGGACTTGTATTCAGAATATATAAAGACCTGTTATAATTTCATATGAAAATAACTCAATTAAAAATGTGCAGAAGATTTGAGCAGAAACTTCATCAAAGGTGATGCACAGGTAGAAAGCATAAACATGAAAAGATGCTCACTACCTTTAGTCATTAAGGAAATGCAAATTAAAATCACAATGAAATATTATTACACATTTATTAGAATGACTAAATAGAAAGCACAGACAGTCCCAGGTACTGGCAAGAATGTGGAGCAACTGGAATACTTATACACTGTTGGTGTGAATGCAAAATAGTATACACATGTTAGAAATCAGTTTTCTCACAAAGTTAGATACTTACCATCTGACTCAGAAATCTCTCTCCTGGGCATTTACTCAAGAGAAATAAAATACATGTTCACAAAAAATCTTGTATGGGAAAGTTTATTGCATGTTGATAACTGTCAAAAGCTAGGAACAACGCAAATGTTGATCAACTGTTGAATGGATAAACAAACTGTGGAACACCATGGAACGGAATTCTATTTGGCAAGAGAAAGGAAGGATTTATTGATGTAGGCAACACATGGGTGACTAGCAAATACACGATGCTAAGTGAAAGAAGCCAGATTCAAAAAGCCACAAATTATATTATTCCATTAACATGATGTTCTGAAAAAAGCGAAACTGTAAGCACAAATAAAAAACAACAGTGGTAACCAGGGGCTGGATGTGGGAAAAGTAGACTGACAAAGAAGCATTAGAGAACTTTTGGGAGTGATGCAAATGTTCACTATCTTTAGTGTGCTAGTGGTTACACAATTGTGTGCATTGTTAAAAATCATAGAACTGTACTTGGAAAAAAGAAAAATTTATTGCATAAAAATTATAGCCTAATAAACCTGACAATGTTTTTAATTTCTTTTTTTTTTTAATGAAGGTACATACATATTTGTGGGACATTTTTCTTAAATGCTTTATATTTTTGTTAGTATTTTGGATAGAATATTTTTTAAATTCAGTATTGCACCATTGATTAAAGCATAAAGTTATGGTTAATTTTTTAAAATTTATTTTTATTTTCGCCTGTGTCGGGTCTTTGTTGCCACACTCAGGCTTTCTCTAGTTTAGGAGAGCAGGGGCTACTCTTCCTTGTGGTGCACGTGCTTCTCATTGCTGTGGCTTCTCTTGTTGCGTAGCATAGGCTCTAGGCATGCAGGTTTCAGTAGTTGTGGCTCACAGGCTCAGTAGTTGTGGCTCATGGGCTCTAGAGTACAGGCTCAGTAGTTGTTGTGCATGGGCTTAGTTGCTCCACTGCATGTGGGATCTTCCTGGACCAGGGATCAAACCCATGTTCCCTGCAATGGCAGGCGGATTCTTAATCACTGCACCACCTGGGAAGTTATGGTTAACTTTTATGATATCTAAGTTCCAACAAAGCTGATGAACTGTTACATTATTTTATCTTTCAAATGCTTTTGAATTTTCCTCTGTACACAATTATCTCACTAGTGGATAATAAACATTTTGTTTATTCCTTAAAAAGTAAAAAATCAAAGTTCACAGAGTATATGTTATTTACAGAGGTCCACAGGGCTTGAAAGTGCCAGAACCATAACTCCAACACTGTTCTTTCAAATGTAAACCCCAGAGCATTCTTTCATTCATGTTTTACTTTTATTATTTAATGGCTTTAATTACTCCATTTCAGGTATTGGATATGTATTTTTTTAAATTTTATTTATTTACTTATTTATTTTATTTTATTAGCTGTGTTGGGTCTTCGTTGCTGCACATGGGCTTTCTCTAGTTGCAGTGAGTGGAGGCTACTCTTCATTGTGGTGCACTGGCTTCTCATTGCTGTGGCCTCTCTTGTTGCAGAGCACAGGCTCTAGGCGTGTGGGCTTCAGTAGCAGCGGCACATGGGCTCCATAGTTATGGCTCACAGGCTCTAGAGCACAGGCTCAATTGTTGTGGCTCACAGGCTTAGTTGCTCCACGGCATGTGGTATCTTCCTGGGGCAGGGATTGAACCCGTGTCCCCTGCATTGGCAGGTGGATTCTTACCCACTGCACCACCTTGGAAGTCCCAGCATGTGTATTGTTTTGCTATCTCATTTATGCTAGTCCAGCACCTATTTACTATTTTCTATTAATAAATTCTCAATATCCATCAAGAATTTGGATATTTGGAATTTGCACTGCATCTGTGACTTTGGGTGGGGTCAATATATGCACATCTGATCAGAGCAGGACATGTGCTGTCCACAGTCATTGGTTTAGGGATCAACACATGACTCACGCCAAGCTTATCACTCAATCTTTGAAAATTCACTGGACCTATTAAAAGAAGGAGCACTCTTTCCACGAGGTTTACAGTGCTATTGAATGTAAGTGTGAAGCTTGCATACTGCTCAGTGGGAGCATCTCCTTGAGGATGAAGCCAGAACACAGAAAAGCAGAACTGAGGGGCAGAGACAGAATTCTAATGGCATCTTTGATCCAATTTTCCTGAAAGCCAAATTTGTCCCTGGACTTTTCAGTTATGTGAAATAATAAATTAACTTTTTTGCTTGAACCAGTTTGAGTATGAGAGTATCCTCTGATATATTGAGGCATAAAATAAAACATTGATCTGAAAACAGGGGTCTCACATGTAAGGCATGGCATCAAGGACCTCACAGACTTATAAAGAAGAGAAAGAATGCATATAAATTTATAAATTTATTATGATAATAACTTTTATGTTGCCTCAATGTCTGATTACCTCACTTTTGAGACCATTTGTAAGAATAAATTGTATTACATAAATGTGAGCCATTCCCTCATTCGAGCCAAGAAGCAATAATACTTTCAATTCTACCAAATAGAGGGAGAAAAAAAAATGAAGTAAATCCTTATCTAAGTAAAGAGATGTAGTCCTAAAAAACTGAGATTCAGATTTTATTTAATGCCATTGGCATATCTTTGGACTTTCTTTCAAAGATCTAGATTCCCTAATCATTGTGAGTTTTAAAGATCAGAAGAAGATATGATTCTAAACATTTAAAAATAAACAGCTTTGACATATGTGGAATAAAAGCACATGAAGATGACCTCAGATTTGCTATCTGAAGCTGGGAATAAAACCAAGGACCTTCTCAGAGCTCATAACTCTCTCTCATTTCTGTTTATCATACTATTGTTAAATAAAAAGCTGGAGAAATAAGTGTTAGAATCTGTGCATTGAAAATATTATTATATAACAATTTTTAAAATGCTGTAAATTGGAAATCAGTCGAAATCTATATGCTTCTTAATCCCAAATGACGTTTAACAGTTTCAATGAAGCAAAAGGTTAATTACAAGTATTTTTTTTTAGACCATACCAATATGAAATGGGAGAAGAAATTTAATGACATTAAGAGAATTAAAATGTGGAAATTTATCCATATAAAAATAGATAAAATGTCAATCTCTGTATATATGTACAGTATATAAATTGATGATCACGTATGCCTGACACATTTATTTTACAGAATTGCATTAAACCTATAGAACAATTAAAGAGAATTGACATCTTCATAATGTCAAGTGTTACAATCCTTGGTAACGATACCAAATCATGGTGTATGCCATTGAAACCAAAAATCACATACATTGCTAATAGAAGTGCAAAATAATACAGTCATATTACTGAGTAGTTTTTGTAATATTGACTAAAGTTGAAAATGTGAATATACACGAATACCCAAGGGCCCGGTAATTTGAATTTCAATTGTTAGAAAAAGCCCTGTATATGTGCCACATGGTACACATGCAAAAATTTTTATTGAAATAATATCTGCAATAGCAAAGATTAGGACCAATTAAAATATTTACCAATAGGAGAATGGATGAATAAATTATAATTTGTTCCTGAATTGAGAGACTTAATACTAAGCAGTAGTTGAGATTAATCATAGAGACCATGAACAAAAATGCAGAGTGAACAAGGTTTAGAATTAAATGCACAGAGTAAAAGACTTTAATTAAAAATATGCAAAACTATATGTTCTATAAAGATGTACATACAGGTAGTACAGCAATATTGGCTGGAAGGATATCAAATGTATCAGGTTTTTCATGGTGATTACTTCTGGGAGCTGTGGGGAGAGAGGCAACTAGTACTGGGTGGAGAAGAAAAGAGATTTTGAGTTTATCTATAATGACCTTTTTCTTTAATTAAAAAATAGATGTGTATGTGTCTGTGCGTACATGAAGCAGTGATATCTGTAATATTACTCTATGCATTTTTCTGTGGTTTTAGATATTTTGAAACAAAACAGTAACTTTCTTTATTGTCTAAGATCCAATGAGCAATAATGCAAAACTTGTCACCAAATCGCCAAGCACTCAATACAGTTGAGGCAACCCTTATTTAAACAAAGTTTTAGGGCATATCGTGTAGCTGTTTCCTATGAATTATTGATTGATAAATGCACTTTCAAAAGCTTGCAGTCTTTTGACCATCAAGAAACTGGTAATTATTAAGTGAATAACAAACCAGTGACCAACTTACAAGTGCCCAGAAAATATGACAATAACAAAGTGAAGGGACCAGATGGAGGTGGGAGGGAAAATGTGGAGATGTGCATGCCTTTCCAATGTGCCGCAGCAGGCTTAGCTTGCTGTCGACACTCAGCAAATGTTAAACAACAATAATAATAATGGGTACCATCTGCATGCCAAATTTAGATGGGTAGAAACATACAGGATTGACAGCCCTAAAGGCCAGACTTCCTTTACTGATTATTCGCACCGTGTACAGCATTTTTCTTAGCTTGGTTAATAGGATGCATATTTTTTCAGTCACTCAGGCAAAGAGCCACCATTATCTTTAACTCTCCCTGCTCCATCTTCACTCACAAACCCTTTCAGAAATCTACCTGTCTTCAGTCTCTTTCCCTTCTAAAAAAGGCATAGCATTGCTGTCATTGTTTCCATAAAAAGCGCAGTATTACTTGCTCAGAAAACCTCTGATCATGTTCTGTTACCTAAGAGGATAAAATCATAGTATATAAAATTTTTAATTGCCTCAACTCATGTTTCCAACATGGTTTCATGCTATGTCACTTGAAAACCTTCTCCTGCATCCTCTTTGCCTCACATATGAGGCTAATGAATATTTTAGAAAAAAAAAAAAAAAGCATCATGCATTTCTAAGTACTCATACTTTTCCTGTATGGAATGATCAGCTTATCTCTACCTGTTGATTTCTACCCATTCTTCAAAGGTCAACTTAAAAATCATCTCTTGTGTGAGAACATCATTGATCTTTCCAGGACAATCTAATTTCTCTCTTTCATTTTCCTTTTAACATATGGTTTGTGTTTTTCACACCATATGATAGTCTGCTTTATCTTAACAACTATAGCTAAAATTTATTAAACCCTTATTATGCATTATATATTCTTCTAAGTTCCTTTAATATTATATTAATAATATTATAATATATATTAGCGTACAATATTCACAACAATCCTAGAAGGGCATTATTAGCCATTTTACAGATGAGATAACTAAGGTATAGAGAAATCAGTTAATTTGACAAGAGACAGTAAGTGACAGAGCTGAGATTGGAATCCAGAGCGTCTGCTCTCAACCACTAGACTAGTGGTGAGCTACCTGTCTTGCTACTAGGTTCTGAGCTACTAGAGAGCAAGTGATTCTCTTAACACCACTTCACCAAGTTCTACCTTGATCCCGTCCCCCATCCCACATAAATATCAGGTTCCCTATGAGCTTCTCAAAGCTGGCAAATAAATTATGCTATGGAAAGGAAAAAGAAAAAAATATTCAACTGCTATCACTTAAAGACATTAGTGGGGACTTCCCTGGTGGTGCAGTGGTTAAGAATCCACCTGCCAGTGCAGGGGACACATGATCGATCCCTGCTCTGGGAAGATCCCACATGCTGTGGAGCAACAAGCCTGTGCGCCACAACTATTGAGCCCATGCACCACAGCTACTGAAACCCACATGCCTAGAGCTCCTGCTCCACAGCAAGAGAAGCCACTGCAATGAAAAGCCCGCGTATGGCAACAAAGAGTAACCCCCACTCGCAGAACTAGAGAAAGCCTACATGCAGCAATGAAGACCCAGTGCAGCCAAAAATAAAACATATAAATACATTAAAATAAATAAACAAAACAAAAAGACATTGCTATACTACTATTATTATTATTGAAATAATATTATCTCAACAAAGAAATATTAAAGAATCTCTCATTTATTCCACACTTTACCCTCCAGCAACGGAGACTAAGTAGGCTTTGGAGTTATTTAGTTCTAGGCTATCTTCCCCACTAGGAGTAATTAATAGCTTTTTATGTTTTAGGGGCTCCAACTGGAGTTGGAGTGGCTCTGAAGACATTCTCAACATGCATAAGCAGTGTTCTGGAAGGCTTAGACCCTTGAGAATTAGGTTGAATTATTCACAAGGAAGCCCTGGGGACTAGACAAGAGGAGAATGTTATGGACTGAAAGTTTGTGTCCCCTCTAAAATTCATCTGTTGAAATCCTAACCTTCAATGTGATGGTACTGGCATGTGGTGCTTTTGTGATATCATTGGTCATTAAACTGGAGACCTCATGAATGGGATTAGTGCTCTTGTAAGAAGAGATAGAAGAGTTTGCTCCCTCTCACTCTTCTGTCTACCACATTAAGGATACAGCCATCTGCAAACCAGGGAGAAGGATTTTACCAGACACTGGATCTGCCAGAACCTTGATCTTGGACTTCCCAGACTCCAGAACCGTAAGAAATAAGCATTTGTTGTTTAAGCTACAAAGTTTATGGTAATATGTTATAGCTGCCAGAGCTGACTATAACAGAAAGTAACCCTGGAAAATGGCTAGGTATGTTTTCCCTGAAAATTGGATAGAAAATAGCCATGCAGTTTCCTTTAGAAGCTGTGCTCAAACAACTTCAGCTCCAAGAGAAACCTGAGGATCCCTGTGTTCCAGGAAGACTTCAACCATGAAAGTCATGAAAGTCACCACACACTGCCTGAAAAACCAAAGGAACCAATGATACTCATGAAAATGTTAGGACCACGTAAGTGCTAAAGAGGGAAAGCTGCCCTTTAAACACTGATAATCAACTTCTTGACAATCCTACTGAGCTGGGAGTATCTAGGAAATTTTCATTTAACTTATAAAAATAAGGAAATGTTGTGTAAAAATTAATACCTATTAGAGTTCATGAGTGAATTGATCAATCACACCACAGTTTGGAAGCCACTTGTAAAATAAAGGTTTATAGAGAATAGACAATGTTTTTGTCTTGATTTTTTTTTTTTTTACTTTTTTCATTAAAAATTTTTTAATCAAACCAATTTCGTCCTTTTTGATATTTTTTCATTAGTCATAGCTTTACTTTACACATAAGTAAGACATTTTTTATTTTGTATTTTATACTTCCAACATCTTGGTCTTTGCTGGTCTGATTCTTTTGCTTTGTTCCTAATGACCCTTGCTTATGGGGTTTTTTTTCCTTGTGTGCCTTGTTTCCACTGTAAGCTCATATTCCTTGAAATTTTATCGGAAAGAATTCCTTGAGGCCTGGGTTTAAAGTACAATCCTCAAGAGAAGAATGCATTTGCTTCTGCCAAGTGCCTGGAGGCACTACCAACCTGAGATCACTTTAAACTGAACTGTCACCTTGAAGATTTTCCAGTCCACACAGGCAGTATGAATTCTCTACCCAAACAGTACTGAGAGCCAGCCATGCTTACATTATCAGGGAAGTTTTTGTCCTCACCTCCTACTACCCCTTGCATCCAAAACCAAAGCTAAGTAGATGAGTTGTGGGATTGGTTCCCTCTTTGAATGACTGTGTCATCTGCTGGGTTTAAGTAGGAAGGGCCCTGATCTGACTTCGCACTTTGTAAGAGCCTCGGGTTTATTGCCCACCTCACATATGGCCCCCGAAACAGTAGTTCTAGGCCACCCACAAAAGAAGCAGAATAAAAACATGAGTGACAGAAGTGTTTATGAACTGGCTTCTACATAAAGTCCCAGTCCTGGGAGCCACTCACAGACTCTACGGCCTTCAGCTGCTCTCAAGGTCACTCACTGGTCTGCAAGGATAGGAGGAGGACGGAGGACAGAGGACACGAGGACATGATGACCCAGATGCAAGCAGAGGAAGTGTGGCATGGCAGAAGGCGGAGCTGCTCTTCTTGTCCAGCCCTTGGGCAGTCCAAGAGCCCTCCAGTCAACTCTGAGCCAGTCTAGTTCCAAGACAGCTGTGACCCTTGTCCTTAAATGGGAAAGAACCAGAACAGGCCAAGCCCAAATATGTCCCCACAGACGCATTTCTCTCTGTGGCAGTGGCAGAGCTGAGGACAGTTCCTTACTGCTCTTTGCTCAAAGGGAGATGTCTTCTGTCCTTGCCTGCATTTCGGCGCCTCTTTCGACTCAAGAAGCTCTCTAGCTTCTTGCTGCGTTTCAGCTCCTTGAACTTCTCAGCTAGGACCAACTGACGCTGCTCAGATTTCTTCAGGAAGTATGGCCGATGGCCCCGCCGGGCCTCAGCCCGCCGCTCCTGCTTCAGGGCCAGGCGCAGCTCCTGCTGCCGCTTCCGTTCCTGCTGTGCCATTTCCTGCTGCTCCATGCGCTGAAGCAGCTGCTGCAGTCTCTCATGCTCCTCCCCTGAACGGCGCTTCTTCAGCTGCTTTTTCACAAGCTCTTTCTCTCTGGCTCGGATGTCATTCAGGAATTGGTACGTTTTATCAAACACCTCAGGATTATACTCCCCTGACAGATCGTCAAAGCGGGGGTCCCGGGCTACCTTCTTACTGATGGGGACAACTTGACGCAAAAATGGCACCCGGACCTTGGCTGACATTTCCATAGGCCTGTGCTTATCTGCAACACATGCTTTTTGGACAGGTGCTTGAGAATTCTGCTTCTTAGTGCTGGTTCCAGTTACCAACTGTTTGTATGTCTTAGTCCCCACTTGGCTCTGCAATTCCAACAGTTCTTCAAATGACATTTGAGATGTGCCCTTCCGCAGGTTCCCGGGCCGCAGCGAGCAGCCGTCCTCCCCGCCGTCCCGCGCCCCGGGGGGACACCCGGCGGCCGCCCAGCCACGGCAGCTTGCTCTCGACATCCCCCCGTGCGGCGCACCGAGGACGAATGGCCGATTGTTTTTGATAGATCCTAAAACCCACTGGAAGAGAAATGACAGTGACGATATGGTTAATTCCATCTAAACGTTGATGAAATTACATAATTAAATAAGAAATTATAAGAAAATGAAGAGTATCCTTTTTCTTTCTTAAAAGAATCACACACAAATGGAAGAATTTACAATTTATTTTGAAATATCCCTACTTGACTGAATTCTAATCTTGTCAATTCTTCCTATAGGAATAATGCCAGAGGAGTAAAAGCTGTATATGAAAAGATGTCCCTCAGAGTATTATTTATAAAATAAGAAAGTTAACCAAAATTATACAGTTTATTCAAATCAGGACACTATTTAGAGAGAAAGGTAGTACTAAAAATTAACAGGCATTCATTGATCTATAACAGTCATAAATTAGGACCATCTCTTAAAGACTGGAAACCGTGGTTACAGCAACAATAAATTTAGTTAGGTAAATTACAGACCACTCATTTAAAAATAATGGTTATGGAGACTACGCTTAAAATTCATATTCAATTCCACTTAATAAATATGTATTACACACTGAGTATATAATAGTGAACATCTTCCCTGTCCTTAAGGTACTGAAATATTATTGGCTTATGAAACTGTATCTGTAGTGTGACTTCACCATATAAATATTGTTAGCATATATATACTAATAATTAAAAAAAATAAGAAGTTGTGCCTGATTTTTAAGGTGGTGAATAAAAATTTGTGTGTTTTTTTACCTTTTATTTGTGTTATTCCTACAATATTTTTTAGATACTACATTTAGAGATGATAAATGATGACAAACTTGAATATTCAATCCATTGGCGGTAAAAATTAGAGCTAATTGGCAAATACATTATTTATTGAACTCTATGAGGTAAAAGGTACTATGATAGATGCTTCCCTTATATTTCTTCCTATAATTCTTAAAATAACTGCATGTGATGCACTTGAGGTTTAGAGGAATTAAGTAATTTGCCAAAGGTCACATGATAAATATCTAAATCCACATCAAATGCTTGATTTCGAAAGCTGCGCCCTTAATCACTATTGTTCACCCACTGGAGAAGGCCCTGTCCTGTGGATGTTACACACCTCACTTAATTTCCCTATTGGTTTCACACTAACATTAAACACTCAAAATAACAGCCCTAAATCTGTCTGTGACACAATGCAAGGTCTCCCAGGAGATTGCTGGCCCGGTATCAGAGATCCCAGATGGGAAACCCATATAAGCCACCTTCCTAGGCTTACTTTGGCAGGATATATTTTGATCCCAGATGGAAACTGCAAGTGAACAAAACCAAATTGTACAGCTCAAATATGCAGGATTGATTCAGCTCAAGTTCAAATTAATTTTTTTAAACGTTAAAATCATGGGATGGATAACTGTTTAATTAGAATTTTTTTATGTTGTCTTTTGACTATAAAATGTAGCCCTCTAAATCATATTGATGAGTTGGAAAAATAATGCCTTTTTGCAATACGCTCTACCCTTTTGATAAGCAACGTTCATGGTTTTTCCTTTTGGTCTTTGTGTTTTCCTCATGTTTTTTATCCTCCTTTCACCTAACCATATTTGATAAATCAGGTACTCATCATTCGATAAGAAGGCAAAAGGTTTCTTCTATCTCACTAATGGAGTAGGGAATTCCTTGGCAGTCCAGTGGTTAGGACTTTGTGCTCTCACTGTAGGGGCCCAGGTTTGATCCTTTGTCAGGAAACTAAGATCCTTCATGCTGAAGGGGCAGGCAAAATAAAGATAAAAATAAGAATAAGAATAAGAATAATGGGGTAAACCCAGATGCCATTAGAAATAAGATTATTCACAGTTTAACCTTAGTTGTAAAGCTTGGGTTCTCCCTCGTCCCGCCCTGCTGCTCTAAGTCAAACATTTCTAGGATGTGGTATTAATATCAACACTAAGAAAATGTCCCCTCTTCCACAAATTCAAAGAACATACTTTTTACAGTAAAAATGTTCTAGGCTAAATCCTTATTCCATCAGTCATCTAGCTGTGTAATCTTGAACAATTTATGTAATCGCTCTAACTCAATATCATGAGTAAGGGAACTAAAGGCAAAGATGGTTTAGTGGATAGAGGTCAGCTTATAAATTAATTTGTCTACTAAGGCAATATCTCAAATTTTATTCTGCAGAAGAAATATAATTTCTGTGGGCGGTTTTGTTTTTCTTCTATAAGCCCTGACATTGATGGCTGTGTGTATGTGATGAGTTGTGTCTGCTATGACCATGTGAAAATTTCTGTTTTTCTATTATGAGTTTTCTGTGTCCATGTCTATGGTCTATATTCTCTTCGGTGATTGCCTACTTTTTTGAAACTAAATGATCCTCTTTTAGTTCAAAAATATTTCACTTTGTAGTTTAAATTTTATCAGAGGAAAAATGCACTGCTGAGAACAGAAATTTAAATATATAACATAAAATGAATTAAAAATCCCCCCTCTATCTCATGTGGCTCCACCCCAAAGTACAGGATATCTGCTAGTTTTAATGCAGTTTCATGCAATTACTTCATATTAAAGGAAACATATGAAAAACTGCTGAATGTGGAAAACAAGATGTACCAAGTATAAAATGGAAGAGTTTACTAGTCACTTTTAAGAGAATTCACCACAGGCTACCTTGAAGAGAGATTTCTCAAAATATGTAAAAGGTGTACTACTGTTTTTAAAACATATTTAAGCAATCTTTCCTTCCCTGCACTCCATACTTTTACAGAAAAGATTAGAAGCATTTTACAATAAAGGACACATTATGCTGTAAAGCTAAATATTAAAATAATTTGGGGGCGGGGACTTAGGTTAGGGGAAAAATAAATTTATAGAAAAACTAAATTAACAATAGTTACTGTAACTGAGCATTATATACAGCTCACAGACATTTTATGGGGAAGATGTAGAAACTTTTGTGTCAACTCTTCCATTGAAATCATAATGTCTCACTCTTTTCTACGATTTAGGGAAATCTAATAGCTTCTCTGGATTTTAATTGTTGAAGAATAACCCTATCAGAGTCTCTGAGTAAGAAAGTAAGCCACAGTTTGAGCAAAGGGGAAGAAAAGGAAGAGACAATTATTTGGTCAGTGAGAGAGATACAGCAGACCTGGAAGGAGAAGCTGGATTCTCTATGGGTAGAGTTACGGAAGTGTCAGAGGTCTTAGGGGTGACGGCATCTTGCACTCTACCCAACATAGAGAATGGGCTGGATGCCTGTGAGAGGGCCAGGCCAATGTCTGTGCAGGATGACTTTTCAGTACCACTCCTTGTGAGTAACAATAGTTGTGACACTGGGCATAGTCTTTGAGAAAAAAAAGGCAAAGGGCGAACATTCCAAAGCGGCATCTTACAGCAGAGAGAGCAGAGCTAACCATGTGACCACAATAACAAAGGGAACACGCATGTACCCGCTATCCTGATACCGAGGAAGCCTGATCAACACCATCATGAATGAGTAACACTGGGTACTTTGCCAGCATGGCTGATAGGCTCTCAGAGCTGGGCTTAGGTCAATCTAGGAAGACATGCAAACATGTTTCGTACACACAGGTTCCTAATGCTACATGTAAAATGAGCTATATCATCATAAGGTTTTCCTATAGAAAAAAACCATGTGTCATCTACAAAAATGTTAAATCTCTGCCATCTGCAGATCTAAGTGTTTTTGAAAACAAGCTTCTTTGAAAGATTTACAAAGGAAAAGCTTTAAGGAGAAATCTTGTTTCCAAAGATGAGGTATTTTCAGTTTTGAATATTCAGTAAATGTATGTGATGTCTTATAGGGGAAAGATCGAAAAGAATATGGACATTAATTTAAATTCAACAGCTTCTTCAGGTGGATGTAAAGATATCGTTGCTTCGTGCCAAAGCATCTGCAGAACCACCCACCCACTCAACTACTGGGATTAAATCCCATCATGCTTCCAGTTAAATTCTCAGACCATTTTCCTCAAATTTCAACATCTTGTGGACGTCAAGACAGTTTGGTGCTAGACATCTAAATGGAAAATGTACGAATTCCAGAA
Organism: Hippopotamus amphibius kiboko; assembly: GCF_030028045.1. Taxonomy (NCBI): domain Eukaryota; kingdom Metazoa; phylum Chordata; class Mammalia; order Artiodactyla; family Hippopotamidae; genus Hippopotamus; species Hippopotamus amphibius. Next base: position 165,252,638 of record NC_080191.1, on the reverse strand, counting down.
ATATGTCAGCTAGTACTTTTGTATAATTCATCATAAATATCAATTATCTCTTTTCAGCAGCAAAAGTGGTAGTAAAAAGATTAATGATCTTTTTTGGGGGGGGACACACCAAATGTCTCCTGGATTTTTTTTTTTTTCAATAATGAAGAGATGTAAATATTTAAGTAGACATATTTTGAGTGTGCTGCCTGTGAACTTTCACTAAAACATTTTTTATACATTTTTATTGTATAATTAGAAACAAACCCCCCAATCAATATTTGTACTTTTGAGACTTATAAAAGATACCTCTTAATGTGCTACTTCAAAGCTTCTTGACCTCATTGGTTTCTTGTTTGTACCCTCTGCTATGGGTACCAGCTTTGCATGGGTGATGATAACACTGTCCCTAGCACCTATGTCACACGTCTCTTGTTTTCTGCTCCCAAGACGCCCCTGTTGATTGAAAGTCTTGGGTAGCTAAGCACCCATGAGGCACAACTGAGAACTGTCCATCCTTGGGTGAAACACTGATAAACGGGAAATTAACTAGTGAGTAATTATCCTCCCCCACCATCCCCAACATTGGCTTTCCTGGGGTGAAGTTTATGCAGCTTACTGGGGGCTGCGATATCAGCAATCAATTGCATTTTATAGCAGCCAAATCAATAGCATATCATCGTAATTAGCTTTTTATTTTTGCCTGCTTCACTCACCTTTTCCCTCCCTCCTGCCACCTGGTATTGTACTTCCTGATAATATGGTTTCAGATAAGCCCTTTACCTCAGGGTCTGCTTTCCGTGGATCCCAGGCTGAAAAGAGACTCTCTATACGTTTGTCAGTTGTTAATTCAATTAATTTTATCCTTATTTTTTAATATGTATTTACTTTATTTCTGGGCTGCGTTGGGTCTTTGTTTCTGTGCACAAGCTTTCTCTAGTTGCAGCGAGTGGGGCTACTCTTCGTTGCTGTGCACAGCCTTCTCATTGCAGTGGCTTCTCTTGTTGCGGAGCACGGGTTCTAGGCTGGGTGCATGGGCCTCAGTAGTTGTGGCACGTGGGCTCAGTAATTGTGGCTCATGGGCTTAGTTAGTGGGATCTTCCTGGAGCAGGAATCGAACGTGTGTCCCCTGCATTGGCAGGTGGATTCTTAACCACTGAAATCCCTCAATTATTATATATTGTAAAACACAAAGTGTATTTAATCTTTTCTTAATTTTGAAAAAAGTGCTGTATATTTACTTTGAAAAATAAAAGATTAATTAAAAGGAAATGTGTCATCTTTTTGTTATAAATTTATTCATATAGAATTATGATGTGGGCTTCTATAAATAATTCTGTTTTAAAAAGTGTATAATTTTTAAAAAGGATTCAATGCAAAAATATTAAGAGAAAAACCTAGATAAAATATTACAAATGGAAAATGAGCAGACAGTTGATTACTTGTATTAAATATTATTGGTCATTCTAGTCCAAAATTGCAGCATAGGAGGCTTCTGAACTCACCTACTCCCCTGGACACATCAAATCTACAGCTACACCGAGAGCAATTCCCTCTGAAAAAAATCTGAAAGCAGCTAAGTGACTTCTGTACATTGAGCAAACAAGAAAATACTCAGAAGGAAATGCAAGGAAAGGCTGAGACACATTCTGGCCATCAACCCTAACCTCACCACAGCAACACGTAATTGGGAGGGAATTCACAACTCCCAGCTTCTCTCCGAGGCGCAATTGGTTTGGACACAACATCAAGTGTCCTAGTTTTTAAGAATTCCACCTGAAAGACAGGACCCCAAAACACCCATGAGGTTTGCGTCCACAAGACCCACAAGGCTACAGCAAATGAAGAAAGAGTTCTTAACAGGCTCAAGAGGGCTTGCTGTGGCTGCCTGGGGCTGACAGGGCTCAGTGCAGAGTAACCAGAGAGAAATTCCAACACCCAATCATTTCCTGAGAGAGGCTTATTTGCATACTTGACAAGCCAATGACTCTAGGTCTGGCTTCTCATTTAACACAGACCTAAGAGCTCTAATGGAAAAAGTAGACAACAGGTAAGAACACATGGATAATGTAAGCAGAGACATGAAAATTCTAAGAAAGCATCAAAAAGAAATTTCAGGGATCAAAAACGTTCTTTATTTAGAAATGAAGGTATTTTCTGGGCTCAACAGTGGACTGGACATGGCTGAGGAAAGAATCTCTGAGCTAGAGAACGTGTCAACAGAATCTTCAAACACAGAGAATTCCTTTATTCCTTTTTAATTTCCATGGAATCTGTAGTGATGTCCCTCTTTTCTTCCTAACATGAATAATTTGTATCTATCCTTTTTCCTTAGCTTGGCTATAGGCTTATTCACTTTTATCAATCTTTTCAAAGAATCAGCTTTTGACTTCACTGATTTTCTGTATTGATGGAGCATTTAATAGGATTCCACTTTCTTTTCTTTCTTGGCATATCAGTTATATCAATACTTTGTTTACTCTTTTTAGGGATTGCCCTTGCATTTGCAATATATATTTACAAAAAATCCAAGTCCACTATCAAATAACATTATATCACTTCACATGTAGTGCAAGTACATTATTATAGCAAATAATTCTAATTCCTCCCTGCCATCCCCTGTATCATTGCTGTCATTCATTTCAGTTACACATAAGCTATAATCATTGAATACATTATTGTTTTTATTATTTGGAACAAATTCTTTTCTTCGATCAATTAAAAATATGACAAAAGTTTTTATTTTACTTTCATTTTTTTCTTTTTTGATGCTCCTCTTTTCTTTATGTAGATCTGAGTTTCTGACTTATTTTCCTTGTCTCTAAAGAACTTCTTTTAACATTTCTTGCAAAGCAAGAAACTCCCTCAATTTTTATTTGTCTGAGAAAATCGTTATTCCTCCTTCACTTCTAAGGTATAATTCTGCAGGGTAAAAATTTGGTTTCACATTGAACAAATGCAAGTTTATTGCAACTGTGAAGTGTCAGGTAAATTATTTAAAATAAATCTCTATCTGTCCATCCTTCTCTTCATCCCTCCCTTCCTCCTGAGCATATTGGCTCTCTTTCTCTGGAGAACTCTAATACAGGGATATATACTAAAAAAATACAGGTGCCCTCTACAAGCTGGCAAAAACAAGGAAACATATTCTCCTCTGGAGCTTCCAGAAGGAACCAGCTGTGCTGACACATTGAATTTAGCCCGGTGACTCTAACTTTGGACTTCTGGTTACTAGAATTGTGAAAGAATAAGCCACCAAGTTTGTGGTAATTTTTACAGCAGCCCTAGGAAACAAATGCAGGACCTCATCCTTACTTAATTAGTAAATTATTCCCCTTCTAACATATGTTCTTTTAGGTAATAATACCTCTCCTCTTCTTTAAATGACAAGCATAACTGACTCAACATGTGTCCCACTTTACATTATTTTAGCTTCCCTTTTTATTTCAGTTTTTGTTGTGTCAGCCTAATGCGTGCACATGTAATCCAAGTGTAAGTCACTTCACCTCAGCTGCATGGAATAACTCTATTTATTCTCCTAAGTTTTTCTTCCACTGCCTGTGGTACAGTGGTTAGAAAATCATCAGTCATTCTGACAGAGAAAAAAATCTCAAATTTTGAGGGTGTTAAACCTTGCATGACTGCTTTTAACCAATGAGGGATGAAAAACCATGGGTAAATAACTTCCTTCATTTGAATTTCAGGGGAAATAAATAAGTACTCTCTACCTGGTTGCTCCAAGGAACCAGATCTCAAGCAAGATATATCTGTAGTTTCTCACTGTGGTGATTAACATGATAACGTACTTCCTTCCCTCTACCACTCCTTGGGATCACTTTCAAAAATAAACGCTTTGCATGGAGGCTCATATTTCATGCCTGCTTTTTGGAGAAACTAGTCTAAGTTGGTTGGTAACAGAAGAGACCCTGGAAAGCATCCTATCAGATTAGAGTTTTAAACTAGAACACTCACCAGTCAGATAGCAGTGAGGACTGTGTTGCTGGTGGTAAGTGGGCTGGTGATGACTCTTCATGCCACAGCCTTATATTTACTAAGAATCTTACCAATGATAGATCAAAATAAGGTGTACGTAGAAGATGAAACTGTAGCTTCTGAGGCGGTTTTAACGGGTTGATATTTAAATGTCATATAGGGGCAACAGTAATTCTCAAGATTGTTATTTAGCTGGCTTTTATTCACAGCTTCAAAAGCTTTAAAAAATAAAATGAGAGACTCTGGTAGTTATACTTTGAAAAAAAAAAAAGCCTCTGCATCTTTATTCTTGCCCTGTCACTGGGTTCATCAGTACCATTTTTTTTTTTTTTTTAGATTCCATATATATGAGTTAGCATACAGTATTTGTTTTTCTCTTTCTGGCTTACTTCACTCTGTATGACAGACTCTAGGTCTATCCACCTTATTAAATATGCATAAGGATGCAGATGCAGAGAATGGACTGGAGGACACGGGATTGGGGGGACTGGGGGCGAAGGGGAAGCTGGGATGAAGTGAGAGAGGAGCACAGCCATACATACACTACCGACTGTAAAATAGATAGCTAGTGGGAAGTTGCTGTATAACAAAGGGAGATCAACTAGATGATGGGTGATGCCTTAGAGGGCCAGGACAGAGAGGGTGGGCGGGAGTCATGGGAGGGAGGGGATATGGGGATATATGTATAAATACAGCTGATTCACTTTGGTGTACCTCAAAAGCTGGTACAAGAGTGTACAAGAGTGTAAAGCAATTATATTCCAATAAAGAGCTTAAAAAAAAAGAATAAAAATATAGCTCAATCTCAAAAAAAATCAAGTTTATGAAACATTTTAAATATCAGGTATTTTCTCAGTGTTTTTTGTAAAAATTAATTGAAGAAATAAAACATAATTACAGGAAAATTTTAAAAAAAAGCCTCCATGGTGATGTGTATAAAGACCCTTATCTCCTGCAGCTACAAGGCAGAAGCCTAACTTTCAATTATAAAGGTAGCACAGTTACCGCTAATTCTATAACCTTGATAGGTCTCTTATGTCAAAGACAAGAAAAAAGAATGAGACTTGAAGCCTGTAGTGGGAACATTTGATTGAATGAGCTTCGAACTTCTAACTTTTGGGTTCTCCTGAGTACTCTGACCCAGCAGAGGTAGTTTCCTTTCTCTGTAACAAAGAAAAGATGCCTCTCACTCCCTGGAGCGTCTGCAAAGACATCTGATATTTTTGCTTTACAAGATCATATTTGCTTTCATCAGAAATGCCCCTGCTTTCTTTTCTTGCCTCCACAATAATAAATACAGTCAGGAAAATAAAATGCTTATTGCAGGAGGAAGTAGGCAAGGCAGAGAGACAGAGAGGCAGACCTAGAGAGACACAGTAGGATCTGTGTCAGAGACAGAGACACAGAGAGAGACAGAGGACCACCAAGCAAATGGGATAAAATTCTAACAGTAGATGAATTGGAATTAAAGGCATATGGATGTTCTTTGTACTCGTTTTAATTTTGTAACTCTTTGTAAGTTGAAATTATTTCCAAATAAAAATTTTAAAAGTGTCTATTTTCCAAAATGCACTTCAGAGAAATAAGAAAAAATAAGGTTTTTCCTCAAGAGACTCCTAAGTGCTACATCTCTAAGTAGAACAAAAGTGTGACAAATATTCTTTAAGATTTAAAGTTGGCTAAAATCTTTTAAAGTTCACACTCAACATCCCCAAACACATTTCAGGAATAAGTCTTACATGATTAGTTTCATGAGTAGCTTTTTGTATCTAATAAAACCACTTTCCTTAGACATGCGGGAGCAGGAGATTGTGAAATTGGTATGAGCTGGTTCAAAAGTAATCCGAGTCCTTGCTTGCATTCCAAACAAGCAAGATCAAAAAGTCAGCCCAAGGAGCGAGTTGTTCCTTAAGTATTTGACTTCTTTGACCCTAAGAAATACCTGAATTTTAAGGGATAAATTAATACCCATGAAATTGAATTTTCTAAGACCTTAAAATGCAAGATGCAATGTAAATGTCCAAAATGAATCACTGTCCTAGCTCTACCTAAAAATTATTAGAAAAGTATCTTTCATTTTTTTGAGTTTATGATGTATGACAGGCAAAGTAATTTAAAAAATTTGTCTGAGATTGTTTTATTATTCCACCTGATGAAATATTTTCACTCACTTCTATAATTGAATGTCCAAATTACAAATGGCAAAATTCTCCAACTAATATATAATGTCATCCTATTGGAACTGTTTAGGATGAGTGGTTCTTTATTTCTCTAATCTGACCACTGTTTATCTGCCTCTTCATTGCAAAATTGGCATTCTACATATATTGTGAAACAAAAGAGACATTTAAAACCTCTTTTTGTGGGATAAGTCTCATCAGGCTTGGCATGCAGAGATTAAAACATGCCTCTCATTTCAGAGATGATAACTGCTAGGGAAAGTCTTAACAGTTCTTTCTCCTTTCTCTCACTTTCCAGAAGCAGCAGTTTAAGGCCTAAATGCTGAATCAGTTCAAGCACCCATGTTAGGTGAGCTATAACAGCAAATTAAGACTCTGAGTTGTGCTAAAAATATCAAGTGATTCTCTACCCTGGGATACACAAACTAGATTTGTCCTACAGGTCATATTTTCAATACCTAAATTTTATTTTAACGCGCTTACTTTACAACACAATAAAATGTGGCCTAGACAGGGGAGGTAACTCGTCCAAAGAGGAGCTGGAATTAGCAACCAGACATCCTGTTTCAGTCTAACCACATATGCATCACACCTAGAAAACTGTTTTTGTTTACTCTGGATTTATCCTGCTGGTGACTTCAGCCTGAACACAAGGAGGAAGCTCAAATTCCTTGTGTTGATGATGATACTTGAATGATTGTCTATATATTAGTTTTAATGTGAAACAGGATTGTTCCCATGTGAACTCTAACTGGGTCTGCAGAGTTCAAATCAGTTGTAACTTTCTGGGTGGTTGATGCTGGACTTTAGCTTAAGTCTTCAACATACATTGTTTTTGCTTTTAAAAATGCATTTTTAGTATTTCAAGATAAAATAGAGACTAGAAAAACAATGGAAAATATCAACAAAGCTAAGTGTTGGTTTTTTGAAAAAAGAAAACGTAGTGATAACCCTTTAGCTAGTTTAACCAAAAATACAAAAAGAGAGAGAGATAAAAGACTCAAATAAACAGGATTGTGAATGAAAGAGGAGAAATTACAACTGATGCCACAGAACTTCAAAGAATCATACTAATATGAACAATTATACACCCAAAATTTGGACAACCTAGACGAAATGGGTGAATTCCTAGAAAACATAGAATTTACCAAGACCGAATCATAGAGACAGAAAGTCTGAACAGACTAATAGCAAGTAATGATGCTGAAGCAATAATCATAAACCTCCCACTTGTTAATCATAAACTTCCTACTTGTGAATTTTACTAAACATTTAAAAAAGAATTAACACCAGTCTTTCTCAAGCTCTTCCAAAAAATTGGAGAGGAGGGAATACCTTAAGATCGCAAACTCTTGTACTGGGAAATACCCATGGGAAATTCTGAGGCCTCCATTGATCTTGTATTCCTCTAAAGAGAATTTGTGTTTTCTTCTGCCAGATGACCAGGTACACTGTCAACTTGAAATCTTTTAAAATAAATTTCTGAGCTTAAGTTTTGTTGGATCATATAGATACATAACCTTGAGTTACATAACCATATGAGAATCAACTTATGTTTGTAGGGCAATTATGGTACATGAACTGACATTGGATCTAAAACATGTGTTCACAAATGCATTGTATACCCCCTATTAGGGTGAAGACTTATGTAAGCCAGGTGATAAATGGAATTATGGTCCAAATACATCTTACTATATTGGACACATCCTCAGGTCATTCCCTGATTCCCCAGGGCGTAATTGAAATGCATATATTCAGAAGCTAGTAAAACCCTCCTATTGATCATCTTGACTGTGGAGTAAATGATATTATGGTAAGAAATGCCAAGAGAAAACTCCTGAAACTGTCCCCTTACACTGCCAGGATAGTAAGTCAGCTGCATTACCACATCCCAGAAGGAATTGCAGAGGCAAATGTAATCATCAAATATACAAAATATGCTGGGATGCTGGCCCCCCATTCAATTTGGCAGTACCATGACTAAAAACTCAGATGGATAATGACAGATAACAGAGGAATATGGTAATCCTCACCAAATGGCAGTATCCATTGCAGCTGTGCTAGCTGTGGATCCTTATTGGAATAGGTGCAGGCCGTCTCTGACACTTGGTATGCAGCTATTGAGCTGAAGAATGTATTTTTATCAATCCTCATTGATAAAGGAAAAAAAGGGTTTGTTTTATATGAGATAGACAGCTGTAAAAATTCATTGTTTTGACCCTGAGCTATGTTAATTCTCTTGATTTTTATCACAATAGTTAGCAGGTACTCTGATTGTCTTAAAATTCTACATAATATTGGATTTGTGAACTCACAGCTACACCATACTAACTGGACTCAGTAAGGAGCAAATTTCAAGTACTTTTTGTAATTTTTCTATGACTTTAAACAAAATATTATGGCTTCAGAAAACGAATTACATTTCTTTTTGTGTGTCTAACTCTTTAATCTAACCTAAGGTAATTTTGGTATATCTTGAGAAGTTAAAATTTTTCTCTAAATTTCTAAACATTTATTCTAAACCTATTATTAAATAAACCCCAAACTCCTTATTAATTTGCAAATACCTTCAAAATATGTTACATTCATTGGCAGTCTGTTCTATTGCCTAATTTTCTATTTTGCACATCTGTTTTATCAAGTACAATGTTTTTTTAATGTATAGAAATATTTAAACTGTCATTTTTACTTTTAAATATTCTTTGATATTTTTACTTGTTTATGTTTCCAAATAATGTCTATTGTCTCATTACAGAGTTCCAAGAAAAGAAAAAACATGATAGGTTAGTAGTGAAATTATGTTAATTATACTAATTAATTTGGGAAAATTGAAATCTTTATATGTATTAGACTTCTTATGCATAATAAAAGTTTCTGCACTTATATATTTAATAAATTACTATTTTATATAAAATATGCATATTTTTCATTGGGCTAATTACTAAAAGGAAATTTTATATTATTCCCTTTGTAAATGCAATCTACATGAATAAATGTTTTATTAAGAAACATCAATGAATAAAGCAAACCAGGAAATAAACCCTGAAAAAAATGTGTTTTCCTTTCTAAATCTAAACCTTATAAATGTAGATATACTTTAGTGTGTGGAAAAAGAAACAATAATGGTGAAGAGTCCTTGGTGTTACACAGAGAATTGAAAAGTAACAGTATTTAGCCTACATAGATGAGAAGTTATAAGTTTCTAGTATTGGCAAGTTTTTCATGTGGACAGAATAGATATACTTGTGGTCATAAAAAATATAATTGTGCCATGGATAGAAATCTCAAGGCAACAGATTTTGACAAAATATTTTAATAAATTCAGTTATAGGCTACCCTAGATGGGAATGAGTTAGTTCCTTGTCCTTGCAGAAGCTGATACCACTTGGAAGGATATTTGTGAAACAGATAAAAAAACAGTGAGTGATATTTTGAATTTCTTTCAATGGTAAGTCTTTGACAGCATGGAACTTACGATATAGTTTATTCTTCATTCTGATGTACTTCTAATCCCACGCACAAAATTTATGATCTTAAAAAAATATGGTAGATCATCATTCCCATGACCACACTGCTTCAGTTCTTAGTTCAGTAGGTGTTTTTTGTCAGATGTAAAATCGCACCTGTAATATAGGATATCATTTGAGGACACAGTCCTTGTTTAAATTCCTTCAAGGTTCATTTTAAAGTTAATGGTTTCAGCTGATGTTTTGGATTTGATTCACATTGTTAAATGTTTTAGTACAAGTTGGAAAAGCCAACTTTACATTCTTTTGCTTGTGAGTAGACTAAATCCCCTAAGACAAAAGCCAAGAAGGATGATTGACCTAACTCACCTTTTGTGCCTTTATTTGTTAAGGAAGTCGAAAGTTACATGAGATTGATTAAATCAAATAAGTAGGTTGGGGTTGACACCTGGGTAATTTGTACGTTTCTCTTTGTTCGGTCCCTCTTCTTAGTATTGCTAAGCCTGCTGCCATGCGGACAAACATGACCATTTGTGGGTAAATTATCACTTTTTGGAAACTGAGCTAACACTAATTCCTCATTTAAAAAAATATGTATTGTGAACTCTAACGTAAATACCTAACAGCCCACTCTGTTTGTGTTTCAGTTGGGTGGTTTAAATGGTTTGTGAATTTTGTTTTCCTCACATGCAAAATCAGCTGATTTTCTTAGCCTCCAACTCGAAACTGATAACTTCTATTCCTTTGAACACAAACAGAGCAATTTTGGATCTCTTGGAACAGATTTTAAGAAAACATTTATTTTTATTCTTACCATTAAACCATACATTTTCAAGCATTTCTGAGTTGCGCAGTGAATGAAACAAAGTACATATCAGCTCTGCTCAATGAGATTCAGGCATCTGTTGAATCCTACTGTACTCCAGCACATATGTAGGCTTCTAAGCAAAGAGAACGAACCCGGTTTCCTGTATAGAGTTGCTTATGAAATAATAGGGGAAGAAAGAAAGAAGCACAATTCATTATCACTCAAAACAAAACCTAAGTAGCACAAGAAAGGGATTAAGTGCCATAAGGTTTGCTACACAAGAATAAGCACCTTCCACTGGGAAAGATTTTGTGAGCTCAAAGGTGAACAGTTTCAACCAGGAAAACAAAAAAGAAGACGAGTTGAGGTCCAATAATAGGTAAGTCATCTGCTTTCTAAGTGAATTAAATAATTCACTAATGAATTTTAAAAGGCATATGCTTTAGTCTACGGTAAGGTGAATATTGCCCTTTACAGCAATTATTTTTATAACTAAATTAGGTCATCCAGAAAGGCTTGATATTTCAGGGACACTGGAATCATACATCTCTATAAAATCTCCAGAGAAGCTTGACCTGATACTGCAAATAATTGAGACATTCCTGCTTCCTTCAGGGAGTAAATCAGTTGATTTTCAACTCTTTTATTCACCTCTAATTTAAGTGTCCTCTTTCTAAACGGTAATTTGACCCAGAACATCTCTGAAATGTCTGAGACATTTAGCAATTCTTCAAGGGGCTGTTACACCTGTGAGTCATGATGAATTCAGAAGTTAGAACAAGTTACTGACTTTTGAAAAAAAAAAATGTATTTGATGTAGTAGGATTCACTTCCAGGAAATCACTTAGCATAAAACTAAAGGTCAGGAGGATGGAAAGCAGCAACATGATTGCCTAACACCATTTCCTTTAATGTTAAATAAGGACAATTTCTGAGTGCTTATCAGAAGAGATGCTTTATAAACTGACTTTAGAAAGGAAGCACGATATTATTGAAAGAGGACTGCGGTAAGAATTGGGAGACCTGGAATCAGTTCTGATTTCGATATAAATTTCTTTGTAACTCTAATCATATACGTCTCCTCCTGGGTCCCGAACTTCCTCCTGTGCCTGCCTGATGAAACATTTGGAGAAGATCAACTTTAAGGTCATTTCTAGTTCTGACAGTGTTATCTTACCTTATCATGCATTTGATCATTTCACACTTTTAAGAGTGAGAATTAAGATGGAGGCCTGGTTTGAGTTTATAGGCTTGAAAAGTTTGGAAGCCACTCTAGCAGTGAATTGTGCAGAGCCAAATCACAACTAGACTTACATTAGAAATGAAGCTGAGAAGTTTAGAAATACAACACTTGGCCCTAAATCAGTGTCTAAGAATCTGGTGTTAAAAGAAACAGAATATATTAATAAGCAACACAGCTTGAGATTCTGCATTAAATTTGAAGATCATTATGAAGGTCTTAAAATAGCAACTGTTTGCAAAATCTTAGGCCTAGCAGTGACCTCTAGGAAATTAACTGAACAAAAGACTATAAAATTTAAAAAGAGTGGAGTGCGTAATTGTTCTGATTCTAATGATAAAAATAGGTTGATTATAGTTAAACGGCAGCCTATAAAACCAGTTTGGAAACTGGAAATATCAGGGTTGGATAAGGCTTTTCTGACGGACATACTTATTTTATAGATGGAGAAACTGAGGCACCAGAGAGATTTGTCTAAGAGAAAGACCAAAAGAGAAAACGGAAAAGAAAAACACAATTGACTATTTTCAAGCAAGACCCTGTGGGGAGTCCCAGTGACACCCCTCCACCCCCCAAACGTCCCCTGCCTCTTGTTTGTAGAAAATCTTTAGCCTACTAGATCTTCCCCAAGTTCCAAAGATCAGATTTCGCCAGAGAAGTGAGAAAATGTGGAAACAAAGGAAAAATTCAAGCAAGACAAAATAATAACTGTTTAGTCATAAAACAAAGTCAAGGACCCTTAGTTTCTCCTCAAGGTTTATAGCTAATATTCTGAGCCATATCTTTGAGTTGTTTTGCAGATACTAAAACCCCCACCCCACCAGGTGGAAGATATTAACTGCATTCTGACTACCAGCCAGTAGGCTCCAGGCTGGTGGGAACTAGAAGGTTGGTGATGTTACCTCACTACCAAACAATTAGAAGGATGCATGTGAGTTTACCACACACCCTTCGACCCTCTCCCTCACCTTGCCTTTAGAAACACTTCCCTGAAACACTTAGGGCATTTGGGTGTTTTGAGCATGAGCTGCCCATTCTTCTTGCTTGGCCCCATCTTGGACGCCCTGCAATAAACAGTTGTACTTTCTTTCATTACAACCCGGTGTCAGTAGATTGGCTTTACTGCTTGAGAACAAGCAGACCCAAGTTTGGTTTGGAGTTATATGTATATGTATATATGGGGGGGAGAGGGGTGGAGAAACTTGTGTACATATGGAGATCTGACGCATTTAAAAGATATAGAAAAACATTTAACTGCAGAAAGAAATCCAAGACTAGCTCTCTGATTTGAATATTATCAAGTAGAAATATTTGTCTTCTTGGTTTCAAATTGAACAAATGTAAACTTATTGTAAACTGTGAAGTGTTAGGTAAATTTCAGGCATGTTGTTAATGTATTAGCTCTTCTAAAGTTATCTGTGTTTTAGAAGGAAATTCCGGCAGTCGTAATCATCTTTCTTTAAAGGACTGGTAGATTCAGAAATATTGGGCTCAGTGGCAAGAAATGGACTTTGAGTCATACTTTGAAATTTTAGAGGGATAATTCAAGGACGTTTCACAAATGTGATACTGAGAATTGGTTTGCTATCTGATTAGGACTTGCCCAGACATAAAAATGAAGAAGGACCTCCCCAGAGAAAACAGTGGCACGTGGTAAGATACAGGTTAAGGAGTCCGATGTATTTGAAAGAAAGTGGGGAGAGTGGTTGCAGATGGGCCTGGAGATATAAGTTGAGGCAAAAAAGAAGAAAGAAGTTCATTTGTTGATGTGTTTGGATTTTATCTTGTAAGCAACAGGGTGTCAAAAGAGATTTTTAAGCATGGTAAATGGAGATCAAATCTGCTTTTTAAGAAGATAGCTCTGGAGAAGAAACAGTAAGGGAAAAAGTTTCTGAAATTCAACATAATGTTCTTTGGCAGAAGTACAGGTTAGAAATGATTATTTTCTTTTCAAGTAAATCAATGAAAGTAAGAACAGAAAAGAACAGAACTCCTAAAATATAATAAGTCAGATTCTGTGCCCTTCACAACAAATCTCTTTGGATTTGGATATAGAGCCTAAAAAGAGCAAGGAAACGACCTTGAATTTTCTAGTTTGGAAAATAGTGGATTAGGCACCACAACACAAGGTTGAGACGACTTGACTGATGATGTTACACAATCAAATATGCACAGTTACATTACCTGTTTTCTTTCATCAGTTTTACTTTATTTATCCCTGTTTTATGCCAATGGGTACCTGTATGGCTGCAGATATTTCTCTACCCTTTGGAAACTTTCAGTCTACTTAGGGAGATAGACTTGGATCCAATGACATAAGAAAGAATGCAATGAGAGTGGTGAGATCAGTATAAAGCACTAGCTAGTACTAGGTAGTGCCAAAGGAGAAAGACATGGATTCTGAGTGCACTGGGTCTGTGTCTCTGCTGTTAAATGGTGCTCTCCTTGAGGGCAGAAGCTGGGTGGTGTTCATCTTTGAATATGTGAACCTAGCACAGTGTCTTAACCCATAGCCGACATTCAGAAAATGTTTATTGATTGGAAGTGGTTGTAAATACATTAACAGAGAAGTTTCTGTACACAAAACTTCAGTAAAGAGTCCTTGTTAGTCTCTCACTTTCTTATAGCCTAATAGAGAAACAAGGTGAGTGAAAACAACTTCAGTTCTGAAAGAATTTCGGGAAAAATAATTCAGAAGACATGTATTTTTGTATGGCTAAATTTTCTGTGAAATGAGAGTTGGTTTGACCAGGCACATCTCTGGGACCTCACCTCAAACCCGAGTCAGAATTTTTAGGGACAGGGATTTGCCCCCCACCCTTTATTTTTTTGTTTCCCAGGTAATCCTCATGTATCTTGCCTAGTTGAAAACCAGGGTCCAATGTAATAAATTGCTAGGTGAGACAGAATCACATTCTCATTTAAACAAACAAACAAACAAAACACAAAGATAAGATTCACTGTCTTTAGCTACCTGGGCCGCTCTTACCTAGTATATGCTCCTTAGGTTCTGATGATTCTGTCTCTCATTAACTTTAGACAAACAAACAGATACTTAGAGTTTTTCTTATAAAGGCAAACACCCTACCTCATGATGACATCTGTAATTTTTATGTCTGAATTAGCATATAGAAAAAATACTCCAAAAAACTTGATGAAACCAGAGAAATTCATTTTTTAAATTAAGATACTCTTTGCTGACCACTCATCAGCTGGACTTTTCTTCTTTTATATTTTGAAAGTGTCTGTAAAGTTTTCTCTGCACCTGTCTTTTTGAGCTGAATCATAGCTCATAAGCACACACCGTGGACCCAGTGTGTATGCCTGTCAACAATGCTTAATCCTGTTAAAGCACTTCTCTAACCAGAAACTTTGGAGTAGCCGAATATCATCTGCTGCCTCCCGGGCTATCCTCCAGAAGAAAGTTGGAATTAATTCCTTAATTAATATGTTCAGTATCTCTAGTCATTTTTGCATTATTTCCTTCTCAAGAGTCTTGAAATAAAGTCACACATTTCAGTTGTGATGGTTGCTCATGAAGACAGGATGCCAAACCCCTGGATGGTGACGATGTGATTGCTGGGGTATCCAGGCAAGCAGTGGACTCACACTCCCTTTGGCTGACTATGATTCAGAAGCATTCAGATGTAAACAAGTTGGGTTGTGAAAATACTAGCCCTGGAGTTCTAAGGCTCAACTCTAATTCTTGAAATAATAAGATTTCTGAGCAGGTGTTGAAAAACAGGTAAAATACTTTAGACTTCTGAGTTAAGTTTCTAATAGGGGCCATGTTTTCACTGGGGTAGATTCTCCTTTGGAAGCTAAAGCAGTTTCAGTCCAAACAAAAAAGGGAATTCTCTCCCTGAATCTAACTAAATTTCTTTCCTACTTCCTCCAACCCAATAGGTATACATTTGTTCTGAGTCACTCGATTTACTTTGCATTAAAAGAATAACTGATCCATCCTACCTTACAACAACCCGAAGAAAACGTGAAGGTAAAAAAATTTGTTATTAGGTAATAAGCAACACTCTTAGAAAAAAATGACTTTATAAGGTTTAAAAAATTGGGGTGGTGATCATTCTTGAAATATCATAGCAACATTATCAAAATCATTATTATATTTTTTAAATAAATGCATGTATGTATGTATGTATGTATGTATGTATGTATTGGCTGTGTTCAGTCTTTGTTGCTGTGCAGGCTTTCTCTAGTTGTGAGCCAGGGCTACTCTTCATTGCAGTGGCTCCTCTTGTTGTGAAGCACAGGCTCTAGGCGAGCAGGCTTCAGTAGTTGTGGCACAAGGCCTCAGTAGTTGTGGCACAAGGGCTCAGTAGTTGTGGCTCGGGGGCTCTACAGCACAGGCTCAGTAGTTGTGGTGCACAGGCTTAGTTGCTACGTGGCATGTGGGATCTTCCTGGACCAGGAATCAAACCTGTGTCCCCTACATTGGCAGGCAAATTCTTAACCACTAGCACCACCAGGTAAGTCCCTATCACATCATTATTACTGTCTTTGTCATGCTCATGGTAGTAGTTGTAACAGTATTATTAATTTTTCACAAGGTGAATAGGGTGTGTTCAGGTGAACGATTCCTTCTTAAGGCAAATTGTGGTCGAGGATTCAAGTTTATGAGTAAGTCCATAAAATTTTGCATCTATTTCAAAACTGCTGGTATTTTACTTAGAACACTGTACAGTCATCTTTTTAAGGACAAACACCTGAAAGAGTCACTGTATCTCCCTCAAATCTTTAGTTTATTATCTGCAAAATGTCATTATCATCACCATAACTTGCATATGAAAAACTTTAGATAAGTGTTCATTCAGCACTCACGAAAATTCTGTTAGGCAGGTATTACTATGCTTATTTTACACATGGGGAACTAAGGCCAAAGACAACATGTTACTTGCCCTGTATAACAGAGAATTAAACAGTGGAGGCAGAATTAGGACATTAGATTTCTGACTTGAGTGCATTTATTAAGAACTTATCCAAAGCAAATAAAATTGTACAGTGGGAAAATGGGTGAATAGCATCACATAAAATCACCCACTTTGACCTAATTAACTGTCTGACACCCAAGCTGCCAAGACCATTTATTGCATGGTCACTATATGTCTCTTGAGACTCTACAGCTCTTTACAACATGAAAGGCTATTTCAACCTTAGGTTGTTTTTTTTGTTTTTTTTCATGAACTGAATATTTTCATTTCAGGGCAAGGAACTCTTAGATAGCAATGTAATGTTCAGGGTGAAAGAGAAATAGCAGACTTAGGACTGAAGGTAGAAATAAGAATGCAAAACTTGTTTCTTGAAGACACACAATATGTTATGGTTGGAAGAGACTGTTATACAGCAATTATTTACCCAGGGTCACACAGAAATCTGTCAACAGTGCCAGGACTTAATGTCAGATTCAGAACTCCAGACTTAGGGTAGTGCTTTTTCTACCATCCTGTTCCATAGCATTGTACTGTTTCCCACTGCCCTAGTATACAACTGAGGTCTCCATATTATACTGGTCCACAGCCCCCTGAGCTCCAAGAGTTTGATTGAAAACACTTTTGCTAACTTCAGGATGAAATGAGGATGAACCCCACCAGCAGAAACAGTGTTGGGATTGCAGTTCTTTTTGGTCATATGAATTTACTTTCCACCTTCACTTCTGTGAAAAGGCATCCAAAAATACCAGTTTTTTACCATATGACACTAGTGTAAATACATCACTTACTGGAAAACCCAAAGCTCAAAAACACAGTCTTTAAGAGAAAGGACTACTTGTGATTTTGCAAATAATAAGCTTGCGCTGGCCAGCAATAGTTTCAGTAATTGTATCCGTCATTATATTTACATTTCTATAATTAGTTGCAACTGTTTGTGTGAAGTTGTGTCTCTAGCTTAACGCAGCCACTATTGTCAATCAGTAAATAATAAGCTTGAATTCCACTGATATGTTTGGAAAGCATTAATTTTAAAAGAATACCTTTCAAATGGAGCCCTGATCTCAACCCACTAACAATTACTGAACACCTGCTTTTGGCAAGGAACGAGGACGGTAAAGAGGTGGAATTCATAGACCTCTCCCTTAAATAGCTTATAATAAAGTTGAATAAAGTGACATAATAATATAGAGCCCAGTATATAATAATATATGACATAATAATATATGATGGTCCAGAGGAATGGGATGACCTGTAGGAGCTCCGAAAGGGAAGAGAATGCCATTAACCAAAGAGAGAAAGACTGTGAGAACAGGTCACTTTCTTTAGTAAAAATAAAGCCCATTACTTACAGCAATATTTTATCTTCATGAATGAATACTAAAACTTAAGAGTGGATTTGAACTCGGACATCTGACTCCTCATTTAGTCTCATTTCCCATGACTCTTAAGGTCTTATTAGTCATACATTTAGCAAAACTTCTAGGATCTTATTCTCTCAAAAATCTATTTTCCTCTCTGCTTTTCTCTCAATATTATTTTTGTGTTTCCAGAGAGAGATTATATTTCCCTCTGTATACTGCACTGGTTTTACAGAGAATATTTGGGGATCAAAAATATTTGAATTAAAGTTTGGACTCGTCACCAGTACCTTCATGCCACATCCTCATTTTCTCACCTTGAAGAGCAAGAAGCTGAGCGCTTTAAAGCTGGTATTATTTCCCAGAGGAGGTTTGTTCTTTTCACTGTCCAGCCATCAGTCTGGCCATTTGCCTCTTCTTAGTGAGGGGAGAACACCTTTAGCAACAGCTTACCTCTTACTGATTAGAATAGCTCCTTTAGGAAAGAAACTCCAATAATGTATGGAGTGGGAGACTCACTCAATCGTCAAAGTTACAGGAGTCGTAATGAAGAGATCCCTGATGATTCCAGAATGATCCTTGGAGAAGTTATTATGGAGTTAATGGGGTTTGGTAGGCCCCTTAATTAGAGAGTAAGCAGCTTCACTACCAAACAGTAAAATTTTTAAGGGCAGAGATCATCTCTGCAGACTCTGTTACCACCTGTATGTGCAACACAAGCCACGAGGCTTTGCACGTAGCACACTGACCGTGTACTTAGTGAATGAGAAGCAGTAGAGTACAATATAGTGATTAAGAGCACAGCCTTTGAAATCAAGGGCTGTGTCTGCTATAAATCCCTGAGTCATTAACCATGTAGAGAAGTAGAGTCAGTGTAATGCAGTGGTAAGAGCCTGACCTGGGGAACCAGACAGCAGCATTTCAGTCCCAGCTCCACCTCTTATTAACGGAGACTGAGTAGTTTCTTAACCTCTCTGTGTCTCTATTTCCTCATCTAAAAAATGAGACTAACAATAATATCTACTCAGTGGATTTTATTGTAGATTAAAGGGATTAATATGATTGTGTTCTTAAAACCAGGGCCTGGCAAATAATAAGCATTGGATAAGCATCTATTATTATTATCACTAATTTATTGGACTTCCACCTTCCTCATCTGTAAAATAGAAAGACAGATAATACATTTACTTCATAATATTGATTTATTATTAAAGGAAATTATGTAGGTAGAGCACATAATAGTGACAGCACATAGTGGGTTCACATATTTTATCTATTATTATTATTATTGCTATATGGAACATTGATTTTATTAAAATATGACAGTTTAACATGTAACTGGTTGCCTGATACATTTGAGTGTCCGATTAAATAACATGCATGCCAATAACCTCATGGTTCTCTAAAGGCCATCAGCCTCTTTCTATAGAAAGAGTAAAGAGTAAATCTGCATTGTGGTCATTGGCGCTCCTTCTGGTAATCTCTCTTCTGAGTAACAAAGGAGCCTGGAGTGTAGTTTAGGAGATTAAGTGTTCTTTAACAGTACAACTGGGCAAGAAAAAATAAGTATACATTAGTCTCAAAAGATGGTCCTCACACATGTTGCCTCTCTTTTGAAAAAAATGACTCTTCCAGGTGACAAATTCATCAAGGAAAGTTCATTGAAACCATGACTTTGCAGTGGAAATAGATAAGGAAGTAATCCAGTAGGGAGAAAAATGTAACACCTTGTTTCATAGGAAATGCTCTTTGGATAAATCCACAGAGAATATTCCATTTCCCTTTTAAAGTGTCTTTTGATGCTGGTAAAAGATATTCCTAGGAGCACTCATTTGATGACCGTTAATTTTTCCTCATCAGCCTTTAGCAGTAGACTTGATATATACAGAAACAAAATGGGACAGGAGGCAAAGACAAAGTACAGTCTCACGGGCTACTTCCTGATCTGAAGGCTGAAGGCTATTGTAGGTACTGCCTGCCTTAGATTGAAAATACTAAAATTCAGCTTAATAGAAAGAAAGAACCAGGTATTACAAATTTGGTCATCTTATCTAAAGAGGTGACTCTTGTGCATACAACAAGTTGCAGAACAAGAAGGAAGCAATGTATGTGTTCTGAAAGGATTTTGCCACTTCACTGGAGCGGATATACTTGAAATCAGATAGTCACCGTGGCTTTCTGACAGATGAGGTTAGACAAAGAAATGTAAACCGTGGGTTTAAAATGTTCTAATGGGTTTTCTTTTTATATGGTTAAATGCGTGTCTAATTCATTCAAAGATTCTTAAAACAATAATAAATAATCAGAGATACTTTACTTTTTAACTCATGTAAATGGATTAATTACTCTACTGTGATTTACTCAGTGAAGAAGTCAGTAAGAAATTCCATTAGGAATACAGATTAGACTCTTATTAGAGAAACTCCTCCTCATATGAGTCTATTGACAGTGGACTGTTGATCTAGAGAATACCTATTTTCTCCAACTTAATAGAAATGTTTTGGCATTTGCAGTGAACCATCTGGGCCTTGGTTAACTAGAAGTTTATGTGTGTGCAAATATCAAATGTGGCTTTTCCAGGTAATAAATTCATACCACTTCACTGACTAGTAGTAGCTTAACAGATGGAAAATTTGTTTGCATAGTGTTAAAAACAGATTGAGTTTGGCCAAAACGTTGAGTTTCATTTAATATAATCGGGTTGAAAAAAAAAATGAAGATTAATCTGGATTAATTTAACTGGGACTACGAATTCAGTTAGTGACTAAAACATATGTAGATCCAATTTCCCTTCCACTTCATGGTAGAAGTCAGAAAGAGACAGGCTTCTTAAATGAAGAAACTAAACTGTGGTATCCTTGCAGCATATTTAGAGGGCTTTTCTTAGGAAGCTGGACACATTCCAACATCAAACCCTCAGGTGGAAGAATTGAGTAGATTCAACCCCAGAATTGTAATAAACATCACAAGCAGCATGGTAACTGACCTTTTCCTGAGGTGACTCTGTGAAATTAAGCACCAGAATACTAATTTCAAGCTGCCATTACCAACCTCAGTCAGAGGCCCCATGTATCCCAAGATGACACATTAAAAGAGGAACTGTTTGTCCTTTATTGGCATCTATTGGTAACATGATTACTATTAAATGGTTCAAATGATAATTTCAACATAATCTTGCAAGTTGACTATGGAGATGTCATTTTTTTCTCCTTCCCTCCTAACCTATAATTTTTCACATCTGTGATGAAAATTTTACATAAGTAACACAGGAATGCTTACAGCATCTCATAACAAAGGGACTCAGATGACCAAACATTATTAAAAGAAATGCATTCACTTTCCCAATTAACATTCTTCCAACCACAAAGATGTATGCAAACAGAGTCAGAGTTGTATCTCATGACACGGAGATAAATAAATCTGAGATCAAAGAAATTATTTTTTGTAATTCTTTGAATATTCAGTCAAGAAGTCATAAATCCATAGACTGCTGAGATTCTTAATTTGAATGTTCTCTTGCCTCTTTATTTTCCCCAATTAAGGAATCTCAGGGATCAACAACACCAGACTGATGAAGGCCACGGAACCAGTCTGTCACACAGAGTGAAGGAAGTCAGAAAGAAAAACAAATACCGTATGCTAACGCATATATATGGAATCTAAAAAAATGGTGCTGATGAACTCAGTGACAGGGCAAGAAGAAAGATGCAGATGTAGAGAACGGACTTGAGGACATGGGTGGCAAGGGAAGAAAAGCTGGGACGAAGTGAGAGAGTAGCATTGACATATATACACTACCAAATGTAAAATAGATAGCTAGTGGGAAGCAACTGCATAACACAGGGAGATCAACTCGATGATTTCTGATGACCTAGAGGGGTGGGGTAGGGAGGGTGGGAGGGAGGCTCAAGAGGGAGGGGATATAGAGATATATGTATAAATACAGCTGATTCACTTTGTTGTACAGTGGTGGAAACTAACACAGCAGTGTAAAACAATTACACTCTAGTAAAGAGCTGGAAAAAAAATTAATTACATATTCTAAACTAGAAAAAAAAAAAAGACCATCGACCCAAACATCAAACAGTATTCATCTGTATAGAGCTGAGGAGAAACCACCATACTGAATGCCTTCAGAGGGGAAAACACAAATGTTCTATGTTTCTAGAAGTATAAGAGCTAAAAGTGTCCCCAAAGAGAAACAAAACAAAAACATTAAAAGGCATATTTCAGATGACCGAATCTTCTTAGATAAAATGGAATGAAGTAGATATGAAGCCTGCTTTAATCATAAAATAGCATAAAGATCTAAAATATTATTTAGTTATTGCTATTTAGTGAACATTCTCCTAATGGGATTTTTCTATAAGGAACATTTTGAGGGAAGGAATTATTACATAGTAATGTATGAATTCTCACAACAGACCTGGTACACGGTTAATGTTCAGTAAATGCCTTGGATTAAATAATGTTATTTATGTCGGTGTTCTATCCTTTAATACAGTATCTGACCATAATAAGTGCTTACTTGCTTTGGTGTGTGTGTATTTTTTTAGTGAATAAATGATGACAACATAAATAACTACTGCCTTTCAATTCCATGTGCACCTATTGCATATTCTCTCCCAAATATTATAATCATCCTTGAGTACAAGTGAGATAAAATCAAACCCAAAGATAGGCTAGAACCTCACTGATTGTCAGAGTCTGCTGCGTACTTTGTTCCTGATACATAGCTTTTCCAGTCTTACCCTTTCCAGTCACTGAAATACGGCAGAACTCCATCAGAAGAAAGTCTCAGCCATTTACGGGGGAAAAATCAGTAAATAATGGAGAGGTGTTCTACCATTCCATCTCATACACGGGTTGGGTTAAAGAAATGCAAGACAATAAAGGAGGACCAAGTGTCTACAAACATCCCAAGATAAGTGAAATAGCACGCTTGACTCACTCTGGGAGGAGAGCAAATACCAGAGCTCATGCTTGGCTTCTCAAGCATGACGAGGTGTTCTTTCACGGGTTTCTTGTCTTCCTGGTTGTTTAGTGCAAAAAGCAGAAGCTCCAGGAGACAACATGACCTCCTTGCTATAGGCCCCTTTAGCCAAGCTCTCTTTGCTGAGGGAGGCCAAGAAGACAGTCTTGGGAAAGACATTGTTGGTGAGCATTTTTACCCTAGTCCAATAGGATGTCTCAGTTATAAAAAAAAGGTTTCATTGAGAAAAGACCAAAATATTTCACTGGGACATATTCGTGAAGTGATGTATCTTAATTGGCCTAATATATAATAAATACTTACCTATCATGTACTTGGCATGGTGCTTTTAATTGTACATACAATCTTCCTCTTAATCCTAGCAATAATCTTAAAGGATACAGATAAAGAAAATGGGGCTTAGAAAAGAGAAGTAATTTGTCCTATGTTATATATCTGGTCAGCGGTAGATATGCTTTCCATTTACTAAAGCAAAGATTTGGCTATATCCTCATGAATGTTAAAAAACAAAACCAAACCTGTTTAGTGGACCACTGTCACTCCCTTGCTGAATAACCTTCAATAGCTTCCTATTGCTTGTGAAAGAAAGTGCTCTGTTAGCCTTTAAGGTGCCCCATCCAAGTGCCCCAGCCCGGAATCTTTCTATTCCATGCCTTTTGTGTCTCAGCCAAACCCATTCCTCCAATACATCTTCAGCAGAATCTCACCTCAGGACTCTGCTCGCATGGTTTCTCAATTTGAAATGCTTTTCATCCAATTCTATAACTAGCATACACACCCATTTATCTCTTAAGACAATTCAAATTTCCCTTCAAGACAAAAAAGACTGAGGAAAGATGCACATATCTCGTTCTTAAGCATTAAAAGACAAAGATAAAACCACAAGGTGAACACTGTGAAGTCATTGGAGGTGGTCACTCTACACAAAAACAGAACAAAACAAAACTAAATTATATCATGGTGTACACACAGTAAGAGCTAAGAAATGAACAAATAAACCCTGATTTGAGGCTTTAGAGGCTGTTCTCTATCCATGTGAAAATATGTCACCTATCCATTCTCACACGTATCATAAGAGTTTTCAAATAAAGGTAGGAGTTCTTTGAAAAGTTCCATCTCTACAGACTTTTGCTGATTCTTTTTCTTCCTTTCTCCTCCTCAGAAGTTCATCTATAGTTCACTAAAGGCCAAAACACTAGAGAATTTAGGTCTTGTCTCTTTCCTTGCATTAACTAGCTAAGGCACTCTGACAACTCACTGAAACTGTTTCTAGATATTTTAAATTGTATACCTGCCTATGTGCCTCACATTGTTTTTTGTGTAAATCAAGTCATTTAATTTATTCAAAATGCCTTTATAGCATATTTACATATGTCAAGCATTATACTATGAAAAATTATGATTGAGACATTTTGTACATTATTTAATCTCGCATACTATAGTTAACAATGGATGTAAAAGCCTTTTGAAAATGCTAAAATGCTTGTAAGGAATTATCATCAATAAAGGTGTGTAAGGAACACTTATAATACATACATTAGCCTTTGGGGTTAATGCCATAACAATGCCATATGTTTTCTAGCAACTTGTCTTTTAAACAGATTTTTATTAAAAAAAAAAGAAAGAAAAGTCTGCAGAACAAGACCATTGCTTATTGGTATCAATGCGGCGTGGCTTTCTTAAGTTCTTATAACTTTGCTTACTCCTAGTTTCAGTAGTGAGATTTCCACAAAAGCTATAATTAGTAACTATCACTGGTAGTCAACATCTAGGCATTTTTGGTTTTGTGAGATTCTAAAATCAGTATTATTGTCTTTATAGTTTCCCAAAGAGCTCTCTGGAGTCATAGTTCAAATGTGATGGACTTGGATCCACTCATGATTTTCTCTGAGGACAGCTTCCTGTGGTGGCATTGGGAGAAGAAAGAAGTCTTTCACGGATTACAGTGAGCAAACTCTGTCATCTGACTTCCCATGAAAATGTCAATCACTGTAAATTAAAACCTAAGCTTTCTTCACTAGTCTCTTCATTCAGATCAAAGTGTCCCTATCACAGGTAAGGCAATAGGCTAATCAATAATTTCCTTTCCAGTCATTAATTTAATATTAGTTTGTGGCCATCTTGGCATCTTCCCCTATACACAGTTCCTGGCAAATTGCATGTTTAGAAAGCACATATTCTTCTCATTTTGGGGGATATTTAATTTTCTAGTCCTTTACAGTAACTACTAAATAGGTCATACAATGGACATTTAATTACCGTATTTTAATTTTCTGTTCTTTGCTTCCTATGGTACTTTTACACTACTGCTTCTCTCAAAGCAACCAATATTTACTCAGGAAACAGATTTTAATTTCAATGTTGGATTGAAATCAAAACAAAAAAAATCTTATGAAAAAATCTGAGTCTACTCATCTTATCAAAAATAAAAATTAAAAATTACATGTTTTAAGGTTAATTTTGAATTGTTGGAAAAATTTGCAAAGCTTTTGGCAATGTTTGAAAATAATTTGAAACCCACATTTTAGAAAGGAGGGCCATAGAATATTAAGCCAGAAAGACCTATAGAAATCGTTCCAGTCCAATCTGTGTACTTCAGAAATAGCTAAAGTCCACTCTTTTTCTATTTGACATGACTAAGGTGACTCTCAACTTGGTGGCATGGCCCAAGTGTTCTGATACCGTCTCAATCATTTTACTGTCTCATAACCACTGGTTTCTTAAAACCTCATTTTGTGAGTTCATAAGAACACATTCTCATCTGATAATATGCTTCTAAATTTTGTGGTTGGAATTAGATGCAAATACACACAATGATAGGTATGAATCTTAAGATTCTCTAGATTATTTTTCTAATTACCTAAATATCACATGTAGAAAATCTGAAACATTACAAGAAGCATAAAGGACTTAATTGACGTGGGGAATATAGATTTTACCAGACCTCTTGAAGAAGTGATTTAAGATGAGTTCTGAGGGATGATTCTTTTTTTAAAGGACTTTTATTGAGATATAATTGATATACAATAAACTGTGTATATTTAAAGTGTACAATTTGATATTTTCTTTTATTATTAGTAATGCATATATGGCAATTCCAATCTCCCAATTCATCCACCCCACCCCCGCTTTCCCCACTTGGTGTCCATATATTTGTTCTCTACATCTGTGTCTCTATTTCTGCCTTGCAAACCAGTTGATCTGTACCATTTTTCTAGATTCTGCATATATGCGTTAATATACGATATTTGTTTTTCTCTTTCTGACTTAGTTCACTCTATATCACAGTCTCTAGGCCCGTCCATGTCTCTACAAAGTCCCAATTTCATTCCCTTTTATGGCTGAGTAATATTCCATTGTATATATGTACCACATCTTCTTTATCCATTCATCTGTTGATGGACATTTAGGTTGTTTCCATGACCTGGCTATTATAAATAGTGCTGCAGTGAACACTGGGGTGCATGTGTCTTTTTGAATTATGGTTTTCTCTGGGTATATGCCCAGTAGTGGGATTGTTGGGTGATATGGTAATTCCATTTTTAGTTTTTTAAGGAACCCCCATACTGTCCTCCATAGTGGCTGTACCAATTTACATTCCCACCAACCCTGCAAGAAGTGTTCTCTGAGGGATGCTTCTGAGATAGCCACAATTGGTGGTAATGAGAAGAGCATTATAGGCAGAGAGAGCAGCATAAATAAAATACCTAAAGTAGGAAATATCTTCGGACTTTCAAGGATTTGAAATAAAACCATTATGACTGGAGCAAAATGATTAAAATAAAAGCAAAGTTTGGAAAAACCGATGGAAATCATCCTATGAAGTCCCAGTGGACCACTTTCTACCTTTTTGTTGTTATGAAAAACCTTTACACATTTATGCAAGAAAGAACATGACACACTTAAAAAATATTCTTCTAGGTTCTATATGCATCATGTTTAAAAAATGGACAAGAAGGATGGGAGGTCATCAGGTATAAAGCTACTATGTTAGCCTAGGATAATGTGAGTGTTTAGAGGGTAAAAGGTGGCAAGGAGTTGGAGAGAAATGCAAGAACCTGAATTTTAGTTTGAAGGCAGAAGATTTAGAATACACTTCTCTTGTTAAAAGGATTGGAAATGTCCAATTAAAGTTGTATATTCAAGTAATACTGTTTCTAACACAGTGCTTTTTGTATTGATTCTTTCTTGACCCATATATAAACTCTCAGATTCTTATAAGGTGTCAGAGAAATGTTTTCTGAGCCACAAGTCTTCAGTAAAATGTCTATGGAATAAGCCTCCTTTGTGTTCAAATCTTGACTTATCCACTCAACAGTTATGAGAACATGGGCAACTCATAAACCCCCTTAAGCCTCACTTCCAAGTGGATAAGATTAACACTCTCCACTCACCTAACTCCATCTTAGTTTACTGTAAGGTTTAGAAAGGTAATGGAGACATCCCAGTTTAAAAAAAAAAACATCATTTTGATCACACCTCTCCCTTCAAAAAAAACAAAAAACAAAAAACCCAAAACTTAAAATACACCAAAAATGTGTTTTAAGGTATTAAACACAGAATGACAGTATTGAAAGTGTCTGTTCTTCCAATCTGGCCAGCCTAAGGAGAAAGACTAACATTGTGCTGGGAGTCCAGGCAGACTCACCTTACAGGTAACAAGCTCTACCCAGGCACTCAGAGAAGCCAATCCACTTAAGCGTCCCCACTTTTAAACATGAGCAGACAACTGCCAGTGGTGGAAGAAAATAAATCCAAATTGAAAAAAAATATAAGAACTCAAGATACAAAAAAAAAAAGAAAAAGAAAAGCATCTTACCAACTTCTAGAGAGGAGAAAAACAAAGCTAGATATTTGTACCTATGACTGGGATTCAGAATGACGGGACTTAGCAAACAACACTGGCAGCGAGGATAAAATTGAACAATGCTTTCCAAAATTTTAGTTAGGTAATAAAAAATCTAAAAGTTTAATGCAGCCAAATTGAAAAGTAAATCTGGAGATGAGATAAAAATATTTTATTTCACACAATATTTTCATGAACAATTCTCATAAACTTCTGATTTTTTTTCTTCTACTTTAATACACGATTCAGGTGATCCAACACAGGAGACAGATGAGGGCAATCCCAGGATGACAATGGTACAAGAGACATAAAGAGCAGCCAGCCCAGATTTAAGCCATGAAACAGACACGCTAATGGCCGCCATCACTAAGATACCTTCTGCTCTGCTGAGCCTGTTTCAGGCTCGTGTGCTGACGAAGTTCCCACTCTCACTTCCAGTCACTATTGTCAACTGAAGACATTCACCCCACCGTACCGAAATCTCCTGAGCACTGGAGTTGGCTATGGTGAGCTCAGAATTCCAGGAAAAAAAATCAGACTATCTCATTTCCCCAACCATATCCAGTATCCAGCTCATTTTACAGATCTGACAAATGCCAAACTGTGAAACTTTTTATATTTCCCAAGGTCCACGCACTGCTTTTACCACCAAGTTCCTCAAAACAAATTTTTATAACCTCAAAAGAAATATGAAAACCAAACTATGATTCAAACTCTAACTAATTTCTCTTCTGCTATGATTCGTGTTCTTATAACAATGTGGCTCTTCTTACAGAGCTGTTTGTGCTTCCTAATCAATTTCTATATGTCTAAGGCTTCATATTTATTTCAAAATAATTCTAAAATGAGAAAAAATCATTTAGAAAAAGATGTGATATGTTTATCATTGTGAATATATATGGTGATATAGTAAACTCTCAATAAATCACAAGTATAGTTGTTATAATTTTATGTACTCCTTCCATTCCTTGGTACTAATTATTTTTCTGAAACACGGTTCGGATGAAAAAATCTTTCAAATAGCCATATGATACATGTATCCGAATGCCCTTTCCCTATCACTGATAAACACAAAGCCAAACGTCCTTGAAATGTTAACAACAATAAAACCCCTCAATTATATTATTGTCCATAGTTATATATTAATTTGAATAAAAGTATTTGATAAATGACCTACGTAAAGATTTTAGTTCACATTCAAATAATGGTCTTCATGTAGTACATACACAGATATGAACTAGACAAAAGATGTAGTAGGGGAAAAAAACTACTCCAGCAGTCAAGAGAACTTGAATCTAGTTCTGATTCTGTCGCTATTTCATTCATCAAGCTTGGTAGGGTCACTTCCTACAAGGCAGCAGTTTTCTTGTTTGCAAAATTAGAACATTGGACATTGGGCTGGATTGCGCTTTGTCAATTTGACTACGGCTGGGGGCTAAATTTCCCCGAGTCCCTTTTCTCTGTGTGGTTCTAGGCTAGCGTTGCCAAAAGAGGAACTTGCTGAGATTTGGAAGGTCAGAGTAAAGCAGGTGCCATTGCTTTTGGGAGACTGTCTCTGTCTGACCTGGTGTCAAGCAGAGGCAAGGTGCCCAGTAGACCTCAGCTTGTGTGTATTTTCTTTCATTTTGCTTATAGCTTAGCTTCCCCACTGCCAGGCCCACCAGCAGGGACTTGGCTGCAGAATCACAGAAATAACAGCTACACAGAGACATAGCTTCCTGAGAGGTGGCGATTTCCATTCGTCTCCCCTCCAGCTTCCCTGTTTGTGGTCCCCACTCACAGACTGAAAGTGTTGTTATCCTGGATTTCCATGAAAGCTTCTGTTTGTTCACTCACGTGAGTGATTAAGGTGGACTAGTCAGTGCCCTTTTCTCAGATCTTCCAACTCCGCTCTAGACTGTCACTTCTTCAGTTCCTCCCATATTTGGGTAAGTTCTAATTCCTATAATAAATCATTTATTCGCATAATGCCTACAGTGGCTCTCTTTCTCTGACTTACAACATGCGATGATGAACTCTAAAGCCCCCCCCAAATCGATATTCTAGGATTTTCAGAGTCTATTCAATATAATATTGTATGATCTATGCATATCTGAATAAACAGCAGGAGCAGGTTCAAGTCTATTTATCTATTTCTAGCAGACAACAGGGAAGTTAAGCCACACTGTGAGTTTTCATGTGACTTCCCAGAACACCAACAGAGTATTGAGTTCTCCAATTTCAGATATATAACCAATAAAAGGATTTACAATGACTGCATATGGACAAAGTAGACACACAGGCTCACCTGCATAATAGTATATATTTAGAGCACAAGTGCTTAAATAAGAAATTAAATAAGAAATAACAAATACTTCTATTCATGCTTCTTAAGTATACAAAGATAAAATGGAGACTAAAGATTTGTTCAGTGGCCAAGGCCACAGCTGAGCCCTCACCCCCAGCTCCTTCCCATTTGTCCTCAATTGTTGCAAAAGCACTTCACTTGTACCTAAAGGAGAACAATATCTCAGAAACTATTCCAAGACAATAAAGCAAGAAAGCTGGTTTGTTCACATTTTTTTCCTTTTCTTTCCATTCTTGAGGTAAACCTCCCACAGAGAAAGTTATACCATGCAAAGGATTCAACAAAATGAATGAAAATATGTTTATATCACTCATGGATTACTCTCCTGTGGCACAATTTCAATCAACGGCCATGGAGAAAAAAATGTGTGTGTGTGTGTGTGTGTGTGTTGTATGGTTACTTAACTTTATAATTGCAGCTGT
Source organism: Hippopotamus amphibius kiboko (assembly GCF_030028045.1). Taxonomy (NCBI): domain Eukaryota; kingdom Metazoa; phylum Chordata; class Mammalia; order Artiodactyla; family Hippopotamidae; genus Hippopotamus; species Hippopotamus amphibius. Next base: position 165,222,059 of record NC_080191.1, on the reverse strand, counting down.
TCAAACATTTAACATTTCATGTTACAAAATAAGGAATTCACCGAAGCACAGAGAAGCAGCGTATTCTTCTATCAGTTTAGCATTTGTTCCGGGATTTAAACAGAGTAAATTAAGAATGCACATGGTTTTGCACAGAAACTAGTTTGCCTTCTTCAAATCAATTCCAAAATTATCCCTTTTTTGGCACCTTCTTCCACTGAAAGCATTACCAATTCATCTTTGCATGCCACATTAATTATAAAAATTAACATTGGCATATTATTTCATAGCTTAGAAAAATGCTTTTGTATATGTGAAATAGGTCAGCAAGGTGTAGTAGAGAAAGATACTGGCTTTGCAGTCCAAAGATCCTTACCTGCTGTGCCACAGAGTGAGGGGGTCTGAGGTGGAGGATAATTGCTATTCTGAGCCCCAAGTTTCTAACAGAATTTTTGTAAAACTTAGATGAGATCATGTATGTGAAGGTGATTTGTGAAAGGCCTGGAATGACACAAATAAGGGCATTAAATCAATTTGCATTTTACAGATGAGGAACAGCCATTAAATGATTCATCTAAAATTAAATAAAGGCATATCAGGACCAGAAATCCAGTGTCTTGACTCTGAGTGCTATATTCTTTCCACCCCATCTCACTGCCTCTCGTTCATTAATTTTGTTTAAAAACAAAAACTCTTCTTTATTATGAACCACATCATTCTGAGTAGAAATTTCAAAAGAAAGAACATATCTTAAAGGTGAGTGATTAAGAGCAGGAGATTAGAATCCAAACATTCTGAGTTTAAATCTGAGCTCTCCTCCTCACTAGCTTTGTGACTGAGTACATTAATTAACTTTTCTGTGTCTCAATTTCATTATCCTTAAATTCAGGATACAATTAGCATCAACATCGTAGGGCAATTCTCAAGATTGTATGAGTCAGTACATGTAAAAGTCCGAGAATAGTCCTGCTATATGAAGCATTAAATAATAACAAATTTTATGTAAAGAATCGTACAGGGTCATTAGGTTAATGAGATCTATCATGCTGGGTATTATGCTGAACTTGCCATCAATAGCAAGAGGTATCCTGGTATCCTTAAAAGCATTAGGGATGAGATGAGGAGGACATGTGCTGTTGACTTCATCCCCAAAGCCTGAGCAGAGCCTCTAAGGAGAAGCTGCAGCTTCAAAATGAGCAACACCATTCATTGCTAGAAAGTTCAGAGCCCCATACGCACGACCATAGTTAAAGGCATTACTTATTTTATCCTTTTTCAGTAAAACTATAGGGTCCTTGAAAGGGTTAGCAATGACTAGAAAATATGCACGATGGACTGTTTCCTATACTTACAGTTATTTAGAAGCTTCATTAACAGAAGAGTCATTAGATACAGCGTATCTATAGTAAAAGCTGTACAGAGAAGCACAAATCTTAGAATGTTAAGGTGGGAAGGGAATTTACAGCACATCTAGTCACACCAGTTCCTATCCCATCCAATAAATAACTTTCCTCTTCGGCATTACTTATAAGCAATCTTCCAGTCAGAAAAATTCTCACTTTCCAATAAAGCTGTCTTACTTGACAGTAATAGATTTTCAGAAAAGTTTTTTTTTTCTCTACTTTGAACACAGTTTTGTTTCATAACAACTTCTATCAACAAGAACTAATTCCTGGTCCAAAGAGAATAATAATATTTTATAAACAATAAGAACTGTGTAAAGGTACTACAAAGCTCAAGTTGTTGCTATTAGTAAACATTACAAAATAAGCAGTACTTGAGTATCTTGAGATGGTCCTGACCACTATGGTCCTGAAAATAGACATCTGAAGCTTCTAGTCTTTATCTTTTACATTTTACACTAGATATGACCCACGGCATGTGCCCAATTTACGCTTTTCATAAGTGAATCCACAATTTAGTTTGTGTACATATTTATTTTCTCCTGCTCAAATCCATTTTTGATGACATATTTGTTTCTATTTTACCCCATTTTGACCTACATTTTCATTACTGTTGGAGGAGGTCATCGAGAGGATGTGACCACTGGTTGACCTGCAAGCTGGACCTGGGCAATCAAAGGCTTCTCACCCACTCTTGCCCTTGCAATGTCCTCTCAGCTCACCCTTCCCATAGCCAGTGGTATTTCTAGGATGCAACCTCTAGAGAGTTATGTGTCTTGAGACTATCTGGATGGTATATGGGACTCAACCCTGTTAAGACTTTTAAGATTCTGGCAGGTGGGTGTGAAGATTTACTTGTCTTGTGATTGCGCAACACAAACCTCATATGTTCAGTTCCCTTGCTAAGTAAAACTGGAGTGGTCCGCTTCTTTCTTCAGTCTCTCCTTGCCCTCCATGTATGGAGACGAGTTTCAGATTTTACCTGGGGAATTTCTAAGTTTGAAAGCAAACAATTGGAGAGCCAACCAGGAGACTGAAGAAATGGGTCTTGGGAAAGAGGCATCTGTGGTGGAAATCCTGGGTTGGCCATTGACTTCTATGTGGGGAGGAGTGGCCTGTAGATTAGATGCTTGTGGATTGCTGTGAGTGCCAGGATGCCCCAAAAGCACCAGCTGGTGTGATGCCTTTTTTTTTTTTTTTTTTTTTGAGAAACTGTGCATAGTACACTGAGCCAAATAATGGAAACAAATGGTTGCTTTGGTTGGCTGGCCTCTCCTGTGGGCAGTTCAGCTGACCACTGATGCCCAGCTAGAGGCTGGACCTGCAGTTAGAAAGTGGGAAGAAGTGCTTAGGTTAGAGAAGGATGTATAGTTGTCCACTACTCTACTAGCTTCTTGGTGACCAGACAAGTTGGGAGCTCAGGATGAAGAGTTGGAGCTCACAGTGTGCCATCTTGCAAAGCTAGGAAGTGGAACTCTGGAAAAGTGATGAGAGCAAAGAGGAGGATGTTGTGGTGATTGACAGTGAAAAGGACAAAGCACCCCCTGCTGTCCAAAGCCTAATTCAGAGGAAAGTTTTAAATAGCGATTATCCTAAACTTCTGATAATAAAGAAATATACCCTAAAACTCCTTAAAAAACACTTGAATTCTTTCTCTGTTCCTTGAGGGTTTACATCTTATCATGCCATTGAAAAGAAAGGGGGGGGGTGCATGTTTTTAAATATACAGAATGTTATGGGTTCCATTGCCCAAAATCTAGCTCACAGCCTCCATAAGATTATTCATCAAGGGCAAATACAAATCTTAAAAGTCATCTCCATAAAAACTAGTGAAAAACTTATCCTTGTGAGCAGTTAAACTTAACTTGACACAATTTGGATTCAAATTTTGTCTGTAAACTAGTGAGTTTTGTATTGTTGTACATGATTCATGGCTAAAATTTTGGACTGAAAACCATATGGTCTCTGTGCCCCTTTGTATGTTTATGTATGTCCATGGATGTATGTTATGTATATTTGATATGTATATGTTTATACCTTTAGTTGGTATTGCCAAATTAATTTGTAAAGAGATCATTTAATTGATTTAAGTGCTTATGTAAATTAAGTATTCCTAAAACTCTAAGAAATATAGAAACAAATACTTTTCAAGTTCATGTGATCTGGGTTAATCTTCAGTAAATAAAAGCTAGTTTAAGTTTGTTGGCTTAATTAAAATAAATATGTCTTCAGAGTTATCAGAATCAAATTTAATGCAAGCATACAACTTTTATTCTACCTGGGTTTACTAGTCAAATAAATTCATATTATCTTTATTACAAAATTTGTTGGCAAGAAAAATAATTTAAGATGATGACTAATTATTTAAAGTCTCATGAAGTTTTCAAGAGTAATCTAAACAAAATTGTTAAGAATGAGGAAATTAAATAAATGTAGATGGATATAGAGAGTTGGGAAGAGAGACAGAGAATCTTAGCTTGTGTAATCTAACCTTGTGTAATTTTAGCTGGCTAAAATTAGATGAATTTGTTATAGTGTTTTTTCCTTAATAAGCTTTAATATCAATTGTGTACTTATGTAATACTAAAACTTAATTGTCCTTCATTTGCTGAAAGGCAAGTTTTCTTGAACTATTGGTCAGCTCCTGATAAGAAATTACAAAAGGATTTTCTTTACCTTTTAATTAATCTTCCTAGAAAGCAAAGATTTTGTATTTTAGCAAAATAATTTCCTGTGCTTCATCTTGTCCATGGTTACTTTAGAAAACTGAATCATCTCAACATTAAAAGAGCTGTTTGGTTCACAACTCTGTAACCTTCTGTATTTGCCTTTAAAATCTTTCATTGTCACTTTAGTTAATCCATAATTAAGTATTGCTGCATAACGATCTATGTTGCTATTTAGTCAACTTTTGATATTTTTCCAAAATCAAGTTCTAATGAAGTCCTTGACTCTCTTTGTGTGATTTTTTTTTCTCTTTTTCTCAAGTTAAAGCATAGTTGATTTGTTTTTAATCATTTTTTATTTTCTAATTAATGTATTTATAGCAAAATAATTTCCTCTAAATACTGTTTTGACTTCATCCTACTTATTTTTATATATGGTGCTATCACATGTTCAATAAATAGACAGCAGTTCTCAGAGAAATGAACAGCATAGCTGTTATACAATTAATTACTTGCAATTTTAGTTTTCAATTCTTGTTTAACCAAACTTTTGTTTTTTGGTTGTCTTTTTTATATTTAATTGTTACTATTATTAAATTGTGGTCAGCAAATCTGATCTACATAATTTTTCAATTTTTTGAATTATTGAAAGGTTATAAATACTCCAGGGGGTGGAAAAAATATGCACTCTTTTTGTTGACTCTATCTTCTAGCTTAAATAGTCCATCTTCAGCTGTACTTGTTCTATTTTAGCCTGTCTATTTTTTTGTTTCTGCAATCCTGTTTTTATTTTTGAAGTCTGACTTTTCAAAGCAGCCTGTTCATTTTCATGAATGAGGATCCCCCAAAATTTCTTTAAGGACATTAATTACACCTAGCTTTCTTCTGGTTCCTAAATTTTAAAACCTGGGAGTTTAGTTGTTTGATTCTTTGATGTACATTTTTGAAATCCTGATTAACAGATATTGGGAGCAGATGAAGATTTTTTCACTCCACCAGAAATCTTTATTGCCAAATGTAAAGGCAGATCTGAGAGAAGTTTTACTGGTAGACTTATTCCTCTGAGCATTGACACATCTGCAATTAAATCCTGGAACCGCTGCAGCTACTTTGCAACCATGAAGAGAGAAGCCATGGAGACACAGCCAACGCACTGACAATTTCTGAGTGAAACGTTAAAAAGGCTCTAGTCCTTGATGTTATTGCTGTAACTGAATAAACAATCCTGGAAATATCCTATCTATGGAATTTTTATTTTGAGTTAATATAACTTTTATGTCCACTATGAGTTAGCTTTTCTGTAATTAGAGCCACAATCATCCAAATCAATGTATCACTTCCTACAATCCGTTTTCCAAAAATTACTCAGAGCAGTCTTAAAAGCATACATCATGCTACTCATCTGCCTACAATTCTCCAATTGGCTTTTTGTCCTATTTAGAATAAAATCCAAACTCCTCTCTGGTTTACAAAACCTTACATGATCTGAACTCTGCTTCTGTCTGTGACCTACTCTTTTACCATCACCCCTCTTGCCTTCTTTCAGACCCTCAAACATTCTGAGATTATTTATACCTTAGGGCCTTTACACTAGCTCTTCTGTTTCCCAAGAATTCTTTCCCCAGATCTTGAAACAGTTGGTTCCTTCTTGGTTCGCTCTCAATAAAACAGCTTCTCAAAGAGCTCCTCCATAATTATTCAAGTTAGAGCAACTATGCAGTAATTTTTCTATCATATTACTTATCTTAATTATTTGCATTGCATTTATCACAATCTGATACCTATGTATTTTTATATATATTTAAAAGCCTGATATTCCTTTCAATAGTATCAGTTCCATGAGAACAAAGACATTTAATATTTTGTTCCTTGAAGTTTTCCCATCACCTAGAAGAGTGCCTGACATATAACATCCTCAACAAATAGTTGTTGAAAAAGTGACTGAATCTACTCTTTATCTTCCAGAAATTCTTCACTGCTTTGATCAGCTGGTGGTACTTTTCTCCAGTTACTCACATTGCTGTGGATCTATTTTTATATCTGTGACATCATTTCAGTAGGATTTGGGAGGAAAACATAAATAAATTCATATATTCAGCAGCATTTTTATAGGAATCAGAGATAACTTTTCTGAATAAAACCATCGTTGCCTTTGAACTTCCTATTGATGTGAATACCAAATTGATTTTAACGAAGTAATATAAATTTTCTTACATTTCCCAAATTACTATAATTTCAATGCCTGAAATATAAACAGAAAGCCAGAAAGGAGCATCGAGACACATTCAGAAGGTGTCCATTTCGTCCCTCTTACTTTAGACTTGTTAATTTGCTTTAAATAATTACAAAAATAAGCAGTCTCTAAAGTCAAACATAGACTAGAAGAAAAATATGTTAGTGAGAACCCAACTCTTAAGTTTTCTCCTGAGATATGAGTGTAGATCAGTAATTCCCAGTTTCTGTATTGTAGACCATAGTATTTTTCAAATAGGAATTAACTTTTTATTTTACCCACTTAAGACATTTATGAAAACTATAACCATTGTTATAAAATAAAGGACATTGTGGCATCAAATATTGCAAATAGCATATCTAAGAATAAAGAACACTTCTTTGAATGAAAAACTTTCAGGTTTGTGAAAAGTTTACCTCATTGTTCTTATTTTCCTCATTTTCTAGTGGAACACTTATCAGTGTTCAGCACTAGTTCTAAGAGTATTAAAAAAATTCCCGAGACTTAAAATCTGAAGATGTGAATTCAAGGTTTAGAATAAATCACTTAACCTTCTAGAGATCTAGTTTCTTTATCTTCTTTTAACCTATCCGGGGGAAGAAGGTTGAGAACCAAAGGAAATAATCATCCTTGAAGATATTTTATAGGCTCTAAGTCTCATTTATAAATATAAATTACGGATTTGATGTAAGGTGTGAGTGAGGGGGCTAAGTGAGTCTCGTCTTTTTCACCTGAGGAAGTGGAAGTTGCTTTAAACTGAGATCGGAAAACTCAGTTTGGAGGAAAGGTCAGCAATTTGTTTAGGACATGTTAAGTTTGAGATATCTATTAGACACTCAAGTAGACATCTTAAGTTTGAGGTATCTATTAGACACTCAAGTAGAAATAACAAGTAGGCATTTGGTTATAGGAATTTGGGGTATATGGGAGAGACACAGCCCGGAGGTAGAAATCTAGAAACCAATTGTTAGCCTACAGGTGCCTTTTAAAAGTCGTGAAGCTGGAGGAGATCACCAAGAAAATGAGGCAGATACAGAAGAAAATGGGTCCAATGTCTGTCCCCTGGGCATTCTGCGGTTCTGACATCAGAGAGGAGAGGAAAGTAAAATGCACTAAGGAGGAGCAGTCTTTGATGTCAGCGGCAATCCCAGGAGAGCACAATGCTGAGGACGAGTGAAAAATTTTCCAGAAACGTGAGGTTAGAGTATCTCCTTCATGCTCTTAAATGTATATAACGAGGGGGTAGAATTGGAAATTAATAGGGTGCAGGCTTTAACAGAAACACAGCTTCAAGGTGCTGAGAGGAAGCATCAGTGGCCCATGAGCAGATTCTGTGGATATGCTAAATGACTGCTTGGAGATTTGGAAATCTAATTTATGCTTTGCCAATTGGGTAGTACATCATTCTACTGAATCAAGACTCAAGTAACTTAGCAATGCATTACTCTTTAAATCAGTGTAATAAGGAATTCGTAGGTGTGTTCAAATATTAAAATAATATTGTGCTTTCCTAAAGGAACATTTCCCACTTGGGAAAGACCTGCTTATGCCATCTTTTAATGGTGAAATCACCTATCATCATTAAAAGAGGTTTTGATTTTCATAAACTCAATTTATATTAAACTTTTAGGTAACAATGACACGGTACCGATGACATGACATGTATCAAACGCAGCCATAATGCCATGGTCAGTTACAACAGCAGTTAACCGTGAATGGGCTGAGAATAAAATTTGGGCAAATAGCCGCCACATTTTAACAGCTCTCTTTTAAACGTCAGCCCCAGTTCCAGCAAAATCTTGCCTTGAGATACTTAGTTTGCCCTGGTTCTGTGTGACCCTAATGCTACATCTCACCTTTGTACCTTAACTTTCCCCCAGGGTAAGGAGTGCTATTCACCTCCCTCACTGCTGACTGGCGATGCCCTCCAGTGGTCATTGTGGAAAAAGAGTCCTGAAAATAATGTCCCAACTTGTTGATGAACTGTGTGAATAAGAAGAGCTAACTGATACTGAGAAACTATTGCTAGAGTATTTTAGTTGTACCAGTTATTTTTTCTTTCATTCTTTTTTATTTGGTTCTTCTGGCAAGCTATTTTTCTTGATATTCTTTCCAAACATGCTTTCTTTCTTGACATGATTTCTAAACATATAAATCTGTATCTTACATCACTCTGATCTTGATACAGATTTATGTGCTTGGGAAGAATTCATGGCCTATCAGGCAAGCAAAGGCAGACGGTGCAAATGCTATTTTAAGCTTGGATGGATCCTAGAACAAAAGGAAGATTATTTGAAGAAATTTTTATTCCTGGAGAATAAATGCAAAGACAGTATTCACCACATTTTTTTTTCCTAAAATATGTTGCCTAGTGACCAAATGGAATCAATTGTCAATTGATCTGGTGGGAATCTCAATGGATCGTCTGTTTGGCTACCCTTTATGGGGAAGAATAAGGATGAGCTTGTGAAGTTCTGTCTACCCAGGGAAAGGAGTCTGTGGCAAGAAGGAATTAGAGAGGGGGAGTGGAACTAAGGACAAGAGAGAATAGAAAGAAATGAGAGCAAAAGAAAGGTTCAATTTAATTTGCTGAAAAAAATGATTATTTTTATCTAAAAGACAAGAAGGAATAAGATAGAAAATGCATAACAATAATTAAAGAATGCATGTATAGTGCCAGGCTTTATATATATTTACACTTAATCTTCACAATAATCTTATGAGGAGACAGGTATTGGTATCATTCTCCTTTTATATGTGAGAAAATTGAATCAAAGAAAGTTTAGGAATTTGACCAAAGTAAAAGATAGTCTGGGTTCAGAATCCACTTCCTTAAGAAGGAACATTATGAAAAAAGAATTTGTTTTTTTAAATAGGAAAGAGAATATCGAAGTTTGGAAATATGCAGTAAGGACATTTTAGGAAATTTAACGAATGTACATATATACTAGTGGGCTCAGGCTGCCACAACAAAATACCATATATTGGGTGGCTTAAAAGACAGAAATGTATTTTCTTATAGTTTTGGAGTCTAGAAGTATCAGATCAAGGTGCCAACTAGTTAGGTTTCCTGTGAGGGCTCCCTTCCTAGCTGGTAGATTCCGCTTTCTCACTGTGTGCTCACATGGCCTTTCTTCCACGAGCATGTGGAGAGAGAGAAAGAGAACTATCCAGTGAGAGGTATATTTCAAGAACCTACCTCCCCTACACGTATACTTACAGACTCACACCACTTGACACTATTCTCTTTAAATGTCCATTATGGTTAGCAAACCTTTTCTTAGCCTAGGAAGTGGATCTCTGTGAACTTTTTCCTGCTTCTCATCCCTCAGCAAAAGTATCTCAAAAAAGATATGAGCTATAGACACATTATTTCCCTAAGTGATCTTTTCCTAGAATGATATAAATAATCTCAGCCTCCCAATCCCTTTGCACAGTATCATTATTTCTTGTGATGCTGGTGATCTATTTCACACTTTCTCTGTTGTTTGAACCCTAGCCCAAAGGTGATTCTGTAATCCATCTCTTCTTTTAGGTCTGATAGACGTTTTTGCAGAAACTTCCCGGGCAAGCTTAAGGTGGGAGACTACATTTTGAGAGGCAGTCCCTGGTTTGGAAAAATATTTAAAATTAATTTACAGAAACAATACTAGTTGGAATTGAGAAGGTTGTGAATTAGTCACACCTCAAAAACAAAATACTCTCCTCTGATTCTCTTTTCTGGCTGGACTTGTGACACCTTCTATAAAACCACATGCACAGGGGGCCTTATGTATGGCTGCAGCATAGCATAATCCTGTTGTAACAGAATATCCTCTTCTGTAAGGAACAAATTGCTGAGGTTGAAGTTTGAGGTCTGAGGAAACACCAATGGGTAAAAACTGACCTACATAAGCCAGCGCAAAATGTTGTAATTTAAATGCTAAGACCCATGTCTTAACACTTAGTAAGATAAGGATTAAGAGTTGAGGAATACCCTTTTTCCTTTATGAACTCTGAATAAGTGCATACTGGACATGATTTAGCCTCTGGTTATTTCTGAAAATTTCTCTCTTTCCGTGCTCCTGTCTCCAAATAGACTTTTTCTTCTTTTTATTTATTTACTTATTTTTTAATTTTGCAGGCATACTCAGCTACTCATAACTCTGCAGGCCTTTTCACTGGCTCCTTTCTCTGTGACCTAGAAGGATCCTCATTTATTATTTCCATCAAGGTTTCTTACTCATTCTCAAAGTTTTACTTTAGATATAACCATTTTTAAGGAAGCTTCCTGAACTTTCCAAGTCTGTGCTTTTCCGCTTCCTTTGTCCTCTCATGACACCGTGCTTCTGTTTTATAAAAATTATACCTATCACCATGAGTTAGAATTGCCTGCTTACTTGCCTGTTTCAACACCAGATAGTAAAACTGACAGCAAAAAGCTCCTCTTATTGTTACTTAAATCTGAAGTGCCTCACATAATGTCTGGTACAGAAGATACTATATAAACTATAATGCTGTGAATAGATAAAGACCCTTATAAAGTGAAGTAGAGTAGACTTGGCCACTCATCTTTTCTCATGCCAGGTACCAGCTCTGGTTTTATAGCCTGTCCTAAAATTTAGTTTAAGTCACTCTAAATGTCCTGGTTTCTCAGGTTAAATGATCCGATAGACTCATCCATAAACCCTACCTTCTTTCCTTCTGATCCAGATAAGATATGAATGTAATAATGATTTCAATGAAGAAATGCACAACTGCAGGAAGGTAACGGCTGGTTTGAAATTTAGTGGAAAATTCCATGGGTCCAAGGACCTGAAAATTTGTATCCTCAACTCTTCCCACTCTTTGCCAGTTACATTAACTCAATGATCAGATCCTATCAGTTCTACTTCAGAAATGTCACTAGAATCTGAGCTCTTGCCATCTTTACTATTACAGCCCTAGTTCAAGTTCTTTTCTTGTAATCTTTTACCTATAAGACATCAGTCACAGATTCCTTCTGTCATCCAATCCCCTGTACCCTCTTTACTTTCCATCCCATCTCATTGTCCACACTACAGCCAGACTGACCAATTATAAACAAATATTACCAAGTCATTCCCTTTTTGAAATGTGTATGTTATCATCTTTGCTTACAGAAAAGAAAATATTCATATAAGGTATTTCAAAATTTGTCTCATGAGAAAAAGAACACTAATTAATGAGTAACATGTAGTCTTTCAAATTATTTCTGTAGTGGAAACTGCTCTTCATGCATGATTGTTTTGTTTTGTTTTGTTTTTATAGCAAGAGTGTCCTGAAAGTTATTCTTGAAAATTTTTGTTGTAATATATCTTGCTGTTACACTGAGCACCTGTGATGTCTGATATTTTGCTAGGAGTATTCAGTTGCAAAAGAATTGCAATTCCATTTCAGAGTTGGTTTTTGTTTAGGACATGCAAGGAGGTCCACAGCAATGTGAAAAAATGTTGCTTAAGAATTACTGGGTGGTCTTATGTTTCAGGCATCTACCACCTGGTGGAGCTAGATAAAACATTTTCAAGCTGTTTTCCACACAGCCTTGATCAAAAAGAAATAGGGTAACACATATAATGTGATTTTCCAAAGTGAATTCTTCATTTTGGCTGCTTTTCGATAATTTTAGCAGCTTTATCTCAATAAAGGTGGCAGCCTACCAAATTTGGAAGATTACTCAATTTTCTCTATTTTCCCCAAATCCTCCTTCAACTCAAGAATACTACAATTTGACATACACATACATACTGTGTATGTCAGAAATTAAGCTAAGGCTTTCTTCCTTGTTTTGATAAAACAAACAACAAACAAACAACAAATATGTTTAAGAGAGTTAACTTCTTTGTCAAAGATTTTAGTCTAAATTTTCTCTGCCAGAGAGCTAAGGCTAGCCCAAATCATTAACTGGCCATTCTAGTTAGTGGTTGAGACTGCATCCCCAGGGAGAAAGCTAGCAGGGCTTTTTTTAGCCCAGCCTGGTGTCCAGGACCAGAGGAAAAGTCTAAGCCCAAGTCCTGGGAGATATCTGGGTCTTAAAATTTATTATTCCTCCTATAATTTCCACTTAAGAAGACTGAAGCAAGCATATGCAGGATTTCAGTAGGGGAAACTGGAGAATAGGAAGAATAGGTAGGCCATTACACAAAGAGGATCCCAGAAGGCAGGGAAATTTGGCACTAGATAGGTTATAACATACACTATAAGCCTGACCAGATAGGCGTTACTATCCAAAATTGATGTGATTTAGAAATCATATAATGCAGCAATTTCAAAATAGATTATGAGATTATGACTTCAGAGACTTTACTCAAGTGAGAAATGGAATATTGCCTGTCATATCAGTAAACAAAGGATGTCACAGTCATCAGCAATTGCAGCCACCACCCAAGGTGAGCTGGTGAGCCCTGAGGGAACTCAGGAAGGAGAAGAATACCTGCCATCTAGCAGCCATCAGACTGCAGCCATGCCCCATGGTGAGCCCTGAGGAGGTTCAGGATATGAAAACACAGGATGCTGGCACCAGAGAGCTGAGATGCATACAAAAGGAATGATTTCAGTGAGCCCAGATTCTTACATCTTCTTATACATAGAGCAGTGCTAAATTCCTTAACTTGAGATATTTGGTTTTCTTTAATTAATAATAATCTTTTCATGTTCAGACTACCTGCCCTTTGTTGTCAAACTCCTATATATCCTTGCTATCCCTCACCTCCTCGGAGCAGTTCTCTCACAATTATTTGAGATGCTGCCTCCCCGGCTTGAAGTCCTAAAAATTTTCGCCAAATAAAACATAACTCAACTTTTAGGTTGTGAATATTTTTTTAGTCCACAGAGAGAAGTGAGGATAGTGGAGAGAGGGTTGCGTGATGAGGGCTCTGGTAAATTTCTCTAATTTGGCTAAGGTGAATTTTCTTTTGTTTGTTTAATTTACTATGTTTTCATGAACGATTTCCTTGTGCTTTTAGTGTCATATCAAAAAAAAAAAAAAACATTGTCAAGATCAATATCAAGCTTTTTCTCTGTCTTCTTTATTTATTTATTTATTTATTGGCTGAGTTGGGTCTTCGTTGCTGCATGCGGGCTTTCTCTAGTTGTGGCGAGTGGGGGCAACCCTTCATTGCAGTGCCTGGGCTTCTTATTGCGGTGGCTTCTCTTGTTGTGGAGCATGAGCTCTAGGCATGCAGGCTTCAGTAGTTGTGGCACATGGGCTCAATAGTTGTGGCACACAGGCTTAGTTGCTCAGTGGTATGTGGGATCTTCCCGGACCAGGGCTCGAACCTGTGTCCCCTGCATTGGCAGGCAGATTTTTAACCACTGCGCCACCAAGGAAGTCCCTTCCCTAAGTTTTATACCAGTAGTTTTATGGTTTCAGGTCTCATGTTTAATGTGTTTAATCCATTTTGAGTCAAGTTTGCCTATGGTGTAAGATATCCAGTTTTCACAAAACCATGTATTGAAGAGATTATCCTTTTCTCATTGTATATTATTGTCTCTCTTGTCAAATATTAATTGATCATATATGCATGGCTTTATTTTTAGGCTCTCTATTCTCTTTCAGTAGTATGGTTTTTATGCCAGTACCATACTATTTTGATTATTATAGCTTTGTACATAATTTGAAATCAGAAAGTGTGATGTCTCCAGCTTTATTCTTCTTGCTGAAGACTGCTTTTCTTATTAGAATTCTTTTGTAGTTCCATACAGTTTTTTTGGATTTTTTATTTATTTCTATGAAAAATGGCTTTGGAATTCTGATAGGGATTACATTGAATCTTTAAATTGCTTTGGGTAGTATGGACATCATAACAATACTAACTCTTCCAATCCATGCACAGGAAATATATTTCCATTTATTTGTCTTGTCTTCATTTCAGCTTGAGGTGATGAGGAAACTCTGGAGTTCATACACATCTAGAAAATAGCTTTATGCCTGCTCGCATTTGTTTGAAAACCCTTTGCACGTAACTCCTAGAAACTCCCGTGCTCTGTAATTACCTGTAACCTGTGGAAACTGAGTAGCCAATCAATTAATCCAATCAATTAATGCCAACTGTAGCCAATCAATTAATGCCAACTATAGCTATGTGTTTTAACCTATATAAGAAGAGAATTCACCCAGAACAGGGCCCAGAATTTTGGAGCGTTAGCTCGTCTGGGGCCGCCACCTCAATAAACCTGAGTTCTCCAACCCTCCGAGTGTGGTGCTTGGTTTCTCGTGGGATCTATTTCTGCAACCAAGCAATTTTCTGTAGCATTTCTTATAAGACAAGTCTGGTGGTGATGAATTCCTTTGCTTCTGTTTATTTGGGAATGCTTTTATCTCTTCCTCATTTCTGAAGAACTGCTTTACTGAGTATGGTATTCTTGGGTGACAGATTTGTTTGTTTTCACTTTTTAGCACTTTGAATGTATTATCCACTTTTTCTTGGTCTGCGTGATTGCTGCTCGTAAATTCTCTGAGAGCCTTATAGGAGTTCCCTTGTATGTGATAATTTTCTGTTCTTTTACTTTCTTTCAAAATTTTCTCTTTGCCTTTTTTTTTTTTTTTTTTTTAGCATTTGACACTCCTAATCATTCTTTTCTTTTCTTTTTTAAATTATTTGTTTATTTATTTTATTTATTGGCTGTATTGGGTCTTCATTGCTGTGCTCAGGCTTTCTGTAGTTGTGGAGAGCAGGGGCCACTCTTCATTGCAGCACACAGGCTTCTTATTGTGGTGGCTTCTCTTGTTGCAGAGCACAGGCTCTAGGTGTGCAGGCTTCAGTAGTTGTGGCACGTGGGCTTAGTTGCTCCACGGCATGAGGATCTTCCCAGACCAGGGCCTGAACCCATGTCCCCTGCATTGGCAGGCAGATTCTTAACCATTGCACCACCAGGGAAGCCCTGCATTTGATTTTTGACAGCTTGATTATAATGTGACTTGGTGAAGTCTTTGGGTTGAATCTAATTGTGAACATTTGAACTTCTTAAATTGGATATCCATATCTCTCCTCAGATTTAGAAAGTTTTCACCCTTCTTTCTTTCCTTTTTTTTTTTTCTTGGCTGCATTGGGTCTTCATTGGGTCTGCATTGGGCTTTCTCTAGTTGTGGCAAGTAGGGGTTACCCTTCATTGAGATGCATGGGCTTCTCAGTGTGGTGGCTTCTCTTGTCGTGGAGCACAGGCTCTAGGCACATGGGCTTCAGTAGTTGCAACATGCCGGTTCAGTAGTTGTGGCTCATGGGCTCTAGATAGCAGGCTCAGCAGTTGTGGCGCATGGGTTTAGTTGCTCCACAGCATGTGGGATCTTCCTGGAACAGGGATCGAACCTGTGTCCCCTGCATTGGCAGGTGGATTCTTAACCACTGTACCACCAGGGAAGTCCCCACCATTATTTCTTTAGATAAGTTTTCTGCCCCTCTTCTTCTTTCTTCTGGTATTCCCATGGTGTGTATATTCACTTCTTGATGGTGTCCAACAAATTTAATAGTCTTTCTTTACTCTTTATTATTTTTTTTCATTCCTATATTTGGGTAATATCAAATGACCTATATTCAAGTTTACAGATTCTTCTTCTAGATGATAAAGTTTGACACTGACACTCTCTACTGCATTTTTCAATTCTTTCATTGAATTCTTTAGCTCCAGTGTTTATGTTTGTGTCTTTTTTATGATTTCTTTCTTATTGAACTTCCTATTTTGTTCATTTGTTGTTTTCCTGATCTTAGTTAGTCATCTATCTTTCTTGTAGCTCACTAAAATTCCTTAAAGCAATTATTTTGAATTATTTGTCCAGCAATTTTTCTTTTCTTTCTTTCTTTTTTTTTTTTTTGTCCAGCAATTTTTATATCTCCGTTTCTTTGAAGTCAGTTACTGGGAAATCATTATGTCTCTTTGGTGGATCATATTTTCTTCATTTTTGTGTGTTTCTTATAGTCTTATATGGATGTCTGCAAATTTTATGAACAAGCCACCTCTTCCAGACCTAATGGACTGGTTTTGGAGAAAGATCTTTACCTACAGGTGTGTATGAGTGTGCTGGTAGGGTAGACTGTGGTAATTATGGCTTTGGGGAGGATGCAGTCGTATATCCTCTACGCAGCTCCATCAGCTGAGGTCAGCATCACCACAGATTGAGGGGGGCATGACAGCCAAGGCTGTGAGTGTCTGCAGTCATGGTGAGGGCTGTTGGAGGTCTTCGGTAATGAAGGCTTCTGGGGTCCTCTTGATCTCTTTTTTCACACAGGGGAAGTCCATACCAAGGATACCTCTTGGCACTGGGCTGGTTTGTGGGTACTGTCACGTTTGCAGTGGCACCAGTGTCTGATGGGTATCTGTGAAGTGGTCATGGAATTGAAGTTTGGAGTATAGGCATGTGTGGAGAGACTATGCCTTTAGCGTTTTGTGGCACTAGTGCCCAGGTAGGGTGTTTTTGGCTGCATTGGGTCTTCATTGCTGCACGTGGGCTTTCTCTAGTTGTGGCAAGTAGGGGTTACCCTTCATTGAGATGCATGGGATGCATTGAGATGCAAAACCTTAGCATTTGCAATTATGTGGGAGGTGCAGGCATTTATGGAGTGGCCATGTGAATTGGGATGTGGTGTATGAGAATGCACAGATCTACAGCAGCTCTAGGGTCTGGGATACAGGCACTCCTTCTGCAGCAATGGCTCCAGTCCTTGGGTGCAGGCACTTGTGGAGCCAGGGCCTGGAGAGTGGGCATGTGTGGAGCTTACACATCTCTGGGGGTTGACACGTGGGGACTACTGCTGTGATGGTGGCGCCAGTGTCCTAGGTGTGGGGAGTCCTTGGCTGTCAGAGGGGCTTTTGAGGTCCTCTATGGCAAGACTGCTGGGTCCTCTATAGAGCAGGGGATCACATTGGCACCCTCTGTTGTGCTGATATTGATATCTTCCCCTCTTCTTTGTTCCTAGTCATCTTCAGATGTTTTAACTATGCTGATCTCCCAGTGATCCTTTCTGTGTCATTATTCTATTTTTTGCTCTGCTGTGTTGCTGTATGTTCTTATTTGGGATTCTTGAATCTTACCAAGGCTATTTTCATGTGAATAGCTATCTAATTTTTTTTTTTTTTATGTGAAGGGATTAAGGTTGGTACCAGCCACTCCACCATTTTGCTAAAATCACCACTCCTTCCTCTGTCTTTAGTTATTGTGATTATTGGACTTGTTTTATCATCCTTACTAGTTTATCTGTTCACTTTTATTTGTGTATTTTCTGCTTATACTTAACATGGTTCTTGGCTCATTGTAGACCTCATGAATATTTGTAGAATGTGAAATATCCAGTGCTTGGTATATAGTAGGTACTCAAAAAGTGTTTGTATATAATTGGTTTGGATGAAACATTATAATGTACGTCAATACATGTCTTTCTGCCTCCAGCAGTAAGAGTCATTTCTTTTAATCTCCTAAAGCTGGCTTAGCTAATATACCTGCCCCAAATGTTCACTTGCATATAAAAAAAAGGAGTCTATTCCTGGAATAAACTAAATTCATAGGCTCCATGAGGGCAATAGCTTTGCCTAGAGCACCTCACTGACATTTATACACAGAAGGAAACCACCCTAGCATTAGAATGAGCTGAGCAAGCTGTAGGTGTTGCAAATTAGGACTCCAGTTGGGAAACCCACACAGCACACACCAACAAAAAACCCTGCAGCCAGTCTTAGCTAAATGCACAGATGTGTGTGGGGAATTCCTTAAATAGCAGGGGTGGGTTGTAAGTTTAGACTGTGATATCTCAACTGTGTGCTATGGGGGTGTGGATATGGAAAGAAAACTAAAGCATAAATGCAGGACATTTTAGGTTGGAATATAATAGTAGGAAGAACTGGATACCCAACATTTAGAGAATATCATCATTCCCTTGATAAAACACTTAGATAAATAGAAAGATAGGTAAGTGCTCATAAGCACACGTGCGCGTGCGGGCACACACACACACACACACACTATACCTATATTATATCATGCTCCTTTCCCTGTTATAAGAAAAACCAACATCAAGTTCGGTTTATTTGGATATCCAATGCAAAAGAAAAGGTAAGGAACCACAAAGTACATACAATTGGAAGTTAAAACAATGTAGTTTGTTTTTCCTTCCAGAGGAAAATTTGATGTATCGTGCTCTCTCTGGGAATCAAGATATATATATGGATCTGGGAACCAAGGGAAGGAAATAAGATCCCCAACTCTCACCGTTTCTCCCTGTGTCCCAATTACATAACTGGTCCTGGTTATCACTGTACTCTTAGGCATTAGCCAATTAGAGTTCCTGATTCCCAAAAAAGTAAACACTTTTACCAGGAGCCACAGTAAGGTTTCTCATGAACTTCAAACTGAACCTACCACATGTTTCTTCTGGCTCCTCATGTCAGTAGATCAATAAGCAAAGTAAATAATTGATGTAATAAGGGTGCAATCAGCTCAGATTATCAGAAGTGATGTTTTTTGCTTGCTAATGCTGGCAGGGAGGGGTATGTTTGGAACTGCCTTGTTGCTTTCATATCCAGTAATAATAGTTATTGGACAATAGTAGCAACCACAGCCAAGAAAGGCAACTAAGAGGTTAAATGTCACAGGACTAGCAACTCAGACCAGCCAACATGCTGGTCCAAGATGGGGAAACACTACATTGAATAACTGGAGAGAAAGAAAATAATGAGAAACATCAGTCACAGCCTCACTGCTGCAGCAAGAACTGCAGTATATTTCAATAACTAACTTGCCTTAAATCTTAACATCTAAGTGGCATTATGTGGCCAACATCTAGAATAAAACTTGGTGACAGACTGGCAAAAAGTGAAGGCATCCTGTTCTCACAAAAAGGGAGACTCTATATTGGGGTATGGAGGCCTGAGTGATGTACAGAGTGGTTTCCATCCGATTTCATTTATGGACCATTTCAGATTCTCTCAACCTCACCTCTCTCTTGCTATGGTCATTGCTGCATAGCTTTACAACGTCACACATATGAAATTTAACAGTACCATGTCCCATAACCACGCTGTATACTTCTCACCTCCCACCTTGGACCTTTTTTATCATGTTGGAATTGAGAAGCTGCGGGACCCCACTTAAGCCCACATATGTGCAAACCAGTGGCGTGGGGAATTCAGCAACTTATGGGGGAAATATTTGCGCAATAGGAAAAGAGAGCTGGAGTATAAAGGATTCCCTCTTTTTCTCCATGCAGAAGCTGTTCTGATATACTGTTTCTATGGCTTCTCAGAGGATAGCTCCTAGGGGTCAACCAATCAGTCACACTTAGTGGTGAACTGCTCGATAATATATCCTTGCACCAGTTCTCCCTCTTTCCTTTCTACTCTCCCCTTGTTCCTCATTCTTATTCCATAGGATCCTTCTCCCTAACAAAGGAACAGTGTACAAGCCTTTTTATATCTAACTTTCCTAAGGAACTCAGGCTAAGATACCTGGACAGTGCTGTTAGTCAATTTCCACAAAAGTAGTTGGAAGATGTTTCCATCTCTCCTGGAGACAGAGAGCTTTGGAGTCCCAAAAAGTCAGTCCTTATTTTACCAAGTTTTTCGCTTTTGGTAAATTGAAGTCCTTGATGATATTAACCAATAAGATCTTTTTTCTTCAAGTCATTTTAGGAAAATCTGCACTGAAATTATATCTGATACAATACCTCAAAACAAGTTCCTAACCTGGCTCTGCCATTTAGTTTTAAGGCCTCTCCCACCCTTATATAAAGAGAAAATAAGATAGAAGAGCAGAGGCAGACTCAGAAGAAGGAGAAAGATGAGAAGGAAGCCATTAACCGAATAGTCCAAAGAAACTGTACAGGTATAGGTGGTGTGTGAAGCAGGGTCCTCCCTTCTTGTCTGAGTTATCTGGTCAGGTGAGTAACCAAACTAATTTAGGAACATCTCAGACTAGACCATCATCATCATCACCATCACAATGACAAAACTTTATTAGCTTAATGTGGGTAACAAGAGATTTGATAAGAGGAAGGGCTTCATGAAATGTAAATCTCTGTGCAGATTAAAGTTAACTGCTATTGTTAACTATTCTCAGCCTAGAGATTCTTAGCCTCTCTCTGTGGGATCTCCAGAGAGGCGATACATGATTATAGGGGAGATGTGAATTTTAAGAAGACTCATGTCTTGTCCTGACTCCATTACTTCCTGCTTGGTCTATATCCATGTCTTTACATTGCTCAGAGCCTCAGATTCTTCATGAGTAGAATGAGAATAATAATAAAGACTACAGTATATGCTCCCTACAGAGATGTTGTGAAAACCAGTAAGATAATGTTTGCAAAATCACTTTCTTAACTATCGAGAGCAAGATAAATACTAGTTACTATTAATATTCTTCCCCATCATCCTATTAAGGCATTTTCCTGGTTGAAGAGGCGATTATTCCACATTATACTAGGCTAAGCAAATTACAAATATATAATTTCCTCCTTGAACTATCAATAATAAGTTGAAGTGAAAAGTTCATCTTCCTCAGGTTGTCAGGCTGAAAAACCTTTCTACATTACCACCTTGGGAACTTAAGATCACCAAACCTTGTAGGACATTTCTAGCCCACGGAGAACAAACACACAGATAGCTATGAGCTGTTTCTTCAGATACTAAATTATTTAATAACAATTTTAAAGTCCTTTAATTCAGAGATGGAGTACAGCTGATTTTGAGCTGAGAAAAATGCAAAATTAACTTTTGAGCAAATAATTTTAGCTTATATGTGTTTCAGTTTTGATTAGCTTAAAAATATGGGTGAAGGGACATATCTGTAGAGGCTGGGAGGAGAGAAGATAGAGTGGAGATTGATTGAAGAAAAGGAGTGAAAACAGTGCGCCTCCCAGTGGCATTTCCCCTAAGAACCTCAGAAAGTAAATGTTTTTGTAAAACCAAAGTACCTATTCTTCCAAAGCAATTTAAAACAAAATATAAATTTATCTAAAATGTATACTTAAATATCTTCACAAAAACTTATCATACAACTTCTAGTTTCCAGTTCCACATGCAAGGAGAGTGGAAGTCACCACTCCATCTTAACAACAAGTGAAAAGCTGAACAGATTGAAAAATCAAAATCTCTTCTTAGATCCGTAAGGGGAGAGAAGACACAAGGCAAACCACGGCCCCCAAAGACTGGAGAGATCCATAGGTGTCCACAGGGAGTCGTGGCTTCCTAGAGCAGATACTCAACAGTGGAAACTACCCTGAGAACCCATTCAGGGTGAGGAAATATAACTGTAATTGATGAATTGTTGGAGGCTCTGACAACTCTGACTTGTCTCAGTGCAGAGAACTCTGGGAGTCAAAAACTCCGGGAGGACACAGTCTCGGTGGTGGAGGTGGAGGGGAAACATGACATTGTGAGATTTATCTTCAGGATCTCAACCAAGTTCTCATAGTAAATATAGAAGACAAACCCCTTGGGGCTTTTGTCGAGGGAGGAGAAAGAAACCATTTTGAAATACGAAGAACAGAGCAGTCTATTCTTCTCAACAAGACCTGCTCTCAGAGGGAATCTGTGAACCAGAGTAACCCAACGGGGTATTACCAGGGTCTAACTGACCTGGGCAAGGAAAATACCTGACTCAAGCCCACTCTAGCCATCCAGTCCCACCTAAGGGGGAAAAAACTGATAAAACACTTATGAAGTTCAAAGTTCAGAAGCACAGGCTAACTAAAAGACTGAACATTAATTTTAAGATTATAGAACACTCCCGCACACCCCCAACCCCCCCAATACATACCTCAACACCATATTACTACAAGCCTATTTACAGCAGTTCCTTTCACATGGTACATCATGTCAAGCTATTAAGAAAAATTACAAGAAAGAATAAAGGGCAAAAAGACACAGCTTGAAGATACAAAGCCAGCATCAGAAACCAGACATGGCAGGGGTGTTAGAATTATCAGACTGGAAATTTAAAACAACTATGATCAATATGCTAAGAGCTCTAGGGACAAAATAGACAGCATGTAAGAATACATCCAAAATGTAAGCAGAGAGGTGGAAATCCAGAAAAATAACCAAAAAGAAATGCTATTGTCTAAAAAAACCCTAAAACACTGTAACAAAAATGAAGAATGCGTTTGCTGGGCCTATTAGTAGATCAGACATGGCTGAGGAAAGAATCTCTGCGTTAGAGACACTGAAGAAAACAGAGCAGAACATTCAAGGACTGTGGAAAAAATATAAAAGGTGTAACATGCACATAACAGGAATAGAAAGAGAAGGTCCATCCATATCTCTACAAATGTTCCAATTTCATTCCCTTTTATGGCTAATATTCCACTGTATACATATACCACAACTTCTTTATCCATTCATCTGTTGATGGATATTTAGGTTGCTTCCATGACCTGGCTATTGTAAACAGTGCTGCCATGAACACTGGGGTGCATGTGTCATTTTGAATTATGGTTTTCTCTGGGTATATGCCCAGTAGTGGGATTGCTGAGTCATATGGTAATTCTATTTTTAGTTTTTGAAGGAACCTGCATACTATTCTCCATAGTGGCTGTATCAATTTACATTCCTACCAACAGTGCAAGAGTGTTCCCTTTTCTCCACACCTTCTCCAGAATTTATTGTTTGTAGATTTTCTGATATTGCCCATTCTAACTGATGTGAGGTGATACCTCATTGTAGTTTTGACTTGCATTTTTCTAATAATTAGGGATGTTGAGCAGCTTTTCATGTGCCTCTTGGCCTATTGTATGTCTTCTTTGGAGAAACGCCTATTTAGGTCTTTGGCCCATTTTTTGATTGGGTTGTTTGTTTTTTTGATATTGAGCTGGATGAACTGTTTATATATTTGGGGAATTAATCCTTTGTCCGTTAATTCATTTGCAAATATTTTCCCTCATTCTGAGGGTTGTCTTTTCAACTTGCTTATAGTTTTCTTTGCTGTGCAAAAGCTTTTAAGTTTCATTAGGTCACACTTGTTCATTTTTGTTTTTATTTCCATTACTCTAGGAGGTAGGGCAAAAAAGATCTTGCTGTGATTTATGTCAAAGAGTGTTCTTCCTATGTTTTCATCTAAGAGTTTTAGAGTGTCTGACCTTCCATTTAGGTCTTTAATCCATTTTGATTTTATTTTTGTGTATGGTGTTAGGGAGTGTTCTAATTTCATTCTTTTACATGTAGCTGACCAGTTTTCCCAGCAGCACTTATTGAAGAGGCTGTCTTTTCTCCATTGTATATCCTTGCCTCCTTTGTCATAAATTAGTTGAACATAGTTTATCTCTGGGCTTTCTATCCTGTTCCATTGATCTATATTTCTGTTTTTGTGCCAGTCCCATATTGTCTTGATTACTGTAGCTTTGTAATATAGTCTGAAGTCAGGGAGTCTGATTCCTCCAGCTCTGTTTTTTTTCCCTCAAGATTGCTTTGGCTAGTTAGGGTCTTTTGTGACTCCATATAAATTTAAGGATTTTTTGTTCTAGTTCTGTAAAAAATGCCATTGGTAATTTGATAGAGATTGCATTGACTCTGTAGATGGCTTTGAGTACAATGATTTTTTTTAAATTGTGATACAATAGAATATTATTCAATAAGTAAAAAGGAACAAACCATGGATGTATGCTGCAATATGGATAAATCTCACAGATATACTGAGTGAAAGAAGACAGATACAGTATATATACTTTATGATTTGGAGAAGGGAAATCTTGTCTTATAATAAAAAAAAAAAAAAACAGAAGATTGCCTCTGGCAGAGGAGGCAGAGAAGGAAATGAGAATTTAGTGAAAAGGGGCATGAGAAAACTTCCTGGAATGATGGAAATATTCTGTATCTTGATTAGGGTGGTGATTATATGGAGATATATATATACACCCACACATATATATGTCTCTATATATACCCACATATGTAAAATGTTATTAATATACACATATAATGTATACATTTTAATTTATGCAAATTATATCAAAATAAATTTGTTTTTAATACATACAATATTTTAAAATTACTTTTTATACATATAATACATATTCCATAGAGAATAACAGCAGTAAAAATGACTGCTGACTTCTCACCCAAAGTCTTCATGGTGTTAAAGATGAACAAAACAAAACAGTCTATCTTGAATTCCATATTCAGTAAAAATATCCCTCAAAATACTTTTTACAGAGATACAAAAATGAGAGAATTTGTTTCCAGCTGATGTACCGTATTAAAAACTTTTCAAAATGCTAACTGAAATTATTCAAGCTGAAGAAAAAAAGATACCAGATGGAACTCTGGATGAGCAGGAAGAAATAAAGAACATCAGAATAGATACATATCTTGGTAAATATAAAAATACTTTTCAAAAAGTACCTTATTTTTATATGTAATTTTAAATTTAAAATGTAGTTGTCCCTTGTCACCAGTGGGGGATTGGTTCCAGAAGCTGCCTCAGTTTACCTAATGTGGGGACGCTCAAGTTACATAGTCCGCCCTCCTCCCTACATATATGATGAGCCACATCTGTGGATTCAAAAAGCTGGGATCACATAGTACCATAGTATTTACTGAAGAAAATTCTTCTCTAAGCAGGCCCATGCAGTTCAAACTGTATTGTTCAAGGGTTAACTGTACTGTTAACTATTTAGAATAATAACAATATATTATGATGTATACTATGTGGAAGTAAAATTTAAAGCAACAGGAGTATAAAGGGTGGGAAAAGGTAAAATGTAATTATATTGTTTCCATAAAGTAATATTCGATAATATTATTTGGAGATAAATTGCAAATACTTAGAGATATTTGTTGTGATCTCTAGAGCAACAACTAAAAAATAACACAAAATAATATAGCTAAAAAGCCAATTCAGAGGATGAAAGAGAATACTAAAAAGAGTGATTCATTCCCCATGCCCACTCCCCCCAAAAAGGTAGAAAAGACTAGAGGAGCAAAGAATAAATAAGATAAATGGAAAACATAAATCATATCTATAATTACATTAACTGAAAATGAGCTAAACACTTCAATTAAAAGGCAAAGATTAAAAAACTGAATTTAAAAAAGACCCAACCATATGCTGTTCACAAGAAACACACTTTAAATATAGAGCACAGACGGCTGGAAATAATAGGGTAAAAAAAGATACATCCTGCAACATCAAACATAAGAAAGCTGGTGTGCCTATATTAATATCAGACAAAGTAGATTTTAAGATATAAAATATTATTGGAGATAGAGACATTTTATAGTGAAAAAAGTCAGGAAGACAATAATCCCAAGTATGTATTTACCTAATAAGAAACAGAACCCTTTACTTTACTTGGATGTTAATGTGACGGGATGCAAATGTTAGAAACTTCTGGAGCTATATATTAATAATGTAGGACTCCAGTCTCAGATTGAAGAGCAAAGACTTAGGATAGCAGAGGAAAGAGATAGTAGGAATCTATGCATCTACCCACTTGCTTATACTGTTCAACCGTTTGTCATATCTCACTGGGTCCTATCTTACTTCTAAATTTCCAGTTTTAAGTAAATTACTATTAATAGTCCAAACCATCCTACTCAAAACAGTGAAAAATAAACATATACTTGCTAAAGTAAATAAATAAAATCAACATAATCCTGCAAATAAATTAGAAAATCAGTTCCCCTTAGCAGATTCTGAGGAATCTGGGAGTGTTTGAGTCATCTACTGTAGGAAAGCTAATATTGAAGAAGCATTAAAGCTTTTACTAGGACCCTCGGGGCCATGTAGATCCACTGGGAAGAACGTCAATTTCATGATCTTCAAAGATGACATTTTAGATTTTTCCTTTGGAATATTTTCATTGTAGATAAGCCAGTCTCAGATGTATCTTTGAGTCAAACAGAGATACTTTATTAACCTCCAGTTTATTCTTTAAATGACCACTCTCATATCCTTGCCTCTGAGTCAACCTCTCTCACCACGTCCAGTCAGGAAAAACACTCTTTCTTCAGGCACCTGAATCTCTATTCTATCCTTCCTTGTATCTGTCACTCTGTATTGTAATTCTTTTTTGTTTCTTCATTTATCAACGCAACCAATCAATATGCTTCCTGAAGATAAGTTTCATGCTTCAATCATCTTCATATTCCTCATGTCTGGTTTATTGAATGTTGAAATAAATTGAATTGAATCAAATCAGATGAAATGAATGAAATAAAATTTATACGTTTGTGACAATATTGATCTTTTTTTCAAATCTACTGTTAGGGAATCTTGGACCTACATGTGTATGCATAGAGTTAACTTTTTCAAACTAAAAGCAATGGACCCTCTCTTTAGCTACTTTTAGTCAAGTGAGTTTATTTTAAGTGTCAGTAAATGATAAAAGTTCTCAGATGAACCTGGACTATTTGTTGCTCAGTTTTTTTGGAAACTCTAGGTTAGAGTTATCTACTTATATCTAGCAGAAGCAAAGGTTCATGACCTTCGCTTTAGTTATCTACTATGAATATGAATTTAAAATGGAGATATTAAAATTAAAGCACTAACATGGTTAAAAATACTCATGTACTCACCACTGACTTGACAGCTGATAACATTGTCATATTTGCTTCAAGTCTCTTTTTTTCCCTAAAAGAAACAAAACACTACAGACAATGTAGAACACATTTTCAAACATTCTCAGTCCTATTTTTCTTTCTCCTCTCCAGAGGCAATCACTAATGTGAATTTAGTGTATCATTTTGTTTTTACTTACCTACATGTAAGTATATATTCATAATCCATCTATATTTCCTGCATGTTAACTTTTTAGAGATTATATTCTATTAATTATTAATGTATTTGAACTTATTTTTACCATCTTCATTTGTGTTATTTCTTTATTATGCTTTTTTTTTGCTCCTTCCCTTTCTGCCTTTTATTGGACTGATAGAATTGTCTTTTTACCTGTTCTATCAACATTTTCCCTCTGTATCAATATATTACTTTTAAAGTTATATATTTATATTCTTTTAGTGGCTTCTATTATATTTTAATATACCTAAAATATTTTTAATGTATCTTTCTTCTAAACAAGAAAAAGATGTGTCTACTTGAACAACCTTTTAATTACTCCTATCCAATCTTGAACATTACTATTTAGTATTTTAATTCCACCTCATTTTTTTACACATGCAAAAAAAGTGTTATTTTAAAATTTAGATTTAATACTTTTGTTTATTTATTAATACATTTATTCAATTCTTTGCTCATATTTGCTTCTTACATATTACTGCTTCCTTCTGGGTTTACATTTTTTCCTGCTTAAATATATTTTCTATTTATACATTCCATGGACAATGCTTTCACTTAGCTTTTTTTTGGTAGTGTCTTTATTTCATCCCCAGATTTGAATTATGGTTTAGCTGGGTATCTAATTTTAGGGTGACAGTTTTATTTTTCCCAATGAACTTCGTTATTATTCCAAAAGTCAGCTAGCCTTAATTTTTGCTGATAAGAAGTTCGCTGACAGTGATGATTACTCATTTTTATATTATTATTTTGTTCTTTTTTTCTTTTATAGATTGTTTTTTGATCACTGAGTACTTTAAACACAAAAATACACTAATTTTAAAGTTTCTTTCTAATTTTTTCTTCTGTATGATTCCATAAATATATTTTTTCCCATTTACAAATCTGTTGTCTGCCTTTCTACTTTTCATGTCTGTAAGAACATTTTCAGTGGTCAATTTCCTAGGCAATCTTGTGCAAATTCTGAGTACTGGAAGTTCCTCTATGGGACAGTTTGGTAGTTGCCTCTGCTTAGGCCCTGTGGGTGGGTTGGTTCCAACTTTTTTTAAGTCAGTTTCTCTACTTGGGGTTCTTCCAAATAGCACAGGAGTTATAAATTTGGGTTGCACACAGGTATAGGACTAAGATCTCAGTCTCTTACAGGTGACTTGTTTCATGCCTATGACTTCAGAAGCCATTGCTCAGTGAGAAGAGAGTTCAGAGATTTTAAGACCCTACACATATGCCGAGCAGCACGTATTTGGCCTCTCATTTATACTAAGAGCTCAGATACAGTCCTCACTGTATGTGGAGATTAAAGTCTTGACAAACTTTTGCATGTAGCGTTAAAAATTCACTAATACATAATAAGCTTATTCTCCCAGAGGCAACATGGTTCAACTCTTGCTCATAGCATGGCTCTGGGATTAGTTTTTAAATTTCTGGCATCTGGATATTTCCCTTTTTTGCTTTATAGGCTATCTAACTGTTTTAAATATATTTAAAATACTTTAGCCAGCATTATTATGTATTCAAAGTAAGAGCAAGAATTTCTGCTCTGTTAAGTCTGTCCTTTAGCCCAGAAGTCTGACTCTTCTGTTCCCTCGGTCTGCTTTTTTTTGAAGTTTCTACCCGTTTAATAGTCATTGCTCCTGTAAGCAGATATTTTATGCTAGACCACATAGTATGTTAGCAGCCAGTTGATGGATTTGCTGCTTTTGGGCCAGTCTATGTTACTGAGCTGACTCAAGAACGATCTAAGTCAGCATCTTTTAGTAGAGGTGATAGTTTGGGACATGGAAAAATATTAGGTCTGGTAGGCACTATTATTAATGTATTTTGTATAGTCTGTAATGTAAAGCTCTAACCTATGAAATGAGTAGTAGATTGGATATCACTTAAGAAATGTGTCATATAATCGATATGCAAAATTATTTTTTGAAAGAGTGAGTACATCAAAGAATGAATGGTCTATGTTTTTATATAGGCTCTGCATTCATTTGATTTGAGCAAAAACTTCTCTGTTCCTCAATTTCCTCAACTTTAAAATAGTGAGGATAAAATTGGCCTGCCTACTTCACAGGTTGTTACAAGAACGGAATCACAAGGAGGCAGAGTATGTGGAAATATTTTGAAACTGTAAAATGCTATATAAATGTGATTTATTGCTATTCGTATTGTCATAACATAACAAAGTTACATTTGGATTCACAAGACCTTTTATACAGTCTTACTATAATCTGTTATCTGTAATGATAAAATAATAAAGCTCATTAATTACCAAGCCATTCTTGATTGTATTTCATTATCATAATATGTCATTCATGCCAAAAATATAAACAGCCATTTAAGAATCATGTTGATTGAAATGTTGGGAGTCTGCCTGATTGTGAAGAAAATGTAGTCTTTGGAACCAGATTTCTTTGGTTTTAAAATACTAGTTATGCCATTTGATAGTTGTTGGATCTTGAGCAAGTTATTTTTTCTGAATCTTAGTTATGTAATTATACCAGCTTCTTATTGTCATAGGAATGGCATGATGTAGGTCAGTGAGGGAAGGTAGACCTTACTGCCCTTCACCTCCTTCTCTCTCCAGCGAGTATCCTGCTGCTTCCCGTTACAAACCTTTACAAGAAATTTTAAAGGCAGAGAGATTGAAAAGCTCTATATGGTTGGAAGAAGATATTTTATTCTTTTAAAGGAAAGCACTGCCCATAAGTACAACTACTTATAAAGTATGCGGCTAGGGCTTTTTCTGCTACAGTTTTATCAATATAAGCCATCACAAATGTGCTTCAAGAGACAGTCATGAATCTGTGGTTAATTGAGCTTTATGGCCAATCACTATGACCTGTTTCATGCAATTAATGTAATTCTTTGAATAATTTTGAATGCATATAAGTAGCCTAGGATTTTCCAGATGAGGGTGTGCATAAGAAAACACTGTAGTGTGTTATGGAAATGCTATTGACCATAATTCTGTTATACGCCAGAGGAAAAGATTGTGTTAGTTTTACTTTCTCTCTTTTAGCTCTTCAAAAGATAACGTGTTTCACAAAAATAACTTACATGATATGTCTTTGGTCTGCTCTTTAAAATTGGAAAGTAATTAGGCAATGTATTTGGAGAAGTTCTCTCTGTGCCTTTTTTGTGTAACATTTCTCTGTTCTGTTCTGTTCTGGGTTGTTGCTGAATTAACAATAATTGATTAGTTAATTGATTTATAGCTCTGAATAAAAATTTAAAACTCCTGAATAAAATATGTTGAGAACACTTCCTAAAGGTAAGTAGGTTGATAAAATGTAATAGGAAATTTGAAATACTTTGATTTTAAACTTTTCTTTGTTTCCCTCAAGGGCAGGTTTTGTCTTCAGACTATGTGACTTGTGTTGAATACGGGCACTGTCATAACTGAATGAACCTTTAATTGTAGACTTTCGGTGGTTCTCATAAGGAAGAAGAATTTCCCTTAATTAAATATCTTTTGCTAATTATCTCTGCATTAATGGCCTGACTGCTGTTATTCATCATGTGGGAATCATAAGTAAAGGGTTAGAGCTGAAGAGAACAGTCCTAGAGATCTTTTCTTCCCACCTTGTAAGAGACACACTGTTTCTGTTCTGGGTCTTAGAAGGCCCAATAATTCTCGGGAGCTTGGGCTTTGATTACTAGACACAGGACTTCTGACTCTCCATCATATAAGGTAGTTGTATTAGTCATGGTCCTTTCATTTATAAATGGAAAATACCTACTCCAACTGTCTTAAGGGGAAAAAAGGGGAAATTTATTGGTTTACATGATCGAAAAGTCTAGGGATAGAAAATAGTTTAGATATTGCTGGATCCAGGGACTCATAGGACTTCAGGAGTCACTCTCTCTTCATCTCTTGGCTCCTCTGTTGATTTTATTCAGGTGATCTCTTCCCACAAAGCAAGGAAGGTTGTAGCAGCTCCTATTCGCTCAGTAACCCCATCAAAATATTATATTTCTTTCTGAAAATTCTAGTAATAATCCCATTTCAATTTCTTTGCACGGATTTGGGCCATGTGGCTTTTATAAACTAATTATTGAGGTCAAAGAAATACTACTGATTGGGTGGGCTTAAATCTTATACCCTCTTCTGAATCTAATCCTAGCTGTAAAACAAGGATTAAAAGAAGGAACGAATTGGATACACTTTAAAATTCAGAATTTTATTACTGTGAAAAGGGGGAATGGAACTGAGATGTAAAAAAAAAAGTCTGCTATTGTGTATTTGCCAAGAATGTGATATTTGTGTTGAGCCTGAAATAATGAATGAACAATAGTTTCATAAGTTGAAGAAGTAGTTGTAGAAGATAGAGTAGTGGGCATTTGAGGTAAAGGGGACAGGGAGACATAGGGATGGTTAAAGTGTGTGATGGTTTGAAGAAATGAGAGTAAGTTGCTGTTATGGCTAAAATTTCATAGTAACCACCTCCATGCAATGTTACTTCTGGCAGGGACAAGGCACTTGAGATGCTAGGCATTCTAAGGACAAAGAATTTAAAAATTATACCACACAAAGTTAGGTTGATATATACAATGGAATACTATTCAGTCATAAAAAGAATGAAATAATGCTGTTTGCAGCAACAGGGATGGACCTAGAGATCTCATACTGATTGAAGTAAGTCAGACAGAGAAGGACAAATATCCTATGACATCGCTTATATGTGGAATCTTAAATAATGGTACAAATGAACTTATTTACAAAACAGAAATAGAGTCACAGATGTAGAAAACAATCTTATGGTTACCAGGGGGGAGGGGGGAAGGAAAAAATTGGGAGCTTGGGATTGGCATATACACACTACTATATATATAATAGATAACTAATACAGACCTACTGTATAGCACAGGGAACAGTGCTCAATCCTCTGTAATGACCTATATGGGAAAAGAATGTAAAAAAGAGGAGATATTTATATATGTATAACTGATTCACTTTGCTGTACAGCAGAAAGTAACACAATATTGTAAATCAACTATACTCCAATAAAAATTTTTAAAAAAGTTAGGTTGAGATGGAAAAGTTAATATTAATAGTAACTGAGGGTGGCTTGATCATTACTTGACAATGGCTTATAAGGCACGTACCATGTGTGAGACCTTGGAGAGTACGGACAAACTGTGCAAGTGACAATAATCACACTTTCAAGGAACTGTTATGAGGGCACAATAAAATGTGTAACAAATCATTATATACGGGACAGGAAGCAAAGAGCCTGGTTCTTATCCCTCACACTTCCATTAATATGGGTCAAGAGAGCGCCCCAAAATTGTTTGTGCTCCTAGCAAGAACCAGGAATCCTTCTAAATCCATCACACACAGTGTCGCCACCTTTTTGTTCCTAGAGAATCCTGGGGCCAACCCCTTAATGCTCTAGTTCTGTTTGCCTCGGCTATGACCACAAAAGACTCTGGTCATCTTAAGATGGTTCAGCTCCCCTCCTCGTAGGTCTTCATATATTCTCTCTACGCCCTACACACAAACTACCTGATCCAACCTCCCATTCATTTCTCTGCTGGGATCCGTCAGACCAATTTCATCATGGGTGACACATAAATCCAAGGCTCTGAGAATACCTTCGTCTTCTGCATGGCAGTCCACTCATGGTTCGGTTCTTCCCCATTTCTGACCTCATTCCCTTCCTTCTTCAAGGCACTTTCACCAAGGCCTCTGGAAATCATGGTCAGTAATCGGCAGAATTTCTGATGTCCTTTATCTCCTCTTTGTAAATTACCTTCACTTCTTTACTCTAACAGAAGCTGGTTTGCCCTGAAGAGGCTGTTTCTTCTCTAGCCTTCTCAGGTAGTGGCTATTTTCTTCCCATACCCCTTATACAACTAACCTGGCAGTAGAATGTGTCTTCCTTGCTCTTTGTTGCTGCTTCTAGATCACTGTCCTGCCTCCTCTATAAAATCCTCCAGCTTTGAATTTCATGTACACCACCCAGATGGCCTCTTGAATACAATCGTATCCCAAGCCCTGATCTCTTCTGCTTATCTTGTGATTTTAACACCTGGATCTCTGTCACTGTTTCAATAGTACAGCCTTAATTCTTGGTGATTCAAATAGTCATATGGAGTATGTTTTCAACACTTTAGCCTCTTAATTCTTGCTCTCCTCCTCACTAGTGGTCCTATCTTCAATCTACCTCACTCCCTCACTGCCACGAATTTACCTTCAATGTCGTGAGGCTGAATAATTTCAGCTTCTTCATAATCTCAGTTTCAAGTACCCACTCTCTGTCATCTTTCTAGCTCATTTGACCTAGTATAGTATTGCAACAATCGTGTGACCTTACCAAGACCTCTAATCTATTTATCTTACCACTTTTCGCTATTCCTAAACTCTCTCATGTCATTTTAATTCTTATGTGGTTTAAATTCCACAGTTAGTCAATATAATCATGTCTTATCCATTCCTATTCTAGTCAAGCCCATCTCTCCATCCTCTTACCACCTGCACAGGTATAGACAAATGTGGTAGAAAAAAACACACAATCATGCTGACTGATCTCATATCAATTTCATGACCACCACACTCCAGTAGACTCATTGCCCCCCAGAAATAATAGTTCATTGCCCAGGACTATTCACTTTCTTACTTTCCTTGATGACTATTTCATATCTGGCCCATTTGTCTCAAATACCTCTTCTCTCATTCTTACTCTAGACTGATTATCTTGATTATTTTTTTCATTTAGAAAGCAACAAAAGAGAGCCAGAAAAGACGGTCCTCAGATTCCCAGCACTATATCTACTTACCTACCAGCAACCTCCTGTTACTCTGAACTTCGTGCTATTTAAGGAAAACTTTCTATTTGTGCACTATGTTCAGTTTATACACATTTATTCTTCCAACAATTTTCTTCTTTCTATCCTGCATTTCATTTTTCCCTTCCTACTTATCTGGCTTTCCATGTGCAACTAAACATGGGTGATGAAAGACACAAGTATGCTGAATGGTCTCACATCAAAATCAGGGTACCATCCTGAAGTGAAGCTTTATCATTACCATTTTCATCATCATGGGAGAAACAATAGCCAAGCACTTCTTGATGCCACTTACACCTCAAAGAAAAGAAATTCACTCCTCTGTTCCCACCTCAAAAAAAATCCACTTCTGTGTTCTTGAAGTCAAATCCCTTTAAGAATTGTTTTACTTTCTGTACCCAATTCTCTTCCCCCTCTCTTTTGAACCTATTCAGAGCAGGACTTTGCTCCCACCATTCCACAAAACTTTTCTTGCCAAGCTCACCAATATTCTCTACATTGCTAAATTCGACCGTCAATTCTCATTCTCATCTCCCTTGAGCCAGCCCCAGCATTTGATACACTCATCATTTCCTTCACTGTGAAGCACTTGCTTCATTGGTCTTCCAGAGCGCTCTACATTCTCTGTGGTTTTTTTTTTTTTCCCCCTTTACAGACTTTCTGTTGGTTCCTTCTCATCATTTTCAACATCCATCACTGCGATGCCTCAGGAATCCTTTGGTTGGACCTTTTCTTTTTCCAGGACACCCACCTTTTTCTAATATGTTCATATTGAAATAATATTTGTATTTCAACCTAAATATGTCCTGTTTAGTCTTTTCTTCTGAATGGCAATTTCTCAGCACTAAGCTGGCTGCTAAACATCATTGCTTTGAAGTCTAAAGCATTTTGAACTCAAAAAAATTTTTTCTCATCTTCCCCCTCTATCAAAACTGCCAAGCTATTTTTCCAGTTGCTTGGGCCAAAACTATGAATTTAAACTTAGCTCCATTCATACTTTAATATCCTTCTTCTAATATGTCAAAAGATCCTGTAAACTTAATTTTCAGAATGCATGGTTTACAACCACTTCTCCTTGCTCCCTTGCTAACATGCTGATCTAGACCCTTGTTATCTTTCACGTAGTGTTTTGCAGTAGCCTCTCACCTCCATTCTTGTTCTCTAGTTTCTTCTTCACAAAACAGACAGAGTGTTCTGATAAGATGTAAGGTATATCATGTCACTCCTCTATTCAGAACCCTCCAAGAGATCCCAGATGTAAATGTCTTTATGTGTTCCCTAGATCCTGTTTTATGCTCAAAGGGCTGAACTTGTTAGATTTCATCTACAAGGTTTCTTGATTTCTAGATTCTGGTTGGAGTCAACAATGAGAGGAACTAACCAAAAATTGGTGGGCAGAAGGAGCGTGAGGTCTAGGTATCCCTGGCTGCTTCTATACTGTTGACAAGTGTTGGCTGTTTCCCTCTTCTGAAAGCCACGGCTGCTGTGTAGCCACCCAGGCCATACAGACACCCCTGGTGTCTCTTTCTCCTTGCCAGTCTAGGCCTGGGTTAGCAATGCTGCCCACTGTAACTAGTACTGGGTACTCTGTGAGCTCATATTACATTTATTCAACCTTTTGCACACCTTTGTAAGTTAAAAATTTATTAACTCTCCTTAAATTTCTCAGTTTATGTATGCCATCTGATTCCTGCTGAGACTACGGATAATACCTTTGCTGTTCCACTTGGAGTAAACTGAAAGGATCTTACAATGGTCTACAAGGACGCACATTATTGTCCTTTACTCCAGTGCCTCTGACTACATTCCCTATCCTCCCACATGCTCCTTAAACTCCATATGCCAACCATAGCAACCATGGTACTTCTTGTCCTTTTCTTTCTTTCTCTCTTTCTTTCTTTCTTTCTTTCTTTCTTTCTTTCTTTCTTTCTTTCTTTCCTTCTTTCTTTCTTTTTTTTTTTTTTTTTGGTATCTTATGGCTTTTACACTTGCTATTAAGTCTGTTCACTCCTCTACCACCTCATTTATGTCTTTCCTCAAAAGCCACCATCTCCTTGGGGCTTTCTATGAACACCATTTAAAATGGAAAATTCCCTCCCAATACTCCTTATCCCATGTCTCTGCTTTACCTAAATCTGTAGAACTTATCACCATATAACATATGCTGTATCTTACTTACTTTACTTTTTTCCTGTTTCCTGTCACTAGAACGTAAGACTAAGGATAGAAAGAAATTTGATCTGTTTTGTTGGCTGATGTTTTGAGTTTTTACAAAAGTGCTGGCACAGAGTAGATGCTCAATTAATATTGTTGAACGAGTGAATGAATGAAAAACACAAGAAAAATGCAATGAGAGATTTAATAGGAAAAAAAAATTTTCTCCACATGGTATCAGCAAAATGATATTTGAACTGCACCTTGAGCATGCACATAGGCAATGAGTAGAAGGGTTTTCCCAGCAAGTAACAATCTGAACAAAGTCACATTGATGGAAAAGTATCCATTGTCTCTCACTAGGATTGGAGTGCTGACTGCATATACAGAAGCAGAAAAAAAAAAAGGAAGTTGCTGAAGATAGGCTCAGGCTAGAGAATAGAGAATCCCAAGTGCAGGGTAAAGCAAACTAAAACCAGTTTTATTTTGTGGGAAATGAGATGCAGACTCTTTGACACTTGAAGAGTCATGGTCTAAGTTGTATCTAGAAAGACTAATTTGGTGGTGGTATATACAAGAGTTTAGAGAGGGAAGACTAGAGTCATTGAGAGAAACTAGAGAAGCTATTACAAGAGGTGATGAGTCCTGAACTGCAGTAGTGGTGATGAGCATGGGAAGGAGGGCTGTAAGATGTCTTATAAGAGTTTATTGACCCCTAGGGTAAACAAATACATTATGCGGGGCGTTTGGAAGAACTGATCTCTTAATTACCAATTAACCCTGAATCAACACAGTACTTTATCCATTTTTCCAATATCATCTGAATTTTAAAATAATAAACAGGTTTAATTTTTTTCTTCTTGAATTCATTAGCAAGAAATACTCTATGGTACACTGTAGGTAGAGAGTGTTTATCACAGCTTAGTGTCCTGTCATTTTGAGACTATTTAGTGGCAAGATCACACATAGAACATCTGCCGATGAGCATGGCGCTGGTGCCAGTATCAGCTGTAATTGCAGATAATGCGGAGCAGGGACGGAAGTCTTAATGTGGGGGTAGCGACCAAGACAGGCATGGCACAGCTGGGACTCTTTGCACCCTGCTTGGTCATGGATCATCTGTCCTCAAGCAATGTCAAGGGTAAAGTTTAGTGCTGCTGCATGTGGTGTTGGGAGACTCAGGATTCCAATATTGAAATTCATTTTACACAACAATGATCAAAATCCTAAAATGGTACCTTATATAGAACACTGCATCTATAATGGAGTGGAGATGGAAGAAACAAAGAGGCAAGGCTCTATTACTTTGTTCCCAATGATATTGGTCATAATTACTTTATTTTTTTAACAAAATATCAATGGAAAAATGTTATGTTCTCATCTTCTTGCTAGGTGCTTAAATTAGAGATTCAATATATAGTATCTGTTCACAGACACTTACAGGATAGTAGATGAAAGAGAAATACAGAAATGCAAAATTCAGTAACAGAAGTCTTATGAACAATACAACTACAGAGGAAAGAGTATCCAACTCTACCTGGGAAATTTCACAGGTTTGAGAACATTTGAGCTGAACTTGAGGCATTGGCAGAGCTCTTACATGGAGGAGGAAAAGAGTGGGCATTCCAACCAGAAGTAAAATTAGCAAAGGCATATAGAGCATAAAAGTGCATGACATGTTCAGAAAATAGACTGCATAGTGTATATGTAGCTCAAATTCTTAGAATTGCTGGGGAGAAAGGAAAAATTTTGAAAGACTTTCAGGAAATAGGTGAACAAGAGTTGATGAACAATTGACTCAGGATGAGTGGGGAGGAGAGATCTCTTTGTTCATTTTATGCAACTCAACTAGTATTTTATGAAGAATCAGTTCCTTAGACAGCTGGCTTTGGATGACTCAGAAGGAATCATGAATTGTACCTTGAAACGCACAGGAAAGGCTTGCTTCATTTTTGGTATATCAACTCCTAGAATAGCCGAGATAGAAAGGCACATAGTGATCCTTGAGTTGTGTTCAGGGGAAACTGTGGCACAGTTAGTGCTTTGTTCAGGGTCTCATATCTAGTAAAAGAATTATAGTTTGAATTAGAACTCAGATCTAACTCTATAGATTTTGCTATTTATACACTATGTAATTTCAAAAGCAGTCTCCATTTGTTTTTTGGCATGGTGAAATATGTGGACATATATCACAATAGAAAGGTCGGTTGCAGGGGAGGGGTTGTTTGGGTAAAAGATAAGGGCATAAAGCTGTTAAGAAGCCAGAAGGAAACATGTTTTCAATCTAATTTACAAAGTAGTGACCTTGGAATTTGAGATTAAAGTTGGTTTAGAGAAATTGGAGGCATGAGAGTTGAACTATGAAGAGGTTCCTCTTAAACTTAATGTATCTTGTCAAAGCTACTGGTACCAGGCAGTGACAGAAAACAGATAAGGGAGGAGAACAGAAGTAAGCTGTTTAACTTTACAAGTGAGAAATGCATGTTACCAGAACTAGGTCTAAACAAACAGAAGCACTGTTTATGATTCCTTGAGAAGAATACTTGCACCTTTTAAATATTCTCCCAACTATCACTAGACCTTGCATGCTGGTGTGTATGTATATGAGAGGGGAGGGTGTTACTTAAGCAAATAAAGAAGCATAAAATTATAATCAAAGAAGCATAAAATGATAACATCCTACAGAATATCTAGTCCAACTGCATCCATTTGAGGGGAGGGCTTAGAAGTCTGAGATACTGGGGAGGAATGACTTGATTATTAATATATAATCATTTCAGTTCAGAGCTAAGACAAGAACCTGGGTTACTTCAAAGAGAGCAATTACCTGCTCATCTTTCCTCTTGCAGCAGCTGCTTTTTGGAATAAACAGTCACTTCCAATCTTTTTAGAGGCGAGCCCAGAATAAAAGTTCTATTTCAGGATTCAACCCCAGACCAAGAATATGGCTAACCAGCTCCATTTATCTCATCCATCTGCAGTTTTCAGAGCTTGCTTGCCTCTTTGTCGAGTAGAACAGAAAGATGGGAGGGGAGGAAAAGAGAGATAGAGAAACAGAGACAGAAAGAGAGACAGAGATACCAGGACTGCAGGATTTACCCATTCTACAATCTTTCACCAGACAGAAGAAATGTCCTAGCCAGAACAAGTTAGCTAGTTCCCATTTGAGTTGTGGCACCACTACAGCTAGTTAGCTTACCAGGGTAGGGATGACGTTAGGAAGGCTAAAGCACTTTCCTTTTCTGGACTTCAATTTATTCAACTGAAAACTTAAATATGTTCCAGATTTATTCAACTGAAAACTTAAAATATGTTCCAGATTCTTTGATACTCCTCCCTTCAAGAGCTGAATTCCCATCTTCTTGCATCTAGGCTGGACTTAAGTAGTCAATTCTAACAAACAGACTATTGCAAAAGTAATGATATATCACTTTGAACACTGGGTCATAGAAAACACTGAGGCTTCCTCTATCTCTGGCTCTGTCTCTCTGTCTCTTTCTCTCCTGAATCTCTTCCCCTGGGGTAAACCAGCTGATGTGTCATAACAGTACTCAGAGAATCCTACGAGTCTACAGGGAGGTCCATATGGCAAGAGACTGAGGCTTCCTACCAACACCATGTGCCTGCACTTGGAAGTAGATCCTCTAGCCCCAGTCAAACCGTCAGATGACTGCAGCTCTGGCCAACACTCTGACTGTAACCTCACGAGTAACTCTGAGTAAGAACCACCCAACGAAGTCTCTCCCAAATTCCTGACTCACAGAAAATGTGATGCAATCAATATTTTGTCATTTCAAGTTGTATGGCAAGGCAAAACAAATACAGTTATTTTTCTACTTCTTACTTTTTCAGAGACTTTTTTTTTGTAGTCTTTAGCGTTTAGAGTCATATAAAATTGTATTGTCTAATTTTTAGATACGAAAGATTACAGTTAGACCATGTACTGTGGGAAGGACCCCAGTATTCAGCAGGCTAAGAAGCTTCTTTTGGACCTCTTCTTTTTCCCGAGCCTTCTTTTATAATGTCATCATCATCCCACTACCAAGCATATAGTTTACACATTTTACAGATTCACACTTATTATATAATTTTACCTTTACGACAATGCAATGAGGTAGACATTATACCCATTTTATATATAAGGAAATTGAGAATTTAAGAGCAAAAGCGTCTGACTGAAAGTCACACAGTTTATAGAAGAATTGTTATCCCAATTCAGGTCTTCTGACTCCAATCTAATGTTTTTTTCCACTATATTAAGTGCCCTTATGATAGAAGTAACTATTCAACTTTATTCCCTACTACCTGACACCCGCTCCACATTTTAGCTTTCAAGTCTTATATTTGGGAATTTTTACATATCACTCTTCTCTTTTTTATTACTGAGGTTTGTGAATACGTGAACAGGTTCATTTATTCTCCCTTTTCTTCTCCTTGTACTTCTTAGAAGTCATCTAATTGTTTTGCCTGTAGCCAGGTTGTTATACCTTAAATACTCTCTTATTCTAGGTGACTGATTACATGTATTCTGGCCTTCTTTGGCTATCCAGTTAACTAATTACACTGGTGATTTCTATAATTTTATTATCTGCATATTATTATCTGGTTTTTCTCATATTTTATGTAATTTCATAATAAGATATGAAAGCAAAAGACTCAAATCTCAGTATTTGGGAAGGAGTTTTAAGCTTTGCACTTTAAGGGGAAAAATATTGTCTAGAATATTAGGTTTTTTTAAACTTTTTACTCCATATTTGTAATACATCACTACTGATTTTTCATTGAAAGATTTGCAAATATTATAAGGATAACTTGAGACAATGATCCTTTACAAGATTATGCATATATGTAAATCATTTTGGTAGATTTAGCAGTCAGGCATACGCTCAGTTTTTAAAAAGATGATGTCCAATTCTGGTTAAGAACCACTGCCCTAGGTGTGTTTCAAAACACGGCACTAAACTACAAATTAATTGCAAGCATATGACACAGTTTTTGACAATATAAAAGTAACAAGTTGTTATGTACACCTTTGTGCCTTAAATGAAAAATAAATAATACATATCAGATTGTATCTTATTTTAAGTTTTTTCAGTATGATAATAGAGTATTAATGGTCTCATCACCCAGAGGAGGATAAAAATAGTTCATAATCTGAATTCAGGGTTTATTTTGAATCTTTCTGCTTTCTTTCTATGAGCCCACTTCAAAGAGCATTCTTTCCATTTAAATATTTTTAAATGTTTTGAATTGTCCAAAATAAAAACTTTGTAAGTCATTCTCTGAAGAATTTGGAGTGTCTCAATAATCTCCTCACTACACCAGAACATAAAACCTCTACTTTGTTCAACATTATAACTGATAACCAAATAATAGTAAAAAGAATGTATGTACATGTATAACTGAATCACTTTGCTGTACAGCAGAAATTAACATAACATTGTAAATCAACTATAGTTCAATTTAAAAAAGCTCCTTAAGCACCGATCTTCTCCACCCCAAAGAGAGCTTTTCCTCATGCTCAAATGACATTTCACAACATTAGAGGAGTCATATAGAAATTCAGATTCTAATACAGAGAATCCAAACGATAGAGCAGATGCACAGAGAGCAGCA
Organism: Hippopotamus amphibius kiboko; assembly: GCF_030028045.1. Lineage (NCBI taxonomy): Eukaryota > Metazoa > Chordata > Mammalia > Artiodactyla > Hippopotamidae > Hippopotamus > Hippopotamus amphibius. The sequence continues at coordinate 165,180,518 of NC_080191.1, read as the reverse complement.
GCCTTCATGCCCACTCTAGCATTTGTCTCTGCCTTCATCTGAGCTTTAACGTGCTCAGTTTGAATTCCCTATTTAGCTCTCCAGATAAATGCATAAGTGGTGCTTTCTAATGACCATGTTACATGCTCTGCTGTGTTCTAAATGTCTTCAGTTCTTCTGAGGCTCCCTGAACATTTGGAAATGAAATGGCTCATTGACAGATAGTTTGAGCAACACCTTCTTAGATAACTAACCAAAGCCACTGAATGGAAATTAACCAAATACAGAAACTTTCCAATTTTTAAGAATGCTTCCTCTTAACAAGAAGCTATATTTATTATGCATTCCTTCAATGATTTTCTTTGGGGAACATTTAAATACAAGGTCTACACTTTTCTGTGCACTGTTGTTTTGTTTTGTTTTGTTTTTCACAACTATCTGTGACTTGACCCTTTGGCAACCCAAGGTGGGGTGTTGGTAGCAAAGTCCTTCTATTCCTTCATTCATAACTACAGCAATCCTACCAGATTCCAAATGTCACTGTTTGATGTTTCATATATTAAAAATATACTCAATTAACCGCTTGCCTATTCAACTATCTCTTTGTGCTGAGGCAACTCCAAGGGTTAAACCTGCCCTACATTTTCATCTACAGCCTGTAAACACCTTGTTAAAATGATGATTCACAGTCCTCCTTGGCTGGAGAAAATCAGAGCCTACAAGGGTAAAAGAGTAGTTAAAGAGAGATAAAAATTAATGGTTCTTAAATATTTTGTACATCAGAATCACCTGGGAAGTTTATTGCAAGTGCAAATCCGCCCCACTCAAGAGATCTTCGTTTAGTTAATATTGCTTGGGGTCAAGAAATATGCATTTTAATATGAAACCAAAATGGTTCTGATGTGGAGGCATCAGGAACACACTTTGAGAAGCCTTAGTCTGGACTCTAATAAAGGCTCTCTCTTCTTATAGCCTGAATAGTATAAAAACATAAGGCAGGTTTGAAAGAATTCTCATAGGTAGTTGTTCGTTTGACCCATGGAATGAATACCTTATCCAAATTATCAAGGGCACAATGTTAAAATTCAGACTCCTGGACAATGTCTACCACCTAATAAATCAGTTCCTCTGGAATAGGGACTTCGCCTGGGATCTTCACTTGTAAGATGACCCCTAATTTTTAGACACAAAATAGTTTGAAACCAGTGCCATAGGGATTTCTTATCCTTCTGCATACATCCTTATGATAGGTTCCATTTATGATTTATGACTTTTTCATGAATATTAGTTCAGGAACATTAGTTTTACCAACCACCTCAAATCTTCACACTGTAAGTGAATATATTATTACTAGAGTTTTTACTAGTTATAAGAGGAAGTAATTGGAAACCACAGTGTAAATCATAGTTCCTGAAAGATTATATTTGACTTTCAAGATAAATGGTGAACATCTTTTTATTTTGCATTAAGAAAAATACAAGTTATTTATTTGGGGGGAAAATTAGAATATGATCATAGGGTCTAGAAGACAAAAAATGACTCTACTCTTTAACTGCTTAAAGGTTATAATATTTTAAAATGAAATTACATAAAATCATAATATGACAAGGCCAGATGACACATCAGACACTTGATATGACATTTAATTAGCTATGTGTGGGTTTACATTAGCTGACGCTTTGATTTGAATGTATAGTGGTTCAAAGTAAATAGTTCCAGTTAGGTGGCTTTGTAATAGATATACTTCCAATTGAATCTTACAAGAGTAGTTCTACACTGGCACTGGATCAGGTGTCAGAAGCCTAGATCAGAGGCCCAACCCTATCACTAATTGGCTGTGTCATTAGGAAAGTTACTTAAATTGGATAATATGTTCCTCTTCTTACTGCTTTTGTGCTAAAAAAGAAATGATGTAATAAAATCAGTTTGTAAGCCATAAATAATTATGCAAATGGAAATTTATGCAACCACAAGAGTGACTTCACTGTGGGTATAAAATTGGCCAACAATTATTGAGCGCTTACAATGTGCCAGATACTGTGCTATAAACGTACATGCATTCTATCATTTAATGCTCACAAAGTCCACTGAGGTTAATAACATTATCTCTATTTTAGCTAGCAGGAGATGGAGGCCCAGAGAGCCCACGATCAGACCAGACAGTTAGGAGAGAAGCATTCATCTCCACTTGACTTGACACTTACTCCTAAATAGGCAATATTCCTAAGTAAATGATGTCCCTTTAACTTACAATCATATTAATTCAGTTATGAATATGCATAACCCATGAGGCAATTCTTTTCTTCTTATTCACCCACTGAAATGTGTGGTACTGAATACTGCATTCACTTGTGGCACGTTGGGTCAGGAAAAAATGACATAACCTTGTCGCTTTTCTCCATACAGTACAGGTATGGTCTATCATCTTTCTGACCTCCGGATAGCTAATGCCAAAAATTATGACTTTATATTGCTTGCACTGCACTTATATTGTTAATGGAAATTGATACTGACCAACATTTAGCTTTTGAGCACACCGTGATTATCCAGCTACACATGCATTATAAGAGCTCATGTTTAATTTTCCATGACTCTGCAATTACTCCTTTCATTTATTTTCTTCACTCAGAAAATAATTTATAAATGACAAAAGCAATTTCTCAATTTTCCCAAAGATATTTTACGGTTTAAGACACCGTGCTAATAAGGAATAAGATTGATCATGGGTAACAGTGTTCTCTCCCTTCTTGGGATTTGGGACAACTTACATTACCTACTGTTTAACAGATTCAGTGAGAAACTGCTGTCTCTCTTCCAAGTGAAGATCCTTGAACATACATCGAGAATGGATTAACCACTTCAAGAAGGAAGACAAGGTAGAACATGAGCTGTACTCAATCATTTTCTGCTGGATATTCAGGTAAGGTGTTCTGTTGAGTTCCCATTTACTCCGGAGGGCCCTAGTCCCTCATTTTATTTCAGCAGGAGAAGGATCTCATTGTTTCTGGTATCATTATAGAATTCTGTATTTCTCTCCAAGAGGAGTTGTGGAATGAAAACTCTGGCTTCTTTCCCCACCTCTCATTCACTATTAGTAACTGAGAAAGGATGACACCCATTGGGCCACAGCTCACTAGCAGCCAGGGCTCATGTACTGAAGGCGAGCACTCATGTCTGGTGTGACCTTTGGCACCTTTTACTCTGCTCCTGTCCATGAGCAGCAGTTTGTGCTTCTAACTTTCTTACAGTAAATCCACCAGGCAGGGACCTTTTGCAGAGTGGATGGAAGGCACACTACTTTCCAGCTTTTTCTCCTTAATAGAGTGTGGGATCAGATCAGCCCTATTCTGAGTGTCCAGATGTCTTCAATTTGCAGAGGAGATAAATGTCTTCCATTATTTCCTTAGGGCCACTCGATGTTCTCCAGTCTCAGAATCACCAGGGTTATTTGGATACCCATTTGACATATGTATTTTGGGTGAATACCTTAGCTCTGAAATTACAAACTAGTGGCTCTCTGGGTGAATATATGTACATGTGTTTTGGTTGCTTCTTTTCTTTCGTCTTTTTTAAGTTAAAGTTATTCTATAATGTACAGATTGCATAAACATTTGGATTTTTAGATTCTTTTGAAAAACTGGACAATCTTCCAATGCTGGGGCTAAATCAGTGACAGCAATCAAATGGAGCTGCATAGAGGATGCTCCCTTTAAAAAAAAAAATATGTACTCTTCAATTACCTTCAAGCTTAATATCTCTATTATCTCCCTGACTTGGAAATCAAATGTTATGTGCCTTTTATTAGTATGTTAAAATGTTTAAAGAAATACTTATCTGTACCTATGTCCATATACACATGGGTACTAGATGGAGAGCATTTTATTATACTTATATCTGGCCCCCTTTTCTCTTTTTTTCTTACTTTTTGATCCATGTAGGCACTTGAATTGACTATCCTCAGAATTCTGAATGAGAAGAAGGGATTGATGGACCAAACTCTACCCTAAACCCCTAACCATACTGAATTTTTCAGCTGTCGTTTCTAACAATATAATGAGATTTATGTATAAACCTCCATTTCCTTTGAGACATTTTCTCACTCTCTTTGGGTCCTTTTGTGGATCACTTCCAATACACTAAAAAGAGACATCTCCGCTTTCCTAGTACCCAAACCAAATCTCAGTTTCCTTAAAGGTTATATTTTTCAGATATGAATTTAAAAGCCATACAAGGTAGAAGGGAGAAAGAGAGAGGTAAAAATGTGTTAGTACAAGTGGAATCACATAAAAATATAACTTTATTGATGCTAACAACTTTAGGCAGTTTAGAGAACACTAGTTTACAGAGACAGAGGACACCATGTATCCCTGTGTGGGAGTATTTGGCTCTTCCTGGGAAAATGTGCTGTAGGTTTTCTGTTGAGCTCAGTCCTACAGCTTCCACCAAAACCAACTTCTTTCTACAATGCTCCCTCGAGATACTCATACCCTGTAAGTGTCATAGCCAAGTACACCTGACTGACTTATAACGTGAAGTTGGTCAACAAACTCAAAGGAAACACATTGAAATTGTTTGCTCCGTTTAAAATCATTGGGAAAGAGAGGATCAGGTTTTAGGCAACTTGCACATACTGACCTTCTAGGGCCCAAGAAGAGCGTGCTCTTCTGAGGCCGTTAGAAGCAATAAATCTGGATTCAGGTCCTTCAGGTCTTTTGTCTCCTAGAAATAGTTTTTAAAAGCCAGTAAAGGGGACACAATCTGATAGTCCATTAGATGATAAAAGTGTCAATTATTCCCATAGGTTCACGACACAAAATGGGCTGGTAGAAATAGCAGCTACCACCCACCACAAAGTGATTATAGGATATAAAAGTCATTGTTATTGGATAAATCCGTGAAATGGTGAAGAGCAAGGGCTGAGATCTGGGGAGCAGGGGTTTCCAATCTGGTGCCATTTTGTATCCATTGAGTTTCTGACTCTTGGGGAACAGGCTTACAGAGGTGTGTCTCCCACTGGGGCTGGGTGTGAATCTCGGCCCGGTTCTTGCTCCTAAGCTGACTCTCTCCTTCACAGTAGGTGACACAGCACCGACAGGCTGCAGAAGGCTTCCCTTTGTGCTTGGACATCGTGTCTGGGGCTGGAGAGGCACCGGCAGCCCTCCCTGAGCTCTGGAGTTCTCGGGGCTCTTTCAAACGACTTCTCCTCCTTTGAACGTGGTCCAAACTGATGTCAGACTGGGAAGAGCAGCTCTCATTCCAGCCAGAGCTGGCACTCAGACTTCTCAGGGGAAGAGCCAATCGCAAGGCCTTCCAGAATTTAGAACCAGAATGTTTGGACTTTTCTCCCTTCCAGCTCACAAAAGACACAGACTCCTTCAGCTGCAAAATGCTTGGGTGTGGATGCTCAAGGGGACGATACTCAACCACAATGAGCTTGGTGGCGATGGAGTTCTGGCACATGACACCCAGTTTGAACTCCAGCATGCTGATGCTCTTTTCTGTCACGTAATCTGGGCTCAGGACAACAATCATCCTCCGGCTCCTCTGAATGAAGTCAAAAACTGCTTCTACTGTATCTATAGAAAAACGGAAAGATAGGACAATGCCTAGTGAAAACTTACGTTAAGTTTCAGTTCATCGTTGACAGTCCTACGAAGGACAGGCAATGAACACTGGAGAATATAAGATCTCAGTGTCGAATAATCTACCCAGGTAAGGAATCTCATCTACACTACTCTTATCAGTGGTTGCTAAGTATCTGCTACCTTCAAGGATGAGGAATTAACCCCCTATAAAAGCAGCCAATTTCAGCTCCATTTGTAAACAATTTCTTGTTTTGAAATGTTCTTCCTTCCACTTTTATCTGGTGGTGTTAGATCTGACATTTTAGAATATCTGAAATATAATTACTGTGATCTCGTATTTCTTCTCATCTCTAGATTAAATAACCTCACGAATTTTATCTTATTCTCCATATGACGCGGTATTATCTCTTCCCCACTTTTATAATTTTTCTTTTAATAGCACTCAGTTTATATATGTGTCTCCTAAGAGTAGTATCCTGAACAGAACTGACCATAATACTCTAGACACAGTCTTATCAGCAAAGATCAACAGGGCATTAGTAACTCCTAAGATCCACACAGTTATAGCTCTTGATACTTAAAATTTTTGGACATATCAGACAGTTCACAGTATTGACCACGTTGTCAACCAAAATTCCCTTTCTTTGGCTCATGTATGTGTGTGTGTGTGAAGAAATGGTCCAAAAAATCAATCAATTTTACCAGTCTTTTTGACTGGTAAAAATCAGTCAATTAGTTGAGACTTCTCACCAAATATTCAGTTCTAATAGTGATTGAACTGAATTTGGACAAAACCCAATGCAAAGTTCTTGAGATAAATGCAGTGCTTAACTCACTGTGACATTTAGGAGGTTAAACAATGTAATTTTCTGAAGGAAAGGAATTCCAGATTTACAAATGGCAGCCATTGACAACTCTGGAAGCAGGTGCTGTGGACACACCATGAGGTTGAGTACTTATGCTTTTGAGGCCAGGAGTGAAACAGTGAGGGAGAAACTTTTCAGCCTGTGAAGACAAGCTGAAAGTTTACAGTGAATTGGATCATGAATTTGTCAGGGAGTGAAGGAGCTGTGCTCTTTACCAGATTATTTCTTTCCAATTGGTGAATTTAACATGAATTTGAAGGCAAATCAAAAGAGATGTGCTCAATGTTTAAGAATTGGTGACTGGTTTTATCAAATGCACAAAGTGTTTTAGAGAACTTTTGTTTCAATCTTAAAAGATAAATCTAAATTTCCACTTATCTTCAAAGCCCATGTCCTGTTAACTCCTTTGTCCTCTCTGGTCCTACTCAGAAGCTTATGTTGCTGCCTTTCATAGACCTGAGAATGTGAGGGTAGAAAGTCTACTGTTTCTCTTGGATCATGATAAATATAACTCTAAGCTAACATGGATAGTTTTTCAACAAGGAACTTGTACACTCAAATTGTGCGTGGGAGGACGGGAGTGTGAGTGTGGGTGTGGGTGTTTCACTTCAAAATAGTCACTTTAAGGGGCTTCCTAGGTGGCACAGTGGTTGAGAATCCCCCTGCCAATGCAGGGGACACAGGTTCGATCCCTGCTCCAGGAAGATCCCACATGCCGCGGAGCAACTAAGCTCATGCGCCACAACTATTGAGCTCATGTGCTGCAACTACTGAAGCCCACGAGCCTAGAGCCTGTGCTCCACAACAAGAGAAGCCATGGCAATGAGGAGCCCGCGCACCACAATGAAGAGTAGCCCCCACTCACCGCAACTAAAAAGAAAGCCCGCACACAGCAAAAAAAAAAAAGAAAAAAGACCCAACAAGCCAATAAAATAAATAAATTAATTAAAAAAACAAAATAGTCACTTTAAGAAAATGTTTGTTCTGTCCAATGGGGGTACCATAGTTGAAAATAAAACATTGTCTTAGATCCTCTAAACAAAATTATTTTTAAAGCCTATGGCTTTTTCTGTTTGTTTTAATTTTGGTACCTCACCCCAAAAGTGGAGGATTTGCATTTGAGAGAGGGAATTGCTAAATATATATATATTTGAATGGTGTAATTCCAGACATTGAGGAATGGATATAGGAGATGCTTCTCAAATAAGAGTTGGGCTATAACTAGAGGTAGTCACATAGTACTTTGAAGAACTGCCTCCTTTATGACCTATTTTAATATCTTCCATATTGTCAAACTTTATATTTGAGGATGTCAATTATTATTACTTTTTAATGTTGAATATTATTTGGAGAGGGCACCCTTAAATTTGGCCATTTATTCTGTTTGGCTCAAAACAAATAAACAAACAAACAAAACTGAGGTGTGGGTGTAGATTGATAAGACCAGTTTTCTTGTGTGGTACTAAATTGGCTTTGAAGTCACAGTTTCTGATCTAGAACTCTTCACTGATCCACAATATTCCTGCCTATAAAAGTTGTAATTCTCCTTGGTATTAACTTGGGAGTAGAAAGAAAACTAAACTAGGGCTGTAGTTGTGTTCTTTGGCTAGGTTGCTGGTGTATGAAAGAGTAGCAAACCTCTCTCTTTCCCGCTCTTAAAACTTGAAGTGCAGATAAAAAAAATGGGGGAACCTAATTTGTAAGATGAATCTGAATTCAAATATTGGTTTATCCATTTATCTTAATATTTTATCTTAATAGTATAATCATTTATTTTAATATCTTTAAAAATTTGAGTTCATCCATCTCTAAAATGCATATAATAAGAGCAAACTTGTAGGGTTGTTAGACAATTTATTGATACCTGCAGGTAAATGTATAGTGCATGGTATGCTTTTGAATTAATCACCTTGATTAAATTATTACTATTCAGTGTTTACTGAGAACAATATAAAAATAATATACAGACATGTTGATTGGTTCTGAATCAATTTCTAATGGTAACTTTAGAGAAGCACCTTAAAGTGTGGATTTTAAGTTTTAAAATTCTATTCGGTTTAAAATAAATATGGATAAAATACTCCTGGAATACTTAGCCTGTTAGCCCTTTGCTAAAAATACCTCATATCCCCTGAGTAGAGACAGAGAAATAGACTAGTTGCTGAATGTGTGTCTTCTGTTATACTGCAAGTTTATTTGTGTCAAAGACCTAGTGACCTTAGCAAGTGACTGAAAAATACATCTTGAGAGTTTTAATAGGGTCAGTAATAGCCAGGTAGCCATGATATCCAAACTATTGATATGGGAACTGCTGATACTGAACATAGTCACCACTGTGTTCCAGTAGGTCATTTAACATGTTCAAAGTTGGAAGCAACTTCAGGATCACCATCACTTATCCAATGCAACAAAAAAAAGAAAAGAAAAGAAAAGAAAAAAACCCAAACCCCTTTACAAAACCTCAGTAAGATCCACCAAATCTCTGCTTGTACACCTCTAGTAATGGGGGGGGGGGGGGGGGGCTAATATCTCCAAAGATAGTGAAATACATTAATGTTTAATTCTGCTTTACAGTTGTTTCTTAAACGAGTAGAAATTGTTTTCTTGTAACTTGCATCCATTGATCTTTTTTTATTTCCATTTTTTATTTGATGTTTCCAAACATAAAAAAAGTCAAGATTCTTAAACACCAATTACCTCAAAAGACCATGCAAAGCAATTTAAAGTGTATACAACGATCATCCCCTCCTTCAGTTTTGCTGCTTTATACAACTGTGTGATCAACAGAAAACTGAATGGCATGTGCCTGGTTGGAAAATTTCACCTGTTTACATAAAACAAACGAAAACCCAACAATAAACGTGCAAGATAGTTGCTACTTGCATCCATTGATCTTAAGTCAACTCTTTGGAGACTGGTGTGAAACAGGGAAATTTTTCAGTAGGAAAATTTTACTAAGCTATCCAGCTCAGTTATAGGGATCCAGTAAATAATCTTGGAATAAATGAATAAATAAGATTTTTTTAAAGAGCAAGAAATCTTCCCTGTCACTATGGACTTAATATTAACTAAAGAAAAATGCCTTCCAAATATTTATCACTGATTTGTCTGAAATTTGTGATAAAAATGCATACTTGATTCAAATTATCACCTATTAACTAAAGGCAAGGCATTAGTTAGTTGATCTCCTTTCAAAGCAACTGCCTTAGGGTTGTATTAAAACATATAAAAGGTAAGAGATTACTGTAAACTGTCCAAGTCCCAAGTTGGACAAAAAGGAACAGGCTTGTGTCTTTATTTTAAAACTCTCTCCTCTCTCCCTGCCTCTGTTATTCTCTGTCTCTATTCCCCATCCCTCTCTCCCCTTCTCTCTCTCTCTAATTCTCTCTCTCTCAGTCCACACCCACACCCACACATATATCCACACACACACACACACATCTGGTATACTAGACCAATCCGTTTTACTTAAGTAACTCTTTTACTCACATGTAAAGAAAATGTTCTTGAGTTGAAGTTCCCAGTTTTCTCAGATTTTTCTCAGAAAGAGAAAATTAATGTCTCATATTTGTTTTTCTAAGTGTATCATTAATTCTTTTTATTCTCGTTTCTTATGTCCAAACATGAAAATAAAGACATAAAACACATGCACAAAATAAAACTCAAAGCTTAAAATAAATGGTTTATTTTTAAAATAAACAAATTTACAAATCAAATGGAAAAGGGTAAATACAAAAGTTTATGAATAAAATAAAAAAGATAATCTTAAAATATGAAAACATATGGAAAGAAAATAGATAATTCACAAGTGGAGTAATGCTTTTGTTCCCCAGTACAGTGGAATGCCTGTTTATTAGAAATTTAGGGAATCATCTAAATTACCATGCAGAAAAAATTTAAATAATTTTATATGATTGTGTAATGAGACACTCTACATATCATGGTTTTTTGTTAACTTGGGTGCAGAAGGTCTTTATGTGGCATACCTAAAACCATTAAGGTTTTTCTTTTTAACATTAGATACTTATATTTTTAACATTGGAAAGTGATTTCTTCTTGCTCTCCAAATTATGTTTCTCCATCTCCCTCACATAATCTGTATTGGGCATCTTATGGGACATAAAACAAACAAAAAAAATCTTGAAACAAAATCATCTTAGGATGAGACATATCATTTAGATTTGAGTTACTTTAGATTTTAGCATTTGGAAAATTTTAGTACCAAATATAGGAATATAAATAGGACAACAAGTATCAAGAAGTTTCTAGGGGTACCAAATAGCGTTTGGGTAAATATAAAATCCAAAAGTGTAAAAAGAACGCAGCAATGGCAAGAGAACAGCCTCTCGGTAATGGGGCTGTCCTTCATTTACCTAAAATTCATGCTAGAATTGATATTCAAATCTTATCTGAAGTCAGCTCTCCTCTGGTCTTGTGAGTGAAGTGTTAATAGGAGGAGTAATTGTGGTTTGTAATAAAGAAAAGCATTAACAAGGCTACAAAAGTTAGATCCAAGAGTGACCCCATACCATAATTTTATGATCAATGATTCATGAAGTTTTTTTTAATTTAAAATAATCAATAACTCCTCTGTAGAAAAATGATTTATTAAATAGACTTTAATACCTCAGAAGGACACAAATGTAGGAGATAGTTTTAGAATTGCTTATCAACATTAATACTACAAAAATAAGGATTTCCGGAAATTATGAATTCTCATTTTTCAAAGGATATCCAGGCTCATTTATAGGTATTTTCATTTTCTTGTCCTTTATTACTCAACAGCCCAAATAGAGACTTCTCTCTCCAGTAGCTGAACACTGAGATTAACACAGCTTCGTTTCTAAATGTGTGTGCTCAGAACATAGCAGGTGATCAATTAACGCCAGAAGGCTGGCTACCGCTTAGTAGTGACCATGGAAGCTCTGTGCATAGCAGATTCCATTTGTACCCAGATCAACGGTGGCAGTGGTAAGTTATTTATACTAATTTAGGAAGGGCAAGAGCTAACAATAATTCTGTGAGCTGTAAATTCACAAATATTATTAATGTGCAGAAAACACTGACACAAAAATATTACAGTAAAGAAGATAATTTAAAAACTGGGTAAGAGTTCCAGTAATTTGTAATACTGTGCCAATGGCTAAAGTCGTATGTATGTATGTGTATATATATGTGTGTGTATATATATTTATATATATAATATATACAATTCATGTATGTATATATGTATATATATATGTAGTCCATGTGTATATATATGCAATATATATACATATATAATTCTTGTGTGTATATACATATTTATATTTTAAAAATCTATATGTAACATAGAGATTCACCACTCTGTAAACTCTGGACTTAGTTTTCACTTTTCCAAGTCTTAAGAAGAATAAAATTTTACTTAAACTAAAACATGTTTCATTGACGGTGACGATTCAGACTGACTTATTTGGAGTGAGTATGTATTAACTGTACCGGTATATAAAATTTGAAAAATATTTTGGGTCCAGTTAATGCTCTTAGAATATTAATGCTAAAAGCACTCTCAAGGTCAGTAAGTCTAACCTTCACACTTTCCAATGGGGAGACAGAAACAAGTGAGGAGAAATTACTTTCTTAATATTCACATTAGCAAGGCTGAGATTAAAAGACAAATTGACAAACACTCTGTTCTGTGCTTTTCTCATAAGACAGAAAATGCCCTAAAAGCTTTTTGCTGTTATTTTACTTGGTATTAGCACCATTAAGAGAAGCTTCCTATCTGACCGAACCAAGTGCGGAGCCACCTGTAAACTCTGAGTGACTGATACAAGATGCAGTAGGTAGGGAGATGGAATGATAAATATGGGTCAACCTACATATAATCAGGAGTTTACGGTAATAAAAAATTATTATATATTTTTCAAGTTGACAAATACGATATCAATTACCTGAGACAGAGAATGTGGGGGGATAGTAGGAGACAAAGCAGGCAAGCCCTTTAAACCAATTACCATATAAGGCACGTTTTCATTTATGCTGTTTCGTATCGTCCTAAGTGGTGTCAGTCTTGCTGTCTTCTACAGTAGAACGAGCAGAAGAGCTTATTATCCTTAGCTAAAATAAATTTAGGCCCTGATTATCTTTCTAATGGATGGGTAAAAATAAAAGAAAAATAAAACTACACTTGGAAATGGATAATAACCCTGTTGACAGATGACTCATCTTTAAAGAGTCTTTAAATCCACGGCAAAGGCTGCCCCATAATGTTAAGATTATGTCAGAGGGATAGAGAGAAGGAGAGAGAGAGGGAGAGAGAGATGAGTAGGAACAGGAATGGAGGATGCAGAAGGGGAAATTCACATCAACCAGGTCTTTGCAAAGAGCACAGTGACATCAGATACTGGTGACAGGTGGTGGCGTTCTCATTCTAAGCCTTAATATCGCCAGAGGAAGCACAGTCACCCTGAATTTATCTCTATGGGGAGGCTTGCATAGAATTTTTCTCTGTCCATGAAGCAAGAAATTGGGAATGAAGAAGGGGGAATTCATCCTTCTTGGAGTACCCTTGGATCTTTTCATCCCTTTCATTGGCCCTTTCATACGTTTTTCAAGGATGAATAGGAGAGACCCTGCTCGCCGCTTCTAGACCACCTGGAACTTTTCTTCACTGGCATGGCCACCTGCAGCTGCTTCCAGAACCTGCCCTGTGGATACTTGGATTTCTCCCCTTTCCATTTAATGACCGTGAGCACCGTCTTAGCCCTCTTCAGCTCTTTCACCTTCGTCTCCTTCACCGCTTTGTACTGTACTAAAATGACGCTGATGTTGCCCCGAGAGGCCATGTTTTCTAGGCCCGCCTTGAGCTCCAAGAGGGCTTGGGTTCCCTGAAGCACGTAGTTGGGGCTTAGGACAACCAGGAGGCGTCTGCTTTTCTGAATGAAGCTCAAGGTCTCATCTGTGACGACTGGGAAAGAAAACACCATGGGGATTAGTGTTGGCCAAAAACTCCCCAAAAGTATGGGGCTTGAGGAGCAAGTGAAAAGAAATTAGGGTAACAGCCTGAGAATTAAGGTGAAACTTTTACCAAGATCACGTAATCCTTAGACCCACTCACTCTGTTCACACAATGTCATTCTCCTCTGGGGAATAGAAACTGTGCACATATTCCAACCCAAAAAGAATTCTAAACAACCATAAAGCCAAAATGTATTTCTATGACCTTGGTCTTCAAAAGCATTATTCGGGACGTGAAGAATGAGTGGATTGAACTGAAATCAATTTCTTCAAACTGTGTGGCATGTCGTGGCCAGCAAAATCAGCTCCTGAGCCCTTTCTCCCCAAAGATACCCACGTATTAACTCTCTAGTGCCAGGGAGCCTTCCAAAAATATACAATATAGAGACAAAGTCATAGAAATTCATTTTTCACTAATACAGGACAGCAAGTGTAGGATCCTTCGTTGTTTGCAACTCCCTCTCTATTGCCAGATGCCTCCCTGACTCAGACTAGTATCACTATGTCATCGGAATAAGAACTGAAGGAAATCTAGCCAACTGAATGGCATTTTGGCCGGTATCACATTCTCAGCTCAGCTTTCTATTCTACTCTGCTCTGGAGCCTGAATTAGTCCCTAAATATCTCTCTTTAAACTCCTATCATTACTATGAAGCCATGTGTTTCGGCAGCTGCTAGCAGAGGTGTGTGCCTTCGCTAACAGGCAAATGCTTTCTTCAGGTCAAAAAAGAAGAGAAAGCAGGGAAAATGGAAATGCAGCATAATTTTATTGTGTCGTCAAGGGCTCTGATTAGTTCCTGTCACTAAATTCTTGGGAATCATCCATCTTCTCAAGGTTGCTTATCAAGGACTAGAATAATCCTTTACCTGGGGTTCAGAGAGAAGCCAGCTCCAGGGAATGCACCAGTGTTGTGGAAAGCTACTTCCTGGCTTGCAATATTCCCCTAAAGCAGTCATTTTGCCCCTTAATCTTCATAGATACAGAGGCAGTGGGGAAAGACTTGCAATTAAAAAAGCATGTGCAGCCTAGAGGAGAATCCAGGAATAAGTACTTGTCTACTCCAAGCAGTATTCAGGGAGGTTGACCGTGTGTAATCAGGGAGAGAGACCCAGAGGCAAAGAGGACTGAGTAACAGCAGCAGAGAGAATGCAAAAGATCACAAGGATCAACTACCAAAAGCAAGATGCACGAGTAATTAGGCAGAACTTGAATTCTTCAAAGAACTATCAGTCCCTGCTGGAGGGTCTTACATTGCTGTTATACTATGTATCTTCATATAACTTTTCACACAGTAGCAAATATCTGTTGAATGGCTGTATGAATGAATAAATAGATAAATAAATTATTTAAGATTTTAAGTCTTAAAATGAGTGGAATTTATCCTTTAACTATATAGTCAGTCATCATTTCCTGGCAAAATTATGTTCAAAGAGATATCCACTGTAGAATAGAAGCATGGTGGACTTTTGGGTGATGAATGGGGAGATAAAGTAAGTGATCAAGCTAATTCAAAATAAGATTAAATATTAATGTCCATTCTCTACCTTAATTATCAATCTACCATTCAAAAACATGTTAAGTGATTAATGTAAACAGGATTTTAGTTTGTTGTGAAGATTAGAGACATTACATGCATTTTTACCAGTAGGGAGTTTAACGATGGGTTTAGGACTGCTGCTATGCATTTATAAAACGGACTCAAATGTACCATCACCTTATGTGTTACTGTCTGGATCTGAACATTAGAGGCATACTTTTATTTTAAATCATTCAGCATTTGAAACTTTTTTTTAACCTATTAGACTATACTGGCCTTTGTAAAATGTTAAACATCTCAAATGTGTAATCTGATAGAAAGGAAGAAACAGACACAAGGAAAGGGGGGGATTTGAGTAGCACTGGTTTGCTAGAAAACAAGAGTGAAGAAAAGGAAGTTGGTAAATGCCAAAGGGAAATATTCTAATTACTATCAGTAAGAAATAAAAAGAAGGGTTCCATGCACTCTCTTCTGCACTTCATTTTTAGTAAAATTAAGTAAACCTCAGTCTTTATAAGAGTGTTTTGTTTAAACTCCGTCTTTATGAAAAAATTCTAGGCAAATTAGCTAAACCTTCTAAAAATCTAAATGTGAGTAAACAAAATGTTTAAAGCTGTGTCACGTAGAGTTCTAATCCACCATGCATCTGCACCTTTCTGACACTGCTTTTAAAGCTTACCTTGGAAAATATTTTAATACCATAAGCTGCACTTGAATAGTCTACAACTTACAATGTAGATTTATTCCTAGAGGGTCTGTCTACTACATCAAAGAACTGGACATTTAAATGTCCAAAGATGCCAACATAGAGCTGTGCCATGACTCTAGTACGTGACCCAAAGCTAAGGCTCTCCTCTGCCTTTAAGTGTAGCATCACCTGTACTCCTCTGAAATACCTACTTCCCCCAGGAAGACTGTCTCGGTCAAAGATGCACAGCTTGTATCCAAATTCATTCTCCAAGACTCCACGGAGGGTCAGTAATACAAATTCTTCTTCTTCAGCATTCCTTGCATAGGATACATAAATATCATATTCCTTTCCATCTAGCAAAAATTAAAAAAAAAAACACAAAACACAGATCCAATATAAATTAGGAAAGTTTCTTAATAGTATTGCATTATTTTCTTAAATGGAACTTTTGACTATTAGACATTTTCACTTTTTACTTATATGAATTCGCTGACAGATTTCAGTGTGATTTCGCACCTGTGACAGGTCTCCAGGCACAATGACTATTTTAAGGTGTTCTCGCAAATTTTATCTGATGTGTCTTCTCCTCTCATCTCACTGAGTTCAGATTTTGTAGTGGAGAATGAGTGAGGTGTGGCTCATTCAACTACGAATTAACAGAATCAGGAAGCAAACACTCAATCATAGGTGCTAGTAATAATACTATGCAGAACATTTCCAGTTCCTGTCCTAGTATGTCACTCACTAATATATTAGAATTACAAATTGAGCAAAACCTTGAGAAACTGTCTAAATTATGTACACCTGAAAATATCTACAATTAAAAATATACTTAGATTCAGTGAATCAATCTTTCTCAAAGTTGCCTAATTACAAAAATCACCTCATTAAAAACATAGGTTCTGTATCTCTTCCACAAACCCACTCAATGAGAATCTTTATGGGATGGATCTAAGAATCTGTTTGTTAAATGTTTCAATTCTTGTCACCAGGCACATACGCACTAGAACGCTGTTTCTCAAACTTTAATGTGTATATGAATCATTTTGGGATATCACTGAAATACAGATTTTGATTCAGAATAGGAATTAGGCTTTAGAGTCTCCTTTTAGTAAGCTGCCATGTGAAGTTTCTGGTACATGGATCACTTGTGTACAAAGAGTGTGGACATGCACAGTGCAATACAGTAGCCACAAGCCACAAGTGGCTATTGAGCACTTGAAATGCAGTTGGTCTGAATTGAGATATGCTGTAAGTGTAAAATACAATACATACTGAATTTTGAAGATTTTTAGTACCAAAAATAAGACTAAAATACCTCTATTAACTTAATATTAATTACAAGCTAAAATGATAGTATTTGGAATATATTAAATTAGATAAGATATATTATTATTATTATTATTATTATTTTTTTTTTTTTTTTTTTTTTGGCACACGGGCTTAGTTGCTCCGTGGCATGTGGGATCTTCCTGGAGCAGGGATCGAACCCGTGTCCTCTGCATTGGCAGGCGGATTCTCAACCACTGCGCCACCTAGGAAGCCCAAGATATATTATTAAAATCATTTTCACTTTCTCTTTTGCTTTTCCTTAAGTGACCACTAGAAAAATATTAAATTACATATGTGGCTTGCATCATATTTCTGTTTGAATAATGCCAATCTAGACTAAATCACATATAGACCCAAGAAAGCAGAATAATATGCATTAGGAAGATTTTCAATAGTAAGGGCTGAAACAAAAGGTAGTCTAATTGTATCTTTCAATTAATCTATGTTTTATAGAGCCAACATGTTTTCTAAAGATGACAGTAGGGAGATTTACAACAAACTTTCAAAATTACTCACCTAAAATGGTTTCATCCGTTCCAAAATGAGCCCGGTAAAATAGGACCATCTCCAGCCAGTAAACATGGTAAACAACAATGAGAATCACCACCAGCAGGACTGTGGCTCCAAAACCACACGCCAGTTCCACTGTGTATCTTGGAGCTATCAGTGGAATGAACAACAAAAAAACAAACTGATTTGTACGTGGTGATCACGGTGGCCCATCATCCTGTAAACAGCTGGTTAAGCCAAGCAGCTGAGCCATGAGCCTGACTCATATGTGTGAACAAGATAACATGGTAGATTAAGCACTATGTTTTAATACTAGACTGTGGCATATTTATCTTTTTGTTTCCAGAAACTGGCACAGAAGGTGTTTTTAACTAGTAGATGATTTGAATAGACTTTGAGGATATACAAATTAAAACAGGATCTTATCATTGCAGAGAATTTAAAAGGTCATCCAATTCAACTCACAAACTGACATCTGAATTGCCTCAAAAAAGCTTTGACAAGTGTAACTCCATCCTCTGTTTGTCCATCTCTTACCTGGACCAGCCCATGATATTGGTAGAATTTTAATTGTTGGAGCAGTTGAACAAAATTTTTAATGTGTTTATATCACTCTTAATTTCTTCTTCTTGTCAGTGCCATATGGAAGAAATTTAATTCCTTTTTCTTTATATTTGGCATTAGGCCTCAAAAATCTTATTATCATTGAGCAGAAAATGAGGGTATCTGCCAAATGCTGAGTATGCTTGGCCCTGAAAGTACTTCTCTGGTCCTCAGTGCTAAGATGCACATTCTACAAGCCTGCTTCTTCACTCTTTCTCACTCCCCATTAAACTATATACTTACCATCTTCTAGGTAGAGATTACATCTTCTTCTTCCATCCATCCTATCCCGAGAACTTCTAGGATCTGAATAAACATTTCGGGATATAACACTACACTCTTTGGGGATGTTTAAAATAAGTCTAGTGCTATACTAGGTATTAGTAACATCATTTGGCTGCTTTATTAGCTTGTGATAATGAAACTTAAGAGTTTGAGACGGGACAAAACATTTACTGGATCTTAAGCAGAAATGGCTTAAATTATATATTAGTTGATTTGACAATTACTTATTGACATCTACTATTTTCTAGAAGCTGTCGAGGTTATAATGATAGATGAGACAGGAAGGGTCTCTGCTCTCTTAGGGCTAATATTCTAATGCAGGGAACTAAATAAGGAAATAAATAAACAGGACAGTTACTTTTAGAGAGTGATCAGTGTTATGAAGGAAATAAACCAGGGTAATACTGTGATGGAGTGACTGAGGGGAGGGGTTGGGGCAGGAGAGGTATGTCAGGTAGGGTGGTGAGAAAAGGCCTCTTTGAGCACCTGAACATTGTAGGTGTTAAGTGTTTGCCAGAACAAGGCATAGACAATTTTTCTTCAAAACTGGGATTGTTATCAAGCCTTCCTGATTCCAAAGTTCGGAGATTTTTGCACAACGCTACCACGAAGTTCAATTATTGATCATATACTAGTGGAAAAATCCCTTTTAAAATAGGTTGCCATTCTAAGGGGTTAATGGTGAGAAGCCTGGAGCAGAATTTGAAGTTCTTTAATTAAAGGGAAAATCATTAAGTTTTGAGTTCATTATGCTAAACTCAGGGTACTAATCCTGATGCAAATATAGCCTGGGACTCAGCAGTGCAGAATTATCAGAATTATCTTGTACTCGTCCCACAAACAGCAGTGTTTTAAAATAAGAAAACTCCCATCATAAAAATGCCAGAAGCTGTGTCAGTGCAGTTGACGAGAATTTACTAAGATCAGTTTGAGTAGCTGGCATGAAAATTGCTGTGTCCTTGGTATTTCTGAGTACATGTTATGTTAACAACACACTGGGTTAATTCCCACTGTCATCTTCACTGTTTGCTCAGTGATTTTGGCTCCCTCCAGGTGGACATTTCACAATAAGGAAAAATAAAAGAGGTCAGTGGATGCACTTACCTGAAATGGATTTTTTAAAAATATCAATAGTTACCTTGCATAGTGATCAAGAGATAAATTACAGTCATGGCTTTCCCTCTGCCACATTCATTTTACTACTGCCTATTTTATTCCCAGTAGAGCTTTTTAATTTTATTTGTGTCATACATGTGTCATATTTACAGATTGTATTTTGTTGGGCCATCTTCATATCAAGATGCTCCTAATGCTATTTAACTAATTGAACTCTTAAGATAAGTAACCCACAAGCCTGAATTTCTAAATGGTTTGAATCACATTCAGGAAGTACTCTAAAAAGCTTTCACATACAGCTTTGCCGGCTTGTAGGGAAAGGGTGACCCTCAGCCCACATTTTCTGTCTGCCTCAGCTTAAGCCTCTGATATTTGGCATAATGATTTTACTCTGATGCAATCGTAGACCAAAGGGTTTCCAATCAAAAGGGGTGATGTAATTTGACCCAACTGGACTCCTAAACTGCTTCTATCTTTGATCTCACTGATAATCTGATTCAGGAGGGAGTCAAATTTAGCGACGTGCTCTGCTGTGACTCTCTGAATCAGAATTCCCTCCATCCCTTTTGCAATTCTATAGTAATGACAGGCTCCAGAGCCCAAATTTCCAGCCAACCATCTTTGGTTAAACCAGTCCAATACCTTAACTCTAGTCTTTTTTCCCTGTTCAAGCTATTGGTCTACAATCATGTTTCTCCTTGAAAACTTAAATTAATCTCTTCATCTTCGTTATCATAGTTGGGGCCTTGCTATTCATCGAGTCTCCACCCAAACACAGCTGCTTGAATTTCCACGTACTCCCTGCCACAGAACCTGTATCTGTTCTTTGCTAAATTGCTAGGACTACTTGACAGTTTTTGGTAGTGTGATACTGATCATTTTCCCAAATTACAAACAAGGAGAATGCTTTATTTAAGTGATAGTAAATCAGAGAACTATGACTGAATTGACCTGCAGACCTGATTTCTTTGGCTACTGTAGTGTGTTAAAACGTGCATTTTGGACTTCTGTTTCTGGCCTTAGGGAAGTGATCAGGGTAGCCTTCTCTCCATAATATCTAAAATAACAATTCTTCAAGCTTGGATAACTGATTGTACTGGAGTGTGATCTGTGAGAGATAGGACACAAAAAGGTGAGCTCACCACCTCCTTGGCTTTTTGCCTAAAGGCACTTTTGGGACTGTGGCATAGAAGTGGGAAACCAAAAGAAGCACAGTATTTACACGGAGCGAGGAGACCAAAAACAGAGTTCAGGACTGCTGAATTTGAAGACCTGGGTACTAGAAAGAAAACTATGTAGACAAAGAGCTCTAGAAATCCACAAGTCTTTGCAAAAATACAGAGCTCTGCATATCAGGGTGACACTTTACAGGGTCAGGCAAGGAATAGCTACCAGTGAAAGAAAAACCACCAGGGAAGAGATGACTGCTAAAGAGCTGGGAACTGAACAACTCTAGGAGCACATGCAAGGCTGAGAGACATTTGAGTTAAGGCCACTCTGACTGAAGAAACTTTATTTAGCTCTCCAAGTATTAAGTAGAGACCTCAGATAGGATATGCCTTAGAAATAGGTCCAATATAGCTCTTAGAGAGAACCCTACTTTGGACCTACTCTAGAAAGATAAGCAAGGGGTTTCAGAAAAGCAAGATGTTATGCAAGTAAATTAACTACCTGCTACAATAAAAATTAACAGGCACTTATAAAATCCAGACAGTCAATAGTCTACCATCTATAATGTCCACTATAGGATTAAAAAAAAAAAGCTAGACAGAAAAAAAAAGCCAAAAAAGTGACCCATAATCAGAAGAAAGATCAGCCAATAAAAACACAATCAGAAATGACAATGATGATGGAGTTGGGAGATAAATACTTTAAAATAAGTATTATAAATATACCTATTGAATTTCAGAAAAAGGCCATGAACAGTATACGAGCAAATACGAAATATAAATACAGACATTTTGATGGAGAAATATAAATTCAAAAGCTGAAAAAAATCCTGAAATTAAAAACACTGCAGATTAGATATCAAGCAAGAGTTAGCAGAAGCTATCCTAAGTGAAGCACAGAGTGAAGGAAGGATGAAAAAAAATAATGAGAACCTCAGTGACGTGTGGGACAATGCCGAGGGGGTGTATCCTAAATATAACTGGAGTACTAGAAGAAAAGGAAAGGATGAATACATGAAAGAATGAGCAAAACATACTTGAAGAAGTAATGGCTGAAGTTTTTTTCAAATTAAATAAAAATATACTCATAGGACTAAGAAGTATAAAGAACCTGAAAGAAGATATGTACAAATAAAACTACAGCAACGTATATCATGATGTAATTTTTGAAAATTAGTGAAGAAGAGAGTCTTAAAATCTGCCAAAGAAAAAGAGAGGGGACATACATAAAGAGATAAATGATTAAAATTAAAACAACAACAACAAAACCATTGCCTGATTCATATTAGAAATAATATTAGCCATAAGATAATGGAATGACACCTTTAAAGGACTGAAAGAATAAAAAGAAAACGAACACTTCCAACCCAAAGGTACGTATGCAATGAAAAGCACCCGAGTAACATAAAGAGGAAATAAAAATCTTTCCAACAAGTTGTGCTGGAACTGGATATCCATATAACAGGAGATTAAACTTCAATTCCTACCTCACAAAATACATTAAAAATTATTAAAATAATAACTGGAGATGGATCATTGACCCCTCCAAAAGAGACGAAACAGTGATTTGGGGGTATTTCTTGGAACAAACAAAACAATAATCATTAAAGAAAACATAAATTACACTTCATCAAGAGTAATAACCTTTGTTCACTAAAGTATACCACTGATACCACTGAAGAAAGGAACTGGCAAGATACAGACTGGGAGAAAGTATTTGCAAAACATCTATCTGACAAAGAACCGGCATCCAGGATAGAAAAAACTGCTAAGATTCAATAATGAAAATAAACAACCCACTTATAAAATGAACAAAATATTTGAATAGTCACATCACAAAAGAAGATACCAGTGACTAGTAAGCCTATGAAAAAGTACTCAATATCTTAGGCATCAGTGAAATGAAAAATAAAAACTATAATGAGGTACCACCATGGACTCACCAAAGTAGCTAAAACTAAGATTAACACCACCAAATGGCAAAGACATGAATACACTGTTGGTGAGAGTGTAGAATGGTAATACCACTTGGGAAGAAAGGTCTGACAGTTTCTGATAAAACTAAGCTGCTAATTCTACTGACAGGTATTCACATCAGAGAAGTAAAAAAAATTCCATGAAGAGACTTGGATGAGAATATTAACAGAAGCTCTATTCCAAACTGTGAACAACACAAATGTCCTCCACCCAGAGAATAAAATAAACAAGCTATGATATATTCTTTTAAAAAAACACTACTTGGCAAACAGGAGGAACTAATGACTGATACAACAGCATGAATATTAAGAATACTTTCTGAATGAAAGATGCTTTATACAAGAGTGCATTCTGTATAGGTCTAGGTATATAAAGTTCTAGAAAAGGAAAAAATAATCTATTCTGATAAGGAAAATCAGAACAGTTGCCTTGCCAGTGGTGGGGGAGGTTAGGAGTAGCAGGGAATGATTGATAGGAAGGAATGAGAGGTTACTGTTTGTGGTCATAACACTCTATATCTTGATTTTAGGTTACTCACATACATATATGCACATTTCTTGAAAACTACAAAATTATACACCTGTGTTTTGCGATCTGTCACTCTATACAAATTTTACCTTAAAAAAAAAGAGAGAGACTATAAATAAATATTAAAATTTGGACAATATAAGATACTTAAATGTTTAGGTGATAACTTTTACTCATGTCTGTAACTAAAGGTATCAAAAAAAAGATGAGTTAATGTATGCAAACAGGAAAGGATAGATGGATAGATATGTGATAAAGCAAAGATAGCAAAATGATAGAATCTAGGTAGGATATGATGATTCACTGTATAATTCTTTTAAATCTTCCATGTATTTGAAAACTTTCTTAATAGACTGTTGAAATATAAAAATTAAGATGAAATAAGATACTTTCAGATTAAAACAAAGCTGAGAGAATTTGTCACCAGCAGATGTGCACCACCAGAAATACTAAATAGTTCTTCATACTAAAATCTTACCAAGAATGAATAGTGCCAGAAATAGGAAATATGTTAAAAAAATATAAAAACCTTCTTTTCTCAGTTCTTAATGTACTTTAAGGATACTTATTCAAAGCAAAAAAAAATAATAGCAATACTTTGTGGCATTTATAACAAATGCAAAGCTGAAATGTATTATAACAATAAAACAAAAGACAGGAGAGAAATAATGGAAGTATACCATTTTAAGGTTTTTATAAAATATGTAAAGTGATTAATTCAAGGCAGATTGTGGTAAGTTCAAGATAAATATTGTAAATACTACAGAAAAAAAAAAACATGGAAGTAAAGCCAGTAGCCCAAAAGAGGTGATAAAACAGAATACTAAGAAATTATCAATTAATCCACAAGAAGGCAGGAAAGTAGAAAAAAGCAAAGAATAGATGCAAACTGTAGACAACAAATAGTAAGATGGTAGACTTGAAGCCAATAATACTAATAATTACATTAAAGATAAATGGATTAAACATACAAATTAAAAAGCAGAAATTATAGTGTTAAAATAAAAAACCAGTAATATGCTATCTATAAAAGATGTACATTAAATATGAAGACTGACAGATAAAAGAAAGAAAAAAGTTATACTGTACAAATACTAACTATAAGAAATCTGGAGTGGCTAAATTAATATCACACACAGAATATTAACCAAAAAAAAAGACATGTCATAATTTAAAAGAGTCAATTCTTCAAAAAGACATAACAATCCTGTGTATGTATCTAAATACACAATTCCAAAACGTGCGAAGCAAATGGCAGAACTAAATGGAAGATTAGAAAAAGACATACTCCTATGTAAAAATTTCAAGACTGCTTTCTCTCAAAAGATGAAAGATGAGCAGATTTAAAACAAATCAATAAACATACAGAAGACTTGAACATCACTGACACCAACTGACTTAGTTGACATTTATAGAACATGAAAGCTGCAGAATATACATCCTTTTTAAGTGCATGTAAAACATTCACCAAAATAGAGAATCTGCCAGGACTTAAAAAAAAAAAAGCTTAATAAACTTAAAAGAAATGAAATGATGCAGAGTATATATATTTTTTGGCCATAATGGAATTAAATCAGAAATTAGAATCAAATGTGCTGTGCTGTGTTAAGTACTTGTTACTTGCTCCCACCAGTCTCACAGACACACTGAGAGTTGGGATGGAAAGAATGAAAAATTGAAGGCTTGAACCAGTTTATATACACAGTCTGCACCAGAGCCAGAACTTGAACTGAGGTCTAGCACCAAATCCCATGTTCCTTCCACTTCACTATACAGTCTTCCTAGGTAGTTCTAAGTCAGAGGTACCCTTTCCCTGCCTTTTAACATCCATTGCCAATTTTTAAAAAAAATTACTTACACTTAAATGACAATATGAAATATCAAAAATTATCAAGATTGAGGGGGAAAATAAAGTCAGTTCTAAAAATACAAATACATTTTAATACATAATGTAATAAAAATATTATCTGGAAAATTTCCAAACATGTGTAAATTAGGTAACACATTTCTAAATAAACTATGGGTTAAAAAATAATTAGAAGAGTAAATAGAAAATATTTTGAATTGAATGATAAGAAAACTTCAAGATGTCATCATTTGTTTGCTTCAGCTAAAGTGGTCTTATGAGGGAAATTTATAGCTCTGAATACTTCTACTGGAAAAAAAAGGATTATTTAAAAACAATGATGTAGCTTTCATCTTCAGATGATAGAAAAGAAGGGCATATTAAATGCAAAATAAGCAAAAAGAAAAATACAGAGTAAATTGAATAAAATACAAAGTAAAGAAAAATAAATGAAAACACCTTTGTTCACTGAAAAAAATCAGTAAAATTGGAAAACCTCTTTCTTCAATGATGAACAAATTGAGTGAAAACATAAATTGCTAATATCAGGAATGACAGAGGGAGAATCACTACAAATCCTGTAGGCATTAAAAAGATAAGAAAATGATGTAAAAAAATTATGCCAAAAATGTAACAATTTAGATGAAACATAAAAAATTCTTTGAAAGACAAATTCCCCAGATTGACAGAGAAAGGAACAAAATATTTATATAACTACTAAGGAAACTGAATTCACAATTAAAAGCTTTCCCATAAAGAAAACACTAGACCCAGATAGCTTCATGGATAATCCTTTCAAATAGTCGAGTAAGAATTAACATCAATTTTACACACAAGCTTTCAGATAATAGCAAAGGAGGGGTCATCACCTGAGTCATATTATAAGGCCAGCATGCCATTTTTACTAGTCAATGGCATTACAAGAAAAGAAAATCACAGACCAATATCCTTCATGAACAAATATTTGAGCAAAATGCCTAACAGAAACAAAAATCTTCTAAAAATATTAGCAAATCAAATGCAGGTATATATAAAAAGGATAATAAATCATGACGATGTTGGGGTTTATCTCAGAAATGAAAGGTTGGATCAACATTTTGAAATCAATGTAAAGTATAACATCAGAATAAAAGAGAAAAATCATATGATCTCAATGGATAAGAGAAGAATTTGGCAAATATCAATAGACATTCATTATAAAAACAATACAAAATGAAACAAAATACTCAGCAAACCAAAAATAGAAGATTAATCGCTCATGTACATAAAGATCATCTACAAAAACCTACAAATAATATCATAGTTATTATGAACATTGAACACTTGCCATCTAAGAGAGGGAACAGTGCAAAGATGGCTGTTCTCAATTTCTGCTGATTATGCTACTGGAGGTCCGAAAGAGTCCGAAATAGTCAGGAAAAAGAAATCAAAGGTGTGAAGTTTGAAAAAGAAGGAGTAAAGGTCTGTTTATTTGTGGGTGACATGATCAAGTGTGTAGAAAATAAGATACCTTAAAAACAAAACAAACAAAACCCCTATTTAATTAGTGAATCTGGAAAAGTCAAAGGGCCATAAAAATTAATTTCATGTTTATTTTTTATCAATGAAAAATTTAATATATCATAATAACATCAACAACAAAATAAGTAAGGATAAATTTAACAATATGTGTGTAAGACCTGTACACTTGAAACTACAAAAAAAAAAAGCATTGCTGAGAATATTCAATTAAATAAATTAAGAACTATATAATGTTAATGGATTTAAAAACTCAACATTGCTAAAATTTCAATTCTCCCTGAATCAATTTATAAATTAATGCAATCCTAATCAAACTGTAGGAGGCTTTTATGTAGATATCGACAAGCTGATATTAAAATCCATATTAAAAAATACACGGTCCCTAAAAATAGTCAAATAAATCTTGGAAAGAAAAAATGGAGGGAAGGACATAAAGTATATGATTTCATGACTTACTTTAAAGCTGTTAATCAAGACAGAGTAGTATTGGACTAAAGATAGACAAACAGATTAATAGAACACAATAGGGAATGCAGAAACAGGCCCAGGCTCATACAGTCATTTTTTTTTTTTTTTGGCCAAGTTGTCAAAACAAGGAGGGATCTTTCAATATGAGGCTAGAACAACTGGTTTCTGAATGGGAAAAAATTTGATCATAAGCCTAAGTATGAAAGAAAAGTCTTTATAAATCAAACATTGTTAATACGGGATTTAGAAAGTACTAACTATAATAGAAGAAATTTATTAAATGGACCTCATGAAATTTTTAAAAATTCTGCTCATCAAAAGAAAAAATTCACAAACTGCATAAAAATATTTACAAGTCATATATCTGACAAAAGATATATAGATAGACTCACTAACAAATAACCCAATAACAAAATCGACACCTCACAGAAAGATGAACTATTATTTAATGGTAAGTCCATGAAAAAGTGCTCATGGTAATCACACATCATTAGTATCTGAGAAGTGCAAATTAAAAACAATGTGATAACAGTACCTATTTACTAGCACGGCTAAAATTTAAAAGTCTGACAACTCCAAAAGTCCAGGTGAGGAAGTAGAGCACCTAGAATTTATATACACTGCTAAAGGAAGTGTAAAATGGTACAGCCTCTTTGGGAATAGGTTTGGCAGGTTCTCATAAAATTCAGCCTACACTGTGCCTGAGTCCCTACCACTTTGCTATTATAAACCTCATGTTTATCATTTTTACATTAGCTGCCTCTCCTTTAACACTTTGCTTTAGTTGAATAGATGAAATTGTGCCTCTGTTAAAAGACCTATCCCAGTTAACTCCTCTCATTCTAGGCTCTAGCCTCTGCCTACCATCTTCTTGGCGAAGTACATAGAATGCTTTGTCAACGAATTCAGAATTTAGAGAGGACCCCTACATATAGTGTATGAATGTGAACACAGATATCACCTATGAATTTCAGCACTGGCTAGCCCAGAAAAGAATCCAGGTGAACAAATCTACAATACCTCTGGTACCACTGGATGTACACAGACCCAACGGGGTTATATGTAATATTAATGTACTATGAACACAATTTTAGCACAGATTATCTGGTCTAGTAGATGCATTTGTCACTCCATACTCCTGATGCCATTCATATTAAACCACTGAGAACACGACCTTCTGTGAAAGGAGAGTTAGTTACTCAAGCAGCTCCAGTGGACAGACTTCCACAACACTCCTAGATTAAAATTATTATAATTGATTGTTTTGATTCTATCCAACTGACAATGTTATTAATTTATGTTTTCCTCCATAATTGTTTCCCAAAACACATGCCTCAGAAGATGAATCCCACAAAATGCCCCATACTTAAAGAATCTGGAATCAAATACATTTGAAAAAAATCCTGCCTACCATATCCCAATCCCTTGCAGATATTCACATCAAATATTAATATATTAAAGACACTAAGGGGCCCTGAACTAAGCTAATTTGATTGATTTTGCTTACCCCAGACTTTAATGATATTTGAGTATAAAAGACTTTGTCAAATAACATCTATGAAAATCTTGTGGAAGTAATAATGACAGCTAACATTCACTGAGCATTTAATATGTATATATGCCAGTAACCGAGCTGAGTACTTTAAAACGACTTTGTGAGGGAGTGGTACTATTTTGTTTACTTTAAATAGAAAGAAATTGAAGCTCAGAGAGGTTAAGTGGCTTTTCCAAGGTCACAGAATTAGGTTCCCTAGAAACCAGTATTCCAACATAGACTGTCTGTGTCTGGAGTACAAATAATCAATTGCAGTCCTATAAAGAGTCTTAGTGGTGTCCTCAGGAACTAACTTCGGGAAACACTGCCTTACATCATGGGATTCAGTCTTTTCTGTTGACACTGGCTTCTGAGGAGCAGAAGCAATGAACTATTCAGAACCAATCCACTAAGTCTTCTTAAGAGGCAGGTACACTTCAGGCCTTTGCTGTTTACTTCCTCAATTGTTATAAAATGTTAAAGTGAAACCTGTTTTTTCAACAGCTTTAAAAAAAGGCTTAACTCCCACTGCAAAATGCAGCAGTTACAAATTAACATTTTTTACTTTTTATATAAATATGATAGGCTCTGACACTGGACCCAGAATAATTCTGACTGGCTTAACTTCATGTGTGATCTAATTATTATCATTATTACCCAGATCATTGGAAAACATTCAGGAAAGGATTAATTGTCTGGGGTTCTTTGTTAGGTGAGAGACCCAAACAGAATCTTAGACACAATATATTTCCGGAGCAACAGCTCACACAAGAAAACTTTATAATTTTTATTTATTGTAGGAAAATATAGTAATATCAACATAGAAATCATTTTACAATATTTTAAGTCATAGCTTAATTTTCATTTTAGCAACTGCAGCTAGTGGTATATTATAAACCTGCTTGAATATTGGCACATAGTGTTTAAGATTATTATTTTAAAATTATACTTTTTGGAGAATATTTTATACCTTGACTACCTGCATACAATTAGATGGTTGCTATTTATAATGTTTCATTATTATAGATAATGCTTCTAAGACTATCTATGGGGACATAATTCTCTCTCTGTTAAGTTACTTACTCAGGAAAAATTCCAAAAGTATTCAACCATATGGTACGACCATATTTTGTGACTCCTGAACTCTGCCATCAATGATTTCTAAAAGGGTCTTTACAATTCACCAACAATATACGACTCTAGCAGTTTTATTAAATCTTCGGTAGCTTTAAATATTTTCTTTATTTTTCATTTTTCATTATTGTATAGATATAAAACTATGCCTCGTTATTATAATCATACGGAATTTTTGTCACATGTGGGCTTTAAGATACGAAACCTATAAGAAACGATATTTTGAGTATCTTTATATAAATGTAAACTTTCTCTGGAGATTTTTCATTCAACTGTAATTCATTACTATGTGTCAGATGGGCTAAGTGCTGAAGCTCTCTTGTTCTCAATTTCTCCTTTTTCCTCATTCCCCGCAGTGTTGCATTTGGAGTTCACAGATTCATCTGCTGAGTGCAGCCATTACCTTTCTGTTTCACCTTGGCTGGTTTGTCAACCTCCCCTTTTGCATTTCTGGCATGACAGACATAGTTGCGCTTGAGATCCTCAGCAGTAACTTTCTTGATGCTCAAAAGCTGAGTCCTTGTCTCGTCTTCCGTTTTACTCAGACTTACACTAGAAGTAGGAGAAAGAAAATCAAAGCATTAGCAAGACTCAGGGGCCATGGGCTGTACGTGAATAAGACAAGCAGACAACCATAGAGCTCCTAGGTGAGGGCAGACAGAATGTCAGTAAGCTGTTGTTGCCTGTGATCTAGTAGTTACAAAAGGAGACTAACTTCTAGATTTCAATACCATTCTTTATGAGCTATACTACACACAATCCCAATATACAGATCAACTTCCAGCATTAGCATCATACTAGAGATCACTCTTCAAAGGGAAACATCTCCTTTTCTCAAAGACCTGAGGCAGGGTGCAGCAACAGTTTAGAGAGAAGCTCCTGAGGCCCAACCCCTTTGAATTTTGATCTAGGCTTTGTCACTTACTGGCTGTATACTTTGGGCATGGTAGCTAATCTTTCCAGGTCTTAGTTCTTCCTTTGAAAAGCAGGAAAGTGCAATGACTACATAGTGCATTGCATGTATTAACTTACTCAAGAATGCTGAGGATTGAGTACGTTAATGCATGAGTGTTAGAAGAATGCTTAATAAATATTCATATTGGCTGTTATTATCACCCCACAGTAATAGCTGATGCATTTCAGGGACTCCAAAAACTGGGATTTTGAACATAAATAGAACATTTGGTCAAATCTCATGGTTATATCCTAAAAAAGAAGAAACTTCTCAGAGCAAGTAAACTTCGTGAAAATAAATATATCCAATTCTCAGCAAGTTAAGACATCAAGGGCTTTGGGTCTAAGGCCAAGATTTAAGATCCTTTTGAACTCCTTCGCTCAAAAGGAAAAAAAAAAAAAACCTCTCTCCTACAGCTGATAGACATCCAAGTTCTTCTGATACAGTTTCCTGCCAGTCCTAAGAATTTGGTTAAGGACTGTGATGGATTTAACCTAAGCTTAACTGCACTGCTGAACTATGAACAGTGACTTGTGTTTCAGTAGCAGCAAGGAGGAGCAACATGGCTTTCATCACTAGTCATTAGTTTTTATTATGAGGATTGAATGAAGCACGTTGAGAATTCCTGAAATCATCAATAACTCTCCTTCTGTGCTTCCAGCCACCTCTTTCATCAATTCCTTCAGCAGAAACTGCTCCAAGTTCAGGAAACTCCTTCTGTACCTTTAAATACGTTCTGCTTCTCAAACCTCCACGCCTTGGCACACGATGTTCTTTTTACCAGGAACGTACTTTTCATTTCTTTATCCAGTTTATTTCGACTCATCTTTCACATCTTTATTTAGTCCTTGCATCATCTGAGACGCATTACCTAATCCTCTAAAGCTGACTGGAATCCCCAACTAAATCTTTCTAGGACATGGGATACTTCCCATTCACTGTGTTTATCACATTATATCGGCATTTCTGTTCTATCATTGTTACTCCTATAAAACAATGTATCTTACATAGTGCCTGATGGAATTTCATAATTTCTGCATAAAGTCTAAGTTTACTAGTAGGGAATAATTCTAGAAGTTCAAGTAGCCTAAGATCCGCACATGGGTGATAAGGCGCAAGTTTTCAGAACTACTTTGCCATGTAATTAGTCAGCTGCTCACTTTTATTAATTGTTGCAGTCCTCCTTGCCAACTCAAGCCACTTCAGAAAAAGTCACGTTTATTTATGAATAAAATGACCCAGCTTGTTGTTTTAAGAGTGAGCTACATTACCACCCCCTCCACTTAAAAAAATGTTAAGAACATTCATGTATTTAGTCAATATTAAAAATTATTATCCTCATAAGAAAAAAAATATCCAATTGTACACTTTAAATAGATGCAGTTTATTGTAGGTCAACCGTATCTCAATAAAAGCTCTTAAAAAATTTAAAAAAATAAAAATTATTATCAATTATACATCTGACTTATATGCGATGAAAATTAGGAAAGAAGAGGAGGAAGATAGGAAACATATGCTTCCTGCAAGATAAGAAACTAACACAATGATTTGAAGTGCAAAAACACAGGCCCAGACTCCAGACTGAGAAAGAGAACAGGGCCCACTGGCAGGCTTTCCTCTATCTGCAAGCCTATATCCTGGCCTTTTCATTCGTAGAGCATATGCATCCCATCTACCTTCAAGTGGGTATCGTAAAGACGCAGTCATCAGGTGGCATCTGGGGCTTGGGGTGCAAGTCCAATCATCTTCCTTTGGGGTGTAGCCACCAAAGACTCGAAAATCTTGCTGATTTTTGTCAACGGCAGGCAAAAATTAGAATTTTAATTTTCATTGATTAGCGTATGCCGGAAGGCATTAGGTTGAGGGACACGGGTTAGTCACCCCTTGCCTGTGTCAGTGATACCTTTCATTAACAGCTACGTCAATATTGGTGTCCTCTGGCTTTTTTCCATCAATGGTCCACCAAACCTCATTGCGAGAGTCCTTCAGGAAAGTAAAAAGGACTTTACAGGGGATGAGTAGCTCCTCTCCTAAAAAAAAAAAAAACAAGTTAACGCATCAGTTTGTAACCTTCACATGGTTATACTGGTTCTATTCTGTGATTAATCAGAAGCCATACATGTTATGTGTGCCTGCAACCCTACTTATGACTAATTTTCAAGTGGGCTACCATAAGGTAATGTACCCTACCTCACTGCAGAAAACAAACAAAAACAAACAAAAAAGAAACCAAGAAAAGGACAGCATATATGTATATAAATTATTAGAATGCCCATTTTTTAACACACCCTATATATGTTCTAAAATGACAGTATTTGTTCACAAAGGCTCTGACAGCATTTCAATGTTTAGCCCTAAACCTCCATGGACTCACAGACAATGGGTGATTGAGGAAAGCTTCTCCAGATCTTTGGTCCTTGGCCCAGAAAAGATGGGACACTGCCACTGCTTAGAGGACGGGCCAGCAGGCTGCATCTTGAAATGCTCAAGCCATCAGGGAGCAGTCACTGAGTTTAAAGACAACTTATAAACACAAATGCTATGCCATCCTTCCGAGATGGAACATGAAGACAGGGGGATCTCTAGGCAAAAAATGCTAATAATAATCAACAACAGGGCTTCCTAGGTGGCACAGTGGTTGAGAATCCGCCTGCCAATGCAGGGGACACGGGTTCAATCCCTGCTCCGGGAAGATCCCACATGTCTCGGAGCAACTAAGCCCGTGCACCACAACTATTGAGCCTGCGCTTTAGAGCCTGTGAGCCACAACCATTGAGCCCATGTGCTGCAACTACTGAAGCCCACGCGCCTAGAGCCCGTGCTCCGTAACAAGAGAAGCCACGGCAATGAGGAACCCGTGCACCACAATGAAGAGTAGCCCCCACTCACTACAACTAAAAGAAAGCCCACGCAGAGCAAAAAAGACCCAACACAGCCAATAAAATAAATAAACAAACAAACAAATAAATAAATACATAAATTTATAAAAAAAATAATAATCAACAACAGAAGCATACTCACTGAGAACTTTCAATAACTCACTGTACCAAATATTTATTATATTTGGCTACTTATTAATAAGCTTATTTAATTTTAACAAAATATTATGAAATATTTTTTAAATTCATGTTTTATAGATGAAAAAAACTAAAGCTTAAAGATGTTAAATGTCATTTCAAGGTCAAATCGTTAATAAGTGGCAGAGCAGCATTTGATCTAGGTTGACTTTCCGTTTCCGTTTGCCCAGAACAGGCCTGTTTTATGCTTGCTTTCCTAGTTAGTTATTAATATCGACTGCTTTCACTCTCAAAAGGTGTCCAGGTTGAGATGATAAATTATACTGTCATCCCAATTTGAACTCAGGTTTGTCTCCCTGAGTGGTCATATTCTATCCTCTTTTCCAGTGCGTGGTTCTTATGCCTTCCTCTCCAGTTATGAAGTGAACGTGGATTCTGCCATGCTTTTTTTGTAACCATAATATGATGGATAGAGGAAAGATATTTAGGTGATTAATAAGGGTTTACCCTGATAGCAGGAAGAATGTTCATAGTAATATATGAAACCACTTACTGATTCTAGGAAATCTGGTCCATTTGGGGTTGGCAGATTTCCTCAGTGTGGTCTTATTTTTTCACAAAGCAGATCACTGTTTGAAACCATATCTTAATTTGGGGGTGGGATGGGTAATTGTTGTCCTCTACCTATGTTGCACACTGCTCCTATTATCTTTAGTACATTTTAAACAAATTTTCTTTTATACCTTTCATTGTGTTTGAAGTGAATTTACTGGAAAGGACACAATATAGAGAATGTTAACATTTTCTGTGGTTTTTAAGTTAACTGTGAGAGGCTGTGAGTCACAAGAAGAACAGATTATGCCTTATATGGTCAGTTCCAAATGATTTTTGTCTAGAACAAAAAAATATGAAAACTGAAAGGAGACCCAGATAGTCAGCACAATCATTCAATGATGTTCTAAATCAAGATGTACTAGTCCTATCAGTTGTTACCTATTGAATTCACAGTTCTGCTTCCAGTTCCACCCTTTACCCCTTTGCAATGAGGTAGAAGTTTAAAGGATGCCTTGTGCTCCTGCTGAAGTCTCGGTAAACCAAAGCCCTGCACAGGCTAACGTTTGCATCAAACTGAAATCACTAATCAGGAGAGGAAAACTGCTCACAGAGGGAGAAGGGAACATCTGCCCTGAGAGAAGCAGAGAATCCCTGAGCTGCCCATGAGATCAATGAAGCAGCCAATCCCCAGAGCTGACTAGGTGTCTGATAACACTTCGGTTTCCATTCATGTGTTTCTTTACAATAGCCCTCTATTCTCTTGCATTAACTTAAGCGAGATGTTATGCCTTGTAATTAAGAGACTCTACATGATATTCAGCGGCCTAGCTATCATTACCCGGTTCTTTCTCGTAGACCACAAGATCGGTGGGTGAATAGATCTGGGGAGGCAATGCATCTTTTGGAGAGCCTGCGACAGAGAGGAAGGAACAAAGGGAGATGACGTGAAATCCCGTAGTCTTTACTCGGCATAACCCCTTTCAACATTCCGCTCTTCAGTAAAGCATTGCCCAACTTCCTGGCACAGTCTGTCACTTCTTGACAGGGCCCACCGTCAATGGATAGTCAATTACAACACCTCTCTCATTTAAAAGAAGCAAACCAAGGAAAACTATATTGCGTATCCTTCATGTTCCACATAGCACATTTATCCAGTGTTTTTGCTTTTCAAATCCCGTATGAGACAGACTTCTTTCTCATGCTGCTTAATAATTAATTGATTTCAAGTCTTTTTCAGCTGTTTCTTTTCTAAATGTTTCTTTCCAACATGCCCAAAGTGTCTAGTTTGGGAATTGGTTAAAAAACCAAGTATTAATTAATGAACAAGTAAATGGAAAATTCAAAATCACAATTGTGAGGTCGGCATGTAAGTCTACCTGTGATCTAGTTATTGGTTGAATGTTTATTCATAGGATTGCTGCTTTTTATAACAGTATATATTCCTAAACTGAAAGAAAGATGCCCTGAAGGGGTTTAATAGTGTCGTATTTAAGAGTAGAAGTTTCAAAGATCTAATGACCAGGGTTCTAATCTTGACCATACACAAACCATACAACTTTTTTTTTTACTTAATCTTTGAAAATCTAATTGTTCTCAACTCTAAAATGAGAGTAATTAAACTTACCTCACAATTTCATTACGTGGATTAAATTAAGAAATGCACATTAAATTAAGTAATAAATATTAAAGCATCCTACTGGTACATAATAAGTACTCAATATTTCACAGTTTTAAAAAACAATCTTGGGAGTTGGATAAGAAACACACCCCTCACATATGTGTCTGTCAACTTCTATTTCTATAAGTCAAAGTGACCATGTGTGCCTGTTCCCAACTTTCCAAAAATGAGTACACTGAAGTATATATATATTAGAAACAGTTACCAAGATGAATGTATAGTTAGATTACTCCTTTGACTTTCAATGTCCATTCATGTCAGGTTCTAAATTTAGTCTGATTTTTCTTCTGAATCAGTCCCCAACTCAGCATTATTCCAAAAGTAAGCACAGAGAGAGGAGAAGTGATTACAAAATTATTTGATTTGAATTTTATTTGCACTATGTTAAAGTCCTCTAAAAAAGTCATGCTGAACTTGGTGTCAGGCTAGTAGAAAAAACCCTAAACAAAGAGTCAGAAGCCGGGGATTTAGAATCACTTCTTCCACTAACTCAGGGAGCTTCTCTAAGCAGGTTAGTTTCTGTTGTTGAGCCTCAATGTTTCCATTTATTAAAAGATGGGGTATGAAAAAATCTATGCTATCATTTTTAATACAGTGGGCACAGTAGTATTTAGGGCTCGCCTCTAAATGCCACCTATCCTGACACTGGTTCTCTTGATTTCTAGGTCTAATAGGAGTCTGTTGACTCTGCCTAGACACTGTCCTTTCCAGTTCTCTAGTTTCTCACCTCCAAAGAAAGCAATGATTGAACACTGCCAGCAAATAGCTTCAGCATTGCTACAAAAGTTCCAGTATATAAAAGACACAGTTTACTTAATTTTAGTAAAATACTTTTTTTTGACAATAATATTAACTAATATTCATTGAGTTTCTATTGCTTGCCTGGAACTGCATTGGCATAATATGTATATAATTTCTAATACTCTGAACTATACAAAATGTTACGTTGTCACAGTCCTCGAGTACAGGTAAGTCAGTGCTAATAAATGGCGATGGTATAATTTGAACACAAATATGTCTGACACTCTTTTCACTCCCCAAGCTGCCTTTACTTCATCCATCCACATATTCATTCAGTACAGCAATAGTTGTTAAACGCCTATTATCTATGTGGAATTGCTGAGGCCTCGGGAAGAGTGCCGTGAACATAAAAGATAATCCTCTTTTCTTTCAGAATTTACACTCTTGTTTGTAATAAACTATTAAGAGCCTAAACAAAATTACTGCATTTTGTTGTGTGCATTTAATACAAATTGTGCTTACCTACCACCTTTACAGTCTGAGTCCTGGTGAGATGGAAGGTACGTCCATTTTCTGGATACGTAACAACACATGTGTAATCTCCATTATTTGAAACCATGGCTATGATAAAACTCAAGTTCATGCCTTCAGGTATTACATTGTTAAAGTTGTGTACTTTATAACAGCCCTAAGAAGAAGTAAAGGAAATGATGTTTACTATTTAGGTACATGCATAGAAAATATACAAACACACATACGCATACACATCTAACTTTTCACAGCACATAGAAATATCTATGCTGGCTATACTTTTTTTTTTTTCTGGCTATACTTTTTACAAAACTGTTTTGTTCATGTATTTGATGATGCTTCTGCACAGAATGAATGCAATAATTTTTATTATCATTTCTGTAAGAGGAAAATTAATATTCTTAACTGAAATATGATTTCAAAAGCACAAGCTTCCAGTCTCGAGATCTGGCATTCAAATTCTGGGAATTCCAAGTTAATAGTAAAGAAAGGTTAAAGTTTCTAAAGCAAATGTATACCCTTTTACTTAAGAGAAACAATTACTTTTCATTTTTCTATGCTTCTTCACTGATTATGTTAATTCAGAAATACCATCACTCTGACAAACTAGGCTCTGTTTTAGATGTCTGGTTTTGGTATTCTTGACCATTCTGTTGAATCACCATATCAGTTATTTCCAAACTTCTTTGTTTTCTTCTACTTAACTCATTTTTTTAGTTGAGTATTAAAAACTCCAGAGTTTAAAAATAAAATATATTTTATGAGTCTTACCAAGAGTTAAGAGTTTATTTGTGTACCAACTCATATTTTCATATATCTCTGCTGGTTTTTTAAATTTTGAGGTTGAAATATCTCATTCAATATAACTAGAATCCTGTTTTGGATCTCCCAGCCTCACTAATTGGCTATATTGTTTTACTTTCTTCATTTAAAGAAGAATTCAATACATCATATGTGACACAAATATGCGTTGAACATTTACTTTTAGAAAAACTTGTGTTTTTCTTTTAAAAATCAATACTTCACCTATGACAAAAAGAACTTGGTATCTCTAAGGTCTTCCAGACCCTTAAAATTCTGGGAGTCTATTACCATCTTGTACTTTCAATTTCCCATGTTCACATATTTAACTTCAATTCTTGTGTCCTCAAGGTTTTTTTACTTCAATTCCTGGAGCATGTGTTTTGAAATATGACAGTTACACTAAGTGGCACATTTTGTAATTCTTTGTCACAGGAAATAACATCTTTTAAGACTAATACTAAACTTTTGACTCATGGAGGTGATCAAGAGGACCATGACATATACTTAGTTACTTTTCTGAATACAATTTACCCTGTTTTGATAAGTGGTGCCTCTAGACAATTGTCACATCAGCACAATATTTCAATACTCTAAGGTTATCACAAAGTATAAGGCCACAAACCCTGTACTCTTATAATAAATTTATGTCAGATTTGCTTTAAATTGAGTTTAGACTATAGAACTCTGATTTTTCTGGCACCTTTCATTTAAACAGTTCAAAGCTATTTTCCTCTCTCACATGTTATCTTAGCTGTTCTTAAGTCCACGTGAAATAGACAGGTCAGACTAAATATACCTTAGTTTTACAGGTGGAAAAAAATGAGATAGATAAAGAGATATTCTAGATAACGCAGTGCAGAGCTAAAACTCAGTTTTTTAGACAGCTGAGTAAAGGTCTTTCACTAGCTTCTTAACCAAGAATGAACACCAATCTTCATCTGCTACTTGAGGCTGAAAAAATTATACTGAGACCTGTCCTTAGGTGTACTCCATTATCGCATCCAACCCTTATTTCAAACTTAGCAAGTTTGGAATGCTTGTATGCCCATTTTATAGATGAAAATACAAAGGCCTATAAAGATTAAGTGATTGCCATTATCATAGAGCCAGGCTGTGTCAGAGCTGGAATTTAAACCTAGATCTATGTGTTTTGAGGCCCTTGCTCTTAATCCCACCAGACACTGTTTTACCCTACACTGTGGTCCTGACCCACCTGGGGCCAGCCAGCTCCAGTGATAAGAGTGTGACATGGCTCTTATATGAGGCTGATTCTTACAATTAGTGGTAAACTGGAAAAGCATACTTTTCCATATGAGAAGTTAGCTATTAATACTAAACTTGTCAACAGTACTTCTTAATAAAATGTTAAAAATAACCCTCTTTTTTCACTCACCAAATATCATTTATGTAAAACTATTTAAAACACATTGTTTTAGGATTCATAATATGTGCTACAAATATAAAGAAATGCTTCTGACTCAAAATCTTCTCATTGATTGATTCATTCATTCACCCATCAGTGTTAATCCATAAATCACACGCGAGGCACTTTTTGAGTTTCTGAGAGTACAGCACCGAACAGAACAAAGAGTCCACCCTCAAGGAGTTATCACTAACAGAGAAATGCAACCTGACACGTCCGAACAGCATGGGAAATGCTACCAAACAGGTGTGCATTGATCTCTTGGTAGCTCCCCCTTCTCTTCATCTTATTCCAAACTTTTAAGGATGAACTTGAAATTTGGGCTGGATATGCCCAAGACTATCATTGGGCCTGTGTGTCAATGGTGTGAGTCAGGTTCTCTGGGATTTTCTCTTCTTTTCATAAAGTAAGATTAAAATGTAGGCCAAGCACAGGTTTTTCTTGCAGCTGATTTGTCTAGAAAACTATTTCAAATTGAGGAATATTCCATAAAAGATAATGAAAAACTTTGGGGTCTAATCTACTATTCAGAAAAATCTGACCATGCAAAATTAAATTAACTAAAAAAAAAAGGGAAAAAGAAAAAGAAAAATATTAAAAGCTATTAGACTTGTAACATGCTAGGAAAGGAAATGAAGAAAATATTTTACATTATAAGTGTGTATGTACGTGGTGGGGCATTGTTGGACTATAAATTCCCATTAACTTTAGCCTGTAGCATCTGATGAGCTCTCTCTACTTCTTATAAGTAGCTGCTTCTCTAGGCCCTTCATGGGCCTAAGACACAAAGGACATTTTTGAGCATAATAAACTATTCCTGAAAATAAATCCTGTAAAATTTTTGATGATTTCAAAATCACTGATTTGGGATCCAGAAAAAAAAAAAAAAAAGATATGAACAAAGATCTCGATACCCAAAGAATAATAAAAACATGTTTCCAAATATTAGAAATGGGTTAATAGTAAGTGGATTCCACGATGAAGCAAACACTTGCCTGCCGAGAAGACGAGTCATTCATTTAG
This sequence comes from Hippopotamus amphibius kiboko, assembly GCF_030028045.1. Classification (NCBI taxonomy): domain Eukaryota; kingdom Metazoa; phylum Chordata; class Mammalia; order Artiodactyla; family Hippopotamidae; genus Hippopotamus; species Hippopotamus amphibius. The sequence continues at coordinate 165,140,110 of NC_080191.1, read as the reverse complement.
TTTAGCCATCAGTTCCTCATTTTGAATTTAAAAGAGAGAAGTTAAATAGGAGAGCAACTTTTCAACCACAGGATGGTATCCATGGCAACCTACCACAGTATATAGGTAAAGAACAGCACAAGCAATGACTTTGAGATCCTTGAGAGGAAATAAATCAAGTGGTGAGGGATGGGCTGTGGGTGGGGGGATGGCATGACTAGATAAGAACAAATATTTCCATTCAATAAACCTACGAATTTTAAAGCACTGTGTTAGGGCACAAGAATGGAAAAGATAGAGTTCTTTTTTTTTTTCTTTAGATCTTTACTGGAGAATAATTGCTTTACAAAGCTGTGCCAGTTTCCGCTGTACCACAAAGTGAATCAGCTGCATTTAACCTATAGATATGCAGTCTAGGGGTCGACTGCAGCAAACACTATGAAAGGCACATCGCGGTGGGGAAGTGGAGGAAGAAAGGCCAAACAGAAAACATGCAGAAAATCTTCATGGAGAAAGAAGATCTGAACTGGATCTTAAAGGATAGGTAGAGTGCTAACAGTTATTCAGGAGGAGGGGAGACGTGGAGAAGGACACTCCAGGGACAGGAAAAAGTGTAAACAACTTCCCTTCACTCTTATAGCATTTTGCCCTCCATGTTAGTACTTACCTAGCTCTATCATAATGATCTCTTTTCATTTCTCTTATCTCTTCCTCTAAAGTTTACTTCTATGTGGTAAAGGGGGGGAAGGTGGTGGATGAGTATTGTATCTGCAGAGTCAGCAATTTGTCCAATACTGGACACGTGCTAAATGCTCAACACATTCGTGCTGCGTGATCAAAAATATGAACTGAACCAGAGAAGCAAAGACACAAGACATGGAGCTGCAAGCTCATGTGATATGCAAATGATAATAAGAAGATGAGTATATAGTCGTGTAAGACATGGGATGGGTGAGCTGTAGGACGGGTGGGGGACGTGGAAGTAAGGATACAGAGTTAAACTGAGATATGAGGTTAGAACTGTTAGAAATATCTATTAACATTTTTGCTTCCAAGATTAAGTTGTTATAGAATACACCACATTTGTTCACAGACTCATAAGAGTTTTATACATCAGTCACTTTCAGTGAGCAGAACTAGATCATCCAATGTTTATTCAATAAATATTTACAAAATCTCCGCTATGTGTCAGGCACCGTGTTAGAAGCTGGGCATGCAGTAACTAGTAAAAACTGAAATGGCCCTTATTTCCATAGAATTTTCTAGCCCAGTCTAATTCACTTAATTCCTAAATACAAAGCATATTGACTCAGTTTTGTGGTATGCACTTCATATTCAAGACAAAGCAAAAGAAAGAAGTCACTACTTAGCACAGAAGAGAGAAATGCAATCGTTATAGTAACAAAGATGAGAGATGATTTAAGTGCTGTCAAAATACAGAGTGGGTGATTCATTCAGCCTAATTAAGCCTCAAGGCTTCACAGATATTTGAACTGAGTTTAAGTTTAAAAAATGAATCAGGACTTCCTTGGTGGCACAGTGGTTAAGAATCCACCTGCCAATGCAGGGGACATGGGTTCGATCCCTGGTCCATGAAGATCCCACATGCCGTGGAGCAACTAAGCCCATGCGCCAAAACTACTGAGCCTGCACTCTACAGCCTGCAAGCCACAACTACTGAGCCCATGTGCCACAACCACTGAAGCCCAAGTGCCTAGAGCCTGTGCTCTGCAGTGAAAGAAGCCACCACAATGAGAAGCTTGCATACCGCAACAAAGAGTAGCCCCTGCTTTCTACAACTAGAGAAAGCCCATGCGCAGCAACAAAGACCCAACACAGCCAATAAACAAATAAATAAGTTTATTAAAAATAAAATATAAAATAAAATAAGAATCTTAGGTCTTCAGAAGCCCTGAAACTATATGTAGAAGGCTATGTGTATATACGCATATGTGGAATTAAATACGTAAAGTTTGGAAAGAAAATATGGTATACACTTCCTTCATACCAAAGCTTAAAAATCACTCCATTGGGACTTTAGGAAAAGGGAAGAGATAAAGAACCAACCAAGCTAAGTTGTCAGATCAAATTGAAACAACACTTTAAAAATAAAGTCTATTACACAGACCTTGGACTAACTTCCCAGCAATATGTGCTATGCCAACAAGAAGGCCAAGCCTGGCACTGTTTCAGAAATGTGTTTTCCTGACGGCACTTTGTCAGAAAAAGCAAAGACTTTCCTATCTTCTAAGAGAGATGTATAAACAATATCTGACCAATTCTGATTAATTTCACACTGAAAATTAAAGATGGATATAAAATACCAACTTTAATGATCACGCTGAGGACAAGGACAACCAGCTTTTTTGAAAACTGATATCCAGAATGATATCTACTCTGCTAAACAGCAATTGAGAGTATTGCAGCAGCTGCTATAAATGTAATATCCAAAGCACCCAATAGAGTGGTCTCTCTGATCCTCAGTAAGAAGGGGAAAAGGGACTTTGTTTTTATAAGTGTCTTTGGGATAAAATTCAAATGCCCAGTTATAAAAATGAGAAAGATAAATAATCCAGCAATATGAAAGTGAAGATGGCCTGCCATATTTTGAAGCTCAGGTCTCTGAATACATTTAATAATAATGGTAAAAACAACAACAAGATCACACTTACCTGTGTCATTACTGCTATATATCTGGAAGACACTGAATAAACAGGCAGCCTCCAATTTATATACACGCTGTGTCCCACAAGTTCTTTTAGAAGCTGGCTATTTGAAATTCAGTAAATCACTTGCAAACCATGGTCTGCTTTCCAGGCTAGTTACAAATCCTGGCTTACTCGACAAACATTTAGTGATGGACAATTTGACTCACAGGATTGTTGAATTAGAGAACTGTGAACTCTGGGCCCTGAATAAAGAAAATCATACCGTGCAGAAGACAGAAGGAGAGAAGACATGCAGGGGAAGAAAGTTCAATCTTGCCCCATTTCCTTAAGATCCTAAGACATAAACTTTACATTTTGTCTTCCCTCCAATCTCAGCTTCTCTGAGCCCCTTTTGATTTCCCAGGGCCCTCTTTTCACAGATTTCCTTATATCCCACAGTCCAGCCTACAACTCAATCTGTGTTCAAAGACTGCCCTGCCCTTCAAAGTGCCCTACGCCCCAGAAGTAAAGACTGGACCGCCCTCTCTGTGCCATTTCTGGAGAGCATAGGCTTTGGGACCACACAGAACTGGCCTGAAATTCCAGATTCTATTATCAGCTGGATTATTTTGAGTAAATTATATAAGATAAGATAATGTAAAAGTCTGGGCTCTTTATACAGATTGCATAGTGTTGAATCTGAGACAAATCACTGTGATCTTGGACAAATCATTCAACCACTTTACACCTCAGTTTCCTTCACTATGAAAGGGAGAAAAGAGAGTCTACTTCATGTTGAGATAACTGAAACTATTAAAGCATTTAGAAGAATTCCTGTGCTCAATAAATGTTAACTATTATTGTTTATGTCTCCAAACATCCATTTCCTAATCTATATAAGGATGATACCTACCTTGAAGGATTGTAATGAGTATTACATATGATAACATTTAAAGTACATAGCACAATGTATTGCACTAGTAAATGCAAGAAATGCTAGTTTCCTTTCCTTCTTTCAATTCATCAGCTTTCATCCTCCTGCTAACAGGGAAGCAAATTTGCTGGAACTGATTAATGTGTCTTTTAACTCTTCATAGAGTTATTTTATTTGTATTACTAAAAGAGATCATTTCTCCAATGTCAAGGTAGGGAGTTCAGCTGACAACAGCTGAAAGGGGACTATTATAGTAGGGCCAAGGTGCAGGGAGTGACTATAGAAGGTGGAAAGCAAAAAAAAAAAATTGCTACACAGTGATAGGAGAATGCAGCTACCAAGAACCCTGATTTTGTTCCCAAGATGGAAGCACTCTTAGGAGTAAAGGTGTCAGTTACCAAAATGTAAAGAAATAAAAAGTAGCATAACACATCAATAGCAACATTTTCATAATCGGAGAATAGAGAGGATGGCTGGTTACTAGTCATCCTCTTTTGTCATCTGCACATTGTTGGGTATCTGCCATGGTGACGGTTTTACCACCATGACTTATTTTTCTTGGTCTTCTTTCCAGGCTTTCTGCTTTCATTACCCCATAAACATTCCAGATTTTTATTTTAGCTCCTTTCTCTTCTCACTTTATTTTGTCTTCTTAGGGGCTTCAACTATCACATAGATGCATCCAATTCTCTGTCTCCAGCTTTGATTTTTTTTTATAAGCTCTAGATCCATACACGTGTAGCCACCACCTGTGGGTCACTGCCACCTGGATGTCACACAGATAAATCTAACTCAACATGACATGATCTAAATTCATTACTTGCTCCCCAAACCTGCTCCTCCTCTGCTATTTCATACATTGGTTAATAGCACCGACATTAGTCAAATCAGGAAAACCAGAAATCTGGGAATCATTGGAGATATGGAGATGGACATGGCATGATTTTGCCCTCAAGATATAGTCAGTCTCATAAAATACATGCATGTAAATCTGTCCCTCTTCTTAAAACCGACAATAAATTCTCTTTGACATTCTTGTAGAATTTAGAATTCTACTTTTTGATAAGAATAGGAATTCTTATTTATAAATTTGTTAAAATTAAACTGAAATTCTTTGGGACTATGTTGGGGAGGGCATATATCACATTCATTACTGTGTCCCACCCCCCAGACATATTGCATTGAATACAGCTCATCTTCAATAAGTATGTATTGAATATATACATGAATAAATGACTATAAAACAATAAAGGAAGTGAAAAGTGACACTGAAATTGTCACAAATAAATAGCTATCTGAGGGAAAATTTATTTCAAATGGAGAGAACAGGGAACATTTTGCAAAGTGTAGAATTTGATTTGTTTTAAAGGAGGAAAACAAGATGTTCCAGGCAGAGGGAATACATGAGGAAAAAGAGGAGAAAATAATAGAATATGCATAAAAGTAAAATTATTTTTTTCAGACCATAAAGTATTCAAAATATAGAAAAAGTGAATAGGGTCTCATTAGAAAGGAGAGACCTTGTTGCAGATAAATAGATGAACATTTTTTTTGAACCGGAAGATATATTACACTTATTAATATCAAATTGTTAATATAATTCTTTTAATCCTTTTTACTATGGAAAAGTACAATCATAGAGACACTATACAATGATGCCTGTACCCATATCTAGTGTCACAAGTACCAATTAAGGCTATGTTTATTTCATCTATACCCACTCACTGCATCCCAATATTATTTCAAAGCAAATCACAGACATTTTACAATTCAATTTGTAAATATATCTGTGTGTACCTCTAAATGACAAGACTCCTCCGGCAAACATAACTACATTACCATTATCATAATTCAGAAAGTGATAATAATTCATTGATGTCATCAATATTCTGTCTGTGTTCATACTTTTCATGACTAGTTTTATAGTTTGTTTGAATAAAACATGACCCACTTAAGGTCCGTACATTTCATCTGGTTGTTATATACCTTAAATCAGTCTCCTCCACCTCCCCTTCGTTTTCTATCTCCCTTCCTCTTAATCATTTTACTACAGAATGAAGCATATATGAAAAACACTCAGAACATATGTATGAGTTAATGAATTAGTATAAAGCAAATGCTTTTCTAACCATCACTCAGATCCAGGAACAGAACATTGCCAGTCACCCTTGAAAGCCTTTCACATGCCCCATGTCAATCACACCTTCTTTACTATCCCCCAAAGTAGCAACCATCTATACTTTCGCAGTGAAATCACTTCTTCCTTGTTTTCATGTACAATTTTATCACTCATATGTCCTTAGATACTATATTCTCATCCACTATAGTGTTTTAAATGTCTTACATTTCTTTCAATCTATACATTCCCAGTCTGTGCCTTTCTTTTTTTGCAATTTATCTGTTGACTAACACAAGACATTCGGGCTACAGAGTATCTCACAATTTAGATTCTGCTGATTGCAAACTCCTGTGCAGATCAATACATTCCTCTGTTCTCTATAATTCCTGCAAAATAGCAGCAGGATCCAAAGGTTTTATCAGACTCAGATTGAAGCCATTTGGCACAATTATAGGTAATATTGTGTTCTTTCATCAGAAGAAAAATGACTAGGTGTGTCTCTTCTTATGATATTAACAGTCACTGATGCATAATGCTTAGATTTATTAATTCATTGAGGTTTGCAAAGTGATTGTATACTTTTATAAAAATACACTTCCCTGCACTATTTCATTACTCAATGTCTCAATACATTTTTTATAGAAAAGGCAGAATAAAATCTTGACTTTTTTTCTCCTTTATTTACCAGTTTTCAAGATAACATTTTCCTTATTCTCATCCAAATGTGGCCGTATTTTGAAATATCATTATGAACTTACGGATTCAAACTTAATTCATGAAATTTGACCTACTGCAATTAATATCTTTATTAAAGTTCAAATTGTTCCATCTCTGGCCAATGGAAAACTCTTAAAGTTGGCTCCCTAAGTCATTTCATTAATGGCTTAAACAGTGACTGATACTAAAATTTTCAACTAGGATTATAGAATTGTCTATTTCTTCTTTTAATTTTGTCAACTTTTCCTTTGTGTGTTTTGAAACACTGTTATTAAGCATATATACTTTTCATTATTTTTATGCCTTCCTGATGAGTTGACCCTTTTATTATTCTGAAAACTCCTATCTCTGATATTAATCCTCTTTGAGTCTACTTTATATGATATTGGTATATCCATTCTAACCTTTTTATTTTTACTCATTTATTTTTGAGGAAAATTTCTTCTCCATTCCACTTTCTTTTAATCTTAAGGCATTTTTTGTTGTGTTTACTTTCTGTTTGTTCCTCTTAGTTTAGATTTATTTCTGAAATAATTTATTTTCTTCTAAGTTTTTACTGAGTTATATAATTTCTGGAATTCTCTATTTTTTATTTATTTGTTATTCTTACTCATCTTGCATCACTTCTTAAAGTCTTTGTGCCAATTTTTGAAACAGTAGGTTGCAATATGTCCTTCTGGCATGCTTTTATTTTTTTCTGTAGAAATGTTATTCTACTTTTTATTCTCTTTTTTTCTTACAGCTTTGAATGGGGTTTTACCTTGATTCTTATTGTTGCTCATTATCATGTAAAACTAGGTTTTTTTTGAGCCTTAGGATTTGGCAGGATTTTCTAACTTCACAGATATTCTTCATCAAAACTATGGTCTTGAGATTTCCTGACCCTGTTCTGCTCCTCCATTCTCAGCCTGATTCTCTTTCCCTCCTCTGCATTACCCTGATACTGTTTATTCTGATTCCACTCCCAGCAGTTTTTCCTCAGTGTGGGTGGTTGTTTTTCAAAGTTCCAAAGCACTAGAACTATTCCAATTCCTTCAAAATGTCTTGCTCTAGGCTTCTTGGACTCACTCTCTATTAGAAAGCAAAACCCCTCCCAATTTCAGCTGCTATTCTCAAATTGCTTCACCCACTGGCTCTTTTGGGGTTCTCCTGTTCTTAAGCCTGCCAGATGCCATATTATTTCCAACTGCGTCCTTCTCTATAGACACTATGATTCTATGTCGGTTGTATTGGTGATTTATCTCACTTGTTTTATTGAAAGTGATTCTTATGGATAACTTGTCACTGAGTTTTGTTTTAAATGTTGTTCAGGAGTTTTTGGTTTTGGCTCAGTGGATATTTGAAGAGATTAGAAAGCGATGCTGCTGCCACAAGTGTCATCTTCCAACATTTTCATATTTTGATTAAATGCTTTCCAAAACTCTCAGATGTGAAACAGACCACAGATCGACGGTGCCCACAAAGGAGGGCAAACATGAAAACACATGTGAGTAATAAAATACGGTACTGAAGAACCAAAGAGTTGAAATTCACCAGATGAATTAGCAGCTTCTGACTTCACTCAGCAGTGAGTAAAATTGGGCAACATTTCTCAAGTTGTATTTCACAGGAAGTTAATAGAAATAAGGTAGTTCTAGTAGTCCAGTGAATGTAATTTAAGACACGGTGGGCTGAGCTAAAGCGTCTTCACCACTTCCTTTCAAATGGTACAAAATGAGGAAGCAGTAAAAGATTTGTCTAAAGTTATTAAGGAGGAAATTATAAGAAAAATCTCAGTTTCTATATTAACTCAACAAATAATCATCATTTTAGAGAGGGTAAATGCCCTCTAGTTTGCTTACCATATACCAAGTGATGGTTGGATTGACACTGGAAGGAAAAAATCCATCTATGTTTGGACAAGTGATCTTCTGAACGCCATATTCTAAGTATAATCTCTGCACTGGAAGTTTCATGGAAGAATTGAAGCAGCTACCTTTTTGAACCACTTCCAGAGGAAATGCAACTTTGCTGCAATATGTGGTATTCCTGAAAAGAAAAATATGCAATGAATGGGTAGTCTCATTTGCATTTGTTTTGATGTGGCAAATACATTAAAATGAGCTAAGTGAAGTACTGCTATGTATTGAGACTTTTTATTTACATATTAAGTTCATGTAACAATTAAATATTTTATGGAGGTATTTCCTATAACAATTGAAACAAGAGAATAAAAACAGACACAATTAATCACTATTGATAAACTAAAATATTTACATTTTTAGATATGTTCCTAAACATATATGTGTGTGTGTATACTCATATATAATGTTTAATTTTACCCTTAAAACGTCCTCAATAACACTCAGTACTGGTAGGGCAAAGGTAAGAACAGCATATTAACTCATGGTTGATAATAGTATAAGCGAGTTTTGGAAAATAAATGTTTCCAAAAACATTTTAAAAAACCTTATCCTTTGCCCTCGTAATCCTATTTCTGGAGATTTTTTCACATGATAGAAGTAGGAAAAGTGAGAATAGAGAGAGCACATCATCAAAAATGCCCATCATGTACTATATCCGCAAGAAGATATTGGAATCAGTAGAAAAACCTATGAAAAGGAAGACTGTAAAAAAAAATCATGGTACAACCATCCAAAGTTGCACACATATATAAAAAATCAAGCATGAAGGAAAAAACTAACAAACACATAAAATATGTTAAGATGGCTGGGGAGGGACTTCCCTGGCCATCCAGTGGTTAAAACTTCGCCTTCCAGGGCCCAGGGGGTGGGGGTTCGATCCCTGGTCAGAGAGCCAAGACCCCACAGGCCTCATGGCCAAAAAAACCAAAGCATAAAACAGAAGCAATATTGTAACAAATTCTATAAAGACTTTAAAAATAGTCCACATCAAAAAAAAATCTTTTAAAAAACTAAAAGATGGCCAGAGAACTGTATTTATATCGTTAATGTTTATATAAGTCATTTCATCTGTCTAGGGGGTTCTTCTTTTCCCATCACCCTACCTTTCAGACAAAGATCTAAGTCATTCTCTACACACCCCATATCTAAATTAGGATCATCCCCTCAGCACCTTGGACAATTCCTTGATTGAATTCATCATAATTCAAACAAGGGCAGGACCATACGTGTTTTATTTCTTGCATCTAGTGCAGTACGTAAACTTTCAGTAGGCACTGAATAAATATTTGTTAGATACATGGAATAGATATAAAACTGTATTACATATAGGAAAACAATAAAGGGAACATAGATAATAAAAATAAATGATTTTTTAGGGTGATGTATAAATGGGTCATTCATTGTCCATCCTTTTTTGTGATTTCTATTTAAGTCATATTACATACTCAATAACTCATGAATTAAGAGTAAATTCAAAGGAAAGTGTGCGAGAATTCTTACCCTCCCCAAGACTGGAGGACAGAGTGTTTAAAGATGGCTTATGACAATGGTAGTAAGGTGGAAAGGGAGCGTGGCAGGCATGATCTTTACCTACGGATAACAAAAGGTTTTCCAAGTAGAGGTCTCCTATAGGTGGAAGTTATAGAAGGTAAATTTCAAATTAATAAGATACATTTCCTGACTATAAAAACAAAGTGATGAGCAAAGGTTGGACTGATTTTTCCAGCTCCATAAGCCAAATATGGATGTTATCTTAATAGAGGTATTGAAGCAAGAATACAAGCAGTAAAATCCTGGAGGATGAATCTTAACTTTATGGTCTTAAGGACCTCAGGCCTAGGATTTCACAGGGTTCAGGGTAAGGTCATTCAAGTTTAGGAATCACCACAGGACAATGGGAAGCTTCTGGTTCCTCCACCAGATAAGTTCAGTTCAGATTTTCTTTAGAGCTATAGAAGACAGGCAGAGAGGTAAGTTTAAGAGATGGCAATCTGGAAATTGCTAAATAACACTGAGGGTATACTCAGGCTTTGACCGTCACGAGCCTTGCTCCTATAATGTAAAACAAGGCTAGAAATGTTTGAGGGAGAGCTCTAGAGAAGTAGTAGGTTTGCTAAGGAAAAAAAAGAGATGCTAAAGCACTAGAATGCATAGGAGAGACCAAAGTCAACGAGAAAGCTACTGATGACCCGTTCCCACGTATTTGCTGAGGTCCATGTGTGAAATGTTACTACATTAACAATTGTCAAAGATGAAAAGGAGCTCAAAGAACATCTAGGCCAACTTTCTCATTGTGTGAGTACAGATACCAAAGCTGTATTAGGACACAAACAATGGACACATGAGTATTTCAGGCTCCTTGGAAGCCCACACTCCAGTCTTGAGTTCACTCCAATAAAATCAAATAGAAGGGCTGAAAGCCTCAGAAGGAACTTAAGAGGCTACAAGGGACTCCCCAGGCCACAGTAATTGATATGCTTTTTTCTATGATAAAAAAGTCCTTTCTCACTAAATCATAACATTGTTTAAATTTATCAAAATATAGTCATAGTTCTCCTTCAGAGAATAGTTAACATCTATGAGAGCCAAGGGGCATTCAGAAGGTGTGGGGTTACCTATTCTCCCATTATGTTCTTCTGTTATTGTTATGTCATCCAGTGCTATTCTTATGGGCTGGGTTGTGTCCCCTGCCCCAAATTCAGATGTCGAAGCTGAGTATCTTAGAATGTGGCTGTATTTGGAGACAGGTCTTGAAAGAGGTAATTCAGGTAAAATGAAGCGATATGGGTGGACCCTAATCCAATATAACTGATGCTCTTACGAGAAGAGGAGATTAGTACACAGAAGACACAAAGGGGAAGTGATGAGAAGACATGGAGAGAAAATGTCCATCTTCAAGCCAAGGAGAGATGAATGAAACCAACCCTGCTGACACCTTGATCTTGGAATTCTAGCCTCCAGAATCATGAGGAAACATATTTCCATCATTTAAGCTATGCGGTCAGTGGTATTCTGTTATGGCAGCCCTAGGAAAACCAATCTACTTATTAAATAGTAGGTAACTATGTTTAAAAAAATCCATAACCCAGATGGGAGTTTAAAAAACAAAGTAAAGCCTGGAAGCTAAAAAGGGACCTCAGGAAAAAAAAAAGTAGCCAAAGTACTAAACCTTAAAAATGTTTATTTTTCAGAGGATCCTCAGTTTTCTCAAGATTTTTTTTTTTAGAGCAAAAACAGCATTAATCTGTTGTAAAAGGAAAATTGGTATATTGTGAATTAAAATGCAAAATCTACATGAAATTTCAGAAAAAAACTGGATTTGAAAGAAATTTTGCAGTAATGGTAGGGTGCTTTGGATTATATTCTTAGATTCCCAGAGATCTGGTGTTCGTTTGCTTTTTAGGGAAATTTTGGTGGAAAAGTTTGAAAAGCATTTTTCTAAGTATGCTTAATGCCTCTCAGATATTCTTTCCCCTATATGGCATCCTGAGGCTTTATTCTGTGCCAGGCACTTAAAACGTTGCCAAGAATAACAGATATGAATGGGTTCTACTGTCTGCCCTGTTCATGGTCTAGGGAAACAGATATACCACCAGGTGAGGCAGATTTGTGTCAGGGAAAGGGAACAAGTGAACAAGCCTCCACCTCTAGACAAACCTGATGTGTGTCAGGTTTGCAAAGGAACCCCCTATGGAGAATGTTCTCGGAAGCTCAGCCATTTTCTCTGCACATCTCCTTCAGCTAACCTCAGCTAAGCCGCTGAGGTGAAGTGTAACTCTCCCTAGATGCTTCCTTCTTCCCCTTCCCACCTCACAGCCCATGCATCATTTGGATAATGGTTCAGGAATGAAAGGGAAAAAAGAACGTCACCACAAAGGTCAGGCTACCTTAACATGCAGGTATAGTTGCCTGTGTCATTGAGGAGTGTGGGCCGGAACCAGAGCACATCTTTCTCCTTACTGATGCGGTTCTCAGGGAGGCGGAAGTTAATCGGCTCCTCCAGGTCCCGGTCCTGCCTAGTCCAATACCAGATGAGAGTAAGGCCTGCTGAATGGGCTGTGCTGTAGTTATATTTCAAGAAGTGTTCAAAGAGTGGGCACTTGATACGAGCTGGCTCATCTTCATACACTTGGATCTGCCTCATGGTGTCTAGTCCCCAGTCATCACAGCGTTCTGGAACAATCAAAAAGAAAGAAAAGGCAGATGAGTCACCTCACCTGCAGAGAACACATCTTCTCCTTAGAAAACCCCAGTCTTTTCCAGGACCCCCTCCTCTGGTCATACACATTCGCCTCTTTCTAATAAATGCAGGTAATAATAGACAGCTGTGGTGTGAAGACTTCCCCCTCATTCACTTGTCATCTTTTGACTCTCTCTTGGAAAACAATGTGATCTGATAGCTTGATCCTGTTGAATTCTACAAGGTATGGGGGAGAATCTCACCTGGAAAGGAAGTCATGTGCCCTTTCACTCCTCTGGGGACAAAAGAGATTCTAAGGAGAAAATTGTGCCTGAAAAGACAACCCTTTAAGGCTCCTAGTTCTCCCCTGGTCTCCTAATTTGGGGCTAGATCTTCACTGTCCAGTAGCAATAAAATGCAAGCCATATATTTAATTTTAGATGTCCTAGTTGCTACATGAAAGAAATAAAAAGAAGCGGGTAAAATTAATTTTTATAATATACTTGTTAAACTTGATATATTCAAAACATCCCAAATATTGATAGGCTATTTTATACTCATATTCTTTTTTTGTAATAAATCTTCCAAATTCAATGTATTTTACACTTATTGTACATATCAATTTGGATTAGTCATGTGTGTCTACTGGTATAAGATTAGACAGCCCAAACTGACTACAATATACAACAAAGCTTCCTAGCAAATAAGAGACCACATGTAATAGAGCTGAGGCACCCTTGTTAGCAGCTGCGCCCTCCAGAAGTACAGTTGTCAGACCTTTGCACAGCTGACCAAAGATGTAAGAGCAAGCCCAGCTACATCAACTGAGCCAAATTTATACACCAGAACTACCCAGACAACCTGTAGACTCATAAGCAATAATACATGTGTATTAATTAAATGAAGTTTGTGATCATTCGTTAGGCAACATTTTGGGTGCAGCGGATAGCTAATAGAACGACTAAATTAGTGACTAATTTCAATAGAAGCAAAGAATTTTTAAGCTTTTTGACTTGCAAAATATTTTGTAAGTAAGTAATACATTATTAAGTAAATAATAGACCTCTGGCAAATTTAACAAATTGACTTTTCCAAGAATCAACAAATTATTATTGTTTGTAATTGCTATGCTTCATTTAGAAACAGGTTTTAAAATCTTATACACAGAGAAAGAACTGGAAAGATCAAAATGTTGTTCACATTAATACAAATTGATAATAAAATATTTTTATTAAACATCTCTCACAACATTCTTTAAATATATTTTCATTAAAACTGCAAAGTTGCAGAATTAGCTCCTTCAGTTTATAGGAAATTATAACCATAGTTTTTTCAGATTAATATCTCAGATTGAATACATGCATCCTATTTCACTCCTTTATGAAACTCACTAAAACTAAAATAATTTTCAAGACATAAACCCAAGCAACAGAAATAATAAAAGACAATAGCAACATCAGAAGAACAAGTAGTGACCAGCTTAGCACATTTAAAACAAAAAAATCCTAAATGAGGAGGGGAAAGCTGGAGAACAAACCAATCTGCAGTGCAGAATGCAGAAAAAATCCAGGAGGGGAAACCATCAGTATCAAGATTAGTAATCACTAGTACCTGACACTCAACATTTCTGGGTTCTCTTCCTAGACATATTGTAAGATTGTACTTTTATGCGCTTCTAAAATAAGTGTATGCCATGTGACTCACTAGCTAAAGTGGTATACTGAGTGTCACCTGTGGTGAGTGTTTTAAGGGCCAGCGTAATTACACCATGCTTCCTTTTCTTCTGCCTTAGCAAATATGAAAGCACAGACATCGAGACTCCTTTAGCTTGTTTCCCTTGATGTGGATGACACACAGCAAAGCTTTGCTATTTTAAGTCATAGAGAACTGGGATTTGCTTATTACCAATAGGAATAATCTATCCTATCCTGGCAAAAGCAACCAGATACCTTAAAAATAAGCACTTAAGTGGAATGGTAAAATAGGAAGAATTGGATGATTGCTATGTCAAAAAGTGACATCTTTTGTTCCAACCCCATCCCCCTAGCACTCAGTAACCCTTTCCACTGAGCTCCAAGGACAGGAGCAGCCAGACCTTTACCCTCCAGGCAGGAGAATGAATTAATCCTCTAGGAAATCTGGTGACTTTCAGAAGAAAGATCTAACAATCTTAGTATCAGATTTTTCTTTAAACAATTTATACAGCTATATCATCCAACAGAAAAGCTCAAGGTTCACAAGCCCCACACTCACATTTAAATTTTAAGTCAGCTTCTTAATCACTTGTTCTTACATATGAACAAACAACCCCAAGAGACATCTGAGAAAAATCTCTACTGTAAAAGGTAACATCCAAAGAAACATTGTAAAAGAAAATTTGATTAAACCAAGATTATTCAAGAAAAAGGATTCTTTAAAAAGAAAAACAAAAACTATCACTAACCTTCTCAGAGAGATAAGGAAACTTTTACATTCATGAAGCAAGAACAGGATGATATAAGAAAAGAACATTCAGAGAAAAAAAAGCTCATTAAAATTAAAAACACAATTGAAGAAAAGTAAAATTTAGTAAGTGGTTTGTTTGAAAAAGTTAAATTTGTGAATTTTCTAAAAAAGTAGAGTAAAAAGAAAAATAAATATAAAATAGACAGGAGAATTAGAAGACCAGTCCAGGCATCTCAGCATCTCAATAAGAGGATCCCCAAAAGGAAAAACCAAAAGAAGAAAACTCTCAATTAAATAATTCAAAGCAAAAACAAATCTCAAAACTGAGGTACATAACCTTCTAAATAAAAAAGATCTGTCAATTTCCCCAGCACAGCGGATAAAAACAGACTCACACCACAAAAATATTTTTTAAAACTGCGGAAAACTAGAAGATCACATAAACTACCAGTGGGTAAGAAAGAGGAAAGAAAAGAGTCACATACAAAAGACTAGCAATCATAATGGCTTTACAACTCTCAAAAACAAGACTGGAAACCAGAAGATAATGAGGCAATGCATCTAAAGACAATTTATTTGCAACCTTGAACCTTAAACCCAGCAAAACAATCTTGTGAAAGTGACATTTTCAGACACATAAAGACTCAGTAATTTCACATCCTATGTGCTATTTTTCAAGACACTTTTGGGGGATTTGTGCCAACAAAATGAGAGAAAAAACAAGAAGAAGGAAAACCTGAGATCAAGGAGTTGATGATCCAATTAAAGAATGAGGGGAAGGGATTCCCAGAATAACAATGTAGGATATCCCAGGAAAGCAGCTATGCAGTAGGGCTTGGTGGTAAATCAGGTAGCTAGAAATAAATGGAAATCCCCAATAAAGAAAAAATAATTACAACTGATGGGTTATCTGATTAGATTAGCACTGTGAAAAATGATGCTGAAGGGTAATTGAGAAGTATGAAAATGGTTACCAAAAGATACTAATTAGAATAAGCATATGAAAGCAAGGCAATTAATAACTTCAAAAAACAAGAAAGGTAACATAATCATAGTTCATTCATATTTGAAGATATATTAATTATATGATTATTGATTCAACCAAATATTGTAATACTATTTTATAGAGAGGTATGAGTAAGGAAAGCAAAGGGGATAATACTTTAAGAGAGGTAGTCCTTATTTACTATAATTTAAAAAGTGAAGCAATAACACAGAGAATTGACTAAATGAAAAATAACAATATATACAAATTGGTTAGCAAACTATAGATAGGAAATGCCAGAAAAAAATAAATAAAATACTCAAAAGTGGCTGTCTCTGAAGAACTAGTAAGAGCAGAGGAAAATTATGACAGAATGGAAAACAGTTTGGAGGTTCCTTAAAAAACTAAAAATAGAACTACCATATGACCCAGTAATCCCACTCCTGGGCATATACCCAGAGGAAACCATGATCCAAAAAGAAACAAGTAGCATAATGTTCACTGCAGCATTATTTACAATATCCAGGACATGGAAACAACCTAGATGCCCATCAACAGATGAATGGATAAAGAAGATGTGGCGCATATATACAATGGAATATTACTCAGCCATAAAAAGGAATGAAATTGAACTATATGTCATGAGGTGGATAGACCTAGAGTCTGTCATACAGAGTGAAGTAAGCCAGAAAGAGAAAAACAAATACTGTATGCTAACACATTTTTTGGAATCTGAAGAAATGGTACTGATGAAACCAGTGACAGGCAAGAGTGGAGATACAGAAGTAGAGAATGGACTTGAGGACACGGGGCTGGGGTGAGGGGCGAAGGGGAAGTTGGGACGAGGTGAGAGAGTAGCATAGACATATTTACACTACCAGCTGTAAAATAGATAGCTAGTGGGAAGTTGCTGTATAACAAAAGGAGATCAACTTCATGGGAGATGCCTTGGAGGGCCAGGACGGGGAGGGTGGGGGGGAGTCACGGGAGGGAGGGGATATGGGGATATGTGTGTAGATGCAGCTGATTCACTTTGGTGTACCTCAGAGACGGGTACAAGAGTGTAAAGCAAATATATTCCAATAAAGAGTTTAAAAAAAAAAGAATACAGTTATTTTGGTCCCCCTTTTAATATACTGGCCTTAAAAAACCTTTGTGCATGACTTACTTTGAGAATAACTAAAATATTAATTAGAAAAAAATGAAGGAAGGAAGGGGAAAGGCAGAAAATATCCACCATGTGATACAATCAGCAAAGTCCCTCTCAGTGTCAAACCATTCTAATCATAGCTACTTTCTGTGAGAAAAAAGTATTGATTTCTTTTCTGTAATTGCAAAAATTGTATTAATATGCATTGGCATGACATTCATTCACTTGAATTATAAGGTATAGTTTGAAAGAGAAAGAGAGAGACAGCTGGCAGCTGATGGAGTCTAGAACTGCACTGTATTAAGCTTGTTGTCTGGATGAAATAAGATACTACTGCCTTCTACATTTCATAAATATATTCTTTATGCTCTTCCTAAAGGCCTCTCTCTCAAGAGCTCTAAACTCTTTGCTCAAATCTGAATGATTTTAGAGGCAAGACTATGAAATGAAAAGTATCGTTCTTCTTGCAGCCCCACTCAACGATAGATCTCAATTCAGATCACCCCAACTTGGGTCAGTAGAACACAGTTCTGATATCACGGCTTCCTTTTAACAGGAACACTGGCAAATTGGAGAGAAGGAGGAAGCCCTTCTGGGGGTTAATGTTACTTTGATTAAAGGAGACTTTCTGACACCAATGATATAAATTGTTACTCTGGCCCTGGAAAGTCTTTATGGCCCTGAACAATAATTAATAACAAGACAGATGCTCTTTTGTAAAGTGGGAGAATGCTAATTGTGAAAAGGGAGATGGAGAAAGAGAACTAGTATGACATAACAACCGCAAACATGAACTCAAGCAGATGAATTTAGGAAGAAGTATGAAATGGAATTTTGGTGATTGCTGGGGAAGATTGTGGCAGAGCCTGGCGAAATGTTCATTACCCCTGTTTTGTCTTCCTTGGCCCATATGAAACGTACACATCCTTAGCAATTGGGTTGGGGCCATGTGATTTGGTTCTGGCCAATGCATGTGGCTGGAAATGCTGTACAACTTGAAACTCCCAGCATAACCTTTGGTGCTTTCTCTTTCCCTCCCAGGGAGTCCTTGAAGACCAGAAATTTTTGAAACGTGCAGCACCACAAGATGGAAGGAGCCTGTATTCCTGCCATTGGTCAAAGCAGAGCTTCTCAGGAAAGCCAACTCACTTTCAAAGAGCTGTGACTGTGTTAAACCAAATCTCTATTGTTTAAGCCACTGAGATTTGGGGGACATAATTTGTTACAGGGACTAGCATTGACTAATAAAGGAAGCCAGAATTTTCCTTTCATAACACAACAATAAATCAAGAGCAGACAAGGATTGTTTTTAAAATAGCATATGTTAAAGACCCTTACATACTAAAATTTAAATACAGATCCACCAAGATTTTTGGCTTCTTCCATGGACTTAAAATCTTTTCAACCAAATTAAATGCAATAAAGTGTCAAGGGAAAAAGATATCATTAAACTCGCTACCTATCACCCTTACAGAATGTTTCATGGGCCAAATGAATATATCTATAAAGTGAATCAGACTCCTTTATAATAGGGACCCAAAACACACATATTAGTATTTGTAAACATCAGTAAAAATGATATTATTATTATTGCATTTTTTCTTTGCCCACTTGAGATTAGTGCTGTGAGTTTTTTAACTTTCTCTAGACAGCCACCTGAGGGCATTTTGTTAGCGCTTTTTAAATTATTCAATGAACAAATAAAAATAAAATCTATGGCAACGGGCGGAAGTGTCATGTAATACCAAATTAATTATATGATTCACTGCAGGCAGCAGCTGAAGAAAAGACTGGGGGAAAGGCTGTTATGCAAACAGGTTTGTCTCTAATAACAGCAAAGGGAATTTAGCGAATTACTGGCACAGCGAATTACTTTTCTGTTTAAAATGCCCCTTCTTAACCAGTTTACTCCACAGTGGAAGTCCTCTCTAAATTGGCCCCTCACCATGGGAGAACTACAAAGTCATCATTTCCCTCAGCCAAAGGATTTCTTAAGGCCGGGGCTTGGTGGCACAGAGGGCTAATGGAAATGTGCAAAGCCATTGCAAAGCCAAGCCACTGGAAAATCCAACCCACGCTCCTGACAGCAATTAGCATTTCTATAGCAGGGTATACATTTTAACTAATTAATCTCACAACACCCTCTTGGGCTTTCATGCCCATTCCCACATTACATGCCAGGAAACGAAGACAGAGAGATTAATTGACTTATTTTTGCCTGAGTGGTAGCACAAATAAAAGCCGCCTGAATGTAGATCTGAGAGGCTTGTCCCAAAGCTATATTTACACATTCAAAGCAAGATATTTCCCACAGGAAAGCTACTCATATATTTGTATTTATTAAATATTTACTGAAGACCTGCTGTGTTGGGTACTATGGTAGAAAGACATGCAGCTGTAAGAACTCAAGAAGCTCAGGTACAGGAAAAAAAAGAGGAGAAGTTTTAAATATTGGAAGACCTACGGTGGAACCAGCTGTTAAAACAGGCTTCTAGGCAGGATTATAGTCGCTATATTCGTATAGTATAGATTAGTATAGTATAGTTTATACAGGGTGCAGGTAGAGAGGGTAGTCCTGAGATTAGGTTGAGATGAGAACCAGGCCCTTTTAATATCCCATCTTAGAAACCGACGTGGATGAAGTCACCTTAAAAACACCCATCAGCACATTCTAGTAGTCTTAGCTAAGCCTGAAGGCAGAGACTAAGTCTAATGGAAGGGCTGGCTTTGATTAGTTTTGTTTTTCTAATGGTATACCTGGCTCCTCAGGAAACACTAGCCTGGGTCTGCAATTCAGAGACTCCAAGGTGTGAGCCGACTGGTTAGGCTGGGTAGCCGCACTGAATGGCTGACGTGAAGACAAAAAGTAAATCAACAAATTAAGTGTGGGTGAGTTTCTGAGGCTGCCAGGACAAAGACTTAGCAGGAACCCTGAGAGAGGAGGCATGTGGTACAGAACATAGAGCACTAGGATTGGGGATAACAGACAGGATTCAAAGGCAGGCTTTAATGCCCACGGACTTTACGGATTCATTTAAAAAATATGTACTGAGCAGCCTAGCATGTGCCAAGTACTAAAGCAGGTACTCAGTATTCACTGGGGAGCAAAACAAAGGTCTCACAGCGCTCACCTTCTAACACACGGAGACTGAAAATAATCAACATGCTAAATAAGAAAAATATAGAGTACATTGGAAGGTGATAAGCCAATGGAACAAAGGAAAGCACTGAACCTGGTAACAGGGATCAGGAATGAGGGAGTGAGGGAGAGAAGAGAGTCAGGAGTATGAAAGTTTAAAGAAGATACTCAGGGTAAGTCTCTTGATTATTATAAGCCTCAGTTTCCACATCCAAAACATGAAGAGTAGAATAGTACAGAGTAGTTATGGAAACAGAATGAGCATAGGATATGAAGTATCATAGAACCTATACAGTTCTCTGCACTTACAAGTTACAATTAATCTGTGGACTGCCATTCTATACGTGACCTTTGGAAAATGATTTCCGCTCTCTAGGTCTATGGCAGAGACTATTTAATGTATCCCATATACCACGCCCCCATACTCTTCTTCTAGTGTATGGGAATTCTCAGTTGGGCACATAGCCATTCAGAAAAAGGCTATATTCTTCAGCTCTCCTCTCACCTGGCTATAGTCAGATGACTAAATTCTGGGCAATGGGATATGTTTGCAATTGTCATGTGGTAGATTCCAGAAACTTTCCTTGAGAAACACTGGCATATCCAATGTTTCCTGTGCTCTTGCTACCATCCCATTCCTTCCATCTTGCTGCTGGGAACATGGATGTGATAGTTGAAGCTACCTTACGGACTAGAAGAATGAAGGCCACACCCTAAAGATGGAGGACTGTGAAACTGAGTGGAGATGGGACCTTGAATAAAGTACGCAGCTGGCTTATCAGCCTTGAATTTTCTACCTCTAGATTTTACCTAGGAAATATGTATTTTTTAATATCCTTCCTACGGAGAGTGTGGTCCATGACCCACTGTCATCATTAGCATCCCTTGGGAGCTTGTCAGAACTGCAGACTTCCAGGCCCCCATCCAGACCCACCAAATCAGAATCTACAGTTTAACAAGCTGCCAGGTGATTCCTGTGCACATCAACACTGGGGAAGTATTCATTTATTTTGAGTTTCCTTATTCACAGTTGATCATCATCCTAATTGATAACCATATCTTACTTCATCTCTTATAACAAGTGGGTTGCGAACTATTTCCGAGGTTTTATCCACCCCATGAGTCTAGGTTTTTGATTAATATTTACATTGAAAAATATATTCCTTTTTGTTCCTCAGTGGAAAAAATATTAAAACCATCCAGATATTTTTCTAGCGGTGTCCTTTTAATAAACCATCAGTTTTCAAAACAAACAAACAAAAAATCTACAAACTACATTTCCTAGAGTGTGATTTCAGTGGGAAAAAGATGATTAAAACTTAGTTTTTATTCAGAGGAGAACTACTCAAAGGCCTAGAAAATGTTGCTGAAATTTAAGAGTTGTCAACTAAGCCATCAAAAGGAGAGAGAGAAGTTCCTGGTGGGGGAGGAAAGCTGTGAGCATCCATCAGACATCCTTAGGCTGCTTGTACTGTTCATCAATCCTGAGCTAAAAACTGGCAGATGGCTTTCCTGGACCAGATAATTAGACATACCTTACTCCCACCAAAGAAGGGAGGTTTCTTGATTAATTTGAAAAATATAAGAACTAGCTCTGAGCGGATGATAAGATTTGCTAGATAAGGAAAGAATGCCAAATTCAGAAAGTGGGTTGGGGGAGGCTGAAGATCCACAAGTTACAGCTTCAGTTTTTCACAGGTTGTTAGGGTTTGTT
The DNA here is from genome assembly GCF_030028045.1 of Hippopotamus amphibius kiboko. Classification (NCBI taxonomy): domain Eukaryota; kingdom Metazoa; phylum Chordata; class Mammalia; order Artiodactyla; family Hippopotamidae; genus Hippopotamus; species Hippopotamus amphibius. The sequence continues at coordinate 165,118,196 of NC_080191.1, read as the reverse complement.
GATAGAACAAGTTTTATTCCAGATAGTGTACAACTCCTCTCTGTGACACTGGGCACTTACCTTTGCGCTGACCTAAAGGCTGTTATTCTATATCAATTAGAAATGGTAGGCCTTACAATTAAAAAAAAAAAAAGAGAAAGTCATTACCATGCAAACATGAAAATAAAAATAAGAAGAGGTAAAAAGGGACAATGAACCCTCACAGATGAAAACAACCAAACCTATGAAGTTTAAATCCAAAACACATACTAAAGTAGATGATACTTAAAGTTACAAAGTCAAGTCATCTGAAGGATGACTTAGAGTTGAGATCTTTCAAAGTCTAATTATTGTTACAGGACCAGCACTCTAGGGGTCTCTGAACAGTTTAATTTTTGTTCAGTCCTGCCATGTGGCTGTTCCTCTCTTAGTATGTGAACATGAATGTCATTTTCTACAAAGTTTTCCCTGTGGCATAGGACTTGAGAGGAAACCCCGTGTGCTCTAGAAATGTTTACAGTTCTCAGGTCTAGAGGAGCTGCTGAAGGTCTCCGGGCTCACTCTTGGTCTCCATCAAGTCACTTCCCAACTGGTTTTTGGAGCACCAACAGACCCTTCATCATCATGAGTAAATGTCCAAGAAAAGTCCAACCACCACCCTTCCTGCTGCTGTGCACAAGAAGGAGGGACGTGGAACGGTATCATCTAATAGCCGCCCAGAAAAGGCTCCGCTTCTCTCATCAAAGTAGCAGCAGGGGTTAGCAGGCTAAAGAATGGATTATGGGTGTGCTGCCTCTGTTCCATGGTTCCATTATTTTCTTTAAAAAAATTACTATAATGAGCATCCTCATGTGGCTGAAGGGAATGATTTTCCTTGCAGGGCTGTCGTGACAATAAATACACTGGCTTCTGTCAGGTGTGACATGGTGTGCTAGGGAAACTCTAAGCAGTCATTAGCTGGTTTTTATGTTTTTTATCCCCAAGCAATTTTTTTCTAATCCATGATTAAGATGTAAATATCCAATTACTATTCTCATATTATAATCAAGCAGCTTTCACTCTCTCTATTTTCATTATCGTGCAATATTTACTCAGGGTCCTATGAGTGCTAGGAGATATAAACAAAAGGTAGCAAAAAACATGGTCCCTGCCTTCAAATTTCCATTCAAGAAACAGACCCTCGGCATTGGAAGTAAAGGTATTTGGGCCATCATCATAGAATCTCAGAACACACGGGTCTTAGATCTGGTCATAGTGTTCTGTTCCAGTAGAGTAGCTGGTAATACCCCCATTTCACAGATGAGGTGAATGAAGCTAAGAGAGGATAAAAGACAGGTCTGAGAGATGAGCTAACAATATATGATAGAGGTGGGGAGGGACCACCATGGTTATGTCTCCTGTGGGGTCTCTGGAGTCTGACAACCCCAGTTCAAATCCTTATCCTGCTACTTGCTACCCATGTGAGTATGTGCAAGTAAGTAAATATTCCTACATGTCAAAGAAAGCTGGTTTGAAGACTAAAGAGACAATGTTTTTTACTGTGTTTAACAGAAAGCTGCTCAGTAGCCCTCACTGTTCTTAATATCATATTCCTCCCTTTCTTGATTCCATACTGAGTATGGACAATTTCAAACTACGCATGGCCCAACAGATGTTGTTATCATTTAACCTACGGGGACTCGCCTCTAACACAGTGTTTAAGGGTGTGAGACTACAAGGGAGTTTTTAAAACATGTAGAACAATCTTCTCATTTTACAAATGGGGTAACTAAGCCCAGAGAGCTGACTTGATGAATGGCATAGAGCTCATGCATGGCAAGGGTAGAATCACTTCTTTCCAATCCAAATGTCACGTTCTTTCTACTCCATCCTTCCAGTGAAATACACATCTGCACAGTGGGTACTGGGAATGTACACAGTACAACAGCATATTCTCCTTCAAAACAGAGGTCAAAATGGGCAAAGAAAAAGAAAATCCAGGAAGACTGAAACAGAGAACAGTAACAGTGGAGCACAGGAGGTAACTCTATGTCTGTTCTATGTGATCAAGCCACCCTATTCTCCTCCCTTTTATTCTGCAGGTGAAGAAGTTGATATATGGGTCTTATCCTTGAGGCTGATATTAAAGTAGGTGGCAATGCTGCCCACAGGTATGGCACTTGGAAGGAAAGATCCTGCACCCCAGCTTCCGCATATGTAATAATCCATGAAGCAAAATATGAAGCTAATGTCAGCACTCGCAGAACTGTTGATGGGGTAAAAGGGATCACACATGAAAATACCACATGCTTGGGTGCACAGGAGGAACAGAATACATTTTAGCCACAATTACGATGTTAAATTGTATGAGGGAATTAAGACTTGGAAAGATAGCGGAAAAATTATTATGCTTTTGAGTTTTTATTGCATTTTACCAGAGCCAGGAGAGAGAAAAATCCGAAATTAAGATATGAGTCCTAAAATGCAGAAAGCAGGCCAAGCATAAACTGCCTTCTTAATTAGTAAAGAAAACCAAGTAATCACTTTTCCCCATGATGAAAATTTAAAGCCCTCCACATACTCAGGGTGTCTCTGTACCCTCCATTCCCACATCTCACATCCCAGTTGGAGAGTCAGGGAGGCTTGTTCAGTGAAAGTCCATCGGGGGCCTTCAACTTTCAATTAAAAGCTATGTGATTCCCATGCCTCAAGATTTGCAACCATATTCTACAAACAACTACACAGTCAAACAAAAAAAACAAAAAAACAAAGAAAAGAGCATTTTGTGAGCCTTGCCAGCAACCTCCCCAGGAACTCTCAGGAAACAGCCTGGAGTAAAAGTGTGTTTGAGATTTTCATCACCTGCCAGAGGAAGAGACACAGGCTACGATCCTGCCAGTGCATTTAAGAGAGGCATCACCTGTGAAATGCCAGTGCCGTCTCATTCAATTTTAATAACGTGTCAAACGTAGATTTTCCTTGAAGGCTGGTAGTGACAAGCAGAAAACAAAAGATTCTGAGAGAAAATCAGGTGAAGCGAACAACAAAAGCTGAGCACTAGAAATGGGGTCTGGGAAATGTCTGGCAGGGGATGATGATGGGCTGATTAGGAAGAATTCATGAGGTAGGGGTTCCGAGTGGTTGGGCTTTCAGTGGTCCCTCAACTAGAGAACAGTGTCAGCTCCCAAGGGGAAAAAGCAAGGTCTTGGGTAGATAAATGCCAAGATTGAATCATGGTCCAAGTTTCTGAATGTTTAAGCCACCTGGAATCCACGATGCATCTGAGAAAGCCACTACACATTGGCGCTGGAAAGGGGCCTTACAAATCATCCAGCTCCAGGACACATTGTGCTAATTTGGCGCTGAGACCAGAGTGGTGAAGGAATGCCTGAGGGAAAGACTGGGTTATGACCAGAGGCAGGATGGAACCTTCCAGATTCCTAGTTATTTGCCCCATATCGCACATGACTTCTGCCTAGAAAAACAATCACAAAAGAGAGTTTACCCCACACTTACATCAGTCTCTGTTTTTCTTTTCTCCTGGTATATCAAAGGTTGCATTTTTATGCTATTTTTATGCTCAACTTCTTGACTCACTATAGGGTTGAGAACATTTGCCTCTTACATATTTATTGCTGAAGAGAAAGCAGAAAATACAAACCAACTTTTCTGAACGCCAGAGCTCTTGAAACATAGGAAGCAAAACAGGAGAGTAAATTTTCAATACAGGAAGCAAAAGCAAACACTCCAAAGAAATCAAATGCAGAAGCTCTTAGCTAATAACCCTACTATTATCAGCCTTCTTTCACATGGTACACACATTCTCCACTGACACTCACGAGGGGATATATGCCAATGTTCTGATACTGAAAAAAAGCAAATAATTACTATAAAGTAAAAAAATGAAAATAAGAGAAATAGGTGCTAGAGCAGGAAAAGGGTCTGCAGTCATACCAAGAAGCCTTTTAGGAGCTTCAGCATACAACTTTAACTGTCCATGTATATATCTGTTTTGTGTGTGTGTGTGTGTGTGTGTGTGTGTGTGTGTGTGTCTAGGCAAGGTATACATCCCAAGGCAAAACTGTCAAGTCCAGGACAGTCTTCTCTGGGTACTTTTAGCCTCCCAGTGGTTCCCTGCCTGGTGGAGAAAGTGATAATGGAGGTGGTTGATTAGAAAGGACTTTTTATTTCCATATTCTTTAAGCTAGTAAAATGTCCCAAACTTATTACTCAGGAATCAGTGCCTTCTTCTGCCTACCATACCCATTCAAGGATTTTAAACTTGTAATTGTTAAGAGTCCATAATAATTTACACTTTACACGACAGTTTCAGACACATTATATTCTTTGATCACAGAGACAGGGGTTGTTGCCACGTTTGGGGGTTTGGAAAGAAAGGCTCAGAGAGTGACATGGGAAGAAGCTCACAGTGTTATTGGGCAGTACAGTTTTCTGATTCCAGAACCAGTCTGCTCTCCACTGGTCCTCTAAGACTCTCTGGTATCATACTCAGGCCTTTGGTTTCTAATTTGTAGGTTACACACAATCTTCCCTCAAATACTCCATTCACATTGAATCTTTATGTTAACAAGCATTTTAAACCATGCTCTTTCTGTCTTATAGCAAACTAACTACCGAGACTTTTCTTTGACTACAGAAATTCATTTTCAGACAGATATCTTTAAACTTCTTTGCCATTAATATAGTTTATGAAGTATATCTAGTAGTATTCTTTATGGAGAATAACAACATAGGATCAGGAGACCTGATTTCTTGCACTAAGTCTGCCAGTGAGACCACCATTATTAAAATAATTACCACTACGGCCACATAATATTGAACACTTTCCATATGCCAGGTATTAAGTGCTTTACATTTATTACCTCTTTTAATTCTCATAACAACTCTTTCAGATGGTTTTATTATTGTCCCCATTTAACAAATGAGGAACAGGAGCCTTAGATAAGTACAAGAGTATCTGCAGGATTACACAGTGTTAAATTAATTAAACAAGGAGGCCATTCGACTAAGGTGGTTGTAATGTCTTGGAAGCCTATCTAAGCAAACCAAAACCTAAGCCTGAAATGCTTCAAGATCAAGAAGACTGAAACTTAAGGACAGTCACTCACAAACAGCCAACTGGACTTTCTCAACTAATGCAACCACTTAAGCTATAGCCAATCAAATGTTTTCATTGTCTTGCTTCCACCTCTTCTCTATAGAAGTCTTGCCCCTGGCTCCCTTCTGTGGAGTGCTCCTAACTACATCTAGTTTGATGCTGCCCAATTTGCATCGATTTTTACTCAAACTCTTAAAATTAAAAAATTTTAATATGCCTCAGTTTATCATTTAACAACAGCAAGGAAGTGAGCAAGAAGGGTTCTAACACAGATCCGCCTCATTCCAGAGTCTAAAATTTCACCATGATTGTGGCCAAGTAACTTTCCTTTTTTCTTGGATTTCATTGTTTCATGTATAACACAAGGAGGTAAAACCAGACGATCTCTAACCCTTTCCATCTCTAGAATGTGATGGGTTTATAATCAATGCTAACTTCGACAGTGTTTTCTAGCCCAAATCTTAAAAGTGTAAAATCAAGCCAGTTTTTCAGGGACAAGAATGAGAGTGGGTGGGCACTTGTGATTAGAAAGTGGAACAAACTGAGTGGGTCTCTTTAATAAGGAGCATAAAATCCGCGATTAGCAGTTTCCAGCATCAGAAGGCACATATCACAGCCAAGAGGCAGTGGGACAGATCGCATCTGTCTGAATGAGAGCGTGTCATCATGTAGTCTTGTTTCCAGTGGAGACCCTGAAGCTATCTTCAGGCTCAACTTTCTCTCCCAATACCCACTTTTAAAAAGCAGAGGAGTCAGAAAAGTCAGTTTGTCCTCGAAGGCAGCTCCCTCGGGCATTAGCTGCCTCTGTCTTATTAAGTATAGTCAGGCATGACTCAGCTCCTCCATCAACTGTCTGGGAAGGAGAACATTTCATGCTGGTAGAAAATCACCTTAAGCAGAACCATGGAAGGCATTTAAGGTACACAGTTAGAACTGGGTTGCTTATTACTCAAAATCAAATCACCCTTTTCTTATTCTAGACAGGAGAGCATAATCACAGCCAATAAGGAAACAAGCCTGCATTTGCTTAGAACGCATCAGATCACCCTGTCACCTCCAGTTACAACGATCAGCCACGCAGACACCTCTTCTGTCTGGGTCACAAAGCAAGGGGATCTGTGGGTTAGGCCATGCCTTTCAATCAATAAACCCCCAGTAAGAACCTACTACATGTAACAGTTTATAACCGGCTCCAGTGGGGGATACAGACACAGGGAAGACATGGTTTCTGCTCTCAGAGGTCTCACTATCTAGTGAGGGCAGACAGGCAAATAATTAATCTCAATGCAGAGCAAAACACAGTAAGTGCTAAAAAGAAAAAGATGCAACATGTCATAAGAGGGCAGAAGGAGCTCTTAATTCTGACGGCGGGGGAGGGTGGGGAGTTCAATGACGCCTTCACCATAGAGATAGCATCTGATTGAAGCCTGAAAAATGAATAACATGTGCACTGACAGATACAGAGGGAGGAGTCTGGGCTGATGGAACATTGTAAGTAAGGCAGAGAGGGCGAGGGATCCATAAGTAGTCTGTAAGTCAGCTGGGGCTGGAGTACAGGATGTGGGATGGTTACGCTGAGCATAAGAGTGGGAGACTAGGGTTATACCGGGTAAGGAACTCTGAATTATGAGTGACACATATTAATGGTAACTCCAGCAGAGATGAAGACTGGATTGGGAGAGACGCTTGTGCTCCCTGAGGCTGTCTGATGGTTCACACACACATGCACCTCCACATGTGTCAAGAATAGAATTTCTTTATCCATTTGTTATCTCTGCTTGTACTTCCACACACCGCAAATGAGGACAAAAGAGACAATTACAGTAACCTGAGCTCAGAGGATGGGGAGGGAGTGAAGCTGATGGCTTCTGAGGTGGCCTTCTTGCTCCACAAGTGTTGGGTCAGAGGACTGTGATTTATCAAGATGAGAAAGACAGTGTCTGTTCCTTCTCCATCCCCCAACCCCTTATCATGACGGATCATACATGGGGCTGTAGAGGAGGCAGCCACTTTATGACAGTTTCTGGAACTTAATTATCCAGAACCTTTATTGCTTCTCTCTTGTAGACTCTGTGCTCAAAATATCTTAATAACCAGAAACCTCCGTGAACGGCAATGCTCTGTAGTATAGCTGTCTATGCATTCCTTATGATACTCAGAACATCAGCCCATGGGTTATAGACGACTGGATAACTAGACTCTCTTTCCAAGTACCTGAAGTTTCCTTGTTAACAGGACAACTGTCCTTTTATCTTCATACCCCTCCCCACCGCCACTGTGCCAAAAAAGCCAAGAATTGCTGTAAACATGCAGGGTGACAAAGAGAAGAGTGGTAGATTCAATGTCAGGCCGAGGAATAGGACTTGAAAAATAACTGGAAAAATGAAAGGTTAGCAAAGTACAAGCCACAGATGAGAAAAAAAAAATATTTAAATGTACACATCTGATAAATGACATACCCAGGATACATAAAGAACTGTCAAAATTCAATAAGAAAACAAATAATTTAAAAAGGGATAAAAGATTTCAACAGACAGTTTATCAAAGAAGATATACAAAGAGTCAATAAGCATATGAAAAGATGCCCCAAATGATTAGTCATTAGATAAATGCCAATTAGAAATTACTCAGGATACTACTACACACCTATTAGAATGGTTAAATTTTTTAAAGTGGAAAATACCACATGTTAACAAGGATATGCAATAGCTGGAACTCTCATTTGTTGCTGATGGAAATGCAAAATGAAGTAAATCGCTTTAGAAAACAGTTTGACATTTTCCTTTTAAGTTAAAGCTATACTTACAGTACAATCTAGCAATATTAGTTCTAGGTATTCACCAAAGAGAAATGAAAACTCATGTTCAAGCAAAAACCTATACACAGATATTTATAGCAGACTTCATCATCCCTGCCAAAACCTTGAAGCAGCCAAATGAATGTCAACCTGGTGATGAATAAACAAACCATGGTATTACCTTTCCAATGGAATACTACTCAGCAATAAAGAATGCATTTCTGATAGGCTTGACCACATGGATACTTCTCATACACATCACACTAAGTGAAAAGAGCCAGGTCTCATATGATTCCATCTATATAAAATTCTGAAAAGGCAAAATTATAGAAACAGAAAACAGATTGGCGATTGGCTAGGGGCTTGGAGTGGGGGAAGCTGACAGCACACTGTCAGCTTGAGGGAGGGTAATGGAACTTTTCTATGTCTTAATTGCTGTGGTCATTATGTGGCCATATGTATTTGCCAAAATTCATATATTTCACATAAAAAACTGAATTTGATTATATGTAAATGGAGTTAATTAAAAAATAAATATATATTTTAAAAGGTCAAGAGTGCCTATATGGGAACAGAATCTAAAAAAAAGTGGAGAGATATATATATACATGTATAACTGAATCACTTTGCTGTACACCTGAACTAACACAACATTGTAAATCAACTATATTTCAATAACATTTTTTTAAAAAAGGTCAAGAGTTGTGTAGAGTAAAAATTGATCCAAGTAATTCCAGCCTCTTGATTAGAGATTTGATCTGCTTGTAATAACTGGCAGGGGGCAAGAATTCAGTTATGGGCCCACTCTGCACGGCCTTCTCTTACCCATCTCCAAGTAGTCAAATCATAAGACTCCTCCACCATCTAACCTGGACACTGCCTCTCTTGATATAACTGGTTACTCTCACCTTTCTCTCACTTCTAAACCACAACAGCAGTGTCGCTGGATCTCACATGTAACATTGAACAATGCACAATCATTATTTAAGGTTATGACTGATCCCCTGCTAGATTGTGAGCCCAAAGGCAGAGCTCTGGTCCTTATTACCCAGCATGGTACCCAGCACACTGTAAACACAGAGATCATGAACTGCATAGAAGTAAAAGTCTACACTTCCTCAGAACTCCCTAATATACACGCCATGCTGTCCCCCACAAAATAATCCCACAGCTGAGGTAAAAAATGAAACATTAGGCATTTACTATATCCATTCATTCCTTCACTGAGTATTTACTGAGTAGCTAATAAGTGCAAAGCCTTCTGCTGGGCTTTAAAAGATACAGTGGTAAATAAAATTGTGTCTGTCCACATGGAGATTTCCTTTCAGAGAAGGTGATGGATATCAAATAACTAATTAACTAGATACTTAAGCAAGTAATTATACAATTAATAACAGTTGCTGTTGGAATGGGTATCATGAAAAAAAATTACAGGGCAATATGAAAGAGACATGACAGGGATCTTAACGGAGCCTGAATGTCTGGAGGGAAGGGAAGGAGGTTCACTGAAGAATTGACTTCTGAGCTGACTGCTGTAGAGCGAAGGCGTGAGGGGCAAAGTCAAGAGGAGAGTGTGTGAAAGCCTTAGAGTAGAAAGGAAACACTCGATGGATGAGAACATCTGAAAGAATCTCAGGAAGCTTCATTGCCAGGATCAAGAAAGTGAAATACAACAAGACTGAGGCAACAGGTTGGACACCTTAGTACACAGGGCCGTATGGAAGGCATTGAAATTATATCCTAAAAATAATGGGAAACACTTCCAGGATTTTCATCAGAGGACATACAGGATTTAATTTACAATTTTATTTTATTTTTTGGCCATGAGCAGCATGTGGGGTCCTAGTTCCCCGACCCGGGGATCGAACCCTCGACCCCTGCAGCGGAAGCACAGAGTCCCAACCACTGGACTCCCTGATTTACCATTTTAAATAGATAGTGGTGATTGCCATGGGAAGAATGGACTGCAGGGAGTAAGAGTGAGGAGGAAGAGCCAGTTACAAAGCTAATGCAGAAAAGTCCAAGAGTGAGATGGCGTGCCTCGGACTAGAACGAGAGTTAAGACGAAGAGGTGTGGTCAAAGCCACATGAAAGAACTGAGGTGGACTGAGGAGAAGTGCAAAGAGAAAGAAAGGCAACTCAGTTCAGAGGCTCTTGGACTGCAAACTTACAGTTTCAATTAGGGAATCTCAAAGGGCTAGAATCAGAAGCAACTTAACAATTTTACAGATGAGGAAACCCAGAGTTCAAAAGGTTAAGGAACTTACCTAAGGTCACCCAAGGAAAGTAGCAACAGAGCTGAAGCACAGTATCAAAATAGTTTCTGTTTCTTGTGTTATTTCTCATTCATACATTTTGAGAGCCTAAATTTCACCTCTTACTTTATTCTTCATTTTTAAAGCAAACACAGTAACATTTCCATACATGGGTCATGGTGAATAACAGGAACCCCAAGACACTGAGACATAAAACACAGGAGATTGTAAGACAGCATTAAGATAGTAACAGGGCCTATTTGTTCACCATTGTATCCTAATGCTTAGCAAATGCCGAGCTCATCCAATTGTCTCCATAAATCAGTATTCAATGAATGCCACTATATTGAAAAATAATACAAATCTCAAATAATTTACAGTCATCAAAGCCAAATAGGTGGCAGAGAATCATAGAACCACAGATTGGTTTTCAAGCAACTGGTTGTGAAGAGTAGGCTACTATCTGCCTTTTAATTCTTAGAAAATTGGTAAATAAATAAACATCTGGAGCAAATGAAATTCCTTCTCGACAAGAGTCTAACTGCATTTAGAAATGTGGATTCTTGTGGGCAGCCACCTTCGAATGCAAAAATCTCAATCTCTTTTTTTCTTTTTTTAGCAATGTAACCACACAGGGGACATATTTATTTTAAGAGCTCTTAAACATAGTCCTCTGACTGTACAGTTTGAGTGGGATATGTTCTAAAGGCAAAAACATAAAATTTTAAACCTCATTTTGTATTTGTATTGTTAATGATGGCATTACAATTTTAAAACAGTTTTGAACATACTATGAAATAAAACAAATGAGTAAGTTTGTTAACATTTTTAGAAATCAAGAAAAAAATCTCAGTCTTAATCTCATAATACAGGAATCCGGTTGGTGGTTACCCAGATGCCAAGTGCGTGGTGTCAGTTCATTTCAAGTTCATTCAACTGCGTCTCTGCTTACCTACTTGCTTTTGTTGGTTACAGAAAATCTTTGAAGTATATTATCTCATTGGATCTCCAGCATAACTCCACAAGACAGGTAAGGCCAATATTATTATCTTCATTTTGTAAAGACAGTCACACGGAGCCAAGATTTGACTTGAATTATCCAGGGCATTCTCTGACCCAGGACATCTCCTGAGCTTCCATAGCACTGCGATTTAAATTCGCTCCACTAACAAAAAAAAAAAAGGAAATGCTCAAATGTTCCTCTCCTAGATTACAGATTAGGGGGGTGAGTCCTGGAAAGACCTCTGAATTCAATATGATCTCTTCTTTTTTGATGCAATGTATTCAACCTTCGGGAACCATTCTGGAAAGTGGCTCTGGTATACACAACCAGAGACTCATCTGCTATTCCATACTTGAAAAGACACTGACAATGGCACAGCCACTGTGGAAAATACTTTCTCAGTTCTTCAAAATGTTACACATAGAGTTCCGATATGACCCAGCAATTCCACCTTTAGGTATACACCCAAGAGAAATGAAAACTTACGTCCATACAAAACTTGTATACGAATGTTCACAGTAGCATTATTCATAATAGATAAAAAGTAAAAATGATCCAAATGCCCATCGATGATGAAAGGATAAACAACGAAACTGTTCATCAATAGAAGGCAGTGAAGGACCGAGCCTGCTACCACATGGATGCACCTTGGAAACACTACGTGAAAACATTATTCTAAGCCAGTCACAAAAGCTATATATGATTCCATTCCTAGGAAATGTCCAGAATAGACAAATCTATGGAGAAAGTAGATTAGCGGTTGCCTAGGATTGAGGGAAGGGGGAAGAAGGGATGTGGGTTAGCAGCTAATGGATACAGCGTTTCTATTTCAGATGATGAGTGTGTCCTTAACTTAGAGGTAGAGATGGCTGAGAAGCTAACATAATGGTTGCTACTGCTTTCAACCATGGAGTGTTTAGAAAAAATGTAAAATAAATAATGTCCTTAGTAATGAAAAGTTTGGAATCCCTGGGTATAGTAGGTTAAACGATAATAGGCTAGGAGTAGAAGACAAGGACTGGTGTCCTGGCTTTTCTGGTTACAGTTTTATGACAATGGCTAAGTCACCTAGTCTCTCCAAGTCTCTGTTCCCTAACCTGTAAAACAGGAATAATGATATAATTTACTGTTTTTCGATGATCATATAATGCAAGCCTTTTTAAACTATAAAATACTAAGTGACTGATGTCATTCACCATTATAATGATTAGTTGATATAACGATCACGTGAACTGTATCTGGCACATACTATAAGCCTAATAGTATATGTGTTTACTGCATAGAGAAATGAAGGCATGCTGACAGATGAGGGAAGAAGTACTCCTTTGTTTAACACATGTATGACCATGTCTACAGATACTGAAATATTGGCAGTTGGCTGAGTATAGTATCCGTGTAGTACTGATCTCTTAAAAAAACGGAAGGAAAAGAAAAATGTCTATAATCAATAGAAATGTTTACATGAGCAGCTAAGACAGGCAAGAATTAAGGTATATACCTACTTTTGGGGCTGAGTATCCAGTATTGGAAAACTTTGAAGTGGAGAAGCGAGGATTCACTGATTTCAACTTCCTAAAGTTTGGGTGGCTATTTTCATCTTCCTGACATTACATATCTAACAAATAGACAAATACTAGCCACAGTTATAATGCAGGAAATTCATTATAACTGGGGTGGGAAGGGGGCAGATTTGTAGCATCTGTTTATTAAATTCCATAGGGTAAATACTCTCACCAAGGCCAGTTCCAAACTCTCAGTGATTTAATAGCTGGTTCACATAATTTCCTGAAAATTGAACAAACTTCTCTCACAAATCTCCAAATGTGGTAATCTACCAAGGTCATTTCATAATGCTGAAATTATCTCTATTATGGACGTTATTAACATCTTACTTTAAAGACAGAAACAAAGAGCCAATGTTGAAGCAACAATATCTCACAATTGCCTCTTGCTTACCGTCCCAAGCACTCCAAAGGTTCAGGTCTTCATTCTTCCTTACTTCCAAAAATTGTTACTCTTTATTTCTAGTTATACATATAATTAGATTGCAATATATTCAGAAGATACAGAAGTATGTTTAAAGGGTGGAAAAAAACTCAAATATAATTCCACTTTCTAAAGATAATTACTGTTAAGATTTGGGTGTATTCTACCAAAGGCTTTCTATATGTGCACATGTATGTAATTACACACACATGCACACAGCGGTGTGAGGTAAACCAGGGTTGGGGCGGGGCGGGGGTTGATTTGTAGCATCTGTTTATTAATTTCCATAGGGTGAGTATGCTCACCAAGGCCAATTTCAAACTACCAATGATTTAATAGCTGGTTCACATAATTCCTGAAAACTGAACAAATGGCTCTCATAAGCCACTGAAATCCAGCTTCAGCAAACAACTGCCACTATTTTTAAAGGTTTCACACTTTAAAAATTGCTGTATGGTACCTGTTTTTAAACAGAAATATCTATCATAAACTCATTTCCTTATCAACAAATATAAATTTATATTATATATTAAAGACTCAATAGTATTTATTTTTTTAGGAATCCTCCTCTATCAATGGATATTTACGTTGTTTTGTCCAGTGTTAACTATTTGAACAACTGTATGAAAAATAAAGTTGTGAATACATCTTGATGCATTTCTTTGATTATTTCTTTAGGATATATGTGTGCAAGGCTCATTACAAGGTCAATGGGAGGCACTTTGGTGTCTTTGAAACAGTCAAGGTACCCTTCACAAAGCCTATTCAAGGGCCACTCTGCCCCACACGGTATGAGAACACCCCACCTGGTCAGTAGATCACCATGTCCTGTCTAATGCTAGGTAGGACTGTTCTCCTTAATTGTGGCTAATATAATGGGGTGAAAAATGACATCTCATTGTTGGTTTAATTTGCATCTATCTTCCTACTCATGAACTTGAGCTTCTTTTTAGTATGATCAATTTGCTTTTCTCTTCTTGCACTGTCTGAACTTTCAGTTAACCTTTTCTCATTTTTTCAAAGAGTATACTTTATATTGGAAGGGTTTCTTTTGTGTGCAAGAGCTCCTTGTGTTGTAATGACATTAACCATTTGCCACATACCTATATCTTCCCGTTTTCATTCGTCCTTTAACTTAAAATATTTTGATGCTCCACTAATTTTGTCAATCTTTATGTAGTCAAATACATCAAATTTTCTTTAATGGCCCCTACCCTTGTTGATATATCTACGAGGGTGAGTCAAAAATTATCCACACTCCAGTTATATTAAAACTTTTATAAATTCTACAGCCAGAGTGCGGATAATTTTCGACTTACCCTCGTAGAAAGGCTTTCTCTATCTCAACATTATAAAAACACTTACATATATTTTCTTCTAGTACTTTTAGGGTTTAATTTATTTTTTTACATTTAAGTATTTAGTTCAATGGAGATTTGTTTGGGGTAAGGTGAGAATTTAACTTTATTTTTATAGAACTTATCCAAATGCTGTAGCATTTAAATACATCTTTTTCCACTGACTCTGGATGCTACCTTGGGTACCCGCCAGCTGCGGAGCTGGCTTCCTTTCTTTTCTGGATTCCCGTTTTTACTTCAATTTTGTCCTCTGAGAATTTCTTACCAGCTCAGCAATTCATTTTAAAAGACATTTATTTTTAAATGCAGTATTTCCAGCCGCTTTACAGGAAAAGGGTTGTTTAGGGGACCTTGTCCACCATACTGAGAGACATTGAAATCTTCTCCAATCTATTTCTGACGTGGTAGGAAGCATGAACATTCAATAACTAGATAACGTCAGAGACCTGCTCAAGTCCTTTCAATGACCTTTTGTGGCAGCGAAGGTAAATGCAATAACACCTGTAATAGGCCCTGGACCCTGACCACCGCTTCCTCCTCATCTCAGGCCCCTTCCCCCAGAGTTCTTTTCTTTTTTCTTTTTCTTTTTTGTGAATTTTAAAAATAGTTTTTATTGAGGTATAACTGGCATATAACATTATGTTAGTTTCAGGCATCCAGCATAATGATTTCATATTTGTGTACCTTGTGAAATGATTGCCACAGTGACAACATGGAAGAACCCTGAGGGCATGACGCTAAGGGAAATAAGTCAAAGACAAACACCATATGATCTCACTTATATGTGGAATCTAAAAAAATAAAATAAAGAAAAACCCGAGCCTACAGATACAGAGAACAGACTGGTGGTTGCCAAAGGTGGGAGATGGAGGGGTGGGTGAAATGGGTAAGGGAGTCAAAAGGCACAAACTTCTAGTTATAAAATGAGTGAGTCATGGGATATAATGTATAGCATGGGAGCAATAGTTAATAACACTGAACTGTATATTTGAAAGCTCCCCCAGGACTTGACGCTCCGGCCACACTGGCATCATCATCCTTATGGCTCAGGGCCTTCACACATGCCATCCACTGCCTTCTCTGTTTGCATGCTGGTCCTTTCTTTCCTTCAGTTCTCAGTGGAGTATGTCATCCTCTCAAATAGATCTTTTCCACTACCCAACAATGGGAGTATTGTCCTATTATTTGCCATCAGGATAATGCCCTATAGATAATCTTCACAGAACTTTTAAAAAATGTGTCTATTTACTTATTTTCTTCTGTCCTACACCCTCCCCAAGACTAAACTCCATGAGGGCAGATATCATTTCTGTCTTGATTTACCGATAAATACAGGCTGCACAGTGGGTAGCACATACTGATGGACTCTGAATGAATGCAAAGTGTTTTAATCTTCTTTACATTCCCTGTGGTACAAAGTGTTGCATATTAATAGGTGCCCAGGAGACATATGCTGAGCTGGGTTCCACATCTTAGTCATGAAGGACCAGCTTCCCTAGATGTGGACGTCATATAGATCTTTGACCTGTTTTTACTGCATCACAAAGGTACATTTTCAAAATAGGAGGGGAATACTTATCCTTCTGTGATAAAAGTCTTGCATGCTTTAAAATGGATAACTAGCCTATGAAAACACAGAATTCCCTGGGATTGAAGAGGACTTGTGCATTGAACCTGACTTGTTCAGGACTGTGATTCTGGAGAGTTCACACTGGGTGTGGATTGGGGATAACGCCTCCTGTCCAAACTGTTGCCCCTTGCTAAATACAGATAACGGTTATTTTCGCAGTTTTACTGCGCCAGGGTTCGGCTGTTAGCATGACTGACGCCACCCTGGCCCTTACAGTTTCTCCTGTCCTTCGCTGACCCTACTCAGAACTGTACTGTACAGTGAGTCACTTCTCTGCCATCAAGGGCTTTGTAGTGAATAGATATTGCTTCATAATTATTAGGATCACGTGGTCTCTATGCTCTGTGAGTCCCCATACAGTGATGAAAACCTTTACTGACAAATTCCCGGCACCCACAAGACTAGTTACCCCATTCATGAATTTTGACTTAGGAATGCATGTCCTGTTTCCAAGGACCTACCTCCATACCCTAGGTTAACTATGAAATTGCCCCTGTGGCCCTTTGGTGCTGTAGAGAGCAGCTGAGAATGCTTCTGAATACGTGTCCACCCAATCCCGATCGCACCCTGTAAGTTACTTATAAGAAACTGATCCACTGATTATATGGTGCTGCCTGCCTCATGTGTCAGCCTCAAGGCATCGTCTCAGTTCAGTGGGTACTTCGTTCCCTCTGTCCTCCAACACACATACAGACACACACACACAAAGTGACAGTTTCTGAAAAAAAGAAAACATTCCAGAATATAAATAAAATGCAACTTGGAGTGTTGGTGTGAATCCACCATTAAATTTCAAAATCCACACCCAATCACTGCCAAAGGCTAGCAGAAAACAAAACAAAACAAAACAAACAAACAAAAAAAAACCTGGCACTTTTTGACTGAAAATAATTTTCTAAAGCTATACACTGCTGAGTAGCAAAAAAATGTCTGAGCCACATGTAAACATCATTTACCAAGTCCCTAGACACCTAGGAGGAGGAACAGAGCCTCTGTAGTTGAGTAAGAAGGAAAAGACAGGGAGTTACAGTTAATATCTCTGAATTAGCCACACGGGAAGCCAAATGAATTATGCCAAAGCAACCTTGCCACATACTAAAGTTAACAGCTTCCCATTCCACTCAAACCCACTGCATCTGCACTGAACCACTGTTCCTTCATCCATCTGCAATCTCATTAAGAACTACTTCCCTTTAGAAAATTTTTATAACCTTTGAAAAATGTATGTTCTCTGAATATACGCAATTGTAGTGCACTGTGTATGTTTCAGGAAGCCTGGAACAAATCAATTTGAAATAGTATTTGCAACATGAAAAATCACATCCTATGCTCTTCATTTTTTTAATTGGTTGAATGTTTCCTCTCAAATGTGTGTGCTTTGTATCATCAATTATTGACAGACAGCTTTGGTCGGCATATCTAGAAAGTGAAGGGTTTTAATATAAAGAATTCAGTGGCAGCATGGTATTGAGCAAATAGTATGCATTTTAAAGTCAATCAGCTAGACAAGTTTTACTTAATAATAGCTATAGTAAGCTGTTAAGTTAATTTAACTTTTTAATTCACTTTTCTGAATCTGGAGTTCCTCACTAGTAAAGACAGATGAAAACACCTATCTCTATCTTATGAAGCTGTTCAGAAATGTATGTAATATTTTATATTAATACACACACACACCCCCCCCACACACACCACTCCCTGATTCAATTAATGTTATTTCCCTCACCCTCTTCTTTTTTATTATGCACACACACCCCACTATAGAGTTATTACCAATTCACAGAGAATTAGAATAAAAGATATTTAAAGCCATGCTTAGTGTAACATGATCTTCCTTTAGTCATAAAAAAAATCGATATTGTATAATGCTTCATGGCTATTTTGCAGTCACCAATTATCACTGCACTGTAGATGAGAGGAAGAACATTTTTAATAACAGGATATTTAGAGTAATAAAGGTGAGATAACTAAAGGCTTGCTTTGAATAAAGCAACCAGGAACAAAGACCCTGTCTTCACTTTCTTCCTGAAATCCCCCTTAGCATCTCACTAAGAACACCGCATGCAGTGGGAGGGACTCCTCCAACACTTCCATTTACTAATTGCTCTATTCACAATTTCAATTATTCCGATTATCCTCCAAACAAAACTACACCTTCCTCTTAGACCTAAATACAAGTTGGGATTCTACTGCGCCTCAAGCAACTCATTGCTAATAGGAAAGACACTTACAGCTCAGGGTCGATTGCAAACAGCAGATTGTTTCTGCCCTAGATCGTAATGTATGCAGAGTGCAGAATGGAACACTCTTGCCTGCCACATCCGCCTCCTTTGGTATCACGAAAGCCATGCACAGCTCTACGCCTCCATCTCTGTTGTATACTTCCTTCAGAATACAAGTATCCTGAAGATGCTGATGGTTCTCTTGGCTAGAAGTACACTAGGTACAAGGAAACTTCTATAACACTTAAGGCTTCTGTTTCATCTCATTTTAACCAACTAGGAAGAAAGCAAAGTCAGAGGTAAAATACAAAACAAAACTGAACTGTTCTAAAAGGATACCATCCAGTGCAAAGTTCAGTTAAAAAAAGGGAGTATTTAAGTGTGGTACTAAAAAAGTTGTTTTTTGTTTTTTTTTAATGATCCAAAACAGTATATACCTGGGTTTGCATCAAATGCAGCAAAGTCCCTCTGTGGAAAGACTCTCTCTGTATCTCTTTCTCTTTGTATCTCCTTTCACCCACCCACCCCCCATCTCTATTTCTCTCACTATCTCTTCTCTTTCTTCCTCTCTCCTTTTTCTTTCCTATTCTCCCCTCACCCCCACTCCTTCTCTTTATTTTTCTTTATCTTGAGTGGACACTTAAAAAATTGCTGAAAAGACATTTAGAAGCAAGCCAAGGATGTCAGAAAGTCTTGCATAAAAGATATTCAGTTTTCCCCAGAGGACCAGATAGATCAAGAAGTCCAAAGAAAATTAGAAAATATAAGGATAAAGTTAATGCTTTCTCTCTGAAAAGCAAAAATTAGTTCATTAAGAGACTTTGGGGGCCGTCTGAAATCCCAAAGGATCTAGGGAAGGACAGAATGAACTCAGGTACATCAATTTAAGCTAGGTGTAGTTTGTTTAAACAGCAAACAAGTTCATGGTGAACGATTAAAGGATTCTTCCCAAAGTAAAAAAGGACAAACAAAGCAATAGTAAGTAATGGTTGGGAATTTGCTTGGGAACAACAATTTGTATATCTGTGTTTGCCTTAACAATAATAGAGCCCTATATTTCAACTATAGTTGTACTTGAATGCAAGTAATTTAGAATCAAATAAAACCCACAAGAGTATATTAATAAAGAGCTACATTTATGTAGAAAAGCTCCAGTGATTGATGGGTGGCCTCTCTTTCTGTTTCTTTCCTCTTGAGTATCTGCATAAGTTTCTTGGAGGAAGCATAGTTGGCAAATACTCTTCAGTTTGTCCCTCACACTGGCATGGAAAGCCCAAATTTTAAAGGGGACACAATGTTCTGTTATATAAGTTATGGGAAAAATGCAGACATCAGTACCTTGGTGTATATATCAAAATGCACACTCTACTCAGTACTCTGTAATGGTCTATGTGGGAAAAGGATCTAAAAAAGAGTGTATATATGTATGTGCATAGCTGATTCACTTTGCTGTACACAACACTGTAAATCAAATATACTCCAATAAAATTTTAAAAATGCACACTCCTGCCTACCTCAAGGAGTACTTCAAAAAATATGAAAGTATCTTGGAAGTAAAAAAAAACATGGCGATGACAGGCAAAGATCCTTAAACTACTATTCCAGACCCTACAAACACTGTAGGGAAGTGGTATTTATTTCCCAATAATGTAAAGCTATACTAAGAGTTTTGATTCTGATGGCAGAAGGAGAAATGAAATTCATGAAAATAACAGAACTCAGCCAAGTCTAGATTATCAAGTTTGTGATTATGCTGTCTCTTTTCTCTCATTTTCTCAGCCACTTTGTATTTTCATTGTTTCCATTGCCTCTAAAACAGAGAAAGACAAAAGAAGGCAATTCTGTATATTGCTTTTATAGGTTTGGATGGCAGGTACTTCAAGTTATTGACTGATGTTCTCATATTATGTATAAAATGTACCCATTTTCTCTTTGTCCCTCAAAAATAAATGAGTGATTGCAGCATCCAGTGGATTTTAGAGTAAAGCAATCACTGTGTTATCTCGAGGGTAGATGTATATTTTCGTTTCTAAAGGAGTTCATCAACTAAATAGAAAAGGAATTTTTAAAACAGTGAAATAAAAGGAGTGAGAACTGGCCCAGGAGTGAGTCACTGCTAATCAGATGGTCATCTGGTTCTATAAAGCTCATCTCAATATGACAGAAACGAATGTTAGGGGAGGGGGATGCAGAAACACAGGTGATTCAAAGGGAGAAGATAGTCTTATGAGCCAGATACTGTCACTTATAACCATATACACCCATATATTCCCTGCAAAAATAGTGGCTTCTCTGAACTCACATATGTGAAGAACGAATCAGGTCATTTTTCTAAACATAGAATTATCACTGTGATACAAGAAGCCTTTCTAGAGAGTTTATAACTGCAAGGCTAGCATCAGGCCAGTAAGTTGTGGTACTCAAATCTCTCTTCAGTACCCACCCTTGGGAAGTACAAGTAACTTAAAAATAACCATCAGTGTCTTTCAATACAGCTGAAAAAAAAAAAGAGTGAAGATACCTGCTCCCAAGAAGAAACATTTAAAGGACATCAGGGTGAATGTTATAATTCCAATGACCTTTAGGTCTAAGAATAAAATGAAACTGTATTCTTCACACATTCTCCAAATGTTTGGACTAAATTGCATAGAACACGAAGTGTGTTCAGGATGACCAGCCGTGAGCAACAGAGGCAGGGCTGAATGCCACCAGTACATCCAAGTATGGAGCTTTTCAAAAAGCACATTCAAATAATATGAGGCCACTGGAGCTGGCAGCAAATTGAATCTTTACCAAAAGCTGAAAGAACCATTGCATAACATTAAAATATTATAGATCCTTGTAGAAGAAAGACAAAATGAAAAAACAAAAACAAAAAAACAAGCCAACTATATCTAAAATACATTCAACACAAATGTTCCCTTCACCTACAGGGATTCCTGTTCTCCTCAATCTGTTCCTAACCTACCTTTCCAGCTTGGCTTCTAAACACCTTCACATCATCCCTTCAGCTGAACTCAACTATGCTGTTCCCAAATAAGAGATATATTTTCTCCTAGAAAAGAGCAGCTGTTCTTTGAGAAGTCTTCCTCGATACCACCCTACAGGACTAACGTTCTCTGCTGCCTCATGCAATTTTGTTTGGTACTTATTTTCTCTTCTTTCTCTCAGACTTTACTGTAAGATATTTACAATGGGAACCTTCCTTTATTTACCCTGGATTCTACAGTATGAAATGGCCAAACACATGATCTTTAGAATAAAGTGAAATCATTGTAAGATAAACACTTGTCATTAGAAAT
The DNA here is from genome assembly GCF_030028045.1 of Hippopotamus amphibius kiboko. Classification (NCBI taxonomy): domain Eukaryota; kingdom Metazoa; phylum Chordata; class Mammalia; order Artiodactyla; family Hippopotamidae; genus Hippopotamus; species Hippopotamus amphibius. Next base: position 165,096,566 of record NC_080191.1, on the reverse strand, counting down.
AATTAAATAATAGGAAGAGTGTACACTGAGCATATTCATGGTGTAAAATAAGACCCATAATGCTCTTTAATAAAAAAGCAAGAAGGAAGAATTGGTTGGGGTTTTGCTGTTGTTGGTTGGTTTAGTTGGCTGGATGGTTGTTTTGCTATTGTGAGTTGGTTGGTTGTTTTGGTTTATATGTACGGACACAGTGAAACAGAATGATTAAATGACTAATGTCATTAAAGAGCTCACAAAGGGAAACAGTCAGAACTTGAACCAATGTCTCTTGATCCCTGGTAAGCCACAATGATTTAACTTATTTATTTATTTTACATAGTGTAATTCACTCTCAGTAAGCCATGCAATTATTTCCACCCCCTACAAATTTCTTAAAAATAATGATAAAGAAATCAGGGGATCTTACCTCCATTAGCAGAAGAAAGCCCTAAGGGTTGGTGATGCTGTATAAAAGAAAGCTCTGCTTTTGGAGGAAAGACAGGCTTCAAAACCCTGTCATGAGTACTGTTAACTGAGACCACTCCCTGGCTCTACATTTCCTAAACTCTAAAACGGGTGTAAGAATCTCTACCTCCCACCCAATCACAGTGTTTTCTGTGAAGTTAATGATAATATGTGTGAAATCTAGCTCTGCACCTGGCACAGAGTCAGTTTGTTGACTTTGAAATAAAAAGCTGTATTCAAAGATGTGTGCGTGTGTGTGCGTGAGTGTGCAGTGTGCGTGTGTGCAGTGTGTGCGTGTGCAGTATGTGTGCGTGTGCGTGTGCGTGTCTGTGTGTGCACGTGTGCAGTGTGTTCGTGTGTGGTGTGTGTGTGCGTCTGTGTGTGTGAGTGTGTGGTGTGTGTGTGCGTGTCTGTGTGTGTGCAAGTGTGCAGTGTGTTCGTGTGCGGTGTGTGTGTGCGTCTGTGTGTGTGAGTGTGTGGTGTGTGTGTGCGTGTCTGTGTGTGTGTGTGCGCACATACGTTTGGGAAAGAAAACGTTTCATTTTTTATGTGGGCTGTGCAGCAAATAATTTTGATGTGGCGGTATTTTTAAAATTCACCATATTATATGTGGTGCCGTTCTAACTCCTCCCCAACTTGGAATCACAAGTTCCAAATGTTTATTTCTACTCTAAAGGTGGCTTTCACAGTTCAACTTTCTAACATGTTGCCAATGAAACACATTGAAAGAGAAATGTGTGACAAGTCAAAGTTTGCTTCTGGAATTCTTACAAAGGAGAACTTCTTTGAGTTTAGTATTGGAAATGTTTAATTCTATAATAAGCAAAAACAGGAGTATTGAGTTTTGAGCTTACATTACAGTGATTTTCTTCTGGCGTGGGGTGGGGGTGGTGGTGGAGGGAACATCTTAAGTGAGGGAGCAGGGGAAGTAAAGATATTTCTTATCTGGAAAACACAGAAATCTATTACTGAGTGGTTCTTTAACAGTTAGCAAAACCCGTGACCCCTTGGATTTTAATATTTTTTCTGAATTATTTATATGCTAATAGAGTATGAGGGGAATGTATTTAGTAAAAATAACATGCATCTTGGGAACTGAGGAACTACTTGAAGTCACAGTTGTGTTAAGTATTAGCTGTGTGACTTTGGGTAGCTCACTTAGCGACTTTGATCCTAATTTTCTTATCCAAAAAGGGAGTTAAAATACCCTGACTGCTCTTTTTTGGGTGTGAGAACTAGATGACATAGAATATGTAAAATTCAAAGGGAATTTTATTTCAGCAAAGGGAGCTTTATTATCACCACTATAACTACCACATTATAATTATATTATCACTATTATAATTATCTAAGCTTTAATTCCTTAAAAGAAAGTAAATGCTGGGTTTTGATTATTTGCTTTTGTCCCCATCAGAGATGAAATGCTGCTCCACATTGCTGAGTGAAGATGGAAATCGGTGTACTGCTATAGAAAGACTCTGTTCTCTAGTCAGAATTGTGTGCCTTGAAGTCCAGTTCACTGCAATTGAAATGCACCACATTGAAATAAAGCTCTTATGTTGTTATGATTCCTTTTTAAAATTTTGGGCTTTCCTTAAGAGAAGGGTCCACAAGACAAAACTCTTGTTTTAATATCTTTAATATCTTGTTTCTAATATCATATGTTTCTATATGTGTGTACAGAGCTTTAGGGTTTTCAAGCTATTTCTCCTTTGTTCCTCACATCAATCTTGCAGTGCCATTAACATGGGTACCTAAAGCACAGGAAGAGCCTCGTGAAAGACCAACCAGTCTACTGTCATCTACATCGCTGTAAGAGGCATGATGCACGAGGGATTGGTTGATCCCTCAGTATGTGCATCGATCCCCTTTTTTCTTCTCATAGCCCAGAGCCAGTTGCCCCTTTTATTTTTGCCAACAACACTTCCTTTTTGTTCCTCTCCCTCCAACTAGGAAGTACATCACTGACACAGACACAATATACTTTTTCATAAGGAAGGCAAATGAATATGGGCCAGATGGGCTGAGGGCATTACAACATGTTTCCTGCCCCCATGGTGACTCAATGGGGCTGGTATGAGAACTTATCTTATTCAAGAAATCAGCTTCCCCAGCAGAATTATGAGTCAGTGCCTGGGTAGAAAGCTCATTTTCCAGCAACATTGGAGGGGGTGGGGTGGGGACTCCTTGGATGGATTACAGTGAAGGTTATTCAGAATAGCAACTCTGCCAGGACCAGTGGGGAGGCACCAGCACTAACCAACCACTACCTTCTGAGACGTCACTGATTTCTAACAAGAGTAACAAGGCCATCTTTCCCTTTTCCTTCAAAGTGAGGACATAAAACCACATGGATGAATTGCTAGCATGAATCCAAACAAGCTCCATTAGGAAATTGACCAATTTGGGCAAAAAAGGATGTGAAGGGACATTTTCTTTATCCATTTTACACATGTATATTTGTGTATATATATATATATATATATATATATATATATATATTTGTGTATATATATGTATAAATATAAAAGTTGATTTCTTACTATGTGTCTATGTTTCAATCTTTACTCTAAGTCTTTGGGTAAGAAACAAAATGGACAAGTCCCTGTCCTTAGGGAGCTTAAAAGCATAGAGATAGGGAGGGATGCAGGAAAAGAAGGAGGGAAAGAGAAAGAAAAAGAAAGAAAGGAAAGAAGGACGGGGTTGATGAGGCAAAAGAAGAGAAGAAGGAGAAGGGGTAGGGGAAGAAAAGGAGGAAGAAAGAAAAGGCAAAGTTAATATAGTGTCAAGAAATAATGAGTGTTATGAACAAAACTAAAGCAGGATAGAGGAATAGAGAGTGATGGGCAGGGGTATTTTAGTAAGATGGTTAAGGATGATCTCTGTAAGAAGATACCATTCAAGGATAGAAATAAATCAAATAAGAACAAACTACAATCAGGGGTCATATTCAGCATATTTAAAAATCAGGACTTCAGGGCACTGGCCAGTCAAATGGGACACTGAATTAAGCAGGACACATGCTGGTCTAAATAGCCAGTAGAGCTGTAAACTAGTGCATCCCAGCTGAGTATCAGCTCTGCTTATAATATAACCTTCCCTCTGTGAAGCCTCCAAGGGCCAACAAGGTTAGAAGTTATCTCTCCTTCTCTTGGCTTTGAGCTGTACTCTGTCCTAGTTACACCCCTCCTTTAGTGCTCTTTTTGGTTTCCAATAAAATGCCTTAAGTGGTGTAGCAAAACTGAAAGACACCCAGAAAAGATAATCAGGATGGTAGGAGGGCTCAAATCCATGCCATGTGAAGAGAAGTTGAAGGCATGTATTGGAGAATATGGTCATGGTTTTATGACTACTGTTTTAACATCTCTGATGGCCTTTCACATAGAAGAGGAATTAAAGCAATGATATTCAAAGTATGGTCCATGGTCTTCACGGAAATTATACATGGGAAACTTTTTTTAAAATTAAGATACCTTAGTTCTCTGAATTAAGATTAGCGACTCATGGGATTAGGTATTTTCTATTTAAATCCAATAGTTGAACCAAAGAAATATACGAATATGACAAGAGACAAATTTCAGTTATATGTACTAAAAAATGTCTGAGAATTTGATCAGTCCAGAGACATAATGGGCTAAAATGAGATGATCACTAGTTTGAACTACCATAGAATGGTTCTGAGCAGTACTTCTGGAGATGAGATGAGACCTGCAAAGACAGACTTTCAAGCCCCCTGTAACTCTGATGTCATATAATCCAGGTCCATGAAAATTGACTTTGGTTATTTAAACTCAGTAAAGATTCTGGCTGCCTCTTCTTATGCTTATGAAGCAACATCCAAAGAGTGAGCCTGATGACAGTTTCTTTCTTTCCTATATGGAAGCAGTATGGCAAAAACCCATCTTTGTTTCTATAAGGTATCACTGAGGCTTTCCCCACCACTGGCTCAAGTTTGGAAAACAGAGTCATACTACCATCACTCCTATTTCTTTTCCCATAGGATTTGAGGTAAGGGGAAGAAATAGGATTCTAGTTGGCTTGGATGTGAAGTTGATGGAAAATTCGTATTATTAAACACACCAGACCACTCCCTCCCAGTATACTTTGTCCCACGAAGACCACAGATATCAGCCGTTGCTCCCACCACCAAAATTCTATGATTCTCTCAAATCTAAGATTCTATACTACCACAGAAGTCAATGGAAATAAACAACATTATGTTCTAACTCATTTTCAGAAAGACTTGAGACTTTACCCTATACATGACTCACATTTTAATAGATTGTCAAAAGACATTCACTCACCTGAAGCATCACTTTGCAGGATCCCATATAAGTAGAGACTCATTACACACCACAGAAGTCCCATCCTGTCAATATGAATACAAAGGAAAGGAGGGCTGTGTTACTCTCAAGTGTTTAAATAATATTAGTGCATATGCGTGCGGACTATTAATTAGGAACTGTTCTGAGATTTTACAATATTAACAAATTTAATTGTCAGAAACAACCAGTAAGATGGACTATTTTTTTTTTAATCATAATACACATAAGGAAACCAAGACAAGTGTAAATAACCAAGATCCTTTGGCTAGAAAGTGGTAAATTCCAATAGCCTGGCTCTAGAACTGCCTCTTAATCATTGAACTCTTAACTGCCTACTTAAAAAAATTTTTTTTAGGATTTTTTTCATCAGAGTTGAATTTCTGGCAGATAAGCGTGTTTTTACCCTTCATCATATTCTCTTGGTCTATTCCCAATTGAAAGTACTGTATTTTATAATCCAGACACATTTCCTTAGTGATGAATAGAAAGTCTATAAATCCTGAATTCAGACTTGGTTTGCAGTCCACTACACTCTGAATTTGTAGTAAGGGGCAATGTATAAACTTCACGCCCCGCTGTGCCTGCTCTCTTCTTCTCACCTGAAGAGACACATGATGAGGCTGGATTCCAGTTTCTGTGACCTTTAGCCTTTCTGTTGATAACTAGCTGAAACAACCAAGTAGCAAGAACGATGCCCTTATATTCGGTTGTGTGATCTTTAATGTAGAAGGGCTGGAGATTTAACAAATCTGTGAAATATTTCTTTCCCTACTACTCTAGACATATCTAGCCCCTGATAAAACCTCTGTGGGGTTATAAATACTGAAACCTGAATATCACTGAGAAATTCCATACTTAAGACCTCCACTCTCTGTTTTGAACAAAACAGCCACGCAGAGGTGCTTGCAGAGGTGCTTACAGAGGTCTTGGTAGCTAGTCCAGACCATATTTCTAGTAGTTGACAGAAATGAGATTTATGTCCACACATGGCAAACTACAAGCCTATTATCCCAAACATTAGCCTAAGTCACAAGTTTCACAACCACGGGAATCCAGTCAAAAAGAGGTCAAATATCTCTTTGATCTTTTAACAGCATTTGAAATGGGACATTTTTAAGAGGGCGACACTGAAACAAAAGGTATAAACTGGTACTGTCCAAGCAATCCAGAGCGTGCGGTTACTTTAAAGGACAATGCAAGTTTCCAAAACCTGTCACCTCTCTTGACGACACATCACTAAAAATCTCTACTGTGCTTCTTTTTTAGCATGATTGTATTAATACACAAATCATAGAAGAGTTTATTATATCTTAAAGTTTATTATATCTTTTATCTCAGAAATTAAATGTCTCTTTCTTAACACCACCATTCCCTTCCAATTCTTATACCATTACCTTAGGGAGTTTTTCTCTCCATTAGTCATTCATTCATTCAATAAAACAGGCAGTGAGCACTTTCTGTTTACAAGTCACTGTGCTATAATTGCAGGGGCCTCTGGCAAGCAAGATGTAGGGCCTGCTCTAAAGGCACTTATACCCAGTAGAGGAAATAAACCACATGCCGACCACTTCAGCATCATCAGCTTTGAACAGTACACATGCAGAGGCACTATAGGATGTTCAAAGATTTATCAGACAGAAGTTCTACCACTAAGCAGAGTCTAGCAGAGACTTAAAATGTGTACAAGCAATAACTGCAATACAAAATAAAGTGATAAAAATAGAGAAGAGCCAATAAGTGTTATTGAAGATTAGCAAATGAAAGAGATTACTCCAGCTAAGGCAATCAAGGAAGACCAAACACAAGAGGTTGCTCTGAACTGAGCAAGAACTGGTTTGGAAATTTAGAATTGAGGCGGAAGCAAAGTGTGGCGAAAAGAAGCTCAGCAGAGAATAATGCTCGAAGAGGAAAGCATGGAACATAAATAGGAAATCTATAAATAATTCAGTTCAACTCAAGCACAGGGTATTAGAAAAAAAAACTATAGAAGATTCTGTTGGAAAGCAGGGGGTTTTAGGATCAGAATATTGCAAGGCCTTGAATAGCAGGCTAAGAACTTAGGATTTAATTTAAACAGCAAATAGGGAATCACTGAAAGTTTCTGATTAGAGGAATGATATGATCACCAAATGATGCCATATGGAGATCGTTCATTCTTCCAGGCACGGATTGGATGACTGGCACTAAATCCGGTCTTGTAACCATTGTGGCTCCTGAGTCTGTCATCACAATAATTGTTATCCTCCAAAAATCCTCCTAGTTTTGTGTCATCTATAAACTTGATCAACAATCCACCTACGTCTTCATCCAAGTCACTAATGAAAGTAATTAATAATTCCATATAATCCTTGTCATCAGAGAGCAGCTAGACATTTAATTGCCGATTCAGGGCAGAGTAATCTCAGTTCCAATACTCAGCTATGCTAAAGCACTCCAGCCTTCCAAATTGCTTTTGGCTATTTAAAAAAAAAAAAAAAAGCCTCACACCTCTAGATTTTCCCAATTTGTCTGTTTATAAACTGAATTCCTAGGACAACACTTAGAAGACATTCTAATTAGTGTGATTGAGAGTCTTAATTGATAATTCCATGAGTAACTGGATTCTGCTTGAGGCAGCAAGGAGTCAGGTCACCAAGGCAAAGCTAATCGAACTTGTGTGCAAACACAAACCCAGGGTCAGTCCTGCCCAGTGACGAATTAGACTAAAGCCGACTGAAAAGAAAATGTGATTGTTCAGGCTGGTTTTGACAGACTGAAGGTATCAGTGTTAGTCTGGTCTGAAACCTCTCTGGGAAGATTGATTCATTTAACATTGTCTTGCATTCAGTCTCAGAATTTTATTATTGTTACTAGAAATATATTTTTGCTTCTTATTTCTTGTGGGGAGGGGGCACTGGGTATCTTCAGACATGGACAAACTGTCAGAAAAGCAAAGGAATGTGTCTAATAATGCAGGGTATACCATGGTCTGAAGTAGAACCTGGCTTTAAATTATTGTGATGAGGTTTAACAACCCCTGCCCTTGCTTTGGATGATTGGAACTTACATGTAATAAATTCCCAGTCAGCCTTCCCTACCGTATACATTTTATTTACTATGTGATCATTTTCGCACTTCTCCTCTTAGATATTAGTACTTCTCTCATATTTAATGCCATTGTTTTCTAGTATAATGTCTATATCATCCGGCAAGAAGTTTCAAATCCACACTTAGTTCTATGTAATCAACATACTGTTAATAAAGATTGTTATCATATACTCAGCATTTTAACATCTGTCCACGCAAATGAATCTTTCTGGCATCTGCATTCTCTAGGGTTATTAAGCTTCAAGATTTCCTTACCTCTCAGTCAGCTCTGACCACTAGATTTTCTCCCTGCACCAGGAGATAACAGGCTGAAATTAGGGTTGCTACCCCAAGGCTAGTATTATCTCTGAATCACCATTTGCTCAGCTTTCCTTCTGTACAACAGCATTTTACAAGGCCACAAGACTGGATTCATCCATCAGTTTCCTAATTCCATATGCAGCTCCATAATCAAGTCATAGCCACTCTTTGAATCCCAGAAACCTGGTTGGGTTTCTTTTACCTGGTAACTTATCAGCACTCTGTTCTAGGAGCCTGCATTTTTGTTTTCCCTGCAAGGTCTTACTCCAAGCTGGATAAACCTGTAACCATGAAGCTTTATCTGCTTCATTCCTGGTTGACAGATACCCTTTGCTTTGACCTTGTTTTGACTGAATCATGGACATGAACACCAAGGCACAAACCCTAGATGGCTGTCCTCATGCAGGGTCAGCCCTGCAGCCAAATTACTTCCTTGAGTCCTGATTCCATCTAGATCTTTTCTTTTCCCTTCTCTTACTTAACTGATAAAGTTTGAGTGGGCCCTGCTTCTAAGCTCACCTAAGATATGACAAACAAGCTTTTGAAAGACACAGGAGAAGCTAAGAATTACCAGTTTACATAAAAGGAGATGGTACTTATTAATAAATTAGAGTTATTTTTATCATCAATCTTTTATCTAATGTATAGTTTTTGAACCATAAAAGAATTCTTATGCAGAATATTTCCAAATCTAATATTTATCAGTAAACAAAAGTTTCAGCAAAATAACATAGAAGGCTCTGAATCTGGGTAAAATGAAGTAAGCATACTCCACTTTGTCTTTCTTAATGAATGTAGCTAAAACTTGGGCAGGTGCCTGGGAGGAGCTTTTTGAGGACTCTAAAAAGGAAAAAATAGCACATTCTTTTCAAGTATGCATAAGCATTCACCCACAATATCCTGCACCATGAATCAAATCTTAACAAATTTAAAAGAATTCAAAGTATATTCTCTAACCATCTAATTAAACTATACATAAATAAATAAATGGAAAAAAAACTCTAAACATTCAGAAATTAAGGAATATACTTCTAAATAACCCATGAGACAAAGAAAATCTCAAGGAAAATTAGAAAATATTTTGAACTGAACAAAATTGAAAACCCAACATGCCAAAATACATGGACACAGTTAAAGCAGTGTTCAGAGAATAATTTGCTCACAATTAAAAGCTCACAACAAAAAAAGAAGAAAGATCTCAAGAAATAATCTCTTTCACCTTAAGAACCTACAAAAAAGAAGAGAAAACTAAATCAAGCAAGCAAAATAAGGGAAATAATAAAGAGTAGAGATCAAAGATTTTTTAAATCAGAAATAATATATGCATAGAAAAAATAATAAAAACCAAAAGTTGGTTCTTTGAAAAGAACAATAAAATTGCTAAATCTCTAGCCAGGAGAACCAACAAGGAAAGAAAAACACATATCACTAACATCAGGAATGAAAGAGAGTACTTCATTACTGATGACACAAACATTCAAATTGTAATAAGGGGACTTCCTAGGTGGCACAGTGGTTAAGAATCAGCCTGCCAATGTTGGGGACACAGGTTCAATCCCTGCTCCAGGAATATCCCACATGCTGCAGAGCAACTAAGTCTATGCACCACAACTATTGAGCCTGTGCTCTAGAGCCTGTGAGCCACAACTGTTGAGCCCATGTGCCACAACTACTGAAGCACGCACCTAGAGCCCATGCTCCACAACAGGAGAAGCCACCACAGTGAGGAGCCCGCTCACCACAATGAAGAGTAGCCCCTGCTCACCACAACTAAAGAAAGCCCATGTGCAGCAATGAAGACCCAACACAGCAAATAAATAAATAAATTGTAATAAGGCAATACTAAAAACTCTAGGCACATAAGTTCCACAATTTAGATGAAATGGACCAATATCTCAAAAATCACAAATTACCAAAGTTCACCCAAAATTAAATGGACAATCTGAATGGCCCTATAAGTATTAAAAGAAATTTTATTTGCAGGTAGAAACCTTCCAAAAAATAAATACCTAAGCTCCAGATGGTTTCACTGGTGAATTCTACCAAACATTTAAAGAATTAATAACATCAATTCTATATAATTTTTTCCAGAAAATAAAAGAGGACAAAACCAGTTCCCAATTCATTTAATGAGATCAATATTACTCTGATTAAAAAACCTACCACAGACAGCACAAAAAAACAAACTTACAGATATCCTACAACCAAGCAGAGCTAATCCCAGGAATTCAAGGTTGCTTTTAGTATTTTTGAAATCTTAAGAAAAAAACCCACATTATCATATCAGTTGATGCAGGAATATTAGTACTTGACGAAATTCAATATCAATTCATGACAAAAACTCTCAGCAAACTAAGAATAGAAGGGAACTTCCTCAAATAGTTAAAGAACATCTATAGAAAACCTACAGCCAACATTACATCTAACGCCGAAAGACTGAATGCTTTCCCACTAAGATCAGGAGCAAGGTAAGGATATTCATTCTCAGTACTATTCAACAACATTCCAGGAGTCTTACCCAGTGCAATAAGGCTAGTCACAGATGACATGATTTTCAACATAGAAAATCCTAAGAAATCTAGTAAAAAATAGAACTAAATAAGTAGATTTAGCCAGGTCACAACATGTGTAGTCAACACACAAGAATTAAACATATTACTACAGACAAGCAATGAGCAACTGGAAAGAATCTTTAAAAAAAAAAAAACACTGGTTATAATAACTCAAAAAATAAAAAATAAATAAATAAAACGCTTAGTTAAAAAGCCTAACCAAACATATGCAAAATCTGTATGCTGAATTTTACAAAACGTGATAAAGAAATCAAAGAACCTAAATAAACAGAAATATGTGGTTGGCAAGATGGCCCCCAGTGTTAAGCATGCACTGATCTCTGCAACCCGTTATGTTACCTTATTTAGCAAAAGTAACTTTACAAATGTAATTAAGATTATGGACTTTAAAATAGAGAGATTATACTGAATTATCCACATGGGCCTAATCTAACCACTATCAGCCCTTAAAAGCAGAGAACTTTCTCTGGCTAAAGTCAGAGAGATGCAGCAGAGGGATGAGCCAAAGTAATGGGAAGCTGGGACTTCCCTGGCAGTCCAGTGGTTAAGACTCTGCACTTCCACTGTAGGGGGCACACATTCAATCTCTGGTCCAGGAGCTAAGATCCTGCATGCCATGCGGTGCAGCCAAACAAACAAACAAACAAACAAACAAAAACAAATGGGAAGCAAGAGAAGAACATTATAGGCCTTTGATGTTAAAAGATAAATGTAGCAACATGCCATGGAATGCCAGTGGTCTTAGAGAACTGAGAGATACCTCCAGCTGACAACCAGTAAGGAAACGTGAACCTAGGCCTATAGACACATGAAATTCTGACACCAACTTTGGAAGCAGATCCTTCCCCAGAGCCATCAAAAAGGAACACAACCTTGCTGACCATTTGATCACTTTGATTTTAGCCTTATAAGTCCCTAAGCAGAGAACCAGCTAAACCGCACTGTACCTGCACATGTGATTCACAGAAACTCTGATGTAAAAGTGGATGCTGCTTTAAGTCACTAAATTTCTGGTATTTATGACACTGGTTATAGAAAATAATACAAGGGACATACCATACTCATGGATTGTAAGACTCGACATAGAAAAGATGTCAATTCTCCCCCAAATTACTTGACAGACTTCATGAAGTGCCAGTCAAAAACCCTAGCAAGATCTGTTTTTAGATATAGACAAGTTGATTCTAAAATTTACATGGAAAGAGAAATGCCTTAAATATTGAAAACCATTTTGACAAAGAAAAATAGAGTTGTAGGAATCATACTACAAATAACCCAATTTTAAAAATGTCAAAAGTCTTAAGGAGACACTTTACCAAAAAGGATATGTAGAAGGCAAATTAGCCCAGGAAAGTATGTTCAACATTATTAGCCATGGGGCAGTGAAAATTAAAACCACAAAATGAGATACCACTAAACACCTTTCAGAATAACGAAAGTAAGAAACACTGACAATACCAAGTGCTGAAGAGAATACAGAACAACTAGAACCCTCCCACTGCTGAGACTACAAAATGGTACCGCCTCTCTGGGAAAACAATTTGTCCGTTTCTTATTAAGCACACACATACCATAGGATCTAGCAAGCCCACTCCTAGCTGTTTACCCAGAAGAAACGGAAACTTATGTTCACACAAAAACCTGTGCATGAACATTTATAGCAGCTCCATTGTTAATTGTCAAAAACTAGAAACAACTGAAATGTCCTTCACCTGGAAAACAGATAAACAAACCCTGGTACATCCAAAAAATAGACTGCTTGTCAGCAGTACATAGCAATGAGCTACTGATAACGACAGGGATGAATCTCAAAGGCATTATGCTGAGAAAAAAAAAGCCAGTTTCAATAGGTTACCCACCATGCAGATTCATTTAAATGACATTTCCAAAAAAACAAAACTAAAGTGACAGAGAACAGATCAGGGGCTATAGGTAGTACAAGGACGATTGCAAATGGACAGCACAAGGGCATTGTCTGGGAGACAGAACAGTCCTGTGTCCTGATTGGGGCAGCGCTTAAAGGAGTCTATCCATAAGTTAAAAATTCATAGAGTTATATTTCCAAAAAAGTCAATTTTATTGCATGTTAATTTAAAAAAATATGTTTGTGGCATGATTTTTCTTTTTAAAAAAGCTCCACAAATGATTTGTGAACCTCTTTAGGCAGTTTAAATAAATGAAAGCTGTTTTAACCCAAATTTGGTTTCTATTTTCAAAGTTCACTTTGAAAATAACACAGTCCTATCATTAAGTACGAAATGTTCCAAAAAAGTCTAGCAGTAGAGGCACATGGAGAGATCAATGAAACTGTTCCAACTTTCAGCACATCAAGCCAGTGTTGCTAACCTCGATACAACAGCAGAGTCAAAGTTCAGAAAACACGAGCACACTCCTCTTAGATACTGCCTTCTCCTTTCTTACTAAATAGCTTCAAAGTGTTTGGAACTCTGAGAGGACATATATAACATAATATACCACCTGCCACCTTTAGAAGCTTGGAATAGAATGTGAGCAGGTCAATTTCCTTTTGTTCTTTAATATTTTGAATAGAAACATGCTCAGTGGGGTGAGGGAAGAAATATCATCATTAAGTCTCACCCTTCACAAGAGAGAACTAGAACTAGGTTTTCAGTGAGAAGAAGGTCAAAGTGCAATGAACGTGGAGTTCTAACTTTCACTGTATGATCTTGGACAGCCTGGGAGAAGAAGAGAGAATTATTCACAACGAGCGCTTAGAGTTATAACCTGGTCACTGTCTTGATGACTAATTTAAAACTGATGTGCTAGGCATTTGTGGACACTTCTTAATTAGGGCAGAAAGAGTGTTCCAATGTCCCTTCTCTCTAGTAGGTGGACAATTTGATGACCAGGTATTCTATACTTACGGATACTGAGGCTGGAGTTTGCATGGGGTGAAAGAAACTAATGCCTACCTCATCAGTTTGTTGGGAGGAGTGTACTTGATAATTCCTATAGAGTACTTGGCACTGTCCTAGAATATGAATAGGTCTCAGCAAATTCTGGTTATCATTAACTCATTAAATGAGGTCACATATGAGAAACACTTCAGAAACTGTGGAGCAGTAGACAGATGTGAGCTACCATTAATATCATTTACAAAGAATAGACCAAGTTACTTGGCTCCAGTTGACCATTGACCATTGGACAAAATGTGCCATGTCCTACTTTTTGCACGTACAGGGTCCAAGTTCAGTGCTCTGCTCCCAAAATATTTCAGAAAAGACAGTTGTGGTTGTAAGTAGGGCATCTGTAACTAACAGAAGAGCCAAGATGGTTATAATACACTCTACAAAAAACCTGAACTTGGAAAAATCATAGTCCAGATGATCATACTTCTCTAGCCATCAAATCCCTCATTTTCAAAATGAAGTGAAAACTTCTGCCCTGATATTGAATAGGGTGGTTGTAGAGGATCAAATGATGTGATACGTGGAAGACTTTAATTATAAAGTATTACACTAATATAAAGTGTCATGACATTGGTTTTTATTATGAAATAAGATGGGTTCTTTTGTTTTGTTTTGTTTAGATTTTAAAGATTTTGAAGAAGTGGAGGTCTTAAAGTCAAAAGGGAAATCATGTTATAAATTGTTTAATTCAAATCAGAACATGGATTACCTTTGGCGATACTGCCAGGGAGGAGCAAGAGTGAGGCTTCTAAGGTCTGGTACTATTCCACTCCTTAGTCAGGTAATGGTTACATGATGATGCATTTGTAAAAATTCAACGATTTGTACATTTAACATTTATACACTTTAGTGTTAATATGTTATGCTTCTGTAAAAAAAAAAAAACATGGAAAAATTTTTGCTTGATTGAAGATAAAGCGTGGTTTAAAACAACAGGGAGAGGTTAGAGAAAGGTACAGGATAACAATATAACTTTTAAAATCAAGAAAGCTGCTTAAAATCCAACACAGAATATGACTGAGAGGCATCTCGGGGAGCTTCAAAGCCGTGGGGGAAATATTTATGGTGAGCCTAACAGTCCTTCTAATTCACTCACTATGTATTTATCAAGCTTTGGACATGGTCTGAAGGAGGAAGAGGGGTGGAAACTTCCCCTGTTCTCATGGAGCCTGCAGGCCTGAGGCACATAAACTTCAGAGTCTAAAGAACTGGTCTGCAGCAGAAGCATTTCTCAGCATGTAAGAGTACAGAGGAGGGAGCGGCTCACTGGGGAAATGTGATGTTATTTGAAGTTCAAGAAGGGAATGAGGAGAAATTTAAACCGCCACCGACACAAAACAGTCATATCACCTTAAAGAGTAAAACCTAGTCACCTCCAGGTTAGGAAATTCATTACTTTTCTCAGCATAGAAAAGCCTCCTAACCATCGGAGGTTTTCTCCTCTTAAATTTAATACAACAACATTGCCGCTAATAACCTCTCTAATTCAAAGGGATGGTCTGAAGATCACAAGCCTGTCTGGGAGACTGTCTAGAGAGAGAGACACTATCTACACACTGTTAGAGAGGCCACAAGGAACAGAACTGCAGCCAAGCTTTCACAGATTTCTCCATAAGGACTGCATGCTCTACCTTCTGAGTACACAGAATCAAATTTTGTTCAAATCAAGAAGTATTTATTGAACTCCTATTTCATACACTTTAATAGAAACTGTGCAGTATACAGAAATAAACACACGACTCATAATCATGGATCTCATAGTTTGGGAGCAAAATCAGACTTATAAGTACAAACTAAATAGAAAAGTATAGAAAAAAAGAACAAGTAAATGGTCGAGTATAATACAATCACACCAAAATGCATGATGAAAACTATCATATCCCAGGTGAGCATTCTGCCAAAGGACCATGTGACCAAATGATTCCAAAAAGTAATATGTTACATATATCTTTCTTGGAGATTCACAACACACATTAACATTTTAAAGGCTCAGGTCATCTACCAAGCAAATATTATGGTTGACTTGTTTTAACCCAACATTAACCCAAGTTATCTGTCCATTAACCAACCCCCCTCTTTTTTTAAAATTTATTTATTTATTTATTGGCTGCATTGGGTCTTTGTTGCTGCACATGAGCTTTCTCTAGTTGCAACGAGCGGGGGCTGCTCTTCGTTGCGGTGCATGGGCTCTTCGTTGCGGTGGCTTCTCTTGTTGCAGAGCATGGGCTCTAGGTGCATGGGCTTCAGTAGTTGCGGCACGCAGGCTCAATAGCTGTGGCTCACAGGCTCTAGGATGCAGGCTCGATAGTTGTGGCACACAGGCTTAGTTGTTCTGCAGCATGTGGGATCTTCCTGGAGCAGGGATCGAACCTGTGTTCCCTGCATTGGCAGGTGGATTCTTAACCACTGCACCAGCTAGGAAGTCCCCCATGAACCCCTTTTTGATGCATATAACTCTTAGGGTTCCATTGGAAATATTGAAATAAATAGGGAAAGCTCTAATTAGGAAAGGGAGAACATCAGCCCTAATTCCCAGAACAATCTTTATTCCATAAGATGCAAATACTTTTCAAAATCATCCAACTCCACTTGAGACTAAAGCAAGGAAAGACATGAGTCCTAGATTTCCCACAGCTTCCCTTCTCCTCTGCAGCCTTTCCTGGTTCTCTTTTCTCACCGCTGACTGGAAGTAAACTATGCTTTCTCTGAAAACTCAGTTCAGGTATCTATCTTCCTTAGAGCCCTGAGAAATTTTTGTCCTAACCTGTTTCATTTAGGTTTTCTCTTTTTATCTCCCTTTTAGGGCTAGGACTCCAAGTTTGTGCCCACATTGTATAGTCTAATGCTATTACGTAATAAACATATATCATTATAGGGCAACTTCTGGTTGGTAGAAAGAACATCTCCCCAGGATACAGTCAATCTCTGTTCTAGTTTGCGTTTGGTCACTTTTTAACTGTGCTGCCTTGGATAATTTACTTAATGCCTGTGGACCCTGGTATCCTTAACAATAAAAGGGACTAACAAATACTTATTTCATAGGCTATTATAAGATCAAATTAGATGATATTTATGAAAAAGCTTTATAACTGGTGAAGTATGATGCAAATATGAAGTGCTGCTGTTTTTATTTTGCACACATGTTCACATGAACCCTAGATTCTTTAGCAAAGCTGAGGGCCATACGGAGGATTCAGTGTCCTCCAGGAGTGGATCTGAACAGATGTCACTCTGAGTTCTGTGACTCCCATCAAGATCCACTGCCTAAAAATTGGGCCCATTTTCAGAACTTAGACTTGAATGGGTCTAAGCCATCCTTGGTCTCACAACACCATCAAGTCAATTGTCCTTTCACAAGAGCATTCCCCTGTGTCATCCCCTTGCTTCTGTCAGAAAAAAAAAAAAGAAAGAAAGATTGGTTTCCTAGAGATCACCCATCAGAATGGAGCTTCACCTGCCCCCGTGTTCAGGGACCTGGAAGTTTCAGTAGCTTCAGCTACACAGACAGACCCTACAGCACTCAGGGTCTCCTCATTCTCACCTACACAGAGAAACAGGAGGGATGAGTCCCGGGTCCTAGTCCTGCCTCTTGCATGAATTAGCTGTGTGACTTTGCCTGTGCACTTTACTGTCCTGGTGCCTCAATTTCCACAACTGGTTTTGTTAAGAAGACCTAAAATCAAAAATTAAAGCAGAACTTTCACAAAAGACTTCCCTTGTACCAGACTGACACTGTGCCCATCGTGGGAAAGCACAGGGGCTTCAGGTCAGCCTCTACCTTCAGGCATTCTTTCTACTGGAGAACACAGCCCATCAGACTTCCTTCCCATCCTCATCCCCGACCTTGTTCCTGAAACACAAAGATAACATTCCAAGTCTTCCTGGGAACCCACGTAAGCCAAAACTAGAGAGCCTCAAAGAAAATATTCTCTCTCTGTATCTAAAGTGTTAAAGAAAATCCCCTTATGAACTAACACTGAGGAGGTCTGTGTGAGTCTGTGTCCCTGTTGAGAAAATTCTATGGCTTCTTTCACTGATTTTTGGACACCAGGATCATCCTGACAGATGGCAATGTGTCCCATAGTCTGGGATGTGACCTCAGTCAACCAGATCACCCTGGTTGGAGGGAAAAGGTAGGGGGCTCTGGCAACAATTCTTTATATATGCATTTGACATTTGGTGACTTTATTGCAAATAAAGTAAGACCACATAATCCCCTGCTAATCAGAATGATAATGAGCTGGAATGTTATAGTGCTATTATCTACTGATTCACAAACCACCAAAGACTCAAGTGACCCTAATTTCAACAAGTGTGCCTTATCTTCACTATACAGTGACTTAGAAAAAAGAAAACAACAACAACAACAAAAAAAACAAAAACCAGTTCCCCCACAGAGAGGTTCTCAAGCAGTGCTTAATATGAGGCTTTAAAGTGCTCTGACAAGAAAACTGAGCAGCGTGGCAGAATATATACTAAAAACAATATTGACAAAGTACAAGAGGGCATTTGGTGGCTGCACCGTAAGCTTTTTAGGGGCATTCTTTTCCAATACAAAGCTAACAAACAGTAACTGAGTACCCACTATGTGAACCCTCTGTGTTAAATGCTAAAGGATGAAGCAGATTTTAACATGCCTCAGGCATCCAGGAACTCACAACCTAGCAGGGATCTCCAGCATGCACCTTGCGGATTTAACCTTGCAGTTAAAAGTCTGTTCTTTTAGTTAAATGTTCCAATCCTTGGCTCTGCCACTTAGTGCCTGTAAAATATTGGTCAGGTTATTTAATCTGTTTGTGTCTTAGCTTTCTCAACTGTAAAATGGGGAGAATAACAGTATCTGTTATTTCTTTAACTATACAGAAGTTTCACTATGTATATTCATGCTATTATTAACCATATAAGTCCAAGGAACATGCTCTAAGGGAGGAAGGACTTGTGCTTTAATGGGGGTGGGGATGTTGGGTGGGGTGCGGAGGAAGGAGGGGTGTTGAACTGGATGGCCTTACAGCTGGATTCTGAAGACAGGTAACACTCCGAAATGCAGCCATGCATACAGAGAAAGGCATTTAGGGCAAAATTAAAATAAAACAAGCCTTACTTTTTACCACTGAGCATAGAACAGGAAGGAAAACTTGAAAGATTCTAATTAGATGAATATTATCTTGCAATTATGAAGTCCCTAAAACCATGTACTAGAAACAATGATTCAGAATAGGAATTTTATTCTGCACATCATTTCAAGGGCATACACTCCTTGGAGCCACTAATCGTATCAACGCATGGTTACCACATTCTACCCTAGGTAGCAATACTAATGACTAAAGGAGTTAATAGGACATTAGCCAAGCACTGGGGCCATAAAAAGCATGTTTGATTATGCCAACACTGCCAGTTCAAGAATGGAAGCCTTTCTCATTAGCATAAAAATTATTTTTAAAACACTGCCATTCACAAAGTTTTTTTTCACACATATGTATTCATTTAAAACTCAGCAGACTGCCTAGAGTTCCATATTTAATATCAATCACATTTTACAGAATAAGTAGTGATTTCTCCAAAGTTCCACAGATAATAAATGGTGAAGCCAGTATTCAAACTGAGATATCATGATACCAAATCTCAAGCTCTTTCCACTACAAGCTCCCTCTCTGCTCTTGTCATTACTTTAAAAGTTCGTGTTAGCGACACGGGGCCACAGAAACACCATTTTCTACCGGAATCTGAATGGCTACCTTCTGCTTAGCAAACAATCCCAGCATTTATCATGTCCTAAAGAAAATCCCATGTTGCTCATGCCAGTGGTCTGTAGCTGTCTCCAACAAAAAGACCTGAATACCTGCTGTGGCCCTGGGAATTTTAAATAAGAAGTCAATGAGAGATGCTGGTAAGTGCTTCTGTAATTGTCTAGGGGCGGATAGAACCTTGGTGGAATAATGATCATATCAGTACGCTGGCTACGTGAACGATCCTGCAGTGAATTACAACAGGAGGCTTCAACCCCAAAGCCTAGGCTGGCACATCTGCGTCATTAATCTCGCCCCGCAATAACCCACAGGGTCAGCGACACTGGCATTCTGCAGCCAAAATTAATGTCTTATTATTTTAGTCCCCTTTGGTGTTTCTTTGGATTCGGGAACATAATATCAGATGCAGCAGCTCTGTTGACACAGACAGGATTTTAAAGGATCACCAAGTTATTAAAAAAAGAAAAAGCCTTCACCTAAATCCTGGTAGGTAGACAGGATGAATTTGACACTAGTCCTAACACACCTATTAAATTCAAGGTTCTTGACGTACACTTTTTATTTTATTCTTGGGTTAACTTGGAGCCCCTAAAGGCCACATATTGATCCATATTGTCCAGCTTGGGCTTCTACAAAGTGACTGCAAGAAATTACATTTTGGTATTGTGCCCTCATTTTACAGAAATGTTAGGTTATTAATATTGGGTGAAATATTCCGTTAAAAAGTTCTCTCTTTCTACATGACTTCTCGGGGCCTTTAGAACACACACTGTGAAACTAAATTACTTAGGAGTCATTAACAGTGCTCCTCAAACTCAATTGACTTCAGGAATCCTTGTTTAAAACATCACTAAGCATTAGGACTCTAGGCAGAGTTTAGAAATGCTGACTGAAGTTCTCTCAGAAAAAAAAAAAAAAGAAGGGTTTCATCTGTATAAGACATCCTAGCAATAGACCAAGCTTTGAGAAATTCCTGTCAATTCTCTCAGGAGGTGCGTTAGAGAAAACTCAGTGAGGTAAGGGTCATGAATTCTTAACTGGAGAAAAAAGTGGGAAATTCAAATCAATTTTCTAACTTGCAGAGCCATCCCTGTGGCAAGCAGGGATGGAGAAGCAGGGCATAATGACCAGCTAAAGTGAGACACAGGGCATGCTGGTGAATTTAAGTATGATAATTCTATGCTCAGCCAGTATTACTAATTGGAGTTGATTATGATTTCATTTCTTCTAGCATTTTTGATGCTGTTGCCAAATTAGAACATAAGACACCATAGAGAAAGGGTCATAAAACAGAAGAGAGCTCTTATTTCTCCAATTATAAAAGGAGTCAGCATCCATGTGGAGACATGGCAAATAACCCTTTCACCTCTGCGACCTTAATATACGCTAGAAACATTAAAAGTGTTATTATTTTTAATTGGTCTGCCCTACTCTGGTAAAGAGAAAGATGAGAAAATGTGTATTCATTAGGCTGACCTAAAAACCAGTAGCTTTTTGCATGTAAATATTCTTTCTATCCACTGATGCTTGAAAAACAGACTGAAATCTTGTTCTCCAAAGCCAAAAGAAGAGATGTTTACCACATCACAAACGAGAAGGCTGTAAAAGCATTAGGTAAGTTTTGGGTGTCATGAGGACACCTGTGAAGGCTGACTAATGACAAGGACCGAATCAATTTTCCCACACAGCACATCTTAATTCTATTTCCCTGCTGTCCTTCATACGACATTCTGGCTCCTTCCAGATCTGGGGGCAAACTCCTCTAGACAATGCTTTTCCACATCACTCTTCATATAACCCAGACTCCAGCCACAAGTACCCACACAGATGGAGCTGTAAATCATCCCCACTCCTCCCTTCCCTTTTAATCATCCCTTCCACCTCCAATGCCCTATGTTCCCTTCTTCATGTGTACAAACGCTGCCCATGCTTCAAGATCTATTTCCAAACATATTTCCTTCATGAAACTCGCCTGCTTCCTTTAGCCAGGTGTAAGCTATTCCTTCTCCCTACAACTTCCCCATCTAGTTGCAGTAATGTAATCCTTTACCTTGTACTACAGTTAAGTGTGTAAGTCTTCTCTCCTGAGACCCTTGAAAACAGGGTCTACCTCTGATGAATCTGTCTCGCAGCGTCCCTCAGGAAGCCTGGCACAGGAAACTGGTCCACACTGTGGACTGAATGATTGCGGTCTTCTGCACACAGTGATTCTCAGGTCCAGGAAAATACTATAACTCTTCCGTTTTCCACACCCCTGGCCTCTCAACAGTCATTTCTTTCTCCTGATCATCTTTAGGGAGGTGTTTCCTCATTCAAATCTGTCAGACAGTTTACAAGAATACCTTGCAACTGTCATCCGTCTTGTCAGCGGAAGACCTGGTGATGCCTTATAATGCACATATCTGCACGTCTTCTGTGCCTGACGACACTGAGGAAGACACCCAGAGTGAGCTCCCGCCCACGTGTCCACACAGGGAGCTCCCAGGACTAACCCTGGAATATTGTTTAATTTGGATTCACAGTGTCTGACTCAAGGTTACCGCAGCTCATTATATCTCGGCCGGGGTGAAATCCCCTGAGCGTGCTGGTGCTGGGCCAGAAGAAAATTTCCTTCTTCCTAACCGTATATATTCCAGTGGATGGTTGTGTTTCCACCTGCCATTTCTAACACCTCAAAAGCTTTAAGGCAGCACCTAGATTGAGAAAGGGAGAGCTGATGGGAGGACAAAACAGACTTTCTTTGACCCCCTTTGTATCATTCCCCAGATCCTGCACTCTGGAATTTTTAAACCTGAAGCATGATTTTGGTCAGAAGAGAAGGGTGTGATCAGGAACCAGAGGAAAGCAGGGAGTGAAGAGGTTATAAGCCAAGCCAGGAGTGTACATGGAGATAAGGGAACCCTAGGAAATTGAACTTTGACAATGGCGTCTTTGTCATTTATTCAACAAATGTTTTCCAAACCCCTCTATATGTAGGTACCTTACTCCCCTGAAATAATTCATGCTTTGACAGTATACACAGTGCTTCTTTCCATGTCCTACTTTGACATTCACAACCCTTCTTCAGAAAGGAATATGATTTTTCTGTTTTACAGATGAAGAAATTAGGTGCAAAAACGTGAAGTGTCTTACTCAAGATATCACAGCAATCAAATAGTAGAGCTTGGTTTTAAATAAGATTCTCTGATTGCAGCAGAGTGTCTCTCCTGATTCTTTTACATCATCCCCTGCCCAATGCCCGTAGCAGGCTATAAACAAGACATGTGAAGGAAGTGTTCAATATTTAGTTTGCTATATTTCACAGAACAACCCAAAAGATCAATTAAAAAAAAAACATTCACTGGAGCAAAGGTTGTGAAAAATGCCAATCTACATTAGTAAAATCCTTGGATTTTAAGCAAAAAATATTTTCACTGGGAAAGTGATTTTTATTACTTTGAAAGTAATGGAGTGGCACAAATGAGACATTTCTGAGAATGGCACAGGCTTAGATTATTTGTAATTAGTGTAGCATCACTTGTATAAATGAGGGCAGCACATTCAGAGGTTTTAAAGTTGTTTTTCCCAAGAAAACACCCCTGTGTTTCAAATCCTGGGCAAACAAAACTCTACTTAACACGCATAGGCAGGATATTGAAATTTCATGGGCAGTTTTTAATAGGTAGGTTAAAATGTTAATGATAGTGGTTGCCAGGGGCTGGGGGAAGAGGGAAGGAGGGCCATTGTTTAAAGGGTACGATTTCTGTTGAGGAAGATGAAAAAGTTCTGCAGATGGATAGTGGTGATGGCTGCAGGACAATGTGAATGTACTTAATACTACAGAAATACACACTTTCAAAATGGTTAAAATGGTAAATTTTATGTATATTTTACCACAATAAAAAAATAAAAATTTAAAAAATGCTAATGAATTTTCAAATCAGATTGCATTCAGATGGGATATAATTTGTTATGCAAGGTTAAAGACAAACTTCAACTGAATCTCTAGTTGATCACAAACTCAGAAAAAAATAAGACTTGAATTCTAAACTGAATTAGCTAAACATACTAAAATATGTCCTAGCCTTTAGGGTAAATTAAAATAAGAGGCTTTATTAAAATTAAAAATAAGAAGCTTTATTCTCCTTGTTGAAAATAATGAAGGAGATTTCCTTCGTTTTTTAAACATTTTTATTTTTTATTGGGGTATAGTTGATTAACAATGTTGTTATAGTTTCAGGTACACAGTAAAGCGACTCAGCCATACAT
This sequence comes from Hippopotamus amphibius kiboko, assembly GCF_030028045.1. Classification (NCBI taxonomy): domain Eukaryota; kingdom Metazoa; phylum Chordata; class Mammalia; order Artiodactyla; family Hippopotamidae; genus Hippopotamus; species Hippopotamus amphibius. The sequence goes on along the minus strand of NC_080191.1, from coordinate 165,072,912 downwards.
GTACATGTATCCATTCTCTCCCAAACTCCCACATCTTCTTTATCCATTCGTCTGTTGATGGACATTTAGACTGCTTCCATGTCTTGGCTATTGGCAACAGCACCGTAATGAACATTAAGGTGCTATGTGTCCTTTCAAACCATCGTTTGCTCGGGATATATGCCCAGGAGTGGGACTGTTGGATAGTACTGTAGCTCTATTTTTTGTTTTTTAAGGAACCATACTATTCTCCACAGTGGCTGTACCAATTTACATTCCCACCAACAGTGTAGGAGGGTTCCCTTTCCTCCACATCCTCTCCAGCATTTATTGTACATAGACTTTTTTTTAATAAATATATTTATTTATTTATTTATTGTCTGTGTTGGGTCTTCGTTGCTGCACAGGGGCTTTCTTTAGTTGCTGCGAGTGGAGGCTACTCTTCATTGTGGTTCGCGGGCTCCTCATTGCTGTGGCTTCTCTTGTTGCAGAGCATGGGCTCTAGGCGTGTGGGCTTCAGTAGTTGTGGCACACAGGCTCAATAGTTGTGGCTCACGGGCTCTAAAGAGCAGGCTCAATAGTTGTGGCTCACAGGCTTAGTTGCTCCGCAGCATGTGGGATCTTCCTGGAGCAGGGCTCAAACCGGTGTCCCCTGCATTGGCAGGCAGATTCTTAACCACTGCGCCACCTACGAAGCCCTGTATGTAGACTTTTTGATGATGGCCTTTCTGACTGGTGTGAGGTGATATCTCATTGTAATTCTGATTTACATTTCTCTAATAATTAGCGATGCTGAGCATCTTTTCATGTGCCTCTTGGCCATCTATATGTCCTCTTTGGAGAAATGTCTATTTAGATCTTCTGCCCATTTTTTGATTGGGTTGTTGTTTTGATATTGAGCTGCATGAGCTGCTTACAGATCTTGCAGATTAATCCCTCGTCGGTTGCATCGTGGTTGCAAAACCACTCCCTGTCAGACCCAGCAATCCCACTTCTGGGTATTGATCCAAAAAAATTGAAACCAAGATATCTTCACTCCCATACTCACTGCAGCGCTATTCACAGCAGCCAAGATGTGGAAAAAAACTAAATGTCCACCTACAGATGAATGGATAAAGAAAACTGTTGTATACACATAAACAATGCAATCCTATTCAGCCTTAAAAAAGATGAGAATTCTGCAGAGCAACAGCTTGGATGAACTTTGAGGACATTATGCTAAGTGAAATAACCCAGTCATAGAAAGACAAATACTGCATGATTCCACTTATGTGAGTTATCTAAAATAGTTAAATTCATAGAACCAAAGAGTGGAACAGAGGTTACCATGGCCTTGGGGGATGGGGAAATGGGAGTTCATAGTCGATGGGCACAGACTTTTAGTTAAGAAAGATGCATCAGCTCTAGAGGACTGCCATACAATATTGTACTGATAGTCAACGATAATGTATTGTAGACTTAAATTTTTGTCAAGAGTGTAGATCTTATGTTGTCCTCTTACTTTTATACTTTAAAAAATTAAAGATATGAGAAATTTTTCCTTTGGATAATGCTAATTAACACAGATGGTCACCCCCATTACCAAGCAATGTCAAGGTAAAGTATGTATGACAAATGATGCTATGAAGTCCTCTTACTTGAGAACAAGCTATTGTTTCTCTTGAAAACGTATATGCACGGGGCTGCTTGGTTAAATAAAGATTTGAGATTTCTTTCTGTTTCTACTGTCTCTTAGTGGGTAGCCTGTGATTCGCATCACATTCTATTTAATGCTTATTCAATAATAGAAGTGTTTTCTTTCTCTCTTACCTTTGTGAAGAGGGTTTCTGGGTTGAGAGGTTTTGTTTTTAATTATATTTCCCCAACCTCTCCTAAACCAATAACATACAGTTTTCACTAAAATAAGAGGGAAAAAACCCTAAAACACAGATGCACAAGAGAAAGACAAATTTTTTATTATTACAAACTGGAAGGAAAACCAGAAGAAAGGTCCAAATGAACTTCTGGAAGAAAAGGCAAAACAAATTTTAAATTAACAAGCGAGTATTGGTATCTGTGAAAACAAATAAATGGTTAATTGTATATCCAAGACAGGCAGAAATTTCCCTGTAGACAGGCTCATGAAAAGGGGCTGTAGAATGACTTCCAAAAAAGACAATTCTATGACTTGAGGCTTTCAGCTTTGAAACAGACATCATGCAAACACTGGTCTACCAAAGAAAAAAATTGTAAGGAAAAAGGGAAGAAAGGTCAAAGAGAGCTTGGGAAGGAGGGAGGAAGGAAGGGAGGGTTGGAAGGAGACAGTGAAATAGAAAAAGAGAGAAAGAGAGAGAGACAGAGGGAGAACCAGAATATGACTGTGAATAACAGACCTCATAACTCACAGAAACTGGGCCCTTGTTGGTCTACAACACTTCCTGCTGTTTCTGCATACCTGATACCCATACCCCTTCCAATACCACTTGGATTTCTGTACATAAAAACCCTATGACAATTTTGTTAAACATTTGTTAGTATCGATCCTATTGTACATTGTATTCTGGTTATTTCTCGTCTCTTCTATTTATCATGACGACTTTAAAGACTTGAAGGAAAAGCAAATTTTGTTTTGTCTTGTACAATTCATTTTTTAATTCATTACAGTGCCACATGCAGAGCCCAGACCTAGAAAATATGCCCTAAATAAATTAATGACTCTAAGTAGAAAGAGGTAGTCAAACAATTTTATCTTAATAATCTAAAAGAAATGGACTTAATAGGCATGACATATTCAAGATGAGTTTTTAATAACAGGAAAAACAAGCAAATCTCCACTGGGCTTCTACTTACATAGGTCCAAAAATCTATTGTTTGGTTATTTATTTTATTTTTATTTTATTTATTTATATTTATTGTAATTTTATTAATTACACTCAGCACTTTTGTGAGGGATCAGAGACATTGTCAGAGTTATACAATTCAGAAGTTCTGAGTATGGGGATAAGGAGTAGAATGAATGAGAAAACTATAAAACAACTATGCAATGATGGGTGATGACTTAGAGGGCTGGATAGGGAGGGCGGGAAAGAGTCCTGGGAGGGAGGAATTTGGGGATATGTGTATAAATACAGTGGATTCACTTTGTTGTACAGCAGAAACTGGCACAACAGTGTAAAGCAATTATACTCCAATAAAGACCTAAAAAAAAATACTTTGTGGCTAGAAGAGAAGACAGAAATGACAGACAATAAGAAAAATAATAACTCCAAGCAAAGTGGAAAGGATGGAGATGATGGGAGAGAGAATCTGAAGAAAATCTCTAACAGGAGATAGAAAAGGGCTTTTTAAAATTATGAAGCTTCTCCCTTTTTAAATTTTCAAAAAGCAAATATAACCAACTAATACATTATTTTCCTGAGACTAGATGCACCAAAATCTGATTCTGAACCTTACTCTGACTTGTGATCAGGATTCCAGTTCTTGAAACAAATACACAATTATGTCAGTTGTACAGATACAACTCTATTAATAAAATACGGATGTTTTTATTAATAGAGTTTAAAGGTGTTTCTCCATGCCTTAAATGTAATTAAAAATGTTTCTCCGTGCCTTAAATGTAATTCCTTGGACAGTGAATTCACATGAGCTTCGGAAAGCTTCAATACCACATGTCACTGTGGCACTTCTCAAAGAAGTGAGAGGAAGAAACAGATTTGATAATGGGGTTAGCCCCTTTGGACCAGGGGCTGTGAAACCCAACCATGGCAATGACAAGAATGAGACAGTCTGAAAGATATCTCATTGACAAGAATCATGAAAATACCCTGCATTCACATATGTATTTCGCTCACATACCCTCCTCATTGAAAGCATAGGCTTTCATTCAGTGATACACACTGAAGGGCCACTACTGCCTGCACAGCTGTCCATCGTGCCCTGCAGATGAAAGAGGAAGAAGACACAGTCCCTGATCACGAGACAGGGTCTATCAGAATCCATGACAGGAAAGCAATCAAGCGAAAGGCAAAGCTGGGTATCTGGTCTAAGATGCTACTCCTCAAATAGTAATGTGTATAAAGATGATCCGCGGATCTTGGTAAAATGGAGATTCTGAGTCAGAAAGTTGAGGGTAGGGCTTAAGATTCTGTCTTTCTAGTCCACCCCCAAAGGTTGCTGTTGCTGCTGCTCCACAGACCACAGACTGAGAAGCAACAGCCTAAGGGAGAAGTGCTACTGTAGAGAAAGGACTATGGGCACGTGAAGTTAGATGTGATTCCTTCTGGCCCATACGTTTAGAGAGGTTTCACAGAGAAGACCCTGCATTGAAACGGGTGAGATGCAGAGGTAAAAGATGTGTGTGTCTGTGCCGGTGGTGGGGACCAGAGACGTCACACAGAGCACAGTTGGGGAGTGAAGAGGAAGGGAGGGAAGGAAAGAGGAGGAGGAACTGCAAAAGGAGAAAGTAAACTGAGCCAAAGTTCTGAAAGCAAAAAAAAAAAAAAAAAAAAAAAGGTGCACGAGCTATTTACAGCAATGCAAGATATCTGGTAAGACTAGAGTGTAATCTGCAGAGAGCAGACAAGGAATTATGAGAAATGGGCCTAATACAATAAGCCAGGGAAAAACAGTAGAGATCTTATATGGATTTGACCCCTTTCTGGGGGGACATGGGGCGTACATTTGATCACCAACAAGATAATCAAATTCTACCTGTTAAAAAAAAGAATGCAGAAAGATACAGTCTAGAAATTAGGTCTGGTCTAATGTTATTCATATTCCACAATTTTATATGTATAACTAAGCACCTAAATCATTATTGTTCTTTAATATAACTGCCTTCTGCAAATCATAGCCCATCCTCAGCTGAATACCCTTTCTTCAAATGAGTTTGTGTAGGACCCAAACAGAATATGATTTGTCCCAAGCTTCTTACAGTACAGGCATTCAGAACCCTAAAATCAAGCAGTGGTTCAGTGGAATCACAAATAATCTGTATTCATTTCTCAAACACTCATAATTTCCAGAAACATTTCATAATGTAATACATGGGAAAAGGAAAGAGAAAAACAAATACTGCATGATAATTCATATATATGGAATCTAAAAAAGTGGTACTGATGAACCCAGTGACAGGGCAAGAATAAAGATGCAGATGTAAAGAACTGACTTGAGGACAGGGGTGGGGGGTTGGGGGGAAGAGGAGGCTGGGACAAAGTGAGAGAGTAGCATTGACACATATATACTACCAAAAATAAAATCGATAGCTAGTGGGAAGCTGCTGCATAACACAGGGAGATCAACTCAATGATGGGTGATGACTTAGTGGGCTGGGATAGGGAGGGTGGGAGGGAGTCGGGGATATGGGGATATATGTATGAATACAGCTGATTCACTTTGTTGTACAGCAAAAACTGGCACAGCAGTGTAAAGCAATTATATTCCAATAAAGAGCTTAAAAAAAAAGGAATGTAAACGGTTTGCACAGCTCCTACATGGAAAGGCATGGCATAGAGACAATGCATGGTAGCAGAGGGCAGGGGAACTCACAGGATGCCTAGGAACTTCAAGCAAGTTGCCAGACCCTAATGGACAAGGTCCTTGCCTCCTCTGCCAACATTATTACTAATAAACAAGAAGATAAAAGGTACCTAAGGTAAGGGTGTCTAACAAATCCTCTATCAGTATCTGTTTCTGTGTCTGTCCAAATCCGTAAAATCTGTGAATATGGCGTTATGGCTCTTTGGGATAGGCTATGATCTCACTTAGCAAGAGGCTCCAGGTCAATTCCTTAAATGTCTGAAAATACTGAAAAACATAAATGTCACCCATAAATACATAAGTGGATAGATAAGTAATAAAGCAAGTATTATATAATATTAATGGCAGAATCTAGGCAGTGGTTATATGCGTGGTTACTGTAACACGTTTTCAACTGTATTGTATGCTTTTAAATTTTCATAATACACTGCTGAGGAGGAAATTATCTAGGAGGAAATCATTTATAATCCTATTTCTCCAATTAAAAAATTATATTAGGTAGGAAGTGAAAACATTATGTCTCCTCCTTTCCAGCCTTCAAAATGCCACTGCCAACCATAACTGTATATAACTCAGATTCAGACTTTTCCATTTTTTCATATATAACTTTTTTCTTTCTTTTTCTTTTTTTGCAAAACTCGAATCACAAGGGTCTACAAAGTGCTTTTTTTATTTGACAAAATATCATTCTCATTTTGCCAGATTAGTTCACAAAATTATACTTTATTCCTTTTAATTGCTAAATACAATTCCATTAACCAACTATACCATAGTGTATTTACCCATTTTCCTATGGGTGACATTTTGATTTTTTTTTAAAACTTTGCTCTTTTCATTCCATACTTATAGGCTTATGATGATTTTAGTATTAATAAAAAAAGTCCATAAGGTCCCTAGCATCTACCCAGAAAACCACAGTAAAAATCTGAAGTGATTCTAGTGGTTAAGAAGCATAACATCTATCAGTAAAAGAGGAGGAAAGCTAAACACACTGAATCAGAGGCATATAGTTATACCGCAACAGTTGGTAACTCAATTACTAGACAGTGTCAATCACCAAGTGAATACTCAGTAGCCAATAACAGTGCTCTAAACAGCAACCAGAATGAGTTCTGCATTAATCTAAAAACGTTAACTCTGCTTATAGTACATTCCTCGTATCTTCATTCTAACAACTTGTTATCTGAGTTTTCAGCCAAAGCACAGAAGAGTACCAAATTTGGACGGAAGGCAAATCTTTTCTAAGTAGGCATGTTGATGGTAGTGGGAGAGTTGAGCTATTATAAGCAAACAAGAGGAATTCCCTGGCGGTCCAGTAGTTAGAACTCTGAGCTTTCCCTGCTAAGGGTGCATGCGTTCAATCCCTGATCAAGGAACTAAGATCCTGCAAGCTGCATGGCTCAGCCAATAAATAAACAAATAAATAAAGTTTCCCCTCAAAATATTACCATTAAATTACCAAAGGATTAAAAAAAAAAGGCAAACAAGAAAACTAAAAAGCAAGAAGAAAAATAAAAGACAGCCGTACGGAGGTCTGGGGCCACGTAGTGTTGGAGTTTCACACATTTCGGTAGGTCCTGGGGACATCATTATGGACGGTAAAAAAATAACTGATGTTCAAAATGACGGCCCTGAATTATTATTTAAAGGTATAATTTCTCAGGATATTCACTATAAGACAGCTATGAGGTATAGAATACACTTTAGAAAGACATGCTATTAAAACAGTTACAACGAGATCCTTGATCCTGGAAAACCCAGGGAAGGCCTTGGGCCAGCTGCCTCACTTAAAGTCAGAAGAACAAAAATACAAAGATAACATGACTGACCCAAGGCCAGCCGACTGTTAGAAATAATCAGACCTTAATCCAGGAGAGGCTGAATCTTATCCCGTGTCTGCGGCTTCCTCACGATTACAAAATCAGTAATTAGGAACTGAAACCTTAACTTTCTATAATGCTCTACATCCCAGAAAGAACTGAGTCTTTTCAGAGAGCTGAGGTTTCACCTTAAGAAAAACTGTAATCTGAATTGTCAATGTGAGTGGCCCTGGTAGGGAACTGAGACTGAGTCATAAGGCATAGTTTTCCATGGAGAGGAGAACTTCCAAACCTAAGAGAAAGAAAGGTGTTATATGTTGGCCAGAAAGAGAGCTGCACAAAAGGGAACTTATGTCCACAACATTTATCATGGGGAAAATAAGTCATATACGTAAATCAAATCTTGCTAGCATGTTCTCCTAGTCATCAAACTATTGTTTAGAAGCAATCAGCTTTGAGAATCTGGCCTAATTCTTTCTCCAAAGACTCGTCATTGCTAAATAAACTGAACAGGCAATGCATTTGAAAGAGAATTGCCCAAGAAGGCAGGAGATGAGTTCAAGGCTCTGTATAACTCTGGATAAGGGCCTCGGGGTTATTTATGTGTAAAATGAGTGACTTAAACTTGATGATTTCTAAGGTTCCTCGTGACCATGATTCATATTTCTAGTCAGGTCTTAGCAAATAGAAGTAAGAGGGGAAATCCGAATACCCTGTATTATACAATACAGATGAAATTGCATATATCTGCAATATAAGCTTGGTGCAACAAAGGTTTCCTCTATTTAAAATACAGGACATATTTTCCTAAGTCTTATCCTACCCTTAGTTGTTGTTGTTGTTGTTTTTAATTAACCGCCCCCCACCCCCCCACCTACCTTCTTATCAAGATGACTTCTGGAAAATCAGAAAGGGCCTCGGAAGTCAAATAATGTTATTTGAGATACTATTCAGGCAGTAGAAGCCCAGGAAGGAGAGGTGACTTTTATGAGGTCAATAGCTCGCTTATGAAATGTGAAAAGATGGCTTTTGATTCCCAATTCAAGCTTTTCTCTGGGGAAGCTGTGCTGCCTCCCAACTCTGAAAACTACTAAGAAATATAACTGTCCCATAACAATAACACACCGTATATCCCAGGAAAGAGTCATGTCTAAACAGGCAATGGTCCTGTGTCAAAGGAAGACAGCTATGTGGGCCCAGGAGCAATGAGCCAGCTGCCAGAGGAGCCAAAGCTGCTGTTCCGTCCCGTGACTTTGTGACGATGTATGGTGTATGCGTGAAATCTTGGCCAAACTACCTCCAGGCAGTGTTGGACCAGATCCCTAAAGAAATTCTTGCAGCTATGAAGTTTTTAATGTGTTTATTTCCTACGGACAGTAGAGTTGACCTAACCAGATAGCTGTGAGTTCCTGAAGTGACCCTGTAAGGGATAGGACTTCACAGATATCCAAATGTGACAGATTTGAGCAAAGCATACTGAGCTGTAGCATTTCATTAAAAAAAACAAAAAGGTCAGCTGGGTTGGAGATTGGTAAAGTCTTTATAAATCCTGAGGGGAAAGATCACCATACTTAATTGAAAAGCACTGTCCATTGTTACATGCAGTCCTAGTCTGAATGACCTACTGCCAGTTTGGGTAACTCTCTTTTTATTCTTTCAAATCCAAGCTGTGAATCAACACCTAGACACTTTCTATCATGCTAACACCCCTTCTTTCAGGAACAGAGGTACTGTCTTAATTCTGACTTTAAATCTAAGGATTCTCATTTTTGAACAGCACAGCTTTCAGATTAGTAGTAAGCCAATTAAAAATTGAGAAAAAAAAAACATAAAAAAAAAAAAAAAGGACTTTTGCACTCCTGACATCCTGGCCTGCAAGTGGCTTTCCTTTGAAATGGCAAGGAGAAGCTGCTCTGCTCTCAAAGACACTTTCTCATATGCTGCCAACGGCAGAGGGATTATTTTGCAGGGGATGCTTGTCTGGTCCGACTCGGACTTGTTTCAGGGTGTGTCTTCATTCCTCCAAGAGGTCTGCCCTGGGCAAGACTGCATTCATTAGTAATTAAAAAACAGAAATCCAGAGCTGGCAGCCAGTGGGAGATTTTTCTACACGGATGTGCACCTCCCACGTGCTCTGGTCACAGACACGACTGGGCTGGTAAGAGGCCCTGACGGATCCGTGCCAGGCTCAGACACAAGTCTTCCATTCTGACACAGAGCACTGCCAAGCGGGAAGAAACCACATCCTTCCTCATCCTGAGTCCCCTTCTTAAATCGAGTAGTTGTTCAGACGGGGGAAGCACAGCGGGGAGGGAGGAGGCGATATCACTAGTTGGTGTTAATTATAACAAGGGCAAACCTTTATTCCCCAGATAAAGTTTCTAAGTGAATTCAAGACAGACTCTCAAGGCCGGAAAGGCCCTCAAATGTCATTTTGATTCAAACTTCTTTTTCCGATATTCAGTTCTCCCTGTAACATCCTTGGCCAGTAGATATGCAGGGGCCTCCTTAAATATCTCTAGTGCTGATGAAATCATTACCAGTTTATTTTTCATATGACCCGGATAAGTATCTCATTATGTCGAGCAGAACTCTGATCCCCTGGAATTTCTACCTTCTTATCCTGGTTAAGGTCTCTGTAACCATGTCAGGAACATGCCTCTCTCTTCTACGGCCACCTTTGGACATTGAATCTAGTGGTTCCAGTATTCAAGACCATCATTTCCATGTCTCCACAGAGATCCCCTACTAGCCTCTCCAAACCTCAAAGTGAGAAAAGCATACTGAGAAATAAAAATGCCATTAAAATGGGGAGAACCGGCATGCTATGCTATCTGGGCTTGAGAGGAAACTGAGAAAGGAGAATGGAAAGTGATAAGAGGCCAGAAACTGCAATGACCAGTAGGCTAGCTCACCCAAGCTGGGTTTTTAGGGACAGGTCAGTGTAGTAACTAAAGATTGTTTACAAGATCCTTGTGCGCGTGTAAGCAAGAGGATGGGGCCCTGGGATGGAGGGGACACCGCACCACGGTAAAGCAAAGCACACATCTTCAGCATGGGCTTTGGAGTCACACAGACCTGGACTCAAACCTTCTGGAGCTGTGCAAGCTTCTTAACCGTGCTGAATCTCAGTTTCCTTATTCCTGGATGGGATCGGTAAGACATCTCAAGGAATTAGAGGTATGAGGATCACGTGAGATAATCTCATAAGGTACCTAACACATAGAAAGCACTCCACCTTCTTGGATATTATTATTTTTTCTTATTGCTAGAAGTCTAGCCTTCAATTCCCCTAAACTTTCGCCTACACACTAGCAATTTCAGAAAGCAGAAAACTCACGTTTGGTAGAAAGAAATGAGGGCAGTTCTCATGTGGGAGAACCAAAGCAGGAGAAGCAGCATATTATAGCAGAAAGTGCACTGCACTAGAACTTGGAAGGCCAGGTATAGACAGGTTTGACTGACTCTAAACCAAGGACATCCTTTTCTAGCCTATTTGCAAAGCCAGCAATTTAGTCTTTTTTGACCCTGCAACTCAGTATTCCCAGAGAACCATTAAAAATACTCCTTTTAATGGCAACTAGAAAGCTTGGTTCCTATATGCCTCCTCCCGCTCCCCTGAGCCATGCCTCTACAGTAATAATGGCAACAATCCTAGACGTCCCAAAGTATAGCACCCGAAGTTGTCACCCTAACTTTCTATGCCATAGGGAGCCCTCCAAGGGGACAAAATACTGCAGGGGTGCATTGAACGGAGGTTATAGTTTTCTTATTCACTTGCTGTTCACTGCTGAAATCTCAGCGATACAGCACTGGGTAAAAGTGTGTGTTTTAAATAAGTCAAGACAAGTGAATGAGTTCTGCTGTGTTTTGACAAGTAGAAAGCCAGGAGGTATGCTTTTTAAACATTCAGGAGTTTGTGCTTGGAAGCACTGTCAGGGAAGACTTATGGAATGGTCGAATTCAAAGATCGTGTGGATCTCCCAGGAATGCTAAGGTACCTGCTCAGGTATGTTTTTGTAAAGAAGGCCTTCCTCTTTGCGCTGTGTGTGGTGTTCTGTGCTTTGAGGGAAGGCAGTAAAAATCCTGCAAGCAGGTGAGGAATCAGACAGCTGGAACCATAACATCTGGGTTACAAGGAGCCTGCTCTCTGGTTGGAAATAGACCTTAAAGGTAATGAAGTCCAAAAACTAAGGACAGATTTAGGGCAGGGATACAGCAGAACCGGAGATGCATCCCAAGAAAATTATCAGGCAGTGGTACATAGAGTGAAATGAAGGGATAAGCAACAGAAAGGTGTCCACTGAATCTGTAGAACTGCAGTGAGCGCTCTTGAATCATCAAGGGCTAAGTGATCACTTGATGTTTATCACAACCTCTGAGCTTTGGTTTTCTCACTTACAGTAATTCAGACCAAATTGACCTTGTAGAGCTGTTGTCAAATCAAATGAGATAATGGACATGTAAGTAATTTGCAGATTGTTAAGCACTGGACCGACATACGGGGACATTCCTACCACCACTCAGTAAAACCAAAAAGCTTCTTTTACTGAGTGAAACAAGTGATATTTATTTTATAGGATCTTCCTCTCAGAACGCTACTGACGTGGCTTGTAAGCCAATTTCATTTCAGTCAATGTTCCAATTACATACACACTTTCTCTTGCTCTTCACATACCACGGGCAGAAGCATGAGGGGGTTTTATTAAGGAGCTTTTATTAATACTTGTGGTGAAACACCATAGTTAGCTTCCCCAAGGCAGGTAGCATACTGATATTGTTTTCAGCATTTACCATATTCCAGACAATGTGAGATAGCTTTACATCTGTTAACTCATTTAAATGCTCACGATATCCTATGAGATAAATATTATCATTATCCCCATTTTATAGATGAGAAAATAAAATACAGAGAGATTAGGTAATTTACAGACCCTCTTAAAACATAATGCAAGAGCCAGGATTTTAATCTGGGTTTCATTATATATATACACATATGTATAAGAATATATACATGTGTTCTTGACACATGTTACTGAAAGTTCTGTTTATACGCAACTTTTTAGGAAGAGCATGAGGGGATTTTAAAGAACAGGTATCTAGGTATGCCATAAGGATATTATAGTTGACAATATTAGGCCTAGATCAGATTGGCTTGGCTTGCAATGTACACAAACATTTTTTCTTCTCAGGATGGTCCTGAATAACTTCTTATGAGGACTCTGAGTCACCTCTCCCGGTGAGAACAGAAGAGAGCTCCAGGAATGCAAATTTTCTTGCTTGGATTATTATCATAGAATTCTCATTAATAGCCCCACCTATTCCCTTTCTAAGCTCCAATGCTTTGACACTCATTGCCAGACCTGTCTGAAACACAGGTCTGATTACACCCCTCCCTTGCTCAAGAATATTCAGTGCTTCTCCCTGCCTTACAGGATTAAACACAAATTCCTCAACAGAGTATATAAGGTCCTCAAGATACAGCCTCTGCTCACCTTTTTAAAGTCTGATCTTCAATGACCCCCGTGCTCATACACCATCTCCTGGTCAAACTGGGCTCTGCCCCAGCAAGCTGCCCAATTCTCTCCTTCACGTTATGTTCTCACTCTGTTCCCTTTATCTGTAGTATCAGTTGGGGGTTTTAACTGTGTCAGCTTAGCTCAACTGGAATTATGTGTTCCAGAATTCCCTTCTCCGTATGGTCGGAATTTGCATGCGATTTGGCGGGGAGAAGTGAAGCAGCAGCAGTGGCTTTGGGAGGTGAGTACTACCGCATCTCACGCACGTTATTGCTGATCTGAAGACTCACCTCCTAGCTGGGGGCAGCAGGCAAGCCTACTATTCCTTCAGCCCACGCTAGATCCCCTCCTTCAACTTCTTGATCCACAAGGCCGGGTAAGTATGAAGTTCCATGGCTAAGATGCACCAGTTCCCTCTGCAGGCCACCCTCACAGTATGGTTAAATACAGAGATACTTAAGAGCTGCAATTCGTCCCCATGGCCTCCAGGTCGCTCTCTTCTATTTCACATCCAGCATTTCTTCCTGACTGCCTGCCAGATATGGGCAGGGGCAACAGACTTCTTCACCCGCTCCTTCTCGGGGTCCTTAGTGACTCCCAGCTGTCTCATTTTGGAGCTTTCTTTGCCCACCTTCTCCCGCAATTGTAAGAGCAATCCCCGTGATAAATTCCACATTCTATATCACTCATCTGTATCATTTCTGCTTCCCTGGTCGGACTCTGACTCATATGTCACTCCTCCCCACCAGTCTCTCTGTATCCAAAATCTGCCTGTCCATCACGTCAAGATTTACTTCAAATACCACTTCCTCATAAACCTCTTCCTGAGTGACACAGTTGCTTCTTCCTTTGAAACGTCAAATTATTTTACCACATAGCGTTTAAAAGCTATGTTATGTACTCGGACTAATCCAAATATTATACAAGTTGTATTACAATCTCAGCTGCATATTTTCCTTCATAATGATCTATAAATTCTTATTCTTCTGGAGCTGGGTTAGCGTGATTGCACTTCAATTTCCAAATCTCACCAGTGTCTTAACTACAGAAAAATCTCAAAAAAATGCTTAGTGTCCAAAAGAGTAAATGAATTACCCATGCAACCCACTCCCTTTTTAATAACACAGGTAAGGAAAACCCAGTGCTACTGCGTATGATGTAGCCTCACTTATATGGAGACTATTTCTATAGCCACTTTACTTTCCATTCTCTTCCCTTAGAGAAGAGCCTCTCTAGTCCAAATCCAAGGCTGTTTATTCTTATCTTATACATGGTTCTAAGAAAACTCATTAGTCGGCTCCTAGTCTAATAGTAAAGCAGAAACAGTTAATTGTGTGGAGAATAGATAACTGCTAGAGCAAGACATGCTGAAAGCAAGAAATAACAGCAGACAATGAAAGAGAAAGCAGACAGAAAATTTATGAAAATCAGATTACATAAATTTAAAGGATAGCAGTTTGGGGCCATTGAGTATATAGGTAAATGATCTCACCTTAATAAATTCTAAAGGAATATCGGTCCACTCAAAAAAACTGTCCTGAATCACCGAGATTAAGTAATGTTACATATTTTAGAATAATCTCCTTCTGAAATTATTTTTAAAACAAACAATTTAAAAGAAAGTTACATTTTGAAATTTCACCATTAAAAAAAAAAATCCCACAGTAGCTCCCATTCTCAGAAAAAAGGATTTTTAAATTTTTACTTTGTCATGCATTTATTCAACAAATAGGTAGTGAGTGTCAACGATGATTCAGGCAGTAAAGTTCTTGTGTGTGTGTGTGTGTGTGTGTGTGTGTGTATACCTTTCCTCCAAGGAAATCATCAAACTTGAGAGAAATGCAATAATAAAGATTATACCTTTTAAATATCCTATAAAGCCGAAAAAAAGAAAAAAAAAGTCATTGTAAATCAGGACCACACTGGTTTCTTACAAAGAAGCAAGTAAATGCAACCAACAAAATAGGACTGAGTTCATTGTTACCAGCTTCTCCCAGGGCAAAATAAACTGTCAGCTAGAATGAAGCTTCTTGCCTTCCCCACACAACCTTTGCCTCATTTCTCTGCCAAACATCTTTCACTGCAGAGAAGGTCCCTGGAGACTCTAAAGGTGTTACAACGCTGCACAGTTTGCTTTGGAAGAAACACGTGGCAAAAAACACACACATGTAAGAAATACTTGTTTTTGTCATCACAGCCGCCAATACACACAAGGAGGGAACCGTGGGACTTTTTAAGTTTTTCCCCTGGTTTACAACGAAAATTTAAAATTCACATAGGTTTGAAATAGGACTGAATGAGATAAATGAAAATAAAGCCCTGAGCACAGCGCCTGGCACACAAGAAGAACTGGATCAATATTAGTGATTATGATTAGCAAGAGGTCCTAAACTGTCGGCAAGCTCTGTAAATTCGCCTCATTAAGTGTTATCTGGGGCAAATTTTGAGTCTTTGGCTGTTTTTCCTTTGTCACCCAGAATGCTCTGCGGCCACCACTCGAATATAAAATAATTTTTCAGCAAGCCAGGTTTGGCTGGGGAGAAGGATGGGCAGTGCTGCCTGCTGGGATGTTTGGAGGAGAGAAACAGGGTGGTCCTTCAGCACCTTTGCCCCCATGTCATTCCCCAGGACTGGCCCTTCTACCTACAGGAGTGCCCTGCTGAGGGCAAGGTACCAGAATGGGTCCTGGAACAAAATTAACATCACCGATTATATGATCAGATTTTTGGCTTTGATTTTTAAAAGAAGTTACTAAAACTGGCACAACTGAGAAACTAAGGAGTATGTAAGTGTAAGCATGTTTGGAGAGGTTGTTTTAATTCAACAAATAATAAAAACAGCTTAAGTGGACTGAGCACTAATTATGTTGCAGGCACTCTGCTAAGCACTTTATAAACATATTTCATCCTAAAAGAGTTCTATATCCTTTGCCAATAACACAAACGAGGAAACAGGTTAAGAGATGTGAAGTAATTTTACCATATCCCAGAGGCAGTAAATAGCATTACCTTGCCCAGGCTGTCTCCGTCTAAAACCTACATATTTACCACTATGTGCTAATTAAATAATACAATTTGAAAGAATAGGTCACCCATTCATTCACTGATTCAATACATTTATTGAACTCTTCCTTCATAGGAGGCACTGTGAAGTGGGACGAGGGGGGAGAAATAAAATACACAGGGTCACTTCTTACAATCGAAGGTCAGCATGGTGTCATGGTTAAGCGTAGCCGCGTTCAAATACTGACGGCTGCCGACCAGCTCTGTGATCTTGGCCTCAGTTTTTTCTTCTGTAAAATGGTAATTATAACATTACCTGCCTCTCAAACTTATTCTGAAATTTTGAAGCTAATATCTGTAAAGCTTATATTATATGGGGCATATATGAGCCTACCTACGCGTGTGTCAGGAAAGACTTCATGGAGTTCTTCCTCTTGATAGAAGAGTTAAGCGCCATTTAAACTTTTAGAGCCAGAAAGAAGAAATTGATCTTATATGGAATTAAATTTGCCTTTCACATGCTCACTCTTCAGGACAGCAGATTTCAGAAACTGGTACCTAAAATCTTATAAAGAAATAGCTCTAGGTCCAATGTTTTGGGGGACTGATTACATAAAACACCTACACAAGAACTGTAAAATCTCCAGCTGAATTGAATTGAGCAACCGCACATACACATCCATCCATTACTTAATGCGTTTGGAAAAAATAATGATATTGTTTGAGAAAAAGGAAAGGAATCTGATTTTGCCTATTTAACCTGCTTTATTCTGTTGCTGTTTTGCTGGACGTTCTAATGGGAAAGAAAGACCATGAATGACACATCAATGAAACGGTCTTCCCATTTGTTCTTAGGAACCTACACGAGGTCAGAACCTTAGTTTATCCCTTCATCTTAGAAATAAGTTCATCCATTTTCCTTCGCTCTCTATTTGAGGTTCCAGATATGTCAGACCTGGTCATCATTCTACTGGGGTCCTTTCAGGGACTTCCTGCTGCATTTTGCATAAAATCCAAACTCCTCATCTTGGCTTGTAAGGCCAGTCTGATCTAGCCCCTGCTTATCTTAGAACCTTACTTCCAGGCCCTCTCTCCTTCTCACCTAGCCCCTGCCACCTCCACCCCAACCAGATCCAGCCTGGCTCCTTCTCAGGCTTTCTTCTTAGCTCAGACATCACCTTCTCAGAGGTGTCCTCTCTGACGACCCTATTTAAAGCTGCCCCTCCCCCACAGCCCTCCAACTTTGTCATGTTTAAATCTCAGCCCCTTATTTCTTATCCTGAAATCACTTGTATTTCTTATGCTTACTTATTTGTTGTCTGTATATATATATATATATATTTTTTTTTTTCCTTTTTATCTCCCCCAAACTATTTTTAGTAATGCTAACAGCAAGGAATCACCTCAATACCTCTGCTTCCCAAGGCAATTTTGGATAACTTCTAAATGTATGTATATACACACTTACACACACACACAGATATATGCATACACATAAATTTATACTTCAGTATTCTAAATATATGGTCAATATTCTCAATATATGTGCACATATATGTGTACATGTGTATAAGTGTATATATGTGTATATATAGAGAGCAAATTTTTAATTTCAATATTATATATCTATACAGTTCATTTCCTTTTCCATTTCCATCTATTTCTTTCTACTCCTTGGGGATAAATAATACTAACTTCTATACTTTTATTTATTCATCACTTACTCATGATGCTATCTGTAGTGAGGAAAACAAAGGTCCCTGCCCTTGTGGATTTTACACTCTAGTAAGGGTAAACTAAACACCAAGCAACAGATAGGCTAGCCAAATTAATTAAATAGTATGTGGAAGCTGATCAAGTGACGACTGCTATGAATAAGAGAAAAAGTAGCGCAGGATAAGTGAGATCAAGAAGGGCAGAGGTGGATATGGGAAACAGGATATGGGGCAATTTTATATAAAGCGATCAAAACAGCCTTCACTGAGCAGATCTGAGCAAAGGCTTCAAGGAGATGAAGGAGCTAGTCATGTCCTTATATGGGAGACAGCCTGGGTCAGAGAGGAAACGATGCAAATCACACGAGGCCTTGCAAGGTATTTTAAGGACTGGCTTATACACTGAGTGAAATAATGGGTGGTTACTTACACCAGTCACTCTTCTGGGCACTTCATATACTTTAACTTAGTTCATTCTCAGGACAACCCAGGGAGTAATGTATTGTGTTTATTTCATTTTACACAGAGAAGTTAAATAACTGGCCCAGTATTACAGCAGATGGAGCCAGAATTGAAACCTATGTAAAAAGTCTCCAGTCCCCTACAATATACTGCCTCTCAGTATAGAAAATTCTAATCTAGTGATTCCCAGACTTCGTGCAGAGACCCTAGATATCTGCGTCTTTAACAAACTATCCAGATGATTCAGATGTAGATGGTCCCTGCCCCACAATTTATCACTGGTCTAATTCCTCCTCCACTTGAAAGCTTTCCAGGTGCTTTAAAGTAAATACCACATTCATTTCCTATCCTTTACCATCTCCACTGTTTGCCAAGCTAGGAAAGATTTTCTCAGACCAGCTGAAGCATCTACTTGATATACACCGCTTCTTTATCTAAGTTTTATCTGAGTGTTATCAAAGGGGAGAGGCTTTGGAGTAAACAACAGTGCTGAATGAAGAGGAAGGAATGAATATTTATTGAGGGTCTTTTAGATGCCAGGTATAATGAGCCAGGGACTCAATATATTTAATCTTACTTTCTCTAATATAAGTAAATATATAGATAGAGGTATAGATATAGATATGGAGGTCTATCTAACCAGGAGATAGGTAGCACAGGCTTATTACCATTTTACAGAAGAGGAAACTAAGTCTGGACAGGCTAAAGAAGCAGTATCTAGGATTCAAACCCAACTCTGACTTCAAAGCCAGCTATCTTTTCACCACCCACTTTATCCATTCAACCCCCAAACCCTACTGTCTCACACTGTCATTAGAAAACTGAAGTCTAATCTTCCAGAAAAGAGCTATTTAGTGTGCATTACCATTCTCAAGTGTCCATTAGTTCTATAAGTTGAAAAAATTCCTATATCTATTTCAGTGAGAGCCAAGCTTCTTCCATGAGCACTAAATTAGCTCAAAAGAAGAAAGCAGAAAATATGCACTCATAATGCTACGATCCAAATTAAAGCTAAATATCTTATCCTTTTATTTCTCTGTAGAAGATTATGGTGATTAATGGTAATACAGAGCTCGCTTTATATTAAAAAAAAAACAAAACAAATCTCTCTTTTCATTTCCCAAGCCAAAAATGTCAGTGTGCCTAACCCAGGTGTCTGTTTACTCCTCCCACCCCCAAACCTGGATCCAGAGGAGGAAAGCGGTTTGCAGGTCATGGGAATGTAGTGGAATCACATCTTTAAAGGACACAGAACGTGTCTTCATGGATCTGACTCCTAATGCAGTGCTCACTTGTGATTCTCACGGAGGCCAAGCAGGCTGCCAGCTATCTGGATTTTATGATGCTGCACATGCCTGACAAGGGGATGCCTCTGTAGAACTAGGAGTATGGGTCTACTCTTCGCTTTTCATGGCATCTCCTAAGTCATTGCCCTCCAGGCACAGATTCAAAGAACATGCCTTAGAGGGCACCTTGTCCAAATTCCTCACTCTGGAGGTTAGAAAAAGGACTCTTAGAAAAGGAAACGCCATGGACCAGTACCAGGGCTGTTGGACTGAATGACTGAGGGGGAAAAAAAGCATAATCTTGGAGTTAGAATGCTAGGGTCCAAGTCCCAGCCCTACTATCCACTGACTGTGTGGCCTTAGCAAATATTCAGCCTTTCAGACTCAGGATGTAAAATGGTGTTGACAACATTTATTTGATTACCTCAGATTTTTGTAAGAAAAAATAAATACTTATGTGCATGTGTATATAATAACAAGCATTTTGGGGGCTTAAAATTCTGTAAAAAAAAAAAAGAAACAAAACTATTCATTTGAATCTAGGTCTTATACTTTTTAATCCAATATCGATTTGGGCACACAATTGGGTATAGCTGTTAATATAGTTGTTAATCATAATGAAATTAAAATCCCCATGCGCCAGGATCTTAACAAATGTTTTGGCACCTGACTGACACCAACCAAAAGCCAGATGAAATGGGTTTTATTACAGATGATGAGAATAAAGTGGGGATAGATGAAATAACTCGTCCAAGGTCAAACCCAGAGAAGGCGGTCTGATGCTAAAGCCCACAATGTTACACAACCACAACTTTAGGTCACCCTAGTATCTAACCATACCCAGCATAAGAAACTGTGTTATCTATGAAAAGAACACTTTCAGAGATCAGAGCTTATAAAATGACTGGTTCTCTTTTCTGTTGCCTTTAGCATTGATCGGGAAAAGAGGAAGCCTGTGTCATCATAAGGGCTTATGTGTCAGATAGGAAGAAACCACAGGCATCTCTTACATATAAACTAGACATAAAAGGTCATCTGTCCTTATGTCCAATTCTATCAAATAATAGCTGGACTGGTATGAATTCTTCACTGCTTTTAGAAAGTGAGATTGAAGCTCATTGCAGCTGCTCACTTCCCTGGAAACTTCCTACTTTCTTTCAGGTAATTTATTTAGGACACTTGACACTGGCCTTGCTGTCAATATATGCAAGCATGAACTTCAATGTCACCCTTCACTGTGTTTGCTGCAAAATGCCCTGTATTATTGGGATAAAATGTCTTTTTCCATGATTGAGCCGGTGATGTTCAACCTTATTGGAGTCTGTGGCTCCTTATCATTGGTCTGATTTTGTGACCACAACTTAAAAAAAGAAATAAAGTTACCTTATTAGTCTGTAGAAATGGCCTTTGAAATAATTAATGATATGATAAAGAATGAGAAAACTGGAAAGCCAATGCTGGGCGTACCTGACACAGCATGAGTCCATCACCCATTTAACTCTGCACCTTCCAAGCACAGGGCCCTGTGCTAGGCCTGGGGCCGGATAAACCATGCCCTCAGCTGTTTAGAGGCTCAGCAGGGACTTGGACAAGAACACAAAGGGGCAAATTACTGGCCCACAGTGAAAAAAAACAAATCTTTTAAAAATAATTTTAATTATAATAGAGAGAGAAAGAATATGTTATGAGCATTTCAAGGGCATCTCCAAAACTGGAAAGAACCAAGAAAGGATTTGAGGAGTAGGTTTGGGAAGGAAAGCAGGGGAAAGGAGATAGCAGCTGAGGTGGTGTGGTGTGAGGATACAGGGAGGGGCGTTTATAATCTAGTCACACAAGTCCTCAGGTCTTAATGGTGTGGTGTCTTGTAAACTTGTAAACGTGGGATAGTAGTGGGATAGTAGACCAAACAGCTCTGTGCTCAGGCACACGCGTTCTAATTCTCACTAACTGGATAACTGTGGGCAATTCTCCAAGTCTCTCAGAGCCCCAGTTCTTTCATCTGTAAAAGGCAGACAATAATATAGATGTGAGAGTTATTTTTATGCTTAAATGAAATGACAGAAGTACGTGCACCAATTTCCCTTGCCCTCCTCTGTTTAACCAGAAAATAGATTCCTTGACATAAAACAATCAGGGTATTTTCTCTTTATTCCCCTTACCCTCTTTAGCCTTGACTTTTACAAAGAGATGTGCTGATAGAATCTCAGAGTTGAAAGGAATCTTAAAAATAACAATGTATTGCCACAGGAGAGCCTTAGTGATGTGCTAGGCCAGCTCTCTCACACTTTAGGCCCAAAGGTAAAGCAACTTCCCAGGCACAGGCAAGATAATACCAGGATAATACCGGGAAGACAGCTGTGGGGGGTGGGGGCGTGGGGAGGGGATGGATGGCTCATGGATCCTGCTTCAGGGCCTCAGTTCTAGTCCAGAGGCTGCACAATTTCAGGTCTTTCCTAGCTCTAAAATGAAGGTCAGAGATGAGCCTCAGCATTGGTGCTTGCTTTGTGCTACGTGACAAGGTCCTGCTCTTTAAACTCTCGCTGAGTCTCAGTTGCCTCAAAAGAGTACACAGGATTACTGCAAGGACTGAATGAGATGACAGAGGTAAAACACTCAGTGCAAGCCATGATGGCGTTTGCTAAAGGACGGCTATTAAATTTTGATTTTCACAACTGCACAAACCAACAAACTGAAAGAACAATGGCAGAAAAAAGAATTCATGTTCCTTAAACACCTGCTATGAATAAGGTGCTGAAACAGAGACTCAAGCTTCTAGGGAGGCCTCAGTGTTCCTGTTTCCCAGCTGAGGAGACCGAGGCGCACCTCAACATAATAACTTGCTTGAGGTACCCTCCAGATGCTAAGATTCCACACGGCACAGCTGCTCGATCGAGGCAGAACACGGTCAGGCCAGAAGGAGGTCTCCTAACAACCCCATCAGTATACACCATGCATTCTCACTTTCAAATAGAAAAAAAAAAAAAAAAGAGCAAATGAGTAGCTAACCTGATTTAATCCCCCAAAATATCAGATACCAAATGTTCTGTAACCGTCCTGTTCTTTGGGGTTTTTCTTTCTCCCACAGAACAATTTCCAAAATGGGCAAAGAGCACAGTAGGTGGCTCTCTTTAATATTTCACGGGAAAGGCAATGTGACTCACCAGATTCTACATCTGTGTCACCAGAGAATGCCTGACAAAGTTGAGCAACAAATGGAACTGGGTGTTTACTGGAGATAACCTTTATTGTTTCCTTCTGCTTCTTCCTCTGATTTTCTCTAGCTACATTCTGTTTTCTCTCACCGTGCCAGGTAAGACGACGCTGACTGCCTACCTTTTGGCAAAAGCAAACATATGCTTCCAGATGCCAAAAGCCAGGAGCACAGCGTTTCTCCCCAAACTGCATTTGCAAGTCTGTCTGCTTGCTGCAAAGCAAGGAAACCTAAAGGCCTGTGGGGAGTCTCCACAGATAAATGGCCCCATTGCCTGGGCCGGAAACAGGTCTGTTCATTTTCCTACATAAGCCTGCAGCCGTCCGTTTCCACAGAGGGGACTGAAACTCCAGACCAGCGACCAGCGTCATCAGCCTGCAGTGGGCTTTCCTGCAAACGCTGCCTCTGCCCACTAGTCACTATGTGCCATCCTTCCAGCCTCGGAATTGGCAAAAGAAGAGGAAAATGCTATGGCCACTCATGGTGTCTGTTCCTCAGTCTTCTTAACACCTTGCATATCAGCACGAGGATGGCAGAAAGAAGCCACTCAGAACAGAAAGAAAAGCATGACATAATTCTGAGCTTTATGTCTTCACAGTAGCATTCTTCTTAGCAATTGAAGGTACATTACATCAAACACATGTGAGTAGGCAGGCTGCCTTAGAGATCACGGCTCTGAAACTTCCTCTCCTGAGAGCTGGGCCCACTAAACTCCACAGATCATAGTTCCCTGAGCAAGGAAATATCCTCTTCGGGAACAACAAGGATACCTTGCAGTCACCAAACAATTAGGTCAACCCAACAACGGAAGTAAATTGTTAAAGATCTCATTGGGTGTGATGGGAAAAGCCCTTAACTGGAAGTCGAAAGGTATAAACTCTATTCCCAAGGCTGAAACTTATAAACCATGTGACCCTTGGCAACTTCTCATTTCTCTGACTCTCATTCAATTTTCTTCTCAATAAAAAGAGATCAACTAAGTAGAGATATCATTTAATGAGCACCTACTCACTGCATGTACTTTATATTAGTCTACTTAATTTAATCCTCACATGAATCCTTGGGGTAAGTTTTTTTTTTTTCCACTTTAGAATTGGATAAAACAGAAACTCTAAATGGTGAAATAAAATGCTTAGTATTACCCAGTTACATAGGAATTAGAGCTGGAATATGAATTTGACCACAAAACCAGCTTTTTTCATACTTTATCATATCAGTATATTATCCTTCCACTATTAATATGTCTGCATGTCCTTCTCTCAAGGCTACTGCAAGTAACAAGAAAGATAATATATATGGAATACACTGTGGATTTTAAAGTTTTATATATATATATAAAGTTATATATTTTATATCTATATGGTAACAGTCTAGATAAGGAGAAAAGGTATAACTGAGTATCCTTTCTCTAAAAAACCAAAACTAAAAGGAATTAGCTTTCAATCTCCCATCCCCTTGTTCTGACCTTATTTTGAACATTTCCTTTTTCCCTACAAGTCCCCAGTCTCTCAGGCACACGTTCAGATGTATCCTGGCCAGCTAATCACAAAGCATGCACACGGAACAGGCTGACGGAAGCAAGCGATCCCATCCTCTGCAAATGCCTGGTGCGGGAGCCACCTGAGAGGGTACCACCGAACTGTTTCCTTCCCTCAATGTGTACCCCTGCCCTGCATACGTCAATAATATAGGCATATGCGATGGACTCTGGAGAAGGCAGCCAACTCTAAATACTGGATGCTCAGTTCAGGGACTTCCAGCTTTGCCAGGGGATAATAGTAAAAACCGTATGAAGTCCATGAGAATAAAATGAATTGCTATGAGCCAGGTGGGGGGTATATAAGGGTCACTACTTCATTTTAAAATATCAGCAATGCCAATAATACAGGAAGCTAGTGAGGGCACACGTGGATGTTTGTGTTTATATGAGGTAAGTTTGTGTCCAGAGGGGACTGAATTCAGCAGCATCAATGTATAATCCAAAAGAGAGACACAGGAGTCTTGTTGTTTTCCTATACTAGCTGAAAAATATAAAGCTGCTTATCCAACTTGACACAGTGGGAATAAAAGGTTTAGAACAGTCTATGATATAGATGAAACCTGCAACCTCTCCTCTTGTCTTTCTACCTCTCATCAAATTCAAGACCTTCTTTGTCAATAAAGGATGCCTCAGATCAAAGTTTCACAGACCCAAGCCTTGGCCTAAAAACTAGCAGGGAATTGGCACCACTGAGAAATATTTTATATTCCAAGTCAAGCATCTAAGATCAAAGTCACATGTAGAGGGCATTCAGAAAACACTATAAAAGAGCTGTTCAAACTCCAAAGAAGAAAAAAACCACAACATTCAGATTTAAAAACAAAAAAAAACAACAAAAAGTCACTATCTGAAAAATCCGCTTCCTAAAATCCCAGTCTCCAAGGTTACTATGTAACAATATTTACAACTGTTGCCATCAATGTCAAACTGGCCACGTGCCAAGCCAAGCACTGTGCTCTACCCATGTTATTTGAATTATTCTGTTTCATCCTCCCAAGTGCCCTAAGGACTCTTTGTGACCATTAAAATCTCCATTTTACAGCTGGAAAAAACAAAAACAAAAAACCAAAACTGAGTGTCAGAAAAATGGGATAACTTGCCCAAGTTCACACAGCTAATACGTGGTGGAGCTGGAGTGAAAGCCAGGTAACTCCTGCTCCTCTGCTGGTAGCTCATCTGAGATCCGTGGAGCAGAGCCGTGTTTCACAATTTCACAACCGGGCGGGGGGGAGGCGAGATCGGCTGGGGACTGGCTCTTAAAGGAAACGGCAGAAGTTTGCTTTTACGTTGGTGATTTTTCTCTTTAACTCAGCTTCCTCGCTCCCTCCCGGGTCTTACAAGGGAGAGGGGCTACGGCTCCGTGAGGTCAGCTCTTCCTACAAGAGAAGCATCCTGTTTCCCACAGGACCACCGGCCCCGCTTCCCTGGGGCTGGCAGAGAGCACTGTACCAAAGGAGGTGACGCGCGCCCGGACGTCCCTCACCTCTCCACCGACTCCACGAGGAGTCTGACGGACACCCTCGGCGGGGCATCCTTCTGAGAAAACGGGTCAGGGGAAGAGGAAGAGGCGCTGCAAGCAGGCTTTACCCAGGCGGTCACAGGTCCGCGCTGGAAACGATGTGACACCCAGTGGCAACACTGGGACACACTGCCCCCTTCTATCCTCACGGCTCACAGCAGCCCTCCGGAGAAACCAAGGCGGGGGGCATACCAGGGTAAATCCCTACAAGAGCTGGGAGACGGGTGCAGCGACGCGCAGCCCTCCCACAAACGCGTTACTTAAACGCCCACCAAGCGAAGATGGGACCTGTGGACAGTGAGTGGTTCAAGTCCTGCCCAGAGCACTAACTGGCTGTGTGACCTATCCCAGCCGCTGCCTCGTTCTGCGCCTCAGTTTGCCCTTCTGTAAAGCAGAGTCGAAGGAGACGACCTGTAAGAAGCCTTCCACCCTGAGACTGCATAGACCGGGGATGCCCCGAGCCCTCGTCGCCGCGGGGGACTCACCTTTCTCGGGAAGCAGAGCGGCCGCAGCGAGGGCGGCGGGGATGGGTGCGGGATCGCCCCGCACCGCTTCTTTCGGGGCGCTTGGCCAACGCGAAGCCTCGGGGGCCCCGACCCGGCCAGCCTTCCCGCAATGAGCTGCTTACTTTCCGCCGCACTTTCTTTTTTCCCCCTTTGGGGCTCCTCCCCCGCCGCGGCGCGATTGGCCGCTGCCGCGCGGCTCCGGCTCCACCCGCCGCCTGGGCTCGCCCGCCGCCCGCGCTCAGGGATCCCCGGAGCGGAGGCCGCGGGGCGGCACCGAGCGCAGCCCCGCCCGCGGCGAGGAGGAGCGGCGCCGGGCCCGCTGCCGGCCCAGCCGCGGCCGCGCTAGGCCCCTGGGCGCCGGGCCCCCGGCTGGGCCGGCTGCAGCGCCCGGGGAGGGAGAGCGTGGGTCCCGCGGCTCCGCAGCAAGCCAGGCGCCCTGCGGAGGCGCGGCCCCCGCTGCTCGCAGAGACGCACCCTTGCGCTCCGGGCAGGATCCTGGTCTCGCCGTCGAGATCGCCTTTTCTTTCCGGCTCTGTGTAGTTAGCTCTCGTGCTGCACCAGGGCCGGGAATCAATTCAAGCCTCAGGATTTGAGCCCCCATCGTGTGCCAAGTCCAGGGCTGGACGGGAAGAAACGGGCTCAGTCTCGGTGGTCCCCGCGCTCCGCTCCGCTCCAAATGACACTCATGGGAACAAGCTGGAGACGGCACAATGGAATCTGTATTTTCCACTAGTGTATACACAGTGTGCCTAGGAAGCTGCCTGGCACAATATAGGTACTCAGTACCTGTGTACTGAATGAGTGAATGAATGAAACCATCGTCATGGAAGCAAACAGTCTCGAAAGAATGACTCCCTTTCATTCATTGTCCTTTCTCCAGATTTCCGAAAAAGCCCTTAGCCACCCTCTCCCGCTCTAGATGGCAGTCTGTATAGTCATCCTGAGAAGCTTTACGAGTGTCAACTCCTTTGTTCAAGAACCTTCTGTTGTTCTCTGTTGCTAGTCCATCACGATTTCTTCCTGCCTGGCAAGGCCCTTCATCACCTTTCCCCATTTCTGAGGTTCCCTAATAAATGCCATCTACCAAAGGTGACTTGTCTCTTCCCACATGCTTTACTCCACCACTTCCATGACTTTTCTTCTGCTCTTAGAGTTACCTAGTTGAATTGTATTTATTTATTTATCCAAGAAATCGAGATACAAAGAAAGCAATTAAAGAGAACAGGAAAAAAAGACATGAAAGAAGAAAAGGTCCTCATGAACTAGTAGGTGGAATTAGGAGGTGCCAGTCTCTAGGTACCAGCTAAAGATGGACAGCAGTGCAAAACTCAGACACTACCCTGCCCTCAGAGGGTTTAACTCCCCAAAGGGAAATCACAGTATAATTGAAGCTGTAGCAATGTTCATGTTGTTTCATGTATTGATATCACTTATGGAAATTGATCCTGAGAAATTGTCTCTGGATACCTGGCTCACAGTACATACTCACAATATTGTTACTAAACTAGAAAGGAAACAACATAAAATTTAAAAAGTTTATTGTATGAAGCAGAAATAAAGGCGTTCTTTGGTTTATCATTCACTCATTAAATATATTTCAGGGCATCGAATTTTTTTTTTTTTTTTTAAATAAATTTATTTATTTATTTATTTTTGGCTGCATTGGGTATTTGTTGCTGTGCACAGGCTTTCTCTAGTTGCGGCAATCAGGGGCTACTCTTCGTTGTGGTGTACAGGCTTCTCACTGTGGTGGTTTCTCTTGTTGCGCAGCAGGGGCTCTAAGCACATGGGCTTCAGTAGTTGCAGCACTCAGGCTCAGTAGTTGTGGCACACATGCTTAGTTGCTCTGCAGCATGTGGGATCTTCCTGGACCAGAGATGGAACCTGTGTCTCCTGCATTGGCAGGCAGATTCTTAACCACTGTGCCACCAGGGAAGTCCCTCAAATTTTTTTCTTACATAATACACTCATTGAACACTTTTATAACATGCTTATAATGTAGTAGGCACTTTGCATGTATCAGCTAATTTAATTCTCACAATAATCAATTTATAGATGCAATATAGACAAGTTGTATCTTGTCCATGGCCACAAACCTACAAGAGGAGAATGCAAAATGAGAACTGAGGCAGTCTTCTTGCTCTTAACTACCCCACTAGACAGTCTCATGTACTTTCTAGAAGTCCTTACTCTGTGCCAGGCACATGTTGGTGAACCAGATGTAGTCTTGGACTTTGAGGAGTTACTCATAGTTTAATGAGCATGACGTCATATAGACAACCATCACAGTATTGAATATGGTAACGATGACAACATAAGTGACTGGGAATGAAAATGGTAAGATAACCAATGCTGTATATTCACACAATAAAGTGTTTGCTGTCATAATTAACAGATTATGAAACTATGTCTACAAAGGAAAAGGCTTACAGCATAGTTAGTAAGACTATGTAAAAGATATGAAAACATGGGCAGTAATTGAAAGGAATGTGGAAAATGTTAATGTGTCAGGATTATGGGAGTATTTTTGTTTTTTAAATTTGCTTAATGGCAAAATGTTCTCGTAACAATTTAAAAAAGGTTGAAAACTCACATACTAGGCGTTCAACGAACAATTGTGGCCTAAGTGAATGAATGAATGAAGCTACAGACTCATGGGTGTCAGTGCCTGACAGTGTTGGGTGCATAAGAGATGCTCAGAAAAAATGTTTTGAAATTAATTGAATATTTGGAAAGGCATCATTACTCTCTTCTCTCTACTACTAACCTCTACCCCTTTTTTCAGGTTATCTGTAATCATTTTGCAATAGTTTTAAGGAGGCCTCAGAATTTCCCTTTTCCCTGGAAAGCAGTCCAATCAGACTTTTGTCCCTAATGCTCCATAGTCAAGCAATCTCATGACCTTCACTTTGCCAAATTCAATGGTCAATTATTGATCTTCATCTTACTTGACCATCTTTCTTTCCTTCAAAGTCTTTTTCACTTAACTCCTTGTTTTTCATCAATTTCATCCGCTGCTCCTTTCCACACTCTATCATTGGATCCTTTACTTCTTGGTTCTCTCTGATAGTTAGAATATCTCAGAGCTCAATCCTTGGCATACTTACTGTACCTCCCTAGGGGATCTCATCTCAAACATCTATGTGATAAAAACTTGCAAATTTAAATCTACAGTAGGAACCCCGTATTCCATTTATCCTATTGGCTCCTTCCCATCTCTTCTTAGATGTTTCATACACATTTCAAACTTCACATGTTCAAAACAAACTCTTTATGGTTACCCATCACCAAACCACCTCCCCCTACCCCCAGTTTTCCCAGCTTTGTAAGAAACACTACTTTTTACACAGTTGCTCAGCCAAAAGGTTGGATTTATCATTGATCCCTCTCTTTCTGTCACATCTCATATGCAATCCATCAGCAAATTTTCTGTTTCCTCTGCATTCAAAATACATCTCAAATTTGACCACTATTTCTCTCCTCCCCACAACCACCAGAGTCCAAGTCACTATCTTCTCCCCACTCATTGATCCCCCTCTTTAAACTCCTGCCCCCCAGAGTCTTTCCTCACACTTTGGAGTGACCCTTATAAATGGAAATCAGAATAGATACAGGCTAGTTGTTGAAGTCAAGCACCTTGGAGCCAGACTGCTTGGGTTCAAGTTCCAGTTCTATAACATATTAACATAACACTCTCATGTTACATAACTTCTTTATGCCTCAGTTTTGTTATCTGTAAAATAATGATAATAATATCTACACGTTAGGCTTGTAAAATTAAATGAGTTAATGTGAGTAAAACACTTGGAACAGGGTAAAGAAAGTAGTGTACAGAGACAATTTAAGTTTTTGAAGGAAGGTGAAGAGCAGGACTGAGCCAAAAGGAAAAATGTGAAAAAGGAAAAAAGTAATTATGTCACCTTCCATATCCTTTTATGTCCCCAGTTTTTATACTTCTCAGCCCTTTTTGTTTCCATCCTCACCACACCCCCATAGGTGCTCTCTAGCTGTCCACGGAACTCTTATAGGACTCAATTAGGCCTTTCCTCACTTTCCCAGAGTGGCCCATGTTTCCAGATCATTTCTCCCTCTTCTTCCTTATGCCTCTGTCCCCTCAGTTTGGTTCACTGAGTATAGGAAAACAAGCAGATTAAACAAAGTCATGTTAAGGTGGAGATTCCTAACTGCTCAGCCCTATCTTGTCAGAGGTCTATGCTCATGTGCTCAAAGACACATATGTAACTATTGAAACTCGAGTATTTTGGAAGAGGAAATTTGACTATGCAGTGGGGAGCTTTCTTCATTCATATCTTCAACCTAGCAGGCTTCGCTTAAGTGTAGCCCTGAAAGAAGAGAGGTGAAATGTGAACTCTGGATCCCACCCAGAACTCTCTTTGCACAGGAGTGGAGATGAACCCTGTGACTGGGGGTTTCTCCCACATGGATGTGTCAAAGATAAACACACTCAGACATTAGTGAAACCAGTGAAAATGGATTTGATTCAGTAACTCCTAACAGTAAGGGAAAGGCTCCATTCTAATTTGTGCAGAGGAGATTTGAGCATTTTAAAGGGAGAATGAAGGAGGAGAGAGGATAGGGGCTCAATAGAGGCAGAGAAGTGAAAAATTACAGGGGTTGGTCAATGTAAATCCAATTAGGCCAGATGTAACTGCTGGCTGGCAGTAATCGAGGCTAGGATTCCGTCCTCCCACAGAGACGAGAGACAGAGGCCTTATCGTTCCTGAAGATCTCATTTCAAAGAAGTGGCTCTCAGGTCCTCAAGAAAGATATTTCTGAGTTGTAATAGATACATAGTCAACAATTACAAGCCCCTTTCAGTAAATGCTTTAAGAAAGGGAAGTCAGAGGCCTATCATCAGATTTTGGCTAGAACAACTAGTAAATTTTCTTGGCAGCCTTGAGTTTTCTCAGGTAGGCATTTTAATGGGTGGCTGGGGTCCTCACGGGGCATAGTCTTACAGAGCTAGAAGCCATGCTAGAGTTTGGTCAAGTCTCTCAGTGCAGAGGTTTGGATGGAGTTGTTATGTGCTGTGAGTTCTGCAGCTCTTAGAGGTCAGTAGTTCCCCCCACAAGAGTGAGAGAATCAGCACCCCAACCTCCCAGTTGCTTCTCCTTTAAGACTGGCTTCTCCTGCCTTGGAATGCTTGTCTTCTCAGTGATTCTCCTCGGCACCTCCAAGGGAGCGGATCTAGATGAGTGACGGGGTGACGGGCAAAGACATGTTTTCCAAGAGACAGCCTGAGTCTTCTTGGCCTATGGCCCAAAGCTCCTGGAGACTATTAGAAAAGGCCTAATTTTCTCTCCTTGTTTTTCTCCTTCCAAACAGAAGCTTTGAAGCAAAGGTCAGGATTTTAATAAAGTCTTGGAGGATGGTTACTGTGCAATGTTGACACTTCACGACAGCAGGAAATTTAAAGATAAGAACTTTGCATGCAAACAGGGGAAACTTACCCTTATGGTTCTAACTTAGCCTTGTAAGTAGTTAACAACCATTTATCAGTTTCCAGCCCTCCAAAAATCTAATCAAAATGGAAGGCATGCTCTTCACATAGATACCATAACCTGTAATTGTCCCATAAGCTGAAACCCTGCGATATTCTTTAGGGCAGACTCAATAGAAATTTGTCACCAACTGGTGAACAACAACCAGCCCATGCCAGGTAAAATCATGCTAATATTTGCTTGTTCTTGCAGCAATATGAGAGGGCCGTGCCTTTCAGCCCTTTTTTTTTTTTTTTCCTGTGCAGCAATAAGTAGCTTGAATGATCCCCTAACAGGCAGGCTCTTGTAATATTACTCATCTCCAGAGAGGGATTTTCAACTAGTCATCAGGGATTCAGAGACTGTGTATGGGATTCTTTCTTCACCACCAGCATGGGGGAATTTTTCCCCTTTCATTCATTCGTTTACTCAAACGTGTTGAACATTTGCTCTATATGAACACCGTGAGCAATGCTGAAATAGGGTTGATGTGGATCTTTTGTTATAGAAAAAGACACAATGTCTACATAGATTACACAAAACAGGGTTGAAATAATATCTCCTCTCCAGTGAACAACTATTATGTGGCATGACCTTCGAACATGCGTTATTTCTAAACTTTACAATAGCCTTCAGAAGTAGACATAGTTTTTCCTACTTTCACTGGTGAGATAATAGAGTGAGAGAAGCTTACTTACCTAAGAACACACTGCTAGTTAAGGTTGAACCCAATAGTAAACCCAGGTTTAACAAATTCTCAAGTTCCCATTTTCCCATGCTACACTGAGGTTCTCCAAAAAAGTTCAAATAAAGTACCCTTGGAATATTGAGGGAGGAAAAATGCTTCTGTTTGGAGGAGATCAAGGAAAGAAACAGAGATGGTGTCACATCAGGGACTAGAAGGAGAGGTGAAATTAAGATGAATGGTGACAAAGAAAGAGAAGTAAGACACCACAGGACAGAGGAAAAGCGTTCATTCATTCATCCATGCAACTATTGTTTGACATATAAATAAAAGAACTGCAGCATGCTGTGGTAAGGGCCTTTGGGCTCCATGTGAGCCCAGAGGTAGGTGTTTTCACGTGGCCCTAAGAGATGGGAAAAGGGAAGAGTCATGTTTCCCTAACTAGCTGGAGAACTCGTTGGAGGTAATGGGGGGAAAAGAAGTGGAAACATGTACTTTAATCAGCTATTGGAATAAAATGTGGAAAATATTATTGAAATTATTCATTAGAGAGCAAGAACTGTGACTTATTGGCTTTTATATCCCAGAATAGTGCTTGACATAAAAAGTGTTTGAACAAATGAATCGGCTACTGATGTCTGCTGAAGGCCAGGTGCTCTTTAAGCCTGGTGCTTCTTACAAATATTATATTACATTATCATCACAACACCTCCACAAGGTAGGTATTTATTTTTCTTATTTAAGAGAGATGAAAAATTCTGAGGCTCAGGGAGGTAAAGATTTGCCCAACATCACAGAGCTAGGAAGACATAAAGCTGCATTTTAAAGTTTTACTCTAGAACTTGTAGTTTTTTCTCATTCTCTGCCCTGCTCTCAATGCCAGGCTAGGGCAGTGCTGTTTTGTTAGTATGGTTGTTATTATTTACAATGAACATTTTATGGAAGCATAACATAAATACATAAAATTGCACTAAGCATATGTGTATAGCGCAATCAATTGTTACAAAGTAAACACAACCAAGAAAATCACATCACTACAGGCAACAGAGTTTGCCTTAATATGGTGTCAATATCTTCATTTCTGTTGGGGTAAAATATTCCCTTTGTAGTTTTATTCACACACACACAATCTTCATGGGGACTGAAGCACTATAGAGTCATAACCTGCCTGGAGAATGAATTAGTCGATAAATGATAGCTTCTCTTTAGGGAGCGTGTTCGTTCCCTCAGGTCAGAGGTTATCTCCATTAAGCAACAGCACTGGAAGCATCATCAGACCTAGGTCAAATCTGTTTGGCTCTGAATCCCAAGCAGCAGGCAGAGAAGAGACAGTGAGACTTTTGCATCTAATTTTGAAAATGAT
Organism: Hippopotamus amphibius kiboko; assembly: GCF_030028045.1. Lineage (NCBI taxonomy): Eukaryota > Metazoa > Chordata > Mammalia > Artiodactyla > Hippopotamidae > Hippopotamus > Hippopotamus amphibius. Next base: position 165,039,287 of record NC_080191.1, on the reverse strand, counting down.
CAATGATTAACATGCTGGTATGTTGTATTTCTACGATTGCAACCTGTAAAATTTAAAATTGCCAGAGAGTTAGCCTGGATGCAGAAAAATCCTGAAAAAAATAAGGACGAGTGAAGATGTCAGAGAGTAAAGAGGCAGAATAGTGCACTTGACTGATGCTAGGTGACCTGAGCCCCCGACTAGGTTTGGCTTCTCATTTTCTGTGTGATCTGGACAGAGTCACTTCTGTTTTCTGAGCTTGTGGTTCCTTTCCTTTAAGATGGCCATGGACTTGGCAATATTGTACTGGAACACTCATCATTAGCCCTTATAACTAAGCAGGTGAATCACATATGGCTTTTTTATTTTGTTTTATTATTTTCTGAATAGTTTTGCAAATAACTAGAGTTGCCCAGTTCTTATGCTAACCTGTGGGTTGTGGGCACTGTGTGAGATGAATCACCTCACTCCAGAAGTGATTCTAAAAATTGAAATTTGATACAGAAAGCAACCGGATTTGCTGATTCCTCAGTTATCTTCCAGGGCTACATTTCTAAGAGTATATATTACTTAAGATACAAATTTGGAAAAGTTCATAAATTTGGAAAAGTCTGGTCACTTAACCAGACTCCAAAATAAACTGCATTAAAAAACCATATCTATAAGCCATGTTTATCTGAGAGAATGACTCCACAATTTTTATCACAAGAGGTAATTAAATTTAAAATACATTTGGTAAAATGTACACATTGCTAGTTATTGAAATCATGTAAAGTCCACAAGAGGGACTGCATTTGCTTCTTAACCTCAAATGAACTATAATATAGTTTGCTTATTGAGATCTGCTTTGCTATTTAGAAAGGTTATCACATGAAAATAAAGATTAAGACAGAGATTTTAGACAATTAGTAAATGTAAAATCCAGTACTGTGTTCCACAGGAAGTGCACAGTAAACTTAAAAAGATAAATATCTAACATGAAAGCTATGACAACTCTACACACTCGTATTCATACTATGGAATCCAAGATGACGTCCAGCTAAGAAATCAGGTAAGGTTTTATGGAGATGGTATTTGAAATTCATCCTGAAAGATGGATAGGATTTGTCAAAAGGGAGGGAGGCAGGAGGCATTTGGACAAGAGAAAGAACAGGGACAGAGGCATAACGGCATGAACGTGCATAGCAAGGAGAAAAGAAATGGTCCAGTTTTCCTGTCTATAATCTCTATCCCTAGAAGGACATAGAGAAAAGGTAGGGAGGGCTAGTTAGAGGCTAGTCATGACAGGCCTGGCCATGTTAAAGCCTTGGTTTTTTTGCAACCTTGGGAAAGTCAATGAGTAAGGGAGAGAGTTGCCTAAGGTCACACATGTAATAAGAGTCAGAGGCGTTAGAATGGATTTCAGAATGTCAGATCTAAAGTCTAAAGATCTCTTTGACTGACCCCCATCTACTGAAATGGGGTCGATAGGGTCATGGGAGAATACCCATGCCACATACACCACACTTCAAGACCTCCAGACTTTTCTAAAACAGCCTAAATGTTTGGAAGTGGGATTCTTGAGAAGTGAAAGACCAGAATGACTTATATAATGACTGTCCCCCTGCTGGCTTCAAGGCTTTCTCCAGGGTGGAGGGTATCAGTTACTCATCAATGCAGAGCAGCAGCACGCGGTGGGTTGGCATCGGGAAGCACAGAAGGGCTTTGCATTAGAAACTGGGGAGGGAACTGAAAATTGACTGAATGCAATTATCCAAGTTGGAATTTGGCCAAGGTCTCAAGATTTAATACCACAACTTATCCTAGATCCTTGTAAAGACCCTCTGTGGTCTGAGTCTTAATTTTACCGTTCCTGTAAAATTCATGGGACAGCATTTCTCAGCCTTTTCCCCCCAAACCAAAACTCTTCACTTTCTTTCCTTGGCCACTGCGCTTCCAGTATGGCTTTGACTGCCACTGCTGACACCAAGACACTTTCATTGCCCCGAAGGCCATTTTATTTATTGGTGTTATGTTTCCAAAAGGTGCATTTCCTTCCACAAATTTGTTCAGCTGGCCACATAATAGCATAGGCTGACATTCTGGTCACCACTCAGGAGAGCAGCAGGTTGTGTAAATTCCACAGCTCCGGCATGTCAATTGTGAGGTACCTTGAAAAAATTTGTATGGGTTGACCTTGCTTTAAAGAAAGAATCATAGAAAATACACAATAAAAAATATAGCAGGAAGTAAAATCTAGTATCACATTTCAAAGCTCAGAAAGGTTTAGTTAACTATTACGTATACACACACATAGCTTTTTTACAATGAAAACTAAAGCATAACTAAAATAAAAATTATGTATAGGGACAATATTGCAAAATATTTGAAAAGTCATGACACACGTCTAAATTCCAATAGTTAAATAGGCAAATACGTGATAAAACTATTAGTAAATAAGGGAATGTAAAATATGGAACGGTATTCTCAACTTTACTAGCAATCAAAGAAATGCAAATGTAGACAATGAGAACCATTTTTACACTCATTATTGAAAAAAAACTTAAAGCTAATCTTGCTAGTGACATCTTGGCATTACTGATACAGGGCTGCATTTCCATGATTGTAAGCTTAATAAGCACAACTCTTTGAAGAAGCAATTTGGCAATTAAAGTCAAGATCTTCAAAATGTTATATTCTTCAAGACAAAATTTCAATCCTGAAAATTTACCTAAAGAAATAATTCAAGCAAAGAGAAAAATGTATCCACATAGGTATATATTGCAAGATTGAATGATAACCTGGGGTTAATATCCAGAAGTATATAAAGAACTCCTATGACTCAGGAACAAAAACAAATAGCCCAACTAAGAAACAGGCAAAAACTTGAATAGTCATTTGTCCAAAGAAGATATGCAAATGGCCAATAAGCACATGAAGAGATGCTAAGCATCATTAATTATCTGAGAAATCCCAGTGAAAACCACTATGAGATACCACCTTATATACATTAGGATGGCTACTATAAAAACAAACAAAACAAAAAGCACCCCCAAGCCCCAGAAATTAACAGGTGTTGGCAAGGATATGGAGAATTTGGAATACTTGTGCACTGTTGGTGGAATGTAAAATGGTACAGCCACTGTGGAAAATGGTATGATGATTCCTCAAAAAAACTGAAAATAGAATTCCATATGATCCATCAATTCTGCTTTTGGGTATATACCCAAAAGAATTAAAGAATTGAAAGCAGGATCTTGAATAGATGTTTGCATACCCATATTCATAGCCCCATTATTCACAATAGTCAAAAGGTAGAAGCAACACAAGTGTTCAATGGCTGACCAGTGGATAAATAAAATGTGATATATACATACAATGGAACGTTATTCAGTCTTAAACATTAAGAACATTATGGTATGGGCTACAATGTGGATGAACCTTCCAGATACAATGTTAAGTGAAATGAGCTAGTCACAAGAAGCCAAATACTGTAATTCCACTTATACGTGGTACCTGGGGTAGTCAAATTTATACAGACAGAAAGTAGAATGGTGGTTACCAGGGGCTGGGGGTATGTGGGAAAGAGTAGTAGTTGTTTAATGGGTAGAGGATTTCAGTTTTGCAAGAGATAAAAGAGTTCTGGATATTGTCCCTATACATAATTTTTATTTTAGGTGCATCAGAATACAAATATACTTAACACTTCCAAACTGTAAAAAGCTAAATATGCTTAAGATGATAAACTTTATGCTATATGCATTTTTACCACAATGAAAAAAATGATAACCTGGTTTTGTTGAAAAAGTAGGAAAATGATTTAGTCAATTCTGAAATGCCATGTGATAGAGTATTATATAGCCATTAGACATTATAATTGCACATAGTATAAAAATCCTTATAATATTTAAATTTTAAAACACAGAATTCAAAACATATTTACAGGCTTGCAGCCTAATATAAAAATGAAAAGAATTGAAGTGTTAAAATGATAGGAAGGTATTTAAACTTTGCGATGGTTTATTTAAATTATTCTACAATAATGTTATTTGTGAAAGAAATAAAATTGGTATTACTCCTCTAAAAATGGGGTGTCAATATATTTTCCTTTATGGCAAATAATTAAGAATAAATGTTCTTTCTCCCAATGAAAAAGTGAACAAATAAGTAATTTGGACATAGAGAAACCCCTTTGGAAAGGAAAATCAAAACATAGTATTTATCTTGGGATAAAAGCAAAAAAAAACCCAAAAACTAAAACCTGAAATTTAAATCATGAACTATAGACTATTTCAAAAATATAAACTGAGAATATTATTTATTTTATGTTTTAGCATATCTAATTATCTAATTATGATTCATTTTCAATACTATTATTGTTGCTTTACTGAAAAGTTTTTTTTCTTTTAGCTATATGGTTTTATTAGTTTAGTAATCTTCCTTTGTATTTGTTCATACCTAATACTGAAAAAACAATTTTCTATTGGAATATATCTCCAATTTTGTAATGGACATCAACAGAAAAGTATGATTTTTTTTTTTAAGCTGTGAAATGTATGTTTATTCTGTTACTTCTTATCAGTTGTACAGCTAACCTAGGACAAATTACCAGACAAATTTTACATTATTTCTTCAGGACTGTGGTTTCTCGATGACTTCAAACTTGGGGTCTTCAAATGTGAAGTTAGGGAACGTATTCATGTCTGCTTTACCATACACTTGCTTAAGCTTAAACAGCTCCCTGTCCAGGTCTTGCTGATACTCTGGGCCAGCATCAACAGGTCCACCAGATGTCTGTCGCTTAGTTCTATATTCTCTAATCTTGTCCACGAAAAGTTTCTGTACAGGATCAAGTTCCTTATTGAATGCCACGGCTGTAACACCAATGTTCCTCCTCAAAGACCTCAAAGAGACTGAGATTGCAGACTGAATGACAGAGGTCAACCTGAAGAGCCTCTGAAGAATCATGGTGATTCTGTTACCTCTCAATCACCTTGCACTCACTTTCGAGCTGCCAGAGCCGCTGCCACCTCCGCCGTTCTACTTCTGGCCCTGGCTCCGCCCCCACCCGCCTACCCACCATCGCAATGCATTATGGGCCGCCGTTTCAGTCGGTCCACACTCACCAGACAGGAAGCGTCTCGCAAGAGAAAAGTATGATTTGGTATATATTCTTTGCAATAAATAATTTTTAGAGATAACAATGCTAGCTTTAATGTTTATTCATTCAGTAAATGCACACCTTTTTTTTTCACTAATTTGTGATAACTGATATTTAAATTATATATTCATAAAACACATCAGATATTTCTGAGACATTTATCATGCTATAATTTTTCTGCCTGTAAAATTGAGGTAAGAGCCCTCATCTCCTTCGTTATAATCAAGTATTTTGTGAAGATAAATGAAATCACAGAAACCACCATATATGAAACAATTAACATTTGAATGAAGAGCTCGTTGTGAAGCAGATTCCTGGAGAGACAGAATGAGACAGACAGACAGACAGACAGAGACAGAGAAAGAGAGGTGTAAGTTTCCCAAAAGTGTGAACACAAGAAAGTAGAACCATAGAAAACAAGAGCAGAGAGGACACGCCCATCGGGCCCCACTGTACTTGGACAGGATTTCTTATTATTTGCCCAGGACCCAGTTTGGATTGAATTTCCAACTTTCTGACTGATTGGTGACAGATTCTTGAATAAGTTAGTGGACATAAAGTCGTAAAGCCTCAGTGTTTACACATAACAAATGAGGATTAAAAACCCCTCTATCTGCAAAGGTGAAGTACTACGAGGATTGAATGGGGTAATGCTTTTAAAGCACCTACCACAGTGGCTGGTACATTACATGTGCACAGAAAAAGGAATTTCTTGCCCCATCGCTTGACTCAAAAATGAATTAATGGGCTTCCTAGGTGGCGCAGTGGTTAAGAATCCGCCTGCCAATGCAGGGGACACGGATTCGAGCCCTGCTCCAGGAAGATCCCACATGCCGGGGAGCAGCTAAGCCCATGCGCCACAACTATTGAGCCTGCACTCTAGAGTCCATGAGCCACAACTATTGAGCCCATGTGCTTCAACTACTGAAGCCCAAGCGCCTAGAGCCCGTGTTCCGCAGCAAGAGAAGCCACGGCAATGAGGAGCCCACGCACCACAACGAAGAGTAGCCCCTGCTCACTGCAACTAAAAGAAAGCCCGTGCACAGCAAAAAAAGACCCAACACAGCCAATAAAATTAATTAATTAATTAATTTAAAAAAATGAATTAATAATTTGTCTCCTGTTCCCTAGAAACCACAGGTACCCTAAGGAAGCCACAGCTGATACTAATTCTTATTCTCCCCAAAGTCTAACAATTTCTTACATATGATAGATACTTCGTATACATTTATTGATTAACACAAACATTTGATAAACATTTTTTTGCTCGATCAACACTGCAGCAGGAGATGTATGTTTTTAAAATGCTTCCCTGATTTATTGCAAAAAGTCAGAGGTACCAAATGGAGAATAGCTGGAGAATCAGCTGCTACTTGATTTAAGAAGAGGGAGAAGTCCCTCCCTAGAACTGTTGTAATGATTATAATTCTTTATGTTTATGTACTTCACATACCTTACGAGGCATTATCATCTGTAACTTGATCCACAAAACAATATGTAAGAAAGCTAAGAAGCAGGAATTGTTATTCCTGTTTTTAACATGCGGCTCAAATTGGTGATGTAATTGTAAATCTGGAGTAAGTATCACCAAAGGGACCAGAATCCAGGTCTGCCTCCATGCTCTCTTTATGATGCTGCTTTGGTATCGTCTTCTTGGTCCCGAGTCCCCACACAGCCTTGCAGTCCTGGCTTTAGTATTTGCCTATGCTTATGGAACACAGGCTAGTCAGTCTCTTCATCACTCAGATTCAGTGTTAACTCTGAGGCTCCACCCAGTATTGCACTGTGGTTTAATGAGACTTCCTGATGAGAAAGACACAGGAAGAAAATGTTATTGAAGTTATTGTAATCCTCATTATTATTTCACATGGACTACTCAATTCATGCTTTTCACACTCCAGTCACATTCAATAATCATCACTCTTTGGAGTTCTTTACCTTTGAAAACCCAAAACTCAGAGCTGAGGTTTTGAAAAAAACCACAGTGTAAAACGAGTGGGTGAAATTGCATAGTCTGCAAACTAATTAAATGGAGTCGGCATCTCAAGAGGGAGAGTGCCAGCATCCTTCCCAGGCATTTGACGGCAGCTACCTGACATGAACACAAATGCCATGTGATTTGGTTTCATCAAGTCAGCCCTGCTGATATAACAAGACGATGTCCTGTCACCTAAGAAGCCCTGATGTATTAGCTAATATTAAATCATGTGGCTGTCTTTCTCATCCCATTGGCATGTCTTACTTTAAGGTATAGGGAGCAAAAATTATCCCACAATGAAGGGTTACAGAAACCACACAGTGTAATCCATATGCTCTTAATATTATCCTTGCATCCCTTCTCGTGCCTGCAGCCGATCAATCATTATTTACTGTGCACCTCCTATGTACAAAGTACTGTGCAAGGCATTATGGAGAAGGATGTTCTGAATCAGACCCATTCTCTCCCCTCAAGGAAACTTTGGAATCTCAGAGGAGGTAAGATTACACAAATAGATATCACAGAAGGAAGATGAGAGCTATAGACAGTTATAGCGTATAAAGGAGTTCAGAGAAATTGGAAAAAAAAATTCCCCCAATTGGTTCCATCTGGGAAATTGGCTCTTTCATGCATATTCCTTGGCTTTAAACAATTCCGTTACAACCTAACATCCCACACTCTCACTTTATATCCTATGTTGGTTCTTCCTGAATTAATCACCATAAAAAATTAAAGAGCTCTTTTTAATCTTCTCCTAGTCTATCCTATTGTATTCCTCCCTTTTTGTGCCTCCCCTATTCCCACTCCTTGCTTTAGGGTTAGTTCTGCTCATTAATTGGTTTTAAATATTACGTTTTATTTTCTGCTAATGGAACTCTTGGCATTCATATAGTTAACATTTCAAAGGAGGCAGAAAAAGGGGAATTGTCTAATTGTCTGGACTCAAGCTCATGACTTCTGACTTAGGACCATCTCTTACAAAGGACAATGGAGGAGAGACAACATCTGACAGGCAAAACGTGCAGCCCATCACTGAGAGTTTTAAAGGTCAGACTGCAAGTGACCTGCTCTTATATGTGAATTTCACAATGACTAAAGAACAAATGTTCTGAAGAGATTAGCTGGATAAAATGCCTATTATAAACTCACAGTTTATGTATGTCAGGACAAATGGAGCAGCATAAGAGCATATTTTTTTCTGAATTTCTTTGAGGTATGACAGAGAAAGTTAATTTGAGACTAGAGAGTAGAAAAGGAGAGTTATAAATTTGGAATTTGACAAATAAGGCATGCTTCTACAATGTGCCAAGTCTGAAATAAAAAATGGGCTTATTAGAAAATCTGAAGTCCTTGTGAAGAAGTTTCTTTTCTTAAAAATTTTTGCCAGTCAGGCTTTTTTCTATTTTTTTCTCTTATGTTATTATTTCTGTTTTTATTGTGTTTCCAAAATCTTGAGCCGTGATCAGATCCTCACCACTATCATCACCATGAAAAAAAATACATAAAAGTCAGGTGTAAATTTTTCTGGGTTACGTGTAAGCTAGCAAATAAACACCTTCAACTGAACTTTAAGCTTTAAGCCGCGGGGGTTAAAATAAAGAACCTACTGAAGCTAAACAGTAGCATTCATATGCATCTACTTACATATACACAATATGTATATAGGGCAAGTATAAATTTACGGAGCTGATTTTTCATATGCATATATGCACAAGTGCACACACACATCCCACACACACCAGGCAGTACCCTTGCTATATATGTATGTGTATACAAAAACACACATGGGCAACACTTTATTTAGCACTTTGTCCATCTGTTTAAGAAGTTTCCCTATATTCCCTTCAATTCCAGTTAAGCATGACCATGTGTTTCCTCTTTAGGATCAGGTGAATCCATCTTCGTATTTGCCCTGAACATCGTCTAGAGTGCCCAAAACACCGAAGGCGTTTAGTAAATATTGTTTGAACTAAGTTGGATTGAATGGTGAACACTACAAATAATCAACTAAATCAATACAACTTTGAAGTGATGTATAGCATAGGCATAATAAGACGTGGTTTAAATCTATCATCAGGATAGTTCAAGTCCTGGAGTTTTGAAGAATTATGATTTAGGAAAAGGGCATATCCAGACGTAGAAGTCACAGAACTCAGGTGTGAATTTCAGCTCTGTTATATTAATAGCTGCATAACTGGGGGTGATTTGTTTAACATCTGATAGCAGTACTTACCTTGTTGTTTGAAACATCAAGCCAAATAATCTGTACAGGAAATTAGAACCTGGTAAGTACTCAATATATGTTGCTTTCTTTCTCCTCTTCCATTCTGAACAAATTTTAACCGTTTAATATATGGAAATAATAACTTTGTCTTTTGTGGATTTTATTTTATTTTTTTAATTTTTTAAGCTCTTTATTGGAATATAATTGCTTTACACTGTTGTGCCAGTTTTTGAGGTCCACCAAAGTGAATCAGCTGTATTCATACATTTTGTGGATTTTAAATGTGCACTCTCTCTCTCACTTTTCAAGATTATTGAATGCTTAAAAATATTAGACCTTTGAATTAGTTCAGTTACACTATCCATTGTTTTATTCAGCAGACATATATTTTCCAGTGTAATAACTAACTGAAGTATACACTTATATGTGGAGCCCTCCTGGTAGAGCAGTAATAAGGCTGGCATGGTGGTTCGGAGACTGAGAATCATACATCAAGCCTGTGTGACCATGGAAAAATCACTTCTCCATTCTCTAGGCCTTAGTATCTCTAGCTTTAAAATAAGGAAGTTATACCTGAGAGTTATCCTAAGAATTTTGTGATTCTGCATGCAGAAAAAGACTCTTGCTCTCTGGAATTTATGGGAAACGACAGAGATAGAAGGGGAAAAAGACAGTTATTTAGCCTATTGAAGAATGGATACATTCTTTTGAATTTCCTCTGTCTCGTAAGTGCTCAAAACTGAAGTGCACCCTTTTGGGGACAATTGTCCCACAGCTACAAAACTTAGATCTTTGATTATGCTTCCTTTGTAATTTGAATTATTATTGCCTCCAACAATGACAGGTAATCTTATTCTCATATTCTCTCTTCGTGCAGCCCATCCATTCTAACCACTTGCTGAGAGCTTCCTGCGTGTCAGCTGCCTTGGTTCTATGTGCACTGCACAGAATAAGACACGGTCCCTGTCGTCAAGCTGTTCACAGCCTAGTGAGCGACTGCAAGAGAGATGAGACAACTGAAGAAAAAAAAACATCAGTTCTCTAATTAGAGCATGAGAAGGCGAAGAGTATTAAGAGAAGAGTACTTAATTCTGACTGAAGGAAGCGATGCTTAGTAATTTAAAGTAAATGAATTGTACATTTCCATACACTTTTCTCAGGATGACTGTTTCCTGAAAAAATAATGACATTTGAGAAGAGAGCAAATCTAGGTTCGGCAGTTCTGCCATAGAAGGTTTTATGCCAAAGTGCCGGATCCCACTGGCCTTGAGGAGATAAGAGTCTGATGTGGGGAGGGGATTCTGACCATAATTGCTCTGTCCTTTAATCCTGCTTTCAGTTCATTCCTTCATTCACTCCCTGACTCACTCAACAAATACGGAGCAACTCCTCTGTACTAGGTACTGTTCTGTGTGCTGAGGATATAGAAGGAACTGAACTGACGAAGATTCACCTCCATTCCTTGGAAAAATCTCTGATTCTAAGACAGGAACAGGAGAAATACAGGATAATCCCGGACCATCTTGTAATGTCAGAAATTAAGAAAGCGCAAAAACAATTGATGGGAATATGTCCAATTGGTACAGGAGCAACAGAAAGCGCTCCTGATGGACAAAGGTGAAACAGCTTGAGCAACGAGATAAAGTAGTATTGGACTGTAACCCGCAACATAAAATCAGTATATGTTTATACTGATAAAGCTAAATGATTGAATAAATTAATAAATGGGCAAGAAGAGACAAATCTCTCATGCAGAAAAATTCCAAATAATTTACATAGATACTCTGCCCTCAAGGAGTTGGACTGTGTGGACTCACTAAGTGTGTGCTGTGCACAGTGACTGTCTGTGGACTGTGCACAGGAGCTTCCATTCAAAGATTACAATATGGAAATTGGGGGATGGGGAGTAACAGTATAGTAGAGAAACCTGACAAACACTACGTCAGCCAGGTGATCAAGGTCAACATCATCAGTCATAAGTCATGTTGATAGTATACACTTCTGATATGTGATGAAAATGGCAATTTACCTCTATGATCTTCCTCTCCCAAACCCATAACTTCAGTCTAATCATGAGAAAAACATCAGAAAATTTCCAATACAGGGATATCCTGCAGTATATCAAACCATTACTCTTCAAAACTGTCAAAAACAAGGAAGTCTGAATAACTGTCCTAGCCAAGAACAACCTATGGAGACTTGACAATTTAATATAATGTAGTATACAGGATGAGATTCTGGATTAGAAAAAGGACATTAAAGAAAAACTAAGGAAATCTGAATAAACTATGGACTTTAGTTAATAATGTTTCAATATCAGTTCATTAATTGTGATAAAGGTACCATACTAAATTAAGATGTTGATAATAAGAGAAACTGAGTACCAGGTATACAGGAACTCTCTGTAACTAACTTCTCAATTTTTTCTGAAAATATAAAGCTGTCCTAAAAATTAAAGTCTATTTTAAAATTTTCACCACTTAATGGAGCTTTATGTCAGATGAAATAAATCCTATGAAAAAGAATAAAGCAAAAAAGAGTAGAGAGTGCTGTTTATAACATAATTTTACCTGGAGTGGTTAGCGAAGGTCTACTTGAAAAGGTGGCATTTGAGCAAAGACTTAAAAGGTGAGACAGTGAATCACACAGCTAATTGGAGAAAGAGATTCCAAGAAGATGGAATAGTAAGTGCAAAGGCCCTGAGGTGAGAGCAAACTTGCCAAATTTGAGGAAGAGCAAAGATAGCAGTGTGGCTGTAATGGAGTGAAAGGTAAAGTAAGAGATGTAATGTTTGACTGGATTATGTAGGGTCTTTCAACCAAGGTAAGATATTTATCTCTTATTCAAAGTGAGATGTGAAGCTGTGGTGGATTTTGAGCAGAAGATTAACATGATCTGATCTAATTTTTAATGGAATCCCTGAGTTTTGTGGGACTATGGACTGCAGGAGAAAAAGCAGGTGAGGCTGTTACAATAATCTAAGTGAGAGATGATGGTAGCTTTGGCTAGAGATTTAGAGGTAGAGTTGGTGAGGGTGGTTAATTCTGGATACCTTTTTAATGTAGAGCCAATAGATTGCTGAGTGTTTGAATGAAGGGTATGAGGGGTAAATTTCAAAGAACACCAAAAAGGATGGAGTGGCCATCAATTAAATTTGGGAAGATTCTAAAAGGAGCAGGTTTATGGTAGAAGTCCAGAAGTTTATCACCAAGTTTCATTTCTTCTACTTCTCAAATATATTTCAGACTTGCCTTTTTGCTATCTCCACTGCCTCTCATTAGTTATCTATCATTCTTTTCCCTGGACCTTTGCCATAGCCTCCTAAATGGACAATCTGTTTCATTCCTGTCCTCCTACTACCAGTTCCCCTCCAGAAAACGAATACTATCTTGCAAAAAATGTAAATGGATCAAATCATTCACTGCATAAAGTCCCCCCAGTGATTGCCATTCACCTGGTGAAGCTAAAATCCAAATCCCTGTCTGTAACATCAATCTTATCTCCTTACTTACTAACCTCCAGTTGCACTAGTCTTTTCTCAGTTCTTCATGGCTAGATGGCTAGTTCTTTCCTTCCCTACCCTACTCTCCACTTCTTATCCCACTTCTCACCCTGACACTACCTCTCCCAGGACATTTGCACAAGCTCTTCCTTCTGCCTGGAATATATTTCAGATGATTGGTGCCTTCTTGGTCTTTGCATCGCAACCTCAGAAAGCCCTCTTCTTGGTCCTCTGTTTAAACAAACTCCCCTTCTTCTTGTTATTCTGTCTCAGCAACATGTTTATTTCCTATCAAAATTTGTCATTTGCTACTTTTGTTTGTTTGCCTCTCTTTCCATTTAATCTATAAACTCTAATCAGGGGCCACATCTATTTAATTCCATAATTTTTCCCCAGTACCTGATACAGAACCACAAACTGTATTAGGAGCTCAACAAATACTTGAAGAATTGAGATATTTTGAGTTTTTCCACTTATTATAAATATATTCCTGGTGCAAGTCCCTGGCCTCAGTTTTCCACTCTCATCGTGGGTGCCAAACTATGGAGTTTGTAGCTTCATAGAAAAACACCAATAAATGCTTCACCTACGAAAGCTGCTTAGAAGCTAGCCTCAGTGATAGACTCTCATCGAGTGGGCCTCTATTCTATTCAAGTGGAGTAAAAATAGGCACTGCTTAGCAACCAGCATTTTGTATTGCACTCTCTCCTCCAAAGAAGGCAAAGCGATGCTAGGGCTAAAACAGTGAGGGGATTTAAGAGCTGGTGAGTATATTAAACAATTAGGGAGAAATGCTTTTGAGAAAAGGCTCCACACAATTGCTCCGGAAAGAACATGAATGTGGCGTGCTAATGATGAAAGGAAAACTTTGCATCTCCGAAACTAGGGAGTACACTCTGGCCAGATTACAGAAGGTTCTTCACATACGCCAAAACAGACTCACGGCACACAAATCCTCCCTTCCCCTCCTGTTTAACCAGATTCATTGCTCTTATTACCACTCTCACTGACCATGGAAATAAAGTTAAAGCCAAATTAAAAGCTGGGTTTTGTTTTTCAGTTTGGAACGTTGGTTTTGCTTTTGACCTTTAACTTCGAGATTCCACTGGTGTTTACAAGTCTCAGCTTTATTTCTGCTGCTCCATCTTTGTACACAAGTCACTTTTGCCCTGTGGGACCCATTTTCTTCAACTGTCAAAGGAGTGACCTCCAAAGCCTCTTTTAGACCGAAGAGTAAGTGATGGAATTATCTTTTTGTCAACAATCTAGCTTCCAGATGCAGCTACTAGCATGCAATATATGAACAATGTAATGATTTCGAGACACATAGACTAAATAAAATACACTGAAATTTTCAGCACGAAGAATTCGTATTTACATATCTAATTTAATTCTCCCAAGAATCTTCCGAGCAAGGTCATATGAATATTTTATGGACAAGAAAACTAAAGCTCAGGAAAGCAAAACATAGAGCCCCAAATCACATAGAGGCAACTAAGTAATAATAGTAAAGTAACATTAGTATTTTAATCCTGATGCAGAAGGAAGAGGCTTCCTCTGCGGACTAGGGGTCAACAAGGTGGGTGTGAGAACATCTGGTGGAGCCTGCCCCAGCCATGGGCCCAGAACACAGTCTTTCTAGGACCTTTCGACCTCTACCTGGTGATAATCTCCCTGCAGCCACCTGGACTCTCTGGGTGAGCCCCAGCCCTCTGTGGTCCAGAGGGTCACACACCTACAATGGATTCATCTGCGAGCCTCTCCCACTCCCAACATGGTCTGCCTCCCTCTGAAGCCCTTCCATACTGTCAGGACCAGGTCTTTGGCTGCATTCCTACGCTCCAGGTTGCTGACCCCCTGCAGCTCATCTGCAATCAGAGCGCTACCTATTGTTTGCCCTGCAACTCCGGAGCAGTTCCAGGCATCTCTGCTATCCTGTGGCTGAACCACACCTTCGGTAAAGTCTGAACCACTTCCAAGTTTGTGCTTTCTTGGGCGCTCCATCAGCCCTGGGGTATCATACAGAGTTTCTTTATATCTTACAGTTATTCTTTTATCATGGCTAATAGTTCTTTATATTTCACTTTCCTGGTTTAATCTAAGTGGTTGCTATTTACCTCATAACTGGGCTCAGACTGCCACATCAATGGAATTAAATTTGTGACAAATTTCAATAGAGTATCATGTTTATTAGAGGGAAGGTGAAGCTCTCAATCACTAAAAAGAATAACGTATTAGAGAGTATCATATTTTGGAGAAGCTAACTTTCAATAAACAGTGATTTCAGGTTCATTCTAATTGACTTTGTGGAGCAAGGAGGGAGGATTGTCAAAGACAGATCTAGCAACCAGTCCCAAGGGAGGACTGAGGAGAAGTTTGGGTCATTGAAAAAAAATGCATATTCAATTTTGGTTCCAAATATCTATCCCGTCTTCCACTATTTTTAACACTGTGAAACCATTTTGAATGGTAGAAAATAGCAATACAATTGGGGCTGAAATTGACCTCTCACAATACCTAGGAAGTTTTTGTCTAGACAATTCTATCCTTTAGGAACTTGCAGGGTGTCCATCTCAACTTGGAGGGAACATTCTAATGGAGTGACACAGGAATCCATCGTTTCTAATTTGGATCAATGTTTCTGCTACTGGATAAAAACAAAGTAGGGAGATTCATTAAACTTTCAAATAGCAGATGCTAGGAAGAATAACAAATATATAGGTAGACGATAAAGAACCACAAAGAGCCATGTAGAGTTGCGGCTAAACACTCTGTAATTCGACAATGCCGAGTCTTCAATAGATTTATATTTTAAGACAGTTCCAAAAATTTTACGACTTCCCCAGAGGAGAAAAATTTTACTATTTTCTCCATAAGAAATTATGTGCATTGTCTGTCTCCACTGCTTTCTCTTGGTGAAAGTGGAACCCTGATAAATTTTCAGAAAGTTTCATAAATATAAAGAATTTGCTCTTTCGATCTTGTTTTTTCTTAAAAGTGCCTAAGGATCAGACCCAGGCTATGCCTACACAAAACCATAAATCTGGTTAATTCAGGTTGAAAAAAAAAGCAAGTCAAATGAGTGAGAAATAAATCAGGGAGATGTCAGCTGCAAAACAACTCCTTACATGACTTAGTTTTTCGATTACCATGTCCATTTGAGTATCTTATGCAGTGTACATAACCACTGATATTTTCAGGTGGATTTATGGTAGCTGTAAGCAGACGTTACCAGCCCATAGTTGAAAATGAGCCGCCATGTATCTGTACCTTAGGTAAAAGTCACCCTAAAGGACTTATAATCATCAATAATGGTGTAATAATACAGCATCTAATAATTATTGAGAGCACGCTATTTTCCAGATACCATGGTATGCACTTTACTTGTCTTAGAGATTAAATAACTTGATAAATCCATACAGCTGGAAAATCAGAGACGTCAGATTTGAATCTTGCTGTGGTGACTCCAAAGCCAGTTTTCTGCACAGCCAGTGCTGAAGATCATTAGTGCACACTCTGTTTTATAAGAGAAAGAGACCTGAGAAATGTACATACTATGGCCTCACAGAGTCAGAACTCAAACCTATGCCTCCTGCCTCCTTGTTTGTTCTGTTCTTCATCACGCAAAGCTTGCAAAGGATGTTAGATTCTCTCTGGTGGTTCAGAGTGTGCTTCTGGGTCTCTCTGTAAAGAGGGTAGAGCATGGTGAAGGCAGGGTGGGGAGAGAGTGGGGCCATAGCTGAAAGCATTTAAATCAGAGTGGATGGAGTGGTGATGTTCAGATGTGGATAGTCAGTTCAATACATATTTTTTGGTGCTTACTGTGGGGCACTTAGTGTGCCATGTGCTATAGGAGAGCAATAAATCAATCAGAGAGAAATCTTCCATTCAAACGAATTATACTATAGTAGAGGAAAAGTATATGTCTATAAACTACTTTTAAAAAAGGCAGCCTTGTTTAAGTCCATAAGAGAGTTTTGGGGTCTTTTGTTTGTTTTGTTTTGTTTTTGTTTATTTTTTAGAAGAGTCTTGGCTTGGGTAATTTTACTAGTGTCTTCACTGTCTTGTAAGTTCCATGGCATACTGTTTAAAAGCTCAGTCATTGGGTTATACTGCTCCCTGAGTTTGAATCTTAGTTAGCAAATTAGTCAGAGGAAAGCAGGAAGGAAGAAAACCAGGAGGGAGGGAAGAGGAGGGGATGGCAGGGATGAAGAATATGCTACAGGGTCTAGAGTACCAATCAATTTCATCGCATAAGGTAGTCCTTGTGGTCCTTCAGAGAAGTCATGGAAGGTCTCTGAGCTAAGTTTCGAAGACTTCATGGGGTTTCAATACATGTGACAAAGTAATGTATTCAATTTCAAATTCTGTGTTATTTAAGAATTGTAAAAACTTTATAAAAATGAAAAGCCAATTTAAAATTTCTCCATTTTCACCATTCTAAATAGATGGGTAAGAATTTGTATCCTAAAGACTAAGACAAAAGTCACCAATCTGCAGCCTCTGGGCTTATTTGGCCACAGATATCTTTTGACTGGTCCATGAAGGATTTTTGGACAAGTAAAATATTCGCCAACCTTTAAAAATCAAGAAAACTCACATAAAAAGGGAATTTTATGTATATTTATGCCTGCTGGAAACAGCCATGAATGGCTAAGGTCCAAAAACTATTTTCCAAGTTTTCTGGTCTCCATAAGCCCTCCAGATTCATACACGATTCTGAGGGAGGGAAGAGACCTCTCTGCCCTTCTAAAAATAATGTCTGTGATCAATTTCCTGCCAGTCTTTCTGGGTAGAGGCAAATCCAGGCATATTTGATTTAGGATCATAAATAAATGTGAGGTTTTTAGCATATGAACAAAAATTTATCTTTTCACAAGTATAGGTGGAATTAGAAGGGAGCATCTAGGTCGAGAGGAAAGGCAGCTCAAGTGTGTTCAGGGAAGATAAATAGGTGAAGGACTAATGATGTGGGGTGGGATAAGGTGATGGAGGGAGGAATAAAAGTGAGAGATGTGGAAGGGTGGGTATGTTGTGCCACCTCATAGAAGCTCTTGAGTGAATGCCGCATTAAGGGGTGTCCGTCAAGCTCTTTTCCCTTATTCTTCTTTTGGAGAAAAAGTTTCAAAAATGTATTAAATACATATAACAATCGAAACAAAAATGAAAATTAAAGAAAAAACTATTTAATCATAAGCCCATTCAATAAGAATAGCTTCTTTTTTCCCATTTTTCCCCTTAAGTGCTTATCTATTAGGTCATAGTCTCTGAATATTTTCTAAAATATATCTCTAAGAGGGATGCAGCGTGGAGAAGTAATTTGGTCCCATAATTACTGCTCGGTCACATAGCATATTAGTGCTTGACTTTACCAAGTGCTTCTGTACATATTATTATTCAAATCTTACAACAATCTCTGAAATAGGTGAAATTGTATTTTCTACTAGATGGAGCTAAATGCCATGTTTTGTGCCCCAGGCCCCTGCTATTTAGAATATCTCACAATTATCACTGCAGTTCACTTGGTCTAGGCGCTCTGGGCCCTATGGGCACATAAAGGTGTACTTTACAGTAGAGGGCTAATGAGAACCGGCTGACCTAGGTCCAAGTATGTTAAATAAGGTGAAGCAGGTGGTGAGCAGGATAGTGATGCTAAGAAATGACAAGCCTGCACGTGTAAACCCTGTATTTTAGGAAGGGAAAATGGAAAATGCATAAGATAGTTGAGTGCCCGCAGGCAGGCAACTCTGCAGTGGCTTCTGGGTTACAGAGCAGAACCGCAGTCTATGTAAGAAGAGTCTGCAAAGAGCAAGGAAAAGTCTACATCCACAGCCTCCTGGGCCTGTTAGGAAGACAGAACTCAAGAATTATAATGAGGATTCCAAGAGAAAGCCAAGAGTCAGAGCATTATAAATGGCGATGCTTCTCAAACTTTCAGGTGCATTTGAATCACCTAGGGGTCTTTTCAAAAATGCAGCTTCTGGTCTCTGGGGTAGGACCTGAGATTCTGCCTCTCTAACAAGCTCTCAAGGTGTGTGGTTGCTGATGGTCCTCTCCTGAGCAGCAGAGCAACTCTACAGCAAAGCAGCAAGTCAGGACAGGTTAGCCGCCAGGGGCCCTGGAACTGCCTTAGGTAAGGATCCATCCTGAAGACACCAAGTCTGAAGTAACAGGCGGGGATCACTCGACCTTTACAGTGTAGAATGAGAAGGTGAAAGAGCTCAACACAAGCTGACCTCCTCAGGCACTGGCTGGTGACAACTGGCACAGGGAAGACTCTCAATTCAGCAAGGAAGAACTCTCCAAAACCGACAAGCCATACAGGGCCATTTGCAGCAATCAACTGATATACAAATACTTGTGAAAAACGGGCTTTCAAATCTTTGCAGGAGAATCAGTCAGTCCTTTTAGACCCTGCCTTAAGTCAGTGGGAAATAATAAGTACTAGCTTTTTTATTGTTTTAAAACTGGCAGCAAATTTGGGAGCATGGTTCAGCTTCTGTAGCTTGCCCAAGGGAGCTGAAAATAGGACTCATTGGCAGGGAATGTCATCTGCTGCGTTTGAGATTAAAACAAAAGCCAGATGGGCCCCAAAGACAGCAGAAGAGGTGGGGCAGATGGAAAATGCCCACCATGGGCTATATAAAACACAGGATGAGAAACTTGCTTGTATTTTACCCTCTTGAACCAAAAGGATGTTAAGGAAGTATTCACCTTGAAATGAGGAGGGCAGCTGTCTAATGTCAAAGACAAAGCTGGACACGAGTTAAAGTGGTCAGGACAGATCTTAATCAGTAATATACTATCACAATGGGAAAAGAGTCCAGCATGAACTGAATTCAATTTAGATTTGGACAGAAGTGAAGGGGCATTTAAGGGAGAATGCGGAAATCAGAAAGGGAGGGCTCAATAGAGTCAGGGAATTGAAAAATTACAAAAAGCAGGAAGGGAGGGTCCCACCTGTGTTAGTTAACTGGCACTTATCAAAGTTAGGCTCCTGGTCTCCCACAGAGGCTGGAGACAGGGGCCTGATCTTTAGATGTTGGCTGGAACAAACAAAAAATTCTTTAGGTAGCCCTGAGTTTTCTCAGGAAGGTGCTTTCAGAGTTATCTTAGGGATGCAGCCTTAAACTGTTAGAAATAATGTTAGTGTTTTGTTCAAGTCTTTATAGGCCAAGGGTAAGGCCTAGTCAAGAAGAAGCTCAGAGAAGAAAGTCTTTGTCACTAAGTAGTGTGACATTGAAGGTGCTTGGAATTTCTTAGATTGCTCCACCTTTAGGAAATTCTAAAGGCTGAAACCAATGCCCAGGGATTCAGCCCTTTGATATGATGCAATCACAACACTAAGGCTATCATTTACAAAATTATCAGCTATATTATTAGTATTGAATAGCAAAGGAAATCCATAAAAGGTAAGTTCAAGAAGGGCTTAAAGAGTTCATCTAGACAGCCCCATCCTCACCATCCCCATCTCAGGTCCATTTCATAAATGTGGACAAAATAATTCAAGAAAAGATGTGTCTTTCCCAAGGCCATGTTAGGAAAAGTTAGGGAAAGAATCAGATATATATCAGATATATGTTTTGGGAAAGCAAAAAAGGAAGTTGCTGAAGCAATGTGGGGAATTTAATTTCACAAATACTGGGATCTTCCCCACCTAAATGAAGCTTGCATTGCCTTCCCAACTCTCCCCACACCCACATCCATACCCGGTTCTCTGCAGCATCCTAACCTCAGGTGTAGTGGGAAGCAGTGAGTCCCGAAGCCATCTGTGCTGCTAGGATGCCCTGGTATTTCCACCGTCCGCCCCCTATGTCTCATCTCCACCCCTATATTTTTTCTTTAGAAAAATCTGCACTAGAAGCAAAGAACTGTTTGATCTCATCCCTCTCCCCCTTACCACTCCCCCTCTATACACATAAACACACATTTCTCCCTTGAGTCAGTTTGTCAAACCTTTTGTTATTTACCCTTTAGCGTCACAAATGTCTGGTCTTGCCAACATGAACCACATTGCAGTATTATTTATATAGCAGCAATTGCTTCCTGCATCTGTGATTATAACCTAGGGGAAAGAACTAGAGCACTGGCTGGTCTTTCAAGTGTTTCCTTTTTGCTTAAGTCATTAATGTTCCAATATTCAGTGCAGGTTTTCTGCCATGGCTTTTAGCTGCTAAACTAATGTTACATTAAAGTGATAAATGATGCTATAAAAATGAGGCACCCCAGCTGAGGGATTAATGTGAGGTGCCCTTTGAAAAGACTTTAGATTGTGTATTTTGAATGTATTTGTTATGAGATTCTGTGAACATTTTAGTAATACACTAGCTTTAAACCCTTGCATTCTGATGTTGCCTGTTTAAACAATGTCAGATCAACTCTCGCTTCATAGACACCAAAGATAAATCTTCTCATTAAATGAAGCCCTTTTGGTCCTATCCAGATAGAAGCCCATGATAGAAAAATGATTAAGGGGCTCCTCTAAACTCATTACCATTCATTCAGTCTACTGCCTTCCTCTTCCCAATCTCTCCCTTTCTCTTTCCCTCTGTAAGAATCATCCTGCCTTTTTCCATCAAATGAGTGAAACCATGCTCTGACAGCTTCCCACACAAAGGTCGCTGCCAGAGGATAAAAATCTTCATCGCTAAGAACTCTGCTGTTGAGTCTTCCTCCTAAAGCAGAGCTGTTTTTTATGATCATTAAGTTGTTTCAGACCACTTAGGGGTTAAAGAGAAGCTCAAACATTTCCCCAGTTTTATTATAGGTAGATGTATTATATTTTACTTTTTACATATGTGAGAAACTTTTAAACTCTTTCCTGATCAGTCCCTCAAGTACCAGCTCTTAAAGTCATTGCATCATAAGACGTGTGTGCTAATATTTGCTATGAAGATAATTATGTTTCCATTAGGCAGAATACGGACATTAAATTATTTGCTAATGCCACCTTTAGTGAGTAGATCTTTTTCTCTCATGACTTTAATCTTATGTCACTATCCTGTCTTCTTTTACTAACACTCAAAAACACTTGTGATAAAGGATGACGTAAGTATAAGAGGTGTCATAGCAACCAGAAGAAGCTGTAATTATTCTGCAGTGCTATGAATTTGGTTTTGCAGGGAGTTATGTTCTTTAAAAAAGTGTACTTCCTTTTTAAGTTAAGGCAATTAGAAGTCTGTGCAGATTGGTTATTACATGGAATCTTCAAAAGCACATCTGAGCCTAGTTACTTAGCTTCTTATTTTCAACAAAGATAACATAGACTGATGGAAAGAAAAGTGGGGAACTCAGGAAATTATATTTCTAATTGAAGCCAAAAATGCTTTGGGGGATTCCTCTGTGTCTTCTATTTTATCATTACAGTCCTGGTTGCAGAACTAAAAGTCTTTTCAAACTTATTAAGTCTTCTTGCTTCTCTAGTTTCCTTTCTTCCCTTTTGGATTAGAAACGATTCACAACAAGATAGATTATGTGTCTTTGGGCACATTCAGAGACACAGAGGAACTATCTGAGTCCTTAAAAATTAAATTCCCAAAGTAAATCATAATGATAAGTCAAAGGTCACTTCCTGTCAGTGACTCATCAGTAAAATCAGTTTCTTACATTAAAAACCCCAATTTGAAAGCCCATTTAATAAGTAGGAAGATAGCATAAATACTGGAGCCTGAGCTTTGCATTCTGTGGATGACCATTTTCAAGTCCCCATTATTGGTCAGTCACCAAAATCATGCTTTTGGTTTCCTGTTACATAAAACTGAAACCATCTCTCGCTGCTTTAAGTGAAGCTGTATTACACAATTACCTGTGCCTAGATTTTACCTTTCCTATTAAAAAAATATATTTTTTACCACCTAGATTTTCTCCTCTTTTTCCATTCCCTACCTTAAAAGACTTGAGTCCCTTAACAATATAAATGCTTTCTCAGCATTAAGATGCAGCCTTTTATACTATGAGACCTTATTCATTCTAACTAAACCCCCTTCAGGAGTTTTCTTAGCAATCTGCTGAGCTAGTTCTGGTTAGATCACTAGATCCTGGGATCAGATGTACGAATCCTCACATCCATCTGTAGAATTATGGTCAATTCCCCTGGAATAGATAAGATACAGATAGAAAATAATGGAGGGAGGTAAAAGGAACACATGAGAAACTGAGACAGTATATATAGTTCTAAATTATAATAGAGAAAATTTATGAAAGATTATTTATTGTATCAACAGCCACTTTTTTCCCACAATCGCTTATCTCATATATGGAATATTCAATAGCCTACTTCCTGGTCTCACTCCTTCCCATGTCTCCCGCAAAATAAAATATAAATTATTATGGGAGTTCCCTACTTTAAAAAAAATCTATGTCAGAGTTTTTCAAGGTGTGGTCCATGAACACTGATTCAGAATCCCCAGGGGAACTTAGGAAAGGAGGTAGATTCCTGGTACCATCCTAAGCCTAGTGAGTCAGAACTTGTGTACGTTTCTAAAAACCTTCTTAGTAATTCTTAAACCAGCAGCTGTTAATATAATCTATACAGTACAGTCTAAAATACTCAGCTTGCTGTAAGAGCTACTCTAAAATGTGGTCCAGTTCTGCACTAGCTTTCTTAGTCTCTGGATGAGCCAGGTTCTTCTAGTTTGAGAAACAGAGACTCCCTCCAGCTTCTGTTTATAAGAAGAACTTATCAAAGAAGAGGTAACTCTAGGGACAAGCTGCTCTCTGACTCTCATAAGAACCCCATGGGTTCACTTCACGGAGCTTCTACCCCCTCACAATTACAATCTGTCATAGCCCCAATTCTATCTTCCAGTTTTTCTTTCTGTATCTTCTCTTCCAGCAGATATCCAGAATATCTTCCATATCTTTATCTTCCACTGAAACTTTGTGTCTTTAAATTCGAATAATCAAAGATGGGACTTACCTGGTGGTACAATGGTTAAGAATCTGCCTGCCAATGCAGGGGACACGAGTTCAATCTCTGGTCTGGGAAGATCCCACATGCCACAGGGCAACGAAGCCCGTGTACCACAACTACTGAAGCCCATGCGCTTAGAGCCTCTGCTCCACAAGAGAAGCCACCGCACTGAGAAGCCGTGCACCATTATGAAGAGTAGCCCCACTCACCACAACTAGACAAACCCTGCAGGCAGCAACCAAGATCAAACTCAGTCAAAAAAAAAAAAAAAAAAAGAGGATGGCACATGATTGGCTTCATTCATCTTTCTGGTCAGGTCAACATGTAGGCTTTTGATGAGCCTGTGGAGGAGCTTACCTCTAATCCAATGAGGGGCATTCGGAGACAAAGTCACATGGTAATGATCATGGCCACCTAAGAGAAAGTCCTGAGTGATGTTTGGATACATGGGTGACCTCAAAGAACAGGCTGTGTATGGGCAAGCGTTGCAATCAGTAAGCCAACTATACTCTCTTTCTCCTACCCTGAATACACACAGCCAGTATACTTGTCTTTCCTAAAAAGCACACTAGACATTCCTACCTCTTTGCCTTTGTGTGTATATTCCTTTCGATCTGAAATGCCCTGCTTTCTCAGTCTATGTCCACTGAAGTCTTATTACTCCTTCAAGGTCTGTTCTAAATTTAATTTCACGAAGGTTTCCCAAACTCTAAATAGAATTAAACTCTCCATGATCTATTCTCTTAAAACCCCTTTAAAATGTTTTTTTTTTCCTTGCCTATAAATTTTGTACTTTTTAGCCTATAAGTAATCTCATTTGGATAACTGTAAACCACTGGAGGTCAAGAAACTTGTTGAATTAAGTTATGGTTTCTCCATAGAATTAAGAACAGTACCTGTACAGGAAAAACTGGCAGAACAGTGCAAAGCAATTATATTCCAATAAAGAACTTAAAAAAAAAAAAAAAAGAACAGTACCTGTAAGCATTAAACACCAAAAGAGTGTTTTTGAATTTTATTTAATAATGTGGCTAATCCAAAATTATAAAGTTCAAGTCATTATATTAGGCTTTGATTTTGACTTAGGGTGATGTTACATTCACTCACTATTTTTCTATCAGTTTACAAAATGTTAAAATGTTTAAATACTGTTATGTGAAAAGAAAGTATAACAGAAACAATGACTA
The DNA here is from genome assembly GCF_030028045.1 of Hippopotamus amphibius kiboko. Classification (NCBI taxonomy): domain Eukaryota; kingdom Metazoa; phylum Chordata; class Mammalia; order Artiodactyla; family Hippopotamidae; genus Hippopotamus; species Hippopotamus amphibius. The sequence continues at coordinate 165,014,365 of NC_080191.1, read as the reverse complement.
TAATTAATATGTGCTCCTTTTAAAAAATGTGGAGATTCTGAGAGGTATTATATACCTTACAGTTTGATGATAAATAAATTAATAACATTATAAACATCAAGTCTTTTTATACTATCTACTCTGGGCCTCATTTCCTCCCTTAAAAAAATAAAGTGCTTGGTTTGAGTGGTCTGGATGGTCTGTGAAATACCTTCCAGTTCTGACATCCCGTAATCTAAGGAGCTTCACGTGTCATTACCAATTCCTGTCCCTGATCAGGGAATTTTCTCCTTTTATTTCCTCATCCATTAAATTGTGGGGATTTTTTGCACCATTTCTTCTTCCTCATTGCTAAAGATATAATTTATGCCTCCAATTCTTTGCATTTGCATTAGTCAGACTCTACTTGCTCTCTACCTTCCTTGTGTTTATAACAGGATTTTCACACAGACCCTCTTCTCTCTCATTTCAAGCTACATTGGAAGAAATGTTCCACATTGCATATCTTTTTTAGTTTAGTTTCTTTCAAACTAACTTAATTAAGATGATTAGAATATTTTGTGTGGGTACACAGTCTAATTGTCACGACAAAATGTTCAGGGACTTCCAGGAAGTTTGTTGGAGCACATGCATGGGGAATTCTCTCCCCTCCTGCCCCTCTATAGGGTGCCCCAGCTGGTGAGTCAAGGCTATGCTGGCAGAACCCTTGAAAGATTCTGGAAAATAAAATTCTTGAGAAGGGCAGATTATTCTTCTTGGTGGAAAATGCCAGATTGTAAAAACAGAGGCTGAATGACTGAAATTACAGCAGTAATTATCTCAGAATGATAATTAACTATCTCCAAGTTTTCAAAGATTTAAATGCCTTCTACTTTGCTGTAACTATCTGTTTTAGTATGAGTGTGTTTGGATCTTCTGTTTAGATTCCAGAGAATGACTGAAAACTGTTTTTCTCTTTTTCTTCCTAGGATTTTTGCCCTCATTCCCAATTTGTTCTTACACTCTATAATGGGAATTCCTTTTGTGTAACTAGTTTTTTTTTTTTTCCAACTTAAATGACCATGAGTGAGTATATCAATTTTTAGACCTTAGTACCAACATAATTCTTTAACATGCTGTGACAGTTCAGATGTTAGCTTTTGTCCATCAGATGGATCTGAGTCTAATTTGGTCTCAGTCACACAGTGGTATACAGACGGTGGGGTGGTGAGAGGGGTTTACCCCAGGTACAGGTAATAAGAGGGTGCATTTTTGGTAGGGAGTTTATAAACCATAATAAAACTGACTGAAATTCAGTCTTATCTTTAGTATCATCATGCGCAGGCACTTCTAAGAAATGTCGATAATAAAATACTCCTCCCTGAAAAAATTATTTTTTGGTCCAAGTTCTAAACCAATGGTTCTCAAGGTATACTTTGACTTAAGACCACTAGGAATACTGTAGCCCCTTTCAGGGAGGCCATGAGGTCGATAATGTTTTCATAATAAAACTAAAAGATTACTTGTTTTTTTCCTCTCCTTTTAAGAGTACAATGAAGTTTCCAGAAGCTGTAATGTGATCATACAGCAGATTAGATGCTGAAGCAAATAGGACTGTTTTACATTAGCTAAAATGTAAAGCAATGTACTTTCATGCTAATTTTAATGTAGTTTTTTAATGAAAAATATGTTACAATGGAATATGTTTATCATTGTTATTTTTAAATAAGCCTTAAATACCTATTTAAAACTTTTCCCATTCTAAATTCTAATATGGTAAATATCACTAGATATAATCCAGAAAAATAAAAAATAAAGTTTGAGATCTTCAAGGAATCTTAATAGTTTCTGGAATCCTGAGACCAAAAAGTATGAAAACCACTCTTCTTAATAATTGCTGTGCTTAATTTTCTTTTTGATAGAGGCAGAGTATTCCTCTGAAAAGGTGGATTATATATTTAATATATAATATATATGTATATATACATATTTAACAAGTAATCAATGGATGGACATTATTTCTAATCTCTGTTATAAACAGATCCACAACTAATATCCTTACGTATAATTACTTTCACGTTTATCTATAAGGCGTCTATATATCATCCATATCAGGACATCTTTGAGACTAAAAGGGCAGGGGTGTTACTGTTTATACTAGGACAGGATTAGTGTAAACCAGAACTATACCCCAGGCAAACTGAGATGCATGACCCGGCTACCTGTATTGCACCTATTATACACCAAGCATTTTACATATATTACCATATTTCACAATGATTGCAACCCTATGAGGTACTTGCTATTATTATCCCCATTCTACAAATCAGAAGACTCTGACATGAAAGATAGTAAACGATTTGCCCAAGGCCACACAATTAGTAAATGAAAAATCGGGATTCAAATCCAAGCAGTGTGGCTCCAGCATCCATGTTCTTAATCATTGCATTATGTCATTTCTCTTTAAGAGACGTGGACGGTTACTAAAGGATAAATTCCCAGGATTATAAATGCGAGTAAAAACGTATGTGCATTTTATGTTGATATTGACAAATACCTATCCGTAAAGTTGAATCAATATTCTGTAACGGAGTGCCTCAGATTAGCTATTTCCCCATATTCTCACCCATGCTGTGTGTTATCAATCTTTTAATCGCCATTCTGGTACATGAGAATTATAACATCAAGGTGTTTGCATCATTTCCATTCTGATGGTGGTTAAGCATATTTTCAAGTATTCAAGAGCTGTTTGTTGTGATAGTTAATTTTATGTGCCAATTTGACTGGGCTAAGGGATGCCCAAATAGTTGGTAAAACATTATTATTGGGTGTGTCTGTGAACATATATCTGGAAGTGATTAGCATTTGAGTCAAGTAGACCACACACAAAGATCACCCTCACAGTGCTGGGGGCATCAGCCAATCCACAGAGGGCCTGGATGGGCCAAAAGGTAGAGAAAGGGTGAATTCACTCTCTGCTTCAGCTGACACATTCGTCTTCTGCCCTCAGATATCAGTGCTCCTGATTTTCAGGCTTTCAAATTCAGGCCAGGACTTACACCACTGGCCCACTGATTCTCAGGGCTTCACACTCATATTGAATTACACCACCACGTTTCCTGGCCCTCCAGTTTGCAGACAGCCAACTGTGGGCCTTTTGCGTCTCCAAAACCATGTGAATGTGAGCCGATTCCTATAAGTCTCCTCTTATCTTTGTCATCTATCTATCATCTCTCTGTCTATCTATCTATCTACCTATCTATCCATCCATCCATCCATGCATCTATCTATCCATATCCGGCTGGTTCTGTTTCTCTGGAGAACCTTGACTAATGTACATGTACTTATACTTCTATTTATAATTGCTGCCCTTTTTCAGTTGCATTGTTCATTTTTTGCTTACTGATTTGTGGGAGCCCTGTCTCAGGGAAATTGGATCAATTATCTATCATATACGTTCCAATTAACTTCCCTCTTCTTTTCACTGTTTATACTACTTTGCCATGCACATTTTAAAATATGTATATAATTAAATTCAACAATCTGCATATTTTGCTTGTCTAGTTTTCCATGTGAATACTAGAAACAGCTAATATAATTAGAAAACCAAAATTCCATTCATGTTAATTAATTTCTCTATTATTGTAATTTATATAGATTTAAATTTTTATAATAGTTCCCTTGGAAAAACTGGCATCCTTTGTCATTCTTCCAAGTCTTATTTGAGTTGCTGGATAGTTTTAAACTTGTATTCACATGGGATTTGAATACGAGATATTTTTATATAATAATTTTGTATATAGGAAACTTACTGAATTCCAGTGTCACAATCTCCATGTGAATACACAAATAGTGATCAGAGATAAAATAAACCTTTCAAAATGAAAGTGTAGAACAAAATAGATAAGCAGAGAAAATATACCACTGGGGCTACTACAGATAATTCAAAAAAGAATAAACAAAACATCATATAAAAATGTATGTAACTGACTCCATCTTGGACCTTTACAGGCTCTCCTGTCCTTTTGCTGATCCTATCCAGGACTGTACTGTGCCGTGAATCACTTCTCTGTCATCAAGGGCTTTGTGGTTAACAGAGCCTGTTTAATAATCATTAGGATCAGGTGGAGTCTGTGCTCTGTTAGTCCCCAAACAATGATGAAAACTTTCCCTGACTTATGCCAAGTGTCCAGGAGACTAGATACCCATTCATGAATGTTGACTTAGGAATGCATGTCCCATTTCCAAGCCCCTAACCCCAGACCCTAGGTTAACTATAAAATTGTCCCAATGACCCCTTGGTGGTGAGAAGCATGGCTGCAAATGCTTCCAGGTCGTTGTCTGCCCAACCCTGACCCCACCGCCTGAGTAAGTTACCTAACAATAAACTGATCCTTTGATTATATAGAGCTGTCTGCCTCATTTTCCAATCTCAAGATGTCTTTTCTGTTTGGTGGGCAATTTTTGTTCCCTCCATCCTCCAGCAAAAACAACATTCCCATCAGAGGCTTCAGAGAGCTTAGAGAAAATATTTCATAAATAAAACAAAAAGAGAATGCCATGAAAAAGGTAAAAGTGAGTACAAGGAACAGTTCTTGAAATTTGGAATAATTACTCAGATAAACAGTTCAAGAGAAATGTTGAAAGATGAGTTCAAGGAAATCATTCACTTTTATGCAAACCTAATAAAATTCTCTATTTTCATAGAAAAAGTTTTTATTAGTGTCACATCTTTATATCTTGCATGTTGTTTTCTAATTCTAGTTTACCTAACCAAAATAGTCAACACAACTGTCTAGTATTGTTATAGACCAAATAGGCTCTGTTGTATTTTGATTTACTATATGACATCTCCTTAGTTCTTCAAAGCCAAATAAAAAGAGCCCTCCAAAGCACTCTGCAGTGTGTAGACAAATGGCATCCGTTGTTTTCTTGTTCCTCACTGTGACAGTTATTTTTATATGTCAACCTGACTGGGCCACGTGGTATCCAGACATTTGATTAAACATTATTCTGTGAGGATGTTTCTGGATGAAATTAACATTTGAATCCGGAGCCTGAGTAAAGCAATTTGCGCTCCTTAATGAAAGTGGTCCTCATCCAATCCATTGAAGACCCGAATAGAATAAAATTCTGAATAAGAAGAAATTCCTCTATTTGACTACTGAGCTGGGACATCAGTTTTTTTGGTTCTTTTCCTGCTTTCAGACTCAAAATGACACATCTGCTCTTTCTGGATCTTGAGCCTGCCCATGTTAGGACTGAAGACACACATCAGCTCTCCTGGAGGTCCATCCTGCCAACTGCAGAGCTCAGACCTTGTCTGGCCTCCATGATTGTGTGAGTCAAATATTTAATTGTGTGTGTGTGTGTGTGTGTGTGTGTGTGTGTGTGTGTGTGTGTGTGTATGTGAAACAGAGCCTTATAGGTTCTGTTTCTGTTTCTCTGTATCTGACTAATACACTGGCTAAATTACCAATAGTGCAAAATAGCCACCCCACGTCTCCATAATTTGGTGAAAATATGCTGTTTTTTGGACATTAGGTGAAGGATAGCAACAGGTTATAACAGAAAGAATGAACAGATAGAAATCAGAGGACCCGAGGCCTGGGTCAGCCTCTGCTAGAACTTCTCTGAGATACTGTTAATCACTTCACTTACCTAGAACTCTGTTTCCAATATCTATAAAATTGGGGGTTTGAGTAGATGAATTCTCCAATTGTTTTCAGCTTTACAATTCTATGAGTTTTTTTAAACACATACTTCATGCATTTTTAAAACATTTTTATTGGCATATAGTTGATTACCAAGGTTGTGTTAGTTTCTGCTGTACTGCAAAATGAACCAGTTATACATATTCATATATCAACTCTTTTTTTAGCTTCCTTCCCTATATAGGTCATTTACTGAGTACTGAGTAGAGTTCCCTGTACTATAGAATAGGTCCTTATTAGTTATCTATTTTATACATAGTAGAGTATATATGTCAGTCCCAATCATCCATTTTTTTTGATTGGTTATCAAAGTGCTAGAATAGAATTATTTACTCATCTACCTGTCACAAGTTGTCTCATTCACTTCTCTATTTTTTTTTCAAATTTTTCCTTCTTCAAACTCCAATTCACTGCTGTTTTATAACTAAAGCTTTCTCCTCTAAGCAGAATTAGCCTTAGCTTATTTTGATTTCCCACTGCATATTTTCCCTCATATTTTTGTTGAAGTACATAGTGTATCGTACTATAAATTACTGATTTATATATCTCTTTCACCATTAAGTTCAGAATTCCTTGATGAAAAAACTACCCACTTAGACTCTGTCACACAAACTCTGAAGAGAGCACCTGAGATATAAGGAACACTTAGGATTGTTGTTGAATAAAAATTCAGTGTACCAAATGTCCATTTACCGTGCAGGAGACACAAAAACTACATGTTACATGGAATCCAAGTGAGTAAGACCCCATCTACCATTCTTATAATGTAACTGAACATAGAAATGAATGTACTACAAATTAATACTGGCTTTCTTATTGTCAGCCTCAGCACTGTTGATATTTTGGGCCAAATAATTCCCTATTGTGGAGAACTGCTCTGTGCACTATAAGATGCTGAGCATTATTTCTGGCTTTTACCCACCATAAGACTCTCTGAGTTGTGACAACCAAAAATGTCTGCAGACATTGCCAAGTGTTCCCTGGTGGGCAAAGTTGCCCCTGGTGAGGACCACCTAGTTAAATTAAGATGGGTGCCACAAAGTAATATAAGCACAGTGCTTTGGAGGTTCAAAATAGGGAGAGACAGACCTAGTGGAGAAAATCAGGAAAGTTTTCGTGAAAAAGTTAAGATGAGCCATTATTAGCACTATGTCCAAAACATGCTTGAAATTTTGGCTAAAATATTCATCTCCTGAGCTCTCAGCAAGTTTGATTTGTTGTTTTTGAGTATGAGTGTCAGGAAAGGGCATTTATAAAACCAGAGAAAAATTATATTCTGAGTATTTTCTAACATGTACATATCAAGTGTGGAGCCCTATACCAAAGTCACAGGATAAGATTCTAGAGTTAACCCAACCCTCACAGCAACCAAATTCCAGAGTTATCTCGACCCCCATAGCAATCTTTGACACATAACTTGGGCCAGCTGACCCCATTCGGGAATGTATTGACCATATAGGACCCTAGCCTAACACCTAACCATACCTGTGGCCTTTGGCTCAATGACCAATCCATTAACGTCATTTTCTTAGCAGGAGTTTTCCTTGTTTTGGGGTTATAAAAGTTGGCTGTGAGCCCACCAGAGCATCAGCTCTCCCTGGTCTGCCAGGAAGTCGTCCTGCTGTCTTTACAGCGTCCCTTCTCTCTAATAAACTCTATCTTCCTTACATTCTGCCTTGTGTCTAGAAACTCTTCTCCAACCCATGCTCCAGTCACGACATCAAGGAGAGAATACTAGGCTTTAGCTGATTTTTTGTATATTTTCTAAAAACAGCTTTAGAATTGCAAACTTTTTTGCTTTCATCTTGAAAATGCAATTTAATAGTATTGTCTATTTTCTTGATGAATTATTCCTATTTCATCATATAATGAGCCTCTTAATTTCTAAGACGTTTGCCTTAGTGTCTATTCTTTCTGTTATTAATATAGATAAACTAAGCATTCCTTTCATTAGACATTGGTATTTTTCTCAACCTTATACTTTCGTTATTATCATTTTATTATTTATTATGTCAAGCTCTTCTCTTACAAATAACATATTTTGTTGTTGCTATTCTTTTAATCCATTCTGAGTCTTTTAATAGGCAATATCATGCCCTTTATATTTAACTGGAAAACATAGGTCCCTTATGTTTACTATAATTACTGATAAATTTAGAATGTTTTCACCATCCTAATTTTGTATATAGAAAAATTATAGTAGTGAGACAATGGACTCGAGAGCCAGGCTCTCTGAGTTCTGCTACTTACTAGCTATATGAGTTTGAAAAAACTATTTAGATCATGTGCATGCCAATTTCATAATCTTTAAAATGGCATGTTTATTATACTTACTGCCTGACATCAGTGTAAGGATTCAATGAAAAAACACATCTAATACATTTATAATGCTACATTATTCTGCTATATGCACTCAAAATTTTATTTGTATATACAATTTTAGGTTTTCCATATCATGCTTTCTTCTTTGCTCTTTTTCTCTTTTCTGTTCTTCCATTGGATTAATCTTAGTGTAATATAATTTATTTCCTTTTTTCAGTCACTACTACTTTAAAGGTTTTACATTTTCATTTGTATTCTTTCTGTGGTTACTTTTTACTTCTAGATTTTACTTAAAGTTTAATTAATAGTTTTACCTTCCACACAAACAAGGCACAGATTATAAGAATACTTTACACTAACTCACATATTTCCCAATATTTTCCTCACCGTTGCTTCTTTTATCCCAATTCTTCCAGCATTTAAAATCCTTCTTCTTGGAGGAGGAGTCTGTCGGGGCTCTGAGTGTTAGTTTATTTGAAAGTTGCTTCATATAACCCTCATTCTTGATAGACTAGCTGGGCAGACAATTATAGGTTGACAGTTATTTTTGTTCCAGTTCTGAAGATATTAGTCCATAACTGTGACAGCTATTGTTTTTACTGAGCTATCTATAGTCATTCTAATTATAGTTCTTTTGTGTGTAATCTGTCTTTTCTTTTTAGTTGGATTTTAAATATTCTCTTTGGTTTCATGTTCTGACGTTTTACTAAAATATGTTTAACCATGGAATTATTTATTCTTTATAGAACTTATGCTTTTTGAAAATGAAGAGTTATAATTCAGAAAATTCTCAACCATGCTGTCTTCAAATATAGATGTCCCTCTTTTCTGTATTTTCTTTTTCTGGAACTCCTATTAAACATATTTGGACATTCTTATTCCAGTCTCCTTGTCTCTGAACCTGTCTTCTGTGTTTCTGTCTCACTGTCTTTGTGCTGCATTACAGATGATATTCTCCAACTTATCTTTCAACTCTCTAATTGTATTAGTAACATCTCTGGAACGACAATGCATGGCTTTTGTATTATTATGATCTGAATATTCATTTCTGCCCTTTGAAATTGTGTGATATATAAGAAGATCCTAGAAATGAAACCGCTTTTCTATTCTTATAACTTTCTGTAAACTGCTTCTATTGTGATATCATTTCAAGAGGCCTCCTGTGAGATTTTCTTGTGACCTGGATTGTGGAGCGTCTCTATAGATTGATTTTGTATTTGCCTTTGTTAGGAACACACTGGTTTGAGGCCAACATTTATCTTAATTATTGAGATGGAGGTTCCTACATCTTGCAGTCAGTGGTAATTTAGACTCCACTTTTCAAAGACTTGGGTCCAGGGTTACAAGTTCCTTTCTTTTTTTCCACCCAAAATCCAGGCAGAGAGAAGATGAGAAGATTTATTGTTGTCTACCTGCTTCCATGCTAGCAAATACATTTTATTCTAGTTTACCCTTTCATTGAGGTTTCAATTCTCTTAGGGCCCCAGGTACATGCATCAGTCTCTTTCCAACTTTTTACTAAAGTGAGGTTATTAAAATCCAGGCACTAGATGTGCTAAGTCTCAGTGCTTCTCCTGTGCTCTATGGTTTCCAGAGATCCAGCACATGAACTTTTTAGTTTCAGTTTCTATCCCCTGGGGATTCTCATTGCATTTTGTTAATTCAGCTACACATTTTATATATTGTCTGATTAGATCCAGCATCTCAAGTTGTTCATAATGGGAGGAATTTTATACCATTTTAGTTCACCATTTTACCAGAATCAGATGGGCTAGAACTGTCTATCAATATCAATACTTTATGTATGGAAAGCTTACCATGCACAGGACATCTTAGGAGAGCAAGACAACAGTTTACAAAGAGCTTTTAATTCAAACCTCTGTTATGGTAATGGCAACAGGATTTTTCCATTTATAAATGGTAGGAAGCCAGAGGTTACTTGGTTTATCAAAAATCATTTAGCAAAATTTAGAACCACCCAGAAACTTTTTCTGGTTTCACTTCTAGAATCTTCTTACGTATCACACAATTTCAAAGAGCAGAAATGAATATTCAGGTCATAATAATACAAAAATCATGCATTGTAGTTCCAGAGATGTTACTAATGCAAGAATTATGGGTAAGAAATAAAGATGCTGGGATTATATTAAAGTGAGAATTTTGGACAAGTTCTTTGAAAATCTGAAATAAACAAAGTAAATTATTCACAGCCATTGAAATTCAGAGGTTCTCAACAATCATTTTTGGTACTTATCATGCTGTATTCATATATGCCACCCAAATGTGAAATTTCAAATACAGTATGCATGAATTAGCTGATAAAATACCTTAAGGCAGAATATATTTCAGTATTCATTGCTAAATGGTTTTGCCAAGGAAATTGACTTGATAATGCTTCATGAAAAGTGTCAGCTATTATCATGTAATTTCAAAGTCTAAAATGGTATCAATATTTCAAAAATGGAATAAAAATATAACTTTCATATTTTAAAAAGTCATTGTTTCCATTCTGTCCTTTCCTTCCCAGGACTAAGTAAAATTTAAGGCTTGAAATCACAAATAAATTATTTTTGTCATAGCTTTTTACCTATGTGCCCGTTATAGGTAATATATGGATACAAATTCTAGTGAACAAACGGGTATGTTGTGAAGAGGCAGAAATAAAAGTAACTGCACGAAGGACCACATGTAACTTTAAAATTACTCCTCATTCATTTACTGAAGAGTAAAAAGCTTATTAAAATAAAAAATTATAGTCGCAGTGGTTTAAGTCTAAAATCCATCACTTTTGGATGTATTTTATTACATAGCTGCTCTTCTAAGTGATGAGGAGAGTAAAGAGCTTTCAGACAGACTCTCTCATTGTGGGCTCATCATATTCTTAATTACTTTCTCTAAAAAATGAAACCAATCTATAAGTTAATAAGCAGATAGGATAATTTCTAATTTAGGTCCATAACTCCAAGCCCGCCTGAAAATTAGGCAAAGAAAAATATGCTTCGGATGGGCAGATAAGGATTCTTTCAGCCTCAACTAGCAGGGGTATTAACAATGTAGATTAAGTCACAGATCAAAATCCAATCTCTACAGGCTTCTTACGTTTGTCTTTTACTCTGACAAAATAGGTACATTGATGCTAAAATGTTCCTTAATAACCAAAAATAGTAAACAAAATTATCTACTGAAATAGTTGTGTCAGAATTTTGAATATAACTCCTATTTTCTGTAGAAAAATGGAGTTTTTAAACAATTTCTATACCAAGGTCTGGCAATATATTCCTAAGTAAATTGAGGCTATAAGAAGTAAAGCAGCTTTCTCAAGCAGAAACAATCAATTAGTTTCAAATAAGAAAAAAACACAGATTTTCTTTTCTCTGTAGCATAAGCCTCATCATACACTGAAGGTGTAGAATAAATAATTGAACAATGCTTCTTTAGTCACAGTCCCTTCTCCTCCCCTATAATCTAAAGTATAACTCCCTCTGGAACATATGACAAAAAATGGAAGAGAACATTTTACAAAGAAAACAGTGCCAGTTCCAGTTCTTCTTTGGTTGTATGAGTCCCCAGTAATCCAACACTCCTCTGACAACAGCTACACAGGCTACAAAATGCAAAAAAGACAACTACATTTTTTTTTTTACTAAGGAGAGTAAACAGATGTAAATCACTATGAAGAGGGGTCAAAATATAGAGAAGCAATACTATGAGAGTGAGTTTTCAGGATTTTTTTCCCCCTTTGGTAGTATTTGAAAGTGAACCTCAGCTGCAGAGTGATGCAGTGCGGGCAACTAAAGTTCCAGCAGCTCAACCTTTCTTCCGGCCACAGAAAGTAAGGAAAGGAGCATAAATGGGCTGAGACAAGGGGGGAGTATGGGAAGATGAAAGAGAGCGAGGGAAAGAAGCCTTAATTCTGGGAGTGAATCTCACACAAGTCTCAGCCTAACTACATGGGCAGGACTGACTCAAACAATGGGGTGAAGTTTTAAGAAACTAAACTGAGACTTGAGCCACCATCCTCAGGAAGTGAGCTGGAACTTACATCTAAATATAACCAAATCTACTAAAAGAAAAATAAGAATGTTTTCCAGAGAATTATAGCAGAATAATATATACACAGCATAAACAAAAAAAAGCATTCACAATTTCCCTGACATGATCCCACAGTAACTGACGTACAAGGAATAGGAAAGGTAATCTATTCTAAGAGTGAAGACAATCAAAAGATGTCAAATCAAGATAATGTCGATGTTTAAATGATCAGATAGGACTTTAAAGCAGCTATTATACTATGCTTCCCCAGCTTTGCAGGATGCTTCCCAGGAGGTCCACTTCTGACTCACCCCACCAGAACACTGAGAGAATGGGCATGGCTGTAGTCTAGGGATAGCTAAGAGCAGAAAAAAGGGGTAGGGACTCACAGCAAATGGCACGCAGATCTCAACAATAAGCCGCAGATCCTATCGACTGCCTCAGAGACTCCACCTAGAGCCCAGACTACAGACCCTGTGGGACACCCCATCTGCAGACCCACGCAGCTAGTGAACACGGGCTCCCAACACTGCTTTTGGCTTCTCCCTTTTGGGTGGTGCCCCAAACTCCCCACAGATGGTGCATAGATATTTCATGTAATGTATAAATACTTTTATGTAATGTAATAAATCTTTGCCTCAGTTTCACAAAGATGTATTCTTATCTTTCATTCTAGGTATTTTGTACTTGGGGTTCCTTCGTTTAGGTCCATAATACACTTTGAATAATTTCTGTGTACGCGGTAAGGTAAAAATTGATGTTTATTCTTTTCTATAAAGATATTCAGCACAATTTGCTGAAAAGATTTTCCTCTTGCCATTGATTTCTGTTAGTACTTTTGTTGAGGATCAATATTAAAGTTTGTCAAAAGCTTTTTCTGCATCCAACTATTGAAATCATCACATGGTTTTTCTCCTTTATTCTGCTATATAGTGAATTATGTTTGTTTTTTAAACCATTTTATTGAGGTAAGATTGGCATGTAAAAAGCTGTACATATTTAATGTATACAACTCAATGAGTTTGAGGATAAGTATATACTGGTGAAACCATTACCACCATCAAAGCCATAGACACCTCCATTGCCTCCATTTCCCTCCACCTCCATTATTATTACTATTATAATTTTATTAATAATAATATATTAATAATTATTATAATAAAATAATAATAATTTTAATAAAATAATAATTATTTTAATAATAATATTACTACTACTACTACTACTTATGTGTGGTAAGAACGTTTAACATAAAATCTACCCTCTTAGCACATTTTAAGTATAATTATAAAGTATTGTTAGCTATAAACATTTTATGATAGATCTCCACATTATTTTTCTTGCATAATATGAGGTATAAAATTCTAAAACAAATATACATTGGACTTCATCAAAATAAAAGCTTTTGTTTATAATAAAATAAATATACAAATGACTGAAAGGAAATATTTGTAACATATTAATCAAAGGGACTTGTATTCCGAATATATTAAAAACTCTTACAAATCAACCACAAGAGAACTCAGTTAAAAACATTGGCAAGATTTGAACACACATTGCATAAAAGATGTACAAGCGTCCAATAACATATAAAACTATGCTTAAACATCTTTAGTCATCAGAGGATTCAGATAAAAAATACTGTGACAGTGTCCAGCCTTACATTTTGGCCTTTAATCCCTTTTGAGTTTATTTTTGTGTATGGTGTTAGGGAGTGTCCTAATTTCATAATTTTACACGTAGCTATCCAGTTTTTCCAGCACCACTTATTGAAGAGACTGTCTTTTCTACATTGTATATTCTTGCCTCTTTTGTCATAGATTAGGTGACCATTGGTACGTGGGTTTATCTCTGGGCTTTCTATCCAACTCTTAGAGGAAAACATAAGCAGAACTCTCCTTGACATAAATTGCAGCAAGATCTTTTTTGACCCAACTCCTAGAGTAATGAAAATAAAAACAAAAATAAACAAACAGGACCTAATTAAGCTTAAAATCTTTTGCACAGCAGAGGAAACCATGAAAAAAATGAAAAGACAACCCTCAGAATGGGAGAAAATATTTGAAAACAAAGCAAACAACATGCACTTAATCCCCAAAATATACAAAGAGCTCATACAGCTCAACATCAAACAAACAAACAACCCAATGAAAAAATGGGCAGAAGACCTAAATAGACATTTCTCCAAAGGAGACATACAGATGGCCAACCAACACATGAAAAGATGCTCAACATCACTAATCTTTACAGAAACGCAAATCAAAACTTCAATGAGGTATCACCTCAGACTGGTCAGAATGGCCATCATCAAAAAATCTACAAACAATAAATACTGGAGAGAATGTGGAGAAAAGGGAACCCTCCTACTCTGTTGGTGGGAATGTAAATTGGTGGAGCCACTATGGAGAACAGTATGGAGGTTCCTCAAAAAACTAAAAATAAAACTACCGTATGAACCAGCAATCCCACTCCTGGGCACAAACCCAGAGAGAACCGAAATTCAAAAAGACACGTGCACCCCGATGTTCACTGCAGCACTATTTACAATAGCTAGGACATAGAAGCAACCTAAATGTCCATCAACAGAGGAATGGATAAAGACGATGTGGTACATATACACAATGGAATATTATTCAGTCATAAAAAGGAGTGAAATAGTGCCATTTGCTGAGACATGGATAGACCTACAGACTGCCACACAGAATGAAGTAAGTCAGAAAGAGAAAAACAAGTATAGTATAATATTGCTTATATGTGAACTCTAGAAAAATGGTACAGATGAACTCATTTGCAAAGCAGAAATAGAGACACAGTTGTAGAGAACGAACTTATGGATACCAAGGAGGGGAAAGAGGGGGGAATGAACTGGGAGATTGGAATTTTTATATATACACTCCTATGTATAAAATATGAAGGTGAATCGAAAACTATCTGCACTCTGGCTGTAGAATTTACACAAGTTTTAATTTAACTGGAGTGCGGATAATTTTTGACTCACCCTCATAGATAACCAATGAGAACCTACTGTATAGCAGAGGGAGCTCTACTCAGTGCTCTGTGGTGACCTAAATGGGAAGGAAAACTAAAAAAGAGGGGATATATGTATATGTATAACTGATTCACTTTGCTGTACAGCAGAAACTAACACAACATTGTAAAGCAACTATACTCCAATAAAATTTTTTACAACATACCATGATATATCACTACATACCTTAAAATGACTATACCAAATGTTGACAAAAAATGTGGAGCAATTGTAAATATCATACACTACCGGTGGGAATGTAACATGTTTCAACTGTGTTGAAAAACAGTTTGAAATTTTCCTAAACATTTAAACATACATCTTCCAGATGCCCAGCCATTCCATTCCTAGGTACTTCCAAGAGGAAGGAAAAGCTGTGTCCCCACAAAATCTTGTACATGATGTTCACAGAACGTGCAAACAATCAAATGTTCATCAATAAGTTAATCAGTAAAAAAATTGTGGCAAATGGAATATTATTGAGCAATATAAATAAATGAACATGCAGCAACGTGGTTAAATTGGAATGGAAGAAGTCAGACATACAAGAGCTCATACTGTATCAATCCATGTATACAAAATTCTAAAAGCTACCAGTAATCTATGGAATCAGAAATCAGATGGTGATTGCTTGGGGAGTGGTAAGAGGAAGGGATGGGACACAAAGAGGCTTGAGGAAAATTTGGGATTGGTGGAATATTCAGCATCTCGATTATGGTAATAGGTTCATCGGTGTATACATATGTCAAATTCATTGAAGTATAGACTTAAAATTATTTGTAGTTTACTTCACATTTATTATACTACAATAAATTTGTAAAATAAAATAAAAAGTAAAAAGTGAAAGGAGGTAAACTCGTCATTAAAGAATAGGTTCTTTCCAATTTATCTATTTAATTTTTCAGACAGCTTTGTATAACTGTTAGGTCTGGTAATACTATAGTCCTAGTGAATTCTGACACAAATTTCTCATAATCTTTTAGATAAGATTGGAAACTGTAAAACATATAGTTAGGTGGATTCATTAAACAGAGGGTGGGTAACGTAACACTTGCCAAATTTTGTACGATCATGTTGAGTTGGAGAATTAAACCTTTAACAGGAGGGAAAAGTGCACTCCCTCCAGCTAGCAAATACTTTGTCCCTTTACCCTTACCCGGGCAAAATGGAAATCTATTCAGATTGGTCAGGTTTCAAGGCAATAATGTTCCTATGGGAAGGAGATCACGGGACAGGTTAAGAGTAAAAAACAGCCATTTATCCCCATGATTGTAATTTTTTCTAAGTATTTAGATAGGTGAGTTGACTCAGGCTGCCACTTCTATGTAGACCCAGTTGTACTGAGCTCTCTCTTCTACCTTCCACTTTCAGGTAGCTCAGGAAGTAAGTTCACTTGGTTATCTTCCTAACTTTGGCCCATCTTTTCTTCTTTCCCCTTCTTCGTCTCCACCTCCCTCTCCTCCTCGTCCTCTTTGTCCTCTCCCTTCTTCTTCTCTCCCTCTCTTTTTCTCTCTTTTCCTCTCTCCCTGTTTTCCTTTTTATCAGGCACACTTTCTCCTCATTCATATTGAAGAAGAGTTAATTTGACCCACTGAGAGGTCAAAATGCTTCATCTCCTTCCTCTTACTTCTCTCCTTTTTTGTACTAAATTAGGGAGCTTGAGCTTTATCCTGAAAGCTGTTAGAAGCCAATGTATATTTTTAAGAAACAGAATTACTTGATCAATTTTACAGCTTTGAAAGATTAGTCTACCTGGGAAATGAGAGAGGTAAGGCGGAGATAGGAATAGTAAAAACAACACAATAATACAAAAACAAACATGCTACAGAGATTGAGTCCTGAAGCACCTGAAATAGGAAGAGAAGGTTTTGAGAGCCATTAAGGAGATAGAGTTTGTGCTCATTACTGATTAATTACTTTTCATGTGTGTGGGGTGTGGGGTGAACAGGGAATGAGAATAATGGTATCAAAGGACATCTGTGCTTCTGCCTTGATGTGAATGGAAAAATAACATACAGAGAATACAAAATAATTGATAAATATAAGATGATGTGGATACATGAGTTGTGGATATGTTTAGTACAGATGAAATGTTCAAGTAGAGATGTCCATGGGGCAGTTGAATATACAGTTCTGTGGTTCAGAGAGTTTTCAGCTAGAATTGGAAACATTTAGCAAGTGGATGATATTTGAAGCCAAGGGACAGGATGAGGTCATCTAAGGTCCCTTTAGTGAACAAGGTAAAGGACTACGTATGAGCTACTGGGAACAATAATATTGAAGGAGTGAGTAAAAGAAAAATAATCCAGAGAAAATGAAGGAGAATCTGAGAGGCATGAAGAAAACCAGGAGAGAGATGTTACAGAAGCTCAGAGAGGTAAAAAACTGAGAAGATGCAGTGGCCAACATTTTCAGATACCAATTTGGGATTACCACATTTCAGATGAGGCAACGAAAACATTTAATCCAGGGAGGTAAAACCACAAAATAGGAGCAGAAATAAGTGCAGTTGATTTTCTGATATTCAGAGACTAATCATGTATTAAATGGAGCAGATTTCTTTTTTGTGGCTTCAAAAGCCAGAGCTAACATCAATATTAGAAGGTGCAGAAAGCAAGATCTGAGCTCAACTGAAGGAAGAAAATTTCTGCATTTTATGAGAATTATCTAAAGATCAAATTGGCTGTCCCAGTGGAAGTTGTTCCTGCTAGACTGATGGGTCCCATGTCAGAGGTCAGAGGTCCATGAGTAGAGATATCATATACCTATCACCATCACCTAGAAGAACTTAATAAATAGCATGTTGAATAATACGTAATTGCCAATATTTAGGCTTCTTTTTTTTTTTGGCTGGACCATGCGGCATGCAGAACTTCCCCAACAAGGGAGGGATCCAGCCTGTGACTCTTGCAGTGGAAGCATGGAGTCTTAACCACTGGACCACCAGGGAAGCCCTACCATTTTTAACCAATAAAAAATAACAATATTACATGGGTCAATCTAATATTTACTGAATGAAAAAAAAAACAAATGAATAAATAAATAATGAATGATTGAATATTGGACTAGGAAGTTCTTTTGATTTTCAGTGAAAAAAAATATAGTTGCTTTTAAAAAGAAAGTTCTCAAAGCACTAAGGGAAATAATAACACAAAGTGATTATAAATTCTGCCAGAAGGTCATGGTTTCTTCCACCTTCAGGTAGAAATATTTGAAAGGGTCCAAAAGCAATATCTCAGTTAAATATTATTTATGTATTTATTTGAGTAAATTTACTCAGAGATATTGAGTTGAAAAACCATTGTAAATTTTATAAGTTGAAAAGCAAAATTATTATTATTATTTTAATATTAGTATTAATAACACCACAAAAGGAAAAAATGTTATCTAATAAATATAGCTTTGAGTCAGGAAATGCCATAGCAAAATATACATATTTTTTATTTAAAAGGAAAAAATCTTATTTACCACTTCATCTTATATAATTCAATTTCCATTGGCTTTTATCATCCATTTATAAGAATGGATGAGATCTGAGCTACTCAGAAGGAGAGCAATTGCTAGCTGTTGATTTTTTTTAATGATTCCGAGCTACTATGAGTGTAATTTCCTAATGCTGTTGCCTGGGAGTCGTAAATTGCACCACAAGTGCAATTTTTTGTTTTTATTTTGATTTCTATTGACTAAGCCTTTCCCTTTTCAGCCACTTAGTGTCACCCTATAACAACCCAAATTATAGTCTAAATTAGACGAAGTGCTCCTTTCCTCAGCCACAGTGGAATGAAGCCTCCATGGAGCATAAATTTTTCCCCAGGGCATGCAGTAGTCAATCTTTTATTTTCTTTCACATTCCTCATTTAAGAGAATTTCTGGCAAATTTATGCAATAGGAAAATAAATATTTTGCTTTTTTGACATTTTGGTACATTTATAGTCAATTATTTTCATCATTCTGTTAGAAATCTGGTTAATTATTAGTATGTCTAACATCTGAATAAAAACTAAGTAAACATATGATTAATTATTAATAATATGCTGAAGTATACGTAGTCATTTTTACGAATTTAGATGTTAATAACTGCAGATACTTCACTTGACATTTTCTCCAGCCAGAAGCATCTCTAGAGATACTGATCATTGTGTCATCTTACCCCAAAATCTTCTAATCATTTTTATTTCTTGAAGGAAAAGACATGTCCAGTATCTTTATTCTAATATTGAAAGTCTCTATGATCTGGCCTTACATTCCTGGCCCTAACTCCATTGGAGTCCCTGGCTGCAATTCCCCAACTGTATCTTACACAATCTTGACTCCCTCTGTACCTTTGTTAACTCTGTTATTTTTACCTGAGATGCCCTTGCACTTCAGTTTACCTCTATGCATCCTTTATAATGCAACTGGCATCTATTTTCAGTATCATCTCCCACAAAACCTACTATGAAATAGACATGATATTTTAAACACAAAACATCCAAAGAAGTCAGAAAGGTTTTTTGGGCTAGTATTTCATTACAGTGGAGAAATGTTTCCTATCATCCGTGTCCCTTACAGCATATTTCCTCTCATGTCCCATTGTCTATAACTGGGTCACATGCCATGACTACACTAATTATTAACAAGGTGAGTGAATGAACAGCAGAAATGTTTCAGCCATCCATGGGCTTGAGAGAAGAATAAATGGTTCAATAAAACCAGTATTATAAGAAAGGCAGAGTAGATTTTAGGTAGACAGTCATAATTGTTTTCATCTCTTTCCAATGCAAAAATAATTGCTATCTCTGTAAATTCCAATTGAATTTTCTTCACTGAGTTATCAAAGAAAACCTTTTCCCGTCAGCATTTGATAGACATGAGGAACAGCCTGGAGAGTCTACCTGTTTATCCCAGTATCTGGCACACATTGGGTACCACCAGAGATCTGGAGAAGCAAACCTCAGTAAGTGACCATCGCTGATATTCTTCAATAACAGAATTGTGATTCTGTACTCATGTCTAGAAGACAATAAGTGGAAGTTAAAAGGAGAAGAGCATTTGTGTATAAATAGGGTGGTCACAGTCATCTATTTCAATTCTACCTCTGTTACTTCCTAGCTGTGTGAACTTTGGCAAGTAACCTAAGTTCCATAGCTTTACTTTTTTCCATCTGTAAATGGAATGACTTTAAATAAAAATAAAGCATGGCAAGGCTTAAGTGAATCAATGTTTGTAAATTGCTTAGCCCAGTGACAGAGACTAGTAATTAGTAGCTACAGTTAGTAAATCTCTTTGGATCAGAAAATCATGGCTATTTTGTCAGTACAAGGTATGGAAATAAAATAAACCTCTTGCAGTGTGTGTTCTTTCCACAAACCAAACTGCACCAATTTCCATATGGATAGTTGGTCCAAACAAGACACATTTGCTTTCACTATCATGACAAAAAGTTAGCAAAATTGATATACTCTGAATTCTCTCATTACATCTTCTGGATTTAAAACAACAAAACATTTCAAAAGTCTTTTTTGATTATTCTTTTTAAAGAAACATCGACTCTAATTTTTGTGTGAAAGGGAGAAAATCAGGCATCCCAAAATGAAAGTAGGGAGGAAAGGAAATGAGAAATAAAAGAAAGCTAAGAATATTTATCCCTCTCATTCACAAAGGTTTGAGTAATGTTTTATAAAATCAGAACTGGAAGTTAGACTCAAACTTTTAACACTTGACAAGAGAAAATTTCCACTGAAATTTGTGAAAGGAACTAAGAGGTAAACTTTAATATCTCTCACATTATATTTAACAGAGCAATAAACTCAGCTCTTTAACAACTGCAATGTTAATCCAATGGTTTTTAAAACTCAACCAGAATTTGCAATTTTCAGGAATTCAATAATGTTACCAGTTAATAAAACAACTCTTTCTAACATCTCACCTAAGCATGGTTTGTCAATTATTACCATAAACAGTGGCATTTATAGCAAATGTTTAACTCTAAGTTATGTCAAAGCACTCTTCAGAGTGATATAATTTGTGTTAAATCTGCAAAGGACTACATTTAATGGTCCATTTCAGACATGGGCTCTTAGTTGCTGGTACAATCTAGTAATGAGTGTAGAACAAACCAATGTCAAGTTTTTCCATTCAAAATCCGTAGAGACTCTACCTCTCCAAGCTGATCTTAGATTCCTCTGACTACTGTGCCTTTTTACCAATTCTGATTCTCTTCTTCCCCCTGAATTTTTTTCCTGGTTGACACCTTCTTATATTTATGTAATAGTAGCATGGTCAGTAAAATCCCAGCAAAAGTGACCTTAAATTTGTCCCTATGTTTTCATCTCATACAATCTGGAAGATACCTTCGCTGTACCCCTGCTCCCACAAGCAGCTTGTTCTCCATAGAGTCAGCCAGCTGTTTCAGATGCTCTTTTAGCCAGACTGAAAGCCAGCTCATTCATTCATACCTTAATTTAATCAATTAGTTCATCTATTTAACAAATCTTTATTGAGTACTTACTATGTGAAAGGCACTATTTTAGGTACTGGAGATACACGGTGAACCAAATAGGCAAAACTTCCTTTCCTCGTAATATTTTTACTCCAGAAAAGGGAGAAAATAATAAATACATGTCATAAATGTAGTATGACAAATAGGCATTTCACAAAAATTTTTGGAAAACATAAATTACAAAATAGGGAGTGTTGGCTGGGAGGGAGGTTGTTGTAACACCAAATATAGAGGTCAGAGCAAGTCTCACTGAGAATGTGGCATTTGAGCAAAGAGCTTAAGGAAGTGAAGGAGTAAGTCATATGGATAAATGAGGGAGGTGCCTTGTAGGCTGAGGGAAAAGTAAATGCAAAGGACCTGAGGCAGGAGAATGCCTGGGAACTTCAAAGAAAAGCAAAGACTTCAGTGTGCTGGGACCAGGATGAGTCAAAAGAGACCAGGAAAATATGAGGCAAGAAAGAGAAGAGAGAACAGACCTTATGAGGCTTTGTAAACCATTGCAAGGGCCTCCCGTCTTCACTTTGAAGGAAATTAGAAGCCACTTGAGCGTTTTGTGCAGAGGAGTGACAGGACCTAACTTATAGTTAAGAGTATCACTGTGGTTGCTGTATTGAGAGATGATTTGGGGCAGGCAAGTGTGAAAACAGAAGGACTTCCAGGAAGCTACTGAAATAATTCAGGCAACAGATGATGATGGCTGGTGAGTAATTCAGGTGAGAAGTTGCTGGTGGAGGTAATGAAAAGTGTTGGGCTCTGTGTATATCTTGAAAGTAGAGGCTACAGTATTGCTGATTGATTGGAGATTGTGTAAGAAAGAGGGAACTCAAAAATGTTTACACGGCTCTTTGGACTGAACAACCAAAAGGAAAGAGTTGTAATGTATGGATACAGGGAAGATCTGTGGGAATAACGGTAGAGGGGAGATGGGGAAAATGAGAAGCTAGATTTGCAGCAAGTTTATTTGCAGGAGTCTAGTAAATATCCAAGCGGTGATATGGAGCTGGCAGTTGGTTTTGAGTTCAGGGAAGAAATCTGGGTTGGTGATGTGAGTTTCAGAGTTGTCAGTTTATAAGTGGTAGTCTATGAGATAGAATGAGACTTCCAAAAGTGTATAGAAAAGTAAAAGTTCTAAGATTCAGCCTTAGGATACCCCTAACATGCCAATTCTGGGGAAATGAGGAGAAATCACAAATAAGATGGAGGGAAGCAGTCACTGGAGTGGGAGGCAAATTAAGAAATGTTTTGGAAGCAAGGTAAAGAAAGTGTTGAAAGGAGGAAGAAGTGATTATCTAAGTGAAATGCTGCCAATTAGTTCAAGTAAGGTGAAGACTGAAAGTTGACCATTGATTAAGCATGTGATCAATATTTCTTCTCACCAGGGAGAAGAAGAAAATGACGAAACTGGACAACCAGATAGGCTTCCTCATTTAAAGTCCTCCTTATATAACCCTAACTCCCATAGCTTCCATGGACTGAACTAATTTTTGAATTCTTTATTTTATTTTGCTCCAGTAATTAGTTCCTTGTGTCTGTGTCTTATCTGATTCCATGTTGATATTTTCAAGTTGATCTTTTTAAAAAATTATGTGAAGGAGATAAGTCAATATTACTATCACTGTTTTGCAGAAAACACAGTTTTTAGAGAAGATAAACATTTCATTGTCACGCTTCTGGTTAGTGGTGAATTGGTGACTCAGCCCAGGCCTTCTGGTCCTGCTCCTTTAATTTCCGTAAAAGAGTGGCTGATGCTTTCTTGCTCATTCTTTGGACCTTCCTTTATGCATTGCCCACTTTATTCACACCTTCTATTTATTCTTACTTAATTCCTTGAATTTTGGTCCTTAGATTTTTTTTTTTTTTTTTTTTTTATGAACAGCTGCATGCCTTGACCTTTTAGGACAAACAGTGATATGACTTTAGAGCTTCAGGGAATTTGAACTTCTGCCAGGCTCTGAATCCAGAGAATAGTTTCATATGCCCTCTTGTCCACCCTTTCCTGTAGGATTTACTTCCTTCTAGCATAAGTGAAAGGCTGGGTAAATGACCAGAACTGTATTATTGAACATATATTTGCCCATTCTCTTATTACAAAGATAAGAATTACAAGTCCAGCATCCAAGTACTCAGTAAATCTTGTGAGTATAATTCCATATATCATCTCAGTACACATCCTCTTCTCCTCCTCCTCGTCCTCCTTCTCCTTCTCCTTCTTCTTCTTCTCCTTCTTGATTCTCTCCAAGAGTTTTGCTTCTTTCCACCCTTACATCCAAACATAAGGAGACCAAAGAATCTCAGTGACTTAAGAGACCATATTGTTATGAATGGCGGACATGCATCTTCACCTTGAACTTCTAGGGATGGTCACTCACTACCACAAGTGCATGCACATAAGCATGCAGTGGAACAAAATTATTAGATTAATCACCACTTTCATGATAAAACATAAATTACAAAAATCATGCAGGTGGTGGGTTGTCAGTATCAATTTCTTGGTTGTGATATTGTACAATCGTTAGGCAAGATGTTACCACTGGGAAAACTGGGTAAAGGGTACATGAGACCTCTGTATTATTTCTTAAAACTGCATGTGAATCTACAATTATCTCAAAATAAAAAGGTTAAAAATGATGCATTGTGAAAGGACATTCATGGGCAGACTTCCTTTTCCAAGACCATCAAACTGTTGTGAAGTCGGGAAGGAAAAGCACTAGGAAAACTACTGTCTTAGGCAAAATCTACCATGCCGGCCTTTGAGAGTGTTGTGAGAAAGTCACAGAATTAAACAGATAAATAGCAACCTATGAAGAGAAAGGTAATGGTGAGTATGAATCTTATTTTAGCATCAAATATAGCAATGGCACTTGTGGTATTATTGTGAAGATAGACTCCACTTCCATCAGCAGCCGTTCTCCCAGTCAGCCGCCTGCTGTGGGATCCTGTGTGTGTGTGTGTGTGTGTGTGTGTGTGTGTGTGTGTGTGTGTGTCTTCAAGAGAATTGTTTAATCTATGTATCTGGTTAGTCATAGTTCCAGTTTCTATTCCATCTCTTTTCTAGTTCTCTGGCCTTCCCTTCCTTTCCCAGGAATTCTTAAGATCATTGACTCCACTGACGGAAGTCAGGCTTCTGACCGCCTAATAAATAAGTTCACCAGTGAAAAGCCTATTTTTCATTCTGTTTAATTACAGGTTTCAGAGACACTCAAAATGGAGGGTGTCTTATGGACAAATAATACTGTAGGCTTGGTTTACTTATCCCTTATTGGCGTTGGCACCAAGCCCTTTCCCTGCTTTGAAATTCATGGCTGTGTCTGTGGCTGCATATTAAACAGACCGAGGCCCCCTCACAGCCTGCTCAGCTCCTCCAGATGCAGCTCAACTAATCCATATACCTTAATGACGAATTCAGAGCAGCAGTTTCGATAACTAACACAGCTGGTTTGTTTCTAGTGCACTGTATGTATGTGGTAAATGAAACCATATATTATCATTTGAACTGGATTTCATGAATTATGCTGGGGCTTGAACTACAACGTCTTCTGAATTCTAGATGATCAGTTTCAAAAGTGGCCCTTAGAAGTGTATGGTGTGTATCAAATGTTTAGATGAAAGAATTAAAAATAAAATCAAATATACTAGACGCTAACAGTGAAAAGCAAATTTCCCTCCTACTCTTGTTTCCTCACACTCTCATTTTCCTCATACAGATATATTCCTATTAATAGTTTTAGGCAAAGACATTCTATCCATGTATAAGCATATATACGCAGATTTACATAGAGAGAAAACACTATAATGTATAATTCCCTATTTGTTGCATAGAAGGTAGGAGATGTACATACTGCTCTAAACTGGTTCCTTTTAATGATAAATCTTAGAAAACTTCCTACAGTATATCAGCATCTATGATCTGCCTCCACCTTTTTAAGCAATTGCACAGTATTCTGTTGAGTAGATGTAATCATTTTGTATTTAACCAGTCACATTTTGATGGATGTTTGCTGTTTCCGATATTTTGTTATTACCAGCAACGCTTGGGTGAACATCACTGCATGTAATGATTTGTGCCATGTGTAAGTAGTATCTGTAGGATACTATCCTTAAAGGGAAATTCTTGGCCAAAGAGTATTCTCAGTTGTTAGGTTAATAGATATTGCCTAATTATTTTCCAAAGAGGCTGTGCAGTTCTCCCAACCATATAAAAGAGGATTTGACTTCCCATATCTATCTCTCCTTACTTCAATATTTATTTTTTGAACTTGCTGATCTGATTATAATGGTAAGTTATATTTATCTAATTATGAACGTGTTTAAGCTTCTTAAGAGTCATTTGTTACATTTTTTCCACCTAAGCACTCAGTTTTTCATCATTCCCTGAATAGTATCTATTCCTCACTGGTTTAAAATGGCAGCTGAAATAAATCTCTGTGTTTCTTTTAATCTACTTACGAACTCTATCCTGTTACATCTATCTTATTGTTTATATGCGTCGGTACCAATTTTTGTAAATTTTTATACTTTTATAATGTCAATATATAGTAGTTTAGTGCCTCTTTATTGTTCTTTTTCAAAACTTCCTTAGACATTTTTTTAAAAAAACTTCTATTGAGATACAGTTAACAGACAATAAACAGTATATATTTAGAGTGTACAATTTGGTATCCCAATCTCCCAATTCGTCCCCCCCCCAATCCTCCCCGCTTTCCCCACTTGGTGTCCATGTGTTTGTTCTCTAGAGCTGTGCCTCTATTTCTGCCTTGCATTTCCTCTTTCATAGTTGTTAGCATTTGCCTTAGGTATTGAGGTGCTCCTATATTGGGTGCATATATATTTATAATTGTTATCTCCTCTTCTTGGATGGATCCCTTGATCTTTGTGTAATGTCCTTTCTTGTCTCTTGTAACATTGTTTTCATTTTAAAGTCTGTTTTATCTGATGTGACTATTGCTACTCCAGCTTTCTTTTGATTTTCATTTGCATGGAATATCTTTTTCCATCCCCTCACTTTCAGTCTGTGTGTGTCCCTAGGGCTGAAGTGGGTCTCTTGTGGACAGCATATATATGGGTCTTGTTTTTGTATCCACTCAGCAAGTCTGTGTCTTTTGGTTGGTGCATTTAGTCCATTTATATACAAGGTAATTATTGATATGTATGTTCCTATTACCATTTTCTTAATTGTTTTGTTTTTGTTTTTGTAGGTCCTTTTCTTCTCTTATGTTTCCCACTTAGAGAAGTTCCTTTAGCATTTGTTGTAGGGCTGGTTTGGTGGTGCTGAATTCTCTTAGCTGTTGCTTGTCTGTAAAACTTTTGATTTCTCCCTCGAATCTGAATGAGATCCTTGCTGGGTAGAGTATTCTTGGTTGTAGGTTCTTCCCTGTCAACACTTTAAATATATTGTGCCAGTCTCTTCTGGCTTGCAGAGTTTCTGCTGAGAAATCAGCTGTTACCCTTATGGGAGTTCTCTTGTATGTTACTTGTCATTTTTCCCTTGTTGCTTTTAATAACTTTTCTCTGTCTTTAATTTTTGTCAATTTGACTACTGTATGTCTTGGTGTGTTTCTCCTTGGGTTTATCCTGCCTGGGACTCTCTGCGCTTCCTGGACTTGGGTAGCTATTTCCTTTCCCATGTTAGGGAAGTTTTCAACTATAATCTCTTCCAATATTTTCTCGGATCCTTTCTCTCTCTCTTCTCCTTCTGGGACCCCTATAATGTGAATGTTGGTGCGTTTAACATTGTGCCAGAAGTCTCTTAGGCTGTCTTCAGTTCTTTTCATTCTTTTTTCCTTATTCTTTTCCACATCAGTGATTTTAACCATTCTGTCTTCCAGATCACTTATTCGCCCTTCTGCCTCAGTTAATCTGCTATTGGTTCCTTCTAGTGTATTTTTCATTTCAGTTATTGTGTTGCATATCTCTGTTGGTTTGCTCTTTAATTCTTCTAGGTCTTTGGTAAACTTTTTGATCTTTGCATCCAGTCTTTTTTCAAAGTCCTGGATCATCTTCACCATCATTATTCTGAATTCTTTTTCTGTAAGGGTGCCTATCTCCTCTTCATTTAGTTGTTTTTCTAGGGTTTTAACCTGTCCCTTCATCTGGTACAAAGTCCTCTGCTTTTTCATTTTCTCTATCTTTCTGTGGCTGTGGTTTTCAGTTCCACAAGACGAAATACTGCTGATACTGCTTGATACTGCTGTCTGCCCTCTTGTGCTCCTTAGACATTTCTGTAAACTTTTTGGTGGCAGTTGTGTTAGAGTTGTTTCATTTATATAAACACTGAAATATACTCTACTTAAAAGTAAGGTGCAACTATTATGAGACAGGGAAAGCTTTATGCCCAAGGTTGGGTTAGGTCTGGGACTTAAAATGATGTATAGGAAAAGAAGAATAAAGAGGACCAACAAAGGGAAGAAAGCTTAATAAATTTTCCAAATAAAAATTGTTCAAAACAAACAAACAAACAAACAACCCAGAAGTACCCTGGAATAAAACAGGCACTTGAATGTCGTTAGTTATTTCAGCAGCCAGCTAGTTTTGCAGGTCAGCATGGATAACCCTGGCTTTTAAGGGCTTTACAAACATCATCAGGGTTCTGACCTTAAGCTGAAATTCCTTGAACTCTCAGTACCTGTGAGCTTGCACCTAAAGTTCTGGCTCCTGGCATGCACATTACCAGTCATAAGGATCCAGCATTAATTAGCATTCTGGCAGGAAGCAGAACTTGTAGAGAGGCTAACAAGTTCTGAGAAAGACGGAGATAAACACAGACAGCAAACCACTGTCTCTGAGCAGCTTGTCCTTTAAGTATGTCAAGATCCAGACATTTAAGTGTTACTTCAGTGATCTCACAAACAGGAATCTTGTGTTTGCCACTATTCCAGGTAACCATCTCTCTTTCTGGGAAAAGATTTTCAAAGCTGCTACTCTAAGAACCTGATTTGTTATAGATTTGTGGTTTGGATAACAACTCCAACATTTAGAAGATTTCCTTTAAGAATGTGTTACCAGAATCTTATGACTTACTATATTTATTGGTTAAAGATGCAGAAAACAAAATAGTTCATGACCTTAGCCCTATGTCTTCTTTATTTAATTGTATTGCTATTGAAATACTATGATGCAATTTAATCTTTAACTTTGCTATGCTGTAAAATTTTTAAAAATCAGAAGTGCTATTGACATAAAATGCTATGGCAGGATTAATTTAAGGCATGTCTACTGTTGCCCGAAGCCATACTTGAGGCTCAACAGTTTTTCAGTGCTGAACAATGCAGACAGAACCATCTTAGGGTCTATTTTGATTCCTCTGCTCTAGCATCTCATACCTGCATTTCTGTATCTGTGTTACTTGAATGCAGTGTATCTGAAAAATTTAGGTCTGAAATATATTAAGACTTCACTCCCCATTTCATGATAACTCCAAAGCCTGACATTGGAAGTGAGGTGGTAATAATGCAACACTGTGTACTTCTTGCTAGGGTATAGCATGCAAGACTAGGAAGTGACTTGAAAGTGAAATGCTGGCTTTGTTTATCTGTTAAGCTGGATCCTAAATGATTTCATCTACTCATAAATAAACTTTCTTTATGGACAAAATTTGAATGTTCATTTTCCCCTCAGTTAGTATGCAAGTCTATTTGCAGCATTCTAGCACAGGAGAGTACAACTCATTTTCTGTGCTTATAAATTGTTCATTACCACGCGCTCTGATGGCCAATTCTCGGCTCCATCTGCAACTCCACAAATCTCTTTGCCCAGATAAACGTGGTGGAGTAAATATGAGGTGCTGAAAAAGATGAGTTTGGGATTAAGGAAAAAAAAAAACACATATCTCACACAAAATTCCCGAGTCGATGATTTTAAATTTTGTAACTTCTTACTGATATTGATATTTGTATGTCGGGGTCCAGGAAAATAAATACTTCATTGACCTCATCAACACAAATTTTAGGGCTACATATAAATAATATTTAACAGTTTTCTCATTGTACATGAGAAGGGTGTCTGTTCAAAAGAAAAACAAACATACAGACAAATCCTCTAGATAGGAGTACTTTCTTTACTCTGTGATGTGAGTTATTGTAGCCTATAAGGCTCAACACAGAGGACTAAAATAATTGTGTTAGAATACTTATGGTTTGGGTCTTTTAAAACAAAGTAATTAAGGTTAGTAGTTTTCCCCTCTTCTTTGATAAAGAGAAAAATGTAAATCTCGACAGGAATGTCAATGGATTTTAGGTTGACCTTAGCCTTAGAGCAGGTTAAAATCACTCCTTCATGCCTATATTTAATATCCACTAATGCTAATGGGATAGACTTCAGTTTTCACGTAGAGAACTTGATTCCTTTGCTTGAAAATAATATTCACGAGTAATTTAGCTCCTTCCTCTAGCTGAAATGTGAAAAAGAAAAAAATGCCAGGTGCACAAAAGCTCTTTAGATGAAGCAAAATCTGCCTGTAGAAAAAAGTGTTTTCACACCCACCTCTGGCCATGTGTAGGATGGGAATCTGGTTCACAATATATATCTCCTGCCACTGCTGAGCTGGAGAATCTACCCAGAGATTTTTTTTCAATTAAAATTCTGTGCACCAATAGACTCTGCTGCAGAGCTTTTAATTAAAAAAAAATGATATAAACTTGCATTGTCTCTAGGCGCTGTTTTTATTAAAGGACTAGACTGATGAGATGTTTGGATTTTATTGTTTTAAACATGTGTTTCAGCTGGTGCTATCGGACTCACCATGTGAAGAAAATGAAATGTAAGTAAATAGCAAGAGACTCCACAGTTGTATTCAGCATTTTCAAAATTCAAAGAATAAAAATGTCTCAAGTCACTTGAGAAGCCCCAAATGAGTTTCAAATGATCCTTATAATCATGCAAGAAAAATAAGAAGTAAATTGCTTTTAAATGCAAATGCCTCAATTTTTCTAAAAGCAGAAAAGATGCGCTTTCATTATGACCAGCTTTGTTAAATCAATAAAGGGCCTAGTTAATTTCTAGGTATTTTTGCTCACTGCATTCTCCGTCCTTGAAGTTTTAAGGGTCCTTTAAATTCATGAAAGAATCATGATGTCCTCTACGACTCCATCCTCAGGAGTAAGTCACAGGGAAGACAGGAGACAGTTTTCTGGATAGTTTGGTTTCAAATATAAGCAAACTAACAAAGATCTATCCTGTATTATGTGTGCCTTTCATAGTGCTTTTGATATAAGTTGTGTGAATAATTGACTCTATATTCTCACTTTTCATGCCGTAGGCTTAATGCTGCTCAGAATTCTATTCGGGGGATGGGGAGAAGGTGCCATTAATAAAGCTGCTGCTGATTGATGATAACTGTAATGTACTGAGACTTAGTGCAAGTGTCAGAAAGCACTCCTGCCAAGCACTGTCTTCTCCTGGGAGTAGCCCTCACTGCCAGCTAGCTGTTCTTAATTATCATGGACTGTTACCCTTAAGGCTGGGGGTGTCTGGGCATTGTCTCCAGATTAAGAGGCCACACTGGTTGGGATGCTTTCCTTGGCCCTGGAATCCTTCACCTGTTTGTGTTGGGTCATCCCATTACCGATCATCTGTTGATTATGTGTGTGCTGCCCTTTCAGCTACGGCACGGCTCTCCATTGCTCTTTCTTTGCATTGATTTTGGACTTGCTTTTTTCTCTGTCTTCTGGTGTTGGTAACATAATGGTCTTTTGACTATTGGTGTGCTTACCTAACTTTCGACCTCATGGCTGCCTCATCTTGCCCTTTCATCTTCTGCCTTTGACCCAGAATATAAAGAAATTCATAATTGGAAAGGATCATAAATGTTGAATCTAATGACAGGAGAATATGGTATTGAGGAACTGTATAAGCTAACTTTAGAGTCACTGAGGCAAGTGGCCTTTTTTTCAGGTGAAGAAATTGAGGCCCAAAGAGAGATCATAAGAAATTAATCGCAGGACTTAAATTAGTACTTAGGTACAAACTTTTTGGCTACATCATTTTGCATGTAAATGTCTGTTACATTTGTCATTATTTAATTTCATTGCTTTTGAATAAAAACAAGAAACAATCTCAAATATAATGCAAGTTAGTAGAAAATGAAGACAGAGAAGGCAAGAGAGTGGCTGATTTTATGGGGAATTGATATAAGGTAAGTAAATGTATTGAAGATAGACACAATATTTCAAATATTTTACCACCACAAGAAGGTGTTTGTGGGATCTATTATTAGTTCTATTTAAATTTTTTTTCAAACACCAGACTGATTTTTTCTGCTCTAACCTGATCGATTTATTTTTTTTAATAAACATTTATTTATTTATTTATTGGCATCATTGAATCTTCGTTGCTCTGCGCGGGCTTTCACTAGTTGCGATGAGCAGGGGCTACTCTTCTTTGTGGTGTTTGGGTTTCTTATTGAGGTGGCTTCTCTTGTTGCGGAGCACAGGCTCTAGGTGCTCAGGCTTCAGTATCTGTGGCATGTGGGCTCAATAGTTGTGGCTCATGGGCTCCAGAGCCCAGGCTCAGTAGTTGTGCATGGGCTTAGTTGCTCCGCAGTATGTGGGATCTTCCCGGACCAAGGATTGAACCCATGACCCCTGCATTGGCAGGTGAATTCTCAACCACTGTGCCACCAGGGAAATCCCCCAATTGGTTTATTTTTGTAACAGCATTTTTAGTATAAACAATGCATCACTAGACATTTTGTATTTAATTTAGATGTTATAAGTAATTTAGTGTATGAAATCAAACATGTCAGAGCCTTTATGAAAAAGATTTAAAAGATTAATCTTTTCCCTTCCCTAGAAATAACCAAGTACACTGATGTGCATGTATATATATAACTAGGGTATTTTACAAAACATAAATAAAATTATACACATACAGTATTCTGTAAATTAATTGCATTAATACATTGCTGATGATAGTCTACCGTATTACCTGGCTTGGGGAAGTTAAGTATTTTGCTCAAGAGCAAACAAATAAAAGGCAGAGCTTGGATTTGGGCCTATGACTGACTCCTGAGCCTGGGATTTTCACTATAAAGCCATACTGCATGTCCAATACTTAGATAAAATTATACACCTGGTGAAATACCTGAGGGATGAACAACCCATTCATTCTTTTTTTTTTGTTTAAATAAATTTATTTATTTACTTTATTGGCTGTGTTGGATCTTCGTTGCTGCACACAGGCTTTCTCTAGTTGCGGCGAGCGGAGGCTACTCTTCCTTGTGGTGCGCGGGCTTCTCATTGCAGTGGCCTCTCTTATTGCAGAGCACGGGCTCCAGGTGCGTGGGCTTCAGTAGTTGCGGCACATGGGCTCAGTAGTTGTGGCACATGGGCTTAGTTGCTCCACGGCATGTGGTATCTTCCAGGGGCAGGGATCAAACCCATGTCCCCTGCATTGGCAGGCAGATTCTTACCCACTGCGCCACCTAGGAAGTCCAACCCATTCATTCTTTTGCTTACTGTAAAATTTACCCACCCCAAATTAATTAGGTCAGACCACTAGTCTTTGGGTAATATGATTTGGCACTCATCCCTCCCCCAGATTATTGGAGCTGAATTGCATTGTGACTTATGTTATGAGTAATTTTTACAAAACAGACTCATGAAATTTGTTATGGCATTTATTCTAAGAGTACTGTGATAAACACTGTTCCTGTTGTTAAAGGCAGCCTCTTTATGAAGCCCCATAGTTTGAGTTTGTCTCTCATTTCTATACCAGGAATAATTGTGCCTTTGGTGAATAATGCTGCCTGTTTTTGTTAATTTTAGAGGATACTGTATAACCAATACTCTCTTTCATCCTATTAACTGCTAGAAAGCTTAAGCCAGATCTGGAGTTCAGTTTTAATTTTATACATGGGATTTACTACATTCAGTTTATGAATTGATCTCACCCTTGGCTTATTTTCTTTGTCTGATACTCTCTGTGCTCTCATTTCTAATTTTTTTTTGTATTTTTAATATTTCTTAAAGCATTTTGGAACACAGGATATTGAATGCATTCAGGCAGTACTCCACACAGTAATATGAGGCTAGAGCTGACTTTATCCTTCCCAGCTGCAGTGCTGCATGGTAGTAAGAGACATGAACTAAGGACCATTTGGGTTTAAAGCCTGCCTCTGCCACTTCCAGCCATGTTATCATGGACAAGTTACTTAACCTCTTTATGACTGAATTGTCTCAACTGTAAAATGAGGATTATAATAGTGTGACCCTACTTTATAACATTTAAGTTTGAAAGTGAGTTAGTTCACATGAAATTATACAACTGGTTTAGAAGAATGCCCAGCACAGGAAATTATGGGCAATTCTGGTGGAAGAGACAATGAAACAACTCCGCACTTTTCTTCTATTTATCAAATTAATGAATTTGCAGTTAATCTGAGGTCCACAGTTTCTTAGCATTGAGAAAAAAAAATAAGATCAACTAGTTTGATCATCCCTGTAGAGCAGGAATGATCTCCACACATCAAAGTAGAGCACTGGTTGTTCCGGAAGGGACAGAAATGATCTCCTGCAACACCTACTTCTAAAGAGCCCTTATTATTGGAAATGTCTTCCTTAAACATTATAATCACTTCTCACTTCTCCTGGATTTTTTAAATTTCTTTTTGGCATCCTCATCCCAATTTGATCAAGCATAGACAAATCTCTGAGTAAATAACTTCATTTAAAAATATATAACTTTTTCTACACTGAAGATCTTTCACCTAAAATTTGAGTATTTAAAATATTGTTACTATTCAGATACTATTTTAATTTTTTAAGAACTCAAAAAATTTCTGTTTAAAAATTGAACTTGAGAAAGACATGGAAACAATGGTGAAGAGGGAGGCACACGGAGTCAGAAGACCTCTATTCTAGTGTAAGTTCTTTGGTCAGCAAGTGACCTCCCCATTTACTTCCCCACTGTGAGTGTCCTTTGCGCAGGGCTCAAAATCCTCAGGATGAAGTAAATGATCCCAAAGGAGCCTGCAATTGTGAAATTATCTGATCACTTTGCATTTCTCCACCTAATTGCTTCCTGGCTGTTGTACTGCATATCAGTAGCTTTACCGGTGTGTACACAAGGTCAGAAAGAGGAAGTAAAGTAAATAAGTTTGGATACTTGTTAGTACTTGAAAAAAATATGGCTCAAATTCGAGTGGCTCAAATATTAGAACTAAGAAATGGCATAAGGCACTTAATACTTAGAATTTGCATTTTAATAAGTATACAGTCTATTTTTACATGTAAAGAAGAGAAGCAGAGATTTATATGTGGAGTAAGAGGAAGGAATCCATACTTCTTTCTGGTCATAAGCTTAGATTTCAAGATTCAAAACCAAGAACTTTGAGATGTTTTATTGGGCCAGGACACTAGGAGAATTTCCCTACATTTATCTTTAAAGTGGGGTACTACATTTTAAAGATATTTTATATTTTTAAAATACTATTTAAAAATTTTATGACTATGAAAGTGATACATGTACATCATGAAAATTCAAACGATACAGAAACATTGAAAATACAAGGTGCCTCACAATACCATCTCCAAGAGAAGCAAGCTCTCTTAGTAATTTGGTATATATGTATACATAATAACTGTATAATAGTTATTTAGTGAAATCATTGTATTTACATAAAAGAAAATATACAAAGTAGAATTGAGCTGTCTGTATTATTTTACTTAATTGTAAATATAAATCTATATTCTCTTTGATGAATGGGTAATATTACTTTATAAGGATGTTCCATTAATTATCTTTAAAATCCTTTATTGATAATTGCTCATCTCAGGGTGCTTTTTTAAACCCATACTTCAGCTGCCATTTTTTCCCCTGCCATTTGTACCTATGTACTTGGCTAAACCCTCTAGGTGCACACACACACCAAAATTTTGTTGTCTGAGTGATTGACGTTTGTGTTATGTGTTTGTGGTGAAATGTTTAAGTTGACACTTCACATATGTTAAAAAAGTCATTTCTGACTAGTATAATAACAAACATGGCACACTGCCTCCTTAGAGACGCTGGGGGCAATAAATTAGCTGACAGTTATAAATGCTTTCAAGACGAAAAGTACTGAACGTTACTTTAACAATGGCTGAGGAAGGCATGATTAAGTACAGCTCCATCTCAGAAGCTTATCAGGCTGTGATGAACAGTTTTCCACCGGTTAATCCCAGAATACTTTAACAGCAGCCCATCCACCAAGCTGTGAAAAAAGTCCATCAGCAAACACACGTTTAGTGCACATGTCTGACATAGTGAGGGACTCTGGAATGAATAGCTTGTGAGTCTCTTTCCCTGGGGAGTTAAACCTCCTGAAAATTATTCTGTGAACTTTATTTTTGTGTCATTTTTAACCTAAACTCAGGAATGACCGAGCTGTGCCTAAATAAACAAATGGTTTGACCATCCTGTTGGAAGATCAACTTCTAACTCCTTAGTAAATGGTATATGTGACCACACACACTCATTTTCCTTTTTTTCCAATTTTTTCTCCAACAAGGTTATAGGCCCACTATTCCTTACCAAGATATTAAAGGATAATAGAGATTATGAACTTTCCCTGGAGAATTTGCATTTTGAAAAATTCTGGGTCTCTGAATAAACAGAATACTGGGATGGTTGTCTGCCTAATACCTAATACCTATGACATGTTAGCCCTGAAAAGTTGGTCACTACCTTCTCAATGCACAACAGTATTCGTAACCCTAGAATCAAGCTTATTACAGTGCAATTATCTGTTCACACTTACCTGTATTCTCAGTGCCTTAAATGAAGTGGACATTTATTTAATTATGTTGGGGGGTACAGTGAGTAAGTGATTGTTGGGGAAACAAGTGTGGTCAGAACAAACACTATGGTCCAGAAAAGTAATCCTTGTCCATCTAGAGGTCCAGCACTAACTGCTCTTCCTTTATCCCCAGGTGCATAAACTATAAAGATCAGTACACAAACGGCTGGTATCTCTGGTAAGGACATCCTCATGTTGTGTTATAAAACCTCTGCTTGTATATACACACACTCTTTTTCCTAAATAATTGAGATAGCTTCTGAAATCATACAGCTTAAAAAACCTTTAGGGATCATGTAGATCAACATATTAGAAACATCACTTTCAGGTTGTTGGCCAGTGTTTACTTAAACACTTCCTATGACAAGGAACTTGCTGTTTTTAAGAATAATAGCTGATTCCCAAGTTGGATATTTTTAAAGGTAAAATCATTGTTCTTTCTCTTGAAATTTCCCAAAGTGACTCCTCCGCTGATTTTAGTTCTGACCTTAAAAGCCATTCAGAATAAGACAAAAATGAGTTGCTATAACTTCCTAAATCTTGGCTTCTGTATTTTCCAAACTAAACATTACTAGTTCTCTCCATTAGATGGTTAGCTCCTGAAAGACAGAGACCTTGTCTTGTCTACATTTGAATCCCCAACCCCAGTATCTAAAATCCATTCGGTCACTTACATACTATTTGAATGAATAAATGGATAGCTGAATGGGAGAAATACTGGATGAATGAGTTAAGGACTCAAGATGCTGCTCCTTTGAACAACACTCCAATTTCTAAAGAGCAAACAATTAAGATTACCTGGCAAGACAGACGCCCTCTAGGCTCAGAGAACATTCCAGAGTCAGTGAAAATGTATGACTGTGGGGCAGGGGTGGGGACATTGCTTAAGGAATTCAGCCTCCCAGATTGCTTGCAGCCAGTCTTGCTGAGTTGGTCCCCTCTCCAGGAAGTAGCAGGAGCTCTTGATTTCCCAGCATGCTCCACCTCACTCCTCCCCTGCTCCTTCTGGCATCAGGATCTTGCTGCTAATTTTCCTGGTGGCTCTTCTCTGTGGAGCAGTGCTCTTCTGCCTCCAGTGCTGGCTGAGGACACTCCAAAATGGTCCCCGAAGACACACCATGGCTGTTTTTGCTGTTGGAGACTTGGACCCTGCTTATGGTAAGCTGTCTACACACTTCTAGACTTCCTCTTTGGAAACCTTATAGTTTTGTGTGAGTTGAAAAGCTAACCTATGAAAAGCAGATTGGTAAACATAGAACAAGACATAGTTTACTGAAGACTCAAAGATATGTACTGGGGAAAGAGTCTAAATGAGAAAACTTCGGAAGAAAGAAGACCCCGAAAGAAAAAAAAGTGTGTCCTGGGGAAGTGACTCAGAGTTGAGTTTGGGGATAGAACCTAAACATGTCATTCGGTCAACAAGCGGAAGGGAAAAGATACACAGAGCTGGCCACTCCAAGTGAACGGTAGGTTTAAGGTACAAAAGAGCATCTATGGGCTTTTGATCTCTGACTCTCCTACCCTGTGTTCATAGTCTCATTTACGAAGCTCTCCATGTCTCACTTACCTGCAGCAATGTTGAACAACACTTTCCAGAATGTCTACTGCACAGGCAGAACCTGAAATACTCGGAACTGGGCCGGAGAATTTCAGTACTCATGGCTTTTCTCCCCAGACACATCCTGTTGGCTTCCAACCCCCATCCCCCAAACCATGCCCTTCCTATTGTTTTCCAGTCTGCATTAAGAGGTACGAAATGGAGGATACTGTGGTTTTAAGTTATTTGTAATTGCTAGCTTCAGCTGTAAAGAGAAACATGATAACTTTCTGACTTCTGGGAGGTGACAATTAATAGTTTGTTTCTTTGTGTTAAGCAGTGTTCTCATCCAGAGACTGTCTGTTATGAGACTTTTCTGCTAAGGCACTGCATTGTATACTACAGATGCCACAAGAGTGCTCGGTAGAGCTTAACAGCTGCCTTTCAGAAACTTGGGTCAGCGTAAGATTTTCAGCAAATAAAGCAGGAGGTGTTCTGGAAAAACTAACAGCTAAATAGGAAGTAGAATAAAAATAAACTAAAATGTTTTAATATCCAAATTCAGTACTAAGATTTAGTGATTATATTCACTACTGGCTTTTTTTTTAAAGTTATTATTTAACAGGAAAACACATTGTTAATTTGAGAAATGGTTATTTGGGGAAGGGTAATTAAAATCTCCAATGAAATTAGCTTTTGCTCCTAAAATGAAAAACGCTTTCCACTGAGCATACAGGGAAATACAAGTCACTGACCTTCTAACAAAATATGTTGGTCAAAGGGATCAACGTGGTCACATTGGTCTATTTTTCTTTATCTAACAAGAGGTATTTATTAAATAAATGCAATTATGTTTCTACCAGCTTGACCCGAGTTTCTAAAGAGGAGAATCCACGCTGGTCTTTTTAGCCCTTCTCTCACTCTGAGGAAGACTCTTTCACTAGATGAACTTGAGGCACCAAGACAATTGTTTTAAATTTTTGGTAAATAAACTACCCAGTTAGAGTGTTATAATTCCTATATATGTAGGAAGAAATTATCTTATATATATATATATATATATATATATACATATACACACACACACATATATATATGTCACAGTTTAATTCACACCTACCAAGTACTTACTAGGCACTTAGGTTAGGAGTTTCTCAAATATTATCTCTAATTCCTAAATTACTTCCCTTAGAGGATGCTATCTACTTTTCTCACTCTATTGTATAAGTATACCCCATAAATCTTCATTGCAGTTCAACTAATACGCTACAGATTATCAAGAATTGAAGGTAGATAACAATGGAAATTTAGGCAGGGCATACGTGACTTAGCCACCTCATCCCTAGACACCAAGTACTGCCTTCTATCTTGAGCCTCCAGACATTTCCATTGGGTGATGATGCCTCAGTGGTAGGTATTGCTCTCCAGAGTCCTCATTTCCTCGCTCATTCCCTTCCTCATTCTATCTATTCTTCCCTAATCCCTCAGGTATAGCTCTGGTTCTTATTTTGCACAAGGAACACTTAAACTCTTTCTCAGCTCAAACTGCATTACCAAGTTCACTTCTGTTGATGTCCATCTTAGAGAACACAGGCTCAGTTGCCTCTTCTCCTTTATTTTTATCCTCACCTATGCTGGGATCGGTGTTGGGTTATCCCGTCCAACGTCTGTCTCCCATCCTGTCCTATGGATGCTCAGGGTGGCCATACACCTGGCCTCTTGCGAAGCCTGTTTCTTCTCACCAAAACAAAACACAAAAGAGTCATTTAGGAAGTGATATTCTCTGTGATCTCTAGTCTCCTCTTCTTCACGAGTAATTTCTGGAAGTAAACTCCAGGGAACCGATATTTTAAGGCAGCCTGAAACCCAGACCCACACTGGATTTCCTTTCCACACTGGGTTCTCATTACACTTTCAGCTTTCCAGACAAATGACCCTCCTTATCTAATATTTCCATAAAAGGAGGTGCTCTCCAAAAGAGAGGTATGGGTCTTTTTATGGCTACAGAGGGAAATAAGGGCCAAACCACAGCTTCTACCTCCACAGCCCTGAAAACCTTTGTGCTCCCAGCTTGTGGCTGAGTCCACTACTGCTGGATTCATCTGTCTACACTGCAGGTTATGGGTTTGTACTTCTGAGCCTTCCCTGTAGCCACTGTTCAGAAGCAGGAGAGGAAAATAAGAAATAGTTTGAAAAATACTGGTGACATATTAGAATATGAAATAGGGTTTCTGGACTCCCTGCCACCCCTTGAGCACAAAGGGGCAGAGAGGATATTCCCTCCTGAACGTAAAATGTGGGAAATAAGTTATTTAAAATGGTGAGACTAGATTTGATATATAAACCTTGAGGGGTTCCTCCAGGACCTTCATTTTATTTCTTCAAAACTTATTTCATGTTATTACCATTATTTGCTGAATATATTAGTTGAAATAGCTCTGCTCTTGTGGCCTGTGGGGCAGAAGCCTGGCTCTCAGGATCCCATGAAAGCTGCCCGCAGCTGAGAAGAGCAAAGAGGAGAATTTTACTATCAGTGGAGCGGAGTGAAATTACTGATGTTAAAATATGTAAAATAGGGAATTCCTCTCACTGGCAATTCCTGACAATATTACATGGCTCAGGTTGTCAATTATCGTGATTAGATATATTAAAGAGAGAAAGGCAAACACCTGGCTTGGGAATCCTTGCAAAATGTGTTTAAGGAAGGCCTTGCCAGCCCAGCCCATCACAGGGTCTGATGAGATTTCTGTCCGGGAAGGGTCTTTAGGAAGCTCAGCCGAACAGCCAGGCCTCAAGGGCATCACCTGGACCAATAATCCTGCCTTTTCACAGTTCTCTGCTGACTCGGTGCTCAAATTTCTCCGTTTTCCTTCCCCTCTTATGGGCTCTAATGTTTCTATGCATAACATGTTGTGATGAAGCCCTTTATGCACCAATAAAAGGAGAAGTAATCCCTCTGATACCCCAGTGGAGAGTAAGGAGGAAGGGGAGGTATTGTTGAGAAAGAGGAGGAGGAAGACCAAAATAAAGTCAAGACAGTGGAGGGGGAGGGGAAAAATGAAGAGCAAGAGGAGAAGGAATTTACAGTTTGAAGTTGGAGCTATTTTAAAGACTGAAATTAGAGGCATATATTTTATACAAGCCCTAAAATTATGCTATTTTCTTCTGTTTCAGGCCAATCTCCTTTTCTGGGACCCAGGCCCAGGGTCTCCTAAACAGTCCCTTCTTCTGTTACGTTCCTGCCCCTACCTCCAGCTCATCTTCTGTAGCCAGCTTTCCCTTACCAGAAGGTATCCATTCTGTGCTCTCCATCTTCTTGAATGGAATCACCCATGAAGTAGTCTCTGAGAACTTCTTGCTCTCTTGTCTCGACTATTAGAGCCTAACAGTTCTGGTATAATTCATTTTTTAGCACCTATGTAAGGGGTAAAAATGATTTAGTGTTTTAAAATTTTCTTATCTCATTACCTATTTTATTCAGTTTATTTTTTTATTTTTTTATTTTTTGGGGGGTACACAGGTTCAATCAGCTGTTTTTATACACATATCCCCATATTACCTTCCTTCCTTGACTCCCCCTGCCTCGAGTCCCCCCCACCCTCCCCGCCCCAGTCCTATAAGGCATCTTCCATCCTTGAGTTGGACTCCCTTTGTTATACAACAACTTCCCACTGACTATCTATTTTACAGTTGGTAGTATATATATGTCTGTGCTACTCTCTTGCTTCGTCTCAGTTTCCCCTTCACCCCCCACCCCCTCCCATACCTTGAGTTCTCCAGTCCATTCTCTGTATCTGCGTCCTTGTTCTTGTCACTGAGTTCATCAGTACCATTTTTAGATTCTGTATATGTGAGTTAGCATACAATATTTGTCCTTCTCTTTCTGACTTGCTTCACTCTGTATGACAGATTGTAGTTCTATCCACCTCATGACATATAGCTCCATCTCATCCCTTTTTATAGCT
Organism: Hippopotamus amphibius kiboko; assembly: GCF_030028045.1. Lineage (NCBI taxonomy): Eukaryota > Metazoa > Chordata > Mammalia > Artiodactyla > Hippopotamidae > Hippopotamus > Hippopotamus amphibius. The sequence continues at coordinate 164,972,558 of NC_080191.1, read as the reverse complement.
GAGTAATATTCCATTGTATATATATGCCACGTCTTCTGTATCCATTCATTTGTTGATGGGCATTTAGGTTGCTTCCATGTCCTGGCTATTGTAAATAGTGCTGCAATAAACATGATGATACAAGTTTCTTTTGGGATTATGGTTTTCTTTGGGTATATGCCCAGGAGTGGGATTACTGGATCATATGGAAGTTCTATTTGTAGTTTTTTAAGGAACCTCCAAATTGTTTTCCATAGTGACTGTACCAACTTACAGTCCCACCACCAGTGCAGGAGAGTTCCCTTTTCTCCACACCCTCTCCAACATTTGCTGTTTCCAGATTTTGTGATGATGGCCATTCTGATTGGTGTGAGGTGATACCTCATTGTGGCTTTGACTTGCATTTCTCTGATGATGAGTGATGTTGAACATCTTTTCATGTGTTTGTTGGCCATCTGTATGTCTTCTTTGGAGAAATGTCTATTTAGGTCTTCTGCCCATTTGTGGGTGGGGTTATTTGCTTTTTTGGTATTAAGCTGCATGAGCTACTTGTATATTTTGGAGGTTAATCCTTTGTCCATTGTTTCATAGGCAATTATTTTTTCCCATTCTGAGGGTTGCCTTTTAGTCTTGTTTATGGTTTCTTTCGCTGTGCAAAAGCTTTTCAGTTTCATGAGATCCCATTTGTTTATTCTTGATTTTATTTCCATGATTCTAGGAGGTGGGTCAAAAAGGATCTTGCTTTGATGGATGTCATAGAGTGTTCTGCCTATGTTTTCCTCTAGGAGTTTTATAGTGTCTGGCCTTACATGTAGGTCTTTAGTCCATTTGGAGTTTATTTTTGTGTATGGTGTTAGGAAGTGTTCTAATTTCATTCTTTTACTTGTTGCTGTCCAATTTTCCCAGCACCACTTATTGAAGATGCTGTGTTTTTTCCATTGTATACTCGTGCCTCCTTTGTCAAAGATAAGGTGCCCATATGTGCTTGGGCTTACTTCTGAGTTCTCTATTCTATTCCATTGATCTTCCTTTCTATTTTTGTGCCAGTACCATACTGTCTTGATCACTATGGCCTTGTAGTATAGTTTGAAGTCAGGAAGCCTGATTCCACCAACTCCATTTTTCCTTTTCAAGATTGCTTTGGCTATTCGGGGTCTTTTGCATTTCCCTACAAATCGTAAGATTTCTTGCTCTAGTTCTGTGAAAAATGCCATTGGTAATTTGATCGGGATTGCATTGAATCTGTAAATTGCTTTGGGTAGTACAGACATTTTCACAATATTGATTCTTCCAATCCAGGAACATGGTATGTCTCTCCATCTGTTTGTGTCATCTTTGATTTCTTTCATCAATGTCTTAAAGTTTTCTGCATACAGATCTTTTGTCTCCTTAGGCAGGTTTATTCCTAGGTATTTTATTCTTTTGGTTGCAATGGTGAATGGGAGAGTTTCCTTAATTTCTCTTTCTGCTCTTCCGTTGTTAGTGTATAGGAATGCAAGAGATTTCTGTGCATTAATTTTGTATCCTGCTACTTTACTAAACTCATCAATGAGTGCTAGCAGTTTTCTGGTAGAGTCTTTAGGGTTTTCTATATATAATATCATGTCATCTGCAAAGAGTGACAATTTTACTTCTTCTTTTCCAATTTGGATTCCTTTTATTTCTTTTTCTTCTCTGATTGCTGTGGCTAAAACTTCCAAAACTATGTTGAATAATAATGGTGAGAGTGGACACCCTTGTCTTGTTCCTGTTCTTAGAGGGAATTCTTCCAGTTTTTCCCCATTGAGAATGATGTTGGCTTTTGGTTTTTCATATATGGCTTTTATTATGTTGAGGTAATTTCCTTCTATGCCCATTTTCTGGAGAGCTTTTATCATAAATGGATGTTGAACTTTGTCAAAAGCTTTTTCTGCATCTATTGAAATGATCATATGGTTTTTATCCTTCAAGTTGTTGATATGATGTATCACGTTGATTGATTTGTGTATATTGAAGAATCCTTGCATTCCAGGGATAAACCCCACTTGATCATGGTGCATGATTTTTTTAATGTGCTGTTGGAGTCTGTTAGCTAGTATTTTGTTGAGGATTTTTGCATCTATATTCTTCAGTGATATTGGTCTGTAGTTTTCTTTTTTTGTGACATCTTTGCCTGGTTTTGGTATCAGGGTGATGGTAGTCTCATAGAATGAGTTTGGAAGTGTTCCACCTTCTGCAATATTTTGGAAGAGTTTGAGAAGGATAGGTGTTAGTGCTTCTCAAAATGTTTGATAGAATTCACCCGTGAACCCATCTGGTCCTGGGCTTTTGTGAGTTGGGAGATTTTTAATCACTGCCTCAATTTCTGTACTTGTGATTGGTCTGTTCATGGTTTCTATTTCTTCCTGGTTCAGTCTTGGAAGATTGTACTTTTCTGAGAATGTATCCATTTCTTCCAGGTTATCCAATTTATTGGCATATAGTTGCTTCTAGTAGTCTCTCATGATGTTTTGTATTTCTGAGGTGTCGGTTGTTACTGCTCCTTTTTCATTTCTAATTCTGTTGATTTGCATCTTCTCCCTTTTTTTCTTGATGAGTCTGGCTAATGGTTTATCAATTTTGTTAATCTTCTCAAAGAACCAGCTTTTAGTTTTATTTATTTTTGCTATGGTTTCCTTCCTTTCTTTTTCATTTATTTCTGCTCTGATCTTTATGATTTCTTTCCTTCTGCTCACTTTGGGGTTTCTTTGTTCTTCTTTCTCTAGCTGTTTTAGGTGTAAGGTTAGGTTGTTTGTTCGATAATTTTCTTGTTTCTTAAGGTCGGACTGTATTGCTATAAACTTCCCTCTTAGAACTGCTTTTGCTGCGTCCCATAGGTTTTGGGTTGCTGTGTTTTCATTGTCATTTGTTTCTAGATATTTTTTGATTTCCTCTTTGATTTCTTTAGTGATTCCTTGGTTGTTTAAGAGTGAATTGTTTAGCCTCCATGTGTTTGTATTTTTTGCAGTTTTTTTCCTGTAATTGATATCTAGTCTCATGGCATTTTGGTCTGAGAAGATGCTTGATATGATTTCAATTTTTTTGAATTTGCCGAGGTTTGATTTGTGACCCAAGATGTGATCTATCCTGGAAAATGCTCCGTGTGCACTTGAGAAGAAAGTGTATTCTGTTGTTTTTCGATGGAATGTCCTATAAATATCAATTAAGTAGAGATGGTCTAATGTGTCATTTAAAGCTTGTGTGTCTTTATTTATTTTCTGTTTGGATGATCTGTCCATTGATGTAAGTGGGGTGTTCAAGTCTCCCACTATTATTGTGTTCCTGTCGATGTCCCCTTTCATAGCTGTTAGCATTTGCCTTATGTATTGAGGTGCTCCTATATTGGGGGCATAGATATTTACCATTGTGATATGTTCTTCTTGAATGGATCCCTTGATCATTATGTAGTGCCCTTCCTTGTCTCTTTTAATAGTCTTTACTTTCAAGTCTAATTTGTCTGATATGAGTATTGCTACTCCAGCTTTCTTTTGACTTCCATTTGCATGGAATATCTTTTTCCATCCCTTGACTTTCAGTCTATATGTATCCCTTGGTCTGAAGTGGGTTTCTTGTAGGCAGCATATAGAAGGGTCTTGTTTTTGTATCCATTCAGCCAGTCTGTGTCTTTTGGTTGGAGCATTTAATCCACTGACATTTAAGGTGATTATTGACATGTGTGTTCCAATTACTATTTTCTTAATTGTTTTGGGTTTGTATTTGTAGGTGTTTTCCTTTTCTTGTGTTTCTTACTTAGAGAAGTTCCTTTAGCACTTGTTGTAAAGCTGGTTTGGTGGTGCTGAATTCTCTTAACTGTTGCTTGTCTGGAAAGCTTTTGATTTCTCCCTCAAATCTGAATGAGATTCTTGCTGGGTAGAGGATTCTTGGCTGTAGGTTTCTCTCTTTCAGGACTTTCAGTATATCCTGCCACTCCCTTCTGGCCTGCAAAGTTTCTGTAGAAAGGTCAGCTGTTATCCTGATGGGTTTTCCCTTATATGTTGTTTGTTGCTTTTCTCTTGCTGCTTTTCATATTTTTTCTTTGTGTTTAATTGTCATTAGTTTGATTAATATGTGTTTTGGTGTATTTCTCCTTGGGTTTATTCTGTATGGGACTCTCTGTGCTTCTTGGACTTGGTGAATTATTTCCTTTCCCATGTTGGGGAAGTTTTCCACTAGAACCTCTTCAAATATTTTCTCAGACCCTTTCTTGTTTTCTTCTTCTTCTGGGATGCCTATAATTCGAATGTTGGTATGCTTAATGTTATCACTGAGGTCTCTGAGACTGTCTTCTATTCTTTTTATTCTTTTTTCTTTTTCCTGCTCTGTGGCAGTTATTTCCCCCATTCTATCTTCCAACTCACTTATTTGTTCTTCTGCCTCAGTCATTCTGCTGGTTATAGCATCTAGAGTATTTTTAATTTCAGTTATTTTGTTATCCATTGCTGTTTGTTTTTCTGAGTTCTCATGAACTGTTTCTTGTACTTTCTCTATTTTGTTATTGAGATTTTGTATCATTTTTACTATCATTACTCTGAATTCTTTTTCAGGCATTTTTCCTATTTCCTCCTCATTTATTTGGTCTTGTGGGTTTTTTTCCTGCTCCTTTGCCTGCATGGTGTTTCTTTGTTTCCTCATGGTTGTCCAAACTTTTGGGGTTGCTTGTCCTGGCGATAGAGGTGTTTATAGAAGACTGTCCAAGCCTCAGACTAATGTCCAAGTATTAGATTAAACAGATATTAAGTCTAGGAAACACATACATGTATAAGACACACAATTACTGAATCCATTAGGACATAAGGCTCTGGAAAGACCTGACAGAACCCCAGTGTGCTATCAGATATTCAAAGAGAAACCCAACAGAAATTGACAACTGAAACAGAACAAATCAGAGACAAAAGTAAAAGCAAACAAACAAACAAATAACACCTTACACATAGAAACATTAATCCAGGGAGATTTTGCAAGCTAGGATCAAATATAGAAAAGAGCCAGAGTACCACCAGAGAGAATGGAGATTCTCAGAATGTAATTAGACAACTGTACTAAGAACTAAGATAAAGACCAAAGCCTAATATTAAATACCAAGGCAGTGCATCATCTGGAGAATAGAGCAAGGAGTCTGAGCAGACCGATAGCGTTGCTTATAAGTATGTTAAGATAAAATAAACTTAAAAAGGCTGGAAGAAAGGGGAACAGAAGAGTGTAATGTGGTTGGAAATATGCAAATAAAAAGAAAGGAATAGAAATGTATAAAAGATAGGGATGAAAGGAAAGTATGAGAGATATATTGTCTGTACTACCAAAAACTTAGCTAGATATAGAAGTATATAAAAAGGCAAAAAAAAAAAAAAAAAAGAATAAAAAAATCATTAAAAAATTATGTTATAAAACTTGTAGATCCCTTAGGGCTAAGATCATATTTAATAAAGAAAAAAAAAAGAGAGAGAGAGAAAAAGAAAAAAAAAAATCCAGAACTGATCCCAGAATGGACCAGTTCAATAGGTATTGATACTACTATTTCTGTTTCCCTAGTGTCTCAGCTGTAAGTGTCCTTCTCCTTGCCTTGGGTTTTTTTGCATTATTCTGTGACCAGCAGAGGTTCCTTTATTGTTCGTCTGTAAGCGTGGGTGTGTGGGGAGGGAGAGGGTACAATAGTGGCTCCTTCTCCTGGGAGGGAGTGAGCAGTGGCGCACTGTTGTTTCAGTCAGGCTTGGAGGTGCCTGTTGCAGAGGGCGCTGGTGGCTCAGGTGTAAACAGAAAGTCTTAGAGTTGGGCCTCTCTCGGGGTTTTTTTTTTTTGTTGCTGTTGTTGTTTTTTTTTTTTTTTCTCTCAGCAGCCTCCCTGCTGCTGGCTTTGCAAGGAGTTTTAATCTAGCCCCGCCCGAGTGCCTGAGGGTGCTTGTTATCCCTGAGCGCCTTAGGTGGCCCGCAGGGCGTCTCTCCACTGCCAGTTGCAGAGGCGCGGAAAGAGAAGGAGAGGCTACGCGCGGCTCCTCCCCCCCGCCCGGGAGCCTGCAGCCTCCAGCCGCCAGCATGGCGGCGCAGCTCTCAGGGACGGGCACTCCTCGCCGCGGACCTCCTCCCTCCTGTCCTCTCGGTCCGTCACCCTACCGGCAACAATGTTTCTCCCCCTGAACCAGCTCTCCAGTTCCCATGCTCCCGCTCCTGGACCCTCCGTTCAGCCGCGGATGGATGTCTCGGTCCGGGAACGCTGAGCTGGGCTGCGGACCCTCCGTATGTTTCTCATTCCCTCCCGTCTGCCACAGCTCCACCGCTTCACCCTCTTTGAGCCCTCGTAGATGCCTCCCTACCGGCTATGTCGGGCTCCCCGCAGTCCCATCCGGTGTCCGAGGCCGTCTGCTGGTGTTCAGCTGGTTCTCTGTGGGAATGACTGCGTTCTTCCGTGCATTCCCAATGCATCTGTGGAGAGGGATGCACTCCACATCCCTCTACTTCGCCGCCATCTTTTCTCCCCCTCATTACCTATTTTAACGATGCTTTTGGACACCCTCCTTTCTGACAGTTGACAGAACACAGGAGATTTGCAACCAGTTTTTTTTTTCTTTCCTCAAATGTATAAATGGAGAATGAGAACACATATTGGACAATAGAAAGTGTTTTTTTAAAGGGATGTGTGCAAACTTTTAGTAAAGATGGGAAAAGAAGGGCAGAAAATTATTCCCACATAAGCTTATCCGTATCCCCAAAATCTATTATTTGCAATCAGTGCTCTCTACTTTATAAGACTACACAAACAGGGTGAGGAGGTAGAAGATGCAAGTGATTTAAAAACAAAACAAAATAAAAAGTTTTGGGTTTGTTAGGTTAATTGGTTTATTTATTTTTAAAATTTTTAGCTTTATTTTTTAAAATTTGTATTTAAAAGTAAATGGTGACAAAGGAGTTTTAAAATGTACTAAAAACAATTTTTTTCAAATTCACCAAAAATAGGGATGAAAATAAGTTTTCATTGAAAATAAGGTTGTAAAGATGAGTGGAAGTCCTTACTTATGAAGAATTAGATATATAACGGTAATGAAGAGAGGTTTGGGGTTTGGGAGGTGAGAGAAGAACGAAGGGCTTGAAGCAGAAAAACAATCTAGTGTTCATTAGAGAAGAGAGAATTTACAAGCTTAGGAGAGATCCCAACCATTATCCGTCTATATGTTTTAACAAAAAATAATAAGTATAAAAATCTACATTGACTCCTTTTCTTCCTCCCTCACGTGGATCAGAGCTGGGTCCCTGACGAGGCAACAGGCAGGTCCCATGCTTTTCCTGAGAAGACAGCGAGGTGAGAGCCGCAGAGACACCTCTCCTGGGACTCATCCTGGCTTAGCTCCCCCTCGGCCTGATCTCCCTGATAGTGCTGCCTTTCAGCTATCCAATCTCTCTGACCCCATTTCTTCTGCAATTTCAGAAGTCATCTTACCTTTTTCTTATTTCAGGGAAAATAGAAATACTAGGCTTCCAGAAATGATTAAATGTGAGTGCTCCGATCTGGGGAGCGGAAGCAGGCTGGACAGAGCCAGGCTACACACACTGCTCTCATCTCCCTTCCCCTCTCCCAGGATCCTGCCTTATTTTAGGATGCTTTTTGAAATGTCATTTTCGTGTACTTTATGTGCTTCATGTGAATATCCTGGGACTTGTAGGAAAGGAATGAAAGTATTTCCTTTCTACACTGTCGTGGGTGGTCATGATAATAGTAACGGCTCGTGCTTATTGAGCACTTACAGTGTGTCATGCTCTAGGCTAACTCTTGGCATCTCTCATCTCATTTATTCTTCCCTGCAAGTCCATGAAGGGTTCCCTATCATTCTGAACGCTAAAGAGGAGGGAACAAAGGCACTGAGAGATTAAGCAACAGAGTAGATGATAGAATGGTGACTCAAATTCAGGCAATTCTAGCCACCCGCATGTAAGAAAACAGAATGACCGAGAGAAGGAAACAGAGCAAAAACAGGAAGAAATGCATGTTAAAATAAGCCAAGTCCATTGGAGTGATTCTTTTTTTTTTTTTTAATTTTATTTATTATTTTTTGGGGGGTACACCAAGTTGGAGTGATTCTTAATGACTTCTGAAACCTGGCTATAAAAACTTAATAGTGAATTTATTGGTTTTACAAAATTAAACAACAAACTCTAATAGCTGCACCAACAGCTCTATCAAAACCATAGGATTTTTGTAGGTATTTTAAACTGAGTTCTCTCAGGTTCTTAATTTGTCAAAAGATAAAAAGAATGCCTGTTTCCCCTCCCAAGCACATGAAATTATATGTAAACATGCTTTGAAAAAAATTGAAAAGTAATATATATGTTCAAATTTACAACAGCTCTCTGACCTTAATTCTGTTTATCAAATGAGTGCCCTGTGGTTTTCATAAGTTTAGGGGCAGTGGGCAAATGTGGAGTAAGGAAATAACAGTAAAACTTCTCTACCACAAGGAGCAAGTATCAGTATCTTATTGCCTGGAGCATGATATTAATAATGGCAGTGGTGGAAATAATGTGAGCTAATAATTGTGTCAAGTCAACCTGGTCAACCAGTCCAGGTACAGTGATAGCCAAGTTACCTCTGACTTTGTATTAGATATGCCAGGAGCAGTTCATCTGGAAAATGGGCAGGGGTTCCTACCAGTATCCACAAGGGAGGGAAGTACTGATTCAAGTCCACTTTGCCAGCGTTAATGCTGTTTTATCAAGACCCTTGGATTTAGCCTACGTCATCCTAAACTTCCTAACTATTCAAGGCTCTAACTCCTGTGAATAGAACGTTTTCATTCGGTAATCTCTGTGTTGTAACATTAATAAGGATAATGATTAAATCATGTAACCATTAAGATAGCATAGCTTGGGAAATAATATTGTAAAAGAAAGAAAATACATCATACTCCTAGCTTAGTACCATTCTTTCTATACAGTAATAATGCTGATATTAACGTCACTACTAATAGTAGTGACAATCAACTTTAATGTGTGTCAGGCTTTGTTTTAAGCACTTTACGTTCATTTAGCCTTGCTTTTATAGCTGTAGATACTATCACTAGCCTTTTAGTGAACAACAGCAAACTGAGGTGTAAAAAACTGTGTAATAACCTAGGAGTAGATTATTCAATTAAATAAATAAGCCCTAAGAAAATTGTTGAGGTGAGATTTATATTCTAAATATGGCCCCACCCTTCACATATTATATTAATATTTGAATTATTATACTTTGTTCTGTGAACTGTGAGATACAAAATAAGGCAAATATAAATGTATGGAAATTCATGATTCTAAATGAATAGAATGCACTCCAAAGTCATCATTTTGAGTAGTCTACATATGGATCCCAGTGGAGCAGCCATTGCCTAATATGTAACTCCTCTTGGAATCGTTTTGATAATCGTGGCACGTTCTTTGGAATCTCCTCAATGGAATCGAATCTTAATCCTTTCAGAAAGAGGTCAGCAAATTTTTTATATTAACGGCCAGACAGGAAATATGTTTGACTTTGCAGGCATATGGTCTCACTCCTGCAATTATAGTAGAAAAAGCAGCCAGAGATAATATGCAAATGATAGACATGTTTGTGTTACAATTCAATTCAATACATATAAACAGTCAAAGGGCCAAGTTTAGTTTAAGGGTGTAGTTTCTTCTTGGAAGATGGATGTATGGCTGTTATCATTGTTTTGGGAAGAAGCAGTCAAATTGTTCCCAGAAAGGTAGACTCCTGTGAATAGAAGAAAAATTATAAACAGGAAAATGGCTATAAAATATTACTATTGATTTCCTGTATAACTCGAAAACAGTCTTTCAAGCCAATACTAATAGAAGATTTCCCCCAAAACTATTGGAATAAGTACATGATCTCTCAAGGTGATCAGTTTAAGGAAGAAAATGCTTGTTTTCTGATATTTAATGGTTTGTAGTGTGCATAGTCTAAAGTCAAGAACTTTGATTTCAAAGTTTAAAATTTGAGAATGTCTTTTGTTTATTATATGTGTATGCTTTCATTGCAAACTTTTCATGACTTGGTATTTTTACTATTCATCATAGAGAGATGTTGAAATTATATTATTAGTTGCAGTTTACAGAGGAAACATATAAAATAGTGAAGTTCAGACGTAATACTTTAATGTTTCTAGTGAGATTTGATATCTCATGATGGGAGCATTAGCTAAAATGCCATTAGTGCTTACAGGAATCGTGTCTTCTGATCTACCAAAAGGGGTATTTCTTCTAGTTTCAGCTGTTAAATTGTAAATGCTTCTGGATGGCTTAGTCAATGATGGTCTAATCGGTTCATGAGAACAAATTTTCTTGTTATAATGACTAAACTATCACAGCGGAGAGTGAGATGGCTGTAAATTTTTTCTCAAGGGTACAAATAATTTTCTGTTGCTCCAGTGATCAAAGAAATGCCAGATTTTATTATGCAGTTCATGTGCTTCTGTTTTGTGCTGACTAGAAAGATTATGTCTCCACCTTTCTCTTTCCAGGGACAGAAGCAGCTGTGAATCCAGCTGTTGGAACCCACCTTCAGACTCAAAACCCTGAACTGTATCGTGTTCCATGTTTTCGTGCTTTAGACCCCCCACCTCCATATGAAGAAATTCTAAAATCAAGCCGGTTTTAGATCTGGATCATTAATTGAAACTATTAGAAATATTTTAAATTCCAAAACGTAAAATTTAAGAACAATCCTTTCATTTAGTGGGAATTACTGGAGATCAATTAACATAGTCTAAAAAAGGACGAATAGATGAAACAATGCATGTAGGAAAAAGAGTTTGGGGCATGGAATTATTTGTAAATTAGTGGAATCTTGGTATATCACTGCTGCATTATACTTTTATGCTGCTAATCAAGTTTTCTCCATGTACTCAAACAGGCAGTAATTAACTCAAGGAGTGGCTTCCATTAAGTTTAGAATTCCACTCTAGTTACACATCACAACTTTTTCTGCCTCAATCTCTGTTTTAATCTGACCTCTTCCCTAGTATGGAATCAATAAAATTATCATAATTTAACTGTGACCCAAATAGAGATTCATACAGGTCCAGATTCAGAACCAGAAAGAGAATATTTGGAATAGGGTGAGGGGAGAGAGTAGGAAGCACCATTTGGAGTTGAAGAGTGAAGGATGAATGAAGTGGAAGATTAAAAGTTCAAGGAGTTGTATGTCACAGCCTTAGGAGGGAGAAAGTGCTGACAGAAGCTGAAGGAGACTACCTAAGCTATGAGGCACATAGAATCCCACAATGTGGAGAAGCAGAGGCTCCCATTTTATATTAGTGAGTGAAGACTCCAGAACCCAAGAGTCAATGCCTCAAGACTTGGCATTTCTTAGCAAAGCATGATAAGAACCCTTATTTTCATTGAGGACTCTGACTACAGAAGTAGCAATGAGATATCATCAAGTGACATTTTTGCAGTGGCCATGAGCAAGGGGTCCAGGAAAAGAAATTCATGGCAGACATCATGTGGTCTTCAGCTGACAAATGTGTTGAACAGAACGGTTGGTATCTTCACTTGTTAGTCTAATATACCTTTCAAATTTAACTTTGACCAAACTTATCTCCTAATTTCTTCCCAAACATGTTTATCCAAACCTTCTGCATATTAACTGATGGTAATAGCTTCCAGGTGCTCAGAGCAAATAACTTGGAGTCAGCCTTGAGTCCTCCTTTTATGTGACTTCCGACATCAGGAAATGCCTTGGTTTGGCTCTGCCTTCAACATATGTCTAGATTCTAAACATTTTGCTCCATCTTTGGTGTGAGCCAGGTACTGTCAGTTCTTGCTTGGATTACTGCAATAGCATCTAAACTGCTCTGTTTGCTTCCATCTTTGCCCTTCTAAATTTCCAACACAGTAACTAGAGCAGTATTCTTATAGCATAAGGAGGATCACATTCCTTAGCTGAACTCCAGTGACAACCTATCTCACTCAGAAAATGCCAAAAGTCCTTGACACATGGTGCTATAGGAGCCATACCCCTTTCAGGTCTCCTCTCTAATGGCTCTCACACTTACTCATTTGCTTCAGGAACACTGTCCTGTCCTCAAACCTACCAGGCATTATCCTACCCCATCTATCCTTTTGGACGTTAGTGCTTACTGTTCCTTTTGCCTGCAAAGCTCTTCTCCCAGATATCAACATTGCTTCATACCTTCACCTCCTGTAAGTCTTTGCTTGAAAGTCACCTTCTCAATGAGGCCCACCTTAATTACCCTACTTTAAATGCAATTTCTCCCAACCCTGTCTCCTTTTCCTGTCTCTTCCCTAGCACTTCCACTTCCCTGTCTCCTTTTCCCATAACATCTATCATCTTCTACTTATCATCTTCTACCATACTACATAGCAAAATTCTATTTATAATCTGCTTTTGGCCTTCCCTTGTTAGAATGTGAATCCATGAAGGGAGGAATCTTTGTGTCATCCACTAATTTATACCCCAAGGCTCTAAAGCAGCTTGGCACTTAGTATGTATTCAAACAAATTTTATAAGTAAAGTTCCCTAGTTCTGGAAATTTCCAAAAATAACTGGATGGGAATTTGATGGGGATGAAGCCTTACAGAAGTGAGTGTGGGTAAAAACCGGGGACAGCTGACAATGCTGTATAACTTTAAGTTATACATGGTAGATTGAATGTATCCATTCTTTTCTTAAATACGCTAAGATTATAGTAAAGGAGTAAAAATGCATTTTCATTCACAAGAGCAAAGAGAGTGGCCAGAAGATGAAGAAAATTAGCTATAAGTTTTAGTATGTGGAAAGACATCTGAGATAGATGCAGATAGATAAATCATAATTGACTCAATTTCAAGTTTCTCCACTATGCTAAGTGACTTAAGGAAAGAAACTGAGACTAATCAAGAAAATTCACGCTGTACCAATGCAGAAATGCCCAAGACTTAGAGGCAAGAGAGGTGAATAGAATTTTGGAAATGAGGATGAACTTCATCTACAGAAAGATAGCATTGCAGCAGCCCAGAGAAGAGTCAATCAGAACATGACAGTGAATAGCTATTGGAGAATACGAGGTAAGATTAAGGAAAAATATGTAATGAAAATGTGGTGATAACGACTGGTAAATGGAAAGTGAAGAAACTAAAAATGCAAGGTGATTATAAATCTATGAGAAACAAAAGTTGGACTAACCAACCAAATGGTTAAGTTGTGAATAAGGTAAATAACTAATGTTGAATTATAAAAGCAGGGTTATTCACATTGACAATGTAGGCAGAGGAGGAAAGTTTGAATGAGGGAAGGTGGGTTAGGATTAGAAACTAAATCCTAATCTCAGATTGTGTGGAATCAATGAATAATATCTAAACTTTTTAAAAAGTCAGGAAATAGTAGTAAAGTACATCATGTGGAAATTAGGTCATAAATATCTGAAACAGGATGCCAAAAAGTTGAAAATTATTTCCTCAAGAAATAGGACTTGGAGATAATGCTATATGGGAACAGGCAGAGGAGAGATGCACTAATTTTCATCATGAGCCAATAGTACTATTTGACATTTAAGAAAACGTAACAAGACAAGAATACAACCCCCAGCATGGGAGAAAATATTTGCTAATGAAGCAACTAACAAAGGATTCATCTCCAAAATATACAAGCAGTTCGTGCAGCTCAATATCAAAAAAACAAACAACCCAATGCAAAAATGGGCAGAAGACCTAAACAGATATTTCTCCAAAGACATGCAAATGGCTAATAAACACGTGAAAAGACGTTCAACATCACTAATCACTAGAGAAATGCAAATCAAAGCCACAATGAGGTATCACCTCACACCAGTCAGAATGGCCATCATCAAAAAAAATCTAGAAACAGTAAATGCTGGAGTGGGTGTAGAGAAAAGCAAAGAACTGTTGGTGGGAATGTAAATTAGTACAGTCACTATGGAGAACAATATGGAGATTCCTTAAAAAACTAAAAATACTACATGACACAGCAATTCCGCTACTGGGCATATACCCTGAGAAAACCATAATTCAAAAAGATACATGTACCATAATGTTCACTGCAGCACTGTTTACAATAGCCAGAACATGGAAGCAACCTAAATGCCCATCAACAGATGAGTGGATAAAGAAGATATGGCACATATATGCAATGGAATATTACTCAGCCTTAAAAAGGAATGAAATTGAGTTATTTGTAGTGAAGTGGATGGACCTGGAGTCTGTCATACAGAGTGAAATAAGCCAGAAAGAGAAAAACAAATGCCTTATGCTAATGCATATATATGGAATCTAAAAAAATGGTACTGATGAATCCAGTGACAGGGCAAGAATAAAGATGCAGATGTAGAGAATGGATTTGAGGACACAGGGGTGGGGGGTAGGGAAAGCTGGGATGAAATGAGAGAGTAGCCTTGACAGATATGCACTACCAAATGTAAAACAGCTAGTGGGAAGCTGCTACATAACACAGAGAGAACAACTTGATGATTAATGATGACCTAGAGAGGCAGGATAGGGACGGTGGGAGGGAGGCTTAAGAGGGAGAGGATATGGGGATATATGTATTAATATAGCTGGTTCACTTTGTTCTACAGTAAAACTGGCACAATAGTGTAAAGCAATTATACTCCAAGAAAGATCCCAAAAAAAAAAAAAGACTAAATGCACGTGTTACTTTAATAAAAATAAAGTTAAACAAATAATGGTTTGTCAGATTTATACTGTGCAATTGGAAACAAACAAAGGAAATCATGCCATAAGGAAACATAAATTTCTTTAGGTGGTGGGGCTATAGGTGATTTTATTTTTTATTCACAATTTTGGAATTTTCTAATGTCTCACTAATATGTGTGCATTACTTTTATAATTGAAAATCTCAGCAAAATTCTGTTTTAAAAAAACATAAAGTACTGCCTTCGTTTAATAGATGAGAAAAATGGGCTTTGGAAGGATAATTGACTATTCAAGGTGCATAACTAATTAGAGTGAGACAAAACTAGAGACTATTTTGATCTTTTAATTCCTGTTCCAAGTATTTTTTCACTATGGTCTTTTATCTTCAAAAGTGGCTGTAAAAATAAACATCAGAGAATGTGGGTTATAAATACATTTATTTCAAATAAGTAACTCTAACAAAAGAGATTTTGGTCATATCCTATAAGCTACGTATGTTAAAATCCATTCCAATTACAGAACATGCAGCAGTTATAATTAACACGTAGAGAAGTGTAAGCACATCTGGAAACAGGGCTAATGACTCAGCAGCTGGAGTTTTTTGGTTTTTTTTAATAAATTTATTTTTATTTATTGGCTGTGTTGGGTCTTTGTTGCTGCGCGCGGCCTTTCTGTAATTGCGGAGAGCAGGAGCTACTCTTCATTGTGGTGTGCAGGCTTCTCATGTGGTGGCTTCTCTTATTGTGGAGCACTGGCTCTAGGTGTGCGGGCTTCAGTAGTTGTGGAACATGGGCTCAGTAGTTGTGGTTTGCAGGCACTAGTGCAGGCTTAGTAGTTGTGGTGCCGGGGCTTAGTTGCTCCGCAGCATGTGGGATCTTCCCGGACCAGTAATCGAACCTGTGTCCCCTGCATTGGCAGATGGATTCTTAACCACTGTGCTACCAGGGAAGGCCACAGCTGGAGTTTGATGAAGACATTAGTGAAAGTCAGGATTGAAGCGGTTGGAATTTATTTTTAAGTGACTTACATTTATGTGTCAGTGCAAGTCTAACCAAAGTTCATGCTTGGTGTATGGTTCGTTGGTTTACTTTTGGGGGCTGGGGAGGAAGTGTGGGGAATAGACTGTAAGTGGGTGGGTAGGGTTGGTAGAAAATAGTTTGTTTTCATAGAAAGTTTTCTGGCAGATTTCTTATCAAATATCACAGGTCACATTTTAATTTAATGTTTTAGAAATACTTATTGTATGGCTATTTATGTCAAGTATTGTACAAGGTTCTGGATATATCTCTCCAATAAACTTTCTTAGCATTATTTTTCATGATACTAGGGTTTCCCTACTTTTCTCTGACCTCCAGACAGAGACTTGAAAGTTCTGTAGCAGGTGCCCTTTATGGTTCACTGAAAACTACTGCAAATAATAAAATGATAAAACTAATTTGGGTTATATGATTATCATGATATTTAAAATAGAATTTAAAAAAATAAGCCTGTGTTTCTTTCTGTCATCTCATTTCTGAAAATCTTTGCCTGCGTCTTAGTTCATCAATAAATCATTAAAATTCAATTTTACCTGGTATCTCAGATTTTAGTTCTGATAGGACTAGATTTTTTTTCTTCCCATGTTAAAGAGCATTCATTTTTAAAAGGAGATTTTTCTTACTGATGAAGCATGTAGCTTTTTCTTTGAACATCCAGCAGAGGGCATGAAAGCCTATCCATGATTCTAGCCCAATAGCTGGATTTGATTTAATGGCTAAATGCAACCATGAAGCTAGGTTTTGGACAGACCCTAGCAGAATGGAATAATAATGAGGTTCAGATTTGCAAAGAGGAATTTAGTACTTTAGCTCATGCTGTTCACAATGAAGCTGAGCATCGGGTGAGATGCCTGCCATCAGAGAGTCTAGGAAATTTGAAATATACTTGTACTACTGAGGATGACACCTGAGAGTTTGAGTTGCCTAAAAAGGCAGGGTAATTTGTGTATATGCTCCTCAAGTGGCCTGTGACATCTACAGCACTGACCCTATAGGTCTAGTCTATTTCTTTTTTATCTGACCATGAGTTCCCCTTTAATTTTCCATTTCGTAGTTCCAAATTTGTTTCATTTGTGTTAGGAACACAACTTTTATCAAAGACAACTATAAAATTCAGTATCTTTCATGAAAATGAAATAGATCTAGGATAGGACTGAACAGCATTCAGGTGGACAATGAAATGAAACTCAGCCAAAATATTATATTTAAGGCAAAATGTGAAATACTTCAGGTTTGAATAAGAGAAAATGAGACAATGAAAATGTGTTGTCTATAAGGCTCCACTTTCAACAGAGAATGCTTTTTTTTTTATCAGAAGAAAGAAAGGAAATAGAGTATAGACTCCAAGGGAATCTTTCACTTTTAAATCCATTCTGCGTTGTGATTTTGTACAGAATAACAACATAGGCTATTTTCTTTCTGTTTAATACTACATCTTGGAAAAATAGTGTATTTTCTTGTTATTTTACTAAATGTAGTTCTGGGAAAATGAAATGAAAGTAATATCCCTTTGCAAAATGGCATAATTTGGTGACAAACAAAATCTAATTTATATCTGTGATTTGGAAATAGTTATTTTTACTTTTCTCCCTTCTAAAATTATGCCAGCCTGGAGCTACTGTCTGATTCATGAAGCAAGTGATGTATATCAGTCAAGATGTCAGTTTTTATATTAATAAGATGAAGAATGGTATTGTTCTGAAGCACTGAAATTATCAATGAATGTAGGTGTCTTAGTTTCATTATCACATTTATCGAGGAGAAATTTCCTCTTTGGAAAATCTGTTTATGGGATGCAGTAAGCAAAACTAAGAGAATTTCCCTTTGTCTAGTAACTAATATAATCGTGTCTCTGTTTATATTTAGTAAATGGTCAGCTTTAATTTTTTCCATCCGATATGAAAACTGAATTCATGTTTCAATTCAGATATTTCTCTCATTTAGGTATTAAATCTGGATAAATTTATAATGTTAAAGTCTTAGGTACCACTAACTAATTGCCTTTTAGATTTAGAAGGTCTGGAGATATTATTTTTTTTTTGAAGAATATTGAGAGACAAAATAAGAAAGCCTAGGGATTGATTTTAAACAATCAGCAGATGATTGCATGCTTACCTGATAGTATGTGGAATGCTTGTCACTTATGACATGGCCAACAAAATAGATGGATGCTATATGAGGAGAGTTGGATGAAGGGATGGGATGACAATCTCTCAAGGATGTCAAAACATTACTGGTGTTCTAAGGTCTTTCTGGAGATAAGGTTTTTTTTTAAAGGAGAGTTTGTGGCTAAAAGGACTGCGTTGATAAGCTGTGTAACCCAGCCAAGGGACACACTCAAGTAACAATAAATGGTCACTAAAAAAGGTAAGTCTGTGTAACTGTAGGACTTCTGTTTTGCTGTTTGAGGTTTAAGTGTTTGGGACCAAAACTAAAGTGTGTAAGGCTTCAGAAGAGATTTTGTCTAATT
Organism: Hippopotamus amphibius kiboko; assembly: GCF_030028045.1. Classification (NCBI taxonomy): domain Eukaryota; kingdom Metazoa; phylum Chordata; class Mammalia; order Artiodactyla; family Hippopotamidae; genus Hippopotamus; species Hippopotamus amphibius. Next base: position 164,954,418 of record NC_080191.1, on the reverse strand, counting down.
TATTAATACAGTTTTACTATAATTTTATTAGCACAAGGAGAGAACTCCATTGAGAAGGCAACAAAAATTGGCATATGCTCAGAACAGCCAATACTGGAACATTAACTCCATGTGATTAAGCCTCTGCTGTGTTTTTAGTGCTCCAATTTTTATTTTCCAATAACACATTTTTTTCTTAGTTTCCTTCATCTTTATTTTGCCTGTTTTAGACAAGTTTTGCTGACTGCATCAGTTTCTGCTGCATTAACCAAATTAGCTTATTTTGTTTTTATTTACTAAACTTGAAGCTTCTCCCTTTGCCAATAAAATAAAGCCCTCCTTTGATTTCCTCCTCTAATCATTATATCTTGCTGCATAGTTTTAGCAAACAAAGACCTTGTATAATGTTTAAATTTAGTAAAAGGAAAACAACTATTTGCAACTAAAGCATCTCTCCATTCCTTCCCCTAATTCTCTGGGCTACACCGGCTTAGCTTTGCATGCAAAAATTTAATTTAGAAAGCAGTAGAAAAGTTTGACGATTTCTACAACCCTGTCCAATTTTCTGTCTATATCCAGCCCCTCCTCCAGCAAACTCAGGAAGACAGTAAAGAGCCAAGTGTATTTGGCTTCACTTCCCTTCATCTGTACAAAGGTTGTATCACAAAGGCATCTCCTTAACTTCAGCCCTGATTCAAATACAGATTATAGAAATTAAAATTACAGGATTTTATTTGAGTCATAGCAAAAGCAAAATGTGGGTAATTTTGGATCTCGCATTTGAGAGCCAGTTGAAAAGGACATTTTTCAGACAATTGGAACAAAATAGACATTGGGAAAATTGCTATTAAGGAGTTGTTAACTGTTGATGCTGGCTGTGATAATGGTATTGTAGCTACATTGTTAAAAAGTCTTTGTTTTATATATATATAAAATAAAGTATTTCTGCATGAAATGATGTGACTTCTGAGATCTATTTTAAATAACCAAATAAATAAATATACTTATTTTCTTATTCTTTGGCTCTGGAGAAAGCCTATAGGTTGAATTTGAGCATATGTTCATTTTTCACTTCCTAACTCTAATTCTAGCTTGTGGTTCTACTTTGCCTGAGGAATGAAATTTAATAAACTATTGAAACTTTGGCTTAAAGTATATTTTATTTTAAGAATATTACATTGATTAACCCATTGTATATCCAAATTCAGTCACTCAAATATGGACTTACCCATTTTTGATAACCCAAAAAGCATTTTACTTGTTTTTATTTAATATATGTTAAAATCAACTCAGTTTCAAAGTTAAATGTATTTAAATGAAAACTTCAAGTGGTATCCTAAGTGGAAAACATGTTTTTTCATAACCACATAAAAATAAAATAAAAATATTCAATGTACCACCTAAAGATATTTCAAATACTATTGGTAGTAAGTATAAAACACTTTGAAAAAAATAAATATATGTTTTGAAATTGGGAATAGACCATACCACGGTACTAAAAACAATAAAAAATTTCCATTTGCAGAAATAAATATTCAAACAATTAGTGATTATTTTTAAAAGTTTATCAACTGTACTCAATTTAGTTAAATAAGTGCAAATTAAAACAGTAATATGATATCATTTTTTCCCATAAAAGTGGTAACAATATTAAACATTGCTAATATCCTGTTAGCGAGGGTATGAGGAAACAAGCATTTCTATACACCACTGGGAGAAGTGTGAATTAGCATAAAATTTTTTTGAAGCCCAGTTTGGCTATGTGTGTCAAAAATGATAATACCATATTCACATGGGATTCAGGATTTCTACTTTTCGACACAGAAAGTAATTCTATAGTTATAATCCTATGGGAAGGCAAAGATGTTTTTAAAAGAATATTCATTGCCACAGTGTTTATGATAGAAAAAGCAGTGGAAGCAATGGAGATGTTTAAGGGGACAAATTAGACAAATAATGGTGCATATGAACAAAGAACTATATAGCCATTAAAAAGAATAAGCTGCTATGGAAAATGTCAATAAGTATAGCTAACGGCTCATTTTATTTTTAAAGGGAAGATAAAGAGTAACAGTATGGTGTATACATTTTCAAAGGATCTATATATGCCGTAAATCTTTATTTCTTTTCCTTGTAAAGACAGAAGAAATATACGGTAAGTACCTCTCTTGGGAGAGGGATGGTGGGGGGAACCATGGGGATGGGTAAGAGAGAGATAGTTACATATTTACATCTCTGTACTGTTATTTTTTGAAAAATCTTCTGCATGTATACTTTTTCTCTATATTAACAGACACTCTCTGGGTACAGGGATTATTTTTGTGTTTGTTTTATTCTTTATTCTTTTCTGTTTTAAACAAATAAAGATTACTTCTATAAAAATTTTAAAGGACAAATCACCAACTGTTTTGCATGGAAACATAGGGTAACCAATATTGGATTGTGTATTATATTGTTTTCCAATTAATTACTGCATATCAGGTGCCAACATTATTCATTTGAGAGCAATTTTTCGTAGCTCAAATGCTGTAGAACCTGCCCTAGGAATGGTTTTTCCACATAAATCCCCGTTTCCCTCTTTCAAGTGAAATTGGAACTATTCTCTCCAGCATGAGGATGCTGAGATAAAGAAACAAAACCAAAAAGGTAGAAGAACTGATTTGAAAGAAGATTAAAGTGTAAAGGAGAAGATATGGTAGGAAGATTAATTTGGGCATCAGACTTATCTCTGCCATGGTGAAGACTGGCTTAATAAGACTTTGCTGCATAGATGATGCCTCAAAGAGGCTGACTGTGGGAAGGAAACTAGGATAGTTAACCAGCAGAATAAAACTAGCACCTTACGACCTTGAATTGCATTTCTACTGAGGACTTCTTAGAAAAAGTCTTCATCTCCATTTTCCTACCTGGAAAGAAGGAAAATACTACCTTCCTAGGGTTTTCATTTTAAAGTAATGTGTGACTATCAAAACCTACTTATCCCAGTTATGCTCTGAGGATATGGAACTATCAGTAATTTTTAGCACATTAGTTGCCCTCTTTTGATTCTATTTCTTTGTGCATGTTTTTCCCTTTTCACAGAATTCTTTTCCCTAATTTGTTTTCTTTGAAGATGCCTGTCATCTTTCTTTACACAACTGAAAATTTCCCTCCTCTATAGGAAGCCTTCCCTGACTCCACAAGCAGATGCAGAGATGTCTTTTTCCATGACATTTCATATATACCCACATTATAGCAATTACTTTATTGTACTCTAAGGTTCTTCTTTTTTACGCCTCTGTCCCCTCTATGTCTTAGGCTGCTTGAAAACATAGAGATGGCCTTTAAATAAAACTGCACAAATGTACGCATGAATAATGGAAGGAATAAGCCAGTGAACAAATAATTGCATATGCTGGATACAAATAAAAAGCTTAGCTTCTCCAGGTTAGGATATTATCATCATTCACTCACTCATTTATTCAAAAATATGTATTGAATGTCTACTATGCACCAGGCACTCTGTCAGGTGCTGGGAACAGAGCAGTACAGAAAGTATGTCTAGTGGTGTATGACACCACTTTGAAAAAATCTTCTATTTTAGTTTTCTCATATTATTATCAAAAGTAACTGAAATAGTAACCCCTTCTGTAGAATGAAGGAGTTAAACAAGATGACCTCAAAAATTCATTTTAGGGCAAATCTCTACTTCGAAGTCATTATTGTAGTGAATCCTTTCTAACATTAAAATTTTTCTGTTATGTTTTAAAAACAATTTGAAAGAAAATAGACATATTTCTAATTATCACTCTGCGTATTTGTGTGTGTGTGAATTTGTAGTTCTATGCAGAGAATTAATTAAGATACCCTGTGATACTTAGATTTAATTTCTATAACTACTTCTCTCTAACATGAGGATTAAAAGAGAGTAAGGTGATATGAATAATTGAACAGATAGGTGTGACTATGGAAGGCTAATTTTCAGACAGAATAATAATCCAGATAACATTCTATTATTTTTTACATATTTTGCATTATTAGAAAGTTTTCTGGAATACCCTCACCCTCTTCTTTATTTTTTTATATTTTATATTTTTATGAAGAAAAACTGAAAAGAGTTATAATTGCCAAATTAAAAACTAAATCTTAGAATTATATTTTCAGGACCTCAATTCAGTTGTCTGGGAACAAATTCTAACCCAAGAATTAATATTTTTATAAGAAATTTGTTAAAGCCAATTGACCTACTCATTGGGGATACATATAAGATGTTTTTCCATGACTCTTTAATCTTCCAATAAAGTGCTGGTTATGGATACTATTTTGTTCTTTAAATTTATTCAAAAACACTTGGATTCATATTTAAACTGAGTAGCAGGGACTTCCCTGGTGGTGCAGTAGTTAAGAATCCGCCTGCCAATGTAGGGAACATGGGTTCAGTTCCTGGTCTGGGAAGATTCCACATGCCTCAGAGCAACTAAGCCCCTGTGCCACAACTGCTGAGACTGCGCTCTAGAACCTGGGAACTACAACTACTGAAGCCTATACGCCCACAGCCCGTGCTCCTCAACAAGAGAAGCCACCACAATGAGAAGCCTGTGCACGGCAATGAAGAGTAGCCCTGGCTCACCACAACTAGAGAAAGCCTGCACACAGCAAAGAAGACCCAATGCAGCCAAAAATAAGTAAGTAAATACATTTTTAAAAAATAAAATAGAATGAGTAGCAAATGTGATCCCCCATGTGAGTAAGTGATAGAGATTCCTACTGTACTTAGAAAGAGTTATTCATGCTTTCAAACAAAATGAAAGATTGAGTCTTTATGAACCCCAAGCACACACGAAGTATAACCTGTGTTTAGAGGAATTAAACTCTAGAGACCAAAGAAAAACTCCAATACTGTACTCCAATTGCGTCACTTGATTTTAATCCCGATAAGTATTTTTTTATGTAAGGGTGTGTGTGTGTGCACAATCAGTTGTGAACTGTATATTGATCATTATAATATCAGCATATCTCAAAATTTTAAAATTTATGGTACTATGAACAAGGAAATTATATGGTGAAGGACATAATATAAAATCTGTACAGTAGTATTATCCAATCTCTTTGTATGGAAATCATCTTTACCCAGATATTTTGCTAAAAATGATTTTTACACTTGGGTCAGTTAAGTGGGATGATGCAAGCTGCAGAGGAATCATCTAGCAAGTATATTAAAAATAACTCCAAAGTTCTGGTATAGTATTATTTTTGATCTGGATGCTGATTACATAGTATGTTCAGTATGTAAAAATTATACACATGATGTGTGCACTTTTCTGTATATATGCTATACTTTAATACAAGAAAGAAAATACATAAAAGAAAATACAAGGGATCACTAAAATAGTTTAGAAGAAAACAGAAGAGAATAGCATCATTATTTGGGGCAGACAAAAATTTCTTAACCAAGACACACAGAAATGATCATCATAAAGGGAAAAAATGATGAACTGGACATTAAAAATAACTTGTCATCAGAAAATTTCATTAATACAGTGAGAAGATATTTGCAACACACATATCTGATAAAGGACTGAGATCAAGAATATATAAAGGACTCCTTAAAGAATAAAGAAAATAGAAAGATTGGCAAAGAAATTGAACATAAAATTCACTAAATAGAATAGTCAAATAAATCATAACCCTATTAAAATGTGTATGCCTTTATTAGTTATTAGAAAGATGAAAGTGAAAAACTATGAATTTTTAATTTTTGATGCATTGCATACCTACCAGAATGGCTGAAATGAAAACAGATAGATAATATTAGGCATGGACAAGGATGTGGAACATCAGGTACTGTGAGTGTGTAAATTGGTACAAGCACTTTGGAACGTGGCTTGGCAACATCTACCTCTGAACCTATGCACACCTGTGATGGAGCAAGTCCACTCCTAGGTATCAGAGAAGGGAATGCATAGATCTCCCCAAATCATGTACAAGAATGTTTAAGCATAATGATTTACTTTATATAATACAGGAAATTATATCCGATATCTTGTAATAATCTATAATGGAATATAATCTGCAAAAATACTGACTCACAATGCTGTACACCTGAAACTAATACCATATTGTAAATCAACTACACTTCAATAAAAACAAAGCAGAAAAAAAAGAATGTTCATAGAAGCACTATTTGTAATCACTAACTACTGGAAACAAACCAAATATTCATTACTAGTAAAATGGATTAAACATTTTGCTGTGGTACATTCTGCAGTAGAAGACTGTACACCAATGACAATAAGTGAACTAAACTACATGAAAACATATAGATGAATTTTGAACCTTAGGATATAAAGTTGAGTGTAATAAGTTAGACTGAAAGAATTAAATATACGGTAGTTCAAAACCTGACAAAGCTAAACTATGGTTTTGGAAGTCAGGAGAGGGGTTGCCCACAGAAGAGTGAGGGTAATGACTAGAATGTGGGACAGAGGGAGCCTCTGGGAAAGGATAATCCATTTATCGACACGAATACAGATTACACAGGTAGTTATATTCACTGTGGGAAAATCCATCTAGCTGTAAACATGTACTTTTCTGTATGTACTTCAACATTATGATTACTTTAAGTACTGCATCAAGAAAATACAGGATCCAGTTTACAAAAGCCCACACAGACCAAAGATTAACAATTTAAGTATCATCATAATAATAGCTATTATGGATTAAAGCACATTGAATCAACAGAAAGCTGCAGGTTCATAATGACACTAAAGTATAAATAAATACTGAAAAATAATGTGCATCACTCTTTGAGCTAAAAGAAGACCTATACCTCCTTACTTTCTCAAGAAAGTCCTGACTTAATTATTGATGGCACCCACTGTTACTCTCAAATTGTCCCTGTTTGGATGATAAATTACATATTATCTCATTAATAAATGAGCTCCTTATTTTGTATTAGTGAATTTGTAAGTGGAGGGGAAGAATTTTAAGCATTTATCCTGCCTTTTCAGGGTAACTCAATAGACTCAAATGAAGAGACTAAGGCTTATTTTACGGAAGAATTTTTACTACAGGTGAAGATAAAATAGAATTAGAAAACCATCTTTCTACAAACTGTAACCAATGTATTGACTCCAGCAAAGATTATCAATTGTTAAAAGTATTATTTGAAAATTATTCTTATGGTTGATGGAGAATAGGATATTCCTATAGTTTCCAAAATAACACCACAATAATCACTTGTTTTTGTCATTAACGGAAAAATACGTACAACTGAAGAATGGAGGGATCAGATTAGCATTACCCTAATCCAGTGAATAACTTTAGCATAATTAAGGCTAAATAAACCAGATATTAGGTCTTCGGATACGCTTCCCATCACCTACAGTGTATCTTAGAAACTATTTAACTTGATTCCATCAAAGCCTTTTGATTTAAATTTCAACTTATTGGAAGTACAAGGTATAAAGGAACAAGCTAAATGACATCACCAAACAAATCCAGAAGATAGAATAAACTATAGGAAAGCTGGTTCAGTTTTTTCTTTTTTTTAATAAATCAAGGATGGTGAAAAATTAAGGAACATAACAACCAGAGGAATGCAAATCTTGGTTTGGACAAACAGGTAGCATAGTGCACTTTGAGAAACTCGGGTAAATTTAATCATGGATCAGTTACTAGATAAGATGAAAAGAATGATAATGGGGAAAATTAGATTACAAAGCCACACAGATGGAATGATCTCAAAAAAGAAATACATTGTCTTTGTGTGGATGTGTATAAACAGAATATCTGGAAGAATGTGCAGATGTTTTAGGGGTAGGGATACAGGTGGAGAGAAAATGGTCCCGTGGTGTTTAAATAAGTTTCACTTTTGGTTCTTTGTGTTTTCCAACTTTCTACAATGCACATACCTAACTTATAATCCCAAAAGGCTAATTTCAATTAAAAATGTGGTATTAGAAAGTCATGGTGAATAAAGGGATAGGTAAATAAGATTGTTCCATTTTATACATTTTTTCCCTTATTGCAATTAACAGGATATGACTAAATTATAGTACTCAGAATTTAGTGGGCTATTTTAATGTTTCAACCTAACAACCGGATGTGTGTATACTTTAGCCTTATATTATTTTTTCTTTCTGAGCACCTTGAGCTACCACTATGTCAATTACTGCTTCTTCACAATTTGATATCTGTTTTGCTGTTCACTAGTTGCTATACAAAATAGACTCTTTGTTATGCTTTATTTGGGGATGCTTCATTAAATTATAGTGGATTAGGAATAAACATTCCCAAGGGAATTTTTCAAAAAATACTAACATTCTTCCCAGGATATACAAAATGTTTTTATTGAGAAAAAATTCAAAACATTCATAGACGTCAATTACCACCATAATCCTTTGAAATATTTCCTCATAGAAATGAAACCTTTAAGGAGGGAAAAATTTATATCTCTAAAATCTAATTAGTTATTTAATTAATTTTACCCTGCCTTCCCCCAGAAGTATTTCAAGAGACATTTGAATATATAAAACATGGGAAAAAAGACAGCCTCTTCAATAAGTGGTGCTGGGAAAATTGGACAGCAACATGTAAAAGAATGAAATTAGAACACTTCCTAACACCATACACAAAAATAAACTCCAAATGGATTAAAGACCTACATATAAGGCAAGAACTATCAAACTCCTAGAGGAAAACATAGGCAGAACACTCTTTGACATACATCAAAGCAACATCCTTTTTGACCCACCTCCTAGAATCATGGAAATAAAATCAAGAATAAACGAATGGGACCTCATGAAACTTAAAAGCTTTTGCACAGCAAAAGAAACCATAAACAAGACTAAAAGGCAACCCTCAGAATGGGAAAAAATAATTGCCTATGAAACAACGGACAAAGGATTAACCTCCAAAATATACAAGCAGCTCATGCAGCTTCATACCAAAAAAGCAAATAACCCAATCCACAAATGGGCAGAAGACCTAAATAGACATTTCTCCAAAGAAGACATACAGATGGCCAACAAACACATGAAAAGATGCTCAACATCACTCATCATCAGAGAAATGCAAGTCAAAGCCACAATGAGGTATCACCTCACACCAATCAGAATGGCCATCATCACAAAGTCTGGAAACAACAAATGTTGGAGAGGGTGTGGAGAAAAGGGAACTCTCCTGCACTGTTGGTGGGACTGTAAGTTGGTACAGCCACTATGGAAAACAATTTGGAGGTTCCTTAAAAAACTACAAATAGAACTACCATATGATCCAGTCATCCCACTCCTGGGCATATACCCAAAGAAAACCATAATCCCAAAAGAAACTTGTACCATAATGTTTATTGCAGCACTCTTTACAATAGCCAGGACATGGAAGCAACCTAAATGCCCATCAACAAATGAATGGATACAGAAGATGTGGCATATATATACAATGGAATATTACTCAGCTATAAAAAGGGATGAGATGGAGCTATATGTAATGAGGTGGATAGAACTACAATCTGTCATACAGAGTGAAGTAAGTCAGAAAGAGAAAGACAAATATTGTATGCTAACTCACATATACGGAATCTAAAAATGGTACTGATGAACTCAGTGACAAGAACAGGGAAGCAGATACAGGGAATGGACTGGAGAACTTGAGGTATGGGAGGGGGCGGGGGGTGAAGGGGAAACTGAGAAGAAGCGAGAGAGTAGTACAGACATATATATACTACCAACTGTAAAATAGTCAGTGGGAAGTTGTTGTATAACAAAGGGAGTCCAACTCGAGGATGGAAGATGCCTTAGAGGACTGGGGCAGGGAGGGTGGGGGGGAATCGAGGGGGGGGCGTCAAGGAAGGGAGGGAATATGGGGATATGTGTATAAAAACAGTTGATTGAACCTGGTGTACCCCCCAAAAAAATAAAATAAAATAATAATAAAAAAAACAAACAAACAAACAAAAAAAAACATGACAGACAATATATCATAAAATAAATGTGGGAATAAAAAATTTAAAAGCCAAGATGGAGGAAAAAAAAAACAACACAAAATAAGTTTTAAAATGTTTAGAATATTACCCATATGATTAGTAAACATAATCTACAGTTAATTTTGTTAAATGTCAACTACACAGTTAATAACATTCATGAAATAACTGAATCAATTGCTCTTAATTCTAAGATTAGATTAGGAATTCTCCTTGAGATACCGGTCAGGAGATGCCGTGTGAAATCATTCTCAACAACATATGTACCGGCCTCCAGCATCTCATTTTCACATTATTTTTAGCTTTTTAAATTGGAAATGCTTCTTTTGGAGGCTTCAGAAATACTCTACTAAATTTTCTTTTTCCAAAGAACTAAGGGTTTTTTTTTTGTTTGTTTTTGTTTTTGTTTTTTACATTTTAGTTTGTGGCTTATTATATTTTTATTCCATACATCTGGTTACAAATCTAATTTTTTTTTCCGAAGAACTAAGCTTTAGTTCGGTTAATAGTCTGCAAAGTTACTGCATGGCTATTAATGCTATTCATGTGAGTTTCAAGGAATCAGAAAACCTGAGATTCAATTTTATAACTTAAAAGAACTCTATAATTTAAAAAATTGAACAACGGTTATATTATGGTTATGACTAAAATCCCATTAGCACTTATTCACTGATTTCTTTAAGTGTGTATATAATTCTCTTTTTTCAAAAAAGCACATATTTTGTGAGGAAAATTGATTTTTTCAATAGAGAATTGTGAGCCTTCATTGCTTTCAAGCAACAAATATTTGCTACATTGTACCATATGTCAGCCCTTTTGCTGGGTGTGAGGATCCACTGGTGACAGGACTCCCCAACCGGTGAATAATAATATGGTAACATTCTTAAAACACATTTGGAGGCCCAATCAATACTAAGTGAACTCCTTGGTTTAGCTATTAACTGCTGCAGCTTAATCTTTGACAATACATAGGCAAACTTGGAGTAGTGATAAAATAACACACAGGTCTCTAATAGTGTTAATGAGGAAGCAGGGCAGCACTGTCTCCGGTATCAATCCAGCATTTGCTTTTGACATTCAGAGCATGGAGGGCGACCTTTTTATCTTTGACCACCAGTGGCTGGTACATGAAGCTATTATTTTCTTTTTCGATTTTAACAGAATCAGAGCAATGGTAAGTTTTGATATACTGGTTTGAATTTGGAAGAATCGTCTTCTTCAAAGTTATCAAATCCAATCAGCTGAGAACACAAAAAATGAGCCAAAAGCCAGGGAAAGAGCTAAGAGCTTGTCAGTCCCTTGGAAGATGAGAATCTCTGGCCTCTTTTGAAAGTTGCTTTCTATTCTTAAAGTGTCAATTTATTTTAATATCACCATGTCACTATCTCTAGCAGCAGTGTAGAAATCACAACAAACATTTTTATATCCCAGCAACCTTATCTTAAAATACAGGGAAAGTGTGTGTGTGTGTGTGTGTATGTGAGAGAGGATAAAAGAATGTGGAAGAAAGTAAGAATAATTGAGAAGGAGAAGTGATAGGAGAATCAAACTTTTTGGTTAAGCTGAGCCATTAACTCAGTTGAACATGACGTCTAGATACCTGTTCCTGGATTGGGCCGCTATTTTATTAACTTGAACATATTGATTGATTAGTTAGACAATATATACACACAGGCTGATGCGTGTCACTTCACACCCTAGTGTCTACAGCATACATTTTGGCAGTCTGTGTCCGAGGGCCCACATATGACTGGGCCATGGAAACGGCTGTAGTTGAATAGGCTTTCCTCATGGAATAAGGATAGTTCCTCTCAGGTCCAACATCTGTTTGGAAGAGATAAACGTAGCAATACAAAAATAATTATGGCTGAGTAAACTTTGGGGGAAAATGTAATTTTATATAATTCTTCCTCAAAAGGGTCAAGAATATAAATATTCTAAGAAGGAATCATCTAAGAACCCTAGAAGAAAATCTAAGATTCTCAACCTGAAAGTTCCTTTTAGATTTAAAATTCAGCCAAGTAATTTCCCTTGTTTTCCTTAGTTTTTTTTCAGTGACATTTTTAGAAACCTACTAGTAACACATTACATTCTTTAACAACAAGTACATATGTGACTAGGCCCTCTGTCTACTTCTCTGCTCAACTCTAGATATAAATTTAGTCAATGGGGTGAAGTGAAATATAAGATTATGACATCAAAATAATCATTACATATTTGGATACTGGACACAGTTGTAGCTGTGGGTTTTTTTTTTCTTTTCAGCAAATATACCATTAACTAGATAGTAAGGTTCTAGTATTGCAAATCAGTTGTCCTTGAACAACGGAGATTTCTAACGGTTTTAGATAGGGATCAAGTTATCAACATTACTTTGGGCTGGTGAGATGTGTTTCCATCGGGTTGGGAGGAATGATACTGGAGGTGAAGAAGTGTGCCATTTTATTTTGTTCTTACCTTTGAGGAGGTATAAGCAGCATGTGAGGCCAGCACCAGTCAAGAAACAACCCAGAGACCCAGCCATTCCAAGCCAACAGGACCAACCAAATTTATATTGGATGCCAAGAAATATATTGTGAAAAATCAGAGAAGAACGTTCCATGTAAACATCAACAGCATACCACACAGAGCCAATGATTCCTGGGGCACCTGAAAGAAGTGAAAATTGCTAAAAATAATGCTAGCTTTTCCAAATTTAAATCCAAGGAGATTTAAGAGTATTCTATTGTATTATATTTAAGAGTATTCTGTGGCTCCCCTGACCGACCACCCAGACCCAAAACTGAAGGTATGTCAGCTACATAATCAGCACCGATGGAAACTATGTTTTTAAGGTCATTCATTTTTGTGATTTGGGGTTAAAAACAAATAACTGAAGTAGAAATTGAAAATTTATCTACCATTCCCACACAGTGTAAGAATAGACTAAGAAATTTTGCTCATTTTAAATAAAATTTAATCCTCACAGATTAGTCTTTATGAAAATTGGTTGTCTTGAAAGGATGCCACTAGAGTCCTCTTGAATGTATAAACTGCAAGTATAAAGTTCTTGTCAGGGCTTGGATGGAAGAAGAAAGGGTGGGGAGTTGTGGGACAAAACACTATATGAAAATGGTGTTTCTGAAATATGTAACCCCCAAGAAACTCTCACATTTTTTTTCTAGTAAGTCTGTGATTTCTATTTAAGTCACAATTTGATTGCAATTCTTTTCCCTGTTGTTCAATGCAAGAAGTTTAAGAAGGACCATACCATGAACAGATAGTAACCTTTAGATTATAGGGTATAAATTACCCACCTTTTTATAATACTGTGACCTATAGGTTTAGGATGAGAATTCTTTTTTTGAAACTTAGAAGCATATACACTATATGTATGGCAGACTAATTTCAATTGATGATTCCAAGGCTTGGGCCATCTCGGGCAATTTAATTTAGTCATCTCTTTAGCGATTCCTGTGGGGATTTTCTTCACTGACCGATTTTTCTTTAAATTTAGTTTTGCTAGTAGCCCCCACTCTCTACAGCTAGAGAAAGCCCACATGCAGCAACGAAGAACCAACGCAGTCAAAAATAAATAAATATAAATAGTAAAATATTTTAAAAATTTAGTTTTGTTGTTTTATAAAAAATGGAGATTATCTAGTGATATCTCAAAAACATTCTAGGACAAAATTGTATAGCATTAAATGACATTTAAACTTGTCAAATAAAACACATTGTTACATACAAAAGCTTTATATTATCAGTAGGCTAGAAATGGGAATGAATATCTTTAAAAGGAAAAAAAACACTAAATTCTTGTGACTCTTTAATACAATCTAAGAATCCTTAGGGCCTTGTGTGAAAATATCAGGGAGGCCCCATTCTTGACTATGTGATGGGTGAAACTTTCTGCTATGGGCTTACTCTGCCCACATTGGGATCTTTACAACAGTTAAGAGAAGATGTTATTGCTGAGGCTTCATGCTAATTTGGAAACCAAGAAAAAGAGACAGATTAAGCAACTTGCCTAAGGTCAGACATTATATATATTATATATATCTCTCCAAGCATTTACTAACTTTTTGCTGCCACCATAAAAGGAGATGATTTTCTCTCTGGAGGGTGGACTCATTGGTTTTCAGTCTTCCGACACTTTGATTTTTTTCATAGTGCACTTCCTCCCAGCTTGGTTTATGATTCATAAAAGACATGGTGATAGGGAAGACTGAATTGAATTTAAGACAGACCTCAGTAAAATATCAATTTTGCTGTTTCGCTAATAAACACCATATAAAGTGATTCTTGATTTATTATCAGTCATGCTTGGCTTATGTCTTCCGAACTCCATTTATTCACCTGCTTCTTAAGTGGAGATAACAGCACAATCTGCTTATTGCTACAGATATGATCATATGCCTTGGCACATGAGAAAAGTCTAACATAAGACTTGGTACGATTTAGTTCGTTGCGAAGAAGTATTGATGCAGGTGTGTACAGGCAAGGAGGTGGCGGCTTGGGGCTGATTCTAGGAATTTAACTTCGGAAATAATCACAATTTTTTTAATCTAAAGCTGTATATGACTTTTAAATAGTTAAAAATAGCTTGAGGACTTCAATAACCCCTGATCAGGGATATTAACCAAAGATTAATTATCTGACACCAAAACTAAGGAAAGCAGGGTTGTTGAATGTGCTTATTATTCCTTCAATCTAGAAAAGCAAGTCACATATGATCCTAAAATTAACTACTTCAGAACAGCACCCTTCCTTATCCCAAGACCTCAGTCGAGTATCTTTGTCCCTATCACTAGTCCAGACCAGTACCTGCTATTAGTAATGTGGTTCCAGCAACAAAGCAGATGCGGACTTTGATGTATGGCTCATCAGGGAGGAATTTCACGCAGTCAAGACCAAGGAGCAGGGTGATAAATCCAAATCCAGCTAGAATATCTGCAGTAATCATCAGGGCTCGAGTCACCACCAGCTTCACTAGAAGATCAGAGCAGATGGTTTCAGCACAGTCAAAGGAAGGAGACATGTTAACACACAGGGGTACCCCAAAAAACAGACAACACATACGTTAACACTTGCCCACTGAATAAAATCAGACTTTAAACGCGCATGAACTTGGAAATAAAAACCCTTAATTTTTTCATAAGATGCAAGAATATTATGAGACTACCGACATTATTATTTGTTTAGGCACTGCTTATTATAGCTTTGTTATCCTCCTAGCAAAATGCCTGGCTTATGGTGGGGACTAAATAACTATTTCCCTTTTTGCTTCCTGTTTTGGAATGAGTCTCATTCACAAGTATTAGCTGAATGCTGAATTGAAAGTAGAGTATTTCTTCTTCTGAAGATACCCAATAAATATTCAATAAATAAAGTTGTTTGAAGTTTCATTGAAAAAAATGTAAATAACTGGATGAAATTTGGTAAGGGAAGAACAAAATACTTCAAGAGGTCTCATGCCAGTTCAGGTGGAAGCCATCAGCAGATCTTTAGAAGGAGAAGGAGCTTCTGTTATTAAGTAAAAGACAATTTATATCTGGAAGCCAGATCATACTTTCTTTCATTCCTTCAGGTTGTGACCCTCCTTGGCCAACACTCTGCATTAACCGTTCAACCTTGCCTTGTCAACGGAGCATATTTTAAAGCTATTGCCAATGAGAACATATGGTAGAAAGTCCAAGAAATAGAAGATCAGGTAAATGGGAGGGGGATAGTAGCAGTCTTCTACAATGGAAGCATTATCAACTGTGAAAACCTCCTTAACTGAGTCCCAATGACACTAAATTAAAACTAGAATAATGTTGTCACAAATGGAGGGATAATTATCTGAAGTCAGAACTACTGCCATTTTAGCTGTTTACTGGAGAGGAGTAATAAAACTTATTCCTTTGGTACAGTACAGTAATTATGTTTTATTTTCATAGTGACTTGGGGTTTCCTTGTCTTGAAATAATTTTTCCCCAATGATGAGACCACTTTAGGGCCTAATTAGCTGAAGATCACTTTGTAAAAATGTGGCCAATTTTCTTCATTTCAAATAAGAAATATTTTTATAATCCATCTAAGAGAGGAAATCAATGTATAAAATCAGTTTCTACCTTATTAACAGCTGAATATTTAAGATCTCAAAATGTGGCATTCTTTATTTAAATGTAGGCTCAAATTTCAAATTTAGGCCAAATCTAAGATTCTTTTCTTTTTTTTCAAAATTGAGGAAAAAGAAAAATATGTAACTCATTAGGTGATATCAGTTTTTATATTTCAACAGATCTCCTTGATCCTCAAGTGATCTATACAAGTGGGCCTCCTATTGAGCATCCGAATCCAAGTGATCCCACACTTTGGAATGTCTCCTTTGGAATTTTCTCTCCACTTCTGGAACCTGGGGTCAACAGGGCTAGGACTGCCCTCTGGATGGGGTGCTCTGGCCTTCCCCTCTCTGACCCTTGCTCCCCTCCTCTCCACCCGCAAAGTGTGATTCAGATGCTCTGCGACACTCCAGGACTCATGCCTCTGGTGCCATCCAGGGGCCACATGGCTGGCCCAGTTCCAAGAGGGCAGCTCTGCAAACAGGTTGCTAATGCTGGCCTGCCAGGAATTTCCTTTTGGAGGCTGCCTGAGATTTGGCTGCCAGAATAATGTTAAATACTCTGATTTGGAGGGGAAGGGAAGGAATCAAATGAACAGTAACAACAGAGCCCTAAACAATGCATCTGGGTCTAAATACCCTAAGATACAAGGCAATGAGAAAGGTGATCTAATCGTAATTGTATCTAAGATATCAAAGATTGAAAATAAAATCCTACTCTCTTATAGGTAACATCCTAACTTAGAGGGTACAGTTATATTATTTTCTTAGAACACATTTTCATCTCTCTTGTCTTTAAGCACATGATAGAATTTTCAAAAGAATATTGAGAGATTTTAGGATATTATTTGAAAGTAATAGGTTAAAATATCAAAAGAAAAATGTGAGATAGTCTAGGCAAAAGATAAAGGATCATATTAAAATATAAACAGTGGCTTTTTCTACATAGCAGGCTTATGAATGATTTTATTTTCTTCTTGCATAAATGTACATTACATACAATATGTAAAAGTTTGAGAGATTTCATCTTTCTATTTTCTTCTCCACTCTAACCATAGCACTGTGTTTCTGGAATAGCCTACTGTCCACAGGAGCATAAATGTCCATTCCTATTGACCAAGTTGTGCTTCTCTGTAGATAGAACTAGGTTAGTGAAAGAAGAGAAAAAAGAGAAAAAAGTAAAAGGCCTTTTTCTGAAAAATGAAATAAAAGCTTTATGAATTATGTTAAAAAATGTTTCAAGCACTCAAATCCTAAATGGCAGAGAAAAGATATTTTTAGAGCATATCTCCTTTTAAGTGCTTTTCTCTGGACGGAAATAGCTGTCCAGGGGAAGAGTCACATTCTAAGGATTTACTTTTCATTTATCTTGAGAAAAGAAGTCGCCAAGTTGTACTCCTGCCCATCATTTGATTTGAAAGAAACTAAAACCAATTTGCTTTAGTAACTGCACCAATATTTCTTGGCACAATTTGATGTTTAAATTAAATAACTAACTAACAAACTAAATAAATAAATAAATAGTATGGAGAAGAGTTGAGAGAATCAGTAATAAGTTTTTCAATCTATGAAATCTCTTTATTCATAGAAACATGGGCCTTTTTAATACCTAATTATAATTTAAAGCTAAAGTTAGGGGAGATGAAGAACGTGGCTTTATTATTTCTGCTAATGATGTGTCACATTTTAATTTTTTTCATTCCCTGATCCCACAGTCTGTGTCTCTCTTTGCCTATCTGTCTCCCTATCTGTTTTTCTGTCTCTGTCTCTGCTCATCTCCATCTTCTCTCTTTCTTAGCAAATCATCCACTGAAATATTGTAAACTTTCTATGTGACCTAAGCCATAGCTAAAAGACATCTCTGAAATGCTTTCCGTCTAACCTGCCAATCCTAATCATAAAATCACTGCTCCTGAAGAATGCATTTCAATTTAAAAAGTGTTTATTATAAGCCTGCTGTGTGTAAGGCACTATAGCAGATACTTTGTGGGAGGGCAGAGCTGAATAAGATAGTATTTTTACCCTAAATGAATTTATAAGTACATGAAAAAAGAGAAACTATGCTAAAAATCTTTCAATTCACATTTCAGAAATAAACTATATATGTTTTTGGCTGTGATGCCCAGTATTTTTTTTTCAGATCTTTATTGGAGTATAATTGCTTTACATTGTTGTGCCAGTTTCTGCTGTACAACAAAGTGAATCAGCCGTATTTATACATATATCCCCATATCCCCTCCCACTTGAGCTTCCCTCCCACCCTCCCTATCCCTTCCCTCTAGGTCATCACCCATCATCAAGTTGATCTCCCTGTGTTATGCAGCAGCTTCGCACTAGCTAGCTGTTTTACATTTGGTAGCATATATATGTCAATGCTACTCTCTCACTTCATCTCAGCTTCCCCTTCCCCCACCGCCCTGTGTCCTCAAGTCCGTTCTCTACGTCTGCACATATACGCAATGGAATATCACTCAGCCATAAAAAGGAATGAAATGGAGTTATCTGTAGTGAAGTGGATAGACCTAGAGTCTGTCATACAGAGTGAAGTAAGCCAGAAAGAGAAAAACAAATACCGTATGCTCACGCATATATATGGGCAAGAATAAACTACATTTTCAATCAAAACATTTAAAACTGAACAGAGCCTTAACATAGAATAGCAGAAAGCAAAAGCACATAATGGAAACCTGAGTTCAGTCTCCTTTGGTCCTCCCTCCCACGATGCCCGAGGCTTACGTACAGGGGTGTTCAGCAAGTATAGAATCGTAGTCATCGCAGGTGCGAATCCCGTCAAAAGCATTTGTGACACACTCCCACCAGAGGCCTCGGCATTTTGTGCTCACCTAGATATTGCAGAAGATACCATGTGAAACAACTCAGGCAGACACACTTCAATTCACTTTGATCAAAGGAAGAACGTGGCTGTTGTGAGTTTGATAGCAAAGTACAAATGGTTGCAGGCATGATCAGAATTTCATTTATAACAAACACAATGCATTTTAGAGGATTTTCCCTTAAGCACTAACAGTTAAAGACTTTCCTTACCAGGAAGTAAAATCACTTCCTGATTTGGGAGTGGGGGGAAATAAAGCTTGCCTAAAATGGATTAAATCAGAATTAAACGTATGCAAGTGCCTATGGCTGGTTCCATCATTGAGTCAATTTAACATGGAGACACTTTCTTTCAATCCCTATGCTGACATTTACTCACCAAAAAAAAAAAAAAAAAAAAAATCAACATAACAATAGGTGATACCTGTTGACAACTTGAGTCTATTAGGAATGTACATTAATTTTTCTTCATCATGAACAGTGAGTTCCATGAGGAAGCAGGTTATTATATATGAGGTTCATAAATTTAAAATAATGGTTAAAGAAAGTTATACATAAAGACAACAATAAATGAAATACAAAGGCCAAGCGACTTCTTCCTTGCTCCACTGATGGACTGTAAATGTTTAAACTATGATATGAATGTAAACAACCTGAACATTAATTTCATACAACCTGACAGTTGTAAACCACGTTTACTTAGAAATGCTGTACAGATGATTCTAAACATCCACTTAGAGCTTAAAGGTACCAGTGTCCTGAGACTTCTCATAATTTACGAGCTACAAGTCAAAATAGATCTCCTAGAATTATAAACATGTCAACAGGAAATGTTTGCAAGTATTCTTGATAGGGCTCATGCATATGGAACAGAACTAATACGATTGCTTATTCTGATTCGATTACAGATTCACATTACTTTGGTGATCTGGGAATAGTTTAGTAAGATTTAACCAACAATGATCTTGGAAAATGAAAACTTAAAAATTTTCCTTAAAAAAGAAAGAATAAATAACAGAGCAGAGTGGGAAAAGAAATGGGAGGTTGTAGTTGGTGTGGAGCGGAAAGGAAGGAACATGGAACATTTTGCTTTGCAAGAGAAAATTATATCAGAGAATAATTGAGCTATGAAACTCTCTGCCCCATGTTCTGCTTTGAAGTTGGGCACCAAATAAAACTTTACTGCTGGCTACTCCACCACAGTTTGGAATGTTGTGCTTCTATTTTCACTTTGTATGTAAAATGTATAGAATTGTTAATAATTAATAATTCTGTATTGAGTCTATAGTTTGAAGCAGTTACTATACTATTTAAGTATATTATTACCCCACTTATTAATTAAAAGTTACTGTGAGATATTATGATTGTTTTCCATTTTACAAATAAGGAAAATGAGGCACAGGAAAGTTAAGTGCTAACTCCAGAAAGTGTAGTGAAATGGAGGACGTGGGATTCAAACACCGCAGTCTGTGTACACTCTTAAACATTGCAGTCTACTTAAAACCTATTTTTTTTTAAATTCCAAATTTATTTCAGGTGAAAGTACCCCAGAATTGGAAATTGGAAGATAGCTTTGGGTGAAGTAGTAAGCCTTAACTTTAATCTTATCCTATGGCCACTATTCTACAAAACCTCACTTTGGCTTACTCTTCCTAAGGTTAACTCTAGCAGTGATGTTTTAGAATTTTGGAATATTATCTGACCCGAGGCACTGTAGAAACCAAAATTTTAATAAAGAAAATCCATCTTGTGAAACCTAACATGTCAATTTCTAAAGAAGGATGTGAACATCTAAATTTACATACACATGAAATTTAAGCTATAACTGAAAAAACACAGACTAAATTGACACTCTTATTAGCTGTGTTGCATCCTCGGGCAAGACCTTACCTTTTCTGAGCCTCAACCTGTTTATCTCTATAAAAGAGCTAAGGCTAGGGTGACTATAAGATTTAAAAGTTACAAACACACACAACATCAATGATTTGCTCAATAAATAATATTAGTAAAGTACTTCAACAGCGTAATTACCTGAGTAGTGACTAAGTTCAGCATTACTAACTAACCATATGAAAATGAAGAAAGGTAGATGTAATGGATAGAATGGCAGCCCCCCCAAAAAGACATGCCCATGTTCTAATCCCCAGAACCTGTGAATGCAGTCTTATTTGGAAAAAGGGACTTTGCATCTGTAGTTAAATTAAAGGTTTTGAGATAAGGAGATCATCTTGGATTACCAAGCTGGGCCCTAAATCTAATGACAAGTGTCCCTATAAGAAAAGATACGCAGAGGAGAGACAGATAGAAGAGGAGGCAACATGACCACAGAGGCAGACATTGGAGTGATGTGGCCTCATGTCACGGAATGCCGATGTCACCAGAAGCTGCAAGAGGCAAGGAATGCACTCTCCTCTAGAACCTTCAGATACAGGGTAGCCCTGCCAACACTTTGATTTCAAGCTTCTGGCCTTCAGAACTGTTAAGAGAATAAATTTGTCTTGTGTTAAGCCACCAAATTGCAGTAATGTGTTATGGCAGCCCTAGGAAATGCACACAGTAGAGATGATTTGTACGGAACTATTATCCCACAACAGAAAACAAGCCTTCCCATAGCCTATTACCTTTCAATCTCTCAGTTAACAGGAGCACACTGAATCCAGTTCATTCCAACCTGAGCTAGGTTATGTGGACCTGAAGTCACTACTCTATGATCAGAGAGTGACGATCCTCAATTTCCTGCTGTCTAACTCAGCCACTAAAAAAAACTAATAAACCTCCTAAGGTTATTCAGAAAATGAGCTGAGATATATATGTGAGGATACTTATTTTAAGCTAAAAAGAGTATTTTTTTTCTTGCTAAAATAATCCAGTAGTGGTGTCATTTTCAAGGCTATTGATCATTTACCTGCAACGACCGTATTTAGAAAAGCAATGAGCTCATTAAAGGAAACAAGGAATCCAATTTCATTAGGTATTAATGCTCAGGGGTACAATATTAGATTGCTTGATATTCACACTCAGTTAAGGTATGTGAGAATAGTGGCTGTAATTCACTACACTTCTGTGTTAATATAGCACTTACTGGAGACACCCTTAAAGGTGCCTTTGTGCACAAAAGACAAGGTTAGAAGACTGTACGTTATTTATCACACTTAGGAAAGCCCTCCTGGCCTATAATTCAGAGTCTTCACTTACCTGCCTGTTGTACAATGGCTTATTAAGAACTCTTTAAAACAAGCAAATCTATGTTCTTTAAAATTTTACGACAAGGTTCTTAAAAAGCAGATTGACACAAAATATTATGGCTAACCTTTCTTATAGAGCAAAAATGCAAAATGTTAACTAATAATTTTATCTCACAGGGTTGTCCAAAAGAGATGATTTCAAATTTAAGCTTTCTCCTCTTAACATACAATTCATATATTAATAAACAATATATAAAGTAATACTCGAGACATTTTCATATCATTTCAGTGAATATCTGTTGATCCTGAAGTGAGGAGAAGATTATATCCTATGTGAGAAGTCAGTTTATCCAAGGTGTGGCAATAAAAGTGCAAGTCACAAACATGAGGCCGGCATAAATTTCTTAATATTAATTACTTGCCAACAGTAAAACATAGAGATTTTACAGAAGAGTCCAGATTATTGCCTTCCCTTGGAAACTTGATCAGTCTGGTCACCTGGACTCCCTGGTCCCATGTAGCAACAATTAGCAGGATCTGAATGGCTCTTCAAATTTCTAACTCTCATTTAAATCTGACCTCAGAGATATTTCTTCTTCCATGAGGTTTTCCCAGTGTCTCCAGCTGGAGTTAATCTCTTCTTGGATCCCACAGTAATTTGTCCATATTTCTACAGCATTTACAATATTGCATTATCTTTTCATGTGCATTTATGTGCATCTGTCTCCCAAGCTTTTCAAACTGTGTTCATTGAATGTCTGTCATGTGTCAATCAACAGCTAACTAAGTGCTAGAGATACAGCAATGACCAACACAGACATGACACCTTGCTTGGAGGAGCTTACTCCTTCTCAGTATATAACAGATGCTCAATAGATGTTCACCTGAGGGACAATATCTCAACTTTTTAGTCCATATACATTAACTCTCATTTCATCTTTGACATAGAAAATGGTTACTGACATACTGTACACACAATTGATGTTTAATATGTCCTTTCGACTTGACTGAATAGAGTGGAACTAAATCCAGGAGTCTAACGACTATTACTGAGACCAGATGGTTTATGCTGATTTGGTGTCAGCCTGGCTCTGGAAGGTGTTTACCACAGTGGTGAGGATGAACAGGACACCACACAGAAAAAGCTTCAAGAAACTAGATTGATGGTCTCTCTTCCCAGGTTGTAACGGCATAAATTAATTCCGTAATCCTGGGATGTCTTATTCGGGTCTCTTTAGCAGTTTCCCATTAAGCCTTCTCTATCCTAGTCTTTGCCAATTTCCCTTTTTTTAGCACTCTGAAAACATTTACAGGCAGCAACACAATTTTGCCTGCCTTGTCTTATTTATTGCAGTTTTGAGTGTGTCTGTCTTGGCTCCATATATTGTATATATCTTTTGAGAGGCAGAGAAACTTAAAAATACTTTAATTAATAGGCATTTTTTTCTCCTCCAGTTACATCTGAGAAATATATGTAAGTATTTATAGTAATTATACACAGCAGGCTTAGTAAATATTTTTTCTTGGTTGACCACTACCAAACAAGATTTTTCTTTGTCACTATGAATTACATTGTAAATGCATATGCATTGGGATTTGTGTGTCAATATAATACATATAGGAAGAATAATCATTAGTCAAAACAAATATGGGATGTCATGAAGATATATTCTTTTAAAAACCACCTTGCATGTGCATAAAATAGAAACTTATAGTTTTCACACCAATTTACCATCCTTATCCTAGTGTACTTTAACATTGAAGAGGCAATTTACTTGTTTCCAGTACTTACCTGAATATATTTGTTAGGATGCAAAAGTTGTAATAATACTATGGTAAATAACATTTTACCACTAAAACATGAAACATTTTCACTTTGAACAAAAAAGGCATTTGAATTTTTCTATACTAGAGTTCTGAACTTTTAATTTTTACGTTTTCTTTTCTTTTTCTTACTATCCCAGGGCCTAAAAGAACTCAAGGCAGATATTTAGAAGGATGAGAAAGCAAGATTGGAATAAATTTAATAGATGCCAACTTTCCTTTCTACTCCACTTCTGTACCATGAGTTTATTTGCTTGCTTAGCTGTGAAGCATTGGTTAAAGGTATAAATGGCAAGAATAGAAGAATGCAAACTTAGTAGGTAAAATATAATGTTAGTGGCCTTCATGGTGATATTACCAAATTTACATGTATGGACTACATAAATACTTCAATTTTAATATTTATATTTGTCATACATTTAATTATTTTAGAAGGTTTTTCTTATGAAATTATGGTATCATAACTTTGCAGTGATTACTGCCCAGTGACAGAGATCCCAATTTATGTTGAGTGAATTGTTACAAAATATTAATTTCCTTTTCTCTCTCGTTTCCTTCATTTCTTTTCCTCTTTGAAGCACCAGGCAGAAAAGCTATATTTTCTAGGTGGGAATACGCTCTTCACCAACTTTATTATACATCTCAGGGGTTTGGCTCTTTATTCCTATCTGATTAAAAACAGAGACCAAATCCATATCTTGAAAAAAATTAAATTGCAGCAAGATGCAAGCTCTTGCCTAAGAAAAAGTGATAGTCTTTCTACACAGATACTTCTTTAGTGTTCATTGTGAGATTTCCAAATATCACTTCACATTAAATTTCATTCATTTATTCATTCCTTTAGTAAGTATGTCAAGTATCACAATAGGACCCATTCAGTTCATATTAACAAATGCATCCTGGCTTCCCATTATGTGAAAAGGGGTGTGAGGAGCTGTAGAAAATCATGAGGCAAATTAAAGAATATTTGTAGACTCAAAGTCTAATGAAGGAGTCTGAAATCAGTTGGAAAGAGAAACTAGTATATAAATAATCAGAGTGCATGCTAGCTTATAATATTTTCAATATTTACTTTATGTCTGAAAGAATTGTAGCATCATTAATGCAAATAGAAATCCTAGGGGAGAACCTGGTTATGAAGATAAAATAAATCCAAATGTGGATTACCTTTCATTTGAGGTAATAAAATTTTAATCATAACTCTGCTTGGTATATGGCAGAATCTCAGTAAGTGATTAACAAAAGTTGAACTGAAAAATGAAACTTGTGAAACGTTTTTTTTTTCTGATAATTGAGAGACCAGTAACTTTGTGAAGAACCTACTTTTCTATCTCACTGTGGATAATGGATTATGTATTTTATGGTATAATTAACATATTAATGTTATTAATTCATAATGTATTTACTTCTTAAATGTATTTAATAGATAACATGCTATTTTGTCTCTATTTTCTGTTTTATTCCCCTGGTTAGACAGAAAGGGAACAGTCATAAGTGTAAAACTGGAAAAACCAAAAGTTCAGAGAAGTAAACAAAATTTGTCCAAGAGAATCAATAGAGGAAATAGGAACAGAACTTACATTATACAAAATGTCATCTCCTCCTCCAGAACAAAAACAAAACAATAAACTGCAAATAGACGATAATATATCTAATGTTTATTGACTGATTTGTATTTGCCTGGTACTGTGGTAAACACTTTAGATACACAGGCTCATTTAATCCTCACAAAACACTTACCATGTGCATATTGATATCCTCCCTTTATAGAAGAGGAAATGTGGTTTTACAGCAGCTTAAATGTCTGTCTAAATTCACACAGCTACTGCCTGGCAGGGTGGGATTTAATTTCAGGTCCCTGTAACATCAAATCCAACCTGTAAACATACACACTATAAATCATTACATTCCTGGCCCCTTTAAGGTGCTGTGCAACGACCTAAGTAAGAAAAAAGTATGGCATGGTCCAGGGATATTGCTCTTTAATGACTTCTCTTTAGAGACTAATTTTCCTCCATTTAAGCTCCAGGTGAGTGGCTCCATCCTTCCTTCAATTACCCGAAAATGGTAAAGTGGATTTTAAATTTTACTTCTCCTTCTCCATCAGCCTTCTTTCCCCACATGCAATCAATTATCAATCCCATCCATTAGAGTTCCTTAGTTTCCCATACCTTCACGTCTTTTTTAAAAACTTTTATTGCAGTAGTTGATTTACGTTGTGTTAGTTTCAGGTGCACAGCAAAGTGAATCAGTTATACATATACATATATCCACTCTTTTCAGATTGTTTTCCAATTGGCCATCACAGAGTATTGAGTAGAGTTCCCTGTGCCGTACAGTAGGTTCCTATTAGTTATCTACTTTACATATAGTAGTGTGTATATGGCAATCCCCATCTCCCAATTTATCCCTCCCCCCACTTATCTCCTGGTAACCAAAAGTTTGTTTTCTATATCTGTGACTCTTCTTCTGTTTTGTAAATAAGTTCATTTGTACCCTTTTTAATGCTTGCTGCTACACTAGTTCAGACCTGTTCTATGGGAAAAGCTTCCTAGTTGGTCTCCCTAAATTCATTTTACCCTTTCTAATCATTCCCCACATTAATCAGAATGATTGCTCTTTCTAAAACACACATTTATATTTGCTTACAGTGAACCACCCTTGTCTATGGTATAAGATTCATATTTTACATGAACACAAGCCCTTGATGATCCAGCCCCTATATTCTCCTCCCTACACTGGAAACTCTTTCCCATATGTCCAAAGCGGTAAACACTCTCATACCTAGATCTCTGCCCATATCCTGTCCTGTGCTTGCAATACTCTCTACCTTTTATGCCCCCCTCACCTGTTCTTCAAGTCCAGTTTGGATACTTCTCCTGGGTAGCCTTCATTGATTATTCATGATTGAGTGAGCTGGCCACTTGGAGTTTTCTGTAATCATAGCAATCATATCATACTGTGTCTATCAGTTTACGTGTCTGTCTCCCCCAATATGCTGGGAGAAATCTAAGGAAGATCCAAGTCTCATTCTCCTTCATAACCTGTTCCCACCACAGTATAGGTAGACAGCAGGTGTAAAAGAGCATGTGTGGAATGAAAGATGGTAGAAAGAAAAGAAAAAAAAAGGGGGAGTACAAAAGGGAGGGATAAAGAGATAAAGGAGAAGGGTGGGGGGAGAAAAAGAAGAAGAAAAGATAAGTAGAGCATAGAAGACTTTTTAAAAAAGGAGGAAAAGAGAGAAGGGAAGAAGGAAGGGAGATGAGGGAGAAAAAGAAAGAGGAAGGAGGGAGGGAGAAAGGAAGAAAGGAGAGGATTAAAAAAAGTAAGGAAGGAAGGAGAGTGGGAAACAGGAAGAAAGAGCATAAGAAGTTACAGAAAAAATGAAGACTATACACACTAGATTTCCTAGTGGAAATTTCTAGGGAGACTCTAGAATGCTGTCAGCCCTCCAGAGGCTCGCCATCTTTCTGAAAGACATAGTCATGTCTCTAGACATAGTCGTAGTCAAGGAGCTCTGATGTTTAAGAGTGTAAGACTAAAAAGAACCCTAATACAACTGAGTTCAACTTCATTTTTCAATTGAGGAAACTGAGCCAACGATACAAGCTGTAACTTGCTCAGTAGAAGACGGCTAAGATGTGAACACAGGCTGGGATAATCTCAAAACCCAAGGACGCGTCACATATCAGTCTGCCCTGAGACACACGTGAATCAGGAATGACAGGAGCAGTATGGTAGCTCAAGATCCCTGCTCCCCAACTTGGGGCTGTGCATAATGCCACCCCATGTGCTATTTCTTTTTCCTAATGTTTTTATTGATTTATTTCTCTAATTTGTATTTTATATTGAAGTATAGTTGATTAATAATGTTGTGTTAGTTTCAGGTATACAGCAACATGATTCAATTATACATATATATGTATCCATTCTTTTTCTTAATGCAAAGAACTTGCCTCTTCAGGACAGGCATAAATGAGACACAATACTATTTTGTAGTATTTTGAGTTTTCTCTAGTAAGGCAAGAGGATATTTGAGCTCTTTTTGCCTCGTGCTCCCTGTTACTCACCTTTATTCTGCACTTTTGCTATTTGTCCTCTCTTGGAAGATCTCTCCTGCCATATCTACCTTTTGAAATCCTCTGCATCTTTTTGAGGCTTTGTTCAAATGTCTTTTCCTCCCTGAGGCCTGATTCAATGTCCCTGACAGGAAATAGTCATTCTGTCTTCTTTGCTCCAACGGAACTTTGTTCATTTCTTTCTCAAATATGAATTGGCCTATGCCCTTTATTATAGTTTCATGCGTATCTTTGTTCCTCACTAAATGTACACTCATGAAAGTCAGGACCCCCTCTTGCTGTATCTTTGCCTCCCCTTGTAGGATTAGCACAGCACCTTTTAAATGACATACATTTCATGTTTGTTGTGTTGAGTTGAACTTTAAAGTCCATTTTCCAACTCTGATGCTTACATCTCCATAAAAGATTAACAAAGCTAAAAATTCATTATATTACCTTTTGTTTAAATTTTCTATGGGTGTGCTTTTTTTTTTTCTTTCAAAAAAACACTTCTACTGTGTCAACTTTTGTCCAACATTTGTTTAAAGTGAGCTGGTTAATATGTACTGACAACGATATACACACGAGGAAGAAAGCAAAGAGACAAAACAGTAAAACTGAGTCAGTGAATATCACACCTTGACATTTATGTATAATATTATGACTTTATATGCTGGCCAACTGGAGGAGTAATTATGAGAACTCCCTGCCCCTTTAAAAATATTGACAAATAAAGAGATTGTTGGAGAGAAGGGGGCCTCATTTGCTAAAGGGTTCTTCTGTCAATGGGGAGGCTTCTTGGGGAATATTTATTGCAATACATCTCCAGTATGGGAAACATAAAAGAAGCTAAAGAATGACTAGCTGTAGTCCAAGGTTAGCAAGGATTTACTCGAGGCAAATAAACCGGACGGTTCATTCCATTCATTTTCACTAGGCGTGATCTCACACAGAGCAGATGGCAGATTGGTTGGATGTACTGAGATGAAAGCAAGAAGGCACTTTAAATGCCAGCACTCCCAATCTCTCTCAGCAAGATCTGACCCTTTCTAAACCTTCATTTCTTATCAAATGAAGTTAGCAGTTCCATCAGCTTAAGGGGAAAGATTTTCAAATTGTTTTGGCAAATGTTTTAAGAATGCTTTTAGATGAGATTTTGCATATTTTTAAGAACCAGAACTTTAAGTGTGTTCAAGTCCAGCATATTTTTGTATTTATCACCTACTACTGGTAGTTCATATTCTAGCAGGCTAATGGCAATATACCATGTCTATCTGCACTTATTCTGATTACTGTTCAAAGGACAGTTTGTTTTTTCGTTCACCACTTATGTGCATGGCCAGACAATGCACCACTGGCCTAATATATCGCAGACATGCTTTATAGTATTTCAATTCTATCACAATTTTCAGAAGTATAATTTTCTAGTGCTAAAGAAGTACCTAAAACTCTATTGGTTTTGAAACGCCATGTAGGAGTCAGAGGAAATTTAAAAGCAAGAAAAAAATAAAACACAAAAATAATACACAGAAAAATAAAAGATTATTACTTTCCATTTGAAACTCCAACTTGGGAGTTTAATAAATGAAATTAGGAGAAGAAAAAATTTCCCTCAGGTATCTTTCTTAAACTTCATAAAGGTATAGCATTTGTTAGAGTAAATTGTTCCATTCAGGATGTATGTAGGGGAACATAGTGAGTTGCTATATATTCTTTGAGTTCCTGATATATTGTTTCCTTTTCTTACCTACACTTTTTGAAACCTTTCAAACGAATACATGCTGAGTCTGAAGAATTGATTTTTACTTAGTTTTACCACTCTCAGAACCCTATAGCTACAGAAAATAATTCTAAATTTCAAAATTACTTCTTTCAGAGCTTCTCCAGTGAGAAAAACTAAAATTTCAAATATTAAACACTCACTCATCTCTTACATGAACAGGAGGTTCCCAAGAGCAACTCATTTTTAAAAGAGGCTTTCTTAAATCCATATCTGTCCCCTGTACTTTGGGACACACTGGAAAGACTCAATTTCTTGCAGAATGTTTTCTCCTACTCGGAAACTCTTTAAAATGACAATTTTCCATTGCACAGTAAGTGGGTAGGTTTTATATGACTTGAGTTTGATCACTTGATCAACTTTTAGATGATCACTTTAAGAAAGTCAATCATACTACTCTTGATGCTGTCTTCAAGATTAGCAATTTTCTTTTTTATGAGAAAGGATGTTACTGGAATGTTATTCACTTTGATATGTGCAGCAATGAAAGAGGTGTATTTCTGGAAAGCTTATGTAATTATGTTTGTGTGAATTTACCTTTATGAAAAAAGAGGGCTTATTCAGTTACATCATCTGTAAAATGGAATAACAACAATACCTACCTCCTAGATGAGCTGTGAGGATTAAATAAGCTAATGATGTAAAGACTCTGTAAGTCGTATGTAAGAAGCAAGTCCAACCATGTTGGCTATTATTACTAACTTAGTCCTAGTGAATGTCATGGGACAGTGGGCTTAGAGAAAAGCTGGACAGGCTTGGGTCAGTAAAAGAAGCTGCTGACTTCTTACCTCCAGGGAGTCATCTGCATTCACCATCCAACAGTCTGTCCAGGTGGCCACAACCAAGAACCCAGTAGAGAAAAATGCAAAAAAACAGGCGACATACTGAAAAAGATCCCTCATCTTAGTGAGCAGCCTGTCTGCAAGGAACACAGGGGCAGCTGCCAGCCCCAGGCCCATGCAGGTAGTGGGGATGCTGTCAGTCTTCTGGTACCTGGGGATGTTGAAAATACTGGTCTTTTCCTTGTCCTTACTCCCCACTGCAGGTGTCTGAAGCTGCCGTAAGAGCAATGCCAACAGGCTGTAACCCACAGAGGGGTCCTGGAGGTCATTATCTGCAGCAAGCAGCCTCCAATCAGAAGCCAGGTCAGTGAAAGGACGGAGTAGGTTTTGGGTGGGGGAGAAAAGGAGCCCTGGTAATGTTTTCTGCTCAGACCGTGCACTGCTGTGAGATGATGGTCACCAGAGGCACACGCCAGTGCCAAGATGGAGAGAAGGAAGAAGGGTCACACCACATGCTGACGCCAGTAAACTGATCTTTCTCAGGCCCTCCGGGGAAAGTGAGCTATTCTCCCCCCCCTCCTCAGTAAGGGGGCTACATGGTTGACTGAACGCTATTTTATTATTAGGACTATTTTAATATTCACTTACTGCCTTAGACAGACAGGCCACCAGTGAAACTATGCTAACAAGGGTTTGCTCAAGGGAGTTTGCATTCCAAAGTGTTGGGCAGAACAGCCCATAAAGGGTTTCCAAGCACCTGGGCCCCAGGTAAAGCCATGGCTCCTAACCTTTCAACATCATTCAGTGGGAAATAGTGCATGCATTTTAATCCAGACAGCTCTGGGTATATATCCTTGCTCTGAAGCTTATAGGTTGAAGGCACTCGGGCTGCAGTTTCTGTAAAATGGGGATATTAATACAAATAGACATCATGAAATGTTCGGGAAAATAAAACCATATTGTGTGTGTAATTCGTTTAGAATAGCGTCTGACAAAAAAGAAAGATAGCTAAATGGTAAATACTAACATGACCAAGAATTCTCTATATGATTACTTCCCCCCATGAACCAACGTTTGAAAATATGTCTGAAAAGAAACTGTTTATGCTAGAATAAAAGGATTTTTTTTTTTTTAAGTTTGTGATATAGCAGGGGCAACTTGAGTTTTACTTACACCCGAATGGGTAGCCTTATTGAGCATAAATATTCTGTAACAAGTAGTATTTAAGAAATAGTTAAAAGAGCATACACACCCTCATTTAATCATCATCGGATAGGCCTCTCTACACTAAAATACAGATTTTCAGTGACAATAAAAATATTTACATTGTTCTTAAAGCAAGAGAGGGAATGAGAAAGGCAGGGAGAGAGAGAAAGAGATTGAGAGAGAGAGAAAGATGAACAAGGGAAAGGAATTAAAAATAGGTCATTATTCTGGGAAGAATCAGCTACTAAGATAGTTATTTTAGTGACAGTTCAGGAAGGGATTACTTTTTTCCACTTAATAATGATTTGGTCACAATGTTTAGGGTAAAAGGCTAAAATCAGTATTGATACAACATCTTTCAAGTACATATCAAAATAATAAACTTTTGTGACTAAAATTTGTTGTCTTCTAACTTTAATTGATTTGTGTTCAAAAGTACAAACTGTAAATATAAATGTAAAAGCTTTTGTAAAACCATATGTGGAATATGTCTAATTACTGCCAAGAATAAGCATATATAGTTATCAGTAGTTATCATTAGTTTGTGAACTGCATTACAACTGGTTTTAATTTTATTTATTTTATTTGACTTATTTCACTTAACAATTGGGGAAAAGAACACTTATTTTTTAAAGTGCTTATTCAAAGAATGGAATTACCTGTGGTCTAAGGCAGCTACAATGCACACATGCCGCTTCAGTGAGTCACAAGTGAATCTGTCCCTGTGCCCTAAAATCTAAAATGCTCATGCTCTGTTGATCTGGGAGAGGAAACCAATTCCAAAAGCACATGCCCATTACAGCAAAAGTCCTGGACTTGGCTGCTAGCTTGCCACCCAGGGACCTTCCACAATGCACTTTTCCTGCTAACAGTGTACCCCAGGGCAATGGTTCTTAAACTTGAGTGCACACTGGAATCTCCAAAGCCTCTTGTTATAAATGCAGACCTGGGAGCTCTGCCCGCAGGGATTTGGATTCAGGGAATTGGGAATGGAAGCCAAGGGTTCACATTTTGTAAATGTCTTGTGTAAAGTTCTGATTCTGAGCCAGATGGCCACACTTTGAGAGACTAAGAAGAAAAGAAAAATCAGCATTAAAACCATCATATTACTTTACAGAGTCATATATTATAGGTCATGGACAAAGCTGTGGGAAGGGGGGATACCAGAATTACATCTTTGGTACCAAGTCTTCCCTAACTAGTACCATAGCAGGTCCCAAATCCAAATACCAGAACTTAATGGAGAAGATGAAGTAAGGGGGAAAAAACACTGAACACCATGCGTGCACTATGCATGCAGACATACACAAGTACACATATATCTCTGGAAATCAGAGATTCCTTCGCAAGGAATCTGTACCTTAACTTACTTCATTCCCCAAATTGTACTGGACTTTGTATGTGGTTAAGGATTGAGAGACTATTAATGTGACTATAGAAGTCTTCCTGAATCAAAGCATAGTACTTTTAGAGAATAATGTAAGACAAACATGCTTAAAGGTCCATTTCTGTGGGTGTGGTCATATTATAATAGGAGATGCAAGAAAGAAGAGCCATGCAGACTAACTGCTGAGTAAGAAGGACTCCACGCATAGGGCATGAGTGTACGTCAAAGGAGGAGACAAATGTGCTGGGAGCTGTGAGGACAGAGGTGCATGTGCAGAATAAACCATTCATGAGTCTAGAAAACGAACTTATGGTTACCAAAGGGGACAGAAGGACGGAGGAAGAGAGAAACAGCAGTCTGGGATTAGCATATACACACGAATATATATAAAATAGGTAAACAAAAGGACCTACTGTATAGCACAGGGAACTATACTCAGTATCTTGTAATAAGTAGGATGGAAAGGAATCTGAGAAAAGGATTTATATCATGTATGTGTGTATATGTATATGTGTGTGTATGCATGTAACTGAATCACTTTGCTGTACACTTGAAGCTAACACAATGTTGTAAATTACCTATACTTTAATAAAATAGAAAAAAACATTCATGAGTCTGTACAATTAAGTCAATTCTTTCTGCCCAAGCTCCAGATTCCAATATTTAGCTTTATCAACTCAATCTTAGTTTAGATCCATTCCACTCAGTACACATGTTCATACAGCCTACTCTGACCAGTACTATGCTAAGTCCTGGAGACACAGAGAAAAGAAAATATAGAAGAGCTGGTCCCTATCCTTGAGAAGCTGCAGTGAGTGGACCAGAGCCCAGCGCATGAGCAGAAGTGAAGAGCTCTGTTCAGGTAACTCTGAGTACAGTCTTAAGTGATAGTATCCCTTACAGTAGTACTACACAAGCACATTGGTTAGAAACACGCAGGGTTTCCCAACGTGGTATAAACACGAAGGACAATCTTCACTCTGCGTGTGACCCAGTAGTGTTTACAAAATATTTTCAGATACATTGACTCATCTAAGCTCCATGAGACAGATTTTTTTTGTTCACCAATGCACCCCAAGTGCTTAAAATTCTGTCTGCCCTATAGTAAGCGCTCAGCAGCTAGATGACAAATTGTATTTAATCCTCACAGCTGCCACATATGACAGAAGAGGTAGTAATGGTGGACTTGCTCTTTCTGAATCATCCAGCATTCCCCAGGATAAAACACTGAGCTGGCAGAAGTGGCTCAATCATCTTTGCAGCTCCGGAGCTGCTCATTCTGCAGGAGCCCTAAGATGTGGTGGTCGATTCCTAAGTACTGTGTTCCTACTCGCTCAGTGTTTGCATTACTCTTGGTTGAAGCCTTAGAGCCGCCAGGCGATGAGGTGAGTGGAGGCCTGGGTCTAGCACCCTGTGGGTATCTGCTCAGCTGGAAATACTGCAATTGTCCCTTTGGCCTGCAGGTGGAAGCAGCTCTGCATTTTCAGTTGAGAAAAACTGAGTTGTTTTTGTGCTGTTGTTTCTGTTATGGTCACACACTGTTCTTTCTATGCTCATTATATGTCCTTAGGATGAATAAGCTGATTTACACCACATCTTAGGAATAATCTCCTCACTCCTTTTTAATTGCCCAACGCTCACTGGACAGATGTACATAATAAAATCATCTGTCGTTGTCGAAGGCCACACTGCTTATAACTATGGGCAAAATCAACCAGTGGTTAAAAGGCTTGGACCTCAGAGTCAGGCAGACCCAGGTTCAAACTAAGGCATTTAACATACGTGAGCTCTTGGGCACACTGCTTGCTACCTAATTAATAGCTGGCTCAGTAAGATGCAAATGACAACTTCTGTCTAAGAGGGCTATGAAAAATAAATAACAGTTGTAGAGGTCTTAACACAGGGCCTGGAACATAATAAACAATAAATTATAGATATTATTATTTGTGTTACAATCTTGTTCTTCTACAGATGTGCCGTATACACACACACACACACATGTGTGGAGGTATGTATACACACACACACACACAGACATCATAAATACACAGATATAGAGTAAAACAACTTAGTCAATTGAACACAGAGGAAACAAAAGGTGTAATCATAAAGAAATTTCATTTTTCTCTATGATCCTTTCAAATCCTTTCGTTTGGGGCCAATTCTTCCCCTGCCTCTTGGATGAAATCTAGGGTAGGTCCCATGACATTTCTGTCCTTTTTTAGGTAATATAAATCTTTCCGGTCATTTCAAGGCACAAAGACACAGCCTCATTCCAGTTATGCAAACGTGTACTCCTGTACAGAGGCCAAGCCCTTTGTAGTCAGTCCTCCTTCCTGCAGGCCTCACAGCAATGCACGTGCCTCAGTCTCCACCCTTCAGATTTCTTGGGCCCGAGACGGACAAAGTCCATTATGTCTCTCCAGGTCCAGGGAACAAATACCAGGCTTTCAGTGTAGATGAGTTGAAACTCCTTTCTCTGGGCTTAAAGTAAGGTACAAGAACACTCACTCTCCTCCAAGGTGCCAGGGAAGTGGGACTCAATGCATATCCACCTCCAAAAATCTCTCCTAATATCTATCTCTTTTCTTGGAGATAAGCTTGTCTACTTTTGTCGAGGGATGGGGAAGAGCGGGCAGGGTGGAGATAGCTGGCCCACAAAGAGTAGCAAAACTGGTTCTAAGACACCTCTTTTACAACTCCTGCCTGGGGTCCCTCATCTCATTTTGGAGTGTGGTATTTACTGTCTAGTGACTTCGGTCAAAACTGGGACTAACCAGTTTGGGAAAAACCTATTCCACAGACTCACGTAGTGTTAGACTGAAACTCTAGTGTTCATCCTGGCTAGACCACACCCGGTTTCACTGTGTTCACTCCTGAGTACCATCATTTAGGATAGCCTGGTGCCCACCTAGAGGAGAAGGTTCCAGTTAGAGAAGTTAGTAAGGAGATTGGCACCCATCTCATTTTAAGTATAACTGAAGGAAGTCAAGCAGAAGAATAAAAAAGATTTATTTCCAATTTAAATAAAGGAGATAGTAAACATAGCAGTGGGTTTTAAATAATGGAAGGGTTGTCAAATGCGAAAGGAATAATAATCTTTCTAGGAAGCTTCAGAAAACATAACTAGAAAATATTGTAAAAGCACAGAAAGGCAAAGTTGTGTTCAATTCAAGAAGAATTTCCAACAATCAGAACTGACTAAAAGGGAAGTGGTCTGATCTGATGGGTTTCTTGACACTGGAGATGTTCAAACAGAGGAAGGATTACCATTGGCAGAGGTTCACGAATCAGTTCGTGATGGAATAATTGTACGCTGATTTGGATGATGTTTGGTGAGCATGGGGTCCTGAAAAATGTGTGCTCCTAATTTATCTCTTTCCTTACATAGAATCTGAGTCTTTCTTAAACCAAACCTCAGAGATGACTCAGTGGATCATTCATCAAAAATCACACCTCAAATTCAGCAACCACGCATATATCATTACTCATTCTGTAACTTATTTCACCTTGAAAAACAAGATTTTCATCATGGTACACACAACTAAGCTATCAAGGGTGCTTTGGGTGAACCACAATGTAACAAACGTGGTGTCAAAGTTTAGCATTTTACTCCCTTTGCATTAACAGGTAACTCATGAAGCCATCCTAACCTGAAACTTTTCTCTTAAATGGCCTCCACCCTTCCCCATATATTCTTATGTTCATTATTAAATCGGTATTAAATAAATCTATCGGAATCAGGCTTTGTCGCTCAAGTTGAAATTTTTTCAAGTGACTTAAGCACATTCACTTGACCATTAACATTTTTTTTCTCACCATTTTGTACTTCCTTCTTCTTGTTTTCTCTCCGCATATTTAAGCATTCACTCACGGAGTCATTTTCAACTCATCTTTTTAAATTACAAAGACTATGTAATGGTGAGTTTTCAATGTATACTTAGTCCACACTGAGCAGGAAAATACTGAAATTGTCAGGAAATTGTAGGAGATGCTCTTATAAACTTTCAGGTTGTGTCCTTATCGTTGCCCTTGTGCTCACAATTAAGCCCTTGGCTTAACTGCTGTATTCTTCACTCAGCTTATTTGGAATGAAAATTGCACAAAGCCCCTATCCAAGACAGTAGATGCCTAATTTGGGGTTTCATTCAATAAACTGGTGCTAGATAACATCGGTGATAAAAATAATGTTATTAAGGGTCTATAGGCAGAAGGACAACATATAAGATGAGGAAGCACTGAGTGGTCTGCTATGCACAGAGTAAAGTATATGTTTAGGACAGTAGAGAAAAAGAAAGCTGGAGTGGCAAATTATATTGTAGAAGATCCTCAGTCCTGGAAAAGAAAAAGTAAAACTGTCACTGTTTGCAGATGACATGATACTATACATAGAAAATCCTAAAGATGCCACCAGAAGATCCTCAATCCTAGGTTAAGAGTGGTCACATAGCAGGCAGGTCAGGTAGCATCCCTTTTTACTACCTATTTACTGCCTATAAACTTAATACCTATTTACTACCTATAAACTTAGTTCCTATTTGCCCTAATCCTTAGCCTTTAATCCAGAGCCATATGCTACCAACCAGGTGTGAGGACGCTAAGAAGAACAAGTTCTAGTCAATTAATTATATTTTAGAAAACTATTTTGGGTCCTTTCTCTTTACTCTGTTCCTTGCACTTTGCCCCATATCACCCTGTACCACTGCCCCGTCTTCCTGGATTTACAGCCTTTGGAGTTTGTCTGTACTTTAAATCCTAGTATTGACCCCTTGGACTTGGAATTCGACTGTATTCCCTAGCTTTCACCTTTGGTGCTCCCGAGGGCATAGCTCATGTTCACCCTCCTGGCCAATCTGAATAACCTCCATCACATCCTACTTGGCTCTGGTTCTAGGGGCCCTACCTTGTATCAGTTAATTTGCAAGATCTAGTTCCTTCTGCCCACCAAGCAGAAGCACCTCCAAGCCTTGATTGTCTTGTCCCTCTGATTTCTTGGCAGGTGAGCTAAAACTCTACTAATTTAAAAAAAAAAAAAAAATTCCACCAGCCTAATTTTTTTTTTAATCTTCCTGATTTTTTTTCAACAGTATTTTCACAGTCAACTTTGAGCTGGAGGAGCAAGAGGAAATGTGAAGAGAACAGAAACTCAAAGGTCTTGACTGTTGAGGGGAGAGGAGGTAAGGACGGGTCATTTTGCCACTCCCTGTCTGTATCCTAAGTGATGCTCCACGTAGGTGACCACTGCCAGAGCCACAAATACTCTGTCCTTTCCCGAGTTATACCTTTGTTCATGCTGCTTTGTCATCAGGAATGACTCTCACTAAAACCCAAAATCCACTTATCCCAAACCTACATATCCTCAAAGATGTCTTTTTCATAAAGCTTCAATAATGCTAGATGAAAATTATCTTTCTAATATTTTCTCGGTATATCTTGTGATAGTTAATTTTTCTGTGTCAAATTGATTGGGCTAGAGAGTGACCAGATATCTATCTGGTCCAAGTAACTGAGTGTTTCTGTGAGGGTGCTTTGCGTGAAACTGACACTGAAATCAGTATTCTAAGTCAAGCAGATTGCGCTCTCTAAGGTGAGTGGGCCTCATCCAATCCACTGAAGGCCTGAGTAGAACAAAAAAGGCTGACCTTCCCCTGAATAAGAGAGAATTCTCCCTGCTGGACTGCCTTACAACTGGGATGCTGGCTTCTTTCCTCCCTTCAGCCTTGAATCGAAACTAAACTTGGGTCTCAAGCCTGTCAACCTTAAAATGAGAACCACACGGTTGGCCTTCCTGGTTTTTAGACCTTTGGACTTTGGACCGACTTCTCCTGGTCTCCAGCTTGCCTGCTCACCAAGCAGATGCTGGGATTTGACTTGCCCATAATTGAGTGTGTGTGTGTGTGTGTGTGTGTGTGTGTGTGTATTTCTCTGGTGAACCCTAATACACATCTCAGAAGATTATATATCACCCCTCTTTGCTCACTCAGTTCTTCTCAACAGAGTTTTCATTCTACACATTATGGAATATCTTTCTTAACCTCTGGTTACTTCTGTCTCTGAACATATGTTTATGCTATTTCTTCTGGATGGAATGCTTTTTATTTTTCTGGCCATTTATTACAATCCTACTCATCAACCAAGGGATGAATATTAACTTCACAAAGCCTGATGAAATATCTTTAGCTCACTTTCCTCTCTGTCTGCTTGACATGTAATCAGTAACTACATAGTTTAGCATGCCATCATTTCAAGTTTTCCATACATTAGTTAGATGTCTCCAGATGACGTTTAACAAACAAACAAAAAAATCACCAAGTAGAAAGTATGTGTCAGGCACAGGGTTAGTTACTTCATATCCAAACATTAATAAAACACCATTCAAGAAGTCTGTAGTCAATGGGAAGAAGAAATGAAGATAGATCTTGTGTTAAAATATATGTTTTTGAAAAATGTTTTAGGAGCATAAATGATGGGGTGATTGATAACTCTAGGCAACATTACAAAAGCCTTTATGGAAGAGAAGATGGCTGATTTGGTTCTTAAATGATAATAATTCATTACACATAAATGAAGGGAACAGACAAGGGAAACATCTTGAGCAAAGAGAGAGGGGTGTGAATATGCATCACATTATTGAGAAATGAGTTTGTGACAAGCACCAATAAGCAAGCAGCAGTCCTTTTTTTTTTTTTTTTTTTTTGGCCTGTACTTTAAATGTTCCATAGTATTGAGTACAGCAGTGGCATCATTGTAGAAGCTTACATGCTGGGGATGTTTAGTTGTTCACAATTTTAAGCCCTATAGAAATAGGAACTATGTGACTAGCTTTACTGAATGCTGGGTTTCAATAAATACATATTGAGTGAAAGAATAAATGAATGAATGAGTTCCATGTGCCAGGTATCACGCAAGGTACGGGAAACACATCAAAGAACAAAATATTCTAGTGGAGAAAAGACATTCAATAGTATTGAGGCTTTTAATAGATATGTGATGGCTCTCTGTGAGATAAATCTATAGATTTACCATCAGTATTCTGAAGAGGTCCTTCGAAGGTGGTCCAGTTTGGAATGTATTTTATGTTCTAGATGCAGGGCACTTTAATAGAAAATATTGGCCTGGAATTCCATATACTTGGTTTCAGTCCAAGGTACATTTTAGATTTTCTTAGCTTGTATTATATGAAAATAAAGGACCTTTAATCCTGCTGTATAGCACAGAGAACTATTTTCAATATCCTATGATAAAATGTAATGGAAAAGAATGTGAAAAATAATGTATATATGTATAACTGAATCACTTTGCTGTATGACAGAAATTAACACACAACATTGTAAGTCAACTATACTTCAATAAAATAAAGGTTTAAAAAAAAGTCCTTTAACAACTGTCCAGTAATTTGATCATTATAGATAGCCAATCTATATAACAGGCTTAAAAAACAGTCAAGTGTATTTCTTCACTTATGCCTCAAATGAGCAGAAAGGTCTATATACCAGTGCTTAAAGAATTCATGAAAAAACTCTGTATCAGCATTCCTAATTTTAATCTTATTTAATTGGAGTTTATAGGCATTCTCATTTGTATTATTTCATTTTTTATTAAAGACACAATTGGAAAGGCATCACATCTCATATACAGATGGGAAAAATAAGGACCATTTATTTAGTTACTTATCCAACCTGACAGAGCTGGAAAGGCGCAGAATCAGAGTTTAGGATCCAAGACAACCAAAGCAGAACACAGGCAAGCAACCAATGGAAGCTGTAAAACCCAGTGGAGATGAGTCAGGGAAATGGAAGTCCACCCGAGGAGAGCAGGCCTACTCAAAATTGGCAAGTGTTCAGGGACAGTCCCACTCCACCTGTTGGGCTCCTTAATCCTAAAGCAGGAATCAGATGTAAGATCCATCCTAACCACCGCTGAAAAGAAAAGAATCAGGAACTGGCACTCATGATATTTGGGTTACTATCCTGGTATGACCAAAGCCCTCTGCTGAAACTGCGAAGCTAGTCATGTTACTCGTTTGAATTTACCAGCGAAAGAGTTTCAACCAGTCTGCCCTCAGGGAGACAGTGACATCACTCATGAAGGGTGAAAGGCTCCATTGTACTTCATGTCCTGTTTTATGCACATGTATAAATGCTGTGAAGTTCTACCTTCCTTCAGAAAAACCTTCTCTTCCCACTCTTGCCTCTTGTCTCTTTTGTCTCCCGTCTCTTTTGTCTCCCAAACCCACCTGCTGAGATCCTCTTCCATCTTCCAGGATCTTCTCAAATGTTATCATCGTTTGAGTGCATTACGAGGCTCCCATTTGTATGTAATTCCTCCTTTGAATCAATACTAACTCTTAGCTTGGGCTTCTCTGGTGGCGCAGTGGTTAAGAATTCACCTGCCAATGCAGGGGACACAGGTTCGATCCCTGGGCCGGGAAGATCCCACATGCTGCAGAGCAACTAAGCCCATGCGCCACAACAACTGAGCCTATGCTCTAGCGCCCATGAGCCACAACTACTGAAGCCTGCATGCCTAGAGCCTATGCTCTGCAACAAGAGAAGCCACTGCAATGAGAAGCACGAGCACCGCAAGGAAGAGTAGCCCCCGCTCACCACAGCTAGAGAAAGCCTGCACAGCAAGGAAGACTCAATGCAGCCAATAAATAAATAAACTTATAAAAAAAAAACTCTTAGCTTGTATAACATTTATTGAGAGTTTATTACATGCTATGGACTAAGCTAATTGATTTTTAATTGTTGTCTTTTTACATTCTCCCAACAAACATGAGGTAGTTCTATTTTACACATACACTTTATGGATAAGGAAACAGATGATTAGGGTGATATTTTAACTTATCCCAGTTTTCACAACTAGCAAATAATGGAACCAGCATCCAAAGCCAGGTCTGACTGACTCCGGAGAAGGTGGTCCTGGTACCACTAAAGCACTACA
The DNA here is from genome assembly GCF_030028045.1 of Hippopotamus amphibius kiboko. Lineage (NCBI taxonomy): Eukaryota > Metazoa > Chordata > Mammalia > Artiodactyla > Hippopotamidae > Hippopotamus > Hippopotamus amphibius. The sequence continues at coordinate 164,912,393 of NC_080191.1, read as the reverse complement.
GACTTCCACCTCTCATTATCACTGTATCTTTTCCTCGTAGATCACTGGAAACCCATGGTTAAAATTGGAAGGCTACCTTGGATTAACAGATGAAGAAACTAAGAATCCGGGAAAATATCTTACCCTAGGTGACTCAATTGTTACTGAGATTGATAAGACCTCAAACTCCTCCACTTCACACTTTGCATACTGCCTGACAGATTCATAAGGGCATGGAGGGCACCTCCTGGTCCGCTTATCACCTGCAATATTGCACAGACATCTTGCTTATAGAAAGTGCATAAGAATTGAATTTTATTGGGAATTTTTATGATCAGAGATCACTAATTGGAACACACTGAGATATTATCGCATATCATGATTATTAATTACACACAGAATACAAACTAGTAACCATCATTTACTTGCATATCTAAGGAGAAGAGCAACACATTAAACAGAAGAGCAAAACGTTGGTCTTGGTTTTGGTTTTGGTTTTTTAATCAGTGATCAACTAAATTCTGCTAAGCTAAACTGATTTACAGCGATGAAAAACTAAAAGTGATAAAGTCCAAAATGGAGCCCAAGAGTGGAAAAGTGGAAACCCTTATGATAGAAGGAGACCAATTACGTGATTCCTCCGTTTTAGTGCAATGTTCCAACTACAAAATTCAAACATCAGTGAGAGAAAATAAAAAAAGAAAGCTTCTTTTGGGATCAAATGCATTAGCAGTAATTCCCTCATGCCTCCTTTACCACATTGCTCTCCACCACCCTTTTAAAGATTCCTGTCACTCTAAGGATAAAATACAAAGTGTTTAGCATGGCATGCAAAATCTTTCTCAATCTGACCCTTCTCTGCTTCTCTAGATTCACCTGTTATGACTTCTAACATGCAGCCATGTTCCTTTGAACCAATCACTATTTCTCTAGCATCTGGAAAAAGCTCTTCCTTCTGCCTGGAAGATCCTTGCCCTTCACCTCTCCTCACCACTTAACTAACTCTTCTGCATCCTTCTGGACTCAGGTTTCATTATCTCATAGCTGGTTGATTCTAAAACCTATTTACTCACCAGAATCACCCGGGGAGTTGTTACCAAAAAGCAGATACCCACAGAGATTGTGATATCATAACTTCTTAAAAGATCTCCCAGAGATTCTGGGAAATCACTGCCATAGATAATTTCCCTTTTACATCAGGCTGTTACTGTCTGTGTCTCTCCTCCCCACCAGGTTGAGAGCTCCTTATCAGCAGAGACATGCCTTCCATTTCTCTAATGCCAGCCAGCATTAGATCAGTAATAAGTGTTGGATGAATAAATGAAGTTAGCAAATCATCAGTGTCTTTGCTCAAATTGTTTCCTCTGCCTGCACATGAGCATATCTATGCCTTTATTTTCTGATAACATTTTCAGATCCTCTTCGTTAAAGTGAATCTCTCCTTGCTGTATATTACTGTGGCAGATATTTTTGTTTCTTTTTCTCTCGTAACTCGTTATAGCCTGACATATTTATGTATTTGTACATATCTCCCACTGAGTTCTGAGCTCCCCATGCCAGAGACTGAGTCTTTTTCAATTTTGTGATTCTTAAAGCAATCATCAACATACCCTATCCATACTTGTTGAATTAAACCAACATTTTTATTTAATTTTCTACAGTTTTATATTCCAAGAACAAATAAAATCCTTATGACCACATAACATGCAGCATGCAGAAATACATCCAATAATCTTCAGTTGATATCGTATGCAAAGCTTTGGATTCCCAAGCTTTATGAGGACCACACTCATATCAATGTATGATATATATATGTATGTATATATAGATGTGTGTGCGTGTGTGTGTATACACACACACATCTCCAATAGGAAGAGAGATGAGAGAGAGAGGAGGTTTCAGGCCTTTGGAGTAGGACATAATTACTACAAAAGTACAAGGAGACAAGATTCTTTTTTTTCTTCTTTATTAGGCTCTTTATTGGAATATAATTGTTTTACACTCTTGTACCAGTTTTTGAGGTACACCAAAGTCAATCAGCTGTATTTATACACATATCCCCACATTCCCTCCCTCCTGCGACTCCCCTCCCAACCTCCCCGTCCCGACCCTCTAAGGCATCACCCATCATCGAGTTGATCTCCCTTTGTTATACAGCAACTTCCCACTGGCTATCTATTTTATAGTTGGTAGTATATATATGTCTATGCTACTCTCTCATTTCATCCCAGCTTCCCCTTCGCCCCCCGCCCCCCCAACCTCGTGTGCTCCAAGGGAGACAAGATTCTTAATAATAGATCTGTAATAGTTTTGGCAGTGGTGTGGATTAGTTTGCAAATTGTGTCTCAACCAGACAACCTTAATGTTCCTTCAGTTCCGAGTTACGTCAAGCAGGAGCTGTCAGTAGAAATAGTGAGAATGGTTGTGAGGCTTGACAAAGCGAAAGAGGTGGTTACTAGACTTACTGTTGCAGATGTGAAAATCTGAAGTCAAGATACTGAGACAACAGAGACATAAATTTGGAACTAGGTAATTAATCAGGGATTTTTGTTAATGGAAGAGCTAAACTAAGGCAAGAGTGAAGAATGGACAAGGTTTAGAGAAGGAGCATGACCAGAGGAAAGTAACATTTGAGTTGGAGAAGCTGAATCCTCTAAAAATAGAACACCTATGAGACATTTATTTTGGATTAACTCACATATACCTTGTTGGGTGGAGGGTAGAGTCTTGAAGGGAATCAATTGTAAATGCTGAATAAATAGATAAATAATTCATGAATAAATGCATGAAAGAATTTCTGGCTCAATTTATGTCCATAATTTCAAGTCGTATCATTATGCTTTGTTCTTTAAAACTTCTGCCATCTTCAAGCAGAAATGTCTAAATCTCTCAACTGTAACTAAGCTACAACACAAAACAAACGTTTTTTTTCCTTACTGAGTCACATCCCTGTCTGAAGCATTTTCTCTTACTCTCATCATGTGGGTCTCCCTTCAGCTGAGGTCCTGCATGGCCAAGGGTTTTCTCCAGTCTGACCCAACTCAGATCTATAGTGAGGCTATACTCATAACCCTGACATTCCAAAGAGCCCAGGGTTTGAAGCAAAATTAAATACTAAGTCTTCAAAACAAAATAAAACAGACTAAATCCCCTTGGTCAGTTAACATTTGCAAAAATGCTGCCAGTAAGTTTTTAAGCAAACATCATTTATTTGACTTTCCGGAATTGTACGTGAAAGGAAAAGGTACGACTGCTTACCATTTATCCTAAAGTGTATTTCACTAAACTGGAGTTTGAACATTCCTTCTGAATATATAAAAATAACAGGGCTAGGTGTAGGAAGGAGAAAAACAGAAATATAGTACTTCACAATATCACACGAGAGATCTTTGGAAGCTTTGTAAACATATACCCCGTTTTATAAAGAAACATGGTTTAGATATAAATCCATAGACCTATAAATCTAATGCCATTTAAACTTATTTAACTGTTCCCTACTCTGCTACTCTATTGAAGATGCCACATACAGTGATAGACCTAATTACTCTTCGGTTATATTCTTATTAATGATGCTTAAAGTTAGAGCAAATATAGTATTGAAACTCAGCATATAGTATGTATAAACTTTAAAATCTTCTTTCAGGTATTGTAGGCTTCAGTTTTCTTTTTTTTTTTAACAACAAAAAAAGACTCTTTTCTGTTTAACAACTGTTATCGTTGAATTTTTTAAAAATGTGTCAACTAAAAAATTAAGTTTAACAGGTGATGTGCCTGGATCTAGCAGATAAATTGGTGTCTGGATGTGGGCAAGAACTCATGTATCTTACATGCGGAACTCCACTTGCTGCACGTATTAGGTTCAACCACAAAAGGACTGGTTTTCAAACAGATGGCCAACAGCAAGTCCAGTCCTGCAGAGTGATAGGGAATGGAGTGTTTCATGGTATTAGAAGAGCAGGAGGAGAGGGAAGTAAATAATCAGCTTGCCACTCCTTTTGATGGTATCCTTCAAAAGCCATGAACTTTTTCAGATCTAAAGCAATTCATGGAACTTGTTGAGTACTTATATGTTTGACCCGGTACATATTAAGGACCTCTGCCTCTGCCCTCAGGGGAAATAACCACACACACATACACACAGAGGCTAGTTCTGAGGGAAAATGGAGAAACTCTTATTGTTGCTTCCAGTGACGGATGGTCCTACCTCTCACATGTTAGATCAGTATAGATTCTTGGTATCTGGAGTTTTTTCACCTGCACTTTGATCTCTGTAGAAACTTTCTGTGTCTGAGTTCTATGATTACATAAGATATAAGCTAACAAGCTCAAATTCTGCTGCCTAAAATCCCTACTCTTACTGTCATCACCCATAAGAGAGGAGAAGCATCTGAGATGACCCGTGGGAAGTTTCTCCTCACAAAAGTGAAAGAAAAGGGGAGTCAGGAGTTTCCTAACAAGTAAGACAAGATTTTTAATTGCAGGATAACTATGTATAAGGATCTCTCGGATCCCTAACCAGACTATGAACACAATACTATGACTGTCTTATATTTATAAAAGCATGAGTGCATTCTGAGCTGTCATATATTTTCTACGTCGTGGATGGGCTCTGAAGAACCAGTCATAGATTCTCTACGTCATTGACTGGTTTGGAGCAATGTATTCATAAAGGAAAAATGCTGCCTGAGCACTGTATTATATATTGGATAATCCAAGATGACTAAGAGAAGTTTTTCTAGGAGCTTACAATCTACCTTGAGCACCACAGCTCTTGGGGCAATGCAAATTAGTTAAATACCATGTGTTACAGCTATATTTGAGGCATATACACTCCCCATACTAAAGAAGTTTCAAAAGAGAAGAGTCTGTTTTAACACATTTGTTAAAAAGCAGAACTAAGTCAAAGTTTCTCTACTTAAGCTTGCCAAGCAGACTAGGAATCAGGGAATGTATTTCTTTTTCATAAATGAGTCACTCCTAAAAATACACCATGTTCTTTGCCTGTATGTTTTATGGAATCATTAATAAAATGTTTCTTCTGTCATGGGTATGAAGTAGGACTGTGCAGGCTAAGAGTCTCAGCAGTACCCTTGAGATGGAAGTAAGTTATGAATGAGGAACAAGGAGCAAGGCGAGTGATTCAGTGGACAAAGGCTCCGCAAGACCCAAGTTTCAGCTCCGACTCAGGCATATATTCATTATTTTAAGAAAAATATTTCACTGCCTTCAGCCTCATTTTCAAAGCAATGGGAGGAAGGGAAGGGAATTCCCAGCTCCGTAAAAGTCTTAATTCTAAATTGAATTTCCTAAACCCTACATATGTTGAACAAGGGAACAGAGACAGAGTCGGGCTGGTTACGTCAGCGATTGGAGGGAGAAAAAACAAAGGGGCTGAATTTTGAGAACTGGGCAGATATCAGCATATACAATAAGGAAAGAGAACCAGGCAGAAATACCAGAGGTGAACAGTCAAAGTCTAATGCCAAAAGTCAGGAAATAGGAGCCTGAGGAGCAGGCCCTGGCAAGCAGACCAGATACACAGATCAGAAACAAGCCACCTGCATTAGGAAGACCTTGATAACTAAGGAAGGCCCATGCCCAATCTCAAGCCTTTGTGTTTCTCTTTAAGAAAAGGAATAGAGAGCTAATTTGTATGTAATTTTTAGGTGCCAACGTCCATACTTCCATAAATGTTACCTCTTTAACTCCACTTGCTTTTGACGAAGCCCAGGTTCAGAGAATGTTACTACCTGGCCCAAGGTTCAGGGGACATGAGAGAGCTGGGTGTCCATTCTGAAAAGATCTGGTGATGAGTCCTTTGGCTGAAAATGAACTCTGTTTTTTTGTTTTTGTTTTTGTTTTGCAAAGCTTTTCAATTCTTTAGGTTGGGGGGAAAAACTTCAAATGCTGTCAAAATTAAAGATCTATCATTAACCAGACTTCAAGTACAGTAAGTCCTGCCAAGATGTGAGCTAAGAAGGAATTGAGGAAGGCTGGGAGGTAGGGCCTGGGACCCGGAGACGAGACATACTTCACATTAGAGCAGGTGCTCAAGGCCAGACTAAGCCCTCTGAGATATGAAGGCAAACAGCTCAGGAGGTAGAAGACAGAAAAAAAAGATTATGGTGGCCATGGAGAGGGAGCAGCCCAGCCAGGCAGATGCTCAACCACCTTGGACAGCAGGCATGCAGGCTCCAGTGTCAGAGAGTCTGGGGTCTGGCAACATACAGAACCAAGAAGAACGGCAGAAGGTGTGAGGGCAGATACCTGGATGCTTGGCTTGGAACTAGGGTTCAGGAGTGGGCAAAAATCCCAGCTGCCCATTGAAATGGACAGAATGATTCGGTGTCCTATCCATTAATTAACAAATCAATAATTTATTTTGTACTTACTGAGTTCAAAGCTTTGTTCTAGCCTGGGATAACCTGAGTGAACAAAACAGACAAAAATACCTACCTTCATAGCACTTACTTTCTATTGGAAGAAAGAAAACAGCAAGTAATGCAGGTTCCAAGGATCAAGGCAAGAATGACATTTTAAGAGCAGACATTAGTGGACAAATTGAGAACATCAGAGAGCCTGGCACAATTCTCTGCCTGAATTATTATGCTCTGACTTAAAAGATTTCTTCCTAATAGGAACATACTTGGTCTCAAAGCCTAGAGTGACATTGAACCTATAAAGTGGAGAGTTTGGAGGGGTAGAACAGCAGGAAAGTCACTACTGTTGTCAGAGGATATATTAAAAAAATTATTATGAATAAATGTAACCCTCACATACATATGACTTATTCATATCTACCTGGTTGCCTACATTAGAAGTTTAATGATCATGAGAACACCCATGGTCACAATAGAGATTTATGCAGGTTGCACTTTACACAAGTCTAGTTCATCATTTGGATTATCGTCTATGTGAAGTACATCCCTGCAGATATGCCACGTACAACTTGAATGGCCATTTCCAGCAGTCCTAAACATTTCCAAGAGCTGTAATGACATATATTAACTTGGTAGTGGTGTTAACCAAGATGTAGGACACTAAAATCATTCACTAAAATTAGTTTGCAAAATACTAAGTTAAATTCACCCATTTAAATTAACTAGTGTGTTCAAAAGTAGATAAGTTCATTTGTATCATTTTTTTAGATTCCACGTATAAGTGATATCATATGATATTTGTCTTTCTTGGTCTGAAGTTATTTTACAAAACAGAAACAGATTCACAGACATAGAAAACAAACTTATGGTTACCAAAGGGAAAAGGCGGGGAGGGTTAAGTTGGGAATTTGGGATTAGCAGATACAAATTATTTTTACATGTAAAATAGATAAACAACAAGGTTCTACTGTATAGCACAGAGAACTATATTCAATATCTTATAATAAAATGTAATGGAAAATAAAAAGGAAAATAGTAGTTAAAGACACAACATAAATTGAGAAAATTTAATATTTCTCCTGTCTTTTTGCAAGTGAAAGGAGAAACTTTCAAATTAAATAAAAATTACTGGAAAAGCAAGATTGACTCTCCCTGTGTTTTGAAAAGAAAAAAACACATATTCCAATCTACTCTTAAAGACTCATAAACTAGCCAGAGCTAGAACACCTCTAACAGATATCGGAGACAGAAAGAGCCCCTTCCAATGTTATATAAGCTCAAGTGACAGTCCTAGATTCAGAGCCCAGGTTCCTGAAGGCCTGTTTGATGCCCTGTCCACCTCTATCCACTACGCTATCATGATCTCCATACAAAGAATGTCACATGTTTAGGGTGAAAGGAAATGTGGTCTCTATGCCTCAGGTTTTCTCAGAGTATAAACTTCGCCTTCACCTTTGTGCTAATTCTGACTCAGTTCACAGAAGTTTCAGAGGTTTCACCTACCCACACCTACTTTTATTTGAGCAAGGGAAAATGACATTTAGTTCTTCCCTCTAATAAACGAGTCTTGACAAAGCCAAAGCTGCTTCAGTCATTTTTCCAGCTATTCTTTCATAAGACTTCTTTTTATCATAAGGAGCCTGAGTCACTGTTTTCCCTAAAGACAGAAAGAAAGAAATAACAGAATGACGTCTATCGCATAGAACTAAACAAACAAATTAACATATTCATATTTGTTGACATGGAAAGATATTCAGGATAAATTTTTAAATGATAAAAAGCTAATTAATAAAGAGTAAGGGCTCATTTTTGTAAAGTACATATGTAGTTTTTGTTTAAAAAAAAAAAGGCTAGGATAATTCACTCTAAAATTTAAACAGTTAAGAGTTCCCTTTTAGTATAATACCTGCTAGGTCCATCAATATTGACACAAATGGCAAGATTCCATTCTTTTTTTTGATGGCTGAGTAATATTCATATATATATTTCTATGGCTAATATTCATATATACATACTGTTGTGCCTCCAGATGAGGCTGTAGCCCCAACCAACCCTGAATCAGAAACACCCAGCTCAGCTGAGCCTGTGTTCCTGAGCCATGGAAACAAATGTTTGTTGTTTCAGGCAGTTACATTTGGGGATTATTTGTTATACAACATTAGATACCTAATGCAATAATTTAAACTAATCCAATCAGTGCATTTTGGTTGGCATCTGATCTAAGCTGGTGCATTTGGGGTGACTTTCAAGACTCTCAGTGGGGATTCCAGTATATGGAGAGTTTCCCATCTCCCAGATGGTAAAATGTGCATATATAAATGTTGGAGCCATTCTCTCAGGATAAGGAAAGCCACCTGGAGGACAAAGCTGTCATTCTGAAGAGGGTAGAACATAAAGAATTGTGGAGACATACCCAGAATTCTGATTTTAAAAAATGCTATGTTTCTATCTTTCCTCTATATCTTTTCACTTATACATATCAACCAAACCCTTTTGTTGTTTAAACTAATTTGACTTGGGTTTTCTGTCCACTTGCTACCAAAAAATATCTCAGTGTATACACAGGCAAAGACTATGCCTTTAAAGCTTAACAAGCATCTTAGCTTATAACGTATTATTGGAGCACAAAGACTAGTCTTCCAAAACATCCTGATTCTCTGGATGTCAAATAGGTGGTTCTAGAACATAACAACTTGATTAGCTCTCCTTTCCCTTTCTCTGAATTATACTGTCTTGAGTTTTGCTTCTTAATGGATGGACTCCCTTTCACATAACATTGCTGTTCACCCCATTTGCTACTGTGTAGCAAATCCTGCTTCTGCAAGGCCACTCTTTAATTTAGACACCATGCCTAGATAGTAACTGACTTTGAGAGGCCAGGCCTAAAGTCAAGTCTATTCTATAGGTCCATTGTACCTGACCATACCTTTTCTTTTCTCTCTGGTGATTACCACTAAGATTCCAGGTCCAGTGTATTTTTTAATTGACTCACTCACAAAGTCATTATGAGGTTCGAATGAAATTGTGTATAGGTCTGATTTTATAATAGTTGTTCAGAAATGTATACAGGATACATAAATGATTTTTTAAACTTAAGAAATAAATGTTCATAAAGGAACATTAAGTGAAAAATTGGTGAAATTTGATTATTCTATCATTTTTATTATTCAGCGAATGTTCATTGTAGAAAAATTAGAAAATCTAGATAAGTAAACCACTCTCTCGATTAAAATAATCTAAAATATATCCATCAGCTATATTTATATGTAATATAGATACATAAAACTTTCAGTTCTATTGAGATATAACTGACATACAGCACTCTATAAGTTGCAGGTGTACAGCGTGATTTGACTTACATATCATGACGTGATTATCACAGTAAGTTTAGAGACCTGCTTCCACTCCACTATTGTTGACAGGCCCTAGTCCCTCACTAGTTATTGGCTATTCGCTTTAGATCTTCATGATATGAGCCTATCCATTGGTCTTCAAGACATGGCAGCTGACTTACTGAAGAGTGAGTGGTCAGGAAGAGAAAAAGAGAGAGTGTGCTCCTAAGAAGGAAGCTACAGTCTTTTTTGTGACCTAATCTCAAAAATACCATCAATTCTGCCAAAATTTACCAGTCACACAGACCTGTAAAATGTGGGAGGGGAGTACACAGGGTGTGACTACCAGGATGGGGGAGACTACTACGGGCTACTTTGGAGGCTGGCTACCCCAGCCATGTATACTACTCTGCAGCCAGAAGCAGTTTCAGCTTCCCTAAAACCACGTGGGACTCCTTCCTACCCTCCCTATCCCTCTAAGGCATCACCCATCATCGAGTTGATCTCCCTGTATTATGCAGCAGCTCCCCACTAGCTACCTATGTTACATTTGGTAGTGTATATATGTCTATGCTACTCTCTCACTTCGTCCCAGCTTCCCCTTCATCTCCCACCCTGTGTCCTCAAGTCTGTTCTCTACATCTGCATCTTTATTCTTGAAGGGGTTATGGGGATACATGTATAAATACAGCTGATTCACTTTGTTGTACAGCAAAAACTGGCACAACATTGTAAAGCAATTATATTCCAATAAAGAGCTTAAAAAAAAAAAACACGTGGAAACCTTACACAATTAAATCTCATTGCGTTCCCATGGAACACTAATTCAAATGAATTATAAAGAATTCCACAATAAACTGGACTCTGTGACCAGAAGAACTCAGGCAACAAAACAAAACTAACGTGTTTCTTTTGGGATAATAAAACTCTTTTAAAACAAAATATTCTGTAGGTCCTGTTTTCTATGGAATTCTTTTTGGCAGAAATTAATTGGACATCTGGAGAAAATTTTCACCTTGAACTCCCTCTAATCCTAATATATTATATACTCCTTGATTAGTCAACAAGTGTGTATTGAATGTCCCCACTGGAGAAACTCACATCAGAATAGCTGTTATGTCTCTAGTTCACAGGCCAAATTTCACTATTTGATAGGTTTCAGCTGGTGTGTGAGTAAATTCTTGAGAGAAGATAATTTATGCCTATAATTTCAAGTCCTAGGCATCATCAATTTTCCCAAAGTTCACAGGATAGAAACGTTGTTTCATGGAAATAATAATGATATATATTATCTTGCTTTCTATCACAGTCTACAGTTTCACTATGCACTTTTATATCCATTGTCAAATACAAATGCTTGTAGTTATCAGGACAGAATGTATTATCCTACCATAAAACAAAGAAGAAAGAAACTTTTCTTTCAGGATGAAAAATTAATCTCCCTACTCAAAAGGAAGCAGGATATGAAAGATAGTCTTCACTTACAATAAGAAGGATTTAAAAATAACTCATGGTTTCAAATCTTGTGTTGAAATGAACATTTTGAATGTTTCCATTTATCTTGTTCCTTGAGCACTCCCACATCTCGCCCTGGAGCAGTTTAAGATTTTTGCAGTCCTCAGACATTCTTATTTTTGGAGGTCCCAGTTCATGTCATATCAAATATGGTGAGGGCTGTGGTATGCTGCCCAAATCTTCCTTAAAAATAAAGCACTCCCTCCCCTAAGATTCTGGGAGTGCTGGACTCGGGTGAATCATAGCTAGCTAAGCCCCTCTTCCAGTATTGCTCTCAGTTACAGGGAGCTTCTCACCTAAGCACACGCTCCCTGCTAGGAAACAGCTTACATCTTGGGATATAGGAAAACATATTCATGGTCCCTTTTCCCAGTTTGTGACAACTCTGATCATCCCAAGTCAAGATATCCCTATGGGATTAGCCAAATCCTTGCTGCAACTGCATCACAGTTCATCTTCTCGCCTCACCACTCACAGGTATGTTCCAATGAATATGTCTCAGTAAATCTGATTCCTAGTCTCCATCTCAGAATCTTTGTTTCCAGGGAACTTGACTTAAGACCATTGGTATTCGGAGTAAGACTAAGAAACAGATTTTAAAATGGGATTTAGAAGCCAGATTGCCTGCTGGTGGAGTACTTACAGTTATTGGCATATATATTAGTGAACTTATTAAGACTTTCACTAGTGATTAACTTGGATGGCATAACATTGGAATGGAATACCTTCATGGTACAACATGCCATACATTTGGAGGAAAACAACAAAAAGTCAAAGGTGATAAATTACCTCTCTAAATTACCAACTTAAAGTACAATTGAGAGGCAACATATACAAAGACTCTCATCTCTCATAGCTCAAGGGAGCAATCCAGGACTCAAGAGCTCCAAAGAGTGTTGAATTGCTACCTAGAAAGTCTGCTGTGCCAGGATCAGAGGCCTGATTGGGATGGAATAGGATCCTTAGATTTGGAATGGGAATAACTGAGCTTATGTACTTAAAAAACTCAACTCCCCAATCTGCATCCTCTGGGCCTGTAAGAGAGGCCCACTCTTTCAAGTTATAGACTAGTTTCCCCCTACTTGAGAACCATGTAGAAGCTTCTGCCTTGCAAGACAACACATACCCTCCCCACCTTTGAATATATCAACACTTCTCCTCTAGACCAATAACTAGAGTTAAGTAACAACATAACTTGTCTGGGAAGAACTGGGCCTCATAAGGGAGGAAGGAGGCACAATGCTGAAGAAATTACTGGACTTAGCCAAAAGACAGTGACAGGAGCTGGGAGAGTATGTAGAGGATGAGGCCCTAAGAGTGCAAAATGAAAGGGGATGGGCAGGACTCAAAGCTCTGTAAGGAAGATTGATTGATATGGGATCACTCTTCTGAGATACAAGATTTAATACGTGATCAAGGACTCTAGAAGACAGTACTAACAAGTTTCTAGGATGGCTCTAGGAAGCTTGAGGAAAGAAATGGCTATTAGGTGAAGTAAAAATACTAGAACTCTCACGGGGGATGGTGGTGGGAGATATCAAATGGCTCAAAGTCATGGGCATGCCAGAATAGTTATACCACCTAAAGCTGGAAGCCCACTGCCCAATTATTTTCCATGGAAAAGCCCAAAAGATGTTCCATTTATCAATATAATAAAGAATGAGTAGGGCATCAGCATGGTTGAAAAGTTCGGTCATGGCTGTCACCAGCAGATCAAAACTGATGACAGAAGAGGTGCTTACAGAATAACGAGGATTCCTAAAAGAACAAGGGCCAGTGGTAGCAACCAACCACTTGAAGCAAAGAACTGTAATTACTGTAAAGGTCAAAGTGGCAGCCAGGGGAGGTGAGAGATGTATACACCTACGAAGATGGTTAATAGACCATGGTGTTCTCAGGCACAAGATAATTGGATAGCCAAGACAGTGTTGTTTAATTTATACAGCCAAACAAATTGAGCGTGGATAAAAAGGAGGCTGGGACACTTGTCCTAATAAAAGTCCTAGTTTCCAGATCTGAGCCAGTTTTCAAGACCAGAACCCATTGGCTAAAGGAGAGAAATGAGAGACAAGGTCCCAACGAGAACATCTAAAAAATATCCAGGGGCCTGCCACACCAGTGAAGTTTTGAGGGACTCTCTAGTACATGACACTCTAAGACTCCTCTCAAACAAACAAACAAACAAACAAAAAAGCACTGAACAGCCCTCTTTGAAGACAATATATTCTGCCTCATTTACCAAATGACATGCAAGGCTGCCAGCTTTGAGTGGGTCCAGATCATAAAGGGTTCTGTTACTAATTCAGATGGTAGTGAAGGCAGCCTTGTCACTTGAGCCATATGAACAAGCAAACCCTTATGTTACTAGAAATATGGCAAGCTCCGATAGGATAATAACACATTAATCTCTAGGTTTATGTAGCAAGTTCTGGGATAATGCCATGCAAGTAAACACTGTTTGGGAAATAGTCCTTGATGTGCTACTGGGGCCTGGTAGAGATAGAGTATCTATCCGTGGGACAACAAAAAGACATTTGGCCAGAGCTACCCAACATGAACTACATCCTATCAGGACCACAAAGTCATAAGATCAGGCATGTCCGCAACAATTTATTGCTAGACCGAAGAGGTACATCCAGGATGGCATGAACAGGGCCAGAGTTACATGGACAGGTGGTCTGGACTCCCAACCCATACATCACTGTAATACTGGTACCTGTCTCTGAGCCAACATTATGTTCACATGGGGGCTTCCTTATATCTGGCTGAATGAAGGAAGAGGTAAAAAGGACAAGCTTCGTTCACAGATAGTTTGGCTCAACATGTGGTGAGAACCAAAAGTGGACCATTTCACATTACAGCCTCATTCAGGGCAGCACTAAAAACAGCAGTGAGGAGAAATCCTGCTAGTAGGCAGAACTTCAGGTGGTACACGTAATCATTCACCATGTGTGATAAGAGAAATATTTCTTAGTAAGAATATACATAAGTTCAAGGACAAGGGCAGCTAGTTGGCCAGGAGACTAGAAAAAGATTAGATTTGGGGAAAGGAGGTCTAGGGATAGATCTATGGGGCTGGGCACAAAGTGTGATCCTTGGATGACATGTTAATGCCCACCAGAGGGCGTCTATTATGAAAGAGGCAATAAACAATCAAATAGGCAGTTGACATCAGCCAGTAAGCATAACCTGTTCGCAGCTATAGCCTCAACTCAACACTTGAAGCAATCTAAGTGACCAGCACATTACCCTAATTGCCAGACAGAGGAAAGAAACAAAACAAAGCAAAATTATACTTTGGTCTTCACTTTCTTTTATTCACAACATCGGAACTATAAATAAAAAATATAATTAAAAAGTATAAAACAGTCAATGAAGCAGAAACTTGTGACCAATAATCAAAAGAAAACACAGTTTATAGACACAGTCTCAAAAATGACCCAGACATATTTATTGGAATTAGCAAAGACTTTAAAATAATAATTATAAATGTGATAAAGCATTTACAGGTAAAGATAGATACAATGAGAAAGAAAGAAATGGAAACTCTAAAAAGAATAAAAAGGAAAGTTTATAACTGAAAAATTCAATGTCTGAAATTATAATAATTAACTGAGTGGGCTCAGTAGCACACTGGAAAGGAAAAGAAAAAAAAAATTAGTGAACTTAAAGCTAAGCCAATAAAAATCACCTAAATTAACTGAAACAGAGAGAAAAAAAGTGGGGGCTGGGAGAATTAGTAACTTGTGAATAATAACAAGTGTGTACATGGTTGTAACTGAAGTCTCAGAAAGAAAGAAAAGATAAATCGGAAGAGAAAAATATACTTTAAAAGTTATTGCTCATTTTTTTTAATTTGATGAAAAAATATCAATGTACAAATCCCAAAAGTTCAATAAACCTAAACAGGAAAAATACAAAGAGAAGCATACCTGATCAAAACCAAAAATAAAGGCAAAATCTTGAAAGAAGCCAGAGGCAAAAAAAAAAAAAAAGAAAAAAGAAAAGAGAAAAAAAGAAACAAACATATAATGTATAGGGAAATAAATACAAGAATGACTGATTTCTCATTAGAAACAATGCAAGTTAAAAAACAATAGAAGGGCGCTTTAAAGAGTTGAAACAAAGCAAATCAAAACAGAAAGTCAATCTACAATTTTAATCCAGTAAAAATATCCTTCAAACATGAAATTAAAATAAGGACTAAATGAGATAATACATGCTCAAACACCCAATCAATAATGGCCATTTCATAAACAGTATAAAGACTAAGCCCTCGGTGTCTATTAGGTGACTTGCCTGTAGTGGGCACTGAATAAATATTGGCTGAATGAAAGAATGAAATAATCTCATTACATTTATGTCTGTGTGATTATAATAAATGTTTGCTTTTTATCAGAAAAAATAACAATAAGGTGAAGAAAAGACATTTTCTGATAAAAATTGAGGGAATTAGTTCCTCCCAGAAAACTCACACTAACCACAATGCCTTAATTTCCTTAAACTAATTTATTTAAAAATCGTTTGATGGTTTAAAGCAAGAATAGTAACAAAAAATTATGGGTTTTATCACACTTGAAAATAACACAGAGAAGAGGAGGGGTAAATATATGTATGTTTTGTAAGGGTCTTACTTTTCTAAGTGTTATAATATTACCTCTACATAGACTGTTATGACTCAAGAATACATGTTTTAATCCCTAGAGTAACCACTGGGGAAAAAAAAAAAAAGGACATAATCAAAACGTCAATAGAGAAAATTACATCAAACTCTAAGAAAAAAATAGAAGTTTATCTGAAGAAAGCAGGAAAGAAAGAACAAAGTCACGTAAACACAATGAGAAAAAAAAAAAAACAAATAACATAATGGTAGGCTTAATTGCAACCAAATAAATAATTGCATCAAATGTAAATGGACTGAAAGCTCTAGCTACACATGGGTCTTACCTCACTCATCCTCCCCATTTTTTCTCTTATTGTACCAGTTCACTTTCTTATCATCTCCATTTTAATGACTGAGAAGGCTTCCTAAAATGCTCTTCCTGCCTCAACTTCCTCATGTGCCACATCAATACCAGATAAAGCTTCCTGAAACCCAAACTTTGTCACAAAACAGCTCACACAATCCTGCTTATTCCCTGACCAGTTCCTTTTCCACCTAGATATGAGGTTACAGGTGTCTTATCTACCAAAGAGGGTCTGGAGCTGAATGTTGGAAACTGGGGAAACGTCCCTATTGCCCTTCCTGGAAACAGCCTATATTGTTTTAGAGAATTTTGCAGACCTTTTACCTCGGACTAGATTTCTGACTCTCTGTTCTAGTTCTTTGGCCATCTATACTTGGTTTGCAAGGTTTCTTTGCTTCCTGTTTACTTTGTCCTAAATACTGCAGTCTCTTCTTTGCTCCACAATTAGAGACCAAAGGTCAACCAAGTCTCAATCCCAACTCAGCCCAACCCAACATAGGGAGCTAAATCCAGTTAAGAATCCCAGTCTTTGTCAGAATATCACCAGCTTGGCCAGCAGGAGTATTCAAATACTTTGCATCGTCAAAACTCGACCATACAGTTTCCTTCATGTCATGCCCCACAGCTCCTTCTTAAAGCACAGCTTACAGCTACAAAATTTCAGAAATTTCCTGGACGTGCCTTTCCATGTCATTTGTTTGCATTTTTATGCTCCCTCTTCTTTCTCAAATACCCTAACCGTCCTCTCTGCTTTGGGAACTCTTACTCATCCTCTAAGACATGGCTGAAATCTCACACATACTATAATAAGCACAATTAGTCTGCCTCCTCTTCCTCAGTGTCCCAAGTTCCTTTGGAACAACACAGATCACATTAAATTGTTAAGTATTGTCTTCCTGCTCCAACCATTAATCTGTGAGGAACAAGATTGTATCATTGTATCCCCTTTGCTTTTATTACTAATGCAGATATTTAAAAGATTTTCACTAAGTGACAGTTGAGGAAGCATATAGTTTGTCACAACCTAGAACAAGAAACCTATCAGAAAAAGAATGGAGAGTTATACCCATTAACTGGTTAGAAACAACTGTAGGATTGCAGTAAAGTTGCAGTGAATTTACTCATTTAATTCAACCAGAATTGACTAAGAACTTACATAGAGTTAGAGTTCAATGGTCTAGAGAAGGAACTTATGGTTAATAATATAGAATAGGTAGAGGCAGGTCAAATCGAGAAGTCTCTCCTATAAGGTATGTAAAGTCTGAACTTAATTTAAATGTTAACTTTTTTCAGGAGCAAATTCATAATAATATTTATTTGGCAACATTTTTGCGGAGATAGGGCAAACTATAGTACAAACAAGATTGAGGAAAGTGCTAAAAACACTTCTATAACCAAATTCTAGCACTTTTTAAGTATCCAAGTATATATAGGAAATTGATACTCAGGTTGCAAATCATACTTACTGTGCTGTGAGAAAAGTTCAAGAGGCTTCAACAACAGTTTATTAATTAATTTGAATAAGTGTATGCATCAAAATAATAGAATATTAGGAAGTTATTCCAGAATGAGACCACCTGCAATTTATAAAATTGTATTCTAAAAATAATAATAATAAATTAGGTTTCAGTAATGTCCTGGATATTGAATATTTTCCAAAGGAAGGTCCATAATATCTCTTATTCAGGTAAATTTACCAACTACATTGAAATATAAATTTCAATAACTACTGAAGCCCTTCCAAGAATGACAACTAGGGGAAAGAAACATGATCTGCAGCAGAATTTGATTTAATTAAAAGATTATGTTTATTGAATTTCAATTTAGAAGGGCCGATACAAGCGGTCAGGCTATGATCTGTTTTCTAATATAATCTTGACTTGTTAAAGCCTCGAGCGATGGACTTATGTTTGAATTTTCCAGCAAAAATTCACTGCAGAGATTAATTATGACACACTGGGAATAAGCATCTAGCTCTCATCTCAAAATCCCACACTATTTACAATCCTCTTGCAAGTGGTACTGTCTCTGGAGTTGCTCTTACTTTTCAATCCACCTTTTGTGTGTGCTGGAGAATTTATAGAGTGAGTTTCTCTATCTGACTGATCCATTTTTTTGTACCCAGGAGGGATTTGCCAGATTCTTATTCTATTTTACATATTCAGTCTTATGTGGCACTTCTACTTTGAAAATTGCTGAACTGGAGAAACAAGTGCATTAATGGTTTGGATATTCTTCTCACATTGTGAGAGAAAACTTGCTTTATAAAATATACTTTATTTTGGGTTTATCTTTATAGCATCTCTCAGTCGCCCTTATTATGGTATAAAATTCACAGTCACACTCTGGGCTTACAAAATGGGAATTTGAGACAAGAAGAAAATAATTTTCCCCACATCACAAAGAAAAATTATATTCAATCTTATTTGCAAAAGAAATGTAAAGACGAGAGAACCCAAGGAACAGAAATCAAAATCTCAGATCCCTACTAGTTTATACTTCTTATTCCTCAACATGTATAAATCTCATATTTAGAATCCCAATCTGCAACTATGTATTGATCATTTACTATTTAACAGGCCTTTGTACTAATGCCTATGACTTGGAGAAGACGCAAACATAAAAGTAAAATAAACCATCCTTCCCTCAAGGAATTTAAAGGTTGTGGCAGAGAGATAAACTAATACTAATATGAATTAAAGTGTAAAAAGGGGCATGAGACTAGTACAAAGTGCCATGGGATAAATTAGAAGGAAATGTAAGTGACAGGGAGATTCAAAGATGGCTTGAGACATGTTGAGAGGTTTGAACTGGATTTTAAAGGAAGAGAAGATTTATGAATGGCAAGAAAGAGGAAGACCTGCAATCTAAGCTGACAGAAAACCATTAGTAAAGCACCAAAGTGGGAAAATGAAAATGTAGTCCACGTACAAACAGTGCAGGGTGTGGTGTAGGAATCAGAAAGGTAAGTTCAGATCACATTTGTGAAGAACTTTGAGTGTAGTGCTAAGAAATCAGACTTTAGTTTTCAGGAAATCAGAAGCCCTTAAAGATCATATTTGAAATGTATAAAGATTTCTCTAGAACAGAGTAAAGTGAGGGAGAATAACTGAAATGAGGAGAGAAAAAAACTAAAAACAAGGAAAATAGTTAGGGCTTACTGTTTTAGTCCAGGCAAAGATAAAGAGCATTTGCATAGTAATGGAAGTTCTAGCCAGAGAAATTAGGCAAGAAAAAGAAATACCAAATTGGAAAGGAAGAAGTGGAAGCATCTCTGTTTGCAGATGATATGATCTTACATGTACAAAACCCTAACAATTTCACACACACATACACACATAAAACCTGTTAGAGCTAAAATGATTTCAGCAAAGTAATGGGACACAAAGTCAATATGCAAAAATCCACTGCATTTCTATACACCAACAATGAACAATCTAAAAATAAAATTACAAAAACATTATAGCATCAAAAGGAATAAAATACTTAGAGAATGACTTAACCAGGAGGTAAAAGACTCGTATAATGAAAATTATAAAACATTGCTGAAATAAATTGACGTAATATTAAGACATAATAATATTAAAAAGACATAAATAAATGAAAACACATCCTATGTTCATGGATTGGAGGATTTAATATTGTTAATATGTCAGTACTACCCAAAGCAATCAGTAAATTCAATACAATCCCTGTCAATATCCCAATGACGTTTTTTGCAAAAATAGAAAAACACATCCTAAAATTCATAGAGAATGTCAAGGGACCCTGAATAGCCAAAACAATTATAAAAAAGGACAAAACTGGAGGACTCACAGTTCTGATTTCAAAACTTACTATAACTCTACAGTAATCAAAACAGTATGGTTTTGACATAAAGACAGACATACAGACCAATGGAATAGAATAGAGAGCCCATAAATAAACCTTCCTGTATACACACAAATGATTTTAACAACTGTGCCTAGACCATTCAGCAGGGAAAGGACAATCTTTTTGACAAATGGTGCTGAGAAAACTGGATATCCACATGCAAAAGAATGAAGTTGGACTCTTACCTAATACCTAATTAAAAAAGTAACTCAGAATGGATCAAAGTCCTAAATATAATACCTAAAACAATAAAACTCTTAGAAGAAAACAGAAGACAAAAGCTTCACAACATTGGATTTGACATTGATTTTTTGGATATGACCAAAGGCATAGGTAAAAAAAAGAAAAATTAGACAAATTGGACTTTATGAATATTTAAAAATGTGGGCATCAAAAGACAATATTGAGAGAATAAAAAAGGAATGCACAGAATGGGAGAAAATATTTGCAAATTTCATATCTGATAAAGGAATAACTAACAGAATATATAGATAACTCCTAAAACTCGACAAAAAGCACAAATAATCCAATGCAAAAATGGGTAAAGGACTTGAATAGACATTTCTCCAGAAAAGATATGCAGTCAATAAACACATGAAAATATGATCAATGTCACTAACTACTAAGAAAATGCAAATCAAAACCACAATGAGATACTACCTCATACTCAGGAGAATGGCTACTGTCAAAAAAAAAAAAAAGAAAAGAAAAGAAAGAAAAGAAAACAAGTGCTGGCAAAAATGTAGGAAAATTGGAACCCTCGTGCACTACTATTGGGAATGTAAAATGATACAGTCACTATGAAAAAGAGTATGGCATTTCCTTGAAAAATTAAAAATAGAATTTACCATATAATATAATAATTGCACTTCCAGGTATATAGGCAAAAAAAAAAATCCCAAAAGCAAGGCGTCAAAGAATATTTGTACATCCATGTTCATAGCCGCATTATTCATAACAGCTAAAACATGGCAGCAAGCCAAGTGCCCATCAAAGGATAAATGGATAAGCAAAATGTAGTACATACATACAATGGAGTATCATTCAGCCTTAAAAAGGAAGTAAATTTTGACATATACTACAACATGGATGAACCTGAAGAACATTATACTAAGTGAAATAAGCCAGTCAAAAAAGACAAATACTGTATTTGAGATAATAGGGGGAAAACTCTCTCTCTGTGTATATATAATGTATATATGTAATATATATATTACATTGATACACATATGTCTCTGGCCCTGGTTCCTGGTATAGGGATCCTAAAACCCTTGTAATTTCCTAAGTAACAAGAGCACTAGGGACAACTTTTTGTAGAACAAGCATTTCTTGCTCTAATATTTGTCTCTGAGCCCATTCCTGACACAGGGCTCCTTAAATCCTTGTAAATTTCTAAGTGATAAAAGCACTAGGACTACCTTTGTTCTAATGAGGTGACTCTGGGTGGGCTCCTGGATGACTCCTGGATAGGGGCTGTCACCAGAAATATCAAGCCAGCATTAGAAGCTTGGAATTTTCAGCTCCACCCACCCCCATCCTGTAGAGAGGGGAGAGGGGCTGGAAATGGCATTAATATTTGATCATACCTATATGAGGAACTCCTCATAAAATCGTAATAGTACAGAGTTCAGGGAGCTTCCAGGTGGGCAATCACATCCACATTGGGAGGGTGAGGAACCCCTACTCCACAGGGACAGAAGTTCCTAAACTTGGGACCATCCTCTAACTTGCCCTAAGGTATCCCTTTATCTGATTGTTCCTCTGTATCCTTTATCATATCTGTTAATAAACTGGTAAACGTGTTTCCCTGGATTTTGTGAGCTGCTCTAATAAATTAACTCAACCTAAATACAGGGTAGTTGGAACCTCTGATCTATAGCCAGTTGGTCAGAAGCACAAGAGTTTACCTAGGCTTGTTATGGGCTTCTGATGAGTGTAGTGGGGGAGGGGCAGTCTTGTGAGACTGAGTCTGTAGTATCTGACACCACCTCCAGGTAGTGTCAGAACTGAGTTATATTGTAGTACACCCAGTTAGAGTCACAGAGAATTGCTTGGTGGATATGCAGGTGAACTTCACCCTCAACACTGTAATAGGATCTTAGAACCTCTACGTGTATGCATGTGAGGCATTTAGAGTAGTCAAAATCACAGAGACAGAAAGTAGAATGGTAGTTACCAGGGGCTGGAGGGAGGGGAAAATGGAGAGTTATTGTTTAATGGGTACAAAGTTTCCGTTTTCCAAGATGAGAAGAGTTATGGAGATGCATGGTGGTAATGGTTACACAACATTATGAATGTACTTAATGCCATTGCCTTGTATACTTAAAAATGGGTAGGGTGGCAAATTTTATTACTTATAGTTTACCACATATTTTTTTTTAAAGGTGAAGAGCATTTGAACCAAAGTGTTGGCTATAAGAATAAAGAGGAGGCAGTGAATGTGAGAAATTTTTGATAGACAAAATTCAAAGCTCTCAGGGAAGAGTATGGCTCACTGGTTAATTATAGTCAAGGTTATCTTGGTTCTAATCCCAGCTCCAATGTTTACTAGTTACATAGTCTAGGAGAAGTTTCCTGTTTTATAAGCACATCTCCAGAATAATGCCAAAATTTGGTTACTATGACACACTCCACAGAAGGATAGTCATGCCATGTGAACATCCTCTGGAGAAATGGAGGCAGTCTCTAAAGTTTAAAAAAAAAAAGAGGATTATGATTAAGTTGAATTCCTTTAAAGTGGGTTTATTGAAAAGGATTTTGCATATATCAGATAATAATCAGAAGGTATTTCTATAATATGAAGTATTAATTTTATCTTTTGAGAATATACAATGCAAGACAGTGTATAATCCAGTATAAAGAATTATATACCTACGATACTAATGTCCTTATTCACTAATTCACGCAAGATAAACTTTAAATTTGAATACAATATTGTATAAAATGCTTAATCATTGAATAAGGTATTTTAAACCTAAATGATGAATGTTTTCTGCAATCATTAAAGTTCAAAATGATATACAAATGATTCATAGTCATAATGATAATCCTTGCTTTCTTTCATAACACCAAATATTTATTTCAGCAAGACTTTATGCTGTAAGGAAAAGATATAACTTTATTTTCTTCAAAATAGAGAGCTATTTCAATATTGAATATCATATACTTACTGTTTTAAATGCCAACTTTGTTACAAAGTAAATTATTTCACATGTTTGAATATGAATAACATGTTTTAGATGAGAGTAGGGAAGGGTTGCGTAATTACTTTGGATAAACATGCCTTTGGTTTACCACAGATAGGTAATTTACTATGGTATTATTTGTGCCTGGCAGTTCAAAAACTTTCCATTAGTCTGAAAATCTACAGATTTGTCCAGACATGATGTATCTGTGCTCCATGTATACAAACATTGTGTTAAAAAAAAGAATCACGTAAATTTGAAAGTTATTACAGCTCTATGATCACATTGTGCTTACTATAGCAGTATTTTATCAGCACTTAAAGCAGAACAATCTGAAAAAAGACATACCCAGGCTTGTTTGTTAATCTCATAAAACGTAGTTATAAAAACCTGAAGATGTAATTATTAATTATTGTTTGCACTTGTTTGATGTATGAACCTGAAAGGAAAAAAGATTTCACATTCCCAATCCACCAACATGATGATTTTTATTATTTTCTGCAAAAATCATATTAGTTTTCCTCTTAATTTCTTTTAGGCTCAGTTCAACTTTTAATGACTGAAGATCTTCATGTGACAGATCCTAAAAGTTAAAGTTGAGGACTTCAGATGTCTGTCAAATAGAAAAATAAAAAAACGAAGTAAAATGAATGAAAAAAAATCCACAAATTAAAAATCTAATTAGGGACTTGGATATTGCTCAATTATTCTTTGCTTGCATACCTAAGCTCCAGTAATCATTAATTACATTGCAATTTTCCTTTTATATGAGCCATCTCCTGGCACTGGCTGTGAGCATGCCGCTGGGATGTCTGTGGATGGGAACACTCCATTAAAATACCCTATATTGGTTCTCAGAGGATCCATGAGGAAATTTTTCTCTTAAAAAATTATAACAACCTAAATGTTTACTGTTAGAATTACTGAGAATTATATTTAAAGCCTAAAAATTACACATTTTCTAATAATCTGAGACCTGATATTTTCTTCTAAATTCTTATTATTTTTAAATCATCCTAGAGAAAAAGTGAAGCTTTCTACAAAATTATTTCTCAGTTTTTATTAGAAAGTTTTCAAAAAGCAATGAATACACAGAAGTGCTTAGGACACTGCCCTTGTATTCCCAAATCAAAAGTTAAAAGAGAAAGGATTAGGACTTGGGGATTTTCCACAAACCAGGAATTGTTAAAGTATTTGGCTGAAACAGAGTAAAGAAAGATCACAGAAATCAATGTGTTAGTAGAAATGAAAATATGAAAAAAACAAAGTTAAATGTGTCAACAAGGCAAAAGCAAATGAGTTAAGTCTAGCCACGGTAATCCCTACTCATCATAGACATTTAATTACCTCTGAAAGTGTGTAATGATGGTGTGAAAAACAGAGGCCAGATTACTAGGAGGATTTGTTGTGTAAGAGTGAGGCCAACACAGGGAGTTCTAACAATATTTTTTTCCCCCAGATCTTTATTGGAGTATAATTGCTTTACACTGTTGTGCCAGTTTCACTGTACAACAAAGTGAATCAGTTATATTTATACATATATCCCCATATTCCCTCCCTCTCGAGCATCCCTCCCACCCACCCTATCCCACCTCTCTAAGTCATCACCCATCATCGAGTTGATCTCACTGTGCTATGCAGCAGCTTCCCACTAGCTATCTATTCTACATTTGGTAGTGTATATGTCAGTGCTACTCTCTCACTTTGTCCCAGCTTCCCCTTCTCACCAACCCCCCACCCCGTGTCCTCCAGTCTGTTCTCTACATCTGTATCTTTATTCTTGCCCTGCCACTGACTTCATCAGCACCAGTTTTTTAGATTCCACATATATGCATTAGCATACGGTATTTGTTTTTCTCTTTCTGCCTTACTTCATACTGTATGACAGACTCTAGGTCCATCCACCTCACTACAAATAACTCAATTTTGTTCCTTTTTATGGCTGAGTAATATTCCATTAACAATAACTTTTTGTGTGTCTCATATATGTTTGATGGGCTTACCATAATAAAATTCATATTTAAAAAAATAACTTTTGGTATTAGTGTGAAAAGTAAGGGTTAAAGAGAAGAGACCGAAAACAGGGAGCGGTTAAGAGGTTGTCAGAGAAGATTATTCACACTAACTCACTCAGACTGAATTATGAATGAAGGTAGCACAGTCCTATCACTAATATAGTTAATAATATAATAATTAGCAACACACAGGATTGACAAGTATGTGGCAGTCCCAGTGACTTTGTATTAATATTCATAATAATTATTTGGGGGAAATACTCTGATGATTCCATTTCACAAAATCACTTATTCCACAAATAGTATTGAGTATTTACTACGGGCTTAATAGTTTATTAGGAATTGGGGAGGAAATTAAGATTAAATTGGGATCAAGGTCCTTTCCCAAGGACACACAACTTCTACTGAGCTGGTATCACATTCAGGTCTACCTGACACCTATTTCTGAAGGGCAGAATGAAAGACAGAACAAAGAGGAAAGTAAAGTATGAAATAATTTAGCATTATTATAACTGCTTAAAACCAATGATCTACTCATTGCCTAGAGGAGCTAATATGAGGAAAGCAACAGAGCCCTGATAAACTTTGAGATGTTCACTGGGAGTCCCAAACTCGTTTGAAGGCAACAACAACATTTCAAGGTCCTTTTGGTGTCCCAGAATTGTAGCTTTGACTTATACTAACGAGCAACAACAAAGAAAAAGAAAAAAGAAAAAGAAAAAGAAAAAAGAAAAATCAAAACAAAACAAAACAAACAAAAAACAAATACAGTAATTTTTTTGTTCAACTTTTCCCAACCATAGCTAATTTGACTTCTAATTACATGATTAGAAGTTAACCTGATTAGCTGTCTGAAATAAATAATTCAAACAGCACTTTACTACAGAAAGTGGAATTTACAGTTGGATTAAACATTCCAAAATAGTGTTATAAATATTCCTAAAGCTGGAAATGACCTTGAATCATTATCTTTTTTATCCTTCCACTTTCATCCTTCTGTTTAGATGTGTAGGGCAGACCTACAGAAAGATGATTCCAATGCTGTATTCTGTTTCTAAAATATTCCAGTACAATTAAATACAACAGACTTATTGAGAATTTACGTGCTAGGCCCAGTGTTTAGAAAAGAAAACTAATTCCCTCAGTAATCCTTCCTTATTCTTTAAAAATTTTTAATTATGTTTGACATTAGAACGAAGCAATCCTGAACTCCCTTCCCCTTTTAAGTTTTATTAATTTATTTTCCCTTAAAAAAAAAAAAAAACTTCAGTTTCCCTCCAGCTTAAATTTCAGTCAAATAATGTTGAGTAAAGCATGATCCAAATTATAATCACTGTCAAATTAAGACCATTAATTACCTGTGTGCCCTCTACCTAAGCAAAATGTAGAATGTATATAATTACTGGGATAATTCAAGCCAGAAAAAAACATTTTGCTGCACTTGCTAAACCTCTCTCTGACATTCTGACTTATATTTGGGAGATGATAGCCTGGGTTAACCTGAATGCTCTTGAATTTTTCCATCATCAAAAGAAACCTCAGTCCCCAATGTCTCTATAACACTCAGGCCAGGTTACTTCACCCTGGGATCAAATATCACCTTTCACTTTAGATGGCTAACAGGTGAAATAATCTTACATCTTTGTGATTGATTTGACCACTTATATTGGCACTAATTTGTATATATAGTGTTTCTTGATTATTATTTCATTTCCATTTATTTTATACCTATTTCTCCCTAGCAACAGATAATCCTCAGCCTAGATGTGCTAATGCATGTTATTCACTAAAAAATAAAAAAAAAGACTAAGACGTAATATTAATAATAAAAGTTTCTGTTAGTTAATCTAAGCTTTATAAATACCAGTCACTGTACAATATTGCTTTAAATTCATTGGTTCATTTAAACCTTATTCAAATCCTATTCTATTTTACACATGAGGAAACTGAGACTCAGAAAGGATAGTGTGATAGTCTGGCTCCTTCAGAAGCAGTTGCCAAGATGGGATTAACTGTGCAAAAATTTTATTAGAGGAAACATTTGTGTGGAA
The DNA here is from genome assembly GCF_030028045.1 of Hippopotamus amphibius kiboko. Taxonomy (NCBI): domain Eukaryota; kingdom Metazoa; phylum Chordata; class Mammalia; order Artiodactyla; family Hippopotamidae; genus Hippopotamus; species Hippopotamus amphibius. The sequence goes on along the minus strand of NC_080191.1, from coordinate 164,885,096 downwards.
AAAAATAGGGAGGGAGCTGGAGAAGGTGCGGAAAGAAACCAGACTACCATACAATACAAGCCTGACCCAGAATGAAGGAGAGCGGGAGAGGAGGTTGACACTGCCCGCAGTCTAAGAAGTTTTGGCAAAATTGTTGGGACTCCTTGAGTCAAAGTCACAGAAGAGAATGGGTCAGCCTGGTATCTCACCACTCTCAGTCACTGGCCTGAACAGCCCATGGAAGGCATGGCCTCAACCCAAACACATTAAAGGATTTCAAAGCCAACAGCCCGATCCATCGGTCAGTTACTCTTCCTGCAGTTCAGGGAGCTGTGTTCTCATGGCTGTCACAGCTAGTTAGGCTGATACTCAACCCTGTAAAGCCCTGACTCCAGACACCATCTCCTGTAACGTTAAGCTTACTTGTCATGTTCTCTCGATTTTGGTAATACTTCTTTCAACATTTAAATTCAGAATTAGCAATTCTTAGTTGCTTTAAAATACAAGCTTTGCCATTATTTCTTTTTTAACATTGAGCAAATCATTTTCAGTATCTTTAAGATGGTAAATAATTTAATAATGCAACCCATCTATAACAAAGTTTATATGTCATGATAAATTATGATTCTTAAACTCCAAGCACTACTGTCATCTAGAAAAGCTTTATCATTTTACCTCAGAGTTTGGGTCAATTTAGCAGGCTTTATACAAAGAATAAAATCAATCATGTCTCAAAAACATGTGCTTTTCTAAACCAAATCTGCAGATATTCTTACTGGACTCTTAGAACCTTCACGAAATATTGGGATGTAGTTAGATATGGGAGATGACTAACTGCTTTTTTCCATGCCTTTCTCTGACTCACCTGTCAATACCTCATTATCCTGCAGCTTGTTCAACTAGGTCAACCCTTAAAAGCTTGGTAAATCAGTTAGCTGTTGCTGTGAACCAAACCACTCCAAAACCCAGTGGTTTCAACACCAAACCTCTATTTTTCTAACTTCCATGCTTGTAAGTTGACTGGAGTGCTCGAGGCTAATCTAGGCTGGGCTCAAACTCCTGCAGCACAGCCAGGAGTCCCTGCTCTAGGCTGGGCTTGACCAGGCACAGCTGGGGCAGTAGCATTCTACACATCTCTCCTTCTTCTTCCTGGGTCTAGTCTAGCCATGTCTTTCTCATGGTGATGGCAGAAGTACAAGAGTATAAGAAGAGACATAGAAGGCCCCTTGAGGCCTGCACTGAGAACCAACACACTGTCACTTCTACCATATGTCGCTGGCCAAATAAGGTCACACAGTCAAACCCTATGAAAGTTAAGGGTTGAGAAACTATACTATGTATCTGTTGTTTTTTTTAAAAATAATAATAATAATAAAAACCATACAGTAAAGTCACAGAGCCAATAATGTGGAATTAGGGAAAAATAAAGCCTTGGCATCACTGATGAAAAATACCATAAGTGGGAGTCTTACTTTACTATTTGCTTTCCATCTGTTTGAAATTAATTTGTTAGATATTTATTGGCACAATTTTGTACAAGACACTTTTCTTGGCAATTGGGGGACAGCTTTCAATGTAATGGGGGAAGCAGGCAAGAAAATATAAATTTTCTTCCTTCTAGTCCGACCACCTCTTCTCCATGAGATTTAAATAACTGCAGGCCTTCCTTTTTCCTCACTCTGCTCTCCCTCCCGAGTGATACCTTCCATTCCCATGACTTTAAATAAAGCAAAAATCAGATTATGTTACTTCCAAAGACACACACACACATACATGTACACGCACGCACACATACACACATTTGAGGTCTCCTACTGACTGTGGAATCTCAGCCTCGTGCCCTACTCCCCTTCCCCATTCCCTAGGTTCCCTATGCTCCAGCTACAGAAGCCTTTTTTCTGTTTCTCACAAAGTACAAGCACACACCTGCCTCTGGGCTTTTGTGCACTGAAGGTCCATGAAGTTAGCTCCTCATATCAGGCAAGTCTCAGTTCACATGTCATCTCCTCAGAGAAACCTACTCATACCATCCGAACGAAAGAAGGTACTCTCTACCGATCATTCTTTTTCATATCACCCATTTTTACTGTTTACATAGAAGTTTTCTCTATTTGAAATTGCCTTATTTTTGTTGTTTAGCATCTGACTTCCCCATTAAGAATGGCATTTCTAATACGATAGAGAAAAAAATGACTTCAACAAGTGATGCTGGGAAAACTGGACAGCCACCTGTAAAATAATGAGATTAAAACATTTCCTGACATCATATACAAAAATAAACTCTAAATGGTTTAAGGACCTAAATGTAAGATATAGAGCCATAAAACTCCTAGAAAATAGCATAGGTAGAACACTCTTTGACATAAATTGTAGCAATACTTTCTTGGATCAGTTTCCTAAGGCAAAAGAAATAAAATGAAAAAGTAAACAAATGGGACCTAATTACACTTAAAAGCTTTTGCAGAGCAAAGAAAACCATCAGCAAAACAAAAAGACAATCTATGGAATGAAAGAAAATGTTTACAAATGATGAGACTGTCAAGGGGTTAATCTCCAAAATATACAAACAGCTCATACAACTCAATATCAAAAAAACCAAACAATCTAATCAAAAAATGGGCAGAGACTTGAATAGACATTTTTTCAATGACATACATATGGCCAACAGGCACATGAAAAGATGCTCAATATTGCTAATTATTCGGAAATACAAATTAAAACTACAATGAGGTATTGCCTCACACCTGTCAAAATGTGTATCCTCAAAAACTCTATAAAAAATAAATGCTGGAGAGGATGCAGAAAAAAGGGAACCCTCGTACACTATTGGTAGGAGTGTAAACTGGTACAGCCACCATGGAAAACAGTATGGAGTTCCTTAAAAAAAATAAAAATAGAGTTACCATATGATCCAGTAATCCCACTCTTGGGCATATATCCAGAAAAGACAAAAATTTGAATTTGAAAAGATATATGCTCCTCAATGGTCATAGCAGCACTATGTACAATAGCCAAGACATGGAAGCAACCTAAATGTTGATCAGCTGATGAATGGATAAAGAAGGTGTGGTATATATACGCAATGGAATACTACTCAGTCATAAAAAAAGAATGAAACATTGCCATTTGCAGCAATATAGATAGACCTAGAGAACATTATGCTTAGTGAAATGTCAGACAGAGAAAGACAAATACTGTATGATATCAATCACATGTGGAATCTACAAAATGTATATGCAAAACAAAAACAGACTCAGAGATATAGAAAGCAATCTTGTGTTTACCAAAGGAGAGTGGGAAGCAGGGAGAGACAAATTATTATAGATAAAATAGATAAGCAACAAAGATATACTGTATAGCACAGGAAATTATACCCATTATCTTGTAACAACCTATAACGGGGCATATCCTGCAAAAGTACTGAATCATTATGCTATACAGCTGAAACTAGCACAATATTATAAATCAACTACACTTCAATTTAAAAAAATGGTGTTTCTATGAGAGCAGAACTTTGCCTTTCTTTTCACAGCTGCGTCCTTGGTGCCTATAGAGGTACCTGACACATGGAAGGCACTCATAAAGAAATAATGAACGATTAATTCAATTTTCTGATAGTCTAGCCAAACCTTTCTCTTGAGTGCTAGACTATCATATCCACTTCCAATTAGATGTTTCATCAGGTGCCCCAAGCTCGACACTGACTATCAAGAATCTATTCCCTACAAACATATGGACACCAAGTGGGGAAAGTGGGGAGTGTTGGGGGGGGATGAATTGGGAGATTGGGATACCAAATTGTACACTCTAAATATATGCAGTTTATTGTAAAAACTAAAAAATTAAAAATAAAAAAAAAATCTACTCCCTTTCTCTCCAAAGCTGCCCTTTGCCCTTTCTCTATTGCTGTAAATGGTAGACCTGCCACCCTATTCCTCAGATTAGAAACCTGGTTTCTAGTTTTTCTTAACGCTTCTCTCTCATTTACGAGTCACATCAAAATTATTAACAAATGTTATAGATTTTACTTTTCCAGTATTTACCAGAACCATCCACATTTTCCATCCCCACTGCCATCACCAGCATCACTCTGCTATGGTTTCCTAACTGGTCTCCCTGCCAACCTACCTCGGCAACATATTAGTTTTGTAACTTTAGACACATTTCTTAACTTCGTAATGCCTCAGTTTCCTCACCTCTCAACCTGGGTTGACCTCTTAATGTTATTGTGGTAGGTTAGTGTCCCCCCAAAATTCATGTCTACCCATAACCTCAGAATGTAATCATTTGCAGATGTTGTCAAGTTAAAATGCAGTCATACTGCACTAGGATGAGCCCCAATCAATGACTATTGTCTTTATAAGAGGATGGGAATTTGGACACAGAGACAGAGACAGGGGAAGGAAATGTGAGACATGGGGAAGAATGCCATGTAAAGAAGAAGGCAGAGATTGGAATGATGACTCTATCAGTCAAGGAATGCCAAGGATTGCTGGAAACCACAAGAAGATAGCAAGAAACAAAGAAAGACTCTCAACCATAGCCTTCAGAGACAGCATCGCATGACCTTGTAGACATCTTGATTTCAGACTTCTGGCCTCCAGACCTGAGAAAAAATTCTGTTACTCTAAGTTACTCAGTTTGCTGCAATTTGTTACAGCAGCCCTAGGAAACTAATACAGTTATTGCTGAGGATTAAGTAGGACAATTTTTTCTGTAGATAACTTATAGCTGTACCTGTATTAAGCATGCAATAAAAGTTAGTTATTATTTTATTTTCATTATCATTATGAATCCAGATTGAAACTCAAAATGTAAATACGATCAGGGCACATTCTGACCACACACCCACCTCTGCATACTTCTTCTCCTTCATTCAGTCTTCTCCGACTCTACAGACCTTCTTTCAAATCCTTGTGCTCTCCCATCTCCAAGCATTCTAACATGCTATTCCCTCTGTCTGAAGCAGTCCTCCCTTTCTTTCTCCTCCTTTAGGATTCTGTGTAAAGTCCTTTAAGGGAGGTTTTCCTGATTAGGAGAGATCCCTTTTGAATCCTTTAATACTCTCTACTTTTATCTTCTGCTACTTTCATCGAGTCGTATATCATTATATCACATTCCTAGTTACTCTGTAAACTCTAAAAGGACTGGCCACAATTGTTCTGGTCTTTGTGCTTGCCAGTACCTGACATATAGTCAGCAGTAACTCAATAAATATATATTACATAAATAAATGAATAAGATTATTTAATTACAATGCAATAAATAAAATAATAAAGATACAATCATAGCCCATAAAGGGAGAACAGATGGGCAGGCTCTCATGCCACCTAGGACAAACTATAAGTCATAAAATTTTATGGATAGGAAGTCTCTGAAGCGCTTTATTTTAGCCCCTTCCTGTATTTTATGATCCAGAAACTGAGTGAGGTAAAGCATTTGCCTAAAGCTGAATAGCAAACAATGGCAAAACTAGAACCAGAATTCCTTTTCCTCTCCAAAGAGTTCTTCCATAGCATTATGCTGCTTATACTAAGAGAGATGGAGCTGGGACTTCTTTTTTTTTATTATTTTTATTTTTTTAAGCTCTTTATTGGAATATAATTGCTTTACACTGTTGTGCCAGTTTTTGCTGTACAACAAAGTGAATCAGCTGTATTTATACATGTATCCCCATATCCCCTCCATCCCAAGACCTTTAAAAAATAAATGAATAAGAGATAATGCCACTGAAGGAATGAACCTGGGGAAAACACTAGATTTGTTTACAGAGGATGGAAATAATAGTGATGAGATGAGATCATGTTCAAATGACTGCAAGATTGCCAAATAGGGTGGTTCAAAACTGATAGGAAGTAACTCAAATTCCTTAAGTGCAGTCAGAGAATGTGTAACTAAGGGAGGATAAATTAAATTCCTAAAGTGCAGCAAGTGTGTGATTTGGGGAGGAGGAGAAGAGAAATTCCCTAAATTGAGATATGCCGCAGAGAGAACAGAGAATTTATGAAAGACCTGTTATCTAACAGTATCCATCCAAGCCCAAATCCTGCCTGCCTACCTGTCCCTTATAGCTCTCGCCAGCTGTCTGTCTCCCTGGATGCCACCAGAGTGGATAAGATAACAAGAAATAGGAACTAACAATGCAGTTTAACACAGATAACAGAGCAGCACTGCTGTATTAGGGCAGGGAAGAGTGTCTTTAGTCAGATTCCTTTACATCCTAAATCCATAAATTCCAGTGTTAACACTGGTGTTCAGTTAACTTCCTCTGTCCTGGAATTCTGCCTATTTATCTTACACTTTTCTCTGAGTAAAAGCCCAGTCTTCCTATTCACTCTACTTATACTTGTGGGTAGATAGAATTATACCTACTCAATCAACCAATCTGGAAAACTCGTAGTTACCTGATCCTCTTCTGCCAATATCCAATCAGTTATCAAATCCCAACCAAACCTCTAATATGGACAAGAAGATTTCTTACAGCTTGGTCTCAGTTAACTTTTACAATATTTTCTCCAATTGCTTATCCTCATATACCCTACACTCTGGCCACACTGTCCTCTGAAATCTTTACATACAGTAAGTCCCCTACATACAAACCTTCAAGTTGAGAACTTTCAAAGATGCAAATGTGCACTCTCATGTGCAAACACGTAAGTTAGCTCACGTGTCTAGTGTACATTGTCATGTGCGTGCATCCTCTACAAGTGGTTCTGTTTTTGTGCACTTTACTGTGCAGTACTGTATAGAGTACAGTAGCACAATATCTTTATTTCAAGCCCAGGATGTCCAGAAGCAAGCGTAAATGTAGTGGTGATGTAGCTGGTACTGCTAAGATGTGCCAAGCGATAACAATGGAAACAAAAGTGCAAATAATTCAGATAGTAGAGTGAGGAGAAAAGATGGTAGACATCGCTCATTCTTATAACATGAATCGTTCAACCATCGGCACATTTCTAAAGAACAAGGACAAAATCATGGAATATGTGAAGTCTGCTATGCTGATGATGTTGACAATAATACCGAAGAAGCATGGAAAAGTGATGGAGGAGATAGAGAAACTGTTCAGTGTGTGGATGCAGGTCAACCTCAGCACTGAGTCCTGCTCAGTTTAACGCTGATTCAAGAGAAAGCTAAAAGCCTTTATGAAGACTTGAAGAAGACACATAGTGAGGAATCAGGGGGCATCTTTTAATTCCAGCCATGGCTTGTTTTATCTGTTCAAGGCTAGAGCCAATCTTCACAATGTAAAAGTCAGTGGCGAGGCAGCGAGTGCAGATACAGTAGCTGCCCAGGAATTTCCTGAAATGTTTTGAGAAATTATTGATGAAAGCAGGTATTTACCCGAGCAGGTTTTCAATGTGGATGAGACAGGACTATACTGGAAGAGGATGCCAGACTGCAGTTACCTCAGTAAGGAGGAAAAGTTGATGCCAGGCTATAAAGCAGCAAAGGATAGGCTGTTGTTTGGTGGCAATGCTCTCAGTGATATGAAGCTGAAGCGCCTCTTAGTGTATCATTCAGAGAAGCCAAGAGCCCTTCAAAACATGGCCAAAGGCTCTCTCCCTGTTGTGTGGAAGAGTAACCCCAAAGCCTGGGTTACACAGACCATTTTCCAGGACTGGTTTTTCCAACACTTTATCCTGGAGGTAGAGAAATATTGCTTGGAGAAGGATGTCCCATTCAATATTCTTTTGCTGCTCAACAATGCTCCAGGCCACCCCCCATTCATAGGTGACTTTCATCCCAGCATCAAAGTAGTGCATCTGCCACCAAACACTACATCACTCATCCAACCTATGGACCAGGGAGTTATAGCAACTTTCAAGAACTGTTGTTTACATCACATTTTCATCAGGCAGCAAAGGTAAGTGATGAATCAGGAACAACCCTGCAACAATTTTGGAAGGACTATACCATCTACAAGGCCATAAAAAACACTGACTTCGCTTGGCATGAGGTTATGGCTGTCACCATGAATGGGTTTTGGAAGAACCTTTGCCCACAGTTTGGTCATGATTTTCGTGGATTTGAGAAGGTGGATGAGGAATCCAAAGAGGTCTTCAGCAACACAGTGACACTCAATGAGAAGCTAGAGCTAGATATGCAAGAGGACAACTTCACTGAACTCCTTGCTGTGCAATACAAGGAGCTTACTAATAAAGGCCTGGTGGAATAGGAGGCCCAAAGAAAGGCCGAAGAGACACAAGAGGAAAAAGAAGTAACTGAAGAACTGAAGAGATTCAGGATGCAGGAAATGGCAAGGGAACTTTCTTTATTTGAGGAGGCACTGTTAGTTTTTGAGGCTCAAGACCCGAACATAGAACGGTACACAAAGGTTGCAGCAGCCATTCAGAATGCAATCCAGTGCTACAATGTCATCTATGACAAGAAAAAAAGAGCTACTCCCCAGACATCACTGGATCATTTTTTCAAAAGGGTAGATAGACTCGAATCTGTCAAGGAACTAGAACCTGTGCCATCAACGTCACATGTGAGTGAAAGTGCAACTTGCCCTCCATCTCCTGTTCCTGACGGTCCTTCAGCTGCACCATCTCCCACCTCATCTCCCTCCTCCAGGCAAGGGATAATTTAGTTATTTATTTAATTCTGAATGTTTTGCCAAAGTAAAATTTTGGGCTAAAATTATATATTCAGACACAATTTTAATATATTATATAATTTTAATATATCTCACATATATATTATATATAACATATAATAAAGTATCCACCATGTTTAATTTTGAAGTCTACATACATATTATATACATTAGTCATTACTCCACTATACTTACATGAAAATTTAGAGTTAGCAATTTATATGCACATTAAACTCATCAAATGTTAACGACAGTTTAAATAATATTTAATAGGCATTTCTTTGTAATTCTTTTAATAGTAGTAGCGAGTGTGATTAAAGTAATTAAATATTGCCCCTGGGAAATGAATGCCTAAAAAATCCATGTATGGATTTTTGAAGAATTTAAGAAATTAATCAGAGATGTTTGTGTAATGTAGCAATTTCTTTGAAGACATATATTCAGGTAAAGAAATTAGGCAATTCTGTGCTTTATAACCTTAGAGTGATGGCTATCCCTAATTATGTGGTTTCACAGTCACGTGCTTATAACTCTTTATAATAACTATCAAAATAGGAATGATTCAACATTAAGACCACAAGGTCATACAAGGTAAGAGTAAATGTATTTGTTAGTCTGATCAGATCACTCCTTGCTTGTCCCTACTTTATTAGTCAGGGCTGTGACAGGAAATCAATGTCACACACAAATGGGGCAATGGAGATGAGTTAAATGAAGGGACTGTTTTCAAAGATATGAGCAAGATCAAAGGAACGGTAAAAACCTCAGGACTCTCAACAGGAGAAAGCCACTACCAGAAAAGGGGGAGGGCCTTTACCAAAACCAGGCAAGAGAGCTGTAGTTACAGGAAATGACCGCCAGATGAGATTGTGGTCTTAGCTAGAGGAAATCAGCCATTGCCACACTCAATTGATTTGGATCAGGTAACCTGGAAGTAGAGCATAAGACAGGCAGGCCTGTGCAAGTGATCTTTGAGGAAGTACTCAGCTGAAATCTGTAAGGGAGTAAGAAGAGTGAGAAAAGGAAAGGATGAAGTTAGGCCAAAATGCAATTCCAGGAGAGAGGCTCAATCTAATCCCATAGGACACTTCAGAACATAGATTGTAGCTAGAGGTTTTCCTGCCCAGAGAAAGGAGGGCTTCACTTTCTTATCTGTGCCTTAGACAGTTATTGGAGACTGTCTGACTCCTGTGGGAGGAGACAGTTTAACTTCTCAGAAATCTCTGGGTGTGACAGTTTCAATCAGCCTAGGGCAATCCTCCAGAGAAACATGCCAGCTTGAGCAGTTATCAGCCAAGACTAGCCCAGTCTAAGCTCTTCTTATCCATTCTCAGCTTCTTCAGAACTGGGGTTGGTCGAAATTTGCTAAACAACTTGTAAGAGGACCATTAGTAGGATGAATTACTGCCTTCTTTGCTTCAATTTGTTTTAAATTTGTAAGTGAAATTCATCATCTCCTTCTCCTACACATCTAAATTTCTCTTATTGTCAGCTAGAACTTCAGATGGCCTCAGTAGCTTGTTTGGTGAGACGATTCAGACTCTCATAGTTGAGATGCTTGATACCATCATTACCATACCTTTACCAGGCAATGATTGCTGTACTTGTTCATTTATACTTAAGTTAGGCATGGAAGTACCAAGAAATATCCTGTATTCACCTAAGTACCAAACACATTCCTTCATGCTCCCATTAAGTAACAGCAACCATACCTCCTTAGGATCATCAGGTTAAAATACTGAAGTGTATACAATTGTGCCAGTATGGTAACTTCTTCCTTTGCTTGCTGGTCAATTGGAAAAACTCTAAATGATCAACTGTCAGCCATGGCTTAAGTATAGTGGGACTTTTGCAATGTCTTTGAGCCAAAACATTCCTCTTCTGGGAAATAGGACCTCATCTAAGCCCACAGGGTCTTAAGTTGATGAAACAGAAAACACAAATTCTCCCAGTCAGGCCCTGGAGTGATTGCAAAGTGGAGCCACTCCTTCCTCCATCTCTTGGTTTCTGAACTCAAGTATTCTATGGGACACAGCACCATATATGGCCATTGCTTTAGGATAAAGGTACTGCTCTCTGAAGGACAGTGTCCCCATTACAGGGTATCATCTCCAAACTGGTATTGCAGATGTACCTTAAATGGGCATTTTCATGCTCTATCAGGTCAGCAGCCTCCAAATGCTTCAATATATGGTAACAAACACAAGAGGATTTATTTGCCATGTTCCCATCATTGTGCTTCTTTTGCCGCTAAAAAACTGAGGAGAAAAAAATGGATGACCCCACTTTATAGATCACTCTGTGAGTGCTTACATATGACCCTGACTGAGATACTGCTAGGAAAAAAAAAAAAAAGTAAACACATACTCAGAATATGTGTCACTCTGCCCAAGACAAATTATTGCCCTTGTTAGGATAAGAAGGGCCCAGTGTAATCAAATTACCATCAAGTGTCTGGGTGGTTTCCTCAAAGTATGGTATGTATCAGGGGTTCAGCATTAGAATCTGTTTCCAAACAGAACAGACATTTAGCTGGGGCATTGGCTAGATCAACTTCAGTGAGAAGGGAGCCCATGCTATTCGTTCCAGAGATAGTCTCCATCTCTGTCATCACAGCTATTTCATTCATGAATCTATTCAGCAAGCACGGAAGTTGGTTTATAATTTATTGGGCCAGTCATTCTCCACACCTGGTTAACATACTATAGTAAACTCCTCTTATTTTGTGTCCATTCCTGCTTGTCCACCCACATTCATCTTCCTTACACATCCTTGTCCCTAAACTGCCAGTTTTGTTCCTTATATGCCTCCAACCAATTAACCAAGTCATTCATCACTGTCTATGCATTCCTGTCTATCTTTTGAGCCACCTGTCTCTCAACAAAATTGGAGATGAGCAATACTGATCAGAGCCCTCTCTACTGTTCGAATTTTCTCATCACTACTGTCTTTCAAGTCTTCCTCTGAGTGGGCTGTACTGCAACAGCAGCCTATTTGGGGCCCAAACTAAAACACCGAGCTGAACTATCTATGGACCAAGTCTGGGTTGTTTTCTTCTCCTCCCAAGTTGGTCATAAAGAATCACCCATTAGACCACAATTGTAAGCTGTGTGAGTGGTATGTTTTGAGACTGTACTGGGTGACATGGAAGTCTGAGATTCTTTTTGTCCAGCTTACTTATGCCCTTTGGACCCGCTTAAGGCTGATCTAAGATGTAACCCTTTCATTTTTATAAATAATTGCTGCCTGGGCTGCTAAAGTTTATGATTTGGTGGGTCTGATGGCCACCAACTCACAATGAGCAGCTCTGGTGTCACAGTTACTTGATGTCCCTTGGCCAGATATTTATGCTACCTATGATCCTGACTACCAAGGAGAAATTGGACTACTACTCTACAACAGAGGTAAGGAAAAGTGTGTCTGAAATACAGGAGATCTGTTAGGGCATCTCTTAGTATTGCTAAAGCCCTGTGATTAAGGTCAATGGAAAAGCCCAACAACCTAATCCAGGAAGAACAATCAGTAGCCCAGACACTTTGGAAATGAAGGTTTCAGTCACTATGCTACATAAAGAACCATGACTAGCTAAGGTACTTGCTAAAGGCAAAGGAAATATAGAATGGGTAGTAGAACAAGGTATTTATAAATACCAGTTATGACCATGTGACTACCATCACAAACAATGACTATAACTGTCATGAGTATTTCCCCCTAATTTTGTTATGAATAAATTTTGTGTATATTTATAATATACTAAGCAAATAGCCTTGATTTCTTTCCTCTCTTATGTCCCTACCATATAGCATAAGATTTATTGACTTTCTATCAGCATTTAAGTATTATTACTTTTAAATCATAGTATTTAAGTTATGGGATAGCAGGAGTAGAGCAAATATCACTCAAGGATTTTAATTCCTCCTCTGGAGAAAAGATTAGTGCATTTTCAGTTGTATGCAGAATAGTTACATCATGTCAGGTAGTTTTACTACTTGGTTATTATCTTTATTTGGAGATTAAGTATGGTTTAAGAAGATGTGTATAGGGGAGGAAAACAAGATGTCAGAGTAGGAGGATGCAGAGTTAACCTCCCCCAATGAACACATCAAAAATACATCTCCCTGTGGAGCAATTCTCACTGAAAACAAACTGGAGACTGTCAGAAAGACCTTTACACATCCAAGGCTGTAAGAAAGATCCACGTGGATTCAGGTAGGAAGAGAAGAGAAGTGATCATGTCAGGACCTTTGCCCCTAGTAGGGGACACAGAAGAGAAGGAGGATGACACAGACTCAGAGATCCTGCCTGGGGAATGAGCAGTTTGAACCACATATGTCGGAGACCCAGAGCCCAAGTCCCCTTATCTGGTTTGAAAAACAGTGAACTGACTGTGGGGCTGCAAGAAGCCTAGACTCCACTCATGAGGAGCACACACACTTGCTTACTTCAGAAACAGGCTGGGGGAAGCTGATTATAACTGCCCAGGACTCTAGCTGGTTTCCTACAACCATCCCAGCATGCACCCCAGCCCAGGACTAGAGTCCTCTCCAACTCCTCTTGCTCCACAGTGCAGCTCCACACTAGGGTGAAGGCTGCCACAGCTGAGGAAAGAATGCAGTTGAGGGGGACAAAGGTGATTTGGACTCAGCATAGCATCTGAGTGGGGCAAGGGCAATCTTTACTGGTGCTCATCAAAGCAGCAGATCAGGATTGGTCTGGAACTCTAACTGATGTGCTGAGACCACTGCAATGCACACTCTAGCCTACACCAGGTACCCACTCCACCCCCTCTTGCTCTAGCACTGCTCATCTCTGGGGTGAGGGTGCTGGTGCTGGGAACTGAAAGAGAACACACTTAGTGGGAACAGGAACAGCTCAGACCAGATCCTCAGGGCTTCTATTCCAGCAACCTGGGACCCAATCCCACTCCCAATAAAGTAGTGTTGACCACTAAGCAGAGGAAAAGTCCTAGCTCCTACCTGGTTCTGGCTCTAGACTCTCCATCTCCAGCCCCACCTTCCACAAAGGTGATAGCTGGTAGCACATCTTGAGGGAAGACATGACTTATGCTCACTTCAGATCTAGTTCTCTCACCAAAGCCAATGGGCACACACAGTCAACATATATGAAATCAATGGTAACAACAGATCAAAAACCTACAATAGATACACAAAAACTAAAGAGAAAGAACACAAGTATACCACTAAAGTAAATTATCAAACCACGAGGGAAGAAATTAAAAGAAGAGAACAGAGAACTACAAAAACAATACGAAACCAAGTGACAAAACAGCAATAAGTGTATACCTATCAATAATCACTTTACTTGTCAATGGATTAAATGCTCCACTCAAAAGACATAGGGTAACTGATTGGGAAAGAAAGAAAAAAAAAAAACATTTTATGCTGCTTGCAAGATACTCATTTCAGAGCTAAAGAAACCCACAGAGTAAAAGTGAAGGGATAGAAAAAGATATTTCATGCAAACGGAAACAACAACAAAGCTAGGGTAGCAATACTCATACTAGACAAAACAGGCTTTAAAACAAACACTATAATATAAAGCAAAGAGAGGAATTATATAATGATAAAGGAGTCAATACAAGAAAAGAACATAATATGTGTTAACATGTATGTACCTAATATAGGAACACCTAAATATATAAAGCAAATTTTTTTTTATTTTTTTTATTTTTTTGGGGGTACACCAGGTTCAATCAACTGTTTTTATACACATATCCCCATATTCCCTCCCTTCCTTGACGCCCCCACTCCTCGAGTCCCCCCCACCCTCCCTGCCCCAGTCCTCTAAGGCATCTTCCATCCTCGAGTTGGACTCCCTTTGTTATACGACAATTTCCCACTGACTATTTTACAGTTGGTAGTATATATATGTCTGTGCTACTGAGAAGAAGCGAGAGAGTATAAAGCAAATTTTAACAGACAAAAAGGGAGAGATTTACAAGTATGCAACAATAATATGTGACTTTAACACCCCACATACATCAACTGACATATCATCCAGACAGAAAATTGATAAGGAAATAGCAGTTTTAAATGACACATTAGAACAGCTGGACATAATAGATACCTACAGTATGTTTCATCCAAAAACAGCAGAATCTAAATTCTTTTCAAGTGCACAATGAACATTTTCCAGGACAGATCACAAAACAAGTCCCAAAAAATTTAAGGGATGGAAATTAATCAAGCATATTTTCTGGCTATGATGGTATGAAACTAGAAATCAATTACAGAAAGAAAATGGGGGGAAAATACATGTGGAGACTAAATAACATGCTACTAAACAACCAATGAGTCAATGAAGAAATCAAAGAGGAAATCAGAAAATACCTCAAGACAAATGAAAAATACAGCTTTCCAAAATCTATGGGACACAGCAGAAGTAATTCTAAGAGGGCAGTTTATAGCAAAACAGGACTACCTCAAGAAATAAGAAATATCTCAAACAAACAATATAAACTAGTATCATCAAGAATTAAAAAAAGAAAAACACAGTCCAAAGTCAGCAGAAAGAAGGAAATAATAAAGATTAGAGAGAAAAAAAATGAAATAGAGACAAAAAAAAAAAAGCAATAAAAAAGATCAGTGAAACCAAGATCTAGTTTTTTGAAAAGATAAAATTGATAAGCCTTTAGCCAGGCTCATCAAGAAATAAAGAGAAAGCATGCAAACACATGGGAGAAGAAATAAAAGAGTAGAAATAACAACCAATATTAAAGAGATATGTAAAGTCATATGAAAAGTTATATGCCAATAAAATGGACAATCTAGAAGAAATGGATAAATTTCTAGAAACATACAATCTTCCAAGACTGAACCAGGAAGAAACAGACAATAAGAACAGACTGATCTTTAGTAGTGAAAATGAATTTAGAATAAAAAATCTCCCAGCAAACCAAAGGTCAGAACCTGATGGCTTCATAGGTGAATTCTACCAAACATATAAAGAAAAGCTAATACATCAAACTATTTCCAAAAATTAAAGAGGACAGAACACTCACAAATTCATTCTATGAGGCTACCATTACCCTGATACCAAAACCAGACAAAGACTCTACAGAAAAAGCAAATTATAGGCCAATATCTCCAATGAATAAAGATGTAAAAATCCTCAACAAAAATTTGCAAATAGAATTCAAATATATATAAAAAAGATCATACACCATGATCAAGTGGAATTTATTCCAGGGATGCAAGAATGGTTCAATATCCACAAATCAATCAGTACCATACACCATGCTATCAAAAGGAAGGATAAAAATTACATGATCATCTCAATAGAGGCAAAAATATCATTTAATAAAATTCAACATCCATTTATGATACAAACTCTGGTTACAATGGTATAGAGGGAACATATCTCAACATAATAAAGATGACTTATGACAAATCCACAGCTAACATCATTCTATTAGTGAAAAGCTGAGAGATTTTCCTCTAAAATCAGGAACAAGATAAGGATGCCCATTCTTGCCACTTCCATGAATATAGTACTGAAAGTCCTAGCCACAGCAATCAAACAAGAAAAAGAAATAAAAGGCATCCAAAATGGAAGGGAAGAAGTAAAACTGTTACTATTTGTAGATAACATAATACCATATACAGAAAACCCTAAAGTCTCCGCCAAAAACTATTAGAATAAATGAATTCAGTAAAGTTCTAGGATACAAAATTAATATACACAAATCTGTTGCTTTTCTATACACTAATAATGAACTACCAGAAAAAGAAGGAATAAAACAATCCTGTTTAAAATTGCATCAAAAAGAATAAAATAACTAGAAAGAAACTTAACCAAGGAGGTGAAAGACCTATACTCTGAAAACTAAAAAACACTGATGAAGGAAATTGAAGATGATACAAATGGAAAGATATCCTGTGCTCTTGGATTAGAAGAATTAATATTGGTAAAATGTACATATTACCCAAAGCAAATTACATACTTAATGTGATCCTTATCAAAATACCCATGACACTTTTCACAGTCTAGAACAAATAATCCTAAAATTTATATGGAACCATAAAAGACCCTGAATTGCCAAAGCAACCTTAAGAAAAAAAGAACAAAGCTGAAGGTATCAAGTTCCCTGAATTCAGAGTATACTGCAAAGGTACAGTAATCAATACAGTATGGTACTGGCACACAAACAGATACATAAATCAGTGGAACAGAATAGAGAGCACAGAAATAAACACATGCACTTATGGTCAATTAATCTATTACAAGAAAGACAAGAATATACAATGGAAAAAAGACGGTCTCTTCAGTAAGGAGTGCTGGGAAATCTGGACAGTCACATGTAAAAGAAAACAATTATAGTATTTTCCCGCACCACATACAAAAGTAAAATCAAAATGGATTAAAGATCTAAATGTAAGACTGTAAATCATAAAACTCCTAGAAGAAAACATAGGTAGAACACGCTTTGACATAAATCATAGCAATATTTTTTTTCTATCTGTTCCTAAGGCAAAAGAAAAAAAGGAAAAATAAACAAATGGGACCTAATTAAACTTAAAAGTTTTTGCACAGCAAGGAAAATAATCAGCAAAATGAAAAGACAACCTACTAAATGAAGAAAATATTTGCAAATGATATAACTGATAAAGGGTTAGTATCCAAAATATGTAAACAGCTCATACAACTCAATATGAAAAAAACAAGCAACCCAATTTAAAAATGGGAAAAAATACCTGAATAGACATTTTTCCAGCAAAGACATACAGATGGCCAACATGCACATGAAAAAATGCTCAACACTGCTAATCATCAGAGAAATGCCAATCAAAACCACAGTGAGCATACTGTATTAGTTTTTCTCTTTCTGATTTACTTCACTCTTTATGACAGACTCTAGGTCCATCCACCTCACTACAAATACATATATATGGAATCTAGGAAAATGGTACTGATGAACCTAGAGACAGGGCAAGAATAAAGATGCATATATAGAGTACAGACTTGAGGACACGGGGGCAGGGGAGGGGAAGGCGAGGCTGGGATGTAGTGAGAGAGTAGCATTGACATATACACACTACCAAATGTAAAATAAATAACTAGTGGGAAACTGCTGCATAGCACAGGGAGATCAGCTTGGCGCTTTGTGACAAACTAGAGGGGTGGAATGGGGAAGGTGGGAGGGAAGCTCAAGAGGGAGAGGATATGGGGATATATGTATAAATATAGCTGATTCACTTTGTTGTACAACAGAAACTAACACAACACTGTAAAGCAATTATACTCCAACAAAGATGCCTGAAAAAAAACACAGCGAGACATCACATCACACCTTTCAGAATGGCTCTCATCAAAAAGACTACAAATTACAAATGTTGGTGAGGATATGAAGAAAAGGAAACCCTTGTACACTGTTGATGAGAATGTATATTGGTGCAGCCACTATGGAAAACAGAATGGCGGTTCCTCAAAAAACTAAAACTAAAACTACCATATAATCCGTCAATTCTACTTCTGGGTATGTACCCCAAGAAAACAAAAACACTAATTTGAAAAGATACATATATGTCAATGTTCATAACAGCACTGTTTGCAATAGCCAAGATATGGAAGCAACCTAAGTGTCCATCCACAGATGAATGGATACAGAAGCTGTGGTATATATACATGGAATATATAATAATGGAATATTACTCGCCCACACAAAAGAATGAAATTTTGCCAATTTCAACAACATGGATGGACCTGGAAGGTATTATACTGAGTGAAATAAGTCAGGGAAAGACAAATACTGTATTATTTATATGTAAAATCTAAAAAAATAAAGCAAATGAATGAATACAACAAAACAGAAACAGACTCACAGATGTAGAGAACAATGTAGTGTTTACCAGTGGGGAGAGGGAAAGAGGGGGGCAAGATAGGGGTAGGGGATTGAGAGGTATGTGTAAAATAAATAAGCTATGAAATATGCTGTGCAGAACAGAGAATACAGCCAACATTTTACAACTTTAAATGAAGTGTAATCTAAAAAAAATATTGAATCACCATGTTGTATACCTGAAACTAATATAATATTTAAATCAACTATACTTTGATAAAAATATAAAATAAAATTAAAGTTAAACATTTGTATAGATGCCAAGTTGACAAGAGGCAGACTTGTGATGGTTAATTTTATGCGTCAACTTGACTGGGATAAGGGATGCCCAGATATCTGTAAAACATTATTTATGGATGTCTCTGTGGGGGTGTCTCTGAGGAAATTAGCATTCGAATCAGTATATTGAGTAAAGAAGATCTCCCTCACCAATGCATATTGCCATCATCTATAATACACTTTGGGCCTAAATAGCACAGAAAGGCAAAGGAAGGGTAAATTTGCTTTCTGCGTGAGCCAAGAGAGTCATCTTCTTCTGCCCTCGACATTGGTGCTCCTGGTTTTCTGGTCTTTGGACTTGGACTGAATTATATTACCAGGTTTTCTGGGTCTCCAGCTTGCAGATGGCAGATTGAGGACATCTTAGACACCGAAATCATTTGGGCCAAGTCCTATCATAAATGTACAAATATATACATACACACATACACATAAATTTTATTTATATTTGTAAAATATAAATATATTTTGTATAGTATTAGTTCTGTTTCTCCAAAGAACCCTAACTAATACACCATGCTGAGGAGCATTCCAGCAGCTGCATTTTGAATGATGTTCTCTGCTACAGATGGCATGCTCTTGCTCCAAAATCTCATTGCCTGTTTGAAAGTCTTCTGTTGGGGCTTGCCAGACTCCATGCATATCTTTATCTCCTACAAATAACTCACGCACCATTATAGGATCTTCTGGGTCATATGATCTAAGTGGTAGGACTACTTGTACTATGGCCTCTACATGTCTTTTCTTGCTCAAGGCCCCTATTGAAACCTGGCAGCTTTCCACATCACTTGCTAAATCGTTCAGTGCAGTGTGATGTTTGATGCACATTGCTTCTTATTTAATGGTAGGATGCACAATGTACAATAATTTCCCCTTTACCTTGGACCAGTGCCCCAGACCACTGGCTCCCTAAAAGGGTCACAGATGTGGCAAGCCACTGGATCTTTGGATGGCTTATCTTTCCTACTCTCTGAAGCGCATGTGTCTTATCGTGGCATCCAGAGTCACCTAGGCTGTGAATTCAGCTTTCTCTGAAGTTCCGCTATTCTCACTAACAAGTCCTTTGCCTGTTCCACAGCTCAGTATGCCTTTCACCTGCAGGTAATAAGGATCTCTTTAAAAACTGCCAAGGAAGACCTCTGACTCTCACACTTACCATTAATAAATGATTAGTTATTTTCTCTCGAGAATGCACCAGCAGGCACTCACCAGTTGCCATCCAATTCCATATTCCTTAATTTTATTATTTTCCCTCTATCTCTCAAATGCCAGAGACCCTGTAAAAGCTAGCACACTTCCATCATCTTAGCAATTATATTGCTATGACATCCAGGAACTATCAACACACCACCTATCATTGCCATTCAGCTGGCATTTGATCCAACTCTAGAATTACATCTTTCAAGTTTACTTTACAGGACCATTTCTGGTATGAATTGTCTTAAACTGGGCTCCCCAGAAGTAGAGTCTGAGGCAGAGAATCTTAAGCAAGTGATTTATTCAGGGAACCCTCTCAGGAGAAACCTTTAAAGAGGGGAGAAAAAGAGGATAGGGCAAGAAGAAGCTGGACAAAAATGTGGTTTTAGGAGAAACTGACCCTCAACTTGAACCCATGAAGAGCTCTAAAGTCTCAATTGTTTACAGAGGTTGCACTACTTATATCCAAGGATGCTGCGTTGTTATATACTTATGTTAGTCAACCACTGATTACTAATCACTGGTAAAGTGGAGGATTGCATAACTTTTTAAACATCTCCTGGTAAGACAGTGCTCACCAGATAAAGGCTCTCCCCATTTACTGCTAAAATACAGGTTGTCAGTAGCCAACACCTGCAGCATCTAGGGGATGAGTGTAACATTCTGACAAACAAGATGAGGTGCAGCATGAATAAGATCTGACACACCAGTCCCACTCCCTTCCAGTTCCCTGATTTCCTAAAGGTGCTTCTCTTTGATCAAAGTCAGAGGGCAAGAGAGAACAGGGATACAACTATAAAGATTCAGTTCTTAGGACACAGCGCAGCATAGAGATAGTTGCATAAAGGATGCAGAGGCACACACAGAAAAGGTTCTCTGCTTCTGCATAAAATCTCTTGGGGCTCCCACACAACCTAAAGATTAAGCCAAAGTCCTCAGCATGGCATGCTCTTCACAGTCTCTCTTCCTTGCCTGTCTTGAAGCTTTATACTTCATGGATATTTACCTGATACTGTATAACATATGCTCTGGGCGACATTTCTCAGATTTTTATTTCTGAAATACTTTTCTTCTTGCCTGGTATTCCCCTTGCCAATCTCATTACATACTCCTGCCACCCTACCACAACTTCCCCCTACTGTGCCAAACACACACACACACACGTAGCTTTATCTTAACAACAATCACTCTACTCTAGTTCTTATGAGTCCATTTCTCAAGTGGATCTTGAATTACTTGAGAAGAGGGATGGCTTTGTTTTTGCATTGCTTTGACACAGAGTAACAATAAGTGAATGAATGGAAAAAATAATTAATGATTCATTCATATCTGTCAAGATTCAGTTTTAAGTAACATCTTTTTAATGCCACCTCTGGCCTCTCCTTTCTGTCTCAAATTTTATATGCCCATCTATTCTGTTTTTATAACCCTTGACCTACATTTTTCATAGGACTTATCATAGGGCATCACAATGGTGTGGTCAGGTGCCTTCACCTACACTGGATAGTTCATCATTATATTTCCAGTGCCTGGCAAGTAATATGTCCTTGAAGCATATGAAAGATGGATAAATGATTGAATGAGTGAACAAGTGTAAGGGACAGTGACAAACCATACAATTTCCAGGAAAGGGAGCACATTTTTCTTTTTTAGAATCAAATGAAGAATTGCAAATTACAATACAGTGGAATTTTAATAAGCACGGCATGTTTGATGGGCTGCACAATATTTGACAGAATATCATAGACAGACAGATGATAGATAGCTTATATAGAAGGAGATAAGGAGACAGAGATAGAGATAGACTTAGGGTGGTTTTATCTGATTAGTTTTCAGTTTGGATCAGAGAACATTTCCAATTTATAGTCTATGTAATATTATCTATAGTTTTTGAGTAAGGATACATTTAAGTTACTGTGTTTAAGGTAATCAACACTGCTCATTTGTTAATATGTTTAGAGTATCTCTGGCATAATAAATTCTAAAAATCTGATTAATCTCTAGAATAACAGCCTTTAGACAAAATAGCTTTGAAACACCTTGATCTGAAAGCTGTGGCTCTTCAGAGTTCTCAAACCCAAGATTTATTTAATTCAAAAAGCTTCTCTTACAGAATCATATGGATAAAAAGCTTTTATCTTATTCTTTGGGGTGATCTTTCAGTGGGCTGCTGCATGCCACACACGTTTATGCTTCAGCACAGGGAGTCTCAGTTGTTTATGAACTTTGTTGGGTGCAAAAGTTTATTCGCATAAAGTCTGATAGCTTTTGACAGGACTGTAGCTCTTCTAATGGCAATAACAGTCATCTATTTTTCTAAGCACTCCAATTAAAATAAAGCAAGGAAATGAAAAGGTGTTTAAACATGTTTCAGACTAATAATGTCAGTCTAAACCAACTGGAAATACAAGTGTTCTCTTGGTGACTCTTCTAATCTTGATCCTTAGTAAAGTAAAGTATATGCAACCACAGTTCCCAGGCTCAGTTTGACTATTTTTACCCAATTTCTTTACCTCTTTAATCATAGTATATCTTATCAGTAACAAAAATTAAAACATGCTATATTATCTATGATTAAATCATCTCCGTTTAGTTTTCCTGTACCTACTGTTTTATTTTGAAGTAAAATGGGGCTATTTTGTATTGCTCAATATTATCTCTTTTTTCCAATCTTATCATTTCTTCTTGCTTAACACATAAAGGAACATTTTAAGAGTTGGAAAGGACCATAGAGAGAGTTTTATCTGGGCTTCTACTTTTATCTTTGTAAACAACTTAAATCCAGAGAAATTGCATAAGTGAGTAGGTGACTATGCTAGGAAGAGAACCCCATTTTCCTGATTAATATTCTCTGAGTCTCCATTTATCCTACACTACTATTAAGGTGCTATTAATGTCTCTATTCACTGATTTATTCATGAGTTCATACATGTATGCTCTTAGAATCTTAGAACTTAGAGTCTGGTGCATATAATATTTATTAACATCTTATTTTTCTTATACTTACCAATTATTTAATTAAATTATTTCATTATATGTAATTAGAAATTTTGTTAAATCAGAAACATATGAACAATTATCTATAATATATTTACATCGCCTGTCCCTTCAAGGAGCATCACTGTGCTTTATAAAACTTTTACTCATTAAGGTAGGTAGAATAATAGCCCATCCCAAAGATGTCTGAATCTTAATTCCCTAAACCTGGAATATGTCATATTTCATGGCAAAGGGAGAAGAATTAAGGTTGTAGATGGAATTAAGGTTGCTAATCAATGACCTTGAGTTGTGGAGATGATTGTGGATTATCCTAATGAGACCAATGTTATCATAAAGTTCTTTGTAAGTGCAAGAGAGAGGCAAAAAAGAGAGAAAAAAGTTGGCAATGAGCAAAGGACTTAGCCCAAAGTTGCCGAATCTGGAGATGGAGGAAGAGAGCCAAAAGCCAAGGAATGAAGGTGGCATCTAGAATCTGCAAAGAAAAAGAATGGAGCCTCTGTTCCGTAAATGTAGGAAGCCCTGCAGACATCTTAATTTTAGCCTGATGAGACCCAATGCAGTCTTCTGAACCACAGACCTGTAGGAAAACAAGTGTGTAATTTTAAGCCACTAGGTTAGTGGTAATTTGTTACAGTATCCATAGGAAACAAATATACTCATTTTCAGAGGAATATCAAAAGAACATTTTTAAATGTAGAGCCTGTGCATTTGGTCAAATGGATTGTAGAAGTGTGACCAGAACACTCTAGTTCAGTGCTAAACAATAGAAGAATCTGAAATAATGGAATATCCCACATCTATATTGTCCAGTGTATAGCACTTCACTATACTGAGCTCTTGAAACGTGGCAAGTGCACCAGATAAACAGAATTTTTAAATTTAATTTTAATTAAAATTTAAATAGCCACATGGGAGTAGTGGCTAATAAATTGGACAGCACAGTTAGTGTCTGGATTATAATTAAATGTTTCTCCTCTATCCTGCCAAGATCATGTAGCAAGTCAGAAACAAGTCTTTGCCTGCTCTTAGTACTGGAGCCCTGCTTAGTAGATTATGTACGCATACTTGGTAAATATTTAGTGACGTTCGTGGGAATGTGGTGGCAGCCACCATGAATAACAAGGAGGTAGAAAGACAGTTACTGGGGGGAAGATAACAACTTTTTGCAGCCAAATTCCAGCAGGTTTGGCCTCTTCCAGCAATAAGGTCAAGGGTATCCAACCAGCAAACTGCACACATCCGGTGGCCTGGACCCCACACATGTCTGATAGCACAGGCTAGAGTAACAGAAAATCAGTTCACATTCACTCCCAACCATGGGACTTTTGCAATGTCGCATTCTTTGTCCTCTTTGTATTTCTCCTGTTTACTCATTGATTTTGATTCCACCTGGTTTAACCTCTATTTGTGCAACTTTCATAGAATAAGTAGTCTTTTCTAAGGCTTTCACAGATGGGGCAAAAAATGGGATAGAGGAAGGAGTGAAACAGCGGCAGATTTTATTCTGAGAGTTTAGTTTTTCATTTGAAGGTAAAAGTACATACACACATGTCTTTGGAAAATCAATTTCAGCTAGTTTAGATTACTTTTCAGCAGGTTATGGAATTTTAATTATGTACTTAAACTTCATTTTATGGCACCATAGGCAGCTTCTCCCACTGCATAAATTCTCACCTCTCCCCGCTATTTGTTGTCACTAGTAAGTACTGGTCCAGATCCTCACTGCCTTCCTCCAGTACCAACCATTATAAGAGATAAGATTTACCAAGCAGTCAACATGTTCCAGACCTTTCCTGACAACCCTCTTTTTACCACCACCCAATGATGATGGCAATACTAGTATCCTTATTTTGCAGATGAAGAAATGAGGCATCCACAGGAGAATAACTAACTTGTCTGTGTTTCGTAGCTAGCAAGCAGCAAAGCCAGGAATGGAACGCAGGAAATCTGGACATACAACCCCTGCTCTCAGCCATTTTTTCTCACGTTGACCTCAACAGCTTCACAGGACACAGCATCAGTGAGATGTGTTAGTATTATAAAATAGTGTAGTTAATCTAATAATTTAATAGCTAGTTAGTTTATACCTTAGAGCAAACAGTTAGTAATGAGATAATATTGGGTTCGCCAAAAAGTTTGTTTGGGTTTTTCCATAACATCTTGCGGAAAAACCCAAGAACTTTCTGGCCAACCCAATACTTTTTCAATAGAACAGAGGCAATTTAAATTTATGTTTCTAAAAGTCTCAGGCAGAGGACCTAGAATAGTGAGCACACACTTAGCACTCAATAAATGTTAGGTATTTTATTGTTGAATTGAAAAATACTTATGGCTAATGTACCTGGAATTACACATAATTTTCACCCTGCCGTGTTTGATTAAGAGAGGAGGGGAAAGCTGAGATTCCTTTCCTACAATATTTCAGTACCCTCTTAATTTGATAGCTAACTGGCCTCAGCATGCCAACAGGCAAACCCCATCACACTTTTTCAACTGGTTATTCCCATTTTCTCTTAATTTGGACCCTCCTGCTGGCCTCCAGCATTTATCCATATCACAGTCACATCCTTCTAATGGAATGCACTGTGGTACCCTACCCTTTAGAGTAATGTTGTTAAAAACATCATCAAACAAACCTAAGTCTTGTTCCTACTTAAAACCTTGTCATGTCTTTCTATTGCCCTCAAGAAAAAAATCCATATAACCCCAAGTAGAGTTAATCATTCACATCTACACATTAATTGGAAATAATCTTTAATACCCCTTCTTCCTCACCAACTCTCCCTTTCCCAAATCTTATTATTCCTTCACAATAAGCAGAGTTGCATTTTACAGTTTACAATTATGTATAATATAATTGTCCTTGCAAATCTCTTAGGGAGGAGCCACAGTAAAGATTGACATGTATAAATCCAAAAGGTCCAGCTTCTCCTCCATCTTTGAAATGGTTAAAACTGAGAGGGAATGAGTCCTGTTTCCCATTAAATGCTCTCCTTCAAGGACTCTCACAATGTCTCTGTCCTATGTTCTTGGACAAAAGCACCCAGCATTTTCAAAAATTATTGTCACTGTTGGCTCAGCATAAATATTTCCAGTCACATAAAGCCATACAAGACTCATCTCCAGTCATCACTGGCAGGTACACACTTCTTTCTGCCTCCAGTGCTGTTACATTTCACATTGATCACACCCTCTCACCAACACATTCCTTACTATTTCCACAGCCTTTCATTAACTGACTTCTGTCTCTGCCTCCTGCGGCCCAGAAAAACCTTTCTAAAACACAAATCTGCTCAAGTCTCTGCTTTAAATTCTGTGACTGCTTTTTGTTTTTTGAGGAACATTGTACAATATCGCTTATAAGTGGAATCTAGAAAAACGGTACAGATGAACTTATTTGCAAAGCAGAAATGGAGAACAAACATGGATACCAAGGAGGGGAGGGGTGTGGGATGATCTGGGCGACTGTGACTGATACACATACACTACTATGTATAAAATAGATAACTAATGAGAACCTACTGTATAGCACAGGGAACTCTACTCAATGCTCTGTGGTGACCTAAATGGGAAGGGAATCTAAAAAAGAGGGGATATATGTATATGTATAACTGATTCACTTTGCTGTAGAGCAGAAACTAACACAACTATACAGCAACTATATATAAAACAACTATACTCCATTAAAAATTTTAAAAAAATTCTGCGATTGCTTCTTATTGCCTAGGACATGATAAAGCCCACATTCCTAAGTATAGCATGCAAGTCCTGTCAACGTAACTACTTCTTACATGCACTTCCTATGTGCACATTGATACCAAGAGTCTACAGGATCCAGAGAAGTAACACAAGTGAATGACAAAAGAATAGCAGACACTGTGGAGAAACAGAAGACCAGAGAGCTCATCTAGAGCTGCACAGGATGGCCATCTCTTTTTGATCAGACTCTAGACTTTTTTAGGAGGAATCTTCTAATTTCTCAAAGTTAAAACTAATTTAATTTTTGGAAAATTACTGGGTGGTTCAGACAAAATACATGTTCAGGCCAAATTTGAAATGCAGCTCATTCTACCAGTTTGTTCGACATTTAAATTCTTTCCTTTGCCTAAAATGTTCTTCCCCTTATGTGGCTGGGAGTTTAGTTCAAATATTTATTTCAGCCTGATGAAATCACAGTTTGCCTACCACCCTCTATTCTTTGGCCTTGGGACACTCACTCAGGACCTTACAGTACAACCATCATTGATCAAACACTATCCACGTTCTGGGTACCGGGCTCAGCATCCCATAGACACGATCTCAGTCCTTTTTTTTCCTTCTCACAACACTCTGCGTTACACACATTTATTTTATCTTACAGATGGGGAAGGAGAAGCGTGGACAGGCTAACTAACTCATCCAGTATCATGTCTAATGCAGAAAGAAAGCAGTCTCATACCATCAATTCGGTCTTATCCCAAAGACCGAAGTATTAAAAATTACAGTCTTTACCATGCTGCCGTTTCTTTTTGTTTTGGTCTTCCCCCCGCCCACCACCACCATAAAACCCAGGACCTCTTTAAGAGTCAAAACTGATTTCACTCACTGTTGCGTAGCAGTGCTTCAGAGTCCTCATCATAAAGATTAGAGAGTCTTCCTCCATCCGTCTATCCATCTGTTCACTCAAGCACTGAGCGCCTACGAGTCACTCTGATACGTCTCTGATTCGGGGACTTGAGGGCTCAGTCTGTGGATATCCCTGTATGGGTGGTTTGGAGAGTCACAAAGGGGTTGAAGACAAGCATGTACTTCAGGTTAGCACAGGCCCCTGCATAAGCCCTCCGCCTCAGAAGCCAGATCTACTGAGTCTGGATGCCACATCTGCCCTTTACCAGCCATGTAACTTGGGGCAAACTGCTTTGCTTATCTGGGCCTCAGTTTTCTCGTCTGTTGTGATCGATACCTAACTCACTGGCTTAGTTAAGTACTAAGTGAATTCATACAAATAAAGCTCTTAGAATCTAAATGATCAGTAAGAATTAATGAGTTTGATGATTAATTTTATGTTTCCACATGGCTAGGCTATAGCAGCCAGTTGTTTGGTCAATCACAAGTCTAGATGTTGCTGTTAAGGTATTTTTTAGAGGTGATTAACATTTAAGTCACTAGACTTTGAGTAAAGCAGATTACTCTCCATAATGTGGGTGGGCCTCATCTAATCAGTTGAAAGCCTTGAGAACTAAGACTGAAGTTTTCAGAAGAAAAAAAAAGGAATTCTCAAGACTGCAAGATTTTAAACTCAGGATTGCAACATAAACTCTTACCTGAGTCTCCAGCTTGCTGGCCTACTCTATAGTTTCAGACTTGACAGTTTTCACAGTTTCATGAGCTGACTCTTTAAAATAAAGAATACATAATTAGAATAAAGAATAAATAAATAATTATTTAAAATAAACCTCTCCTCTCTCTATATATATATGATAACATAATATATGTAATATTTTATATATATACATTTTATACATTTGATACATAATATACATTTTATATTTTATATATATATATAATATGTATTTTGTGTGTGTATATATGTACACACACACACAATTTTTCTGAAGAGCTAGATCTGCTGGGCTGGGAGCTGATGGAAGGGCCTAGGGGGGAAATTTATGTCCACATGATAACTAGACAGAGACAATACAAATCATAAACTAAGGATTTTCCCACCTAACCCTCTGAAGAGCCTTGCTGATCTGCAGTCATTTGGTTGTATATCTTCATTTTCCCTCTGCTCTTGGCTCACACCTTCTCAGAAAAAATCCCCTTGACCTTTAGTCCTTGGCAAGGACACTACACAGGACTTGGAGGAGAGGGGCCCAGAAATCTCATCTAAAGCCCCCAAACCATCACTGTCTTTTTGATTTCTGAACATAAAATTATATCTCCCTGCCTGCAACAGTTCATATCCTGCCACCATGATTTAACTACGACATTAAGTTGCATTGTAATAGAATCAAGGTGAGAAGAAGAGTCTTTCTGAACAAATATGAGGATCATTTGTAAATGGCAGGGTTAGCAAATTAAATACACCTGTTCTGCTTGATATAACAACCACTATTTCATGTGCTTACTAGGCACTAACTACGGTTCTAAGTAATGTACACATATTAACTTGCTTAACCATCACAACAGTAAGAAGTAGAGTTTTACTTCCTCATTTGAAAGAGGAAAAATCTAAGGCTCAAGTATGTTGCATTAGTTTTCCAAAGTTCCTCTACTAGTAAGTGATAGAAATAGGATTCCAAAGTGTGTGCTTTAAACCACTTACACCTCATTACTTTCTCAAAAACTCCAAGGGGAGTCAATGGACTGTTCTAGGTAGCAACCACAGGCAAGCAGCATTGTTTTTTAGTATTGGTAGCCTTCGTGTTCTATGACTAGAATTCATGTTAAACTTTCACATTTGTGCTCTGATTCCTCTCCCAAGCCCTAAATAATTATACAGCCAATTGTTTACTTAGAAATGTGTTCATTCGTTCTGCTTTTATGACCTGAGAAGTCCTGAAAAGCCAACGGTAACGTGCATTGTCACTAAGTGAAACATTTACCTCTCAGCAGCTTTCCTACTCTCATCATTCACCATTTCTGAGAATTTGCCATGCTGCCTCTTGGGAGTGTGTTTCTTTGTCTATACTCTCTTCTGTCACCTTTGGTCTCACCTTTACTTTCATCTCTCTGTGTATGTCTTGTACTGATTCCTGGTTCTCAGCATCATGGCTGAGCCCAAGTATCAGTCACATATGGTATAAACCAGCCAACTACTTGCTATTTTCTCCCATAAGTTCCTCCTCGGCAGCAGCACACACACCCCCGCCCCCCACCCCCGTCCCGATTCTGGATCCCCCAGGTGTAGGATCTTAGTGGGCAGCAGTAGCGTTTGAGAAAGGATGGGGAGTGGGGGGTAGGGGAGCAGGAGAGTCCTCATAGTGCAGAATATCTCACTGGGGGAGAAACACATAATAAGGATACCTAATCCCTAAAAGCCAATGATCCTTAATTGATTTGGTTGACAAAGGAACCCCTGTAAGACAGTGCTTAAAGGCATGTGCTTTCAAAGGTCAAAGTGTATAGCTGGAATCCCAGCACAATCCAGTCCTGGGAATGTGATCTGACATCTCTGCGTCTCTGTCACGTTCACCTAGGAGATGGTGCCCTTAAACCTCTGAGCTAAACATTTGGTGATGACAGTATGTTGCCCACTAGTACCAGCTATTATTACTTACAGTCACAAAGCTTTAGACTTGGGTGACCTTTTAGAAGTCAATTCCTAACTTTTATTGATAGTGAAACTGGGAAAAAGAAAGGTAGTAACTTGTCTGAGGGTACACAGCAGATTTTCCTACTCAGCGGGCCAGGGTATTTCCCATACGATCAACGATCTTGCTAGAAACTTCTTGGTCACTCTCTTTCTAGAAACTTCTTGGTCACTCTCTTTCTAGAAACTTCTTGGTACCCTCTCTATTGTGTATGCTTCATGTATTAAAGACCAATGTCTGGAAGTTGTTTTTCTCTTGAGTGGGTGGATTTATGTGGAGCCATTATCTCACCTATCTGCACTGAGGGAAGGACAGAAAACTAGACAAGATTAGGGACTCCAGAGACAGGCACGGATCACAGTGGGGTAAGCCACCACAGCCTCCCAAACGCGCTGTGGGCAGTGAAGTCATCAGCCTCGCACAAACCTGGAATAAGGAAAACAAAAACAGGGGGACACACTGCCCACAGGGTTCATCCCTCTAATCCCCTGATAACTGTAGGTCCATAAAAACAGGCCCTAAATGTAGATTAAAGGCACAAGCATGTTCACTGAACTCAAATCTTGTCTTCATTAATCTAATCTGAACAACAAAGAAAAAAAATGTACACAGTTTTAATTCTGAATTGACTGGAATAAAAAAAGATAAGACTATTTGATTCTCATGGCAGTGGCCTGCACCACCTACAGCGTATTCTGAGAACGTCCTCTGAATCTAATAGCCCTGGGGAATAAATAAATCGGATGTGATTGACACCTCTTCCCCCGCAACCACAGGACCCCACCCAACACTCATCTGGACGTAGAAAGAATTGCTGTGGCCCAGACTCTGAGGACTCAACCTGGATGTGGTCCTGCCCCACAGAGCTGCCTGAGAGCCTTCCTGGGATCCGAGGTGGCTTTCAGATACGGGACGTCACCCACATGTTTTAATCTTGCTTACTCCAAATTAAATCTCTTCATCAGCTCATGTGTTACCCTCTTCATTGCTAGTCCCCAGATCTCCATGCAGACTTGTGCTTTAAACCTTCAAAAGTTACCTGGAGATAGCCAGGTGGAAGTGAGGGTGGTAGGGTTGGGGGTTTTTTGCTTTTTCGCTTTTTCATAGACTTTTTTTTAGTGCAGTTTTAGGTTCACAGCAAAATTGAGCTGATGGTGCAGAGGCTCCCATATTGCCTCTGTCCCACGTGGGCTTAACCTCCCCCATCACCAACACGCCCCAAGTGGTAGAGTCTTTTTCACTCCTCTCATTCACCCTGTTAACTTTTTTCCTTAACTGTTCCCTCCTTGTTACAAACTGGCAGCTGCCAGGGTAAACAAGAGAGCATATCTTGTTTTCTCCGTAGCATGGTTATTTCTGCCTTGCAGGTGTTTCTGTTTTTACTAAAATCATAGAAGTTTCTCCTCCCGCCACACTCGCACCACACACACAAACCAGTTGGGAAAACATTTTAATTATTCCAAACCACAACCCCTGAGGTGCACTTCTGAGTGACTACAAAGAAGGAAGCGTTAGAGACTCAGAGAGGGAAACTAAAGGCTGAACTAGACTCAAACCTGAGGTGTTGGCCGCAGCCCATCACTGCAAAAACGGAGCCAGAACCTGGACTTCCTAGTCCCAGTCCAGGCCTCTTTCTACTGGGGACTTTCTGGATGCTGTCACCTTTCAAGAATAGCATCTGATAATTCATTAATGAACAACCCTCTGGAGGGGTGGAGGCCCATTGGCCAGGTCCCTCCGGGAATGAATCACTGCTCTAAGACAAGCTGCTGTGGGGAAGAGGCTGGTGTGTGCGTGTGTACACGTGCAGGGGTCGGGGAGGGCAGTCTGCATTTTCATAAGGATGATCGCAGATCAAAGGACATACATTTTGATCAAGCTGAGATGTAGTGAGAAAGCAGTGGACTGGAGAACCAAGTACTGTACATGCTACTAACTTGCTGTGTGAGCTTATGCAAATCACGTTTCTTCTCTGGGTTTCAGTTTCCTAATCAATAAAGTATAAAGGTTTCTTACAACCCCTGCAAAAACATATAATTCTAGGAGAGACCTTGAAGGGAAGAAGGGGGCAGAGGGAGGAGAGGAGAAGCGGGAGGAGGCTGAAGGAAAGGGAGGGACGTGTGTGAGGGAGGGAAGTGGGGTGTAGAGAGATAGGAAATGTCTTTTAATCAGATAGTGGGGGAAAAGATTAACATGAACCCGTGTGCCCCTTGAGGTCCCTATTTTTCATCTTTATGCATGTTTAGGGTTTAGACATACAGAGTCACTTTTGGATAAACGTGGACTGAGTGAACGGAAAGCCTGGGCAGGCTCCCAGAGGAAGAGCCAGGGGAGAAGAGAGGGGGCCGCTGCGTACCCGATGCTGCTCGGCGTGTCCTCGCTGGGCGGCGGGACCTTCCCGCCACGCGCGTGGGGCCACCGCGGGCTCCCGCGCTGGCTCTCGCGTCCCTGGGGGCCGCCCTGCCACCGCCGGGGGGCGCTGCGCGGCGGCCGGGCCGGGCCGGGCAGGACCGGGGGCGGAGCTGCCTTAAATCGCGGCGCGGGGCGGGTTGGCATCTCAGTCCGCGCCCCGACGCAGCCGCGGCGTCTCGCCTCCCAGCTCCAGCGCCGGCCCGGGCCAGGATCGGGACCCAGAGCTGCTGCAGGGGCGGCGCAGGCAGCAGGGCTCCCCGCTGTCCCTTTCCCCGCGCAGCTCCGCCAGCGCCGGGGGTCCCGGGCACACCTGCAGACTCCGCGGGGCGCACCTGCAGACTCCCGAGCCGGTGCACCTGCCGCCCCTCCCCGAGCCGGTGCGGGCACCCGAGCGAGCCATGGCCAACGCGGGGCTGCAGCTGCTGGGCTTCATCCTGGGCTTCCTGGGCTGGATCGGCTCCATCGTCAGCACGGCGCTGCCCCAGTGGAGGATTTACTCCTACGCTGGGGACAACATCGTGACGGCCCAGGCCATGTACGAGGGGCTGTGGATGTCCTGTGTGTCGCAGAGCACCG
The DNA here is from genome assembly GCF_030028045.1 of Hippopotamus amphibius kiboko. NCBI lineage: Eukaryota > Metazoa > Chordata > Mammalia > Artiodactyla > Hippopotamidae > Hippopotamus > Hippopotamus amphibius. The sequence goes on along the minus strand of NC_080191.1, from coordinate 164,851,897 downwards.
GGCAGATCCAGTGCAAAGTCTTCGATTCCTTGCTGAATCTGAACAGTGAGTGCATTCCCCACTCCCCAGCTGTGACCCAGGGACCCAACCTCCCCAGTGGCTCCGTTTTGGAGTAGTGGCCACCAAAGGATCCTGGTGTGTGGTTACATGTCTATCAGCCTTCCGTGGATCAAGTCGTCGTGCGCTCCGCCGTGAGGAAGTGGAGAGAAGGGTGGTTTGGAGAAAGGGAGGCCCCGGCCTAAGCTCTAGTTTTTGCTCTAACTCCCTGGGTGACACTTCTCTAGGTGGGGTTTCATCTTCCATGCCCACGAGTGAAGGCCAAACTTGAACTTGAGCTCTTAGGCCTCTCCTGGATATTCTAAGATTCTGTGAAAAGTGACGGGTTGGGGCAAGAAAATGATATACCTTGAAAAGTTCAAAGCCTGGTGGCTTCTCCGGTTTGTAAAATTAAATAGATAATCCCAAAGTTATTAGCTGTGATTTTTTTCCTCACTCTATCTTTACTGTGAGTTTTCGTAGGAAAAATCACCTTCCTACATGGAATGTCTCAACCCAGTGTCTTCTACTCACACTGGAGTTTGAATCTTTTAATTCTTTTGACTTTTAAAATCCAGTAAGTGTGAGGAAGCCCCCTATGCATCCCCTTCTATGACCCTTAAAGTAACCTCTTAAGATTCCCCAGAGGGTTGAGCTTTCAGACCAGGAGTCTTCCGGGGAAGCACATTGTATAGTGTTACTTTGGAAAGCGAAGGTGGGTGGCAGGTGGCAAAAGGATGACAAGAAAGAGAAGTTCTAAATAAGTTCATAGCATGAAGGGAAGAATGGAGGCACTGAAGACCAATGCCACAAAGGAGACAGAGCTGATGAGTGCAGAGGTCAGGAGAGCGAGAGAAAGAGTGAGTCTTCTCTGAGTTTCTGTCTTCCACAAAAGAGTTTCTGTGTAACGGATGCTGGCTTCTTTCTTCTGTCAGGTTGGAAAGGATTATGTAGAGAGAAATAACCCTAAAGATGGTGGAGAGAAGGATGACAGGATGGTTTTTTCCCTTTTATTATTTTTTAAAATAAAAGCTTTCGAGTGTCTTGCCAGAAACTCATTAAATTCCCACTTAGGTAATAACAATTTGTGGCTAGAGTATCTTCCTTGAGCTATGACATTATTTGTCCGGAAGCTTGTGTCTGTCATGCCCTTGAACTAGCTTGAAGAAAGGCTTCCTTGGTCTTTGCCTGGACAAACAGGCCTGCCCGCCAGTCCCCTTTGTGTGTTGACGGTAAGCAGTGTTGTCATCGCCCAAGTTTACTTCAGTTGCTTTGTCCACCTCCTGCATGTGGTTTTGTCAAAAGCTATATACTTTAGAGTTATTCAGTCTGTTCCAAGTCTGTTTAAACCCCTTGAGTACCTGTGGAATTTGGTGAGTCAGTGTACACATGGTGGTTTTTAGTGTTGTCATTTCAGCTTTTCAAAATTCCTGTATTAAGATTCTTTTATGCCAAATATAAGGAATCTATTAGGTATATGTCTTTATGTAATCATTGAATCTCCCCATAGATGGATAAACACATGTAAAGAATTGTATCAGGCATTTAGCGTGTTTGTCACGTTGAGGAATTGGCAGATGCAGACGATTCTAAAGGCAATTCCAGAGACTGATCAAAATAGTTCATTTTCAACATGTTTAAAGAGGTTTCCTCTTAACTGCCTTAAATGACCAAATGAAATCAGATTGATCCATGTTGTAAATACGCAAACAGGTCATCCCTAAACATGATAATGTGTTAAAATGTTTTATTTTCATTTTTTCCTAGTTAATATAGCTGTTACAGTTTTTCAAGCTGTGGCAGAAGATCTAAAGAACACCTTCCCTCTGCCCCCATACACATTTTGGAGATTTCTTCCTGGAGAATTTTTTTTAACTCCAGATCAGATTTCTCTTTTCATTTTGGTTAAAGCCAGAGTTTATCGAAGGTGAGGCCCAGGCCTTTCTCTCAAAACTGATTCCCAGAAATGGGAGCCTTGACTCACAGGTACCCTCCTCAACCTGCCAATGACTCACTAGGTACCTTTGGATGGAGCTCAGAGAACCTACATGTCTCTGTTTCTCTACCTGGACAGTTGTGCTCAGGCCCACCTGATGTAGAGACCTGGGGAGGTGACTCATTGGCTGGTTTTGGTATAATCCTGTGACATCTAGAGGTGAACAGGATTATCTGTACATATAAGTACTGTTCCTTGTAACAAGTTGCATTCCACAAAGTGCTTTTAGGTGAAAAGCTTAGCTAGGAGTTTGTTGAAATTGTACCTTGTTCTCTTTGTCAGTGGAGCCCACTTGGCAACTTAGGACCGAGATTCAGTTGTAGCACTGGATATGTTAAAATCCTGTGTTCCCCTTCTTTGATTATTGGCAGCTGTAAAAAGCACATGGCAGTGTCTACAGGGATACAGTGTGCTTAAGCCAATGTGGGAAATGAGATACAGCAGAGCTTCTTTAAGTGGTTCTTGCAAAGCAGTTTGTGAAAGTGTAACTGGGGAACTTCCTGGGGAAACAAATCATACACCATGGGTTGTGGCTTTGCTATGGTTGAAACATTTTCACGTCCATCCAGGTATTGACAATGATGACCGATAGTTGGAAAATACAAAAAAAGAGTGTCAGAGTTGCAGTCGACTTTTCTTGATTAAACTGTACATCGTGCCTTGTTTTGATCCAGTTCTCAAACTTTTGGCAAGCTAGTGCCTATTTCATGTGCTTAGTTAATTGCTTCTTCTGGCTTGACTTTAATAGCTAGAGCTGTCCAAAGACTGGGTTCCCCCAGGAGGTTGCATGGTGGGAGGTGTGCAAGCAGAGGAATAAGTAAGCATTTTGAAGGAATGTTGTAGGGAAAATCCAAGTCCCAGACAAATGGGAGGTTAGGCTAGACTCTCTCTAAGTCTCATCTAACCTTGGGATTCTGTAATTTGTTTATAAGCTCCTCCAGCCTGTTCAACTTGCTTTGCATGAATCCACATGTGTGTAGGTATGCTTTAATGAGTATTGGTTGTCGGTGAAGGTTCCCAGCACTCTCACCATGATGTCAGGCTCAATCAAAGAACAAAATCACTGACTTGGACAGTCTTTGAAGCATAGGCAGAGAGGAGGGCACCTGCTTACACTTCCCTAGACTGCATTATTCCTGCTGAACCAAGGGTGTTTAAGAGGCCATTTATGTTCAGATCTGTTTCAAGAATTAGTTCTGACTTTTGGAATGGTGAAAGTCAAAACCCAAACCCAGGCTTGAGTACTCAGTTCTGACCCTGGTTTTGCGCTAACTCGCCATGTTTATAATGGTGAGCCTCTTGGTCTCTCTGGGCTGTAGTTTCCCCACTTATAAAACAGGGCAGAGTGGGAGGAATGGGGAGATGAATCCATGAGTCATTCATCCATTCAACAAGCATGAGCCAGCTCCTCTCCTTGTTCCTAGAAGTGCAGCTAAGATGATTGATAAGATGCAAACGTTGATTCCTAACAGTGCCAACGTTCTTTGTTAATTGCAGTGGTGGAAAGGAAACAGGAAAGTGGCATAGTTTAGGCTTCCTTGATTGGAGTGATGAGTAAGTGGCATAGAGTTAACACAGAATCATGAGGCAGTTTCTCTAAGAAACAAACAAGATAGCAAAACTGCTTTGAACATCCTAAAATGTGCTAAGTCCTGCCTCATCCCAGACCACAGTTACTGACTGTGCTGGAGTCCTAAGGTCACACCCAGTGGCCACCGGTTCATACATCAATCAAGGAAATGCTAACAGTGAGGACTCTTGAGAAACTTTGAACTTGAGTAAAAGTGAGCAATTTAATAAGTGAAGAAGTCATGGGAGTATAGTTCTGTGACTCTGATGAGTTCATTTAATTGCAGAGGAGAGAAGGGGATTTTTGTTCTAGTCAGCCAGTGGTCAGTTTATTTATTTGCCTAGTACTTATGAAGCAACTACTGATGCAAAGAGAGACTACGTGAGGATAGAGATATAATTAAAATCTGCTTTATGACATATAAATCACAGGGTAATAATATAGTAATATGGCTAGTAAATAGCATGAACAATGTCAGGTCTTTAAAGGAGATTCTGCTGCGTGTATAGGAAGACTTTAGAAAAGCTTTGGAAAAAAAATTACACTGACTCGTCTATGCTTGTCTTTCTATGCTTATGTTGATTAACTTCACTGTAGTAGATCAGTAACTTCTAACTCATTTCTTGTCTCGTAAGTGGAGATCTTTGTAAGTATGTTTTCAAATTATACTTTCAGGTTGCAAATGGTAGAGCTCCTCAAGGAGTCTTTAATCTCAAGATCATCAGTCTAGCTAAGTATAATATAATTAAAAGACCGCCTTCTCCATGTACTGCTGAATAATGATGAGAAACAATAGTGTAACTTTTAGAATGTTTGCTAACCGTTTTCTCCAAAGACAGCTTGAGTCGGTGATAATAATAGCATATGCAAATTTAATGGGCCAGAAAGGAACATATTTTCTTCTAGATTTGAGCCAATCAGGTCAATTCAGAGTTAATAGTTCAAGACTGTATCTCTCTGGTCTAAAATATTTTGCAGCTTTCAAATATTTCTCAACTTCTCTGCCCTGCTGATCATTGTTCCACCAGAAAAAACTTCATCTTGGAAGCTCATTAGATGCATAATTAGAAATTTAGAAAATTTTTAAAAATTAGATTGGATTAAACAAAAAAGTATGAATTTCTTCTCCCTAGGTGAGTTTCTAGCCTTTAATGACCTAAACTAGATCTGGCTTTATGTAGCAAGATTTTAGTATTCTGAGGCTTTCTAGGAAGATGTTTCTCGGTATTATTTCAAAGAGTAAGCTTAACACAAAAGACTATTTTTACCTATCATATTAGAATTTTTAAAGGATAAAGATGTTCAAATTTAAATCTGTTGAGCACAGATTGAGTAATCCATGAAGTTTGCCAGGTACTGTTCTTAGCACTTTGGATGGAAAATATGAACAAATATTTGGCCAAGTCATCAAGGAGCTCACAATTACATATTTTAGATGTCTAACTTAAAAGGCTTCCATAAGACATTGGTTTGAAAGATTCGTCTGGTTCCAGCTTAAAACTGTGCAGTTTAGATTCTATTCACACATAAAACCCTCATAACTTGTAACACAACACTTGCTTACTTTGATTTGTAATCTACCATTACATATGCCCAACTAGCTGTTATGATTCTCAGGCTTTATTTTTTATTTTGTATCTTTACATTTCCCCCCACATATCATTATAGTTAAGAATTTATCCAAATGTCTCCAGTGATACAAGATGAGATTTTGTGTTTGATGCCCATCTAGTATTGCAGAATACAGAGACAGTTCCTAAGGGAATGGATGCCAGGACATAAATGAAAAAGTATTTCTTCACAAAATAACACTATTGCTTCTGTCAGATTTTTAAAAACAAAACATGATCCCCCTTGCTCTATATGATTTACATGATTCCTAAGTATAGGTTCCCACCATCCAGGTTTTTTTTTTCCCCATTTTCTCCATTATTTTTTGTGCATTATGAAAACGATACATAATTCGATAAAGAAATAAAACATACTAGGGTTTGCAGCACACGGAACAAAGTATCTGTTCCTTCCCCCTTAGAAATTTTGTACAAGTAGTGGAAAGAGTGACATGTGGCATGAATTAAATGTGTATTCTTTGAGAATTGAAAAGAGAGCAAACTTAAAGATGAAGACTTGGAAGATGAGATAATTCCAAGCGAGCGCAGGTGGAGCCTTGCAGTGGTTGACCGATGTGCGCTCCCTGCCTGGGTGGTTTTATATAAGCCCGACTCAGGAGGTTGAGGCGCAGAAGACTCCTCGTGAAGAGTACCTTGTGATCCAAGTGCTCAGACCTGCTGGGCTGGTGGCCTGCTGTTTTTACATGAAGTACAGATCAAAATGATTGTAGAAGCTGGATCTGGTTTGGGGCCCTACAACTCAAAGTAGAAAACTTAGAGTTCAGAGAAAGCAACCAAAGTGGTGAAAAAAGGTTGGAAAATTGAGCTTAATGGACAAACAAAGCAAAAGGCAGTTGAGAGATGTAAGAGGCTATACATGTTTGAAGGGCTATTATGTGAAGACAGAGGGTAAAAATCTTGTCACCTCTTCTTTAAGACCCCTCAGTGACTTCTGATTCCACTTAGAATGAATTCCAAACCCCTTACCCTAGCTTGCAAAGTCTTACATGATAAATGCCTTCTGCCTACCTTGCTAACCCACCTTATTTTACTTTTCACACCCTCCAGTTGTGACTAGCTTTCCCAGTTTGTCCAGGATTGGGGACCTTCTCAGGAGGCACAACTTGTAGCTTTAAAACCGAGAGAGTCTCCGGCAAATGTACGGGTGATCACCCTGTCCTTTCTGCATCTCCTCTTCCAGGGTCCCTTTGCCTGGATTGCTTTCCTTCTAAGTGGAACTTTGGACCAATTCTGAAATCTGTGTTATGTATAAGACCTTAGTTATTTTTGATTTCCCTTCTAAGCAGTGATTGTCTTTGCAAAAACTGTTGGTAAATCAGAAGGAAGGACACGCCGTAACTATGGAGTCCTTGGTACTTTCCTCTCATGCCACAGTATGGTTTGTGATTCCAAGGAAGAAGTTTCACAAACCCAGCGTTCATGAAAGCTGTGTTTTGGTTCAGGAGTTCTTGTACCAACCTGGAATCTTATAATAAGTGTGTGGGTAGGGTGCAACTTGCCAACACACATTTATGAGGAAGTGGATCTATGAGGGGAGAATGGAAGTGCCTATGGTTTAATTTTTAATTAAATCAAGTAAAATTTATCTTGATTTCCAAAATATCTCTCAAATACAGTAAAAAAAATGCTTTTGATACTTTCAGAAAGACGTTACTATGATTTTATCATAGATTGCCTGGTTATGGCAAGAATGGAAATATTAACAAACTAAAATTGAGTGATGTTTTAGTGTTAATTATGATTTGTAGCCTAAGTTCTCAACCCTGAACTTAGGCTACAAATCATAATACTGACCCTGAGCCTAGGTCTAAATTAGGTAGTGAGATATAAAACCTTTCCCTTCTGTCAGCTACTTTTGAAGGCCATCAAGAAGTCAATTGTTTCAACTTCCCCGTTAAGAGATGTCATCATTCACACTTTACATAAGAAAAATATGGTCCCAAAGAATAATGGTTTACCCAAGATAGCATGTTTTGTTACAATGTAAATAATATTTGTATATGCAAAAGACTTGTGTTAACACTGGCAAAGAGATAATAATCTTTATTTAAAGGAAGAAATAAATCTAGAGTTAATCAAAGTCATCTAACCAGCATAGTTTCAGCTCTTTTTTCTTTTAAAGTCTGTGCCTTTATGTTACAGTGATGGTATCATGTTTTTACTCTTTTAAGATGTTTACTGGCATAATCTCAAACTTGGCCCTATCAATTTGATCATGACTTCATATACCAATGACAATAACAGGAAATTAGAAAATTAGTGGAATCCTGAGAAATACTGCATTGAATTATTATCCACTATTTTACAACATAGCAGTTTAAAAACTGGTGATATCTCTGAATATAAACCTACTACGTTCCACAATAACGTCCCAAGGCTATTATGCTTTGTTCTAAGAAAATATGGTATTCATATCTCCCACCTCACCCCTTGTAGGAGATACAAGGAATGCCTATCCAGCCATGGTAATCTATGAGAAATTCATTTCTTGTCTTCCAAGTTCACCCACCCAGGTTTTCTGTAGCTTGATGACTGGAGTATAAAGCTATTGACTGTTACCAAGATGTATTGTAAACCATTTTAATTATAAATGTTTTAACATTAAGGATAACATATATGATTATTTCAGAATTAAAATGCTCTGTAAGTAGGGATTTAAAATGTATTGGTTTGTGGGATGAACTGGGAGATTGGGATTGCCATATTTACATTACTAATAAGAAAAAAATATCAAATTGCATGCTTTAAATACATGCAGTTTATTGTAAAAAAAAAAAGTAGTGGTTCAGCTAAACCTATTCAACCAGATCATTAATTATTTTTTCAGAGGATTTTCAAATTAATGTTGAAAACATAAACTGTTAAAGCTGGAGGAATTCTTATTCATCATTCAGCCAGGTATTTGTTTTTCTGAAGAAGAAACTATGTTGGTTACCTGCAGAAACATCACTAGAACTGGGGTCTCCTGACTCCTGGTTATTTTCTCTCTCCTTCATACAACATTGAAATATACTTGATCTTCTATTTCTACTTCTACTCTTCTCTTACTGGTCTAGGCATGATTTTTACATTTTCTAAAATGTTTTCTGCCAGGTACTCTGCAAGCAACCCGTGCCTTGATGATAATTGGCATCCTGCTGGGACTGATAGCCATCTTTGTGGCCACTGTTGGCATGAAGTGTATGAAGTGCTTAGAAGATGACGAGGTGCAGAAGATGCGGATGGCTGTCATTGGGGGTGTGATCTTTCTTATTTCAGGTAAGGGAGGCCGTGTCCCCCTTAGACCTTATTAAACTCTTTCTGACATGGTTTAAGGTCTAGCTTTTGGTTTCCTTAGATTATGTTTGTTGGATTTATTGCACCTGAATCCATTGAATTCAGTTCCTTTAAAATCTGAAGACATAGAAACTTTAAATCCAGTTGACTTTCATGTTCTCAAACAGGAACCAAATGAAAGTCTGAGATCTGTGTTCACAGTGGACAGGTCTGTTCCTTGATGTTTCAGGTGCCAACTGGTTTGTTAGAACCAGTTTCCCCAGGTGAAGGGAGAGATTTTCTATCTAGCAAATAATGAGGAACAATTCTATGTAATTCAGAAAATTTCTGTAATGTCTCTACTGATACTATGTGGGAAAGATAAGGTATGGTGAGAGCGAACATAAGGAATGTGTCAATCGTGCAGATGTGTAAGGAATGAATGGGACTGGGATTATGGGAGGAAAATGAGGACATCATCCCACATGGGCAGATCTGATTCCAGAATAAACAGGTTGTACCCATAGGTCAGTGAAGAGAAAGGTCAGTTGGAATGGAGGTGGAATGTTGGAATGGCAGGAATGGTACCATTAGAGTAAATGAGTTAAGAAAGAAAACATTACAGAAAGGCCTTGAAAAAAACCTTGATAAAAGAATGAGGTTACATTTTCCATAGAAAATAAATATGTATTATTGCTTTATTCAAGTGTTGATAGGTGACCTTTGAGAAAATGAAAGCCTGAAGAAGACATAGAGCATTTATTTGTAAAGCCTTATAATAAGGTTTATATTAAATAAAATAGTATGTATATAAAACAATAGACTATTGTATATTATATATAGCAGTTTATTGTTTTGAAATGGACTATTATATATAGTATATATATAGTATATATGTATATGTATATAGTGGTCTATTGTTTTTGAAAATGACACCAGTGATATAATATACCACTAGGAAAAACTAAAATTAGACTTTTTTCTCATTTTCTCTTTAACAAAAGTAGGTGGGTTTCATCAATAATGAAGGAAGAGGGCCTGTGGCTTTGCTAACGGTTTAGTTAAAGTTTATTGAAATTACTCCTGGATAGCATTTTATTCCCAACTGTTTGATGTTACATCAAAGGCTATGAATGAACTTACTGCATAGAACCCTTCTTCCACTCACCTTGCTGTAACTCCCGGGCATCGTGCCCCACGTCTCAGAGGCTTCTTAGGGAGTGAGGCTTGCAAACTCCAGAGCATTTGCATGGTCTGCTTGAGCAGCCAGAGCAACAGTGTTTTCTCTCAAGCATGGGAGGCAGTTAGGTTGGACCACTTTTTTCATGGGAGGAAGGGACATTGTGGATAGTGTAGAAATATTTAATCTATCTAAATTGATAGATTTTTAGAATGACTATAAAAATAAATTAATTTCTTTAGTTAAGAAAAACCGAGGTGTTGTATACTTCTCATAAATGATAGAGTGGATTATTTTGACTAAGGAGTTTCTCTGGCCTTGTTGAAATGTGAAAGGCATGAGAAATTGAGAGTGTGCTGAACATGTTGATCTGATGTGGTCCTCAGCACAGTTCGCGGCAAGACCTGACACGTCTGGCCAGTGGGGCTGTAGGAATTTAGGTGATCTGGTGCTCTCTGAGACAGGTCCTAGTCGTTCCTGCTATCTAGCTATTTACTTCTATTTTGACCCTTTAGAAATGTGAATCTTGAGTTTTGGTCAAGAAGAATGTAGAAGGGTTTTCATCTTTCCTTTTGTATTGTAAGTGACTAGCTTTACTAATAACGACTTTGGTTTTAAAAGTAGTCTAGCACACTGATGTATACATTATATCATATGTGTGTATATATATACACACAAATATATTATACAACAATATATTTTAAAGAGATCTTAAATGACATGAACCTGCTGAATGTTTCCAGAAGAATGTTATTTGTGCCAGTGACCTTGAACTCTAAGTGAATAAAATGACATGAATTGTATAAACTATGCCTAACTCCAACCTAATATTTTTGTCTGTCTTAAGAGAATACTTAGAATCAATCGTGTCTGAACCTCTAATCTCCCTAAATTAAAGTCGTCTGAATTAAAATGGACTAAATTACAAATGTCAGCACTGTCGATGAGATTTAATTCTTGTAAAATACTTATAAATTTAATGAGCCGTATATTTATGTTCAGTGTTCCATAGTGATAACAGTCTTTTGTTTTGAATTTATGTAGGTCTGGCTATTTTAATTGCCACAGCATGGTATGGCAATAGAATTGTTCAAGAATTCTATGACCCCAGCACCCCGGTCAATGCCAGGTAATACTGTTCATGCATAAAATAGTTTGTTCTCTGAGAAAATACCCTTTTTATGTTCTGCAAAGTTCAGCTATTCCCAGATTTGCTATCCAGAATTTTATGGAATTTTCTGTCAAACTTGAAAATAATTTGAATGGCCTGTGACTCATGTTAAAAATAATTTGATAATTGCTTCAACAGCCTATAATGATGACAAGATAAACTTCAAAGTAGAAAAGTTCCAAGCTGCATACTCTCCAAATGTATATTAGACCTTTTTTCATATTTCTAAAAAAAATTTTAGTATTAATAAAGATACCAACATATTTGAAATTTCATTTTTGAAGTATATTCCAAAACTTACAACACTTAATTGTGAGTGTCTGTAACTAAACACAGTTTATGATTGATAGAAAAAATAGCACTATTGTAGAAGTTAACAAATAATACTTCATTTCTAACAGTTTAATCCTATTTATGAAAAAAAAAACAGTTTATTTATGAAAAAGATGTTACCACTGCAATTTTGTGTTTTATCACAAACATAAAAATAACTTTAGAAAGGTCATCCTTAATATTGCACATTGTGAAAGTTAAAGAGCTGACTCGGCTCTCATGTAATGACACCCTTTGATCAGAGACAAGGCTCTTTGTCTCACTGTGTTCACATCTTTAAAGCCTAATTACTACATTCAGAGTCAGGATGTTAAGATGTAATTATTGTTTGTTGAGTGCTAAGATGAATGGATGAAAAATCCCAGTGGTGGAGAGATAAGGTGTGCTTCTTTGTATGTAATCACCCACACAGAGAACACATACTGCCGTGATTGTGTTGGAACCCATCCCATAAGATCTACAGTGTAGGACAGAAACTGCTGGAGGTCAGTAGGCTAAAATTTTACCAGTAATGGATATGGAAGCATTTTATAAATTGCTAGGCACTGTTCACTTGTTTACTTTGTCGCACGTGATCCTGGAAGCGGTCCAGTGAGGCAGATGGGATCATCCTGCTTTAAGAGAAGCAGCAGCTGAGGTTGAGAGGTGGAGTTACTGGCCCGCAATTCAGCAGTTGAGAGTTTGCATCAGGATTCAAACTCAGGACGTACAACTCTAGATCCAGCCCTTCTCTTTCCTTATTGTCTACCATCAGTCACAGATCTTCTCCCCAGAAGCATGGCTTAACACATCCACCTGGATCAACTTAACCTAGAATGATATACAGGCTGCTTAGAAGTCTTTTTCACAAAACCATAAATTTCAGATTTCAGCATTTATCAGGGATTAACTATTGAAAACTCTAATAGTCTCCAAAACACTGTAGCAGTTTCTTTAGAGAATACAGCTGCTACTTGGTGAGAGCAGGATTGGTTAAGTTTTAGCCTAGGAACGATGGTCCAAATCTGACTTCTAAAGTATGTAAACATGCTTTACAAATCTCCTATACATGGAAAAATCTTTGGAACTATTCATGTATTAACCTGGTATTGTATGCCACATTGCCTGATCTACTCTTGCAAATTGTCAACGACTGCCATGTGAACATTCTCGTGCGTGTGTCCACAGACCTTCAAGTACTTCACAAAACTTAAAGGGATCATGGTTTTTTTTTTTTTTCCTAGTGGAAAAAATATAATAAGTATGATATTGATTTTGTTCTTTAATTATATTAGAGACGTTTCCAATGAATCATTGATTAAGCAAGTGCATTGTCTTTTCTTTTTAGGTATGAATTTGGTCAGGCTCTCTTCACTGGCTGGGCTGCTGCTTCTCTCTGCCTTCTGGGAGGTGCCCTACTTTGCTGCTCCTGTCCCCGGAAAACAACATCTTACCCAACACCAAGGCCTTATCCAAAACCTGCACCTTCCGGTGGGAAAGACTACGTGTGACACAGAAGCAAACAGAGACAACCTGGTTGGAACAATCAGAAAACGGACATTGAAATACTGTCATTGACATTAAGATCTTAGGCTTTTGACTGTTGTAGTCTGAACGGTGGTATTACCAAAAAAACATATTTTGTTAAATCCGTTGCTAAAAAGGAGTTAGTCTTATCTCCTTTCCTCGATACAGGAGGGAAGCCTTTTCCATTTGTATTACTGCTTCCCACTGAGTAATCATCTCAAATGTGGGGAGAGGGCATTCCTCAAATATATATAGATATGTACATATACATGTTTGTCTATAAAAAATTAGGTAGTAAAAACTCTTATTCTCACTGTGTTGGTACCAGCATTCTTAAAATATATCTAAAAAAAGAAAAATATATTTAATTCTATATTGATGAAATAAGTATATTTGGTATTTTTTTCTTCTTTCTTTATGTACACATATGTAATAGGTCAAATATCATTTACCCTCCTTCATCAGCTTTTAACGTCTTTCACAGAAGATCTGACCTACTTTACCAAGTATGAATTATTTCAGTTCTTCACATGTGCCCTTTTCATGCTTGTGTCATATTTTTTTTTTTACTGTGATCTTATAGCCCTTGCCTTATCACTCAGTCCTTCTTTGTGCCTTTGTTTTTTGTGAGGTTGGGCTTAATGTTTGAATCTGATCACACATCTTATATGCCTACAATTTAATTCCTAAAGTCAATAAGAATCTGTTACAGACCAGAGCTTTGGGAGCAGATCTTATTGTGTGACCAGGTGGTGTATTCCTGTTGGCCTTCCCATATGTTTCCTGTACTCTGACCTCTACCACACTTGTTTGCTTTGAAAATATTTGTCCCATTGAGGAGCTGTGTGCCACTTCCCCAAGTGTTGCAACACAATTCTATTGATTGAATTTTTTGAGCTACTTATTCACAGTTGTATATCCTCCCAAACTACCTTTTTCTTGTCCCCTTCCTCACCTGTGTTGATTTCTCATACAGTTTACCTCTTCCCAGAGAGGCATGGCCTTTTTGTCTGTGAAGTGCTAGACTATCTGCAATAATAACCTGGTGACAAATATTCTCTCTGTAGCTCTAAGCAAGTCACTTATTATTTCTCCTCTTTTCCCATCTGTCAGCTTGAGATAATGATATTTAACCAGCTGGTTAGAGTGGTGTAAGTATTAATTAGTTGATACTATGCTCATTCGATGAACATGAAATATGCCTACGTTATGTTTCTATTTCCTAAATTGGCTGTTAAGAAGTCATTGAACCAAACCTACACACAGGCATCCCATTGTTCAGCACTTTCCTTTCTCCACAGACCCTTTTCCTTCCTTTCAGCTGTGGCCACCATGTTGTGGGCACTGTGTTCCATTTTAACAATTGCTCTTAGTTTTCTAGTCTGTGGAAAATGCTCCTTCACTTGAGCAAGATGATAGAATGGAAAGAGTGTTGACTTCAGTGTCTGGAGATCTGATTGGAGTCTTGGTGCTATCAATTACAGTGTGAGTTTGGGCAGGGCCCTTGGTTGCCCTAGATTTATTGCTTCATTTATAAAAAGAGGATTGTAATTGCGGACCTGCCTACCTCACAGGGCTGTTGTGGGGATCCAGTGAGATGGGATACATGTAAATGTGATTTTGTGAGGTAAAGAGTATTGTACTAGGAGAAAGAATTAAGGAATTTAAGTGCGTAGGTTTTGGATTACTTTTCAAATGACTGAAAAGAGAGATTTTAAGAAATAGGTTTCTTGCCTTAACCAACTTCTCAAGTGATGAGATACTAAAGTGAATTTCAGCTTACTAAGTGAAAAGGATTCTAAGGAAGTCTTAGTTTTCTTCAGTTAGTATGGCCTGATGCTTTTTGTGGCTAAGCTTTTCTTCTTTCAGGAATCCAGACTTGACCTAGGACAAGTTTGCAGATGTAATGGGTAAAACAGAAGTATAAATGTTGGCAAACCAAAGAATGGGAGATTTTTTGAATTTTAATAATGTGCAAGGGTATGCAAGGTGAATCTGTTATGTGACGTCATCAGAGGTGTTGCTATTAGCTGGCAGCTAACACTGCTAGGATCGGTAATTTGGAACGTAAATCATAGTGAAACCACATAGGGGAAGTTATCCAAAGGACTGCATCATAGTATTTGAACCTAGTAAATTTTAGTGTGTCTTCCAAACCTGAAAGTCTGTGCTCCTACAATGTGTAATTCAAAGAATGTCTGCGGCCTACATAGATTCTATTGATGGGCAAGTATAAATACATGTGGTTACTAGTTAAACTCTGAAAAGAAATCTGTAGTCCAAAATGGCCAAGAGAATTGTTGTACCAGAATTTGTCCAATTTTGATATTTTTGTACTCTGCTACCATACCTGGAAACAGACAAATAGATATTTTAGGGTTTTGTAATGGGAATTTGTATGAAGCATTATTCTTTTTCAATAAATTTTTTTTAATATAAAATAAATCCTTGGATTGTTCTGGTTTTGGTTTTGGTTTTTTGGGGGTTTTTTTTGATCGTTTATTTCAAGATTGCCATGCTTGGAAGAGGAGATGGCTCAGGGTAGGACCTGACTCACCATGTGTTCCTGGGAAGGAGCTATCATGCCTGTGGGCCACCTGTCAAGTATTTGAGTGACTCCACCCACTGGAATGCGATATTTCTCTCCAACTGTGCTTCCTCATCAAGGGTGGTGATAGAAGAGAATGTCAGTGCAGATGGCTAACAAACACATGAAAAGATGTCAACATCACTAATCACCAGAGAAATGCAAGTCAAAGCACCAAGAGGGTGGTGATAGAAGAGAATGTCAGTGCAGATGGCTAACAAACACATGAAAAGATGTCAACATCACTAATCACTAGAGAAATGCAAGTCAAAGCGCCAAGGAGGTATCACCTCACACCGTTCAGAATGGCCATCATCAAAAAAGCTAGAAACAATAAATGCTGGAGAGGGTGTGAAGAAAAGGGAACCCTCCTGGACTGTTGGTGGGAATGTAGCGTGATACAGCCACTATGGAAAACAGTATGGAGTTTCCTTAAAAAACTAAAAATAGAACTACAATATGACCCAGCAATCCCAGTACTGGGCATATACCCTGAGAAAACCATAATCCAAAAAGAAACATGCACCACAGTGTTCACTGCAGCACTATTTACAATAGCCAGGACATGGAAGCAACCTAAATGCCCATCAACAGATTAATGGATAAAGAAGATGTGGCACATATATACAACGGAATATTTCTCAGCCATACAAAGGAATGAACTTGAGCTATTTATAGTGAGGTGGATGGACCTAGAGTCTGTCATACAGAGTGAGGTAAGCCAGAAAGAGAAAAACAAATACCTTATGCTAACTCATATACATGGAATCTAAAAATATGGTACTGATGAACCTAGTGACAGGGCAAGAATAAAGACGCAGATGTAGAGAACGGACTTGAGGACACAGGGTGGGGAAGGTGGCGAAGGGGAAGCTGGGATGAAGTGAGAGAGTAGCATTGCCATATACACGCTACCAAATATAAAATAGATGGCTAGTGGGAAGCTGCTGTATAACACAGAGAGATCAACTCCATGATGGGTGATGATCTAGAGGAGTGGGATGGGGAGGGTGGGAGGGAGGCCCAAGAAGGAGGGGATACAGGGATATATGTATAAATACAGCTGATTCACTTCGTTGTACAGTAAAAACTGGCACAACAGTGTAAAGCAATTATACTCCAATAAAGAGCTTTAAAAAAAAAGGAAGAGAATGTCAGGAGACGTTAGTTCATTTTCCTCATCCATAGAAAGGGCACTTGCTGCAATAAATGCCTAAGTGATAAAATAGCCAAGCGTAAAGCATTGTGAAAGCTTAAGGTGGTTGTGTTTCTCACAAGTTGGAAGAAAGACAGCTAGAAATCCATTATTGTTTTCGTAATGATTATTATCAAAACTACTTCTTAGGAAAGCAAGTAATGAAATTCCTTCACTCGTTATCTGAAAATATCAACAACTGATAAAGCCTTAGCAGTAACCTCTCCATGAGTAATTTACATATGAAAGAGACAGGCGTGTAAACAAAGGATTGCAGCTCTATGTGGAATTCTATGTGGACATTAGACTTAAGGGTGAGAGGCAAAGATTAATCTCAGTCCCTCTAAATTAAGCAGATGCTTCAGAATCCCCACTCTTTCTACAGAATTTAAATCTCCAGGGAGGGGTTCAGGCCCATGAAGTTTGAGAAGTAATAAAATTCCTTAGTCCTCCTGACAAGGACTCAAAGAAAACCTGGATTGTCAGTCATATCAAGGAGACACCCCACTCACTGTGAGCTCCTCCTTGTGAATGCCATTGTCCTGCAAACCATTTCGTTTCTCCTCCTCATCAATTAGTACTCTCTACGTGGATCTGTGCCCAGGTCCAGGGAAAACTCCATACCATTCCCATATTTTAAAGCCTGTTGTTAATCCTAGTAAAATCTGTTAACGGATTTTTTTTTCCTTCTTATTGAGTGTCGCTCAGGTGTAAGATTTCTGCAGTCTCCTCCTCCCCCATCCCAGATATACCCCAGGTATCCTCAATCTGCCCTAAAATCTCTACGATTAGCTGGTACCATGGAAACTAGCAGAAGTCACTGCAGGTTCCAGGGTTATGTGGCAACAGCTCATTGAGTTTAAAAACACAACGAGAAACGTTCTCAATGCTCTGAAACTCTGCAGAACTCATGGTATTTTGAATACTCATCTTCCACTGACAGGTTTTTCCCACATGGCCAATATCAGCAATTAGACAAGAGATATGAATTTATTCAATTAATATTTACTGTACACTTACCATAGGCCAGTGCCTTTAAATGCAGACAAGGCTAAAGGATATAGGAAATGAATAAGATCCTTGCCTGGGCCCCAGCAGGGTGATGAGTGTTAAGTAGGAAGAAAAATGAACTTGAAATCTAGCACTGGCTGTGCCGTTGGTCAGCCTCTGTGAGCTGTGGAGATCTCCATCCACTCTTTTTTGTAAAAGGAAGAGCTTGGCCCCACGCAGCGGTTCTCATCTGGAACAACATGGAAGCTTTTGAAAGTTGGAGGTGTTTGAAACTTCCCAGTTCCAAAGATTTAAACCCAGGTTAGGGGAATCAGAATCTCTGAGCGGAGGGTGTCAGCTATGGGCTTCCCCGGGGGATGCCAACGCACATTCTGATTTGCACACCACTGGACTATGCCACGTCTCAGGACCAAGCTTGCTCAAAAAGTTTTCACTATAAACACACATACAGGCACTTCATAGATGACAGTGTGGTTTATTTACCCTTTCTCTAACGTTATGGTTCTATTTTCTGGTTTTAGATTTTTTTGTTTATTTGTTTGATTTGGTGAGAGAAGGGAAGGTGTTAAAAGGAGGTAGTCTTCAGAAGCTATTGTCGTATTTCTTTGGTAAATAACCTTCCTTCTTGTCATTTCCTATTCTTTTTAAATCATCTCCCAAAATAGTCATTAATACAAAGAAAATTCTCTTTTAAAGAATAGTCTTCTGTTAAACAAATAATATCAGCTCAAGAGGATGTGTTTATTGTATTATAATCACTGAGTTATCTTCCTTTGTTTTATGAAAATTTCAGGAATGTCCTTAACCAAAGCATAATCTTGCTAAATTTATCTTTATTTGAATAACATGTCTGTGATTTTATTTTATTTATGTAATAATTTATGATTTATTGCTTTTATTCTCTGTTCCCCTCAAAAGAAAAAGTAAACACACACACACACACACACACACACACACACACACTCTCAGTAACCAAATGGGGAAAGATAAAGTTTGAAAACTGGACAAGTACTTCCTAACTGAGATGACCTGGACCAAAGCACTTTCTTCTCCCACAGGGGCATTTTTTCTTTTAATCATTTTTGTCCATTGAGTTTCCTGTTTCCATTAGTGTTGTGCTTTCCCCAGGTGTCTATTGCTGCCGTGTAGCTATAATAAATCCAATAGCCTATAAGAAACCCAAAATAAGCAGCCATCTGAAACAAGGGTGAGGGACAGCAGAGAACATTTCTTTGGAGATGAGAGTGGAATTCAAGAAAGAAAAATGACCTCTAATACAGCAAGGACAAAGGAATTTATTTTTGATCATTATTTTTTACCACAATATTCTTCCCAATAATAAAATTAAAACATTAATAATAACGTAGAAAAATACAGAAAAATCGAAATAATTTTAAAGATTGTAATAGCCATATTACTCAAAACTATTAAGAATTTGATGTGATCTTCTCTAGCTGTCTTTTCTTTCCCAGAGATAAGCTTTGGCATGTGTTGTTATTTTTTACTTTTTTTCATAGTATCGCATAGTAAGAATAATTTTGATTTCTTTTTTGTTTTCCATTCAAGTGTATAGTAATGTAGTGTTACTGTGCAGAGTTCATAAACATTCATTCATTCATTCAGATAATATTTTTAAGCTCTTTATTGGAATATAATTGCTTTACACTCATACCAGCTTTTGAGGTACACCAAAGTGAATCAGCTGTATTTATACATATATCCCCATATCCCCTCCCTCCCGCGACTCCCTCCCGAAATGAGAGAGTAGCATAGACATATATACACTACCAACTGTAAAATAGATAGCTAAGCAGGTAATATTCTTAAGAAGCTAATATTTGCCAAGTATTTTCTGCCACAAAGGAAATGGTAGCCCTGGATTTGTGCAGTGCAGCAACCAGGAATTAAATAGACAAAGAAATCCCTTTGCTCCTAGAACTTACATTCTATATGGGTCATATAGACAATAAAATAAACATGCTAAATATATAGCATATTAAATGGTGATAAGTCATATACATAAAAGCTGAAGTAGGCAAGGACTGGGGAGGTTGGGGGAGGGTAACAAATTAACATAATAAGGTCATGGAAATTCTCAATGAAAAGGTAATATTTAAGAAACAATATCAAGGAGAGTAAGAAGCAAATCAATTATACAGGTGGAAGAACATTTAAAAAAAAACAGGTTTAAATGCTTCAAAGTGAAATTATGTATAAAATGTTTGAAAAAGAGTAAGGAGGCCAGTGTAGCTGAAATGCTTTAAGCTAGGACGAGAGTAACAGGACATGATGGCTTGAAGGGAAGGGGAATCTAAACTGCGTAGGGCATGGTGGACCACTGTAAGGACTTCATCTATTATTAAGTAAAAAGAAAGGAGAGTGTTAGGTTTTGAGCAGAGAAGACACAAGATCTAAATTAAGATGTAATTTTTTTCTGCTGTGTTGAGAGTAGACTATATATATAGGAGGGCAAGGGGAAAAGCAGTGAGCTCAGATAGAAGGTTATTACCAATAATCCTGGCAAGAGATGACTTGGGGATAGCTGTGGGTAGTGAGAAGTGGTTATAATCCGAATAACGTTTTAAAATAGAGCCAGCCAGTTTTGCTGATTGACTGGATGTGAGATGTCAGGTTAAAATGAGTCAAAGATGACTCCAAGATTTTTGGCCCCAGCAATTGATACAATGGAGCTGCCAAAAACCAGAGAGGGCAGATTGTAGGAGAGTAGGTTTGGAAGAGGAAATCAGAAGTTTTACTTTGGACATGTTAAGTCTAAGATACCTGTTGCACATCCAAGTAGCGATGACCAGTAGGCAGTGGGAAAAGGCAGGAGTGTGGGAATCTAGAATGAAGAAAGGGTTTTCAAAAGAAAAGAATAATCAAGCATTAGTTTCATATGACTTATCAAGTTGAAAATATGCCCCAGTCTTTGGACATTTAAGCTGATACCTATAGTCACTAGGTTAAAGAGTCGATAAAAGTAGAAACCAAATATATTTTACCCATTATTGAATCTTTTATTATTTTCCAAATTTTTCATTCTAGTATTCTCAAAACTATTCTCAAAGAAGTCTGGTGTATTAGAGTCATAGGCCTGCCCCTGCCCTAGATTTTTGTCCTGATTCTGCCCTTTAGTAATCTTCTTTTTAATGATTTCATTTTAATAATTTAATATAGTAGCAGAGACCAAACATCTCATTTTAAGTATTCTTGTAAGCAGGATGTCAAGATGAAGTTAGAATTGCAAGAGGTAGAATGCTAATTCCTGAGGAAGAGAAAGGGTAAAGATAGAAGGAATAGGGTGGGACGAATTGGGAGACTGGGATTAACATATACACACTATTGATACCATGTATAAAATAGATAACTATTGAGAACCTACTGTATAGCACAGGGAACTCTACTCAATGCTCTGTGCTGACCTAAATGGGAAGGAAATCCAAAAAAGAGGGGATATATGTATATGTATAGCTGATTCACTTTGCTGTACAGTATAAACTAACACAATACTGTGAAGCAACTATACTCCAATAAAAAGTTAAAAAAAAAAAAAGAAAAGAAAAGAAAGCAAGAATAGACAGGAAGGCCTTTACAGAGGTTGGCAAATTTTCTGTAAAGGGCCAGATAGTAAACATTTTAGGCTTTATGGGATACATATAGTCTCCGTCACATATTCTTCTTTGTTTATTTTGTTGTTGTTGTTGTTTTACAACTGTCTAAAATGCAAAAATTATTCTTTGCTTACAGACCGTACCAAAAAAAAAAAAGAAGACAGGTTGTGGTCCAAATTTAATCCATACCCTGGTCTAACACCTGTGAAAGGAGAGAGAGAAGGGAGGAGAATTCTGTAGGAAAAGCCCCAACCTGCTGTGCATCTCTAAGAAAGCCCTGGGGCCAGCCCATGGGGAGCTGTGGTTTAAAGCATATCGGTGGAATAGTCCTCCATTGGGCAGAAATGGCCAGGCTCTAGCAACCCTGCTGCACTTAGTAATCTGGGAGCTGTCCAGCATGAGTGTGGCTTCTGCTGGAAGGCTGCAGCAGATCCCAATGGCAGTGCAGCTGAAAGCTGTCGGCAAACTGTCCCCATTATGGCAGGTTCTTATTTGAAGAGAAATGTAAATAGTGAACCTCCTGAATTTCACATAAAAATACAGAGAATTAACCAAATAGAATTTTGTTTGTCTTATATCACTAGTCATTCAAAGGTAGGTAATCTAACCTGGCATAAGGAATCTGTAACATAACCAAATAACCATGTATATTCTATCGTCTTACTTTATCATTCTTAGTATGTGGCTTCCATTCTCATAACTACTCTATGGCTTCAAGAATTCTACCCTTCCTTCACCCTTATTACCTTATTCAACCTACAAAGATGAAGACGCAAAAGAGAAAGAATGCAAAAGGGAGAAACTAATAGCATGGATATCAGAAAATCAACTTTCAGAAACCCCCAGTGGAAGGAAAAACTAACTGAACAGCAGGATGGGAACAGTGGGAGGAGCAGTCCAAAATAGCCCGAGCATATATAAAACTGTGGTATAAGACATGACAGTGTTGCAGATCAGTGAAAAAATGAGGGATGCTTCAACATATATTGTGTGGAAATTGTGTATCCATGCGGGGGAAAAATAATCTGTTACTCCTACTATATACAAAAGTCAATTCCATATGAGTTAAGAAGTTGAATATGAAAACCAAATCTTAAAAAAAATTCAGAATGAAAAAAATAGGAGGATGAATTATTTATCATGAATTGTAGGATTTTTTTAATTATTAAATAAGATACAAAAAGCAAACCATATTTTTAAAAAAGGATATATACAACTACATTAAAATGAAGGCCTCTATTCATCAAAGACATAATAGGAACATAAAAAGATAATTTATAATAGGGAGGAGATAAGCACCACATGGTATACATTAAACAAAGATTTAATATCCAGGATATAAGAACCCCAATAAATCAAATAAAAACTACAACTCAATAGAAAAATGAGCAAAAGTCATTCAAAGTCATTTCACAAAGGATAAATGATGCAAGTTCATTAAAAGTATGAAAATATGCTCAACCTTATTAATAAACTTAATAATAAAAGATTATTAATAAAATTAGCAAAAATGCAAATTTAGACCCAATTATATTCCCTAGATTGGCAACATTTAAGAAGTCTGATAATACAAGTGTTGAAGAGAATGTGGATCAATGATAGTGGGTCTCTCTCAATTGTTCCATCAAATTTTAAAATATTGCATTATACTATAAATTTAAACACTCAAATTCATATAAAAATGCACTACTGGAGAAACTCTTACCTATATACAAAGATACACATATAAGAATAACAACTGTAGTAATTGTAATAGCTAGAAAATCGGAAAATTTTTTTTTTAAATCTTATTCAGGCTTTAAAAAAAAGAAAATTGGAATTCTTTTAAGTGTCCATTAGCAGGGAAATGGTAAATAATTTGTAGTGTATTCACACAATGGAGTATCTTATGAACGTAAATATGGATAGAATATAGTTGCACAGAAAATAAATGTTTTTAAGAAATAATTTTGAGTGAAAAAAAGAAAGTCCCAGAGGAACACACCGAGCATAATATCATTTTTATAAAACTCAAAACTAGCAAAACTAAATAATATATGGTTAAGGTATTATACACAAGAGATAAAATTATGGAAAAAGAAAAACAGAAATGATAGACATAAAAATTCAATATAATATTACTTCTGGAAGAAGACAGGTGGCGGGATGGATGAAGAACTTACAGGCATGCAAATGTTGTTGATTATGTTCTAGTCCTTGCATTAAGTAGTGAGTGGGTGCACAGGTATTCATTATATACTTATTATGCTTTAAAACTTACATATGTTACATACATATTCTCTGGTTTCTAGCAAATAGTGTATTAGAAAAGACAATAAAGAAATATGTTCTAAAATAAAGAAATCCTCAGCTGATTTCCATTTTTATGGCTTATTGGATAAAATGATGTTTCTACGGTCACATCCAACAAAAGAAGTTGGGACATTTAGTATCACAGATGGGCACACTGGTGTCCACGAAAATCAAATTTTGCCTGCCTCATTAGCTACACCACCTTGACCAAGTTGATAATGTCTCTTAGCCTCGGTAATATGTGTTCAACTTAACCCACTGGATTTTAGTGGAAGACAAATGACATGATGTACATGAATGTCCTTTTGTAAACAAACAAAAGCAAATACTGAACAAATGTAAAGGATTATAGTTCTCAAGCACAATTCTTTGGGGGAAATAGAAGCCTTTGCCTTGACAATTTCAAGCACACAGTTGATTGGGTAGAGTCTTTCTCTGATCTTCTACATTAACCTACCTCAGTGTGTGTCTTCCAGAATGATACATAGACTCAGCATTGAGAGTCCCATGTTACAGAATTAAGAAGCCAGGTTACCATACTGCATCATACAGACAAGCACTTTTTCTGATAACGTCCCTTTAAAAAATAATAATAATAAGGATAAAACAGGGACTTCCCTGGTGGTGCAGTGGTTAAGAATCCACCTGCCAATGCAGGGGACTTAGGTTTGAGCCCTGGTCCAGGAAGATCCCACATGCCGCAGAGCAACTAAACTCGAGAGCCACAACTACTGAGCCCATGTGCTGCAATTACTGAATCCCGCACACCTAGAACCCATGCTCCACAAGAGAAGCCAATGCACTAAGAAGCCCTCACACCGCAAGGAAGAGTAGCCCCTGCTCGCTGCAGCTAGAGAAACCTGACGCACAGCAACAAAGATCCAATGCAGTGCAGCCCAGAATATAAATAAATAAATAAATAAATAAATAAATAAATAAATAAATAAATAATTTTTTTAAAAAAGGATAAAACAGAAAATGTAAGTACAATAAAAGTAATGTCTAGATGCAGCCACATTACTGCTTATTTTACCTCTTCATAAGATGCTGGGAACAAAGCAATTTTGCTGAAGTGTTCAGTGAAACTATCCTCTATTCAACATTTATTTAGTGCTTACTCTGTGTCAAATCCTGACCCAAACAGAATTGGTGTAGAAAGATGAGTAAAGCATAGTTCTTTGCCTCAGGGCCACCTTTTCGCAAAAACCCAAACTGGCACCATTCTCACCATAGTCAACATGAATGATGCCCCCTATAGGTTGTGCAGTGTATAGCCCAGGTCAAACGCAGGAACCTCAAAAACAGAAATAATGCAAAAAAAAAAAAAAAAAAGGAAAAAAGAAACATAAAAGTAAATCAAGTAGGATACAAATCAGGTTTGTGATAAGAGCCTTGAATGACCACTAATAATCAGAGAAAATGATTAATTTTGTGTTCTTTAGATAGGTAAAAATCTTAAAATCTAAATGTGTCAAGGGTTGGCTTAGATGTGAAGAAAGGGGTCCTCACCCTTGTTTACAAGTGTCAACTGATAAACCTTTACAGTGAGCCAATTTTAAAATATCTAGTAAAAGTTGATCCTTTCACTGTGACTCCGCAACGTCAACTTGAGATATATATCCTTGAAAAACTAATGCATGTGCATATCACAACCATGTTATAACAGAGGCGAAAGCATTGATTTAAAGTGCTAAGGGGAGCCCAGAGGCAGGAGGAGCCTTAGAGAGTCTGAGAAAGCCAATAGAGAGGGAAGCATTGAGGGATGGTCAAGAATCTACCAGGTGGACAGAAGAAAGAAAAGCATTCCCAGCAGAGAGCAGGGTGTGCAGAGGTGTAGGGGTCAAGCAATGCAGTGAACAAAATGTGTAAGTTATGGGAAGTGACCCAGCGTTCTTGAAGCAAAAGTGGAAGAGAAAGTGTCATGGCGATGAGACACATGCAAAGATTCAAACTTCAGACTGAGGAATTTGCATAGGTGCTTCATTACCTACAAAAATTAAAATGACTTTTTTTTTCTGAGAATTAACAGGAAGATATGGTAAAAGCTCTAGAGTGTAAGAAAATTTTACACTAAACGTTTTTCTAGACATCTTCTGTGACTTTTTTTATGTCCAATATTCACTCTCCCTTAGTAACAGCTGGAACCTTGGATTCAGAGAAATAGCCTACATGACTCTCAGTAGTAACATCCACTTCCAATGGGAAAGGAATATCAGTATATTGCATATTTGTGACATAGCTGTAAATATCACTACAAATGCTATTATGGAATATCGAGAAAAATAGCCAAGAATCCCTCAGACATGCACATCCAATTTTACATGCCTAGGGAGACTGGAGCGTCAGATGAATTCTTCTCTCTTATGATTCTTGGTCTTTCTCTTGAAGGAAGATTTTTACGTCCATCAGTGAACCCAGTCAACTCTACCTTCAAAATTCATTTTGCATCTGACCGTTTCTCTCCACCTGCTACTGTAGTTTAAGACACAATCATCTCCTACCAATACCAGTGGAATAACCTCCCAAGCGATCCCTTGCTTCCAGTCCTGTGTCCTACAGTCTGTTCTCCAAATGGGAACAGGAGTGATCCTTTGAAGACATAGGTTAGATAAGTCTCCTGCCTCTCCACTGTTCTCAGTCCTCCACAATTTCCAACTTAGATTAAAACCTGACACTACCTTCCTATCCTCGTACCTTACCACTCTCCTCCTAAATCGTCCTGCTCCAACCACTCTAGTCTCCTTACTACTCCTGTGACACAATAAGCAAGCTTCTTGAATTATTATTCTCTCTCAGCATCATTTTTCTCCCAGAAGAATCACAAATATCACCATATCAGAAAAGACTTACTTGATCACCATATACAAAAATAGGCTCTATCACTCTCTCTTCCCTTGTCCTGCTTTATTTTTCCTTAAAACATGACAAGAATGGCAGAAAATTGATATTTATTCATGTATTAATGTATTTGCCTAACTGTCCCACTCTATGGAAGCTGGGTATTTTTTTTTGAGGCATGGTATTTATATATTTTTATGTTTGTTCATCATCGTATCACAGATGTCTAGGACCATAGTACCTATCCCATTGTAGAGCTCAAATAATAATTAGCAAATAAGTTAATTAAACAAATAAATTATGATTAGTTTAAGGCAAAGCATATGAACCAACCTGGACCAAAGAGATTCCATTCTTTTATTGTAATTATTATCAGGAAAGAAAACTCTCTTTCTCTAGAAGTTGCTAGATGAAAAGAGAAAATCCTAGAGACAAAAATAAATGAATAAATAAAACCAACTCTATGAGGAAAGCAGGGCAGCAAGATGCAGAAAAACAGAACCTGACAACAGAATTCCAGCCCCTTGATCCAGCCATACCTAGAGCTGGCTGTACTTCTGGACTTTTCAGTTATGTGTACCAATAAATTTCTTATTTCCTTAATGCACTTTGACTTGAATTTCTGACATTTGCCTCTGGAAGAGTCCTAACCAATATAATCCTCAATCTCCTCATATATGAATAGATAAACTGAGATCTGGAAAAAGGAATAGTTTTAATGAAACTCACAAAGTTACATTGAAGCCAAGACTGAAGTTTGGATATTCTGAGTCCAAATCCTGTTCTTTTTTCCATTCTATTACCTAGCTGGCCGCACAAATAGATTCAAACCCTCCCATGAGCTCAGGTTGTTGTACATTTACAAAACAGCCTAGTATTCAGGCCAGGAATCCTAGGAAATTAAGTAGGTTGTGATGAAGTTCCTGGGTTATTTAATCTTTTTAAATTTAAACTGCTACCTCACTGTAGGGGAGTAGAGCTCAGAAAAAAAGAAAAAAAAAATCCTCTAAAGAAAATATCAGGATTAATCCTCTAAATCTAACTTAAGCTATAGGTTTGCTAGAGAAAGAAAAATTGCTTTTATAAAGACTCATTTTTCCTCATAAAACTTGTAACACTCATGATTTTTCCCCCCACAGTTTATTGCAAATCATAAATCTTTTAATTCCCTACAACCTGGTGAATGTAACCCAATCATTGTTTCTGTGCACTACTGTGGACCTGACAAACCCCACAAGCCCAATCGTGGGACTGTCAGAGAATTATAAGAAAATGTTTAGCTCAATGCCTGGAACACAGTAGGTATTTGATATCTTCTATTCTTTACATACGAACATGAATGCATATTGCGTAGAGTACTGTAAAAGTTTGTAGGGGAGTTTTCTTAATTTTTATAGTTTTCAAGATCTGAGACAATCACCTCTATTGGATTCCCATATTTTCAAGATATATT
The DNA here is from genome assembly GCF_030028045.1 of Hippopotamus amphibius kiboko. NCBI lineage: Eukaryota > Metazoa > Chordata > Mammalia > Artiodactyla > Hippopotamidae > Hippopotamus > Hippopotamus amphibius. The sequence goes on along the minus strand of NC_080191.1, from coordinate 164,824,232 downwards.
AGAAGGTGATTAAAATAAAGCTAGAAAAGAGCAGCCTCTACGTCATATTTCGATTTTACTAGAGAAGAGAAAACATGAAATTTTGTGATAGACTTTATGTTTTAACTCTCATATTTTTTACTTTTTATTGAGTTTTTTTAGAGACATTTTCAAAAACTCTAATTCAATTAACAATGTAATTTATGGTTTACATGAAACTATTTATTACTGTAGAAACAACATAAGTAAAGCCTGAATCTGTAAGAACCAGTGACTTGGTTGTTGGGACACAATTAGATTTTATAAATGTTCTTTGGATGGATGTTCGAGATTTTTTTAATTAAGAGATAAAAGTAATATTTATTGAATATATCATTTGTATGAAAATGGCATTATTTAACTCTTGAAGGAGATTATTGATTCACGCAATTTCAAAAGAGTGTGTTGCAACTTGTTTTTACTATTTATGGCTTTTGAACACTCTTTAAAAAAATATAAGTCAAAAGCATGTGTGGTTCAAAAAATTTTTTTATATTAAAATAATTTACATTCTATGTTGAAATTTTGAAGCACATGTTTTCATTTTAACTTTTGTGTGTGTGTGTATTTTTTTTCTTTTTTTAAAATTTTTATTGGAGTATAGTTGCTTTACAATGTTGTGTTTGTTTCTACTGCACAGCAAAGTGAATCAGCTATACATATACACACATCCCCTCTATTTTTCTTCTCCTAATTCCATTTACTTTATTTTTTTATTTTTTTTATACATTGTCCTTTTGTACCAATCAGCTTTTCATTCAGCCAAAACTATGAATTAAGTGCTCATAATAAGCTACTTATAGTATGCACTGAACACTTACCTAACACTAGCAACTTTATTTTTTAAATTGAACTGATGTCTACTCTGGCACAGTCATAAGGCCAGCACTTAGCTTTGTAAAGATGGTGAGACATGGTCTGAAACTCCAAGTATCTTACAGGGCAAAGTTTTCAGCTGAAAAATCCCCAGACTTGGGTAAATTCTAACAGGAAACAACTCTCAAAACAGTATGCAGCTTCCTTTGGTTTCTCCTTCATGATTTTCTGTTAATTCCCTCTCAACTAAAACCATCTCAAATTTAAAACTCCAGCCTCAATGTATTCCAAGAACTCCAGACTTGATACACAGCTAGTTACCCAATAATAGGATGTCTAATAGCAGTCTCAAACTACACAAGGGAAAAACAAAATTCTTGATACCAAAGCAAACAAAACAAAAACCTGAGAAGGTCTCTCTCTTCTCAGTTTAACTGCAACTCTGTTTCTTCAGTGCTCTGGGCCAAAGCCTTAACAGTACCAATGACCTTATTCTTTATCTCATACATATATCCAGTCCATCATCAAATCCTGTCAGCTGCACTTCAAAAGTTATCTCAAATCTAATCACTTCTCACCACCTTCCTCCACGTTACACAGTCTCCCATTTAGCCTACTGATATTTCACTGGACACTTCCATTGGTCACGGGGCTTCAATCCTCATTCACGCATGGTCTAATTTCCAGACAGTAGCATAATTATGTCAAACCCAGTTCATATTACATCACTCTTCTGCTCAAAACCATCCAAGGCTTTTACATCTCACTCAGAATAAAATTCAAATCCCACACCTTGACCCATTGCCTAAAAGACCCTACATATTATCTGACCCTTGGTTACCTCTCTGATATCATCTCCTCTCCCTGGTTCATTCTTTGTCGGTCACAATGATCTCCTTGCTGTTTCTCAGATACAAAAATCCTATTCCCAATTTAGTACATTTGCATTTGCCGTACCCTCTGAGTAGATAGCTCCTCCATGAGATAACTCACATGGTCTATTCCCTCACTGCACTCAACAGTCACCTTGTCCAAAAATCCTCCCTGACCAACCGAAGTAAAATAACATATAACCCAGCCCCTCATCACTCTCTAACATCTTACCTGCTTTTTATTTATTATTCTTATCACCACATAGATATTTATATATTGAAATATATAATATGCATATTACATATTTTTATAAATATAATAATACCTATTTTATATATTATATATATTTGGAGCTTCTTTGCCATGTGGACATCTTTCATCTCTTCAATGGAATGTAAGTTCCATGAAAGTGGAGAATTTTTGTTTTGTTTGCTGCTGTATCTCTGGTTTTGACAACTGTGCCTAGCGCAGAGCAGGCAATCAACAGCTTCTTGATTAATTAATAATAAACATTTCTTCTTTTACTTTAACATTGTCATACAGTGTGCTTCACAGATTCTCAAAAAAGAATTCTTTATTTCTGGTTTTTCCACACTCGTTGTAAGGTGGCAGAGGTGTAGAATAAAACATGAAATATTCTCCTTAGTTATGCCTTTGTAGAACTCCAAGGATGAATTGACTGCCAGGAAAGGAGCTATGGAAATGAAAATGGTGAGGACAAAAACAATGTTTTTCCTTTATTCAAAATTCTCTTCCAACTAGGACTAAATAAGGTCTTAGAAGTCAAATGGGAAGAGCCATCCTAGGCTGAATCCTTTTTCCAGCATCCTAGACAAATGGTCGTCCCTTCTACCTCCAAAGACAAGATACTCACCAAAATGCATGGCCACAGATACCATAAGTCGGAAACTTCTCCCAGGGAAGCTCCATCCTCTGGCATATCCTTCAGAGGTTATATTCCATTTATCACTAGAGAATTTTTCCTGTTAGGTCTCCCAAAGAACTAACTTTCAGATCTTCTTTCAGTCTCGATCCTAACCAAGTGTAAACTCTGTTATAATTTCTGAAGCTCAGTATCAGGTCCTGTTTCTCTGCCAAGCCTTCAGACCTTGGGGCAATGTTGTCAGGCTTTCTGTAACCATGACTCAGCTCACAGATCACAGCAAAGAGAGACTGAGAACCTCCCAAGAGAAACTCTTTTGTCATGAATTTCCACCAAGACTAGATTATGTGAGAGGCTTGTCACTGCTGATGAATAGTAAAACCATTCAACAGTTCCAAGAATGTGGAGGCACCTACTTTGACATGAGCTTTCTTGACTGTAACCAGTCAGGAATTCTCAATGACACTTAAATAGCTTCATGATTATGTTGTCTTCCACATACTACTTCTGTGATCTTGGTGAGGTCATCAATCCTCTCTAAGATTCAGTTTCCTCAGCTATACTTGGGAATAATAGCTACCTAATTCATTGGGCTGTTGTTAGTATTAAATAAATAGTTATTCTTCCTGGCCCTGGTAGTCACTCAGTGACATTACCTACTATTAGTTATTCTTCTCTTGATAATGACATGGGGAAAAATGGGATATAGGTTTATCTTCTAGAATTCTTTGCTATTTACCCAGTGAAAATTCTCACTTAGAAGTAAAAGTAACTAAAGGACTAGACTTCTTAGAATTCGTATAAAATTTTGACTTATTGATCACTCAGATAGAATTTTTATAAAATATTTTGCAAATATATGTTTCTAGTAAAAGGTAATCAAGTAGTTGAAGACATTCCACTTAAAAAGTAGTAATACCATAATCAGATAAAACATTTTTATTCAATTATCTAGACAATTTGATAACTTCAGTATTAATATAAACATTTACCGTCATGGGTATCTCAGATATGAGATTAGATTTTTGGACAAATGGGTTGGGTCTTGTCAATGTGATAAAGGGAATCATAAAAGACAACTAATAAGCACCTACTGTACAGCACAGGGAACTCTTTTAGGTGCTCTGTAATGACCTATATGGGAACAGAGTCTAGAAGAGAGTGGATACATGTATATGTTTGGTTGATTCACTTTGCTATACAACAGAAATTAACACAACATTGTAAATCAGCTACACTCCAATAAAAAACAAAAAAACAAAATGCAAGATATTCCATTTTATGTACACACCATATGTTCTTTATCCATCTGCCCATCGATGGACATTTTGGTTGTTTCTATATCTTGAGGATTATGAATAATTCTATAATAAACGTGGGAGTGCAGCTCTCTCTTTGAGATCCTGATTTCAGTTCCTTGGAAAACTACTGAAGAGTGGGATTGCATGATCAATCTCGATAGTTTGGTCAGTTTGCCCCTCATATATTTTCTATGAAGTTATCTGCATCCTGCTCTTCAGGTTCCCAACTCTGGCAAGTCATCTGTCATCTGATTGTTTCCTAACTGGTTTTCAAATGATTTTCCTCTGTAGAATATCCAATTCTTTTCTTTCTTTCTTTTCTTTCCTGCATTGTTATTTTACTAGTCCTTTGATTTTTTTATTTCTGATATAGGAATGTATCTCTTAATAGTTTCCTTGTCAGTTTTCAGAGATAGTATGCAGGTCAAGATGACATTTGGGGGCTTCTCTGACACAACCTGTTTAATAACTCTTTAGTCTATATCAAATTCTCATTCCATTCTACTTTGATAATATTCACAATTATCTGTTCAAATCCTGGGACCTATACACATATATTAACATTTTCTAGTTCTTGAAATAGACCTTTTCCCCCCACAAATTTAGTTAGAGGTTTTAGTATATGCGAAATGTCAACATGTACCAGGAAGGTGAATTTGCTTGGAATTCATTGTTGCCAGAGCTAATTAATTCTTACTAAAATTAAAAAGAAAGGATCTTGTGACTGTGCTGAAGTGTGCCCTATATTTCTCTGTAGTTCTTTCAGGAACTAGCACAAAGCCATATGTATGGTAAGCACTTAAAGTAATGTTTCTGTATTGGGCCACAGAGATAGTTTATCATTATAGAGTTGGATTATTATTAATAAAATTGATGTCACTATCTTTTTCTCACATTGTTACATTAAAATTTTATAAACTAATGGTAACAGAAGCATTTTGTGTCAAGGCTCTGGCTCTTTGCTGATGGTTTACAGGCAATGGCTGCCAAGAGCAGGTCTAGTGACTACTGAGCCCTCTTGTCCTCTCCACTTCACCCCCCTTAAATGCAGTGGCAACTGCACGGGACAAGTCTGCAGCCATTTATGTTTTGGCTCATGAATTCCTCTACACTACACTTTCGTCTCCACCTTTGTTCTGATATTTGAATTTAAAGCCTTATTTTTGAGCTAGCTAATTGGCTTTTTGTAGAAATCTTCAAAGTATTTTTCAAGTACTTAACACACACACACATCTGGCAAGTATTACAATAACTGCTTGCTATAGTAGCCTTCTCATTTCTCTGGTGAGTTGGTCTTTGTAACTGAATAATGTAAAACAATACTCCTTTTCAGCCTAAAGTGATATCCAGAAGCTGTATTATTTCGTAAATCCTCTGTTCCTTGGTTATATAACTTTCTGTTCTCTCCTGTGCCTCCTGATGGTAATAACCGACAGCCATAACCATGGCAACGCATGGCAGCAGCCAATCTCCTTCCTTCTCTGTTGTCTGACTTCTAGCCAACTGCTGACTACCCTTTCTTACTTATTAATAACTGGGGAAACAGTTTGGTTAAACACTCAGGGATTATTTTGAGTGTCAGTCTTATCGTTCTGCAGAAACTACGAACGAACCCAACTTACGAAAATGAAACCCAATCACAGTATTTTCTTTTCCCTTAATTCTCAAACCTCATCTGTCATTAAGTCATGCTGAGGTTTTTTTGTGGGTTTTTTTGTTTGCTTTCCTAAATATACCTCAGATCATCTGTTTCTCTCCATTTTCTCTGCCATTACCTTCGTCTAAGCCCCTGAACTATTTCAGTGCCTCCAGAGAGATCCCTCCCTTCCATCTATTTCCATGTCCTTTGCCAGTCCTGGGTCTGTTATCCTCCGATCAGTCCCTCCCTCTTCCCATGTGCTGCTTGACATTGTAAGGAGGCTAATGCTTGCAGGCTGTGATAACCAGTCTGCTTGCTTTTTGCTAATGGCAGACAGTGGCAGGAAATGGGAGGATGTAGGAAGGGAGAAGCCAGCTATTTCCCCCTTCCTTCCCTACCTTGTGAATCATTTCTGGCACTGTCCCCATCACTTCTGGGATCTAGCTCCCATCCCCCATGGTTCCAGCTTCTGCTAGGAGACTCTGACCCTAGGCGCCAGTTTACCACCTCCTTCCTTGGTCCTTCCAGCCTTGGTGTGTGAGAGAATTCCAGTTGTTTCTAACTCTGGGTTACCTTGCTGTTACCTGCTGATTTTTAGTCCACTTCATCAATTGTTAACTGTCAGCTGATTTTTCCCAGGCTGGAAACTGTCAGGGAGAAAAATTACACAACTTTAACCAAGGAATTTTAGGGCCCAGCACTGCTCTCCTACTTAAGACCAAGACTACACTCTTTTGTGCCCAATACCAGGAGCACAAAATAACAAAGCTATTATCACAGATTTGTTTCTGAATGTTCTTTGCAAGAGCTAAGGCTACAGGCACACCGCTGACACGGAATAAAGACTGTTTAGAAGGAGAAATCGGCAACATACACCAAAAACAAACGCATAAATAAAAACTCTGACTATGAATTGTTTCTTCTGCACATAGACCGCTAATGATTGTTTACCACATGGATTCTCTCTGGCTGTTTAACTCTTTCTTTCTGAATATGAGAACTGGTGAGAGCATCTGCACCTGGCTAGACAGATGACATAGGGATAGGTGCACATGCAGCAATACACAAATGCTGTGCAGATGAAAGTCTCCAGGGAGGAGACTCCTTTTTTGTCCTGTGATTGTGCAATTACTGAGCAAAGAGTACCAATATGTGTTTCATCTTTAATTGCCACATTTCTCTGCAGTGTTCACAATTTCCTTTCTGCAGTCTTAGCAGTTTCTCAACGATGCTGGTGGTCAAAAATCCCTGTACAAAGGGAGATCGACTCGATGATGGGTGATGCCTTAGAGGGCCAGGACAGGAAGGGTGGGAGGGAGTCTCAGGAGGGAGGGGATATGGGGATATATGTATAAATACAGTTGATTCACTTTGGTGTACCTCAAAAGCTGGTACAAGAATGTAAAGCAATTACATTCCAATAAAGAGCTTAAAAAAAAAAAGTAAGGAAAAAAAAAAGAAATTCCTGTACAGTCCAAACACTTTGAACCACAGCATAATTTTAAAATATACAGGCTTTTATATTATATCCCATGGAAACGATACTTTGGGTCTGGCTAGGCCTCCTTTCCTTACAGACTTAATTTGCTGTAAGCTCATTACAACTAAATTGGAAAGAAGCAAAAAGGCCCCAAACTGTATTCAATTAGATTTACCATAATTTGAAACTTACGAAGGAAAAACAGTCTTTCTCAGTAGAGGCTCTGATTCTACTACTACCTATCTTCATTTCAAGCTGAGTTTTTTAGAGAATGAAATGATTTTTCCAAGAGGTACTTTCACCATAACTTTTGTAGGTAAAAGTAAATTGATCTCAGTGTTGCCTCTGGTGTGGTAATGCAGGAGAGTGGTTAGAGCATGACCTCTGAGTTTGAGAGGTCAGGATGTGAGTCCTGGCTCCAAGACACTGACCAGCAGCATAAACTTGGGTAAATTGAATTCCCAGTGCCTCGGTTTCTTCCCCTCTACAGCAGGAATAACAATAGAATTATTGTGAGGACTAATGACGTGTTTGTGTGAACCCTTTACCTACAATGTTTGACACCTAAGGAGTTTGATATATGCTAGTTATTCTCTTCTCATTATCATTTTTATTCATACTATGTCTACTTATATTGTATGATTTTTATCAGAAAATGTCTCCCCCTGTATCAACTATATTCCTCTTTCAAGAACTAGGCACAAAATTAGATTCAAGCCTTCTATAATAAATAACTGAGTATGAAGTTGTCTCATTAAGGTCATATATACAGAATCAAATAAGAAAGAAATCAATACTCCTCTTCTACAAACACAGAAAACAAGTTTTCAGGAAGGTATGTTGTTCAAACCAGGGTCTTCTGCCTCCAAAATTCAGTTTCTTTCAATTCCCATTTGTGATTTGACACATATGAGAGAAATCAAAAAACAACTAAACTTTTCTTTCTCACTCTCCCTCCTCCTCACCTGGCAAACTCCACCCTCTTCTCAACCAGCCACATGTTTCTTTCAATGCTTTTTTTCCCTCATCATCTCCTATTTTCTCACTTTTCATTTACTATCATTTTAGTTCCAAACAACTTGATTCAATTCAGTGAAAGTCGGGATAATAAAGATATAAATATCTTGAGGACAGAGTCCAGCCCTTAAGAAATTAAAAATTAGAAAAGTTCTCAAATGATGATATCCAATTAAAAAAAAAAAAAAAACACGAACAGTTACACTAGAAATACAAGAAAGGTATTATGTTGTTGCAGAGTTGAAAGATCATATCTTGTTAGGGAATTAAGAACAGAGCGTACGGAGAAGACTTGAAAGATAATATGGTTTCATCATGAACTCTCTGAGCAAAGATATCCCAGGAACATCAGAGATATTTGTGGGGAGCATGGGATAGTCTGATTGTTCTTAGGCTTCTTGTAAGTAGTGGTAGTAGCTAAGAGTGAGAAAGGGATTGGGAATATTTTGTGGAATGCTCAGAATATTAGAATGAAAAATGTACACCTGATTTGATAGCCAGTAAGGAAATCTTTGATAGTAGTGTTTGCTATTGTATTTTTACAACTTTCCATATATTTTGCTGCCCAGTTTCAGATTCTAGAATATTTAGACATAAAACATAACAACACTCAAAATCCAAGGATAAGATCTATCCAGTTCCTCAACTTAAAGTACAGGTATTTGGGTTATGACTTAAAGATTTCAGAAATTATTGTTTCTTATGCCTTAAATTCTTTGGGCACAAAAGTAAACATATTCATACCAGTGTGTTTTCATTTTTGCTTGGTTTCATTACAAGCCACAAGACATGTCAGTACAAATAACTCAAATCACATTCTCTTGCCTATTGTAAACTTAGAGAGAAATTCAAGTGTTTTGGTTCAGTTCACTTGATAGAGAGTTGAGGAATTTCTGTCTGTCTTTTCATAGAACTTCAAGGAGGAAAAGAGGCTATATTCTGCATTGTATTAGCACCTTAGAGGAAGATAAAATACCGATTTTTTTAAATCAACAATTGAGAGTTTTATAAGTAGTCTCATAAGGAAAATCCAGCTGGGGTAGTAAATCCCTGTGGAAAAAAGTGGATCATTTATAAACAAGTGCTTTGCAAATTATAAACATCTGCTAACCCACATTTGCAGAGACGCTGCTCATGGCAATCTCTTTTCTTCATTCTTCACGCACTTCCATCTTTACAATCATTAAAGTGAAACAAATCTATTTTCCTTCTTGCCTTTTTCTTCCCTTGATAATCTCACCAAGGATTAGCAATTTTATTAGCCTTTTCCAACAATCAACATCCGACTTTTTTTGGATCTTCTCTACAGTATATTTGTTTATTTCATTGATATCTCTATTCTCTATGTCTTTCATTCTATTTGGATTTAATTAGCTGTTATTTAAAAAAAAAAAAACTTCTTGAGATAGATGAGCTAAGATTAATTGATTTTTCTGTCTCATTTCTTTTCTCAAACATGAATTTAAAGATAAAAACTTCCCTCTAAGAACAGCTTACCCTTCATTCTGTAGGTTTTGAAGTGTCGAGCTTGTGTTAGCATCGAGTTAAACACGTTCTAACTTCCATTTTTATTTCATTGATTCATAGGTTATTTTAAAGCTCATACCTTAATTTTAAAAAGTGATAATTTTTGTTCTTTCTATCTTTTTGTAAATCATTAATTTCTATTTTAATTGTATTTTGGTTAAAAGACACACACTGTGATCTCAGTGCATTGACGTGCTAAGATATGCCATATGATAAAGAATTGGTAATTATTGTAAGTGCTCATTCAGTGATTGAAAAAAATGTATATTCTAAAGTTTAGAGTATAATATTTTATGTCAATTAGATCATTTTCACTTATATTTTTCAAATATTCATTGAGAAATTGACTTTATTATTTTAAGTAATTTTTATCTTATGTAGTTTGTCTGTTATTAGTTGAGTCTGCATTATTTTTTGCATACAAATTTAGAATTATATCTTCTTTATAAATTAAATATTTAGTCATTTTAAGGTGACCTTTTTATTTCTAGAAATTCTTTTGTTAAAAATCTTGTCTGATATTACAATGGCTACACTGGTTTCCTTTTGGTTATTATTTGCATGGTATATTTGTCTCTATCTGTCTGCTTTCATTATTTCTATATTCTTATGTTGCAAATGTGTCTCTTGTAAACAGAATAAAGCCCTTCTGAGCTGCAGCCTTCGCCAGGCTTTTTAGGAAAGTGACTGGAACGAGCCAGCCTGCTTCCACGGGGCTGAACAAGAGCTGGCCTAGACTTTTCTGAAAGGACCATAGAAAAGTGACAAGCTTTACGACACTGTAGAAAGGATTCCATAATTCCACGACTTATAATTTCCATGGATCAGACATGCACAAAATTATTTTCTAAAAGGGGAGGTGGAGAAAACCCTCCGTAATAAGTATCAGCTACCTTCAGCACTACACTATGCTGAAGGCATAAACAAGCTGATGTTCCAGTTGCAATACTTTCATACACTGAATGCCTCTTTCTCTACAGTTTAGTGCTATTTAAAAAATCCAGCTTCTCAGTGACAACTGGTCAGATTAGAGGAGAGCAAAACCAGCTATAAAAACCATGGCAAAATTGGAAAATTTCAATGCATCCTAATTGTTACTTATACTGAGTGCTTCGTCCCTGAAGCTTTAATATGAGAGAATTTCCTAAAAGGTCCTTGAGGAAATGCTAATAGGTGTTCTTATGAAAAAATAATGAGAGAAATATTTCCTTTTATAATTTAATTTTAATATATTAAGAAATATCAAACATTTTGTAACCTTTTATTATTTAAAATGCAATATCTTGCATGTTTATTTTGAATAACTAAGTTATACAAAAACAGATTCTGTGGCTAAGAGGAGAAAAGAAAACAAAACAAAATCTTGAGGTTCTCAAAATATGGGTGAAACAAGCAAAAAGTCAGATTTCCTCAAAATAAATTAAACAACCACAGCCTTTGTTTTAAAAACCTGATAATCTTTCCAAGATGTAAGTACTGATGATGTTTGGAATAGCTTAATTCAAGACTATCAGCTTATTACTGGGTGGTTCATCTTCTCTTTATTACAATGGGTATGTATAAAATAGGATTTTCATGTTAAATGGTATTCAAATTAAATACAAAATATAAAATAAGTTGAAATCTCTATTTTTATCAGTTATAAAGTTCAAAGCAACTCATTAGAATAACCGAGTCATTTTTATCTGTCAAATTGCTTATTATCAATAGCTCATGGTTTTCTGTTGGGTTTCTATCAATACATTATAACCTTAGGAGTATTCCTATGGTCAGATAAATTAGGAAAATATCTAAAATATTGGGAAACATTTATATATAGGAAAGAAAAATTATGCATATACTTTGGAATCAGAACTAGATTTAAATCTTAGTTCTGTTGACTAGCTATATGACCTTGGGCAAAGGTCCTTGGTCCTTATCCAAGGATAAAAATGTCCTTACCTTGGATAAGGACCTTTATCCTTATAAGGAACACAAAGATGCTACAACTGGGAGCACTTCCATGGGTGCTTGCAATTGGAAAGAATATCAAAATTACTATTCCAATACTTTGATGCTTGAATATTTTATAACATCTACACTTCAGGTAATGCTGCTTGAAGTTCACTGATAGACACTGTCAAGCATCTGTTGAATTGAAAGAGATGCAAAGAAGAGAGAATATTTATGTGTCAAAGAGTGAGGTAGGTATTCAACATATTGTTTCACTATGACAAAAATGATAAAATATATTTTATTATTATGCCCTGAAGCTCAAAAAAACGAGATAACTTTATAGAAATCACAAAAGTGAGAGACTGAATATACAAATAGACAATGGTCAGACCATATATAAAAATAGAACTCTGACCCAAAATCTGCAGCAACCTGCCCAGAAAATCAACATTTTTGTCTACAAGAGACACTCCAGGAAGCCAGCCTTCTACAACTGGGACTTATCAGAAGTCAGATTTCTATCTCTAGTAACAATCCAGTAAGCTAAATAGCAATTCTTGTAATAATTGGCCCCAAATGATCAGGACTTGATTATTAATTGACAGCTTCGCTAATACCAAAGGATCAACCAGAGAAAGTGAAATACGTACCCCTATAGCTTCCCCACACCAACAGCCTCTAATCATGGTACACCTGTAGCCATTCCTTTTTTTCTACTGTATAGCTTTCCCACTCCTCTGCCTGACTTTAAGTCTTTGCCAAAATGCAAGTGACAGTGACTGACTCCTCTGCTATAGCAAGAGCTTGGTAAACATTTGGCTTTTTTCATTTAGTTAGTCTTTATTTCCATAAAATCTAACAAAAACTAGGATTTAAGAAATTACTGCATGTGTGCAATAGGCTACATGTACAAGAATATTAATTGTGACACAGTTTATGATAGGCAAATGTCCATCAATAAAGGACAAATAAATCGTGGCATAGTTATACAATGGAAAACCTTGAAACAAAGAAAATTTAACACATTATAGCTATAGACAGCAACATGGATACATCTTCCTTTCAGGGAAAGGGTATTTGCAATTATTAGAAAGGGGCATACAGGGGGATTGCAGCATGCAAGCATCAGGTATTATAGACCTAGTTGAAGGTTACATGGGTCTTTCTCGATTCTCAATCCAGACACCTTTGCTATAATATGAGGGTGAGTCAAAAATTACCTGCATTCTAGCTGCAGAATTTATTTTAATTAACTTTTAGAAAAGACAAATACAGCATTTTTCAACATAATCTTTTTTGCTTTTCAATACACTTTTTGCATCTGTCAACATGATTTTATATTCCCTCATTAAAAAATGTTTTAGGCTGAGCTGTGAGCCACAAATGCACCCTTGTCTTCACTTCATCAGAAGTGAATCTTCGTCCTCGTAGGGCTGCTTTCAGGGGACTAAATAGGTAAAAGTATGATGGAGCAAGATCAGGACTATAGGGAGGATGCTTTAACACTCCAAAACAAAGTAATCCATGACAGACTTAGGTTTTGAAAAGTTTGTGTGAGATGGGTACCAAAACAGCTCACAGAAGAGCATAAACAGAAGTGTTTGGATATCTGCAAACAAAATTTGGACCAATACTCTAAGGAAGGTGAAAGTTTCTTAAAGAGAATCATTACTGGTAATGAGACATGGAGTCATCACTACGAGCCTGAGAGTAAATGGCAGAGTATGGAATGGAAACATCCTCAATCGCCAGCCAAGGAAAAGTTGAAAAGTCAACCATCAGCTAGAAAATTGATACTTACAATATCCCGGGATTCTCAAGGGCCAATATTGGGACATTATCAGGAAAAAGGTTGAACAGTCAACAGTGCTTGTTACAGTGAGATGCTTACAGAAGAGCTAAAGCCTAAACTTCAGCTTAAATGCAGAGGACTGCTGTCCGAGGGTGTTGTGATCTTGCATGACAATGCACATCCGTACACTTCTGCCCACACTGTTGACACTCTGCAGAAACTTTGTTTTGAGGCGTTAAAGCATCCTCCCTATAGTCCTGATCTTGCTCCATCGGAATTTTACCTGTTTAGCCCCCTGAAAGCAGCCCTACGAGGATGAAGATTCACTTCTGATGAAGAAGTGAAGACAGTGGTGCATTAGTGGCTCACAGCTCAGCCTAAAACATTTTTTAATGAGGGAATACCAAAGCTTGTTGACAGATGGACATGGTGTATTGAAAAGCAAGGAGATTGGGACTTCCTAGGTGGCACAGTAGTTAAGAATCTGCCTGCCAATGCAGGGGACACGGGTTCCATCCCTGCCCCAGGAAGATATCGCATGCCAAGGAGCAACTAAGCCCGTGTGCCACAATTATTGAGCCTATACTCTAGAGCCCATGAGCTACAACTATTGAGCCCATGTGCCACAACTACTGAAACCCATGCACCTAGAGCCTGTGCTCTGCAACAAGAGAGGCCACCACAACGAGGAGCCTACGCACAATAATGAAAAGCAGCCCCCACTCGCCACAACTACAGGAAACATGTGTGCAGCAATGAAGACCCAACACAACCAATAACACAAATAAATAAATAAATAAATAAGTATTAAATTTAAAAAAAGAAGAAAAGAAAAACAATGAGATTATGTTGAAAAATGATGTATTTGTCATTTCTAAAAGTTCATTAAACTAAATTCTGCAGCCAGAGTGTTAGTTTTAGACTCACCCTTGTATATTCCTTTCCCAGGATAAACATCACAATTATTTATTGAACTTAAAAGTCTGAGTGTAAGAGTTTTGGGATATTTCCAATTTCTGTGAGATTGGTTCTTTTTAAAAAAAATTTTTTTTAATTTTATTTATTTTTGGCTGTATTGGGTCTTCGTTGCTGCCGCGGGCTTTCTCTAGTTGTGGTGAGTGGGAGCTACTCTTTGTTGCAGTGCATGGGTTTCTCATTGCAGTGTCTTCTCCTGTTGCAGAGCACAGGCTCTAGGAGCATGGGCTTCAGTAGTTGAGGCATGTGGGCTCAGTAGTTGTGGTCCGTGGGCTCTAGATTGCAGGCTCAGTAATTTTGGCATACGGGCTTAGTTGCTCCCCGGCATGTGGGATCTTCCTGGACCAGGGATGGAACCTGTGTCCCCTGCATTGGCAGGCTGATTCTTAACCACTGCACCACCAGGGAAGTCCTTGGTTCTTGTTTTATGCTGAAAAAAAGATTCTTTCCTGAGAGCATAAGCTCCCTTTTAATCCACTCGTAAATTCCTGCCTCAAGCCAGGTTCGTGCATCTCCTACAACTACAGCCAGCTGTTTCTGCTCCACAGCTGCTGGGAAAGGATGACCACTTAGCATACTTGCTTTGAGACTCAACTGGATTCCTGATGGAATTCTAGCCCATGAATGTAGTAGGGAAAGAATGAGGAGTTACTTGTTAGAGAGTGACAAGGTTTCTCCTTCACATCTAACCTCCTTCTTAACCCATCCCATTAGGAATAAGAAAAAAAATCTTTGAAATTCTATCATAGACGTTCAAGCCTCTGTGGTATAATTTTCCCCATAAAGACTTATGGTGAAAAGGACAGATGACTTCTGGGGAGGTTGATGAAGGTCACGCTGACTTAGGCCTTAAAGTCATAGCAAGTTTTTAGTTTGTTTAAACATTTTCACATGTCATATGGACCCTTACAGCTTTTCTCTTTTCCTTTACTTATATTGAAATAATTATAGACTTACAGGAAAGTTGCAAAAATAGTACACAGACTTTCCACATAACTCCATTCAGTTTTCCCTGATGTTAATATCTTAAAAATATATGTGTATAAACTGACCACGTGTATACAAACATGGTATGTTTTCATTTCTGTATCTATCTATGTGTCTATATGAAAACCAGGAGTTTATACTGGTATCTCTGATTCTAATCCATTATCCCAAGGTTTATTCTAATCTTCCTGAAATAATGGTAAGATTTTGATAGCAGAGGAGCTCTTTATATTAATGTAAACAAAAACATAGAACTTCAAAAGGCTTAGCACTACTGAAGGAAATGGTCAGGTTTTACATGGCTTGGGTAGGAGAAGGATAGATATATTGTGAAAAATCTGCCAGTAGAAAAAGAAGGAACGAGCTAAGGCAGAACCACACAATTAAACCCATATAAAGTATTTATTTGATTTATTATTGAACATGGGACTATAACTTAAACCTACATTCTATTAATGAGTACTTATTAGGAATTTAGTCTCAATCATAAAGAAATTTTCTCCTCTTCACCCATTGTTCTCACCTCCCAACTCTACATTTGCTAAATACTCAGAAACTACAAGCTGGTCTCCTCAAAGCTGGAATCAGCTAGGTTAAGATTCATTTCCTCTCTCACAATCTTGGCAGCAACTGGGATGTTCTCTGCCAAAATTCCAGGCAGCTGTGTAAAATCTGGAGCAGACATGTGAATTAAGTGTGTGGGTGCAATTGTTTCATGAAAATTTATCAGTTTCCCTTTTAAGTTTCAGATTTATAAGCAGCATGAATAATAACCTGCTTGGTATAAGGTTGTAATTTTATTCAAGAATGCACATCTAACATTGCAAAACATTATTATGCCTTTGTACTGTACAAGTCTCTTCTATGATTTATATAATTATTACACTTCAGAATATTCACTGATTCTGTTGACTAACTTAAGCATACTAGTTTCCTGATGTGTGGGACTGTTTGTCCCTTTCTGTTGACTCAACACTAATACTTTACAATCTGTTGAGCTTCCTACTCTATTCTGCTGGGCATAAAGCTTAAGGCAAAGTTGAATTAAGTACAGCATATACATGCCTCTTTCTTTTACCATTTCACAGCCAACTTCTGACTTCAGTTCCAACAGTGTAAAGAGCTTAGAAGTCATCACTCCTGTCCTTACAAGAAAAGGCTGAACAAATTGAAAATCAATGACTTTTCTTTGACCCATCAGAGAAGTGAGATTGCAGGGCCAACCACCATCCTAGAGAGACAGGTGAATTCAGAGAGACACAGCTGAGACCCAGTTACCTAGAGCAAAATGTACTAAAGTTATAAACTGATAGGAACAATTGAACAGTGATTTCGATGGATTTCTAGAGGCTGAGTACAGACTACTATGCGAATGTGAAAAATTGGGGGCTGCAGTCTTAGAAAGATTCCTACAGTTCTGTGGGTTTTACCTCCAGGAATCCCGTAAGATTGTAAAATTAAAGATCCAAGAAAATGGTTTCATGTCTCTCGTGGGGAAGAGGGTGGGGAGGGTATAATTGTTGTGAAATATATAAGCATTCTCTATGATGAAGGCCTACTTTCAAGGGAAAAAGACTACTGGAGCTTTATTCCAACTGGAGGAAGGACATGTCTCCAACTTCAGCCCCTCTAGCCTTCCTGTATTGCCTGAGGTGGTGATGGGCTATATCACTGAAGAAACTCTTGTGGAGCTCGTCACCAGAGACAAAGACACACTAAAAAACTGAGATTTAATCAGAGGATTATAGAATTCTTCCTGTCCCCCACACTTTCCCACCATACCAACAGTTTTTAGCATTATAACAGGATTGCAACTGGTAGAGTTATAAGATAGACATTCTCTGAGAAAGAGTACTAAGGGGACCCCAAAGTCAAGACAGGAGACAAAAACAAGGACAGTACAGGAGTTGGAAGCCTCTGATACCTACTGCCAGGGCAAACACTAAAAACAACCCAAGCTTAGTCAGATTAACATAAATCCTTACGATAAAGTCCTATTTACCTCAGTTCCTATTATGTGATACGTCATATCCAGCTTTAAAAAAAAAAAAAAAAAAAAGACATGCCACTATGAGGAAACGCACAGGAAACAAAGTGAGTATCAGAAACTGGCTCAAATGTAACACAGATGTGGAAAGTATCAGAGAATTTAAAATAACTACAATTACTATGTTAGAACTTGAATGAAAAAAGTAAACAACGTGAAAGAACAGATGGGTAATGTAAGCAGGAATATGAAAATTCTAAGGGAGAATCAAAATTGAAAACAGTTATGCCTCAGTATCCATGGGGATTGGTTTCAGGATTCCCCATGGGTACCAAAATCTGCAGATGCTCAAGTCCCTTGTGTGAAATGGCATAGTACAGTTTGACTCCCATATCCATAGGTTTTGTATCCACAGTTTCTGCATTCATGCAGTCAACCAACTGCTGATCAACTCATGGATCAATTCATGGATTCATGGTTGAATCCACAGAGGCAGAACCGCAGTTCTGTATGGCTAACTGTACTTGAAATAAAAAATGCTGTAATGGACATGAAGAATGTCTTTTATGGGCATATCAGCAGACTGGACATGGATGAGGGAAGAATCAGTGAGCTTGAAGATAGATCAATAGATAGAAACTTCCCAAACTGAAAAGGAAAAAACAACAACAGTAACAACAACCCCAGAACATCCAAGAACTGGGAAAATTTTTCAAAAGCTTTAACTTGTAATTTTAATACCAAAGGAGAAGTAAGAGAAAATGGAGGTGAGGGATTCAAATTATGATCCGGCAGGAAAGGCGCAAGTACTTCATGTCTGAGGAAGTATATGAAGATCCACTGTGGGGCCATGAGAAAACCACAGAAACTTAGTGAAACAGAAATAAGTTTAACAGATTAGAAATAAGATCGAGGGACTTGATCAGATTTCTTCATTTTTCAATCTATTCCAAAATCTGAATTATCCTTCAACTGGGTGGCTGTAGGGTCTTCCTATAGTAAGAGTTGGAAGCTCTCATCTTGATATGTAAAGGTCAGCCCAGGCAGGTTAGGGCCACAACTTTGCAGCTATTTGTGCTACTACCCTGCCATCCACAGTACTCTCTTCTGTTTCCCTTGACTTTTCCCTATCAAACCAACCTTCTCCAGAGACAGAATCACAGCAGACATGAAGAATAAAAGAAGCTATGGCAACAAAAACCTTGTTTGGCCCTTTCTCAAGCACCTTTGATATCCTGTGCTCGGTTTATGACACAATCCTGTCGCATACTTTCCAGAAGAAAGCATAAATGTTTCCAATATTATTATATTCTATAGAAAAATTTTCTGTATGCAATCCCCAGACTGGCTTTCAAGGCCCACTAGGCTAAATGTTTTTTGGTTGTTTCATTTTGTTTTATCTAGCAAGTTAGTATAATTAAAAGGTTTTTTTAATCAGCATTATTGATAGTGGCTTTTAGAGAGACAAGACCAGCAGCAGAACAATCAGGAAATATAGAATTAATTCATTTGAGGGTGATGAGGTTCTGAACTAGGACTCTGGTGGTGTCAAATGGAAGAGTATATTGATGAAAGGGTCAGGATATGGGGCCAAAATGAATGTTGGGGAGAGACAGAAAAGGACACATATTTGAGGGCTATATAAACTGAATATGTTCCCTAACAAGAACATGTTACTATTATCATTTCTACTCACAAATATGCGTAGAACAATTGTAAGTCTAATAGGAAGAGAATCTATATTTTAGAGTCAGAGAAGGTTGCAAAAGGTAAGGGAGGCAGGTTATGAAACGTCACACAAGTTTGACATATATAAACATGATGCCACAGATAAGAAGGAGCCAATGGAGATTCTTGAATGACATCATGCAACCTGAAGGGTAAGTGGGAGGGGAGACAAGTTGGAAGAAGAGATAAAAAGCCTTGCAGGAACTCAGGCATGGAGTGAGCAGCACTAGACCCAGGTAGAAGCAACAGGGAAGTTGGAGAGGACTCAGTATTGATCAAAGGCACACGGCATATATCTTACACCTCAGTTTCTCATCTACAAAAAAAAAAAGTAAAAGTCCTATTGTCACACAGTTATTGTAAAGCTCAGAGCAGCGGTACAGTGTGGTGGATATAAGTAGAGTCAAAAACCAAACTCTAGAGGTTAAAATCCCAACTCTGCTACTGACTAGCTGAATATCCTTGTACAGGTTGCTGAACCACATGTGGAAACCACCTCAGTTTCCTCATCTGTAGGATGAAACTTAAAACAATACCTACTTCATAGGCTTGTGTGAAGGTGTATGAAACACATATACACAAAGAACTCTACTCAGCACGTAGTAAGTGCTACGCAAGTGTTGGCTATAAATATATATGTAAAGTACCTTGCTCAGCACCTAACACAATGCTCAATAAATGATATAGCTTGTATTTTTAAAATAGTTGGAAAGTGTGTCACGGCTAAGGACTTAAAGGCCACCTCATTCAGTTCTATCTAAGACTCAGCATCTGTTTCCTCCTACAGCATCCCTGCCCTGTAAGTATCTAGCCTCTGTTTGAACAATTCCCACAGCAAGGAGCCCAGAAAGACGTTTTATGGAATGTGCCAGGACTCCAGGTTAAGATTTGTTCTCTGCTTCAACCTCTCTCCGGCATCTGGCAAAATAACCATGAGTCATTGCCCAGTTATTCTCAGTACAGATCATAAAACCAAAGCAGATAGCAAAAGGGCCCTGCCCTTTCATCAGTGGTTGCAGCCCTATTTTCTTGAGTCTGTGGTTTTCCCAAAAGCTGAATAGAATCTGCTTCTTTTCTTTTCCTTGTGTATGTCTCAGGGACACTTGATCTTGCGTTCCCTATTATAACCTATGAAAAATATAGACTTCCATTTTCTTATCTAGATTAAGCAACTTCCTGCTGTACTAACTGGAAACAATATATGTAAGGAGCCCAGAACTTGATCATTGAAATAATACAACAAATACTCATTGAACTTACACCAAATATCAGACACTGAGTTAGAAGATGAGACTAAAAATAACTCAGATATCAATCTTTTTTTCTACAATCTCAAATCTAGTTGGAAGGACAGATTTATATGAATAAGTAAAACATAGGGCAGATAAATACAAAGTATGGAGAGAACACAGAAGGGGGAGCCTAGTTTCCTGAAGGTTTGTTAACAGAAATGGTATTTTCCTCAGAGTAGCTCCCAGTTCTGGGCCTCTTTCTCCCTCCTCCCTCCCCTTTCCCATCCACATTAAGCTGTATCACTTTGTGGGTAGCAAGTGTTCCCATACGGGTGGAAAGACATCATTGCAGGACTGTGTCCTGATTCTCTCAACTTGCCAGTTAGTGCGTGCTCTGACTCATGTGCCACAGGTATTTATTGCTCAACAAGCCAGGTGTGATCACTTTGGGAGAGCCAAATCCCACAACCACAACGAAGGCTAGAATTTTCACCTGGTAAACAACCTGGTCTGTAATTTGGTTTTGTTTTCTTACTCTATCGAGCTATTGCCTCAAATCTACAGGCTTTTAAAAATACATATTTTACTTTAATTTTTTTTCTAGAAAGGGTGTCAGCTTCACTGGAAAAATTTGGAATGAATTTCCCTTCTCCATTTTCTTGAGTGTCTAACTCAATGTGGTATTGCTTAGAATCTTCTAGTATCTGCACAGACGTGAATCTTGAAATGATTTAATCTGGACCTCCCATCTGAGTCTCGAATCAGCTCTTTGTCATTCTTGCCACGTGGATATCTAGCCTTCTGGTCGCCCACCGGTGGCATGCAGCTATGCTTATGATCAGCCTCTAACACTGGGCTTTCTTTATGAAGGGGACTTTGTACTTATTTGTGTGTTAACTTCTCTGATTTTTAGAGCAGAGCCCTCATCATAACGATCCTATCATGTTAATATTGCACGATATTCAAATTGCTTTCACTTGCATTTCCATGATTCTTACATTCCTGTGAAGAAGACAAACTGGTATTATCACACATCACCAGGAGAACAGCCACTGGATCCCTAGTCCTAGGTTATGTTTACTGCCTCACATCATGACGGCTACCAAAATATATTTCAATACCCTCGTGTGATTGTCTCAAAGCCCTTTATCAGCACTTGACTTACAATGTGACAGTTTCCTCAAGTATGAACATATCATGCCCTGATGTCCAAATTGCCTTGTTATACTTCAGTGCAGGTTTTTGGAGTTGACAAAAAAAAAAAAAGCATAAAGTCATTGTACTATTGTGCCTCACCATCACTGTGAAGAAAATGATGCTATTTTTTCCGCTCAAGAATAAACTTGGATCCTTCAAGCTGTCAAACCTTTTAAAGAGCTGTCAGAGTTTATTTAGGTGTGGCGTCGTATCAAATAACAGCCACAGTTGATTTAATGCCTACCATGTGGCAGTCACTGAACCAGCTTCTTTGTACACCACCTCACATAAGTGTCATTATTTCCATCTTATAGTTGAGAACACTAAAGCTTAAACAGTTGAACAACTCACCCAATGGTAAACAGCAAGGAACTTCAGGCTCTGGGATTTAAACCTAGGTTTTTCCGACTTGAATTCTTGAGCTCTTAGATCCTATGCTAGTATTTCTTAAAGTATGGTGTCCAGACCCCCTGCATTAAATTACCTGAGGTATGTATCAATAAATCAGTTTCCTGGGTCTTTCCTCAAGACTACTGAATGGGAATTTCTGTAGCTGTGACCCGGCATCTTCATTTGAAACAAGTTTTCATTTGGATCTCCAAGGTTTGAGGACTACTTCACTCTTCTATCCACGCTCTCCAACACTTGTATAATGGGAGGAGAAGGGTGTGGAAGAGCTTTAGCTTCATTACACACTGTGGGTGCTGCCACATGGTGACAATTGCCACCAAAGGTTACTGGGGCTTATAGCCATTAAGGGGGTTGTACTTGACTCCTCTGACACTGCGCAGGATGACTTGAATCAAATTTTTGGCATGATTGGAACGTGGAGTGTTTTTGCTATTTTCCACCTTTATATTTAGAGATAGTGAAGATACATGAAGACTTAAAATCTTAGAACTTCTTGTTTTGTAGAAAGGCTGCCCAAATTTCTAAATAGCATCTCCTCTCCTTGTTTCAAACTCTCTGCAGGTATGTTGTTGCCATCCTCCAGGGCTATTCCTGCCATAGTGCTTTCTCCAAAACCAAATCAAGGGGAACTAGGATACCTCAATGAGCCACTGAGGAATGTTTATTGAAGAGAACGATACCAGTAAAAGAATTGCCACCTTGATCAGTGAGGAAAATAGTGCAATGTAGAAGCCACAAATCCTCAAAAACTCTCTGAAATGTACAAAAGGAGGTGCCTGTGGGCTGAGACATAGGAGACCGTGCTGTCTTCAGGGTCTAGAAATGAGTCCAATATCATACATGAGGGGCCTTCATAATTAAGATAGTAGTAGGAGTTTACACATTAATATTGCTCCTTCCTGCTTGGCTCTTGTGTGTAGGTCCTGCCTCTGCAGTTAGCCCATCTACCATTACTTTTTTGTGACTCTTCCAAGTGCTAGTGTAGTAAAATATACCAAGTTGGTTGCTTTGTCAATGTTGATTATGAAAATCCAATTGCATTTTGGGTAAACTATACTTGAGAGCCAGTTTTCAAAAGTTGAATCAAAAGTGGGATATAACTCTCCTATTTTCATGAAACTCTTCACAGCTTTTCCAAAATAAGCATAGAGATAGTTGATAATATAACTTATTTTTTCTAATTGTTTAGTTTTTCATACATATATTTATATGTATATCATATATGTATATGTGATTAGCCGGTCCAGAGGGCTGCTTTGTGTGGCCAGTATTCTCCTCATTTTATTGAAGAAACAATATGGCTCAGATAAGTACAGGTAACTGCACAAAGCAATAGAGCTAATGCCAGAGTCAGAACAGTAATTTAAGTCACTCCAAACCAAGGGCATTTTCTTCTTTAAGGAACCTCCATGTGAAAAAATTCTTCAAAGAGGGATGAAAGGTAGAAATTACCATTGTTATTGCTATACACTATTGATATTACCATGCCTCATGTTGACTTAGGTTCTCTCCTTCTAGAATGCTGATGCCTGTTCCAAGGACTTCATGATAATAAACTGTAAAAGATTTCCTGCTTCTGAATGTTTTGAGATTAAAAGTGCAAAACCTGCTTGAGGGGTTAGATATTGTTTTCATTTCTATGTTGTGTGGGTGGCCTGCTGCGATTCCCAAGACCACCACCATTGTGGGGCTGGAACAGTGGCTGATGGTGCACTAGGGAATTAGGCTGGTGTTTTGCCTTCCAGAACAACAGCTGAGCTAGCCAAGCCCAGGTCAGCATACACACACAGGCGTGCACACACACCTGCACAAAGAGATTAGCCTCCAACTTCAACTCCACCCACTCAATCCCTCATCACAAAGAGCTTTCCTTGCCTTTCCAAAGCTTCCAGTCCCATCCACAGATATCTAGAGATGTAGACACGCAGACTTCAAGACCCTGGGGACAGGCTTATCAAAGTTACTCCCAATCCACTGACCACAATTTTTCAAACAGTAGCCTGAGCATAGATTTAGGAATTTACATTTCTCAATGTATGTCTCTTATCTGAAAATGCACCTACCCCAGAATTAACTTCTGCCTCGCTGACCTGGGGCTGCCTGTGTACATTAAGTGCAAAAAACAATTCCGTCCCTCGTAATGATATGCTTGTGTCTGGCTATCTGATATGTGTCAGGTGTATTCAGCAAATCAGAGGCAGGCCTGGCATCTGCCCAGCCTCTGGACTCTAATTTTCATATTTTAGTGTATAGTCTGTGTAGCAATTTTGAGAGAGGTTCTACCTCTAACTACCCATAGAAATTTTAAAGCCTGTTGCTTTAAAGCAGTCCTCTTGGTAAATAATATTTCACAGTCCCCAGAGGGCATGTCAGGCTGCTGTGGGAGGTTAGCCATATTTCAACATTCCAAGTGAGGAATAACTAGTTAAAGACTGGAGGAGGTACTTCTCACATGTTGGTTTTAGACAAACTTGAACTGAAAAAGATGCAGTTGTACTTCCCTTCCTTTGTTTGCCCCAGTGAACTTTTGTTCCATCAGAACAGTTCTTTCTTCGGAATCTGGCATCTGTTCCTCAAACCACCCCCTCACGCTCAGACACGTTTATGAACTTTTCTCAGAAAGTTCTCACGGTACCTCTCTGGGACATTTTGTCAGGAGCTTTTCCTTGTGGCCAAGTCTTAATGAATTCACAGCTACTCTTTTAGCCACCAGGGCCTCCCTCAGACACTTCAGTGATTGGGGTCAAGGTGGTCAATTTCCGCTTTTTAAAAAGAGCTGAAGGAACTAGGATGACTTTGAAAAAATAGTCTGGTGCTCATTTCGAGGATACTCTCCCATAAAAGGTGCCGCTTGGGGCCTACAAAACTCCATCCTAGGTTTCAGAAATTCCCCTGGGAAGGAGCAGAAGAGGTGATCAGCCTCAACAGGTCATAATAGGAGGCTAAGGGAAAAGGTAAAGATAGAAACATAGCAAAGAGGAACAGAAGGGAGTATTTGGGTAAAAAATTAGCAATAAGGGTTTCATCATACAAAAGGAAGGAAACTCATGCCTGTTAAACAGCTGTTATGTCTTAGGTCCTCGGTCAAGCACTTTAGTGTATAATCTCATCCAATTCTCCTCTTAGAAAGAAAGTCAAATTGTGTCCCCCTAAAATTCATACACTGAAGTCCTACCCCCCAGTACCTCAGAATGTAACCTTATTTGGAAATAGGGTTATTGCAGATGCAATTAGTTAAGATCAGGTCATTTGGGTAGACCCTAATCCATTATGATTGATGTCCTTATAAAAAGGAGAAATTTGAACTCCAACAGACACCCTTGGAGGGAAGACAATGTGAAGTGACACAGGATAAATACAGCTGTATATGAGCTAAGGAAACACAGCCTTCTCTTCCAGCCCTCAGAGGAGACCAGCCCTGTTGACACCTTGGTTTTAGGCTTCTAAGTTCCAGAGCTGTTAGGTAGTAGATCTTTGTCGTTTAAGCCACCCATTTGTGGTACTTTGTTATTGCAGCCCTGGCAAACTAATACAGAAGGCACTGTTATTATCATTTCACATCACAGGAAACCAAGGCTTAAAGAGATTACTCAGTTTCATTCATAGCAAATGAGTTAGAACTTGAGCACCATTCTGCCTGGTGCCAGCATCCAGTGTTCTTTCCTGCTACCCGATGGGAACTTGTTGCTAGACTAAAATATGGCCCCCTTTGGAAAGAAAATTACTCTGTGGTTTTTAAACATTTTGGCCAGACTCTTTTGTTCACAATGTAATGAAGAATTTCACCATGTAAAGCAGATGAAGGCAGAGATGTTCCAGTTGGAGCAGGGATGGAGCCCACGGTCTGACCTATGTATCCCTCTCCTCATCATCACCGCGTGATGGTCCTCAAGGAGCCTCTGAAATCCACCGTTCTACAGAGCACTGCTTGGAAACCACTGTATATAAAAAGAAACTAGAGGGGCCCTAGCATAATACCTACATTAGGCATAATATAAGGGAGTAAGAAATGGTCATTATTAAATGTTATGAAATGCATCATATAGATGCAGTAATTACATCCTTCCTCCAGAGTGCCAAAGAATGCAAAGCCTTAAAAACATCTCTGCTGTCAGGTTGACAGGTTATGGCAGGGAAGAAACAACACTGGACAGGAGTAACCATGCCATTTACTAGCTGTGTGATTCGGGGCAAGTATTTTCTTCACTGACTCTGTTTCCACGTCTCTAAGGTCTAGGTCACCGTGTATGCCCTGCACAGCTCACAGACTCAGTGACAGATGTGAAAAAGGCTTTGCAAATCATGGAGCAGTGCCCCAACATGATGAGAAGCACTATCTTGCTGAGTTCTCTAAGTAGAAAAAAATTGCATAAGGGAAGATACGCAGTGAAACGTGCTGAGGAATCAGGGGAGGGATCTTGGCGTGAAAGCTCCTGAGTTTCAAGCCAAACCGGTGGGAGTTAGGCTGTGCACCACGTCTGGGAGAATCAGAACCCCGTGAAATTATGAAGTGTGATCATTAACTGGGCCGTTCTGCACAGGCCTTCAAGTTCACATTCAGCCTTCTCTTTGAAGTCCATGACCTTCTACGTGTCACTGAACTGCTGAATGGCTACTCTGAACTGAATCAAGCATCCCAGCCCACCCTGCTGATGTACTCAGACAAGGTTCACCCTGCACAGCCGGGGTCCCTAGTTGGCATTCAGTCCAACAGTTCAAGTGGAGCACGTAGCGGCTGGTAAAACACATAAGGCCTGGTTTCAGGTATAAGCTACCGACCTCAGGAATAAGAACAAGTAACCTGTGGTTTGTTTTTGTTCTTCTAGTCCTTTTGGAAACTCTTGGAGACTCATTTATTTTTAATGGGGAGTTCAACTAATACTCTCCTGGTAACAATGAAAGGGCACGCTTTTCACTTTATACCTAGATTTCAAAAGTTCCAGAATGTCAGAAGAGGATGGGGCCTTAGAGATCACTTGACCCAACTCTTTTTTTTTTAATAGCTGGACTAAGACCCCAAGAGGGATATTGACTTTTCAAAGTTCACTCAGTGGGTTAGCAGGGGAGCAAGTTTTAGAACTTAGATCAATTACCTCTCAACCTTCTATTTATGGACTGCAAAAGAGTGGACATATTAACATGAAAGGGATGCTGGGGAGGTTGAGGAGATGAGATCTCATCTGTACAACATATCTGAGGTCTCGATAACCACAACATAGACACAGAAATTGCCTAATTGTGTGGCTCAGTGCTGCACATAAAAATTGGAAGTTGCATTATTTAAAGATACCTGTGAAATAATGCTTGGAATATACATTTCAGGTGGATGCAAATATCAACAAAATGTTAAACAGCTGGATATCAGCGTCTATATTTTCATAGATTGTCTAACCTGGTGACTTAGTTTGTAATTTCGATAAATCAAATTTTGATCGGTCACATGGGTACAGCCTCTAAGGCATTTCTACATAAATTATATAAAAACACAGTTCCTTACGGTAGTTAATAATAGCTTCTGTACATCTGTCCAGCAGGTTAGAAAAATATTCATAAAATAAAGTTTCATTTTTTCACATTTTCTTCCAAGAAACTGAGAAGTGAAATGACTCATCAAATCGCCACACTTGCTAACTGAGTAACTGTGTGCATTATTTAGCCAGACTGTGTTTCCATTCCTCGTCTATGAAATGGGGATAGTAGCACTGTCTGCCTCATAGGATGGTTGTGCTAAGTGACATAATCCATGCAAGGCATGTATTGAGTATTAATTCCTTCACCACTGTGTGTAAATTCACACAGAGGAGAAGCTGTGGGGCTGAGACATGAATCTCTGGTTCCTGACTTCACTTTCTCTGCTCTTCCATTCTCCCATTTTCCCTTTAATCTTTGTCCCACTCAAATGTTTTTAATTTTCAGCATTTTGTGGATATGTCTTCCCTCAAAGAATTTCTTCTTCTCAATTTGGGGCACCAATTCCTTTCCCATTTCCATTTTATTCCATCGTATTTCCATTTTATTTAAATTTCTAATTTAAATGTTATTTAAATTAGATGAGATTTTAAGAGTACTTTGAACCTTTCCAAATACCTAAATAATTCAAATTAGGTGTTTCCAGCTCTCATTGTGCTCAGTTGTAACTTGATCATCTGCACTCTTGCTTTTTCAAAGGAAATAAAATTTTATAGTTTTGGAACATATGACCGGTACAAGACGCTTTCATAGCCATTATTTAATGTGATTTTCAAAAGAACCCTGTGAGCTAGTCACAGCACACATTTTATGGTTGAGGACCTGAGGCTCAGAAAATTTAAATAACTGCAAAATATCAAACAATTATAAGTGGCAGAGTGAAAACTAGAATCTATTTTTTTTTTTTTTGGGGGGTACACCAGGTTCAATCAACTGTTTTTATACACATATCCCCATATTCCCTCCCTTCCTTGACGCCCCCCCCTCGAGTCCCCCCCACCCTCCCTGCCCCAGTCCTCTAAGGCATCTTCCATCCTCGAGTTGGACTCCCTTTGTTATACAACAACTTCCCACTGACTATTTTACAGTTGGTAGTATATATATGTCTGTGCTACTCTCTCAAAACTAGAATCTAGTTCAAGTGATACAAACTTAAAATCCTCTAAAGGCTGGACAGGAGCAACACAACAGGGAATAGTGAGGTCTGTGGCAAATGAAAGAGCTCCAAATGTGGAAACACTGGTCTAGTATTCCCTACCATTCTTATTTTTTTAAGAAAAGCCAGAGTATTTTTATGTGAAATACCCTAATTTTTAAAACATTTTGAATTCCAAACAAAATGATTCCTTGGGCCAGTTGTTCACAACTTTTGATTTAGACTAATGAATTCTTGGCCATTATGCCTCTTTCCACTGCCCAGACTGAATATATTTCAGAAGAAATTATGCTTATCATAATGTTTTTCTCTCTGGCTGGAATAAACCAAGGTTACCTTTTTTAAACTCAAAACCTAGATTTTAATAGACAACAACCAACATGCACTTTACATAGCCAAAATAGAATTACTGTTTTCTTTCTTCTCTCCCTGTCCCCCGAAGCTACTTTTTCCCCAAGTCATTTTTATCCTGGTAAATGATACCACCATCCGCCTGGTTGCTCAGACGAAAATCCTAGGATTCATCCTTGATTCCTCTTCTACCTTCACCACCCACACCAAACACACCAGAAAGTTCTGTTGTCTCTCTCTCTCTTTGAAACTCAAATCCAACTACATCTTATCATGACACGCACTGCTACAAAGTGAACTTAAGCTACATTAGCTTTTGCCTTTTCTGTGGCATCATCCTAACTGATCTCTCTACCTCACTTTTGCCCCCCTAGAATTCATCCTCCACACAGCAGTCAGAGTGATCATTTAAAAATGAAAGCCAGATAATATCACTCCTTTGCTCAAAATCTCTTAATGGTTGTAATGTTATAATTGGATTAAAGTCCTACAGAGCTCTACATAATCAGGCTCCAGCCTTCCTCTTCTGCCTCTCCTCTCCCCCTTGGTTACCAGGCATCGGCCACATTGGCCTTTCAGTCAAACAGGCCAAGTTCATTCCCTACCGAGACCTTTGAAATTTCTATTTCTCCTTCTTGGAATACACTACTGCCCCAGCTTTGAATAGTAGCACATGGCTTAAGAGTACAGGCTGCGGAACTAGGTTTCCTAGTTCAAATTCCAGTTTGGTCACATCAGGCAAGTGGTTTAATGTCTCTGTGCTTCAGTATCCTCATCTACAATGTGGAGATAGTAAACAATAGTACCTCTCTCATAGGGTGGCAGTAAAGCTTAAATTTGGTAGTAAAATAAGATGTTCATAGGCCTTGCACACGGTGGACAGTCAGTATCTTTAGATGTTATGACTTCCTCTTATTCAGGTCTCAGTTAAATAGCACCTCCCCAAGAGGACTTCGTTGACTGCCCTCTAAAATGTGCCCCCCTCAGTCTCTTTCACACTACTCTATTTTTTTAATAGCACTTCTCAGTAGCTGTCATTTTCTCATTTACTTACTTATCTACTTGCTTATAGAACATCTCTCCCCATTAGAATGTAATCTCCAAAGAAGACAAGGATTCTGTTTTTTTAAAAAAATAATTTTATCTATTTGTTTATTTACTTATTTACTTATTGGCTGTGTTGGGTCTTCATTGCTGTGCACAGTTTTCTCAATGCGGTGGCTTCTCTTGTTGAGGAGCACTGGCTTTAGCCATGAGGGCTTCAGTAGTTGTGGCTCACGGGCTCTAGAGCACAGGCTCAGTAGTTGTGGTGCATGGGCTTAGTTGCTCCGTGGCATGTGGGATCTTCCTGGTCCAGGGCTCGAATTCATGTCCCCTGCATTAGCAGGCAGATTCTTAACCACTGTGCCACCAGGGAAGCCCCCAAGAACTCTATTTTGATCACTCTGCTTTGATTGTGGAATGCCCCTATGCTGGCAAGAGTGGATGACACAGACTGGGTGCCCAATAAATATGTATTTTGAAGGCCCCCCCCACCCCGGTTGACACACAGAAGGTGCTCAGTGAGGATTTGCTCAAATGAATGGCCTTGGGATCTTTTTTATTATACTTTCCCACTTTAGAGGAAGCTTATACCTTGAGAACTTCTTTAGAACAGCCTGTTCATGATTCCCTGACAGAGCACACACTGGCCCCATTAGATGTGTATCCTTCTTTCATTGTCAAATCTGTAATAAAACAAAATGCTGAGGTTTTTTTTCCCACACTTTTGACATGATTGCACCCTGAGTGCTTTCCACTACCAAGAATTCCACATAAGAAATTTGATCTAATACATGCACCCCTATGTTCATAGCAGCACTCTTTACAATAGCCAAAACATGAAAACAACCTAAATGTCCATCAACAGATGAATGGATAAAGAAGATGTGGTGTATTATACACAATGAAATATTACTCAGCCATAAAAAGGAATGAAATAATGTCATTTGCAGGAGCATGGATGGACCTAGAGATCAACATACTAAGTGAAGTAAGTCAGACAGAGAAAGACAAATACTATATAATATCACTTACATGTGGAATCTAAACTATGACCCAAATAAACTTATTTACAAAACAGAAACAGACTTACAGACATAAAGAACAGACTTGTGGTGGCCAAGGGGGAGAGAGGAGAGGGAGAGATGGAGTGGGAGTTCAGGGTTAACAGATACAAACTATTATATATAGAGTGGGTAACCAACAAGTGTAGCACAGGGAACTATATTCAATATCCTGTGATAAGCCATGATGGTAAAGAATATGAAAAAGAATATACATATACAGATACATATATATATATATATATATATAACTAAATCACTTTCCTGTACACTAGAAACTAATACAACATAGTAAATCAATTATACTTTAATTTAACTTAAAAGAAAAACAAAAAATAATAAAATAAAAAAAGAAATTTGATCTGAGGCCTTCCTACTGTAGGTTACAGGACTCGAGTCTTCCATAAACTTCAAAGAGAAATGGCAAACTGTTCACTATTGAATGTTTGCAATAGAAAATCTTTGCCAAAAAAACCCCCACAAACAAACAAACAAACAAACAAACAAAAACCCCACCTCTCCATCCACAATTGCTATTACCCAGAGAGGTTTTAAATCATATTTGGGGGCAATATCTTGCTTTTAGAAATGCCAGTTACTGTACTGGGTTCTAATAAAATTGTGCATGAGGACATTTACCCCAGGATTACAGCAGGAAAGACCCTGGTCTAATCCCCTCATTCAGCATAGGAACAATTGAGGACCAGAGAGGGCATCACTCAGAGTCAAGACCAGACCCAGGTGGTTTTATTCCTGTTCCAGAGGTTTCTCCACTATCTAAAATGCCTTTGTTTTTTTTTTTCTTTTTGCAACCCCAGTTTTTATTATGAAAAATTTCAAGAAATGACAAAAAAAAAAGAGAGAGGAAACAGTATAATGTACCCTGTCATATCTAGAATCCAAACTGGACTGGACGACTGTTACTATTGTGCTGTATTTGTATCATTTTTCTTTTTTACTAAAGTAGTTTAAAGTAAATTACAGATAGCGTAGCATTTTGTCCCTGTTATCCATTTATAAAAACTAAGGATATTTCCCTATATAAGCACAATACCATCATACCTACCAAAATTAAGAATAACTTCTTAACATCATCTAATACCCCAATCATATTCAAATTCTTCCAAGTACTGCCGTAATTTCAGCTATAACTGTTTCATCTAACCGGGATCCAATCAAGGCCCATATGTTGCCTTTGATAGTTCTGTCTCTTAAACCTCTTTCAATTTAAAATATTCTTTCTTATAATATATTATTTAATTTTATTTATTTTGCTTTTTCATAATATTGATTATTTGAAGAGATTGGAAAATTATTCTATTAAAATGTTCACCTTTTGGGTTAGTCTAAATCCTTCCTTATGGGTATTTGTTTTGTTCTTCTATCTTTCCCACTCTCTGTGAATTGCAAGTAAGATATAAAGGCTTAATTACATTAACATCCAAGTGCCTTTGTTTTGGAAGATAGAAATTTGCAGCCATTTCTCTAGTATATTAACTGAACAAGGTTGACTTACTAGAGATGAAAAGGAGAATACAGGTAAAGTCACATGGTATGGAAAGAATACCCCAATTACATGACTGCATTCCAGCATCTGCTATGTAGCTGTGATGCTCAGAACTTGAATGGATTCAAAGAGACACAGACAAAGCATGAAATACAAACCAGACTATTATTTTCATAATTTGTAATGAGATATGAAGCATTAAACCAGCTAGAATGTTTTCTCTGACAAGCCAGTGTTTTCCAAGCCCAGTTGCATATTAGAATTATCTGGGACTCTTACAAAAAATACCACCCCTAGAGACTCTGATTTAATTGGTCTTGGGTGGGGACTGGGCATTGGTGTTTTTTAAAAGCTCCCCAGGTGTTTCAAAAATGCAACAGGGACTGAGAAACACTGCTGTAGGTAGGTCTAAATCAAAAGCCAATTTGTCATCAGAAAGCTGTTTTGGAAACACAAAACCAGAACTTGCTGTGTCAGTGATTTAAATAAAGAAAGTCTGAAGAGTTTGTACCAGTCAGTGGTGTTCAAACTTCTGTATAGATAAGAGACACTGGGGTATGCTTACTTATAAAAAGGAAGGAAGGAAGGAAGGAAGGAAGGAAGGAAGGAAGGAAGGAAGGAAGGAAGGAAGGAAGGGGCAAACACCGGATCCCTGTTTTCTACTTCACTCTTGTCTTCCCCATCCCCTATGAGATACTGATGAAAGAATTCTAGGGTGGGCCTCTAGATGCTGCATAAAGAAACAACAAACGTGAGTCTGATGTAGATAATCCATGGTCCCCATGTTAAGGAATAGCAGTCTACATCCTCTGGGAAACACTTGCTTTGAGTAGATAAGACCTGTGTTGTTCTCAAACTTAAGCTGCATGGGAATAAACTGCAAGGCAGGCATGTTAAAACACACATTGACTGCTGGGCTTCACCCCCAGAGTTTCTCATTCAGTAAGTCCTGGGTGGAGCCCACAGTTTACATTTTTCACAAGTACTAAGACAGTGGTTCTCAGCCAGGGAGCTTTTGCCTTCTAGAGAATATTTGGCAGTACCTGGAGATTTATTTGAAGACATTATTTTTTAGAGCAGTTTTAGGTTCGCAGCAAAATTGAGAGGAAGGTACCTAGATTTCCCAGATACCCCTTATCATCTATCAATATCCCCCACCCACAATATTTTGTCATCTCAAATTCCTCCTTCCATTTTTTTTCATCTGCCTTTCAAATTTCAAGATACTGTAGATCCTTTCAAAGATTACATCTCCAGTTCTTTCTCATTGGAATCTTTAGAGATTTTTTACACATTTAAGAGTTTTGCTTTAAAGGTACCTTTCGTAAAGCCATCCTCCTTGTAAGTCTCAACATGGAGTTATTACTAATTTTTTTTCAGGATTATTTGAAATGTTTTCATCTCTATAGCAATATAAACAATAAGTTAAGGTACATCTATTTAGAGACAATAACAGGCTTTATAATAATACTGATTCTTTCAGTGGTCTTTTTCTTATGCTCCTTGTGCCACAATACTAATTTCTTAAAGATTTTTAAAAATCTTCTTAAAGTCTAGTGCATACACCTATGTTATGTTAAAAATGAAAAAGGGTGGAACCTCTTTTTGAAGTGAAGAGCTCTTTTCATCCAGGTTGGAGAACAAGTTCTACAGGTTTGGATTCAGCCCCTGGGGTGCACAGGTGACCTCAAAGGCCCACGGGGTTTGCGGGGTATAAACATAACTTGCTTACTCCAAACTGCAGGAGCAAGGCCTGACATTTCTTTCTTAACCTTGAGAGAGATGTGTCCATTCCGATGGTGATTTGTTGTTGCACTCTTGTGTTTTAGAATAAGAAATAGGTATTATGAAGTTACACAAACAAGAAAACATAATCTAGTAAAACAGACTGAGATGTGCCTAGTAGGAGAGATTGACAATTACACAAATAACTCTGAAACAGGCAGAAAACCCAAGTGCTCCAGTAGAGACATAAGCTGTGAACTGTGGTTATGTTTGATTTGAGTTATCAGAGAAGGATTCAGAAAGGAAGAGCACTGAATGATGCCTGGGATTTGAAATAGGTAAGGAACATTTCAGGCTGAAAGAACAGTATTAGCAAAGATCTTCGGGCATCTGCAGATAGGTGTGACAATAGTGCAAGAGTTAAAGGCACATCTTGTAGAGCTGCTGGGGCACCCGTGATGAATAGAAAGACTTAGTGGGGAATAAACAGGGAATAAATAGCTCATTGACTTGAACTAAACAGAAACAGCCATCTAGGTACTAGTTCTCATTTTGAGAATGACTGAGTTGTAACTTGAAGCTCTCCAGAATCTGTTGGTGTCTTCTGTGTTACATCCTAAGGGTAGACAGGAAGGGGGTAATATTTCGAAAGTCCAGGTCTCTCCACCCTGGAAAGCCCATTGAGCTCACTCTTAAGGAAGACAATAAAAGCCTCATCTCTGGGTAAGACTACAGTTGGCGCACTTGGTATTAGAAAGCATCCAAGCACAATTTTATGTTTTTATTAGTCCTTGAATTTTTTGTTTGGTTTGTTTTCTTTTTTAAAATTTTTGGCCCATATATATTAGATTTCATGAGCGGTAGTTAATTCCCTATGTCTCCGCTGTATATAAATCACTGTTGGTGAAGCTTTTCAAACCACTGCCTGTTGACTGCTTACCTTATGATTTCTGTGACAAGGTTGGAAATCTGGTAAAAAAGAGACAGCTGAAGGACATCCAACGGGATATTTCAAGCACTTATAGG
The DNA here is from genome assembly GCF_030028045.1 of Hippopotamus amphibius kiboko. Lineage (NCBI taxonomy): Eukaryota > Metazoa > Chordata > Mammalia > Artiodactyla > Hippopotamidae > Hippopotamus > Hippopotamus amphibius. The sequence continues at coordinate 164,789,095 of NC_080191.1, read as the reverse complement.
ACATGATTGAATCTTACAATGCCAAGCAAACTCTGTACTCCAAGGAGCCCCCCTGAAGCACCCAAAAGAAGCCCAGTCAGCCACTGGGTTTCAGCAATTCCAGGGGTGCTGCCCTATGGCAGTGGTATTCTGATGATGGGATCAACCAAGAATGCACTCCCAGAAAGATCTCAGAAAGTCTGATGTTATGTAAGGCCTCCGTTATCCAAGTAAATGAAGAAGAATGTGAAGTGGGAATTTCCCCCGTCATCAGCTTGGCACAGATCCAAAGGATCAGACTGTGCCACAAAAGGAAGCAGTTCTTCCTCTACTCGTGTGATGTTTCCTGCATCACAAGGTAGGGCTTCGTGAGTGGGGTACCTTAGATAAATTAGTGGATCTTTAAGTCCAAAAGGATTGTTGGAGGTCATATCCGGTTTCAAGGTGGGTCCTCATATAAAATATCAGAGAGAGAGAGAGAGATGCAACAAAAGAGACCTATAGTGGGAGAAGCACAAGCCTTAGAATCAGGAAGTTGACTTTTAAATCCCTCAGCTACCACATCTAGCCACGTCACTGGCTTCACTTCTCTGAGTTACACCGGAATATGGGGTTTGGGAGGACAAAGTATTAATATTGTTTTTAACACAGTAGCCTCAAGACTCAAATGCTATAATGTATCTGAAAGTGGCTCATAGGCTAGTGAGTCTCAAACTTTAGTATGCATACGAATCACCCAGGACCTTGTTAAAATGCAGACGCTGGGGTAGATCTGGGGCAGGGCTGGGCAGCTTGTACTTCTAACAAGCTTCTGGGTGATATCCTGTTGTGGTCGGTCCTTAGAGCCCCCTTTTAATAGCACAGTGGTAGAGCGTGAGGTGTCCCATAGTAATCGATTGTTGTTATTTGCCCATTTCAACAAGTTTTCAGAGAAGGACATTCTTTACTCTTTACATTTACACTCTCTTTTAAAATTCACTAATTTCTACCCCAAGCCTCCACATCAACCCAGACACCTAATAATTCTACAAAAGCTCACCTAATAGAGTGAATCCTGCTCAAAATAACAACCAACAGTGTCACTGAAGAGTAGACTTACAGGAAAATGATTTTTTCACTCAGTCTTTACTCAGAATGATTGCACAATTATTTCTGTGTACAGTGGATATTTGGGAATGGTGATGATGCAAAACAAGTGCTTGCTAAGTTGCAGAAGAAAATTGGAGGTGATTTTATAAAAGGATCCCTTGGAAATCAGTTTATACTATTTGCATCGTATGTATCGGTATAATGTGTACATTGGTGTAATATTTTATATGATTTACCATTTTCAGGACACTTTCACATATGTTGTCCCATTAATCCTTTGCAGAAAGGTAGACTGGGCAGGCATCATTTGGCATAGTTTACTGATGGTGGAACTGGAACAGAGACAGATGAAGTGAGTCGCTCAAGGTCGTGCTCATACAGCTGCTGCAACACGAAGACAAAGCCAAGTTCTTCTGATTCCTAATTCAGTGCTCTTGCTTAGCACACTGGCAAAAAGGTCATGGTTTGGTTTGTCGAAACCTGGCTACGAGGAGTAAGGTAGCAGCATGCTATACGTATCAGACATCACAGATCTGGTTACTGCAGGTACATCGTCAGCAGGGAGCCCATCAAAGTGGCTCTCTCTCATCGTGATCAGATGAAAACCTGCTCCAACCCTGAGTTTTCAGATGATTCATTTGCTTCTTTAATTTCCAGCCAAGAATACAATGTGCTACTCCTCTTGGAATGTGTACAGATGAGAGTTAGAGCTTGTGGGGTGAAGGACAGCTTGATTACCGCAATCATCCCAAATGGGTGCTTGGTTTTCTACTCTCAGAAAATATTCTTCTTACCTTTCTTCTGACTTCCTCTAAGATATGCCCCTGACCACGCCAACTCATAGCGACCTCAAGCTCTCCTCTTTCCCTGTTCATGTTAATAACCTCATGAGTAACACTTGTGAGGCAGTTGCCATCACATACTGACATTTTGCCTGTAGTGATGCTTCACTAAGGGGTGTGTGTGTGTGTGTGTGTTCCTCGCCAAATGAAATTGGGAATTCTTTGAGGGCAGGGTGCAAACATGTTTCATCTTATACTGAATGTGGAAATAAGAAATGGAGGTACAGAGTGAAAACTATATTGAATTTGGAGTCAGATTATCTGGATCAATTTCTCATTAGCCACATGACTCTGACATGACATTGAAACTTTAAGCTTTTGCTGCCTCATCTAGAAAATGAGAATATTAGTACTTACACTATTGTCATGAAAACTAAATGAAATAATATGTGTGAAGATTAAAGCACTTTGCAAACTCGTAAGAGCTGTATGAATGTAAAGAATATATTTGTATTTACTTTAAGAATAATGTAGATTACATCTGAGGAGTCTGCTGCTAACAGCAGTCATATACAAATATATTTGCTTTACCCCAAAACCATTTTATATCTCTATGTCCTGCTATGCAAAGAAATATAGCCACATGGAAAACTATTATTAATTTGCTTTTCCAAAAGTAGAGATGATAAAAGATTTATGATTCAGAGAAAGTTGATATAATCCAGATGTTAAAAATGTTCATTAAGAGCTGTCAACATTGTAGTTTCATGGAATCCAGATAGTAGGAGTTGAGTTTTGACTTAGGAAATTCCCTTTTAAATTCTCATTATTTTGCAGAAATATTAAGCAAAACAGCATAACTACCAAAACCTCTAAGGGCAGGAAAATGATTCACTCTCTAGAATGAGGATGCTAACGTAGGCTGAATTCACACACCTACCAGCTCCTCTGAAAGCCACTGTAAAACCCAAACCCATCATTCTCTTCCTACTCATCCACTTTCTGTTGGTACCACATCAAAATACTTCCTGTTTTTGGCCCTGAGACCATTCCATAGCATTTCTTCTCCTATTTCTTACCCCATCATACACATAATAATAGTTGCTACCTATTTAACACCTACTAGGTTTCGGGAGCTTCACCAGTGCTCTTTATTATCCGTAACCTTCAAATACATCTTTCAAGAAGGTTTTATTGTTCCCATGTTTTAGAAACCAAGATCCCAAGATTCTTAAGTATGTTGCTTACAGTCCTTCTGTGGATCAGGGGACTGGAATTCCAACAAGGTCTCTGTGGTGCTTTGCCCCTGATCTTACCAATCAGGGGCACTGTGCAAGTCTCACCTTTTTTCTTTCAAAATATCTTACATTAATTACCTAGGCAATTTTTAAAATGTTTTCAATCACTTGCATCTACCTGTGGACATCTTTCAAATGAAATCATGGAGGTATTACTATCCTCCAGACAAATACTTTTTGGATTAAATTGGAAACACCAGATAATATAAAAGTCAGGGTATGGATAAGAACGTAAAACATGCTGAATTAAGTAGTGACATTATTCACAGGTAACGCAAATATTTATTTTTTAAGAAGGGACTGGTTTAGGAAAAACAAAAAATACTGGGTTATGAAGCAAAACTCCAGGTTCCAGTCATTGCTCTGTAACTGGCTTTCTGTGAGATAGCTGGTAACGATCTTTTCCTCCAGACCTCAGATTTCCCATTTTTGCCATGAGGAAGTTCTACAAAGTGTGTCACGGATGCACGGCCAACTGTCCTGTGGCATCTGCTTGCCCATGTTTATCCCCTACCTTTCCGCCCACACATTCCTGTCATGTCTTTTCTCTTTTTCCAATCTAGCCTTACTTGGCAATTACTATGTTGCTCATACATGCCTTATGTTCGTCCACCAACACAATGGTCACACTATTTTAACTTGACATTATTTTCTAAATTAATTTGCAAAACTTTAGCTTTGTTCTAACTAATCACGGCCCTGAATTTACACATTTAGAAAAAATTTTTTTTTCTAATACTCTAATGGATAACTTAAAATTTTCTCTTATCCCTGAATGCAAAATCTTGTATGTCATCCATTATAAACAAATCACACCTAGGGAAATGTAAATTTTCCTTTGGAACCCCACAAAGAAGCTTGTCCTCATTCCAGAGAAGACATAAACAAAGGCAAGCTGTGAGGGAAAGTCCAGCTGGGAACCGAACCAGCACCCTTGACCGCCCTCCCTCTCCACCTCTTAGGCGCTTTCTCAACACCTGTCCAATTCACCAGGTCGACCCATTTACTTACTCCATCCTGAAATCTTTCACCACTACCAGGACTTACCTTTCTGAGTCCTTTTCTGTGTCCTATGTGTAGACAAACTTCCTTTCACCGCCAAACACACAAAAGACAAAATGACACATGAAGCAGTGATTTAAAATAACATAGTTTTAGTTGTGCCCAGTCCACCAACTCCTTGACAAAGAGTGTACTTTCTTATCTGAACTGCATATTCTTCTTCTGGACTTCAGAACGCCCTGCACTATTCAGCATGGTCCATCTGACCCTCTTGAAGATCATTCTTGCTTTGGGTCCCCGAGCAGCATGACCTTGAGCAAGACCACTTTGCTTTGTTTTGTTTTGGTTTGGTTTGGTTTGGTTTTGGGTTTTGCTTTTTGTTTTGTTTTTGTTTTCGTTTTCCTCTCTGGTTTCTTGGTGGTAAGACGGTGGCAAACACAACTGGAATTTGGACTGAACCGGACTGCAGTCCTAGATCTACCACTTGCTTCTTGTGTGTCATGAATAAGTGACTGAGGAGCTCAATATCCCAGTTACTTTATGTGTAAAATAAGAGAACAATTTTAAAAAGCGATTTTTATGGTATTTGCATGAGGTGATGTGGGTAAAACGCCCAGCAGAGTATTTGGAAGCATTCTTATCAAATGTTATCTCCACTTCCGGTATCCGAAACATCGTCATTACCTGGTGGTTACTGTTGGTTCTCGTCTGCAAGAATACTTGGCTTCTTTAGTTACGTTGAAACTATATTTCTATTTGTGCCCAGTGAGACACGCTGTCCCCATGAAGGCCTCACATCAGCTCCTTCGGCACGACTGTCATATCAAAAACCTGACTTCTGAGGGACTTCCCGTTTTGTTCCTGTGCCTGGCCTCTCGGAAGCTAACTTAAAAGCAGAACCGATTTAACTTCCTCTGAATGCTCAAATGCTTTCTGGCTTGAAAATCCATGAATTTTTTTCTGATAACCTATGTAAGGACTCAGTCACTACCACCCACAGGAGACAAAAGAGTTTACATGTTCACTTATTCAAATATTTAGCAAAATGTTGCTATTTATCAACAGGTATAGCACAGACACAGAGAAGCTCATGGTCCCACTCTACTTTGGTTTTTCAGGGTTTTTTTACATTTATTTTTTTATTGAAGTATAGTTGATTTACAATGTTGTGCTGGTTTCAGGTGTACAGCAAAGTGATTCTGTTATACATACGTATATACCTATTTTTTTCAGATTCTTTTCCCTTTTAGGTTTTACAAAATACTGAGTATAGTTTCCTGTGCTGTGTAGATAGTTGTTGTTGGTTATGCATTTTATACATAACAGTGTGTATCTGTTAGTTCCAAACTTCAAATCTATCCCTCTGCCCTTTCCCCTTTGGTAACCATAAGCTTGTTTTCTATGTCTGTGGGTCTATTTCTGTCTTGTGAATAAGTTCATTTGTATCTTTTTTTTTTTTAAGATTCCACATATAAGTGATATCATATGATATTTGTCTTTGTCTGGCTTACTGGTATGACGATCTCTAGGTCCATCCACGTGGCTGCAAATGGCATTATTTCATTCTTTTTTATGGCTGAGTAATATTTCATTGTATATATATACCACATCTTTATCCATTCAAATAATTACTGCTGGAGAAGGGGTGGAGAAAGAGGAATCCTCCTACACTGTTGCTGGGAATGTAAATTGGTGCAGTCACTATGGAGAGCAGTATGGAGGTTCCTTAAAAAAACTAAAAATAGAGCTACTATGTGATCCAGCAATCCCACTCCTGGGCATATATCCAGAGAAAACCATAATTTGAAAAGATATGTGCATCCCAGTGTTCATGGCAGCACTATTTACAATAGCTAAGACATGGGAGCAGCCTAAATATCCATTGACAGATCCAACTCTACTGTGATGTAGGTTTGAAAATTTCCCTAACAAAATGTAAAAGAAAGATTTTCTTTTATAGTTTTCCAAATTACCACTTGAATGACTCTAAAACTACAATTGTTTCTCCTTATCTTTTACCTCCTACTATCCATCTGCAAAACATATTGTTTTGCCCCAACTCATAGTCTCTATTCTGACCAGAAAAATTATTAACCTTCCTAGGTAAACAAAGTCGTTGATTTGTCTCTGAAGCTTACACATATTCCCTCCCTTTTGCATGGCCTGCTGCCCACTTCTCTGTCCAATGAACAGAATCAGTTTTCTCCTGAATGGCTGTTTCTTCCATAAAGAGTTTCAAGTGGATCCCATGGATTGAGTCTATCGCTGTGCAACCACAATTGTTTAAGGGAGGTGTCCAGTGTTTCCATAATAGCCTTTGAATTTTTTTGTTTGTCCAATGGGGTTTATTCCACCATCACTTTAAGTTCCTCAGAGACAAAGATGAGGAACTTTATAATTCCTGAATAATTTCACTTCCTTAATAATTTGCCACAAAATCAAAAGCACTGTCTTTTGCAAAGGGAGCCTTTGGGGCATGTGAATTAGAAAACATTTTTCTGTTGGAAGATCTGAAAGATTGTATGACTTTTCTGGGAGACCAAAGTGACAAATTTCATATAATTAAGGCCAGGGCATAAGTGATGCTGGAGGGTCTGATACCTAGATAGCTTACGTGAAAAAGAACACTTTCTGACTTCACCCTTCTTTTTCACATTCAACTTGGGTATTTTGTTTTGTTTTGTTTTTCAGTATATCCCAGGAAGAGCACCTTTACTAAACAACAGGAAACAAAATGTGCCAGGAATCTGAGCAAATACACGCAGCAGCAGGTGAGATTCCTGATAGGAAAGAATGACTCTCCATGGAACATAAATAGAGCCCCTCAAAGTACATATATGTCACATGAGTGTGTACACACATATGTGATATATCAGAAGAAATTTGGTTTCTACCATGAGAAGTTACTTAGAAATAATAAATCAACATCTCATCTGAGACGGGGAAGTAGGGTGCTGCAGCCACGTTACAAATCGAGGTACACCTCACTCCTGCACACTTGCTGGGTGAGGGCTGGGGTCGGGGCTTCTCACCGCTCCTCCCTCCAGGCCCAGCAGATCCAGTGTTTGTAGAAGAGTGAGTTAGGGGAGGCAGGTGGCCACGTGGCCTCGGAGCCCATTTGTTTTTAATCCTCTCTCACTGCTACAGTCCTTTCCTTTTGCCTCCCATGGATGCTGCAGCTACTTTAATAGCTATTAGCAGAGAAAAGGAGAGAAATATCTAACATAAAATACTAACAACTTGAATGGGCATGAGAAGTATTCATTGAGCAAAGCATTGAATTACCATCACCACTGCTTCAGCCAAAAATTAATTTTTTCTTTGAGGAAAGGATGTTCTGTGTGCCAATTATAGAGAGAAAAACACCTTCTTGAGGGGGCAGGAAGCAGTGGACATATTTCTTAAACAGAAAGAAAGAAAACTTCTCTTTCTCAAGGCTCCTGCTACATATGTAGTCAGTTGGGAAAGCGAGATTTCTGATGAAGCCCGAAATCCCTGACTCTGGTCCTGAAAACCCATGGAGAGGGGACTAGACTAGAATATCAGCAAGGGCCCCTTCAAGTACAAAACTCTGGCTCTAACATTTTGGTATAAAAAAGGTCTATAGTTCTGTAATTTTTCTTTTAACTAAGAAGGAAGGAACAGATGGAGAAAAAACAAGGAAAGGAAAAAAATGAAAGAAAAAGAAATAACCATAGAATGGTGAAGAAAAATTGGCTTCTCTGTGAAAGGAAGAAAGAAAGAAAGAAAGAAAGAAAGAAAGAAAGAAAGAAAGAAAGAAAGAAAGAAAGAAAGAAAGAAAGAAAGAAAGAAAGAAAGAAAGAAGGAAAGAAAGAAAGAAAGAAAGGGAGAGAGAGAGAGAGAGAGGAAGGAAGGAAGGAAGGAAGGAAGGAAGGAGAAAGAAGAGAAAAGAAAAAAAAAGAAAGTTATCTGCTTAAGTGAGGATTTAAAAGTTTCATTGATTAATTATTTATTTAACTTGTGTTCCTGCAGCACCCTCTATGGGCAGAAAGATTGTTTTTCAGACCCTCAGCCATTGAAGGTTTCTCTAGTGGCAGCTGGTTTCTGGAGCAGAGCTGAGAGGGTTATATTCTCCCAGGAAAATGTGTTCTTTGCCATGAATAATGAGATGAAGTACTTAGCTTATAAATACTGGAGATCTGTAAAATCACCGCTGGTTTTATTTTTAAGAATGACATTAAAGGACCTTGTACTATTGAGACAGTAATAAAAACTTAACAAGGCCACACATCCTGAGACCCTATTAAAATACAATTTTTGTTATGGTTCTTTTGGAGTCCATTTTCAGCTTTGCTAAAAATAACCAATAATCATAAATATTTACAACAAAATAATCTTTTATGGAATGGAGTTCTTTAATGAAGCCATTTTAAATGAAGCCATTTTTTATTAGTGAGTCCTTCAAACAGGGCAGAATTAAAATATCGCCGTACTTTCAAATGAATAAATGTCAAAACTAAGGCACAAAAAAGACCAATGTACTAATTTGAATGCAAATTAGTGGCTGAGATTCAGGTATCACATTGACATGGAGCTGAAGAATTTGCAGGTCAAGAATCAATTTCTTTATAGAGTTGCAGGAGGATGATAGAATGCTTTTCTCTGATTTAGGCCTCTGAAAATTATGATGCTACATCAAGACACAAATAAATTACATCCCTTCTATCATGTTTCCCTGATTTTCAGACTCAGTAACATTTTCAATGTTATGCTCCTATCACATTTTACCTGTACCTCTTTATAAGCCTTTTAATATTTATGCGATAATAATTGAATTTACATCTGCACTGTGATCTCCTTGTGGACAGAAAATGCTGTTCGTATTTCTTTGCTGTCCCAAATTTTCACTGGGATGAAAAAGGGTATAATCAACTAGCTAACTATATGTGAAAACCGTACAGTGCCTAACATAGCATGGTAAAATCCCAAATAAGTGTTTTGGATAAATGAATTGAATAACTGCTGATAAGTGAATAAATAAACCCATGAAGGAATAGTTTCAGCAAAGTTCAAACACAAAGCAATTTAAGACTCCCAGAAGGAAACATAGGTCAAAGCAACATAAAGCAATGTTGTGTAAACTAAGTAGAACTCAGTGCTAAAGGAACACGATGTGAAGCTGTGACAGACATAGGTGTCGGTTTATTCAAAGAGCAGATCCGATTTGAGCCAGGATGTGAAGGGTCTGGACCGGTAGGCACATTCTTTCACTCAAGCACTACACAGCATGACCCCATCATTTTGTTGTAAGTTGAAAATTGCTCTAAAGAATAAAGTCTTTAAAAAATTCTACTCTCTACCACTGAGTCAGTCGTGTGGTGGCAGCCTGTTTTAGCCTTAGATCAACATAACGGATCAAAAAGTTGCCTCTTATCAGAAATAGGGAAGCAGATGTAGAGAACAAACGTATGGACACCAAGTGGGGAAAGCGGGGGGGGGGGGGGTTTGCGGGGGGGGTTGGAGAGGGGATGAATTGGGAGATTAGGTTTGCCATATATACATTACTGATAAGAAAAAACATCAAACTGTAAAAAAAAATAAATAAAATTATCTTTTAGTATCTAGTAAATATCTCCATATTAATAGGTCCCAAATCTAACTCTTGATTTCTCACACCCCTAACTTGTTTCTTCTCTATTTTTTTCCTATGAAAGTAAATCACATCAGCCCAGATTCAGTTGCTCAATCCTAAAATCTATACAGCCTCTCTTCCTCTTTTTCTGATTAATCATCAGATCCTGCTAGTTCTTATCTCCAAATCACCTGCTTCGATTTCCACTACCATCGTCTCAGTCCAGGCTACCATGGTCTTATGTCTGCATGTGTTCCCCTAGTTACTCTCCCAACTTTCAGTCTGTCCATCTCCAACTTATTAGAATTGTGTAATATTTTTTATAGGAAAAAACAAATAGATCAATGAAATGCAACAGAGAGATCAGAAAAAAGACTCATGTATTAGCATTTTAAATCAGTGATGGCAGTGTGGACTACCCAAAAATATCGATTATCTATGTAGAAAAATAGATTCATACTTAATTTTATTTTCAAAAACAAATTCCAGATGGAACTAATACTCAAATGGCAATAACAAAAAAATCCAAATTATTAGCAAAATTGTAGTGGCAATTTATACCCCAAGACTTAGATTTATCATAGTCTTGGGGTATAAAATCTTCCTAAATAGACACAAAAATAAATACACTAAAGACTGATACATTTGCATCAAAATTTAAAACCTGCATACAGAAAAAAAAAACTATGAATTGCCGTGTTTTCTCTACTAGCTTATATTTTTTACTCTGTACCATTCTCCTTTTCATTTTTTGTTAAATTTTGAAAGATGAATGTTTATTATCATCTAGTGATCAGTCTTAGATAACTGACATACGCATTTTAAATTATTTTAACAAAATCTTGTCACTTTATATAACCTTTATATACAACAATTTATACAAGCTTTATACAACTTCCATGTTGATAATACCTAAACGTTTACTGCTCTCTCGTCATTTAAAGCTAATTTTTAATCAAACAATACTTAAATTTAAGAACCTTATTTACTGATTTCTTTGGTTGTGATTCCTTTTTGCATCTTAATATGCGCTATTAACTTTTATTCTCTATAGACTATATTTGTTACTTGCCCTTTCAAAGAGAATCAGTGGGTCATAAACTTTATGAATCCTGTATGTGTAAAATATATATATATAATAAATACATATATTAAAATATATATTGAATATATTTGCATATATTGAATATTTGAATATATTCTACATTCAAGTTTATTTTATTTTAATAATATGAAGATTTTTCTACTTTGTCTCCTCAAATGCAGTATTACTAATGCTATTCTATTTCCTTTGTAGTTTACTTTTCTTTTCTATGTAAAGTTTCTGCTTAGAAGTTAATTTCTTTCCATTATTTTCTTAAGTCTCATTTTGTTGTTTCTAGTTACGGGTGTTTGTTCTTCTGTTTATTTTTTAATCTTGCATGGCAACTGGAGAACCCTTTAATCTTATAAGTCATGTTTTTTTCTCTTTTGGAAAATTCTTGGTCATATTTCTTTAATATTATCTCCCTCTATTCTCTCTATTTTTTCTTCTGAAACATCTCTCAGCTGAATGTTTAGATTCTGGACCTATTCTTGTCTTTGACTTTTCTTTAATATTTTCAGTATTTTGAGACATGTTCAGGAAAGTTTCTCAGCTTTGTTTTCTAGCACTTTTTAAGTTCCTTTGTGAGATTTTTTTTTTAATTAAAGTACTTTTTTTAATTACTAGAATTTTTATTTTTTTCTTCATAATCACCCATTCATGATGTTTGGTTGTAACTTTTTGAAGCTAGTTTTTGGAAGAAGTTACCTGCTTTGGCTCTTTGAGATTGATAAATATTACTTTAAAATCCTTTTTAGGCTGCATTATGATCTTTACTTCCTTGGTTATAAGTTCTTTTGGTGCTTGAGCTCATTTGTGTTTCTGTTACCTAGCTGTTTTGTCAATCTTAGCTGTTTGTAGAGGAATTCTTTTCACATTCTGCGGTGGGAATTTCTCTAGTACAGTGGCTTTACAATTATATAGATACTAACCTTGAAGATGGCTTAGATTTAGACTTGTCTTCTGAGCAGAGACCTATCAGAATTTGTTTCCAAGCAACACAGCCCTAATTACAGCTTCATGATAGCAAAGCAACAGACTGTGGTGGTTTCAAGTCTGTTTTACTTTTAGAAATGTTTCGCCAATTCTGGTTCATGAAACTTTCTCTAACTTATTTTTTAGTATGGCTAAAAAATTTGTTCATTAAAAATATGTATGTATCATTTTAATGGGTTTTTGTGCAGAAGTGAGATATTTTATCATATTTCTCATGTGCCACCTTGAACTTAAAAAGAATCACTAACATTTCTAGTTTTCTAAAATATGTTAAAAGGAATAAAAATTATTTTTAACACATATCCTTCCAGCAACAATTGAGTTGAATATTATCATATCCTTTGTTGTGTTGATGTGATATATTACATCAGTGATTTCTAAAGAGAAGTATGAGTGCCTCCATAGCTGTTTGCCTGCTTTGTGTTAAAAAATATTTTAATAGTTTCTGTGTGGTATTTCTTTTTTGTTTTGTTTTGTTTTGTTTCCCATGTCCTCATTCTTTTAAAAGTGAGGTCCACTTAAGTCTGGTATTAGAATTTATATGAGTGGATTTCCCTAGATCTATTTTTATCTTGAAACGATGACTAGAAGAGTATTTCTCTGACTTTAATATTTCACTCAGACTTTAGTCTGAAGATCTGGTTGGTGTGTAAAACATTTAGTTAAATTTCTAGTATTTAGTTGTCATTTATCAAATTATTTTTTCTAAATTTTCCTGCTTCCCTGTTGGGTCATTTCTCTTTGTGTGGGGAAAAACATTCCTGGGAAATTTGAAATTGATTATTATATTTCAATTGAGTAATAGTCTTTTTTTCCTAGGGAAAAACTATAATACTATTTTTGAAATGAACTGCATCTATTGGTCTAGAGGTTGTATACCTCACTAAGGGTATAACGGTACAACTTATATTCACTTTTGTCTCTGAAAATACTACATTTCTTTGTGTATAGTTCTGAAATGTGAAAAATACAGTACTAACTAGGTACCTAGACTATTGTCCTAACCCTGTACCTCATAAAGCTTTGCATTAATTTCTTTTTGACCCAGAAGTGGCTTTCTGGCTTTCTATTCAGCAAAAGTTCCATATCTCTGAGGAAGGCGTGGAGAAGGGTTTTGAAGTCTACCATTTTCCTGCTTGACTGTTATTTTGGTTCATTGCTATTGTTTTAACTGCCACTGCTACTAATATTCAATACTAAAAGCACTACAGAACTCGAACACAAAAACAAATTTTCTCTGCTTTTGTAAATTTCCATTTTGCTTTGATTTTAATAAATATGCACACATAAACCCATGTCCATGTCATAAAAAAAATCATCCTCCTTTTGCTATGTGCGTTGAGATGCCTCTCTCTGGTATTGTTTCAAAAAATTTCAAGAACTGGCTAAGGGACACCTTAAATGGTCTTTAAAAGACCTTCTAAAATATGATTTAAGGAATTATATCTACGTTACTAAAGAAGAACTTCCCAGTTTCAGGGTTTTCAAAAACACTTTTTAAATCTCAAATATCGCAGTATGCTTTTAATAGAGCTGTTGGTTAAGTATAAACGTTATCCATGGGTCTTTATGCTGTTGGATCAACACTTATAACCTGATGGGCACAGTGTGTGTGGCTGTGCACTTCTGTCTGTGGGCTTCTACTTCTCTGTGTGTAAGCTGCGTCTACATTCTACTCATGGTTCCTCACCACAGAATGGGGAAGAAAAATGAGACAATGTCTGTAAATGTGTTAAATGTCTAGAACGTCCTGTCCAATAAGTATAGAAGAGATCATTAGGCAAGCAAGAGAAAACAAAAATTTATTTGTTTTTAAATCAATGAGCCAAAGGGGAGAACAAGAGGACAGACTATTCACTTCCATTCATATATTCCTTCATTAATTCATTAAAAATGTCATTGAGAGACTACTATATCACAGGCACTGTGAAAGGTATGGGGACTGCAAAGTTGAAAACGGTATAGTCTTTTAAGGAATGTACCACCTAGTGAGGGAAATCATTACAGATACAAAGAGCTGTAGCGGAACACAGGACATGATGAAGGCTCAACGTGAATATCAAGGGTATGGGATAGGAAAATATCAGTGTAAGAAGGAAAGAGCAAAGTAGGAGTTGTTGTAACTGACATATTTTTGGAAAGCTATTGATAATACTCTCAAGTATTTACAAACTGCTCTAAGGCAAAAGATGTCCAAGATTATTTCAGCACTATTAATCAGAGTCTGTTAGTATTTGTCTTAATTAATTTTTAATTAATCTTAGCAAACTTGTAAAATTAAGAAAAAATAATTTAAGTATACAACATTAGCTAAGCAAAATGTGAAGCTCTTTTTCCATGTCCCCTAGAGGCTACTCCTCCATCCTCCCTCAGAGGTACCAGCCGCTAACAGATTTGTCTGTATACTTGCAGTCCCCTTCTATGAGTTGATATTCATACACAGATAAATTAATTACATATTTCAAAAACAAATGGGAAACATCGTCACAAAATTTGTTTTTTCAATTAAAATTATTTCTTAAAAAATTCTGCATCATTTCATACAGATGCACTTCTTTTTTAATCCCTATTGCATAGAATTCCACAGTATAATTTTTCTTTAGAATGAAGTTTCAGTGCCTGAGTGCCCAGGGTTGCTCATAGATTTTCCAGGAACATATGCGAATAAAGAAAGAAACTGATTTCCAGATTCTTCAGCTTTCCAGGATACTTTGCCCCCAAATTGATTTGCCCGAGAATGCTCCTGTGATCAGACTAGTCTTGTTTCTTTTCTCCACTTTCACAATCAATCCATCACCATTCTCCTATTTAACAGCAGAAAAACATATCTCTCACCAATCCCTATTATTAACTATGATGTGATTGCCTCAAGATATGAAACACCAGGATTAGGATACTAGGGTTAGGCTCTTGCCAGGAAGAGCAAGGCACAGAAAGTTTAACCATTGACAATGTAACACTGATTTCATTCAGGCAATTGGAATAGCTTGGTACTGGAATTCAAAAGTGAGATGGTTGTCCCTGGAACAGGTATTTATATGTTTATTTGTATTGAAAATGAAGTCAAATAGTTTTGACACAAATATGAGAGCTATCTTTGCTATTCGGATTATATCGTAGACTTTTTTTCCATAAATTGAATGAGTGAATTTATAGCACTTAGCCTTGGATGAAAATATATTTAAAGCATGTGCACAATATTAAGAACATCTTTTGCAGTAAAACATTATGATTAAAATAAAGTCCATGTCATAGTTTTTCAAAATTATTTTGAGGAATAATTGAATAAAAATTTTAAAGACGGTAGTCTTCTGATACTCCCCTATTGAGGGCCTTCCATCGTTCCTTCACTCAGGTGAAGCTTCTGAGCATCTGCTGTGTGCCGAGTAACTTTTAAGACATGGAGTAGGTCAGTGAATAATAACAAACAAAAACATCTAGGTAACCAAACCAAGACCCCGTCAAAAAACAATCCAGTTGTAGGAGACAGAAAATAAAAACACAGCTTCATAAAGCATAAAATATACACTATGTCAGATGGTAATGATAAAGGGTGCACTTTTAAATAGGCTGCTCAGAAAGCCTCAATGAGAAGGTTACATTTGAGTAAAGCTTTGAAATAGCTGAGGGGATATGTGAGGAAGTACAGGCAGAGGGAACAGTAAGTGCATGGGCCCTATGTCAAGGTTATGTCTGGGGTTTTGAAGATTTAAAAGGAGGGAAGAGAGTCTTAAGAGGGAACTAGGAGAGCATTGGTAGGCAAGAGGAGAGAGCACTGGGAGGAAAGAAGTGAGGGCTACAAATTATGTTAAAGTTTATGAGTTATTGTAAAAATCCTGGCTTGTACTATGAGTTGGGAATCCAGTGGAGAATTTTAAGCAGGAGAGAGACAGGATTCATCATTCTCCTGGCTCTATTGAAAGTAGACCAGTTAGGAGGCCAGAGTAAGAATGGAGGAGGTGAGAGATGATTAGATCTGTCATATATCCTTAAAATATGGCCATAATAGGACAGTACAAATTAATGACAAAAGGAATGGAGGATACGAGAGAAAGTGGTTTCAAATAGTGTCTTAAGCTACTGGAATGATGAAGTTTCTCTTTATTGAACTCTAGAAGACTAAGATAAGAACAGGTTTGGAAGGCAAGATCAAGAGTTTGTTTTTCAAGTTATGTGTGAGGTGTATGTTACCTATGGAAAAGAAGGTGCCATCAGGCCAGTAGATGCATGAGTCTGGAGGTCAGAGGGGGGATCTGAGCTAGAGATATAAACTCTCAAGTAAAGAGTAGTGGATGCTGAATAGGAGACTCAAGAGACCAGAGGAGGTCACCAAGGAAGTGAATGTAGATGGAGAAGAGATCTTAGGACCAAGTCCTGGGGAACCTCAACAGGAGGAAGTGAGAAAGATGAGGCGAAACCAAGAAAAGAGACGCAGTCTGAGAGGCCATTGAGGAAGAGAGAAAGCCAGGAGAGCGTGACATTTTGGAAAGCAAGAGAAGAAAGTGATTATGCTTTAACATGTTCTGGATTTTTCACTAATTTTTTTTTTAAATTAAGCAATGAACAGACATCTTTGTGCACATATGTGAATATTTCCTAAGGATTGATTCCAGAAGTAGAATTGCTATGCCAAAGATGTGTGCATTTAAAACTTTTATAGATTCTATTAAATTGCCTTCCAAAACTGCTTTGCCAATTTAGCCACTCTTCAAGAGTGTTTGAAAGTGTCTGTTTCCCCATATAATTACACATTGTTGATAATACTAAACTTTAAAAATACACACAAATATATTATTTTGATTTTAACTTGCTTTCTTCTTAGTGTTAAGTTTGAGAATTTTTTTATCAGTTTATTGGCCATTTATATATCTTAAGTGAATCCTGATACAAATCATTTGCCTATTTTCTATTGACTTGTTTTCTTAATGATGTGTAGATATAGAAGCACTTTTATATTCAGAGTGTAATTTCCAGTCTGTCACTTGTTGTTTAACTTTGTTTATGGTGTCTTTCGTTACAGAGAAATTGAATATTTTTATGTAGTCAAATGTTTCAAACATTTTCTTTATGGTTCTCAGGTTGCGTTTTGCTTAGATTTTCCCCACCATATGGTTATAAAAATTATCCTGCATTTTCTCCTTAACACTTTTATAGTTTGCTTTTTACATTACCTCTAAGCCATAAGGAATTTATGCTGGTAGATGGCTCAAAGTTGAAAATAACTATTTTTTCCCAAATGCATAACACATTTTGGCAAAGCCGTTCATTGAACACTTGCTCTCTTTTTTGCCCACTGATTTGAAATGTAACTTTAATTATCACTGAACTTCAACACTTTTTCATCATTCTGTTTCTGGACTCTGTGTGGTATTCTATCAGCCTACTTATATACTTCTTCATAATTTTACATCTTTTCATGACCATTATTTTATGATTTTTATTTATCTTAAGCAAGTCCTTTATCTTATTGGGGGGATATTGTTTCACATTTTCTTTTTCGTTTAATATTAGAACCTGTTTATAATGTTCCAATATACAACAATCAAAAATCTTTTGGAATTTTGCATGGTGTTTTGTTGGATTTATAGCTAAATTTGGGAACATTATGCATATTTATAATAATGAATCTTCTTTCAATAAGTGCAGTATACCCTTTCCTTCTTTTGTTTTCCTTGGTAGGATTCTATAATTTTCTTCATGTTAGGATTATTCTTAGTTAGTTTATGGCTTTTCATAGAATTTTATGAGGAAGAGTACATTGAAAGGGTGCTCAAGAGGAGGGCCTACCTTGGATTTTAATATTTCTAGCTCTCTTGACTGGCCTCCAATATTCACATAGCATACACCATAATTAAAATGTGTCAGACTTCCCTGGTGATGCGGTGGTTAAGAATCCGCCTGCCAATGCAGGGGACATGTGTTGTATCGCTGGTCCAGGAAGATCCTACATGCCACAGAGCAACTAAGCCCATGCACCACAACAACTGATCCTGTGGTCTATAGCCCTCAAACCACAACTATTTAGCCCATGTGCTGCAACTACCAAAGCCTGCATGCCTAAAGCCCGTGCTCTGCAATGAGAGAAGCCACCACAATGAGAAGCCCATGCGCCACAAGAGCAGGCTTTGCTCGCTGCAACAGGACAAAACCCACGCGCAGCAATGAAGACCCAATGCAGTCTAGTTAATTAATTAATTAACTAATTAATTAAGTGGGGGAAATATTTTTTAAAAAATAAAATAAAATATGTCTTTGATTTAATTTTGGTTTTGTTTTTCCCAGCTTAGTACTTGTCAATTTATAGCTGATAACATAATAAAATAAACCACTAGATGGCAGAAGAAGCCATCTTTTCTGGACTGGTGTAAACTTTTTTAGAAAAGAAACTGATTTACAACCCCACTGAGAAGAATAAGTTATTTTATAGTGCACAACACATCAGCAAACACTGGCAAGAATAGTGACCTAAAAACAGTCAATATTAAACAGATCAATGATCCCTACATCAAAACAATTGCCATAAATTAGACTTTATTACATTCCTTATGTAAACATATGTTTTTTATTCTTTCTTGAATTCTTTCTTATTCCACTGCAGAACTGTGGGTATTCTGTAGAATTCAATTTTTCATCTTCTGCTTTGCTTTGTTCTTTTTGTTTTACTCCATCTAAATAACTTATCTACTGCAAGGTTTCAACCAGTATCTCTGTGCCCAGAAACCCCAATCTGCATTCAGGACTTTGAACTCAATTTCATCCTCAAATATCATATTGGACTGACAGGCCCATAGGCTACCTGAGTCCTTCTCTTTCTCTAGGACACATAGGTCGCTAGCATTTATCTCCCCCAGTGACCTCTTGACCAATTCGTTTCAAGCAACAAATTGTATTCCATTAGTGGGTTGTGAAATCAATTTAGTTATCTGCATCCAGCAATATAAAAAATAAAAGATAATGTTGTAGAAAAATGTCAGAGTGCAATGCCCCTAGTAAGGATAAGTATTCATTCTGCAAGATACTTGTGTCAGCTAAATATACACATGTATATGAATATGTGTACTGAATTGTGATAAAAATGTAATGTTTACTGTGGGTCACAGTCAAAAAAAGCTTGAAAAAGAAAAAAAAAAATTCCTTACTAGAATCTCTCAGACTCCATCTTACCTAATATAATGCAGGATACTTAGGTTCTACTTTCCAAAATATACCGTGTCACTTTACACACTAGCCTTCAGTCTTTGCACAAATATTAAATACGTTTGCATAAATATCCTACTGTATCCTTCTAGGTGCATCTACCTAGACGTCTCCTTAAAGTCATAGAAGTCACAGCCTTTCCATAGGTGCTTACGTATGTGGGTTCTCCTATCTGTCCTCCCATAACTAGCTTCAGAGTTCCATTTCGCTGTCCTTTAAGCCCTGCTGTGTGCTATATCCTTGCCTGACTTTTTTGAAGGAGTAGGTCTAAACCCTATTCATGCTGAAATTACGTTGGACGTCTACATGTAAGTCTCACTGTCGCTTAAAGGTGAACACATTTGAAACAACTCATCTTCTTTGTCTCAAATCAGCTCGTATCTTAATGTTTATGGTATTAACAATTTTATCCATCTGTTAATTAGTAAGGTTTGGGATCTTAAAGTGAATATTAGATTAGATGCTAAGGGCTTGAACTTTGGACTCAGAAGAATCTGGCTCTGAATATCAGCTTAACCACTTTTTCTCTGTGTGTCTTTACGCAAGTTACTTAACATTTCCAATTCTCAGACTTCCTCATGGAAGTAAGGATGATACCTATGGTCAAGAGTTACTGAAAAGATGACACAGTGTCAAAGCACTTGACACAGTGTCTGACAAATAGCAAGAACACAAAAAATGTGGATTACTGTTTTTATTTGTAGTAATAGCAGCAGCAACAACACTCCTGAAAGAAATCAGCAGAACTTGTCTAGCCTTTGGTATGATGGTTCACTCTGGTATGATCTGGATTCCCTTGAGTTTTCATCCTCCATGGTACATAGCTTAATGTCAAGTACATGGAATGCATTCAATAATAGGGTGTGGCTGTAATAAATATTTTACCTTAATATTCTCTAATTATCCCTTTCAGGTATCTAATTAATCTTTTAATATTATTGTCCTTAAGTGCTATATTTGTCTTTTATAATACAGAATTTTTTTTTTCTAAAAATGTTTCTTATACTCCACAATTTTTTTTTTTTTTTTTTTTGGGCTTTGTTGGGTCTTCATTGCTGCACACGGGCTTTCTCTAGTTGTGGAGAGTGGAGGCTACTTTTTGCTATGGTGCTCAGGCTTCTCAGTGTGGTGGTTTCTTTTGTTGCAGAACATGGACCCTAGAGAGCTCAGTAGTCGTGGCACATGGGCTGTAGGGCACACAGGCTTCAGTATTTGTGGCATATGGGCTAAGTAGTTGTGGCACACAGGCTTAGTTGCTCCTTGGCATGTGGGATCTTCCCGGACCTGGGCTCAAATCTGTGTCCCCTGCATTGGCAGGCAGATCCTTAACCACTGTGCCACCAAGGACGTCCTTATACTCCACAGTTTTGTAGTGAAAATTATGAGATATTAGTGCTGTTCTTTTTAAAAATGAGAAATATATGTCTGCTTTGCATTTGATGAGATTAATAAAATCCATTTTTCCTCATTATGAATTTCATGGTTTAAATGTAAAACAGAAAGAGAGCCTAAGTGTTGGAAAACTACTCAACAATGGCTTGAGGGTCCCTTTTCTCAAATATTTCATGTATTTTGGAAAGTTTAAATTATCTAGTTTCTTGACTGCAATATTGTGATTTATGAGAAATAAATATTTGCTCATTTAGAGGATCAGAATATATTTCTTATATATGTGTGGTCTTTGTCCACAGTTCTTGACTCACAGCTCCCGAAACTTGGAATTTTGTAACTGTTGGAAGTGATAATTGTATCTTTGTTATGTGAATGAGGGGACTTTTGGAATCCAGGGTTGGAACTTGAGGTAGTACCTTTCGTCTTCTGGAAAGGG
The DNA here is from genome assembly GCF_030028045.1 of Hippopotamus amphibius kiboko. Classification (NCBI taxonomy): domain Eukaryota; kingdom Metazoa; phylum Chordata; class Mammalia; order Artiodactyla; family Hippopotamidae; genus Hippopotamus; species Hippopotamus amphibius. The sequence continues at coordinate 164,768,247 of NC_080191.1, read as the reverse complement.
AGAGGGACTGGAGGTTGAATCGATCCACAATAGCCAATGGTTTAATCAATCATGACTATTAATGAAGCCTTCACAAAAACCCAAAAGAATGGGATTTGGAGGGTTTCTGGGTTGGTGAACAATGGAGATTTGGAGAGAACGGTGTGTACTGAGAGGGCACGGAAGCTCCACACTCTTCCCCACACCTTGTCCTACGCCTTTTGTCCAACTGGCTGATCCTCAGTTATATCCTTTTACAATAAACTGGGGATCTAGTAAGTAACATGTTTCTCTGAGTTCTGTAAGCCACTGCAGCGAATTAATCAAACGCGAGGAAAGGAGGTCTTGGGAATCTCTGATTTATAGCCAGTGGGTCAGAAGCACAGATAACGGCCTGGACCTTTGACTGGCCTTTGAAGTGAGTGGGGATGGGCAGGCAGTCTTGTAAGGCTGAGCCCTCAGGCTGTGGAATCTGATGCTATCTCTGGGTAGATAGTGTCAGAACTGAGTTGACTTCTGGGACTCCCATCTGGTATTCTGAGAATTTTTTGAGGTGTAGGGGTCCCCTGCTCCCCCTGTCCTATTGCCCTTGTTGGAAATTGAGTCTCAGAACACCAAAGACTGACATTCTCAAGATATTCTGGAAAGAGTATACCTTCACTGTAGTAGAAAAAGAAATATGATCTTTGGAGACACTGTTCTCTGTTCTAACCCTATACCTAAATCAGTGCCTGGCGTGGTGCTCAACAATATTTATTGAAGGAATGAGTAACTAAATACAAGGAATCAAATCTTGACTTTGCTAATTAATATTCTGACCTTAGTCAAGTTACTTATCTCTAGAACTTAATTTTACTCTTCTCTAAAATGGGGAAAGTCTACTTACATTTTTATCACCATATAAAATAAGGACTTTATGAAAGTGTATGACAGATAGTAAGTATCTTATATATTGGTTTCCTCCTCCTTTTTATTGTTGGAATAATAAAACTTATTCATCCAAATGCCCAGATTATTCTATTACAGAGATTTTATTGTCTTGGTAGGGCTATTACTGTATAGGATAGATGGTAATTTAAAACTGTAATTTAAGCAGTGAACATTATTGCTAGCTCTAGAAGGGATTTAAACCATCTTATCCTATTGCTTCATTTTGTAGATGAGGAAACTGAGGAACAGAAAGGGGGAGTATCTTTTCCAAGTTCCCGAACAAGTTCATGGCTGCAGTGGAACTACATTCCAGATTTCTTAGTTTCCCAGCATAACACACGATATTTTTCTTTGCCTCCCCCTCTTCCTCTCTAGCTCTCTCTATTTCTCTCTCTCCTCTCTCCCTCCCTTTACTCTACAAGGCAGCTTCCCAAGGTTACAGTCACATGATCATCAGCCAAGAGGGACCCACCGGAGAAGACAGTCAGACAGCAGGCAAAGTGAAGGCACAGCACCTGTTAATGTTTTATTCTCATGTTAAACATCAGCTAGAGACTTAGGACAAGCCCTCTGGGGTGGCTGGAGCTGTGCAGCTCCCATGCAACCCTTGCCCTCCACCCTGGCCTTTGAGACACTGGAGCACAGATGGGCAGTTGGGGAAAGGGCAAGCGTCAGCCGTTAATCAAAGGGCAAATCTGTCGTGTGGTTCAGGACCTGGGCCTCTCTTCTGAGCAGTAAGATTGTGGAATCTAACTGGCCCCACTTCTCTGTGTGTCACTGGCACCGCTGTTCAATAAATATTTAGCCTTTGCATTCACTAAGTATTTAGATATTTATTAGCTGTTTTTACAAAATATTTCATGTTTATTTGTACTTATCTCCATTATTTGAAATATGTGTCCCTAAGTAACATGTTAGAACTGTTTTATATATAAAAATAGTTAACAAGTAAATTTCATTTAAAATTTATTTTCCTATAATTGTATTCATCTTTTAACTGAAATATGTTTTGTTTCTTTAACCAGCTCCCCCTTCAGATATCTGCAGAAAAATCTTGGCATCTGGTAAAAATGTGATTGTAAAAAAAAACAAACAACAACAAAAAACAAAAGTAGAGTTGATCTCATCTTTAAATTTTAACTTTCCAATTTTAAAGTAATCAATAGTTTTTCATAACTTTAATTGATTTTGAATGAGTAGATGCAAACCAGTATTATCTTTTTGAGAATGTTTAATTTCATTGGGAAGTGAATTTTGTCAGACTCAAAGAAGTGGAATTAATCATATTTTAAAATGTCAGTCACTCATTCATTCAATAGATTTTTTATTGAGCACTTCTGACTTTCTAAGCCTTTGCTAGTACGCTTCTTACTGTATTACTTGTTATAAAAAGGCTTTATAGTAGATATTATTACTCCCATATTCCAGATGAATTAACTGACATTTAAAGGGGCCCATGTCACATAACGAATAAAAGGCAAGGCTGAGATTCAAATCTGGAGTATTTGGGCTTCTCTTGTTGCCCCATGAAGTCTCAGTAAACCAGTAACACTTATGAATAATAACACCACTAAATAGCATTTATTTAGCAGTGGCCACATGTTAGACATCATTACAGATAGTGTCTGATTTTCTGGACATAACTTCACACACATGTAAGTATTATAAAAATCAGAAAAGGAATGTCAGCTCTTATTCATTTGGTGTAGAGAGATGTTGATAATTGAATCTCAGTCCGATTGTAAATCCTGAACTTACCAGGGCTTCTTAACCAGGAATGCCAGAATAGAATTCAAGGGGGCTCATTAACCTGAAACCAAATAAAAAGTCATTTTTATACTAGTCTTTAACTGAACTTTAACATTTTCTTTAGCAATAAATAGTGACCAAAATAAAAAAAAACACACACACCTCACAGTATCATTGGAGGCCCAAGGCAGCCAAAGGTATTCAGCATATTAAAAAGGTTAAGATTCAAAAACTTCCCTACTGCCTCTCACAGAAGTCATTCCTACCATATCCATAGCACTGGCTTTCATAAATCAACAGAAAAAATTACCCTTTGGGACCTCAGAGAATTGTAAAGGAAATTGACATTCAAACATTAAAATATAAACATTTAAAGACCATAAGAAAAGGTGGTAAGAGAAAAAAGATAGCATCATCAAATTTACCCAGACAGCTCCTCAGGAAGAGAGGCCACCAGGAGACCTTCTTTCAAAGAAGAGCTACATGAGCTGCATCTTCAGGGAGGATAGGAACTCACCTTGTAACAACCAAGGAATGAGTGAGAATTCCTGGTAAAAAGAATAACTTCTGCAAAAGCACTACAGTGTGAGAGGCAAGGTGCACTTGGAGAACTCAAAGCAGTTCAGAACGAGTGGAAAGCAAGGTGTGTGCCAGGAAGTGTCAGAGGCCAAGGCGCAGAGCCAGTGGGGCCAGGTCGTGAAGATCGCTCTGCCGCAATAAGGTGCTGAGTCCACAGAAGAGGGGAAAAGCCTTGGGAAGAATATATCTCCCATGAGAATGAACAGCCAGTTTAACAAATAAGTGATCAGGACTGATCTCTACACAGCTTCATTATTCCCTGACTATAGGGCTGCTTTGCCTCAAACCGCCTTACGTATCAGATGTTTGATTTCTTAGGGGGTCCAGAGGAGACAGCCGAGGTTGACGAGATGCCCCGTAAAGTAGAAGGAGCCTCTTAGTGTGGGGTCCTGGGCTCTGGAATTTTAACCAGATGTTTGGACACAGCCTCAGTTTGTTTTCCTTCTGAGCAAGGTTCTCCCTTTATCCTGTTCACTCAGACCTGCAGCTGGGAACAGAGGCTGGGAACGGGATGGCTTGCCTGAGTTCTAGGAGACATAGAAGGAAGGAGATGAAAGCTCTGGCACTTCGAATCTTGACTTCTGTTGCAGAGATTAGTGCAGATCTTCCCGCACTGCTCAGAGAGGAGTCCACAGCTTCAGCTGGAAAAAACAAGTGACATTTTTCCAACACTTGAGCAGCGCTGGTGGGACTCAAATTGGGATTGGATGGGCTTGTATACTTACAGGGACCAGCGATACAACTTATTACAATAACAGTCATTGGACCCTTTCTGCCTGTCAAGCACTGTGCTGACCATTTTACAAACATTAGCTCATTTTTTCCTCACAGTAATCCCATGAGGTAGGGATTACTTTTCCTATCTTACAGATTAGAAAGCTGTGTTGAGTGAGGTTAAGTAGTTTCTCAGACTTCATCCTACAGTCCACCTGCACAAGAGCCAAGATTTATACATGGGTCTGGCTGATTCTAAGCCCATGCTCTATAAAGAGGCAGTTTTAGGTGGTGGAAAGAGCACTTTTTAAGGAGTCAGTCTGGATCTAACTTCTCACTCTGCCACTTAATTTGCTGCAAAATCTCAGTTAAGTCATTTACTCTCTGTTTCTTGGCTTCGTTGTAAGCAAATGGGATTAATAATAAGTTTATTTACTACAGATATGTGTTGGGGAAGCCGAATGATTTCATGTATATAAAAAGTTTTTGATGTTGTCACATTCTACGTCAAAGAACTTACATATTTTTATTTTATTTCGGAGCCCCAGTTGCTGTACCTATAAGTTTGGAAAATAGTGGTCCTACATAACTCACATGGATGTTGGAAGAAACAACCAAGATGATCTATGAGGAAGGACTTTATAAACTGTAAAGTACTGTACAAATGAGGTAATGTGCAAGCAATCACCTTATAATTCTAATAGGCTGTAAGGGATTATAGTGATTACTGTCAGTTCCTCTGAGACTAATAACAAGTATCACTAGTTAATATTCTTTCACTTTTATTAGGTTCCTTAGATTGCTGTGGCATAGATTTTCCAAGGAACTTGGCATAGAACGTCCTCCTATCCAGCTCTCCCGCTCCCAGACCCTCTGCCACTATGAAACAAGATGACGCCAGCGTGAAAGTAGCAGCGTGTTCTTTGAATGACCTGCCAAAGTCAGAGCCTCATGTATTACATATCCTAAGATCTGCACATGCATTAATACTATAAAAGAGGTTTTGTGAGAGAGACAAATACAAACACCATGAGGTCACCTCTTCCAGAGTGTAACAGGATGCAGACTCTTGGAAGGAAATAGTACAAATGTCCTTTGGAAAATTTTGTCTCTGAGTACAGAACACATTATAAATTTTTCCAGAACCCTCCAACGTACAGTACATCAAACAGTGTGCCTTTTCTTTTCTTTCCTTTATTCCTCTCTTTCTCTCTCTCTTTTTAAGTAGTTCTATTTTCAGAGAAAGGAGGAAAAGCTGGGAGGAGCTTTTAGTTACCAAGGATTTCCAACATCAGTTTCTGCTCTTCAGGCCCCAGTCTGTTTGCAGGCAGAGCGGTAAAATCATCCAGAATCAAGGTCCCAATTCCACTTTCTCAGCTGGGTGAGTAGTTCAATTTTTCAGCCCTCTTCATCTGCCAAGGAGGGCAGAATGATGTGAAGCTAAAATAAACAAATACTGAAGTGGAAATCAGGAGATTTGGGCTCTATTAAATAATTCTACAAATAATTGTAGTGTGACAAAATAACTATTTTAATGATATCTACTAAGTTTCTAGCACCACTTGGCACAAGTTCACTAAATAGTTGTTGAATTATAAAATGTGAGTGTATTTATATATGTGTGTGTGTATATATATATGTACATATACAAAATGCTCACTAATAAGCAAAATTTCAATGAAGGCATCACTGCACTGATCTGATCTTTGTACTTCTAGACTTCTGGTAGTGCTAGCTGTGGTGTTCTTGCAACAAAACAACAAAACAACCAGAGGAGGTATAAAAGTTGCGAGTTGAACTCAGGTCTGTTGCCTCCACTATGCAATTCTGCCCTTATGGTAAGTGAATTGGCCTCTCTGAGCCTCAGTTTCCCCATCTATAAATGAAACAGTTAGATCACATAATCCCTAAGACACCTTCCAACTCTCTGGGTCTACTTCTATACAGTGCAGCACATAACAACTTAAGAACTCTGGACTTAGAAAGAATTTCCTGTTAACACTCAAAGCTAAGTCCCCACTCCAGAAAAAAATAATATCAAACACACAAGAAATAGCGCGATCTCTCCTTACAGACAGTAGTGCTATAATTTCCTTTGATATCTTATCAGAGAGTTACATATCCAAAAACACCAAGTGGCTAATTGCCATCTTTTACTCTCTTCCCTTACCCTGGGTAATTAATTTTCTTTTTTTAAAAAGCCTCAAAGATTGCACCTGTTGACCTTCAGCCTTTTCTTTAGACCAATGGTTTCCGTTCATGACTGCACGTTAATGTCATCTGAGCAGCTTTTAAAACATAAGGATATCTAGACCCCATTCTCTCTGAGATTCTGATTTAATTGGTCTGACTTGATCAAGGTGGAGTTTGGGCATCTTTTTTTAAAGCTCTCCAAGTGATTCTACTAAGTAGGACTGACTAACTAGAGCATCATCTCTTAAATTTTAATGTACACATGAATCATCTGGGGACCTTGTTCAAATACAGATTCTGATTCCATAGGTCTTAGGCAGGGTCTGAGATTTTATATTTCTAATAAACTCCCAAGTGATGTTGATGCTTTGATCCTTGCCATTAGAAGTGTGGCCCATGGATCAGCAACATTAGCATCTTCTGGGAGGCTGTTAGAATGCAGAATATCAGGCCCCAACCCAGACCTACTATATTAGCGTTCTGGAGAGAAACAGATCCAATAGGAGATACATACATGTAAAGAAATTAATTATAAGGCATTGGCCCTTGTGATTATGGAGGATAACAAGCCCCACAACATGCAAGCTGGAGACCTAGGAGAGCTGATAGTGTAGTTCCCATCTGATTGTCAAGGCCTGAGGACCAGCATCACAGATGGCATTGTTACAGTCTACATGACAGTGGGCTGAAGACTCAAGGAGAGCCGCTGTTTCAGTGTGGGTCAGAAGGTAGAGGGAAAGCCAATGACCCAGCTCAAGGCAGTCAAAGCTGGGGGAGTTCCCTCTTACTCTAGACAGAGCAGTCTTTTTGTTCTATTCAGGTCTTCAAGTGATTGCATGGGGCCCACTCTCACTAGGGAAGGCAATCTGCTTTACTTGGTCTACAGTTTTAAGTGTTAATCACATCCAGAAACACCCTGACTTGCCCAGAAAAATATTTGACAAAATGCCTGGACAACGCATGGCTTAGTCAAGTTGACACACAAAATTAATCATCATACCTACTGAATCAGAGTATATGTTTTAATATATTACAAATACATAAATATATACAGTTAATACACAGACTACGAGAAACACTGCACTGCGTTGCAAAGGTTTTGGTTCTGTTGACCCCTTTTACATTCTTAAAAATTTTTGAGCATCCAAAGTATTTCTGTTTATATGCGTTCTGTCAATGTTTCCTATATTAGAAATGAAAGCTGAGGACTTTCAAAATATTTATTTATTAATTAGTTTTAAATGACAATAATAAACTCTTTGTACTTTAACATAAATAACATTTTCATGAAAAATAACCATATATTTTAAAAACCAAATGTTGTGAAAATAGCATTATTATACCCTTTTCCAAATCTCTTTAATGCCTGGTTTAATATGACATAGCTGAATATTCATACTTCCTTCTGAATTTAATATGTGGTAGTATTGTATGTCATATAGCCTCTGGAAAACTCTACTCTCATAAGATAAAAGGTGAAAAAGACAGATAACATCTTAATATTTTTGTAAAAATAATTCTAATTTTGAATACTCCCTAAAAATGTCTCAGGGAGCTTCCAGAGGTCCAAGAACCACACTTTGAGACTGCTGTTCTAGAGAAAATCTATAGAATCTATATAACTCCTTCCAGAATAGTCAGCCTCAGATCTCACCAATTCTACTGAAATTGGGGGTGATGACAGCACTTTCTGGAGGAAGTCAGCCCTTTTTTTATCACCAGTAAATTATGCAGTACTGTAAGCAGTTTCAAAGACCAATGATTAGAATGCCGGTTTACTAACTCCTTACTGTGCACCAGGTTTTCTCACGCTCAGCACTGCTGATATTTTGAGTGGAGTAATTCTTTGCTGTAGTGGGCTGTCCTATGCCCTGTAGGAGGTTTCACAGTATCTTCTGCCTCTACCCACTAGATGCTACCTACCACCTCTTCCCCAGTGTGGCAACCAAAGAAATGTCTCCAGACATCACCAAATGTTCCCTGGAAGGCAAAATTATGCCTAGCTGAGAAGCACCACTATAGAGTAAGGGAAACAATGAGATTGGTGATGGTAGGATTCAAGGTTTCTGGCTCTGACTTCGTCTTTTGTGTAGATGGTGGTACCTTTAACGGGAATTGGAAATAGAGGGAGAGAAAAGTCTTGAGAGGCAAGATAATGAATTCAGGTTTGCAGTGTGGATTTCAAAATATCCAGGGGCTCTCTGCATGGTTAGAATGTGGAGTGTTATCAAAGGAACTGCTACCAAGAGACTAGAAATGGAGGTTCTCCAGAGTCACACTATAACTGACAATGAGAGAAAGTCATGTAGTTAGATATCAAAAAGAAATTCTTTTCATTTTTTTAATTATGTTCCAGGCACCTCATAAGACTTCTTATAAATAGTTGTTGTTCTAGCTAGTATGACACTTTTACTCTTATTCTAGCTAATATGATCCTTTTACTGCTGAGAAACTATACATTGAGAGAAGCTGAGTAACTGTTCAAAGTAAAAAAAAATTTCTAAGTGACTGAGTTTGGTTAGACTCTAGAGTCTAAGGACTTTTTATCACCCCTTTCTCTTTCTCTCTCCCTCCCACTTCAATCTCTCTCTCTCGTCTTTCTTTCATTCATCAAAAATAAGTGGCTATCATGTTCCAGGAGATTTATAAGGTGCTGGTATACATTAGAGTAAAGAATAGATACAATCTTTGTCCCTTACGGAGCTTTCAATCTACCAGAAAAATAGAAAATTAAACAAGGAATAAGTATATGTTAACTATTATGATCAAGAAATCACAGGGCCACAAGATCTCATGGCAAGACCATTTATTCCAGTCTTGAAATGGGAGGTCCGAAAAAGCTCCCTACAGGAAGTGAGACTTAAGCTAAGATCTCACTGTTGAATAAGAATTAGAAAAAGAGGGGAATGAATGTTCTACTCTGAGGGAGTACTATGTGTAAAGGATACTTCTATTTTTTGCTGTTTTTAAGTATAAATTATTTTATTTTCTTTAGTCTTTTATTCCAATGACATTTGTATCAGTTTGTTAATATGTAATTTCATTAAACCACATCATAAATATGTGATTGTATTTTTTGAAAGTACCTTTCCTCTGAATTTCTATTAAATCGTACCAGGAAAGGCAGTATGGCACGGTGAAGCTTTGAAGCTTAGATTTCAAGAGCAAGACATTCAATAAAGCATTTTCCTCCTGAACTTTCATTTTCTTCACTTGTAAAATGGCAATGGGCTATTGCAAAGACCATAAAACATAACATATATGGAGATGCTTATGCAAATGTAGGCTTTCCTTAATAACTGGACTATTATTCTGCCAGGTCAAAGGATCAGCAGGTTCAAGAAAGCAAATAATCCATATTAGCTGGAGCCTTAAAATTTGATGCCAAAAGAGACTGAAAAGTACATTTAGGCAGTATGGTTGTGGGTCTTAAATGCTAGAGGTAGGAGCTTACTGAATTTAATAGGCAAATCTCCCCATGTAGATTATGACTCCTTGTTGTGGACACCAGAGCAAAAGCCAATATTTTCTGGGGAACTTTATAGCATCTGGCAGTATCTATAATGCTTTTATAAATAACAATAGATTATATGCTGTTGTTTTCACAACGGATTCAGAAGCGGTTTCAATATTTCTTCAGTTTCCAATTATACCTGATTTGAAGTTGGGCTCCAGAAAGCTATTTAACAGAAGCAATAACATTTTCAAGGTACACAAAAGAAATATAAATGTTAGGCTAAATTTAGAAATATCTTAAGATTTTCCAGACTATTACATGTAGCTGTCCAGTATCTTATAATATATGCATGGGGTAGGAAAGTGAGATGGTCACAACAAGAGTCTCAAGGACATTACCAAGGATGTGGCCTTGGTGAAGTTGCACAGATGTGACACAGGACTCTGAGGTGAAAGCAGGTGATGATCTTGAGAAAGCAACTGTGATGCTGAGTGTTCTGGTCTCAGCCGCAGCCAGAGGATCCAGTTAAGAAGACCTTTGGAAAAAATGTACAGTCCAGGAGGGAGACGTTGCCAAAGATTCTGGGGCAGTTATGAGAGGCCTTCTTGAGGAGACCAGAAAGGCAACTAGCGTTACATGAAAAGCCTGGATGCAAGAGGCAGAAGACTTGGCTCTGAGGCCCAGCTAGTAACTCTTAGCTGAATCTTACTTCACCGCCCTGAGACTCATTTTCATCATCTGAAAAATGGAATAAAGTTAGAGCCTTATTCATAAGGTCATTGTGAGAAAGAAGTAATATTGCATCTGAAAAGACTTCTATGGAATTTAAGGTATTATAGAAAATATAATACATAAAACATAAGTGACAGACCAGAAAAGTCAATAAAAAATCCTATTAAAAACTGGAAATGATTAATTTTGTTTGAATTTTTTAATCATATGTGCTTTTATGGTATTTGGAGCACTTTGGTTTTCTAGGCTCTAAGGTACCCAGATTTTATCTTGAACACCTATAGCTCCCTTCCAATAAAATTAAAACAAAATTCCTAGTGAAAAGCAAGATAAATCTCAACTAAAGACATGATTTAATAACTAAGGAAAAAAGAAAAGAGGAGTGTGAGTTGATAGCATCACACAAGAGACTGAACAAAATAGAGTTAGAAATGCCCAATGTATAGTTCTTACACAAATTGAGACTTAGTATTAAGGATTCTCTTCCTAATGAGAGAAGGGAAGATCCTAGAGTTCAGAACGTGTTTAAAGTTAACGTTAGAAGCCTTACTATTCCAGGGATGTACATTCATTGCTGTACCTTCTTCACTGTGAACTGAGTTTCTGCCACAGTCAGAACATGGAGACATAATGCTTTCAATCTAGAAGCTAAATGCCTGGAAGTGGTTCTTCTGAGACAAATGGAATGAGACATTTATTAAATTTTTGCATACGTCGTCAAACTGCTCACTAGAGAGTTTTGACTATTTTTAATTCTCATTAGCAGTCCTAAAGAATGTCCCTTTTCCACTGCCTTGCCAACATGGAATAGTCACAAACTTTCCTTAGAGTTTAAAAATCCACTAGAGTATAAACCGTACCTTACTATTATATTTTATACTTCTTTGAATATAGATAAATGAATTTTTGGTCCTAAGAATTTTGCTCAGTGATCTAAATAAAACTATTTGATCAACGGGCTTTCACATTCTTCATTTATAAGATATTTACACATTTTCTCACTCTCTTGCAAATGATGTGAAAGTGTCTGTTTTCCTGCATCCTTAGTATTATATTTTCCAACCCTCACCTCAAATCTTAAAAAGAGAATCTTGAAAGAAAAAAAAATAGTTTACATTTTTCATTAGTAGATATTTGAATAAAATTTGGATAAATCTTTCTAAAAAATAAAAAGGGAGAGAATAAGACTATCTGAAGAATGAATCATGTCTGGGGAAGATAGGGTGAAGATAAACATAGATGGGAAGTTTGAGTGGGATTTAAAAGCCAGAACTCTTTTTAAACCAAGATACAGGTCATATAATAATGCAAGAAGTAGAATTAAGAAAATGCGAAAGTAGAATTAAGAAGAAATAAATAAAACTGACCATACACAACTCATTCCATGGCCCCAATGACCAGTAAAAGAAAGTTACTGTATTTCAGTGCCAGATTCCAGGACCTTTCCTCCTTTCATGAGCTGGTGGCATGCCACTTTCCAACCTGTGCTTAACCCTTGATTTCATTTCCATCTTGTGGCTTCCCTTCTGCCCTTTGGACTTGGCATGGGCATTTGGACTCCTTGGCTTTGAACTTTGTTGAATGCTGAAGACTTTGACTCATACCTACCTTTCCAATGCATTGCCCTTGGATCCCTTGGGTAATATCTTTTGAGCCATAAACTTTCCGCTATTTCAGACCACAAAGTTTGTGTGCAGCACGTACACTGGGGTGCTGTAAAGTCTGAGTAAAAGAGGTAATGATGGGTAAAGGTATGGGCCTTGTAGATGGAAAAGATTATCTGAGCCTTGCATCTCTTTTCAGTAGCACTTGGACATATAAAAGACTCTTAATAGTAATAATGATCTCTCATAGTTCCCGAGCATGACCCCATGTGTTTACTACATGTTATTCAGCATGCAATGGCCTTCAACCACCCATTTATTCAACCAGCACCTTCAAGATTATAGCTTGAATAGTCCCTCCTTTAATGAAGCCTTCGTTGATTTGCCCAGGCTGTTAATTTTGTTCTTTGCCCTCCTATAGCTGTTTGAAGAAATGGATAGTATGTGCCATGTTGTTTTGTAATGTTTCTGAATAAATATTCATCTCCACAGCCAGACTATGCATTTCTTCTGCTTCACCAAACCTAGCCAACTGCCCTGCATATGGTAAGCCCTAAGTAAACAGTTCCTCAATGAAATTTTAGTGATGCCAGTGAGGAAAGCAAAACAAAAACTAGCATCTTCATTCCATAGAACAGAGAAAGTGATTGAAGTGTAAGAGACAAAGAGGCCTACCCAAGGTCACCAAGCTAGGCAATATCAAATCTGGGACTCAAGTTCAAATTCCCTGAAACTAATCATGAGATTTCTTTCCCTTCAAAATATCATCTCCTAATCAAAATGGGATCATAGAATACCTAAACACAATAGTCATAAAGAACTAGTGGCCCAAAGCTTAGACAGGCAGCAGTGGTGCATGAAGTGTTTCTAATCCCAGAATGAAAGTTTTTAAGGTGAAGATTTTATTTGCTTTTAATTACATCAGAGGAAATATTATATTCTCTCTGAGCTTATGCTAAGGGAGGGGGTAGTAAATACTCAGTTTAAAAAACTCAGGAATGGTGGCTTCAAAGAAGTTCCAGCCTGGTGAAAAGTTTCACAGATTAGGACATTTTTTTTCAAGTCTTGCAAGTCAGTTCTTATGCATTTATGATTGTGTTCAATTTATGAAATGTTTTATATGTATTTTAGGTGGAAATTCCTTCGGGCAGCTGTGCAAAGTAGGTTAATATAATATTTTTCCCTCTTCTCCAATGAAAAAAGTAAAATACAGAGGTGGCGAGCCACTGAAGGGCAGAGTCTTCAGTCTTCGACCTCTCCTTGACTCACTGAACAGAATAATGGGACAAAGAGTGGTTGTATGCCTACACTTCCTCTTCAATCCAGAGTGCTCAGCAGACCCTTGGTCTGTGCAATGGCGTGTATTTATTCAGCAATATGTGTGGATTGTTCAGAGCAGAGCTGGTGGTCTCACAATGTGCCTTTGAAGAACAACAGACCTTCAACTTTCAAAAAACTCCTCATTTTGAGGTTAAAGCTTCCTCATTGCTTTCTCAACTACTGCTGTCCACTCCCTGACCTCCTCATCTTAAATTCTCTATCTCAGTGAACCCATACCCACCAGTTGCCAACTTAGGTACCATCTTAGACTTGTTTTCCCATCCCACATCCAGCATTACATCAAGTCTGTTGCTTCTTGTTATTTAACCTCTTGCAGCCATCCTTTCTTTCTTCCTCACTGCATTTGGTTCAGATCACAATACTTCTACCCGGCCTCCCTGCATCCAGTCTTGTCCCATTCCAATCAGCTCCACACAGTAGCTGATTTCTTCTAAAACAGTCATAGGACTGTGGCTATGTCAACTCATTAAACCTTTTCAGTTCTTTTTGGCTGAGCTTCATCTCCTTGCCTCACCCCCTTGCCCTAATTCCTGTGACCCCCTTCTCAAGGATTAAGTTCAAAGATCTTGATATAGCTTGGGAGGCATTCATGGTTTGTCTGTGTCTCACCACCCTTGGCCCCCCTTACCCCTTTTTGTATTCTATACTCCAGCCAAACTGAGCAGCTCATAGTCCCATGCAAGCAACTTACTGCTTTCCCACCCTGTTCTTTGGCCAATGTAAATGTAATTTCCTCCACTTGGAACATCCTTTTACCCAATTCTCCACTTTATATCTTCTCCTTGCACCCTCAGCCTCAATAACTCTCACTTGTGCTTCTGACCTCAGTCAACATAAAAATTCCTTCAGGAAGCTTCCACAACCCTGGAAGCTGAGTTAGGCTGCGCTGGTTGATAGCTGGTGTTTACTCCTAATTAACACACATGGCATCACTTTAAAACTGCACATATTGTGTATTTCCATTATTATAATCAACAATTTGAGTGCAAATACTGTGCCTTTTAATTATTTGTGCAAACCTACAATAGTTGGCCTAATGTTACACATAATAGGCCTTCAATAAATATTAGTTGAAAGAATAAAGGATCTAATTAGTGAACAAAGAATTGATAATCATGGGGGTCTCTATAAATTCAAGTCATGTTATTAAGGAAGATTAACATATTAACACCTCCTTAGCCCTTGCCTGATACACATCAGTTTTATAGTATAGGTGAGTTTGATCACATTATATAACCTTTGCAAGTGTTTATTTTTGCTATTTTTTATTGGGACTAGAGCTAAAGACTACAATGGAGGGCTTCCTAGGTGGCGCAGTGTTTAAGAATCCGCCTGCCAATGCAGGGGACACAGGTTCGATCCCTGCTCCAGGAAGATCCCACATGCTGTGGAGCAACTAAGCACATGAGCCACAACTATTGAGCCCATGTGCTGCAACAACTGAAGCCCATGCTCCTAGAGCCTGTGCTCCGCAACAAGAGAAGCCACGGCAACGAGGAGCCTGCACACCACAACAAAGAGTAGCCCCCACTCACAGCAACTAAAAGAAAGCCTGCGCACAGCAAAAAAGACCCAACACAGCCAATAAAATAAATAAGTAAATAAATAAATAAATTTATAAGACTACAATGGAGCTGTGAGAAGCAAAGTAGCTTAAAAAATCTTGGCATTTGTCTCAATGCTCAAGCTTTATTCTGGCTTTGTCTTTAGATTTTATCAACTAGTGGAACCCCTGGCCAAAGTGTTTTGGCACTGGTTGAATAACCACAGTTTTATCAAATGAAAAATGAGTCAGAGTCTATAAATTAGTTTCTGGTAACGTTTTAGTGGAGTGCTGTTCAGACTTTATGATGCATAAGAATTATGGAGATGCCTGGTGTTTCTGATGTTTCCACCATCAAAGACACTTGGGACGTGTCTCAAGAATTTGCACTTCTTTTAAGTTCCCAGGTGGACCTGATGCTGGCAGTTCACAGACCCCTGCCTAGCACTAGTGGGACAACAATCAACAGTTCTTTATTGAGAGCTTGCAGTGTGAAAGACACAACAGGTAGGGAAAGATCCTGCCAAAAGTGTATCCAATCAATTCCACAAACATTAATTGAGTACCTACTGTGCCACCAAGTGCCGGCTTACATATTGGGATTCAGACATGAATATGACACTATCTCCACTCTCCAAGGGCTCCTGGTGTAGTGACAGAAACTAATATTGGTAAGTGAGATTGTAATACATACTATGGTTGTCCACATAAGTGGTTCAGCTCCACGAGAGCACAGACTCATGTATGTGCTGGACTAAAATAGGGAAGAAAGTTTCAGACCAGAGCATGAAGGGCTTTGAATCTCATCTTAAGGAATTTGTGCATGCTTTTATTGGCCATGGGAAAACAAAATGTTTTAAAAAGGGAATGATATTAATCGTTTCTTGGAACACTGATAGCAACTTCTGATAGCAATTTTATGGCTGTATGGAGGGACTGAGAATGGAGACAAAGACACAACTGAAGAGGTGGTTGCAATGGCTCCAGTGAAAAGTAATGAGGGAACAAAGTGGGGGGTTGCAGTAAAATTTTAATACAAATATATAGCCCCCTTCAGGCACATCAGTAGAACTCCTGGGGCTTTCTTACTCCTCAGGAATATTTAAGGCCCTGTGAAGGCCTTCTACATCAATTTGTTGGCTCTTTCATCATGTTGAAATAAAGAGAAACATCAAGTCTATTTTGTTTCTTAACCTTTTCCCTGTACATAACAAAGTTCCTGGCACATATTGGTGTTAAGTAAATACATATTGATTGATTGCCAAGCTGGAAAATGTCCTATGTATCATCTAAACTGATTCCTTCATTATTTGTTCACAAATAGTGAAACCGAGGCCAAAAAAGAGGAATTGACTAAAATCATATATCTGGTTACCAATCTAGGACTAGCACCCACATGTCTTGACTTCTAATCCAGTGCTTTTCAACAGCACACCAAGTCCCAACCAGGTTTCTATTAAAATTGGTATTGTGTTAGGGATAATGCGCTACTTCTGTGACCTTGCTGTTTTCTGTTTTTCTGCCACATGCTGTGGCCTGACAGACAGCAACTCATTTAAGTCATCTTCTTCCAGCCAATGGCATCCTTGACTAAGGTAATAAAATGTGTTTTTCTTCAATATATATCCCACTTCAAGTGGTTTGTTTTTCTCTATTCTGCATTTCACTGCAAGTTACCGTCACTTAATTCCATAAGCCTTTCAAATGAAGAAGGTGGTTTAGCAAGCAGTAACTGCTGAGAGGGATTAAATCCTCAAAGCACATCTTCAATTTAAAAATGTATCACATGGAAAAGGCACCAGTCTCCTGACCAAACCTTGTAAAATGTCTCTGTTGTGAGTGTTCCTGGTCATGATTCCAATAAAACCCCCAATAAATGCATTGTATTGGTGTCAGGATGTACATTCTGCAGAGTACTAGGATTCCCCGAGAGAAACTGGCCAGCTTCCTTCTATTTACAGTTCTCCATCTGTGCAGTGCCTTTTTGTTATATGTGCTTCACAGTTATATAGAGCTTCCTGTGTCTGCAATAAGAAAAAGAATGGGTTATAATTCTAAAACCATAGATGTTGGTTGCTACTCACAGGGTATGTGGCCCCAAATTCACTTTAACTCTCTGAGTTAATTTCCTCATATGTTAAAGGAAACAATAATATCTTACTGACTCATTAACAACATTTAGGGAGAAACTGTATATGAAAGTACTTGGAAAGTTCTGAAGTAGTCATGTTTTTAAACACTTACTAATAAAAATCAGTGTCCACCTCCATCAATTTTATATGGTTTTATAACCATATTATAGGGTAGGAGGGTGCAAGCTCTGTTAGTAACATATCCAAAGCTTTCTAGTGTCACCAGTTCATGTGTTTATATTTCCTTCTGATATAGATGTTTAGTGCTATAAAATTCCCTTTAAATATTACTTTAGAAGCATCTTGCAAATTTTGAGGATACCTTCATTTTTATTCAATTCAAAGTACTTTCTAATTCCCTTTTTGAAATCTTCTCTGACTCATATAGGCTATTTAGAAGTGTGCTAATTAGTTTTCAAATATGAGGTTCATTAATTAACATATAATTTAATTCCATTCTTTACAGAGAACCTGTACTGTAAGGCATGATTCCTTTTAAATTTACTGGTACTCACTTTATGACCCAGAATGTAGTGTATCTTGGTTATTTTTCTGTGTACACCTAAAAATAATGTGCATTCTGTCCTTGTTAGGTAGAGTGTTCTATAAATGTCAATTGAATCAAGTTGGTTGATCGTGTTATTAAATTATTTAAAGAGAAGTATAAAAATTCATCTAAATGTGAATTTGTCTAGTTCTTGCATTTCCATCAGTATTTTTTTCTTCTTTCACA
The DNA here is from genome assembly GCF_030028045.1 of Hippopotamus amphibius kiboko. Lineage (NCBI taxonomy): Eukaryota > Metazoa > Chordata > Mammalia > Artiodactyla > Hippopotamidae > Hippopotamus > Hippopotamus amphibius. The sequence continues at coordinate 164,750,561 of NC_080191.1, read as the reverse complement.
TTGAAGCTCTATAACTAGGTGCGTACGTGTATAGAACTGTTGTGTTCTCTTGACTAATTGAACCCTTTATCATTATAAAATAAACTTCATTTTCCCTGGTAATATTCTTTGTTCTGAAAAATTTACTTTGCCTGTTATTAATGTAGCCATTAAAACTTTATTCAGATTTGGTATTAGCTCACTATGTCTTTCTCTATCATCTCATTTTTAAGCTGTGTTTTTATATTTAAAATGGGTTTCTTTTAGGCACATTGAATGTTGTCACGCACGTTACTTACACATATGTTGTAAACACCAACTACATTGATACTTTTTGGTTTAAATAGCTAATTATCTTTTAAATAGATTTAAGAGATAATTTTACAAAATCATATATATTTAATTCACATCGTTACCATTTCCAGGCTTCTTAATTCTTTTCTTTCTTCCTAAAAGACTTCCTTTAACATTTTTTGTGCTGGTCTTCTGGTGATGAATTCTTTAGGCTAAGGTTTATTTCAAAAACACTTTATTTTGCCTTCATTTTGAATGATATTTTCACTGGGAATAGAATTTTAGGTTGGCAATATTTTTTTCTAAGTACTTTCCAGAAGCTGCATCACTGCCTTCCTCTTTGCATTGTTCCCTACAAGAAATTTTCTGTTATCCATCTTTGTTCTTCTGTACATAACCGGTTTTATTTCCTCTGGGTTTTATCTTTTCTTTTTAATTATTGGTTTTGAGCAATTCAATTATTATGTCTTTTGGTGTAACTTTCTTCATGAGTCTATGTTTGACATTTATTGGGCTTACAGAATCTGTAAGTGTATAGTTTTCACCAAATTTGAAAGAGTTTGGGTATTATTTCTGCAAATATGCTTCATTGTCTAGCCTTTCTTCTCTTTCAGGGACTGGAGTTATATGTAAATAGCTTGGCATTCTCCCATAGCTCATGGATGCTGAGTCTTTTTTTTAGTTTTTTTTCTCTTTGCATTTCGTTTTGATAGTTTCTCTATTCTCATGCCTTCAGCTCATTAATCTCTCCTGCTGCTATATCTAATCTGTTATTAATCCAGAGAGTGTATTTTTCAGCTTGGACATTGTAACTTTCATCTGTAGAAATTCAGTTTAGGTCTTTTAAAAATATCTTCAATATCTCTACCTAATATAACCAACATTTCCTCTAGCTTTTTGAATATATAAATATAATTATAGTAACTATGAGGGTGAGTCCAAAATTATCTGCACTCCAGTTATATTAAAACTTCTGTTGGTCATGTCTTATCAGCGCCTTCCATTCAAGGCTACTGTCTCCCCAGTTACTACTGTGCAGGTGTGAACTTGTTATATCAGTTCGTTTGTAACTGCGGTACAAGTTACAATGGATGCCCCACTTGTGATTTACATGAAAGAAGAGCAGCATGCAGTGATTCGTTTTTTGTGGTCTGAGAGTGTGTACCTGGTGCTGTTATTTATCGCAGACTTTGTGCGCAGTATGGAGAAAGTGTTTTGTTGTGAAACAGTGTGTATGAATGGATAGAAAAGTTCAAGGAAGTTCGCACTAGTGTTAGCCATCAAGAAGGAGCCAGACGCCTGTCCACGTCTACAGCTGATGACAACATTGAGGATACATGTGAAATGATTCTGTTTTCTGGGATTCTCAGGCCCAGTATTGGAACATTAACAGGGAAAAGGTTCAACAATCAACAGTGCTCTTTACAGTGAGATGCTTATTGAAGAGCTGAAGACTAAACTTCAGATTAAATGCAGAAGACTACTATCCAAGGACGTTGTGATCTTGCATGACAATGCACATCCACAAACTTCTGCCCACACTGTCGACACTCTGCAAAAAGTTCTTTTTGAGGTGTTAAAGCATCCTCCCTATAGTCCTGATTTTGCCCAATCAGACTTTCACCTGTTTGGTCCCCTGAAAACAGCCCTACGAGGATGAAGATTCACTTTTTTTTTTAAAGATCTTTATTGCAATATAATTGCTTTACACTGTTGTGCCAGTTTTTGCTGAACAACAAAGTGAATCAGCTATATTTATACATATATGCCCATATCCCCTCCTCTCATGACTCCTTCCCACCCTCCCTATCCCATCCCTCTAAGTCATCACCAGTCATCAAGTTGATCTCCCTGTGTTATGGAGCAGCTTCCCACTATCTATCTATTTTACATTTGGTAGTGTATGTATGTCTATGCTGCTCTCTCACTTCATCCCAGCTTCCCCTTCACCTCCCCTCCACCCCGGTGTCCTCAAGTTTGTTCTGTACACCTGCATCTTTGTTCTTGTCCTGTCGCTGGGCTCATCAGTACCATTTTTTAGATTCCATATATATGAGTTAGCATACAGTATTTGTTTTTCTCTTTCTGGCTTACTTGACTCTGTATGACAGACTCTAGGTCCATCCACCTCACTACAAATAACTCAATTTCTTTCCTTCTTATGGCTGAGTAATATTCCATTGTATATATGTGCCACATCTTCTTTATCCATTCATCTGTTGGTGGGCATTGAGGTTGCTTTCGTGTCCTGGCTATTGTAAATAGTGCTGCAATGAACACTGTGGTACATGTTTCTATTGGATTATAGTTTTCTCAGGGTATATGCCCAGTAGTGGGATTGCTCGGTGATATGGTAGTTCTATTTCTAGTTTTTTAAGGAACCTCTGTACTGTTCTCCATAGTGGCTGTATCAATTTACATTCCCCCCCAGCAGTGCATGAGGGTTCCCTTTTCTCTGCACCCTCTCCAGCATTTATTGTTTCTGGATTTTTTGATGATGGCCATTCTGATTGGTGTAAGGTGATACCTCCTTGGGGCTTTGACTTGCATTTCTCTAATGATGTTGAGCATCTTTTCATATGTTTGTTAGCCATCTGCATGTCTTCTTTGGAGAAATGTCTGTTTAGGTCTTCTGCCCATTTTTTGATTGGGTTATTTGCTTTTTTGATATTGAGCTGCATAAGCTGTTTGTATATTTTGGAGATTAATCCTTTGTCAGTTGCTTGGTTGGCAAATATTTTCTCCCATTCTGAGGATTGTCTTCTTGTCTTATTTATGGTTTATTTTGCTGTACAAAAGCTTTTAAGTTTCATTAGGTCCCATTTGTTTATTTTTTATTTTATTTCCATTATTCTAGGTGGTGGGTCAAAAAGGATCTTGCTTTGATTTACGTCATAGAGTGTTCTGCCTATGTTTTCCTCTAAGAGTTTTATAGTGTCTGGCTTTATATTTAGGTCTTTAATCCATTTTGAGTTTATTTTTGTGTATGATGTTAGGAAGTGTTCTAATTTTATTCTTTTACATGTAGCTCTCCAATTTTCCAAGCACCACTATTGAAAAGGCTGTCTTTTCTCCACTGTATACTCTTGCCTCCTTTGTCAAAGATAAGGTGCCCATATGTGTGTGGGTTTATCTCTGGGCTCTCTACTCTGTTCCATTGTTTTATATTTCTGTTTTTGTGCGAGTACAATAGTGTCTTGATTACTGTAGCCTTGTAGTATAGTTTGAAGTCAGGGAGCCTGATTCCTCCAGATCCATCTTTCCTTCTCAAGATTGCTTTGGCTATTCGGGGTCTTTTGCGTTTCCATACAAATAGTAAAATTTCTTGTTTTAGTTCTGTGAAAAATGCCATTGGTAATTTGATAGGGATTACATTGAATCTGTAAATTGCTTTGGGTAGTATAGTCATTTTCACAATGATGTTTCTTCCAATCCAAGAACATGGTATGTCTCTCCATCTGTTTGTATCATCTTTGATTTCTTTCATCAGTGTCTTATAGTTTTCTGCATACAGGTCTTTTGCCTCCTTAGGCAGGTTTATTCCTAGGTATGTTATTCTTTTTGTTGCAATGGTAAATGGGAGTGTTTCCTAAGTTTCTCTTTCTGATCTTTCATTGTTAGTGTACAGGAATGCAAGAGATTTCTGTGCATTAATTTTGTATCCTGCTACTTTACTAAATTCATCAATTAGTGCTAGCGGTTTTCTGGTAGCATCTTTAGGGTTTTCTATGTATAACATAGAAAAGAGTGAAAATTTTACTTCTTTTCCAATTTGGATTCCTTTTATTTCTTTTTCTTTTCTGATTGCTGTGGCTAAAACTTCCAAAACTGTGTTGAATAATAGTGGTGAGAGTGGGCACCCTTGTCTTATTCCTCTTGTTAGAGGAAATGCTTTCAGTTTTTCACTATTTAGAATGATGTTGGCTGTTGGCTTGTCATCTATGGCTTTTATTATGTTGAGGTAACTTCCTTCATGAGAGACTACTATAAGCAACTATATGCCAATTAATTTGATAACCTGGAAGAAATGGATAAATTCTTATAAAAGTACAATCTTCCAAGACTGAACCAGGAAGAAGTAGAAAATATGAACAGACCAATCACAAGCACTGAAAGTGAGACTGTGATTAAAAATCTCCCAACAAACAAAAGCCCAGGGCCAGATGGATTCATGGGCAAATTCTATCAAACATTTAGAGAAGAGCTAACACCTATCCTTCTCAAACTCTTCCAAAACATAGCAGAAGGAGGAACACTCCTAAACTCGTTCTACGAGGCCACCATCACCCTGATACCAAAACCAGACAAAGATGTCACAAAAAAAGAAAGTTACAGGCCAATATCACTGATGAATATAGATGCAAAAATCCTCAACAAAATACTAGCAAACAGAATCCAGCATCACATTAAAAATATCATACACCATGATTAAGTGGGGTTTATCCCTGGGATGCAAGGATTCTTCAATACACACAAACCAATCAATGTGATACACCATATCAACAAATTGAAGGATAAAATCCATATGATAATTTCAATAGATGCCAAAAAAAGCTTTCGACAAAATGCAACATCCATTTATTATAAAAACTCTCCGAAGATTCACTTCTGATAAAGAAGTGAAGATAGTGGTACATTTGTGGCTTGCAGCTCAGCCTAAAATCTTTTTTAATGAGGGAATATGAAAGCTTGTTGACAGATGGACAAAGTGTATTGAAAATCAACAAGATTATATTGAAAAATGACATATGTGTCTTTTCTAAAAGTTAATTCAAATAAATTCTACAGCCAGAGTGTGGATAATTTTCGACTCACCCTCATATTTTAATGTCCTCTCTAATAATTCTAAAATCGGTGGTAGTTCTGTGTTGCTTGTGATTGATGTGTTTTCCTCTTCATTACATATCATATTATTGTTTTTTTTTGCATGCCAAGTCATTTTGATCAGATACCAGACAGTGTGAATTTTATATTGTGAAGTACTTTTTATGAGTTTAATCGTGTCCCCCCCAAAAAATATGTTAAAGTCTAACCCCCACTACCTCAGAATGTGACCTTATTTTGAAAAAGTGTCTTTACAGAGATAATCAAGTTAAAGGGAAGTCATTAGGGTAGGCCTTAATGCAATGCAACTAGTGTCCTTATTTAAAAAGGGAAATTTGGACACAGAAACAGAACACAAGGAGGGAAGACAATGTGAAGGCATACAGGGAGAACATTACTTGAAGACAGAGGATTACAGTGATACATCTACAAAACAAGGAATGCCTGAGGCTACCAGAGGTGAAGAAAGAGGCAGGGAACAGCATCTTCTCTAGTACCTTCAGAGAGAGCATCACCCGGATAACACCTTGATTTCAGACTTCTGGCTTCCAGAACAGAGAGACAATGAATTTCTGCTGTTTTAAGCCACATAGTTTTTGGTACTTTGTATGGCAGCTAGGAAATGAATATAATGCTGGATATTTTTGTATTCTTATAAAGATTCTTGATCTTTGTTCTGGCACAATGATAAATTACTTAGGAAGAGTTTGATCCTTTTGAGTCTTGCTTTTAAGCTTTTCTAAGATTGTGTAGAGTAGCATTTATTCTAGGGCTAATTTTACCCTACTACTGAGACAACGCCCTTATTTTGAGCACTCTAATCAAATGCTCCATAAATTAGTTTTTCTTGTCTGGCTATGTGGGAAGAGGCACTCTTCTCAGCCTTCTGTGAGCTCCAAGTACTGTAATAACAGTACTAATTCTTTCAGGTGGTAAAAAGACAACTATATACACCCTTTACCAGCATTCCCCTATTGCTGATATTTTACTCCATTTACTTTATTTTTGCTTGCTTTCTCTTTCTTCCTCTGATCACTTACTTGCTTATTTATTATGTGGACTCACAAGTTCATATTTATTCAATGGTTATAATTAGTTATTGTATTTAATTATTTTGGTCATCATATTGTCCCATACGTGGTCACTCGGAACCCCTCCAAGCTGGTTTCCATGTTCCTTATGCTTTTTTTGTTTGTTCGTTTGTTTGTTTTCCCTTTTACTTGCTTGAGCACTTTTACTTTCTGGACCAACAAGTTCTTCAGTAGGCTCCAACACTGGTACCATTCATAACTTCAGGACCCCCAATTCCTGTCAGTGGATATGGTATTAGAGACCAAGATCTATGTGCTGGGTGTGCTCATTGCTACTGCTGTGTAGAACTTAAATACTTTAGCTTAAGTATTTGCATGCTATATCTTTATATATATAGCTATAGATATCCCATTAAAATCAAACTAAGTGTGTCTCCAACTCAACCTCCCTGTGGCCAATCCAAATCTACACTTCATGAATGGAAGTATGATAGAAGGAACTTGGAGTAAAAGGAAAATTTTGTAAACTCTATAACAATATAAGACCTTAGGGTTCCAATGCAAGGGCTCCTTCCAGACCTCAGGAAGAGTCTATAGAAAGTTTACCTTCACTAGCTCCATGGTAAATCTGCTTTAGTTTACTGAAGAGTTGATTTCATCCCTTACATGGGGAAGGAGGCTGTCAATAACAAAAAGGTCTTGCAAAACCAACTAAACTAGGTTACTTAATTGGGATTTTGTGGAAGATTTTTATTTCACATTTGTGAATTTCTTTAAACTCTTCAACAGCTTTTTACTGTCCACCATCTTGACTTTTCTTAGTGGGTCACTTTTCATTCCAGTGTTTTATTTATTTATTTATTTTAAGTGTGTGTGTGTGAGAGAGAGAGATTTACTTTATTTATTTATTTACTTATTTATTTTATTGGCTGTGTTGGATCTTTGTTGCTGTGCACAGGCTTTCTTTAGCTGCAGTGAGTGGGGGCTACTCTTCATTGTGGTGCGCGGGCTCCTTATTGCTGTGGCTTCTCTTGTTGTGGAGCATGGGCTCTAGAGCGCAGGCTCAGTAGTTGTGGCGCACGGGCTTAGTTGCTCTGCGGCATGTGGGATCTTCCTGAAGCAGGGATCGAACTCGTGTCCCCTGCATTGGCAGGCAGATTCTTAACCACTGTGCCATCTAGGAAGCCCCTCCAGTGTTTTACTGACTCTTGTGCATTCAAAATTACTAAGAGGTGATAGATGACTTGAAATTATTTCATTTCAACCCCATTATGTAAAAATATGCTTTTATGTTTCTGAGCACAGGCTTTGGGATCAAACAAGCCTTTGAACAATTGTTGAAGAACTACAGCTAATTGGAATTGAGTAGTTCAAAGCCTAGAGCGCCTGGGTAAGATGTCCGTGTCTTTGCCCCCCAGAGCCTTCAAGGTGATAAGTATTGCCATTATTATGGAACTAGAGGAGAATCCATTATTCTTTAATGGGAAGGTATTGGCTGTTAGAGTGATGTGGTCCCTGATTTAATCAAGGATGAGTCAGGTTTATTCTATAATTCTATTAGGAAAGTATTATAATCCAGGAATCTTATATACAAAATAAATCAATATAATAGCTGGAGTACTTTGAAATCATTTATGGATATTTTTCCTCTGAGAAATTTTAAAAATGTTAGAAAATTCCTATCTAGAAATTAACATTTGGATCATTAATATACCAAGCAACTGATAAGTTAGAAACTGACTGAATATTTATACCATATATAATTTTATGAACACATACTAAAATGTCTACAATATTATTAGCTTCTTAATTGTTCTTCTCTAACAATCAGTAACACATAGGCCAAAATAAAATCTAAGAACTAGGAAGTTTTACTGGGTATCTAAGAGGGATCACATTTTCAATATGCGAACTTATTTGTAGAATTTTGGGGTTTTGTTTTTGTTTTTGTTTTTGTATTTTATCTTCTTCTATGAATCCTTTGTGACACTTATAAAAACTATTATGGTCCGTCTATTCTCCAGGGTGAATTTAATTAAGAAAGCAACAATGTGTCATCAGTTCGATTTTCAGTCTGTATCCAGAAAAAATAAGAAAAATGAAATGCATAAATCACATGGACTTGCTATGCTTTGAACTCCTGGGTGAAGTCAAATATTAAATTGTTATATTTAATTTAATTATTAAAAAACTAATATTCATGTTTTAAAATAAAATTATAAAAGCTACATTAAAATTTTCTTAGCCTTTCTCATCCATGAGGAAGAGGTTAAAGAACACAACTCCTAAGTATTTTAGAATTCATGTAAAAGTGACACATCTTTTAAATCAATTTGAACTCTGGTGGTGACTTGCACAGGTGTCTGAATTGCACAGACATGTTCTAAGATTTCCTTATGTCCCCATTAACAGTTACTAGTGCAGGCAGCCCTCTGGTACCAAGGGCATTGGCTTACACATCGAAGGTCATGGAATCAGATCCTATCTCTGGTAACAACTGGTTCTGTGATCTGGAGAAAGTCAGTTCTCCTCTAGGAATCTCAGTGATGTTATATATAAAATGAAGGAGGTAACTGTATTACCACAGGACCCTCAGACTAGTGTCAATTCTCAAAATTTTTGTTACTGGCTTGAGAAATAGAGAGCAGATGTTTAAAAACATTCCACCACATTTTGACAGAGTCATTTTTTTTTTCTCCTTTTTTTTTTTCAGAGTCATTTTATTTCTTTTGGAAACCTGATAGAATATAAGGCCTATATTTTGCCTTTTTTTCTACTAATTAATTTTAATTTTGTTTTTCTAAAAGTATCAATATTTGACAGATGGGTGGTGGAGTGAAAGAACCAAACACCCGGTTCTTTTCACAGAAACAGAACCAAATGATTCCCAGAGTGCCTTTTTGTTCTAACAAATTCTACCACTGTATGATTCCAAGAAGGTTCATTAGGAAAACAGCAATTGTCTAACTTTCACTTCTCGCTAAACTAAGCAATTTCTAAAAGTCCAGGAAAACACAGTTTTTGCCAAAATTCTTGCCATTTGCCAACCAATTTTGATTATGAAAGTGTGTCTGGGCTAGTCATGTAGTAGCTAATTTGGGCTTGTCCAGACAAAACCAGAAAAGGAATTATAAGGCTGGCTTTGAAGCAATGAATAGAACATGTACTATGTTGCCAGTTGTTTCAGGAGAAAACTTTAATTCTAGTTCAGGAAGCAATGCCAGATTTCCAAAGGAATCTGCTTATTAGTGTTTACTGTGCAGATAGGGGAAAGATATTCTTGACTAAATGTGAGACCAAGATGCTCACACGCTTTAGCATTCAAGAAATTTAAAATAAACGTGTAGATATTTATATATTTATGGTGCCTGCTCTGAATTAAAATAATCTTATGACTAGAAATAGTGTGTAGACTTCAAATTGGCCTAGGTATTATTTAACAACAGAAAAATCACCAGACAGGAATTTGAAGACAAATTCTAGCTTCCATTTCTGCCAATGATACTTGACCACTTACCTCTCCAAGACATAGGGAAAACACGTGTGAAGTGAGAAAATTAAACAGATAAATCTAAAGCGCCTCCATTTCTAATGATATACGTTCCAAAATGATGTTCTTTTCCACTTCTAAAAGAGAACATTGTATCCTCATTTTTTATTAGACGTTAACAAGAAATTGACTTATCAGCCATTAGAAAACCAGAAACTGTTTAATATGACAATAAAAAGCTCAATATTTTATTACTATTTCTTTCTAAACTTTGACGTCTAAAATAAAAATACCTACAATTAGTCCATTTTTGTGAGTAACGACAAGGATAGTTACCATGGCTCACAGAGTGCATGCTCTTTCTCACAGTAGAAATGGGTTCAGGCTGACCCAGTTATGCTTCCTCACCTCTTTCCTTTTTGTTATCAACATTTTGGAGTGACTCGAACATGGGGTAAAAATGGAGCAAAACCACCTAAGTTCAAAAAGAAGGTTTGCCCCTAACCTAGATCGGTTAAGCAAGATACTTACTACCACTGAACAAAAACTTGGGATCTTGGTATAAGAGCTATTGGAGTGTGTTTTTTCCTATCATTCTGATTAGTATTATTATCCCCTGAATGATGACATTCTCTTTAGAAAATTCTGAAGGGGACCTGTATTGCAATCCTCAAACGTCGAAATTAAGAAAGCAAGAGTACTCATTTGTTTTTATATAAGATTGTCCTTTTAAGTGATTTATTATATTTTTATACTGGAAAGAACTAAGAGGTCTTTTAATCCATTTTTAAATTGGTCAATGTCTGTGGACTTGTCTACATTAGAATTTTTGGCCCAGTTTTTAGATTCCCTCTCTTTGCAATGTCCTTCTCTCATTTTCTAGATCCTTATTCGGTAGAACCTAGGATCTAGAAATCTGTATTTTTGAAAAGTTACCTATACCACATTTTCTTTATTCATTCAGAAACTTAAATGTCCACTGACAGATGAATGGATAAAGAAGATGTGGTACATATATACAATGGAATATTACTCAGCTATTAAAGAAAGAATGAAACAATGACATTTGCAGCAACATGGATGGACCTAGAGATGATCATACTAAGTGAAGTAAGTCAGATAAAGATAAATATCATATGATATCACTTATATGTGGAATCTAAAAAAAAATGATAGAAATGAACTTATTTACAAAACAAAAGTAGACTCACAGCCATAGGAAACAAACTTACGGTTATCAAGGGGGGAAGAGGTGGGGGAGGAATAAATTGGGAATTCGGGATAAACAGACATACACTACTATACATAAAATAGATAAACAACAAGGACCTACTGTATAGCACAGGGAACTATTTTTAATATCTTGTAGTAACCCATAATGAAAAATAATGTGAAAAATAATATGTATACGTATACATATATATATAACTTCATAACTTTGCTGTATACCTGAAAAATTGTAAATCGGCTATACTTCAATTTTTTTTAAAAAAAAGGAAGGGAAAAAAGGCTAATGCTGAGATCTAACCTAGTTCAACCACTCATCCGAAGGCTGAATTCCCCATGCGATCGATTCACCAATGGATGTTCGGTACGAAGTAGCACCTTTACCTCTGCTTAGACACCTCCCCTGATAGAGAATTTCTAAACATCACTTTCTAACAAGAGAGTACTCAGCAAATGTGTGATAAATGACTGAATATACCAGGAAGGAAGGAAGGATGACCAGAAACGAATAAAACGATCTCAAACCAGACTGTGCCACCTTTGGGTCTGGACGGCTCTTTGAGTGTTAGGGGATTTGTTTGTTTGTTTGTTTGTTTGTTTCCTTCACAATTTTCACCCATTGTTCCTATCCTATGCCATAAACACTTTAAAAATAAATTATGTAAATTTTGTCTGTTTTAATGTGTGCTTCTATAGTCATCATCTCGCTAAAACATCGTAAACAAATATTCACATTTTACAGAACAAAAAAATGGAGGCTGCTTCAAGAGATTAAAATCTACTGCCTAACATCATACATAATCAGAGTAGATAATCACATACTCAACACAGCTAAGATCAGAAGACTTTTACGCTCTCTCCATTAATAATTAGAACTAATTAATGCACATGTAGAGTTTACTGTATTGAGCAGTTTTTTTTTTTTTTTTTAAAGGGGGAGCTTGTTTATTTTCGTTTCCTGAGCCAGCAGAAGAGTGCCTGCGTGAAGAGGTGACACCACAGGAAACAGTTAATATTCGGCTCTTCCTGACATAGAAAATTTCATACAGTTCAACCTAAGAGTAGATCCTCTAGAAATGCTTGTTGAATGATGGGATATATAACGAATTGACATTTGACAGTTGTTAAAAGCACAAGGGTACGTGCTAAGAAACCCCAATCTTAGGTTTCTGGGCACGGTGTTTTAGGAGCACTTTGTTTTAGTATACATGTCCTTTTTTGGGCACAATGCTGCATTCTTTAGCTGGTCGGTGGTATTCCTGAATATCTTATTTTTATCATTTCTTTCATTTTGTTCAGTGACTTCCATCCTGAATCCTTTGACCTGCAGTGGTTCTTCGAGGACTCTTGTGTTGCTCCTATGGATTCCAATAATCCCTCCATCAACAACGCAACAGCCAGTAACTGGAGAACATACAGCTTGCACTTCAATTCTATAGAAAACAGACATAGGATCATCCATTTCTCAGTATTTTTAGGTCTACTGCTTGTGGGCATTCTTGAGACCCTGTTTGGGCTCAGTCAGATGGTCATCGGCTTCCTTGGCTGTCTGTGTGGTGGAGTCTCTAGCGGCGAAACCAGAGCCAGCTATTAAGCAGCCAGAATGCTACAGTAATTGAATACATGACCATTTCTCTTTTAGCACGTTCTTTGTTCTCTTCTTCCAGAAGCTGTAGACGTCTATTTAGTTTGATTATCTGTCGTCTTAATGAAGCTGCATCTACAACAGTCATGTCATCTGAAGTTCCTTCGACTGTTGTATCTATATTTGAAATGCCATACTTCTTCATTTTGAGGAGTTGGAGGAGGTCTTTCCAAATCCAGGAAATCTAGTGGTCTTTCACTTAACGTAAGCACACGAGGTGGTGTTTTTAGTGCCAGAGGTTTAAAGGGAGTTGACTGTATAAGGTCAAGATCTGCTGGTCTCGAAAATGGAACGTCTTCATTATTTCCTTCGGTGTATTCCATTTCATACTGAATTCGACTAATTTCCGCCATCTCAGCAACAGTGGGAGAAGGAAATGCTGTCCCACTCACTAAATGTGTACCAACTACTGCTTGCTTTTTGGCATTATCTGCTTCTGTGCTTCATATTAAATCCTTTAACTTGCTTCAATATGCATGTGCTGGATTTAGAGCCACTTTTGTCCTTGGAAACTCAGCTCCCTTGTTTTTTTGTAATAATGCTTCAATCTGGGTCTTCTGTCTCTTCCATCATTAATGTGGACATTCCTGTTGATGATTCAATCCGTCACTGACTGTCCGAGCAGTTTTTTTTTTAAGATTTTACTTGTATTAGCTCTGTGAATCTTCACAATAACCCCATAAGGCAGAGGCACCATTATTACTTCTCTCTTTACCTGTGAGGAGACTAAGATACAATGAGGTTTAAGTTGACTTTTCAAATATCACCAACTAGTAAGTGATCAACCTTACATTATTAACTTCTAAGCATGCCGTTTCCCCAAATATGCATATGTTGCCTGAGGTGTACAGATAAGGAAGTTTTGAAAAGATAGGCAAAGTGTAAATAGCAATAAAAATCAAGTATTATATTAATATTTGTTAATGTCTTTTTCTTAACTGCTTTCAGCTCTCTTAAGAGTATTTTGCCATTCTCCATCACCTGATATTCTGGCCAAGGACAATTAACTCATAAAGATTTTTCTGTAAAGTATTTGACTACATGGGACATTGGATATTTTGTCCTAGTTACTAAAGATATAACTGCTACTTTGCTCTCTAGAAACCAGGACTATATTGTATTAGTTATCTATTGATGCCTAACCAATTACCCCCAAACACGGTGGCTTAAAACAATGATGACATTATTTTTCATGATTCTATAGATTGAATGGGTGCTTATTCTGTCCATCTCATCTGGACTCACTTACGTAGCTCTATGCAGCTGGCAGGATGGTTGGGGATAGACTTAGCTGTAATAGCTGTGATGCTTGGCCTCTCTCTCCACATGGTCATTCTTCCTGGGTTTCTTTATAGCGTGGTAAAGGATTACAAGAAGTGAGCCCCCTGGCATGGGCCCTTTTCAAAATCTTTGCATTGTTATATCTTCTGTATTCTCATTGGTCCAAGAGAGGCACATGGAGCCCAGAGTTAATACGGCAGAAGACAACACAAGGGCACAGATACCTGGAGGCAGTATTCATGGGAGCCTATTACTGTAGCAATCCCTGTAAAATTTCTTTCCCTCCTGTGTGCAGATTACACTCAACCATACCAAGATTCCCAAATATCATCCAATCATATCAGACTCAAAGTGCTAAATCTTGTGATCTGCGTCAGTTTTAGATATAGATGAAGCTTGTCAGTAGTGGACAAAGCTCCAGTCCAAGGAGTTATTTTTGAAAAAGAAAGTCATCCAACAATAAAGTTACAAAGCCAGGAAAACAGTTATAGACACTCTCAATCAAAATGGGAATGGGTGGGGAGTGACATAGCAGTCAGTAGCTCTAAGCAGTTCTGAAATATAGCTAGCATACGATGTCAGAACACCCTATTCTAGGAGCAGGCAAGGTTTTTTTTTAATTCCTCAATTCCAGTCCAATTAGAGTTGTCCTTTAATCCAATGTTTTTCAGATTTTTTAATTGAAGTATAGTTGATTTACAATGTTGTATTAGTTTCTGGTGTACAGCAAAGTGACTCAGTTGTATAAATACACATATATATTCTATGGTCTTTTTCATATTCAGTCCAATGTTTTTCTTTTTCTCAGTTCCACCTCTAACAAGTCTATCCTTTTCATCAAAAAAAAAATGACCTATGTTTGTAGCTGAGAACTTTTCTCAGCCTACTGCCTGCCCATAGAAACTTAGGGGTCCAAAGGCATTTTGTTTTCCTTTTGGACTCTTTTAGCCTCCTTTAATCAAAGTTGGTGGTGTTTTTCTCAGCATATCCCTCTTAAACTTTATACACATTTCCCATGAAACCGATTGGATGGCACTGCCTACCCCAAAAGCCACATCCACAACCTTTTCAAGAAAAGTCTCTCTCTATTTTTATCTGCATGTGAAGCTGCTGTGGGACAGTGCCCTTCATCAACTTAGAGCTCCTTTATCTAACTGACAAGGTGCTAAAAACCAAAATTAAGAGGAACAATCACTCTGGTAACGCTGCTTCTGAGTTAAATAATACAAAGACAGAACTGATGATTGAATTTGGTTACTGTGGTGTGTTGGTGGCCTTGACACGCAGTTTCAGTGGAGCAGAGGAATGGATGCCTGATGAGAGTGTGTTGAGGAGCAAACGAGAGGAAAGAGGCCAGGACAGGATGCACAGACTAATTTCTCAGGAGCAAACAACACAGGATAGATAAACGGTTGCTGTTGTTGTCTTAAGAAAAAATATATTACAGCAGGTTTCTGTTGAAAGGAATACTTTGGCAGAGAGTGTAAACTTTATGATGTAGGAGCAACGTTCTTGAAAAGTTAAGAGGAAATAGGGTTTAGCACACAAGTGAAAATTCTGACTTTAAATAGGAACAGGGATAGTTCCTCATTTTAACAGAAAGGGTAGCGCAAAGCACGGATTCTAATGCAGCTCAGCTATAGTTTGCTGAAGGTAGAAGGTTGAAGCTCTATTTTGATGGCTTGTTTTTGTTTTTGTTTTTCAGGTAAATATGGAAAGCAAAGTTATATGCATCAGTAAGGAGGTAAGAAAGGTCTTCAGATACCGGAAAAGGCATAAACTAGGTGTCTAAAGAGAAAATAAGGATATAGTGACTCATGCACTGTAGTTGAACTGGTCACTAGCCCTGAGGCCACATCTGGGGTTTGTGTTGTAAATTTAAAAGTGAGCTGTAAATCACAGCATATGTATCTGTTTTTCTCCAGCTATGTTTGACTACTCAGGTGCCAACACAGAGTAATCAGAACGTTCGCTTTAAACAAGAAAGATCAATGGAAAAAGAGGTATAAAGAAGTCCCAGAGAAATACATTAGTTTGTGAGGTGGGACAACAGTTGACAGTGGTGGAGTCGGTTGAGAAGATCAGAATATGAGAAACTAAAATTACCATCCCACCTCCCACTTTTCTCACATTCTCACCCTTATAATCTATTTATAATAACAGTAATCTTAAAAATGAAACTGAAAAAAATGACCTATGAAAATGCAGTTTTGAAATTTAAGGTTGTTACTAGAAAGTAACAGCATTTTTTTTTTGGTTGGTTACACTGAGGAGGGTAGTAACTTGAACTAATCTGTGCTGAACTCTCCTCCGCTCCAAGATTTCTTAAGTGAACCTTCTCCTTCAAGGGACCACTGTAATAATTTTTACAAGTGGGCGTTGTGCTTCTGATCTTAATTATAAATCAATTGAAGATCCTGGGAGGTAAATAATTTGCCCAAAGTTTCACAGCTAGTAAAAGAACTTTATCAAAGCTTTTCCTACACTGCCCTCCACCCCCTAAGCCCAGCGCTGAATCTTGGCAAGACTAAGAATATTGCTTTTGAAATGGCCTTTAGATTAGTTTCAAATTCCTTCTTTATAAGAAAAGCACAGACTTTACTTTGAATTCACTAACAAAACTCTGAGGTGTAAGATGCGTAAGGACTTCAACCTCATCATAAGAGAGAGAAAGACTCTCTGATTGGGCCAGATGTTAGAAACAGAAACAAGAACCATAAAAATAGTCCAAGGTCGAGCCAAGCACGTAACTCGTCCCCAAAGGAGTTCTCCAGGAAGGCTGAAAAGGACAGAGACTCCACCCACGCGCTTATGGGAGAGTCACCAGGTGCCAAGTTCTGAGATCCTTTGGGATCAGCCCAGTTGCCCCCATGTCCGTCTGCTGGGCCTTGAACAGCTTACTGCTCTGTGCCAAATCCTCTACAGATCAGGAGCCACATTCGGAACCCCATTCCCCTCAAAGGCTTGAAGGCACACAGAAATGTTTTTGAGACACGTCAAAAACATTCCACTCCCTCCACTTTTATTAGTAGAAGGGATTTGAAGAATGACACTGAGTGGGCAAGTCAAGCCAAGCTACTGAGTAATACGGTTATCGTGTTCCATCCTCCCAGACCAAGATGCCGTTAGTTGAGAGAAATAAAATTTACTTTCAGATGAAGGGTCTGGAACCCAGAGAGGTGAAGCAACTTTATAAATAACTCACAGGATGAAAGGGTTTCACTAAGGCAAGCTCAAAGGCCTCTGACATACATCACAGTATTCTTTCTAAGGTGTGGGGAGAGTAGAGTGGGTCTCAAGAAAAAATTCCATCTCAGTCAGAATGTCACTCCAACAAACAGCACCAATATCACTCAGTCAAGTGCTTTCAGGGTCCCTGATGGTGTATAGCAAATTCTCAGTTTTCCTGTGAAGGAGCCAATCTGTGTTACTCCTCCAGCCAACGGGACCCACCCTTTGGCAGGTTGACCAGAATCTTAAAGGTGCAGTTACAAAGGGCTCCTGTTTACAGTGGAACCATTCAAGAAAGCTGGTTTTGGTTCGCAAAACATATTTATTTACTCTTTATAATGAGAAATAGTCAACAGAAAGCTTTCTCCACTGGGTGAAGAGCAACTCTGTGCTCTAATTTTCCGGTTATTTTGAGCCTCAATATTGGCTTCTCTCTGGGGTTGCCACGAGCAGGCAAATCCCTCCAACTCTGACCGTCAGGTTACCTCTGCCAAGACCTGAGGCTATATTTGTAGTGACTGATGTGGAAGAGACCCCTGTCTAAACATTGCCCATCATCTAGTAATGCATGACAGGTAGCTATGACTTGTATTCTTTTATTCCTCCCTCCAGATTAACATCAATTCAACCCATTTCCCATATCACCAGCAGCATTATGTTACTGAAATGCACCCTTGGACCTCAAACTTCTTAATATGGCATTCTAGGCTTTTTACTAACTAGCCCCAATTGCTAGGTCCATTTTCCGCCATTTACCTCTACGATCTACATGACCCAATCACACAATACTAAGTATCGTTATTAAAAATATCTTTCTGTTGTATCTCTTTGCCTTTTTATTTATGCTCTTCCACTTTTCTGAACACCATTTCTTCCTGTGCCTGCTGTAAAAATTACTTTTCCTAGTGGCCAATCTAAAATGTTCTATCCACATTATAGTTTTTGGTTTTTTTTTTACTCCTGTTCCTTAACAAAAATTAATATCTTCTTTATATGTCTTTCTCTAAAAGTTTATACTTACCTTTATAATTCTGTGTGTGTGTGTGTTCCTTTATAATGGGGTGTGTGTGTGTCTTTAGATATTGCGAGCGTTTTGGGAGCATGGACTAAATCTTATTGTCCTTACATCCTCAATTCCTTATATAGTACTATGATATCTGGTAAATTGAATTAATAAAATTCACCAAATATTGTGAAAAGCACCTAGTGATGGACCTTTTTTTTGTTTGTATATTTATTTTTGGTTAGTTTGTTTCAAGATCAGTAAAGCCAGAAGAAAATGTAGACAACACCCATGAGCCTACCAAACTGATAATAATATATCATATATGCTTCAGACTTTTAAACAGAAATTATTACACAGCAAGTAGTGCTACCATTCCAAAATTCAATTCCTACTCCAGAAGCAACTGTTCCTGTGGCTTTGGTGCATATGCAATCTACATTTTTATGTCTTTCCTAAATATGTGTATGTATTGATAAATGTAATATATTTCTCCTCTCTCTCTCTCTCTATATATATATATATATACTACCACACCACATGTATTCCTTTCCAACTTGCTTTTTCACGTATGTATAAATGTCAGTTCTTAGTCAAAGTTATTTATTTTAATTGACATATGGTATTTCCTGATATTAAAGTATCAATTAATTTAGTCACTCTTCAACCATTGGGACTATTTCTAATTTGGGGCTTTACAATCCACATTTTTTGAGCATCCTTGTGAATATCTTTTTTTTTAATAAATTTATTTATTCATTTATTTAATTGGCTGTGTTGGGTCTTTTTTGCTGTGTGTGGGCTTTCTTTTTAGTTGCGGTGAGTGGGGGCTACTCTTCGTTGTGGTGTGCAGGCTCCTCATTGCCATGGCTTCTCTTGTTGCGGAGCATGGGCTCTAGGCACGTGAGCTTCAGTAGTTGCAGCACATGGGCTCAATAGTTGTGGCACACGGGCTTAGTTGCTCCGTGGCATGTGGGATCTTCCTGGAGTAGGGATCGAACCCGTGTCCCCTGCATTGGCAGGCAGATTCTCAACCACTGCGCCACCTAGGAAGCCTGTGAATATCTTCTTGTGTAAGAATTTCTCTAAGAGTTATACCTAGAAATGGCATTGTTAAGTCATTTTCTGAGGCCAATTTGCTCCTCAAGGGGATTTTATAAACTAGTAGCATATGACATAGTTGTGTCTCCATAATCTTGCCAAACTAATTTCTGCTGCCTTCTTCTTCTCCTCCTTCTCTTCCTCCTCCTTCTCCTTCTCCTTCTTCAATATTATGGCTGCTTTCCTTCCTTTCTAATTTTCCTGGTCCACGAGTAATTAATTCATGGATCTGAGCTGATGCCCTCCTCCCTGAGAACAATGACTCTGAGGTATTTTTTATTCATTTGTTTTTTGTCTCACTTGGGGAAAACACTGAGAGATGGTCCCTTCCCATTTTCTGATACTAACCCTCTATTCCCTCCTTGTTGCGGTTGGTCATTGGACTGAATCCTTTTTCTCCTCTGCCACTATATGACCAGATCCTTTTCACTGCTCTCCCTAGTGCCTCATCTCTAGTTCCTGCTTTGGTTACCCTCCCCCACCAAGAGTACCGTGGGACACGAATTTAAACCCGTGCCAAACCCCTTCTCTGCCCTCACAGACCTCTAGCCATTCTCCCACTTCTCCATTCCCCTAATGTTTCCCACAGCCCTTTCCTGACCATAATCGGGCACTCCCACACTGGTTAGCTGATTCATCATCTGTTCAGTGTCTGTTCTTTGGCGCCTCTAGGCCATGGCCCAGGAACAAAGCAAGATTCCCTCTGCTGCTTCCACCCCCTTCTACTCATCAACAGCAACCATGGCACCTGGTGTATCCAGCCTACACAGCCTCCTGACACTCATGTCCTGGCAGTTCAAACCCCTATGACTTCCAGGGGTGTTGGTCTTTTAACACTTGGATAAAAAATGTGGGTGGAGTGCACATACCATGGTTCACCTCAGATCAGGCACTCCCTAGGGATGGTAAATACCTCCAGTAGACACGTTTCCAGTTACCTGCCACACCCTCTGTCCCTACAAGGAGCAATCTTATATTTCTCATGTCCCAGCTTCCTCCTCCCCTCCTCCCTCACCACCACTGACAGCGGATCAAACATGGCAAAACCAATGGGTGGCCAGATATATGTGACATATGGCTTGGCTTCAAAAGATGATTTAGGTCATTGGTTTACTACACACCTGAACATTACAATCAGCTGGGAAATTTTTAAAAAATTTACCAATGCCCAAGCACCTCCCCTGAAGAGAAACATTTAAATGACCCAATGTGGAATGTTGTGTATTCTTTTAATGCTCTCCCTCCTCCAAGCGATTCTAGTAACATTCAGCATTGAGATTTGAGAACAGAAAACTATCTAAAAGCACACAGTTTACTGTCTAAATTAACATGACTTTGGGAAACTATAGCCCAAGAAGATGAGGTTCCAAGTGACTTCAGTGTTTGTTTCAATAACTACCCTCCAAATCTATTTATCTGAACAACTGACTTCTCAACTACTCTTACTCCTTCTTAGGACGGTAGGTAACTTCAGTAGACTCATCAGAAGACTGTTTACTCAACGCCCTTTGAAACCTTTGCTTCTCTGTGTCCATCAATCCTAAACTGTTATGTCACAAACTTGTTCAATCTCAAGCTGGCTCCAGCATTGAAGGACTTTCACTAGACCTCTGAATCCTCACATATATCCCGCCCTTGCTATCCCTTTCTTTTGAGACACTACTAAGCAATAAACTCTACTGTCCTTTATCAAGAGGTTACTTTGCTGGTCATCAAGTTATCTGGCTGGTATTTTCAGAGAGTTGATACTAATCTGGGCTAATCTAATTGTCTCTCTGATCTGAGAGACACAGAGACTGTTGCCGGCTGAAGGTAGGTGCCAGAGCTAAGAAGTCATGATGTATTTCCAGGAATAATGATCATACTAGCTTACGGGCAAGATGAATATACCAAGGAAGTTGGACAATAAAGAGAGAAATGGAGCAAAAATATGCAGAGAAAACGAGCAGTGGGACAAACAGTGTGGCCTCTGAGAGAGAATCTTCTCAGTACGTGGCATTCTACTGCCTGTGAGACCTGAGTATAGTACTTTATTTCCTCACTTGAAAATCTGGTTGAGTGCCTGTGATGTTGTGACAAGGCTGAGAAACTGCTTGTGTTTTGGACTTTTATGTATTTACTTATTTTTGTTGCTTTATCAAGAAGCTCCAGTTGTCAACTCTTGATGTATCAAGAAGGAAATGAATCACTCTTTTATCCTCACAGATGGCAAAGAGCAGGAGTTGTATTTCTAATGATTTGACCCCATGCATTCACTGAGGGTGTAAAGTGTATTTTGTGTTGCTAGGTCACAAGACTCCATCTGATTGGTCATAAGATTCTTTCTGATTTGTTATTAAGCCCATGAAGGACAAGAAATTGATGGAGAACTTCTGAAAGAGAAAGCCTTTAGAGGAGGGGTCATGAAAGCTGAAAGGGGACGAGGATGCTTCCGGGGCTCCATATTTTGGATTGGTCCACAGGTGGGTCTGTGGTTTATAACCCATTGGGACTTGAGGACCTGGAGAAGGACGATCCAAGTGCTCAGAGCTATTTTGCACAGAACTGATTCTGTGCTTTGACCAGCTGATGATCACTGAGGAAGAGCTGCCCTAGTGTAAAGAGGAACGTCATCCTGCCTGTACTTCTGATTTAAACATTTAGTCAAAAAAAAAAAAACAGTAATTAAAACAACAAGGTATTTGTCAGAAAAACAGACCCACAAAATAGCATAGAGAGACTCAAAACAAAGACACACATATTCAGGCACTTAAAAAAACAAAAACAAAAACACAAAAGCAAACTGTGAGTGCATTAAATACCCTCCTTGATAAGTGTGCTTACACCTGCTGAGCCCAGGGGTGAGTTCCTCTGGGCTGGACTGAATAAATGAGTACATCTCAAGTTGAGAACAGAGGAAAGTGGACCCGTTCCACTCCCACCATGAAGAGTATTGCCCACTAATTTTTCCTTTACTTGAATTAGTTTCTGTTCCTTGGAATCAAAATCTATTACTAACGTAATACCCTTATTGTTATAGGGTATGTGGGAAGTTCTAAGGCACTGAATAAAGATTGACCTTGGGCTTTAAAATAACCCTGGGAAATAAATGTACTCATCTCCAATTTACCGATGATTAAACAAATGTCCCATTTTATAACTAGAGCTGAGCTTGAATAACTTACCCAAAGTCAAATAGCAAGGCAAAGGCAGAATGAGTCTAACCCATTTCCCATTTCCCATATTACCATCCAAACCTTTCCAGGGACTTTCCAGGACTTACTAGGACTGAAGTAGGCAGGATAACAGTTCCACAAGAGGAGGTATCCAAAGTTTCAGCATAGTTTCCAGAGTAGTTCTCCATGCTATGGAGAGGGGTTCATGGAGAATTATAAGGGTTAATACATCTTTATTTTTTATGGCTCAAAACATTGCTAAGTTTCAGATCTGATGGAACCAAATAAGTGGAACATTTTGGCTTAAAAAGAAAAAACACATAAAAAAGCAAAACTCTTCTTCACTATTATTTTCTCTTAATGATTGCTAATGTTTTTAGCAGCTGCCTTCTACCATTGAAGAAAGTATCCATTTGAAAAATTGGAAAATATTGAAAAATAATTAAATTGTTTTTGAATGTCAAGGAAATCAATTTTATTTCTGTTTGGGTGCCTTTCAGTCTCAATTAACCTCATAATATTTTTCAAGAATTAATTTAATACTAAAACCTATCAATGAATTAAAAGGAAAGGATCTAATTATACTATATTTAACTCTGTATTTATTGCAGTCTCTCATCCATAGTCATTATAAGGACAAGGTAATTACAATTAAATATTATTTCTAATTTTATCAGACCTTTCAGTGTTAATACTCAGTAGTTTCATCATCCAGCTACTTTGATCAATTGTGAGTTTCCATTTTCTCTCTTAGAGGTTTAGAGTGTAATGATCAGCTAGAATTACCCAAGAGCAACAGGGAACAATGGCTATGTCCATTTCTTAGAGTGATATTTCTTTCAACAAATAGAATCACCACATGGGATGATTATAAAATATGTGCTTTCCTTTCTAAACAGAGCCTGCTATCATGAAACATCCAGCACGATCCAGTGCTTCCTTAGTCTGTTTTTGTTACAGATTCTTATGGCTTTAATAGGAAAATATTGGCACTGTCGTGTGTAAACCATGCATATTTCTGTGTTTTTTTTAGAGCTTTCAGGGGCTCGTTTGCTATTCAGGCTTTATTCATCCGTTCGTCTACCTCAGCAAAGTTGATTATCTACTATCACTATCAAGCAGAATGATCTATTTATTTTTGAGTGTCTAGCCATCTTACATGTCATGTTCATTTGTAGATCCACCAAACATGCTTGGGAAACAAAAATAAATAAATCAAAATCCCCGACTTAAACAGTTAAAGGGGAAAGCATGCATATAAACACCTATTTATAGGAATGTGATACATGAATTTGAACACACAGAGACAGAACTAGCTTAAGTGAGTTCTACACAAGGAAGGGGTGTAAAGCTGACAGAATGAATTAAGAAAAGCTTGTTAGGTAAATGTCAGTTGAGTAAAAATTTTTTGTTTTGTTTTTTATTTTTTGAAGAATAACTGACATAAAACATTATGTTAGTTTCAGGCATACGACATAATGATTCGATATTTGTATATATTCTGAAATAATCTCCACAATAGATCTAGTTAATATCTACAATGATGTACAGTTACAATTTTTTTTCTTGTTATGAGAACTTTTAAGATCTACTCCCTTAGCAACTTTCAAATATGCAAAAGAGTATTATTGGCTTAGTCACCATGCTGTACATTACATTCTTATGACATTTATTTTATACCTGGAAGTTTGAAAGATAAATAATAGCATTTATAGAGTTCTTATGACAAGCCAGACATGTTTTAAGACTTTATATGTATTAACTCATTTGATCATCAAACAATCCTATGAATTAAATACTACTACTATCCCATCACCTCATTTAGTCTTCGTTTTAAATGAGGGGGAAATTGCAGAGTGGTTAAATAATTAGCCCTGTGTCACTTGGTCAGGTAACATAGGAAATTAGAATGAGATTTTCCGTCTTCATTTTAACTGAGGGGCCAATAATATAAACACTGGTTACCAAACTATAAAACAAACCCCTTCTTATCAACACTTTTTTTGTTTGTTTGTTTGTTTTTACAGGAAATGATACTGGGGCTATGGAATCCCTTAGGCAGATCAAGAATGAAAACAAAGACTGGAAGAGAAGGTGTGATCAGGGATTTGCAGAGACTTTTCTTCGGAAACAGGTTGTTGTGCCCTGTCTTCTCCGCACCCATTTGCAGGGAAGGACTCGGTTAATGTTTCACCTCAAACAGGGAGAAGAGTTTCAAGCCAACACCTGAAAGAGCTTTGAAATGTGTTCTCAAAAACTGGGCAATACAAAGCACTGCGCCTTCTTCTTTCCTGAGAAAGCTGCAAACAAGGAATTCTAAAGGACAAACGCAGTCTGGGTTTGGCGGCGAGAGCTTAGAAAGGGCTTCTGCATTGGGGTCCATCACTCCCCAGTGACTAAGGGATGCTTGAATATTTCCAAGGTTCAAGTAAGGGTCATATGAGAAAATGCCAGCCAAGGTCTTCTTGGTCCTCTCGGAGGGGCAAGAAGACCTCAAGGAAGAGACTGTATATGTAACTTGGATAACCAGGTGCTGAAGAAAGAATTACAGATGCAGTAACTCCCTGGAATAGAGTTATCCAGAAAATTTAAAGGAGAGATCCTGCAGAGAACGTCCAAACTCATACAGACTTCACCAAGAGAAAGATTTGGCCCTTACTGTTCACCCCATGAATGACAGCCACCCCATACAGTAAGAAATGTGCTACCCTTTTCCTTCCCTTCTTTTCCTGCTGACACTCTAGTAGAAGGAAATCTGAAAACAACTGGTGAGTAGACAAAAAAGCAAGCAGGGAGGGAGCAGAAGAACCTTGCCACGCTCAGTCCACTCCCTTCCCCACTGCAGGCTTTCAGCCTGAAGTAGACCCAGACTTGGCCAGGAAACAATTAGCTGCTTTGTCAAGAAACGGAAATTTGGTTCAGAAATTTGGCTAGTATCTTGGACAGAACATTGTAATATCTGAATTCAAACTCTATTTATGCTTAAAGTAACCATAAGACTATAACCTAAGAACCGAAACAATGAGACTTGCGGATCTGTTATCCAGGGCCTGGGAAGACTTAACTCCCATTGATTAAAATTTAAAGGACCGTGAAAGAAACACATACAGTTATATCATTTATGTCATGAATTCAGCATACAAGTTATACTAGCAAAAGTTGAAGTCATTATTTCCAATTCTTTTAGTTCATGAAAAAGAGAGGTATCTCCAGATGTTCTCCAGGGCAACATCAGTTGTAACTAGTAGTAAATTTCCGTGTTTCTGTAAATCTGGCTTTTCTATCTAAAGTTGCTTTTTATCAGAGAAGAAATACTGAACACTAGACTAAAGTT
The DNA here is from genome assembly GCF_030028045.1 of Hippopotamus amphibius kiboko. Lineage (NCBI taxonomy): Eukaryota > Metazoa > Chordata > Mammalia > Artiodactyla > Hippopotamidae > Hippopotamus > Hippopotamus amphibius. The sequence continues at coordinate 164,724,966 of NC_080191.1, read as the reverse complement.
AGAACAATTCCAGTTAAGCCTCTTGTCATACATCTTGTTAACTCACTTAATATCTCATCTGTAAACTAGGATGAAAATCCCTGCCTTGTCTACCTTATAGGGTTATTTTGAAGAGCAAATGACAATTAAATTTGGTAGTTTACACATATGGTGTGCCTGTGTGTGTGTGTGTGTGTAATATGGATAGAACTTATAATATGGAAATAAAAATAAGGGGCAGAACAATATGTACGTATAAAATTGTATACAATTTACAATAACCCTACACACAACACAGAAGAATAACATGTATTTTTCATGGAGAGATATGCGTGTATACATATATGTACATACATTTGAGATAAATGTGTGAATGTGGATGAGGGACTTCAGTTTTATCCAGAGGATGTTCATTCTTATGTATAAAAATGGCAAATGTTAATAGCTATTAATCCCAGAATGTGAAAACTCAGAAATGTATGTTATTCTTTCTGCTTTTTTGCATTTTTGCAATGTTATTTTTATAAAATCCAGAATCACAGAAATACACATAAAGAGCAAATCGGAAAACATACATGAAAATGCTTGACAAACTGTAAGAAGCTATACAAACATAAGGTGATGTTTCTAACCCATTGTAACATTTAGCTTTGAGGTTTAAACTGTGTCTAAAACTTTTTTACATTCCACTATAATAAATGACAAATAATAACAAATACCTTGAAATATATGCTTGAGCGAGTCAGTAATTGCTGGATGAGAAAGTCTTTTTTTTTAGTTACAAAGGCTAATATATGGCCTGTGATTTACTCAAGTCAGGGAGACTGGGCCATGCAAATATTATTCCAGATATCTAAGGTGGGCCTTTATTTTTGAAAGCTCTTTCTGAGATCAAAAAAATCTCACATTTTAAAATTAAATAACACACTTTTTTCTGCTTTTTGTCATACATAATTTGTGGAGGGCTTATTTATAAGGGTGAAATTTTAAAAAATTGAAACAACCCATAATTCCACTTTCCAGAGTTAATAATTTCCTTCAAGTACTTTTTTCTGTAAATATACAGCTGGTCTTATTATTTCATGCATACTTCTGTGCCTTGTTCTTACCTCAGCTCTGGCACCTGTCATCCCGTTCCCTTGAATGTGTGCTTGACTGTGGTATTCAGCACATGTTGGCACCACTGTTTCTCTTATATTCTTCTGTTGACGAACACAAAGGTTATTTTCAATTTCTTAGTATTAGATATGACACTCCAATAAATATCCTTACTTATAAATATTTCTGCATATTATTGACTACTTTTACTTAGAATAAGTTCCTAAGTATATTATGATTTTTAGGCCAAATGTAGAACCTCTCTAAGACACTAGCCAAACTGCTGAAAAATTGCTCCTCTGCCAAAAATTAAAGTCTAGGTCCACACTGCCTTATCCTTAGCGTCACATATATTTTAGAATTTAGAAATTTTAGGATTTTAAAAAGATAGTATGTTGCCTTTATCTTACATTAGGTAACATCCTTCTTTAGGTATAGAGAAACACCTTCAATTAAATACATTAATATTTCTTTAGCAAAATGTATTAATATTCTCACTAAGTAGAAGAAATACAAATTTTCAGTAGCCTCATATCAGTTCAAGTCTGGTTTTGCCACCAAATAAGCTATGAAAAACCTTTAAATTTTGGACACATGGATAAGAGGTTGCAGATCTAGACCAATTTATACCCTTCCCAGAGCAGATGAGAAGAGTGAGTCATAGAATTGTTAGCTACTATTATTTTAAAATTTTACCAAGTTGATAAGTGAAAATGGAATATTTCAAAAAGTTTAACTTTTTTTGCATGCTATTTATTTGTATTTTCTTTCTTTTGGTATCCCTAGGATGTCTTTTGCTCTTTAACATTTAAAGCATTCAGCTTATTATTTACAATAATTCTTTATATTAAAGATAATAACCTCTTATATGTTATATACTTTGAAATTTTTCACAATTAATAATTTATATTTAATTTTAATACTTAAAAACATGTAGTTAAATCTGTTAATCTCTTACTTTGCAACTTAGTTGTTTGTTTTTATGTTTCAGAAATTCCTCCCTCACTTATAGATCAAATACTGACTTTTATTTTTTCCTGTTCTCTTATGACTACAGATTTTATATTTAACTTTGATTCTGTTGGAATTTTATTTGGTATATGTTGAATGAAAGGGAGGGATTTTATTTTCCTGTTTTGTCTACTAAAAATGGAGCCTTTTCAGAGGATCTTTGGAATTCAATCTTGGACTGTTTGGTGTGTGTGTAAACCACAGTCCTCAGGTGCTTTGATTTTTAATCAGTTTGCTGGAAAAAGACTGTTTAATAACAAAACTTGACTACGCAGATGTAAAATATTTGCAGATGTAAGAATCTCACAATTTGGCATCATTTACAAATATTTGCTTATTTTATCAGTACAAATTATACTTTATGTTTTGTGTGGATTTGATTCAGCTAATAATACAAATTCCAACTTCACTCAAATGTCAAAATCTATGTTGATCCTTTCCTTCCAACACCTACTCTTACTTGCCCTAATTTTGTGTTTTGTATTATTTATTATTAATATCATCTGACTTAGGTTGAGTTTTCCCAGAAACAGACCGAGTCAAGGATGTGAGGGCAAGGAGCATATCTGGGAGGTGATTTCAGGAAGAACTGGAAAGCAAGTGAAAAAGTGAACCAGAAAAGGGAAGAATGCCAGTGAAGGCATGTTAGGGAGCATTTCACTGCTGTGAGTGGTTGAGGCTCAGTTCCACTGGAGAACTCTCACAGAATGTACAACATGCCTGAGTTTGTTTATCACAGCCAATGGCGACCGTTGCTCTTCTTTCCATTCCCTCCACCACATCCTACTTGTGGTCTGTAGTGCTATTTTCTAAGCAATTATAGTAACCATCTCACTAATATCCCCTCAGCGAAGGGTACGGGGTCTCCTTACTCTATACAATTTTTTCTCATGCCCCAGTCTAATCTTTCGCCAGGAGCCAAAGAGCTTCAACAAATGGTAATTCTTTATAAATAGAACTAAATCCAGGAAATAAATGGTCTCCAAAAATTGCTGTCATCCCTCCTTTCCAGCTATATCTTGCTGCAGCTTCTCTTTTTAATTGAATGAAAAATTCTTTAAATTCTGTAATGCGTTACAGTTTTCAAAAGTTTCATACACATGGTTTCACATAGTCCCATAATAATCCTTTCTTTCCCCACCCCCATGTTGCCCCTCCCTCTTCCCTCTCTCCACTGGTAACCACTAAGTTGTTCTCTATGTCTGTGAATCTGTTTCTTTTCTTGTTTTACGCACTAGTTTATTGTATTTTTTTGATTCCACATATAAGTGATATCACACAGTATTTCTCTTTCTCTGCCTGACATTTCACTTAGCTTCATGCCCTCCAAGTCCATCCATGTTTCTGCAAATGGCAAAATTTTCATCCTTTATATGGGTGAATAGTATTCCATTGTTTATATATACCACATCTTGTTTATACATTCATCTGTTGAAGGACACTTAGGTTGCTTCCCTATCTTGGCAATTGCAAATAATGCTACTACGAACATTGGGGTCATGTATCTCTTCGAATTAGTATTTTTACTTTTTTCAGATATACACACAGGGATGGAATTGCTGAGTCATAAGGCAGCTGCTTCTTATAACATATTCTCCAAGAAAACTGGGCTCCTTTCTCTTTCCAAAGCATGGCCTATGTTTTCTAAAGATGTGTATATTTTAATACTTTTTTCTCTCCTTGGAATGCCATTATATATATATGTGTATATATATATATATATATATATATAATCTTCCATTTGTCACTCTATTGAAATCCTACCTGTCCTATAAAGTTCAGCTCAACTACTACCTCTTCCATGAAGTTCTCAGAAGCTAGAAGTATTAAAGTCTTTTGAAGTTTCTTACAACACAAGTTTATTAATACTTTGAACTGTGTTTGTTTCTAAGTCCCCTAGACTGTCCTGTATGAGGACAGGTCTATTATCTACTCTTGCATTCTCCATTAAACCAAGCAAGTCCCTTAAACAGAACAGAAACATAAGAGATGCATATTAAATTCATGCATTTATTAAGTATCCTACTAGAGATGAAAGAATTCAGAAACAAGAGTTGTTTCACATATCTAAAGAGATGCCAAGTGAGAGGACTTAACTGTTTTATACTGTTCTTATGGGAGATGAGGAAAACAAATTGATGGAAGTTGCAGAGGCCATAGAGATTGAAAAAAGAAGCTTTCCCTGAGGTGTATATCAGCTGAATATTTGTTACCTTGCTATTTACTTCACTTAGTTATTCATTGGTTCTTTCAGTTAACTCGTCAATTGACAGTATTGATAAATGTCAGGCACTGTTGTAGTTGCTGCGTACACGATGGTGAACAAAATATCTGCTTCCTGCCGTCATAGAACTTGTGATTTATTAAAGGAGAAAGACAAAAACTAAACACAAATATATACATTGTGGTCAGTGCCATGAAGAAAAATGACCATGTACTGTGCAGTAGATTAGGAGAGGCATTTAGTATTGTAGGGGCAATGAAGATCCCTCTGAGAAAGCAATATTTAGGTTGATAACTAAAGAATGGGGAGAATTTAAAAAGAGAGAGTAACACATGGAAAGGATCTGAGGTGTGAAATATCGAGGCATGTTTATGAAAATGAAAGGTGTCCAGTAAAAACAAAGAGTAGGAAGTAGGAAGAAATTTGCAAGAAGTAAGACTGAGTTTGGCATTGGCTAGATCACGCATTACCCTGCAGAAAAATTAAGGATTTTGCATTTTATCTCAACTGCAATGGGAAATCTTTGAAAAATATTAAGATGGGGAATGACACAATCATATTTACATGAATTTAGTAGATCCTTTTGCTGTTGTATAGAGAATAAATGGGAGATGGACAATCACAGAAGGTGGGAGACCAGAAAAAGGACTATTTTGGTTTACCAAGTGACAGATTATGGTGATTTGCTCTAGAGTGGTGGCCTGGATTGGAGGCAAAGGGAATGAATTAGAGATGTATTTTTAAATTTGAAAGGAAAAAAACATATTTTTAAATTTGAGTGATTAACTATTGAGTATAAGGAAAATTAGAGCTCAAGAATAGTTTTAGATTTTTTGCTTTGAGCAACTAGGTGGATATTGGTGAACTTAATTATATGGGGAAAACTAGAAAAGAACAAATAAAATCAAGGGAAGAGTCTCAATAAAGAAATACTTTCTCTAGCCTGGTGTTCCCAGAGAAAATTGGTTGGATTTACACAGTGGCTCTGTCTTTGTTGTCCCAAGTTTCTCCAACTTGCCTTTTGGATGTAAAATTATTTTTCAGAGTCCATCTCTGATCCTTTATTGAATGTCCGTTGCGTTTAGATCCATCTTCAGACTGTAGATCTGCTGGATTCATGTTCAAAACTGCTGACTACAGCATGCTTTTTTTGTTTCCTTGGACATCTTAACCTATAGCCTAGAAGTAAATAATATTCTCTTTCACAGAAATCTGACCATATCACAAATGCAATGGAAAATAAAGCAAAAGCAATTTATAAAATCTCCTGCAATTGAACAATAGTGATGTTTTCAACTTTAGACCCTTGAGAAATTACATATATATTTTGTTTGTCCTCAGGAAGTTCTGCTCCTCAGATCCTGCCTGGACTTGTATAAGGATATGTTGACTGAAAGTGTGGCATATTCGAAATGAGGGTTTTTCAAAGTTTCAAAGCCACATATCCTTTTTTTCTAATGCATTATATGCAAATAAAATCCAAGAGCTCTGGCTGATGTGGGAGCAAGGGTTCCACAGGTCTCAGGGACTCTTTTTGTTAAATTAATTAATTTTATTGGCTGTGTTGTATCTTCATTGCTGCATGGGCTTTCTCTAGTTGTGGTGAGCGGCGGCTGCTCTTCGTTATGGTGCATGGGCTTCTTATTGCCGAGGCTTCTCTTGTTGTGGAGCACGAGCTCTAGGTGCGCGGGTGTCAGTAGCTGTGGCACGTGAGCTCAGTAATTGTGGCGCAAGGGCTTAGTTGCTCCGTGGCATGTGGGATCCTCCAAGGCCAGGGATCAAACCTGGGTCCCCTGCATTGGCAGGCAGATTCTTAACCACAGCGCCACCAGGGGAGTCCTCAGGGACTCTTAAGTACCTCTAAGCATCTCACTGATTGCAGCCTAATGATAATTTAAGCAAATTAGCAAGGAAGACCTCAAACCTCAATCCTGATAAAGTCTTTCTTCCAAGAAAAACTTTGTCTACAAAGTTAGCCATGAAATCATCGTATGCTTGTGTGTTAACTTTCCAACCTAAGCCTGGAGGTCTTCAGCTGAATCAGGGATCTTAAAAGCACTAGATGATCTTAAGAGCTTCTCTCATGCCAGAACATCCTACGAGTTTAACTATTCAAGCTTGTTTCAGTTGAGACTGATGCTCATGAAAACCTCTTCAACTTTCCCTTTGAATGGTAGGTCAGCATGTAGTTCTTGGGGAAGGGAAAGTAGTGAGAGTTTTAGACAAGCATGGCAATAGCAGGCTGGTGATTTGGTTCACCACCATCAAAAAGTTAGTTATGAAATTTCATTTGCGGACGTAGTTTCAGATTCACTGTGGGACTGAGGATGAGGGAAGTCCTCAGGTCTTGATCTCTTTCATTTTCAGGAAACTTTGAGAAGTTTTCATTTATGCTCATGGAAAAAGAACAGTCTGTGAATAAATACGTAATTTGTCTTCATTGATCTGTTTTTAAAATATCAGATGAGAGACCCTCTTAACAGGAATGTCACTATGGAAAAAATGAATAAAATAAAATTTTATCTCTGGCTTTTAATGTCCTTAAGTCTTGGCAGAAAGCCTTCATCAATTATGGCATAATCTCCCAAGGAAAGGGTTATAAGTTTTGCCGATTAAAATGAGGCAGTGAGAATAAGCTCCTATTTTCATCTGATCTTTTCTGTTATCCTGCAATAATCCGGAAGCAGATCCCTAGAGAATTTCCAATTTTGTGTGATAGAATCTGAGGTTTGGCAGTCTTTCAGATGCAGAGTGTGGAAGTCAGTCTTGTTTTCTTGTGGGTATATCAGGAATGAAGAGGGGGGAAAAATAGAGGAATAGGACATTCAACAGTACCTCTTTTATATATCCCCAAATTTGAGAATTATTTTGGTTAGGTTTCTTTCTCAAAGTGCAGCAATACCTTCAGAAAGTTAAGTGTATTGCTTTAATAAAATTGTTTCCCTCCTGGCTAAAGATTTCCATGAGGGAGATTGAATGGGGTTTTGGAAAAAGAGGAGGAATGGATTGCTGTCTGATATTCAGTCCCTGCATATGGGTGAGCAGATTGCCTTTGGTTTGCTAAAAGCAGTCTTAGCAGTTGAGTGAGATTTTGAATTCCCCTTGTTTTGCAATCTAACCCAAAACCTTTACATAGGGAATGCCCAGGAGATCAGACCAGGTAGGGAGACAGAATCTATCATTGTACCTGTATAGAAGGGCTTTAAAAATGATCAAGTACTCCTAAAATTAAAATAATGCCATTTTTAGAAGATAATATTATATATGAAATGATTATTCATGAATCAAAAGGAAAGCCTCTGGTTCATTAGAAGACTGGCTTCAGTTACTGAAATATTTTTAATGAGAGTAATTCTTTATCTTTTCACAGTAATCTTGACTCCAGGAAACATCTAAATGTCACTTGAAGTTGATTCTGGAAAATAAGAAAGACCCTTTTTGGTAAAAATTCAGTTTTGATTATAAAATAATATGCAAAATTTTTCTACAAATCCTTCCTAAAGCATTGGTACTATAAATGGAATCAGCACATGGCATCCAGGGTGTCTACTTTGAAGGCAATCAACCATACAATTTCTTCTATGTTTATGTTACCAAATAAACATACGCTTACATTTTGTGCAGTAGAATCCAAGAACTGGTGGCCTTTGAGATGCAGAAGTTAGTGACCCATGTTTTCTTGTAGGCATATTAGAAATAAAGTGGGGGAAAAATGGAGATTTTATTTATCTAATATACATCATTGAAGCTAAGAGGAAAGCATCATCTAAAATGTTTTTAAGCATACACACACACACAAACACACACACATATATACGCACACACAGGTATGTATATTTAAGCATGTATATATATATTTTACATTCCAACCTCTTCCGAGAATAAGGTGATAAGGGGGTCAAATTCACTGGAAGAGAGGAGTTAAGATATTGGTTTGGCCAATTATTTCTTAAGTTTTTTCAATTGAGCCACTTCATCACTGCATTTGGGTCTTGCCTTCTCTGTTTATCAAGTGGGATGGGAGTAGCTGTACCTCTACTCATTATTTTCCCTAAATCCTGAATTCCTTTAATGATTCTTTCCCGTGGGTAGAGGCAGAGAGACAAGGAGAATACATGTGCTGGGTAGACTGAAGTCAGAGGTTCCCCAGGGAGCGGGGGCATATGGGTCGACTCTTCAGTGCCTGCAATTGTTACTACACTACGGTTTGCCTCCAAACTATAATGCCAGTCTCCTGCTTTACTGGTTAAGGCTGGCTGATATTTCAAGGCAAAACCAACAAGCTCTGAGTAAGATGAGACTTTTAACGACTCCAGATGGAGCTTGGAAATTTGCTTGGGAATCAAAGTTTAACTTTATCCCAGAGATAAATGTAGGAAGAGGGGGAGTAATTCTTTGGGAAACCACTAAGAATGTGATAACATTACACTTTTAAAATGAAAGAATCAGAAATTACTTAGCACTGGAATGAATCTCAGAAGTCCAGTTCCACAACTTCCTTTCGTGATTGGAGGTAAAGGAGGCCCTGGGAGAGATGTCTTGCCCAGGGTATCACGACTGAGCCAGAATCAGATCCAGGGCATTCTGATTTCCTGTCCAGGGTTATATTATGTGCATGTCTCTTTTGATGCATTCATTTCATTCATCTGTTCAAACAGCATTTTCTACACCCCAGACCATGTTAAGATCTAGTAAATCTCTTTCTTCTCAAGAGGGTAAGTGGATGATGGTCATTAGGTATTTCTTTGAGTAAGTTTTGGGTAATCTGCACACAGTCAGGTCCTGCTAATGAAAGGTAATTTGGAAGAGAACCAAAGGGAAGGGGCTGGTGTGTGGGGCAGCACGGTTAAGGAAACCACAGGCAGGCACCCAGCCAGGCTGGGGAGGAGGAACAGGTGGCCAGGTAATAATCAGGAAGCTGACGTCTATTTTCAGGGGAGCCAAAATGAGTAGTGAAGTCAGAATCTAAAATATTTAGTTATAATGAGTGACAAGTTCTCCAGCAGGGCCACACTGGTGACTTTTATAGTGAGTCCTGCCAATGTTTTTGTTTGAATGAATTCTTTAAAATCAATGTAATAAGCAAAATAATCAATTTTAAAAACATGTTTTGGTATTTTAGCTTTGATAATTTTATTTTGATCACTTAGTTTTATTGAACAGTTTGAAAATTTCTACAGAGGATACTTCTCTTTATTCAAAAGGAAAACAAAATTGTTTCCCTTTCCTCTCAGGTTTTATATATATATATATAATGTAAAATGGTGCCTCTTAATTTCCTTTTACTCTATAGTTGGTAGCAAATCATATAGGTTGTTAATCTTTGTTGTCTACAAATCAAATTTTGGTAAAAAATGGGGCATTGCTGTTTTATATATATTTAAAATAAAAAGTATATTACTTTATTACCTCAAAAGCAATTTATCCTAGTTTTGCCACAGACAAAGCTGTTAATGAGATGTTAAAATTTCTGGGGCGAGGATGGGGAAGGACTTTACATCTCCTTGAGACCTGGAGAGACCTCATCCTCCAGCAGTTTGGGAGAGTAGTCTGCTAGTACCTATCAGACGCTGGAGAACAGAACAGGGGAGAAGTCTTGGCAGTCTTGGCAGAGGTGCAACCAGATGCTATCCAGAGAAGCAGGGACGCCAGCATGCAGGGTGCCAAAGGCTGGACCACTCCTGATGTGGACACTGTTGGAGATGCTCCAAAAAGAGGGAAATGGTGCTAAGTGTGGGCAAAGCAGACAGTGTGTGAGAGGCACCCAGCTCTAGAATTCAGGGAGTCTTAGTAGCTGAGGCTTCATTGTCCAAATATTTGGCTTTTTTTATTTCCCCGTGATCCCACCAGAAGCTGAGTCTGGAGGCTACCAGAAGAAGGCTGGAGAAGTTGTCTAGGACAAACCCTTTGTCAGCAGGTACTAAAAGAAATTCCTGTCTAGAGACCCTAACCGGAGAAGGAAGAGAGCTTCAGGAAAGTGGGCTCTGGACTCACTCAAGTCCTGACTCCATCACTTATTTTCTTTGTGAACTTTTAAATTTCTCTACCCAAATTTCTTTATTTGTAAAGTTTGTATAATCATATATCCTAAATTTCTCCCCAATTCCCAACTCCAAGGGTCAAATAAAATCACAAAATGTTTCCAGCTCAGAATCTTCAATTAGCATTAGCTGAACCTGAACAAAGATGAAAGTTTAACTCTGTGAAGGAATTTAATGTAAATTCTCTACCAAACAAGTGATATCTTTATATTCCTTCCTGTTTTCCACATTTAGCTATCCATCTAGGTCCCCAGCAAAATGTGGAAACCACAACAGCCTATGTTTTTGCTGGAAATAGATATGTTTCATTTTGAAGTGGTCGCTTCATCTTTTCCCCAGGAAGCTGAGGCCAGAGAGATGAGAATATCTACAGCTCTGCTGTAGCCAGGACAGTCCCCAGTATCATCTTGGGAACCAGTCACAAGTAGGGTAAAGCACACACAGAGGGAAGGGCCGACAATAGATCTGAAACACTTTGGTGAGCCAGGCTTAGAAATACAGACTCAGCAAGCAACAGGATGCCGTTCAGCCAGGTATCCAACAGCAAAGCAGTCAGCATCAGGAGTTGCTGTAAGAGGAGACAGAGGGTGCAACAGCAGACAGATGAAGCTCACTCCTAAGGATACTGTCAGCAAGAACCAGGCTCCGGTCCAGGCAGCTTGCTGGCATTGCTGATGTCCAAACACTGGGATGGGGTTTGGTTTAAGAACAGCCTCAGTTAGAACAAGTAGGCGCAAGCAGTTCCTCATTTCAGAGGAATCGGGGTGTTAACAATTCTATTTAGACAAGTAGATTGTTGGAGGAGAGCCTCTAGTCTCCTCATTTGTCTTGATGAGAAAATTTCTAGGTTAATATTTTAGAAGTCTCCCAGCTTGGCCTGAGTGTAGGCAGGTAAATTTGATTTGAGGGCATGGGTGGCAGAAGGAATCAAAAGGCCATTTAAGGCATATTGAAGCCCATAGTCTCCAAACCTGCTTTTGAGCAACAAAGGTGATATTTGGGTATTTACTGCTTCCATTTCTGAGTTTACTCAAATGGTTTCAAAATGGAAGTTGGAAAAAGAGAAGTGATTAATTATCAACCCAAATATCTTCAAACAGGAGGAGATGGGGGTTTCCATTTCTAAACCAGATTTCAAGGGCAGAACAGGCCAGTAGAAGAACAGTGAAGCGGACTTTGCAATGGGAGAAAGCCTCCTCCAATGACTGCAGCAGGGCTGAGCCTGAAATGTGGGGTCTCACGTGAAGGGTTCAAGGATGGAGATGGGAAGGAGGTCTCAAAGATAGAAAAGGCCACGAGGGTAATCTCAGAATGATGGACCACTCGTGTATCCATCATTTTCTTTGCATCTATGTACAGTGATCTGGCATTTCTAATGTAGGAATGAATTAGACCTATTTACTCTCACGGTCATGACTGTTTCTACAGGCATTACATCACCTATCAAGTTGAGTGCATAGTCATATTCAGCCTCTGTCCAATACATGTGGTTTTACACACACGTACATACACACCTTGTCCACATTTATTCTGGAAAAAAATTGTTATGAGTCTGTGACTCTAGCTGAAGGAGGACCGTAAAACAAAGTTAGTAACTAAAGTAAAAATGTTGTCTGTTCAAATTTAACCAAAGTAGAATTTTGACAGGAGCTATGAAGATATTTTAGGCCTAGAAAGAGGCAGTGTAGTGCAGTGGGAGAAACACTAAATAGACTTCATTCCTGACCTTGTAACTTGCAAACTATCCTTTGGCAAGTCACCCCTCCTTTATAAACCTCAGCTTTCTCATTGATAAAATTACAATACAAATGCCTTGCTCAAAGAGACCCCTGCAAGTTAAATGACTAAATGTTTGTGAAAAGGACTGGCATGTTACCCTGCCCACTGGATTAGTGTAGGCCCAGAGGATTCTCTGAATTTCAATCTAAATTGTATTTTTAGCTTAAATTATTTGGGGAATAATTATCCTTCTTTATTTCACTTTTTTTTTCTTGTTCATCTAAAATGTGAGTCTCCTGAGGAATGAAGTTGGAACGCCTCCATGACAAGAGCGTAGGGGCAGAGTGTTTGCAAATGTTTTATTTGACTTGGAATTTTAGAGCTCAATCAGGAATTAAGGTAAGCACAGGGACAGAGCTATTAAGGCAATTGGAAAGGAACAGACAGTCCTGGAATGCGGCAGCTCCTGTTTGATTTTAAATATAAGTTAAATATTAATTTTTCTTAAAAAAAATAAAATCCCTCTTCCTCCAGGGAGGCCTTTTTCTCTCTCTCTCTCTTATGTTGACAGATTGTTGGTGACTTGCCTTTCACACTAAAATATTTGGAGGAAAAAAGTCTTCAGATGATCCTATTTGAATAAGAAAAAAAGTCTTCCAAACAACTCCCTTGTGGCCAGCAGCAGCAGCAGCTGAACAGCCTGGGTTGTTGCAGAGTGAGAATTGTTCCTTTCATTTCAAGGGAATCAAAGATGTTTGGGGTAAGCAAGAGCCCTGGTTACACATGATCAGAATAAACGAATATTAGATTTGCTTATGGAAAGTGTCGGTTGAGTCTACTGCTAAAGTCTGAGTACACTTTTTATTGTTCCATAAAGATTTTGCAGGAAAAGGGGAAATCGGCGCTTTGGAGAAAACAAACAAACAAACAAAAACCAAAACAAAACACTAAGCTGATTAGGGGAAAATAAGAAGCATTTGAAGATCTTCCCTTTTCTGAATTCCTTCCTGCTGGAGGTTAAAAGCAAAGGGGACAAGGAAGCTGTTGACTTGTAAACAGAAGTCAAGAGGAAATTCAAGCTTGTATCAGGATTCATTCCAAAGATAATAAAAAGGGAATGGACTGAATCCCTTTTAAAGTTTTTGGATGGATTCTCTTGTGCTTTGACTGTTCCCTGAATTTGTAAGGAACGGAGAACAAAAGCAAAATTGCAGGCTCCCAGTTCATACCCATCTTAGAAGCAATGTCAACATCTTATGCTTTCAATGGCTCCTTTTCGCAAATCATCGTTTCTTTCTTACCTTCATGCAGTTTTGTTTTCTTTATCTTTTAAAAAAAAATTTGCAAAGCTACTATCATCCAGTGCTCCATGACATTCATCTTACATGTTTTATATTTTGGTATATAAAGTAAGCATGCTGAGGCAGGAGACAGATGGGCAGAGTTCCTTCCCTGTGGACAGATACTCCGAGACGGGAATAACAGAACAACTGAGGGAGGAGGGTGGCCCTGCCCAGGTAGAAGATAAGAGACCACATATTCCTCACTCTCAAGTTGGGAGACCTCCCTCGGCTACACATGCTCTACACATGCGCAGAAAGGGTCCTTGGAGGTCAAAAGGGGCGTGATGCCAAGGGGCCAGACCTACCCAGTAGAATCTGTCTTGGCTAAGAGACGCAAGCATACGTGGGAAAATCTTGAGATACACCAAATATGGACTCTGAACCAGGCAAAACAAAATGACTGGTCAAAGGAAACACAGAAGAAATGCCCCATATAAGTGATTTAAACTACCACGAGGGCACGACTCTCTCTCTGAGTCCTCCTGTGTGTCCACATATGCTACTTTTTTTCCTAATAAACGATTTGCTTGTTTCACTACATTCCGTCTTTGTGGGAATTCTTTTCTGCAAAGCCACAGGGCCAGGGCTTTGTCACTGACCACTGGTCTAGTGGCTAGGATTCAGTGCACTTACTGCCACGACCTGACTTCAATCACTGGCTGGGAACTGAAATCCTGCTTCAAGCCATTGCAGGCTGAGGCCACCCAAGATCAATGCTACTCCCGCCACTGCCTATCTATGTGCCCTGTGGGCCTACGCTTCCTCATTTGTAAAATAAGGGAATTAAGTAAGACTTGCAGTACCCAGGCTATGTTCTACCCCAGGGTTCCTCAACTTGTACACTGTTGATACCTTAGGCTGGATAATTCTTTGTTGTGGGAGGCTGTCCTGTTCATCAAGGAATGGTTGGCATCATCTCTGGCCTCTACCCATTAGATGCCTGTAGTACAACCGTACTCTCTCCCCTGCTGGTGAAAACCAACAATTATCAAATGTTTCCTGGGCTGAAAAAGTCACTAATTAAAGCAATGGTTCTCAAACTTTGGTGGACATCAAAACTCCTGGGGAACATGGTAAAAACATAAAGGCCCAGACTTGATTCTATTGCAAAGCCAGGGCCTCCATTTTTTGTTTGTTTGCTTGTTTTTAATTAGCTTTAAGTACATAACGTTTGAGAACCACTGCTCATGAGGAGTTATATTGATGAAGCAGTTCTCAAAATGATTCTTGCACCAAGAGCCTCAGCATTACCAAGGAACTTGTTAGAAATGCACATTTTTGGGCTCTGCCCCAGACTTGGTGAATCAGAACCTCTGAGATGAGACCCAGTTGTCTAAGAAATGGCCCAGGTAAAGCAGAAGTGCATTCTTGGCAAACCCCGAAAGACATTCAGAAATGCGAGAGAGGCAGGGAGGACTATCTTTCTCAACACAGAGTTGATATCACTTGGTAGAGCATTGTTTGGGATCAACTGTTCTGTCCTGCATGGCTTTTACCACCATATGGTCATGAACTTCATTCTGGTTCAGCCTTAAGAGGCAGATCAGATTTTCCTCCTTGGGGAGGGGAGATCTGAGGGATGGCACATCTTGGACCTGCTATGGCAGCGGTCCCCAACCTTTCTGGCACCAGGGACCGGTTTCTTAGAAGATGATTTTTCCATGGTGGAGTGGTAGGGGTGGAATATGGTTCAGGTGGTGATGCAAGCGATGGGGGGCATGGTTCAGGCAGTAATGCGAGCAATGGGGAGCTGCAGATGAAGCTTTGGTAGCTCGCCACTTACCTCCTGCTGTATGGCCTGGTTCCTAACAGCCTGCGGACCTGTACCTGTCTGTGGTCCAGGGGTTGGGAACCCCTGCTCTATGGCACCTGGGCTCTGACTCATAAACTTACCCTTTGGGCTATGGAATTGACTCTAGACCAGTGGTTCTCAATCTTGGCTTCATATTAGAATCACTTAGGGAACATTTGAAAGTCTTAATGCTTGGTCATACCCCGGACCAATTAAATCAGAATCTCTCAGAGTGAGAACGAGATGTCAGTAGTTTTTCCTTCTCAAATTGAACAGTTTCTATTAAGTCAGACAGGGTTTCTACAGAGGGAGAAAAGGCAATGGGACATCCAGAAAATTTGAAAGTAACTGTCAGTTTGGGAATCAGCATAAAGTTTGGTATGGCTACAACATGTAAGCTTTTGATTCTGTACCAATGCCAATTCTTCCCCTAAGTTTTCTTAGATCCTTCAACCAGAAGCCATCTTTGCAGCCTTTGTATTTCTTTATTTTTTTTAATTTTATTTATTTATTTATTTTATTGGCTGTGTGCAGGCTTTGTTTTTAGTCGCAGTGAGTGGGGGCTACTCTTCGTTGTGGTGCATGGGCTCCTCATTGCCGTGGCTTCTCTTGTTGTGGAGCACAGGCTCTAGGCACGTGAGCTTCAGTAGTTGCAGCACATGGGCTCAATAGTTGTGGCTCACGGGCTCTAAAGCACAGACTCAGTAGTTGTGGCGCACAGGCTTAGTTGCTCCGCGCATGTGGGATCTTCCTGGAGCAGGGATCAAACCCGTGTCCCCTGCATTGGCAGGCGGATTCTCAACCACTGTGCCTCCTAGGAAGCCCAGCCTTTGCATTTCTATAATAGTTTGAATGTGTTAACATTCAAACATTTAACATCTACCATTTCTACCTTGTATTATAGCCCTTTCCCCCAAGATACCTACTTTGAGTGTAGGTATCCAAAGATGTAAATTTAATTGACATGTATTAAATTACATAGAAATGTCACGGAATGTAGAGAGAATCCATAGCAAAGCATCCTGGCACTTTGTCCTCAGCTCCAGAGCAGGACTCCATAGCCAATATGCCTCAAAACCTTCCACAAGTGGATTAATAACTCTGGACTCCAAAGTTTTTATCTGAATAGAGAGACAATCCTTAGAGCAAAAGTCTGGGCAGATGACCCCAGTGCAAATTCTGGAATACTGAACATGCAAAGTATTGAAGACATACTCAGCTCCAAAGTGGAGTTTTCCATCAGTAGAATAAGCCAAAGGAGTGAGGTTTGGTGGAGAAAAGTAGTAAGAGCACATATGATTCTTTGGGGTCCCTTGGAGTTACAGAGCCAAGGCTGTTTACGGCCAGAGTGGTCAAACCCAACAAAATGAAGGAAGGAATGAGCATGAATCTCTGGCAGCCTCCTGGGCTTCGTGGTTATTCCACACAAAAGCCTTCTTTGGGGAATTCATATCAGCTACACGATAAGTGTTCTTTCCTGTTGCCCTTTCCTCTCGCTCACCATCCCAGTGGCCAGGGAGACTTGGGTGAAATTGCCACAAACACTAGGAGACCACAGGAATGCTTCCAGGGGGCAGGCTGGAGTCAAGGGTCCTGTGCATGAGCTCTCAGGAATCCCTGTGAGAGTGGGAAGCCAAGGAACAGGAAAGAAGGGAACACCTTGGCTCAGAAGGTATTTAAAAAGGAGGAGAAGCAGAGGCGCAGGAAAGCCTCCAGCCATTCCTTTGGAATCTGGCAGCCATTTCTGTCAGCGTTCCCATTCCTAGACTGATGTTCATTGCTTAGGTCCTGGGGGTACTGGATTTATTAAATTGCCTCTTTGTTCAACTCTTGCAAAAAAGAATTTATATCTGAAAACCATTTGACGTGTTGGGATATGCGTCCTGGTAGATGAGGAAACTAAGCCTCAGTTGTACACGTTTACAGGGTGGGTGAACTGAAGGAAGCAGACTGGAAGTAGAGCCACTCCAGCAGCGCCCTGGGTCCTGTAACCCCCTCCTCTGCACAGAGCGGTGGGCTGTGCATTGTTCCCTTGTCCCTGTTCCCGGCCCCAACGCGCACACACACGCCCATACAAAGCGGGTGAGAGGCAAGGGTGGGACCTTCCCGACGACAAGGAGCGCTAAGCTTTGATTCCAAAGGCCCAGGGTTGAGTCCTGCCTTCGCTTTTTCACAGCTCTATGGACCTGGACGCATCTCTTGTCTCCTCAGTTGGCCCTCTAGGGCTTTCCTCACAGCCTGAGATGGAGCTTCGGTGTCTCCCGTGAAGGGGAAGGGCTCTGCCGATCGCGAGGTCACGGACACATTCCTGAAAACGATGAGCGCCCCGTCCTCGCTAAGCCAGCTTCCCTTCCTCTCTGGAAAGGCAGGAGTCGTGTCCACTCCACAGCCTCGGAGGGACCCCACGCGGCAGGCTCTGCCCCCCACCCCCACCCCCCAGGGCTGGCCCCCGGCGGCGCCGGCTCCCCGGCTGGCACGCGGGTGCGCGGCGCCCGGCCTCCCCGCGGCTGCGGCCCGGAGCCTGCAGGGCGCGCGCTGAGCGCCGGCGAGCGGCTCGCGGAGGCTCGGGCAGCAGGAGGAGCGTGTGAGCTGTGGGCGTCCCCTTAAGAGCGACCGGCCGAGCCGGCCTCCGCCTCTCCGTCCGCCGAGCGCCGCCGGGCACCCGAGGCTCGCGGGGCAGCCGGCCGGCGGTGGGGCCGCCGATCTCGCCCGCGGAGCCGGGGCCCCGGGGCCCGGACTCCAGGCGCCCCGAGCCGACTGCGAGCGTGGCCGGCCGGCGCGCGTCCGCGGCGGAGGATGCGGGAGCGCATGTGGGCGCCGCTGCCGCTGCTGCTGCCCTGGCTGCTGCTGCCGCCGCCGCTGTGGGGAGGCCCCCCGCACGGCCCCCCGGAGCCCGAGCCCGGGCCCCTGCAGCCCTTCGACCTGCTCTACGCCGGCGGCGTGGACGCCTACTACAGCGGGGACTACGAGGCGGCCGTGCGCCACCTGGAAGCGGCGCTGCGTAGTCACCGGCGCCTGCGGGACATCCGCGCCCGCTGCGCCCGCCACTGCGCCGCGCGCCGCCCGCTCGCGCCCCCCGGCGCCGGCCCCGCGGCCGAGCTGCCCTTCTTCCGCGCGCTGCTGGAGCGGGCGCGCTGCTACCGCCGCTGCCAGAGCCAGCGCCTCGGGGGCCCCGCGTCCCGCCACCGCGCCAGCGAGGATGTGCGCAGCGACTTCCAGCGCAGGGTGCCCTACAACTACCTGCAGCGGGCCTACATCAAGGTACCCAGTGCACACCTCACGCCCCCCACCCCCGCGGCCCCGGGATGCTCTGGCACCGTCCCCGCGGCTCCCATCGCTTGGCAGTCGCTCTGCTCCTTAACGGGTCAGATTGGGTCTCCTATAACGGTTCTGTCTCATGTGCGGATCTAGAGATCTGGTGGTCCGAGCTCTGTAACCAACACTAGAGGAACTGGGCAAGCCATTAGCTCTCCCAGCATCCACTTCTCCCTCCAAAAGAGGACTATTGATAAGATGTTTAAAGTACTGTACCCACTCAGTACTGCTGTCTGAACGTTGGCAGAGCCAGGTCTAGTATAAGGTCTCCTCTCGCTTCATTCCTCGGTCAAGCTTCATCCCGTGTCTCTTCCATCTCCTCTCCCTCATCCCTCCTAGTTGCTAGTCTGCACCTTTTCTTTGAAGTTTAAAAGAGAGCATTCTCAGGACAGCAGAGTGAAAAGTAGACTTGCTCTGAAACCAATTCCTCTGTCCTTTGCCCTGAACCTACACAAAAAGGAAAGATCAAAGGCTAAAGAGGAGGTATGCGTGAAAGAAGTGAATCTGTGAGGCAGTCTCACTAAAAGTCCCTGAAGTGCTGACCCTTTCTCCTTTGATAGAGGGCTTCCAGTTTCTGGAGGTAAGCAGTGGACTGAGTTATTCACCATTAGAGGCCCCCTTCTTCTGGTTTTATTTTTGTGTATTCAACTTGCCTGAAGTTAGTGCCAGGAGGTAGACAGTGTATATTGATGTTTTCCCTACAGTCGCAATTTTGAAGATCTATGTGGATGCTTCAGCGGAGAGAATTTAGCCTGTGTCCCTCAGTCTCGCACTCTCACCCACCCTTGTTGCTCTGAACTTACCCTTTCTTCCCCGTCTGCCTTTCTGTGTTGGTAGATCAATGTCTCTTCTCCAGCTGTTGGAGAAGTGGCAGTTTTGGAGGTTGGTTGGTCATGCCAGCCAATGGACCAGGCTGCATTTCTGGGGTGGTGAAAATACACACCAGGTGCAGATATTCTAATGTCTTTTGCAGCTCATCCCACAAGATCTCTGAGCTCACAGTTGATAGGGCTCTCTGCAGATCTGCAGTTGTTGGTGGAGTTCAGAAAATCACAACTGTAAATAACTCTTAACTCCTAGTGCTCTGGCTGAGGTGCTGGATTTAGTTTCTTGGGCAAGAAATAAGGAGAAAGCCTGAATCGTTTCCAGGATTTGTCTTCTACTTGCTTGTGCCGCCTGAAGGATTTTGCTGAGACATGTATTAAGCATAAATCTGCTTTCTTTTAAATGAGTGGCGCAGTTTTGGGTAGTCTTAGAGAAATCAGTCAATAGTAGGCAAAGAGGGGCCTGTGAGTACCCGACAGCTGAAGATATACTAAGCTAGTTCCCAGAGCGGAACGTGGGGGGTCGAGTTTGGTCCCTGTAACACTGTCTTCCCAGGAGTCTCAGATGTGGGGTTGGCAGCCCTGCTGATTGTTCTGTCACACATCTTGGGCACATTTTCCTTCCTCAGGTCTGGAAAAGGGATGCATATTTATTTTCACTCCTATGAAAATAAATAACCGCTAGGTAACTCTCAAAACATGAGTGTCTTTGGTTCTGTAATTATGCTTGCTTCACTGCTAATGTTAACATTTATCATTCTCCTGCTTCCAACCTCTGGCTGGAGGTCAAAGAAGATGAAGCCATAGGTTTAACATGCTTCAGGGTTTTTTTTTTTTTTTTTTTTTTGCAGTGAATTGATTACGGGAGTTAGTCACTCACGGGTAGCTCTGCGGGTGAACTCCTGGGTGTGGTCTGATGAACCAATGAAGTTTAAGAAGTCCTTTCAAAATTATGTGAGTTGACGTGCTAATTTCTGTTTTACCAGCAATGTTTCTGAGAGCGGAACAAATATTGCATCTGTTCACCTCCACTCCGATAGGCACAGTTTCTTGGATCTACATAATTAATAATCTCTTAAGGAGGAAATCTTTTTACTCCTTTGGAAGTTCATTTTTGATGGGTTGGCATTTGCAGGAGCATCCTTCTTTTTATTAATTAATTAATTTATTGGCTGCATTGGGTCTTCGTTGCTGCGCGGGCTTTTTTTAGTTGCAGAGAACAGGAGCTACTCTTAGGTTGTGGTGCACAGGCTTCTCATTGCAGTGGCTTCTCTTGTTGCGGAACAGGCTCTAGGTGCATGGGCTTCAGTAGTTGTGGCACGTACGCTCAATAGTTGTGGCTCATGGGCTCTAGAGCACATGCTCAGTAGTTGTGGCACACGGGCTTAGTTGGTCTTTGGCCATATGGGATCTTCCTGGACCAGGGCTCGAACCCATGTCCCCTGCATTGGCAGGCAGATTCTTAACCACTGTGCCACCAGGGAAGTCCTGCAGGAGCACCTTTATGAACATTGAATAAAATGTTCCCTCCCCTCAAGAACTCCATAGTTTTAGCCTTTGCTTGGCTTCTTGGGACTTTCACTCATACACACACACGCACACACACACACTCTTTTGAGAGCTAAACAAAACTCTCAAATTATAGAGTATCTCTGTGCTCTGACAGGTTTGAATCCTAAAGTGTTCATGCCCTGACGATAGAGGGGTCCCCTGCATATGCCTGCATGTGATCTTGGCACCTTGTGTTGTTGACTTGCTTTGGACATCAGTGAATCCAGTCTGCACTTGAAAAGGATAATCCCGGGCCAGATTGAAATCAGTGAGGACTTTGTAGCCAAGATCTGAGAATTGTGAATCCTGTAATATGGTCAGAACTAGCAGGCTTCCTAGAGATAAGGAAATACATTTATTCTCAGCTAGGGGTTTGCAAACTGTAGAAGCTCTCGGGAGATGCTGTTCCTCCCTCAAATCCCAGTCAGTGAGCCACTGATGGAAGAGGATTCTTTATGCTAGAATGTTGGAAGGGAAAGGTTGAGAACTGTGAAATCTGCAGCCTGTTGAGATCAATTTCTGCTTTCACAGATGGGGAAAGGGAAATCCAGATAGGGAAAGGGGCTCACCCAGTGTCACATAGGGTTTGATGTGATGAACTGAGCACAGGACTGGGAGTCAGGGGTCTGGGCTCTGCCAGTAACTGGTCATGCCTGTGCACACCCACTGCCCCACGGAGTCACTCAGGTCCCAGGGAATGCTGAGTCCCCAGGGCTATCCATTTGCCAGGTTTGGACAGCTCCAGAAATGAGTCAGTCCTTGTCCTGTGGGGTAACAGACACTCACTGCATTTATCTTAAGGGCTGTTCTGTACAATCTTCCTGAAGGCCTGGCATGCTGGGAATTCCTCTGGACAGCTGGTAGTTCCACTTAGATCCTAGCCACACGTTTTTGTTTAGAGGCAGGGTAAGATTCTTCAAACTTTCAAATTGTATTATTTCAGATTGTAAGATATAACTCACGATTCACAGCCTAAAACCTAAGGTAAAGCTTTTATCTGAGAAGTCTCTGTTCGGAAACTTTCACTGGCTTCCCCTTGCTACTGTATAGAGCCCACAGTGTTGAATATAACACCCCCAGCCTGTCTGCCCCTTAACTTTACAGGCCTTATCTCCCCCCACTCTGGCATCCTTCAGCCAGAGGGAACAATGGACCATTAATCTTATGTGTCTGACACTTTTGCACATCTGGGTTTGTTTATTCTTCTTTGGGAGGCATGTAGGCTCTGGAATGGGACGGACCTGGGATTGAACTTTAGCTCTTCAATCTCTAGCTCTGTGCCTGTGAGCAAGTCACAAAAATTTTCTAAGCTTTAGTTTCCCCATCTGCAAAATGGGGAAATAATAGGACCTACCTGATTGGTTTCGGTCTAAGAGATGATAGGTCCTATTTCTGTTTCCAGAAACACTGGAGATGGGTATCTTCTCATCGTTAGTTATAACAGTAGATTTTCCTACCTCCTTTTCTATGTGTTCAAATGGTAACTATACTAGCACAAATATACCTATTTCTGTGAGGTCCTCTTTCACTCCCTCAGCAACCACCCATCATTTCTCCCACCTCTGAATGGCCACAATAAAGAATATGTTCCTCCCATATCATGTTTCACTTTTAACCCTGTTTTGGAGAAAGTCATGTATTTGTTTTCACTTAGGTGATCTCCTTGGGATCAAGAATGGTCATAGTCATTTTTGCAGCTCCTAAAGCAGGAGTTCCCAGATCTGGGAGATCAGCAGATGGTTGATTATTATGAATCCCGTGGGCACTAAAAATGTGATTTAAAATCGGAGATTTAGGTTCAGTAGATCTGAGTTGGGTCTCAGCATCTGTATTTCCCCAAATACCTAAAACAGGAGACAGCAGCAGAAAATGCTCAGTATATGTTTGTTGAATGAATGATAGCTTGGTCACTTGTGTATGAAATACTGTTAAGAAAGATTTCTGCGTGGCAGCAGGAGATTTTCTCAAGTTAGTTATTTGTTTTCCTGGTTGGTCATTGGGAAGGAAAGTTACAGAAGGACTACAGATTGTTTGACTTTTCACTCTTTTCTAATTGCAAGTTCTGGCTAATGTTGCAGACCTCCTTTCCCTCCGCCTCCATCCTTTTTTCTAATTTAATCCTTATTTCCTAAAACTATGCTTCGGAAAATTCTTGACATGCTGTGCCTGCTTTATGTACATTTGTGGAATTTAAACAAATGTAAGAGAGATCCTTTTCTTTTTTCTTATCTGTATACTTTATAATCTGGAATACTTTGACAGTATCTGTTTTTCTTTCAGTGTTCCCAGCCATTTAGTAAAAGAAAGAAAAAAAAAAAAAGACAACCAGTGCTGTTTATTTATTTATTTTTTTTACTTAAGTCAAGCTTGCCCCTCCGTGTTTTGTTTCTAAATTGATGCTTTGTGCCATTTGACTCTTGTTTTTCTTCTTAAGATTGGGGGGTGGAGGGTGGGGGGGGAAGGAAATGCAATTAAGTTAGGCAATTCTATCTCCCTCCTAGAGTCATCTCCCTAAATTTCCCTTTTCTCGACCATAGCTCATTTTATTAGCGGTTTCTAGAAAAGAAAAAAAGTAAGCTCAAGGGTTTTCCTCACTCTTATTCTGCTTTATCAGCTTCTTTCTCTTTCTAGATGAATGCCTTAAAAAAACGTTCGATACCTAGGCCATACGATATGTGCATGATATATATTCTATTAGTTCAGAATAAAAACTTTTCTCAAATCCTATATTTAAGTTCTTTTTACCTATATGTAGACTATGTACATTTTGTCCCCAAAATACTGCAAACAGGAAGTAGATTTTATGTCTTCTTGAAATAGTTGTTGTGAAAGTTCCTAGTGGTTATTTCTTCAAGGGATGAGGCTTTTTTTTTTCTTTCTTCCTATGATTGGGGTTTTTTTTTTGTTTGTTTGCTTTAGCTGGAATCATCAAAATCCACTAGTCACCATATTTCTGTCCCAGTTCTTTTTTTTTAATTAGTTTATTTATTTTATTGGCTGTGTTAGGTCTTTGTTGCTGCACATGGACTTTCTTCTAGTTGTGGAGAGCAGGGGCTACTCTTCATTGTGGTGCATGGGCTCCTCATTGCGGTGGCTTCTCTTATGGCAGAGCACACGCTCTAGGCGTGTGGGCTTCAGTAGTTGTGGCACATGGGCTCAATAGTTGTGGCGCACGGGCTTAGTTGCTCCGTGACATGTGGGATCTCCCTGGAGCAGGAATTGAACCCGTATCCCCTGCATTGGCAGGCGGATTCTCAACCACTGCACCACGTAGGAAGTCCCTGTCCCACTTCTTAGGAAGGAAACCTGGGAGCTACTTTGCATAGCCAGCTCTTAGGTCCTGTGTGCTAAAGCAATAGAATTCCAACTGTTTCCTGCTAGGAGGCTGACCACTTGAAGGCCTAGTCAGCTCTTTATCAATCATCCATTGTGATCGGCAGATAATGCCACAGCAGCTTAAAATTCAATTAGATGAGGGTAGCACTTGCTTACATGTTTTCTCCTATCTTAGTGGGGTGGATCACGGATTCCTTTATAGGTTTTAATAAAAGAAAGTAATAAGCTGCTTGTCTCTCTTCACAGATCCCATCTCTGAGAATCAAATGTATTCTGTCACCAGTATCATTTGCTCAGTGGTAAACTGCAAAGGGACAGGTGTGTGGAGTTCTTTTGGGAATATTGATAAAGTGTCAGCTTGCATCGTGGATGGAGTTTGAAAATTCTGAAAGTTGGATGGGTTCACCTAAAGTGAAAAATCATTGGATCTGGTGTAATAATGGTTCTTTTGTATTACTAAGGAATTGAGTAAACTTGGGAGTCTTAGAATCTCAGAACTTCGAGAGCTGGAAGGGACTCCAAGAGAGCATCTTGTTCAGCTCTCCCTCTCCAAGTTAAATAGTTGGTTTGGGGCAGTGAAGCAAGGGTGAGAGAGGGAGGGATAAGTGTTTTGCTTAAGAAATATGGTCTTGCAAGGGTGAGGAGTGATAATTATTAAAACTGTAAAAATGCTATAACTGGAAGAACCCTCAAAAGTCATGAAGAAGTCCATCCCTGTCACTTAATAGCTGATGACACTGGCCTCAGAGGTTCTATGATGGATCAAGGAGGGTCAGCAAGTACAACTGGGTTGGAATGTAGATATTTTAATTTATAGTCTAGTGCTCTTTCCAGACTCTGTGCGGTGGGCATGGCTACCTCCTGAGGGGCAGTCTGGTGAATCAGTGGAGCCACTGAGTCCTGCAGTGGACCTGGTGTCTCCAGACACAGTGCAGACACAAGGCCCAGCTTTCTGGACTACCCCGCCCACCCTGCATTTTCATTCACGTGATACGTAGGCCACTTAGCCAAGAGTTAAAGTTGTCTGGTGGAAAATTTTGCCTTTCTCATTAGGAAAAATAATTTCTCCTGTCTTTTTTTCCATTCAGCTTTTCTCCTATAATTCTTTTTCTGTTCTTTGATTCATCCCTCCTTTCCTGCTGTCTGACTTCCTAGCTATGTAATTTCCATGAGAGCTGGCCCCTGTTTGACCAACGGCCTAAACACATCTTTAAAAAAAAATGATTTAGAGTCAGCATTCTGCGTGGTATGTTTCAGTGCTGTGTCTATGATTTTCAGGGTTTAGTACTGAAGAAGGCTGCAGGCTGTAGTCAGAAGAAGCTGATTTCACTTGACCACACCCCTCTCTGCTTTACTTTGTTTTCCATACTTCTTTCTCTCTTTCTCCCTCTCCTTTCCCATTCCTTGTCCTGTTGGTGATCTCCACATGAAATTCCATCTGCAAAGGAGAGGGTAGAGAGGGTCAGTCAAGGGAAGAGAGAAGCAGGTAGTGGTTGAAGGTAATGTCAGGGTTCTGGTTCTAATACAATGAAGGCCATAGAGCCTCTTATTTAATTTGATACACAGACTTAAGCATTTACTTCTATGAAATTCTTTTTTATAACCCTTTCCCCCATATGACTTGTGCAAGCGTTGGGCGCGTATGTTGGGAAAGATACTCATTTCCCTCTCCTCTCAGCTCCCCATCTTTCTGCACCTGCTCCCTGCCACATGCATAGAACATTTGTGTTCCCATCCTCCCATTTTAGAGATGGGAAAATAAAGTCTGGAAAAGAATCAAGTTGTCCGAACTTACCCAGCAATTTAATGGAAGAGCCAGAGTTAGAACCTAAGAACCCTGATTCCTGCCTCTGTGACACTGCTGATGACCTCTATTCGTAAGACACACACTGAAAACACAAACTCAACAAAATTAACATGATACACATAGCATGCCGTTTACATTATCTGCCAAATGGGAGAGACCCTGAAAATAGACACTACCTTATGCAATGTTATTCCTTGCAGTACTATTCTGCCCACTTCTGGGAAAACCTCAGAAACGACCCTGGATTAATGCTGTTCCCCAATAAATCTAATGAAAATGAGTGAGGCAAAGAATCTTCGTTGGAAGGGAAATGAAGCCATGAGAGCCAGAAAGAGGGAGATCCAATATGTCAGATTTTCCAGAAGTTTAGGGCTATCGGAATGATCCTGCTGGAATTCATTATCTACAAATAATGGATTCAGTTTTTGTGCAAGTAATGAGACACTGCTGAAGATTACAGTCTAATTATACTGGAACTCTGGAAAAGCAATGGAGAAAAGCAAAAGATATAATAAAATAAATAAATCTGAAGTAAAACAGAGAAACTGTTAACAAACCCTGAATCACATGAAAGTTAATTGAGCCAATTTTGATTTATTCTTTCTGCTTGAATGCAAAATTTGTAGCTTTCACTTTGCCAAGATCAATAGGCTTGCCTGAAAAAATCAACATGTAATTAGGACACCAGATACAATGAATTACCTTATAGCCAGATTTGGCTGTTTTCAAAAAATGATCTCAAATTATAGTATCAAAGATTAATCCAGACGACCATAAGAAATTATCTCCCCACTGAAGTAAGAATAGTTTCATGGTAATATTTTTCAGATTGAATCCAGGATCAACAATCAGCATTTGATTATAGCACAAGACCTTTAGAAATGTCACCAGGGATGGAGACTTTCACAGTCAGACATTGTTTCTATAGGATGACCAAGGGCTCAGTTATCCAGTGGAGTCTGCAAGTTTTCAGGTCAGTAGGCATTTAAGCTGGAGTTTCTCAACTTGGGCGCACTGCTATTTGGGATGGGTGATTCTTTGTTGTGCTGGGCTATCCTGTGCATTTTAGGATGGTTAGCAACATCCCTGTCCTTTACCTATTAGATAGCAATAGCAACACATTTCACCTCGCTTCTAAGCTGTAACAACCAAAAATATCTCCATATAATGCAAAATGTCTCTTGGGGTCAAAATCACCCCACACTGAGAACCACTGATTTAAACATGTAGCCATATTTAAGATAACTGGACATTAAGGTTAGACAAGTACAAGTCAAGTTTTTGACAACATATGCTAGATGGTAACATACCCACTGATGAATCATGATATTTGTGAAAAAGTTTGGCTATAGTTTAATACCTTTATGAGGGGAATTCCATTGGAAACAGAGCCACTTTCTCCAAGATGCAAATCACTGGGCTTATACCCCTTAGCTGGTCCTCCCCAGTGGCTGCATTAATTCAGCTTGTAGGAAAGACCAAAGTATCTGGCTTTTCTCTACTTATTATCCAAACATGACAGGGCAGGTTACTTTAGCAATACAAACTAACACTTTCCAATCATGAACTCCAAACTCCAGAATTAATGTGTTTTTCATTCAACTCGGAAAGTATCCAAACTCAATCATTTAAAAGTAATCCACTGTCAACTCATAGTTTTCTTGGGGTTAGTTCTTTATCACATATACTCTCAGAAAGCAGCTTGACTCCAACCCAAAATGCCATCTTATAGAAGGCTGGACAGTGGGGAAAAATGAGAGGGGGTCAGAGGAAGGAAGAAATGATTGCAAGAGAGAGAGAGAAAGAGAGAGAGAGGGAGAGAGTCAGAGGGTGTCTCAGTCCTTTGGGGCTGGTGTAACAGAAGACCATAGGCTGGTGGCTCAAAAGCAACAAATATTAAATTCTTGGCGTTCTGGAAGCTGGGAGGTGACGATCGTGGTGCCTGCAGATTCTGAGTCTGGTGAGAGTCATACTTTGCTGTGACCTCACACTGCAGCAAAGTTTCTGGAGCCTCTTTTACAGGGGCATGAACTCCATTCATGAGGGCTCTGCCTTCATGACCTAATGCCACGCCTTTCACTACCACGGGGGACTAGGTTTCAACATGTGAATGTTGCAGGGACACAAATATTCATACCATAGCAGAGGGAGATGCAAAAATCGGTGGAGAAAGATGGAGAGATGATAGCAAAAATTAAGTAAAGGAAGACAGGAACAATAAGTCAAAGTCCAAGCAGGGCCCCGCATATGAAAGGAGTTTCCCTGAAACAAACATGGATGTTGCATCCTCTGAAATCCATGTCTCTGTAATAAAACCAATCATTTGGAAGCAGGTGTTGATCTTTCTTCACTCCTGTGATGCCATGGGCCCCACACTAGGCGGAGACATTTCTGCCTTGGTACAGCCCAGGGTAGCAGAGCCACTCAGTTTCCTGTGTGAAACGGAGAAGGCAGGATGGCTTTGGGGGAGATTCCACATGCACAACCCCGAAGAGTTACCAAATGTTAAGGGAAATGCCGTTTTGCCATTTCAGGTTTCTTTGAAATCCTACGTGTAGCTAAATGTTCTCCTTTCCTTTGTTTTTCAGTAGGTCTGAGATCACACAGCCAATAAATTATAGAGTCAGAATTGGAATCCAGGTTTTTCTGATGACAAAACCGGAGTTCTCATTTAGTTCTCACGCCTTGGGTTTTGATGTAAAACAGGCCTATACTCAAAAGAGTCCTGCCTTTTATTAGTTATGTGACAATGGAAAGGTTTACCTGTATAAACCTGAGTTTCTTATCTGGAACATGGGGATAATCATACTTCACTGGGTTCTTGTGAGAAGTTAATTAAAAAAAGAAAAAAGAAAGATTATGGGCTCACCTAAGTCAGCATTGACACAGAAATACGGTTTACCCTTGAATGACACGGGTTTGAACTACAGGGGCCTATGGATTTTTTCAGTAGTAAATACTTTAGCACTACGTGATCCCCAGTGGTTGAATCTGCAGATTCAGAATGTGGATAAAGAGGACCAGCTAAAAATGATATGCAGATTTTCGACTCCCAGAGGTTGGTGCCTCTATCCCTCTCTGCTGTTCAGGGGCCAGCTTATTTCCTTTCCTCATAGCTGCTATGCAGAGAGCAAATTTGTAAGGGAATATGGAAGGCAAAAGAATAGTTAGGCAAATATGTCGTGATAAACTGAGAAGATAATTACATATACAGTAAGTAGAGAAAACTTGGGGACACGCAAAACAGGAACTTGACCTGCTCAGTTAAAGCTACTGACTTCAAGTTTGATTCTCTAGACATCAGAGTGTAGGCTTACCAGCCTCTTTTTACTATCAGACTAAAACTAAAGTCATCTTCTTAGTGAGAACTTCAGTCTGTCTTTGCTCTTTTGAGAAAAGTCCTTTAGCTGTCTCCCCATTACATTCTCCAACCCTCTGATTTCAAAATTTCCATGAGATTGTGGCCTCTTCTTTGTATTTTTCAGAAAATGGACTCTGTTCAAACACATTCCAAACCTTTGCTGATTCATATTAACAGATAACATCTCTTCCCACAGACTAACACATCTTGGGAATTTTAAACCTCTTTAAGCCTCTTCACCACCCTAATCTCGAGTACTTCCGGGAGATGGTCTAGGTTTGGGAATCAACAAACATCTCATCACGGATACCACACTGCTTCTTGTATAACAGTCAGGTGAATGGGAGAGTCACTCAAATAAAAATATAGTGAGTTATGAGTCCAAGAATCAAGCAATTTAGGCCCTGTCCCCAGGGGTGTCACTAGTGCTTTGAGGTTTCCATTTGGACAAGGGCAGAATTGGACCAGATGGTTTATAAGAACTATTCTACCCCTGCCAGCCTGAGATTCTAAAATACTATAGTGGACTGGTTCAGTGAGCCAGCAATCTACCTATGGAAAAGAAAAATGAGGAGATAGTATATTGGAATACAAAGCAGTAGAATGGAGATAAAGGAAGTTTAAAAGGTCAAAAGAAAGGAGGTACCTTCAGTGTGTCTGATGCTGGTCTTCGCCTTTGGACAATCAATCATTTTAATGTAAAACTTGAAGAAGGACACTAATATTTAACTTAGTGGTACTTTGAGGGGTACAAGATAAACTAGGGCACGTTCAGGAAGGACAAAAAGATATAGATATGACTCAAAACTATGATTTATGAGAAACAGTTGAAATAGTAGACTAAACAAAACAAGAGGTTTAAAAAAAAAAAGATCATTATCTGAGACAATTGTTCTTAATCTTTATGGCACTTAGGAAGTGAACAAGTAGGACCAAGTAGCAGAAGTTACGGAAAACAAGACCTTGGCTCAAATATGGAAGACTTTCCTAACACTAACAGCTGTTCAAATATAATAAATAACCCAAGAAGAAGGTGTTTGAACATAAGGCAGACAAATGCTTAAATAGGGAGATTGCATTTAAGGTTCAAACACGAAAGCGATGTTGAGATAGAGAAGATTTAACATATTTTCCAATCCAGAGTTAATAAGACTCCATCATCTTATGAAATGAAAATGTCTTATACCCACTGTTGGTGTATCATTAAAGGCTTTTTCGTTGGAAA
The DNA here is from genome assembly GCF_030028045.1 of Hippopotamus amphibius kiboko. Taxonomy (NCBI): domain Eukaryota; kingdom Metazoa; phylum Chordata; class Mammalia; order Artiodactyla; family Hippopotamidae; genus Hippopotamus; species Hippopotamus amphibius. The sequence continues at coordinate 164,694,340 of NC_080191.1, read as the reverse complement.
AATCTTAGAGCTTTTTCTCTATCCTGCTTCTTAATTCTGGCTAATGTAATCTTAGACCAGGGTCACTAGCACACGCCCTATAAATAACTTACATAAGGCAAAAAAGGAAAGAGAAAAAAAAAAAAAAACAGTGCCAAGGCCTTAAAACACACATGGAAACACACACGCACGCACACGCACACATACACACAGGGAATATTTAGCAGTAACAGTATCCATATATATGATCTGAATCAGTCCTCTGATTTCTGGCTCAAGTATCCCTGAGATAACATCTGAAAAGGATTTAGTTGCAGTTACATAGTACCAATGAGAGTTTTAGGTTAAATGGCTGACATGTGATCAGAACATCCATGCTTGGGAATTGAAAGTGGGTGCGCCTCTCTTAGCAAGTATTCACAATATACTCAGAAAACTCAATTTCATTCACAGAGCCTTGGCACTGCTATTCTAAGTTCCTTCATTTGTGTGCTATCCAGAGGCTAAACTGAGAACCTGGCCGTATTCCACACTGTAGCTCAGGTATCAAACCTTTTGCCTGTGTCAGTTCTGGTAAGTTTCACAAATGAGTTGCTAGGGGGTCTGCCCAGAACGTCATATTTAAGAATACATAAAGGATATTAAATATTCCTCAAGAATGTTTAAGGAATCACTTTATCTGGCTCCCTCCCCGCTGAAATTATTACTCTGTAACTGGGAGGGAGAGGAGTGCCTGCTGCCCTTAGGGAGGTGGGGAGTGGAAGTCCAGGCTCCTTGCCCTAGGAGCTGACAAAGGGCAGGGGGCAGCAAGGTGTCTTTTCCCCTGCTGTTTGGCTGAAGTTGGGCGGGTGTTATCACAGATGTTTTTATTCTGCTATACCTAACTATTCTGGGCCTTTAGCTAAAGGGAACATGCTTTTGGGGGGCCCTTTTTTGGGTCTGCTCCCATTGGTATGTCCAGGATGCAGGCTTCTGCAGAGCCCAGTCTAGGATATAAGGGAGACAAAAAGAAAACCCAGGAAATGCACCACTATGTTCAAGGGCTAGGTCCTTAGCCCATCTACCTCTTCAGGCCATCTCTCAGAATCTTCCTGTGATTGTCTGTCCGGAGTTTTAAGTGTACTCAAGAGTAGGTTTAGGAGGAAATGAGTTTACTCCATCTTGTTCGGAACCAGAAGTCTTCATACAGACTCTTTAAATGATCTGTAAATTATAATGATGGTGGTGATGAATGCAGTTTGAATGGGCTTGATTTCGAAACTCTGGGTAAGCTTTATTACCAACGCTTTACTGCAGAAAGCTACAGAAAAGCCTTTCTGATCTTTAATAAAAGTCTCTAGTCAAATCTCACCACCGCTTCCACCACAACTGGGTTTATGTTAATGACATGAATTTTGGAAAGCACCAAAGGAGGGGAGCTGATTGCCAGGAGAACCAGCCTTGACTGGAAAGGGTTGGAACTTTCGGTCCCACTCACTGATTTCCATGGAGGAGAGAGGGGCTAGAGGTTGACTCCGTCACCAGTGGTCAGTGAGCTAATCAATCATGCTTGTATAATGAAGCCTCAATAAAACCCCCAAAGAATGGGATTTGGAGGGCTTCTGGATTGGTGAACATGTAGAGATGCTGGGAGAGTAGGGCATTGGAAGAGGGCTGGAAAGTTCTGCACCCCTTCCCTATACCTTGCCCTCTGCCTCTTATCCATTTGGCTGTTCCTGAGTTATATCCTTTTATATAATAAACCAGTGATCCAGTGAGTAAAAACAAAAAAAATCTCACCACCACTAAATCAAACCTAAGTAGATCAACGGACTGTGCTATATGGTTCATGTCAAGTTGTTAAAGAGTCTTTCCTACTTTGGCTTTAGAGGCGTAAAAAATCCCAGCCCTTTGGCTAAGTTGCCACCCGCCTGCTGTTTCACTTATTTATAGGTCTGTAAAGGGAACCCCTCTGGAATACTATGATTTAACTTTTCATAAATAAATAAATATGTGATCGTTCCAGTTCATTTTTCCAATAGAATATTTAATAAAGATTTCCTTACCATGTTATATATGGGAAACCAGTTTATTTAGGGTTTAGAATAAGAAAAAATGCTAATAAGTAATGATTCTCTTTTGTCTTTCTCATTTTCCCAGAATCCATATGACATTCCCATAACCAATACTTCCTGTGTTCCAGATTATTATGTGCAAGTCTTTGACCTCAATATTCACACATGGCTAACATCACTGTTTGATTTTTTGACTTGGTAGGAACTGGTTACATGTTTGTTGAAATTGAACTGTCAATTCTCCTAGGGCATGAATTTTTCCCTTTAATACTCCTTGTAATTAGGCATTTAAAAATGCCGTTCTGTGCACTTGGTCATAATTTTTAAAGAGGGCTCATGACAGTGCCAACTTTATAAGTCAATTTACGCTTGTTAACATGAAGTTGGGAGGATACACTGGAAACAGTGTTAGAGTAAGGAGTTAGGAAACCGTGACTCTGATTATAACTGTGGCACTAACTGTCGTGATAAATTTCCCCTTTCTGGGATTCAGTTTCTTCATTTATAAAATGAGGTGATTGGAATGTATAATCTTGAAAGTCTCTACTAACTTGAGTATATTTTAATGTTTGGCAGAATATTTCCTCTGATAAAACAAGGTCATTAAATGTTAGTAAACTGTGAAACTCTCAGCAGTTGATCTGTTCACACCTCAATATGGTCTCAGTAAATACTACTATCTTACCCTCAACATTAAAAATTTTGATATGTAGACACTAAAATGTAAGCTTAGGCAATATAAAATCCTGAATATATTGAAGAGGAAAGCCAAATAGGCAAGCTTTTTGCAATCATAGAAATAGTCTTTTTTAGTAGTGTCAGTGTCCTAAAGAAATATTTTGATCTCATCACTCAATTCAAAAACTGTATGTCTCTTCTTTAAATTCAATATTAGAAAAAAATGTTGTATTTACTATACAGTTCTGCAGAATCCCTTCTGAAAATTTGTAAGCTGATAGTTAAGATTCACTTTTATTCAACATTTTCATTATTTCCTGTAATGACAAGGACAATGATAATGTCAAGATCAGGGTATAAAATGTTTATACCAACTGTTTTCTATGAATAAAGCCGTTTAAGTATTGACATTCAGGCAAGGCCTCTTACTTGAAATGCACTTTTTGTTTGTTGCATGAAAAAAATCAGTGCTCTGTCATCCTTTTTGAACTTCCACACATCTTGTTCCAACACACCCATATTCTGATTCACATAATAGTATGAGTTAAACCAGAACATTGAAGTCTTTTCCATGATGCGTGGGCTTTTTGTGATAAATGAACAAGTTACTCCTGACTTTTCCTTCCCATATATACCAGTTGACCAGTTGGGATTCTTCTCTAGTGGATTATCCAACTATGCAGCAAAACATAGTTACATCAAAACATATGATAGTAATTGTTCTTCCACATTGCATGTGTTCTGTGGTTATGTGACATCTTGCAGTCATCTAAAAATGGAATTTTTCCAGAAGCTCATTCTTCTTTCTTTCCAGTCATAATATGTGTTAGACTCTTTTGTATAAGTTTCTAGGCAGTATTATTTAGTGTAATTATTTTTGCTGCAAGGAGTGTAACTTTGCAAAATGTCTCTTTTTTTTTAATCAGTTATTTTTAGTTCTGTGTTTGTTACTGTTTTTATCTCTACCATCAGGCTTTAGTGAATCACTGCGTGTATGTGTGTAAAATGGTGCTATATCAAAGCATAACAATGATAATACAACTGCAGATTTAATAGTAATAAACAACATGTAAATGTTATAAAGTAAGAGAGATTCAATGCACTTTGATAACTGAGTGGGAGCTGACAGGAAACACCCAGAGCAGTGCAGCGAAGAGTTTGTATGACCTTAAGAATGCCATGATTGTTAAGACCATAATGAGATTTCTATGAAAATTCTAATTAAACCTACATTTTCAATTAGTGAAATACACCTTAACAAAATCACTTTTAAGTCTGAATCTGTTGGCGGTCTGTGTCATAAGCCATGGACAATGGGTGTATTTTAAGAAGCACTGACCTAGATAGTAAATGATATTGTCTTATGACCTTTGGCAAGTTCCTTAAAGCCTCTGTCTTTAAAGCAGGGTTACATCCACACAGGTGTTGTAAGGATTACATGAGCGAATACCTGTCAGGCACCTAGAATAGCACCTAGCTCACCATATAAGCACTCAGTAAATAATAATTTTGCTGATGTTGTATTATTATCATTGTTATTTTTCTAATGGGCTGCCTATCATCTATTATTCTGTCTCACATCGCATATGACCTAAGAAGAATTGTTACAATTCTCATTTTCAGACGTCACCTCTTAACTTTTAATTTCATAGCATGAGATTAACTCTACCCTAGTGTCGTTTAAATCCTAAATGGTATACAGTCTGATTAGAAAACAATAGACTGGGACTTCCTAGGTGGTGCAGTGGTTAAGAATCTGCCTGCCAATGTAGGGGACATGGGTTTGATCCCTGCTCCAGGAAGATCCCACATGCCCATAAGCCCATGTGCCACAACTACTGAGCCTGTGTCCTAGAGCCCATGAGCCACAACTACTGAAGCCCGTGCTCTGCAACATGAGAAGCCACTACAATGAGAAGCCCACACACCACAATGAAAAGTAGCCCCCGCTCGCCACAACTAGACAAAGTCCGTGTGCAGCAACAAAGACCCAACACAGCCAATAAATAAAATCAATCAATAAGTAAATTTATAAGAAAAAAAAAGAAAACAATAGACTGATTCCACAGATCCCTGAAAAAGTCTTTACCTTCTTTGAAACTATTTCCCTTTCTCTGAAATGGGGGAAACTACTAATATTTATTTGTGGAACAAGTTTACTATAAGGATCCAGGAAGGAATTTTGAAAAATTTCAAGTTCTATAAAAATGTAAGAAGCAAGTAATTTCTTGTTCATATATGAATATATTTACTTTATTAAACTGTTTTATGTCATAAAATTACTATTACTATAGTAATAAAAATTGCTCTTTTATTTTTTCCTAAAGCTGCTCATTTTTACTTGCACAATGACAACATCCATACTGGCCATAAAGTTTAATGATATGACCTAAAAGTATTTTTCCAAATGCTTTTGAGCTTACATAAATCAAATATGGGCCGTGCAGATATAAGAGAGCATATGTTGAGGTTTCTTTTAGTCCTTGAAATTTTTAAGATCTCTGACTTCCTTTAATACATTCCAGACCCATGCATGCCTTTATCCCTGGGGGGTGGGGAGTAGGGAGTGGAAGTTGTTGCTTGAAACAACACTTGGAGCAGGAATTGTTTGATGAGGCCAATGGTTAGAATATTTGCAGCTTCTTGTTTTGAATTCCTATGATAACACCAGCTCCCAAAGATGATCTGGCAATTTGTAGGAAATCTAGGAGCAGTCAAAACTGGGCTTTCAAGTAAGACTTTCTAGATGTGTTACAGGACATAGAAAGAAACAAAGGAATGTGAACCTGTGAGGGAGGTCGGGGTTAACCCCATAGTGTAGTAAGTGGGGGGTCTTATTACTTTTCAAGTCACAACTGACATGATCATAGGGCTGAGTGATGTCAGTGTTATGCCTTCTTAGGGTTTAAAGCATTTTTTTTTTTTTATCAATAGCTTATTTGTTTTATGGGTCGGTCTCTTTTTGACTTCTTTATTGAACTATGTATGAGAAGCCAGCATCATTATTTCTAGTATTCAAATGCGTGGGAAGAATCAGTGTTGGAAAAATCAGAGCAATTCCTTCCTTTAAGTCAGGCAGCGTATCAGTGACAGAGTCAGGACATGCATAATACATCCCAGCACTCAGCTTCTTGAACTGGGTTCTCTTTGTTTTTTGGGTGGTAAAAATTACAGTGGAAATGAAGATAATCACTGCTCATGTTTGCATCATACTTAGAAGTTTATGAAGGACATTCATACACACGCCCTCACTTCCTCATGGAGCCCCCTGAGAAGGGAAGCTGTGGTTCCATCGTCTCTCCAGCCAGTCGCTGAGAGAATGTCCACTGTGACTCAGTGGAGGTTTTCTGGCCCCACGACCAATGTTCTTGCCAACATGACACAGCTGTTCTCTGCTCAGATTTCAAGAGTTCTTTGTAGCCACAAAGCTATAAATTCTAATAAGTTTCTATTTCAAGGCCCTCATGATGTCACTCTTCTGTGTCTTTATCTTTTCTGATGTGTGGCGTTGCCAAGCTAAAGAGATTTTAGTTCGGTCATTTGGCCCTCTCTTGAATATATGGGAGCTTCTGGCCCTGTTAGGTGTCTGTGCTTACTGACCTATGACAGCATGGGAGGGGCTGAGTGTGAGAATACTGCTTCCAGCCAACAGCTAGCACAATGGCACAGATGAAAGTGGGATCACCCCAAAGCTTTTCCCATCTGAGGCGGAATCCACACCCCCATCTTTTTTCCTTGAGCCATCTGGGTAAAAGTCCCAAGTGTCCATTTCACATCAAAGAAATAACAGTTGTATGGTCCTCGATTAGATTTGTCCAGATCTTGGTGTATGTTTGGGTTTAGTCTGTAAACATTCTACTTGCGCTCAGTGTAAACACTGATATACATTGTGGATTCCAGTCTCTGATCAGCTAAAGGACTACATGATTTTCAGAGTACATTGAAAGAGATGGTTTACAAGTACACGTGGTTTTATTGTTTTGGTTTTGATTTTGCCTTTCATGATATATTTACATGCCTTTCCCTGGAGTTGTAATAAGTTAGAATTACAGCTTGTTTTTGAGTTTTCCCCTAAGTGATGTATCTTCATGGATTTAGCCCTCTCTTGTTCTTACTCACTATGTGGCCCAAGAGGAATTTCCACTTAAATCTCTGCTCTTAATGTCTTGGGTGGGAATTGTTGTTCTTTCCTATTGGGAATTATAAGCAAGATGTTGAACACTGTATTGTTCGGAGGAGTATTTCTTTATATTTCATAGACTTTGGACTTAAGGTACAAGTCAGCTTCAAGCTTCTGTGTATGTATAGATTTGTAACTTTGGGCAAGTTATTTAATGTCTCTAGGAATCATTTTCATCATCTGGAAAATAAGCATGATAATAAGCCTCAGTTTCCCTGTCTGTCAGATGAGCAGCTCCTAGAAGTGTTATGACAATTAAATGAACCAATTCAGATGAAAGTGCTTAGATTGCCTGGCAAGTCATTAGCATGAAATATATGTTAGCTTTTCTGTTAAAACTAATGGATCACACCTTGGGAAATACTGATTCTATTCTTTTAGTAAGTTTTCAAATTTATGGTATTGGTACGGTTTGGTTTGGCTATGGCAGAATTTTCTTGCTATAACCAAACAATTGTGAATGATCGGTCAGGAAATCTGGGTAATTGTTCTGGTCATTCCCTTTCTGGCTGCATGACTTTGGGCAAATATTTTTACACCGTTAATCTGAGATTTCTCTTATGATGAAAAAAAGGGGCACACTGACACTTGGTCTCCTTACTTTGTAAGATTACAGGGGAGACATTTCTTTGTATTGGCTGTATAAGTACTTTGTATATTGCAAAATACTGTGTACATGTGGCCTCTTATTATCCCAGCTTTATCAATCCCTATTTTGGGCTGGGCAGAATGTCAAAGGAACCTAGTGCCCTACTGTTGTTGGTATATTGTTCTCAAGCACAACCAAACTGTGACATCAGGGCTGTTGACCTTGAGTCAGCCTTTCCAAGGCCACCATTGTCCCAATGCTTATGGCACTGTGCCTAAGTTCGGTGGAAATTTCAGGGAAAATGTGAGTCAGTGGGCTGTTTTACTTGACTGCTAAATTTGGCTCCCTATTTCATACATTAGGACAGATCTGTCTAGAATGGTTCCCGTTGCTACTAGCAACCAGGGTCATAGGACTGAAGGGCATTAGATATACAAGAGAAATGGAAAATAACTTCCCAAAGTAATGCCTTCTGCAAGAATCCCAGGGCTAGGACTGCAGTGCTGAAGAAGGCTAGATAGGAAATGTAGCTTGAGGCTTGGGATTTCCTGCTTGTAACTCAAAGCGGATGTGGATGTAGATGTGAGGATGTGGTCCAAGATTTTGCTTTCCTGGGTGGAAGTATTAGTATCAGTATTAGATTGGTGTTTAGTGTTTTTTGAAATGTCTGTAGCCCCACAGGTGCAGGCAATAGAATAGAGATTAATTTCTGAGATCAGCACATCCTCAATTCTGGTTAAACAGTGTATCAGATTGTTAGCCACTGCTCTGTACCAGCGTTTGTGAAATTCTTAATCTAAATTACTTTGGTTTATGCTACACAGCACCATATTTCTCCTTGACAGCCGAGGTGATAATGGGGAAAGGATGTGAATTTCTCATCATGTGAAAGGAAATCTAAATAACTTCAGTGGAATCTTTCAGTGAACAATATCAGCTTACAGTATTTAATCTTCCATTTTCATGGAATTTTCATTAAAGATTCACGTGGTGAGTTTTGCAAAACTTAAAAAAAGCCACCGACTTTTCAATTATTTCTAATGTATCTACTGCTAATCCTGGTAACAATGATATTAAACCAAAAGAAAACAAAGGGAAGGAACAGTCCTTGTACAGTCACTTATTTTGATCCCCACATCCTGTCACATGCTCACCAGTGCCGTCTGTGGATCCCCCTCCTGCTCTTCTGGATACCTTTTTTGATGGCTTCTGCTTCTGGTTTGTGGTTTCATCACTGTCCTAGCTTTTGCCAACTACCAACCTCTGTGAATTCAATCATCATGAGGACATTGCTTTGAGAATTTTCCTTTAATCTTCTCAAACTTTACTTGCCTTTGCCTTTACTGGCTTTCTTGTATTTCTGAACTTACCTTGACGTCCATTCCTCCTCTCTTTACCTTCCTGTCCAAACCAACCTCATGGGCAGCTTCTTTAACTAGTCACTTATATAGGGGCCTGTGGGCGTTTGCAAGGCAATAAAGATTGCAGTCACTCTCTTCCATAACTTTCCATCTTGTCAAGCTTTGCAGGGCTCAACCCCTGTTCACTGAACACTGCAGACTTATGTCACACAGCCATGCCTTTGAGGTCTACCGCTTACTGTCACTGTGTGCTCACAGCTAGGGTTTTAGTGTGGTTTGGCAGTTTCCTGCTGGTGTTGCTCAGTATTTTTTCTCTGAGTTGATGTCCAGAATCATTTACAGTCCTCACATCTGTAATCCTTCATTCTAGTAATAACTGTATCTCCTACATCACTAAGGCAAGCCTTGATAACAGACGGAATTTAGGGTGGTGTGTTGGGAAAGGAGAAGAGAGGGCATGTGTGTGAGACATTAAGAAAGTGAAATTAATAAGCATTTGTATTGTTTTTGTCGATAGGAAGGGAAAGGTAAAAGAGGGAGATCAGAATTGACCTGGAGATTTGGAGCCTGGGAAACTGATGGACTGTGATTCCATGAACAGAAACAAAAAATATAGGAGAGAAAGTAGGACAGGGAGAGACGATGTGACTTTTCTTTGCCATTTCTGTTCCTCTTTGCCCTTTCTAAAAGTCTAATTATTTGTGCTTAATTACCTTACATAAACTAGAACAATTTATTGCTTCAAATAAATGAGCTTCCAAAATAAAAGGGCACATACCAGAAAGACTAAAAAGAGTTCAGGTCCTGGCTTCCCGAAAGAATAATCCTCTTAATAAATCAAGTTGAAGCTCTGTAATGGCAGATAACTAGAACAGCCTTCTGTCTTTGGAAAAATGCCCTACGTCCTTTGCCCTTCCTCTTATTTTTAAAAATAGCCATGTAAGTGAGATGCAGCTCTTAATGGGAATATCTTCTAGATTTTTATGTCTTTCTTAAGCACCAGCTATTTTGCTGAGCCAACTGTCTCCTTAGAGGGTTTTGCTTTTCATCAAGTCAAAGATTGACAGAGTTGGTGCCAAGTGACACATGACACGGGGGTTGTTTTAGTAGCAGGTTGCCCTGAATGTCTATCTACATGGCCCTTGTGTATTGTTTCAGCCGACACATTTCCTCTTTGATAGAAATATAGTCTGGCAACGTCTTACTGGGAAATGTGGCTGTACATCCTTGATGACACATAAAGCTCAGGTCAGCTTCTCTCTTCCTTTTCTACAGTGTTTTCTTTAATATTCCAGCCTCTTTGTGTCCCACATTCCCCACTTCACAGAGAATGTCAAGACACAAGAAACAGCTACTGAGTCTCCAGCATCCTTTTCCTCTCGTAATGACAAGATGCCTTTTTCCTCTGCCAGTCTGTGTATTCTTAAAAACGTCATTTGGCATCATTCTTCTCACAAGTTATCCAAGTTGTCTATTTGTTAGAGGTCTGGCTTCTGCCATATTTCCTTAGATTTTTATAGATTGGCATTAAAAATTATCTAACAAAAATATATATAATAGTGCCACGCACCCATTTACAGACATCCAGGTGCATCTTTTTCTAATCTGTGTTGTCAGTGGTCCCACACACTTGTAGAAATAATAATCTGTTTCTTTTCTTGAACTGGGGAAATAGCCTGCGATAGCCTCTAAAATTATTTCATTCACTGTAAACTGAGTTTATATTCATTGAGATTGAGAGTTTATAGTCATTAAATTAAGTTACCATTAAGTCAGGGTAAAAATGTGTTCCGTTTGTGCTTCCAAATGGCAAATGTGACTCTTAGAACCACTTCCATCAATCTGAATGCTTTACCTCAGACCGGAAGGCATTCAGCAAACTTAAGCTTGATGTTATCCCTTGACAAATATTACACCTAGAAGGTAAATTTGTCTCTTCAAATGAGAGTTAATATGAATATCAACACACATAATTTTGGGATTACCTGCTTTTTGATTTATTTGTGGCTGATAGTCCTTTACATTTGTACAGTAAAAAATTATCTTCAGTATTTAATTCATTTATAGAACAAACATCATATACCAAACATCACAGAATGTCTATTTAAGACAGCCTGTCTTAGAGGTTTGTAGTTCTGGGAGGGGTACACAGACACATAAGTCAGTATTAAAAATAGTATGTGAGGAGGGCTATGAGAATACTCATCAGGGGTGGATAACTCTGGGTGAGTCAAGGAAAATGTCTCTGGGAAGTTGACATTGAAGTTATGCCTTTCAAATGAGGGAGAGGTCCTCATACAGAGGAAACAAAGTCCAAATAAGAGGAGTATCCTCTACAAAGACTTGGAGGTGTTTAAGTGCCCAGTGAGGAATTCTACTGGTTATACAGTCCATTTTCTAAGATATTGGTTGGTAAAGGTTTTTTTAAGACTGTAATCTGCTCAGTGAGAATTGCAAAATGAGATCCTTAAAATGTTTTTATGTTTTCTGTAAAGCTACATCGTTGGAAACACCTCATAGAGTAACTATGGGGTTTCTTTTACTTGTGGAACTACCTGTTAGGTCTATGGGAAAGAACTACAAGACGGAGCTGCCAAGTAAACTGAAAAACCTAACAGACTTTTTTAATCTAAAGTATTGGCATGGCCTAATGATCTATACTGTTCTAGGGTGTGATGGCTTGTGAGTGAGTGTGATTTGAATTTAATAGAGAGGGTGTCAAAGTCAGAAACAGGCAGATCCATCCCCTGACCCTAAACATGGCCCTAAAGTATATTGCTTGAAGAAATTGGATCCCAAAGGTTACAGGTGGGGAATTTTGAAGTGTGTTTGTATTCCACTGGAGATCAAAGAAGCCTAACTAAAAGAATTGTGGCAAGGGGACTTCCTAGGCAGCACAGTGGTTAAGAATCCATCTGCCAATGTGGGGGACACGGGTTCCATCCCTGCTCCAGGAAGATCCCACGTGCCGTGGAGCAACTAAGCGCATGAGCCACAACTATTGAGCCCGTGTGCTGCAGCTACTGAAGCCCATTTGCCTACAGCCCATGCTCCGCAACAAGAGAAGCCACCACAATGAGGAGTCTGTGCACCCCCACTTGCCGCAACTAGAGAAAGCCTGTGTGCAGCAACGAAGACCCAACACAGCCAATTAAATAAATAAATAAATAAGAATTGTGGCAAGGCTGACTCACATGACAGCTGTGGAATGAGCAAAACTTCTCTATGAAAGGGCTGTCTTATCTTGAAGATTATGACTTTGGAGGAACCAAGGTGATTGGCAGTAGAAAGAATCAGCACATGTGAAGTTCCTTAAAAATTTATTTACTTAAATAGTTTTGCCTATGTTACACATAATAATAATAATAAAAAAAAACCTTCACACTTAAAAAAATAAAATGTTTGTCTGCTTGCCAGATTATTTTGTTTTCAGCAAGCATTTAACTCAACATATTTAGTGCCTATGATCTGAAAGACCCCAGAAAGAAAAGGAAGTGAAAAGGAAACGAATACTATCCTCTAAAGAAATGACCAATTACTTGAGGACATAGCCATGTTTACTTAGGTAAGAAACATGTGACCTGATGCATCATGAGAAATGAAAAGATGCTTTTGGGGCACAGAGGAGGGAGCAGCCGTGAGCTTACTCACCAGGTCCTCGATGATCTACCTACAGAGAGAGTCATTGACTTCGCGTTCTTTCCACTGTATGGCATGGACACCAGACCACAGGTCCTTTACCTCATCAACCACTGAGACTGGGCCAGGCCCAGAGCGCTTTCCCCACAAAGGCCCCCATTCATCATTTCTTCACTCTGTGACTGAAATGTGATGTGGAAGCAGGCAACACTAGAGTTAAATACGGGATCGAAAGCCCAGATTGCCCTAGGGTGGTAGCTTTGTGGTTTCCAAGTCTTTTTTAACAGACCTCACAAATTGGACACCCATCTGGCCCTGCACAGATGATTATGACTCCATGGAGCCGGGAAACACTAGCATGACAACCAAGCACTTGTCTCCCAGTTTCGGACGTGATTCCCTTCAAGTATCTCAAAGGCCCCCCTGGCTTATCCCTTTAAATGTACATCCGCACACTGACAGGATACAAAAAGAGGGGAGGCAGAGGATGGGATATAAGGGAAGCATTTGTGACCACCCTCTAGAGTCAGGAGAGAGAATCTACCCTGTCCTGCCTCTGGTTAGGAAGGCAGGGGGAGAAGGTCACAAGGAAGGAGAGGTTAAGCAGTTCTTAATAACCTGGCCTCAGGACATGGGGACCCACCCTGTGTTGCATTTGTTTCAAATGTCTCCTTTGGCGTTTTTAATTAACTTCTACGCCTGATTCACTCAGTTGGGAGCTTCCTTGGTCATTGTTGTCTGTGGATGGCGGTGGCAGGAGTCCTAAGAGATAAAGGGCTAGAGCCTGTGGTTTGATTGTGGAGTCCCCAAATTCTGCCTGGGGACACCAGGGGCTGCAGGGAAGACGTCTAACAAAACTAGATCTAGTTCTTATTCCTTCTGGTTCTCATACACTCTGAGTGCTCAGGATGGTGTGTGTGCAGGGGAGCTGAGGGTGGTTATAGGTGAGTCAAATATTGCATGTTCCATGGGTGGAAGAAGGTTCATTCCACAACATCCCTAAGTATTGCAGGGACTGTTTTCTTGGCAGTGATATATGTCAGAATGCTATGTAAAATTTTTCATCTTAATAAAAATGAATCTCATTAATCAAGAAAAACATTTAGTTTCTTCTTCTTATTTTTTTTTTAAAGTGAGAAGATATCTAAGCACAGGGATCTTTCTTTAGATCGGCCCTTGATGTTCTCACAAGTCCGCAGCTGTTCCTTGGGGGAGAAAAAATGATTTCCCTTTACTCTTCTTTTGATCTGGCCTCACGTGTTTTGCTAATGTTCATTCCAACATTGCAGTTATCAAGTATAAGCCAAGAGAGAAGGGTATGATATTAGACACAATTTTTATCCTTCTGTCCCCAAGTCTGACCTATTTTGTTGATGATCCAGCCGCAGCATAGACCTGCATGTTTTCTTTATCCATCAGCAGTGTAGAAAGAAGCACAGATTTAGTTCACACATAGCACTTTCCAGATCAACAAAGTTTGGAATGTTTGTGCTTAATGAATAATCTGCCTTCTCTCCCTTGCACCCAGGACATCTCAGAAATTCCTAATGTAGTCCAATACAGTTATGTCATTCAGTATTACCGAGGGATTTTACCACACTGCATGATTATCCAGATGCAGTGTTAGGTGTATTAATATTCTGAGGAAATAACATTTTTGTGATTCCAAAAACGTTTAAAGGGGATATTCATTTTAAGGACCTAAGAAAGAACCCCTTTAAAAAAGGCTTTAACTTTTATGCTTATCAATAACTGAGACTTTAGATTTATTGAAATGAAGATTGTTGCCATGTGTTTCACTGTAGGGTAGTCAACTCTCCCTTTAATTTACACTAATCCAGACAGTTTTTGTCTTTCTCTTTTTCCTTCCACTTCCCTGCCCTTTCTTCCCACTCATTTTCTACCCAAGAATCATCATCAGAAACAAAACTAACAAAAATCCACAAGAATTAGGGGCCTTATGGAATTTTATAGATATGAATGTGGAATTACTAATCAGTTCTTCAGTAAATCTGGGGTCCCTGCAGTGTACTAAAGGCTTTGATTTATATTGCAGAGCAGGGTAGATTGATACAACATTGACCTTTTCCTTAAGAATCTTAAAGCAGGGGATACAGGTGTTTAAAGAGTAGTGATAGAATTTGAAAAATATTTTTCTAGAGAGATGCATGCACAGTGTTGCCGAATATACACAGAAAGGAATTCATTCTACCTGGAGGCATTTGTAAAGCTGCGACCTTATGTGAGGAGGTGACCTTAACTGGGTCTGGGTTGATGAGTAAGAGTTTGCAGAATTCAAGTTCGAGTCAATAACGTGGATGATTGTATAAAGGTTGCACTTTTACTTACTTCTCAAATGTACAAATAAGTTACAGTTGATGTTCCATAACAGATCTAACCTTCCTCATAAACTTCTATCCTACTGAGTAGTGGGCTAGGGGCTGGGCTGTGGAGACGGACTTTAACTTGCCGGTGAATGACATTTCATCGCCTTATGGTCTTGTCTATTTTGAATAACTCAATCTTTTGGGTAAAATGCTCAGTCTTTCAGATTTTCTTTTCTTCCCCATGCTTTCCAACATAATAGAAATTGCTTCCTGGAATTTGAAAGGGTTTAATGTCACTTCTTGGGAGCAGGGAAAAAGATTTGTCCAGATCCTCATGGAGTCCTTTGGCTCTGGCCCCTGGACTGGCATTCACTGAGGTACATACAGATTATATAATTCTGAAGTTTCTCCTGTGCAGGCTGGAGTACTGGATCCCTTCCAGGCTATATGCAGGCTGAGGAAACCAGGAAGGCTGCTGCGGCTTGGGAGGTAGAAGGAAGAGCTGGGCGTCTGGGGGCCAGCCTTACCACTAGGTGACACCGAGGGAAGCCAACATTCATGCTATGGTACTTAGGTTCTCTCATAAAAATCTGGTTCTTTCTCCAGAGGTTCCTCTCTGAGCTGTCTATGCTCTTTTCTCATCCAGGGAAAGACTGTCCACTGACAGCAATGAGAAAACTCTGTGAAGAGAAAATGGGGTCAAGATACATGAGAAAGATTAGAGTCAAACAGCTTTAGTTTGAATTTGGGGGATGAGTAGTTCAAGATGACATCAGCATTTGTTGCTTGGATGATGCTGTAGTTAGTGATGTCATCAGTCAAAATAAACAGTATACAGAGTTTGGAAGTAAATCTAGTGAGGCTAGGTTTGGTAAATGCCTGAGTCCCTTTGGGCTGCTATAACAGAATACCACAGACTGAGTGGCCTATAGTTAACAAAAGTTTATTTCTCATGGTTCTGGAGGCAGGCAGGTCCAGCGTCAAGGCACTGGCAGATTCTAAATCTGGTGAGAGCCCACTTTCTGGTTCTTAGATGGTTGTCTTGCCTCACTTGGTAGAAGGAACAAGATTGTCTCTGGTGTCTCTTTTCAAAGGGCCCTCATCCCATTTATGAGGGCTCCATCCTCATAACCTAACCAATTCCTAAAGACCCCATCTCCAAAAACCATGAGATTAAGAATTGAGTTTCTACATGTGGATTTTGGGAGGATCACAAACATTCAGTCTTCAGCAGTAATAGAGAATGAACTTATGTCTTTTTAATATGCTTTGCTCTACTCAATAGAATATTCTCATCTCTCCATGCCTGTCCAGGGAAAATGTAAAAATCAAACCATTACATGTTATTAATTTTGTAAAATTACTGGGAACATATGGAAGAGTGGATTTTTAAATTTGAGATCTAAGTAAGGTAAGGAGGATGTTTTCAACAAAGTAAAAATACACCACATTTTTTTTTTTTTTTTTTACACCACATTTTTATAGCCCATTGTAATGAATGGCTGGGGACATTCACAAACATACTAAATATGGCATTAATTCAAAAGTCAGTTCTATACGTAAACATTAGTTATTTTTTCCGTATGGATTTTCTAATCTGTTTCAAATAAATGGTTAAAAGGAATTGTTATTGAACAATGAACAGGAAAATACGTGGTCAGCTCCATTAAGAGTAACAATTCTGAAGAGTCATTCGCTTATAAGAAACGTGTTTAATCTATTAGTACAGAGCGACAGGTGATTAGATAACTTTTGCAGGCACTTGTCCAGCAATTGGGAAATCAATCACTTTTCTGCTATGGCAACACTTCTCTTCTCCATGTAAAAGCTTATATATTTAACTGCGTATATGCAGAGACATGTCTGTATCTCCGCATATAGGTATGTCATCATTTTGGCCCTCTTGGTTACCCTAAAACTCCCAATAAAAACAGCAGACAGTAGAGAACGGACTTGGGGACACCGGGGTGGGGGGGGGAGGCAAAGGGGAAGCGGGGATGAAGTGAGAGAGTAGCATTTACATATATACACTACCAAATATAAAATAGATAGCTCATTGGAAGTTCCTGCATATCATAAGGAAATAAACTCAATGATGGGTGATGACCTAGAGGGCCAGGATAGGGAGGGTGGGAGGGAGTCTTGGGAGGGTAGGGATATGGGGATATATGTATAAATACAGCTGATTCACTCTGGTGTACCTCAAAAATTGACACAACAGGGTAAAGCAATTATATTCCAATAAAGAACTTAAGAAACCCCCCCCCAAAAAAAACAATAGACATCACAAATGGCTGCATCATTCAACAATGCTGTGCAGCAGAAAGATCACTAGATTCTAGCTCCTTCTCCTCCCCCCATTTACGGGTGACCCTAAAAAAGTCACAATTCTTTCCTGAGCCTCATTTGTTATATCCGTGAAATGAGAGCATTTCACGAGGAGCAACATAAGAATAACTCATATCTAAGTTCTTTAAGCCCCAAACAAAGTTCTTTAAGCCAAGTCTGCATGTGCTCTCTTATTCAACATTTGCTATTAGCATAATTCTAATTTTTTCCTGCAAAATCTGTATAGTATTTTTTTTAATCTAAATAAAAAACTGTGAGATAGATATTAAGTCTGTTCTAGGACCAAGGAGACTGTGGCTCAAAAAGTTCAGCTGAGAAAAGTTTGGAGATGGGGTCTGTTTGACTCCAAAGCTTGTGTGTTTTATGTCATTTCATATTGTCTCATTAAAGGAAAAATAAAGAAATGGATTCGAGGCATTTCATAGAGGTGGCTAATTTTTATATTAATTTTTTAACATTTAATAAGATTTTACAACTGCAAGGCCGTTGGTGAGAGTAACAACTTTACTTTTAGCGTCCAGAATTATTCATTTATTCAATTGGTGTTTGGCTTTTTTAGAATATTCACAGTTGAGTTTCCCTCCCTTGCAAAAATGCTTTTAGGGCTTGTAAGTAAATAACATGACCTAAGACTAAAGGTATGTCTTCTGCCAAGAGATGGAGAAAATCAGGACAACTTCCTGAATAATTTAGAAACAAAATAATGCTGTTTATGTTTTAGATGATGGAAAATGCTGTGTGAATGCTGTTTTAAATCGTGGCAAATGTTGCTTTAAAAAAATCCTCTGATTGTCACCCACATTTAAACAGTTAGTAGAGACCTCTTATTTATGAAATCTTCCCATTCTGAAGCTCGTTGGCTGCAAATACATTGAGGAGGTTTTACCGCAGGATAAAGGAAGTGAATGCTGAGGAATGATTCAGGAATTCTAGCTATACACATGATAGGCACAGTGTACACAATCAGCTCATTTGAGTCCTAATCTTCTCCGGTTGATTCAAATCCTAATTCTGCCCTTTAATAGCTGTTTGACCCGAGCTAAATCACTGAGGGATCACACTACTCTTCAAATCATCTTGTCACTAACAACTCAAGTTGCTTTGACAAGTATCTTTTGCCTTTGAGGTAATGGTTTTTGAAAATAATGGGCATGGGGCACATATAAAAGGCTTTTAGCCTATCATTTATTACTATAATAACATCCAAATTCCCATTTTTAAATTCCAACCAAGTTTGTGGATATTGTTTATTTGTCCACTTTTAAACAAGCGAGATACTTTGAGCAGAGATACAAGCCCAGTGGGAGCCACAAGACAGGATTCACTTCTGTGGAGCCCAGGGTTACTCTTGAGTGCAATTGGCAAAGAGGAAAAAAAAGTTTGATGTTAACCCGAAATGTTCCTGAAAGGCTATACATGATTTAAGGATGGATTAGGTCTCTATGGGTGAGAGAATTTTTATACACAGTTGATTTTAGAAAGAACTTTTATGTAGAGCTGCTTTTATGCCCTTGATGGGGCAGGCCACACCACAATTACACATTTTTAGAAGGGAGGATCCTTTGATGACAGATGTAATTTATACCCCCTCATTTTTCCCCAGTTGAAAGATTAACATTTAAAAACCCTTTGAAAATGGTTTGGTCCTTTTTGCACATGTGGATTTTTTTGAGTCTTGAGGAAATTTATGCAGGCTGTAGTTTTTAGTGGAAAAGAACACACCAGGGAGTTGATTCCTTTTCCTTATCCAAAATAGAAAGGGTGTGGGCTTTCTTCCTTTGATGTGGATACTTGAGGCACACCTCCTCCCTAACACTTCTGATGACTTTAGTGTTTTGTGCTGTTCAGACTTCCCCTTGAGCATCCCACCTCTTCTCCCTGTCTTTCCCTTAAAATACGTAAAATATTTCACAATTCTCAGGCCAAATGTGATCTTGGATAAATTATACTGAAGAAGGAAGACTACAAATCATTTTCATAATTGGGTTTTCAAGCCTTCAGAAAATCGGGACTTCTCTGGTGGCACAGTGGTTGGGAATCCGCCTACCAGTGCAGGGAACACGTGTTGGAGCCCTGGTCCAGGAATATCCCACATGCTGTGGAGCAGCTAAGCCCGTGTGCCACAACTACTGAGTCTGTGCCCTAGAGCCCTCAAGCCACAACTATTGAGCTCACATGTCGCAACTACTGAAGCCTGCACGCCTAGAGTCCATGCTCCACAACAAGAGAAGCCACCTCAATGAGAAGCCTGTGCACTGCAACAAAGAGTAGGCCCCGCTTGCGGCATCTAGAGAAAGCCCGTGCGCAGCAACAAAGACCCAGAAGCAGCCAATAAATAAATAAATTTATTAAAAAAAAAGTTTCAGAAAATCAATTTTGTCATAAGAGACAGCCCTAGACACCCTTATTAGCTGCTCAGTTTTGATGACCTTGGGTGGATGCAGGTAAGTTCTGTGATCCTCTGTATTAAGGAATTGTAGTTATATATACATGTTCACTCACTTAAACTTGGAGTATTATGTTCTTTAATCAAAACATGATTACAATAAAATTTCAATTCTTGTTAAAAAATGTGTGTGTGTATAGTCTCTTCCTGAAAGTAATTCTCCATTTTTCCTTATTACGGACATTAGTAGTGGTAATTAATTCTTTCTGAGCATTTACTCTATGCAAAGCACTCTGCTAAGCTCATCCCCTTCATGTACCCACTCATTCATTCCTCATAAGAATCTTGAGGTAGACGTTATTTTTCTTCTCTTTTTATAGACAAGGAAATCAAGACTGCCTTGTGCACATTCATACAATTGGGAGAAGACAAATTCAGGACTGGCAAACGAGGTTCATCTCATAGCAAGGCCAGTGTTTCAGCCATTAATTCGTTTAGCCTCTTCAGCTGAGTGCCTGAGTCTCATGTCTCAGAGTGCTTCAGCAATTCAGGACGTTTTTAAACTCCATGAATTGTAATTGTGTTAGAATGAATGGCTGGGTATTTTTACCTTCTTCCTGACACTCCAGTCATATCATTGACACTTTGAATCCCTTCAGTTTTTCTGCACTTCATATTATAACTTAGTTTTTGTTCTAAGGTAGAGTTGGTTTAAACTAAATTGATCATTTTAAGATTTTGAGGAAAATAATGCAGTGTGAAATGATAATACCTAGGGCAGGCATAGAAATAGTGCTGGCAGGTGTATCACTGTGCTTCTCCTTCAGACTAGAATGATGAGCTTAGAAAGCGTTCCTTGTGCTCTTAGGCCTGAAGAGGAGAAGATGGTCGAACTGGATGGTCGTTTACTTTAGGGATCAGACTCATTTCCCTGAAAAAACTTGAAGGCCCTTCCCCCTTTTCAAATCACTCTTTTTCTTTCCATTTATATTCAGTTTCAGTTTTGTAAACATATAACATACGACTCAGTGTAGGAAGCCCTTCTATTTGGGGTCAATGGTAACATGAAGCTATATTTTTATATATTAATTATATACCAATGTAAGAAAATTAAATCAGATAAGAAAATCTTAAAGACTTTTATTTGAATGTATAATCCTTACTATAATCTAGTCTTTGATAATTTCTATTGCCCTATGAAAAAGATATATATGCTTTCCCTATTATGTAAGAAACTCAGAAACTGAGACACAGAAGTGCCATTTGTTTGCTTGGTGTCACTGTAAGCATAAGATAGTCTAACTGGGTGTGAATGTCAGCCAGAGCTGTTCACATGAGCATGATAATCTAAACCTTGCACTTCCTTTGAAATAAATTATTGTCTGTGTAGGAATGAAACATCAGAATGTTTCTTTTTCTTTAATTAAAAGGTTCTAGAAGGTGTCTGTGAATCCAGCAGATGGGAAGGCCGTTATTTTAAGTTTGTTCTCCCTTATTTCATCAGACGTTGCCTGGATTAGTGGGTTTTTAGATGATTTTTCCCTCAACTCTTACCCCCACCTATGGTGGGGATTATAAAAATTGCTCAAATTTCATGCTCTTCAAGGTTTGTCATCAAGATCATCTGGAGACAATGAGATAAAGACTAAAACTCTTAGCACAACACCCAAGGTCCTTCACATGATGCAGCCTTGCTTTCTTTGCAACCCCTATTCATGCCTACGTCTCCTTGAATTCATTTTTTGCTCAGTTATAGATCTGTGTTTTTATAAATTACTTTTTACTGGAGTACAGTTGATGTACAATGTTGTGTTAGTTTCAGGTGTACAGCAAAATGAATCTGTTATACACATACACATATCTACTCTTTTTTAGATTCTTTTCCCGTATAGGCCATTACAGAGGATTGAGTAGAGTTCCCTGTGCTATACAGTAGATCCATATTAGTTATCTATTTTATATATAGTAGTGTGTATATGTCAATCCCAATCCCCAGTTTATCCCTCCCCCCACCCCCCATATCTGTGGTTTTATCCATACTCTTCTTTTTGCCTTTCAGCCGTCAACTCCACCCTCTGAACTGATTAAGACTGTATAGCCAATTACCTAATTCATCCATACCTGTAAATTCTCTATTTGTTTTTTCTGCCTTTACTATAAATATAATA
Source organism: Hippopotamus amphibius kiboko (assembly GCF_030028045.1). Taxonomy (NCBI): domain Eukaryota; kingdom Metazoa; phylum Chordata; class Mammalia; order Artiodactyla; family Hippopotamidae; genus Hippopotamus; species Hippopotamus amphibius. Next base: position 164,672,630 of record NC_080191.1, on the reverse strand, counting down.
TATAACCTGCCTTTCTCTCCTATTTTATAATAACAGTGAAGTTATTTATTGAATTGTTTTAGAATCCAAGCACTGTCCTAATCCCTTTTCCTACGTTACATAAATGGCCTATGATAAATATCTGACATTGCTATTCACGCTGTCCCTCCCCATTACAGACAAGTAAACTGGGCACCCAGTAAACACTGGGCACTGTTAGTAAATGACAGACAACATTTTAAATTCAGATCGATCTGCTTTAAAGCCCAGATTTTTGACCATTAAACATACTACCCCAAGTCTATGAATTAACAAAGAAGAAGTTCAATGTCTGATTTATTTCTGTATACCAGTTCCCGGCCCCATGTATGGTGTTGGTAGATACTCAGTTAAGAAGGTGGAATGTGAGATGCAAAACGGGCAGTGTCTTCCAATGTCTTTGGGACATTAGTGGGCTCTCGACCCCAGAAAAACCAGTTATTAAGGAAATGAGGTGTTATGAGCTGTAAGTGCATATCTAAAGGATGCTGCCAGATCATATCCTAATAAAAATAAAATTTAAACATATTTATTGCTCCTTTGTGCTTACCCGTATTAACTTGATTCTCACAATAGTGCTTTATGGTAGGTGCTATTATGTCCCCACTTTACAAAGTGAATTATTGAGGCACAGAGAGGTTAAGTTGCTGTCCACGGTAACACAGTGAGTGAATGACTGAGCTCGGAATGGAGCATGGTGGGCATTTGGGCTCCAGAGCCCACATCTTCAGCCACTGTGCATGTGGCCTCCAGGCAAACAGTCCTCTCGCCCTCCTGCACCTTCTAATGAAGGGTCCAAAGAAGCTGTCTGACAATTCTTGCACCTTTTGACAAAGAATATTCAAGCATACACACTGCTTTCTTTTTGGTTTCCCTGAAAGTGCAAAGACTTAGTTTGCAGGAAGTAAATGATAATCTTATAAAGAATAAATAGAAAACAAACAAAGGACAAGTCTAGATGTACAGTCAGAGCCTAGGGAACTGAGCCTATTTTTTTCTACTCTGTGAAATTAAGAGTGAGGATATTAATACTTGACATTGCTATGTATAGCCCTTTCCAGCCTGTGGACACGTACGCCAGTTGGCCTTAGTATTAATATATGCTCTCCTTTCTCATGCGGCTGTTATTGCTTGTCTGTCTCCTTTGCTAAATTATAGAGCTTCTTGTACACAATTTCTTCTAATCACTTACCTTTAGCAAGTTGTAATGAGTGGTGTTTGAATTATATGGTAGTAGAAGATAAAACAACAGCAGCTCCCATTTATTGAGATCCTATTAAATGTCAAATGATTGACACATACTTTCTTGTTTAATAGCAGTAATAATATTAGTTTTACTCAAATTCATCATAAATGTAAGCAAAACTTCTGAAATAAACAGTTTCATAGCCCTAACTACTGAATTCTTCCATCTTTCAACAAATGTTTTATCAAAAGGTTACCAAATGTTGGGCCCTATTCTGAGCAATGAAGACACAATGATAATTTAAGAATAAACAACCTTTGATCTCTGGATTTATGAAGTTTACAGTCCAGGGACTTTAAAGGCTGACCAAGTTGCTCTCCCCCTTAGGTATTTTTCCACGCTGCCTACCTCCAAACTCTAATTATACTTTATTGTCTCTTGAGGAAGGGGATGGAGAGGTTTAGAGTAGCTACTATGCCTCATTTTATCTTGAGCTATGTTAGAGGCAGCTGGAACCTTCCTCTACTGATTTGCCTTGGGCCAATAGGAGCATTTTTGAACCATCTGAAAATTGCTGTATTTAATGACGTTTTCCTTTTCCTGGTCTTATATTCCCATCAGTTGCAATCAGTACCCTCTGGGAGGCTCTGATTAAACTTGGAATTTGGGTGATGAAGAGATGGTAAATTCCAGTCATGTCGTGATAAGAACTTTCATATTCAGTGAATAATGACTAATTTTCACGACCTTGTTCCTTTGTTTCTCTTCCTAAATATGTATGTAAAGGATATTTCTTCTGCTTATTTTTAAAATTAATTCAGTTAATGAAATAACTAATGTCTACGCAGCCTTTACTTTTTCAAAACCCTTTCTTATTCATTATATCTTTTGATTCTCACAAAAACTCTGTGAGGTGGATATTTATCATCCCCCTTTTACACGATGAGGTAATTAAAGAGGTGAAGAGGATTCCTAAGTTTACCACTAGGTAAGGAGCATTCAATGTTTTTTATACTAGAAAATATTGCCATTACTCAGAATAGACATCAAGACAATTCTGTTTGCTGGTGTGTGTGTGTGTGCGTGTGTATATGAATGAGAGACAGAAAAGAGATCAGAGAAAAGGGGAGAAGGAGACCTAGCATAGAAGAGAAAAAATTTAATTTATTTTCCAGATCTGAATCCAGACCTCAGATCCCTTCACTGGCATAAAGGTTTTTGGTTTGTCTTGACAGAGAATGAGAGAAGGATAACCTTGAAAAAGAGCCAGTTGCTACAGATGACTAGGCAGAGAAAATGTTCAGTGTTGCTAGGAGACCAGTTCTGCCATCAGGCTCAGGAATGAGAACACGTCGGATAGAGGGCACTGGGCTGGAATTTGTGTTTGACACAAACCATTGAATCACGCATGCCATTGGGGCTGAGTCAGAATCAACCAGAGCTAAAAAGAGTCAAGAATGTTTTCCTACCTTTCTTTTTGTTTTCTTTTTTTTTATTTTTAATTTTTTCAGGTATAAACCCCTAATTAAAGATTCAGTGGTGAATATGGGATGCTTAGACATTTTTAGTACCACCCTGAGGCAGAGGGTTATAAACTGTGTTCTAAGCCATCATTCCAAATAAGAAACCCCTTCTCCAAAAATAGTAAGCTCAAGGGGACTGTTAACTTGCTTGTCTTCAGAGTTCCTTTGGGGTGGTTGAAATTATTGATCAAATGAGTGATTATTACTGAGTTAAGGTCAAGATTCTTTCTACCGTTTATAAGAGAAGACAGCATGGTGTGTTCTTACCTGGACTCAAAAGACCTTTCTACTCATCTCTGTGCTCATCCAAGCAGCCAGTGCAGCCTTGGCATGTCAGCTTTTCTCTGTGGGTTTCCTTTTCCTCGCATCAATGAGGCCAGAGTTGTGGATTACAATACCTTTTGAAATATTCAGCTTTATTTGATTCCGGGACCAGAGACAGGTGCCACTGACCTGGTCAATTACATTCACCCTACTTGGATTACATGGTAGAATTTGGAGACGAGGCGGGTCAGTAAGCAGGTGCTGTCACTGCTAGAGCTGTATTAATAGCCGCCTCTTCTTTGCATGAGCCACCCAGCACTTCACCGTATTTAAGAATACAGAGGGATGAGCAAGATCTGCCCCGCATTCCATTTCCTAGAGCCAGGAAAGAACTTAGGGAATGTTCTGGCTTTTGATAGTTTATGGTCAAACACATTCTCTTTCTTGTCAAGATTCCAGGAGCAGGGAGCTCTTGGCTCTCAAACTCCGGAGTGCACTCCTGCCAAAGCACGTATCTCAAAATTAAGGACACTTGTCCTTCACTGCTTCAGTGTTAACATATATATAATTTCACATCCTAAAATGGCTGGAAGCCACCGCTGCTGACAGTGAAGGTTGAGCACAGGAAGAAACGAACCCAAAGTTGTGCAAGAAATATGAACTGAGTAAATGAAATAAAATCTGCTTCATTCCCATTGAATACTTTACAGAGCAACAGTTTATGTTACCATGAGCAGTACTGTACAAGACAAAGCTGTGTTTAAATTTCCCTGGAGGATTTTCTCTGAATCATTCCGAAATACAGATTCAGTCATATTGCTTCTCTAATATAAAATCTACAGTGATTCCTATGAAGTGTAGAGAGTCTGGCTGCCTTAGCCTGGAATTCAAAGCTTTTAGGGTCTGATCCATCTTATCTTTCAGCCTGATCTTCCACTAATCTTATTCAAGTACCCCAAGTACCAAACCAAACTCTCTTACTTGTCTTTTCCTTGGTCCCTCTCCCTTTCATCTCCATGTATCCACATCCTACCCTTTTTTCAAGCCCCTTCTCCAGTGCCCTATCTTTCAGGAGGCTATATCTGACCCCTACAGTTTGGGAGAATGTTTTCCCTTCTCAGAAATCCCACAAGGTTTTATATGTACCCTTCTCAGTGCATTTATTCCTTTCTACCTTGAGGAACAGTGACTTGTTTCATGTTCTGGTTGCTGTCTTCACTCTCAGGCTCTGAGCTCTTTGAGAACAGAGTCCCTTTCTATTTCACCTCCGTGTTGGTCAAAGCATTGCCCACATTATATACTCATAAGTGACAGAGGGATGAGCAAGATCTGGAGGAAGTGCTATTTGTCAGGGGTTCTCATGCAGGGTGAGGGGAGAACAGCAGTGTGCAAAGTGAGAGGACAAATCCATTCTAACCAAGAGGGGAGGTTTTACAAGGAAGCAATTGTAGGCAGAGCTGTTCTAATTGACCAAGCGTTTGACTCTCTGTATATTCCTCTTTCTGTTGTGCTTTCAGATCTTGTCTTTCTTAATTCTAGTTTTGTAATGTATTAGAGGGAACAAAGAGGCTGCAAGAGAAAGTGAGAGAAAAAGACATGAAACCAATAGTTAACAATCAAAAGAGTATTGGGTATGGAGACAATAGGCTTGTGTTTACCTGTGGACATATGTGCTCTCCTCTCTTTCCCCTTGTGGCTGTAATGAGATGGCGTTTGTTCTATAATATTCATACAAGTACACCTTTTATAAACGTGGGAATTATATTGTGTTTTAAAAAATTGGGAGATTGCTTTCTCTTTACAGAGAATCCTTTGCTATGAGATTATAAATATAGAATCATAGAGTTCTAGGTTTCGATGCAGACTCATTGGGATAAATGAGATCTTGTGTGGTTCAATGACACTTTACTAATGAATAAGTTGAAACTGTACCAGATTGAATGATTTAGCTAGACTCACATAGCTTTTTGGTGAAGACTCAAGAGTAAAATCCAAGTGTCCTGACTTGTAGGTTAAGTATCCTGCTTTTATTGGTATGGGATACTTTTTAATCTAATGACAAATCATTCACTGAATAATCTGCTTCAATAGCTGATTCTTATACAAAAAAAAAGTGAACTGCCCTCAAAAGCATTCTTTGTAAGTCCTCTTTATTGTTTAAAAAATTCAGGCAAAGTGCTGATTCACCAGTCTTATTTGTAGCTCATTTGAGGTACGGCCTTAGTTCAGAAGGAGCAGAAGTCTTTGGCTGCACTTGAACTGCCTGTTTCCATTATCACAAGCGTCTCTTCCTTTAGCCGACGATTGTGGAGCATCCATGCCCCGCTGCACCACTGGCTTTGAAAAAAGAAATTCAGTCTGCCGTCAGCCAAGCCTTAGAAATTCTGGCCCTGCTGTCTGCACTTGCCCTACTTTCGTTGACCGCACTGTAGTTTCTGGGTACACAGCTGTCATCATCCTTCGGTCATGCCCGCCAGAGCTGCGGTGGCAGCCACAGTTCCCAGGCCACATGACTGGATGCATTCTAGGCTTCAGTGGTTGATGGTCTTCTTACTGTCTACATGCAAGCATGGCTGTAGCTGAGTAGCTCAGACTTGTCTGGAAATTGAAAGGAGGCAGATGGTTTGTGGTTCATTGTGAGGAATAAGGTCCTATCAGGACTGTTCAAAGAATAGAATGACACCCAAGTCATTGCAGCATTTCTTATCTGTAGCACTCAGGAGGTGGGGTGAGAGGTTAAGCTCAGTGACCTCTCAGGTTTCCTTCTGGCTCTGCTGTGAGTCTGTAAGAGCAAGAGAGGGGCCAATGGCTGGATTCGCTTTTAATCTTTTTCACTGAAGTATGACATACACACAGAACATTGCACAGGTTGTGAGTCACAGACTGTGTATCTATCTAACAAAGGCTGTTTACCAACATCTGTAATCCATTCAAAATTCCAAATTAGATATGTCTGTTTCACTAGTGCCAAATTCTGATAATCAACATTTTTACAGGGTTGATGACAGGCTACTGTTTATATCATCTTTTCGTATAATCATTTGACTTTGTTTTTGTTATTTGCAGTGATGCAAATGCAGTTTAAGAATAGTACAGGAAGGTAGTAACTATGACATGAAGCTGTTACAATAGTGGTTTAAGAATAATATTTATTCTTAAGTGATTTAAGAATAATATTTATTTTCTGGAATGATATATGTTCATTGTAGATAATCTGCAAAATATAGGGAAGCAAAGTACAAATAAGAAATCTAAGTAATCAGTACTTACTCAGCTTCATCACCTAAGCCTAATCATTCATAACACTTTAATGTTTACCATTTCAGATACACACACACCCCGCATGTTCATGTATATTAAACAAAATTTGAGTCATATTGTGCATGTAGTACTATAACTTTTATTAATTAAAAATAGAAAATAGACCTTTTAAATTTTTAAATGGCTATAATGTAACTATTATATGAATATACCATAATCTATTTAACAAATACCTGCTTAGTCATTTGTTATAATCTAACAAATACCTGCTTAGTTATGTGAGCTGTGTGCAGTTCTACACACATATTGCATGATGCTCATTATTTAATTTAAATCTTCATTTCTCATCATTTAAAAACAATACATTCCTAAGAGTAGATTTGGTGGATCAAATAGTATGCAAGCTTTAAGACATTTGAAATATAATGCCAAATTGCCCTTGAGAAAGTTGGTGTCACTTAATACTCTAAATATCAGAGGCTGAGTATCTGTTTCCTGGAATCACTGCCAACTTTCTAAATTATACTTAAATAAAGGAAACTATGACAATTTGATGGATAAAAAGTTCATCTTGTCTTAATATGCGTTGTTGATTATCAATGTACAGCATCTTTAAAAATATGTTTATTGATCGTTGCTTATGTCTTTTGTCCATTTTTTTGAGGTATCGATTATTTTTCTTGTTGCTATATAAGATTTATTTCATGACTAAGGGTATTAATCCTGCACAAATTTTTGTTTGTTATTGTTTCTTGAATTGTTTAGCACCCAAACTCAGACCTGAGATCAGAAGATTTACCCAGAGCTAATTTGAAATAAATCCTAAATACTAGAAAAATAAATCCCCTTTTTAAGCACTCTCAGAAGACTCTTTCACATTTGCAACTTTTTCTTTTTGATTTCAACATGTGTGTGCCTAGAAAAACCCATGAATAGTTCAAGAGGATTGTGAGTATGATTTTTTCTGGAATGGAAAGTAGTGAAATAGTCTAATCGTGCTTTTAAAATTCTCATTGGAGTAATTTGAATAGTAATTGTCCTATTTTTAACTTTTCTAATAAAAATTAATAGTGGCTGCCAACCAATATTTGCTCATTGATGCAAAGCCATGCAATGCAGGATTAGTTAGGAATTATAGAAGTGGACTGGATTTGTGTATCTTCAGAACTGTGAGCAGATGGAACTGATTTGCCAGGAAAACCTTACTGAATATTTTAAGTTTAATTCAATGTTTGTTCTAGATGACAGATTCCTTTCAGGGACTGGTACTAAAAAGCCTGTTTATTGTGGTTTGTAATAGGAGATTTCAAAATTAATGTAAACCCTTTGAAGGATATTTGTATCGGCATTTATCTAGTAAACATTTGGTTACTGTCTAAAACAGATTATGACAGCTAAAGCCAAGGTCATGGAACTTTGCATAGTTCATCATTTTTAGTGCAAAGATGTCATCAGGAACATGCTGGTATTTATTTAGGAAATTAGGTACTTGGATTTGATGTATCTCTTGGAGGCTAGCGGGAAAAAAAAAATATTCCAGAATTCAGAATTAGAGCCAAGTTATCTTACTTTCTGAAATTTCTTTAACAAATTATTTTCCTTGATTTAATTTATTCTGCTTTCAAATCACTGAAAAAGATCTCGTGCAGTCTATATGTCATACGCTGTGCTCTGGTCAGCTTAAAAACCAACATTTTGGACTCAATTAACAGAATTTAATGAAGTGAGGGCAGCACATAAGCATGAAACATGAAACTGTAGCAAGAGTCTGGAATTTGAGGCAGGTTTGAGGTAATGGAAACTCCTGCTTCAGGCAGACAATGTGTTTTTACTAAAGATAAGTTTTTAAGAAGCCTGGCTGTGAATATGGCTTGTTAGAAATAAAAATGTTTAATGTGGGAAGGAGAAATGGTTATGTAGATAGTCAAGATTTATTGTCCTATAAACTCTGGCCTACTTGCTATAAGTGTGAGCACTCCCTCCTTGGATGGGGTGCTCTTGTCACTGCTAAGTAGATAGGCACTGCTTCCTTCTCTCTATCTCAATACTAATGGTAATGATAATAATAACATGAAAGAAAATAAAATAAATCTCTATACAAAATCAACATGACATCAAGATTTTTGACTAGCACCCTGGATCTAGCTTGTTTCCTCTAGCCTTCCAAAGGATTTCATGCTTGCAATTATCCTTTTTTTTCTCTCCTACATCATCAGTTTCTCTGTAGCCACTGGATAACTGCCATCAGCTCACAAACCTACCTTAATGCACCCCTCTAAAACCAAATAAACCATCTTTGGTCTCACTTTTCCTCCATTATCACAACTTTGAAAACTTGTCTGGACTTTCTGTCTCTACTTCCTCTCTCTCACTTTCTTTAGTACTCATGCTAGCTTCCCATCTATACCAGGCACTGAAATGGCACTCATAAATGTCCCCCATGGTCTACACCTTGCCTAGAGCCAATGATCAGTTATGTGACTTTAACTTTCTTGACCTCTGAGCCGTATTTCACACATTGTACCTTGAAACCCTCCCCTCTCTAGCCATCCTTTCCTTCACTCTTGCTAGATTTCCTTCTATTTAACTGGCTGTTTTCTATCTCCTTTGCTGAATCTTCTTTTTTACTTTACCTCTGAATGTTGGAGTGCTTGGACGTTTCAGTCATTGAAGAGATAGGTGGAATTTTAACACATAGGGAGGACTGAGAAAGGAGGAAAAGTGAATGTGCTATAAATTTTATAGGGAAGTTCTCTTTGGCTGGAACTTAGTGTAGGTGAAGAGGAGATTTATTTATAGAAGGAGTTTAAAATATCCCACTAAATATGTTGTATCTACTTTGAGACCAGGAAAAGATTTCTAGGGACTCTGAACCCTCAGTTGTTTTTAGCCCTGAAATCGGTGGAAAGTCAAAGGATGCTCACCCAGTGAGGTTGGTGAGCTAATTAAGCCCCATGTTGAAGGTAGCAATTTTCTTTCATTGGAAACCAAAGTTTTAGCAGTGTTCCAGATGAGAAACCAAAAGTGTGTCACCATAGACTTTCTTGTTCTTCTTGGTATACTCTCTCCAAAGGGTGCAACTCTAGTGTATGCGGCCAAACCACATAGAGTCTGACGTTCATTCCTTAATTCCCTGAATGGTTATTGAGCTTCTACTGTGTGGAAGGCACTGATGGGTGAGGCTGCTTTGGACAAATATACCAGAGAATAGAATTTTTGTTGAAAATAATTAAAATGTCACCTGTGAAAATGCTGACCTCATTAATATGAAGCATTTTTCCCATGGTTTCTCAGGATACCACTGGGCATGGAATGGTATAGGTAGCAAGAGTTTAGAGAGTCATAATAGGAAATTAAATCCGGTCTTTGAAAAAAAATTGCAACCTCTTTTTTAAAAATAAAAATCTTGGAAATTATACTTTAATTTCATTTTTTTGGTTGTAAAAGAATCAATGTATAGGAGAACTGAAAATTATATCCAAAGAAGAAAATTCTACATTATGTAGATCAGCAACATCAGTTTTCCCACTGAGTAAAATAGGAGACCCTTTTGAGTGATAAGCCTTCTTACGCAGGAAATTGCAACTTTGGCTTTTATAAAACTGTCCTCTCTGCTCCTGTTTCATCCTCCAGGAATATTGCATTGGTAAATTGATGAAATGGTCGTCTTCCAAAGAAAACTAATCTCCTACATAGTATTACTCTTTGTGTCTTTGCCACGTTGTTAGAAATGTTAAAAAAAATAGGAAACTGTTCAGTTTTGATATCAGTTAGGGTTTAGCGTGAGCCCTGTTTACCAAATCTGCCATTTTTAATAGCCAGCAACTTTTGTGAGAGAGAAAGAGAGGAAGATAACTTCCCACCAACATCTACATGTGTCCAACAGGCTGAGCATCCCCTTGTGCGGCCAGACCACTGGGGGACCTACAGTGACCATTGGGGTTGAGGTATCTGGAGTCTTGTCAATATCAAAGGAAGGGACAAGGTTTTTGCAACTCTCTTTCCAGTTCTTGTTATTCAGCTATCACTTTTAGTTTTAATTGCCTGTTGAAATTCCACAAGTTACTTTCCTTATTAAAGTCCTTTCGAAAAGTTTGCTGACAATATATTCTTTTTAAAGTGCTGAGAAAGGATTCTTTAGGTGATTTATAAAATTTATCTTAAACAGCTTTTGTAAATACTTAAAAAAAATCTTTTTGTCAGAGACTTATGGGTGGCAAGGATCATAAGTATATGTTTGGTAGGTCAATGGGTCATCACCATAGGTAAATTAATATTAAATACAGAGAAAAACACAGAATCACTATGTATCCAGAGAAAACCCTAGAGAAATTGAGCTGACCTAGAATGGTGGAAAGGGCACTGAAAATTTGTCACGGGGAGTCTTTGTCTCTAATTGTTTCTTTTTCTTTTGTTTTGTGTGTATGAGGGAAACAATGACTAAAAGGGGTATAAGAATCACACAAGGATTTATCTCTTTGCTTCTGTGGGAGAAACCTGGAACTCAAGCTTCTAGACTGTGGAAAAGGACCTCACAGTTATTCATATTCTTCCTTCCTCCTTCTCTTCCTTCCCCTTTCTCTTCATTTACTATTTATTCAATAAATATTTCTTGAAAGAGATGTGTCAGGCATTGTACTAGGTAAAAAGATGGGTCAGACTCAGATTATGTCAACAAAGACCTAAGAATCTGATAATGAAAGCTAAAGGTCAAGATAAACCACTTGTGAATATAGTGGAGACAATTACTGTTCAGCTTTAAGCTTAACTCAGAAAGCGATGTTTGAACTGGATCTTGAAAGGTAGGAGGGGAAGGCATCCAGGAGACATTCTAGCTGGGAGGAACAACTCGAGCCAAAGCTGAGATGAGGGCTCTCTGGCATTGTTTTGTTTTGTTTGTTTGTTTGTTTTTCTTGAGTTCTGAATAGACAAGACTGGAGATGTAGGTTGGAGCCAGATTGGACATGAGCTTGAATGGGCCATTAAGAAATTTGTCATGTGGATGGTGAGTCTTAAATGATTTTAAGTAGGGGAACTTCACCATCAGATTTGTTTCATTAAATTGTACAGACAGTAGACTGATGGGACTGAATTGGAGGCTATTGAGTAGACCAGAAAGGCTTTCTCATATCATAGTGACAAAGGCAGATATGATGACAAAATATTTCTGGGATGTTTTATGTAAAGTTAAGGAAATGGCAGAATAAATCAAACAATATTTCTTCTTGAATCCTATGTTGACCAAGGATATGGCTGGAAAGAGAGAGAGAGAGAGCAGGGAATGGGGTGGGGTGGGAGGGTTGGGGGAGAGAAAGCCTTCAGTTCCATAGGAGCAGGTGCAGAAAAACAACAACAACAACTCTGTGTCTTTATTAATATAACTCTGGCTGTTGTAAAAGATAAACTCCTAAATCTCAAGGCTCAACATAATGAAAGTTTCTTTCTCATAAAAAGTCCAAGTGGTGGTAGAGAGTGGTGGGGAGTACTGCTCCTCTATCATATTCAACAAATGGCTTCCAAGGTCATCCTGGATATTGACACTGGTCAGCCAGTTGGTAGGCAAGGCAAGAGAGAGTGCAGGATTACACCGGAAGTTTTGAGGGGTCAAACATGGAAATGACATATCTCCTGCATCTGTACTCCACTGTCTAATTCAGTCTTGTGGCCACAATTAATGCAAAGGGGCTGGAAAATATGCTCTAGCTTAGTGCTCAAGATGAAAAGTAAGCGGTTCAGTGAACCAGACAGACTTTAAAATACTGGCATTGTCTGCACTGATCCTGGGAGAGACTGGATTCTTCCATGGAGACTGTGCTCTCCTGGAAACCTTGGCCATCTTGTATTCTGGGGCACGGAGTCTTTAGGCAGGGAGTCCTCCAACCTGGGTGAGCCATCCTACCAGAAACCAAGAGCCCAGACTCTCTATGCAAAAGCAGTCTTGACCTTGAAGATGAAATTAGCTGAACAGCCCCTGCAGTCTCCTGTTTGTACCTAACATGCCTGCATTATATTTTGACCTTGTTCTGTATCTGAAGGCTTTGTTCTGTACCTGAAGCTTGCCTGGCACAAAACAGGAAGGCTTACCTTACAGCCCTCCAATAGGCCATCCTGTTAGTTCCCCTGCCGGGAACATGCTCAAGATGCCATGAGAGGAGAGTTACAAAATTATACAGAATGACTTGAATTTCATCTTTTTAAAATGTGGGCCTCTTTGAGTTTTAACCTAGGCACATTTAGACCATTGGATCACTTCAGTAAAGCCTGGAGCTGTGACATTTTTTGCTCTGCACCTATCAGAGTGGCTTGCACACCCCGACTCTCAATAAAAAACAGGTTAAAACAATAAACACACATGTGAAGGCACAAAGACTGGAAATGTATATGAGATGTTAATTGTATTTACATGAAGTTACAAAATATGCCCCTGCTTGAACCTGTCAGCTCCAGTCTCTCAATATTCATATCCTGATGTGATTCACTTGTCCACTCAGCCTTGCCCTGTTTTCTGACTCACTCCTCAGGAAGGGTCAGAAAGAAAATGACCTAATTTTGTCCTAGAATTTTGTTATTGAAAATGTTTATGCTCAAGTTATTTTGTTTTACTTTTTATTTAGGGTTGATTTAAATTTAACTGTTTACCTAGATACAATACACAGTTAAACATAAACAATCTCACATCTAACTCATCACGAAAAGAGCATGGAGGCTCCTCAATTTCTTTGCTTGCAGAAAATAGTGAAGAAATTAGCTGCTCCCTTTAAGGCCTCTGCCTTTCTCTTCCCAGTTCTTTCCCTGCAGATCCGGAGTGACAGCTTACGTTCCAGAGGCAGCTCAGAGGGTCTCTTTGCAGGACACCACAGGCTTTGCTCACTCCAAAAATAATATTAACTATAATCACAACAACTATGACAATGAGGAGGAAGGAGACTTGGACACATTTACATGTCACTGAATACCAGCGGTGGAAACTTTATTGAAGCACTACCATCTGAATCTCCAACAAAGCACAGACCTGGTATTTAATAAAACATAAAAAATTCAAACAGAGACTTTCAAACCAAAAAATGCAAAACAGAAGTCTGGGAAGCAACTTCAAATATGACTTTTAAAAATAACTTTTTTACCAAATGGTGACTGATGCAGTTGTCCTATTTAAAGAGAACCATGAGTACTGCGGTCTGTCCCTGTAATAGCCAAATGCGTGGACTAGACCAAGAGTTTAGCAAAATATCTTTGTCCCAAGAACATTTCCTTTTGCCTTTGGCATCCTGGGAAGTGAAATTCTGTGCTCGGGCTTGAAAATGACGAATTCTGAGTCTCCCCAGGACAGAATGACTGTTTACATTTTAATAACCCATGGCTCATGCTATCTGCACACTATTCGTCCCTGACTAACTAGAAGCAACCTGTCCTTTGCCAGTTGCTGCATTCCACACATGGCACATTTTGCATAAATTATGAAGCAACTTGAAAAGGTAGAACTCTTAACTTTGAAGTAAAACATCTCAGAAGCCATTTATTGGAGAATTTGGTGTGAACCCAGTATATTGGCTTAATAGAAACACAGCTTGACATAACTTCTTTAAATACATAAAGATCTCTGGTAATGGAAGCTTAGAACTAAACATAAACAAAATTGTCCCATAGGATTTGTACATGGCTCCCAACTACTGCCTACCTCCCAATTACCACCTGCCCACACACTCTTATCCTTGCTCCTGGTTTCATACCACTTCAGTATTCTCTTCTCACCAGTTCATTATCTCAGGACCTTGCTCCCTATTGAAGTCTTTGGTGATGGTTGGAGTAGAGAGTGGGGTTTGCAGATGTAAGAGATGTTTATATTAATGAGGGGAAAAAATCACTCACTTTGAAGCAAGATATTATTAGCCCCATTTCACAAATGATGAAACGAGGGCACAGAGAGCTTACGATATTTACCCAAGTTAGTAAGTAGAAGAGCTGGCATTTCAACATAGGCAGTGTGGCTTTGATTTTAAAATGCAATGTTCACACATGATAATAGTGCCAGGGTTATTATTAATCAGTAAGTATTCACTGGACTTCTATTAAGCCTATGATATACAAGTATAGGTTTCCAACATTCAGTGATAGAGCAATGGGTAACGCATTGCCCATGGAGCTTCAGTTATCAGACCTTCCTCTTGAGAATAAGAAATTATTTTGTTCATTTATTCATTTTGAATTTGTTAAATGGGGCTATTCCTTGCAAGGCACTCTGAGCCTAGAGGGTTAAATGAAATGATGTTTGCATCGAGGTTTCCAGTAGATGTCACATACATCTCCTTATGGTACAGGGCACAGACTTAGGAAGTGCCAAAAGACAGGGAAACGTAAACAGCTGTGAGATTCACAGGGAAACATGAGGGTTGAAGGGAGTAGGGATGTGTTTGAGAATAAAGAGATCATATTCTAGTTGAATTTTGAGGGATGGGTGGCCTTTGGACACAATTGATATAGGGTGTCTGTGATGAGGGAAGAAAGGCAGTCCAGGAAGCTGGGGAAAGAATATCCTTCTGTTTGACTGTTGCACACTGAGGAGATTAGAAAAGTATATTATGTATATTATGCAGAAGTTGATGAGAGAGAAAGTTCATCTATCATTTATTGAGTACCTAGTATGTGGCAGGCATTTTACATGCTTTTTCCCATGTAATTCTCACAATCATAGGTAGTTGTTGCTTTCTGTTTTACTAAGGGAAAAACTGAAGCCAAGACAGTCTAAGGGACTTGCCCAAGGTGAACTGGAAATATACTAGGGTTGGTATCCAGGCTTGCATGGATCCTAACATATGTTCTTTTTATTCCGTCATACTCTGTTTCTTCTGAAGGCAATGAGGAACCCTTAAAGATTTTTTCAGAGAAGAACACATGAGTATATTCACTTCTTAGCTATCAATTTGCTTAATAAGTAGGAAGGAGGCAAAACTAAGAGGTACTGGTGGCTTCAAGCAGGTTATTGGTGGAAGAACAGAGAATAAGAAATGGTATGTAGGACATTGTGGAATTGAAATCCGCAAGGCTTATTATTGTTTAGATATATCGGTAGTAGAAGGGGTTGGTAAATGCAAACTAGGTGACCTTTTTCTGTCTCTGAGTTTTGTGGTTAAACTCACATTTCCATCATCCTGCTGTTAGTTTTTGTAATTTCTGAACTTTCCTTGAGCCTTTGTTCTTACTTCTACCTTATCACCAGAGTTTTGCATTGAGAACGCTGAAAAATAAGCTCCTACCCATAAGCTCCTGACATCAACCTTTCAATGGAATGTGTGGTCTTATGGGATATCAGTTCTCTGTCAGTTGAGATTAGTACACAGTAAATTCCCGAACACAGCATACTTTGTGTATCCTGTCCTGGGGCCCAGGGAAAATAAACTGGAGGAGAGATTCTCAGGCAGCCGTAGAGGAAGAAAGAAGAAAGGAAACAAGGGAAAGAAGATGTTTTAGTTTTGTTTTTGAGTCCAGCTCAGTCTCACTTTATAAATGCTCCATGGTCAGAAAGAACAGCATTGGCTGTGCTAAGAGTCTCACCACCAGGAATGAGGCAGGCTCTTGGTGTTACGTAAGGGTAATCAAAATAAAGCAAACCATGTAGTCATTTCTGCCTTCCCACCCTCCCTTTCCCTGCATTTCTAGCCTGTTAATAGGTGGATTTTGGTTTATGGTCCACTCTTACTTCTCTGAAGTTTTTATAAAATCAGATTCACCCATTTATGAGATAGCAGAACGAAATAGCAACAAATTATACTTTGATGTGAAATCTTTGCTTTGTCCCTTGGGAATATACTTCATCTCAGGAAGTAGAGATCATTGTCTAAATTAGGCTATTGTGACTAAGATACACTACACCATTCAGTTACTTAAAAACAGAGAAATGATGACTTGACCAAAAGCACAAACGGCTATTAAAGAAAAAAAAAAAAAAAAAAACGAGTTGGAATTAGAGCAACTAAGAGGGAAATACTTCCACGAGTCACTGACTGTTTAAAATATTCAGGAATTTTTTCTTATTTGGCATTGATGGTCCCTCTGATTCCCACAAAATTAGTACATGAGCTTGAATAGATTTTGCGTTCACTTGTAACTTTCAGAAACTTGGCAGCTTTGGCTGTTGAATGAATTACAACTTAGATATGAACTTCCTTACAAATCTTAAGCTTAACTTAAAAATACATACCTAGATTAGGATTTAGCAATATGCTTTATTAGTAGTGGCAGATGCTGTATTTTTCTAATGGCTACCTCTTTCCCTCAACCTCCATGCATTTTAGGAACTTCTAAAGCAGTGAATTTCAGTAAATTTGGTACCTCACTCCAAAGGCTGCTTGAAGACAAATATTTCCAGCTAGTTGTTACAAAACTCAAGTATTTCTCAGGCATTGGATTAGATATAAGCAAAATGTTCTCATCAAAGTATTCGAAATGCTTACGTTGAAGTGACATATAAAGCCTATTTTAAAAAAATCTTGATTTGGGCCAAAACCTTAAATATCTCAGCAATCCAAGACTATTCCTTTGAATTTCTTCATTAACTTGTCAATTGGTAAAAATTTCTTATCTTTTCTCTTAAAAATGGAGCCATAACCCAGGGTTAAGCCATAACTCAGGGTTTCCTATAATTAGGGTTTCCCAGTGTAACTTACTTAGAACCATGATGGTGCTGCTTGGCCTTACAAAAGCTCAGGTTATGAGCAGAAACCCTCACTTCCACAGTGTGAAAAATAAGAAGTCAGGCTTAGGACCAAGTGTGTGCTAGCAAGAGAGCATGGTTAGGCTTCTTGCAGGATACAGAAGAAAGTTCAAGAATATATTTCTCCTGGTTCATTAGTTAACATTCAATTTTTTTGTTTTGTTTTTTTTCACATCCTCAAGTACCCCCAGAACCAGGAGGCCTGCATTAGTGGGCGGTGGCCGAAGCTATTGGAGGGTATGGGTGGCAGATACAGTGGAGGTGAATGGCCCTCGAGGTGGAGTCGAGCAGTGAAATGAGGATATAATGATGAATAGGAAAATGTCGTTTTTTTCCAGTACCGGCAATTCGTAGCTTTCTCCTTCCTGTGCTCTCTGCTTCTTTCAAGATGCCACTATGGCTGGAGATACAGGGGAGGGAAGGGCTTCCATGATGGAAACCAGTGACCTTATCACTTTTCCATTCTCCAGTGTGGGTGACAACTATGTGCTTTTGACGCTCCCTCTGCAGCTGTGCACAGTCCCTTACTCTGTCTTTTTGTGATATATTTGCCAAACATATCCTGAGTACCCACCATGTACATCAGCTTTGTAAAAGTAGACAGACCTGCCACTCAAGGAGCATACAGTCAGTGGAGCAGACAGATGTGAAGACAGATCATTCTGATATTGTGGCCCAGGCCCACCGGGCTACAGAAGCACAGGGTAGGAAGCCACTGCAGCCCTGCCAGCTGCCATGAAGCAGGTGCTGCCTGTCTGGACCTGCTTCCTCTCTGGCCCAGCCTTGTCCGGGGGATGTTCTGGGTACCAGGAGGCAATCCAGGAAGGTGGTTATCAGAGTGGAACTTCCACAACTGGATATGCCTTGTTGGTAGCTAATAATAACGTCCTCTTTCTCCAATCTGTTACCGTAATAATGGCTAGTCTGTGCACCGAGGCCAAATAGAAATACGGAGACAGAGATTTTGGAGGAACAGAGAGATGGCATTATTTTTCTGCCAGGCAGAAGGGAAGATACAGCAGGCTAGCACCTCAGGAACTGTGCCCTCCACATCTCGGGAGTCAGGGAAGATTTTATACGTGGGGCTCGAAGTTCGGGTATATGATAAGAGTCCAGGTGGTAAGGATCTTGCATTCTTTTCTCCTGCAAATTCATGGAGAAATGCCAGGTGCAAGGTGTAATTCCTATGGAGTCAGAGAGTAATCAGCTTTGTGAAGGACATGTCTAACCACAAGTGTTTGTTAGCAGCAACAGGTAAAGAATAACCAAGATTATTTAACTCTTTCAGGCCAGGTTATCTTTCTCTTCTAGCATGTTGATGTTCTCTTTGCTTTCCTTGCTCTCAAGAGGAAAAAGAACAATCACTTCTATTTGCATTGCAACAATTTCCCCCACTACGAGTTGGTTCCTTCCACATCAGTAACGTCAGTGGAGAAGGGATAGTGGGCTTGGTTTTTGTCTGAGGACAAAACTTCAGTTTTGCTCCATTTGACAAATACCAGCTCTCTGGCCCAGGGACCCATCTATTTCCTACTTCAAATCCATTAAGCTAGGAGGACATCAGGGGGAAAAGGAAGCCACAGTGTGTCATTACAAAAACTCTCTAGCAGAAGCCAGTTGATTTCTCCCTGAAGGAAATCTGGCCTTTGTTTGGTGAGTTTCCATTTTGTGTGTGCCTTCTCTGGTCTTTTCCCAACATTCTTTCATTATTTGGGATGGAACACTGTGACCCTTTGCAACAGGGTTAAAATAACAGCAGTAGCTCAAATGAAGGTTGAATTTTGCTGACCTTTTTACATCATCCCTGTAACTTGCTGTCTGTATCAGCAAAGCAGGGGGCCCCTTCTCTCCCCAGCTTCCAGCATGTTGTTGAACCTGTCAAGGCAATGTCTCTTTTGCTCTTTTAAGTTGATATAAACGTGTCATCCTTTCCATTCCTGGTCATTCCCCTTCTTGTGCTCACTCCCACTCTGTTACCAAGTTTTTCCAGCATTCTTGGGATCATTTACTCCCCATTCCATCTCAGAACTTTGACCCTGGTTGTAACAACAGGAGTCCGTCTCTTGTAGTTCCTGTGGATCCCAGCAGATTTTGCCTTGGTTCAGGCATACTTTTACCTCCCAGAGGGTCATCGGAACCCATTATCTTCACTGTGAAATTAAAAAAATTGACTCATAAGATATATGATAAGTGCTACTGACTTGTACACAGGAGAGTATAGCATATCCCCATCTTATTGGAAAAGGATTCGGTCTTCAAAAAGGCAATTAACAGACATGCACTAAAATCTTCTATGTACAAGGCATTGTGCTGGCTCTTTATGTATATATGTAGAAGAATACGCACTCTCTTGGGACTTCCCTGGTAGCACAGTGGTTAAGAATCTGCCTGCCAATTCAGGGGACATAGGTTAGATCCCTGGTCCAGAAAGATCCCACATGCCATGGAGCAAGCAAGCCCATACGCCACAACTACTGAGCCCGCGTATCTAGAGCCTGTGCTCCGCAACAAGAGAAGCCACCACAATGAGAAGCCCATGCACTGCAACGAAGAGTAGTTCCTGCTCGCCACAACTAGAGAAAGCCGGTGAGCAGCAAAGGAGACCCAGTGCAGCCAAAAATAAATTTAAAAAAATAAACAAACACACACACACTCACACACACACATAAAGAAAGAAAGAATATGCACTCTCCTCAGTTATATTCAGTCAGGAACTGCTGAGGCTGTCTTGGGAATTTCTGTGCTTGCCCTTGTACTCTTTTATTTTGGGGGAGGTATTGCTGATGGGATAGCCTTTCATCCCATTTCTGATCTGCCCCAGCTGCTTCTCTGTCTTGGCTACCCACATCTTCCACAGTTAGATCTCTAATTCTTTTCTCATTTCTGATTATTTCAGGTTAAAGGTCACCTATACAATAGTGCTGGGAGTGACTGAGAAAGAGAAGGGAGAGGGGTGAGGAGCCTCTAAGGGTGACCCCCCCCCCACTCCCACATCTTCCTTATGCTCTAAAAGTAGTTTTGTTCCTGTCCTTTCATCTTTCTCTTCACTCCCATGTTTTTATGCAGCGATGTTCTTGATAGCGAGAGGGTTTGGCCTTTTGTTTACTGAAATGTAGATAAATTTAAATGCTGCCTAAAACAAAGACCTCATCCCAATCCATCTCTATTGGCCACACCCTGTAGCAATTTTGGATGAATTTTGTCTCCTACAGGAGGACCTGTGAGGTGCACAGTATGGAAGCTTCTTCCTTCCTTCTCTGCATCCGCATCAGTGGCCCACATAGACCCCTGTGGGAAACCCCCAAAGGGCCAAGTGCTGGCTTGCCATGGAGGAGTGATGCAGGATTCTGTTCAAGGGACAAGAGAAGGGCTAGATGGAGGGAGGCCTCAGAAGAGAGCTCTGAGGGAGCAACCAGCGTGCCCAGGGCCTGACTAGGGATCAGAACTAGTAGGTTTCAGATATTTCCCTGGGGACTTAGCCTTCTCTAGCTCTTGCTCCAAACCCTGAAAACCAGTGCTTCTCAAGCTTTCATCTGCATACAAATCACTTAGGCTATTTTGTTAAAATGTTGTTTCTATTCAGTAGGTCTGGGATAAAGCCTGAGATTAACAAATTCCCAGGTGATGTCTTTGCCTTCTGGTCTGGGGATCACACCCTGAATTGTAAGACTCTCAGCTACCCATCACTATGTAAAAGGCAGAAATATAAGAAGATATTTAAAGTTAGATCTTCCAAATGTTTCAAAAGTGATTTATAGGTAGTTCTGAGTTCCGTCTCTTTCTGCTCTATATCACTTTCTGTTCCCCTCTGTCCCTACCCCCTTTGTCTGAAGGTTGGCAGCAGCTTCATGGGTTCTCTCCACTATAAATGAACCCGGGTTACCCTGGGATGAGGTCACATTTTCCAAGGATGTGTATCTAGCCTGTGGTGAAGGCAGAGAGTCTGTCTGGGCTGTTAAGGCCTGGGAAGTGTAGCCTGTGTAAAGACAAAGCAGTGTCTGGGCAGAGCATGGATTTGAGGACATTCCCCAGGCAGAGGAAGTGGGGAGGCCTGAGCAGCTGCATGTGCTTTTCTAATCCAGTTTCCTGGACTCACAGAAATAGACTCTGTGCTGGCGTGTTTAAGGCATCCAGTGGCCTGGAACTAGGAAAAAGTCTCTGCCATTTCTGTTAGTGCCTAGAAGTTTAATTATGGTTTAAAACTCTTAAAGAGGGATGAATTAACCCAGATTATCACGTATACCCTTGTGAAATAATGTTTCCTATAGATATGGCCTTTCACAGTGTGGCATTATGATCTATAAGAAATATGTATTTGGTCATTCAGCTGACCAAAATATATTTCTCATATATAGTTGGTGTTTGTCCAGGGTTCCTAACTCAGAGCTCCAAAAACCCTTGGAATTTCCCAGGGAAAGAGTGATAAAGATGTCTTTTGTTATGTTAATGAGGTGACTCTTGGAAAGCCCTTAGGTAACCTAAGGATGGGAGCTGGCTGCCTGAAAAACCAACCAGGTGATTAGAGGTATGGAACTTTCAGTCCCAGCTCCCACCCCTCCTCTAGGGTGGAGAGAGGGGTTGGAGACTGGGCTCAACTGCCAATGGCAAATGATTTAGTTAATCATGCTTATGCACTGAAGCCTCCTTAAAAATCCCAAAGGACAGAGTTCCAGGAGCTTCTGGGTGAACATATGGAGATGAAGGGAGAGGGGCATGACTGGAGAGGGCATGGAAGCTCTGTGCCTCTTCCCACATACCTTGCCCGGGACCGCTCTTCCATCTGGCTGCTCCTGAGCTGTATCCTTTTATAATAACTCAGTAATCTAGTGAGTAAATGGGTTTCCTGAGTTCTGTGAGCTGCTCTAGCAAATTAAGCAAATCCAAGGAGGGGGTTGTAAGAACCTCTGATTTATAGCCCAATCAGGGCCCCACTCTAATGACCTCCTTCAACCTTAATTACTCTCTTAAAAGCCCTGTCTCCAAATACAGCTACACTGGGGTTAGGGCTTCAACATATGGGGGGGGGGGGGGGGGGGGAGTTGTGGAATACAAGCATTCCATCTGCAACAAAAATAAACATATAAATAATACCTAATTACAAAGTATGATACATGGTAAGACAAAGAAAGATATAGGTTCTTTTTAAAGTTGTATTACCTGGAATTGCTTTATAAAGATTACTTTTTTTATCCACCAAAAGTATCAATCAGTAAAGCCAGGAGGATAAAATGGAGAATGATATTGTATTCTGTATTCCCTTTTTGGAAAACAGAGTCTATTTTGTCCATACTTGCATCAATGCCCACATAATAATCTTTGACTTCCTTCAAGAGAATGTGATAGTTTTGTGAAATATAACTATGACCATTGCCTGACTCTTGAAATGTAATTAGCGGATGCCTTACATATCTAAGTACTGGGCCTTTTAGTGTTTAGTGAAACTAGAGAAAGAGAAAAATAAAACTTTGTATCTGGCAAGACTTTCTATCCTAGAATTTTGCTTATATTTTGTTTAGCATCTAAAGGTCCTTGTTACAATAATTGAAAAATTGTTTATTATCATGGTTGATATTAAAGTAAAAGATGTGTGATTAATAACATTATTGTGAATTTCAGTTTTTCAAACTTAGATTTACAAAAGTTAAATATAACGTCACTCTTTGGCAGAAGAAAATCCACTTGAAAATGTTTTGTTTTATCCAAACTAAAACAAACTTGGATAAATAAAAAGGAGACTACTGAACGTGAGACCATATATTATGTACACCTTGTTATTATTCCTGACTCTAAAATGCCCTATTAAAGTTTGTTTATGGGCACAGAGGTCAGTGTTCTCATTACCATGTGATGTCCATGTAGAAGAATTGTGTTCAGTTTTGGGCTAACCACTTAAGAAGGATATTATAAAAGGAGAGCTATTCGAAGTGGAGAACAAGATGTCAAGGGGCATGCAACTCTATAATGTGAAGAAGGGGGGGTATTAAGATTAGTTTCCTTAGTTCCCTCTCATAATACTGGGTGGGGTGGGGAGATTAGGGCAGTACCTGATTATGTCTTCATATAACTGATGGGCAGGCAGGTAGAATCCATGTGGGGCTTCAAAACTTGGATTCATAGGTGGGAGTTTCAGGATCATAGAAATTGCATAGCGTGAGAAAGAGGAATGCCCATAGATGAATGGGCTGCTCTGGGTAGGGAAGGGAGAGATGTTGGCTTCTCTGTAGGAGTCCAATCAAAGCTTGATAACTGAATAAAGATATCATACATGATAAAGATGATCCTGGTGTCAAGCAGCTGATCTGCCAGCCTGGTTCTGTCTCTCACAGTTCTGAGACTCTATGATCTTCTCCCTGCATCTCCCCCAGCACCCCAAAGATAAGACAAAGCTGAATATCCTTTCTGATATGAGCTCTCGGGTCAGTCTGAATAGCAGGTGATGACTGTGTCTAGATCCTCAGAGACCAGGCTAGGCCACCTGCAGATTATTCAAAATGCAGGTTCCTCGGACTATGATCTTCTTTGGAACACCATAATTATATAAGCCAGATACTGTTATCACCTAAATCACTTCATTGATAGTAAATTAGGCATTTGGAAACTAAAGTATAGATGGACGTGGGTGGCTCTGAGTAGGCATTATTTCAGTGACCTCACTGCTTAGATAGTGGCCTCTAAGTGTAATGTTGTATAGTGGTTAAGAGCATAAGATAATAGAGTCCAGCTGTAACTCCCCCCACCCCATATGTAGGCAATTTATTTTTAACTAAGTTACCATGGTAATTCAATGGAGAAGGAATATTCTTCAGCAAAGAGTGATGGAAAAATTGGATAGCCATGTGCAAAAAAAGAATGTCAATTCTTACCTCACACCATATACAAAAATTATCTCTAATGGATTATAGACCTAAGTATAAGAATTATAAATATAAAATTTATGTATGAAAACATAGGTGAAAAATCCTGGTAACTTCGAATTTGGTGATTATTTCTTATATAGAGAATGGAATGCACAAACTGTAAAAGCAAAAATGAAGAACTTGGACCCCATTGAAATTCAGAAGGATTGCTCTTCAAAAGAGCAATTAAAAAGTAATGAAAAAAGTAGCTTGAAAGACAGACACTGTAATAAAAGAAAAAAAGTAGCTGGAAAGACAGCTATGGCCCAGGGGAAATTATTTGCAAAATATGTATCTGACAAAGGACATGTATCTAGAATATATAAAGAACCCTTATAACTCAATGATGAGAAGATAACCCAATTTAAAAATTTTTAACATCTTTATTGGAGTATAATTGCTTTACAATGTTGTGTTAGTTTCTGCTGGACAACAAAGTAATCAGCAATATT
Source organism: Hippopotamus amphibius kiboko (assembly GCF_030028045.1). Lineage (NCBI taxonomy): Eukaryota > Metazoa > Chordata > Mammalia > Artiodactyla > Hippopotamidae > Hippopotamus > Hippopotamus amphibius. Next base: position 164,648,319 of record NC_080191.1, on the reverse strand, counting down.
TATACATATATCCCCATATCCCCTCCTTCTTGACCCTCCCTCCCAGCCTCCCTATTCCACTCCTCTAGGTAGTCAACAAGCATTGAGCTGATCTCCCTGTGCTGTGCAGCAGCTTCCCACTAGCTATCTATTTTACAGTTGGCAGTGTGTATATGTCAATGCTACTCTCTCACTACTTCCTAACCTCCCCTTCTCCACCTGTGTACTCAAATCCATTCTCTACATCTGCGTATCTGACAAAGGACATATATCTAGAATATATAAAGAATCCTTACAACTCAATAAAAAGAAGATAACCCAATTTAAACAAACAAACAAACGAAACAGGAAAGGATTTGAACAGACACTTCACCAAAGATGATCTATAGATGGCAAATAAGGACTTGAAAAGATACTCAACCTCATTAGAGAAATTAAAAACTTGTAGCTGAATGTTTTTAGCAGCTTTACTAGTGTTGTTAACAATTGGAAACAAATGTTCATCAACAAATATATGACAAAACAAATTGTGATATTGCCATACAATGAAATACTGCTTAGCAATAGAAAGAAATAAACTAACTATTGATATGTGCAACGATGTATCAATATGTTGAATCTCAAACCGAGATTAAGAACCCAAATAAAAAAGTATATGCTGTATAATTCCTTTTATATAAAATTCTTTATAAAATTCTTTAAAAATGCAAACTAGCATATAGGTTAGAAAGCAGATCAGTAGTCTCAAATGTACAAAGGGAAAGAGATGGATTACAGAGAGGTTCAAAGAAACTTTTAGGGGTGGTGGATATATTCCTTATCTTGATGATGAAATGCATTCACTGGTAAATATCTATGTCAAAAGTCATCAAATTGTGTTCTTTAATACATGCAATTTATTTGTCACCAATTACACATCAGTGAAGATTATATATGTGCATGCATATGTACAGTGCACTCACATATACATACACACATTTATGCATACTCACATACACACACTTTCATGCACACAGCCACATGTTCTGATTCAAATTAGTAACCTCTGTGCCTTCAGTTTATATTTGTGTCAAATGGTCATATAATGTTATTTCCCTCAAGGAGAACAATGATGCTGGGCACAAAACAGGATCTCAAAAAAGTTAGCTAAAATGATTACCCTGTGGTAATAGTTCACTTCGTTTTAAACCTTACTGTTTTGTTTATTCTGCCTGTTTTTCCTTTATTTTTGAGAATGTCTGTTACCAGGAGCAAAATTGTGTTCCCTGAAGAGCTATTTTCTAGAGGATTTTTTTGTTTTGTTTGTTTTTAAGATCTGACTCTTGTAGAAGCAAGAACTGAACAAATGGTGAAGAAGCCTTGTAAGATGGCATTTCCAGGCCTGAGAGGGGAAAACCTTGTGCTCAGAAACTTTCTGTCCTCCTCCACAGCTGAAATTCCTTCATTGGCTGAAATGCCTCCCTCAGCATTTCTGTTTTGAACGCCCTTTCTTGGGGGATCCTAACCCAGCTGCAAGAATTCACTGTGGGCTGAAACCTGGCAGATTAAATCCCGGGGAGAAAAAGTGATTTGAAAGTAGTATTTGTTCTTAAAATGACAAACATGCATTGCAGATATTTATTATTTTCTATGTTGCAATTAAATCATTGGGGATTTTACAGATAAGCAACTTTGGCCTAAGACAATTCAATAAGACACTTGAACTTGCCAAATGGCAGTTTTCCTTTGTTTTTTTTAATTTTTTAAAAGAAAGTAGACTAAGCTATATAACTTTTCAAAATCAACTCTTCTTTGGATAAAATCTTATTATTGAAGCTACTAAATACCCAGAATTTTTATCTATTTGGGTGTTTGTTTGTTTTTTGTTTTTTGTTTTTAACTGAGATGTCTAGTGGTACAGAAGAGTGAGCAAATTATTTAACCCTTTCATATTAAAGTGCATCATTTGAGCAAAGAGTGAAATGACATTGTTTATTTTAATGCCACAAAATTCTGTGTCACCTCTTTTCCCATTCCCATTTTTTATAAAGAAAAAACAAAAATGAAAACAAAAGCCTTCCTGTGTACTGGTTGTTTATCATCATGACTACGGGGATTTTTTTCTTCATTTGCTTCTTACTCTCCTGTCATTCAAAGTGACCTGTCAGCTATTGACAGCCTACTTCCTTCAGATCCTAATCTGCACTTACATCAACTGCAGTTAACATCATCTGATTCCCATGACATTCATAACATATCAAATTATATGACGGCACTGTCACTGATGCCATAGATGGTGAATTAATAAGAACTGCATTATCTACAGCTACGAGATTGGCTACTTGGGTTTGCAGATCAGGAAATTGCTACAGGTTGATATCTTAATTTCAGAAGGCATTTGACAGTGTCTTTTATTATATTCTAATATTCATGACCAGGTAGAGAAGTGTCTTCTGATTGGTATCATGTGGCTTTGTAATAGCTTGGGAGGATTTACGTGGTGTCAAATAATGAATTCGTATTAAACTGGAAAGAGGACTTTGACAGTAAATGCCAGGATACTACACCCCACTCTCTTAAAATGATAAAATGTGCATGAGACTGAGGTAAGATAATTGAGAAAAAAGAACCAATTTAGTATACAGAAGAGTTTCTGTGATGGAGAGCAAAAGAAATCTAGCAGACTTGTATTCTCCCAGCATTCCTCAAAAGACCCATGCATACGTATATGTGTTGCCGCGAAATTTATGAGGACTCAAAAGCTTTAGTAAATTAATGGGAATCATTAGGTCTTCCAGACAAAAACTAATGAGATCTAGGACTTCATTTATTGAAGCATATCTGAATTTGTGTTCATTTCCTGGTGTCTTCTCTTAAAGGATACATTCGAATAGAGAGGATTAGAGCATGTAATTTGACACATTCATTTAAAACTGGAGGTTTGTTTGTTTGTTTTCCTGCACAGTAGAAGACTGTGTAGGAATATAATTGTTGCCTTCAACTATCTGAAGATCTAGCACAAGGTAAGGGGATTACATTATGCCTGTTTTTGTTCTTCCAATGCAAAACAAAGAGCAGTGGTGGAAGTTACAGGGAAGTAGATTATGGTCCAATGTTAAAGATATTATGTTTGACTTAGATCTTTTGTAAGATAGAATGGACTTTTTTGGGAAGTAGAGATTTTCTTCACTCAGGAAAAATTCAACCAAAGCTCGGACAAATACCTTGGGGTTAATTTAGATTAGCATCTTTCACAGCATGCCCTGAAGATCACTGCCCTCACAGGATAGTCCATGAGACTCTGAGTCAAGTAGCTCTGAGAGAGAATATATAGGGAATTGCTCTCTTGAATATTCACAGTGTGCATCAGCATATTAGATGCTCTGAAAGTCCTACATTAAAGCAACCTGTTTAACTTTGCATAGCCCAGCATTTCTCAAATTCATTTAAATCCTAAAAATGTTTCACATTTTGTGGAACAAATATGCTTCAGTACACATGTTGAGAAACGCGTTCGAGGAGGGAGACCTAATGGCTTTGATTCCATGAAGCCATTCTTTCCACATTTATTAACACAGTCGTTTGTTAACTAACACTTGCATTTGTGTGTGTACGTGTGTGTGTGTTTCTTGTGCTTGGGTATCAGAGAGTGAGGGGTTTTTTTATATATAATTTGTGAGCCTTTGATTTAATTCTTTCTTATTGAAGTATAGTTGCTGTATAATAATATAAAAGTAGCAGGTATACAATATAGGTTCACAGTTTGTAAAGGTTATACTCCACTTAGAGCTATAAAACATTGGCAGTGTTCCCCATGTTGTACAATATATCTTTGTAGCTTATTTTATAGCTAAGGGTTTGTACCTCTTGGTGCCCTACCCCTACACTGCCCCTTTCCCTCTCCCCACTGCTAAACTCTAGTTTCTTCTCTATATCTGTGAGCCTGCTTCTTTTTGTTATATTCACTAATTTGTTGTATTTTTTTTTTTTAGATTCCACGTATAAGTGATATCCAACAGTATGTCTTTGTCTGACTTATTTCACTTGGCATAATGCCCTCAGAGAGTGCGTTTTAAGGCATGCTTATGTATAACTAACCAAATTGAAGCACAGTTGTCGCGATGGTTGATAAATTGATAGCATGGTGAATAGATAATCCTTTTAGGATCCTAACAGCCGCAAAAAAACTCCAACTCTCCACTTTCCCTCAGAGAGGTCATGAAAGCCAGTTATAGTCACCACACATCATCAACTGTTCATCATGAGAAAAGTAAGCCTGCAACCCCAGAACTATTTTTTAAATTCTCCCCTCCCCTCCTTTGCTGTTTAGGCAAAAAGCCAATTTCTTGAGTGCGGTGAGGGAGGGCAGGAGTAGATGCGAGAGACTACAGGGTTGAACCACAACTTAAACATCTGGTTTTATTTATGTGCAGGGACCATGCACAGAGCTTAATTAATGTGACTGAAAATTACCATGTGTCTACAAAAACGTTGGGTAGGCCTTATGTATATATATATATATATATATATTTGTCTTTCCTAAACCTGATCCTCCGCTCCTTACAGCACTGTCAAGATTCAGTTATGAGCACATTATAAATGTGCATAGCAGTTTCTTTGCCTCTTCTCTTTTCTGACTTTCTGGGGATTTTTCCTCCTGTAGTTCTCTTTCTAGAAAACTATTACTTTGGCAAGGGTTGAGATTGAGTCACGGACGTGCCCTTACTCACGTCTTCTCTGATTTGAAGCCAAACTCTGAAGCAAATTCCAATACTGCTGTTTAGCTCTTGAAATGCTATCCACACATATATGCACGCATGGCAAAGCTATTTTTTTAAAGCTTTTTTTTTGTCCCTCTGGAAGTTTCTAGGACTGGGAAGGCATGTAGATAGGAAACAGTAAAGAGAATCCCCTTCCTGTCTCTTAAAGGACTTTTTTTTTTAACTTGAGAATGATTTGATACTAATCAAGAAGAAACAGTGCTTCCAAAATATGTAGCAGCTAATCTCCAGCTGTTGTCCCCATAGTCCAATCAGACACTAAGTCTTCAAATAGGATAAGCTACTCCAGGAGAATATGTGTATGAATATTTTATGTAAATATTACATAACGTACAGTTAGCCAAAGAAATGGAAAATAACAACTTTGAAACAGGCCAAAGATATAATATCAAGCTTATGTTTTACTTTGTCTCTCACTCTCTTTCTCTTTTTAAAGTATTTATTAATGTCAGAGTCCATCAATAACCTAAGTAAAAAGGATCTCTAATAAAATGAAGCAAAATCTGGAGTCATTATTTCCAAACCATTTTTCTGAAAATTAGCGGAAGCCATTTTTCAAGTGAAAGCTCTTGAATGATTTTCATTTTAAAAAAGAAGAAAAATATCACAATAAATGAAGGGAGTTTTATTGGTAAAATTATGTCTCTTCCATGTCCTACAGTCCTTGAGGTACCTGCAAAAACTTGGTATGAGAACCATTACTCTTGAATATGGGAAATCAGAAGACCTAGATACATCAGAAAGGATGAAATAAGCTCTCTGTGATTGTGTAAAGGTGAATCTAGCTTAACAGCCAAAAAATTACCTCTTGTTTTTTAATAATATGGCCTAGCTTATATTTTGTTTTTCTTAGTGTCATTGCATCCCAAACCAGGGAAACATAAAGATACATTCTTAACTCCGACGTCCCAAGCAGTGCTATGCCTCAGGATCACCTCAAGTTTTTACAACACAGGTTTTGGGCTCACAACTTCAGAAAGTCTGAGCTGGTAGATCTTATGTTAGGCTCTGGCATTTGCATCCAAAATATTAAAATAAATTAATTAATAAAACATACCTAGGTGAGTCTTTTGTGCCCCCAGGTTTAGGAGCTACTACTACTCTAGGTTCCTTTTTCTTCCTCCCCCCAAAAGGATAGGGTCAAAGTCATTGGATTTTCAGTCCAATGTAGTTGGTACTTTTGATTGCCAGCATGATGCTGATACTAGAGATCAAGGATGGGAGGTCTAATCTATCCTTTTATTCTTAATGTCTATGATTTTTTTCTTTCATGTTCTAGATCATTTCAATTCTGTCCATTACTTTTTTGAGTGTCTACTATATGAGATTAAAAAAACATAAGGCATAAGTGTGCTCTAAAGAGGAACATGGATTCAACTATCTAGAATAAAAAGTGGATTATCGGGACTTCCCTGGTGGTCCAGTGGTAAAGAATCCTCCTTCCAATGCAGGGGACGCGGGTTTGATCCCTGGTGGGGGAACTAAACTCCTACATGCTGAGGGGCAGCTAAGCCTGTGCACCACAGCTACTGGGCTCACGTGTCTCAACTCGAGCGCCCAAGTGCCACAAACTACAGAGCCCATGCACTCTGCAGCCTGCGTGCCACAACTAGAGAAAGTAAAATCTGCTCGCCACAACCAGAGAGAAGCCCGCGCACTGCAACAAAAAAGTCACAACCAGAGAGGAGCCTGCACACTGCAACAGTAAGGTCAACTAGAGAGGGGCCCTCACACTGCAACAAAAAGTTCCTGTGTGCCATAACTGAGACCTGACGCAGCTAAAAAAAAAAAAAAAAAAAAAAAAAAAAAAAAAATTATAAAATAAAAAATAAAAAGCTCTTTTAAAAAAAGACAAAAAAAAGCAGGTTATCTTCAGTACCAGAGTGGAAGGAAAACTCAATTCTATGAGAGCTCAGTGGAACTGATTGTGATTAGAAGCATTAGAGGAATATGGAATAAGTGATCATTGAGCTCTTCCTTGGAATATGGGTAGATGTCTGTGCTGTATCAAAGAGGATGAGTATAAAAAGGGGTTTAAACCAGAGAAAACCTAATGAGTATGGATGAAAGTTTGTAGCTTGTTAGGAGGTGATGAGTAGGCTGATGTAGCTCCTTGTCAGAGAAGACCTTTAAACGTGACTGTAGTCAAGTTTGGGTTCTTCTTGAAGATCTCAGGCAGAAGCACCATTATGGAGGTGGTGAACATTTGGAAGAGCAAACTGATACCCAAGGAACAAGGATGGGATATGACCATGTTAGACGTGATAGAAGGAAGGTTTGTATTTATGCTGGTGGAGTCCAGGGATAGAAAGAATAGATGCAGCTGGGATGAAGATACTGAATGGACATTGAGCTGGTGAAACTGGCAGGTTGGGAGGACTGAAGATGCTGTGGGTGTGAGAAGGTGTATGCTAGGCACAGGCTCAGCCTGATGGTTCTAATGGGTCAGAATATGGCTGGATGATGTGATAGGGACATAATACTTACTCTTAGCCACGATAATTTTTAACTTCAAACAATGTATATTTATTTTAAAATGAATGACACCTCTTGACTATTCAGTTCTTAAAATAACTTGAATAGTTTTTACTCTTCTAATAATATGTGTTCACTGTCAAAGAAAAAATAAAGAATAAAGATGAGTAGAAAGATGTAACTGAAAATTATTAAGCTTATTATTAAATCTCAGTGGCCAAGGATAATCGTTGATAATGCGATGAGGTATTCTTCCAAGTTTTTTTTTTGTCTCCTAGCTTATGAGCATTTGTTTCAAAACTGGTATCACCTTGCTAGTACTGTTTGTAACCTATATTTTCTACCCCCAATAGATCATAAAGTTTTTCAATAACCTTAAATCTTCTTCTACAACACTAATTAGAATGGCTGAATAGTGTTTCATGATATAAATTACCCAAAATTTCTTTAATTCACACTCATGATGGGCATGTGGTGAGTTTAATCCTCTTTTGATCTTATTGCAAATCTTATCGAGGAAAATCCCTTTATATCAGTTTTTGCATCCATATCTTATTGTTTCTTGTCTGCCAATGAAATTGACAATAAATTCCAAAGTAGATTCTCGTCTGTGAGGTTTTCGTGCTGAAATGTTTCTTCTTAATTCTTTGCCATCACTGGTCACTGTGATGAGGTTTCGGGGATTAGAGTGGCCCACACACCCAAAATGGGTGACAGCCCTGATCTTGTTTTCATCATCATCTACCATGAGTTCACTTGTCCACAACAATGGAATTTTGAGTGTGGCCCCATTATACAAGTTGACTATTATTTTCCTTGTCTTCTACATAAATAAATCCATTTTGTATGGTCATAGAAGTGAAGGAATTATACTTATCTTTACCCCTTTGGTGTTTGGCACAGGTTATCTTTAAGACATTATTTCAAAGTAAGTGTGACATAGAATCAGTCGGGTTCAAGCAGAAAAGTAGAACCAAAGATATATTAAGAGATTTATTGCAAGGAAATGGCTTACATGATTGGGGGGCTGGCTAGGTAAGTGTGAAATCCATAGGACAGGCCATCAGGAAGAGCAGATGTGAGGGCTTCCCTGGTAGCACAGCAGTTAAGAATCCCCCTGTCAATGCAGGGGACATGGGTTCAATCCCTGGTCCAGGAAGATCCCACATGCCATGGAGCAGCTAAGCCCGTGCACCACAACTGCAGAGCCTGCACTCTAGAGCCCGTGAGCCACAGCTAATGAGCCCATGCTCCGCAACTACTGAAGCCCACATGCCTAAAGCCTGTGCTCTGCAACAAGAGAAGCCACCGCAAAGAGAAGCCCATGCACCACAAGGAAGAGTAGCCCCTGCTCTCCACAACTATAGAAAGCCTGCACACAGCAATGAAGAGCCAATAAATAAAAATAAATAAATAAATTTATAAAAAAAAAAAAGCATGGTCATGAGCTAGAGCTGCTACATACAAAAGAAAGTTATTTTTCTTTGGGGAAGAAGAAATTCTCTTTTTAAGGCCTGTCAACTAATTGAATCAGGCCCACTCAGACCATCTAAGATAATCTCCTTTACCTAAGTAAGCTGATTATGGACATTAATCATATCTACAAAATACCTTCACAGCAACATCTAGGTTAATGTTTGGTTGGGGACAGTAGCCCAAGTTGACACATGAAACTGACCGTCACACTTCTGTAGTTAGTGTTCATTCTTTCTCTGTGTGTCTCTGTCTCTATCTCTCTGTCTTTCTTTCTCTCGGCTATAATTGGAACCAGGATTTATGCAAGAATTTGGGGGCGGGGGGATGGGCAAGAATAAAATCCAGTAAACAGGAAGACAAGTTAATGGAAAAAAGAATATTTTTGTTGATTGACTTTTTTTAAATGCCTTTTCTTACAGTGACAGCCCTATTTGTCCTTGTTGAAGGGAAAACAAGGATAAAGATCTTAGCTGCTAGGAAGCTCAGATTTAAGTGTAAATTGCATTACAATTTTTTATTTAAACCTTGAATTTTTTTCACCACAGGTGGTTTAAGAAGCACCACTTTAATATTATTTTTTAATTAATTAATTTATTTATTGGCTGTGTTGGGTTTTCGTTGCTGCACACGGGCTTCCTCTAGTTGCCGCGAGTGGGGGCTACTCTTCGTGGTGTGAGAGCACCTCATTGCCGTGGCTTCTCTTGTTGTGGAGCACGGGCTCTAGGCATGTGGGCTTCAGTAGTTGTGGCACATGGGCTCAATAGTTGTGGCTCATGGGCTCTAAGGCATAGGCTCAATAGTTGTGGTGCACAGGTTTAGTTGCTCTGCGGCATGTGGGATCTTCCCGGACCAGGGCTCAAACCCGTGCCCCCTGCATTGGCAGGCGCATTCTTAACCACCGCACCACCTAGGAAGTCCCTGAATTATTTTTAATTGCATTAATTTCCCCATCATTTAGCTATAGATCCAAGCTCCTTCCCTGGGCCTGCAGTGACTTAGATGATCTGGGCCTTGCTTGCTTACTCAGCCTATTAGGTTACAGACAAACCGTTTTTGTTTTTGTTTTTTTTTTTAATTTTTTTCCTCAATGATGCCAAAGGGCTTCTCCCAATAGCCTTTGCACTTTTCTCTTTACCTTGAATACCCTTCTCCAAGTCTCTCTTTCCTGGCCTCACTCTTTGCATCCCAGCTCAAATATTACCTCCTCAGAGAAGTCTTCCTGGCCACCCTAGCTAAAGGAGCCCCTCATCCCCAAATTGCTTTATCCTACTATCCAATTTTAATTTTTATATCAAAAAGTTATACCTATAATAATCTTAGTGATTTAACAGTTTTCTTAGTTATTATATATCTCTACTTTATCTGCAGCTTTTGGAGAACAGAGACTGTTTTTGTTTTCCACTAAATCATAATGACAAGAGCCTTACCTGACATTTAGTAGAGCTTTACTCCATACTCATAGAATGAATAGATGATTCTCAATTTACTCTGCAGGTACAATTAATCACTCCTTTCTGTATTTTTTCAGTTCTTCCTTCCAACATTGTCTTCTCACATTATATACGTTTTTATTTTAAGCTGCCTTATGATAAATATTATTTTTGGAAGGTTTATGTGTATACACTCTGTTGATAAGTGTGTGCTTTTGCAGAATTAATCAAGCGTCCCTGGTGAGGTGTCTTATGCTCCACTCCTGAGTGGAGTGTAATATATCAACCTCGCAGAATTCTAACCCGGACCAGTGGGAGACAAATGTCACAACAGTATGCTGTGTGTGATGCGTTCTAGGAAGAATGGTGGCAGCTGTAAGGGAATCGGGAGCCCAGGGAATGTACCTTGGCTAAAATTTCCTGTTTCATTCCACCATGCTGACTCCTCTGCACTGTAAAATTTCTCCCATTTGGCATCTGGTTCATCTGAAACTAATATGTAATGTGTTGGGATTATGAAGTGTGGTGAGAAGGTGGTGAGTATTTAGAGAATAACTTCTAACTAGTGCTGAGGATGGATTGGCTGATGATTTTCAAAATATCTCGAAAATGGAGTTGGACACCTATTCATTCCCTTGTTGGTGCCTTTATTTCGCTTTTATTTTAAAAACATTTCTTTGACCCTGCGTATACTTTAACAGATGTGCAATATGCTACAAGTAAAATAAAATGCAGACAATTTTCTTTTTGATTTTATACTTATTTGCAAAGTATTTACTATCACTTGGGAAAGCCTGTAAAGTAAGGTATTTCCTTTGTTTTGATTTGACTTCTCCCTGGAATTTATCCAGATAACATTCCAAAACTCCTATTTTAGTAATAAAGACCTGATTTTAAGGAAGATTTGCTAGAAAAAGAAATCTTTACTCTGCCATGTGTGTGTTCCAAAAATACCATCATTTTATGGGCATGTTATAATTTCAAAGTTTGAATATCATAGTTAGCTGATATTTTATGAAATATGTTGTACTTTTTTTTCTCTATTGCATATGTTGTTCTCTGGTAGGAGGAACGTGAATTTATGTAGATTATCAGGGTATCATTAGGGCAGTTTTTGCTAATGGATTAATGATTATGTCCACTCTAAGAATTTCTGAATTGGAAATGTGCTACATAGAATTTCACCAGCTCCTACTCTGATAGTCATAAAAGGATGTACAACAGGATAGACAGCAGATACCGAGAAAAATAGCACTCAAAAGAGAAAATTACATTTTTCATGACTATCAAAAAATAATACTTGTGATTTATCATTGTTCTTCTGTAGATGTGAGTGTTCTAGTTTCAGAAGGAGAAAATTTCCCCAAGTGTCATTTGCTTTTATGAAAGCACTTGTGCAAAAATGCAATTTTCTGTTTGCTTGTTATGAAATAACTCAATTGCCTGGATTTTTTTCTTCCCAGAAAATTTTACCAGTATAAAGGCAGATGACTCTATTTACCTATGCTGACTATTTAAGTGATTGACCTTGACCCATAGTCAGTAGCTTTGCTAGTGTTCATAAATTACAAAAGGAATGTCTTCTCCAGCTGAAGTTGCTTAGTAGTTGTAAACCTAAAATGGTAAATGAGAGGAATGTTGCAAGTGGAGGTCCAACTAGCAGCATGTTATTTATACAAGTTTTTGGACCACCTTTGGACAAGATGAAAAATTGTCATTAAATGATGAACCACTTCATGGTTAGATGGGCTCCTGAATTGGCTTCATGTCATCAGTAGCATGCCGTGTCCTACACTGTACATCAAACACAAGTCATAATTGTTGCCAATGAAAAAGACAGGAGATTCACTTAGCTCTAAGAAACTGGAAAATTTAACTTGGGGACAAAATAACATGGGAATTTGAGAGCTGTATTCAAGTTTCAGAATGTGTGTAAGAAAGAAATAAGGTGGGACTTCTTAGAAATGCCTGGAGAAGTCAGAACCACTACAAATGGTAGGATTTTATAAAGTCACAGTACATCACAGTCAAATCTAATCCAACGAGCTCCTCATCCCTGAAAGAGATCACACAGAGCCTGGACAGTCCAGTGGTGGTATAGATGCAAACATATAGGAGGAAATTGATTGGAGTATTTATAAAACCCTAGGTTTGTTTTAAGGCAACATGCCTCCCTCAGGCACTGCCACTTACTGCGAATTTACTAAATAAAAAATATTGTCCTAGAAACTAAGAAGAGAAAATAAGCATAAATTATATCCTAGTTAAACTTTAGACAAGCAAGTAAGAATCATATAGGCTTAATACTTTGCCCAGTAGTTGATAAAACTGAGATTCAAAGCCTTATTGGCTTCAAAGCGTTTTTGTTTGTTTTAATTTTTTTTTCCTTTTCCATCAAAAATGAACTCGCTGAGTTAGCAGTCAAATTAGTTAGATTTCCTTACCTTCTTTGTCTTCCTGCAGTTCCTAGAAAACTAAAAGGGAGACTGTGAGTACAGTGGAAAGAATATTTTACTAAGGGTCAGAAGACCTGAATTTTAGCTTTGATTCTGCAGTTGACCTTTAGGACCTTGAACAAACTTTCCATCTTCACCCCATTTATCTTTGAGCTGCAGTGTCCCCTTGAGAAGATCAGAGAGGGTGGCCTTTGTACTTCCTTTCAGCACTGACACTGTGTCACTCTGTGACTTCAGCCTCTCCACCTAACCCTGGGAGACATTGCTGAAGACGTGTGGAACATGTCGGCTGGGGTTAATTATTATTCTCCTGTCATTTCTAATCATGATATATAAACATTCTGTTGATATCAAGAACTGTATAAGGGCTTCATAGAGGTAAAATATTTTCCCAATAAAGATCTCACAGGCTGCCATTCTCTCTTCCACCAGCATAAGGTACTAGTTGAAGGAGAATGAAAAGTTGCTGAAAGCTGTGCATTACCCCTAGCAAATCACCTCTCTTTCCTTTCCTCACTCTGCGGGCTCACCGTCCCCATTTGTCTGTGGGATCCATGTGCCCCTCTGGATGTTAGAGACACTCGTTCCTTAATTTTCATCTGTTGCTGTGGTTCTTAGCGGGTGAGAACTGCCTGCATTTCATGAAAGCATATAGTAAGCCTCAGATGAGATCTTACTATAGTTAACTAGAAATGTGATAAATGTAAGACTCTATCCTCAAACACACACACACACACACAAACACACACACACACACATTCGTGTATAATAGTGATATTGTAAAAGTGATTTTGGAATTCTGTTTCATTCCATATATTTCCAGCCACTTTCTTATGCTTACTCTCTCACAACCCTTCACTACTAAGCCATGTATCTGGCTCTGTTCTGTTGCTGGAGATTATTTTGGGGGGAAAACAGAATGACCATCTCTAATGGTTACATTTCAAATGAAAATCTCTATCTGCCTTCATTTTCAACATTAGAATTGATCAGTCTTTTTTCTTACTCAGGCTTTCTACCAAAGTGTTCTTTTATTTCCGTGAAAAATAAACATAAGCGTTCACCAGTTTTCTCCAGAATGTGGAGCTCTGGGGACACATTTTCACTGCCTCTTGTTACTAAGAACAGCTGGCATGCTGGAATCCCACATACCCTTAAAAGGTAACAGTAACTGTGCCAGTGTAAAATAGGAGCCATTCCTTTGAATCCAGGCCAAAAGTTTTAGTGTAAGGACTAGAAATCATGTGAAATAGAAAATATGGTATTTTTATTCATAGGTTGCTCTGAAGGAAGATGCTATATTAATTTTTAAAATCATTCCTTAAATACAGTAATCTCTTACATTGCTATATAGCTTTAGAGTTTGTAATCTATGTTGATATACTTTGATATATCCCACAATACTCCTATGAGACAGATGGCCAGTATATATATATATGTATACGCACACACACACACATATATGTATACATATATATGTAAAACAATGACATTCGTAAGATGTCCTGACAAGGACATAAAGTAAACATTTTTGGAACCACATCATCTGATTCCTAATACTATACTCTTTCTGCTGTCTACACTGCAATTTCATGGACACTTGCAATAAACTTTATGGACTGGATCAGTTTTTTTAAAAAAGCATCAAATATCCAGTGATTACATAATCTGAGATTCCTATTCGCATCTACTAGGTTAGTCACACATAGGGGGTTCTACTCTAGATAGGTCTTCAACAAAATAACTTTCTTCCTCCCACTCTCTCCACTGCTCCACCATTGCGTTGGGAAAATAGGGGCCAGTTTACAGTATTTAAAGCACCTAATTGCCAGATGACGTCGAGGCAACTATAGACTTTAATCATTAATGTACTTCCCTTTGAGGACTGTGTTTTGTGTGTCTATGTGATTCTAAACTAAAAAACTAGGTATGCAAAATGAAGTAATTACTTTCTTATATGTTGAGAAATTTCAAAAAGTTGAACTTCCCTTAACCATGAATGTTTAAGTTTACGGCATTACTTTCCACTTAACAATTCAAAATTGTCCTTATGGCCAATAAAGGCAGATTGTCTCTCTCTGTCCTTGGGGACATATAAAGCTATATAAAAGCAATTCAGAGAAATTATTTAATTTAAATTTTAAAATGTTAATGGAGGGCAAACAGTGACCAGACCAGATGCTGAGCTATTGACCTAGGTCTTTGGGGCCTTTCAGATTGCAGAATAGCTATTACTTCCTTTAAGCATTTGCAAGTCAGGCATGGAAACTTTTAAGCAGGCTCTGACAAAAGCACTGTTTTTGCACTAAGTAGAAGCCAGCTGTGAGCCTCTCGGGACCCTTTATTGGACTAAGATTTTAAACATTTTGCTGAGTAGGCAGTAAAGTTTTCTTCTCTTTATTCCCACCGTCTTGGTGAAAATGCACTCTTAATAAGCTTAAAGGAAAGGGGATATGAAAATAACAAATGAAGAACGTGTGTTGAACACAGATTTTAGTGCTTCCCTAAAGGTCACACAAGCCACCAAATGGAACTTAATTTATTATTATTACATACAGGCTGTGTCGTAGATGCTCAGTAAATATTTGTTGAATGGATCACATATGGGTTAACTCAGTTTCTGCATACAGTATGGTAGAAATGTATCCAGTCTATCTGCAAGGCCAGTTTGCTCTGAGTTGAGGCCACTTTGCATAAGGCCAACAAACGAAAAGTGTGCATGTCTTAGGTCAAATTCATCACCACACCTCAGAAGATGCTGCTTTGCATGTTCATCATCATGAAGATGAAAGCATTGCCTTGGTAGAGGATGCCTATGATGGGTATGACTTTTTTTTTGGCCCACGCAACCATTGTCCTTAAGTGACCATTCAGATCTGATTCCTGTCTTATGAAATGATCCGGTTGTAGGTCTTGACTCTGATGGAACAGGTTGATTTTCCAGTTATTCTGCAAGTGATAGATTCAGTAACCATTTGTTGGCATTCTCTCTTACAAGCCTGAAGTCACCCTTTTTTGTCTTTGATCATGTAGCTCATTTAATCCAGGTTTGCGGGTTAAATGAGCTACATAATCATTTGTAGACCCAATCATGCTATAGACCCAATCAAAACTATTTAAGTATTCTGTCAGTGCCTTGCAAACATCCCCATCCCAGATCCTCCCAATCTCCCTTGGAATCTGTGTTGTCAGACTTGCAGTTGTCCTGTAACTGGTGGTCTCCTGCTTGCCTTGTGATGAAGTGTAAAACAAATTTCTGTGGTGTCAATTACTATGGACATTGATACACAAAAGCTGAGTCATTACATGGAAAAGGATTAAAAGGATTAAGAAATATCTAACGCAACCATAGTTACCCTTCTCATTTCTCCACAGTCCAGTGAGTTCCTTTCCTGTTCCTTAATCCTAGAGTGTCTAGTAATCATTTTAGTTATATCACACAAAAGAAATACAGGGAGCAGACAGCATGCATGCATTTTATGTATTCCATCCATCCAACAGCTACAGGATGTTCTAGACTCTGAGAAGAAACAAGAATGAATAAGTCCTATTTTCTACTCTTAACAAGTTCACTGTAAGTACAAAATCAACTCAAATAATCTCTCATGTTGATCCCTCCCTCCTGTGAGTCCCATGCTATTTTGGAGGTCTTTTTGGGGATTTACTGTAGTCTATCTTTAGAATCTTATGTTATGTGTGTTCTTTGTATGCTTCTTGGCAAACCTGGAACTCCTGGAAGGCAAAGACTGTATCTTCCTCAACTTTGTATCCTAGTTCTCACTATTGTTCTTCACGTATACTGTGAACTTACACGTTTTAAAAATGAATGAATGATCTGATGATTTTGCCGTTAACAACCTATAAGACTTTTAACTAGTAATCCCCTATCTGGGGACTGTTTCCTTATCTGTAAGTGTGGAAGTGAGGATAATGCATGCTACATCTTATAAAGTTATGATATCAAAATTAGATGTATTAAGTTTTGCAAACCGTGAAACACTATACCAATGTACAGAATCACTCTTATTAAAATGGAATATATGCTTTCATTTAACTGTGGGTTGCCATTTAACTACACCTGGCAGTGATGTTTGAAGGGATCTCAGGGGCCTTACTATTAACAGAAAACTCAACCATCATATGTCTCATAAAATTTTCCTTCCTTATTATGCTCAATTAAAAAAAAACCATTAAAGTAGGTTCTAATGAAGCATACTAAGTCTAGTTTATTCTTCAAACTTTTAACCTCTGTCTTGACCATAAAATATGAATTATTGTGGCATGTGGTTCTATTCAGGATATGATAAATACTGTTATGTATTTTGGGAAGGAAACTATAAGGTATGTTTCTGGCTTGTCTTGAGGAAGGAATAAATGGCCTATGCAGTCACTTGCATCTCTGGTTTTGAAGATTAATGCATCCTAGAGCAGGGGTCCCCAACCCCCGAGACCATTCCATGGCCTGTTAGAAACCAGGCTGCACAGCAGGAGGTAGCAGTGGGAGAAGAAGAAGCTTCATCTGCCGCTCCCCTTAGCTCCCTATCACTCTCATTACTGCCTGAACCAATACCCCCCACCCTTGCTGCCACTGCCCCGGCTGTGGAAAAATTCTTTTCCACAAAACCGGTCCCTGGTGCCAAAAAGGATGGGGACTGCTGTCGTAGAGGAATAACTTTCTTTAGTCTACAATGCCAGTTGCTATCTTTGTTTCATCCCTGGAGTTTTAGAGGGAATGTGTATTGAAAAATATTTAGCTTTTATTTTAGATAACTTTTTTCTTTGACTCCTGCTTGTCTCTTTTACATTTTCCATTCTGGAGTGAGTTTTTCTTGTGTATGTCTAGGTTTTTATCGAGGAGGACACAGGAGGTGGTAGAGATAATACAGGGCTGTGCCTAAGGTTTGGAGGTAGAGTGGATGCTCAGGAGGCTGGGAGAGAGCTCAGCAGCTCAAGTGTCAAGAGGTTCTGTGCGTCTTACCTTGTTACTCACTGACGGCCTCCAGGAGGCTTGGAACCAATCAGGCGGATTCCATGTTAGTGCCAGGTCCTGACTTGCCGTGTCATTAGTTGCAGTGGATGAGCATATTGTGAAACCATTTGAATGTGTTTTGCATTCTTTCATGAGATGGTTAGTCAGGTCTGGCCACAAAAAGGGGCAAGAAAGAGGTTCAGGAAAACAAAGTTTATTAGACTCACAGCTTCTAGAGAGAGGCGCTGTAGGCCATGAGGGAGTCACGTAGTGGGAGTGTCAATGGGGCCAGCTCCACCAAGCAGGCGGGGGAGCTGGAGAGAAAGAGGACCCATGGGCAAGTGCCTTTACTGGGGGTCAGGGTGGAGTACAGCAGCAAAAGGCACAAGAGGATGCTTTGGTGTGTTTGAATGTCACAGTCAGGGGAGAGAAGGAAAGAGTACTTATGGCAAGGCCCAGCCTTATCACATCCGTGTACCTTGCCACCTGAGACTCACGGCCTCTATTCACTGCAATGGGAATAATCCATTGTCTTATTTTTTTAAGTCATGATTTCACATAACAAACATTGAATGTCTGCAATATATGACATCAGAAGAAAAGCAAAAAACTAAGCCAGAAAAAAAAAAAAAAAAGAATCAGACACAGCATCCACAGTAAAACTGCTTATGATTTGATTTTATCAAAATGCCTTACCATAGAACCATCAACATTCACACTTCAAATGGCTAATGTGCATCAGTAATTGAAAGTAACGTTAAAAAGCATACTGATTAATAACTATATGAAGAAAGCAGTATTCTGCAAGTAGGATGCATAAGTGTGGGAGATTGAGGTATTGAGACTGAGGGAAAAGGATTGATATTAAAAATCCATTTGCTAAAGTCTCAGATCACGGTATCTTATTTTCTGAAGATTTTATCCAGATCAATGATTTTTCTCGAGTCCATATTTTTGTTGAGGCTTGGGGATCTATGAAATCCATAATAATGTATACAAAATTGTATACACATGAGAAACTTGCTGGGGAGAAATCTAAAGTTTACACTAGATTCTAAAAGTAATAATCCAGTAATATTAAGAATCACTAATGCATATTTGACTTATAAGTTGCTTCTCATTTTAGGGAAGGCAGTGTGTTTGGTGGAAAGATCCTAGAATTAAGATGGAAAGACATAAATTATGTCGTTAATTCTTTCCTTTTTACCTGTGTGACTTCAGAGAAAGTACTCAACTACAGTATCTTTATCTTTAAAATGGGCAGATACTCCTTTTTTCCTGCGAGTCAAATGAGTTGGGTTATGTGACTGGCCTGCATAAACAATAAAAGGTATACCACATAGAGATTATTACTGTTATCTTAAGTTATTTGGGCTTTTGCATCTGCCAATCCATGATACTTTTTTTTGTTAGTTAAAAATTTTATTGTGTTACCAAGTAAATATATACTTCCTATCTTGCCAATGTTGTCAACTTAATTTTTCAAAGAATGATTATGCATTTCATAGATTTTCATGTTTTGGGAGGCCTTTGTTTTTAAATGAATCTATAGAAGTATCTAATACACCATGACAACTGCCTGGTCTATATATAGTAAGGGCAGGAGCAGGGGGACCACTGTACTAGGGTAGAGTTGGGGATATCCCTGGCCTGTGTCAGATTCTACAAAGGAAACTTGGAAGAACTACGTTTGTTTTCTTTGAATAAAGGGCAATGGTAGGTTGAGTGAACGAGACTGAGGAAGAAATAGAAAGAATGGAGATGTGTATGTTTTGACAGATTATGAGTTGAATCCCCTGCCTTGTCTGCGTGCAATTGTAAGTTCTCCTGTTCTTTCTGAGACTCAATGTTACTATTTTAAAAATGGAGATAAAAAAGAATGATTTCACAGGATTACAGTAAGCATGACACAATTATATCTGTAGGTTGCAGCTTGTCAACTGTAAAGTGATATACTACATTGTGTTGTTAGTCATTAAGGAATAATCATTTCAGCACAGCTCCAAAGTGCAAAATGATTAGATAACTCTCTTGGAGTTTGTTCTGATGAGATTTCACTAGTATTTTATTTCTTTCTCTCTCTCTATATATATATATATTTGAATATATATGTATATATACACACACATTTGTATGTAGTCTGTGTGTACTCATTATTTACTATTTGGAGACACCTGAGATAAGTAGGATGCATCATTAGTTGACAGCAAACTTCTCAAATGAGAATCAGAGACGAGATAAAAAGCAGAGAGAAATAATTTGGAAGAAAAGGAGAGTCATGTGGTAAAAAAGACAGAAACTGTCACTTCATATTAGCGAAGAAGAGAGGTAGGAAGGAGGTGGTAGTGACAGCTAGGACTTTCAGAAGTCAATTTTATTCTGAATGTGGAAAAATGGGAAGCCAAATGATACAGAAGTAAAACAGTAGTAGAGACAGTGATTATAATAGAATAAAATTATTAGTGGGAAATATTCATCCAACGGGTAGGTAGGTAGTTTCCAGGGACTCTTCACTGCTGTTTACGTCTATGACTTAAAGTAAACTTACTTAACAACTGAGCACATGTTCTGCTTATACCTCTTGTTCCCTTCCCTGACTCCAAATCTCACTGCTAATGAGCAGCCCATGTTAAGGGAAGAAAGCCCAATACGACCTTCCTACATGAGATCTGGGTTTGCTTCAAATCCCCCAAATGCCCTCAAGCTCAACAGATGGTTCTTGCTTTTGTTTAAATGAGAATAACTTCGAGTTATCAAGAGTGCAACATCCCTATTCTGCTGCCTTTTAGTGAAAATTAAGGGAAAGGGCATGTTAACAGTATCAACAAATTAGCAGAAGTAAAAGGGAAGCCCATAGGATCCTTGATGAGTGACAGAGAATTGATATATGGATCATAGCTGGTGGATCAAAAGGGAATGACAAAGAGGCTGTCCCCAAAAATGGAATCAAAAATTCAAAACAGAGAATAAGTTATTTAAGGGTGTAAGACTCTGTAGTTTTTAGTGAGTTAAAACTTTTTCTATCTCTGTAATAAGCTTTGTGTTCATATAAAATGAGATACTGTTAATAGGATGTTATATAGATTAACTCATTCAGTTCCTAAATACAGTGGGATGGGTGGGGTGTCAATTTTCCTCATACCCATTTGATATATAATGAACCAGAGAAGTTAAAATAGTCTCCTAAAGTCATGCAACAAATCATGTAGGAGTTAAAGGTCAAATGATGGTCTTCTGATGCCAAGCCCTTTGTTTTGACAGCTATTCCTAATGGCTAAAGGAGCAAAGCAGAAAAAAAAAAAAGGAGAAGGAGAAGAAAAAGAAATATCATTCAGTCAGATATTTTCAAATATTTAAAATGTATTTATTTTAAATTTCCATATAGCAGAATTCACTCTTGGTGTGCAGTTCTATTACTTTTGGCAAATGCATAGAATCAAGTAACCACTGCCACCAAAATTAAGATACAGAGCAATTCCATGACCCGCCCAAAATTTCCTCCTGCTGCCCTTTCACAGTCACCCCTCCCTTGCCCCCAGTCCCTAACAACCATTGATCTCTTTGTTCCTCGTTTTGCCAATTGAAGAATGTCTATAAATGAAATCAAACAGTATAGAGCTTTGAGTCTAGCTTCTTTTTGTTTTCAATTTTTTTCTGAGTACTTGGAATTACCTGGGATATATGTGAATATTTCCCTATATTTTTGTTTATATCTGAAACTGAGCAACCCTGTAGAAACTGCTGAATGCCCATGTTTATTGTGAAAGATAATGTCCAAATTCTGAGGCAAACTATTGTTCAAATTATACCACTATACCTAGAGAGAATACCACCACGGAAAATGCAAGTCTGGCTGACACTGTTTTTGAGTGTCTCCATCATTACTAAATCAGACTTTTGATTGAGATTATGAGGAATAATTATTGATACGTGATTAGGTATATCAGCTACCTCTTTAATCAGCTCTCTGCACAGCATTATTACTAGAAGTCTATGTAAATTCCTTTACATGCCTTTACATCATGCCGAGTCTTATGTTGCCACTTGATGAGGAAAAACACTAAATCTTTTTAGAACATTGCATTCAGTTTGAGTATTGCTTTAAAAAGCATTTCATAACATAAGCTTGAAATTGTAGGGCAAACTATATTAGGAAATTAAATATATATCCAAAAGCAGAAAATATGAGCTTTCCTGGTTGCCAAGGGAACCATTGTATGCAAATTTCTGTTTATTGAATGTTTGATTATAAAAGAATAAAACTATTGAAAGGGGGGAAACCTCTTCATCTTGAGTGATAGAATATGAATGTTACTCCCATCTACTTAGGAAAAGAAACATAAACATGGGATTTCAGGCTAGATGGGCTTCTGCACTCTTTTGTAAACTGCTTAAACCATAGGGTTTGTTAATTCTTGTTTGTAATTCATTGTTTCTTATGTAATTCAGCTATTTTTTCCCCAAGAAAAACTTTGCAGTTTATTTTTATTGATAACACACAACACTTTTTATTATGCTTTTTTTCTTCTCCTTTAGTCACATTGTGATTTAATTTTTTTAAATTTTTTATTTTGAAATAAAATATTGGAATTATAAAAGCTTGCAAAAATAAGACAGACATTGTACAAAAATAAGATATCCTTTACCCAGTTCTCCTTATCTTAGCAACGTATATAACCATGGTATGTTCAATGGTCAAAACCAAGAAATTAACATGCGATGCCTCGCAATGAACTACAGATCTTATTCCAATTTCATCAGTTTTTCCAGTAATGTCATTTTTCTGCTCCAAGATCCAGTCCAAGATCCCACAGTGTATTGGTTGGTATGTCCCCTTAGTCTCCTCCAGTTTGTGATAGTTTCTCAGTCAGTATTTGTCTTTCATGATATTGGCACTTTCAGTGAGTATTGGTCAGTTATCTCTAGTCGAACTTTTAAAATGTTTGTTATAAATCTTAGCTGAAATTTTAAATGTTCATTAACAACCTGCATTTTTTTCTTTGTAAGTTACCAGATCATATTTATTAGAGCTTTAGTGATTTTTGCCTAAAAGTTACAAAAACTTCATATATATTAAGATTTTAATTTTTGTTTTAAAATATTTCTCCCAACATGATTATGTTATTAGATATACATAAGGGTTTATTTTGGTTTTATTTTTTCTAGTTTATGTACACTCACAGTGACAAGTTTTTTCCTTGTGATATCTTCCATTATTTTAAACATAAGAAATTCTTATCTATAAATCAGAAATATCTATGAATATTTTATTCCAGTTGTTTTATAGTATAATTATTTTAGAGTATTTAGTATTTTAATTGATTTGTAGTTTACTTCTGTCTTCCATCACTTCTGAGCATAAAAAAATCATCCTTATGTAAATATAAGAAATATTCACATATATTTTATTCTGGATTTTTAAAATATATAATTTGAAATGCATTTTAGTGCCTATAACTCTTTACTCCATCAGCAGCTTATTTAGTTTGATCTCAAGCTAAGGTCAAAGTGAAGTTTTCTAAATAATAACCAATTTTTCTAATATCATTGACTGAATTCACGTACTGTTCTCATTGATTGGTATTGCATCATTTTCTATATTAAATTCCTTTATATTCTAAGATCTGTTTATGTACTATTTAGTTTGTTCCACTGATTTTCTGTCAAATTTTCTCTCACTAATAGATTATTTTCATTACTGTGGCTTTGTTATAGCAAGTTCACCCTCATTGCTTTTGATTTTTGAAACATTATCTCTTTGGTCTTTTCAGTTTTTCAAGGGAACATCAGAATCATTTGGTCAAGTTCTAAGAGAATCTCATTGTTTTCCTAATTATTTAGACATTTTCTATCGCAGTGAATTTTTTTTATAGCTTTCTTCATATAGCTGTAATACATAACTTACAAAGGTCATTGTTTTAAAGATTTGCACATTCAACCTTTAGATGTTGTCTTTTACCTTTATGTATTTACATTGTTCACTAAAGGAATATAGGAAAACTAAGCACTTTTATGTGTTATCTAGTTTTATACAGCTACTCAATCAAACTCATTAAATCTACAGTTTAGTAAATTGTTTTGCTTCCTCAAATAACGGTAAAGTTTGTCTCTTTTTTATAATTTTTGGTCATATCTTGATTTATTGATCAGAATTCCAGAACAGGGTTAAATAACACTGTGGATAAGAATTCTCTAATATTTTATCATTAAATATGATTTTGAGTCCAAAATTATGTTGAATGCAAGACACAGATCAGATACTTCAATGAAAAAAGAAAAACAAAAAGGAAAGTTATCAATTTTCTATTGCCTATTGGCATTTCTAGAGGATTCGTGAAGGATTGACCACAATTTGACATGTAAGCATACAGTTCTCACCAAATGAAATTGTCAGCTTGGGGGCTATGTAAGAATAAATATGGGTCACAGTGTGCAGTTTAAAAAAAAGAAGAAAAAAAAACCTTGGATATTTTTGATCTCCTAAAACTGTCTTGTTAATAATTATCAGCAAGAGATTAAATAAGAGGTTCACCTTTGGCAAAAGGGCTTCATGGTGAACTGAATCAATAGTCTCAGCTGTTGGGATCACCAGCTTCTTCTAAGTTATTGAGCACTCCAGTAAATCAGATAATATATGTGAGATGCCAACAAGATGCCAAATTCACCATAGATATTCAGTAAATATTAACCACCCTCACTCTGTCCTTAAGAGGTAATAAAATATTTACTTAAGAAACAGAGGCCAGCTTTCTAGGATTTGGCAAGAACCTAATAGAAATCAAAGAGGCCTGTAAGTGACATTGTGAGTCAGTGGTAATTTCTGGCTTTCTACCTCCATCTTGGCTCCTGGAAATTTCTCCCGTGCTTTCCTCACTTTCCTCTCCCTAGACTTGCTTAGCCCAGGTCCTGACACATTATCATTTTCTTTCCTTATATCCTCAGAGATATGTTTGGGCTTTTACATAATGGACTTTGTAAGGAAACTAAGAGCAAACCTAAACAAAACCCAAAATAATAATAGTGTGATAATAGAACACAGGGTCTCCATTCTAAGAATCATAGAGTTTTAGTTAATTCTAGGAGCATTCGCTGCATATCAGACTCTATACAGGGCACTACAAAGATTAAGCCAAGGCACCTATGGTCAAACTGAGCCTTGGTTTGACCTACGGCTGCTGGTCTGGTGCATCACCGTGCAAACATCTAGCCAGGAACATCCCCTTCAAGTGTGTCAACTGAAGAGAAGAGATGGAGGATTTCTGGACTCTGGGATAGCTCTTTAAATATGTATCCCTATTCCTCCCAATCCTGACTTAAATTAGATGCCTAACCCTGGCTTTGTACTCTGTTATAGTAGGACTCAAAGGGATTACTTTTGGCTATTCTGAATGAGAATGAGTTTCCTATTCTTTTGCTAAATATGGTAAGGAAAGGGCTTACATTTATTGTCTGTCTCTTATTGGGCATGGCACTATAAATTTGGGTTTCAAATCATGGAAGCTATGGGGATAATCAGTCACTCTTCTGGAAATTTGTGGAAATGGAGGGAACTTGTAGGCAGGAATAGGAGAGCCACTTCAAATGAAAAGCCAAGGAATGGAGTACAGAGGGCTCAGGCAGCAATATAGACAAAGTAGGTTGCAGAAGCCTGGTCTTAGAACTGTATTCATTTAACAGGGAAGGGGGTGAATGCTCAGACCCAGAACAGAGGACCTCTTGTGTGCAAAACACATATACAAGCATCCAGGGAGAAGGCAGCTGCATGAAAT
This sequence comes from Hippopotamus amphibius kiboko, assembly GCF_030028045.1. Taxonomy (NCBI): domain Eukaryota; kingdom Metazoa; phylum Chordata; class Mammalia; order Artiodactyla; family Hippopotamidae; genus Hippopotamus; species Hippopotamus amphibius. The sequence goes on along the minus strand of NC_080191.1, from coordinate 164,623,005 downwards.
CCTGAGCAGCAGAATGACTGGAAATTAATAGTGTGTGAGTCCATTACTCATGTAAGGGTCAGTAATATTAACAGCGTCTACTTTGTTTAGAGAGCTCCTTAATTTTATCTTACTGAAAATATAACAAGTATTTACAATATAGGTTAACTAATGACCTCCTTCTTTATAATCTGATGTTCCATGATATGGTCATAATTTCTCACTGTGAATTCTTCTGTTTTAGAGTTTTCAGGTACCCAGCCAGTCTTCCTCTCATTAGTTATTTTACACAAGGGTGGAATTAGCTGCCTGTGACACCTTTTTCTGGTTGTCCTTATGCATGCAACACAGAGGTAAATTTATATCATCTGTACTTCATAGTAAGGTATTATCTATTTGGGGGTTTCTCTCTCCAGAGCTAAGCGACAAGGAGTTTGTTAGGCATCATAGCATAAAAATCACATGCCTTAGAGCCAAACTGCCGGGGTTGGAATTGTGTTCTCTCTTATTTCCAACTCTATTAGCTTGAGTGGATTCCTTCTAGTTTCAGTGCCTCGGTTTCCCCGTATGTCAACAAGAATGATAACAGTACCTACTTTATAAGACTGTTATGTGGATTAAATGAGTTAATGTTTGTAAATCTCCTAAAACAGTGCTTGGCTTGTAGAAAGTCTAATGTTTTAAATAAAATTTAGAGATTCTCTCCTACCTTAACTTTTAATTGTATAGCTTTATACACCCAGTAAATTTCATTGAGCACCTAATAAGGACCATGTATTTCACTGACTGAAAAGCCAGACTTTTTTTTAATAGTTTTTTTGTTTGTTTTGTTTTTTAATTTTTTATCATATTTTTTAATTTTATTTTTTATTAGTTTTCTATTTTATATGTATTAGCATATATATGTTAACCCCAATCTCCCAATTCATCCCACCACCACCCGCACCCCTGCTTTGCCCCCTTGGTGTCCATATGTTTGGTCTCTGCATCTGTGTCTCTAATTCTGCCTTGCAAACTGGTTCATCTGTACCATTTTCCTAGATTCCACATACATGCATTAATATACGATATTTGTTTTTCTCTTTCGGACTTACTGCACTCCATATGACAGTCTCTAGGTCCAGCCACGTCTCTACAAATGAAAATCCAGACTGATATTAGAACAAGTAGTATCTGTATGATATGTTCAGTTTACAAAGCTCTCCTCATTTCAGTTTAATTGTTATGACAATACTATGAGGAAGGCATTATAAGAATTCTCAAGAATCTCATTTTTAAATAAATAGGCTAACAGAAAGGACGTCAGTGAATAGATGGATGGATGGATGGATGGGCTGGCTGATGGGTGGCCAGATGGATATCTGTCAGTATGAATATTATAAATTTGTACAATTTAAGCTTTTAGTATGGACTTTATTTTTAAAAACTGGATGAGAAAGGGTTTACATAATATAAGAATAAAATATGTGCAGAGAAGAGAAAGCTACTTTTTAAAAAAGAAAATTATGAAAAAAAAATGTGTTTGTTTTGGATTTATGCATTATAGCAGTGTTGAAAATCTCAAAAAATCAAAAGAGGAAGACTTTAAAAACAAAGCAAAATAGGCCAATTGAATTTCACTTTTCCAGGTTCAAGAAATGCCAAATAATAAACAGAGACAGAGGCAAATTATTATTACTTTAATGAGCTACAATGATGCATAAGAAAGGGAGCCACTTTAGTACTTTCTGATGTATTTACTTCTCCACCAGATTAAAACATTTCCATAAACTGGTATGAAATCTGTGAAACCGCCCAAATGTTTTTTGTTGTTATATTAATTTTTCAATCCAAATTTTTGATTATTTGCAAACGTTTCATTTTGGGTGTTCTGTAAGCATGGGTTTCCAGATGTCTGTAGTTTGGCATTATTTAAACTAAACATCTGGAAGACTAGAGTGCTATAAGGCAAAGATGATTACTTAAGGCCTTGGGGATGGAGTTTTCCCAAGTGACTTTGGGAAAAATCATTTCCGTTTTCTGGGTCTCAGTTTCTTCTTTTATAAAATTGTGGGGTTTGGACTAAAGTGTGCCTAAAAGCTCCTCGCAATTCCAGAAGCAGCCAGTTTTCACTCCAGCATTTTAACTGGGATTTTGTAGACATTGCTTCCTTTTGTTTCACATTTCTGACTGAGTTCACTCCTCCTTGGAAAAATGACTCCTTAGGAAGCCTTTCCGAAAGGCCAGTTAGGCTTCAGGCACTTCAACGGGCTTAAAATAATCAACATGTGTCTGTGGCAGCTGCCCAGCCAGACCACGCTCAGGAAAAACCACCCCACCCCTGGATGGGCTTCACACCAGAGACCCACACTTAACTGTGACCCTATTTAACTTTGCTGTGTGGCTGGGAATGATCAGACATAGGAAGCTTTCATGAAAGGGGAAAGCTTTGACTTTTAAGATGAGACCTTTCTGTTCAACCATAAAAAAGACGCTTATGAGGGAAAGTCCTTGATGGACTCATCATGGCCTCTTTGAAGTTACTGCTTATACTGTATTTGGGGAGCCAGTAAGCTGCTTAAATTAAAAAAAAAAAAAAAAAAAGGGAGAAGATGGTTGGATTAAGATGGAAAAGAAGAGGCAAACTTGGCTCTTAGGAAAGTTCTCCCAGTGTTCCCCAAAAGGAATATTTTGGGGATTGATGTTACTTTTAATTGATTTTACTTTTTCCCAAATCTCTTTGACTTTCACATTATCCAGATGACCCACTTGTGTGCTGACTTCATGTCTGGTGCTGTGGAGACATGTGATACAGGTTTTGTGAATCATACTACCTTTGTTGCAGAAGAAACCTGATGTTGAAGCCTTAGCCTTTCTGGAGGTGGCAGTCACCACAGTTAATGGAATTAATGTCATAGCTTCCTGCTTTACTACAGAAGTAGACCAACTGTGAACCTTTCTAATTAGTTATGAGGCTTGTGCCGCCAGCAATCATGACTACTGGCAGAACTGTGTCCACCAGGCAAGGCATGTTAAGTTTCATTCTTATTATTATTGTTAACATCCACGGAATGCCCATCCATCCTAAATACTCAAGGTCACAAGAAAACATGACACGTTCTTGTCATCACGATGGAGAGAAGGCATACTTAAATAGAAATAATTGCAGCAATATCAGTTGTGAGTTTGCAGGTGTATGTATTTGTGTGTATGAGTTTTAAGTAGTGTCACACGGATTTTTCTATTTGTTCCTTACAGCAACCCCTCAAGGTAGACCATGCAGAAATCATCATTGTTATTTTATTAGTGAGTTTATTGGAACTAGGAGGGAAGTGTGGCAACTTGGTTGAGGTTCTGCAAATGGAAGACAGACCCAGCTCATCTGTCCTCTTACTATTACAAAGTGTCAAATTAACAATACAATTGACCCTAGAACAACACGTTTGAACTGCATGGGCCCACTTATACATTGTTCTTAATAGTTGAATCCTAGGATGCTGAACCACAGTTATTGGGGAACTGCATGGAGGGCCGACTATAAAGTTATATGGGATTTTTGACTGCATGGAGGATGGGTCCCCAATCCCTGCATTGTTCAAGGATCAACTGAATTGGGAATGGCTGTGAGCATCCTGGCATCTGTGGATGTAAGGATAGAGGGACATTCTCTTGTAAGACCAAATCAATAAATCATTGAACCAATACCAGTTGAGTATGTTGACCATTTCTCAGTTCTGGAAACTAAGCTTAACCTCTCCAGGCATTCTGAATATGAATCTCTCACATTGCACTTCCGGATTGGAAAGAAATACCTTGTATTCTAGCATAAAAATAGGTTTCTATTCTAGGGGAAAATGTGGTTTAAAGTAACATCAGTGTCATTAATCTCCATTGCCTGAGAGGAGTCTGTGTTCACAGACACAGGGAGGGCCAGTTCCCTGAGGGGGTTTTTCTCCTCTGTTTGTCTAACGAAACTTTCCTTAAATGCTAGGTCAAAGAAGTGACTGTATTGAATCTTCCCAGTTACTGAATGAATGGCAATTCTCTTGGCTTTTTTAAGGGAGGCCTTGGTCAAACTAAGTCTAAATTTCCTTGTGTGTTCTAAGTCTCCTGTGTGTATTTTGGATAGGGATGAGTGGTATAGAATCCAGTGGTTTCTTCCTACATTAGTCACAGTGGCATTAAGGTCTCTGCATCTGTTTCCATAATAGACTCATTGCCACATAAGGAGCTTGCAGACATCTGTATTAGAGGGAAAGATAAAAATATTTACTCTGTCCTAGAATAGTGAACAATTTAAAGAGAGGAGTGTAACCATCCAAGTGATAACATCTGGAAATATATCCACAACCACTTATAATTCATTTTCTCCTTATACTTATAGTGTAAAAATAAACTATCAGTGTGAAGTAGTAGAGTTAGAAATACCTGAAGTATTTAACACTTAAGCCTTGTTTTTCTCATCTGTAAAAGGGGATTATTACCACCCACCTTATAGTGATGTTAAGAAGAATAAATATGCTAATATATTTAAAGTGTTTAGCACAGCGGTACAATGCATGGTAACTACTCCTATTATCATTATTACTTTGCAGAAATGTGCACCTGTGTACAAGTGAGATTGAACTGGTGAGAAAATGTGAGTAATTAGTTCAGCAAAACAGACCACAAGGGCCAAGAAAATAACTTAAAGTAGATTTCCTTTTATTAGAAATTATCTTTGCTGAGTAAAATAACACTTCCTTACAAAGTTTCATATAATTCTTAAGCAGCTGCATGTAAAAGCTTTCATAATAAGAGGATAAATTCATAAAAGTCTATGGAATTGACCACCATGTCTTCACTCACCTGACAACTCATGGGAAAGATAAGCTAAATGCATTCATTTTCACTGACTTGTTCGAATCAGTTATACATAGGTTAGTATGTGTGTATATATAGGGCAATATGTGTCTGTGGCATTTGAGACTTTTCTCTGGCATTAAAGCCCTTTCTGCCCACTTGGAACCAATTTTCACCATTCCAATGTCCCGAATAATTTGGCTTTAATCACAAAAGCAAGATCATTCAAGTCAAAGAGAGGAACCTTTCAGGAAATAGCCTGTGGAGAGTTATAATGTTTACCTGTTTGCTTGTGCATCCACAAACAAAGCTTGTCTCCTGTTCCAAGACTAACAGGGGCTGTAGCATCAACGACACTCAGCATCTCATACCACACTTACAACGCCTTGTGGCTTAGGGGTGTGGCTCCGTGGCAACCACAAAACTGTGTACTGCAGGCAGGGAATGTGCTAAGGAGAAATCCAGAGGAGAATTTCTTTTTAAATCCATTTCCCATTAACCAGACTGTCTTTGGGACTTGTGTTGGTATTGTCAGGAGTCAGATATATTTACCATGCTGTTACTGGCCCCACAGAATCAACAAACCTTTTGCATCCCGTGTGTGTGCTATTTAGTCTGGAAGTAATATCTCCTTTGGAAATATTTTCTGGGGATGATTCCCAAACTTTGGTAACTGGAGAACCAACAGTAAAATAGTTTTTTTTTTCCCTTTCTTTCTTTCCTGAGAGAGCAGCTGAGGTGGCTTAAATTTATACTTGTAAGTAGAATTTCCCTGCACTGCTCAAGCCATGGCTGCCTGATTTATGAAGGAAAAATAAATGACATTGCCATATGATAAAGTGCTTCCTTGAACAGAATTCTTTAGGATATGGGAGACTACTTCTCACTGATAGGACAGCTGGAAAGGGACTAAAGAACAAATGTAAGGGAACACAGGGAGAGAAGATGGGGCAGGTCCCATGACAGAGAGTGCTGCCACCGATCTGGCTTCAGATCTAGGATATCGGTAACCACTGATAAAATTATGCTTAAAGGAACCAGATTTTTTACTGAAAGAACTCGTTGATTTTGCACACACATTTTAAGGGCTACCTTAGACCTATTTGGAATAGCTGTGGCTAATGGACTGAAGACCAGTTGGTATAAATTTTAAGAGAGATTCTAGTCAGCTTAAGAAAGGACACTGGAATGGCCAGAGCTGTCCAAAGCTGGAATGGGCTGCTTTGGAAGACTGTGAATTTCCTGTCGCTGGGGATATTCAAGACGTCATATGACCATTGACAAAAGCTTTCAGAAGATTTAAGCACCAGAAGAGAGGGTAGAGGTTTGACTCTGAAGGTCTTTTCAATTGCAGAGATTCAGTGGAAAAAGCAGTGAAAATATAGTAAATTTATGTTAGGTTTATAACTTACGAACTTGTCATTCTTTCCACAAATCACATTCCAGATTTAAAAGTATGATACATTGAATAAAAAGTAAGCATTGCTGTTATTCCCATTAAACACGCCACCCAATTAAATTAAGACAGATTAGGATTTACCACACACCGAAACCAGCAGAAGAAAAGGGACTCCCACCAGTGATCTCTGTTGTGGATTTCTTCTCCTTTAGGATAAATGAGCCAGAGATAGAGTGACCAAGAGGACGGAGACAGATTGACCAAGAGGATTAAGAGACAGAACAGCAAACAAAAGAGCAAGGGCATTTACTAGAGACCTATCAGCATGCCTGAACTCCAAGGGAAAATTACTCATTTAAGAACCAGAATGCAAATACCCCTCCTCCCCACCACACACATAGGCACGAACTTCTCTATCCAGACTTTTCTTTTCTTTTTTTAAATTTATTTCTTTATTTATTGGCTGCATTGGGTCTTTGTTCCCCACTTGCAGTGGCTTCTCTTGTGGAGCAAGGGCTTTAGGCGCGCGGGCTTCAGCAACTGTAGCTCGCGGGCTCAGTAGTTGCAGCTTGCAGGCTCTAGAGTGCAGCTCAGTAATTGCAGCCCACGGGCTTCGTTGCTCCATGGCACGTGAGGTCTTCCCAGACTAAGGATCGAACCTGTGTCGCCTGCATTGGTAGGCGGATTCTTAACCACTGCGCCACCAGGGAAGTCCCTATCCAGACTTTTCTAACTGCTTACTTCCAGTGGACTATTCATCTCCAGTCCTATCCTTGGGGCAGAATTTAAGGCCAGGCAAGAATATAGTAATTATGATTTGTCAAAAGTGGTTCTCCAAAGGTATTGGCTGAACCCTGGCTCATTCTGGGAATACACAAAAGCCTAGAGTAGTGAGGGCCACAATCTACCCTCTGTAGGATGAGCCTACTGAGTGCAATGATGCTGAACTAAACCAGATCCTAAAGATGCCACTTTGGGAAAGATCAGAATTGTTGGACCGATTCTCAAGTAGATCTTTTATCTTGAGGAGTCGTTCAAGACTGGTCAAAAGGGGATGAGTAAGACAAACAAGGAGAGTTCATGGCAGACTCCTAGACACGTGCTATTCCTACTGTAGAATACAGTCTCTTATTGGCATGAAAGGAAGGTCGTGGGTTGGGAATGAATTATTCTTTTGTGAGTGAAGGGAGGTCGGGTGAGCCAAAGGGTCTCTGGGTAAGGCTTGTTATATATTGAAACCCTCTTAAAAGTTTTTCACAATGAAGTTTCTAAATGGGATTAAGTTACTTATACTATTTTGGCCTTTCATTTAGCAAATTTATATAATCTAAATGTGTAAACATAGCAAACTAGAAGTCACCTTAAAAATCATCTAGCCCAACCCCTTCATTTTACAGAATTGGCAGATTCAGAAATATTGATTGGCTTACTTAAGGTTACTCAGCAAGTGGCCAGAGCTAGAATCCATGTCTCCTGTGTCCTGGTCTCACACTTTCTTCATTACCTGAGTGTCTCCTTCCTCACAAGTCTAGTAAAGAATTGTCTGCAGTTCTGAAGACATCAGCTTGAGAACATGATGCTGGCTTTTGGGAAGAGTGATATAGATCAGAATGATAGATTTAAAGAAGGCTCCCATGCTAAGACCAAGGCATTGGAGAAGCCGCAAGACCCCCATGAATGGCATAGAAGACAATGAGCCCCTTATTTTGATGTAAGCCACAGAGGATGTTGCGGGCTCAGGGTTGGTGTCTACGTTCATTCGAGTACATTCACAATGAAAATCTTTCCTCCAGGCTAATTTCTCACTCGCCCCATCATCAACCTCAGCTCCAGCCAATTAGAACTTCTTTGTCAATACACAGCATGCTTTTTTCAGTTATTGTTACTTCTCCTAGAATATAGTTTCTATCCATTTTCAGGGTCAAACCCTATCCGTCAAGGTTGATCCCAAGTATCCCTTCCTTCGTATAGTCTTACTTTTCTTTCCCCAGTAATATACTTTCTCACATAACCATACCTGTTGGTCCCCTGTCTACTTTTCTCTCAAAAAGGATAAAAATTATTTGGATACAACTGGAGAATGGAGTTTCAATGAAAATAAAATGCAAGAAATTCTTCAGTTTCATGTAGACCTGAAATAAGTATTTATTCACTCATCCATTCATTCATTCTTTTAGTTTAACAAACCTTTGCTGAGCACCCACTCCTCACATCCAAATCACATTTTTTCCTCAAAGACCAGCATATATCATATTCTTCATATATCTCTCCCCAATTCCTCACCTATAAGTAATAAGTGCTCCTCATGAGTCAGCTGTCTATTGTCTGTATTTTGCCACCAAAAGTTTTTTCTTCTAGTAGACAGTAAATTCCCAAAGAAGTATTTTTATTGAGGACAAATACAAAGAAAAGATAAATAATTTTTCCTATTTTTTAAAAATGAAATCAAATCAGATTTACTGATATCCTACCCACACCAAATTCTTGGTTTCAGTGCAATATTTCATATGCAAAAATGATGAAGTGATGATTTAATTGACTCAATTTTCTTTTCTCATAGATGATTTAGAAGCCATCAGCATTTGGCAGCCAGGACCGTTCTATTTACCCTCCGGTTCTGGAAAAGATATTTGAAAATCCAGCAGCATGCAGAGCCAGGGTTGTAAAAATCATCATTTCCCTAAAGGATGTCAGAAGTCCTAAGGGAAAATATTTACAAGGAAAATCTCTTTTCTCTTTGGAATTTACAGGTTTTATTTGTCTATTTTTCTCTTCTTACATGTCTCACCCTTGCCCCATCCCACGTGGCAAGAAGACAGACCCACTTGTCTTTCCACTGATGCATCTGTCATCAGGAAGCTGGCTGAAGTTTATGCCTACTTAAGTAAATGTCTTTCAGTTAGGTTACTAACAGACTCTCATCATTACCTTAGTTTATTTTTATTTTTTAAAAATTGCTTAAGAATGACTTACTAGTTCCAGTTTAACCAAACTCCTTTTGGAAAAGAGCTATTGGGAGAGTGCTATAATTTTTAATCAGCTTCCATAATTTGAAAAACTTGGGGATATAATAAATGCCACCAGTTTTGAGCTGTGTTCTGCATTCCCACATCATTCTCTTTTGCACTTCATTCGCTACCTGATTATAGTTTGTTTATCCACTTATTGCAGGCCTCACAATGCGATCATCTCTTACTGTATTGATATTGATATATTTTGAGGGACACACTCATGTTCTGTGTGCCTATCACATGTAACTGTTGCCTAGCTTACAGTGACACAGTAAGCAGAACTCTTCAGTGTTTGTTTGATGAGTGGACAGCTACAAGAACAGCCTTTCAATCCAGTTCCTGAAAACCCAAGATGTGCCAAGGAGAGTTAATCACCAGCAATGTAATAGCCAATCAGAGCCACATAGAGACACAACTTTTTGAGGATACTGTCAAATTAAAAGAGAGAATGTTGTTCTATTTTTCCTACAAGTGTGTTAATTTTTTTAACTTGAAAATCTCATAATGTATACTGGTAAACAACATCTTCAGAACGCTGTGCCCAGAGAACCAATGGAGAACTCAGGCCCGTCAATGCATGATTGCAATACCTGGAGGGAGGCACTATGAGGGGAATTCAAGGCTCTGTCCAGGCATGTGGAATTTGGTTATTCATGCAGACACAGCAGAGGAAATGATGTCTAAGCAAACAACTAAAGATGAGTAAGAAATTTTTCAAAAAAAAGGAACGTAGAAATTCAGAGAGGAGAGAGTAAATGGAACTGAGACAAAATTCAATATGACCATAATTGAGAAAGCAACAGAGAATCATGAGAAGTGAGTCTGGGCAGATAAACCAGGGCCAGTTAGGCAGGAGCTTCTGAGTCAGTTAAGGAATATGAATTTATCCTCAGACCGGGGGGAGCCTTTGAAAGTTTTGATCAGGGAGGGATAAGATCAGATTTGCATTTGAGAAAGATCATTCTGGCTTCTGTGTGATAAATAGATTAAGGGGAACAGGAGTTCACAAGAAAGTTCCCTGCATCTGTTTGCCTTTGTGTACTTAAATATGATGCCCTTCACGCACACACGAGCACTCGTGCACACACACACACACACATCAGAATTTCACTTGTCTTGCTTAAATTCTAGAAATCAAATTCACTGATGGCATTAAAAGACCGTCTTCCAGAATTAAGTCCTACCTTGTCTGGTATATGTCTTTATTCAGGAAATCATGATAAACCTCAACTTTTGCTTACTTTCCCATTCGACTTCCATTCCGGTTTCTTCATAACACACCTAGGCCATATATTTGCTTTTAAAAATTAAAAACCAAGATAAAAAATAATGATTCATTATTAAGTCTTAAGTTAAGCTCCCTGACTCCACTTCAACACAGCTGCTATTAACATCTGGTGCATACAATTTTTCTTATGAATTTATATGACATGAATGGATTCATATCGTACAGTTTTGTCCAGGCTGTTTTTTCCTTTCAGATGTATCACAAGCATCTTTGCATGGTGCATTAGTCTCAGTGGGCGTATAATATTCTACCAAATAATTATGCTGTGCTTTAGTCCCTCCCTATTGTTAAAAACTTCACTTTGAACTTGATCAGATCAGAGTTAGTGTGGAGTCATAGAAATGCTGCATTACAAAATTGGGATAACCTTTCCCAGGAGGCCTTCTCTGTCTGGTTCTCTGGTATTAGTGGGTTTTCAGCATTTTTCAGGAACTTTACCAGCTAATTAAAATAATACCAAGAAAGTTCCTTCCCTCTGGGAGCTTTCTTCATTAGGAAAACTTTTTGCTTACAATAAAGTGAGGGGGGACGCTTAGAGGAAGAGTTTTGACCAAACGCCTTTTCAGAATAAACCAAAATGGGAGGTTTAAGTACCACAAATAAAAACAGAGGTACCATTCCAGAATGCCTAGAAGATTCATTTGCCTTGAATTTTTTGGTCTTATCCTGAGAAATTAGAAAGGAAACCAGGTATTTTAATTTTCATTTGGAACTCATTTTTTCCTTAACCTGTTTCCTACCCTGTGTTAATGTCAAAACTGGCCTACCAAAGTAATTTCATGATACTTTGATGGAAAGAACACTGAATTACAAGTTACGACGCCCTAATTTGGTTGCTAGCATTGTCATCGATCAACTTATCCCTTAGGAAAATACAGCAGAGAGACGAAAGGCCCGAGTCCTGGTGTAAGACATCATCGGGTTTAAAGTCAGATTCAGTTACTTATGGTTTTTAGTTTTCTCAATTGTAAATGAAGTTATTGATTCCTCCCTCACTGTTATTTTCATTTTTTAAATGTAATATATTACTTTGCTGAGGCTGCCATAACAGAATACCACAGACTGGGTGGCTTGAACAGCAGACATTCGTTTTCTTACAGTTCTGGAAACTAGAAGTTCAAGATCAAGGTCTCTGAAGGATTGGTTTCTTCTGAGCCCTCTCTCCTTGGCTTGCAGGTGGTCGCCTTCTCCCTGTGTCCTCCCATGGCCTTTCTTCTGTGCACTAGTGCCCGTGATGCCTCTCTGTGTCCTCATCTTTTTGTCATATAAAAACACCAGTCTGATTGGATTAGGGCCTATCCTAAAGGCCTCATTTGAACTTAATTACCTCTCTAAAGGCCCTATCTCCAAATACAGTCACATTCTTAGGCCCTGGAGTGAGAGTTCACCTAAATTCACCTTTGAGACTTAGGGGATACAATTCAGCCCATAAACATATGGTAATATATATGACATTTATTTCATGTCTCTGGCACATTATGTGCTCAACAATAGCAGCAACTATTATTTAACCTCTCTGAGCTTCATTTTTGTTATTGTGAAATTGGGCTATTAATATCTGCCCAGCCTACATAGGATAATGACTTGAGATTAGTTATGTTAAATTTCTTCATAAAATAAGTGGTGAGAGACTGTTGTTTATCTCAGGTATACACACACATACTTTCTTCCTATTAAGAATATGTTCATTTGCTCTGAGCTTCTTTTGCAGTAGAGCTGGGAGTAGGAAGAGTAGGATTTAGGCTCCCATCTCATCCCATTTAACTCATAGCTTTCAGCATCCTCACTTCCTCAGGAAAGCACAAGGTTAATAATTGCAGTTCATATAGCCTTTCCTATAAGACTTCGTTGGCTCACACCGGACATGAGGCAAAGATTAATCAAAGTGTAACAGAATCTCTCCAGCCTCACTGTCTGCAAGGAGAGGCAAGTCAGAATTCCTTTAATGCCTCATGGGCGTGTTTTCAAATGAAAGGAATGAACTCTGCTTATATTATTTTGTAGCAGGACCACGTGTTCTTCTGGGTAGAAAGAGCAGAGATGGCAACTCCCAGATGGAAGGCTGTATGCATTTTAGTAACTTGGCTGGTATTTCTTTCTGATTGAAAATTGGACTTGCAACAGAGTCTTTAAAAGACTTTAAGTCTTCGAAAGCCTTAAAAAAGGCTTTAGATTAACAGCAAGTGGGTCTTCCAGGAATGGGAAATGTGGCAGTTTAGCACTCTGTTGGCATGCCTAACCAGCTGTAACTTTCAGAGTGTGATTATGTGGCCTGGTTCCATAATGTTCGGGATGAAAGACCAGATGGAGACCTGATTGGAGGGAGTGGGGTATACTGGCACCTGGAGCTCTGTGGGATTGATCTAAGCTTCCTGTCTCACTACAGACTGACCTAGTATAACCCAGTAACCTAGACTTACTCCTTTCCAATGAGATGGAGATGTTTCTGGAAGCAAGTTTCAAAAGACTCAAGTCACTTCATTTGCTCTGAAAGTTTCAAGTGCTCCCCCAAATATGACACAATATGTGCTTAGCTTCAAACCCATACCACTTTGGCCCCAGCCTACTTTAAGTATTCTTATGTACTTTAAATCCTACTCTCAACACTAGTACTTCCAACAAGCTAATCCTTACATATGGATAACACTTTTTATTGGTGTTTTACCCTTCCTGGCGACTCTGTCTGTTGAAATTCCATCCATCTTTCAGGTTCCATTACAAATGCCATATTCCTAATAAGATCTCCACGAAGACTTTCTAGACCCAAATCCACCTATGTAGAGGTGTTTTTTCCTACTTTGAATCCTCACAGTATTTGTTTTTACTTTTCTTCTCTTATTCATACTCAACCCTGAATTATAGGTATTTGTCTGATTTCGTACCCTGTCCCCCAGATTACTAATAAAAAGCAGGAATTAACTCACTTTCCTCCCTATCATCCCCACCCACCCAGTACCCAGCATAAGACCCTCATTAAATGTTGGTCGGGTTGAACTGAAAGACAAAGCAGAGTAGCTTAAACCTCAGTGTCCCTAGAAATTAAAAGCGTATATTATCCTATGCAGACAGAATGGAAGCGTCAAACTCCATGTGTGGAAGGAAGATCATAATGACAGTCTTTTCTTAGTATAAACCAAACATGCAGCTGCTAAACTCTGCCACAACGTAGCATTTTAAGGGGAAGAAAGCCAGTGTAAACCCCTAGTATGTGCAAAGTCAAAATCAGAAACCCTGAGTTTTTTTTAACCACTGAATATAATTTTATAGTCTATTTGATATGATTTTTCTAGGCTGTGGTTCAACTCAAACCAGTCACTTCGTTTGAACCCAATCCTATAGTTCTCTTCTATACTCATTAGCAGCAACTTTAATTTTGCTTACTCTGGGTGGCATGGAGAAAAGTATTCTTTTATGTCTTTTGGAGGGATATATTTTGGGTGTAATTTTTTATATGTACTTATCCAAAATGGTACATTCCTTATATTCCTGCTGAGTAAAGAGGACTGGCCACTTAGTCTTAGATGCAATGAAGTTTACTAGAAACACCATTAACTTTGGAATGAGAAGACCAGGCTGTGGGGTCTAGCATTTCTATTAGGATTCACATGACCCTGAGAACATTTTTTTTCCCTTTATATTTTAGCTATCTTATTCATATCAATAGAGCAGGGAGTCTTACACCAAATAATGTCTAAGGACAATTTCAGTCTTTGTATTTTAGGATTCTGGAATCACTTAGATGATGATTTTACAATTAAAGCCATTCTTTCATCAAAGTTAGTGAAGTTTACCCAAAGTATGGGTTGCTGTATACATACCAACAAAGTAGAGTCTCAGAAGGCTGATTAGTTCCTTGAGTCATTCTGAAATAGGAAGGATGGTTCTTTGGTCAAAAAAAATTTGAAAAATGTAGAAAAAAAATTCCTTTTATAGAAGTGAACTATCATAGTATCATATTAAAGACTCTAAAAATATTACCCTATATAAATTTGTTTAATTTTTCATACAGTTTATCTTATACTTAATTAACTATAAAAATATTTTAAAAAATAACTCTCATGACCATCCAGAGGAATGCACTGCTTAGCAAGATAAGGGTTGACTACAAGCCCAAAGGCATTTTCCCTGCACTTCTGGGTTACTCTGAATTATTCATACTGATTGATCACGACTTCATCCTGGAAAGTCTTCTCTTACTTTCTCTGGACCAAAGACTCAAATTGTGCCTCAGATGAAGATGTTGCCCAACACTCAATTGATCAGTTCTCCAGTCTAGATTTTTCACTGCTAAGGAGATGTATTCTTTTGCATGCCTCCCACCTAGTTCAAAATGAAATGATTATTTTTCTCTACTTGTGGCAAAATTTTGGAATCACCTAAAAAAAAAAAAAACCTGATTTCCATTGCTGTTTCAATCATATTCCATAATTGACTGCTTTGAAATTTTAAGGACATCCTTAATTTTTACATTTCCTTTGACTAATGCAGTAGACAGAATTGTATTCCCGCCTCTCCCCCCCCCCCCCGCCCAAATTAATATGTTGAACCTTTAACTACCAATATGATGGCATTTGGAGATGAGGGCTTTGGGAGGTAATTAGGTTTAGATTAGATCATGAGAGTGGGCTTTCCTGATACGATTAATGACCTTATAAGAATAGACACCAGAGAGCTTGCTCACTACATATGAGGACAGAAGGAGAAGGTGACCATCTGCAAACTAGGAAGAGAGCTTTCAGCAAAATCTGGCCGTTCTGGCACCCTAATCTCAAATATCCAGACTCCAGAACTGTGAGAAGATAAATATCTCTTATTTAAGCCACCTATTCAGTGTATTTCATTATGGCAACCCAAGCTAAGACAATCAACTTACTTCCTCTTTATGTGAGAAAAAAGCGTTTTCCAGGAATTTTGCTTCTTCTCCAGTCTCGCCTTACTCCTAGTTTATTGTACAAACACTAGGCTAACCTTTCCACAAGAGAAAGGATATCAAGTTGGTAATACAGCACCATTCTTGTACTCTTCTCCCTGCTGAGAAATAAAATGTATTTCAGATTTCTGATTTCTGGTTCTGCATATAAGGAGCTTGGATGTTGCCATTCCATCCTAGCAACAAGTAAAAAGCTGAACAGACTGAAGATTCAACAACTATTCTAGGATCCATAAAAGAGGTTGAGACTAGAGGGCAAACCACTGCTCCCAAGACTGGAGAGAGAAAGAGATGAACACATGTTGTCTTGGCTTATGAAGCAGAGACTCATAAGCAGAAACGACTGAGGGGACCAGTGCAGGAGTAGGAAAATCCGAACTGTAATTGACAAATTGCTTTAGGTTTAGTGTGGGCAATTCTGAGAGTTAAAAACTCCAGCAGGGGACTCAGTCATCGAGGGGCACATTCAATATTGTGAAATGTATCTCTAGGAACTCGACCAGGTTCTCACAGTAAATATAAGAGAAATATTTCCCTCATGCTTCCTGCAGGGAGAGGGGAAAAGGAACCATTTTGAAGTAGACCAGAGAAACCTTGTTCTTCACAAGGCTTACCCTCAGGAGAAGCTAGCTAACCAGAACCTAACTTGCTCTAGTCTTATCAGAGACTAACTGTCCCTGGGGAAGTGATCTGCAACTTTAATGAATTTAATAGTTCCTTTTTTTTTGGTGGATTCTTTTGGGTTTCCTATAAACAGTATCATGTCATCTGCAAATAGTGACAATTTTACTTCTTCCTTTACAATTTGGAGGCTTTTTATTTCCTTTTATTTCTAATTGCTGTGGTGAGGACTTCCAATACTGTGTTAAATAAAAGTGGTGAGAGTGGAAATCCTTGTCTTATTCCTGATCTTAGAAGAAAAGCTTTCAGCCTTTCAGAATTGAGTATGATGTTAGCTATGAGTTTGTCATAAATGGCCTTTATTATGTTGGGGTACGAGGGTGAGTCAAAAATTATCTGCACTTCGCTTGTATTAAAACTTCTATAAATTCTACAGCCACAGTGTGGATAATTTTTGACTCACCCTCATGTGTTCCCTCTATGCCTGCTTTGTTGAGAATTTTTATCATAAGTACATGTTGAATTTTGTCAAATGCTTTTTTACATATGTTGAGGTAATCATGGTTTTTATTCTTCATGTTGTTAATGTGGTGTACCACACTGATTGATTTATGGATATTAAGCCATCCTTATATCCCTGGAATAAATCCCACTTGATCCATGGTGTATAATTCTTTTAATGTACTGTTAAAGTTAGTGTACTGATATTCTGTTGTGGATTTTTAAATCTATGTTCACCAGGGATAGTGGCCTGTAATTATCTTTTTTTGTGGTGTCTTTTGTCTGGTTTTTGTATTAGGGTAATGCTGCCCTCATAAAATGAGTTTGGAAGTGTTTCTTCCTCTTCAGTTTTTTGGAATCATTTGAGGATAGGTATTAACTCTTTTTAAATGTTTGGTGGAATTCACCTGTGAAGCCATCTGGATGTGGACTTTTATTTTTGGAGAGTTTTTAAATGTACTGGTTCAATCGCATTACTAGCAAATAAGTCTATTCAGATTTTTTCTTTATTCATAATTCAGTTTTGGATGATTGTATGTTTCTACATGCAATGGAAGTTATCCATTTCTTCTGAGTTGTGTAATTGGTGGGCATATGATTGTTTGTAGTATTCTTTTATGATCCTTTGTATTTCTTTGGTATTCATTGTAATTTCTCCTCTTTTATTTCTAATTTTATTTCTTTGGGCCCTTTCTCTCTCTCTTATTTTTTTCTTGTTGAGTCTGGCTAAAGATTTTTCAAATTTGTTTATCTTTTCAAAGAAACAAATCTTATTTTCACTGATCTTTTGTGTTTTTTGTTTTTTTTTTGTGGGGTTTTTTTTTTTTTTTTTGGTCTCTATTTTATTTATTTCTGCTCTGATCTCTATAATATCCTTCCTTCTACTAAATTTGGGCTTTGCTCATTCTTTTTCTAATTCCTTTAAATGTACAATTAGATTGTTTATCTGAGGTTTTTCTTATTTCTTGAGAGAGGTCTGTTATCACTAGAAACTTCCTTCTTAAAACTGCTTTTGCTGCATTCTTTAGATTTTGGACAGTTGTGCTTTCATTTTCATTTGTCTTAAGGAATTTTTTTGATTTCCTCTTTGAATTCTTCATCATTGTGTTTTGTGTTTAGTAGCATATTGTTTAGTTTTTGTATTTTTTTTTTCCAGTTTTGTTCTTGTAGTTGATTCTGGTTTTATACACTTTCTATCAAAATATCAAGGATAATTTTTATAGAACTAAAGCAAATCCTCCTAAAATTTGTATGGAACCACAAAGGACCCCCAAAAGCCAAAGCAATCTTGAGAATGGTACCAAGCCAAAACAAACAAAACAAAACCAATGCTCCCAAACTTGAAACTGTACTACAAAGCTAAAGTAATCAAAACAGTATGGTACTGGCACAAAAACAGACATGCAGATCAATGGAACAGAGTAAAGAGCCCAGAAACAGACCCATATAAATATACTCACTGATCTTTGACGAAGGAGTGAAGGCAATATAATGAAGCAAAGATAGTCTTTTCAAAAATGGTGCTGGAACAACTGGATAGGCACATATAAAAAAATAAAATAAAAAATAAAATAAAATAAAATAAAATAAAATAAAAGGAATCTAAGTAACAAATTCTGTCCTTCATAAAAATAAACTATAAATTGATTATAGATCTAAATGTAAACAGAGCAAATATAAAACTTTTAGAAGATAACATACATGACTTTGGCTATGGCAGTAGCTTTTTGGGTACAACACCAAAATCACGATCCATGAAAGAAATAATTGATAAGATGGGTTTCATTAAAATTAAAAGCTTCTGTTTTGCAAAAGACAATGGAAAGAGAATTAGAAGGCAAGCAAAAGACTAGGAAAAAATATTGACAAAAGATATCTTTTGAGATAAAGAATTATTACCCAAAATATACAAAGAACTCTTAAAACTCAAAAATAAGAAAACCAGCAACCCAATTTTAAAATGAGTAAGATCCTTAACAGACACCTTACCAATGAAGATATACAGATGGTAAATAAGCATTTGAAAAAATCTCTACATCATATGTCATCAGGAAAATGAAAATTAAAGCAAAAATGAAATACTACCACATATCTATGAGCCCAATATCCAGAACAATGACAAAGTCAAATGCTGGCAAGGATGTGGAGCTACAAGAACTGTCATTCATTGCTAATGGGAATGCAAAATGATGAGGCCACTCTAGAAGACAGTTCAGCAGTTTCTTATAAAACTAAACTACTCTTACTACACCATCCAGCAATATCATTCCATGGTATTTCTCTAAAGGAGTTGAAAATTTATGTTTGCACAGTAATCTGCACCCACATGTTTATAGCAGTTTTATCATAATTTGCAAAACTTGGAAGCAGCCATGACATACTTCAGTAGGTGAATAAACAAACTGTGGTATGTCAGACAATGGAATATTATTCAATGCTAAAAAGAAATGAGCTATCAAGTGAAAAGACAGAGAAACCTCAAATGCATATCCCTAAAGTCACTAAGTGAAAGAAGCCAATCTGAAAAGTTGCAATACTGTGATTATAACTATATAACATTCTGGGAAAGGAAAAACTATGGAGGCAGTAAAAAGATCAGTGGTTACCAGGGGTTGGGGTTGGGAGGGATGCATAGATGGAGAGCAGAGGATTTTTAGGGCATGAAAATGCTCTGTGTGATACTAAATTGATATATACTTATTATACATTTCTCCAAACCCATAAAATGTATACTACCGATAGTGATTGCTGTGGTCTTTGAGTGATTATGGTGTGTAGATGCGCATTCCTCAGTTGTAATAAATGTGCCACTCTGGTTAGAGATGTTGATAATGGGAGAAGCTATGCCTATTTGGCAGCATGGGGGATATTGGAAATCTCTGTTGTTGTTTTTCTCCCAATCTTGCTCTGAACCTAAAATTGCTCAAAAAAAGTATTAAGAAAAAAATTTTATAGTTATCTCAAATATTGTAATTTTTATTTTTCAAATTATTTTTGAAATGAGACAGGGGTGGTTTTCATAACCACATTCACATACTTGCACACATAGATACATCTGAGTCTCTTTTTCCAAGAATACAAGTCAAAACACCTCAGTTTAGTGTTCAGAGATCCCCAAATTCCAGCCCCATTCAACCTTGTTTTCTATTACTCTGCAATCTAGATTTTCCACATGAGCCAGTTCAGCCAAATTATTATTCTGTAAAAATATCTGAGTCATTTCTATTTCTTCCTGCTTACCCTATTCTGCACCTGAGAAATCCACATGCTTTTTATTCTTCAAGGCCCAGTCTCGGTCCCACTTTCTCAATGAGGCCTTTCCTGTACCTTCCAGTTAATGTGGTTTCAAATTTCTCTCAATTTCTATAGCACTGTGTTGACTAACCCACTCATTCTCCCCTCTAATCCTGTACAGTCTTAGTTCTCAATATTAATAGTCTGTGTATAGCCCCTTGTCCTGTTGAACTGTATTTAATAAAAGGTCAAGGACCATACTGTAAATATTTTATGTCCTCAGAGAACATCTATCATAGTTCTTTTTAGGGCAGAGGTGATCTGCAAACACTTGTTACACGTAACAGCTGTACATGAACTCACCTCTACTTTGAAATTACAGAGTTTAAAATCCCAAAGATGTGTTTGTGAATGTTTTAAGAAAAGATGTAGATTCTAACCATAGTCTTGTCACTAATTTTCTATGCAAATGTTTAATCTACCTGTAAAGTGAAGCAGAGGTACTATATGATTTAAAGTGCCTTTCTAACCCTGATTATCTATGGTTAATGAAAGTTAGTTTTCAGAAGACCAATGCCAGTGCCACCAAAGTAACAGAAAAAACTGGATGCTACCTGATATGTTCAGTAAGTTAGCAGATTTCTCCAAGCTTTAACCTTCTCAGAAATTCAGATGGATGGCATTTCTTTCCAGTACATCTTTTGACTGAGGTATGGAGGAAATGTTTGCATTTATATTTAACCTGTGTATATGGCAGGTATATTTAATTTACAGCACAGCCTAAGGTTATTGCCTTGGCTGAATGTTTCACAAAGTGCAGGTGTGATGCCAGAGGAGTTTATGAAACCTTGAAAGAACTCTATAAACCACCTCTTTAATACGACCCATGGTCTGTCAGGTTATGAGTACCCATTAGTCAGCCTGATGGGTTAAATACCTGAAGGGACCTTAGTCTCTTCTTGAACTCCCCCCCAAGAGGGGTCTTGGGAGTGAAACTCCCTTTGGGTTGCAGCCATGGTGCTTTCTTTTACATGAGCTAAAGTGAAGGTTTTGAAATACTTTTTGAAGTAAATATCCCCACACTTATGAGAGCAAAAGAGAGTTTGTATTTCATAGAGGAACGTGGCATATTTATACCAAAAAGGTACAAGTGTGAAAGCGTTTGATTTGCTTGTTTGCTTTTCTTATATTTCTCACAGTGGAGTGGTTTGGGTGGAATGTGTTGAATTGTTTCATAAACACAAAATGGAAGGGAGACCAAAATGAAAAGGAGATGGTAGAAATTGTAATGACAGCATTTTTCAATATGCTCACTAAACCCTAAAGCCCCTCCTCAAATCACCAGTTTTGGCAAGCTATCTCCAGCGTTATCCTAGCACCATTACAGTTTTTAACAAGGCAAAGCCCAGTGTGTTACTTCTTTTCTCTGACACACATTCCTCCATCTGTCATCCACTCAGGAAATGTGGGTGCTTATGAGAGAAACAGGAAATAAACCCAAACATTGATTCTCAGTCCTCTTTTCTCCTGCTTCTTCTCACCTATGACAAGCATTTTGTACCCATCACTTTGTTATTTCACAAAACAATGTGGCAGATACACAAGAAGTTTTGAAAAGTTTATATATATATATATATATATATATATATTTATATTCTCAAGAGCAGAAAAATCAGTGCCAGATCTATATTAAGCTATTTTACTGCTGATTTTTAAAGGATATCTTAGAAACAGAAAGCCCAGATCCACAGTTGATGTGCTATTTAGCAATCATATTTGACATACAAATTCAAATGATTGCACCTTTGTATAGTTTGGGGTAAAAATGTGATCTGGCTCCTAATGGCTATAGAGACATAACTCTGGAAGTGAGTAATTAGGCTGTTGGCTCTAGCAAAGTGATGACCAGCTAGAACTTTTTAATGGGTCACTAGGGATAGACAGCATTCATCTCCATTTATCATAATGAAAACCAGGCAGAAGCTAAGCACACGTGAACAGAACAACAAACTTTGTTTTTATACCATCAAGTTCGTTAAGGGCCACTCAGTCTGTGCCAGCACTAGCTTCCCCATGGTGCTATAGCTCATTGTTTGTACTATAATGTGCTCTTGTAAATAATAATCAACTCCTTTTGCACTGGACCCAAGGTGAGGTAGGGGTTCATCTTCTAGCTTTTGAAGAATTTCACAGTAAGAATTGAGTATACACTTGATAAATGATCCTTTTTTATTATTTTAACTTTTATTAGTAGGGTTGTAAAGTGCTTTGCAAACTACACAACAGTATATGAGGGTAAATTCTTAAAAAGCTCATAAACAAAATTATGCTCATATGATATGGGGGTCACAAAGGAGAGTACAATTCTGAGCTCACAAAGAGGGACATTGGATTTCTATTTATTTATTTTTCAAAATCAGACACAAATAAGATTCTTTACATGTTAAAGTGATGACTACTACAATAGTTGTGGGACGTTGGCAAAACTGGAGTATGAAATGAGGGACAGCCATCTTCCAAAGACATTTTTAAAGAGGATTAAAGCTGCTTTTTGAAAAACAGTAGCAGGAAGCAAAGGTCAGAGAGGTCTTGGCCCAAACTTTCTTTTCGGTAACAATTAGTCATTCTCTGACACCTCAAGGGAGACTTCTGGACAACACCACAGAGATTAAGATGCCTTCCCAGTTGTTCAGTCTTACCCTGTCCTAATATTTAAAACCAAAAATAATAGTATCATAACAATAAACCACACATTAATTTCATTTGATCCGTGACAGATATGACTCGCCCACATTCCATCACTGAGATAGTACTCTCTCCTTACCCAGCAGCTATCCAAGTCTTGGCTCTTCTCTTGTTAGGAACTTAGACAATACGCAGACAGCTTGAACGATTTTGTCCAATTAAGCTCACACATACTTTTTGGCTAATACTTTGAGTTCTCTGTTTTTTATTTTGTTTTGTTCTGTTTTCTCAAAAACTCAAGGACTTTTTGTTTTAAATAGTTTCTAATATGAAATAGCATGTTTAAACGTTTTGCTTCTTCACTTCAGTGTTTTCCTTACCCTGAGAGATGGGTTTTATTTAGATAAGAAATCTTCTAGCAAGCTTAACTGACAGAATCTGTTGTTGCGCTGAGCTCATACGGGTAACCTCATTTGACGGTCGCGAGTCACCATCAGTGTTTAACATTAAGTTGTAAACATCAGATTAAAACTTCACTAGAGTGTTTAGAAAAACAGGAGTCTATTAATCAGGCTCAGGACAATAAGTAATTGAAGGAAAGGGTACAAGCAGTTGGCAAAACAGAGTACTTTAAAAAGCCGTATGTTTCCTTTCCAGCTTATTCCACAGAGAAAATGTTGCTCTTTAAATATGTCATTTCTCATCTAATCTTTACCAAATAGCATTTTGAAAGCTACAAATATTTACTTATAACCATGACTACACTTTAAACTAACATTCCATAACTACAAAGATAAGTTCATTTTTTACATTAACATGAACACCTAGCTTGTGAATTACTATGTGTTCTTTAAAGCTAAAATATTCTAAGTTTTCTACCTTGCCATGTAGGAAAGAATTTAATTGCTAGAAATTTCCTTTACTTTGGGGGTTTATCTTTTGAGTAAATTGCACCTTTTCTGTGTCCAAAAGAACTTTGAGTTACCTTGCTTAAGCAATTATTTGTATAATTAGATTTTTGAAATGGAAACAAGAACAAAAGAACTTAAAGAAAAAAATGGAAACATACTAGCTTCAGTTTGATATACTATAAACCAGCATAATACATTTATTGTAAATGAGAATAAAATTTAGTTCTGAGCTTCCTAGTAGTCAAGACAAAAAGAACAACACAGTCTGTCACGTAGTCCTCAGGGTCTGGTAAAATTAATTTTATAAATTAATCAGGAAAATCAAACAATTATTTACGATAACTAAATTATGAAGAAAGCTCAATATATGGTGCTTTTTGCAAATTGCATTAACAACATAAAGGATGATAACATCACCAGAAATTGTGGAATAAGAATGAAAAGTTATTTTTCATATGGCTATTTTTGGACTCTCTAAAAATCTGACTCCATTATATGGAAATGTTTAGGAATTTCCTAAGATTGAATTCTCATTAAAGAGCCTGGTCTTTACATTTGGAACACTGTAATTTGTAGGATTTAGTTTAATTCGGTAGTTCAAACAAACTGCTTCCAAATTTTCTTTCAAAATTTGATGGGGTTTATTTTAACAGTATTTTCTCTCTCTTTTATTTTATTTTTTATTTTTGGCCATGCCATGGCTTGTGGGATCTTAATTCCCCCACCAGGAATTGAACCCAGGCCCTTGGCAGTGACAGCACAGAGTCCTAACCACTAGATTGCCAGGGAATTCCCAACAGCATACTTTTAATATGTTGTTCAGTTATTTAAAGTTTATTTATTTGTTTACTGATGCAGTTCTGTGAAGGAAAATTAACTTTGGGTTGACAAAAATTTGAGGTAAATTTGGAGACATTAGCAAAAGCTGAAGTATCCATAAAAATGTTGGATATCACAATTATTTTTAAAAAATCTTGCTTCATAAAAGAAAAACAAAAGTTTTTAGCCCATGAATCCCCCTCCAGCTAATGCTGCTAATCAGAACTTAAAAATTCTGTTGTGGCTTAGAAACAGGATGTGTTCACTACCTATTTACATGTTTGGCAGTTGGTTTGAAACCTCATATGGAATTAAAAATTCTCTAAAGTTGCTGTATTGTGAAATTTAAGTACAGAGCCAAGGCAGAAATATAGCACTGCATCAAACAGTAATGCATGACATTGGATGAATTCCCAAAGTTATGGTGGGGAAAGTAGGGAAGGAATTCCCTTCTTTATTGAAAATGTTGTTTGAGCACAAGAAAGGAAATTACTTATTTCAGGCTTGATGTTTTACCCTGATTATATAAAAAGGCTTCAGAAGATAGAACATATCTTAAATATTCTTTCAAAAATATGCAGTGTTGGGGGAGACAAGAAGATGGCAGAGAAGTAAGACTTGGAAATCGCCTTCCTCCATATAAATACATCCAGAATATATCTACATGTGGAACAGCTCCTACAGAACACCTACCGAATGCTTGCAGGGGACCTCAGACTTCCAAAAAGCTTCCAGGGTCTTAGTGCCCCAGCCAGGGGTCAGACTTGGGCCTCTGAGGCAGGGGAGCTGAGTCCAGGATGCTGGACCACCAGAGAACTCCTGACGCCATGGAATATTAATCAGCAGGAGCTCTCTCAGAGGTCTCCACCTCAACACTAAGTTCCAGCTCCACAAAATGGCTAGCAAGCTCCAGTGCTAGACACCTCATGGCAAACAACTAGCAAGACAGGAACACAACCCCACCCATTAGCAGACAAACTACCTATAGTCATACTAAGCTCACAGACTCACCAAAACACACCATCGTTAAGTGGCCCTGCACATTAGAAAGTCAAGATCCGGCTCCACACACAAGAACACAGGCACCAGTGCCCCCCACCAGGAAGCCTACACAAGCCACTGGACCAACTTCCCCATTGGGGTCAGACAACAGAATTAAGAAGAACTATGACACTGCAGCCTGAGAAAAGGAGACTCCCAAACACAGTAAGTTAAACAAAATGAGAAGACAGAGAAAGATGCAACAGATGAAGGAACAAGGTAAAACCCCACAAGACCAAACAAATGAAGAAAAGATAGGCAGTCTACCTGAAAAAGAATTCAGAGTAATGATAGTAAAGATGATCCAAGATCTCAGAAATAGTATGGAGGCACAGACAGAGAAAATAAAAGAAATGTTTAACAAAGAGCTAGAAGAACTAAAGAGCAAACAAACAATAATGAATGACACAATAACTGACATTAAAAATACTCTAGAATGAATGAATAGCAGAATAACTGAGACAGAAGAGCAGATAAGTGACCTGGAATATAGAATGGTGGAAATAACTGCCACAAAGCAGAATAAAGAAAAAAGAATAAAAGAGTTGAGGACAGTCTCAGAGACCTCTGGCACAACATTAAATGCACCAACATTTGAATTATAGGGGTCCCAGAAGAAGAAGAGAAAAAGAAAGGGTCTGAGAAAATATTTGAAGAGGTTATAGTCAAAAAGTTCCCTAATATGGGAAAAGAAAAAGTCAGTCAAGTCCAGGAAGCACAGAGAGTCCTGTATATGATAAACCCAAGGAGAAACACACTGAGACACATATTAATCAAACAATCAAAAATTTAATACAAAGAAAAAATATTAAAAGTAGCAAGGGAATAACAACAAATAACATACAAGGGAATCCTCATAAGCTTAACAGCTGATCTTTCAGCTGAAACTCTACAGACCAGAAGGGAGTGGCAGGATATATTTAAAGTGATGAAAGGGAAAAACCTACTACCAAGACTACTCTACCCAGCAAGGATCTCATTCAGATTTGAAGGAGAAATTCCAAGCTTTACAGGCAAATAAAATCTAAGAGAATTCAGCCCCACCAGACCAGCTTTACAACAAGTGCTAAAGAAACTTCTCTAGGCAGAAAACACAAGAGAAGGAAAAGACTTACAAAACAAACCCAAAACAATTAAGAAAATGGTAATAGGAATATACATACCAATAATTACCTTAAATGTGAATGGGTTAAATGCCCAACCAAAAGACACAGACTGGCTGAATGGATACAAAATCAAGACCCATATATATGCCATCTACAAGAGATACACTTCAGAACTAGGGACATATACAGACTGAAAGTGAGGTGATAGAAAAAGATATTCCATGCAAATGGAAATCAAAGGAAAGCTGGGGTAGCAACACTCATATCAGACAAAATAGATTTTAAAATAAAGACTATTACAAGAGACAAGGAAGGATACTAAACTAATGATAAAGGGCTCAATCCAAGAAGAAGATATAACAATTGTAAATATTTATGCACCCAACATAGGAGCACCTCAATACATAAGGCAAATGCTAACAGCCATAAAGGGGAAATTGACAGTAATGCAATAATAGTAGGGGACTTTAACACCCCACTTACACCATTGGACAGATTATCCAAACAAATTAAATAAACACAAGCTCTTATAAATGAGAACAGATGGACTTGATATTTATAGGACTTTGCATTTGAAAACAACAGAATACACTTTCTTCTCAAGGGCACATGGAACATTCTCCAGGATAGATCACATCTTGGGTCATAAATCAAGCCTCAATGAATTTAAGAAAATTGAAATCATATCTAACATCTTTTCTGACCACAACACTATGGGACTAGACATCAATTATAGGGAAAGAAAAACTGTAAAAAATACAAACATATGGAGGCTAAATAACATGCTACTAAATAACCAAAAGATCACTGAAGAAATCAAGGAGGAAATAAAAAAATACCTAGAAACAAATGACAATGAAAACACAATGACCCAAAACCTATGGGATGCAGCAAAAGGAGTTCTAAGAGGCAAGTTCATAGCAATACAATCATAACTCAAGAAACAAGAAAAATCTCAAATAAAAAACCTTATCAAACAAAATTGTTAAACCATTAGCCAGACTCATCAGGAAAAGAAGGGAGAAGACTCAAATCAACAGAATTAGAAATGAAAAAGGAGAAGTAACAACTGACACCACAGAAATACAAAAAATCATAAGAGACTACTACAAACAACTATATGCCAATAAAATGGACAACCTGGAAGAAATGGACAAATTCTTAGAAAAGTACAACCTTCAAAGACTGAAGGAGGAAGAAATAGAAAATATGAACAGAGCAGTCACAAGCACTGAAATTGAAACTGTGATTTAAAATCTTCCAACAAACAAAAGCTCAGGGCTAGATGGCTTCACAGGCAAATTCTATCAAACATTTAGAGAAGAGCAAATACCTATCCTTCTCAAACTCTTCCAAAAAACAGCAGAGAGAGGAATACTCCCAAACTCATTCTACAGGGCCACTATCACCTTGATACCAAAAGCTGACAAAGATGTCACAAAAAAAGAATATTACAGGCCAATATCACTGGTGAATGTAGATGCAAAAATACTCAACAAAATACTATCAAAGAGAATCCAACAGCACATTAAAAGGATCACACACCATGATTAGGTGGGGTTTATTCCAGAAATGCAAGGATTCTTCAGTATACACAAATCAATTAATGTGATACACTATATTAACAAATTAAAGGATAAAACCATATGACCACCTCAATAGTTGCAGAAAAAGTTTTTGATGAAATTCAACACCATTTTTGATAAAAACACTCCAGAAAGTGGGCATAGAAGGAACCTACCTTAACATAATAAAGCCCATATATGACAAACCCACAGCCAACACCATCTTCAGTGGTGAAAAACTGAAACCTTTTCCTCTAAGATCAGGAACAAGACAAGGGTGCCCACTCTCACCACTGTTTATTCAACATAGTTTTGGAAGTTTTAGCCACAGCAAGCAGAGAAGAAAAAGAAATAAAAGGAATCCAAATTGTAAAAGAAGAAGCAAAACTGTCAGTTTGCAGATAACATAATACTATATATATACGAAACCCTAAAGATGCTACCAGAAAACTGCTAGAATTAATCAAAGAATTTGGTAAAGTAGCAGGATACAAAATTAATGCACAGAAATCTCTTGCATTCCTATATACTAACAATGAAAAATTGGAAAGAGAAATTAAGGAAACACTTCCATATACCACTGCAACAAAAAGAATAAAATACCTAGGAACAAACCTACCTAAGGAGGCAAAAGACCTGTATGAAGAAAATTATAAGACACTGATGAAAGAAATCAAAGATGACATAAACAGATGGAGAGATATACCAAGATCTTAGATTGGAAGTATCAACATTGTGAAAATGACTGTACTACCCAAAACAATCTACAGATTCAAAACAATGCCTATCAAATTATCAATAGCATTTTTCACAAAACTAGAACAAAAAATTATACAATTTATATGGAAACACAAAAGACCCCAAGTAGTAAAGCAATCTTGAGAAGGAAAAACGGAGCTGGAGGAATCAGGCACCCTGACTTCAGACTATACTACAGAGCTACAATAATCAAGACACTATGGGAAGCTGAGACGAAGTGAGAGAGTAGCACAGACATATATATAGTACCAACTGTTAAATAGATAGCCAGTGGGAAGTTGTTGTATAACAAAGGGAGTCCAACTCGAGGATGGAAGATGCCTTAGAGGACTGGAATGGGGAGGGTGGGGGGGACTCGAGGGAGGGTTGGGGGGGGGAGTTGAGGGAGGGAGGAAATATGGGGATATGTGTATAAAAACAGATGATTGAACCTGGTGTACCCCCCAAAAAAATAAAAAATAAAAAATAAATAAAAAAAAACCAGATGATTGAACTTGGTGTACCCCCCAAAAAATAACAAGTAAATTAAAAAAAAAAAAAGACACAGTGGTTCTGGCACAAAAACAGAAATATAGATCAATGGAATAGGATAGAAGGCCCAGAGATAAACCCACATACATATGGTCACCTTATCTCTGACAAAGGAGGCAAGAAAATACAATGGAGAAAAGACAGCCTCTTCAATAAGTGGTGCTGGGAAAACTGGATAGCTACATGTAAAAGAATGAAATTAGAACACTCCCTAACTCCGTACACAAAAATAAACTCAAAATGGATCAAAGACCTAAATGTAAGGCCAGACACTATAAAACTCTTAGAGGAAAACATAGGCAGAACACTCTTTGACATAAATCAAAGCAAGGTCCTTTTTGACCCACATCCTAGAGTAATGGAAATAAAAACAAAAATAAACAAATGGGACCTAATGAAACTTAAAAGTTTTTGCACAGCAAAGGAAACCGTAAATAAGCTTAAAAGGCAACCCTCAGAATGGGAGAAAATATTTGCAAATGAAGCAACTGACAAAGGATTAATCTCCAAAATATACAAGCAGCTCATGCAGTTCAATATAAAAAAACAAACAACTCCATCTAAAAAATGGGCAGAAGACCTAAACAGACATTTCTCCAAAGAAGACCTACAGATGGCCATCAAACACGTGAGAAGACACTCAACATCACTAATTATTAGAGAAATGGAAACCAAAACCACAATAAGGTATCACCTCACACCAGTCAGAATGGCCATTATCAAAAAGCCTGGAAACAATAAATGTTGGAGAGGGTGTGGAGAAAAGGGAACTCTCCTGCACTGTTGGCGGGAATGTAAGTTGGTACAGCCACTATGGAAAACAGTATGGAGATTCCTTAAAAAGCTAAAAATAGAACTACCATATGACCCAGAAATCCCACTATTGGGTGTATACCCTGAGAAAACCATAATTCAAAAAGATACATGCACCCCAGTGTTCATTGCAGTACTATTTACAATAGCCAGGACATGGAAGCAACCTAAATGTCCATCAACAGATGAATGGATAAAGAAGATGTGGCACATATACACAGTGGAATATTACTCAGCCATAAAAAGAAATGAAATTGAGTTATTTGTAGAGAAGTGGATGAACCTAGAGCCTGTCATACAGAGTGAAGTAAGTCAGAAAAACAAATACCGTATGCTAATGCATATATATGGAATCTAAAAAAATGGTACTGATGAACTCAGTGGCAGGGGAAAAATAAAGACGCAGATGTAGAGAACAGACTTCAGGACACGGAGAAAGAGGGAAGGAGAAGCTGGGACAAAGTGAGAGAGTAGCATTGACATACATACAATGGCTAGTGGGAAACAACTGCATAACATAGGGAGATCGACTAGATGATTGGTAATGACCTAGAGGGGTGGGATAGGGATGGTGGGAGGGAGCCTCAAGAAGGAGGGGATATGGGGATATCTGTATACATACAGCTGATGCACTTCGTTGTACAGCAGAAATTAGCACAACATTGTAAAGCAATTATACTCCAATAAAGATCTGGAAAAAAAAATACGTAGCGTTCTTTACATGTTTTAATGTGTTTTAGAATTAGTCCCTTTCCTTTCTTGCACATGTTTTACAAGCTGTTCTAAACTCATATTCAAAATATTTGAGCTTCGTATTTATGCTAATTCAGAAGAGAGGGAACTTGTATATCTTTCCTAAAATAAGTCTGGAAATTTTAGAATTGTTTCCTTTGGGGCTATATGTCTGCCTTCTGAATTGAGAAACATTGCTAAGGCAAGAATGGGTAAAAATGGAAAGGAAGAGAAAAGAATGGAAGAGAGAGGGGGGAAAGAGAGGGCAGACTTATGCTGTCCTATTTTTATTTTGCAATGTAAAAGCATCACCTCTGACCTGGATTACCGCAGTGTTCTCCAGCCTGCTACCAACGATCTGTTCTCCACATAGCAGTGTGAATTATCATTTGAAAATATGTATCAGGTCCTATTTAAAATTCTTTAATGGTTTCCTGTGGCACCTAGAATAACATTCAGACTCTTTACTGTAGCCTACAAATGCTCTGTTCTCTGACTTCTCAAATCCCTCTCCTTAGTCTCTACTCTGCTTTTAAAACATGTCGAGCCTTTTCCCATTTCCATTGACTTTCTTTTGCCTGGAACCCTCTTCCTCTTCTTGTGCTCATGACTTGCTTTTCAACATTTAAGTCCCAGCTCAAAAATCCCATTGCAGAAACCTTCCTTGACTAATTTATCTAAAGGAGTCCTGCTTTCACCCAATCCAGCCAGCTCTTACCCTGTTGTTTGCTCATTTATTTCTTCATAGCACTTAGTGCAGTCTAAACTTATTTTCTTTAGTGATTTATTTACTTGAGGCTTCTCTCCTTGGATGAGACTGCAAGCACCTGGAAAGCAGGGTCTTGGTCTGTTTTGGCCATGTGGCTATTCTCATCGACTTCACAGTGCCTGGCATGGATTTAGTGCAAAATAAATATTTGCTGAATAAGTGAATGAGTGAAATAAAGAATTTGGTATGGCTAGAGTACTGGGCCTATGTGTGTTTTCTTGCATAGGGGGATAGTAAATTATAACACTTCTAGAAGTTTTTCTAGAACTTTCTTGGGAAATGTTTGCATAGTGGTAAATAGGAGGAAGTTATTTCAATAGGGCAGGGGCCAAATCCTGCAGTTTCTTGAATGTCATGGTACATAGTTTCTGGAATCACCTCTGTGGTCAGTGGATAGCTATTGAAGGTTTTTAAGTAGTCAATGTACATTTTTGAAATGCTCCTTTGTTATTCGTTATGGAAAATCATTTGTGTGTTAGTAGAATCTGATTCACTTACCAGTGGACTGAGTAACTTCCAAACATCAGCAGGGTGTTGATTTAATCAGTGTTTTTCCATGCAGCATGGCTGGCAGGAAAAAAAATGTTTGCCTTAGTTCTTCACAGCCTGAGATGAAATGACCCAGTGCTTCTTGAAGGCATTTCTTACCAGTTACTTCTCATTTCTCGGTAGAGCAGCAAGTGCCCCTAAAAGCATCATACCATTTTGTTGAATCATTCCCCTTTCTTCAGTTGTTCTTTATTTTACAGTTTACTTTTCTAATACATAGAGTTACCCTCACATTAGAGTTACCCTCTCCTGTAGTATGTTTTAATATGGTCTTAAAGGAAATCCAGTTTGAAGCCTTTAAAGGCAGTTAGCTTCTTGTTTGTTTCAATGGGGTAGCGGGTAGATCCTTCCTTAGCTGAAACCTTGTACTTATAAGGCCTTATAATAATCTCCATCTAATAATACAGCCTTATATGTAGCACACACATGTTCACCTGAACTCTTCCTACCACTTCCAATGGGTGTATCTAATTTCAAAAATGGAGTACAAAGATATCAAGCTTCCAGTTAAAATAATGGGCTGTTTTATAGTCTCTGGAAGCCAATTCTAGTTTCCTAAACTGGTTCACAATAATTTAAAAACCAGTTCATGAATAAGTTTTATGGATTAACCTTAAGTCATGGAATCTTCTTTATATTTATGCTGGGAAGCATTGTATTATGTTTAATACTGGATTATAAAGGGGGAAAGCACCAAATAAGCAAAAAACCAGTGTGGTCAAATTTAAGAGGAGGAACCAATTTATCAGCATTGGTTGGCAGTTTTCAAGAGCTACTGAATCACATTCATCAGTGATAATCAGTGTTGGAAGCTCTCAGTGTGAATGATGATTTCAGAGATGTTGTTATTAAACTTACATCCTTCTAATATATTATACCTTATGAAGCACATTCACATGTAATATACCTTTTTAGTGGTGTGTAAATGTTTGCTTCTTAGAATTTATTTTTCTCTTTTCTTAGACATATCATAGCATCATCTATGTGTAAAGTAAATGGAAAACAAAGAAATAAATGCCATGTGGTCCCTATAGTCATAAAGTTCCATGAGGAGTAACAAATATGTTCAAGTAGATGCCACATGTGTCAGAGTATGACAAGTGCCTAGAAGAACAGGGATACGATGATATCACAGTGCTTGACTATAGCTTTAGGGCTGAGAAAGAATTTCTTAGAGAGGGTAGAATTTAAGCTTGGCCTCATACCATATGTTAGATTTCATCAAGAAAAGTCCAAATGTCAAAGGATCTCTAGGTCTGTGGAACAGTCTGAACAAAACATGAAGGTAAGAAAGTGAAAAGTATGTGTAAATTTATCTGTGTCCTTTCAACATCAGTGGCTGGTGCTGTAAAACTAGAGTGTATCTGCGCTAACCTGCTGTGTTCACAACTTGTAGTTTGACTCTTAACTGGAGGCAGTTTCCACTGACCACAAGTACCTACTATATCCTCATAAATTATGTATCTATGGGAGTTGTAGACTACACATACCTAGCATTAATGAGAGTGTATTTACACCCGTGAAATGAATAGATCATATATAAATTGTATCCTGTTTTGTTTTGTTTTATGATTTTAGCAATTTCTGAAGCACATTTACATATTATACACGATTTCTGAAGCACATTTACATATTATACACAATTAAATCCCTCCAGAATCCTATGTAGTAGGTGGTGGTGTGGGGGTTTCTTCATGGAGAACCAAGACACAGATGTTTAAATGACTTTTTCCAGGTTCCCTTGATCAGTAAGTGTAGACGCACACCTGATTTAGAACCTATGCTTTTTCTTCTATTTCTATGTACGTGTCACTATCTACATAATCCATACAATTCATATTTGTCTGTGTTGTCTATGAGAAACTCAGGAGATTTAAGAAAGTAACCAGGAATCCAAAATTAGTGATTTTGACAGCAAAAATAATTCTGAAACCACAACATTGAGAACAAAGTTTAAAGTGGTGGGGAAAGCTGATTTCAGGCAAGATTTAATGGAAGGAAGGCCAGTCGTTGAGAATATGCAAATTAAAAAGGAAAAGGGAAGGCTTTACTATTATTAGACAAAGGTAGGGATGTCAGATCTTAAAACAGGGCAGTTTATGTTTTCTATAGTAAGGGAGGAGAGTCTTAGTATATCACAAGAAGGCAGTGACTGGGGAAGCAGAAACCTACTACTACTTTCTATTTCTTACTAATACTAGAGCAGCCAGACTGTCAAAAGACTCAGTTGAATCTTATATGCCTTCCGTGATTTTATATTTACCTGTTCAGTGACAGTGAGTTTCATTTCTTCATACTTCAAAATAGACCAAACTTAATTTGGATTTCACTATGAAAATGACTAGTGCTAGTGTGAATATTCACATTTCTGAAATAAGGCAAAAGGTTCTGCCTATAGTCATTCTCCATGAATAAAGCATAGGGGAAAATGTATTAAATCAAGTAAATTTAATTCCATTTTGTTACCAAAAAATGCATCATTGCATGTTTATATGGAGAGCAGCATATTAAGTGGTTTAAGAGGAGATTTATAGTGTGTCTTTGTAGTTTTTTAAAAATCCTTTTGTATTAATGAGAATTCAACTTGTAAATTTGGAATCAATTTCTCAATCAAAGGAATGTGGTAGAACATTTTGTGTGCTATAATTAGCATCTCTTGTGGATTGGAATAATTATTCCTTTTAACTTTGTGTTGTTCACATTCTAAAGCTTGATAACAAATTTGGAGGAATGGGAGGTATCCCCAATCTCATCCTTCAGCAAGTCACAGTTTGATTATTCTTCCATTGTCAGGATTAAAGGCAAAAGGAGCAAAAGGAAAGGAAAAGAAAAGACAGAAATGTTGAAAATGTGAATTAGAAGTGCACAGCATTGGCAGCTTTTAAGTTTGATCAATCATAAAACAAACAGGAGCATGTAGATTCAATTTCCCAGAAAACACAGATGAGTTAGAAAAGAGGGAAAAGAAAACGAATTTGGAACAAAGCACATTTATCCATTTTCACTAAAGCCAAAAGACCCATTTTAGGAGCACTGTTTATTAACCTCCTTTCCTTTAGCATGGAGGCTGGGTAGAGTGAATGTGAGCTAGAACCCAGCCCTGACACTTTCAGTCTGTGAGAGCTAGGACTGGTACTGAACTCGGTTTAGAAATATTTACCTTCATTTGCTCCTTTTTTTCTCTCTCTCTCTTTATAGCTTAACCAGCTGGAAAAGGCAGTGGAAGCAGCACACACATTTTTCATGGCCAACCCCGAACACATGGAAATGCAGCAGAACATTGAGAATTACAGAACGATGGCGGGCGTCGAAGACCTCCAGCTGGTAGATCGGGAAGCCAAACCACACCTGGTGAGCTTTGGGGACCCTGCCCTAACCATGAGGAGCTAAGTGCTCCTAAGTTTCAAAGGTCTCAAAGCAAATTCCTATGAGTGGATATATCACATTGGTTCCCAATGTCCAATACAGTATCATTTTTATACTTTGAGTTCCCAAGATGAAGTATTGTAATTCAGGGTTGAAAAAATTGAAAGAAGAAGAAAATGAACTTAGAAAATCAGTATGATATTGTGAACAATAAGTTGTGATGTAAATGTCTGTGACACTCTCTGAGCCTCTGCACCCGCTCCAGCACTTTAATGTTACCTGCTAGGGTTGAAGCCTATGTGACGTGCTCAGGGTCACGCTGTGGTTTCCCAGCAACCAGGCCAGTGGTTATTTCCAGGGTACCTGTACTTCTCAAATTTTGATTTTTTAAAGCTACATAATTATTCCTTTAAATGAAATCTTACTTGAAATTCACAATGTGTTGAAAGGGCTTTTTCAGTTAGAGACATCACCATTCTCAATGTGTGGTTTCCAAGAGGATTGAAGAAAAGGCTAAGAGACGAAGATTTTAGATGAAAGTCTTTTTTCCTTTCTTTTTAAAAAAAAAATTGAAATGTGTACCTTGGAGCCACCTCACTGTGATGGTTTTTGCACTCTTATACATTGGATGTCTTAAGCTGAGTGCAGTCTAGGGGATCCTTTCTAATTACAGGAAGGTACTTCTTCCCTTCAACACAGTGATCTGACCTGTGACGAATCTGCACTATACACTATGTAAATGGCTAACAAGTCAATTGCAAACCAACTGAATGTACAAATCTTAGTGCTGGTGCTAAAATCTCTCCCAAATAGTCATCATAATCTCAAAGTGTGTTTCAAAATATGCAGGCATCAAGTGTCAATCAAAACTGAAGATGAAACACTAATGAATGTCAAATTCTCATGTACTTTTTAGGTTTTTTGGTTTTCTGCTATTCTAACCGTACTGTTTCATTTAAATTTCCTACATGCTAACTTCATTTATGCATTTGAAATAAAATTGCAGTATACGCACAAAAAAAGTTGAACTAGGCCTAGAAATTACTGTTACGTCCACCCATGTCAGTCTACCTGCAGTTTGTTGCATGGCCCTACCTACTTTCAAAAGGGTTAGAAAATACAGTCTTGAATGAGCTCAGGAAGAAAATGAAATGGACTGATGCCACAGCAGCAGGCTTGCTCAGTCAGTCCCTTCTTATTTGCAATTAGTTGAAGCCAGGGAAGTTACCCTTTATCTTCCAGTGTGACTCTTCTTTATCTTCCACAGTGCAAGAGTCCCACACCCCACCTACCTCCGTGATCCAGAGTCTGCCTGCATTCTACCATTCAGGTGCCCCTTGGGTGCTCTTTGAAAAAACATTTTTTTCTGTTTCTTTACAGGAGAGTTACAGTGCAGGAGTTAAACATTATGAGGCAGATGATTTTGAACTAGCTATCAAGTACTTTGAACAAGCTTTAAGAGAATATTTCAATGAAGATATGGAGTGCAGAGCCCTGTGTGAGGGGCCCCAGAGATTTGAGGAATATGAGTACGTAGGGTATAAAGCTGGTCTCTATGAAGCCATTGCAGGTAAAGTTTATTTTTTCCCTTGATTTCCTGATTATAGAAATACTACATGCCATCTGTAAAACTCTTCCAATAATGTAGAAGTATATATTGTGAAAACTATAATTGTAAAAAGATTCTCATATACGTATCCCATCCTGTCTCCCGTGGATTACTTTTCCTAGTTTAAATTTTGGTGACTATGCCCCTAAGCTTTTTCAGATGCATACGTAAATATTTATGTATTTATTTATAATTATTTCATTTATAAATATAAGACAATACTATATATACTGATTTTCAGTATACATTTTGTTTTTGTTTTATTTTACACAACAATATATTGTGGACATCTCATGTAAGTACGTGTAGATCTACCTTATTGTATTACATGGGGAAAGCGTAATTTATTTGACCAGTCCTTTACTGATGAATATTAAGGAAGTTTCCATTTTTCATTATGATTAACAATGTAGTAGTGAATATCTCTGTAGAGTCTTTTTCAGTTACTTACATGTATATTTTATTACATATGGGAATTTAATATATCACAAAGTGACATTTTAAAATAGTAGGTAAAGTGCATTATATATTAATTGGGGAGGTTGATAAGTTAACCATTTATGGTGGGAAGTGAGTTCTCAGCTGCTTATGAAAAAATACACAAAATAAATTCTATTATATGAATAATGTGTGTAAAAAATAGAACTGTTAGAAGAAAATGCAAGAGAATGTATAACAATAGGAAAGCTCTTAGCATGGCGAAAGACAAGAAATTTTTTTAAAAAGATTTTACATAAGATTTATAAATATAAAAGATACTATAAATCAAATTGATTTATAATGGCAAGTGGAAAAAGTTGCAAAAGTTGTTTCAGGAAAACAGTTACTATCATTAATATTTAAACAGAGCCTGTGAATTATTAGTAGTAGTGGTAATTTATTTCTTATTTATTGGTAGTAATAAAAATAAGCAAGATTTATTTAGCAGTTAGAATCTACAGAGCATTTTACATAGTTATCTCTCTTTTCACCCTATAAACAGCTCCTCGAAGGTATTGTTATTCGCCCTCTTCTCCCCTTTTAAATGAGAAATTTAGACCTCAGAAAGGTTAAGTAATGGGATTAAGGTGAAGCTGGGAATCAAACCTAGTGTTTTCCCACTCTAGAGCCCATACTTTGAAGATCTACACAGTTGAAAAATGGGCAAAGGTTATTTATTCAAAGATAAATGTTTAACATATATTTGTTGAGTGCATGTTGTATTCCAAGTTATAAAAACATGAAAAACAATGTTCAACTTCTCATATACTCATAGAAATGCAGATTAATGAAGTCAGTTTGCCTTCCCCAACTTCCAATGTTTTCTGTCTTCATAAAAAACAGCACTCACCTAGTAGCTCAAGCCAAATCCCTAGAAGTTATCTTTCAATCCAACATTTCCTTCAATTCCTATCCCTCTCCGACTTGTTACCAAACTTTGATACATGCTACTTCCTAATAGCATTTGAGATTTTCTGGTTCCCTCCGTTCCTTTTGCTACCACCCTGGTTCAAATCAACACTATTTTTTAACTAATTCACTGTGATCGTCTCCTTGCTGGTCCTCATGTTCTGATCAGGTTTTACTCTGTAGGCAGACAGAACAGTTTTCCAAAAAATGGAAAGTCTGCTCACAGATGTGCTCACTCACCCTCTGCCACCCTCACTAGCTTCCGTTGCACTTGAAATAAAACCGAAACCCTTTAACAAGGACTTTCATGACTGCGAACTAGTGTTTAATTTTATCCTCTCTTTTTCTATCTCTTTAATCCATTCCCACTGTACTTCTTTTAATTCCTAGGACATGCCATGCTCATTTCCAATTACAGACCTTGAAAATGTTGTTGCATTCTATCGCTTAGCTATTGCCCTATCTTAAGTGATTAATCCTCAGGGCCTACTTATAGTGACTGGCAAATAGCAGGTGCTTAGTGATTATTTCTTCAATTAACAGGTGGAAGGAAGTAAAGACAGGAGGGATGAGAGAAGGAAGGAAGGCGATGACACATCTTATCAATCACATTGCAGAGGTTAAAAGGGTTAATAATACTCTGTAGTTGGGAAAATATAAGTCTTAAACTGTTGAGGTCTTTTAGAGGGATAGTTAGGAAACATCTATCAAAATTTAGACTAGGAAGTAAACTGAAAGTCAATGTGCCTATTTTTAGCCTTCTTTTACATTTTAGAAATGTCTGTCACTATACATTTCAAACTAATTACCGCAGTAAGTCTAGTTACCATATGTCACTATACAAAGTTATTACAGTGTTATTAACTACATCCCCCACCCTGTACATTTCATACCCATGACGCATTTATTTGGCAGCTGGAAGTTTGTACAGCTTAAGCTCCCTCATGTGCTTTTCTCTTCCCCGATCCCCTTGCCCTCTGGCCTGTTGGTTCCCTGTATCTATAACTCTGCTTCTGTTTTGTTATATTTGCTCATTTATTTTGTTTTGTTTTTAGATTGGCCATGTAACTGAAACCATGTAGTATTTATCTTTCTCTATCTGACTTATTAGCATTATACCTTCTAGGTCCATCCATGTTGCTACAAGTAGCAAGATTTTTTTATTCTTTTATATGGCTGAATAATATACCTGTGTGTGTGTGTGTGTGTGTGTGTGTATAACGTCTTTTTTACCCATTTATCTGTTGATGGGCACTTAGGTTGCATCCATATCTTGGCTATTGTAAATATATCATTTGTCAAGTGACTTATTTGCTACACATTCAGTTACCCAAAATCAGCTCAGTTCAGTTAATATCGGGACAGAATTATTGGGGATTTTTTCCCAAAAGGTTTTACGCTGTTGGGCCTCTGCCAGAGCCATTTACCTGCATTTTTGTGAGCAGTGCTCACTTGAATGTCATTTCTATATGTGCTTCACATTTTCAATTGCTGAGTATTTCTTTAACTTAATCCTTTCTTTGAGCGTGGGCAGGCTTTTCCTGTGCTATGGTTTACTATCTTGTGGTTTTTTAAGGATAGATGCCCTGCGTTCATGCCCACTTTCATCTCTGCACCTACCTCTATCAGTGGCCACTGAACAGCTTTGGCAAATGTGCTAGATCTGGCTTAAGAAAAATTGACTGACAAATTCCCACAGATTAACATTTCATGATTTTCTGAGGTTATCACAGCCCGTAGGTTGCTGGAAAAGAACAGAAATCGCCTAACCCACACTCTTAATAATGAACACAGCTACCACCACCATCACCCCACTTCCAATAAAGAAAAGTGATAAAAAAAAAGTCAAAGTCCCTCAAGTTCAATCAAATATTATATGTTACAGAAAGATGGTAAGTCTTCTCAGGAATTTGAAGCATATCCAATTTATTATGAGATGGAAATCATTAAAAATATCCCCATGCAACAATGGAGAAAAGACAGCCTCTTCAATAAGTGGTGCTGGGAAAACTGGACAGCTACACGTAAAAGAGTGAAATTGGAACACTCCCTAACACCATACACAAAAATAAACTCAAAATGGATGAAAGACCTAAATGGAAGGCCAGATGCTATAAAACTCTTAGATGAAAACATAGGAACAACACTCTTTGATATAAATCGCAGCAAGATCTTTTTGGACCCACCTCCTAGAGTGATGGAAATAAAAACAAAAATAAATAAGTGGGACCTAATGAAACTTAAAAGCTTCTGCACAGCAAAGGAAAGTATAAGCAAGACGAAAAGACAACCCTCAGAAAGGGAGAAAATATTTGTAAACGAATCAACAGACAAAGGATTAGTCTCCAAAATATATAAACAGTTCATGCAGCTCAATATCAAAAAAAAAAAAAAAAAAAAACACCCAATCAAAAAATAGGCAGAAGACCTAAATAGGCATTTCTCCAAAGAAGACATACGGATGGCCAAGAGGCACATGAAAAGCTGCTCAACATCACTCATTATTAGAGAAATGCAAATCAAAACTACAATGACTTATCATCTAAGGATCAGTTGAGATCTGCTAACAGGCAATATTGAAATTAACAGGGCATTTATTTTTAAATCTCTCTTGAGTATCAGGAATTTTACCAGGAGCTCTT
Source organism: Hippopotamus amphibius kiboko (assembly GCF_030028045.1). Taxonomy (NCBI): domain Eukaryota; kingdom Metazoa; phylum Chordata; class Mammalia; order Artiodactyla; family Hippopotamidae; genus Hippopotamus; species Hippopotamus amphibius. The sequence continues at coordinate 164,581,935 of NC_080191.1, read as the reverse complement.
GATTTGTCAAGGTATACATGTGCTTATGTCACTGTTGTTTCATTTTGACCTTGAGTGTTTTCGGTGCTTTTTCTTCATGGATTTAGGGCTTAATTAGTTAATAATAAATCGTTTCCAGGTTAAAAAAAAAAAAAAAAAAACTACAATGAGGTATCACCTCACACCAGTTAGAATGGGCATCATCAGAAACTCTACAAATAGTAAATGCTGGCGAGGGTGTGGAGAAAAGGGAACCCCCTTGCACTGTTGTTAGGAATGTAAATTGATACAGCCACTATGGAGAACAGTATGGAGGTTCCTTCAAAAACTAAAAATAGAGTTACCGTATGACCCAGCAATCCCACTACTGGGCATATACCCAGAGAACACCATAATTCAAGAAGACACGTGCACTCCAGTGTTCATTGCAGCACTTTTTACAATAGACAGGACATGGAAGCAACCTAAATGTCCATCAACAGATGAACGAATAAAGAAGATGTGGTACATATATACAATGGAATATTACTCAGCTGTAAAAAGGAGCAAAACTGGAACATTTGTAGAGACATGGATGGACCTAGGGACTGTCATACAGAGTGAAGTAAGTCAGAAAGTGAAAAACAAATATCGTATATTAACACATATATGTGAAATATAGAAAAATGGTACAGATGAACCAGTTTGCAAGGCAGAGACAGAGATGCAGATGGAGAGAAAAAACATATGGACCCCAAGTGGGGAAAGCTGGAGGGGTTGGGGTGGGATGAATTGGGACTAATAAGAAAAAATATATCAAACTGTACACTTTAAATATATGCAGTTTACTGTATGTCCAAAAAAAAAAAAGGTATTCCCATGCAAGTGTTTTGGAGTGCAAATGTGTTAAAATATATTAATTTCACAATAACATCTGATAAAGAAAGGAGGCAAGGAATACAACTAATAAAAAGGGATATCAGAATTCTAACTATGTAAACGCCTGTCTGGTTCAAAACTATCCTCATTTAGGAGTAAAACTGGCTTTTCAAATACGGAATGTATTTAGAAAGCCAAAATTTTTGAATTTTAGAGTTAGAAGACCATTACAAATTGGAGAAAACTACAAATGGCTTCTGAATGCAGTTATTTATTACTAGCCATGCTCACTGAAGCCCTAAAGGATATCATTTTGTCACTCTTACTTTGCTGCTATTTATATCTTACTTGGAAAAATACTCTCATTCACATTGTGGGTCCCTATTGGGTGTGTTTCCCACCTTTTCCTTTTGCTTGTCATTTGAAATTAAGAGTGCCTATTAAAAGGTAAAGAGGAAAGCAAAAGACAGCAAAACTAGGAGAAACAATTGAGTTGTTTGTTGTTTTCTTAAGAAATAAAATAGCTAGCTGTTTATTTCTAACATGCTAATCAAATAAACAGAACCTCTTCTTCTCCTCATGTCTTCCAACTGGAATTAAGAACCGATGGGTGATAGTGATCCTATTAGCTGTACTATATTGGATTGGGTTAACCAGGTTTTAAGAAAACTGGCACATTTCCCTACACACCAGAAACCATGTATTTTCTTCCTGTTGTGTTTTGGGATCCCTCTTCAAGGTCATCCAGATACAAGCCAAACTCTGCCTAGTAGAAAGTCTTTTGAAAGGGGCAGTTGTTGTGGATTAGACTGTACAGTCATGAAGTTGGGTGGTTTTTAATCATTATTCTCAAGAGAACTTGTTCTGCACAAGCATGAATGGACTATTCTCTTAATGGAAAAGACTGCCTCTATCCTCATTGTAAAAATCAGTCAGGGCAAAGTGTAAGAAGGGTTTTCTTTCTGGGACATTAGCCACTTCTGTTTCCTCAGCTCAGGCTCGGATGAAATAGAACCCAGAGCTAAAAGGAACATGAAAACCCTTGCACGTCAGGATCCTCGCCTGTTTGCAAGTGAGAAGAATGGGAACAAAGACAGGGGAAAAAAGAAAAAGAGGCAAAATGCTTCTTTAGATTCTTTAGCTTTTATTCTTCTCCTATTTTACCAGTCCCTATAGTATTAGGATTTATAATGTCCCGATGATAGACTAATTTGTAATCTCCTGACCAATAGATGCAATGGAATGTTGTTTTTATTTCCCCTTTAGTAAAAGTTGCTGGAAAACATTAACAAGGAAAAAGAGCATCGTGGCTTCAGTTCTCTGTGTGAACTCCCCACGTACATGGCAGTTCCCTTCTCTCAACTGGTCCTTTAACATAACCAGGATCTGAACTTCGCATCCTGACTCCATGACACTTCAGGCCATCTAAAATCCAAAGAAAGACCTTGAAGTTGTTAAATAAGAAAGTAATCTACTCAGCTGCGCATGGGTGGGATGAGATGGCCTATGTCACTTTCAGGAGATGTAGAAAAAGGGTACACGGAAGGAAAGAGTGCTATACATGTAGAATCTACTAGTGATCAGTCTAGTGATCACTGGTTAGGAAGCCTTGGCAAGTTACTTCCTTTCCTTGTGAAAAGGACTTCTGGTCGTAAGTGAGGATAAAAATGGCATTGCTCTCAGAGTGTATGGTGAGGTGCGGAATGCCCTGTGCAGCCGTGGTCCTCACTTTGACGTCTGGACATTGAGCAGATGAGAGGAACCCACTTCTTGATTCTTGTTTTCCAGATCACTATGTGCAGGTTCTGGTTTGTCAGCATGAGTGCGTGAGGGAACTTGCCACCCGCCCTGGCCGCCTGTCCCCAATCGAGAACTTTCTTCCCCTGCATTATGACTACCTACAGTTTGCCTACTATCAAGGTAAAGCGTGGATTATCTGTGAAGACTTTTGGGAGAAGGGGTGGGGCTCATCGTAACAGACACTGAATTTTCCTGAGTTTAGTCCGCTGCCTTCCTCAGTTACAATCAAGCAGTGGGGGTGTATGCATTTTCTCTCTCACCTCGTATCACTATCGCTCAGAACAAGAGCAGATGGTGAAACCACAAGTGGGCAAATGTTGTGACAATGCCCTGAAAGTTACACTGGACTGATATTTTATGTGATTTTAAAATTTAATTTTTCAACTTAATTTTAAAAGATAATATACTCACAAGTTTATAGACTAAATATTTAAAAGCCTCTCTCTCTTTCTTTTCCCCACAACCCAATTTCATGCCCTACAATCCACAGTTTCTTATTTACCCTTCCAAAATTTTATACAGAAACAACAACACACACATACACGAATACACACACACAGACACACACACATTGTCTCTCACTTATTTTATCCTCATATGCATAGAAGATAGCACATTATTTACACTGTTTTTTACATTGTTTTCTTCACTTAATAATACATCTCAGATTTGTTTTAGTAGGTTGGACCTATGAAATTGTCTTTTGCTTGGTCAAAAATGGTCAAATTTTGCTGGTTTTATATAGTTCAATCTAGTTGTTTCAGTACATAAAGATCTTCCTCATTAATTTTTCTTTCTATCTGGATATCATCATACTATAATTTATTTAGTGTGTCTCCTTACTGATGAGCATTGTGTTGTTTGTAATATTTTACTGTTATAAGCAATGATCAAGTGAATACTATTTTATGTGTCATGCACATTTGCATATAAATATCTATAGGATAAATTTCTAGAAATAAAATTGCAGCATCAAATGGTTTGTTTGTAACTTTGACAGATGTTGCCGAGTTTTTCTCCACGTGGAGTACATTTTTCATTGCACAGCAACAGAATATATTATGGAATTTTAAATATTCCCAAATCATTAAGTGGAAATTGATATTTCAATGAAGTTTTAATTTCCATTTATCTCCTCGAGAAAGAGAGAGTGAGCATCTTATGTTTAAAAGCAATTAATAGAATTTGGATTGCTGAAATTGGTCTTAGATATCATATTTTCAAATTCAGTACAAAATTAAGAATTAACTTCAAAAATTCTACTCTGTATTAAATAATGTAAGCTGCCAGCAAACATCTTCGGGTGGAGGCTTTTGATAATTTGTTGAAGACATCGATCAGCATAGCAGACCGAAGTCAGTACCTTTGGAATACCTGAAATCCTGCCCTTTTATCTGAAACTATTTCTGCTTCTTCTACTCAGCCTCATGGCATATTCCCTCTTTTTTTTAAATTTTTACTTTATATTGGAGTATAGTTGATTGACAATGTTGTGTTAGTTTCAGGTGTACAGCAAAGTGGTTCAATTATACATATACATGTATCTATTCTTTTTCAGATCCTTTTCCTATAGGTTATTACAGAGTATTGAGTAGAGTTCCCTTTGCTATACAACAGGTGGCATCTTCCCTCTTATTGATCATTTCATTCTGACTCTTACAGACATGTTGATGTATCTCTTAAAAACTTTGTAGACCAATCTAGGCTGACTCTAATGCTGCAACTCCTGGGTTTTTCAGTTGGTGAATATGTGAAAGCCTTGGAGTGTGCCAAGGCCTATCTTCTACTCCATCCGGATGATGAGGATGTCCTAGACAATGCGGATTACTATGAGAGTCTGTTGGATGACAGCACTGACCCAGCATCTATCGAGGCCAGAGAGGTGAGACCCGTGTTCTGAGAAGAAACCCTTCATTGTGCTTGGTGCTCTGGGGAGAGTTGGCAAAAATATAACACTTCTCTTAAAGATAGCTAGCAATTTAGTAAAGGTTCTAGAACTCAGTTCTTTCCCATGTTAATTGTTAATGCTAAAAGCGCGTTTTTCACATATGTGCTAGCTTGTGAAAATCTATGGAGATACTTTTTAGCACATTTGTTTCTGTCTAAAGAAAAATATTTCACTTGAACATTAGTCATATCTCAACTGTTATTTAAACATACATTTTCTTTTTTTTCTGTAGGATTTGGCAATGTTTGTAAAGCGTCATAAACTAGAATCAGAACTAATAAAATCAGCTGCAGAGGGCCTGGGATTTTCATACACTGAGCCGGTAAGAGCAAAGAGGAGAGAGGAAAAGGTCTTTAAAGGAACTATTCAGTGGACTTCTTACTTGCAATTTTGTTCCCCACCCTCCTTTGTTGAAGATTCTAATCCCCTGCCTTCCTCAACAAAGCTGGGGGGAAGGGGTGTTTACTCTGTATATGTGATGAACAGTAAAAAACTTTAATAGATTTCCGTGTCCCTTAGTGCCAAAGTGAAAGGCACATATATTTGGATGGGAAAGAAGTATTTTGTACATCATGCATTTGTCTCAGGATTGTTTAATTTCATAATTTCTGTATACAGCATTTTGTATTTTCTTTTAAACAATTCTCTTAAACATTTTAAACATTAAAAAGACTTCAAAAGAACAAAATCAATCACAATTGTACTACCCATCATGTTGACATTTTCCCACTTGTCCATGTTGTCTTTTAAACATTATACATATGAAGATACCCTTTTTGTAGAACTAGTACCGCAGCCTAGATAGATTTCTGTTCTGATCTTTATTTAAGATAGCATAAGCAATTTCTATATCTTTACAGCTTTCAAAATTGCTTTTGGCTACATCTATAGTTCATGTATAATCAATAAATTAATTCTTTTCCTGCTGCTGAACATTTGATTTATTTGGTTCCTTTTTTTTTTTCGTGCCCAAATGAATACATTAAGCATTTTTCGTTCTACTGAACTATATCCATAGAATAAATTCCCAGAAGTGGGATAACTCTGCCATCTGTGGATATGAGAAGGTTTAAAGTATTTGAAATTGTTTTTCTAAGAGAGTTTTCTGGTATCTTCATTACTCCTGGCAATGCATAAAATGTATGATACAATTTACCATGAACATCTCAGCAATGAGACATAACGTCTTAAAGCATTCATATTCCTAATATATTATGTACAAAATGGTGCATCACTGTTGTTTTAATTTGTATGTCTTTGATGACCAGCAAAAATCAACTTTTCACAAATTATTATTAAATATTTTTCCTCTCATTTGAATTACCTGGCCGTGTATTCTGTTCATTTATCTGTTGGTTGCTATGTAAGTTCTTTATATATTGTACATGTTAATAGTTAATATAAAAAGCACTATTTTTAATACATCCTATTTGTAACACGTTTTTCATCCCTTTCTTAGTCATATTATATTTTCATTGGCACATTTTTAAAATCAGAATAATTTTAATGTACATTTCTAGTGTAACGTTTCTAATATGTTTATATCCAATCTTACTATCTTTGAAAGTTATGTTATCCCAAATGACCTTAGGAAAAATTCACTTACTTTATGATCTTTTACAGGTGATTAATCAAACTGTACTTTTTTGTGTTTATTTGTTTTATTTATAAAAGGGAAAGGACTTATACTTAATGATCTTCTAAGTGTCTTCCTGCCACCAAATTCTAGATCACTTTCTTGGACAAAATGATGAATGCCCAGGCTAATTTCATGCTGTATTTTTAAAAAATTAATTAATTAATTATTTTATTTTTGGCTGCATTGGGTCTTCGTTGCTGCGTGCAGGCTTTCTCTAGCTGTGGTGAGCAGAGGCTACTACTCTTTGTTGCTGTGTGCGGGCTTCTCATTGCAGTGGCTTCTCTTGTGGAGCATGGGCTCTAGGCACGTGGGCTTCAGTAGTTGCGGCATGTGGGCTCAGTAGTTGTGGCGTGCAGGCTCAGTAGTTGTGGCACACGGGGCTTAGTTGTTCCGTGGCACATGGGGTCTTCCCAGACCAGGGCTCGAACCCGTGTCCCCTGCACTGGCAGGTGGATTCTTAACCACTGCCCCACGAGGGAAGTCTCATGCTGCTTTTTTTTAATCCATTTTGTCTTTGCCAAAATTGCAACAACCTTAGACTTCGCTTTTATTAAAATTTAAAAATAAATACTATATTATAGTTTTATACAATAGCAAGTTTTCTAATATTTTAGGTGTTTAGAGTGTTTTATTTTATCTTATTTCTATACGTGGAATTTTAGTGACAAAACTGTTGAGTTTTTTTTTTTTTAATTTAAAAAACAGAATTATTGGATTCGATATGGAGGACGACAGGATGAGAATCGGTAAGTTCTCTATGGTAGAATGTTTATTTGTAATGAGAAGAAATACTTAGAATCATATTTGTTATAAAGAACTCGGGCTCTGTGAAATAAGCAAAAGGATGTAATCAAAAGGGCTCTGAACTGGGAGTTAGGAGTTCTGCATTCTGGTCCCAGCTCTTCCTCTTATTTCTGAAGGACCTTAAATAATTTATCTTCCTCTCTGGGTCTCCTGTTTTTTTCTCACATGAAGGGATTGAATCAGGTGATCTCTGACAGCTAAATGTTCTGTGACTCTAAATCAGAGAAAGTTGGATGCTGTTTTTGAGTTATTAGTAGGGAAAAAACAATGAAATTATCTTTTTAATGCTGAATTTTCTTACTGCATTTATTTGAAAGCCTCAGGCTTGGAAAGTTTTACTGCAAACTACAATATTAAGTGTCATAAGTTCAATCAGAAATGAAGAAAACTCATTTTTTAAAATGATAGATGTCAGAAGTCAATTTACATGTTCCAAGCGGTTTAAGGAGTCATAGAATGTTGGAGTTACCTGTTTGAGATTGTCAACTGAAAGAAAATGCACTCTAAAAGTTGAGAGTTATGGTTTATTCAGCGGATTTCCTGAGGACCTCCAGCCAGGAGACAGACTCTCAGATCGCTCTGAGGGACTGCTCCAAAGAGGTAAGGGAGGAGCCAGGAGACATTGGAGTTTTGTAACAAAGACCACGTAGTCAGAACATCAAAAGATTACTGTTAATTAACGAAAACCAGACATCTCAACTTAATTTAGCACTTTGATATGTATGGGAAGATGCAAGAGCCTGTGTTATTGAAATCATTCCTTTGATGTGCACTTCAGCTATCTGGGGCCAGCACCCTTTGTTTTCCCATCCTGAGTCCCCCAAGGGTGCACTGTTGTAGGAAGGCTGCAGTGGCTGACTGCTTGATGGTGGGAATCCTGTTTCCATCCTCAGTTCCTTCAGGGCTTACCAACAGGGGTGGCTGTAGAAGCTGATGGCTTGATGGCCTCAATATCCTTTGTTTACTGATATGGCAGGCGGCATTCTTAGTCCACGAGATCATGAGGTCCTGGCTATTATCAAAATCAGAAACTGAAGCGCTGACAAGGCAAAGGACTCAGTGTCTCACCATGAAGGACTGGCAGATCTAGATCTTCTTATTCAAAATCTTGTGGTCTTTCACTGAGCTTCAAGGTCTCAACCCCTGAGTGGCCTCAAATTATTACAAGAGATCCAAGAATGTATATGCATATTTGGATTTTCTCAACTTGTGTGTATTCAAAGGGCATCATGGTATCGTACGTGTTTGCAAAGTTTGACACAAACTTATGTCTTCTTTCTTGAAATAGTCAAGAACTACTGTACTCAGACGTGATTTATTTCAATTCGACCATCTTTCAGTGATGCACTCTCTATTCAAGACATATAATACAACACTCTGAGCATTGTAAACATGCACACAATTATTTTTTCCTCCTTGTTGGTACTCAAAGTCTAATCCTGAGGGGGTTACATTATGGATACAGTGAACTGTAATAAAGATTGCTAAGAAGATTTAGAGAAGTGAAATAGAGCACACTCATTGGGGAAACAGAGAAGGACTTCAAGGAGGTAACGATGTCTAATTTCTTCTTGAAAGAGGTGGACTTGTGTAGAACAAAAATATACAATATGAAGCCATAGACTACCTGAGTAAGGTATCCTTTGCCTTTGAACATCTTTATTTAATGGAATATTGCTATTTAAACTTTTTTTTTTTTTTTTTTTGAATGGGCAGGATCCCTTCAGGAGTGAATGTAGAGGGGGCAGAAGTTCGTGGATTGTCAATGGGGAAAAAGTCATCACCCAAGATAGACCGAGACCTAAGAGAGGGTAAGTCTTGCTGCACTTTTACTCTTGGAAGGAGGGCAAGGAGAGGCTGGGACTTGGCCAGTTCTTACCCAGACCAGGGCAGAACCCATTTTCACTGAAAAATAAAGAATGGGACTAAACTACTCCAGTTCATAAAATTCTGAAAGCAAGTCTTAAAAACAAGAATGCCTCAGGTGTGTATATCACTACCTTTGGTTTTCAACAAAAGTGCTTCCAAATCCACTCCCAGGAGTCTTGTGAGCCTGGCCGGGACTGTGTGATCATCACTGCCCTCAGCTGAGTACCCTGGCTTACTTCTTGCACATCGGAGGGGAGTTGCTAGGGGGCATGGAATAGATTGTGTATCGGGGAACTTGAAGAGACAGTTCACATGGGATATTGTATTATCCTAAGATCCTTGAGACGCATATCTGATCAGGGCTTTGAGAAATCAGTAGAGTTTAGAATGGATTGACAGAAGTGTAGAGGGAGCCATTCAAGTGGATAAAACGAATGCCACAAAGGCACAGAGATGGAGAGAGCAGGATGTTAGATGCCTCCTTACATAGCCTCAAAATGAGTGGAGGACATAGGTGGAGTGTTGCCAGAAGTAGATTGTAAATAGAGCCAAACGTTGTAATCATAAATTATTGGCAAGTGTAGTACTAACAACAGTAGTAATCCTTAACAATTACTATTATCTCTATATGTTTAACAATCTTCCCAGCAAATGTGTACACAATTCATTTTAATACTGGCAGCATGTCCTGCGAGACAAGTGTCCCCCACTTCACAAGCAAGAAAACTGAGCCTCACAGAGATTTAGTGACCTGTCCAAAGCCTCAGAGCTCCTGATAGTTTGAGCAGGCTTTTGAATCCAGATCCCATTTTCTCTTCTTCACCTGATGATGGAACATAGAAGTGTCTAGATATCTGAAGTGTATCTCCTATTGATCAAATAATTGCAAGATAAGAAGAGGTCTTCAAAAACCTGCATTGAGAAGAAGTACAGTCCTTCTTTCCCCAACAAGAGAGCTGTCAGCACATTCCTCTAGCTCATTTGAAAACTTCTGGCTCTCTACAGCTCTCACATTTCCCAGCCCTTTCCTTCGTCAGCTTCCAAGTCAGTCTGAGGCAGTAAACAGGATAATATGCTCATCTAATCTGACCTGGACCTCAGTTTGCAGTCACAAAGCCCAAGCCGTTTTACAAGTGCCAGAGAGCTTCATGGTCAGCCAGAGTTCATGGTGCCTTTTAAGCCAAGAAATCACCCAGGAAGTACATGCCAATAAGCCAGCACTTTGCTGTAAAAGTTTGGAAAACTCCAGGACAGTTGCCACACTTCAAAGCATTTTTCCCCTGGCTACCAGGGGATTTGATGGCCAACAAATGACTAAGAAACCTAATGGGAAGAGTAGAATGGAAAACTACATAGGATGGTGAAAGGTCATGATTGACTGGGTTACCAAATTCTATCATTTCTGCAGTTGAATGAGCTAATGGGTCTTAGGATGTTCTCTGGGAACCTACCAGAACGCCTTCTGTGCAGTCAGTAGAGATCAAAATAGGGTCTAAATTAAGAACAGTGGTAGACAGAGGCAAGGTTCCCAATCAGAAAACCTTTCAACATCTTAGTCTGGCTGAAAGCAGATGTCAGGGAGGCAGGAGAGGATTCATGCTTCCAGATTAGGATATATTTCAGCTTTTCTCATCTTCCACAAAGAGATTGTCGTCTGCTCTGGTTACCTAACAGTGTGTAGTAGTATTCATACTGGATGGCTCCCGGGCTTTAACATGGGAGTGACTCAGGGCTACTTCATCGCAGAGTAACTCCAGTCCATGGAATATGCGTGTCATCTTATTAAAAACATCTGTCACTTATCCATTCTTCTTTCAACCACCAGGTTTCCAAAAGCCCTGCTCGATAATTATCCCAGAGTCAGTGAGGATATAAGGAAAATAGCTTTGAACTTGGAATCAGGAAGCCTGTCTTAGTCTGATGTTATCCAGAGTGATGGGTAACTAGAGACTCATTCTCTCTGGGCCTTATGATCCTTACTTGTAACAGAAGGATAGCAACTCTTTGGAGAGGATGAATATGAAAGTCTTTTGTAAACTGTAAAGGGTTGTGCTTATATAAGCGCTTGTTGGCACACTCCCGTCTTAACTTATATGACCTTGTCGTAATTATGGTAAAATATATCTTCTTGCCATGTGCCGTAGGCAGTGAACACAAAAGAGCATTTTCCTAGATAATTCCTCTTTATTGCAGCTGGAGAGTCAGAGCCAGGCACATACTTTATGAATGAGAGAAGAATTAAGTTGTTCAACTAAATCTCCTTGGGCTGTGGTTAAGAGTTGGCTGAGGCCATCAGATCAGATCCCAGGAACCACAACTTATTGGACTACATTTTTGTTTTTATTTTAATGTTTTTCTCTGTCTGGTGTGCTACTAGTCATTTGTAGGCTGGTAGACTTGCATTTTTGAATGGCAGGATTTATTTTTCCTTTTATATTTTTTTTTCCTTTTGGTTAGTGTGTAGTTACTTGTTTTTTGTTAAATGTATATGTGGGAAACCTCTGTAGGAAACTCTATGCTTAGTGGTGGGTGTGTTAGCTACATGAAAGGCAGATTTCTAGTTGAGATTCTGCCTGAACCTGTTAGGGTTTAGGTATTTTAGACTCTGTGTTGCACTCTGTCCTTTAACCTGATCTTTGTATGTTACTTACGGCATGGTTGGGGAAATTGTGTAATATCCCAGTAAACCTCTTTTAAACATACTCCATTATGCCGTATGCTTATTGAGATATCTCATTCAGACCTTAACACAATATACCAGGCATATTTTACCAATTCAATAATAATCATCATCATAATAAAAAATACTTATACAGAGATTGAGCATGGTAGGCATTTTTCGGAATGTTTTAAAGTAACTTTTGAAGTCATGTTTTGAAAACAAGCTAAATATATTTTTAAGCCCTTTATTGGAATATAATTGCTTTACACTGTTGTGCCAGTTTTTGCTGTACAACAAAGTGAATCAGCTGTGTCTACACATATATCCCCATATCCCCTCCCTCCCACAACTCCTTCCCGCCTTCGCTATCCCAGCCCTCTAAGTCATCACCCATCATCGAGTTGATCTTTAAAGAGATATACTCTCAATACAGAAAATGAGAAAAACACGGCAAAGTACAAACCAACATAGTCCACTAAACCCTTAGTCTGTCTTCCATTTCTGTTTGAATTTTATATTAGGAAATTCTTTCCAGTGAACCTGCAAGTATCTTGTCTTTCTTGTTGAAGGAACATCTCTCTCTCTGTTTCTGAATGGAAATGGAATATGCCATTCACTTGTGAATATTTGAGGGAATGCCTCAATTTGGCTCTGAATCTTTACTATATAGATTAGAGCAACCTTTCCCAAACAGTGTTTTTTGTTAAGAGGTCCATTCCATGCTGTGAAAAAAATTAGCTCAAATGTAGCAGCTTACAACATCATACATTTACACGCTCATGGTTTCTGTGGGTCAGGACTCTGGGGGTAGCTGGGCTGGGTCCGTTTCTTCAGGGTCTGTCACAAGGTTCCATCAAGTGTTGATCAGGACTGATGTCTCTTGTAAAGCTAGGAAACTATCTCCTTCCAAGCTCAGATGGCAGAATTTGGTTCCTAAAGGCTACTGGACTGTGGTTCTCAGTTTCTGATTGACTGTTAGCTGGAGAATGCCCTCAGTTCCTTGCCGTGTGAGCCTGTCCAATACAGCCACTTGCTTCATCAGACTGCAAACTGAGAAGGCAACAGATTGAGTCAACCAGCAAGATAGGAGTTGCAAAGAAGTGATATCTCATTACCTTTGCTTTATTCTATTAGTTAGAAGTAAGCTCCAGGCCCCACCCATACTTGAGGGAAGCAAAGTACAGCCACCTGTGAGTACCAGGAGGAGGTGATCAGTAGGGGCCAACCTAGAGTCTCTCTGCCATAGGAAGGAAGGAGGGAGGAAGGAAAGAGGGAGGAAGGAGGGAAGGAAGAAAGGGTGGGTATTGTGTTCATTTGGGCGTGAGAACTGCTGCATATTATATTGATACTTAGGATATTCATAATGCCTATTCATATATTAAAAGTTCCAAGAAGTCCTCTTAAATTTTGTTTACCCAGTACCCAAACATATTTGATCAAGAAACTTTTTTCATTAAAAGCTTTTCTGCTTTTATGTAGAACAAAGTTTGAGAAACATTGAATATATATATATATATATATATATATGTATTTTTTATTCACCCAAAAGATTGAAACTGTGAGCTTGTGGATATATTCCTGGGATCCAAGAAATTCTGTTTTCATAAATTTTGATGGCCAGTTGAAAAATTAAGAGGGGCAACTAGTGGGTCATCTGAATAACCTCTTATAGCCAAGGATGTCATGAGATTTCATACCTCAGTGGGTACAGATGCGGTTACTGTCACATTGGCATGTGTTAATAACACTTCAATGGTCAAAGACTAGTAAGAAATGACGTAGGACAAACTTATGAATAATGTATTAGGACCAGATGAAGGCCCAAATTCACCACGGTCCACTACGATCCCATAGTAGTTTCAACAGAGAAAACTTGTAGTAGAGTGAGTCATCACACACCAAAAGCACTCTGAGGAATGCTGGCTTAGAAGAACCCGGGCCAGATCACTCAGTAGAATATTCATGTGGAACGTTGCTTTTGAGTTTCCACAAAAGAACATTAACCATTTTATTAATAGTGTTAATTTGAATTTAGCTGGTTTTATGGTCTTGCTTTTATTTAATCTTGTAAATTGGTTTGCGATTGATAGTTGTATGAAGCTATAAAAATAAATGCTATACTTATAGTTTTATGATTGGAAACATGGAAGGAAAATCGCAGTATAAATAATTTGTCAGCACTGGAGCTTCTTAGGAAACTTTTGCTTCAGCGGATAACCGTACATTACTCAAGATTGAGAAACACTGTCTCATTATTTTAATAGTCCATTAATTATGGGCTGTAGTGACTCTTTTATCCCAACTGGACTAATAACATTCAGTGTTATTCCCTAGTTTGACTAATCTACTTTAAAGCTAGTGAGTAGACATCAATTTCAATTGTCTCTTTCTCCTTCAGCGAAGTGTCTTAGACCAGTGAGCTGGTGACCATTGCTCGACCAGGGGAGGCTGGGAGGAGCCCTCCTCACCCCTGTGCTGAGCTGCTGTTGTTGACAGGCATCAGATCCCTTAGGATTATTAAGAGACAAAAACAAGTGTTGCTTTTCTATTCAGTTTTCTGGTTCAAGGTAGTTGTACTTTGCTACATTGGAAGATTTCCTCACCATCAGAGGCTTGGTCCTTCAGTCCTATTCTCTGTGCGGAAGGAACCATGTTGGGTCTAGATTTTGCAATTTCACCACCTAAAAACATAGCTCCAAAGCATCACACTTTGAAGAGCCTATATGGGGCTAATTTTATAAAGTTGTATGCTCTGTCCAGTGAGAGAGAGGTACCTACAAGAAACTCTTCTGTGTGTGTATATGTATATATAATTTATATATATGTAAATTCCATGTAGATATGTATATATATATATATATATATATATATATATATATATACACATAATTTGCCCAGAGAGTAGAGAAAAAGAAATATTCCAAAAGTCAGACCATCTAGAGTCAGTAGGTGGTGGAAAGAAGACTGGGAAAGAGTCAGGTGACTTGGGTATGACTGTCCTGATGTGCATTTACTCCCTGAGTTACCTGGTGAAGGTGTTGCTCTAGATACCAGTGGAACTGAGGACACAAACACGTCATCAAGTAATTTCTTTTCTTTCTTTTTTTTCAATTGTTTGGTTGCCCTGCGGTTTAAAAGTCTTTACGTGACCCTGAGGTCACGTCATCCAATAATTGTGTGAGATGTTGTAGCAGAGATAGGAACTGAGGGCTGTGAAGAAGGGAGGGGCCAACTGCTGAGAAAATTTTGGAAAGTCTTCAGTGAGCAGAATCCTATGAGATGCCCAGGCTGTTTTGCAGGCTTATTCCTGGAATCAAGTGAAAAAATAGTTTATCAACCCCCAAATCCTATACAAATGTAATATATTAATTATGACATCATGAGGAAAGCTGGTAGCCAGACATGTACCTTTTCCTTGAATCCATATTGCGTTTCTTAGGCTTCCAAATTTGTAATTTGTCTTTTTATTCCTAAGTATTCGTGAGGAAACTGACTCTCCTGAACTGCACATTGAAAGCTTCTGGGTGTTCTGGGCTTCCCGCTTTGGGACAGAGATAACAGGGAGGACCACGTGCTCTGTCGCTGCAGGTGGCCCTCTGCTCTATGAGAACATCACATTTGTCTACAACTCGGAGCAGCTGAACGGGACTCAGCGCGTCCTCCTGGATAACGTCCTGTCTGAAGAACAGTGCCGGGAGCTGCACAGCGTGGCCAGTGTGAGGACCAGGGGCCCGACTCTGAGCTGGCCTGGCCTGAGCCTGGAAGTGCTTTGGTCCTGGGCTTGCTTGGAATCAGGGAACCAGGCCTGAAATGTCACTTTCTTTAGGGGAAGGACATTGCTTGTGGAGGCACTTTCATAGCCTTTGGGTTGGGGTAATTGTCGTTTTGTCCAGCTCTGGACATAACTATTAGATCTTGAAGAAAGTTAGTGACTTAATTCCTAGGACAACTGTGTCCAGCATGTGCCCTGCCTATCATATGAAGTCGCTGGGAAAATCTCTTTATTTTTATCAACAATTAACCAATATATTAATTATGTATATTCTACCGATTTCTACAGAAAGTGGTGGTGACATTTTATAATGAAAGTATGGGGTGAAAGTTAAATAAAAATCCCCCTTTCCATTGGAGGAACGAATGATACCGGGATCCTGCCATAAACTGGGGATGGTTCTGAGTGATTGACTCTGGTCCTCAGCTTTCTGACAGTCAAGGCGGAAAGGGAGATGTGATGAATTCATAATCCTCGTTAATAAAGCATCTTGTGTTTTCCTTCCAGGGAATCATGCTTGTTGGTGATGGATACAGAGGAAAAACTTCACCCCATACACCCAATGAAAAGTTTGAAGGTGCAACTGTCCTGAAAGCACTCAAAGTAAAGTCCTAACTTCTTTTGGATCTGAGTTCCTAGGCATCAACCCAGGATCTTCTGGGAAGGGCAGATACAGGGAAGAGAAGCGTTTGGAATGTAGGGTGCAAGTATGAAAGGGCAACTTCATTGTTTTTAATCATTCTTTCATTCCTCCATTAGGCTATCAATTTATCAAACTTTATATTTCCTAAATTTGCATCTGGCCAATAATACACAACCCCCCGTCCTCAAGAAGCTCAAGGTCCGATGGCCAAAACACACTCCATCAAGTTATCGTTCTGTACTGCGAGAAGTGTTTTTGGAGAGGAGTGAGGAAAGTGTTCATAGAGAACAGGGATGATTAGCTTTTAACTTTCCCTCTATGATTAGATTTATTTCAGTGGCTAATTTTCCTAACCCAAATCCACAAGTCTGTAGTAGTATTCCTACAACAGAGCCAACAGAGAGATGAGCGTCCTATATTGGCTTAATAAAACCTAGCATCTGGTTTCCTCAAGCCCTCCAGTCACCCCAGTGGTTTCTAATATTCTTCTTTTTCTTCAGTTTGGTTATGAAGGTCGAGTCCCCCTGAAGAGTGCCCGTCTGTTTTATGACATCAGCGAGAAGGCTCGAAAGATTGTCGAATCCTATTTCATGCTGAACTCAACCCTGTATTTTTCCTATACACACATGGTCTGCCGCACAGCCCTGTCTGGTGAGATTCCAGAGTCTGAACTTGTTCCCTTTTACCCACAGAGAAATGAGAAAGAAAACAATGCAGAAAAAAGCTCTGCGAACATGTCAGACTAATGATTTAGAAGGGTTCTACATTTCTAAAATAAAAGAAGCTTACTCACTCTGAATTTTTCCTTTCCTCCTTTTTCTACTTTTTGGTCTCCTAAAGCATTAGAAGACCATCACTCTGCCTATTTTCCCTTTCAAATCTGTTTCTTCTGCTTGCTTCAATCACACAGAAAAATGCTTTTCTGCTTTTAGGTTTCACTTTTCAGGATTCAAGAAGCTGGAAATTACAGTCCCCATATGTCCGCAAGTATTGAGGGGAGGAGTAGAAGATGAAGGAATCATTGAAAGAAATGTTCTTAAAAAGGCAGAGACCTCCTCACTCCCTGGCATCACTGTTTCTTCTCTACATCTTCTCTTCTACACCTTCCTGAGGAGGAGGAGAGAGAGAACGTCACGGAAGTAGAATTTAAGTTGTGAACTTTCCGCTGCATCAAATCTTTTCTTTTTGACAATTGCACTTTATCCTCATCCTTTTACGGCCCCATACAAAGCACAGCCCCTGAAATGCATGGAATTTCTGTATGTATATTTATATCAGAGAACTTTTATAGCTGAAGAGACAGGCGTAAGTTGTCTACAGTTTTTTACATCATGTTCATATCACAGCAGGACCAGAGTCTCTGGACTGTGCTTTCCCAGTGTTCTTTAGTTCGCTTGGCTTTCTGACTCCTCAAATTTGCAAGGTACACCAGCCATGGGAGGAGACAGACAGATTGTCCACTTTGCCCTTGGAGGTTATGGCACTCCATCTCTCATGCTTCCCTGTTCCCTTTCCTGGCAGGTCAACAGGAGAGAAGAAATGATCTCAGCCATCCTATCCATGCTGACAACTGCCTGTTGGATCCAGAGGCCAATGAATGCTGGAAGGAGCCTCCTGCTTACACATTCCGGGATTATAGGTACCACCAGCACTTGCTTCAAAAGAAAGCTTTTGCCTAACAGTTATCGAAACCCCGTGGAAACTAGAAAGTTCATCTCTTTGCCTGTCATCATCATTCATTTTGATGAAGCAGAGATGCTCAAATAATTTTTTTTAATTTTTTAAATTTTTGGCTGAATTGGGTCTTCGTTGCTGCATGCAGGCTTTCTCTAGTTGAGAAGAGCGGGGACTACTCTTCCTTGCGGTGCACAGGCTTCTCACTGCAGTGGCTTCTGTTGTTGCAGAGCACGGGCTCTATGCATGCGGGCTTCAGTAGTTGTGGCACACGGGCTTAGTTGCTCCGAGGCATGTGGGATCTTCCGAGGTCAGGGATAAAACCTGTGTCCCCTGCATTGGCAGGCAGATTCTCAACTACTGCACCACCAGGGAAGTCCCTCAAATAATCTTCCAAAGCAGCTGCCACAACCAAGTTGTGACTTCAGCATCTCGTATTTTATCTTAAATGTCCCTGAACATTTTTTTGTATCCTCTTCCACGGAATGCCCATTTTGTTTTAATATCAAAAGTAAAGTTTATGGTTTTTTTTTTTTGCTCACTTGGCTTTCACTTAAACGTAACCTTTGTGGTATGTGTATCGCAGTCTGAGGACACAGAGTGTGTATCTCAACAGGTACAGACATCTCATCACATCTTTTATGTATGTGTGCATTTTGTAAATAATAAACTGGAAACAGGAGAGAAAAATGGTTTTTTCTTATTGAATGATATTTTACTGTGTAAAGAAGAGTCAGGAGCTGTAGTCACCACGTATATAATGTGTTAGTTATCACTACGCTGTCCTCGATACAAAAACGTTTATTGAGCGCCCCCTATCTTCAAGGCTAGGCAGCACCCCTTGGAGCTCTCCAGTTACTTAAGGACAAAATAAGTCCTTTAGAGTTATTAGTATAAAAGGAAAGAAGAGACCTTTAGATTCTGTGGGCAAGGTCAGAGGGCTAGATTAAACCTAGTTAGATTTTATTTGCAGGAAGTGAAGTGTGAGATGAAGTTTGAAATATGATTAAAATTTTCATGTAAGTGGAATAAATAAATACTTCAGGGGTATGACCCTACATCTGATCTTACTCTTGAGGGTTAGGAGGCCAATCATTTTTCATGTTTAGTTCAGAGGAAACGTACGAATTCATGCCCAGTCTCCAGGATTCTGCGGTGGTGCTGTGCAGGCATATAAGAGGACCAATGGTTTCCCTTTCTTCTTGCAGTGCTCTCCTGTATATGAATGATGACTTTGAAGGAGGAGAGTTCATATTCACTGAGATGGATGCCAAGACTGTGACTGTGAGCAAGCCTATTCTTTCAAGTTTATCTAGAATTTTCAGTCTCAACTTTGCCATTTTCCCAGGACTGCTGGATTTCAGATATTTCCGAGCTTGAGAATTCACGAAGTGGAGAGAGATCCAGTAAATGTATATATCATAAAATGTTAGAAATGGAGTCATCGATAAAAATCTTCTTGTCCATTTTACAGATGGGTAATTTAAAGAATACATATTAAGGATCATATAGTTAGTTAGTATTAGACTTGGAACCAGAACCTAGGTCTTCTGATTCTTTGTCAAGTAATCTTATGGAAACATAAAAACACCTATTCTTAAATCACCTACGACTAGGACAAGTAAAATGACTGTACAGAAAAGCTTTCAAGTGCCCTGGTGTTCTGCATGCACTGGCCTTCATACCCCTCATTATCCAAATTATTGTGTGTGTGTGTGTGTGTGTGTGTGTGTGTAATTCTGATGGTAAGTAAACCTATACTTGAAAACTGATTTATACACATCACACAGACACATATGTGTCATATGTTCATACTTTGGATGAGATTCTAAACACACCTTCTTAGATCAAAAATCAAAAGTTAAACTCAACCACCATCTTCCTTTTTTTAAAAAAAAAACTTTTGTTGAGATATAATTGACATACAATAAACTGCATGTATTTAAAGTGCACCATTTGATTTTTTTTTCTTATTAGTAATGTCTATATGGCAATCCCAATCTCCCAATTCATCCCACCTCAACCACCATCTTCCTAAGCAAACTAATACCTCTGGAAAACCAGCCTACTGAGCACTTATAAACCATATAGCCAGAATCTTTGGTCTTTAAGCTGAACAGCATATGCCATGGTAGAAAAAAACGGGTTTTCTGATTGAGGAGATAATTGAATTATAAATAGATTATGAGATATCTCTGTCCTCCATGCAAAATCGAAATAGCTGAGAAATGTATGTGATAAACTTCAAGGATTTTGCATTATATAAGCTATTTCCACAACATTTTTTCTGAGTTTTATGTCTTTCCCTTCATATTTTGTACCTACCCTTTTCTTAGTATCATTCATGGCATACTACCAGGGTGTAAGCAGATGATATAAAAACGATGTATTACTGGATTTAAAGGGAAAACCTTAGGGAATTCTAGTTAAAATTGTCCAGAAACATGGATATAACTAAGAAAAATATTTCATACATTTTAATATACTGTATTTTTAAAAGGTCATGGTACCTCACACTTTTTTTGTCAAAAGCTTAAATATTAACATGGGAGTATTTTGATGCTTCATGATCTGGGAAATTAAATCAAGACTGAGGCTCCGGGCTCAGTTTAAATCCCAATACAGAAATATCAACTTTTGAAAAGCCTCTGTGCAGAAAGCATTTCATTTCTGAGATCTGCTAACCAGTTCAAAAATGTTTGCATCTCACACAATTGGAAAGAAAATCGGACAGGTGGTTGAAAAGATTTCTTTGCTTCTACTCCATCTAGTGGCTGTATTTGGAGATGCTCAAATGCTTGAAAATAATTAAGCCAGGAATACTGTTGATACGTATGAATCATTAATTTAATGTATCATTAAATATGGGTGAATTCACCAATTTTTGAATGCAAGTTAACTGTCATTCTGCTTTTTAAAGATGCAGAAGCATATACTACTCCCCTTGAAGAGATTTATACTTTTAAAATAAAGATGTAGCTATTTTTAAAAGTACTGAATCTAACCACCACCATCCCCCCAAAAAGTAAAAGAAAAACTAATTTAAACAATGTTTTAATTAAAAAAAGCTCCAAGTTTAGAGATCATTGTTCCCAAATTAGTTCTCCTTCAGGTTAATGCTTATGGTGAAGTTTTGGGGGCATTTTGTAGTTGATTGAAATTCTAAGGAAACCAGTGCCAATAACAAAGAGAAATAGTTTTCCTTTTCAGTCTTCCCTGCTTTGATTCTGGAGGGAAAATTGGAGCAGGGAAATGCCCCAGCTTTGGACTACACAAGAAAGAAAAGTCTTCTAAATTCTTTGCTTTGGAAAAATCTGGAAATTGTACAGTTATTGAATCTGGCTGAAAATTTACATTTATTCAAGACAAGTACAGCACAGAGCCTTCTCTGACTTTAATCATCAGTTAGATGCAAAGCAAAAGGAATTTTCTTTCATCATACTTGGAAGAAACATGAATTATTTTCACACACAGTATATTTGTGAAAAATGGGTATTTAGTTATTTTGGTTTCTCTGTGCAAGTTTGAAAAAGATAAAATCTAATGAGTTCCATTTGCCTCATGAAAAGCTAAACTCAGTGAGGCTGTGTTCCAAAAGTATGTTTACAATAATTTATCTAAGCTTCAGAATATATTTTCCCTTAGAAGCAATGTCACCAATGGATCTTGTTTTATTCCTCCACGTATGTGATATGAGAGGTGATGCTCTCCATTGGATAAGATTGGTCCTTTGTGGCCCCACACGCATATAACCAATGCCAACTTCTTCGGGCAATTGATCGCTTCTTTTCCTAAACTGTCCCAAAGTTCTTTATGTGTCAACATACGTTCAGTTCTTCCATCAGAGACAAAGCATTAAATTGTCCACACACCCTCCCTTTAGTATTGTAAGATGTTGATGCCAAGACTCTGTAATCTCATAGGAGCAATAGCAACCACGTGTGGTTAAGTAAGTCCTGACCAACGCCAGGGAATGAGCAGCTCAGAAAACTCGAAATTAGATCCTAAAGCCATGTGTATAGGAAGGCTTTCTTGTCTTGCTTCTTATGCGTGAAGTATCAGTTATTTTGCTGTTTCTATGTGGAAATGTACAACAAATTCCTTCTCCAGGAACACAAAATCGGATGGATACTGAAGGCACCAGTAACTAGGAAACTCTCCAGATTTACATCAGAAAGTCACTTTGATAAAGCTGCTTAAGAAAAGCGACTCTCTTTAGCAAAGACAAATCACTCCTCAGTTATTGTGAATAGAAGAGCAACCAGAAACTGACTGCTTTTCTCTGCTCTTCCCTTTAGCACATGCTTGAGCGCAAGTGCGGGCGCCCAGACACACCCACACCCACACACACACACCCCCACCCCCACACACACACCCCCACCCCCCCACACACACCCTCCCACACACACACACACCTGGGTCTTCGGATCTTTGACTCCTCTGCCTATGTCAACGTTCCACATGTTGGTCGCAGTCTGGGAGTACCTAGTTAGGTAACAGTCAAGGACTTCAGGAAATTTTCAAAATATTATTCCTGAAGCTGGTAGTGAAAAAAACAGCCATTTTATGGTGAAGGAAACCAACGGTTCTTCAGATGGGCGTGTATCAACTCAATTCGATTCAGAAAATAGCTAGTTAGAACAGGTCCGTCGTATCAAATAGTAAAATGATCGGTACCACTTTCCTGCTTTTCTTTCTAAGCCGTGCTATGGAATAAGTCACGTTTCTATGTTTCTCCAGAAAGAAAAATGAACTCTGCTTAGATCAGACGCTTTAAACATGGAAGCAAGACCCCTAATATTCCATTGTTTCAGCTGACTCATTTTGGAGAGGCTGCTTGTTTGATCTGAGCAGTGCCTCTTTTCCCTTCTACCCTGTCCTACCTAACCATTAGTGGACAGCTCCACCTGGGCCAGGCACACGCTTGCAAGGACTGTGCCCATCATTTCAGAGCCCTGGAGGCTATGGAATGGGTCACCCAAAGGGGTGGTGTGTTCTCATCACTGGAGGTATGAAAGCGTTGGCTAAGGACTGCTGAGCAGGAATATTGTAACAGGAATTAAAGTATCACATGGGATTAGACTTAACTTTTTAAAATTTTTGTACTATGAAAAGTTCACCAACCGTAAATACACCAATGAGGAATTAGAGAGGGTGCACCCGTAGAACCACTACCTAGAACAATTATAAGAATTCACCAGCACTCTAGATGTCCCCTTGATATGCTTTTGTCATTTCACAAATATTGAATGTACATCTCCTTAGGCCAGTTGCTGTGCTGGTGCTAAAATTAGAGAAGTGAATTAAAAAAGAGAGCCTCCACTTTCATGGAGTTTGCCAGCCACCGACACAGCATGTATTGAGTGGTTACCATTTGCCATGAACTATGCCAACCGTTTCACCTGAAAACTTTATTTTCTAAAATCAATACTATTTTGCCTTATCTTTGTTTTACGGATAAGGAAATTTGAAACAATCTATGCCTTCTGCAACCCCAGGATTCCATTATTCTTTGATTCAAAGCTTGACCCAAATAATTCAATAGGAGGACAGAGAAGGGGGTCGCAGAAATGCTCATAAGATAGGAATTGAAAGTCAAATTTTCGCTTTCTTTCTCAGGCTTCTATAAAACCAAAGTGTGGGCGCATGATCAGCTTCTCATCTGGCGGAGAGAACCCGCATGGGGTGAAGGCGGTCACCAAGGGCCAGAGGTGTGCTGTGGCTCTGTGGTTTACCTTGGACCCACTCTATAGAGAACTGGTGAGTTTCTGACCCATCCAGAAAGCCAGCGAGACACCCTATAGACCTGCTTCATGAACTGATGTGTCTGAAAAGTCCTTTGAGTTCATTCATAACCCTTCAGGGATCTTAGAGTTCATGGGGAAAAAAAAAAAAGAGAAAAACTTCTACAGGATCTTTTTGTCTGATTTCCAACACTGGCTCTGTTTTTTAAGCAAGAACAAATTTTCTTAATCAGATCCATTACCTAGCGATTACATATCTGATGTTTGTAGTGTGAGTTTGAGGAAAAGAAGGGCTGTGAATGCAGTTCTTAATAAGATGGGGCTTTATAAGTGAATGTTTGCAAAAATAGACATCTCAGTGATATTCGGCAGCCTCTAATTAGTCTTGAGTTTATTAATAAATTACAGCATCAGGAGAGAGGAATTATTTTCTCCTGGTCACCAAGAAGACTGATTTGTTTCCTCAACAAATCTGTAAAAAATTCGCTGAATAATTTATGAAACATTTGTAGAAGAGGGTGAGGGGACCTGAAAGTTTATTATTTACTACTATTAAATATTAAAATACTTTTATTATTCTATTAGAAGTAGCTGAGGACGAGGACACTGAACCTGGATAATAGACCATGATCTCATCCTTCTGGATGCTGTGGTCAGAGGTTACAGTGTTAGTCTGTATAGCTGCAGAGGGATGAATTAAGCCCTGTGCATACAAGCCCATGGGAGGAAAATCTAGGTTCAACATAAGGAATAATTTTCAAATTGTCAGCCCTGTTTGGTGGAGTTGTCTTCTTTGGAAGTATTGAGTTTCTTGTCACTGGATTGCTCCAGTCAAAGCCTCAGCAACTACTTGGAATGAAACGCCAAACCTGAACCTGAAACTTCATGGCAGGGGCTAAACCGGATGACTTCAAAGTCTCCACCAGCCTTGAGTTTCAATGAAGCTATGAAATTCTAGTCTTTAAAATGGCATTCTAACCAATTTCCCTCTTTAGATCGCTAAATTGGATCCAATTTCATCAGAAACCGTTTAAAATGAATTTCTCTACCTCATATATGTTTTGCTATCAAACCTAACTCAGTTTTAAGACAGCATTCCCTACGTATTCTTTCATTCATTTCACAAATGTTTACAGAAGATGTACTACGTGCCTGGAAAACTCCACTAGGCAGGCCCTGGAGGTACACAGTTGAACAAAGCATAGCTTTGACCACGGGGAGCTTGGAGAGGCTGCCCGGAAATGATGGGGAGAAGACAGCACTCTGCATTTGCAGGGGTATAGCAGGGAAGACGTACTTAAGCGCAATCCTAAGAGAGCAGAGGATGATAGCCGGGGGCAGAAAGTGAAACGAATGGTTCTGACAAGAAGGAGCGGAGCACACAGGGTTCTGAAAACTTCGCGGGGGACTGAGCAATCTCCTTCACCTGAAATTCCGCTCTTCTCATACGTCTCCGTGTCCAAAATGCCAGCGTTCCCCCCACATCACTCCTGGAATAAGGAGTCTAGGTGTATGAGGACACAGTGGAGATACATTGCTGAAAAATTGTCTCACTTTTTTTTTTCTCTTTAGTGTTTAATCCCACAAACATTTTACCTATTTTAGTATTCAGTATCTCAGTCTTCTCTTGCAAGATATTTTTTTTTCTATTATAATAAGCTAACACAAAGTTCTCTTTGCTCCCTCCTAACCTGGAAAGCAGTAGGAAAATTCTTCAGTCTCCAGGCTGAGGCGACATCTAGTGGTCACAGGAGAAAATGACCAGAGTGCAGTTTACTGCAACTACCAGGAAAATTTTGCCTGACGTGATTCCTAGACTTTGCTCCACAATGGAATCAACTGGGGATCTTTACAAGCTATTGACATTTTAGCCCCCATCCTTAAAAATTCTGGGTTAGTTGATTTGGGTGTCTGACGTTTTAAAAAGGCTTCCCAGGTGATTTCAATGTGCAACAAAGTTTGAGAGTCCCTGAGTCAGGCACCTCCTTTCAGGTTGAATCCCTGAGCAAAGAAAACCTGCCTATCAAGATGTGATCAGAGGGAGGGTTGGGGGGGGGGGAGTCGAGGGAGGGAGGGAATATGGGGATATGTGTATAAAAACAGATGATTGAACTTCGTGTACCCCCCAAAAAATAATAAATTAATTAAAAAAAAAAAGATGTGATCAGAGCTCGCAGACTTCCATGCTTGTTATAGATTACTTTAGAGGCATTGAATTCTCAAGGAGTATTTAGCATCATAAATTCTTAAGGATTCCCCATATTAGAAGCTTCAGTTCCTTATAGAGAGAGTTCTAGCTCTTGAACTTATTTCCTTTTAGGAGAGACATGACTGCAACAGTCTCTTGTGAAGTCGGATCACAGAATTTTATATCTACATCTGTTTACTAATTAGCAAGGTGTTCTCCCTTCTTCATAGAGTAGTAATCATGCCTGTTACTTGGGCATCATGACAAGAATTTAGTTTTCTGTTATTTAGTATATTTGGTCCTTGTAGGTGCCTTTATGCCATCATGCTCAATTATAAGCTCTTGAATAAAAGAGGCTTTTTTGTCTGTTTGTTTTAAATTTCACTGAAGTATAGTTGACTTACAATGTTGTTTTAATTTCTGCTGTACGGCAAAAAGAGGCTTTGCTTTTAAGTCATAAAATAGTTCTTTTTATAACTGACTATGCTGGGCATTGTGCTAGGGACTCCTTATAGGAAATACAAACTAGGTAAGGCATAACTTTTATTTTCAAGGAGCTTGAAGTCAAAGTGAGGAGATCATACTGGGCCCCACGTAATTAAAACACAAGGCAAAGTTCGGTAAAAATTATTAGAGGCAAAAATGCATGGTGTTTAGGGGATAGAAAAGAGAAACCAAGAAAAGCCTCATTGAGGAGATGGATTTGACAGGAGCCTTAAAGGATGGGCATGATTTCTTTAGGGAAAGACCTTTTAGACAGGGAGAGCCCTTCATCCACTTCTGTGTTTATTCACCAACTATATATAATACAGCCCTTGCCAATGCCAGTAACTTTTCTGGGCGCAGGAAATACAACAGTGACCAAAAATGACAAGATTCCCTGCTTTCATGGAGCTTACCTTCTAGTGGAAAAAGACAGCAAATAAGTAAAAGCATAAATAATTGAGGGATTTGCAGATAATGAGGAATGATGCGTGGGAAAGAGAACAAGGCAACTGATTTGAGAGTGGAAAGGAGCGGGTGGCGAGATGTGAGAGCCTCCAGACAGTGAGAAGAGGAAGTCAACCGTGATCAAGGTCTGGGGGGAGCATCTGAGGGGGAGAAGAGGTTGTAAAGGCCCAGAGCCAAGAAGGAGCACAGAATGCTCAAGATGCAAAGAACGCCAGGGTGGCCAGAACATGGTATTCGAGGCAGAGTGGGCTGAAAAGAGGACACAGAGGAGGCAGCGACCAAACTGGACAAGCCGGTTGAGAAATATGAATTCTACTCTAACTGTTGGGGGGAAGCCGTGTTCCTTCCTCACCTCCTCCAGTCCCAAGAGTGACAGAATAGGAAAGACTGCCGTAGCTAACACGTCATTGACTAGAGTCATAATAGAGGAGGTGAAAAGATGTGGGAGGTTGAAGATGTCCTCTGGAGGTAGACCAACTGGACCTGCTGAAGGATTGGTGTGGGGGTAAGAGAGAGCATAGGATGTAATGCAAGCATCCTTTAAATCCTAGGAGCAGGATGAGAAAATTCTCAGAGTGCTATATTCAGAGACCTCGAGGTAAGTCAGGAAGGTGGAGAGTAAGGGGGGTGAGAGGAGAAGACAAAGTGAGCTGAGGAAGAGAGAAGAGTCAGAGTCCTTATAAGCACATCATGAAGGTTAGACCTGGAATGCCAAGCGATGGCCTGTGTGAGGGCTGTGAGCAGGGAGCAAGAAGGGGAGGGGTCCTGATTCAAGTGCAGAGGGTCCATCAGAAGCACGTGGGAGGCGGTGTGAAACCGATCGATGAGGAAGCTGGCTCCGCAATTGAGTTAAGAGATGACAGAGTGCAAACCCATGGTCCTCAAGCAGAAGCGATTTTGCCCTGTTAGGGCACATTTAGCAACATTTAGAGACATTCTTGGTTTTCACAACTTGGGCGGAGGGGATGCCACTGGTTACCTAGAGTAAGCAGAAGCCAGGGATGCTGCAGCATCCTGCAATTCACAGGACAGCCCCCTACAGCAAAGAGTTATCTGCTCTAAGATGTCAGCAGTGCCAAGCTTGAGAAACACTGGCCTAAACTAAGGGGACAGTCATGTGCACTGAAAAAGAAAGGGGCAGGAAACAGGAGGTGGAACAGAGAGGACTCGGTGACGTATCAGATCTAAGAAACCAGAGTCAGGCTTTGGAGGCCAATGGGGGAGCAGTGGTGGTCTTTACTGAGAGAGGAAGTACGTGAAGAGGACAGAGTAGGTCTGTGGGGGAGAAGAAGGTAAATTCAGTTTGAACACGGAACTGGAGAACTGAATTGGAGATCTCTGTGGGTCACAAAGCAGAAAGGGGAGTCAGCAGTTGAATATACAGGATTTCTTGGCAAGAGAGAAATCTTGGAAAGTAATTGCTCAGGACCCAGGGGAGTCAAGAGAGGGCACTCGGGTAGAGACGGAGATGAGCTTCCATCCTTAGCCGGATTTAGCGCCCATCCACGTGCAGATAGATGCCTGGAAGTGTTGGGGACGCATCTGACACTGGGCTGATGATTATGGTGTAACAGCGATGTGTACGCTGTCTGTTTTGCAGGAGCGAATACAGGCCGATGAAGTGATCGCCATTCTGGACCAAGAACAGCAAGGGAAGCACGAACCAAGTATCAACCCCAAAGATGAGCTATAAAAAATGAGAAAAAGAGTATTCTATCAGATATTTATTTAAATCGTTAATCTTATGAGAACCTTTTTATTTTTGTACAGAGCCACGGTATAAATGAACAGGTTAATAGGCGTCACCAGACCTCCCTTCTGTGCCCAAGGGTGCTTGCTTTGCCTCACTCGGTCTGTCTGTCTTGGTTTTTCGGTAGGTCATCCCTCAAAGCCCAGTCACCCCCTCCCCACCCCCCCCCCCACCCCCACACACGCACACACTCTTCAGTTGCTGCAGATCCTAAAACTCAAACAGAATAAGTCCGTTCTTGGCGAAACTACAGCTCCCGTGTGTGCCCAGTTCTAAAGTTAGCGTGTGATTTGGACTCAGAGGGCCTTTCTGGTTCTGCACCTTTCAGCCACGGTCTCTCCCAGGGCTGACGGCCATGACTTTGACTCTGAGGCGTCCATGGCAAGGTCAGAACTGTTTCAGGTATTGCTGGCAAGAGGGCCCCCAGGCGCTGCCAAGGAATGGCTCTGATGAGGACTTCATGAGACGGAGGGGCTCAGCCTTCCCAGGGCCCGGGTGGAGTTTTTGACTCTGGTGTTTTCAGCAGAGAGCACCCTTAACACTGGAAGCTTGGATTTGCCCTCCACCGTGCACCAGAAAGGACTGCCCTAGGAATTGTGTCTATAAACATGTTGTACAGGGGTTGAAGTGGAATAGCTCTTCATCCCAGGGACTTTGGAAGAAAATCTTTAATCTCACCGGAATTGGGGCAGCATGGCCACGTTGCCTGAGAGCGGGGTCCACTGGTGAGAAGGAATGTTTTGTTTGTTCTTCAGGAAGAAGGAAAATGGATTTCTGAGTGATTCCCCTTTTCATCTGTGTATATTCTGGGGGCCCCTCCTCTTCGGTGCATTCCAGCTCATGGGTTTTAGTGCTTGTATTGATGTGTTTAATAAAGGGAGCCTTGTTTTAATATTTGGCATCTGTTTATATTTCCCTGAATGTTTGGTGTATCTCCAGGTAACGGTTTTGTGGTCCCACAGGAGCTTTGGGAAGCACCCAGGGGTAATATTGGAGCATGGTTAGTTTTACTGGCAGGTGCTCGGGGGCTGCAAGGAAGGTGGGAGCATTACTTTTGAAGAAACAAGGATGGTTAGCAAACTGGTGTAAATCCAGAGAATGTCTGGTCCTTGGTGCCAACTCTAAGGATGACACTGCAAAGATAATGTTTTAGAGGGTGGGGACTGGAGTCGTTCTAGCTGAGGGTGTCTGCTTCGCTAACCCATGGGAAATCACCTGCCTCTGTGTTGGGCAGTGGTAGAGGCCCTATCCCTTAAGGAAACCAACAGATAAAGACATTTTTTAAAAATCACGTTTACTTTCTGCCATTTATGATCTCGGGTAGTAGTGAGAACATTCTTCCTTTGAGACTGAAAAATTGAGTCATAATGACTTATATGTCATCTGTTTTTCACCCAACCTGGCTGCCTTTTCATCATGGGAGAGTAAAAAGAGCATTAGATTTTAATCCCAGCCTGATCAAATATGCTCTGCTGTGTGACCTGGAGCTACTCTTTCCCTTTCTGGGCTTCAGTTTCCTCCTCTGAAAATGACATCATTGGTTGTAATTGTCTCCAAAAGCCCTGCCTCTTGCTCTAAAGACAAAACAAAGCCAAAACAAAACAAACCATAAAACTGATTTTAGATATATTCACAAGTAAAACCAAATTTTCTTCTGGTATTTGAGAATTGTGAATGGGTTCCTTATGTGTATGTGCGGTTTTTAAACCTTGAAACCTAATTTTAGGGCTGAAAATCCCTCAGCTTTGGAAAGGGAGGTTGTATTTGTCTGCTCTCTGACTGAGAAGTGTTTGCTGACACTCAGATTTGCTGATAGGAGGATCTGGCCAAGGATCTAATTTCTGTTTGCTGGCAACAGGTATCAACAAAGAAAACAGTCTTTGGCTCCTTGCGGTCCCTGCTTCCTGGGTGCTCTGCGCCCTCTGGGAGAGGCCAGGGCTCCAGCATCCAGTCTGCCATTCCGCCCTACAGACGGTGAGCAGAGGCCTCAAGAGATGGGCGTCGGGGTAGATCCCCATCTTGTGCTGGTGCTGACAACACAGAGTCGTTATTCCTGTTTTGCAGGCGGGTTCCACCTGGGACATCACGTATACACTCAAGCATTTATGTTTTAATCTGCCCCACATAAAACCGTACATAATTTCATTCAAATATTAGGGAGTGTCATCAGGTGATTTTTAAAAGATTGAGGTTAGAAATCACAATCTATGGGGTGTCTAGCCCCTTGTGTAGAAGGATGGGAAAACTCACTAGAATCTTTGTAGTTTTTAGAGCTGAAGGAGGCCACAGAAATCACAATTCAATTCTATCCTTTTGTCTGAGAGGAAACTGAGGCTCAGAGGTAGGAAAAATCATTGCATGGTTACCGAATTCGAGCAGAAAGAGCCAGGGCTGCTGAATTGAGTTGTACAAGAATCCTGGCACAGGGCAGCGTCCATTAGAGGAAGGGATGCCTTTTTCTGTGTGGCCAAAGATGGTACCTGCTCATCAATCCATGGACCTGCGGGACTGTGTCCACAAGGGGTGCCTTTTGCTAATTCACTTAAAAGTGCTGTATGTGCTTGAGGCAGCCCAGGCTAAAAAGCCCAATTGTTATGACTCCAAGTCCAGGCCTCTCTATCAATATCACTTGAGGAACTACCCCTTGTCTTAATGACTATCCCTTGTATAAAAATCCTGCAGTCTTACAGGGCTTTTATTTTCACCTGCATTGTCGTATTGAATGCTTATGACACAGAACAGGTTCTCAGGCTAGGAACCCCAGGAAGTGTTCTGGGCCCAGATTACGATGCCCATTTTGCAGATGAGGAAACAGAGAGCGGTGAAGAGACGTCAGAGCCTGTGCTCACTGGGCTTGACGTGTCCACGTCTGAGGCAGAAACCCAGTGTTTTAAACAGGAGGGAAGAAATAAAGTGCCAACTTGTTTGCTCCCAGGCATGTTTAATATAAAATAGAACACTCGTGTAAAGAACAGAGTTAGATTTTTGTAAAATCTAACTTTTTCCTCCTCTTTTATTTTCCTGCTGGTGTGTGAAGTCATATCTCCTGTGCTCTCCTCTGAGAGGTATTGAATTTGGTTGCCTAATTCAATGACGCGAATGCCAGGTGCCGGGCCCTGCTTTCATGAGACTCACAAAAGGGCAGAAAGTTCTAGTCAGGTGTCATTTTCCTCTCCTTCCAAGGCAGAAAGCATCTGGAACTTCAACTTCTGTTTGAGAAAACCCCGACACAGGACAGAGCGATCTTCTCGGATGTGTGGGGTGCCTTCTTCAGAGCCCTGAACGTAAACTGCTTGACAAGGAAATTTTCGTTTTATCGCAGTCTTCATTGATCTGTGCATCGCATTTTGGGGCACTTCTTTGGCTGAGGAGAAGCCATGGGGTGACAGTTGCATTTAATAACATGTAGCTATGAATTTTAATGGAAGTAGACATGCTGAATTATCTCACATAAGACACCACGGGGAACAACTTCCTCTCTGATGTCAAGAAAGGAAGTAGTGAGGGCCACCTCACTAGTCCTTCGTGCCAAGAATTCAGCGTCCCGAGGTGACAGACAGCGGCGTGGCTGAGACGTGGGACAAAGTCGAACTGTTCCCGCATTCAAAGCTCTTCGGGGAAACAGGAGCCATTTGGCACAACCCCCCAAACCACAAGTTAGATTGAACCCGTGGCTGTGATGCCTGGCTACAGCCTGCGAGCAGCCTGTGATGTGAAGCGACCTACCCACACAGCCCCTCATCCCACCCGCAAACCTTCTGCTCCCAGATAATGTGATGTTCCCAACATGAGACACAAGGGCCCGTTCTGTTTTGGACCTGGGCGATTTCTTCAGACACGCTGACACACGTAGCATCCGCCGCCGTTTGAGCTCACTGCTGGGTTAGAGCTGCAGACTCGTGCTGTCGGAGACTCCTCCTTCCCGTCTTCCCTGGTAAATCATGGTGTGTTTGTTTTTTTTTAAGTTTATTTTAAAATTTTATTTGTTTATTGGCTGCGTTGGGTCTTCGTTGCTGTGCCCGGGCTTTCTCTAGTTGTGGGGAGCGGGGGCTACTCTTTGTTGTGGTGCACGGGCTTCTCAGTGCGGTGGCTTCGCTTGTTGTGGAGCACGGGCTCTCGTCATGCGGGCTTCAGTAGTTGTGGCATGTGGGCTCAGTTGCTCCGCGGCATGTGGGATCTTCCCAGATCAGGGATTGAACCCACGTGCCCTGCATTGGCCGGTGGATTCTTAACCACTGCGCCACCAGGAAAGTCCTAATCACGGTGTTTTCTGTGCCTGCTGCTGACCTCAGGGGTCAGACGACGTCAAGTCTGGAACAATCTGATCATCGATCCTGGCTTGCTCTACAGCAGATGGCATCAGCCTTGTGGCAAGTTGGCTTAGTGACTCACCTCTGCCTTGAAAGATCTTATAAAGGGCCCATCGGAAAAATAGCCTAACAAACTGTTCCTACCCTCTCTTCTCCTGACACACGTTGCTAGGGAGGAAGATCTGAATGCTGTTTGTTTATTATACAACCCACCTTTTCTGGCTACTTGCTATGTATGGTACACCTAGGGGGAGGGTGAACAAGGTAAGCCTCACCCTTTCTTTCCTGGTTAGGCTACCAGAGGTTGAGGACAGAGCAGCATCTGACAACATTTCCACCTTAACAGTCCTTCTCGAAGCCATTTTCTGCTTTGGAAGGGCCAACCAACTGCCTTCTTCATCTGAGTCCCCTCTTGACACTGGGAATTGGGTGTCATCCATCTTTCTGAGAACTCTTGCCCTTGGCCCGTCACGTCAGATTCAGGTAACTTCCCTCATGATGGAGGTACCTAAAAAGGCCCTGGAAATCCCATCTAGACCCTAGTTAAACCCTCCTCCCTCTTCCCAAGCTGACGCTGTTACCTCTGAGTTACTATCTGATGGTGGGTGGGGATTAAAGTGGGGGCCAGACAAGAAGAATTACCTGTTATGTCTCATCTTTTTCCACTTGTAAGTCATACATCCCATTGTTTCAAAGGGCTGTAATCATGGTTGGCACTTATAAAACTTTCTTATGGTCTTGAAGCACTTGGCGGCCATATGTAAGTACATAATTATCTTGAGAGACACATCCGTGCGATCTTCATTTTGTAAACAGAGAAAAGGAGCAGGGGCAGAGGAAGAGGTAAAAGAAAGCTCTGGGCGTTCAGGAATTCACTCCCTAGACAGTTTGTGAGTGGTTGCTTAGTAGTGGGTTTAGGGAGGGATTCAAAAATCAGTATGGTTTCATCCCCTCCTTTAAGAAATTCAAAGTACAGTGGAAAAAGTAGATGTAAACTAATGAAAAATATAAGATGAGGTAACTGCAGTGACAGAAGGGTTAGGATAGAGGCAGGTACAAAAAAAGGCCATGTGAGTTCAGAGAAGAGAGTGGCTGGAGAGAGGGGGAGCTTTGCAGAGAACATGGCAGTTAAGCTGGGTCTTGAGTGCCTGTCACCATTAAGCAGAAATGAGCCACCACGGTGTCCTCAACTGAAAAAGAGACTGAATTTGAACTCAATAGTTTCTTGGGTTCTAAAATATTAAACTTTCAGTTAAGCTGGAGAGTTTATTTTAAAGTTTTGGTGTTTTGAAGGTGGACTGGGATGGGATCTTTACTAATTATCCTGGGAATTCATGAATGAATGCTGTGAAAATCCACAGAAAGACCAATTTAAAAGGAGTTTTATTCTATTCCCTTGTGAAGAGATTTATGTAAGTGGGTGGGGTGAAGCCGCCAAGGACCAGGCTTCTTGTTGAAAAGCAGAGCCCCAGCGGGTGTCAGAAAGAACTGAGGGAAACCCCATCATTCAGGTTAAGGTGATGCACTCGCCCTGCGGCACTTCCCTCTGCCTGGGAGTCCAAGAGAGCTTTTATCCTGTACGCCCTGGGGCCAGTCCACTCTCTCATGTTCTTACAGTTTCATCTTAGAAATGGGAATAATGACACGATTCGCGCCCATCTGATGATATTCAGGTGTGTGTTCTGCAAAGCCTACAGCGTCTGGTAAAATCAGTCAAGCTTACGGTGCAACCAGAAAGCTATGGAATATTTTAGTAAGGACATCTCTTTCAGTGTCAGAAGGTCTGGGACTCCTTGGAAGCAAACCATCTCCAACAGGCATTAGTGGGGCCCATTTGCCTCATTTAAAACCAGAGTCGAATAAAACATCATGCAGTAAAGGGTCCAATCACAGTTACTGTGTTTGTTCTCTGTACCTGTTTTTGGTTTGTTAAATTTTGCAATGCCTTTGAAGGTCTTAAGCAATCATACTGCTTAATTTTAGGGTAAATTATAGTCCCCGAGGCTTAGAAGCCAACTTCAAGGCTTCTGGTCACCAGAATAAATATTCTGGGCTCTCATAAGATCTCAGTGCATTTAGCAACATTTACTGAACAGATACACCAGTATTTTTATGGTATTTGAAGTTCAGAGTTTCAGGACATGCTTTCCTCACAGATAATATGAATCAGAATTATACTTATTTGGAATCATTATTGATAATTACATAAATGCTATGCAGTTTTTTTTTTCTTCTCGTATCCAAGATAAAGTTATAACATTTTTTAGCACAGCTGGGTTCTGAGAAGTCTTAATTTGCAATTTATTCTACCTTTAGCTACTTTAAGTGAACGACAGGCATGAAGGCATCGTGGGACCTCCGTTGACTACACAGAGTCAAGATTCCTGGAGAATGTTCCATTTTTCCTTCACTGTTTAGCATCGTGGTCACTAAGCGTTTCACAATATCCCAGGAGACGGGGCCATTATTCACATAAAGGGAAAAAGAAACCCAGAGTTGACGAGTAATTCAACTTGAGTCAAAGTCACCGTAGATGTCAGTTTCCCAAATAAAAGAATAAGCTGCTGTACTCTCTAAGGATGTTTTCCAGTTCTGATCATCTTTAATGAAAAGCTAGGAGGTAGGAGGCATGACTGATTCCAGGTCTCCCCATGCTTCCACACCCCAGTGGAAATCCAGAAGGAGGCTCCCGTCTTCAGTAAGATGGTTGCTACTGCGGCTCTGAGGGTGCCAGGCCTGATTTCAGCCCTGTTCCAACACGCTCCGGTGTCCTCACAGGGAGCGCTCTGAGTCTTCTCTGAACTTCCAAGCTGCAGGGTTGGGCACAGGGTACAGATTTTTCTTCCAGACGTTTGGCTTCTGAGTAATATTTTTTGTCTCTAAGGGTAATAAAAGTACATCTGATGTTGCTCCCTGTACCATGAACTTCACTTTGAAGCACCAGTGAGCCACTTCAAAGGCTTGGTGCCACGTGGACAGGGAGATGCTATTCCTGGGACCCTGCTGTCCTGAGGTGTGCCCACAAACTGGGGCACTTTGCCCACCAAGACACTTAAAGACCAGGTGTCGGATACGTCAAATGTGACAAATAGACATGCTGAAGCTTCAAAATGCCCTGCCTTCAGAGCAGCCTAGAATATCCATCATGCTTTGAACTCTGTGGGGGAAAGAAATGCATTGTTTGCATGCAGACTGATTTACAAATTAAGTAGAAAGATATCTGAATGGTCCTCACCACTCAGCATAGTGTGGTTGAGGCCACTGTTCAGTCCACATTGAACGGTCTGGAGCTGGTTAGACAGGGAAGATCAAGCCTGTGGTGGAAACACAAGGAAGAATCAAGGTCACAATACGGTTTTGTGTTTATAGTTCAGCAAATGAAGATCACTGCAAATAACAGACTGCAAATTGGAAGGGGCCTTAAGGAGCATCTGGTCCTACCCCCCTTATTTTAGGGTTGGAGAACCTGAGGCCCAAAGAAGTTATTCACCTAACTTTACTACAAAAATCATTGATAGAATCTGGACTTAATCCCAGGGAGACTGACTCTTTGTCCAGAGCCCCATTCCAGGAGTCAGTGTACAATAGCAGGGAAGGCTCAGATTTTATGCCTCCCAGGCTCGGAAACCCTTGCTAGATTTACTAGCTCTCTAATAATGGTCACATTTCTCATCCTCTCATTTTCAATGTCTTCAGCGGTCAAGGGCTAGTCATCCCTATCTGATGAGTTGTCATGAGATTTAATTGCGATAATAGAAAGAGAACACCGAGCACATAGCAGGCAATCATTAAAAGGCAATTGTTAATTTTCCCGTATAGGAACACCTCAACAGAAGGAAAATGAATAGGACTATGATTTCGCTAGCAATGCTCTTCCAGCTCTCATGACATTTTTAAAAAATGCCTTCCCCCATGAAGCATTTTGGAATCTTCAAAGTTAATTTTCACACAATTAGATTTAAGATTTATCTCTGGCCCGAAATAACACTTATTTGCTGGGGCAGGGGCACAAGAGAATAGACACTTGTAATACAAAATTGAGAGGGTGTTTCAATTCCAAACTGGCTGTCAATCATCAGTCTAGAAAGGAGATGCCTGCCTTTCCCTAAGCCACCTTGTCTGGCCCTTCTGTTTTCTTAGCCTCCCCTGCACCAGGATGTTCAGTGCTTTTTGCGGGTCCTCTCTGTCCCAGCACGTTAAAAAGCACGACAATTTTTACCTATTCCTTTTACTAAACATTCTCTCATTTGTTTTTCCACTGTGTAGAAAACACAGAATCATTGCTTAGCAGCAGAGGGCACTGTCAGCATATTTTGCTTTAAGGGGTTAAAAAAGAAACGCCTCTGTGTGTTCATTCATTCATTCATTCCTTACTTTTGACAGGTCTTGGTTTAAATCTATCGTGTGTTCAGCATTAGGAGGGATACCAAAGAAACATAAGAGTTGGACCCATAGTCCGGGTTGGGAAGGCTGCACAATAAAAGATGATATGCATGGTACCTATACAAACACAAAGAAAGTACGTTTTGGAGATTTTTGAAAAGAGCAGAGTTTAGAGTAGGCTTAAATAGCTCAGGAAGAATTTTTGAGGGAGTAGGTCTAGAGCTGTTCCTTAAATGATGAGTTGGACATGGAATGGCAAAGATGGAAGAGGCAAAAGATAAAATGGACAGCGAAAGCAGAGTCTTGCATTGCCATCTACACCAACACTGTAACCATGGCAACCACTACTCCAACAAGTATTACCTCTATCTCTTGTAACAGTCATCATGGCTCACGTGGACGGAGGCATTCACAACAATGACCTCATTTGGCCCTTACTGAAATCCTGCGACTTCAGGTCTACAGGTATTATTCTAATTTGACTAGTAAGAACATTGACACCGTTAGAGGGAAAGTGACTTGCTTAAGTCCATGAAAGCAGTCTCTGTTAGGGCTGGGATCCCCAAACTAGTTTTTTTTCCCAGCTAATGCAACAGGAAACCATGGCTCTTGTGACACAGACTCTCAAAGCAAAGAGAGTTTGGGAGGCAGAGTAACAGGGTAAACTTCAGCTGTCAGGCTGGCTTCAGGTTACTGAGGGCTTGACCAAGAACTGGACTGCGGTATCTGGGCTTGATCCTATAAACCTCAGGAAGGCTTCTGAGGTTTGAGGAAACTAGAGATGGGTGGTTCTTTGCTGCAGTTGCACAGCAAATCTGACACACAAGGGGATGGAAGAAAAGGAGAGAAATCAGGATACCAATAAAGAAAATATTACAGGATTTGGGGTTGGGGTGGCAGTAAGTGTGAGTGGTCTGCTCCAGGTGGGAGGAGATTTTATCATTGCCATTAATTGCTGGCACATAGAAATAATACAAAGCAGATTGACTTTTTAAATTTTTTAAATTTATTTTATTGAAATATAGTTGATTTACGATGTTGTGCTAGTTTCTGCTGTACAACAAAGTGACAGTTATATATATATGTGTGTGTATATATATGTGCATGTATATATTTTCTTTTTTATGTTCTTTTCCACTATGGTTTATTACAGGATATTGAATATAGTTCCCTGTGCTCCACAGTAGGATCTCATTGTTTACCATCCTATATATAATAGTTTACATCTGCTAACCCCAACTCCCAATCCATTCCTTTCCCACTGCCCCTCCCTTGACAACCACAAGTCTGTTCTCTATGTCTGTGTGTCTGTTTCTGTTTCTTGGATAAGTTCATTTATGTCGTATTTTAGATTCTACATATAAGTGATGTCATATGGTACTTGTCTTCCTCTGTCTGATTTACTTCACTTAGTGTGACAATCTCTAGGTCCATCCATGTTGCTGCAAATGGCATACTTCATTCTTTTTTATGACTGAGTAACATTCCAGTGTATATATGGACCACATCTTTTTTACCCATCCATCTGTTGATGGACATTTAGGCTGCTTCCATGTCTTGGCTATTAAATAGTGCTACATAGCATATTGACCTTAAATTGACTGATTTTACATTCCCTACAGACAACACATCCCCTTATTGCCTGCAACACAGGGAGGTCTAATCCCACTACCCTCCTGCCCCTGCCCCAATGCGCTCTGGTCCACCACGGCCAAGGCACAACGTAAGGACAGACTGAATCAGGCTGGCAGTGATGGAACTCAGAGTAAAGAACCAAGGAAAGCTATTTTGAAGAGAGTGAAAATAAGGACTCAGTGGCTGACAGAGTCACCAAAGAAAGAAGATAAAAATCCTAGTGCTGAGGTTCTGAGCCTAGGAAAATAATGATGTCAATAATGCAAATATGGAAATGAGGAACAGAATAAACTGGCTTCAGAGGGAACTTGACCTTGCTGGACAGGAGGACTTCCAAGTAGCACCTCGATCCTCAGCTGGAACGTTTTGGTACAAACCTATTTCCTATTCTGTTTATTGATTTCTTGCTTTCCACTTTTCATCTGAAAGTGATAAATGATGGGGCTTGCATATAGCTCTTTTACAAGAAGGAAACTGAAATGAGGGATGAAACTGCCAAGGTATTAGTGTAACCATTCATCGATTAACACCCTTCCACTGCCATGGGAACCAGTGTCACTACTCTTACGGTGACAGGATTGGGCACCTTGGAGCCCTGTATACCTTCCCCTCTCCTTGACTCCCTACGCTACACTGCCCACTCTTGCCTCTCACATGTGTACATTCTGTCTTCTCTCTCCAGAACACTCTCATCTTCCCCAGACCTCTCCAGCTTCACTGGGAAACTCTCACAGGAGGGTGGCCAATCCTCTCAGTTTCCCTGGGACTGAGGAGTGTTCAAACCAGGACAGTCCTGGGCAAACCTGGACAGCTGGTCACCTTACATGCAAGTTAGCGTTTCCCTTTCATCCTTCTTTCCTCAGGGAAGCCTTTCCTGACCCGCTACAGCCCCAGGCTATACATTCCCTCTGCCTGCTGAGTAGTCCACCCCCACCCTTCGTTCCCCTGCTGCCCCCTTCTCACTCTCCTAATTACTGAGTTGAGGTCCATCTCCCCTGCTATCCACAGTAGATGTCTTTGTGGTACCTCCACTCTCATCATCCTGGTTCAAGCAACCGTTTTTCTCTGCTGAATTATTGCAGAAGCCTCCTAACTTCTGTCCTGCTTTCCTTCCTTATCTCCTTTAAGAGTATTCTCCGCACAAAAGCCAGAGTCGTCCTTCTGAAACAAAGCAGATCATGTCACCCCTCTGCTCAATTTCTTTCACTGGTTTTCCATTTCACTGGCTAAGCCAGTTACCCTCTGCTCTTACCTCTATGTACTCCCTACTCACTTAGTCAGCTCCAGTGGCAGTGCCCTCATTACTGTTCCTAGAACACACCCAGCATGCTCCTGCCCCAGGGCCTTTGCATTTACTGTTGTTTATGTCTGAATCATTCTTCCCTACGGTGTCCACATGGCTTATCATTCATGCCCATGGAGTCAAGGTCAAAGCACACTTTCTTAGGGGATCTTCCATGACCTCTTTCTGCACTTGAGCTCTTGCAGCTGCCATTCCCACTCCCTGTCTCTGCTTTATTTTTTCATACCCTTATCACCATCTAACAGTTTACCTAATAAATTTTGTTTACTGCCTATCTCCCTCCACTTAGGATATAGTTTCTAGGGCAGGAATTTTATTCATTGCTACATTTCCAGGGTTTAAAATAGTACGTGGCACAAAGTAGATATTCAGAAACATTGGTTGAATTCATGTACACACGACTACATGAAGGGGTGGACACACAGTAGAAGAAAAATTAACTGAGAGTCAGGGGTTTTAGTTCAGCCACACAGGACTTGGGTGAGTTTGAGAAAATTACTTTCTTCCTTTAGTTCTTATTTTCTCCAACTGTAAAATAAAGGCCTGGACTCAGGGCTCTTTAAGGATGCTCCAAGCAGTGGTATTCTCAAAGTCTACCAGGTCAGTGATATGTAGGAACCAGAATCCAAATTTGTTATTAAACAGGGCTCAGAAGGGAGAAAACATTAACAAGGGAAAGAGAAGCACTGTAGAAGTTCCAACTGAGAAAGAGGAAAAAAAACAAAACGAAAAAAAAAAAACATGTACAAGAGATCTGAGAATTCCGTATGAGAGGAGATGCAACGGAGTCAGACAGCTGAGCCAAGATGACACAGACAATTCATTACCAGGCTAAGATTGAACCTCAGCCCAGGGATAAATTATCCTACCAGTCTGGAAAATGACACCAAAGGTGGGCCAATCCCCATCTGATTACAAAGCTCTGCACTGATACAATTTGTGATTAGAACATTGCTTGGAAATCTTTCCGCACACCCGCCTAATGGCCCCCAGAGTGGGTGGATTCTCAAATTAGTCATATGAGAACACACAGTTTAACAGAAGAAGTTTGTTCTAGATCGTCCCATTTGGAAAAGTATCCTCCCTTCAGAAGAGAGAAGTAATTCAAGATGCACACAGCTTTCTGTCTATTGCCCACCTGTCTCTGGGGGAGAAACCTATTGGCCACCATCTTAGAGAGGGTCCTTGGAGAGAGGGTGGGAGGGGGTGGATTACTCAATTTAAAGGAGACACTTTAAGTGCTACAGCACCACACCCTGAGTGTGAAGCATCAGACCGGTTATTCAACTTCTCCTGTATAGCTACTGTGTGGATACAAACTTAAGCCCAGTAAGGTCAGTGAGTTACTCGGCAGTAACCAAATCCATGGTGTTGCGGGATTATCAGAGTGATCTCCCTCTGCAGCTGTGGTTGAATAGGATTTTGCTGTTGTCACCTTGTTTGGTAACACAGCAATAGCAAGTGTTGCAAGTGTAATCATTGCTGTTGAAATGTCCTCTTGGCATTTCCTGATGTGAATGTGTGTGTGTGTGTGTGTGTGTGTGTGTGTGTGTTTACCATCTTTTCAAAGTGGCTCTGGGAACTTAGATTCCACCTCAAGGAAGTAACCATGGATTGAATTCAGATCCAACTAATAAATATCAAACCCCTAGTTCTTTCCAGATGTTGTATTGAATGCTCTAAACCTTGTGAAGTCGTGCCATCGGTTTTTACAAATAAGGAAACCGAGGCTCAAAGGAGTTAAGGAACCTATTCAAGGCCCTAGCAAGAGCAAGTTGCCAAGCAAGCCAGGATTGAAGGACTTTAGGATCTTGCCCCCCCAAACACATAAAATCTTAGGAAGAAAACCACTGTATAAAACAGGAAAACTTGTGGCTGCTTGGGTTGAAGCAGGAGTGAGAACTTTGGAGCCCTGTCCAGTATCCCCTCTTCATCCTCCCCTGTGCTTTCCCTAGAGCTCCATGGAATACATTCCCAAAAGCGTGCTGGGTGAAGTGAATTCTAAGCCACTCTCAGCTCTAAATCTACGATTTTGAGAAGTTCCTACTCATATCAGACACATACTATTAACCCCTTCCTCTGAACAACTACTTGAACTAACCAGACCTCAGATACAGGAATTTGAACTTCATAGTTTATAGCATCATAGAATGTAAAAGGTAGAAGAGATCTGAGAAATCAGCAAATCAATAAACTCCTCGTGTCTAATAAAATGACAATAATTTTTGTTTTTCTTGACTGAAGGAAACCCAGGAGGAAGAAATGATTTGCTTAGGGAAGTCAGTTGGTTAGTTGTCTTTCATCCAGGGAGGTGATATTTACAGTATATAACAACCAGTATATGCTAACCAATCAGAACAAATAAAGCACTAGGGCAGGGTCTGGGGGAGGCCCTCCATGCAGGCTTTAGCCTGTCAGTTGCCGGACCGTGAGGATGTCTCAGGGGTTCTAGAGGAGGGATTGAGGTGACTAGGGCAGCAGGGGTGGACTGGTCCAGGGGCTGGGCTGGGGGACGTGGCTATTTGTAAAAGTCTGGAATTATTTAATAACTGATAGAGCCATCCTGGTACATAATAGTGCAATATCAGACCTGGCCTTTAAATATTTATTTATCAGAATATCCAAAGTTGCAGAGTTTCCTCGTAATTGCTAAAATTCTTTTGAGGCAACTGGGGCTTTGCCTGACTGCTGATTCTGCTTCCTTTTCAGGAGGGGAAAAAAGAGGCAGGGAGGGGCAGAATTTCTGTCAGCCAAGTGTCACATCAAAGAATTCCATGCAGAGCCACACAGGTGCAGATACCTGAGGGGCATCACCGGGCAGATAGCACCGTCTTTGGTAATTGGGTTGACATCATCGAGCAGCCTTAGAGGATTTGAATCCTTTCCATGACTCCTCCCATCTGATGGTGAAAACCTCAGGTTGAGAGCTGAGTGATTATTCAAAAGAAAATACAAGGAAACCTAGATGTCACATTGCTAAGGGAAAGGCTTTTTCCCAGGTTCCCATCCAGATACTCAGTGAAGAAAAAGACTGAGGCCGCAGTTGCCTTCAAGTGCATAAAAAGAGGCAGTCAAGGATGGCCGTACATTTGTGAGATTACAAGACTCCTTAATCCTCACTTGGTCCAGCGCCCTGTCTAAGGCTTGAATCTTCAAAATGAACCATCACTGACCCTAACCAGACTGAAAGATCTTCTGTTCCTAAATGAGCCTTGGTCTCCCCCACTTCCAGATCTTTCTATGTATGGTTTTCTCAGCCTGCAGTACCCTTCCTCTTTCCCTGTTGCTTCTTGGGCCCATCTCCTACTTGCCCTCCAAGTCTTATTTCAGAAAAAAATTAGATAAGAGCCTGCATGAGATGTCCTTTAGAAGCATCTCTTGGCCACCAGAACTTCACACATGCAGCATTCACTGCTCTGGTGCTTCCATTTATGTCTCCCTCCCTAGGCTACGAGCTGCAGTAGGAGAGGCACAGCTCTGTTATGCTTATCCAGCAGGCCTTACACAGGACCGGACACAACAAAGGCATTAAAAAATGTGAATGAATGCATGAATGATTGATTGCTACATCCTGACTGCCAATGAAGTATTTTCATTCACAATCTCATATTATCATTGCACCATGTTTATGAAGAAAATAAAACTTTTTATGCTTACAAGAAATAATATTTCATGCCTACTTTATGGATGAAGACAACAAGCTCAAAAAGAAAGGAAAAGGGACTTCCCTGGTGATGCAGTGGTAAAGAATCTGCCTGCCAATTCAGGGACACAGTTTCCATCCCCAGTCTGGAAAGATCCCACATGCCACGGAGCGACTAAGCTCGTGCATCACAACTACTGAGCCCATGCACCACAACTACTGAAGCCCGTGCACCTAAAGCTTGTGCTCTACAACAAGAGAAGCCACCGCACTTCGAAGCCTGCACACTGCAACAAAGACCCAATGCAGCCAAAAATAAACAAATAAATAAAATGTTAAAAAAATTCCACATTAAAAAATCGTTTTAAAAAAAGAAAATGGAGAAAAAAGAAAAGAAAGGAAAAACCAAAGCCCCGTGACATATGTTTAAGACACATATGGGCCATTCACTGTGCTAGGTCCTTTCAAACCATTTATCATCTTTTTTCTTATAACTGACCTTGAAAAGGTAATTTAATCACACTTTAAAATTTTATTTATTTTTAAACTGAGACACACTTTTCAGGGTTTGAGTCTTAATAAATGCATGAAGTCCTGACCATCACCACACAGAACTGTTCCATTGCCCTCGTGCTGCCCTCGTGCCCTCCCCCTCCGCCAGCTCCCTGCCCATCCCTGGTTTGTTCTCCATCTCTATACTCTGTACAATCATATTTTGTAAATAAAAAACCAAAACTCAGAGCATTTAAGCAACTTGCTGAAGGTAAGGGGCTAATAGGTGATCAGACTTCTCCAGTGAACCCAGACTTCTGATTCTCTGTAGAGATGGGAACCGAGAGCATGGAGCCAAGGAAAATGCTTGCCCGATCCCCTTGCCTCCCTCCGTCCTTCTACAGAAAGGGCCTGTCCTTAGTCCAGGTTCTGTGAGAGGCAGGACAAACACAGC
Organism: Hippopotamus amphibius kiboko; assembly: GCF_030028045.1. Lineage (NCBI taxonomy): Eukaryota > Metazoa > Chordata > Mammalia > Artiodactyla > Hippopotamidae > Hippopotamus > Hippopotamus amphibius. Next base: position 164,537,434 of record NC_080191.1, on the reverse strand, counting down.
CTCGTCACTGAAGCCAGATCTGATAAAGCTCCACCTCTGATCACTCACTAGGTGCTGAGAGAAGACCATGTCCCTGCCCAATGGAAGAATCTGAAAACCATATTCTCTGCAGGCTGTTTAGCAGATTATGGTATAAGAGATTGGTCTTTTTCCAGTTTCCTCGCTTATCTCTAAGACAAGAGGTTTTGAGAGGAGGTCACTGCTAAACATTTAGCCTCTCAGTTCACCAGCTTTCCCCCACCAAGGCCCGGGGGCCCTTTTCTAGACGTGGGTAAGACTACAGGCCTTGCAAGGTGGGCACTGCTGCTAATTGGCTTGATGTAATTAACGGTCGCGGTTGTTCATCTGGGAAGCCAGCCACGGCCTCTGCAGGAGCGAGCACAGCTCTTACCTGAGCTCCAAAGAAAACAGGTTGAGAGGCAGCTTCAAAAGTGGAGAATGGGCTTGCCTCTGGGAGAGGGCCATTTCCCTGGGAGGCGCTGGCGTCCTGGGCCACAGGGGGTAGAGAAATCATTTTTATCTTCTTCCTGCATTTTAATCAGGGTGACAGGATATTGGTGCCACTTTTGTCTAAAGATAATCTCTTTTCTAAATGAAAAATAAATTTAAAAAGTTAAAAAAATAAAGTACTTGTTTGGGGCTGAAGGAAGATGTGAGTGTCTGATCTGCCCTGACAGATAGAGGAAATCACTCCAGGCCTCCTGCATCCCTCCCAGGCCTCACTGCAGTCCTGCTCCCCATCATTCTCAGGCCCCACCCCTCTGCCTACCTTCCTTTAGGAAATAATTCTTTTCTTACCTTAAGAAACAATCTGAAATTCATGAGGGCTTATCCTCCCCTTGGGGCTGCAGTCTTGGTTGCAAAATGCCATCGTGCCCTACCACCCAGTGAAGTTGGACGCGCCCGTGAGGGCTTTTTAGATCAGTAGCCTTGACGCTTTAGGTGCAGGAGTCTCCAGAGAACTCCGCCTCAGCTTCCCGCATTCTCTGCTGAGGGGCTGCAGTAGAGATAATGGACCAAACCCAAGACTCTCACACAAAACTGAGGTTGGCAGGTAGTGAGTATAATTCACAGGCTGTGAAAAACCCCACTTTCTGGCCTGGTTACTAACTAGCTGGGTGATCTTGAAAGAGCTGTATGCTTTCTCGATGAGCATTATCTTCCTCATCTGTGCAATGGAGTAAATAACACCTAACCTACAAGGCTGTAAAGAGAGTAATGCACGTCAAGTGGCACACAGAATACACCCCACAGCAGTAATTATCAACCCCATCATCATCATCACCATTACTCGACAGAGTTCAGTTTAAACAATAACCCCGTTGGGGTATTTCTGTAAATTATATGCCTGAGATGTTCTCTGCCTTTTGCTGCCAATCCAACACAAGGGATGCTCCAGCTAATGTCTAATCTTTATTCTTAAAAGGAACTTTTGCTCTGAGAGGCTCTTGTTTTCCACCCCAAATGTGGAGTTACAGCAAGTAGCAGATAGAAGGACCCTCTTTCTCCCTGAACCCAGAGCCTAGAGCCCAGAGCCCGGGACCAAGGCAATGCTTCTAGCTCTGGCCCTTTTCTCTTCCACATTCTGCCCCCAGCATCAAAGTTTTCTTCTAAATAGAAGGCAACTTTTAATCAAAATAAAGACATGGTTAAAACAAACAAACAAACAAAAACTCAAGAGATCCCAGACAGCAATGCAAAAATGAACACCCAGAATCCTTTTCTTTTCCTGCCTCAGCAGCTCTCTCAGTCAGGACATGTATGTACTGGGGCTGGGTGCCATTCTTCTGATGAAGGGTGGGCATTTCCCAATCTCCTTAAATCTTTGTCTATTTTAGGTGGAGTTCCCTTGTATGATGTCCAGGCATCAGAGTAGAGGGTGTGAGCCCCACAGAAAAGATATGTTGAATTCATAAGATGTGAGATCATTTGAATGCAGAAATCTGCCTTTTACACTGTAGCTAGTTACTAATGTAGGGCTGCTTGATGTTACTGTTCATTCACTGGTGATTTCCTGGATCGAAATAATACCTGATCCCCTTGTCTCATTATCTTTTGAGCTACCTCATCCCCTTCCCTTCTTAGAATTTGGCAATCTAAATAAATGCACAGAGTGGAAAAGGATATGGGTCAGGTAAACAATTAATTCATGACAGTCTCTTAAGTCATGGGAATCCTGACAGCAAGTCTGAAGTTAAAGGTTAATTTAACTGATGTCTTTGTCCATTAAGTGTATATGAACTTGTCATCACACTAATACTGGAATTTAAAGACCAACTTTCATCTCAGGGCTTTGAGCTTATTGTGACGCTGGTTCTGAATCCTCTTACCTTTTGGGGGGGAAAAAGTTGGGGTCAGGAGAAATTTTAAGACATAGCCAAAATTGCATAGTAAATGATCAGACTACTGAATCTTTTCATTTCTAAACCACCCTTCCAGATGACTTACAGCCTCAGTTCCTCACCCATTAAATGAAGGTCATAATCATCCATTTCTTGGGGTGTCAGGACCAGATATATATAGAGAGAAATACCTAAAACTAACAATAATGCGATTATAAGAAAACTTCTGTTTTTTCAATATTTTCCAATTTTTAACACAGAACAATTTATTAATTTATCTCAAAGATATATTTTTTAAAGTACATGCTTCATAAGGCTGTATACAGAAGTATACAAGTCTTTTAAGCAGTCATAAGGCATAAAGCATGTTTTATTGCTATTCAGTTATTATCAGTCTCTCGACATTCTATAAATTCTTAGACCTTGTAACCTTTTTCTAGGGAGTAGCCCCAAATGAAGGCCCAGATTCAAAGGTACTCAATGAAGCATTGTGTCCTCTCGTAGCCATTTAAAGACAAAATCCCTTAAGCCTGCACTTTCTGGCTTCAATGCAGAATGTAGTCAGGAGCTCAGTCATAGTCACATCACCATTTCATGCACTTGAGGTCCAGGTCTGGCAGAATGAAGAGAGCTGATGGATGAGGGAACCTGGGGTGGGGAGGAGAGCACTGAGTCATTATGCTCTCACCAGATGTTAACTGGAAGGCTTCAGCCACCCAAAAGCCTTCGGCAAAACCTCTTGGCCACTATTTCCCCATCCATGAGCCCCCATGCTGACCAGCCATCCCCTCTGGCACCTTATAAGGGCACACTAATTGGAAAACTCATCTTGCAAGAATGCTGCAGAGAGACCTTTCACACAGAGTGGAACCACAGTGCCCAGAGGCACCGTGACTCAGTGGTGGAGCTGATTTCCAACACCCAGTCGGATCACTCTCCAGCCCCAAAAGGGAAGACCTACATGGCAAAGGCCAGGCAAATTCCCATGGGGCCAGCCAGGAGGATAGTGCATGGGAGCGGCAGGTCCTCAAAGTACTTGAAAAAGTACTAGTTACACCTATAATGTCAGGAAGAGATGGGAAGCGGCCAAGCGACTCATTTACTCATTTGTTTATTTTATTAGTGTATATTGTCTGCCCCTAACGTAGCAAGGGCTGTATTATTTGCTATGGGGAAAAAAAAGATGAATCAGATAGCTCTGGCCCTCAGGATTAGTTAGAGTGAAAGATAGATCATAAAATATTAAATGCCTTATAATTTCTATAAATGAAATGTGTACCAAAAAATATGGAATTACAAAGTCCAGAGTAGATTTAGACTGAGAGGGAAAGTGAAAGCTTCACTTGGGAGCTACATCTGAGTTGTGTCTTGAAGAATGACTAGGAGTTTGCCACACAGTGAAAAGCATGCCAGTTAGAAGGACAAATGGACTTAAGTAAATAAATAGGAACAATTAATGCAAAGTAAATGATCCAGCTTTTGAAAGTTAATTTCATTTCCTAAATATTCCATAGCTCACCATAGCCATGGCAGTCTCTAAAGTTACCTGAAAGTTGCACACGTGTACCTAGAATCCACAGGAAGTTTGGTATTCCCAAAGTAGTTCAGCAAACGAGAAAGAGAGCGAGAGGAGAGGGTAAAAGTAAGAGATGAGCAATTTAAAACTCAAAAAATAGCCCATGTCCTTTCACTCAGAGCTCCAGACACTTTGCCTTAGAAGCAGTCAGAGGCTCAGGCGAGGCTGGCTCTGGGTGGTCTTACATTCCACTGGCTAACTTAATTGTTTGATATAGTTTTACACTACAATGGCTGGGGACCACCACCAGCCATCTGTGTGTATGTGTATTTTTTAATGCTGTCATTCCTCCTGTTTTATCTTTTATTTTGTTTTGTTTTCTTATTTCCCAGCATACCATGGCCTTGCATGTATAAGGAGATGTACACTTTCCTGTTTGGCATCTTTGGGAGACAGTTATGTGCCTGTCCCTGCCTCTTCTGTATCATCGCTATTTCCCTGATATTCCTCACTTCTCCTTTGAATAATCGCCATGAGCAAAGCTGTGGTATCTTCTCATTCCCCCCACTTCTTTCTTTCTTTTTTTTTTCAGCTTAATGTGATAAGAAATAAGGTGCAGGAACATGGCTGCGCAGCAGATGCTAGGGAGACCAGAATGCCCTTCCTTTTCCTGGAGGCAGATATGAGCAAAAAGAGGTAGAGTCATCATTGCCACCCATGACTCATCAGATGGCGGGGACATTGAGATCATACTTCTAAATGACTCTGTTATTTTTCTCATAGAAAAAGTAGAACCTCCTCAAAAGCTTTCTAAATCTCGGGGTAGACTTTGAGAGGCCAGCTATGCCTTTCTAAAATATTCTTCTCCAGTATCTTGGTGTCCTTCTCCAAGATCACACATTTTGACTCATAGCTCATGGAGACAAACTTCAGCTTCTGTTCTTAGACTAGAACTGGTTCACATGAACATGTATTCACTGTTTTAAATTAACATAGAGATGCCTTTGCTTCCGATTCCTTTCCCTAGTCCTCAGTGACACTGACACATCATCTTTCTGAAAACACCACTCTGATCACATCATCCTTCTGTTTTAAAATTGTCATTAGCTCTCTTCTGCCTTAAAGACAAAATCCAAGCTACAGGGCCACACACTTAAAGCTCCTAGACTCTCATCTAACTCTCCAACTTTATATCTTAGCACCCCAGCCACACATCCTACCCACCCAGCCACATAAGTGCTTGAGGATCCAGTACACACACACCTGCCTGCCTCACTGGAGACTGTGACTCACTCTTTCTTTTCTGCTTGAGTTGCATTTCTTTTGAATCTCAAAAAAAGAAAAGAAAATGCAACAAAATGAGACTATAATTGATGGCTTACCTTCCTTGACTCTCCCCAATCCAATGTAACCACTCTCTAATTCTGTAGGACGCTACTAACTTTTTCTCTGTATTTCTTGTGAGGGTACTTGGAGCTTCTCTCTCTCTCTCAATACCATTAAATTCTTCCCCTGTTATAAGTAACTTGGAGACAGGGACTTTGGTCTGGTTCAATGTTGTATCCCAAGCACCTAGAATGGTGTCTGGGAAGTGATAGATCTCAGTAATTGTTGAAAAAGCACCTACGTTATGTTAGACACTGAGCTAGAATTATCCACGTGCATCCCTTATTTTTCTCCATTGATTGCGTGTTCCTTGCAGTCATGAAGACCATAGTTTATTCATCTCTGATGTACTTAGCATAGGGCCCAGCACGTAATGAGAACTTGGTAAATATTTGTTCAGTAAATTACATCATGAATGAAAGAATATCTTTATAGACAACTAACTCCACCTAATATTCTTTTTGTTCTCAGAAAAACTCCTTTCTTTCTGCCTCTATGCTTCAGATTCCTGTGACAGAGTTCTGCGCTGCCCTTGAATAGAAAAGCCAATAGCAGACATGTGTCCTACCTTTGTTACTGCAAACACTTTTACTCGTGCTTTACTGGTTCTCTAAGTATCCATTTAATTGTTTACTCTGCAGTTCAGATAAGTGTTAGTGGTTGGGCAGGGGTGGGGGGACTGGGAAGGAAAGAATTAAAGTCAATTGAGTGGTGAAAGGAATAAAGAAAAAAGGAAAATCCCATATCCACTGCACCCACAAACTATATTTTCTAACCCTTTTGTTTGCATAATAGATAAGTATTTCACATAAAATTTGTGCTATTTCAATACCCTAAAAATCTACTGGAAAAATTGCTTTTCACTATGGAAAATTAACTTTCAAATACAGGAGGATGTTGCTATTCAGTCCATTTTCACAGTGAACGGTGCTCTGCATTTAGAGTTGTTATCATATTTATAACAATTCTAAGTTTTGTGACTCATCAGTGACATTAATAAGGACACAGTCCAGATTGATTCACCTTTGTGTCCCTGTTAACACAGTTCCAGGCACAGAATGGGGTCTAAATGTTCTTACATAATTTTTTTAATATAAATCAATGACTTTTTAAAAAATTAATTAATTAATTAATTTATTGGTTGTGTTGTGTCTTTGTTGCTGTGCACGAGCTTTCTCTAGTTGCAGAGAGCAGGAGCTACTCTTTGCTGTGCACAGGCTTCTCATTACAGTGACTATTCTTGTTGCGGAGCACGGGCTCTAGGTGTGCGGGCTTCAGTAGTTGCAGCACGTGGGCTCAGTAGCTGTGGCTCACGGGCTCTAGAGCGCAGGCTCTGTAGTTGTGGCACACAGGCTTAGTAGCTCCACGGCATGTGGGATCTTCCCAGCCCAGGGCTCGAACCCGTGTCCCCTGCATTGGCAGGTGGATTCTTAACCACTGCGTCACCAGGGAAGCCCTCTTCTTACTTAATTTTAACATTATTAATCATTCAGTTGATCAGTTGAATGAATGAATATTTATTAATGTATTATTTTATGTGATATGCTTTGCTGCATTCTAGGATAATACAAAAATAAATGTGACAGTGCCCCTGAGCTCTTCACAGGCTAGGAGATAAATGTATCCACAATGAGTTGCAAATTACTTGAAACAATTTCACACTCTTGTTACAACTGCACTTTCAAATTCACATATCAAAAGGTAGTTACCATTCAAGAACAAAGATGAAAAATCCTCAAGAAAATATTAACAAATCAAATCCAACAATGTTTAATGAAAAGTATACACCATGATGAAGTGGGATTCATTCTAGGTATGCAAGTCTAGTTCAACATTCAAAACATTAATTAGTGTACTCCATCACCTCAACAGGCTAAAGAAGAAAAATTATATGATTACATCAATAGATATAGAAAAAGCATTTGACAAAATCTGATATCCATTCATGATGAAAACTCTCAGCAAACTAAGGATAGAAGGGAACTTCCTCAACTTTATAAAGAACATCTACAAGAAACCTGGAAATAGCATTATACTTAATGGTGAGAAAATAGATGTTTTCCTGCTAAGATCAGGAATAAGACGAGGATATCTGCTTGCACCAGTCTTGTTCAATATTGTACTGTAAATTCTAGCTAATGCAATAAAAGAAGAGAAGGAAATAAAAGGTATACATATTGGAAAGGAAGGAATAAACTATCTTTCTTCATGATGACATGATTGTCTACATAGAAAATCCCAATCAACAATAACAAGGAAAAAAAAAAAAAAAACCCTGGAATTAATGGGAAATTATAGCAAAGTTGCAGGATACAGAGTTAATATGCAAAAGTTAATTGCTCTCATATAAGAACAGTGAAGAATTGAAAATGAAAAAAATACAATACTGATTACATTAACACTAAAAATAAAAAAACTATAGAATATATATATTACTTTTCTATATTTTTATATGTAAACCTATATATCTATTTTATACATAAACATATAAGGAAAACTACCAAACTCTTATGAAAGAAGTAAGTAACATAAAGAAATGGAGAGCTACATGTAGGAAGACTCAATAGTTAAGACTTAAGTTCTTTCCAAATTGATCTGTAGATTCAATGCAATTCCAATCAAAATCCCAACAGGTTATTTTGTGGATATTGACAAACTGATTCTAAAGTTTATCTGGAAATGCAGAAGATCCAGAATAACTAACACAGTATTGAAGCTGCACAAAGTTGGAGGAGGAACACTGCCTGACTTCGAGACTTACTATAAAACTATGGTAATCAAGACAGTGTGATATGGGTAAAAAAAATAGAAAAGTAGGTCAGTAGAACAGAATAACGACCCCAGAAATGGACCTACACAAACATGGTCAATACAACTTTGAGAAAGGAGAAAAGGCAGTACCGTGTGAAAGACTTTCTAACAAGTAGTGCTGGAACAGCTGTATAATCACATACAAAATAATAATCATTTAAACACAAACCTCACACCCTTCACAAAAATTAATTTGGCATAAATCATAGACTTAAATGTAAAATGCAAACTATAAAACTCCTGGAAGATGACATAGGAGAAAGTCCAGGTTACCTTGGCTTTGGCAATAACTTTTTACATAAAACACGAAAAAAAACACATCTATGAAAGAAAAATTTCGTAAGGTGGACTCATCAAAATTAAAAACTGCTCAGCAAAAGACACTCCCCATGAAAATTAATGTACAAATCACAGAATTGGAGAAAATATTTGCAAAAGACATCTGATAAATGCCTGATATTCAAAATATACAAAGAACTTTTCAAACTAAACAGGAAGAAAACAAACATCTTCCGCTAAAAAATGAGCAAAACTATGAACCGTCATCTCACAGATGGCATAAAAACATATGAAAAGATTCTAAACATCATATGTCATTAGGGAATTATTAATTAAAACAATGAGTTACCAGTACACACCTATTAGAACGGCTGAAATGTGAAACATTGACAATATTAATGCTGACAAGGTCTTGGGACAACGGGAACGCTCATTCATTGCTGCTGGGAAAGCAAAATGATTCAGCCACTTTGGGAGATAGGTTGGCAGTCTTACAAAACTAAACTTACTTTTACCATATGATCCAGCAGTCGCACTCCTTGGTATTTACTCAAATAAGTTGAAAACGTATGTTCACACAAACATTTGCACATGTTTCCTTCCTAATTGCCAAAATTTGGAAGCAGCCAAGATCTCTTTCAGTAGGTAAATGAATAAATAAACTGTGGTATGTCCAGACAATGGAATATTATTCAGTGCTAAAAGAAAATGAGCTATCAAGCCATGAAAAGACATGGCAGAACCTTAAGCACATTTGCCAAGGTGAAAGAAGCCAATATAAAAAGGCGGTATGATTCTAGCTGTATGACATTCTGGAAAAGGCAAAACTATGGAGACAGTAAGAAGATCAGTGGTCACCAAGGATTTGTGGGGAGGAATAAGGGATGAATAGATGGAGCACAGGGGCTTTTTAGAACACAAACTGTTCTGTTTGATGTTGTCATTGTGGCTACTTAGCATTATAAACTGTAAAGTCTCACGGAATGTACAACACAAAGAGTAAATTCTTAATATAAACTCTAATGCAAATGTTTAATTAATAATAATGCAGTATAGGCTCATCAATCCTAACAAACGTGCTACATTAAGGTATGGTGTTAATAATAGAGGAAACCCAGGGGTGGGGAGTGAAGGGGTACACGAGGATTCTTTCTCTTTTCTACTCAATTTTTCTGTAAACTTAAAACTGCTCAAAATATCTATTAATTTTTTAAAGGGGCTAACAAAGTGGGGAGCAATAATGTTACTCTGACAAGTGCAACAAGAAATGTAAAGGAAAAATGAAAATTATAGACCATAAGTTAAAATTTCTCCCTTGGAAATCTTTATGTATAAAATAAAAATCACCCCCAACCACCAAAAATCATAATCTATGTTATTTTTGTTGGATAAGGGGTTGCATTTTTCTGGCTGGAATGATTGTCTTATGCAGATATTAAAGCTAATGATCAATATCATCATCTTATATTATGGAATCCATGGACCAACAGTCGGTCACAGGATGTGGCTTCTGGGTAAAGAGCAGGACGAAGGGCAATAAGAAAAATAAAATACGTTGAAAATTTCTCTGTATGCTGGGAATCTTGTTACATCAAAAGTCACTCAGAGAGATGGTCTTAATTCTACAGATGAGATGATACAGCATCGCCATATCCATTGAATTAAATGTCATTCAGTTAACATTTTGTGGACAATTAAAATGCAAAAGGGAATCAGAGCTGCATAAGGCATGATCTTGAGAGCTCAGAATATAGTCACGAAAGCCTAAAATTGGTTAACCCTTGAGAGTTTAATGAGACTGAGATTATTTTCAGGTAAGAGGAATCTAAAAGATTTCCTGGAGAAGGCAATAATTACATTGACACTTATTCAAGGCAAAGGACAAGATTAATGTTTCAGAGGTACGGAGTGGAATTCATGGTAAGGAGATGGTGAGTAGCGGCAAGGAGATGGGCTAGAGCAAAATGTTATGTGAAATGGATGAAACGCATTTATCAGAGATGAACTTCAAGAAGAGTGCTCTGATGGCAGAGCAGGGTGAATAGGATGGAAGGATTCTAGAACCAGGGAGATCTGAGGATAAGCCTCTGCAGTACTTTGGGGGAGAGATAGTGTAGACATGAGTGAAGTTGCTTTTTCAGGGGGGAATGCAGTGGAGAAAGTATATCTGAGAAATAACAGGGACGAGACACTGAAAAAATTTGGCCACCGCTTAAATTAATTTACAGCCAGGAAAATGGTAGGAGCAGTAACAGAATAGGAGCTGAAAGAAGTTTGAGAAGAAAATTTGGGTTTAGGCACAACGGGGGTTGTTTTAAATTTTTATTACCATTTTTTCAGTGCTGATGTGAATTCTAGGAGATGTCTATCAGGGATCTGAAATTGTGGGATGGAAACGAAAAGAAATTAAAGTGCTAAAGATATATATTTAAAAGTTAGCTGTGTAAAGTACAGGATTGGCTGATATTATAATCCTAATAAGTGCATGTTAGTCAAAACTATGGAACTGGATAAACTTCTCTAATTTAAAAAGAAGAGAAGAAAGGTTAAAGACAAAACTTTGTGTTAAAAATTACTTTTAGGGAACAAAGAAAATTAATGTCAGAGGAGAAAAGATTAACAGGGAAGATGAAAAATGATGTTTATCTGAGAAGCAAGGTGGGGGAGTAGAAATGCAGACCCTCAGTGCAGTAAAAGGTGTTCTTGAGAATCTGTGTGAAGGTGGGCTTGCAATGCCTCAAAGGCCATTGACTTTGTATGCCACCCCATACCTGGATCCTAAAATGTTAATATTATAACCACTTATAGCCAAACAGTTGAAAATGGTTATTCCAGAGATTTGTCTTGAGGATCTTAACCAGCATCATAATGTTTCAGAACCATTACCCTGCATCATAGTCTGATGTTTGCATAGTTTAAAACATTATTTATGAGTACTTTTGCATATATTTTACCATGTGAACCCCAAAATGAGCTTTCCAGAGAGATCTTTTAGTCTTCATTTTCCCAGAGAAATGAGAATTAGGAACTTGGGGGACTTAAATTACTGATAGCAAGGATGAGAATAAACCACAGATCTTCTGACATTATCCAATGCTCTCATATTACATCATACAAGCTTCACCTTGCACAAAAGAGGGCTGCAGAATTCCAAACACAGTGAGGCATTCTGTTTCAGGTCCTGACAACCTGGACCTCTTTAGGAGACAGAATATGAGGATAATATTCTAAATGAAGAGAGAAACTCCTTAGGCATCCTGGGTTTCTGGATAATGATAGTAATGGTTTGACTTGTAAAAGTTTTATAGTTTAGAAAGTGTCTTCAATGTGACATTGAAAACTCCCAATAACTTATTGAATCAGAATTCCTAACTCCATTTTACAGATGAGAATAGTGAGACTCCGAAACAATATGTGAACTAATAACAGTTATTTAGTTAAATTAAGGCTACACTCAAATACAGCTTTTCGCATTCCTGGTATGGAATTAAATTTTAAGAGAGTAGGAAAAGAAAGCTGCCATTCTGTGCTGTCGCAATGAGAATTAATGGTAGTAGTGGTAGAGGGGTGGTGGAGATGATTCCAAGCTGCCAGCATAACGAAGGGAGTGAATTATAAGATTGGTGCTCTGGTGCAGGTTTATACGAAGGAACCTGGAATGACGCTATAGGTCCAAATGTCTCTGAAACTATCCGAAGGCTAAGGGTAGTAAATACATTCTCCTGTCAGGTCATTTTGGCTCAGCATGCTTCTTCAGTCACATGGTGCTTCTTAATTGCAAGATAGGGTTGGGGATTATGTGTTGATCTTTACCAGAAACAAACCATTGCCTCCTTTAAGCTTAAATGAATTTTCTATGAGGTAAAGGACCTTACCTGGACTGGAGCCTGAATAATTCCAATGGTTTTCTGAACAAATTATACCCAGAGGCATGCACATTGAATAAATGAAGTGAGATAAGCTATCCTCACCCTTGTGTTGGTAACACATCTCTTCTTTCCACCATCTTCTATTGCTGTCATCATTCTAGAAAATGACTCAGTCTCACCTGAAGGGAAATGGAACTCAGTGGTTGGTAAGACTGATGATATGTAGATTGTGACTAAACATTCCCAGAAATGAAGGGTTGATCTTTTGCCTGTGGCAATGCACAGCATGGCAGCTGTTTTCCTGAGACGCCTCTGACTTGGTTGCCAATTTCCTTAATCCAAGGCAGTCAGTATCTAAAGCTACATTGAAGGATGATAAGAGAATGGCCTGCTTGGCAGCTGTGCTCTTGTCCATCATAAAACATTACTGACTTATGGTGAGAGTGGCGTTGATCCCAGATAATCCAATGAATGGACTTTACAGCAATGATATATCAAAGCTTATTCATTTCTAATGAGACTGAACAATTCCAGAAGGTAAAAATGCAAAGATTGGTCTAATCCACTGTACTTGAACTTGGCTGCACTTTGAAATCCCTTGGGAAATTTAAAAAAATCACTGATCCCTGGTCATCAGAAATTGTAAAAGATTTCTCAGGTTCTATTATGAAGGAGAAGTTGAGAACTAATCTAATAAATACTCATATCGTGAGAATTGGTTTTCAAAGTTTGCTCACTTCTATCACCAGATTTCATTGCCTTACCACTGTGTGCACTGGTCTAGGTGGATAATTCTCTTCATTTTACTGAAGGGTCACACAACTAGTCAGCTGCCAATGTCCTGATTCTAAGTCGACACCTTCTCCTTAATAGCTAATGTTCTCTTTGGGGTAAATAAGGGACAAAAGTTAGGCAGAGGTGTTCATGCTTTAAAAGACATGATTATATAAAAGTTAATCCTTGTGGAGGAATACATGGACCCTGAAGACGTTTCACTGTCTTGTCATATTAAAAAAAAAAAAACAAAACAAACTACAGGGCTGCAGAGAATTGTTTCTAATGAGTATCTGCATTAAATCTACCTAGATATCTTATCAAGATGCAGATTCTAAACCCAAATTTAAGAGAATCTGAGAGGGTCAGTCAGAGACTGTATGACTTCCTGTTTTCAGCCTAAGTTGATCGGTATGTCCACTGTGCAAATTTTAAACAGCACTACCCATTGCCTCACTGTCAATCTTCTGATTGCTGGCATTGGGATTTACAATAAGATTTAGCAATCTGCTAACCTTTCTACCAATCCTATTGTAAAGCAAGAACCTAGAACATTGCTCAAAATCTGGTAGTTGAGGTATTAGAAACATTCCTCCTAGAATTTAAATATATCTGAAGGTCAGACAGGCAAGCCTGCTAAAAACTAAAACTGCAGGAAAAACAACATAAGACTTTACATTTATATCCAGGTACTGATTATATATAGTCAAGAGATACTCTATGCTTCTATGTAAAACCATTCTTGGTACTTTCTACTTATTATAGAGCAATATTATAGAAGACTACACGATGTAGGGAAAAGAGCACTGATTGAATTTATATTATCAGAGAAACTGAACCATTGTTCCATCATTAATTGTCCATGTGACTTTCGATAAGTCACTTAGCTTCTCTGATTTCAGTATTTTCATGTCTAAAATGGCATTAATACATGCCATGCCAACACAACAAGGTTATTGTAAATTTCAAATGATACTCACTATGAAAGGGCCTTGTAACTAATTAATTCTAGGCGCATATAATCATTTCATAGCAGACCCAGTGGAGTCTCCTTTGGTGACCTTGGAGAGTTAAAGAGTTGTTTCTGAGCAGGCCACTTTCTTTTTTCTTTCTTTCTTTGATAGAGATACATGTGTAAATCTTGAGAGAAAATTCTTTTGATAATATTTGTCATGAGATACGATGGTACAATGAAATAAATCTGAGGGAAACAGCATTTATATTTTATCATGACCAGCATGATATATTTAATTATAGTAGTCACAATTTGTTTACAAATGTATAATGAAATGTTATATAGTCACTTAAAGGTCCTGTTTCAAAGAATGTTTATAGGCATATTCATGGTGATAAATCGGAAAAAGGCAACATGTAAATTGTATACATAATATTATGCCAATATCTTAAGATATATGAAATACAAATTAATTCAACTAATATTTTTGAGCACGTACTATAAACGATGGTGAAATTTCCTGTCTTGGCTCATAAATATAACCTTTGGACGAAAAATATTATATAGTCATACCACAGTTTGTTTGACCAGCCTCTCCTAAATGGCTATTTTGATTGCGAGCATTTATTGTTGTTACTTTAGGGTTAGATCTCAACAAAAATTCTCACTCCTCAGAGGATCTTCTCTGGGTCCTCGGAGCCTATACCTCACATGAAGCGATAAGCAATGCTGCACAATTAGTGTGTGAAAAAAATGTGATATATTGCTTGGTATTCTAAAATTATAAAGTTATTTTTAGTTAATAGACTAGGCATCTCTGTAAACAGCCAGAGATGATGGAAAGAAAAGCACTAGTTTAAAATGCAAGCTATGCTGTTGAGATTGTGCCTAGAATATAGTGAGGAAGGGTGGAATTATCCCAAGAGCATATAGAGAGAAAAGAACCCTAACCCTTAACATAGAAAGTCCAATTGGTAAAACCTAGAGCTTAGCTTCTGGTTAGCACTTGTCACATCAATGCTCTACTGAACTGAATGGTTAAAAACTGTGATCAAGCTACTCCAAAATGGGACCGTTTCATACAAGATTATCCTCCTTGAAACTCTTTGAGGAGCTGTTTGTTTGTTTGTTTGTTTCTGTTCAGGTGCCTATGAGCTGCGAGCCTCCCTAGACTAGTCTTGTCACCCACAGGAAATTCCTGTCTTTGTCAGTTTAAAGACAGGTCACAGAATAGTTGAATGTCTTCCCTTTCTCTTTGTGGGAGGAGGAGGCAACAACTGGGTTCCTAAATAGATTTGGAGGTAAAGTGTGTGCATTAAAAGGAAAGTGAAGGAATCTTAATTACCATCATTTTCAAGTTCGATATATAGTTCTGTGAAAAAGAAAGCCAAATTATTCCATGAACTTTCTTATACATAAATATTTACCTGTATATGTGATAAGATCCTCTAGTAGATTCTAGGAATTGAAAATTCTAGATCATGGGGTATGATCATTTTAAAGCTCCTTGAACATGTTGTGGAGTTGATTTTCTGAAAGATTACACCAATTTATATTCCTATTGAAGTGAATAAAGTGCTCATTTGACCTTACTTGCAACAGAAGTTAACTATGTCAATTCATCAAAAAAAGAAAAAAAAAAAAGAAAAAAATAGTTTTCTTGTTTTCTTCAAACCCTCTTTTATAACCAGCACAGTTTTGTCAGTTTCTCTTTTTACCATTAAGTATGAAGTTACTTTCTATTTCCATTGGAAATTGCCCTTCATCAAATTGAAGAAAGTGTCTTCTATTCCTAATTTGAGGACAGTTTTTTTTATCATGAATGGGTATTGTCAGTGCTATCTCTGTGTTTATTTAATGATAATCTTTTCTCATTTATTCTCTTTATATTATGAATTTGATTGATTAAATGTCTAATCTTCAATCTTGTATTCCTGGGAAAAACCCCATTTGACGATTTTTATATGTTGCTTGGTTCAAGTTGCTAATATTTTGGTAAGAATTTTTGCACGTGCATATCTGGAGAAGACTGGTCTTTCAGATTCTTCTTCTTCTTGTAATGTTTTAATCTGGTTTTGGTATTAGTGTAATGCTGACTTCATAAAATGAGTATGCAAGTATTTCCTCCTGTTTTATGAAAAGTTTGTGTAGGACATTTAAAAATAATAAAGCCATAAGGACTAGAGTTTTACATGGATGAAACTTTCAAATTACAATTTCAATTTCTCTAATAGATATAAGGCTATTCATATTTTCTATTTCTTTTGCATTGCTTTTGATGACTTGTGTCATTCTAGAAAGTTGTACATGCCATCAGCTGAGAGAACAAAGGAATATACTAACCAGTGAATATATAATATGTATAAATATTTCTATTTGTAAACACCTATATCTATAATTTTAGCTAAACTTGAGTTCATACTTATGTCTCCAAACATAAGCCATTAAAACATTGATAACTCTAGGCTGCTTAACCTGCTTATCTGTAAACTCTCATGCCAACAGTGAGAAACCCAGCTCCCATCATCCACTATGCATTTTACTTAATTGTTCTCTTCCAGTATACATGTAGCAGTATAGGAATTAATAACCTTTACTCCCATTTGGAAACAATTTTATTAAGTAGAGTACAATACTTATGTGCAGTTCCTTTTACATTTAATTTTATATACTCAACTAATTTCCAGAGTTCATCCAGCACCTTTTGCCCTAAGCCCTTCAGGGAGGTTGTTTTATATATTTGTAATACAGTTAAATTTCCTTGTCACAGTCTGCACTCCTTTCTGGGATCCTCAAACTTCCTAAATGATTTTTTTAAATTGACATACATTAAGGGTTATGTTATGTACTGTAAAGTTCTGTGGGTTTTGATGAATGCATGATGTTACGTACCTACACAATATCATACAGGATAGTTTCACTGACCTAAAAATCAGCCCATGTGTCAGGTATTCATCAATCTCCTCCTCTCCCTGAGCCCCTGACAACCACTGATATTTTAATTCTTTCTATAGTTTTGCCTTTTTCAGAACACCATATAATTGGAATGATACAGTATGTAGCCTTTTCAGACTGGCTTCTTTCACACAGCAACCAACATTTAAGGTTCTTAGATGTCTTTTCACAACTTGATCTTCTATTTTTTTATCATTGCATAGTGCATCACGATTTGTTTATCCCTTTACCTACTGAAGAACATCTTGATTGCTTCCAGGATGGGTGGATATGAATATAGCTGCTATAAACATTTCTGTACAGATTTTGGTGTAGATTTAACTCTTCAAATCAATTAAGTATTAACCTAGGAGTGTAATTGTTGGATCACATTATAAGACTGACTTTAGCCTTGTAAGAACCTAATACACTGTCTTCCGACATTTAAATACTATTTTGCATTTCCACCAGCACTAGATGAAAGTCCCTATTTCTTTGCATTTGCAGCAGTGATCGCTATTATCAGGTTTGTTTTCATTTTTAAATTTTCAGCCATTCTAATAGATGTGTAGCAGTATCTTGTTTTAATTTGAAATTTTCTAATGACAAATTGTGTTGAGCATCTTTTCTTATGATTATTTGCCATTTATATATCTTCTTTGAGGAGGTGTCTGTTCAGATCCTTTTCTCATTTCTATTGGCTTGTTGTTGGTTTTTTTTATACATTTATTTATTTAATTTGTTTATTGGCTATGTTGGGTTTTCGTTGCTGTACACAGACTTTCTCTAGCTGCGGTGAGTGGGAGCTACTCTTTATTGTGTTATGCTCCTCATTGCTGTGGCTTCTTTAGTTGTGGAGCACGGGCTCTAGGCACGTGGGCTTCAGTAGTTGCAGCACACGGGCTCAATAGTTGTGGCTCACAGGCTCTAGAGCGCGGGCTCAATTGTTGTGGTGCACAGGCTTAGTTGCTCCGTGGCATGTGGGATCTTCCTGGAACAGGGCTGGGACCTGGGTCCCCTGCATTGGCAGGCAGATTCTTAACCACTGCGCCACCAGGGAAAGCCTGGCTTGTTTTCTTATTGTTGATTTTTAAGAGATCTCTGTACATTTTGGTTATAAGCCTTTTATTAGTTATGTGTTTTACAGTGTTTTATCCAAATCTGTGGCTTGTATGTCATCCTCTTAACATCATCTTGAAAAGAGAAGCTTTCAATTTTAATAAAGCCCACTTGATCATTTTTTAAATTTTATTTCATGGATTGCACATATGGTGGTATATCTAAAAATCCATCACATGGATTTTCTCCTATTCCTTTCCTAAAGGTTTTATAGTTTTTCATTTTACATTTTGGTCTATGATTCATTTTGACTTAATTTTTTGTGGAAGGTGTAAGTTCTATCTAGGTTAGTTTTTAATTTCCTTACCATTTTTTTTTTTTTTTTTGGCATATGGACATCCAGTACCACTTATTGAAAAGTTATGCTTTCATTATGGAATTGGCTTTGTATGTTTGTCAGTTAACTATATTTGTATGGGTCTCTTTCTGGCCTCTATTCTCTTCTATTGATCTTAGTCCTCCTACTCTGTTCTTCTTCCTTGTTCTGAAGTCTGCTTTGTTTGAAATTAATAAAATTACTCTAACTTTCTTTTGATTATAGTTAGCATAGTATATCTTTACTTAATAACCTATTTGAGTCTTTATATTTAAAATGAGTTTCTTGTAAAAACAATATACCGTTGTGTCCTCTTTGTTTTTATTCACTCTGAGATTTTATCTTCTTCAACGTGTTTAGACCATTCACATTTAAAGTGATTATTGATATAGTTGGATTGATCTTTGTTTCTTTTTTTCCTTTTTTTCTGACTTAGTTTAATTAAAACTTTTCCTGGTTAATTATTTTATATGAGTACATTTATCTCTTCTCCTAGAAAATCTATTACACTTCTAAATTATTAAATGGTCACCTTAGTGTTTGCAATATCCATTTCAAGTTAAAGTCCACCATCTAAACAACACTATACTACTTACATGTAATGCAGATACTTTATAACAGAAAATCCTTAGTTCCTCCCTTCTATTTCTGATGGCACTGTTGTCATCCATTTCACTTATGCATATGCTGTAATTACCCAATACATTGTTGTTATTGCATGTTCAGCAAATGGTTATTTTTAGATCAATCAAGAAAAAGGAAAATATTTTATTTTGCCTTCATTTGTTCTCTCTCTGGTGTTCTTCCTCTTACAAATGTTTGGGAAAGTTTACTTCTGAAGCCATCTGTGCCTGGGAAGTTTTTTGGTGAGACATTTTAAAATTACAAACTCAATTTTAAAAATCAGATATTGGACAATTTAGATTTTCTCCTTCTTTTTTGTGTCTGTTTTGATAAATTATGACCTTATAAGTTTGTTCATCTAATTTGCAAATT
The DNA here is from genome assembly GCF_030028045.1 of Hippopotamus amphibius kiboko. NCBI lineage: Eukaryota > Metazoa > Chordata > Mammalia > Artiodactyla > Hippopotamidae > Hippopotamus > Hippopotamus amphibius. The sequence goes on along the minus strand of NC_080191.1, from coordinate 164,518,137 downwards.
TATCGGTCAAAAATTTTTCCTAACATTCTCTTTTTATCTAATATCTGTATCAATAACGATGTCCCATTTTCCTCCCTAATACTGGTCATTTGTCCTTTTTTGTTTTCTTGATTAATCTTGATTTAAGGTTTATCATTTCATTAATTTTTTCAGCTTTTTTAATATTCTCTCTTGTACTTTTGGGTTTTATTTATTAATTTATACTCTGAACATCTTCTTTCTGTTCTCTTTCTGTTTACTTTAATGTTATTTTCACAGGTTTACTTTAATATTATGTTCAATAATATTATTTTCATATTATGATTTGTTTCCATTTGTATATCATACAAATGAATATAATATACAACATTTCTTCTTTCCTAGTACCAACACATACCTGTAAAGTCAAAAGTTTTTCTTTTACCTCAGTTTTAGCTGCATACAAATTTTCATATACCACGTTTTTCTGTAGGCCATTGAAAATATTTTGTAATTTACATTATAATTTATTCATTGATCCATGGTTTATTTTAGAAATATATTGGTTAATATGCAAACATTTGAGATTTTTACATTATTTTTGTAAGTATGCTATGTTATATTTTTCTAGTAAACACACAGTATTATTTTAATACTTCGAAACATTAAGATCAGGTTTGTTAATTATATAGTTCAAGTCTTCTCTATATGTACTGACTTTTGTATGCTTTTTCTATCGGTTACTTGAGAAAGTTTTAAATCTCTCACCTTGACTGTAATTGTATCACAATTTACTCTATATATTGAGACTCGTTATTAGGTACAGGCAGATTTATAATTGGTACAATTTTTATTTCTAATTATTTCTAATAATGCTTTTTGCCTTAAAACCTACTTTGCCTGAGGTTAATAGAATAACACTAGGTCAATTTTGGTTAATATTTGATATATCTTTTTCCACTCCTTTATTTTTAACTTCTCTACATATTTATGTTTATGGTGTGACATAAATTGAATGCGCATTTTTATTTTTATCAAATCTGAAATATGAAGTCTGTTTACAGATAATTAATTATTGATATTTTCAAGTTTAAACTTACTATCTTTCTATTTTTTTTTTTTGCCCCATCTGTTCCTCCTTTTTCCTCTTTTGTTGTTTTCATTTTGATTAATCATTTTTTTCAATTATTATTCCATTTTCCCACCTATTAGCTTATTTGTTATAAATTCTCTTTCTCTTCTTGTAGGGATTACAACATGAATCTTTGAGTTATTAGCTCCTACGCTAAACTAGCACTTTGTCCATCTCTTAGAAAAATGTGAGGAATTAAGGACAATTAAATTCCATTTTTACCCATTCAGCCCTTTTTGCTATTATTGTCGAGTGTTTTAATTATATGTATATTTTAAAGCCCACATTATATTACTAGTATTGCTTTTATCATCAATATTCATTTCTATTTACCTACTTTCCAGTGATTACTTTTTCCTATTTACATTTCTGTAAGATAATTTCCTTCTTGCATTTCTGTTTAGAATCATTTTCCGTCTACTCAAAGGATACCCTTTAGTATATCATTTAGTGCATATCTGCTGCCAAAGAATCTTTTCACCATTCATTTGAAAATGAATCTATTTTATGTTTACTTTTGAAAGATATTTTCACTTGGTATATAATTTTAGATTGTGAGCTTTATCGTCATTGTTTTTCAGCATCATTTCTTTTCTTATGGCTTTCATAATTTCCTTTTTTTTTTTTTTTTGCATATAGTACTGGATTTTTCTGGAATTAAAACCTTCCTATAGCCATAAGAATTAGGAGAAACAATAGTAATAGTTACAAAATCACCGTTAAGAAGCAACTGAGATTTCCTCTTCAAAATTTAAAGCCTTTGAAGAAGCTGAGATAATTGGAGTCATTTTATAGGCAGGGTGAAGTCAAAATAGCATGAGGAACAATCAGAAAAAATTATTCCCTTAGTAGCAATTACAATAACATTTGTTTTATTCTCAAGGCTCAATCAGAGAGTTTTGCGGTAAGATTCAAGAGGCTACAAGGTTTTGACTGGCTTGTGGCCAGGCTTATTTCAGGACAGATGTACTTAACTCCAGCTTGCTGCCTGGCCTCCCTGAGTGGGGATCCAAATAAATATCTTTTGTATAATGGACCTTTACCTGTCAAAATATAAATGCAGAATGTATTGCAATGACATTAAGGACTGGTCACATTAAATACAAAGTTATTAACTGGCCAAGTGGAAAAGAGGTAATAGAATCTAGTCCTTCTGTAAATCAAATTTCATACTATATGGGAACATATAAAAAATTGAACCACATTCCTTAAGATATGCAATTGTGGAGACTACATGACGTTCTAAAGTGTGTAAGTGCTCACCTGATCCTGATATGTTGGGGGTGCCATTATATGAACAATTTAAGAAGATATTTGTATAGCTTACTGTGGAAATTTTAGAAATCAGTGAGGTTTCCATTTGCTATACCACACTCCCTCGCTTAGATAAATCTTCATTTTTTAATTATAAAACATACAAAACTCCCTCCCCCCAGTGTATATATGAGATGTGTG